>NC_069374.1:19057500-24057500 GCF_021730395.1 Mercenaria mercenaria
ACAAAAGATAGCTATAACAAGCCATATTGCGATTCAGGAGGTGTAACTCTGTTCAGTATATCAGACTTCGACCATTATGTTTATTATAGAACTGAACCAGATCACTCACGCCTGTACGGAACGTCCCTTTAACTGGGAATGATTTGACTTTAATACTGTACAAATGATCGGAAGACAGCTCCCATGACGTCATACTTGTGTCTGAAACCACTTCTATGTCCACTGCACATGGCTCTAGTTTAAAAAAAAAGATAATATCATTTAATTAAGTCGTATGTACCGAACAAACGAGTATTAACATCCACTGAGGCTAGTTTTCATTTGTTAACTTGCAAACATTAAGAAAGGCCGTAGCCCGCCCGGTTAGCTAAGTAGGGAGAGCGCGTATCTACGGATCGCGGGATCGTGAATTCGGTCCCCGGTCGAGGCGTATGTTCTCCCTTACGATTTGTGTCTGAAATCGTTTGTCCTCCACCTCTGATTCATGTGGGAAAGTTGACAACTTCCTTCGAAGGAAAGGTTTGTACTGGTATAGAATCCAGGAATACTGGTTAGGTTAACTGCCCGGCGTTACATAACTGAAATACTGTTGAAAAACGGCGTTAAACCCAAAACAAAAAAGAAAGGTCGTAAATCTTAATTTGTATTCAATGCGGTTTAAATGTATATGGTCCATAACTGGGTAATTTCAACAGGCACACTATTGAATGTACTACGGTGAGACTCTCATTACAATAATAAGTATAAGACGATTCATTGTAAATCATCAGCCAATCAGAATAAGGCGTGTATCTGTTCACACAAAAACGACAGTTACCATGCATAGAGCGGACGCAGTGGTGCAGTGGTAACACTGTCTGGCTACTAAACCATGGTCGAGTGTTCGATCCCCTGCCCCTCCAACTGCAATATCTAACATTAAATGTCCGGTTTATGGGTTCTTAAGTCATGCCAAACTACTATTAATATAACAAGAGAGGCTTTTGGATTTGGAGCGTCTTCTGTACCTTTCACTATCTTCGTACTAACTTTACTAAAAGACTTCTGTGTAAGTTAAATTTCTGATGAAAAATCGGCGTACGTGAATCTAAATGTATACATGTCGTATCGAAGAAGTACAAAAATAGACAATATTCCGTTTTACCTTTTTGTAAGATTATACATTTATTTTCTGGAATGGATTTGAGTAAATTTTCTTTTAACACTAGCTGTAGCTCAGGTATCTCTTCTCTATCAATGCAACTTCTGACGTACTGAAATATATTTGAATAAAACTACAATGCAACTTCTGACGTACTGAAATATATTTGAATAAAACTACAATGCAACTTCTGACGTACTGAAAAATATTTGAATAAAACTACAATGCAACTTCTCACGTACTGAAATACATTTGAATAAAACTACAATGCAACTTCTCACGTACTGAAATACATTTGAATAAAACTACAATGCAACTTCTCACGTACTGAAATACATTTGAATAAAACTACAATGCAACTTCTCACGTACTGAAATACATTTGAATAAAACTACAATGCAACTTCTCACGTACTGAAATACATTTGAATAAAACTACAATGCAACTTCTCACGTACTGAAATACATTTGAATACGTACTGAAATACATTTGAATAAAACTACATTGCAACTTCTCACGTACTGAAATACATTTGAATAAAACTACAATGCAACTTCTGACGTACTGAAATATATTTGAATAAAACTACAATGCAACTTCTGACGTACTGAAATACATTTGAATAAAACTACAATGCAAAGAAGATGAATTGGATTAAGTCATTTGTAAAATTAAAATCTACTTCCTATGTAGTGAACTGCAAGAAAAGTGACACAAGAGAAGAAAAAAGTCAGACGTCTGGTTTGCTGAAAACGGATTTGAACGCTAATTTTATATTTCCTCATCTTGGAACAAGTAAATTTTATTAGACATATAAGACAACTTGTATTGTTTTGCGAACAAGTACGAATATGCTGACAACGGACTTCCCTGTTATCTCCTAAAGTAAATACTAAGCTTGAAATGCCTGTGAAGTTGTCAATACTATAGGTTACAGGGTTACCGAAATACACCCTGTCCCGCATTAATTTGCATAATGTTTGACAACAAAACTAAAATGCATTGCAATGGACCACGTATTTTTATCTAAAGATGAACGTTAAGCAGAATATTTATTGTAGGATAGTTTACCTCATATGAATGGATGCAACATTCTTGCAACATATATTCTTCCCTTCCACATACTTTAAGTACATATTTTGAACTAGCACTGTTTTCAATGCCTTCATCGTCATCATCAAGAGATCCCATCACCTCCCTATCTCTAGCTTCTATAGCAGCCTCTATCACTCGATGTGGAGGATCGGGAGCTGGTACCTGTATGTTGTAATATCAAAAACAGGCGTTTGTTTTACCATAGGCTTAAAAATCACTACATGACTAAATGAACCAAATTACAAATAAACGTGTTAAATATAATTGTGTGTCATTAACAGTAGAAAGTATGACAACAGATATTGTTTGTTATGGATTCATTGACCAAATAGTTTACTAATTTCTTCAAAAGAGAACTTCTTTGAAAAATAAAAAATGATGCTTGCCAAGCATTCGCTTTAAATTAGATGGTTTTAACATTTTCATCTCTGTTCTCAAAATTTAATCCATTTTGATTCCATCAATATTTGAGCCGTGCCATGGGAAAACCAACATAGTGGGTATGCGACCAGCATGGATCCAGACCAGCCTGCGCATCCGCGCAGTCTGGTCAGGATCCATGCTGTTCGCTAATAGTTTCTCCAATTCCAATAGGCTTTAAAAGCGAACAGCATGGAGCCTGACCAGACTGCGCGGATGCGCAGGCTGGTCTGGATCCATGCTGGTCGCATACCCACTATGTTGGTTTTCACATGGCACGGCTCATTTGATGCTAATCTGCAAACCTACATTGACGGTATAACATGGCTGTTCCTCTGATTCAGGAAACCAGACATTTACAGCTATCTTGCAATCGGGATCTGAAAGAACGAATCATTGCCACTTTTAAATAACAATGTTGTATATATAATCAAATAAGCTTAGCAGGACAGTCTAAAGACAACCTTGTCATAAATGCGGCTTGAATGTATATATATTTTTATTTATATGTACTTAATGTTTTGTACAGAGAAAAAAAGGTTTAATTTTATATAAACAATACTGGTGCAATAATATTAATAGGAGATTCTTTCCGCGATTGGATACCATCGACAAAAGCATTAACAAAATGGCACCGTTCGTTCAAAATATCATTTAAGATCGTCAACCAACATTTAAAAAATATTGAGTTATAACTAAAATCCCATCAACACGATAGTGTTGTACTGGATTTAATGGTATTTAAATTACATGTAAAATCTATTTAAAGTTGACAGTTCTTTTTGGCTGTTCTCTTTGTATGTTGCAAAGATCAATAATATGACATAAAATTTGATTTTGTAATACCCAAGGGAGGAAAAAAACAACTTATATTTGTAGAAGCTATTTTAAATATATAAATGTGACATTTTTGTTTCGTTTAGACGCGTATAAATCACAACTGGACTAATTGCAATTCACCCAATGAGACTTATAGCCACCAAAACACTTCAAAATAACATTTAATCCTTAAATAAAATTCAGACACATTCTTTCAGTGAAAAATAAGAAGTAACAATCTATTATCTTATAAGTGTCAGTTATATTATATTTAAGGTGTCGTCTTGACTCTTGACCCACTGAGGAAGATCCGCGGTATAACAGATATAATCTCGATTACTCAACGTCGCTTTTGGCAGCGATGTGGTAGGAACTTGACATTCTATTTTTTTTTCACGCGTATATCTAATTAAATATGTTGTCAGGTTTAAAGAATGAAATACTTTATCTGGTAGATTTTATTATCCTCTATATTTTTTTATCAACATTCAAGTAGTATGGAGTGTGACTCAGGTTTTGCCACTTATATTCAAACTTGATATCGGTATGTCAGATAACATTGCTTATTCGTATCATCAATATTGACATTAAACGAGATAAGTAAATATTGGGTCAATACATACTTCGCATAATTTTTCTCGCTGTACATTGCGGAAGATCCTCATTTCTATCAAACTTTGGTGGAAAATAGAATTGTGTCTTTTGCTCCCTTGTCCAATTTTCCCGATCTTTTGCAAGAGAATGACACATTAGTTTCAAACAAGCTCGCACATTTTTGAATTCTGTATCTTTGTTGGACATGGAATCTAGGGTTTGGGCAGGTAATCCAATAACTTCGCCTGAAAAATATGAACAAGTGAGAAATATGCTTGGGTACCGTTGACAAAAATCAGATTTCTGCTGGCTAAAAGAACATACACTTTTGTCATTTGAAAAATAATACAGTACACCCAAAAAGTCAGGGTCCTGTTTGCACATTCATACCAAATAGCAGCCTTATTTTCGAGTATAAAAGCAACAAAGGATGTTTCTGATTTGTATATAGCATATCTACGTTTAACGTTGTTTATAGTTGGTGAAAATAATCAACCACCTACTGCACAAAAATGGGTCAAATTGATTATATGGTCTTTACTTAATATCCTTAGTACAGAAATATATAACGATACTATGAGTTTTAGTAGCATTTGAAATGTTTGTGCTAAATCAAACTCCTGCACAAACTGTAACAATAACTGTGTTTACAATTTGCGTGTATCCTTTTAAAAAAGTGTGAATAAAGCTACAGTTTCACCGTTTGTAATGACTATCAAATTACTTAAGGTTCTCCATAACATCCAAAAATATACACCAGGAAAAATGTTTTTAATAGACATTTGAGTCCACTTCCTAAATCTTTTATGTCAAAGCTACACATTTCACAAAAAAAAAAAGAAGAAACGACCGGATCTTACCAACACATCCGTATAAAGATTCGACCAGACCGGATTCTGTCCGTTCTGCTTTAACTGTACTAAGTCTTGTAAAACTTGCCAGTTTCGGCAACATGATAGAAAATATCATCACGATAGTTTTTGTTGTTAATTGGATTTTTGATTCAGAGAGTTACGGTCAAACGACGTAAACACGCTCCTTAATTCCAGTTTAATTTGTCTTTAATACCATTCATTGATTCAAGCTAGTAATGTTCTGTCATTGATATTCCTTCATTAGAATCTAACTCATACAATATCTCTAATAATAGTCCAGCTCATAATGAATTTTCAATTAAATTCTATTTTTCAAGTGGATTCCAACTCTTTAATATAGCTTGAGTTAACTGAAATCAAATTTGTTTTAATATTTATGACTCTTTCTTTTCACATTCAGCCTTTTACTATTACTGATACGTTATCAGCCAGCAGTGGAAATATTTATCTATATTGGAAGATTTAAAATGAGATCGATGTTTATTGAATCGCAATACTTATGTCATAACATGTTCGATCGTTATATCTTCCTGGTTTGTGACAAACGGCATTTGATTCATTGAAAAACTAGATGGAAATCCCCTTTACAGTAAGCAGTCACATACCAACGGCTGAATGTCATACCGAGACTGTATTTGCTATCACTTTGACATACTACGATTTGATTTCGTTACAATGATCTCGAATTTCAACCCACTGTTATTGTTTTTGGGGAGAAATTCCATACGTTGGTTATCTGATAGGAATTTGCGTGCTAGTTTTAAAGGACTCGGCAACCTTAAAAATCGAACAAAACGTTTAAACTAAGCCAGGTTTTATATCTTGATATTTGTATTTTTTTTCCAGTTATAACATTTCGAATTGGGCCAGTATTAAAGAAGAAATGACATGATATGAACAGTTATTCTAGCTTTTTTTATCAAGCTCCTACCCAGAAAAAGGGCAATTGACTAGTTCAACTGTTAGGTCATCTATTCTTTTCTGAAATCCCATGGAATGCATAGATTAAAGCATATTCGGTTTATTAAGCTCAAACACCAAGTGATATGCTCAAATACTGTATCTGCTCAACTGCTTATTCGCTTTCGGTATAACCATGATAAGTCTTGACCCTTATAATAAGATAAACTTATCAAAAAGAAGTTTAAAATAGATTTGCATTAAAAAATATTTTAACCCAAAAATTACAAATTTTCAAATTTTCTAAATACGCATACACTAAGTCTATATGTATATGTCAATAAACATAAAGTAAAGAATAACATTAAATTTGAAGTTTACAATATAATAAAGTTAAGTAAGAATGAACGCTCGGTTTATATCAGTTCAGAAATGAAAATTACTTCTAAAAACTGAAATTGGAAGATATCATGGTGAGCACCTTGACATTGTAGACTCTGTCAAATTAAGTAGAAGATGACGAACATTTCCTATTTCAATGTGAACTGTTGACCAATCTTTTATGTTAATTTGACACTAATGCTAGAATGCAAATTTCCAAATTTCTTGTATGTGCTGCTTTAAAAAGCTTCAGTATCTGCATTTTTGCGAAATTTTATACTATACTTTACATTTCTTGTACTATTAAATTTAAATGTATTCCATATTTTTATTCTTATTGTATTCATATCATGGTAAAGCATACTTTATCTAGAAATCACATGCCAGTCATTTTCACCTTTTCCAAAACTCCTTGATTAAGACTGAACAACAATAACGATATATCTGAAGACTTAAACTTTACGGAATTGTATTTAAAAAGTAATTAAATATAGATCATATAAACATTTTTTGCGGATCCGATTTTCTTGACGAGTTATCTAAAGAACTATCAGAGATACAATTAATACTTAGTCTAGATAATCCAAATCACAACTTTAAAATATGGAACAAAACTTTCATAAGTGTACTTGATAGTCATGCACAAATTTCAAATAAAAGAGTTAAAAACTTGAAAACTTAACGAGATTGGCTAAACGAGGATATTACCTCTGCACAAAAAAAAGAGATTACTATCATAAAATTAAAAATTGGTCAGAATATAAATATTGGAGGAATCAAACTAAAACACTAATTAGGAAAAGTATGCAAAATTTCTTTTCAAATGCTATAAATAACAATAATGACAACTCATACCTTTGGAAACATATTAATGTATTACTAATGTTGATAATGCCAGTGGCATACAGACCCAATAGGTCGGATCCCATTTTTGTTAAAATTATATTTATGCACATGCCACAGTAAAGATAAAGGACCGATTGCATAAAAGGTAGAAGGGGAAGTTTTGAAACAAGATTGAATTGCAATGTAGGTGAAAATGCAGGTATAGTTTTAGTGAACTTCCTATGTCAGATAAACTTTATACATAACTCATCATTATCTGTCTACTTATAACTATTCAAGCTGGATGTGTTAAATTGACAAGAAATCACAACTGTCTGCATTTGAAGTGAGCACTTGTGGTATATTGTATAATCTCTTGGTGGGGCATAGCGGTTATTTATTTGAAGTGTTCTCACTGTCATTTTAACAACTTTTCAGCAATGAAAATGTAATACACAGCAGTAAATTATTTGGTGCACAGTCTATATTCAAGCTACCTTTTATTATTTGGTTTGGCGAATTAAAAAAAAAAAATTTCGATACTTTACAAGCATCCGTATGTACATAATATTGTACTGAAGGAATTATTTACAAAATGTCTTAAAATAATGTCTTAAAATGTATAACACATTTTCAGTGGAGTTCATTCATTAACAAAATTTGAATCGTTCTATCACAACAGACACATGGGTTTGTACTTTTTTTATAATATAAAAAAACCATTGGTATACAGTCAAGTGCTTTACTGCAAAAACAAACCATATTTTACCAACTTCGTACCATAACATAGTAAATACGTAATGACACTCGGCAATTCCCGTATGACTACGTTTTCTTTTTAGGCAATTCGGAATTTTCGGACGAAATGTAGTTCAACGCGCTCATAACTTTACGTAAAAACCGGAAAAAGCCGAAATCTCACACGGAGATGACGTAATCAAACGACTTTCGCTACAGCCTTAAGTGTCAAACCATATCGTGAATTGTATACTCTGCATCAATTTTATCTCGGTCGTACAATAAGCAATGTATGACGCACTTAGTATAAAAAAAACTGCTGAAATGTGCAATTTATAAAATATGCAGCTGCAATCGAGAATTGAGCAAAAGTTGAATCGCAAAATTCAACATTTTAGTAACAGTAACTGTATTGTTGTATTTTTTTTTTCAAAATCTCTTGCTTCAGATTTAGGTCGAAAAAAAAAAACAATCTGAATCAAATTATATTTAATCTGTGACCTGGTTTTCAGTCACAGGCTTCAGACTGCAGCAGCACTTCCTGATATTTAATTTTATCAGTTAATCAAGATTGAATTTCTTAAGGTTACTGGTACACAAAGATAAAATGTACTTGACACCTTTGTTACATGAAGTATATCTATCATATTTACACAATCCCTCTTCGTCACTGTAACCTCGATATTTAGTTACGTAAGACACAAACAATTTGAAAAACCTGTGAAAACCCCAAAACTTTCTGTATGAAACTAAATAGCTAAATAACAAAAAAATATTGTTCATGCGAAGTTTTTTCTCTTTTTTTTAGCGAATGTATCTCATATCCGCAATTTTGTCATAGATGAGGATAACAATTTACATTTGATAGAGAACGTAAAACAAAAATATATATACGGTTCTTTATTTCAGAATTTGATGATTTTTATGATAGTCTTGACTTTAACCCTTACCCTCCTAAATTTCTATAATGTACTTGTCCATTTTTCAATTAGGACAGTACCATATACTGTCGAAAGGGGTGCTTACCAAAGAGATACTGACTGAATGGCGAACAGTGCAGATCATGACCATATTGCACGGATGTGCAGGCTGGTCGTGATCTACACTGGTCGCAAAGGCAGAATCAATCGTGTTCGGCATATTAAGAGTTAAGACAATCACTTAGCATAATCATACTTCAGTCAGTAGTATAAAGATATAAAACATTTTCTAGTTTTATGAATCATGTTAGCCTATCCTATATAATATTGGGACACATAAAACACATGTCATGAACACAGGGAAGTCCCAAAATATTTGTGGGAAAAGCCCGACAAACATGAAGAAGGGAAATATGACAGAACGACATATCAGTGTTATATGCATTGTGTAAACTATAAATCAATAAATTTGTAGAATTGTCTTCTATTACCAAAGATGACACAACAATCATCATTGTGATTTACTAATACACCGAAATCATAAAACCTTGATTGATGTCTAGAAAAAAAATCAAGCACACATATCATTCTTTTCATTGTTTAATTTGGTAGTTTATCATGAAATTTCTTTGTTTTTTCTTACTTTTAACCCATTTAGTCATCTGTAAACTATAAATGCAACCAAATAATATTATGAACATCTGTTGGAAAAAGCAGGTTTTTTGACACCTTTTAGTTCTCTAGCGGTCTATATAGTTCTGGACCAAGAGGCGCGTGTTTGGACACAGTAAAATATTACAAGTAAAGGACTTTGGGTAAAGGTAACTTTACGACTTAACCTTATCTTTAGGCCATTAGAGAACCAACTACAGTTTCGGAGAGAATAAATTAGCGCTGTTGTATATGTAGAATGGTGGACAAATCGTACAACAGCATGTTATATAATTATACCTATTCGGTGGTTCAGCCTGTGCAAATCTCTTGTTAGTTTTGGTACCGATACTTCAAGAATAGGTTTTGCCAGCAGTTTCAGATCTTCTACTTTCATATTGTCATCAAGTTCTTCTTCTACCGCTTCTTTTGTCACACCAATAAACACATAATGAACTGAATCTCGGAGTAAGTTGAAGGCTGGCAATTCTAGCGCCCTTTCCCATACTACTTGCTTAATTTCTGACAATGACGATCGTCTGAAAAAAAAAACACGACAACAACAGAATAAAGATTGATGGATGTCATCAAATAAATAAAAAACAATTGAGCCGTGCCATGAGAATACCAACACAGTGGGTTTGCGACCAGCATGGATCCAGACCAGCCTGCGCATCCGCGCAGTCTGGTCAGGATCCATGCTGTTCGCTTTTAAAGCCTATTGGAATTGGAGAAACTGTTAGCGAACAGCATGTATCCTGACCAGACTGCGCAGTCTGGTCAGGATCCATGCTGTTCGCTTTTAAAGCCTATTGGAATTGGAGAAACTGTTAGCGAACAGCATGTATCCTGACCAGACTGCGCGGATGCGCAGGCTGGTCTGGATCCATGCTGGTCGCAAAGCCACTATGTTGGTTTTCCCATGGCACGGCTCAATTAATGGGTAGGTAGGGTTTATATCAAGAAATAGCTTCCAGTTTTCAGAAATTTCGAAAGTTAATTCAACTTGCATATATAAATTAATAAATTTCACTCATTCAATTGATCCCTTTCGGAATTGCATTCCTGCTTTAAAACTTTTGCATTTTAGAGAGGAAAAGCACGATAACAATCTTTCATATCTTTAGAGAAAACATGTCCTTTTTCCCGTAAATTAGGGAGCGACACAGGTTCAGGCTCTGCGGCTGCAGCACCATTTTGAAAATAATAAAAGAGTTCGACTTAGGGGCATGAATGCTATTTAAATGCAAATCAAGAGAACTATAATTAATTTCATGGAAATAAAAACCTCTACACGACTGAATGGTGATGGCTCATTTAGTACACACCTAAAGAGTAACAACAGTAAAACAGAAATGCATTGTATTCAGAACCATTGTTGCTGTTTAAATATTCCTGTTAAGCTTAGATTTAACATTAAAACATCAGTAATAAGGGTTGGGAATTGGTCTGGTTATGATAGACTAAAGGTGAAAAATAAAAACTTAAAACGAGACGTAAATGTTGCGGACAATTTAATTTTAAGTTTTGCCCATATAGAAGAAAATATTTACAGTCGGGAGAAAATTTGCCTTAGGGTTTCGGTCACATGCAGTAGAGGGTTCTTAGCGAAAATAAGTTCACTCGTAAAATTATTAGAGATGGATCAATTTAATAAATACTCATTAATTAATCGTTATTGCATATCTATAATATCAATGCTTTCGACATATTAATTCTTATATAACATTATGAAACTTTATTTCAAAAGTGTTACCATAATGTCAGTACAGGAAACAAAAACTGTAACATAAAATTATGTTTGATTGCAAAAGTTTCATTTTTCACGTTTTTCCTTTATAATGTTTTTATTTTGATGCATTAAAAATTTCCAACCAATCTGCGCCAGCAAGGATGTAACTATAATTGTTGAGTTACATGACAGAAAAATACACCCGTGCATTTTTTACTCAAGACCAAATGAGATTTTACCATGTTCTATTCGACGTAACAACATACTTTAAGCAAACTTTTCGAAGGGGGCAGTTTATGTTCACATCACTGAAGATTTTCTTTATAAAAACATTTAACGCGTGAAAAAGTCTTGCATCTGGGTGCAAATCATGCGCTATGTATTGCTTTTGACCTTTAATTAAATCTAACAAGTACGTAGTTAGACATTGGTTAAAAACGCTTGAAATATTATAGGACGCTTGTTAAACTACAGCTAGTTTAGAAGTGGATACTGTTACTGTTGTTTTGAAAGACTAGTCCCTAATTCGATACATGATACACCATTGAAAATGTAGCATGGTCTTCCTAAATTGTATAAATCCGCAGCTGGTTTCTCTTTTCAGGTTGTTAAAATCTGGTATCGACGTAAAATATAAATTATATTTTTGCGCAACTGCATGACATTTTTTTCATCCAGTATTTAAAATAAGGTTACATAATCAGTTTGGTTTACACTACTTTATTTTAGCTCGGTTGGGATGAAAGCTACCACTCTCGAGTCTAAGAAACAGAAGAATAAGTATGTTTTATAAACTCCATGCGAGTCTTATCGTTAGATTTGGTCAGGGTTGATGTGTCTGGTGAAGAAACAGATAAATAGAATGTAAAATAGACATGAAATCATAACAATACTTTTTCAACAAAGGAATCTAACGTGGTATCGTTATTGAAGCTTGGTGTAAATATTTTAACTGTAAAGATTTCTTTAAATATATATTATTACAATATGCATTAAGAATAAATCCTAAAACTCTTTTCAAAATACTCTAAGGATATATAATCATTTTTTCTACTATTAGGATTTTTCTCACACTCTGTGAGCATGAAGAACATTAGTTTTTAAGACAAATAAGAGCAGAAAAAGCACAGGCCATCGCACTCGTTTTTTATTTTATAGGGCATTTTCTTCGTCCACTGTTAAGCACTTCTGAAATTAAGTAAAATTGAAAAAATGAGGGTACTTTATGAAACATATAATATCCCATTTAATGTTAAAGGTATTTCGAGTCCTACAGTTTACTATGAATATAAGGTATTATCAGTATTATATAAGCATAAATGTCACTAACAAATCTCTTTCATTTTTACATGTCGGCATAATTAGCCCCACCACTTTTTTCAATGAAAAACAAGTATTTAAATCTATAAAATATCTATATTAAGATATTGAAAATATTTTACTGTTTTAATGATGCACAAAAATGTTTCATAATTTGAAGTAGAAAAAATTGGGGTCACCGTGCATCAAAGACATATTTAGACAAAAAAAAAAGAAACGTTTACAAAAATAGCGAATTTTGATAGTTTTATTTCTTTTGGTTTTGATTTATATAATTATCCTGGCTAATATAAAGTGTTGCGTATATATAAATATCAGTCAGAAAAATATAAGAACCAAACCTGATCTTCTTAAATACGTAGATATTTGAAACTACCGATTTCTACCCCATTCTGCATCTTACATCAGACTAAAGCAAGTACCAGTCAAAAAAGACTTTTTTTCGCAATAAGTGGAATCTGTTTGGACTTATACATATGATCATGGTAAAAAGTGAATGATATGGCTGATAATTTATCCGTTAACTTAAGGTAAACCAAATATAAAAAATTTGACACCTTCGATTGAATTTCCTTATCTATGACATAGAATTTTGATCTAGCTGACACGGCACTTGTCTTTAAAGAGACTTGTTCACAGTTTTGTTAAAAATGAAATCCATTCAGTATTTTCGTTAAACTTTTTAATGTGGCCTTTTGCACCAATGTAATGACATTATCTTAATATGTTTTTACAAAGTTTTCCAGCAAAGGACCAAAAAAAAAAAAAAAAAAAAAAAAAACAATCGACAAAAAGGCCATCGTCTTCTTGAATTTAGTTTCAACTCCATATGTTTCAGGCATACTTATTTCAGTTCCAGTATAACAGAAACAAAAAATAAGTATTAAAGTGTACTGTTCTTAACCAGTAACGCACAGTCAATTTTTGCAAAATATCAACTTGATGGCCCTTGTTATCGTGGGTGATAAAAATGTTTGTACCTGTCACAGCTAAGCGATACCATAAAGCCATTCGGTAATAAAAAGTCAACGTCCTCGAATCCCGAATCCCTCAGTTCCATGATTTTCTCTGGAAAAGAATGAATTTTCTTTACTTCTTTTCTAAAAACTTCTGGTATGTCAGCACTGTACCACTTTTGTTATGATTATTATTTATTTATTATTATTTATAATGATAATGACTATTCTTTAAAAACTTCCAATAGCAATGAAAAATAAATCAACCAAAAACGGTTGCCAAGTTGCACAACTCTGTTAAGGCGACTCGATCACATCTTTTATGCAATTTTTCCCGTACTCCGCTTCTAAAATTCGATACAATGTGGTTGCTGTTAAACTTAACAGTGGTACAAACATAACGATATATAAATTTTGCAAAATATCATAGCAAATTACCAAAAACTGTGTGCAAAAAGGAGTAAACCGTTGCAAAAATAAAACAACCCTCTTCAGACTCTTGATTTTGCAAGTATCTAAGACTCGATTTCAGTTACTTTATCATTCTTCAGTGTCATACATACATTCTAACTTGGTGGAAATGAACGTGTTGAAACATTTCAACCAACCTGTGAGTGAGTAGCTTTAAATGAATAATTCATGTGATGCGAATCAATGATCAACAGTTTTAAGGTGTTATATGTTAATTTTTCATCAAAAACTTCACAAACTTTGATTACATTACTCACGTAATAAAATGGAAATTAAAAACAGTAAAAGTTAGAATATCACCACTTACTTTATATCTTTTCTCTCATGTAGACCTAATCACTTTCGATGCACATCAATTTGTGAACTCTTTGCCCATATCTCATAGATATACTGTATATATAAAGATGACTTTATCCAATCGCGAAACAATTGTTTTTGTATCAGTTGCCAACTTCCTTTATCGTGCAGTTATGATTTCACTTTTTCTAAATCATGTTTATATCTATTGTTGTACACTGATACTATGTATGTAGTTATGTTACCTTTCAATATGTCACTTTACTTGTATTATATTTCAATTTGGTAGATATAATCTAATGGTTCGTAATCTATTCTAACCTATCAGCGGTACGTTACATTCATGAAGCGCATTAGTTTCTAAAAAACACAATTTTGAAATTTTGAATAAACGGAGCTAACATTTAGGTCTGATATTAAAAGTAACGGAACCAAAACATGTATTTAGGTTTGATATATGACAACGAAGCTAACGTTTAGGTCTGATATTAAAGGTAACAGAACCAATACATGTATTTAGGTTTGATATATATGACAACGGAGCTAACGTTTAGGTCTGATATTAAAGGTAACGGAACCAATACATGTATTTAGGTTTGATATATGACAACGGAGCTAGCGTTTAGGTCTGACATTAAAAGTAACGGAACCAATACATGTATTTAGGTTTGATATATGACAACGGAGCTAACGTTTAGGTCTGAAATTAAAGGTAACAGAACCTATACATGTATTTAGGTTTGATATATGACAACGGAGCTAGCGGTATAAAGCGATCGTAACCCCATTAAATGGTTTGAATCCATTTACAGATTTTCTCACTTTCGTAATTCGTTTACAACATTTTTTTCATATTTAGTAGCTACGGAATCCTGTTGGGGAAATTTATAATGTCGCCGTCGCGTTTGTGGGGTCGACACGCGACAACGCGAAGTGACATAGCGACATTACGAAGTGACACCCGACAATCGCAAACGACAGCAACAATCCCAAACGACAATGTCGCGATATCCACTTTGGAATGCCGCCTTTCAAAAGCACGATATATCGCGATGTCACTTCGCGTTGTCGAGCGTCATATCGCATTGTCGCTATGTCACTTCGTAATGTCGCGATGTCCCTTCGCGTTGTCGTGTGTCGACCCTGCAAACGCGACGGCGACATTATCAAACGACATGCGATAATCTCAAACGACGCTCGACAACACGAAGCGACATTTTCCTAATGTCGTATCGTATGTCGCGGGTTTGGGTGAGGGTCGACGCGCGACAATTCCAAACGATACACGACACGCGAAGTGACACTCGACAATACGAAGCGACATTTTCATAATGTCGTATCGCATTGTCATGTTCACTTGAATAAATACCGGCTAATCTTGGTCGCATTTTTGCGAAAAATTCATCAATTTAATTTTATTATTTAAAACTTTAAAAGTAAGGTATCAAAGTGGAATTTCTTTTAATAAATAGTATTGCCTTTTCGAATATTAAAAACAATGTTCTTCCCCGACGGGCACGCCGTCGAGAACATTTGCTGAACATTGTCATTTTTGGCTTAAAATATTAGCAGTAAAATAAGGAAAAAGTGCTTATAAAATATTTATTTAGGGTAAATAACTGCAAATAAAAACTTGTTTTGATAGAAAATGACAAAATCTGAATGTTTGTGACAAAAATCACAACATCTGTTCGTCCGTCTGTACGTAATTAAAGATAAAAGCTGTATTTCCGTACTTTTCCGTACAGAAAATGTCCGTGTTTTCATTAAATTCAAATAATTGTAGAATGTTCCAAACAAAAGATATGTTAATGAAATAACTTTTATAAATTAAATTCAAACATTGTCTAAACGAATATGTAACTTGTATAATTTTACCGCCGACGGTTTCGTCGGAGGACCGTCTCAAAATGTATCCGTTTTCGTGAAAATATGCATACTATGTACATATATTAAATAGAGGGGTGGTCCTTGTCTGAGAAGCCATATCTTTATAACCTGATGTCCGATTTTAATAAATGATACCTTGATGTAATGGACAGGTCAGTACCTAGAGAAAAGAGGCCACGTCAGGTTCGAATCCGGTCGGCTAGCGGTCAAGGTCATAGGTCAAATTCCGGTAATATACTCAAAATATGAACTTGTGAGAGCAGTCAAGACGACCTGAAAACCTAAGCACTACCTTCACTGAGTCCAATGACACAATTGGAGCAATTATCACGGCTCCCCGGGTCGGGTCAGCTTAGTCTTGGCCAGCACCCTACCGCATATAACAAGTTTGATCATTTTCTGATACCTGTCCTATTTTTTTAAATTATTATTATTGTAATTTATACTGAATTTCAGTTGATAATGATACTTTGTTAGATTTTGACCCTTGTTCGAGTCTCTACACCCCAGGTACCTACCTATACTATATATATATATATGAATATGTTCGTAGATGACTTGGCTTTACATTTAAGCTACTTACAAGTCCATATGATGCCATCAGAGTTCAGGACAGGTGTCAGAAAATGATTTAACTTGTTATATGCAGTAGGGTGCTAGCCAAGACTAAGCTGACCCGACCCAGGGAGCCGTGAGAATTGCTCCAATTGTGTCACTGGACCCAGTGAAGGTAGTGCTTGGGTTTTCAGGACGTCTTGATTGCTCTGACAAGTTCATATTTTGAGAATATTACCGGAATTTGACCTATGACCTTGACCCCTAGCCGACCGGGTTCGAACCTGACGTGGCCTTTTTTCTCTAGGTACTGACTTGTCCTTTGCAACAAGGTATCATTTATTAAAATCGGACATCAGGTTATGAAGATATGGCTTCTCAGACAAGGACCACCCCTCTATTTAATATATGAAGTATGCATATTTTCACGAAAACGGATACATTTTGAGACGGTCCTTCGACGAAACCGTTGGCGGTAAAATTATACAAGTTACATATCCGTTTAAACAATGTTTGAATTTAATATATAAAAGTCATTACATTAAAATATCTTGTGTTTGGAACATTCTACAGTTATTTGAAGTTAATGAAAAACACGGACATTTTCCGTACGGAAAAGTACGGAAATATTTTAACTTTTCACCGGTAGACGGGCGACATGCGATACGACATTATGAAAATGTCGCTTCGTATTTTCGAGTGTCACTTCGCGTGCCGTGTATCGTTTGGAATTGTCGCGCGTCGACCCTCACCCAAACCCGCGACACGGGACATACGATACGACATTAGGAAAATGTCGCTTCGTGTTGTCGAGCGTCGTTTGAGATTATCGCATGTCGTTTGATAATGTCGCCGTCGCGTTTGCAGGGTCGACACACGACAACGCGAAGTGACATCGCGACATTACGAAGTGACATAGCGACAATGCGATATGACGCTCGACAACGCGAAGTGACATCGCGATATATCGTGATTTTGAAAGGCGACATTTCAAAGTGGATATCGCGACATTGTCGTTTGGGATTGTCGCCGTCGTTTGCGATTGTCGGGTGTCACTTCGTAAATGTCGCTATGTCACTTCGCGTTGTCGTGTGTCGACCCCACAAACGCGACGGCGACATTACAAATGGCCCCAACAGGATTCCGTAAGTAGCAGATGGTGATGTACGAAACACTGTGTATAGCGTGTCTGTCAATTAAATAATGTTCAGTCTAATACAAACTGCATTATCAACATCGGGTCATAGCACATAAATACATGGCAATTTTAAAATACAATCTTTATCTTTATCTTAGTTTATACTTTTCAATTTAATGATTACTTACTATATAAAATTAAGATACCATTCGTACCATGCGCATTGTACATAAAATTTGATCTTGAAAGATACGGCGATAAAATAAAGGTGTGGAAAGAGTTCATTATTATTTTAAGACTACGTGAACATACTGCTAACAACCCTTAACTGTTTGCAGGTAATATTTATATACTATGGAAATAGAACATGTATATAACAGAAGGAAGGACCCTGTATCGACTCGAACTCCTCGCAGCGATTACTTCCCCTAACGGTACATTAATTACTGCAGTCACGAGTTGCTTGACTAGATTTGGTTTTTTTGTTTTGTTTTTGTTTTGAAAACAACTGCATCATTCGCATCTAGTTCGTTTGTTTTGGGTTTAGCACAGTTTTTCAACAGTATTTCAGTTATATAACGGCAGGCAGTGAACCTAACCTGTGTTCCTGAATTCTGTAACAGTAAAAACCTGTTCTCCACAAGTAACTGCCAACTTCGGTGGAGGTAAATAATTTCAGACACAATGTCTTTCATCAAATCGTAACGAAGAACATACGCCCCGCCTTGGGATCGAACTTGCGACCCTGAGATCCGCAGATCTGCGCTCTCCCTATCGAGCTAAACGGGTGGACTATTCGCATCTTGATTGTTATATTCGTGCATATAATTGTTCAAATAACAAATTGAAGTGCTTTTTGTCAAAATATCTATTAAAGTTTGACAAATGAAACATGCTGCCGGAATTTGTTACTTTGGCGTCTCTGCTATTTTGTAGTGTCACGTGACTTTCTCACCGTCACCTGGTATCTTGTGACTGCAGCACGAGAGAAGGTATCGACTAATTTCACATACAAAGGCGTACATTAGAAATTATATGAAATTCAATTCCATCAAACATCAAATTGCAAGATTAATTTAATGATGTTGGGATGTTCACATGTTTGCGTCAAATACGGAAACCTAAGCCGCAGCTTGGTTTTTACTAAGTTTGTAATCGGCTTAAACATGATTGTAATATAGATTTAAATTTATTTAAATGTATCCTGTGGAATCTCTATGACGTAAATTACAACACTTACCCTTTTAAGTATCACAAACGAAACGGCCATATTAGATCAGATTTTAGGAATAATAACGATAATAAAAATATTTGAATTGAAATTGCAAGAATAAATTAGGTGTTATATATAAATGATGGCGATAGTGTATGTCACCTTCTCAAAATAAAGATATTATTCGTCGTATTATTATTATTACAATTATTATTAGTATTATTATTATTTACATTTGATTTAAGAACGTATAGTTCGTAGGAATAATAATAATTATAACAATAGGATATTGAGTGGATTTATACAAGTACAGTAGACATATCCTTTGAACAGCTTAAGATTATGATGTATTGACTTTTATTCATTTCAAATGCGGCAAATGATACCAGTAAATTGCATGATTATCTCAAAATTATTCTATGGAAAAATGTTCAATAATCTTGCTACAATTCCCTTATAATGCTACAAAATAAAAGTTAAATTGTTGCTGTGAGCTGATTCGATTCACATGGACCTATTGCCTGTACTGGTACTTTTATTTTATCATTACATCTGAAGTGGCCTCTGACTTTATATGTCCTGCATTGTATGTCAACTTTATAATAACAGAATGCGGCTTTCACCTCGAAATTAATAAAGTGAAAACTTCTCTCAGGGTACTGATGATATTTCATTAGCATTCTTTAATTATTATTCTATAATACCATCTCTATTTGCCCTGTGGGCTAGGATGCTGGTATTTAGTTTTGATTATCAAGTTTTCTTAATTTTCATCACAAATCAGGGCGTTGCGGTTTATATACAGGATATTAACTACGCCACGTTATTGTTTCGATACATATCGCTATGTAGCATCGATTAAATAATGATGTTATCTGACATAAACAGCACTTGTTTCATGATGCGGTGGTCAATATTTGCTTGAGGCTGGGTTTAAATAGATTAGATGTTTTGTTTAATATTTCTCTAACACGTATATATATATATATATATATATATATATATATATATATATATATATATATATATATATATATATATATATATATATATATATATATATATAAAAGAAAGAAGAAAAACATCTAATGGGTTTCCTCTATCTGTATTTCTGTCTATAGGTTGTAAGGTGTTGATATAGGCATCAATAAGGGAGACTAGATTAGCCTGCTGAAGCATTATTTTCCCCACTAAGATTAAAAACACAGATGCTAGTAGTTCATTTTAGCAGATATAAAATCACTTCAGGCAATCGGACATAGTTTTTAATTAACATCGACCACAACATAGAATCTCTTTTTCCGCTACCTTCTCTGTTGAAAACGGCGTTAAACACAAAACCAATGAACGAAATCCTCAGGAAAAATACAGGGAACCAATCAAAAACGCTCTATTTTCATAAAACCGCTATTTTTATTAATCACTCATTCTGTTGATCGATATGTTCATTGAGCATTTATATATAGAACTATACAGGTGGTATTTACGCCGTTGCTGTGTTGTTTTGATTTATGCTACCCTTGAAAAAGGCTTCTTTTTTTTAAAAAGCCGAAAGCGCTCGGGTTTATAATTAAACTTTTGACACTGTTTGAACATATATTTTTTCTCATACTCTCTCTCTATATATATAGCGGAAAAAAGATGAATCAAGATGCCTTGAAATTTTTTACATATTTAATTAAGCTAATCCTAATTTTTCAAGGGACGTCACTCTTGAAAAACTCCGAAGAGTAACGTCCGTTATTACAATTAAACGACGTCGTTACCAAGCGACGTTGCTAACGTCAACAGTACAGTATTACTCCTGAAGATCCCGTAAACGGGTGAAACCGGTTGAATTACATTATTTTATATAATTTACTTGGATTAGCATAATTAAATATGTAAAAAATTTCAAGGCATCTTGATTCATCTTTTTTTCCGCTATTGAATATCCGTATTGCCAATCAATACATTTTGGATATATGGCGCTACCTCCTTTCATTTTCATAAATTCATACATGATACCTTTACATTAACTTTCAATAAAATAAAAGTTAAATTGTTGCGGTGAACTGATTGGATTCACATGGACCTATTGCCTGTACTGGTATTTTTATTTTATCATTACATGTGAAGTGGTCCTTGGCTTTATATTTGATCTCCATCTTATGTCATCTTTATATTAACAGAATATGACTTTCACCTGGAAATTAATAAATTAAAAACTTCTCCCAGGATACTGATGATATTTCATTAGCATCCATTAATTATTACTCTGTAATACCCTCTCTAATTGCCCAGTGGGCCAGGATGTTTGTATTTAAGGACTTCGGACACTTTCTATATGAATTTGCCTACTCCAAGAGTGAAAAATAAACCAGTAAGAAATAAGTATTTAATTACATATACCATCAAAATACATATTTGAGATTATTTCTTAAAGTCAAATTTTTCAATATTTGTTTCATAAAATGGTAATTTTTGCGCTAAATAGTATTACGTACCTTGTTATGTACATATAAAAGCTATTTTGCTTTAAAGAACATTGTCCCCCCCCCCCCCCCCCCCCCCCCGTGCATCAAAACCATATTTGGCCAGCATATGTAGATATTAATTATACACCTTTTCTGTGATTATTGTGTTGATGCAAGGGGTGGAGCAGTACTTTTAAACAAAAATATAACTACAGGATGTTCCCAAATGTAAAGTAACCAATACTTTTTATATTCATTTTTAATAATTTGATAGTCACATATTTTTACATCTCTTTGTATCTACAATACTATGCAAATGCTTGAATGGGCACATATAGGCATGTTATACATGTATAGAAGTGACAAAAGCAAATACTGTTAATTCATTATTATTCGTTGGGTTAAATTTTCATTGGCTTATCCTGGTTGTTTGTTGTAGTACATTGGCAAATGTGTGCTGTAAAATACTAGCAACACACCAGGTAATCTTCTGCATGCCCTCTTTGCGACGCGCACGCAACTAACGATGAGAATGTAATTTGTTTTCCATTTTGTTTTTATTAGTTTTTGTATTTTTATTTATTTTTCATTTCTTTATTTCTTCATCTTCTTCTGTGCATTTATATTTATTTCTTTTAGACACATACTACATGTGACACGCATTCATTACTTCATGTTCTTCCTTCAGTGAAATCTGAATTGAAAATTGTTCTTTGCGGCGGACTATGCCTAAACACAACAAAAAGGGGCAATATGTGCACAGCAGTTAATCTGATCCTGACGATAGTCTATCCAACAGATATTATTGGCATTGATATGTCTGTGATGCACAGGTCAAGAACAGTAGCTTCTTGGCAGGTCATATCAGTGACGGTTTCACATTCAGTATGATGCCACGAAAGTGATGTGTCAAGTCGCTTTCCATGCAGATGGCATATACAAATACGGCTAGAAGCGAAAACGAACTAAATGGTCCAGCCGAGTTTCTGATGGAATTTTTATGCAACGGCCTGCTTCTACTTTAACCCTACAAATGACACATTTTGATTATGTTTTGCCCACAACTTCAGCCTTGAATAGACAACATTAGCTATAGATGGGTTGTTGTCAGACTTATCCCGATTTAACTTTTTCCGATCCAGCTTCTTTAGGCAAGCCTCAGAAAGAACTGTCATTTCTGATACATTTTTATTACATGTTTAAGCGAAATGAGCCGTGCTATGAGAAACCCAACATAGTGGCTTTGCGTCCAGCATGGATCCAGACCAGCCTGAGCATCTGCGCAGTCTGGTCAGGATCCATGCTGTTCGCTTTCAAAGCCTATTGGAATAAGACAAACCGTTAGCGAACAGCATGGATCCTGACTAGACTGTGCAGATGCGCAGGCTGGTCAGGATCCATGCTGGTCGCAATTGCACTATGTTGGTTTTCACATGGCGCGGCTCAAATATTATGTGTGCCACTGGTACTTATCCCAAGCAAGAACCCACCCTACGGCATTGATAAGATTACTGCCTTTTCTTAGTATTAATGTTATACAGCACACAAATATAAAATATGCCATCACTTATAACAGAGCTATACAGACATGTACATGTACTTAAATAACTACCTGAACCACTGTAATAAAACTGACCGGTCACTTATACATGTATACCTATTCACACATGTAATGCGTCAATAACTTTACATTACGAACAGTGTATAGATAAATCGAGTACAGGTTGTTTACAAAAATATCGTTCTCTTTTTTATTTACTTATAGGATTGTAATCTTAAAATGTTATTTTTTCTTTAAATAAACATATTTTGTCACTTTTTTCGACTGGAATTCAGATATTTAAAACTTCCGTAAAGTGATGACATTATATTTTTACGGAAATTAAACATTCTATTTTTTCAAGAAAATAGACCCTGGCCCAGATAAAATATGAAATACATCTTGATAGGAACAGATACAAATCAGTTTCTGCTATAATAAATTAACTAATACATTGGTTTATTATTGACTTGAAACGATGTTGGTATTGTTTAAATACTTGAGGAGAAATTTGCATTTAAAATGTAGGCTAGAAGCATATGATAGTGTCCGACGTCCTTTTGATAAATATGATACCACTTTTCTTAATTTTCATCATCGATCAGAACGTTGCTTAAAGGTTATATACACACTATTAACTACGTCACTTTGTAAATTACTTGACATTGTTTCGATATATATCGCCATGTAGCGATGTTATCGGACATACGTTTGTAAATAACACGTGATTTAAGTCGCGGTGGTCAGTCACTGAAAGCTGGGTTTAAAAAGGTTAGATGGAGATTTTGCTTGTTATTTCTCTAACACAATTTCAATAATGATACCTTTACATTCGACATAATTTAATTTTAGACTGCATTTAATTAAGTTAACATGAATATATTGACAATTTCTGAAGTATCATTTCATTGAATCATCTTGTACATATCATTCAAAACATCAAATAAAAAATAATGTTACTGCTGCAAAACGGCCCAAAGTTGCAAAATAAGCCCATAAAGTCTATCTTATTTTAAAACTCAGTATTTTCCGTCTTACCATTGCAGATAGAATACTTCCCAAACTTTAAGCTGATTTATAGAATGTGCTTCGATTAAACCGATTAGCTGAATATGATTTTTTTAAAATATTTTCATGTGTAACAACTACCCGTTTTCACATTGTGAAAAAAATCAAATATTGAAGGAAATTGTTTCATTTCATTTTTTTTTTCTCAGAATACTAGTAATACCCTGTTTTCTGTTCTTTGTCTTTGCTAATTTTCAAATATACAAAGTTTATGACAAGTATCCAGTGTAATTTTTTTAGAGAAAAACTACTTTTTCATTACAATAGTTAAGGATATATCCATTCTAAAAACAGTTCATTTGAAACAAATGGCTCTTTCAAAACTAACCCAATCTTCCATCAAGTACATTGATTTTGATTTTTGCTTATCTTACAATCGCTGCCTAATTATTAAGGTATCTAATTAACACCACACTTGACCTTAAGCATTTCTTTATGGAACGTATAAAAGCAGGGCAGATAGTGTCCATCTAATACAAAATCAATCCAGCAACTGTTTAGCATCATTTCAATATCTTGTTGATTTTTGTAAGAATGTATCGCGCTTGCTGGCTTGTTATAGTATTTGTACCATGTGCGGTGGGCCATGGCTACCTAGCTTTTCCTCCGGCAAGAAATTCCATGTGGAGAGAGGGATTTGACACGCCTAAGAATTACAATGATATGGGACTGAACTGTGGAGGTTTCTATGTAAGTAAAATATATTCTTTTGTAAGTACAATAACATTTTTTATAAGTAAAATAACATTTTTTTTGTAAATATTGTAGTAGAGCAACTATTGTAATTTTGTATAGATTTATATTTTGATATTGAAAATTAAAGAGAGTTATTCATGTAAAAAAAAAAAACAACAATTATTATTATACCAGATTTATATAGCGCCCTTTTCATGATAAACACGTTCAAAAGCGCTTTACATATAGCAAACGCAGCCACACTGGGCGCGAAATTCATCCTCTACTAGTACAGACACAGAGCGATCTGACCAGAGGGACAGAGTGAGATAAAGTCCCCAGAACAGACAGAGAGAACTTTTTTAAATACAGACGTGTCCGGCTAACTTAGCCTAGCTCTTTTCGAATAGACATATGCCCGGTGTATAGCACCGATTTACGCGAAACCGTCTTTCCTGGGAAGGCCTCTAGTTAGTTGGGAGACACTCAAGAGCATCTCAGAACTTTCCAGGGCCTGGACCGGGATTCAAACCCCGGACCTCTGGATTGACAGTCAAGTGTATTACCACTAGACCATCGGTGTTTAGTAAACACGTGCGGTGTTTAGTAAACACGTGCAGAAAATCTCTTTTGTGCATAACTTCATGAGCTTGTCAGATTACACGTCACTATTTCAAATACTTCTTTGTTTCATTAAGCAACTTGAAAAGTCACTCAGCCAAAATATTTTATCAAATTATATACCATTAACAACAAGTGAGGAGCTTGAGCGTCTATACGTTTTTATCATCAACTGAATATCAGCTATATCACAGTTACGGAGTTTGGGATTGACACCTTCGCTAGATTAATTTTTGACGGTTTATTAACATTACAAGCATATCAGTTTGACAAAATACTGTTTAAGATCCAAGTTTGAAAGGAATACATACGAACTGGATTTTAATGCCTTATGTACCAAGTCAATAACAGTGGACTATTTATATACATGTAACAACTTTCAACATGGTGTTCTTGTAATTGCTGATTTCTGTAGCTTGTTGATTTAAAATACGACATATGTATTTAATTTAGCGATCATAAACAAATTGATGTAATGTTATAATGAAGGACATTGCAGTCTTGAATATTTACATACATAAAGAAAAGTATATATCTAACAATGCAACAAGGTTACATAATTGTGCATGTATATTCCGTACAATTCTGAGATTTCATGCTTGATAAACGTGGTAGTTACAAAGGTGTGCGAAACCGTGAAGTTCAATCGTAAACGTTTATAAATATTAGCCGCACCATGAGAAAACCATCATAGTGCATATGCGCAGTCTGGTCTGGATCCATGCTGGTCGGAAATGCAGTATGTTGGATTTCTCATGGTGCGGCTCATCTGAAGAAGTAATTTGCACTTTCCTGACTGCAACCACCATACTTGCAAAATGTATTATATTGTTTACTGGAAGAAATGTTTGCTTAAATGTTACTTTAATTAATTTTAAAATATTTTTCATTTTCACATTTTGTTTTTATTTCTGAAAGAATCAATGGACGGTGAATGGCGGCGAATGTGGAATGTGCGGAGACCCCGTCGAAGCCGCTGAGCCACGTGATCATGAAGCGGGAGGATGGTTTGCACCGGTCACCAGGCCCATCAGTAAATGCTACAACACAATAGACCACGTAATTGATATAACTGTTAGAGTCACAGCGTATCACAAAGGTTTGTCATTTAGTATCATATCGTTCTCTTTATTGTTATATTTTCTGTTTAACTTCAGCTTGAAAGTTAGATACATGTTAACTTTATTCGGACCGATTCGTCAAGAGACAAGAAATAATTGTAAAATGACACTATAAAGCTTCCCTCAAGACATTTTCTTTTAAATAAACTTTAAAACTAACATGACCCCTGCTTTATAACAAAATGTTCGCTATTATAATAAATTTCATACGGAATTCTGTAAAAAATATTTTTTTAGAAATTCTCATATGAAAATATATCAACTGCGAGTGTTGTAATTAATTCCGCTTAGATTCGCTTAGGATTAAGTGTTAGTACAATAGGTTTTGGCTAATGTTCCTCACTAAATGGTACATAGTGGCATTTGTTTCGTATTACAATCTTATTTTATTTTTGTTAGAGGACCATTTGTAAAAGTAGGCTGTCCTCTTAAATAAACTTATCATTATTATTATTATTATTATTACCATTATCATTACTATCATTAAAAGACTTAATAAAACAACCAATTTCTGTTTACATCTTTTTGCTTGGTTATATGTTATGCTTCCAAAAAATCTAATATATTTGATAGTAAACATTACAATATTAAGAAATCTATATTGAGGCTGCATGTTCTATTTTTACCGCCAAAATGAACGAGACGCTTTCAGGTATGCTTATTGCAATACCGTTTAGGGCGGTTCTAACGGGACAACCAAATATATTAATTGTAAATCATTGCACATAGAGTAAAATAATGTAAAAACAAATAGAAAAAATATGGCTAAAATCTCTTACAGGATATTTTGAGTTCCGGCTCTGTGTTAACAACGATATGACATTAGATCCGGGCGATGATTGCATAGAGGACGGGTACCTTCTGAATGTTGCTGGAATGCCTGATGTAACACGTTATGACATCAACTACGACAAAAGAGAATTCTATCATTTCCAACTTGATATGCCACAAGGAGTTGTATGTACTCAATGCATTCTGCAGTGGAAGTACAATGCAGGTATGAAATAGAGGTCGGGTAAACAGATGCCATGTTTACGGCTTACTCATGTACACGAGGAAACAGCTTTAAGGGATTATAGAGACGTAATTAAAACGTTAAAAGCAAAGCCAAAAAGCAAGAAAGACGGACGTGACAAGTACTGGTAACAAAACAGTCTGTCGTATTTTTTAGTTTTTTATTACTTCCAACGCATAGAATCATACCATTGTTCATCTGAAACAAAGCTGGCTATTTTCAATTGATAGATCATGTTCTGCAGATGATTCCAATAAATGAATATAAACATGTTAACTATCACAAAATCTAGTCTTGTTGCTAGTGATTATTTTATTTTTCATTATAGTTTGGAGCTGTATTTCGTCTGTTACTATCTGATTTATTCCGATTCAGGAAACAATTGGGGTTGTGACGAAGAAGGTTGTGGTATGGGAGTTGGACCACAGGAGCAATTTATCAACTGTGCAGATATTGCCATTTTACCAGACTGCGGCAATATACCTGTGACAACAGGTATGATAATATAAAATTTGTATTTTTGAAGGAATTAAAAGTCAATCAGATAGACACAAATTATTGAATTAGGCAGTATTATATTATTAACTGTTTTAAAATATCTTTCGTAATCATTTACAAAGAGCTTTGGAAGTAATTGGAATATCTTACATGCAGTTTTGCCAGCTATTTTCAATTTCCTTCCTTTAATAGTTCTATCACTTGTAAATCCATATTTTAAAACTTGAAGAGTTATACTATGTCGAACCAAAATACTGACTTTTTAACTCTTTTGCTGCTTCATTATTTCTTATTGCGGCTAAAGCAAAACTGTCCTTGTCTGCCATTTGCTAGTAACATCAGATTTTTCAGTCTGTTATAGAAAATATATTCATAACTGTCGTCATCAAACATAATTCATCTTATTGCAGACAGTGTGACAAGTAACACTGACAGCACTGGTAGTGTGACTCCTGATGGTTCGACAAGTGGACCTGTAACAGGAGCTCCAACAGCTGTACCTGCGAGACATTGCCAAGCTGTTGGAATTTGGACGGGCCTGGCATACATGGATGGATGGTGCACATTCAACTGTCTTCATCCCACAATCAATTATTGTCCAGCTACACACTGTCATTGCGATGGTGACCAAACAGTGCGAGTATGGTAGATATCGCTAAAATGACGAATGTCTATTTTTAGATACATGTATATTTAAAAGACATTGCGTCACTAGAATAACGTCACTTAATATTGTTTGAAATATAAAGGTTATGAAATTAAATACAAGAAATATCTAGATCTATGTGTTGAGTATTTTTCGTTTCGTGTAATTCTAAATCATAACGCTATACTTAGTACATATGATATGTTATAACTTTTTGCCTATGAGTTTATTTTCATGGCACTAAAGTTAATAGGTAAACGCTTTGTAGTAAGTTTAATTACAAAGGCAATATTCAAGCAGTTGCTCAATGTAAGTCTGTATTATAAGAAGCAATTGAACAAAGGGTATTCAAAATAGCGTTGTGTCAATGTATTTATTACCATATTGTCACTATGTACGTATTACACCACTCATATTTTATTACAACATCACTTTGCTGGTCTCTGTTCCTTTTTCATTAACATAAGGGTACAGAAGCCAATTTCATGGCCATTGAATTAGCAATACTCTTTATTATAAACAGCTATGGATTTTGCTTAGTTATAAATAGCTTAACACATCAAACATTTACTAAACTTTTAAGAAGTTAATACAGTCAAAGTTACATAAAAATCTGTAAGAAATTTTCAGCAACACATACTTGTTATTTCAGTGAGGACTCATTTTGAACTGTCTGATGGCGACGTCACGAACAAGTAAATACGATGTAAACAAATATCAAAGTAATTTATTATTCTTTATGAAAAATAAAATCTTTCTTCATGAGGCGTTCAAATCTTTTCGTATCGAGGAGTGAGAGCGAAGCTTCGCTGTCTAGTGCTTGCATGGATATACCGTACACGATCACTCGCTACTGTCTTAGTGAGCAGATTGCTGCAGTTCTAATCACTATGGGAACAATTAGAAAAGAGATTTGATAACTTGAAAACATCATAAAACTTGAAACGTCTTAAAACATGTTCACCGATATATGACGATATATCACTCATTCTTCAAATTTGAATTTGGTAAATAAATTTTCATAATAACAACAATTCTAACAGTAAAAAATGCAGCCTTTGTATGATTGTAGGCTCCTTTCAGTTAGTTTCAACCAAATATTCACCTTTTGGGAACGCGTTTGGCATTCGTGTCATGCAAAAGAACCTTTCATTGTGTCTATGAGGAGTTATGGTCGTGAAACCAGTTTGTTTGGCCGATACCTTAAGGTTTCAGAGTTTATAACACCGAACAACAGAAATATGTGGTAAACGAACAACATCTTTATCAACAATCTTGACACCTTTTTTAAAATGTTGTCCCACTTTGAAGATAAAAACAAAAAAAACAATTTGTTTAAAATTACGTTAAGCCTAATTATCTGAATATTCTGCTTTGGAATATTATTACAAATTTATCAGAATGAAGATAATGTAAGACTCAGTTTATTTGAACATTGTGAGTTTTTAAATGCGTCGAGTTGTCTGAAAGTGTGGCTTTATGCAGCTCTTTTCTGGAATCCAATGCATTTATCAGTAAAATCACTAAATTTACTATCGTTTTGTAGAGTTGTATACATTTTTTTTCAAGTAAAACAAGCTTTTTTCCATTATTTGTTGTTTATTAAAATATGGAGCTAACCGTTAAAACGAATCATTGGTGGACTGACCATTTTGATGCCAAGTATAGGCCGATTGCTTGTTGACTTAGTTGACATGATAAAATAGCATATCATGCTTCTATCTGTTGAGTTGTCAACAGCTTGCCACTATTTGTTTTAAGATGGTAGGGTAGTAGTATTTTATTACTGATGACGATGAATTCACTATGACTGGCTAAAGAAAGATAAGTAGGATCAGCCCAGTAAATGAGACGTGACTCACTTATTCACCTTGAATATACAATATACACTGTAAGGCTGTATGCTCGCTTAAAAGAATATATCGTCTTAATTCATAGACATTGTTCGAATTCGTGTCTGATCATCCAGATTTCATGTTTTATGTTTACTTAGTATAATCAAAAGGGGAGCGGTGGTCTAGTAGATAAGGTGGCGGGCGCTCAATCCAGGAGTCGTGGGTTCGAGCCCCACTGGGGTCACGACCATGATTTTTCATATGACACCAGTACTGGTTTTTCCAGAAAGCGGACTCGAGAGTGGTTTCAATAAGCTTGAAGCTTTCATCACAATCGAGCTAAAATAAATTAGTATAAACTAATGTTAAAATATTTCATATTGATAGATGTAAATATACCTAATAGTAAATTTAGTATAATTACGCATCACTGCAATTGTATGACTGTACAAAGCATAAAAATACAAAAATGACAAAACGGGAGTTTATAATAAGAAGAAACATGTATGTAACGTTTGAACCTTGGAAATGATTTCACGCTAATCATATCTGCTTCGTAATAAATGGGTAAGTAGCAAATCAACAGGGTTGCAGGGGTCATTAAAGGCTCGATTATTCAAGTGCCTCGATACTCATGAAAGTTAATAAATGAACTAGTGACATAAACAAGTACAATTTTGCTTAAATGTAAGTTACAGCAAAGATAGAACTTTCTATTATGGTGCAAAATGAAGTACATTTGTACTACAAAAGTACTTAGTCTGCTGCTTCGTCACTTTGAACAAGTGTGTGAAATTTCCATACATTCTTGAAAGTGGTAAGTAGGATACCATGATTACACACAAAAACTGAACCAAACATTGTTAGCTGTAGAGGCACTATAGGAAAATGTTTTTAAATTAATACCAGTTCTACACTTATTCTGCACCAATAATATTCTAATCAGCATTATAGTGCTGTAATAATGTATTGAATGCTGTATTCAATAAGATACTTATCCGTCTCTTACGCAACTGTCGTTTCATGTTGTGGGCTGAAATACAGTACTTACATGTACAATTGTTGACATTATTATGGAAATATTGAACATATTTAGTTTACTTTTGTTGTTGAAGGTGGCGTTGATTCGACTATGTATTTTTAGATGTTGCTTTAAAAACGAATCAGTGCAAGAAAATAAAGGAGAATATTGTTGAATTAATGAACTAATTGTATAATATATATCTCGAACGGATTTTCACGTGCCAACCAGGGAAATCAGAGAATAACTGGTTAAGATGAAAATCATGAGGTACTCTTGTCTTTTATATGTTCATAGTAAATCATTCGCATAACTTAAGTTAATGAAACACAAGCACAACGGATACCACTATATTTTTTTTCTGCTACTAAATAAAAAGAAATCAAAGAATAATTTAACACGCAATTCCATTTCTTTCATTGGCCTGGAAATAGAAAATGTTTTCGGTAAGTTGGAATATGAAATCCGTAAGTTTAAGTGAACAATATATCCGCAACTTCTACGGCATTGTCAAAAGTGTTGGACAGACAAAGAATCAAACAATGTTGACCATTTTCATTTTAAAATGACCGTTAAGTTGAGAATTTGAGTCAAGGTCATTAGACAGGGATTATGTATTAAAACATGGCAAAACTTTTAACGACAATAAATCTCTTTTAAAATATTCTATTTCGGAGGGAAGCACCATATGCAAATGTTACGACAGAAACCTTTTTGCGTTCGCTGAATGTTAAAAGAAATGTTTACCTTTGTGATCACCGAGTATTACGTATAAATCTTGTAAGTATAGAAGTTAACTTCCATCAAAACAAACAAACGTTGTCTCGTTATACAGATCGGCAATAGCTTTTGTGGTTGAAATTAGTTAATGTAACCGCGTGATAGCATGTTAAGAAACAATCAAATTACCATCAAGAGTAGCTATAATGCAGTGAAATGATCGGATTCGTTCAAAACATTAAATAATTTTGATGAAATTGATAACCTGTATATTGACAGATTCATTTTAACAGTTGTTGATAATGCCCGAGACATAGTAAAAGAGAAATGATTAATTTATTGAACAGCGAATGAGAAGTTACTAGACTGAATGTATCTGGTCTGAATGGTAAGTCCTTTTTTATGTAGAAATTTTAAATGTTTACAGGATGAATCATAGTTGCACGTCAGATGTGATTTCTTACACTAAGGGTTACTCTCGTGCTGTAAATTTTGAATGGATTTATAAATTAATACTCTACTATTATCAAATTGCTAACAGGAAACACGTTCATTTCATTTTTTTTCTTCTATATTTTAAAGAATACGGTATTCAAGAAAAAGAATCTGCTACTGTTATAAATTATGCCTGAATCGAAATATCCAGCGTACAAGTAACTGTTTCGCGATAACTCGACAGAGCCTCCTTACCACTGAACAGGAACGGTATCCCTCCAGCTGGATATTCCAGTCTGAACCTTCTCATGGTTTTTGGCATAATGTCAATTTAAATACAATCGCAAAGCTGGTCTTGTGAAAGTAAGATTAAATACCTTTAATGTACTGTAGTACAGCTAACCACCATTTCTTCATTTTCTTCTATGCAGTACCAACTGATGCACTAACTAGTGTAAATGGCAGTGGAGGTAACAAATTCAGAAAGAACATGCAGGAGGAGGATTGTTTTAAGGTTGAACATTATTGTGATCTCAGTCTTCCATTCTACATAAATCAGCTCTTTCTAAATGTTGATTCGTAGTAGCACCAGTTAGAAACTGGGCGTTTTGATATCTTTCTGAAGCATGTCCATTGTTTTTCAGAAGCTGTATAATTACATATAGATTTGCATAATTTGCCCTACATATGAGCCGTGCCATGGGAAAACCAACATAGTGGGTGTGCGACCAGCATGGATCCAGACCAGCCTGCGTATCCGCGCAGTCTGGTCAGGATCCATGCTGTTCGCTTTTAAAGCCTATTGGAATTGAAGAAACTGTTAGCGAACAGCATGGATCCTGACCAGACTGCGCGGATGCGCAGGCTGGTCTGGATCCATGCTGGTCGCACACCCACTATGTTGGTTTTCTCATGGCACGGCTCATATTTAGAAAAGTAAACAGCAATTTCGGTATGCAAAGTGATTCTGATAAAAGTTTGAAAGTCAGAAATAATACTTTGTAGCCTACATTAAATCTTTGACACTTTTAATAGTGGCTTATGAATTTCAACACATATATGTAATATTTTATTTAAGTGTTGAATTAAGAAATATCTGCTAATCAGCTCATTTCTTATTGAAGACTTTTTTAAAATGTACAACCTGTTTTCTTTGTACATATTCAGTGCACTATCACACCCTGTATGGCTTTCTTCGTATATAGCCCCCCGGAAAGCTGTATTCAAAGCACGTTTTCGTTTAAATACGAGTACATATCGAGCGCGTATATCCGAAGGGAGCCATATTGGGTGTGACAATGCATTTCTCGCAACTGTATTTTAATGTTTACCAGTATTGTATATCAATATTTTAGGTACATCGTGTAGTGATTAGTAAATCCTTTTCATCTTGTAAATTTTGCAAGTGCAACATTAAATATACAGATATGAGTTTAGGATGTGATTTTGCAGAATATAATAGTCTAATTCAAGAATGTCGGACTATGTGCAGTTCTGTTTTTTATTGCCATGTGTAATATACACCAATGGAATAGCTCGTTGGTCAATAGTTTTGCAAATTGACCGGCAAGTCATCAATTAGGTGTTTTATACATCTATTGAGAAATTTGTGTCCCGTTTTTTTAACATTTTGTCTTTATAGCCAAATAAACATGTGTTAAATATAGCCCGGTCGTATAAAACACGCTATGGCCGCTGATTAATATAAGGAGTCAAGTAATAACGATACTTGTCATGCTTGTTGCATTCTGCATAAATAAGATTGGTATAAACAAAACTAAATTTTAATTATGTATGATCATATTGCCCCTTTTAACAGTTGCTCCGTCGGCAGTGCAAAGTTTAGATTTGTTCTGACTGACTGAAATTTACACTGACAGTTTGTTTGAAAGCATCCATGAATTGCATTTCAGTAGTTTATCGGATGTATGGCTATTATCAAAACAGAGTGCAGGCGCTTTGTTTTAGTTGGCAATGCACCACAGACAGTTGTCAAAAAACACCTCCAGCTCGTGCGTCAGCATTGAACGATTGACCCGGATCATACCTATTATCTCTGTCTGGTCTTATGATACCTTATCGGAATATCTAAACTGTAAAAACTACTTTTTGAATGCAGAAATTCCCCACTAATATTTCGTCTTAAGTCTCATATTAAACCAATTAATTGAGATATGTTTAAATATTACAAAAAAGACGCAGTTGATTTTTTATTTCATTAGTCGCTCACTCTATTTCACCTTCAAGATATCTATATCTTTACAACTAAGTCCGTTTTTCTTTTTGTGCAATTTGTTCAAATACAAGTTGGTTGCTCAGAAAGTATTACTGAATCCACTTCTTCGGTGCAGTTGCACTACATTGAGCTTTTCTGTGGTTGAGTTGTGTAGTCACGTTACATAACTTGCAGTTAATTGGGTCGGTACTTGTACACTTTGTTTGTAATTTTATACCATACAGAATCATTGGAACGAAAGCAAAACCAGAGTAAAGCAAAGGAAGAAACTTGAATATCGTGTAACAGTCCGAGCTGACTCGTATATCCGCTTTATTTAATCGGGATGTTTACGTTTTCATAATTGTCAACAAACAAAATATGAAATATTTTATTAATAATATAATGTATAATAGAATATAACGGAATAAAATAACTAATATAACCGGCATATGGATAAGCCCTGGTTGCATCTTCCATAAAATCAGTCTAAGCTCTGCACAGACCGCACTACAGTTAGCCCCATGTATTCATCCGTGTCCCATGATAATCCATTCCGAATATCGTACATGTGGTTATAACTGTAATATCCTACATTCTATGTCTATGTATTTTCATAAATCGGGAAGTACTTTCAACCGTCCGTCCGTCTTCATCCAGAAGCGATTATGACTTCTTCTATCATTTTGTGTATTTCATTTGTTTGTGACGTCGATGTGGTCTTTCATGGCAATTTTGCGGGGATATTAGTTCATTAATTTCTACTTTTGAAAAAAAAAAACTGCACATGTATCTTTTATGTTCGCTGGCTTTAAAATTCGTGGATAGATGTAACCGCGGAATTGAAAATGATCCCCCCTCCCACCCTGCCTGTAAAAAAATAATGATTTTACAATAATCGATTAAATATTTCTTGACAAAAGAAAACCCAGACAGAAAATGATTGTTTGCGTTGGTAGAGTAAAACATTGAGCAATCTTGTATAGCAGGTGTTTTCGCGAGGTATTCTCGTTGAATAAGTGTGTGTTGACGGTAAAGTGCAGGTTAAAGCGATTATCCACCTGCATATCTAATCACTGTCTAATAGACTACTGTTTAATTATTCTTTTTGTTGAACAAACGGGTCTGCACTGCTATCTTAATTAATATAGCACGTTGAATATCCCGCGGGTTTTACGTATTTTTCTTATTTCATGCAATTACTACAGTATGATAGAAAAGAAAATATAGATAATGTTAAAATCACAGATTCTGCAAATAAAAACAGGCACTTAAAATATCTTAGTTTTATCTTGTGTCATAACTATTTTTTCTTCCTCAAGTCGTGAAGTCGTAAAGAATAAGAACCTTTCACTTTATGCCAAACTTTTCTGATACATTCAGCAGCAATATTGTTTGATCTGAGTTTTTTATAACTATTAAACAATTGGTCTAAAACTTAACTCAAGATTTACATGTAAAGGTTACAGTCTTGTCTTGTCTTTATTGCCTACAGAGAGACTGTAAACTACTCTTTGCTATATATATCTCTTTTAACACTAGCACTGCTCTAAAATGATCTGGTCCAGCATTCAATTTGGGCAGTATCATTTAACATTCGAAGGGATGTTCACTGAAAATTTATCGACTGAATAGCGAACAGTGCAGACCATGATCTTGGTCTGCATTAATCGCAAATGCTGAATCTTTTTCAACCAGCACAGAAAAGGAAAAGTGACAACCTTACCAAGTAGATTAATTGAAGTAAGTAAGTAAGTAAGTAGGTATGTGAGTAAGAAAGTAAGTAAGTAAGTAAGTAAGTAAGTAAGTATGTGAGTAAGAAAGTAAGTAAGTAAGTAAGTAAGTAGGTATGTGAGTAAGAAAGTAAGTAAGTAAGTAAGTAAGTAAGTAAGTGAGCAATTTAATAAGTAAGTAAGTATGTGATTAATTTAGTAAGTAAGTAAGTAAGTGAGTAGTTTAGTAAGTAAGTAAGTAAGTATGTGAGTAATTTAGTAAGTAAGTAATTTAGTAAGTAAGTAAGTATGTGAGTAATTTAGTAAGTAAGTAAGTAGTAAGTAAGTAAATATGTGAGTAATTTAGTAAGTAAGTAAGTAAGTGAGTGAGTAAATATTTTATTATAGTGACATGTGTATTTAACAAACTATATAAGCATATGCAGAAAAACAAATGCACTGCTGCGAGTTTAAATATCGTCTTATCGTTAGGATATTTTGTATGTATATTAGTGCGAGGGTATTCGGCCTTTTAACATCTATACCGTAAAATAATGACGTCTTATGTTTCAAACAGATGTTTATTCAATAGAAAATATCTCTTTTGTCTTCTCGTATATCACTCAAAACGCTTTAGCTATCTAAGCAATAAGTATAGAAAAGAGGATTGACAATACGGTCAAATGCAGCTTCATTATCAAAGTTTTAGTGATGCTAATAAAGTTAAAATATGAACCCTAACATTAATCTATTGTATTATTATAAAGAGTGCTTGAGTTGTATAACAAAAGTGTATCAGTTAGGAATAATTTTGTCCCGTTATTTGTGCAGGTCTGGCGTATTGGCCGAAGGCCAATCAAATGCCTATACGACTGGAAAGAGGGCAAATAAGACAATGATAATGATAATTTCATTTTTCAAATCCGTATTGAACTAACTCAGTTTAACCTAACACAATGCTTGAATCCGGTTATTAGGATTGATAGATCTTATGCAGCAAAGTCGGTTATTTCTGTTTGAAGATCATGCTATTTCTGGTAGACTAATATTAGTTTAAATCAAATCTTAAACACTTATCTCCGTTTCCCGTGATAGCCAGGTAATAATTCTGTGAGGAGAACGGCTATTAGTAGCGATAATATCTCGTTTGGATGGATACTTATGTCAGTGTTACATGTGTGGGTACAAGTTTTGTCTTATATTTTGTCAGTTAATCACCCTGTTAGATATCGTTATTCACTATGTAACTCAGCGTAGCATAGTATTTGCAAAACAAACAAAAAAATATGATGAAATAAAAGATTTTATAAAAAATATTGATACATAAAAATTGCAAACGTTAAGTAAACCTCAACCAATTACAGTTTTAGGCCGCAGAACGATTGATATTTAAAATGATGTTAAACGTAAACACGCTACCGTTGAAATGATGTACATACTGTCTGTTAGACCTTTGGAAGTGAATGCAAAGAAACTTCACACTTTTTCTTAACAGTTAATATCAGAATATGTGATGATCATTTTATTAAAAACTATTACAGAAACAATTACAATTACGAAGAGCTTTAAAATTTCATTTCTTAAATCAATATTTCTATCTTAAGCTCCAGACCGAGAAAAACATCGAACGCTCTAGCATGGAACATGATTACCAACAGATATTGTGTTAAAATGCCTTTTGTTTTTCAGTCTATCTATTGAAGTGATCCGCTAGAGGTAAATTGATGAAATAATACCTGGAATAAACACCTGTTTTTGATATCAGATGGTGTTTTACAACGAGAACAAACTCTCTGTTCTGTTAACACTGAAAACACATTAATGTTTTTTTTTACTAAATCATTAGAAGGAAAAGAAGGAAAGAATAGTATTTTCGCTGATAGTATTTCCGCGATTTATATCATTGACGAACACTGTAGAACGAGCGGTCTCGTAATTAAAATTGTAGCGAAAATATAGGTGATAATATGTTGTTAAATGCAGAGGTGTTATCATCAGAACCACCAGTATTTTAGCTGGACGCAGCCGAAACATTTATTTAATTAGTCAATTCTTCTGTTAAATTAAGTAAATATAATTTACAATTTTACAATATCACAACATTTTTATTACTTTTCTGTATTCATTATTTTCAATATCACCTCTTTAACATTTGTTTTGACCACAACTGGGGAACCCAACTCATCCTGATGGAATTATTAAGCACTTGAATTTTTACTGGCGGTACAAAATAACTGTGCCATTCCTGCAGCTGCGGTGACAAACCTAGGATTCGAGCATGTCTCGCGATATCATGGTTTCTTCAGTTGAAACAAAGATGTTACAATGCCCGTGGACGCATGGTCTTCATGATAACATTTACACAGATCGATAAGTTTGACAGATAAGTTAAACATAGATGTCCTATTAACCGTCCGTGCCGCTTCTACTAAAGTAAATAAGTTAAATATACTATTTGTAAGTTACCTTTATCATTCGTCTTCGTCTCTTGGCTATAATTAAACAACTATAATTAAGAGAAAATACAGACGTTTTATCCACATTGACAATCCACTCACTAGATTGCAGTTTGTATATCCGGGGCATACCTCATATACATTCACTTGTTTATAATATCTGTATATTTTAATTATCTCAAACAGAAAAAGCAAAGAATGCGCACAGGGCTAAATTTAGGTTCTAGGCCTCCCCTGGTTTCCTGTCAGTAAACGATTGTAAAGGGTACCTACGCAATTTGATAGTGAGTCCAAGTTTGATCCCTCCGCAAAAAAAATAATCCTTCATTTGACCTACCTTATACCTACCTCTAGCTTGCACAATCCTCCCTTAGACTATATCTAATGCAAAGCATGACAGATACACTTTGATAATCAATGTACATTTTTCGATATTTACGTTTCATTTAAAATTAAGACACTTTGTGCTCAACGCCGCTTTTCATTAGTTCCCATATGTGGCAAATCATATAGTAAACCCTGGCTCCAGGCCTGTTAACACGATGACGGACCGTAAATGTTGTTTCAAAATCATAAAAACGCTTAAATATGCTATGGGTGGCCATAGTCTACAGAAACATTTTGTTTGGTGACTCGTAAAGATATACAGAAATGACAAATTTATTGTCGTTGAGGTGTCGTACAATGTGATATACAACAACACTTCTTTCAAGAATAAGGTTTCAGAAGACAAATATCGCGGAAACTAGTAACCAGAATACGCCTTCTTTGAACTGACTTGGTATGGAAGAAAATAAACAATATGCTTTTACATAGCCAGATGATGAGAATATGAATTACTAAATTCAGGATGGTTCAAATGTCCAGACTAAACGTCCATAAATTTCTATTGTGAATATGTCATGTTGCGACCCATTATTAATGTTACCAAATTCTCTGCTGGTGATGACAGCGTTTGGTAGCTGGACGCCGTTAAAGCATATATGAGCCGCGCCATGAGAAAACTAACATAAAGCGTTTGTGACCAGCATTGTCTACGGTTCTGTTAAATCATCATTAAATTCACAATATGCATTACATAGTCCTTTTACTACTGACATTTCTAACGCGTGTACTATTAAGTTATTTAACATTGTTCTGTACAATACGGAGATATATCTGGACGAGTACCCAGCTGAAAAAAAACTATATTTGACGAGCCGTACTACATTGATCAGTACTAACAAGCCTCTAAATAAAGCAGAGTAAGAACAATTTGCATTGTAAGCTTTATCAAATGCCACATCGAATAAACGCCAACATGTAAAAATGGAGTGCAAGTGCTATGGTGTCAGATACTTCAAACATTTTGGGTCCCCTAGATAGATCATAGCAGGTTTTATTTTTCTACTTTACATAATTCTGCTCGTTTACAGTCACGTTTCACTGTAAGAAAAAAAAGATCCAAAAGGTAGCACTAGCTGAGTGTCTTACTAAACAATTCCGACCGAAACCTGAATTATTGATCCGGAAATGTTTTTTCTTTATATAGTTCTCATCATTTTAAGCAATCTCATGACACTATTCAGGTTTGTCCACCCCTTTATATCACAGAGTATGGACTTTTTGCCGCATTTGCTTTAATGCCACAATGACAAAGTTCTTACACACACACAAAAAGGGAAAGACAAATGGTTTCAACTTCAAAGCTACCAAAGCTGTAAGACATACTTTCTATTTTCAAAAATTTTCATTAATTTTGTTTATGGTCGTTCGAATGCATGAGTGTTTAAAATGGCGGCCTCACCGACTTTATTTGTAAAAAAAAATGAGTTTGTTTATTTACCCAAAGATCATGTATATGTAATATTTATTTGAGTAATCAAATCTGTAAAACAATCCTTCAGACGCACAATTCGAAACTAAGTAAGGTAATTATACAACCCTACAATGAAAACATTGTGTTTGAAAGAAACAACACATGGAGTGACACAAATATTTTATTATCTGCTTCTGTAAGCAATCATTTCATTGGACACTTATTTGTTGTAGAATCGTTAACATTTTTCTTAATATAACTCTGCACATGAAGCATACAGACAGGTGCTAAGCCTTTCATTATATGCTGGAAGATAATATTGACAAATTTATTTGCATTTTCCATCTAATTGCACCACACGTTAAGACGTTATGAGGTTTATGTTGACCATAAATAATTTTTTTGGAAATAGTTCTACTTCAAAATTGTTTTAGCTTATATCAGACATCCTATGGATATACTTTCAATCAACGCTGGGGTTTCCAATGGGATGTGGATCGGTTCTGATATATTGTCTGGTCCTTTGGGATCATTGAATCAATTTCAAAATCTGTGTAATAGAACTCCGCTTAAGCCGGTGCTAGGGGACGTGAGATGTGATACACTTTCAATGTTCTCTTATAAACAGACTCTACTATTATTTCTCTTTGATGCATTATATGCTTCCAAAAGATCTCCTTATAGGTTTAATTTTGTTTATTTATTAGCTTTTAAAAACAAGCATTTCTGTAATAAAAAGTGCAGAAATATAAACATGTTAATTAGGCTTCATAACAGACATCTGTTTCTTTCCAGACAACGTGTACCTTTACATGAAACCGTATACCTGGTCTTTATATCAGAAATGCTAAATGACATAAAGCATAACCTTGCAGCAACACTTTGGTGAAGAAATTGAAAATACGACAACTGTAACAGACAACATGACTTATTAGAAAAGCGTACTTCAGAAGAGAATCTGTAAATCTCAATGACGAATGCCAACATCCTGAAACGACAAGCCAGCGCCAATACGACAAAATTCGTACTTGTCTGACGACGCACTAATTGTCGTTTTGGCGTGTTGCCCTGTTGAAGGGTACCAACAAGCTAACACGACAAATAGCGTGCCAATATGACAAATATGCGATATTTGTCGTATTGGAGTGCTATTTTTCGACCTGGCGTGTTGGCGGCTTTACGGGCTTTTTTAGCATTGGCGCACTTGTTTGTCGTTAGGTGTGTTGACGTGTCAACGCTCTTCAAACGCCCCGACACGACAAAACGAGATGGCAAAGTCAGCCATCACAGCTTTACCTGTATGTGTATGATATCAGTAATGCAAGTATGATAAATTTTAATAAATGATTAAAATGATTAAATAATTAATACTAGCATGTTTGTGTTTAAGATAAGCATGCAATCAGCAATCGTCAAAAGTGTAATTTTGAAGCGTTTAAACTTATCCATTCAAATCTGTTCTTCAAATTCCAGACAAATAAAAACTTCTAACGCACTTGGATTTGGAATGATTTCCAATAACGATTATGTAAAAATGCATTTTGTTTTGTTGTTGTTAAACTTGTCTGTTGAAACAATCAATGAGAAGTGAAGTGTTTGATAAACACCTGTTATTTGTATCAAACAGTGTAGTACAAAGAGAGAACTTAATCAATTCTTTGTATTGGAAACTCATTTGTCTATGGTACACTCATCTTGCTTTTCACCGTTGCGTTTTAAGCCCAGTCATAGTTATCACTGATCGACATGGTATGTGGGCGAGGATAAATTATAATGTATATGAATGTATGGTATGTAGGGGTAAAAGAATACATTAAAATTGTTAAATTTAAATCGCTTCAGATGTCAAGACATTTACAAGAGTACTTTGTAAATACATTATGTAAGACGTTAAAACATTAGACCACTTTAAAAATTACAAGAACAAAACGGAAACATAATTATCAAACGGCTCCTACATTAAACGTTAATGATAAACAACTTTAATATAATGCTGTCTTGTATTTATTCAATGATAAAATGATGAGCTTCGTCACCGGCGGTATAAAGTAATACCTAACAATATTCTTAAATACAATAACTGTTTCGTTTGCTTGATAATATCTTGCCCACCCTGGTTATAACAAATGGTCAAAACATTTTGATCTACTTGACGATTCCCCTACCAGATAATTGACTATAATACACAGTCCTATATCATGGATCAACATACGAGAAGCAATTGCTCCGGATCATAAAGAATTATACGTTGCTTTATCTCACAGTAGCACATCAAGAAAATTACATTTGTTGCGCTAAATCATAGGTTTATTCTTATTTTGCAGATAAACTGCTTAATGCAGAAAAAATCTGTAGATATAAGTAGTTGAAAACAATGTTTTCTCACTCTAAAAATTTACAAGTCATTTTCCGTAGGAACCATGAAAACTCTACTTATTCACGTACATCCGTTATACGGCTTTTTTTGCGTTCATTTTACATCTTTAGGAGCCACTGTTGCCAATCCAGTGTTTTATGGTCGCTGATTTCAAACCACTTGCCCCTTACCGTTTTGCGGTTGAATCCTCGATTCTCGTATTAGAATTATTTCATCCGAAGAAACCATCCAGCTGGCTTGCGGACTGTCTTTTATTCTATCCAGATGCTCATCCATGGGCAAATGGAGTACACAGTGACTGCCCCACCATTAAAAATTGTTTTATTATACCTCACATAAATATCCAATGCAAATTTCCCATTAGTTTATCTTGAAAAATATATCATATTCCCCAGTAATTTTATATCTCATGCGCAAAATCGTTATTTTCAGTTTCTGCGCAGGTGATATGATACATAATTTCATATCACCTGCGCAAAAGCGCTATTTTGTTTTTCTGCGCATATGATATTATTTTTTCATATCTCCCGTTGAGTGATTGATACTTTTGCACTGAGTAAAAGACTGAGACGTTAACTTTTTAGAAGATGTGCTTTTATAATTTAATATTAAATTTCTTTAATTTGTGAACCCGGCCGATTTTTCTTTTATTAATGATTTGTTCTACGTGCCAAAAATTTCGAAAACAACTTTTTATCAAATATTGAATCGAAACTATTTCCATGAGATTGGAAATGATCTAACTAAGAAAATAAGTGCTCACACATATATGTTTCGTTTAGAATAATATAGTTATCGCCGTTTTTCGAATGTTACTGTTAGCGATTTCAGCAGTATGTCACAATGTTGAAATAATTATGCGCATAAACATAGGATTCAGTCTTATTACACGGAAGAGTTGCCACCCGAGTGCTCACAAGTAAGCAATCCTTAATTCAGTCTCCATTATTTGGTAATTCATTTTTAACGTTAGATAAATCATTTAAATCATTATGTTGATTTTACAGTAAATGTTTGACCTTTAATGTCATTTCGGTATAATAAAATAGATATTGCATTCCTGAGAGGGTGATATGAAAAATGTTCACCCCTCGAAATATGAATATAGACCTCGGCTGGCGCCTCGGTCGATATTCATATATCTCGTGGTGAACATTTTTCATATCACCCTCTCAGGAATGCAATATTTATATAATGTCACCCTATATTGGTATGACGTTACCCATACAGAATATTGTATTTCATCAATTATATACAAATTACACTGTTCCAAGTTAGACAATTATTATATAATAAGTTGTATTTGTCCACAATAAGTTTTACTGATCACGAGAATCGATTCGGAATCCACTGTTTTGTTGGACGGGTGTTTCTATGCTATGTTACCGCACGGACTTATGCTCTATTGAACATTTCTGAAGTTGTTTTTGACATTTTTATGGAAGCTTTGATAATATCTATTTATAGAATTGTTCAAGACGTTAGCATTGATTCGTTTATGTATATTTTTGCAAAAGTAAAATTATCTTTTTCAAGATGTTTTGTTTGTTTATTTTGGGTTAACACCACTTTTCAACATTATTTCAATTATGTAACGGCAAAGGTAAATGTAAAGTTTCTTGTTTAACGTGGGTAGTCGACGAAAGTCGCCACCTGGAATAGATGGAACAATTTATTTCCAGCCGAGCCCACGGCAGGCGTCATATTTACCTCCCCAGCATCCTGTCTAGGCCAACACTGCTGTAAACAGTACCAATTTAAGTAAATCACCCAGCACTGAACGCTAGTCAGGATATCAGCCTCGACCGGGAATCGAACCCAGACCGCTAGCATTGTAGTCAAACCTGCTAACCACTGTGCCCCTGACTCCCTAACGGCGGGCAGTTAACCTGGATTCTGAAGTACAAATACAAACCTGATCTCCGCAAGTAACTGCTAATTTCCCCACATGAATCGGAGATGGAGGACAAATGATATCGGACACAATGTCTTTTATCAAATCGTCACGGGGAACTTACGCCCCGCCCGGTGATCGAACTCGCCATCCAACGATCCGTTGATCTGCGCTCTCCCTATTGTCAATCAGCAAAGTGGGCGGGCTATTTTTAAGATGTATCTTAACACAATATTAAATAAGAATATTGTTGCAAATGTTCTACAAATTAAGATGTAAGACTTTTATCGCGATTACCCGTCAGTCCAGGTAACAAAACCACGTGAAAAGCAGCTATTAGTGACGATAATATCTCATTACGATAATTCGTTATGTCAGTGGAACATGGGTGGGTACCTGTCTTGTATGTTCCTAGTAAATCATTCTGTCAAATAATATCTTTCATGGTATACGTCGGGATAATACTTGCAGATGATGTTAATGATAATGTATGAATGTGTTCTGGGTTAGTGACTTTTTCACCAATCTTTAAGTCATATGAACGATGGTGTCTACATACAGCAGGAAACACAATATCAAATTAATTATATCATGAACAACAACTCGACAGAAGAATGAAACCAATGTATCTTTACAGTTTGTGATGAATAAACATGATGCAACCTTAAACATATGTTATGGTGTACTATACTTTACTTTCAGACCCCATGAAATTAGTTTGGGTGGTCTGTTCTATAAGGAATCCTTAAAATACGCATAATTAACACTATGCAAACTGTATCAGTTTTCGATAAATAGAAATGAACATTGCAATTTAATTATTACGTTACTTAACCTGCATCAAATACAGCCGGCAAAACAACCATAATTATACTTGAGAAGAAAAGCTTATTTATTTTTGCATCACATTATCATTACCGTTAGTTCCGATTTCAACCATCTCCTTTATAGATGAACAACTTTGTGTTATTATTCAGAATCGCTTTTATTCTTAAGTTATTAGATAGGTGAACCAGTAAACAGACTGGTATCTTCGCAGAAAATCTTAACCAGTTTCCATACTAGTCTGTTTATTATTCTTGATCGTTTAACACCTTATGTTTTGTCTGAAATATGTGTTGTTGATCTTTAATTAGGCGATATGTGATCCTTGTTTCCATTTTAGTGTCATGATCTTTTGTTTTTACCTGTTAATAAACAAAGTAAACGCTGACTGTCTTTGAATACATGTGGTGTTCTAATACGTTTTGGTTTCGTAAAAAGTATAAAATGGTTATTTCTGAAGTAAAATTAATCTTAAAGGATAAATTGAATTAGGATAATGTTTGATAAATACAGGTCATACTAGTATGTTTTACTATAAGGAAAAGCCATTAAACCCAGTGACAGGCTTAAAGCATTGAAATTATTACCCTTTTCTCTTTTGTTTTTCTTATTTTTCTCACGTTGTTTGGTTTTGTTCTTAACGCCTTTCCTTTTTTTCTTGGCTCGAGTTTTCCTTAATCTTTTTTTTTGCAAGAAAGATATCCCTTTTTACAACGACTGAAAAAAGTAGAACATGTAGTAAAAGTTATATTAAAATGAATAAGTAATATAGGTAATAACTTACGATACATTAAAGTAATGATTAGTTCAAACGGAACGACTGATAAAGAAACAGTTTAAATAACGATATGTACAAATAAGTGTTCGTTAAATCAAAATGACAAGTCCTGTGCGTTTACATCATTTAAGAAAAACTACACAAGCTGATAATTAACTGGCATTAATAATTAGAAGACAAAATAATAAAATTGCTCTCTATTCATACATCTATCTATAAGTTTTAAACTTCTTATTTAATGTTAAAATATTTTGTAAGAGTACTGAATTGTCCTGTGATTTCGCAGGTGTTGCATAAACAAGATATAGGAGAACACCACAAACACCACGGAGAGGAAATAGAAGAAATGTATTGATGAAACACAACGTTTGAAAATGTTGTAATATATACGTGAAAATGCTTATTTCCAAGTTGTATTTTTGCACCATCTAATAATACTATATTGTCCACCTTGCACGTTTTCCTTTCTGTCAACGCTGACGCAATTATTAGTTCTTCTTCACCTGGAGAGTCTATTAAATAAAAAAATGAATACTTTTGTTATGTTAAAAAGGGAATATAATTACTAATATCTCGAAACTGTTACATCGTAAGGCAACCCAAAGTGAGTATAACTATAGAACACCTTATAAATGTTAAAAACAAACATGTATCTATGCATTGATAGGCATACCCTTTGCGATGCGTGGTAAACACTACACTGCCGTGAATTATGACGGTGACTACTACCTGACCGTCTCTACTGACAGAGAGAAAGTTACTCCCATAGGTATTCGTTTCAGTCATATATTCTCTGCAGTGATTAGGAATTCTTACATTTTTCTCCAGTATGTCTGACACAATATCCACTATTAGGTGTTCCATCTTTTGGGTTCCCCGGATGAGTCACGTGACAAAAATACCCATGGGGACAGAGCAGAGGATCTTCATCCGACTCTACATGACTAGTACTGCATGCTTCCACTGCAATTTCAATTATAGATATGTATCCTTTCTGCCCGACATTAACTTCAGTATTCAAACTTTAGGCAAACTACTGTGTAATAAAAAAATATACTAATTACCTTTCAACTTTATAGTTTTAGTTTTCTTATCATTTTCTGCTTTGATGAAATTCCATGCAGAAAATCCCTACGGCTTTCTGCCTGGGTACAGTTAGGGGTAGTGTGTATTTCAGCAGTTAGCTCAATACATTTCTATGGCTTAGGCTACAAATACTTAATTTAGAGGGCATATGCTACTATTTATTTTTTGGTAAGCATACCATATTTGGGGTCAGAATTTCAATGTTTATGCCAGTATAAAATGGTTTCGTCTCAATGTATTTATGCTTGTATAAAATGGTTACATTTCGATGATTTATGCCAGTATAAAAGGGTTTGCGTGTCATTGTTTTTTTTTTTTATGCAAGAATAAAATGATTGCATTTCGATGATTTATGCTAGTCTGAAAGGGTTTCACTTCATTGATTTTATGCTAGTTAAAGTGGAAGCATTTTATTGTTCTTATGCTGGTATAAAATGGTTGATTTCGATGATTTATGCCAGTGTAAATGGGTTTATTTCAATGTTTGATGCCAGTATAAAAGGGTTGCATTCCAATGTATCTATGCTAGTATAATAAATGTTGCATGTATATATGCCAGTATAAAAGGGTTGCAATTAAATTTATTTATGCCAATATAAGAAGTGTTGCTTTTCAGTGAAGTTATACCAGAATAAAAAGTGTTGCATTCCAATGTATTTATGCCAGACTATAAAAAGGGCTGTACTTCAATGTTTTATGCTAGTAGAAAAGGGTTCATTCCAATGTATTTATGCTAGTATAAAAAAGCGTAGCATTCTTATGTATATATGCCAATATAAAAGGGTTGCATTTCAATGTTCCGGGAGGAAAATATTGAGAACAATGTAGCTATTGACATAAATTCATAAAGTTTATACCGCAGAAAAAATCGCAAAAATGTGAGAAAGGAATGACTGTACGGTATATAATTTTATTCTAATTGCTGTAAATGTTACTTTTAATGATACTTTAATGTAGATTTTCACTCAAACAAATGTAAAAAAGCTTTAATAAACTGAATATTATGGTTCGATACAAGTATTTAGAAATTTCGTTGCATTACAACCTGTGAATTGTTGATAAATTCCTACGATAGTACAGAGTAGAGCGTGAGAAATCAATGATAAACTTAATTCAAAACATATTTAACGACATTAAACCAAACACAATGATGTATCGGATGTCTTGTAAAAACTAAATGACATATTTTATACATGGCTCGTTTCAAAATACTTTAATTTTCGAAAATAACTTTAATCAGTTACTAACAGTGTAAACATATTCCTAAAATCCTCCATCTCTCATATAATCAATTAATTATTTTTTTTCAGGTTTTAGGTAATATTATTGACAAATTAAGTTATGTATTTCCGCTTTTACCATGTTTACTGAATATGAGTAAATCAGCAAGTGACCCTTTAATTTGAAATCATATTTGTTTCCAATTTGCAATTTAATAAACGATGTAAAAAATTGTACAAATTATAAAAATAAAAAACATTATTGAATTTGTATTTAGAAAATCAGGTAAATACATGTATCAAGCTTTTATCACCCAAAATATTCAAAAGAGTAACTGAAAAAAAAATGCCATCTTATAGACTTACAAAGTATGTTGACATCAAGTTATCTGTAATAAAGTTTATTCTTTCTTCATACTGACACTGATATTTTCTAAGAAAAACATTTTCCCTCTAAACTCATCTCAACAGAGTCAGAGGTAAGAGATAATGTAATTTTTTTCAGAAAGTGCTATCAAAGAGGATTGATTTTATGGCCAAGTGCTTTACATTTAAAGACTCTAACGACTGATGCCAGTCTAGTCATCTTAGAAAGAACAATAGTAATAAACAAAAGGTGGCTTTTTGTGTTTCGCCGCCGCCGGCTTCCTTTTTGTAATGAAGGGAGAAATTGGAAGCCATGCACGTCCTGTGTTTTGGGAATGTTCGGTATGTGTACTTCGGCGTCCGTGCAAAATATTTATTTTAGTTTTGCGGAAGACCTATATTAGAATCTTACTACCATCACATTTTCTCAAAGCAAACCCAGTAATGAATTAGGACAGTGAAGTAAGGCACACAACTAGTTTTGCTGGGAATATTACTTAAGCCATCGTTTAATGTGCTTCTAAACTAATAGCATAACTGTTAGATCAAAGGTTGCCACCAGGAAAAAAGGCAGCCTGTGTAATTGTTGAAGACGTAGACATGATAATTCAATTATGTGTGATATTGTCTTGATATTACGCTTTATCAGACAGACAACTTTTCGTTTTCAGAAACAGAGGATGAAATTCTGTTGTTGTTTTTTAATTCTTGAATTCAATACAGACTGCTTACCCTTCAAAAACATGAACAAAATACAGATTTGCCTGCAATTTGACAAAAGACTTCTTTACGTTGTTGTTAAAAGTTGATTATCACTTTGAGTACTAATGATGTGTTTGATTAAAAGCTTTGGGTCTTTGAATGTATAAAAACCGAAAACATTATGATTATGAACAATTTATGGTTATTAAAAATGTTTTACTTTTCGTATAAAAGAGAAACAGTTACCTTCTGATGAGGATTCAATTGCTCTAGGTTCGTTGATTAACCATGATATTCCTGAAATAGTTTCAAATATTATGTAGATAACATACAGCAAACAATAACTGGGCACTTAACAACATACTGTGTGCATTGACGAAGACGGGAACTTACAGCTTCTTTTTGTTGTGGGCCTATTATGTAAATGCGTGGCTCTGGGGCTGTTTTTGGTGCTATGTGCTTCCGAGAAATCTACCCTTACCTATTATCTTTTGTTACTTACGCTCTAAACATATGACTTTTAAATGATAAAATCTAGTGTTGCTGAAAGGTATACAAACACAACATTCACAACAAACCTACGAGCAGATTTATTTTTTCCCGGTTTTGGAAGTGCAAATATAATGTAATAAAGCATCAAAATGTTTATTTACCAGATCTTGATCTTCTTGGTTCTTTTCGCCAGTCAACAACTATAAAATTAAACAGAAAATAAATTACCTTTCCTCTGAGAAAAAGAGTCTGAAAGCAATACTTTAAAGATGCAAAACGCTGCTGTTTCTACAGAGTTCGTATATCTCATATTTTAGGGCAACAGCGTAGATATTAAACCAGATATAGGAAAAACAATAGCTTTACTAACCCATGATGTTATATACCTCTGTACTTAAAATTGAAGCAAAGCACTTCTTCAGCAATGGCAAAATACATCTACCATCGTACTTTCTATCAAATGGAATGTTTTAGAATGAAGGTTTTCAAAAGACTTGAGGATGTTACATACAGAAACAAGTATAACAAAACAAAACTATCCTGAACAATGTTGTATTTTGTTTTTGTTTTATTTATATTAACAAGCTGGTAGAAATTAACATATATTTAAATGACTTTCTTCCCCATTGTGACGGATAAATCAGAAATAGATATACATGAACACCGCTGTTTGCTATGGTCAGTCCTTACTTTTACATGTTCCGGTGGCCTGACTTACATTTTGCTCTATTGTTGTTGACATTAGTTAATTTGTGAATGCCTGTTGTCATATTTCGACAACGCGTGCATGACATTACTCGACTTTTTACATTAGACTGATGACAGAAAATGTTCATTTGGTAAGGTAAGATTACGACTTAAATGGCATTAATCAAAGACATTTAAAGGCGATCAAACACCTGTAAGGTAGTAGCAGCTTACGTGCGGCAGGTTTGATCTCAGGAAGGCATGTAAAAGAACAACCGGTAAAACAACATCTGAACCCATCCGAACAATCAGTATCTTTTTGACAAGAACTTTGTGCGCATGCGTCGTCTGTTATTACATCCTGAACCGGAGGACACACGTCAAGGGACGCTATATTGTTTGGTGGAGAATCAGACTGGTAATCTTCGTAAAATATCTGCAGACGAATAAATGAACTTTATTTTGTACATGTACAGTGTATGTAATATCTCTAGAAATACTCGGAGTAACAATTAACCAAATATATTAAAATGCAGTAAAGCAGCAAGTAATGGTTATTCATACATTTCTGGTTTCCAGATTTTATATAAAAAAGTCTAACCAGTTATTTTCCGAAAATGATTTGAACATGTATTCTCATCAAAGTCATACACCAGACGTAAATTTTATGTTATCAGTTTCAAAGTGTCAGAAATAGTATTTCACAATGATACAAAAAAAAAGGTTTCATTTCATCATGTTTATGTTGAGACATACTTTTTCTACGGAGTTTTTTTAGTTAAGTTTCATGTATGTGTACACTTTGTCATTTTACCTGCACATAAGTATGTGTGAATATTATCTTGCGATTCGGACAATATTTTATACTATTTTCACCGTATTGATTTAGAATATTCCGATAAAATGCGAATATCAATTTACTTTAACCAAAGACACATTGTCAAAAATTCATCATTCGTTTATGTTTAGTTTGTTTATTTATTTCAGTTTGACTGTAATAAAAACTGCTGCTTATTTGAAGTCCGCTTTGTATCTGATGATACGGTCGTTAATCCATTGGGGTTCGAACCAATGACATCGTTTTTAGAGACACACATTAAACACTAGATCAACGCTCACCTAATTCCTGTCTTGAAAAGATATTATATAAATATGAAAAAAAATGTATTAGCATTATAGCATGTCAGGAGACCACCATGTCTTTTCGCTATCAACCATTAAAATAGCTTAAAGTTAGTGCACTGATCTGATTTTCTCAAAACATTAAGTAACACTGATTTACAATGATTATTTTCCACAGTAATGGTACCAGTGCATGAGTAATATAGATACAAAATACATACAGAAATTGAAGATTTAAAACAAACTCATAAATGACACATAAGTTGCATGGTGTAAAATAAATTTTAATGGAATCCACAAAATATTGTAACATTATGTTTTATAAAATGCAGAAAAAAATGGCAATACTTTTATTCCCATTATAGAAAAAGTAAAATCATAAATCATATTAAGGAAGTTGATTACACAGAAAAATAGTTAAAAATAGAATAAAACAGTTCTGGTACAGTCATCCTAGATTTATCTCATCGATCCCTAAATAATTTAAACGAAAGTTATACTCCTATGATATCTGAAGAGTTAATATGTACATTGTTTAGAAAAACTTCTTCGACGTGACTTTTGAACAAAAATCTACCACAGAAACAAAAAAGGCGATAAATGTAATATTAAAAATCAAAGTCCCAACTGAAATGAGAGAAATATTTAAGTGGCTGGAAATATCTTTTAAATTATTTGTTTGCTGTAAAGATATTACTCTGCAACACTTTTTTATTGCAAATTTTCACACAAACAAACAAACTCATTTTTAAATGCAGGTAAACTGAGTCCAGTCCTTTAATATGGCAACAGAGAGTATATTACATTATGTTTTGGAAACGGAAATAATTACAAATCATTTGGAACGAATTGTTTTATTTTGACTGATGGAATTGGTATAGACGTAAACCAAGAAAATTTGTCAATGCTTCTTTCAAGAAATAAAATAAGATCGTTCACCCATTTTATAAATATTACATATACAGTTGTAAAACAGTGATACCAAACACTCCTTTCAAAACACTCTTCAAAACCGAAAAGTACGATGCATGTCTATAGTTTCAACAATGACTGTAGGAGTTTCGTCTGTGATAAATATTGAATGTTGTATACCAGATATTTACTACTAAGCAGATACCATATTTCTCTCTATTTTTTCTCACTAAAGTTTTACCATTATAATTTGGTTCTTTTCAACTCTTGTCTAAAGTTTAATAATCGTAGCTTTATTGTATTTTTACTTTTTCCTCTTTTTTCACATAAGATTTTATCTATTTTCTATCGCCACCTCGTAAAAGATCTATACTTAATTCCAATGGATCGAAAGGAAAAGGAACGCCAGTGAAAAAATAGTTATTTTGTATGTAGGAATTTACCTTGTTTTTACAATGTACCCAACATCACATTACCGGTAAATATTCTCACCATTGCTCCAGCATCGAAACGAATATATATTAGTTCCCTTTCAAACAGTCCCTTCAAATATGTTTGAAAATATATCTGTGGTAAGCGATTTGTCGGTACGTTGTGAAATATTTTGCTTCCTTCTCGCTTTTTAATAAGAAAGAGACTGCATACGTTTAGGTCTATTTAGATTTAGCAATGCCCCAAGCAGACAGTTGTCAATAAACATACCTAGCTCTCACATCAGCATTAAACGATTGACCTGAGGTCACATAAATAATTTCCATGTCTGGACTTATGATAGCATATCCAAAACATATGAGCTGTAAAACAGGAAAATACGAAAAACGCATGTTGAATGTAGACGATACAAGAAAGGTTTATTTCCATTAATATTTATACATTTCACATATAGTTATAATATAAATGTACCAAAAACATGTCTGCTTGCGGCATGTTGTTCTGTTGACTGTCGACTAATAATATCAATTATAGATTAATCTTACTTTTACAAATTAAGAAAGAGTGTAGATATTGTATTCTAGTTTAAAATATTCCTATTAGACAACTGTTCATAAACATTCTTAATTCATACATCAACACGGAACAATTGACCCATGTCATGTGCTTATCAATTAAGTGTCTTTACTTAAAAGCAGACAATCGGAATGCAGACAATGTACTATTTCAGATTAAAAATTTAAATTTGAATTTTCATTCACATAAACTAACAATCAAGTCAATAGATCCGATGACCACAATGACTGGAATGGAATACAGTTATATAATCAATAAACCTACGATTGTGGATGAAGCCCGCCCGCTTAGCTCAGTGGGTAAGAGCGTTGGTCTACGGATCTCGGGGTCGCGAGTTCGATCCCCGGGCGGGGCGTTTGTTCTCCGTGACTATTTGATAAACGACATTGTGTCTGAAATCATTAGTCCTCCACCTCTGATTCATGTGGGGAAGTTGGCAGTTACTTGCGGAGAACAGGTTTGTATTGGTACAGAATCCAGGGATACTGGTTAGGTTAACTGCCCGCCGTTACATGACTGAAATACTGTTAAAAAACGGCGTTAAACCCAAAACAAACAAACAAACAAACAAACATTGTGGATGAAGTTGTGCGAACTGAAAACACTACAATAAGGGTAAAATGCTAGAAGCGTCATCACCATTCAATATATATCCATTTAGGATGAGTTATAATGAGTTATAAAGTCAGATATGTTTTTGTTTTTTTTCAAAATAAAAAAATGAGACTGATGCTTTAATGCTATGATATCAAATGATTCAAGACTCATTATACAGAGCATCAGTCAACATATGTATTGACTTAAAAGATAGGCACAATTTTTCGGAGACAAATCACGAGCTGTTGATTTTCAAACTTTCCACGTTCGTACTTTTATATCATTAACGTTAACGTCAGGTGACCGCCGAATCAAGGTGACCGTTAAGGCAGGTTAGACTGTATTGGCAAATAACATATCAGCCTCAATATAACCGGACTCGTTCAAGAACAAATAGATAAGGACATATACTCTTCTTCAGAATCATACCTATCTATAACGATACAAATGTTTTATTTCACATTTTATAGTACAATACATTGAGGAATACAATGTATTTACTTTTATAGATAAGACTGGAAACCTGTACGAAATTTTACAGCTGTAAAAGACCTGTATTTTATCAGAGTAATTGCTATTTTTTCAAAATTACGGTTATAGATTTCTGAAAACATTGATGTTACAGTTATATATCTCACTCAGCTGTAAGACAGTTCGAAATGTACAAAGTTACAGCTGTGCGAATCAAAGTGTTAAAGCTATAAATATTGCAGAAGAAGTTAAGCTTTGAAAATGTTACATGTGGAAAAAGGACATATCTTTGGTACGAAAGCAGTGGTACAATTAGTTTACTACATTTACTAACATAAACATAAATTATTCTAAATACTTATTCTTTGTTAATATAGCCCTTTTTACAAAATTACAATAGTTCAGTTATACCAGTCTGAACGTCAATTCTTCCCCACTAAAGTGTATTAAGGTGACTGACATTTTTCTCCAATAGGAATAAAACATAGCTTTTTCGGGAGACTAGACAGTTTCACGTCTGCACTTTTGAGACTGTAAATTCATACGGCTGTGCCTTTTATACTTGAATGTTTTGCATCTGTAAATGTCAAATGAACGTCTGCTCGCTTTCTATTTACAAAATTACAAGTCTCTTGCATATGTAACTTTAGAAATCAGTTTTCAAACACACCTTACAGTTGAAAACAGGTCATTTCACATACAGAAATGTACTGCTTAATAAATCAAAGCACTAAAAGTGCTGAATGCGGCGGGCTTAAATAGAAGACATGAAATATAATGGAAGATTATATTTTAAAATTTCTCTTTCTCAAAACAGTGAGATTTTGAATTTTCATTATAAATTTGCATCTAGAATATACACATATCATTGAATACATATTTTTCTCAGCGAATCACATTTGTACCACGTGACTGCCCAATATATTACTGTATTGGATCCATTATATATTCCGTATTTGACTAGACAAATTTTTTATTCTAATCTGCATGTTAGCAAAACGATAAAAGCCATATACCGATGAAAGTATCCGCATGAATATCAACTTAATGCAATGTTACATACGTCTAAAAGATGAGTTCATGTCTGTTTGATTGTCTTTTTCCTTTTTTACCGAGAATAAAAGGCGTAGAATAACAGGAAAATAATGGTAAACCCAATGGATGCTCACCAAAATAAGATTAGTGCATATTAAAAGAAACAAGAGGACCATGATGGCCCTATATCACTCACTCATCAGATCTGGCCTACTGACCTAGTTTTTGACCTCACATGACCCAGATTCACACTTGACCTAGAAATCATCAAGATAAACATTTTGACAAAGTTTCATGATGATTGGGTTACAACTGTGACCTCTAGAGTATTAACAAGACAAACATTCTGACCAAGTTTCATAAAGATCGGGTTACAACTGTGGCCTCTAGAGTTTTAACAAGCTTTCCCTTTGATTTGACCGAGTGACCTAGTTTTTAAACCCACATGACCCAGATTCGAACTTGACCAAGACAAACATGCTGACCAATTCTTATTAGTTTCAAACTTGAACTATGGCGGTTAACAAGATTTTCCTCTGATCTGGCCTGCTGACCTATTTTTTGATCCTAACTGACACAGTTTCAAACTTTACCTAGAGATCATCTATACAAACATTCTGACCAAGATTCATAAAGGTTGGATTACAACTGTGGTCTCTGGATGTTAACAAGCTTTTCCTTTGATTTGACCGTGTGACCTAGTTTTTGATCCCACATGACCCAGATTCGAACTTGACCTAGAGGACATAAAGACAAACACTTTAAACAATTCTCGTGAACTTCCAAGTTAAACTGTGGACTCTTGAGTGTTTACAAGATTTTCCTTTGATCTGGCCTACTGACTTAGTTTTTGACCATACATGACCCAGTTTCGAACCTGACCAAGAGATCTTCAAGACAAACTTTCTGACAAAGTTTCATAAGATTGGGTCACAGATGTGGCCTCTAGAGTGTTAACAAGGTAAATGTTGACGGTTGACGCATGTCGCATGACGAACGCAGCCGGACAATGACTGGTCACAATAGCTTACCTTGAGCACTTCGTGCTCTGGTGAGCTAAAAAGTGGAATCCGCTGACTGGGCACATATAGTTTTAAAAAATACTCATGTTGAATTAATAAAATATTAGAACATCACTGGAATATCATCCCACCATAAGATGAAGATACATGAGGGCCATGAAGGCCCTGTATCGCTCACCTGACCTATTGACCTAAAGATCATCAAGATTAACATTCTGACCAAGTTTTCATTAAGATATGGTCATAAATGTGGTCTCTAAAGTGTTAACTAGCTTTTCCTTTGATTTGACCCGGTGACCTGGTTTTTGAAGTGACATGATCCAGATTCGAACTAGACCTAAAGATCATCAAGTTTAACATTCTGACTAAGTTTCATGAAGATACAGTCATAAATGTGGCATCTAGAGTGTTAACAAGCTTTTCCTTTGATTTGACCTAGTTTTTGTCCCCACCTGACCCAGATTTAAACTTGACCAATAGATCATCAAGATCAACAATCTGACCAAGTTTCATTAAGATATGGTCATACATGTGGCCTCTACAGTGTTAACAAGCTTTTCCTTTGATTTGACCTGGTGACCTGGTTTTTGACCTCAGATGACCCAATATCGAACTCGTCCAAAATTTATTGAGTGTATCATTCTGACTAAGTTTCATTAAGATTGGACCAAAATTGTGACCTCTAGAGTATTAACATGTTTTTCCTTTCATTTGACCTAGTGACCTAGTTTTTGACCCCAGATGACCCAATATCGAACTCGTCCAAGATTATTTTGAGGGTAACATTCTGACTAAGCTTCATTAAGATAAAAAGCTTTTCCTTTGATCTGACCAAGTGACCTAGTTTTTGACCCAAGATGACCCAGTATTGAACTCTTTCAAGATTTTATCGAGAGTAACATTCTGACTAAGTTTCACTAAGATTGGGCCAAAATTGTGACCTCTAGAGTGTTAACAAGCTTTATCTTAGATTTGACCTGATGACCTAGTTTTTGACCCCATATGACCCAATATCAAACTCATCCAAGATTTTATTGAGGGTAACATTTTGACCAAATTTCATTAAGATTGGGCCAAAATTGTGACCTCTAGAGTGTTAACAGTCAAATTGTTGACAACGGACGATTGACAGACAGACGGACGACGACGGACACAGAGCGATCACAAAAGCTCACCTTTGAGCACTTCGTGCTCAGATGAGCTAAAAATGCGCACCACCTTTTGTTGCCAAGAAATATCCTGACTAGAATGGCGCTATAGTTCATTAAAGTTGAACAATCAAAGGGCAGTAACTCAGTGATAATCATTCGACCAAAACATGAAGATAATATGCAACTTCCGATGAAGTTTCTATGGATTCCAGTCTAGAAAAAAAAATGGTACTATAGTGTACTAAAGTTGAATCATCAAAGGGCAGTAACTCAGTGAATCATCTGACTGGAACGCGCATTTCCTCTTGGCAGTGAAGCTTCCTATGAAGCTACTATAAATTCCAGCCAGTGGTTGCTGAGGAATACTCTGGACAAGAAATGGTACTATAGTAAACTAAGTTGAATTACCAAAGGGCAATAAGTCAGTGAAAAATCATCTGGCTGGAAGTTGGAACATCAAGAAATATGCACATTTCCTCTTCGGAGTAAATCTTCGATAAAAGATTGATGAATTCCAGGAAATGGAACTTTTGTATACTATGTTATGTAATCAAAGGACAATAACTTTGAAAAATCATCCAACCAGAATATAAAGATAATATGTGCATCTGATATAGAAATAATATCAAACAAGAGATTTAAAGAAACAAAACATTTTAGTTGATGAAAAATGCCTGAAATAAAACACTTTCAAGACACCAGGTCTGTATGAACAAGTGACCGAGTATAGCTGTGGCAATACATAAGTCCCATACCGGTGAAAATTTTTTTTACTTGACTTTCAATAATGACTTTGACCTATGGCCGACAACAATGGGTCACGTGCGCGACATATAGCATAATCATGGGGAACATTTCTGTGTAGTACTAAAAATATCCTTTGATGCAATTAATATAGCAGAAACAAATTTTTACTTGACCTTGAACAGTGACCTTGACCTTTAACCGACAAGCATAGATCAAGCATTGACACACTGTCTCATCATGGAGAACATTTTTTGTGTAGCACTATATAATCCATCAGCAGAAACAAATTTTTCTTGACCTTCAATAGTGACACTGACCTTTGACCTAAAAGCATAAGTCAAGTACATGCATATCTACTTATTGCGCTCTAATAGGCGTCATTCCTATAATCCACTCCGGTGTTCCACCTGTAGGGGACTATAAAAATCTACTGTTCTATTTATCGTCTGATTTAATATCATCTTTTTTTAAAAAAAATTCCCAACAACTAGAGTAACCAGCAGCTGGTATCCAGGTATGTGTAACTTCTATAAGTAAGCTTAGTATAACATGCTTAATATTACCTTTAAACTTCATTTTTTACGATATTTAAAGTTTTTTGTTTTTCATCACGTTATGTCTTATGTTCATTTAGCAAAACGGAAATGCACAACTTCACACAATAAATACATTAAGGTCTAGAGGTCCGGGCTAAGGGTGTAATTAACGACATATCGAAATTCACTGTATCACGATACATTGTATACATATATACTATAGTCTGGCGATAAGAGAGTATCGTATCATAGGTCTGTTTTACGATACAGTGAAAAGTAGAGATCGACATTGAATGAAAACTTCCATACAATCACTGTATCATTTATTACAGTTTCTTTAACTTTAAAGCAAAATTTCAAGTACTTTCCAAGAGAAGAAACATTAATTTTTTTTAATTTTGTCACATGATATGTATTGTATTGTGAGACTAAGCATATCGCTACACCCCTAGTCCAGGCATCAATATACAACATGTACATGTACTATTAATTCATTATGTACTGTATTACTGTGTATAAGGTAATTGCTGGTAAAAGATCTGATTTCTTGTCATAAAGCAGAACGTTTTGGGACAGCGTGATAACATAAATCTGACTGTCGCTGTCCCGTCACGTCCAAACTTAAGAAATCCCCAGTGAAATCTGTTGTGAATGTTTTCTGGTACATGTACAATGTATTTGTATAGATTACATCTCTGATAATGAATTTATGTCGACATTAAAGTATAAAATTGCATCACTGACATTTTTTTAATGTATATGTGTTTTCTTTCTGCAAGTTAGTGTCGTTCGCGTCCGCTGCGTATTGAAACAGGTGTCTGGGTAAATATCTCCTCACACCTGTTTACATTATATTATATAGATTTATGTCTATATAGATTTATGTCTGTTATTTAAAATTATTAGTTAAATTCAACATGAATATATTAATGTTTAATGTATTGCAGCAGTAAGTCTGACCAGTATATATGACATTTTTTATATTTTTTAATGTCTTCGTTTTCCTAACATTAAAATGCTGATACGGGTAAGGCTTAGAGGGATAAAAAAATATCATATCATAAAATAAGTCATCCCAATAAACCAAATGAGTATATTAAGCCTAGCCTAAAGTTGCCTTCATTTAATTTTTTTTATCTTATAATCATAATTACATGTATGTTGCTCTCACTCGAAGGTCTGAGGCATATTGAATAGAAAATTTTAACAGCATTAACGACTGTCACCATTATTTAAACCAATTCCACAATTCATGAGCACAATCCATGTCTTAAATACTAAAGAAAACATTATTTATTATTTTAGTTTTAATTCATCTGTCCAGAGATAAATGGAACTTGTCTAGATGTCTGGTACTGGAGTCTTGACCCCTAATTATTGCCTAAAAGTAAAAACAAAGCGCTAAGCCTATAAGAATAAACAGACCCGCAACTTGAAAGGCACATAGAGCAAATCTCGCAAACATCACGTGGTAACTGAATGAGATCTCGTTTTACCAATGTATGCAATTTTTTACCATACAACAGAAGGATAAAAATTTGTCATGAAAAACTTTCTATTAGATTGTCATGATTGTTTGTTTATAATGATAATGGTGTTTTTTAATGTTGACTATATATATATATATATATATATATATATATATATATATATATATATATATATATATATATATATATATATATATATATATATATATATATATATTGTTGTTAGTATTTTTTACACAGGGAAGGAAGGAATAAATTATGATTGGAAGTCTGGAAATTCAGAAGTGGTCTTTTGAAAATTGGACCCAATTGGGTCAGCCGTTACCAGTGTATGAAACAGAAAGCAGAAGGATAAAAATTTGTATCGTGAAAAACTTTCTATTTTAAGATCGTTTGTTTATAATGTTAAAGGTGTTTTTTTAATGTTGTTAGTATTTTCTACAAGATCACAGGGAAGAAATGAGTTTATGATTGGAAGTCTGAGAAATCAACAGTGCTCGTTTGAAAATTGGACCCGATTCGGTTTATTACGTGACGGCCGTACATACAAGTATCACCAGTTTTAAATTAAAAAGCGTCTATCGATTTGATCAGGGGTGATCAAGTCAGCATTAACCCTTCAAAATGATAACACCAGTTATCGCGGGGATACGTGCCTGCGGGAGATGATCTCCAGTTGCATTTCTGTATATGTATAGTTATACTTCTTTGCTAAAAATCAATACACCCTACAAATTATTAACCTTCATAAAATAGCTCTTACAAAAAATCCCAAACATCATGAAATAAAAGCAGAAAAATCAATGGCTAACATTGTGTTTTGTACCCGCCTTCTGTCAATCTGTGTCCTGCTGAACATGAATGACGTAGACATCTTCTTTTGATTTGATGCCAAACTTGTGAAGTATCCGAAGTTCTGCTAGTTAGTAGTACTAGTTGCAATTTGGAATACCCATTCTTACCAAGCAAACGTAAGGCCCGATTTAAATCTATACACAAGCCATAACGCTGCTTGATAGAAAAATAGATAGCCTTTTCCTCAATAACATTCCATTCCAAATGCAATATTCCTTGATTTGAGACTTTTTAGTGCAGAAATCCATAAATTGGCATAATGCTATCGATGAGTCATTTTCCGCTACTTCGAACGTTTCCGTTATAAAAACTATTTTGTGGTAATTGCAAATACGGCAGGCATACGCTATATATTAGTGACACCTTGACACGGTCTCACGTTCCTATCAAAAAATCGTTTTGTAAAAAAAAATCACCGCATAAACAGATATGTCCTTTAGAAGTTGTTGTTGTTGTTTCATTCACAAAAACAAGATGGCGTCATAAACAACAATAATTAAAGAAGTCCGGTAATACCTATTAAAACAAAAAAATATCATTCGCCTAGATTTTCTTCTTTATTCTTATTAAAATGCACGAAAGTAGGATAATATACAAACTTCATCAAATGCGTTTTTACGGTGAAATAACAATGAAAATGTGGACTATTTTGTCCCAGTGTGTTGTTTGGTTTTGTCCAATGACATTCCGCGAAGTCAAATAGTTCTGTTATTGAACTAGTTTGACGGGTTTATTACTGTATACAACAGGTTTACCATACAAGATATAAATACTTTATAAATCATCACGCAGTAACCACTAACCCTTCTTCTCATTATACTATCCGTTTTACAAGAATTATTACGCTTCAATTTGATGTGTTATTCGGATTGTCTCCAATTTTCGATCTTCCGCGCGATGACACACTTTGAAACTGTGAGTGTTAACTAAGCGGCAGAGGCCGCAAGCGGCCCGCCGCAAAAACTGCAAAGTAGTTACAACTGAAATTTTATTTCACTTTGTATATAGTTTGAGCGGTGTACAAATGTAGTTGATATATAGCTTGATAATTATTTTGAATTATTGAGTTGAACACCCGGAAAAAACTTGACTTAGAATGTTTATAGTTATCATTATTATTTTTAGATTTATATAGCGCCCTTTTAATGATAAACACGTTCAAAAGAGATTCACATATAGCAAACGCAGCCACACAGGGCGCTAAATTCATCTTCCACTAGTACAGACACGGAGCGATCTGGTCAGAGGGGCAGAGTGAGATAGAGAGGAATTATATTTAGATACAGGTTGTCCGGCTAACTTAGCCTAGCTCTTTGCGATAGACAGTCTGGTTCTTTAACTTGCCCGGTGTATAGCACCGATACACGCGAAACCGTCTTTCCTGGGAAGAACCAGTACAGGACTCTTAGTTAGGTGGGAGACACTCACGCACATCTCAGAAATTTCCAGTGCCTGGACCGGGATTCGAACCCCGGACCTCTGGATTGACAGTCAAGCATGTTACCACTAGACCACCGGCGCACTTAATTCAAATTAAACAAAGTATTATGTCAACCAAGCCTAATGTCTGCTTAGAAAAATGTCAGCAACAACTAAACGAAATTCCGTATAAAATGAATTGTTTCGACATACATAATGCCTCCACTGATGCTAAAACATCACGAATCTTCCTTAAGTCATTACCATTTTTTACCGAGCGTGAAGCTGAAAATTTCCTCTAAATATTGACTCTAAAAACGCAAGGATGTATTTAACTATGAATGCAGTTGTAAATGGTATTTGATATATTGTAAATTTCATGAGATTAGAATATTTGATTCAGAATGAATGTTAATTAAAAATTATTCTGTTTGTTGGCGATTATTAACCAAGTGCAAACATTTCAAATAGTGAACCATTTTCGAGCAGGTGTTCTCTGAGATAATCACGCCTGAAAGTTTCCCGACGGCAACGTGGAAGTTAAAGAGATAATACATCTGGAACTCTCTAACACTATTATTAATTTTTTATTGCTGTACGATAGCATCTACAACACTGCACTTCAAAAGCGATTTTACCTAGTATATTAAGTTTTAAGTGAAGGTTGCAGTCTCGCCTTTGGAGAAAGAAAACTAAAGATCGTAGCTAGCATGTTGCGATACCACTTCAAGTGTCTGATTATCCGCATTGTATTTCTTGGTACAGTGGAAACTGTCTAATTCGAACATGCTCGGACCAGAAAATAAGTTCGGATTAGAGGGTTTTCGGATTAGAAAGGTTCAAGAGACATAACAACAGTGTTAATCTTACAAAGAGTAATTATTACATATTCGGAAGAAAACACACATACTGTCTGTTAAAATCTAGTGTACGACCTTATCATGAAAATCTAAGCAAAAGCTGTTATAATTAGATATATGGTTTAAAACACTTATCATCTCATACCAGATATGAGAAGAACTGAATAACATTGATTTTATGCATTTACCAAAGATATTTTATAACATTTAAAAATTATTATATTACATAAAATACAAAGGACATTATTTATGAGTTTTTACATAAATGTATTCCTTCTTCTCAGAATAAAAATCAGGTTTCGGCAGTAAAATATGTCATTTCTTCACTAGTAAGAATAGATAATACGATTTGGGTCATACGGCAACTTTTAAGAGGATTGATGATGCAGGTTTACCCCCGGTTATACCCAAACTGTTTTGAATGGCTTCCTGACATCCACAGCGATGTCAGTGAGAAGTACTTGATTCGACGTAGGAGGCTCCTGAGAACACATTTGAGGTGATGTTGATCAAGGCATGCTGGAAAGACTTTAAGCAACACAAATCAGTATAAGAAGCATATATTTCAGATAGTCTTGCCGTAGGCTGTTCCTTTGCTCAGAGAAAAATGTGGAAAGTTTGTATCTCGTTGGTAAGTGACAGCAAATTTATTATATATCATTACATTAATTTATAAACACTGCAAAGCAATGTCAGTTTCTACGCGATCCCACCAAGAAAATGCTTTTCCATACTCACCGTAATTAAGTTGCCTATCAACTCTTTAATATGAACATTTATTTCAAATGATTTAACGTCGTTGAAAAAGTTGCAGTTTATTCACAAAAACAAACCTAAATATAAAACATAAGCAGACTTGTTGTAAGTATTAACTGAAGAGTGTGTCAATAATTCTGCTAAAAAGAGTATCAAACTGTTCGGTGGTTTGCTGCACAACAGCATTTAGCTGCACTAGCAACGGAAAGGGGATGAGAATCAGTTATTCGGTAAAGGTAGTTATTAAAATCTAAAATTTATAATTGTTGTTATTGAATAAAGTAGTAAACTAAGACACTTTAAAGTTTTGTGTCTGACTTCTCTAGGGTACAATAAACAGTGATAAGAATGACGATAGCAATGCTGCTGATCAATGATGATATCACGTGATACCACTTATAATTGCCTTCAGCAGTAGAATATATCAAAGATTTGTTACAGCAAAGAGAAACAAAAACAAAAAATCATATTTACAATTTAAGTTAAATTGGAAAAAGTAAGGTAGTGTGTTTTGCGATTACTAGTTTGTTTCGTGCTAACATTAAAATGCTTTTAATATTATAGAAATGTGCGTTATGAGTATCCAAGCATAATTCAAAGTTTACTGTTTAAAAGAGTTTTATTGTTGTTTAAAATTACTTCAGTAAGAAAACCATTTTTAATATTTTTCAGTTTTAAATAAGAATACTCTCTCTCTCTGTCTGTCTGTCTCTCTCTGTCTGTCTGTCTGTCTCTCTCTCTCTCTCTCTCTCTCTCTCTCTCTACATACTATTTTTTGTTGCAGAAATTAAGTTAAATTTTAAGTTTTGTCTTGTCTGCATTCCAACAATTATTGAGATATGTTGATATGCTGTAGTGAGATAAGATACTATATTATTCACATGACTCGGGTCAATTGCTCGTCTGTTGATGCATGACGATTATAGACAACTGTCTGATTGGGGCCATGCCAACTACAACAAAAAGTCATTATAACCAGGATCATCAAGCCACTGAAACAATTAAAAACAAGTAGTACATTATACGTCGTCAGCAAATGTCCGTGCTTGATCATGTGGTCAATAAATACTAGTAGATGTTTTCAAATTGATCGGTGCGGTGGTACTTTAAATATATAAAAACGTGTTATTTCTTATAACAGTTATAAAGAACAGTTTGATAATTATGGATCATATTTATATTTTTCGTACTGATTTTATAAGTAGCAACCGTAGCATGGTAATTTTATGAAAATATTATTAAAGTGTAACATTCAAGTTAATTACCCAGAGCACTGCAGATATCATTCAATATCTTTTAAATTCCTTTAAATTATTTTACGCCGTCAGGAAGATATTTTTGGTTCATAAGTCGCTGTTTGAACAGCAACGTTCATGAACGCTTTGTGATCGCCGGATACAAAGTTATTATGCAGTTACAAAAACAATACTTCAATCTTTAGACGAAATGAACAATCAGTACAAACATAATTGGGATATTTTCGTTTTTAACTTAACCGTTTGATTCAAATAACAGGTGTTTATTCAACAGACGCTTTTAAAAAACAAGTCAAAATATGTTAATTATTCGAGGAACGCGGTTCTACAAAAATCAAACGATGCTAGATATAGGTTAAAATGCGATGTTATCAATCAATTATGTAATAAAATACAAGCGGGGAGTTACAGTATTTCCATTAGTATATTTATATGATAACATAAATCACCTAATAACTTATCATATGGTGTAATTAGATGGGAAAAACATATAAACTTGTCAATATTATCTTCTGGCTTATAATGAACGACTGCATGGTTAACGTGCATGCTTAGTGTGTAAAATTATATTCAGATCGTTCACCTGCATGCTGAATGAGCTGAATTATGCTTAGATTCACGATGGTAGAGTCTCTAATGAAAAGAATGTTTATAATTTGACAAATACAATTATGATGAACGTTTTGGTTTTATAAAGATGTTAAGTATACAAATGAAATATTGGGCTTGTACATCATCTAATGTTTAGAAACTTAAAGCTAGAAAAACTGAACAGCGGTCATAGGTGGCATACAATATTCTTTATTTCCGCTACCTTATATGTATCACAGCATTAATATTTTGCTTGGTGGGGGTTAAGAACCACGAATTCATAGATTTGATAATGGTCTCATTAATGGATGTAAAAAATAAATTAACACTGGTGGAAAACTTTACTTTTTGCCTCGTATGGTACGTCGAGTAAAATCAAAACTATTTCCATATACATGTGTACAAAATGTTATAATAAAATGTTAAAAGGCTTGCATCTCTTTGACATCTGAACCCGAGTGGACAACATTCGAAATCGCGGTATTAAAGAATACGTTAAGGAAATGCCATAAACTAAGGACTTCAATAAACTAAAAGTATGTACTTCCATAAAGAATGTACTTTTTAAAAACATACTTTACGCATTTTTCACATTAGATATGAAATTATAAACTATCTTCATCAATTGTAGTTAACTTTGCTTAATGTATGAAACTATGTACGTAAAGCGTTCAGAATAAAATATCATATAGTAGTAGTCCTTAGTTAAAAAATAACTTTCAGTTTCTAGTATTAGTGCAAATTTTACTGTGACTAGTCAGAATGTGTTACCGTAACTGTACAGACACTGACCTATTCAGTCTGTGTTAACAAAGATAATGTGGACAAGTTACTGTCCGCTCGTGGGCATAAATATTAATGTAGTAAGGAGAGAATGGTATATGTAAGATATAAATCCGTATTAAAAAGTATTTACCATACCCAGCAGGAACATCGATAATGAGTCTTAAAACGAATAAATATTTACAATAAATGTACATGGACATTCCGTCTAAACATTTGACCTTGAAGTAAGTTTTATGTTGATATACCACATTACCGCTACCACACTGATAAACAGTTTATCAGTTCTTAAGATCGTTTTTATTCGCAAAGCGAGAAATAGCCTGTTATAATATTTGTTACGCACACTTAAGATGAAATGTGCCAATAATGAAGTTTATAGGGTTTCGTTTCGACAATTTTATGAACATTTATTTTTTGGCATACTTCTGATATAGCGAAGGTAGACAGATTGTGAAGTTTACGACACGTGTTTGATAATTAACAGTACAGTCAAGCATCGGCTCAGACATTATGGAACATAGACATGCATCTTCTTCCATATATTTACAACTTTCTAATCCTACCAAGAGAAGCTAAATATTCGTTTCATTTGCGGTAATCGAAACCAAAGATTTTCACTTGCCTGGTTGCCTTGCCAACATTCGGTATATTATTAGTTTATTACGAAAATATTGAAAGTGTTTTAACAGTGTATTATCTTTGTACAAGCGATCAATTTTGATATTTCCTTTTTTATCGCTGTTTATCGTTCATGTAAAATGACTGTGGTGTGCAACATAATTTTGCAAGAGATTTTAAGTAAAAGTAATTTGCAAATATAGAATAAATAAAAGATTAAAACAAATTGAAATGCATTTTGAACTTAACTTTATTTTACTTAATGTTCCCAAGCTTGAAATTTAAAATATGTTTTGTTCTAATCCTATTACTACAGACAAAACGTACAGTATTCTTTGTCGAATTCGGCGTACAGAAAATAGCGAAATGACAAGGTAAAACATCAATAACAAGAACACCAATCAAAACAAGTAATTACAATTACTAAAATCTGTTATAGCAATAATAATTCAGTTTCATCTTAACTCACATGAGCTTGGCAAAAAAAACTTCCCTTTTATATGTATTACATATATGTATAAGAGTTGACATCGAGAAATAACAAAGTCACAGATACGTGAGAACAGTATCAAACGAAACGATATGGTCACACAATGTAAATGTATAATGATAGTTAAAAAAAGAAGCAACGGTGTTTGATCGTTTTCTCAAATGCTTCTTTTAAGATTTTAGAAATTTAATGTCTGGTTACTGCGTTTACATCGTTATTCTCGATTCAAATGTTACTAAATTAACAAAACATACAGCTAAAATAATCATAATCCTAGAACTTCTAGCTAAGCATTTAAAAGCAAAGTAACAGCTATTCCGCTACCATACTAAGTATGATGTCAGAATCTGGAAGCACTTGTTATCTTTAGAATGTCACCCAATAATATTAATCTTTACCCTGATAATTTCTAAAATGGACTGGTCTATCATTTAATTTGGGCAGTACCATTCATTATCCGAAAGAGCGTTCAGGTAAAATTTACTGACTGAATAGCGAACAGTGCAGACCATGATCAACCTGCAAGGACCAGACCATGATTAGCCTGCATGGACCTGCACTGGTCGCAAAGACATTCTCATTTGCCGGCAGCATGCTAAACGTAAATGATTGAAATAAAGCGAAAAATTATATTATTCTTACCTATTAATGTAGACAAATTAGCTTTCAGCATAAATAAAAAAAAATCTCTGTATAAAACACCATCTGATATTAAAACAGCATGCCTCCAGATTTGGCTAAGAATTTTTCTTTCTTTTAAATTGAAGCATAGTCATATTATGAACATTAGAATATGAATTTTGTTTCTAAAATATTTTAAAAGTTCCAAATCAGGAAAAAACAGCATGCCTCCAGATTTGGCTAAGAATTTTTCTTTCTTTTAAATTGAAGCATAGTCATATTATGAACATTAGAATATGAATTTTTGTTTCTAAAATATTTTAAAAGTTCCAAATCAGGAAAAAAAGATGACCGCGTCGGGAATCGAACCCCGGACCGCCGCGGCAATAAAGACATTTTCACGTCGTCGTAACCAATAGCGCTATAGCTGAAGTGGTGAATAATGACTTCAAAATGTGGATATTATAATCGAGAGAGTTTACCTGGAGTAAGAGCGTGACAAACGCTTTTTGGATTTCATCAAAAAGTAGTAAAAACAGCAAATTATTCTCATGTGTTTCCCTAACTTAAAGTTTGTCAGTAATTAAGTTTTAAAGCCTTCTTAAGAAATATAGCATTTATTTCAAGATATCTATTTTTGTTGTCGAACGATCTGGATGCATGCCGCTTTAATAACCGGTGTTTATTCCATGCATTACTTTTGCAATGCACTTCTAGCGGTTGGATACTGTAATGATCATTATAGATAATTGGAACATTATTAACCGGAAATTAGAAAACAGAATCAGAAAACGAGGTTTTTCACCACTTCGTAATTGCTATTTAATAGTTTTCATAGACTCCTTATCTAAATTACGGACATTATAATATAATTACCAGTCAATGAGGAACTTCAATTCATGATTTTTGAGGAAGCTTACATAAACAGTTCTTGTAAAAAATACAAATTGTTTCTTTACATGTCTTCCTGAGCCACAATCAGCCACAGGTAAATCATTTCTATGTTATGCGTTAATGATCGGTACATTAAGTTTTAATGTAATTTAAAAATTTCGGCTGAAAATTGAACATATTTGCCAGTTTCAATATCTAAGTTTAAAAGCTTGATATGTATTTTATTTGAATAATTATGTTAATCTGTAACACTAAAGTCCGATTTATTCTGATATTTTGGTAGTAGTTACATTCATCAAAAGTAAACACTCTATTGCGTTACTGACACAATAAAATATGTTAGGTTTCTTCCTGTATTCCATGTAAAGAACTTGTTTTAAAATTGGCCATGTCAGAAGAAGTAAAATCATACCATTGACTTGAAAAATATAAGTTACATATCAAGTATGTGTGATTAAAGTATTGACATATTTGCCCGCTCTCACTCTTCTTGTTAACGGGTTTCCTTAAAAGACTGAGTATACTTCATGTTTTTTTTACAAACAAGAGCATTACCAATCTTACATTTCTTCAGGCAGATATTCAAAATAATATATAAAATTTTGTTGTTTCCTTTTATCCAATTTTAATTCATTGCATTGTCAACAAAGCTAAGCAGCAAACTGAACATATTTTGAAATATATTCATAATAAGTATATATCACTGTGCAGATATTCCTTTTTGATTATTAGGGTCGATTATACTTCAGTTAATGAACATTTCTATTTTCATTTTACCTACTGTCTGTATTACAAAATGCTATCTGTGTTCTTAAGAATTAATTATAGTTTGAAACCAACTGATATTTAGGGAAAAGTCTTGCTTCTTGTTGAATGACCTTCATAACACGCAAAAACCGAAAATAAGAGTCTTTAAACTGATATAATTGGTTTATCATAGAATAACATAATTATATTCAACAAAAACCAAGTTCTTAAGAATTGATTTCATGTTTACTATAAATTACATATGTAAACAATTCTTTTTTCACTAGAAATTAAGAATCATGCCCATATCCCTGTCACGCCTCAATCTTGAGTAAGCTGGACAGAAATGAAACACTTACTGACATACAGAATTGAACACTGTCATATTGTAAAAATGACTGTCATTGTAAACAAATTCTGCTGGAACGACTTGCTATAATGTAGTCTACTATGACATATTGACAACAGGGTAATACACTGAAGTTTTGCAGATATAATTATTAGTAACATAACGTTTTAAGACAAATAACATATTTAACATTTCAAAGGTAAATGTCCAAGTTTTGCAGTATTCGTTTGTCAGATAAAGGATTATAATTCTACTGTCTGCCGAAAAGATATCTACAGGTAAAATTAATTTCTTACTTGTACCTGCTCGTTTACAAACAGGGCAAACATTTTGGCAAAAAATGTTAATTACAAAAAAGTGTATATATTTTATGGTTTTCAATTTTGTTTGTAACAGTAGTTTGAAATGTCAGATATCAAATATTCATAAATTATAGCATTATATTATGCTTCACTAAGAAAAAATAACAACAGCTTGTTTTATTTGACCGCGAAAGAATGAACAGTGGATTAAAACATGAAAAATCATTAGACTGTTTCATTGATGTGAACCTGAAACACTTTATGTTCTATTTTTTGCCAACTACCGCTTTTATGTTTAACCAATAATATTGACATTTCGATCATATCATGATTATCGTTTCTCTGTTTAAAGTTGTATTTACATTTAACAGGTTATATACATATAGTTTACATGTACATGTATATTGCTTGTAATATTGTTATAATTTCATAAAGATTTTAAATGTTGTGGTATTTTATTTCTCATAGAGTATTTCGTTGCAAAGCACCTATGCTACCTTTTGCAGAATACTGGGGCAGCTAGGATCAGTGTGTATTTCAACTTGTAGCTCAGTAAATCTCTGGGTCTGGGCTACCTAGCTGGCAAGCAAATGCTATACTTTTTGAGATAGCATTCCATATTTTGGGTATAGCTTTCAATATTTTGTAATAGTTATAAAAGGGATTGTTTTCATACTTTCTTGGCTGATTGGAGGGTTTTTGACGTGAAGAACTAACTAATATGCGAGAGGAAAAACAATCGCTGTATATCTTCATAATTAAATGATTCAAGTGTAGGTCAGACTGTAATTGGATATATGATTTGTGTTTTGTATATATACAAACTTATTAGTAGAGTTTCCCCCATCCCCACACCGAAGGGCTGAAATTTTACGTACAATGTATAATCTATTTATGGAATGGGTAACAGTATGTGTAATAGCGTTTCTGGGTAAGTCGTCTAAAAGTAACAATTCCAGTCAAACAAATCAATATTAAAGGGAAAATGTAAATGTTTCAACGAAGGCGTCTAGCTGAAGTGTTTGGATACCATTTGAGATTTGAGTTAAAGCAATTATGGAAAAAGCTCAATACAATGCTTAGACAATTCCATACATAGTTTATACATATATAATATACATAGTTTGCAACAAATCATACTGAGCTATTGCTTTTAAAAAATAAACATTTCCTCCATAGTGCGGTTTTTATAACTGCAACTCAATGAAAGTACCTGCATATTCTCCATTGTGATCGCTATCCGTGAATAAATCTCTTTTACTTCTAAAGTGATATCTATATAGGCAAACGTAGAGCGAACAAATGGAAGAAAAGAAGAACCAAGTGCTCTGTATAATCTTTTACACATGTACAAACTGACACGGACAGTTCAGTATGTTTATAATAATTATCGCTGGACCTACTGACCTGTTGTGACTAACTAACTGATTGATTGCCAGGAGTAAAATAATGTTTATGTATTTGAAAGTTTCATCTGTCCAAGAAAAGTTTCATGAAATAGAGGTCCTGTAACTCTTAATGTTATGTCAACGTCCATCTTTTATATCTCACGACAAGACAGACAGACAAACAAGAACTAAATGATATAAAATAATTTGCATACTGTCCATATAGCCTATATATTGTATTCTGTTTATGAACCATGTTTCTTGATTGAATATCTTGTGCTACGATAGTTTCAAAAGATTTTTTGGGCATATTTTCATACTCGTTGCAATAGTTACCAAAATGTTTTACGTAGCAACAAAATAAAAGCACATGCAAAATATCTTTTTATAGACAAACAGAGTCATTTAGATACATTGTGTGCATCATAAGAGTCCATAGGAACAAGGACTGACGTCAGACATACAGGATAGACGGATGGCAAATTTACAATGCCACGCAGAGTAGTGTTAGATATCAAAAAGAACTTGATGGTAAGAAATTCAATACAAGAGTGAAATCGATGACTCATCAACGTATACAGATATCGCAGCAAAAACATTTAAGTTGTAAAAATGGCCAGATAAAATAAAACGAAGTGCATTTTGTATTTTAAAATAATAGATTTCCAGTTTCATTGAAAAGTATCAGTTGGTAAAAAGTTTGACCTTTAATTTTATGACGAAGTGTTTTGAGGGTGCAATCAGAGTCACATACTTTTTTTTTATCATTTTTCAGGGTTTTTTTTAGACTAAGAAGCCTCTATAATTTGTAGCAAATCTCAACAGCGGTCTGAAAATTGACAACTTGAGCATTTGTCGCGCCACAACAAAAAATTCAGGTCTTGTAGAATGAAATCTATATGTTATAGACCTGTTGACGTGCAAGCAGACCTGAATACATTAAAGCCGCAAAGCCCGAACGTTCATATACATTCTAAATCCAACTTGATCACGGAATTCGTTACAACCCTGCTAATCAGTCCAATTTGTTAGAACTTTCCACAGTTTGTAACATTATCTTTTATGCTTCATTATACTGAAATTACCTAAATTGTCAGATAGATTCCTAATTTTAGTGATGAAGACTCAAATAAGTATGATTGTAGACTTTTGGATATTAACATAAAAAATATGTTGTGATAACATTTTTTGTCATACAGTCTCCAAATTCCTCTGGAACAGACAGATGTACATGTCGACATGATCGAATCTCCTCAAAGTTCTGAGTTTGACAACTAACAGTGCAGTATCGACTTCAAAGTTGAGAGAAAAGTGTTAACATTTTATCGAATATTGATTTTCATTAAAAATTATTTCAGGTATCAGAATGTTAAAGAATACCTATATCTAGGTTTTCTTTTAGATTTCAAGAAACATTTCAAGATTATTACCTGTCTGCATCAAAATAACGCGAAAGATCACTTTGATCAAATGATTGTGTTTATTTATGTTTATACCAGATGCTTATTATACGTATTACCTTTCATATCTTTTGATTAGCTATTTTCTAGGACAAATCAAATTAACCGCTTTCATAACTGATCACCAAAGATAACTTCAACCGGTGTTTTATTACGTTTGTAAGAATAATCAGTCTGTTTAAAATTTTTGTTTTTTTAATTAGACTTGATTTTTTCTTATATACACTGTAGTGGGTTTACGAGTTTAGATTCGGACATTTTATATGATAATGATATGGTTAGACTAATGGATTTTTAAAGTTAGAAGTCTACTATCGAGCTTAGGACAACCAAAAATACCAAAAAATGAAACAAACTCGTTCTGTCAATACGGAACGTATCATGAGTGTGTATATGGAGGTATAGATAATGGATTCTTACACTAAAAGCCGTCCTAGGTATATATCTTCAAAATATTGAAATAAACAATATATTTGAAGAATGTCAAAATGACCTTGTCTCATTACGATTATTGTAAAATGTCTAAAGCTTGATTAAAATATTGTGTTTTATGTACTGCTACAGTAACTGTAGTACACATGCAAGTGTAAGCATTGAAAATACCTTCAGTAAATAGGACTGTAATGTAAATTTTCCTAGTGAGTTTCGCCATTACTTCTTAGACCGAGCTATACATTGGAAAATTGTATCTGGCAGAAACAAGAGCCCACCTATGTTCCACTGATATAAAAGATCATTAAAAAGAGAACTGTTAGTCACTACATGTAATAGACGTCTTTCAGAGGATACGTTACCGTGAAATGGAGGTGTTCTGCCGGAAATAACATACTTATTAAAAAGAAAATACATTTATCAAAATTACTGTGTTCTTGAGATAAGATTTATTAAAAAAATTCTCAGCTTACTGTGTATCGGCTTGTTGTATAACCACTTTGACAACTCCTCGATAACATCTGTCTGATATCTTTTGTAATCACTCTATTGACATGATTACAAATCTTGGCCCCAATTCGTATAGACGAACCAATAAAACGTAGGTATTTAATTTTAGCAGCAGTGACATATCTCCATTTTGAACGGTACACTGACGGTTTTCAAAGTGTGAGTGACCAGTTCGTCACTATAACAACAAACTGGTAGCGTTTCTTATTATGTAACTAGAAACGTAGTTCCTTACGTGAAGGGTTAAGATACTAGAATTGTCTATTTAAAGCATTGGTTATGGACGAATCCTGTTATGATTAAACAAGTCAAGTCAGAAAGGATTATTTAACGTCGAGAGAGAACACATGTTTGTTTTATGCACCGAATGCCGTTTTCGATTGCCGTTTGTCCTTGGTTTAGTGTCTATTCTGGTTGGAACACAAACAACATACCAATGATAAATATAACACAGAAATTAAACCGTATTAACGTTAGACTTTTCAGATAGTCTTTTAAAACAAATTTAATGTGAATGTTAACAAAACAAGAACACTGTTATCTATGTGGAAGTATGCATTTGTCTGGTATCAAAATGTATTTTTCAAGAATTTTATACAAAACAAATATGTTATCATTGGGATGTTACATAAATTGCATAAACGAAGAATAGCATGCTATTGTTTTTATCATATGTTATAGCAAGTTTCAACGATTACCGGAAGGGCATTAGCAAAGCTAGCCTCTTCCGGCTAACTTCGATTTGGCCTGGTAAAACTGGTATCAAAAGACAGTAGTGTTACAACATAACGGTTTCATATTACAACAACAACATAACGGTTTCATATTACGAACATACATGTAGTGTTCTTGGAGGTAATTTATGTTTATTTGGTTGTTTCAGTTGTATAAAAATAACCAACTGGGAAATAAAATAGACATTTCGAGTTAAGTCAGTACAATTCATTTTCATCGATCACAAAATATATTACACAAACTTGCCATTTCAGTCAAACAATAAACACATAACAACACGTTTTTCAAACTATTCAGTAATTACCTTTTAAGAATGTTTTACCAACAACCAAAGATATAGGAAATAGTTTTCCGATGTAAAATGCAAATATATTTTGTAGCAAGACAACGCTCTTCAATCTTATTTTCTATTCTTTTGTTCCCCCGTCTACTCATTGTTGAAATACATCAGGTAAATATTGAGCAATTTGTATGTCTGACTGTCACATGTTATTTACCTTTACAAATCTACAACTTACCAGTCATAATTGAATTATCATGTCTGTCGTTCTCTAATAAACAGGCTTCTGCAAAAATCAAAACATCAGAATGTAAATAGGAAACGAGAATAGACAACCGGTTACAGCTTTCAGCACTAAATGTATATCTGCACTTCGTAATGCTGGTTTTCTTTGCAGTCTCTCGCGTTATGACAGACCGCATCAATTTCATTAGGATCAATATAATTTATTGTTGTTTCGTGCACATAAGTGAAATTACAACTAATGCATATACAGCACATGAAACACATTTTGGATAATGTGGAACTTCTAACGAGGGTAAACATCAGGCACACTTCATAATATCAAGCATTTTAGAAGAAACAGAATGACCTACATAATATGACACTATAACATTTAAAACATTAAAGTTGCTATCTGGTGTACAGAAAGTATAAGCTACATTTCAAATTTTTTTGACATAACTCTGGTGGCAATCCTACCCATCGTTAGTATTTGTTTTTGTGTATCAATTTCATCAGAATCATTGTAATTTATTGATGTTGTTGTTCCGTGCACATCAGTGAAATTATGTAGTCGTTTGTTGTGTAATATAAATACAATTTTTGCATTCATTTTATCGCTGCACATATCATAAATTTACATAGAATTTAAGAGTGTATTTATCAACTAATTTGCAAATGGAAAAAAAGGTTACCACAAACTGATGTGATAATACAATATTATGATAGAAATATTTGTTTTTCAGAATATTACCGAGAAAAACCACCACACCACCGAAACTAAGCGGCAAACATCAATCAACGACCGTCTTGAAAATGTCTTCAAGTAAAAGTATGAAGCTATTATCTGTACTTTTTATGAATATTGAACCTAAACACGCTTAGTTTTCTGTATTTCCACCAGTTCTTTATTCCCTCATAAAGCATTCTTTATTTAACAATGGGCCGATATGTGGATCATATCATGGATGCCAATTCGCTGATTAATATTGTAAAGGAAATTTAACAGTCTATAAATCAACGTTTTGCACTTCCTACAACAATATATGTAATATATGTTTCATCTACCGAAGAGAGTTCAGCTAATCTGAAGATGCGCCAAGATTAAAACAAATACAAATGCTATAAATCAATGTTGTTGGGGAAATAATCCAAAAGAGATATCATGATTTTGGCCATAATTTGCATCAGACTTGAGCTAATCGTATCATAAGATAAGCGCAATGTAACGATAGTCCTTAATACAGTCGGGAAATCAAAAACATTGGTATATTTATAACGTGATATAACAAATACCTCAAACATACCCTTATCTTTAGGTGTAACTTTACAAAAACAGTATATACAAAATGTACTTTTGTTACTGTAATTGTTACATCTGTTTAGATTCTTACGAACATAAATCAGTCACAAATAAGCGGACAAAATTTCAAAATCCTTGCCAAATCACAAACTGATACTTGTTAAGTCATTTGTTTCTATTTGACTTTTACATATTTTGACAAAAAGCGTCATCAAATCATATATTTTCTAACAATATCGCACATTTTCAAGCAAAATATACGATGCTCGCTTTAATGAGCTATCCGATTTTCTCGAAACAATTCCAGTTTATACAACACCTACAGGTATTTCAGAATTATCATGCTAGTAAGTTTGGAAAGGAGTTTATAAAATGTGTATTTTTTTCTTGTGCATTTGCAGATTTTGATCTTAAGATCAAAGTTTAATCTTAAAGTTTAATCTTAAGATCAAGGTTTTATTTATAGTTTAAGACTTGTTGTACGCAAAACACTGCTGAAATTGTAAATGATTTTGTTATGATTTAACACTGATATTGTCAATACTTAAGATAATACCTAGATAGGTACTAGTCGTTTAGGCTCATTTCCAAATGAAACTCGCTTCTTTCATTGCATTTTCTGAAAAGTCTGACAATACAAAAGTGAACTTGGAGCAAGAATGAATAATATTAAGTTATATCACCTCCTTAAAAGACAGTACTATTGTTTTGTTGCCTCTTTAGATCCGCCGATGAAGTATACTTTATATATTTCCTTGTATTTACTACAAGAGAATTTATTATAATGGCCAATATTTATCATATATGGAAAATTAGACCTAATTGTATTTTGGGCAATTATGAAATATTAATGGAGTAAAGCATTCAAACTATATTTTATATCTTAAATCATTTCATCAAATGAAATTTAACTTATGGATATCAACACATTTTTATTATTACTTTTCTGTATTTATTATATTCTATATTACCATTTTAAGTTTTACATAGACCACAGTTGGAGAAGCAATCTCATCCTGGTTGAATTATCAAGAACTTGAACTACAACAGGCGGTACGAATTGGCTGCTTAGACAAGCCTAGAATTTGTACATGTTTCGCGATATTACGCCGTAATGTCGCCAATTTCTTCAAGTGAAACAAAGCAATAGTGCCCACAGATTCACCGTTTTCTGTATTATATAATATATATAATACTTACACTGATTGACTATTATGACGATTATTATTACACGTAGATGTCCTATAATACCTTCAGGGCCGTTTCGCGTTAAACATTTTAGTAAAACAGACGATTTGTAGGTTAACTTTATCATTCGCCTTCGTCTGGGCAATAACTAAAAGAAGTGCAGACGTTTTGTTCAGATTGACAATACATTTACTAGACAGCAGTTTGTAATAATTTCATGCAAAAGCGTGTTTTTGTTTATGATATCTGTATATTTAATTCATTCAAAACAGAAAAAGCAGGAAATGCAAACAATACTAAATGAAATGTAGTTCTCATTGGAAATCTGTATTTGCACAACAAGAAAAACGTATTACCTTCTCGTTAAACTGTTACACATGTGTCTCTGAACTTGAGCAATTTTATAATAACTTATACATGTATGTTACAATAATCGTGTTGTTGTTGTTGGTGATGATGATAGTGTTTGTTTCTTGTCTCTTAATAGCTGTAGTGAGTATCCACGCATTTCTGCCGATGTTTGATTCCTCTACCGAAAACAACAAAATCATTCCTTTAGCCAGTATATACCTAGCTATTGTGCTATCCTCTGCTGTGATATTTATACTGTGTCAGAATGCTTCATTTCAAATTTAGACACTTTGTGCTCAACGCCGCGTTTCAATTGTTCCTAGATGGGACACACTTTTAAATCTAATAGAGTGATATAGCTATATAGTAAACACTGGCTTTAGGCCTGTCAACACGATGATGCGTCATAATATCGTTGAAACGCTTAAATAGGCTATTGGTGATCAAAGGATATTGGTGTAAGTAACAAATGCAACTTAAAAAACTTTAATCTTGGTGAATCGAAAAGATCTACAAAAATGATAATCTTATCGTCCTTGAGGTGTTGGATAATGTGAAACAACAACACGTAACTAATTTGGAGGTCAAATGGCTAGACTAAACGTCCATAAACTTTTATTGTGTATAAGTCATGTTGCGACCCATTATCAGTGCTATCAATATTCCTGCTGGTAGCGTTTAGTAGCTGAATGCCCTTAAAGCATACATTTGAAGTAGGTTGTATTTGCTTAATACCAATTTCATTCTCTGCTTACTTTATGGTTAATGAGGAAACCAAGGAGTTGCCCGGTCAAAAAAGAATTTCATCACAAATACTGTGTAAATGGAACAGCAAATTAACGTGTTCTCATTTTGAAGTTTAAACGTTCTGTTTGGACAAGACGTGTTATTTTCAAAATAAAAAGCACATGGTCGCAGTTTTAAAAGAGGTCCACTAGGGGTTAGCGGGAGGAGACGGTAGAGGGGTGTTTAAAAATCTAAGATTCGTCGAAATTGAAAACGCCACAAATGTATGATAATGATATTTTTTATTGAAATATTGTTACGAAATTTCGAATAATACTGAAACAGGTTTTTACATTATTTTTCTGTTATATATAACTATACAGAACATACAAGGTGGCCCGAGAGGTAGATCATCCTTAGGTTTTACCACCTGTAACAGTTTATGATGATTTTAATAAAACAGACAGGGTGTGCACATGATTTGAATACCCTTATGTAATGAAGTTGAGTCGAACCCATGAAGAAGTTAAATCAAATCTACCAATAGATGTTCAGCAGAGCCATTATAAAATTTGTAATAATTTTTCTCGAGTTCTAGGTTGAGTGCACCGAAATAAAACACAAGAATGTTATCTGTGTACGCGTTGCAGACAGTAAAAATGCAGGTCAAAATAATTACATTGCTAAATTTTTATTAATCAAATTAAAATATGGGCAAATATACCGTTTAAAACAAAATTAAAAATAGACTAAATAAAAATAAAATGTAAAACTTGCACGACTGTCTTAGCCAATAGTGTAATATATGGTCTTCATGAGTAATGCAACTTTTAATAAAAAAAATCTTTTTAGTTCATATTTGAACTGAATTTCTTCAATTTCAATTTTTACCAGTGCCAAAAATAATGATTTTCACTTTAAAATACTAGACAAATTTCACTGTAATCATTCAGTAATTTACTGAAAAGCATGTTGAAAATAACTGCGCATGCACTGGAACTATAAATAGTAAAACAGCTATTTAATGCCATTTCATATATTAACTGATTATAGGAAAGAACCCTAGACAAGATCATTGTGATTTGGTACTTACAAATCCCTATAAGAGCCAAATAACTTGTAATAAACTATGCAGTTCTAATTTCTTCTGCTAGATTTATTAAATACCTCACTAAATAATCGCCAACACACTCAAAATGGAATGCAAATGCTATGGTGGCAGCTACTTCAAACATGGCAGATCATAGGCAGGTTATATTCTGCTTTTCACAATTCTACTCGTTCACAGTCATGTTCCACCGTAAGAAAAAATATTCAAACAAAGTATCTAACTGCTTACGAAATACGGCAACACAGTATCACACAATGCAAACAGATAAACCAACAAACAAAAGAAGAGAGAATGAACACAAATTTTCACAAGTTAAAGCATATCAAAAGTTCCTTCTAGGGCACATCTATATAAATATATAATGATCATCTTGTAAAATTTTGGTTGCAATGTCTGTTTTAAATATTGGTCATCAGTATGTGGAACCCCATGATCGGACACAAGAACAAGACCATTCTTCCTTATTGACATTCCGTATCCCACCGTTTAATCAGGGAGCCGGTGGCGCAGTGGTTAGCTGGTTGGACTACAACGCCAGCGATCCGGGTTCGATTCCCGGTTGTGGCTGATATCCCGACTTCTGTGATGGGTGATTTACTTTTATTGGTACTGTTTCCAGCAGTATCGGTCTAGACTGGATGCTTGGGAGGTAAATATGACGCGTGCCGTTGGCTCGGCTGGAAATCAATTGTTCCATCCATTCCAGATTGGGACTTTCATCGACTACTCACTTTAAACAAGAAACTTTACCTTTATATTTAAGCGCCCCCGGGGGCGTTACATTTTGCAATAAGAGTGCGTTAATTTCTCTACCAAAATACAAAATAAAAAAAAAACACTAACATTTGTTTTCTACTGCCTAAAATGTAAAGTAAGTATAAAAACGCTACCATAAGTTGTTAAATCCAACAACAAAGTAAATACGTTACTTTCAATTGAGTAAATACGGCACTTAAGAATACACTGGCTATACACATTGACCAGACATGTAGTGTATCATTCTATGCGTGAATTTGATGCGCCTCAATTAGGGAAGAATAATTCTAACGTCAGAGGTTATTTCTAAGGTCACGGAGTTTGGTTGGGCAGCTTGTAATGACAACAGCTCCGAGGTCAGTAGCTCAGTTAAGTGTGACTTACCAACGCTAAATGTTCCTTCTCAAAAGAAGAAACAATAAATTAGATATCAAAAGCTGTTGAAAATAATTAAAGAAAACATTATCTGACTGAGTAAATCCGACCAAGACATGTACAGTGGTTCAAGCAATGTTTTTGTATATGTATTATTCTCAGCAAGTCTCCAGACAACATTAAAATATAAAATAGACAACCCTTTATAAGACAGGGAACAAAATTGTAGTCGCATTTGCTCTGAAGTCACAATTACTAAGTTCTTCCACAACGTGGTTTGAAGCCGGTACTTCAACAACACAGCTGCCAAATGTATCATACTAGGCAGATTTAGTCTATAAAATGATGAAAGGGATGATGACCCTATTATTGTGCTAAATAGTAATCTTTTTTACCAAATACGGTCACTTAAATGCTATATTCATTAGAGCAATCAAATCTATAACACGCATATCACGCAACTAAGTAAGGTAATTATACAACCATACATCGAAAACATAGTGTGTGAAAAAAAAGGTAAACTAACATAAATCTTTCAAGCTTATATCCTTTCCGTACCTGTAATGTAATAAAACGTATTAGCGTCTGATGGCCATTTCACGCTTTTGAAGAATCAACATTTATTTATTACAGGAAATTTATTTTGAAAATTATTCTGAAATGTCTCGGTCTGCAACTCTCAAACATTTGACATCTAAGGCAGAGACTGACACTTTTAGGCAACATTTAAAAGGACTTTTTTAGCGATTTGACGAAGTTCCAAAAATCTCCATATATCCTTGCTCCATTACGGATTTGTGATTTTTTCCGAGTGCAAATATTGTTTAAAAGATAAAAAGCTGGCATGTCTTGCTAAAGACTAGATATTTTCAAATAAAAAAAGTGGAAAACCACAGGTCGCTCAACACGACATAAACGAAAATGTTGAAGGCTCGGTTTGATTGAGTCTGCTCTTGGACGGTAGTGGAAATGCAAGCTACCGTCCACGCCCTCTAGCCCCTGGTTGAGCAGAATTCAACATTTACATATGTTATAAGTACCAGAATACAATATAGAGACATCCACAGATGTATTCATACGGCGGTGCACATCGAACCTTCAATGATGCACAGAGTGCATAACCGTAAGAAAGTGCTGAAGATTGACTCCCCATAAGCCAAATAAGAAAAGAAGTCCACGCGCATACATTTAGACGGGGTAACCCCTGCACGTGTACCCTCTCAATAGACCAATGCAAATGCGACTTTCGTTTTCAATATAGTCTGTGTACTTTCATTTTCCTTACTTCAAGGAAAAGCTGAAGGTCGTCTGACGTAATTTTCTGTGTGGTCAAAAACATACGTAAACCAGGCGAGATTGTATAAAATGTGCAGGCCGTCCAAAGGATTTTCTAGGAAATCATTTCTTCAGACACCAATTTGTTCTAATACCGTTAACATTTATCTAAATATAATTCTGCACATAAAGCATGCAGAAAGGTGCTTACTCTTTTATTATATGCTGGAAGATAGTATTGACAAATTTATTTGTATATTCCGTTTAATTGCACCACACGTTAAGATATTATAAGATTTATGTTGCCCTATATATAACTAATGGAAATTGTTTAACTTCCAAATTGTTTTATAGTACACAATAGATGTAATACTTTGCGTTTTGCGTATGTCTAGTAATTAGATCAGTAAATGTTGGGGTTTGTAATCGGATTTGGATCCTACTTCTTAAATAATTAATATTTCAGTGCAAAAAGTGCTAAAATATAGTTCCACTTCTGCCGGTGTTGGCTAGAGAAGAAGTAGGGTGTTGCACATTTCATTACAACTCATGAACAGTATAAATTAGATTGAGTTTATGTTCTATGTGTCAAATAAATCTTCTTATAAATTCTAAAACACACGTATTTATATATTTAAAATATTGTTAATGTTTAGACAATTAATCCATATAAAAATACGTCCATCTAAATTTAAATTATAATCCATAAGAACGAATGACCTATCGAAATGTGGTTACAAGCGAATGGACGGTCCACGGATGGTCACAATTTAATGACCGTTAAAGATTCCGTGTATGCGTGCTCAATTACGCTAAATTCTATCATTTCTTTTACGAATAGAGATAAAAAAATATCTGCGATAGTTCGTTTGAAGAGTATGTCTAAATATAGTACCTCTGAATACCATGCTAATGTTTACTAAATACATGTGTATACCTATAAGCAACTTCACAGTTTACATTCTTTCATAATACATATAATTTAACATCAAAGAAAACGCATACCTGGTCTTTATATTAGAAATGCTAAATGTCATAACGCATGAGTAGTAAAACTAATGTTGAAGAAATTGAAATGATTTGTATTTGCAATTACGACAGCTGTTCTGTGTTAAGCAACACGCCTTATCACAAAAACTTTCTTCAAAAGAGAATCTTTATAGCTCTATAAAATATCGACGTGTCAAATATTGGCTATACCTAAATGTGTATGTTGTCAGTAATCCAAGTATAATAAGTTTTAATAAATGATTAATTAGTTTATACTATCATGCTTGTCTTTAAGATAACCATGCAATCAGCAATCATTAAAAGTGTGATTATTAAGCGTTTAAACTAATCCATTCAAATCTGATTTTCAAATTCGAGACGAGTAAAAACTTGTAACGCTCTTGGATGGGAAATGATTTCCAACAAAGATAATGTAAAGATGCATTTTTTGTTGCTACTCTTGTCTGTTGAAGCGATCAGCCAGAAGCGAAGTGTTAGGTAAACACCTGTTATTTGTATCAAACGGTGCAGTATAAACAGTGACAAACTGATCTCTGGCTTCTGCACTACTGCACATTAAAAAAGAGAACAAAAGAAATATGACCGTATAGTATACTACAAAAATCTTCAATAGCAAATATTTTACTTATTAGTTTAAAGCCTTTTCTTAATGAGACGCAATTTCTATCTGTTTATATGAGAAAGGATACAACGTTATTTCCAGTCTTAAGTTGTTTCATACATGTCCAGTTTTAAATTTTATTTGCTTTGAGTTGTTTATAAATTGGTATAATATTAAAGCTAATACGTTCTGAAAAGTTGCTGCCTAAACCTCATACATCCACTCGATTTATACACCAAAATTGTTCGGTCAACGCATACAATAATCTGTAGTTATTTTGAATGTTTAACTTTTACCGTATTTTCATATAGAATGATAATGTTATTTGTACAAAACGAAACGGATACATAATGAACAAATGGTCCTTACTTAACTTATAACGTTAATGATAAACAAATCTATAAGTATGTACTACAAATCAGTTAAACAAGTGTTTTATTTACTTATCCAATGATGGTCTTTATCGCCGACTTCTTAACGTGATATCTAACAGCAAAACAATTATTGTTTCGTGTGGTTGATGATGTTTGAACTCACCCTGGTTATAATAAAAACAGACTACAGACGGTCTGATCTAGTTGGCAATGCCCCTACCAGGCAATTGTCTATACATATTCCTAGTTCAAGGATCAACATAAGAAAAACAATTGACCTGGGTCATAAGAATTATACGTTGCATTTTCTCACAGCAGCAAATTATCACAAAGCATTTGTTGCAATTTAGAGAAAAGTTTAATCAAATGTTCAGATTTATTCTGCAATATAACTCCTATATGCGAAAAAATAAATCTGTTAATATTATTATTTTGGAAAAAAAAAGTTTATTCATAGTGTAGTGGGAACGTAGTTAGGGTTAGTTAGGTCACTGTAAGAGGTCACAGGAGAACCAGCCAATCAGAGAGGAGGATTCCTATCACATGGCCAGGAGGACCAATCACCAACGAGCAGCATCGCTTCACGACCAGACTCCATTGATTGTACATGTACTTTTGTATCATCCACCGAAATCCAGGGCCATCTGGGTAGTAAGTGACCTATATTGTAGTTATTTCTGCCTGTTAGGGTTAGGAACCTTTTCTGTCTCTAATAGGAGTGTCAACTCCTGTATAGCGAAGGCCATTTTCGCTATATTGGTGTCAGAAGTAATCGCGAACATCTCGCCTGGAAATTCCCTAGTAGGTCCCTGTCCGTTACGTAGTAGAAGGCGAAAGTCTTTGAACTGTCCCTTCGGCCAGGTTTTTTCTGAACAGGATTCCTGTGTAAGATTAGTAAGGGTTATTTCTATAATTTCTAGCCCGGTTTATACAGCCTGCGGACTGTCAAAAAACTGGGAAAATCGCCGTAAGGCTCAAACGACTATTCTTTTGGGGTTATATCGATTTAGTTCGAACATTCTTTTAGTGGATTAAATTTTCTTCGACAAAAGAAATTGTTTTGTCATTTTTTTTTCAGAAGTTTAAGCCTCGCGCACGGAAAACGTGCCAAACCGAAAGTACTTTCATTTTACGCCGGAAGTTCCGGTAACAACAACAACCGGTGACTTGGAATTTTTCAAAATTATTCAAAAAGTTATTTCATTCCATTCTATTCAATTCAAGGATAGAAAAATAGTAAGTGTTACTGTGTTCTGTTTCTTTTGGTTCATTTGTGGAAGGTATCCTTCCCTGTACATATCTTATTGCTGTTACACCAAAGGTCAAAAAGAATAAAAATTAGAGAGGGTGTAGGGATATTGTCTGTTATTGAGGTTTTCAGAATTCAAGAAAACAAATAGCAAAACGTAGAGTATTTTAATTTACAACAGATATATCAGCTTTATACTTTATATCTAAGGTTATGGCTGAGAAAGTAAGTACTCCTTGCAGCAATACAAAATCCCCAGGTAACTCGGTAGGGACTGGGCCTCATTTGGGATGTTACCCGCCTTTGTGGGGATATGGGTGGCCTTCACCGGGAGGGGTAGCCCCTCACACACCGGACATGAGGGCAAATTGGGGGTTTGGATATTGGTCCCCAGGGGCGTTATCCCAGTTCACACCAGGCATTACAGCCAATAGACAATTAGAATATTTTCCCCCTGAGGTGGTATCCCCTCACACACTAGGCGTGACGGCAGAAGATGGGCATGGGTGGTCTTCACCAAAAACAGTAGTCCCCCACACACCATGTAAGACGACCTATGATATGCCACCTGTGACACTAGTGCGGGCTGCATCTCCGGTAAAGGTCTTGAGCCAAGGTCATGCTAATAACCTCCAGTATCTCTCAGAAACACATGTCGGGTATCCCGTGACTTTTCCTGTAACTCCCCATGGGGCTAACTGTTCCTACAATTCGCCAATACGTAAAGAAAGTTTATCACAGAGAATACAAGTTCTGGAGGGTGAAAATCAAGAACTAAAATACCAGAGGGATCGCCTCCAAAAGAAAGTAGATACATTGACAGAGAAATGCGACATATATTGTGTTTGTGTGGAGTATCTGATGACTTGTACACGAATTCTAAGAAATAAAAATAAGTCCCTGAATGACAAATCATCATGGTGGAAGAACTACTCCGACGAAATTGTTGAGTCTAGTTTAAAGAAATTTAAGGAAGATGATGAAGTCATAGGAGCCCTTAAGTCAGAAATTAAACTCCTGAATGAGAGTGTGCTAAGGGAGGAAGCCTCCTCACACTTCTCCAAATCCGAGATTTCCCCTGAAATGTGTGAGGTAAGTACCTCAACGGAATTGGGGGATTTGTCCTGTGATACTCCAGTTAAGGATCAGGGTAGTGTGTCATGTGTCCCCCGGGTTCCACTAAAATCAGATGATGACCTTGAACAAATCATAGGATATCTCAAGTCAGAAATTAATCTCCTAAGGGAGAGTGTGCTAAGGGAGGAAGCCTCCTCACACTTCTCCAAATCCGAGATTTCCCTGGAAATGTGTGAGGTAAGTACCTCAACGGAATTGGGGGATTTGTTCTGTGATACTCTAGTTAAGGATCAGGGTAGTGTGCCTTGTGTCCCCCGGGTTCCAATAAAATCAGATGAAGACCTTGAACAGTTCTTTAACTTTCTGGACTTTGCAGAGCAGGATTTGTCCCAAGTTACTGAATGCAAATCATCAAGCTCTCTTAGAAGTGGGGAGAGTGTGGGGGAAAATGATAGTAGTGCTCTCATGTGGGGAGCATGTCTGAAACCTTGGGGAGAGCAGGCAAATAGCTCTGGGGTTGTTAGTTCTTTATTGAGTCCAGATTCCAGTCTTGAGGGAGTCAGTGATGAGTCTCTGCAGAGGAGCAGTAGACTGACCAGTAGCCAGTTTGATAACTCTGCATCAGATAATGGTGGGAGTAGTTTTGCTGACACCACTAAATTACTGATTCCCAACAAGTTAATTAGTGAAGGAGACCATTCACAATCAGAGACTGTACCCACTCATGATCTTTGCACTATGTGTGTTGGTTCAGATACTGTACTTAACCTTTCTCTGAGCGCCCCCAGTAATTTAGAAAATACGGCTACCATATTAACCCTTAATGCCAGCACCCAATGTAATATGGACAGTAATACAAATACTGTAACTACCATTCTGTCCAATGCCACATGCAATATAGACAATGCGGATACCGTAGTAGACCAACAGTCTAGCACCCCATATGAATTGGATGGTGTTACGGATACAGTACTTACCTTTCCTTCCAACGCCATGTGCACTATTAATAACACCGGTACCGTATCAGCCACAAACGCTAGCGCCCTAAACCATAAAGCAGATACCGTACATACCATATCTTTGGATGCCCCAGAAAGTATGGTTACCCTAGTCACTCCTGTCTCTAGCGCTCCACGTGCTCTGTACAATAAGGCAGATAATGTATGTAACACTTCTTTTAGTTCCATGTGTGCTATAGACAACATGGATGCTACAGTCATCCCCAGCTCTAGCACCCCATGTGATTTACACATTAATACTGATACAGTATCTTCTTATCCCCCAAGGGCCTTGTTCAATTTAAACAATACGGAAACCGTATTCTCTCCTGATCCTAATGTCCAGTTAGCTTTGCACCAAAGCATGAACATTGCAAATACCCTGGTTGCAACAACCCTGTGCAATTTAAACACTATGGGTACTCAATTAGCTCCAGTGTCCGAGTGCCCTGCAGATTGTGACAATAACAAAGATACGGTTTTTAGGGAGCAGTTATCCAATAATGTTCTTGAGCACAACACTGTGACTCTTTTTAATACTGGCCTGTATATTTTAATGGTAATTCAAGAAGATAATTATAGGAACTGCCTTACAATAAGATATCCTATAAGTGAAATTGATGTATCTCTGGTGGCTAAAGGAAATAGGCAAAATGATACGTCAGATTTGCCCAACTCGGAGACTGGTTTTTACAAGAGTAACTCTTTTGACAGCAAAGCTGGGACTTCAGACTCTAGGGGTGAAGGCCATGACCAATGTCTTCCACTAAACTTCTCGCCAAGTTTATGCCAAACTAAAGCCCAGTTCAATACAAAGTCATCTGGACCTCAAGTGGCATCTGGGGAACGTAAGGTCATAGATGAATCGGAAATAGTAGGGAATCTTGTTACTAAAGGTCAAGGCACCGGTGGAAAGCTCAGAGGCCATTGTATTCCAAAGGTTTGCGGACCTGATACCAGCAGCTATGTTCAATATCAAGAGCATGGTAGGGTATTGCCCTTCAATCATTCTGGGAAATTGCCACCTTATCACGTTGGAGAACCAACAGTTAGTTTATTCCTACCTGGCTTTGCCCATGAAGGTTCACTTGCTTGGGGGTTGCCGCCACCAGCAACCTTGTCATTGTACTCTGTACTACTTCCTCCCTCAGGGTTTTACTCGCCCCTTCGTTCAGAGATAGAAAGTTTGTACTACACTTTCCATTCACAGTCCAGGGTAATAATGTTGAATTCTGACAGGTTTAGTCAGGGCCTCATTGCCTCTGCCGCAACAGTTTCACATCATTGTGGAAATACTGAAAGAGAGGTTGTTGGTGTAGGGTCTCTGGGATGTGTTCAGGTCTCCTGTTCAGATGGACAGAACAGTAGGGGCATGGTGTGCCAGAGTCTCACTTGTGGGTCTGATTGTATTTTGGTATCACCTGCTAACATTCCTAGTGTGAGACCAAAGTCTGTGCAGCCTTTATTTAACCACAGCATCCTTTGGGCTGTAGCAAAAACCTCTTCCAGATGGGGATGGGGATTCCGGGATCTGTCACAGGACCGGTCTGGTCTTAGCAATAGAGATCCTTGGGCTAAGGGCCTGGGGAAAGGGACTCCGGGTCACGGATCACCTACTTCAGATCCTTTTTCCTATACGGATCAGTAGAGGCAATGCCTCGTCCTTCAATAGACGCAGAAACTGCGTCCATCTTCTTGGGGTCTCCCCAGCCTCCTGGTATCCCGGGTTTATCCTTGTTCTAGATGTAGAAATTGTCCATCTGCTCAGTGCACCCCAAGCCTCGTGGGCATCCCAGGTATATCATTGGGATAACTTGTCCTGATACTGTCAAGTGCTAAACTATTTCCATAGATTATAAATTCTATTGGGTCTCTTTAAACCTTTATGCAGAATGGTCCAAACTTTAGACAGCTTTGCTTCTTAAGATCAATATGGGGGTCCCATGATCTTAAATGAGGTATTTCAATGACTGGGGAGTTCTCAGATCTGAATGTTTTGCTAGGTAAATTTTGTGGTGTGTCCTGGTGTACTGCAGTATGGGTATCCCATGATACACTTTGATAAGACAGTTGTTCCGCAGGGTATCCCAGCACCTTAATGATTTATTATGCCTTTCCGGGTAACCTTAAAGTTATAAGCTGATGTAAGTATGTGTAGTTCCTGGTATGCATTAGTATCGGTATTAGTTCTTCCCCTGGGTATCCCAGGACCTTAATAATTTAATATGTTTATCTGGGTTACCCAGAAAATGATGAACTTAGGTCAGTATGGGGATCCCATGACCTTAATTCCAGTTATTAAAAGAGATGTTTGGAACAACCACTTCTAAATGACAATCTCCTATGGGGAATCTCGTCCATGATTTCAGAAGTCCTTGTTGTCTGGTCTGTTTGGCACGAGATGTAAAATCGTTATTGGGGAAACCTCCATGATTATTATTAAGCAGGGTATCCCTGTTATGCCTGTCTCTGTGACGAACCCATCTATAGCCTCCCAGGCCATCTCTTTTCTGTGTGACTCACACGGACCCTGGTGACCAACTTTATAGAATGGGGGGGAGTGTAGTGGGAACGTAGTTAGGGTTAGTTAGGTCACTGTAAGAGGTCACAGGAGAACCAGCCAATCAGAGAGGAGGATTCCTATCACATGGCCAGGAGGACCAATCACCAACGAGCAGCATCGCTTCACGACCAGACTCCATTGATTGTACATGTACTTTTGTATCATCCACCGAAATCCAGGGCCATCTGGGTAGTAAGTGACCTATATTGTAGTTATTTCTGCCTGTTAGGGTTAGGAACCTTTTCTGTCTCTAATAGGAGTGTCAACTCCTGTATAGCGAAGGCCATTTTCGCTATAATTCTAAAACTTCACAAGAGAGTTTCTGTGATAAGAATTATTTTTGTTCGTTTTTACATCTTTACTTTTAAACAACAAGCAGCCTGAATTTTTATAATTTAACTTTTAAGTCTATGTATACTAGTAATTATTTACACGCATTTTGACTATTTCTCATGCATGCCGATATGTACCATTGGTATGCTACTACTTGAATGGACTCATGCGCATGAGAGTATTTACCAATATTATTATTAATAAGATTTTAGACTTATTTTATCATCTATAGAACGAGGATAAACCGGGTAAGAGTAAATTGATGTTCTGAAATTTCGTCCCACACATACCATTATAAGCCCTGTTATATGGCATATGTTTTAAATATGAAATATCTATGCATATTTCTGTTAGAACACGGCAATATTGACATCACGTGGACATGTAATTTGGCACCATACAGCCACAGAGAAAGAGTGCTACAAAATGTGATCTACCATTTTATATATAAGACGCTTCAAAATCGAAACGTCATCAAAGAACGGTGTTACGCTTAATTCGCATACATTGTGTCGGATATTAAGTACGTAAAATGATTCACTAAAGATGTACGCTTTAAGTCATTCCAAGAGACGTGTTACTTCCCGTGCTTTAATACTATAAAACACGGTTAGGCTATGACGCCACGTCGGCATACTATATTTGCTTTCATTTTTCATCTCCTTGTATATTAAAAAAGAAATATTAGAATCGAAATAATATATTGCAGAACCATGTTTTGACATATCTAAACGACACGAATCGGTTATGCGTCTCGTCAATAATTCACTCGGGTTGTGCTCTAGTGACATTATCCTGCTGGTGTATAACTTCTTCAACTTGTTTTGATACATTCAAGAATTGTTCTTCTATATATATTTTTAGATCTGTCACATAAAATTCCCCGCTAGTGAACGCTGAAATTTCTGATCAGAAGCGTTGATTGTCAATGTCTCACATAAAACTCAAATGATTCTGAAGGTTTCTGTTTATTCATTATGATAGAAACAGACTATCGATTATTGTTAATTCACAATTGTGGACTGGAAAAGAATCCAGAAGATGAAGTCTCTTAAATTATTTAATGTTTTAATTACTAATTAAGATGTGTGTTTTGTATGAAAGAATGTATTTTGTGAAGATAATTATAGATATAGTCAGCATTAGTTTTGACGTTCAGATATTTAAGAAAATAAGAGGTTTTCACGAAGTGAGCCTTAAAGATCATAAGATGTCCATCATCTCTCGAACAACCGGTAGTTATACTTGGACGCATTGCATATGGCCATAATGCCACTCCTGACTGCGGGCAAATTCAGATGATTGCTATCATGTTTGACTACTCTAGCACCTTCATTTCTTCATCCATCTTCATAATATTTAGATTTTGATACCATATTTCACAATGTTTATATTTTGGCGTTTCATTTATTCATTAGTCACAGTGTCTGCAGTTTTAGCTGTGAGTTCCAAATTAACATAAATGATTTTACAGACACTCCAAGATACATAGTTAATGCAATCATTTTTCTAAATCTGGAACAAAATCCGACGTTATATTACGTCGAATTATTTTTACCTTACCTCGGGCACGAGTAATACTGACGTACTTGTATCGAGATATATGATAAATTATACTGCGTTAGATGTGTTCGTATGTTTTTCAATGTAGTACAGAAACAAATATTCCACAAACGTAATCATAACGATATGGTATGCTAAATTAACATGAATATTTGATAAAAAATAATGCAATAAACATAAAGACTCGATACCTGGTGTAATCGCGAAAACATTTAGTACTCCCTCTTTGCCAAATTATAGCTTATTTCTTCATTAAATAACACTTATCTACCAAATTGAATATATTATTATATAGCACATCATAAGTGTTTCGGAAAATATAGTAATGGCATGTCAACAATTCAAGCATTCCGATATAATTGCTTTTGTAGGGATACCATGTTTAAACAAATTAATTTTTTTTCAATTAAAATGTCTTAAGATAACTGTATTATGTTTCTGTAATGAAAATCCTAACCTCTACACCAGTGCAATTCAAGTCCGACTGGAATCAGTAACGTTGAAGACAAAACATCCACTAGACGTCTTGTCACTAAATAGAAGGTGCACAACTTTTTATTAACGTGATATAATAAACCAATTGTGTATACATTTCAATCAGCTTTTTTTTTATCATAATCTGTCTCTGGGGAAATATATACATTAGCCGCATAAAGTAGCGTACTTAAACGAAGCACGGGACATTAACCTTTGTAAACAGTAATTACGTCATTACGTTTCCGTTCAACGACTTAAAACAACAAGTTCCGGTTAGGTTTCATCATACCTAATACGACATTTTCTGAATTCTGTATATACTACAAGGAACAAAAGGCTATCCCGATTGCCTTTTACATAAAAGGTATATTATAAGTGCATGAATCCTTTGGCGAAACAAATAAATAGAAAAAGAAAAATGTTCATATCAAGTGGTGACTTCCGAAATCGCGTACAAAGAATGCCCAATCGGCCAGGAAAAGCCGGTTGTTATCACGGAGTCCCTACCTTTGAAATTTTATTGGTACTAACAGTGGGTTTCAGTTTTTCTTTCGCTCAAATGATTAAACTTCAAAATGTGAACCAGTCGTTGCTATAATACCTGCGTAACGTTTTAGTAGTAGAAGTTGTGCCGATGGATATGTGAATAGCATCTGCTTTTTATAAGAATTGTGGTGTACTTGTCTTATGGGACACATTTCTTATGGCAATGATTCTACATATGAAACATTAAGTAATGTAATGAAATTATATATCAATTACAGTATGTGTTTCAATGAAATGAAATAAACTTTATTACTAGGAGCCACCGTTGCCAAACGAGTGTTTTGAGGCTGCTGATTTCAAACTACCTGCCCCTCAACGCTCTGTGGCTGAATCCTCGCTTCACGTACAGAACTGTTTCATCTGAAGAAGCCACCCAGCTGGCTTACAGATTGTCGGTATTTTTCCCCAGATGCACGCCCATGCACAAATGGAGTACTCGGTGACTGCCTCCACCATTAAACATTGTAAGTCGCCATATGACCTATTGTTTTATTGGTATGACTGAAATCCACACAAAATATTGTATTTCTGTTATATATTAATTACACTGACATATCCCATAGATTTTAGTTTCCAAGAAAGTAACATTGTCAATCCAAATAGAAATTCTATTTGAATTTACACAATAGCGTTGTATTTGTCAACAAGTAGCTGTACTGATCAGGAGAATTTTGTTGGATGGGTGTTTCTATGCTATGTTTCCACATCGACTCGTGCTCTATGCTTATAAGTTCCTAGTAGAAATAATCATTTTTGAAGTTTTTACATTTTTGACGGTATAATGGAAACATTTAATATATTTATTGTATAACATTTTTGAAGAAGTCAGGATTGATTCGTCAATGTATTTTTTTTTATATTTTTCAAGATGTTCCAAAACACAATATTAACAATATTAAATTAAGAATATTGTTGCAATTGTTCTAGCACTTTTAACTGGATTACCCATGCAATCCAGGTAACAAAACCACGGGAAGAACAGATATATTCATGTCGATTGTATCTCGTTACGATGATTCGTGATGTCAGTGGAACATGGGTGAGCACTTGTCTTGTATGTTCCTAGTAAATCTTTCTGTCAAAAGATATCTTTCATGATAATGTCAACATAATACTTGCAGATAATGTCGATGATAACGTGTGAATGTGTTCGGTTTTAGCGACTTTTAACAATCTTTTAGTTATATAAACGATAGCTTCTAATTGTAGCAGGAAGCACAATGCTCAGTTTATAGTGCTGCCTCACTGGATCTCATACCGTAGACATGTGACATGATACCCATACAGTCACATTATACTGACACAGGGCTGACTAGTCCTAGAACTCTCCTCTTGATTTAGAGTGACTAGAGTCGAAGATTCTAGTACCACTTACCGCGTCTTTTGTATGACGCGTCCAGAGAAACACACAACCTTCCGAACTCGAAGCGGGCGCTCTACCACTAGGCTACCGAGGCGGTTAATGTCGATGATAGAATTATGCAATTATACCAGTAAGAATTACCTAAATGTGATATTTTCTGCTTCAAGTTCTCACCACTTATATTGGTTTCAACTGGTCTTCCTATTGTCTAAAGTTTTCATCTTTTGGGCGTCGAAATCCGAACTTAGTTTTATTGCATTGTACAGTTGTATAAATTTGAATATATGTAATCCGACAGAGCTCCTAAAGATACTGTGAAATCATTAATATTCGTGAGGGAGTAATTTTCGTAGATTTCGTGGTTGAGTCAGTCTACGAAATTTGATCCCAACGAAAAAGTAAAATTATCATATATTTTATGTTCAAAAGTTGAAATTCATGAATTTATATCCCCACGAAATTGCTGTTTTGACCAATACCACGAAATTTCATGCCCACGAAATTTAATGATTTTACAGTAAACTGAAGATAAACAACAATTGTTTTAACAGTCCTACATGTATTTCTGAAGCAACGTCAATCGTTGTCTTGTTTCCAATGACGCCGCCGTACCATATAAGGTGAGCAATCAATAGTTACTGAGATTATCAAGTTAAATAACAATGTTATTCACTTAACAAAATCTGTAAAAAGACCCTTTGGAAGCAAAGAATGCAATCAAGAAAATAATAGCAGATTGAGTTTGATTGAGTCTGTTTATGAGAGGTAATTAAATGTTCAACACCTCTCACGCCCCCTAGAACTGGCTTAAGCAGACTTCTATAACACATACGTTGAATGGACTCCATGATCCCAAAAACCAGAAAATATAACAACACTGAATTCAAGTAGAATTTCTTGAAGCATTGGGTGGAGCAGGCGTTATCATAGCCACACCCCGCAAAGCAGACCACACACATATAGTCACTGCTGTAGAAGGACATATTTTGTAATTTAAAAATGCTCCAAAGATCCATCAATAACGTTTAGTAAAGTAATGTTTTTATAATGAAACTAAAATAACACATTGGCACATGGGTGAGAGAGTGGAAGGGTAATACAATCATACAAAATGGTACGAACGAAAAGTGATTTGAAAATAGGGATACCGGCTAGAAACTGTCATGGAAACAATATTGCAGCAAATGTATTCATTGATAACAAATTATTTAAATCATGAATAACAATTCGACAGAAGAATGAATTCAATGTATTTTTACAGTCTGTGAAGAATAAGTATAATGCAACATTAAACACATTATTTCGGTTGATGTCCTGTCAAGTTAGTCCCACTGAAAATAGTTTTGGCGGCTTGTTACATGAGGAATCTTTAAAATAAGCATAAGTAACACTATACTACATGTATCATTTATTAATGAATAGAAATAAACAATTTATTGGAATTATTTCCTTGTTTAACTTTGCATCAAATACAGTCTTATATTTGAGTAGAAAACCTGATTTTTTTTGCATCACATATCATTACCGTTAGTTCCGATTCAACCATCTTCTTTATAAAAGAACGGGTTTACTTGTTTCCATAGTTTAATTATTATTCAGAATCGCTTTACATCTTAGATTATGAAATATGTGAACCAGTAAACAGGCTATTATCTTCGCTGAACATCTTAACCAGTTTCCATAGTCTGTTTGTTATATTCTGAGTCGTTTAACACCTTATGATTTGTTCTGAAATATTTGTTGCTGATCTTCAATGAGGTGAAATATGATGTTTGTTTCCATTTTAGTCTCATAACCGTTTGTTTTTACCTGGAAATAAACAAAGTAGATATTGACTGTCTTTTAATACATGTGGGGTTGTAATACGTTTTGGTTTCGTAAAAAGTATTAATTGGTCATTTCTCAAATGAAATAAATCTTAAAGTATGCACTGCAATAAGATGATGTTTTATAAATATAAGTAATATATTATTTTTTCTGTACAGAAAAGCAATGAAATCGAGTGAAATGCTTACAGCATAATTTGAAATTATTACCTTTTCCTCGTTTGTTTTTCTTATTAGTCGCACGTGGTTTGGTTTTATTCTTAACACCTTTTGTTTTCTTCTTGACTCGAGTTTTCCTTAATCTTTTCTTGCAAGAAAGATATCCCTTTTTGCAACGACTGAAAATGTATAAAAATGTAGAAAAGATATATATATCAAAATGAATAATTAAGAGATAATAACTTACAAGAATTGAAACGAAACGACTGAAAAAGAAACACTTTTTAAATTACACAAGGTATAAATGAATGTTCTTTAAATCAAGATGACATGTAAAGACGTGAGCGTTTAAATAATTTAAGAAAAAACTACACACATTCATTCTTAACAAGCATTGATAATTAGCAGACAAAAGAATAAAATTGCCCGCTACTAACACATCTGTCTATACCTTTTATACATCTATAATTTAATGTTTATAAAAATGTAAGAGTACTGAATTGTTCTGTATTTTGACAGGCGTTGCATTAATAAGATGTAGGAGAACACCACAAACAACGAAGTAGAGAGAATAAAAAAAGAAATCGTTTAATGAAACCAAATATTTGAAAATGTTATAATATATAAATACCAATTTTTATTTCCGAGTTCAATGTTTGCACCATTTAATAGTACTATATTGTCCACCTTGCACGTTTTCCTTTCTGACAATGCCGACGCAATTACTAGTTCTTCTTCACCTAGGGAGTCTATCGAATAAATAAATGTGTAGTTTCGTTATATAAGGTTGATAAACAGAAGAAGGGAATCTAATTCATAATACCCGGTAAAGCATTCGAAAACTCTATAGAAATAGTGAGTATAACTGATATGGATCACCTAGTAAATGTTAAATACAAACATGTATCTATGCAATGATTTGCATTCCATTTGCGATGCGCGGTAACGGTACATCCAACTTATTTGTCGTGTCTTTCTGTACTGACAGAGAGAAAGTTACTCACATAGGTAATCTTTCCAGTCATATATTCTCAGCAGTGATTAACAATTCTTACATTTTTCTCCAGTATGTTTGACACAATATCCACTATTAGGTATTCCTTCTTTTGGGCTTCCCGGATCAGTCACGTGACAAAAATATCCATGGGGACAGAGCAGAGGATCTTCATCCGACTCTACAGGACTTGTACTGCATGCTTCCGCTGCAATGTTTATCATAAACATTTATCCTCTCTGCCCAACATTAACTTCACTTCAGTATTCAAGCTTACAAGGCTTAAGACATACTGCTACTTCAGTGTAAGATCTACGAATCATCTTAGTACATTTTACATACCGTTTTATTATTTTCTGCTTTGATAAAATTCTATCCAGAAAACCTCTTCGGCTTTCTATGAAATGCTGGGGTCAAGTCTTTATGCTAGTATAAAATGGCTGTATTTCAATGTTTTTATGCTGGTATAAAAGGGTTACATTTCAATATTCCAGGAGGAGAATATTAAGAATAATTTCGAATTTAACATACATTTATATGTTTATACCGCACATGTGAGAAAGGAATGACGGTACAGTATATAATTTTATTCTAATAGCTGTAAATATTCCTTATAATGTTACTTTAATGTAGATAATTTGTAGAACTTCGTTTCAGCTTTATGTGTTTGCACCGCAAAAATTGTAAAAATACTAATAAACTGAATATTATTGTTCGATAGAAACGTGTTTTTAAAAACTTCGTTGCATCAAAATCTCTGAATTGTAGATAAATTTTTACGATGATATAGAGTGTTAGACATTAAAACGAACACATAGAAGTATCAAATGACTTGTAAAAGTTTAATGGCATTTCTTTATTTTTTCTCACGATTCAGTTGCACTTGTGTTATTGGGACTCGTATCAAAATACTTTAATTTTCGAAAATAACTTTACTCAGTTATTTACAGTGTAATAAAGAAAGAACTGAATTGACATAGCGGAACCTTAAACAATTGTTTTGTTCATTAATGATGGTTGTAATCTGGTTCCCTGTCCCATACAAAATGCGGATTAATGGAAGAAATTATCTGCTTTTAGAGACGCACTTAGATATTTTTCAATAAGCAAATTCGCCTTTTGTGGTTTATTGTGTTTCGCTGCTGCCTGCTTCCTTTTTGTAATGAAGGGAGAAATCGGAAGCTAAGCAATTCCTGTTTGTTTGTTTTTTTTTGTTGTTGTTTTTTAATGTTCGTAGCCTTTTAAAACTAGTTTCCATAGAAAACTCTATTCCTATCGTAATAGGCGAGTGGGCGAAACCACTCCGAACATTGATACTAACTCGCTCTGACATTGATGTAGCTATAACAAAGGACATTATTTGTGTATCTTTTACATTCTGCTGATTTTCTTCTGCTATTAAAGTCGGTCACTCTAATGTACTTCATGTGCTAGCATTTTCGAATATATACGTGTTTATAAACTAATAGAATAATTTATAGCTTCTATTACCAGCATCAAAGGTTACCACCAGACAAAAAGGCAAGCAGTGTAATTGTTGAAGACGTAGACATAATAATTCAGTTATGTGTTACTTTGTCTGGATATTGTCAAGGTTATTACTTACAAGCCAGTTCTCATTTTCAATAATAGAGGCTGTATTTTGTACTTCGGAGACATGAACAAAAATACATAATTACCTTCAATTTGACAACAGATTTCTGTACATCTTTATTAAACAATAATTACCACTTTTGGTTCTACCTTTCGTATAAAAGAGAAACGGTTACCTTCTGATGAGGATTTAACTGCTCTTGGTTCGCTGATCAACCAGGATATTCCTGAAATAGTGTAAACAACAAACACAAACTAATTATTGTGCATTAAACAACATAATGTTTGCACACATGAAATAGGGGACTTTGTTACTAAAACTCTAAACAAATTACTTTTTAATGCTAACTTCTAGTATTGCTGATAGGCATAAAAATACAACAATCACAGCAAACCTACCAGTAACTTTATTGCTTGACGCTTTTTAAAAGCACGTATTATGGTTGTAAATATATTGCAATAAAGCACCAAAAAGTTTATTTACCAGATCTTGATCTTCTTGGTTCTTTTCGCCAGTCCACAACTATAAAATGAAATAAAAGTAAATCGCATTTCCTCTGTGATATAGGCAAATTCTAAAAAGCAATAAGTTGCAAAAAAAATAGTTTTAAGCTGTGCCTTTTTCTACTAAGTTCGTAGAAGTCATTGATTAGGCAATAGCAGAGGCATAGTACTAGAGATAACCATAACAGCACCTTATTAACCTATATAACACGTCTTTATTCAAAACTTAAGCAAAATACTTTATCTGCAATGGAAAAATACATCTTCCATCACTTTCTATCAAACATAATCTTTAGGAATGAAGGCTTTCAAAAGATTTAACATACGGAAACAACTATGTGACACGGCAAAATTATACTTAGACATGCTTGTTTGTTTTATTTATGTTGACAAAGTGGTCGATATTCAGGAAAATAAATTTCTTTCTAGAAATGTATCACCATGGTGACGAATAAATACACATGATCTATTCGTTATGATCAGTATTCCTATCACTGTTCCGATGGTCTGAGTTACCTTTTGCTCTATTGTTGTTGGCATTAGTTAATTCGTGAATGCCTGTTGTCATATTTCGATAGCATTACATGTCATTACTCAACTATTTTTTACCTAAGACTGATGACGGAAATATTCATTTGGTAAGATTATATAACGACTTAAACGATATTAATCAAAGGCATTTAAATTCGATTCAAACACCTGTAAGGTAGTAACAGCTTACGTGCGGCTGGTTTGATCTCAGGAAGGCAAGAAAAAGAACATCCGGTAAAACAACATCTGAATCCATCCGAACAATCAGTATCTTTTTGACAAGAACTTTGTGCGCATGCGTCGTCTGTTATAACATCCGGAACAGGAGGACACACATCAAGGGAAGCTATATTATTTGCTGGAGAATCAGACTGGTAATCTTCGTAAAATATCTGCAGACGAATAAATGAACAATAATTTTTATGTGTACAATGTATTAAGAAATGAGTTACAATTCGCAAGTTAATCCAATCACGTCCATGTTTTAGATTATCTAGCTATAAAATATTAAAATGCAGCAAGGCAGCATTTAAAAGTTATCTGTACGTTTCTGGTTATCAGATTCCATGTAACATGTTTAACTACTGACAAAGATGTAAAAATACAACTTACTGAAGTAATACCTGTTATTATTATCAAATTTATTTACGCACAATACAAAAGTCTTATTCATTTGTATTGTGTAAATCTGCCTAAATACTTTTTTCAGACTTGTTTTAAATATGAGTTCTTCTCGTACGTTAAAAGCTACCACCCTATTCGCTCGATTGCCGCTTTCCAGCATATATAGTATGAATCACTGTATGAATGCTTTACGATTTGAACATATTGCCGTATAGGTTGATTTAGAATATTTAATCAAAGACACGTTGTCAAATAATTCACGTTCGTTTCTGTTTTGTTTAAACCTATTTGTTTTAGCTTGACTATGAATATTTGAAGATATGAAATTGATAGAAGATAAAGTATGTTTGTTGTTGTTGTTCTTTTTTTGTGTGTGGGGGGCGGGAGGGAGGGGGGGGGGGGGGTTGTTTTGTGTTTCTTTTCTTTATTTTTTATTGTTTTTTTTTTTGGTTTCGTGAAACTTTAAAACTATCTCTTTTTTCAACACAAAGCATTATGATTGAAAACAGATAGTATGATGCTCACTCGATAAAAATAACTTTCGATATTTCACCAAAACAAACAAATAATCTCTCTATATATCAGATAAACACGCCATTGTGGCTGATGGCGTTATACTACAAGCAAATATCTCTGCAATTATGAATTGTATTTGCGTGCTAACTGATCAAGAGATGCAATCTCAGAACTAAAATAGCTTAAAGTTTGTGAACTGATTAAATATTCTCAAAATGTTAAGTAACTTTGATTTACCGATTGCTTCTTTATTAATGTTTCATTGTAACCGTATACACAAACTCTTAAATGACATATTAACTGCATTGAGTGAAAAACAATTAAGGAAATCTACAAAATATTGGAACACTATGTTTCACTATGTTTTATAAAAGGCAAAAAAGAATGACTAGAGTTTTATTATTATGGCAGAAAAAGTAAAAACATAAATCGTATTAAGGGCATTGAGAACACAAACAAAAAGTACAGCATAGACTTATCACATCGATACCAAAATATTTTAAACGAAAGTTATACCCCTATGTTATCTGAAGAATTAATATGTACATTGGTTTAGAAAAAAACACTCAGAGCCGTGCCTTTTAATCAAAAATCTGCCACAGAAACAGAAAAGGTGATTAATGTAAACTTAAAATTCGAAATCCCAACTGAAATGGAAGAAATATTTCCGAGAAAAATGTTTTAAGTGGCAGGAAATATGTCTTTATTTGGTTACTGTAAAGATACCACTCTGCAAAATTTTCATTGCAAATTTTCACAGAGACAAACAAACTCATTTTTAAATGCAGGTTAACCGAGTCTAGTGTAAGTGTTTTTTTTTATTGTAACTTTCCTTTTTCCTCTTTTTCTTCAGATTAAATTTCATATATTTTTCCATCTCCACTTCATAAAAGGTCTATACTTAATTCCAATGAAAGCCTGTTTGCAATATAGAGAATATTATATGAGTGAGTGTCTTTTCAAACTGAATTTATTAAACAAGTTGAATAAAATAATAAAATGCGAGGCTCTTTTAATCACATGTTAGCTTTTCCTGTCGAAATATTTCATGAACATTTTGACATGTTACTTTTTATGTATCTCAGTATATTACCGTGTTGTAGATATTGATTGTTTTTTTTTTGGTGAGGTAAAGAATAATGATTAATTAATTCAAAAGAAAAGGAAAAGGAATGCCAGTGACGACAGTTATTTTGTGTGTAGGAATTAACACTATTTTACAATGTACCCAGTATCACTTTACCAGTGAATATTCTCATTATTGCTCCAGCGTTGAAACGAAGTTAATATCAGTTTGCTATAAAACATTCCCTTCAGATATGTTTGAAAGCATATGTGAGGCAAGCGATTTGTCGGTAGCTTGAAGAATATTTTGCTTTCTTCTCGCCTATTATCAAAACAGACTGCAGACGTTTTGTTCTAGTTAGCAATGCCCCCAACAGACAGTTGTCAATAAACATACCTAACTCTCGCATCAGCATTAAACGATTGACCTTAGGTCACATAAATAATTCCCCTGTCTAGTCTTCTGATATCATATCAGAATATATAAACTGTAAATCAGGAAAATATGAAACACTTGATGGACTGCAGACAACATAAGAAAGATTTATTTTCATTAATATTTTGTATTTTCTCATGTAGTTATAATACAATCTGACAAAAGTACATCTCCTATTACGCTACGCATAGGATCTGGAGACGAGCTATTGACAGCCTCGTTCTGACGACCCTTCCATTAACCTATCAGAGCCTTAATTACAACATGTTGTAAATCTATATTTAGCCTGGGTTTTTCATATTTAAATTCTTGTGACGACCACATCGCGACTACGCCCTCATGTTCTGAAATCATAGGTCATGGCACGGGCTTGGTCACGTAAAGTATCAGACAGCCGGTTAGCTCAGTCGGTAGGGCATTCGCCCTGTAAGCGAGGGGTCCTGGGTTCGAGCACCGGATTGACTGCACCTTTTTCTTACTCTATGACATCCGACACTATTTGATGGTTCAGCCAAATGCTTGTTGAAACAAGTCGTCTGATTGGTTCAAATAAAAATAGATTTGCGAAAATAAAAATAGCAATATTGGAAATCCAAAATATACAGAAGACGAATGTGAATGGGTCGTTCTCATATCTTCGTTTAGAAGATCAAGTACTTAAGTCAGATTGGTTATAATATAAATGTAGCAAAACGTGTCTCTGTTTGTTGCATGTTGTTCTGTTAACTGTCGACAAATAATATTAATGATTGATTTCTCTTACTTTTTACAAATTAAGAAAGAGTGTAGACATTGTATTCAAGTTTGCAATACCCCTATCAGACAATTGTTGATAAACATTCCTAATTCATATATCAACAAGGAACGATTGACCAAGGTCGTGTGTACCGTGTCTCGAGCTGATAATCAATATATCTTAAATTAAACAGCAGACAATCGGAATGTAGACAATGTACTATTTCCGGTTCAAATTTTTCAATCCAGTTTTCATTTACCTGAACTGTGAGTGGATCCGACGACATTTACGATTGTTACGATAATAAGTAAACTAACAACAATAAGTGAATAGATCCGATGACATTTATGGTTGTCATGATAATGAGTAAACTGCCAATAAAGTAAATTGATCTGATGACCATTATTACTGTCATGATAATGTGTAAACTGACAATGGATTCGATTAACATATCGATTTTCACGATTATAAATAAATTTACAATGGATCCAATACAATTATTATTTTTTGAAGATAATGATTCAACTGTGTGTGTGTTCGGGAATAACGTCTTTTTCAACAATTTTTAGTCATATAAACGACGGTGTCTACATGTAGCAGTGAGCACAATGCCCAACTTTATAGTGCTGCCTCACTGGAATACCACGCCGTAGACACGTGGCATGATACCCCACCCAGTCACATTATACTGACACCAGGCTGACCAGTCCTAGCACTATCCTCTTAATGCTGAGCGCCAAGCGAGGAAGCTACTAGTACCATTTTTAGCTCACCTGAGCAATGCTCAGGTGAGTTTTTCTGATCGCTGGATGTCCGGCGTCCGCCGTCTGTCGTCTGTCTGTCAACATTTAGATTGTGTATGCGATAGAGGCTGTATTTTTCAACTGATCTTCATGAAAATTGGTCAGAATGATTACCTTGATGAAAACTAGGCCAAGTTCGAAAATGGGTCATCTGGGATCAAAAACTAGGTCACTAGGTCAAATCAAAGAAAAACCTTGTGTATGCGATAGAGACCGTTTTTTTTTCAACTGATCTTTATGAAATTTATTCAGAATGATTAACTTGATAAAATCTAGGCCGGGTTTGAAAATGGGTCATCTGGATTTAAAAACTAGGTCACTAGGTCAAATCAAAGAAAAACCTTATGTATGCGATAGAGGCTGTATTTTTCAATTAATCTTCATAAAAATTAGTCAGAATGATTACCTTGATGACATCTAGGCCGAGTATGAAAACGGGTCATCTGGAGTCAGAAACTAGGTCACTAGGTCAAATCAAAGAAAAACTTTATGTATGCGATAGAGGCTGTATTTTTCAATTAATCTTCATGAATTTTAGTCAGAAGGATTGCCTTGATGAAATCTAGGTGAAGTTCAAATATGGGTCCTCTTGGGTCAAAAAGTAGGTCACTAGGTCAAATCAAAGGAAAAGCTTGTATATGCAATAGAGGCTCTATTTTTCAATTGATCTTCCTGAAATTAAGTTTTGAAATGGGTCATCTTGGGTCAAAAAGTAGGTCACTAGGTCAAATCAAAGAAACCTTCTGTATTGCGATAGAGGCTGTATTTTTCAATTGATCTTCATGAAATTTGGTCAGAATGATAGTCTTAATGAAATCTAGGTCAAGTTCGAATATGGGTCTTGTACTCTGGGGTCAAAAATTAGGTCACAGGTCGAATCAAAGAAAATACTTATTTATACTCAAGATTTTTGCTCCAATTTTAATGATAATTGATCAGAATATTTTTTTCCATGAAATCACTAGGTCAAACATGTTTACACTGTTATGGTTTGTTATAGTGTGTTTCTCAGGTGAGCGACCTAGGGCCATCTTGGCCCTCTTGTTTACGTTTGGTATGACGCGGCCGGGGATCGAACCCACGACCTCCCGCACTCGTAGCGGACGCTCTACCACTAGGCTACCGAGGCGGTTAACTGAATCAGTATATTGATATGATGACCTTTGTAATGGTCAAATAAATGATTCAACTCAGGATAAAGTAAATGGTCTCGATGCCGATTATAATTGTCACGATAATTAATCAATATCAATAAACAATGGATCGTATGACCATTATGATATTGACGAATGAGTAAATTGACAATGGATTCGATGACCTTTATTACTGTCGCGAAATTGAGCAAATAACAATAATGTAAACGGATCCGATTACCTTAATGACTGTAATGATAATGTGTGAACTCACAATGAAGTAAACGGATCCATTGTCACGATTATATTAAGTAAATTGATAATATTGTAGAGGGATCCGATTGCCATTATGGATGTAATGATAATGACGTGATAGAAGCTGCTACTGCTATATATGAGGTTTGTCACGAAAGAAAAACATGTAACATTATCATTTTTATCATTATCATTATCATTTTAATATCGCTACACTTTACTATTATTTATCATCCCTTTGTGTTATATTTCTATATTTTGTTATCATCATCCTCATCATCATCATAATAGGCGACATAATCATTTTCACGATCGTTCTTTAGGAGGAAGTTAACATGATAATAATACTTAAATAATAATAATGCTAAAATAATAATGATAATAATAATAATGATAATAATAATAATGATACGATCATTATTAGTAGTATTATTAGAATTATCATTATTATTGATAAAAGTAACGAAAATGATGGTGATGATAATGATAATGATATTAATACTTCAAATGATGATGATGATGATGATGATGGTGATGATGATATTATTGATAACAATAGAAAATTAAATTTTGCAGTTACTATCGGTATCTGTGCCAGTATCATATTGTTTTCATGCTTGTGTACTATAATTGACCTAACTAACTGGGAAAAACGCACATCGTATAATTAAAAGGTTCTTCAAATATCCTTAATACCATTATGTTTATATAATTATATATCTAATTTCCAAAAGCTTATCTTACCGAATCAACAACCCATTTTTCATCTGTATTTCCATTTATTTCATTATATCCGTCTCCATCACTATCATTGACTTCCCTAATATTACTCCTTTCTTTAAAATTGATTCTGTTATTCTTTCTGTTAAATTTATTTACCGTCGAAGAGCGGTCGAGTAAAATGTGTCCACCAAACACTGCACCTAAAGTCTGTAGTAATAAAATCAACACAAAGTTCATTTTTCAAATAAATTGCTAATCTGATAAATCAGAAAATATTTTTAGAAAAAATAATTCCCATCATATTAAACACTATCAAAACGAATTTTACTCCACAATCAAAAGTAAATTTAATTTAAATTCGTAGACACTTTTAAAGTTAAATATCATTGTTAAAAGTTTCTAAATATTTATCAATAAAACCCGCTAACTGTTTCTCATATCTCTCTGAAACAAAACATTTCGATCCAACAAATCGCTCTATAATCCACTCAAAAATCCTCGCATACCGACTTTGGTACGTCTCACATCTTCCTCTATGAATTGATCGAGAAATTTTCTTGTTTCTACAGTAATTTTAGCTAAATTAGTTGCATTAACCCGCCACAGGTCTAACTCTTACCCTATACAAATATCACCGATATTTCAATCAGATATCCTTTAATCATACATATTTTAAACGCTTTATCATGGCGAAAATGTCTGTTCTACGCTAAGAAAAGGCTTGCAACAGTGCTGTGATTTATAGTGGAAAGCAATCTAGATTACAAGACTGCCCAAAACACAATTGAAAAATCCGACATTTCTCTTTAAAGCAAACGATTTATAAAATTGTTCATGAAAACTATGTCAAAACCATCTTTAACAACATCTTTCAAATATCAGAATCGACATTCAATTAAATGCAAAGATGTTACAATATTTGTGAATAATCCTTGTTTATGGTTGTTTATGGACAAATAATCTATTAATTTGGCACGGAAGTATCATAGTTAAAGCAGGCAATGAACCTAACATTGTACTGCATTCCTGTTTGTATTTTTTATTAATTAATCGGATGTTTCAATCTTAGATTTTAATATTTGGCATTTCAAACTAAAGATAAAGATGATTTAAATGATGCGTAATAAATTTTGCTTTACGCCGATAAAAGAGAAGTTGCAACTTTACACTTGCACGAGTAGGCACAGTCTTATGTCAAAATTATGATCTTTTACAATCGCAGAATTAAGAACAAAAATGCTCTGCGTCATCACTATTCAATATATATCCACCTAAAATGATACATTTTATTAGAAATAGACTTACGTTTTAATGCTATCATATCCTGACAAGCCTTATTATACAGAACATCAGTCAACATATGTATAGACTTAAAAGATACGCACAATTTTTCGGAGACCAATCCCGAGCTATTAATTTTCAAACTTTAGATGTTAAACAAAATTTTCCGTGTGTGTAAACATAGGCAAAATCTCATATATCATTATTGGCAAATAGCATATAATTATATGCGATCAAGCCCCAATATCCCTACATAAACCGGACAAGTTCTCCAACAAATAGATGAGGTATACTCCTGTTCATAATCATACCTAAAACCCATTGGCATTTTTTAAACTAGCTGGATGGCTTCATAATGTTATAATCTTATAAAGAATTTAAGTATTGTCTTATTCATTTTCCGTTACAGTATTTCATTGCATAGAATCTCTACTTTCTACAGAATGCTGGGGTCAGCTAGGGTCAGTGTATTTCAACATGTAGCTCAATAAATCTCTAGTGTCTAGGCTGCCTATCTGACAGGGCTAATGCTATATTTTATGAGCTAGCATTCCATATTAGGGAGACAGCTTTCAATTTTTTGTAGTTAGTATAAAAGGGGCGTGTTTTCTGGGCAGATTGGAGATTATTTAGGTTAAGAAGTCACAAATATGTGAAAGGAAGAGAACTTATGGTTTTGAAACAACTGCTGTACATATTCGTTATAAAATGACCGTAGATTACATTAAAAATGTAATCGGATTTATTATTTGTGTTTTGTGTATATATACATAAAAAAGTTACAATATTGATGAAGTTTTGAGCGGAGAGCTGCAATAAATGGCATACTCTTATAGCGGAGATATGAACTAAGAATTTGACAGAATGATAATGTCAGAATATTACTTTTTGAAAGGGCCTGTTGTGCCCGTTTCTGTCCATTTTGAGACTACTAGTATTCTTCATACGCGTGTGATTTGGTTCAAGATAGTAGAAGAAAGAGCCGGTGAACCCTAAGGAATGCAGGCGAAATTGCGAATAATGTACATGTCTAGATGGAACATATAGTAAAAATAACTGTCTTAGGCCGTATCACACCTTAGACACGTGACACCTCACCAGATCCCGAGCTGACGAGTGCCAAGCGAAGAAGTTACTAGTACCAATTTTCACGACATTGGTATGACCTGGCTAGGGAGTGAACGCTCAATCTCCCATTTCCGAAACGGGCACACTACCTCAGCATACTATAGTGGAAACAGAATTTTGCCTTTTGTACAAACATTAAAAGGTAAGGGTAGATTTCTCAAAAAGACAGAGCACAGCAAACACGGCTAGAGTCATGCATCGCAAAGTAGGCTCGAAACAAATATAAAAATAGTGGAAAAATATAGCTGACGGGTTTCTTCAAAAATGTACATTTTAACTATATTTAAGGAGCAAAAATGGGTATAGGGTAGACAAATGGGTGGAGATGTTGGGGCAATTGGAAAAAAGCAAGGGTGAATAATCAACAGGGAACGCCTTGCTCCAAAAATACAGTTTTCCAAGACCGTAAAGTATAGACGTGCAGAAGCCCAACACACACTCAAACACATTTATATACACACACGAGCATATGAAAGTAACGAGAGAGAGAGAGAGGGAGAGAGGGAGAGAGAGAGAGAGAGAGGAGGGGGTGGGGGTGGGGGAGTGGGGAGAGAGAGAGAGAGAGAGGCAAGACAATATACATAACATAAAATTCGAAACGGGCAAGAAACAAGTTGAAAGTAACAAACATTAGTAGCATCTAGGTCCGTGCGGGTTAAAATGCTTCTCTGTAGACCTTAATTTAAATTCCTGATGATTCAATTAAATGTGTAGAAAGAATGTTTGTTCGTATGCGGCCAGAAAACGATAACGGAGATCTCCTTTGCCAACATGTTCACAAAACAATTTTCGTCTCTTCTGGGTTTGAAAATTCACGATTTGTAATAAAGTTTGATTCTTCTATCAAATCGTTGTTGTCAAACAAACACATATTTCGTCTGAGAGAATGCTATAAAAAAGTTAAAAATTATTTGATGAAACCACTGATGACAGTTATAAGCTATATGAAGAGGCAGATACATACATATATTTTTGTTATTATAATTTGATTGTTTGGAATCATGGTAGACCTACATTGAACATGACAAGTAGTATAATATGTTCTAGCAGGTGTTTCCCTAGGTATTCACGACTCTTTGATGCATCTGAGGGCAGGATGCAGGTTAAAATGATAACACACCTGGATATCTAATATAAGTCTCAGACACTACTGTTTGATTTTCTTATTACTGAACAAATGTATCTTCAACACTGTTGTCTCAGTAACATATTCTCATGATCATCTCTCGTGTTTTTTCTTATTCCATGCAAGAGCTAAAATAAGACAGAAATAAAAAGAACGTTTAAAACACAACTTTTATTGGTATGAGATTTGCACTTGAGCTATTATTTTTTTCTTCAGTTTCATAACCACACCCGTAGAAAACAATCCTCTAAAATTTGAAGATAGTATATTTATAAAAAAACTAAACTGCTTTAAAACGTGATCTACAAATAATAAATAAGCAGTTCTGGATAAGTAGGTGAACAAAACTATTTCATTTCTTTTTTCTTTTAAAACCTACCAATGGCGTCTTTTCCCTCAAGTGGTAGAAACAATTTTGACCTCGTGCCGAGCGCATTTTATATATCCAACAAGAAGTATTAACTTGCGGCTGTGTTTGATCCGAATTCTCAAGCTTAACATCTGAATCTCCATATCTTGTAATTTTTCAGGTTTAAGTATAAATATTAATGAAATTTCCTAAAACGTAGATTGCCATCGGCAGTACCGATCGTCGCAGATATATTGTTTGTTCAGTTTTACAAATATTGTTATAGGCATCAGGGTTTAATTCCACGGGTCATGCAAAAGTGATCTCTTTTTGATAATAACATGCACTTTTCAGGGTATATCTACATCTAATTTATTTGTGTAGCATGGATTCATTAGATTGAAACAGCAATATGTAGAGGCAGCACAAACAAAGTTTCTTAAATTAAAAAAAAAGTAAATTTGTTCCGTCTAAAAGGTCGTTTTGGCTTTCATTTAGATTATATTATCTATGGGAATATTTTGTTTCACATCAGTACTAATGTTTTTAAACACCTGACTATTACTACTTTATTTGGCATTCTGAAGTGAAGGCTGCATTCAATTTAGTACGTAAAATTTACTTAATTATTCCTATCTCAATTTATACTCTCTATAACTCCTAGAATTACATGTACTTTACTTTGATGACAGTATAAACATTGTATTGAAACACTCTCTAAGTAAAACTAATAAGGAAATAATCTAGCCTAAAATGTACTAGAACATAATTTCAACTTGTTTTATCAGCATCAGTGTCATTTTCGTCGTTGAAGTTGCACTGGACCATGTTGTCAGTAAGGCGGTAAGACAGTTCATATAATTCGCGAATTCTCTTACCTATACATATTCCATTTTACCAATTTTATCGATTCAGGATATCTTTTGTATGAATTTAGTGTGAAAGGTTTCATTATGTTACAAAGGGCACTGCTTTATGTTTCAAACAGGTGTTTATCTCTAGGGAAGAGGATTCATATAACCACAATTAATTATCTTACCTTCTTACTGACAACACGGTCCGATGCAACTTCAGTCATGAAAATGACACTGACGCTGATAAATCAAGTCGATATATGAATCCCATCATTCCATCTGGTACAATTTAGGGTAGATGTTTTTTCTTGTAAATTTTATTTAGGGGGGCGTTTCAAAACAATGTATACATTGTCATCAAAGTATAGTTAAAAAGAGTAAAATGAGATTGGAGTAACCGAGCCAATACATAAAAACTTCAATGCATTCTCATCCTCATCATTTAAAAATGGTTATCAAAGTGATACCAGATAGGGCACTTACTAGTACTGATGAGAAACAAAAAGGACAAAATGTACCCCAGAGATCATATTATCCAAATAAAAGTGAAATGAACCCTTTAAATAGCTCCAAATTATATTTTGAATTAAAGGAACTTTATGTTTATTGCAATAAAGAGAAATCGTCCACCACACTTTTCTCCATGTCGTCAATGCAGAAGGCGGGTAAAATCAAGATGGGAAATACTTCGCTGACTGAAGCAGACCAGGCAACATACCTTGGAGTGACCTTTGACAAACGGCTAACCTGGAGACCCCACATTAGTGAAGCAGAAGGGAAGGCCCATACAGAGCAAATGGGCACATACTCAAGACATTATATCAGGGAACAGTACGACCCCATTTAGAGCATAGCTCAACAACTGCCTGGTCCACTGTTGCCACAACTAACCAACAGGCTCTAAACAAGGTTTAAAACCAAGCATTGCGGATCATGACAGGTGCTACAAAGTCTACACCAATCTCCTTCATGGGGAAGCTAACAGGTATACAGCCGTTACAAGACAGGAGACATGCAAAGGTCATGCTTCAAGCAGAGAAGTTCAGGTCTTTTCAAGACCATCCCATGAAAGCCAAGTTGGGTGGCTACACCAAAAATTGGCTCAACATAGCAGCTTCGTTTACGAGGCGAAGAAACTCAATCGAGAGTTCGAAACTGAGTTGAACACACCAACAACTTCCCTAAGCAGAGAAGACATTATAAACCCTCAAGGGAACGGCCTGTCTTCAGTGACTGTGAGACTAGTCGTTCCTCATCTTGACCGCGGGAAACAAGAGTTCATCTGGTTAGACCTCTCTGTGTCTGTAGAGGATGAATTTCGCGCCCTTTTTGGCTGCGTTTGCTATATGTAAAGCGCCTTTGAACGTGTTTATCATGAAAAGGGTGTTATACTAATCTAATATAATATGATAATAATAATAATAATGATAATGATAAGTCCTGACTATTGACCAAAAAGTCATTATTTTAAAGTTTGTTTTTTCCATTTCTTAGCTTAAAGTGGCATGCAAATATTGTTAAAACTGTATTTATAACCCGTTAAATTGCGATAAATATTTAATCGTCGCAATGGCGTCCATGATATGATCGACAGAATCAATGTATTGGTTTTATGGTGAAATAATGATAAATTTGACAAAGAATGAAAACGATTGTTTTCATGTTTACATTTCACAAAAATTGAGCCACTCAAAACTTTTTCATGCTTTAATCCATTAGTCATTGTTAACCGGTCAATAAACGTTCTGATTAATTAAGCATAATATAGCGTGATAATTTGTGAAATGTTCGATACTTGACATTTTCAATAACTGTTTCCAACTGAAAGCAATAAATCACAATGGATACTCGTATACATTTGTACGGTTATATTTACATGTCTACAAACGCCTGCACACACGTGATTTCATGAAAAAAATTAATGTAGAATATGATATTTTCTCTCATGGATCTTCATCTCTGTCACTTAAAGAAACTACAAGCATTAATATTTTGATATGAATAGTTTACTGCAATACTCAACACACTAACTACATCTGTTATTTCATGTCAGTAATTTATCAAAATATATCATTTAATAGTTTAACACGTAATAAAGATACGGGATATAATTACATTGTATGCAAAATTCGAATAGCAAAAAGAGTTATGAGCTGTGAACAAAACATGGGGTCTGAACACAGACTAGTGAACTACGACTAGTGAAACACGACACTTACGGAAATATCGCATCTAGTGAAAGATATTTCTATCTTTCAGTGAAACAGAAAAGTATCAAATGTCTGATAAGTTTCTATATAAAAATAGTCTAAACATAATATCATTTTCTTCAAAATGAGTTGGAGAACTCAAGGAGGTACATTATTTTTTTTGCCAATGATAACGTTGAACAATTAATCTTAATCGTATTTTTTAAACCATTGTAAGGAAGTTTAAGTTTACTTGTGAATTCAGAAGACTGAATCTTAATTGTTGTTTTATCCCGAGTGCTTTTGATGCTAAGAAATAACTAGTGTATTCTATATGTTACGAAAACAATTTATCATAAACTATTATAGTACTATATCGACAAAATGAAATTATTCGTTCATTACCATAAATTGAGAACAGAGAGACTGGTTGTACCGCAGAGAAGACTTTTTTCTGGAAGACATTTTTAAGATGGTTTATTGCTGTTTGCCATGTTGTTGCAGTACTTCGGTACTTTTTTCTTCTCTAATCTCTATTTTCTCGTGTCATCAAGGTGACAGTGGCTATTAGGGACAATAATATCTCGTGTTGATAAATGCTGATATCAGGCGAATTCTTGTCTAATATTTTGCCAGTAAATCCGTCTGTCGCGATGCTGGTATTAAACTGTCAGCAAATCTGACAGAAGAACAAGCGTTGAAAAACAGTCTCCCAATATTTAAATCATAATACATTATTGGCTGAAATTACCTTCGGCGATAATCATTTGTAACTAGAAAATTGTTACGGGAACACGAGATATTGTAAAACAATAATATTGTCGATTGAATACAACCGCAAATAAATATTTAATAGTCAGAATTCAAAGTGCCATTTTGATGCATGTATACGTCGGTTTTCAATATATATTTTTTTGTTCTATCAACTATGAAAATTAATATTCGAGGAAAATCTTTAAACGGGTTCTCTACGTTTTTTTTTGTGGAAGCAGAATTGTTTACAAAACATTTCACTGGTCAGTTGATAACTTACTCGTGAAAATAAAAGGGTCCTACAATAAGCAATGACTGGTGTCCATTCCTGAGGTATTTAAACGGAAGGGTCCTACAATAAGCAATGACTGGTGTCCAATCCTGAGGTATTTAAACGGACATCGAAAAAAATAGACTTAAGCTTTTGTGAGATTAAGAAATGTACACGTCCTCACAGTAGCACTTAGCATTTCTTTAGAAAGAAAATTCATTCTCACTCTAAGTTAACTTTAGTGTTGTCAGACACGAGACATTGTAAGATTTTTTTCAGAAAATGCAATGAAAGAAGCAAGGTTGATTTGGAAATGAGCCTAAACGACTAGCACCTATCTAAGCATGATCTTAAGTATTGACAATATCAGTGTGAAATCATAACAAAATCATTTACAATTTCAGCAGTGTTTGCGCGTACAACAAGTCTTAAACTATAAATAAAACCTTGATCTTAAGATTAAACTTTGATCTTAAGATCAAAATCTGCAAATGCACAAGACAAAAATACACATTTTATAAACTCCTTTCCAAAATTACTAGCATGATAATTCTGAAATACCTGTAGGTGTTGTATAAACTGGAATTGTTTCGAGAAAATGGAATAGCTCGTGAAAGCGAGCATCATATGTTTCGCTTGAAAATGTGCGATAGTTTTAGAAAATATATGATTTGATGACGCTTTTTGTCAACCTATTTAAACGTGAAATACAAAAATGTAAAAGCAAATGACTAAACAAGTAAAAATTTGTAATTTGGCAAGGATTCTATGCAATAATTTTGAAATTTGGACCGCTTATTTGTGAATTATTTATGTTCATAAGAATCTAAACAAATATCTGCTTCCAGAATAAAAGAGGATCTTCCGGTCTGTCCCTCTTTTTTGCCGCTATATGGCGTTTTTACCGGTGAAAATCACAGCAAAAATTGAAGAAATCGCAGACTACAGCAACAGAAAATCAAAATTTGTTCGTACGAAGAACAAAATTCCAAATAAAATTTACAAATTCTTGTTCATTTCTCACATTTTTAAATGCAATTTGGAATTTTGTTCGTACGTACGAACAAATCCTGGCTGTTCCTACGTATGAACAATAATCCATATTCCGTATTATTTTTCAGTTCTGACATGCTGTTCAAACAGCTCAGATTTGTTCGTACGTCCGAACAAAATTCCAAAATAGCTTTAAAATTTCTTTTTCATTTCTCACTATCATTTGTTAGTACGCATGAACAGCCTGGATTTGTTCGTACGTACGAACAATTGAGAAAACTGAAAAAGAATTTATTCTTAAAAAAATGCAATTTGGAATTTTGTTCGTACGTACGAACAAATCCTGTCCATATTATTTTTCAATTCTGATATTCTGTTCAAACAGCCCAGATTTGTCCGGACGTACGAACAAAATTCCAAACTGCTTTAAAAATTCTTTTTCATTTCTCACTATCATTTGTTCGTACGTACGAACAAATGAGAGAACTGAAAAAGAATTTTTTCTTACAAAAATGCAATTTGGAATTTTGTTCGTACGTACGAACAAATCCTGTCCATATTTTTCAATTCTGATATTCTGTTCAAACAGCCCAGATTTGTTCGGACGTACGAACAAAATTCCAAACTGCTTTAAAAATTCTTTTTCATTTCTCACTATCATTTGTTCGTACGTACGAACAGTCTGGATTTGTTCGTACGTACGAACAATTGAGAGAACTGAAAAAGAATTTATTCTTAAAAAAATACAATTTGGAATTTTGTTCGTACGTACGAACAAATCTTGTCCATATTTTTTTTCAATTCTGATATTCTTTTCAAACAGCCCAGATTTGTTCGGACGTACGAACAAAATTCAAAACTGCTTTAAAAATTCTTTTTCATTTCTCACTATCATTTGTTCGTACGTACGAACAGTCTGGATTTGTTCGTACGTACGAACAATTGAGAGAACTGAAAAAGAATTTATTCTTAAAAAAATGCAATTTGGAATTTTGTTCGGACGTACGAACAAATCTTGTCCATATTTTTTTTCAATTCTGATATTCTGTTCAAACAGCCCAGATTTGTTCGGAAGTACGAACAAAATTCCAAGCTGCTTTAAAAATTCTTTTTCATTTCTCACTATGATTTGTTCATACGTACGAACAGCCTGGATTTGTTCGTACGTTCGAACAAATGAGAGAACTGAAAAAGAATTCATTCTTAAAAAAAAAATGCAATTTGGAATTTTGTTCGGACGTACGAACAAATCCTGTCCATATTATTTTTCAATTCTGATATTCTGTTCGAACAGCCCAGATTTGTTCGGACGTACGAACAAAGTTCCAAACTGCTTTAAAAATTCTTTTTCATTTCTCACTTTCATTTGTTCGTACGTACGAACAGTCTGGATTTGTGCGTACGTACGAACAAATGAGAGAACTGAAAAAGAATTTCTTAAAAAAATGCAATTTGGAATTTTGTTCGTACGTATGAACAAATCCTGTCCATATTTTTATTCAATTCTGATATTCTGTTCAAACAGCCCAGATTTGTTCGGACGTACGAACAAAATTCCAAACTGCTTTAAAAATTCTTTTTCATTTCTCACTATCATTTGTTCATACGTACCAACAAATGAGAGAACTGAAAAAGAATTTATTCTTAAAAATATGCAATTTGGAATTTTGTTCGTACGTACGAACAAATCCTGTCCATATTATTTTTCAATTCCGATATTCTGTTCGAACAGCCCAGATTTGTTCGGACGTACGAACAAAATTCCAAACTGTTTTAAAAATTCTTTTTCATTTCTCACTATCATTTGTTCGTACGTCACTTAATATCATTTTGCAAAAAATACAAATATCACTGAAAATTTCAACACATATTTTAATATATTTATTTAAAAAAAATACCAAAACAAATACTTATGAACATAATAAATATAACACAAAAGTCTAACATAAATAAACAAGAGTGCCAGAATGTCACAATATACGCCTGTCACAGCAAATTTCTTTACACTAGCACCTGTATTTGCAAATGGAATTTTAATTTTGTGGTAGTGATTATTGTAATTCTTTTGTAAATCTGGGCTGTTTGAACAGAATATCAGAATTGAAAAATAATATGGACAGGATTTGTTCGTACGTCCGAACAAAATTCCAAATTGCATTTTTTAGCTCACCTGAGCAATGCTCAGGTGAGTTTTTCTGATCGCTCGATGTCCGGCGTCTGTCGTCTGTCTGTCGTCTGTCGTCTGTCTGTCGTCTGTCTGTCAACATTTAGCTTGTGTATGCGATAGAGGCTGTATTTTTCAACTGATCTTCATGAAACTTGGTCAGAATGATTACCTTGATGAAATCTAGGCCGAGTTCGAAAATGAGTCATCTGGGGTCAAAAACTAGGTCACTAGGTCAAATCAAAGAAAATCCTTGTGTATGCGATAGAGGCTGTATTTTTCAATTGATCTTCATGAATTTTGGTCAGAATGATAACCTTGATGAAATCTAGGCCGAGTTTGAAAATGGGTTATCTCGGGTCAAAAACTAGGTCACTAGGTCAAATCAAAGAAAAACCTTGTGTATGCGATAGAGGCTGTATTTTTCAATTGATCTTCATGAATATTGGTCAGAATGATTGCCTTGATAAAATCTAGGCCGAGTTCGAAAATGGGTCATCTCGGGTCAAAAACTAGGTCACTAGGTCAAATCAAAGAAAAACCTTGTGTATGCGATAGAGGCTGTATTTTTCAATTATTCTTCATGAATATTGGTCAGAATGATAATCTTGATGAAATCTAGGCCGAGTTTGAAAATGGATCATCTCGGTTTAAAAACTAGGTCACTAGAACAAATCAAGGAAAAACCTTGTGTATGCGATAGAGGCTGTACTTTTCAATTGATCTTCATGAATATTGGTCAGAATGATTGCCTTGATGAAATCTAGGCCGAGTTCGAAAATGGGTCATCTCGGGTCAAAAACTAGGTCACTAGGTCAAATCAAAGAAAAACCTTGTGTATGCGATAGAGGCGGTATTTTTCAATTGATCTTCATGAATTTTGGTCAGAATGATTACCTTGATGAAATCTAGGCCGAGTTCGAAAATGGGTCATCTTGGGTCAAAAACTAGGTCACTAGGTCAAATCAAGGAAAAACCTTGTGTATGCGATAGAGGCTGTATTTTTCAACTGATCTTCATGAAATTTAGCCAGAATGATTACCTTGATAAAATCTAGGCCGAGTTTGAAAATGGGTCATCTTGGGTCAAAAACTAGGTCACTAGGTCAAATCGAAGAAAAACATTGTGTATGCAATAGAGGATGTAGTTTTCAATTGATCTTCATGAAATTTGGTCAGAGTGATTGCCTTGATGAAATCTAGGTCGAATTTGAATATGGGTTATCTGAGGTCAAAAACTAGGTCACTAGGTCAAATTAAAGAAAAATCTTGTGTATGCGATAGAGACTGTTTTTTTCAATTGATTTTTATGAAATTTGGTCAGGATGATTGCCTTAATGAAATCTAGGTCGAATTTGAATATGGGTCATCTGAGGTCAAAAACTAGGTCACTTGGTCAAATCAAAGAAAAAACTTGTGTATGTGATAGAGGCTGTATTTTTCAATTGATCTTTATGAATTTTGGTCAGAATGATTGCCTTGATAAAATCTAGGTCGAGTTTGAACATGGGTCATCTAGGGTCAAAAACTAGGTCATATCTAAGAAAATGCTTGTTTTTTATCGCAAGAGACCAATTTTTTGGTCCAATCTTAATGAAAATTGGTCAGAATATTTGTTTCCATGAAATCACTAGGTCAAACATGTTTTACACTGTTATGGTGTGTTTCTTAGGTGAGCGACCTAGGGCCATCTTGGCCCTCTTGTTTAAAGAATAAGTTCTTTTTCAGTTCTCTCATTTGTTCGTACGTACGAACAAATCCAGACTGTTCGTACGTACGAACAAATGATAGTGAGAAATGAAAAAGAATTTTTAAAGCACTTTGGAATTTTGTTCGTACGTCCGAACAAATCTAGGCTGTTCGAACAGAATATCAGAATTGAAAAATAATATGGACAGGATTTGTTCGTACGTACGAACAAAATTCCAAATTGCATTTTTTTAAGAAAAAATTCTTTTTCAGTTCTCTCATTTGTTCGTACGTACGAACAAATGATAGTGAGAAATGAAAAAGAATTTTTAAAGCAGTTTGGAATTTTGTTCGTACGTCCGAACAAATCTGGGCTGTTTGAACAGAATATCAGAATTGAAAAATATTATGGACAGGATTTGTTCTTACGTACGAACAAAATTCCAAATTGCATTTTTTTAAGAATAAATTCTTTTTCAGTTTTCTCAATTGTTCGTACGTACGAACAAATCCAGGCTGTTCATGCGTAGGAACAAATGATAAGTGAGAAATGAAAAAGAAATTTTAAAGCTATTTTGGAATTTTGTTCGGACGTACGAACAAATCTGAGCTGTTTGAACAGCATGTCAGAACTGAAAAATAATATGGAATATGGATTATTGTTCATACGTAGGAACAGCCAGGATTTGTTCGTACGTACGAACAAAATTCCAAATTGCATTTAAAAATGTGAGAAATGAACAAGAATTTGTAAATTTTATTTGGAATTTTGTTCGTACGTACGAACAAATTTTGATTTTCTGTTGCTGTCGTCTGCGATTTCTTCTTTTTTTGCTGTGATTTTCACAGGTAAAAACGCCATATAGCGGCAAAAAAGAGGGACAGACCGGAAGATCCTCTTTTATTCCGGAAGCAGATAAATATAAAAATTACAATAACAAAAATACATTTTGTATATGCAGTTTCTGTAAAGTTTTTCCTAAAGATAATGTTAATATGTTTGATATATTTGTTATAGCACACTATAAATATACTAATTTTTGGTATTTGTTTGGATTTCCCGACTATATTAAAGGGTTTCGCAACACTGCGCTTATCTCACGATGTCTGATGCAAGTTATGGCAAACTTTTTGATACTTTTCCAAACAATATTAATTGTTCGGAACACTTAGAATTGGTAAGTCACACTTGACCTCGCAACTGACCTCGCAAACTGTTGTCGTTAGTAGCTGGCAAATCATACTCCGTGACCTTAGAAATAACCTCTGACGTTTAAATTATTCTTTCATAATTGAAGCGACTCTCTGGCTGATCGCGCTCCGCGGATTACATATTACTAAACCCGAGGATGGAAAAGTGGCGTTGTTGAAACATGCCAAACAGCTTATTTGTCACAAAGGTTAACATACGTCGTAACCTTCGAATGCACGTTCAATATGTGAAAACAAACTCCATTGCGACCCTCTCATTGTGAGCAACAAATTCACGCTTCGAATGCCTGGATGTCACATTCACGAGATTTAGGACAGATACTACTAAATTATAGCCATGAAACACTTGATAAATTACCATTAAATTTGTTGTGCGCGAGGACGTAGACTGTTAACGCATCAGATCACTGCATTAGGATGTTAAACAGAAAAACATAAAGCGAATATATGTGTCAATTAAGTGAAATGGTCTTGTCGTTGCGTCCAAAGCTGGGGTTGCACACACTGATGACCAATATTTTAAACAAACATTGCAGCCATAATTTTACAAGATGATCATTATATATATATAGTTGTGCCCTAGAAGGAACTTTTGCTTTGCTTTAACTTTTTTGTAGCATTTGTATTTGTTTTAATCTAGGCCCATGACCTCTCCTCGGTAGATAAACTATATGTTACGTATATTTGGTAGGAATTATTTAAGCCTGTTAAATTTCCCTTACAATATTAATCAGCGAAATGGCATCCATGACATGATCAACGTAACAACACATTATTAAATAATGAATGTTTTATGAGGGAATAAAGAACTGGTGGCGGTGGCGACTCATTCGAACGCCCCGTTCTTCCTTTCAGTAATATTGAGACTGCCTGTATTTTACTTGGTGGCGTTCATTGCTTCTAAATATGTTCTAACCAAGGTCAAATATGTATTTAAAATGATAATTTATTTCTTGTAATATTGTAATATTATAAAGAATTTAAATGATGTCTTATTTTCTTTTCCTTGGCGTATTTCATTGCAGAGAATCTCTGCTATTTTCTGCAGAATGCTGGGATCAGCTAGGGTCAGTGTGTATTTCAACATGTAGCTCAATATATTTTTAGAGTCTAGGCTACCTAGGACTAATGCTATAATTTATGAGATAGCATTCCATATTTGGGAGATAGCTTTTAATATTTTGTAGTTGGTATAAAAGGGGTTGTTTCGTGTTTTCTTGGCTGATTGGAGAGAAGTCGCAAATATGCGAGAGAAGGAGAATTTATCGTTTTGAAATAACTGCTGTATATATTCGTTATAAAATGACTGTAGAGTAGATTAAAATGTAATCGAACTTATTATTTGTGATTTGTATTGCGGATATTTACATTTTTGTAACAGTATTTAAAGTTTGAATTTAGCCGTCTCTAAATGTTTTACATAATGATGATCATTTAGTACAGGTAGTATTTTAACAGTTTTACTTGAAGACTTTTTAAGACTGTTTGCTGCTTAGTTTTGGTGGTGTGGTAGTTATTCTCAGTAAACATTCTGAATAACAAATATTTCTATCATAATGTTTTATTAACATATGAGCCGTGCCATGAGAAAACCAACATAGTGGGTGTGCGACCAGCATGGATCCAGACCAGCCTGCGCATCCGCGCAGTCTGGTCAGGCTCCATGCTGTTCGCTTTTAAAGCCTATTGGAATTGGAGAAACTGTTAGCGAACAGCATGGATCCTGACCAGACTGCGCGGATGCGCAGGCTGGTCTGGATCCATGCTGGTCGCAAAGCCACTATGTTGATTTTCTCATGGCACGGCTCATATCATTTTGGTAACCTTTATTGAATTTGCATTACTTGACAAATGCATTATCATATTCTGTGTAAATTTTTGGTAAGTGCAACGCTAGAATGAATGCCAGAATTATATTGATATTACACAACACCTACTAACGATGTAAGGGATTGCCACCAGAGCTGAGTCAAAATTGTTGAACTGTAAGAAGAAACGTATACTTCTTACACACCAGATGGCAACTTTAATGGTTTAAAAGTTACAGTGTCATATTTCAGTCGATTCTGTTTCCTTTGAAATGCTTGATATTATGACACATGCCTGATGTAACACTCGTTAGAAGTACTGCATTATTCCAAATTGTGTTTCATTTGATGTTTATTCATTAGTTTTAAAATCATCTATGTGCACAGAACAACAATATAAATAAATCACAATGATTCTGATGAAATTGATACCGTCTTAAATCGATCGGCGGCATAGAAAATCAACATAATAGAAGTGCAGATAAACAGTACTGAAAAGTGTTACCGGTTGTTTGTTCTCACTTCCTACTTACATTCTGATGTTTCAGATTTGCAGAAACCTGTTTTTTAGAGAACGACATAGACATATGTCTGGTAAGTTGTACATTTTTTAAAGGTACATAACCTGTGGCAGTCAGGCATATAAATTGCCCAATATTTACTTGATGTATTTCAACAATGAGTACTACTTCTCATGTCTTTGGTTGTTGATTAAGCATGTTTAAAAAGTAGTTACTGAATATTTTGAAGAACATATTGTTATGTGCTAACTGTTCAACTGAAATAAATGACATGTTGGTGCACTATATTATGTAATCGGATGGAAGTAAATTCTACTGGTTACTCTTAGTTGACTCAAAATGTCTATTTTATTTTCCTGTCGGTTATTTAGATACAAAGTGAAACAACAAAATAAATATATGACATCCAAGAACACTACATGTATGTCTATATTATATGAACCCCCTCACGTTATAACACTGCTGTCTTTTGATACCAGTTTTATCAGGCGAGATCGAAGTTAGCTGGAAGAGGCGAGCATTGTCACACCTTATATGGCTCCTTTCGGATAAAGCTCCCCTGAGAGCTATATTCGGAGCAAGTTTTCGTATATTGCTCCTTCATATAGAGGAGCTGTATACGAACGCAAGCATGTGCAAATCCAAGTATGATTCCCTATACATTAAGATAAAAGTAATAGTGTCAGTGTATTATTTGGACATATGAAATTACTCCCCACCCCATCTCCCGAGGGGGGGGGGGGGGGAGCGGGGGAGGCATATAGATTTTCTCCGTTCGTGAGTGCGAATAAGCAAGAGAGATACGCACATCTCGAAAATGGGTACCCACCAAACTTTACAGAAATGATAAATGGCAAGTGAAGTTGGGCACCTGGGTTTTGACTTTTGTATCTGGACTAGCAGTCGTAGCCTTTTATTTGGTCCAAGTACATACTTTATCATACTGTGTCACAACTTTTGACTTATGTGAAAGATTGAAACAAACGTTCATTTGGTGTAAGTGATGATTTTATTTTTGTATCGGAAAATTAGCATTAAATTATCGGAATTAATCGGAGAATTATAACCCCTAACGAAATAAAATAATTGTCTCAGAGTCGTAAAAGTGATTAAGCTATGAACCCTACATTAGATTTACGACACAATATGTGAACTATTGTGACACAAACTGGTCGTAAAAACTATACAGTCGCCAGATTTATTTAACATGAATTGCATGTAGTTATGGCATGTCAAATGTTGCTAAATTATATATGTATGTTATTGTTATTGTATGTTTATTATTGTCATTCAATGTCGTGTCATTCATATTCTAAAAATGATATTGTTATTGTATATGTCGTTATTTTCTAAGTGTATGTTCGATATTCTTATGATAAAAATCATTATTGTTATTCTATATTTCGTTACTGTTAGTGTATCTTTACATAACAGTAACGAAATATAGAATAACAATAATGACTTTTACCATAAGAATATCGAACATGCAATAAGATTAACGACATATACAATAACAATAGCAATGTTAGAATACGAATGACACGACAATGAATAACAATAACAGACATACAATAATGATAAAATATATAATTTAGCAACGTTTGACGTGCCATACGTAGTCTCAAAGGAGAACGAATATCAATGTTTGTTGGGTTTTTTTTATGTGAGAAAGTGGCAAGTGTGGCATCCGTATCATGTCGACAGAATTCTAGTTTTATATGTATGGAAGCCCCACTAGAAACAACCAGACTGTTTTTGGATTACTTTCTTTGAAAGATCATGACTCCTAGGTTAGACATTGAAGCTCTGCATGTTATCTCGGTATGCACTTATTACTATGAAAGATTTATTGTCGATTGATAGCTCTGTATTATTTTGTTTTGCTAAATATATTTCGAATGCCGATGGCCGAGCGTGGCATTGCAGCTCGGCATTCGTTTTTCACTCTATATGTGTGAATGCCATAGTCAATCCTAGAGCCAAGTTCACACACATTACTGTACGTAGAATGCAGATATTTCAAGCCGCTTTAAAGAAATTAATCTCAGCATCTTAAATAAATGGGCAACTACATGGTTTATGTTGCATAATGATAACGTGGAGTTATATACGGAACAGAGCTACAAGTGTTCCGTGTATAGCTCTAATTTTAGCAAGGGAGCTATATACGGAGAATATAGCTCCGCAGGAGCTACGAAAACGTGCTCCGAATACAGCTCCCAGAGGAGCTATATCGGAAGGGAGTTATATAGGGTGTTACAGAGCGTTGCATTCCGCTGATCGATGAGCTTGCTTTAACTGAAATAAAAAACAATAGCCTTTTATGCTTTTTATGCATGTAACATCCCGATGATAACATATTTGTTTTGTATTTCTTTGTTGAAAAATACTTTTTGATACCAAATAAATCTTATCTGCTCACATAGATAACATATTCCCTGTTTTGTTCACATTTACATAAAAAATCCTTTAAAATGACCATCTGAAAAAAGTCTTGATTTCTGTTTTATGTTTATCATTCAATTTGGCGCTATTCGGGCATTCGTGTTCCAACCAAGCATAGACGCTAGGGCAAGGATGAATAACAATCGAAGCGGCATCGGGTGCAGAAAACAAACATGCGCTCTCTCTACGTTTAATTCTCCATTTCTGACAGGGCTTTTTGATTCAAAAGCAATTTTTCCATAACAAATGCTTTGAATAAACAAACTCCAATTTCTGAATGCTGCAAACACATAAGGTAGCTACGTGTATAATCACATGATAAGACACGCTACCAGTTTGTAATTCTAATGACGAACTGGTCACTCACACTTTAAAAACCGTCAGTGTACTGTTCCAAATGGAGATATGTCACTGCTGCTGGAATAAAAGACCTACGTTTTATTGGTTCGTTTATACGGACTGGGCCAAGATTTTTTATATTAGACAAGTGTCATCGGGCAGTTGTCATAGTGATTGCATGATAAAATTATACAACACGCCGGAATACAGTAAGCTGAGTCAAGTTTTCAATAAATCTTATTTCATGAAGACAGCGATCTTGATGAATGTATTTTCCTTTTGAAAATAATGTTATTTCCGGCAGAAGAATGTTAGCTTAAATTATATTGGTAACTGTTCTCTCCATTTCCTGGTAATGTAATCTCTGAAAGAACGGCTTTTATTAACGAACAATTTTCTTTTAAATGATGTTTTATATTAGTGGAACATAGGTGGGCTCTTGTTTCTGTCAGATACAATTTTCCAATGTATAGCTCCGCGTAATAATTTCAGAATAGCAGTCTAAGAAATAATGGCAAAACTCACTAGCAAAATTTAAATTACAAATCTATTTACTGAAAGTATTTCCAATGCTTAATAGTAATAGTACATACAATACAATAATTCAATTAAGCATTATACATTTTACAACATACGTTATGCTACAAAGTCATTTTGACATTCTTCAAATATATAATTTGTTCAATACTTGGAAGATATATTCCTTGGATGGCTTTTATTGTAAGTATCCATTATCTAATACACTAATACACACACTCATGATGGGTTTCGTATTAATGGAGCGACGTTCTTACAACGTGTTTGTTTTTCTTTCTAGATCTTTTTTCTGTCCTGAGCTCAATAGCAGACTTCGATTAGTTTGATCATATCCTTATCATATCAAATCCCAGAATCTAAACTCGCAAACTCACTACTGTGTACTAGTATATTCAAGAAATAATCAAGTCTAAATAAAGAACAAAACAGAACATATTTTAACACCGGTTGAAGTTTTCTTTGGTGATCAATTTTTAAAGTGTGTTATTTGTTTTGTCCTCGAAAATATAGCTAATCGAAAGATATGAAAGGTAATAAAATTTTCCATAGAATAAACATCTGGTATAAACATCAAAATAAACACAATCGTTTGATCAAAGGGATTGTTCGCGTTATTTTGATGCAGATAGGTAATAATTTGAAATATTTCTTGAAAATAGAAAGATAACCTAGATATTGGTATTCGTCTGCATTTTAGCTGATTTTTTTTTTTAATCTTGGTCTACCATGTATGAAAATCAGTGTTTGATAAAATGTTAACACTTTTCCCTCAATTTTGAAGTCGGTACTGTTTACATCTCTTAACACTGGTCAGTTCTCAAGTAACTCGGAACTTTGAGGAAATTCGATCAAGTCGACATGTACTAGTGTCTGTTACAGAGGTTTATGGAGCCTGTATAAAAAAATTACCAGATATTTAGTCATGCTATTACAAAATATACTAAGATCAAAAAGTCTACAATAATACATGTACTTCTTTTGTCTCTTCATTACTAACACTGGAAATCTATCTGACACACTAGGTGCATCTCAATATAATGAAGCATAAAATATAATGTCTCAAAATGTGGAAAGTTCTATCAAAGTGGACTGAATAGTAGCAAGGTATCGAAGAATTGCTATCAGACAGACAGTATTTGGTGATCTATCAAGTTGGATTTAGAATGTATATGAGCGTTAGAGCTTTGTGATCAGTATGGATTCAGTTCAGTCTGCACATCCGTGCGTCTATAACATTCCACAGGACCTGAACCTTGTGTTGTGACGCGACAAATGCTCAGTTTGCCAATTTTCAAATCGCTGTTGTATTGAATTTCTTACTATCAAGTTAATTGCAAAACTTGTTGATAGTGTTATCTGTTTCAAGGCTAGGAAAATATACTGATTATTTGGCAATATGTAATTTTATACCAGACATCTTTGTAAAACAAAAGCGTTCATCATAATAATCATACTTGTCATATTCTAAGCCATTGTTTCTACTACTTTGAACATTTATCTAAGTATAATTCTGTATATTAAGAATTCAGGTGAACATTTACGTATCTATGTATAATATTGCACATTAAGCATGCTGGCAGGTGTTAAGTCGTTCATTATACGCTAGAAGATAATATTGACAAGTTTATATGCATTTCCCATCTAATTACACCACATGATAAGTTATTAGGGGATTTATGTTATCATATAAATATACTAATGGAAATACTTTAACTCCCCGCTTGACTTTTATTACATAATTGATTGATAACATCACATTTTAGCCTATATCTAGCATCTTTTGATTTTTGTAGATCCGAATTCCTCAAAAATTAACATGAATGAGAAATGATAAGTGCAGAGATATAAATAGGTTAATTCGGGTTTATGAAACAGTTTCTCTTCAGGCAGTTCTAGGGGGCGCGATAGGTGTTGCAAATCTTATTATCTCATACTTACAGATCAGTAAAACCTGGTCTGCTTCTTATACATTTTGCTATTTATATATTTAAAATAAAGTATCCCCTTGAAATTGTTTGATAACCGTGCAATGTAGTTAAAACAATTAAAGTTGAATATCACTCGATCGGATGAAATTGTAAAACCACCGGATTACAAAGGACCTCGGACATTTTCCTATTCAGATTGCCTATCCGATTAAGGAAAAAGTGACATAGGGATAGACTTCTGAAATTGCATAGTTATGATAGTTGAAGACCATTTCATGATAAATGCGACTTCATTTTACAAGTTTATGAACAAAAAAGAAGACTTTGTAGACATTTCTCATTCTCTTTACTATTAAAATATTGTTGAAAAACGTAGGTTCGGGTGTGGGGGTTTATACTCCATTGATAAAATACACTTAAATTCCAGTTACTACATCAGTTTATTATGTGATGAATAAATAGTCTAAATGATGGAAATAATGTTGTCAAAATTATAATTCTCTCATTCCTCTGGTCTAAAGTCACTTATAATTATAACTGTAAAATATTTCATTTCTTGTTTCTATGATCTGTCATTTTCAAAGTCCGAGCCAAAAGTAAAGAATCCCCTCTCCCTAGTTCTGACCTAGGTTTAAATACAAAAGCAGGTACCCTCCCATATTTGGAGTGTACCATAGTAATGAAAGACAAAGATTACCCCTAATATTTAAGAGGATAACCGTTGACTTATGTTACCATCCCAAATACGGAGCCACCTCTAACTCTAACAAATCAGACATGTTTACGATGGTACATGATGACAACATACCCTGATAAAATGATACACACTCCAGTTCCAAGCAATTTATGAGGGTTACTCGCGAATGACATCTCTAGTAGCAGAGGCCAAAGTTTTACATCAGTAGAATCAATTAATAAATCACCTTTAATAAAACTAGCTGCTAAATTTACAACAATATGAACATAAATCATTTTTACGTTTTAAACATCTTTCCCACCAGTGATGCAACAAAATAGTTCACATGCCTTTGTAAATAATTATTATATACGTATGCTGCAAAAATGACACTTGGTCACGGGTGGGAAAGTGTTTAAAATTGAAAAAAAAACTACGTACAGGGTGTCAGCAAATAAATTTTTACATAAATATTTGACACTTATTGCATGTGTTTCCTAACCCTTACATATATACAGCTTTATTCATTTTTATAAATATTTCAAGCACAGAAAACACTAAACTAAATAAATAGGGGACATAGAAAGTGAAGCTAGAAAGCAGACAGATCCTTATATCTTATGAATTTTTCAATCAGATCTGTTACCTCTTGACAGTCTAAGTCCGTCAATTGAGTGTCATCAGGACTGAGACAACTGCATCTGTCGTAAGTCAAGAACCAAGCAAGTGGCTTCGACATATTACATATGTGTCTTTAACGTAAACATGACAAAGAAATACAGACGAACTTCTATGGAATAGTGCCACTTAGGTGCAATTTTTTACCTTTTGTAGGACACAGTTAAAGCAAACCTAGAATGCATTTCAAGAGCAACATTTGCTTTTATTCGATCCAGCATCCTATACCCTAACAGAACTACACCAGACACCATCTCATTAACTAACCTAGTTGCTTCCAGAACTTACACTGACACCCATATAACTAATACTGACCCGCCCATAACTAACACTGACACCCCCAGAATTAACATCAATTCGCTCACACTTCTGAAACTTATTTCGAAGCCAACCGAAGTACTAGTAAGGACCTCAAAGAATTAACACAGACACACCAAGAATATCTATATAAATGTTGATACTAGCTAGTGAAGTTCTGTTCCACTGGTATAAAATGCTAAAAGTAAGGCATCCCTGAACCTGCAGTGGAATAGGCAGTCTCCTGCACCCCTCCGTTTCAACTGAAAAAGGCCAACTACGCCAATGTATGGCCAGCTACACCACTGCATGTATTCAATAATAATCCTCCACATAATGCCCGGTCAGTATTGTACATGTGTATAAATAGAGTATAGCAATAGATGTATAGAAAACAAACAATAGGATATGATCAATGCATCAGTGTCATCATGGGCACTCGGGTGGAAATAACTGAAGTACAGTTTGGGATCAAATGTTTTGTTCCACTTTTATTTTTTCCGTTTCGTCTATTTTCAAAAATGTCAATAAAACTGATAATCTGCATGGTATCAGTTTATTTATTGTGTTAAAATATTTCATAGTAGACATACCTTAAATACCAATGCTTATTTTAACTAAAAAAACACATTTTAAATTTTTCAAAAATGTGACCCTTAGTTACAAACTGTTCGAATTTCAAGAAAACGAATGTAAAATAAAACTTTTTTTGTGACAGTTTGATAGGAATATAACTTATATATCAGTATTTGAAGCTGTTATATAAAACTATCAGCTACTGAAGTCAAGAAATAGCATTGAACTTAGGGCAAAATCCCTAGCATAATGTCCGATGTCCTTACCCGATGATTGTTATATTTCATTGGTAAATCACAACTGTCTTATGAAGAATAAGCTGTAATTAGGCATGAGCCATACACACCCCTTCATATTTTACTGCATTCTTTATTGTTAAAACCTTTTTGGTTTTGCATGATTTACCGCTGTAATTTGTGAAATATTTGATACCTAACATTTACAATTAACAATCCTGAAACATCGACCACATAACAATTTATATAGCCATACGGATACAGGTAAATCAATACATCATTGTCCCGTTTACAAGACCTCAGATAGCATTGTCACTCCCCGGGGAGCTGTATTCGTAACACGTTTTCGTATATAGCTCCTTGAGACAGAGGAGCTGTATACGAACGCAAGCATGTTCAAACCCGAATATGACTCCCTATACATGGAAAAATTAAAATACTATAACCATGATAACAGTACTGTTCGAGTAATACAAAACATGATTATTTGGCAGAGTGTCATTTGGATATACAATTTTCCACATCACTTGGGAGAAAGGTGGGGATTTATAAATTTGATTTCTCATGCCATCCGTACGTAAGAGCTAGAGAGCGATATTGCGTAGGTATATAGTCCCAAAAACGGATTCAATTAGACCAAGAATCACCAAGATATACAAAAAATAATGACTGGCAATTGAAGTTAGGAACATGGGTTTAAAGCTTTGTATCTGGTCTAGCAGTTATGACCTCGAGTCCAAATACATACTTGATCATACTGTAACAGGCACTCATTTTCTGTACTATGTGACAGAATTATCAAATTTGGAACAAACGTTAATTTGGTGTATCTGAAGATTTAAGATTTTTGTCGGACTTGACGAAACAAGGAAGTTGACCCAAAATCTCAAAACTGTCTTGAAATGTTGACTGGCAAATATAGTTTAGTACTAGCATGGTTTAGAACTAGTTATGACTCTTGCAATAGAATTAAGGCATCATGTGTGAAATATTTTGACACTATCTGGTCTTTAGAAACGCGACAATAAGCCACTTGGTCCATGTTGCATAAAAACACCGAGGAGCTATATACGGAACAAAGATACAGGTGTTCCGTTTATAGCTCCAGTTTTAGCAAGGGAGCTATATACGGAAAATATAGCTCCGCCCCGAATATAACTCCCCGAGGAGCTGTATCCGAAGGGAGCTATATAGGGTGTGACATGGTATACTTACAAGACATTATGAGATAATGCAAAAGAAAAGAAACGGTAAACAAACGGTTATGCAAGTGTCGTATATCCTTACGACACCGGGTTCATTTTTATACACTCTCACAAGGCATGCGTACGTTTTCGACAACAGGTGTGGAAAAGATATAATTCAATACAGCAAATATTTCATTACAACTACTAGGTCTCTAAGACATGTTGGTACATTGTTTTTCACATAATGTGAACTTTATGGCGTGTAAATCTCGAGACATCTTGAATGTTCTGCCACTATGTTGCTCTCCGTTTAGTTAGTTTTACGGTTTATATTGTTCTTAATATATTTTTCCGATCCTTTGAACCATGCAGCCCATTTAATGTTCTGAATGTGAATTTAGCATAAGACGGTTCCAGGGACCGTGTGGGAGTTGCATATTTCATTACCTACCATGGGCAGACGCCGCCAAATTAAGTCTGCTTTTATTTTGCTTCTTTGCGTTATATGTATTTCGAGTACAGCTGTCAATGCATAAGACGTCGAACCACTGTAACGTCGAACAACAATGTTAAGACTGAAAAATATCATGCTAATACCTCGATGCTCTATTACGCCTGCTCAAAGAACAATGACATACTACAACATGGTTTTGCTATAATGCACCTAAACATTTAATAAACAAGTATATCAGGGAAACAGATAATAGTCCGCGGGCTAAAACTCACACTTATAAAAGAAAGTTAATGACCAATAAAAATGAACAAGGATTCCACAGTCACAAAAATGTCATGAACAATCAAAATACCACTGACATATTTGAAACTTTTAAAACTGAGCATGTTAGATTATTGTTAGATCTTGTCCAAGCTGCACGAGAAAAAAGTGAAATTTATGTTATTGTATCTAAGTTAACAACTCGCGTGTAATGTTGAAATACTTTACTTGCAGTTGAATTTCAGGAATGCATGCAGGAATGCATGTAAAGGTACAGGTAATATATATTTTTGCAGGATCTTTGTGCGCATGCATCTCTTGCTTTTGGTACCGTTGGACGGACGTAAGGGAAGCCATATTGTTTGCTCGAAAATCTGACTGGTAGTCTCCATGCATGTAAGATATGGACGCTCAATAGAGTGGACATATATGTACGCGACTTGGGGGATCGTTTTGAGGAGGCTGCGCTTTTGGTGCGTGGCACTCCCCGTTTGATATAATTCTTTGTTTTGTGTTAACAAAGCTGAAAAAAGTTTAACGAACAATTTGTTTGTCTACGTTTTATTTAATTTAAGAAACAATTAAAAGTGCAATTAAGAAACCACTTTGAACGAATCCATTCAAATCTGCTTTTCAGATTTCATATACATGCAAACAATAATACATAGATCGGAATTGATTTCTAACAAAAGCATTTTGTTGTTAAAAGCGTCTGTTGAATAAACATCTGTTATTTGTATCAAACGGTTTAGTTCAAAGATAAAATATTCCCAGTCTGTACTGAAGGCTGCTTTTCTTATGGTCAACTATTCTTGATAAATCTAACCAATGAATACAATTAATAAATTTCTTACCTCTGTATTTAAAACCATTATGATTGTCGTCACTGTCCGACAATGAACGTACTAATAATAAGCGTCGTGTATTATGCTACAGAAATATTCAAAAGCGGAAAATAGTCTGGAATATTAAGCTCTTTTGATAAAGGCTAAAATTTGATATCTTATCATCTTTTTATTGTTTGATATAGTTCTCGTTTTGCTTACAATAATTTTGTATCAGGTGACCATGAAGCGTTCATGAATGTTGCTGTTCAAAATGGTCTTTCTAACGAGTAATATAATCTAAAGTAATTTAAAAGATATTGAATATAATATCTACATTGCTTTAGGTAATTAGTTTTAATGTTTCACTTTGATAAAATTTTCATATAAAATGACCTTGCTACTTATAAACTCAGTAAGAAAAATATAAATGTTATCCTTAATTATCAAACTGTTCTTTACAACTTGTAAAAATAGCTTTTTATATATTACATGTACCACAGATCAGTTCAACAAATATTTACGGTTATTTACGTGATCAAGTACGAACTTGTTTTGACTGTACAGAGTGTAATATTTATTTCAAATCTGAACACAACAATTGTTTCGGTTGCTTGATGATCATACTTCTTTCATCCTAGCTATAATGACGTTTTGTTCTAGTTGGCATGGCCCCAGTCAGACAGTTGTCTGTAATCATTCCTAGTTCATGCATCAACATACGAGCGATTGACCCAGGTCATGAGCATTATATATTATCTTATCTCACAGCAGCATATCACTATAACTCTGCAGTAAAAACAATTGTTGGAATGCAGACAAAGCAAAAACTTAAAATTTCGTTCTTATTTTCTGCAAAAAACCGCTATGTAATCCTATGGATATTCACAAAATGTCTTTTTATTCAAGCTGAAACGTATCAAACTTAGTTTTCTTACTGAAAAAAAAATTGAACAGCAATAAAACTCTCTTTAAAGCTGTAACTTTAAATTATGCTTTGTCATTTATAACACATTTTTCTATGATAAAACATTTTGACAGTTTTAAGTCGTTTCCGCGAAACACATTAGTTATCTACAAAACACTACCAGACCCTTTTCAAATTAACTATAAGTAAACATATGCATTTTTTTTTCTTCAACTGTGTAGAAATATATCATTGATATGCTGTTGCTGCTATCGCTGCTGCTGCTGAAGTCAATACTAAAGAGTATTAATACTAATATTATCATCATCAGTATTAGTATCTTCATTTTAATACATGTTCAATGTGTCCTAGAAAAGTCTTATATAGTTTAAAATTTTCTCAGTTTTCTATACTCGTATTATTCAATAACTGCAATTACAAATTGTAGGCTTTTATAACTTCTTTAGCCGAGTTGACTGCCTAATTCACTGAACGTTCTCTCGTTTGCAATATCATAATTATATCAGCTTTTCCTTCACTTTCCTTTGCTAGTGTAGCGCAGCAATCAAGCAAAATCATGTTACCTTACAGTCTGACACTGTTCATTGTAATACACCATTAATGTTTCTTTTTTTCCAAATTGAATGACATATCTATTGTATTTACAGGCGATATACTTTTTAGCCGAATTCTTGCCACACTCTTCAATTAATACTGACAAAGAATCGTAGTATTTTTGAGATTATTCATATTTATTTCTATGTAAAATCTGAAAAGTAGATCCCTCGGAAGCATCGAGAACATTGCAAACAGTGAAAATTGCAGACTCGGTTTGATTGAGTAAATCACACAAAGAGCTGAGTAAAATATGTGTATAGGAAACTGAAATATAATATCGGTTAGCTCATGCTGAACTTGAATCATCTTGTAATCACAAAACTACACCACTTGGTGATTTTTATTCACTGTTGTGTCTTTCTGCCATGCTTAAAACTAAATGATTTATAGAGTTTATAGCCATATTATCAAGCTTCATTTATGCTCAATTTATTTCATTGGAATATTTTCATCAAAAGGAATCCTGTCGCCTTCACTCATTTTATGGCAAAAACATGTATAATTTTGATGAGATATATTACACAAAATTACAAGAGAGTCTTTGCCCAAATAATTACACGTATTTGCATGTTATTCTACTAAGTTGCATTAAATGCACTGTAGTGTTAGGTTTTTAGTACTTATGATCCATATGTTATGTGTTGCAGTAGTAGTCTAAACTGAATAGCCTTTCAATCATACTCGCCTTCACACCTGAAACTATTAAAGTACACAGTAAGAACGTGCGAACCGAAGGACAGACATACAAACGGAAGGCTGAAGCTTAGATAATAATACGTTTCTGTCGCTTTGCTTATCTCGGTAGACAGGCGCACAGCGGTGTACGCCAGATAGGCCCGGGCAGTGCCGGGAGGCCAAACGAAAACGTAGCCGATTGCCAGCGGCGAAACGGTGTATGCCTCAAATGTGAAACGAATGGCCCTATGGTTCTATCGTAATGCGTTGCATTCTTTTTTTGGGAAAATAATGTATTAAACATTAAAGGGGTAGAACTTCAAATATGAAATTACTATTAAATAAGGTTGTTTCACTATTAGTATTTAAAGAGGTCTACACACCTTGTATGTAGACAAATAATACAAACAAGAAATATCTTTAAAAATGATGGTCGGCGAATTGTAATAAGGAAAGAAGTTTATGAATTTTTCATCTAACATTCATCTTTCATCTAACATTTTTCAAATTGCAAAACTAAACACCGCACTTTAACAATTTAAATGGTTCTCTTTTAATTTTTCCAAGTTTTGGGTATGCAATTTTGTATCGTTTATCCTTAGACGAATAATTACAGCATAAGTTTGATGAAGATTCATGAAGCGGTCATGATGAAGAGTCATTAAACGTGTTTATATTTTTAGCTAAATTGGTCCCTATCCCCATTTGTAACAAAATAGCAGGAGACCTTACGATATTGTTACACATCGAGTTTGATAAAAATCCATTACATTTTAGTGGTTAATGCGAAGAAAGGCATATCTACTTTTAGCTATAGTGTTCCAAGTTCCTATATAAATAAATTTGGAAGCGGACCTTATAATGATGCTCCAGACCAAGTATGACAAAGATCCACCAAGCTGTTCATGAGACGCTGTATAAAGGCATTTCTAGTTTTAGCTCTAGCAGCCCCTAAAAGGGGTCAAATGTCCCAGCTGAACAAAGTTGGCTGCGGGCCTAATAAAGATGCTACAAATCAAGTTTGATTAGAATACATGAGAAAAGATCAATTAAAGGATTTTTTTCATTTATTATTTTTATTTATTTCTAAAATAGGCCAACTGATCCCGCTTTAACAAATGCATATTCGCTATTCATGAATCTTTGGACAATGACGTCACACCTATAAAAAAGTGAAGGTCAAGCAAAACATACAATTGGAATTATTTCAATACTTCTGTTTCATAAGCAAAGTCTGACCGTAGTCATATCACATAGATAAACTGTATGCAGCGTACCTTCATTTCAGTGTAATGAGATTCAGTCATTTTATAGCATATACATAATAAAACAGATTTCAACTGAGTTCAATATTTGCATACCATACTAAAGAAAAATATTCATATATAATAAATCAGTTAAATAATTTATAACAAATATATCAAAGCAAACAAGTACTCATTTTAATATGCAATCTGAATAAGTCACAAAAGCAAGAAACCTTTTCATATACAGACGACATTTGTAACAAGGAAAATCTTTTAAAAAGCACTTCTCTACCTAAAAGACTCTTATCACACCCTTATTCATGTGATATGCAGACCGTATTCAGCTCTTTCTTTAATTTGATATATGTTGGTATTTGAACAGGTTTTTATCATATTTATTAAACTTACTTATCATTTTGAGATATATCAATATTCTTGCTAAATATACTGAGCCAAAGTTAGCTTTAAAACTGTGAACAGCATCGTTTAGGATAAACGCTTTGTCTACATTTCACTCAGCGTAGCACAATCAACAGAGTGAAAGAAATTGACACTCTCGTCCATTCAGGCAGAGTGTTGCATAAATCTTCCATTTTGATAAATTATCTATAATGCGTTATCAAGTAGTTTGATTTGCAAACTGAAGTCACGTGGCATAGGTAACGAATTCGTTCTTAGACGGCGTTCGCCGAAAAAATGACAATATATGCGACTGTTGTTATGAGCTGTTACTAAACTAGCCGCCCTTTGCTTTTTTTTCGACATTTCTATATATGCGCACACTGATATAGATTTTATGCGCCTTCATATAATGCTATATAATATAGGTTTTGACAAACACTTTTCAAGAATTAGAGGATTTCTGTCATTTTCCTTTTGTTTGTATCATTGTGTTTTTGTTTCTATTGTTGTTTTTCCCCTTTAAAAGCCTATTTCAATTAGAGAAATCATCAGCAAACAGCATGGATCCTGACCAGACTGCGCGAATGCGCAGGCTGGTACGGATCCATGCTGGTCGCAAATGCACTATGTTGGTTTTCTCATGGCGCGGTTCAAATGTGCATCATTCCAGACACATTAAAACCGGCTGCCTGTATATCTCATGAATTTTGTCTGGAAAAATATAGCATTAAGATTGATATACTAGAAGAAATAGAAATCACTTTCTATTGAATAAACACCTGTTTTAAACATAAAACGGTCTTTCTTTATCAAAATAAAATTTTTCAAATTATTTTCAAACATAAAATTTCCATAAGCGGTCAACTGGAATATCTGCGCTCACCAGGACTGATATTGGTAATGAACACTTGAGTAATGTTTTTTCTAAATATTACTATGACATACAAAATTAAACTTGCCAACCCGAGTTTTAGATGATTCGTTTAAAACTAATTGTAATCGGATCGAACAGATACAAAATTATTACAAAGCATTCGAGAACTTTTCTATCTCTTAGCTACTTTGAAATCATAAATGAGTTATTTTTATATTGATAATTGGCATATCTAATCACAACTTGCTATTTATGTTTCAAGTTTGAAACTCGTATAATTTTTAAAACACAATCAACCAAGACATTTTAGAGGAAAACAAGGACATACTACAAGAATCAAATTGTAACTTTTAAAATGTGTTTTGTAACATAAGCGTATTTCTCTCAAAGTAAATTCCTAAAATATATATAAATACTTACATCTCTACGACTACATATTTTTTGTAATCCTTCGTATGGCCTTAAAAATAAAAACGTAAATCGTTTGGTTAAGTTTTATTCTATCAGCAACAAAGAATATTTTTGGCAACTGTTGCTTTGGCAATTATCTACTGAACAAAACAAGAAGGTTAAAAGTCCGTATTGTTACCTTGATAAAACTTGATTTGGTCAGAAATGATGTACATTTACTTTAAGTACAATATCAGTTCATAATGTCCGTGAAGTCAACAGAATACACTTGATACATACAAGGTTACAAAAATGACAGCAGGTGTCCTCAAAACGCATTCTTATTTTGGACAATGCAGTATAATGTAGATAATCTGTCACCGAAGTGGTATTGCAACATGTAGGCTACAGTCTCTCTTAGTTTTCTTTCTAAGTCATGAAAAATAAAGACAAGACGAGAATGTTAACGTAAACTGCTAGTGAAATACGTGGTGTTGGAGATCGTATCGTACAACAATAAAAATTCCAATAGTAGCGTTCGAGAGTTCCAGGTGTACTATCTCTTTAACTTGCACATTGCCGTCAGGAAACTTTCAGAGGTGATTATATCAGTGAACACCTGCTCGAAATTGTTGCACTATTTGAAATGTTTGCGATAGGTTAATAATCGCCAACAAACAAAATAAATCGTTCTGAATCAAGTATTCTTATTTTTCATGACGTTTACATTTTACAATTTCATTCATAGTTAAATACACCCTTGCGTTTTCAGAGTCTATATTTAGAGGAAATTTTCATTTTGAGGAGCATTCGTGATATATTAGCAGCGAAAAGAATTATGTATGTCAAAACCAAAAATTTTATATCGTACGGAATTCCATGTAGTTGTTGCTGTTGTTTCTTAAGCCTACATTTTGCAACTTTTATAATATTTTATTAATATTTGGATTAATTTGAGATAATGATAATCACAACCATTCTAAGCCATGTTTTTCCGGGTGTTCAAGTGAATATTCAAACAATTTATGACTTGATAATAACAAGAATTTTAAAATAAACATTAAATGCCATGGGTAATTTATAATTATTTTACACAGTTTGCCGGAAATTTCTAATAGAGTACATCTCTTGAAATTTTAGAGTAAACAACTTTCCCTCTCTTTCTAAACATGAACCGCTTTTCTTTTTTTTCCAAGATAATTAGTCATAGACCAAAAGGGTGAAAAAGAAACCTGTGTTTAGGATTCTTAACAGCACTGACCAATGTACCTTTCAATATACCTTCACATTCTATCACTGATTTATTTAACAAGAGAAAAATATTCGCATACAGTATTGAGATGATGCAGTTATATATATGTGTCATAATAATTGTTTTCTCATTTAGGTTCGTTCTGCATAGACAAGAACTACAAAGGCTCCTAGACAAGAACTTCAGAGGCATTTTACAGGGACTTTGGAGGCATAAAGACGAACTCCAAGGGCACTTAGACAAGAATTTTAGAGATACCTTGACAATTACTTCGTACGTCTGAATTAATACTGCAGCTTTTCTCTGGCTGTTTCTTAGTTTGTATGGTATAATGATGTGCATATACATTGTTATTTGTTATTTGATGATGAGCACTGTTATGTTCAAGTCTATATATGTAAATAAAGTTCTGTTCTCTCCTAATGATTTAGCAGAAGAATTATTGCATTTGCAATGTGTAAACGCGGGAAAAATCAACGGCAGGAAAGTTGGTTATTCTGATTTATATATAAAGCAAAACATATCAGCAACAACGCTCTTGCTAGAGATGGAGTGAAATAAAACGCCAGTTGTAACTACTTTGCAGTTTTAAATTAAGCAATACATTTCTGTGTGGGAAATGACCTGTTTACAACTGTAAGACGTAGTTAAAATTTGATTTCTTAAGTTACTTGTATTTCTTTTGAAAAAAGCGAGCAGACGTCATATATTTGACATTTACAGATGTAAAACAGTCAAGTATAAAATGCACAGCTGTATAAATTTACAGTCTCAAAAGTGCAGGCCTAAAACTGTCTAGTCACGTTTTATTCTTACTTGAAAAAATATCAGTCAGCTTAATACATTTTCGTGGGATACAAAATGTTTTTAATGATGTTCAGACAGGTACAACTGAACTATTGGAATTTTATCTGTAATGGAGTCAGTGTAATTGTTAAACATTTGATAGACTTGTAAAAAAGGTTATATTAACAAAGGCTAAGTATTTAAAATATGTTTATGCTGGTAAATCTAGTAAAGTATTTGTACTGCTATGTCCCCTTTTCTTCACATGTAACATTTTTAAATCTGTAACATCTTCTGCAATATTTCTGCTTAAACTCGCTGTTACATGAGTGAGATATATATAACTCTAAAATCAATAAGGTTATATGAAATCTATAACTGTATTGTCTAATTTGAAATAATCGCAATGTCTCTGAAACAATTGCAGGTCTTTTACAGCTGTACAATTTCGTACATGTTCCAATCTTATCTAAATGCAAAGAGAGGACAAATGTAAATATACCTCTCTGTATTGTACTAAAATGTGAAATTAAACATTTGTATCATTATATTTAGGTATGATTTTGAACAGGAATATACCTACATATCTATTCGTTCGTGAACTTGTCTGGTTAATGTGGGTATATTGGGGCTGGGTCGAACATATAGATAAGTTATTTGCCAATAAGGATATGTTACATTTTGTTTACATATAACATTTAATTCAACTGCTCGTAATTTGTTTCCGAAAAAAATGGCCCTATCTTTTTAGTCTACAAATATGTTGACTGATATTCTGCATAATAAGTCTTGCATTAATTGGCAGGATATCACAGAATTAAAGAACTGGTCTTATCCTAATACAAGGAATCTGATTTTACAAATTATTTTAAGTGGATATATATAGAATAGCGATGATGCAGAGCATTTTGCTTTTTGAGTAGTGTGTGCAGCTAGCACAACTTCATCCACAATTAGGTTTATTGATGGTTCAGTTGACTGTTTTCTTAATTGTGCGAATGTAAAATTCCTGAAGTTTGACACGCAGACTCTTATTGGACTGTACATACTCGTGCAAGTATAAAGTCGGCATAAAGCGAAATTTATTACACATCATTTAAAACATTTTTATCTTTAATTTGAAATGCCAAATATTGAAATCTAAGACTGATACATCTGATTAATTAAATTAAAATTACAGGGATGCAGTGCAATTTAACGTTCATTGCCTGCTTTAACTGAGATACTTCCCTGTCAAACTGATAGATTATTTGTCAATAAACAACTTTTTTCACAAATTGTATAACATCTTTTCATTTAAATAAATGCCGATTCTGATATTTGATAGATATTGTTGTTAAAGACAGGTTTCGATATAGTTTTCATGAACAGTTTTATAAACTGTTTGCTATGTAGGAGAAATGTCGGATTTTTCGATTGTGTCCCAAAGCAGAAATTTTCTCCATGGTACAGCGTTAAAAATAAGTATGATTAAAGGATATCTGATTGAAATATCGGTGTTATTTGTATAGGGTAAGAGGTAGACCTGTGGCGGGTTAATGCAACTAATTTAGCAAAGATTACTGTAGAAACAAGAAAATTTCTCGATCAATTCATAGGTGAAGATGTGAGACGTACCTATCAAAGTCGGTATGCGAGGATTTCTGAGTGGATTATAGAGCGATTTGTTGGATCGTAACGTTTTGTTTCAGAGAGATATGAGAAACAGTTAGCGGGTTTTATTGATAAATATTAAGAAACTTTTAACAATAATATTTAAAATTCTAAAGTGTCTACGAATTTAAATTAAAAGTGCTTTTGCTTGTGGAGTAAACTTCGTTTCAATAGTGCTTAATAGGATGGGAATTATTTGAAAAAAAAAGTTTTTGATTTATATTAATGTGTAATTTATTCGGAAAATGAATTTTGTGTTGATTCTATTATTACATACTTTAGGTGCAGTGTTTGGCGGACAAATTTTGCTTGACCGCTCCGCGACGGTAAATAAATTGAACAGAAAGAAAAACAGAAGCAATTTTAAAGAAAGAAGTGATATTAAGGAAATAAATGCCAGTGATGGAGACGGATACAATAAAATAAATGGAAATACAGATGAAAAATGGGTTGTTGATTCGGTAAGATCAGTTTTTGGAAATTATATAAATATTATGATAATCGATAAGGATATTTCAAGTAACGTTGAATTATACTAAGTGCGTTTTTTCCCTACGAGTTAGGTCAATTTTAGTATACATTCGTGAAAACAATATGATACTGACACCGACACTGTTGGAAAAAATAATGATAATTATAACTGCAAAAAAAAATTCTGTTGTTATCAATACTGCATCATTATCATCATCATCATCATCATCATCATTTAAAGTATTAATATCATCATCATTATCATCACCGTCGTTTTCATTATCTTTATCAATAATAATGATAATACCAATAATACTAATATTTATAATGATTGTAATAATACTATTATTATTGTCCGTAAGTATTGACCTGGCACTCATTAATCTTCGCCAATATTTTCGGGCGTTTTCGTTAATTTACGCAATATTAATATCCTGAAAGTATCTACATTACTAAACTAACATGTAAAGTTAATCAGTGACACGGTGGCGTAGAGGTAAGGTGTCCGACTAGCACGCGCGTTCCCATGTGTTCGAAATCACTTACTGAATAGGTCTTTTTTTTCAATTTAATGCATTATAAGGTTATCGTTTACATTATTTTATGTGTCATATTTCATGAATTTTGATTGTTTTTTCTTGTTATATTTTTTTTCTGGAACGTTGGTGACAGGTAATTTGTCTTTTTATTTAAGATACTATTAAAACAATTTTATTCCATTATTTTACAACGGGAAAATATGATTACTCTTTATAAATGAACCATAGATATCACGATACGTTTGATCAGATGAGTAGTAAGTCTTCATATAAAATTTGGGGAAAAAATATATAGTCGGTCGCAGGACTCGAACCCACAATCCTGATATTGGCAGGTAAACGCTTTGTCCGCACAGCTACCTGCACATGCGACAGTATATCAATTAAGAACGATATATGTAATATGTAGTTAAACCGCTATTTATATTCGGACACCGAAAATTAATTTACGGAAATACACGGAATATTCATAAGTGCCAGGTCAATACTTACGGACAATACTAATAATATTTTATTATTTATAGTTTTATCTTAACATACTCCTAAAGAACGATCGTAAAAATGATGATGCCGCCTATTTTGGTGATGATAAAGATGATGATGATGAGGATGATGATAACTAAATATAGAAATATAACAGAAAGGGAGATAATAAATGATAGTAAAGTGCAACGATATTAAGATGACAATGGTAAAAATGATAGTGTTACATGTATTTTTCGTAAAAAGTCTAATATTCCACTGTTGCAGCTTCGTTATTTATCAAATCATTATCGTTTTAATCATTATGATAATCGGATTCATTTAAAGTACAATCGATTTACTCATAACCGTGATAATCATAATGACCATTGCATCCTTTTGCATTATTTTCAGTTTAAACATTATCATTACAATCATTAATGTCATCGGATCCATTGACATTATTGTCATTCGCTAAATATAGCGACATAAATAACGGTCATCGAATCCATTGTCGAATTACTCATTCGTGACAAGCATAATTGTAATACGATCCATTGTTAATTGCTTCATCATAATACATCATAAAACATCGAATCCATTTACGTTAGTTAAAACATTAATTTGACAATTACAATGGTCATTATAGCAATATACGTCAGTAAATCATTGTTTTAAAAATCATATAGGTCGTCTGATCCATTGTAAATTTATTCATTATCGTGACAGTTTTTATGTTAATCAAATCTATTTGTCAGTTTACACAGTGTCATGACAATCATAATGGTCGTAGGATCTATTTAGTATTTTTGTTAGTTAAATCATTATTGTAACAATCATAGTGGTCATCAGATCATTCAGTTAATAGTTAGTTTACCTGTTATCGTGACAACCTTAAATGTCCTCGGATCAATTCACTTTTTGTCAGTTTATGTAACTGAACACTGGAATTAAAAATTTAAACCTTAAAGTACATTGTCTGCATTCCATTTGTCTGCTGTTTAAGTTAAGATTATATTGATTAGCTCTAGACACACGACCTAGGTCAATCGTTCCGTGTTGATATATGAACCAGGAATGTGTATCAACATTTGTCTGATAGGGATAGTACAAACTAGAATACCATGTCCATACTTTGTAGTAAGATAAATCCATTTGAAATATTATTAATCAACAGTTAACAGAACAGAACGTTTGCTAAATCTATATTATAACTACATGGAACAATACAAAATGTTAGTGGAAATAAATCTTTCCTGTATTGTCAGCAATCCAACAAGCGTTTCGTATTTTTCTGTTGTACAGTTTATATATTCTGATATGCTATCATAAGACTAGACAGAGGAATTATTTATGTGACCTAAGGTCAATCGTTTAATGCTGATGCGAGAGCTAGGCATGTTTATTGACAACTGTCTGCTGGGGGCATTGCTAAATAGAACAAAACGTCTGCAGTCTGTTTCTTATCAAAAGGCGAGAAGGAAGCAAAATATTCCACAAGCTACCAACTAATTGTTTACCTCACAAATGTTTTCAAACATATTTGAAAGGAATGTTTGATAGTGAACTAACAAATATATATAGTTGAGAATATTCACCGGTAAAGTGATTGTCCAACAGTGTCATTTCCTCAATACTTGTATTGAAACTTAATATGAAGATAAAGAGAAGTAAAGATACAATAAACTTATCATATAAGTAATTGAAAGGTAGTAAAATTTAGTGAGAAAAAGAGAAACAAAAATAGTATCTGCTTTAGTAGTAAAGATTTGCATTGAACTGTTACACAAAGTGTCTGAAACCATTGTTGAAACTATCTAATTAAGCATTTAGACATACATCCTACGGTTTTCAATTGGTTAGAGAAGGTTTTTTTATGTTAAAAGAGAGGTATGTCAGGTAATTTTGTTTTTGTTTTATAACTGTATATATATTTTTTTTTAAAAAAGGCAACAAGACTAGACTAGAATTACCTATCTAAAAATGAGTCTGTTTGCCTGTTTGTCTGTGCGAAAATTTGCAATATCAATTGTGTAGAGTGGTATCTTTACAATTAACAAATAAAGGCATTTTGTGGATATCCCGCACTTAAAACATTTATCTGGGAACGATTTCTTCCATTTCACTCTGTATTTGGTTTCAAATATTGCATTAATCACCTTTTCTGTCTGTGTGTTTCTTTTCTTAAAAAAAAGACATGACACCAAGGGTTATTTTCTTAACAAACGTATATATTTATTTCCAAGGATATAGTATGGTTTGTTATTTTTTAAAAGTTTTGGGTCGATTTGATAAGCCTGGTACTATTCAAGAACTCCGTATTATAGATGCTGTGTTCTTTTTGTAATTATTTTTTTTATGTTTTACTATTCTATAGCTAGAACAACAAAAGCAAATAGTCATTCTTTTATACGTATGCATTTTATCAAACAAATTCTATCTCACTTCATACATATAGCATGTAATTTATGACTTGGTTTTCAAGATTTAATTTCAGCATGTCTTTTGTTTTCATATAACTCGTGTCCTTTCTCCTTATCTGCTAAAAAAGGTAGTTATTTAAGTTTACTTTGTATATCTAGCGTAAAGTCCGGCTATCGTGAAACATTAAAAAGAATAATCAGTACATCAATATTATTTAATGTTTTGAGAAAGCTCATTAACTTTCAGCTATTTTAATAGTTATATTGCAGACAGAAGGTATGCTGTCACGCGAACAATCAGTAATTTCAGTTATATATGATTGTAATTTAGGGCCGCTAGCAATATCGCATACAGAGATAATAATTGTTTGTTTTAGGTGAAAGATTAAAAGTTATTTCATTAAGTCTGTCATATGCTTGGTGTCCAAAAATAAAAAAAGAAATGTGTCTAACTTTCTATCTATTTCATACCGTTTAGCAATGGCTCGGTCAAAGATAGATATGTCAGCAATTGTGAATCATGTTAACATGTCATGTTTTGTTATGTTAAAAGATAATGAATGACCTACAGATCGTGACATAATAAAAAAACAACAGGTGAGTTTAAAATATCAGAAAATAAAGGCTTTGAAACATAGTAAACAGAATAAATGCTATGGAAACACACTAAAGTCTGTTGTTCTTAACTTTTTATTGCTATTCAAAATTGAAAAGTGTTTGTCACAGTATACCGAATGTAAATTGCCGCGTTATATAAAAGCCCGTTATGAAAATTCTTCCTTTGGCGTATTGGTCAAGATAAGCGGATAGTTTTATTTACTAGGCAACCTGGGTTCAATTCCTGACTCACAAATGTTTTAATATAGCATTTTCTTTAAAAAAATCATGTTATAATATTAATAATACCATTTTCCGCTGTAATTGTTTTATGAACAAAGAAAGAAGGACGAATATTTATTAGCTTTGTATCGGAAAATATGCATTCGTTCTTCAGCGAAAATATTGCGCGACTTTAGGAGCGCAATATTCTTCCGCTGAAGAACGAATGCATATTTCCCGATGCAATGATAATAACCTTTTTATTACATACGCATCTACACGTATAAATATTATGTAAATATCATAAATATGTTCAATAGCCTAAATTGGATTGACAATACTGAACTAAATAGATAAAAATAGTGCAACAACACACACTGAATTACGTCATGCACCCGATATGAAATTCAGGCGTCAGTATATGGAAAAATATTGACGTTTCCAGTGTAACTTAACGGGGAATAGAAACGAGTATGTAATAAACAATCAGTATTATTTTGCACTGAGTAATAATATTAACATTCAATGATAAATTTTAGCACACAGAACATTCCAAGCATGCATTTAGGTAGACATCATGCATACTATACGCTTGATGCATTTGATTGTTAAAATATTTTTACATCATTCGGCCATTGATATGTTCCAGTATAATATTGAGCGTCTAAGCATTAACGCAAGCTATAAAGAAAATTAAAATTACAAGTGTTAAAACGTAAATAGATAGAGAGAAAGTCTTGAATAATAATATAGGTATAATATAAAGTCTTCATCCTTTATGTTTCATTTGAGAAAAACAATATCATTTCAAGAGAAAAATTAGGGGAGCTTTGATTTTATTTTTAATGTGTATGTCTCTCACACTCCAGGTCATGGGTTCGAGGTCCAATGGAGTAACAATCGTACCTTCAGATATAACGTGGACTAGTAATTCAAATAAGCATCAGTTTTTATTCAAGTACAACTAAGTATAAGCTAAACAGAAATGAATGGTGAACTTTTACAATATGACGTTGATAAGTTCATTTGATATTCGCATTTTATCGAAACATTCTATATCATCCTGTACGGGGAAATGGTATACATTTGTTTAAGGTAATGTCCGAATCGTAAGATTATAGAATTCAGACATACATGCACTTATATGCTGGTAAAAATGAGAGAGCTTTTTCCGTATCAGTTGCGTACATACCCGAAACTTAACATGAAATAAATCAGGAAGAAAAAGCCATTCGCCATAATTATTAGGCATTTTTTTTTTGTATATAGTGAAATACTGTTTGATACTAATGCCATTATGCAAAGTATTTTATTCATTTGAATCTGGTATATGACTTTAATAATTTGTACAACAGAATATGTGTTTACATCATTGTCGGATTTTAACTGGCATTTAAGGCATTTTTACATAAAATCTGAAAACCAGAGATGTATGAATATCTTTTATATGCTGCTTTACTGCATTTTAATATTCTATAGCTAGAAAATCTAAAACATACACATTAAAACATTATTCGTTGTAACTCAGAGTATTTCTAGACATAATACAAACACTGTACACGTATAAAATAATGTTCATTTATTCGTCTGCAGATATTTTACGAAGATTACCAGTCTGATTCTCCAGCAAACAATATAGCTTCCCTTGACGTGTGTCCTCCGGTTCCGGATGTTATAACAGACGACGCATGCGCACAAAGTTCTTGTCAAAAAGATACTGATTGTTCGGATGGATTCAGATGTTGTTTTACTGGATGTTCTTTTACGTGCCTTCCTGAGATCAAACCAGCCGCACGTAAGCTATTACCATCTTACAGGTGTTTGATCGCTTTTAAATGTTTTTGATTAATGGCATTTCAGTTGTAATCTTACCTTACCAAATGAACATTTTCTGTCATCAGTCTGAAGTGAAAATAGCCGAGTAATGTCATGTAAGCCCTATCGAAATATGACAACAGGAATTCACGAATTGACTAATGTCAACAACAATAGAGTTCAAAATAAGTCAGACCATCGAAGCATGTAAAAATGAAAACTGATCGAATATATCATGTATATTTTTTTCCCACCTATTTTTTGTCACAATGGTGACATATTTCTTGAAAGAAATTTACTTTTATGATTATCGACCCCTTAGTCAACATAGATAAAACAATTAAACTTATTTCAGAATAATTTGCCGTGTCACATACATAGTTTCCGTACGTATGGTCCTCACATAATATTTGATAGAAAATACGATGGTACATTTTTTTCCATTGCAGATACAAGTACTTTGTTTCAATTTTGAATAGTTTGAATAGAGGTATTTCATAACACCATGCGTTGATAAAGCTGTTGTTATTAGTATCTCTATTACTATGCCTATGCTAAATCACTGAATGACGAGTAATACGAACTTAGTGTAAACGGCAACAGCGTAAAACTATTTTGTTTTGCATCTTCTTGCATTTTAGACTTTCTCGATATCACAGAAGAAAATATGACTTATTTTTGTTTCATTTTATAGTTGTGGACTGGCGAAAAGAACCAAGAAGATCAAGATCTGGTAAATGAACGTTTTGATGCTTTATTGCGATATATTTACAATCATAATGTGTGCTTTTAGAAAAACGTAAAGGAATAATGTTACTCGTAGGTTTGTTGTGATTGTTGTGTTTGTATACTTACTTACTTAATCCACTTAATCTTCTTCGTCCCGAATGGGACAAAAGGCGCCAACAGTACATCTCCACCTGTCTCTGTTGTTGGCAGCGTGTTCTGCCTCGCCATACAAGGGCCCCATCTCTTTCTGTTCTTGTGTTATGGTGCATCTCCGTGTTCTTTTGGGACGTCTTTGTTTCCTTCTTCTAGGTGGTGTCCATTTCAGTGCTATTTTGGGTGGTCGGGACTGGTCCATTCTGAGGACGTGATCTATCCATCTCATTCTGCGTTTGTGTTTGTATGCCTATCAGCAATACTAGATTCTATCATTTAAAAGTCAAATGTTTATAGTTTTATTGTTGTTATATTTCCCGGTCCTTTTAGATCGTGGAGTACATTCGTATTTACTGTAATAGAATTCCGCATATGCTGTTGATCAGGGACGTGCAAACCGAGTCTGCTATTTTGTTGCTTGACTGCGTTCTATATGTTTCCAAAGGATCTTTTCGCAGATTTTAGTTACAAAGTTCCTTCCTTGGTTTTTACATAAACATTATGTTCATTTATGCACAATAATTAGTTTCTGTTTATTGTCAATATAATAATTTAAGTTATTTCAGGAATATCATGGTTGATTAGCAAACCTAGAGCAGTTGGATCCTCATCAGAAGGTAACTGTTCCTCTTTCATACGAAAAGTAAAACCTTATCCAATAACCATAATTGTTCACAATCATTTTTTCAGCTTTTATACATTTAAAGAACCAAACCATGTGTTGGCAGTGTGTACATCTGAGGGCTGTGAGCTTCGTTTTGGGGAGGCTGCGTTTTTGGAACGTGGCATATAATAATAATATAAATAATTTTTAAAAATATAAAATAATATAATAAATATTTAGTACTAAAAGTGGTAATTGATGTTTAATAAAGGTGTAAAGAAATCGATTGTCAAATTGAAGGTAAATATGCATTTTTGTTTATGTGTTAGAAAGACGAGCAGTCTGTTTTTAATTGAAGAGAAAAATACATCCTCTGTTATTGAAAATGAGAACTGGTAGGTGTGCGCGTAATTACCTTGACAATGTCCAGACAATGTAACACATAATTGAATTACTATGTCTACGTCTTCAACAATTACACAGCTTGTCTTTCTGCCACGTGGGGTAACCTTTGATGTTGGTAATGGAAGCTTTAAGTTATTCTGTTAGTTAATAAACACATAGGATGATGTCTACAGCACTAATCACAACAAAACTATTTATGTTCCTTACTTCACTGTCCTAATTCATCACCAGATTTGCTTTGATGAAATGTGAGATAGTATTGATATTATTACACTGCAAAAGATTGCTGTTTTTTTTTTCGCCAAACCAAATTAAACATTTTGCACGTCCGACGCCACAGTATATAATTATTTCAATAATTAGCAGATTGTTGTTCGAAAATGTTAGTACATGTGGTACATTATAGTGTCCGACTTTAATGGCTGCAGAATGTTACACAAATAATGTTCTTTGTAATAGCTACATCAATGTCAGAGCGCGTAAGTTTTCGGAGTGGTTTTGCCGGATCGCCTATTACGATAGGAATTTTCTATGAAAACTGGTCTTAAAAGACTACGAACATTCGGAAAAAAGCAGGAAATGCATGGCTTCCTATTTTCCCTTCATTTCAAAAATAAAGCCAGCGACAGTGAAACACGATACACCACAAAAGGCGACGTTGGCTTATTGAAAAAGACCTAAACGCGTCTCTAAAAACAGATAATTGCTTCCATAAATCTCCATTTTGAATGGGACAGGGAACCAGATTACCGCCATTACTAATGACAAAACAATGTTTAAGGTTCCGCTACACCAATTCAGATCCTTCTTTATTTCATATAAACAACGAAATATTTAGACCTCATTTTCAGTGCATAAAGCATTTCAGTGATATGAAAACCATATTCTGGTTATTTAGTATAACATGTGTTTTTATGTTACATATAAAAAATTCTGTTCTGAAAAACATCACCCGCTGAAAATGCTCCCATGAAAATAGCCGTGTAGCAAATATGCGTATGTAGACATTTTCTCAATGAATAAAACTAAAACTTGGAAATTCACAATTAAAATGAATCTTAAAAAAATAGGTCTTTTCTCAATACATTTAGCAATAAAACTAACCCCAAAAAATAACTGACTCGTTTTAGTATTAACAGATTTCATCAACAGCATTGAATCCCATTTTGAACTACTTCACTATTAAAACAAAAGTATTCAGTGAGTCGAAATGGAACGAGTTGGCATAAGTCGGTTAAAAACCTCTTCAGATCTAATGTTATTTGTAAATGTCTCGCCGACTCAAAAATAAATCTTTTCTTACTTGATATATTTCTGTCTGTCATCTCCAAAAAAGAAGAACCAAGCAAGCCGAATTCTTACTTTGTTAAAAAAAGCTACCCTTGTGTTTATTACTATTTTCCTTCAAGGATGGCATGTGTTGATTTTTTTTTTTTTTTTTTTTTTTTTTTTTTTTTTTTTTTTTTTTTTTTGTTATATGTCGGCAATGATTTAAAATTTCGGATAATTTGGTTGATAAAAGCTTGATACATGTATTTACTTGATTTTCTTTAAACAAATTCAGTAATGATGTTTCTCTGTAATCGGTACGATATTTTCACATCGTTTATCAAATTGCAAATTGGATACAAATATAAAATATGTATGTTTTCAAATTAAAGGGTCACTTCCTGATTCATAACACTATTCAATAAAAGCGAAAAGGCATAAATTTTTATGTCAATAATTGTAACTTAAAAGAGAAAAATCCTTGTTTTGATTGACTGACAGTTGGAGGATTTTAAAAACATCTTTGAACTGTAAGTAATTGATTAACGTATTTTGAAACGAGTCCCAATAACACAAGTGCAACTGAATCGTGAGAAAAATGAAAGATATGCAAGTCATGTATAAAATATGTCATTAAGCTTTTACAAGTCATCCGATACTTCTGTGTGTTCGGTTTAATGTCTATATATTTGTTTTAATTTAAGTTTAACATTGACTTCCCACGCTCCTACACTATATCATCATAGGAATTACCTACAGTTCACATGTTTTGATGCAACGAAGATTTTAAATATACGGTTATTTCGAACTATTAACATTCAGTTCATCAAAGTATATTTTTACAGCTTTTGCGGTGCAATAATTTTGAATTTCCATATATGTTTGAAATAAAACACAACCATTAAGCTTAAACAAATTTCTACATTTCAACCTACATTAAAGTTACGTTATAAGGAATACTTACAGAAATTAAAATAAAATTATATAGAGAACAGTTATTCCTTTCTCACATTTTTGCCATTTCTTATGCGGTATAAACTTATAAATTTATATTAAAAGCTACATTGTTCTTAATACTCTCCTCCCGGAACATAAGAATGCAGCCCTTCTGTACTGGTATAAACACAGCTAAATGCAACCCTTTTATACTGGCATGAAAACATTGAAATGAAAGCCTTTTATACTGGCATAAAAACATTGAAATACAACCCTTCTATACTGGCATACAATTAAACATTGAAATGAAACAATGTTAGACCTGCATTAAAATATTGAAATGCAACCCTTTTATATTAGCATTAAATATTAAAATGTAACCCTTTTGTGCTGGCATGAAACTATTGAAATCTTAACTCCGAATATGGTGTGCTCATTAAAAGAAATAATAGCATAAGCCCTCCCAGCTAAGTACATGTAACCTAAACCATAGATATTCACTGAGCTTACTGTTGAAATGCACACTGCCCCTAAATGACCCCAGAACTTTATAAAGCCGCAGAGATTTTCTGTATAGAATTTTATCAAAGCGGAAAATAATAAAACAGTATGTACTAGGACAATATATAGATTTTTTAAATTAGGCTGCAGTATGTCTAAAGCGTTCCAAATTGGAATACTGAAGTTAATGCCGGGCAGAATGGATTAATTTTTAAAATCAAAATTGCAGTGGAAGCATGCAGTACTAATCCTGTGGAGTCGGATGAAGATCCTCTGCTCTGTCCCCATGGATATTTTTGTCACGTGACTGATCCGGGAAATCCAAAAGAAGGAATACCTAATAGTGGATATTGTGTCAAACATACTGGAGAAAAATGTAAGAACTGTTAAGAGTATATGACTAAAAAGATTACCTATGTGAGTAACTTTCTCTTTGTCAGTACAGACGGTCATATAGTAGTCACCGTCATAATTCACGGCAAGGTAGGGTTAGTGCACCGGCAGTTACGTTGCAGTTACCGTTACCGCGTATCGCAAAGGGGATGCCAGTCATTGCATAGATACATGTTTGTATTTGACATTTATTAGGTGATCCATATCAGTTATAGTTACTGTTTCTATAGAGCTTTCGATTGCTTTACCGGGTATTATGAATTAGATTCCCTTCTTATCTTTATCAACCTTATATAACGAAACTATTCAATTCTTTATTTAATAGACTCCCCAGCTGAAGAAGAACTAGTAATTGCATCGGCGTTGACAGAAAGGAAAACGTGCAAGGCGGACAATATAGTACTATTAGATGGTGCAAAAATACAACTCGGAAATAAGCATTGGTGTGTATATATCATAACATTTTCAAACGTTTTGTTTTATTAATCGATTTCTTTTATTCTCTCTACCTCGTTGTTTGTGGGGTTCTCCTTCATCTTATTAATGCAACGCCTGTCAAAATACAGAACAATTACCGGTAAGCACTCTTACAATCTTTTAAACATTAAATTATTGATGTTTAAAAGTTATAGACAGATGTATTTTATTATTTTGTCTGCTAATTATAAATGCCTGTTAAAATCAATTTGTGTAGTTTTTTTCTTTCTTAAATGATGTAAACGCTCACGTCTTGACATTTCATCTTGATTTAAAGAGCATTTATTTATACCTTGTGTAATTCAAAAGTGTTTCTTTTTCAGTCGTTCCGTCTGAATTCTTGTAAGTTATTACCTGTTATCTGTTATAATCTGTTACTTATTCATTTTGAAATAACTTTTTTCTACATTTTCTACATTTTCAGTCGTTGCAAAAAGGGATATCTTTCTTGCAAAAAAAGATTAAAGAAAACTAGAGTCAACAAAAAATCCAAAGGCGTTAAGAATAAAACCAAACAACGTGAGAAAAATAAGAAAAACAAACGAGTAAAAGGTAATAATTTCAATATTATGCTTCAAGCATTTCACTCGATTTTATTGCTTTTCCGTATAGAAAAATTAATATATTACTTATATTTATCAAATATCTTATTTCAGTGTATCCTTTAAGATTTATTTTACTTAAGAAATGACCAATTAATACTTTTTACGAAACCAAAACGTATTACAACCCTACATGTATTTAAAGACAGTCAATATTTACTTTGTTTATTTCCAGGTAAAAACAAACGGTTATTACACTAAAATCGAAACATAGATCATCTACCGCCTCATTAAAGTCAACAACACATATTTCAGAACAAAAGATAAGGGGTTAAACGACTCAGAATATCAAACAGACAATGGAAACTGGTTAAGAAATCAGTGAAGATACCAGCCTGTTCACTAGTTCATATATTTCATAACTGAAGATGTAAAGCGATTCTGAATAATAATTAAACTACGTAAACAAGTAAAGCTGTTCTTCTATAAAGAAGATGGTTGAAATCGGAACTAACGGTAATGATACGTGATGCAAAATGTAGCTTTTCTACTCAAATATAAGACTGTATTTGATGCAAAATTGAAGGTAATAATTCCAATACATTGTTTATTTCTATTTATTAATAAATGATACATGTAGTATAGTGTTACTTATGCTTATTTCAAGACTTCCTCATGTAACAAGCCGCCAAAACTATTTTCAGTAGGACTGACTTGACAATTCGTCAACCGAAATATATGGTTAATATTGCATAATGCTTATTCTTTACAAACTGTAAAAATACATTGATTTCATTCTTCTGTCGAATAGTTATTCATGATTTAAATAAATTGTTATCAATAAATAGAATAGCTGAAATAATGTTTCACTGACAGTTTCTAGCCGGTATCCCTATTTTCAAATCACTTTTCGTTCGTTCGTACCGTTTTTTATGTTTTGTATGTTGATGGTATTACCTTTCCACTCCCTCATCCATTCGCCCAAGTGTTATTTTAATTTCATTATAAAAATACCTTTACTAAAAGTTATTGATGGATCTTTGAAGCAATTCATGAAATAGTCCTTCCACAGCAGTGACTATATGAGTGTGGTCTGCTTTGCGGGGTGTGGCTATGATTATGCCTGCTCCGCCCAATGCTTCAAAAAATTCTACTTATCATTTGAATTTGATATTTTCTGATTACGGGCGATGACAGTTGCATGTTACGGAATTATTAATTTCAATTTCTTTGATCTGAACTTCTTACCTTATCTAATAAAATATTAATAAGACGTGTGATAATGTTCGTGGACACCATGTATTACCAGCATTATCCGTTTGTATCTCAAATGCAGTCGTTTTGTCATATTCAATAAGAGAAATGTAAGTCGAAAAATGGAAAGGAAATCAACAGTGACCAGTTCTGGTAGTTTTAAAGTAATAAAATGTATTTAGAATTTTAAACTGAAACAATAGTTTATGTTAATAATTTGTAAAAGTTCCTCACCGTTTAACAAATAAACCTTATTACGTTTCGTTGCAATATTGAACTAAAGTACAGGTAGCATGACTAGAAGTATTTATCACCTCATCCGCGAACCACTCTCAAAGTAAACAGGGCTATACAATAGACTATAGACATCAAGATGTAAGATACAGTCTAAGTATATGTTCAGCGTTATGGGCGAAGTACAGCTAAGGCATCGTGGGTATACTTCCAGGGTAGTTGAATGCTATAAGTGATAGAAAATTGAGCTCAGTATCGATGAATCAGTGCAAATATATAAGTTGCAGCTCTTATAAAGTAGACTTAGGCTGAAAACCCATACGACAGGAGATTCAAAGGCATCGTCTGACAGGAACTTCCACAAAAAGGTCAGTCAAGTGTAATAGTTCCAACCTATGGATGGTTAATCTGAACATCATTTACCACTTGTGTGTGCTCGAAATATTGATTGATTGCGCTCACAAAATCATTTGAAAACTATTGGTATGCTAATCATTAAGGCTATTAAGTAGTCAGAGAAAAACTTTATATGGGATAAATAGGTTTCACCAGCTCTGCCTTTTAACAAAGGACATTAATGTAGTTTGTCAGCTAGTCTAAGGCATAGTCACCTTAGCGACTGGTCCCATTTCACTGTTCAAGATAATACATGTGTAGGCACTTCCCTGGGTCATCTAACCAACATCATGACAAATACTGTAGAAAGAATCAGAGTATATTAGGCATTTGAGTTAACAAGGATGTCCCTTGTTGCCAGTTCAATTTAATCTATTTTAATTAAGAATTAAGTGAATAACATTGTTATTTAACTTGATAATCTCAGTAATTATTGATTGATCACCTTATATGGTACGGTGTCGTCATTTGAAGACAACGACTGACGTTGCTTCAGAAATACATGTAGAACTATTAAAATAATTGTTGTTTATCTTCAGTTTATGTTTAGGAGCTCTGTCGGATTACATACGGTTTTGAAATGTCGATAAATCCCATTGTAAGATATCATATCGCAGAGTAATAATAAAATTTGTTTGTTTACTTGATAAAGCATAATTATGCAAATGTTACAGCAAAGATCTTGGTAAACCAAAAAGTAGTTGATCATTATTGTTCAAGTATTTTTACTCGTTTAAACTTGATTATGATTTGGTACTAAGCTTTTAAATATGAATTCAGTGACAGCATAATATTTCTGTTTCTGAATGCTGAAGCCTGTCTTTTAAAGAAGGTGACTATTTTTATGTAAATTGTGTTATACTGGCTATTTTATACGTCTAACTGTTGTTTATTATATGGAAAAAAATCTTTCTGTTTCGCATTAACTGAATTTAGTCTGTTTTTCTTATGTCAGACATCTAAACAGATAGGGTCCTCGTCAAGCATTATCAATGCAAACGGCAACTGTATATGTCAACTGTTTTTTCGTTTTGCAGATTCTATCTTTGTTTACAAGCTGTACAATATGCTAATGATCGTGTAAAGATTTGACTAAAATATTCTCAATGTCATACAAGAACCAAAAGTCAATATTTTGTATGTATTTAGAGTATGATGCACTAAATGAAAAATCTAAAACTCGAGCAAATTTTCAAATTTATACAACTGTACAATGCAATAAAATTATGTTCGGATTTCTACGCCCAAAAGATGAAAGCTTTTGACAATAGGAAGGCCAATTGAAACCAACGTAAGTGGTGAGAACTTGTACAGAAATATCACATTAAGGTAATACTTGCTGGTATAATTGCATAATTCTATCATCGGCATAAACCGCCTCCGTAGCCCAGTGGTAGAGCGCCCGCTTCGAGTTCGGAAGGTTGCTTGCTCTCTGGCCGCGTCATACCAAAGACGCGGTAAGTTGTACTAGAATCTTCGTCTCTAGTCGCTCTGAATTTAGCGGAGAGTTCTAGGACTGGTTAGCTCTGTGTCAGTATAATGTGACTGTGTGGGTATCATGTCACATGTCTACGGTATGAGATCCAGTGAGACAGCACTATAAATTGAGCATTGTGCTTCCTGCTACAATTAGCCGCTATCGTTTATATAACTGAAAAATTGTTAAAAGTCACTAAAACCGAACACATTCGCACGTTATCATCGACATTATCTGCAAGTATTATGTCGACATTATCATCAAAGGTATCATCTGACAGAATGATTTACTAGGAACATACATGACAAGTGCTCACCCATGTTCCACTGACATCACGAATTATCGTAACGAGATACAATTGTCATTAATAGCTGTTTTTCCAGTGGTTTTGTTACCTGGATTGCACGGGTAATCCAGTTAAAAGTCTAACATCTTAATTTGTAGAACAATTGCAACAATATTCTTAATTTAATATTGTTAATATTGTGTTTTGGAACGTCTTGAAAAATATATAAACAAAGTACATTAACGAATCAATGCTGACTTCTTCAAAAATGTTATACAAAATGTTTTCAAACCCGCCCGCTTAGCTCAGTAGGTAGAGCGCCGGTCTACGAATCGCGGGGTCGCGAGTTCGATCCTCGTGCGGGGCATGTGTTCTCCGTGACTATTTGATAAACGACATTGTGTCTGAAATCATTAGTCCTCCACCTCTGATTCATGTGGGGAAGTTGGCAGTTACTTGCGGAGAACAGGTTTGTACTGGTACAGAATCAAGGAACACTGGTTAGGTTAACTGCCCGCCGTTACATAACTGAAATACTGTTGAAAAAACGGCGTTAAACCCAAAACAAACAAAAAAAAAATGTTTCCATTATAATGTCAAAAAAATGTAAAAACTTCAATTATTTATACTAGGAACGTATATGCATAGAGCACGAGTCCGTGTAGAAACATAGCATAAGAAAACCCATCCAACAAAATTGAGGAATCAGTACAACTACTTATTGACAAATACAACGCTATTGTGTTAATTCAAATAGAATTTCTATTTGGATTAACAATGCAACTTTCTTCGAATCTAAAATCTTACAGATATGTCAGTGTAATTAATATATAATAAAAATGCAATATTTTGTGTGGATTTTCGTCATACCAATACAATAATATGTCATATGGCGACTTACAATTTTTAATGGTGGAGGCAGTCACCGAGTACTGTGCATGGGCGTGCATCAGGAAAAAAATAACGACAGTCCGTAAGCCAGCTGGGTGGCTTCTTCAGATGAAATAGTTCTATACGTGAAGTGAGGATTCAGCCAAATGGCGGTGAGGGGCAAGTGGTTTGAAATCAGCGACCTCAAAACACTCGGTTGGCAAGGGTGGCTCCTAGTAATACAGTTTATTTCATTTTTATTGAAAGTTCTTCAAAAACAAAGAAATTTTATATAATTTAATTACATTACTTAAAGTCTCATATGTAGCATCATTGTCATTAGAAAGATGTCCCATAAGACTAGTAAACCATAATTCTCTAAATAGGCAGATGCTATATCCTTTGGCACAACTTCTAGTACTAATCAGTTACGCAAGTATTATATCAACGGCTGGTTCACATTTTGGAGTTTTATCATTTGAGCGAAAGAAATATTGAAACCCACTGTTAATACCAATAAAATTTAAAAGGTAGTGGACCTGTGATGACAACCGACTTTTCCTGGCCGATTACGGATTCTCTGTACGCGATTTCGGCAATCTCCACTTGATATGAAAACATATTTTGTTAAAATTGTGTTTGCCGAAGGATTCGTGCACTGATAACATGCCATTTATGTAAAAAGAAATCGGAATAGCCTTTTGTTCCTTGTAGTATATAACTCAATGCAGAAAATGTCGTGTGACAAATGATTAAACGAAACCGGAATTTATTGTTGTTAGTCTTTGAAACGTAATTACTCTTTACAAACGTTAATGTACCGTGCTTCGTTTAAATACGCTACTTTATGCGGCTAATGTATATATTTCCTCAGAGACAGATTATGACAGTCTAAATTACACCATAGTAGTCTATTATGAGATTTATTTTTAAAAATAAATTGGTTGAAATGTATCCACAATTGGTTTATTGTATCACGTTAACAAAACGGTGTGCACCTTTTATTTAGTGAAAAGACGTCTAGTGAATGTTTTGTCTATCAACGTTACTGATTTCAGTCGCACTTGGATTGCATTAGTAAAGAGGTTAGGCTTTTCCGTACAGAAACATTATACAGTTATCCTGAGACTTTTGAATCGAAAATTATCTTAATTTGTTTAAACATTGTTTGCAAAATGTAACATGTAAGTTTCAGTTATATTTTATTTAAAAACAATTATATCGGAATGCTTGAATTGTTGAGATGCCATTACTACATTTTCCGAAATACTTATGATGTGCTATATCATATTATATTAAATTTGGTAGATAAGTGTTATTTAATGAAGAAATAAGCTATAATTTGGCAAAGAGGGAGCACTAAATGTTTTCGCGATTACATCAGGTATCGAGCCTTCATGTTTTATTGCATTCTTTGTTATTAAATATTCATGTTAATTTAGCAAACCATATCGTTATAATTACGTTATAATTTATGGAATATTTGTTTCTTTACATTGTAATACATACGAAAACATTTAACGCATTATAATTTATACATTTAGCTCGATACAGGTACGTCAGTATTATCGGTGCCCGGGGTAACGTAAAAATAATTTTATGTAATCTAACGTCGGATTTGTTCCAGATTTAGAAAAATTATGAAACGCTTTGACTGCATAAACTAGGTATCTTGGAGTGTCTGTAACACCATTTATATTAATTTGGAACTCACAGCTAAAACTGCAGACACTGTGACTAATGAATAAATGAAAGCGCCAAAAAATAAACAAATTGAAATATGGCATCAAATTATACATATCTACCGGCCTACTAGGTTAACTTAACATGAAATTTTACAGAGGTGTAAAAGCCATATACACTCTTTCTAAATATGATGAAGATGGATGAAGAAATGAAGGTGCTAGAATAATCAAACATAGCAATGATCTGACTTTACCCGTAACCAGAAGTGGCATTATAGCCATATGCAACGCGTCCAAGTATAACTCCCGTGGTGGATGATGAACATCTTATGAACTTAAAGGATCACTTCGTGAAAATCTATCATTTTCTTAAATTCCTGACCGTCAAAAATTAATACTAACTATAATTATCTTCACAATTTACATTCCTTCATACAAAACACACATCTTAATTAGTAATTAAAATATCAAATTATTTAAGAGACTTCATCTTCTGGATTCTTTTCCAGTCAACAAGTGCTGTGAATCGACAATTATCGATAGTTTGTTTCTATCATAATGCATAAACAGAAACCTTCAGAATCATTTGAGTTTTATGTGAGACGTTGACAATAAACGCTTCTCATCAGAAATTTCAGCGTTCACTAGCGAAATTTTATGTGACAGATCTAAGAAATAATATATAGAACAACAATTCTTGAATGTATCAAAACAAGACGAAGAAGTTATACACCAGCAGAATAATGTCACTAGCGCACAGCCAGAGTGAATTATACGTCGCATAACAGATTCATATCGTTTAGATATTTCAAAACATGGTTCTACTATATATTATTTCAATTCAAATATTTCTTTTTTTAATAAACAAGTAGATGAAAAGGAAAGCAAATACAGTATGTCGACGTGACGTCATAGAGTAACCGTGTTTAAAAATGTTGAAACACGGGAAGTAACACGTCCCACGGAATGACTTAGAGCGTACATATTTAGCGAGTCATTTTACGTACATAATATCCGACACATTAAGCGTAACACCGTTTTACGACATTGCGATTTTGAAGCGTCTTATATATAAAAAGGTAGCACTCTTTCTCTGTGACTGTATGGTGACAAATAATATGTCCACGTATCGCCGTGTTTTAACAGATATGTGCATGGATTTTTCATATTTAAAATATTTGCCATATGACAGTGCTTATAATAGTTTGTGTTGGACGAAATTTCAGAACATCAATTTACTCCTACCCGGTTTATCCTCGTTATATAGTTAGTGTATTTCAATGATAAAATAAGTTTAAAAATCTTAAGATCTGGTATATACTCTCATGCGCATGAGTCCATGTTTACATTTAAATAGTGGCATGCCAATGGTACATATCGGCATGTATAAGAAATAGTCAAAATGCGTGTAAATAATTACTAGTATACTAGTACATAGATTTAAAAGTTAAATTATAAAACGTCAGGCTGCTTGTTGATATTATTTATTTGTTTAAAAGTAAAGATGTAAAACGAACAAAAATAATTCATATCACAGATGTACGTGATTTAGATTCATGCTGTGCAATACATTTTTCCTACGGAAACTCTCTTGTGAACTTTTACGGTGAATAAATTTTTTCAACTAATAATATCTACAGATTTAATTTTTTTTTCGGCATAAAGTAGTTATTTTGTAGAATAAAAATGAACTTTTGATTTAGCTTTTCTCTAAATTGCAACAAATGCTTTGTGATGATGTGCTGCTGTGAGAAATTGCAACGTATAATTCTTATGACCCGGGTCAATTGCTTTTCGTATGTTGATCCTTGAATTAGGAATATGTATAGATAATTGTCTGGTAGGGGCATTGCCAACTAGATCAGACCGTCTGTAGTATGTTGTTATTACCGGTATAACCAGGGTGAGTGCAAACATCTTCAAGCACACGAAGCAATAATTGTGTTCAGGATTGCCGTTAGATATCACGTAAAGAAGCCGGCGGTGAAGACCATATTTGATTATTGGATAAGTATATAAAACACTTGTTTAACTCATTTGTAGTACATACTTATAGATTTGTTTATTATCAATTTTATAAGTTAAGTAAGGACCGTTTGATTATTATGTATCCTTTTCGTTTTGTAAAAAAAACATAAACATTCCAGTATATGAAAATACGGTAAAAGTTAAACATTCAAAATAACTACAGATTATAGTACATGTATGCGTTGACCGAACAGTTTAGGTGTATAAATCGAATGGATGTATGCGGTTTAGGCAGCAACTTTGAAGAACGTATTAGTTTCATTATTATTTTAATTTATAAACAAATCAAAGCAAATAAATTTTAAATTTTGAAACTGGACATGTATGTTCGGAACAACTTAAGACTGGAAATAGCGTTGTATCCTTTATCATAAAAGCAGATAGAAATTGTGTTTGATTAAGAAAAAGGCTTTAGACTTAGTAAAATATTTGCTATTGAAGATTTTTGTAGCATATTACTAGTATATAGTCATACCTCTTTTTTAATGTGCAGTAGAGCAGAAGTCAGAGATCAGTCGTGTTATTCCGACACAGGCCATGGCATAATATATGGTACCGTATCATTCAGTCATGAGAGACGAAGTATTGTCTCTTGGAAAACAAGTTTGTGATACGTTGATTTTATAGACATTTTCATAATTTTAGACATAATAAATTTCCTTATAATGACTCTTTCGTTGTATTTGCTTAGGCCAAATGAAGTCCTTTCAACCCATCTGGTAATGTTTGAATGTTGCCTAATGTTTTAACCTCTTACATAATATATTTGCTAAGTACTTATGTAAATAACTTAAATCAATGTATTGACATCTTAAACAATTTAAAAGAAATTCAGTACCAATTTTAACGTCTTGTATTACCCATACATGCCATACAATTATTACATTATTATTTATTCTCGCGTACATACTATATTGCTCAGTGACAATCATTAATGAACCTAAAAAGAAAACGTTAGAATCACGAATAGTTTACCATAGACAAATTGGTTTTCAGTACATATAGGATTGGTGAAGTTTTCTCTTTGTACTTCACCGTTTGATACAAATAACAGGTGTCTATCCAACAATTAACTTCTGGTTGATCACTTCAACAGACAAGTTTAGCAACAAAAATTGCATCATTACATAATCTTTGTTGGAAATCATTTCCCATCCAAGTGCGTTGGAATTAATTATTAGTCTGGAATTTGAAAAGCAGATTTGAATGGATTAGTTTAAACGCTTAATAATCACATTTTTAATGATTACTGATTGCATGCTTATCTTAAATACAAGCATGATAGTATTAACTAATTAATCATTATTTTTATTAAAAGTTGTTATACTTGGATTACTGACAACATACACATTCAGGTATAGCCAGTATGTGGAACGTTGATATTTTATGGAGATATAAAGTTTCTTGTTTGACGAAAGCTTTTGTGATAAGGCGTGTTGTTTAACACAGAACAGTTGTCGTATTTGCAAATACTAATCCTTGCAATTTCTTCAACTCATGCTTTATGACATCTAGCATTTCTAATATAAAGACCAGGTATGCGTTTTCTTTGATATCAAGTTATATGTATTGTGAAAGAATGTAAACTGTGAAGTTGCCTATAGGTATAGTTAGAAAAAGTTAGCATGGCGTTCAGAGGTACTATACTGAGAATACTCCTCAAACGAACTATCGAAGAAATATTTATTAGTAAAAGAAATGGTAGAATTTAGCGTAATTGAGCACGCATACATTAAATCTTTAACGGTCAATAGGTTTTATCCATCCATGAACCGTCCATTTGCTTGTATCCACATTTCGATAGGTCATTCGCTCTTATAGGTTATAATTTAAATTAGGTAGAGCGTTTTTTATATGGATGAATTGTCTAAACAATGTTCCAAATTTATAAATACATGTATTTTAGCATTTACAACAAGATCTATTGGACGCATAAACTAGATCTAATTTATACCGTTCGTGAGTTGTAATGAAATGTGCAACATCCTACTACTTCCCTTCTCTTGCCTACATCGGTAGAGGTAGAACTCTGATATAAAGCCCAATAACCCTTTCTATATTTTTGCACTTTTTGCACTGAAATATTAATCATTATTCTAGCATAAAACTGCTGTTCTTGCAACTTTTTTTTGGTGGGGGGGGGGGTTAACAGGAGAGAAAACGCGTGTTAACAGAGTGATTCTCGCGCTCGCGTGCTGTTATAACACCATTTGTATATGCTTGTTCTCTGCAAAGCGTAAACGTCGTTCGGCCCCAAAACGAATAATTCAAAACAAAATGACGTCAACGTCAAAAAAAAAAACTCAGACATTCCCGCGCATTTCGTGGAAATTTAATGACCTTGAGTGACATTGTATTTATTTATCAGTTTTTACGCGTTTTATGCTAGAATAGCGTTAGCGCATGTTCATTTCGTGTTATAACATTTGCAGAATCCCTCGGGATACGTTGATATCCTCGCCCTAACGGGCTCGGGCACCAACCAATCTTTCGGGATTCTGCAGATATTCTAGCATAAAACTGCTGTTATTGTCACTTTTCGGGGGTGTTTTAACAGGAGAGAAAACGTGTGTTAACAGAGAGATTCTCGCGCTCACGTGCTGTTATAACACCTTTTTAATCCCCCGCCGTGGCGGAGGGATTATAGGAAATGTCTGCGTCCGTCCGTCCTTCCGTCCTTCCGTCCTTCCGTCCGTCCGTCCTTCCGTCCGTAACAAAATCGTGTCCGGTCCATATCTCCTAAACCCCTTGAAGGATTTTCATGAAACTTGGGTCAAATGATCACCTCATCAAGACGATATGCAGAACCCATGAGTCAGCCTTGTCGGTTCAAGGTCAAGGTCACAACTCAAGGTCAAAGGTTTGAGCCTGCCATTTTGTGTCCGCTCTATATCTCATAAACCCCTTGAAGGAATTTTATAAAACTTGGGTCAAATGATCACCTCATCAAGACGATGTGCAGAACCCATGAGTCAGCCATGCCGGCTCAAGGTCAAGGTCACAACTTAGGGTCAAAGGTTTTGAGCCTTCCATTTTGTGTCCGCTCTATATCTTCTAAACTCCTTGAAGGATTTTCATCAAACTTGGGTCAAATGATCACCTCATCAAGAACTCATGAGTCAGCCATGTCAACTCAAGGTCAAGGTCACAACTGAAGGTCAAAGGTTTCAGCTCTGTATCTCCTAAACCCCTTGAAGGATTTTCATGAAACTTGGGTCAAATGATCACCTCATCAAGACGTTGTGCAGAATTCATGAGTCAGCCATGTCAGTTCAAGGTCAATGTCACAGCTAAAATCAAAGGTTTACCCTTTACTATCCATAGCAGTGGCGGGGGATTTAGCTGTCTTTCAGACTGCCTTGTTAAATGTGCACGTTCTATGGCAGAGTGTAAACGCATTACGGCCCCAAAACGGATAATTAAAAATGAAATGACGTCAACGTGACAAAACAACGTAGACTTTACCGCGCATTTCATGGAAATTCAATGACGTTGAGGGACAATATATTTATTTTCCTGTTTTAACGCGTTTTATGCTAGAATAGCGTTAGCGCATGTTCTTTTCGTGTTATAACATCTTCAGAATCAATCGGAATCGTTGGTACCCTCGCCCTAACGGGCTCGGGTGCCAACAAATCCCTTGGGATTCTGCAGATGTTATAACACGAAAAAACATGCGTTATCCCTACATTATAACACGAAAAAACATGCGTTATCCCTACATAGAAATAGGATCCAAATCCGATTAGAAACCCCAACGTTAACTGATCTGATTACTAGACATACATAAACGCAACGTAATACATCTATTGTGTACTATAAAACAATTTGGAAGTTAAACAATTTCCATTAGTTTATATAGGGCAACATAAATCTTATGATATCTTAACGTGTGGTGCAATTAAACGGAAAATGCAAATAAATTTGTCAATATTATCTTCCAGCATATAATAAAAGGCTAAGCACCTGTCTGCATGTTTCATGTGCAGAATTATACTTAATATACTTATATAAAAATGTTTACAGTATTAGAACAAATTAGTGTCTGAAGAAATGATTGCACAGAAGATCCTTTTAGGACGGCCGGTGTAATGAAGTATTTCGACCCTCATAGAATAATGACCCCACGGTCATTATTCTACAGAAAAGTGACCCCCGGTCATAGTATTATGACCTCCAGATCATAGTACTATGACTCCCCTACGTGAAGTAAACTGAACCTCACGAAGAATATTGACTCCCATAAAAAAAACGACCCTCGGTCATTTGGTCAAATTTTGTGATAACTCATGTATCTAAGGCCTAATTGCTGCATTTTATGTCCCCACTCGGGGGAGGGGGGCATATAGATTTGCCCTTGTCCGTCCGTCCGTCCGTCCTTCCGTTTGACCATTAGCCCCAGATACCATCACTTGACACAGAAATCAGAGCATTCCGCAACGGGAAAAGGGATTCTATTTCTAGACTTGGTGTATACATTTTTTTCAGGAAAATAACAATTCACAATACGTTCACAAAACACACCAGTGTCAATAATCCCTGCAAACTTCGGTATGAAGTAAATATTCAGAAGAAAACTGCACAAGAAACTGCTAGCATAGAACTTAGTATTAATAGAAGTTGCAATACTTAGCAGTGGCAGTAAAGTACGGTAGCGGCAACAATAGAAAGTAGTAGTAGTAGTGGCAGTGGTAGTGGCAGTTGCAGTAGCAGCAGCAGCAACAGCAGCAGCAGAGGAATAAGTGACAGCAACAACAGCAGCAGGAGAAGAAGAGGTAGATGTACAAGACGTATTAGTGGAAGCAGGTATAGTAGTATCAGTAGTAGCAGTTGTAGTAGTAGTAGTAGAAGTAGTAGTAGTAGTAGTAGTAGTAGAAGAAGAAGAAGTACATGTAGTAATAGCAATAGAAGTAGCGGCACCAGTAGTAGTAGTACAATCAAAATGTTAACTATTGGCAATGGAGGGTATTAGAGTTGTAGATCTAGTAAAATTGTCCGTTAGGTTTGGTGGGGATCACTTTTTAATAGATATTATCGTCGAAAGTCTTTTTAGGAGCCAGTGTTTTACACAGAAAGAGTAACTTTTTTAAATAGAATAATGTCCGGGAATCGATATTGTATGAGAGTTCGAATGTAGTAATTTCGGCAGTGAGTATTTTACATGGAAGGAGTCACTTTTTCTATAGAATAATAACCGGGGTCGTTATTCTATGAGATTCGAAGGGAGTCATCTTTAGGGAGTCAGTATTTTACTTGGAGGGGGTCAGTTTTTCTATAGAATAATGACCGGGGGGTCGTTATTCTATAGAGTTTTCAAAGGGAGTCAGTTTTTTATAAGGGGAGACAATATTTTACAGGAAAGGAGTCACATTTTCTATAGAATAACGACCGAGGGGTCGTTATTCTATGGGGGTCGAAATACTTCATTACACTGGCACATTTTTATACAATCTCACCAGGCATACGTATGTTTTTGACCACACAGAAAATTACGTCAGACGACCTTCAGCTTTTCCTGGAGGTAAGGAAAATGAAAGTACAAAGGCTAAATTTGAAAACGAAAGTCGCATTTGCATTGGTAAATAGTCAGGGTTCATACACAGGGGTTACCCCATCTAAATGCATGCGCGTGGACTTCTTTTTTATTTGGCTTATGGGGAGTCAATTTTGAGCACTTTCGTACGGTTAATTATGCTGCTTTTCATGGAATTGCACATCATTGAAAGTTCCATATGCACCGCCGTATGAATACTTTTGCGTATGTCTCTAAACTGTATTCTGGAACTTACTCGTGTAACATGCGTAAATGCTGAGTTCTGCTCAAACTGGGTATAGAGGGCGTGGACGGTAGCTTGCATTTCCACAACCGTTCATGAACAGGCTCAATCAAACCGAGCCTGCAAAATATTCGTTTATGTCGTGTTGGGCGACCTGTGGTTTTCCACTTTTTTATTTGAAAATACCTAGGCTTTAGCACGATATGTCAGTTTTTCATCTCCGAAACGATATTAGCACTCGGAAAAAACAAATCCGTAACGGGGCAAGGGTATATCAAGAATTTTGGAACTTCGTCAAGTCATTCAAAAGGTCCTTTTAAATGTTGTCTAAAAGTGTCAGTTTATGCTTTGGATGTCAGATATTTGAGAGCTGCAGACCTAGACATTTCAGAAATATTTTCAAAATGAATTTCCTGTGATAAATATTGTTTCTACGGAAGCGTGAAAAGACCATCATACGCTAATACGTTTTATTACGTTACAGGTGCGGAGATAATAGTATGGTTGTTAATTACTTTGCTTAGTTGCGTACTGTGCGTGTAAAGGATCGTCTTATAGATTTGATTAATTAATTTGCATTTAATTGACCGTTTTTCGGTAAAAAAGAAGTTACTATTTAGCACAATAAAGCGGTCATCATCCCTTTCATTTTAAAGACTAAATTCCACATTAGCATGGCTGTAAACTAGTGAACTATTTGTGAAAATAGAATATACACTTTCTTAAATCTGCCTACTTTTGGTAGCTGTTTAGTTGAAGTATTGACTTCAAACCACGTTGTGTAAGAACTTTCTAAAATTTCGTTCCATGTCTTTTAAAGGGTTGGGCGAATTCTAATATTGTCTGGAGACTGCTGAGAATTATATAAAAACATTGCTTGAAACACTGTACAGGTCTCGGTCGGCACCACAAACACAGCCACAGAGCCTCGCATTTGCAAAGTAGGCCCACAGCAAAATGAAGCTGTAACGGAAAAATATTATAGACGGGTTGCTTCAAAAATCCAATTACATCTAAACTTTATTCAAAATATAGAAAAAGGATGAGGATTGGGTAAGCAGTAGAAAGGGCGGGGGTGAAGGGGATGAATATTCAAAAGGGAATGCTAAGTTCCTAATCACAGTTACCCTACAACGTAAACTACAGCAGCGCAGACACTCAGGTACAAAAGACAAACACACGCGCGCGCGCGCACATAACTAACTTACATTGATAAACAAACAGACAAGTAAGATTAACAACACTGTCGAGTACCGCCCAAGACACACAGAGGCACAAGCACATACACACGCACACACATAAGCAGGGAAAAACAACAATCGGGCACTGCATAAGGATTCCGGCAGCCAAATTTATTTTAACATTTTATTTTATTTAATATATTTTCAATGTTGTTTTAAACGGTATATTTGCCCATATTTTATTTTGGTTAATAAACATTTAGCAATGTAATTATTTTGACCTGCATTCTTACAGTCTGCAACACGTACACAGATAGCATGCTTGTGTTTTATTTTGGTGGACTCAACCTAGAACTCGTGAAAAATCATTACAAATTTTATAATGGCTCAGCTCAACATCTATAAATAATTTTGATTTAACTTCTTCATAGGTTTGACTCGGCTTCATTAGGCTTAAATCGCACTGCCCTGGATGGGCTTGCGGATGAGTTCCGGATTCCCATCCCTGGATTGCTCCGGAAGCGTATGAAAAAATGGGTTTTGAGAATTTGTTACGTTTTAAATCTCTAATGCAATCGTAACAGAACCTTAATTTACCTTACTAGTACCGGAATAAAACCGTAATAGCTCGTGTTTTTTTTTACCACAATGATTGTCTTCCGGACTGTTACGATCTTTTAAAATCTGTATTTCTGAACGGATATACCGGATGACTTACGAATGAGTTAGGAGTTCTACGGATGCGATACGGATGCTATCCGTATAGCATATCTACGCGTAATACTAATTGTCATAATTAATAGTCGATCAGCGTAAGTATTATACAAAAAAAAAAAACGGTGAATCTGTGGGCACTATTGCTTTGTTTCACTTGAAGAAATTGGCGACATTACGGCGTAATATCGCGAAACATGTACATATTCTAGGCTTGTCTAAGCAGCCAATTCGTACCGCCAGTTGTAGTTCAAGGGCTTAATAATTCCACCAGGATGAGATTGATTCTCCAACTGTGGTCTCTATTAAAGTTAAAGCGGTAATATTGAATATAATAAATACAGAAAAGTAATAAAATGTGTCTATATCCATAAGGCGTAATAAAGAATTGTTCGTTTACGGTATCCCGACCTACCCTAAATTTTTGGCCCGACCCTAAATGTTTTTATGGCCTTGGAGAATATTTTTTTCAGCTTTTTGACAAAAAATTGCAAAACTGCACTTTTTATGCTTTAAACATGCTCAGAGATGTTAGAAATCAACTTACTGCTGCTCTAAAGGCATAACCCCCTTGTTTGTATTCATTTTTTGACACAAAATTAATTTCTGAAAAGTCTCCCTAAATAAAGAAAAATCTAAAAAATAATTTTTTTCCGACCTACCTACCCTAATTTTTTTGGAGCATGTTACCGTAAACAAAGAATTTTTTTAGGCCTAAGTTAAATTTCATTTGATGAAATAATTGTAAGATATATATACAATGTAGTTTGAATGTATACTTTGTATATTCAGTTTCATTAAAGTTACACCTCAAGATAAGGGTATGTTTGAGGTATTTGTTATATCATTTTATTTATTTTTTTATCACGCTATAAATATACCAATGTTTTGGTTTTCCCGACTGTATTAACCCTTAGCCTGCTAAATTTCTAAAATGGACTGGTCCATCTTTCAATTTGGACAGTACCATTATTAACTGTTAAAAGGGGTGCTTACCAAAAAAATACTGACTGAATGACGGATGTGCAGGCTGATCTTGGTCTGCACTGGTCGCAAAGGCAGAATCAATTGCCACCAGCAGGCTAGGGTTAAAGGGTATCGCTACATTGCGCTTATCTTATGATAAGATTAGCTCAAGTCTGATGCAAATTATGGCCAAAATCATGATATCTCTTTTGGATACTTTTTCAAACAATATTAATTTATAGCATTTGCATCTTCAGATTAGCTGAACTCTCTTCGGTAGATAAAACATATGTTTACGTATATTTTTGTAGGAAGTGCAAAACCTTGATTTATATCCTGTTAAATTTCCGTTACAATATTAATCAGCGAAATGGCATCCATGATATGATCAACGTATCAACCCATTGTTAAATAATGGATGTTATATGAGGGAATAAAGAACTGGTGGTAAAACAAAAACTTAGCGTGTTTAGGTTTACATCATTCATGAAGGAAGTCCTATAGTAGTTTCATACTTTTACTTGAAGACATTTTCAAGACGGTCGTTGATTGATGTTTGCCTCTTAGTTTCGGTGGTGTGGTGGTTATTTTCAGTAATATTCTGAATAACAAATATTTCTATCATAATATTTTATCATCACATTCATCAGTTTTGGTAGCCTTTATTTAATTTGCATTAGTTGATAAATACAGTAAATTTATGGTAAGTGCAGCGCTAGAATGCATGCCAAAATTATATTGATATTACACAACAAACAACTACTAACGTTGAGAGGGATTGCCGCCAGAACTGTGACAATTCTTTTTGAAATGAAGAAAGTACCATATACCTTTTACACACCAGATGGCAACTTTAATATTTTTTATGTTACAGTGTCATATTATATAGGCGATTCTGGTTCCTCTGAAATGCTTGATATTATGACGTGTGCCTGATTTTTACCCTCGTTAGGAGTCCTACACATCAAAAAATGTTTTTCTTGTCCTGTATTTGCATAAGTTTAATTTCGCTTGTGTGACGGAACAACAACATCAATAAATTACAATGATTCAGATGAAATTAATACCGTCTGTTATAAAGCGACAGACTGCAAAGAAAACCAACATTACGAAGTCAGTGCTGAGTGAAAGCTGTAACCGGTTGTCTATTCTCGTTTCCTATTTACATTCTGATGTTTTGATTTTTGCAGAAACCTGTTTATTAGAGAACGACATAGACATGATAATTCAGTTATGTCTGGTAAGTTGTAGATTTTGTAAAGGTAAATAACCTGTGACAGTCAGACATACAAATTGCTCAATATTTACCTGATGTATTTCAACAATGAGTAGACGGGTGGAAAAGAAAGAATAGAAAATAAGATTGAAGAGGGTTGTCTAGCAACAGAATATATTTACACTTTACATCGGAAAACTATTTCTCACATCTTTGGTTGTTGATAGAGCATCTTAAAAAGTAATTACTGAATAGTTTGAAGAACGCGTTGTTATGTGTTCATTCTTCGACTGAAATGGCAAGTTTGTGTACTATATTTTGTGATCGGATGAAAATGAATTGTACCGACCTGCCTCAGAATGTCTATTTTATTTTCCTGTTGCTTATATATAGTGGAAAAGTGGGTCTTTTGGCACCCAACTGATTTTTACCACTTCACCAATGGTCTAGGGGAAGGGGGTTACCTATATACAAGTGAAACAACAAAATAAACATAAATAACTTATCAGACCAGATCGATGTTAGCTGGAAGAGGCGAGCTTTGCCGATGCCCCTCCGCTAATCCTTGAAACTTGCTAAAATATATAATAAAAACAATAGTCTGTTATTCTTTTTTCCTGCAATTCATGTAACATATTTGTTTTGTATTTCATTCTTGATAAATACTTTTTGATTTTGTATCCGTCCACATAGAAAACATTGTCCCTTTTTTGTTAACTTTCACATAAAATTTCTTTCAAAAGACTATCTGAAAAAGTCTAACGTTAATAAGCCAAGTATAAAGCATCTGGTGCAGAAAACAAAAATACGCTCTCTCTCTGTCTACGTTTAATAATCCTTTCTGACTTGATTATCTTAATTTTAAAACAATTCGTCCATAACTAATGCTTTGAACAGACAAATTCCAATATCTGAATCCTTCACGTAAGGAAGCTCCGTTTCTAATTACATTATAAGACACGCTACCAGTTTGTTTGTTTATTATAATGACGAACTGGTCACTTACACTTTAAAAACCGTCAGTGTACCGTTCCAAATGGAGATATGTCACTGCTGCTGGAATTAAAGACTTACGTTTTGTTGGTTCGTCTATACGAATTGGGGCCAAGATTTGTAATCATGTCAATAGAGTGATAACAAAAGATATCAGACAAATGTTATCGAGGAGTTGTCAAAGTGGTTATACAATACGCCGATATACAGTAAGCTGAGTCAAGTTTTCAATAAATCTTATCGCAAGAAGACAGTGATTTTGATAAATGTATTATCTTTCTGATTAGTATGTTATTTCCGGCAGAAGACCTCCATTTCCAGGTAACGTAACCTCTGAAAGACGTCTATTAGTGACGAACAGTTCTCTTTTTAATGATCTTTTATATCAGTGGAACATAGGTGGGCTCTTGTTTCTGCCAGATACAATTTTCCAATGTATAGCTCCGCGTAATAATTTCGGCTTAACAGTCTAAGAAATAATGGCAAAACTCACTAGCAAAATTTACATTACAGTCCTATTTACTGAAAACATTTTCAATGCTTACACGTGTACTACAGTAACAGTACATACATTACAATAATTTTAATTAAGCATTAGACATTTTACAACAATCGTAATGCGAAAAAGTCATTTTGACATTCTTCAAATATACTGTTTATTTCAATATTCTGAAGACATATACCTAGGACGGCTTTTAGTGTAAGAATCCATTATCTGTACATCCATACACGCACTCGTGATGGGTTTCGTATTGATGGAGCGACGTTCTTACAACGTGTTTCTTTCATTTTTGGTCTTTTTGGATGTCCTGAGCTCGATAGTAGACTTCTGACTCCAACAATCGATTAGTGTGACCATACCATTATCATACAAAATGTCCGAATCTAAACCCGCAAACACACTGCAGTGCATTATAAGAAATCATCAGACTAATTAAAGAACAAAACATTTAAACGGGCTGTTTATTCTTACAAACATATTTAAACGCCGGTTGAAGTTATCTTTGATAATCAATTATTAAAGCGTGTTAATACATATGATATTATATACAGTATCAAAAATGAATGTGTTTTCAGCAGATTATTGCTTTCACGCACTGATTATCACTTATCGGCCCTGGCCGAAAACTCATAATCATAATCCGCCCGGTGAACACGTGCGCGTGAAACCAATGGCTACACAAAACGTCATCATGGTCAGTGCGCTTTCAACATGGCGGCCGAGCGGCCGAGCGGACGTCGGAGACGTTATTGGACGTGACAATGGTCTGTCACTGGTCTACACGTTAAACTGTTGTTTATCGCAAAATTACAATGCTTGCTTTTCAGTAATAAAACAGAACATGCACATATTTACATTGGAGCTAGCATTCCGAGTTTCAAAAGTGTTCGGGTATGTTGTGTAAAACAGCATGATTCGCACCACACAATTTCAAAATTTCGACGAAGTTGCAGGTTTCTTCTCAGTGAAAATAATATGACTGCTTTCCCTAAACTTAGATCTTCAGCTAAGAAAACTGATTTTGTTTTTCATGGAATGGCTCAAATTAGGCTCAAATTATTTGCTGTTCCACATTTTTAGAATGGCGAACCATTTGATGAGTTCGATAGGTACATACGAATTTTGAGACAAATGTACCCCCAGACTATTTAACCATTGAAAACTAGCGTCAGGAGTTGTAATTACTCCCTTTGAGTAATGCAACCAAACATATGTATTAAAAACATTAATACACGCCCTCAGGCCATTATTCATTTTTCGGGCCGATTACCACTTCCCGGCCTGGCTCTGTCGTGTATTAACCTCTAATTATTTGTTTTGTCCTCGGAAAAAAGCTTATCGAAAGATATGAAAGGTAATAGAATTTTCCGTAGAATAAGCATCTGGTATAAACATAAATAAACGCAATCATTTGATCAAAGAGATTTTTTTCGCGTTATTTTGATGCAGATAGGTATTAAGCTTGAATGTTTCTTGAAATCAGAAAGATAACCTAGATATTGGTATTCTTTTACATTATAGCTGAACTATTTTTGTTTTGGTCTACCATTAATGATAATCAATATTCGATAAAAAGTTAACATTTTTCTCTCAACTTTGAAGTTGATACTGTTTACATCCCTTTACACTGTCAGTTGTCAAATAACTCAGAACTTTGAGGAGATTCAATCATGTTGACATGTACTTGTGTCTGTTCCAGAGGTTTATTCAGAAATCGAGACATGATATTACACAATATCTTAAAATCAAAACAAAACGTCTACCGTAGTACTTATCTATGTCTTCATTACTGTCTGACACACTAGGTTCATCTCAATATAATGAAACATAATAGATATTATTACAGAATGCGGAAAGCTCTATCAAAGAGGACTGGATAGCAGCGAGGTTACAAACAATTGCTACTGGACAGACAGTCTTTCGTGATCTAACAAGTTGTGGAGCCGCCGTAGCGCGTCCGTCTTGAGATCGAAGGGTCCCGGGTTCGATCCCGACCACTGCCTTGGTGGTAGTGTCCTTAGGCAAGTAATCAATTTCGCTGTTGTAATAAATTGTATGATTGAATTTCTCACCGAGCAAATTTATTGCAAAACTTGTTGATATTATGCGAATGCAGTGTAAACTATTTGAATGCTAGCAAAATGTACCGAGTATTAGGCAAGAAATTTTGCACGAAGTCTGAAATTTGGCCTGTTTTGTCTATCTTATGAAAATTAATGGGTATTAACTCTAACATTCTCTAACTCTTACATTTAAATGTATAACATTACACTAAGTGGCATTGCAGATTTGCCCTCAGCCCATCTCTGCATGTATTTCTGGCGTCAGTTCACCCTATCTTGGTCCTATAGTAACTTGTAAAGCCTACAAGGTATCTAAACGGATATGAGATTTGGCATGTCCTTTTATTTTGTTGCTACATCAAACAATTTGGTTACTATAGCAACAAGTGTGAAAATATACCAAAGAAATTCTTTTGAAACTATCGTAGCACAAGATATTCAATCATGAAACATGGTTCATAAACAGTATACAATATAGAGGATATATAGACAGTATACAAAGTATTTTCTATCATTTATTGCTTGTTTGTCCGTCTGTCCTGTCGTGAGTTACAAAAGATGGACGTTGACATAACTTTTACAGTTACAAGTCCTCTTTTTCATGAACATTTGTTCGTAGACAGAATGAATTATCAAAACATAAACATCATTTTTCTCCTGGCCAGCAGTATGTCTGTATGTTCGTGCACCACTCAGTCAGTTTGTCACAACGGATCAGTAGGTCCAGCGATAAATTGTAAACTGAAGTCTTACTGAAGTGTCCGTGTAAGTTTGTACATGTGTAGTAGACTAATAGAGAATTTGCTTCTTCTTTTCTTCCATTTGTTTGCTTTTCATCTGCCAATATAGATCTTACTATAGAAGTAAAAGAGATTTATTCATGAAATCTTGAAAATAGATGGCGATCACTATGGAGGAGAATATGCAGGTATTTTTGTTTTTTATGTTTTAAACTATTGATGTTGTGTATACCAGCAATAGCTCTGTATGATTAGTTGCAAATTGTGTATATACTTACTGGAATTGTCTAAGCACTGTATTGAGCTTATTCCATAATTGCTTTAACTAAAATCTCAAATGGTATCCAAACACTCTAGTTAGATGCCTCCGTTGAAACATTTACATTTTCTCTTTAACATTGATTTGTTTGACTCTACCTGGAATTTCTCTTTTAGACGACTTACACAGAAACTCTACTTAAACTGAGTCTGACTGTTACCCATTCCATAGATAGAATATACATTGTACGAAAATTTGGTGGGTGGGGGAATTTTACTTATAAGTTTGTAGATATACAAAACACAAATCATAACTCTAACTACACTAAAGTCATTTTATTATGAATATATACAGCAATTGTTTCAAAATGACAAGTTCTCTTCCTCCCACATATTTGCGACTTCTTCACCTCAGAAAACAGTCCATTCAGCCCAGAAAACATGAAAACAACCCCTTTTATACCAGCTACAAAACATTGAAAGCTATCCTCCAAATATAGAATGCTATCTCATAAATTATAGCATTAACCTTGCCAGCTAGGTAGCCCAGACCCTAGAGATTTATTGAGCTACATACTGAAATACACACTGACCCTAGCTGACCCCAGTATTCTGCAGAAAGTAGATTCTCTGCAGGGAAAGAAAATACAACAACATTTAAAATCTTTATGAAGTTATAACAATATTACAAACAATCTACTTGTGTGTGGTTAAATGTACATGTAAACTGTATATATAATCTGTTAAATGTAAATACAACATTTAATTTAGTGAAATGATAACCATGATGTGATCGAAATATTGATATATTGGTGAAACATAAAATCGGTAATTGGCAAAAGAACAGAACGTGAAGTGTTTTCAGGTCCACAACAATGAAACAGTTTAATGCTTTTTCATGTTTTAATCCATTTTTCATTGTTTAACGGTCAAATAACACAACTGTAGTTATTTCTTCTTAGTGAAGCATGATATAATGCTATAATTTATGAATATTTGATACCTGACATTTTACATTACTAATACAAACATAACTGAATAACATTAAATGTATACACTTGTTTGTAAATAACATTTTTGCCAAAATGCATGCCCTGTATACAAATAAGAAATTAATTTACCTGTAGATATCTTTCCAGAAGACAATAGAATTATGAACCCTTCATCTGACAAAGGGAATATTGCAAACCTTGGACACTTACCTTTGAACTGTTTAATATGTCCTTTGTCTTAAAACGTTATGTTGCTAATAATTATATTTTGCATGTTTCTAATATAATTGTATCTGCAAAACTGCTTTGTATTATCGGTTGGCAATATATCATACTACATTATAGCAAGTCGTTCAAGCAGAATTTGTTAACAATGACAACCACTTTTTAATATGACAGTGTTCCATTCTGTTTATTAGCCCCGTACGTGTCTCATTTTTGTCCAGCTTTCTCAAGATTGGGGCATGACAGCGGTATGGACACGATTCTTAAGATATTCCCACTTCCAGTGAAACAAGAATTGTTTACATATATAATTTATAGTAAATACGAAATCAGTTCTTAATATTCATAAATTTTCAGGAGTAAAAATACTCCTAATCAATTTCATATTGTACCAATTTACTCTCACAAAAAATATGATGAGTAAATACTCATAGGCCAAAAAAAATATCTGGAGCCCTGGAACACAGATGGCATTTTGTAAATACACACAGAACTTAAATTGAAGATAGAGAAGTTCCTTAACTGAAGTATAATCGACCCTAATACTTAGAATTAATCACACACAAAAAAGATTATCTGCACAGTGGTAAGTACTTATCATGAATACATTTCAAAATCTATTCAGTTTGCTGCTATTAAAACTACTTTCCACTTTTCTGTTGAAGATTGGCTTTGTTGACAATGAATTAAAATGGGATGAAAATTTAAGGAGCCTTATTCCGCGCTTTTGAGTACAAGGAAACATTTCAAAATTTAATATATTACTTTGAATATCTGCCGGAGGAAATGTAAGATTAGTGTAGCTCTTGTTTGTAAAAAAAGTATACTCAGTCTTTAAAGGAAAACCGTTAACAAGAGGTGTGAGAGCAGGCAAATATTTCAATACTTTAATCACACATAATTGGTAAGTATCTTATTTTTTTTAAGTCAAATGTGTTATTTTACTTCTTCTGTCGTACTTTCTTTGTAGGTAAATGTGACAGTGACGTCACGGAGTTAAGAAAAATGACATGTCATTGTCACTGCTATCTTGCTGAGTGACAGATTTTTAAAAAAAAAAGTTCTTTAATGGGAATACAGGGAAAAAAGTAACATAATTATTTTATCGTCACAGTAACGCTATAGAGTGTTTTCTTTTGATTACCAGAATATCAGAATAAACAGAACATTAGTGTTTTAAACTTAAATATTGAAACAGGCATATAGTCTATGTTCAAATTTCAGCCGAAATTAAAACTTAATGTACCGATCTTTTGCGCATAACATAGAAATGATTTACCTGTGACTGATTGTGGCTCAGTAAGGCATGTAAAGAAACAACTTGTATTTTTGACAAGAACTGTTTACGTATGTGTCATCTACCATGATACATTGTATAGGGGAAAAGACATCAAATGATGCCACAATGTAGCTTGAATCTTCATATGGTATTTATAGACAAATGATCGAAGCGCTCTATCAAAAACCACGAATTTGAGTAGCTGATTGACTTGTAATGCCTGTAATTCAGATAAGCAGCCTATGAAAAACAATTAAATAACAGTTACGGAGTTGTGAAATACCTCGTGTTCTGATTCCGTTTTCTAATTTCCAGATAACAATGATTATGTTAAGTTCAAATTATCTATAGAAGTAATCGTTAAAGCATCTATCCGTTAGAGGTAAATTGTAGTAGTAATACATGGGATAAACACCTGTTACTAATATCAGATGGTGTTTTACGAAGAGTTATGCTGAAAGCTAATTTGTCTACATTAGGAGTTTTTACTTAATCATAAGAAAGTGAAAATTCGCTTTATTTTTATTTTTGATATCATTGACGACAATCTAGACATAACAAGGGCTCCCTGATTATGATATCAAACTAGTATGGGGGCAGAATAGGTGATTTTAAATGCGTATCTAGAAGCACTAGGACCACGATCGTTTTTAGCTTTATATTTTGTTAATCTAGTGGATGTTATTTTAGTCTATCACTGTAAACGTAGCTCTCAGGCATTAAATTTCTAAATTCTTAAAAGAAGGATTTGAGAAAGTGATCAAATGCCATTGCTTATATGACTCTTAGAACTGTTATGATATATTTACATAATGTAACCATATTGTTTTGCTTCTTACGCATTTATGTCTTTGTCACTTTTCGATGTCAAGATTGAAGGCAAGTATTTTGTCGAGTTCACGTGTGAATTATTCTAAAGAATTATTACTGTCATAACAAAATTTTCTAATAATTAATGCTATTAATTTTATTATTATTTTTACTTTATTATTACTATTATTATTATTTTATTATTATTATTGCTTTATCATTATTATCATTGATATTATTTATTTTTTATCTGGTCAATCATGTTGCTATTTCTTGTGTCTCTGAGCAGACACGCTGAATTCAACAAAGGAAAACTGCACATTTTTTCAATAGCAATAAGATTAGTACAAAACATACTTTAAATTCAAACATTGAAAACATAAAGTAACCAGAAGACTTAGTTCAATTCTAATTGCATTTCAGATTTTTTATTTCACTTTAAACATTTAGTTCTTTATCTATTCTACATTTTGATGTCCGTCGTTTATATTACTGAAAAATTGTTGAAAAAGACGTTAAACCCGAACACACACACACACACACACACACACACACACACACACACATTTTGATGTCAATATCCCTTGCAATATTAAAAGAAAATATCACTAATATAAAACTGATTTTTCCTAAAGAGCTTTGCTTAACGTTACGCCCCATGTAGATAAAATTCTTTAATTAACGGAGCTAGAACGAATCCACTTCTTACATCCTTTAAATGCAAAGAACTGCAAATAAAAATGTATTTTAAAAAATTTATCTATTTCAATGAATGAATTTCTGACAGCTATGTGAACTTATTAATTAGTCTAACACGACCAGCAAATAACCTACATACACACAGGAGAAAATCATTCAACGGTTATTTTGCAATGACCCATGCGCTTGCAAAGTAGTGACGTCATCCTCTATGTAGAGAATGATCCAGGTGCGTAGCACGTCGTAAAAAGTAGTTAGATTTTTTCTAACACTGATGATATTAGTATGTCGTGTTAGAATCGAAATAGCAAGTTCCCAAGTGTGATTAATCGTAGAATAACCCGAGTTTGTCGTTCTCATGCGAAACAATATATCTCTCAGGCCTACGGCCTTCGTGATATATTCTTATGCACAAGAACTCAAAACACGGGTTATCACTCAGGCCTACGGCCTTCGTGATATATTCTTACGCACAAGAACTCAAAACACGGGGTATTCTACAATAAACCACGCTTGGGAACTTATTATTTCTGAAATATACCCCTGTATATCTTAAAATAAATTGTACACCACATCCACTTTTTAGGACCGGTAACTTCACAGCGAAAAAAGTAAATGTTAAAAATTAATCGTTTATACAAATGTGATACACTGTTAAAACACTTTCAATATTTTTGTAATAATATACTGAATGTTGGCAAAGCAATGAGGCCATGCAGTCAAACGAAAATTTAACTTCCCTTGGTAGGATGAGCAAGTAAATTTATGGAAGAAGATTCATGTCTATGTTCCACAATGACTCAGCTGTTGAAAAACCAACGATGCTTGTCAGTATTTTAAATTATCAAACAAGAGTTCTGTCTACCTTCCATAAATCAGGAATATGCTGAAAAATAAATGTTCATAAAATTGTCGAAACGAAACCCTATAAACTTCATCATAGGCGCATTTCATCTTAAGTGTGCGTAACAAATATTATTATAGGCTATTTCTCGCTTTGTGAATCAAAAAGGTCTTAAGGATTGATAAACTATTCGTCGGTGTGGTGGCTGATAATGTGATATAGGTCAAATGTCTAGACGAAATGTCCACATACATACATTGTAAATATTTCAGTCAGTTTAAGACTCATTATCGATGTACCTGCTGGGTATTTAAAACGGAAATATATCTTAAATATAAGCGCCGATCGCTCCTTATTACATTAGAATTTTAAGCCCCAAAACGGACAATTTCATGTACAAAGTATCTTTGTTAGCACAAACTGAAGAGGTCTGTGTGTATAAATTTATGACTAACCATAGTATAAAGATGCACTACTACTAGAAACTGACAGTTATGTTCAAACTAATTTGTTTGTTTTGGGTTTAACGCCGTTTTTCAACAGTATTTCACTCATGTAACGGCGGGCAGTTAACCTAACCAGTATTCCTGGATTCTGTACCAGTACAAACCTGTTCTCCGCAAGTAACTGCCAACTTCCCCACATGAATCAGAGGTACGTTCAAATTAAGGACTGCTACTAAATGATATTTTATTGTGAAAAGTAGCTCTACATTCATCGTTAGCAAGGTTAAGTACTATTGATGAGGATATTTATATTTTGATATCTAATGTGAAAAATGCGCAAAATATATATTCAATAAGTACATAGTTTATGGGATTAGATACTAGTGTATTGAAGTACATATAGCTTTTGGACTTTCCTTAACAAAACGTGTTATTCTTTTGTACCGCGCTATCGAACGTTGTTCACGCGAGGGGTCAGATATCAAAGTTTAATACATTATTATTATAAAATTTTGTATGCATGTATGATTATGGAAACTGTTTTAATTCAACTCGCTGAACCATACTTGGTGGCTATGGTATTAGAATCCCGCACATGTGTACAACCAGCGACAGAACAATCAATATCTACTTTTTATACCAAAACCAAAACGTTCATCATAATCAAGCTTGTCAAATTCTAAGCAGTTGTTTCATTAGATACTCCTTAGAACATTTATCTAAGTATAATTCTGCACATTAAGCATGCAGGCAGGTGCTGTGTTGCTCATTATATGCTAGAAGATAATATTAACAAGTTTATGTGCACTTCCCATCTAATTACGCCACATGATAAATTATTAGGGGATTTATATTATCATATAAGTACACTAATGGAAATACTGTAACTCCTCGCTTGTCTTTTTGTGTATAATTGATTGATAACATCGCATTTAACCTATATCAAGCATCTTTTGATTTTTACAGAACCGCGTTCCTGGAATAATTAGCATTTCATTGACTTGTAGAATAATATGTAAATAGGTTAATTAGGATTGATAAAACAGTTTCAGGCAGTTCTAGGCGGCGCGAAAGATGTTGCAAAATTCATTCTCTCACACGATCAGTTCAGTAAAACCGGGTCTGCTGTCTGTGTTTTATGAGTCAAAAAGTTCTTGTTATGTATTTTGATATTTAAAACAAAGTATTCCCATGAAGTTTTTTGTTAACCACGCGATGTGATTAAAAACAATTAAATTTGAATATCACTCGATTTAACGAAGTTGTAATACCACAAGATTACAAATTACTCTATGAATGTTAAATTTTATTGGTAGATCATAACTGTCTTATGACGAATAAGAAGTAAATAGGCATGAACCATACACACACCCTTCATATTTTACTGCATTCTTTATTGGTAAACGTTGCTTTTTTATTTTTGTTTTAATTTTGCATAACGGACATTATTATCATTCTTTTTTTTTTGGTTGGGTTTAACGTCGCACCGACACAATTTTAGGACATATGGCAACTTTCCAGCTTTGATGGTGGAGCAAGACCCCAGATGCCCCTCCGTGCATTATTTCATCACGAGCGGGCACCTGGGTAGAACCACCGACCTTCCGTAAGTCAGCTGTATGGAAGCCATGAAGGATTCAACGCCCCGAGTGAGGCTCGAACCCACATCGATGAGGGGCAAGTGAGCATAACCGACATTAAAAATTAACAATATGAATACGCTAACAATATTATAATTGACCGAGCGTCTGGAATGCTTATTGTCCCGTTAACGAAAGATCTAGTTGTTCCATAGTAGGCAACTTTTCAAGAAAGTTATGAAATAACGTAAAAGAAGTTTGATTCAAAATAAGAAGGGGACTATGCAAAGATCATATTTAGTTTATTATAGCAACAATTTTTTATTACAATCACTTTATATATAATGGGAACTTTATGGCCCGTGAAACTTCAAACACTTTGAAACTTTTTAGTTAGTTAAAGGTTTATATCATTGTTGTTATGTCGGGCCTTTTTTTATCATGGAACCCATTCAATGTTTCTGAATATAAGAGTTCAGCATAAGAACGTGCTAGGAGAGTATTGCATATTTCTTAACGTCTCATGAACAGACTGTCGAATAATTTTTGTTATTTTGCGTGATTGCGTTCTATTGTTTTCAAAGTACCGTCCTACCAATTATATTAGATATCTTTCTCTACGTGATGAACAGGTAGCATTGTTTTAGACAGATGTATGATAAAAGTGTAGCTTCAAGTTTAGGCATATATTTGAAACATTAAATTAAAGGAAATATGATAGACAATTATTTTCTAAACGAAGTAATGACTTCCTTTTTATCAGACTAGATATTTTCAAACCGTTATATCTATCAACATATTTCCAAAACAACTGTCAAGGTATCAGACTTAAAACCACTTATAGGGTAAAAATAATAAAAAGCAATGCTGAAACTCGATACTCTATTGTACGTGCTCTGATAAAATGACATACTAAAATATATTTTGCTATATTACAGAAGCTGATGATAGACATCGAGCTAAAAACATATACCCAAAAAAGAACACTAATGACCAGATAAAAGGGACAATGCTTCCACTGTCACAAAAATATCCTAAACATTCAGAATATCACTCAAATACCTATAGATCTTTTAGGGATTTTTTTATTGCATGAAAAGTTGAATAAGTCATGTTCTTGTTAGGTTTTGTCCAAGTAGCACGAGAAGACCATGCAACTGATGTTAAGTTAACAACTCATAATTACTACTTTATTTGTGGCTTGTTGGATTTCAGGAATGCATGCAGGTACAGGTTGCATCCCTTTTCGCAGGATTTGTGTGTCCATGCGTCTTTTGCATATGGTATCGTTTGACGAACATCAAAGGACGCCATATTGTCTGCTGAAAAGTCAGACAGGTAATCTCCACACATGCCATACATGTAAGATATGGACGATCCAAAGCTTGGACATAAATGAACGTGATTTGTGTTAGTAAAGTAGAACACTTTGTTTGTCTGCGTTTTCAATTAATATCTAAAGAAGCAATTAAAAGTGCAATTTCCGAAACACAAATCCACTCAAATCTGCTTTTCAGATTGCATACACATACAAAAAAAATACACTTCAAACAGATTTAATTTCTAACCAAGAATTTGTAAAGAAAATGATTTTTGTTGTTAAAAGTACACACCTTTTATTTGTATCTAACGGTCTGATTCAAAAGTCGGTTTGTACTGTAGGCTAATTTTTCTACAGTCAATTATTCATGATACGTTTAACAAATGATTATAATTTATGAATTTCTTATCTTTGTATTTAAAACCTTACGACTGCTGCCACTGACCGACAATGAACGGCGATGAATATGAAATTTTAAGCGTCGTGTATTATGCTACAAAACGTTTAAATGCGAAAGCAATTCTGGTATATCAAACTTTTTTTAAAAGCTGGAATATTATATCTTAATCCTTTTATTGCTTGATGTATTTCTCGTTTAAAGATTGAAGATTGAAGTTTATTTGTTTAACTAATAATTTTATATCAGATGACCATGAGGCGTTCATGAAAGTTGCTGTTCAAACAGAGACTCCTATACAAAGAAAAAATGGCTTGCCGACACATAATATAATCAAAAGGAATTTAAACGATATTGAAAAATATCTACATATCTGCTTTGGATAATTGGTTTGAATGTTTCGCGTTCATAAAATGTTCATTTAAAATGACCATGCTACTTATAAAATCAGTACGAAAAATATAAATTTTATAATGATTATCAAACTGTTCTTCTTTTTACCTTTTATAAGAAATAACTATGTACCGCAGATCAGTTAAACATTTACTTGTACTATATTATTTACTGATCACATGATCGAAGCACGGACTTTAATATTTTCTGACGGCACATAGTGTAATACTTAATTCAAATCTGAACACAATAATTGTTTCGGTTGCTTGATGATCATACGTCTTTTATCCTGGTAATAATGACGTTATGTTCTAGTTGGCATGGTCCCAATCAGACAGTTGTCTGTAATCATACGAGTGATTGACCCGGGTCATGAGCATTATATGAGCCGTGCCATGAGAAAACCAACATAGTGGCTTTGTGACCAGCATGGATCCAGACCAGCCTGCGCATCCGCGCAGTCTGGTCAGGATCCATGCTGTTCACTAAAGGTTTCTCTAATTGCAGTAGGCTATAAAAGCGAACAGCATGGATCCTGACCAGACTGCGCGGATGCGCAGGCTGGTCTTGATCCTTGCTGGTCGCAAACCCACTATGTTGGTTTTCTCATGGCGCGGCTCATATTATCTTATCTCACAGCAGCATATCAACATATCTCTGCAGTAAAAACAATTGAATGAATGCAGACAAGGGATAAACTTAAAATTTCGTTCTTATTTTCAGTAAAAACCCACTATGTAATGATACGGATGTTAGAAGCTGTACAAAGTATTCTTATCCAAGCTGAAACATATCAAACATGGTTTTCGTACGGAAATAATTTTAAACAACAATAAAACTCTCTTTTAACTGTGAACTTTGAATTATACTTAGTCATTTATACCACCTTTTCTAAACAAAATAGTTTGGGCTATTTTAAAGTGTTACCGCGAAACAAATATGGAATCACAAATACACTACCTAACCTTTTCCAATTTAACTGTGATTACAAATATGCATTTTTGGTTTTATATACGTAGAAATGTATCCCTGATATGCGGCTGCTATTAATGAAGAAAACAATAAACAGAATAAATTCTGATATTATTATCATTATCAAATGTATCATCATTTTTATCAATGTTCCATATCATTTAAAGTATCTTAGTTTACTATATTGCTCAATAACTGCAATTATATATTTTAGGCTTTTATTGCTTCTTTAACTGAGTTAAATTCCTATTTCACTGAACGTTCTTTCGTTTGATTTTCATATACACCATTTTTGGACGGATTTCGTCTTAATCGATTTTTTGATAACCACCAAATATTTCTCACTCCGCCGAAAGAAAATAGTTCTCAAATGGCAGCACATAGAACAACTGAAATCACCACGCTTCACTGCGCGCTTTAATTGAATGCAGAGGATTAGTGTAGTATAAACTCGAGCAGATGATGTGCCCGCTGACCAATAAACTAAGCACGCTTTATATACGAGACAGTGTTCTTATCGCTGGATGACGGATTTTTCAATGAAGATTTTACATCAATGGAATTCACAAATAAATTAGCTGTACTGAAAATTCAGAATTTAGGGGAAGTAAAAGCTCGGATATTTGTTATTTTTAATCACCACAAAGAAGTGAAATAGAATAACAGAATTTTGATAGAATTTTTTGATAATCAAAAGAAGTAAAAGACTTTTCCAATGAGTTATGATACTTGGAAATTTATTGAGAAAGGAATCTATTATATTGCCGAATACAATATTACTTAGCTCTCGGTAAATCTGTAAAAGTTATTACTATTCTAGAGCAAAATAAAAATATTTCATGCTTAAATGATTTGGCTATTACAGTCTATTTTAATTTGCAACACGGTAATCAGTTATATGTGTATTCCTTAAAAGTCTGATCGTCCCTGCTATAATTAGTGACCTTAAAAAATGTATTTCAGATCTGTTCCCTATGTTATCATAGTTTGATGTATAATTGCCCAATAGTTATTACAAAATGTATTATAGTTTTGTAATCGTGTGTATGTGTCTACATGCACATCTGTGCAGTCTGATAATGATAGTCTGCATATTTAGTCATTAAATTCACAGTTTAACACTCCCAACAGAAAAGGGACATTGCTGATCTCGGACCTGACAGAATCAATACATTTCAAGACAATCCGTCCTCCAGTATTTACAATGCTTTGAGTTCCCTTTCTTTTACTACTGTAAATGAATGCAGTTATCTGTCAAACGTTTTCCAAGTGCTATTACTGGAATGGTTTATGTTGAATCCTCTTCTTAAACTCCTAAGGGGCACAATTTTATTGTCTAAATATGTGTGTGTCTGTTTATTTGTAACGGATCCTGTAGACTTTTACATGATAACTCTGTCCTTCATGCACAAATATGGCACAAAGTTCCCACAGTATAATCTTTTAACCCGTCATGATGTGTAATCCTCGTTTTCGCATTCTGAGAAAATTTCAAATACGAAGTCACTAAATTTTCTGGTAACTAAGTAAGGACCTTTCCGGAAACAGGATGCTTACGTAATCCACACTTTGTACAAGTCTTGATATGGCTTTTTACACTGTCTTTCATTTTGTACCTCGTATATTTCTGCCTCAGCCATGGATAACACTTGTCCACTCCTAAGTGAGCACCAGTATTCGAGTCATGAACTGAATGTAAAATCTTCTTTCTTTATGGATGTAAGAGCGTTTTTTTTTTCAGGATATCCGCCATTTTGAAAAATGTTTCTCCGAATATTGCTTTCTAACAAAAGTTTTGCCAAAAATTAATGATAGAGGATTAAAATATGGCTAAAAATGTATCATTTAATCAAATAGATTCTACTTTCTGCGAAAAAAAAATTTCACCCTTATTTTTTGCTGGTATTTGTCTAAAATTGACGTACGATTTACAATAGGGTAGGGGTAGGTAATGTCAAATATCTACTAAAGTAGATCCGGTTTGGTTTTGAAATTTTCCTGACTGATACATATAATGATAAGCTATAATTGAAATAAAAGTTTTCAAGATAGCACTTAATATTATCTAGAAAACATATATTAAAACTAAAACAACAAAAAATATTAATATTCACCAATTTTTAACAGTTTTTTTTTTCTTAATAAATCTCTTAGATGCACGGTGACCCCAACTTTTTTTCTTTCCATTTTGAAGCATTTTGTGGGTCATTAAGGCTGCAAAATATTTTGAAAATCTTAACGTCAGAATTTTTTTTTGTAGATCTTAATACGTTTTTGCCATTGACAATAAAGTGGGTGGGGTAATTATGTCAATATGTAAAAATGAACGAGAATTGTAAGTGACATTTATGCTTATATAATACTGGCTTCACCTTGTACTCATATTAACCTGTAACACCTGAAATCCCTATAACATTAAGTGGGATATTATATGTTTTATAAAGTACCACCATTTTTCTAATTTTACAAAATTTCAGAAATGCTTAAGCAGTGGGTGAAGAAAATGCCCTATAAAATTAAAACGAGTTCGGTGACCTATGTTTTTTCTTCTCTTGTTTGTCTTGGAAACAAATGTTCTTCAAGCTCACAGAGTATGAAAAAAAGTTTTAACGTTAGAAAATATTCGCTCCTTAAACTCTTGGTACCACTAATTGAACAAAGTCATCATGAATAGGTGTCACAAATCTTTTAAGTTACACGCTGTCTCAAAATTGTAGTAAGTCCTAATGTAACCACATATTTCTCATTGCAGGTTAATAACCTGCAAAAATGTCCCTTAATGATCTCTTGTTGTCAGACTTAAGTCATGTAAAAACAGCAGATATATTATAATCATGCTGCTGGAGTTTTGCCATACTTTCAGGTGAATAGTGAACAGAGAGATTCTCTGCTATGAAATTCTCTAAAGGAAAGAAAAAAAAGCCAAATTGATTCTTTATAAAATTACAGCAATATTCACTATCAAACGGTGGAGATATTTTCCGCGTACTTTCTTCCTTAATGTGGACAGCGAAGTGCAAATAAATGTGCTCTTGTTCCAATTTGGCCTATTTTTCTCTTCAAAATGAAAAATATTGTACTAGCACAATGTCAGATGTATAACAAATAAAAACTGAAAGTTTCATGTTTATTGATTTATGCACAAGAGCTTTCAGTTTAACACATGGTGGCGGTCAAATCTGAGCGACAAACTATTCGCCGACTTTTCAGAGGGAAATTACGCAACATTTTATAACTTTTTTGTTTGAAGATCTTTTATCCGAAAAAAAGGAGCAGCATGACTTGTTTGCTTACTACACATGTATAAAAATTTAGAGCTACTGCAAATATGATTACTATGTCACAGTTGACATTTTATGAAAAATATCTATATTTGAAAAAAAAAAAAACAACACAGAAACATGTCGTCTGCTCACATAATTTACTAAAATGTATACCGAGAAAGAAAATGCTGCTGTTGTCTAGTGGCAAATATAAGAATGAATAGCTTTTGTACATAAATATGTGTCATGTATTTTTCAATGGTCATTCATATATGGCTACCCCAAGTACAAATGAGCCAGACGGCTCTGAAAAGTCACATAGTTTTATGTGAGCTTACTAAAACTAAAAAGTCTGAAATGAACATTTAACCAAATCCTACGGTTTAAAGTCATTTAGTGCAAGCACAAAAACCTTGCACACCATGACCATTTACACTACACACATTCTTAAATTGTGTAACACAGCTTAACGTCCTTGCAAAAACAGTTCTTCTCTATATAAGGAACGATTCAAATATTCAACATTATCTGCGAAATTTCTCAAAGTGGCTACATTTCTGTAGAAACCATAGAAATATCAATCTGAGAAACTACAACAGTTTTACTGGTTCCCCCACTTTTCCAGTGACCAGTGTGAATTCTATAGACGATTTGTGCGACTGACCCAGCAACTGTTTCGAGACTTTAAAGGCCTGCGGTCGTACAACATCTGAGAAACGATGGAAGTAAGACATAATATCTCCGATTAAATACTCAAACAGTTTAAATGATCACATGTATGTGCAAAAGTAATCTCAAAAAAATATGACTGCCAACAAAGTGTGAAACTTGAAAGAAGAAGAAATTTGTGTCTGCATTTCAGCAAGTGTTTCTTTTCTCATATGTTTACAGTTTAGATATTTTGATAAGATTGTGTAAGATAAGACAGGGAAATAATAGGTATGAACCGAGTCATTCGTTTGATGCTGATGCATGAGATAGGAATGTTTATTGACAACTGTCTGGTGGGGCATTGCCAACTAGAACAAAACGTCTGCACTCTGTTTTAATTTTAGCCACACCGAGATGAAAGCAAAATACTCCACAAGCTTCCACAACTCGTTCATTTCATAAATATTTTCAAACACACTTGAAAGAAATGTTGAACAGAGAACTATTTTAATCTTTATTTTGCTGGCGGAGCAATTGTAAGAATTCCTACCTTTTATATCTGTTGCTTTCAGATTTCATTTTCTAATCTCCATCATCTAGAAGAAATGTCCTAGATCATGAAGTGCATGCGTCTTCTTCGTCCCTGATACGTTTATTCTACTGTTGAATAAATTAATGATTTTTTTCTACATTGTAGAATTTGATTAAATCCTGATCTTTTAAAAACTTCAAAATGTAATTAGAAAATCAGGCAAATAAAAAGATGGGTCGTGGTCTTGATTTTATGCTAGACTGATTTGACAAAATTGGACCCAACACAAGTTCCAGAGAGAATTCAAATTTTAATGACACTTTCGCGAAGAAAATTTTTTGTACAGTGTAGATTTTAATATAGCTTCTCACGACTGTAAACTAACATATAATATGGTGCATTTAAAATGTATAGGTCTGTGACCAATTCAGATTTGCATTGACGATCACGTAATCATTTGTTGACGATATAAATATTCAACACACTACTATTTAACTCTTTGCGCACAAATTAAAAGTCATCAATTTGTCTGCAGATATTTTACCAAGATTATCAGTCTTATTCACCAGCAAACACAATTGCATCACTTGACGTGTGTCCCCCGAGGCTATTCCATATGTTATAACAGACGACGCATGCGCACAGAGTTCTTGTCAACAAGATACTGATTGTTCGGATGGATTCATATGTTGTTTTACCGGATTTTTACTAGCTTTCCTGATATCAAACCAGCCGCACGTACAACTTTGCCACATTTTAGTTGTTTTAATCGCTTGTGAAGTTCTATCTTTGAATTATGTCACAAAAATTAACATTGCTTATCACCACTTTAAAAATGCATTATTCAAATCAGGTTTATTGGCGTAAAAGATCACGTGACATCCGTGTATTTTTTAAATGTTTGAATGACACTTTCGGCTTTAGTCAAATACAAATATTTAAAACAAAAACTGTTTATGACTTCTGTGTAATGTAAATCATTGTTTCCAGCCAGGTAACCATGCATTAATTGAGCAGATGCAATGTTAAATTTCAAAGCGATCCGCTTAATCAAGAAAATATACATATACCTTCCTGCCTTCATTTTTTCAATATTTCACTGAGTTAATGCTAAATAATCGTTGCTTGATCGTGGTGAAAGTTGAAAGTTTTCTAGAAAAACCGATACTGTATCATAAATATGAGAATATTGTCATGACCCCATTGGTAATGCAAGGGCGTAGGTGCTGGGGCGGCACCTGCCGCCCCAATGTTTCGAGGAGCGGCGAAATGCCGAACTCGTAAATTTTTGAAAAGGCTAGAAAATATAATTGAGAATAAATACAGCGGTCTTCCCTTGCCAATTTATCATGAAGTGCATAGGCGACTGACATGCACACAGAATCTTGTCATATTGCTGAAACCTTGCTAGATCACCTTGGTGACAGGGTATTGTACAAAGACGATAATCCGCAACGACCAATGTCGCTGTATTTTCACGCCCCGCAGACTCGGATTATAGGCGATACATTAATTAATGAAAGTTAATCGTATTTAATTGCTTACTACCGAAAAGATTATAGACACTTGCAATTAATGTTGTGTCTCAATTTCTGCTGACAAAGTATAACACAAACGTAAATCGGCATCTTTAGATGTCTTTTCAATTAAATCTTTTTGACACATAAACATATTGTTTGAAATATCAAAGAAACCAATCATAATGATTAAATTCAACGCATCAAATGTAGAAAAATCCTCATAGATTTTACAGATCTAGAAACATTAATAACATTAAACATGTATTACAGCTTCTACATAAAAATGGAAAAGCCCAATCAGCCTCACAATTTCGCGTTTTGAAAGCGATCATTCGGTAAAAAGAACCCTTAACTCCGTTTATTTAACCCTCAATGGTTCAGCGTATTTCCATGGATTCACTATTATGAGGTGAATATCTATTGTAAAATATACGATTATATTAGGTCTCCTGTGCATTTGGGATCTGTCAGGATGCTTATGTGTAATGTTTTATGTGTTAAATGTTTTAAATTACGGAATCCATTCATATTAAAAAACAACTACTGAGCAGTCCAAGAAGTCGCCAGATTGCACCATTTATTCTAGCTATAAGCAAAATTTTCCAGGGGACACCCCGGACCCCGTTGATGGGGAATACCCGCCTCCCAAACCCCACCCCCTCCGCCGCCCTAATGCTAAAATCGTCCCTACGCCCCTGGGTATTCGAACCAACGACTTTTTAGTGTCTTGTATAGGAAAAATGGAGAAATGTTCAGTATTGTATTTTCTTTTTACATTTGTCGACTGGCGAAAAGAGCCCAGAAGATCAAGATCTGACAAAAAAAGCTTTTTTTTTTGCATTATTGAGTTCGTAATCATGATACGTGTTTTACGAAAAAAGTATACTTAATTTTTGGTTAGCATAGAACGCAAACAAGCAACATAATAGCAGACTCGGTCGGACTGAGTGTGTTCATGACAGGTAATGAAATGTGCATCACCCCTCACGCCCTCTAGCACCGGCTTAAGCAGAATTCTATCACAGCAAAAATGAATGTACTCATTCGTTTGTCAGTTTATACAAAATTCAAAAATACTTTTTAATTGTATTCATTATTGTTGAGTCAATACTTCAATTTTAAAGAAATTTAAACAGAAAAAAATCATTTTATGTTTTGACATATTTCAGGTATATCATGGTTGAGTAAGCGAATCGTCAACAGTTGGTTGAATCCTCATCAGAAGGTAACTGCTGTATCTTTCGCGCTAATTTAGATATTTAAAAAAAAACATGTTAATGAATTGATGATTTTATTTAATACAATATTATAAAGTTGCGCCATCCCATCTTCGAGTAGGTATTGTGCCAGTTCAAGGGTTCTGTCTTGATTGTAAGGTTGTAAACTATTTAAAGACCAGTAAGATTAGTTTCGATACTGCTTTATATACACACCCGATTTGTTATTCCTTCTCTTGAGAAGGAATATCTTAATTCCATAAGTCAAACTTGACTGAGCTACTGATGACGAAAGCTGTTGTAATCACAAGCTGGCCAATTAAACTCCGTGACCTTAGAAATAACCTCTGACGTTAAACTATTCTTTCTCAATTGAGGCCACTCCATAGATTACACAGTACTAAACCCGATGATGATTAATTAATTCTTTTATTTCCTCCTGAACATAACATATGTACATTCACCAGATAGACATATATCAGCAAATTTAAATGTAAACAACCAAATATTATTGTTACCTTCAAATGCATGGTTAATATGTGAAAACAAACCCCATTGTGACCCTCTAATTATGTGCTAGCACATTCTCTAATCAGCCCCTGTGTCTATTTTTAGAATGACCTGATAAAACCCAGGTTTGTGGTTTTATGATTCGGACAAACATTCAGAGAGATGTGTGCTATTTATATAGACTCAATGAATGTTATGTGATGGTTGAATATTGTTTTACACATTATTTTTTTCTGTTTAAGAACTTAAATGGATTCAGAAACATTTGCTTTACCTGATGTTATTATAACATGCAGTAAACTGTTTTCACACCAAATTAGATTACCAGTATATCTTATTAGTGTTGAAATTTTATTAGATTGACTATACTGAGAGCTATGACATTAGTTATAACAAATAATAATTCAGGTATGAACAAAATGCATCAAATATTCAACCATCTCAGTTAATATGCATACTAGTGCCTTAAATATAAACAAATTTTGCAACACTGGCCAGGTACATCATTTTCTGTGAGATTAAAATGTGCAAATGCAATCCTTACAGTAAATTAACTCTATGTGCTATAGAATTCTACTGTCCGAAAATCTCTCTGCCACGTGTGTTTGTTACTAATAATAGGGATGACCGCATTGAGTGTGACGTAGTGATACCTGTAATCTGAAAATGTGCTCATAATTCACACATCGAATCATAATAGATTGACCAGGTCAATGTCTTATTGCCGTATTTACTCTACTGAAAGAGGGAACAGATTTAATTTGTTGTTGGATTTAACAATTTATGTTAAATAACTAGCGTAAATACTTACCTGATATTTTTGGCAGTATAAAACAGACATTGCAACCAAAATTTTACAAGATGGTCATTTTATATTTATATAGATGTGCCCTAGAAGGAACTTTTGGTATGCTTTAACTTGTACTAAACATTGTTTAATACTATTAGTAATTACCGAGATACAACTTTCTACTACCAGTTTTAAATACTTTACAACCTAACAATCAAGAAAAAAGCCTTGCATACACACGTCATACTTATATAGTATAGCATTAAAGATAGCCTTGAAATATCTGAAAGTAAAAATTTGTAGCTCGTGCAAATACTGAACACTCTAGATACCAGGTGAAGTTTACTGAAAACAAATGAGCTATTCAGTCATATCTCGCAATTATTTTCTGCTACTTCAAACAAATGAAAAACTAAAATTTCTGTACACAGTACTCGGTAATGAATTTTAACCATGATCAATTATCTATCAGTTGGTAGACTGTTAAATCCAAACACAAACAGTCTGCATTATGTTGTTGAAAAAAAAAACATAGTGCAGCTGTTTCGGAAAATATTGAGAAGAGTTCTGTTTGAAAAAAGGCACGTGATAACCTTAACAATATGCAGAAAATATCACATATAATTGAATTGAATAATCATGTCTACGTCTCCAACAATTACACAGCTTGCCTTTCTGCCTGGTGGTAACCTTTGATGTTGGTAATGGACGCTTTAAGCTATAGCGCAAAAGAAGTTTTCTTCGGAAACAGGAAAAAACAAAACTACTGGTGTGCTTTACATCACTGTCCTAGTGTATTACAGTTTGCTTTTAGGAAACGTGGGAAAATACTTTAACCAAGAAGAGTACTTTTTTAAAGAAGACAACAGAAGTTTTAGCTGTATAGGTCTGTCACCGACCCAAACTAAACATTTCGTGCGGACGCAGTACAGGGGTTTGTTCAATAATTAGTAGACTGTTATTCAAAACTTTCTAATACATGTTAAGATTATGTCAATGACAGGAACACGATGTTACCTATTTACAGTGATTTTTTTTACATTACTATAGTTATTGCTAAGATGACATGTATTTGTCTTTATTTTATTTATAAAATATCATGCGTATATTTTAATTTGCGGATTTCAGATATCCTCAGAGCTTTGTTTTGATTATCTTTAAAATCAATAAAAGTGTATATTGCTTTAAATAGTATTAGATATAAAAACGTTCTCATTGTAAGAATTACATGTATGTAGTATAATTATGAGAATTTTCATTTTATAGGAAAGAGTCTGCCTCTCTGATTTATGACACTTTTTTACATAATTATTAATGTTCAGAAGGGAAAATGCGATGTCTGGCAAAAAGGGAAAGTTTTATTATATCTTTACATTGTAAGTAAATGTGAAACTGTTTTAAGATTTTCTAAACTAAAGTATAAGTATTTTAGGCAAACACCAGTAATATAATTGCAATTTTATATGTCATTAAGCTTTAGCATGTCACCCGATACTTCATTATTTTGTTTACGTTAAAGTTTTACAATGACTCTTGGGTTCTCCCGATCAAGCTCTGTAATGTATTGTGTTCGGTATTTATCTATAGTGCGCACTGTTGCATTCACGGCAAAACAATTTACGAAAATCCATCACGGGACGCATTTAAGTACGTACCGAGCTGCGGTGGCCTGATAGGTAAGGCATCTGCCACGCAAATCGGGAGGTCAAAGGTTCGAGTCCTGCCCGAGGCAGGTCCTGCTACCGTCCACTTGTTAAATAATGGTTACCCATTGCCTACCTGTCTGCTGCCTGGCATAAAAGAATAAGGACTCGGGAAATAATATTGTGCAATGTTTATAGTGTTTATAGGTGTCTTCTAAGCCATCATGGCCCTTTCTGTAGGTGTGACACTTTAATAAACAAATACTTTATTTTTACATTTTTATATCGACCTTATAAGGTGCAGATAATTATAATATTGGTTAGGCTTGTTTTACTTTCAATGAAATTGTGTCTGAACAAAAATCTTATTAAGTGATTGTAATTTATCTTGAAGCTCAGAACCGTTAGCCGTCAGGTCACCGTACGTTTGGATTTTAAAACAAATCTTGGACAAGAAGAACACATGTTTATACTAGAACATGCAGTGGAAGCATGCAGTACCGGTCTTGTAGAGTGAAATGAAGATCCTCTGCTCTGTTCCTATGGATACTTTTGTCACGTGACTGATGCGGAGAACAAAAAACAAGGAATAAAAGAGGATATTGTGTCAAATATACTAGAGAAAGATGTATATGTTTTTATTGCTAAAATACTCACATTTAAATTTACACTTTAAAGGTTGCATCAGTCTTGCATAGATATGTGTTTTATTAATTGAATTTATAAACGGTAATTAACGTGTTTGTATTACTAAGTATTGAATTTATAAATATTTATCAACATTACTCACTACCTCTAAAGAGGTTTTGACTGCCTAAGCGTCTAATATGTTCAAGGTATGAAACTTATCATATTCAATTTTCTTTGTAGAAGAATTTGTCAAGTTATTATTACCAGCATTTTGTTTATTGCATAGATTCTACGGCTGAAGCGGAACTAGTAACTGCATCAACATTACCAAAAGAAAAATCTGTATGGTGGAAAATATAGTATTACTAGATAGTGCAAAAGTACCGCTTGGAGATAAGCATTGGTAAATATTCTTTTCAAAGTCATGTACGTGTATATAACATAACAGTTTTAAACGTGTTTTTATTTATCTTTTTTCTGTTATCTCTCATTTGCGACGGTTGTGTGGGTAGTTACGTCCTTTAAATGTGGATTTTCCCGTTGAACTGTTGTGCTAGATTTTTGTATTAGTTTGCACTTAATGTACTTTGAAAGTCAATTTATCGTCTTCATTCAGTTCTTCTGAGCTGCACAATATTTCAAAACATTACTTTAAAGTTTAGCTGTGCACGTTCGTAGCACAGGGGCTGGGAGGTCTTCGTAGTCAAGAAGTCTGTCAATGATCAACAAACCCTAAGTGGTTTTCTACACGTACGCATACACGTCTTGTATTGTCACCCTTTGATGTGTGAATAAAGAAACATTCTTGGTCTAATAGAAAATAAATCGTTTTGTTTGAACTAACTGTTTCTTTTTTATTGGACTCTGAATCGTAGTATTATTTTGTCTGCATGTCAAGTTGTGAAACTGGATATCTACCAAAAAAAGGACCAAACACCGTTATATTTTCCATGCTTGAATTTGGTCACCTTTTTGTTCAAAAAAAATAAAATTGGTTCATTTCCTGATATTATCATTGTCATAACTGTATTGTAATAAGTACTCTTGTTTAACATTTTTCATTCTTAAAAAAATAATCACAAAAAACGGCTTTCTCAACGAAAACATATTTAACATATACTATATTTGACGCAGATTAAAGATATTAAAGAGTGCTTATTCATTAGATTTTAAAAATAGTTCTCTTGTAAGAGTTATACCCCAACATTTCGTAGCGCTTTATTATACACCATATCATTCAAAATATTTTTATTAGGACCGAAATTACAGGACATCTACCAAGTGTATGTTAACTGTTGTATGAATATTATTCTTCCGAAAATTATAAAAGTACAGCGTGTTATTGTAATTCATAATTTAAAAATTTATCTATAATCAGTCTTTCAATACATGTAACTACTTAAATATTGTTTGTTTGACTGTTCCAAAGCAGTATCCCTATATTCAACATGTTGTGCTACCTTTCTCACTCCCATTCGTTCCCCTCCCTCTTCGTACTCATTTTTATATTAGTTCCGTTATTATGGATCCTGTTGATGGGTACTTGGAGCACTTCTTCTGTAATGTCTTTCCACTATGTACAGTGTCTGTATGTGAGTGTCATGCTTTCTGAGGTGTAGCTTTACGTTTGCTTTGACCAATTCTTCAAGTGATTCAACTGATCCTTGTAATTTGATGTTTCAATGACAGTTGCTTGTGACGGTGGTATTCGATGTAATACATGATAACGTAACACCTTTGATTTTATGTTTAAAATAATTAGATACTTTAAGTTTAGAAAGAAAGTTAGTGGATTTAAAACAATACATATCAGTATTAGTCGTCTGCATCTCAAACGAAGTCATTTTGTTACACTTCAGAAAATAAACTAGTCAGTTTGACAAACGATAAGAAAAAAGGTAATAGCCGTCTCTATTAATTATAAATTCATTTAAAGATATCCAATTGGCATCTTTCACTAAGATATATCATCTTCAGATATTTACTTCAAATGTATAAAATCCTCATGAAATGTATCTGTATATAGCTTTACTAAACAAATTAAGTTTGCATATAAAGCTACATTCCTGATAAAATGTAATGCAGTAATATTAGATTGTTAAAAAACAGACAGTGTTTAGCAGTGGTACACATTTATACTGTGTTTATCTATAATACATGTATACAGTGCGTACTATTTAAAACTCAATGCATATTACTGTAAATCTACATAAACTTGTATATTTTATGTTTACATATACTATAAGAAGTAACTGTTCATTTTTTTTTAATATGAAATTTGGATCTTATAAACCTTTAATAATCACTGATTTTCATTAAATTCCTGTAGAAATTGTGAAAATGTCTTTATTTTTAAAATAAAATCATATTTAATTTAAAAGTTCTAAAAATATTTCTTACTGTTTTGCTACTATCCCTTAGTCTAATATTGTGTTGGTTGCCATGCTACAAATAAAAAGTAAAGTACATTTATTTATTTTGTTTTGTTGGGTTTCACGTCGCACCGACACAATTTTAGGTCATATGGCGACTTTTTAGGAAGACCCCAGGTGCCCCTCCGTGCATTATTTCATCACGAGCGGGCACCTTGGTAGAACCACAGACTTTCCGTAAGCAAGCTGGATGGCTTCCTCACATAAAGAATTCAACCCCCCGAGTGAGGCTCGAACCCATATCGATGAGGGGCAAGTGATTTGAAGTCAGCGTCCTTATCCACTCGGCCACGGAAAGTACAAGTAAACCAAACCGCCTACACTGGAGTGGTATTGTAGACGACATGTTTTGAATAACAAGTAACAAGATACAAACTTATAAAATATCTTCAAACTGACAAGAAGATTCGAGCAAATGTCTATCTAGAAGGTATACTTTAATATATCATCATACCGGTTATAGTTATACAGAAATAAATAGAAAAGAAATAATTATATATAACAACAGGAATAACATGCTTTTTTTTCTTCGAAAATAAATTCGATAACACTTGAACTGTAAAGCAAATAACGCCGCTAATCATATTTTTTATTTTCTTTTTTACCTTTTTTTTTTAAATATAGAGCTTATATAAGACTGTATGCCACATGATTCATTTTCTTACACGTTCTGGTTTCTGCCATAGCAATGTTTGCATCGTAAATATCATAAATCTGCCATTAAAGTTTTGATCGGTAAATTGTGAAGATTTTTCTTATTAAAACTTAATTAACAGATTAAATGTTATTATACCCAACACAATATTCAGACGGCACATGGTATACAGTAGAATACTCAGTTTTGAATAAGAAAGATGGGGTTTAGATGTGCATCTCCAAATGTCTTACCTAGTGATCTCATAATTATACATAATGGTTTAAAACTTAACCAATAGAACTTTATAGTAGTATTGTCAATTATGTAACTATCGCCAGAAAGGAAATAATACCACTAATTCTTGCATAAAACTGCTGTTTGTTGTTTTGTTGTTGTTGTTGTTGTTGTTGTTTTGTTGTTTTGTTGTTGTTGTTGTTGTTGTTGTTTTTTGGTCTTTGTTTCAGGTCTTGTTCTAACAGGTACTTTCACCGTGAAAAATATAAAATGTATTTTTTTACTGGTAAGAAAATACAAAATCTGTAAACTTAGTCAAAACATGAAATAAAATAAAAATTTGTTTGTTTTACATGTAAGATCAAAAATGAAAATTTGTTTTTTCACGTAAGAGAAAAATATCTTACACTCATGAACACCATATCTTACATTTTCACTCGCGGCTATGCCACCCGTGAAACTAGTGCATCTAGTGTTCACTCGTTAAAGAATTGAAATAAACAAAAATCCTCTGTTTCTTATAATTTTTCGGAAAACTGGACCAGTCGTGTTTGTAAAAGTGTACTAGTAACAATATGATATTATAATAAAAAAATTTAATTCAATGTCCTTTTAATATTTGTATAATTATGTGTCAGTTAACAAAAATGTAAACATTCCATTATGCTTAAGCAGAACTTATAACTGACAGTCTAAATATGTGGCACGGTACGAACGCAAGTCTTTGCCAGTTGATATTTAATATTCAGTCATTAAACAGCAATTTTCAAATAATAAGATATTACATCGAAACCATCCTAGTCACTGGCAAATACTGTAAATTAAATGTAACAAGCTATAATCAACCTACAAATCTGTTTGTAATATATGTTTATCTACTGCATGGAGTGTCGTTAATCTAATTCGCTTTGTCTGGATGATAAAATTGCTTGTTAACTCGAGCTTTACTTGTCAAAGAATTAACACACTTTTAGCTTAAGAAAATCCAAATAGGATATTCACAGTGCGCTAAAATCGAATAAATCCAATATTTCTCATTATTTTTTTTTTACTTACAAAGGTACTTCATCAGCAAAACGCACTGTTTTCACTTAAAACGAACACCTGCTGTCTTCTATATGATAGACAAACATTAACAAATCGACTTTCCGCATAACAAAGTTTTTGTAGTAGAAACTTTGCCAAATTACGAATTAACATTAGCAAACTTTTAAAGTAGTTTGCACCCGCTTAAACTTGAGCATAATTTGGCAGTAATCTTGTTAATGAAACATGCCTTTCAGTGACTGTGCGATGTTCTTAAACAAAGTTTGCTTGAATTAAAAACGGTTAAATGTACGTACTTTTACAAAAATGTACCACTTCATATTTCTTTATCTGAACATTTTGTAAGGTAATAACTATCATTCCTAAATCTCTGCCGAGCATATTCCATTCTCGGTAAATATCAAATTTTACGATTTGGTCCAAAGTCCATAGTGATTGGACAACTGACCAATGAACAGAAATGCAAATAATATTCACTTTACAATGGAGTACATAAAATGTTAGATTTTTAGAACAAGGAGTTTCATAGTCGATATAGAACATGACATTTGATAATGCGGATAGGTTATCGTTTTATTTGCAAGAAATGTCTCTAGATCATTACCTATTCTCATCAAAATTGTGCGAAAAGTTTCTCTTTGATCGAATGTTTTCGATTTTTTATGTTTTATACCAGGTGTTTATACAATTAAAAAGTCCCATTAGTTTTCATATTGCTTGTTCCAATAGGTAAACTAACTTTTTTGTAATGATCGCAAAGCGATATTTTAGTATATCTAGAGAATTTTGCACGTTTTTACCTCACCGCAGCTGCAACCGACCAATAGTTAAAACCGATGGATTTTATCTTACCTTAGATGCGACTGACTAGTATTTAGAATGTCTCAGATGTCGTATAATCGTTTAATAAATCCTATTTCTTTTAAAAACAGGTGTCTTCAGTGAGTGAATCTTGATACTGCAACAGTAGCTCTTAAAACTGTTACTTTTCTAGTATATTCAATTTTACATCATTATGTCGCGTTATGATTTGTTCATTTGAAAAAAAGGCTAGAAAAATGGTAGATGTATATTTTCTATCATAATAACTCTCTATTTTTTCATGTTTTAACATATATTTATATATTCTGCTAATAAACTTGGAAAGTTGCAAACAATCGATATCATAGCTTTACATGCACCCTTCATTGACGCTTATAATATCTTTTGTCATGGCAAAACATGCGCCCTCGTGATATAATTCCTTCGCATCGGAACTCCAAGCAATGATTTATTCAGCGACAAATCACTAAAAGAGATATTTTATTTCTTAAATCACGTTACAAAGGCTAATCAGAAATACTTAATTATTCATTTTGTGCGTATTTTAATAATATATTTTATCTTCATCAGAATGCCTTGTTGGAGCTATGTTGAAAATAAAGATGATAAAATTATGTTTAATCAAAGAGTAAACCTGTTGCGGGTTAATGCGACTAATTTATCTAAGATTACAGTAGTAAATACACAGGTGAATAGGTCAATGTTGGTATGCGAAGATTTCCTAGTAGATTATAGACCGCCTTGCTGATCAGAGAGTTTTGTTTTAAAGAGATATAAGAACCACTTCTTTAGATTGTAACATAGAAGAGAATTAGTCTTAGTTTATACTAATTTGTTTTAGCTCGACTGTGATGAAAGCTTCAAGCTTATTGGAACCACTCTCGAGTCAGCTTCCTGGAAAAACCAGTACCTGTGTCATATGAGAAGTCATAGTCGAGACCCCAGTGGGGCTCGAACCCATGACCCCTGGATTCAGCGGCCGACACCTTATCCACTAGACCAACGCTCCCCTAATTACAAAATGATATTAGATTATAATAAATTGCTACCTTTATTCTTAAATAGCATTATACATTTTCTAACAGAAAAGTAAGAAGCAATTGTAACTTCAAAAAAAAAAAAATACTATATAAATTGATTCTTTGAAGCCAGGACAGCAATCAAGCAATGGTTTGATGGAGTTTGTTTTTGAGAAGCGATGAAAATAACGACTCAACACTAGCTTAAGCGAGACTGTCAGAGTGTAACATTAAATGGACTTTAAGTTAATGATCCGAAAGGACCAAAAATGCTAAAAACACTGAGCCAAAGGAAACACACGGCACTGAAAGACAGTGAGTTGGTTCATTATGCAGGTTCTTCTTAATCTTCAGGCATTGCACGGTTGACCAGTGAACCGACCGAAGATCAATTATCAGGCTTCTTCAGGAAGGAACTAATCAACTTGAAAGTACAGACGATAAGTGCACTGTGTATGCTTTAAACATATTTTATAAATGTAGAAAATAGTACCTTACGACGGAGTAGTGATAAAAATGTGTCACCGTCATATTATATAATCTTATTCTGCGACTATAACGCGGAGCAACATGCTGAGTAAATTATCTGGCAGAATGATTTAAAGAGGAACCCACCCATGTTCCACTGAAATAAAATGTTATCTTAACGAGATATAATCGTCACTAAATACCGTTCTTCCTCCTGATATTACATAGATAGCGCGGAAAATAGAGATTAGGGTCTTAAATCTTGATGTCTAAAATTGATATTCCGGAAACAACCTAATATTCACAGCGAAATACACATATATCAAATAACGTCTACACTTCACTTCTGTGCGTTATGTGCATCTTGTTTCCTTACGATATTTTAAGTGTTCATGTTTGTTTGTGTAAAGCCGTCATCGAGTGTCTATATGTACGAATCCTTCAGAAAACATGTTAGTAGTTTTATGTTTTTGGAGGATAATGCAAAATAAGAGGATTCTCCAATTTAAGAACTTTACCTTTTCTCTTCAGCGTCGCCTCGGAAGGACTTTTAGTTATTTCATGTGAAGCGTCTAGCCTCTGTTGAGGATTAAACCCACGAAAGTCCGCTTTATTTTGCAGTAACCGCCAAGCTAAGGGGACTTTTTACATTTTATGCGTAGGAAGTGGGATTCATATATACGCCCCACCCGGGGATCGCACTCGCGACTCCGTGATCTGTAGATTTGCGCACTCTCTATTGAGTTTAGCGCGCGATCTTAAGTGAGAGTCATTCGATGAGAAAATAAAAACAATGGAATCAATACAATTTTCTTCTAAGTTAGTCAGTACTTAAACATTTCACAAATTTAAAGAACACAAAATATCTGAAATTGAAATAAAATATATATATTTTTTATGGCAACAGCAAATGCGACCGCCATATTATAAACTTAGGAAATATTGGCCTTTAAAGGATATAAATGTGTGAACTGTCAATGTCAATGTACTGACTGAAAGAATTTTGATTGGATCGCGCAAAAATGTAAAATGATCAAAAGCTCACATCTTGTCTTAAGGTCAGGTAAAATGCAGCTTTGCTGGCATTAAGCAAAATATTGCAACATTAACAAGAATATCAGAAACTAATTTAATAGATACACAATAATCGTTCAGATGAGTTGAACGAGAACATTAAAAATGTGACCTATTTATTTTCAAACTATATGATGTAAGTAGGATTAGTTCGATTTACCACTGAATTAGTTTTACATTATGTTTGAGCCGCACCATGAGAAAACCAACATAGTGTATTTGCGAACAGCATGGATCCAGACCAGCCTGCGCACCGCGCAGTCTGGTCAGGATCCACGCTGTTCGCTAACGGTTTCTCTAATTGCAATAGGCTTTGAAGGCTAACAGCATGGATCCTGACCAGTCTGCGCGGATGCGCAGGCTGGTCTGGATCCACGCTGGTCGCAAACGCACTATGGTGGTTTTCTCATGGTGCGGCTCATTTAATGAATGTTGTAGAAAATTTAATGTATAAGATATTCAGCTTAAAGTTTTCCTGGATTTCCTTAGCCTTACATCCAGAATGTGATAGTGCAGAACAATAAAACATATAATTTTCTGACAAAACTGTGTACTAAGATTGATTTATATAATTTCTGTATACAGTATAGAAGTTATAAATAATAGCAGTTTATCTGAATTTAAACCTTTTATCTAGTATGTGAGCATCATAATGGAAGACTTCTAGTTAATGCTTTTATAATGAATGCATTAAACCTGGAAGTGGAAAACACTGTTTCTACAATGCTGAACAATAAAACATAAAAAAATTATCGGCTTAAATTTCTTTTCATCTATTTTCTCTAAACTATTAGTTGCGTGCAAAAAGAAGGAAACCCATTTAGTTTATGCATTTAACGTCAAGAACATTCTAAATGCAAGATGTGTGTTTGTTTTACTGCACACTTAACATTGTTGCAATAAGAGATCATAAACTTAGAATGAAAACAACAGTCGGCGTGCACGTTGTAACACACGTTTACACTAGCTACTTCATTTGTCTGGATTATTTGTTAGAATGCTAAAATCTTGTCAAACCACCAACTTTTTCATAACAAATTCAAAAGTACTTCACACTTGTTTGTTTTATGTTGTAGATAACTTAGCATTAAGTGTGTTAATTTGAAAAGCAATATTCTATTCCTAAAATAGTTTAAGTGAGTTTATGTGGTGTACATTTTCTGGCCTTGTGTGAAGTGCAAAAATAAAAATAATAAGTTTAAAAAGGTGTGATTGGACTGACAACAGTCGTTAGAGTCCTTAAAATAAATATCTCTACCATAAATCCTCTTAAATAGCACTTTTTGGAAAAAAATTACAATAGCTCTTATCTCTGATTCTAGAAAGAATAGGGTTTTCTGAGAAAATAGCAGTGTCAGTATGAAGAAAGAAATAAACTTTATTCTATACCTATTTTATCTATCAAATCGCGAACGTTCATTTGCAACACGTGACCGTACAATATATTACGGTATTTGGATGCACGTGCGTACAAAAATCCTGTATTTTCTGTATTTGGACGCACGCGCGTACAAAAAATCCTGTATTTTCTGTATTAGGACGGTTCAACAGTCCCATGTTAAACATACGATAAAGCCCGAAACGCGTGAAAATGTTCCGAATGTAAATTGGATGAAGTTGGCGCTCTATGTACAGAGTTTGATTATGTGTCTTGAAATCTGGATTTAAATTGAGTTTTTTTTGTTTACAATACACAAAAACGATTCAAGGGATAACAATGCTATCTGATTTAGATATTAAAACGTTCGTTAATAATCAAAAACTTAAAAATACAGTAAAATGGATCATCAGATGTTGGAATATTTGAAAAGTCGCTAAAAAAAGCCGTTCCGAACGAAACCTAGAAATTGGTATCAGCCCTGACTGTCTGAATAGCTAACTTAGCAGTTTTTATTTAACGGTTAAGAAACAAAATGGAGAAGATTATGAATGGCAGCGGACGGGCGGTCAGCATCCAAAACATATGTCTGCTCTATAATTCAGTTTTCGTCGGATCTTCACAAAACTTGCTGACAATGTTTGTGGGCATTACATCTCGGCCAATTTCGATAACCAGCCAAATTGTACCAGACACTCTTTGATTATAGTCCTTGAATTACTCGAAAAACGGGGAATTTAGCTTTGTCCGCTCTTTTAAGTCGAACAGTTTTCATCCGATCTTCACCAAACTTGCTGACAATGTTTGTGGGCATAATATCTCAGCCAAGTATTATTACCACCCAAATCGCCAAATGGCTGTTGTAGGGAGGTTGCACTATATACTTTTTTTAATGACGATACGCAGAAAAAACAACATTCAATAAATTACGTATATTATGTATGAAGTGAAATAAATATAGAATAAAAAGATTATTTAAGGTCTAACATTGTTCTGTATAATATATATTTGCACTCCTACCAAGCTGGGAAAATCTAGAAAAGGCAGGAATACACTATTCAGTGAAATATTCTTAATTTAAACTATTATTTTAGTAAGATAAAATAGATATAGAATAAAAAGGTTATTTAACATTGTACTGTACAATACGAGATATATTTGGACTCGTACCCAGCTGAGAAAACCATATTGAACTCGCCTACGGCGTTCCAATATGGTTTTCTCAGCTGGTCTCGTCCAAATATATCTCGTATGTACAGAACAATTAATAACCTAACATACAATACTTGATATCAACGGACTTTGTAAGTCTAAGGTTAGATATAAGTTAGGCTCTTCGGTGCGTTTTTACAGAGGTTACATTTTGGCCAACATATTGACGAACATTACTTTGAAACATGCACATGTCGGCTGTATTTGTCTTCGAAGGTAACATGTTGTCAGTGTTAGTTTCAAAAGTTCATTTATGTTTGACACATCCTCTTGTTATGGTACATAGTTATTTTACGTAACAAAATTAATTATATTGGACAATGCCTTGGTCTGCTTGTATTCAAAGCATCCTAACCGTTCAAAACGGAAAGAAATACAATGAATAACAGTTATCTTTTTACCCGCATATTACCAAAATTTGTTTCTATTGTGAAGGTAAACACGTAAATATTTTGCGACACATTTGTGCTGATAAGTCTGCAAGTAACCTACTCCCATGAAATATAGTGAAAATTGCTACTGTTCACTAACTTTTCACATGATACAATACATTCTCTGATCTTTCAGTGTAACAACACTTATTAACATGACTAGAGATGAAAATTTTGGACCTTTCTAATCATCTTTTGCATATCAGTAAATATAGCATTTTGCTTCCACCCTTTATAAGCGGAGTAAGACCTTAACGTGGCCATTACATCTAATTAGTTGAGAGAAAAAAATGATAGTGAAAAGGGAAAATATTAGCATGGAGACACAATTCTGTTAAAAGTATTTTGATTTTTACAATAAATGTTAAATATTTTCCTTTCCCTCTCACAGCACATCAGAATAGATACACATAAAAACCGGCTTTATCACTTGTCTCCAGAAGTTCTGGCTGACTTATGACTAACAAGTTGAAAAGTAATGAAAACAATTTTTACTTCACAATTCAGAGAACGACTGTTTCGAATACTGAAAATTTATAAATAGAAAATACAATGTAAAAGTCGATTAAAACGTAATTTAAATGAATATCGATATATGTGTTATCATTTTATTTTCAAGAACTATCTTCAGACTATTAGCTATCTGCATCAAAATATTTCGAAAGAATCCTCTTTGATGAAAATTAATGATTATGATCATTATATGTTTATACCAGGTATTTATTCTATTTTTCAGCGTTCCTCTCGCTCCAATAGTTGTTTCCAGGATAAAATAATAAAATACTTTTTTTATAACGACCGCCAAAGATAATTTGTAGGCAATATTTCAATAGATTTGGAGAAATTGGCAGACTCATGTTTGGGTTAACCTATAGCCTGCTGGCGACAAGTGAATATGCCTTTGCGACCAGTACAGAACAAGATCAGCTGTGATCATGGCCTGCACTGTTCGCTTTTCAGTCAATAATTTTTCAGTGAACACCCCTTCGATTAATAACTGGTATTGACCAGATTGAATGATGGACCATTCCGTTTTAGAAATTTAGCAGGGTAAAGGTTAACCTCTCTGCATGCAATAGTTTTAAATTTATATAATGTTTTATGCAATTGAAGTACATTTTTTGTGATAACTGCAGGAATACAAACAAGCGGGATTTACAGGCTGTATTTACTTTGTAGCTGTGGTCCTGAGTAATTTTCATAAGTCGCGTATGTCTGATTCCTTTTAGTTGTTTAAGAGGTATGTTATATACTGTGGGGAATTCTTTTGGAGAATAAATATTATTTAATAACTGATTCCGTGGTTTAGCAGATCCGTAACATAAGATCCAAAAGAAGCAGTTAAAATTCTCATTCATTCTACATTTTGAAGTTGAAATCCATGATTTCATATCACCATGAAATAAATTTTTGACCAAAACGTCGAAATTTTGTTCCAAGGAATCAAGAAATTAAATAGAATTTTACAGTTAATACTGTAGTTTTCGATTGGATCACTGTTCTGAGTGACTGTATTTATCTATGCCATACTAGATATGGCAAAATATTACATGTAGACACACACATTTTATGCAATATATCTTTTTTAAAGAACAAACAAATATAAACAAGAGGGTCATGATGACCCTGGATCGCTCACCAGAGTTATATGAGCTACATGTTTCAAATGTCAAACTGATGATTTTTAGAAATGCTTTGGAAGATTTTCTGATGTACAATCAAGTAACCCCTGGGGCAGGGCCAAGTTTACCCCGGGGGTCATGAATGGAACAAAGTTTGTAGAAGTCTACTAGGCAATGTAACATATCAAATATCTAAGATCTAGGCCTTCTGGTTTATTTTTAGCAAATGTATGAAGATTTCCCTATAGACAATCAAGTAACCCCTGGGGCTGGGTAAATTTGACACTGGGGGGTGCAGATTTGAAATTTTTTTTTAGAAGTCTACTAGGCAATGCTACACGTCAAATATCTAAGATCTAGGCCTTCTGGTTTATTTTTAGAAATATTTTGAAGATTTTCCTATGTAAACTCAAGTGACCCCATGGGGCGGGGTCAATTTGACCCCGGGGGTCATGATTTGAAATATTTTGTAGAAGTCTACTAGGCAGTGCTACATGTCAAATATCTAAGAACTAGGCCTTCTGGTTTATTTTTAGAAAATTTTTGAAGATTTTCCTATGTAAAATCAAGAGACCCCTGGGACGGCATCAATTTTGACCCCGGGGGTCATGATTTGAACGGATTTTGTAGAGGTCCACCAGGCAATGCTACACGTGAAATATCTAAGCTGTAGGCCTTCTGGTTTATTCTAAGAAAATTTTTGAAGATTTTCCTATGTAAAATCAAGTGACCCCTGGGCCGGGGTCAATTTTGACCCGGGGGGTCATGATTTGAACAAATTTTGTAAAGGTCCACTAGGCAATGCTACATGTCAAATATCTAAGCTGTAGGCCTTCAGGTTTATTTTTAGAAAAAGTTGAAGATTTTTCTATGTACAATCAAGTGACCCCATTGGGCGGGGTCAATTTGATCCCGGGGGGGGGGGGTCATGATTTGAACAAATTTTGTAGAAATCTACTAGGCAATGCTACACGTTAAATATCTAAGATCTAGGCCTTCTGGTTTATTTTTAGAAAATTTTTGAAGATTTTCCTATGTAAAATCAAGTGACCTCTGGGGCGGGGTCAATTTTGACCCCGGGGGTCATGATTTGAAAAAATTTTGTAGAGGTCCACTAGGCAACGCTACACGTGAAATATCTAAGCTCTGGGCCTTCTGTTTATTTTTAGAAAATTTTTGAAGATTTTCCTATGTAAAATCAAGTGACCCCCGGGGCGGGGTCCATTTTGACCCCGGGGTCACGATTTGAACAACTTCAGTAGAGTTCCTCCAGGCAATGCTACATGTCAAATATCTAAGCTCTAGGTCTTCTGGTTTTTGAGAAGAAGATTTTTTAAGATTTTCCTATGTAAAATCAAGTGACCCCTAGGGTGGGGTCAGTTTTGACCCCGGGGTCATGATTTGAACAAATTTGGTAGAGGTCCACTAGGCAATGCTTCACACCAAATATCTAAGCTCTAGGGCTTCTGGTTTTTGAGAAGAAGATTTTTAAAGTTTTTCCTTTCTGTTGCCTTGGCAACCAGAGTTCTGCATGGAATTCAATTCTTTGAATTATTTTTAAAGAAGACCATCCAAGGAACATCCCTGTGAAGTTTATCAAAATTGGCCTGTTGGTTTAGGAGGAGATGTTGTTTAAAGGAAAGTGTGGACGGACGGACGACGGACGGACGGACGGATGACGGACGGACGCCGGACGGTGAGCGATCACATTAGCTCACCCCGAGCACTTTGTGTTCTGGTGAGCTAAAAAAGCAAATCATGTGAGTTCAACAAAATATATTAAGCAATTAAGGGGCCTTTCTTTCGTAGATTTCACTTTGCATGTGTTATGCAGCAAAACCTTTACACATGGCACATCGGGCGGACGGAAATAAAATTATCTTTGGTCTATATTGCAAGGTGTAATCATTAGTTCCCTTGTTGATTTACCTGTATTGAAAAATAAACAGTGTCCATTGTATGGAGGTCAACTGTCACATTATTAAAGTTTATTAATAGAATAATGGAATTTTTCAAGATTGGGAACATTGATTTTCATGTCATTGTTAATTGTATTTATTGGATAAATTTTGCGACTTTGTAAATTATCAGGGCTACATCAAATAAAATAGAAAATCTTCAAATTACGGAAATGTTTGTTGTTAGTTTTTCATCAAACATTGTCTGATATTTCTTTCACTGTCCTGAAAAATACACGGAATTATCTTCGGTAGTTTTAAAGTTATAGCGAAAAGGCTACTGCCTGTGATAGCGTTAGAAAAGTTGTGACACATGACAGCCCAGTATACTGGGTCATTGCAGGAACTATTGTAGACTCGTCCTTGAGAGATAATCACTACTGCTGACATTTTTGTTTTGTTTTTTATTGAACTCTTAACGCCGCACCGACACAATTATAGGTCATATAGCGACTTTCCAGCTTCGATAGCGGAGGAAGACCGAATGTGCCAATCCGTGCACTATTTTATAATAGGCGGGCATCTCTGTAGAACCACCGACATTTCGTAAGCCAGCTGAATGGCTTCCTCAAATGAAGAATTCAACGTCCCGAATGAGGCTCGAACCCACATCGGCGAAGAGCAATTGATTCGACAGAGTCAGCGACCTTACGCCCCCTGTTGATAGTAGTAGGGCTAACACAACACACTATAAATAAATGTTATATCACTCTTTCGGGTTTTATTTAGTTTAATTTATTCCATTCGGCTGGCAGCCTTTTAAATAAAATACCATAAAATCCTGCGAACATTAATCTAAGTATAATTCTGCACATGAAGCATGCAAACAGGTGCTAAGTTGTTCATTCCAAGTCAGAAGATTAATTTGACAAATTTATTTGCATTCCCAGTCTAATTACACCACATGTTCAGATATTATGAGATTTATGCTATCTTAGAAATTTTTAAAATACCTGACTTTCTTCTAGTACAAGATTTGTTACACACTGCACACATAAAAAGAAAATGTTAAGCATATGTCTACTGACAATGCATCTCTGATCAACGCCTAGGGATTAAAGTGGTATTATGCGCATCTTACTGCACATAGTGTGTTTTTGTTGAATGTTTTATAAAAGCAATTTTCGGTTGCTGTGCATTTAAATGTGTAAAATAAATATTTAGAAATAAGGAAATCGGACTAATAAAATAATAGTCCTTTTTTTCAATATCCTACGCAGTGATCTCCCTTACCTATAAGTAGAGATTTCTGAAGTTGAAGGGAAGCAACTCCTGCGTTTTAGCTTTTCTTAAAAAGACTGTCCCAGACAAAATAAAAAAGCCATATTTTGAAAGTTATCATTTCGTACTGGTAACAGGAAGAGTTTGGTATATTGGACTAAAAGCTATAATTCCCTCCACCCTTTTTACAAACGCATCTATTTCAGCTAGATTTTTACTTGAAAAATGCGCATATTCCACTTTAAACAGGACTTCGATCGCATTCCTCTATAACAGTTTTTTGTAATTGCTTATTCGTAAAGTCCGGCCTTATATTTTTTATCATATTTTGTTAAAAAAAGTAACAATTAAATGTTCCAACACGATCCATCGCAAATGTAAACAGACTGTTTTATTCCACGATAAAATGTCCTTAATATTTTGTTATCTGATCCCGGAGTGCTATGATCATAACTTGTGCTATGACGTCATAAAAAAGTCACTGCTGAAACATACCAGAGTAAGTTCTCTCGTTAGGCACTGATCGAATCGCAAAGGTCAAAACGTGTTTATGGTCCCGCACATTAAACCGATGCGATTACATTATTTTTTGAAATGGTTGGCACTGTAACAGTTCATATGATTTTAATAATTAATATAATGGTGAGTTAATCTTTTATGTTACAATTGCTGGTGTGAAATGTTATTCTTGATTAGGTTATTCTAGTTTAGAAATACTCGTCGAAATTCCGCTATTCTATGCTTTCCAATTTGGTTGTGAATTGTAACAGCCTGTGGACAGGACCCTAAAATGTAGTAGTCCATTGAATAAAATATAGGCCTTCCTTTGGACAACACGAAAGCACGAAAACACGACAAATTTTATACGAAAAGACGACGTTTAGAGGGCGCCGACACGACACATTTATTTGTTGAGTTTTCGTGTTGGCGGGTATGAATATGTCGTATTGGCGCCCTTTATTTGTCGTGCTGTCGTGTTTTCTTGTTTTCGCCATGCCGACGCGATAACACGAAAACTCGACAAGTTATTTTTTTAAAATTTTGTTTTTGTTTTGTTTGTTGATATCCTCCATATGTGTATATATTTGCTAATAGCTAATAGCTAACCCGCCACTTTCATACTCGCAATATCTTCGCTGTAATACTGAGTAGAGTTATCATTATCATAAAATTGCAGGATAAATATTTGATATACCTGATATTAATTCCACGACGATAATACATAATTACAATCAATTTATTGTATGTATACCCAGCGAAGAAGTATTCTATGATAAGGTTGTGCTCTGCCAAAATTTGCCGTGTTTTCGCCCCGCCAACACGCCAACATGAAATGGCAGAAATCAGTCACCATAGAAGTAAATTTGTGTATATATACAACACACACAGTTTAACTCCGATTTCATGATTAATCTAAACTAAACTAAAGTCATTTTATAACGAATATGTACAGCAATTGTTTCAAAACGGTAAGTTCTCTTTCTCTCTTCTTAACCTCGATAATCTCCAATCTGCCCTGAAACCAGTCTAAAAAGCCCAGAAAACATGAAAACAACCGCTAGTATACCAGCTACAAGCTATCTCCCAAATATGAATGCTATCTCATAAATTATAGTATTAGCCCTGTCAGCTAGATAGCCAAGACCCTAGAAATTTATGGAGCTACATGTTGAAATATACACACGGACCCTAGCTGACCCCAGCAAAATAACAACACACCCCTCCCCTTGGCTTAATTAATGGTCCCCATTAAGAAACAATATAATATGCTACTAAAAATTCCACCAATGACGTCAACAAATACTCTCCGCTCAAAAAACTGGATATAATGAAATTTACATTAACAGGATATCGGACCAAAATCAAGCTGAATGTGCTGAATGAAATATGAATACGATATACACATGTATATTTATACTTACAGCATGCAAAAACATTACATTAAAAAGTCCATTATTACTTATATCAATGAAAACAATACACATGTTTGCAATGATTCAAGAAATACACTTTGAAAAGAATTTCCATAGTGGATTATAGTTTTGCAATGGACTGTACGTAAAACAATAACACTAACTCAGTCCTAGAAATTATGCACTTTTTTAGTCCTATATATTCCTAAACCTTAAACACAATCACTCTCTAAAATTTGTTGATTTCATAAACACACAAAGTCCTGGTGCCATTTTATTTTCTATTTAAATGAACCTGATATAAGCACTTAAATATTCAATTCAAAATTCCTACATTAATATGGCACAGAATTTCATATTTCTTAAATGTTATTAAATGACATCTGCAAGGAAAATTTCAGACTAATTAGACAAACTTTAAATGCAGATTTGTGAATACACAATAATTAATCTAAAGTAGAATTCACTGGGAATATTGGGTGTAACACAATATTCCATCCAATATTTAATTATTCTCGTATTAACAACATTGGTGTAACGACATCTGTGAGATTGCCCGCGCTATCTGACGTCATTAACAAAAAAACAAAAAAACAAAAAACATGGACATTCTTTCAAAATCTCACGCCAAACTTTCAAAAAGAACAGTATTAAATTATAGCTGAAACTATTTTTTTTCAACGACAAAGATCAAAATTAAATATATTGAATGTAGATATGTGAAAGTAAAAAACAGCTGCATATTCATTTGTTTTCATTTGACAGAATGTACGAAGAGTGCTTCCGGAATTAGGACCACAATTTTTCCTTGATCATCTCCGTGGAGTTGGATATATCCCATATGTTTGTCATGGAAATAGATTATATGACGAAAATCTATGTGCTTGTGTGTAGAATAAAAAGTAATAACATAAAGAAAAAGATCAAAATTAAACCGACAAGACTGCATGCATTTTTTTACTGGATTTAATGATATTGTAAGTAAACCTTCCATGGAAGGCCTGGGCGAATTAGTACAACTGAACGCGGTCGGGTCTTTTAAGCTGTTCTATTTTGATATCTAAAAGATCGATATTCAGACATATATTTTGATAGAAAGCAAACCACTTATTGTTGTAGCAAGCTACCGTAGAAATGTAAATATAAGAACTGAATGCTATTTTGTGTGTTTATACGGGCATAATAATCTGTAAAAAGATACGGGCATACGCCACATTGGGAGTTCTTGCAAATCGTCCAAGACTAGCTAGCGCGATTCGTGATATGCAGTAAGTCCCAGTGTGGTTAATACCCGTATAAACATATTAAAATAGCATTTTGTAATCCTTATATATTCATGACCAGACCAAATTAGTATACATTTACAGATTTTTTTAAATATCTTCCATATCAGAGTCGGACGACACCCTCCTGTTAGTAATACTTTACCACTGTCACATAGTGCATGACCACCGGAAAGCGATGGTACAATGGTGAAATGCGATGGCACGATGGTGAAAACGCGATGGTACGATTTTAAAAATGCGATGGCACGATGGTACAATGATGGAATGCGATGGTACGTTAGTACGATGATGAAAACACGATATTAGATCGACATCTCACCATCATACCATCGCGGTTTATGATTCAATAAAAAGTCACGTTGTCCAAACGGAACACCGTATATGTCCGTTAAAAAAAATGTGTACAAATTTACATACTCACGAAAAGAAATCATCAAGTCATATAAAAAGTTCATGTCAATTTGATATGGTTATTATATCAATAGTTTGATATGGATGTTGTATTAGGCTCGTGAATTCCATGAGGCATGTATGCGAATAGAATGGAATAATCTTATTTTTCTAAAATGGACCAATTTTGGGATGATATTCATAACACTAGCACGAAAGACGATTCTATTATTCTTTATTCTCATAACAAACGGTAGGCCAGTCATGCTATGAAAAGTAGGCGAAGGGAAAGAACTTCAACAGTCAGTTGGAGTCAAGCAAGTCATAACTCTGTCCCTTCATTACAATGTGCTTCCATTAAAGAACTCCAACAAAGAAAAGTTGTTAAGGTTGTCCTTTCATTAAATATCCAACTTAGGAAATGTATTCACTAATAATGACACTCATATAAATCATATTATCGTGTTTTCAGCTATGAATTTGCTTCCATGCAACGCATTTGAGAATTATTCGTATTGTGTGACACGGGCTAGTAAAAACCTCGAATAATCTGCACAATGAAGTCTGGCATTGATCACTTCTGTAAGGCTTAGTGGAAATCCACCCAATAATGTTAGAAAAGTGGCCAAAACATTATAAACTTTTAACAAATCAAGGGCCATAACTTTGTGACAGACAGCTTGACAACACTAACTTTCTACACGAGGGAGAGATGTTATCAACGTAATTCTAGTACGAGTATTGCCTATCACATGACTATACGTACTTGAAAACTATGTATTTACAGATATTGCTTTAAATTTGTTTTGCACGAAAATCTAGAGGATGCTTATACGTTTATTTACAACTGTGGTAAGTTTCTGTAAAATCTGCATTGTAGAAAATTAATATTTGCGAAAATTCCATCAAGGTTGTGATTTTCAGGTAGACTCCCATTATAAAAATTTGCTTGGTGTCCACACCTTTCAGATCAGTCTGAAGAAAAATAATCAAGTACAAGACACTTTTCTTTTTATTTGCTGAATTCCATTTTCCAAGTATATTATTAAGTTTTGAAAATGTTTGTATAGTCAAAGTGTATACATTGTAGAAATAAGTGATCCGCGACGGACGTGCAGAACTACTTTAACAAGTGAAATACATTGTATACAAAGTTTCCACTATTCCTTACCAGAGAGCCATCTCTGTCGTTGGCGTCGGTAGGACATTCGGTTGTGCCCATAGTTAAATTTATGAACTTACGACTGGAAAGTGATGTCTGACGATCGAGTTATGTTTCTAGGTTCTTCCTAGGTCGGGTAGACCTAGTGCAACAAGTCGACGAGATAGCTGTGCCATTGTCTGGACAGGAGACAGGTGTAGAAGGGCGTTGTTGACGTCTCATCGGTATAACGTCGCTAAAGCATACTGCGTAATCACGACATCAATACCGTCCAGAAACAGCACGCCTCCCATTTGTTGTGGTATCATGAAACTTAGCCACCGGAAGGCATATATAAGAAAATGTGGGCAAAAATTGAGAATTGTCCAGATATTGATATAAATGAACTAGTTTGGTCAGATTTTGGTAAAAAATGAGCATTTCATTGAAATTTTGCTGCAAAAATTGATAAAAAACCCCAAAAAAAACATTTTCACTGATTTGGGGGTATTTTAAAAAAAAATGCAATTTGGACTCTAAATTATGCCCATCTATACTTTTCAGAGGGGACATTTGGTATATTTCAAAGTGTTAATGTGTAATTTGCTTGCAAGTTATGGTGAAAATTTATGAAATAGTGCAAAAACCAGCTCTGGCTAGAAGAACTGGTTAAAAATTATGTCGCGACATCAGTTTTGAAGGAAAATTGGCGCAGGGACCCGCGTTACTGAAAATGCCATAAAACCTGGAAAACTGATTTAATCAAGCTGAAACTTGGTATTTTTCATGCAGATGTGTTACTGGTACTATACAAATGAAATTGAGACTATTACAGAAAAACAGTTTTTCTTATAGGCCTAACTAAACTAAAGGAACAAGCATGGGAGCCATCTGGTCTAGTCGCGTAATGGCTGCAAGGTATTTGAACACTAATTTTTCACTTGGCATGGCAACAGAGGTCTAAATTGAGGCTAGTTTTTGTTTAAATTTCATTGTGGATGTATTGTTGACATTTTGGTAGGAAAAATGGGAGAGCAGGTTGTATTTAGTGAAGTCAAGCTCAATTTTAGTATGAGTAGTACTTCCAGGTCACAGCAGTGTGATTTTGATGTCAGTTTACAGTAAGTAAATGTGACCAGAGAAATCTCTCTTAGAAGATACATGACCCCTACTTTTCTCTTCATTTTATATCAGTTTTATCATAACTCTTTAAAATGAAGTAAGGATTTGTTCTCTGAAATGGGTCTAGCTATGTTTGGTAGCTCTTTGAAAAAGGTCAGTTTTATATAGAATATATAGGGAAAACTATTTAGGCTATTGTGACCTTTACCGGTATTGTGAACACGTTTGCATCAATGGCATTGCTGCAGCTTTAAAGATTTTTCTAGTTTGAAATTACCTTGAAATTTATAACTAAATGATTGGTGTTCATAGATCACAGGTTCTACCATTTAATGTCAATGTTCTGTTTTATGTAACTTGTTGACATTGTAATATGTGGGAGATGTGGTCCGCTGGATAGTGGTCGCCGCTCAACCCCAAGGTCGTGGGTTCGAGTACTGGTTTTTCCAATAAAGCTGCACATCGAGCTAAAATAAATTAGTATAAACTAAGTGCCTGTCGGGTAGAAATATTGCCTCTAGAGCGTTCGTTAGATTTTTCTAGGATTTGATCTATTGACATAGTTTTGACAGTCTCTAGTTAAACTTGTTTCAAACTTAATATATTGATTTCACCAAGAAAAAACCTCTGACCAAGTTTCATGTACACTCAGAAGAACATTAGATAACCCACTTCTAATCATATTTGAATTTAAACAAGAGTGCCAGACCGTGAGTGTCACAAAATACGCCCGTTCTCGAACTTGGCCTAATTCAAGGGGCATAATCCAAGAGTGCCTGGGGCGATTCGTGGTTATCGTACTTGGCCGAGATATTATGCCCACAAGGTTAGAGACCACAATTGTTTTCCCATAGACTTACATTGTAACATTATGGCGTGTACGGCCTTCCATACATCGAAACAGGTATATCTAATTACAAGTTTTTCAAGAACTATCTTAGTTCTACCAAAATATCGGACGAAAAACATATGGATAGTGATACTTTATTTAAGTAATTTTCGTGTGAATGAGATGACCCCCTGTTTACATTACTGACATGGCGGGAGAAATTCGTTTAATAAAACTTTTTTTCAATACAAATAAAATGTAGCAAATTTTGTCAAAATGTATAATAAAATGGAAGTGGCTATTCCTACGGCTCTCCTGTAAGAAAAGTGAAATAGCCCGCAGGTGGCTATTCCTACGGTTCTAAAGACAGTTTTGTAAGTCCATCTTGTATTGCATTGTACTGAATTAATTCAACTGGTATATTTTCGAACAGCCTTTTCCATTATCAGGTCTTGGAAAGTGGCATATTTACAGATTACATGTAAATTTACAGATAATCTATAATTTTACAGATTTTTCGAAACTTCTAAAATCATACTTGGACTCAAAATTGCAGCTTGAAATTAATTGATTTACGCCTACTTATATACTTATGGTACGGATAAATAAAGGTCAATTGTAACTTTCAGTCATTTCTTTTGACTTTTATTTTTTGAAAATGCCAAAAATTCAAAGTCAAAATGAGAATGTCGAAACTCACACAAATCATGTTAATTTCATACTGTAATATAACCATTGATTTCAACACGGTTTTATTAATTAATTTCAATCAATTTTCATACCACATCAATTCATTATTACAGATCGAAAAATTTTAAATTTTAGATTTGTAAATTTACAGATAATTTGTAAATGTTACACTGATTCCTAACCAATATGGAATCACTTCTTTAAAGCTCGATGTGAATAGTGAAAACATTTAGTAACAATTACCTTTAAAACATCCATGTTAATAAATTAAGATTGTAACAATGAATTGCTAAAGTGACACCTAGGAAAACTGTGCTTTATGACTCTCGCTGCGTGCTGATTGCTCCTCTCTGACGGGCTTACAATGTCAGATTACTCGATTAATTACTTTTACGGGAGAGCCGTAGGAATAGCCTGTGAGGCTATTCTTACGGGACCAAAGGAATAGCCACTTCCTAATAAAATACCGTAAATGCAGTGAAAAAATAATCACTTCCTGGGTTTGTTTACATGACTGACCAATCAGAACGAACAGACGTTACCTTATTCCCAGATATACACTTACCTCATTCCCAGTAAGTTCCCTGTACTTTTTTAAATTGGTGGTCTCTGACCACAAACATTATCAGGAAGTTTGGTGAAGATCGGATGAAAACTGTTCGACTTAAGAGTGCGGGCAAGGCTAAATTCAGTTGTTTTAGTAATTCAAGGGCCATAATCCACGAGTACCTAGGGCGATTTGGCAGGTTATCGAACTTGGCCGAGATATTATGCCCACAAACATTGTTAGCAAGGTTGTTGAAGATCCAATGAAAACTGTTCGACTTAAGAGAAAGCGGACAAGGCTAAATTCGCAGTTTTTCGAGTAATTCAAGGGCCATAACTCAAGAGTGCCTGGGGCGATTTGGCTGGTTATCGAACCTGACCGAGATAGTATGCCCACAAACATTGTCGGTAAGTTTGGTGAGGATCGGATGTAAACTGTTGACTTAGAGAGCGGTCAAGGCTAAACTCGCTGTTTTTCGAGTAAATGAAGGGCCATAATCCAAGAGTGCCTGGGGCGATTTGGCTGGTTATCGAACCTGACCAATATTATGCCCACAAACATTGTCAGCAAGTACTAGTTGGTGAAGATCGGATGAAAACTGTTTGACTTAGAGAGCGGTCAAGGCTAAATTCGCTGTTTTTCGAGTAATTCAAGGGCCATAATCCAAGAGTGCCTGTGGCGATTTGGCTGGTTATCGAACTTGGCCGAGATATTATGCCCGCAAACATTATCAGCAAGTTTGGTGAAGATCGGATGAAAACTGTTTGACTTAGAGAGCGGACATGCTTTGAATGCCGACTGTTCGCATACTTTCAGAGACTGGCGTATAAAAAAGACAAACTCCATGTAGTTAGGTAGAAATGTACAAGTAGTGTTCAGAATGTATTAATATGTTGCCTCTTTACTGTTAACAAAGTTTCTGTATGATTTAACCTAGTTGCCTTTTTCGGCCCAAGATGATCAGGTTTCGAATATCTCTGAGATTTTGATGGGGCAAATATTCTGACCTTGTCTCATTAAGATTTGGCCAAAAAGTGACCTCAACTGTATCGACAGAGAAATTGTGGACTAGTGATGTTGATAGTAGATGGATGCCAGACAATCCGGCTATACTTCTGAATCTATGGTTCAGGTGAGCTGAAAATGTTTGAAAACACATATTCCAACGCTTTGGTATGCTGGGAGTAAAACTAGACCTTTGACCTCAAATATAGGAATCATCTACTGACCAAAGACACAAATGCTATGTATTTTGTCTGACCTTGTATGCCAAAGTGTCCTGCAACAATCGACCTTGAACCACTTTCAGTTTCAGTCACTGTGACCTAGACCTTTAACCTTCTGACTTTCATATCAATTTGTGCTATCTACTAACCAGAGAATCATTCTTTGACAGTTTTAGACAAAGCATCCTCAAGTTACCAATCTGAAACCATTTTGAATCTCATTGTCATTGTGACAATTCTTTGACCTGCTGATCCCAAAAACCTGTGGGTCCTCTACAGACCACAGGCAAGCATCTTATGCTTGATGGTTAAGGCCCAATGCTGTTAACCGTTTTCTGTCTACAGGTCACTGTGACCTCAAACTTTGAACTAACGACTCATTAAGCAATATGTGTCATCTGCTGACCATAGGCAATCATCTTGTAGTCAGACAACAAAAGGCCCAAACGTTCTCTATTTATTGACCAGGAACAATTTTTCAGCCTCAAGATCACTTTAATACCGACAGACCAACTTGAGCAAAACAGTATCTCCTAGACTCCTACAGAACCATATAAAATCATGATTCACCTATCAACCATAAGCAATCATCCCATGATGGCAGACATCTGTAGGCTCAAGCATTCTTGTTACTGACTGAAAAACATTTTCAGTCTGGAGCTCACTGTTGACTTTTGGCATAGCGATCCCAAAACATTAAAGTCATTAACTCTGACCACATGCGATTTTCCTATGGCGTTTGACTCTACTACTGATCCGAAACCAAATGGTCGACTAACCAACAGTAACACCGACTCGGTATAACAAAGTGTTGGTTAACTTGGTATAGTAAGAGAAAATTCAAGTTAACTTCTTTCATTTGTTATACATGTACTTTAACAAAACATTGTTTTTCCCCATATAATACAATAACAAACATATAATGAACTTAACAATATAATTTAATAGTAAATATTTAACTGAACAACAACATATTATCAGTTCATAAAATACTTAACAACAAACTGAGTGTGTTCATGTAAATCTCATCAAAGATTATATTAATGTCACAGATGTTTGATGGCCATAAATTCTTCCAAAACATCAGATACTGTATCCGTGTATAAGTACTCATTTGGTTCTATGTGCATTTGTTCTCTAACAAAAAATAATCTGTCAGCATGTTATGAAAATGTATAAAATGCAAGCACAAACAAATTAGAGATATCTGTTTTACATAATTTTCTCTGTCCATCAGGTGTTCAGCTCTTTAATAACTTTCATAGCTATGAAGATCATATGGTAATAATACTTGTATTATGTAAATGTATACAAATATTTATGTTTTTTTCCACAACATCAGTTTTCCTTGACAATACAATTCATATTATGAAACACTGTAAAGAACTGCAAAGACGATAACATGTACTTTTCAATTTTTCCAAAAAATCAAATGGTTTTGACTTTATCTTCAAAAAGGGTATTTTTCGTTGTAAATTCAAGCCATTTCGGACACCAGCAAGTTTTAAAATTCAAATATTGGATTTATTTCTTCATGGATTGTTTTAAAACTTTTCACAATATCTCACTTAGCAACAGCCTCCTCTACCTACAAAAAATGTAAAACTTTGAAAGCAATATTTCTTCATTTTTTATGCACCAAAACTTTTGAATAAGAAAGCCGATTAAATGAATTTGGCTTTGATATGCATAAAATCAGTATTGTATTAGATATTCTTCAAAACATGATTATTTTTTCTTTCAAACCTTTGATATTAAAGTATTAAAGGGACTAACCCACACATTTTAGGCGAAAAATAATTTCTCACAAAAATCCATAAAAAGTGAGTATTCTGAAAGTTACTAGTAGTGCAAACTTATTGATGCAAGATTTTTTCAATGTCATATATACATTCTACGCCAAACCAGATGAAAATGAACATGTTGAAAATTTTCACCCAAACTGTGGGCATGTAGCTTGAAATGCACTATAATTATTATTGATAGTTTATTCCTATTTTCCTCTTATTTCTATATCAAGAGGTCAAAAGAATTGCATATAAAAAGCAGTTGCATTTACATTTCAGATTTCTAAAAGCTTAATCGAAGATACCTAGATAGAAAAACATCTATTTTCAAATATTTAAAAAAAAATACAGCAAACAACAAAAAAGCATATCACATTCAAACAACAATATTCTTCAGTAATCAAACTTTTATCACAGTTCATGAAACAACAAAAGTTGCAAACATTTAAATAAAGTAAGATGCTAAATGCCCTTTGAGTCTCTGGACACTGGACAGAGGTCATCATTCACATGGAAAACAGAAAAAATAAAATTCTTTGCATTATAATAGTTCCATAAATACAAAACAAAGACACTTTTACTATATATGTATAAAAAAAACTATGAGGGTGCATGATAAAATTTATGGATCATCTAAAAATCTTTTCTTTTAGTGTTGAATTATATAGCACTTCCTGTTTAAGAAATTACATACATGTATGGATTTTTAATACAGGATTCATTACTAGCCATGGACAGCACTTCTGTGTGGAAAAATTACTGTCTAATAAAAGTGTCTATCTGTGGGATGACCAATTTTAATTTGATAACATATATTGATCAGCACTTTTTATCCATACATATAACAGAGCCAATGTTTGGATACTTTAAAATTGAAAAAAAGTTTACTTTTTGTATTTGTGGCAGAGAAACTTCCAAAAAAAATCTATTAATGTTTCCCAAAATATTTAACAGGTTGTTTTACATCTTAACATTTCCTCTTTAAAAGATGGTTTTGACTCGTTTTTTCTTCAAGCACAACCACGCACGAGTTGCGTAAGTCAGTCTAACCCCTTATGCTTCATGGTTTAGGTTTTAGCCTCTGCTTTTAAGGGAGATCATTTTCATTCTGTTTTTACAATATTTGTTTTTGGTGATGACTTTTGAAGTTGAATTAGGATGAATTTGCTTTAAAATAGTCAAATGAATGAAAAATTATAAAAGTAAGTTGATTAAACATCTGCCTGTTTAAAAAGAAAAATATAAAAGAAACATTGTTTCATTGTACTGTAAAGAAATGTTAAGTACTTGAGGCTGAAAATTATTTATTGGCTAGCTAAATAATGAGTAAAAACAGGACATGAAGCTGTAAATGTATTTGTAACCGTCTTGAAAACAAAGTATTTAATTACATAGTTGAAAATACTGTTTAAATCGGTACACTATTCTCTTTCTATAAAATGGATTTTTCCCCCAGAAACAGGCAGTTATTGCATGTGAATTTCCTAATTTGAAAGACAATGCCATTTCCAAATTGCCCAATGAAAAGTCCTGTACATATGTTGTAATATCATGTATATTTTACTGTGTTGTGTGGTTATTGCCATAAACCTGCATATTGCTATTTCATCCTCTGTATCATTTTACAAGAGGAACACAACGGCTCTATATTGCTTGTCTAGGTACTACATAACTTCAGTTTTCATGTACATCAAATGAATATTGAAAAATATCTTGGATCCATGTGCATTAAAAATGGCACATAAAAAAGCATATATATGGCACATGCTTCATCATTACCTTTACAGATAAAAATAACTAAGACAAGACTAGTGACATGAACTCCAACATTATTCTTCCATCAGATCAAATGGATCACTGTCTTCATCAATTTCTGCTACATTTGATTGAGCATTTAAAGCCCCCCTCTCTCTAACTTTATCAGACCCATCTGTAACTGTTTCATACATGTAATGTTCTTCCAGATCAAATTCACTATCAGATGCATCTTCCAGACTCTGTCCAGGATTTCTTTCATATCCTACATTAGCTTCTATCCTATCTAAATCTGGAACAGCATCATTTTCAATTTCATTCAGATCAATTTCATCATCTAAACCAACATAATGGCTGACATGGTCCATATGTGCTGATTTTTCTCCTTTTTCTTCTATAGTGTTACTTTCATTGTTTTTGTCATCCTTTTCAATTAAATCTACTTCAGCTTCAGTATCACTGCCGGTCTCCTTTTTTGATTGACTACAAAACTCCTTTGCATCTATATCTTTGTAATGTGCTTCAATATCACATTTGTTTCCATCACAATCTTTAACTTTTTCATTTTCACCTTTATCAGTATTATTGTAAAATTCCTCCACTGAATTAGCTGCATGAGATTTTGAATCTTCTTGTTCATTAACTTTCCTTTCATTCTGATTAAGAACATCTTCCTCAACAACTACTTGTTTCATAGAATTATCATGGTTATTAGATTCTAGATTTTGCCCTTCAAATTTTTGTTTGTTATTATTTATATCATTTTCATTTGAAACTTTGTGCTTCAACAAATTATGAAGATTGTCTACAGCATCTTTATCCAAGTCATTTACTGTCCCTGCAACTGGCTTCCCCACTTCTTCACCTTTTATCTTTTTCTGCTTCTTCACTTTAACTTTTGGCTGATCACACTCTGACTGTCCCTTTTCCTTCCTCTTTTTGGTATTTGCTCTTGACTTTGGAACATGTTCAAGGTATTCATTTTCTTCCTTCTTTTCCACCTTATTTGTAATATTGTTTGCAGATTTTTTATTGATTTCGTTTGCACTATCTTTACCAGCATCATGTCTTTCAATAAAGTTGTCATCCTGACTGTTCATCTCCATGGTAAAAATATCACTATCCAATTTCAAACTCATTTTGGCAACTGTTACTGTACTTCCCTCTTTGGAAACTTCAGACTTAATATTTTTGTTTGTTTTTCTTTGCTCTTGCTTCTCCTTTCTTGTTGTATTATCAGAAGTTGCAATGTCTGTTTCTGAATTCAACTTAGAAAATTTCACCTTCTTTCTCCCTGACTCACTTGTTCCTGGACTGCCAACTGAAGATTTTCTGGCTAAAAATAAACATGAATTAAGAGTCATATGACTTGATGTGATAAAAAATATTATTAACAAGACAAGAGGGCCATGATGGCCCTAAATCGCTCACCTGTTATCATTGCACTTGAGGACAAGAAGGTCCTCAGAAAAAATATCTAAGTCCAAAGGACAGGAAAAACAAAGGGAAGAAATTAAACCAAAAAGAATTTTTTTTTTTAAAAGGTACAGATATGTCAAAAAACACCTAAAAATTGGAGGTACCATCCATGTTGTACCACAGAAAAGTGGTCTCGGTTTTTCTCTACAGCCAGTAATAAAAAAGTTACTAAAAATAAGCTATTTATAGTAACGTAAAAGGGAAGTAATTAAAAAGAAAATTATTGTAAGTGAACAAAAGAAGGATCTGCCAAATAAATCTGTTGACATTAATGAAATTTCAGATCAGTATCTTCATTTGTTATGGAGATATACCCATTTAAATTTGAAATAAAGGGAGGTAATTTGACATAAAATCAGTCCACAGTTATCTACCCTGATGGGCTCAGTCCAACTAATGACAATAATGAAATTTCAAATAAGTCCTATAAGGACTAACTGATATAAATTCATTTTAATTACAATCAGGGCAGGTAATCAGATATAAAATAACTCTGGAACCTACGATTGGATCTGATTTGTCATGGAATCCAAGATTTATTGTTGTTGAAGATATTTGTGAAGTTTGTATCAAATCAAACCATAAATGACGTCTCTATATGGCTGCAAAAACCAAAATAGCCAATTTTGGACCTTTAGGGGGCCATAACTCTGGAACCCATGATGGAATCTGGCCAGTTCAATAAAGACACCAAGATCTTGTGGTGATACAAGTTGTGTGCAAGTTTGGTTAAAGTCAAATAATAAATGAAGCTGCTATTGTGCAGACAAGGTCAAAATAGCTAATTTTTGCCCTTTCAGGGGCCATAACTCTGAAACCCATTATGGGATCTGGCCGGTTCAATAAAGGAACTGAGATCTTATGGCGACACAAGTTTTGTGCAAGTCTGATTAAATTCAAATCATAAATGAAGCTGCTATTGTGCAGACAAGATCAAAATAGCTAATTCTGGCCCTTTCAGGGGCCATAACTCTTGAACCCATAATGGGATCTCGCCAGTTCAAGAAAGGAACTAAGATCTTATAGTGATACAAGTTGTGTGCAAGTTTGGTTAAAATAAAATCATAAATGAAGCTGCTATTGTGCAGACAAGGTCAAAATAGCTAATTCTGGCCCTTTCAGGGGCCATAACTCTGGAACCCATATAGAAATCTCGCCAGTTCAAGAAAGGAACCAAGATCTTATGGTGATACAAGTTGTGTGCCAGTTTGGTAAAAATCAAATCATAAATAAAGCTGCTATTGTGCAGACAAGGCCAAAATAGCTAATTTTGGCCCTTTCAGGGGCCATAACTCTGGAACCCATACTGGGATCTGGCCAGTTCAAGAAAGGAACCGAGATCTTATGGTGATACAAGTTGTGTGCAAGTTTGGTTAAAATAAAATCATAAATGAAACCACTATCATGCAGACAAGAAATTGTTGACGGACGGACGACGGACGAAGGGTGATCACAAAAGCTCACCTTGTCATTATGTGACAGGTGAGCTAAAAATAGAAGCAGACACACTTTGTTTATAAAGAAACTTTCTAATTTATAGACAGGTCCAGAAGACAAACAACACAATTTAAGTGACATACATTCAGCCATTTCTGTTCCCTTCTGTTTACATAAATTTTTCACTAGTACATAATATATTGTTTGTTTTTCTAACTTTTCAAAGCAGTTTTAAAGTAAGGGTGCCATTAATGTTCACTTTAATAGGCAAGTTTTGTAATAGTAAGTTCCTGTGACCTATAATGAATTGCAAAAATGAATTTACGACATAAAACTACTTTTTCAATTCCTGGAATTCAGAATAATCTTTTCTGAATATCAAGGGGACAAAAATCTTACAGCATCTTGTTTGTTGTACCTTACTTAGTTGCCTAATGCAGTCGTTGCAAGCCATACAAACAATAGCGTGCTTTATTTGTTGAATATATATTTGGATATGCAATGTCTTGTCCTGTTAAAACAGGGACATAATATTTGAAATATTATTTACAACTTACCCGTGTCTTTTCTTTTTGTTTCAACAATAACTAATTCATCAGGCACAAAGTCAGAATCTAAAACAATAGACAAATATTAGAACTGAAGCAACATATTTCTGACTGCAAAACATAAGGTTGAAAGAGAACCATACTGAGTTTTGTTAGGCAATACTTGCCTGTGTTTATTCCTATACACCAAGGATCTATATTTATAATCCATCATATAATGTAGCAAATGTTTTTGAAAATGATCAGTGTGTTTATATATTAAAAACAGCCCTTTGTAAAACACGTATGTTCCCCATGACGACCTGTCCCAGGTAACTGGGTATGTGATTTTCAGTCTAAAGTATGCTGTGACCTTCAACCCAAGCATTGCATCTGAAAACAATACTAGCAGTCACATACTGACCCCAGGCAATCAATCCACAAAGTCTGAAGGCCACAGGCCAAAGGGTTTAACAATTATTGATCAGAAATAATTCTTTCTGACTGCCACCAAATCACTGTGGCATAGAATTTTGACATATTGATCCCCCAAAACAAGGAGTCATCTACTGGATACACACAATAATCACCCAATGAAGTTTTATAGCTGTTAGCCCAGGTGGGCTAAGAACATTAATCAGAAGACATTTTCAGTTTCAAAGTCATATGACCATGTCATTTTGAAACAATAACCCCAAAGTAATCATGGTTCATCTAATCTAACTAAACATGCAATCATCACATGAAGTTTGGCAGTCATAGGACCTATTGGTCGAATTCACTTTCAGTTTCAAGGTCAATATGGCATAAAAAAAAAAAAAAAAAAAAAAAAAAAATGAGGCAGTCATCCTATAAAGTTTGAAGGAGGTGGACAAAATGTTCTGTGTAATTGTCACTGTTACCTTGAACTTTGACCTATTAACCCCTCAAAGCAGGACTGGTGTATCTATCATTTTCTTACAAAGCTGTTTTGAAGATATATTAGACCCAAATTCATATTTGAAAATGTGAACAATTACCTGTTAGTATCTTTATAAAAATAAAAATAACATACCGGTATGTGTGTATAAACAGTACTGTGTGTTAGGTTAAAAACAGTACACACCTAATATATGTAAAGTGTATTCAATGTATAAATGTGTACTACCACCAAACTAGATGCCCACGGGCAACATGTCGCACCCACCCTTTGACCCCTAACTGTGACCTTGACCTATGAGATAGCCAAATATAAACAAGATTCCTCAATGCATGTCAAAGTTATGGGTCAGAAAAAATCCAACATGACCTCTGACCTCCAACTGTGACCTTGACCTTTAAGGTAAGAACCTGGGGTTTGGGCTTGACACTCTGTCTCACTGAGGTTAATATTCATGCCAAATATAAACAAGACTCCTTAATGCATTTCAAAGTTATGGGCCGGAGAAGACCTGACATGACCTTTGACCTCAAACTGTGACCTTGACCTTTGAGATAGAAACATAGAAGTTTTGCATGACACTCCGTCTCACTAAGGTTAACATTCATGCCAAATATAAACAAGATTGCTCCATGCATGTCAAAGTTATGGTCTGGACAAACAAATCCACACAGACGCATGCACATGCACCCAACAGCCATTTGGACAACTATGTCTTCGCTTCTGCAAGCGGGCTCGACAAAAACTGGATTTATGTTTTAACAAATGACTATTATACACAACATCAAATTGCGAGTGTAACTCTACAAACACAGTTAGTTTATATATTTTTTAGTCAAGATAGATTCATTTGATGAGGATTATCTATGTTTAAAATCAGTACAATAGTAACAATGTACCTAGATATAAACAATTTTAGTGAAAGATCAATACTGGATATCTTTTAAGATTCCTCCATACATTAAAGAGTTCTAGACAGGTCTATGGGGGTGACTATTGAGGCCAATTTTGACTATTGCAATACTATTGATATTGCTGAAAAATTATTGCTCTACTATTCTATTGCAGGTTACTATTGCTATACTATTGCAATAGTTATCGGCCACCATGTTTTATACAGTAAAACTACCAACTGGCATTGTTACACAGTGTAAGACACAGCCCTGTTTATAATTACTGTTAATACACATTGAGATGTTTGTATAACTGAAATGGACAGAAATAAATCTAACATTAAATATTTTTAACATTTTTCCTATTTCTGGCCTTCCTTGGCTTTGAAACAATAAGTAAAACAATAAACCTATGCAAGGTATATTCAAACAAATCGGCCAATTTGTTGCGAATGTCAACATGTTTAATAACCCAAAGCATCGAAAAAGACGAAAATTGACGGATTGGACTAAGGTATACCAGCACTAAATGAAGGGCCCTACCTAACAGTTTGCTATATCATACAAGTAGCCTACTTTCTCCATGTCCATAGTTCATTTTCTCACCTAAGATTAACAGGTTATTTAAACATATTTAATCAAGGTTTCTAAGAAACTAAATTTATTAATTATCTCCCAGACTTCCCAGTCCTTTATGGTAGTTTAATTCCGTCAGGGTAATTATTGTAATGGAGACGTAAACATTTTCAGAGGCGTAAATGAAAGCTGGCTCTGTTTCTTGATTTATAAATTATTTCTGTATTTACTATCGACTGTTGAAGGAACTTTCAGCGATTGTTATTGGATCGTGACTTTTCTATCGATGCATACTATCGGGACACTCAGTATCGCAATGCATTGATATTTCGATGTATCGTTACACCCCTACAGTTCTAAAACAATTATTCAACAGGCTACAAGACATATTTGCTTGAGCTTGACCTTGGGACTAGGAGCAAAGACCTTGAGTTTTATGTAATATCTTACAGTCAGGATGAATGTTTATGGCTCATTATTTGCAGACCTGTTTATGTATGACAAGAGTTAGTTGGAACTTGGGGACTGCTTCTTGAGTCCAACACATCAAAATCTAGCTTATATAAATACTAATAATTTGTTCAAAGCTCTTTCAAAGTTCCTCAATGCATTACAGACTGGACATGCAATTTGACATTTGTGGCTTTGACCCAGAAAGGGACCTTGACCTCTGAGAGCTACAGTCAATGATCTTGGACATAACTGGTCCAAAAATTATCTAAAAAAATGACCTTTTACTCACTTAGTACAACCTTGACCTTTGTGTTTAAGCCGAAAATTTGTTTTTAGATAAACGTTTTATAATAGACCAAAATTTACATCAAGATAGCACTGTAAAAAATAGTTTTTGTCAAAATTTGAAGGTCAGAAAAACCATATTTTTGTGGTTTTTTTTTTTTTTTTTTTTTGCAATTTCAGCTGAAATTCAATCCAAAAATCACTTTTTTCTTCCATAAGGAGCACCTTGACCTATCATTATTTTTATACATTTTACAAGATTGCAATGTTCATAATCTAGGAATATATCTAGAATAAAAGCTGTCTACACATTTCTTTAAAAAATAATTTTTATATGTAAAATTGAGAACTTTTCAATAAAGAACATATTTCAGCTTATTTTTTGACCTCTTAATGTTTCTAATTCTTGTCAATTGTGCTTTAGTATTGACATAAACTCTGTTAGTAACTTCTAGAAAGGAACTATTAAATTTTAAGACAAGATTTAAAATTATTTTTAGGACACTTTTGTATATATTGGCAGTTTTGCATTTGTAACAAGAGCTGTCTCCGTAGGATGACACATGCCCCCGATGGCACTTTGAATGAATAGTTATGGCCGATGTTAGAGTTTAGGACCTTTGACCTACGGAGCTGGGTCTTGCGTGCGACACATCGTCTTACTGTGTCACACATTCATGCATAGTTATTTTAAAATCCATGCATGAATGACAAAGATATGGACCGGACATGCCCATCAATGCACTATCATGAAAAATGATCTTTAACGTCTAAGTGTGACCTTGACCTTTGAGCTACGGACCTGGGTCTTGCGCACTGCACGTCGTCTTACTGTGGTACACATTCATGCCAAGTTATTTGAAAATCCATCCATCGATGACAAAGATATGGACCGGACACGCCCATCAATGCACTATCCTTTAACGTCTAAGTGTGACCTTGAACTTTGAGCTACGGACCTGGGTCTTGCGCACTGCACGTCTTCTTACTGTGATACACATTCATGCCAAGTTATTTGAAAATCCATCCATCGATGACAAAGATATGGACCGGACACGCCCATCAATGCACTATCCTTTAACGTCTAAGTGTGACCTTGACCTTTGAGCTACGGACCTGGGTCTTGCGCACTGCACGTCGTCTTACTGTGTTACACATTCATGCCAAGTTATTTGAAAATCCATCCATCGATGACAAAGATATGGACCGGACACGAAAATTGCGGACAGACCGACAGACCGACAGACGGTTCAAAAACTATATGCCTCCCTTCGGGGGCATAAAAAGCTAAAGCATGCAATATATTCAAAAAGAAAACCAGGACTTATATTTTTATAGGCTATTTTTAATTCATTCAATGCACATCTAAGTCAACAAATGGCCAAAAAATACTGAAAACTGTGTCTATCTGAAGGAAACTGTCAGATGTGCCTTTAAATATGTTGTTTGAAACTTTTTCTCTTTCAAAAGGCCATGTTTTCAAATGAATTTGAACAAATTTAACCATATTGGTAGACAATAAATCAAGGAAAATTCCTCTGAGAATGTTTTAAAATCAAGCAGGTAGTATCTGACCAGAAGATTCTCAAAGTGTTTGCTATTGCCACATCAGGAAAATCAGTACCCAACTCTCTGGCAATCATGTTTTTCACATAGCAAAGGAATTGGTAGACCACCAACTGAAAATTTGTGTGAAATAATTTCAGAAATGGTTTAGCAATTATTGACGAAATTGTTTTTCCCCCCATTACCCTGTACAGAGAAAACTAGCCCTGCACTGTTTTTTACAAATCAATGACTTGAAGAAATTTGGCAGCTGTTTCAGGGGCAAAGAATTTCAAAGTTTCATATATAACCATTATGGAAAAAACTAGCTCCGCCTCCTGGCAGTCATGCATTTTAATGAAGCATAATGATTTCATGGAACTTGGTAGCAGGTCACCTTAGAAGCACTGCTGTGAAATTACTGTAAAATCATTAATATTCGTGGGGGATTAATTTTTGTGGATTTCGTGGTTGAATCAATCCACGAAATTTAATCCCAACGAACAAGTAAAATTCCCATTCATTTTATGTTCAGAAGTTGAAATCCATCAATTCATATTCCCACGAAATTGCCGTTTTGACCAAAACCATGAAACTTTATGCCCACAAAATTAAATGATTTTTACAGTATTTCAAAATTGGGCTAGCAGTTTCTGAGGATATTTTCTAAGTTTTTTGGTTGGCAACAAGAATTTTGTATGGATGACCTAGATTTGAAGGAATCTGTAAGGGAATCACTCATGGATCATTTCAGTGAAGTTTGGTGAAACTGACCTGGTGGTTTAAGAAATGTTCTTTAAAGAAATTGTGGACAATGAATGACAAAGGACGGAAAACAGATATCCGACTATCCTAAAACTATTGAAAAATGAATGCATATCATATAAGAGCAGAAAAGCAGCTTATCATAGAGAGGATATATATATATATCTATTACATGTTTTTCAGTGAACTAAGTGAAATTTATCTGAAAAATGTAAAATTTCTTTAAAATGGATGAAAAACATTCATTTGTTTGTTTGTTTTGGGTTTAACGCCGTTTTTCAACAGTATTTCAGTCATGTAACGGCGGGCAGTTAACTAACCAGTGTTCCTGGATTCTGTACCAGTACAAACCTGTTCTCTGCAAGTAATTGCCAACTTCCCCACATGAATTATTAGAGGTGGAGGACATTAAATAAAATGAAAATGTTTTGCTCTAAATGAAAGATGAAATACATATATCTCTCATTTGTGTACACCAGATCTAATAATTTCTGTAAAAATACTGCATCTAATGTTCACTCAAGACTTCAGAAGATATTTGGATATTACACTGAGACAATCATCCTCTATATTGCCAATGTTTTCTCATATCCATACTTCATTCACTCATTCTCCTGGAAGAAGTCAAAATCAAAAATTTATGGCGCTCAGCTCATACAAGTTAATATAATCTAAAATAATACCGGCATCTGAATCATCAATCTGACTGTTGAGGGAATCTAGCATTTCCTCTACATTATCAAGTAGAGCCTCTGTGTTTTCTAGTACCTCATCCATCGTACTATCATCTAGATAAGCTTCCTGTACATCTGTGGACTTCTGTCTGGGTGTGTGTTTTGAATTCTTATGTTTATCTGCTTTGTTATAAAAAAATAAATCAAAATGCAAAAACATTTTTAAGAGCATTTTATCTGTAAATGTTCCTATGCACACAATGTTATGTAATTCTTCAATGGAAAACAGCATGTGTATTATTCAGTTCGCTTTGAATAAAAAAAGTTGTTTAATGTCCTAGCTCACATTAATATGCACAATTTAAGAAGAAAATTTCAACACCCTCAACTACTGAGTAACTCGGACATAAAAGGTAGACATTTAACCAATATAATATTTTTACCAACATGGTAATTAGTCTGATAGTTCAACCTAATCCATTATTATTAATTATACTTGTTGATCATATCAAAGAATTCTCACAAGAAAAATGCATGTTTCCAAATAACTGTAACTGCCTTAGTGGCCATGTGTGTTAAGCAGTCAGTTAGCTAACTTCCCAAACTGACTTTTTGTTCTTTAAGCTTATTTAAACTTGTCTAAGGCAGCCAGACTATGTTACTCTTTTTGCTGGCTGCTTAATGCAGGTTTGATATAAATATACCTTTACATTTTGAACTCCATGGCCCCTTATACCTCGCAGCAAATCCAAACAGTTCTATCCTCTCCTGGAATGAAATTGACAAAAACTTACTGGGGTAGACAAAAACTAATGGAAATATGAAAGAACTTCAGTATATTATGACACAGTATATTATGAAAAGTGGCAGTCTGAGTTACAAGTCTACAGCAAGTTTAATATTCAATATAAAAAACATCATAGATCATTGAAACAAAGTTATATTTTTTTACAAATAATTTATAATTTAAAGAATAGCATCTACAGTGAAACACTTGAGTGTCAAAGGCTGAAGTACCAGGACTGACTTAAACAATTCATGTGGCCACCAGCAGACTTCCTTATAGTTTGGATTGCTCAAAACCCTGGATACCTTGAGCAGTTTGCTCATCCCCTTGTTTACTCAAGTGGTAATATTTAGTATTTTACATCACAATTACATGACTATTCCCTTACAGAAGCAAGCCTCTGTGGCGTACATGATGCGTATTTGCAGTGTATATGCCGCGAACACAGTAGTACGCCAGAGGAGTACATTTTACGTACACCGCATGCCGTGTACATGCCGCGTACTATTTCGACGAGTACACAGCATATATGCAGGAGGTCACTAGTACACTTCAAGTACGCAGCACAGACTCTGAAAATTTAAGGAGTACACTACATGTACGCAGGAGGGACTTGTACAAGAAAATAGTACACTGCATGTACACCGCAGATGTAATAGCTCTCACTGTTATTTGAATACCCTTAAGCAAAACACCATTCTATCATGTTTTATAAAGGCTTTAATGCTCATTATGTTAACTCATTAAGGCCTCACCAAATTAAAAAGTTGTTAATCGGATTTGCCGCTCGTATATTTTCAGAACGTTTTTGGCTAATTGCGCTCGCCCCATTGGAAAAAATCAATCCATAATTTTTTGGTGCGCTACTTTTTACGGACGTAAAAGTGTATAAATGCTTATATAATTCCAGTCCTAGATTGTTCTCAGATGGATTTTAATCAAAATAAATACATACTACGCACACATCGTCTATAATAAATCGTAACACTTATATTTAGTTGCATTAAAGTTGTTTCCCCTTGATGCAGTTACGCCATTTTCTTCAAATGTTTACCAAATTGCATGCTACAAAAATTGATTTATTTCATTGAAAAGTGGATGAAGAAAAGCATACTAATTTATTTGATAACATCAATCTACATTATTTTGGTAAGGGTAAATACTTATTGATGCATGTCACTTATCTTTTTTCTGTTTTTTTCTGTCCATATGATCAGCATTTGCATACGATACCTTAAACTTAAAAACCACTGACACTACGATGTCACAATTTGATGTCAAAATGCACATGTGTAGCTTATCTTTTCCCTGGAGAAAAGAAATGATGGTTTCCTACCCAGATAACCTTGCCTTCTCTACCAACTTACTAAGCAGACAAAAACGACAATTTCCAAGCAGATAAAAATGTAGAATGCTTCTAATTACCAAAAAGGGTGCATTGTTCATATCACACCTTGAGAAATTATCAGGGATTCAAATTCACACACCTTTTATTTCAAACATTTTTTTCTGATTGCATTTTACTTCGTTTATATTTGAAGAAAATACTTCAACAATGTACTGCTAGTCAGGGCTCCGAAAATTTTGATAACTCAATCGGTCTGAAACGAAAATCCTAACATCGGCGCTACCTCACCCACCGCATTCCCAATATTACATACTGTATTTTGTAAAACGTGATAGGGTAAAGAAATAAGCATATCATGCATTAAAACTGAGTTACCAGTCACCGCGCGTTACCATACAATGAAGACAGTTATTCAGTGTTATGTGTGATTGTTAATTTGTTTAAATTTCGATGTTTTTCCGAGATAATACGAGGCATTGACACCGTGTGCGTAACTAGTCTAAAATAGTACACTGCATGTACACCACAGATACTTTGAAATTTGTGCAGTACACTTCATATACGCGGGAAAGACTTGTACAATTTCTTTTGGCATTTATACTTAGCTTTTTTTTTTATAAGTTAAAGTCTGAAGTAAACTTCATATATGCGGGAGGGACTTGTTCATTTTCTTTTGGTGTTTATACTTTGAATTTTTTTAGGTAAAAGTCTGAAGTACACTTCATGCAGGAAGGATTTGTACATTTTTTTTTTTTTTTTTTTGGAAGCAAGAACTTGATTTCCGAGTAACTTTTATCTTAATAGCATAGAACAGTTCAGATTACCGGTATTCTGAACAATGAAAATTTGCCAAACTATCTGCAATGTTCATTTGTGAAGCTTACATCTTAGTGATTTCTGAGCTGCACCTTGCATGCAGTGTAAAAATATATTCTTTTTCATTTTGAATTAATCCTGGAGCTTTCTAACTTGGATAATTGAAAAGCCTTATTTGAACTTCGTTGCATTACATTTTGTAATACATGAAATAATTACCAAGATAATGCCTCAACAGCGCCCGAATGAGAAGAATTAATAGCTCTCACTGTTATTTGAATACCCTTAAGCAAAACACCATTCTATCATGTTTTATAAAGGCTTTAATGCTCATTATGTTAACTCATTAAGGCCTCACCAAATTAAAAAGTTGTTAATCGGATTTGCCGCTCGTATATTTTCAGAACGTTTTTGGCTAATTGCGCTCGCCCCATTAGAAAAAATCAGTCCATAATTTTTTGGTGCGCTACTTTTTACGGATGTAAAAGTGTATAAATGCTTATATAATTCCAGTCCTAGATTGTTCTCAGATGGATTTTAATCAAAATAAATACATACTACGCACACATCGTCTATAATAAATTGTAACACTTATATTTAGTTGCATTAAAGTTGTTTCCCCTTGATGCAGTTACGCCATTTTCTTCAAATGTTTACCAAATTACATGCTAAAAAAATTGATTTATTTCACTGAAAAGTGGATGAAGAAAAGCATACTAATTTATTTGATAACATCAATCTACATTATTTTGGTAAGGGTAAATACTTATTGATGCATGTCACTTATCTTTTTTCTGTTTTCTTTCTGTCCATATGATCAGCATTTGCATACGAAAGTTGGTGGGGTAAGGAATTTACATTATCACCGCAGTTTCGCCACAAGAGTACACAGCATGTATGCAGCAGGAGTACACAGCATGTATGCTGCAGGACTTGGGGCCAGGAGTACACAGCATGTACGCCGCAGGCTCATTTGCATGTGAAAAGTGTATGTGCCGCGTACATGCTGCGTACTATTTCCCGCATACTAAATTCCTTCAGCGTACACCCTGTGTACTATGTAGTCCACAGCATGTACGCAGCAAGTAGTACGCGGCAGAGCTCATTTGCATGTCAAAAGTGTACTACAAACGTACTATCTGTGTATGTGCGGTGTATATCCTGCATACTATTTAAAGCCCTTGATTTCAGTACACATCATGTACTCATAATATATGCTGTATGTACACAGCAGGCCTTTTTCTTCTGTAAGGGTTGCTTTTGTAACTTTTCTATTATTTTACAGTCTACACCAGTGTTTTATAAATAAATTATGCCTAGGACTCAATTGATCTGTTTTTATCACAATTACTAGCAAATAAAACGTTTTCTAAATTCTGAAAAGTGATCTGTATGTTTGTGAAATGTTAATGTAGTACCAGTATTTTTATTTGGTTTTTTGAAGAGATACTGCTTCAAAACTCATCATTTTAAGTAAATACACAAAATCACTCTTATTTACTGCAAAAAATAGATTTTTTTTTCAAAATATATAGATACTCAACCCACCTTAATTGTACAGCTCAAAGCCCTGAGAGCATTTTTCTTTGCTACTGTTATGTCTTTTTTATATGATGATCTTTTCTTTGAAACCTAAATATACAAAATTACTGTCATAAAATCATGGACCAAAATATTACACTGGCATCAAGAAACACAAGATAAAAGAAAAAACAGTATTTTTTTTCTGAAGGGTAGGAAGGTGAAGGGTAGGAAAGGTGAGGGTAAAATCCCAAACAAAAACCCAGGCACAGAACAACATTCCTATAAAGTTAAATGACTCCAGAGATCACATACTTTTCAAGATACATGCAGCACATACTATTCAGCCTGTAATGCATATTTTTGACTATAAGTCAACAGCATATCTATGACTTGCAATGTGAAATTCCAAACAAAACCCCAGATGCACAACTTCACATGCTAAATAGTAATCCTCTATGGTTTCAAGACTCTGGGTCAAATACTTCTCGAGATACATGCAACAGTAACTTTTAGGCCCTTTATAATATCTTTGACTAAGTCTAGGGCCACAACTCTGGTCCTGCTCAATGAAATCCCAAACTCATTCCCAGGTGCACAACTTCACATGCTGAATAACATTCTTATAAAGTTTTATGACTTCATAAATACTTTTTTGAGATATGCACAATGGACATACAAACAAAGGTAAATGTATTTAGCATCCTCCAAAACATTTGTGGGACACATACACAGATTCTAAAGGTACTGTTTAATGCATCAATGAAGCCAGATAGATACAAAGTATTGAATGATACAAGGATGCAATTTGGTAATTACCTGATATAATATACCATCATTCTCTTCACTGCCAGTGAACATTTTCACATGGTCAGCTTTCACCCAGGTTCTGGAAACATGCTCATCGAAGAAGACAACATGATAATGGGTCTGTGAAATATAAAACACTTCCTGTTAAAACAAGTAATTCTAATTACATCAGCAATGAAGTCAAATGTGCTGCTAGATAGTATTAACCAATGGCACAGAAATGCAATTTTATGTTTTCGTACCTTACCATAGAACAGTACAGATTAATGACAAAACTTGAGAATGCTTCAATGTAGTGAAGCTGTTTTGGCAAATTGGCCTTTATTTTGCATAGATTGTGTAAGTTTCTACTATATGTAGAAATCAAGCCTTATCCATGGCAGGTATGTTTGTTTTCAGACATAAATTTAATTTCAACATTCAGGTTCGTTTGAAATAATCATTCTCTGAAATAAACTTGAAGTCTGAGCATCCATTCTAAATGATTTATTTTTTTTCTTTATAAGAATTGTAAATTCAAGACCTAACCCATAGTAAGCATGCTTTTTTTGGCCTTTTCATTCTGTTGCTATGGTAAACACTGTTCACCAATTATCTGATTCATTTCAAGTAATCTGTCAGAGGACCCATGGAACATTGCTGCAATGCTTTATAAGATTAGTGCTGTAATTTCACAGAGATTTTTAAAGAAGTGCCTTACATACTGATGACTTGTACAGAATGGACAAAATGTGATCTTAGTTGCTTAAAAAGTTATTTAAAGAAATACATGGCTCATACAGACTATAAGCTGACAAATTTCCACAACTTTGTTCAGTTTTCTATATGAGGATCTCACATGCCTGTCTGTGTATTATGGTTTTCTCTATTCAAGCGACAGTGCTGAATTAAAACTGAACGTTAGCATTAGGTTTATTGTCCAAGCTGTCCTTAGAGTTGGGAAAACACTTGCCTTTTGCAGGCAGACACGTTAAATCATTTTTCTTGCCTAACACTAATATAACTGCAATGTTTCCAAAGATACCATCAATTTAAAAATCACTCATACACTATGATGTCATAATTTGATGTCAAAATGCACATGTGTAGCTTATCTTTTCCCTGGAGAAAAGAATTGTTGATTTCCTACCCGGATTCCATGTTGTTGTTTTTTGGGTTTTTTTTGGAGAATTTCCCTAACCTTTCCATGAAAGTTTCCCAATTCCATTATTTTTTCAGAACAAAAAGTACTCCAAGATTTCTCAACGTCCCTACAAATCCAGCATTATTCATGCAGTAGAACTCAGCCATAAAGTAGAAAGAAATTAGCCTTCACTTTTCATCCACTGCAATAATAGTTTCATTCAATTTTATGTAGCTGTTTCAAATTTTTTAAGTTCATCTGGAGGCATGCCTCTTTGAAACTGACTTTTTAAAAACAGGAAACTCAAATATCTCCATAAACTTACTTCTCAACAGCCTTGCCAATTGTACAATTACCTAAAACCATTAGCTAGTTTCATACTAGCTGTGAAAAACATATACATCTGAATGTTCCCACTACATTACTTCTGAGAATTTACAATCATATTCCTTTGACAGAATTCAAACAATTTCCCACTACAAACATTAAGTACTATTCACCACAAAAAACTTACTGGAATCATAGAATCATCCGAGTCAATACTAAAGAAGGTCTCTGCATCTGGGTCAATCTCTACCATAGCCGGCCACCTGAAAAATAATTAAAACTTGAGACTGCTGTTAATAAAACCATGTCTGCCAAAACCAGGCAAGTTCAAGAAAATACCACAATTTATTTTATGTTTTTCGGTGGTTTATCGAAATATAACAGTGAATTATATCCTGATAAACTCACTGGCCACTCAGTGAAAATTATCAAATCTGATACCCGGATTAACAGTAGGGGCAACTTCCCGATCGGGAAATTATTTATGGGTTTTTCCCTACTTCCCGAACAGGAAACTTGTTACTTATTATAGTAACATGCTTCCCGTTTGGGAAGTAAAACCACTATATTTTAGGTAGGTTCATTAAAAATGCCCGGTGCATAAGACTATACATGAGATCTCGAAATTGAATATGCCATATTGAACTTAAAAGACATATCTAGATTTCTACCGTTCAGAATTTTTTTAAATGTCCTAGTATTTTTTTAATTTCACATTGAATCTGCCCTTTTTCCTAATGAACTGCAAAAAAGCAGAGTTTCCCGATTTGGAAACCAAACTTCCCGATCAGGAAATTCTTCTTATTTGCGTGGTACATCTTTTTATCATACTAAATGGAATATCAACACAGACGAAGTCATAAGAACCAGAAGAAACATGTCAAAGGGAGATCTGAAAACACTTGATAAACTACATAAAATAGAAAATCACAAAACTAGTGTCATATTGCAAAGGCTGTGTCTCCTACATTGAAAACTTTAAAACTATTATACAGAATGCAAAGAAAGTAGATCAAGCAACACAGACCGATACTATTGAACACATGTACGTGTACAGGTACATTTTTTACCTTAATTGATGCCAAATTTTTCTTTCAGTAATAAATTCACAGTATCTAGTTTGATACAAAATGATACATGTGTATTTGAAATACCAAAAGCAGGACGATATTCGATGCGAGATGTTTTTCAATGTAAAATTCTGATTTTGTTCACGAGGGATACATAATGCTTTTCCAGATTGTTTGTATTCTTCACATGAATATTTTACAAAAAAAAAAAAATCAATTGTCAAGGTGATACAAAATGTATTTTTCAAATTGAAAATTTTTGAACAAACTTAAGATATTCGAAAAAGTAGCTTTAAGGCAACTGACAAGGAAACAGTATGACATACTAGTATACTGTCATATGCTAGAACCAAAAATATTATTAAATTAAAGTCTGTTCTTTAGCTTACTTATTATACATGATAATATAACAATACATGTACTTGTATTACAAAACATAACGATAAAATATGAAAGGGGTTTACTTATAATGACATAGAAATATAGCAGTGACAAGTCCCTATAAGCTCATGGTTTGGAATACTAGTTTATGCTTTGATAGGAACAGAGATATTTGACTTTTAAAAAAACTTTAATCAAGGGTGATACCATCGCCAGCTCTACCTTTTTCTTTTAAAAATCGAGCTTAAGATTAGAACCAATACTGACAGACAATTAACCTTGTGGTGCTTGATATTGTAAAACATTAAACATAAAGAAAATAGGGCCATAAGATGCATCTACCTGAAACTGAAAATCTGTTTAAATGCAGCACATGCTCTTACAGTATTTTGTGTTTTGACTGTGTCAGATGTGATACCTTCAAGAAAAGATATAACTACTTTGTTTCTTTCACTTTTATTTTTATCAAAATCCAAGTTAATCAAGGATTCTGTGTCTCTATTAATAACTGATATAGAATTATAATCTCTTAAAGGGAATTCCTATAGTTTTTTATGCGCATCTTTCTGCGCAGTCGACACTTTATATGGAAAACTGAAATGAAGTCAACATTTGTTGAAACATATTACAGACAATCTTAAATATGAGGAATTTTGAATGAAATGACATTTTTGATAAGGTAAACTAGTAATCAAATGTTGATACTGGTTTATGTTGTATTGACAAGTATCATGCCTGACAGGTATCTTGCTATTTTGTGGTTGTGTTTTTCACATCGCATTTTAGTACAAAGACAGTGTTGTTCATATAATGTAAGATAATTGACTTAGTACTGATAAGACAATATCACCTTTCAGATTATTTAGTATTCAATTATAGAAAGAATTAAGAATTTTTAAAACTTTTTTTTAACTTTTAGCAGACATACATGTAATCAATTTGGCCAGGTTCGCACCATTTCCGTCCGAACAGGTGTTGTATTCTAGCGGTCTTAACATAAAATTTAGCCTGGTGACCCATACATTTTTAGCCATTTTTATGCTCACAATACAATTATCTATACACAAGAAGAAAAAGAAAAAATTCTATGAAAGAGTTTTTTTCAAAATTAAAAAAAGATATTCTTCACTATGGGTATTTTTCATTGAAAAAAGTTCACAAAAGTAAATATGAAAGAAGATGTTTTTTCATTTGTACCCATTATTGTAAGGATAGAGTATTACAAATATGACTATGATATCAAATATGTATATAATAAAATCTGTAAAAAGAAAAAAAAAACGTATTGTGCTGCCTGGATGTATATTTTGGTTGGTATTTATAAAAAAGCAGAAAATTATGAAAATGTTGAAAAATCGCTGGCAGTTTTAGCAACAGTGGGTGTGTTCAAAACAATTTTTCACAAAAACAAGCCTGGTGACCTATTGTTTTTGTTTGTTCATTGTTTTCAGCAAAAAATTTCCTATCATATATGTGAATTTAAAAAAATTCTATGAAAGTAAAAAAACTATAGGAATTCTCTTTAATATATCTTCCTTTTTTGCACACCCAAAAGCAAAGGCGACAAATGCTCTTTCAGACTGTTTTAAACCTAAAAAGAGAAGTAAAAAAATATGACATCAGTTTTCAAAAAGTTATTTACTATCAAAGTCTACACCAATCCACATAACTCTGATTTGACTTATGATATAGTTATTCTCCTTGTTAACTTTAAAGTTTTTGATAAAGTCAAATATCTCTGTAAGGTTTTGACTTGAAACTTACAACATGTATTTACTGTCAAAGTCTACACCAGGAAACAATCCTCATAACTTGAAATTTGCCAGAGTTAGGCCTCTTTTTATCTTTGATTTTGTTGTGTAAAAGTTTTTGATAAAGTCAGATATCTCTGTTACTATCAAAGATTAAACTAGTTTTTTGCTATTAAAGTCTACACCAGGAGAAACAATCCCCATAACACTGATTTGAATTTTGATAGAGTTATGCCCCTTTTTAACTTAGACTTTTTTTTTTTTTGGTAAAAGTTGTTGATGAAGTCAAATATCTCTGTTACTATCAAAGATTTTGACTTGAAAATTAAAATAGTTTTTTACTATCAAAGTCATCACTAGGAAAAACAATCCTTATAACTCTGATTTGAATTTTGACTGTTAAAATTTGTACTTGCAAGACTCTAATTCAGAGTCAAGCACTGACAAAAGTTGAGCATGCTGTCTTATGGACAGCTCATGTAATTCATCTGGTTGCTATCTTACCTTAATGAAGTGGCTGACATCACAGGGAACTTAGCAACTGAAATTTCTTCTGTCTAACTGTATAGGAGCCTTTGACAATGATCAAATAGTTGGAAAAACATGGTCAATTAAAACTGATACCAAAGTTAATACATAAGTTGTAACATCATTTTGTGCAGTAGATTTGAATTCAGAAAATCAGTAGGTTTGAATTCAGGACATCAGTATGTAGTGAAAAACAAGGTGTAAAGAACAAAACAGGCCAGTATTATGATTCAATTTATGACCCACATTATGAATATTTGTACATTGTTTTCAGCAAAGAAGATTATTTTTGAAGAGCAGAGATCCGCATTTGTTGAATGCAATTTCTCTGATAGTACTGAAAATGATAAAAACTGAACAACAGAAAAGTAAAGAAATAACATGTGTATTATGTAGTAACACATACAAGAGATCTTAAAAAGATATAGTTGGGATTTTCTAAAACTACAAAAATGGCCATAATTCTAACAAAATGCAGGTTAGAGTTATGGTTCTTTATTATACTTTATAGTCCCTAATGATCGATGATAAACAAGTGTGCAAAGTTTCAAAACTGTAGCTCTTATAGTTTTTGACCTAAACAAAAAATTTAACCAAGAAACTAAAATTTTCCAAGTACAATAAAGGGCAATTATTTTATCAAAATGCATATCAGAGTTGTGGTTCTAGGCATACATAGTCCCCTAATGTGCAAAGTTTTAAAGCTGTAACCCTTACAATGTTTGAGAAAAATGTGGACCTAAACAAATTCTTTAACAAATGCAGACACCAATGCCAACGATCAAGTGACGACAATACCTCATAGATTAAAAAAAACAAAAACAACAAAAAAACAGACGAACTAAAAGGAGAAAAAAATACATTTACATCAGAAATTATGCTGGAGTCACACAACACAAGATCTTGGAATGTGTCTAAAGTAAATATTCAAATAATTGATCCACTGCCTTTGAACTCAAACTCATATGAGTCTGTTAAAATCCTGGGTCACTAGACACATCAAATTACGGGATCACAACTCCCTGAAAACTTGAAATTTGAAATAATTGCTTTTTATAACAAAATAAAAGAATAAATTTTCTGAATGTCTGCTTTCAATTTCCTGATTGTGAAGTAACTTAAAGGCTAGGTTTCCCGATCAGGAAGTTAGGTTTCCAATTCGGGAAACTCTGATTTTAAGCAATTTCTGAAGAAAATGGTCAATTTCACTGTCAAATAAAAAATTCAATAAGACATTTAAAAAAAATGTGAACGGTAGAAATTTAGATATATCATTCAAGTTTAATGTGGCATATTTAATTTGCAGATCTTGTGTATATTCTTATGCACCGGCTATTTTAAATGAAATGGGTCTAAAACTTGCGATATTGCTTCCCGAACGGGAAGCATGTTACTATAAAAAGTAACAAGTTTCCCGTTCAGGAAGTAGGGAAAAACCCATAAATGATTTCCCAAACGGGAAGTTTCCCCTACTGATTAACGTCAAAAAGTTTACCGAGCGTACTGAAAGCCGGAAACAATATGACGATGATGTCGTTAAAATGACGTCATCTTTGCGATGCTTCCTGATAAAATTTCCCGCAAATTTCGACATTTTATTGAAATAAACACAACAAAAGTAGAGTTTTAGACATAAAATAAACAGAAAAATTGTTGGTATCGATGTAATATCACGGTAATTTCACTCGTGAACACCAAAAGTTGTTATTTTCACTCGTGGCTGTGCCACTCGTGAAAATATCACTTTTGGTGCCCACTCGGTGAAATTATAACGTGATATTACACCGAAACCAACAATTATCCTCTATATCTTGCATAGTTTGGCCATATTTGCATGAAAAATTAATTTTCAAATGGTATTTCGGGCACATTTAACAGGCCCTCCCACCCACTCCTCCTATCTGAAACTTTTAGAAAGTAAGAAAAATCCAATGGAAATCTCACTATCATGTACAGAAAAGATTGCAATTTATGAGCCACATATATTTAACAAAAATATAATCAAAACTGACATTGAATTTGCATATCTTAAATTGCTTCTGGACTGTAAAAATATCTATTATATATCTATCATAGCAGTCACTTGAAAATGTTTATTTATAGTATCCAGACAGATATGGACACTACCGTGATAAACTGACTGACAGATATAGGTAAATGTAGCCATGCTGCCTTCTTGGCCAGTCAGTCATGGGGTTGACGAAGGCACACCAAGTAATCCTCAGTGATGTTGACGTTTGACCCCAAAAACAATAGGCGTCATTTACTTCATAAGCCCAATCATGCTATCAAACTTGAAGATACTGGGTCAAGTGGTTCTCAAGTTACCATGCAGAAAATGTTTTCAAGGTTTAGGCCTCTGTGGCCTTGACCTTTGACCTACTGACCCTAAAAAGATGGGCCATCTACTTCATAAGCCCAATCATGCTATTAAGTTTGGAGGTCATCATGCTATTAAGTTTGAAGGTTCCGGGTCAGGTAATTCTCAAGTTATTAAGCTGAAACCATATTCAAGGTTCAAGTCACTGTGACCTTGGCCTTTGATCATTAAAACAACTGGGGTCATTTACTTTGTAAGCCCAATCATGCTACCAAATTTGAATATTTTGGGTCAAGTGGTTCTTAAGTAATTGAGTAGAAACCATTCACTCTATCCGTAGTATCGTAAGACAGACTGGTCGACATAATGGACATGAGCAAATCAATGCCTCTGCTTCCATTAAAGGGGGCCATAACAATTACATTTCAAGGGTAGAACTTTTTTGCACCGATAATCTCAAATGATATATACATTAGACAGTATGCATACTATTAGTACTGGTAATAACACAGAGAAAATTTTCTTGAATAGTTTTTTCTTTTTGAATTCAGTAAACATAATTTTCTTCATTTTGTCACAGATGTAGCAACATTCTGAAATATTGTTTCAATTTATCACTGACTTTCCTAAATTAAGAGTGTACATCAATGGCTTAATTAACATGGAAAGCCCTAATATTTACCAAGGATATCCAGTCATCTTAGCCCAGACAACAGAACCCTCAGCAAACTTGGTGTAGATATGTTCACTCTCATCATACACCTCTTCTGCCTTGTCACAACTGTTGCATTCCTTGTCTATATTGTAACATCAAAGATATATCAAGATTAAGACTGATGTTTTAGCTACCTTAAAGGGACGTGCCTCCATGTTTATGTCATTTATCTTGCAAAACTGAGAAATTAATTTTATCTGTAAAAATTAAAAACAAAAGGAATTGTTTAGTTTTATACTGTACGTTTGTACAATGGCTGTTAGTATGTTGTAATGCTATCTATTGAGTTAGTCACACATTAAAGATATTATGTTAAGCTACCTATAAGTTTATATCACACTCCCAAAATATCATCTTAAATAATACTAGTTTTATCCACCCTCATACATAACACGGTTTTTCGTGAATTGTAGCTTTGTTTTGCAAATTCCAGATATTATACACTATACAGTACAACCTCTCCAGAGCTGCCCTCTCTTAAGCAATAGCCCCTCTATAACATTAACAAAATTTCACTATCAAATTTACCTCTCCAGAACAACCTCTACATAACAGTCAATATTTGTATCTCCGAAAGGGTGTTGCTCTACAGAGGTTGCACTGTATATCATATACACTATATATCATTCTAAATGTTTCCAATAGTCAGGTAGTATGTTTTCATTGGAAATTTTCAAAATATCTTTAATAATGCCAATTTATGGCCCAAAATGTACTTTTCCCATTGTAGCAATCGGGCCAAATAATTTTTTTTTAAAACAATTTTAGAAAACATTCAAATAGAAATGTTGCTTTTTAGCTAACTAAGACGTCCTGAGAGTTTTGTAACTATCCATTCACAAATAGTCAAAATTTAACTTTAAAAAAATCTGTGTCAAAAATGGCTGAAATTTACAATGGAAAATACCCCAATAAAATTGTTTAAAAAATAATAAAGATATTTTGAAAATTTAAAAACTTTCTATAGATAACAACCCGCAATGATGTATATGTAAAATGATGTATAATATCAACGGTACTGTTTTATAAAGAAAAACCTTGCTACAGAAAAAGTGGATCAAAACAGTAACTAATTAATTCTTCTTGACATTTAATAGATATTGTTAATCTGTTTTATCTGTGATGTTCTCCTAGAGGCATGTACCTTTAATAGTTTATTTTACACACAAAGACAAAACCCAACACTTTTCAAACATTCACATAAAAAGAATTCCATTCTTCATCATATCAGTATAAAGCCAACTGTTCTATGATTTTGTGCACGTGTTCAACTGTTGAATCAACCCAATTAATAAAAATATCACAACTTGTTTCACTTAATTCATTGCTAAAATAGTAACATATATACTATCTTTCTCCCCTCAGAAAAATATAATAAAACTCTGTTACAAAATAAATATGTTTATTATGTATATGCATAAATTTATGATCTGTTCACAAAGTCTAGGAAACTCTGTGGCCAAATGGTTCAAGTCGCTGGCTTTGAATTATTTGTCAATAACTGTTGTAGATTCGAGACCTTCATTGTGATGTAGAATTCTTTCGTGTGAGAAAGCCGTCCAGGTGGCTTATGAAAGGTGGTTCTTCCTAGGTGCTTGCCTATGATAAAATAATATCCCAACATGCAGGGTCTTCCTCCACCATCAAAAGCCAAAAGGTCACCATATAACTTCAACTACATCAGTAAGACAAAAAAAACTTGCACATCAAAGAAATCAATTTTCTGCCTAGAAACAAACATTTTCTTCAAAATACTAAAATGAATACTTGATCATGTATAGATTTAATATCATACTCAGATTCATACTGCAGGTCCATCTTTCAGGTATTAATGTTGGATCACTGATGTCGGGCAGGTATCTCCATTTCATGCAGGTACAGTTGCAACACTGCACCCATGTGCCTTGAAATAAAAGATTTGAACCTTGAAATAACAGAATAACAGTCTTGAAATAATAGATTATAGTGAATGCTCAATCCCTTGGAATTCGAGACAATGTGTTCCAACTGTACCTAACTTTTACAAAGGAAAAATGCAAAAAAGCAAAGTATTAGCTTATTTGATTTTCAATTTTGCATGTTCAGTTATACACTTTCAGGTCAACTACCCATAAAACTTTTGATTAAAAACCTGAATGCAAACAACAAAACCTATACCATTCGTTTCTAGCTCTCTGTCCTGCATTTTCTGTCTCTTGTTGATTTTTTTCTCTGATGGCTTTTTTCTCTTCCCATCCTCCAATGAGATAAACTGTTTTCTTTCCACCTTCTCTGAAGTATGTTTTTTCATTTCATGGTCCAGTTTTCTTTTCTTGGTACGGACTTCTTGTTTATCTTTCTTTATTTTTTTCATTTGTTTGACTTTATCGACCATAGATATTTCTGGAATGAAGAACAGTTTATGTCACAGTTGACATATATGACCTGCAGACTTTGAACACACAACGTACAGGCTGGTATTGTTAAGTCCAAAAAGAGCCATATTAAACACAAACTAGAGCTGCTTTTGAGAAAATTGCATGTCTCCCACAACTGCCTAATCATCTGAATAGTAGTAATGTGTCAACCATGCACAGACCTCAACTGCCTTGTGGTGGGAGACATAAAAACAAGTAAACATGGAAATTCTATGAAAACCCGGTTTTCAAACTTTGCATAGTCACACTAACATGTTATACATATCTGACAGCATCCAATCATGCTATTCAAATGTACAGATACAGCAAACATAGTTGTATGTCATTCCTGACTCAAGTCATTAGTTTGACCTTGACCTTATGGCATCTAAATGTCTTTTTTTTAAGAAGGCCCGGACAAGGATTTGAACCATGACTGAGTCCCAGCATGTTCTTTTGCTATACAAGTACTTTCAATTTTAACATCTGGATCTGTGAATGTTGACTGGTTTGTTTGTTTACATTTTCAGAATTTATTCAGTGAAGCATTTTTAAACATGTTTACATAAATGGATATTTACAAAGAACACACATTTCCTTATATTTAGCTATATGCAGCCAATGAATTTCAATTTCAATGAAACTAGCTATATACACCACCCACGACATCCCCACACATTCTGAACTGCAGTTACACTAATGTACACCAATACAGTCTGACAGTTATGGCTCCTCTTGAATTTACTCGCTATAAATACATATTTTCCATTTTTTCTGCATTCCACTTTCAAAAACAATTATAAAAGTAAAACTGTTCACTCACTGGATTTTCCTTCAAAAGGAAGCTGCTTTGGTTCAAGTTTTGGGTTTTTGTTGACCTTTGGCAATTTCTTCTTTTTTATAGGTGTTGTGACACATGGTTGCTTTTCACCTACATCTACCTCGCTTCCAACAGGTGTTGTCTCATTCTCTTGTTGTGCACTGATTGCCATGAAATTTCAAGTGATTAAATTTATCCATTTAAGTTAGTCTCATCAAGTTTTTATAACATTTGCTTTTTCAAATTTACAATTAGTGCTGGGTACCGCCTTGAAAAAAATACCGCGGTATACCACGGTTTTTTCCTAATTACCGCGGTATATTCCACGGTATACCACCATATTTATCGTACGACTTACAGCTATGGTAGTGGTCATAAAAATATTGAAAAACTCTCAGAAATACTTCATTTATTATGAGCAACAACGAAGACTAGTTACTTGACTAGAATTAAAGAAAAAAAAATACACTGTAATATTAACTTGACTAATGACTAGTTAGATTAATGACCCTTAGTATTTTTTACCAGCGTGTATTCGTCGGAAGACGCCATATTGTCTCTAGGGAAGCACTGGGTCACATATATAGGTCGCGCTTGTCTGAAGTTCGATTCATGCACCCGTTTGATAAACCAGTAACGTTTATGAAGGCTTCATCAGATCGTTTTCAAACAAAAAATAATAAATTTCGACTGAACATTTTCCATACTATTTATTCCTTTTTTAATACATGCAAATACATACTGGGATATTTTAAACTATCATCATTTAAACAAGAAGTCGGGACTCACCGAATTTAGGCCTAAAAAATGTTGTTGTTCGGGTCATCCGACCCTACCTAGCAAAAGGCTCCGACCTTGCTGTTTTTTTCGACGCCAGACATCGTGAAATTCGTCGGTCCGACGGACAAGACCGGAAGATTTTTGCGCGGACCGCCGTTCTACGAGTCGAGGCTGGTCCGACCGTCCGGCATACTCGGCCGATCGAGCGAGTGGTTTTTACGTCGTAACTTACCAAATTCAGAAATTACATCCAGAAAAATAACCTGGATTTCGTGGAATTTACCCGCGAATCGTAAAGATATCAATACGGTCATGCTGGTAATTTTCCATTCCACGAGCACGTGCGACCTATCGTAATATCTCATTTACATCGCCGTTACTTTTGTTTTAAATATCGACACGTACACGAAAAATGCGCGTAGTGCATTCATTCTTTAATATAATCGCTTCAAATTTTCATCACCGCTTGAGAAGTAATACAGTTTGAATTCTATAACGATTTTAATAAGATATCGACAGAAATGTAGGCAAAATTCTATAAAAACCATCGAATTTTCATATAATTATTTGTAAAATTTCAAACAGCGCGATCTTAATTATTTCTTTATTTCTAAAAGTAAATAAATAATACATACTATGGTCATACAATTCAGTCTTTTGACCAGAAAGTACAAAAAAAACAGAATTAAAAAATCTTAAATAATGAAAAAGCGGCAGCAATTTAAATACCTGGAGTAAAACGATCTTTGGCAAACAGATTTCCGTAAGAATAGGTTACGTGACCTCGTGGACGTAGATAGAAATGTGGTTTTAAAATAAAGCAGTATGATGTCGTGGTTTTTAATAAGAATTAAATGAATCTTTGTACACTTATTTTTTGACACGACACTATGTAAGATATTCTTCTGACAATAATGTAAATTCCTTGAGGGCAAAATAGTCACAGAGGTAGGATTTCTACTATTATCTTTTGACACATTTACCTGTCAGTTAATATGGGATATTGCACATTCGCTTTCAAAAAAAAAAAAATAAAGAAGGAACTTTTTTTTATTGATTTCTTCTCAGCAATTTAAAGAACCGAGGCGGTACGATCAGACAGTGATGTGTCACATGGCGCGAAAACATGACGTAATGTCATGACAATCTCGGGCAACTATACCGCTTTGATCTCCACTTCAGATGCAATGATTCCACCACACTTTTGGCTCTTTGAGGGGGTTTTAATTGATGATGAGAAAACAAGGCCAATTACTTAGTTTATCAACAGAATAATTACCGATAATTGTTAATGTTTTTTTTTTCGCTTTAAACACAGGTGGGTTGAATGATGAATATTGTTTCCATATTTTTGGGACACTTTTCAAAATAATTATTTTTCGGGATTTTTTAATCCAAAGCAATGTAGAATAGACTGGATACAAGAAAAATCTATCAACAGCTGCATACTGATAATAGGAATCAAGATTCCTGTTTATTTCATATTTAATGTTCGGTCCGGCAAATTTTTGTAGTTCGGTCAGGCATGTCTACAAACGCAGGTTTGTTTCAAGTGGGTGGGGTAAACATTTTTTGACGGATAGCTTTGTTTGCAATTGATTTTTATTCAATGTCCGATGTTTATACATGGAGTTATTATTTTTGTCAAAGGTCAGTGTATTTTTTATAATATGCAACACTGTCGCACAGGAGTGTCAGTGTTTCATTTAAACTAATGACTAATGAAGAAGACACAACAACATTTAAAGCAAATATACATTGTGAACCTTAGGATTTAAGTTGAAACTGAGTAAAAACTACAAGATATAATGGTTTTCAGAAATGAATCACTTTACCTAAAAAAAATAATTTAAAAATTAAAAAAAAAAATTAAAAACCGACCTACCCTACCTAGCAATTTTGGCAATGTTACCAGAACCACAACATTTTCTTAGGCCTTATCAGACTCGAAGTAAAAACAAGTGTGCCCATAACGTCATCCATCTATACGGAATAATCTGGAGGTTTTCGAAGGTTTTGATTGGGGATCACGCGGTCGATCATACATGTTCAATTGCACCATTGGGTGGTTATTTTTGGAAACTAATAATAGTAGCATGGGAATTCCGGAGATATAAATCGGAAAATCATGCATGGTGTCAAATGCTGTTACGGAAGGCTACATAGACAATGTAAATTAAAAATAAACAGAGGTAGCGATAATGTTGATAAAATACCGGTATTCCCCGATAGTACTGCGGTATCGTACCACGGGAAGATGGTACCACGGTTACCGGTATACCGGTAATACCGCGCACCTCTATTTACAATAAAAGTACAAAATTGAAAATCCAAATTTATTTCTTTGATTAATATATGAACATAACTCTGCTCACTTAGCAATCTATTTATACATGACACACAAGAGCTGATAGGACTAGTTACTGGAGTACAATCTTGAACCTGACTAAATTCAGAACCTATTCTTCTTAGTTATTAGAGAAAATGAATCAAAGTTCAGCAACAAATTATAACTATAATGCATGATACTGTAAGGATTAAAAAGAAATGTAATTACAAGTTCTAAGTTACCTTTCTTGAACAGGTTCAACTTCATCTATATCACCAACAACAATCTCTTCGTCAGCTTCATCTATTTCCCCCTCCTCTTCTGGAGCAAGGTTGTTTTCATCAATGTGTTCTTCAACATCCCCACTTTTCCCATGTCCATGTTTATCTATTTCTTCAACTTCAGCAACTGTGTCATCTCTTTGCTTTCCTTATCTTTTGCCACCTCTTGTTCTTGCTTCTCTTCTGACTGATCACTTGTTTTATGTTCACCTCCATCTTCACTGTTGTCCAGACCAATAGAAACTTCATGTTCCTTGTCTTCTGTAAAGTCACAGATTCAACTTCAGTTTTTAGTTTCATAGCAATGTAAAATTCATTCAAGTTAATATCTCAATAAAATAACCCTTCTGGACAAAAACCATGAAATTTTGTACCCATGGAATTAAATGACTCCACAACAGCTTTGCTTAATATATAAACAGAAAAAAACAACAGACTGAGCATGAACAGTTTCAACATATGGAAGCTTTAGCATTCATGTTCATTGAAGTTCTCCATTCAAAGTACACAACTGGACACTGAAAAATAGGCTACATAAATATTACCCTTTATACTCCAGGAGCCATTTGCCTGACACAGTATATCACACTGGGTTGCTAACATTTCAGATTGTGAATACTGACCGATGGAGCAGAGATTCAAGAGCAATAACTCTGGTGCTAATAGATATTATAGTATTACCTTCAGTACTTCCAACTATCTGTACATCTTGCTTAGGACAAGACTCCTGACAGTGCTGTGGAATCTTCTGATCTGTGGACTTGCTCACTTTTTTGCCAACTGTTATACCGTATTTCTTCTTGGTGGGTTCCTTTACCTTAACTGGGGATGTTACCTTTGGTACCCATTCTGAAATGAATAAGCTACAGGTGTTATTTCTACATCTAAAATACAATGATTCTATGCATATTGAAGACACTCCATATTTTGGGGTTTTAATCCTGAATATGCTAAATAAGGTAAAAATGTAAGCAATACGGGTGTAGGTAGTACACGTGTCTACACGGGCTGCTTTATCCATCCCAAAAGTGACTGAGTGTAATTTCTTGTAAGCTTGATAATTTATTAAATTTAATACAGAGTTCTACTAATATCACATGTGATCTCTTAATAAGGACTATACAGCATGACAGAAAATACATTAAACTGCTGTATATAAAGTGATCTTTATTTGCAGGTAGACTTTATTCACAAATTAATGAAATTTCTGTTTTTCTGAGCACAGATTTAGCTATGTGAAAATAAAACCATGGCAACATTACTAAGTCTACATCAAATCTAAACTTTGAAGAATTACCATCAATATTCAGATTCATTGCATTTTCTATAGCAGCTTCAAATATGGAACTGTATTCCTCATCTGTCAAGGACCTCACTGGTAGTGTCTACAATTAAATAACTTTGTGATGCAAAATTCTGAATATTCAACCTTGTATACGATGCAAAGCTTAAAAATGTTGGTTTCTCACTTCTGGGAATATTTAGAATTTTGTGTTGATTCCTACAGATACAATATTTATGCAAATGAAGCTGAGCTATGATGAAAGTCTATGTATCCTCACAGCATTCTTTCCATAAAGAGGCGGAACTGAGGAGCATGTGATTGTTGCCAGCTTAGCATCTGGGGAAAGGGGATTAAATATTTAGATTTAAGTAACTTTAAGGGAAAATGTACGAAGTTAAAGAAATTTTCTTTGGACAAGTCACCTGAAAACATACAGAAGGTAAAACAAGAAGGTCATGATGACCCTGGATCACTCACCTGAGTAATGTGAGCTACATGTTTCAAATGTCAAACTGATGATAAAATATTAAGAATGTCAGTAGGTCATATTCATGGTCAACGAAATTCAGTTTAACGTGCAAAACTGTGTATGTCATCAAAATTTCAAGGCTTTATCTTAAATAAGAGGGTCATGACGACCCTGGATCGCTAACCTGAGTAATATGAGCTACATGTTTCAAATGTCAAACTGATGATTTTTAGAATTTTTTTAGAAGATTTTCCTATGTACAATCAAGTAACCACTGGGGGGGGGGGGGGGGGGGGGGGGGGGGGGAAGGTCATGATTTAAACAAAGTTAGTAAAAGTCTACTAGGCAATATTACATATCAAATATCTAAGATCTAGGCCTTCTGGTTTACTTTTAGCAAATTTATGAAGATTTCTCTATGTACAATCAAGTAACCCCTGGGGCTGGGTCAATTTGTCCCTGGGGGGTCAAAATTTGAATTTTTTTTGTAGAAGTCCACTAGGCAATACTACATGTCAAATATCTAAGCTCTAGGCCTTCTGGTTTATTTTTAGAAAATTTTGAAGATTTTTCTATGTACAATCAAGTAACCCCATGGGGCGGGGTCAATTTGACCACGGGGGTGATGATTTGAACAAATTTTGTAGAAGTCTACTAGGCAATGCTACATGTCAAATATCTAAGATCTAGGCCTTCTGGTTTATTTTTGGAATTTTTTTAAGATTTTCCTATGTAAAATCAAGAGACCCCTGGGGCGGGATCAATTTTGACCCCGGGGGTCATGATTTGAACAAATTTTGTAGAGGTCCACTAGGCAATGCTACAAGTGAAATATCAAGGCTCTAGGCCTTCTGGTTTATTTTTAGAAAAGTTTTGAAGATTTTCCTATGTAAAATAAAGTGACCCCTGGAGCGGGGTCAGTTTTGACCCAGGGGGTCATGATTTGAACAAATTTTGTAGAGGTCCACTAGGCAATGCTACAGGTCAAATATCTAAGCTCTAGGCCTTCTGGTTTATTTTGAGAAATTTTTTGAAGATTTTCCTATATAAAATCAAGTGACCCCTGGGGCGGGGTCGGCAAGGCTACATGTCAAATATCTAAGCTCAAGGGCTTCTGGTTTTTGAGAAGAAGATTTTTTAAGATTTTCTTATGTAAAATCAAGTGACCCCTGGGGCGAGGTCAATTTTGACCCCGTGGTCATGATTTGAATAAATTTGGTAGAGGTCCACTAGGCAATGCTTCAACCCAAATATCTAAGCTCTAGGGCTTCTGGTTTTTGAGAAGATTTTTAAAGTTTTTCCTTTTGATTGCCATGGCAACCAGAGTTCTGCATGGAATTCAATTCTTTAAATAATTTTGAAAGGGGGCCAACCAAGGATCATTCCTGTGAAGTTTGGTGTAGTTCTGCCCAGTGGTTTTCAAGAAGAAGATTTTTTTACAAATTGTTGACGGACGATGGACGACGGACATCAAGCGGTCACAATAGCTCACCTTATCACTTTGTGACAGGTGAGCTAAAAAACAAGAAAGTAGGTCAGTAGGTCAAGGTCACAGTCAAGTGACATCATATTTCTTGGGGTCATCAGGTAATTATAATTAAACAGTCTTTGAAACAGGATCAAATGATTTGTTTTTTTTTCCTACATAACTCACATAATAACTAAGTGACCCCAAGGCGGGGCTTCTTTTAACCCCAGGGGCATAATTTGACCAATTTTGTTAGAGGATTACTAGACAATGCATCATACTAAATATCAAAAGCCTAGGTTGTATGGTTCAGAAAATAAGTTTTTTTCCTATATAAGTCTATATAAAACTTTGGACCCCCAGGGCAGGGCCTCTTTTCACCCCAGGGGTACAATTTGAACAATTTTGGTTGAGGACCATAAGACAATGCTACAAACCAAATATCATAGGTCTAAGTGTTATGGTTTTTGACAAGAAGACTTTTAAACTTTTTTTTCCTATATGTCTATGTAAAACTTGGGACCCCCGGGGCGGGGCCATATTTGACCCTAGAGGGATAATTTGAACAGTCTTTGTAGAGGACCACTAAATGATGATACATACCAAATATCAAAGCCCTAAGCCGTGTGGTTTTGTATAAGAAAATTTTCAAAGTTTTCCCTATATAAGTCTATATAAACCATGTGACCCCATGGGCGGGGCCATATTTGACACTAGGGGGATAATTAGAACAATTTTGGTAGAGGACCACTAGATGATGCTACACACCAGATATCAAAGCCCTAGGCCCTGTGGTTTCGGACAAGAAGACTTTTAAAGTGTTTCCTTTCGGTTGCCATGGCAACCAGGGTTCTGCATGGAATTCAATTCTTTGAATAATTTTGAAAGGGGGCCACCCAAGGATCATTCCTGTGAAGTTTGGTGTAATTCTGCCCTGTGGTTTTCAAGACAAAGATTTTTTTAGAAAATGTTGACGGACACACGACGCACCACGGACATTGAGCGGTCACAAAAGCTCACCATGTGCTAAAAACCAAGAAAGTAGGTCAGTAGGTCAATGTCACAGTTAAGTGACCCCTAATCACTTGGGGTCATCAGGTAATTATAATTAAACAGTCTAGGAAATGTGATCTGATAATATCTGAAGTACTTTTTCTATTTCTATATAACAAGTGACCCCCGGGGTGGGGCCTCTTTTCACCCCAGGGGAATTATTTGGACAATCTTGTTAGAAGTCCACTACATAATGCTTCATACCAAATATCAAAGGCCTATGCCTTAAACTTTCAGTCAAAAAGATTTTAAAATTTTTTCCTATATATAAGTCTATGTTAAACTTGGGACCCCCAGGGTAGGGCCTCTTTTCACCCCAGGGGCATAATTTGAATTACCTTGGTGGAGGACCACTAGGCAATGCAACATAACAAAAACATCAAAAGCCTAGGCCTTGCAGTTTCAGACAAGAAGATTTTTAAAGTTTTTTTCCTATATAAGTCTATGTAAAACTTGGGACCCCCGGGTAGGGTCCTCTTTTCACCCCAGGGTAATAATTTGAACAATCTTGGTAGAGGACTACATGGCTGCATATCAAATATCAATGGCCTAGGTCTTGTGGTTTCAGACAAGAAGATTTTTAAAGTTTTTTCCTATATAAGTCTATGTAAAACTTGGGACCCCAAAGGCGGGGCCTATTTTCAACCTAGGTTCCTAATTTGGGCACCTTTCATAGAGGGCCATTAGATGATGTCACATGCTAAATATCAAGCTCTATCCCTTGCGATTTTAGACGAGAAGATTTTTTAAGTTATTCCGTTTGGTTGCCATGGCAACCAGGGTTCTGCATGGATTTCAATTCTTTGGGCAATTTTTAAAGGGAGCCACCTAAGGATTATTCCTGAATAGTTTGGTGTAAATCTACCCAGTGGTTTTGAAGAAGATTTTTTTAAAAATTGTTGACACATGACAGATATCGAGCGGTCACAAAAGCTCACCTCGAGCCTTTGGCTTAGGTGAGCTAAAAAGCCCTACCTCAAAATCAGATATTTCACCTAACAGTGAATGCAAAACAAGAGCTGTCGGAGGACAGCAACGCTCGACTATTCAACAGCCTTGTCACTTGAATGAATACGAAAGTCGAAAAAGGGGCATAATTTAGTAAAAAAGTAAAACAGAGTTATGGAACCTGCATAGTGCGTATCAGCTCATGACAGTGGATAAGTGTATGAAGTTTAAATTCATTCCCATTAGTGGGTACTGAGTTACCAGCTTACATATAAGAATTTAACCGAAAACTCCTAAGTTGAAAAAGGGGCATAATTTTGTAAAATGAGAAGTTGAGTTATTGCCCTTTTGCACTGCATGTCATATCATGACAGTGAACTAGTGTGTGAAGTTTCAATCCTTTCCCATTAGTGGATACTGAGATACCAGCTTACATACAAAAACTTAACCAAAAATTTCTATGTTGAAAAAGGGGCATAATTTTGTAAAAAAGCAAAATAAAGTTATGGGACCTGCTTTGTGCATGTCAGATCATGACAGTGAACAAGTGTGTGAAGTTTCAATCCATTCCCATTAGTGAGTACTGAGATACCAGCTTACATACAAAACCTTAACCAAAAAATTCTAAGTCGAAAAAGGGGCATAATTTTGTAAAAGAGCAAAATAGAGTTATGGAACCTGTGCAATGTAAGTCATTTTATCACAGTAAATAAGTGTGTGAAGTTTCAATCCATTCCCACAAGTGGTTACTGAGATACCAGCTTACATACAAAACCTTAACCAAAAATTTCTAAGTCAAAAAAGGGGCATAATTTTGTAAAAAAGCAAAACAGAGTTATGGAACCTGTTGCAGTGTAAGTCAGTTTATCACAGTGAATAAGTGTGTGAAGTTTCAATCCATTCCCACAAGTGGTTGCTGAGATACCAGCTTACATACAAAACTTAACCAAAGGCGGACGCGGACGCATGGGCGAGTCCGATAGCTCTACTTTTCTATGAACAGTCGAGCTAATGATGAGAAGATTTAACCAAAGAGACACAAGTATTTCACTGAATGAATATAACCCAACTGAGAGAAATATTTTGTACCATTTTGGGTTCTTTGCTTTTCACATCTTTTTTCTCTTTTGGCACCTTTTCTTTTGGTCTTTTCTGTTTAGGGACATCACCTTCCTTCTGCTGTCTGATCTTTTCTTTTTCACCATTCTGTAAGTTAATGTACAATATCCAAATTTTATTATATAATTTATAAAAACGTATTTTTAAAAGCAGACATGGATTAGATCATGCTGAACCCAAATTTTCAAATAAATTCATAATCCCTCTAAATATTTTGAAGAAGTTTATAAAAGCACTGTACTGGAAATGTAAATATTGCAAAAATGCAGTCATTTTTGTTTTAATTAAAAAACTATCTCGAGAAGTCTAAGTTTTGTTCTATGTTTGACCCTCTTTTAACAAGCTGAAGTTTTAACATGATTTACTTGAATTATATAGCCATATACATGACATTGTGACTGATAAGACTGCAACAAAAAAATGTCTTTCTTACAAAATATATTGTATTAAAATAAAAAAAACTATAATCAAGAGCTGTTTGTAACAAGCAAATTCGATGAATTGGTATCCCCCGCCGAAAGGGTTTGTGGTCAGGAATGGCAAAAAAATATATCCGGCAAAAAGTTAAGGATGTTACTAAGAAGCAAAAGAAGCAAATAATTTCATTTGTCAAAATCAATTTAACAGAAAATGAATGCTATTTTTTGGTTGGGGGAGGAGGGGCAGCGGGGGTGACTGGGTGAGGGTACAAAACATCGATTATTGTCATTGATCATCGATGTTGATTATAAATATTGAAATATGGATGGAAAATTAAAAATGAAAAAAAAATAAAAATGTGGGGAGGAGGGGGATGACTGGGTGGAGGAGTGAGGTGGGGGAACAGTACAACTTTGTATGTTGATAAATATTCATGAAAGTCTGAAAAAAGTAATAGTAAAAAGGAAAAAAATTTTTTTGGGCGGGAGGGGGGAGGTTGGTCGGGGGAGGGGGTGTGACGAAAGCAAGGTGGTGACCAGGTGTGGGTACACAACTTCACATGTTTATAATAAATGTTCACGGAAAAGAATGAAAGAAGTTTTATGAAATTCTACCAATTGGTTGGTTTGTTATGTACAAATCTGTAGATTTTCAAATAATTAAAGGGCAATAACTCTTAGGAAAATTGACCAATTGAAAAAAAAAAATGACATACATCATCAAAGTATGTTGATTCATATTTATTTCAAGTTTCATGAAATTCTACCAGCTTGTTACTGAGAAATGGCTGCAGACATGGATTTTTCAGTAAATAAAGGGCAATAACTCTAAGGGAAATTGACCAATCCAAAAAAAAACTTGATGGACATCACTGCAGTATGTTGGTTCATATTTATTTCAAGTTTCATGAAATTCCACCTGCTAGTTACTGAGAAATGGCTGCGGACGGACATTTTTGGGCATTTTTCATTAAATCAAGGGCAATAACTCTAAGGGAAATCGACCAATCCAAATAAAAACTTGACGGGCATCATCGCAGTATGTTGGTTCATGTTTATTTCAAGTTTAATGAAATTCTACCTGCTAGTTACTGAGAAATGGCTGCGGACGGACACACGCACGCACGGATGTGACGGACGGACAACGCCATTTCAATACCCCCCTCCCGATTTCATCGGCGGGGGATAATAATAAACAAATTGCTTCAAGATTGCCCAAGTATGTTGTCATTTTGATCTATAACTCGAACAAAAAGAGTGAAAGGTGTCATCTTCTTATTCATAGGAAATCTTCTTATGAATGTCTTAAGCATTCCCCAGTTTATGATAGGAAACTTGATTTTCAGCCTCAAGGAAAACCCTTGACCAAAAGTGCTGAAAAACAAATTTTCTTATTTTTCTGAATGTAGACCAAAAAGTTCACCAGTTATCCACCAGAAACTGTCGATCTTTAATCTCAATGTCACTTTCACTTTCAGGTCTCAAAAATGAAAGGCAGTCATTAAGTGACCATAGGTAATTATCCTGGAAATATAAGCCATAGACCCAGCTTTCTTCAGTAATTAACTGGGAACTGTTTCCAGTCTCAAAGTCAGTGTGACATCAGACTTTCTGACCTCTAAATATTATGGGTCATTAATTAACTGACCACAGGCAAGAACTCTATGAAGTTTGACAGTGTTCATAACAGGTGCCCCTCCATGCATTATTTCATAACGAGCAGGCACCTGGGTAGAACCACCGACCTTCCGTAAGCCAGCTGGATGGCTTCCTCACATGAAGAATTCAATGCCCCGAGAGAGGCTCGAACCCACATCAATGAGGGGCAAGAGATCTGAAGTCAGCGACCTTAACTACTCGGCCACAGAAGCCATTTGTGGGTAAATAGACAGGGAGGATGAACAAAGAACATCTTGTTTAAGGTGTAATAAATATTCATTTCCTAAATTCTGTTCTCTTCAATCAATATAATTCAGAAAATAATATGCAACAGCATATTAAAGGATTTATTTCAATTATGCGTACCTTGTTGCTCGGACAATCTGTCTGATCATCTGCTGCAGGTTTAACTTTGAAATCTGTATTTTTCTTCTTTTTAACAACCTATATAATTACAGGACAGAAGAGACGTAAAATTGTAAAATGACCAATTACAATTACTGCAAAATAGTTGGAAAACTTAAAAATGTTTCGCATTTAGATTCAGTGTAATAAGGTTACCATAAATAAGAATTTAGAGCCAAACTGCCAAGTCTCAAAAATGCTTTTAAAGAGTGATTGAAAACTGAAAATTTGTAAATGCCATTTATTGATTTAATTTGATTACATCCATCTTTGGAAATGTACCAAGGGGGAAGTAACAGCTCATCTCATGAGCTAAATGTGACACTGAACAATCTTAATTGTTTCGTACAGCAGAAAATCATAAAATTTATGGTACCTTTTTTGCTGATTTGGCAGATGGTAATTCTTTCACATCTCTGTGCTCTGCATCCTCAACTTGTTTTTCAATTTTGTCTCCATTAGTCTGATTCTAAATTAAGTAAATTGATTATGTCAGCTTTAACATTTTTTCCAAGATAAAGAACACGTTTCAATTCCAGAAGATACCCATATTTTTTAACGTGCAAGGAAAAGCACATACAAGAATCCCTATGTCTACAGTTCAGCATGTAACCACTGAGCCCAGCCCTTTTTTTATGGTTTTGGGGAAGTTTGGCGGGTCCTTTCAGAAGGGGAAATTTGCGTCGTAAAATACCAAATTGGGAATTTTTTTATATATATATATAAAAATAACAACAACACAGATTGAGTAAGATCAAGGCCTCCCCTGGCTCTTTCACACTTTTAGCCATGACTTAAGCCAACTGCAAAATCTTGGGACCATTTCATACCCTAAAGTGCCAGAATTAGAAGCCATTATTTTTTTTAAATCTCTATTTCATTTTATACTTTAACCAAGCAATCTGCCCTTGAACCATCAGCCACAGTAAATTTTTGATAATAATTTTAAGCTTTACTCATTCCTTTATAAAGATGGGAGTTACCCACAAAACCCATATCGGTATCTAGATTATCCAAGGTAGAATGAGAGCAGCAAGTTTACCAAATGTAAACAAATATGGTCCTAAAACATGTCGTTAAGAGTAAACAAATACAATTACATTATAGATAGATGAAAAAATGAACAGATGCGTAAGAAAACTGTGTTGTAAAAAACCCTTTGGCAGTTAAGTAAAAACTGACCTGGGCTTTTTCTAGTTTTTGGAAAAAAAGCGCCTGGTCAAATTGGGAACTTTTTTATGCAGTAAATTGTCAAAATTGGGAAAGAAGTAGCAACAGATCAATTAAATTGTGAAGTTTTAACATTTAATTATAATCTTTTATTAGTTTAAAACTTTACTGGTAGACATTCAAATTAATTAACTTTTAAGTTCCTGATCCTTGACAGACCTTGTAGGAATTGAATAACACTTCATTTGTCATGTTTAAACTTTAATTTACACTTGATAAGTTTTCAACACAGGTATAACTGAACTGTCCAAAAAGCTGAGTGTGTGTTTGGGAGAAAAAATCGGGTCAAGAAAATATGTGAAATTTGAATTTCATGGTATAAAAACTATCTGTAAACATGTTTTGGGTACTTTATTCAATGAATATTAATGTATCTATGTGTGTTGAAAGGTTTTTACTTCTAAAACATTCAATGTATTCGCAGAATTATATATTTAATTTTTGCCAAGGCGCAGACAGCCATGTTACTAAAAATATTAAAGGGATGGTTTTTCGAACAATTTATGTGATTTCTCTAGCTAACAAAGCTTACAATGTAAGAATTTTCTTTGAATAATCAAATATTACTGTCAATTAGTTTTTTTCATTTGACTGAAATTTTTTTGCTCCAGATTTGTGAATGGGGCCCCGATATTCAGCCCTATGGAACAGATGGAACAAGAGGGTAATGATGACCCTGGATCGCTCACCTGAGTAATATGAGCTACATGTTTCAAATGTCAAACTGATGCTAAAATATTAGAAAGTAGGTCAGTAGGTCACATTCATGGTCACTGAAAGTCTGTTTTAAGATTGGTGTGCAAAACTGTATATGTCATCCAAATTTCAAGGCTGTATCTTAAAAAACAAGAAAGTAGGTCAGTAGGTCAAGGTCAAAGTCAAATGACCCCTACTTTGGGTCATCAGGTAATTATAATTGAACAGTCTAGGAAATATGATCACACAATTTTTCAAGTATTTTTTCCTATATAACAAGTGACCCCAGGCGGGGCCTCTTTTCACCCTAGGGGCATAATTTGAACAATCTTGGCAGAGGACCACTAGGCAATGCTACAGAACAAATATCAAAGGCCTAGGCCTTGAACTTTCAGACAAGAAGATTTTAAGTTGTTTTCCTATATAAGTCTATGTAAGACTTGGGACCCCGGGGCAGGGCCTCTTTTTACCCAAGGGGCATAATTTGAACAATTTTGGTAGAGGACCACAAGGCAATGCTACATACCAAATATCAAAGGCCTAGGTCTTGTGTTTTCAGACAAGAAGATTTGTTTTCCACTATATAAGTTTATGTAAAACTTGGAACCCCCGGGGCAGGGCCTCTTTTCACCCAAAGGGCATAATTTGAAAAATCTAAATTTGGACAAGAAGATTTTCAAAATTATCCCTATATAAGTCTATGTTAACCACGTGACCCCCAGGGGGATAATTTGAACAATCTTGGTAGAGGACCACTAGAAAATGCTACATACCAAATATCAAAGCCCTATGACCCGTGGTTTTGGACAAGAAGATTTTTTAAGTTTTTCCTTTCAGTTGCAATGGCAACCAGAGTTCTGTATGGAATTCAATTCTTTGAAAAATTTTGAAAGGGGGTCACCCAAGGATCATTCCTATGAAGTTTTGTGTAATTCTGCCCAGTGGTTTTGAAGAAGATTTTTTTTAGAAATTGTTGACGGACGGACGACTGACAACGCATACCGCACGAAGGACATTGAGCGGTCACAAAAGCTCACCATGTGCCTTTGGCTCAGGTGAGCTAAAAAGCCTTGCCAACCCGCTATGGGACAAAAGAGTAAAACATGTATTGGACAAATGAGTTGTTTGACAAGATGTTGTTCTGAACTATCCAAAAAGTTGAGTGTGTGTTTGGGAGAAAAAATTGGGTCACGAAAATATGTGACATTTGAATTTCATTTCATCTGTAAACATGTTTTGGGAAAAACATGTATTGGACAGATAAGTTGTTTGTCAAGATGTTCTTTTACTTATAATTTCTGTTGTTTTGTGATATACTGCTAAACCTATAACTGACTTATGCTGCTACAAAGACAAGTTCTTGTAAAATCATTTAAACCATTTCTGAACTTGACATTTATTGTTCTGTTCCATTTCAGTCAAGGCAGTGACTTTTTTGGGAAAAAAATAAGGGTGCCTATGCCCGCTGAACTGGGAAAAATAAGCGCGATAATTCCCAAAATTGGGAAAAACAGAAATATGTTTTATTTCCATATTAAGTGAGATAAATCTGTACATTTCCTATTGAAGAGCTTGTAAAACATTTTTTCAAAACCACTTTTGGATTTAAAATTGTGAAATTTTTGAGTGACAAATTAATGAAGACAGGCACACAACTTGTAAGAATTGTATTTTTCAATTTTCACTTCATGCCCTTGAAATTTGATACGTCCGAAATTTTGACTATCCCAAAATCGGTACAATTGCGCCGATTTTGATCTCTAATTTTTCAAAAACTAGGAGTGATATTGTCATTACCATAAACGATTAACTGGCATAGTGGAACATATTTATACCGATTGAAGTCCATAATTATATTATGCCAATAATTTGTTTGTCACGTGTTTTCGCGACAGTAATCTTGATGCGATTTTGATCATAAAAAGGACGTTTTTGATGTCATTTCTGCCAATTTCATGTTAGATATCGTGGATCTCACGGTCGAATATAAACTGTTACATTTTGGAAATAAAATCTTATAATTAAGGGGAAAAAACATCTCTTTTGGGGGGAAAAAATTGAAGATTTTTTTGGAAAAATGGCCAATTTTGGCAAGGGGAAAGTGCCAAAATTAGGCAGTAAAAATACGCAAAAAAAATCACTGCAAGGTGATCTAAAAGATGTAAATCTATATATTTTAAATAAACTTTATGCATTTTCCAGATCTATACAACACCTATAAACCCTATTTTTTTTTGTAGTGTACGTGATATATATTGATACTTCAGTTTTGTAAAATTTCTAAACATATTCAGCTGTTGAGGCTCTGTCTGCAAAATTTACCTTCGAACTGCTGGCTCCTGAGTGAACATCGTCTCCAGTCGCTGAAATATCTGCCAAGACTGAGAAACTAACTGTCTGTCCATTATTATCTATCTCATTGTCTCCGCTTGGTTTAGCTTGTTTAGGTGACTGTTTTGTGCTATTTTCTTTGTTAGCTCCATCTAACTTGTTTTGTTTATGCAAATGTTCTGCACTGCTTTTCTTGTTCTCTCCACCTGTGTTAACTTGTTTGGGCGACTGTTCTTTGCTGTTTTCCTTGCTATCTCCACCTGATGTGACTTGTTTGAGCAACTGTTTATTTTCTGCCTCTGGCTTTTTCTGTTTAAAACATATATATATAAAAAAGTCAGCAAGTGTTGTAATAAGCTCTTCTGTGTATTTAAAATCTATTCACTTAAGTTTCAGTTTTAAATTTATATAAATTATTATAAACATTTTAAGGCAAGCATCAAGACGAGAGCTGTTGATGATAATCATATTCCCTCTATGATGGCTGCCTATCAGAGGTAACTGGGCGAGTAATTTTTGGCCTCAAGTATGCTGTGACCTTTGCCCTAATGAACTAAATGCAGCACCAGGAATCCTCTATTGATCATAGACAATCATGCTTTAAAGTCTGGTGACAGTAGGCCTTAGCATTCTTAAGTTATTGATAAAAAACATTTAGGCTTAACCTTGACATTTGACTAACTATAGTACTGACCATTAGGGATTATCTACTAGCCACAAGCAATCATCCTAGACAACTGTTAGTTGAAGAGTTTTTCAATTATTGAGCGGAAACTGTCCTCAATCTCAAGGTCAGTGTGACTGGGAAATTTGACCTACTGACCCCAGAAACAACAGATATTATCTACCCACCATAGGCAATAAACTACTGTATGCTCAAGCATTCCCTAGTTCAAGCATTTCCCTAGTTAATGACCAGAAACTAAATGGTCTTCTGATGGGCTGTCAGTCATATGGGCAAAAGAAAAAGACTATTCCCCCCTAAAAGAAAGGTCACAATGTTATTTGTCATATTTGCTGCCATAGGACAGTGTCAGCTATCTATCTTTGTTTCAAGTTTCATGAAAAAAATACCAAGTACTTTTAAGTTATTTCAGAATCTAACTTTGTCTGACTGAAAGATGGGTAAATGATTGGATGAAATTCTGAATTAGGTGGGTGGGGTACATGATATTATTTCTGAGTTATTTCGAAATTACTGTAAAACAAATTTTATTCCAATGTGACAATACATTAAAACCATACAGAGCTGAACTCTTACTAGTACTTTAATTAAAAGACTAGAGTGGGAAAAGTTATCAGTATGTTCGGGTCACAATTTTCGGGGTCAGTATTCTATATCATCAAGCATAAATACGAAAAAGTATAACATACATGATAAAGCTGAACTATCCGTATAAATGTGCTCAGAGCTATTTTTCTATTTCCATTTATTACTATTCTAAAAAACACATTACAATTAACCAGGTGTCGGTAAAATTTGTCATTTTTGTGCACATGCCTTTATACACATTAAAGCCCTGCTCCGCGGCTATTCAAATTCTTTTGTGTGTATGCAACCCATGATTACAATAGGTAACAGTTAGGCCGCGTGCCACACTTAAGTACGCAAATTCACAGGTATTTCTGATAGAATTTTATAAAGAATAGGCTCTATTTTGACAGGCGTCACTGTTTATAGTCAGGATTTTCATGCTTTTTGATTAAGTGACAATTCAATGTTAAAAGGTAGGACGGGAGCAGGGCTTTAAACAAGAGGGTCATGATGACCCTAGATCGCTCACTAGAGTAATATGAGCTACATGCTTCAAATGTCAAACTGATGATTTTTAGAAAATTTTTGGAAGATTTTCCTATGTACAATCAAGAAACCCCTGGGGCGGGGCTAATTTTACCCCGGGGGTCATGATTTGAACAAAGTTTGTAGAATTTAGTCTACTAGGAAATGTTACATATCAAATATCTAAGATCTAGGCCTTCTGCTTTATTTTAAGCAAATTTATGAAGATTTCCCTATGTACAATCAAGTAACCCCTGGGGCGGGGTCAAATTGATCCCGGGGGTCATGATTTGAAAATTTTTTGTAGAAGTCTACTAGGCAATGCTACATGTCAAATATCTAAGATCTAGGCCTTCTGGTTTATTTTTTGAAGATTTTGCTATGTAAAATCAAGTGACACCTTGGGCGGGGTCAATTTTGACCCCGGGGGTCATGATTTAAACAAATTTTGTAGAGGTCCACTAGGCAATGCTACATGACAAATATCTAAGCTCTAGGCCTTCTGATTAATTTTTAGAAATTTTTTGAAGATTTTCCTATGTAAAATCAAGTGACCCCGTGGGTCAAGATTTGAACAAATTTTGTAGAGGTCCACTAGGCAATGCTACATGTCAAATATCTAAGATCTAGGCCTTCTGGTTTACTTTTAGAAAATTTTGAAGATTTTTCTATGTACAATCAAGTAACCCCATGGGGAGGGGTCAATTCGACCCCGGGGGTCATGATTTGAATAAATTTTGTAGAAGTCTACTAGGCAATGCTACACGTCAAATATCTAAGATCTAGGCCTTCTGGTTTATTTTTAGAAATTTTTTGAAGATTTTCCTATGTAACATCAAGTAACCCCTGGGGCGGGGTCAATTTTGACCTGGGGGTCATGATTTGAACAAATTTTGTAGAGGTCCACTAGGCAATGCTACACGTCAAATATCTAAGCTCTAGGCCTTCTGGTTTATTTTTAGAAACTTTTTGAAGTTTAAGTTTAAAATTACATTAAAGACTTTTGCTTTAATTAAAGGTGAAAAATAAACTAGAACTCTATGATAAAAATCGAAAAGATCGTTTCGGAACTGTTAGAGAGTGAGAAAGCAAACATACTGCATGTATTATTAGCATGGATGATTTTGCACTGGGGTCATGGGACTCGTTCCGAAAAGGCCGGTTCGTCAGCCGCGAGCTAGTTAAATGAATGGTTACAGACTTCTATCCGCATGGCGCCTGGCATAGTGGTAGGAGTTGGAATGTAATTGACAAACACAATAAAGGTGTCTCATAATAAAACCAAATTGGCTGGCCCTTTCAATAGCGGTGACACTATAATATACAAGACCTTTATACAGAAGGGATATGTTTGTTTTACATGTAACATCAAAGCATTAACCCCTCATGAAAATATTATGTATGAGGCGTTTACTGTTGATGTATAATTGTAATATTATATTTTGACATAATATCCATATCCATTTATATAAAAATATAAACAGACATACAAACAAACAAATAAAAACCGGAATAATGTTTATCTATTTTATTCTGTTGGGTATAGAGTAACATCGAAACGACACAACTAACTTTTCCCAGGTTTTGTTGGTAGGGAAAGACTCCAGGTGCCCCTCCATACATTTTCTTTTTCGGGCTCAGGCGAGTACTTAGATAGAGACACCAACCTTCGATAAGTCAGCTGGTGGCTTCCTTACGTGAAGAATTTTACACCTAAAATAAAGGTTTCGATCCCACGTTGGTGGCAAAGAATTCGAAGTCAGCGACCTTGGCCATCCGGTCACGGAGGCACCTATAGAAGTAACGTTTGAAATATTTAACATTATGAAATATTCATGCTGATTTTCATATCCTTTGAATTGAACATATGTCTATGTTTTTCTTTTGCAAGTATTAATTAAACTTATATATTCAATTAAATTTCGATAACATAAATAATACTCTCAATGATATTTACTGTCATAAATTACAAATGGTTTGTCGAATACACCATACTTCTAACTACAAAAGTTTACACACCATGAGGGTCGGAAAGCACGAAATATATGTTCTTGAACGTATATGAATCGTCATGCTTGAAATGTTACAAATAAAGGAATAAAAGTAAATGTTTACATGCTCACGGAAAAGATCGAACTGTGATTGTCAATGTTCCCGATATGGAATATATATGAATGTATAAACACGAGCCGTTTCATCTTATGGGACTTACAGGAACATAGTAAGCGATTGTTTATTTATTGTATTTATGTTCTGGTAACCTTTGACACTGATTTCGAGGATAAGCCAGATTTGTGGCACATACGTAAGTTGTTGGGCTGGAAAAAGATAGGTCCAAAATTTAAACTAAAAGTTATATTGCATAACTTCATCGTTATTTCTATGCATACAATTCGGTTGCTTTAACGTTAGAATATCAGAAAATTACTGGAAATAAAACATATCTTTGAAAAAGTCCCGATCTTTCATAATTTGTTTGGTTGACATGTGGTTACAAATTTAATGTTAGTAGGCCGTGATCTCCATGAAGCCGTGTAAAGTGATAATTTTGATGACACATTGGTTTTATTTTGTAATTGTGAGTGATCGTTAAGTGATCTTAAGATCGGACAGCGGGATGTTATAAAAAAAGTGATGCTTTCTTTAGAGTAGAGAGTGAATCGCACTATACAATAAGGAATTCTGAGGTAAAATTCTTTTTATTTCGTTCACCGAAGGAAACATGGCGGACATATTTTTGTAAAAAATCGGTGCATGTGTGATTTGTGTAACACAGTTTAACGACGTTTTCATAGAAAACTAATGCTCAGCTCATTTACACCGACATATCCTTGATTGATGAATATATGTATTGTATACATAAGAGAGACTTACGGTATCAAAAACCTACCCCGAAAATTTCTATGCATTTTCTTCCAGTACACTGTTGGGACATGCTTTTGAGTGTCATTGATACTTTATAATTTACTCTGAGATACATTTTTTCATTGTTGTTAGTTTCTCTTTGATCCCCCGCATTTGTTGTGTTGTAACGACAATCTCAGTTTTACACAGGAATTTTTCATTGTCAAAATAACATAGTCCTTATGGAAAACATGGTCTTAAAGCCATATTTCATAATTTGTAACTGAATGGTAATATTTATATGAATTTTGGTCACTTTAAAGACATTCAAAATTAAAAACGTTTCACCGAGAGATTTTTCGAATTTTATCATTTTTAGGGGAGATAATCGGTATTGAAGTTAACATTGATGCCTATGGGAAATATATAATTTCTTTGATTATGAGAATCTGAGCTTGAGTTTTGAGAAAATTACGCGGTAGAAAGCTGCATTATATGATTCTAATACAAATATCAAAAAGAAATCTAAAATTCCCTGTAGGGAAAAGGAGAAAATTATTTTTTTTCTAGTTTTCAGGGGAGATAAATCAAGAAAAACCAAAATTACCAGGGGAGGTTATCTAAAGAATATTTTTGAGAACTTCTGTCACTATATAACTTGTCAATATGCACCTATTTCTATCGTTTGACATTTTCAAAGTTTACACTATCAAGTTGTATGTACGCTTTTGGTGAAATTTAGGCCTATTACGGGTAGTCATCCTTAAATGAGCCCTCCGTCTATGGCACACCAATTGTCCAATAATTACATGAACCAACCCAGGTTCACGGTCAAAAAACTAAGATTAACGATCAATAAACCAGGTTTTTTCGAATGTAAAACCAGGATTCTCGAATATTAACCTATATTTTCGAGCAAAAACACAGGATAACACCGTAAACCATAGTTTACGTTCGTAATCGTAGGTTCACGCTTGTAAACCCAAGTTCATGGTCGTAAACATAGGTCCACGTTGGTAAACTATGGTTTACGAGCATAAACATAGGATAACGACCGTAAAAGTAGGATAACAACTGAAATTCGTTGTTCAATCGAGAAGCCTAGTTTATCAAACGTAAACCATGGTTTACGGTTGATACATTAGGATGATAAAATCAACTAAGAATTTCGGGCGTGAACATGGGTTTACGGCCGTGAACCTATGTTTACGACCGTGAACTTGTGTATACGAGCGTGAACCTAGGTTTACGTTCGATAAACTAGGTTTCCTGAACAAAACTATGATTTTGTCACAGAGTTATGATTATGAATATTATTTTTGATGAATTTGATATTATGCATTATTAATATTTGATAAGTTTTTAAGTAATTGTTAGGTCAAATCATGAATGCACAGCAGCTGCATATTTATTATGGTCTGGACAGAATTAAGTATTGATATTAGGCAAGGTGTGAGCTAATTAAGTGTACATAGCTTGTCTTTGATATAACATAATGTCCATGCTGGTTTTGTCTAGAAAGCAGCATGATCTACATACTGCAATTTGGTATGGTATTACTTGTTAAAAGTCACACATAGGTGAAAGTGCCTTTGATCTTTAGTTTTGGTGGGAAAAGATGGAATCATCATTAGTAACCTAATTAATGAATATTGACAAGTTATCTATTCTTTTACAAAGGCACTGATTGGTTAAGAAAGGGTCAGCCCTGTGAAATATGATACCTGTAGGTGTGGCTACGTTCAGAAGCTGCTCAAGTTTGTAAATTGTTGTGGGCAGAAGATTTTAAGACTAAGAACTGTTTAGGTCAGAATACTTTTAGGTTTAGAACTATTTAGGTCAAAATTTGGAGTTAGATCAGAAATTAAGAAATTATGAAGAAAATATTATTAATGAGATAATGAAGTGAAAGATTTAAATAAGGTTTTGGAAATATATTTTGTTATTAATTATGATGAACATGAACATTACATATATATCTTAGAACCATAGAAATAAAAGGAAGATAGTAAAATGGAATTATTGGTTGACTTATCAATTATCATAATAAAATCAGGAGTTAATTCCCCTAACTTTACAATTTTCGGTCGTAAACATAGGTTCACGTATGTAAACTATGGTTCACGCCCGTAAACACAGGTTCTTGTTCAATCGAAAAACCTAGTTTACAGGCCTTCCAGCATGGCCTTGCAAAAAAGTAGGAGAAAAGTAGGAGGTGGTCCCCTACACAAAAAAGTTGGAAAAAACAGGAAGTCTGCGGACAAAAAAGTAAGAAAAGTAGGAGGTTATTAAGGTTTCCCCCTGGAAAATTTTGAAATACAGGTATGAAATGGTGGCCTCTGGTGCATTTCTGGGTCTAAATTTTGAGAAAAAATTATTCCTTTGCCAAAATAGTAAGGTGCATCTTTGATGAGTATCGGTCACTTCTTAGCCAACTGGAGGGGGCACAAGTCCCCCTGGCCCAGCCCTGGATATGAGCCTGTACACTCAGGTAACCAAATGATGATCCCAGATGTCTTGACTGACAATTTCTGTGCTTGAATAAGTGTGCACATATGACTTGGTAGGATTATAGGGACCTTGATATGAGGCAATGTATTGCAGGAGGCATCAAATGGCTCCAGAAACTGCCAGCAACACATCAAGAGTCCATCATTTGCAAACATAACTACTGAAAAGGCTGTTTATTGTTTTTTCTTTTTATGTCAAACAAAAAAGTAGAAGTAGGAGGTTTTCATCAAAAAGTAGGAAAAAGTAGGAACGCTGGAAGGCCTGAGTTTATTGAAAGTAAACATGGGTTCAAGCTTAGTTTACGCCCGCTATCCTATGTTTTCACTCGAAAATATAGGTTAGTATTCGATAATCCTAGTTTTTCGACCAAGAACGTAATTATTTGATAACTGGCTTGCCGTGAACCATAGTTTATAGACGTGAACCTATGTTTACGACCGTGAATTCTTGTTTATGACCGTGAACCATAGTTTACAAACGTGAACCTAGGTTTCTCAAACAAAACTATGATTTTCGGTCATTATCCTATGTTCACGAGCCAAGTTCACGGTCATTAACATAGGTTCACACCCGTAAATATAGGTTCACGCTCGTGAACTTAGGATAACGACCGAAAATCATAGTTTTCTTCGAGACACCTAGTTTATCGAATGTGAACCTGGGTTCACACGCGAAATTATAGGTTAGTAATCGAAAAACCTGGTTTTACGTTCGAAAAGCTTTATCAATCGTTAATCCTAGTTTTTCGACCGTGAACCTTAGTTCACGTAATTATTGAACAATTGGCGTGCCATATCCCTCGAAACACCTTTGGCGACTAATGAACCCCTGTCGTGAAATACCGGTTGGGGACTATTGAACACTCTTGCTGAAACACCCTCTGGGGAATAATGAACCCTTCCAGTGAAACACCTGTAGGGAACTAATGAACCCCTTTTTCTTCCAAGTGTTGCATGATAAACAGTATAATAGAAGGTAACAATTGGTAACATGTATGTATAAAGAGAAGAGCAAAATTTATACAATAGGGTCATAATGAACCTGGATCGCTCACCTGTGTAATATGAGCTACATGTTTCAAATGTCAAACTGATGCTAAAATATTAAGAAAGTGGGTCAGTAGGTCACATTCATTGTCACTGAAAGTCAGTTTTAAGATCGGTGTGCAAAACAGTACATGTCATCCAAATTTCAAGGCTGTATCTTAAAAAACAAGAAAGTATGTCAGTAGGTCAAGGTCACAGTCAGGTGACCCCTAATTTCTTGGGGTCATCAGGTAATTATAATTAAACAGTCTAGGAAATATGTGACAAGGCATGGGAAAAAGGAGCTTATTGAAGATTTTTGTCGAAATTTAGTTTTTGATGTTTTTTTAGTAATCAATGTCTCCCTGTTATGCAAGAAAAATATTAGAGCTGTTTCAGTGATATTTAAGGAAATATGGTATTTTTTACAATACCACCGTTTTCCAGTTTTTCTGTTATCTTGCAAGTATTTAAACAAACCAATTACTATAATGAAACAACACATTTTATTCACCTTGTACTTGTGTGCTAGTCATTTACATGGTACATAATATGACAAAGTGGTATGGGAAGGTAACCGCTCAATAATTAGAACTAGCAGATATATATTAACATAATGGTTGCCATGGTAACCGAGTTAAAATCATAAAAATATAAGCTTAAAGGTTTTTTTTATGCTATCAGCATAAAATGTAGACATTGTGATATTTCTACCTATTATTACATGAGAAATAACAAAGTATACCTTTTATCCTACTGGCAGTTAACATTGGAAGTAACTTCTCTTTTAAAAACATATGATGTTTGTTTCCATGTGCATTTTTTGTGTACAACTAATATTACTAGAAAAATAAAATTGAAAACACAAAAAAAGAAAATGATCTTCATAACTTGAATTCAGTAGGTTTATTTCATACCTGCAATAGTTTGTCACTAAAGAATGAACATATCTCCAGTCTAAAATTCTCAACATAATTTTGTTACCATAGCAACAATGAAAATGTGATACATATTTTTTTAATAAAAAAAAAACTAGGATAACAACTTAAAAATAAACAGGATAGCTTTAGAATTCACTCATATCATTATCAAATCATGTTTTTATCATTTTTATCACTTAAATTGAGTGGCAGGTTTTAATAGTCAAATTCAGTTACCATAGCAACCATGCCAATGCAATTATATGAGGTACAAGATTTAAAGTATATACACTATACTACAAACCAGAGCCAAACTTGAAACATATATATCAAAATTTATTAAGAACATTAATCTTGAAATCACTAAGATCTGTATATAATGTCCAAAAATACTTATAATATACTAAAAAATAAATAAAAATTTACATTGTTGTCAGTAGTTAAGCAGTATGTAGAATTAAATAATACATACACTGTGTATGATACACATGTATTCAATTACTTTACCATAGTCTATTTATGCAATGATCAGAATATCATTTTTGTAATTTAATAGTTTCCAGTATGTGATTTCAAGTATGGGTTTCAATTTCAGTGCCATATGCATCACAGCAGTTTCACAAATGCTGTATGAAACATAACAAAAAGGAATATTTGTAGTAAAGTACAACTGAGAATGTATTTCAAATAACTAGGAAATAACAATTAAAAGCTAGTGAAGTATATACATGACATGTTCCTTTCAATATTTATTTTATTAAATGTGTCTCTGAAATCAATTTTGCTGAACACATGTTTATAAAATACTGTTAAAGTCACCAGTTGATTCTGACATAAGGAATATTGACATCAAAGGAGTATCTTGATGTTCATTGTAATAGTAAGTCAGAATCCAAATCTCTCAGTCTTTTGTACAGAGGCAAGACAAACTCTTAATCTGGCTTACTGTTTGTATGAACACTTCTTCCTTTTTTCACTATCACTCTTAACAGTTATAGCTTCAGGTTTTGGAACCAATGGCTTAGGGCATGAGCTTTTTTCTTTAAGACAATACTGCCTAATTTCATTAAACAGATACCACTGCCTAGATGGATCTAAACCTTTAGGCACAATTACAGAAGGTAACTGACTATCACTTGGGACTGGAGGATTTTTCTTAAAGACATTAATTTCCTGTCCATTGTCACCTGCATATTCCTTAACCAATACTACACCAGGCTTTTCACTTGTCATGCTGAAGTGATGGTACTTTTTCAGAGAAGGAATGCATTTGAAAAACTGACCAAGATATACAGACCAGTCATAAAACAACACTGGTCTCTCACTATCATTTGCAAGCTGAGGTATATTGTGCCTGTTTTTTGAAGACAGAAGAACACATGTAGCAATCTGGTCTAGGGTCTCAACTGTACAGTGTCGCCATTTAGACTTGAATACTCCAAAGTGCCGATCTGGACTAAACTTTGTATGGCCAACTTCCTAGAGTGAGAACTCAACAGTCTTGTGAAGCCCAGTCATAGTTCTCCATAGCCCATACCTAAATGAAATGTAATTTTGAAAATAACATAAATATGCCAGCATAGTACATTTCTTTATTTTCAGAATATATGGTAAAGGAAAAATTAATACATCTCAGATATGACAAGATCAATTATTCTGTGATGAAATCGGTGTCCACTGTCTACCCTGATAAAATGTATATTCTAAAATTAATCACTTCCCAAATAGGAGAACTTTTTAGACCCTAGCTGAGTTATTTGATTTCATCTTATGTATGAACAATGAATAAAGTTGCATACCACAATACAGTGTTGTTTTTGTTTTGTCCAGAACAATTGTCCATTTGCAACTGCACATGCTCCTCTCCAAACCCATGGTGCTGAAAATGATGGTGCAGTAAGCTGGTCACACAGTTAGCTCCTTTACCAGTGCAGTCTGCTTCATCAATGAGATAGAATACCTGTGTACCTGGTGTAAAGTATGCCAAAAACTTGAAGACAATGACAAGTAAAGCTTCATAATAACATAATAATATTATACTACTTGGTCATAATATAACTGTGCCATTCATGTTATAATATGATACTAGGTGAATGTTACTTACAATCTTGTATACTTTACAGAATGACAATATATATCTCTGATATCTAGAATCATACATAAATTTTATGTATGTCATGTGATTAATTGTGTAACATGGAAATCTAGAGAGAGTACACATTAATCACCAGTGTGATATGAGCAAATAATATTATGAATTACCTGCTCCTTCTGAGCACACTCCAAAGCACTGGCACTTCCTGGGAGTTTTGAAATAGAGGTCCAAGTTGTTGTGCATGGTGTGGATAAAATAGCTGCTGGGCAAAGTCAAATGAGTATTGCTGTGTTCCAGGCAATGAACATGGTGGCTGACCTTTATTAATAAAACATTAAAATTGAATCAAATTTACCTATATTTATATTCATCTTCACTTGTTACATGTATTGTATATTTTATTGTACAAGAAATTGAAGTAACTCATGTAGCATGTGCATGAATTGGAAAAAATATGGGTAGTACTGACTAATTACAAGCCTAGATTTCATTGTTATAATGTTTCTTAAAGATATAAAGCCTAAAGGTAGTTTGAGGGGCACACTATTACATGCCTGGGTTTTTACATCAATTACCTGCATTGACTTTTTAAATTTTGTACACCAATGTCCTACACTTTTACACACTGGTGTACAAAATGTGAACATCATTGCAGGAAATTTGTGGTATAAAACTTGGTTGTATTTACCATTTATTATATAAATTTTTACTTATAAATCAACAGTATACAAACCATGGCATACTGTTTTACAATTAATTTACTGAAAAGCCAATTTTCTAGCTAGTTTTCTGTAATTTTTCTCAGTTTTGTTGCAAATCACAAAACAAAGAGGATATTTAGAAAGATTGGTGATCTCATTACATGTCTTAATCAAAAGTCAACATGATAAGTTTGATTTTTTTAAATTATTTAATTCAATAAAAGATCTAATTAAATTATAAATAAACAAACCTCTCAGTTTCTGTTCTGGAGTCATCACTGAATATCTCAATTTAGCAGCCTCACATTTTTCCCTGTAGTAATCTCTCTGACATTTGGCTTTACTCAGGTGTGTTCTGTAATTCTCTAAAGTTTTTCTTTGTCTTCCTCATTTAAGTTTCCACTGTTAGAGATTTCATGTGCATATTTTTGGCATTTAGCACAAAGATCTGTAGCTGGTTTACAAATAACTATGTGTGGACATTGTTGCAACCATATTTTCTTGTATTCAGATAGGCTGACTGCCCTGAAACTATTTTGCTGAGTTGCTTCATTATAAAGAGCATGTATGTCAGCTTTACTCTGATCAGATGGTAACAGTATAACACTTTGCTGTCTGTAATTTGGCAATCTACCTGGTAATGGCAAACCATTAGCATTTGCATAGCTGGACAAAAAACTTACAATCTGTTCAATGTCAGTCATTGACAAAGCATGCTTGGGCATTTTACCTGTATTTCCATGAGTCCTAGGTTTAAGTCCATTTTTATCAAGTGAGGAAGCTATGTTTGCCAGCTTATTCTTACTTATACCATGACAAAACATGAAGGTTTCTCTGCACACTTTTACACCAAACACAAAATATTCTTGTGATACCCTTTCTCTGTCCTTTAATTGCTGTTTCTTGTTCCTAGCAGATCACCAGTGAGTAAGATCTCTCCTGTGGGCAGACAGCTGCACTTTAACTGTTAAATCAAGTTCATCAGATGTCATTTCCTTACACTGCATTCTATATTCAATAACCTGATCAATGTTAATTACCTGACTACAAGGTTTTCCATGAATATTATGACATCCACAGCCTTTTCCCTGAAACTCACTAACTGCATTATTTTCCTTAATGTCAATATCACGTTCACAAATATCCACTTCCGGTAACTCAATATCACTACTATCATTCAAGTCAGAATCATAATTCTCTTCATCACTGTCATCAAAAACAACATTTTCTCCAAATTGTGGTTCGTCTGAAGACTGAACATTTGAAAAGTATAAATCATTGACTTGCTCAAGTTCACAAATAAATTCTACATCTTGGTCGACAACCAAGCTTTCTGGTATCGAAGACCGTATAGAGCACGTACTTAACTGACTCATCTTAGATATTTTGGATAAACAACTTTACATCTTTAAGTAAACATTACAGCTTCCGGAATCCATGGCAACGGTGTCAAGCGTGTAATTGTTCTTTTGTGAAAGTTGTATACAGCAGAAAAGGGGAACTATCAAGCAATAAGCAGGGCCAGAATTATCGATTTTTCATGTTAAATAGTTGCTGACTTTTTTTACTTAAATAATGACGGGAATTGTATCGGTGTCTGTCAAAGACTGAAAGAAGAAATAATAAGGTACTGTCTCGAGCATGTAAACGGCATCATTACGAGCATAAGATTTAAAAAATGAACATTGTCATCAATTAGCGCCAATTAATTCAGCACGTCATGTTTTCATCACGTTCTCATAAATTCAACAAGCCCCAAAATGTCGTGGCGTGACACAATTATGATCTGATAATTTTTTAAGTATTTTTCCTATACAACTCAAGTGACCCCGAGGCAGGGCCTTTTTTCACCCTAGGGGCATAATTTGGGTGCATAATTTGAACATTCTTGTTAGAGATCCACTAGGCAATGCTACAAACCAAATATCAAAGGCCTAGGCCTTGAACTTTCAGACAGGAAGATTTTTTTTTTTAAATCCCATATGTCTACGTAAAACTTTGGACTCCCAGGGCAGGGCCTCTTTTCACCCCAGGGGCATAATTTGAAAAATCTTGGTAGAGGACCACAAGGCAATGCTACATACTAAATATCAAAGGCCTAGGTCTTGTGATTTCAGACAAGAAGATTTGTAAGGATTTTTCCTATATAAGTCTATGTAAAACTTGGGACCCACTGGCCGGGGCTTCTTTTCAACTCAGGGGATAATCTGAACAATCTTTATAGAGGACCATTAGGCAATGCAACAAGTACCAAATATCAAAAGCCTATGCGTTGCGGTTTCAGACAAGAAGATTCCTAAAGTTTTTACTTATATAAGTCTATGTAAAACTTGGGACCCCCGGGACAGAGCCTCTTTTCACCCCAGGGTAATAATTTGAACACCCTTGGCAGAGGACCACAAGGCAATACTACATACTAAATACCAAAGGCCTAGCTCTTGTGGTTTCAGATAAGAAGATTTTTAAAGTTTTTTCCTATATAAGTCTATGTAAAACTTGGGAACCCGGGGGCGGGGCCTCTTTTCACCCCAGGGGCATAATTTGAACAAACTTCATAGAGGATCATCAAATAATGTCACACGCCAAATACTGCAGCTCTATGCCTTGCGGTTTTGGTCAAGAAGATTTTTAAATTTATTCCTTTCGGTTGCCATGGCAACCAGAGTTCTGTGTGGAATTCAATTCTTTGAACAACTTTGGAAGGGGACCACCCAAGGAACATCCAGGCCAAGTTACATCAGCTTCCACCATACAGTTTCAGAGGAGATGTTGTTTAAAGGAAAGTGTGGACGGATAGACGGACGAACGGTGAGCGATCACAATAGCTCACCCTGAGCACTTTGTGCTCAGGTGAGCTAAAAAGTACATAAAAGTCTTCAAATGATAACAAATGAAAATTTATACAAGAGGGCCATGATGGCCCTATATCGCTCACCTGTTATCATTGCACTTGAGGACAAGAAGGTCCTCAGAAAAAATATCTAAGTCCAAAGGACAGGAACAACAAAGGGAAGAAATTTAACCAAAAAGAAAAAAAAATTCTTACAAGGTACAGATATGTCAAAATACACCTAAAAATTGGAGGTACCTTCCAGGTTGTACCCCAGAAAAGTGGTCTCGGTTTTTCCCTACGGCCAATAATAAAAAAGTTAATTTAAATAAGCTATTTATAGTAACGTAAAAGGGAAGTAATTAAAAAAAAAACTATTGTAAGTGAACAAAAGAAGGATCTGCCAAATAAATATGTTGACATAAATGAAATTTCAGATCAGTATCTTCATTAGTTACGGAGATATACCCATTTTAATTTGAAATAAAGGGAGGTAATTTGACATAAAATCAGTCCATAGTTATCTACCCTGATTGGCTCAGTCCAACTTGTGACAATAATGAAATTTCAAATAAGTCCTTTAAGTACTTACTGATATAAATCCATTTTGATTACAATCAGGGGAGGTAATCAGATATAAAATAACTAGATGGAACCTACGATTGGATCTGATTTGTCATGGAATCCAAGATTTATTGTTGTTGAAGATATTTTGGAAGTTTGTATCAAATAAAACCATAAATGAAGTCTCTATATGGCTGCAAAAGCCAAAATAGCAAATTTTGGACCTTTAAGGGGCCATAACTCTGGAACCCATGATGCAATCTGGCCAGGTCAAGAAAGGAACCAAGATCTTGTGGTACTACAAGTTGTGTGCAAGTGTGGTTAAAATCAAATCATAAATGAAGCTGCTATTGTGCAGACAAGGTCAAAATAGCTAATTTTGGCCCTTTCAGGGGCCATAACTCTGGAACCCATTAAGGGATCTGGCCGGTTTAAAAAAGGAACCAAGATCTTATGGTGACACAAGTTTTCTGCAAGTTTTATTAAATTCAAATCATAAATGAAGCTGCTATTGTGCAGACAAGGTCAAAATAGCTAATTCTGGCCCTTTCAGGGGCCATAACTCTGGAACCCATAAAGGAATCTTGCCTGTTGAAGAAAGGAACCAAGATCTTATGGTGATACAAGTTGTGTGCAAGTTTGGTTAAAATAAAATCATAAATGAAGCTGCTATTGTGCAGACAAGGTCAAAATAGCTAATTCTGGCCCTTTCAAGGGCCATAACTCTGGAACCCATAGTGGAATCTGGCCAGTTCAAGAAAGGAACCAAGATCTTATGGTGATACAAGTTGTGTGCCAGTTTGGTAAAAATCAAATTATAAATAAAGCTGCTATTGTGCAGACAAGTTCAAAATAGCTAATTTTGGCCCTTTCAGGGGCCATAACTCTGGGACCCATAATGGGATCTGGCCAGTTGAAGAAAGGAACCGAGACCTTATGGTGATACAAGTTGTGTGCAAGTTTGGTTAAAATAAGATCATAAATGAAACCACTATCGCGCAGACAAGAAATTGTTGATGCACGCACGGACGGACGCACGGACAGACTGACGACGGACGAAGGGTGATCACAAAAGCTCACCTTGTCACTATGTGACAGGTGAGCTAATAAAATATTAAAGGTTAATATATCTGAATTCTGCAAGTAATTTATTACATAGTTATGACAGTAGTCATATAATTATATTATACAGTATTACCTGCTTAGTTTTGTTCTCTGTTTCACTTTGTGGTCTGGCTGGCACTGAAAAACATATAGCTTGGAGATAAGACTTCTGTAGTTTTAAAAGGGCGCCACACATTATGAACATTGCTAGTTTTTTGTTTTTTAGCTTGACTATTCGAAGAATAAGTAGAGCTATCCTACTCACCACGGCGTAGGCGTCACACCTTGGTTAAGTTTTTCGCACCAGTCCACATTTTGACAAAGTCTTTTGAGATAAAGCTTTGAAACTTTCAACACTTGTTTACCATCATCATGGCCAGTTATAGGCAAGAGCACATAACTCCATCAAGCATTTTGGCTGAATTATGGCCCCTTTCGACTTAGAAATCATGGTTAAGTTTTTCGTACCAGTTCATATTTTGACAAAGTCTTTTAAGACAAAGCTTTGAAACTTTCAACACTTGTTTACCATCACCATGGCCAGTTATAGGCAAGAGTACATAACTCCATCAGGGATTTTGGCTGAATTATGGCCCCTTTCGACTTAGAAATCTTGGTTAAGTTTTTCGTACCAGTTCATATTTAGACAAAGTATTTTGAGATAAAGCTTTGAAACTTTCAACACTTGTTTACCATCACCATGTCCAGTTATAGGCAAGAGCACACAACTCCATCAAGGATTTTGGCTGAATTATGGCCCTTTTGACTTAGAAATCTGGGTTAATGTTTCGTACCAGTTCATATTTTGACAAAGTCTTTTGAGATAAAGCTTTGAAACTTTCAACACCTGTTTACCATCACCATGTCCAGTTATAGGCAAGAGTACATAACTCCATCAAGGATTTTGGCTGAATTATGGCCCCTTTTGACTTAGAAATCTTGGTTAAGTTTTTCGTACCAGTTCATATTTTTTGAAAAGTGTGTGACATATGGCTTTGAAACTTTTATCACTTGTTTAGTATAATAGTCTCTATCTGTAGGAAAGAGAACATAACTCTGTCATCTATTTTGGCTGAATTATGGCCCTTTTTGGACTTTGAAATTGGTTCTGTTTTCATACAAGTCAAAACTATTTGACATATGGCTTTTAAACTTTGAACACTTGTTTATCATTATGATTTCCATCTGTAGGCAAGAGTACATAACTATTTTGACTGAATTATGGCCCTTTTTGGACTTTGAAATTGGCTCATATATTGCCATTTAGTGCATGCAAGACTTATCGAAATCAAAGTAATACAGGAACATTGTTTGTCTAATCTATTTATTTCTTTTGTCTGAATATCCATGGAAATATTTTGACCCCATTCTTCAATCAATTCTTCGAATAGTCGTCAGACAGCTCTTGTTTATTTTCATTTTTTAATTTCAAAGTATTAGTATAAACCAGTAATGGGAAAGGTATCTGTTCAAAATATTCAGTTCCAGTAAATGTTTAATACAAATAAGCTATTAATCTAAGGCTATAACAAAGAATAAAGCTGACATTTGCAAGACTTAGTAAGCTAATTAGTTAATCAATAGTGATAATTAACATGCTTAAGCCTTTTGTGTTGATGTCTGTTCAGTGTAGTGAGGGATTTTGGTGTGTAGGGGTGCGAATTTGGGCCAAATCCCAATGGCAAATGGTCTATTTTCTCCAAATTCTAAAGCTAAATTTCCCAAAGCATTTTTTCAGCCAAGACTTACCTGTGTATAAGAATGGACTATTAAATAATATAATAATGGTCTTTTGAAAATGTTCAACTAGAGGGCAGTTGCTCATGGAAACGTAAAATGTTTCTTGGTTTAGGGTGGAAATATCCATTTAAAGCAGTTCTCTAACTGAAATTGCATTTATTTTACTTTGAACAAATTACCTATTTTGATCGATATTTTGACTATCTGCTCATGTTGTTTCAAAATGTAATTGGCACAAATTTTAATCAGGATTAAACTCACCAGAAAATTTGGGGCATTTGAAGGCAGGTTTCTTTGCATTTTTCGGTACTGCCTGCATCCTTCATCTAACATATACTGGTATAGTCTCAGTCTGAATGAAGCGTCAGAATCTGGAAGAAACAATCATTTAAAAGATCAGGATTTTCCCTGACGCACATTTTTGTGCTTTTTAACACACTGATTTTCAAAATGACCTTCAAAATAATTCTGAACGCGTCACTGGTGGCGCAACTCAACTACCGGCCGAAATTATGGCAACACAAATTTTCATACCCAATATTGTAAGTAAGGCCTAAAAAAAAAATTGTTTGTTTCCAGTGACATATGGCCAAAAAATAGGGTAGGTAGGTAGGATTTTTTTTTCTTTTTTAACCTAACACTATCGTAGTTTCAAACAGGGAGATTATAACCCTTGTAAACTTGCATCCTATTGTTATGTTTGATTTACACCTGAATGTACAATGACTTTGATGATGTTTTAGCAATATAAAATGCCATTTGATTGTGTATTTAAATATCACGAAATAAATACTTGCTGTACATGTTTGCGTTTTGTTGTTGTTGTTTTTATTTCCAGGTTAGCCCGTCCGATTAGGCTAATCGGAATAGCTCAGTAGGTCAGCAGTCGATCTACGAATTGGTCATAAGATCGTTGTGTCCTATAACATTCATTCTCCAACGCTAATTCATGTGGAGAAGTTGGCAATTACTTGCGGAGAACAGGGTTTATATTTGATTAAACATGAAACTTGAATGAAATCTTGCTGCGGATTCTCTCTTTAAATAATACATTGAATGTTGAATATTATTCAACAACCAACATTTATATTTCAAACTAAATCCCACTGGACAGGAATATGATTTGCATCTTTGAGCTGCATTGAGATTAATACCATCACCCCCTTACCCCAATCTAAAATTCTGGATTAACTGGAAATGCCAGACAATGGAGTTTTGACTATAGTATGCCCAAATTGTGAATTATTAAAGCTGCAAGTGGTTGTTCAACGTCTTTCTACAACAAATCCCATCTAAAAACTGACTTTTCATGACTGCAGGCCTCGACCTTAACTTTTTTCAGCAGTTACCAGCAGGTCGGCACCAACTGCTAAAATCTAGTAGACCTGCTCAGACTTTAGTGGACCTCCAATTCTATCACATAAATTGTGATGTTGTAGACGTCATAACTTCATATGACTCAAAGAAACAGGACTTATTTCTAAAATAATTAAAAATGGAAGACTGTAGCAATCTGTTATCCCGAAAAATAATTATTTTGAAAAGTGTCCCAAAGTATGGACACATATGAATATTCATCATCCACCCGACCCATGTTGAAAGTGAAAGAAAAAAAACATTAACAATTATCGGTAATTATTCTGATGATAAACTAAGTAATTGGCCTTGTTGTCATCGTCAATTAACACCCCCTCAAAGAGCTAAAAGAAGTGTGTCGGTTATTATGGCATCTGAAGTGGAGATCAAAGCGGTATAGTTGCCCGAGATCGCCATGGCATTACGTCATGTTTTCGCGCCATGTGAAACATCACTGTCTGATCATACTTTCTTGATTCCTTAAATTGAAAAGAAATCAATAAAAAAGTTTTTTTCTTTAGTTTTTTAAAAGCGAATGTGCAAATCCCGAATAAACTAACATGTAAATGTGTCAAACTGTGAACGATGATATTGGATATCCTACCTCTGTGACCTATTTGCCCTCAAGAAATTTACATTATTGTTCGAGAAGAATATCTAACAAAGTGCTGTGTCAAAAAGTACATGTACAAAGAATCATTTAAAACTTATTAAAAACCGTAACGACATCATACTGCTTTATTTTAAAAATACATTTCTTTTTACGCTCACGAGGTCACGTAACCTATTCTGCCGCGCTAACAGAAATCTGTTTGCCAAAAATCGTTTTACTCCATGTATTTAAATTGCTGACGCTTTTTCATTATTTAAGATTTTTTAATTGTGTTTTTTGTACTTTCTGGTCAAAAGTCTGCATTTTATTACCATAGTATGTACCGTTTATTTCCTTTAAGAAAGAAATAAATAATCAAGATCGCGCTGTTTGAAATTTTACAAAACATTATATGAAAATTTGGTCATTTTTAAAGAATTTTGCCTACATTCCTGTCGATATCTTATTAAATTTTTTACAGAATTCAAACTGTATTAGTTCTCAAGCGGTGTTGAAAATTTGAAGCGATTATATTATAAAATGAATGCACTATGCGTGTTTTTTGTGTCAAAAGTAACCGCGATGTAAATTAGATATTACGATAAGGCGCACGTGCTTGTGGAATGGAAAATTACCAGCATGACGTTTTGATATTTTTACGATTCGCGGGTAAATTCCAGTCAATCCAGGCTGGAGCAATGATATAAATATCTATCTTCTTCCCAGATCCAGGTAATTTTGCCTGATGTAATTTCTCAATTTGGTAAAGTTACCACGTAAAAACCACTCGCCCGATTGGTGGAGTAGTCCATTCGTGCTATCCTGACTTTTAAGTCGCCAATGCTTGTAACTGTAGAATGCCGCAAAATCAACTTTCATTTTGTGAATTCGCTGATATGGGTATGATTCCCCCCCCCCCCCCCCCCCACATTTTTCACTTTTAAGGGGTTTATTTTATTTGCAGACCGTGTCTGAAAACTGGTTGACCGTCAGTCTAGCCAACTTTTGATAGTGAACCTGCTGATATTTTGGTTGCATCGGTCCAACGGTCCACCGCTAAGGTCAAGGCCTGTTATATTGTTATATTTGATGTTCAGTGTGCAGATAAAGTTGAACATACACGGCCTGATTTTCCCGCTAAAAAAGTTTAGGGTCGGCGGCAAAAAAATAGGGTAGGTCGGGCCACCGGAAACAAACAATTTTTTTTTTTACGCCTAAGTACCGAATTGCGCATAGGTATGAAGTAGTAAAGGTAGACTGCGTCCTAGGTTTAATTATCGGCTCGATATCGACGTCTCTTTATACAGTAAACCATTCAACAAAAATGGTGCATCAACAAAATAAGACGTTTTTCTTGTCATCTGCACACGGTGAAAACCCTGTTGAAACTGGAAAATGCAAACATTCATATAAAAGTCTGCACACCGAGAGGGTTCTGTGAAAAATAACTGGCTACTTGTTAAAAATGGCAAAATGAAATGCCAGGCCTGTATCAAAACAATCCTTTCGTAATAGTTGAGCTGCGAAAATTCTTGCAACACTACACTTACTTGTCACGCAAGTTCCCTCAGTCACGCAGATGCATTCAAAAGGTTGCAATTACTGTCTGATTTCAAAAAAGTGTAAAAAGTTAATTTGTAGATGTACATGTATTTCTTTTTTTTTCTAAACAGTAAATTGCAAGTTAATTTAAAATAACAAGAGGGCCGGGCCCTGTATCGCTCACCTGACCTATTGACCTAAAGATCATCAAGATTAACATTCTGACCAAGTTAAGATATGGTCATAAATGTGGCCTCTAAAGTGTAAACTAGCTTTTCTTTTAATTTGACCTAGTGACCTAGTTTTTGACCCGATATGATCCAGATTCCAACTGGACCTTGAGATCATTAAGATTGCCATAATCTGACCAAGTTTCATGAAGATACAGTCATAAATGTGGCCTCTATTGTGTTAACAAGCTTTTCCTTTGATTTGACCTAGTGACCTAGTTTTTGACCCCACCTGACCCAGGTTTGAACTTGACCTAAAGATCATCAAGATTAACATTCTGACCAAGTTTCATTAAGATATGGTCATAAATATGGCCTCTACAGTGTAAACTAGCTTCTCCTTTGATTTCACTTGGTGACCTAGTTTTTGATCCCACATGACTCAGATTCAAACTGGACCTTGAGATCATCAAGATTTCCATTCTGACCAAGTTTCATGAAGATACATCATAAATCTACAGTGTTAACAAGCTTTACCTTTGATTTGACCTGGTGACTTAGTTTTTGACCTGACATAACCCAGGTTCGAACTTGACCTGAAGATCATCAAGATTAACATTCTGACTAAGTTTCATGAAGATACAGTCATAAATGTGGCCTCTAGAGTGTCAACAAGCTTTTCCCTTGATTTGACCTAGTGACCTAGTTTTTGACCCCACCTGACCCAGATTCGAACTAGACCTATAGAGCCTCAAGATTACCATTCTGACCAAGTTTCATTAAGATATGGTCACAAATGTGGCCTCTACAGTGTAAACTAGCTTTTCCTTTGATTTGACCTGGTGACCTAGTTTTTGACCCCAGGTGACCCAATATCAAACTCATCCAAGACTTCATTGAGGGTAACATTCTGACCAAGTTTCATTAAAATTGGCCCCAAACTGTGACCTCTAGAGTGTTAACAAGCTTTTCCTTTGATTTGACCTGTGACCTAGTTTTTGATCCCAGATAACCCAATATCAAACACGTCCAAGATTTTATTGAGGGTTACATTCTGACCAAGTTTCATTACAATTGGGCCAAAAATGTAACCTCTAGAGTGTTAACAAGCTCTCCTTTGATTTGACCTGGTGACCTTGTTTTTGACCCAGATGACCCAATATCGAACTCGTCCAAGATTTGAATGAGGGTAACATTCTGACCAAGTTTCATTAAGATTGGGCCAAAATTGTGACCTCTAGTGTGTTAACAAACTTTTCCTTTGATTTGACCTGGTGACCTAGTTTTTGACCTCAGATGACCCAATATCAAACACGTCCAAGAATTGATTGAGGGTAACATTCTGACCAAGTTTTATTAACATTGGCTCAAATTTGTGACTTCTAGAGTGTTAACAGTCAAATTGTTGACGAGGAAGACGACGACGGACACAGGGCGATCACAAAAGCTCACCTTTGAGCACTTCCTGCTCAGGTGAGCTAAAAACACTGTTTTCTATTGGATTTTTTTCATTACCATTTTATTCTTTTTTTGAAACTTAAAAAATGATCGCCCCCTTGAAATTGAAAATGACCCCCAAAGTCAAACATAAAGGAGTCATAATGACCCCCTATCAAAATTTCTGAGGGAAAGCCCTGCAATTCAATATTCAAGTTTTTGCTTCTTTTTTTCTCCCTTGGCTTGCTTTAATTTTTATAAATGGCTTCATTCACCAAAAAATATGGAAGTTCAATATTCAATATAGATCTACCTTTAGTTATATTTTTGGGATCATTTTTGTTGGTTTAAAGAATTCCATTCTTAGAAAAAGACATTTTTGTTGTTTTAACTCCGCAGTGGAAGTTGATATTTTAAATTGACGCCGCTTTAAAATACACTACCGTACCGTCAATATTAATTCCCAACTATTTGATTTACGCACGCATTCAGTGTATAATAAAGTTTAACCTAGGTCTATCGAGTACCGTTCAATGCGTGTGTACGTTCAATGTGGGAGAATGCCTAGCTTGCTCTGTTACATAAAGCATCCAGACGAATCAGATTTTATTTACGCTTGTAAAAAGTAATTGTGTGCATTTCTGTAATTTCATATACGTTTTTAGACGCTTAAAAATTATCAGACATGCGTATAATTATGCATTATTTCTAAGCGTAATTTACGCTAATATGATCTTATCTGGAGCCCTGACGGTACTCACCAATAGGGGCCGCAAAAGTTGGGAAATTCCGCGAAAGGATTACGCCAATAATATTGAGTTCAATATACATTTAATATTTCCAGAGGAAGGGTTTGTCTGGTACAGATTTTTTGTTGCACTACATCCGAACAGTGCACAGAACCATGTGTAATACATTACAAGTATAATCCGTTATGTTCCATGGCCTGGATTTTACTCCCATGTTTCAGCAGAGATAAATTTAATTTGTCTTTCGGTGTTTACTTCCGGTTGATTATTTTCCCCAAACTGGACAATTATCGTGCATAAATTTCCAAATTTGAAAGGCTAAGGCTTCTTCCCAATTTCCTGATGAAAAACCCTGTTAAGGTTAAAACACACTTTTCATTTTTTGCACAGGCCAGGTCAGGGAGAAGGGAAAACCCTTTAGCTGTTTAAATCACATTTGGTGTGAAAATGCAAAGTGAATAACAAATTTTCGAAGCTCAATAACGAATAGCCGTTAGTGATGCGGAACTGATTAATCGACTGTGCTGAATTATTTTGCTGAATTTTTCAAGTCCCATGGCAATAAATTTTTTGTGGACCTTCATTCGATTTCGAAACCATAATTTATGCATATCAGGTTCTGCACAAATTTACTTTTTTCAATTTTGGAAGTTCTTACATAGAATCTACATGATGAAAAAACAAATGTTTATATACTTTCTTTCGACAGACGACACAAGTTCACTTCCGCAACTTCCTATCCCAGCATTCTGATAGCATTTACGCATGCGCATACATAAATGAATTTGCCTTGCTGGACATTGAGAGGGTTCAACGAATACTGACAATTTTATGCTATGCCACGAATGTGCTGATTTCAAAATGTATTTTTATTGATGACCATACTTGTAGCTGTCGCTCAACAGTACCTGCTACGTGTATCAGTGCTATTTTGTTGGATATAGTGTGCATTTTTTTGTTCTGTGGGCTGACTGATTTTTGTTGTCCATGGGACAACACTAGATGGCGCTTACCGGAAGTTGAAAATGTAAACAAATACATGCGGAACGATTTATGTACGTTTAAGATTTGTCAGCTCAGCAACTTTCTTCAGTTGACAGAAATTTATGATTTGAAAAAGTCACAATGAGTGTCCAAGTGAAGACACCAACCAAAACTCGATTTGATTGTCGGACGGAAATACAGTGTGGAGAAAAAAGCTTTTCTTCTCCAGAAAGTTATAGGAAATCAAAAGATGATTTAAGCATTAAAAATGAAACTAGGTTTTCCCAACCATGGGGTAGGAAAAGAAGATACAGTCAAAGCTACCGTAGAGAAGAAGGGGCAGCTAGGAGAAAAAGGCTGCGGTCAACACCTTATATTGGACCTCTTCCTAGCCGTTTCTTGAATGGTGGAAGCATAGATGATCCCCTCAACTTGAATGGATTAGATTCTTCAGAGCTTGGAAAAGAGCTCAATTCAGTAACGCCACAGTCATCTCCATTACCTGCACCAGTTAGAAGACAATCTGTAGAAGTCAGAATTCCATTTAATATCACAGATCCTTTAAATCTAAATGACAGTGACGAAGAAGCAGACTTGGAAAAAAAGTTGAGAAAAAAGAAACAAAGAAATCGGCATAAGAAAAAAGATGATTCATTACTCTTCAGTCCCCCAAAACACTTAAACAAAGACAAGAATCTCATGGAAGCTCTTAAAATTGACATTGAACCAGAAAAAGCAATTCCAGATCTATCGGGTGTGAAAGAATTTACAAAACCAAGGCCTGTTTGTGACAAGATCGTGTCACCAGTTATTCCGCAAACTTCACCGAAAAGTAAGAAAAGGCGAAGAACAGATAGTGGTGGCAAACCAGATCCATCACCCTCTGTTTCGAGATCTCTACCTACATCAACCATCAGTCCGTCATTGAAACCAGATAAGAAAACACCACCTAAACGCTTTAAGCAACCTAAACCATCACAAGCAAAAGCAAGTTCATCGGTGCAAAAGGGTGATAAAGCTCCAGCAAAGTTTATTTATGGCAATTACAACAGATATTATGGGTATCGAACTCCTTCAAGCATGGAGGACAAACGTTTGAATTGTTTTAAGAAGGAGTGGTTTGATGGAAAACGTGTTCTTGACATTGGTTGCAATGTAGGAAATTTAACATTATCATTAGCAAAAGATTATCATCCATCAAAAATTGTTGGAATAGATATTGATCCAAAGCTGGTTGCTCTTGCCAGGAAAAACATACGGCTGTTCATGTCATCCAATGTTACAGATACAACAAAATTCCCGATCTCAAATGTTCTCAACTATGGTCCTATTATTGCGCCACCTGTCTCGCAAAAAGAATCAAACAAACAGGCAAATTTCCCACACAATGTTTTGTTTATGCAGGTTGGTAAAATCATATAGATATTTTCTACATTCACTATTTTGATTTTCTTCAGGTCATTGATAAAGGAAGGTTGAAACTTGAAAGTATGATAGTTTTTGTCATCCAGCAAAATTTAATGTTGGTACAGTATCTCATAATCTGTTCATACAGCATCATACAGCCTCATACCTCTCATGAGTATTATTGGCAAGGTGCATAATATTATTGTTAGTGAGATAAGTAAAACTAATAAAACTAAAGAGGGGTTTCATTGATGCACATTTTTGAGATGTAACAATACGTTAGTCTCCTGATACAATATATATCGGGATACAGATGTAACAATGCAGTACATATCGCGATACAAATCAGGTATTATAAAATATAAGTCAGCAGTCTGACGTGACAAAATGAAAAAAAAATCAATGTTTCTTTGACATGCATGGAGCAATCTCATTTATATTTGGCATGAATGTTAACTTCAAAGATGGAGTGTCATGCGCAAACCGCAGGTTCCTATCTCAAAGGTTAAGGTCACACTTGGAGGTCAAAGGTTAAATTCAATAATGACTTTGTCCAGAGCATTTCTTCTTCATGCATGGAGGGATTTTGATGTAACTTGGCACAAATGTTCACAACCATGTGATGGAGTGTCATGCGCAAGAACCAGGACCCTAGGTTTTAGGGCTGTGGATCGTCAGACAAGTGGCGATCCGATCCGCGAGTCGGGGCTGACGATTCACAGATCGAACCACGGATCACCAGCAACAACTCATAATGATACAAAAATGCAAGCCTGTTATTTTTGTACTGTTTTCTTTATGGAATCTAAGCTTTGCAGTTCTCATAGTGCTCAGTTTAATAGTTTTGACCTATGTTTAATGTTTTGCTCATTAATTAAAGTCAGGTTTCGCGGGTGGACTTCTGTAATGTTCGGCCATTCTTGCAGATGAACATATGACGTGGGTCATTAATATCACAATATTTAGTAGATCTAACAGTTCCGCTTTTTTTTATAAGAAAATTTCATTTGTTGGACAGAAATTTTGTATCTAACTTTTTATTGAATTTAATTACTTAAATGATAAAATTTAAATGTTTATTCACTGTTTTGACAGATTCCATATTAATTTTAGTTCGAAAATAGGACCGATGCTAACTCTACCTAAGACATTTGTTTACATCCGGTTTAGAATCTAAAAACGTGTAATCGTCTTAGATGTGCAAGAAAATTCATTGAAGACGTTTAATGTGGCTTTAATTTAGTTTTATTGATAGAATTTTACAAATTGCATGTATTTATGAAAAAGATCGCGATCCAACGATCTTGACAATGACGAATATCCGTACTCGAACTTTTGGTCAAACTCGTGGATATCCGAGTACTCGGATACTCGTTACAGCCCTACTAGGTCTAAGGTCAAGGTCACACTTAGAGGTCAAAGGTCCGAGACAAGAATGACTTTGTCCGGAGCATTTCTTTTTCATGCACAAAGGGATTTTAATGTAACTTGGCACAATTGGAGTGTCATGTGCAAGAACCTAGAATTGCTTCCCTTTGTTTTTACTATAAATAGCTTATATTGTAACTTTTTTATTACTAGTCATAGGGAAAAATCAAGACCACTTTTCGGTAGTACAATATGCATGTTGCATCCAATTTTGAGGTGTATTTTGACCTATCTCTACTGGTAAGGATTTTTTTGTGGACTTAGATTTTAGATTTACTTCCCTTTGTTGTTACTATAAATAACTTACATTGTAACTTTTTGCAATCATTTTTTATTTGGCATAAATATTTGCCTCAATGAGACAGGGTGTCATGTGCAACTCCTAGTCCTTTTGAAAACTGGCGGGCTCAACATGTTGCCCGTGGGCTTCTAGTTTTTCATAAATGATATATTTGCAGGGGTTTTTTTTGGCCGTTTTTATAGCCATTATTCGGCTATATTCCCAATGCCAAAAAATATGTTTTTTTTCCAAAATGAGTGCAAAAATTCCCAATCTACATTCTGAAAAAAATTTCATCAAAATTGCACAAACATTGACCAAATTATGGACAATTTTGTGATGGCAGTATGTTTAAGAGGTTGTACAATGAATGTGAAACAAGTGTATGAGAAAGTGCTTAAACACATCTTTACTTTATCCTATGGGACTAAACATTTCCCAATTTGGAACATTTACACGTCAAAATTCCCAATTTTGGGGGTATAGGCTATGTTCCCAAATTAGCTAGAAAAAACCCTGAATTGTTTAGTTACTATCAGATTCTTTAACACTGATTGTACGAAGGTTTTCATTTAATGTTTCTATTTTTTACATAGCGTTTCTATATCGTGAAACAGGCCTATGATTCGATAGGCGTATAGTACGACTAATGTATCGTGAATGACTGATACAGTAACTAAACTTCGATATAGCGTTACACTCAAATTTTAGCGAGCTTAAGCACATCATTCCCCCTATATGATTCTAAACAAGCAGGGCACTCTTTTGGCCATTTTTGGGGCCGACTATGGGCCCCATTCCCCTCTCATAAAATAGTATGTTTTTTTCCCCTTTCTCAGAAGAAAATTCCCCTGATACTGTGAAATCATTAATATTCGTGGGAGACTAATTTTCGTGGTTGAGTCAGTCCACGAAATTTAATCCCAGCGAACAAGTAAAATTCCCATTCATTTTATGTTCAAAAGTTGAAATCCACGAATTCATATCCCAAAGAAATTGCCGTTTTCACCAAAACCACAAAATTTCATGCCCATGAAATTAAATGATATTACAGTAATAGGTTCTTTGACACAACTAGATATGAACTCTCTTTCAAGTTATATTATAGTTCCTCTAAGGAAGGTTACTGCTGCAATATAGTTACATTAGTTAGAAATGATTGAAAACTGTATTAATAAGTGTGAAAAGTAGTAACGTATATATGGCTAATAACTTCCCATTTTTGTCTTAAAACGACGAAAAATTCTCCTCCCTGAGGGTATGGGTACCTGTCCCCAAAAGTTGTCTAGTGCCGTGACAAGTCATTGATGACGCAAATTAAATTGTGACAAAATTTTCAACATTGATGAAGCCCCGACTCGTGCATCAGGACAAATTAGTAATTAATATGGACTGCGACCAAAGTTTAGTTACCGGGTGCACGTACTTCAGGCTCTGTATATATTGTGAACAATTCTATACTACATAATCTAAAGTTAAACAAACCAAGGCACTAGACAACTTTTGGGGACAGGTACCCATACCCACAGTAAGGGGAATTTTTCGTCGTTTTAAGACAAAAAGGGAAAGTTTTTAGCCATATACATGTATATGTTACTACTTTTCACGCTTATTAATACTAATTTCAATCATTGCTAACTAATGTAACTATATTGCAGCAGTAACCTTCCTTACAGGCACTATAATTCATATCTAGTTGTGTCAAACAACCAATTATCAAGGGAATTTTCTTCTGAGAAAGGGGAAAAATACATAATATTTTAAGAGGGGGAATGGGGCCCATATTAGACGCCAAAAATGGTTAAACGTGTGCCCTGAAAACTGATGCACCTCAGAATCACTGAAGATAAGGTGAGCTGTTGAAGAATATGGCTCCAGAACAGGTTTTCTATTGTCTGCTGTGTGCATGAAAAAAACACATTGTGAGATTTTTGTTCCTGCTTGAAGTCCTGCTTTAACAAACATCATGACTTGCTTTTTATTGAAAACTTTTCTCTGTAAAGGAACAGTAGCATGCATGAATCTCGCACAGTTTCATAGCATTTAAAATTCTGTTTATTTTCTAGGTGATTTCTAGTTTGTGTTGAAACTCTGCAGGTCTACACAAATATTAGTTACTTTTTAGCTGGACTATATGAAGTATGGAGAGCTGTCCTACTCGACCCGGCATCAGCGTCCTTCCGCATCCGCACTTTGGTTAAGGTTTTGATGCACTTTCACTTTATCTCAGTAATTACTTGATGGATTTGTTTCAAACTTAAAGTAGTTATTCCTCATCATCACCCACATCATATGGCACAAGGGCCATAACTATCACACCAATATTTCATGAATTATCCCCCTTTTTACTTAGAATTTCAGGTTAAAGTTTTGATGCACTGTTATTACTATATGGATTTGATTTAAACTTAAAATAGTTGCTCCACCTTATCAGCCACATCATATAGCTCAAGGTCCATAACTCTGGTGCCAATATTTCATAAATTATGCCCCCCTTTTACTTAGAATTTCAGGTTAAAATTTTGATGCACTTTCACTCTATCTCAGTTATTACTAAATGGATTTGATTCAAACTTAAAATAGTTATTCAACATCATCACTCACATCATATGACACAAGGGCCATAACTCTTCCACCAATATTTCATGAATTATCCCCCCTTTTACTTAGAATTTCAGGTTTAAGTTTTGATGCACTTTCACTCCATCTAAGTTATTACTAAATGGATTTGATTCAAACTTAAAATAGTTGTTCCACCTTATCACCCACATCATATGACACAAGTTTCATAACTCTGGTACCAATATTTCATTAATTATGCCCCACTTTTTCTTAAGACATTCGAGTTAATTTTGATGCATTTTCACTATATCTCAGTTATTACTAAATGGATTTGATTCAAACCTGAAGTTGTTATTCCACATCATATGACACAATGTGCAAAAATCACTCTTGCACCAATATTTCATGAATTATCCCCCTTTTTGCTTAGAATTATACTAACTTAATGTTCTTTATCTCTCTTATTACTTAATACTTTTGACAAAAACTCAAGCTATTGTCCAATATCTTCATCCTTATTCAAGTCATTAAACACTCTAGTGACAGCTCCAGCTTCCTCAGATGTGCCCAGTTTCACTACCCAGCATCGAAATAGTCGAGCGCGCTGTCTCCTGTGACAGCTCTTGTTTATGATCAAGTGTGTATTGAAATTATCCACCCCTTTTTCTGGCTGATGGAATTTTGTTGGTTTTGTTGCCATATTTCAGGACTGATGTTAAACATATTTCGATCATACTTTTATAGACTGATTGCATTAATATAATTAATTTCAGGGTAACTTTGTGCTGGAGTCTGATGAGCTGCTTGACCTTCAGAAAGAAGAGTATGATGTCATCTTGGCCCTTAGCGTGACAAAATGGATACACTTTAACTGGGGTGATGATGGGCTGAAACGTTTCTTCAAGAGAGTGTTTCGGCAGTTGAAGCCAGGAGGGAGGTTTATCCTGGAGCCACAACCATGGTCATCTTACAAGAAAAAGAAGAAATTAACTGTATGTTACAATAGTTTATTACAATTTTTATCAGTGAATTTTGGAAATATTAGAGTAAAATGTATAAGCTTTTTTTTTTGCAGTGAATGGGTAAATATAGTCAAAACATGAAATAGAAAGAAAATTTGTTTGTTTTACATGTACAGTACAGCTAGCGCGGAACCTTCATTTGAACACCCGTCGCCGCAATTCCAATTCGCGTGTTCGTTTTTACTGTCCGCCGCGACGGGTGTCATATCGGATATTTCGGGTGTTCAGGAATGGTCATTGCCGGAGGCAGCGAACACCGCGCGTTGCGATGGACGGACGCGATGGTCCGTGGTGGTCGGCCGCGAGGAAACCTGGTGTTCATTCAATACTTTTTGAAAGAATTATTCATCTCATAATTTATAAATATAAATGCTTAAATTGTCTATGCATATACAAACTAATTATTTAGGATGTATACCTCGTCCGTATACTCGTAATCAGTCGCGATGTTATGATATGTAACAGTAATTATCACATTGTTATGTATTTTCTGTAAAATCTAAATAGAGTTGCATATTCTTTGTTTCGTTCTAACAGTTTTATTTCTATTTTCAGGTCACTGCAAGCGTATAAACCTTTGATCCTATTGTTCATTTCTAAATCGATTGTTGAGTTAATTTTATGCTATTCGCACCTCATCTAACAAATACCTTACAAATTATGTTTTACTAACAGCTGTTTCTTACTCTGTTTTATTTATTACGGTACCTAATACGCTCTTTTGTTTCGCTTGTTTGTCATTTTTCAGTTGTTTAGAAATTATTGGTAAGTTTCTTTACACTGTTCTATGATTGCTACTCATCAAATAATTATTGTTATTTGTTCGTAATATGTTTAATAATATAATTACTATCATATTTGTTGACAATCTGTGATAAGATGAATATATTTAATAGTATTTCAAAACTTTTACTCGAGTCTTTGATTTATTATTTTCATTACTGATTAGATGAATATTTAATACACACTTTTATGATATATGAGACTTAGGTACATACCTTTTGTTTTCGGAATTCCGCATATTGTTGTAATATTTACATGTACTTTTTCTGTAAACAATAGAAACAGTTGCATTTTTTAATTACAGGTAAACGTAAGCGAGCGGCGAATTTGGTGTTTGAGAAGAAGATGAATATGAAGTTTTTGTTCAAATACAAATAGACATAGTCTGTTATTTTACACCCTCTTGCTCATTTATTAACTTAACAGTCATAAATGCCATATGGTGACCGAAAAAAAGACTCTCTTTATGTGGTCTCAGTGTTGTTGTTTTTCTCTGGACCTTCGGGTTGCTGGAGTCATCTCTGTTGTGTTTATTTTTTCTCTGATCTTTCGGGATGCTCGAGTCGATCCACTTGTCTATACATACTGTACTGTGAAGTGAAGTTCCGTCATATGGTAGGTTTTGATGGGGTGGTGATGGTTGGTGGAGGATGCTGCACATTTCATTACCCCTCGAGTTTTTATTAGTTTACATGTTAGAGTTCAGTGTACTTAAAAGGTTTTATTTTTGCTATGGTTCTACTTTGCAAATGCGGGCTCTGAATCTGCTTTTTGTGCTCTGTGCTTCCAAGAAATCTACTCATACCTATTATCTTTATTAACTTTTACAAAGCCTGTCATTTAATAACATTTAACATGAGTAGTTACACTGTAAGAAGATTCAAACATCTGTAAAATAACCATTATATAAAAACAAAACACAAAAAACTAACGATACTAATAAATTGATGATAATTAATATTCATACATTCATATCATTACAAATGACCTTTGCTACTTGATGAAACATAAATATCAATCTGAATGAGGTCTTTTGGATGTCACGTAAGCACCAAAAATTTCAAAGGAAGACCGGTACAAGCTAGTAGTATATGTAGCAGCATTAGGCAATATTTCTAAATCGTAGTTGTATATCTTTGACGTTACTTATCTCTGACGTTATATGTATCCGACGTTATTTGTCTCTGATGCTATATATCTCCGACGTAATAATGTATCTACGACGTTATGCTTTTTCGACGCAATTATGTCCTGTCGGCGCTGTTACTAGTCGTGGTGCATCCAGTTGTCGTTCCGTCGGTCATTACTTGTTCTGGCCTTGCCATATATAGCTCATAATTTTAATGGTAATAAAATTAATTATGTGTCCAGATGTCTCCGTTTTTTTCTCAGTTCGTCATTTGCGTCTCATCTCCCAGTTCGTCAGAGGCCCACATACTTGTAGTACTAATACTGCGTAATAAAAATGTGCCAAATATGGTAAGGACAGAACAATGACGGGAACACGTTAGGTAGATATGTATTAAAAGAAAAATGTTAAAAACTCCTTGTGCAAAATATTGCAGGAAAATTAATAAGACACTAATCTTGCATAGTCTCCGCCTGAAAAAGACAAAAAAAAAAAAAACATTCAGAATGTGTGCTCAATACTTTCGAAGACCACTATACTTTTCACCAAACAGCATTTTACATTAATTCCGTAATATAATAAATTACTGAAATTTTATCAGCTTGTAAGTCACACAAATATATTAAAATGATTATTGATCATTGAACCTTTAGCACTGGGCCTTTAGTTGTAAAAACATTCAAAGAGAACCTATGTACACTGTTTCTGTTCAGATTCACTTGGAAAAGTTGTGCACTTTTAAAAACTATCATGCAGACGTTTTCGAACCAAATAGAACGTTGTTACTAGCAATAAAAGCAATAAAAATTCGTTACAAAACAGAACGTTTTTTAATTGTAAAATAACTTTTAGTCGTTAATGCAAATAAATTCATTAGAAAAAGAAACCTAGCAACTTACCTCTATTATAATCTTTTAATTTTATGCCAAATTCATAATAAAGATAAACCGTTTAGTGCTAAACAATATAACTGTTAGGTATTGTTAGTATAAAAACACTAGATTGGAACGAAAATAAATATAACAAAGTACAAAAGTATACGTTTCTTGACAACGGCTGTACCTGCAAAATAAATAAAATCAGTATGTAATAATACTGAAACAATTGCTCAAATCCCGAAGCTAATATAAATTAAAAAATAAAAACATGTTCATAACATTAGGAGTTCTAAAGTTCTCTGAGATTCGCTTTTGAGATAGTACATCTTACTTGGTACAGTCTGATCGGCGGATTAATTATTTCTTACATGCATATGGTGGTCTTGCTGCCTCTAGATTTTAGTTAACAGTTGAGAAAACAAAACAGAAAACAAAACTATATTCACTCAGAAAAAAGAAACAACTATCGGCTATGTTATTTTGTTTATTTTGTTTTTAACACTTACGATTATGTGCGAGCTCTTTCTATTTAAAATACGCCGATAACGTGTCAAAATTTGACATGTGTTCAGACAATTATATGAAAAAATCTTGTGAATGTAATCAACGTGTCGCAATTTGATACAATGTGTGTGTAAAACATCCCTTCACACAATTGTTTACAATTTGGATATAATTTATTGAAAAAGATATAATCGTCAATGGCAATAAACTAAAATCAAAACATTAAAATTTTTCGGGCGTAGATAACAAGGTCTGATAAAGGTAGACGAGTAAATTGAATAAATGATATACATTGTGTATTTATAATAAATACATTGTAGATGATAAATTTAACAATTAAATGCTTCTATATACTGTTGAAAAATTAATGTTAAAATAAAACGTTGACCGCGATGGTCCCTCGCGCGTGAACACTGCGAATCCTCGCGGCCGTCCACCGCGAACCGCTGTGTTCATGACCGCGAGGGCCGACGGGTGTCCGGCCATCGCAACTGAACACCCGAAAAAATTTTTACGCGCGAGGGTCGAAGGGTTTTTGAAGGTGCCGCGCTAGCTGTACTGTAAGGTCAAAATATCTTTCACTCTGACGAACACCATATCTTACATTTTCAGTTGGTTGCTATTAGGGCTGGGACAATTTCAAAATTTTGAAACCGGTTAATTGTTTATATGAAATCGAATCGAAATGGTTAATCGTCCGTCATATTGAAAATGCTGTTTTCTTTTCTGATGACTGTCTCAAGGTACTTTCAGCACCTGACTTCCTGACTTCATTTGCAAGCAGTGTGATAATTAATAAATCATATTTTGGTGTATTTTATTTTAGATATATCACGACAGGCAAATCAGAGACTATTGATTATGCTGATCAGTGTTTTAGCGTACATTTTGTAAATTTACTGCGGGTCTATGTGCTGGTCAAAGAAATGTATAAAGATAAAGTATAATTCGTGACATCATTAAGATTGAAAATAGCAGAAGAAAATGGGCCCCTTTACAGCCCACGATTCTACCTGTTTATCGATCAAGAAACACATTCAGGCGTGTTGCTGTCAAGGATGTAATGTATACATGCAGTAATATACATCTTATTGGATTGTAGGATGTTTATTATTTGAGAGCGATTAGCGGTTTTGCAAAATCGAAACCAGTTTCACCTAGTAATCAGATCGGATCCGATTAACCGGGTAATCATACCGGTCCTAGTTGCTATGCCATTCGTGAAAATATTACAATTGCATCTGGTGTTGGATTGTATAAGATATTTCAATCATACACTGAAACAAACAAATATCTTTGAACTCTTTATTTTCTTTTATATTTGTACCCTCGGACAACAAAGTTGTAACGCGGGTATACTGGTTTCAGGTTGTCTGTCGGTCAGTCCGTCCGTAAATCTTGTGCGCACCATCTCTCCTCATCCCCTTGACACAATTTAATGAAACTTCACACAAGTGATCAGTAACAACAGTAGTTGTGCATGGGGCATGTTAGGTTCTTTCAGAAAAAAAAATTTGCAGAGTTACGGGACTTTGTTTTTTGTTACTATACTATATACATAGACACAATCTTGTGCGCACCATCTCTCCTCATCCCCTTGACACAATTTAATGAAATTTTACACAAGTGGTCAGTAACAACAGTAGTTGTGCATGGGGCATGTTAGGTTCTTTCAATAACAAAAATTGCAGAGTTATGTTACTTTGTTTCTTGTTAACATACTATGTACATACAGTCTGCATATGCAATCTTGTGTGCGCCTAACCTTCCGAACTCTTGCACACAATTAAATGAAACTTCACACAAGTGATCAGTACCAACCCTAGTTGTGCATGGTGCATGTTACGTTCTTTTAGATAAATATTCTGCATAGTTATGGGACTTTGTTTTTTGTTACTATACTGTATACATATAGTCTATATACATACAGTCAAACATAATTATGCAATCTTGTGTGCATCAAATTGCAATGTACTGTGTCAGTGCATGCAGGGGGTACATTCATCACCTTTAGTGATAGCTCTAGTTTAGCATTATCTTATTAATAATGTTGTTAAAGAAATGCTCATAAAATTTTGTTAATTAACATTTCCACAGTACTGTTCTTTTTGCAGCTTGTGTTTTTCATGAAATGTGTAGCTACTGGTATCTTAACTTGTAACAAGTTGTATGTTTTCTTTTAGGAGGAGATATTTCAGAATTTCCAGAACATCCACCTGCGTCCTGACCAGTTTACAGACTACCTGCTGTCCAAGGAGATAGGATTTTCTACATGTAATACTGTTGATGTGCCATATAATGCTTCTAAAGGTCTGTTGTTTCTTTGTCTATGTTTGTCTTATTTAGCTGACTATCACAAAAGAAAAATTATTTCTCATAAAATATATTTTAACCATGCTTTGAATGCTGTCTTAGATTAATATTATCTGAACAGTGGCGAGGAACTTAATTAAGTATTTTGCAAAAATATTTGTGATAGTCATCAAACACGCTTTCAGTTTTAAATAAATATACAGTCGAAATACGTACATCAAAAGCAAATAAATTTGTATGCCACCTCTAAAGAAGAGGGTGTATTGTTTTGCTCATTTCTGTCGGTCAGTCAGTCGGTTGGTAGACATTCTCTTTTTCTATCAGTAACTATTCAAACTTCATGGGATGGTTGCCAGTGGTTATTAGATGACCCCTGTTGTTTTGGTTGTCAAAGGTCAAGGTCACAGAGACATCGACACTGAAAACTGTTTCCTATCAACAACACTGGTAAATGCTGGGGATGCAGAGTTCCGACTGGATCTATTGCTTCAGGGGTTATCATGTCAAAGGTCGGTGTGACCTTGAGACTGAAAACAGCTGGAGAGTGCTTTGGTCTAGGACTATCAGATATCATGTAATGATTACTTCGTCACACCCCCCGCGCGCCCCCCCCCCCCCCCCCCCTGCCAACTCACTGGGGGAGACATATTTTTTTTGCCCTGTCTGTCCGTCCGTCACAATTCATTTTGATCAATAACTGGAGAACCATTTGACCTAGAACCTTCAAACTTCGCAGGGTGGCAGGGCTTATGGAGTAGACGACCCCTATAGTTTTTGGGGTCACTACATCAACGACCAAGGTCATAGGGGCCTAAACATGGAAAACCATTTCTGATCAGTAACTTCAGAACCACTTGACCCAGAATATTGAAACTGCATAGGATGATTGTACATGCAGAGTAGATGACCTTTATTGACTTTGGGGTCACTCTATTAAAGGTGAAGGTCACAGGGGCCTGAACATTGAAAACCATTTCTGGTCAGTAACTTGAGAACCACTTGACCCAGAATGTTGAAACTTCGTAGGATGATTGGACATGCAGAGTAGATGACCCCTGTTGTTTTTGGGGTCACTCCACCAAAGGTCAAGGTCACAGGGGGCTGAACATAGAAATCTCTTTCCAATTAGTAAATTGACAACCATTGACCCAGAATGTTGAAACTCCGTAGGATGATTGGTCATGCAGAGTAAATGACCCCTATTTAACTTAAGAGCCATTTGACCTAAAACCTTTAACCTTTATAGGGTGATAGTACTTACAAAGTAGATGACCCCTATTGTTTTTGGGGTCACTCCATCAAAGGTCAAGGTCACAGGGGCCTAAACATGGAAAACTCTTTCCACTCAATAATTTGAGAACCACTTGACCCAGAATGTTGAAACATCATAGGGTGATTGGACATGCAGAGTAGATGTCCCGTTTTGGTTTTGGGGTCACTCTATTTAAGGTCAAGGTCGCAGCAGACAGAACATGGAAATCCATTTCCGGTCAATAACTTGAGAACCATTTGACCTAGAACCTTCAAACTTCATAGGGTGATAGGACTTACAAAGTAGATGACCCATTTTGTTTTTACGTCACTCCTTTAAAGTTCAAGGTCACGGGGCTGAACATACAAAACTTTCCATTCAATAACTTGAGAACCACTTGACCCAGAATGTTTAAACTTAATAGGATAGACTGGACATGCACAGTAGATGACCCCTATTGATTTTAGGGTAACTCAATCAAAGGTCAAGGTCACAGGAGCCTGAAGATCATCAGAAAACCGTTTACAATTCATAACTTGAGAACCACTAGGCGCAGAATGTTTAAAGTAATGCACTTTTCTACAAAAGCATCTTCTACATTCCTGTGGTTACTAGATGACTCCAATCTTTGTGGGGACAAGAGATCGAAGGTCCATGACCAGGCTGGTTTTTAGCTCTACTATTCGAAGAATAAGTAGAGCTATCCTACTCACCATGGCGTTGGCGTCGGCGTCACACCTTGGGTTAAGTTGTTCGTACCAGCCCACATTTTGACAAAGTTTTTTGAGATAAAGCTTTGAAACTTTCAACACTTGTTTACCATCATCATGGCCAGTTATAGGCAAGAGCACATAACTCCATCAAGGATTTTGGCTGAATTATGGCCCCTTTTGACTTAGAAATCATGGTTAAGTTTTTCGTACCAGTTCATTTTTTGACAAAGTCTTTTGAGATAAAGCTTTGAAACTTTCAACACTTGTTTACCATCATCATGGCCAGTTATAGGCAAGAGCACATAACTCCATCAAGGATTTTGGCTGAATTATGGCCCCTTTTGACTTAGAAATCATGGTTAAGTTTTTCGTACCAGTTCATATTTTGACAAAGTCTTTTGAGATAAAGCTTTGAAACTTTCAACACCTGTTTACCATCTCAATGTCCAGTTATAGGCAAGAGTACATAACTCCATCAAGGATTTTGGCTGAATTATGGCCCCTTTTGACTTAGAAATCTTGGTTAAGTTTTTCGTACCAGTTCATATTTTTTGTAAAGTGTTTGACATATGGCTTTGAAACTTTTATCACTTGTTTAGTATAATAGTCTCTATCTGTAGGAAAGAGAACATAACTCTGTCATCTAGTTTGGCTGAATTATGGTCCTTTTTGGACTTTGAAATTGGTTCTGTTTTCATACAAGTCCATGTTTTGTCAAAACTATTTGACATATGGCTTTTAAACTTTGAACACTTGTTTATCATTATGATTTCTATCTGTAGGCAAGAGTACATAACTATTTTGACTGAATTATGGCCCTTTTTTGGACTTTGAAATTGGCTCATATATTGCCATTTAGTGCAAGACTTATCGAAATCAAAGTAATACAGGAACATTGTTTGTCTAATCTATTTATTTTTTTTGTCTGAATATCCGTGGAAATATTTTGACCCCATTCTTCAATCAAATCTTTGAATAGTCAAGCGCGCTGTCATCAGACAGCTCTTGTTTAATCCCCCGCCACAAATGGTGCGGGGTTATAGGAATGGTCTCCGTCCTTCCGTCCGTCGTAACGCTTTCGTGTCCGCTCCATATCTCCTAAACCCCTTGAAGGATTTTCATGAAACTTGGGTCAAATGATCACCTCATCAAGACGATGTGCAGAACCCATGAGTCAGCCTTGTCGGCTCATGGTCAAGGTCACAACTCAAGGTCAAAGGTTTGAGCCTTCCATTTTGTGTCCGCTCTGTATCTCCTTAACCCCTTGAAGGAATTTTATAAAACTTGGGTCAGATGATCACCTCATTAAGACGATGTGCAGAACCCATGAGTCAGCCATGCCAGCTCAAGGTCAAGGTCACAATTTAGGGTGAAAGGTTTAACCCTTCCATTTTGTGTCCGCTCTATATCTCCTAAACCCATTGAAGGATGATCATGAAACTTGGGTCAAATGATCATCTCATCAAGACGATGTGCAAAAACAAATGGTGGGAGGTTATTGGAATGGTCTCCGTCCGCCCGTCCTTCCGTCTGTCCGTAATGCTTTCATGTCCGCTCCATATCTCCTAAACCCCTTGAAGGATTTTCATGAAACTTGGGTCAAATGATCACCTCATCAAGACATTGTGCAGAACCCATGAGTCAGCCTTGTCGGCTCAAGGTCAAGGTCACAACTTAAGGTCAAAGGTTTGAGCCTTCCATTTTGTGTCCGCTCTGTATCTCCTTAACCCCTTGAAGGAATTTTATAAAACTTGGGTCAAATGATCACCTCATTAAGACGATGTGCAGAACCCATGAGTCAGCCATGCCAGCTCAAAGTCAAGGTCACAACTTAGGGTGAAAGGTTTGAGCCTTCCATTTTGTGTCCGCTCTATATCTCCTAAACCCCTTGAAGGATGATCATGAAACTTGGGTCAAATGATCACCTCATCAAGACGATGTGCAAAACCCATGAGTCAACCATGTCGGTTCAAGGTCAAGGTCACAACTGAAGGTCAAAGGTTTGAGCCTTCCAATTTTTGTCTGCTCAGTATCTCCTAAACCCCTTGAAGGATAATCTTGAAACTTGGGTCAAATGATCACCTCATCAAGACGATGTGCAGAACCCATGAGTCAGCCATGCCGGCTCAAGGTCAAGGTCACAACTCAAGGTCAAAGGTTTGAGCCTTCCATTTTGTGTCCGCTCTGTATCTCCTAAACCCTTTGAAGGAATTTTATAAAACTTAGGTCGATTGATCACCTCATCAAAACGATATGCCGAACTTATGAGTAAGCCATGCTGGCTCAAGGTCAAGGTCACAACTTAGGGTCAAAGGTTTGAGCCTTCCATTTTTTGTCCACTCTGTATCTCGTAAACCCCTTGAAGGATTTTCATCAAACTTGGATCAAATGATCACCTCATCAAGAACTCATGAGTCAGCCATGTCAACTCAAGGTCAAGGTCACAACTCAAGGTCAAAGGTTTGAGCTCTGTATCTCCTAAACCCCTTGAAGGATTTATGAAACTTGGGTCAAATGATCACCTCATCAAGACATTGTGCAGAGTTCATGAGTCAGCCATGTCAGTTCAAGGTCAAGGTCACAGCTAAAGGTCAAAGGTTTACCCTTTCATTATCCATAGCAGTGGCGGGGGATTTAGCTGTCTTTCAGACTGCCTTGTATACATTACTATTGTAAGACATACTGTGAAATCATTAAATTTCCTGGGTAAACGTTTTTGAAACAAACGTTGTAACACAGCCTGTTCTGTTTTCCTGTTAGACGATTGGAACCGAGGTTATTATTCAACAAAATCACTGTTCTTATGTCACAGTTATTAAGCCAGACATCATAGCAGCATGCTGGAAAAAAAACACACAAGGACAGGCAAATATTTGGTGGATGGTGTCAAGTCTTAACATAGTAAGCCTTGATACATGTACCATGTTAGAACTGAAATATTATTCCTTACACACTGATTTTCTCTTGCATAAAATAATTGTCCTTTAGATGATATGGTAGACAGTCATTGTTTAGTGAACATTTGGCAAAATGAGGTGGGGTTTGACTACGTCCTCTTCAACAAGTGATCAGTAATTTACCCCAACATGGTTCTTATATAGCTTGTAAATAATACTGTATACATTGTCCTCAAATTTTACCTGTTTTAATAATTTTATTGTAATTTGTTCTTTCAGGCTTCCGTCGTCCAATCATTGTATTTACCAAATCAGACACAGTTCAAAACAGTCCGTGGTCAGAAGTTGGAAATGCAACACCATTAAGAAGTAGCCATCCAGCAGTATTTGGAAGTCATTTAAGTCAGATCTCTGAGGATAGTTGCTGTTCTTGCTCATCCGTCTCGCAGCAGTCATCGGCAAGTGAACACATTGATGTACCTGTCTTGTCGCAACAGTTGTTAACAGGGGAAGACATAGATGTACCGGTCTTGTCGCAACATTCTTTAACAAAGGACAGTGTTGACAGAGCCGGGTCGTCGCAGCAGCCATCAACGAATGACAGTGCTGACATAAGAATGTTGCAGCAGTCATCACCAAATGACAGTGATCACGTACCTGTTCCGACACAGCAGTCCAGTGTTGGCGATATCACTAATGAAAATATTCAGTCTGATAGTTATGCAGATTTTAGGTCCATGTCAGATAATAATCTTGGCAAGGAATTGTCAAAAGATAGCAACGAGAATGTGTCAGTTATGGATTGTGACTCAGCAGAAATCCAGACCGAACCTAAAATTACCAAAAAAGAGATATCTCTTAGTTTATCCGAATCTGGCCAAAATGATGTGTCCTCAACAAAGGATAGTAAAGATGTTTCTGTGTCTGAGATGGACACAGGTGATGTACCCTTATTGGAAAAGGATGCAGAGGATAGTTCTAAGCAAAGTTTAAATGAAAAGGATAGTTCTTCATAAATATTTTTATGGAAAAAAAAGATATGAGGAAATGTATTAGAAACATTACAAGTCTTTGCCAAGAAGTGGCATGAAAATGTAATTGTACTACCAGGCCTGTGTTCATGGGTTAAAGTCTGAAACTAAGAGGAACACTTTCAGTTAAAAATGCGTAGATTCAGTCTGTCTAAAAGCTGTTTATAGCATTATTATCAATACTGATTCAATTTTGTTGAGCCATCTGTAGCTACAGATTAACTGTTGTGAGAAGTTCAATTATAATGCGTAAAATACAAATAGGTATGTTTCTGGTGCCTCGACCAACTGTATATTTTGACCATTTACCTTTTCTTTGAAAATTTCAATGGATGGCCTATGACACTTATTCATTGTACAGTGTTAAATCTTTTCAGGTTATTAGCACATATAATGTATTTACAGAAATGTTTGAATTACTGATGTGTACTTTCAACAACAACAAAAATTTACCTATAGACCATATTTTTAGCTCACCTTAGCTTGAAGGGCTCAGGAGATAAGCTATCGTGATTACTCACCGTCCGTCGTCTGTCCGTCAGTCCACACTTTTCTACAAACAACATCTTTTCTGAAAGCGCTTGATGCAAATCGATGGAACTTGGCCTGTAAGTTCCTTGGATAGTCTTCAACTTAAGTTGTTCAAATCTTAAAGATCTCAAGGCCTAGAGTTTAGATAACTTGCATGAAGCATTGTGTAGTTGTCCTCTATCATAATTTAGAGATAAACCCTAATATTTCAAAGATAGAAATACATTAGATAAAGTCTAGACATTGATTTTTAAGTCCTTCAAAGAACTAAAATGCTTTCACAAATGTGAAATTTATTATAGCTTTGATTACTGTGAAATCATTAATTTTCATGGGGGACTAATTTTCTTGGATTTCGTTGTTGCGTCAATCCACGAAATTAAGTCCCAACGAGCAAATAAAATTCCCATTCATTTTATCTTATTCACATCCACAAGAAATAGCCATTTTGGTCAAAACCACGAAAATTCATGCCCACGAAATTAAATGATTTCACAGTATATCAATTACAGAAGTTTTGATATTTAATTAAAAGTTGTGATCTGTAAAGAATGACAACTCTTGCCTTAGTCCAGTACCTACATGCAGATATATCTATAAGTTTACTTCCCTTGCACAATTGAGTGGAAAATGAAAAATGGTTTTAACTTTTTGGACAACAAAAACGTTTAGGATATATTCATATGTGTTTGTTTTACCTTTTAAAACTGCTACATATTTTTTGTCAGCTTACTTATGAAGAACTTTTAACAAGCCGATGATAAAACGAGATATCACTTGTTTATATGAGCCATGCCATGGGAAAACCAACACAGTGGCTTTGCGACCAGCATGGATCCAGACCAGCCTGCGCATCCACGCAGTCTGGTCAGGATCCATGCTGTTCGCTAACGGTTTCTCTAATTGCTATAGGCTTTGAAAGCGAAAAGTATGCATCCTGACCAGACTGCGCGGATGCGCAGGCTGGTCTGGATCCATGCTGGTCACAAAGCCACTATGTTGGTTTTCCCATGGCACGGCTCATATATGAAAAACTGGTACAATTTGTGTGATAACTTTCTCAGATTTCTATAAGTTTTAATTAGCTTTATGCAGTTTTATTTTCTCACTTCCCTTCTCCTTACCAGCTGTAAAATATCTACCATATAACATGTATGTTATAATATTTTCACCCAACATTGGTAAAGTAAATATGATCATTAAATTTTGTTGTATGCTGTTACACCCTGGAATGCATGAACTCCGGAATGTTCCCTCCTTGTATTACATGTCAACACCACCATTTAGACTAAAAGCAACATGTACCCATTTGAGTCAGGTGAGCGATATAGTGCTATTATAATCTATGCCACCAGAAACAGAACTTTTTTTGGCCTAAATATGTGCTAATAAAAAAATAAGAGAGCAAAAACAAGTTTTAGCCTATTATAGCGATGTAATTGATTCTGACAATATCAGTACATTAACAATATAACTATGATAATGCCATTTTGAAATATTTAATGATGATTTACCAGACAATGATTCACACTTTGACACTAGAACAAATGCTGGACTGAACCAGAAAATAAATAATTACTGGATATCCTTAGTGCAGAATTTTATATCTATTGCTGTCAGAATACATGTACTTCTTATTCATGTTAAATATATATGACTGACCACAGCCATTTAGTATGGTATAACTAGATTGGGAGACATCCAGTAATACATTAAAACATTTAACACGCAAAGTCTCAGTGGGGTGGGCAAAATTTTGTACAGAGTTTTGAGGTATCCAAACATAGAGATTATCAGAAAAGAGGCCCTAAACTACATGGATCCCTTTAAGTGTTTGCGGTTCTTGGGGCTAGCGAGCCATCAGTGCTTTACCAAGTGATGTTTTACTGTTAACCTGATGAGCTGTTTTTAAAGGAAAAAGTATCCATATTGTACATATATCTTAATCGTTACGCAGATTGTTGTCAGCTACATCCCTAGCATTTTAAAATCTGAGTCTTAATTTCAGACTTGAAATTCTGTTGGGCCCAGGTATCAAATAACAGGAAGAATTTATTTTTGATCTGTAATCAGTACAGATAAAAGTAGATGTAGACTGAAAAAGACTTTAATACATTAGAGTACAACTGAGAACAGGTTCAAAATCACAATACCTAGCTAAATATATGTTGTATATGTTTTCAGAAGTAGTTTTTCCCCCACCCTCCCTCCAAAAAAAAATTCTAATTCAGCATTCTCATTAAAATGTTTAACATGTACATGTTGTGCATTATGTAATTCAATTTTACTACAATTACTTCTGAAAACCATGTTAATTGCTTTCTTTTGTTCAAAGGAACAAATATAGGAACCCACTCAACTTATTTTAATACAAATATTTAACAAACAGATTTTGCTGTATTTATGCATGAATATTTGGTGCAGATGGGAGTGAATGTGACATACAGAATATATGAAATGACACATATAGTATTGTAACCATTTTTTACGGTAGCTATTTACATACTTGTGCTATGAATATTCATTATTCTTTATTTGTTTCCTCTTTCAACATGTTCGTCATATTATTGTCAATTTAATTATGTTCTCATACACTGTTTTGAATTATGAAATGAATGTTTCATATTAAACAGATTTGAATATTTTCAGATACTTGGTTTGTTTACTTGCATGGACTTTAAGCAATGCTTGAAAAAATGCTTGCCTAGGTATTAACGTCAAAGAATCAAACTTTGTTAAAACAGGTGGACATACAATCCTTGAATCTAGAACTTGCTTCCTGTGTCAAGGCAGTGTGAATGATCAATCAAGAGTAAAAACTCCACATCATCTATTTATGGCAGATATTTCATTCTTGTAACTTGTATGCAATATTTTGATTTATATATATGATACTCTTAGCATGACCACACGGAGACAAGATACATAATTCTGGCTTTTATTAGCTCCTCTTATTTTTAGCTCACCAGAGCACAAAGTGCTGAAGGTGAGCTTTTATGATCGCCCTGTGTTCGTTGTCCATCATCGTCAACAATTTGACTTTTAACACTCTAGAGGTTACAATTTTGTCCCAATCTTAATGAAACTTGGTCAGAATGTTACCCTCAATAAAATCTTGGACAAGTTCAATATTGGGTCATCTAGGATCAAAAACTAGATCACCAGGTCAATTCAAAGGAAAAGCTTGTTAACACTCGAGAGGCCACATTTTTTACCCTATCTTCGTGAAACTTAGTCAGAATGTTTACCTTGATGACCTCTAGGCCAAGTTCGAATCTGGGTCATGTTTGGTCAAAAGCTAGGTCACAAGGTCAAATCAAAGGGAAGTCTTGTTAACACTCTAGAGGCCACATTTATGACCCTATCTTCATGAAACTTGGTCAGTGTTTATCTTGATGATTCCTAGACCAAGTTTGAATCTGGATCATGTTGGTTCAAAAACTAGGTCACTAGGTCAGATCAAAGGAAAATATTGTTAACACTCTAGAGACCACATTTTAAGTTTGAAACTCATGAGAATTAGAATGTTTGCCTTGATGACCTCTAGGCAGTTCGAATCTGGGTCATGTCGGGTCAAAAACAAGGTCACTAGGCCAGATCAAAGGAAAATCTTGTTAATACTCTAGAGATCACATTTATTACCCTAATGTCATGAAACTTGGTCAGTATGTTTATCTTGATGATATTTAGGCCAAGTTCGAATCTGGGTCATGTCAGGTCAAAAACTAGGTCATTAGGCCAGATCAAAGGAAAACCTTGTAAACACTCAAGACCACATTTTAAGTTTGAAACTCATGAGAATTGGTCAGAATGTTTATCTTGATGACCACTAGGCTAAGTTCGAATCTGGGTCATATGGGGTAAAAAAAACTAGGTCACCCGGTCAAACCAAAGGAAAAGCTTGTTAACACTCTAGGGGCCACATTTTTGATTCAATCGTCATAACTTATTCAGAATGTTTGGTATGATGAAGGCTTGTATGATTTCGACTCTGGGTCATGTATGGTCAAAAACTAGGTCACTTGGTAAAATCAAAGGAAAAGCTTGTTTATACTCTAGAGGCCACTTTTTTTGCTCCAATCTTCACGAAACTTTGTCAGAATGTTTGTTTTCGTGAAATCATGAACGAGTTTTAATCTGAATCATGTGGGGTCAAAAACTAGGTCACTAGTCAAATGAAAGAAAATGCTTTTGTGTGGCCACATTTTTTGCTCCAGTCTTAATGAAAATTGGGCAGAATATTTGTCTCCATGAAATTTCAGACAGGTTAAAAATTAGCTCCAGTAGGGTAAAAAACTATGTTATTAGGCCAAATCGAAGAAAAAAAACACTAGAGGCCACATTTTTGCTCCAATCTTCATGAAACTTGGTCAGAATGTTTATCTCCTTGAAAACTCAGACGAGTTTGAAACTGTGTCATGTGGTTTCAAGAACTGCATCACTAGGTCAGATATGTCTGTTATGTTGTGTTACTCTGGTGAGCGAAACTAGGGCCATCATGGCCCTCTTGTTGAAAAAAATCTACAAGGTATTGTCGCTTGATTGTCGGTGTCGGACTTGGTTAAAAGTTTTGTTTAGGTTCACCTTTTCTCAAAAACTGTTGGAGCTACAGCTTTGAAACTTTGCACACTTGTTTATCATCATTAGATGACTATGTAGGCTAAGAACCATAACTCTAATTAGCATTTTGTCAGAATTATGGCCCTTTTTGTACTTAGAAAATTTGATTATTTTTTTCTTGGTTAAAATTTTTGTTTAGGTCCGCCTTTTTTCAAACACTAAGAGCTACAGCTTTGCAACTTTGCACACTTTTTTTATCATCATTAGATGAGTAAGCAGACCAAGAACTCTAACCTGCACTTTTTCAGAATTATGGTCTTTTTATGCCTCCAAAGGTTGACATACAATCGCACTGTCCGTCCGTGCATGCATCGTGTAAATTCTTGTCCGGGCTGTAACTCTGTCATCGATATAGGGATTTTGGAATAACTTGGCATAAATGCTCACCATAATGAGATGACGTGTCGTGCGCAAGACCTAGACCCCTTGCTCCAAGGTCAAGGTCACACATGAGAGGTCAAAGGTTTACAGGGTCTGTTTTGTTCAAGTGTTGTTTTTTTTTTTTTGACCAAATAGATCAACACTTGAAACAGCCACTGCTCATGAACTGTATGATTGATTTTCACCAACTTTGGTCAGAAACGTTCTTCTATGGACCTTTCATAAATTTGTTGCTTGACTATACAAAGTGTATGGGGAGCTGTCCTACTCAATCCTGTGTCCCAATCCACATATTGGTTAAAGTTTTGATGCTCATTGCTTTTATCTCTAAGTCTTATTACCTGAACTTAAAATAGTTGTTCGACATAATTATATATAGCGGAAAAAAAAGATGAATCAAGATGCCTTTAATTTTTTACATACATGTATTTAATAATTCTATTCCAATTAAGTAGTATAAAATAATGTAACTCAACCGGTTTCACACGTTTACGGGATCTTCAGGAGTAATACTGTACTGTTGACGTTAGTAACGTCACTTGGAAACGACGTCATTTTATTAGCCCACCATCATCAGATGGTGGGCTATTCAAATCACTCTGCGTCCGTGGTCCGACGTCCGTCCTTCCGTTAACAATTTCTCGTTATCGCATCTCCTCAGAAACTACCAGGGGGATTTTGACCAAACTTTGTCAGAATGATGTATTGGTACCCTAGTTGTGTCCCCCTGAAAATCAGACTGGTTCAACAATTCTTTAGTGAGTTATGGCCCTTTGTTTATTTCTATAATTTACATAGATTTATATAGGGAAAAACTTGAAAATCTTCTTGTCCAAAACCACAGAGCCTAGAGCTTTGATATTTGGTATGAAGCATCATCTAGTGGTCCTCTACCAAAATGATTCAAATTTTTTCCCTGGGGTCTAATATGGCCCCACCCCGGGGGTCACATGGTTTATATAGACTTATATAGGGAAAAACTTTGAAAAACCTCTTATTCAAAAACACAGGGCCTAGGGCTTTGATATTTTGTATGCGACATTATCTAGTGGTCTTCAACTAAGATTGTTCAAATTATTCCCCTAGGGTCAAATATGGCCCCGCCCCGGGGGTCACATTGTTTACATAGACTTATATAGGGAAAAACTTTGAAAATCTTCTTGTCCAAACCACAAAGCCTAGGGCTTTGGCATTTGTAATGTAGCATCATCTAGTGGTTCCCTACCAAGTTTGTTCAAATTATCCCCTAGGGTCAATTATGGCCCCGCCCTGGGGGTCACATGGTTCATATAGACTTATATAGGGAAAAGCTTTTAAAATCTTATTGTCAATAACCTACAATATTCAAGTTTGGACCACCTGTATGGTTTTGAGTGGCAAGATGAACCTTGACATGAGTTGACCTTGATTTTGACCTAGTGACCTACTTTCACATTTCTGTAGCTACAGCCTTCAAATTTGGACCACATGCATAGTTTTGTGCACTGAAAAAAACTTTGACCTTGATATTGACCTAGTGACCTACTTTCACATTTTTGAAGCTACAGCCTTCAAATTTGGACCACATGCATAATTTTGAGTACCGAAACAAACTTTGACCTTTACATTGACCTAGTGACCTACTTTCACATTATTGAAGGTACAGGCATCAAATTTGGACCACATGCATAGTTCTGTGTTCCGAAATAAAATTTGACCTAGTGACCTACTTTCACATTTCTCGAGCTACAGCCTTCAAATTTGGACCACATGCATAGTTTTGTGTTCCGAAATGAAATTTGACCTTCATTTTGACCTAGTGACCTACTTTCACATTTCTCAAGCTACAGCCTTCAAATTTGGACCACATGCATAATTTTGAGTACCGAAACAAACTTTGACCTTTACATTGACCTAGTGACCTACTTTCACATTATTGAAGGTACAGGCATCAAATTTGGACCACATGCATAGTTCTGTGTTCCAAACTAAAATTTGACCTTGATTTTGACCTAGTTACCTACTTTCACATTTCTCGAGCTACAGCCATCAAATTTGGACCTCTTGCATAGTTTTTGTACCGAAATGAACTTTGACCTTAAGATTGACCTAGTGACCTACTTTCACATTTCTGTAGGTACAGGCTTCAAATTTAGATGTACATGCATAGGATTGTGTACTGAAGCAAACTTTGACCTTGACATTGACCTAGTGACCTACTTTCACATTTTTGAATATACAGGCTTTAAATCTGGACCACATGTATAGATTTGTATTCTGAAGTGTAATTTGACCTTGATTTTGACCTAGTGACCTACTTTCACATTTCTAAAGCTACAGCCTTCAAATTTGGACCACTTGCATAGTTTTGTGTACCAAAATAAACTTTGACCTTAAGATTGACCTAGTGACCTAATTTTTCAAATTACAGCCTTCAAACTTGATGCACATGCACAGTTTTGTGTACAAAGAACTTCGTCCTTGAACTTGATATAGTGACCTACTTTCACATTTCTCAAGCTACAGGTTTCGAATTTTGACCACATGCACAGTGTTTTGTACGGAAATGAAATTTGACCTTGAGCTAGTCAATAAGTTTTAAAATTTTGGAATTCTCAAAAATGGCACATTGGTGGGCGCCAAGATCACTCTGTGATCTCTTGTTGTAATAAGGGACATTACTCTTTGGATTTTTTTCAAGGGACGTCACTATGTATTTATTAATGTGTTATTATGCATTTAGTTCTGGACAAAAATCCTTTTTTTCCCACTATTGAATATCCGTATTGCCAATCAATACATTTTGGATATATCACGAATTATGCCCCTTTTTACCTAGATTTTCAGGTTAAAGTTTTGATGCACTTTCAACCTATCTCTGATATTATTAATTATTGAGTTCGATAGTGACCCTGCATGGAGATATATGGGGTTAGTATAAGGTGTTGCCCGAGTCCCCCTATTTATCATACTGACCCCACATATTTCCATGGAGGGCCACTGACAAACCCAATAACTGATTTGTTTTAACAACCACATTTTTTAGCCTAGAATGACATGAAAATCTACTGACCCTCCATAGAAATATAGGAGGTCACCACGTGACCACGTTTTATCCAATCAAAACAATACTTAGTGGATTTTTCCAGACCTAAAATAGTTGTTCCACACCATCATTCACATTATATGACACAAGGAAAAATTTCTGCTAATTATGACCTTTTTATACTTGAATTTTCTTGTTAATTCACTCTCTCTCTCTCTCGATTATTTCTGAACGTATTTTATTAAAACTTAAAATTGTACACGGTAGTTCAACATCATCACCTGCACGGACAATGATTTGGAGCATTAAATTCAGTTGTCAATTCAGACATGTCACAAATGAAATGTTTTGTTGCCTCTGCTAGGGTATTAACGACTAAAGATAACTCTAGTTTTCACAGATATACCCAATTTTACTGTCCAGTATCGAAATAGTCAAGTGCGCTGCCTCTGTTACAAATGGTTTCACTTGACCGCACTTACATTGTAGAGGTCGCCTTTGCTAAAAATAGAAACAAACTGTTTTCCGATACAATGTCTGGAGTGCTCTTGGACTTGCTGCCAAAGTACTTCATAGGATGATTGCCAGCTCTTTTTGTTTTGGGGATTAGAACCCAAAAAGGAGTTTCAATCGGTAATAATGGAAGAAAGCACTTAAGCATATGGCCTTCAATCTTCACACGATGATTGCCTGTGGTCAGTGGACCTGATGTCTTCTATAAATTTTGGGGTCATTAGATTAAAGGTCAAGGTCAAAGCAAATTTCAGATTGAAAAGTACATGCTTCCTATTGGCCATCGTAGCGAATGCTTGTTTAACAACAAATGTTTGCCTCGTTGAGACAAGTGCAAGACCCAGGTCCCTATCTCGGAGATCAACCTCACACTTGTGGTTCAATGTATATCAGAGCTTGTACAGGCCATATCTTTTGATAATCTTTGGAAGAAATTGTTGGCATTAATGTGACATCGTGACACGCACTAGACCTGGGTCCCTATTTACAAGTTCAAGGTTATGCCAAAATAGCATACGGCGTAATGTTCTAGTGAGGTAGCACTATAAATTTGGGCATTTCGCTCACTGCAACAAGTAGGCACCGTCGTTTGGTGTCCAAAGGTCATGGCTGATTTTCTCTAGTCTGTAAGTTTGACTGCATCAAGTACTTTGTTGTAATCAAAAGAAATGAAAGTGTCGATGAAATATTTCAGCAAGTGAAAGGGCTCGACGTTGTTGCCATTTTGGCTCATTGCAGGTCGGTCGGACACTTTGGCTTTCGATCAATAAATAGAGCATGCTTTGCCCTACAGTAGTTAAAGCTTCATAAGATGACTGCATATGGTCAGTTGCGTGGGAGACACTCAAGAGCATCTCCGAAATGTCCCTGCTTGGACCGGGGTTCGAACTCCGGACCTCTGGTTTGTCAGTTGTGTGTTACCATTAGACCACCGAGCCACCTATAATATTCATACAAAATGACAAATGATATATCTTACTGTTTTGGGGATCAGTAAGTAAAAGTCATGTTCAAAGTGACAGTTGGACTATTATTTTCATTAATAGCCGGATAATGTTTGGGCCTCGAACTATCATACTTTATAGCACGATTGTCTATGACCCCTTTTATTTTAGAGGATAAAATTCAAGGTCACAGTGGCCTGTTTTCAGGATGTACATGAATGGTAGAGAACGCTTGGACATACTGGTTGCCGCCCTTTATAGAATGTTTATATCTGGTCAGTAAACAAAGGCTAATGCTTTTTGGAGTATTTAGGTTAGACCATGCCCATATAAGGAGTTGTGGCCCATTCGAACCACGACGGGAGAGGACTTGACCGCTGTCGGCACAATCTCTTAGTTACAAAGGCGAAAGAACTGTTTAAACATCCGGAAACCAGTCATCAAATAGGTTTGAACCAGATATTTGATGGTCTGCCGCACCCCTGCATGTGCCTTTCTAAAACGTCATACAAATAGTTCCTCTGCAATTTGTTAACTGTTTGGTGAATCTTTCTTAACAGAACGTAGCTTCCATGCATCAACCTCTCTTAGATTAGTTCAAATGTCTGTGGAGTCATAGCATAAAGCGTTTTCAAGCAAAGGGTAGATAAAAAAAGGTCTTACTTGTATATGCCTCAAATGGTTCCGCTCCACATCACTCAAACTGAAAGGGGAACACTTTGAAGGGTGTACGAAAAGTAAGTTGAGCTATGGTTAAATGTAGGAGATATTTCTTCAACCACAAGAAAAAAAAACAGAATTAAGGAAGCTATAACTTTCACGAGGAACCAAAAATTTTAGAATTGAATCTAGTCGTTAACCTTTAGCATTTGATTGGCTGTTTAAGCACAGTCTAAATTGACAAATGTTGATGTTGCGTTCTGAAACAAACTCAATTTTCTGACTTTATTACTGACTGATAAAAATGTGTTTGTCAAACGTTCCAAATTCCCCCGTCCTCTGTAATCTATGAAGGGCTAAATAATCTCACCTGTTTCAAGTACACGCTGTCACGATTTTCTCCAAAGTAGACGGAAGTGTTATTTTATGAAAGGTTTCCGGTTAAGCAGGATCTAGTGGGCGTTAGGGATGTTACATTTTTCATTACCTCTCGTGAACAGCGAGTCTGCTATAATATTGCTTGGTTGCATTCGATGATCTGACAGATTTGATTAACCATTGCAACAACATTCTTTAAGTGCCGTATGGCGGCTTTGAAAGTCGCACATTGGTGGCTTTGAAAAGTCGCCCATTACTTGGACTTAGGTTTGTTCATTATTTCTGGTCTGAGGATCACGGAGTTCATTCAATGTTCTTCTATCACACTTCCGGTAAAGCCGGTGTTAATAGGCATGGGGTTGTTGCACATCTCACTACACATCAAATCGAGTCTGCTATTATTTTCCATTATATGCTCCCATTGGTCTTGTAGATTTTTTCAGTATCACAGTATCAGCCTACAAGTGTCGTGTGACACCTGTCGGGAATGGTCTTCTGTCTAAAGTCCCGTGTATGCCCGCCGCTCCCCCGGGCGGGCAAAATATTGACAGATGCATTTCAAAGCCGGCACCCGAGGATATGATGGATTTTGTACTTTTCATAATATCACACGAACAGTTCAATTTAAATCGGATCTGCTAGCATTGCTACAGTGCAGAGTGGATGATTTAACGCTTAACATCCTGGACAGGATTAATTCTGCTTTTGCGACCAGTCAAGCGTGACCATGGTTAGCTTGCACATCCGTGCAGTGCTGTCTGATTAAGATCTGCACTGTTCGCCATCCAGTCAGTATCGTTTTGGCAGTTTAACCTTTTAACAGTTTATTAATAATAATACTGTAACTGTTTTGCTTTTTAACAGTTACTGAAACTGTCCAAACTGGAAGATGGACAAGTCCATTATATAAATTTAGCAGCGTTAGGGTTAGAATGACATGTCAGAATGAACAACAGGCACAAAAGACAGTGGCATTCAATTATCTAAGATTTTCTGGCTGGAATACTGTTTAATTTAAGCTATATATATATCAAAGAAGGATAATTCAGTCAGTTGTACACGAATGAAAAGCAGGTGTGCTTTCCCTTATATATTTCATGAGGTTAGCTTTTTGCCAGTATTTTAAACGTTACACAAGTCGCATAATGTCACATAGAACATTCAATAAAAAGGATTTTAACCATCTTATATTTGGACTCATTGTAAGCCTACATTCCATTTTGAATTTCTAGACAAGTTAATTTGATTTTTAAATACTTGTCAATTAAGAAATATTTTGACGTTAACAAGGTCAACTCGCAAAACGTCATGTCAGAATAATTAGCTCGCGTGTCATATTCAACATTGCAGTTTAAAACCAATGTTTTAAATATATCCAGTTTACCATAATTAAAAACTGAGAGACTTTTTCAAAATCATAGGGGGTGAACTCCGTATATATATATATATATATATAAGGTGTGCTAAGCTGGGACCTGGTCAATATGTCTAACCGATTTTTTTTTTAAAAATGTATGTGTGCCTCGTTGTAAGTATGTGCATTCAGTGCAAAATAGATACCCAGTTATGTATAGGTGCATCAACAAAGTTCTTAATACATATACGAGTTTCTGACATACGGTCCATCGGTTATTCAACGATATTGTAAACATTTATCCCGAAAAAAATGTCGAAAATAACCGAATTTAGTACACTACGCCAGAACGAAATAACGAAATGGCACATATCACTTAAATGTGGAAATAGAAATAGAAAAAGTATAGCAGGTACTATGACTCGAATTTATTCTTTTTTATTTGATGTGTGAAAAATCCGATACCATAGATTACTGGAAAAACTGGAGGTTGGACACGAAAATCGCGCAGTACTGTTTCAGAATTGTTACATCACTTACAAATGCATTCTGTTATTCTACAGAATAATAAGCCAAATACTTCCATTGAAATATTTTTCCCAATTATATCGCATCCAAACTCTTTTGAAAAAGACTTACTCTGTACTGAATGTTTCCCTTCTGTTTTCCTATAAAATATATATACAAAGCTGATATCAATAAAGTAGAACACCGCTAAATGTTGTTCTATGAGAATAGATGATATGCTCGTCACAGCTGGTTCCTGTTCTCAATTTCACTACTTGGCCTTTACTTAAGTAATTGATGTATGCGTTACCAGCTTGCACAATTTGATTGTGATCCCGTGGGTCAGCGATAGCCGCTGTCCCAGCCGCACTACCGTCAACGTACAATACCACAGTAGCAGCCTGACAAATGAACTCGTCTTTCTTCTGCCAGCCCTCGATGAAGAAGATGAATTGGTAGACACCTGATACAGGCACGGTGAATATTCCCGTGGTTTTATCGTATCCTGAACCATCATTGTAAAACACGTGGTTGAATTTAATGGTAGTTCCTTTCTTAAGGATTGCATGGTTACCTTCTGGTCTGTACTGCACAGAGAAGCTGACATGCCTTTCTATAAATAGATTAAAGTTTTTCGATAAGAGAATACTGATGCTTCGAGATGATATAAAAGTATATATCAGAAACATATTTTATTTTAAAATAACTAGAAAAATGCCAAATTAAAATTTCGGGGTCTAGCAGCATATATGTATTGCCTGTGATATCATCATACAACTATCTATGGCAAAAGATAAGATATCAATACCAAACACAAAGTGGTATGGCTCGAGCAGCAGTGTCCATTTTGACGCTTGAACATTATATGTCGTCATAAATACCTCTGGAAAGTTTTAAAAACAATGCATTGAAAGTAATATAGTAAAGACATGAATATTCCTGCAAATCAGAATACTGGTATTAAAGGAATTACTCAGTCAGACCATTATGATCTATTGACCTTAAGGATATGTGTAGGTAACCTAGCGATCAAATACCACAAAAATATTATAACGTATTTTAGCCTAGCTAAAATGACTTCGCAAATTAAAAATATAATAGTGTCCATAAGTTCATTATCGGAAACCCATTTGACCCATAATGACATTCGAGTCCAAACACCACAAACCTAGTGTTTTGTTTGTTTGTTTTGGGTTTAACGCCGTTTTTCAACAGTATTTCAGTCATGTAACGGCGGGCAGTTAACCTAACCAGTGTTCCTGGATTCTGTACCAGTACAAACCTGTTCTCCGCAAGTAACTGCCAACTTCCCCAAGTGAATTAGAGGTGGAGGACTAATGATTTCACACACAATGTCGTTTATCAAATAGTCACGGAGAACATACGCCCCGCCCGAGGATCGAACTCACGACCCCGCGATCCGTAGACCGACGCTCTACCTACTGAGCTAAGCGGGCGGGTTCCAGTGTTTTGACTGTTTTGACTGAAACTTCTAAACTGAAAATTAAATCAGAACTAAAAAATGTCTAATGACAGTTTGCTCGTCTATTTGAAGTCCTTGTGCCTAATATTAGCTTACATACAAAAGCTTTAACATTTTTTTCTCTGTTGAGAAAGGAGCAAACTAATCAGGCTCAGAATGGTCATTTTATGATGCCGAAGTCTTATGAAGATTTTAAAAGCATTCAATACAATAATTCCTGAGATACCAGCTTTACATGCAAAACATTCACCAAAATTTCTATATGAAAAAGGTGCATTGTTTTGACAAAACGAAATCTAGAATTTTAAAATCATCTTATTGTGCCAAAGATGTGCGTAGAATTTTAGAATTTGAAAACACCAGTCCTGGTCATGTAGTTTCTGAGAAAAACGCTTACATGCAAGACACAAAGTTTCTATGTTAACGAGAGATACAATTTCAATAAAAATGTTATATAACTTGCCCCTGTGAGATCATCTTATAATGTCAAAGATTTGTGTGGAGTTTGATTGATTGATTGATTGATTTTATTTAGTAAAAGTGTACATATATCAATTATAAAACATGGCAATAAAACAGATGCATGATATATAACAACAATATGGTGGCAAGCAGACTAATACAATCATACATATATTCTAAACCATGAAATGCACACCAATACCAGGGATAACACAAAAAGAGAAACAAAAGTTCCCCTTATTTCCATTGTGGTCCCTGTTATTGGCGGCATGACACAGAAAGTCATGTATTTGTTTTAAGAATAAGTTACATATTAAACCTTTAAATCAAATGTATCACAGAGTTTGAAAGCCTTTGGCTTCGCTATTTCAGAGAAACATGCTTACATGTATAACTTTAACATAAAATTCTATGTTAAAAAGGGTATGATTTTTGACTCAATAAACGCTAAACTTATGTAACTGATCCTGTGAGGTTATCTTAGAGTGCCAAAGACATGTATGGAGATTGTAAGTATTTGGCCAAGTCAGAGAACCTGCTGAAAAACGAAATATGAAATATGACATTTTATAGAATTTCTATGCATTTTCCTAACCTAGCTGACGTATGACAGGCTAGCAAAAGTGCGCACTGGTGTCGTCAAAGTAAGCGATTATTGATATAATTCAACTATAAGCATGCCAGTGAAATACTAAAAACAATAATTGAAATGATTTTAATTTTCCATATTCCGCTTATGCATTACTTAAATGCAACTTTACGTGAAACTATTCAGCTGTGCTTTAGATACAGGAATATTATCTCTGTCTAAAAGAACAACGGAGATAAAAAAATCCCAGGTAGCAGAAAACTCGTAAAAGACAAACCTGCAGTTGCTAAATGAAGTATACTATTGTCAACATTTTAGTATCAATAAATCTGTGCAATTTTGCGACTTGAAAAGGGGCTATATATGAAACAAAACTGTGCTGTGTTTTCCTAAGTGTCATGGAAAATGCGTTTGATTCTTTCACAGTGTCGATTTTGTTTTCTCAAAAGTTAAAACTGCGATGTATTCGACACGTACGTAATGTATTTTTTCTTTTCTTTTGTCAACCAAGAAATAACCGGAAACATTCATTCCACATTCAATGTTCCCTTTTCATTCTGAGCTAATGTATCTATCAGTTTAATTTATACTAATATCAGTTTCTTATTTATATTGTTCTTTTATTTGATGGTTTCATTATTGTTGTCAGTAATTACGTTTTACATCGAATATGTATTTTTATGTATATATTCTGTATCATATTAATTATGTACAAATTCCCTGCAAACATCCATACACTGATATAGGGTTACGATTTCGGGCTGCATTCATGAACATTTGTTTTCTTAATGGATATTTTATCAGTTATCTTTGTTTTGTGTGATCGTGAAGTGTATCTATGCAGTCATTTACGTGAGAAATAAAGCAGTTTGTTTTTGAATATCAGGAAAACATGCATTATAGTGAGATACTTATGCTCTCTTTAATGCAATATTCACTGTTGAAAAGCGGCACTGAACAAGAACTAAAAAACAATATGGAATATATAGCTAATTTAAGTAATCTTTAGATTTAAACTTATGAATTTGCAAAAAGCTGTCAAGAATGTGAACAATATCAAGTGGATGAAAACCAAATTTGTTAAGAAATCAAATACTTAATACTACTCAAAACTTCTGGGAAGATATTTAGTGCCTTCTGAACGGCACATGAGAGCTGCTTACATCTTCAAGAAGATCTTCTGATAGCCAAGAATGCTACCAAGCAAATAAATAGCAGATTCGGTTGGATTAAGTCTGTTAATGAGAAATAATGCACCGGCTTAAGGAACCAGGAGCTTCGAACCTTAAATAGTAAACTGTAAACGTGCGTCATGACAATATGCTTTTTTAATCAATTGTGATTCGATTATTACCAAGTTTTGAGTATATAACCTAATGATACCTTTCAGCATAGAGTTTCAATAGCACTAACAAGGAGGTGTTAACACAACACAACTTTCATATATGCCCGATCCATGGCAAAGCGCGAGCCTATTTCGGCCCTATCACGCATAATTAAAACAAAATTCATAATTTAGGTTTTACAAATTTTATGGTACAACAGCGTTTACGGATGTTTGTTTCCTGTTATAACATGATAACATTCGTACATTAAATTTGTACTCATTGCTTTAAAGTAAGTATAATTAACTTTTCAGAATAACATAGGGGTTTTTACGACGTGACTTTTTTAGACATTGATCCTAATGAAGATAATTGCGCCAGCAAAGAAATTAAACATAATTTGATATTCTACAAATTACTAATAAAAAAATTGGCAATTGCGGACGTACACAAAAGGAAATTTCAAATTTGTCATAAACAGAACAAAACAGAAAAGAATCAAGAGCCAATGTACCTGCTGCTGACACTAAAGAAGCAATGCTTGATTCCATAGAATCCACTCTGGTTCCGAGACCGCCTGAAGTTGCTTCTACAATAGCCATGCCCTTTTCCATCGATTGTATTCTGCGGCTGAGGTCGACTGAAGATCCTTTCACAGCAGCGATTCTACCACTGAGATCGTCTGCAGTTGCTTCAACAGCAGCGATTCTTTTGCCAAGGTCATCTGAAGTTGCTTTATCAGCAGCGATTCTTCTGCCGAGGTCGTCTGAAGTGGCTTCAACAGCAGTGATTCTTCCGCCGAAGTCATCTGAAGCTACTTCAACAGCAGTGACTCTTCCGCCGAGGTTGTCTGAAGTTGCTTCAACAGCAGTGATTCTACCGGCGAGGTCATCTGAGGTTGCTTTAACAGACGCGATTCTGTCGCCAGTGTCAACAGATATAGACTCCACTAAATTTCGAACATACTCTTTTTCAGAGGATATTGCCCTCTTCATAATTAAAAGTTCTTCTTTCGCTTCTTCATCTGAATAATCTGACTCGACATCTTCCTGTTTTCCGTCTGTAAGATCGTGGTCCTTCATATTAGCAGTTATTGAATCAAGGCGTGTTTCCATCACTCGCTGTTTCCTGGCGATTCTAGCTAATGATATAGAAATGTGGGCCAGCCTACTGGAGATCACATCTAAAATGATGTCATTGTCTAGTTCACAGGTCACTGATTGCAACAGTATAATTAAGCACAAATATCTCAATACCAGCTCCATTTTTTTAGTTTTTCAAAGGTCGGTTAACTTTCCCGAGCTCATGCAAAATATCTCAGCTTTACTACTACATAAATCATATCAATTAGGCTTCAAGTGTGAGTGCGCTAAAGGAGATGTGTTATATATTTCTCACATTTCTATGCACATTGTAATACATGTAAATGCATTATTTGCTCGAGAAAGTTATCGTATTTGAAATGTATGCACATATTAGACTACAAAATCAGATCTCTCACAAAAATGGTCTTCAGTTCTTTACAATGCTAGATTTTGTGTTCCAATAAAAATTCGCGATGTTTTGGAACTGTATTGGCTCGTTAAGGATATACTATTAAATGTGCATGATAAATTTTATGCAGGTTTTCAAATTTATTCAATTGCGATTTTTAAGTAACACAAAATCTAACATTATGAACCGTGGATCATGTTATGGAGAGAGACTTTGCACTTCAACATATCTATACATTTGTTTCGTTATGTTAAGCTTGAAAAGAACCGAGTAAAATCAATAAATGTACATTTTGTGTATTACATTAATTTCAATTATTCCTTTACAAGCAAACAAAACACTTTTATTTATTTTTGCAATAAATACTGTTCTGTACTTAAAGGGGAATCTGCACATTGACGTCAACGTTCTTTCCTTAAATAAGCTTTTTCAAGTATGGTATTTATGACAAAATTATGTTAAATACAATCAAACTTAGTCTTAAACCCTTTACGGTATACATATTTTTACGCCAACTTTACTATGGATCATATTATATCATGACCTACATAATAAGTTTCCCGTACTGGTTATTCACTGATTTACCATATTTGGTAGTGTCCATATAAGGAAAGAATAATGACATTACTTTGCCCAAAATAGCTGGCAATGTCCATATAAGGAAAGAATGATTACATCACTGAGACCAAAGTAGCTGCCGTTACATTACAGATATTAAATTCAAATGGCTAAATGCACTGATCTATAATATTTGGTAATGTACATATAAGGAAAGAATGATGAAAACTGTGCCCAAAATAGCTGCCGTTTCTTTGCAGATATTTTATTCAAGGGCTCACTTTTTTGTTTGTAGTAAGATTTTCATAACGTTTTTGTCATTATAAATCTTTCTAATAAGAAATGTTGCCAAGTGTTGCACATTCTCCATCACATTTTTAAAAGAGCGCATATTGCTAAAACTACTTCTTTAATTCTACAAATACTGTAGTTATACATATACAACTTCAAGTGGTCCTTAAAGAGGCAGAAAAAGAATTCTCCACTCTCAATTAAACCATTACTTATACATAATAAAAACAACTTGAGACTCAAGAGGTTTCGCTGCAAAAGCTGTATATTAACAAGATGGGAACATGGATCAGGGACATAGACACAATTTATCTTGCCGAGGTTCTTCTTTTGAAATCCATTTAGGATTTAAGTTGATCCATCTAGGATTTAAGTTGATCCATCTAGGATTTAAGTTGAATATCGAACAATGTTGTTTCATATTCCGTTGTTGTTTTTTTTTTTTGTTGTTGTTGTTTGTATTTTTATACCAAGACAAATCTTTTGGAGAATCTTACTCCTCAAAAGTGTCCGAAAATTTCATAATGACAACAGGCTGCAGTAAACAACTTAGCTGTGAAAAAAGATAAGCTTTTTCGGGATTATATTATGAATTTATCAGTCTCTGGCAAATAACTCTCTTCGTTAAAGTAGACAAAAATATTGGGAAAAGATCAGATGATTGTTTTGTAAAAATGTACTTCCAACACTTCCCTTGAGACTGTTTTCATATGAGCAGTGCTATGAGAAAACCAACATAGTGGCTTTGCGACCAGCATGGATCCAGACCAGCCTGCGCATCCGCGCAGTCTGGTCAGGATCCATGCTGTTCGCTAACAGTTTCTCCAATTCCAATAGGCTTTAAAAGCGAACAGCATGGATCCTGACCAGACTGCGCGGATGCGCATGCTGGTCTGGATCCATGCTGGTCGCAAACCCACTATGTTGGTTTTCTCATGGCACGGCTCATATGTATTGTGGTAGAGCCGCACTGAACTACGAGTACAGGGATAACTGGTACTTTAGAGAGGTTATACCCCTTGAGCCAAAGCCAATTTCTAGATTGTATTAAAGATTTATATATTCATTTCAAAGTATTTAGATGATTAAGATTGTATGTGTAGAATATTACTATACATTATGAACAGTGTTTTCAAAGATAAGCGAAAATAGATATAACCAAGAACTGGTCAACAAATTAAAATCTTTCTAAATATTTGACTGAGCAACCTTATAACGGCATTCTCGGGTAAGTTTGAAAGTATTGTTGACATAGATGTCAAAGTATCATCTATACAAGTTTGAGATGTTTACTGAGAATTACTTCCATCAATAGTTCAGGTTTGTTTCTATGGAAATCATCATTTCACCTTAGGGGCAATGCAGCCTAGGTCTCGTTGAAGTATGAGCACCACAGTGACAATTTGGTTATATTAGGCTTGGTTAAACTAAATGTATTCGTTTAAAAAAATCAGTCTTTTACATCAAAATGTCTTAATACATTGTACACCCTTATCGTAGGGTAGCAGTACGACAGCTCAACAGAAATTACACGAAATAACGACAAATAAAGCTCACAAACTCCACCTCTTTTCGTCGAGTTTTCGTGGGGCGAGTATAAAAATGTCTTTCAGCCCTTGATTATGAGAAAAAAATATTTTCATCACTGGCAAATGATGATACATTTTATGATTCGCAGAATGCCAAGCCAAATTCACAATCCTTCATTTCCCAAAATAATTTGAATATACTGAACAGGTTCATATTGTGATTGAGTTTTTTATATCATAATTATATCAAGATATTTGAAATAGAAACACGTCTAGCAATGATTATCACAGTTTAAAATCTGTAAAAGTTCGATAAATCATGTAAATTCAGTGTAATGTACAATAGTTGTGCGCATGTCTAATGACGGAAACACGGCAACTGGACAAGTAATTTACGTTGCTACAGTGAATGCTTTAATCCTTTACATGCTGGACAGGATTGATTCTGCCTTTGCGACCAGTGTAGCGTGATCATGATCAGCCTGCACATCCATGCAGTCTGATCAAGATCTGCACTGTTCGTCATTCAGTCAGTATCGTTTTGGTGAACATCCCTTTTAACAGTTCCAACTTGGAAGACGGACAAGTTCATTATAGAAATTTAGAGGCGTTAGGGTTAGAATGACATGTAGAGTACTCTATCACAGAATGAACAACAGACACAACAAGTGACATTCAATTATCTAATAGGAATACTGTTTAATTTAAGTTATATATCAAAGAAGGATAATACAGCCAATTGTACACGAATGAAAAACAGGTGTGATTTCCCTTATATATTAATATACTCCATGCATCGCTTTGCTTTTTGCCAGTATTTTAAACGTTACACAAATCACATAATGCCACAGAGAAATTTCAATAAAATCATTCTCATTCTATATTAAGCCTCATCTCGCGTGTCATGTTCAAGATTGCAGTTTAAAACAAACTCCAATTTACCATAATTAAAAATTAAGAGACTTTTTCAAAATCATAGGGAGTTAACTCCGTATATACATAAGGTGTGCTAAGATGAAACCTGGTCAATGTGTCTAACCGATTAAAAAAAAAAATATGTGTGCCTCGTTGTAAGTACAGTCAACCCTGTCTATAAAGACCACCCTTTGGAGAGCCAAAATGTGGTCTTTATTGGGAGGTGGTCTTTATTCACAGGTTAAAACACACTGTAAATGTTAAAATATGAAACCGCACATGTGGTCTTTAGAGCCAGGTGGTCTCTGTTCAGAGGTGGTCTTTAACACAGGTTTGACTGTATGTGCATTCAGTGCAAAATATACCCAGTTATGTACAGGTGCATCGACGAACTTCTTAATACATTTGCGAGTTTCTGATAAACAGCCTATTGGTCATCAATGCTATTACAGAGCTCATTTATCCCGCAAAATATGTTGAAAATAACCGGATATAGTACTCTTTTTGCACGCTTTTAACTGCACTGTTCACACTTCATATTGAATGCTAACTGTTAACAACTAGGCTATTTGTCATTTCTTAACACAAATTCGATTATTTATTATCATATTTTGTAAGCTTGAAACACTCTTAGAATCATTCAGAAACCAAGAAAGCTGTAGACAAATTTAAAGTTTTACTGTGATTTTTAACCCAGAGTCACATGTAACCAGTTTCGAACTTGTGTGCACCCATCAACCGTTTAAATCTCATTACTTGATCGATTATGGTTTTTTAGTACATATAGCATATTAATGCAATTGCCTTCTATCCTTGATCCAAGTTTCACGGAATTATACCATGTACTTTTAAATAACTGACTGACAGACGAAATCCATATGCATATATCCCCTGGTAAAACACCCATACGGGATTAACTAAAAGAATAAGATTACATATCTTGCAATGAATAATACAAGTTCTATACTTCAGTACTTCAAGACCTGTGGAGTGTTCACTTTTTCTTCTTTAATTATGTTACCTCCTCACCGGAATAGCGTTGCATTTTGCAAAAAGGGAAGTTTGTTAAGGGGTCCACTGTAGCTATAAGTTGAACTACGAATTAATGAATTTTAACATTTAATTTTTGATATTTCAATTATTTGTTTAAGCGGCGAATGTCGCCTCGCCGAACGTCGCCCCGCAAAACATCGCCTCACCAAACGTCGTCTTTGTGTCTTCCGGAATGACATGATACTAGTAATATTGATAAAGTCTGAGACAAAATGCAGTAAGATTTTAATTGTTATGATATATTTGTTAGTCCCTTATGAAGTGTTACCAGAGGAAATTGCTCAGTCTTACCTCTATTCCTCCGTTCCCTTTCCCCTTCGACTTTCAGTTCAACAGTGCATTCATCAGTAACTCGATGTGTAACTTTAAGATAAAAGATTTTTTTTCAGCAAATATGGATAGCTTGAGGGCTATATGCGTGCGTGCGTGTGTCCGTCCGTCCGTCCGTCCTCTCGCCCGCCGGACCGTCCTTCTAATTATTGTCCAAATTATAACTTTGTCATACATTGGGAAAATACTCTATGCCGGATAGTCTTGGGCAAACACCGGATCCCTATTTGAAAGGTCAGTGCCACTCATTGCTGAGAGGGTTGGGCGAGGCTCATGTCAGTTCTTATTAAGCAGTTACTTCCGTAGTGAACACTCGTACAGAAATTGTTTTTAATTCCTATTGTGGCTGATTTGTGACATTTTCCTCTATATATCTATATGTCATGAAAATAATCTTGTAACTTAAAAGGTATACATCGTGTCACTGATGGATTGAAGAAAATTGAGGGGAGGGGTGGAGGGGATGGGGGCAGTGCAAGAGTGAGGAATTTCCTCTGATAACACTGCATTAGAGACTAACAAATATATATCATAACTATAAGAATCCTCATATTTGATAAATACTATCATTTCATTTCATTTCGAATAGCGAAAGAACAACGTTTGGCAGGGCTACGTTCGGCGGAGCGACGTTTGTCGTGGCAACATTTGGCGGGCGACGTTCGGAGGGGCGACATTCGACGTGGTGGCGTTCGGCGGGGCGACGTTTGGCGGGGAGCCTTAACGACGTTTGCCGTTCTGTTACTGCGACTGAACGAAATAACAAAATAGCACAAATCAAGCACCATACTTCTTGTACACCAAACCAATAGTTCGGACTACTTTAATGTGTAAAGGCATGTTTACAAAGATGGCAAATTTTGTAGACACATGGGTAGTTGTAATGTGTTTTTAGAGAAATATCAAGTAACGCTTAGCATACATACACGAATATTTCAGCTTTATTATGTATGTTGTAAAGACATCAACATAGTTTTTCGCATTTATGTCTCTGATGATACAGCGTACTTTTTAATTAAAGTTAGATTAACGTATTGTCATAATGGACTAAATTTACAGCGACTAACCCACCTGATTTATATATTTCAAAACGGCATTGCCCTTAACATCATATCTCCACAAGGATGTAAGGATTTAATTACGTTTTGCCGCAGGGACTAAATTCGATACAAAAATGTAGCAGGATAACTCGATTTTCTTCTTTTTTTATTTTATGTGTGAAAAATCCGATACCATAATTACTGGAAAAACTGAAAAGTATAATAACACAGTACCGTTTCAGAATTATTACATCATTTATAAATGCACTCTGTTATTCTACAAAATAATAAGCCAAATAATTCCATCAAAATATCTTTTTCCAATTATATCCCTCCCAAACTCTTTTTAAAAGAGTTACTCAGTACTGAATGTTGTCTATTCTGATTTCCTATCAAATATACAAAGCTAATATCAATAAAGCAGAACACCGCTAAATGTTGTTCCGAAATCAAAGATGCTGTACTCGTCACAATAGTCTGCTGTACTCAGCTTCACTTCTTGGCCTTTACTGAAGTAATTGATGTATGTGTTACCAGCTTGTATAATTTGATTTTTATGCCGTGGGTCAGCGATGGCCACTGTTTCAGCCGAACTACCGTCAACGTACAACATCAGAATAGCAGCTTGACAAATGAACTCGTCTTTACTCTGCCAGCCCTCGACGAAGAAGATGAACTGGTAGACACCAGATACAGGCACGGTGAATATTCCCGTTGTTTTATCGTATCCTGAACCATCATTGTAAAACACATGGTTGAATTTTACGGTAGTTTCTCCCTTAAGAATTGCCAAGTTACCTCTTGGTCTGTTCTGCACAGAGAAGCTTACACGCCTTTCTATAAATAGAAAAAATCATTTTGATAAGAGAATTAGTTATACTTCTAATAGATTATAAACGTATTTCATCACAATAACTAAAACAACGCCAAATTAAACATTCTAAATTCTAATGTTTTTTTTTGTCTAGCTGCATAGATATATTGCTAGTGGTATTACCATAGAACTATCTATGGCAAAAGAACAACGTGGTATGCTCGAACAACAGTGTCCATTTTAACTCTTGAACATTAAATGTTGTGACAAATATTTCTGGAAAATTTGAATAACGCTGAAATAAAAGTAATGAAGTAAAGACGCAACCAGAAAGTGCATAAATTAGGATCGTTTTTAACCTCCATAATATTAATATTTAATTTAAGAGGACATTTGATAAGAAATACCAAATGCAATGTTGACATGAATATTCTTGTAAATCAGAATTTTGTATCCAAAATATTACGCAGTCAGACCCTTATGACTCCGGCCTTGACCTGACCTGAAGGATATGAGAAGGTAAACCAGCGATCAAATACCGCAATATTCTAACACGTATTTTAACCTAGCTAAAACGAATTCGCAAATTAAAAATATAATGATGGTCGTAAGTTCATTATCAGAAACCCATTTGACCCATGACATTCGAGCCCAAACGCCACAAACCCAGTGTTCTGACTGAACTTATAAACTGAAAATAAAATCAGAACAAGAAATGTCTAATGACAGCACGCTCGTCTATTTGAAGTCCTTGCGCCTAATATTAGCTAACATACAAAAGTTTTAGCAATTTTCCATGTTGAAAAAGAAGCAAACTAATTTAAATTCTAAGTGAAAGATATGAAATCTGGCTCAGAATGGTCATTTTACGATGCCGAAGCCTTATGAAGAGTTTGAAAGCATTCAGTACAATAAGTCAAACTGTAATTGTTTGTAAACACCAACTAGAAGCATCATTATGCTCTTCTAGCAGCCAATTTTAATTATCTCTGTCTGGAAACTGAGACATTATTCATATTTTTTTCATTAGAAAAAGAAATTTTGATAGTCCTGAAAAGTTAATGAAAGGGATTAAGAAAGCCCTGCTATTTTTATGAAGTGGGTTATGGTAGCCCTGTTAAAATCACAGAGGGGATTATGACATAAATGAGTTAATATAAAGTAACGTCCATTTCATATCTGAGTAAGTCTCAAATGGGTTCTCAACTGTTTTTTTTAATAGTTGTGATTCGATTATAACCGAGTTGTAACCTAATTATGCGTTTCAGCATACAACTGCTATTAAAATGCTTTAATAACAGAGTATTTGTATGTTAACATGGGGTAACACCCGATTCATGGAAAAGCGCATGCATATTTCAGCCCTTTCGCGCATAATTGAAACACAATATACAGGTTTTATGGTATATGTTTGTTTCGTGCTATAACATGAAAACATGCGTTATCCCTACATTAAATTTTCACTCTTTGTTTGAAGGTAAGTATAATTAATCTATCATAAACATGGAGGAGTTTTTTATGACGTGACTTACTAATAAGGATAGATGAAAACTATTTGATATTCTACATATCACGAATAAAAAGAAGTTGGCAATTACATCATTGTGAACTAACGAAAAATATTTTTTATATTTGCCATAGAACAAACCAAAAACGAATCAAGAACCAGTGTACCTGCTGCTGACACTAACGAAGTAATGCTTGATTCCATAGAATCCACTCTAGTTCTTAGGCCACCTGAAGTTGCTTTTACAGTATTCATGCCCTTTTCCATCGATTGTATTCTGTTGCCGAGGTTGGATGAAGTTGCTTTAACAGCAGCAATTTTATCTCCAACAGCAGTGATTCTACTATCGAGGTCATCTGAAGTTGCTTCAACAGCAGCGATTCTACTATCGAGGTCATCTGAAGGTGTTTTAACAGCAGCGATTCTACCGCTAATGTCGACAGATATAGACTCCACTAAATTTCGAACATACTCTTTTTCAGAGGAAATTGCTCTCTTCATAATTAAAAGTTCTTCTTTCGCTGCTCCATCTGAATAATCCGACACAACATCTTCCTTTTTTCCGTCAGTAAGATCGCGGCCCTTCATATTATCAGTTATTGAATCAATGCGTGTTTCCATCACTCGCTGTTTCCTGGCGATTCTAGCTAATGATATAGAAATGTGGTCCAGCCTACTGGAGATCACGTCTAATATGATATCATTGTCTGTGTTGCAGCTCACTGATTGCAAAAATATGATAAAGCACAAATACCTCCATACCAGTATCATTTTTATGAATTTTTCAAAGGTCGGTTAACTGTCCCGAGCTCTTGTAAAATGGCTCAGTGTTACTGCTTCATAAATTATATCAAGCTTCGAGTGAGAATGCGCTAAAGGAGATGTGTTATATATTTCTCACATTTCAATGCACTTTGTAATACATGTATATGCATTAGTTGCTAAAGTAAGGTATGGTATTTGAAATGTATGCAACTGTTGGACTACAATGTCAGATCTTTCACAAATATGGTCCTACTAGATTTTGCTAAATTTTGTGTTCCATTAAAGATTCTTGACAATGTTTTTGGAACAGTTACTGTATTTGCTCATGAAAGGATATATTATAAAAGGTACATGATAAATCTGGAGCATGTTTTAAAATTTATTCAACTGCGATTTTAATGTAATACAAAACTTAGCATTATGAACTGTGGACCATCTTTTGGAGAGAGAGACTTTGTACTTCAGCATCTGCATACATTTGTTTCGATATGTATGTCTTGAATAGAACTGAGTAAAATAAATAAATGCACTTTTTGTGTATTACATTAATTTAAATTATTCCCTTAATATGAAACAAAACACTATCCTCTATGTAATTTTATTAATGATAAGGAGTAATTTTTGCAGTAAATGCTTAGAAAGAACTGAATGAAATACATAAACTGGCGAAAGAAATATGATAAAAATATATGACAGTTTAGATATTAACAAATCAATGAAAGGGAGGCCATTTTGAACAAAGTGACGTTATCGTTCTTTTCTTATATAAGCATAACCAGATATAGTATTTTGTGGCAAAATTATGTTAAATACAAGTAAACTGAGTCTTAAAGTTTCGGTATACACTTTTTTAATCACAAACTCTACTATGCTTTATGTTTTATTATGACCTACAAAATAAGTTTCTCTTAGTCGTTATTCACTGATTTACCATATATGGTAATGTCCATATGTTGTACATTATCCATCACCATTTCTGGAAAAAATACTTTACATTTTAAAAGCGCATATTGCTGAAAATACTTCTTTAATTCTGCAATTAAACGTAGTTATATATATATACAATTTTTTTTTTAATCAAGATGAAACAACCTCAAGTGGTCCTTAAAAACGCAGAATTAGAATTCTCCTGTCTCAATTAAACCATTGTTTATTTTATAATAAACACAACTTGAATCTGAAGAGGTTTCGCTGTAAAGCTTAACAAGATGGGGTCATGATTTGAGGGCAACGCGTTACAACATATCTTGCCGAGGTTCTTCCTTTGAAATACATAAATGATTGTTGAATTCATTTTTATGGTTATGCCTAGAAAAATCTTTTGTCATCTCTTCCAGAAAATTGCATCTCTTCCAGAAAACTGCGTACTGACATCAGGCCATAAATCTGCAATAAGAATCTTTTATTGGAGATTGTGTGAGAATAATTAAGGTTCTTCAGGATTATTAATAAATTAATCAACATCGGGCAAATATATTTGTTTCGACCAACTTCTTGAAGAATGCAGAAATGGATCAGATGTAATATCTTGAAAAAAAACAACAACAAACACAGCAACTTCAGGCTTCTACCATGAGACTGCTTCCTCCCGTATTGTCGACATTGAGAGCGGCATTATATTAAAAGTACAGCGACAACTATTCGTTTAGAGGGACTACATCCTTTCACCTCAAGTCAAATTCTAAATTCTAGATTGTACTCAAAATATTGCGAATCTGGTTGACATAGATGTCAGAGTCAACAAGTTTAAAATAAAGATGTTCCAACCTAAATTCAACTGACTGCCTTCACTCTAAGGTTCAATGTAGAATTCGTACAAAGCAGCTTCCATATCAAACTGTAAGGAACATTTCCCTCGGTCCCTGAGACCTGACAGTAACTATAGGAACAAGTGCGGGAACCATGCTCTAGCCTGGTAATACGATTCCTTGTGATTTCCAGCCGTAGTCGGTTGTAACGTGTCGTAATTTGTCGTATCTCTCAGTGTGACTGGGGATTTAAGATGTTTCTTTTCGAAATCGTTGACTGGTGAACAAATGGCGGACGTCGTATGATTACACAGTGTTGTTTCATGTTTTTCAGTGAAATATTGCACTATTAGTTTTGAAAGATACCAGCTAAAATAACAGTGAAAATTATCAAATTCAGTTTTAGCGGAACTACAAAATGGATAAAGTAAGTTAAAACTATTGAGAGGAAAAAAAACATTAAGTAAAAATAAGTTTGTTTACACGTAAAATTACCTTTCACTCACGAACACCAGATGTAGGTCCTCAAGGGTCCTTATCATGCCAATGTGTCCTTTGAAATCGCTGTATAAAACCTTAAAGTAGTTCAAGTAGGAAAGGACATGAATCATGTGGGGTTATTTTCATTACTTTTTCGAGGAAAAGTATTGAAGTACTTGAACAAGAAATTGTTCTGCATTTTTACGAGTTTGTCCAAACAATTAAGACAGGCGTTTACAAATCTTAAGACTAGAGCTATCACTAAAGATGATGAATGTTCCCCGCACTCACTGAGACAGTACATTACAATTTGACGCACAGAAGATTGCATAATCATATCGACTGTATGTATAATGACTCTATGTATATAATATAGTAACAAAAACAAAGTCCCATAATTCTGCAGAATATTTATCTAAAATAACGTAACATGTGTGCAAGTGTTCGGAAGATTAGGCGCGCACAAGATTGCATATGCAGATTGTATGTCTATAGTATATTAACAAAACACAAAGTCCTATAACTGTGCAGAATGTTTTTCTGAAAGAGCCTAACATGCACCATGTACAATTAGGGTTACTACTGATCACTTGTATTAAGTTTCATGAAATTGTGTGCATGGGTTCAGGAGATTAGGCGCGCACAAGATTGCCTATGCAGACTCTTTGTATAAAGTATAATAACAAAAATCAAAGTCCCATAACTCTGCATGTGTTTTTCTAGAAGAACCTAACATGCACCATGCACAAGAGGACAGTTATATAAAAAACATTCCGTACAAACAGTTCTATTCCATATTCGTAAACTATGGTGGCTGGTTAATGTCAAGTCGGACTGTCGTCTTGGCAGGATGAAGACACGACAACAGGATAGCATAACATGACAACAGGATAAATGCAAGAAGTGTCATGCTGTCGTGGAGGCTGGGCGAAGACAAGACTATGCGAAAGCTTTACAAATACTGGGCCTCAGAACAACATTTTATACCCGACACACGGAAGTTCTACAAAAAATTCCTGTGGAGTTTGCGGCCTTTAATTGTTATTGTTTTGTGTAAAATCTGTCGAGCTATCGCATTGCCGTGTGTTCGTGTTGGCGTTTCGAACACACTCCGGTCTTGCCAACACAACAGTTTGACAAACAAAAGGCGTCAGAGCAGCATTTTATACCTGCCTCGCGAAAACCCAACCAAATATATCTAAAAGAACGTAACATGCACCATGCACAACTAGGGTTGGTACTGATTACCTATGTGAAGTTTCATTAAATTGTATGCAAGGGTTCGGAAGATAGGTGCGCACAAGATTGCTCAGTTGAGTTGTCGATCTTAATTCATCGTAAGTTTGTGCATAATCTGACAAGCAGTGTTATCGTCATGTCTTGCCCCAAATACGACAGCACGAGAACTCGACAAATTTATGGTGTATCGTTCTGTCGAAATGACGTGGTGAAGACACGGCAATATGACAGCTCAGCAAATTTTATACGAAATAACGATAACAATTATCTACCCTTTGAAGCAATGATTTTGATTTTACAATCAGATTATCTGTTGACCTCTTAACAGTTATATCATGTTATGTCAGTTTTTGTGTTTAAGTGAGTTAAAATATTTTCTGTACATGTTTAGCTCGACTATTTGAAGTATATGGAGAACTATCTTACTCACCTTGGCCTCGGCGCCGGCGTCCTTCCGCATCCACACCTTGGTTAAAGTTTTGAAGCACTTTCTCTTTTTTCATTTTGTCTCCTTATTTACTTTATGGATTTGTTTTAAACCTGAAATAGTTATCCCTCATTATCACCCACATCATCTGGCATAAGAGCCATAACTCTTGCACCAATATTTTGTAAATTATCCCCCTCTTTACTTCCAATTTCAGGTTAAGGTTTTGGTGCACTTTTACTCTATCTCAGTTGTTGCTAAATGGAATTGACCATATCATCACCCACATCATATGACACACGATCCATCACTCTGGCACCAATTTTTCATGCCCCCTTTTCACTTAGAATTTTAGGTTAATTTTGATGCATTTTCACTAAGCCTCTGTTATATCAGAAGGAATTTGATTCAAATCATCCACATCATATGACACAGGGGTCATAACTCTGGCAGCAATATTTCATGAATTATATCCCCTTTTTACATACAATTTCAGGTTAAAGTTTTGATGCACTTTCACTCTATATCTGTGATTACCAAACGGATTTGATTCAAAATTAAAATAGTTATTCATCACCCACATCATATGAAACAAGGGTCAAAACTCTTGCACCAATATTTCATGAATTATGCCACTTTTTTACTTCGAATTTCAGGTTAATTTTGGTGCACTTTCACTTTTTCTTTTTTATTAAATGGATTTTATTCAAACTTAAAATGTTTTTTTTCACATGGTCACCCACATCATATGTCACAATGTTCATGATGCTGGCACCAAAATGATACGAGTTATGCCCCTTTTTACTAGAATTTCAGGTTCAAGTTGTGATGCACTTCTTCTCTATCTCACTTATTTGATTTAAACTTCAAATAGTTCTCCTCAAATCAATGCACCATGACACTTGTGTCATGCCATGTGGCTTGTAATGAGGAGAACTATTTGAATGGATCCACATTGAAGTAAATAAACACTACAGTGAGAGCTCCACCTTCCTCAGATGTGCCCAGTTTCACTATCTAGTATCGAAATAGTCAAGTGCACTGTCTCTTGTGACAGCTCTTGTTTATTTTGTTACAAACCAGTTTTTTTTTAGTTTATGGTATTAGTATATACTGGAACTAAATGCATCTCGAACATAATTGTTCCTTAAGTTAATATATACCAAATAAAAATGTATGTTATAATTATATAAAATCCCATGTATCTCTATTTGAGGATCGCGTCTGGAAAATTTAATGGCGTCATGAATAAAAGCACTATCGTGGCAATAATGTATCTATATTTTTATTCAACGCCTTTATTTGTAAAACTGTGGTATTATTATGATGTTTCGGAAATTATTATGATAAGTCGTGATCTAATATATATATTTTTCATCATATTTGATGTTTTAAATTGTCTGAAAATGATAACTGGAGGTATATTTTCTTTACCCTACACGCTGAATTATACTTATAAAATAGACTTTTGATGTATATTTCGAATTAAGACAATTTTTCTTTCTTTAAATTTTACATTTTAGCAGTTATTACTATTACTTGTTTTTAGAGATATTACATACTTCTGTCACCGCCTCCGTAGCCTAGTGGTAGAGCGTCCACTTCGCGTCATACCAAAGACCTAAAAAATGATACTAGCAGCTTCCTCGCTTGGCGCTCAGCATTAAGGGGATAGTGTTAGGACTGGTCAGCCCGGTGTCAGTATAATGTGACTGGGTGGGGTATCGTGCCACGTGTCTACGGCGTGATATTCCGGTGAGGCAGCACTATAAAGTTGGGCATTGTGCTCACTGCTGCAAGTAGACACCGTCGTTTATATGACTTAAAATTGTTGAAAAAGACGTTAAACCTGAACACGCACACACGCACGCACACACGCACACACAAACACACACTGTTTAATTTAATGGCACTGACCTTCAGAATGATTGGTATTATATGCATATACATAGATGTAAAAACGGCTTTGCTTTAAGGTCAAAGTCATTTTCAATGGTTATGAAATTTGGTAGATCAACTTTTGCCTAGTTGATTATGCAGCTTCAAATATAAGTCTGAAGGATCTGGTTTTGAATTTTCTAAAACAAAAATAATTAGAAAAGCGCAGTGAAGACTGCTAGACTAGCTTCAAGGTTGTATTTGTTTTTGTTAAACTCAGTCCTCTGTTAAAAGAAGAAAAAATACATGTTACAATGTAAGTTTCATTTTGTTTTATGACATACTGACGAATGAGAGTTGCTTTTGGTAATGTTGGGTTAGTTTTCTGTATCTGCACCATTTTCACGAAGCACTTCAATTACAAAATCGCAACGTAGTGCTTCAAGGGGCTCCCTATTTGATACAGAACTTTATGTATTTACCATCTTACCATCAAGGAAACGCATTTTGGTTATAAATATTTGTACTAATTAGGTGCGTCTAGTTCTTATTATATAATATTTGTGTACAGGTTCGAGATACTAAAATGTGTGAGGGAATATGTATTTTTATATTGGATAAACTGTCCAACGAATAGCTTCGTTATTATACCATATAGATTTCATGGCTTCTTTCTGCTAACTAGTATGTGTGATTTCAACCAGTGACAGTCACGCGTTTTACTTAGAGCTTAGGAAGTCTCAATTACAAATTGCAAAAATAAATGTGTGTTCATGGGCATGAAATCGCTTGAAATATAGATAATAAAATATGCGCACACTTGTTTGTAGTGCTAATATCAGAACCACTTGGCATCCAAAAGCAATAGCAGACAATTATAGCAATCAACACTTAAAGGTGAAGTGAATGAAAAGTTATACATAAGGATGAAGCAGCGATTCAAATTTGTCTCAAATACTAGTTTGCTTCAAGATTCAAGTTTATCTTCCACATCAAGGCATATAATTTGCATCTTACTTTAGGCTAGTCCAAATCCGTGAATCTAGATACCTCTCCTGACGGCCCGTCCAATATCAGACTGAAATTAATTGAAAACGGGTATTACGTCACGAGTTGGACTTACTTGAGGCCTGCTTTTCAGGGCATCAGGTTAACATAACACAGCACGCATTATGAACCAAACACTCCATGTTGTTTCAATGCGATTACACTTTTCACCCAAGTCGTGTCCGAATTGTGTCCTTTCATTTTTCTGTTGTTGCCTAGCCTTCTGCCAGGCCATTTAGTAGATACGTGTTTGGTTCATGAGTATTTTGTGTTCACATTTAGTCGGGTTTTTTTTTTTTTGCAACAGCGTGTACAAGTGAATCACCAGGCAGGTACAAAGTCTTTGGAACATGTTGAAATTAGCACAGCAGTACCCGTCAAAGCAGTAACAGCAGTAATACTGTGTTACTGCTGAGACTTAACTGATGCTATTGTTGAAAAGTTGTAGCAGTGACAACGGTACTACTATGGTTACCACTATTGCATAGCTATAGCAGAAACAGCAGTGGTTGGAGACTTACCAGGTACATTTATAATGAAATCAGTTTTAGCAGTTAAGTAAGAAATAGTTTATAGCAAAACCATGTTTTAACACTATACATGATGAGTGGATATATACGTCGAACGTAATTTCACGAGGACAGGAAAAGATCACATCTGAAAAATATACATCTGTGTTTTTCCGAATTGAATTCATTAAACTCAGTGTAGAATAAAACAAAACCTTCAAATATGTTTAAAATAGCTTTAGTTTTATCTTTTGTCATGTGGCAGGAAATGGGTTCGAACCCTTGTTACTGTTGTAAATGAAAACATTCAAGAGGAACTAGATCACGAGTTGTAAGTCCGAATGATGTATTTATACGCATCTTAACGATTAACAATGATTTTGTTCAAGAGAAAATCACTGTTTGAGATATATTATTTTGATTCCAACTCGATAGCAAGGATGAATTAAAATCTACATCCTTGCTGACATCCGCCAAATGTTTGCCTTATTTATGTGGTTTTCTTTTCCAGCGCGCCACTATGAATGAAGTAATGACTATGACGCACAGACAGGGATTTTGTCTTCTTTGTATAAAAGAAAAAATCGGGCTTTGTGATATGCTACGACAAAAACAACTTGACGCTCGGACCGGTTAGAGAACAATATGGCATCAATTATGACATTAATTTGCCACGTGACGTTCCTATTCATTACAGTCGGATGTATGAACTTCAAAATAATATTTATGATAATATTTCATTGAACATGCTAAAATGAAAATAAGGCGTATTTGAGGTTTATCTTCTTCTTCACCTCTCTTCATACATCAGGTGCTGGGGGTATTTTTCTACTCATGCAGGATGAGGCCTTCGTGGTTCAGTTCTTACACATCTATACTCCCGACCGTGGTAAAAGAGGTGATAAACAATGCAAATGCATTGACTACGTTGACTTCCACTCAGGCACGATAATATGCCATCACGCTGATAATTAAATGGAAATTATGTCTATTTCTATGTTTATTCAATAATTCAACCATAGTAAACTAACACCATTACAGAAATATATGCATAATAACCAGCTTTAGTGGATTTTATTAGTATATCTTTTATTAGTTTTAAGCATATTACAGCTCATCGACATAATTTTTATACACATATCTGGCACACTGAAAGGTTCGAAATATTGTATATTCTATAAATCATTGTTTAATATGTTATGAAGAAAGATGATAAGCCGTAATGCTTGAATCTAAATGAATATTCTATTCTTTTCTGATCTATAAATTGAAAATATTGGAAGCTTGCTGAATTATCAAACCTGTCACAAAACATGCAGCCCAAGCGTTAAACAGGTATACTTAGTTGTTTATATCATATACTACCGGGATCAAAGCAATTATGTTTAAGGAAAAAGGCACGATGAATTGCGTAATTTTACACAGTGGCTAGACTGCTTGTTGGATATATATATGATGAAACATAATTATCTAGAGTTAGAGAGAAGGGGTAGAAATGCTAGACTGATAAGGTCACATTGACTAGATAATATTTACGTAAAAATGCTATGTCTAAAGTAAAAAAGACTGTTGCTATGTTAAATAAAACTGATTAAAAGGTTATGTTTTGTTGTATTAAATGGCCACGCTATGTTACAACGCGCAACGTGAGATTTGAATTACTCAACAATAATATATATAAAAAACATGAAATATAGATTAGAAATCAGGAAACAAAATAATAGATATCACACGGCGAGAATAGACAAACATGTTACAAAAGTGTATATGGCGTTTACATTTGGTATATTTATAAAGTTAAGTTTCTGAAAAAAGGTTGTCTCAGCGATATACACTGCTTATTTAATAAGTGCGTTTTTATTTGTCGAATTTAAACGTTGAATGGATAAATACACACTTGGATATTTACAATAGTAGTTACTTGTATACTATTTTCCTTATAATCGTATATAACTTGCATTTCGCAACGAAATGAAATTCATTCTCAATGTCATCCATATCACAGAGAACAAATTTGCATTATTCTCCTGGGAATTCATTTTCGTAATGTCCTGCTTTTTCTATCATTAAGTCATGTGACCCCATACGTATTTTTGCAACAGCACGTCTATAATTTAAATTATTCACTAGTACAGATACTCTGGTATGTCGAAAGTCTGTTTAATTTCCTTATATAGATACAATGATGGATACACATTGATACTTGTGCGCCAGTTTGTAATGTACATATCCTTTAATCTCTGCTTTAGAAAAGCTGTGAAACTTTCATTATACTAACTGACGATAGGAAAGTCCCTAATTCTCCAAATCCTATCACACTCAATAATTTTTTGCATGTAACTGCCAATTGTCGAGGTCATTTCCTGTTAATCTTATCAATTTGTCAAATATCGAGTTTAATATACAGTTGTCCCTTCTGTTACTTAATTTTATAAAATACTAAATAATTCTTACTTTCCTGTCAATTATCAATGGAAATCTCCATATACTCATTCATTGCTAGTAGACATTTTAACACCAAAGGTCCATTTTATAAATTTTCTTTGTACCTTCCCTATCCATTCTGCACTCGATAGTCCACATACTTCGCTTGCGTACGAAAGGACTAAGCTAACAAACAAACAAATCGAAAAGGTAAAGCATAATATTAGTTGGCACTTATATGTTTTTAACTAAAGAGGGTAGCGACCCAATTGCTTTGAGTCTTTTTCCCGCTAATGTCATCGTAGCGATTAAGCACGAGTAGTTGAAACTGCTATCTCTTCATTGTAGTAGTACCATTTTTCATTTGCAGCTAAAGGGCCCCCTTTTCTGAAGACCGTGACTAGTTTTTTTCAACATTTACAGTTAAATTCCACTTTTCTCAATAACGCTGTAGGTTATTAATCGATGCGTGTGAGCCTTCAATAGAATCCGACAAAATGACTGTATCATCGGCGTACAGGATTAGATATAGTGATATTTAAAACAAAATATGTATCAAGTTATTCAGATAACTTTATATCTAATGTTAACTTGAATTTTGGAACCAAAGAAAATATCGCAAATATGAATTAAACTAAAAGTCTAATTTGCATAGGGGAACATTTCGCCACCTACTGAAAATGATATTGTTCAAAAGCTCAAACTTGTTTTTCTTACACAAATATTTAAGAATTGAAAGTACAAATACACGTCAACTCGTGTTCGATATAAGGAGATTAAAGGAAATTAATATATCTATGTCTTCTAATTCAATAAATCAAATCAAACATAACAAACAAGCACCTTTATAGAAATATTATGCAAAATTGAATATTCACACACTCATCCAGTCTGCATAACAACTTTTGTTGACTTGCATCTGTGGAACGTAGAAAATATCAACAAATTTATATTAAACCTAAAGACAATAACTCCGGATCTATTTTACATACTTTTAGGCGGATTATTCGCTCATAACTTAATTAAGCTAAAAATCCTTCCACAATCACAAATACTAAGGTCGAATTACATGCACGTGTAGTTTACTTATGTACTTGGAAGTTCAATGTAAACGACTATGTTATCATGATTTACATAGTATTTCTTTTTATGTAAAGGTCCATGTTCATCTTTAAATTTATCTCCTTTAATTCTGCCAGTTTCATTGTACATTTTTATTTGTAGACAAACACATTTTCTGATGAAATCACGCATCGAAAATTTAGATATCACGTGTAACGCAATAAGGCAATTTGCAAAATTTGTATATGTATATACATGTACATGTATGTTATGCGCAATATGAACTAGAATTGCTGTGTTCGGATGAGTTAATCCATTTAAAGGTCATGTCAGAATTATTTGCTCGCGTGTCATATTCAAGATTGCAGTTTAAAACAAATGTTTTAGATATCTCAAATTTACTATAATAAAAGATAAAGAGAGAGACTTTTTCAAAATCATACGGGTTTAGCTCCAAATGTACATAAGGTGACTGTGCTAAGTTGATACTTGGTCAATGTGTCTATCCGATTTAAAAAATACTGGTGTGCCTCCTTTTAAGTATGCACATTCGGTGCAAAATAGATACCCAGTTATATATAGGTGCATCAACGAAGTTTTTAATACAGATACGAGTTTCTGATATGTGGCGTATTGGTTATTCAACGATGTTATAAAACACGTTTATCTCGAAAATATTTTGAAAATAACAGAATTTAGTATACAGAACGAACTTACGAGATGGCACATATCAGGCACTTCAGACTACTTTAATGTGTAAAGGCATGTGCACAAAAATGGCAAATGTTGCCGACACTAAGAGTTTTAAAAAGAATTATCAAATGGAAATAGAAATATAGCAGGTATCTCGAATTTATTCTTTTTAGCTCACCTGAGCAATGTGAGTTATTGTGATCACGCGATATCCGGCGTCCGTCGTCTTTCGTCTGTCTGTCGTCTGTCAACATTTAGCTTGTGTATGCGATAGAGGCGGGTTTTTTTTTCAATTGATCTTCATGAAATGGTCAGAATGACTGCCTTGATGAAATCAAGGCCAAGTTTGAAAATGGGTCATCTGGAATCAAAAACTAGTTCACAAGGTCAGATCAAAGAAAAACCTGCGTATGCGATAGAGGCTGTACTATTCAGTTGATCAGAATGATTGCCTTAATGAAATCTAGGCCTAGCTTGAATATGGGTTAGCTGATGTCAAAAAGTGGGTTATTAGGATATATCAAAGAAAAACCTTGTGTATTCAATAGGGACTGTATTTTACATCAAATTTTCATGAATTTTGATCAGAATGTTGATGTGTATGAAATCTAGGTCAAATTTGAATATGGGTTATCTAGGATTAAAATCTAGGTCACTTGGTCAAATCAAACAAAAAGCTTGTGTATGCGATAGAGGCTGTATTTTTCAATTGCTCTTCATGAAATTTAAGCAGAATAATTGCCTAGATCAAATCTAAATCAAGATCGAATAATGGTTATCTGTGGTCAAAAAGTAGGTTACTAGGTCAAATCAAAGAACATTCTTATGTACGCATAAGGGACTGTATTTTACACCAGGTCTTTATGACATTTTTTCACAGTGTTTGTCTGGATGAAATCTAGATCAAGTTGAATTTAGGTATAAGGTATCTAAAGTCAGAAACTAGGTCATTCGGTTAAATTAAAGAAAAACCTTGTGTTTGCAATAGGGGCTGCAATTTGCACTGGATATATTTTATTCATAAAAAGTGGTCAGAATGATTTCCTTGATGTAATCTAGGTCAAGTGTGAAATGGGTCATCTGGGATATAAAACTAGGTCAAATCAAAGAAAAAACATTGTGTATGTGATTCAGGCTGTATTTTTCAATTGATCTTCATGAAACTTGGTCAGAATAATTGCCTTGATCAAATCTAAGCCAAGATTGACTATTGGTTATCTTGGGTCAAAAACTAGGTCACTAAGGCAAATCAAAGTAAAAACCTTGTGTATGCAATAGGGACTGCATTTTACACCTAATCATCATAAAAAATGATCAGAATGTTTGTCTGGGTCACCTGGTCAAATCAAAGAAAAACATTTTGTACGCAATAGGGGCTGCGGTTTACACTGGATATTCATTAGATTAGGTCAGAATGGCTGCCTTGATAAAATCTAAGTTACGTTGGGCCAAAAACTAGGCCACTAGGTCAAATCAAAGAAAATACTTGCTTACATTCAAGAGACCACATTGTTGTCCAATCTTAATGAAAATTGGTCAGAATATTTGTTTTCATGAAATCACTAGGTCAAACATGTGTACACCGTTATGGTGTGTTTCTCAGGTGAGCGGCCTAGGGCCATCTTGGCTCTCTTGTTTATTTTATGTGTGAAAATTACGATACAATTGATTACTAGAAAAACTGCAGGTGGGATATGAACATTTTCATTTGGATATGAAAATCGCACAGTACCCAGTTTCAGAATATTAACATCATTTATAAATGCATTCTGTTATTCTACAAAATAATAAGTCAAATTTTTCTATCAAAATATCTTTTCATTCCTATCGCTCTCAAACATTTTTGTAAAGAGTTTCTCTGTACTGTATATTTTTCCCTCTGCTTCCTCATCACTAACTTTTAGTGACATCCCTTAATACCCTGGTTACAAGAACGCTACGAGCTCCGTACGAATATGTTTTCAGTCGAATTTTGGCATATTCATACGGCTTCCGCACGGACATCGTTGACTTGTACGAGCGTCTTACGGACTTTTTGAACTCGTAAAGGACTCAGAAACGCTGTGAAAATGTTTCTACTAGCTCGTAGAGATTTTCGAAGTCGGGAGCAGCTCGCAAGAGCACCGTGTGGGCCCCGGGAGAGCTCATACGGGCATCGCACGATATCAAAGACACCGTGTGGAACTAGTGCGGTGTCCGCAGTGACATCGCAGCGCGTTACGATCGCCTTACGCGTTCCGTACGACTTCCTTGTTGATTCAAAGTTGTATAAAAACAAGAATATAGTTTTTGTTCCACTTATTAAGCTTGAATCACACTGCCCGGGATGGGTTTGCGGATGAGATCCGGATTCCCGTCCCCGGATTGATCCGCGAATGTGTAAGAAAGAAATGGGTTTTGCGAATTTGTTACGGTCTGTTGAGGATGATTTAGGATCTGATACGGATGACAGAGTTGAGAAGACGTGTGAGGCTAATTGTATACGCTGGTCTAAGGATTTGTTGCTGTCCACTGTGAGTCGTAACAATTGCAATACTAGTAGCTACAGATTTGATGAGAATTAGTTGCGATTTTCCATTGTCTGCCGGATGTTAATTAAAATGCGCTGCGGATCCTTACGGGTCGCTACAATTTCTTCAGATTTCTTACTATTGTGTTACGTTCTTCTGATATCCTTAACTGACGTCAGCTGAACATTTTAGGCCATTACCCACTTGAAACGCTGGAGCTTCCAGTACCCATCATCATTCAGCCAGATGTCTTCCAAAATACACCTGTGTATCAAACATTATTTAATTCTGGCAAGCCTTTTATAAGTTATTGTCCGGAAACCATGCATTTGGCAAATTTTAAGTTGGAAAAGGGTCATAACTACATCAAAAGAAATGGTGGTTTTTAGGCAAAGTCGAACTTGACCTGTATTTTATGATTTTACAACTTGTACGTAAATTTATTTAAATCTGTCAAGTCTGTCATGAGTTACTGTCCGGAAACCATGAAAACCAACGGATCGGCCGACCGATCGACAAGCTCACTCCTATACACCACCGCCAAACGTCGTTTGCTGGGGTATAAATATCACAAATATTAAAAACATTCTATCCCCATTTCAGTTTTACAAGAAAAGGTTCCAAGTAACCGCACAGACCCCACAATTATTTTGGAAAGCGAAAACTAAAATGATCTCATTACCTCTTGCATTGTATTAGTAATAGTCAGGAAATGCACTCCTCGATTTGAAACAAAATAAATGTGATCGGACAGACAAACGAAGACCCCCACCCCTAAAAAGAACTCATCATGAGCCTTTAGCTCAGATGAGCTAGATATATAAATAAATAACGTCAGATGTGTTAAGAAAAACTTCTTTTTAATTTTTAGTTCTAACTACCCCTAATTTACTCACAATTATAATAATAGGCAACATAAGTTGCAAGATTCTTCTGTGTGTATGTGGATGGCCAATTGAAGGACCTGTTTATTTTTGAAGTTCCAAAGTTGATACAACCGTCCGGTCTTGTTAAGGTACTTTACCCACAGGTCCATTCAAGTAGTGCTTGAGGTAGAGTTTCACCTCTTTTGCCTCCTTTGTGTTCAGATTCCCGCCAATTGGCTGCAGGTCTTCTATGTCTACATTATTTTTCCGGGCTCCAGGGACGATGTTGTGCTCATTATTTTCGTCATCAAGTAGATAGTTAATGTGTCTTGGATACCGGATTCTCATGCGGTTGCGGAGACAGACGCACGCCTTGAAATTTTGGTCACTGTGCCAGGGTGTTGTGGGAGAGTGGTGCGCAAACATCCAAATCTCCGAACAAGAATGCCAAGAGAATTCTCTACAACACTTCTGTCTCGGGAGAGGTGGTAGTTGAAAATTAAATCTTCTCTTCCCCGCTTGGCGAATGGTTTAAGGAGCCAGGGCTTCATTCCAAACGCATTGTCACCAATGAACCAGTACGGCATTGGCCTGTCATTTTGGGGAAAGGTGTGCTGCAGGGAGTGTCCATCAATCCATCTTCAACACACTGCTTTAGTTCACACGCATTCCATATCTGTCTGTCTAATGCTCCCCCAGGTTCCATCCACCCAAAGGAATTTAAAGTCGGCATCCGCAAGGGCCATCATCACAATAGAATGAAACTTTTTGTAATTGTAGAAGACGGATCCACCACCTGGATGCCCCCGATTTCTGAACGGATACACCGGATGACTTACGAATGAGTTAGGAGTTCTACGAATGCGTTACGGACGCTATCCGGAACTCATCCGCAAGCCGATCCAGAGCAGTGTGATTGTAGCTTTAAATAAATCGTACGATTTCAACCAATTTTAGACTTTTACGGTTTCTGTACAATCGTAGCGCTTGGTCACAGTATCTACGGATCCCGTACGATTTTTAAAGGCTGCAATTGTAGGATATACGTATAGACATCGAAGGCAAGTCTTGTGGAGCTCGCATGGAGCCCGGCCGTACCGCGTACCGCATTCGTACGGTGTCCGCACGATGTCCTTGCGACAAGAATAAATCAATACGGCGACCACGCATCGACAGTACTTAATGGAACTAAAAATTCATTCCTGTTTTTATACATCCTTGAATCACCATGGAAGTCGTACGCGCTGCGAGCGCCCTGTGGAAACCGCACGTCCTTTACATCGTAGGTAGACTGTGAGTGTCCCCTGCGATAATCGTGCGAACCTTGGCAAGCCTCGCAGGTTTCGAAATCCGCACGGAAATACGAGCGATGCCCATACGAGCTCTTCCGGGGCCCGTGCGGTTCCCGTATGGTGCTCTTGCGAGCTGCTCTCGACTTCGAAAATCTCGACGATCTCGTAGAGAACTCGGAAACTCGGTGAAACATTTTAAAAAGAAGCCGTACGATGCTCGTACGGACGCCGTTCGAGTATGCCAAAATTCGACTGAAAACCTGTTCGTACGGAGCTCGTAAAGTTCTTGTGACCAGGGTTGCGTGGTCGCCGAACTGATTTATTCTTCTCGCGCGTACACCGAGCGGACAACGTACGAGTGCCGTGCGAGCGCCATACGAACCCACAAGCACAGTATGCGGTACGACCGGGCTCCTTGCGAGCTCCGCAATACTTGTTTGCCATGTCCGTCCGGATATCCTACGATTGCAGCCTTTAAAGATCGTACGTGATCCGTAGATACTGTGACCAGACAGAAACGTTTAGGAATCTAAAATTGGTGGACTCGTACGATTTTTTAAAACCGTACGGACATCGTAAGGTTTTGTGATCAAGGCATAACCGATAAAGCGGGACAGCTTTACCTATCACAAAACTCAATAAAACCAGTTATCCAATATTGCTGCTACCAGACGGATTCGTCGATTTCCGTTGTTGTTGTTGCAGTAAAACAACGACAAAATCGATAAACAGCTCTGGTCATTATCTGACTGGACATATTTAAATATATACAAGCGGGATGTAATTGAGTCAAATTTTAATCACTAAGTGAAAAGCGAAGCATGTCGAAAATATATATAAATAAATGATTTATTGTCAAATAAAAATAACTTTTAAGAATATGAACATGTTAACTAAAATATTAAGAAAGTCGTTACATATTACGCATCTAATTTATAATTTTTTGCTTTAAGTTAGAATACTACAATTACTGAATACTAAAATAGATTATGATAGCTTAGATTTATCAACGCTATAATAAAAATAAGTTAATTCCTTAGCCTACACAAAGCGGACTGTCTATATAGTCGGCACAATTTAACACTTGTTAGTAAAACATGAACCGTAATCCTGAACATATATCTATGTAAACAAAAGAAATGTTTACGCACAAGAAACAGTGCCTGTAAATAAACATTAAAAACAGGAATTACAATATTATACAGTACCACTGAAATAATGTTTTACACAAAACACGAGTCATGACGGAGAAATGTAATGGCTTTGAGACCTAGTATTCGCTATTCACTCGGTAAATATTCACTGAACAACTTTATTAACTTTTAATGATACTAATTCCCAATGATAACGTGATTCCCGTCTAAACGCAAGGACGAGCTCTTTTTACGATAACTGATGAGACAACAATTCATAACGCTTGCACATTACTTGACAAGTAGATATTGGTATTTGTTTCACTTTAAATATCCAGTTAGTATATTGCAACATAGCTCAGTCAGGTAAAATGCAGATGACAATTGAATATTAGCAAATCGTTTTGCGAGTTTGAATCCTCATGCGATTTTTTTCAGATTTTTTTTGTTTGTTTTCTTCGCTTTCATTTTGGTTCCAATATTTTCGTTTCTTTCTTTGATGGTTTGTATTTATATAACATAATATTATGTTCATTATTCGCTTAAGTGCAAGCATTTAATAAATATCATCTTTGATTTGATGCTAAACCTTTCCCATCTGCCATATCGGCTTTAAATATTTCTCTGACGTATTTTCACAGATCACATGAAGGAATCTATTTTTTATGCAAAACTGAAAATTAAATTAAATGTCGATGCTGAGTTTCGAAACCCTCACACGTCGAAAGATCTGCTTAACATGGTCAGTATGCTTTACCTCTGAGCTAATTTGTACATAATACTAAAACTAGACATATTAAGATTTTAACTTGTTAGAAAAATGTTAAATTCCCTGTGGTCCAGTTTAATCTATCTATAGCTATGTTTTGGCATAGTATAATCTAAATTTATAGATAGCCAAGTCCATGATAATAATTTATCACTGTTAATTCTAAAGCTCGGTAATAGTTTTTATTGATTCTTCCTACTGGTATAGTATTAATGTAATAAGTGTAAAAATAATACAAACTAAATCCCCAAGAGAAAGAAAAAGAACGATATAAAGAACGATGAATGTGAAATATATTACAATGCAATAACCATAAAATCATAAAACACTTATCATTGGTAATAAGCGGGGTAAAACAAAGAAGTATAAAATACACACAGATTGGCAACTGGCTGTAATCTCGCGTGATCTCGTGTCAGAGCGTGAATCGGCGTTATCTTAGTAAAAACAAACAAACGAGATCTCATTCAGTTGTCACGGAATGTTAGCGAGATTTGCTCTATATGCCTTTCTAGTTGCCGATCTATTTATTTTTATAGCACTTTGGGTAAAATAACCTTTAATGACCCAGCTTGAAACAACACTGGCCGGATACTGCTTACCCCACGGCAATACACAATGAAATTTAAAGAGTGACTAAACATTTGATACGATTAAATTATTATATTTTGTTTAAAAAAGGAACATTATAATTGTGTGCAATCATGGGACTAAAATGAATAATAGATAAATAGATAACGTATTTTACAAACGAACAATTAAAAAATATAGTCAAACCAGGTATAAAGACGAAATAAACAGACAAAGGGACAAGGACTATTACATTTTTACTTCAAGATACATTTAAGTTAAACAAAAACAAATTTGATCTTCCATAAAGCACATAGCCTTGAAGAACAATTAATTCTGTTTCTTTTTTCCGAACCTCCTCTCAATATTTTTCTCGGTGTTGATAAATTAAAGCAGTCATATGTCCATTTTTATCGTCAAGATATATGTATATTCTGTGTATATATGGAGTTATATGTACCAATCCGTGTTGAAACCATTAAAATTTTACGCTTTTACGCAAAATTATTTTAATTGGTCTAATTGCAATCTCATTTTTTGTAAATGTGAAATTTCCTACAATCCATAGACTTTGAGATATAACAATTTGTATCGATAAAGTCCATGCAAACCAGATGCTAGCAGACGACAATATTTTCCGTAACAGAGTCCGAGTATTTACGAGTAACCGCGGAAATAGCCAGAGTTTTGGAAGAAATCATCACTATACTCAGTAAAATGCAAAAAGGACCAAGCAAAGCATTATTATCTTTAAAACAAATAATGAAAAATGAATAATTTATCTACTTTTTTGGGGGGAACCGTTTTTTATTATTTACGGAAAAAATATTTTAACTGTTATATTTGAAGAGGTCAATTTTTTGTCCCGCTTCCTACAGAGTCTATATGAACTGAGCTGGGTCTATTTAAAGACAAAAAGGACCAAAGAAACATTAAAATATTTGAAAAAAAAATATATCAATAAGATCCAGAAAAGAAAAACTTCAATTTGTGGGGTACCAGTTTTTGAATTTCCAAATAGGCCATTTTCCATTTAAGTTTTAGACAAATCTATCAATTTTCCGTTAGGCCGATGTTACTAAAAGTTCGTAATGTATAAAATATATATAAAGCTAATATCAATCAAGCAGAAAACCGCTGAATGATGTACTGTAGGATACGATGGTGTACTCGTCACAACTGGTTCCTGTCATCAGTCTCACCTCTTGGCCTTTACTTAAGTTATTGATATATGCGTTACTAGCTTGCATAAGTTTACAGTTTTGGTGTTGGCCAGTGTAGACCACTGTTACAACCCAACTGTCAACGTACAAATGAACATCTGCTAACACACAATCGTCTTTCTTCTGCAACCCCTCGATGAAGAAGATGAAATAGTAGACACCAGATACCGGCACGGTGAAAATTCCCGTGGTTGTATCGTATCCTGAACCACCATTGAAATACACGTGGTTGAATTTTAGGGTAGTTTCTTTCTTAAGACTTTCAGTGTTACCATTCCGTCTGTACTGCACAGAGAAGCTGACATGCCTACCTACAAATAGATTAAAGCCTTTCGATAAGATAATAGTTATGCTTTAGATTCTTGAATCTGAGTGACATAAAAGCATGTATTATTAATACATTATCTTCATTTTAACTATAACAACGTCAAATTTAATTGTAACACATGCTGGTAGCGCATGTTTATCTTATGAAATGGGTGAAAATATAAAAATGAAGCCCGAGTGTGAATAAGGGGAAATTTTAAACCATATGCTAGGAGTAAGTTGTACATTGAGTTAGATAGCAAGAAGGTTCTAGTAAAATATATCAAAAAGGCAAGTGCATTAAAAACAAGAAGAAATAGCAAACTAATGATTTTTTTTTAATTATTGAACTTTTCGTAAAATGGGTACCATACTATGATTTAAAAAAAACTATTAAAATATAACAGGTCTAAAGCTGTTTTAATTCAATAGATTTATAAATACAATATATAAACAACATTTAAACGGTCAACAGTCAAAGTAATATAAAACATGTGTCAAAATCAAACTTTTTACACTTTTAAGGGTCAGCTTTTTACACTTGTAATACTTGCAGTTTGATAAGCTCAGTTACAGTGTCATTTCGAGTGGTAAATTTCTACATTAATTATACTTCGGCATGAATTGTGCTAAGTTGCATAACAATAGACCAAAATTTGTCAAAGATATAGAAGTTTTCATGAGAACATACTGAATACTGCTAGTAGAAAAGTATCAATTGGCCATTTTCAGAGCAACTCGACACCTTTTCATTTCTCAGAAGCCATGAAGAATAATTATTCATTAATATTATCTAAACTTTTGCTAAATCAATATCCAACACATTACACTTCAGCATTAAGAAACCCATTTTCAATATATAAGCTTTTAAGGTGATTACAAAGTTATTTAAAGTTCAAAACATGATTTCAGTTAAATGTCATGCTAAATCCAGTACACTTGGGACATTTTTGAAGGTTTTTTTCTGCATTATCTTTTAATGGACATTCGTAATGCGACGAAACTTGAAATAACGATTAACCACTGTAAACCACATTTTCTGAAGTAAAAAAGAACCAGTTTCTCATTCAGTAAACAATTAAATGGAAATCTTTAAAAAGCTTCATATTTTTTATTTTCACCCAGATGACTTTATGGGAATACCCTCAAATAAATCATGTAAAATGGTCAAAATTTTCCACTCCTTATACTAGTTACAAAACGTTCAACAAAATTCTTACTGTAATTATTATTTACCTTAAAGGCTAGGTGGATAATTGATCAGTTCATGAAATGTTCAACCACTTATTTTGAAGTGAGGATGTCTTTAGGGCCATCATGTGACATTTAATAACTAGGTTCATTGCTATGCTGTTTCATATCTGAAGTTTAGGGTGTATCCAACACTACGGACTTGTCAGGAAATCTTAAAGTTTCCACCATAGAGGGATCTGTAAAAAGGTCACCTGATATTTAAAGGTATATCATTGAACAGGCTATTTTAGTGCCTGTCAATCTTGTCTTGAAAATCTTGAAGCCTTTCTTCAGTGTCCGGCGAGCGACCGCCGTGGTTATATAAACACATAGATAGGAACGGAATAAGTTTTTGCTTTGACACTCTGATAATTCTTAAAGAAGAACGTGTAATTTGACAATTATTTTCTGTGTGGCATTAATGCAAAAATATTGTTAATTAACTTTGAAAGCAATAATAATAATAATAATAATAATAATAATAATAATAACTTTATTTTAAGAAGGTACATAGTATACATACAACTTATTTCCAATATGGCCTTCTACATAAATGTTAAAACACAGTATCTACAACAATAAGAGTATCAGTAGCACAATTTTAACGACAATCACTTTAAAAACAAACTCGATTTGAAATGATTTTACCAGGAGAATAAATCAGTGTGATTCATTTTGTATACATGTACATTCATCCATCAATATCATAAAATTTAAAAGCTACCCTATGCGACATAAAATGCATGATAATTGATGAAATTTGAGAAAAAATAAATGAATAAATAAATAAATTTAAAAAATCTCAGTATTAGTAACGTTGTTCTTGTAATAAATAATCCTTAATTTTTCGTTTAAACGTTAATAGATTATCTTGCAGTTTGATGTTTGATGGAATGGAATTCCATAAATGCCTGGCTTTGTATGAGAATGTTTGTTTCAAGTAGTTTGTTCGGGGCTTCAACAAAGAAAGATCTTTACGAGTCGAGGAACGAAGATTATGTCTATCGTTATGAGCAAAAGATAATAATTTCAGACATATATTTTGGTACAAGGTTATGGTCACATTTAAACACCAGTACAGCCATGTGATAATTGCATCTGTTTTCAAAAGTGAGCAGATTCAGATTTTTAAACACGCTACCTGCGATACGATTTTTTGTTATAACACGAATTGCCCTCTTTTGTATGTTATATATTTTATCAGCAGTATCTGATTTACAGGCAAGCCCCCATGCAGTACAGACAATTAGAAAAGAAATTTTGGAGATTTATTTTATTTGAAAAAAGAAGAAGAATTTATCTACATCGGCTATTGTTAAGGACAGAAAGAAATAAACTTGTAGACTATGTAGATTATAGAAAAAGTATTCGAGTAATAAATAAATTCTTTATCTACAAAGGATTACACCTTTTGTCAGTGATTTCCTCATAGTACCATCTATGGCAAAAGATAAGATAGCAATATCAAACAAATATGGTATGGCTCGCACAACAGTGTCCATTTTAACCTGTTTGCAATACATACTTCTTGAAAGTTTATAGAACATTGTATAATTTTGTCAACATTTTATCAGTGGAGGGGATTTAAGTCTGGGAGAATTTTTATAGCTTTCTGAATTTCACAAATGGGATTATGATAGGACTAATTAGTGAGTAGGTATTAGGATGATTGTATTTGTAAGTGAATATTATATCACTCAGGTAAACAAAACTAATTTTAGTATTTAATTATATCAAAATATTATTTAAACATTCTTTACATTTTGCGGTTCATTAAGGATATATTATAAAACAAGTTCAGTGACAGGTTCATGATTTGTTTACAGAAGAATCGATATACACACACATTTAGTTTGTCGTAAATGTCGCCGTAAATCATCACGTAAGCTTCAGGTTGGACATGCGCACATACAAGTATTAAGGTAACCTACGTCCTTAATAGAAATGCTGAAAATTTTAATATCTTAAATAAGAAACCAACACATAGATGAAGTATATATAATGTTATGATCAACAAGTATATCTTACAGTTGACTGCTTAATGAATCTCCTTGTTTATATCAGCTGAATTGTAACTATGCCATTATAACATAATTATGCATGTATAATACATTATGTCAGTAATTGATTGCCTAAATGGAAATTGTATACATGGATACTTAAAGGCAATATCTATTTTAGAGGGTATGCGAAGAATGAATGTGATATCAATTAGGTTATGTGTAAATTGTATTTATATTTGGTTGTTGTTTTTGTTGTTCAGAAGGCCACATTTAAAATTAAGGTGTATCATTTGTACTTTGTAATGATCTATACTTTCTTTAAAAAGATATTATTATCATAATTATTATAATTATTAATATTATTATTAAAACACACAAAGTTTTTGTTTGAAGTTATTCAAAGTGCGTCAAACGGGGACGGGTAGTAAAGTATTTTCTCTCATGAAAGAAGACACAAAAAGTCATGGCGTTATTTAGTGTTTGATAAAAAGAAATATTGATTGAAATATTTTATCGCTGAAGTACACTGAATAAGACGGAGGTCCTTTTGTTTGATTATATATTTGAAAAAGGCAATATGGACAATATGCAGAATATGCTGGCATTTTTAGCTCATCTGAACCAAAGGCTCAGGGTGAGCTATTGTGATCGCTCACCGTCCGGCGTCCGTCCACACTTTCCTTTAAACAACATTTCCTACTTAACCATCAGGTCAATTTTGATGAAACTTCATAGGGTGTTTCTTGGACGGTCTTCTTTGAAAATCATTCAAAAAATTGAATTCCATATAGAACTCTGGTTGCCATGGCAACCGAAACGAAAAACTTAAAAAATTCTTGTCCAAAACCACAGATCCTAGGGATTTTATATTTGGTATGTAGCATCATCTGACGATTCGCTACTAAGGTTGTTCAAATTATTCCCCTAGGGTTAAATGTGGCCCCGCCCTGGGGGTCACATGGTTTACATTGACTTATATAGGAAAAAACTAAAAAAAATCTTCTTGTCTGTAAGCAAAAGACTTAGGCCTTTGATATTTGGTATGTAGCATTGCTTTTTGGTTCCGTACCAAAATTATTCAATCTATGCCCCTGGGGTGAAAAGAGCCCCCCCCCCCCCATGGGGGTCTCAAGTTTTACACAGACTTACATAGAAAACAAGAAATATCTTTAAAAAAGATGGTCGGCGTGATGTAACTGAAGCACAAGTTATACATGGGCAGAAACCTGCATTTTAATATTTTGGCAATGTTGAAAGGGGCCTCTGTGAAGTTTGTATAAATGAGGACAGTAGTTCTGAAGAAGACTGTGTTTAGAAATTGTGGAGGGACACACGACCGACACAGAACAATAACAAAAGCTCACTTTGAGCATTTGGTTCTTAAAAGATGGTAACAGTAAGCAAACAATATTGAAATACGTTCTATACTTTATTTCTGGAATTGTTGGAAGCAACATGAACCCTTACCCTACTTCAGCTTATTATCAAATTTGTCTATCATTCAGAATATGTACAATACTGTTTTCACCGGAAAGATTAATTTAAAATTTAGAGTCTAAAATTTAACAGTATCGGACATGTTGTTGCAGGTTATTAATGATTTGCGCTGGTTAGAAATTGTTGCTGTAATGCAGGGTAAGAGTTAATGACTGTATAAAACAAATAACCTTTTTGTAAAAACAAAACTAAAGGAAAGGAAACTTAACAAAACAGAAATAACTTAACAAGAAAACTTAACAAAACAGAAATATGTCCCGATGAGCAGATGAATATTTGGTTACGCACACCTGTTCAAGTGGTACGCATACAACCCGATGGTGCTGTATTTATAGAGGTTATAGATGACGAACGCGTTGTCATTTCACTCAGTGTCACACATGACTCAGAGTGAAGCATTTCCAGCCTTTCCTCCAATCAGCGCCACTCTTACAAAATCTACTATTACGGCTGAAAGTAACGATAATACCTTACCAAGCAATCCGATTGGTACATTATTCAGGCGGCATAAGGTCATACGAGGTCATAAAATCGTGCTTAATACGGCATGCCGAAAAAAGATCTTCTTGTCTGAAACCACAAGAGCTAGGCCTTTGATGTTTGGTATGTAGCATTGTCTTGTGGTTCTCTACCAAGACTGTTCAAATTATGCCCCTGGAGTACAAAGAGGCCCAGCCCCGGGGGTCCCAAGTTTTACATATACTTATATAGGAAAATATTTTTAAAATCTTCTTGTCTGAAACTGCAAGGCCTAGGCTTTTGATGTTTGGTATGTTGCATGGCCTAGTGGTTCTTTACCAAGATTGTTCAAATTATGCTTCTGTGGTAAAAAGAGGCCCTTTCCTTGGGGTCTAAAGCTTAACATAGACTTAAATAAAAAAAAAAAAAACATTTAAAAATCTTCTTGACTGAAAGTTCAAGGCCTACGTTTTAGATATTCAGTATGTAATATTGCCTAGTGGCTTTCTAACAAGATTGTGCAAATAATTCCCATGGGGAGAAAATAGGCCCCGCCCCGAGGGCCACAGAGTTTTTATATGAGTTATATAGGAAAAAATACTTTAAAATTATCTGATTATATTTCCTAGACTGTTTAATTATAATTGTCGTATGACTCTAAGTAATTAAGGGTCATTTGACTGAAACCTTGACCTACTGACCTACTTTCTTGTTTGTTTTAAGATAGAGCCTTGGAATTTGGATGGCATGTAAAGTTTTGCACACCAACCTTAAAACTGACTTTAAATGACCATGTGTGTGACCTACTGACCTACTTTCTTGTGTTTTAAGATACAGCCTTGAAATTTGGATGACATGTACAGTTTTGCACTCCGATCTTAAAACTGATTTTCAGTGACTTTGATTGTGACCTACTGACCTACTTTCTTGTTTTTAAGAGACAGCTTTGAAATTTTGATGACATGCATTTTGCATGCCGATCTTTAAACAGACTTTCAGTGACCATCAATGTGACGAATAGGGTGGAAACAGGAAATTTTAAATAAAAATACTCAAAAAGAGTTACAGTATATCATATATATTTACTCGGAAAATTCATTTTATAAGAACCCGCTTCCTAGTCTGATAAATAGAATAATAATATTATTATATGTTATACATAAGTTTGATAATGCCCTAGTGTAATAAAGCATTGACGCTGACGTCGTTTATTTATTGGATACGTTTGGCGAATTTACTAGGTCTGTAATAGGTAGAGATAAAAGAAATTTTGATGTTTCATCTGGAAAAGCTTACATGGGATGAAAAGAATACTAGTATTACATTAGTGTCTCGTTGAATAGAATTGAAAGAAAAGCTCGGCAGAGCCTCGCATTTAATTATTTTATTCAAATCGTTTAATAACATCAATATGAAAAGACACTCATGTAATATAGTTTACCAATTATATTTATATATGTGACTGGATAATACGTATAGGCATTTCGTGAAGATGTTTGTTATATGTGAAGTTAAATGATGCCGGTAGTCACAATCCTAAGGTAAAATAAAGGTTAAGAAAATCGGTCAAAGGTCATAAGTGCAGATACAAATTTCACTTATATTGCATAATATCTTCGCCATTTGATGAAATTAGAGAAAAAAATGGTATCTGATTTAAGCCAATGCATTACTATGAAATAAAATCAGTATATGCAAATTAGCTGGTTTGCATATTAATTGATATTAATGAAAGCGGCAAAATCATACAAAATTACGATAAAATTGGCATGTATATACAGCTGTTCAATATTTATTGTTTTATTTATAATTTCCATGATTTGAGAAACAGAAAGGTAACAAATGATATATGGGATACTTATCTATTGGTAAACGCAACTGTTTGTATCGCCATCATATCTGTTTCATGTTTTATGTGTAGATACTGCTTGAAATGGGTGGAATGAGTTGATATCTGACCAACAGTTATCTTTAGCACAATTATGTATTTGTATTTGCAAAACAAGGCTATTTCAAAATGTGAACCTACGTCATACAGCCAACATAGCTGCCATTTTTTCAAAATTGCAACCAAGATGACAACCAAAGGTAAGTATGATCAAAAGTATGCATATATATGAGGGTTTACATAATTATGTTTTAATGTAATTTACTGCAGTATTAAAATTGATAAATACAACTGATGATAAGACCATACGCCATGTACAACCTCAGATAACCAATATGGCGCTCATTTTTCAAATGACTGCAAAAGTTCAATATTTCAAGGTTTCTTTGCATGCATTGTTTTATGTAGTTTAGTATGGTATTGTGACTGAAACCATCCCAGACAACCAATAAGCCGCTTTTCACAATGGCCTTCAAGAAGTCAGTATGTTCATTTTTTCTGATATACTGGAGATGTACAAAAGGTTTTATCTAGAGGTATAGAGAAGGCTACTATCGATATCTTTGGTATATCGGCAGGCAAACTTGGCTTCTCATACAGGCCACTATGGATATTTTTAGGATACAGACAGGCAAACTGTGTATAAATGATATATAGCCAGGCCATTTTTGGTATCATTTGTTCACGCCATCCGGGCAAAATATTGATGCCACTATTGGTATAGAGAGTATACAGACATGCCACTCTGGGTATCCTGTGTATACAGACTGGCCCTTCTCGATTATACATACAAACATCTAGGGAAAACCTGGCTATACATATAGGCAGCATTAGGTAGCCTGGATATGGAGACAGATAAAATGGGTATCTTAGTTACTGTATGCGTACATTTATTAGCGCGGCAAAAATTTAGTGCAAACGCAATTTTTGGTGAAATATCTAATAAATGCGTGGACGTGAATTAGCGCTCTCGCGAGACCGCTATTTCCTTATTTTAGCGCTGTCCGAGATTAGGCTCTCGGAGATTTACGGAGATTCACGAAGATTTTCGGAAATAAACTTAACCGTCGGAACAAAACGCTACACCATCTTAAGAGGCCTAAGGAATTACCAATATCTAATAAACAAACTGAAACAGAAAGCAAGAACTTACTCTGGAAGTAAATCATAATGGCAATAAGCACGTTATTATTGTATTTTTTACACGCGATCTGTTTCAGGCCTGTACCACCATAAATAACCGAACATGAGCGAATATTAGCTTTTTAAATGTGTATAATATATGTTTGGATTAAATTGATCATAAACATCAAAATACATGGACGATCTTTTCTGAAAACATAATATTTTAGTAAGTATACTAACTGAATTACATCTGCTAAAAGTTTGTACCTGTGAGATTCGTGTTCGTGGACTGAAATAAAAACATTGCAAACTTTGCGCTAAACAAGCTATCAAAGAACAATATTATATAATACCTTTTTAGTTTTTTTGTTTGTTTTTTTTGCCTTCCCTTATTGTTCTTTGATAGCTTGTTCAGCACTTGAAAAAAGACTATGTCGATTATTATGAAATGAATACCTTCCTGGGAGATAAAAACAGGTGTTATAACGCCATGACAAGGTCCACATTTCTTATAAGTTACTTGTAGGCTATCTATCTATCACGATATGATGATCAAAATAAACGACGTTTGAGACAATGTGGCGCGGCGTTAGTGAAATTCTAGAATTTAACTACAGTAAGTATTCGGTGGTTATTTTTTGACAACTCGTAAAAAAAAGGTTATGGCGTTGATTTATAACAATAACTCTTAGGCTAATATTTCCTTCTAAACGATCAAATAGTTAAAAGCGATAGTATTGTATACAGAGTTGTCAAATTATCTCTATTTTATTGTTTTATGCTTTTGTTCATAATTACTAAATGTATACAGTTCAACAACTTATGAATGACAAATACATCGGTTTTAACGGTACAATGAAAACCAATTTATTTATATATAAAGTTTGCTATGATCAAAGGAATTCGCACAACTTAAGTCGATACTGCCATATATAATCCACTAAATAGACGTTTTGTTCTTTTGCCAATATCTTAAACCTTAACGAAATAATGTCTTTAATTTTGCAGAGTAAGGGAATGTATATCATTTTTTGTCATACTTCAATTAATTTGAATGAATTTAAACCATATTGCTGACTTTTTTTTCATTTTTGACTAAATTACAGATATTATCTTACGAATATGAACATACAGAAATGCAGAAATGAGCTGTTGTCTTTGACATATAATGATATTTGACACGAAACATGTCTAGTATGTCCAAACTAAGCTCTTTGTCACCAAAATTGAGTTGTCACATAAAAGATGCCAGTGTTGCACTTAATCGAACTGGTATTAAATTTTTTGTCAGCTGTGTAAGTTTGGTCAGTACCTGGCAACAATTTTCTCAACTGCACATTTTAATACCACCACCCATTAACTGAACATTAACCGTAAATGTTCGAGTCCTAATATTGACTGTCTGAAGATTTAGACCGAACCTTTCAGATATGTGTAAAATTTTCAAGATAATTTAACCCCTGAAAATGAAGAAAAGGTGTAAATAAATTATGTGTCGATGTTTTGTCGATGTTTGTCGATGTTTGTGTCGATGTATTTTGTCGAGCTTTCGTCGTGTCGGCGTTTTGTCGTATCGTGTCGTTAAAGGCTTCTTAAATAATAGAATACAATCAGCAGTCCTAAATGGCACTACCTCTGATGCCATCCCAGTATCATCTATCTTACATCTTCCTAGTTTAAATGACCTCCCAAAAAACGTCAGTTCCAAAGTCCGTCTGTTTGCAGAGGACACGGCCATATATCTAATTCTGTGATCTGCAGACAAATCTGTCACTCTCCAAAATGACCTAAAACATCTAGAAAAGTGGGAGTTGGAGTGGGATATGGAGCTCAACCCCTCCAAGTTATAATTGATCCACGCCACTAGAAGGAAACATCCTATCCCTACCCAGTATTACCTACATGTAATCTAACTTGAATCGGTCAGCTCAGCTAAATACCTAGGCGTGGATATCTCAAATTACCTATCATGGGACAATCACATAAACAGGTAAACCAAGAAAGCTAACCAAACCCTAGGGTTCTTACGAAGAAACATTAAGGCCAAACCCCAACCGTCCGACCCCAGCTCGAATATGCCTCCAAGATATGGTCGCCCCATACCCAAACTCAAATGGACCAAAATGAAAGGAGAGCCGCCCGTTGGATCAAGGCCGACTACGGCCGTACTTCCAGTGTAACAGATATGCTACATTCCCTTAACATTCGTTGGCTGGATTTAAGGCGTATAGATTCTAGGTTATCACTCTTCTATAAGATTCATCACGATCTGGATGCAATCCTAATCGTAGATTACCTGACCCCAACCCGTTTTGCCGCTATGGCCATTCTCTAAGTTATAGGTTAATTACTGCAACCACTGACTATTACATGTTTTCTTAATTTCCGAGACCAGTGTACCATTGAAACCAACCCCCCACCCTCCCCTCAAACATGGGTTACCCGTCTCCCTACCCTAGAGCAGTTCAGTTGCTGCAGTTTGCAGTCTTGAACATGTCTCGCCCTAGTTATCCTGCAAACTCAAGTTTTAACCTTTTTATGTCACCAAACTGATTTTTAGTTTCTTCCATTCTAAATTTTTATCACTATATTCTTTCTCTTTTTGATTTTGACGCGCAAAACGTCTACGTTTCCGCAAGGGGGTTGACGTCAACGGTAGATAGATAGGTACAAATTTGAGTACCTTTTTATTACATACCCACTATCAAATAATTAGTTTATGTCCAAATTATCGTTCTGTAACGAAAGATAGGAAAAGTACAAAAAAAGAATTTTTCTGAAAAAGTAATATGCAAATCAAACTGACGCGCATTAATATCTTCCGCGAAGATGACCTCAATTTGTTGTCGCAACGTGCGCGTGGACGCCATGGACGTCACGCGATTCTTTCCATTACAACGTTAAGAAAACATTTTACGTCCGATATTAAAGTGTTCCACGTCAATATGGAAAAATATTGCACGATCGCGGCCCATTGAAACTCAATGTAAATAATTTTAGGTATGTAATAAGCATGCTTCTTTGCTTTACAAACTTTGTAAATACGTTTTTACATTCTATGTAAGAAGTCAAATCATTAGCATCTTTACTATGTCGAAACTTCCTCATCAATTTATTTTGTTTACATTTCTATTTTTATACACTCATTACCAAACAATTAATTCTTTATACGCTACCTTTAACATTATTTTTCACTTTTTATTTCTCAAAAGATATTCATTTTTTTATGATATCATTTATATCTACTGACAGTTATGACAACTTTCTAACTAGTGAATCAAAGTTGTTGCCAAGAAATACTGTTTTCTAAATAGTACCTTTACTCCTCATCTTTGTTATAAAATTTATAGAAAGTTGGTTCTAATTGAGTATACTCTTGTCGTGTATTGTCATTCGCTATATTTCTCTCTAAAACGCGTAAATGGTGGACACAGTGTTCAGTGGCTAGACGCCGGGCTACGAAACTTGGGACGTGAATTCAAGCCCCAGGCTCTTTCAGCTAGATGAATTTGTATTTGGATAAGAGTTCCGTGCATAGCTTCTTCATACCAGGCTCGTTAAAGAACCAGGGAGTTTTCTGTGATTGGAGCATCTTCTGTATCTTGCACTAGTTTCCCACTAAAAATTACTAACTTTCTTCTGGACTTACCGGTCGGGAAACAGATACACATAACGTGTTATTAGAGCGGACCGAGTGGCACGCCTGACTTCGAAATAAGGAGTCATGAGTTTGGGTCTCCTTTCACCAAACTAAAGTTAGTAGCAGTCATTCTGTGACTTTGACACGAGGTTCTGTGTATGTTATGGAGAGGGAGGAGGGTCTTTAATTGGAACATCATTCTGTATTTTGCAATGTCCTCTTAAATCCTGATATAACTAAAACTTCTGAAGTGGTCGCCAGCTTTCTACGCGTTTCATATTTAGATATGTTCCCTCTTTAATAATATATTGCTTAGGGGATCAATATAACATATTTTAAGCCCAGGCGCAATAACGTACGGTGATCAAAACAAATACAGGTAAAGAGGTAGAGCGTAGAGCATTGGACTCCACGTGGTGGTGGTTCGGGTAGAGCAAAAATGTCCCGCTTACCGCAAAATCCATCATTAGTGTTTGAGTAGGTAGTACTGTTCAGCGATCCAAAAAAGCATTCATGGAGCTGTTGTCGGCCAAAGTTTACATATGTTGTGAGAATTTTCCCCGCAATGGATGTAGAACAAACAGCTTTAAATATATATAGGGCTGGTCTGAATTTAGCTGTTTCGATTCAATGACAAGCAAGGATGACTCCAAAGATGATGTTGCATTTAGCTAATATAGTCCTTAAATCAATGTGATCACGTGCCGTGCTAATATGGTATATATATGCCTGAGGGAATATAGCCATGGCAACAGATAATCCATATTGATTTTTCGTAAAGGTCAAATGTTTTTATTGAAACGCGGCTTTGGATTTGTTGAGAAAAGGGAAACCCTTAAGATCCAATAAAGCATACCAGTAAACTGATTCGATAAAAAAAAATGGTATATTACATGAATTTAGACAAAAAAGTTGATATTTGCAGTACGTCTTTAATTGGAACATCATTCTGTATTTTGCAATGTCCTCTTAAATCCTGATATAACTAAAACTTCTGAAGTGGTCGCCAGCTTTCTACGCGTTTCATATTTAGATATGTTCCCTCTTTAATAATATATTGCTTAGGGGATCAATATAACATATTTTAAGCCCAGGCGCAATAACGTACGGTGATCAAAACAAATACAGGTAAAGAGGTAGAGCGTAGAGCATTGCTCTCCACGTGGTGGTGGTTCGGGTAGAGCAAAAATGTCCCGCTTACCGCAAAATCCATCATTAGTGTTTGAGTAGTACTGTTCAGCGATCCAAAAAAGCATTCATGGAGCTGTTGTCGGCCAAAGTTTACATATGTTGTGAGAATTTTCCCCGCAATGGATGTAGAACAAACAGCTTTAAATATATATAGGGCTGGTCTGAATTTAGCTGGTTCGATTCAATGACAAGCAAGGATGACTCCAAAGATGATGTTGCATTTAGCTAATATAGTCCTTAAATCAATGTGATCACGTGCCGTGCTAATATGGTATATATATGCCTGAGGGAATATAGCCATGGCAACAGATAATCCATATTGATTTTTCGTAAAGGTCAAATGTTTTTATTGAAACGCGGCTTTGGATTTGTTGAGAAAAGGGAAACCCTTAAGATCCAATAAAGCATACCAGTAAGCTGATTTGATAAAAAAAAAATGGTATATTACATGAATTTAGACAAAAAAGTTGATATTTGCAGTACGTATAAGGTGTATGGGTAATCAAATTTTGCATTATTATTATTTCTAACAGGTAATAACGTGTGACCCAAGTGATACATGCAGTGTTTGGTGTCTGCTTAGAATTAGCATTTACAGAAGGAGGTTGGTTGTTGAATGAATGGTTATTTTAGCAAGACTGTAGGAAAACCATGCACTGACATTACCAGAGTGGTTATTGTTAAAGAATAGCCGAGGTATGACACTAAAATATATACTTTAAGACAGGCATAAGTTATATTTTGCTCTTACAATGTTCAACATTATATTTGGAAACTTTTTCTCTTTTCCTTAAAGCGATGAGAGTCTGCGGGACGCCTTTTTGTCGATTTTATTTCTCCTTTTATGTGACTATTGATAAGGGTTAATACATTTATATCGGATAAGAATTTTAGATTCAGTTGCTAAAAAGCTTAATTGGAAACAGGTATAACATTGAAAGTTGAACAATAAAACAGCTTGCGGCCCAAAATAATTGTTTGAAAGTATTAAAAAGTAAATAAAAGCAGATACAAGGTTTGTATTTACGTTTGTTACTCAGTTTGTCGGGAAAAAATGTCAACATTAAACCAATGTGTTATCAGAATTGAAACAGTGGCACATCTTGGAACTGAATCATCTCCTTTTTGTTGTTTGTATTTTATTATATTTCAGTTTTTAACTGTTTCAGTATGGTATTTTGGGCTTAACAAAAATATTTTTCCAAGAGCAGTTTAAGAGGCATTCTTAATAGCAAAAATGTTTCCTTAAATATGTATCTAAGCTTTCATGGTCTAAGTTCTGCAAAAATAATCTAGAGATGATTAACAGTCATTTATTCGATTTTCTTTGCAAGATTATGATTTCTCTTATTTACAGTTGCATCATTTTTCCATATGTTGCTGTAGCTGTGTTTGGGGATGCTCTGTACTCCTGGGAAATCTACCTCTACCTTTTATCTTTTCTAACCCTACCTTTTATCTTTTTGTTGTTGTCTATAATGGAAGCAGCAGCCATATATCTATGACCCTGTGGCCAAGAACTGATAAAAAAGATGCTATAGAGGTCTGCTAGAAAGACCTGTAGGCTCTTAAATGTTCTAATTATAGTGTATAATCTCTTTCTAAATATCAGCTAGTCTTTATTTTCTGTCTATTAAATGCTTAAGTCACTTTTAGTAAAGCTCTACGGTGCCAAAATATGTTGACAGAGAGGAGAAACACTGTTTTAGTGATGAATGGGGTATAAACTATTTCAAAAGATTTTCAATATATCAAAAGAAACTTACTAAACGGTGTATTACTAACATACCAGTTGTGGAAACATCAAGTGAATAGTTGAGTGCATGATACTTGATATCAAGTGTTGTTAACGTTGTGTATTTGTAGACATTAAATGGAATTAACTTCTATTATCTTGACATAAGTAAGTTGAAAGATTTTCTATGTAAGGCAGGTTTATACATGCATTAACTAATGTAATCCTTATATTTAAATGAAAACTATTTCGGCACCGACTTTTAATTTTTCAATGATTTTGCTCTCGGCGCCAACAATTACGTACAAGCTTTGATGACATTTTGCACCCAAACATTATATAATCCAACTCTGAAAATTGGTGCTTATACTTACGTTTCGTTAAAAAAAAGAACGTAACCGCGGTCTTTCGAATGTTACTGACGTCTCATTGGCAGTGATATAACGCTGAAATACGCGCTTGAATACATAAATGATAACGTGAAAACGTATAAACCAATCAGAGTGCTTGCATTGAAAAGTATTGTAAATATGAATATTCATAATGCTGCCAAATACACCTTTTCCTGGGAAATTTAAGACAAAAATGTCGAATTAATTATATTTTTTATCAAACACATAATGCACATAAAGGCAAAAAAAAAACAGCAAGTTAATGCCACACAGGGAAACAATTTTAAGTAACGTAAGAGATTTTTTGCAAAATAGTCTTTTCGATTTGACAGTATCATACACTTTAGCATAATAAAACCAAACGAAAGTGGTATTCAGTTATTTTAGTTTATGCATAATCACACCCTATAAACGACTGTATCCCCCGTTTCCTCTTGCGAGTGATCAAAACAATAAAATGACACGGAAAAGGTAAGAATCGTCATTAAATTCATTATTTGACTTTACACTGTATGTGTATTTAAGTTAAACGATAAGTCTAACATAAATATGTGAATATGATGATATAATAAATGCTACTGACAGGTAATGTTTAAAAATGTTGACTGATCACACCCATTGCATGAAAATTCTCTCGACCAAGTCACGAAATTGATGAATATCACGCCAGATTGATTTGTAATCCAATTATCCATCATGTTTTCTGTAATAAGTATGCATACTCCATAAATGTATGTAAATAAAATGTTTTGTTTCTGTTGCGTTTTTGAATGAAATTAATTTTTCTCTAGTCGGTGAAAAAACATTTACTGTATGCCGGCTTGCCAATTTTGATATTTGATCTGAATTCGTATTTGCGAGTGATACTGTATTCCATCTTGCGATTACAAAAGGCGATTTATGTCCTTAAAATGCGTAAATGAAATAAAAAGTATGCATACAAAATTGTTTCTTCTGATCAGTCGTCATGTTTATAATGTCATTAAATGTCGAACCCAACACCCCCACCCCCATGCGATACTTATACTAATCCATTGGGGGTGGTTGGATTCGAGTGTCTGTGACTCGCTATCCTACTTAATTAAATAATTCATTGAATGCTTCAGCATCGTTTACATGCAAGTGTTCAGAGTTGGCTTTACACACATATACTATTATGAAATACGAATTAGAAACTGAATGTATACACAAGGTCCCTACCATGTCTTGCAAAAAATTAATCGTCGATTCCCTATGGAAATCACACGAAGTAATGTTACCTTACGATTTCAAAATATCAGTGAGATAAGACAGGAGAGGACTATAGGTTGACCCCCGTCTGTCTGTCCGTCTGCAGGAAAATGATCCTCTGATTTAAAAACAACAAACAAAAGTATTTCACCCGCAAGTATCCTGCGGATGAACGTATAAATAGAAAAGGATAACGAATATATTATCGATTATCGGAAAAGTCGATTAAGTCCTTATTAGTAATTCAGAGTTAACTTCATGGTGAATCAGTCAACAAGATTCAAAAGCAGCACAAAATAGCTGAATGGCCTAATGGTTTAACCCCGTTTCTCAATAATAAAATAAACATGTTATCGTTACAAATACAGCCGTCATGTTTACTGACTGTCAAGATTTACCGCTATTTCTCATGTTAGAAATAGTTTGCATTTGATAGTGATAACGCACACACGCCAGGAATATGTCCTTGCGAATTTGATCGTTTCCATTGCTTACAATTTATTAATCAAGTCAATGCTCATAAGGGCCTCTGACAACAATTGTAACAATAACAAGTCATAGTAACAAAATCAGATTGACATGTAAAACCTCGTTGCAGAAGTAACTGATGATGTGGAGGACGAAAACTAACTATTTATCTAAAAGCAGACATAATTTTCTTACACGAAACAGCCAGTTTTAACAAAGTATTCTTATTGTAATTGTTCATAAGGTCAGAAAATTTGAGAGTATCTGGATATTTAAAATAATATTCATCTATATATTAAATATATAGATGAATATTATATTGATAGAAAAAATATATTACATTTGTTATCAACATTGAAATATATCTTTGTAATAAAAAGGAAATTCATCTCCTAAATATGTTACTGTTACACAAATGACAAGTACTTTGTTCTCCTGCATTGTTTTCAAATCTACCTTTTTCAATTGGCAACATGATTCATGCATCTGAATTTACAAAGTGAAATGCTAAGGTCAAAAGGTAAAAGCTTGAAATATTTTACAAATACAAATTCGTGTTTATACATTCTATAATTTAAACATATGCTTGGGTTATTAACTGAATAGTTCCAGTTTTGTATAAACTGATTTTTAATTCAAGTGTTAACAACATTTTTGAAGGAGTTACAAGAGCGAATCTTCTGATCTTACGACTAATTAGATATACCAAGAGAATCAAGAATTTCTTTAAAATAACATAACCAGTTAAATTTCTTGTTTCGTCTGTGAGACAGTGAGAGAAGTTCTGTACAAAATATTACAAATTTTATTTTCCTTAGAGTTTATTAACTTACTCCAAAAAGTTAACACTCTACATTTAATACGGCTCGAAAGTGGTAAAATACTAAGATCACCATACAACATGTTATTAGGGGTACTCTGCTTCAAATTTAAAATAAGTTTTATATATTTCAACTGAAATATATCAACAATATCTAAATTTTCAACCCCTCCCCCATACCTCTGAGCCGTACAAGACAATAGGAGTAACCGTGGTATCGAAAAGGTGCAACTGCAAATAAATAGTTAAAAACAACTTCCTGAATTTACTAATAACTGCAAACATAGCTTTGCGTGCTTGATCAACTAAATGAGCCTCAGTTCTACCGAACTTGCCATTGAATGAAAATTGAATACCTAGGTATGAGAAGTAGTCAACAATGTCTAAAATATTACCACTCTCAAATTGAAATACTTAAGCATTACGTATGCCTCTATTATTTTTCCAAAATATGACAACTTTAGCCCCTATGAGGTGCAATACTCTGACATAGCATTAAGAGCTGACTGGAGGTCATTAGGGGTCTCTGCTAATGTGACTGTGTCATCAGCATATAATAGCAAATATAACTTGAAGAAGAAAACTTCAAAATCGTTATCACTAAATATATGACTAGCATTATCAGAAAATAACTGAAGACCATGAAATTTACTAGACAAAAAGCTATTAATCATACCAGAATAAAGAAAATAGAATAGGAAAGAGATTTTCACCTTGTCTATCTCCTGTATCACAAAAAAAATCAGACAGAGTATTGTTTGATCTTACACAAGACTTCGCTTTATCATACATGTTAAGAATAATTTTAAAACATTTACCATCAATATTTTAACTTAGAATCTTTCGCCACATAGCAATACGATTGATTGAGTTGAGGGAATTTGGTTAATCCACAAAAGCACAGTACAGTTTTTTATTATTGACAAAATACATATCTATAAACAATTTTAAAGAAAATATATGATCAACAGGGCTATAATGTTTTCTAAATCCAGCCTGTTCTTCACACAATATGATATTGACCTCAAAAGTGTTTAACCTAGTGTTTTATAAAGATGTGAACAACTTTCCAAAACAGCTTAATATAGTTATGCCCCTGTAATTGTCAGGGTTATTAATGCTACCCTTATTCTTGTACAAAGGTAAATAACACCATTACTCCAGATATCGGGAAAAATACCCGACAACGACAGACGACGGACACAGGATAGTCACAAAAGCTCTTCTAGAGCACTTCTTGCTCAGGTGAGGTAATAGACCCTCATTTTTTCCTCTAATGGCACTTCTGCTTGTAAAATGGGGACTTATTTCATTCGCAGAATGTATTTTCAGTAAAATAAGACAAGGTTCATGTTAAAGTTCATGTGTTTATGGCAAATACAAAGACAAAACTAAAATAAAGCTGATTACTGTGCGACGCTGTCAAGAAAGCGATCCACAAAGGATTAGTAGATTTAATCTCGCGCCGCTTCACCCCATTTACTGTTCATATTCTCGCATGTTATTAATTGCTTCTCCGATTATATATTAGTTGGTTTGAAATTCTAGAAAATATAGTCTTGTATGAGACACATTGTCGCATTACGGTCTCATGATGGTGAACATTTGTGTCAAGTTATTTCAAAATCACTTAATGCATAAAGACGTTATGGCACTGATACGAAACACAGACCATGTTTCACCTTTAAGTGTAACTTTAAAAAGAAAAAGGAAAGTAATAAGATGGACATTAACTACATATGGCCGATGTTTGCATGAAAACTTTGAGAGAGGTAGATGCAATAGCACTGAAGAAATTGCACGACTAAATATATGAGGACACATATACAAACAGATCGAACAGACAGACCGCATGGTGACTGCTTTATACCACCCTCCTTCAAACATTGTTTGCGGGTTCTAAATATGAAGAAAAACTACAGGAGCATAGGAAACGCCGATATTTTTTTAAAGAAGTCACTCACAAACAGGCATACAGTCTTTATACCAAACTCACAAACACTTGTACAGAAATTAAGCAAGCATGCATACAGTCAGGAAATAGCATTGAATTTTCTTTCCTTTACGGTTATAAACAAATTCGAGTATTTATCAATGGTTTTATTTCCTTTTACCAAACTAGTTTTGTTTCTTTATCCATGAAACAGTGGAATTTACATATAGGTCATTCTTCAAGCAAGAAAATAAGTACTTTTGACGCTGACAATGTATAATTTCTCGACAAAATCAGTGATCAATCGAGTTTTTTGCTATAATTCTACATGTCATCAGACTAGCACATTATATACAGAAACAAGTCATGTTCAGGTTCTAATAAAATGTAAATATATATACCTTTAAAGCAAATCAGTCACTTTAAAATGCTGTTTTTCAACGTTTAGATGTCAGTTTATTGTTTTGATCACTCGCAAGAGGAAGAGGGGAAATACAGTCGTTTATAGGGTGTGATAATCAAACATACGGTAAATTTCATGGTCACGTGCATGAGGAGATATGAGAGCGAATGACCTCCTTCGCTCAAAACCAATCAAATGGTATCTTATTTCATCATAAAGATTTAATGTGATTAGGAAGCAAATTTCTATCCGATTTCTTACATCTGATATCATACAAACAGGATCAACTACAACAGTCAAATTACAATGTCTATTGTGCATTTTAAAACTGCCACATGTAAATTTAATTTCAATGCCAATGCTCTTATATATTTATCTTCGATCAACAGTTCAAATAAATTGGACTAAACAAAACATTATTTTTCGATTTCCAGCTCCTCCAAGTAGGCTTTTGATCTGACACATTAATGAACAAAGTTAGCTTCTTGAACTTAGGCGTCAACTATATATTACACTATCTTCCTACCAAAACTGTTAACGCTTGACAAGAGTATTCGTCCATACAGATTAGCGGCGGCGGCTATAGTACAAGGTATTTTTTTTTTATATTTGACATTCACATTTGGTTTAAGCGCACTTGCAACTGAATATATTGTTTACGTACAAAAACGACAATATATCCAATTTGGGATGGCAACAGCTTTTGTACATTTTTTCGCTTGACTTATAGGGATCTGTGATTTTTCACATTTTAAAAGCCATTATTTCGTTTATTTGTATTATGACGTACACTTGCTTCGTTTTAATCAGAATTTTAGAAGATATCATTTGAAACTTGTATTAGGACATTACTCAATTTTGTCAGCTTATGGATAAAGCTTAGAATCATTTTCATAGTGTACTAACATAGATCAACATTACAGTGATGGTAGTTCTGCATTTGTGGATAAAACATTTTATCTACAATGTATAATTTGATATAACCCCGATTTTTCAAACCTTTAAAATACAATTATAGAATTCGGCAAACAAAAAGAAATTGTCGTTGGTTTTATTTCTTCGCCAGACTGATTTGCAAAAATTGGACCTCTAAAATATTTCAGTACGGGAGTCTATGGAAAAATCACAAAATCGACAAATATGATAAGGAACATATAGTATAATCATAATCAACGTTCATTTATTTTCTGTGGCTTCTCCTTAAACAATATGTTCCTGAATTTATGCTGAGGCATTTTTTCAATAGATACGCTTAAAAGAACTAGTGTTAAATGGCATCTGTATAGTTTTTGCCATTATTTGTCAAAATGTAATTTGAAATTATACTTTAAGCCTAAAATGAAACTAGCTCAGATATAGTTAAAAGTTGCGCTGTAGCAGAAAATATATTACTTATGTATATGAGATAGGACATTAATAGAATCATATAAATATCTGATGCTCCCTTTACCTTCCATATGGGTTACTCTGGTTTTCAGGTCATCAGTAGCCATAGCTGCTTCATCCATATTCTTCAGTATTGATTTCATTTTGAATTCGACAGCGTCTGATGTTGTTACTGCCACGGCAGTATTATCATTCATTCTCTTAATTTTGCCTTCGAGAAAATCTACCGTTGCTTCCATCGCAGCTATTTTCGTCAACACTGATTGTATTTTGTCACTAAATGATGCCTTTCATTCAGCTATATATTCCTCTATTGAATCTATTCTGCTTTCAAGTTCACAAGACATTGTTTGTGAAGCAAGAATCTTACCATCTATATAGTCCTAGAGATTTTGTAGATATAGATATTCTTTTCCTGGTGCAATTGTCTTCTGACTACTGTCAGTTTCTTCCTTAATTTCACTATTAATTAAATCTGTAAGAGTTTTTCCCCGGTTGTCTTCTTTGGGACAAAACTTATTTGTGTCATCAGTTATGTCATTAAGACGTGTTTCTACCGTTTTTTGTTTCCTTGCAATTCTAGCCAGTGTTGAAGAAATGTAGTCAAGTCTCCTTGAGTGAGTATCAGAAACTTTACTGTTGTCAACTTTGACGCAAATTACTTGAAAAAGAGTCAATAAACACAAATGTCTTATAGAGAACTCCATTGCCGTATTTGTTTTCAAAATTTCAATGGTTGTTTTGAAAATAGCACTCAGTTACAATAACGTGTACAACTTTACTACTGGTAATTAAAGAGTGCGCGTTTAAGACGCATATGTCATATGTCGAAGAGTTATACTTGAATTATTTTGTGAAACAGGAAGTATTTCATAAAAAAGTTTATCGATTCGTTTAAACAGTATTTATTTCAATCAAGTAAACATAACATAAACAGCATTGTAACAAATACAGATAGAATGACAAAAAAGTTACAAGGTAACTTATCTGAAATCCATTCCTAAGCATTTTGTGTACATACAATTAGGTTTTTATTGTTATAGCACGCTGCGATAAGATATGCACTGTTGAATGATCAAAACAATGCAGAACTGAGTATTTCTTCATCTGCCTAATGTAGACGTATGAAAAATACAACACAAAAGAAATGAAGGAAATAAATTAGATGTTAAAATATATTTAGCTAGTCGGGGACTCCCACCCATCAACCGTTTTGACTCGGATCAAAACGACCTGTCGCTGCTATGAATTGCTGAGCTTTGAATATAACATGCTGATTTTGTTCGAAACACAGATGCTCGTTGCAAAACAGAAGGTTGTGAAATGTAGTGGGACAAGGGAGGTTAGTCAAAAGATTTTGTCTTTGCTTGGTGTAGTTGGGACAGAATAAATAGAAATGACTACTTGTTTCAATTAAGCCACAACTATACAATGGAGGGTCAATTAGTTGGCCTAAGCTGACCGATTTTAAATAAGACGTTGGACTTTTGATTATTTCTTGCGTTTAAAGCATTTTTGAAAGAATGGATGGTCATTTGGCCTGTCATAGAAGCTGGTAAACTGTTCCATTCCCGTATTGTAGTGGGTAAGAATGATGTTCTATAGAAGTCCGTTTAATACGGTATCAATGATAACCTTTGAGGTGTCTAAATTCAAACCTATCATAAACCAGAGGAAGAATTAAATTGCATTAGTAGTTGGGTACTAGTTTAATTTTCATTTTAAATGGGAGGGAAGTTTATGTTTTCTACGTCTCTTAACTAAGGGCAGTTCCAGAATTAATTGTATAGGAGGGTCGGAAGGCACTTTTTGAAAACACCCAACACCCATATTTTTTATTTTCATCCAACATCACTTCCCATGATTTTTAATTTTCATCCAACCACACAACCCATAATTATGAATTTTCCACTAACCCACACCAACTATACTTATTAAATGTACAAAAATCGAAACATTGAGAGGTCAGTTGTTATAACCGATGGCGGTAGTATTTAGTTTTCCCTTTCTATATCTCAAAAACGTTGAAGAGTCACCAAAATATTTTATTCTGCTTCGAAAATTCGCCGTTAGAATAGAAAAATGTATATAACCCAAACACCTGATTTATTATAAGCTCACCCGTAAAACCTGTTCGATTACTGGCGAAACAATCGTCAAAAGATGCTTGTCAATCTGACTAAAAGTACTTGATCTTCTGAACGAAGATCTGAGGATGACCCATTCACATTCGTCTTCTGTATATTTTGGATTTCCAGTATTGCTTATTTTAATTTTTGCAAATCTATTTTTATTTGAACCAATCAGACGAATTGTTCGAATGTCAAAGAGATTATGCTATAGAAACCCCTAAGAATTAGTTGTTTTTGTTGGGTTTTTTTGCGATGTTTTTCCATTCAAAATGTCGGTATAGTGTAGGTAAACTGCCCGTATATTCATTTAAAGACCTTTACGTGTATCACGGTCAGTAAAGAAGCGACTAGTAGTTAAAAAGAAAGGAAAATGTCTGTAAGTAATTAAAAGAGGTATTCAAACACCCCTCACCATAGTTTTAATACTTTTACAACCAACCCACCACCCATAAAGACGATTTTTGTGAGGACAACCACCCATAATTATGATTTTCTGATGGAACTCGCCATCCATAATTATGACTTTCCGATAGACCCCACCATCCGTCAATAAAACATTCGGTTGGCGTCCGGCACCCCCATACATTTAATTCTGGTCTCATTGCTAGATTCGTTGTAAAAGTTTATCCTAGTTACAATATTTAGTTCCGCCCGTAATTATTCTTAATGATTTGAACAGATGGATGACCAGTCGTACGATGAATTGGCAAATACTACTCTTCGCTTTCGAAGAGTGAGATACGATTTGAACCACTGAAGTAAGTTATCACAGATACCAATTGTGGACAACTTAAAAAGAAGACCTTCAGGCCATACTCGGTCAAAGGCTTTGGAGATGTCGCAAAAACTTCTTTACCGTCATCCATAGCCTTACAAATGTCGTTGTAGATATACACAAGCTGATTAACTGTCACCATTTAAATCCTGTTTGATAACTGCTAAGTATGTTATTTTGTGTAAGAAAATTGAAAACATTTCTGGGTATACATCGTTCCATAAGCTTCCCAATACAGTTAAGAAGAGATATTGGCGGTAGTTTTGAGAGTCGGATGGATTAGACTATTTGTAAATTGGAGTAACATTTGCTATCTTCCAGACTTAGGGAAAGTACAGCTAGGACGGAGGAGCCCTCCTTAAGCAGCCGTGGACTGACCATGTCCGGACCATTGGATTTAGATGGATTAATAGAAGATATCGCATCTGTCACGTCTTATTGTGAAGTTTGAATAAATGAGAGAATATGTAATCGTTGCTCCGGGTTATCAGGTAGTGAATGGTTGCTGTCGTTAATGTTGGATTGTTCACAGAAATAGGAATTAAGAATATTGGCCTCGTCTATGTCCTCAGACGCTGTCCTACCATTATAAGGCAATATAGGTCAAACAGTTGACTTGTATTTATTGGTAATTTTCTTAGAAAGTTTTAACCATGTTATAGCATCAAAATTGTCTTGATAATTTTGTCAATGACTTTATTTTTTAAGTCGTTTTTGGCTTTTCTTAGTTCTCGTATTGTTTCGTTTCGTTTTTGTTTGATCTTATTCCAGGCGTATTGCTTTAACACAACTTTGCCTTTCCGAAAATCTGTTTCTTAGTCTTATTAGTTTTTAAATTCCGGAATGAAAGCATGGTTTATCTGCCGGACGAATCGTGACACTTTTAGAAGGAATTGTTTTAGAGACAACATTAAGTATAGTGTTGCTTAAGTCGTCGGCTACAGAATCTAAGTCATCGGTATCTAAAAGGGTATCTCGACTAGATCAAGTTCTTCTTGATAACTATCAAAGTAATCTTGGTCATGTTTCCACAGCTTTCTTCTAAATGAGGTGATTTTGGGTTTCTAAAATTTAAATACTACAACGGTTGGTCAATGAAATCTTGTGAGATCAGGTTTAAAAGGATCTGCGGTGAAACTTGATGTGACATGTTGCGGATTGTTTACAAATACAAGATAGATAAGAGACTGAGAGTTTTCAGTAAAACGTGTTGGCTCAGAAATTAGTTGTACAGAGCTATTTGATGTCATAAGTCTTAATATCTTGTTTGACTGGTCGTTTAATATATTAGTGTTAAAGTCACCTGTGATGGCGACATTGTTAGAATGATTATGAGCTCTATCAATGCTCTTTTCTAGGAGAGTCCAATATTCGTTGTTGGAACAGAGAGGTCGATAGTAGCATCCAACCAAATGTTTTTGTGACGTAATGATTTATATCCATAAAGCGTCTAAACCAGAAACTTTTACGTCCAGTCGTCGAGTAGCACAGAGCCCAGAACGTACATATATCGCGACACCTCCGTCAAGTCTACCGGCATGGTCATCGGACATTACATACAATGAAAGTGCTTGGGTACATGTCACAGAGGGCTAAAGCTTTAACATCATACATATTGACAGACGGATAGACAGTTAGTATCAGTCACTGCTTCGCAGTTATAAAAAAATGAATATAAAAAAATATAAATTGTACATATACAATACATGTGCACAAAACAGAGAAAAATAGACGTTACATACTAAACAAATATAACATGCGGACAGTTAGACGGACGAACAGACAACATCAGATAAATTCATGAAACAGCTTCTCTGTCACTATTAAACAATATGTGCGGCAGATTGTATATATACATTGAAGTTTCTTGTCAACAAAGTAGTGCGTAATATTTAAATATTATATATACACGTATATATACATATAATTTATATATAAGGTCAAGCGCAATATTCAACGAACGTACAGAGGACATAATGGCTGTCAGGCGGCGGATGCCATCAGACATGTTAATATACACCAAGGTTATATGTCAACATAGTTTTGTTAAATAATTTTATCTATAGTAAATCTATCGTTTCATCTCGTGAAAAAATGGATAGATTTCACAGGAGATATGCGGACTGCCGGACGGACGGACTGCCACAAATATAAAGGCTTTATTTTGCTTCATAATGAACATGTACTGTAACATTGGATCTGTAATCCGAATTAGGTTCATATAAAATACATCAAATACAGTATGCAATGAAAGCAACATAAGTAAATGTCAAAGTACAAAACTAGCAAAATGGGCAAGCGACAGGATAAATGTCAAATAGGACGTCGTCCGACGTAAAAACAGACGGACAGACAACACGAAAAGATTCATTTAACAACAATATAAAACAACAAATAGGCCATAATGTTCATGTCAACATAGTAATACAAAATAGGTTTAGATATAGGCTAGTAAATTCAACATAGAATGCGATGAAAACACATAGGTAATTGTCACAGAAGACATGCAGACAGACGGACAAGCGTAAGCAGATCATTACATATCAGTGAATCAAATTCCTTTTCAAACAATAAGTACATGCCATACATATACAAGACAACGTGCTAAGTCCATATTTTAAAGCTGTAAGTAATCTAAAACCATACAAGTTTCAGATAAAATCAAATACGATTAGATATTCACCTATTGATAAAAAAACTGAATAATGAAACAAAAACATATCAATATAATTTTATAAAGCAGCAGACGGTAGGTCAGACGTCGTCAGAATATTACCTGTCAATGAAATACACTCGATACGAACAGAAATGCAGCGAGCCATGCTAAATAGATTTATGTATGTGTCAGTCTAACATGCGGCCAGACAGACAGACGGACAAATATCATCAGGTCATTACTAATTACCTTGTAAGAGATGCACCATATTCTACATAATACATTTATATCGTTACATATCAGTGAAGTACTGTGAAGTAGATTTATACATATATATAATAAATTCAAAAGGCAACGCAAGTTGTGTATTACATTAATGTTTTAAATGGATACATGCAATTATTATACAGCACGGTCGAACTAGTAAATTATCTTGCTATATATGTAAACTGAATGAATGTCACTGCACAATATATCCGTTGATCCGAGAGGACTTTTCAAAACACACGTTGCAAAAGATTTGTATACTGCACACAGTTAGTTGTGAATACCTATAGATTTCTAGACCTTGACTAGGGCGTCGTTAGATTCAATGCGATGCGTTTTTATGTCGTTGTCTTTAATGTCCAAGCACTGTTGCTTTGACGAATTGGCACTTCTCTCGCGAGTTAGGTCTTCGTTGAAAAAGAGACCAGATTATCAGATGACTGCAGTTTTTCTTTGCATTGTTAAAATCTTCTGGCAGGCCTAGTATGTTTCGAATTTGAAAATAATATCTCTGGGGCACGAGGGGTTGCTCCTAATATCTGCTGACGAGGTTATAGGTCTACCTAGTTGATGGGTCATATCGATCTCGTCAATGGACAGGTTTGCTCCTAGATCCTTTGCAAGTTTAAGGATCTTCTGGTCAGCATTCTCTTTAGGCTCTTCAGAAGGCCAGACAACCTCCAACAGTTACGCCGGCTGTATTGCTCAACCACGTCGGCTTTAAGTTCTATGGAAGCAACCCTGGCTCTGAGTGCCAAGTTTTCTGACTCTAGTTTTTCAAGTTTGGGTGTGATAGTGACATGTCTTCCTGTACAACAGGCGCAACAAGAACACTAAGTCAGTTGTCATAGGTGTGAGTGAACGATTCGTCAAGCATTCTGCTGATCTGGACTAAGTGAGACTCACCTAGAACAATCTTGTTTATAGGTTGATCAGACATGTGTTCGGCGTTTTTCTATGTGCTTATCAATGCGCGCCATGGTAGATTCGGCATTAGACATTTTAAGATCGCTCTGCTCGTTAGGAAATGATAATTTCCTCTTTGATTCATAGTGCGACGTTTGTTGTTACGAACAGTATACCAAGAAAGTTTTTCAGCGTGGGTGGATGGGTTGATATGCACTGACTATATACTGTTTGCTACTGGTAAAGTTCATCAGAGCGTGACGCAGGTAAATGACAGATAAAGTCTCGAAATTGAAAAATGCTCAAAATTCCAATAAAAATAATAAACCTGGTCAACACCAACCTAAGGAATAACACTTTCAATAACTCCTAGTAAAAGTTAAGTTTTGTGCCACCACAACAAATTTTCAACCTGCCATAACAGGAACGATAACTCCATAACGAACTAAATCATGTCCTATGGTGTAGAATTTTATTTTAGTCCAGTCTTTATTGGAATGACCTTCAATGGGCCAAAACCGCTGCAAAATCATTCATTGGGAAAACGTCGAAAAGATGCAAAACTGTCTTTAATACTGAACCACCTTACAAAGTTTGATTAACTCCAACCAATAGCTTCAGAGAGTATTAGAAAAGTAGGCAGGTCAATTTTATTTAGTTTATTTTTGAAAGGTCTATATTTCCGCCAAAATATCATACTAGCGTAAAACCAATAATATATGCGAAAACTGAGTTTGGTACAGATTATTATTATTATCATCTTGAAATCCCTGCAGTAATATAGGAGAAGTAGTCCGAACAAACTTGATCCGTCCTCATCTGTGTTTCAGTGTTCAGTTCTTACAGTTACGATCGACCACGAGTGCAAATTAAAATGAACCGTATAAATGTCCTTCCACAAGTAGTTGTTGGTCTTGTATGGTCTTAACTTGTGTAGCGCACGACCGATTAGGATCGTGAGGAAGTTTTCATGTTCAAAAAATCTGTCTGCGACAAAACTGTTTGTAACTGGTCTTAGGCAGGTCTTCAACAGTCTTGTGATTCTCCAGTAGCCCAACATACGCACGGCTATGCACGATTATTTACAAGACCTATCGTGCGCCTGCACGATTATTCACATGACACATGAGTAGCTGATTGGCTCCATATTGATAGGCATAAAAGCCGTTCGACGCTCATGACTAGTCTTGCTATTTGATCGCACGGCAAATTCATTAATCGTACTATCAGTCTCATGTTAAGGGTTCAAACCGTTCACAGTTGGACACTACGCTTCCCTCTTTGATTGTGTCTGACGGAAGAGGGGGAAGACTCTATGATAGGCAGTTCTTAAATTCTACCAGGACTTAACTGTTTTGATATCTGTCCTCTGGCCTGTTTCATCGGACCCTTAAGGGTGTTTCTCTTGTTGCTCTGTCTTCTGAAAAGACATTGAGTATATACGTCTTTGGTTTTTAAGGTTTGCTTTTTATATATTTATACACGAGCAGTTATGTATTTTACATTCCATGCCATTTTGTTTCCATTACGTGTATTAGAGATTCATATTCACCTGACTTTTATTTACACTGTCCCATATTTTTGGAACATGGTAGGGGTAAGAGTGAGGTTGGGTGCGCACCATAAACCAGTTTAAGCTCTCCAGTGGTGGTTTTGCCACTGACCGTTCCAAGGCGGTGCCCCACTGGTTGTTCGTTTTGTCCTGTGTGCGAGTGAGTGGTGTGCACATCTGCGTGCTGTGGGTTTCGTTTTGTGGAGGCTATGTGGCATTCCCTGTTTGATATTATTCTTTGTTTTTCAATAAAATAATAAAAAATAAGAATAGATTTCCCGGAAGCACACGCACATGCGCACTCACACACGCACACGAACACACACACACGCACACACACACACACACACACACACACACACACACACACAACAAATAAACAGACAAACAAGGAAAACACACAATGGGGCACCACCCAGGGACAAATCACAGTGTGGCACCGCCCAGGGACGACTGATAGCGACATTTATGGTGTGCCCTCTAATCTCAGGTGGGGGGAGTTTGCAATTTAAAAATTCAAATCATTTTTTATCATATATTTTTGTTTATAACTTACTATTTACAATTTAATTGTCCGAAAAATGAGTGGGGCGCACTTAGTCAACATAGGGGTGGTAAATACTTGTCTATAAGTTTTATTGCTAAATTACCTAACAGAAACCGCGCTAAATTACTAATAGAATAGCGCTTCACAAACTTGATCATAACTCAACAGGGTGCATTTATTGAATTTACTGTTAGAAAAATACTCTTGTTTCATTATATGCCAAAAAAAATCTCTTGCAAATGTGTTCTAAGTTAAAGGTAACAGATTTTCTTTTATCAGATTATGCGGAGAATTAGTATAAAGAGTGGAAAAAATATACATTAGATTGTTTTATAGCTTTTTGATAACATCTCCAAAATTCTTGATGGACTCCAGAATTCTTGACGGACTAAAACAGATTAACCCCGAATTCTCATATACCTTTGAGTAATTGTTCTGCACATGGGCTTTTATTGCAGTTACACAAGAAGCGCATAAGATTGAATTAGCAACGAATCAAGCTTTATAGGGTTTTCGTGTAGTTTAGAGATTCAAAGAGGAGTGAGCTTCAACTGATTGTCGTCAAGTCTTACATTAAACTCAATACGACAATGAAAATGACAATTATTTTATTTGACAATGGCCACCGGCCCATATCAAACAAATACAGCAAGTATGATATGAATACAAAACTGGTACCCAACAATGGTTTGAATGTAGTATTACAAATAAACCACTACAGTAACTATCAGTTCAAACTACAGTCAAGTGTGGTATAATACAAAAAGACATTATGGTATAATTACAGTGACCTGTACAAAAATTACACAAAGTTTTCCGTGAAATGTTTATGTATAACTCACTTTTAATACAATTTTAGAACAAAACAAACCTATGGGGCATACCTTACAATTCAAGACAGGTATGCAGAATATGACATAATAACAGTATCTAGTGTACAGTATATAAAATTGAGTTGTGCATGAAACCAAGGGTTACGCATTTAACATATTTTTCCTTTCTTTCATTGCAAAGTATGCATATTTTGCTAACTTAAGAATAATAGTATATGATGTTGAACTCATTAAAACATTGAATTTATGTAAATTTGTGTCTGTATAAAACTTCCTAGGAATATGATTTTCTCTCAGAGCTAAAAGATTTGGACAGATTAATACAAAATGATATTCAGATTTTACGTCCTTTTTACATAACTTAAGAATACGTGCTTCCCGATATCTACCCGTTTCAGTTTCAAGATCATGGGCAGAAATTCTTAAAATTGAAAGAGCTCGTCTATACTGTCTCTCCATTACAATTGATAGATAATATTCATGTCTGAATGTACTTTTAAATTGACAATAATTGAAAAGCTTTGGGCTTGCTTGTAAAGAAGCTACCCGTTTTTGACGGTATTGATCTTTCAATACACTGATCTGCAAGATTTTTGTTCAATATTACTCATCTTGTGGCGAAAACTGATACGTTTTCGTATGATTCAATTCATTTTATAATGTAATAAAGTCATATCATAATAGTATTATAATTTGAAGCTTTGTCTGCAGGAGTTAAAGCGAAATTCCTATGAAACCAAAACTAAGATATAGCTTTCTTTGATTTTGAAGTGAGAACTTGGGTTTATGAGGTAATAATAGTCTAAGACTAGTCGGGAACAGGTATTATTGTACGACTGCTAGGCTTATATCGCAAAGAGAAACACAACTGGACCAAAATCCCTTACGCCCCGCGACTAAAATGATCGCAATTAATCGCAGCTAGAATGTGTGTAAAGGTAATTATAGCCATAAACAGAATAATATTAGTTGTGAAACAGCACAAATATATCAGTTCGACTACAGGTTTCGCACAGTTTGTCAGTGGAAAGGCGTGAACACCTTTACTTCAGGTTAATAATGAGGCAATGCTTATTAGACTTTTGGCCAGAGAGACAAACTCTCCTCTTTCATAGGGAATTTTTGAATCTCAGTTTTTATACAAGATCATATTCCTGATTTTTGTAATTTGATCATTGGTCTTACGGATATAATACGTAAACATCAACTATTTATAAAAATTCTTCTTTAAAATTTATGGAACACATTTTATCCTTTCTAATGACTTTAACTGTAAACTTTATATCTTGTGACTTTTTTGTGAGTAAGGTGATATGTTAGATATAAACAGCTGTCATTTCTATGCAAGCGCCTTACCCCATTCTTGAATATGAGATTTAAAATAACATTACCCTTGAAATGCAAAAATTAAACAGAGAACAGTTCTATATGATAGTCCATATGTACGTAATAGTATTTATCTTTTTGATAATTCAATATTGAATTAAGTTTGCTTGAATCTTCTTGTTTGCTGACTTCATATTATCATACTTTGAGCGATCCAGCTGAACAATAAATCCCATTGTGATTTACGCTACTATGTCACTATACTTCTAAATAGTAACATTTAACTTATTTCAAACATTATAGAAAATCATTATTAATCATTTTTAATGAAACTGAACATAATTAAATGTATTTTCCACAAAATGATTTAGAGTGGGTTAGACGTATATTGTTTATGAGTCTTAAAATCTTGCTGAAATAATTTGTATGAAGCATTTACGTTGAGTGCATTCATTTAACAGACTATAGTTTTTCCTTAATTACTGAACATCAATCAAATTTTATCAAATTTTATCAAATTTATTATTTCATATTAAAAAGAAAGATTTTACGTTACATTAACACTTCTGTAGAAGGTGATACAACTTATTTTTTAGATAAATTGAGTACATGTTTAATTAATATCTGAAAGGAGGTTATTATGATTTTATGTAGCAGTCTTTTTTAAAAGAGTGGCATTTACTGCATATAATATTTTCTGAAGATGTTAGAATTTTAAATAGTACTCCTAATGCATTTCAGAACGTTTCGACTGCAATGATTTAATTCAGTCTGCGTGGGTATTAGATGCTGAAGGATGTTTATGGTAACGTTTCATATGGGTACAAATATAGTACAATTTCTCAATATGTAATATATTTCAGAAATTAAGTGCCTATCAGTATCTAGATTGATATCATATTTAGATTGAAACGCTACTTTCCTTTGCTTTAATTTTTCGTAAGGCGTAAAGTAGGTATATATACCATCTTGCCTTTTCGGTAACGTATAATGCCTATATGGCAGTTATTTTTCATTTTGAATAAAGACTAGGCTATAAACAGACATATAATTCAAGTGTCAATTATCAAATTTCAAATTGTTTTGAGTAAGTCTCAGTAGCTTTCAGAACCCAGATACTTAACATCATCTTTCTGCTGCTACCGAGAAGTACTGAGTTTCCTTTCCAAAATATTTCAGTATGAATCTAGTTATTTTAGGAGGATTTTGAACGATTATGATATATGAGCCGCGCCATGAGAAAACCAACATAGTGGCTTTGCGACCAGCATGGATCCAGACCAGCCTGTTCGCTAACAGTTTCTCTAATTCCAATAGGCTTTGAAAGCGAACAGCATGGATCCTGACTAGACTGCGCGGATGCGCAGGCTGGTCTGGATCCATGCTGGTCGCAAAGCCACTATGTTGGTTTTCTCATGGCACGGCTCAATTATTTGATAATAAAATTGATTTAGTCTTACCTAAATGGTGAGATAACTTGATATCTTTCAGCCATGATCAAGCTTCTCGGAAATAATCGCAAGGTCTTTGGGTGCAAACAATATTACACTACGATCTGTATACATAATGACCATACATTCAACGTCTATACAAGTGGTCCAGGATATATCTGACAGAGGGATGAAGGGTCATGTGTGCTACTTTGAAAAACTCCACAAGTAACTTGCTGTTTATATTTGCAAATCACTATCTCCAAAATTAATGCTCGACTATTCGAAGGCTCTGAAGGATTTTCTAAGTCCAAAAGGAGGCATAATTTGGATAAAATGCATGTCAGAGTTATGTGACTTGATGATAAAACCTAGTTTTAAAACCAAGAAGACACATGTGAAGTTTCAAATCAATATCTGCATTAGATCTGGAGATAATTTGCATGCGAAACTTTAACCAAGGTGTGACGCCGACGCCGACACCAAGACGAGTAGAATAGCTAGGACTGTTCTTCGAATTATCTAGCTAATCATGCAGTGGCTTTATTTATGTTGCTAGGAAAAACCATCTCGCCGATGGTCAATTTTTGTAGCGACTCAGGCATCATTTCATCGGTTGATTCAGTACAAAACAGATTTCAAATATACATTAATATATGATTTTAAATCATGTAACGAAAATAACTTTCGATCAGGTCCGTGCCAACATATGTTTAAACTACCTTTATCCTTTTGTGACCAACAATAACGGTTGGGCCGAAATTTGTGTATTATTCCTTTGGTTAAGATCTTTTTCATGTTCTGAGATCAAACCCAACTAGGATCACATTTTTTAGATTTTTTTTCTTACTGTTTTCACCTTTAAACATTTTTTTTCTTGGATGCATAAATTTATTTAAACATCTTTAATTTTTGCAAATTGATAAAAATAGATCTATGATAGGGACCAGTTGTAAAAACCTTGTAATGGTTCACTTGATTCTTTGAAATTATATACGGTGAACATTGTTTACTTAAATGGGTTGCATAAAGCATATATGTGTTTTCAAATCTGTTTTCTTTGCCGAAACTTAGGGTCTTGATGATAAATTGGCTGTACACGTGTATTATATTTTGCTGGATGAAAATTACATCTACACGATTTTTTTTATTTACTTGAATTAGAAGTTATCCAGTATAATAAGGAATATAATTCCTTGTAATTTTATTTGACTCATTTTCAACACGTTCCAAAGTACACTGTGTTTGAACCATTTGATGTTTATTTGTCTCATGAACGGTTTGATTGCCATTCAGTGTTAAAATAAAATAAAATTGTTTGCAGATTTTTGTCTACGACTTAAGTATTCCGTATACTACATAAATTATCAAGTATCAGTGAATTGAATACCACAATAACGCTGATCTTCTGGATAGTGGCTATAATGCAAACATCTTCAGAGGGTGAGACATTCGGCTATTGCTTGTGTCTAAAGTGCACTTTTTTCTAATGTAGCTGAGTCACGATTAAGGAAAGTGTGGCTTTTTCTTCGTACTGTTTGTGTTTTATTATTTGTAAACATTTTGTTAAGATTCGATTCAATATTTTATTTCATTTTTTATGTCTCCTCAAATTTCTGTCGTCAGTGGGATGAGGGCCGTGGGTTGCTGGAGAAGATATAGTTGTTCTACAGGATGTATATTTGTCCTCCTTTCTGTCAGGTGACCGCTCTGTACCTTTTTCTCCGTGAAAATTTTCAAAAAAATTCCAGAAATAATACAACACAAGGAAAGCAATTTTTGTTCATGTTTCTCACGATGAGATCTGTGGTCAAAAGAATTATTTTGACCACTCTTTATATTTTTACCCCTAGAAGGGTTTTCAAATAATTTGACACAAATACGTAAGATAATGAGATAACGTGCACAAACTACTTTCTATCAAAAGGCAAACAGGGTAGGTTTGTTTCTCCTGTGTACATTTTTACTTCTTGTTTACTCACAAATTGATAGATAACACATGCTTCTTATAAAACTGATGTAGAACGAAATCTTAAGTTGGAAACCAAGTTGTTACGAATATGTATTTATGTTTATGATACGATTAACAGAGTAAAATTATACAATTTGTGCAGTGCAAGAAAGCTGCTTGTTTGAAGTAAGTAGGGCTCGGCGGACATACTTATCTGTGCAGGGCTGGAAAATAATTTAGACTGTAGATTTAACACATGACAGAATGACAGAAATAGCGTAATATTCACTGGCATGCGGAAGAAGATTGTTTAAATTGGCAGCTGCGTTAGGCCTTTCGTTCTTACATTTAAGGTAAATGCGAGCGTGTTGTCAAAAGGAAAACGTTTTATTCACAGTATGTGCAACTGTTCCACAGTTTTTCTTTTTTTTTGCGGTTTGCGGCGCTGGTGCGCTTGCTCTGCTCAATGCTTCTATTGATTGTATTTTAAAATCCGTGGTCGAGTGGTTAGGGTCGCTGACTTCATTTGCCCTCATCTTTGTGGATTGGAGTCCTGTTCACATCGTCTTTGACATGAAGCTATCTAGTTGTCCTGCGGAAGGTCGGTGTTTCTACCTAGGCGCATGCTTGTGCCTGAAATAATACCTGGTCTTCCTCTACCAATATAGCTAGGAAGTCAACATAAGACATGCATTGTGTTTGTAATGAAGCAAAGCAAACGTGAAATAATAATTAGTAGAAGACACGTTTAAAACGTATATCTGAAATGAATATTGATACTTAAAAATGAACAATTACAAATTTTGGTATTGGTATTTATATACTGTTAATGAAACAAACAAGATATAATCGCATGTTTATTTTATACTACAAAAATGTACTATCTATGTGTTACATCTACAATACATGTATAACAACATGAACTCTAAGTTTACAAAGGAAACTCAAACTTATACATATATTTTAAGAACTGAAATTATAAACACAAAAGCAAAATGGTAACATGTTATCATGCTAATAATTGAATGTAAGTTTTATTTTCTAGGTGTTCTTATTATACAAACAAGAGAGAGTAAGTATAACATCATGTAATTGTATGCATAAACAAATTATCTTGCTTGCATAACGGCGATTTTTCGACTTGACTTTGTAGTCTTCTATATTGCAAAACACATACTTTAAAATCAAAGACAAGAAATAATAATATAATTTGCATAGGCGGACACCGCACCAGCTTAATTGTTTCACAATTATTGTAATAATATCGTTCAGAAATATCGTTCAGAAATCACAAACACTAATATCAAATTATATGTGCTTGCAGCTGATTTCTGAGCTAGGAAAAATTTTGTTCCTCTTTCAGTGTACATGACTTATATGACACTACTCGTATGCTTCGTATATATTACGATTTTCTTTGCTTTTCTTCTTGTGTAAAAGTCCATTTTATATTTTCTTATGTTTCGCAAATCTGTTAGCTACTTTCAGTACAAAACAGTTTCTGACAATAATCACACGTCTCGGATTTTGATTTCGCGTAAAATAAAACAACATTCTACAAAATCAAAAGTACTATATATACTATGATGACGCACAGATAACAAGGAAAATATGTTTAATGCAGTTAAGCCATATATATCGTACAATTTTTTCTTATGTTATTACTTCATACACAAACAAACAAACAAACACACAATGCATCATTTTGTAAAACAATTTTTTATTTTAGGATTTTACCTTCCTATAATTTGATTCGTTCGGTCTGTGAATGTTCTGCCTTTATTTGCACTTTGGTAATTAACTTTTTCATCAAAGTGGAACTAAAGAATGGCAAAGATAAAGTGCAGCTAGCTATAGAAGGTTTCATCAATAAAGAAGTACGCCGTTAAATGTTGTTCTGTAACCGAAGATAATGTACTCATCACAGGTGCTTGCTGTCGCTACCAGCACCTTTTGGCCTTTTCTAAAGTAATTGATGTATGCGTTACCAGCTTGCATATGTTGTGTTTTATGCCGTGGGTCAGCGACGGCCGCTGTTCCAGCCGAACTACCGTCAACGTACAAGGCCACAATAGCAGCCTGACAAATGAAATCGTCTTTCAGCTGCCAGCCTTCGACGAAGAAGATGAACTGGTAGACACCAGAAACAGGCATTTTGAATATTCCAGTTGTTTCATTGTATCCTGAACCGTCATTGTAAAACACGTGGTTGAATCGTATGATTCTTTGTTTTTTTAAACGAGTGGCGTCAGTTCCACTTGGTGGTCTGTACTGCACAGAGAAACTGACCTTCCTGCCTGAAAATAGAAATGATTCATAACCCTCGGATTCTTGCCCTAAATAGAAAGTTTGTAAGTTATGTATTGTCGCCACCAGTAAACCCAAACAAGCGAATCCTAGACGATTGCAAGCAATTTCATTTGGGGGATAATACAAGATACAGAGGACGCTTTAGACAGGCTTCCCTGGTCCTTTAGCCGGCGTTTCAGGTGTAAAGCTCCCAGACACGTGGCTCTTATCCAAATGTTAGTTATTTTAGTTGGAGTAGCCGGGAATCGAACTCATGACTCATTGTGCTTGACCATTGTGCCCGCTGTCGCGTTTATTTGCCACCACCATGTCATCGTGATGTACACGTACAATAGAATAGAATAGTTTTGAATTGAACTGAAATCATTTTAAATAGGCCCTAAATAAATTCTGATAATATAATAACTGTAATCTAACATAAGGTTTATTTCTTTTTTTCCTGAAGCCTGATTTCATACAATTTACTTTGATAGTATGGCAAATGAGAAAGTAATCAACATAAGCTGATATAATCGTTCCTGTAATTCTATTTACTTTTAAGTTAAAACCTGAGACCCGAAATATTGTTGTCAATCCTCTTAACTCAGTGTGACGTCATCCGATCTATAACATAGTATAAACTGAGAGAAATATTCAGTCCATATTCTATTCTAGGCAATACAAATTAGCACGAAATGGATCACAGAATATGTTCATCAGTCTAAATAAAAACACATCAAGAACCTACCTGACGCTAATATCAAAGACGAGACGCCTGACTCCACAGAATCCATTCTGTTTTCAATACCACCTGAATTTGTTTCTACGGAATCTAATTTCCTTTCCACTGACTCAATTCTGTCTTCAAGGCCGTCGGATAATGTCTGTACAATATCTAAATTCTTTTCCATTGACTCCATTCTACTTTGCAAATGTCTAGGAATTGTCTGTTCTGCTATTGTATTCTCAAGCGCTTCCACTCTACTTTCAAGGCTGTTTGACGTTGCTTGGGTATCTGCTTTTGTTTCCATTTTCATTTCTAAAGACCCTACCAAATTCCGAACAAATTCTTTCTCCGAAGAAATCGCCTTCTTCATGGCCGCTAGTTCATCCTCCAGCCAGTCTTTTGTGAAATCTGAACTAGTTCCTAAATTTCTCTGTGGTTCATTTCCTTCAACAGTTTGGTCATTAAGGCGTTGTTCTATCAATTTTTGTTTCCGTGCAATTCTAGATAATGTGAGAGAAATATGATCCAGCCGACGTGAGACAAGGTCAAATACGACGTCGCCATCCAGTTCACTGCTAACTGCATGTAAAAATTATGTACAGCACAAATATTTCATCATCAGCTCCATTGTAATGTTTAGAAAAACTCACTGTCTTAACTATTTCTAATGGCACGATGTTACAAAAACGTATTTATATAACTAAGATCACGATCGAATTTAAAGCAACTGTCTTGTATGTCTCTTAACAATTGATTAATAAACACTGACTCAGTATCTTCATTAATTTTTGAAAAATGGAACTTAAATTAATAATAAATAATCGATATTTTACTCTTGTCAAAACACGACTTACTTTTTTTCTTACCTGTGGTCTCTTTGCTTCCAAAGCATATTTTAATATATTTTCTTGAATTTGCTATCACATAAACAGTATTAAAAAAAATCGGCCGTATAACTACATTTTCTTTAGTTTAACCTTATTGAGTCCATTCAATGTACCAATATGGTATGTAATAGAGTTCCGCTAAAACCGATGCGAGAGGACGTAAGAGGTGTGCCACATCTTACTACCTCTACCAAAACGAGTCTGCTTTAAGTTTCCTGTGTTCTATGTTTCCAAAGGATCTTTTTTACAGGTTTTATTAGCTCTCACAATGATATTCTTGCAAAATCTTCCCTTATACTTGGACTTCGTGTTAATTTATTTTCTTGTTCTGTGGCATCGTGGAGTTCATTCAATGTATTTCCACAAAGTAGTTCCACTTAAAACTACACTAGGGGTGTGAGTGGGGTTGTACATTATGTTTCATTACTTCTCATCAACAGATCTGATATTGTTTTCTATGGCTGCATACGATAATTTGGAAGTATCTTCTGACAAATTATATTAACGTCCCATTTTAATCAAATGTATATCTTATGGAAACACAGTATGCAGTACAGAAAATTATCTCATATTCGAAAGTAAAAGCTGAATGTACACAAGTAGAAAATAACTAAAACAAAATAATTCTTGCACAAGAATTTAGGTTTTGTATCCAACATTCTGATAGCCTAGTATTTGAAATGTTTGTTTTTTCTTTATGGGAAAAATTTACTTTCGTAGATAAAACTACAATTTGAGAAATAAGAACACATAACTGTGTGATAAAGCTAAAACCTCTTCCTAGGAAATAAATAAGGCAAATGGGTCAGCTGAAATTTCTTTGCAATACAACAATGATACTAGCTGAGTTTTGACATTGAGTGTTTCCTGTTTTTTTTTGCTGCTTAATACCTACGTTACATCACGAATTTGTTAATAGATCTCTGCGGATATTGCCGAACATGCTTCTTTAAATCTTATGGTAAAATAGCAAATTATGGTAAAATATTCAATTTTTCTTCCTAAATGTATCTCTAGTGTGATCATACATATTATAAGGAGAAATCTTCCGCTACTTCCGCTTTCATCGAAAGTAAAAGTAAAGTCTCCTTAACACAACAAATGATGCACATGATAGAGTCAGCAAATCTAGCTTAAAGTGATGCTTAATTCATGCAAGATTTAACTTTTCTTAATACACAATTGAAACACAAGGCACCGAGATTATACTGTTCTTTTGATTACTCTTTGTCGGTGGTGCAACTTTACGTATCGCTCTCGTCCAAAAGCAACATGATTTAATTTCTTCTTGGGATTTTTAGTCAGGTTCCCGTCGCACTATCAACAGTAATAGTCAAACCGACAGACTAAAGTGGTACGGATTCAGAAAGCACGGTGTCCACGATAATACAAGATGCTGTATTAACCTTTTGATCAAAGGAAAATCTATAGGTAGCCACTGTGTAATTTACCCTGGTAGCCGTGTGATTAAATACGTCGACTGTAAATCAGGTAAACTGGAAAAATATCTTAAGGCATACAGGCACTAAATAGGAAACATTTTACGTTGACGGTATTTTGTCATGCATTTATGTTGCTTGTACATTTCAAAAGAAACTGGCACAATGTCAGAGAAAAAGGTTTGTCTTATAGGCATACAGACACTAAATAGGAAAGTGGTACAAATAGTTCTCAGTTTGTTGTTGTTTTTTTCCTCTGTGGAGCTATTTTCCTTATTTTCTTTGCAATATTTTGCTAAAATCACATGAAAGATCTATGCTTGACATGTAGGTAGCAATTTTGTTATGAAATAACAACATGACAGAATTTTTCATGGAAACTTAGATCATACACCACCACTACAATTTGGGGTCTCATTGTTTAGCTTATTTTGCAGTTTGTGTGTTTGACTGAAATTTTTTTCTTGCATCAAAAATGGCCCCAATTTTCCTTTTGATTTTTATTCAGCACTGACAATATTCTTCAAGAAACTATAAGTTACAGACATTTAAAATGGGTCCTGGTGTGTGCTGCGGCCATTGGAAATATATCAAATTTATGTAGAATAAAGAGGGACAGCTATTTAGTGTGTTGTAACCTTAAAGGCACTCTTCCTCACATGTCATTTACTTTTTGTCGTAAATCTTTAAGTACCACTGTCTATGTCGATATGTCTACGTCCACGGATCGCGGGGCCGTGAGTTCGATCCTCGGGCGGGGCGTATGTTCTCCGTGACTATTTGATAAACGACATTGTTTCTGAAATCATTAGTCCTCCATCTCTGATTCAGGTTGGGAAGTTGACAGTTACTTGCGGAGAACAGGTTTGTACTGGTACAGAATGCAAGAACACTGGTTAGGTTAACTGCCCGCCATTACATGACTGAAATACTCTTGAAAAACGGCGTTAAACCCAAAACAAACAAACAAACATGTCTACGTTGGTATTGAAACAGCTAGTAACACACGAACTCTAATAAAAATGTTTTTGTACATACGTTTAATATTTAAAACATGTTTTGGGAAAAAACGCAATCTACTTAAACGTATAACAAAAACAACAACAACAACAACAAAAAAAACTGTCACGCGCAAAATGTTAAAGTATATCATGTCAATGTTCTACTTTCTATAGATGTAAACTGAACACTTGAAGTACTTGAATCAAAGTGTTTTGTTATGTTGTTTTGTTTTTTTTTCATTTCGTGCCGGAAGCTTTATAGGCACAATCTCACATCGATGCTGCAATTTGATTGGCTGTGATGCATAACTCCTCTGTTCCATTCGGGAAGTAAACGGTGTGACATATATATTTGAACCCTGTCGTCAATTTTAAATGATTCTAACTGAAGTTATATTTAAACAAGAGCTTTTGTAAAACACGTATGCCCCCATAATCGGTTGTCTCATTTTCAGATGTGCGTGAAATTAGCCAGAGCAGCCAGAGTAGCCAGAGTTCAGCCAGAGTTCAGCCAGAGTAGCCAGAGTTCAGCCAGAGTTCAGACAGAGTTTAGCCAGAGTAGCCAGAGAAGTCAAAACTCTGGTTACTCTGGCTGGCCAGAGTAGCCAGAGTTCATCCAGAGAAGTCATAACTCTGGTTACTCTGGCTGGCCAGAGTAGTCAGAGTTCAGTCAGAGTAGCCATAATTCTGGTTACTCTGGCTAGCCAGAGTAGCCAGAGTTCAGCAGGAGTAGCCAGAACTCTGGTTAGTTACTCTGGCTGGCCAGAGTAGCCAGAGTTAAGCAAGAGTTCATCCAGTATCCAGAACTCTGGTTACTCTGGCTGGCCAGAGTAGCCATAATTCAACCAGAGTAGGCAGAGTTTCTAGACTTTTAACATGTTCTGGCTACTCTGTTCAGCCAAAGTAGCATTAGTAGCCCGAGTCACCAGGATATCATTTGCTCTGGTCACTCTGGCTGTTTCTAACAGAGTAGCCAGAGTTCAGCCAGAGAAGCTAGAGTTTCTAGGATTTTAACATGTTCTGGCTACTCTGATCAGCCAGACTAGCCAGTGTAGCCAGAGTAACCAGGTACCATGTATTTTCAGTCTTAGCTAAGTTTAATTATGAAACTTAATATGTCATTTCTATCTAAATAGCATATTCAAAACTGAATTTCAAGTTAATAACTATTTTCAAGTGGTTAATTAAAGTAGCTCTGGTTACTCTGGCTGGCCAGAGTAGCCAGAGTTTCTAGGGTTTTAACATGTTCTGGCTACTCTGGTCAGCAAGAGTAGCCAGAGTAATCAGGTCCCGTGTTCGCAAAACATTTTCAGTCTTAGCTGAATTCGATCTTGAAACTTAGTATGTTATTTCTTTCTAAATAGCATGTTTAAAACTGAATTTCAAGTTAATAACTATTTTCAGTTGGCTATTTATAGTAGCCAGAGAAGCCAGAACTCTGGTTACTCTGGCTGGCAAGAGTAGGCAGAGTTCAGCCAGAGTAGCCAGAAGTCTGATTACTCTGGCTGGCCAGAGTAACCAGAGTTCAGCCAGAGTAACACGACTTTATTAGGATTTTAACATGTTCTGGCTACTCATACCAAAGCAGCGTAACATCAATGTTTGAAACTTAATGGCAGACACTAGAACATAGAAGAATACATGCATCCCGATTAATGTTATACAAATAACCATTAATCAAATCATTCACTTTCAGTTTTAATATTGCACATGCCATGTTTTTATGATTTACCTACATATCTGCGATATGTCACATGTTTAATTGTTAAGCGCTCTTGAACGTATATTTTATATTAAATGGGCGCTCAACAAATTTGGATTAGTAATTATAATAATAATAATAATAATAATAATAATAATAATAATGATAATAATCTCATATACTAAGTTTTTTCTGCAATGGATGCAATATGGTGTTACAGTATTCTAATTGTGGGCGAACGTATGTTTTTAGGCAGTTTCTTTAATATTATTGTAATAAAATTGTACATATTTTTGTATAAATCTGAGAGTGTTACTAGCTTTTGAAGATGTAATATTTCAGTAAGTGTTTCAAAGTTAAGACATCACTAAGATATGAAGCATTTTCTGTAGTTTTTGGGTCTTGATTAAGTAATATATATGGTAAGATCTTTTTGAGATTCCTATTACTTCGCATTTATCAGGATTGAATTCCATAGACCAGTTACGTTCCCATTATTCTAATTTTGTCAAATCATCTTGAACCTTGTAAGAGTCTATTAACGAGTCTATGTTGAGGTATATGATAGTGTCATCAGCAAATAAGCGTATTCTGCCTTTAACAGAGTCAGGAAGGTCATTGATAAAATAAAGAAAGAGACAAGGACCCAACACTGAACCTTGAGGAATCCCCTGAAAGAACTGGTAAAGTGTGTGAGCCTTCAATTACTACAGATTGAGAACGGTTACTAAGGAAATTGAATCCAGGATAGAGAGATTCTATCGACACAAAGTTTCACGATTTTATAGAGAATCTTGTCGAAAGTTTTCTAGAAATCCATTACAATGAGACCTGTTTGTTTCCAGATTGGAAATTGTCAGAAGTTTCTTGTTTAAAGGATAATAGGTGAGCCTCACAGCTATGTTTGGAACGGAAGCTATATTGGAAAGGTGTGAGAAGATTGTTGACTATTTGGGTTCTCTCAGGGTTGGTTTTTTTGTGTTTTATGTATCAAGTGATTCATAAAACGGACTTCTGCCAGAGTAGCCAGAGTAGCAGAGTTTCTAGGGCTTTAACATGTTGCGAAATGACCCTTTTTTGTACCCTCAGGGTTTTTTAGTGTTTCATGTATCAAGTGTTTCATCAAACGGACTTCAAAGAATAGTCTTATCATTTAGCAGTCCTATAACTGTTTAATCCGAACACAGTGAGTATCGTTTCATACACATACACAAGTGATACCGAGTTAATACAACATGGAATGTTGATTGTCTGATGGCATAAGGTGACCACAATCAATTTTTGAATGGCATTTTGCGTTTTGATTTCATGCCACAGGTACCTACCTTTTTCCAAGGGTTTAGATGAAATACCGTTATTAAGCCGCTTTAAGTGTATGTGTTCACGTGTCAACATTTCGTCGACTTCCACAACTTTAATATGCAAATTTCAGGAATTGGTTGTTGTCAACATGTATGAAAGATTTATTCTCCAATTTCTTTATATTATCGTTATGTCTTCAAGCTAATTTATTTGGTACAAATTCAAGGCAAACACTGAAGTTAAATAAATACAGAACAAGAAGCCTTCAAATAAATATTCTTTATTTTTACACTCAAAGTTATATGGAATTCACTGAATTTTTTTTCTCTGGCTTTTCTGGCCAGCCAGAGTAACCAGAACCCGTGCGCATTTCAGTTATTCCTGGTTACTCTGGCCAGCCAGAGTAGCCAGACTATGTGAAAATTATTAAACAGACTGTCCTGGTCAGCAACAGTAACCAGAGTTCTGATTAATCTGGCTACTCTGGCAACAGGTTTTACTGTATTTTCTTTGGCTATTTCTGATTAACAGGGTAGCTTGTACCAATGGCCATCTCGAAAATTCTGGCTGTTCTGGCTAGCCAGAGTAGCCAGACCAAATGAAATCATGGTCACTCTGACTACTCTGGCTGACCAGACTAGCTAGAACATATTAAAATCCTAGAACGTCTGGCTACTCTGGCTGCAGTCTAAAATATAAGACAATTCTTTGAAGTCCGTTTTATGAATCACTTGATATATATAAAACACTCAAAAATCAAACCTGAGAGAACCAAAAGGGTCATTTCGCAATAGGTATTACAGTATTTTCTCTGGCTATTCGAGCTAGCCTAGGTAGCTAGAACCAATGGACATTTCGGAAATTCTGGCTGTTCTGCCTAACCAAAGTAGCCAGAGCAATTGACATCCTGGTTACTCGGCTACTCTGGCCAGCCAGAGCAACCAGGTTTCTGGCTACTCTGGCTGAACTCTGGATATTCTGGCCAGCCAGAGTAACCAGGACTGGCTACTCTGGCTGAACTCTGGCTACTCTGGCTGAACTCTGGCCAGCCATAGTGACAAGAGTCCTGGCTATTCTGGCTACTCTAAATAGCCACTTGAAGATAGTTATTAACTTAAAATTCAGTTCTGAACATGCTATTTAGATAGAAATGACATATGAGTCGTGCCATGAGAAAACCAACATAGTGGGTTTGAGACCATAATGGATCCAGACCAGCCTGTATGTCAGGATCCATACTGTTCGCTAACAGTTTCTCAAAGTCCAATACGCTTTAAAAGCGAACAACATGGAAGCTGACAAAACTGCACGTATGCGCATGCCTGGTCTGGATCCATGCTGGTCCCAAAGCCACTATGTTTGTTTTCTTATGGCACGGCTCAATTATTAAATTTCATAATCAAATCCAGCTAAGACTGAAAAACTTTTGTGAACATGGGACCTGGTTACTCTGGCTACTCTGGCTGACCAGATTTGCAAAAACATGTTAAAATCTTACAAACTCTGGCTTCTCTGGCCAGCCAAAGTAACCAGAGCAAAAGGAATCCTGGTGACTCGGGCTACTCTGGATACTCTGGCTGACCAGAGTAGTCAGAACATGTTAAAATCCTAGAAACTCTTCCTACTATGGCTGAACTTTGGCTGAACTCTGGCTACTCTGGCCAGCCTGAGTAACAAGGGTTCTGGTTACTCTGGCTACTCTAGATTAACCAGAGTTCTAGCTACTCTGGCTACTCTAAATAGCCACTTAAAAATAGTAATTAACTTGAAATTCAGTTTAAACATGCCATTTAGATAGAAATTACATATTAAGTTTCATAATCAAATTCAGCTAAGACGGAAAATGTTTTGTGAACCAGGTTACTCTGCCTGCTCTTTAAATCCTAGAAACTCTGGCTACTCTGGCCAGACTAACCAAAGCAAATAAAATCCAGGTGACTCGGGCTATTCTGGATACTATGGCTGACCAGAGTAGCCAGAACATTTTAACATCCTACAAACTCTGGCTTTTCTTGCTGAACTCTGGCTACTCTGGCCAGCCAGGGTAACTAGAGTTCTGGCTACTCTGGCTGAACTCTGGCTACTCTGGCCAGCCAGAGTAACTAGAGTTCTGACTACTCTGGCTACTCTGGCCAGCCAGAGTAACCACAGTTATGACTTCTCTGGCTGAACTCTGGCTACTCTGGCTAGCCAGAGTAACCAGAGTTTTGACTTCTCTGGCTACTCTGGCTAAACTCTGGCTGAACTCTGGCTACTCTGGCTGAACTCTGGCCGAACTCTGGCTGAACTCTGGCTACTCTGGCTGAACTCTGGCCGAACTCTGGCTGAACTCTGGCTACCCTGGCTACTCTGGCTGCTCTGGCTAATTTCACGCACCTCATTTTCAGTCCCATGATCACTCTGATATTGGCCTTTCACCTATTGAACACACAAACATTTGGGATCATCTACTTCATAATCCAAATCAGGCTTTCTAAATTAAGTGTTTCTAAAGTTATTGAGTAGAAACCATTTTGAGGGTTCAGGCCACTGTGACCTTGACCTTTGAATTACTGGTCTCAAAAACATTAGGGGTCTTCTACTTCATTAAGCCCAGTCATGCTATCAAGTTTGAAGCGTCCTGGTCATGTGATTTCTTAAGTTTACCATGCAGAAATAGTTTTCAATGTTCAGGTTCCTGCGACCTTGACCTTTGACTTATTTACCCCAACAAACAATAGGGGTTATCTGCTTCATATGCCCAATCTTGCTACCACGTTTGAGAGTTCAGGATCGAATGGTTCTCAAGTTAATGAGGGGAAATCGTTTTTAGTGTTCATGTCCCTATGACCTTGACTTTTCACTAATTGAACCCGCAAACAATAACATAAGAGTCATCTACTTTATAAGCCTAGCCATGCCTTCAAGTTTAAAGGTTCTGGGTCGAACGGTTCTCAAGTTTTTGGGTGGAAACCATTTTCAAGGTTCAGGCCTCTGTGACCTTTGACCTATTGACTCCAAAACAATAGGGGTCATCTACTTTATAAGCCCAATCATGCTACTAAGTTTAAAGGTTCTTTGTCAAGTGGTTCTCAAGTTGTTTACTCTACCGCCCGACGGACTGACGAAGTGGGGCATAAAAACGAAAAATTGCTATACGGTATCTATGTAAACACAAAATAAACAAAATTGTGTGTACAACCAAATTTATGTTAGGTTAAATTTAGTATACATTTACAGATGTTTTTTGCCGGACAAAGTTACGTCCAAGAAGTTTTCCCGGACAAAATCATTTTTTTTATCTTGTCACTCCTGACGATGCAATTGCATACACATACAGTTCTTCATTCAATGACATCATGTTCAACCTTTTGAAGGATTCTGGTTTATTCAATTTACAAACCGCTTTCCCATTCATGAAAGTAGGGGAAACCCCTAAGTTCATTCTCCGAACTGCTAGACAACTCTTTATTCAAATACATCAGAAATAATGCAGACGAGGTTTTATAGGGGTTAATATAACAGAAGGCATGATTTCGTGTAAATGTAAAGGAAAGGAAAATCCAATACAGTACACACGCACATGCATAAGCATGAATTTTATTTCCCATCTGGATAATCTTGGAACATCAACTGCAGAGAAAAGGAAATAAAACAATTACACAACTATGTACATACGCATGCATTCTAAATTTATGCCTTGATGTCACATAAACATTTTTTGTTTGGTTTGACGTCGCACCGACACATTTATAGGTCATATGGCGTCTTTCCAGATTTGATGGTGGAGGTAGTCCCCAGGTGCGCATCCGTGCAATTTGTTTTATCACGGACGGGCTTCTGGGTAGAGCCACCGACTTTTCGTAAGTCAGCTGACTGTTACTTCACGTGAAGAATTGAACAACCCGAGTGAGGCTCGAACCAACATCGCCGAGGGGCAAATGATTCTAAGTCAACCTCTTAAACACTCGGTCACGTAGCCTCAAAAATCCATGTTCGAGTCATAACTTTAGCTTATCTTAAAAATACATTCAAGAACATTAGACTAATGTAGAGGAAGCTTTGTATGCACAATGATCACAGATGAAACAATATGAGAAACACAAAAAGGTCATGTAAATACGTAGACAAGTGGGGACCAATAAACTACGTAAACCTGTACTCAGTGATTAAGCGTCCGACGAAACAAGACAAATATCAAAGCAGTTTAGTCCCAATTGGCTTTAACAACAGGATGGAGTGATCCGCATGTCCCCTCAAATAAAATCGAAGAGGAATACAGTACGTACAGCGTCCAAATATCGAAGAGCTGAACAAAAACATGCGAGGTCCCTTTTTTATATTCTAATGAAAACAATAGAAAAATAACCCCAATAAAACCCTAAGACGTAAACTGTCGATATCAGGTATTTATTGTAATAATTCTAGGCAGGCATTCCATTACTTATTACCCGAAGACTGTGCTAAACCGATCGATGCGTAGGTTTTTTTTCAACAATGCTTCTTTCAATATTAGAACCGTAAAATAATCTGGTTAGTGCTTAATTTGTCAGTCAGAATAAATGTGAAAAGATGCATACTTCTAGATTTAAACAACCAGATAAAAACGTTTTAATCCGACAGTAATGGCAATAAATAAATCAGTATCTTTGGAGTATAGTGGATTACGGCTATATTCTCACGTTGATACAACATCAAAATGCAATAGAAGACCTTTTCTAAGTATGGAATTAATTTTGAGACGTGGTCCTTTACAATGTTGAATTTTCTCATGAATTATAATCTCTAAAAATTACGTGTTTTGTATCATCTTTAAGATACAACAACGATATGACGCCGAAATGTCCTGTTATTTGGCCAAACATCCATAGAAAAACATTTACAAAAGTTTATGCATTATACGAAACATAAAGCAAAAACGCAAACCACTTTATTCAATGAACAACAGTCATTATATTTACACTACAAGATGAAACTGTGAACAACATCAGTTTTCAGAGAATGTGGATTTACTAGTAAGCCGAATCTAAGACTTTAGTTCAGCAGAACACCACTAAATGTTGTTCTGTAAGCAAAGATAGTGTACTTGTCACAACTGCTTCCCGTCCCTATCACCACTTTCTGTCCTTTTCTGAAATAACTGATATAAGCGTTGCCAGCTTGCGTGTTTTGCTGTACATGCATTGGTTCAGCAACGGCAGCCGTTTGTGCCTTACCGTCAACATATAATGCATCGGCTGCTGTCGAACAACTGAAGTCATCGTCGTTCTGCGCACCCTCGACGAAGAAGATAAACTGGTAGACACCAGATACAGGAACGGTGAATACACCCCTTGTTTCATTATATCCTGAGCCGTCATTGTAAAACACGTGGTTGCAGGTTATAATTCTTTCTTTCATCAAGACTACGGCATTTGCTCCTTCTGGTCTTAATTGCGCAGAAAAACTGACCTTCCTGGCTGAAAATAGAAATCATTCATACCCCAACTGAATGTTTCATACTTGATCAAAGTTTTGCAGATTCAGAGATAATTTTGTTAGATTTTAGAATAGATATTCCTAACTGACTAACAGAAGTTATTGTGCACATTTTATGCATACATTGTACTCTTATATAAGTACCAAAACACGCGGCATAATAGAGCATTCAAATAGGTTTTTTCTCTAAAGAAAATGCAGAACCTGCCATTGTTAAATTCATTTTAAATGTAAATATGACTAACGTTTGCATAATAAAATTAGAGTCATCATTTAAACTTATCTCGCCCGCCGCAAATACTTTCTGTGGGGAGGTAATATAGAAAGATATCTACATGGTAGAACTAATGGAACTTTCTTAAAATGTTAATTCAGACATGTTTCATTACATAGGTACATGGACAAAGAAAAATATTTTCAGGGTTTTAATTTGTAAAAAGGCAAATTAATAAAGACAAAAAAAAGCAAAATGACTTATCTTTACTTTCAATATTATTGCTATTATATTTAATCTTTAGGACGGTGCAAACATTTCCAGTTTCATCAACTTATTTTACGTTATTATGGATATCGGAATGTAACATTATAATTTTTGATTAACTAAACATGCATTAAAACATATTACTGTACAAAATATACAATATATACATGAATAGAATGGGAATAATGATGTAAAGTATTTTGTACAGAATAAAGAAAACATGTTAAGAACATACCTGATGCCAGTACCAAAGAGGAGATGCTTGATTCCATAGAATCCACTCTGCTTTCGATATCATCTGAAGTTGTTTCTACTGAACCTAGTTTCTTTTCCAGCGAGTCAACTCTGTTCTGTAGGCTGCTTGGCATTGTTTCAACTGAATGCAAGCCCTTTTCCACCGATTCTATTTTGCTTTTCAACGCGCTGGACATCGCCTTGTTGGTTACTTCCTTCTCCACTACTTCCACTCTACTTTTAAGACCGATTGGTGTGGTCTGACCAGCAGCGTTAGTCTCAATTTTCATTTCTAAATTTCGGACATACTCTTTTTCGGATGAAATTGCCCGTTTAATGGCAGCGAGCTAATCCCCCAGCCAGCCTTTTATGAAATCTAAATCAGTTACTTCTTCCTTTTGCGATTCCTTGCAACAGTCATCATTTCTGACAGCAGCACTGTCATTAATGCGTGTTTCTAGAACTTTTTGTTTCCTTGCAATTCTAGATAATGTTACAGAAATATGATCTAGCCGACGCGAGACAAGGTCAAACACCACATCATCAACCACTTCGCTGCTAACTGTGTGTAGAAAAACTACAAAGCACAAATATCTAAAAATCAACGTCATTTCAAAGTTTAGAGGTGTTCCCTGGCTTTTGCTGAATCAAAATGTCACAGTGCTGTAATAAAGATTTAGAGTTGCTGCGTTGTGTATAATGATTCGTCAACTCCTATTCTATTTGTTCGTGATAACCTGATGACTGTGAATTTCGGATTTTCAGTTTTTATTACAAAATCGAGGTTTCATTATTTTTTTTCTAGAACACAATATAATGTGCACGTTACGTTTGAATGTAAATACCAATAGCACAGAGAACTTGAGCAAAAACATACATATACCTTTGGCGATTCCATGTTCTTCTCGGTCTTATATGGAAATTCATTGCAACAAAAGTACTTACACATTCGTAGACAAAATGAAACTATGGCTTGAAGTACGAATGCATCTAGATCATCTAACGTAGAGTGAATGTTCAAAAATTAAAGTCTGTCATTCTGAAAAAGGACCACTTCCACTTTGCGAAGGAAGTATAGAAATGGACATTTTCCATGGAAAGAACTGAAGGAGCATTTCCACGGTAACGAACATCATCCGACCTTTCCGCCGAATAGGCATCACATAGCTATCACGACCGTCAAGAAATTGTGTGAGAATGTTATTCAACAATAAGGGTGCTCACCTAAGATTTTAGCACATCTGAGCACAAAGTGAGCTGTTGTTGTAGCGCCGTATTCGTTGTTCTTCTTAGTCCGTCGTCATTCGTCGTTCACATTTTCACTGTTAACACTGTAGATGTTGCAATTCTAGTTCAATCGTAATGAAACTTAGTCAGAATGTTGTGTAGAAAATTCGACAGAGTTTGACAATGGATCATTTTGTGACTTGGTCAGATCCTAAAAAATACCTTTTATCACTCTAGATTACCTTTTTTTCTACTGGATCTATATCAGACCTGCTCATAATATTTGTCTTAATAAAATCTACATCAAATTTGAAACTAGATTATCTGGAATCAAAAATAAATGTCATTAGGTGAAGTTAGAGAAAAGCATCGTTAACACACTAGAGGCCATGTTTTATTTTCGATCTTTATAAAACCTGGTTATAATATTTGACTTTATAAAATCTGGATATAGTATGGAATTGGATTGTCTGTGGTTAAAAACGGTATCATGAGGCTATATCATAGAAAATAAAACATTGTTAATACTGTAGAGGCAATATTTGTTACTGGACCTTATGAAACAGGGTCAGAATAATACCTTTATCAAATGTAGGTTAATTTTTAAATGGGCCGAAAATCTAGGTATTTTAGCCAAATACAAGAAAAACCTTGTAGACACCATAAAGACTAAATGCTTTACCTGATTTATATGAAACACAGTCATAATATAATATTTGTCACAACAAATTCTACGTCAAGTTTCAAACTTTGTCATCTAACGTTAAAAGGTGAGACAGTAAATTAAATAATAGAAAAACATTCTTAACATTCCAGATGTTATATTTTCTACATGAGTATTAATTAATACATTTCTGTTTATAAATGTAGAAAAAGTGTTATCTGGGATTTACTATTCCATAGAAAACATTCTTAACATTCTACAAACCTATTATCTTTGTCGTCCGCCATTTTGTTAAGACAAAAGATTCCGACCAAGTCGCAATACGATTAGGCCATACTTATTTTCTCGGATTGTTCAAAGCGAAAACTGTTTATATCGGACGACGACCACGGACAATACACTGCGATCACACTAGTACACCGTGACCACTATGTCTCAGATGCACGATTTGTTATGTTGAAGAGCATTTCAATAAAGTGTAATGATGTTAGACCACAAACTTTTGGTGATATGCACAAAGCAAATGTTCTCCGGCGGCTGACAGACGAACGTACACACAAAGCCAAATCTATATCCCGCTCAAAATGGTGGCATACCAAGCAAATTCGGTGAAATGATATTCGCGCCAAATATTTTTTAATGAGGGGGAAGGGGTCGTGTATTTTGAAAGATATTTTATTTGCAGATACACACAATTTATACACAAAACTATTGACTTTAAGAATCAAGGGGTAAAAGTCTGCTCTGTAGTGATCCGGATAGGCAGCACTTAGCTTTAGTTTTCTTTTATAAGATATGTTCATTTCTGAAATGTTTGGATTGCTAAAACGTGTAGCAAATTGATACTAAAACTGATATTTTCAGAATAGTGGTACAGTAAGAACTCGTAAAATTACGACTTAATGTTACATTTTGATCCAAATGTATGTTTACAGGAAATCAAACGGAAATGAAATCATTGTTTTATATACGTAAATAAAGAAGACGTTGAATGAACTTGGATCCGTTTTTATCATTAATCTGAAATAAACAGTTATACTGGCGTGTGAATTCATAAAATTTGCTTAAAACCGCATAATGCCATTGAAGACATCAAGGCATTTAACCAAAAAAAAACTTGTAAGAACTATTGTGTTTTTCATATATCTGTATAAACTCTGTAAAAATACGACTTCCATTTCACAAGTAAATACGAACAGGCTTATTCAAATTCCGTATTGTACTGAGTCTATTTTAACATAGATAACAACAATAACAACAGCGTCGAAAGCTTTATATCGTACGAACTTCTTACGCATTTCGTGCGACAAAAAAAGCTGTTACACAAAAGTTCTTAAATATGCGATAATCGTACGAAATTGCGATTTAAGAAAATATTTGCGAAGTTATGACAGCTATCGCACGGACTTCGTATGTATAGTAAAATAAAAAATAAAAATAATGCTGAATATGTTTTGCTATGTTTATTTTTCATTATTGCAAAATCATTTAATTTGAAGAATGGAAATATCCTATCATATTTATTCTTATCAGACTATTAGTATTAACTTCCTGACAAGAAACTGTGAGACACTTCTAATGCATATATCCCATGCAGCTATGTACAAAATTGAGCTATTTATGAGTTCGTCTTCAAATCTACATTTTATCTTCTTTTTTTTTAGAAATTACACTTGACAATAAAGACGTTGCTATAGAAATGTTATGTACGTGTCCAAAAGCAAACCGTTACATAAAGAATCAATTTGAAGATGTTATTCTTTAAATTCCGAATACTGTAAATGTCGTTTAAAATGATTCCTGTATCAATGTACCGAAAGTCGAAAACAAATCAGTACGGTTAAAAAGTAACCATTACGAAACACTAATTCACCTGAAACACAACGTAAAGAGGTTGCAAACACTGTTAACGAAACGATTATAACTGTTTTGTTACATTTGAGACAAACATATTATTAAGTTTGATCTTTCTGCAATTTAATCAATAACCAAAGTAAACAGTAGTAGTTCCATTCATTAAAGGAGTTGTTCCGTTGTTTGGGGTAGTTGAAATGGTTGGGAAAGGTGTTGACGCAGAAGTAGTTCGAAGAGGCAAGCTGAACCTGAAAACCCAAACTGCAATTCCTTGAAACAGCATAACACCCACCAAGATAAAGACGATAATGTAGTCATTACTCTGCAATATAAATGAAAACTTTCATAATGGAGCGTAGTATAGTTGATAAATGCAATAATATTTCAGGACAGTTTTGGCCTTTGTATATCGTCCTAAATTTCTTTATTATTTCTATACATGTTTATATCAATTTTCTTTGTCAGTTATAACAATAAGCTACCACTACTATTAGACATTTAGACGAAGTGGAGTGTGAACACCTATGACGATCGATTTTTCACGGAGACCATCTCAACATTACCTTATTATTATTATGTGTGGTAGTTTAAATGCGTAAACGGTGATATGCCTGGCTTATTACGCCAACACTATGCGGTGGGGATGTACATTTAGCTTCGTCTATTCGCCATTCTGTCTGTCCGTCAGAGAAAATTTGTAATATACATATCGCAAAATATATTGAACGACCGTCAAGAAATTGTGTGAAAATGTTATTCAACAATAAGGGTGCGCACCTACGATTTTAGCACATCTGAGCACAAAGTGAGCTGTTGTTGTAGCGCCGTGTTCGTTATTCTTCTTAGTCCGTCGTCATTCGTCGTTCACATTTTCACTGTTAACACTGTAGATGTTGCAATTCTAGTTCAATCGTAATGAAACTTAGTCAGAATGTTGTGTAGAAAATTCGACAGAGTTTGACAATGGGTCATTTTGTGACTTGGTCAGATCATTACAAAAAACCTTGCTAACACTCTAGATAACCTTTTTTTTCTACTGGATCTATATCAGCTTGCTCAGAATATTTGCTTAATAAAATCTACATCAAGCTTGAAACTAGATTATCTGGAATCAAAAATAAATGTCATTAGATGAATTTATAGAAAAACATCGTTAACATATTAGAGGTCATGTTTTATTTTCGATCTTTATAAAACCTGGTTAGAATATTTGACTTTATAAAATCTGGATATAGTATGGAATTGGATTATCTGTGATTAAAAACGGTATCACGAGGCTATATCATAGAAAATAAAACATTGTTAATACTGTAGAGGCAATATTTCTTACTGGACCTTATGAAACAGGGTCAGAATAATGCCTTTATCAAATGTAGGTTAATTTTTAAATGGGCCGAAAATCTAGGTCATTAAGCCAAATACAAGAAAAGCCTTGTAAACACCATAAAGACTAAACTGTTGACCTGAGTTATATGAAACACAGTCACAATATTTGCCACATCAAATTCTACGTCAAGTTTGAAACTTGGTCATCTAACGTTAAAAGGAAAATACACTGCGATCACAATAACACACCGTGACCACTATGTCTCAGATGAACGATTTGTTATGTTGAAGAACATTTCTATAAAGTGTAATAATGTTAGACCACAAACGTTTGGTGATATGCACAAAGCAAATGTTCTCCGGCTGACAAAAGAACGTACACACAAAACCAAATCTATATCCCGCTCAAAATGGTGGCGTAACAAGCAAATGCGGTGAACTGATTTTCGCGCCAAATATTTTTTTAATGAAAGGGTGGGGGTGTATATTGAAAGATACACACAATTTATGCACAAACTATTAACTTTAAGAATCAAGGGGTAAAACTCTGCTTTGTTGGGATCTATAAGGTTCATGAAAATCCATCAATGGATGACTTTGTTTAGTGGGAATTGATGAATTTTAAAATAATTAAAGGGCAACAACTCTGGTTAGTAAAGAGATCCTGACAAAATCGTGTGTGCACCACTGCTTTATAGTGATCTATATTTGTGAGAAGGTTCATGAAGATTCATCAATAAGTTACTTAGATACCGTCAAAAATCCCTGTTTTTCCCAAATTCAATGGGGGAAAACAAAGATTATACAGGGTAAAAGGGAGTAATACTATATGTGAGTAAAGATCATGTGCTAATAAATAATTATGTGAGGTTTGGTGATTCTAGAAATAATACTATTTGACTTATAAGCCTTTTCATTTTTTACGAAATTTTGGGGGAAAACTCTTATACTATGTGTGAGCAAAGGTCATATGCTACTTGATAATTATTTGAGGCTTGGTGATTCTAGCTGAAATACTTTTTGAACCATAAGCATTTTCATTTTTCCCAAACAAATCAAGAGGGTATTATCTTCTTTTACTGGATCAAGGCGGGTAATATTATGCGTGAGCAAAGGTCATATGCTAATTAATGTGAGGTTTGGTTATTCCAGCTGAAACACTTTTTCAATTAGAAGTGTTTCCTTTTTTTTCAAACAAATCAAAGGGAAAACTCTGTTCTTACAGGGTCAAGAGGGATAATTCTACAAATGGGCAAAGCTTTATGGTCGTGTGCTTATTCATAAATATTTTAGGTTTGGAAATTCTAACTTAAACACTTTTTGAATCATAGGCATTTTCAATTTCGGACAGACGGACAGAGACTCGGACGGACGGGCGCACGGACGGACGAACATTCGGATTGACAACGTCAAAACGATATCCCTACGGCTTCGGCAGGGTATAATAAGACAGACCTTATAATTATTATAGGCATGTATTATTGTATGCACATAATGTTATTTAAATGAGATGCCCCCCCCCCCACCCCTCTAAAAAAAAAAAAAATATCGATCGTCCTAGGTGTCCACAGTTTAGGTGGGGGCCAATAAGGTCTACCATGCACCCCCAGTCCCCTAGACTTTTTTTTCATAGGTATCAAATTGTTTGGCAGGACAAACTCTTTCAAAATAAAAAATGTTCCCATGAAAAAACTCTTTTGAACTATATATGATTTCACTGTTTCCATGGCAACCGTTCATTTTTAGAAAGGACAACCATATAGATGATAATCAGTCATATCTTGGTCAGTTTGGTTGATAGAAAAATAAAAATGGTATCAAAATGGAACTAAGACATTGGCCTTAAAATAGCAGCATTTTTATGTTAATTAATTAATTTGCATATTCATGAATATTAATGAGAATGTTGCAAAATGACAAAATTGTATTAGAAAATAATATTTTCTAAGTTTTAAATCAGTTTAAAACAGTTTTTTCATGGGAACATTTTCTTTTGAAAGAGTTGGTCCTACCGAACAGTTTGGTACCTGAAAAATGTCTAGGGCGTGCATGGTAGATCTTATTGGCCCCCGTACTACAGTCCACTTCGTCTTAATTCGCAAATGTCTACTGCTACTACTACTACTACTAATATTACGATTATGTAACAAATACTACTACTGCTAATACTTACAATTACTACTACGTAACTTCTACTTTTACTGCTACTACTACTACTAAATATCTACTACTATTTCTACTATAGCTAAAAACTACAAACTACTACAACTATTACTAATACGACTACTAGCTACTAGTACTAGTACTACTAACTACTGCTAACTGCTACTACAACTTACCTCCACTTACTACCTCTAATTCTACTACCACTATAAAAACTACTAGTACTACTACTAATACTATTACTGCCACATACTACTACTACTACTACTACTACTACTACTACTATTACATACAATTACTCACTACGTTTTTATGCTACAAATACAACTACTATTACTAACTACTACTACTACTAATACTAACTACTACTACTTCTACGACTGCTACAACTACAACTTAATGCTACTAACTACTACAATTACTACTACTACTACTACATAACTACAACTGTTTCTAACACTTCTGCTACTAACTACAGCTACTACTACTTCTACATCTACTTAAAACTTCTACTTCTCCTCCTACTACTATTACTGCTAACACTGCAAGTACTGCTACAACCACAACTACTGCTATTGCTACTACAACTACTACTACTACTGCTGCTACTGCTACTGTTACTGTTACTGTTACTGCTACAGCTACTGCTACAATTAATACTACTTATACTGCTACTTCTACCATTACTGCTGCTACTACTACTGCTTCTGTTTCTGCTTCTGCTACTACTACTACTATTTCTATTTCATTATTTTCACATAATACGTCTACTTCTACTATTACTACTACTATTACTACTACTGCTACTACTATTACTAGTACTTCAAACTTCTACTTCTACCACCACTTCTACGAGAGCTCTTCAAAAATAACATAGACTTTTTCTCTAGCTTTTATACACTTTATTGAAGCAAAATAAGAAATATATCATATTCATTTGCTATCTTTCTACTAACAGCACTGAAAACTCGACTTGATTATGACCATACATTCAGGAGTTACACCTCAAAAACAATCACTTACATGGACCCGGCGCACGGCAATATATTTCAACGACGTTAACGACGTCGCGCCTTCATTGTGATGCTTTCATTAAGTTTGCATTAATTCATATTTGTAAATTTATTTCATAAATTTTCATGAGCAATACTTTAGTCATAAAAAGTTGTTTGGTTACAATACTAAAATTGTATGAACACTTATGACACGCATCTCGGACAAGGTACTCAACATTAGTACTCAGTCTTTATCTACTACTACTACTACTAACTACTACTAATTACCACTACTAGTACATATCTTCTATTACTACTACTGCGTCTATTACTACTAACTACTAGTACTGCTAACTTCTACTACTACTACTAACTACTACTAATTACCACTACTAGTACATATCTTCTGCTACTGCTACTGCTACTACTACTGCTACTACTACTGCTACTATTACTTCTTTTGCTAACTTCTGCTACTAAAATTAACTACCACTTCTACTACAATTACTACGACCTCTAGTAGTACTACTACTACTACTACTACTTCTTCTACTATAAACTACTTTTACTGCTGCAGCAACAACAACAACTACTACTATTAATATTACCAACTACTATTACTGCTACTTCTACTACTACACACCACCCCTACTAGAACTAGTACTAAATATGTTAAAATCACATAAATTAAGGTTATAATCTGTTTTTGATAATCTGTATTCAGTTTGCATTATAATATGATTCGCAGATAAAGAACATATTTTCTCTCCATTGACCATGACCTGGCCAAATTCACTAACAATCAAAATGAAAAGGAAAACATGCGTGACATCACAGACAATCCCTCTCTGTTTAAATCATGACCATGGAATGATTGTCCCAGATATCGATGTTCTCCCTCCTTATGTTAAAAAGAAACCGATGAGAATCTATAATTTTTCTAAAGCAAACAGGAGAAACACAGAAAATGTCACAAAACAATTGTCACAACCCATCATCAATCTATCGAATAGCATCTTTGTAATCTTTGTACAACAGAATCTCCACCACTCTGGACGACAACATTCTTTCGAAAATGCTAAAAAAGATTGTCTTTGCCATGGTGCAACCGAAACAAAAACGTAACAAAGGAGATTAAGAGAACATCAATGCTACACAATCATGTTATTATATGAAGACTAAACAGTGAAATGAAAGTCTGCAAACGCGAGTTAGAACTGGTCAAGATCAAGCAAATCAATAATAACAATATAGCATGGGCCCAAAGAACACAACAGGAAACCCTCCTGGTGCCGTGTTTAATCCGAAAGTCAACTTCTATCGGACTGGGTCAACGCAAATATTGCACCAGTAGTTAAAAATGGGATGTTAACCTATCCGAAAATTACCACCCAGTTTTATTTGCTTGTCTGGCCTTCAAGCTTACTGAGTAGATCATCTACCGTCATTTGGAAAAGAACAAAATGCTGACAAACATTCAGCATGGTGTCCAATCTGGAAAATCTTGAGATACGCAACCACTTGCAAAAGTACATACCCGTCTCCAGCGATATGATGCCAAATCGTAAATCGATATGGTCATCCTAAACTTCTTGAAAGCTTTCGATGGTGTAAAAAACAACTATGGTTTAAAAAGTGCCATCATTTGGTTAAGACAGTTCCCCATGAAGCTTAATATGCAAGTCCTTGTTGATTGAGAGTATTTAGACCAAGCAACTGTTGGCTCGCGTGTACCCCAATGATAGATGATGGCCACCCTACTTATTCTCAGCCATATATATATATGACCTCCCTAATAAGCCAAATCACAAGTTAGGTTATTTGCTGGCGATTGCCCTTTTACCCGCACAAATGAAATGCCTCTTTATGAGCAGCAACAGTAAATTATCACACTTTACACTAATAATATAATTGTCCATTAAGTTAAATGGGAAAGCTAACCAAGATGGCACATTGCTCACTTGGATTCATTAAGTGCAATCTCAACTACAGTATCCGCCTGCTTAGCACTTGTTCGATCCAATACCAAGCAGCTAGATTTGTATATAGGAAAACTACAAGTCAAGAAAAGGAGTTATGTTACAAAGATGCTGGAAGATATAACACACTCTATTACTCGATGTCCTCCACGCCGGCTGTCTACCACCGAGTTACATGATCAATAACGTGGAGTAGTAGTGTTAAGTTTTCGAGCTGCATTTTAATATTTCGATTTCCCATTCAGATATTCTAGTGCATGCAAGCGTGTAAATACCTCAACGCATTATATAATTAATCCTGACTGCGAAATAAAGTTTATCTTGAACGTTTATAAAAGTGATGCGATAATCATATTCAACGGCCCAATTCAAAGTGTTGATGTTCTTATGCTTAATTAATGAATTCCGTTCTTAATATCTTAGGAACGAATAATATGTCAGCATCCAAGCAAAAAGATGTGTAAAAAAACACTAATCATATACACAACAATACATTCAAATGAATCAATAACTATCATTAGTTAGGGGTAGACTTCATTAAATATCCGTAAGTTAGTCAAAAGAGACAAGTTTACAGAAAATTATTTGCAAAACTGTTTGTCTTGTATTAATCTTTACGATTAATTTTTTAAAAAATCTCACCAATAATATTCAGTATACTGTACAGTAGTGCCCGTATTCATCAACGTTTAGAGTCTGAAACTAAGACTTATTTTATTGAAGTTCGTCATGCAAGTTAGATGGGATGTACATATATCGATTTTAGGAAATAAGTACAACACAGAAACATTTGGTGGTCTTCTACATACACTCGATGATTTTGAGACGGCTGTATGCAACAAGATGCATTGGTATGTAACTGATGTAATACTTTGAACTGTTTTGCTGATTCTCTCCTCACTTTGATGTCTTACGGTTTTTATTTTTGTTCAAATCTCTTTTAATTCGCACTGACTTGCATAATTTACTAATACCTAAACAGTAGATGTAACGGTGTACGTTGCTTACTGTATTTAGAGTGTATGACTAATTGCACCGGCAACAAATATTCTAAATATTTTACCCTATTGATCTTTTATACAGTATTATTACACTACAAGTATCCTCTTAGTATTTTAAACAATTGTCACATATTTTATGGTGGTACATTTCTGCGTACGATAGCCGATTAAATTTCATGAAAATAAAAAAAAATTGCGAAAATTTAATAACGTTTCAAGAAAAGTCCAAAGCTTTTCTATGAAATATTATTTCGCTCACTTAATTTAAAGTATCACTATCAAGTGGACAATTCAGTTAAGTGCCAAGAGCTGCCTAGAATAACAAGATATTTTCGCGAAACCTTACATTTTTTTCTAGAAAGATGAGTATCTTCATGAAATATTATGCTGTAATGTTTTCAGAAAAATGCACAACTTTCTTGGAAAGTTTACAAAACACGCGCGATAGCTACCTAGCTATCTCGTGGTATGTTTTCACGGAAACTGCGACGACGTTATACGGTGCATCGACGTCCGTATCCATGTCTGCGTCCGGTTAAAGTTTGGACGTAAGTGAGTGTAAGTCTATATCTCAGTGCACAATGCTTGCACGACAATGAAACTTTACACGAGTCTTTCAAGCCCTTAATACTACACTCACATGTAGTTTTGATGACTCTATGTCCAATGTTTTAAAAATTATGGTTCTTGATATCTTAGCAATATTGAGACGTTTTTGAGCCCAGATTAAAGATGATACTTTGCGAGAAAACGTATGGACTATTACGCAACCTGACGTCTCCTGACTAACCATCAAGTAAGACATTTGATGAACTCTGTGATTTGTTAAAGAGACCCTTATCATCAAAACCTATTGTGATTGCTGAACGTTTTCGCTTTCACAAACGGAACCAGCAAGCAGGAGCAGGCATTAGTGAGTATATAGCAGTTTTACGGAAACTGTCGAAATATTGTGAATTTGGAGCTACGTTGAATGACATTTTATGTAGGCTTAAAAGAATAAAAGAATCTGCGTCAGAAAAACTACTTTCTGTGGAAACATTAGATTTACGGGAAGCTTTGGACGTCGCAATCTTAGCGATTGGAACGGCGACAAGAGCTGCAGCTGAATTACATTCGTCGACGTCGGCAAATGTAAATAAGTTACACAAAGGTGGACACTCGAAACAGAATAGGTTCAAACCGAAAAACAAGACACCGTCCGAACTGAAAATGGTTTTAGAATGCCTATTATGTTCACAGTGGTTGGACAATCATGACTCTGTGAAATGTCGACTAAAGGACGCAACATGTCATTTTCGTTACACTGTAAACTACATTCAGAAAATATGTCGCAAAGCAAAGAATGCTAACGTCAACACGGTAGATAATGAACATAACGAGCAAAAGGATATTATGTATGTGAACTCTTTACATGGTCAAAATCAACGGAAAATTCTTATTTTTCCTATGATGGATGCAAATGGAAGTTGACACCGGAACCGCCGCACCACTGGTGTCTGTAAATAAGTTCAAACAACATTTCGGAAATGTGCAATTAAAGGCCTTTGGTGCAGTTTTCAAAACATATTCGGGTGAGATAATTTCACAAGTTGATACAAAGGACGTTTGATCATACAATTGTCAAACAAGGAACTTGAGACTGATTGTTGCTAAAGGTATCGGCCCTACATGTACATTAATTAGCCTGGGTTGGCTAAGTCGCATCAAACTAGATTGGAATAACATTTTGTCAGTGAATATAGATATTAAGGACACAGTATCACAATGTCTTGATTTATTGGCAAAAATTGAATGCATATTCCAGGACGGAATTGGCCTCGTGGCCAAGTTAATTTTGAAGGGCAATGCTATGCCCTAATTCATTAAGGCAAGGTCATTAGCATATTTATTAAGCGTGAGCTGGATAAAAACCTTGAAAAACAAGGAACTTACGACCTTAATACATTTTCACAGCAAATATTTCGCCGCCATAAACGGATTCCTGTACCTTGGTCACTTTGAAGCAGTAAGGACAAATTTAACATTTGCCAGAATTATCCCCAGATGATGTCAGTACACCATCAACAAATTTCATCGAGTTGCGAGCAAAATCGCTGATAATTAAAAAGTAAACACTATAAAACATAGAAAAGACCATCTTATGTTCCGTGCTCTACTTATTTTTGAGCAGCATACCTATGATCATGGATGGCAGCTCGATTTTTTGCCTCCCATACCAACCTGGGCACTGTTTATAGCAAAACAATAGCCGGTGCAGACGCAAAGAAACCGCCGATATAGCAGATTTCGCAAAGTTATGGCATCAGAACCTTGCGGGCATGCAGTAATTTCAATAGCAACCACCAGCCACCGCAAATCAGGAGAGATATTTTTTTTTACTTTTTCCTGAAATCCGACCTCACTATAGGGCCAACAGAAACGCGCTTATTCTGGAAAAGTACAGCATTTCCCAAACTGAACATGTGCCCGATTCTTTAGTCTAAAGATCAGAATATTATGTATATGACGTGTTTAACATATAATGTTCGGGAAATCCTTGAAAAAGGACTGAAAAAAAATTCATTCCCAGATTTTTATTTAAAAAACAAAACAAAAAAAACCCCGCCATATACGCTGATCAAACTGTTGTTTATCTGCAGGAAAATTATCGTTTAACGTAAAAAGTGCTCTAAACACTGTTATAATTGCGCGTACATATACATATTTCATCATTTTTCAGACCAAGTAATTTTTGCTATGGGAGGTAATCTACCATTTTCGCGATAATAACTTGCCACAGGTGCCCGTTATATTTTGGCCTCATTGGTAATTATCTCTGCAGATGTACATTTATGTTACCAGTTTAATGTATTTCATCTATCTGATGGTGATATTCGAAGGCAGAACCACCAGAAATCTTGTTCTTTTTCCACGGGCGTTTCGTATCCTAATTTACTCGAACCTTACTGTATACGCCAGTTCGGTAGGTTCATTGATATGACGAATCACGGTTTTCATAGTCGTTAATGTATTTTTTAAATTATGATGTTGATAGTTTGAAATACAGGTGTATATCAAATAACCTAAAATTGAAATAGACATTGTTATTTTGATCAACAAACAATATGAATAATAATATCATTATATATCAAGTATGTTTTTTTTAAGAAAACAGTTACTGAATTTTAGCAAAAGTTAGAATGGAAAAAAGGTAGATCTATAAAAATATTTTTACACGTGTTTGTGTGTTAACTAATGATGACTCCTTATTAAAATGATGCTTATTTGTAACAAAAAACATTCCTGACTTTTTTAATTGATAAGTATTGTACACATTAGAAAATATAGCCTAGATTTTTCAAAGTCAGTTCAAGGAAATCCTGTTCCTTTTAACTTTCACATATTGGAATATTTTGTTTCTGTCCAAACTTTCATAAAGTGTTACAAAGTTTGCCAGTTTCTGTTAGACTGTCAAGAACACATGATGTCAGGACATAACAGAAGTATTGAAGAAATTGAAATACATTGTATAGCTTTATCTTTTTCATTTTATCAAACCTGGCAATGAAAGGTTTTTGTTTGTCGATGAACAACTGCTATTGAACAAGACTAGATTTTTTATCTTTACCCTTTGAACAAAATATATAAGTGTATTGAACACAAAGTTAATAAATTTTATTGTTGTGCACTGTTAAAGTTGTGACCACTCCATTTCTTGTCACACACAAGTACATTACATAATGCCTGCATGTACTTTCCTGCCCATCAAGTCTTGAAACAGCAAAGCATTGCCCCCATCAGTCCTCTCAGTACTTTGATTGTATGATGTTTTATGTAACATAACTTCAGACTGCAAATGTATACAATTACCCTAACGCTATCAAAAGTGGCTATTAAAAGTTAATATTTACATGGTGGTCACGTTTCGCAAATATAATCACCTTTTAAAAGCTGTTGATAAATGTAAAATTTTCATCTAAAGACTGTCATATCGCTTACAAAAGGGAAAAATAAATAACGTACTCACATTCTTTCTTATACATGAATTGAAATGCTGAAACAAAAAGTTTAGTATTTTATAGTTGACATAGTATATTTTATAGTCTTCCTAAAATGTAATAACTAAGTTTGAAATATAAAAGTCAAGTAAATTATAAATACTTTCTTTTGTTTATATACACAAGTGGACATGGATCAATGTGAATGTGGGGGTGGTGATCACACATTTTAAATCAGTAAAAATTAATATCTATGTTAAAGGCGCCCGCGGTAGCTTCTTCGGACGGACCGATATTTACCCCAACACCGTGCCAATTTGGGTGTTCCTAATCCCCGTACCGTACCCGTACCGTACATCCGTATTCGGGAACTATCGGTTTTGTTCTGAAATTGGCGGAAACCTACATCTATGACATCAAAACACTTCAGAAACATGTAAAGAAATCTGCTATTCGATGATTTAATATATTTCTAGGTCACATGTTCAAATATTTAACGTCTAAACACTGAAGTGTTTCCGCAGCATTTGTTGAGAAGCCTTTAACCTGCACCCTTCAAATTTAGTGGGGTGATTGGCCAAACGGAGTAGATAACCTCTATTGCTTTTAAGATCAATATGTTAAAGGTTAAGGATGCAGCAACCGGAATGATGCCTCTCTGTTTCTTCCTTTAAAAATACAGAAAGTAAGCAGTTTTTCAGAGTTTATTCCAGATGTTCCTCAGGTGGGCAACCTAGGGCCATTTGAACCTCTTGTTAACTATCTTTGCCTTAAGCTGTGGACAAAAACGGAATATTGTCAAAGATTTTGGCTGAATATATGCCATTGTTTGAAATAAAAATTAATTTCGTATTTCGTACCAACCTGCGTTCTATAAATGCACGCAACACCCCACCCCGTTGTAATTTAATTTAAGCCAAATCTAATATGGGGCCTACACATTTTCTTTTGTTTTAGATTAGGTAGACATTTGTAAATACATGTGCAGAGTTTGGTTTAGTTCTATTATGTGAAACTAGATAAAATAGCAGAAATACCATCTTAAGATTGACAAAATTATGAAAAAATAACCATCGGTCTGCTGAACAACTGTTGTTCTTTTTTACAAAATCATCTCTTTTTTTCTGTGCATGTCTCCACTAGAAATATTGTTTTCTGTTAAAAAATTGCTTAGATTTCAAATTTATTCTAGTTATTGTACTTTACTGTAACACATGGTAGGAGTATGGGAATTTTGAAAAATGTTCAAAATAGCATCATATCAGAGGATAAATAAAACTGAAACAATGATGGTGACCTAGTATTTTATTTCATTTTTCAATACATCATAACATAATCTTGTAATACAGAACATTTCATCAAAATCTATTATTCCGAAAAAAAAAATAACGAAACTGCCGCGAGCGTCTTTAAGTCAACTTAGAAGTACACTAGGACTGCCTACATTTTTTTCTTTTGATATCAATGGGTCAGTGCACTTACATTTTGAATTGCTGTATAATTATAATCATTGTTTTGGACTATGTCGTATGTCGTCCGTCGCGCTTTTAGGTCGACGCACGACAATGCGACACGGCATCGCGTCAATCCGACACGACACATGACAATGCGACGCGACATCGTGACAATGTGACACGACACACGACAATAATATCGTAGTGTCGTGTCTCATTGTCGCCTTTCAAAAGCGCGATATTTCGCATTGTCGCGTCGCATTGTCGTGTGTCGTGTGACATTGTCGCGATGTATTGTCGTATTGTCGTGCGTTGCGGTCTAACTTTTTTACTGCTCGAGACGCGCGACAATGCGACACGACACGTGACAACGCGACGCGACGCTCGACAATGCGAAGCGATATTTCGTATTGTCGTCTTGTAATGTCATGCGTTGTGACTGTGCCGGAATTGCGACACACGACAATTCCAAACTACACACGACAACGCGACGCGACACGCGACAACGCGAAGCGACGCTCGACAATACGAAGCGACATTTTTATAATGTCGTGTCGCATGTGCGTCGACCTCAAAGCGTGACGGACGACATACGACATTTTAGTGATAAATACGGTTGGAAGATCTTTTCTAAAAAATATTTTACATCAACTAAGGCTCTAAAGTAACACGTTTTGGTGTGTATCAAATATTTCTATGGAATAAATAGTTTTAGGTATGTTTTGTCCTTCTGCATAATTTGTAGACTTGGTATAGGAACGGTATAACGCAAATTTTGGTCGCATTTTTTTCGAAAAATTCATCAATTTCATTATATTATAAAAAGCGTTAGGAGTAGGATATCAAACTGAAATTTCTTTTAATAAGTAGTTGGAAATATTGTCTAAACGAATATGAAAAACAATTTTCGTCGACGACGGACACGCCGTCGGGAGCATTTGCTGAACTTTGACATTTTTGGCTTAAAATATTAGCCGTAATATAAGGAAAAGGTGCTTATTAAATATTTATTTTGGGTAAATAACTGCAAATAAAAACTTGTTTTGATAGAAAATGACAAAATCTGAAAGTTTGTGACAAAAAAAACCCCAACAACATCTGTCCGTCCGTCTGTACGTAATTTAGGATAAAAGCTGTATTTTTGTTCGGAAAAAGTCCGTGTTTTTCATTAACTTTAAATAATTATAGAATGTTAAATAATTATGACATTACTTTTACAAATTAAATCTAAACATTGTCTAAATAGATATGTAATTTGTATATTTTTACCGCCAACGGTTTTGTCTGGGGATCGTCTCAAAATGTATCATTTTTGTGAAAATATGCATACCTCTTCATATATTAAATAGACTCGTGGGCCTTGCCAGTAGAGTCATGCCTTCATAACCTGATGTCTAATTTTAATGAATGATACTTTGTTGCAAAGGACAGGCCAGTAGCTAAAGAAAACAGGCTAAAATGGGGTTCGGACCAGGTCAGCTAGAGGAGGAGGTCATAGGTCAAAGGCAGGTGATATTCTCAAATATGAACTTTTCAGAGCCGTCAAGGCAGTTCTGCAAACTCAAGCACTATCTTCACTGAGTGCAACGACACCATTGGTGCAATTCTCACGGATCCCCGGGTCGGGCCAGCTTAGTCTTGGCCAGCACCCTACTGCACAAAACAAGTTTGGTCATTTTCTGATACCTGTCCTCAGCTCTGATCATATGGACAAATGTAAAGCTAAGACATCTGCAAACATATTCATATATGGTATAGGTAGATACCTGGACTGTAGAGACTCGAACAAAGGTCAAAATCTAACATAGTGTTATTATCAACTGAAATTCAGTTTAAATTACAATAACGTACCTCCATGTATTACCTCCCCTGACACCTGACAGAGTTCAGGACAGGTATCAGAAAATGACCAAACTTTATTTATGCGGTAGAGTGCTTGTAAAGACTAAGCCGGCCCAACCCGTGGAGCCGTGAGAATTGCACCAATGGTGTCGTTTGATCCAGTGAAGATAGTGCTTGAGTTTGCAGGACTGCATTGACTGCTCTAAAGATCAAATTTTGAGAATATCACCTGACTTTGACCTATGACCTTCAATCCTAGCCGACCGGATTCGAACCCGACTTGGCCTGTTTTCTCTAGCTACTTTTGTCCTTTGCAACAAGGTATCATTCATTACAATTACACATTAGGTTATGAAGATATGAAGAGAAATGTTCCCGACGGCGTGTCCGTCGTGGACGAAAATTGTTTTTCATATTCGTTTAGACAATATATCCAACTACTTACCAAAAGTAATTTCAATTTGATATCTTACTCCTAATGCTTTTTATAATAAAATGAAATTGATGAATTTTTCGAAAAAAAATGCTACCAAAATTAGCATTATACGGTCCCTATAGTCTACAAATCCTACAGACGGACAAAACTTACCTAAAACTATTTACTCCATACTAGAAATAATTGATATAAACCAAAACGTGTTACTTTAGAGCCTTAGTCAACGTAAAATATTTTTAGAAAAAATATCTTTCACCTGTATTTATCACTAAAATGTCATATGTCGTCCGTCGCGCTTTGAGGTCGACGCACGACAATGCGACATGACATCGCGACAATGCCAGACGACATTATTAAAATGTCGTTTCGCATTGTCGAGCGTCGCTTCGCGTTGTCGTGTGTCGTTTGGCATTGTCGTGTGTCACGATTCCGGCACAGTCACGACGCATGACATTTCAAGACGACAATGCGGAATTGTCGTATGTCGTGTCGCATTGTCGCGATGCCGTGTTGCATTGTCGTGCGTCGCGGTCTGACATTTTTACTAGTCGCGCGAAAGACGACATACTACATGGTCCAAACAGGATTCCATAGACAGGCGAAAAGAGAGAACTTTTATTGAAACAGGTCAGAACAAAACGAAGTTAAATCTGTTACTCCTCATCGTCAGCAATCAACTCAAAAACAAAACATGTTTGTTTCTTAAGACTAATTCAAATGAGATATGATCTTGGAGTGGAATATTAATGAAATACTTATGGTAAATCATAACACTAAGCTACTATTAAAATCAGTAGAATATCTATAGTAAAAACAACAACAACAAAAAACAGGATTTCGTATATAAAAATGTTAATGACAAACACTGTCAATATTATTTCATTCACAATTTACATATTACAACATTTGCTTAGCATAGGAATACATCATTGAATAGAACGCCTTTGGTTTAAACAATATCTATTTCCAAATATGCATTTCATACAAACATATATTAATGTGATAGGATTGAAGAGTTAGCTAAAAGTTTGTATTAAAACCTCATTTCTGACCGCCTTTCTGATTTATTGACACCTCACGTGACCTTTTACGCCGTTTCAGTTGACTGGTTACTCTGACCTAGAGGTATCCCGTCAACAACACGCGTGGCTCTGTTAGAACGAGGTTAATTCGGGTAAGGTAAGTTAATCTAGACAAGATTTAGCTGACCAGAAGGTTTCTTCTAGCGCATATGCAATGATTTGTCTTTTAAAAAAGAAAATCTGATTTTAGCATCATATTACAGATGCTTAATATGACAGTGATGAAAGTCTGTTAGTTTACTTTATGTTCAATATTAAAATCTTCGAAATTCTGTGCAGAAGTAGCACTCCCCCCCGTTTCGTCACCGAGCACCTGCATATTATATACACAAAACTATTTTATATATTCATTTACGAAACGCAAGAAAAGAATCTAGACAGGTTAAAAAAATGAAAAGAAGCATCTTTCATCAAGGGGCAGTACCCTGTATTTACCGTTGATAAGACAGAGTAGATATGTGAGTTTCTCCCCTTATCTACCCGTTAGCTTATCACCAACAAGAGGGTCATGATGACTCTGGGTCGCTCACCTGAGTAATATGAGCTTCAAATGTCAAAATGATGCTAAAATACATGTCTTAAGGAAGTAGGTCACATTCATGGTCACTGAAAGTCAATTTTAAGATTGATGTGCGAAACTGTATTTGTCATTCAAATTTCAAGGCTGTACCTTAAAAAATAAAAATGTAGGTCAGTAGGTCAAGGTAGCAGTTAATTGACTCCTAATTACTTGGGATCATCAGGTAATTATAATTAAACAGCCTAGGAAATATGGTCAGATAATTTTTGAAGTATTTTTTCCTATATAACTCATATAAAAACTAGGTGACCCTCGTGGCAGGGCCTCTTTTCACCCAGGGGCATAATTTGAACAATCCTGTTAGACAATGCTACATACCAAATATCAATAGCCTAGGCCTTGAACTTTCAGTCAAGAAGATTTTAAAAAGGTTTTTCCTATGTAAGTCTATGTAAAACTTGGGACCCCCCAGGACAGGGCCTCTTTAACCCCAGAGGCATAATTTGAACAATCTTGGTAAAGGACCACTAGGCAATGCAATATACCAAATATCAAAAGCCTACGCTTAGGCCTTGAACTTTCAGACAGGAAGATTTTTAAGGTTTTAATTATCCTACATAAGTCTATGTAGAACTTTTGACACCCAGGGCGGGACCTCTTTTCACCCCAGGGTCATAATTTGAATAATCTTTATAGAGGGCCATTAGATCATGCCACATGCCAAATATTGAGGCTCTACTCCTTGTGGTTTTGGACAAGAAGATTTTCAAAGTTTTCCCTATGTAAGTCTATGTAAACCATGTGTCCCCCAGGGCGGGGCCATATTTGACCCTAGCGAGATAATTTGAACAACCTTGCTAGAGGACCATTAGATGATGTCATATGCCAAATATCAAGGTTCTACGCCTTGCGGTTTTGAACAAGAAGATTTTTTAAGTTTTTCCTTTCGGTTGCCATGACACCCAGAGTTCTGTATGGAATTCAATTCTTTGAACAACTTGGAAGGGGACCACCCAAGAAACATCCTGGCCAAGTTTCATCAACTTCCACCAAATGGTTTTAGAGGAGATGTTGTTTAAATGAAAGTGTGGACAGATTGACGACGGACGGATGGACGCCGGACGGTGAGCGATCACAATAGCTCACCCGAGCACTCAAGTGAGCTAATAAAGTAAACAGTTGTCATCATCATCTATAGAAAATAGGAAGGAAGAAATGGGAGTCAGTAAAATAAATGCAAGAATTAATTGGATAAATATCTTCATGCATGAACATAATAAATAATAAACCTCATTAAAAAGAATAGCTATGATGTAATTATAGTCATGTAAATTATACGGTTTTATTTTACAAAATAATGAAAATTCATTTTCAACAGTGATATGAGACTGAAATTTTAATTGAATATATTCATATTGTGAATTAAAGACATCTAGATAAGATAACTCTGATTGATCATGAGCAGTTTGAACAGCTTTTAAAACTCGATTTGTAACATTTAGTGTTAAAATAACATTTTGCTTCAAGTCTTTCTTAAGATGCGGAGATACCCGGCTGTGAAATGGACTAAAACAGTCTGACATTGTGAAAACTTTTACTTGTAGCAATTAAGAACACACGTATTTACAATATGTAACAATACATTAAAATAACATACAATATATACAACATAACTGAAACAAAGTCTAAGCATTCACATATATAATCAAATCCGTCAAAAGTACGGTTCAACAGCACAGATAGTATCAATCTTCACAATCGGCGTTAACATCTTGACAAATTGATGTAAAGTGGGCGCATATAAATGACTGGCGCAACTCTCAAATGAAATGAAACTCGGCTGCCAGCATCTTTTCTATATACCTTGTATGACAATGCCAGTTAGTACAAAGCGGAAGCCTTTTAAGTTCGTTTTCGGAAGATACAACTACCGACTCGTAAATAGAAAATACATGTCTGAAAATGTCCCAAGTTAAATTCAACGGACACCATGATTGACTTTGATGAAAGTTGTTGTACAGCGCGTTCAAACTTCCCCGCCGCCGACTGTAATTGGGAGGACGCTACTGGTGGACACAGAAATTAATTTACTTATTCATCTGATAGATGGCTCTCTGATTCCTATGTTAATTCTTGATGATGAAACCCAGTCCATTTTACGAGGAACAGTTTGCCCTGTAAGAAAGAAATAACAATTTAAGACACCAGTCACATAATTCAGTACAACAGTTTTACTTTTATAAGACCTCTATCGTATTTGCATTTGCTTAATTAATTAAGTGTAATATGTTGCGTAACAAAACATCTGGTTGTATATCCGTTTGGATAGCGCACATTACATACAGTTCTGTAAATTTGCCTTTCTGTGATCAAAAGTATTCCATAATTTCGTAATAAGTCAACGTTTTAGGATAGAATGATGATGTAAATATAAACATGTAATTCTTTTTCTTTCATTTCTTTTAATCTGAAGTTTTTCTTTTTAAACTGACCCTTATACAGGCGGGGATGCTTGCTGTGTTAACAGAAGTTTTATCGTATTGTCATGCTGACAGCTACGTACTTAAGACTGTCTCTGTGAAGTTAGCAGAATAGCAGAATAGCAGAATAACGAATATCTCCAACAGAATAGCAGAATATCAGAATAATTCCTGGACCAGCAGAATAGCAGAATAGCTGAATAACTTTTTTTTTCATTCTACCTGGCATCTGTATGACAATTGAAATTAGCCTAAGACTATTTTTTTTTTTTGCGGTAAACATAACCATAATTTGTTAGAAAACCATTTTTGTCAGTTAGAATACCAGTGCTTAAAGCATTACTTGTACGCCCTGACGGGCTGCATATAGAGGTTCAAACTCCCTGGTTAATGGTACCATTACAGATTATTTGGAAAAAAGAGAAATACTACACACTACACTACCCATAGAACCTGTACAAACAATTACGTTTAATTAAACAAACCTTGAAAATATAAATATTGAAATATAAAAACGTTTACAAAACATTAAAAACTATCACCCGCTGCTATCGCATATAAAACAGTTATAAAAAAATAATACAATGACACGAATTCTCTGAAATACAGCTGGTCTGTGGGCTTTCTGTAAGTCCTCTAGTTTTTTCAATTTTGAAACCCAGAATTTGTGTAAAGGTTCTTTCACTTCAGCCATTAATACATTCATTTTGGGATTGTTTAAGACCGGATGTCGCTTTCTATCGTATGTCAAACAAAACTTATACTCATTTGAGTAAACTGTAATGCCGAAAAATTATTATGGGTGTTATAGGTACTAAGGCACTACTTATTATGTCCGAATTATAAAACACAGTTCCAGATTATCTTCTTTATTTTTCTTCAGTGGAATACCACGCAGTTTAAAGTTAACAATCAACAGTTTTCATACGGATATCCGTAGAATATAACAATAAGTAAAAAGCTTTATATATTAAAATATTATAGTGTTCTAGTGGAAAACCACAGTGCTTCTACTTGGAAATCCAAATCTATTCTCCTCCATATGCTATCTTGAAAAAGATATTCGCCCTCAACATATAATAACTGACCAATTAAAATAACCCTTATTGTGACTGTAATTAACAGTATAAACCAATCAAATTCAAGAATGCGTACATGGTAATAAAATTACAAGTATTTAAAATATTAACAAGTTTTGACAGCAATCAACGCCTTATCAGTCAGGAAGTCTTAACATTTAAATAATCCATACGATCACAAATATCTTATCATAAATACATTTAGAAGCCTTTAGCACATTCTGGACTATCAAAATATTAAAGTGTATAAATATGTCAAAGTTGAGACAACAATAAGTTTTGACATCTGTCATGAAAGCATTAAGAACTGAAAGAATTGCAACTTATATATAATTAGATATTTTACAATTTTTTTTTGTAGATTTGGTCTTTTTAAACTAACAAAAGTTATTACATTTCTGTATTGAATCTTCATCGTATACACTTTTATTCAGATTATTATTTTTTTTACAAAGAATTATACTGATTTTCAGCTGCACAACAAAACCTACAGTATAACATGGGTAGTGAAACAAATGTCACTTTTGGTAAAACATGTTTCTTCAAAAGTTCTGTTTCTTTAGCCATAGTGATTTTCATATATCACTTATACTGTGGGACGGAATTACTGAACTACGCAATCATATTACATTTCCTTAACGAAAACATAGATGAGACTCCTTGTTCATATTGTGGTTGTGGAATCATTGTTGTCAATTCCGAGTACTTACTAAAATTCAATATTCTACTTTTAAAACTATTAACAAATACAAACAAACTAGTTCATTCAAAAGATAATGCATTTTAACTGTTACATAAGATTACCTCGGAATAGAACTGTGTTTAAAACGCTAAGTCTAGTAACTACCTATATCTAAATTTGGTAACGTATGTTTCAGAACTACACAAGAGGACACATTATAACATATATTACATCAAATGATAGAAATAAACTCTAAAAATTGATGTGAGAGGTTGCGAGAAGTCCCTTTTTGGTATCAGTATCAAAATAAGTTCATCATACATGCATATGTTCATACTTACAGAGTCTGCACCATTTGTTTGGAACACGACAGTTGATGTCTTTATGATAAATTTGTAAAAACTCTTTTTAGTTAAGAGCTTTATTTCATTATAGTAATATCACTAAGCTACATCCTAAAATGGATTGAAACATACGTTACTTTAAATATTAAGTACAACAATACCAATTAGTATTACTCATACGACAAAACAACAAACAGATACAATACACGACTTCTTGATTCCAGGACTTGCTCAATTTATAGCTGTGAAGCACTGTACTATCTGTTCATAATGTCAAGCAAATGCATGACTATAGATGTATTCATAATAGTTTGGCACTATTTCAGAGGCATACGCGTTGAAATGTTTTTGTTGAAGGATATTGAAGGGATTTGGCATTGTAAAATATCTGAAAAATTCTATTTCAAACAAAACAGATAAAACGTTCAAGCACCACCAAAAGGTAAATTTTTCAATATACATGTATCATAAATTGCTTTGATAGGTTTAGAATGTATATGCTCATTTCCGTTTGTGTAATCAGATAGGGGGTTGTCCTTTAACAAGAGGTCGTAAATACTTACTAGTTGAAATGTGACAGAAAGATGCAATTTGCATTCAGACATAAACTTTATCAATGCTTTCAAATGTTTTAAAAAATTAAAATTGTTTGAAAAATGTTCTTTTTCACTTGACTTTTAAAATAAAGTGACAAATTCATTATGAGTTCAATTCTCCATTTGTCGTAATTTTACTAGGATACATTATATATGTAACATCAATCAGCCAGCCATTCTGATACAAATTAATATTACCTTATTACCTTGCAGCTACATTCAAAATCCTTTGAATTAAAATGAGAGCAACACGTTTAGTGTTAAAAAATAAAAGCAGCATTTAAATTATATTTTTGTAATTTCTTTTACGGTATGTATTTTGAAAATGGCGCCATCGTGATTAAAACAAACAAGAGAAGTAGCTCATATTGGTAACGTGGTTTTCAACTGAAATTTTAACAAAATCTGATGACTTCTATTACAGCAATGATTAATATTTAGATCTTATCCATATGCATGTCTGCAAATTTATTTCTGGCGGCCAGTTTAATCAAAGTACTGAAAGTACAGTAAGGCTGGCTACCACAAAACACTAAATAACTGTGTGGGGAAAAATATGTGCAAAATTTGAAATATTATGGGTTTTCCATATCAAACTAGGGCGAGTGTAGGATACTGTTGAGGGTATCATCTTAATTAACTTGAGCAAGGTATCGTTATGATATTACAGATAATAGATGGTGAAAATCACATAGTGTTCGCTTCATTGAGGATAATACAATTAGTGAGACAAACAGAATGCAATCCTCACTTGGGATTCTGAAAAAAGAAAACAAAGATTAATATCTATTAGGAAAAGTCAGTTTCCGAGATCGCAACCCCCATCAAACCGCAACCCCATAGCAGTGTATATATGGATGTGTACACATAAACATATCTAAACAATATAGACGAAGTAAAACTTATAGCGACGAAGACAAAATGAACAACGAAAGGAGCACGATCGGGCATCATCTTGTAACCGCCTGTGGCAAACACACCTGTGGTAAATTTAAACCATTTTTGCTGCGTTTGTATCCTTATACTTGGCCCCAACCATGGTTCCAAAGGCAACACTTAAAAGGCAAGTTGAGTCATTGAGTTTAATATAGACTTGCATATAAATAAGTAATTTTATTGTAGAAAAAAGATCATATTAAAAGATCGAGAACATGTTTAGAAAACTATCTGAAGGACAATGCTTACAATGTGTAAGTTGTAAGGGGTACAAACAAGAAAAGTATTGCAGAGCAATACAAGACTTCCTAGTGGTTAGGAACAATGCAGGCAAAAATGAGGTATTTTAAGGAACAAAAACTAAAAAGGAAGAAGTAAAGATTGTGCCAAACATTACCCTACATTGCCAAATTAAGTCTCCGTTCATGTATAAACTCCCGGCGTTTACTCTTGAATTTTAATAACTATATTGTACATTTTAACATTAATTTGGTATTTCAGTCAACGTTAATATATGTATGTGAAGGAGCTCACACTACTGGATGCATATACCATTAAACATGTTTTAAAACCCTGTAAAATATCCATTAAAATAGGAAAAACCGTTAATTAACCCAATTAATTCTTGCATCACTTTATTTAACAGGATTCACAATATTAATGGGTTACATGTTAAAATACCATTAAAACACCCATCTTTAACCATGTATCATGCCATTAAAAATTTAGTTTGGTAGCTAAAATAGTTAATGGCTTTGAAAAAATAGTGAAATTCTGTATTTTTTTAATTTAACAGGATTATTCATGGCCTTTAAATTTGATTTAATACCGATTAAATGTTCAGGTTGTGTACGATTTCATTTAAGTGTAAACTTAATGGCCCTTAACTGCAATGTAATGCCCATTAAATCCTAAATTCTGTAAAATGTGATTCGTATATATTTTCATTTTGGTTTTTGGCTTACTCTCCTATTGAATGCTTATAATTCCAGTCTCATATTGTTCTAAATTGGACTTTAATCACAATAAATACATACTACAAAAATCGGATTTATTTCAATGGAAGTCGGATGGAAACGTATTAATTTATTTGAAAACATCAATCTACAATATTTTGGTAAGGGTAAATACGTATTGATGTATGCCACTTTTTTCTGTTCCTTGTTTTTCTTATCCAAATAATAAGCATTTGTATATGAAAACGGGTGGGGTAAGGAATTTACATTATAAAATGTGTTCAGACTAGTTTAGATTTTCAAATTCTTGAGTAGAAACTAAGGTTTATAGAGAAGTGAACAGTACACATAATTGTGAAGATTTACAGTCTGATTTAAATTCATTTGGGGCATGGGCATCGCCTCTTTGTTTCAATGAATCAAAGAGTGTGGTACGCTTAATTGGAGATGGGAGAAGCTACTTGTGATGCAATCCCTCAAACATTTGCTCTTAGCTGTACAGTGCATGCATGTGAGCAAAAAATACTGAAGTAGAGCTAAATTGTGATTACCCATTGTGTGCTGACGTTGTCATCAACAGTTGCTTTTTTAATACACCTGATGCCTAATGTCTGTACCAATAAAAATTTGGTCAAAATGTTTGTCAATATTATAATGTTGAATAGTTAAAACTACCCATATGGTCACTTGATCTATTAAACCGGTACCTGTAAACCCTTCTCAGTACAACTCAATACAATACAATATCCATTTATTTTCTCATTTCATATGAACATATGACAGAATAAGGATACCATATAACAAATGTTTGTACGAGGCTGTTACATGTGTTTACATTACAAAATAGTAAGAGAAAAAAGAAGAAACAAATATTCTTCTAGCATTTTACAAAACAGTACATATGTATAGATACATTACATGTGTAGTAATACATAATTTAAATCAATACGGCAAATATTAAAATGAAGTTGATTATCTTAAGATGTCTAATTCTGAAGGTAAATTTTCATGGCCCTTAATTTGATATACAATTAAAATAGTATAAATCCATTAAAATTGAATCTGACATATTTAATGAGACCATTAATCAAGTTTTTAATAATTAACGACCATTAACAGAGTATTAAAAAAATTAATGGCTCCATTAGTTCTTACAAATTAATGGGGAATTAAGGGGTAATTTTTAATGGCACATTAATTTCATGGCAATTAAAATTTTTCATGGAGTTTTAAGGAGCCTGTTAACTTATTTTAATGGTTTAATTTAAGCAGCTTTTCATGGTCATCAAAGTCATTTTTAATGTATGGCATTAAAGCTCTGGTCATGAAAATCCCACTAAATAGTAAGAAGTAATGGGTGAACTTTAATGGTGACCTGTTAAAGCTCTGTTAAAAACCTTTGAAAAAATTAAGGCCAATTTCATGACCCGTTTAATGGCATGTGCATCCAGTAGTGTCACTGCCTTTGCTTGCGATTTTAGAATGATATTTTACTTTTAAAAAAATATACATTTAAAATATCAGATAAAATATATAAGTAACAAACACAACTTTACTTCGATATGCCATTCCCAAAATTATATATAAACATTAATCAGGTTGAAAAGACTTGCATTTTTTTATCAAGTTCAGAAATGTATTATGTGAATTAAATGCAAAGCACAGATATTTGGCAATAGGGATAAGGGGCCTCAGGGGGCAGGGTTCGGTCATGACTGGATGTTTAAATAAAGTTATTATTATTATTATTATTATTTACATGCCATTGAATATGTTATTGTATAGAATTAGGCGTTTAATCAAATTATTCAGTTTCGGTTTCAGTGATAAATTCCTATAAACTGATATATAGCACAGTAAGGTAGAAGAAACGTGCGGTACGGCTTTTATCATTAGTCGCATATAGCCTAAAATAGAACACGGAAAACCCTAAATAATCTAAGGAAATCTGACCTCACACCAGCTTAATGAAGGAACGCGTAGTAAGTTTGAATATGTAATTAGCAACGCCATTATAAAGATCTGTTTTTACTTCCAAATATTTTTTCCTTTAAAAGAAATCATGATTATAAAATGGTTGAAAAAATAGATTTATTGAAACAGGTAAGTTTATCTATCATTAAACAGATTAATGGTAAAATTGATATACAGCACGGAACTATTTTAAATAACTTTGTGTTTTCAGTCTCAGCAGTCTTTGTGACTTTCAATTTGTGGTAATAATATAGAGTTCGCCAGCATAAAAATGAATGGATAGTATCTTTATTAGATTTATCTGAATAACCAAACTTCAGTTCCTTGAAATCTCACTTGATTTGTTTTATAATACTGAATATTTTATCAGTAGTAGCTCATCAATATTTGTACGTGTAACCGATTTCAGGTGGTCATTTTGCGAGCGGTAAAATCCTCTGTAACAAATTTAAATCAATATCAGGTGATTTATGTTATAGCTTTGACTTTTGAAGAGCTAAACCTCTTTCCTATGTACATGTTTGATCAAATTTAAGGCAGTAAATTATTTGGAAATTTGAATAATCTGTGTAACTAAATAACTTGCTTCCCTTTTGATGTTCCCAATAGGGAACGTCCTTGACCATTTTGCGGTCGTATTAGGTTTTGCAATACTTTCATCATTTCTACTCCACTAGCAAAGAATAGGTCTGTCAGTATGCCAATCGCTGCAAATCACGAACCATAGGTCCGGCCAACTGACATTAAGATGCAAAGGTGTCTGATTTTTTAGTTAATTGTTCATTCATTTTGTTTTCTTTATTGTAAACATGAGGATGCTTTCCTTTATGAAGGATTAGAAGTTCTTAAGATTTTTCGCGTAAGTGTATGTACTAATGTGGTGGGTGGGGTACATCAACACCTACATTTTACATTTTAGTCGGTATATAATACATAACTTAACATTATTTGACATCCAAAGTAAATGTTTGATTATTTATGACATTTAGCTCATACCGACATCCACCCATAAAAGTTTCCTGAATGATAGTTTAACATCATGATATAGCTCAACCTTTGCCAAATTTCTGGGTTACGACTTTCAAATATTTTGGCCTTGGCCCACGGACCAAGTGTCTTAAGATTTTTTCAAATGTGCAAAGTGATTTACATTTGCGTAGTTCTAACGGCATTTTATTCCACAGTTTTGGACCAATAGTACAGAAACTTCTATCACTGAATGTTTTGCACTTGTTGTATGGAACATCATAACGACATTGATCTCAAACCTTGTCTACCAGGAGTATACTGTGTAAGCAATTCTGTTAATTACATTGGTACACTGCTTTCACCGTTAAGGACAAGTTTTGCGCACATGTTTTGAATACGTTGCATCTTACGCACCTCACCGTTAGCTACATCATACAGTATAACATTGCTGTAATCCAGATGTGAAATAACTAGAGACAAAACTAAAATTTCAGTGGCTGCTTTTGTTAAATATTCACGGATGTTCTTAAATCGTAGGTAATTCAACATGGCTGTACGACATTTGCGATTTACATGATTTTTAAAGTTTAAGGTTTCGTCAAGAAATGCACTGAGATATCTAATTGTGCTTTCACGTTTTATAACGTCACCAGCAATGTTAATCGAATTTGTAAAACATTTTTCAATTGAGGTCAGCTACCAAACATGATAAATTCAGTTTTTGAGGTGTCCATTTTATATATATATATATGCTGAACAAAACAGCTAACCCCCTATATGCTATTTATTTTAAAATCAAGATTAGATTACTGTAATATCAAACTTTATTTCAAATTTAAAAATATCACGTTAAAAGATGAAATTTAATTCATTCTACCAAACCACATTTTTAACAGTCACAAAAAAAAAAACCGAATTTATTGTTTGTTAAGTTTGCCCAGTTTATCATGTCAGCCCATTGTTCATATTTAAATGATAACTTTAAAACTTACTATTAGTTCGACTGTATTCTTCGTAAATATGATAATCAAAATTAAGCACTGCTAAAATTATGTATCGGTCAATTTTATCATATAGTAATCATAGTAATACATATAATAACAGTAAAAATAATACAGTTGTATGTTCATATAGCTGTGATTTATTCAGTTAAGTACTGCTCCGATTCTGAGAAATAACAATGGAAGTGAAAACCTTGTTAAACCGTTAAGAATTCTGATTTTGCTCATAATTTCCATACTGAATCTCAAACTATTTACTATTTATATTTAGCACACATTAATATCTCATTTATTTCAAATCTACAAAAATACGTAAACGCGCCACTTTAAGTTCTGGGAAAATGATATGCGTGCATTCTAATTTGTATATATTTTTTAAATAATATTTGATAAATATTTAACTATAAGCTCAACTTACCTCCGATGCTTGTTTCTGACATATAATCCTTTCAATAGAATATGTTCCTGGCAACGCACTTGCAGTAACTACCCTTGATTTATGAAAAAGTATTTGGTAAAATGTCTCCTTCATGGAGCTTTTTGTAAATGACATTTTCTCTACGACGGATAGTTCGAACTGACAGAGCCATGACCGGTTGTCATATAAGACTTACATAAAAAGCGCTTGGTGCAACCGTATAAGTCAGTCACAGTGACGCGTGGGTGTACAATTTTTACAAAACTATAAACTGTGATTTTTGACATTATTTAAATCTGGTATATTCCAAGTCCGTAACAATGACACGTGGCTGAGACAATTTATCAAACGATACACTTAAGTTTAAACACTTGATTTTTACATAAAATAAACGGTATGTAGCACAAAATCATCATCATCATCATCTTCAGTAATCGCCTCACTCTAGAAGAATATACTCACGATTTGATTAAAATACTGTACAAGCACAGCCGCAAGGGACAATTATTTACATCTAAAAGACTAAAAGTCTCTCTTTGTACACAGTTAAAAAAAAAGATAATTTAGAATGTGAAGATATTTCCTAGAACAGCCTTAAAGCCCTCAAGCGAAGGCTGATTTACGGCACATTGACACAGGCGGTTCCAAAGGACAACAGTGGCTGGGAAGAAGCTGTGTTGGTAGGCAGATTTGCTACAGGAGATTTGGTTGTACTGTTTGTGGATTCTGGCTGAATAATGTCGACAAGATTATGCGATAAAGGCAATATTTTATTTCTTATTTATAGAACACTTAGCCATTAAACTTAAGGTATTGGACCCGTAATAGAGTACCTCCTTTTTGAAGAGTATTCAATTCCTACCATAAACCTACTTTGACTGCATTTTTCAGGGGAGCGTGGGTTCAAGCCCTACTGGGACCAAAATGTTTTTCTCCATATTTTCCTTTTTTCTAGTAAGTTTTTACTTCTTTCAAGACTTATTATGGATGTAATGTACAAAAGTGGAAAATTTTCATTTTATAAGCGATTTCTTGCTGTTCAAAGTGAATTTACCTGAATCAGGAGTGGTCCGATAGCTCACGGACTTTTATTGCAACAATTGAGGCCAAAAGAAGTTTATACTTTTTTGGAAACAGTATTTCACATCCTCCATGAAAACCCATTTCCTAAGTGTCAAAGACATGCCTATCTATATTTTGTTCACTTATGTTTGTGATAGGGGAGGTAAAACTCACGTGTAAATATATTAGGGGTTAGGGTAAAGTTTACGTCTACAAGTTGCTTCATTGTTTAATTACAGTAACTATCTTATTGTCAGTAAATGTATAATTGTCAAACAATGACAGCAATAAGAAATTCATCAAAAAGGACTGAAGGGCAAACTGGACATTCAAGGTCAAAGGTCAGATTTATGTTAAAATCACAAAATTTGGCATATTTGAAATTTATTATTATTCTTATAAAATAGCTTGTTATCATAAGTCACTCATCTTTATTTATGTAATGTGTATATAACAGCCAAAATCAGAAATGCAAATTTTATTGCAAAAGTCAAGGTCAGCCCTGATAATTGAAGGTCAAAGTTCATTTTCATGCAGAAATGTGAAAATTATTACCTTACCTTTTTCTAATCTGTTTAATATGTTTTCACATTATTAGTCACTGAAGTTAATACGTTTTAATGTTTGTATGTCAGGCAAACTCAGCAGTGCAGATGTAACCCCAAAACTGCCAAGAGTAAAGCTATTATCAAAGGTCATAGGTTGTGTGGAAAAATTGCAAAAATAGCTTCCTGTTTGAAATATAACAGATATGTTTTAATCATTATAAGTAATTGCTCGTGGTTTATTTTAATGTATATATGTCTCACAATGTCAGTAATAAAGATATCGTCTAAAGTCAGACAAGTTCAAATGTAATATTAAGGGTCAAATGTCATTTTCAAGTAAAAGAGTGAATATATAGCTCTTAACTTTTCTCTTTGTTGACAATATCCTGTCGATCTAATCAATGATATATGTTCATTTTAATATGTAAATGTTAGGCGATGTCTGGTATGCACATATAATTATAAAACATTCAAGTTCAACCATAATATGAAAGGTCAAAGGTCAAAAAGTGAGTAAAATGTTTTCATAATATCACCTATTTGTAATAATTTGTATTGTTTAAATGTATTTGTTTTGTCATTTCAGTAACTGATCGTTGTTCATTTTACTGTATATATGTCAGACGATGTCATGGAAGAGAAAATAAGTCAAGGTCAAACCTAGTATTGAAGGTCAGGGGTCATTTTGTGTAAAAGATCAAAATGTAGCATACTTACTCATTACTTTGTTAAAAAATAGCTTTTTGTTATAATTCACTGTTAGAAATTTATTTTAATGTATACATGTCAAGCAAGGACAGCAAGGTAGGTTTTGTCCTAATAAGTCAAAGCCATTCCTTTTTATCAAAGGTCAAATGTCAAATTTGTGTGTAAATTCAGAAAAACAGCACTTCTGCAATGATTTTTCTTTATTGTTTTAGGGTATTTTAGTAACTGATCATTATTCATTTTAAAGTATATATAACAGGTGAAAACATTCTTCCTTAATTATGAAAAATTAGTCAATGTCAAACCTGACATTAAAGGTCAAAGGAGAGGGTCTTCAAGAAAGTTGCCATTATGAAGGAATGGCTGGAACAAGTTGGGGAGCAAATGAAAAGATCCTACGGCAAGTCTACAAGGCACTGAACGGCCCATAGCAGAGTACGCATCCACCTCATGGGCAACTGCTTCCATATCCAGTAAAGATAAACTGGACAACGTTCAAAATTCAGGCCTGAGGATAAGTCAGCAATGAGCAATGTAAACAACTCCAATAAAAAATGGAAAAAGACATCCAACCATGAACCATTAGAGACAAGACGAGATTTGAATGGAGTGGGTGTGATGGTAGTCTCTTTGCCTTCTCTGCCTGCACAAGGGTTTTGTACTCTCGTCTTATCTCTAATGGCTCAAGGTTGGCTGTCTTTTCCATTTCTTTTATTCGAGTTGTTTATCCTCAGGCCTAAATTTTGAACCTTTTCCAGTTTTTCTTTCCTGGTTTTGGAAGCAGTTACCCATGAGGTGGATGCGTGCTATGCTATGGGCAGTACGGTGCCTGTGTAGACTTGCCGTAGGATCTTTTCATTTGCTCTCCAACTTGTTCCAGCCTTTTTTCATAATGGCGAGTTTCTTGAAGACCCTCTCCTTTGACTTTTTATGTCAGGTTTGACCTTGACTAATTTTTCATAATCATGGAAGAATGATATCATCTGTTATATATACTTTAAAATGAATAATGATCAGTTACTAGTGTTAACAAAATACCTGAAACAATAAAGAAAAATCATTGCAAAAATGCTGTTTTTGCGAATTTTCACACAAATTTGACATTTAACCTTTGATAAAAGGATTGGCTTTGACTTTTTAGGAAAAACCTACATAGCTGACCTTGCTTGACATGTATACATTAATTTAAAATAAATTGCTAAAAGTGAATTATAACAAAAAGCTATTTTTAAACAAAGAAATGAGTAAGTATGTTACATTTTGATATTTTACACAAAATTGACCCCTGACCTTTAATACCAGGTTTGAACTTGACATACTTTCTCTTCCATGACATCATCTGACATATATACAGTAAAATAAATAACGATCAGTTACTGAAATGAAAAAACAAATACATTTAAATAATAATTTTTTTTACAAATAGATGATGACATTTGTTATTGCAACATTTTACTCACTTTTTGACCTTTGACCTTTCATATTATGGTTGAACTTGAATGTTTTGAAATTATATTTGCATACCAGACTTCGCCTAACATTTACATATTAAAATGAACTGATATTATTGATTAATATCGACAAGATACCCGGTATTGTTAACAAGGAGAAAAGTTAAAGAGTTATTTTTTCATTCTTTTACTTGAAAATGACATTTGACCCTTAAAATTACATTTGAACTTGTCTGATTTTAGACGATATCTTTATTACTGACATTGTGAGACATATATACATTAAAATCAATCACGAGCAGTCACTTATAATGATTAAAACATATCTGTTATATTTAAAACAGGAAGCTTTTCATGCAATTTTTGACAAACATTTGACTTTTGACCCTTGATATAAGCTTTACTCTTATCATTTTGTGGGTTACATCTGCACTGCTGACTTTGCCTGACATACAAACATTAAAACGAATTAACTTCAGTGACTAATAATGTGAAAACATATTAAATAGATTAGAAAAAGTTAAGGTAATACTTCTCACATTTTTGCATGAAAATGAGCCTTGACCTTCAATTATCAGGGTTGATCTGACTTTTTGCAATAAAATTTGCATTTCTGATTTTGGCTAAGATATACGCATTACATAAATAAAGATGAGTGACTTATGATAACAAACTATTTTTTAAGATTAAAAATTAATTTCAAATGTGCCAAATTTTGTAATTTTTACTTAAATCTGACCTTTGACCTTCAATATCCAGTTTGCCCTTCAGTCCTTTTTGATGAATTTCTTATTGCTGTCATTGTTGGACATATATACATTTACTGACAAAAAGATAGTTACTGTAATTAATCAGTGAAAATACTTGTAGATGTAAACTTTACCTAACCCCCTAATATTATTACAAGTGAGTTTTACCTCCCCTATCACAAACATAAGTGAACAAAATATAGATAGGCACGGCTTTGACACTTAAGAAATGGGTTTTCATGGAGGATATGAAATGTTGTTTCCAAAATAGTATAAACTTCTTTTGGCCTCAATTGTTGCAATAAGTCCGTGAGCTCTCGGACCAGAGGGGTAGAGTTACACACCTTTAAAAATACTGAGTTACATGCGGTAAAAGTTCTCTATTTTGCCTCTATTCTTTAGATAACGTATTGTGGAAGAAATGCAGGTAGGTTTTACTTCTGCCCCAAGGTTATTTTTGAATGAAGTGAGCAAAATTCAAAACAGATCCACAGGATTCGACCTTAATTTTTCAATGTTGGAGTTAGAATTCTGTTTCATTAAATCTGTTTACTTGAGGCACCCTAGAAAAAATAATATTTGTTTTATAATTGTTTAACAATAGTTTGATGTTTCTTTTATCAAAAGTAATGCTGTAATGAATTCTCTGCAAACGTTTTAGATAGTGGCCATCAAATTGAAATTTGTCTCTACTTGAGCTAGAGGAAATACCATAAATTATACAAAATTTACACACAAAAAAACGGATCGGTAAAAGTTGTTTAAAATTTGCAACACATAGTGAAACATGGTCAACTTTATGAATATACCAAGCAAATACCATTTTTAAACATTACTATTAGGGGTCCAATACCTTAAGCCATACAATGGTATTCCAGCTATCATAATTCAAACATCTTTGCCTCTACTACGGAGTATGTTATCAACATTCAAGTGATATCATCTTTTCATATTTGGAAGTTAAAAGTTTCTCCTGTGGATATAATGAAATAATAATTCTACTCGAAATTGGAAATGAGCAAAGAGAGACAACTCGTATAGTAATATGCCGCCATTACTTATTATTTGAATATATATGATGGGTCATTTCGACCTGCTTCATATGTACCAATGAAGGAAAATCAGTAAAATTTTATATACGTTTTAAACGTTCACGCGTAAATTTGCAGGTGCATCCATTTAGGGGCATATATAAATGTACAAATACACCGGTCAAATATATAAGTCCACGTATAATTTAAAAAGTGCATTTATAATTGCAAACACGCACTTATGCGTGTACTTGCATATTTATGCGTGCACGTATAAAATATACAGGTATTATTAGTTACACTGCTTGCTGGTGACAATATACAGGATATACACTGTTGAGGAAATCCATATCAGGCGAGAGCGAAACGCAAGCTTGACATGGATTTTTGAGCTAAGGATTTTCGAGACAGCGTATATCCCGTATCCTGCCTGACCAACAAGCTGTGAAACGATTTATCTAGCCAACTACCCTTTACTTCCATGCTATAATCGACACATTTCATAAATTAACAAAGCTACTTTACAGTGTAAACTGGTATACTGCAATCATTTGTTTGATCATCACGTTTTGTTTATAATTGATTAACACCAGCCACAAAATGCGCAATGAACTGTATTTTGACTGAATCACAAAACACAAAAGCTCATTTACACAGGTTATGTACTAGTTTTGATCAGAAACATAAAAAACCTTTATGTTCCGTCCTTTCAAAATCACCAGATTTCACCATGTCAGAAATATCTTGAAACTTCGGCTTTCACCCCGTTTCTTGGTAAATCCTTTATCTTGCACGTAGATTAAATGATCCTACAGCAAACTATTTAGTAACAAATATGTTAATTCCTTTGCTTTACTATGATTTAACTTAAACCATATTTCAACCATAGTAAACGTGACCGTGTCTCCCATACAGAATGTATCTATTTCAGCTTCTTACGACTAACTTAAAATATGTAAGAGAAAGAAAACGGCAATAAAACACTAAATTTAGTCTTGGAAACGATATCTATAGCTGGAGCTAATAATCTGACTTGATTCAATTACGCCAGCGATTCGGCAGCCATTTTGTTTTCATTAAAATTCATATCGGAAAATTACTAGCAGGATATGGAATATATTCTGTCTGCATAACCTATAGAAATGCAAGAAACTTGTAGAAGGCGAGATAAACTGTTATACGTGCATGTATATTTTGAAATGTTCGTGCATGCAAGGACGGTGCACCATACAACTGGCGCATCTGCCTGCAACTATCGCTGCTTCTGTTTCGCCTTTTCAGTAATAAAATGTAATATATCCAGGAATTCACCACCAAAGTCTACCGTCACTACCCACATAAACTCTGACGCACAGATTTATGTATCAACATTATTTCAGAATATCACTGTCTGAAATAGATTATCCTTACAGGAGGTAAAGAATGAAGTATAAAAAATGTCTTTATAAATTGAATTGTTACACCACACATCGTTGTACATAAATGTATGTATTATAACAATGTGGCCGAAATCAATAAACTACATTGTCATTGTCATTGTCAATAAAATATTGTTGAGACAATATTTGGGTCAATCTTCAAAATATGTTTTCAATGTAAGATATTTATCAAAACCAATTGTAATACAACAGCTGAAATATGAAAAAGAATAAAAAAATTTGAATAAGACAACAGATAGAATTGATTGTAATAACTTACCACCAATAGCAAGATAACTGCGCACACTGAAATGAATGAAAGTATCATTATGAACCCTTCAGCTTGCAAATAGCTGCAAAAGGATCATAAAACAGTTATTTTGATTCTTCTGTGTCTTTGAACGATCCTTTATCAAAATTTAAACAGAAAACAATTACATAATTTCCATCACTTCATGAATGAATCTGGTTGCTTCATGATGATGCTAGGTTATTCTGTCACAATTTCTAAACCATCTTAGGGTTTATGTGTGTATAAATGTTATGCTAAACTGAAGTGTATACTTAGTATATGTATTAAATAAAAGAAATCGTCTTTGTTGTTCGAAAAGCTTCGAAACGGCACCAAATTGTACTATAAAACACACCTCAGAACTAAACGGTAAGAAAGATTTAACTGAAAAAAGAGGCGGCCAACAACGTTATATGTATATTAAAGGTGTTTTTCACAATTATTTCTAGCGGACAGAATTTTTTGTAACTTTGCATATTTATAGATTGATGTATGACAAGTTAAAATAAAAAATAAAACTAATAGGTACCCGTGCTTCTTTTTTCAATATTCAAAGTTTATTAAGAACACCAAATCGGTATTTTTGTCTGAAGAAACAGTACATACATGTTATAATAAAACTACTGCAAACAATTATTTATTCGAAGTTTCATTCTGATGTTACTTTTTATGCATCCGAATTAATAACACCACTATAACTATGCATAAAATGTCAACATATAGATATATTAACTCAGAAAAATTACTCTTGACAGATGTCGAAAGTATCTGAAACTGAGAAAAACACGAAGTATTTGTTAATGATATGAAAAATCTAGCGGACAGATTTTTTCCAAATTTTATATTATGTAAGCTAGAACTAAGACAAAAAAATCTAAACCAAAAAAATAATATCAACCCGTGCTTGTTTTCAAGAAAAAATTAAAAAATATTCACTCCACCCACAAAAGTATTTTTTCATTACCCCACCCACCTAAAAATTATGAACATTTTTTTTCTTACAAAACAAATTGCACAATGTTATTACCAGTTCCTTAACCAATATTCTTACTCACATGCGGAATAATGCTCCTTTAAGGTTGCAAGCCTCTAGATCAAATACTTTTTGAGATACGTGCTACACAAGCTTTCACATCCCATTTACGTATATATTTGACCACGTCAAGGGACATAAATCTGTTTTTATTGAGTGAAACCTCAAATAAAAGCACTGGTGCACAATTTCGCATTCTGAATTTAATTCTTGTGTGGTTTCATGACTCTTGGCGCATATAATTTTGAGGTAAATGCGACACAAATGTTTAGACCCTTTATGTACAATTTGACTATCAGGGGCCATAACTCTGGTCTTACTACGTGAAATTCGGGATGGGGCACAAAAAGTATAACAACATTTTTAGGAAGTCACATTTGAACTTGAAGGAGATATATCTACTTTAAGATTTTCTGGAATTTTATTTGACTTGGAGTCGGCTGCATCATTACTGGACGAAATAGTTTACTTTCAAATTGGCTGTCCACAATGTATTCGATTCGAGCACTTCCTACAACTACTCCTCCAATAAAACACCATCACTTTTAAAGGTAAAATATGGATGCACGACCTATATTGTCAGTACATATGATATAGTTTGCGCGAGTGCCCTCATATCCGACAATTATGCACTTTCGGCGGCGAATTCTGAACTTTACAATGGATATCGCTTGCTGCGCGATTGAGCTGCGCACAAAATATTGTGATGAACTCCTTTAAATAGATATACTGAACCAAAGAGCATTTGCTATTTTGCAAATACGAGGGGTGTTAAAAATATCCGGAAAAGTGCTTTCATTTCTTTATTTCTGGTCCCTTTTTGCTAAAATTTGAAAATATGACGGATATGAAAATATTAAAAGCGAATACCTAAATTACAGATTTCAGAACATACACAATATTTATTTGTATCCTATGCAACGTCACTACCTCAAAAGCGGCCCAACGTCATTTTGACGCTGTCGTATCACACACAATCAATCAATACAACTCGTTATTACCATTTATCGCCATTAAATGCATTTTTACCCCTTCCAACGAATAGGTAAATATTGCGCATATGATATTCCTGTCGTATTGAAGAAATTGGACACTAAACTGCGATGCCGCATCAAGGAGCTCTTTAATTTATAAAATGTGACTGAACGTTATTTTTCATGTCTGTACAACAAGTCGTAAGTACAATTCTCCTGACCTCTTTTAAACGCCCCGTTCCACTAATAAGATTTTGTTGTCCTTAAACCTTTTGCAACATAGCATTTGTCTCTTTCTTTGATTTTCGATTCAAACACAAAAAGTTATCTAATGTCTCCGTTCAACACTGACTTTCAAGCGATGACCAGCCAATTTTTTTTAATGATGTCACGTTTATAATTTGACGTTGTTGGCACACATCAATATTTACCCAATCTAAGAAAAGGTAGCTTCCAAAATAAGTAAGTGGCAAGTAATGTTTTAGCGCATGTAAAATAGAAAAAGAGACAAAATTGGGCCGGATGACGTCACATGCCATTGCCAAGAGGACTCGAATCTACTTTTTATTTATCCAAAGACAATATACTTTTAACATATCAACTTGGTATTCCCTAGTCTACATAATATTACAGCTTCATTTATTTTTGATGATACAGGAAGAATTGAGAGCTTCTTTCCGGGTATTTATTGAACACCCCTAGTAGTTTAAAAAATTACAGAAAGTACATTTCTAAATTAAGGGGACAGTTAGATCGTTAGATCGATATATCAGTATCAACATATCAAAATTTCAAAAGTACACTGGAACCTGTCTAATCCGAACATGCTCAGACCAGAAAAAATGTTCGGATTAGAGGGGTTTTCGGATTAGAAAGGTTTCTATTTTAGAACAGACTAATAAGATATAATTACACTATAAGCAACATGTAGATTGGTTTAGTGTAATATCAATTTTCAAGTTAAATTTAACTTCTCAACATCACTTATAAACACTCCTACATTCTCAGAAGGTAGCTAAAAAGAGAATATTTTACTTGTCCGGCTATTGTAACAATCCGATTTAGTATCACTTTCAGTAAATCAATTTCCTATTTTAAATGAACAAATTCTGCAAACATCTGTGAGGAAGGTACAGGACAAACAAATTGATATGGATCTATTACATTGTCAGTACTTATTGCAAATACATGTATATGTATTCTTACAAGTTTCTGTTCAAACAAACTACATGTACATGCAACTTTCACACCTGTGCTAATTGCAATAATCTACAAACTAAAAATCTGACATGACTTGTGATTACCAGTGTTGAGGGCCTATTGTTGCTGACACCTTTATAACGATTAATAGTTAAAATTGTAAACAATCTCAAAAATGTCAAAAATGAGCAAGATTTACATCAGCAACAATGACTAAGGTTCGAATTAGAAGGGTAGATCTTAATGTAATTAGATAATACAAATCTCAAAAGTTTGTTCGGTTTTCGGATTAGTGAGGTTTCGGATTACATGGGTATCTTTATAATAGAGAATGAATAAGAAAAAATCGGGACTGAATAATTCTTTCAGTTTAGAGAGGTTTTCGGATTAGTGAGGTTCGGATTAGGGAGGTTCCTTTACTAAATTTAAACAAAAATAATACTTCATTCCTTTTACTGCCAACCCTCGTTTTTAAAAAGTCACAAAAATACGTTTTTAGAAAATGAATATATACAATTTATAGAAACTGCATGCCTACTTGCAACATGTCGAGCCCGCCAGCTTTCAGAAAGACTAACATTTATGATACAGAGACCTTGACCTTGACCTTTGAGATAGGATCCTGGGTTTTTGTCCATGACATTCCGTCTCATTGAGTTAAACAAGCCAGATTCCTCAATGCATGTCAAAGTTATGGGCCGGACAAGATCCGACATGACATTTGACCTCCAACTGTGACCTCGACCTTTGAGATAAGAACCTGGGGTTTGCGCAAGACACTCCGTCTCACCGTGGTTAACATTCATGCCAAGTATAAACAAGATTGCTCCATGCACGTCAAAGTTATGTCTTCGCTTCCGCAAGCGGGCTCGACAATAATGAAGTGTAGATTTTTATCTTTACAAGGAAATGTTTAGATTTCACACACATATTAATTGCTCCTTTACGAACAGTTTTTTTTCTTCAGTCAGTGCATATGATTTTTGTATAATGTATACAATTTACCACATGATTTAACAAAGGACAAGATGCTGCATTTCTTGCATGTAGTTTAGATAAAATTTCTTCAGTAGTTGCATTGTTAAAAAAATATCATGTGGACCTGTGAAGAACCTTCCGTTTTGTTGGACAACATTCACGTCCGGTCTGGAAATGCAGTTAGGGAATTCGACAAGTCATTGGTATTCATATGGGAACAAATTTTGATACACCATGATCATGCTTACAAAGGTTTTGCTCTATTAAATAACTTTAAGTAGGTTACCAAACTCTTGGACAAACGATCACACGAAACATACGAGTTTATCATCTCATATTGCAAAACTACTGGTAGAAAAAATATCTAATTATTCAAGAGTTAAGAGTGATATGGTGGCATATTTCTGCCACGAAATAGCTAGGTAACAAGCGTGATACTTTAAAAATGTTTCTTGATAAAGCGAAGTTTCCCGAACAGATTATCGCAATAGACGAACTTCCTGGAAATATTATTGCTATAATTTACATTAGTATCTTGATATTTTTGCGTAAGTGCCAACAGTTGCTATTTATTAGCCAAATAGCAATCTCGGTAGTATGGTGGCATATTTCTGCCACGAGAGAGCTAGGTAGCTATCGCGATACTTCAAAACGTTATCTTGATAAAACGAAGTTTTCTGAAAAGATTATCTCAATAGTGGAAGGTGTCCTGAAAATATTATTGCGATATTTTACATTATTTTCTCGATACTTTTTGTGCAAGTGCCTACGAAAACGTTTATGGGCCTCGCAATTTCGTGTTAGATAACATAAATATCGACATATTTTCTCGAGAAATCAACATATTATCACAAGAAGTCGATATATTTTATTGACATATAGCAATAATTTTCTCAATGTTTAATCATTTTTTGTCGAGATCCGCGTAAACTGTTAAGATATCTCGACATATTATGTCGATATAAATCATCCCTTTCTTGATTTTCTAACGCAAGATCTCGACCTAAGTGAGCAGGGGCGTAGGAAAAGTGTGTTTGGTTAGTACTAAGTACGTATTCGTGGATCTTTGGGTCTCGTCGAGTAGATTATATAAGTTCACAATGAACATAAAAATAAAATAAAAATGTATAGTATCGCTAGAAAAAAATGCGGATTCGCTGTGTATATTAGTATGTGCCTTATTATAAAGTGATTCGGTAGAACTGCTAGTAATAACAATACTAAATATTAATTTCTGGTTTACGGCAATTTGCATGTGCCTTAAGGCTACTCGTTGACAGATGGTATGAAGCAGAGAATATCTGCGTACACAGCTTGGTTTGTCTGTGAACTAGTACGTGCCCACAACTGCCATTCATTAGCTAGATTACCTTTCTGGATACTTTCAGAAATTATCTCGATATTTCAAACTTTTCTGAAAAGTTTATCGCATTAGCCTAAAGTTTCCTGGAAATAAAAGGCATATCGAGAAAAAAATAATTATTGCGATAATGTTTTCAGAAAGATGCACAACTTTGTGGAAAGTTAAAATATTATCGTGATCTAGTTACCGAGCATCTCGTGGCAGTTCCAAGCATTAACGCGAAATTTTGCGCTAAAACATTTTCAGGAAATGGATAAAAATATTTAGAAAATATTATTTATTGCTTAAATGTTTTCGGAAAAACTGCTCACATTTCCTGAAAAGTTTACAAAATATTGTGATAGCTAACTAGCTATCTCGTGGCAGAAATATGCCACCATATGATAGTAGGAACCATTTTTCTTGATTTGTTTGCTCTTTCTGTGTTTATAAATAGAATAGTTAAAAAAGTCAATCGGTTTGATAAACCGAAAGTAATGACGTCACGTTATTTATCCGGATAACGTAGAATAAAGTCTAGATTCGGTAAACGGAATAAAAGTCGTTTTATGAATTAATAGGAACCCATGAGTAAATTTATTAAAACGGCAACGTTAATATCTTTCTGACACGTTTGACACGTTAAGAAATTTCAAATAGTATCTTAAAGTCAGCGTGTTATGTGCAAATATCTTTAATTATGGACAAATACCTCAAAATATCTATAAAAAACAACACAGAGATGCTTATTAACGAAGTCAAGCACACGATCCTATCTCTTTATTTGCTGAATTTTCTGAGTATATTCTGAAGTTTTGAAAAATCAGGGTTTAATCAAGTTTCACATTGTAGAAAAAAACAAAAACGATCCGGACGTGCAGAACTACTTAAACAACATAAGTTTATACTTACGGATTAAGTTGATATTTAAAGGCCATGATTCCATTGAATAAATTCCTGCTGCAACCGTTATCTGAAAATGACGACATGTTTTATCGGGGACAGGAAAAAAATCATCCCGTTTTACTCGTATTTAATGGAAGCGGACACATCCCACCCGCAGCTTTTAGAGGTAGGATAAAATCCTTCCCGTTGAAATTTCATACAGGACAAAATCCTTCCAATTATTTTGAAAAGGTAGAATAAAGCCCGTCCCATCGTGCTGTAGAAATGATTGTACTGAGATGCTGAAGACAGTTATGCGGTGATTTTATCCGAAATATTGGCAATAGCCCCTATAATTCCTATGCCCTATCTAGATATTTTTATTTATCTTGTAAAGCATCACATCTTTATAATGCATAATACTTGGATACATTCAACAAAGTGCCCCGACAGTCCATTTCACCAAATTTAGTCAAGTTAGTACTTACCGATAGAATCTTAGGGTGAATATTCAGGTGAACATGGGAGGAAGTCATATTTTTTCTTGTCAAATTTGAAAGGTTTGATGAGGTCATTCCAAAGAACTACAAATGATGTATCATTTATTTGATGAGATGCCTTTCAGTATGATTTATGAAGAATATGACTGAAAAGTTATTTTAAGCACTCTCGTCAATCAAACCGAGCCTGCAACATTTTCATTTTTGCCGTGTTGAGCGACCTGTGGAGTTTTCAGCTTTTCTATTTTATTATCACAGCAGCGTTATTTGTGCCGTGTGGTTGTCGTAAAAAGTATCTCCGTACATTCAACCAGAGCTGTTATATTTCGATCTTTTCAGATCGTTCAGCACGATTTTTATGTTGTGTTATTGGTACATTTTACGTTTTCAGCTTGAACATTCCGGCTTGGCTGGTTCCAATACTCCCAGTTTCTTAGCTTTGGGTATTGTATAATCACCCCTTGGATATGGTGCTTGCTTTTTAAATTTATCTTTTTGCAGTTTCTGTGATATGCAGGCTCCGTAACCTCAGATCCCCTTGTCAATTTCCTATTTGTTTAGTTCTGCCCATTGTTTTCTCGTTTAGGGCAAGCTTTTCATGGAATTACCCACTAGTGTATCATTGAAGGTTCAATGTGCACCGCCGTATGGACACATCTGAGGGTGTCTCTTAGTTGTTTTTGGTACTTGTGAAATGAAATATTGAGTTTTGCTCAACCGGGATCTAGAAGGTGTGGACGGTAACATGGCTTTCCACTATCGGCCATGAACAGGCCCATCAAACCGGGCCTGCAACATTTTCATTTCTGTCGTGTTGAGCGACCTGTGGAATTTCAACTTTTTTCTTTTTAAGGAGCAATTGTCTCGGGGAGTTAACCGTGATTCAGGCATGTCATATAGTTTTACAGTGACTTCTGAGCAAATATTATGAAAGCTATGTCTGTTACAATGCCATTTTTGCTGAAACAGATGCTTTCTATGACATTAAAATCGTCATATAAGGCATTTAATTTAAGGTATGACCCACTTAATGGTGAATATTTCAAAAGTTCAAAACAATGTTACAGCAATATACTGTATCCAGTGAGGGACTTGTATGCAAAATTTAAACAACTTTTACCGTGACGTTTTATATAAATTTTGTATAATTCATGATATTTCCTCGAGCTCAAGTAGAGATAAATTTCTAAGTGATGGCCACTGTCCAAAATGTTTGCAGAGAATTCATTATACAATTAATTTTGAAAAAAGAAACGTCAAACTATTGGTAAACAATTATAAACACAAAATAAAACTGTGAATATAATTTTTTTCTAGGGTGCTTCAAGTAAAATGATTTAATGAGACAGAATTCTAACTCGAACATTGAAAAATTAAGGTCGAGTTCAGTGGGACCGTTTTAAATTTTGCTCACATCATTCAAAAGTAACATTGGGGCAAAAGTAAAACCTACCTACTTTTCGTCTACAATATGTAATCTAAGGAGTAAAGGCAAACTAGAAAACTTTTACCGCATGTAACTCAGTATTTTCAAAGATGTCTAACTCTTCCCCCTTCTGTTTCAGAGGTAAATTCATTTCATACAGCAAGAAACCACTTATCAAATGAAAAAAAATCACTTTTGTGCAATAAATCAATAATAAGTCTTGAAAAAGGTAAAACCTTTTTAGAAAAAAGTAGTATAAGGGAAAAAAAAACTGTCCCAGTGAGGCTTGAACCTACGCCCCCTAAAATATTTAAGTCAAAGTAGGTTTATTGTAGGAATTGAATACTCTTCAAAGAGGAGGTACACTATTACCTTAATGCAGATTTATTGATTTCTATCGATCAGTAAGCTTTTAAGAGCAAAATAGTGACCCGGACTCTGGAACGGACTTCAACGGCACTGTCGGCAGTACGTCCTCTGAATCAGTATTGTTTGTTTCTGTTTGGAATTTATATAAATATTCCATTTAACATAGACTCCAGGAACAGCACATGAATTTTAGAAATATGAGTTTGTTTCAAAAATTACTTTTTACTCATATGAAAAGTGATTATAAACGTGGTAAAATGCGGTCATCTCAATGGATTAAAAGTAATGTATACTCGGTAAAAAAGTCCTGCACAGCTGGTTGTTTTCTTCATTATAGCGCAAATTAAAAAAATTACATGCATTTTTGAATTTACCATAGTCGACAGATATCTGTTACAAGGACACTGGTCGAAAAAGAATGAAAATCGATACATAAATGATCAAGTTCTACCAGTTTATATGCACTGGGGATAAGCCACTGGCACCAGAACAGAAAGAAAATGCCCTTGTACATATTATATCCTACCCCTAGGTATTCTATTAGAATCATGGTCATGAAGGGAAAAATATACTAACCCATTTTAATCGCGCATTTCATACCTAAAACACGCGGTTCGGTAAATGTGTACTATGGATATCAAACAAGTGGTAATTTATGTATCATTGTGTACCGGTCACATTCTTTCAATACTTCTTATCTTAGAAAAACAACACATAGTTTATAGTTTTTTCAACGTTACACAAAAAATCTTGCTTGAACTTCCATGGTGAAGTTCCGTTCTAGATTATAAAACCATTCTGATTGGCCGATGTGAAAATGTATGTCAGTCGTCATTTTACAACACGTGTTCGATAAAATGTGTATATGCAGCATAAATGTGCAAAATGAATAAAAAAACGGAACAGATGTATACCAATGTATGATTTCAAATTCAAAATCATATCCAAGATAAATTTCATTCATCATTTCGAGTTTTATCGTAAAACTTTGAATATTTTGCATTTTGTTTACATTTCGCCTAACATGTGCACACTGCCGTGACCTCTAGACCGGATGTTCATTAGGGGAGTTCACGCAAGTTTTTTCTGTACCGTTGATGAAAGCATAAAATATGTGGAGCATCTCTGCAATATAGAATATTGAGATGATGTGACTGGTGCACGATGCAAGATAAATTATCACTTGAATTTTATAAAAGAAAATAAACTTGCGATCCATATTCAAAGTTTGGCCACCGTCACAGTAATGGTTAATGTACTGCCAAGGCGTCCGTTAAGACGACTAACTAATGAAGACTGGGCTCTTGCCCTGGGACATTTACAAGCTGGTATGCGACCCCAGGATGTTGCAGCGATATTTGGAATTCACCGGAGTACTGTTGTTTGTCTTTATCAGCGGTATCAAGCAGAGTGTCACATTCAGCGTGGAGGATACACGCATTATTAGTGTTGGTAGTAAAACAGTGATTTAACCATTTTTGACAGAGGACCCTTGGGGATTCTTTTATGGATTACTCAAGAACGGATACTTGGATTTTATTTTCGTTTTCAGTTCTGTGTTAAGCTTTGATTAAAATTTAATCTGGTATATTCATGTATGTTGTGTGTCATATAATAAAAATATACTAGTAGTCACCCAAAACATCCGTGTGTGCAGAACTTTTTTACCGAGTATACATCATAGCAGAACGTCACACAACAGACAATTATCTCAACAGGGTGAGCACAAAATTCAGGGTTTGTAAACTGAAAACTATGTGTTAGACATGTACGAGGGGTGTTCAAAAATAATGTCATTTGTGTTTTATTTCGCGGAAATCGTGTCATGTGTACACAAAATCACCTCGTGTCGATAGAATGATCACTGAATCGTAACATAGGTAAATATCTCGCTCACACGTTCACTGATCTTGGTACAATATACATTGCTTTATAGCGTATTCATTACACTTTACACAAAATGACTGGGAAAAGAGCTGAAAATGTGCTTCAAATAAGGGCCTACATAAAAGATAGGTCGCAACTCGACTTTTGCATGATAATGCACCCGCTCACAAGGCACGCATTGTGACCGAGTTTTTGGAGTCAGAGAAGGTTACCGTCCTTCCACACCCTCCGTTTTCGCCAGACCTGGTCCCCTGCGACTATTTTCTGTTTCCAACACTTAAATATCATCTGTCTGGAAAGATATACAAATCGAGAAATGCCCCTGGATCTGCTGTTTATCAGTATCTGATGGGTGTTCCCATAGAAGAGTATGAACAATGCTTCCAAAAGAGGATTGACCGGCTCAAAAGGTGTATTCAGGCTGACGGAGAGTATTTTGAAGGGCAGAGCAAGTTAAAATGATCAGAACATTTGCAGTATAGGAGAACCGATGCAAATGACGTTACTTTTGGAACACCCCTCGTATTGCTGATTGTTTGTAATGAGACCACATACCATCGAAATGATATCGTTAAACGAATATTCCGAAACAACGGATGTTGAAGTATTGCAAACCGCCGTTATTGCTATAATTGACGGGATGCTAACATACTACTTTTTTTCTGATTTTTTGTCAGATGTCAGTTAATGTCGTAGAAGACATCCCTCGCTGATCCTACCATTTCATTTTTTTTTGTCGGCAAAGTATGACTTTTCTTACTGCTTTTTCCTAGTCTCGTTAGTTCTACATTATTATGTCTCATGTTCTCTAATAGTTTTTCTCTCGTTCTGTTCGCTTTGTCATAATAATGTTCCCTATGTTTTGAACATACCGATGACGGCTTTTCTGGAATTCCTCCTATCACCTCACACTATCACATGACTAAGAAAAGTCAATGAAAATAGCCGACATTAATATGTACAAATATCATGGGATCTTACCTGTTTTACCAATTTGCTCATACTTACATTTGTTATACAGCTACAGTATCCCTGTACATTTCTATTCTACTAAGTGCCTGTATTTATAATAAAATTTAATTATACCCTAGTAAAACTGTTTTGTTGAATTTTGACAAATTCAATAACAGCATAATTATTGTTCACTAAACGCTTTCTGTATTCGTTTTGTGCGGTAACCTTTTCAGCATGGCTAGTTATTCTTTTATTATCTGCAGGTGTTATTCATTTGATTTCAGGTCCAAAGGCAATAAGTTCGTCAGTTTCAACTCTCACTAATTCTTTATCAAATGTAAAATCTATATCAAATCACCTGTCTTTCATTCATTATTTTCAGTATAAACAACACAAACTCGATATACCGGACTTCTTTGAAACCTGGTTGAATGACTTGTTGCATCCGAATTTCCAACATACCGATGCCGGCATTACGTTGCACTTATTTCATAAACCTGAACGTAAAGATCGTCTTGGCGATTCTCACGGAGGGGATTTTATACATCTAAGAAAATATACATTACTTGCGCATGCCTGGCCTCTATCGCCTTGAATGCACACGTGTTGAAATAGTTCTCTCAAAAAGCATACGTATACTTACGAGATTTTTATCGACCTTCCAGCTCGGACGCTATCTACAACAATTTCATTGAGGGTAACGTTGGTTTAGCTATCGACTCAAACATTCTTAACATTACAAGTTAAAGCATAGCAAAAGTTCCTTCTAGGGCATATCTATATAAATATATAATGATCATCTTGTAAAATATTGGTTTCAATGTCTGTTTAAAATATTGGTCATCAGTGTGCGAAACCCCAGGATCGGACACAAGGACAAACCATTCTACCTTATTGACAGTCCGTATCCTCCGTTTAATCAGGGAGTTAGTGGCGCAGTGGTTAACAGTTTGGACTACAACGCCAGCGCTTCTGGTTCGATTACTTGACCCGGATCGACTCCCGGTTGCGGCAGATATCCCGACTAGTGTTCAGTGATGGGTGATCTACTTAATCTATTTAATTTGGTACTGTTTCCAACAGTATCGGTCTGGACTGGATGCTGGGGAAGTAGATGACGCCTGCCGTGAGCTCGGCTGGAAATAAGTTGTTCCATCCATTCCAGGTGGAGACTTTCGTCGACAAGAAACTTTACTTATTTTTTAAGCGCCCCTGGGGCGTTACATTTTGCACCAAGAGTGCGTTTATTTCTGTACCAAAATACAAAAAGCTAAAAAAAAGAACTATGTTGTTTTATACTGCCTAAAAATGTCAAGTAAGTATTTACGCTAACATAAATTGTTAAATCCAACAACAAAGTAAATCCGTTACCACTTTCAGTTGAATAAATACGACAATAAGAATACACTGGCTATACACATTTAACCCGGTCAATCCATTTCCACATGTTGCGTAAATTTGTTGCGCATAATTAGAAGGTCGCAATGGGGTTTGTTTTCACATATTGACCATGCATTCGAAGGTAACGATAATATTAAGTTGTTTGCATGTAAATTTGCTGATATATGTCTATTTGTTTGTACATATATTATGCTCTTCAAGAATGGAGAGAAAAAAGAATCAATCAATCATCCTCGGGTTTAGTAATATGTTATTCGCGGAGCGCGTTCAGTCAGAGATTCGCCTCAATTAGGAAATAATAAGTTTAACGTCAGAGATTATTTCTAAGGTCACGGAGTTTGATTGGCCAGCTTGTAATGACAACAGCTTTCGAGGTCAGTTACTCAGTCAAGTGTGACTTACCGGCCCTAAGTGTTCCTTCTCAAGAGAAGGAACAATAATTAACTTGTGATCTAAACCATAATAAAATTTGCCCAACTTCACAACGGAAAATTGCATCCATATCACATCGATTCAATCTTAACAATTAAATGATGAGCCCACACACTCCATAGAATACTCTGCACTCTGAATAACAATTTCTTTCCAGCGTTGGAGAACACTTCGTTGAACGAAGACCAACGTTATAACATCCCTATTTCTGGACTTCTGAATTCCAACAAACCTAAATACAAAGAAGGTAACTACGGCAGTTTGCAAAGAGATATACACAACCTTGATTGGAATAGATGCATTAACAATAACATAAATATATATGCTAAAATATAACCTCTCAAATAACAGTCTTTGCCAAAAATAATATCCCAAACAAAAATGTTAAAGTAAGATCCTCCGATATCCCATGGATGAGCAATGAAATAAGAAAACACATACGACGACTGGAGTGAGCCTACAGAAAAACAAAAAGAACGAACTCTTTAAATCACTGGCAGAAATTTAATAACTTCAAAATAAAAAATTAATGCTCCTCCGTGCAGCCAAATCTGAATATTTCATAAAACTTTCTGACAAACTTAAAAACGGCTCTCTTTACTTCAATTTCTGGTGGGTAACGCTTAAATAAGTCATCTTTAATACAACCAATTACTCTATCCCCTCACTAGATAATCTAAACAAACCGCCTTCTCGGATCTGGAAAAACGACTATTCTCAGTCGCAGGCATATATTGATGATGACAATAGAGAAGCACCTGATCTGGGACCATCCAACCCTACAAGTTTCAACCCTACAAGTTTCTTAAATAATATTAACCTTAACCCGGCAGAGACTTTTAAAATTATTATAGATTCACAAGACTGCTGGTCGCGAAGGTATAAGTTACACAATTCTTCGCTTCAAATGAACTATCTTTTCCTCTGTGTGACCCATTTAATCCTTCTTTACAACTATCCACGATCCAAGTATATGGAAAGAAGCTCATGTTACTGCAGTATATAAGAAATGCGATGCCTCCTTACCAAGCCATTACAGACCAGTTTCTCTCCTAATACCATTGAAATGAACGCCTAATGTGCAAACGCGTCTTTACTTGGATTCAGTGTTGTTATACCTTCTGATCCTTAAGCCGGTGCTAAGGGGCGTGAAAGATGTTGTAAATTTCATTACAGACTCAATCAAACCGAGTCTGTTATTTTTCTGCTTGGTTGCATTCTTTGTTTCCAAAGGATCTTTACAGATTTTATTAACTATCATAACAGCAGCCTTTAAGTGCCGCGTGACGGTTGTAAAAAGTCTTCCCGTACTTGGATTCAGTGTTGTTATATTTTCTTGTCCTTTGGGGTCATAGAGTGCATTTAATAGACGTGTAATAAGTTCCACTTAAAGGGAATTCCTATAGTTTTTTATGCGCATCTTTCTACGCAGCCGACACTTTCTATGGAGAACTGAACTGAAGTCAACATTTGTTGAAACATGTTACAGACAATCTTAAATATGAAGAATCTTGAATGAAATAACATTTTTGATAAGTTTTATCAGTAATCAAATGTTGATACTGATTTATGTTGTATTGACAAGTATCATGCCTGACAGGTATCTTGCTATTTTTGTGGTTGTGTTTTCACATCGCATTTCAGTACAAAGACAGTGTTGTTCATATAACGTAAGATAATTGACTTAGTACTGATAAGACAATATCACCTTTCAGATTATTTAGTATTCAATTATAGAAAGAATTAAGAATTTTTAAAACTTTTTTTTAACTTTTAGCAGACATACATGTAATCAATTTGTCAAGGTTCGCGCCATTTCCGTCCGAACAGGTGTTGTATTCTAGCGGTATTAACATAAAATTTAGCCTGGTGACCCATATATTTTTAGCCATTTTTATGCTCACAATACAATTATCTATACACAAGAAAAACAGGAAAAAATTCTATGAAAGAGTTTTTTAAAAATTTAAAAAAATATTCTTCACTATGGGTATTTTTCATTGAAAAAAGTTCACAAAAGTAAATAACAAACAATATTTTTTTTTCATTTGTACCCATTATTGTAAGGATAGAGTATTACAAATATGTCTATGATTTCAAATAAGTATATAATAAAATCTGTAAAACGAAAAAAAAAACCGTATTGAGCTGTCTTGATGTATATTTTGGTTGGTATTTATAAAAAAGCAGAAAATTATGAAAATGTTGAAAAATTGCTGGCAGTTTCAGCAACAGTGGGTGTGTTCAAAACAATTTTTTTACAAAAACAAGCCTGGTGACCTATTGTTTTTATTTGTTCATTGTTTTCAGCATAAATTTTCCTATCATATACGTGAATTAAAAAAAATTCTATGAAAGGAAAAAAACTATAGGAATTCTCTTTAAGCCGATGCTAGGTGCGTGAGAGGTGTTGTACATTTCAATACCTCTCATAAACAGACTCAGTCAAACCGAGTCTACTATTGTTCTGTTTGGTTGCATTCTCTGCTTCCAAATTATCTTTTTACAGATTTTATTTTTTAACCATCTTCATGATTCACGATACTTTACTCCTGTCTAGTCTGGCTTCATTCCAGGTGACGCTACAATTAATCAACTTGTCTTCATGTATGACAATTTCTGTAAGGGACTTTATAATTGTTTAGAAGTAGGAAGTTGTCTTCTTCGATATCAGCAAGGTATTTGACAAAATCTGGCACAAATGTCTTCTTTCTAAACTTAAATACTCTGGAATAGCAGGAATTTTTCTTAACTGGCTTCAAAACTATCTTCAAAACAAATACCAACTGTTTTTTTTTTTCGTGGAGTTAAAAGTCCTGATGGGCTCTCCTACGGCTGGAGTTCCACAGTGATCAATCCATAGCCATTTACTCTTTGTTATCTTGAATTTTCGAAGAAATCAAATTTTGTATTAATCTATTTGCAGACAACAAAAGTCTCTATATAATTGTAGAGCTGCCCAATACAGCGGCAGATCTTCTCCAGTCTGACTTTAAAACAATCTCTACATGGGCAAAGAAAAGGCTAGTGACTTTCAATCCCTCCAGATCCGAATGTCTGCTTAACTTGAATAATCCTATCAGACGACTGTTGTTGGCACTCCCATCGGCTTTGTTATAAAACAAAATGCAAGGAAGAGGGTTAATATTGTGCTTAAACTAAAAGTCTCATTATGAAATAATATATACCTTCTTTAAGGGCACCCTAAGGGGTGGAGGGGTGACCTGCTTTAACATGATTTTTCTCCACATTTCGAAGAATAAACATAATGTGTGGCATATCAAAATGAAGGAGAATGTTTGAACTATACAATGATAGTACTATTTTTAATAGTATTATGCATCATGATTCGTTTAAGACAACAAAATACGTAAATGTCTATTGTTATCTTCAAACATATTCTTCTACTTTCTCATCAGTATTTCAAAGAGTTAAAATTTTGTGTGCAATATTGGAGGCCCATAATTTACCAAAGTGTATTTTCCCTAACTTGCCAGACAAAATACAGACAAATCAGTTATTTTTGGTACTTGTTTCCTTCCCCAATGAATTAAAAGTGATATAATTCAAGAATGGGTTTATTCATTAAAAACTACGCTTTTATAGAACACCCTTTAAAGGAACATACTGCCATTTTTTTGCAAGTTACTTCATAAGTAAAGAAATTGAATCACAACAAAAACCTTACCAAATTGTGAATTTCTGTTCTGAGAAAACAAGGAAAGTATGATCTGAGAACTAAATACTTAGGTCCACCTTCATCAAACCACGAACTTTCCTTGTATTTCTGCCAACGAATCAGACTACTTCATTCTCGTCCATTCCATGTATTAATAGGTCCACATTTGAGGATTATTAATAATTATCCCTCTCCACCAAGACAACCAGTCAGTTGTATTTACCTGATGAAAATCACCCATACAATTTCGATTACATCAAAGCAACGCTCCCTCTAGAGCCTTGGATGACTACATTTTAGTTATTTAGATTCAGGAAATCAAATGCTAAGCTGAAGGTCCAAAAATACCATGACTTCATTTATAGCCTGTTCTTTTCAGAAGGGTGTTATTGCAAACGCATGTCAAATATTTACTGATGATCCTGGAAATTCATCAAATAAAGATTATATACATTTGATTTTTTAAATTCATTTTTTTTGCATCTGAAAGAGGAAAGTTTGGTGAATTTAAAAACAAAAAAAGTGTCAAAAAATGTCAGTTGGCCCCTAGAGTATCCTTAAAAGACGTATTCTCGAATAAGATGACGTGGTATTGAGTAACTATACTAAATACGAAATTGATCAACCAGACAAAATACAAAATTAATGTGCACGCATCGCCTCAGGTACGACCAGACTTGTTTCTTTCAAAAATCTATATAGAGAAGTAACATCGAAAACTCTCACATACAGACAATACAAACATGGACTAACTATGTTCCTTAAAATGAAGTCTTATCTTACACCAGCCCGTCCCTGAGCAGGGTGATTCAGGTAACAATTTAAACAATTCTGAAAACATTCATATCGTTTCTGCTACAAGAACTTTGCATTGTAGTACCTTTCTACCCACCACTGTTCGGGAGTACTGGCACCAGAAATCCAAATCTCCTACACATTATCGTTGTTTAAAAACAACTTCATCAATAAAAAATGAACAACATACCGTTATATTATTTGTTTGGTGACAGGAAACTCCAGGTACTCCATACAAGACTTCGCACTAAATGAAGATCACTTAATTACCACCTCTTCCTAGAAACGTATCTCCTTTTCTATTGTGCCGATGTGGAAGTCTCGAATCTACGTTCCACTACTTTTTTTAGTGTACATTTCTTTCTGCCTGTCGTAACGATCTTTTATATAGGTTGCATATTTGATACTGACTTTGATACTATTTTATTTAGTTACACTTACTGTCGTATTTTCACATGTACTAACCTGCATATTCGATAGCAAGAGATTCCTTTAGTTTTACATTAAAGTTCCACTGAGGCATTTTCTTAATTCTTATTTCTATATCTTCTTTCTTCTATCTTTCGTCTTACACTTGTAAAGCTTTAAACATTTTTGTATACTTTTGTTTTTCTTTTTTACAATTATATTAAATTTTGTTTGAATACTAAGACAATTTTCTTGTGTCCGAGAAGGAGAAAGATGAGTCTTTTATTCTGACCAATTCCTGCTTATCTTGTTTAAGATATGACGTATGTATTTAATCCTATACATGTATTACTTGGAATATATAAGTTTAAACAAATTGACGGGAGGCATTTTGTCCGCCTTGAAATATAATCAGGGATTAATATTTCAGCGGGAAGGAGGTTTTCCACATTGAATATTTAACAGGAGGGATTTTGTCCTGCCTGAAAAAGCAGCAGAAGAAGTTTTGTCTGCGACATCAAAACACAGCGGGAGGAGTTTGGTCCTATACTCGTTTTTACGTATGTTCAACAGAAACGCATAAACTATATTAATGTTTAAATTACAATAGATTCATTTTTGTATACAAATATCGAAAGAAGCTTCTTTCTTGCATATCGGACTGGCGTTTCCGGTTATTTTACCCATGCCGGCAAAACCCATCTGCCACCCCCATGCCAGATGACTCTCGTGCTGTTAATGACAACTACTGGTTCATACACTAATAATATATTGTTTATGTAAAATACGAAATACAGCAGGTACCTTGATAGTTTCTCTCCGTTCCTTATAGTATATTTCTCGATTCAAAATACGTTAGTTTACCATAAAAACATAACGTTACGCTACAAACGCCAAAACTAAAGTGGAACTTTGTTACTGTGCGTAACGCAAAACATCATGACGTCACTTCTGCTTACGGACGTTAATTTCCCGCGCTTTGTGTTCATTCTCCACTATAAGAAAGAGTGCTAAAAAGAAGCTATTTCTACCTTTTGTAAAATACGGTATGCAAAAAAAAAGTCTGTCAGAATAAAATGCTAACATAATTACGATATGCAAGAAAAATATCAGTCATGTGTTTACGAATCGGATGGAAATATCCGTCCCTCGGCCACCTGCGCATGGGCGGTAATTCGGCAAGCCTCATTACTGCCCAGTGCGCAGGTGCCCTCGGGGCGGATATTTCTATCCGATTCGTAAACACATGACAGATATTATTAGTCACAGAATTTCAACTCTTATATCTTAAAAGGTGTTCAAAGAATAGCTGTATTGAACGAGCTGATTGTTTATTGTTACAAGTAAAGTGTTAAGGAGGCATCAAACCGTTTTCAGCTGAAAGTGTTGAATCGGCCTCGGTCAAATTTACAAATATGAGGCAATTTACGGATTAAAGTGCATATTTGTACTTTCAGTAATAATAATTGCAAGAACTGAAGTTTCAGTGGCAAGAATTAGTAGTAAGAAACCGTGTAGAAGTTGATGCAATCATTTGCAGGGAATTTTATGAAAATTGGCAAACTCGCCATCAGATTTCACGAGAGGGAGAGAACAAAATGCAGGACTTGTAAATTGAAAACAAGATGTTCGTTTACTGCCTCCTTAACAAGCGGCAAATGGAGAATCTTACATGAATGTCTTTGCCTTCTGAATTTATCAAATGACTTTAGTAAATAATAAAATATGAGGCTCTGCTTCACTTACCAAAGAGAACAGGACAGCAATGACACTGCAAATACAAGCAAATTTCCTCTGAAAAAGAAATATCATAAAAATGTTCAGATGTTTAAGCTGGTTTGTATTTTTAGATAAAGATTTCCCATAAACGTAGATAGTCGGCCCAATATGGAACAGATGGACCCATTAGTTCAAGTGGAGGTTACGATAAGTGCCTTTTTTACATTCCAGGCAGCTAGTCTATGCCGATATTGCTTAAACAGTGCCAGTTTAGTTAACTTTATGTGTACTAGTACAAATGAAAGCACGGTGTCAAATAAGCATATAAAGCAAATACAGGTTATGTGTACTAGTACAAATGATGGTTTCAAATAAGTAGAGTCAACAGTTGTTATTCACAAATTATTTAAAGACTTCGAGTTATATCATTCATACAATAATCACTAGCTAAGAGGAAGAGATAAAGACAAAGTAGTGCAATGATTGTCTCTACATGATACTCTACTTGGAGTAAGTAGTGTTTTTCACTTATTGGTCAACATCCATGATTCCTTTTGGATTTCTACAACTGATCTACATATACATTTATTTGCATACAAATGTATAATAATCATGCATAATTGTATTCTAACACTATCCGCAGCAATTGCAATAAATATTTATATTGCAATTGCTATCATTTCACCCTACAGATGTAACATAAAGAGTTTCTACTCTGATTTTGTTCATATGCCGTTCATATACTCCCTTTTTCCAGTGCTAAATGGAGGTAATACAAAATACACGTACATGACATTTTTTGAGACAAACAATTACTTACTAATATTTATTTATAAGTTGGAAAGAATTTCCACCGTGGGAAAATATTTGCCGGTCTACAATACCGATGATTTGCCAGTTCAACAGTAGTGTCATCTATCTGGCCGTGTTTTACCATTTCTTCGGTGCAGTGAATGTAGACGCCATAAATGTCAACAACTATAACAGTATATAACTTAAAATCCATGTTTCAATTATCCAGACGTGTTTACGTAGTTATATGCCAAAATGCCATGGTGTGTATTTCACTATTTGTGTATTTGAGTGTCATGATAAATGACGAATACTTCATAAATATTGAATAAAGTATTTACTTCTGACAGACCTGGGGTAATTAAAAATGTAATTGTTATTAATTGCAATTAAATTACATTTCCTGAGTAATTGATTGTAATTGGTAATTTGGTAATTTCTTAATTACATGTAATTGTAATTTAATTAATTTTATTACAGTTTTTGATGTAATTGACAATTACATTTCAAATACTTTCCAATTACATGGCACACACTTCAATTAAGTTAGTTGAACACATAGTAGATAAATTAATACAAGTGACACTTCCATTAAAAATGCTAATTTGCATTTTATAGCTGTGAAAAATAATAATAGAATATTATGGTAGGTGTTAATTCCTTGGACAAAGCTCCTTTATTCTGATGTAAGTGTTTTTGCTTTGATAATGTTTGTCACTATAATTTTGAAGAAAATTACCAAAGCATCATTTTGATATTTATTGAAGCAAAAAATGAAAAGCCAAGCATTCAGTTTAATCATTTTTATCTGACTGGATTTATTTGTGATAAAATATTAAACGATACAAAAACATAGCATGTGACAACACATGTCTGTTATCACAGTTCATTAGTTATAACAAGATAAACTATTATTATTACTGTATATATTACGAGTATTACTAATATTAAATTTTAGTGTCATGGATATCCTAGGATGACTCATTCGTGGTTGCTAAATTACAACTTTTTTTCCATTGGGGACCTTTGCATACAATGTAGTGTAATAAAAAAAGTAAATATATGTTAAAAAGTAAATGATTAAATACTGAACGACACTATCTAATTTTTAAACAGATCACAGAACCATGATCATATTAAGTGCGGGCTGAAACTATATTTACATCACAATCACAAAAACTGATTTGTCCATTTTTTATACCATAGAATTAGAATCACATCCGGTATTCAGGTATAAATTGAATAGATATTTATTAATGAACAGAATCAAATTTATCCCTGGGAATTGAAGATATTTTAGTTCTGGATATTCCATGAGAAATTCAGAATTCACAGAAATACCTGGCTTTAAATGCATCTTTAGTACCGGAGTACTACTTGGATTTAATATTAAGGGATGACAGGGATGACTATCGGATTCTTTTTCTCCAGTTTATTTGAAAATTTTAAGGACTGCATGATGGCCTCCCGAAGGCAAACATTTAAGACAGGGATGTTTCTTTGAGGATCAATTCAATTTTGAAATAACTGAAGCATCATCATTTATATGTAGTTCAAAGTAAAGAACTTTGCTACAGTGTTCATGTAAGAAGCATGTTAGGTTGCTACCATATTTGGTATTGTAATTGAATGTAATTAATTACAATTTGCAATGTAATTGTAATTTAATTAATTACGTTGCTAAAAACAATATAATGGTAATTGTAATTTAAATGAACGTTTCACAATGTAATTGTAATTTAATTAATTACATTTTAAAGTAATTGACCTCAGCTCTGACTTCTGATTTCTTTTATATTAGACCTAAAATGTGAAATAACATTTTTACAGTTGTTACCGCTTAATACGATACTTTAATTAAAAAGTCCGATGGGCTGTCCATTTGATATTTTAGGGTGTGGGGTTGGGGGAGGGGGAGGGGGAGGCATTCCATTTGATATTCTAGGGGTGAGGTTTGGGAGGGGTGTGTCCATTTAATATTCTAGGGGTTGAGGCTTGGGATGGGACCGTCCATTTCATATTTTAGGGGCGGGGTTTGGGGAGGGGCTGTCCATTTGATATTCTAGGTGGTAGGTGGTTGGGATTTTTGTTTTGAGAAAGAAACTATGACTGGTTTTACTTGAAAAAAAATATTCTCGCTTCAACATATTGATAAAAAAATCTGACTCCAAATCAGATTGTTAAAAAAGAATATTTCCATTACTCGTAAAGCCATATCCTCGGATTTTCAAATTGCTTTTAGATTTGAGATTTTAACTTTAACAACATTTTTATCTACGCTTAAATATTGAACGCTGCTGAAGAAGAGTGTGAGATTGCTTTGAAAGAAGTAAAGTTGTACACGGTGTATTTTGAGTGCATTATGTTATATTGAAATTTTTAATATATGAACAGTAATCTATACTGAATACATAGGGTAGGAAAATGCTTTCCAACCGCTGGCAGTTAATTGTAACAAAGACCGTAAAGTATTCGAATCAGACCTTTTTTTTTTTTACAATTTGTAACATTATGACATGGACATTACAAAAAGCATTTTACTCTTTTGCAGGATATATAAGACCCCGTTCTGATAAATAACAAACCATGAAGGAAAGATTTGCAGCAAAACTTCATAGACGACATAAAGCAAAAAGAACACGCTCGAGTTAACTTAATCATTCTTAGATCTACTTCAGAAATTTATCATCCTTTATTTGCTAAAATATTTTTCATAACTTTTCCGTTTTGAATAATAACGAATATAATTATACGCAAATATTTGACATCTGAGGCAAATACTGGCACTTTTAGACAACATCAGAAAGGGCCTTTAGAGCGATTTGACGAAGTGACAAAAATCACTGTATACACAGGCTCCGTTACTGACCCCTATGGAATTTGTGGTTGTTTTTTCCGATTGCAAATATTATTTCACAAATGAAAAGCTGACATGTCGCGCTAAAGCTCAGGTCTTTTCAAATCGTCAAAGCTGAGGATCGTCTGACGTCATTTTCTTTGTTGTCAGAAACATGCGTATGCCTTGCGAGATTGCATAAAAATGTGCCAGGTGTCCTTTAAAAATTGAAGGCTTTGGCAATGACACATTAAGGTAGTTCTGCATGTTTGGACTAAAATTTTTCTACAATGTAGAATTTGATTAAACCATGAATTTTCGAAACTACAGAATATACTTAGAAGATTTAGACAAATAAAAAGATTGTGCTTGATTTTGTGCTAGACTAATTTGAAACAGTTGGACACACACACGGGAAAATCACAATTTTGATGACATTTTCGCGAATATAATTTTTTCTAAAATGTAGATTTTAATGATACTTATAACGACTATAAACTAACATGATGTGAATAATAAAATGTACGGGTCCGTGTGATTGTTTTTAAGATATTTGTCCATGATTAAGGAGATTCGCACATTTCAAACTGATTTTGAGACATTATTTGGAATTGTTTAAAGTCTCAATCATTTTAATATCGTACTAAATTGCCGTTGTTACAATTTTTCTCAGTTTAACATTTATCCATGAAATGATATTCGTTTCCGTTAGCCGAGTCCAGGATTTATTTTATGTTGTCCGGATAAATGACACCCCATCATTACTTCCGATTAATCAAACGTACAGAACTACCGTAGTGGAACATAGTTTCATATTTTAACTGAATTTCAAAATGGTTCTAGGAAAAAATATTTGCAAGTACACGTATTTTTTTCCGTATAAAAGCCAGCGGAGGAGTACTGCTCTAAGACTTAGTATTTTCTTTAATATTGTAAAACTCTTATATTTTGCTTACCATATATACCTGTTTCTAGTCAATGTATTTAACTGTGGTTTAACCTATAAGTTTCTTTTATGCTGCAAATAACGAAACACAGATTTGTACAAACATGTGTTGATCTAGATAATATGACCGACCAAGCACATATTATACATCCTATGCTCGTGTTTATTTTTTTTCCCAACTTGTCTACTTTTCCATTGACATCTGTTGTTGCTATTGTTTGACATTTCATCATTTTCTCAGCGTGTGAATCACTGCATCTGCTACACATTTGTTCCAAGTACTTAATTGTCTATATCTTTGTATTAAGTCTGTGATTTGCACATTTTATCATTATTCTCTCGAGAACTGTCGCATTTTTGTCAAACAGGATATGCTTTGTTCGCGTAGCAATCTTGGATTGTTTATTTCCGTTGCTAAGTAAAATTGATATCGTTGTAATCAACAACAATCTACAAAGAGGTTTAAATTTCTTAGGTTACGTTAGAGTTAACCCGATGCTACATATTCCTGACATCTTTTCATCTTTATATTCCATAAAAACGCCATTTTTATGACACGGCAGTGTTCAACATAGATTGTTAACGTTTTAGGTCATCGTGACCTTTTAATCATTGGGACACGTCGATCACTTATCATTTGGTCAATTTACCAAATACAACCCATTTTGACTGTTTTGGTAACATTTGGGGTCATTTTCTGCAAAACAAAACTATTAAATAAAAGAACAGTGTTTTCGCCATCAGAAATCACTTCAGCTCAAACCTTCAGACCTAAAATCACGTTTGACTTGCTTTCAATAAATTTTCACTAAAACAAAAACAATGCTGTATATAGACGTAAGAAAGAACTTTTTGGACAGAATATATTGTAATTAAAAGCTATAGGCCTATGTTAAAGCCCTTTTGATAATACATTTTGTAACATTCTACCAACAGCCAGTAAAGTATTTGTACAGATGTATATACATCTTCATTGCTTATTTAAAGTAAAATAAATCGCCATGGAACAGTGAAAGTACGTAGAATATAAATTATTATAACTAATAAAGGGAATTCGTGTTGCTGAAGATTGTCTTTAATTACAAGTTATGGAACGCCGTATCAGCCATAACTAGATTATTCTAAACACAAATGTGTCTTGAATATAGAATTTTGAACTTTTGAGAGTGCAGTATTACATAGATACTTGTTTTGTGATATGTTTAAATCCATTGTAACTCGCTTCACTACCTTCAATTTATGAAAAGCCGGAGTGGCCTTAATCTTATTTAATCAGTTTGAACTGATATTGATAGATTTTAACCATCAAATATAGTTGCATACACCATCTCATCAGTGAGATGCATTTGTTTAATGTGTTGACTTCACCTGTATTTTTAGGAGTATTATGTATTAATATTTATAAACATCATTTTTTGTTTTATCCTGAGTCTTATAGTTCCTCTGGTTTAGTTAGTTTTCCAGTACATTGAATCAAGGATATACCCTTTTTGCGTGATTGCCTGCTTGAGTAAAGGTTACCCAGAGTTCTACAGTACGCCTAGACTACCAGTCTCCACAACTCCCCATGTCGAAATAATTTTTGTGGAAGTGGTGGGATCTTAGCCTGGATCCAGTGATATGAGCCTAAGTCATCATGCAGTGGACAGTAAAGGCCAAATCGTCTTTAGGCAAGCAGAACAAAATCAAAGAACAGAGATGACAAGTATTGAGCAAGAGAAAGACAGAATATCTGAGGCATCATACCATAACAATCGACAGATCAGATGTTACAGTAGCAGTTAACGCATCGCGCTTTCAGGAAAATGAAGAAAGAACAGCAATAAAACAAGTAGGTAGCATGATAATGGATGTCAGGGGGCTGTTAAAGAGTTGTAACAGAATTTAAAAATTTAAGCCAGAGGCAAGGTCTAACAAATGATGCAGGACGTTGAAGTACCTTGGCGCATGTGGCATGCCGGTTTTAGAAATCAAGGCGATGGTGATTTTCGAGCAAAACCTTTTAATCGAAACGTTAACAATGGTTACCCTGCCCGCATGGCTTTTAACAATGGCTATCCATAGCCCATGATTGAGAATCGGACCTTTCAAAGTAGATTAACGGATAACAGACGTGCGTATAATGGTTATACAATGAATGAGCTGTTCGAACCCAGACGTGAGCAAGAACGTTCCTGGCAAGCTCGAGGTCACGTGCCTGGATACACTGACGTGAAAATACCACCATTCACTGGCAAAGAAAACTTGACAGTGAGATCCTCAAAATGTGAGGCCATGGCACATCGTTATGGCTGGAATGAGGAAGATTAACTGGAGAATCTACTTCCAAAGATCGAGGGGCAGGCCAGCGAATTTATTTTCTCTCAGGTTCCCGTTGAAACATCAAACGATTACAGCGAACTGAGGTCACAGGTATAAAGGCGATATCGTGTTATAGAGACAAGTAAGTCATTTGCAGCAAAGTTCAGCAGAAGAAACAAAACGTATGGTGAAATAGTAGAGGACTGGCTCAAACGTCTCTACGGCAAAGCACATGGACACAGGGATAGGTAAATTAACAATGAAGACCTGATAAGACGGTTCCTTGATGGTCTCCTTGACCAAGAGACAAAATTTGAAGTTGAATATCACAAAGAGCCCAGGGATATTGATGAGGCGGTGTACGATGTGGTAAATGTTATACAGACATGAAATGATTGCCGGAAAGGGAGTCAAGGTAGACGCTGTACTAGACAAGCTTATGCGTATAAACAAGACAAATCGGAATGGAGACCTGAATACGCAAGGTACAACATAAACAAGGTACCACACCATACAGGGAAACCTAAAGTACACCTAGATAAGAGGCAGAGACAAGATTCTAGACGTGAAATACAGAATAAACAGGAATAGTTATTGGAGCAGGTGCTACTGAGAGTGTAGAAATTTGTGGAGACATGCGCTCGCACTGGTGAAAAGAAGGCTTTTAAAGCAAGAGGTATAGAGTGTTTTACCTGCCACAAAAGGGGGTTCTATGCCAGGGAGTGTCCGATGAAAGGGACCAAACGTTTAAAACAGACACCAATGGTCAAAGTAGAAAATACCACATACAACCAGCCTTTAAACTCAAAGGGATTGGATCTTGTGCCCAAAGAGAGGTCCAACTAAATGATCAAACTTATTCAGAGGTGGCCAAAATAATGTCAAGACCACCTAACAGTTTTAAGACAGGGTGTGCTTCAACTAGAGATCTCGGTGATGGGGTATATGTTCATGGGTCAGTGGGGAATGTGTATGTAGCATTCACAGCAGTTACTTGGGATTCCAGGACAATTTTATCACTTAAATTGTACCAGAAAATTAAAGGTGGAGAAGCCCTTCTGGATGTTTATGTGGAAAGAACTGAAGATGACGATTTAGACGAAGAAGCTAATTACCTGGTAGAGGCGGCAGCTACGCTTAAGCAGAAGTATACATTGGCTATTGGCATCCACGTTTATTGATATAAATAGGGAAACCGCAAGCCAAGTAAGTGCACTTACCCTGCTTACTACTGAAATGAATCTAAAATAGATGCAGTTATAGGTACGGCAGAAGAACATTTATTAGGTAGAAGGTTCAAGATCGATATCCATACGGACCATCAAACACTAGTCTGGCTCTTCAGTCTGAAGGAGCCCAGTGGGAAAATAGCCCGTCGGATAGAAATGTTCGCAGATTTCAAATCTGAGATAGAGTACCGACCCGGTAAAAACAAGGCCACTGCGACACTCTGTCAAGATGCATGACTCCCCACGACGGAACGTGCTCTGATGTGGATATGTCTGAATCACAGAAGTGTGGGCCATGCCGCAAATGTGAAAGGCGTGCGTAAAAACCAGGATGAATATCCAACAAGAAAAGACACGTTCTAAAAATGCAGCCTCCCCAAACGTAAACTAGAACGCGGTCGCGAACACGACCAACACACAAACACACACACACACAAATGCACACACATACACACACACATAAATCAATGGAATTAGGCCATCCGTTACAGATATGTTTGACGAGAGTATGGAGCAAGGCAGTACTGGATAATTTGCGGTGTTTTGTTTGTATATGAAGGTGTATCTTGAACAATGAAATGGGTCCAATCGCTAAGGTGACTATGTCTTAGACTAGCTGACAAACGATGTAGAATGTCCTTTGTTAAAACGTATAGCTGGTGAGACCAAATATCTCGTATATAAAAGTTTCCTCTGGCTAACTTGCCTATATGATTCGTGTACCAATGATTTGTAAATGATTTCAATTACGAGCTAGACAATTTCAGGGATCAGGCAAAAGTCACTAAATGTTTCAACTATCAAACTTCAACTAATGAAATCAGTTCAAACTCCTATAGACGGAATATACTATACTTGACTGGTCTTTTTGTCGAAGTTCCCGTCAGGCAATGTCTTTGAACAACAACGTACGAGTCCTATCGCATAGATGCTCAGCCTATGTACTCTTAATAAAAGCTGCAACTCTATCTGTTTGCCCTGACTCTTGGATGCTCAGCGCCTATATGTTACCACATGTAGCATTCAACTACCATATAGGTATAACCCCAATGTCTTGGCTGTACTTCGCCAACAACGCTGAACTTCGTTTATATGCTGGAACTCTCCTACTATCACAGTAGATTAACAAACTCTGGGTCTCTGTCTCAGCTTTCCGGTGCTCAGCCTATATTTGCTATCGTCTATAGCATTCAACTATCCTTAAGGTAAAAATTCTATGCGCTGGCCCTATAGCTCATAACCTTGTTGAAATTCTGCAACTCTTCTTTAGTCTATGAACTTCAAACGTCTTCTTTTTAATAATTTATCCGCCCTGACAGTGTAGTTGCAATAACTTCTTTATCAAGGTACTGGGATAAATTATTAGTTGAATCCTCGATATGTCTTCTTCAATCGCTGGATACAGAATGATCTCTCTGTCATCCATCTACCTATTTATACATTAGCAGACGTGAGCTTTGATTGGTGCTATTTATAGAACTTGTTTCTGATTGGTTCAAATTCGAACATAGTATTTTACAACGAGTACTTGCTCTAACAAATAGTTGGTTCCCTTTTACTATTGTATAAAGCATAATGTGTGTTGCTGGAATACAGTTAACACTGTATTTAACCCAAATCGTCCATAAATGACCCAAACCTATTATTAACAGCAATTCAACAATAATTTCAGCAATAATAGCATGAAAAGGGAGTCAAGCACCATCTGTGCATATGTGTTACGTTATCCATATATAAAATATACAAATTTTCTGACAAATAGCCCCCTTCTCTAGAAAATACTCTTAGTTTTTCATTTACTTAAAGAATAATTTGCATACAAAATCTCTTTTTCTTCTTACTATTTCTTGATTTTTTAAAGATCAGTTACACCTAACGCATATAGTCAATTATTGTCTGCTTAAATAATCAGCACATACATCTTCTTTACCTTTAATAGATCTTGCATCTATAACACTGCAAAAACAATGCCCATCTCATAATTCTTGAACTTTCTACTTTACATTTCTGTATATAACTCAATGGGTCATGATCAGTCTGGAGGATAAATTCACTGCCGTACAAATCCTTTTGAAAACTCCAAACACTATTGATAAACATTCTCTTTCAATTACCGAATAGTTTCTCTCTCTTTGGAGCAATTTCTTACTGGCATAAGCTATAGGAAATTGTCCATCCTCATACCTCTGAAGAAGTGCTGCACCAACCCCAGCATCTGAAGCATCATACTGTAATATAAAAGGCCGTGAAAAGTCTGGTAACCGTAGAATAGGTGCTTGCGTAAGCAAGGCTTTCAAAGTATTAAAAGCTTTGGCATGTTGTTCTTCCCATACCATTAGATTTATTAGGTTTCCCTCTCTTGATTAAGTCGGTCAGTGGTGCTGCAACTTCGGAGTATGATGCTATGAATTTCCTGTAATATCCAGTTAGACCAAGGAAACTCCGTACTTGTCTCTTAGTCTTAGGTTCGTCTGCATTCTTTATGCGATCAAGTTTATCATCTTCCATTTCCAGCTGATCGTTTCCGACTTTATGCCCAGTGAATGAATTGTTATTATATCATATGAGACACTTTGATGGCCTTAGTGTAAGCTTTGCATCTGTAACTCTCCTAAAAATATCTTGTAACATTGACATAATTATGTGTGTCCCATGTTTTTGTATGACCTAAAATATCGTCCAAGTAATTGTCAGCATGTTTGCATCCTATCAATAGTTTTCGCATTATTTTATTAAATGTAGCACCTGAATTTATCATACCAAATGGTGTGATATTGTTCTATTTTAGATATATGCGACGTCATTACCATGCGACGTCGTCAACGTCATTCTTTTGTTATCCTTGATCTACTGATTAAAGTTAGAAACATGAAGCTGGTTATTTATTAATTACTTTAAGATTTAACATTGGCGACGAGAGTAAAATCGGACAATGGATAGCCATTGATGCCTTTAAAACTAAAGCACGGAATAATAATGAGCGAAGGAAATAGAAAATTAGATGTATTACCGTTTAGAATGGATACTGCAGACCACATAGCAACGGGCGACTCTTGGGACGAATGGTTGGATGATTTTGAAAGGCAGCTTAGATATTTTCAACAAGATGATGATAAGATGGATGCAATACTTATCTACGGCGGGCCAGAACTTTAGAGGCTTAGTAGAAGTTTGCCGGATCCAGATACCGGGACAAAATATGAGAAGCTGAAGAATAAGCTAACAGAATATTTTTCGCCGAAGAAAAATAAACATTACTGTAGATATGTTTTCTTCAAAATGCGATCCATGAGGGGAGAAAGTACTGTTGAGTACGCAGCACGGCTTAAGGAAAAGGCACTAGCATGTGCGTTTCCAGATATGGACGATCGTATTCTGGAACATAGCATGCAAACAACGAGCAACTCGGACCTGATACGTAAAGTCATTCATAAAAAATGGACACTTCAACAAGCTTTGAGCGATGGGCAACTTCAAGAAGACACTTCAATTCAAATCCAAGCCATGGGTCATCAGGAAGGAGACATTGCGAGGATAAACAAGAAGAAGAGGCCTTCAGCTACGAGGGAGGAACGAGACAATGACAAAAGTAATGACTGTAAATATTGTGACAGGAAACATCATCTTCAAAAAGAGCAGTGCCCAGCTTACGGTAAAAAGTGTGATACATGCGGAAAGTTTAACCACTTTGCAGCAGTTTGCAGGTCTGGCAGATCATATGACAGAAATAGATTTCAAGAAAGAAACCAACAGAGACCTTACAGAGGTGCACGAGATGTCAGACACACAAGTAATGATACAGATACTGAACACGAAAGTGATGAAGATACTGAGTCAATGAATGATTCAATACGACACCCCACAATTAAATGAAACAAAATTCAAGTTAATAAGGTAAAAGATCTTGACAAAGACTATACCAGTAGCAGTTAACGATGTTATTGTCCACATTGAACCAGATAGTGGAGCAGATATGAATGTAATGGATGAATATCAATATCGCAGGCTGAAAGGTAAGTCTTACAATGAAATTATACTAGAAGAATGCAAGACAAAATTAAACACTCTCCAGTGTAAACTACCGGTATTAGGCGAATTCAAGGCTACTGTCAGCAACAGAACGAGGGGATTAGAGACAAAATTCGTTGTCATCAAGGGAAGGATAAACTCTCCTCCTCTGCTTAGCAAAAGCTCCTTATTTGATTTAGGGATGATGGAAATAAGAGCTGATGGTTCATTCAAAGAGCGAAATGAATTACGCTTGAAATACAAGAATGAATCTAAGTCGATTTTCAGTGTACAAGAGATGAAGAGATAGGCCAGATTCTAAAGAGATATGATAATATTTTCCAAGGAATTGGTTAAATCGAAGACAAGAAAAACAAGAAAGACTTCTTAGTGAAATTGTCAATGAAACCTGATGATGCACCAATTGCTCAGAAACCGCGAGCCGTTCCATATTATCTTCAAGAACCGCTGAAAAGATGGCTAGATGAATGCATAGAAGTAGAAATCTTCGAAAAGGTGGAAACTGGAGAACCAGTGCCTTGGTGTTCTCCACGTGTCGTTCAACCTAAACCGAGATACTTAGAAATCGACCGAGAGAAACTTGAGTCACACATGATACGAGCAAGTGTTGATTTTCGAGTTCCAAACAGGTACATGGAGCGAAACAGAATCTTACAAGCGCAAGATTTTACCTACAAATTTCATGACTGCAAAGTATTCTCAAAAATGGACTTGAAACAAGGATATCATCTTGTTATCAGCTCATGTTGCATCCAGATTCCAGATCGATAGCTACATTTAGCACGCCATGGGGAAACATTATGCCAAAAAGACTGATATTTGGGGCAAAATCATCACAGAACTTGTTCGATGAAGCGATGTTCCAAATATATTCGGGATATTCCTTTCTGTCTTAAACAGAGAGATGACATACTGATCGGCGGCATCAACATGGAAGAACACAACAGAACATTAGAAGCAGTCTACCGTGAGCAAAAGATTTTGGCATAACATTCAACAAACATAAATGTCAATTTGGAGTGAAAGACTTGGAATGTTATGGCTACAGATTCACAAGCGATGGACTAAAACCGACTTATGAGAAAGTCAGGGCAGGCAAAGAATGTAAAGCACCAGAATCAAGAGAAGAGGTTCGAAGTTTCCTAGGTATGATAGGTTACCTTTTAAAATTCATTCCGAGATATGCAGTACTTTCAGCACCGTTACGAAGGTTAACGGGAAAAGATATCCCGTTCTCGTGGGGACCTGAAGAAGAGAAAGCAGTTCAGACACAGAAAGACATCATAACAAATGACAGCACGATGGCATTCTTCAATCCAAGGAAATCAATAATAGTCCGCACTGAAGCTAGCTTTCATGAAGGTCTGTCAGCTGGATTGTTCCAGAAGACAAGCAAGGGACTGCAACCTATACATTATATCAGCAGGTCAATGTCACAAGCAGAGAAACGATAAAGTCAGACTGAGAAAGATGACTTGGCTGTGAAATGGGCCAAAACGAGATTGAGCATATACCTTCTCGGAGCACCGAGGTTCAAGATGATTACGTCTCACAAGCCGTTAATACCAATGTTCAATAAAGCATGTGCTAAATTACCACCACGAATCGAGAAATGGATCATGGAGGTGCAAGATGTGGACTTCGAATTGGTATATGAACCAGGCAAGGTCGAAGCAGATCCAATGGACTTCTTATCGCGACATCCGCTTAGTTAAACAGAACCCGACGATACAGATCATACGATCAAGATGATAGTTGACAACGAACATGGACCGATGCTTGAAAGATAAAAAGCAGCCACATCAAAAGACGACATTCTTCAAGATGTTTTAGACCGCATGAAACAAAATGATTGGGAAATGCACAAGAAGCGACCAGAAATACAACCATACTATTTGGTAAGACATGACCTTTATCGCTCCAAAGGAATGATACTACGCAACAGACAGATAGTTGTACCTGATAAACTACAGAATGTGGTTGTCGAAGCAGCTCATAGTATGGGTCATTTCGGCATTACTAAGACAAAGCAGATGTTGAGAACTAAATATTGTTTTCCATGTTTAAACGGTCTGGTTTAGGATACAATATCCAGATGTCATCACTGTCAGATATCAACTGTTGAGCAGAAACAAGAACCTGTCAAGCCATGAGATACCAGAGACATAGTGACATGCAGTATCCATGGATTTCGGAGGATCATATCCAGATGGTCACTATAATTTGGTGATTATTGATAAGATAACGAGATATCCCGTGGTTGAGCAAACGAGATCCACACCCAGTAGAGTAACGTGTGAGAAATTACGTGGAATATTCGCGACGTACGGAGTTCCAGAGAGGCTAGAGTCAGATAACGGACCGCCGTTCCATTCTGTGGAATTTCAAAGAATTCTTCGAAGGAATGGGGTTTCATCACCATAGAATAACATCTAAGCATCAACGTGCAAACGAAGAAGCTGAACGTTTCATGAAAGTGCTAAACAAAACAGAGAAAATAGCGCACAGTGAGAAAAAGGCCCAGCTATTCTGCAATACAACAGATGCTTATTGGTTACAGATCTACACCACATCCGGCAACAGGCTATTCTCCATATGAAAAGAAGCGTCAGAACACTGCTTGATCATCTTCCAAGCATCCAAATATAGAAACAATGGAGAAAAAAATAACAACAAAAGACAGAGAGTACAAAAAGAGATGGGAGAAACAACAAAGACACCCAATGGTCAAGAAGCACCAGTTTAAAATTGGAGACAAAGTGTTGGTGAGAAATCAGATCATAAACAAATGGTCACCAGCATATGAGAAAGAACAAAATGTTATAATTGACGTAAATGGATCAACATAACAGTACGAAGACAATCAAATGGACGTGTTCGTGTGAGAGATGCTTCAAAGTACAAGTTGTTCCAGGAATCAAGAAATGGTGACTGGAGAGAGAAATTGCTACGAGCACCTGTCCAAAATCAATAAATAACTGTCAATAGGCAAAACCATCAAACACAAGTAACTAGTAGGGATGCTGAGAACACTGATAACGATAACCAATTGTCTGGACATGAAAATGATGAAACAGACACACAGCAACCGCTTTAACCAAAACGTACAATACGGTTTCCAACATGGAAATTTAAAGATTACATTTTAACGTCTAAAAAGAAATAATTTGACACTTGTTTCATTAAAAGAAATAAAGAACTTTATTTCTTTAAAAAAGGACACATATTGGAACTATCTTTCTTTTAAAACTTGGGAGATATGTGATATTGTTCTATTTTTAGATATATGCGACGTCATTACCATGCGACGTCGTCAACGTCATTCTTTAGTTATTCCTGATCTACTGATTAAAGTTAGAAACATGAAGCTGGTTATTTATTAATTACTTTAGGATTTAACAAATGGCATTTTCTGGAACTGAAAACTTCCCTCAGATGTTGTGAATGCTGTCAAGTGCCTAGATTGCTTCTCGATAGGAATTGTCCAGTAACCTTTGCTGAGGTTTAATTTTGTGAAGAATTTATCCCCATGAAGTTTTGACCGAATATCTTAATCATTTCCCATAGGCTCCGTATCAAATTTCGGTACAGAATTCAATCGCCTAAAATCAATACAAAATCTGTTTGTGTTATCTTTCTTCTTTACCATCACGATAGGGGAGTTGTATGCAGAGGCGGCTGGCTCAATAATACCAGCTTTTAACATGTGTTGAACCTCTTGATTAACCTAATTTCGTTTCGCATATGGTATGGGGTATTGTCTGACTCTAACAGGTTCTATGGTTGTTAGTTCGACCTTATATTCTGCGAGATTCGTAGTTCCAGGACCTTTTGTGAAAATGTCTTGATATTGTTTCACAAGAAATTTTATTTGACTGATTTGGTTTTCGGATAACTTAGGATTGATTTTTACATCTTCATGTTTCCGACCGTCCTATTCTGATAAGATCAAGCAAATTTACCGCCCATCTCTCTGTACGTTCGTCGGCTTCGATCACTGCAACACTTCCGACAAAAATATATTGTCTTTCCTCATACTTCTTGAGTAAGTTGATACGATAAAGCCCTATTTTGTCACCGACCTTTACTTTATAATCCATTTAATACTACTACTACCATCAACTACTTCGTAAGGTCCTTTCCACTGAAGCATCAACTTATTGTGGTTAGTTGTCAAAAGTAACAGCAAATTTATCCCCGGCCTTCAAATTTCTGTTTCTGGCACTCTTGTCATAATGGTTTTTGTACGTTTCTTGTGCTGCATGCAGACTTTCTCTAGCTACCTTACATGTTCCCTCCAGTCGATTCCGAAAGTCTAATACATATTCATATGTGTTTCTTGTTTCTGGTGTTTCAGCTTCAGTCGTAAGTTCTTTAAGTACTTGCATAGGCCCTCTGACTGTTCTGCCATAGAGTAGTTCAAATGGTGAGAACTCAGTGCTTGCTTGTGGAACCCCCTGATAGCAAACAACACTGCCGACAAATATCTGTCCCAGTCTTTTGGTTTTTCTTAACACATCTTTTTCAACATATTCTTTAATACACCATTCATACGCTCACAAAAACCATTACACTTTGGATTATACGGAGTTGTAAACATTTGTTTCAGAGAGATAAGCCTACATACTTCTTCCATCAGCTGTGAGGTAAACTGACTACCTCTGTCACTCAAAATCTTAGATGGAAAACCAACTCTAAAACTAGATCTAACAACGCTTCAGCAACCCGTTCTGTCTCAATTCTAGGTAATGCAACTGCCTCAGGATATCTTGCGGCATTGTCGACCACGGTTAGAATATACCGATTTCCTTTTTCTGAAACAGGAGCAATAGGTCCTATTTAATCCACAGCCACACGATGAAATGGTGTCTCCATTATTGGCATATCTCCCAGTGGAACCTTTCTAACTTTCCCTTTTGGGACAATTTTCTGACATATATCACACGACCTACAAAACCTTGTGACATCACTAATTAACCCAAGCCAGTAAAAACTTGTTTGTATCCTTTCAACTGCCTTTCTCATTGATAGGTGTCCTCCAACTATTAATTCATGAGCTAAAGACATAACCCTCTTTCTGAACTGTGGTTGAACTATAATTTGCTTAATCTCTTTGATATTACTACCTTTCTTGTCTTCAAAGGTTGTAAACAATACATCTTCCTTGACCTCATACGGAAACGTCAAACCACTCTTCGTCTTCATTTTCTTCTTACCTGAGGCATATGTCCACAGTTTTCCGAAGGTATTGTCCTCATTCTGAGCTTTTTTTTAATCGCTCGACATCAAGTTCATCCTGTTTGATTTCGGCGACCTTCAATGGTTTAAATGAATGTTATTCTTTCTCAGCCTGTGCTCTCGTAACTACAGCTGCAACAATATTTTCTTTTGATGAAGACTGTTTTCCGCCACTACTACTCCAGTTAATGTCTGGTGTATCAGAAGGCCCCTTTTATATTTCCTATAACTAAGTCGCAAATCAAAGTTGTCAAAACCATGGTCTCAACTTCTCCTGTATAATAGGTTGTGTCAACCTGTATCTTTGCTGAAAGAACTACCTTTAATAGTCCATCAGTTGCAACCATAAGATACTTCTTATCTAGTATTTGATTCTCTGATACAAAATCTTTCCTGACAGCTGCCAACTCACAACCTGTATCTCTCAAAACCTGAATTTCTTTGCCACCTATATATCCTTTCTTCATCACCAAGTTCCTTCCTTTCACCGGTTGTTGAATCAATGGTACAGGTGCTTGCTATGACCGAAACGGATTGTCCTTCTGCTAACATAAGCCGTCCATCTTCTATGTAGTCTTTTACCTTTTTATCATCTAATGACACAGCTATGCATGAAGCTGACACTTTCCTGTCTTCATACTGTCTGTCTTTATGCTCCTGATCTTTCTTTCTCCAGTCTTTGGGTGTAGAATCTTGTATTCCATGCCATCTTTCTGTCTCTACTCAGAGGGTCCCTTACTGGCTAATGCAGTCCCGCTTATCTTCCTCTTATTTTGGTCTTGGCATTCCCGTGCTATTTGACCCTCCTTATTACAAAAGAAACATACAGGTTTTTTTAAAAGCTGACCTTTTTCTTTGCTTGGGCTGAGATGAAGGTGTCATACTTGAACGTTGTGGTGACCTATTACATGAGGAGTTATTTTTCAAAACCCTGTTTGAGGTTATAGTACGACCGTGTGCCTCAATATATTGTTCTGCCAACTGTGTAATCCCAGCTCTCGACATCGCAACTCCTACTTTCAGGAACAAAGCAAGGTCTGTGGAACAAGTTTGGATGAACTTGGTCTTTCAGTGTTTCAAACGTATTGTCAACTTCTGCCATCTCTGTCCATCGGCTGAAATACCTGTCCAGCCTTGCCATGAACTGAAAAGCAGTTTCACCTTGCTCTGGCTTGCATTCCCTGAATTTCAATCTAAAACCTTCCTCTGTTAACTGATAACGTTTCAGCACTGCTTTCTTCAAGGCAGGATATTCATTGGCGTGGTCTGGAGGCATGCTTGTATATACGTCCAGGCCTTTCCCTGTGAGGCTCACAGCCCATGTCTCTTCCTTCCATCCCTGGTTTTTGCAAACCGTTCAAATCTTTCGAGATATGCATCCATATCATCTTTACTTTCTTCAAACTTAGGTAGCCTTGGCCGCAGGGTTTTACTACTCGGGTGATCAGCACCTTTATTAGCTCCTGAAGCTCCGGCTTCAGGCTTTATTTTTAACATTTGCAACTCCTGCTCTTTCATAACTCGTTCTTCTTCTTTCAAAGCACGCTCTTCTTTCAAACGTTTAATCTCAGATAACCTTTTCTCAGCCTGTTCTTCCTCATAATGCCGTTACTTCTCGGCCTGTTCAAGCTCAAACAGGCGTTTCTTCTCAGCTTCTTGTGCCTCAAATCTCCTCCTGTCATCATCTCGACTCTGTCAATCTTCTTCCCGTCTCAACATACGTTCCTCATGTTCAGTGTATTCCTTCTCTTTCCTATCCACAAATTCTATAAGCTCTGAACCTGGCAAACCCATTCGTTTGCCCATCTCAACCCATTTATCATAGTTCATCTTGAAACCTTAAGCTGGAACATTCTATAAAACTCGGCTACAAGCACAGGCTACCTTCAGTCACAGTGCCATTTGGTACACCAACAGAACGTTAAAACCACTAGTTTCTGTACCTCCTTGGATATAAATCCCGGACGAGCCCCCAAATTGTCAGGATACGAGTAATTTGACCAAGAGAAGTGCCTACGTCTTTAGTACCTTGAACAATGAAATGGGTCCAATCGCTAAGGTGACTATGTCTTAGACTAGCTGAAAAACGATGTAGAATGTCATTTGTTAAAACGTATAGCTGATGAGACCAAATATCTCGTATATATAAGTTTCCTCTGGCTACCTTGCCTAAATAATTCGTGTACCAATGATTCGTAAATGATTTCAATTACGAGCTAGACAATTTCAGGGATCAGGCAAAAACCACTAAATGTTTCAACTATCAACCTTCAACTAATGACATCAGTTCAAACTACTATAGGCTGGAGATACTATACTTGACTGGTCTTTTTGTCGAAGTTCCCGTCAGACAATGTCTTTGAACAACAGCGTACGAGTCCTATCGCATAGATGCTCAGCCTATGTACTCTTAATTAAAGCTGTAACTGTATCTGTTTGCCCTGACTCTTGGATGCCCAGCGCCTATATGTGATCACCTGTAGCATTCAACTACTATAGGTATAACCCCGATGTCTTGGCTGTACTTCGCCAACAACGCTGAACCTCGTTTATAAGCTGGAACTCTCCTACTGTCACAGTAGATTAACAAACTCTGGGTCTCTGTCTCAGCTTTCCGGTGCTCAGCCTATATTTGCTATCGTCTATAGCATTCAACTATCCTTAATGTAAAACTCTATGCGCAGGCCCTATAGCTCAAAACCTTGTTGAACTTCTGCAACTCTTCTTAAGTCTATGAACTCCAAACGTCTTCTTTTTAATAATTCATCCGCCCTGACAGTGTAGTTGCAATAACTTCCTTATCAAGGTACTGGGATAAATTATCAGTTGAATCATCGACGTGTCTTCTTCAGTCGCTGGATACAGAATGATCTCTCTGTTATCAATCTACCTATTTATTCATTAGCAGACGTGAGCTTTGATTGGTGCTATTTATAGAACTTGTTTCTGATTGGTTCAAATTCGAACATAGTATTTTACAACGAGTACTTGCTCTAACAAATAGTTGGTTCCCTTTTACTATTGTATAAAGCATGATGCGTGTTGCTGGGATCCAGCTAACACTGTAATTAACCGAAATCGTTCATAATTGACCCAAATTCTATTATTAACAGCAATTCAACAATAATTTCAGCAATAATAACATGAAAAGGGAGTCAAGCACCATCTGTGCATATGTGTTACGTTATCCATATATATAATATACAAATTATTCTGATAACCGAAGAGTCTAATTAGATATTATTACCCAGAATCCTGATGGAAATGGTTAAAAACAATCACATAGTGTGTAAACGGCGGGACACCTGTGAGTGAAGAAGACAAAGGCCAAAATATTACATGGTTTCATTTGGTACATGGCAGAAGACATTAAACTGTTTGTCCAAAGATGTTGTATATGTTAATGTGACAAAGATTTGCAGAAGACACAAAAGCACCTCTGGCAAATATCGTGACTGGGGCTCGACGGGCATACTCGGTACAGACTTTACTGGACCTTTCCCTCTAAAAAGGTTAACAGGTATAAAATGGTCCTTACTGACCATTTCCCAAAATATAAAGAAGTGATACCAGTGCCAAATCAGACGGCTAAAGAATGTGCTACCAGGGTGTTAAATGATTTCGTCGCAAGGTGGGGCACGCCTCTGGCCATCCATACAAATCAAGACGCAGCATTTGAAAATAGACTTTTAAAGGACCTATGTTCTATGCTGGAGGTGCGGAAAACCCGGACAAGTGCTAGACGGTCGCAAAGAAACGGCAAGGTTGAGAGTTTAATAAAACGTTGATGAAAATGGTCAAAGCATACTTATTTGGCAAACAAGACGAGTTGGGCGTGCATGCCGTTCTACTCCACACGAGTAAACGAAACTGAAACCAATTTTGCTTGCAATGGGACGAGAGGTGCGGCTACGAACAGACCTAAATTTTGGAATATGGACATTAGCACGGAAGATAGTCCTTCATGTAAAGATTACGTCCAAGACATAAGGCACATTACGTGGCAGGACGACAACATAAAGATGTAGGAACAATTGTTTTCTTATGTTAAGATTTTTTTCATACTCTGTGAGTTTGAAGAACATTAGTTTCCAATACAAACAAGAGAAGAAAAGGCCTAGGTCGCCGAACTCGTTTTAATTTTATAGGGCATTTTTCTTCACCCACGGTTTAAGCATTTCTGAAATTTTGTAGAATTGAAAAAATGGTGGTACTTTATTAAACATATAATATTCCACTTAATGTTTTAGGGATTTCAGGTCTTACAGATTAATATGGATACAAGGTGATGTCAGTATTATATAAGCATAAATGTCACTAACAAATCTCTTTAATTTTTACATGTTGACATAATTACCCCACCCACTTTATTTTCAATGAAAAAAAAAACGTATTTAGATCTACAAAAGAATTCTGACGTTTAGAGTTTCAAAATATTTTGCAGCTTTAATGACACACAAAAATGCATCAAAATGGAGAGAAAAAAAGTTGGAGTCACCGTGCATCTAAGAGATTTATTAAGAAAAACGGTTAAAAACTTGTGAAATTTGTTCTTTTTTGTTCTTTTTGTTTTAATTTATATTTTGTAGATAATATAAAGTGCTATCTTGAAAACTTTTATTTGATTATAGCTTTTCATTACATGTATCAGTCAGGAAAATATCAAAACCAAATCTGATCTACTTTAATAGATATTTGAAATTACCTACCCCTACCCCATTGTAAATCTAACGTCAAATTTAGGCAAATGCCAGCCAAAAAAAAAAAGGGTGAAAAAAAATTCGCCAAAAATAGAATCTATTTAGTTAAATTGTACATTATTAGCCATATTTTAACTATTTAGCATTAATTTTTGGCAAACCTTTTGTTAGAAAGCAATATTCGAAGAAACATTTTTCAAAATGGCGGATATCCTAAAAAAACGCTCGTGCATCCTTAAAACGAATGCCAGAAGGATAAAACAGATATATGATGTCAAAGTTTTTACATATATGAGGTTGGAGATATAACTTGGTGTCTAAATGAAACCACAAAAGTAGGCATTATTCCGCAACTGCTGAAGGCATCTGTTGGGCCCTTTGTTATTAATATTGTAAAAGAAATAATAAAAAAAATGCAAGATATAAGATGTTTAAACACTTCTTTTTCCGTGGTAACATAAAACTTTGAGATACGATATGGTACAGAGTTAAGTGTTCCATATTCTGTTCATAAAACATAGATCATACGGAAAATGTCACTGAAGCCGTCGTTGTTATTTAGACAAGTTAAAAAATGAGAGAAAGTGTGTTACCACGGAAAGACGAGCCCCGCGAAATTAATATTCTAAGCTTATATCTGAAAAGTACTAAAACTTCTACGGATAAGACAAAAAACTAAAAAATAAACTGAAAAACGATATAAAATTAGGTTATGTACTACAAACCTGGATAAGATATTTCTTGAAGGGATAGTGACAAACAAACACGAGATTTAACAGCTAATAAAATTGATAAGAAATTCCTCTGAAAGTAAAGAATGCAACCAAGCAAAAATGATAGCAAACTAAATTTGACTGAATCTATTCATGAGAGGTAATGAAATGTGCAACACCCCTTAAGCCCATTTGAACCGCTTAAGCGGAACTCTAAATATTGCATGGACTACATGTTCCCAAAGGACCAGAAACTATATATATATAAACACTTAGTCCAAGTACGGGGAGATGTTTTACAGCCGCGACACAGCAATTAAATACTGCTCTTGTGTTAGCTAATAATATCTTTAAGAAGATCCTCTGGAAGCAAAGAATGCAGCTAAGCAAAATATATTAGCAGACTCGGTTTGATTGAAACAGTTCAATGAAATAAATGCAAAGTAGTATGAATTGCTACGGTGCAAAAATTTAGTCTTCCTTGGTGGCAAGGTATACTACATACATGGGCTTGTGCTAGAGGACGCGATGTGTGTAGTATATTTCTTTACCTCTCAGGAAAAATCTTGATCACACCAAGCCTGATATTATTTTGTTTTGTACCTCTTTCCACCCGTTTGGGTAGTTAGTTTAAAAATATTTTGTTTCCATATATGGGTGTGTTAAAGCATAAACACATGACTTACCAACATGTTCTTTGTTTTCATATTCAATGGTACACAAAGATAGTCAAAACGATAATGAATTTACAACCTTAATATTTGAGAAGGGGGTTGTTTTTTTTAAAATTGAGTGATTATTCATGTTTTGCAAAATTACACTTTGTCTAATGTAAAAAGTCTGCATTTATTGTTAACTTATTTGTTCAAAATATTTAGAGAGCTTGAAATCATGTTGTACAGAATTATCTTCATATGACATATCTGAATGTCAAGTACACGTAACTGAACGTTCAATGGAATAACTTCAACCGTTAAACATTTCTATGCTTTAGACAAATCAACAGAAATGCTGAAAATCTTCAGTATCATCTACAAAGATGATACCTGTTCTGGTAGACCTAAAACCTCTGTTACCAAGGCAAACAGCAATGCTTTAAAAGCTGTGGTCGAACAGGATGCGCAATTGTCGGTGAAAGATATAGCCAGTTGTACTTGCATATCAGAAGGCAGTAATTTTGAAGAAAATGTTGCCGATGCCAAGATTAATAATCAAATGAAATATTGGAAACACTAACGCTATTTAGTAAAAGCAAACAAAAAGTCGGAAAATATATCTGGTTTACGATAATAATTCAGAACAACTTAACTATACAGATGCTGATTAAGCTATATAACGCAATGATTACTTCGTATCTACCTTTAGCATTGACGACTGAAATGTTTAACTTCCAGTTATGCGAAAAAGAACAGAAAATTCAATATCCTATATTACTATCAAATAAAACGATCTGATTCATATAATATCCAAACTTGATGTTAATAAAGCAGTATGTTCTTGATTTATGTGGTCATCATTTTTTTGACAATACGAAATATTCGGAAGCTTGCTCTTAATGTTTAATCATTGATATGTCCTTAGATGAAGGTATATGTCCTAATATTTGGGAAAAAAGGCTATAGTAATACCACTTTTAAGAAAGTTAGCAATGATAGACCGATTTCTCTTTTAAGCTGTGTTGGAAAACTGACGGAAAAAAGGTATATAAATACTAATACAGCCGACTTCTTTACTCGTATCAGTCAGCAATTTTTAAAGGTCATTCTACATTTTATCAGTTATTCGACATACATCATCAAATTAATGAATCACCAGATATGAAAACCAATACGTAAGTAGTTTTCTGTGATATTTCTAAGGTCAGCTATCGTATCTGGCATAAAGATTTATTATCTAAATTACAAGAAAATGGAGTCATCGCTGATGTTTTGATTCGGATATAACATTTTGTATCAAACCATTGTCAAAATGTTTGTGTAGGGTCCTCTTAAGCAGATTCCAATACCGTTGACAGCTGGTGTTCCTCAAGGGTCAGTGTTTGGTCCTCTGTTATTTCTCGTCTATGAATATAATACCGTTGGCAATTTATTGAGTATTCCCGTCTATGCGATTACGATACTTCTCTAGAATTTACAACAGCAAATATTGCAGATTTAAAAGGTATTTTAAACCATACCTTTTAATTGTTTCTCAATGGACCCGTAGATTCTAATCCTAATAAAATAGGCAATTACTTTTTTTTTCAAAAATAATGCCGCACACTGTCAACCTTACATTTCAAAATATTCCAGTTGAATTTGTTAGTGTCCACAAACATCTTTGTGTGACTTTATGTAGGGCTGGAAATGGCATAAGCACACTGACAATAGTTCATTTTCTGCTTCAAAAATATTACGCATTATGCTTCAAGTGAAATTTTTATTGCGCAGGAAAGCTTTAATCAAATTTCGTTCTCCGACCATTTCAAGAATATGCAGCTGCCATATGAGATAATTAATATATAACTCAAAGAAAAAGATTTCGAAAACTTAAAAAAAAGACGTAAATGCAGTAATTTGAATTTTGATCTTTTTACAAATCACTTAATCACTGATTTAAATTGTGCTTGTTCTCATCGTACGGAATATTGTAAGCACTTTCTGTTAGTGTCATAATTTTACACAAATCAAAGAAAAGATATGTGTTTAGTCAGCGAAGGACTGTCATCCTTTAAACAAAGATATTTTACTTTTTGAGAACTGTATCAGCGAATAACAATGTTAATGTTTTCAGAAGGATTCAAATGTTTATCAATGATACCAAGCGTTTGTAAAATTGGAATTAATAAAATTCATTTGTGCCCAGAATTGAATATTGCAAAGAAACTTTTAGTAGTGCATAAAGTACAAAGTATACAATATATTGTACTCTATCTCACTAGATCTAGTTTTACTTTCCCTTTCTTCTCTTCTTTTGTTTCCTCTTCTTTTCAATAACAAGACAATTTGCATAACTGTATGGAAATTTATTTTTAGCCACATATCATGGCAGTGATTATTGTTAAGGGGTCGGGAGTTAATTATTTTGTTAGAACTTGTTATCCTTTTGCATTTACTTTTGTTTATGCTTTTTTATGATGTAAATTAGTAATGTAATAAACTATATTTAAACCCAAATCAAAATTTGCCGCAGCATGCGATGATATATATTAGAGCGTGTTTTATTGCAAACACGGTTTTCTTTCAAACGACGTGCGTGCTCTCCACTTAAACGCGCGTTTTCTGTGCTGTTAAATCAGTCATTGAAAACGACAATTATGGTATTTTAATGCTAGTGTGCAAATAGCCAAATCTATTTCACAAATATTCAAGGCCTTCGAGTGGTTTGTTGTCTAATTTATCACAGTTCAGAGTTCAGATGCGCAGCAATTGAATCACGAGGGCGTTAGCCCGTGTGGTTAAATATCTAAGCATCGGAACGATGAATCGTGGTAAATTAGACGATACACAACAAGAATGCCTTGATTGTTTTCATTCTTACATGATCATTGACATATTTATATGAAACTTTTGCTGGGATTCATTTATCCAAGTAGTAATATACCAGACGTCATGCGGCAATTTGACGTTATTATTGACGTCATAATGCTCTCTTACCAGTCAGCGCGTCAACCATTGTTTATCGTTGTATATACAGAGCTTGACTTTCTTCCTTGTTTACATTGCAATTAAATCCAGGCATGTTAGAATGGAAAATATATCTCTACTGGACAAAAAGGCAAATAAATTTTAATTACCAGCACATGGTGGGCGATTAATATTCGTTCGAACTCTACATTTACCTTAAGTTAGGAACCATTCAAACTACACAGTCACATAATTGTCTTCTCTTCTTAAAGCTGGCAAACTGACAGAAGCGTGAAAACAATATAGAAATAGACTTACCATTTGTTTTGAATCCGAGTCTTTTTCCTGCGATTGTTCCATTTTTCATTAGGCTGTCGTTTACATATATGCATCACATATGATATATAACTAGTAGGTCGTTTAAGATAATTTCATGTTTACAAGCAGCTGATTAGCAGGTATCATACTGATATGAAGTATTTTCCACTTATTAATAAAGATAACTGAGCATGTATCTTCTTCTTCACTTCATGTAAATTAGGAGTAACACGTCGTTATGTTGGAAATCGAGGTACATAATTATAAAGTTTATTCAAATTTAAGAATAAATTCTGAATATCTCTTTCAACTAACGTTCATGACATTTTGTCATCTACACAAGGCATAAATAGATAAATAGTACTTTTTTAAATACATCCGTTATTTGTCATTTAAGTATTTTTATTTCTACTTCAAATGTAAAATATTTATATTTTATGATTCCGGGTACCGAAAGACCCGATAGAATAGAGGTAAGCCAAAAAGTATCTCTTTCTCTGAGCATTCAGTATCTGGAACAATCTGTATACTAACTATATTAAAATATAATACATGCTGATCCTCATCTGTACGTTATGTAACAAACAAAATCTTTGAAAGAGAAAATATTATTTTTAGTGTGTGATGTAAGGTAGATATACTTAATACGGACTTTAAAAACGCAACAATTGGGTCGAATGCTTTTTTACCAGGAAAGTAGGCTTACTACATCCTTTTCAAGGTCAACTTAATGTCGTCATTCGGACGTTGAATAAAATTAGCCAATGAGCAAGTCGAATATTTTTATAATTTTTAATTCCCTGAAAACGTAACGAGAATGATTCCATAAAACGTTTATGAATCCCCCGCCACGAGTGGTGGGGATTATAGGAATGATCTCCGGCCATCCTTCTGTCGTCTGTCCTTCCGTCTTCAGTCCGTCTGTCCTTCCGTCTGTCCGTAACATTTTATGTCCGCTCTTTATCTCCTAAACCCTTGAAGGGTTTTCATGAAACACATAAGTCAGCCATGACGGCTTAAGGTCAAGGTCACTACGCATGGTCAAAATTTTGAGCCCTCCATTTAGTGTCCGCACTGTATCTCCTAAACCCCTTAAAGGATTTTCATGAAATTTGGGTCAAATGATCACCTCATCAAGATGATGTGTAGAACTTATGTGTCAGCCGTGTTGACTCAATGTCAAGGTCACAACTCAAGTTCAAAGGTTTGAGCTCTGTATCTCCTAAACCCGTTGAAGGATCTTCATGAAACTTGGGTCAAATGATCACCTCATCAAGATGATGTGTAGAACTTATGAGTAAGCCACGTCGGCTAAAGGTCAATGTCACAACTCAAGGTCAAAGGTTTGAGCCTTCCATTTTGTGCCCGCTCTGTATCTCCTTAACGCTTGAAGGATTTTCATGAAACTTGGGTCAAATGATCACCTCACCAAGACGATGTGCAGAACTTATGAGTCAGCCAAAGTCGATAGGTCAAGGCCACAACAAGGTAATATCTGTCTGTCATGCAAAACGTAATAACCATTTAAAATATTTACTTCAAACTTGGCTTATACGTAGGATGCGATGTGACGATGTGCCGAGCGCATGAACTTTGGTCGGTATGTCAAAGGTCAAGGTCACAAATTGAGTTCAGATGTCAAATTTGTCGTTTGTACTTTGTGTTTAGAGCACAGCTTCAAAATATTCAATGTATTGATTTTAACTTGGAACATAGGTGGTTGGACAATCTGAGGAGTGCATTATTTTCTTTTAAAAGATCTAACATTGGCCAGAAAATGGAAAATATTGTCATTAATAATTATAAAGCCAGTACGAGAAGGCGGCGAATATGTAATGAGGTCACCGTGACACCGGCTTCCCGTAAATTTTGTAAGATATGATATTCGCTGTTACAGTTTGATGACACTAAATGTAGACTTTTTTTTTCAAATGAATAGGTTCTCGCGAATTTCTTTGACCTAGCTTTGAGGCTATGTCTTATTTCATATTAATCATCTAATTGTAAATATTCTGGTGACAACATGTCCGCGTTGATAAAGTTGACCTTTCAAACGGTGCGTTACAAACCAATACTTACTTTTACTTTCCTAGTGGAAACAATCTTAATGCAGTGTTTCGTTTGCAAAGTTCGTTTTCAGCATTTTCGAGATGCGTGTAAGATTTTCTCTACATTTCAGATACATACAAGATCATTCGGCTCAAAATTGATTTCCTTGGCTGCACTAGTAAGTGTATCTTATCAAATGATTGAAATGAATAGTCTATATCCGAAAATATGAGTTTGTGATTTTTGCTATATTTTGCGAAGTTATATTAAAGCTACCCAGTCTCTCAAAATTCATTGGTAATATTTTTCATCATAACTATTTTGGTTGGCCATCTTGATTTCAAAATTGTTTCTCCAATTGTTTTTTTCCATTTCATTATCAATTAAATTTCTCTAAAATGTACTGTATACGTGTTGTATGTTACATAAATGCTAAAGTTTGTTAGACAAGTTGAAATGGAACACTGAATTCTATCTTGTGTATTAAAGATACAGTTTTATCTACTTAAAGAGAGATAAATGTTTTGTAATTTTAAAAATCAAGCATAATTTGCCCCTTCATTGAAACACTGAAACGACACGAACAGATTACATACTTTTGAATTAGATATGTCTAAATCAACCATGTTGTATGTCTTATAGGGTAATGACTAATGATTACCATTTAAATCATATCTTTTCATAGACTATAAAACCTAAAGTGGGGGTGGGGGTTGGGGGGGGGTTAAAAAAATATGCTATTGCTTCTTGGCGTCAGATGTTACTAAAAGTTGTTCAGTTATCAGTGAATTGATTGCATTTATTAAACTTTTTGAGTTTTATTAGTATTTATCTTTTATAATTACTGATAATGACTCGCATAGTTCACTTTGACTTATTTTATACAATAGATTAAATTTATAAATGCTTGATAAAAAGGGAGATAATTACAAAATGCGAGAGATATATCTAGCTATGTTAGAATGAATATTCACAATGTACCTTTTTTCTCTTTTTTTTAGCTGAATAAATCAACTGCGGTTGTGTTACACATAATGATTTATTCTGCACCTTAAACGTAAATAAAACAAATAGGAAATACAGGGAAGTAATGTTAAGATACTCCTCGTTTAAATGAGTCAACAGTTTTGTTGTACTTATAAAATAGACTGGCCCGGTTTATAGGTTGGTCAGGGCCACGGTTTTGTCATTATTTTTGAGCATGGATCGGCGGTGTAATGCTTCTTCCCCTTCAGTTTGGAACCGTCCATGTTTACAAACACGTTTGTTTATTTTATGAGGAGTACATAGTTATTAACATTATCAAATTACTGTGTATTTTGTAGTGTCATACTTTTATTCAATGGCGGCAATCTTTGAGCAATGCATGACTGAGTAGTTAAAGGACGTTGATCTTGAAATATAGGTTAATATTAGATTATCTACATTGTTTTTAATTTTCCCGCGGCTTCCAGGCGATCCACTATATAAAAAAATTACTGCGCTGAATTAGCGGCAACTCTAGTCATACAAAGGGAGACAACATATATAGGTGGTTGCACATTCATATTTTGTAAAAATATCGATGTTTATTATTTCGCATCCAACAATGAATTCTTCTCAATGAAGTGTCTTCAATATCTGGAAATTATAATTTTTTATCGACTAGTCATTTCCGCTATCTGTTGTGAGGCATTTCCGGCATAGTTTGGACAATAACACAATATAAAGTATTTACTACACGGATCAGAGTAAATTTTGTGGTTAATATATCATTCCTCTTGTTTGTTACATTTGTAGTTTTTCTTGATCTGCATTGTCATCAGAGAACGGTTTGATGATAATCCATTTGCAACTTGTTTGACTCTGACTTTTCACGTGAATGAAAGCAGTTCCGAAACACATTAATGAAAAGTATAGTGAACAACTCGAGGACAACTTGTGTGTTTTGGTTGAGTTTTCATCTTTAACATTCTTGCTGTGTATTTATTAGTATTTTTTACATAAGATACGAAAGTCCAGGAGGTCGGCGAAAGAATTATTTTCGGAAGTATAGGAAGAAATCTTTGAACGCGTCGGAAAACAGCAATGTTAATAACTCAAGAGAGTTGCATTTCATAATTAAGTTGAAATAGACACTTGAAAATGATATGCCTTAAAATTATATGCCTTGCATTTTCTTGTTGTCTTAAAATTTCAAGTACAAAACTTTGTTATCGAAATGAGCAAAAAGAAATATTTTTTTTATTTTCATAACAATTCTAATATTTTGCGTACATATAGTATAAATACCAGTTATTTTACCCATACTCGAATTAACCTGACTTTTCATCCTCGTTCATATCCTATGCAAATACTACATGTTTTGAAGTTTTTTTATGCGTTTTGATATCTAATGCCTTGATTTTGTAAATCGATATTTGAATCATTTTTAGGCTAATATTGCAAGCAAGTCAACTTCTGTAACCATTAACGTTGAATGCATTTAGGGGATTTATTTTTTATTTTTGAAACATTTCTTGACCACCATATCTTTTCATATGCACCACTAAATATGGTGTTTTAGCTTACAGCAAGCAAAATCAAAATAAGGACAGTGAACTCATTTAACTTTTTTTAAAAAATTAATTTTATTGGATAATGATAAATGTTTTGACAAGGTATAGTGTTTATTATGTTAATAATAAAAAAATAATTATTCATTGTTGATTTTTGATGTTCGCAATGAGTCATATGTTAAACAATGTTAATCAATAATAATTCATATTTGAGCTGTATTTAAGTGAGCATTCCCTTGTGTACCAATAACAGCTTGAAACAGTATCCATTTCATGTACTGAAACCTTGTACAGTTTTGCAGATAAATTTGATTATACCCAAATTTTTTCTAATTAAAAAACTTGCGTCCCCTTAAACTGCATATATTTATTCACAGGTTCTATCTTCCTAAGCAAGTTTCAAGTTTCAAGTTTCAAGTTTCAAGTTTATTTAGGGCATGGCCCTTTAACACCCTTGTTATCCGGATAATACGAAATGATGTAATAATTCCAAAATGCTACAAACTTGAGGAAATGTCAAACTTGGTATGGACATTGTTTTTGTCAATATTTTCTTATTACTCAATCTGATTGTTTAAAGTTTTATAACTGATTCAATATGGTTTAGAAGCAGTACCATTTGCACTAAACAATTTAAATATGGGACATATTGTTAAGTATGGAGAGCCCCAAACAATGTGTACATTTTGCTTTTGAGAATGAGTTTGGCGATTCAAAGCGTTGTCAACCTCATTTAATGGACTTTCGGTAATGGATATTATTTTGTATTATTCAGTTATTATATAAACAATGATATGAACATGTTTAAAAGTATTTATTTTAGATCAAATAACCCACATTGACAAATATATAAGCATTTGTAGTAGTCGATGGATACTGACCCAAGTATTCGTAGAAATTTCGAAGATAAAGCCCGAAATTCTATGAGGATAATAGCCAATATTGTAGTTTGAAATTTTGCATATGCTGTTCTAAAGGTACCAATTGTTGTATATCGAAGAAGTATACTCATAAAATCTGGTAACTAATGGCTGTAGCATGCACAAGGTAATGTTTTATACACATGGTCAGTACCTGATGTTCCTGAAACATTTTATCAAAAGTGAAAATGTCTATATCTTTGTAAAATTCTGTTTTAAAACTCAAGTTTGCTGTCTGAAGGTTCTAAAGCTTACATGCCTGTATCTTTTCTTCTAGATTTTGGTAAAACATTAAACAAGCCAGAACAGGTAAATTTAATACCTGAATCTAAATGTGCTTAGATTCCACATGGGGGAGGGGGTACACCCATTTTTAGAAATTAAGTATGCTAGGGATCTGTTAGCATTTTAAGAGTGTGAAAATAATGGCGCTTTAACAGATCAGTTTTGCTGGAATATGTTGAATTCATAGAAGATCATTCCCTTAATCCCTTAACTGATAATAGTTTGATATTGTACTTAATAATTTAGTACACTTGTTAACTTTTCCATAAAAAAAATTTCCCCTACCAAATATCATCTGCAATACAAGACTCACATGCATTTCTATACTGAAATATAAAGAGTTGGTCCCAGTGTATAGGATAAGATCTACGTTCATTAACTTTGTTTAATATCCCCTTCCCTCTTCTTCTGTAAGTTCAATACATTAAGTTGGTGTTATGAATTGTAATTGAGATCAATGTTTTGGCTTTGTCCCTTGGGCTATAATAACCATGGTATTTTGACTGCTGTTCAAAATCTGTGGTGTGTTTTGTGGTGTTGAAAATCCTGGGCATTTTTGAAGACAGTATAATACGTCTCATAGATCTTGGTAGGTTGAAGATAACCTCCAGCCAAACTCCAAAAGCCATTTCTAAAGGAGCCAAAGATCTGTATAGGTTGACTGCCGGGTACCCACCACCAGCACTGAAACAAGCGCCAATATATGGCCATATCTTTTCTGCATTCTTTATCGGGTCTTTATCCAAAGTCAGCATTCGGACCATCTCTGTAATTGTCAGAATTACATTCATGGAAAGAGAGTGTTAAAATTTCTTTCCGATAACATATGAGGCAAAAACTCTTAATCTGCGATGGGTTTCATATGCTCTACTTATTAGGTTGCTGTGCCTGTTACGAGTATAACAAGAGCTGTCGGAGGACAGCAACGCTCGATTATTCAACAGCCTTGTCAACTGAATGAATACAAAAGTCGAAAAAGGGGCATAATTTTGTTAAAATGGATAAAAGGGTTATGGAACCTTCACAGTGCTTATCAACTCATGACTGAGTGTGTGAAGTTTCAATCCTTTCCCATTAGTGGATACTGAATTACCAGCTTACCTAAAAAACTTAAAACCAAAAACTGCTAAGTTGAAAAAGGGGCATAATTTTGTAAAAATGCAAAATAAGGTTATGGGACCAGCGAAGTGCACGTCGAATCATGACAGCAAACAAGTGCTGAAGTTTCAATCCATTCCAATTATTGAGAATTGGGATACCAGCTTACATACAAAACAGTAAGCAAGAATTTCAAAGTCGAAAAAGAGACATGATTTTGTGAAAAGCAAAATAGAGTTATGGAACCTATGCAAGGTCAGTAGGTCAGTTTATCACAGTGAAAAAAGTGTGTGAAGTTTCAATCCATTCCCACAAGTGGTTACTGAGATACCAGCTTACATACAAAACCGTAACCAAATCGGGACGCCAACGCCGACGCATTGATGAGTCCAATAGCTCTACTATAATCTGAATAGTCTAACTAATCAAAGCACTGAAAGTACTGGAGGATCGATTGTCTCTGAACAACACAGAGTGTACACATTATGTGTAAATATCAGGGGAACCTTTTCTAGTGTAAAAATGTACACAAACTTTTATGTGAACTTTACTTTTGATGTAGGAACGCATTTGCCTGCCTTATGCATTCAGTAATCATATTTCACCATCCTATAACATATCATAGTAGTATCTTGAATGGTAATCGAGAAGTAGATTTTAACACAAGAGCTGTCTCATGACAGCGCACTCGACGATTCGAAGAATTGATTGAAGAATGGGGTCAAAATATTAACATAGATATTCAGACAAAAGAAAAAAATAGATTAGACAAACAATGTTCCAGTATTTGTGAATTTCGATAAGTCTTGCACTAAATGGCAATGTGTGAACCAATTTCGAAGTCCAAAAAGGGTCATAATTCAGCCAAAATAGTTGTCAGAGTTATGTACTCTTGTCTAATGATAGAAATCATAATGATAAACAAGTGTTCAAAGTTTAAAAGTTATATGTCAAATATTTTTGACAAAACATAGACTTGTATGAAAACAGAACAGATTTCCAAGTCCAAAAAGGGCCGTAATTCAGCCAAAATAGTGATAGAGTTATGTACTCTTTCCTACAAATAGAGAATATTATACTGAATAAGTGATAAAAGTTTCAAAGCCATATGTCAAACACTTTACACAAAATATGAACTGGTACGAAAAACTTAACCAAGATTTCTAAGTAGAAAGGGGCCATAATTCAGCCAAAATCCTTGATGGAGTTATGTACATTTGCCTATAACTGGTCATGGTGATGGTAAACAGGTGTTGAAAGTTTCAAAGCTTTATCTCAAAAGACTTTGCCAAAATATGAACTGATACGAAAAACTTAACCAAGATTTCTCAGTCGAAAGCGGCCATAATTCAGCCAAAATCCTTGATGGAGTTATGTAATCTTGCCTTAAACTAGACATGGTGATGCTAAACAAGTGTTGAAAGTTTCAAAGCTTTATCTCAAAAGACTTTGCTAAAATATGAACTGGTATGAAAAACTTAACCATGATTTCTAAGTCAAAAGGGGCAATAATTCAACCCAAATCATTAAGAGAGTTATATGCTCTTGCCTATAACTGACCATGGTGATGGTAAACAAGTGTTGAAAGTTTCAAACTTTTATCTCAAAAGACTTTGTCAAAATTTGGACTGGTACAAAAAACTTAACCAAGGTGTGACCCCGACGCCGTGGTGAGTAGGATAGCTCTACTTATTCTTCGAATAGTCGAGCTAAAAACTGAACTGAAAATTCAAAGCTTGCACAACAGGTAATATTAAGTTAAACTTACTTTTTGTGAAATCAATTCCATATTTATTTATTGTCTGTAAACAATATTATTGTTGAATATAACAATACAAACATATTAAAGCTATAAATATTGTATAGCTTTTGACTTTGGTATATTAGGGGTGGGGGTTACACTATAATTTTTACATTTCCTTTTTAGTCACTTTTTATGCAGAGCAGGTATGTTTTTGTCCAGTCTACAATTTTTTATACCCAGTAGTAAAATACTCTCCACTGGGACTTGAACCCAGACATCTTCCTACGTGGTGTAAGAAGCATTCTTACATTGAAATATGGAGAGGTTTAGGAAAATATTGTAAAACTTGAGAATACAATATTAGAAGATTTGTTTGTTTGTTTTGGGTTTAACGCCGTTTTTCAACAGTATTTCAGTTATGTAACGGCGGGCAGTTAACCTAACCAGTGTTCCTGGATTCTGTACCAGTACAAACCTGTTCTCCGCAAGTAACTGCCAACTTCCCCACATGAATCAGAGGTGGAGGACTAATGATTTCAGACACAATGTCTTTTATCAAATAGTCACGGAGAACACACGCCCCGCCCGAGGATCGAACTCGCGACCCCGCGATCCGTAGACCGACGCTCTACCTATCAGAAGAATTCAAAACAAATGTATACATATTATAATGACAAAGTGAAAATGTATAGTTATGCCTACATGTATTTTCCTCCATCTATTTTATTTCAAGAAATTGAAAATCATGAGATTAATCCAAAAATAAATTCTTCAACCAAATGCAAGTTTAAGAAATTACCTATGTAGTTATTTACAAATAGGATGAGAATATCATTTCTTCATAAAAACTTTCAGGTCTGTTGTGCAGCATTTTTTAAACCTTTGGTTCTCTTGTAAAAATAGAAATACTTCAGTCACAGTGGTGAAAATCACTAAAATTGAGTTGTAAGAATATACAAATTGGACACTCTGTCTGTTTTTGGCAATCAGGAACATAAAGCAAAAGCACTTAACTGCAGTGCCACCTGCAAACTCAAAGGTGAACATTCATGCAAAATTACATCAAAATCCAACCATGCATGAAGAAGAACTTCAATTTGAAATTTGACCCCCAACTGTGATCTTGACCTATGAGATAGGAACATGGGGTTTATGCATGTCACATCTTCTCACTTAGGTAAACATTCATGCTAAATATAAACAAAATGCATGTAAAAGTTATGATCCGGACAAAATCGGACGGATGCACAGACACACATAAAAACACCTCTTCTCCAAAATGATGACTAAGTCCAGCTAGTCCAGCTAGTCCAGCTCATCGCAAGCACGTTCAACAAAAAAATCATTTCTGTTGTTCAGAAGCTTATTATTTCTTTTATATTTTGCTTAATCTGGAATTTACACATGTTCAGTGAACCAATGCTTTTCTAAAATCTTGTTTCAAATCAAAATTTTGTTTGCACATAAGTATCAATATCTTTAGTAAATAACTGGTATCAGTAAGTTTATTCATTAAGAGATTCGTGTCATGAGAAAACCAACATAGTGGCTTTCCAACCAGCATGAATGCTGACCAGACTGGGCGGATTCGCAGGCTGGTCTGGATAAGTGGTGGTTGCAAATGAACTATGTTGGTTTTCTCATGGCGTGGCTCAAATATGTATTACTGGACAGCTAGAAAATCCCCTGGCTAGGCATTCAGTTACCGGACAGCTAGACCTGCAATATATTTCTGCTAAAACACAGTGTACATAGTCAATAATTTGTTTGTCATGATATATCTAACCCTTACCTTGCTATATTTTTATAATGAATTTGTCCATCTTTCAATTTAGACAGTACAATTAAATGTTACAAGGAGTGCTAACTAAAACAATACTGATTGAATGGCGAACAGTGCAGATCATGATCAGACTGCACGGATGTGCAGGCTGATCATGATCTACACTGGTTGCAAAGGCAGAATTAATCGTGTCCAGCATGGTAAGGGTTAAAATAAATACACCAAAATATGACTATTTTTAATTATCACACTGCTTGCAAACAATATAGCCCATAAGTTCCTAATGTAATCAGCTGCTGGAAGTACCTTGACACGGTCGTCAGGAAAGAAAACAGCATTTTAAGTATGGAGGCCGATTAAACAAATCAGTTCGATTTCAAACAAATAATTAATCGGTTTCAAAATTTTGAAATCCTCCCAGCCCTAATTTTAAAGATAAAATATGTGTCTCTCAGTATTCATATTGTCCTGTACGTGTTGTCCAGAAGTTCGGTTTTTGGGCCCCCTAGTCACTGCTAATTTTAATATTTTCGTACCGATGACAATTCATCTTTGTTATTTTTTCTCTTACTGTGATAATGTCTGAACAGTGAATATGAGACATTACATGTATAAATATCTTTCAGATTTTTCGATTTTAACAATTTTTTCAATGGATTTTCAAAGGTAAAACAGTTTCGAAATATTTACAATTTTCATATTTTAGTATTCAAATAATATTTAAATGAATAACTGTTTTAAATGACATGTAACACCAACAGCGGCAATCAATGGCAATGTGATATTCAAATTTTTAAAAAGCCAGTAGTTAAGCGTTCATTATTAAAGTAATCCATTTTATTCGAAATACATGTGTGAAGTAAAAACAGATTAATGGATTGCTTGGTTTATAAACTTTCCATTCATCAAAAAGGTATTTCTAAGTTTGTGTTTTAAGGATTACAGTTTATGCCATTACAAAAACATAACACGAACATTCGGCAATCAATGTTTTATCAAAAAAAAAGTAACAATGGATTTGTATACAAACATGATTTCATTCGTTTTATCGACTGATAAATTGGTAATCTATTCGAGACGTTGAAAAATGTAAAGTGTGAATTTCATACAATATTCTGTTAACAGGTAGGTATTAATATCATAAGTAAATAACAGGTAAAACTATATAAAATCATTCCTTATTTATTAAGAAATAAATAACGTGACAGCTAGAAAATCACCTGAGAATTTGCTAGCTGTCCGGTCACCGGAGGGCGCGTTAAAATAATTTGACGTTCATACCTTTTTATATTTGTGACAGGCAATCTTAACATCAAAAATCTGAAGGACCAAAACAATGGAAGATATAAATCAAAATTACACAGTCCTGTAAATTTACTGGTTTTATCACTATGGCGTAAAAAAAAAACATTGTTTCTTTCTGGTATCCCGACCTACCCTAAACTTTTTACCCTGCCCTAAATAATGTTTTTTATGACCTTTGAGAATATTTTTTAAACTTTTTAACAAAAAGATGCAAAACTGCATTTATTTAGCTTTAAACATGGCCAGTGATGTTGGTAATCAACTTACTGATGCTCTTAAGGCATTACCCCCTTATTTGTTTTCATTTTTTGAACATAAATAATTTCCGAAAAGTCTCCTTTAATAAAAAAAATAATAATAAAAAAATTAAAAAAAAACATTTCCGAATTACCTACCCTAATTTTTTTTAGCATGTTACCGGAAACAATGATTTTTAGGCCTAATTCAATTGTGAAGTAACAGTAGATGTTAATCGTGTACAGTACATACAACGGTTTAAATCACCAGAACATTTGTAATTTTGGATAATTACATCAATAAATCAGGATTTGAAAACCCTTTTTATACATGTAAGTTGCATTTGTATTTATGGCCAATTTGTGAAATAATTGGCATTCAAATCTATATCATGTAAAGCATCAGCAGCGATGACAGTTTCATCAGAAATCGCTTCAACTATTTTGGTCTTTCGAGCTTTTCACGCGAGTGGGGATATTGCCCATCTAAATATTTCCGAGGACAATGTCAAATTAGTTCGACTACTGGACGCATAGAACTCAGGCTAGTAGTAGAATTCCAGTTACCAGATGGCGAGACTCTTCCAATAATAATACGGGAAAACCGAAGGTTTTTCCGTCTATAGATAATGTGTACGTGTATATATGTCAAAGTAAACTTATATACCGTTCAACTTGGGAATATGTTCTATACCTTCACCGATTGTCCTGTCTGTCCCATAATTCCCGGAACTGCTGACGACATTCGACAAAATAAAGTTTCTTACGAACAATCATCAGCAGACAAATTATTCTTATTCTGTCGTATTTTAACGAGTTGAAAATTCGCGGTATTAGATGAAATCGGTGTTATTCGGGTCTCTTTGTAACGTTTTTTTCTCTTTTATTTTGATGATTCAAGCGTCCCGCTTATAGCTTTCAATATTGAATAAAAAGGTGCATTATAGTAGTGTTTGAAGAACAAAATCATCGCCAGTTTAATTTTTAATGCAGAAAAGCAAGTAATTACAAAAAAAATGCCAATATAAAACAAATCCAGACACACTGGCGTAACAAAATTTATTTATATACACAATTTTATGACATTAATGTCATAGTCCTCTGTGGTCCAGTGGTTATCATGCAAGCCCTCATGCGCGAGGTCCGGAGTTCGAATCCCCACATATGTCTTTTTTTTTTTTTTTTTTGCTATAAGCAGTATATTTGTCACAAATTTTGGAGCAGAAATCATTAATGTGTATTGTGATTGCTTATCTCCCTTTCACAGCACTAGACTTTTATGAGTTTGGTAAACTAAATTGGGTTTTGACCAACAGAGTTTGTGTTCTTGATAAAATTCTGGTCAAGAACTTCTTAGAATGAATTTGAAATAAGAATTTATCATGTCAATGGTTGTTTGTCATTCTCATACACAAGAGGTTTACCTTAGCTAATAAGTGGGGCAACATTTGTCCTAAAAGATGTCATTTGACAATATAAATGACATTTAAAAGAATCGCAATAGTCTGTGGTTAGGATAACAGGTTTATATAAGTTCAAAAGTTTATCTGTTGGAAGAACATTAGATATCTACATTAAAAATTTATATCACTATTTTCTAATATCCAGCCGAAAAGAGACAAATTTCTATTTAACTGGTTTCTATGGTCATAACTAATATGATTAACCCTGGAACAACTGATACGTAGTATTAGACCTTCCTGGATTAACCGTATAACAGAAATATTTTAGTTATATATTTAATTAATTCTCCTCATCTTGTGCTGTGGAAGACGTATTTCTTTTTCTTGCCTAACAGACGGGGATTTCCGGTATTTTTACCAGTGCTGGAAAAGTCCATCTTACACTGGTGACTCTCGTGCTGTAAATGACGTTAAACGAACTACATTGTTGTAGAAGATTTATGTAATAATTTATAGTTTACTTCATAATACGGAACAAAATTCCAATACCTTGACAGTTCCTCTTTGTTCCTGATGGTATATTTCTTGATCCAAAAAATCGCAAACAATGACATTGTGTTAATAACTTAATAGAACATCAAACTTCATACAAAGAATCTGTAATCTTAGGTATTGCCGTTAATGTTAACACAATTCCTTTTCTTTTTATGGGGCACTGTTGGTTTATCAAGAGAACTCTGCCTTTTAGATAGCAACTAAATTCACAGTGGTTTTTTATTAATTGTGATGTCCATTTTCTCTTTACAAAGATAAATTTTAAAAGATTTTCTAAGTTTGCTATTAAGTATAAATACTGTCACGTCTGACTTGATGTTGCATCCACATAATCTAAATGCGCTGCTACCATGAATGTGACGTTACACAGGATTAATATGTTTTTTTAAACTTTGACTATTTGTTACTTGTACATGAATTGAAAAGAAACTTTGCATGCCCGGATTCAGACAATTGTATTACAGAAACGAATTGACAGCAAAGGCATGATCGTTGGGGTCCATAGCGCCGATTGTATATTCTGAACTAGTGGCTTCTGATGCATTTTGGGACTAGATTCTGTGCACCCCGGTTGAACGATTTTTCCGTCGTCGGTCTAGTCTTGACACATTTGAAGAAATGATTTGATCTTATTCATTTATTCCAAACATTTAAAAACATTTGCCTTTGTTCATAATTTACAAAACAAAAGGCTGAAGAGCAATTTACCGTCAGGCTTACTGTCAAAACTAAAAATATCAAAAAGAAAAATGAATGCAGAAATAAGATGCTGTATGACTAGGGTTTCCCGTCAAATAGGCAGTGCCTAATTTCATATTATATACAGTAAGTAACATGTACCTAATATGTACTGTATAGAAAGTGTATAAAGTAACGATCATGCCTTTGCTGTCAATTCGTTTCTCTAATACAATTGTCTGAATCCGGGAATGCAAAGTTTCTTTTCAATTCATGTACAAGTAACAAATAGTCAAAGTTTAAAAATACATATTAATCCTGTGTAACGTCACATTCATGGTAGCAGCGCATTTAGATTATGTGGATGCAACATCAAGTCAGACGCGAAAGTATTTATACTTAATAGCAAACTTAGAAAACATCTTTTAAAACTTATCTTTGTAAAGAGAAAATGGACATCAGAATTAATAAAAAACCACTGTGAATTTAGTTGCTATCTAAAAGGCAGAGTTCTCTTGATAAACCAACAGTGCCCCATAAAAATAAAAGAAATTGTGTTAACATTAATGGCAATACCTAAGATTACAGATTCTTTGTATGAAGTTTGATGTTCTATTAAGTTATTAACACAATGTCATTGTTTGCATTAGTGATAATCCATATTTCCTGAATGTAATATCAGTTTGTTATGATTCTTAGACTACAATAAAAATAAAGCTCAATTTGTCATTTTTTATTCTATTAAAGAATATAAGATTGTTAAATTACTGGTTGTAGTGCAGATGGGAATATCCGGCCTCAAGGGAAACTGTCTAGTTCCAGTTTTGTTTTATCAGTTGCAGCGTAATGTTACGATTTTTTGATAAAATAACGGTTTTTTTTAATCAAGAAATATACCATCAGGAACAAAGAGGAACTGTCAAGGTATTGGATTTTTATTCCGTATTATGAAGTAAACTATAAATTATTACATAAATCTTCTACAACAATGTAGTTTGTTTAACGTCATTTACAGCACGAGAGTCACCAGTGTAAGATGGACTTTTCCAGCACTGGTAAAAATACCGGAAATCCCCGTCTGTTAGGCAAGAAAAAGAAATACGTCTTCCACAGCACAAGATGAGGAGAATTAATTATATAACTAAAATATTTCTGTTATACGGTTAATCCAGGAAGGTCTAATACTACGTATCAGTTGTTCCAGGGTTAATCATATTAGTTATGATCATAGAAACCAGTTAAATAGAAATTTGTCTCTTTTCGGCTGGATATTAGAAAATAGTGATATGAATTTTTAATGTAGATATCTAATGTTCTTCCAACAAATAAACTTTTGAACTTATATAAACCTGTTATCCTAACCACAGACTATTGCGATTCTTTTAAATGTCATTTATATTGTCAAATGACATCTTTTAGGACAAATGTTGCCCCACTAATTAGCTAAGGTAAACCTCTTGTGTATGAGAATGACAAACAACCACTGACATGATAAATTCTTATTTCAAATTCATTCTAAGAAGTTCTTGACCAGAATTTTATCAAGAACACAAACTCTGTTGGTCAAAACCCAATTTAGTTTACCAAACTCATAAAAGTCTAGTGCTGTGAAAGGGAGATAAGCAAACACAGTACACATTAATGATTTCTGCTCCAAAATTTGTGACAAATATACTGCTTATAGCAAAAAAAAAAAAGAAAAAAAAGGCATATGCGGGGATTCGAACTCCGGACCTCGCGCATGAAGGGCATGCATGATAACCACTGGACCACAGAGGACTATGACATTAATGTCATAAAATTGTGTATATAAATAAATTTTGTTACGCCAGTGTGTCTGGATTTGTTTTATATTGGCATTTTTTTTGTAATTACTTGCTTTTCTACATTAAAAATTAAACTGGCGATGATTTTGTTCTTCAAACACTACTATAATGCACATGTTTATTCAATATTGAAAGCTATAAGCGGGACGCTTGAATCATCAAAAAATAAAGAGAAAAAACGTTACAAAGAGACCCGAATAACACCGATTTCATCTAATACCGCGAATTTTCAACTCGTTAAAATACGACAGAATAAGAATAATTTGTCTGCTGATGATTGTTCGTAAGAAACTTTATTTTGTCGAATGTCGTCAGCAGTTCCGGGAATTATGGGATAGACAGGACAACCGGTGAAGGTATAGAACATATTCCCAAGTTGAACGGTATATAGGTTTACTTTGACATATATACACGTACACATTATCTATAGACGGAAAAACCTTCGGTTTTCCCGTATTACGTAACGGATCTCTAATCAATTCCATTAAAATTAGGGATGAACTGACTGGGGCGAAATTACGCCTTCATCCTGCATAAACAGATACTAATAAACTACAGTAGAGTCTAGAGCATATACAGATTAAATCAGCATGTCTGTTGTACAATAATGGTATGATCTGCCTGAAACTGTCAGAAGCGTTCATCTGTCATTTTTTAGCATTTTGGAATTATCACATCATTTCGTATTATCCGAATAACAAGGGTGACAATAACAACATAAAATGATAAACAGTAACAAAGTAACGAAGATGGCAAAAAACAGCAATGATGGCATAATTGAGTGTGACAGCAAGAAATATTATTAGTTATTGCATGTTTTCAGTGAAGGCTTGGAAAATAGAATGATGTATAACCAGCAATTTTCGCAATGAGAACGAAATACTAAAAAAGGACGAAGAAATTTACACTGAAATAGATAAATTAGTCAAACCATGCAATAAAAGGAAAGAAAGTCCGCCTGCTCCACGTGTGAGACCCAGATATCCCCACCCACAAACACCACATCCCGCATCCCCACGCGTAACTAAGCCTCTTGTGAAAATACCGCACCCGGTGCTCGCATGCAAGAGACATCCCACTCACACACTGAAACAAACAAACTTTCCCCTTTATATGTGTGTATACATATGTGTAATATAAACGGAGAATGAGAGAATTGATAGTAGTTATTTGCATACGGACATAATATGTTTACATTACTAATACTACTTTGTCGGCGCAATGGATTTCTGATTCTTGAAACTGTTGAATGGAAGGGTTATTAAATGTGCAGTGGCTGTGTGGGGGAATGGTGCGGTGAAATACTCCATATTTAATACAAGAAAACTTATTTATTTCCAAATTTAGTTGTACACATGTAACACCAACTAAAATATGCTGGAATTTGGCTATTAACAATACTTTGTTTGTGTTATACTACAGTCGTATCTTACTATTATACATAAAGCAATGCAAAACTTCTCATGTAAATTCATGTTGCCCAAACGTATCATTATCTACAAAGATATCCCAATCTATGGCATTGACATACTTTATTTGTAGCTGACTTCCTGTGTTAGCTTTGCTTTTAACATATAAAGAATGTTCTAATTTAAGGGAAGATGTTTAAACAAAACAAGTAGCTGTGTTTTTAAAACGCAAAATTATGCTCCCGTGTGTATGTCCAAACATGTTTTTATTAAGGTTTTAAGCTTGAAGGTGAATGGCATATGAGGGTCAAGGTTATTCATATATTATCAGTGTATAGGTCTTGCCACAAGGTTTGTTGAACTAAATCGGACAAATGTGCACTGGCGTTTTGGGCTTAGCAAAACGTTTTAAATTTCGAGTCAACATAATGTGAGAAAATATTCTTATCATTGTCATATAGATCCGACTTTTCATCTAAAATATAATCCTTCACAAATGCTTACTGTTTTTATCGATAGATTTGTCATGAATGTAACTACCTTAAGGTACTTCCGCCATCTTGAATTTAGAGTGACCTTCATTTGAGGTGTGAAAATATAGTGAACCAAAGCTTTCAAATGCAGCTGTTCCGCAGCACAAAAACAGCTCAGTTTCCAAGACCTGAACTAAAAGTAGCTGTATAAAAAGTGATACTAAAATTTGGAAATAAACAAAGCAGATATTTTACCTGTATTTTTCCAAATTTTTGGTTAGATTTATAAATCCTTTCAAAATACTTTATTAAAAATTCATGAATGGCAAAAGTTAGTTCAAAGTTTCAATTAGTGCATAGGAGAATTGTCTTACTGAATAGAACTTAACTTATTACAAAATCTGTTTCCAAATCTGACCACTTCATGTATTAAAACGAAAATACATTTGTACATATTGCTATTTTCAACATACATAAAAGTAGTGCAATGTGCACACACAGATTTTTCTATGTATGGTGTACCAAACTGCCTAAAATTGTAAGAAAAGTCTCCGACTTAATGCGACCAAGATTTGGCAATGATCAAAAATTCGTTTAAAGGATTGTGCAAGTATAAGAAAGGTTTAATTTATTACAGTGGAATTTACGACTTACACGCTGCTTATCTCAAGGAAAATTTGGAGCAAATGGAATTTTCGAAACTTCTTGCGGTAACTACCGAAATTACTTAACGTAACTTTCTCACACATACGTGATTTTATATTTATTAATTATAAAAACAATCGAAATATTTGCTTTATCACGATATATGCAAACATTTTAGACAATCTTGAAACATTGGGCCACAGTATTTCCGCATACTGGTCCGGGACAAGTTCGATGTGTAGGCCTATAGAGATTCCTTATTAGATGTTTCATGCGTCGTAAACTAACCAGTTTTGATCTATCGACTTTTTATACACTATGAAAATTTATGCAGCATGTTTTTAAAAACGCAGTGAGAATAAATCGCAGACAAAAATGTACAGCCAAATATGTTAGGAGGTAATACAATTTGTATACAATTGTAGATAACTACAAAACAAACAAAATGCAATCAGTTGAACTTTCAGGCGAAAACCTGATGATTAAAATCAGAAAGATCTCAAAAGTTACTGTTCTTCGTTAAACAATAATATTTTTTTCACACTTTCATAGATATAAACTGATAATAAATGTGTATTGAAATTCCGGCATAGAAATGGACACTGACTTTATATTACTGCGGTGTTGACAGCGGAAGCAGCGGCCCAGTACTAAGACTGTCTACGAAACCAAGGATAACGAGTACAAACATAAGGATAAGTGTTCAGTATACACCTGAAAATAATAGACTTGCTATTTGCCGAGTGCACACTTGTTTTCTATAGTCGTTAATATAAAGTAGACTTTGAAATATGCGCACACATGCATAATCTCATAAGCATTTCTTTAATGTATGAACCGCCTCGGTAGCCTAGTGGTATCTAGCGTCCGCTTCGAGAGCGGGAGGTCGTGGGTTCGATCCCCGACCGCGTCATACCAAAGACGTAAAAAATGGTACTAGTAGCTTCCTCGCTTGGCGCTCAGCATTAAGCGGATAGTGTTAGGACAGTCTGGTGTCAGTATAATGTGACTAGGTAGGGTATCATGTCACGTGTCTACGGCGTGATATTCCAGTGAGGCAGCACTATAAAGTTGGGCATTGTGCTCACTGCTACAAGTAGACACCGTCGTTTATATGCCTGAAAAATTGTTGAAAAAGACGTTAAACCCGAACACACACACACACACACACACACTCTTTAATGTATGTTCTCTGAAATTAACAAATAACTGGCTCAACTGAGACACCATACTTTAAAGTAAATTCAGTTTATTCACCACGAGGTTGAAAATGCACGGGAGTCTCGTGATAGTACATGCCTTTAATTTCACATGGTTAAAGTGTAAACAAATAGTTAAATTTGCTTCGTTTTATTTCTCACGGAAAAGATCGGACGGTTTTTGATATTGGAATAATTTTAGAACATACATGCATTTAAAGTTGAAAGTTGATCGTTTTCTACAGGATGTAAAACTGAAACAAGTAAGCACTTTTACTTTCAGCAATGTCCCTCAGGTGAACTTTGACACTGTTTACAAAGAGAAACCAGTTTTGTGTCATCCTGAAATGCGTTGTTCGGCTGAAACTTATAGTTCCCGGAAAAGTTCTAAAATGGTTTTGTTTTATTTATGTATTCAACACAATGTGCAATATTTCCAGTTTTTGAAAATGATTGAAATTGAACTTTATTTTAGAAAAAGTTCCGATCTTTCAATAATATTTTGCCAGCGGATGTTTACAAATTTTAAGTGAAACGCCTTTCTTGTCCAAAGGTCGTGTGTAAAGCGAAAAACTATCATTACACATTGCGTTTATTCTTTAAATGTAAAGGATCGGTAACAGATTAAGGTGATCGGGCAGTGCTAAACTATACTAAATGGATATCTCTAACCGTGAATAAGGAGGCATATATATTTCAGTAAGGAAATCTGAGGTAAAAGAACAATCATATATTTAATTCCTTGAAATAAACATGGCGGCGAAATATTTTAGAAAAACTGTGCACGTGTTTTGCGCATTAGAATGTTTAACGACATTTTCTTGAAAAAGTAACGCTCGTATGCACTATTTTGGCATTTCTTTGATTTGAAAATAAATATTTTATAGCAATTTAGGTTACATACGATACCGAAATTTTGCACCAAAAATCTTCACTCATTTTCTTCCAAAGCACTGTGGAGATAGGGTTCAGCGTAGCTTTCATGCTCGCAAGTTTACCTACAGATATATCTTTACAACTTTTATCATATATTTTTTTTGTGTCCTTGCATTTTGAAAGCTGTTTCGAGGATTCTGATTTTTCACATGAATTTCTAATTTCAATTTGCGGAAGTACCTTAAACATAATTTTATAGACAGTCGTTTTCAATAAAGCTTGCATACTTATATTTATTGAATGTTGTACATTCTTATCTCGAACTTTTAGGCACCTTTGGTTGCGTGTATAGTACAAGCAGCAAGGTTTGGTTCAAGTGCCGCTTATATATTGGTAGGCCTGAGTACATTTTCAACTGCTTCTGTTGGTGTAACTATGGTAAGTAAAACAACAATGTATTCAATATTTGTTTTAGTGGTTCATTGAAAACTAAATGATTGTAATGACATAAATATACAGTGCTGTAAAGTATAAAATTACAGTTTATTGTGGAAGAATGAAAAATATCTATAATCGAAAACTCTTAACCAAAATATATTTATGCACACGAAAAACATAAGTATATGCATCATTATGTCAAAATGTAAGGGTAATTTTATCACTAATGTTTTTTCATAAAACCATTGTACATACTAGCACGGAAGTTTCAAATAGACATTATCGGCGTAAATGTATATGTATACGACTACGTACACGTATTTTGTACTTCGCACAAAAGTGAGTAATTGTTTCAAGACTACAACAAATAACGTATCATCGGTCTAGGTTAATACCAAGTCTCATAGTCATAGGACAACTGAGTTTGACCTCCCTAAGAAATGGTCTTTCACATCGCCATTTTGAATATAAAAATGTTTTTACGGAATAAAATATTCCACAATGATCATATATGTTTGCTTCTTCTTACGCTCGAGCTCTAATTTTCGCTTCGTTGTTATGTCGCCAAGTGTGAAATGCTTACACAAATTTGGAATCACAATAATATTTCATAGGAAACTTGGAGCCATCAAACTATTCATATCTATAATATGAAATAAGGCAATGCCTCATTCGGGAATCGTTACAGTCCACCAACTTGCCCAGAAATATGCGTTTGTATCAATTTAAAGGTGGATTTTGGAATAAAAAACAATACTGCCCATTGTTGTATTGATGTGCAAGACGTTGCGGTTCGGACAAGTTATACGGACGCTTATAAAAAAGCGTATTCTTCCCAAAAAATCCGAAATCAGACGCTCTGTGCACGTGCCGGAAGACCACATTTTTTAATTCGATAGTATATCTCATTCGGTATATATCGCATGTTACCGTAGAGGGATCGATCCCGATTTTCGTCGCTGCTTTGCGACGAAAATCGGTAGGATCGATTCCCTATTAAAGCGATGAGGGAAGAGGCTGTCAGAAAAGTAAATAAATACATAATGTATTCCGGTTCCAGTATTAAAACTACTTAGATATGAGTAGTCTTGTCTGAGTTATAAAGAAAATACTTTACAGGAAATATACTTTAAAATCTCATATGACATTTTTCTCGCATCGCTGTCAGTAAATATTACAATATTTAACATACTCTACGGTCAGTTTGCAATGAAAAAGCATGATAAGCTTATGACGAGAAATATCGAATATTCTCTCCCTTGATTATCGATTGTGTCTGATTGGATTGTCTCCCTTACATTAGCTAAAGCCGATAATCAATAAGTCACTTCCACAAATTATGCATTAATCATGGTATTCGTTATAAATCCTGTTACTTAATAGTTTCATATAGAAATATCGTTTCTGTAAAAAAATAAAACATTTCATTAAAGCACATGTAAAAACATTACATTAGCTTATAATGTTACGGAATTCGTGTTTTCATGTAACAGATTATGAATACATTAAGATAAATTATTTTCCTTTTGTTTTGAAACTTTAAATTCCGCCATAAAAAGACGTACAAATAACTCATGACCCATTTAATTTGTCATAAAAAGGGTGGGTAGAGGTGGGTTCTACGTCTAAAATAATAGTAATGTATCATATAAAGATCCAAACTCTTCTATAAAGTGCGCAATTTGAGCCTATTTTCAGTCTTATCACCTCCATTTTGTGAATTGTTGTTGAATAAAATCATAGGATTTCAGATGCGAAGAAACAACCCTCGTGATATAATGATAGATCTACGTATCTGAACGACAAACAATGATTTATTCAAAAGCATATCACTAAATTAGATATATTATTTCGATTCTAACACATTACCAAGGATTTATAAGAACATCCTTGACGATGTTCATCAAATGTTTGTCTGTTTTCTGTTGGTTATATCTCATTTTGTAATTTGTCGCTAAATAAAACCATTGTTTAGAGTTCAGATGCGAGGGAATTATATCACCTCTTGATATATATTTAAAAAAAAATAGATCTACGCATGTGAACGACAAACAATGATTTTATTCAGAGCAAATTACTAAATGAGATATATTATTTCAATTCTAACACGTTACCAAGGATTTTAAAGTACATCCTTGATGACATCCATTAAATATTTGCCTGTTTTCTGTTGGCTTTTATTCCTGGGCGCCGCTATGCCGTTTGACGCTGTGACATAATAATTGTGACATCAGAAAAATGAATTGTTGTATAATAACACATGATTTTCAGCCTTCTTTGTTTAAATGAAATGAATTGGGTCATGGTAGAAAATACATCAATATATTTTACTGCGTTACAATAATTACGTCGTAGAGTCAAACGAGGCGCGCTGGAAAAGAGACCAATAGAAAACAAATATTTGTTGGATGTCGTCAAGGATAATAAACTTAATAATCCTTGGTAATGTGTTAGAATCGAAATAATAAAGTCTATTTCATTTAGTGATTTGCTCTTGAAGAAACTGATTGTCTGACGTTCAGAAACGTGTTATTATATCCACCGGGCTGTGCCCTCGTGATATAATTCCTTCGCATCTGAACTCTAAACAATCATTTTGTTCAACTACAAATCACATTTCTTAAGTATTCTATTCTGTTCCATACCCTACACATTCAGTATTGTTATAACTTGGATTTTATTCCATCAAAAATATCCACATATGTACTGCTTCTCGTGCAGTAAGTATGTTGCCCATTAAAACTAGATTTAAAAATGGCATGTCAAAATTTTACCTTTGTGCCTTACCGTCTACAATTACGTAATAACTTCATATTGTGCATGACATCTTGTTTCACATAAACTATGCCTTTCATCCATTTATACATGTTTATGTATATTGTGTATATGATACTGTTTACAGAAGAAGTAAAACTATAGTTGACTAAGGCGTACAAAACTGTTTCTCGCAATTGTAAAATTCATTCTATGTAAATGGATGTTTTCGCACCAAATTTATGTAAGTAAGAAAAAGCGGAAACGAGTCTGAGCAAAATCTGCAAGCCAAAGCTCTCTTATTGTCTAATGGCCGTCCCGTTATTATTGAATCTGAACAGAACTACTACTAGCCGAGTGTTTTTATTCCCCGGGTGCCGGAGACCCGAGAGCCTACGGTATCTATATATTATCCATCCATCCTTCATCATGAATAACTGTCAGCTCCTTTTACAGTTCTCACTCAAATCAAATAACACTTGATATTAATCATCAATATTAAGTGGGCACTCCTCTTTTCTGTAGACAACAAAGAATACCGTACTATTAGTAAACATTAATACAAAGTCTAAAACTGTTAGTTTATGCCAGACTTTTTATTACGCACGCTTCTGTTTTGACATTGTATGTAAACTTGCTGAATTTTTCGTGGAAAGCATTGCTATTCAAAATATATTCTGTCCAGTGCTTTCAGAAAGTTGATCGAAATACATATGCATACATTTACGTAGACGTATACATTTCCATTTAAAACGTCTATTAATATTGATTTAATCCAGTTTGTCAATCGTTAAACACTACATACTATATACTCAGTTGCTATAATGAAACTGAGTTTAATCATTTTTGAGCCCCAGCGACGCATAAATAAAAACTATGGCTGATTAAAAGTCAGACAAGGCAGTTTATTGCAAAAAGGACAAAAAGAGCCAAGAATATTTATATGCTGCTTTCATCAATTCTAGCGGTCCCTTTGTACAAAATCTTTGCAGGGAGGGTGAAACCATCAGAGCAAAATCTAAAAAAATACAATACTTACACCTGTCAAAATATTCTATCAAAATAAAAAGTAATAACTCCCAAGTTAACGTAGTCATACAACTTATTCATGACAATGCGTACGTCCACAAAAGTCAAATTGTAAACATTTCTTAAACTAAGAAAAGGTTATTCAGGTTGAGCACTCATCCTTTTCTCCTGACCCATGTCCTTGTGACGTTTTCCTATTTCTATTTTTCTGAAGAACATGCTCGCAGGTAAACGCTATGCCCCTAGAAATGACCTTGGTTCTACAAATTTTCAGTATCTCAACAGAACATCAAGGAGAGACTACTTTGCAGCATTTAGGTTATGGTTAACAAGACGCCAAACATGTGTTTCTATGCAGGGAGAATACATGTACTTTTAAGGGATGATTTGAAAAATATCTTCAAGTTGATCTAACTGATAATTTAGGCATACAATGACCAATAACAAAATTTATTGAATTGTTCTCGTATTAATCTCATAGATTTCACTCATGAACAGAAGCACATGGCTACTCCACTCGTGAATATGTATATTTTGTTGAATTGAAATATTTACCAGCGACAATTTTCGCCTGGTGCTTATTCCACTATAAAACCATTAATTGATATTTCAGAGCTACGTCTATTCAACGGAACCAAATGATCAACAGGCAGGTTGTGATACGATTGTGAAAGGTATTACCTACACCATAATTCTGCTACAGTTTTTGCTAACATCTTTAACGGTGACAATATGGGTTTGAAGCAGACCCCAAAGATTAGATGCTAGGAGCAATAGGCTGTATTATACAGTAACGTCTACTCTGTGTACAGATATAATTAACTAAAAATAAATCACATTTGAAAACTATTGGTTGGTTTCATTGTTCATATATGGCCAGTTTTTGAAGTTTACCATATCTATCATTGTTCATTAATGCGTACGCAAAACATTCACAGAATCTTGTACATAAGCAAATTAAAGAACTTTAAGCTCACAAAATTTCAGAGGGAGAGTGCTTATGTGGTAATGTGGCACGCGCCCTCTTCTCCAATGCAAAAATTACCATTTTAGCGACCGGGGTTGGTAGTTATATCTATGTAGATGACATAATTTTACCACTCAAAGCACACACAAACACACGTGTGCGCGCATGCACGCATATTATACGTTTGTGAGCGTGCGTATAGATGTTGCGGTATTACAAACACAAGTCCACGTAACCATACACACGCGCGATCATGCACGCACACTATATTTAGAGAGAATATGTGCAAGGCTGAGTTTTCATATTTGTATGTGTACATGTATGTATACATGATAATAGACATTTGCGAATTAAGTCTACGTGGACTGTGGACACCTAAGACGATAGATTTTTCAAGGGGACCGTCTCAACATAATTTGATTATATTATGCCTGGTAGGAAATTGAGTTTATAACGGCAATACGGTTTGGGTTATTATATCATCATTATGCGGTAGGTGATATAAATTCGGATGTGCCTGTTTTTAGCTCGACTTTTCGAAGAAAAAGTAGAGCTATTGCACTCCGGCGTCGGCGTCGCCGTTGGTTAAAGTTTTTGATAAAGTCAAATATCTCTGTTACTATCAAAGCTATTGACTTGAAACCTAAAATAGTTATTTACTATTGAAGTCTACACCAGGAAAAATAGAACAATTCTCATTACTCTGATTTGAATTTTGACAGAATTATGCCCCTTTTTAATTTAGATCTTTTTGGTTAAAGTTTTTGATAAAGTCAAATATCTCTGTTAGTACTATCAAAGCTATTGGATTGAAACTTAAAATAGTTATTTACTATCGAAGTCTACACCAGGAAAAACAATCCCCATAGTTCTGATTTGAATTTTGACAGAGTTATGCCCCTTTGTAACTTAGAAGTTTCCGTTTAAATTTTTGATAAAGTCAAATATCTCTGTTACTATCAAAGCTATTGACTTGAAACTTAAAATACTTATTTACCATCAAAGGCTTCACCAGGAGAAACAATCCCCATAACTTTCATTTGAATTTTGATAGAATTATGCTCCTTTTTTAACATAGAAATTTTGGTTTAAGTTTTTGATAAAGCCAAATATCTCTGTTACTATCAAAGCTATTGACTTGCAATTGAAACTTAAAATAGTTATTTACTATCGAAGTCTACACCAGGAAAAACAATCCCCATAACACTGATTTGAATTTTGACAGAATTATGCCCCCTTTTCACTTAGAATTTTTTGTTAAAATCTTTGATAAAGTAACATATCTCTGTTACTATTAAAGCTTTTTGACTTGAAACTTAAAATACTTTTTACTATCAAAGTCTACACGTGGAGAAACAATCCCCATTACTCTGATTTGAATTTTGACAGAGTTATGTCCCGTTTTAACTTGGAATTGTTTTAATGGCAAAGCTCTAATTCAGAGTCAAGTACTGAGAAAAGAAGAACACGTTGTCTTACGGACAGCTCTTTGCTGTCTTACGGACAGCTCTTGTTCCGTATTTCTGTCCGTCAGAGAGAAATTATGCTACACATATCGCCAAAAGTTTTAAAGCGAGCCATGCGCTCTGCACGTCGTCATAATGTGGTGAACATTTGTGCCAAGTTTCTTTAAAATCCTTCAAGTAGTTCAAGAGTTACACATCGCACTCGAAACAAAGTTATATGACCTTTGACCCCACCCCTAAGTATGACATTGACCTTATCTCGATGTGGTGGACATTTGTGCAATGTTTCTTTAAAATCCCTGGAACAGGTCAAGAGCCACCTGATACAGGCGCTCTGCACGTCGTCTTGATGTAGAGAACATTTGTCAAGTTTGTTTAAAATCCTTTAAGGGATTCACGAGTTACAGAGCGGAGTCGATAAGAAATTGCTAACGGACAGACAGACAGACACACACACACACAGACAGACAGGCGGCCAGATGAACACCTGTGGTATCCCAAAATACGTCCCCTCGGGCGTATAATAACATCAAAGGAATGGAGACGCAAGCTATTACGTTTTCCACAATGATTTACCTACTGACCTACATTTTGATCCCAGCTGACCCAGTTCAGATTTTTTCATGTCGGACGACGACGACGATGGAATGCGGATACATTGCGATCAGACTAGCTCATCTTTTCAACTTTGTCGCAGATGCGCAATTTATAATATTAAAGAACATTTCAGGAAAGTGATATGACGCTAGATCAAGTACTTTTTGCGATATGTATAACAAAACATTTCTCTGGTGAACAGACGGACGGAAAGACAAATCCAAATCTTATCCTGTTCGGTGACATAATTCTTTATATGAATGTTTTCCTACCAAACATAGATTAAAATTACTATGTTGAGACGGTGCCCTTGAAAAATCGATCGTCTTAGGTGTTCACAGTCCACGTAGATTTAATTCGCAAATGTCTAATAAGCGGCTTATGAATTTAATCGAGTGAAACTACACAGTAAGGATATTAATACTGAGAGAAATGTTCAAAAATGAATCTGAAAGTTGCACGAAAGCACCCGTTCCCCGTAGACGAAATAAACTTTTTTGAAGTCATCAAATTAAAAAGATATCGGTGGTCATAAAATTACGGCCAATTGAAACTATTTAAAGAGCTTGGGTTGGGCGGGGAATGCTTTTAAAATTACAGGGGAATGACAATAGTGATTATCAGCTCGTACAGTTTCCGACAAGATTTGAACGTTTCATTATTCATACCTTTTCATAAAAGCAGAAATAAATATTGAACAATTACATTTTTACATTAAAAGTTCTACATTTTAGGTTCCAAGTTGTAACTTGTTTTAGATATTATGCAATGGAGTTCTTTTGTACGACTTATACAAGGTATTTCATTTTATTTTATTTTTGAGATTCGAGGGCGACCAATTTCTGAACAACAAATACCCGGTTAAAAGCAATTATCAGCAAAATGTGTTACTTTGTATTGTAACAAAGTCAAATGACAGATAGGTCCACATCCCTGGAATTTCGTTGTTCAACATCCAGTTGACATAAAAACCAAATCAAGTTTCTTGTTACTCTAAGTACATTTTATTCCAACGAAATAAGTTAATATGCGACAAAGAATGTGAATATTAATGGATATAATTCCCGCACTTGTCATGTTCATGCCACTGGGTCAACTAGTCACCTGGCAAATGGGGCAAATAGCCATTTAGGGCGACCTTGTAAACAACAATCCGTTAAATGATTGATATGCGCCAGAACAGTGTCAAAAGTTTCCTTTGTTATTTTCAATGTTTGAGTTGATGTCAGCATTTTCAAGAGTTTACCATTATACCATTTCCGTTTAAATTTTCAATAGTTTTTGTTTGCTACCTCAAGTCGACACTAGGGTGCGTGAGTGATATTGAACATTATTTTCATTACCTCTTATGAACAGACTCAATAAAACCGAGGCTGACGTTGTTTCGCTTGACTTCTGTCAGATTATACTAACATCATGTTTTAGTCAGAAGTATATTTTATAGAATTCACAAGGAAAATAGAAAATGTCTCATATTCGGTAGTACTCATATTCGACCATAAATGATAAATGTAGAAACAAATGTAGGAAAACTCTCAAAAGACGATTCTCGCACTGGAATTTAGATTTGTACGCAAAAGTCTGATTGCGTAGTTTAAGAAATGTATATTTTACTTCATGTCAAAATTTACTTTCGTAGATGAAGCTACAAATAGAGCAATACGAACACATAAACATTATGATAAAGCCAAATGTTGTTTACCTGTTAATAAGGCAAATGACTTTGAAAATTACTTGAAATTTCTTTGCAATACATCAATGATACTAGCTGGGTTTTTACGTGTGTGTTTCCTGTCCTTTTGCTGGATTATACTTACGTTACATCACGAATTTCTTGATGAGCATACTGCGAATATTGCCGAAAATACTTCTTTAATTCGTCCGTTATAACTTGTTTATTTAATTTCCCCAGATGTCATACATATTATAAGGAGAATTCGTTCGCTACTTCCGCTTTCATGGAAAATTTAAAGTCTCCCCAAGGCAGTAAATGATGCGCATAATAGATTCAGCAAAACTTGCTTAAAATAATGATTAAATCGTGCAAGACTTAGCTTTTCCTAGATTTACAATTGAAACGCAAGGCATCGAGTTGATATAGGCGTTTATATTACACTGTGTCGTTGTGTAACATTACGTATCGCTCTTGTCCGAAAGCAACACAACCGTTTTTATTTTCTTCTTAGGATTTATAGTCAGGTTCCCGTCGCACTATCAACAGTAATAGTCAAACCGACCGACTAAAGTGATACGGATTTAGAAACCACCGTGTCCATAATGACACAAGATGCTGTATTAACTTTTTGATCAAAGGAAAATGTATAGGTAGGCAATCTGTAATTTACCCTGGTAGCCGTGTGATTGAATACGTCGACAGTAAAGCAGGTAAACTGGAAAAAATGTCTTAAAGGCACTCTTTCTGACATGAAAGGGGCTATAAGTGCCATAGTCGTGTAAAAACCTTGTTTTGTTCACAGGAGATAAATCCGGAGGCTATTCCAATTTTGCATAATCATGTCCCATAGCCAAGAAAGACTGGTCAGACTATAGAAGAGTACTTAATGACTGAAACAAAATAAAAAAAGATTATCTAGTCGGTAGCCAGACTAACGTGTCCGTTGTAATACTGTTAAGATTGAAAGAACTTCTTTTGGGTTAATAGTATGTGCCATAACAATAATTAATGTACATGTATATCATACCAAACTAAAACAAAAGGTGAATGGCACAAACATATAACCGCATCATAGTTTGATATAAAGATGTGTTACAGTACACTGGAGAGTAAGACCTGAAGACAGCACCAGAAAAAAAGTAAGAGAAGAAAACAAACAAATACATGGTCAGAATATCTACGTACATGTTATAAGGAAGGTTTATTTTACAATAACTGACTTTTATTTCCACTTGTAAGTCTAACACATTTTAGATCATGTTGGCTAAAATAATATGGCTATAAATATTCAAGAGTCCAGTCAATTTGGGTTTAGAACGGGTACATTTTGCGAAAACTGAATGATATACTACACATCCCAGAATGTTGGGAAACTCAACTGCTCTAATGTTTAAATCTAGGAAACTGGATTTTTTCTATTATTTGTGCTGACTTACCAAAAAGCAAGGAGTCCAATCGTTTGGATCTCTGTACAAATGACACTCATATACACAAATATACTGGAGACGAAAGATTCCAAGCTTTCCGCATATTCTTAAAATTGCAACGAAAGAAAATTATAAATCAGCAGGAACATTGTAGCAATTTGTCAGCTTGTCAGTAGACCATGAACATCTCGGCATATCTGTACAGTTGATGGGTTGTTAAATCTAACAGTTAAACGGTCTTTTACAGCCGTCCCGCTGGGACTAATTTATAGCTCTCCCTAGTAGCTACAAATCGAGGATTTCTTCATGTCTTGTTCTTTTTTCTAAAATTTGTACTTAACATTTGCTGGTGTTAGTATTATATTCTATCTATAGAAAAATATCTGTAATATCATGGATGAATTACTCAATAATAGGTTTAATATTAAATCAAAAGATACAAAAATAACCTCCAGTAAATATCATATAGGTATGTAAAAGTCATCTTTATTTATAAAAACTCACAAGCTAGAATTCGTACCCGTGTAGAATTCCGCCATCAATTAACAAAAAAAAACCTTGTAGCAGAAATGCGGTAAATATTTAAAAAAACAGAACTACAAAAGACCAAAGTTACAACGTTACTATATGTCGACTTTTAGATTCTGTCGACGAAACTGGCATCACATTTTGTTTAACTAATTAAATAGCAAAATGTGTGTTTACTATGTAAAACTGACCTACTTAGATTGATAATGCACAAACAAACCTCGTCCCAAATAAAAGCTAAAGAGCAAAATATATTATATATTTTTTGAATCTCGGACAAATACATTTGTAGTGAGATGTCTAGGTAAATGCGAAAGATTAGAAAATCACACGCAAGTATTCGATGATTATTTGGAAAAAATAAACTTCACATTTGTGTATGTAAAACAAAATTATTGTTTCTCAGACTGGAATGTTCTAGGTCATCGCACTATAGCACTTTCATATTATCTCATAATAATCATATTTTGTCAATAAATAAACCTCGAAAGGTACATTGAATATTGTGAAATGCGCGCCAAGCAGGAATAAATGACCCGACTGTTACTTTCAAATCAGGCCGATGAAATATTGCTGCTGTCGCTCAATCCTCTACTCGGATGCAAAGTCTGGGTCCAAGCGATTACAAATTTGAGTAAGATCAGTTTGTCTGTATGTAAGTTTATTTCAAGTCTCCACCGGTAACCTATATAGGCGACTCCTCCAGAAGTCTGTTAGTAATATAAGTGGGAGGATAGTACAAGATACAGAAGATGCTCCAATATTCCAGAAGCTTCCTTGGTTCTTTAGTATGCAAGGTGTAAAGCACACATACACGGGTCTCTAAGATCCCAATGTTCACGACCCCTGGTTTCGTAGTCAAACAATGTTCCCACTGGACCACTGCGTCCGCTATTTAGATCGTAAGATCAGTCTTAGAACACTATTTAATTAACGAAAACACTGCATTTGTAGACTTGTTTTCGAACAACAAGACTTGAAGTTTAACTAAAGTTATATGTAAATTTTGTCATAAACGTTATTATTCATGACACATTTTATTACATTTTTGATATAAAAGAAAATACTCACAATATGAGTTCTTTACTACATATATAATGGAATTTTTCTATTATATGTTAGGACCTTCAACCTGCGTTAACAACGAGCATAGCAATACAATACTTCTTACACAGAACGGAATTTTCTAATCAAATTCATCTGCAATATCTAACATATTACACACATGGCAGTGTTCAATGTCGCTCTGGGTTTTTTTTGCGTAAATTATGTGCATTAATAAAACAATTCTAAACAATTAATGAACTGTCCACCCTTAGAACATGTACTGACCTAATAAGCCAATTACAGAAAATAACAATTAGTAAGCAGTAATGAAAGCTAATTGGGATTTATTACTAAACCACTTGCGTAAAAATACTGCGTGATTGCAAGTTTGGCTCATGCAGTAATTCTGACCAGAAGAATTTAGGCTTTGATTAATTAGCAGACGAAGTCATATTGCGTACCGCTGTCATCTCCCACTTTTCAGCGCATCATTCCTGGAAAAATAACGATTTTCCCGTGCCGTGCGCATACGGAACGCAATTAATCATTAACCCTTTGTCAAGAACACAGGTAGAGCCACACACATCTTACAATACTCACAGAATATTCGTATTCTCCCAGAATGCAAAGCGAATGTAGCAGACGAGAAAAAAGTAGTTTGGAGTTTACATCAAAATATTTTCTTTTCATTCCATTTTGACACAGTTCCTGTCATAACATGATGGAATAACTTCCTGCCAGTTTTCTCCTCAATGATAAAATGCTTCTACAATACCTACACACTGTAAGGTACCACGTGAGTGACAAGTACAGAAGAAGAAAACAGACAAAAAACTTTAAATGAAATAAAGAAACATAGCATCACGGACAAAACATCGGCATCATACATACTTTAGATGTATAAACTTTTGATGTTTTCGCACGGCGGAGAAACGTCCGTCAAAGGATGCTTTTGTAGCGAGTTAGAAACAAATAAATACGGTCTCTTTTCTTTTATACATGATATTTTTTTTAATTCATTTGCCATCCACCTCCGTTTTATATGGGTAAGTTGTCAGTTTTTGTAGAGGGATATTGGGTAGAACGACGTGTGTTATATTTCAAAAATTCAATGGAAAACATAGCTTTGAACCAACATTTAACAGACAATACTGCCGCTATATTTTCAGTAAATGGCCCATAGTGTTTTTAATTTTGTGTAAACGGCATTGTTTACAGTTTGAACTTCCTGCAAATCCAGGAATCTCACTAGCGACGTTTAAGGAGTCTAAATACTTGATATTGCCTGGAACGATTACGAAATAATTACCCGAAGATGTGGACAATGGCTTGATGCTTAAAGCAGATTAACCCTTAACCTGCTATATTTCTATAATGGACTGGTCCATCTTTCAATTTGGACAGTACCACTTATTACTCAAAGGGGTTTTCACTGAAAATTTACTGACTGAATAGCGAACAGTGTAGATCATGATCAGACTGCATGGATGTGCAGGCTGATCTTGGTCTGCACTGGTCGCAAAGGCAGAATCATCTGCCGCCAGCAGGCAAAGGGTTAAAGCAGAGTTTTAAGCAAGAAATTATGTGTCACTAAAATCATGGTGTTTGAATATATTCTACTACTAGTAATAGTTTTTGCATGCTTTCAGAGATTCCATACCACTCACAACATCTTAATCAAAGGAGGTCAATCATCAAATGAATTACTTGGTCACGAACTCTGGTCGGCGTCTGTCAGCAGACGACCTCCATCTTTCAGGAGAATCGCTAGTCTGTAAGATTTTGGTCTATATTTACAGTTGAACCACGTTTTATTTACTCTTCAAAATGATTATAAATTGAATTCACGTGACAAGGGGGCATTGTCTCAAACTGCTAATTTCTTCCGAATCATTAATGTTATTCCGTAGATGTTTTTTAAGCAAAGTTCACGTACGCCTTATTATACTAAATATCATTCTAAATATATATTTCGTCAGACACATGTTGAAAAAAAGAAAGAATGTAAACGTACACGAACGTGTACCCGTATGAAATCGTAACCTCGCTATCTATTATAAGGCATACAAACTGATTTCACTTTTTTATTTCCCTAAATTTCTGAGGTGATTTAGAACTATAGAGTCCTAAGTGTTGTCTCCTCAGAGTTTTGTAGGATTAAAAAAATTAGGAACATACACGTTTTTCAAACACATAAAATAATTGTCGGACACGTTCAGAATGGACATGTAAGTTTAAACATTTAGATTTACGTATAGCGATCAACTCGATTTAATTCGGACAATTTCAGCATATACATTTACTTTACTTTTTATACTATTATTTTAGGTCTACTACAACGACGCGTACACGTACACCTACTGAAATCGTCAACAATTTGAAGGAATATATGAAAAGGAAGCGGATCCAAAATACAGCCAGGATTTTGTCTCTTAAACACAATATAAGAAAAAAAATGCTTATATTTATATTTACAATAATTCATTGTTAGGTTGAAAAATATTTGCGATCTTTCTGCAAAAATATTTACAAGTTCTATTGAACATAGTAAGCAAAACAGAAAATGGCGGTGGCAAAGTTTCGCTGACAGATATTGTTGATTTGTGCCACAAATTAGTATTTATTTAGCATTTCTCTTCTTCTGTTTTGCAAATTTTGCTGTAGTGTTTAGAAAACAGAAAGATTTTAGTTACAAAATAATGGATATAACCATGTTCCCTCCGCCTGGCAAATCTTACTGACTGACGAAAGAACTGAATGTTATAGTCAGCACTCGCTTGCTAATTGGCGTAATTCGGAAACCACACTTTACACTATCCTTTCAAGTAAACTATACTTTTTGTTGTTGTTGTCTTGGTAAAAAATGCAATGCATGCTTTTTCTGACTAACTACTGTATATACTGGCTAAATTTGAGACCGTTTGTCTGCAATTTTGACGTCTCACGTCACAAATCAATTACTTGTTCAAATTTATATGTAAAAAAACATCTATTTATATGTTTGTAAGAGAAATACTGCTAAATGCTACGACTGCGCTACTGTTTGTGCATCATATCCATAAAGTGGAAGGGCACAAGGGACAAAAGCCCGTATCTTCAAGCGAGAGGCACAAACATTTCAACGTGTCACAGAAAGCTCATTTCGCATTTAAATTTCAATTCTTTATTATGAATTTTCAAATGGCCGGACATAAAAAGGATCAGGCATGTGAATTGTGTGATTTTCTTTCACCTTTGGACTGACTTTTATGCGTTTTATGTCCGTGCGTTTTACAGCCGTACGCTTGGTTCCAAATACGGCTTCAGTTTTAAAATATTCAAACTGGCACCTCCCGTTTGGCGTTCGAAAGTAACGTCGGTATAGATACGCCTGGCAAGTCACGAGAAGGCGGCAGTAAGTGACGATGATATGTTGTGATAGCCGATTGATTGACAAATGATACCAGATTCATAAAGAGCAAAGATATTGCCGGTGATAAAACTATTAAGACTCATTAGATATACCATATTATCGTGGTCTGTTATTAGATTATGGTACATTAGGCAAACCACTTGGGTGAAAAGATACACGCGAGCTGCATCATAACGGCAAATTATAACACGCAGAAGCATTTTATAATGATTTTAGATAAGATTTGTGGCAGTCAGAATATCAGTGATTGTTTATGAAGATGTTTGAGGTCGAGTATAAACTTGTAGAAATGCACCGCCACTTGCGTCGTTTTGGTGGTGTATTTATTAATAAATCTGTGCTTAGACAGCTTCTTAAAAAGCAAAGTGTTTATACATAATTTATTTTAGGTCAATTGTGAAGGAAGTTCTACAACTTATATTAATCACTCTCGACACCTCATTCCTGATGGTATCCAATGCCACGAGGGTATGAGAGAAGAGGCCAGATTCCCTTTTAATGCTGAGCGCCAAGCAAGGGACTGGTACCATTTTCACGTCTGGTTCTGGGACAAACTGTCTGAAACTGAAGAACTGGAACCTAACTGTCTTACCCTCGGATGATCGTAAGAGGCGACTAATAGAGTCTGAAAACTTGGGCTTTTCTGTATATCTGTTATTCCAGCAGTTATAAAAGTCTTGATTCCATACCTCGCATTACATACCTCTTTCTTTGTTAGACAGAGGTCTATATTTTTCTGAAAGACCTCTTTGTACAAAAGAATTCTCGTGCAGAGGTCTAGTTGTTCTGACCCAGACCTGAGCACGTGAAAAAGTGACGAAATAGCATCTGTCAAACACATAAATATGTTTCAATAACAGGCTTTTTATGGTGATTTTATCACGATTGCTCATGATTTCCTAATAAAATAGTCAGAGTTAAATAAACGGATTTTCAAGAAAAGCGTGCTTAATTTTATTAACATTTCTTGTTATTAAATACACCTTACATGTATGCATAATTAAAAATAGAAAAAAAATCCTAATTTCTACATAAAGCCGTAAAAGATGAGAGGAAAATATATGTATATGAAATAAAAATGATAAGTCAAAATTAACATTAACCGATCTACCACTGAGGCAGACAAAAAAAAGTTTTACAATTCACCATTTTCCAGCATATTCCACTCAAAACATTTTTTTTCAGTTGAATAAATTTAAGCATTGTTTACTCAGCAACACAGATTTTAACAAGCAAATTCAATTAATTGGTATCCCCCGCAAAATGGGTTTTAGGTGAGGAATGCCAAGGAAATATATCCGACAAATAGTTAAGAATGTTACTAAGAAGCAAATAATTTCTTTAGTCAAGATCAATTTAACAGAAAACGAATGTTTTAAGTGCATATAATAAATGTATGTTAAGTTGATCCTGACTAATGAAATTATTTTGAACGGAATTATAATTACTGTTTTAGGCTTAATTAACTCTTTATGTTGTTAATATTCAATGAAGGTTTAAATTTGTTTTATTTTTTAGGTGGAAGGTGTGTGTGGAGGGAGGGGGGGGGGGGGGGGGGGGGGGGGGGGGGGTGAGGGTACAAAACTTCACATGTTGATAATAAATACTGATGGAAAAATAAAAAAAAATAATGGGGAGGGCTGCATGATCGGGGTGGTGGAGGTGACTGGTTGGAGGAGCGAGGTGGGGAGAGTGTACAACTTTGCATGCTGATAAATGTTCATGAATTGTAATAAAAAAAAAGAAATTGTGGGGTAGGGAGGGGGACGAGGTGTGACCAGGGCGGTGGAGTGACCGGTTACACAACTTCACATGTTGATAATAAATGTTTATGGGAAGAAATGAAAGTAGTGAAATTAAATTCTAACAATTGGTTAGTTTGTTATGTACAAATATATGGGGTTTTAAACAGTTAAAAGGCAATAACTCTGAAATTGCTAAAATATGTTATGAAGCCGAAATTTCCAAATTTATAGTATCCTATATAGTTAACACTAGAATCTGCTAAGGGCCCTAACTCTGGTGTTATTTGGGCAGTCTGATTGATATCTGACGGACCCCATTTCCCTGTAGTGGTGAACATGTATAATATGAAGTTTTATTTAAATATCCCAAACCACTTCCTAGATATGGCTCCGGACGGACGGATTTGTGTGAACTTTGTCAAATTATATCAAGTTTCTTCATGGACGCTTTCAATAAAAGATGTTTTAAAACAGTTTTGGCAATGCCTTTTCGTGTTTTTACTTTTCTGAGGTTTCATGTTGCCATGAATATCGATGTACTGTTTTGGTTGGCAGACGATTATTATCTTGTATAAACCTTTCAGGTAATATTTCATAGGGTAACATAACTTTCCGGCCTTACATGTACCAGTTTTCCACTTCCTACACCTATATAATCTAAAGTACGACAGCGATTATCATGCCATAACTTTTCGAATAAACGTAATTTTCTAAAAGTAACATTAATTCCTTACATGTATGTATCCTGTGTCAGGAAAATCTTTCTGTTTTCAAGTTCATTTTAAAGATCTAATGCCTGGTCAGAATCATAACCGCTGGACATTTTGAGAAGGAATGACGGTATGTAAGTCGGATATCGACCTCGTACATCGGCCTTTCTCTGTAGGAAAGACCTCGTATTCGGTCGATATCCTAAACCTAATAATGTCCTTATAAATGAGATAAGAAATCAAAAATTTTAGTCCTGAAACTTTACAGTGTTGGTGCGACTTAAAACCAAAACCAAATCAAATTACATTTGAGTGACAGGCTGTATATATATTACATTGTATTCTTGCATAATATGTTATAACAGACAATCACAATTTTACCATTAAAATTGCAAGACAATTCTTTAATAGTATTATGAAAATACTATCGCAAAAAATATATACAAAAAATAATTTTAAAAACGAAATTGTATTTTTCTAAATAAATTACTTGACTATCGTTTTCAGGGATTAAATCGCGACTTTGAATCGAACACGTGTAATAATACAATAATACGGAACGTGAATGCAGTCGCGTATATCAAGAGAGGAAGCACTTATTGCATGTGGAAGTAAAGTAATTCAAGGCTGAAAAAAAAAAAAAAGATAATTAATGAAAAGAAAAGAAGTCTCGGACCTTTCGGCTTCGTCTTGAGCTGATTCGGTATCCAGTTTTTGTCTACGTTGGACCTGAAACGGCATATCTAAAACGTTCACTAACAGCGCGTGTCCTTGTTTGTACATGTTTTTTCCTGTTTGTGCATGCCCGAAATCGGCAAAAAAAGTTTTTATGCAAGAATAAATATTAAAAATATTGATGGATGTTCCATTTCAGCTAAACGAAGTTGTAAAATCAGAATAACAACCATCAATAAGTGATACATGAAACATATCAAAAGTGCATTTCCCGATAGAAACAAAAAAAAAAACCTGGAACCTGACCATGCATTAATATGTATTTTTACTATTAATACCGAACTGTAATAAAACATAACTCTTCTTAAAGTGTGCTTCTGCAACACCTGTCAGTGCGCAAAAAAAAAACAATTTAGGCATATTAAATTTAAGCTTTTCTTAAAAAAAAAACAACAGAAAAAAAAAACACACACACACAACAAGTATAATATATTTGTATATTTGGAGACAGGAGGTTATCAATTAATTGCTTATAAATCATGGAAATAATGTGAAATATATACTAGGGATACGCTGTGCAAATCTTCAAACGCAAACTTTTATATTCTGTAACATATTGCTGCCTCTTAAACTGATCAACCTTATTTAGCACACATATGTGTAATTAATGTCATAGATACTTTTTAATCCATCCTTTTTATATTTGTAGGTGGCCAAAAGTTTAACTGATATGCCTATAATGTTGACATTTTATAACATCTTAGAAATACAGCAAGAATTTTTTTTAACTTTATCATAATTTTAGAACAATATATGAAAAGTTCAACCTAGCAGAATCATTCAGTTGGAAACGACCTCGTAGAACTCCATTTTGGAAAAATAGAAATATACACTAGATGCCTTAGACTATCTCCTAGACTATGAAATATCTTTTTACATTTTATGACTGAACGTAGTGAACTGAGCCAGTCTATATCCTATGTCCAATATCATGATAATTTCAACATCATTCCTCTGTGAAAATCTCTAAAACAGACTGGCTTTTGTCTCTATGAAATTGAATTCGACAAAAAAGTGGAAAAAATGTTACAATATTTTCATTATCAGTCTAGTGGCTAGTCTATAGACGCAATATTAGGGAAAAATCACGAAATTATAAACGTCAAATTGTTTCAAAAAGTTTATCAAATTTCAAAGGCATACTGAAAGCATTTACTTGTTTTGTGATAATACACTTTCAAAACATTGCTTAGGGGATGTGAGGGCTTACGAAATGTCAGTGGTTCTAGCCATGTGTCAGTCCTTGTCTAAAGTAATGCTGGAAGGTCTATCCTCTACCATCAAAAGCTGGAAAATCGTCATGTGACCTATACTGTTAAACTGAACAAAAACAAAACTAAAACTTTATACACGGAAAGCTCAAGATATTTCACAAGAATTTTATTTTCAACAACTATGCCTTACTTATGTATAATTCTTGTGGCTTTCACGTATCGTTTATATAAAATGTCGTGCCGACTAGATTTACGTACCAGTATACATACAGCGAAAAAAAAAAACTCGAATGTGGGAAAAATGAATATTTTGTGGCGCCCAGAACTGATGCGGCATTCTAGTTTTTATTTCTTGTTATTTACTTAGTTATTATAAGTATTACCATAATTTTAAAATCAAATGGAAACTTTGCTGGTGTAATGTGATTACCGGACGAAAGGGTTTAGGGAACGCTTTTATCAATTATCAAATAAAACACAAAATACACCAAAAATATAAAACTGAGAATAAATAAACACATGCGTATGTTTATTTTGCTTCTCTGAATTATTTTTCAAACATATGTTTTACCGACCAACAAATATTTCTACCGGTGGTATTCATTAACAGAAGTAAGAAGAAAATTCCGTGGATTTTCTTCTCTGATCGAATTTGTTTACTTTGCCAATATGCATTTTACTCAATCGTTTTAGCATGATAATTTCTTCGTTCACTATGTGTACTGTGCTGAGGTCGCCGGAAAACTCGGGGGTTCTAATCGCTTCGAGGACATTAATCGTACTTGAGCGCTATTTTTTGTCATTTTTCACTATTCGTAAATCCTGTCCGAGCTGTTTATTTTAGTAATAAAAAATGTCCCTTAATACTAAAAATGTATTTGTATGGACGTGTATTAATTTTTGTAATTACCTCCCTGTAACACGGTGTCAGTCCTCAAAGGATACCCCGCGGCACATTTTATAGTGTCCAGTGCCCGGAAAAGGAGACACTGGAGCATCGCAACTAAAATAAGTTCTCAAGAAAAAAAAACAGACATTTGTAAGTAAAAGATTGTTGCTGATTCACAATAAATGCTTGGGCATGTTGCTTCACGGAGTGTACTAGATATTTTTCTTATCAATACATGTCCTAAATAGAAATTTAACAAGTAAATTTTATAAAATAATATAAACAAATGACAAAATGTAAGCTTAAGCTAGTGTGATCGTGTATACTGTTCCGCATTCTTTCGGAATGGGTTATGTTTTCATAATGCCAACACCGTCTTCCTGGTACACATAGTTATCCTCCCTTGCTTGCTGTCAGCAACACGCAAAATGAATCCAAATGAAATGGCAAAGGCACCGGAGTCCTTTACAATCCTTAAGCGTAATTGTACTTTTGATACTGCGTGTATTTCCGAGTTTGGACAACTTTGCTGCATATGTACAAGTGTACATGTATATCTCGATTAATTTTGATGGTATTTATGCATTTTGTTTTGGGACTATACATATACGTTTGTGAAAATCAGAGAATCATTGAAAAATAATGGAATTACGCCTTGCTCTGGAATGTTGGTGTTAGTGTTAAAACCAGTAACAATAAAAACACTCCGTACGCATGCAAGCACGATATTGATATCTTCAATGCTACTGTGTTGGTGCGCCGTAAAACCCAAATAAATAAATAAATAAATAAATAAATTATACTTAATGACCATTTAGTACATATTCCTCAAGATTGTAAGATGTCTTTTGTTGCCGCATCGACCTGGGTTCGAATCCCGGCACGGTTTGCCAAGTATGATATTCGCTGTAATTGGTTAATAGGTAGGATGAAATTAAATTTAAACTTTTAAACAATTCAGTTTTCACTTTCTTTTGTGTAGTGAACAGTTTCGTCGAAACAAATAAAAACAATGTAATTTCAGATTTCTTCGAGCTGCCTTACTTCACATCAATATTTTGACGTTGACGTCGTTAAAAAAATAGAACACGTTGGTCAATATGACTTTGTGTGTAATAGCAAACAAACTGAAATTTCAATGTTTCAGCAGAATTTTTATTAAAACGCATTGGATAAAAATGATACAATACTCGACAGAGCCATGTATTTTACTCTATAATCATTCGCAACCAAGATAGACAAAAGGTAGTTATTATAATTTTTTGGGACTTGTGTTTCTATCTAATCGCTGCTTTACACCCGGAACTCAAAATAACTAGGAAAATTTCTGGGACTCGATCATCTTTCGTATCTTGCTACATTACTAATTATCTTAGAGGAGTCACCCATATATGGGGTTAAGGGTGACGACTATAAATAAACGTAGATAAACAAACATATGCCAACAGCATATGGCTTTTTCACACAAGATTTCTAATCGTAAAATATTGATCGATACTTGAACCCGTAGCGATGCGTTGAGTGGAAAGTGATCCTATGTCGGCAAACTTTATCCAAGTGCATAAAAGATTTTCACGTGCACTAAGAAAAGTACAAAAGGTATTGGACTTTAAAGACTTTAATCTTTCAACTTCCGGCTTGTTACCCAATAATCTAGTACTTCCGCCTAAAACATAAAAACAAAGTATTCAGTAAATCAATTCTGACAATATAAAACACGTTTATCGTCGTTATGGAAAGCCAAATTTTCCTCAACATATGTTTATAAATCAAGAATGTTTGCTTAGAAAGAGAACTTAACAGTAATATGAACAAATATTGCGGAATATTATCCACCGACAAGTATCAAATACTCGTTTGAAGATGTTTAATGTTTATGTTTTAGCTAATGGTTTAACCTTGCCTTCATCAGTTAAAACGCAGCGAAGAAAGAACCTTTCATTAACAATTATTTTAGTCACAGAATGAGTGCGAGAATCATATATCTATTCAGCCATCAAACGGATTTAGCTATATCAGGGTCTCATGAAAGATTGATTTTTTTCAAATGAGTTTTTCCTCTAATTAAAAGCTTTAAAGAGGCTTTATTATCACCATTATTATTATTATCATTATTTATTTATTTATTATTATAATTAGTAGTAGTAGTAGTAGTATTACCTTCACGGGTAATAATTAATGAAACACTAAAGATATCAACATTTATGTCAAATTTAGAAAGATCATTCGTCAGCTTTCGTTTGTCGTGGTTTAATACAGGAAGATTTTAATTTTCGTCCTAAGTACATGTTGATAATTATCCTAACGAACGAAACCGGTAGATATTAAATTCAATTAAACTTTTCCCGTTGTTTGGTGTATTGTTCTCCACTTCTTTCTTCCTTTTGAGTAGAAATGTTGAGTACTTATAGTCGCGGCAGACGGCTATGACTTGAGGCAAGTAACCTCACTTGCCGAAATATTTTTAAACGAAAAAAAAAATCTTCTTTGTTTTAAAACGCAAGGCAAAGACGAAAATGAACTACAGTACCAAAAGGCTGGAAAAAAATAAAGATATCATATCGTTAGAAAAAAGCTGATGTTAGAAAATTGTATGTCAGTAAAAGTCAAAATTCCATTAAAAATAAATAGAGAAATACCACCGTATTCCCACTAGAGAAAATTTGTTCTACGCCCAATATTTTGATAGGATCGCAGGAATATTTTGTACACAAAAGTCGAACATTTCAAAATGTTTTGATACGATGTGTATCAATACCGAGTCTATTAAGATACTACACTATCAACCGTCCGATGTGAAACGTGAAATATTGTCATTCCTTGAATATTAAGGTTTCACGTTGAAATGCCTATAGTAATCTGCTTCTTAAATTTCTATTCATTAGGCATGTGCAGCAAGGGAAAACAGCTTTTAGTTTCATATTCCCGCCGTTTCCGGCAAAAGTTTGTTGAGAAACGATTTCGGCAGTTAGTATGGTCGGCAATTTGAACCAGCGTCTTAAGTTCCTGTACTTCCGATGTTTTCGGCAGTTAGTATGGGCGGCAATTTGAACCAGCTTCTTAAGTTCCTGCACTTCCGACGTTTTCGGCAGTTAGTATGGGCGGCAATTTGAACCAGCTTCTTAGGTTCCTGCACTTCCGACGTTTTCGGCAGTTAGTATGGGCGGCAATTTGAACCAGCTTCTGAAGTTCCTGTACTTCCGACGTTTGTTTCCGGCAGTTAGTATGGGTGGCAATTTGAACCAGCTTCTGAAGTTCCTGTACTTCCGACGTTTCCGGCAGTTAGTATGGGTGTCAATTTGAACCAGCTTCTGAAGTTCCTGTACTTCCGACGTTTCCGGCAGTTAGTATGGGTGCAGTTCCTGCACTTCCGACGTTTCCGGCAGTTAGTATGGGCGGTAATTTGAACCAGCTTCTGAAGTTCCTTTACTTCCGACGTTTCCAGCTATAAGTATGGGTGCAGTTCATGTACTCCCGACGTTTCCGGCATTTAGTAAGGGTGGCAAGTGAAATCAGCTTCTTAAGGATTCCGAGACATGGGGGTGGGGTGAATTCTTGTATTTGTTTTTATCTGACGACTTCCGACCATGAATGCTCATTTTGCGAATGTTTATGAAAATCAACTCTTGAAGTTTTAATTACTAACTTTTCTCGTAAAGTAAAAAGGAACCGATTTATTTTTTTTTCTAATCTGTATTCTATTTGCATTTCGAACTGCTCGGTTTCATGTGTCTATAAAATCAACTTCGACGTTTTAAACAAAGTTTTTGACGAATTTTTATGTGAATCAACCACAAATTTTATATTCGAAACTGTGTCGACAAGTTTTCTTCAACTTTCTTATTTCAGTATAATGTTGCGGCAGCTTGTTGGGAAACGTATCTAAATGTCCAGCATCACGACCGTTTTTTCCCTCTATATCGCCAAATTTGAAAGAAAAAACAACTCAATTTTTTCGTTACATATTCAAACAAAACTATTTGTACAAATGTAATGTTCAGTATGTAAATTAAAGAAAAAAACAACTCATTTTTTTTGTTACATATTCAAACAAAACTATTTGTACAAATGTAATGTTAAATATGTAAATTAAAACACAACACTGTGCTTTTTGAAATTATTTGCTTCTGAAATGTAACTTTTTTTCATACAATATGCCACATTTTTTAATTTGAAGCGATTTGTTCCTCTATTTTCATCAATATGACGAAATTTTCTCCTGACGGAACCTAAGAATTGACTTGTCTCATTTTCTGATTGTCCTGATAGTTTGTTAGGTGAATACCCAAACCCAGTACTTATTGATTGAAGTTCTAATAAATACAGTTATTGCGCTCCGTTATTGCAAAAGAAGGTAAATAAATAACTTTAGACGTAACGTCTGAAGTACTCCCAATCCGTGGCTCTTGTTATCTCCGCTGACGGTCGGACTGAAATGAAATGAAAGTGATAATTACGTCATGAGTTGGTCTACGTCTGTACACTAGAAAAATGTACCCTTGCTAAAATATTTCTCTCCATATTTCTGTATTATTTGTACCTGCATAACCATTTTATATCTCCTAAATATCTCCTAAATCAGCGTTACCCTTGTCAAGTTATGTTTTGGATGAGTTATCCCCCTTTCGGATTTTTTACCGTCTCAAAATCACTTTCAAGCAGATGTTTTCAATGTGAGCGCGTTGATCTATTCAAAAATTCGTATTTTGTGACTTAAACAAAATGAGCCGAGGTAGATTCTATTAAAATAAGTTTTCAATTTTACTTTAATTTTGACGTTATCAACAATAAGTCGGAAGACCCGTTACTAAGGACTTGTAGGTCAACCCTTTTACCTAATATACGTACAAATGACGTAGTTATCTGTTTATATTATATATGTATATACTGGCAATAAAATATGTTTAAACTACAAGTACGGATATTAGAATCTAGCTAAACTGTATGTAGCAAAGTCAAGTTTCACTTGTTTATTTAAATTGATGAAGTAATTCAATTATTATATTTGCTCAAAAACCACCTTCCGTCATTACTTTTGCACTCTGATTTACATTTTAAATGCGTCGTTTCTGCTTTTACTTTTGAAACTGTCATGTTCTATTTGTTGTATAGACGGTGTGATGCCGACACATTACGTGACTTATCAGATCAAGTTAGTATATCCTCAACGGTAAAAGAAGCTGTGTTGTACCCGGATTGGATATGGTATGACTGGACCAGTATTTCAAAGCACTTACTGGAATTTCATCATATCAACATTTCAGGTATACAGCATTTTTATACGCTGTAAATTTATAATGATGAAAGTTCACAATGCATACTGATTTTCTTTCTTGTCACAGTGTATAAGAAACTGTTTTCCCAATTATTCCAGAGTTGTGTACAATAGACCAGGGATGGTGTTTGTGAAGAAAACTCCCGATGGTGAAGAAAGGTCCTTTTCAGTTATTCGAGATTGTTGCAAACCATATGCCAGAACTGTTAACTTCGGGTGGTATTTCAATTGAAAGGCAGACGTATTTGTATAGCTCCTTTAGACCATACGTACGGCAACGAGCACAAGATGAGACCTGTCCTCTGCCTAATAATGAGAAGTGACATTACCTGCATTAAATATATGTAACGGTCAATGTAAACCATATAAAGAGAGATATCTGCGCGGCTTCGGACAACGTTTTGTTTTGTGAGGGAAATGAGAATACAGATAAAAATACCTTTCTTATTTCTACGCAAAGCAAGTAAACTTAATAGACTGTCTTTATCTAAAATGCTGCGCAGTTGTTGCGGGACACATGTATTCTTGCAAAAGACAATACTGGTTATTTTTGCTGGTGTGATTGTTTTTTACTGCTCCTAAAATTGGTACATAAATTGTTGCAAATTTAATTTTTGTGATACAAGTTTTACGTGTACTAAATTTAGTACTTTATTTATAAATATCTGTTTAATACCGACACTAGCGTTATTACGAATTACCTTATCACATTACGCGTTTTGTGGTACATAGCGACGTCACGAACGTCAAAAAATCATACCGCTACACCTACACAACTGAGAATCATTTTTCAACAACTTACCAGCGCCATAAAATAATAAAACTGATCTCAAATGTTTGATAAAAAAGAGTGCAGTTTTTAAATCCGTTAAAAAAAGTGAAAATATGATTTTTGACCACTATGCTGATATTGTCATGTCACGGCTTATTTGTTCTTTTAGAGCGAGAGATGTATTTTGTGAAATCTGTATTTCCACGTTTGCTATTGTTGTATTGTAATTCGTATTGTTTCATGTTACTGATTTTACTGTTTTATGTTTTTAGGTTTTCTTTGTATACTAGCTATAGAATCTACTGGTACTCTGTCCAATTGAATAAATGGAAAAAACAACTACTACAATGTTGTGTTTAATCCAAATCTACCACTACTACAAATATAAAATAAACGTTGTTTGTATTTATGCCCGTCTGTAGGGTATCTATTTTTTGTAGAGCCTTACAATGGATATCTAAATCTGCCTAAAAAGATATTGTCAAAGTGTTGTGTTGAAGATTTGTGTAGATCTGCATCATTTTAAAAGTCTCCGTAGGCGGCAGCATAAATCTTTTTGATATTAATGATACCGTTGAAAATATGACAAAATGTAGCTCTACTGTATGGTAGTTCTATATTTTGAATTTTATTCAAGGCGAGGCCCATGGAATTTTTTGAAACATTAAAACGTTTTTAAAGGCGTACGCTAGAATTCCCTGTATATGAGATGGGCGAAAATTTTCCCAATAACAGAATTTCTTTAAGCTTTGGATATTGAAGGACAATCATCTAAGAAACAAAAAAATGCAATAAAAATCATAGGTCACCGGATTCGAAAAAGAGTTATCTGCCCTTGAAAACGTCATTTTTGGTGGAAATGCCGTTTTCAAGGGCAGATAACTCTTTTCCGATACCGGTGACCTATGATTTTCATTGCATTTTTTTTTGTTTCTTAGATGATTGTCCTTCATTATCCAAAGTTTGAAGAAATTCTGTTATTGGGAAAATTTTCGCACCAAATTCTAGCATACGTCCTTAATTAACAGAAATGTTGCATTTATGCTAAAAAAGAAATCTGAATAAATATTGGGATATAGCATTGCATCAACAAATAAAATCAGAACTGAATTTTTACAAGTTTTACTGTAACAATAATGCGGGGATACTATACCATGTGGCATGTGACTCGGGCCGCCTGTGATACCCAACTAATGGTCTAAGGGAAATAACGCTTACACGTCTCTCATCTAGGTAATTAGGTCAGGAAAGGTTACTAATATCGCACTCAAATTACCAACATACCGCAAACAAATAACAGAACCAGCTTAGTAGGTCACCAAAAGATGGCGCTGTAGTCGCTAAATTTGTCAACAGACGACGCCATTTTGAAGGCCGCGAATTTCGGGAGGAGGGCATTTTGCCCGATATTTCGTTTGTTTTGAGTGGACTTGATTGTTTTAAATGTGTGAATGATGAGCAAGTACATTCAAGTAGCCGAGTATGAGAACGAGGAGTCGATGGAAGTCCCGCTTGAAGAGGACGGGACGCTCCTGCTGTCCACTCTGAACGCGCAGTTTCCTGGGTCTTGTGGACTGAAATATCGAAACCCAGAATCTGGTGCAATGCGCGGTATTCGGCTCTCAGACGGACGCTTGTACCCACCGGATAATGAATGGTCAAACAGGATGTATGTTGCAGTATTTCCGAAAGGTAAACGGCCCGAATCTCCATAAAAATCGACCGAAAACATCATCCGAATTATAGCGTCACTTTTGACAACTGTTGAAATTTTAGAGATCTTCGCACTTTTTAAGAAGAAACTGTGCTGTGTTTCTGTATTTTCCAGACCGTAAACTATGACCATATGATAGAGAAATTATTAAATACTGAACTTGTAATGATTTTGGTGTGAAAATGTCGTTTGTTTACTTGTTTTATGCTGCAGAATGATTCAATGTTTTGAAATTTTGACAGGTAAGGGAGACAACTCTAGGTTTACTGTTGAACAGGTGCTCTGTCAAAATTGCATTAAAAGTAATTAAGTGTCTTTCTAAAGTTGTTTTAATTAAATTGTGATGAAACTGACATTTTTATATGATGGGAATTCAGATTGAGTTGTGATATTGTGTTTCTTGGTGAAATTGTTGACTGTGTACATGCATGCTTAACGGTCACGCACAGATCTATCTATCTATAGTGTGCAACCTACATTTTTGACCAATCAGAGTGAGTTATTTTTAAAAAAAATGTGGCTTCATATTCCTGAAGACCAACGTGAATGTAGCAATTATTTTTGAAGTACGGCTTTACAAGCTGAATAGCGTCAACTAAATACGCATGCATACCAATGACAGCCCCGTCATCGTATGTCAAAGGAAGCCAACACGTTTTTGTTACTTCGAGGTGTCAGTCAAAGGTAGACACAACTGACTGCAATTCTGAATGCTCAAATGTAGATTTCACACTATGTCAGATAAAGTCCATGAAGAGAATTCTTCGAGAAAAAGAAACCTTGGTCGGTCACTCCCTATCGGTTTCTTTTTCGCTAAGAATTCACTTCATAAACTCTATCTATAACCTGGATACTGCCAACCCCTCTCACAAGTATTATAGGCAGGAAATAAGAGCACGTCAGATTGTTAGTAAATAGGTTAGAGAGAGATAAAACCTGACAGTGAAAGCATGTCAGGATGAGTGACTCAGGGTGTTAGCCTGAGGTTTTTCATTTGCAGGGTCAGGTTTGCTTTAATGGCCTCAAGCAAAACACCCTTTAACTAGTATAGGAAGTGTCTAGGGGTATGGATCCGTACCTCTGGAATCAGATTCAAGTGTGTGTTTTTTTCTCACTTTTAGGGCTAGGGGGTTGGGGAATAAAACAATGTAAATCTAAGAAAAGGGGAATTCTTGTTGGTGTTGAAATAACAAAAAATCACAGTTTTGTGACATAATGAAGAGCTTCGATAATACTGATTTATCAAGGGAAGTTACTTGTGTAATCACTGTGGGGAATCGCATGATCAAAATAATCTCTAAATGTAATATATGGGATAATATTGAAGCAACTTTTGCTGTAAATCTAAAATATAGCCTAGATGGCAACATGTATCGGATATCCTAAAACTATAGATTTCAATCACAGTCACCTACTGATTATCTGGAACACTTCAAGAAACTGAGACTTATTATTTTCCTTTACAAATGTTTGTAATTACAGGATATCTATCATTATTGTCAACTACATTAATATAATAATTTAACAATTTCCATTAGTCATATGTTAGGCTATGTTTTAATTTCATATCTTATCATGGTAGGAAATTTATTCATGTTCTTCAAAATATAACTTTGGTTTAAACTTAAAGATTATTTTGATCACGTGATTCCTACCGGTATCGAAGTAAACAAAACGCAAGATGTCTAGGTATCACAGTTGATTATGTTCATGATTATAGAACATTTTAATTTTTAGCTCGACTTTTCGAAGAAAAGTGGAGCTATAATACTATTGTACTCGCCCCCGGGCGTCGGCGTTGCTGTTGGTTAAAGTTTTTGATAAAGTCAAATATCTCTGTTACTATCAAAGCTATTGACATGAAACTTAAAATAGTTATTTACTAACAAAGTCTACACCAGGAGAAACAATCCCCATAACTCTGATTTGAATTTTGACAGAATTATGCCCCTTTTTAACTTAGAATTTTTGGGTAAAGTTTTTGATTAAGTCAAATATCTCTGTTACTTTCAAAGCTTTTTACTTGAAACTTAAAATAGTTATTTACTATCAAAGTCTACACCAGGAGACACAATTCCCATAACTCTGATTTGAATTTTGACAGAGTTATGCCCCTTTTTAACTTTGAATTTTTGGTTGAAGTTTTTGATAAAGTCAGATATCTCTGTTACTATCAAAGCTTTTGATTTGAAACTTAAAATACTTATTTACCATCAAAGTCTACACTAGGAGAAACAATCCCCATAACTCTGATTTGAATTTTGACAGAATTATGCCCCTTTTTAACTTAGAATTTTTTGTTAAATTTTTGATAAAGTCAAATATCACTGTTACTATTAAAGCTTTTGACTTGAAACTCAAAATAGTTATTTACTATCAAAGTCTACACCAGGAGACACAATTCCCATAACTCTGGTTTGAATTTTGACAGAGTTATATCTCTTTTTAACTTAGAATTTTTTTTACTGGCAAAGCTCTAATTCAGAGTCAAGCACTGAGAAAAGTCGAGCGCGCTGTCTTGTGGACAGCTCTTGTTATTATGCTATTTATAGGTTAGTGTTTATTAGTAAGAATTTATCAAATTAAATTGGCTTCAGTCGCGGCACAGTGTAAGTTTTGTTTGAGTATTGATGAAACATAATGATTATTTTTATATTCATTTTCTACAAAATTAAAGATGTAAATAACCCACAGTATCTTGAAAAGGGAGTACTGTTCCATTACCCTAGACACCCCCTGTCAGAGAAAGAATTCCGAAGCTACGTGCTGTTTTAAAACTGGCTTTTTTGTTAAGATTTTTGAAATATTCTGATAGCTGTCAAATGCAGCATAAAGATTAAAAACTAGATATTGTAGTGAAATAAAAAGAAATACTCAGTGTAGCAATTTAAGTTAAAAGTGTGTCTGTGTGTGGAAGGGGAGTACGTGGGCCGGGGAATTATAAGTATATATTTAAAAAGAATAAACTAAATTACATATTTTAGAATATACTATAGATGTAAGGGGTCATTTTGTTCCTTTAATAAATCTATAAAGTGAAAAATATCACAAAATGTTGCTCACATTGTAATAACCACCTTTAAAATTTAGCAAAAGAATGTTCACTAAACTTATACATGGATTTTCAGATGGCAACAAGAAAAAAGAAGATTTAACGGAACTGTCATCAGCTGCTGCTTTACGAATAAAGAGGGATAGATCAGTTAAATGTAGCGACCTCATAGTTCTAGGACTTCCATGGAAAAGTGTGGAAGATGACCTCAAGAAATACTTCTCTCAGTTTGGTGAACTGCTTATGGTTCAGGTAATGTGGCTGTTCCAACTTTGTTTTGCTTGTATTTAACCCTTGCCTTGCAAGTGATTCTGCCTTTGCGACCAGTGTAGACCAAGATCAGCCTGCATGTCCGTGCAGTCTGATCATGGTCTGCACTGTTCGCCATTCAGTCAGTATCTTTTTGATAAGTTCCCCTTTTAACAGTTAATGGTACTGTCCAAATTGAACGATGGACAAGTTCATTATACAAATTTAAAAGGGTAAGGGTTAAAGTAACTGATTTTACTGTAAAAGGAGAAACGTTGCAGCTTATGACATGATATAAGCAGGACTAAATTGCTTGATCTGTGAAGATAGTTAACCAATTCAATAGCCCAACCTGATTATTTCACAAGGGTACACAGCTTCCATGTGAATTTCTCTGTTTTTATCTTTGATAGAAGTCTTATTTCAATCTCATCCATGTTTCGAAGTTGTCATTACTTGCAAAGAACAAGTTTTTACTGATAGTACTTCATTTTTTGCATATCTAACACTGACAGAAAAACTACTCCAAACCAGTTCTTCCCAACCCAGTGGTATGACTGTCTGAATTCCAGAGAACTGACTTACTGAGAATTTGTTTTGCTGCTTCAAATTCTTAAGGCACAACTGCATAATTATACACAGTTGCTGGATGAATTCCACCTAAACCTCCCTAGGAGAGCAAACGTCAATAGCATATAGAAATAGAATACTGTGAAATCTTTAATATTTGTGGGGGACTAATTTTCGTGGATTTCATGGTTGAGTCAATCCATGAAATTTTATCCCAACGAACAATTAAAATTCCCATTCATTTTATCTTCAAAAGTTGAAATCCACAAATTCATATCTCCACGAAAATTCTGTTTTGACCAAAACCACGAAATTTCATGCCCACGAAATTAAATGATTTTACAGTATGTTTAAATACAGATTTCCATAGTCAGCTTTGTGGCATGGACTGCCTTCAGAATTGTTCCACTTCACTGAACAAAGAAGTTGAACTTGGTATTAATTATATCTTTTCCAAAGTTTGTGTAGCATCTTGGCATATAGTCTCAACTTTGTTCAGATGGTTCATCTTGAAGTCAAACTGGTCGTCTTATATTGACATTTGAATTTGTTTTTATTATGATTATAGGTGAAGAAGGACCCTAAAACTTCCCATTCAAAAGGGTTTGGATTTATCCGGTTTGCTGATTACGATGCCCAGGTGAAGTGTATGGCACAGCGTCATCATATTGATGGTCGGTGGTGCGATGTACGGATTCCAAACTCCAAAGTGGTAAGTGAATTCTACATTCCATTTTGCAAAACTGAAGGCATACATCAAGTTAGTATATTTTTATAATTTTGAGGAAAACTCAGCCTACATAAAAGGTATTTTTCCATGAAATAGATTAATTTTGAATTTATACTACCATTATTAATTTATTTCCACTTTCATTAGGTCATATGAAATGTGTTCAGGGTACATTTTGTGAGCGTAACATACGCAAATATTCTGGTATTCATCGCCCGTCGACCAAAGGTTCAAGGTAAGCTATTAGTATAGGTGGAGGGCTTGGTGGCCGTCATTACACTGAAATTGGTCTGCAGCATCCTGGCAATGTTCCCTCTCAAGTTTGTTCAAATGGTTCTGTTTGTCCCCTTATAGGGGCCACTAAAGCTAAAAATGGAGAAAGAAACTTTTAAACAGTTCTTCTGTCGAACCACTTGGTGGATCTTCACCATCAGACAGTCATTAGCATCATTATAATGTCCACTCCCAATTCTGTTGAAATGAGGCACTAGGCTCCTTAAAGGGGCCACTATAGCTAGAGCTAAAAATAGAAATACCTTTAAATGACATCTGCTCATGAGCTAGTTGATGGATCTTTATCAAACCTGGTATGTAGGATCATTTTGAGGTCCCCTCTAAATTTTGTTCAAATGGGGGTGCTAGGCCCCTATAGGGGCAGCTAGAGCTGAAAAATTGAGGAAAAAACAACCTTTGAACAACATCTTCTTATGAACCACTTAAGGTTTAGGAGTATATCATGAAAACACTGAAATATTAGGTAAAAAACAACATCTTTACCAACAATCTACCTGTCCTTTACATGTTCTTCTGTACTTTTCTGTAGGACTGGACACCTAAAATATTCTCAAAAAGTTTCCAGCCTTTAAAAATGAATGACATTTGTAAAGAAATAGAAATAAGCAATTGCTGAAAACTACGTTACACCTATAGATGTATGTGAAACTTCAGCACTGGGACATAATTGCAAATGCATCAAAACAAACATATGTAACAGTTCTTTAAAAATGGTGAGTTTAAATGTGTTGAACTGTCCAAAAGTATGGCCCCAATATGAAGTCCTTTTCCAGAATTCAATGCATATATCAGTAAACTGACAATTGTTTTGTAGAGTAATATACATGTTTTATATGCTGTTTAATTTTCCTATAAAGCAACACTTTCTTTTTATGATTTTGTGTTGTTTGAATTTTTTTCTCAAAATATGGGACTAGTCGTTAATCCTGATCAAAGTTGTTCTGTAGCATCATTATAAGGTCCTCTTGAAAACTTGTTCAGATGGGGACACTCAGCCCCTTTTAGGAGCTGCTAGAGCTAAAAATAGAAATACTAATCAAATACATTTAAACATCTTCTTTTCATTAAATGCTTGATAGATCTTCATCAAACTTGGTCTGTAGCATCATTATAACATCCTGTCCTAATTTTGTTCAATTTTGGTCACACAATCCCAAAACGGGCCATTAGAGCTGAAAATAGAAATACCTCCAGACAATGTCTTCTCATGAACTGCATGATGGATCTTCATCATACTTGGTCTGTAGCTATTGTAGAAGATCCTCTCCCAGATTTGTTCACAATGGGGGCACTTGGCCCCTTGTATTGTGCTGCTAGAGCTAAAAATAGAAATTTCTTTTAATCAAGTCATCTTGAACCACAGGATAAACCTTCAATAAACTTGGTCAGTAGTGTCCTTATATGGTCCTAGGGTTAGGGGGCGCACAGCTGAAAATAGAAGAAAAAAACACTTTTAAATTAATTATACTCATGAATGATTGGATGGATCCTCCATAAAATTTGTCTGTAGCATACTTTTATGGTCCTCCCTCATATTTGTTTAACTGGTTCTACTTAGCCCATTCAAGGGGCCACCAGAGCTAAAAATAGAAAAACATTTAAATTACTTCTTATTAACGACTTGATCTTCACCAAATTTTGCCAGTAGCATCCTTACATCCATCTCTGTAAATTTGATGTAATGGTTCTGCTTGGCTAAGAAAATTAATTTTATCAGACAAACATTTATTTCTATAAAACGGTCTTGGAATAAAAACCATTAAAATTTAATATAGTTTTCATTATCTGTCTGCCGAAAACGCTACGAATCACATATTTAGACACACTATAATTATGATGTTATTAACATCTTTGCAGCATTGTAAAAAAAAACAGCAAAAAATATGAATCAAAACATCAAATGGATCAGAGAAAGTTTAATCATAGTTGGTTTTAAATGTTCTAAGTTTTGTAATATTTTACTGGTTCAACTGTCAATACAATTGGCGGCGGGTTTGTTTAACTTTTCTCAAAGTAAAATGGCCAGGCTACAAGTCACTCCAACATTAGAATTGCCATAACACAATTATAACACTAAATATTACATAATGAACAGTTTTTGAACTTTCTGACATTTTAAATCATTACATTATAACAAACGTTTACAAACCAAGAACCTGGTATTTCTTTCAAAGTACACCACAAGTGTAAATTATGTGAAATGTAAATAAATTCTTGGGGATTTCAGTACGAATTCCAGAGCATATGGTGTAAACTTATACACCCGAAGTGTTCATTAGGAAATATCTTAATTACAGATCACATCTGTTTGGCTACATAGTGTATATCTGACACTCTAACAGTCCCTCTCCCCACAACTGTACCCCCTTGTAACTCAACATATGATCTAAACCAACAATAATAAAAATGACCATTGCTGGGTAATATTATGCTTGTAGGAAGTTTTTTGTTGGGATTTTTACACTCATGTTGATAGAACTGAAACAGACACACTAGTGCACAGTCAAATAACCATGTAACCCTTACTCTGCTTAATATTTATAATGAACTTGTCCATTTTGCAATTTGGATAGTACCAAGTTAAAAGGGGTACTTACCAAAATTATACTGACAGAATGGCGAACAGTGCAGATCATGATCAGACTGCACGGATGTGCAGGCTGATCATGATCTACATTGGTCGTTAAAGGCAGAATTAATTGTGTCCAGCATGGTAACGCAGTATCTGATATTGCATCTTTTATAATTCTTAATCATGCTGTAACACTGCTAAAATATGATTGACATCAACGTGTCTTTTTTGAAACTGATTACTTGTATAAAAACATCACTTTGTATACAAGGTCATGATTCCTTTAAAAAAAAAATAGATTCACGATTCAAGGGAAATAAGGCTTACATTTTGACTCTCGTATATACGTATAATATTTGTTTCTAATCGGGTATTCATGTACATGTTCATTATTTTTCATTAGGCCGACACGATTGCTTGTCAATCACAGTCAAAACAAATATCAAGATTCCAGAAATAAACCTAAAATCTTCCCTTGTGGACTAGGACTGTATGAAATTTATCAACTGCCCTCCTACATTGAAATGAGCCCCACAAGAAGTTCAAGTGTTAACCAAAACAAACATCGGACAGAGTAAAACGAAATGACACAACATTTATCTATGGTGCCTTATATAATATTCCTGGTATCAACACATTTGACTTCCTTATTTCATGGGATATTTAAAATAAACCCCGCTTAATGTAATAATATAATATGTTTTGAAACTATATTTGCTGTACACATTTAATTACATAAAACTTTTCACATGAACCAACGATTTAATAGTTTGTCCAACAATAATTTCACAAACGCTGCATCGAAAATAATTGTCATTTTGTTTTCTATGTTCTCGTACATACGTCCAAACTGCATTAAAACTGCTTGTTTCAATATATATAATACTCGTATCGAATTTTCTTCTGTGATGACTACTCTCTGGGCGCAATCATCTGCAAAAGAAGATTTTACATTTCATAATTGTTGAGAAAAAAAAAAAAAAAAACAAGAACAAAAAAAAAAAAAAAAAAAAAAAAAAAACATTGACAATGATTTTCGTGTAATATGTTCTGATGAAAAGCTTTCTTTTTGCAGTTACAGAAAGAAACGCGATTATGTAATTTTTGCCGGGCTTGGATTATTGCCTTTTTTCACCTGCGATTTTCCACAGAGTAAGTTATACTTTTTGCAGGAATCTTACTATTCCTGACGTACATGTACTTTTTCAAACTTAGAAAGCTGTTTATATAACTAAGTTGTTTATTGCAAAATGGCATATAACTGTTAACACGGATTTATCTTTTTTTTTGTATCAGAATAAAAACAAGGTCTCTTTATATGGATTTGTATCTACATAAAACACTCAGGTATGAAACATGACACAACGGAAGAGAGGACTCGTACGGAAGTCCATGTTTCCATACGGATATAAAATCAAAATAAATGTTTAAAAAAATAAAAAATGCTCCTATGCCCTAGTGCCGACAGTGTCAGAATCTTAAAAGTACATTTCGCCCAAGAAATGCACTATATATACTGCTGTACATGTTGTCGCATTTCTGGACAAGCGACCATTAGAGTTAAGAACAAATCATTCCGTTCTATGAAAGAAAAAATCGCTCTTGTAAGCGGGGTCTTAATTTTGGGCTGGTTGTAAGTATGGATTCTACTGTAAATACCACTGCACGCGTGTGTGGAGTACATTGTGCCCTATAAACGTCTTATATAAGTCGACTCTCGAAAGTTCGAACACGCTCGGGGAAGCTAAATTTGTTCGAAAAATCGATAGTTCGAGGTTGCCTGGGCAACGATCGTACGGAGCAGTGACCAAGTCGGCGATATTCCGACCTCCTGTCGAACATGGTCATGTGTAAATCTGCGATACATAATGAAGACCGTGCATGATCGTATTGTGTTATGTTATTTTGCTTAAACGCAAATATACTAGTAAACGAGATTTTTTGGGGAATTTTGTTCAAAATGCATTTTCACGAATTGAAATTACTTTCAGAAACAAGTAAAATATGTCCAGCGGGTGTACCCTGGAATCAAAATGAGCCGTGCCATGAGAAAACTAACATAGTGGCTTTGCGACCAGCATGGATCAAGACCAGCCTGCGCATCCGCGCAGTCTGGTCAGGATCCATGCAGTTCGCTTTCAAAGTCTATTGGGATTGGAGAAACTATTAGCGAACATCATAGATCCTGACCAGACTGCGCGGATGGTTTTCTCATAGCGCGGCTCAAATTGCTGTGAGAATAATTAATAATATCTGGAAAGAACCTGACCAGCAGTTTCCATGAAACGAAAGCTTTTTAAGGAACGTGCCTAAAGTGATACGTCAAAATTTTTTTTTCAAAAATTGAGACAACACTTTAAATTACCAGGAATTCTAAATGAAAGTAAAAGCATTCCGCTAGTAAGTTCACGGAAGAATGTAAATATATAGCTCTATTATACGCTTGCTGGACAGTCTTCATTCGTATTGATATTTTCCGTCCCTAATTTGACGCAGATAGGCTGCTTACTTACTGATATAAAAAAAAATGTGTGATTGCCATATTTAACATGTCCATATATGTTTTCTGAAAAATAAGTTATCCGTATGTTTTTTGGTTACATGACGGACCTTTTATTTATACACCTCCATATTTTCGTGATGCATACGTGCTTTGAAAGTATTGTTGCCATGGCAACACAAATGATATTTATTTGTTAAATATGGTAGAATTTAATTTGCCTTTGATAACTTTATTACAATAAAGTTGTTTCTATATTGTTTATGAACATAAGAAAACAGTGATTTTCCAGTACTTTAAACAACTTACTATGCAATAATTACATCATGACACTAATACAGGTTTTCTCATGGAACGGCCCATATGTATATGCTATCTATATATTTGCAAAGTGTATGTTTAGTAACCTGTGCATAACAATAAAATTTATGTTTTGTTCCGTTAAGTTCCGTTCTATTTTACAGTACTAAAATATGCAGAAAAATCCACTTTTACGTTAGTCAAGTACCAAAACCGTAATTCAAAGTATTAGAAAAATAGCTGTAATGTTTAAAGTCACACCTCACTTTAACTAGCAATGATAATTTTAGATGTAGCTATCTGTTTTGAAAAATGTTGATATTGCGATATCTTGAGACATGACTCTTAAATGACACCGATAAGCAGAACTTTATATCTACGTGTAGTGTGAAAATTTCTTGGTGTTGTTTTTTGTCTGTTTCCAAGCAAACCAGCACAGTGCAGGTTATACTGCGTCTGTCCAGCTTAACATGGTAGAGGAAATTACCCATCATTGCCTTAGTTCATACACGGACGGGCATATAAGCAAAATCACCGTACTTCCGCAAAGCCATCTGTAGGGGTTCATTACACGATGAGCCGAGAATGGTTTCAAGCCAGCGACCATAACCACTCGGAAAATGGAGGCCCTTAAGGTACAATAAATTCATGGAATCGAATTTATAAGAATGTAAAACGAATAATTTGTAGATAATTATTTTTTCTTGAAAATAGACTTCATATTTATTTGTAATGTACTAGTTGCTTAACCCAAATGTATAGTAAAACCATCATGGAAATTAGAAAGCTCTTTCAAATGTATAAAATCTTTAAACTACCTGTCGGACCAATACGCATAGTGTACAGGATTGAAGGGTTCGCTCTGTTGCCGACAGGAAAATGCAAGTGAAGCCGTCGGCGGCGGGACGGAAGAGTAATCTCCTAGCTGGGAATAGTGGCTTCCTGAGTTACCCCCGAGCTGAAACCCTGAAAATAAAATTTACATGTATATATCGAAAACTGATGAAAAACATAAGAAACTATTTTGTTTTGACACAAGCCTCTGGTACTTAGAACATTCTTTTTATTATAAACTTTCCTACAATACATAAATACCTTATCTTAACTTTTATTATGCTGGACACGATTGGTTCTGCCTTTGCGACCAGTGTAGATCATGATCAGCCTGCACATCCATGCATTCTGATCAAGATCTGCACTGTTCGCCATTCAGTCAGTATCGTTTTGGTAAGCACCCCTTTTAACAGTTAATGGTACTGTCCAAATTGAAAGATGGACATGTTCATTATAGAAATTTAGCATGGTAAGTATTAAATGTATTTCGGTTGTATTCTTGTGAACATTTAATATATTTTTTACAAAATCTATACTTTTACTATTCAGTCTGCACATCATTTGTCTAATAAATGTAAAATCAATTAGGACCGTTAAAAACGAGAAAATAAAAAAAAAAATAATATGCCATTATTTAGAACATTACATCCTTTCTACTGATGTGTGTCGAGAAAAGGAAGTGTAAAACAGTAGGTAATAAACACAGTTAAAGTGTTCTCGCATATACAACACGGACTGACCTTTGCATGTATTTCTAGTTTCGAACCCATTCCGCCCCTACTACTGTCTAAAGAAACAAATATCAATTACATTCAATGTCTAACAAATAGTAAGCAAAAAACCCTATACTTGAAGAAGTAGGAATCACCTTCATTAGGATGTAGGTCATAATGATGATGACGACAGTGATGATGATGATGATAACAACAACAACAATCATAAAACTGAGAATTTGTCTACTGACCTGTTTGTAAAGACCCGTATCCACATGACCCCAGAGACGATCCAGCGTGAGGCATTCTGGAACTCTGTCCACAAGAGTTGTAATTCATATTCATCGTGGTAGGCCCTGGGGTCGGGCTGTGCCCGGGGAGGGACCATGAGTGATAGGCCGAATATTGGGAATAAGGTGGTGGAGAAAAGTAGTTCTTGGCAAAAGAAAATTGTCCAAATGCACAATGAGCAGGGTCACCAAAGAATGACTTGGTAAGTGCAATCGCCGGACGATACGGTCTCTTCATTCGTCGTCGTCGGCGATAATTCCCCTTTTCGAACATGTCCTCAAACGCTGGATCCAAAGTCCAGTAATTGCCTTTTCTTTCTCCGCCGCCTTCTCTAGGCACTTTTACAAAACATTCATTTAAGCTAAGGTTATGTCTTATGCTGTTTTGCCATCCCTTTTTATTTTTCTCATAGTACGGAAATTTATTTGTTATAAATTGATAAATTCCACTTAGTGTGAGCCGTTTTTCTCCGGATTCTTTTATTGCCATGGCAATCAACGCGACGTAAGAATACGGTGGTTTTACGTTGGGATCCTGGTCTTTATTCCTTGCATCTGCTGAAAAAAATGGAAAAGGTCACTTAAAGATTTAAACGATATAGAAGTTTTAAATACCTGAATATATTTTCATTTAATGACCAGAAGTAGAAAAGTCAGCTTGTGATTTCGGTAGTTGCAACCCATTTTGACGGATTTGTACATATTCGGATAAAAAATCAATATTTATAGGTTATTAGCTTTGTTCGAGTTCTGCAGTGGAAATATTATACTACTTTAGGAGCGCAATATTATTCCGCTGAGGAACGAGTGCATATTTCACGATACAAAGCTAATATTTTTGTTATTACATACGTATCTACAAATATTATTATTATATAAATATTAAGAATTTGTTCAATGGCATGAACAAAATTGACAATACAGGCGTAAATGAAAAGCTAACGCGACACCCACTAAAAGGACGTCACGCACCCGGTATGAAATTCAGATGTCAATACGGAAACATATTAACGTTTTCGGTTCAGTTCTTACTAAACGTAGAGTAAAAATGAGTATGTAATAGATAATTAGTATATGAGTTGTCATGTTAAAGGACCTCATATTGCAGAACGACGCTGTGTTCGCAAGTAACGTATCTTTTCATGCTTACTACGTCTTTCATTTTGAGCTAAAGTAAAAAACCAAATACATACAAAAGATATTTTAAAGGATCTGCAAAAAATACGAGAACCAAATTTCACACAATATTTTTAAAACTCCACCCATATGGTCCTTTTATCTTTGTTTCATTTTCACTCTTTATCTTGCTGCCCTTGGAATTTTAATAACTTTTCAACAAACTAATTTATTAATACTTTTTTCATAAATATTGAAATGACTCAGTAGGCTATATATATATATATATAATAAATTCGCTTACTTTATGCAATATATTAAATTTCACATACACACATGTAGCAGTAAAATTGTTAATCAAAAATCCCCATAAATGGAAATTTAACCTTGAATGACACATACAAATTCGGAAAGTATCAGAACGTGAGTAATTCTTGTATCCTATAGCTGATTCACTTGCACAAGCGGGATGATAAATGTGAACTTATACACCTAAAATATTGCTCATCGTATTTTTTTTATTGAACTTTTAATATCTTTTTAAGCAAATATTCCGAAATGGGTTATAATGTTGCAGATTTTCAAGTAAATACGCCTTTTTACATATAATGCACTAATTGGTCCTCCTTCTAGGGTTAATTTTCAAATTCAAAAGAATCGGGGGAAATCTGTAAGAAGATCCTTTAACTTAAAATGTTATATGTAGCTTCCTAGATTGAAAAACAGGTCTACATATATTTTTTGAGCATTTCTTATATATTTAAGCTTGAATCGCTGACAAATATGTTCAAACATGTACTACTCAAGTTTAGAAGGAATGGAAACACTGAATATATGTGCTAAAGCAGCAGCATATTGTAAAAAGGTATTTATGTGATTCTTTACTGCATGTTTGGGGGTTATATGGATAACACATTTCTATTTTTCTGCATAAATTTGATAAAATTTTTAAAAAAATGCTTTATGTCTATACTCTAGTAGTCACTTTTCTACTTCGTTTCGTTTAAGACTGACATAAGACCGGAACAGTTTCAGCACTGTGGATTGTAAATGTGTTAATGTGTAAACTTTCTGAAATTATATATACTTTAATTGTTCGCCAGGATATTTTGTATATCTATGTATGTATCATAAGCTTCTTCATTAGTTTAATTGATTTATAAAGTACTGTACAAAGAACTGTGCATTACAAAAAAAAAAAAAAACCCTGTTATTCATGTTAATATACATTTTCAGAAAAAAGACAGTATTTATGAATTATATTTAAAAAATTTCAAATCACCAAGTTTGTGTATATTATACGATGTATTTAGTATATCATGTTGTTATACCACGTAATTTTCATATGTGTAACCTGATAGAAAATAAAGGTATCTGACTGTCTATCTGTCTGTATGAAATAAATTTGTTCAAACATCATAATAAAGGACAATGAGTTTTCTCTAAACTTACTTTTCTTTAAATAGATAAGAAATCACTTCCATCAGAATATAATATCACGCTATACAGTTTTATATATCAAATGTTTTCATTCTCATGTATATAAACACCAGCATTTAAAAGGAAAGATAAAATAGTTCTAAACGCGCTCTGTATATCTCAAAAGTACAAAATAAACGATACGCGTACCATTTGAAGAATCGGATGTAATCTAGGTACACATGAATAACTTACGAACAATAACGAAAACTACCAAACATTATTAAATGTAATATTTCGCCTCATTTTCCAAATAATGTTAACAAGAAATGAACAACTAACTGACACAAATCAACGGTAGGCTAAATTTATTTTTGAAAGTATGTGTTAAATACAACTAGTATACCGTTTTTCTTCTTTTCACTGTGGCTGGTGACTTTCAATGACTCCCGAACCCCAACTGAAGAATCGGGAGACATTTTTTCCAGTTTAACAATATAATTGGTCTCTTCCATTGCGCTCCTCTTGTCGTCTGCGGCAGTCATTTTGTCTTCAACAGAATATGTGTCGCGTTGCGGGGCAATGTTTTCTATCCTCTGCTTTGAATCCGAAGAATAAGTTGTATTGTTTCTTTCAATGTCGTCGCACACATTTTCCTCAAGTTTATTTTCACTGTCGTCAAAATTTTCCGCTATGTCGTCTGCAAAATTGTCATTTATTTGCCTAACGGTATTGTATCCGTATTTCGGAAAAGACACTGCATTCTGCAGACTTGAAAGTTCACACTGTGCATGTTTATTCTCATCGGTACTGTAATAACCTCCTAATGAAAACTTCGGATCATTTAATGGGTACCTTCCAGAAGTAAAATCCATTTTTCAAGAAAAAAATGAATAATGAGTGTTGTCAAACATAAAATATGAATGTTTTGAAATGGTACATGAAATGTAACACTGTTAATAAACATATGCGAAGCTCATTTACATGCATTATGAAGTTAACAGTCAAAGCAATGATGTTTGTTTTAAAAACAGACCTGCTGTGGGAGGTGCTACGTATGTTCAACATTGTTTTTGATTCGCTGCCTCTGTAAAAAGCGTAATAGAGAGCACGCGCTGAATCCTATCAACATCCAATCAGATGTAACGGTAAAACGCACGTGCTGGCCTCTATCAACACTTTGTATACTTTTGGTGATTGACGTGCAAATATCATGCCAATTACAAGAGTTGATATTCTGTTGGCATATTAGCTCTCGTTTGTTTGTGAAATCTCGTTGACTATCGTTGCCCCCTACCGGTATTGTTATTGTTACACCTAAATTGTCTGCAGAGAACACGTACCATACTGTACACTCGCCCATGCCATAGAAAACACATTGATGACAGGTTTTTGTCCTCACATTTTGTTTTGTTAGGAACCGTATTTTTTTTTCTATTTTCACTTTCACCAGATATAACACAAAATCAGCCCAAAATAATTATGTTGTATAGTTCATGTACCTATCAATAACTCGCCCTTATTTCTTGCTTAATATAATATAATATAATATAATATAATATAATGTAATGTAATGTAATGTAATGTAATGTAATGTAATGTAATGTAATGTACAGTACAGTACAGTACAATACAACACGATACGTTTCAGTGTAAGATTGAAATATCTTTCACGAGTGAACACCTAAGACAAACAAATTTTCTTTTCATTTCTTGTTTTGACTAAATTTACCCATTCTATAATTTCTTACCACTGAAAAATATACTTAATATTTTTCACTATGAAAATACCAAATATATTTCACTTTAATGTTTCGATAATTCACTGAAAAACGTGTAATAGAATATAATAAACAGGGCAGGTCTCCGTTTCAGTGTAAAATCGAAATATCATAAGATGCAATAATTTCTCCAGTGGCGTGGCCACGAGTGGAATTGTTAGCTCCTGTTTTTAAGAATGACAAATTTTCTTTTAAGTGGTATAATCCAATTTGTGTGTATTACCCGATATATTCACTCATATATTTCAACAATTGACAGAAAACATGTAATACTATTTATATTTGATTGATAATAATACTTATAATGTGGCTGCCACATTTTTAAGAGCATTATTACATTAATTTATTGTTAAATCCTATTTCTGATAATTGTAAATCTCAGTTTTTAAAGGTTTAAAATGTTATGTACATAGAAAAAAGTATTATTGAATCCATTTTTTGTATTATCTCCCTTTATGACCCTAACTTTTTTAAGTTTATGTGCATTATTGAAAGTAGTGCTTTATATATCATATTTAATAGACGTGCGGGCCCTAAAAAATCGCACGTCATATTTCAGAACATATGTCAAAACTCAAAATATAAATCGAATTGAACCGATGTTGGTTTCTCCTTCATTAAATATACAAAACAATAATTCAGTATGTTCGATAAGGGCTTGTTTTCATATTTAAGATAAGAGCGATCCACAGCCCAAGGCTCCTAGTTTCTGTACAGGCAAAGACTTCGCAAGTACGCATATGAATGAAAGATGGAAGACACTTCAGTCATTCATATTATTAAACACAACTACGGCCTAATTTGATGACCTAAATCATGCTTGTTTAATGATTTTAAGGTTCAGGTATATATAGGTAACGCTAACAAGTGTAGGCCTACGTGTATTTTGTAACGTGTTTACACATTGTTTTCTGTCCGGATGACGCAGGGAACATTCACACTGTCCGGATATAAATAGTTCCATCTCTCCTTGCCCGGAATAGAACTCTCCACCCCCCCTTGCCCGAGACAATTCTCCACCTCTCCTTGCCCGAGACAGATTTCTCCACCTCTCCCGGGATAGAATTCTCCACCTTCCTTGCCCGGAATAGAATTCTCCACCTCTCCTTACCCGGGATGGAATTCTCCACATTTCCTTGCCCGGGATAGAATTCTCCACCTTCCCTGCCCGGGATAGAATTCTCCACCTCTCCTTGTCCGGGATAAAATTCTCTAGATCAAACTAGAAACTTCCCGCTTTACGGGTCGTATGCTCTACATACTGGACTGACCGGGCAGGTTACTTTTGTTAAGTTGTGGACACATTTTAAATATTATGAGTTAAAAGTTATAATATACAACATATCTTAAAACTATTAATTTGGTTTTGAAAAGTAACTGATAACTTGTCTTTGACTATTAAATAACAGAGATAAGGACTTAATCAAATGCTCAGAGGTGAGCTAGTAGAACCATAAGGAGAATTTCACATGAGAGATACCACATGTAAGTGCTTCCTTAAGTTCGTTTGACGTTAATCATTAGCTTTGCACTTTTCAAGATGTGCTTCTTCTAACACCAACCAGCGCCGACCTTACATTGAGTCTTCCTTTCAAAGACAGCTTTAGAGGGATTGTTAAAAGTAGCCTTACGCAAAGTTGAGTTTTTATAGTGTTCAGATGATTTTATAGTGTTTAAAGGTAAGTACAACCTTTTCAAAATTATTATATTTTCCAGTCATTTTAGGCAAGGTAATAAAAACAGAAAACAAACAAAACAGAAATAAGAAAGAAACCGTAGATATGCGCAGTGTAGTTGATAGACTAGCTACTAGACTGATAATAAAGAATTTGTCACAAATTTTCAACTTTTGTAATTTTTCTTTTATTCTATGTACTAGTGACAAATCAAGTCATTTTTTTAGAGATTTTCTGAGAGAACTTGTTGTAATATTATCACAGGATATTGGATATAGGATGGCTAAATTCACAATTTTAAAAATAAAAATTATAAAAATGATATATCATATTCTAGGAGCTAGTCTAAGTTGTTGACTACGGTGGTGTAGAGCACGTCGGATTCCTGATACACATGCAGAGAGGGGGTTCTAATCCAAAAGGTAATGTAATTTGCCCGAGTCCTCTACAGTCGCTTATTAAAGCTCGAGGACTGGTCCAGGAAGCAGGTCACCGAGAGAGAAAATGTTTGGAAAACGTTTTCAACTGGTCACTGTACATAACTTTTTCATCTCCTTATTATTCGTTAGTTAACGCGCTGATATGGGCAAAATATTCACTTACTGATCGACAAGTCATTCAATATAGATCTGCAGTCAAACCTGTCTATAAAGACCAACCTTGGGAGAGCCAAAATGTGGTCTTTATTGGGAGGTGGTCTTTATTCACATGTTAAAAGCCACTGTAAACGTTAAAATGGGAAACAATACATGTGGTCTTTAGAAGCAGGTAGTCTCTGTTCAGAGGTGGCCTTTAACACAGGTTTGACTGTATGTATTTTTACAGGACATAAGAAATAAATGTTCTTCTATGTATTATTACAGGACATAAGAAATAAATGTTCTATCGTTTTTCTCCTTAAAGATTTGACTTTAGCCCAGGTAAAGAGATTTTGTGAAATTTTGACCAGTCAATAACACAAAAAAATATTGACCGTCGATTTTATAAGAAGTCATGTAATAATCTTTCTTATTTTTTCGAAGTGGTAATATGGTGATGTATCTATGGCAATTTATTTACAATGATGTCATACAAAACAAAACAAACTAAATAAAAAAAGGGAATTTTACCAGAGGGACTATTTTTGATGCTTTTGACGTTATGGCTACGTGGGCTACATATATGATTTTAGTCGTACATTTATATGAATGCTAATTTAAGACGGCGAAAAAATGTGTGTGTTTTTTTTTTTTTTTTGCTCCAGTTAACCTCACACTTACACAATTAGATCATTTGGCAACTTCTGATGGTATTTGAAAATTTATAGGCTATATATCGTTCTTTGCAAATGATTACTCTGGCCCCAGTTTCAAAGAACAACTTTTACTAGCCAAAGTTTCTTAGTAAATGTGTAATCAAGCCTCCTGACCCAAAACTGCCAGTCTCTCCCCCGCTCCCTCCTTCCCTGCTGTTATACGCATGGATTTGTTGTAAGGGAGATAATGAGGTGATATAGTTATACATTTTGACAACGAAATTATCATTCTTTATTCTACCTCTAGAACGCACTATGAACTACAGTGTTCATTAAAGAATATATTACTACATTTTAAGTCTTGCTTTCAAAGTGATAAGCTATTGGTGTAGAACTTTTGCCTTTTTGCATATCCTAAAGATATCTGTATTAATGTTTGATGATAAAAACATATTTTGCTCCACTGTACCAACAGCAACATTTCTTGAGTAGTCATCATGGATCGTACATAGAATGTATACGGTCACAATAAACCGTGGACCTTGAAATACTCAAAACTGCTACGTATTTTACATTGTTAAACCTGTAGAGGTCACATATTGGTTTAAACATATTTTATTTTGCAATATTTACAACATGATTACAAATATACAATAAAGGATTGGACAGGAAGCTTTATAAGCTTAAGGTTGTCCTCTCCCTTTTACAACAATGTGCATATATAGTTCATGGCAATAGAAACCTTCAAATGCATGGAAAAAATTGCAAACGTTTACTAAAGAATATTACACAGGTGTAAAGTAACTATTTATAAAGTTATCCGTAGTAGGAGATACTGGTATAAAAAAGAAAGAAAAAGGAACAGAAATAGTAAGAAATTGACAACAAAACTAGAGGCAATTACATGATGTAGTTACATGTCACTTAACACAGTTAAAAGGGTTTGATATGCTATTTTTCATGTAAGCTATTTCTGATATGTTTACTTCTTGTAGATCAAATCGTTTGGATTTAACAATGTAACACTGAACAGCAGTAAATATTTCTAACGTGGAATCATCTGATAGGGCAGGACTACCTTGTAAGATAACATTTAATGTTGGAGTACAAAACTGGGATATGATATTGAACAATTGTATTCTTAAGTGAGAATACTCGGGCATATGAAAAAAATAGTGATAAGGCGTTTCTACATCCCCGCAGTCACAATTTGGAGACTTCAATAATGTTTTAACATAGAGCTCAGAAGATAGAGAGCTGCATTGCGTACGTTGCCTTGTATGAAGTATCTGAGATTTTCTCTACTCCTGTCAGAAAGTACTTTGGAACAGTAGGAATGTCATTATTTAACATACGCTTAAAGGATGCTAGAGAACAAGCATTACGTATTTCGCTGAAGAGCGTTGAAGTCCCGTATGACTGATGGAAGGAAGGAACTGTAATACAATGCAGTTATGTGTGAACATAGTCTGAATATTTTCAGCATTTCTAAGAGGGTATCTGTGGTCTCTTCCTACATTAGATGGAACAAGGTCTGAAAGATAGGACGGGTGAGGTTATTTTTCATTTTATAAAACAGCACTAACTTATGTTTTTTCCTTCTGTTTGCAAGGGTTTCCCAGCCAACTTCAGATAAAGTTTGTCAATAGAAACGAGTTTCGTTGTTCCAGTTACTATTCTTGCTGCTTCATGCTGAATTTTTTCAAGTTCCTGTTTTCTATTTGAGTGCAATTGTCAAAAAGTACGTCACCAATATTCAAGAATAGGTCTAATGAATGATTTGTAGATTACTCAAGAGAATTTCTGTCTAGCTGAAATTTTAACTTTTCATGACATTTATTCGCAGCCAGGCTTTCTTTGTTATGTACTCAATTTGTGTAGTCACCTAAGATCATTTGATAGAAAAATACCTAAATGTTTATGATTATGGACTTCGTTTTATTTGCTGACCCTGCATTAATAGTGGAGGATGATAGACTCTTTTTGTTTGCGGGATATCAATAACGACTACGTTTTAGAAGGGTTTAAGTTCACTATCCACCTTGATGCCCAGTTTGAAATTTTATTAAGATCTGAATTTAAGATAGCAGAAGCAGTATTTGGATTTTCAACTTCAATTGAAAGGCTCGTATCATCTGCAAATAACCTTATATGAGCTTGAATATCTAGGACTATGTCATTGATGTAGATTAAAAAAAAAAAAGGGGGCCAAGGATTGATCCTTGGGGAACCCCCTGCAGTGATTACTTTTTGAGATGATTTACAGCCAGGAAGTATAACACTTTGTTTCCTATTATGCCAGATATGAGGAATACCAGGATAATAAGGACCCAGAGATTCCAATAGACTTAAGTTTATAAATGAGACCCTTGTGCCAAACACGGTCGAATGCCTTACTTAGTCACAAAATATAGCCCTTATCTCCTTTACCAGAATCAATAGCTTGTGAAAATAAATTGTGGATATAGTAAGTAAGTTGGTTTACTGTACAGTCACCCGGAACAAAACCAGACTGCAGGGGAGAGAGGATGTTATGTTCATGAAGAAAATTGAAAGTATGTTTGAACACGATTTTTTCATAAACACTTTATTGACAGTACTTATGAGTGAAATAGGACGGTAGTTATATTTACAAGAGAGGGGTCTCCAGACTTAAAAAATGGTGTAACATTAGCGTTTTTCAACTGTTTGGAACTGTAGAAATACGCAATGAGTAATTAAAGAGGTCACACAAGGGGCCGGATAGTTCTAGAGAAAGCTCACGAAGGATACGATTATTTATACTATCAGGGCCTGCAGCATTTACCTAGTTGAAGAGATTGTAAAAACAGATATTACTTCATCTGGGGAAATAGTAATACTAACAAGGAGGTCGTGATCAACAGATTGTGGGTGTGGCAGCGGCGGTGCTGAGTTCTCATCATAACGTGTTTGACCAACAAAAAGTCATTGAACAAGTTGGCTTTACCAGGCATATCTTCAATAATTTTATCATCATATGACAAGGGAGGAATAGAGGAGGAGGAATAGGTTTTATGAAAGATTTCAAACAAGACCACCAAGTTTTGTTGGTTTTGAGATTCTGATTTTAACTTTTTAGAAAGAAGATCCAACTGTTGACTCTTTGCAACACGATTTTGTTACTATAAGATTGCGGAGGTTTCGAAATTTTTCCACGTGATACGGAGTGTTTCTTTGTCTTGCCTTTCTATAGTAACGTTTACGTTTCCTAATTAGTAATCTGATTTCATTCGTGAACCAAGACGGTTCACCCTCTCTGATCAGTACTTTTCTGTTCGGGATACATATTTTGGCATTCTCAATAATTTTATTTGCAATGTTTTCCGTGTACTTATCATATCCTCATGTTTGAGAGAGTCCCAGTCAAATGTTGATGTATTTGCCTAAGTCTGTCGTAGTTACCCTTATCGAATATCCAAACGTGGCGGTAAAATGGTGGAAATTTTGCCTTTTTAAGGTTTAAAAGTCCATAAACTGGGCAGTGGTATCTAACGTTTTGAGGAAGAAAAGGGTCACCAACGCCACTTATGTGTATTAAGTTTTTATTTGAGGTAAAAATTAGATCAATGATTGAGGATGATGTTCTCAGTGAATGTGTAGGTGTATCAATTAACTGCGTCAAGGAGAACTGGTCACATATACTACTGACTTTTTTGTTAGAAACCTGGTTGGCTATGTTAAGATTAAAGTCACCGGCAATAATGATGTTTTTAATACCTGTATCAAAAGCAAGATGAATAGAGTCTAATATCAAAGAGTGTTGAAAGGCATCAGTATTTGGTGACCTATAAAATGTACCGAAAAGAATACGTTTGTTAGAAACTACTATTTCAATCCAAAGACATTCCACACCGTTGATTTCAAGATCACGCCTTCTTCTATAGTATAGTACTGTTTTACATAAAGAATAACGCCTCCATATCCGTCTGCTAGGTCCTTTCTCTCAGGAAGTGAAAAAGACTCCAAAATTAATTCGTCGTTAGGAAAATCTCTATGTAACCATGTTTCTGAAAAAGCTAAGATACCGAAGTCCTTTAGCTCTGCATAAGGGAATCTAACTTTAAAGCTATACTTTGAACATTAACTGGATAAAGGAGATGTTTTGGAGAGATAAATTATGCTCCGTAAAGGTCGTAGTGAGGATGATGACGATATGGAATCATTCGATCCAGGTCCTGGGTTTAGATGTAATCACCTGATAAAGTATAAGTGAATGAATATTCCAAATTTGGACGGATATAAACAGTATAGCAAAAGAGTCAAAGAGCAAGGATGAGAAATATATGTTTTTAATCTGCTTTTGGCTGACTGGGTATCTGTGACTGTTCAACTGAACCTTAAGGTTGTGTAATGTTGTATAGAGAAGAAAAGATCCGAAATTATAGCAAATGGCAGATAACTATCACAGCAAGAATAAAACAATAACCATACCAGAAAAAGAAATCTGAATTTAACAGGCAGATAAATTCCTCTCATGGTGGTAGATGACTTACGTTTCATAATTACGTTACTGCAGAACACAGCAGAAGAAACAATAGGAAAGCCACCATGAAAGAGAAAGTCCTGGTATAAAACTTTAGGATAACTATCAACAGGTATACAATACAAAACAATACTGAGTTGTTGTCAAAACAAAAGGAGAAAAGAAACCAAAACAAAACACAAGAGAAAAGTAAAATCATATTTGTAGAGAAGGAAGATAGATTATACTGGAATCAATGCAGTTGACTGAAATTTTAAGGAATAGGATTAATTTTGTATAAATTAAGGATATGGTGTGAAATTCAACCGCTCCAGGTCTATAATGCATGGTGTTTTATGATGTTTAAGTTTTAGTTATGAAGTAAAAGTAGTGAATAGAAAGTATTGCTCCTGTTCTGTTAGATCATATGGTTAACGTTGATACTAAAAAAGAAATCGGCTTGAAACTGCAGAATTAGCCACAAAAAAAATAAAAGAAGACATACCATACATGACCTCGTAGTTTAAGCCTTACGCCATTTTTCTGAGTTACAGAGAATATTACTTTATGTAATCTAGTAATTATTGAAGTTTTGACTTCTGATGAGTATACTTTTTGTGAACAATACTAAAATAAATGACAAAAGTGAAATTCTAAATAGGAAGTAAAGCTTATATAGTGTTCTATAATAAGTAACAATTAAAGAAAAAAAGAAAACATCTTGAAACAAGATGTGCCATAACAGAAACATACACAACATATGGTCTTGTGAAATGTGCCGTTAGTCAACAATATGGGGTACAAGTAGTTTTAGAATAACAATGGATATTAATTTTGTAATCAGTATTTATATGAACCTTGTTTTGTAAAGAATATAATTTTAAGCGAACAAAATTTATTTTGACACAAGTGGGAGATTACTAAGAAGTACAGTTTCATACAATTAGCATCTGATGATAAAAGGAAAAAAAGAAGAAAAACATTGATACAGACTTAGCCATGAGAGAAAAACAGTAGACCTGGCCTCTTGGGATACGCTGTAAAACAACATTTTTACTGTTTTTTCCCGAGTTTCAAAAAATATTAACCTATTGTAGTGCACCAGTTGCTAAAAACCATGATTTTGTAGTGAAATATAAAATGTTTGCAAGCAAGAACATTTTTTTACAAAAGTGAAGTACAGAAAAGAGAGTACGATAAACATTTGAGAATAATAAAACTTTTTTGAAAAACGGACTGAACCACATAACACAACATATATTGACTCGCGGGGTTAGCTATAAGATCACAATTTTAAGGCACCAATATAGTTTTCTAAGTTACAGAAAATGTAACTTTTTCTAACCTAGAGATTGAAATCTTAATTTTATAATGAAATATAACTGTTGCGAACAAAAATACTTTGACAAAAGAAATCCAATTTATGACCACTAGATCCTTAAATGTTCCCATAAAGAACAGGAATACTGGAGAAAAATGAATATACTAAAACACAAACAAACTTGCAGACGATAATGCATATTTTACAGTATGTAAATGTTAACAGTTCACGAAAAACTATCGGTATTAATAATAAAAAACAACAGAAAAAAAAAAAAACAATACGATATAGCATGTTTCGCCTTACACGAAAATTGATGAGACTTTAGTCAGAGTACAATGCATGCGAACTATAAATAAGCAGGATAAATGTACTATTTTTCCAAGTTACAAAGAATGTAACTTTTTGTAACCTAGATATTATTAAAAACCTAAATATTTTAATGAGATATAACTATTGCGAACAAAAAAAAAAAAAAAAAAAAAAAAAAAAAATACTTTGACGAAAGTGAAGAAATTTCTAGAAAGTACTGAAGTCTGCTTGAAACTTGTGACCAAGTCTTAATTGTGTAATGATATATACTTTGCGAACCAAATATATTTGGCAAATGGATAATATAAATGAAATTTATACATAACACGTTAAGTTCTGATATTTATGAATAAAAGTAGTCCAAATTATGACCACCAGATCCTTAAATGTTCTCTTAAAGAACAGGAATACTAGAGAAAAAACAAAGAAACAAAAAAACATACAAAACACAAATAAACATACAGACGATAATGCATATTTTACAGTATGTGTATGTTAATAGTTCACGAAAAACTATCGGTTTTAATAAAAACAAAACTACAATAGCATATTTCGCCTTACACGAAAATTGAAAGGTTTTAATCACAATACAATCAATGCGGAACACAATATGATAATGACCATATCTACAAATTGCAGGATAACGCTACTATTGTTTCAAAGTTACAAAGAATGTAACTTTGTAACCTAGAGATTATTAGAACCTTAATTTTGTAGTGAAATATAACTATTGCGAACAAAAAATACTTGACAAAGTGACGAGATTACTTGGAGGTACTGTAAACTGCTTGAAACTTGTGACACAGTCTTAATTTTGTAACGAAAGAAAAAACAACAAAAATCATAAGTGACAAAAGTGAGTTGTATGGATATTAAGTGGCATTTAACAACGCTTGCAGATAAGGTTTGTGATCAAGTAATCGTTACAGCGAATGTATGGAATTTCTTACCAAACTGGATAATGTAAATGAAATTTATACATTACACGTTAAGTTCTGGTAATTGTGAATTAAAAGTAATCAAATTTTTGATCATTTGATCCTCAAATGTTCACATAGAGAACAGGAATACAGGAAAAATATATACAAAAAATACAAACTTACAGACAATAATGCATATTTTACGGTATTGTATGTTAATAATTCACAGAAAAAAAAAACTATCGGTATTAATAAAAAAACATCAACCAAAAAACCCCAAAAAACTACGATATAGCATATTTCGCCTTGCACGAAAATTGATGAGATTTAGTCACAATACAATGCATGTGAAACACAATATAATAATGACCATAGCTATAAATAGTAGGATAACTGTACTATTGTTATATAACGTGATCTCAGTGACTGTGACAAAATTTATCAGTACAGTTTGCACTTATAATTAGGACACTGTTGTACACTAACGAAAAGTCAATGTTCGAATCTGACCAGATCCTCACTACATGTGACACGATGTACGTTTTGGTGCTTGTCCTTTACAAATATCATACCGTCGAAAGTCCAGCAGCTATCGATTTTGTTATTTCTTACTAGAAGTCGGGCAGTATAGAAAGCAAAGTTACGTTGCTTAGTGAGATCTTCATTGATGTATATGCCATTTAGCCCGTGTGATTTCAATCCTGTACGAGCCTTAAGAAGACGCTGGCGAGATCTGTACGACACAAATTTTACTATGATGGGTCTTGGGGTTCCGGTGTCACTACGTTTCCCTGCTAGAGGTCACATATTCTGCCTGATCAAATTGAAACCTGGTCCTAATGGTCCTATTCAATGTTTTTCTTTATAAAATGTTGGTCAAGTTTAAAGTTAGGTTATCAGAGTTCAAAAAATAGGCTATTAAGCCACATTAGAGAAAAAGCCGTTAATATTTCATTAAGAGCAAAGTCTGCTTATCTCACTGGTCGCCAGGTCAATAGTAAGTGACATTCACCGCAAAATGTGATATTTTCCTTCAAAACAAACTTACGCACTGTACTAAAACTAAGTATAGATCTGTATAGATGAAAAATGAATTGTAAATGAGTAGTTACTAAAGGTGGGTTGACTGTCTGTAAACATTCTATCTTACAAGATTTAGCTTATCAAGAGGTTCCTTCTAGCGCATATGCAGAATTCTCCCTTTTAAGAAAATCTGTTTTTAGCACTATGTTACAGATGTTTAATACGAAAATGATGAAAACTGTTATCGGTAGGTTACTTTATGTGTATTCTTAATTGTTTTGAAAAACAAGATATCAGATGTTTTACACGTAGGCCTACATTTATTCAACGCAGTTCTATACAGAATTTGTCCTCCGCAGATGTTGTTGTCACGTAATAACACACGCGAAGCTTAAGCATATATGTACAGACAAAAATTCCACATATGCATTTACGCAAAAATTAAATTAAAGAAAGTAATTGCAATCCTGACGCCTAGCTCAACATTGCTAGAAATATCACGTGACCAGACACTATTTCATTACGTAATTATTTGGCGGGAGTCTATTTTTAAGTCTTGCTTATTGATTTAACCATATTTTATTGCTCACATATACATGCAAGTAGATACATAGAATTACAAAAATACAAAAGCAAATGAGTTGGGCAACAAGTTTTAACAACATTACATTAAGCCCTTCCCAGAATCATACTTATTCATTACATAAATCTCTATTGTGCGTTATCAAATATTCAATGCACGGGTTAATTATACTCCATACGAGTTAATGTACCTTGTCGGCATGATTGACTTAAGCATATACATACATTATATTAGTGACGAGTTTATTCGTAGTGAATATGCATGAATCCAAGACGTATCTCTTTTAATTTGTATAACTGTGTCAAATTTCAGCTGATCGAAACCACATTTACACCTACTGACAAACTTATAACATATATTTGGAAACCTGAAAAAGTACGTGTTGGTAAGTTCAGTTCTTTTTTCTTTCTTTTTGGAACTGCCTAATGACAGCCCGTTTATTGACCTCTTAACTTACACACAACATATTAACACATCTTAACAGTCAAACAACGTATAAGCCGCGCCATGAGAAAACCAACATAGTGGCTTTGCGACCAGCATTGATCCAGACTAGCCAGTGAATATACATTTGTTGGCATTTTCTCACAATTTGGTTTGAATATATTTTGTGTTCAGGAAACAACTAACCAGATACTGGAACATTTAGTATATTATAAACTATTCTTAATAATGTAAGATGGACTATAGCGCCATTGTGAGCAGCAAAAGTATAGATCATTAGACGTTAGCTCGCATAAAATCATTAGCTAAATAACAGAGACAGGACAAAACATACATAAGATCCGAAGGCGGGAGCAGCCGAACACAACAAACACATCTTCCAAATAAAATATCTCACAACTCCTATTTTACCTGTATAAAAAGATATAATGTATAATGTAGAACTGTTACAGCAGGTTATATTGAACGAAACCAACATAAGAAAACAAGAACATACCCAAAATATCTTTAACTTATTAGTGCATGGTATAAAAGTATATTAAAATATTACAGTTTACTGAAAAATTGATTTATTGAGTCAAATGCTTTCTCTTAATCACTTCAAACATTGCAGTTTATATTTACTTACAGTGATATTAAAAGTATCTGTATAATACACAAAAATAGAAACGTGCATGTATTTTTAAATGATAAATACAAATTATAAAGTAGAAAAATGGAAAATGTTTCTGTTTATGTAGTTTGATACAATGGCGTCACGTGATTTATCCGGATAACGTAGAAAAAAATCTCTGGACTCAGTGTAGGGAACGAAACTCCCTTAAGGAATGTATGAATTGATTAATAATTAACAACCCGTGACTAAATTCATTAAAATGGTAACGTTACTATCTTTCTAAAGATTAAACATTACATAAAAACATTTGACAAAAGAAAAATAATTCCAAAAAATATCTCAATGTCCGGATCTCTTTAATCATGGGCACATATCTCAGAAAACAAGCAAACAGACTTGTACATTCTATTTCATCATATCATCCTGTACGAAAAAAGGACCTGTTTTACAGCTGTAAAACGTCTGTAAAAGACCTGTATTTTGAAATTACGACTGTAAAAGACCTGTAAGTGGAAAACTGATCAGAAATACAGTTAAAATTTTCAGATGTAAACTATGAAGGTCTCAATTTACAGCTGTAAAAAATTACCGTTGAAAGTTACAGCTGTAAAATGGTCATGTCTCAAACTTACAGCTGTAACATTTTTGGAGGGAAACATGAGTATTGTCAGCCATCTTTAATGCATTTTGGCGGGATATAACTGAAATTCACACAGACATCACATCTTGTAAAATTTTGGAATTTAAAGCGGTATAGAGTAAGTACAGATGTTAAATTATCTATTATAGTTGTAAAAGGACATGTATAAGTACACACATTAACTATTTACTCTATACTGGAAGCCGATAAGTTTAAAAGAAATAATTACAAGATTGTCATATGTTTTCATGACTGACAAAGAAAGTTTTATAAACAAGATCTGCATATTTTCTACTTTGTATCCTATTCTTGAATTTTGCTGTTGCCAGCTATACTGTAGTCATACCACTTATACTTTACGTACTAGATCATTTATTATGCAATTTTGCATAGTTATTGCTACCTTATCTAGAGAATTGCAATTCATCCTAAAACTTTTTGCACCTCTACTTTCGTCCCTTAAAATAATGCCCTCTTTTTCAATACCTATATTTCTACAGCTGTAACTTTTGGGCATTTTTACAGCTGTAACTTTTTTCATTTTTACAGCTGTAACTTTTTTTACAGGTGTAGCTCATTTGCATATTTCGAACTGTTTTACAGTTGTTTGACAGCTGTAAATTGAAATCTACAGCTGTAAAATCAATATTGTTATATAAAATCTACAGGTGTAAATTTGGAATAAGCATGACTGTTATTTTGAACAAAAATACAGGTCTTTTACAGCTGTAAAATTTCATACAGGATAGACCATAATGTTTATTTTTGACTGTTAAAATTTAAACTGAAGAAAAAATTCTTATCACGAAAATGCTGTCAAAAATGTGATCTTCCCACAGATACCCATTATGAAAACTTGTGCGAGTTCCACATTTTTCAAATATCCTAGCCAAAAATCAAGCACGCGATCCTATGTTTTTCATTTGTCGATTTTTTTAGTATATTCGGAAGTAATACAAGAGCTGTAACAGGAGAAGCGCGCTCGACTATTTCGATGCTGGATAGTGAAACTGGGCACATCTGAGGAAACTAGAGCTGTCACTGGAGTGTTTAATGACTCCAATTGTGGATGAAGATATTGCACAACAGCCTGAGTCTATGTCAAAAATATCAACATAAAGTAATAAGAGAGGTAATAGATAAAATGTATCAAAACACTATATAAGTATATCCTAAGCAAAAAGGGGCATAATTCATTAAATATTGGTGCCAGAGTTATGCAGCTTGTGTCATATAGTGTGGGTGATGCTGTTGAACAACTATTTTAGGTTTGAAGCAAATCCATTCAGTAATAACAGAGACAGAGTGAAAGTGCATCGAAACTTTAACCTGAAATTCTAAGTAAAAAGGGGGAATAATTAATGAAAAATTGGTGCCAGAGTTATGCATATTGCGTAATATGGTGTGGGTGATGATGTTGAACAACTATTTTAAGTTTGAATCAAATCCATTCAGTAATAACAGAGTTAGAGTGAAAGTGCATTAAAACTTTAACCTGAAAATCTAAGTGAAAAGGGGGGATAATTCATGAAATATTGGTGCCAGAGTTATGGCCCTTATGTCAGATGATGTGGATGATGATGAGGAATAAGTATTTCAAGTTTGAATCAAATCCATCAAGTTATTACAGAGATAAGTTGAAAAAAGAGAAAGTGCACCAAAACTTTAACCAAGGTGGGGACGCGGAAAGACGCCGACGCCGACGCTGGGGCGAGTAGGATAGCTCTCCTTATACTTCGTATAGTCGGGCTAAAAATGATCCGATCGTGCAGAACAATCTTAAATTGGTAAAAGTCAAGAACATCTGACATATTATGCGCTATACGACGAAATTAGAAGTATGGATGCACACTATTCTTTACATTTTCTTCCAAGATATATAACTAGTGAACAGTTATTACAATCTTAACTATGAAAGAATTTATCTAAATTTGCTGCAAGCAAGTCTTTCAATTTCTTTTCTGTCTGTTTTTCCTGTGTTTGTTTCTGGCAGTTTTTCCATGATCAGGTAATACTTTGGTAGTACGGTAAAAAGCCCTGGCTTATCTGTATGAAAATCTTCGCAATATTTTTGAAGCAGCTTCTCGGTGATGTCACTACCAGTTGTTTTAATAACGCATGCGCACACAACCTGATAGTAAACGTCGTCTGGTATCGGAACAAGGACTGCTGACTCTACTCCAGGAAATGTTTTCATCACTTGCTCTAAAATTTCGGGGGCAACATTCATTCCTCCCGAAATTATCATATTAGATTTTCGGCCTTCAACAAAAAACTCCCCTTTCTCAGTCATACGCCCGATATCGTCTGTTTTATACCATCCGTCGGCAGTCATTACAGCTTTAGTTTTCTCAGGATCATTGAAATACCCTTTGAACATTCCAGGTGATCTAACATATATTTCACCTCTTGTATTCACAGGTATTGTTTTGCCACTCTCATCAACAATTTTCATTTCAATCCCTTTCATCTTTAACGGTGTACCGCATGCATATTCAGTAAAACTGTCGCCCTCTGTTATCAAAATCTGGGTTAAAAATATCGTTTCTGATGTCCCATAAACACAGCAAAGAAACTTCCCTGTTTTTCCAATGCTTTCCGTTAAGGCTTTTGTCATTGGCTGGCCTCCCGTGACTATTCCCACGACTGGCCAATCAGAAGGCAGCTCATCCTATAAAGTTCAAGAAGTATTTATTATAGATCTTTGCAGAACAAAATAGAGGTACATGTAATATATAAAACTGTAAACATGATCGAAATATACAACAACCGCTTGTAGTCAAAACGATGCATGGTAATAAATTTAATATGTTTTACATTTCTATATTGCTTACAATTTAGCAAAATATCTACGTGTTATAAACTGTTAACAGGAGTATAAATTCATAACAAATGACTCACAGCTTAAGATTAATAGCATTTAACTACCTAAACCTTTCTTCTTTTATAAAAATTACAGTATCAGAAATAATTCTATAACTTACTTTGTGTTGATGACGGTTTATTTCACATTTATTTACGAAATTTATCAATGGAATTTTCTTACATGTTACCAAAAAAGGAAAGATGTATTACAAAAACGTTTAGGTTAAATCTACTACAGCGATTTACCTGTACTCGTGCAAGTTCCGCCATCAGCGGAGGCAACGCTACTATCAGTGAACATCTCCCTTTTCTATGACCTCTTTCATAAAGGAGACTCTGTTCTTTGGCGGATCGCAGAATCCTAATATTGTCACCCTCGTTTGCCCTGTCAAAACTGAAAATGGAAACCCTCCAATCCAATTAAATGGACGATCGTTGAATAATCTATAGCTCTCGTCAAGAGGTATCATGTCAGAGCCAATCAGAGAGACGAGTGATGCGTGTGTATGTGCTACAAGTTTTGGCACTCCCGTGCTGCCAGAGGTCTGTAACATGACAGCAACATCTCCAGTTTCTATATCCGGAAAAGAAACGTCGGTGTTAGTTCCGTTTAGTAAATCATGAAAACTTTTCACAAGAGCTGAGCAGTCCTCAAAGCCGACACCTACCAGGTACTTAAGATATGGCAATTTTGAAGAATGAACCGCTCCATTTTCACTATTCTCATCAAGTAGCTTCTGTACAATGTTCCGGTTAACGTTGTCCAGTCCAGGATCCATAATGAGAAGAGAACAACGTTGTAGTTTCTGCATCAACGCTACCAAGTCACTGCCATCTGTATAGGTGAACGAAACACTTACCGGGATCGCGCCTGCTATCATCGCCCCGAACGCCGCATAAAGCCATTCAGGGCATGTTCGAAGATTAATGGCAACAATTTCCTTCCTTTTCATTCCGAGCTGAATAAATGATCTTGCTGCGGCACATGATCTTTCGTAAAGTACTGACCATGTAAGACTCTGTCTTCCACCATTTGTTGAAACAAAAACGAAAGCTTCTTTATCTGGATTTATCCTTGAATTCTCCTCAACACATTCTTTTATGTTCTTAACACGTATTTCTTTATGATAATTTGAAATCCCAATATGACTTTCAGCGTAAATATTAGCCATTTTCTTTCACGCGCCTGATGTTATATGATCGTATGAAAGATAAACTATGTTTAAGTAATGCATAATGAATCTTATAATATTCATACTGTCATACTCCCGAAGTGTAAATTACATTACGACAAGCGATGTTTTTCTTTTGTAAACAGACCACAGAGGTCGTTGCTCCGATTTCTACCGACATGCATGGATAAATAGTACACAATATGTAAGATTTAACGACTTCGATATCAACTGCGTGGTTCAAAATAAATGAAATGACCTTCTAAAATACTACGTCCTTACGCCATTCTTGCGCTTTTTGCAGAGTAGATTAAATGTAGCTCCACTTTTACACAAAGAGACATTTATTTATGCCATGTGTACCTAATAGCATGCAAACCGTGATGTTGATATGGTCCGAGAGCTCATGGACTTTTATTGCAACAATTGAGGCCAAAATAAGTTTATACATTTTTGGAAACGATATTTCATATCCTCCATGAAAACCCATTTCTTAAGTGTCAAAGCCGTGCCTATCTATATTTTGTTCACTTATGTTTGTGACAGGGGAGGTAAAACTCACTTGTTAAAATTTAGGGGGTAGGGTAAAGTTTACGTCTACTAGTTTTTTCACTGTTTAATTACAGTAACTATATGATTGTCAATAAATGTATATATGTCAACCAATGTCAGCAAAAAGAAATTCATCAAAAAGGAATGAAGGGCAAACTTGATATTTAAGGTCAAAGGTCAAATTTATGTACAAATCACAAAGATTGGCATATTTGAAATTTATCTTTATTCTTAAAAATTAGTTTGTTATCATAAGTCACTCAGTTTTACTTATGTAATGTGTATATATCAGCCAAAGTCAGAAATGCAAATCTTATTGCAAAACGTCAAGGTCAAACCTGTTTATTGAAGGTCAAAGTTCATTTTTATGCAAAAATATAAAAAATGTTACATTTACTTTTTCTAACGTTTTTAATATGTATTCACATTGTTAGTCACTGAAGTCAATTCGTTTTAATGTCTGTATGTCAGGCAAAGTCAGCAGTGCAAAGGTAACCCCAAATCTGCCAAGGGTAAAGCTGATATCAAAGGTCAAAGTTCAAATTTGTGTGAACAATTGCATGAATAGCTTCCTGTTTGAAATAAAACAGCTATTTCTGATCATTATTTGTAATTGCTCGTGATTTATTTTAATGTATATATGTCCCACAATGTCAGTAATAAAGATATCGTCTAAAATCAGACAAGTTCAAATATGATATTAAGGGTCAAAGGTCATTTTCAAGTAAAAGAATGAAAAAATAGCTCTTTAACTTTTCTTCTTGTTAATGATATTTTGTCGATATTAATCATCAATATCAGTTCATTTTAATGTATAAAAAGTAGACGATGTCTGGTATGCACATATTATTTCAAAACATTCAAAGTCAATCATAATTTCTAAGGTCAAAGGTAAAAAAAGTGAGTAAAATTTTGCAATAATATCACCTGTTTGTAATAATTTTTATTGTTTAAAAGTATTTGCTTTGTCACTTTAGTAACTGATTTTTGGTCATTTAACTGTATATATGTCAGACGATGTCATGGAAGAGAAAATAAGTCAAGGTTGAACCTGGTATTAAAGGTCAGGGGTCATTTTTGTGTAAAAGATCAAATTGTAGCATACTTATTCATTAAATGTTCAAAAATAATAGCGCCTGTTAGAATTTTCTGTTAGCAATTTATTTTAATGTATACATGTCAAGCAAGGTCAGGAATGTAGGTCTTATCCAAATAAGGCAAAGCCAAACCTGTTATCAAAGGTCAAAGGTCAAATTTGCTTGAAAATTAGCAAAAAAAACAACAGTATTTTTGCATTGATTTTTCTTTATTTTTTGGGAGTACTTCAAAACTATTAACTATTCATTATTCGTTGTAAAGTATATATAACAGATGATATCATTCTTGAAATAATAATAAAAAATTAGTCAAGGTCAAATCTGACATTAAAGGTCAAAGGAGAGAGCCTTCAAAAAACTCGCCATTATGAAAAAAACTGGCTGGAACAAGTTGGGGAGTAAATGCAAAGATCCTCTGAAAGTCTACACAGGCAACGTTCGGCCCATAGCAGAGTACGCATCAACCTCATGGGTAACTGCTTCCAAAACCAGTAAAGATAAACTAGACAAGGTTAAATTTCAGGTCTGAGGATAATCCCAGGGCAATGAGACAACTCCAATGAAATAAATGGAGAAGACAGCCAACCCTGAGCCATAAGAGACAAAACGAGAGTACAAAGCTTTTGTGCATGCAGAGAAGGCAAAGGGACTACCACTCCACTCAAAACTCAAGAGCAGAACCAAGAGCAGACTGAAAAGACAGAGTCTTGACCATATCTTCAAAGAACTGCAAAAAGGGAAAGCAGCAGCACTGGACACAGAGGCAGAGCCGCTCGAGCCCAATGAATGAGTTCCCAGACACTGTGCTCCCAAGATCAGTTTGGAGGTGCCAGGAGCAGAAGAAAAGGGAAAGCAACATCAGGCTTACCAACAATCTCTTACGCTAGAAATGATCAATTACCGCTAACCTTGAATCCAAGCATATACCGATGGATCAGTTGAAAAGGCAGTTCAGAAAGCTGGGAGTGGTGCCTACATCAAATTTTCAGACAGCTCCTCCTTTATACTCTCTCATCCAGTCGGCAAGAGATGCTCCAACATCAGATCCAGATGCAAGCCCTCACATCGGCGACACACGAACTGTATGAGCGAGGAGAAAAGGGTAATGTATTCCTAACAGACCCCAAGTCAGCTCTTCAGGCTCTCTCAGCAGGTCCATCAGACAACTTAATCAGACAGCTGTTGAAAAACATCAATCTCCTGCCTGAGTGCAACAATGTAGCATTTCGGTGGATTCCTGCACATGTGGGCATAGCTAGAAATGAAGCTGCGCACAAACTTGCAAAGACAGCAACCACCAGGCAAATACAGCCCCAACCTCCAACTTCATACAGAGAAGCTCAGACTCTATGGAAGAACAGCTTTGCGTCAGACTGGAAGAACATAAATCGAGGTTACCTGCCAATCAGGACTGTCTGCACAAACTAAACAGCCAATCAACTGTCTTCCGTATGCGCACTGAAGACTGTGGCCTGAGAAAACATATGAAGAAGCTGGGAGTTGCAGAGAAAGCTAAATGTCAGTGCGGATCAGAGGAATAAACACCGTTTCACATTCTATAGAGCTGTTCCTATCTGGAAGAAGCACGCCAGAAAGTTTGGCCAACAGACATCCCATTTGAGACCAAGCCGTGGAGAGATGCCAGCGACCTGCAGAATACATAGCAGTTCATTGCCGCATCTAATCATAAGATATAAAACGGCCACAAGAAGATGGAAGGCAGTAAGTAAGTAAAGGCTAACATAAAATGAATTAACATCAAGTTATAACAAAATATGTTTGAATAAAGAAATAATATAACAGTGCTATCTTTTGGATTTATTACCCAAAACTGAATTTTAAACTTTAAAATCAGGGCTGATCTAGACTCATGACTTGTGGTATCTTCATTGTTGACATTGGCCCACATATATATATACATGTATGAAACTTTAAGGAATAACCCTAAGATATTAATAATGACAAAACACCTTTAAACAATGAAAAGTATTGCAAAAATGTTTTTTGCGATATTTCACGCAAATTTCACCTTTTACTTTTGATATCCTTTACCAATCACTGTTTTTGAAATTAGAGCTGCATTGCTGACATTGATTTACAACTAAACATAAGACAAAATTATTTTCAATAAACAAAATGACAAGATAATTTGTAACGAAAAAGAAATTAAAAATGCTGTATTTTGAATTTTTACATGAAAATGACCTTTGACCTTTAATGTCAGGTTTGACCTTGACTTATTTTTCATTATTATTTCAACAGTAATATTGTCAGTTGTATATACTTTAAAATGAATACTGATCAGTTTTACTAGTAGTGACAAATATAACCTACACAATAAAGAAAAATCATTGCAAAGTTCTTGTTATTTTGCGAATTCTTACACAAATTTGACCTTTGACCTTTGATAATAGGTTTGCCTTTGACTTATAAGAATAAGACCTACATTGCTGACCTTGCTTGACATGTATACATTAAAGTAAATTGCTAACAGTGAATTATAACAACAAGCTATTTTTGATCAAAGTAATGAGTAAGTATGGTAAATTTTGTGATTTTTGTATGCAAAAATGACCCCTGACCTCCAATACCAGGTTTGACCTTGACTTATTTTCTCTTCCATGACATCGTCTGACATATATACGGTAAAATGAACAACGATCAGTTACTAAAATGACAAAACAAATACTTTTAAACAATAAAAATTATTACAAACAGGTGATATTATTGCAACATTTTACTCACTTTTTTGACCTTTGACCATTGATATTATGGTTGACATTTAATGTTTTGAAATTATATGTGCATACTAGACATCGCCTAACATTTATACATTAAAATGAACTGGTATCATTGACTAATATCGACGAAATATTTTCAACAAGAAGAAAAGTTAAAGAGCTATTTTTTTCATTCTTTTACATGAAAATGACCTTTGACCCTTAATATCATATTTGAACTTGTCTGATTTCAGACGATATCTTTATTACTGACATTGTGGGACATACATACATTAAAATAAATCACGAGCAATTACAAATAATGATTAGAAATAGCATTTATATGTCAAACAGGAAGCTATTCGTGCAATTTTTCACACAAATTTGAACTTTGACCTTTGATATCAGCTTTACCCTTGGCAGTTTTGGGGTTACATCTGCACTGCTGACTTTGCCTGACATACAGACATTAAAACAAATTAACTTCAGTGACTAATAATGTGAATACATATTAAACAGATTAAAAAAGTAAAGGTAACATTTTTCACATTTTTGCATGAAAATGAACTTTGACCTTCAGTTATCAAGGTTGACTTCGACGTTTTGCAATAAGATTTGCATTTCTGACTTTGGCTGATATATACACATTACATAAGTAAAACTGAGTGACTTATGATAACAAACTAATTTTTAAGAATAAAAGTAAATTTCAAATATGCCAATTTTTGTGATTTGTACATAAATTTGACCTTTGACCTTAAATATCAAGTTTGCCCTTCATTCCTTTTTGATGAATTTCTTTTTGCTGACATTGGTTGACATATATACATTTACTGACAATAAGATAGTTACTGTAATTAAACAGTGAAAAATCTGGTAGTCGTAAATTTTACCCTACCCCCTAAATTTTAACAAGTGAGTTTTACCTCCCCTATCACAAACATAAGTGAACAAAATATAGATAGGCACGGCTTTGACACTTAAGAAATGGGTTTTCATGGAGGATATGAAATATTGTTTCCAAAAATTTATAAACTTCTTTTGGCCTCAGTTGTTGCAATAAAAGTCCATGAGCTCTCGGACCATATCCTATAATTCTATAACAGGAATGGTCACAAAGGGACACAAATCGATATATAGTCATGTTTGTCATTTAAGAGTATCGGATCAGTTACTAGTAGTTGTTACCTATACCATGGTCACAAAAAGAAAATGTAATACATGTATTTCTAATAGAGCTATTTTGACACTGTTATAAATCTAGGTTTAATTAACAAATTATTTCTTTCAAAAATTTTTATAACCGCCCAGAAGTCAACAGATCTGAAAACAAAAACGTGTGTAAAAAGTGTTGTTACCTTAAAAAGTTAAGAAATAATTAATATGTCAGACAGCAATAGAGAGTAAATGTGAGAATAATCCCTGAAAATCTTATACTGCTAAAATGCAAAAATGGACTAGTCTTTCATTTACTTTGGGCAGTACCATGTATTATTTGAAGGGGTGTTCACTGAAAATTTATAGACTGAATAGCTACAGTGTAGACCAGGATCAACCTGCGCTGATTTGGTCTGCGCGGGTAGCAAGCAAAGGCATAATCACTTGCCGCCAGCAGGCTAAATGTTAACACACTATTCAAACATCAATATGCTACTAAAAAGTCTCGGTCGTTCTCTGACTGCACAGTTCTCCCACTGCCATTTGACATAATCAAGATCAGTTAAAATTCATTCTTCAGTCGTCTATTTTTTCCTGGTACGTTTGTTGTTTCGAATTGTGACACAATATGTTACAAGACATAATAGTTGTATTGTTAACATAACTAAAAACTTCTGTTCACCATATAGGTGAGTGCCACACTGGGTACAACAGGTTGCTGTTCCTATGACATCATACAAGGAGAGGTTTGTGCGAAGGAACATGCATGGCTCCACGTTGATACCGCTTACGCTGGGAATTCGCTGATATGTCCCAAGCACCAGTACCTACTAAAGGGTGTTGAAGTGAATATTCAAACCACTGATTCAACTTCAATGAGAGAACGGAACCAGTCAACAAAATTTATTTTAGACATAAGTAGGAATTCACGGCACTGCGGGGAATCACATGATCAAAATAATCTCTAAACCAAAAGAAAATATATAAATAATATGGGATAATATTGAAACAGCTTTTGCTGTAAATCTAAAATACAGTCTATCGTATGGCAACACATACGTATCATAAAACTACATATATTTCAATCACAATCACCTTCTGATTATCTGGAACACTTCAAGAAACTGATACTTCTTATTTTCCTTAGTGTTTGTAATAACAGGATATCTATTATTATTGTCAACTACACGATAATTTAACAATTTTCATATGTCATATGATAGGCTATGTTTAATTTTCATATCTTATCATGATAGGAAATTTATTCATGTTCTTCAAAATGTTACTTTGGTTCAGAGATTATTTTGATCATGTGATTCCCCACAGTGGGCATTTTGAAATATACACGTGATTCCAAGCTTTATAAATATGAATAAGAATTGTCACTATAAGTGACAAATGCCTCCGAAGGTAAAATACCTTCATCGATGGCAGAGTTATGGACCGGACAAGAAACAGATCATGTTAACATTTAACATCTAAGTCTGACCTTGACCTTAGAGCTAGGGGCCTGGATCTCGCGCATGATACGTCGACTCATTATGGGGAATATTTATGCCAAGTAATTTCGAAATCTCTTGATAAATGGCAGAGTTATGAACCGGACACGAAACAGACCCTGTTAACCTTTGACTTTTAAGCCTGACCTTGACCTTTAAGCTTCGGTCTTGCGCATGACATATCGGCTCATTAGGGTAAACATTTATGCCAAGTTTTTTCAAAATTCCTTAATGGATGGCGAAGTTATGGACCGAACACGAAACAGACCATGTTAACGTTTGACCTCTAAGTGTGACATTGACCTTAAAGCTAGGGGTCTGGGGTGCGTGACACATTGTCTCATTATGGTAAACATTTATGCTAAGTTATTTTAAAATCCCTTTATTGGTGGCAGTGTTATGGACCGGATACGAAACAAACCCTGTTTTTACAATCGACCTCTAAGAGTGACCTTGACCTTGGAGCTAGGGGTCTGTGCCTTGCGCATGACACGTCGTCTCATTATGGTGAACATTTATGCTAAGGTATTTTAAAATCCTTTTATGGATGGCAGAGTTACAGCCTGGACAAGAATTTACCCGGGCGCACGCTCGGACGGAAGCTCATACGATTTGGTATTAGGTGGTCATTCCATTGTTTGAAAACAATAGAATGACCACTTATGGGACAAAAGACTTAAGTGGTTACGGAATGAATTCAGAAGATTTCTATTGTTCAAGCTACACCTCCTAACACATAAGGTATCAATCGTTCGCTCGGACGCTCACACAGATGGACGGACGGACAGTGCGATTTTGATATGCCCCACTTCGGGGTATAAAAATCGGACAAATGACTAAAACAAAGAAATATTCAAATTTTCTTTACTTTAAACCACTCTCTCATAAACGCTTTTACTTCATTGTTCGTTCATTGTCCAGTCTTACCTTACTAAGATCAGTTTTAATAAAACGGAATGCTACTTACAATGTTTTTCAAATAAAATATACCTGAAACTAAGATCCTGTTGATATACGTATACATTTTCAATATATTAAGCTTAAGGTATTGGACCCGTAATAGAGTACCTCCTTTTTGAAGAGTATTCAATTCCTACCATAAACCTACTTTGAATGCAATTTTCAACGGGGGGGGGGGGGGGGGGGGGGGGGCGCGTAGGTTCAAGCCCCACTGGGACCAAATTCTTTTTTCTCCATATTTTCCTTTTTTCTAGTAAGTTTTTACTTCTTTCAAGACTAATCTTATTATAGATGTATTGTACAAAAGTGGAAAATTTTCATTTTATAAACGATTTCTTGCTGTTCAAAGTGAATTTACCTCTGAATCGGGAGGGGTAGAGTTAGACATCTTTAAAAATACTGAGTTACATGCGGTAAAAGTTCTCTATTTTGACTTCATTCTTTAGATTACATATTGTGGAAGAAATGCAGGTAGGTTTTACTTCTGCTTTAAGGTTATTTTTTAATGAAGTGAGCAAAATTCAAAAGAGACCCACAGGATTCGAACTTAATTTTTCAATGTTGGAGTTAGAATTCTGTCTCATTAAATCTGTTTACTTCAGGCACCCTAGAAAACATTATATTTACAGTTTTATTTTGTGTTTTGTAATTGTTTAACAATAGTTTGATGTTTCTTTTATCAAAATTTATGTTGTAATGAATTCTCTGCAAACGTTTTAGATAGTGGCCATCACATTGAAATTTGTCACTACTTTAGCTTGAGGAAATACCATAAATTATACAAAATTTATAAAAAACAGCATGGTAAAACAGTGCGGAACATGGTCAACTTTAACAATATACCAAGCAAATGCCATTTTTAAACATTACTATTAGGGGTCCAATACCTTAATTTCTCTCCAGTCCTTGCATTTATTTTAAATCCAGCAACCATTGTGTAAGCACAAGTAACATAAATCAAGACATATACAAAATATATATTATGTTTTTCAGAATGTCTCATCCATAAATTTTGATCCCAGTAACGTCAGTTAATATTTAAGTATAATTCACTTTTAAGGTGATTGTCTTTTCTGCCATACAGGGCCGAAACGCTTTAACACAGAGACTAGTTAAAATTATTAATGAAAGTCGGAGGATGCACGGCTGCTTATCGCGCAATTCGAGCACCATCGGCACTCCGCTTTAATGGAATTGCGGCACTTCCGGTGAACGATTTGCGCACAAAAAATAGACATAACTTTTTTCGGTAAGTGGTGTAAATAGGTTTTTGGAACAGGATATGAACAATCGGACTTCGTAGTCCGACCTGTATATAAACAAAGATTTATCATAGAAAATGTCTGAGTAGAAGAACGAATTAGGTATGATGAATATTCTGCAGGCATTGTTAGCAAAACGTCAGTAAACTGAACCACAGTGCTGTACTGTATATAAATGTTGTTTTCTTCTTAACGTTTCCAAGGAAGATATAGCAAACAAAGCATCTTATATTACAGTTTTGCGTGTATTGCTAAACAGTATTCGACTTTGCCTATTATTACTTAAATTTAGGTATAAATGTGACAACTACATTTACTACTTTTAGGCAGTACCTTCCATTAGTACCTAGTCAGAACAGACGAAAGAATCAGAGGGTTCAAGGAAGAGAAAGTATGGAGTTATGTCCTGTGTAAAAGCTTTACCGAACAACTGTTGAACATGTTCAATGAGACAGGTATAAAACAGTGATGTCATTATAATTCATAATGGATAGCTACAAAAATTTGAATTCCCACTGACTATGACCTTTTGAAGATTATTGACAGGCATGCTCGTGATATGAGTAAATTTCCCAGAGTTCCTGTGTGCGGAATGACGATAAAAAGTTATGCCAGTGCGAGACTAACAAAATCTAGACGCATACCTATGTGTCAGACGCGTTTTGCTTTGCTCTTCCGAAAAATCCTGCGATATGTATGACTCTTTTAGCATCTACGAAAGTCAATGACCAGTGGGACGATACTTCTCTAGCAGTAATATACACTAGGAAATGGGCAGTCGTCAGTGTCTGTGCGTCTGCCAGTGAAATACAATAGTCTCGAGTTCTTTCTGCATTCAGTTTACACAAATATCAGAATTATATGACTGTATCATACAGATACCATGTTTTAAATTTCTAATTACTTCTTTTTTAATTAAAAAAGCACAATTACTAAAATTGTGATGCCTACCTTGCCCATTATAACTTAATTGGAGTTCTTGAATATAGTTTATTTGTTTTGAGTTTGCTTAATATCTTATTGTGTTTGAAATGGGAGATTTTCTTGGTGCGAACACATGCGATTTTCCTTTCAGATACACAGAACATTTTCTAAATTTAAGCGAAACCATGCCTGAAAAATGAATACGAACGAACTAAAATACATATTACTTTTTTCAGATTATAATTCAATGTGCAGTATTTCAGCGAAAAAATGTAGACAAAATAGATAAGTTATTTTAGTGAAATTTAAATTCGCATATTATGCTAGGTGTTTGTTTAATGTAGGCTCTAGCTTTTTTTGTGTCCAGAAATGTAACAGATGAAATTAGCCTGTTGAAATGGAGTGTTTTATTTTTTCCCACTTACAGATATTCATTTGAATCTATGGTCATTGTAAAGGGAATATTATTATAAAACATATTGAACAGATTAAGATGGCCGCTTTCCGACATAAAAAAGTCTATATTTGAAGCATATTACACATAGCCTACGATGTAACTTTTCTCTAGTTGGTTCGGTAATCCGGTTAAATCTATCCTTTTGAAGTCGTTTTCGTACTTGCATAAAACATAGGAAGAATATATACTTTATACGGACTGGTAAAATAGTGGGGTAGGATGGTTTTTACCAGGAAATCATTATTGCTTTCCAAATCCCTAGTCTAGATAACAAGCCCTTGCAAGGTATATGTTAGACTTCTTGTTCTGATATTCAATAAACAATCCTATATAATATAGTTTATATAATTCGCAGCAGATTTAAGACGTATTACATTTATCGACATTAAATATTTTGTTTCTGCTGTCTGCATGAAACAATATTATAATGGTACAAAATTAATCTATCCAGACACAATATTAGGTACACGTAAGAGTTGTAAGAAGAATATATGTCACCTCCAGTTCACGCTGATTCAGTCTTAAAAATACTCACTTTATTATAATTATTTTCTGCAGTGTACAACATAGTTGTGAGTTTGCCAAAATTTATATGGGCAAGCTCCAGTAATATAACACAACTTGAGACGTGTTTTGTCGTAATGCATCTTACGAAAAGTATGCCGCTGTCGTGATCTGACAAAGAAAGTCAAATGCCGTGAAGACATTATAAACCCACTAGCGAATGATCTGTCCTCAGTGACTGTGAGACTTGCTGTTTCTCGTCTTGACCGCGGGAAGCAAGAGGATGAACGCATTCGGAAGAGCCTCACACTTGCTATGATTAATGAAGACTATCCTCCGGAATCATGTCTATACAGACGGATCAGTCACATGCGCCGTCAAAGATGGAGAAGCAGGATTTTTCATTCAATACCATCTTGCAAGAGAGAAACACTACATGCAGCCACGGGAAAAACACTGCAGCAACTACAAGGCAGAGACTGAAGCCCCCATAAAGGGCCCGTCTCATTTGGTTGAGACTCGGCAGAAGAAAGTTCCTCACGATGCACGTCTATCTTGGAAGCTCTGATAAACAATAAACCCTCCGCAGTTGCCGGGAGAATGCAGAGCCGAGTATTCCCTATTAAGTAGCACTTCAGTGGATTCCATTCCATAGTGTACTTGCAGGCAATGAAGAGGCAGACAAACTGGCTAAGCTAGGAGCTCAAGTAAAAAAACAACCAACAGAACTGTGAGTTACAAGAAGAAAGTCACCATCATAAAGGCACAAATGAGACCAAGGATGGGAAAGATGCTTTTCATCCCCTTGACCGGTCTGAACAAGTGATGATGGTCGACCCCGCTCAGGGCACAAAAAAGCTAAATTGCTCACTGTACAAGAAATACAGACTGGCATCATCGCCAACTGGTCCATGTGGTGAGGAAGATAGACTCCCGGAGCATATACTTCAGAGATGAAAAAAACCCCATGACCAGGAAACGAGCTGCGACTTGGCTGATAGATACCTCAATCACCAGAAACTGTATGGAGGAATTGAGGATCTGTGGAAAACCCACAGGGTTTCATCGAGGGCTATGGTCTGACATTTTTGTCGCGTACGAGAAGAAGAAGAAGGAGAAATGCTGTGAACTAGATTTTCAATAACTATTAGCGCTATTCTATCTCCAATCCCGCTATTTAAGCACCGGGTATGTTTTGACTTATCGAGTCTTTTTAAGGTCCCTTTATGCAAGAAAAGATGATTTTAATTAAGTTTGTATAAAAAATGTAAACTTAGTTGCTATATTTCTTCCGGAATGGAAAGGAAAGCAGAATAAAGCTTCATAATACAACATACAGATACTCTGAAACAATATTTGATAAGTTAGTCTGCGATTTTAAAAGTATCTCATTTGTTTTTTCAGTGGTGCTCAAATTGCATGATAAGCAGCCGTGTTTCAAGCACTTGTAAATGAGAATTTACATCTTTAGATTTGCTGTTTGTGCCGGTCTGAAACCGCTGAGGACATCAAATGGCACGAAAAAACAAATGCCGCCGAAATCTGATTCATCAAATACGAGATCGAAAAGTTTAATGTGCCGGAATTTTTCGGATCATGTGAGTTATTCGAATGCAGGAAATAAAGTTTTTAGACCCGGAGCTGATTTCCGACCAGCACGTTCTGCACAAAAACGTGCATGCGAAAGAAGGAATTTTTTTCCCGCAGAATGGCTCTGCCCAAAAAGGGTTTTCAATCCAAAACCTGAGAGCACTCAGTATCGACGGCCACAGGAAGATTAAAAAGCGAGTCAGATCTGGAAGAAGAAAACGGCGTGGTGCAGAGACTAATCAGAAGAAATAGTCATAATCTTAAACCTATTCAAAACTGTATAAATTATTTTTTGAGCCGCACCATGAGAACCAAACATAATGCGTTTGCGACCAGCAATGGACCCAGACCAGCCTCGGGATCCATGCTGCTCGCTAACGGTTTCTCTAATTGAAATTTAGGCTTTGAACGCGAACAGCATGGATCCTGACCGGATGCGCAGGCTGGTCGGGGACCCATGCTGGTCGCAAACACACTATGTTGTTTTTTCTCTTTGGTGCGGCTCCTTTGTGAGATAAACATAATTTTGTAACCTTGAGCTTTCAATAACCTTTATAGAATTGAACTTATTTTCAAATAAGTATACAATAACAAAGAAAACCCTCAGGTTATGGTAGGTCGGTGGTATCAAAACCCCGGTTTCCCCTCATGCCTGAAACAATTGCCGGTGGGTGATCCAGGATTTCCTCCACCAACAAAAGCTGGAAACTTGTCATATGCCCTATAATGTTGTCGGTGTGATGTTATACCCAACGAAAACGGGATTTGAATCAGGGTGTTTTAGTTTAAAACTTTAGATGGGCGTTTTTTTTCTGAGAAAACAACTGTCTCACATGCATTTAAGGTTGTTTAAGCAGTTTGTTTAGAGAATATAACGTGGAAGGACATGTTAACTAATTATACAGTAACATTTACTTTAAATTTATGAAAGGTGATATGAATGCTAAATTCAGTCAAATTTTGTAAAGTCTGTTTGCAAAATTATTTTAAACAGATTAATGCAAAAATCCTACCTCACATTGCATGTTTAGTGATCGGCTCTTTCCCCCTTTGAAGTTTAAGCTCATGGTCCCCCTGACTTCAGACATTTATATTTTTTATTTTTACAGTGTGGTACTTTGGCACAACAATATCAGCGGGGAATTAGTTTTGTTTACTGCCTTGTCAAATCAGTTGAAATTAAGGGAACTGTGATGTCCCAAAACGGCTAGTTTCCTTTTATAGATTACAGATCGTTCCTAAGCCAGGCCCGTAGGATTGCATATTCAATTGGGGGCGGAGGGGCACACATTTTGAAAATCAGCCGACCTATAACAGACCCAATTTTAGTTTAATAAATTCAATATAGAAAGATTCTGTTTATCACATTGGTTGTCAACTATAGGGCACAATTCAAACACTTTTACAGCAAGACAGTGCGCGTAAATCTGCTCAGCTCCCCTTAAAGCTATCCCAAAACTAACGTTTTTTCCTTGTACATGTATACACTCTACTGAATTAATAAAGCGGTTACATTTTAGAACAAATGCGTAGCCAGGCATCAAAAATGAAACGCACAACTAACGAGGCACGAAGTGCCGAGGGCGTCGAGGGAGTTTCCCCCTCCCGCGAAAATGTGGAGACTTAGATAAAAATGATATTTCGAAAATTTAAACCGCTAAAAGGACCCCCAGGGAAGTTTCTTAGACTTAGATAACAAATTGTGTATTAGATAAGAAATGGTTTATTCTGAGCATTTTGAGCTGCATGCTTTGGACGGTGGCATGCTTAGCCATCTAAAACAATTATAAAACTGCATGTCTGGTGACAGGTCACAGCTAAAATTAACTCGCAGTCCAAAAATTGCTTAGATAATTACCATAATCGATGTCCGATTTTTTGAAGGGGGTTGCCCCGGTTCTACGGCTTGTAAGCGGTGCTTCGTTCGTTTTTTTTGATATGCAGTGTATTTTTGAATTTTCGTTCATGTTGGGGTGTCACTTCTCCTCCGCCCATTTATGCCCCCATATTTTCATTTCTTCATCTTCCCTGACCTTTTTTCCTTTTTTCCCCCCCATTATTTTTTTTAGCATTAAAGCCCACCCGCCCATTTTTTTTTCATTTCTTAATCTTCCCTATCCCCTTTTACAAACCATTATCATTTTTAGGTCACCTGTCACGTGTGACAAGGTGAGCTTTTATGATCTTTCTTCGTCCGTCGTCAGTCGCTCGTCCGTCCGTTTTTTTTCTTGTGAACACGATAGACCACATTTTATGATAAATTTTTAATGAAACTTGCACACACCATGTCTAGCAAATATCTCGGTTCCTTTAAAAAACCCTGGCCTGACCCCATCATGTATTTTTGATTTAGGGCCCCCTGATTACTTTTAAAGACATTTTTGCCTTAAAGAGGCTTCATTTATTTTTTGATTTGATAAAACCCATGTCAAAATATCTTAAAAACAGATGTTGGATTCCTTGATGAAGTCAGATCCAATCATAGGTTTCCCGGAGTACGTTCCCTTATTAAACACTAAAAAACCTTTTGAACACGATAGAAGTGACTGTTTCATTTGCTTTTAACCACACTTGCAAACAACTTAAGTCGCAATTAAATTTCGGTCCCTTTTGAAAACCGACTAGATTCCGTCATGAGTTCTAGAGTTACTGCCCTGTTAGTGAAATAGAAGTTTAATTTATGTTTTGATTGACACAAACGTGCATAGATGTTTATTAAATGTTCTGTAAAGGGCCCAAAACAGAAATGGTTTATGTGGGATCAAGAACTAGGTCACCCGGGCAAATCAAAGAAAAACTTGATAACACCATAGAGATTTATGACCATGTCTTCATGAACTTGGTCAGAATGTTATCTTGATGATTGCAATGCCAAGTTAGAGGCTGGGTCATGTGGGTCAAAAAAAAGTCATCCGGTCAATCAAAAGAAAATTGTTTAACACTTTTGAGGCCCCCAATGATTATCCTGTCTTCATGAAACTTGGTCAGGAATGCTTATCTGGTTGATTCCTAGGCCATGTTCGAATTTGGGGTTTTGTGAGGTCAAAAACTAGGTCATCTGCTCAAATCTAGGAAAGCTTTTTAACACTCTATAGTCCATATGAATTATCCTATCTTCATTACACTTGGTAAAAAGGTTCATCTTATTAATTTCTAGGGAAAATTTCGAAACTGGGTTGTGAAAGGTCAAAAACTAGGTAATCCACTCAAATAAAAGGAAAGGCATTTTCTTACATTGTAGAGGCCATATTTATGACCCTGTCTTAATGAAACTTTGTCAGAATGTTATTGTTTATGATTCAAAGGCCAAGTTTAACTGGTGAGCGATATAGGGTCATCATAACCCTCTTTTATAACTGAATATAATTCAAATGTACTTGCTGATGTGTATTTGAAGCAACCCACCTGCTATGTTTTTTACTATAAATTCTATTTGTGGTTGACCTACTTTGTGACGTGTTGCCTTGGCTATGTTTGCTGTACTCAATGCTTCAGGATATCTACTTTTACCCCTTTTTGTTAGCACACATTAGCTCAAACTTGAGCTATTGTAATCAACATTTGTTTATAAAACTGAAAAGGGGCATAGCAGTGAAAAAATCATTCAAACTATATATATGGGTCTGTCAGTCTGTCAGTAATAACGATTTTAAAGTTTCATTCAAACACACATCACACTATAGGATAACACGTCCACTTTATTAAAAATGATGGGGAACAAATGCTATAATCAAGATTGACGTACCAAGTGCATGCACAATTGGAGTCTATACCAATAACTCATGTAAAGCGTGGACAAGAACCCCTACATTGTTTCACCATTCATGAATTAAAGTTAGCTCACGAAAGACCAGTGTTACTACTGAGATGCTCGCTGCTCGCACATGGCTGATACAATGCTTGGAAGGATACCTGAGGTCTGCCTCTTCCACCAAAACGGGAAAAGTTTTTTTTCAATAGTATTTCAGTTATGTAACGAGCGGGCAGTTAATCGTTTTCTTGGATTCTGTACCAGTACAAACCTGTTTCCGCAAGTGACTGCCAACTTCCCCACACCAATCAGAGGTGGCGGACGAATTATTTTTGACCAATGTCTTTTTTGCAAATCGTAACAGAGAACATACGGCCCGCCCGGGATTGAACTCCCGACCCGAGATCCGTAGATCTGCACTTTCCCTACTGCGCTATCCCTAAGACAGCTCTGTAAGATTTTTAAACATTGTAGCAGAGAGAAAAATATTCTAAGATTCCATATTAGGTGTTAAATTTCCCCGCATGATGTATAACCCCCTTTTTTGCGTATTTTTGCTACGGTACTGAAAAACCCAATCAATCTGAGTAATACTAAACGAATACATGATTTACAATTAGCACGACCCGGGTTTTTATATTCGTTTTTGTCAACTTTATCATCATATAAAGATATCACATGAAGTAACGCACCAAGTCATGTTTCATATCTTTAGAATAGTCTTATTTAAATAGTGCTTTATCACCCCTGTGTGCTTGTCTTATAATTCTCAATATTTGTGAAAGAAGATTATTTCGACAAAATGCAGAACCGTTTTACGAATCGTTTGTCAAACCCTTTAGTAAATTATATTTGTATTTTTTTGTCTGTCCCCTTTGCTTTATGACTTAAAAACTTGGCTTTTTCTTTTTAGTATCCCCAAATGTTTCCCCTCAAGTAACAAAATTAAAACAAATAAGTCAAGTTGATAAAGTTACTTGTAATTTATTTTTTAAGTTGCCAACTCTCAATTCCTTGAGCCGGTCAATGTGAATTTCTTTTTCTGACATTAATACAGCTGTCGAATGCTCTTTTATGATACTGGAGCATTCTACAGACATGTTCTATAATTCATTTACTATCTTTCCATTTATATCTAACTATTCAAAATGTATTGATATCTCTGTAGAATATCAATCCTTGATTTTAAAATTTCACTCATACCAACAGGGCATGCAGATATTTTTATGCATGCATTCTAAAAACGTAAATGAAATAATGAATACAATCTGTCATTTAAATTGTAATTAAAACAAAGGCCGTCATGTTTTTCATTATATTGAGAAATCAGACCCTTGTTTTCGAGACAAAAACTGAAGGTATAAAATCTTGGGAAAATTAGGTTGTAGCCTCTTGAAAGTTGTTTTTACATCGTGTGTAAACCGATTTCCAATGCAGAGTCGTAGATTGATGCTTTAGAATGTAGGGAATTAAAAATATACCCAGACTTAATTTTTCTACATGAAGCAGAGTAAAATTACTTTAAAAAGCTTCAAATTTCAAACTAATTAACTATCTGCAAGTTTCCGAAAATCATACAGAGAAGCCATATCACGTAATATTCCCCATTAATAATGGTTATTATTACTATTTTTAACAATAAAAGTGTACACAAACATTTTCCTTCTATTCTTTTAACTGTAGTACAGCAGCTGCACAAGCTGTATAGTTCATTTATTTGATTATGATATATTCCCCAAAGTGAAATTCAATCATAACCCTATTAAAACAAAAAGTATGATTAAAAGATATGCAGTGCAAAAATAAGATTATTAGTGCATATAAAAAAAATCTTTTATAAAGAAAGCAGCCATTCTAGAAAAATAGTGTACACCGATAGGGGTTTAGGTACCACCAAAATGTTTCATCAATTGTCTCACGAAAAAAAACAACAAAAAAAACAAAAAATATACTTAGTGGTTTTTGGGACAGAAGGTTAGAATTTACACAAGAGTCGTCATGTTGTTTCTTAATTGGTTGAGAAGATCGGACCCTCTGAGCTTCTTTTCTTTTTTAACTAACCCTAGGGGTATCGAATACTTACTTTATAATGTTGTTATTTTTCATGGGAATAAAATGAAAAAGGTACTTAGTGGTATCGTTATACAAAAAGGTTTTGAATTAACACAAAGAGTCGTCATGTTAGTTTTTCTATTGCTGGAGAAAAATTTTGGGCTCTGGACTTTTTTCATGATTTACTGCTTTTCTTCATAACTATCGTCTTAACGTAAATCCTGGAATGGTGTCTATACAATATTCATGTTTCTTTGAAAAAGGTTTTCAAGTTATAGCCATGAATATATCATATATATTTAATGTTTGACACAACTAAATAATTCAACCAAGAAAAATATCAACAAGAATAAAACCACACATCACTTTCTGTTTTTAATTTTAAAATTTTTTACAGATTATGATTGCACTTCAATCACCTTTTCCGAAGGCATTTCAGTCTCTCTGGCGAAACACTGACAATAATGACCAAACTTAGTTCATAATCATATGGTATATTTGTATCATTTTGCAGTTGATGACTATAGAGTTATAAAGTTATAATTCAACTAAGAAAATACAAAATTCTACTTTAAAGACACGTGCAGATAAATGTATCATTGCTAATACCAATCAAATTTGATGACATTTGCATGGAATTTCACTTGAATCCTAAAAAATGAATTATAGAAATTATAGTTGGAAAATCTTATGCAAAAGGATTAGACATAAATTATGCCTTTAAGTTACCAAAAAAAAAAAACAAAAACAACAACAACAAAACATGTACGCCTTACATTGACCAAAGAAAGTGAAAATGTGTTTGTTCTAATTGTCTTCTGCTCATTATTTCACTTGGTGATCTTACATTAAAACAAACGAGTGTCGTCTACATACTGTTTTGCTTATGTTTTACGCACACCAAAATGACAAGACAAAATAAACTGATGTAATTTATGTTAATTTGAAATGTGTGAAAGTATATTATAATATTCACTTCGAACAATTTTTATTAAGCATATTGAATGCATGTCTTTCCAAATATATCCCAAAAACATTAACAGCATAATTTATTACTAATACAACAGAAGCAGGAAAGCAATTGTGTACTTTCTTGCTTTTCATATGTGATTTTTAGCTATATTTACACTAACTGTAAGGTTGGCATTCCCGCGCATTTAGTGTATGAACGCATTGAATGTACACTATTAAACCTATGTTAAACCTAACAAAATCCAATCGTGTTTGTTGCTCGACGATTTGATATGTTATTTAAGAATGAGAAGTAACTAAATCACGACACACATTTCTGCATCATTAAACACTAAATGGAACACTGACTCATAACACCAGTCGTATATTCAACGTCACTCATAGCATATAATGTACAGGCATTATAGGTACATGGTGTCCAAAAATGAATAATTAATCTAAAACAATACTGGACTGGCAAAATAGTACAAATGATAAAACTCGTGAATTATAAATATCTATCAACATCAACCAAACATACATTTAACAAACTCATATATCAGAAAATCATACAAGTCAGTTTTGTATACAAAATTAAATAACGGAATATAATATTTACTAAACATAGAACTAGCCCTTTATACAAAAGATAGTACGTAAGGGTAGATTTCCCGGAAGCACAGAGCACCAAAAACCTTGTTTATTTTTATCATATACAAGGAACTCTTTTTTAATCAAACGAAACATATGTGCAAATAAATAGAGGATATTACATGAGTATCTTTTCATATTTAATTTATTAAACGAGTTGAATAGAGTAATAAAATGCGAGGCTCTGTCGTGCTTGTTGTCAATTTTATTCAACATGTTTAATAAATTAAATCAGTGTGGAAAGTCAAAAATGTAATATCCTTTTTGTCACATGTCAATCTGACTTAAGTACTTGATCTTCTAAACGAAGATCTGAGAACGACCCATTCACATACGTCTTCTGTATATTTTGGATTTCCAGTATTGCTATTTTTATTTTAACCAATCAGACGACTTGTTCGAATGCCAAAGAGTAAGAAAAATATGCAGTTATTCCAGGGCTCGAACCCGGGACCCCTCGCTTACAAAGCAAGTGGCCTACCGACTGAGCTAACCGGCTATATGACACAATATGACATATGAATTGTAAATATCAAAAGTCAAGGCTACAGGTAGATTTGCAACATGTTGTAAGCTAAGCTCTGATTGGCTAGCGAAAGGGTCGTCAGAACGAGGCCATGAATAGGTCGTTTTCAGATCCTATGCGTAGCGTAATAGGAGATGTACTTTAGTCAGATTGTATCACATGTTAGCTTTTCCTGTCGAAACATAAGCATTTGCACTTATTTTAACTATTTTTAACATATCAATTTGACCAACGACTCCTACACTACAAACGACGTCGACATCAAAGCTTTATTACACTAGTGTATTATCTTTTTCATTTTATGGCACTATTACGCTTCCGGGACGTCAATCATGTGATAAATATAATTCTATTATTGTCTTTAAATCTGTTGCGCTGATGTTTTAAACTGACACAGAGAAACACTACAACTGGGTAAATACACACATATAGTAGTAAATAAACAGTTCAAACAACATTCATAGCAAATGTGATTTATTTACACATAAGGCCACACCAAATCAATTTCTTGGTCATCTGATTTTTCCAAATATTTTAGGAGCGAGCGAGCGAGCAAAATAAGAATAAGATTATTTAGTTTTCGATATCAACTTTTGTGGAGCGGGCAAGAGCGATTTGAAGAGAAAAAATCCTTGTCACAAGAAAAAACAAGTACAGTAAAAACTCCGAAAACCGGATCCTCCAAAAACCGGAATACTCTGAAACTCGGACTATTTTCGAAGTCCCAAGTTTTCTCTTATAAGGTCAATTAAAAAGGTACCAGAAATTCTGAATTCTCAAAACCGGACGTTTTTTGTTCGTGGTCACAAAGGAATATTATACATAAAATATCCTCTAAAAACCTGACAGTAAGTGTCAAAACGTATCTGTATTATTACTGTGAATCGATCAAAAAAAAATCCACATAATCTCAAGCAGGTGACAAGTATTTATTTACCAACTAACACTCACAAATATTACCTAAGTGTATGTGAAAAAAAATTATCAAGGATTTTTAGGCCTTATTAAGTTCGATGATTCACGTTTAACACAACGGAATAAATTGTTTATGTGCTAGTCACTTAATAAGAATTCAAAGCTTCCGTAAAAACAAACCGAATATTCGAATATGGCAAACCGAATATTCGAATATTGATTTCAGTATTCGTTCCCATCCCTAACTTTAATCTTATAAGAAGTTAATTTGTCTGTCAAAGTACAGCTGATTTTTCATTAGAAAATAAATGTTTTAATATGAAAAATATTCTTATTCTTGTAAAATGGTACTGGTATTAATTATTAGACATCGAATTCACATGATGCATGTTTAATGATTTATAGGAGCTAGAATATTTATGTCGCCACGATAAGCGAAACATTTGTTTCATTATAAAGTGTCATTGGTTGCGGGTTTATCTCGCTACCAAGGTTACAAGTGTATTTCTGACAATCATATAGCATCTTTATTTGATTCCAAATCACAACCAAAGGATGTTCATGTGCTACACAAAGTAGTCCCATTCATGATAATGCGGATGAATTATCAATGATCAAGCAGTTCTTATTCAACCTCTATCCATTCACACTGACCATTAAGATTATATAAGATCTATCAATGATAAGGTATTCCAGTCCATGGTTATATCACTGACTTCCAGCTGGCAATTTAGATAAGTTCATGTAAATGTCAGGCAGAGTTAATCTTAGATATGAGGCACATTTGTATTTGTTTTTTTATATATGCATATTTATAGATTGGCATTTAAACAGAAAATAAATCTTGCAAAACCCGCAACAACCAGACATCTCAAGGCTTTGATTAATGATGTTTTTATATTAGAAATAATTCAGTTTTACTACGCAACAGAGACATACAATGCAGATTTTGGAAAAAATAACTGTATACAGTCAAATGAAAATAAATATATACATAAATAAATCATCTCAGAAACTTGTGCAAAGTCCTCTGAAATAGGGAATCCTCTGAAAACCGGACTTTTGACTTGGTCAGGACAGGGTCCTGTTTTTGGAGTTTCTACTTTACTGCCAAAACATATCAAAAAGGCTTAAAATACATAAAAAACCAAAGATCATTACATATTGAAAGATTAGTGAAAATAGTTGAAAGATATAAAAAAAAGCTGAAAAAACAGATACAAGAAAATCTTGCAATTTGATCATATGTACAGTGTATAGAACACATATTTTGGCTAAGTTTGTATCCTAGGCAAAGCAATGTCCTAGCTACATAAAGAAAGGGTTGCTCCTTGGATTTAATCCAACTACCTAAGAAGAAGAAATTTGTTATTCTCATGTAGTATATAACAGAAATCATTATATATATGGACGAACGCCGCAATCGCATCATCAGTACATTAGCTACCCATGATCTATATATTATAGTGTCTGTCAACTTTCAATGAAATTTCGCCAGATGCAAGAAAATACACCATTCTCTTCACTTGTAAATTTTAGACTAATTGTGCAGTTTCTGTTGCTCTTTGTTTAACTTTACCAGAAAAGGAAAGACACACTTTTGATGCTGTATGTAATAACAATAAATGGCTTGAAAATAATAAATAGTATGCCTTTAATACCTTTATTGAAATGCGAGTTTGTTAGCTCTTTGGGATTCTTTTGCCCTAATTAAGTTCCACGTGCGAACCCCTTCTTCGCTGGAAAACATAGAAGATAGAAGCAGTTTACAATTTCTTAAAATCAAAGTTTTGTCAACAATACTTTTTTTCTTACAAGTTATGAGGGTAAACAGAAGGACAAACTTAAAATGTTTTATGCCTCTGGTTCTATATAACTTTTGGAATAAGTGATTTAGCGCGTGCTTAAGGCATTAACCGAAAAAAAGCCTCAAAAGCATGTATTTTACAAATATCAGATTGTATTACACAAAAACATGTATGTAGTTCCATTGTTCTTAATATATTTGTCATAAAAATGCACAAACAGACTAGAAATAGACTTGTTCAAATTTTCATCGCATGTTTTTACCCATTTTTTTTTGTCTCAGTGTAAGGTATGCACATCATGGATTCATGGACTTGGTAGGTAAGAGAACTTATTTCTTCCCATGTGTACAAAAAAGTATTTAAATCGCCGATATTGAAATTCACTCGAAACTAATTTTGATGGGCAATCTGATTAACATTTTAAAATGGATAAATCATGTGAGGACATTCAGGATCTGTATTTGATACGAGTCTCTTTTACGACTAAGAGATTTAGTGAAATCGGCAGTCTGTAAACAATACCTACTGCCTTTTTACACGAAGTTGGTAATGTGTAATCATAACACATTTCTGATGAAATATTCGTTGATGACGCTGTTTTAAATAAGGAGATGTTGATGTTCATCATGAGACGAAAATGACTTGCAAATACTCTTCCTAAAGACATTTCCAAGTTCTATTTACACAGTCTAACTGTCTTATCGGCTGTCAATTTCGCATACTGATGCAATTTTTGTGACAAATACAGAGGCTGAACCATGTTCTCCTAGTGGTTTAATGGACAGTTATGATTAAAAATATTGAATTTTATGATTCCTTGTCGCTAATAAGTGAAAAAAGGTCCATACAATGTGAAAAAGGCCCGCTCTGAAATCAGTCTGCATAAATCTGAAGAGGGCGGACGCTGATTTTCAAAAACTTGTTTATTTTATTCCGAAAAAAAATGAACGGGAAAAGTGACCAAGTAATCAATTTGGCGTGGCCTTACACAAATGTTTATGTCTTAAATAATTACAAAATACTTAGCATCATTAAAACAATGGCTTTTTGTTCCTTATTATGCGGCACACAAAGAAACACTTCAAGAGTACTCAGTCTGGTTGATAACTGATCAGATACTTCGATGGATTGTTTCCAGTTCAACAACTCAATTCAAGTCCTCGAATACAATAATTCAAATCAGACACTCTAGCTCAAATTTCCACATGATACATAATTGTGTTTTACCTTATGTGTCTTATTTGGCCTTTTTATTCAACTTTTGAATCCGTTTATTCACCATTTCTGAAAATGTGTTGATTTCTTGAAATCCTTACTTGCTGAAAGTCTTAGTTCAATAGGTATGGACATGTTATATTTTCAAAACTCACAAAACATAGATGGGCAGAAAAACGTTTCAGGAAATGTTCTCCTAGGTCTTATTTTATAACTAAGATAAGATGGTGCTTATATTTAGAAAAGTATTCGGTAAATAAACGAACAATTCGGTAAATAAACGAACAAAGCCATTTTGAATGTTCTGCAGTAACGTTACATAAGAGAAATCCTGTAACGTCAAAATTTTGAACGTAAAAGTACATATATCATGGCTTTATCTAAAGTCAAACATTTCAATATTTCATAAAATTGATCAGCATTTAAGAATTTAATTCTAGAAAATATTCCATAATATAATAATATTTATTCAATCCTCACAATCTAAAAAAAAAACATGTAGACGCTTTAAATTGTAGTAAAACTGAATAATGAAGACCATATTATATCATATTATGAAATATATTATACAATGCTTGATTATTATAGTATTTTCATTAAATAGTACCAGCAGAAATATATATCAGTCTTTTACAGGCTGAACTTCTATATGACTTATACTGCATAAAACAATTATTTGAGCTAGTGAAATCAAGAGAGATAACACAAAGTTGGAAACTCTTAAAAACAAGTGTTTTACTTTTTATTTAGTTATATTTGTTTATTAAAGGGCATTTTATTATGTACTTTGTGTAACAAAGGAAAACTGTTGGAAAACAAAGGTATTTTAGAATAAATTATTTATTCTAGTAACATTTTTTTTGAAAATAAAATACATTTAACTTATTGTTTAGATCTTAGGGAAAAAAGATCATTTTTGAAATTAAAGAATTATTTATTAACTAATTCTTTCGAGTTTAAACCGGAGTAGGAGTTTATGAGTTTACTCTTATAGCCCTCTTTCAACTTTATATGAGGATTCTTTGTTGCTTGTCTCCTAGTGAGACCTGGCTGGTAAATAACAGTCTAAATTTAATAACAGTCGTAATTACGGAAAACGATCAGAATCGCTCAAGTTTAGTTACTAGGAACATATCTTTTATTTTCGCGCAATACTTAAATTTAAGTTCATTCAAGGTTTAAAATAGGTGTCAGTCAGCAATCATGTTAAGAAGTTTCTTGTTAGCTGCTTTAAATATTGTTTGCAATCTGTTCATACTTTGTACTATTAAAGTGTCAGTGCCTGTTATTGCAATTCAAAATCACATTTTACAAACTTGGCTTGCACTTGCTCAGGATAACTTTGCACTGCTTCATATCTTCACAATACCATTTTGTGTTTAAGTTTATCTATAGACTAAACTGTTGACTTAATACAATTCATCAAACTAACCTGGAGTTATTTCTTTGATTCTGAATTAGTTACTCAAACCAAACTGAGTTGACCTTGTTAAATTAAGCTTTCTGGCTGGGCTATTCTGAGTTAATTACAATAAATCGATCCAACTACAGCTAGTGGTGTCCATCATGACAATATTTTAAATTACCACTCGGTTTACGAACAATTGTATAGGTCCCCGTAACCAAACCCAGTAGACCGTACCACAGAAAAGTAGCCACACCACAAAATAATTATCATTCGATAAAGATAAAAATTCATTAAATGAAAAATAATAATGCTGTTTATAATCAAAATTACGTGATACTACTTATGTTTTTTTACAGCTATATTTACATATACATTTATTAATGATCAGTAATTACACTGGTCATACTACCCTTATCAGAAATCAGCAATTACTCTGATCATATTACCTACATCAATATCAGCAGTTTCACCGGTCATACTACCTACATTAACAATTTGCCATAATAACTACATCAAAACTAAGCATTACACCGGTCATTACACCTTCATCAACAATCAGCAAATATATGTTTCCATTTTTTGCGGGGTATATAGGCACTGGCAATGCATTTCAAAAGAATTACTAGCATTTTAACAAATACATGAGTGATTTTACAAACTTTCAAAATTTAGACAGATTTCTAACAAAGCTGTCAGAAATCCTTCATGTTCTTCGACCGAAACAATGATATGGAATGCAAACAACACTAAATGATTTCACAGCGCATTCCGGTATTTTGCATTGTAGTTAATTGTTCTGAAATGTTTGTAAACCCATCTTTCATTTCTCTATCCATGTTTTCAATATTTGTATTTATGGTTTTCATCTCTACAACCATCTTTTTCACATTACTCTCCATACGCTCACCGTCGAAATTCTTAAAGTCCGATATACCCATAGCTTTTAGAACTGGTAAAATAGGTGTAATAATACATGTCTTCTGACTTTTCCTACCACCTACGACTAATCCGACACATACTAATTTACCATCCGTTGTTTCATGATGCACTAGTGCTCCAGAATCTCCTGCAAACGCAAAGTAATCTAAACTTTCGTCTGGTCTGTCTGACGGCGAGATGTCATGTCCACCTTTGTTTGGTTTACTAAGGCTTAGCTGATTATGCAATATATATTTGAATGAATCTGCATGAGTCCATTTAAACGGTTCTTTCACGGCTATACTACAGTCGAAAAGTTCTCCAACTGTGTAACCGGTGATCGCTCCGTATTTTGAATATGCTCTTTGGTCATGCCAAGCAAACCCACCAACTGTTCCTGTCCCGAACTGTACTGGTATTTCACGATGCCCTAGATAATTGATAGAGTTAACTTTAAATTCAGTTTAATCTGGAAATAAAATGAATGACCAATATTTATTTGTTCAAAAGTGTAAAGATACCGGTTATGTTAACTTTCTATATTTACATGAAGACAATGCCATCAGCAAAGATATCTTCCAGAACTTATACAATAAGTTAAAATACATCTTCATAAGAATTTGACATTCCACTATATATATTTTCATATAAAATATTGTGTTGATATATTCACATGGTTGTAGATATGAAGTTATATTGCATTTCCAATATTTCATTAAATACCTAAGTCAGTTGATCAAGAAGGAAAATAAAGCTCGTTACGATGTGATATTTTTGTAGTTTTAAAAAAGGATATCAACCTAAAATAATATCGCTCTTCAGTCACTACTGTAATATTTGAGTCTCAATTATCAATGATACTAAAATAATGTTCTGTGATAATTATGTTATATGCAACTGATACTCTGTAATTTGATGGTACTCTCTATGATATTGAATAAAGAATAGATAATACCATGATAATTAGGTCTTTCTTAATCTTAATTTTAAGAACCAGTAATTTACTTATTCAACTGATATGGACTTTTAATACTCAATGATCTCTTATGTTTTAGTTTCTTCGTATTGATGTATGTATGTATGTATGTATATAATGTATGTCCTGCATAATACTTTATAATGCCAGCTATTTATCATTTGCTATGTTAAGTCTGTTTTAAAAGCTCACTAAAGCTTATGTTATTTGTTAAATTTGCACCGACTTTGTAACAAAATTTACTTGACTTGATTTGACTCGAGTCTGACAATACCCAATATAAGTATTCATACGCAGTTATGAGACCGACCATTTGAACTTCTGAGGTGTGTGTGGCTTTGGTTGGTGGGTGTGGAGTGGGGTACTGGGTGTTTTCTTAGAGCGAAGCTACTGTATTTATTTGACTTTTATCGAAGTCAGAATATTTTTTCAGCGTAAACCAAAGATATAGAAGATATTAAATGAGTCTTTCTTACTGAATTTATTAAATGAATTAAAAAAATAATGAAATGCGAGGCTCAACGAGTTTAATAAATTCAATGTGGAAAGACACAAAAATAATATTATTTTTATCACATGTAGGCTTTTATTGTTGAAACATCAAAATGTCTTCTTTCTTTACTTATCATAGACAAAGTAACTTCGTCCAACGTCCCCTTTAAATAGACCACGACAACGTCAAAGGTTCATTACACAAGTGTATTATCAAATTTATGTAATAGCTTTATATCACTCCCGCGACTTCAAACACATGTGATAAAATTTTTATTCAAAATATTTTTGTAATTCTTATTTTATGTTATTCAAAACCAGCAAGCGAGATAAAGACTACATTCTGTAGATAGAAGTACATTATGAAATAGCTAAATGCAAGTATCTTTGATTTTGAGGACAGTAATAAACTCTCTTAGCAAATGTGGTAAAAATGGCTATCAATTATATAAGCCAGTCAAAATTGGTGCATTTCGATGTATATTTTGAAATATGCTCTCCTCATTCTTGGAGTTTTTAAATAATATGTATATCTGCCAATATTATGAGTATACCCTTGCTATCTGATGAAAACGCAAGCAAACATGTCTAATAAAGTTCACAAATATTTTGAATAATAATTGCTTTAATGTAAAACAACGGTGATATCTGTCTAGACCTAATACAAGGTACAAGCCGTCTGATGGGTAGAGAGAAAGTAAAACAAGGGAGAAGAAGCAAAATATCGTGTATAACTAGAAAACAGTGGGTCTGTTTCCTTCTCTCTCCTAGACTTCAGCTTGATATAGTAGCAGAATTTGCTCTGGGATCTGAATTCTAAACATAAATCATGTATGCTTGCAGATTTAAGGAACGATGATGCGTTGGGCGCACTTCTGACCCAGATGGTGTATACACGGTATTATGTGTGTATGTATACTAAGGTGCAGCAGGGTTGGGGTATATATTTGATTATTGATATAATTGGTTATATTCAATTTTATTTCGAACAACAACAAATGACAGATGCTGCAGTTTGATGTACACTTCCAACGTTAATGACATTTTGCACAAAGGTTTTATTCTGTCACAGTGATAAACTGTGTGCATTATAAAAAGTTAAAATTAAAAATTTGTTTTTCACATTTATGGTGTATGTGTTTTAGAGCTTTTCTTAGCAAGAACTGTCCGTATAATAGCTAATGCTCAACTGTTCGAATCATTGTCCCAGAAACAGGAATATTACCCTTAATGTTGAAATATCTAAAGAGTTTCAAGCCAGTTTCTACACTAGTTTTAGAGATAGTAACTTGCATGCAAAACCAGGATTTTCTAAGTCAAAAGGGGGCATAGTTTGATAAAAATGCATATCAGAGTTATGGAATTTAATTGTATCACCCAGTTTTATAACCCTCAAATCACGTGTCAGGTTTCAAATCAATACCTACATTAGTTTTGGAGATAGGAACTTGCACGCCATGATTTTCTAAGTCCAAAATGGGGCATAATTTGGTCAAAATGCATGTCTGAGTTATGAGACTTGATGCTATCATCTAGTTTTATGACCCTGAAGTCTCACGTGAGGTTTCGATTCAATATCTATATTAGTTTCGGAGATGGGTATTTGTACGAAAAACTTAAAGCAGGATTTTCTAAGTCCAAAAGGGGGCCAAAATTGGCCAAAATACATGTAACTATATGTACGAGAAAAAATGTTTCAAAGCTATATTCCTTTGAATGAGGGCTATATGTACTTGCATGCAAAACTCTAACCAGTGTGTGACAATGACGCCGATATAATGGTTATACATTGTAGTTTTTTTAGAAAGTGTTGAATTATTTTTGTTGAGGTGGGTACGGGGGTCCTCGCCCGTAAAATTGTGCAATTTATGCATGCTAAATCCTGAAAACTTGGAAAAAGTGTATTTTAGGGAGATATCTTTATTAGGGTGCTAGATCCTTTTAGGAAGTATTAGTCCAAATGGTTCTAAATATTTCAACAGCAAAATGCTGAAATCCAGTGAGATTTTAGGATATAATTATCATAGTTTTATAAATAAGAAGGAAATATATACATATATCATGCCATTTGCGTATGAGTATGCTTTAAGCAGTTGTGCATGCTTCAAAGTTTGTGACTGAACTGCTGCATGAAATCAAATTCAAAATGCATATTATCTGATGTTTAGCTAAAAGATGAAATGGTTACATAAAATGTGTACACATTTTTAAGCTGTTTCGTTTTGGACAGAAGGATAAATGTATGGAACAGTATTAGGGTAAAAAATGCACCTTGCTTTGTTGCGTTCCCATGTCTCTATCTGACAAGTTGAAATTATGCTTTTACCATTCGGAAAAAAAACATTTTGCAATCTTACATGTCAATGCCTTTGTTTGGTATTTAGTTTGGTCTTAACGTGCTTGCTTCTTTTTTCTAAGATTTCCTGTTGCTTCTGGACATGTTGTAATCTGATATACTATATTCATAAAACTGACTGGTGTTTATTTGCATCGTGCCTTCTTGGGAACCGCAATGGTGTTATTTATTGATGAAGATAATATAAAAGTGGTTATTTTAATGCATGATTGTAAGGAGCTTTGATCACGCCCGGTAATCTCCAGAATCATAACCAGTCGATTATGTCTAAAGATGTTTTTGTTGTGATTACCGGTTATCATGAATCTAGTATAAAATCGTTGACACAGGTAAGCACATCTTACGTATTTTTCTAAAATAACTGCAAATTGCTAGTCGATGCAGGATGGAACAACGTTTACAGATATAAAAGACATTACTATTTGCTTCCTGTTAACTTTAGAAGTTGTACACGTGATGACATTTTAGTGGTTGTGTGCACCGTCATCGCGTTCTTCTGGTGTTTTCTTGGCAAATAAACGGAGTAAATCGATAAACAACGCACAAACATTTCAGTTTATCTCCACAAAAAAATTATAATTATTAGAGTGTAGTATACGACAGAAGGACTGCAGTTTATTCGTTGTTATGATTCGATTGGTGATTTTATGATTCTTCGGAGAGGGTTATTATTCTTTTGTAGCATAATACTATAATTGTCGTAGGAATAGGAATTCAAAGAAATGAAATAACGCCACGGATTTGCAGATTTCCAGCGTATATCATGTCTTTACACACATATACTTCTACAGATATGGCACGCGAATTGCACAATAAATCCAACAACCTATGTTCTCAGGTGAGAACCTAGGTTCTCACCAAAAACCTAGGTTCTCACTCCAGATCACAAGTTTTTCAGAGAACCTAGGTTCTAACTTGAAAAATGTGAACACATGTTCTGGGCCGAGAACTTACGTTTTCGTTTCAGAACACAAGTTTTTTTCTTTCCAGAAAGCAAATCAATCCAGCTTAGGATTCTAGGTTTTTATTGGATAATAAATTCCCGGCTCACGGGTTTTCGTTGGCTAATCATTATTTTGTTATTACACTACAATACAGTCGGCATTTTCAGTCACACAAAGCATTGTATACCTGTTATCAGAATATAGATTAAATATGTTTTTAGAGCCAGCTGTGTCTGAAGCAGGGCAGTTTCTGGTTTCGGTTCGAAACATGTTGTCGGATTTGGCAAGAAAAGCTGAAACAGCATTCTAAGAATTCAAGTAACGGTTGGCAATTCTTGAATTGTACCGAACGACTCTAGACTTGTGCAAGGGATATTTAAGTTTTAACTTTTAAAGTTGGGAGGAAACAAAATTTTAGAAGTATTCGCTGATAAAAGCCGGGATGACAGAATAAAAGAATAGGAAGAATAAAATATTGAACTTGACCACATATTACTATTGGATAAAAATAAAACGAAAAGAAACTTAGATAATTCACATGTATATTTAGGATACTGTACTCAAATTTATAGAACTGGAATCTGCTGGGCAATTTAAGATGTATCAATGATAAAAATCAGTTAGGCTTTAGTAATTTGTTTGACAATTTTAATACAAACATGTATGAGTATTAGATCTAGCTATTTTCCGTCCGTACAAAGAATAAAAGATCAGTATGTGAAAGAATGGCAAACGACAATAAATGCAACACCTAACTCAAGTATGTTAATTTCAAGAATACTTTTGAATTGTAATATCAAAACGATTGTTTAAGAAAATTATAGTTTTTTTAGTGATGAAAGAATTCCGGATGACACTTGAAATCCGGATTTGAAGAGTCCAATTAACGTTAAGCATTAAGATCGATATAAATCCGTTGCATTTTCGTGTATGGGAGTTGGGTGGGGGAAGTTTGGTCGAGAATACCAAATGCACGACTGGAAGTTTGGAATCCGGAAATACATTGGTAACTATGGTTTTTTCGGAACATTAGCGAATATTATGTCCCAACGATCGACGATATTTAGTCGAAAACGCGGTTAAAATTTTGAAAAATCGGCACCAAATTCATGACAAAATGTTCCACAGGGATAAGAATTTTTATGTTGACTCAAAGCTTCAAGATCGATCTAAATCCAAGGAGAATTTTATCAGCGTGGACTGTAGATATCTGACGAGTTTGCTCATCTCTAGGTGCCAATTATGTACATTTGTAACATCTACTTGTAGTTCATAAAAGGAGTTGCTATAACTACTGCCTACTTTAGATATATTTTACTGATATATTCTTTTCCATCAAACCTTGAAGCCAAACAAAATCTATTTATGTTTATAGTAAAATATGGCTAAGATTTATTTTCAGCATTTGCCCGTATTCATATTTAACACTTGGATAAAACTTCCACCGTTTTTATCAGTATGTGTATTCTTTTTAGATTTGAATAACGTCATTTTCGACTTTAGCTTGAAACATAACCCGGTGATATGAATTAACTGGAGTATGAAATATGAAAGATCGGCGCCGTTTCCAAATTCCAAATAGCGCAAAAGTGTAGAACCCGGGTCCCCCGAAACCTGACCGCCCAGAGTCTGTTTTTTAGACAGCACTATCAAAAAAAGTAGTAGTAGTAATAATAATAATGATAATAAACGGGAGGGTAGTGATAACAATGAATTTGCGTTTTAACAAATAACATGCTTACTTCATTTTTTTTTATTTTAATCATATTTGATTGCTCTTTGTTCATACATGAACTAATACATACATATCCTTTTAGCACAGGAAAAACAACTGGGTCAGGCTACAAGTTATTTCAACATAGGCATATACAGCTATTCCCACAATGCTAACTTAACTTTCATCTTTTTAAATGAACATTTTAAACCATGGTTAACAAATATGTGCAATTCAGATTTTAAAATAATTCCAACTATAAATACAACTGTCCCGCAGAAAATAGCATTTTGTCTAATTCATCCAGTCAAAAATTACCCCACCCTGTTGGACGGAATGGCACACTGGTTGGAGCGTTCGCCCGCCAATCGAGCGATCATAGGTTTGGTGTCCGGTACTTTATCCCTGACCCATATATTTCAATGGAACAATTGTGAGTTATTGTGAAAAGGATTTACAGTGATTGCGTGCTTGTTAAAAAAATAAATGTTGACGAAAACGGGTGTAAAATCCCAATCCAAACAATAATTATTCCCGGTTAATTCTGACTTTTACATTGGTCGAAATATGCACAGTCAGAACGACATGAAGTGAATGTCAGACGTTAAAAGTGTGCGGACAATAAATAAACAAATTATTACTCTTATGCATTTTATTTCAACAACCTTCCAATTATGTCACGGCGGTCTGCTTACACAACCTTTCTATATAGTTTCTAACCAGTAGGCACTCTCCGCAAGAAATTGACAACTTTCCAATTTCGTGGAGCGCTGTAGCTAGTCGGGCTCGAACTGACATCTCCGGATTCCGGGGAAAATTGTATTTAAATTTTGATGAAACAGTTGAAATGGGCTTAATAAACCAAATACTGCTTAGACTTCCCAATTTTCATAGCACCGTAGCTTGAAAATAAACCCGGTAGTCAAGGAATTTTATATCTTATATTATTCAAACGAACGTTTTCAGATTAAAAAAATCTATGGAGGAGAGAACGAGCAGTAAAAAGTATTTCTTTTTCATTACGCTTTTTTAGTTCTTGATGGATTTTCATCAAACTTTGTATGTTGCATTTTAATAAGATCCTTGTTTCAAAAGTGGGTGCTTGGCCAATTTTCGGGGCCGTTATAGCTTCAACTAGAAATAAATTTATCCTGATGGATCTTCCCTTTTAAGGGCTGCTAGACCTAACATTGAAACAGCTTTAAACGACTTCTTCTCATGATACGCTTCATGGATCTTCAGCAAACTTGGCATGTAACATTATTAAAAGGTTATCTCCTAATTTTATTAATTTAAAAATAGTGGCATTCGGTCCCTTTTACGGGCAGCAAGAGATAAAAATATAAATATCTTTAAATGACTTCTTTTCATTAATCGCTTGATGCCGGATTTTCATCAAATTTGGATTGTAGTATCTTAATAAAGTCCTCTTTGTTTAAATGAGGCACTTGGCCACTTTAGGGGTCTTCAAAGTGATGTGTAGGATTGTCATAAAATTTGTACAACTAAACCAATATTGTGCTTTAAAATATCACAGGGGAGCTTCAAAAACATTACATCATATTTAAGGTGAAGTGTATTTATAAACACAATTACGCGTTAATTATAACCAAAGAACTGTTGTTTTTACTATTCTATAGTTATCTTTGAACTTGTAGACAACATTACCGCAAGTCCGACAAACGCGATATATCTTAAATAAAATAAAGTTAAATATAACATTTTTTTGTAAATAATAAAACTTCAACATATTATTTTTTTTATTTCATCGACAGCAGTTCATCATGACATGTAGATTTTTCACTTTTCTTCAAAGATTGACAACCGTTTTAAAACTGTGTGACATTTCAGTATTTTTATGCAACTAGTTGACAATAATCTAGTATTTATATAAACTATATATTTGAATATGTGCTTATGTGTGTATGTTGGTGTTTATTTCCCTTCGTGATGTGTCTTTATTACACTTTCGGACAAATAATAAAACTTCCACCATTCAGTAAATCGATACTTAATCAGCTAATCAAAACTCCGTCTCTCATAAAATTAGCCAAATGAAACCAGGGCACCGAATATGCGTCACGCCCTATCAGCCAATAAAAACTTATGCGCTCGGTTTAATTACAACAGCACCAGAACGTCGGTTACTCAAAAACTTATGATCTGAGGCTGAAATTAAAAACCTATGATCCTGACTAAAAACACAAGTTTTGGCCATTTGCACAAATATTCTGAGAACCTAGGTTCCCTGAAAAAATTGTGATCTGAAGTGAGAACCTAGGTTCATACTTGAGAACATAGGTTATTGGATTAATTGTGCAATTCGCGTGCCATACTGGTCCATGCATCCGTAGGTACAAACACACGTGCGCACGCACAAAACTGTATAATGACATAAAAGTATAGAGGTATCTGATTCCGTACACAGTGACAGTAGCATCAATTTGATTTTAAATGACATTTGATTCACGAATCTAATTGGAAAACAGTTTATCATGAAATCTGTTCACTTCGCTGCTTGCAGGTCTCTGTCTGTAATATATCATTTATATATTTTTCAAAAAATCCCTTTACGATTATGACGACTTTGTCCTCACAAGGCACTGCTATTTCTATTTCAGGCATTCATTCATCACATTTAAGACAAATGAGCCAGAGTAGACGATCCTTGTGTTATATCTGTCGCTATTTTTTCACTTTAAAGCATAAACACGCAGTCAAAGATGGACCTAAGAACACATTGGCGAGGAACTAAACAATGGACACAAAGGAACGTCCAACACAGAGGTTCCACTCCTGGAATTCGAAGACGAATTCTAAAATGGAGAGGGTGAATGTATTAAGGTAGTCTAAGAGTATATTCCCTTGCTATGGAGCTAGCTTTTCTAGCGACGTGATAGTGTCCGCTTTACGTTTGAAAGGCCCAAGGTTCGATTCCCCGTCTGAGCTAAAATATTTTCAGTTCGTTACATTTAGACATGGTATAAGGTTGTAACTTGTATATATCCGTGTTTTCCTGAACGAAGAGTTAAGACTTCCTACGGCAGTTATATGCTACGAAGAATCAAATCCCCCCTAAGAAGAATCATGACATCATCAACCGATTCATAACACCGAATAGATTTTGATTTCGGCATTTCTGTCATAAACTACGCTCCCATAACTTAGTGTAAGGATAAATTGAAATGGTTGTGTAGCATTAATTGATTATTCGACAAGGAAATTATATGTGTTCAAAACACCTGAAGAACGCGATATCGGTGGTACAGAACCACTAAAATGCCGTCATGTGTACTGTCGCTGTCCTGTCACGTCCTAAATTATTTTGCATATTTCTGTTAGAAATCCCCAATGAAATCAGTCGGGAACGTTTTCTGGTGCATGTACAATGTATTCGCAATGATTACATCTCTGATAATGAATAACCATAAGATTGCCTCGCTGACAATTTTTAAATGTTTATTTTGTGTTTTGTTTCTGCAATTTAGTGCCATCGGCTGAAACCGGTGTTGGGGTTGGTATCTCTTTGCACCTGTTCACATCACATTTCCGAAGATTTAAGTTTCTTATTTAAAATAATGAGTTATATTCAACTTATTTTAATTTTTTACATGAATATTAATGTTTAATTTATTGGAACAAGTAAGTCTGACCAGTATTTTATGCCTGTTTGGATTTTTGATGTCTTCGTTTTCCTTACAGTAAAATACAGATACGGGTGAGGCTTAGAGGGATGACAACTATAAAATATCATCACTATAAACAAGATGAGTAAGGCTACTTATTTACAAGTGGATGACTTTCCAATATGATCTTGGACATTTCGAGAAATGAGAGTATACTTTTAGCTGTTATAATTCAGTTAATTTCAAATGTTAACAAACGTTATTGATCCCGCCAAACGCATTTCTTATACTATGTCAACTGAACTCGGACCTGGAGCATTAAGCCGCCTACTGAGTAAACACAAATATTCATTTAAGGATTGGGAGTATGGGAGTGTTTACGTAGGGGTGGGGGTGGGGAGTTGGGAGACGGGATCCAGGCCCGATCCAGGGCTAGGCAATGGTGACCCGTACCCTCCTTCCCATTCCCGCTCCCTCTCCCATTCGGCTGAGAAGTGGTCTATATCAATCAAAGTTGCAGGGGGAAAATGAGTTTGCCAAAATGTTGATGTTTAATGAGTTTTAGGGAGAAACTGCATTATTTGAAAGAAAGACAGACTTTGAGAAGTTTTTTTTCATTTATATCATACTGTATATTTATAATGTTCTATCATTTTAAAGAGGATTTAAATTTGTTTCCTTTTATTTGTTTTCTATCTGTTTGTGATGTAAGAAATACGCAATTATGAAAATAAAGATGACTGCAACTTACTAGTATTTCCTTAAATATTTTGTTGCAAGCTCAAATCTAGCCTACATTGAGTCTTCCTTTCAAAGACAGCTTTAGAGGGATTGTTAAAGTAGCCTTACGCGAAGTTGAGTTTTTATAGTGTTCAGATGATTTTATAGTGTTTAAAGGTAAGTACAACCTTTTCAAAATTATTATATTTTCCAGTCATTTTTGGCAAGGAAATAAAAAAAGAAAACAAACAAAACAGAAATAAGAAAGAAACCGTAGATATGCACAGTGTAGTTGATAGACTAGCTACTAGACTGATAATAAAGAATTTGTCACAAATTTTCAACTTTTGTAATTTTTCTTTTATTCTATATACTAGTGACAAATGCCAGTCTTTTTTTAGAGATTTTCTGAGAGAACTGATTGTAATATTATCATATGATATTGGATATAGGACGGCTAAATTCACAATTTTAAAAATAAAAATTATAAAAATGATATATCATATTCTAGGAGCTAGTCTAAGTTGTTGACTACGGTGGTTTAGAGCAGGAATGAAGCAGAACGTTAGATTCCTGATACACATGCAAAGAGGGGGTTCTAATCCAAACGATATTGGAATTTGCCCGAGTCCTCTACAATCGCTTATTAAAGCGCGAGGACTGGTCAAGGAAGCAGGCACCAAGCGTAGTTAACAAAATGTTTGGAAAAAGTTTTAAACTGATCACTGTACATAACTTTGTCATCTGCTTAGTATTCGTTAGTTAACGCGCTGAAATTATCAAATTATTCACTTACTGAATGGCTTAGCGGTCAATAGTTTTGTCTACTGACCGACAAGCCATTCAATATATGTATTATTACATGACATAAGAAATAAATGTTATCGTTTTTCTCCTTAAAGTTTTGGCTTTAGCCCAGATAAAGTGATTTTGTGAAATATTGACCAGTCAATAGCACAAAAAATATTGACCGTCGATTTTATACGAAGTCATGTAATAATCCGTCTTATTTTTTCGAAGTGGTAGTATTGTGATGTAGCTATGGCAATTTATTTACAATGATGCCATACAAAAAACAAAAACAAAACAAAAAAAAAAAATGAATTTTACCAGATATGATTTTAGTCGTACATGTTTATGAATGATTTATAATTGAAGACGGTGAAGAAATATGTTGTTTTATTTGCTCCAGTTAACCTCACACCTACACAACAACTTCTGGCGGTGGAGTCCCTTCGGGATTCTCTGGCCCCAGTTTCAAAGAACAACTTATACTAGCAAAAGTTTCTAAGTAAATGTATAATCAAGCCTGACCCAAAACTGCCAGTCCACACCCCCCCCCCCCCCCCCGGCTCCTTCCCTGCGTTATACGCATGAATTTGAATTTGATGTAAGGGAGATAATGAAGTGATATAGTTACACATTTTGACAGCGAAATTATCATTCTTTATTCTGCCACAAGATCAGCAAAGTTCATTAAAGAATATAATTACTACACTTTAGGTATTGCTTTCAAAGTAACCAGTGATTGGTGAAGAACTTTTGCCTTTTTGCATATCTAAAAGATATCTGTATTAATGTTTGATGTATAAAAACATATTTTAGCTCGGCTATACCAACAGCAACATTTCTCGAGTAGTCACCATGAGTCGTACATAGAACGTATACGGTCACAATAACAAGCACAGGCTGATTTATCAGCTATACCGTGTGGACCTTGAAATGCTCAAAACTGCTACGTATTTCACATTGTTAAACCTGTAGAGGTCACATATTCTGCCCGATCGGTCCAAATGGTCCTAATTTATGTTTTTCTTTATAACATGTTGGACAAGCTTACAGCTGGTTATCAGAATTCAAAAAATAGGCTATTAAGCCAAATTACGGAAAAAGCTGTTAGCAAAGTCAGCTTATCTCATTGGCCGCCAGGTCAACAGTAAGTGACATTCACTATTCTTGTTAACAACTGACTTAAATGAGCAACTATTCTTCAAAACAAACTTACGCACTATACTAACTACAGATCTGTAGATGAAAAATGAATTGTAAATGAGTAGTTACTAAAGGTGGGTTGACTGTCTGTAAACATTTTATCTTACAAGATTTAGCTTAGCAAGAGGTTCCTTCTAGCGCATATGCAATATTCTGTCTTTTAAGAAAATGTGTTTTTAGCATTATCTTACAGATGCTTAATATGACAGTGATGAAAACTCTGTTACCGGTAGGTTACTTTATATGTATTCTAATATGTTGTCAGGTGTTTTACACGTTTTATTTAATGCAGTTCTATGCATAATTAGTCCTCCACAGATGGTGTCGTCACGTGATTAACACACGCGAGCGTAAGCATATCTGTACACACAAAAAATTCACATATGCATTTACGCAACAATAAATGAAAGGAGGTAATTGCAAACCTGTAGCCTACTTCAGCATTGCTAGAAATATCACGTGACCAGAGACTATTTCATTACGTGATTATTTGGTGGGAGTATATTTTTAAATCATGCATATCCATTACATAAATCTCTATTCTGCGTTATCAAATATTCAATGCGCGGATTAATACTCCATACGAGCTAATGTACCCTGTCGGCCTGATTTTTCAAAAAAAAGACTGATTTAATTAAGCATGAGCACACATTAGTCAAGAGTTTATTCGTAATGAATATGCATGAATCCAAGATGGCGGCACCCTACAGTTGATCGGATGCCTTTGACAGTACCCTTGTATCCATTACCTGCTCAGTCAAGTGTGAAGTGTCAGTCATGAGAAGAAACAATGCTCTTTTTAAGTGTGAAAATAGAATACTGTATGATAATATCGGTGAATATCATCTTGGTCAGGTCCATGAACTTTGATATTTACCTCATCACCAAACAATAACTGTTAAATATTCCATAGTAGGCCTTGAGCTGACAATAACCCCCGACACCCCCCCCCCCCCCCCCCCCCCCCCCCCCCCCCCCCCCCCTCTATGGATATTTCTACGCTATGATTTTCTTAAAGCATATAATATGAGCTATCATTCCAGAAATTCTGCCATCAGACAGTCGGGTTCTTTTTACGTTACAGCCTACTTTATACGTTACCATTAATAATTTCTAGAAAATACTGACTGGCACTACAGTTACCCATAAATGGTTTACTAACTACACAATATGTCAATATATAAAGACAGAATATACAGATTTATATCTTGAAGGTAAAATTGACACTTATAGGCAATGCTTTACGTTATCAAATGTACGTTACCAAAAATTGTGACGAAAATATAACTATGTGATTTTATATTTCATTTGAAGTGTCTATGTCAAATGTGTTAAAAAATGTGATTATAACAGATAAGAGCTTGACATAATTTTATCGATTGTGAAATATTTCTAATTATTACGAAAAAATAAGCAATAAAGTATAGTAAAGAAGGTAAAATGATATAATGTTGACAATATGAGTTTCAAATTTATAGTAATTATTTTTTTACAAAAGTCGAAAAAATATTTGGGATATGGTAAAATATTTTGTTTAAACAGATATGTAACATGTACAAATTCCATAAATATGTATTATATATTTTAAAACGTATAAATATATCACAAATTGTAAATCTGTGTAACGGAAATTACTAATTACATAAATTATATATAGTTTTCTTTAAACAAAATTAACAGAAAATCATTTTTCATGATCGTGAAATGAAACTGATTTCATTGATTGGAAAATGAAATGAATTGAAATAGAATGAAATAAATAAATAAATAAATAGAATGAAATAAATAAATAAATTACAAATGTGTGAAATGATTTGCAGAGAGTGAGTGCTCAGACTTGTTTCATATATATGGCACCTTGGAATTATTCAATCAGTGATAATGCTACAGTCCAGCATATGTTAAAAACGTCAGAAGATGCAAGTAATGAAGTTAGCCAGAAATATACTATAGTGACATGTGACTCGGCAGTTGCTAAGAAGGCATATTCTTTGGTTCTGCAGTCTAGAGGTGGACTTGGTAACATAATTGTTAGAATGGGTGTGTTTCACACAATCTGCTCCATATTTGGGCCTGTAGGAAAATTAACGAAGGACAATGGTCTTGTAGAACTTGCAATAGAATAAGTAATTTGTTCTAGTGGTTCACTTGATGAAGTATTACCAGGTAAATGCTACAATCATACCCTAAATGTACATAGAACTGTAATGGAAGTTCTTGAGCGTTTGCTTCTATGCAAATTTGAAGAGACAGAACCCCGCAAGGAAAGCATTTAAGAAGGCACTAGTATTACAGAAACGAACTGAAAGTTCATGCAAAGAAAAAGTGTTTAAAATAAAAAGAGAATTTCAACAGACGTGAACAGTTCAAATCAGAAAGGGTGAAAGTGGCAAAACTGCTCAATTTTGGTTAATGTAATTAGACATTATTCACATGATATTGTTGCTCATCAAAGCAATACAGATCTATTATGCTTTTGTTTTACATATATCATCTCTATACAAACTGTGCTCTTTGTTCTTCGCATTTGACAGCAATAATTATGCCCGCTACCTTCTCGTTTACCTGTTAACATTGATGAATATCGATCCAGGTGCAGAAGAGCTAATACGAAGTAATGATTTTAGTGTATCTGTGTCTTCTGTACCGGCATTGAGAAATGTAGTAGATATTACTACAGAGCAGACAATTAACAGACATGCAAAGTCTGTGGTTGGCATACTTGGTTTCAGTAGAAACTATGCTGCAGATTTCCATTGGTGCATGACCCGTCATTACAGAGCCAGGTATGTTGAAGCAACTCTTTAGAATGCAGACATACATAGAGAAGGCATATCCGACCTAAAAGAAGTATAACCTGCTCAGATAGGCTTGAGTGAAGAAGTTAACAGGATTATGATGGCATAGAATCCTTCACGAACCCATTCCAGGCCGAAAAAATAAAACAACAAAGATAAAATTTACTGCGTGTGGTCTGGTATTTATGCGAAAGCAGAAGTCGCTCATGACCTTAAGCAACTGAAATAGGTGAAAAGACAATGGATGGATTATCAAAAGAAGATTGATTGAAAAATCAGTTCCTTTCCAAGACCCCATTAAGAGAAGAAAACTTAATATATTTGCATAGCTGAAGTTAAAATGAAAGAAACTAATTCTCAAAACAAAATAGTACAGATAAGAGCAGAACGTAACATGTATGAACAGTTGGTACTTTTAGCTGTTCAGCACAACATAGATCCAGAATTGACACTTTCTTTTCCTTTAGGACCTGTCACCCGGTCGTTATAGCTTCTGCGACTGGAATGCCAATAAAAACAGACAAGTCAAAAAATACTTCACTATGTAGAGGCTGCAGCCATCAAAAAAAGATGACATTGTTTTGTTGATTGACAGTAACGCCCTGCTGCAAAGCTTATTAACCATCCCTGCAACATTCCAAGTCGTAGCCGAAGCTGTGTTCATTCAACTATCTGAGACAGCTCATGTCAATTTTGTAACTGACACTTAGAGTCCTCAGTCGATCAAATCATATCAGCGTGAAGGACGTGGATCTGCTCCAAAATTCTTACTTGTCAAGAGTAAAGACCAAATTGCCATGTGACTGAAATGCATTCATGTCAAATAGTGAAAACATTATCTTCAAAAACACGAAATACTGTTTTATTTTACACTGGAACAGGCAATAAGAGACGCCATATAAATGCTCACAACATCTTGATAAGCAAAGGAGAAAGAATCTTCTCAATTTTGCCTGCAATACTCTGTCTGACTGGTTGAAACAACCAGTGATTTTGTTCGCACCGGGAAAGTAACACCCCTCAAATTAGTAGAAAAAAAACAGGTGTATGTTGCAACATTAACAGAAGTAGTTCATACACATCACTGATCAGATGGATTGAAGAATACAATAACATCAATAAACTTATATATGACATGTTTCTTGCTAAGTATCAAGTACGTGCTGGCAATGTCCAGAGTACATATAATGGTATGGACATGAGTCTAGCTGAAATTGTGACACATCGGCACATGTGACTGATGACTCTGATGATGACTATGAAGAAGCAGAGATGACCAATATAATTGACACCATATACGAAACAGACCGTGATTATGACGACTTAGATAACTGAATCCCGCAACTTAGTTGTTTCTCAATTTTGGTTTATGTGAATTTATCTGGTTAAACAGATAAGCGGTTGTAAGCGTATATTTTTCAGTTACTAAAATACACATTAAGTAACGTATCATAACGTAGGTTACAATGTCAGTGCTGTGCTATATGCATTTTTATATCGAACTTGATATGATACTTGCATTAGCTAAGTTTGAAATAATTATAAGGATTACATAAACAATCTATTGACTGAGAAATGAAAATCTATATATCGTAAATTTTAGTAACGTATATAATAATGATAACGTACTTGTTCTTAAAACTGTTGAACAATAATTTTTTAAATACTAATGTATTGTCTATCTGAAAATACTATACTTTAGACATATCTGATATTTTCTGACAATTAAACCTATTGAATTAATTGATACCAGTATTATTTTATGAATTATAATGGTAACGTAAATTACAAAATGAATTGATCGATTTAAAGAACAAAACTAGGCGGGAACATTGACAACAGCATATTCTGCATATCACTGAACCCACTTGCTAATGATTCTGGTTGTTTCTACCATATAAATCACCACATTCCAGTTTTATCATTTATTAAATAACTGTTAAGGTAACGTAATTAACGGGCTGTAACTCATACAGAACCCGCTTGCCAGACGGCAGAATTCAGAAATATGATCTACATACAAGGGGCTTCAAAACTAATGGGGTCTACAAAAACCCCTAGAGGGGGGAGGGTTTCACCTTCCAGCTCTAGGCCTATAGGCTTCATATTTTACACGATGTACATGAAATCTAGAAAAAAAGCTTTATTTTTTATAAAATCTAGGTCAAGCATGACACTGGATTACTAGTCCACTAGGTCAAATCATTGAAAAGCCTTATTGACCGTGAGCATGTCACTTCTAGATACTACACATTTCGGATCAAAATTCGGCGTACTACATGTGAAAGTAATAGACGAACCCGAAACAACAAAAGTAAATAAATAGCTCCGGTTTGGCTTTGTTCCGGTTTTGTTGTTTTAAGTTAAATGGCCTCTCAGTGACAATTTTAAAGTAGTCGGTGGACGTGTGTCTTCTTCTTCTTGTCGTTCGCGTCTACACTGTCAGACCAGTAGCCCCGATGAAACTTGTGGTTTGCCGAAGATCCTCAATGCCTCCATACAGTTTCTGGTGAATTAAGGTATCTATCGGCCAAGTCGCAGCTCGCTCCTGGTCATGCCTTTTACATCTCTGAAGTATATGCTCCGCAGTCTGATCTTCTTCACCACATGGACAAGTTGGCGATGATGTCAGTCTGTATTTCTTGTACATGTGAGCATTGAGCTTGTTGTGCCCTGAGCGGAGCCTGGCCATCATCACTTGTTCAGACCGATCAAGGAGATGAAAAGCATCTTCCTCCATCCTTGGTCTCGTTAGTGCCTTGATAATGGTGACTTTCTCCTTGTAACTCACATGTTCTGTTGGTTGTTCTGACTGAGCTCCTAGCTTAGCCAGTTTGTCTGCCTCTTCATTGCCTGCAAGTCCACAATGGGATGGAATCCACTGAAGTGCTACTTTGCAGGTTATACTCAGGCTCTGCATTCTCCTAGCCAGCTGCGGAGCTTTATTGTTGATCAGAGCTTCCATGACAGACAGTACATCTGTGAGAAAGACGACTGAGGAGCTTTCTTCTGCCGAGTGCAAATAGGTTGTTAGTCTCCATGTACCACTTCAGGCGTGCATTCACAATCCTCTCCATGGTCTTTCCAACACAGCTGGTTAGGCTGATTGGGCGGTAGCTTGCAGCCTTCTTTGGATGGGGATCATGACTGCCTCTTTCCATATCTGTGGAAGTAGTCCTTGTGTCCAGCTGTAGTTGTAAAATTCCAGGAGTTTGCAAATTGCTTCAGTGCCTAGATGGGTCAGCATTTCATTTGTGACTCCATCTGGTCCAGGAGACTTCTTTGTCTTCAACTGCCTAAGAGCTGTCTGTAGCTCATGCAGTTTAAGACCCTGCTTCATGCATTCTGGTGTCACTTGGCTTGTCTGCCTTTCCCTTTTTTCTCTTCGGGCTTCCCTTTGCCGTTCCCTGTTGATGGGGATGTTGGAAACATCTTTGTAGTTAGAGGCAAAAGTGTTTGCCGCTTGTTTACCCGTCAACAGTTCACCATTCTCTTCCAAAGTTACTGAGCCTCTTCCTGTTTCTTCATCGTTCAGCTGTCTCGTCAATCTCCACAGCTTTTGGCCACCTCGCTCTAGGTTGAGCGAGGCTGTTTTGTTTCTCCAGCTCTTCCTCTGTGCTTCCCGTTTGTGCCTGAGGAATTTGGCCTTGGCTTGCTGTAGAGAGAGATGGACGTGTGTATTTAGATGTAACTTATATAAGGATCTTTTAATGGTTGAAGGTGCGACTGGAAATATCTGACTCGAGGGTAACTGTTTAGGCGGTAACGAGGATCTACCGAGTTACTGTAAAACAGTGAACCTAGAGCCAGGTATTCCCATCCGCACCTCCAACTAGCGACATATTCTTCCTCTTGCATGCCACATTCTTCTGTAAATAGAATAAATAAAGTAAAACGAATGTCTTTCTTTTAAGCAGTATTTTATCATAGTAGCATATGAATTTACGCATACATTCATAAGTTACAGCACGCAAGAAAAAATAGATAATAGAATAAATGACGTGATAGATGCAACTATTTGATTGATTTTAATATATTTTAACGTCAAGACGTACTATCTCTTTAAATTTGTATCATTATGTTAAATTTCAGCGGATCGAAACCACATTTACACCTAATGACAAACTTATATTTTATCTTTGGAACCCTGGAAAAGTACGTGTTGGTAAGTTCAGTTCTTTTTTCTTTCTTTTTGGAACTGCCTAATGACATGACAGCCCGTTTATTGACCTTTTAACTTATACACAACTTATTTATACATCATAACAGTCATAATCAAACAACGTATAAAGTGCTACAAGCTTTCTAAGAATTATTTCAAAAAGGTATATGCATAATGTTATAGTTAAGATATTTGTCTTTTTCTTTCTTTTGATCCTTTCCAAAGATATTCTAAGTTCCGAAAGAAATCTAATTAATACATGTACTTTAAAAAGTTCTTTAGAACGTAGGCACACATACTTTTGTGTAAGTATTAAAATGTCGGTATAGTATACAGATATATACTGAATTTGTTTTTGAAAGTATTGGCTGACAGTGACAACAGATTTGGAGGAGGGCGTGTGTGTGTGTGGGGGTGGGGGGGGGGGGGGGGGGGGTCCTGAGCCCAAGTGTTTGTGCCATAAAGTAGTTAAGCTGTACAACGGAGTATCAGATAACATAATTGTTCAAAACGTAAGGTATAAAGTCGCAACTGTGACATACGATCGGCTGTGTGTGCAAATTATAAATGAAAACTGTCAACACCATCCCAACTTATTTCAGTTCTTCTGTCAAGTTTCCTGTTTGGCTAACAAGACTAATATACAATGCAGTATGTAATGTTCGTCACCGCTGTAAGTATTAAGACTGGTATACAATGCAGTATGTAATGTTCGCCCCGCTGTAAGTATCAAGACTGATATACGATGAGGTATGTAATGTTCGTCACCGCTGTAAGTATCAAGACTGATAGGTGGACGGATAGCTCAGTGGTTTGCACACTGGCCTTCCAATCCTGAGGTCGGGGTTCCATCCCCGGCAGCTACTCGGGAATTTTCAGAAGCGCTTTTCAGTGTTTCCCACCCAGCTAGGGGTGTACTGGTCAGGAACCCAGGCAATCCTTGCATGTATCAGTGCTATACACTGGGCACGTTAAAGAACCAGGCTGTCTATTCGCAACGAGCTAGGCTAAGTTAGCCGGACAAGCCTGTATCTGATTTCTGATCTCTCTGTGGGGGCTTTGTCTCACTCTGTCCCTCTGGTCAGATCGCTCTGTGTATGTACTAGTAGAGGATGATTTCGCGCCCTGTGTGGCTGCAGTTGCTGTAAAGCGCCTTTGAACGTGTTTATCATGAAAAGGGCGCTATATAAATCTGGTATAATAAATAAATAAATAAATAAATAAATATACGATGAGGTATGTAATGTTCGTCACCGCTGTAAGTATCAAGACTGACATACGATGAGGTATGTAATGTTCGTCACCGCTGTAAGTATCAAGACTGATAGACGATGAGGTATGTAATGTTCGTCACCGCTGTAAGTATCAAGACTGATAGACGATGAGGTATGTAATGTTCGTCACCGCTATAAGTATCAAGACTGATAGACGATGAGGTATGTAATGTTCGTCACCGCTGTAAGTATCAAGACTGATAGACGATGAGGTATGTAATGTTCGTCACCGCTGTAAGTATCAAGACTGATAGACGATGAGGTATGTAATGTTCGTCACCGCTGTAAGTATCACCGCTATAAGTATCAAGACTGATAGACGATGAGGTATGTAATGTTCGTCACCGCTATAAGTATCATATTAATGTTCATTTCTTTCGAATTAAATTAGTACTTTCAATCATGCATACTTATAGATAAAGACTTAATTGTATTCTAACTTAAGGAAGTGCCCATTTCACAAACGTTAATATGTTTCATACTGTGTGGTCTCCTAAATATGTACTTATAAAACACATTTATTTCACAGGCTTTAACTCGTATCTTTTAAAAAAATTGTGTCGTTTATTCAATATTAAGACAAACCTGTGCTATTTATGCTTGACTCATTCGCCAAGAATGCCGAACAGTTAAAACAAATCTACCTAAGGATGTTCGTGAAATACCTTATATATATAAGTGCTAACTTTGTCCTAAGCCGGCCAAAGTTTTGTAGTTTTGCAGTAGTTTAAGGAGAGCTATTTTAACTGAACAAAACCAACTACCATGATGTGCAAGATTTGAGCGAATATTTAACGCATTTCTATGGAAGAGCATTAATGCTAGATGCGTGTTATTTATCAAGTGGAAATTCCTAGTTCTTAAATTACTCGAAATTTTGATTTACTTACTTGAAAGTTTGACTTATTAACTCGAAATTGCGACTTTTTAACTCAAAATTGTGGCTTTTAAACTCGAAATATACCTCTTATTCCGAGCGTTTGTCTGTTGGTCAAAGGCCAATAATGTTAGTGGGCTACTTTTTCTAAACATCTGTGCTTGAAAGTCATTTTATTGATATATATACATCTACCTTCACAACCGTAAATGGTACCCAGCATGTAGGGACTTGAATATATATTTCAATATATCCACGCACACGCTGCCTCAGCCTTTAGAGCTTCACAAGATTTCAAACTATTGCCAGGATGTATACCTATATGTCTACGTATAGTATGGATGTATTTCGCGGTTGTAGGGTCTCCAACCTTGTCTAAAATCCAGATATGTGTAAAACAGTCTGCGAGAAATATTCCAGGTTCGAACACAATCCGGTTATGTTCTATGGCTACCCCTCAAACTCTGGAGCTACCCCAGTTACTCGAAAAGAAACTCAAAATTTCGGCCTACTAATACAAAATTTCAATTTTATGTAAGTCGAAATTTCGAGAAACGTAAGTAGAATTTTCCAGTTAATATCTTAGAGTTTGGAGTTTATAAATAACATGCATCTGGCACGAAAGCTGTTCCGTACACTTTAAAGTTAGCAACATTACATTTTGCAAACTGCGCATGCATACGCACTGATATTGTTGGTGAAAACTGAATTACATTTATTTGTTCCAAGTCTACGTTTCTTTTAGTAACAATAAAACACGTTTTCTTTCGGACACGCATCCCAAACTCTGAAGACAGTTGATGCAAATGTTTTATTATAACCATATTTCTTAATTTCTAGTTGTAATTTGTAGTTCTTTAGATAAAATTTTGTGAACGGTTGCTTTAAAAGAACCTCAACAAACAAAATCAAAAAGGTCTGACCGCAAAACATAGTACTTACAAATATTTCAAATTTCATGTCGATTTGGAAATAAGTGTATTTTAATAAGAATTACAAATTGGCCGTGCAAATTCCTATCTTGGATTTAGTACTTGTTTTCAGTGAAGTCATACAAACAAAAGGAATTTAATTGTACGCATTTTCAAATATCAACTAGAAATGAGTCGCGCCATGAGAAAACCAACATAGTGCGTTTGCGACCAGCATGGATCCAGACCAGCCAGCGCATCCGCGCAGTCTGGTCAGGATCTATGCTGGTCGCTTTCAAAGCCTCTTGCGATTAGAGAAACCGTTAGCGAACAGCATAGATCCTGGCCAGACTGCGATGCACAGGCTGGTCTGGATCCATGTTAGTAGTAGTCGCAAACGCACCATGTTGGTTTTCTCATGGCGCGGCTCAATTTTTTTTATGACGGAAATGTTTTTGAATGAAAACGTACACAATAATATGATTTCAATTAAGCTTGCCTAGAATTTTCTGTTATTTCAGATCTATACAGTAGCCGCGTGTTTGCTTTCACAAAGCTCGTGCTTTCTGGTAGATGATCACTGTCCAGCTCCACCGCCATGCACGTGTTCTTCCATTTCTACACCACAGGGCCCGCTCTTCTACATTCACTGTGACTATAAGACATTATCAAAGATGCCAACCTTCTCACCTTTACAACAACAATATCATTTTTATCAGCTGCGAGTGCACTTTGAACATAACAGCATATCTTACATTCCAGAGTACGCATTCCAAGCCCTTACCAAATTGTCTACAAATCACATACTTCTGTTTTTGAGCGATAATAAAATTTCCAATTTAAATGTTGATGCATTTCTTGGTATAGAAAACACAACATTTGTGGATCTCGAACTAGGAAACAACAATTTAACGTCTGTGCCGCTTGCAGTGAAACAAATCAAACACATTCGTTTACTTGATTTAACAGGTAATCCTATACATTCGTTGGACAGCTCTGTTCTTTCATCAATTGGCCATTCCCTTGAAGTACTAGAACTGGACCTTTCACTGTTCTCAGAATGGCCGAGAGAGCTTCGTCTGCTGGGAAAAATGAATTATCTATATTTGAAAAACACACCGTTTACTCATCTTAATAAAGATGCTTTCAATGGTTTTGGTCAAACACTTGTTTTATTAGAATTTTTCGGTTCTCATTTAGAATATTTTCCAGGGGCTATTTGCAAATTGCCAACGTTGTATTTACTTACAATCGACAACTCTCCATTCATCAATGACAACGGATCTTCCCTCTTTTCCCAGTGTCACGACCAGTTATCAGACTTTGAACGTCTATCACTTACCTCTAACAACTTGCACAGTTTTCCAGACGTTTTGCGAATTGCTCCATCTTTAACAAATATTCGTTTGTATAACAATTCACTGGAACTTATAGAATCAGAAAAAGTTCCTGCAAACAACTCTGTGGGTATTATTAATCTGAGCAATAATAAATTTAAAAGAATTCCAGCTGCACTTAATGATTTTAGTAAGCTCACCACCCTGTACATGCAACACAATGATATAATTGCTTTAGAAAGTAATGACTTCATTGGGCTACCGCTTTTGCAAACGCTTAATCTTAATGTGAATCCCATCCGATATGTATCTAATAAAGCATTTCGCAACAACAAACAACTTGAAGAATTATACCTTGGTGATACCGCTATGAAAACAATTCCACAAGCCATTCTTAGCCCTCCAAAATTGTCTACAATAGACATGAGTAATATATTCATAGATTGCACCTGTGATATGTCCTTCTTGAAACACTTGAATGCCTCTGCGTTGCTGTCAGGTCCAATGTGTACTTTCCGTAGAGTTACAGTTAAGCAATACATTACAACATCTTTACAACAATGTCCGTAATTCGTCTATATACTCTTGAATCGCAACACCATTTAACAACTCCATGCCGAAAATTGGGTTATAAATAAAAGAGCAAGGTTTAATGCAACCTTGTCGTCTGTGGGACAGAGGGTGTTGGTTTTTGAATGCTTAAAATCTCTTAAACTAAGGATTTTGTAAAGTTTGTTTCTCAGCAGCAGATGTGAAGTGAAAAAAAAAAAAAAAAAAAAAAAAAAAAAATGCCATATACTTCTTGGTTGGACATTGTTTTTAAGCATTTGTAGTGTTTATTTATCTCATGTGCATTATTTCAATAGTGACATCAGCAAAAATTCGCTGAACGTCTTTCAGTTATTAAAATAATTTCAAAATATAAATCGTGGCAACGGGCCGTTCTTGATTTCCCTGTTAGTATTCACACAACATTTTCAGTTTCAGGTGAGTTTGATGATGAAACTTTGTCATTTATATTCTACATAAGCATGTTTGAAGTTAAATGTTAAGTAAATGCCAATTTTCAAGTGACTATTCAGTACTGATATTCAGTCTCAATTTGAAGTTAAGTCGAAGTTCTAGTAAAATGCCAACCTCAAACTTAGCTGAGACTAAAAAATTTTCTGTGAACATGAGACATGCTGTTTGATTAGTTGAATAATTTATTCTCTGCTGTATTTACAGTTAATTTATTGTATATTCAATAAATGCGTTTTTGGATTCCATTTGTTTTGCTATATTCATAAATTTCTATCATGCTGACTTAACATTGTACATGTATACGTGTATATGTAAATTGTTTGTGTATGTAGTAATGAGACATTAACAAAGGTGGCTAGCTACATGTTTCAGTACTCATTAACTGTCATTGCAGGACAATTAGACATAAAGTCATCTCTTTTTTTTTTACTTTGGCTGCTCTATACAAAGATAAATCAAATTGAAAAGTAGCAACCGGGTACATTTGTTTACATTTCACAGTTTGAAAATGCATTTGCATGTTTAATATATAGAGCTCCAATCAATGTTGGCAACTTTCAAGTAAATGTCTTTTACTTGCTATTTGTTTGCAAAGTCATGCGTGCATATTTTTTAAATTTATTATTTGTAAATTAATGTTAAATGTCTTGCGTTCGTTAAGTAGTATCTCGTCGGAAACGAAGATGCATGAAATTTCTGCAGATGGTAACTTTATGAAAATCTGCTCTCGTATTTAACAAAAAGAAAACAAACAAACAAACAAAAAAAAAAAAAAAAAACAACAAATATAAAGTCAACTGCTTTAATTTATTATATTGAATGATGAAATACATACATTTATCGAGACGGGTTTATAGTGTTCTAACTCACTGGCAAATCATACACATGAAACAATATCGCTCCGCATTTGACTATAGACTTTGCTTCTGACCAAGTTTGTTGAACATCCACCAAGTCAGAGCTTCATTCAGAGATATCGTTCGTTTTTTTTTGTTTTTTTTTTTAAAGAAAAAAAATTCTAGCTGTCCATAAATGCTTCAAGTAAAACCATTTAAACAAAGATAACAGGCTTTACAAGGATGCTAACAGAGTTTGTTGAAAATACAATCAAAGGCCTGAGGGGTGTTGCTCATTTCATAATATCTCGTGAAAAGTCTTTATCAAGCCGAGCCTGCTATTATTTGGCTTGGTTGCGTCCTGTGCTTACAATGGATCTTCTTATATATTTTATCTACTATTAAATCAACAATCTTTATTTGCCGTGTTGAGGCTGTAAAACTTGGACTCAATGTTGTTATGTTTCTTGTCCTTGGGCTCATGAAGTATATTCAATTTCCACTATAACAGTTTTTCTCTTAGGCCGATGCAAGGGGACATGAGCAGTGATGCATATTTTATTACCTCTCATGGACAGACACTGTCAAACCGAACCTTCCAAGGTTGCGTTTTAATGCTTCTTAATGACTTTCTTAAACATTTCATTACTTATAAGAAGAAGACTTTTGAATAGTTTTTTTCTTGATTTATCTCTAGCGACCCTTACACGAAGTCAAGCGGAACAAGTTAAAATCAACTTGAAAATGGTCATAGAAAGAATGCTCATAAATGACTTTGGTGAGAAGTCGTTGGTCTCTTATCTCTAGATGAACTGACCATTCCGCGCAAAAATGCTCATAATTTGGCGAGAAGTGAATGGTCCTTACCTCTAGGTAAACTGAATATTCCGCGCAAGAATATTTATAACTTAGTTTGGTGAGAAGTCGTTGGTCCCTACCTGTAGGTAAACTGAACATTCCGCGCAAGACGGCTCAAAACTATTTTTGATGAGAAGTCGTTGGTCATAACCTGAAGCTCTGTTTTTTAAATATATTTTGTTCAGTTTTGAATCGATCTTGTTCCTAACAAAACAGTACCCGTAGCCATACACCTGCAAGTTGTTTGTGAAAATTAAAATTTTTAATTTTTATTTTCTTGTGCAATACATTCAGGAGGCACACACGGATATATTTTGTTCTGTTTTGCCTTGATTTATTAATTTCGCGCACAAGCAGTTTACGGGGTGGTCATTGTATATTAAAAATTGGTTCATTTGTTCATTAATAGCTCAGCAGACAGAACAAACATACGAACTCTCTTCAGCCTGATACTGTTTGTGTAATACATTTTTAAGAGCCATGCAGGTCACGCCTACAGCTGTCAAGTCAATATACAGCGACATTTGTGTATAAGACAAACTATTATGTCAGGAAGTATTAAGCTAACAACCAAATGTGTAAATGCACTGTAACAGTTGCAGATTCTTTATGGATTTTGTATGGATTCTTTGGTGCTTAAACAAACAAAAACTTGATATTTAGCGCATATATCAGAAACGTTCAATAAGACATTTTACAAACTTGTTTTATGTGTACTGCAGCATGTACGCATGTAGTAGTGCAATTACTTACGTTGCTGCAAAGCCGCATATTAAGATTCAGATGGCATAACAATATTATTTTAAAGAGTTTATTTTAATAGAATGTCGTGACTCCGCTCTTTCCACCATGGCTGTACTACTGGTAAAAAACGTAACAAAAGACCGTCGAAAGTTGAAAAAGAAATGTACTTGTAGGTCAGTATATATGCCATACAGATAATATACAATACAAAAATATAAATATCACTTATGACAAACACATTTTCATTCTTATAAAGATGTATTCTCCTGCACTTGCATCGGATTCAAACTGTTTTCCCAAATAAATAGATTCTATCAGTCATCATCATCACGCTGGAAAATTCGTTGTGGAATTAGCCTCGGATTCGTTGTTGTCGGAGCCCAACACTGCATTCTCCTTGCATTGTCTAGTACATACGTATTTATCATGACTCCGCTTGAACGTCATTGCCTTTTTATCTTGATTCTATGCATTTTAGCATTTTATTTCAAGCTTTATTTCATGTATCACTGTAGTTATATTTCATACAATATGCTATAATTAATATATTTCAATAATAATTCTTAAACATATTATAATAATACAGTCACAGGCTTATCCCATTTAAATCACATTTCGTTGTTCATTTTCAAAGTTCACTCGTACCGACTATATATATAAGAAATGGTTCTCGTCATCAAGGCTCTATGAGTGAATGTAGGTCTGTCACTTCTTTTATTCCTGTCCTACTTATAAGATAATCAGCTTCAAAACATAACTTTGCTGCTAGTTAATATAAATATATTTCAATGGTACAATATTTTACCTTATTTTGTGTTGCCTCCCTTTGTCTATCTTTTCGACATTTATCCTGTCCACTAGAACAGGCGAACTCTACCTAATTACATTGAAAGAACATAATTAAGGCAGACCGATAGCTTTACAACATTCATTCATTTTTGTTGCTGTCTCATTTTTTTTTTCATTTTGTAGCAGGGAACCATACGCTAGACTCAGCAATGAACTTATTTTTAAAACAGTTTAGGTTTTTCGTTAAGGCGTTTTGCAATTTTCTAAAGAGTATGAGTTCGCCGAAGGATGCACGCAGTAAATAAGACCCGACTGAGTCAAGTATAATAATCTACCATTTTATGAGTATATGTACGTCAGTTCAAACAATTAGTACATATTATCTTTTAAAGCATTAAAGCAAAATGCCTTAAAGCGGCATGCCTCCAGATCGTTCGACAACAACAACAACAACAAAAAATAGATATCTTGAAATAAATGCTATATTTCTTAAGAAGGCATTAAAACTTAATTACTGACAAACTTTATGTTACGAAAACACATGAGAATTTGCTGTTTTTACTGCTTTTTACGATGAAAATCGAAACGCGTTTGTCACGCTTTTACTCCAGGTAAACTGTCTCGATTATAAATATCTGTATTTAAAAACCATTATTCACTACTTCAGCTATAGAGCTATTGGTTACGACGACGGGAAAATGTCTTTATAGCCGCGGAGGTCCTGAGTTCGATTCCCGACGCAGTCATCTTTTTGTTCTTGATTTGGAACTTTTGAAATATTTTAGAAACAAAAATTCATATTCTATGGTTCATAATATGACCAAACTTCAATTTGATAGAAAGGTTATTTTTTAGCCAAATCTGGAGGCATGCCGCTTTAAGAAATGAGATGGATGAAGTGGTGAATGGAATCATGTAAATGTCTAATAATCAAAATGTTGTATAACTGAAGTAAAATAGTCGGTGAAATATAAAGATAAAATACAAACACGTTGCTTCCTATTATTTATTTTAATGCTGTGAAAACTGCTTAAGTTATATTTCAAAATCTAGACAAATAAAATTACACTTTTCCAGAACCATTATGAATTTTGTAACCTTCTACAATAAAATGAAATTTAGAAATATGAAAAACGTTGTTTTAAGGTACATTTAACTGAAACTAAACTGCAGCTAAATTGAAACTTCCACCAAATGACATTTCTAAGTGTTTTGGAAATACGAAATTTGAATACGAAATATCATTTCATTTTTGAAGATACAAAATGTGCTGCAAATGTGTGTTTTATAACCTTATTTTGATTTTTTTTATAGAGATTCAAAATGAATAACCATGGTATTTTCTTGAAGTTTGCAATATAGACATAAAATATAGAGACAAAAAGAAATGACAAATAAATGGAAGAAAGAAAATACATTTTATGAAAAGAAGTTCTTATATTTTTTCACATCAAATTGTCCACAGATTTTTTTTCTAATTAAGAATAGATTTTTCCTTATCAAGTTTGTTTTACCGTTTTACTGCTGTTGCAGAACCCTATCCTCGCGAACCTTCGACCACCCTACATTTCATTCCTCTCTTTAGTAAGTTGTGTAGGTTTCTCATCTTCGTTTTCTTGTTCTTCTTTCGGACCTGTTCCATGTTCATCTGTCTTGGTTTTTTCATCCTTGCCAGCCCATATTCCAGCATCATGGTCGTCTCCTTCCTTTTCAGCACGTTCCTTTGCTTCATTTCTGGTTGATTTCGTTTTCAGTTCGACCCCACAAGATTCTAGAGCTTTCCGTGCACGTTTCCATTCCATATTACATTTTCTGGAACGTCCATGGTAGAGACGTTTTCCATCAGACTCTCTTTTCTCCCTGTGAAGCACTGTTTCCGTATCAATTCCGTTTCCCCAACTTCGAAGCATTTCCCCGGAATCGTGTCCGTTTCCCCCACTGCGAAGCATGTCCCCGGAATCATGTCCGTTCCCCCCACTGCGAGGCATTTCCCCCGAATCGTGTCCGTTTCCCTCACTGTGGAGCATTTCCCCCGAATCGTGTCCGTTTCCCTCACTGCGAAGCATTTCTTCGGAATCGTGTCCTTTTCCGCCACTGCGAAGCATTTCCCCGGAATCGTAACCGTTTCCCCCACTACGAAGCATGTCCTCCGAATCGTGTCCGTTTCCCTCACTGCGAAGCATTTCCCACGAATCGTGTCCGTTTCCTTCACTGCGAAGCATTTCGCTCGAATCGTGTCCGTTACCCCTACTGCGAAGCATTTCCCCGGAATCGTGTCCGTTTCCCTCACTGCGAAGCATTTCCCTCGATTCGTGTCCGTTTCCCCCACTGCGAAGCATTTCCCCGGAATCGTGTCCGTTTCCCTCACTGCGTCGCATTTCCCTCGACTCGTGTCCGTTTCCCCCATCGTACAATGTTTTCCCTGAATCATATCCGTTTACTACACTGCGAAGCATTTTCTCCGAATCATGTGCTTTTCCCCCAATGTTAAGTGTGTGAAGCAATTTTTCAGCATCATATTCTAGTTCCTCCACATGAAGACCTTTTTCATTGCGACCAAGATCTACTTTCCCCAGCTGTATTTCATGTATCAATTCTTCCATTAAATCTTCTAGGGAGTCCTGTTGTTTCTCGTCTAAAAGTTACAAGAAAAAAATGTTTAGTGCATTAAACGGATTTTAATCAAAATTGAGGAGATGTATTATCTAGGTCAGTATAAGAAGCTTTAAACTGTTGGGTGAAATTGAATAGCAATACAGGAAAGATTCAAACAATATGAATGAAAAGAGAAAATGCTACAATGTTGCCGCAATTTTTCTATTTTGAGCGTAGGAAGTCTTTAAGTATCACTTTAATGCTTATTCAATAGGGAGTTCGATAACCTAACAAAAAGAAAATATAGTTTTAGTGCTTTTTAAATTCATTTTTGCCCGATTGTGATGAAAGTTTTAGGCTTATATGGAACACTCTCGACTCTCGACAACTTCACAACAAGGTCACCGCTCCCTTTAACACTTTTACAGTGAGTTATGTTGGTTTGCGGTTTGTTTGAACGGTATGCGGTTTGCATGTTTTCTCATTCTATTCTTAAAAACGTCCAGTCAACGAAATATCTACGAATATAAACATGAATTTGGTATTCCAATTCTGAATACAACCGTGTCAATAGTCGATTTTAATACCATACACAGAAACAACCTATTGATGCTAGAATTTTGTACTGGTTCCAAACTTCGCTTATCTTGGTCCAAGATAAAAAAATGAAGTCGGAGACCAGTCTTTGGTCAATTTCAAAATAATGATAAAAACAACCAGTCAGAAGCCGGGGTACTCTAACTGATCTTCAATCTCCTTTCTGTTTCCTTGCCTACCTGTATACGTATAGGAAAAGTTGATAGTCTCCGTCTTTCCGTCTCTCGTCGTTTGTATAACCAAAAAGTATTCAGTCGGTTCTTCCTTCGAAATGGATATCTCTTCATCCTCTCTAGTCGGGTCATTTATCTCATCATCCTCTCTAGTCGGTTCATTTATCTCATCATCCTCTCTAGTCGGGTCATTTATCTCATCATCCTCTCTAGTCGGGTCATTGGCAAAACGAAGACTCCCATAGGGTTTCTCGTCGTCAATAACATACGCTTCCGAGGCCAGAAATAGCCATATGAAAACAGAGCCAAACGAGCACATTCTGATGGAGTTCCTTAAAAGAAAGTTTGGTATAAAAATAGTACAGGTACTGTTGTTCTCTTGTCTATAATGTACTTTTATTTTCTGATGTTCTTATATTTTAAAAAAGGTGTCTAAGTAGTTCTGCTCCTGTGTTACACCGGAAATCATAACTGAACGTAATTTATCAAGTTAGAATCACAGGCAAATATCTCAAAGTTTAGAGCAGGGGCCTAGACATTTTGACATAGATATTTTTAAAAACATATTTCGGTTTAAATTGTATAGGGATTAACATAATTGTAAAGAAGTTTAAAAGAAGTAAACATTTTGGTCAACGCTGAAAGTGTAAGCTTGTAAGCATCAGGTCTTTAATGTTAAACACAAGATTTAAATAAAAACTGTGTAAAACACAGTGTGAAGTTTATCTTTGTAAGATAGTACCAATATTGCTCCCGCACGCAGCATGTTTATATTATCGTTTGATTGTAACCATGCATCGTTAAACTAAAAAAGGTTGTTAATGATAGAAGTTAAGTGCACACTGTAATGTTATAATTTTTTTGTCTGTATTGCAATGTTTTAATGAAGAACAAATATAATCAAACATGTTATCGTTTGAGTTATCGTGCGGGATTTATACTTTATACAAAGGTGAAACAAAATAAATAGTGGGTACTTACATAATGACCATAATGACACTCCGAATACTTTGTACCTAATGTTGACAAGACGCGAATGTTACAAAGTCTTCAAGAGAAATGACAATAGATATGTGAAAATGGCTAAATGTTCACTTTAAAAGTATCGATTTCATTTTAATATTTTATTCCTCTTCTCGAGACAAGACTTAAAGACTTTGAAACAGGGAAAACAACAAATGAAGCAAAACATTTTGAATATGAAATATTTATTGCAAGACAAGGTTTATACATCACAATCAATATTTGGTCATTTGATATGGAAGCAGTTACATACATATGAATATAAACAAGTATGGTAATACAAAATGTTCTATTTTCTTACAAAACCGGTCATTTGAAAGTTGGGAACTAAACCTTCCTAACTGACCGATCAGTCGCGTTGTGTTCAGTTCCCTTTACAACTGATACAAGTTAATGTTCTGTTTTACACCTCATGTTTCTGGTAAAAATATCAAAATAGTACATAGTGATACAAGTTACTCATCATTCACGAGTTTCTAATAAAAGAGTCCGCGAGATTTAAAAAAAATACGAGCCCGCCCGCTTAGCTCAGTAGGTAAGAGCGTTGGTCTACGAATCGCGGGGTCGTGAGTTCGATCCTCGGGCGGGGCATATGTTATGCGTGACTATTTGATAATCGACATTGTGTCTTAAATCATTAGTCCTCCACCTCTGATTCTTGTGGGAAAGTTGGCAGTTACTTGCGGAGAACAGGTTTTTACTGGTACAGAATCCAGGAACACTGGTTAGGTTAACTGCCCGCCGTTACATGACTGAAATACTGTTGAAAAACGGCGTTAAACCCAAAAAAAACAAACAAACTAAAAAAAATACGATACCAGTAACACAGGAGTTTTATAAGACACGATAAGGTTTCACATTGACCAAAGAAACTTATATTACTTATTTAACGCTTCATAGATTTAAACACTACAAAGATGATAAAGGTAGCTTATCATATATCATTTTCTGGTAAGGATTTCTGAATCATAAGATTGAAAACACGATGATAATGCAGGTTCATAGTATTTAGCTACATATATAACACATAACACAATAGTCATTTATATTTCAGGCGTGAACCCACAATCCCACACTTCACACATTCACAGGTCTCTACGTGTACACGGACTCATATATACACATATATTGACACATGTTCTCATACATACTTCATAATACGGTTACATTCACAAGCAAATTATCTCTCTCACACGCATACTCACCGATTTACACGTAATATAACATCGTCTATTTGTATCCATTTAGCTATATATCTTTTGTTATATTTTGCGGATGTGAATGTCTCCTATAATTCTATAACAGGAATGGACACAAAGGGACACAAATCGATATATAGTTATGTTTGTCATTTAAGAGTACCAGAGCAGTTACTAGCAGTTGTTACTTATATCATGATCACAAAAAAGAAAATGTAGTACATGTATTTCTAATAGAGCTATTTTGACACTGTTATAAATCTAGGTTTAATTAGTAAATTATTTCTTTCAAGAAATTTTATAACCGCCCAGAAGTCAACAGATCTGAAAACAAAAACGTGTGTAAAAAGTGTTGTTTTCTTCGTTACTTGACTGAAATACTGTTGAAAAACGGCGTTAAACCCAAAACAAACAAACAAACAAATAAGATCAGTTTTAATAAAACGGAATGCTACTTTAAATGTTTTTCAAATAAAATATACCTGAAACTAAGATCCTGTTGATATACGTATACATTTTCAATATATTAAGGTTATACGCAATGCACATTTAGAAGAAAGGTACCATACTTTAACACATCTCAAAATGTCTGTCAGCTTATTAAGTTTTGGGACAATGGAGTACGAGCGTACATTCAATTTTACTATTACATATACGTATAATAGAATTTCACGGAAGCAAGTTGTAGGAGGCTTGAGGAGTGTTTCAAATTTCACTACCTCTCATGGACAGACTTAGACAGATCAAGTCAATTATTTTCTATGTTTACCGTCTATGCTTCCAAATGCTCCTTTTATAAATATTGTTTTTGGATACAAACAATAAGGGGTCTGTTTCGTTTCTTGTCTAATGTTAACGAGTTTTGTGAAAAGAAAACTGTTCCGAAATACTGCAAGATGCAATAAGACCGCGTTCTAACTGAACCATATGTTTAATTCATATTTCAATAATTTATTCTATAAAATTTAAGGGATTTTCGATGCAATAAGCGATTACAATTCATAGTAACAATATTTATATAACATATATTCGGGCCAAGTTAGAAATATGCGATGCAAGCTATATGAAAATTATGATTAGCCTAAAACGACAGCGTGTAAATACCAAGTATTAAGAGCTTTAGTCAATTGCTCTCCAGTCCATGCATTTATTTTAAATCCAGTAACCATTGTGTAAGCACAGGTAACATGACACGTAATAATGACATATACAAAAAATATATTATGTTTTTCAGAATGTCTCATCCATAAATTTCGATCCCAGTAGCTACAATTAATATTTAAGTATAACTCACTTTGAAGGTCATTGTCTTTTCTGCCATACAGGGCCGAAACGCTTTAACACAGAGACTGCTGAAAATTATCAATGAAAGTCGGACGATGCACGGCTGCTAATCGCGCAATTCGAGCACCATCGGCGCTCCGCTTTAATGGAATTGCGGCAATTCCGGTGAACGATTTGCCCATGAAAAATAGACATATTTGCAGTAAGTGGTTTCTTTTTCTTTGTGTTAATAAGTTTTAGGAACAGGATATCAAATATTTATTATAGAAAATGTCTTAATGGAAGAACGAATGAGGTATGATAAATATTATGCAGGCATTGTTATCCAAACGTTAGTAAACTGAATCACAATGATATACATAAATGTTCTTTTCTTGCTAACCTTTCCATTCCAAAGGAAGATATAGCAAACAATGCATCTTATATTCTGTTTTCGTACTTTACGTAATGTTTACATTACTTGAAGAGCAAAAATATTGCAAAAATGTACACGGCGCTCAAATTGCGGCACCGGAGATAAAATTGCGCATACCATTTTGGGTGTTTTGCTATACATTATTCGACTTTGCCTGTTATTTTTTAATTTTAGGTATGAATGTAGCAACTACATTAACTTGTTATAGGTAGCACCTTCCATCTATAACTCGTCAGAACAGACGAAAAAATCACAGGGTTCAAGGAAGAGAAAGTCTGAAGTTATGTCCTGTGTAAAACCTTAACGAACAGCTGTTGACCATGCCTGTTCAGTTGAGACAAGTATAAAACAGTGATGTCATTATAATTCATAATGGATACCTACAAGAATTGAAATCCCGCTGATAAAAACCTTTTGCATATTATTGAGCGGCATGCTCGTGAAATTGGTAAATCTCCCAGGGAGATCCTGTGTGCGGAATGACGATAAAAAGTTAGCCTAATTTTATCAGTACGGAACTGTCAAAATCTAGATGCATACCTAGACGCATTTTGCTTTACCCGTCCAAAAATATATATACTCTTTTAGCATCTACGAAAGTCAATGGTCAGTATGACGAGACTTCTATAGCAGTATTATATACTAGGATATGGACATTAGCGTTGACTCAGCAGTTAGTGCCTGTGCATCTGTCAGTCATTTACAGAAATCGCGAATTCTTACTGCTTTCACTTTGCTATAATTTGCCAAATATTAGAAGTGTATTACTGTATCATACAGGTACCATGTTTTACTATTTTTTTTATATTTTTTTTAAGTATACAAGCAAAATAACTAAAATTGTGATGGATACCTTGCCGTTTATAACTTAATTGGAGTTCATAAATATAGCTTATTTGTTTTTGAGTTTGCTTATTTCATTGTGTTTGGAATAGGAGATTTTCGTCCAGAAATGTAACAAATAAAATTAGCCTGTTGGATGGAGTGTTTTTCATACTTACAGATATTCATTTGAATTTATGGTCATTGTAAAGGGAATATTATTATAAAACATATTGAACATATTAAGATGGCCGTTTTCCGACATAAAAAGTCTATATTTGAAGCATATTATACATAGCCTACGATGTAATGTTTCCTCTGGTTGGTTCGGTAATCCGGTTAAATCTATCCTTTTGAAGTGGTTTCCGTACTTTGCATGAAACAAAAAAACAAGAGGGTCAAGATGGCCCTAGGCCGCCTACCTGAGAAACACACCATAACAGTGTAAACATGTTTGACCTAGTGAGTTCATGGAAACAAATATTCTGGCCAATTTTCATTAGGATTGGACCAAAAATGTAGTATCTTGAGTTTAAACAAGTATTTTCTTTGATATGACCTAGTGACCTAGTTTTGAAACCCAGATGATTCATATTCAAACTTAAACTAGATTTCATCAAGGCAATCATTCTGACCAAATTTCATGAAGATCAATTGAAAAATACAGCCTCCATCGCATACACAAGGTTTTTCTTTGATTTGACCTAGTGACCTAGTTTTTGATCTTAGGTTATCCATATTCAAACTTGACCTAGATTTCATCAAAGCAATTATTCTGACTAAATTTCATGAAGATTAATTGAAAAATACAGCCTCTATTGCATACAAAAGGTTTTTTCTTTGATTTGACCTAGTGGCCTAGTATTTGATTCCAGATAACCCTTATTCAAATTCGACCTAGAATTCATCAAAGCAATCATTCTGACCAAATTTATTGTAGATCAATTGAAAAATACAGCCTCTATCGCATACACAAGCTAAATGTTGACAGACGACAGACAGACAGACGACGGACGCCGGACGCCGGACATCGAGCGATCACAATTGCTCAGGTGAGCTAAAAATAGGAAATATATATATTTTATACGGAATCGGAAAACAGTGGGGTAAGATGGTTTTTACCAAGAAATCAAAATTAAATCATTATTGCTTTCCAAATCCTAAGTCTAGATAACAAGCCCTTGCCAGGTAAATGTAAGACGTCTTGTTCTGATATTCAATAAACAATCAAATATAATATAGTATATATAATTAGCAGCAGAGGTCAGACGTATTTACATTTACCGACATTAAATATTATGTTTCTGCTGTCTGCATGAAACAATATTATAATGGTATACAATTAATCTATCAAGACACAGATCAAGAAATACACGAAAGAGTTGTAAGAAGAGTATATGTCACCTCCAGTACACACTGATTCAGTAAAAAAAATCACTTTATTATGTAATTATTCCCTGCAGTGTACAACATACTTTTGAGTTTACCAAAATTTATATGGGCAAGCTCCAGTAATATAAGCTCCAGTAATATAACACAACTTGAGACGTGTTTTGTCGTAATGCATCTTTCAGTTTAGTTTGAACGAAAAGCATGCCGCTGTCGTGATCTGACATAGAAAGTCAAATGCCGTGAACGCTACAAAGATTAGTTCACAAAACGTATCAGCGCTATTCTATCTCCGGTGCCGCAATTTAAGCATCGGGTATATTTTGACTTATTCCAGTCATGTATGTTCCCTTTACGCAAGGAAAAGACGATTTTAAGGAAGTTTCTGTATAAAAATGTGATTTATTTGCTATTTTTTCCTCCGGAATGGAAAGGAAAGCAAGAATAAAGCATTTATACACAACATCAACATACTCCTAAACGATAGTTTGATCAGTATATCTGCATAATTTTCATCGTATCTCACTTGTTCTTTCCGTAATCAAGGGCATAGTTTTCAGGATAAGTCTTTGTTTAAATACAGTGCGGACTACAAAGCCCGATTTGTGACTTAAAAAAAACAACAACAAAAAACAAAACAGAATGATAATTTAAAGAAAAATAAACTACTGAATGTATCATTTGTCGAATTAATTGCGCAAATCGGTCACCGAAAGGGCTACCATTCTATTGAAGCGGAGCATCAGTGGTGTTCAAAACCGTGTTAAAACACTTGTAAATGAGAATTACGTCATAGATTTGCTGTATGTGCCGAGTCTACAACCGATGACGAAATCAAATGGCACGAGATAGCAAATGCCACCGAAGATCTGATGCCATCAAAATACGAGCTCGAAAAGATGAATGTGTCGAGAAGTTCGAATAATGTGAGTTATCCGAAACAGAAAACGAGGATAAAGTGTTTTACCAAGAATAGTGAATTGTTTGACCCGGAGCTGATTTCCGACCAGCAGCGTTCAACACTGAAATGTGCATGCGAAAGAAGGAATTTATTCCGCAGAATGGTGTCTGATCCAAAAGGGATTTAATCGAAAGCACCTGAGAGCACTCAGTATCGAAAGCCACAGGAAGATAAGATGCGAGTCAGATCTGGAAGAAGAAAACGGAGTTGTACAGAAGAATAACCGGAATAAACAGTCAAAATCTTAACCATATTCAAAACATTATAAAATCATATTTGTGTGTTAAACAGTATTTCGTAGCCTCGAACTTTCAATAAAACTTTATATATTTGAACTTATTTTCAAATTAAAGTAACAATAAAATTAAAAATAAAAACTCAGGCTTACGACAGGTCGGTGGTATTCCACCCCAGCCGCTCGTGCCTGAAACAATTCCCAGAGGGGCATCCAGGGTTTCCTCCACCATCAAAAGCTGGAACGTCGTCATATGACCTATAATGTTGTCGGTGTGATGTTAAACCCAACAAAAACCGGACTTGAATCAGGATATTATAGTTTAAAACTTTAGATGGGTGTTTTTCTGAGAAAAAACAAGTTCCACAATTCATTTAAAGTTGATAAGCAGTTTGTTTAGAAAATATAACGTGGGAATACATGTTAACTAGTTATACAGTAACATTTACTTAAAATTATGAAAGATGCTATGAATGCTTAATTCAGTCAGATATTTGTAAAATCTGTTTGCAAATTTATTAAAACATATATAATGCAAAAATCCTACATCACAGTACATGTTTAGTGATCGGCTCGTCCCCCTAGAAGTTTAGCTCATGGTGCCCTGACTTCAGACATGTTATCGAGTTCATTGGTGTTACGATACCTCGGATTGACCTCATTTATATTTTTTACTTTATACAGTCTGGTGTTTTGTCACTAACCTATATCAGCGAGGAATTAGTTTATTTTACTGCCTTGTCTAATCAGTTGAAATAAGGGAACTGTGACTTAGGCATGTCTCAAACGCGTTTAAACAGCTGGTTTCCTTAATATAGGTTACAGACCGTTCCTAAGCGGTGCTTCGTCTGTTTCGTTAGATAGAAATGTATTTTTGTATTATTTTTTCATCTTGGAGGTGTGTAACAAACTGACATACGGGCCTCAATGCATCTGTAGTTTAACTGCAGGTATTGCATCATCTTTTCGTAAATTTTTGAGTTATTGAGGTAAATATCAGATTTAACGCATACAATACCTCTCATGTTTTTCTGTATTTCATAACTTAATTTCCATGTACATTTTATTAAATTCGGTTCAGTAATAAGAAAGTTGATATTTTTCAAACTTCAGTAATTTATGTTTTTATCCCCAAAACCACTATAACGGGCCTTAAATTGTCAAATTCATATCCGCGCCATAGTAGTCGGATTTCCCGGCTATATCGTGATTCCCGTAAAAAACTAAAAATGTCAGAGTTCACGTATACGCCGTTAGTCCCGTGAAATCCAATATTTGGCGGGACATAACCATACAAATAGACTGGACTAGATATCTTTAGTGCACAATATTTTTGACAGTCAGACGAAATTATGTCACTTTGATTTTTCTTGGTAGAAATTTTGCTCGATCAAGGTAAGAAATTTATTTGTTAGATTTTTGTATATAAGTTTTGAATTACGATTTTTATTTTGTAAATTTTTGTTCATTCTACAGAATTTTGTAAATGTTTACTTTTCGGCAAGATATTAGCTAGTTTCGGAATGTCAGGCTAATTTAGTAAATTTTTCAGACTTTTGTAATTTATTTCCAAAGAGGAATCTAAAATGTTTCGTTTGTTTAAATTGTAAAATTTACAATGAAAATTTTGTAACATGATTATTAGAAAATTATCTTTGTCATAAATCGTAAATCGTTTCGTTGTAAATTATGGAATGCCGGTACTGCATTGCATTGTAATGTATAAATGTATATGTTGGCAAGTATAGTACCGTTTATTTAATATGTAATTGTAATTTGAAATTATTGTGTGCCAGTCTATAGCATATCTATACATGTATGGTAGTTGATATTACATTCATACCAGCTATTGTATAACGTTTAATTTGCATTGCATTGTGTTAATTTGTGGTTGTAAATAATAGCTGCAGTTTATCATTTCCTTATCTATATCTTTTTTATCAAAATCTTTTCATATCTTTTCCATACTTTAACTTTAGACTTGTAAGTAATTAATTTGAGAAATAATGGAAGTAATAAGTGACGTATTGTAATCACGTGACGTATGAACTTAGTAGCACTCATTTTTTGTATAAGTAGCACGTATTTTTATGGAGCCTACGGAGGTATGGTGTACCCAAAGGAGCAGTTTTATGCCCTTATTTGTTTTTGCTATGGTGCTTACCATATGTTATATGTTTTAGCTTCTTCCACCAGACGACTTCTTACCTGGTGATGATGTCACGACCCGGAAGTACCCGAGGTTGGCTGTATTTTACTCGCCTGGATGTGATTTTCCCAGCTTTCGTCCCATGATTGTACCTTAACCGCCAAGACGTTGATTTTTGCAGTCATCTGAGACAGCTTAGGGATACAAACACCTACCAACACCGAGCATGGGGAGCCAAAAAGGAGTCAACGTTTTAACGGTTAACGGGACTTTAATTAAGATATGTTTTTAGTGCCACTTTAAGTTTGAAGTAAAAGGAAACACCTGTGATACGTCGCGTTAGAAATGAACTGTAATTTATAGGACTGTACATCTTCTAGAAAACAGATACTGAGCTCAGATTTTTTTTCTGTTCGTTTTTTTGTTTCTTCCTTCATTGTAAATAATAATTTTCTGTAAATAAACTTGTAAATATTGTAATGAGTGTTAAGTTGTTCCGACAGTTGCTGTCTCCGGTACGTCCATCCTGTCACTTCTCCTCACGCCCATTTATGCCCCCCCCCCCACACACTCATTTCCCCATTTTACCCTTACCCTTTTTTCACCCCGTTTTCATTTTTAGCTCACCTGTCACGTAGTTACAAGGTGAGCTTTTGTGATCGTTCTCCGTTTGTCGTCCGTCCACAATTTCTTGTGAACAGGATAGGGACCACATTTTGCGATCAATTTTAATAAAACTTGCACACATCTTGTCTTGGTATAATATCTCGGTTTCTAGCCCTATAGAGATTTCATTTATTGTTTGATTTGATACAAACTTGTCAAAATATCTTTAGCAACAATACATCTTGGATTCCATGATGAATCCGTCAGATCCAATCATAGGTTCCGGAGTTACGGCCCCTAATTGACCACTGAAAGAGCCAACATTTGTTAATTTTTACATTTTGAACACGATAGAAATGACTTTTTTTATTTGATTTTAACCACACTTACAAACAACTTAAGTCGCAATAAGATGTCGGTTCCTTTTGAAAACTGGCTAGATTCAGTCATGGGTTCTAGAGTTACTGCCCTTTTAGTGATATAGAAGTTTCATTAATGCTTTGACTTGACACAAACTTGCATAGAATGTTTATCTTGATGTTCTCTATGCCAAGACAGAAACTGGTTTATGTGGACTCAAAAACTAGGTCACCAGGTAAAATTAAAGGAAAAGCTTGCTAACACCCTAGATACCACATTTATGATCATATCTTCATGCAACTTGGTCAGAATGTTTGTCTTGATGATTCCAATGCCAAGTTTAAAGCTGGGTCATGTGGGATCACAAACTAGATCATCCGGTCAAATCAAAAGAAAAGCTTGTTAACACTTTTGAGGCCACAGTTATTACCCTTGTCTTCGTGAAACTTGGTCAGAATGCTTATCTGGATGATTCCTGGGCCAAGTTCGATCTTGGGTTATGTGGGGTCAAAAACTAGGTCATACTAATTACCCTATCTTCATGAAACCTGGTAAAAATGTTTATCTTGATAATTTCTAGGCCAAGTTCGAAACTGGGTTATGGGAGGTCAAAAACTAGGTCATCCACTCAAAACAAAGGAAAAGCTTGTTAGCACTGTAGAGGCCACATTTATGGCCCTGTCATTATGAAACTTTGTCAGAATGTTTATCTTTATGATTCAAAGGCCAAGTTTAACAAGTGAGCGATATAGGGTCATCATGACCCCCTTTTATAATTGAATATAATTTAAATGTACTTGTTAATGTGTATTTGAAGCAACCCACCTGCTATATTTTTCCACTATAAATTTGTGGTTGACCTACAATGTGACGTGTGGCCTTGGCCATGTTTGCTGTACTCAATGCTTCAAGAAATCTATTTTTTCTTTTTTATTAGCACACCTGAGCACAAATTGCTCAAAGGTGAGCTATTGTCATTAACATTTGTCCAGCGTCTGGCGTCTGTCGTCAACATTTTACCCTGTGAACTCTCTTGAGGCCACGTTATCTTTTGTATCTTCATGAAACCTAGTCAGAGTATTTGCCTTGGTAATCTTTAGGGCAAGTTTGAATCTGGGTCATCTGGGATCAAAAACTAGGTCACCAGGTCAAATCAAAGGAAAACATATTGAACACGCTGGAAGCCACATTTAAAGTCAAATTGGCATGGGAACTTGTAATAATATTTGTCTTGATGATATGTCGCTCAAGTTTCAAACTGTCATCTGGGGTCAAAAACTAGGTCTCCAGGTCAAATCAAAGAAAAACTTTGTGAACACTATAGGTCACATTTTAAGTCCGATTGTCATGAAACTTGGTCATAATGTTTGCCTTGATAATTTTTGAATAAGTTTGAAACTGGGTCATCTGGTTTAAGAAACTAGGTCACTCGGTCAAATCACAGGAAAACCTTGTGAACACACTAAATGCAAAATTTTAAGTCCAACTGTCATAGGAACTTGCTTGTAAGAATGTTTTGTCTTGATAAACTCCCTCAAGTTCCAAACTGGATTATCTTGGGTCAAAAACTAGGTCAAAAACACTCTCAAATCAAAGAAAAACCTTGTGAACGCGCTAGCTGTCACATTTTAAGTCCAACTGTGCGAAAACAAGTCATAATGATTCCATTGATTTCTCTGTCGAGTTCAAAACTGGGTCATATAGGGTCAAATACTAGGTCACCCAATCAAATCAAACAAAAAATCTTTTCTACACTATAGAAACCACATTTTTGTCCAATTATCATGAGAACTTGTTAGAATGTTTGTCTTGATGATATCTCAATCAAGTTCGAAAATGGATATTTGAGGTCAAAAACTAGGTCACCCGGACAAATCGAATTAAAACCTTGTGAATACTCTAGAGGTCACATTTTAACTTCAGTCGTCATGAGACTTGGTCATTATGTTTGCCTTGATGATTTCTTAGTCGAGTTTGAAACTGGGTCGTTACTCTCCACTTTATCTGAGAATCAGTTATTAACATTTTTATGCACAGTTATCTATGTTGACCATGGTTCTCATGTGAGCGGTGTAGGGCCACTTGGGGCCTCTTGTTTATAAAACTGAAAAAAGGACATAACCGTGAAAAACCATCCGATCTTTATATATATGTGGGTCTGTTAGTGATAATATTTTTGAAGTTTCATTCAAATCCCACTATAGAATAACATGTCCGCTTTATTAAAAATGATCTTAAAAGGGGCATAACTTTGCTATAATCTGAGCTTGACGTACCAAGTACATGCGCAACTAAAGTCTGTACCAATCACTTTGTGAAGTTTCATTGAAATCTAAATGGGAGTTTCGGTAATAAAGCGTGGACAAGAACCCCTACATTGGTTCACCTTTCATGAATCAAAGCTAGCTTACGAAAGACCAGTGTTGCTACTGAAATGCCCGCCCATAGATGATATAATGCTTGGAAGGATATCTGAGGTCTACCTTTTCCACCAAAACGGGAAAAATTGAACTAAACTGTATCATTCATGTAGTAATCCTGGTACATTTACAGATCTATTTTGCAATACAATATCGATATCAATGAATCAATACTATTTTTGAAAAACTTTTTATGTCTACATTTATTGAAATTAGTAGCAGACATGTCTCTAGTTTGTGAACATCTTCGCGTTTCTAAAATATTCTATAAATGTATGTTTGTTTTGGGTTTAACGCCATTTTTCAACAGTATTTCAGTTATGTAACGACGGGCAGTTAACCAGTGTTCCTGGATTATGTACCACTACAGACCTGTTCTCCGCAAGTTACTGACAACTTCCCCACACAAGTCAGAGGTGGCGGACGAATAATTTTAATAATAATAATTTTTCAAATCGTCACGGAGAACATACGGCCCGCCCGGGGATTGAACTCCCGACCCCCGAGGTCCGTAGATCTGCACTCTCCCTACTGAGCTAAGCGGGCGGACTATTCCTTAAGTCATCTCTGTAAGATTGATAAGAATTGTAGCAGAGCGAACATATTCAAAGATTCCATATGTGTTTATTCCATTCCATGATGTCAACGCTACTTGTTTGCGTATTGTGCTACGCTAGTGACAACCCAATCAATCTGAGTAAACGAATACATAACTGACAATTAGCACAACGGTTTGATATCCGTTTTTGTCAACTTTATCTCCTTATAAAGATATCAAATGAAGTAATGCACCAAGTCATGTTTCATATCCCTAGAAATAGTATTATTTAAATAGTCTGCGCTATCACACTGTGTGCTTGTTTTATAATTCTCAATATTTGTGAAAGAAGATTATTTCAACAAAATGCATGAACCGTTTACGAATCGTTTTTTAAACCCTTTAGTAAATTATATTTGTATTTATCGCCTGTCCCTTTTATTTTATGACTAAGAACTTGGCTTTTTCTTGTAGTATCCCCAAATTAATGTTTCCACTCAAGTAACAAAATAAAACAAATAAGTCAAGTTTGATTAAGTTACATGTAATTTATTTTTTAAGATTGTCAACTCTCAATTCCTTGAGTCGAGTACAATGTGAATACATATACTGACATTAATACAAGCTGTCGAATGCATCCTTGATGACACTGGAGCATTCTACAGACATATTCTCATAATTCCTTTACTATCTTTCTGTTTAGATACAAACTATTCACAATGTACTTGATATCCCTGCAGCATATCAAACCTTGATTAAATTTCAGTTTACTAAGGCGTAAAAAATTGATTGTTTCCGGTATCCGACCTACACTAGATTTTAGGCTTAATGTTTTTATGGCCTTGGAGAATATTTGTACTAACTTTTTATCAGAAAGTTAGAAAACCTCACGTTTTATGCTTTAAACATGGTCAGTGATGTTAAAAATCAACTTACTGATGCTCTAAAGGCATAACCCCTTTATTTCCTTCATGTTTAGACATAAAATAATTTCTGAAAAGTCTCACTTAATAAAAAATTCAAAAAAAAGAAAATCCGACCTACCTACCCTATTTTTTTTAGCATGTTACCGGAAACAAAGAATTTCTTTAGGCCTTATAGAACATGCAGATACGTTTTATGTATGTTTTCTAAAAGCAAATGAAATGAATTAAATCCGTCATTAATTGTAATTAAACAAAGGTCGTCATGTTTTCTCATTTTATTTGAGAAATCAGACCCTTATTTTCGTAGACAAGAACTGAAGGTATAAAAAATCTTGGAATATTAGGTTAGTAGCTTCATCAATTTTGTTATTTACATCGTGATTTAAACTGATTTCAAATGCAGAGTTCTAGATTGTATGCTTTAGAATGAAGTAATTATAATACAGTCAAACCTGTCAATAAAGACCACCCTCGGAAGAGACAAAATGTGGTCTTTACTGGGAGGTGGTCTTAATTCGCAGGTTAAAATACACTGTAAATGTTAAAATGGGAAACAAAACATGTGGTCTTTAGAACCAGGTGGTCTCTGTTCAGAGGTGTCTTTAACACAGGTTTGACTGTATGCCCAAACATAAAATCTGCTGCAAGAAGTAGAGTAACATTAACTTAAAACATTTCCAATTTCAAACTATAAACTACCTGCCAGTTACGAAACACATCATGAAGCCGTGTAACGTAACTGACCACATTAATTCTTATTATTACCATAGATAAAAATTAAGTATGCATAAACATTTTCCTTCTATTTTCTTTGACTCTAGGACAGCTACACAAGCTGTATAGCTCATACATATTGAATTATAATGTATTTCCAAAGTCAAATTCATATCATAACCATAATAAAGAAAACACATATGATTAACAAAGTATGCAGTGCAAACAAAAATATAAAAGTGCATATAAAAGAAAAACTCTATTATTAAAAGAAAGCAGCCATATCATGAAAAATAATGTACCCCCGATAGGAACTTAAGTACCATCAAGTGTTCATCAATAAGACATGGTGCAAAGCAGAAGCATGGAATAGGTATTAAATATTGTTGTTATTGTTCTCATATATAATAAAAGGAAAAATATAGTTGTTTCTTTTTTTGCTTGAGAAACACCGGACCATCCGAGCTTCTGTTCATGATTTACTGCTTTTATTTACAGTAGCAAATGGAAGGATATCAAATACGTACTTTATAATGTTGTTATTTTTCATGGGAAATACAACATAGTATGTACTTAATGGTATCGGTATATTGAAGGTAATACTTAACACGAAGAGCCGTCATGCTTAGTTGTTCTTATTGTTTGAGAAAAATCAGACCTTCTCAGTAAATCCTGGAATGACATCTATAAAAAATATCACGTTTCTTCTAGAAGGATATGACATTATAGCACATGAATATAACATATACATAATTTTGACACAATGAAATGAATTCACCTAGAAAGTATCAATAAAAATAAAACCACACATCACTTCCTGTTTCATTAATTAACTTTGATGCAGATACTATAATTGCGCTCTCCATCATTTTTCCGATAGGCATTTCAGTCACTCCTGGCGAAACACTGACACTATTGAACAAATTTAGTTCATAATCAGAAGGCACATTTTTATCAGTTTGCAGTTAATAAATATATAGTTATAAAGTTAAAATTCAACCAAGCAAAGACAAAATGCAACTTTACAGACATATACAGATTAATATGTCATTGTTAATCCCAATCAAATTTGATGACATTTATATGGAATTTTACTTGATTCCTCAAAATGTGAATTAATACATGTTTTTCTAATTTTTATAATCTATGTTAAAATAACGCATGTGTTTATTTGTATTATAAACATGTACCGTTTGCAATGAAATATATTTAAACTAAAAAGTGGATTATATAAAAATAAAACCTGTAGTCGGAATATCTTATGCAAAAAGTCCTTCAATGGAGAAATAATGATAAATTATTCCTTACAAAAACAAAAACATTTACGCCTTACATATCAATACACAAAAAGAACCCAAATCATTCTGTGCTACAGTCTTGACCAAAGGAAGTGAAAATTCGTTTGTTCTAATTGTCTTCTGCTCATTAATTCACCTGATGATCTATCGTTAAAACAAGCGCGTATCGTATACATAAACGCTTTTGCGTATGCTTCACACACCACACAACACATTTAGCAAAATTATATATCAGAATAAATAATAAATACGATTCATATAAATCAGTTTTGTATACAAAATCGAATAACGGAATATAATATTTACAACACATAAACTAGACCTTTATACGTAACTGGTTATTTTTTATTATATACAAGAGCTGTCCGTAAGACTATGGAATGGCATTTAAGTTAAAAATTCATCCATGTAAATGTCTTATGCTTGCATGTAAATTACATTAATAAAATGATAAATTAATATTCTAATACTAATTTCTAATTTCTATGTCCAATTTCCTAATTTGTTTGTATGGAAAATATAATCAATAGTGTAAAATATGACATTTTGTCACAAAAATTCTTGTATGCGAAATGAATTTTACATATTTTGTAAAATTGTTAATGCAGAGGCTTTAATTTTTTTCTACACCGTATTTCTTTTTCTAGGTCCTATAATTTGCTAATCACTAAATGTAAATTTCAAAACACACTTTACAAGTGTTTCATCAAGCCTTATTGTTTCAGAACGATTATTACGTTTGCTTCATCAATTTCAAACACATATAATATCATTTAGAAGCTATAATATGAAACTGAGACGTTTCAATCTGAAAAATAAAATTTAGACGGGCATCAGTGATATTGGTATCCAGCCACATGGACATTATAACAAAGATGAAACCAGAAATACCGATTCCATTTAAAGACAGAGGGTGCTTCAATGGGCCATTCCAGAAAATATCCGCATCCCCCATGGAAGGCATTTCAATCCACAAATACCCCCTCGGACAACCCATAAAACAAGCCCATTGGACAAGCATATATGTAGGGGTAACACCCCGCCCCCACCATTGACAAAGTCATTTGACACAGTGAACACACTAGACAACCTATGGAAAGAATTTTTCTGGAAAACTACACCCCCACAATGGACAAGCCATCGTGAAAGATCCCCTTGGACGAGCACCCCATGGAAGGCATTTGTTTTCTGAAAAACACCCTATGGACAAGCCGTCTCAAAAGAAGAACCCCCTGGACAACGTATGCAAGATATTTTTCAGAAAAATCCCCCCGGATAAGCCATCGTGAAAGACATCCTGGACGGGCCTCCCCTGGAGAACCTATGAAAGGCATTTGTTTTCGAAAAACACCCCCTGGACAAGCCGTCTCAACCACTCCCCCCCCCCCGTGCGCCCCACCACCCCTGACGGACACCCCTGGTGAACCTATGGAAGGCACTTTTTCAGACAGCTTGTACATTGGATGGGGGTCGGAAAAATGCCTTCCGTAGGTTGTCCAGGGGGTGTCTTTTGAGACGGCTTGTCCAAGGGGCTGTTTTTCAGAAAAAATGCCTCCCACAGGTTGTCCAGAGGGTGCTCGTGCAGGGAGGGATCATTTACGACGGCTTATTCTAATGGGGGTATTTTTCTGGAAAAATGCTTTCCATAGGTTGTCTAGGGTGTACACTGTGTCAAACTACTTTGTTCAAGGGATGTTTCCCCTACTTAAGCTTGTCCAAGGGGGTGTTTTAGGGGTGTGTCTACGGGGGGAATTTGGGGGCTGAAATGCCTTCCTGGGGTGAGGGGGTACGGACATTTTCTTGATTAGTCCAACTGAAGCGCCCTCTGTCTTAAAAGATAACCGGTATTTCTGGTTTCTTCTTTGTAATAATTTCTATGTAGCTTGATGTCAATATCACTGGTACCCTTCTAAACTCATTTTTTTAGAATGTTACTTTTTAATTTTCTATTATAACTTCTAAATGATGTTATATATATTTAAAGTTGATGATAAAAACATACAAACGTAATAATACATTCTGAATGAAAAGATGTGAACAATGAGACTTGATGAAACACTTGTAAAGTGTATTATGAAATTTACAGTTAGTGATTATCAAATTAGGACATAGAGAAAGAAATACGGCGTAATTTAATAAAAACTTCAGCATTAACAATTTAAACATAACAAAATATGTAAATTCCATTTTGCATGCAATATCTTTTGTGACAAAATGTTATGTATTTTACTATTGATTATATTTTACATACAAACAAATTAGAAAATGGGACATAGAAATTAGAAATTGAGACAAAAAATATTAGAATATTAATTTACCATTTTATCAATGTAATTTACAAGCAAAAATAAGTCATTAACATTGATGGACTTTTTACCTAAATGCCCTTCCGTATAAGACAGCAAACGCTCGACTATTTGAATTATTGTCCAAGAAGTAGGAATATTACCCTTAATGTTAGAGTATCTATACAATTTCAATCCAGTATCTGCATTAGATTTGGAGATTGCATGCAAACTTCAACCAAAAGTATTAAGTTCACAGGGGACAAACTTTGTCCATAATGCATATCAGAGTTATGGGACTTGATGTTATGACCTAGTTCTATAACCCTGAAAATAAGTAAAATTTCAATTCAATATCTGCATTTGATTTGGAGACAGTAACTTACATGCAAAATTTTAACAAGGATTTTCTTAGTCCAGTAGGAGGCATAATTTGCCACAAATGCATGTCAGAGTAATGGGACTTGACCTAGTGAGATTGGTAATTGACCTGAAAGTAAGTTACAGAGCTATATGCCTTTAAGTGATAGCTATATGTACTTGAATGCCAAACTTTAACTAAGATTTTCTAAGTCCGAAAAGGGGGCAAAATTTGGCCAAAATGCATGTTAGAGTTATGGCTCTTTATGCTATCGTCTAGTTTTATGACCCCGAAGACATATGTGAAGTTTCAATTTAATATCGGCATTAGTTTTAGAGATAATACCTTGCATGTAAAACTTTACTCCAAATTTTCTTAGTCCCAAAGGGGGTATAATTTGCCCAAAATACATGTATTCAATTATTCAACATTGCGGAAAATGAATTGATAACTATTTCTTGAAATTCTTACTTGCTGAAAGTCTTGTCCTGTCCTATTCTTAAAACTCACAATACATAGGTGAGAAGTAAAAGGGTCCAGGAAAAGTTCTCCAAAGTCTTATTTGATAACTAAGATTAGATAGTGTTTATCTTTAGAAAAGAATCCGGTAAGTAAATAAACAAAGCCGTTGAAATATACAATTTTGAGTGTTTTTGGCAGTAACGTTACGTGAGCAAAAAAATAAAAAACAAAATAAAGCAGTTTCAGTGAGCAAAACGCTGTAACTTAAAAATTTCATACCTAAAAGTTCGTATGTCATTGTTTTGATTACAGCATGTTAATCGTTTCAACCTAAAGTAGTTGGCCGCAGACCCGTATGCATATATATGATGTTCTGTATATATTACTGAACGACCTCGATAGCCTAGTGGTAGAGCGTCTGCTTCGAGTGCGGGAGGTCGTGGGTTCGATCCCCGGCCGCGTCATACCAAAGTCGTAAAAAATGGTACCTGTAACTCTCTTGCATGGCTCCCAGCATTTAAAGGGAAACTGGCCTCTTCTCTCATACCCTCATTGCGATAGATTCTATCCGGAATGAGGTGTCGAGAGTGATTAATATAAGTCGTAGTACTTCCTTCATAATCGACCTAAAATAAATTATGTATAACATACTACCGAATTCTTTTCCCAAAAACAAAAACAACAAAGAAACTTGAACACGGTCAATATTTCAAGATCAGATACAAATTGAGATAATTTGACTATTGACAAAAGTATCTTTGCATTTAAAGAGATGAAGATTTCGGGAATAAACAGCATAATGTAATAAATATCTACACGCTCGAAGGAATCGACAAAGAAACACAATAGAGATGAATAATATGGACATCATAAAACTCTAAACATAGGTAAGAAAAAAATCGACACTTCAAAATAAAATACAAAACATCATACATGTATATCTGCCTTCGTTTTTGACAGGCTCCCGTGGCAAACTAGTATAGCTGTTTAATCCAACAAAAAGGAAACAAAGAAAAATGCACACAGTCGTTATTTCACGATCAGTTACGAATACTTTAAGTATTGAGATAATTTGACTTTTGAAAAGATTTGACAAACGTATCTTTGCATTTAAAGAAGTAAAGTTTTCAGGATTATACAGCATAACGCAATAAATACATGCTAGATGGAATCGATAAAGTAAAACAATGGAGATGTATAATATTGAAAAGGAGGTGCGCAAGTACATATTACGATAAAGACTCGTGCAAGGTTTTATCAAATTAAATCAAACACTTTTTAAGCCAAGCGCATCGCAAACTTTTTCGGCCAGCCGGACGCATGCACGCAACGACAAAACCAAATCTATAGGCCCCAACCACTTAAGGGGTTGGAGGAGGGGTGGGGGGGGGGGGGGGCACAAGAATTCAAAAACAGCTACTGGTGTGACAGATAAATCTAACACTAAATGATTTTAGTAATAATTATAAGTAGTTTAAGATAATTTATGATACTAAATTACTGCGAAATACTAACTTTAGTACATGTACGGGACTTTTATATTAAATATAGCATTGCAATTAAATACTGCAGATACCATGCAAATATAATAAAAGTTGTGTTAATATTAAAAGCAATAATTCATACAGACGACATTTTATCAAAATAGTTGAGTTTTCTAAATTCTAGTAACACCCAGTTAAATAGATATATTTGTAATAAATTTTCTCTAAATGAATATAAGCATTTTATATGACACAAAATCAAGCTTAGAGTACAATTGCATCTGAATTCAAACTCAGGGGATTAATATATTAAATGCGCTCCATAACCATACTAGTATTTTAATTTATTAGTGTCTGGGCGACGTTAAGAGGGACACAAAACCAGGCCTCAATCAAAAAGTGATTTAGTAATTAATTGAAAGCCGAATATTTTCAGGGTGTAACTTAAAAAAACAACAACAAAAAAAAAAAACAAAAAAAAAAAAAACTTCTGAATGATGAAATGATTTAGAAAATCACCGCTAACATTTCGAGGCAAGAGCTTGCCCCATTTAGACATTTCAGTCTCCGTCTTTGCAGCTGTGAGGCATCCTCACCGAGCGGCTCAATGGGCAAGGTTGTTTGACATTTACCGCCGATCAACGGATGTCTTATTGTTTTATGTACCTTTGACATTTATCAATACACACCACGTGTTAAGTTAAAATTAAAAGATAATTTAAACCGCATACTCTTTCATAGTAATTTAAAATACTAGAATGGATATGGAGAACTGTGTTAAGGTTACGAAGTAGGCCTTGAGAAACAAATATCAAACAACACCAAATCATAGAAAGAAAGATTTGTTTGACATGAAAATTGAACAGCATGTAAAACATGTATATTACTTAACGAAAGAAGTGTCAGTATACTGATATAAACATTGAATTCCAGAAAATGACTGCCTATAGGGGGCCCACTTCCGGACAGTCGAACGCCTTTAAAGACTCACCATTTTCAAAGAACTGTTACACATGTTCGTTTTGATGCATTTGCAATAGCTGCGAGTGGTGAAATTTCACATAACAAGGTGGAACACAGTTTTCAGCAATTGTTTATCTTTATTTCTTTACAAATGGCATTCATTTTCAAAGGGAAACAACTTTTTCTCGACGATTACTTAAAATAATCGGAAAAAGTTGTCTCTCTTTGAAAATGAATGCCATTTATACTTAAAATAATCGGAAAAAGTTGTCTCCCTTTGAAAATGAATGACATTTGCACTTAAAGTATTCCGAAAAAATTGTTTCCCTTTGAAAATGAATACCATTTGTAAAGAAATAAAGATAAACAATTGCTAAAAACTGAGTTCCACCTTGTTATGCGAAATTTCACCACTCGCACGCTATAGCAAATGCATCAAAACGAACATGTGTAACTGTTCTTTAATAATGGTGAGTTTTTTAAGGCGTTTAACTGTCCGGAATTGGAGCCCCTCTTGGCAGTACTTTTCCGGAATTCAATGTTTATATCAGTATACTGACAGTTGTTTCGTAAAGTAATATACATGTTGTACATGCTGTTTAATTTTCATGTCAAACAACTCTTTCTTTCTATTATTTGGTGTTGTTTGAGTTTTGTTTCTCAAGGTCTAATTCTCAACCTTAACAATATAAAAAACAGCTTATTTATAATAAAAGAATCATTTCACTTTCCCGAATTCTAAAACCAACATTTTCTCGCTCTTTGACCCAAAATGTTATCATGAAACAGTTTTTATCGTAGGTAAAATCAAATAGATTTCATTCATATCTTTTATATTTTGGCAATGAATGTAATTTAAGCGATGTCCAATTATAAGTTTCATAGTATGATACTGTTTTATGTCCACGCTTTTACTGAACATGAGAAATTTCCTGCTAACTACCTAAACAGTAGGCAATAGATCTACCGAGCGTCTGTTTGAACTTTGAATACATCACAGCAGTATGATGCAAAAACCCACACATCCAACTGATCGTTGATATCCTATGATATCCTAGCGAAAAAAATCATACATTTTGCATCAGCATAGCAGTGTTAATGGTGACACGTTTTACAACATGCAGTTAGAGCTTGTTTCATTCATATCAATTTTATAAATAAGTTCTATGATAAGAAAATTACCATTCTTTCTGCTATGCTGTTATGTTCTTCAAAGAATGTAAGTACTAATGATATATTGCCGAATTTCCGTTGGTATTTGTATTATTTTGTTGATACTGCTGTCTTCTGCTAGTCAACCTTTGGCTTCAGCTCTTCAAACATTGATTTGATTTCTTTGATCTGATTTTCTGATGTAGTTTTCATTTCGTCTTTCAGTTCTTGCACAGCATTATGAACGTCCGAAATACGTGTAGAATGCGTCTCTAATATGTTTTTCACTTCCGAGTACGTTTTGTTTATTTTATTTTCTAGACGCTGATTTGGGTCAAAGCTAACCAGACTGAATGGGTCTTGTTGACCAATTTCTCTAAGGATACTGCTTAGAGGAGTCGCATACGAAACTTTTATACTGTTACTTTTACCGATAAGAATACCTATCGCGCTCAGATTGTTGTCCGAACCACGACTAAAAATTAATGACCCAGAATCACCGTTTGTACAAAATGCGTGATATATGTCAAAAATGTGAAATTGGTCATGAAAAACAAAGGTCTTTCTCTTTGTTTTTCCTTCTGTGTTTATAATTATTTCCGGAGCTGAGGATCCACCACATATCTGAAGCTTGCCTTCCGTTAACATTGTCTTTTGACCATATTTCACGACTTTTGTGTCGGAAGAAAGTACATGTTTCGATAACACTGCACCAGAATTGTAGGCTAGCTGTGCCTTGAACAAACCGTCTGAAAGTAATGTTTGAGATTGACAGATTGATAAAAATATTTTTATGTTATTATGCAACAAAATTTGCATTTAGTGTTATGACATTAATTGCATTTCATTTTAAATGACAAAAATTTAAACAAATGATTTGTAACTAAATCACCCAATTCATTGTTGTAAGAAACATCTGCTCAAACAAAATTTATTAAACTTCTGATTTCATAAATCCATTCGTACATTGAGTAATAAGTTAATATTAGAACACTTAGTCCGATTAAAAGTATATTTCAATTATTGCCATTCTATAAAATAGTTTAAGCAACGACCTTTGGTTCATACTATTTTTTTTGAGTTGTCAATATGCAATAAAACCGAAACATCTTTGATTTGTTCAATGAAGCTCAAGAACAAAGACTAAACGTAAAGGACTCAAAATTGTAGCTTGAACGTCATGGCAAACCTTTTATGACCGTTAGCATGAAGAATATATTTTTATTTACCCTTGCAATAACCGCATGTTCCCGCCCAGTCCTTAAAGCTATAATCGGGAAAATCACCACTTATAGGTTGTCTGTCGTCATCAACTTTCACAAAAGCAACATCCAAACCTGTGGTATTAGCATCCCCTCCACGCAACATTATCTCCAGAAGTTGTCCACACTTGTCAGGTTCTGATGGTTGATAACAATTTCGTTTAACTTTCACTTTTTTCCCCTTTTTGTAATCAATCATCTCTTCTCCACTTAGCAGCACATGTGCGCATGTCACAGCGCAAAAACCATACTTTGGGTGATTCACAAAGCCCCCTATAGTTCCTGCTCCATCTTTACTTGTGATTCGGCATCCTACTTTTAGATTTTGGTGCTTTTCTGTGGGCCTTCCACCTACAGCGAATGAAACACGCCCCCCTTCTCTCACATCTGTTTTGAATGTAGTATCCCCAATAGTTAGTGTATCAGGTAGAAGTTTTTCACCAACAGGAATCAATCCCTTAGCTTGAACATAAAACACAATGCATGGCTCCGGTTCTAATTTCGTTTCCAATGTATGGCTGTCATAATACTTGCACTTATAACGACTTGCACTTGTCATTGTGAGGTTGCTGTGCTCTTCCATTAGTCTGGGTGAGTGATGCCGTAAGCAGCAGGCTATCTTTTCTATGTCGTGCTGACAGAAAGGCTTATTGTCAGCCACCTCCTTCTCAATAATAGTGTTTGCTTCACCGCTACAGTCAGTCATTTTTCGAACAAGTACTCTATAAGGCATGTAATAAATGTCTGGATATACCCCTTCTGTAAAGGCAACAAATACGATATTGCCCGATGGTTTAGCAAGGTGACAAGCTTGTGTGTAAACTATTGAGCTGGATAAAGCTGTAATCTTGTCTTCAATGGATCGAAAGATCTGCTGCATGATTGACGAGATAACGCCAAATATTGTGCAAGCTTCTTCTAATTCGACATCTTGTGGTAGGTTGTCTCCCTTTACGAGTTCCTTTGCTAGTTGTTCGTCTTTTGTTTCAATACAATGCCGCCATGCATTTTTGTCGGCTGTAATATGATGGGTATATAATGATATCATACAATGCTAGTCACATTTTAGAGCTTTATTTGAAGACTAATGTGAAACTAATATAAAATGAACCTAAAAAAAGGGATCATATATCTTTTTAGAGATATTTCACAGGTATATTTATTCTGAAGAATAACCACCATTTTACATTACTGTCGTCCGGTATTACTTCCTATACGGGAAACAAACACTTTTCTGTCTCTTTCTTTTCTGTCAAACGCCCTCACTAACACACAATAAAACGTAAACAAAACCAGGCTGTTACAGAATCCACATTGGCTCTTACAGCAACCTGTTTAGTCATCTCATGAATATTCAAAACATTGAATATGGAACGAATTGATAAAATAACAAGTTTCCATCTTTATTCAGGAACAAATCCTACCCTATCTGAAACAGAACTATCTAAAGTACTTTTTATTATTACGAAAATAATCAGCACCACATAATTTCCAAATTCCCAATCAAACAATTTGGCATCCTCAAAACGGCTAACTAACACTGACACCATTGAATTTTACACCGCCGGGCAATTTTTACATTATGTGTTTGCATTCGGATGTTGTCAGGATAACTGGATAATAAAATTGTAGTATTTGGAACAAACAGATGGCAATCAATATGCATTTAATTATATATAAATTATTTTACATTCGAACTTTTCCGACTTAACTCAAACTCGATAGTATCCATCTAGTAAAAAAAAACAAAAAAAAAAACAACAAAACAAGAGGGCCAAGATGTCCCTATGTCGCTCACCTGAGAAACACAACATAACAGTTTAAACATGTTTTACCTAGTGATTTCATGGAAACAAATATTCTGGCCAATTGTCATTAGGATTGGGGATTGACCAAAAATGTGGTCTCTTGAGTTTAAATAGGTATTTTCTTTGATATGACCTAGTGACATTGTTTTTGACCCCAGATAACATATATTCGAATCCTACCTAGACTTTATCAAGGCAATCATTCTCACCAACATTTCATGAAGATCAATTGAAAAATACAGCCTCTATCGCATGTACACAAGTTTTTTCTTTGATTTGACCTAGTGACCTAGATTTTGATCCCAGATGACCCATTTTAAACTTGGCCTAGATTTCATCTAGGTTATCATTCTGACTGAATTTTATGAAGACCAACTGAAAAATACAGCTCTATCGCATACACAATGTTTTTCCTTGATTTGACCTAGTTACCTAGTTTTTGACCCCAGATAATCCATTTTCAAACTTGGCCTAGATTTTATCAAGGTCATCATTCTGACCAAATTTCATGATGATCAGTTGAAAAATACAGCCTCTATCATATACTCAAGCTAAATGTTGACAGACGACAGACAGTATGATCCAGATTTCATCACAACAACTATTCAGACCATGATTAATGTAATCAGTTATAACATAAATCAGATCGTTTTAATAATCTGAACTTATGACCTATCTGACCGAGTTTAGAAATTCAGATTTTATACGACAAAATTTATTGAATCTCAGATTGAATAAAATCAGATCAGGTTATACGATTCTTTCACTGATTGCAGATGCATTTGGTCTCAAGCATAGTTTGTTACCGTCTGAACAGTTACACGAGAGCTGGAAATTCCCATCTGCACCGACAGCCAGTGATAGAATCATTTTCTTGCATACTACATACAAGAAATAATAATAAAAATAAAATCAATCGAACGGCTTTTTTCTTAGAGCTATTTCTTATAGTAGCATATTTAAACAAAGCTCGGGAAACCAAAGTCAGTAAAACAGAAATACGTCATGACGTTTTAAAGACAAATAACAATCTTCAGTTCCGGATTTATTTTATCAGTTGCAGCGTAACGTTATGAATTTTGAATAGAATAACGTTTCATGAATCGAGAAATATACATCACAAGTCATAAGAATTTACATATTGACATAGTTTTAAGCCTTCGAGTTTCATTCGGTTTCATAGACAAATTTTCTGATGATCAAGTAGAAAATATGGACTTTAAAGCAAAAACAAAAAACGTTTTTAAATAATTTGACCTTGCGATAAAATTTTGATCTCAGGCGACTCAGTTACAAACACGTAGAAGACTTTATAAGAACACAATCATTCAGATGAATGTTCATTAAGATTGGAATACAATTCTAACCTCTAGAGTGGAAGAGGACGGACAAAGGAGCGATCGCAATTGCTCACCTTGAGCACTTTATGCTTAGATAAGGCTTAAAGCTAAAGTATAATCATGTTTAGTATTCGTCTAAGACTGAAATCTAAGCTAAGGGTAAAGAGTGTCAAGTATTTAAACTACAATATCTTTTGTTAAAATGATTTAGTGATGCAGCTTTACAATTATTGCACTCACTTTGAAATCATTTGATTAATTTCTTGGAAGGTAAATGGGGAATTAAGAATCTCATTGGAATCAGTGAACGATGTACGAGCGTTTTTTTTTCACGATATCCGTCGTTTTGATTTTTTTTCCAAATATTGCTTTTTAACAATAGATTTCCCAAAAATTTATGCTAGATAATTAAAATATTTCAAACTTATTTTTGGCTGGCATATGCCATAAAATTGACGCAAGATTTGACATAAGTTTGGGGTAGGTAATTTCAAATATCTGTAAAGTAGATCAGATTTGGTTAAGCTTTGATATATCTTCCTGACTGATACATATTATAATAAGCTATGACTGAAATGAAAGTTTTCTAGATAGCACTATATATTAATATCTAGAAAACATAAGTTAAAACAAAAAGAACAAAAAGTATCAAAACTCACCAGTTTTTAACATCTTTTTTCTTAATAATTCTCTAAGATGTTCGGTGACCCCAACTTACGGGTTTCCATTGAAAATAAAGTGGATGGGGAGTAATTATGTCAACATGTAAAAATTGAAGGGATTTGTTAGTGACATTTATGCTTATATAATGCTGACATCACCTTGTATTCATATCAACCTGTAAGACATAAAATCCCTTTAATATTAAGTGGCATATTATATGTTTTATAAATTACCACCATCTATTTATTTTACAAAATTTCAGAAACAGTTGGTGAAGAAAATGCCCTATAAATTAAAACGAGTACAGTGACCTGTGTTTTTGCTCCACTTGTTTGTCCTGGAAACTAAATGTCTTCAAGCTCACAGAAAATGAAAGAATTCTTAACGTTAGAAAAAAATAGCTCGTACATCCTTAAGTCACATGTTAAGCTTTCAATTTCACTTTTCGAGGAATGCATATTTGAATTCTCAATCTTAAAGTATTGTGTTCGAAAAACTCGTTTGTCGTCGGCGTTTTGTTTTGTTCAGATTTTTTAAAACTAATTATTAATTTCCAAAAGTCTTTAGGACGATCAGAGTGCATATCACGAATTTTCCGGTCTTTATTTGTTTTATGTATATGTATATAAGTCTTCATCGTCTGTTTATAGTGTTTACTGGCATGGGTTAGTTCTGATTTGTTGTAGCCATTCTTATTTCTACTGTATTTACTACGTGCCTTATGATAAAGCGTTCTCGCTTTCTTGCACTGAGGCCTGAAATATGTTTTATTACTTTTCGATGCGTTATTTATAAAACTAAAATGGTTTAAACCAGACGTATAACTAGGAAAAGCTGCGACTGCGGAATTAGTTACACCAGTTATTATAATATCACTCTCCCTGCTATGCGCCTCTGTCTCAGTACTTTTGTACTCTAGTACGCGTAGGCGTTGTTGTGTGACCTCGTGTGTAGCACTTTGTGCATAAACGTGTGACTCAATATTATCAATTCTGTATTTCAATAGTCCCATACTAGAATTCCTTCCTACCATTTAGTTTTCCGTCTGTAGGGAGTTGTTTAAGTTCGTCTAGTTCAATTTCACTAAGAGTTTGAACAGTTTGTGACGGCGGCGCATTTGACCTTTCCGACCATTCCCGACCCATCAAGTGACGAACTCGCTTATGGACGCTAGTCAAATACACAAGTAATGAATTACAATTTCTCACTTTTGCTATTGCAAACATCGATTTTTAGCTATCGAATATAGCCAATCGATTTTGTTTATTTGAGAATGGTTGTAAGCAAGGTATCTGAAACGGGTAAGGCAACTAATCTCCTATACTTTAGGGGCTGTTCATAAATTTTCACCTGCAGAATGTTGACAACCGGACCCCCGTTGTCAAAACATATTTATCAATAGGCCTTGAGCTGACAATAACTGTTCTCCTTCCCCTCTCGGGAGAGTTCTACGCTATGATTTTCTTAAACTTTATAATATGAGCTATCATTCCAGAAATTCTGCCGTCTTGCAGTATGGTTCCTTTTACATTACAGCCTACTTTATACGTTACCACTGATATTTTTTAGAAAATACTGACTGGCACTCCAGTTACACATAAATGTTTTATGTTAATATATAAAAACAGAATATACAGATTCATATTTTGTAGCTAAAAGTCCCTCTAAAAGGTATGTGCTTTACGTTATCAAATGTACGTTACAAGAAATCGTTAAATCAAAATGTGAAATCTATGTGAATTTATATTTCATTTGAAGTGTTTATGTTAAAAGTGCTATAAGAAGTTTTTATAGTGTGCAGAAGATCATTCAGGACCATGATTTAATTGCAAGAGAGGCAAGGTATCACCAACACTATAGGAAATACACAAGAAGTAAAAGATGAAATCAGAACACAGATAAAAATTTAGAAGGTAAAGCTTCCAAATATGCGCACGCAGAAGGTTTTACGTATACAGTTCATTATGTTAAAGATCGAATTATTATAACGCTTAAACACTGTTGCGTGAAAGATATTTGACTTAACGTCTGGACAAATACACGTAAACCACCTGAAACTGTGAACGATTTCTACAAGTACGTCATATTTAGAAAATCGGACAAAGTTTCTTGCAAGAATGTTAGAATTGACACTTCCTTACCTGAAGATATAGTCCAAATTGTAAACAGAAACGTAATAAAGGAAATTGCAAGACGATTGTGGCACTGTTTACAATTTTCTTGATGAACAAGACCGACTTCTTGAGTCAAATTAATATGTGTTCGTGCCTTAATCAAACTTATTAATACCAGAAAACAATATGCATTGATGGGTATAATTTCTATGTTCTGTTGTTTCAATTATCTAATTAGTGAGTCTGTTATAAGTAAATGGTTTTAAGTTTTTTAATTGTCATTTCTGAATAAGTAATAGCGAAAACCTATCGTACTGGTTATAATTAAATCTCTGTTTTCATGTCTCACAAATCAGCAGTGACATTTTAGTCTTTTTTAACTGACTGGGACCAGAGAAGCTATATTTTCTCATTTTCTCTCTCTGAAAGCTAACTGGATCTCGAAGATATATAAATATAATATATTCTATCACTTTACCAGATAGACAAAGGAAATCACTTAATATATCATTTATTTGTTTTCCCAATAGTTTTCTATTATTTCACTGAAATAAAAGATTGATGTAAAATGTCAAAGATTCAACGAGCTCATACGGAAAACTACCTGAAAGTTTAGACAGTGGTTTTACGAGTGCGGAGAACATAATTTGTTGGTTTTTATTGACATTTTCTTAAAATAATAAATTAAGAAAAAAGGAAGAGGGAAATGTACGTTTACATTTCAAGACAAGAAATTTATCACTTCAGGCAATATATCTGGTCAAGACTCTCATATATATATTTAACAGTTTCATTTCAATCACGGATTTGTTTTCAAACTTGCAATTGTACCAACTGGTTCACATGTATTTCACTCGGTGTGATAACCTATTTTTGTTAAGCGGGTAATTTAAGAGCTATTCCTGTCCCTATCTGAAAGCAATCAATTTAATTTAATGTAAATCCTAAGGGTCATATATCGCCGAGAAGAGGTTACAATGGAAACGTAAACTTTAAAACTTTGCTAAAAATCATTTAATATGTAAATATATAATTGGGCCGTTTCATGAGATCACCTGCATTAGATATGATATAATTATTGCACAATTGATAGTTTTAAGTACTGACAAATCATCGTTTTTCTTTTGTTCATGCAGAAACTAGAAACTAGTGCCTTGTAATGCAGTTATCTAATAGACAAATCAAATTCTACCATGTTTTAAAAAATAAAGTTATTTTGTGTTATCATGGCAACAGAAATTCCAAAGCACCCGTGCAAACAAGAGAATATAGAGGTGCATATATCAAAGGCCCGTAATGAAATAAAAATGTATGATAAAGTGTTTTGTCACCAAATTCATTTTAAACTGTTTCTTAATATTGAAATGCATTAGGTAGTGATAAGCTTAATTTGCCAAATAAATGACATGAAAACTACACGCCATGTACAAAGACGTCATACTGCTTTCATTACGTCTCGAAATAGCTACGGTAAAAGACTGTTCTACATTTTTATCCTGTTATCTCAATTTTGATTTTTTGTAACTAATAAAGGTTTTGTCATGAAACGGCCTATATATAGTGTTGAAAATATCGGTTGTAAACATAGCAGTATATAGCAATAACAGTAAATACTAGTGAAATAGATGATGTTCAGATTTTATGATAGATGCCTGCCTAAAAAGTATAAGCTGTTACTTTGGTACCATTCACATAAAGTGGTTATAACATCATGAAGTTTATTAAACGAAACATTGTTCCGTGGCAATTGCCAATTTGACAAAACAGATGTATTGACATTCGGTTTGAAATCCGTTTATGGTAATATATATCAAATTATATTGTGATAACGGAAAGGATTTCTTTGCTGTAATGTCAGTATCCTCGTTTTCTTGAATAACACTATGACTTGCAGCCCAACAAAATATTATTGATGTTTTAAAAGATAGTTCATGATCACTGAGAAGTGTGTTTTGAGCTCTACCGTCACTCATGAAATGCAATAGTATTATTTTATATTAAAATACAAGAAATGGAAGACAGGTATACAACATGCTAAACTAAAAACACATATACCCCAATTAGAAGGCACTGACCGCTAGATATTGGCAAAAATGATCTTTCTTTAAGATTGGAGTTTGATCAGATTTGGAACATTAGAATATAAGGTTTTGTTTCGAAACTATCTTAAAAATGCCAAATCAAGAAAAAATGATGCCTGCGTCGGGAATCAAACCCAGACCGCCACGGCAATAAGAACACATCCACTGTTCTTATACCGTCACGCAGGATTATGTGTTTTAACGCGTCAAAGATGATAGATATCTATTATTAATACAGTATACCTCGAGTAAAGCGTTACAAACGCTTTTCTTTTTTCATTGTAAAATTTATAAGTTTGTAAAAACAATTTATTTCCCTGTGCTTCAATAAAATTTAGTCTGTCAGTAAGTTTCAAAGCAATTTTGAGAAATATAGCAATAATTTCCTAATACCTATGTTTATTCCTTTTCTTGTTGTCATACGATCTAGAGACAAGTGCCTTTAATTTTCAAATTTCTTTCAAACAGAATATATGTCTAAGTTTTTTATAGACTGCCATTGTATGGTTTTCAGGATAATTATCACAAAATTCTACAAACAAATAAAACAATATGTAGCTAAACACACCCCTTGATTAAGACGTGATTCATCTTACTCATGTAAGACTCACAAAATCGTCTGAAAATGCTCTTATCCCGCAAATAACACAAACGGAATATGGGAAACTTAAATTGGGTTTATTTAAGTGTGCATGTCGTCCGATAATATTCATTTCAGACACTGGATCTGATTTCGCACATAGAAAACAATATGATAGACAAAAATAAGCTTTATATTTTTACCTAAATTAGGGTTTGCTCCAGTGGTCGATTCACTATAACGTTTGTCGTCATTCAGTTGCGGTTCGTCTGTAAAACACAATATAATTATATATCATGTATTCATATCTGAACAACATAATACTGTTGTTGTCTACAGATAACATCATATCAAATCAAATTATCGGATTTGTAATGAGCATATACAGTGGTATTTATTTTCTTACACCATCAGCTAGAACGGATATGTGCACGTTTAATTTAGTCGAAGATCTTGAAAATCACCCGGTATATCTAACAATACAAAATTGTTCAGTATCAAACTACCCCAACGAAAGGAAGATAAATTTCATTAACGATCTAATATTATTATTTTTATTATTATTATAATTATTATTATCATCATCATCATCATTATTATTATTATTATTACATAGCACTCTTTTTATGTTATACAACCCATTCAAAAATGCTTCACAATATTCAAGATCAAACATAAATCAAAACAAAAATAAAACGTGATATGTAAACCATAAAGTACAAGATTACAGGTCACTATGCTGTGTTGTACATAAATTGGGAGACTTTCCATAGTCCTGTAGCAGCGTTTGTAAGGCTCTGGCTGCTAAATATAACGGTCGGTTGTATACTTTGGCTACAAACTAAGGTGTCTCTTGATCATAGTTTCTTAACTTTTCTGAGCTCTTCTAACGTGTCCTTAATAGAGGTTGGAGAATGCTAGAGGTATAAGAAAGATCTGTGTACTGTTCTCTGTATCTCATGGATAACCAATGAAGTTGCTTCTGTTACAGGGGTATTATGATTGTAGTGGGACGTCCTAGTTATAATGCGGGCTCCAGTTTTCTTGACGTTTTGGTTGGTGCAACATGATACTGGTAATATCTCACAGGAATGCAAAATATTAGACTCTTAGTGAGGTAACTATCCTATTCACAAGATATATACTGACATTATTTGTAGAGTACAGTCTTATGTGACCTATTATAGATCTCACACAGAGTTGACCTGCTGTTCATATCCATTTCATAGTCAAGATTCTATACGTCCTTGTTCATGTTATCACAAAATCGACAACCTTAACAGGTACGTCAATAACGTCTCTCGTAAATCCTTTGATGTGAAAAGCTTTATTTCTTTATTTCTATTTGATTAAAATTGACTTTACGAGACGATATCAGCAATACAGCCTTTCATGCTTTCATTTCTCCCACCTTGTTACAGCTTCTGTAGGCCTCAGTTAACGTGGAACCGACAGTCGATGGCATAAAAATGAAGCAGTGCACGGCGCCTGCATACTTCTCTCATGGGTTAGGTGTGTGTTATTAACTCAAGACATACTACCGATCCCTGTGCTACACATTATTTTATCAGTGCAGGCGCCTGTATCCATTTCAGGCACTGAATTTTATTTCGCATATGGGAAACTGAAATACAGTAGGAATGAAAAAATAAATTCTAAATTACTAGCTTTAATCTTTACCAAATATTTTCTTACCAAGACCAGGGTCTGCAGACGATTCATTTATACTGTCGTCACTAAGTTTCTGTAAGTCTGTAAAATGCAATACAATTTAACAAAATGTGCATCTGTACAATTAATGCAGTTGCTGTTTACAGATAAAATTAAAGCAAAACAAGTAAACATATTTGTAATTAGCATATACTGTGGTATTATGTTTCATCTTATAATAACAAAAACTAGGGATAATTTCCAATATGCACCTAGTGTTTATTTGCTCCGCATTACGAACCAGCCGGTATCTCTAACAATAGTAATGTCGTTGCAAAAGTGAAGATTTGTAGAATACTCAAGTATGGTTTTAATGAAGGATATGCACAAACTTCTACACAACCATTTCAAAAGTAAACAGATCCGTTCATTAAAGATGCATTTATTTTACCTATACGTATGTAAAATTCACAAAACGTCTAAAATGTGTCCCGCAAATAAAATAAAACAATGACTGACAAGAATTAGCTTTATAGAAGTGATAACGTTTAATTGTTTTCCTAGCAAATTCTTACCTGACTCAGGGTTTGAGCTAGTAGACGATACACACAGTGTTCTGTCGTCTGAAAAAAACACTATATATTTTTAAACAGTGTATTTGTATCTGTACAATATATACTGACGCGATAAAGAAACACCTCATCGAAAGTAAGTGTTATTTGGCAATGTCAGAAATGTACATGTACTCGGACAGACAAGCACAGTCAACCTGAACTCGTACGATTTTATTCAGCCAACTGTTTAATTCACTTCCTGCTGATGATTTCCTCGTGCAGCCCATGTGTGTCAATCATGTGGTTTTATATGGAGAAATTTACACATAGGTACATTTTGAAGTCGACATACGACCATAGTTGCAGAGATATTCTGACAGTCAATCAGTTTTTGATAATGACGATGATAAATTTAGAAGAGAGGATTTTGGCCATGCTTGAATGTGGGCGAACGCAAGAACAAGTCGCTAGACGTTTTAACGTCTCTCGTTGGACAATACTGCGTCTCATTCGACGTGTCAGAGACATGGGAACGCTTGTCGATAGGCCTCGTTCGGGGAAACAGCGTGTAACGTCAGTACGGCAAAACAATTACATATGTCAACGACATTTGCGTGATAGATTCGTGGCGGCTGAATCCACGTCACGTTTAGTAGTAGGTAACCGTAGACGGCCTATAAGTCGACATACAGTGAGTAATCGGCTTAAGGAACGGGAAATTATCTACCACATACCGTACCGCGGTCTAGTTCTTACGCTACGTCATCGTCACCAACGCCTAATTTAGGCTCGCAACCGTCGCGGTCAACGTTGGCAGAACGTTGTGATTGGTGATGAGTCACTTTCAACTTGTGGAACGCCAACGGATGTATCCGTGTCTAAATACCATGCCATAAACGCTACGCTAAAACCGCGTTCTGAATCACAATTCTTATGGTGGAGCGGAGTTGTGGTAACCATTATGATAAGTTTAAGTTCCAACCCGTCGTGTTCTAAGGTAATCTCACAGCCAGGCGTTAAATCGACCAGATATTACGCCCTTTGTTTGTACTTATATTCCGTCAACGTCAAGCCTTGATCTTTCAGCATGAATGGGCGACCTCACGTTGCACTTGCCACCAGGTACTTTTACAGTCGAGCAACATTGACGTTTTGCATTGGCCTGCTCACTGGACTGCAATCCGATTGAACACGCCTGGGATTACCTTTGACGGCGGTTTCGTCAACTTCAACTGCAGCCTGCCAACACCCAGGAACGGATAGCAGCGCTCTACCATGAGTGGGTCCGAACCTACGGTATCTGCTACGTAGCTTGTGCGGGTCCATGGGGTGACGTCTTGTGCTTCTATGGTTGCCAGTAGAGGTGGCTACACGCACTACTGATTGTGTTAGTGAAAATTCTCTGACCAAACTATTGCAATTCAAGATCTGAAGCATAATGCGACCATGAAATCTGTCTAATTAAGCATCAATTCTTCTAAATTATCAGATGTGCGAAAGGAATAATTTTTTACTTCCAATTTTGAATCACTTTTTAAAAACATATTGTACAATGGGTTTGAATGTGGCGTTTATTTTTCTCGTCAGTATAGCATTACACATCACAGTTATGATCAGACAGATCTAATCAAGGGCAGTAATTATAAATATCATGAATCGCCACATTTGATTTATTGTAAGGAATATTTTAACAAAATTGGAATGTGCATTGACGTCGCAGGAGTGAAATAAAGCCATTACATAAGTGATAATACTTAGTGTAATAAAGCAATTTGACTTGTTTTAATAGTTAAAGAAAGTAGACCTTTTGTGATACCAAGAATATTACCTTTTTGACTTTCCACTTTGAATTTATTAAACTCGTTGAATAAAATTGATAAAATGCCTCACTTAAATAAATTCAATATGAAAAGACATTCATATAATATCCTCTATTTGAACATTTTGAAAAGCTTTCGGCATCTCTAACAATACAGATAGCATTCAAAAAATGCCAACACAGCTAGTGTACTAGGTATAAGAACATTCGCAGATGTAAACAAACATTTACCTTCTTTAGGATTCAAAGTCTGGTCCTCCCGAACAGAAATCTATCTCTTTACCAAAAGGGAAAATGAGATAACTACTTTAACTTATGGAAAAAAAACTTATACATCAATAGCTGTCTGTACACTGTATTTGTTTTTCCAGTAATGTAATTTTGTATCATTTCATGGGTCATTCTACTGATGTCAAACGTTCAACGGACTGGGAAATGTTACCTGCCAGTGAGTGGATATTTAGACAGCGGTTTCACAAATGCGGTGAACATGTATTGTTGGTCATTATTGAAATTTGTTTTCAGATAATCAATTAACAAGACAATAAAAAAAAGGCAAATTTACCTTTCATGACAAGAAATTTATCAATATAGGCAATATCTAGTCAATATATTACACTTTTATCACAATCACGAACTTTGCTTTCAATCTTAACAAATATTTTATTTTGTGCAAAAAGCCTTACCTATTTTTTTCCTGGTTGTAATATAAAATCTATTCCTATCCCTACTTTAAGGCAATCAAAATAATTTAATGTAATTCTTAAGGGTCATTTTTCATCCAGGTTTAAGTGGAAACGTAAATTGCAAAACTTCGCTAAAAATCATTTAATGTGTAGAAATATATAGAGTGTTACAAATATCATTTGTAAACATAGCAGTATATAAGCAATAACAATAATACCAGTAAAATAATTAACAAAGGCCACACATTTAGTTGAAATATGTTTAACTGATAGTGGTGCTTGACATGATGTCTTTTTTCATCAGAAGACAATCATGTGTGAAACGTAAATGAACAACCTCTTCCTGAAAACAGATCTGTTACACTGGTGCAATTCATCTAAAGAGGGTTTAACATTATTAGTCTCTTACTGGTTGTTAACAAGATTTGTGGACTAAAGAATTACGCTTTTCCGTCCGTCCGCCATTCTTTTATTTCTTCCGTCCGTCCTCAGTTTTGTGTCCGGGAAAGAACTGCCATTCATCAAGAGATTTTACAATAGCTTGGTAAAATGTTTTCGATGATTAGTCGACGTGTCACGCGCAAAACCCCAGCCCCTAGCTCAAAGGTCAAGACACAATGAGGTCAAATGTAAACAAGGATTTTCCCTGTACGTTTTGCAATTCAGCAATCTATAACAGGATTTCATTATACTAGTAACTAAGTAAATATGTAACCTGTAACAAGACAATGTTTCATGCATAACTTCCAGAGCCCTAGCTTAAAGGTCAAGGACACACTTGGCAATCAAAGGTTAACATGGCATGAACAGGATCTATTTCGTGACTGGTCCAGAACTCTGTAATTCATCAAGGGACAACAATATTAATTGGCGTAAATGTTTCCTATAACCAGACGAAGTGTCTTGCGCATCAACAAGAACTTTAGCTCAAAGGTAAAGTTCACACTTGGCGATCAAATGTCAATAAGGTTTTGTTCTGTCTAGTCCATAACTTTGTCATGCAAAATAGGATTTAAAAAGTAGTTCTTGATAAGAGGACGTGCCATGCGCAATCCCCAGGTCCTTAGCTTAAAGTTCAAGGACACACTTGGAGCTCATAGGACTACTTGGCACAAATACAACCCATTATAAGACGACATGTCATGCGCAGCACCCAGACCCAAGCTCAATGATCAAGTTCACACTTACAGGTCAAAGCCCAATAGGTGTGTTTTCTGCATGGTCAACAACTCTGTCATTCATTAAGGGATTTTAATATTGCTTGGCATAAATGTTTTCCATAATGAGACAACGTGTCACACGCAGTGCATTTATCCCTATCTCAAAAGGTCGAAGTCACAGTCGTAGGTCAAAGGTCAATTAGCTTTATTTGCTTCCTGGTCCATAATTCTGTCGTACATTAAGGGATTTTTATATTTCTTGACAAAATTTTCCCTATAATGAGACAAATGTGCAATACCCAGACCCCTAGCTCAAAGGTCAAGGTCTCATTTGAAGGTTGAAAGTCAATATTAATTTTTTCCTGCCCAGTCTCTAAAATATTTCATTATAAGCTCGTGTGCCATATTTGCGCAATTAAAAATATTTCCGTCAGAATTGCTTCCCTTTGAAAAGATGATTCCTTACATTTTTTTCATATTTTCACATCAATTTCAAAATTGAATATAAATGCTTTTTTACTATTCATTAATGTTATAATCAATTGCATATATAGTACACTATTATCTATACATTATTGACAGATATCAGATAATTATATTATACTGCAGTAAAGAAAAATATTCCAGTAGGAGACTTTGCATTGCATGGCAATATTTCATTGACATTGTTCCATGACGATAGTCTTTTAGAAAATAGGCATGAATTAACATTCGGTTTTAAATCAGAGCATGGTTGTTTAAAATTTGATTGTGACAAAGACAGGGATTTCATTTTTTGCCGTACTATGGTCATTCTAAAAAATAATGACAATGGCGCGATTCCGTAAGAAAGAAAATCTTGTTTTATACGATAATACAGGAATTACTCATTTATAAATAACTCTGCAAAATTTAATTGAAATCTATCGTACCGTTTTGGAGAGATATTTAAGTTTTTTTTCTGGTTTGCATTGTGGTACGGCTGTTTTTGAGGAGCATGGCATTCCCTTGTGTGTTCGTCCTTGTTTGGCTTTCCGCTTCGGGTTCCTCCCCCACCCCCGGCCCCGTTTCGCCCCTTGTCATTTCCTTCCCCTTTAATAAATATTTAGCTTATATTAATATGTACTTGTTGGATGTTTGAAGCAACCCGTCTGAAATATTTTTCCATTAAAGCTTCTTTTTGTTGTGGACCTACTATGTAAATGCGTGGCCCTAGGGCTGTATTTCTGGTGCTCTGTGCTTCCGAGAAATCTACCCTTACCTATTATGTTTTGTATCATTTGAAGTCATACACACTAAGCAAAAACACATGTAGCTATGAAAAGAGAACAAACATTTGAATTAAGAGCGTACATTAAAATACTTTGTTCCTTATAAAAAAGCTTATAATGCAGATACTCAGATGGTTAAAGGTGGATACGTAAAGTCTAAAATAGCCAGACAGTCCTTAAATACAGGTTCCTCCTGGCAGGCCCAAAACGGCAGTGACGTCAAAGAAAATTGCTGCTGTAAGACATCTGATTGATAAAGTAGTCTTTTCTTAGCGTTTTAACGGGGAGAAATTGGGTTTAAAAATGTATTTTTCCCGATGGGTAACTCACATGTTTACCAGGGAGCAAAAGGCCAATAGGTTCATATGTGCTAAAAGCGCTGCGAAATTTCTGAAAGTTAGTTGATCGCGCAATATCACGGCTTCTAACAGGAGATGAGACCTGGGCATAGTTTTATGTGTAACATCGTCGCGTTGACAACAGAAAGTGGCGGCGAAATAGTGACCGTACACCAGTAACTGCCAGAAAAAGAACAACAACTAAAAGTGTCAAAACGTTTTGTATTCAATCTTCTTTAACTCAAAGGGTACTGTTGTACAAATCCGAACACCAACAGGAAACCTTCACAGAAAGCCTTTATAATGAAAACGTACTGAAAACTGTTTAAACAGAGTTACAAAAAGATGCGTCCAAGGAGTTGTCTCCGCGGTCTCCATGACAATACATCGGCTCACAAAAAGTCATCTTTCAACAGCTTCTGAGAAAGTATAATTTGATACAAATCAATCATCCTGCTTACGAGCACCAGATCTTAGTGCTTGTGACGTTTTTCACTCTCCGAGGTTGAAAAAGATGCTGGCTAGGAGCAAATACACATAACGAAATTCCTAATCGGTCAGTGTATATTGTATTATTATTTTTCTAATAATGCATGTATTTACACAAAATTTCATATACCGATATTTGAACAGGTAATGCAGCGAATAATTTATATTTTTAGCCAGCTCGCGGTGAAAGTAATCGTGTTAGGCATGTTGACCATTATAGCACGTTTTGCATATGCGGGGCATGGGCACCTATTTGCACGATTTGTTTGTAGCTATTATATTGGTGGTTATTTCCGTTTTCAACTTATTTCAGGTGGCAATAACCTTCAATCGGCGATAATCCACTATATAGCTCTTTGGGCGAAATTTAACCAAACCGGAAGTGTGGCTGATAGAGCCCGACGATTCAAACCGAGGGTCACAACACCACAGCAGGACAGATACATGATCAAATCACATCTCCGTGATCGATATCTACCAGCTACAACGACATCTAGGCATACCAGGGGGACACATGGGCTTCGTGTATTTACACAATCCGTACAAAACCGGTTACGTGAAGTCGGACTTCAATGCCGTCGACCCTAGAAAGATCCTCTTAACGAGAAAACACTGCAAAGGTCGCTTTGCTTGGGCTAAGCAACATTTACGGTTCACCAGAGCCGACTGGGCAAATGTTCTTTTCGTCGACGAGACAAGGATAACATTGCGTTTTGCCGACGGCTGCACGCGCCGACGTGTTGGGAGTAACATCGCCGATTGTGTTCCTCAGGCGGACCAGTTCGAGGGAAGATTCATTATGATATGGGCGGGCTTTTCGATGCACACTAAAACACCGATAGTGTTCATACAAGGCAACATGAAGAGCGCGACTATATCTGACGGATATCATTCAACCTGTGCTTATACCGCATATTGCTGCAAACCGTGGCATGCTACTAGTCCAAGACAACGCCAGAGCAACATTAGCTACGTAACAAGTCACTAACATACAAGTCATCCCGTTTCCCTTTAAAAGTCCAGACCTTAACCCAATAGAACATGTATTGGACTTATTGAAACGAAGGATACGGGCCCGTCCTCAGCAGCTGAATCTACTGGCATTGGAGCGTGACGTCAACTGAGTTTGGACAAATATCCATCAGCAATATCTTCACAGATATATTGTTTCAATGAGGAGTCGTTGTCAAGCCGTGATTGCTGCTGATGGAGGGCACACACGTTACTGACATGTAACAGTCGTAAACTAATATGCCTTTGTGACTTTTGAATTATCGGTACGCCTTCTTTATACCAGCAGAATATGTCACCTCTTTATTTATTTTAAATGAAATTGCGTTTGTTGATTTGTAATTAATTCCATCTTCTTATGCTTTCAATAAATTTGTAAATGAATTTGTATCTATTGATTTTGAACAAATGATTGAAGTGACCATTTAGGAATTTTCTTGAGTGTTTATCAAATAAAGCATTTAGGAGTGGTATTTTCCATTTACCATACCAAGGATAGACTACTCAATGGCGTTCACTTCTTGGATTTCTTGACCGTAGAAATGATTGGAAGTCAGTTGAGAATACATTAAAGGGATAAACTAAATTTGAAGTCTTTACACAGAATGTATACCATATTCGAGCACGATTGTCAATTTTAGACTGATCCTCGTAGATTCAGCATCCTTGTTTCCTTTGATAATAATAGGACTGTGAATCCAACAAAATTTGATTGACTGTTAAAAGATAGTTCATGATCATTGAAAAGAATATTTTGAACTTTACCGTTACTCATGAAATGCAATAGTATTATAGATTTAAATAATGTATTTCAAGCATAATATACATCTAAGCTTTTCATAGACTACCCTTGTATGGTTTTCAGGATAATTATTGAAAAAAAATCTGAACAAGCCATTAAAACTCTATGGAACTACAGACAACCTTTGATTAAGACATGATTCAGTTAACCATGTAAACTTCACAAAATTGTTTAAGAATGCTCCTATCCCACAAATAACACAAACGGAATAAGGGGGAATTATATTGTCGTTGTTTATATGTGCATATCGTCAGACAATATTCATTTCAGACATTGGATTTTATTTCGCCTATTGAAAATTCAAATACAGTATGACTGTCAATAATAAGCTGTATAATTTAGTGAATGTGAAAGTAAAAAGTCCTCATGTTTAAAGATATCCCTGAATCTGGCATTTATATGTTCGTTTTGTCCTCGTGTGTTTGCTTTGTATGTGAGTGTGTGTGCGTTGGGTTTTTTTTTTTGTTTTTTTTTTGGGAGCGAGGCGGGGGGGGGGGGGGGGGGGATCATTTTTGGAACGTGGCATTACCTGTTCGATATTTATCCTTGTTTTTATTTGTATAAAAATACGACAGCTAAAAAATAAAGTCTACAATTGTGAAGATAATAAACTTAATCATCGATCGACTATTATAATTATCATTTTTAAATAGAACTCTTTTAATTCAAAAGTACTATACCTGTATAGTATTCAAGTCAGAGCAGAACTGAAATAATACGTGATGTATAAACAATAGCTTACAAAAACTACTGGTCAGTATTCATTGTTGGACATAAAATTGCAGAGATCCCATAGTCCAGAAGTGTTTGCAAAGCTCAGGTTGCTATAAATAACGGTCATTTGGTTACTTTGGCACTAGTAAAGTGTCTTTTGATCATCTTTTCCTAACTGGTTCGTGCAGTTCAAGCGTATCTTTTATAGAGACTTGAGAATACTGGAGGTAGGAGTTAGAATTTTGTACTGTACTTTGTATCGCAAAGAAAACTAATAGAATAGATTCAGTTTCAAAATTGTGACTGTAACGGGACGTCAAAGTTTTAATGCGAGCTGCAGTGTTCTGGACATGATTTAGTTTATCTAAAATAATGATGGTAAAATTTCCCAGAAATGTACTACAGTAGTCTCTTCGTGAGGTAACGAGCTATGTCAAGGGATCTCCTGACATTATTTGTAGAGCACCGTCTTATGTGACCTATTCTCCTCAGTTGTGCATATCTTGCTCTGCAAACAGGGTTGACCTACTGTTTATAACAATATCATAGTCGAGAATGTTTACATTCCTTGATTACGCTATCGCACACTCAATACTCTTAAGAGGAACGGTATTAACGCCTCTGCAGCTTTATTTCTGTTTGACTAGCATTTAGTTTCAATATGTTATGATGCATCCATGATAAAATTTCGGCAATCGGCCTTCCAACTCTTTGTTTTTATTGGCTTCAGTAAAAGTACAACCGAAAGTCGTTGTCATAAAAACGATGAAGCAGTCCATGACTCTTGCATATTTTTCGCATGGGTTTAACGTGACATACTACCGATCCCTTTGCTACACTGTATTTCATCATTACTGGCAACTATATCCATTTCAGGCATTGAATTTTATTTCGCTTATGGCTTTACTGGCAACTATATCCATTTCAGGCATTGAATTTTATTTCGCTTATGGCTTTACTGGCAACTATATCCATTTCAGGCACTGAATTTTATTTCGCATATGGGAAACAGAAAAACAATATGAATGGAAAAATAAATTCTAAATACTAGCTTTAATCTTTATCAAATATTTTCTTACCGAGATCAGGGCCTGCACCATTAGACGATTCACTCGATGTACTGTCGTCACTCAGTTTCGGTTCAACTGTAAAGCGCAATATAATTTTACATAATGTGCATCTGTACATTATATGCAATTGCTGTTTACAGATAAGATTAAATCAAAAGAAGTGAGACTGAGAGTGCGTTCCATAGTCCCGGGGAAGTGTTTTTAAAGCTCAATGTTTGCCAGAATTAGGATGTCTTTTCATCATAGGTTTCTAACCAACCTGTACACTTCTAGCGTCTTCTTCAGATTGGCGCAGATCATCGATGTAAGAGTATGAATTTTACACTGTACTCTGTATTTCAAAGAAAGCCAAAGCATTTGCTTATAATACAGGAGTATTATATGACTGAACGGACGTCCTAGTTGTAATACGTTCTTGGCATGGTGTGGTTTTTCCAATATTGAGTTGTAAATATCCCTAAGCAACACGTTACTATTATAGTCTTATTATAAAAATTAAAAACACAATACCGGGCCTCTTAAAATAGGATCTATTATTGACTTTATTTCGAAAAGTAAAACTGACAACTTCTCCACGTGAATCAGAGGTACATGGCGAACTATTCTTAGCATAGATATGCACATAATAGAACAGAACAGAACATATATACAGTAAATCTCCCCTGTAACGAACACGGTTATAACGAATTTCGCGGTTTTAAGGAGTATTTAAAAAGATCTTCTCTGCAAACAAACAGAGTCAGTGGCACATTTGTTAGCACGTTGGACTATAACGTCAGCGATCAAGGTTCTATTTTCGGTTGCCGCTGATATCCCTACTGGTGTTCAGTGCTAGGAGATTGTCTTAAATTGGTACTGTTTCAAGCAGTATCGGTGTAGACTGGATGCTGGGGAGGTAAATATGACACCTGCCATGGGCTTGGCTGGAAAAATGTTGTTCCACCCATACTAAACAAAAACCTTTATCTGTAAAGTTATAGCGAATTATCGGGTAAAAAGAACACCATTCGATGTCTCAAAGTGACAAAAATACATTGAAAAAGACATAGGCTGCAGAGAAGCCCAAACAAATCATTTTCAGACGTTATATACAAAGCTTTAAAATAAGCACATGGTATACAGTGTACCAACAATTTTGAATCATAAAACAAATATTAAAAACATAGTGTGATTGTTGATATTGCATACCAAGTATATAGCACTTAAATCTTGATCTGGTAATATTTTAGTTTTCTTAAATATATTACATGCAATTTAGTTACCTATTATACCATTGAAACAATATGTAATCACCAATCATATAAAAAGAACATATTTATCTCAAATACTCGTTTCTCGTAAGACTTTGTACCGGGGTCATATCCGGGAATTACTTCTAGGTTTAGTTTCGCGTTATAATTTGATTTCTATCGGATTTTATTTTGTACAATCTTGTAATTGTAAGATATATCTATGAAAACTAAAAATAACGTAATAATCCTTATGAGAGAAGAAATATGTCTGCAATTTTATAAATCTCGGCAAAATATCCTATTCAAAAGCTTTTCGGCAGGATTATTACTAAATAAGCAATTAAATAGTAAAATAATAAAATAAGTGGCCACAAAGAATATTTTATAAAACTAAAAAAGACAACTGGCGACGTTCAATGCTTGTATAGGAAACAGTTTACCTTAAGGAAGTAAGAATATGAATAAACTTACTTTTTCTTAGCAGATATAAACTGTTATACTAGGATTGTTCAAATATGAATGCATCTAAGCACATAAAAATGTATCCTTGATAGATTTCAATGAAAATTTTATTTGGTCCCCTCGAAGTATTCACCTCCAACAGAAATGCAAAGTTTCAGTCTTCTAATCCAATCCTTAAAGGCATTTTCATAGTCTTTTCTAGGTATACTATGAAGACACTGGAATATTGTAGAACCGAGGTGTTTGCGCTGCATAAATTGTCGACCAGAAAGGTATTGTTTGAGCCTTGGGAACAAAAAGAAGTCACGCGGGGCAAGGTCAGGCGAATAAGGAGGGTGAGGGTGAGAAAGTCTTGTACAATAGACGCCTTGTGCGATGACGCATTGTCATGTAGCAATCTGACATTGGCAAAACCAGTTGCGGGTCTTCGATTTTTGAAATATTTCTTCAGTTTTCGAAGAACTTTAGTCCTGTAAAACTTCGAATTTACGGATTTGCCTTTAGGTACAGCAACCTGAATGACAGGACCCTGAGTTGTGAAGAATATGGCATACATTACCTTCTTGACACTCATGGTCCGCTTTGCAATGCATGGTCTTTTGCCAGACTTTGTTGCCCATCTTTTGTTCTGAATCTTTCGTTTGGGCTCAAAAAAATGAACCCATGTCTCGTCACTAGTGACGACATTTGCGAAAGACCGTGCATTGTAATTTAGAAACTGTTTAAGCAACAATTCTGCACATTGCACGCGTGCTTTTTTCTGATCATCTGCCAACAGATGGGGAATCCATCTAGCACAGATCTTTCTCATTTTCAAATTACGTTTCAGAATTGTATGAACTGCTCCTAATGAGATGCCAACCATACTAGCTATTTGCCTAGCGGTGTATCTTGCATCAGTAGCAACTATTTCTTTCACTCTAGCAACCATCTTGGCAGACGTTGCTGTTTAATGGCCGACGGCCATGTGGTGCATCTTCTGTTGAAACTAACCCACATTTGAATTTCTTAAACCAACGAATAACTGTCGAAAAAGACATTTCATTACGCCCATAAACAGAACACATTTCATCAAAAAAGTCTTTACACCCTATGCCAAGAATACAACGATTCTTAATATCGGACCGTATTTCAACGGCGTACGCTGACCTTCTTCCAACCATTTTTGTATTAATATACAAGAATAGGCAATGTTTAGCTAGCGATAGACACAGCTCAAGTGAACGGATTTAAATGGGTGTGGTATCAATGTAAAGCTAACATCTACCCAATAATCTTAATTTCCTCGTGATTTTCGCATTATTGAGCGAGATAACGTTCAAGATGCATTCATATTTGAACAATCCTCGTATATCACCATCCACATCAAATCCTGACGAACTGATATTATGAAATTATTTCTTTTATCATTTTTTTTCTTTAATCATTTCAATGTTTACCATATGTGCAGTATAAATGCCGGCAAATATTTACAGGTGCGTAACAAGTTGCGTATTTTGTTATATTACATGTTCAATGAACGTTTAATAAACCCGAAACCAATCTGGACTATTTAAAACAAGAATAAAGTTTTGGCGGATATTCCCTTCCATAAAAAATTCTCGAATTTGCCTTCACTGGGCTGGCAAATTGCACTACAAATGATTATAGACTACACTAGAGTTGATCACGGATGCATATCCGGCGACTTTAATACTATCATGTCTACAAGAATGATTTTTTCGCCAATGTGAGTAATATCCGTATCCTTAAAGCGTAATTCATGACATTAGGAGTGCGCCGCCTGGAAAATATATCTCTATTTATCTCTACGGCAATTTTTTATTTGCGTCATTAATTGTACGTCCCCTTCCTCAATCAGCAAAATGAATATATTTTGAGTTTTTCAGTTTAATACTTCATATTTGCCTGTGTTCTAGTACTGCTACGATTTTGTAAACAAACATTGCAACAGAATACATTTTATTGGTATTCCTGACTTTCTTCTAATGACTGTATCTGGTCCGACTTTGACTGAGATTCTATAGCTATTACTTATTGCTTCAAAGGTTGATGAAGACTGATCTCTAAGCTGATCTCAAAAACGGGGGGTCATAAAACATGCAATACTGTAGTGAGGCCCTGATAGAAAGTTTAGAAGTGCATGAAAATAAAGTAAAATAATGCATAAATTCCTTTAAAGAAATTGTACGACATTAAGAAACGTTATTAAGTTTTGATCGTTTAGTCAATATACAACATGCACAAAATAACTTTCAAAATTATTTTGTGCATGTTGTATATTGAATGCAAAGAGATTTAAACAAATGTAGGTCATATTTTGTCTGCCTGATCAGTTGTTGTGAAAAGGACCTATTTGATTTTTTCTATCACTTTTGACAAATGTTTCATGTTGGCTTCAGTTCATTGATCAATTCAGAGTTGTTCCCCTTAGGTTTTCTTGGATAGGTACAATCTCTATATTTTACAACTTCGTTCAGTTTTAACTTCTGGAAAGTTGCAAAATATAAACAAAAACGGCATGATCTGATATGACGACGTGCTATCGGGTGTAAGAGATAATGTGGAACATATCACTTCCTTATTTCAAGATATAGTCATACGATTCTGCCATTATTTGTTTAGTTAGTTCTATGCTCCTGACAAAGCTTCAAATCAATAAGTAAATAATTTTGGTTTCACAGTATCGACAATTAACATAGTGTCAAGAGTTTGACACAATAATAAACTTACTTATTAAAACTGCTTTTTATTATATACTTTCTGTTATGATAAAAGAGCGCTTGATTTACATCAAGTAACACATAATTGTCTCCGTTGTTGACGAACCCAAGAGGTGTTCTAGTAATGTTAGTCAATTGATGTGTTTAATTCATAAATAGCTTTACCAAATATTTACGGATGAAAGAAAACATGTTCTGAAAACAGTATACCTCCAGAATCCATTGTCTTACAACACCCTAGGTTTAATCAACTGTATGTTATGTGTTTAAAGAACGATTTTTCTCGTTACCCTATATCGACAATATTTTATTATTTATTACTTCTTATCTTTGATTTTTGGTAAACCAGTTTTGTATTTTTAGACATTATTCTACGCACTTAATCAATCACATAAGGTGGTGGTCTGTGGGCCAGTTTCTTTAAGTCCTCTAGTTTTTCGATTTCGTAAACCAGAAATTAGGCAAAGGTTCATCATTTCAGCCATTAATACATTCATTCTGGGATTGTTTAAGACCGGATGTCGCTTTCTACCGCTTTCTAACAATGATATTACTCATTTGAGTAAACCTCTTGTATGAAAAATGCACACAGGAATTTTTAGTAGATTGTATCAATACTGACTTTCAGATATTAGCATTTTGCTCATGTAACTGTTCTAAATCAATTAAAGGCTCACTGTAACAATTCAATCCAAATTTTTGACGATTTCTACAAAAAAGGGGTTAAAATACCCCACCCACCGATATACGTATTAGCCATTTTTAATAAATCATAAAATTATCAAAATTACTGTATTTTTAAATGAGACATCATCAAATAATTGTGTTAAGATTCACAATTTCATATATTTTCATGAGAAAATATAATATAATATGCAATCAGACAACGTGCATACAAATGTAATACAAAACATCAAACATCGTGCCTATTTGTGTAATATGTAACATACGTAACAGTCGCCACTCAAATTATCCACCTTGAAAAACACCCCAAACAATTGCATGTGTATGCTTTTAATTGAATGAACCATGTTTAAAGATCATGAACACATGGCCGTTATAATTTTGTTTGACTCAACTCTGTTACTATTCTCAATAATAGGATGTCGACAAACTACAGTAAAACAGCATCACTGTAAAGATAGCATAGATTAGCAATTTTATGGCTTCTGCTTCAAACATAGATAACATATTGATAATTAACAGTAGACTTGGTTACATACAGTGTGTGCGCAGTCTGAATATTTTTGACTTTCATTCAAAAGAAATACAGAACATGAGGGTATCTAAGAATCAAATATACGATACCTAGGTTTAAAAGGTCACCTATTCAATTTCATATTTCGTATATTATTATCCCAGGCTAATGTATAAATTATGCTTATTGGCATTGCAAATCACCTACTCAGTCTGTTTTTTCAGCATTACAAAGACGAAATAAAACATACCTTATGAAACACACGCTACCAAGATTACACAGAACATTAAGTAACATTAAAGCTAGGATAGTTGTTTGGTTTCGATGGACTGTGGTGGTTTCAAGACATAGGTGTTTATATTTTCAATGCGTTGTTTTGATATTTATGGAAGGTAAGAATGTATTCATTACTGATATTATCGGTTTATATGCTTTATGTGTTCAAAGTTGCTGATGTAATTCCTGATGTAAATAAACACGGCACATTTTGAAATTATAGAACATCATACATATACAGTACATTCGTTGGGTTTAACGTCGCACCGAAACAATTATAGGTCATTATATTGCGACTTTTCAGCTTTGATTGTGGAGGAAGACCCCATGTGCCCCTCCGTGCAATATTTCGTAGAACCACCGACCTTCCGTAAGCCAGCTGGACTACTTCCTCACATGAAGATTTCAACGCCCCGATTGAGGCTCGAACCCACATCGGTGAGGGGCAAGTGATTTGAAGTCAGCGGCCTTAATCACTCGACCACGTTGGCCCCATCATAAGTATACAGTACAACATGGGTAGTGAAACAATTGTCACGTTTGGTAAAACAGGTTTCTTTAAATAATTAAGTTTCTTTGACCATAGTGATTCTCTTTCAAATATTCAAATATCACTTATTAGTACATGTCAATATGTGAGAATATGGGCCGCCGTGAGAAAAATATTGAGAAGACCTATACCACATTGTACATTGAAGTAAGTTATCGTAATGTCCCATGTATCTCTTTCCAAACACGCGACTGGAAAATGTTATGACGTCATAAATATGGCGGCTCAAAAGAAAATAAGAAACTATGGCTGCTGATTAATTACAGGTGACAACGTCTTTGAAAACTATGTTATGATTGTAAAAATGATATATTTAGTGAAGGTAATGTTTATTCTAGCAGTTAAACACTTTTATGAAAAAAGATGGAATTCATTATGCTTAAAATGAAAAAAATATCCATAAATATCAGAAAATGACGAAAATGACTAAATAACAATATTAAGTGAGCAAATTCCTGTTTAATGGCGCAGTATGTTCGATTAAAATTAGAAATAGTCTGATAATCTATCAGTTCAATAGTCAGATAGCAAACTTATATGTATTTATATATTCTTGTTATCTGTATGAGTGTGTCAGATCAGCTTAATGCCCCGACACTGTGGTCAGAACTCAAAATCAATAGAAAAAAAGTCTGTTACATGGTGCAATTTTAAAAATGTTGTTTCTAATGCACTAACAGCTTCAAAATGTAAACTATTTATTGTGCAGATTTTTCCTATTAAAATTGAAAAATCCAGTCAATTAAGACATACTTCTCGGTAAACCTGAGTTAAAGACATCTACGAAAGGATCATCAGAAAATTTCTCTATGAATGTTTTAGTCCAGTAAACTAGGTGGTCTATGAGGTCATCGTCATTTAATGCCTACAGTATATTAACAGTTTACATAAGGAAATTTATAATACTTAAACCTACACCTTATGTCCTTCCAGTGAACAGGATTTGGTCACTAATCACATCCCTGAAGTTTGTATTTTCAAAGTTCGCATATATGATCAGCAAGGTTATGTTGGATTCCTTAATTGCACATATAATCACATTAAGCTCGTTTCATAGATACTTAAACCTCTTATACATGTACCACTTCTAATTTATTTGATCGTATAACTTCATGTCGAACTGATATTTTACCCCACGTGAAAAGATTTTGCGACAAAGTATATGCAAACTCTGGAAAAACACACCCAGAAAATTAGAACGTTTTAAATGCAGGAGTAATAAATAATACTACTTGTAGAAACCTTTGTTATCGCGGGGCTGAATACGAATTAAGGTATTGGGCCCCTAATAGCAGTGTTTAAAAAATGGCATTTGTTTGGCATATTCTTAGAGTTGACCATGTTTCGCACTGTGTTGCAAATTTTAAACAACTTTTACCGTGCCTTTTTTTTTGTAGATTTTGTATAATATATGGTATTTCCTCAAGCTCAAGTAGAGACAAATTTCGATGTGAGGGTCACTATCTCAAACATTTGCAGAGAATTCATTACAGCATTAATTTTGATAAAAGAAACATCAAACTATAATTAAACAATTATAAAACACAAGATAAAACTGTAAATATCATTTTTTTCTAGGATGCCTCAAGTAAACAGATTTAATGAGACAGAATTCTAATTCCAACATTCAAACATTAAGGTCGAATCCTGTGGATCTGTTTTGAATTTTGCTCACTTCATTCAAAAATAAAGTTGGGGCAGAAGTAAAACCTACCTGCATTTCTTTCACAATATGTAATCTAAAGAATGAAGGCAAAATTGAGACCTTTTACCTCATGTTACTCAGTATTTTTAAAGATGTCTAACTGTACCCTTCCTGATTCAGAGGTAAATTCACTTTGAACAGCAAGAAATCACTTATAAAATGAAAATTTTCCACTTCTGTACAAAACATCCATAATAAGTCTTGAAAGAAGTAAAAACTTACTAGAAAAAAAAGGAAAATATGAAAAAAAATTTGGTCCCAGTGGGGCTTGAACCTACGCCCCCCCCCCCCCCCCCCCCCCCCCCCCCCGATAATTGCAGTAAAAGTATGTTTATGGTAGGAATTGAATACACTTCAAAAAGGAGATTTTTTTTTACGGGTCCAATACCTTAAGTAAAGCACTTTCAGTGTTGATGTCAGGTTTGGATGAATATAATTAACCAGTAATTCTGAATAATTAAGAAGACTATCATGAATTTAACACTTGTATTAATTTAAAAACTAACCTGTTAAACTTCTACTTGCATAATCGTCTTGATCATGCTTAAATCTAACCAAATTGAAATTGCAAACAATGCCTGTAATATGCACATAATCTTATTATAAGAGAATAGACAACTACATGCGCCGACATTGATTTCTACTGCATTTTCGTCAACATTTCTTTCCTTCTAGGTACTTATTAAAAGCAGATATTGGTAATATATATTCCCTTATTGTATGTTATATTTCTTGTAACTTTTGAAAATAATCTAATTTCAAATTCAACACCACAAGAATAGCTGAAAATAATTAATATCAAGAGGTAGAAGCGACGTGGCATTGTGATATATCTGAAAATTTCTATTTCAAACAAAACAGATAAAACGTTCAATACATAAATGTATTTGTATCATAAATTGCTTTGTAACTTCAGAACTATTCTCATTTCCGTTTGTGTGATCTGATAGGACTTTTAAAAGAAATATGTTCGATTCTCCATTCCTTGTTATTTTACTAGGATACACTGTATATTATGTAACATCTTTCTGACAGCCATTCTGATACAAATTAATATTATTTTGTAGCTACATTCAAAATTCTTTGAATGAAAATTTAGAGTAACATGTTTAGTTTTAAAAGAATTTAACAGCATTAAAAAATATTATTGTAATGCCATTTACGGTGTGCATTTTGAAAATGTCACCATCGTGATTAAAACAGGAGAAGTAGCTCATATTGGTAACGTAGTTTTCAAATGAAATTACTTCAACAAAATCAGATGATTTATATTACAGAAATAATTACTTAGATCTTATCCATATGTATGTTTGAAAACTTATTTCTGGCGGCCAGTTTGAAAATGACATGACAGTATCTTTATAAGTTTTATATGAATAATCAAACTTCAATCCCTTGAAAACTTATTTGATTTGTTTTATAATACCAAATATTTGAACAGTAGTAGCTCATCAATATGTGTAGGTGTAACCGATTTAGCGGTAAAATCCTCTGTAACGTGTTTAAATCAATAAAAAGTGATTTCTGTTATAGCTTGATTTTTAAATGAGCTATACCTCTTTCATATGTATATGTTTGATCGAATTTAAGGCAGATATTTGGAAAATGGTGGCAGTTTTAATTTGAATAGTCTGTGTAACTAAATAACCTATTTTGTTGGTAGTTTAACAAACTTAAATTTTGGGTGATTTTTTAAAATTACTACGTACATAATGACTAATAAAAAGACCCCTAAGCTAGCATAGAAAACAATTAAAGTCATCAAAATATGAAAACATTGGTGGCATTAACTCATATGTATAATAATTTCGGATTAATTTGAAATAGCTGTCATCTTGAATAAAGACTGATATTGCTGGATCTGCTTCCATAGGGAACTTCTTTGTAAATGTTGCGGTCATTTCAGCTTTATTTTTTGCAATATTTTGATCATTTCTACTCCACTGGCAAAGAATAGGTCTGTCAGTATGCAAATCGCCCAGAAATGAAACACGATACATAGGTTTGGCAAACTGACATTAAGGTGCAAAGGTATCAGATTTTTTAGGTAATTATTCATTCATTTTGTTTTCTTTATTGTAAACATGATGGTTCTGTTCATTTATAAAGGGTTAGAAGTTCTTTAGTTCTTTCCCGCGTAAGTATATGTACGAATGTGGTGGATTGGGTACATCAACACCTACTTTTTACATTTTATTCGGTATATAAGACATAGCGTAGCATTATTTGACAACCAAAATTAAATTATTGATTATTTCAGGCATTAAAAGATAAAATGTATGATAAGAAATGTCACATCAATTTCTTTTTCACCATTCAAATCAGCGTTATCCCTATGCAATGCTAATTATTGTATTTCTTAGACACCAACGTTTTTAAAATTGTCATTGAATTTTACTGACATGTTGCTTAGACCGACATCCGCCCTTAAAAGTTTCCTGAATAATAGTATAACGTCATGGTATAGCTCAACCTTTTGCCTAATTTCTGGGTGACGGCTTTCAAATGTTTTGGCCTTGGTCCACAGACCATGACGGTTTAAGTCAGAATCTGCATTTTGAAAATGAACAGATACAGCAATACACAGATGCATATTGTTTTCACATTGGTTGAGGTGTTTAAATCCATCTTAAAGAAGGAGCCTTCCTCGATTCATCTACATCCTGATATTTGATAACCCGGCTGTTTTTAATGTAAACACGAATACCATCCAAATGACTCAACTGAATTCCAGTCTGCTTTAAATTGCTTGGTAGCTCTATATTGTGCCAACTGATTTTCTTTGTGTTGTTGTGTATTCTTGTAGGTAGTACTTTTCCATTAACTCAGGAGGGCGGGTCTATCAGTAAAATACCTTTTCAGGCAATTGCAAGATGAACGATGTATATGTCCAAGAACAAACCTATCTTAAAGTCTAAAAAATGTGCTATGAACCCAACAAAAGTATAATCATAAGTCTATACTGAAAACCAGTAAACTAAAATTACGTGTAAACATGTAAATTTCAATAACCTAGGTGTGTGGGAGGATAGGTATGTAGGCCGGTCGGTCGGTTGATAGGTAGGAAGGGAAGGTAGGTTTTTGAGTATATATGCACGTGTTGAACCAGATACAATATTTTGTGCTCTTTGGGCATGTAAAGTGTTAAAAATTTACACATAAAATGTAACGATGTAATTTTGATCTCGTCTTTTACTACAAAAACAAATTTGGTAAAACTGTTCAGTTTTTTTTTTTTTTTTTTTCTTTTTTTGTTAGCAGCTGCAATAAATACAAAATAAATTTGAAAATACTATAAAAAGATTTTTATAATATTTGGTATCTTTGGTATTTTTAAATATTTGGTATCTTTGGTATTTTTAAAAAATAATAAAATACAGTTAATTTAGGAGGAACCCTATGAACTGCATTTTATATGTTATTTTGGATAAGTAAGCTGAGATATACAAATTTATCGAAAATTCAGGAAAATTCATGAAACGAGAAAATGACATTGTCCTTAAAATATTTGAATTTTCTCATTTTTAAGAAGACAAACTAATTCGTGCGTTGGTGAAAAGAGACGCGAATGACAAAATCAGCAAAACATAATTCTGAATCAAAAATACCTCTAAAACTTTATCTTAGGCGTTTCTCGCCTAACTTGGTAAAACTATCATAGAATTAATCAGTGAAAAAATGATGAGGTCTAAACTGTTTATCAAGAAGGCAAGGAACTTTTTAATATTCTTTCAAACTCAGAGTTTTGCATATCATATTACCTAAGAAGAAAAAGTATTAGCCTAGATAAAGAAATTGCAAAATGTATAAAAACAAATGTTTCTTAGGAATATGTATGTGTATTTTCACAATTATAATGAATCATCATTTATACTAAAACAGATTGCTCGAGAAAGACGGATACGTCAATAAGTCTTCTATTTTAACAATTACATTTTAAATGTTTAGAGACCATTTTATCTTTTGGATAAGTCTGCATTAAAGATTGAAATGTACAAAAATTGTAGTGTGTGTGTCCTTTTATTAAAAAAATATGATAAATTACCAACTTGTTTACTCTTAAATGAAGTTTTTTTGCGAGTCGTACTCCTATAGCGTGACAATACACTTTTCTGTATTTTCCTTCAATGAAAGGTATGCCTTTAAAGTGACGAAACCCGCATTTTTTTTACAAATCGTGACAGATTATGTCAAAATATATAATATTCCGTATCCTATTACCAAAGTCAATTAAGTCTTTTTTCTAAAATGTATTATGTCATGTTTTTTATTATTTATTTATTTTAAGGCTTGAACATTCATGATTTCGAAATCTTTCTTTCTATTATCTTTTACTTTCTGGTGGAGCGGGATATTGCAAATATACTTCAGTTGATGATACAAGCATCATTACAGGATAGTAACTACTGACATACACTTTAACATAAGATCAAGGGCCACTTAAAATGATGACATTTACAAGATGGCCGCCACAAAAACAAAATGGCCGCCATTTCATGTACCCTTCAATACTTTATTGAGGTAAGAATGTAATACATTAAAACGATCGCTTTTTGTATTTATACACTTTCGTTTCACTTAAGAATAGATCTGTAGAATGCATAGTCTTGTAATTTGTAATCAATTTTGTATGACTACGCACATGGGTGTAGACATCTCAACACTTAGTTTCTATAACTTATTTTTATTTCGAACAATGGTTAAATCTGAAGCTCAACAAACAATACAAGTTTTATATACGTTACATTTAGATTACATCCAATGCAATAAAATATTTAATCAACATAGTAAGAAAATGCGTCTTATAAACCATGAGGTGACAAGGGGTACAAATAAATAGGGCAGCATGAGCACATGCACAATCAAGAGCAATATTTACTTATAATGCACACCTTAAGAAACTACCACAATTGATTTACTATATGTACCCATGAAACTATACACATCGGAAATCGTGTTTTAACCGAAGCATATGCTGCATTTAGTCATTTTCTTGACAGTTGCAAGAACAAATTGCTGTGCATAACAGACCTGAGCGGTGGCACTTGTAATGTCTAGTACAGGAAGTCCTTTTGCAGCTACAATTTTGAATCTCCTGGAAGCATTCAGCTATTCCGCCCAATTAGGGATCCATACATTGGTCTGCTTCAGCCATCCCCAGTTTGATGGAGGTGGCAGTTGCTGCATGGTTACAGTTGTTGGTCTCAGACCTGACCTTCCTAAAAAATTGGTCGTTTCATGTGTGTTTTTTCTTCAGAGCATCTGTGCTATTTCTTAGGAATGATTTGCAAGATTTCAATCAAACCTTGTGATTATTATCAGTACCAAGCCTAGTTGTACATGTGCGAAGCGGGCTCCATTTAAATGATTTTTCGCTTATAATGACCCTTTTCAATTATTTCTTTGTATGTAGGCCTACATGGGAAACAAAATGTCCGTGCTATTATATGGTCATTATAAGCGAGACTTATATCAAACCTTGTAATTATCATTGGTACCAAGTGAAGTTGTGCATGCGCCAAACATGTTCCATTTGAATTACCTTTACACCGTATATGGAAACAAATTTGTCTGCGCTTCTTCTCAGTCATTGTATGACAGATTTTGACCTTGTTATTATTATCATCGGTACCAAGTGTAGTTATGCATTTGCGAAGAACGTCCCATTTGAATGATTTTTCACTAAGTTATGGTCCTTTACTAGTTTCAAATATGAAGTTACATATGAAAAGGAAAAACATCAATAATTTTCTAGCATATTTCATATGCTGTTAAGTATAACAAGTTGAAGACCCTTAGTAAAAAAATAGTGAAAAACCACAGGTCGCCCAACATAACATAAACGAAAATGTTGCAGGCTTGGTCTGATTGGGCCTGTTTATGGACGGTAGTGGAAGTGCAAGCTACCGTACACGCCCTCTAGCCCCGGTATGAGCAGAACTCAAGATGTTATAAGTACCAGAATGTAATTTCGATACATCCGCAGACGTATTCATACGGCACACGGAACCTTCAATGATGCAAAAAGTGCAATTCCATGGAAAGCGGCACATGGTCCCCAGATAAATAATAGCTGTGCCCTAAACAAGAAAACAATGAGCAGAACTAAACAAACTTGACTTTAGAGAGGGGGCTTCTTTTCACAGAAATTGCAAAAGGACAAGATTTAAAAGCAGGTTACATGATCCCTTGAACGTGACCATGACCAATCTTACTAACATTCTTCTTTTTTCTTTTTGCGATATTGCTATAAAATTTACACTACTTGTACAGTTTCAGTGACCTTGATTTTGACCTACATTCTTCTTTTCAAGGCATAGCAATGAAATTTGAAGATCTAATACAGTTTTGCACAATATTTTTGTGCATCTATGACACTTCTCATTTTACAATATACAAATGCTATGCATCATATTTTCTATACTTCTGTTCGTCTAAAAATAAGCTGCTGTATGGGGATATTCATCACCATTACGGATAGGTCTTGTTTTATCCGCAAGAAAACTAAATAGTTCAGCTTTATTTTCATCGCATCTAAGAAAGCTATTCCATTATTTAGAAGGTCTACTTTTAAACTCTTTTCGACATTACCAAATGTTTAATATAGAACACAAACAAAAGCACAGTTACTCAAACTTACAAATGGTATGTTAGTACAAAGTATATACGACTGGCGTTCAATATGTAATGTTACTCCGTATGTAGTTCCATTACCGTTGGTTATTTTTAGATGCGGCTTTCGACACATTATAAAGCAATTTATTGGGAACATAATGCTATTAAATGATAAAAATCGGCAGGTTCAAAGTAAAAATATAATCATTTGAGTGAGGTGTACTCAGGTACACTGGACCATAATTATAATTTAGATTTGTCCTGGGCATCTAGAGTCTCAGAAAAATAGAATAACTTGTAAAATCACAGAATTCTATCATTTTTTCTACGAGGTACAGCAAATTGTGATGTGTTTGCGTTTGTTTTAAACTATTTATTGCATTTTTAATTTTACAACACAACTAAAAATATCTAAACTCGAGGTTGATTCCATTTGGAATGGGTGTTGAGAGTAATTAATCAAAGTTTTAAGAACTAGTTTCGCAATCGAGAATAAAGATACTAGTATCGACTTAAAATACAAGAATTTTTGTAATGATTATTATCGTCCCTGACTAAATTGCAGAGGCTTATTGTGCTCAGCTTATCATTTTTCGAGTAAAAGTATACCCACTCAATTTAATACTGTTATAAACTTTTTTATTTTAGTTTTGATATGTTTTTATGAAGATTATGATTTGTTTTATCTGTTTAAACTGAAAATTGAACTATAGTTCTAGTTGTTGAATAGTAGAATCAAGGAATCGCATATTACAATCTAAATATTTTGAACATAAAATTGTCCAGTATACCCGAGTACACCTCACTAAAATGACTATATTTTTACTTTGAATCTACCGATTTTTATAATTGATAGAGCATTGTGTTCCCAAAACATCGCTCTATAATGTGCCGAAAACCGCATCTAAAAATAACAAGCGGTTACGGAACTACATTAACATTACATATTGAACGCCCCTCGTACTATAATAATTTGAAGGCCGTCGAGGGACTACCCTTTTTCCACCTTCAATATATATTTTAGCATTTTGCTGTATGGGATACGACTTGGTTTGTTGATGTTATTCCTACAATTAGGTCGTTCATTTATAACTCCCTTGCAATCCATACATCATCCTGAGGACTGAAGCACCATTCTCCTTGGCTCGTCTTTCATGAGATGGCACATTATGTCTTTTCAGATACGACACTTTAACTATTATAGTGGCAAACCAAGGAGTATTTTGGAGACTTCATACAAGTGTTTTAAGTTGTCACTGAACCCCATGCCGAGTTGCATGACAATAAACTAAACAAGTTTTCCCTGGTAGTGCTTGTTATTCATTTTATAGAATCATTACACATATCATTTAATTATGAGTTATTAAATATTTTGTTTCAGCTGATTAGCAATGGTTCAGTTTTACTATGGTTTTGAGACTATTTCTCAGTGAAACAAAGCAAGAAATGGAGGATAGAGCAGAGAAAAGACTGAAAAAAGAGAAGTCCATAAAAACCGTAATTTAGTGTCTTTCAGGACAAAATCATAACATATGCTTTCAGGTTTATCTGGCACCAATATCCAATTGTTGATGGTTATAGCATGGAAAGTAGAAAACTCAAACTTGGTCGTGATAAGAACATTATTTAAAAGTCTGGCGGCCATTCTAAAGCTGGTGACCATCTTAAATAGGTCGGTATTTATAAAAAGCAGCATTAAAAATAAAACTAAAAGCATACGAAGACAAATTTACAGGGAAAAACATGTTAAATCCAAACAAATATGATACTTTAGAAACTTACAGATCCTAATTATACGAAAAAAATGCCTCAATTCTGGCAGCCATTTTAACATTTGGCGGCCATCTTGTAAAAATGGAAAATTTGTAGGTGGCCCTCGATCATTTTTGAATCAAGGCAATGTGATTAACCTTTAGTGTAAATTTCATGCTTGTATCATCAAGTGAAGTATTTTCTAAGATTTTCTCACTAAGCTGCTCCACTATTTGTACAAATCGGTTGTATTATATATACATGTGGTCTATTACAAACGCAGACAATAAAATACAATCTTGGTGAAATATAACACAAACAAGTAAATACTTAGACATCCACATAGAAATCAAGTTATTTAGTACAGATAAAACCTAAGCAGATATACAAGCATGACCATAAAACGCAATTTAGGAATAAAAAAAAAAACCTAAAGAAGATTGCTTTATTAAGGCATGGATACAAAAATGATAAAAAGGAATTGATCCTTGTGTATTTTGATTGAGACGCTTGAGCTTTCAATTGATAGACTCATCTTTTGTTTAAGGTGTTGATTAAGGAAAATCACACGGCTTGCTTAACCTTATCTAGAATAGAACAACTACCTCTTATAGCTATTTAGAATGGCATTATAGAGCACGCTGGCTTACATGTATCAACCAGGTGGCTTGGGTTTAATACTCCAGCAATGCTATTGTGTTATATGTAGTATCACTAGCTGTGTCGGTGGATTCCTGGAGTCAGTCTTTAGTGACAATTGCAAGCACAAATTTTCCGAGCCGAGCATTACATACAATTATTTCTTAGATAACTTGCACGTGCAAACAACCCATTGGTTGTGTATTCAATAAAATATTGTATACTTACATTTGTAAAATAATGTTACGATACCCGACAGATGATTTTATGTTATCTATTTCTTTTTAATGTTGTATGAATTTATATAACGTTATGTTAAAGTTTATAGAATACAATAGGACAAAAATAGAACAATTCTGTCAGATCCCTTACAGAACAAGCCTTCTCCGGTGAATGGAAAGCTAATAGTAAGTTAATAGCGCTATTCACAGCAGCAGTTCACGCATCCGGACCACTTCCTTTTTAACATTCTGTTCACCGCAGACTATAGTGTTCGCTTCTTATACACCGCAGGACTTTATAAAAAAATTATATTGTATCATTAATTCACGTTCAATTCACCGGAGAAACTTGAAATTCATGATTCTGAATAAAATAACTGCACCAGTTTTGGCGGCAAAATGGTTGGTATAGTTTGATATTCTGGACCATGCTGAGCACAGCAGATTTATGTTAATAGCATGGTATCAGCAACAGTAAGTGTCTTTTAATTGCCTATGATATACACAAGGAATGTCAAAAGAAACTTATGATTTATTTTCATTTTATTTGAATTATGTAATTCTAAACAGATGCAGACTTACTTTTGTCATCAGTTTTCATGACTTTGAATTCTTGTACATGTAAATATATAGAGATGTCAAGCTAATCCACTAGCTTATCAAATCATCTGCCACAAAGTGCCAGGATGAGCTTTTGTGATTGTTCATTGTTTGTCCATCTATTCATCCATCAACTATATATTTTCTAGTTCTGGCTACCATAACTTTAAATGTTGCTTTTTTAATGATTGACGCTCATTATGCAGGGATGCATCACAGTATAACAATATCGCTGCGCTAAATATTATTAGCTATTTATGTTATCCGTGACAACCACCAAATGCTCATTAGAAGCTAGTATGGGTAAAATTCAACACAAGACTAGGTATAGATTGATATTTGGGCTTTATTAAGCCGTAAGAGATGTAATGAAACAGAGTGAAATAAAAATCGAGTTATACAAATAGAATTTTAGACAATACGCCAGTAAGTGACAAACAAAATAAAATGTCAAGACAAATAAAAAGTTACAAACATTTCTGATTTTAATTAAAAAATATGGTGAGGTTGGGTGGGTAAAAGAAAAATATTGCAGATCCTTTCTCGTCCGAATTAATGTTAAACTAAACGCTGACTGGTTGCTATAAGTATCCCAAGCTAATTATATGTACATAGTTAACTTGCGGCCGGACAGTAAGAGTCTGCGGGCCGAGTTAATATTCGTCGTCCGGCACATAAATAATTTTATGGCACATAAAATACATTCATATTATCCGTGACAACAACCAAATGCTCATTAGAAGCTAGTATGGGTAAAATTCAACACAAGACTAGGTATAGATTGATATTTGGGCTTTATTAAGCCGTAAGAGATGTAATGAAACAGAGTGAAATAAAAATCGAGTTATACAAATAGAATTTTAGACATATCTGGCCATGAAAATACGCCACAGCGTGGGTGGTTTCATAGTAGGGAAACAACCCACAGACGGCCAGACAAGAATGAGCATTTAGTGAGAGGCGAGGATATACTTAATAAAACATACTCAGAAATAATATGATGTACCATTCTGGGAAAAGTATTTGAAATGTATTTAGAGGTATGTACATCTGTTAAGGTAATGCGACTAGTTATTTAAATTTCGTCTTAACAACACAAAGTAAAAATAGTAATAAATGACTAGTGTATATACATTGACTAGCGAAATAAAACAATAAAATCATGTCCTGTTGCCTAAGCCAATCAGGATATAAAGTCCTCTGTAAACAGGATTGTACAGTGTGTGTTAAAGTTCCTGTTGCCTAAGCCAATCAGGAATTAAAGTCATCTATAAACAGGATTGTCAAGTATGTGTTATAGTTCCTGTTGCCTCAACCAATCAGAATTAACAAAAAAGCTACATATAGGTGTTCGTACACCTTGTGATTATATTTCAGTTCCAGTGTTTTAAGTGAGGTACAACACAACATATGTGTAAAACTTGAGCACCTATAAATGTAAACTGTCCTATCAACAGAACTCATCACTGTTATTTTGTCTTGTTGCTGTAGCCCGTCAGGCTTAAAATTAAATTGCACAAAATAGTAAAACATTGATTCAATAAATTTACATCATGTACCGAGATCTGTCGCTACAATCAGGATTTCAGTTAAGTAAAACATAAAATAAAATTTCCCTGAATAATCAAACAATGTTATTCAACAAGACAAGATCATGGTATCCTGTTGCCTCAGTCAATCAGGATTGCAAACAAAGCTATGTACAACCATGTCCATTGTTCTGTATGTATACATATATGTTTCCAGTTCATACATGGTACATGAATGATATTTTGCTGCCTTAGCCAGTCAAAATTTCAAATAAAATAGAAATAGGTGTATGGTGACACATCCCTTCATATACCGTTATTGGCAATAATGACGCTCAACATTTCTGTGAATCTTCTGGCCTGATATAAAGTTTATAAGCGTTTGAATTCCAACGGTCTAACTGTTGCAGTTGTAAGGGGGAGTACTGGCATTTAAAGGCGTGGGTTGCTCCGCCTATCCTGAATGAGTGTGATGTATATTGTAAGGGGTCTAAGCCTATTTTTTCCACACAATCCCTCAAAACAGTGCGTAGCGTTACACTGTACAGGGGACGGCCATGTTTTCGATAAAACAGTTGGCCTTGTTTTGAGGATCTTTTGCGAAGGAATCTATCAAGAGCAATAACCGGACAAAGTCGGTAGTTTTTGTTTGACTGAAGGGTGATATTGGAAGGTTTACCATTGAAATGTTTATATTTTGGCATGTGGCCTTGTGAAACATTTTGTTTTTCTGGTGCAGGACCAGATTTTCTATCTGTATGACGTTATGAGAACCTGTCCTAGTAAGAGTTATCTCCCAAATTCTGAGTAGACCAAAAAAAAAAAAACGACACTACGAAAATAGTCTTAAACATTTGTCTATCATAAGATGACTTTACAACTTCTTTTAACGATCTTACAAGGGAGAGAAGGATTTGCAAAGTAATCGGACGTCGGCAGTTTGTCGAAGAAGTTTTTGTTCTCAGGGCGTACATTAATTTTGAAATTAGGAAGGTATCGACAGGGTTTTGAGCGTTGTTTATCTTATGCAGATACGCTAGACCGGACAATTTTGAACGAATGGTTGAGGTGCGGTAACCTTGTTTATGACAGAAGGCTATGTACTGGGGTAATTTATGTTCTGTTATTGGGAGGATGCGTTTGCCTGGATAAGTTTGGGTAGAAAACTCACAGAAATGTTGAAAAGCATTCTGGTATGATTGTTATGTGGCCAATGATAAGGAACTGTTTAACAGGTCTAGTACTGTATGATCTAACACAGATCTAAAACTATTGACTCCACGTCTGTGGGATCTTTGTCCATATGTGGTGCTGCAGCTTTGAACTGTACGATCTGTAAACGTGACGATAGATCGGGTAAATGATTTAATTTACCAAGGATATGTTTAGCTTTAATCAAAATGTTAAAACGCATGCAAAGTAGAACAAAACGTCTAACAAGATGCATTAAAGCTTGGTTTTTTGAAGATTGTTTGTTTAAGATATGTACTACAGCCTCATTATCAGAATGTAAAACCAGACACTTGTTTTTTTAAAACAAACCCCATTTTTCAAGGGCTACAATAATGGGGAACAATTCTTTAAAGGTTATAGGCATCTCTTTAATAGGTTCCGGCCAGGTGCCGTAAAACCAACTTTTCCCAAAAATACACCCGAAACCTAATGAACCCGATGCATCCGTAAAGATATGCAATTGTTGATCGGTAACCCACTTGCCATCAAGAAGGAGATTTTTCCATTAAAGTGCTCAATGAATATAAGCCAAGATTTGATGTCTTTTCTACTCTCAGAATTTAGAGTGATACGATGGTTCGGGCTAGCTACCTTTTTAGTCAGATCTGTTAACCTGCGTAGGAAACACCTGCCTGGAGTTACTACATTGCAGCAAAAATTCAAAAGGCCCAGCAAGCTTTTCAATTCTTTTAATGTGTTTTTCTACGTTTTACTTGTGCTGACAACAAAACCTGTAGCCTAGATTATCCTTAGGTAACCTTGCTGCTACCATATTGACCGAATCGAGTTCAATTCCCATAAAAGTGATAACCGTGCATGGCTGCTGAGATTTTTCTTCTGATAGGTACACCTACAGATCACACATTGAAAGGAAGTTATCCAAATGTAGCTTACATTGGTTGGAATGTGGAGGTCCCATTATTAAGAAATCATCCAGAATGTGTAATATGAAAGTGATATATAACTTTTCCCTGGCTATCCATTCGAGACCTGTACTAAATCGTTCAAAAATAGAACAACTGCTTGATGCTCCCATTGGGAGACATCTGTCATAATAGTATTGCCCGTTCAATTTGAAACCTTAAAGATTATAATCATCAGGATGGACTGGAACAAGCCTTTAAGCGTCTGCAATATCTGTCTTGCTGAAAAGCGCTCCAGGACCAATTTTTAGATAGAGGTTGCCTGCATCATCAAAAGATGTGTAGGAAACTGTAGCCATTTTTGGGTCTATTGAGTCATTGACTGAGGAGCCTTCTGGAAAACTTAAATGGTGGATGAGACGGTATTGACCAGGGGTTTTCTTGTTGACAATTCCTATGGGACTGACTATTAAATTGGGGATTGGTCGTTCTTTAAATGGGCCTGCTATTCTATTGTGGGAAAGTTCCTTTTGAATTTTTTTAGTTACTACATCTGGTAGAATGTAACAAGATTTCAAGTTTCTAGATTCAAATTCAGACCGAACACCTTGGAAACCGTGTTTGAATCCTTTTATAATATATGTTTGGTCAAAATAACCATGGAGGAAATTTTGAAGGGAGTTTATTTTAATTGGCGTTGGAAGATTTTTGCAAAGGTTTGCCTGTTGGGGGCGTTGGGCTGCTTTCTGTGTGATTGACCGAGGAGGGGCTGAGCTGCATGCTCTCTGTTTCGGAAGGAGCAAAGGCCGGAGTAGTGAGACCCTTTGCAGAAACCACAGATGTGGGGCAATGTGCAGTTTGGAATTCGGCATTCCCCATGCCTGTTATAGGGCCAGCATGTATTTGGCCACAATTTTGGTGACTGCGCTGTTTTGGGGGATTTGTTCCAGCGCTATTGGGCTGGAAATGACTCTGACCGAAAGGGCCGTTGTGAAGACTGTGTTTGGGGTTGGATAGGGTCTGTACAAGCACGTAACCACAGTTCATAGTGCATGAAGTCCCATGGCATGTTAGACTGTGATTTTAACATGCAAAATTGATTGTCATAAGATTGCCATGCAAGGTCAGGGCGGCGTGATGCTATGTCACGAACTATCTCGGCATATTTCATCAGAGATGCTGTTTCCTGTGTATATTTTTCTGAATACAAGGCAACGAACCTGAGAAAGGCTGAAGTCCATGCCTCAATGGAGTTGACCTTTTTTGACCTAGCTGTAGGGGCAATATTTATATTTTTATTAGCCACTTGAAATGTAAATTGGTTCAAAGGCTGATTGTTGGTTTGATTTGATGGTAGAAGTTCAGCCATTTCGATAAATGAGTGGTTCCATATTTTCTTCCTTAACTTTTTGTCAATTTGAATAGAAATTGGATTTGAAATGGGTGTTCCAAAGGGAGTGCCACCATACCCACCCTTATTTGTAAGAACTTGTGGGTGCTCAGATACAATGTCTCCCAGAGTTTCTTCATCTGAGTCTGAAGAGTTTTCACTGTCTGTTGGGATTGCATCTTCAATAATCATCTCCGGGTCGAAAGTATCTTCATCCTCAGAGGATTCTTGTATAGTGTTCGTTTTATGCCTCCGTCTTGTTGGCGGTAAACGCCTACGATTATTGTTCTTAGATGCAGTACGGTTTAATTTCGGAAGTGATTGTTTGTAAGTGTCTTTAAGTTTTGCTGACGTTTGTTTACTAGTACATTGTTTGCTGACGCGACCATTTTTTACTTTCCCGACTTTGTCACATGCCTCTACCGTGCTAGTGTTTGGTTTCACAGGTGATTTGCCTTGCTGCTTTCTGGGGGCCATCTACAAATACGTGGAAAAAGTTATAAATGGTGGTATGTAAGCACGCATTGATTAACTAGATATAAACTATTGAGCCGACGAATGTAAGTTTGCTACTTGTACAATTTTATACTTTATATACAATCATATAATCCAAATGTCTAAGACGGAACGTTACATAACTAAACCATTGTTACACGTTTATGTGTACGTAATTCTGTATGTTTACATTTACTTTTATATATACATGTATATATATATATGCTAAGTACCTTGAAGATTTGTATGCTATGATATCAGTAACAAATGGTTTAATACCACTGTGTATAGGATTTATAACACCCATACCGGTACACAACTTTAATAATATATAACTGGGTCGTCTGACTTCCATTGTGTGGTACGTTAGTCTAGTGACTGGATCTCAGTTTTCATAAATACCTTCTCTATGGCTGTGCCGCCAAATAAAGCAAACTTATATATAACAAAATACATTAGTATAGCGTTTAAGCTATAAACGCCTGTTATGGCTATAACAGTTGTAAGTTGTTTATATGAAAAATCTGGTATATCAGACTTGGCATATGGTACATCAGATACTAGCTTGGTCATCATGCTGTGTCTGAATCTGCAGATTATGAAAACCGTTATAATGACACTGTTTAGTACAAAGCTTGGAACATCGGATTTGTAGCATAAATCTGGATCATCAAGCATAACAAATTGAATGGGACATCAGACAAATATCTGGGTCATCATTCCAACGATCATATAATGTATAATACATATATATAACAATCTGATTTATATGCCTTTGAGAAAAAGTTCAAATTTTAGATTAAATACGGAACATCAGTAGACACCTGGATCATCGTATTATAATCCATGTTTGGTAGAGTGTAGTGCATACTGGTGCTAGTCCATGTAACTAAATATGTTGATAATTTCCGATGCTTTGTATTAAGACGCAAGAAAAACTTTATATGAGCTTAAATTTAATTTATTTAACGAGAATTAGTATTAAGTGTATCAATGATGTAAACATTTGATCTGATATCATTACTATGTTTGTTTAACGAATATGAAAGTGTGGCCTTTCTTACAATTGTGACCAATGAAAGGAATCTTATGTTATTAAGAAAAGTCAATAAGTATACGTATCTGAAATAGTACAGGTCTTTTGCCCCAGTGATGATAGCTGCTCGAACATTATTGTTCAGTTTCCTGTTTCCCATGGTAGATAAATGGATGCCGTCAGCTGCGTATGCTGTCAGTTTGCTTTCGTCTGACCAAAAGCCCTTCAGTCTCCAAAGTTTTGCGTACTGTTTCGGAAGATCCTCGTTCAGTAGGCGGTAGGTAGCATCTACACGATTGTTGAACCAAAAACAGTCCACTGGATATTTGATCGGAACTGTAGCCTCTATCCTATGAAGAGTTTGAAATACTATCACCTTTTTCACATTGTAAATAGATAGGATGTGTTCCACCAGGCTACATATTTGTTCAGAGACACTTTCTGGGGTTGTGTTATTGTCATAAATGTCACATGTACCGATTATAAGAATAATGATATCCGGTTGAAAATCCTGAACACATTCTAAACTCGTTTATTAGCGGTACATCCTGGGAATGCAGAAAACTGCACCATAAAATGTGCTGGCTCTAAATTAAACGAGTACGACATTTCTTGTTCGTTTTGTATAAATGACTTGAGATGTGAAACGAAAGAATGTCCGTATAATAGAATCTTTTTCACCATGTTTTGATTAACCGTAAAGACAAAGGAATTCTGACCGCTTCCCTTGTTGACCTACTTCCTTTATTTACAAGTAAAACTGTCTTTGTTTATGAAATGTAGACAGCGTCTATCAATAAATACGTTGACATATCAACGATAATCACCTTTAAATTCTATTTCCACAAAATATCTCCAAGTTATGTTTCGAGAAAGTACACTAATTAGTGAAAATTAAAAGGAAAATATTGTAGATCCTTTCTCGTCCGAATTAATGTTAAACTAAACGCTGATTGGTTGCTACAAGTATCCCAAGCTAATTATATGTACATAGTTAAATTGCGGCCGGACAGTAAGAGTCTGCGGGCCGAGTTAATATTCGTCGTCCGGCACATAAATAATTTTATGGCACATAAAATACATATATATTTTCTTAAAATAACAATGCTCTTCTGAAACTACAAGACGAACACTTTCTGTTGACATGCAGCTCGCAGCTTATTCACCGCAGACAGTTCGCAGATCAATTTCATCGCAGAATGTTCGCAGCTCATTCACAACAGACTGTTCGCAGCTCATTCACCACAGACCTCATTTGCATGTGAAAAGTTAATGAAATTTAATGAAAAGTTAATGATCCAAACCTCTTTTACTTTCTATTAACCAATCATTCACCGACCATTCACCGCATACATTCACCACAGACCATTTTTGTCTGTAAGGGATATCAAACCCACATCCACGTTATATGTTTATGCTAACTTGTACAAACACGGCTTTGAGGGCGATACAGTTTTGCGTTTCTAATATTAATCTTTATCCAATATAACATTACTGAACAATACTGATTTTGGAACATAACCTTAATAACATACCTTTCTATTGTTTAAAGCATAAACAAGTCGCTGACCTCGACAATGAACTATAATATGAACGCCTATCAATTACTTTACATATAAAGATATTGACTTAAAACATTTTAGGACCTTTGAAATGTAATTGTTTTAGAGTTTTTTGTTATGTATTACAGTATCAAAAGTTTCAATGTCTATAAAGTAATAAAACTCATAATATGGTATTCAGCCTTACTCTATGTGGTTTCTACCAGGCCTGTATTGCATGAAGCGCGCAAGTACATAGTGTTATGCAGCATAGTAAACCTACCACAAGCGAATAAATCCGTAATCAAACTATTGTTTATATGTCCCTTATACTACATGTATATACCACCATCTTTTTTATTGTTTTCTAGCCAAACTGACTTTGAAATTGTCAAACTAAGACACTTTCATTTATTTTGTCATATATGTAATAAAGTTCAATAATGCCTAAATTCATAGTTTTAATGTAAACTAGAAGACTTTGTTTCGTTTTGAAAATTTATTTTGGATTACTTTCTGTCTATATGTAAATATGAGAACATAACTGCTAAATATTGTTCAATAATTCAGTGACACCCCATATTTATTTTTACCTATAACATGGGAAAATAAATGCCTTTAAAGAAACCAAAAGTGTTGTTGTTGATTTTCCTTTCTTGCAATTAAATAATTGAGAAGTAAGGCAACATACTGTTTGAAATAAGTTATTCAAGTTTGCCTGAATATATTTTTTATGAAAACACATATAATTTAAACATACAGTCAAGATTATAGCTTAATTCATCTTAATTGTCCACCTCCTGTTAGTAAAAGCAGTTAGTAAAATGTTACAAAAGAATATCTGCACAACATGCAATATTTTCTGATCGTACAAATATCCAACATATATGATTAAATGATAAAAACAACACATAAACATATCACTGAAGGTCAGCACAAGTATTTAATTAAAACTGTTCTCAAAATAAAACATTTCATGAATGGGCATTTTCCTTCATTGTAACAATGTATTTTCCTAGTCAATAACATATGATTAGTGTTCAGCATCTTGATATTTGGTAGATGAATTGTAATTGACAACTCCCTCTTCACCAGAAGCAGGTCGTGGACGCTGTGCACTTTTCATCAATACCTCTCGCGGTCCTGTGTTTCCGCAAACACGTTTGCGCACTTCATTTATACAGTGTAGGCCGTACGTGACGACGACTATCAACAGAGCTACCAGAAAGAACCCAGCTATCCTGAAGGTATAATTGAAATATAGTAATAAATTGAACAGTTAAGCTGTGTGGAGATGATCGTTTCGTTTTAAATGCAATGTGGTTGCAATTCGTCATGTTTCGTATTGTTTTGCTGTACATAGTTGATGTAAGTGTTGGTTTTGGTCACTTTGGACTTATAAGTCGCAGAGGGGTCCATAAAAACTTACTTTGCTACCATCTAAGACGAATAGTCTTTCGTGTTTGAGTAGTTATGATCGCTGCATTTAACTAACTTGCAACTCACTTCTATGTGTTTTGTCGTCTCTAGAGGCATATGAGGAACTCAAACGATGGTTCCCGTGTGTTAAAGAGGAGCCACAAAATCACTGTATTCTTTTGCATTTCCATGATAGTAATTATACATGCTTTGCAAGAAGAAAATGAGAAATAACAAGTATCTAGTTACAAATTGACAGTGACATATATAAGGCAAAGACAATGTGTGTAATGTCTTAACATTTTATTGAATTACTGTAGCAATATGTACAGAAATCAGTGTATTTAGTTAAATTTCAATCACATTTTGTTTTTACAGTGTAAGATAGTTATTCATCTATATTTTTGAAACTTTGCTGAAAAGAGATTGACTGAATATGTTTGCAAATGAAATTGTCAAAACACATTTATTCAGGAAAGGCCTAAATTGTCCACCTAAAGACTTGTAGTATAGCTGTATATTACCTGTATTTTAAGAATGGTTTTCATGAAGATTTTGTGGGTGAAAAAAGTAGGTCACTAGGTCGTGGTGGGTCTTTAATTAATGTATTGAGTGGTTGTTCCTCCATCATTAACGATGGAAGGCCAAAGTGTGCACTGAACTGTGTCGTTTTGACTAAACACATCAAACAATTAGATAGATGTTTGAAACACATTATTCAAATATAAACAGTGCAATCTCTTTACAGCAAACCTCACTGGGAAAAACCATTAAAATTCGTTTGTTACTCGGATGAAAAAGTTAATTCTGTCAGTATACAAGTTATATGACCCAGGGAAGTGCATACGACTTTAGTATCTTGAACAATGAAATGGGTCAAGTCGCTAAGGTGACTATGTCTAAGACTAGCTGACAAACGAAATAGAATGTCCTTTGTAAAAACGTATAGCTGGTGAGACCATATATCTCATACATAAGATTTTCCTCTGGCTGCCTTGCCTAAATGATTCATGTACTAATGATTAGTAAATGATTCTAATTAAGAGCTAGTTAATTTTGAGGATCAGGCAAAAATCACTCAATGTTTCAACTATCAACCTTCACTTAAACAAAATCAGCAGCTTAAACTCCTTTAGGCTGGAGATACTATACTTGACTGGTCTTTGTGTCGAAGTTCCATTCAGACAATGTCTTTGAACATCAACGTACGAGTCCTGTTGCATAGATGATCATTCTATGTTCTCTTAGTTAAAGCTGCAACTCAATAGGATTGCCCCGAGTCCTGGATGCTCAGCGCCTATATGCTATCACTTATAACATTTAACTACCATATAGTATAACCCTGATGCCTGGGTTGTATTTCGCCAATAACGCTGAACCTTCTCTATAAGCTGGAACTCTCCTACTTTCTCAGTAGATCACCAAAACCTATGTCTCTGCCTCAGCTTTCCGATGCTCAGCCTATATTTGCTACCGTCTGTAGCATTCAAGTACCCTTAAGGTAAAATTCCTATGCGCTGGCCCTATAGCTCGAAATCTTGTTGAAATTCTGAGACTCTTCTTTAGTCTATGAACTCCAAACGTTTTCTTTTTAATAATTTATCTGCCCTGACAGTGTAGTTGCAATAACTTCCTTATCAAGGTACTGGGATAGATTATTAGTTGAATCGATATGTCATCTTCGATCGCTTGATACCGAATGATCTCTCTGTCATCCATCTACTTATTTACACCACCGTAGAAGTGAGCTTAGATTGGTGCCATTTATAGAACTTGTTTCTGATTGGTCCAAATCTGTACATAGTATTTCACAACGGGTACTTGCTCTAACAAATATCTGGTTCCCTTTAATTATTGTGTATGACATAATAAGTGATCAAGCTATCAACATAATGAAACCAAATCGGCCACACATGACCGAAATCCTATCATTAACAGCAATTCAACAATAACTATAGCAATGACACAATGAAAAAGGAGTCAAGCACTATCTGTGCTTATGTGTAACATTATCAATATATCAAACATACAATTCATTCTGACAAATTCTAAGAACTTGGATAATTAGTAAAAAAAAAAATATAGTCATTATATGAAGGTATCTGGTCTTCGGAGACGACATTCAGACAAAAAAAAATGTTTTACCATCTAAGCCGTGTCTCAAAAGCATCACCAATACTGCAGCCTTCTTCTCAGCAATACTCTGTGATTGGGCATAAATAACTCCCACCCGTTCATTTATCCCATCGCCGAAGGCATTCAATTTGCAAAAAAAATAATACTATTATTTTCTTACGGACCATATAAGCATGCATTATCAAATGTTTCCTATAGTTAAGATTTATTATACCCTGTCATCGCACCCACTTTTTCAATGGAAAAATGTTTTAATATGCTTTAGTGATACATGGCAATGCTTTAAATGGGAAAGAAGAAACGGGGTAACCGTGCAATTAAAAGATATATTTAGAAAAATAACTTTAAAAATATGATGCTTTTTATATGTTAAGTTCTTTTTGTTTTAATAAATACCATCTCAAAAATATAATGTGCTATGTTGAAAAGTTTTATTTCAAAATGTAGCTTATTACATATATATTTATTTATCAGACGTGGGAAATATCAGAACAAAACCTGATCTGCTTAAATAGATATTTGAAATTTACAACCCCTTTCCATTGTGCATTTTTCATCAGATTAAATCAAATACCGGCAAAAAGTAAGGGTGAAAAAGAATTTGCAAGAAGTTGGTTAAATGGTACATTATTTGCCTACGTTATTTTGATGAATTTGCATTTCCTTTCGACATAAATGTCTTAGAAAGGAATAACAATTTTCAAAATGGCGGATATCCTGATAAAAGACCATCGTACATCCTTAAAGTATATATTTCAACAGATTGCAATCAACAATGTTTTTAAAGTGATACCATACTTCTTAAATACATAAAATATCTTTTTGAAACATGTATAACAGTTCAGAAATAAAGCTGCGTTGGCTTAATTTCTTTATTTAAAAGTTAAGTATGATATAAAGACTGGCCTCTATGACAGATTGAGAAAGATAGCTTTCATACCATTAATTCCACCATACAAAAATAGCTTCATGAAATGTTTTTAACCTAGCTTATATCATGTTCATTTTTTTAAGATATCACCTTCGTATAAAAATATCAATTAGATATGCTTTCCTCATTTACATTCATACCATTTAAATATGAACTTACTGGAGGTCATAAAAAGAAGTGAATTTCGAGCACATTACTTAACCTTAACTGATCGTTTAAAATTAAATTTTACTTACATCTTATCATGGTTTAATAACTTTGATTAAAGAATAGTTATTCCATTCCTTGAACTCTGAAGCAGCGACTTGTTGGCAAGAATTGCATTTCACAAAATTCACAAGGCCACAGAACAAGTAATATTTCCCTTAATCAAAATAAAGTAATACTTGCAACCAAACATTGTGCTTAAAATGATGAAGAAATTTATCCAGAAAGATTTTTAATCATCTTTACTTAAATATGAAAAACAAAAATGACATGCTATCATACAAGAGATTAATATAACCGTAGCCCGATCTGGTATGCAGTATTTGGCTGGAGTGGACTTTGCCATACCGGATATCTCTCGAGGCGCGCATGCAGGTATACTGTAAACCGCGTTACAGTCCCTGGCTCGCGGATTTTGCTTTTTCCGCGTTACCAACGGCACAAATATTTACCCTGAGTGGAAAATCGCGATGATTTTTTACGTTAAATCACTACTACAGACTGTGATAATTCGCAATGATTTTATACGACCCAGTGATCTGTTATAGATAAAGTGTCCACGGCGACTCACGATGAAAAATCTCAGCGGGTCGCGCTGAATTTCGATGGACCGCGGCAAATCATCGCGAAATCCAGGTAAGGTTTGCTATTTATACACTTAACGAATGACTGCAACCGCGTTTATCGCAAATGTCTTAAAAACTAATTAATGTATCTTTATTGAATTTTACTTTTATCAAATACACTTTTAATAACTTAAATGCAATAATATTAAAAGTAATAGTTTTACTTTTAATCACGAAAACAAAGACTATAATATCAAGCTCAATTTGAAAACAAATTATATCTTTACACTGGTAATACATAATATTATCCAGTTTATTAATATATATAGCATGTGAGTCATTATTGTTGATGATGAATTAAAAAAAAAAAACAAAAAAAAAACATACTTCAAATGTTTAACAAATATAACATAAGAAAAATGAAAACTGTTCATTTAATACCACATGTATCTTTTTTCTTAAACGTGATCATATATCGGTAAAATGTGTCAACTAACCCCTTACCTATTGACACGCGTTAAAACAACATTGACATATCTCGTCACTGCGAAAGGTAAAACACGTAGCCGGCCTAATACATATAAAATGTAACAGTACACTGACAAACTTGCAGAATTTACACTTACTTGAATATCATGATATTATTGCTGAATTAATCTATCAACCATATTCGGCTAAAAGGACCATTTAACGCCTGCATGTAGCTTACATGTTTTGAAAGGAGTATCTGGCACGTAAAGAAACTTCAGATTTTCTTGCGCATATTCGTGCAATTTTTTAATTCGTTTCCTTATATTTTTTTTTTATCATTTCAACAAGTACTTTTCTATATAAAAACAAAGAGATTATGCGCCAAATGTAAGGGTTACCTTGTTATTTTATTGCAATAACATGAAAAGGAAAAAATTTTAGGCATTTTTGTATTTTACATCCCTTTATTTCAAAACGTTCTTTATCTTTTCAATTTTTAAAGATTATTTCATTTCGTAATATTTATGTACTACCTTAAAATTTCGTTAATAATAATTATTTAATCGTGAAATGTAAATTTTGTGATAATTTTGTTTGCTTTTTGCAAAATCATTGTAAATTTGATTATTGTATTTATACATGTATCTAGTGGAATGTCACGTTACATTCACCGATTTAATTTTAAAAGTGCGTAGATTGTTCGCATTGCAGTTTAAAGCAACTTAAATCTAATCTAAGAGAGGTACTTTGATATATATGTGATTTACCTTCCCTGTTCATTCATATTTATTATCATCAGTTTTGGCATTTTCTGTAGAGGTGAAACTCAATAATCTGATTTTATCCTGTTGTGTTATATTTCAATAGCTATGCATGACTGTACTTTTATGATAAAAAACGTTTTACCATTCTTTTGCAAGTTTTTAATATAAATAAAAAAGCCAATTACACTGACATGACATTTTTTTCATTATTTAATTATGATACTGAAAAAAAAAAAGTTTTCACTTAGATTGTAGATGCCGTGTGCTCGAGAAAAGAGGTCGAGCTTTTACATCACATGTCGTGCACTCGAGGTTACATGTCATGCGATCGACATGTCATTGGCTCGAAATAAGACGTCGTTCTCTGGATATAAGATGTCGTGTGATCACGATAAGATGCCATGCGCTTGAGCGTAAGAGATTCATTAAAAAAAAAAGTAGTAATATGTACGTGTCCTAAACATACCACTATAACTTCAGACTATGAGAATAAATTTATAAAAATGACAACTGTTCTCTAAAATTTGATATCTGTTTTTTCAAGTCATAAATCACTCGTACCTAGAGCATAGTTTTATCTGCCACCTATAGCGAGATATCTATTTTACCTATACAAAGTGTAACTTCTCCTGTAGATCTGCTGATTTATTATTTGAGTAAATGAAATTCACAATGTCGGGGCCTTGCATAAAATTTTCACTTAGACAGAGATAATTTTGCTAAATATTTCTCACTCAAAGTAATAACATTTAATTTAACAATACTACCTGAGGTAATATGCATGTAAAATAGAGAAAAGTGGAAACTTCACAGGTCGCCCAACACGACAAAAACGAAAATGTTGCAGGCTCGGTTTGATTGAGCCTGTTCATGGACGGTAGTGGAAATGCATGCTACCGTCCACGCCCTCTGGCCCGGGGTTGAGCAGAAATGAGTATACGCATCTGTATTTCGGGCCATGTTTGAAGTCATTGACTTAAAGTACATCAAAAACCCTCAATCCCGAGGTCGTAGATCGGAGCCCAGCTTGTTTGTCCTGGGTCAACTTCTGTATAAAACAGTTAGAGCTACATCTTTACACTTCCATTGAATGATCGTAAGAGGTGACTAATACGGTTTGAACACTTGGTTTGGTTTTATCTATGTGATTTTAACAGGGCAGAGATATGATTCTGATTCCATACCTAATATTTATATTTCGATATAAATGAGATGTGAAACTTTAATCCTGTTTGGCGTAATATTTCCTGTGTTGTGTTGGTGCGCCGTAAAACCCAAAGCAATTAAAATCGAGTCTATTAAAGTCACGACCGCACCTTCTCATTTGACAAGAACTCGTTGAGTATTAATAAGTATTAACAAACGCAAATAATTCCCAGTTTTCCTAAGTACAAATCTTCAATTATGGGACAGGAAGTGGAAAGCGCCAGATATCAAATCTAGAAAATAGATTTGTGCATACATGTGACATTGTGTCTTGTGTAAATACACAAATCATGTCGATTACAAAAAGCTATTATACCGCCTCGGTAGCCTAGTGGTAGAGCGTCCGCTTCGAGTGCAGGAGGTCGTGGGTTCGATCCCTGGCCGTGTCATACCAAAGACGTAAAAAATGGTACTAGTAGCTTCCTCGCTTGGCGCTCAGCATTTAAAGGAAAGTACTAGGACTGGTCAGCCCGGTGTCAGTATAATGTGACTGGGTGGTGTATCATGTTATGTGTCTACGGCGTGACATTCCAGTGAGGCAGCACTATAAAGTTGGGCATTGTGGTCACTGCTACAAGTAGACACCGTCGTTCATATGACTGAAAAATTGTTGAGAAAGACGTTAAACCCGAACACACACACACACACACACACACACACACACACATACACACACAAAGCTATTGTTTTTGCTTCCATTCTGTCATTGTTAAATTGTTACATGTTGCAGGTGCAGCGAATTGCATCTAAAGACAGATTAGCAAATGTTTGCTTTCAAATGTTTATTTTTTTCCAAAATAATACATTCTAAGTTTTATGTACATGCAAAAAGAAAATTCACCGGTAGGCCACTGCAATACTCGGTCACTTTTTCATTTAACTACTAATCAGTTTATTAGGAAACATGTAAACAATCACGTAGCCAATCAAAATAAAAACACTTAAAGGAATGGCATTCAATAAGATATACCAAATTACCAACGTCTCATATCTATAACTTTCATGAGTTACTCTATTAAGGCACTAAAATAGCTTAACCAAGAGCAGTTTTAGATGTATATCTGCTCCCAGACAAAAACTGGATCTGGTGAAAAGACAGGGTGATAAAGCACAATAACATTATTTCTTAGTTAAAACCAACACGAGAAAGGTCACAGGTATTGTACTTACAAACTAAAAGAATTACACTTGGCCTTATTTATTTAAGGATGCGGGTCGCTTTTTTCGTACAGCTGGCCTCAATTTCTTTTGCAAAAATTTTGCATAATACGTCCACCTGTTTGTCCAAGGGGAACATAGTCTGTGACCAATACACCACTATTATCATATGCCATTATTGCCAGCTGTTTCAGATTTCCCTGTTTTCGTCGGAATTTTGCAGACCTTGGTGACCCAGGAGTGTGCCATTCGGAAGATTGCGATTTCAATTCAGGTTCATAGCTTAATAACCACGTATCATCTATTGCAACAATACGGTTTAGGAACCTATCACCTTCATCTTCATACCGCTTTAAGTGTTTTTCTGCAACTATTACCCTGTTAGTTATTTGGTCCCCATTCAAGTGATGAGGGACCCACTAAGCGGAAACCAGCCGCATTTTCAAATGCCTCGTTAATATCGTATGAACTGAGACATGAGCAATTCCAACACCCTTAGCTAACTCCTACATGTATAACGTATATCTTCATCCAGATGTTGTTTTTTTTTACTTTTTCAACATGAATCTTATATGAAGCCTCGATCGGTCGTCCTTTGCGGGGGTCATCAGAAATGTCAAAATGTCCTTCGGCAAAACGCCTTATCCACTTATCAACTGTACTATATGACTCCGCCGATCCATCACAAGCTTCTGATAAATTTTCATGGATTTTCTTTCCTGTTTTTCCCTCTCAAAAACTCAATTTTTATGTACGCACGCTGTCCAGCTTGACTAAACGCGGCCATGACGCCAAAGCGACGTCTCAATGTCGTCACAACGTGATGACGTCATATGACGCACATGCACGTATTCGGTGTCAATTAATAGCCTAATAATTAATGGCCATGCGTGCCATGTTTTATTACTTTGCGATATAAGATGAAAAAGATATGGGACCATTATCAGAACTTATTGGATGATCCTCGTACTATTGATTTATTGTACAGAAATGAAAATTATTCATTTGATAAGTGATGACTTGCTATTTAAAGTGAATTACCTCTGAAATAGAAGGGACAGAGTTAAACATCTTTAAAAATATTGAGTTACACTGTAAATAAAATATGGATAGTAGATTCCTCGGAAGCACCGAGAACAAGGCAAACAGTGAAAATTGCAGACTCGGTTTGATTAAGTCTGTTCATGAGCAGTAATGGAAAATACAACACTGCCCACGCCCCCCAGCACCGGCTTAAGCAGTATTCAATCTTCAAATCTAAATGAGTTGAAATCAATGATCCCGAAGGACCAGAAAATGTAACAACACTGAGATGAAGTCGGGGCGACTTTTTACGCCCGCGTAAGCCTTGTTGAAAAATTAATGATGGGAAAGCAGTTACCTCTTCCTTTTGTAGTCGTAGAGTGTAATAACAAGTTTGTTTCATCTATAGTAATTCTTCGAAACGCATATTATATATTATAAACATTTTGTAATATTTGTGTAGACACAAAACTTATGAAGAGTTTAGCAAATAACAACTCGTGAAGGGTCTTCGCCACCTAATGAATGCCACAATAAATCGTAGGTTTTATCTATATTGCTTTTTTTCTGTGGATAACTCTTAAACAACAAAATATGCAAGTGTGCAATCCTTTGTGCAGAGTATATGAGCGAAGATAACCTTATCTCAAATTCAATATTAATTTTTTATTTGCGCAATGTTATCCCTTAAGACATGTAAATTATAAAGGCTTACAAATGACAGATTTACCGAAGGATAAAAACTTAACTTTTCTATATAGAAAGATAAACATAGAAAATTTATTAATCATAGCGTCATGTGATGTTCATACTTACATGAATCATGTCCTATATAAAATTCTTATCTAATCCCTAAGCATGCACAGAAGGGATATATTCAACAGAGATGTTGCCTTCCATGAAAGCAGTGTCAAAAATTGCAGAATTCACACGAAATAATTATCTCTTGGTCGCGACATGTTTGTTTGTTTTTTAACAGTATTTAAGTTATGTAACGGCGGGCAGTTAACATAATCAGTGTTTCTGGATTCTTAACAAGTACAAACCTGTTCTCCGCAAGTAACTGCCTACTTCCACAATTAAGTCAGAGACGGAGGGTGAATGATTTCAGACAGAATGTCTTTTATCAAATCGTCAGGGATCGAACTCATGACCACGTGATCTATAAATCTGCGCTCTTCATACTAAGCTAAGCGGATTGGCTTTCTCGTCGCGACATAATTTTCTCATAATAAACCAATGATATATCGATTCAATAAATAATAGTTCTGTAGTAGTCTCACTTTTCGTGAACTTGACTATATATGGTGGCTGATTTTTGCCATTTCGTTATTTCATTTTGTCGCAGCAAAACAACGACAAACTTCGTTATGGCGCATCGAAAAACGAGGCCCCTCCCAAAGTCGCTCCGCCGAACTTGGCCTTGCCGAATGTCGCCCCGTCGAACGGTGTTAAGGCACTCGACAGACCTCACCCCGCCAAATGTTGTTCCGCCGGATGTTGTCCCGCCGAATATCGAACCGTCAATCGCCCAAAGTCGCCTCACCGAATGTCCGCCCGTCCAACGTCGTCTTTTCGCATTCTGATGACATTATTTCTGTAATTAAATTGGAGATAAAAGTTAGTTACATTTAACAGTGATGAAATGAGATATTTGTTAGTCTCTAATACTAACAAAATGTTACTAGGCGAAACTTTTGAAGTACAAGATTTTGGTATAAAATAAAGATAGATGTGTGCGTGCTTTTATCTACCGTCAAATTGTTGTTGTCATACATTGGGAAAATACTAAATGCTTGTCTTAGTGAGATTGATTTATGTTAGAAGCTTTTCTCTCAACACTCTGATTCAACTGTGACATTGACCTTTCATATAGAGATCTTGTGTTTGCGGGGCGACATCTGGCTGGGCGACGTTTGGCGGGGCGACATTCGGCAGGCGACGTTCGCAAGAACAACATTCGGCGGGCCGACGGTTGTCGGAGCGCCATAACGACGTCCGGTGGGGCGATATTTGGCGGGGCGTCATAACGACACTCGTCGATGTATGACCTAGAAAGAACGAAACAACGAAATGGCAAAAATCAGTACTATTATATTAACTTAACAAAAACTTCCTAACGGGTATACAGGAGAAAGGCCAAAAGCTTTAACAGGTACTATTATTTTAAAGATCGTTTCATGTTTTTCTTGTTGTAATTATTATAAACATTATTCTCTTCATATTTATGTTTTGTTGTTTTTTTTTTTTGCATTTTTTTTTTGTTTGTGTGTTTGTTTTGTTTTCATTTATTTCCTCTATCAGTTTTTTACTCCAGACTCCTACATAATCGCACGTCAAAACATGAAATCAAACCTGTTGGCTTGTATGGCAGAAAGCATGGTATTCTCAGGAGTGACAAATGTCAAAAAGTGCGCCTGTGGTATATTAAATGTTTATGAAGAAAAATGATAATCTACATAAAGTTTCAGCTTAAACTGTGAATATTTAAACGTAGGGGCCTCCCCGGCCGAGTGGTTAAGGTCGCTGACTTCAAATCACTTGCCCCTCATCGATGTGGGTTCGAGCCTCACTCGGGGCGTTGAATTCTTCATGTGAGGAAGCCATTCAGCTGGCTTACGGAAGGTCAGTGGTTCTACCCAGGTGTCCGCTCGTGATGAAATAATGCATGGAGAGGCACCTGGGGTCTTCCTCCACCATTAAAGCTGGAAAGTCGCCATAATTATGACCCTATCATGTGTCGGTGCGACGTTAAATTCCAAAAAAAGAAAAAAAGAACATTTAAACGTGGGGGATAAAAACTGAATATTAAATTACTGTAGTGTCTTGAATGTCAGTCATAGCCTATAAATCTAAAATGTCAGGGCAAGTAACGGATAATTTAGAGAAGTGTATGTTTTTCAAAACCAAACAATCCTACTTTCTCTAATCGCTTTAAAATATATTGCTTTATTCTAATCTAAGTTTGTTCCTCGCCTTCAGTCTTTCAGATATTTACGAGTCTATAATTTATGAGCAGTTAGTGCTCACATTCTGTCTTATTTTATTGATGAAACTTATTTCAAACTTCGGAGAATGTAGTGCCGTGTAAGAACACCTTTACCACAGGAAGACTGTAATTTCGTTAAAATATTATAAAAAATGTGATGTCAAGAGCGTTTCTCCTGATTTGCACTCCTGTACATTTTGATATATTTTTATATCCGATAAGAACATTATCGTGCAATATGTGTGATACTTGCATAGACAAATATTAGCAGTAATGAAATCAATGGTAGAACAACGATACTACGTACTCTGTCCTCTCTGACACTTTTTTTTTTATTATATTTATTTACAGGAGCAATTTTAATCAATGTTTCGATCTACGGACGACTGTATTACTTATATTTTTCATTTATCAAAAGACACTTTTTGCCACCCACGTTGAAAGGAAAATAACACTTCACAAATGTTGTCCGTTAAGTCCCGGATTCCAAACTTCAGTTTTGCACTTGGTTTATTCGACCCCTTTCCCACAAACGATACTGAAACGGATTTACAACGATCGCAAAGCCTTTAAATCCGGGTTTCCAGAAATTCAAATTATTTTCCTCACTAAATAGCAAGCAAAGGGGAAAGACGAAAAACTCATAGGAACTACTTGAACCTGCCATTATGCGATTTTCATTTTTGTTTTCTCCGTATTTAGCGTTAACATCCCATTATTACAAAGGCCAGCATATAAGAATGCCAATTTTCTTCTAATAATAAAAAGATAATTATGTTCATTCATAAAGTCTCAATGAGACTCTTAAATGAAGAAAAAAAAAAGAAAAAATGTTTGAAACTAAGAGTCCCTTCTCTCATAACTCTGAAAATAATTCCTCGGTTATTACAATATTGTTTTGTAATTGTCTTACTATTGTTTTTACAAACATGAGTTTTTTATAAGAAGCTGTCTAGCTATTTACGGGATTTTTAAAAGTTTACGATACTAACGTCAACTTCAAAGTCAAGGATAGTAATTTCGTTAACAAAATAGTCAAAAATTTATATAAATTCACTTAAACATTACACTGGATTAATAACATCTGTCATGTTTTTTACGAATCGGATAGAAATATCCGTCCCGAGGGCACCTGCACATTGGGCGGTAATGAGTCTTGCCATCCGATTCGTAAACACATAACTAATATTTTTTCTTGCACATCTTTTTGTAGCACTCTTTCTTGTAGTAGAGAATTAACACAAAGCGCTAGAAATTTACGTCCGACATAATTATGGGAAAATTAGACCCATCGATTTTTCACACGAGTGAAAATATTTTATATAGCGCAAAGGAGCCCTTTACTTTATTTAAATTCATGGAAAAAGTATTATAGGTATTTTAGCTTTGCAAACGATGTGATAATATTCAATGCATTGTCTTTATTATTAATATTTTATTTTTAAATAAATTTAAAAGAAAATGGTCTTTTTTGCGTATACTTTATGTCTGTCTATCTACAATTAGAAACATAGTAAAATATGGATAATTTGCTGAAATTTCTTCTGTTTAGCAAATAATAAATAGATTCTTATGTGCGCTTAAAGACCTTTGTAAACGATTTAGTAATCTATATTCATTTAGCTATTGTTTCATACTAATTTCAGTTTTCTAGGTGAAGAAGAAAATGGTCTTTTTTAAGCATTTTGCAGATGAGTATAGGTTTTTTTCCTTATCGGAAAGACTTGAACAATCTCGTATGTTTCTGTCAATTCTTACGGAATTTAAGCTCCTTAACGGTAAAGACTGATATGTTATCACCCGCTTAACAGCACACATGTACGGATTTATAAATTAGTAGACGCTCCATAATATGATCTGTTTACAGCCAATAGTCAATTTTAAACAGTTTGAGGATCGAAGTTCAAAATTTAAAAAAGAAACGTTGAAATTTGAGGCGGCATATTTTGGGCAAATTAGAACTAGAAAAATCAAAATTCAAATTTTGAAAGGATGATGTTGAATTTCGCTTACATTGAGTTTCGCACAGACTCGGAAATCGAAATTAAAATAAAAAGAATTCGTCGAATTTCGAGGCAGAATTGAAATTAGATCCAGCAGGATGACCGAAATTCAAACATTTTGAGGGGAGCGGTCGTCCAGTGGATAATGTGTCGGCCGCTCAACCCAGGGGTCGTGGGTTCGAGCACCCGTGAAAGGGGTCACGACCATGACTTCTCATATGACATCAGTACTGGGTTTTCCCGGAAGCTGGCTGTTTAAAAGTTTAAAAGTTTCACATTCGATACCAGTTTTAAATTCGATTGCTTTGAAAATTCGAGCATGCTTGAAATATCATACCGGGAATAATCTAATTAGATTTTTAACAAGGAGCTGTGTTCAATAAACGTTTGATGCCCCCGGTGGCATCCTTGTCGATACAAAGCAACCTAAGTCCAGAACGAGGTCAAGTTCAAGGTCAAGGTCAAACTGAGGTCAGGTGATGAATGAAGATGAGGAATGGTCACAGGTTACATCTGCATTACTATCAAGTCATTCTAGTAAGGGGTATTGATGCTAGACAAATCGGTCCCATTTGATTAACCTCGTACGGACGGATGGACGAACGAACGGACGGACAGGACAATCACTATATGCCTCCCGCATCAGTAGATGCCGGGGGCATGAAAACTTGAATTTCGATATATCCGGTCTTGCACGATTTTTAATCTTTGAATCTTGAGCAGATCGCAGTTTCAGTATTATACTGAAGTTCAGCTTTTCAAAATTTGAAGTACGATTTTCGAGATGGCTCGACACTTATTGCTTGCTCGATATTTGACTTTTTCATTTCAATATCAATCTTGGAACAGGTTGTTAATTCAATACGAGATCGAAATTTGGCTTTTGGAATATTATAAATTTCGATCATTGAGCTGGCCCGAAATTAAAAGCTATTTTGAAATTTGACGTTTTTCGATCTTCAGGTGTAGCTTAGGATCAAAATTTCGATCTTCGAGCTGGTGTCACCCCTTTCGTCTCAACTATCTCAGTTCCTGAATATATACAGTAATATAGTCGACTTGGCTACATGATGTGGCAATTTCATTGAGGGTGGGTCGGATGACAAAAACATTTATTTAGTTCAATAATGGGTTTATTGGTGATAATAACATGATGTTGTTTTACTACCAAGAAGTAATTCTGAAAATATAAAACAACAAATAGTAAACATAAGCGAGAAATAGTGAAACGTCATTTGACAGATGACAGCTGTCAAAAATGTAAACAAAAGAGTGTTATAAAAGATATGGTGGCGCGTAACTGACCGCTTTCGACACAGTAAATTTAAACTCGTAATAATGTATTAAATACATTACATATCAATACAATATTTTAGACACAACAAGAAATATAATTGCAAAGTACAAAATTGGTATTTACCTGATTATATATGTAATATATCCAAAGATACTTGGCTTATTTTGCAGAGTATGAAAATATATATGTTTCAAAAGATTGACCTTTGAAGTGACCAGATCGTGATTGGTTAAAGTAAGTCACATGCCAAAATATGTGGAAGATTAGTACAGGAGGTCATGATTTATTTTCCTTTGGCCATTCGTAAGTATTGGAATATTTTGTTAAAAAGTATGGAACACCAGACGGGACAAAAAAGGGAAAATGAAATAAAATAACCAAAACTTTAAAGAGATTTACATGTACCGTTATTTTACCCTACGACATACTCGCCCTGCTTCGAAAATGGCGTTTCCGACATTTAACATACGAAATGAAAAGTACCATTTTGTATAAGCATTTAAATAAAATAACCAAAACTTTAAAGATATTTACATTTACCGTTATTTTACCCTACGACATACTCCCCCTGCTTCGAAAATGGCGTCCCGACATTTAACATACAAAATAAAAAGTACCATTTTGTATAAGCATTTAAATAAAATGACCAAAACTTTAAAGAGATGTACCGTTATTTTACCCTACGACACTGGCATACGATTTTAAGCTAGTTGGGCATTAAAAAATTATAGCACGTGAGTTATCTTACACACCTGGGTGTAAGATGAGTTTTTCTAACATCGGAAAAGCACGGGAAAATCCTGTCCGGCATGCAAGCATATAAAATTTATACCCTAAACCGTGTGATTCTAATGTGTAATCACTCAATATTATTCGCCCCTGAATTTTTAAGTTCTTATCATTCCAGTATAATAACATTCTTTTTAAACAAAAGGTACAGAAACATTTTTTTAAAGTATTATTTAAAGAAAGACATAGTATTTGTCATAAAAGTTCTCTTTTTTTCAAAATAAGGTGCTTTAATCAGCACCCTTCGGTTGATACGCACCTGGATATTCAAATATTTTATGCCAGTAAATGCCGAATTATTCCCGAAATTGGCGAATAATTTTATCATTATTATTATACCAGATTTTTATAGCGCCCTTTTCATGATTACGTATAGCTAACGCAGCCACACAGGGTGCGAAATTCATCCTCTACCAGTACAGACACAGAGCGATCTGGCCAGAGGGACAGAGTTAGATAAAGCCCCCAGAACAGAAAGAGAGAAATGCATTTTAGATACAGGCAAGTCGTATTGGTATATGTCTTAAAATAACATCGCCCATCTGATTTTAACGGCCACATGCTGAACTGCATATTTCTAAATTAAAAAGCGCCAATTTACACGCCCATGGTTTTAGAAATGTATCAGCTCACCATAGGTCATTTCATTTTAACGCACTACACCAAAATATTATTTTGTAATTAATTTCAAAAGATATATCGTTTATATATTTAGGACATGCATTTTTTATGATTAAATTTACTCGTGTACACGTCGACATCTTATCTCGAGCGAACGATATTATCTCGTGCGCACGACATCTAAAGACTTTGAAATTACACAGAAAGTGGTTTTATAAGTAATCTTTTTTTTCTTGAAATAATATCTCAGTGATGTCGGTCATTCTGAAAATCAAACATAAGATATCGTGCTCACGAAATAAGATGTCATGTGCTCGAGATATGTCTAGGTGCTGTAACAATAGTTTAATAATCATCACACAGCTTTTGATTATACATAAGAACAGTCATCATGTTAAATGAAATGAACACTTAAGAATAAATCCAGATTTCTATTCTAAATTCAGATTCTATTAAATCTTCCACTCATAACACATATTCATATCTACTAATTGTTAATATATGCATATCAATAAAATTATATAGCAATAGAAGATTAAAATTATATACATCAATCGGCAATTTCCTTAAGTTAAAAATATGTATTGAACATTGTCAGAATATTCCACAGTCTGCATGTGTCACTCTGTTCCAAATAAAATTCACTTGATATTTAATGTATTCTGTAAATAATAAAGTTATAATAAAACTCCAAAGTTCTAACTTATTTCTCCAATGAAAATAAAGTCCAAGATTCCTAAAACTGGCTCTAAATTTCCATGCTATAATTTCCAATTCAAGAAGAAGTGATAAATCCCGAGTGTAAACTATAAGAGCAAAGATATAACTGATTAGCCCATATTTATAGACAAGCACGAAAACAATGACATTTCCCAAAATATGCAAAACCTTTCTCATCAAATGAAAGAACTAAAATGAATGTCATTAAAACATAAACATACGGGAAAACGAAACCTTATCAGTATATTCAAAGGACAAGGACACTTTGTAAGCAAATGGACATTTTTTTTTCAAGATTTTTCAGCAAATTGTGGTTCCAAATGTTTGATTTGCAATGCTTCTAATTAAATCTTAAGTATTTAAAGATGATACGATATTCAAAAATAGGTAATACTATCTTTATCTGGGGAAAAACATCCACATTTTGCCTTTTAGTGAGGTCAACATGAGAATTTATCGGTATGGAAATTGTGAAATCGACATAAGACTTCCATGTAAAGTTCTAATCATAGACCTGAAATTCTGTTTATGATTAAAATACACAATTATATGCATTTTCTAGTATCTAGTTTCAATGTGGTGAATTCTGATTTTTGTTTGAATCCAAAATGAAGATTACAACTAACAAATGGGTCACTTTTAATTTATCTTAAAATTTCAAAATCATGAAATGCATGTCCAGTGAGAGAAAGCAAAATGAAAACAATCATATGGATGCGGAGTGTATTCAAGCATTCGGTTCTGATTCCTCAAGTGAAATGTTAGACATTTCCTTTTGGTTAAACTTTTCTAAAACATCTGCAAAGCCTTTTGCCATTGTGCTATTTATATCCGTCATCTCTTTTTTCATCTTTTTCACATCTTCATCTAATGTTTTAACTGTGCTCTTTAACTCTGCCATCTCTTCTTTCATTTCTTTCATATCTGTGACTAACGATTTCACATCCTTCCCCATACGCTCGCTTTCAAAATTTTTGAAGTTCGTTATGCCCATTGCTTTAAGAACCGGCAAAATGGGCGTAACATAACATCTTGCGTTTTTTCCCTTTCTACCACCTTCAATTATTCCAACACATACTAAGTTACCATCTGTTGTTTGACGATACATCAATGATCCCGAATCTCCTTTCCAAGCAAATCTTTCGTTACTTTTATGTGGTCTGTCCCATGGCATAATATGACAATTTTTATTTTTGTCCTTTATAAAACATAGCTGGTTGTGTAATGTGAATTCGAACTCCACTTGTGGATTGTCTGACTTCTTATAATAAGTCCATGTGCAAGTTTGTTTACAGGATATACCAGAGTCAAGAGGTATTCCAACAGTGTAACCAGTGATGGCTCCATACTTAGAAAATAATGCTGTTTCGTCATGCCAAGCAAATCCTGCGACTGCTCCACTCTCAAACTGTGCTTGTATTTTTTCTAGAAAATTGATAAAGGTTTTTAAAATAATACAAAATTCAAATAAAACAGAAATAAATTCATAATGTTTTAACAATATGACAGTCCATTAACTAGCTATATTTAAGGATTTGAGTAATAAAGGCAATACCTTTTTAGAAAACGTAATACATTTTCATCATGTATCTAAGATTAAAATTAAGAGATTTTTTAAAAGTTCAAGGTCATTTATGATGGATAAGTAAAATAACGACAATCTCAGATTGGATTGCTCTTCCGAAAGTCTAATCGTGTCAATTTCCAAGACCGTTGTTTGGTAGCTTAATCAAGTTTATGGTACGCAGGAAAGGACAAGTGCATGTCTGCCAAATGTTTCCACAAATAAGAAGGATGAAGCTTTAAAGAGAATTCTAAAGACAACAGGATTTACAAAACCATTTGACAATGAAATCAAGTACAAGTCGTGGTTTCACTTTAATTTTTTCAACTAAGAGTGTTGATAAGATATTCGTTCACAATGTGGAATACCCACAATTGCATCGTCTAATAATTCCAGTCTTTTATTAATTTAAGCAATCTGATTGGTTAAGCCTAGTCGTTTTTACTTTGATGAACTGCGTTAGATCATGGCTGAGTAAATCAGCAGTAAAATTCGAAAGCAGCTGTTATTTCCTTTTTTTCAGTCGAAACATGAGTTAGAACTTATATTTTAGTTTTAACATGAGAATAGTTGTGTTCGAGATTTCTGGTGCATGGAGAAAATCACTAAAATTTGAAACATCATGTCTAATGAAGTGGTTAAAAAACAAACACGCTGTCAGTTTACATCATGTCTGAAATATACGGAATTACTAGAATAATGCATGTTATCCGTTACACGTATTGAATAAATGTTGGCGGGGAAATATTATATCTCGTGTATTATGTGTTCAACACTCAGTGTTTCTGTCTTAATTAAAGGTTTATTTAAAATTGGATAAATTGTGAAAAAGTTTTCATTGAAAATAATTCAAAATAATGTCAACAATAAGCAGGAATATAAGAAATGCAATTGACAGTTTACGAATTGTAAACAATTAAGCAGACGGACCTATACATTTTATTGACCATATGCTTGAAAATAATTAAATGTACAACAATGAAAAGTTTTATCAAAATATACACTGTAGTAATTTTTCTGTACGCAAAAATGCCATGAAATGTGCGATTTTAGAAGACCATTGTAGAAATTGATCGGAGGATCAATATCTTCAAATAGGTTTACCAAAAAGTCAGGCACACAACCCTATCGTTTTCATTTGCCGAGCTTTTTTAATCTGATGTTCCGAAAAATCTGGGTTAATATACTAAATTCTACATTGTGGATAACATTTGTCCCGAACGTGCAAAACTACCTTAAATGTAAAATATGTTCGTATTTGAGTCTACTGGTTAATGAAATGTAGATTTTAGAATGTGATATGTACATTTTTTGTACAATTTTGAGGAAAAGTACCGATTTATCGATGGCAGGTTAAAAGACGTAAAAGCTCAACTTTACAGTGAATGAGCCAGTAGTTAACGTTTTTCTTATTTCACATTCACCAAATAAATAATTTGATAAAACATACCTTGCGAATCTTCGGACACTGGAAAAGACAAGACAGAAATGTGAAATGAGCCCTTTACTTCTTCTTTTTAAACAAGTCTATCACATTATTAGTCTCTTTCATTATTAAATGCAAATATTGAAGAATAACTTATAAAAGATAATTTCCTGTTTTGCAGAAAAAAATCAGCTTTTTACATTTTATTCTTTTCAAATCTTTAACACAAATGAGTAACTATGGACGTTAATCATACATATATGTGTCACGGTATAGAACTTGAATATTAAAACGGGGAGAAAGTGTGTAGGCGGCTGGGTAGCTCAGCCGGTAGAGAATCGGAACGGTATTCCGAGGTCCCGGGTTCGAGTCCCGGTCTGGCTGCACATTTTTCTCACCCTGTGACATATGTCATATTAAAATGGGCTTTGCAAAATTTCTCTTGAACAACATTTTATGACACGTTTCAGTACATTCTGTCAGAAATTTGTTTAAGGAACAAAAAGATCCTTTACAGAGGTAGATCCCAGCTGGAAATGTATATTTTATTACTTTTTTATAAAATTTGGTAATTACCTCCCTTCAATATAAAAGTATTTAGGAAGTGGACTATTTCTTTAGATTTCAATGTATGTTTTAGTTTTACATTTATATTTGCTAAATATTGGGATATTTCAACTATCTGAAACAAATGGCCAGTTTTAAAATATCGTTGAGCTTTGGAATTCATCTAATATTAATCTATATTGGTTGCGCAACCATGATTAGCAAAAGTAGGTAATAATAATTTTATAAACGTGCATTTCTAACACATTTTGGCAAAATATATACTGTAAATGCATCCCCAAGCCTTTCATAACGCTGATAGAATTTTTAAAGTCGGACCATTATTGAAAGAAGATATAGCAGTTTGAAATCTAAGAAAATGGTTGATCATGGAGGCAGCCATTTTATTTCTTTATGACGTCATTTACACACTGCTGAATTCTGTATTTAGCAAATAACCTTTTAAAATCCTTCTTGAGTGTATGACGCAAAATATGGTACTTTCTTTCATTACAGTTGGAAAAAGTAGAGAAAATATTTTACAGAAATAAGTAAATATAGTTCAAATATGCATCTATAAATTTATTAATTTTGAAAATTTTTTCACTTCTTTGAATGATTTAAGAAATCCTAGTAGATGGAATTAACATAAAAACAACATTGCATTTCCCTTTAACGGCTAAATATGTTGTTTTTTAGGTTTATATTTAATGCTAAAATTATGCTATCTTAGTTGGACAACTAGGATAGAAAAAATCAATTTTTAAAAATACTTCAAGCGAAAAGCTAACATCTATTAATTACTCAGCGAACACAATAAGTGTAGATAACTAGTTATTAAAGTTTTGAACAAATCCATCAGTCGACCAAAATTTGATTAACCACCTTTAACCCGTTTATCTAAAATTTTACCAGATTTTCAATGTCTGGTGGCAGTATGTTAAGCTGTTTGAAATATTACGCTACTATTCTTCTACTAGTTCACTGACAAAAGATTTATCTCTTCGCTTTTTTAGTAAAAAATGAGCGTTTGTTGAAATGTTAGTGACAGTATTGAACTTGGCTTTGAGAGGTCATTTCGTGATGCCAAAACAAGAGCATCAAAACATGTACTTCATGCAGAGAGTTCTAATCGTGATGCCACAGATAAGCGAGAGTTTAAAGTTGAAAATGTTTGATTTCAAAGGGGCATAATTTTTAGTGAAAACAAGCTTCAAAGTAATCGGACTTGGCTCGTTGAAGTCAATACATGATATCTACTGACGTGACGTTTGGAAGCATTCTGTAAATGTTTGATATTTTACTATCAACTAACTCAACGAACCAAAACAAAAATATGTTACAAGTACGTTATTTTCTAAACCATTTGTTTCCTCCATACATTCTATTAATATTTATATGATATAAAATTATGTATGCTTAATGTTGCAGTTAAATAAACGACTTCTTTAAGTTTGTTTCGATTACTTGAGTTAAAATGTACGTATAATCCAAGTATATACCATTCAATAATTCAGTATGTCTATAAATTTGTTTGATATGTGGTCAGGTCACTTGTTGTTTGATTTTATGTAGAATTTTTAATACTACCTTTGCGAATGTTTTACCTTGTACAACTGGAAAGTCACTCGACTCTGGTAACCTCTTGCTTAACTGAAAAAGCGCAACATCCATACCACACGCATCCATTCCTTGAGAAGCTGCAGTACCACTTCGGTAAATTACCTTTACCAATTGCCCAATTCTATTTTTGTCTTTAACGGCATCGTTTTTAAATGGCTGATAGACGTTTTTCTGAGTTTTGTTTTGTTCCGTTGGCAACGAAGGTAGACTCCAATCTATTTGACCTTGTTGGTTTATTTTGTTTAGTTCAGATGGTGACAGCAGGGTATGGGAGCAGGACAGTCCACATAGGCCATATTCGGGATGAATAGCGAAACCACTAAGTGTTCCTGCTGGACGTCCGCTTTCGTCTTTTTCGCCACTAATGAGACAGCCATATTTCAGATTGTCATGTTTTTCTTGCGCCGTCTGGTTATAGAGAATAAAGACGTCCTCTCTGACATCGACCTTTACTCCGTCGTACTCACTACTAAATGGCTCTTCGTCAATGGGAATATAGCCCTTGTAGTGAACATTCAGAACAATGCACGGAGTATCTAAGATTTCATGGCTACCTCTGCCGTACCCAACGGATCTAAACTGGCTTCCAGAAATAACACTGAGGTATGTATGTTTCTGTAGTAATATGTTTGCGTTTTTACTTATACAAGCTCTTATTTTATCTCGATCTTCGTCAGTCAGCACTTTACCCTTATAGTTCATCACATCTTCTTCCTCTGAACTAAAATGATCGCAGTCTCGAAGTGGAAGTACGTCGTAATATGATTGTATATGCTTTTCTAAGTCCTCCATACTTTTCTGTTCCAATTTTTCTGTTATTACAACAAATTTGATGTCGAATTTCTCATTTTCTTGTAAAGGAACTGCTTTCCTTGATGGCCAAACGTCGGTGATAGCAGTACTGAAACTTTTCATGAAAGCACATATCTTCTTGCACACGTCTATCGCAACATCAGATTTTCTTCCAAATGCATCATTTTGGCATAATCTGTTGAGTGTTTTCATGTCAGGGAGTTGTGCGGAATCCAGAAGCATATAAACTTTTTTCTTGTCTAATGTGTCAATACAGGTATTCCAGGCTGCACAAAATAGAAGTTGTGTCTTCATTGAGATAACTATTCTAAAACATGTAGTAAAACTTTAAAAATATATAAAATAAATTGATAGTACGGTATTATGTTAAATTAAACGAATTTTGAAGCCAGGTGTGCGGATATCTAAACGGCAGTTATATCTATGTAACGGATTTTGACATTTGAGTTAATATATATATGTTAATGTTAACGTTAAAAGAGTGAACAACCTACAAATAAAATGCAGGTCTGATTTTTTTTTGGGTAAATTTTTTGTAATAAAACCTGCGTTTAATAATTAAATGTACTAATACCAATTTTGATGTTTTCCAGCATTTGTCCCATTTGTATAGGGTCCCACCTTATTCCAGAATTAGTATACGAATACTGGATACAATTGTTGATTCTGTGGCTTGGATGGAGGATTTTTAATCAAATATCGACTAAGAACTTATAATTTAAGGAACAGTCTAACAGGAACATTGACTATACAACACTCTTCATAGAAATATGGGCAAATGTAAATGTGCAAACGTACACAGCGCATGTTAGCATTAACACAAATGAATGCTGGCGTAGATAGCAGTGGTGATCTGGCTGCTGAATTATGCTTTTCTAAAGAAATTGAACAGATCAAGGCTTATAAAATGACAATAAACATTCAGCACCAAATTTCAAATACATTGTGCTCGATTCCCAAACCATACATTTTTCAAACTGAATTAATTTTCGATTGCTCAGTTTGTTCAGAAAATAACAGAAAAGACGGACACAATTGATTTCGTCAATTCATTTGAATTATGTATACCTTCAATGGAAAAGGTGTAGCGTTTGTATGCTGGAGGTTCTAGTGAAATTTTCATCTGAAAAAGATAGATAATTTAGCATAAAAAATACAGTTAACGAACAAGTCAAAAGCATAATGCACAAAGATTACTATAATGACCTTATTAATTATTTTGTCTCCCTTATCATGTGATGAACTTATTCTCAAGATTAAACGTAAAGTATCTGATATCTGTAGTAAATCAATTTCTTCACGCGCGTTTTGATAGCATTTTTGCTCTATCCAGCAAAGACAAAGACAAAGAACCCATAACTCATGTAATATTAAAAGTAAAATGTATCATGAGCAATAGCTTTATATGTAGATGAAAGTCTAACAAGTTTGTTTGGTCAAAATTCTTCAAGATATGTATGAGGTATGAAACAAGCAAAGTTGTGACGGACGGGCGCATGGGACTGCATATCCCTTTACCTCTCATAAGGGATAATTAGACATTTGCAAACAAAGAATAGATAATAAATATATTACCGTTAACTTCAACTTTATTCTTTCAATTCACATGTTTAGACTTATGATTATATAACTAAAGTGTAAGTAATGCAGGTAAAATTTTTTAAGAACTACCTTCTCCAGATCTTTCCTAGCGTCAGAAATCGACGTGTCTTTATCTACAGCTTCTACTTTGACTAAAAGCCTAATTAGTAGGTCAACATAATCCAACAGTTCCTTCTCTGTCAACAATGCTTTCATTGCAAGTCGGTCAATATATTCTGCTTGTTCTCTAGCCTATGTTTTGATAAAAGTAAAGAACATTTAGACAGTGTAACCATTTGGATGGGTAGTCTGTCCACCGATCACATTAGAAAACGTCACGAAAGACTTGCGAATAGGCAGAGTATCGTAAGTTGGTAAGAAAAATGCATGAATTAAGTTGAATGCATATAGAAAATATAATCACAAAAACTATATAATGGCAGCTTTTTATTCTAAATACATACTATGAGATTTTTTCGTAAAACGTAGCTCGTACTTAATTGAACTAATGTCGTCCAAAACTTACAAACTTGATTTAAGATAGTCACAAATAAATCGTCCTTCTATACAGCAATATTCAACTCGAACATAAAAAAGAGTACCTTAAAGTATAGAGGTTCTACATCTGACAACCTTTCCTGGAAGGGTACAAAGTCGCATATAACATTTATCAAGGTATAGAAATCCGCTTTTTCAATATAGTTTAATAACTTCCTGTTATATGGCATGTAACACTTGCAAATCTGAAATGGGTTCTGTCTTGCCTTCCCACGCATTATATTCTTATAGGCATCCTTGGACATATTCGTATAGGCAGGCTTTCCTATTCTATGGTTTTCTTTAATTTTAAGTTTGTCAATGTTTTTTGTTGTTTGTGTAAACGCATTAAATTCTCCAAGGACGAAGTTGCACAACCCTTTGGAAGTGATTTCCTCAGCTTCTTTAGCCTTTTTAGAGTAGTCCACGTCTTCCATTGTAGCCATTTTCAGCGTGAATTCGGTCTAAGTTTTGTTATTTGAAGGATGTGAAGAAAATTCGTCCCTGTTAAGCAAAATATGTATTATTTTACCGAGTAGAAGGGTTAATATAATTTGTATAAAGACTGCATGCGACCGTGTTCAGCGTATATTAATGTACAAGATCATACAGTAGTATGAGTTTCTTTTTAAAAAATCCATTTCCATGCAACGTTGTAGAAATTGTTATCTTCACTGCATTTCATGGGGGTAGAGGTTACAATGTATATACATGAAGATATAAAATTGCCTAAAAAACTCAATAGTAGTGTCCGCTTTGTGTGCGGGAGGTCGTGGGTTTGAGCAACGACCGCTTCACAAAGACGTGAAAAATGGAACTGATAGCTCCCTTGCTCGGCACTCAGCATTTAAAGGGTTGTTTCAGGAGGAAAAAAATAAGCACAGGTAAGTATTTATTACTGTATGCCTAGTTTGTTGCACAAGAGCTATTGGTAATATGCAACAAAAGAAACAAAGTTTACCTTTACCTTTATGTTGTTTTACAGAATAGTAAAGGACGTTTTATTACAATATACAATGTTCATAAACTGATCAAAAAATGAAGCATTGCTTGCTAACTTTCAAAGCTTGCCTTTTTCATATCAGAATAAATTCTAATTCTTCCATTTAAAAGTCTGAAATTACCTATTTTCTATATCCGCAATATGACTGAAAAATTATTTTCCTTATTTCTGCCATTGACCATTTCAGGGCTCTTTTAGCAAGCACGCAACTGGTTGAGTTGGTAAATTTAGTGATTTCATACCGACAGAACCATTTATTAATCTCATTAAACATGAATATATGAATATCCCGAACACATGTTGATAGATATTTGATACTTGAACATTCGAAAAGCATTTTCGCCACATTTATATTGATACATACTTTGAGTCGCAATGGCCGTTTCATAATGAAGTACAAACTTTTACGTAATTCATGGTGCATTCCCATTTAGGGACATATTTATAAAGTTACTTACTGATCACAATCTACTCCGTGCACTTCACAATCAACAGAATTTGTAAGCAATTCGCTTCCTATTATTTCACAAGATTCAGTCGACCGTCAGTTTCCTTAAAGTATACGAAGGTTAATAACAAGCTGACTTCTTCAGTTTTAAACGGAGTTGAATTTTCTAGATTTGCTGAAATTCTGCGCTGTCTGATCTGCCGACGTAAGAATTCTCATTTCAGGTATTTCGATGGAAAATAACATTTTCGGTACTTTCCTGTATTTCAAGTGACGGGCCGCGATAATTACCAAATTACATAAACATAACATTTACATACTAGGCCTTTCTTAACCTCTGTAAGTTGTATCTTAGTTCCAATTCTTCATAAAATGTGAAAAATAGGGACAATAGTGGTGACAAATTTAAGACATTTGGTTGTGAAGACCGAAGTCACAGCTCTTTGGAATTCTATTTTTACAAAGTAGCAGCCATTAAAAAAACTATTTTAGTAATAGTTAGGGGCCTCCTAGGCCGAGTGGTTAAGGTTGCTGACTTAAAATCACTTCCCGATGTTGGTTCGAGCCTTACTCCAGAAATTGAATTCTTCATGGGAGGATGCCATCCAGCTGGCTTACGGAAAGTCGGTGGTTCTAACCAGATGCCCGCCCGTAATGAAATAATGCACGGAGAGGCACATGGGGTCTTCCTCCACCATCAAAGCTGGAAAGTCGCCATATGACTTATTAATAGAGAGTTTGAGATTTCAAACTTCGCCTTCCCCTTCAACGTCTCTCATATATATTTTGGGTAAAACGTCACCAACATGTGTGTATTTTATTTAAATCACACGTTGCTACTAAAGTTTTCCATGTAATATCACGTAAGCCTAAGACTTCGCTTTATTACTTTGCGAGATAAAAAGCTTAGTTTTTGGATTTCTGCTTATTAAGGTATTTGATTATCCATATATATAATTAGACTAAATTTGATGCGAAACACTATCAATAGGTATAAGAATAATGAAGTTTTGTATGGCTAATGATTTTAACTAAATACATTGAATTGAACCTGGAAGTATAAAGTTATCAACTGATTTTGAGAAATTTTGAGATTTTGTTCAAACTCTAACTTCTACGGCATATTTGTGTCCCCAGGCGGTATCGATTATACCAGATGGGTCTTTTTGTCGTATGAAGTGAAGTTTTGAACGTCCGAAGATGTGATATCACGAAAGTCGAAACTTCATTCTTTTTACATCTACTCTGTCCACATACTCGGCATCAAAGACTGAAATCTGGATGGAGGCACATGGCATGACAGTCATTTTACTTGAAAAATAAATAATTACGCGCGATTATCATTTGGTGGAACATTTTATTTTCACATCCAAATAAAATCAATCTGTTTCTGTCGGACACTTAACATGACAATTGCGTTTTAATTATAAACATAAAATGGTACTAGTAAGACGGAAAATTCTTTTGAAGTATCAGACAATTTCAGATTTATGATATCATGATGAGAGATTTTTCCTGTTAGCCGTATGGGATAACTCCATTTTTTAAATGCATGGAACCAGAGCCTGGCAGAGAGACATTGTGGGTTAATTCCCCCTTTGATTCTTACATTTTACAAAGAAAGTCAGTCTTGAAACTCGGTGTGACCCTACCATACCCCTACCCCCCTCCCCGCCCCCAGCCCCTAAAATTGGTTACCTTTAATGTTGGTGTCCCTCTAACAAAAAGTCCTGGATCCGCAGATGCTTTATTTATAAAACAGTATATTAAAATCATAGTGTGCTGTCTGAGAGTTTGGCATTATACAGAGCCATACAGAGTGTCATTATCACTTTGATATGATCATAACAGGCTATTAACTTTGTATGTGGATATATGCACGAGTTCTGCAGCGGTAATATTGCGCGACTTTAGGAGCGCAATATTGTCCGCGAAAGAACGAGTGCATATATCCACATATAAAGTTGATAACCTTTTTATTACATATCCACTATCAAATGAATAATTTATATCTAAATTATCGTTCTGTTACGAAAGACAGGAAAAAATACGGAAAAAAAATCTCCGAAAATGCAATAAAAAATCAAACTGACGCGCATTAATATTTTCCGCGAAAATGACGTCAACTTGTCGCAACGTGCGCGTGGACGCCATGGACGTCACGCGATTCTTTCCATTACAACGTTAAGAAAACATTCCACGTCCTATATTAGTCCAACTTATGACGTAATTATAACTTTCATTTCATTTCAGTCTGATAAATTACTACGTGCCAGTATCTAATAGGTCAGATTAATCAAAGTGTAAAAGTAAACAAATGTTGCATAAATTACAAATTAAACAAATACACAATAGCAACAGAAATCTAAAGAAACGAGATTCGCAATGGACGGACCGTCAGGGGAGGTAACTAGAGTCACGGATTGGGACTAGTCCGATATGAAAGCGTTCAACGTCATGATATGGAAAACTATTGCATGATCGCGGTCCATTGAAACCCAATGGAAAATAATTTTAGGTATGTAATAATCATTTTTATTTCCTCTCGTGTATGATTTACAATCGTGCATTATACTGACTATACTGATATAATTTTATATAAAACCTAAATGTTCGGAGCAACACTAACGAGTTTTTACATTGTTCACATTGTTTTATCGTGTTTTTTGTTGTTGTTGTTTTTTTGTTGTGTTGTTGTTGTTGTTTTTCTTTTAAGGTAATCGCTCTAATATCCATGCGATGATTATATTAATTGAAATGTTTTCTTTTTCATTTAATTTTCATTCTTTTCATTTTTAAAACCTCTTGTAAAATTCCTGCCCTTTCGGACAATTGGTATCAAAATGCGCGAAAAAAAACGATCATAATTACGGATAAATTGAATAGGCGGATTAAAAGAAGTAAGGTTCATTCTAATGTTTGAAATCTCAAGGAATTTTAATCGAACTTCAACTTTTTACGTTAACTTCGCAAGAGACGTTGAAGGGGAAGGCGAAGGTTGAAATCTCAAACTCTCTAATTGTGTCGATGCTACGTTAACCCTCCCCTTCCCGTATACACACACACACCCAATAAAGTTGGTTATTGATTTAGTCTTGATACATATTTATATATAAATTGATTTATACTTACTTCGATGGTCAAGTGATGCATTTACATGAAGTGATGTCAATTTTAACACCAGTTTGTCTGTACATCCGTCTGTACGTCACAGATGCCTTCTTTTTAAACAAAAAGTACACCTGCGCTTACACCTATAGATGGTAATGTGCAACTTGACTTAATTTGATTATGGTCTGGAGAAAATGAACATGTCTGACCAAATTTTTGGGAAGGCATATTGATTTTGTTCCGTCCGTCCTTCCGTCCATCACAAAACTCAAATGTCTCAGAAAAGCTGATTTTGCTACATATATACATATATTTTTAATTTATAAAATGTTAATCGCCATTCGCTACATGATAGTCAAGTGTAGCTGTTTTATAAAGTGACTGCTACTCAAATACCTTGTTATTATGTAAAAATATGTATGAAACGATTTGTTTTAAAGTAATATTGACATACACATAGTAAAATATTCTATTGATCTATATTTTAGGCATACTGAACAACTATTGTGGTCAAGTTTTCCTTTACCTCTATTCAAAATCTGGTTTGAAACCAATATCTTAATATCTTTTATATCACTGCTTACCTATATTATCAAAGATAGTGTCATCTGATAGAAAGGTTTTTAACTGTGTAATTGTCAATCTAATCTTTTTGTTTGCGTCAATTCAAGGTCAGATTAAGCTAAAAGGTAAGGTCAACAAAATGTTGTATCTATTAATATAGTAATAATAATAATGGATTATGATAATGATTATTACACTTTGTTAATGTATTTTCATGTAAAATGTTAAGACGAAAACGATCCATGAGTTGACTGTCCGAAGCGCGTCAACGTTGAGGACTGACTTGAGCTTTTATTTTATGACATAACCAATAAAGATGTTGCATGTAGTTTAAACCATTGACGTAAAACATTCATAAATTTATTCGATTTATTTATTTCACAGCATTTAAGTTATATTTATTTTTCGAGGAATAGGTCTGCATGAAGTTTATAGACATGTGAGGGATCTGTTTGCTACTTAAAGATACATTGGCGCATGCATGTATTTTTTTATAGGATTATCATTACATTATAGTAAGAAATGTACGACATCCGTATCAAGTAAACTGTATAAAAGTTCAAAGTTTTTAACAAAGGCAAAACAAAGATTATTGATGGGGGTGTTTGTTAACAAGGTTTTCAACGAAAACCTGAGTTATTAGATTGGGGTATGTCGTTGGGCGGGCGGGCGGATGGCGGCGTCAAACTGGTGTTTCCGGTCAATAACTTTTCTTTCGGTAAAGAAATTTTAATAAAACTTGGTATGTATGTAGCTTATATCAAGACAAAGGCTGGGATTGATTTTAGGGTTTCTGGGGTCAAGGTCATGGTCACTGTTACTTAAAATAGAAAAAGGGTTTCCGGTCAATAACTTAACTTAGGAATGAGCTATCATGATGAAACTTGGTGTATAGAAAACTTATTTAAAATTGTAGCATGGGATTGATTTTGGGGTTTCTGGGATCAAGGTCAAGGTCATTGTTACTAAAAATAGTGTTAGGGTTAGGTTAGGGTTAGGGTTAGGGTTGTGCTTTAGGGTTAGGGTTGTGCTTTAAAGTGGTGCACTGTGATTCAGTATACTTTTTTATTCTTATGAAAAGTGTTGAAAACCTGGTTTCGTGGCATTGCCGCGTTTCTTGTATTGATGATTTTTCGCTGAGCTGTATCAAACATATTAATTATATAAAATGTTGTTTTAGTACTTTTCTAGAGAAACCCCGACTTTTGTGTTATTTTGTACTACGCTGAGAGGATAAAAATACAGTCAAACCTGTTTATTAAGACCACCCTTGGGAGAGGGAGAGCCAAAATGTGGTCTTTAGTGGGAGGTGGTCTTTATTCACAGGTTAAAATACACTGTAAAATGGGAAACAAAACAGGTGGTCTTTAGAGCCAGGTGGTCTCCGTTACGATGCTATACAGCTCGATCGGGAGATGAATCCAGTCTGTTTGACTATATTAAAGTAGTCACATCTCTGTAGCAGGTTAATTCAGCTGAATATTTTAACGGATTTGGCAGAAGCATAAGGAAAGAATTTTGGTTTTAAAAAGCTAAGGTCTGTTTTTCACTTTCGCTAGGACAACACGTTTAATGAATATGTGAATTGATAAGCCCCTTACACTTGTCATAATATTAAATTTCAAGTCAATGTTACGTTATATAGTGTTATAATGCACTTTTAAACTAGGCCCCGATTAATAAAAGCTTCACTGAAAATAGCTTCCCTCAGTAACTGAAAATTTTGAAACATCTCCCTATTGGAAATAACCGACTCGAACAGGGTCAAAGTCTGCAAGTGTCATGTTACTGGTCAGAAACCGAAGGATCAGCAGAACATAATGCAATGGCTTAAACATTCGTCATTTATATAGAGCTTCGTCATTATGTGTACATGTAGTTTAAACCATACCTGGAAATAAATGTACACCAAAACCATAAAACACCGACACAACTCTGTATAGTGAAATATAATTATGTGAAAATGTATAAACAAATGTTAGCATTCATTTGATTTGAAAATGACCAAACTAACACCCATCCCCACTACTTAAAATCTTGCTATCTTTAAAACAGGTTAAGCTGTAGCAGTTCATATTAAAGTGTATGGGAAATTGTCATTTGATTAATACTGAACTCGGAGGAGGTTCATGGTGTTTGTACTAGATTTTGCGATTTTATCATTTGCCATTATTATTGCTATTAAATAAATGTTCCTGTTTCATGAAGTATTTTAGTTTAAACATATTTATTCCCAAAATAGAGTTCATATAATGGTACATATGTCATACTTGAAAGCCAAACAGAAAAGGATAAGAATGAAAGACAAGTCTTACAGAATTCTTCTCCTAGAAGTAATTTGACTTAGAGGGAAGATATTTAACTAACATGATATTGAGTAGGCTGGTTTTAACTTTCAGATAAATCCCCAGTAACATTTAATGATAAAATTCTGCCGCAAATTTCGGTTTAGAACAATTTTTCGGCGACGCCGTCTAAATTCGTTTTCGTTACCTATGCCACGTGACTTCAGTTTGCAAATCAAACTACTTGATAACGCATTATAGATAATTTATCAAAATGGAAGATTTATGCAACACTCTGCCTGATTGGACAAGAGTGTTCATTTCTTTCACTCTGTTGATTGTGCTACGCTGAGTGAAATGTAGACAAAGCGTTTATCCTAAACGACGCTGTTCGCAGTTTTAAAGCTGACTTTGGCTCAGTATATTTAGCAAGAATATTGATATACATGTTGTATTTCAAAAGGATAAGTAAGTTTAATAGATATGATAAAAACCTGTTCAAATACCAACATATATCAAATTAAGGAAAGAGCTGAATACGGTCTGCGTATCACATGAATAAGGGTGTGATAACAGTCTTTTATGTAGAGAAGTGCTTTTTTAAAGATTTTCCTTGTTACAATTGTCGTCTGTATATGAAAAAGTTTCTTGCTTTTGTGACTTATTCAGATTGCATATTAAAATGAGTACTTGTTTGCTTTGATATATTTGTTATAAATTATTTAACTGATTTATTATATATGAATATTTTTCTTTAGTATGGTATGCAAATATTGAACTCAGTTGAAGTCTGTTTTATTATATATATGCTATATAATGACTGATCTCATTACACTGAACTGAAGATACGCTGCATACAGTTTATCTATGTGATATGATTACGGTCAAACTTTGCTTACGAAACAGAAATTTATATTGAAATAATTACAATTGTATGTTTTGCTTGACCTTCACTTTTTATAGGTGTGACGTCATTGTCCAAAGATTCATGAATAGCGATTATACATTTGTTAAAGCGGGATCAGTTGGCCTATTTTAGAAATAAATAAAAATAATAAATAAAAAAATCCTTTAATTGATTTTTTCTCGTATTCTAATCAAACTTGATTTGTAGCATCCTTATTAGGCCCGTAGCCAACTTTGTTCAGCTGGGACATTTAACCCCTTTTAGGGGCTGCTAGAGCTAAAACTAGAAATGCCTTATCTGGTCCTTCGGGATCATTGATTTCAACTCATTTAGATTTGAAGATTGAATACTGCTTAAGCCGGTGCTAGAGGGCGTGGGCAGTGTTGCATTTTCCATTACTGCTGTTGAACAGACTCAATCAAACCGAGTCTGGAATTTTCACTGTTTGCCTTGTTTTCGGTGCTTCCGAGGGATCTACTATTCAGATTTTATTTATACAGCGTCTCATGAACAGCTTGGTGGATCTTTGTCATACTTGGTCTGGAGCATCATTATAAGGTCCTCTTCCAAATTTATTTATATAGGAACTTGGGCCCTATAAGGGACCACTATAGCTAAAAGTAGATATGCCTTTCTTCGCATTAACCACTAACATGTTATGGATTTTTATCAAACTCGATGTGTAACAATATCGTAAGGTCTCCTGCTATTTTGTTACAAATGGGGATAGGGACCAATTTAGCTAAAAATAGAAACACGTTTAATGACCTCTTCTCATGAACCGCTTCATGAATCTTTATCAAACTACTGCTGTAATTATTCGTCAAAGGATAAACGAAACAAAATTGCAACCATACGAAACATTTGCGAAAATTTAAAAGAGAACCATTTAAATTGTTAAATTGCGGTGTTTAGTTTTGCAATTTGAAAAATGTTAGATGAAAGATGAATGTTAGATGAAAAATTCATAAACTTCTTTCCTTATTACAATTCGCCGACTATCATTTTTAAAGATATTTCTTGTTAAGATATGTATTTATAACAAACATTTTTGAATCAGGCGATAGTTTTATCTACTTTTATCTAAAAAAAATTAAAGGGTCAGAAGTATAATATCATAAATCTTTTTTGTAAATGCAAATATATTAAAAATAACAATAGTGAATAAATGTTTAGACCATTTAGAATTAAAAATGAAGAAAAGCAGGTCGCTTAGTGCAAACACGGTCATGGTTGAATGAAGGGAACCGGACAGGTATCAAAAACCCGGTTTTCAACGTGCACGGGGTTTTCGCATAAAGTTATTGTATATGCTTCAATGATTCATTTCACAACTGTTTTCATTGTAACGAGTGCAGATTTGTCTTTTAGCGCAAAACTAGAGTACATATTGGAATAAAATTCGAAAATAATGCCTCAAAGACGCCATTTGACTCAAAATGAAAGGCAGCGTGCCCTCGGCTATCTGTTAGCTGGTCAGACCCAACGTCATGTTGCGACGAAGTTTAATGTTAGCCAGAGCGTTATCGGCAGGTTGTGGCATTTGTACCTGGACACTGGAGATGTACAGCGGAAACCAGTTCAAGGTCGTTTGCTGGTCACAACTGAAGCGCAGGAACGACATTTATCGCTTATGGCACGGCGTCGACGGTTCGACTCCGCCGTTACGCTAAATAGGGACTTTGAGCAGACGTTTGGGTACAGGATCTCTGTTCAAACTGTCGGGAACAGACTTGATGCTGCAAACCTGCGAGCTAGAAGACCGGTCGTGAGACCGCCCTTGACCCCACACCACCGAAGATGTCGTCTAGTGTTCGCCCGCGACCAGCTGCCATTTGGACGTCAACGTTTGCGCAACGTTTTGTGGACTGACGAGTGCAAATTCAATTTGGATCTCAATGACGGGCGCAGACGAGTGTGGAGACAGAGAAACGAACGTTTCCGAGACTGCTGTGTGGCAGAGCATGACCCATTCGGAGGGGGTTCAGTGCTTGTATGGGCGGACATATCCTAAACGGGCGCACGGACCTATACGTCATTAGAAACGGGGCACTGACCGGTGTTAGGTACAGGGACGAGATCTTAGACCCTATTGTGCGCCCTTACGCTGGAGCTTACGGTCCAGGCTTCATTCTGATGGACGACAACGCACGCCCCAACCGAGCACGGGTGGTGGATCAGTACCTGGAGCAGGAGGGCATAGAGCGAATAGAGCATGCCTGCAACGCAGGATATCCTGTCGAGATCGGCAACCAAGGACTGTCGAGGAGCTAACAAACATGCTCATTGAAGAATGGCGCAGGATACCCATCGCAGATTCTCGGACGTTGATTCTTAGCTTTCTCCGCATATGCCAGGAAGTGATTAATGCACGTGGTGGACACACACGATACTAACTGTAATTTGAGGGAAGAACTCGAAAGGTGGTACGTTTAGTTTAATTGTTTGTTACCCACCCACCTAGTCTGACACACGGAACTTTGAGGGTGGTTGTGTTTTATGGAGAACTGTTATACTGTTTTTTACTTTTTTCAAGAGAGGAATACTCTAAAATGATGTAAACACGTAATTTAACATACTACTCTGAAGATTCCACTGAATAAATTTACGTTTATACATTTGTTATGACCCTATTTACTTGACTCTTTAATTTGCTAACTAATGAAATACTGCATTCTATCAGTTAAATAAATTCCATATCAGTCGATGATTGTCACTCACACTGTGTGTGATATAGCTCCGCCCCCTCTGCCGGAATTACTTTTTTCATTGTCTCCCTTTGAATTTTTGTACTAGTTGTCTCCGTTAATTCAACAACACAAAACATCACCAAAGAACAATAACAACAACAACAATACGTCTGCTATCTGTCATTCAAAACAAATATCTATATAATAACAAAACAAAGGTAAAAATAAAATATAAAAATACGAGTTAAAAAATGAATCAAAATAATAATGGACTGATTTTGAAAGAAATTGATGAAGAAACGTATGATTTACTCTTTGGAAATGACTTTGATTTTTCAAGACCGAAGGGATGATGTCAAAGTTAACTTTGAACTTGTCAGTAGTGGAAATTCTCACACAAACAGAGAAGTTACAAAAAATAAATGTAAAGCACTTCTTAGATTCGTCTTCAAAATCCAATACGGCGGATTGTTTATTGAACTATGAATTTGATTATGTATTCATCCTCTAGTTAACATGATTAGTTGTCAAAAATAGTACCATTTTTACAACCGAATAAACATAAAATAAAAAGAAAATTTGTTTGTTTGAGTGAATATGGTATATATCTCATCTCGTAGAGATAAAATTTAAAAATGTTATCACTACTCGACGAGATATATACCATATCCACTCAAAACAAACAAATATCCTCTATCTACCTATGGTATTGTCCGTAAGTGTTGACCTGGCACTCATGAATATTCTGTATGTTTTCGTTACTTAATTCTCGGTGTCCGAACCTAAATAACGATATAACTATTGAAAACCCAATGCATTTATTAACATGATCATGTCGCATGTGCTCATATAGCTGTGCGGGTGAAGCGTTCAGTCACCAATCTCGGGGTTTTGGGTTCGAGTCCTCTGTCTCACCATACAATTTTTGTTAATTGTAAACTTAACAGACGTGATAACTGTCATAATTTTCATGATTTATCTTTCATTTATCAAATGCAATACTCTACTATTCTACATTCTTCTGTGTACTTGGAAAAAACCCGTTCTATACAAAATGTCGAGTATAATCTTTAGGACCGGACAAGTGTTCGTTCATTCAACGGACAATTAAAGACATTGGCGTCAGTACACGAGAAAAAAATATGTTTCATAAAATAATGTAAAAATTAAAGTTATATCGATACAATTACATTAAAATTAAAGAATGGTCTGAACAGAATTCGAACTCATTGTAACGTGGATCGAAGTCGGAGAGCTTACCACCATGCCACCGTGCCATTGCTTCCTTACATCGATTATTTTAATTAACGTAGATGTTTTCAGGATATAAATATCGCGTAAAATGACGAAAACGCCCGAAAATATTGGCGAAGATTAATGACTGCCAGGTCAATACTTATGGACAATACTTATAGTCACTAACGCATGCTTCTATTGTATTGTAAACAAAGAAGTAGGACAGGCCTGGTAATTATTATTGACCAGTTTAGCGGTCTATAAGTATTTCATAGACCTCTTCCAAACAAAGCAACCGGTAGATAATATTAGTTAGTACAAAACGTATAAATCTATCAGTTTATTTAAGTCTCTTCCATTTACATTTACATAAATATACATATAAAAGAACAATAAAACCACATGTAAATGACTACTCATATGGATGAATTATTAGAGACGATACATACATCATATCACACTGTAACTATACAATAATAACACTGGCAGAGTGTCTTGATGCGTTGCAGCGCCATGCAACCCCCAACGACACCCCGCCACACAGTCCAGCGACTATCAATGTCAGAGCACAACATCTGTTTCTTGCTATGTCCTTTTATCTACAGAAGCATGACCCCCTAGCAAACCACCACAAAGCCCCGTCCCACTCTGCAACACTACAAGACCGGTGATTTTTACATTAATTAAAGGTCAGGCAAACTGTGTTAATTCTACTGTTGATTTCATGGTTAGAAACTACCATAAAAGAAAGTAAAATAAAACACTGAGCTGAAAAGATAAGACTATTGCCAAAAATTAAGAAACGTCTTAAGACTTCTATCATTTAAGACCAGGTCTAAAATGAACTGATTAGCACAGCCTGCATGCACTTTTATAAAACATGTCATTCATTGAGACAATATTGCATTACTCATATGATATATAATTCATATAATTTGTAGATCCCACTGTAGCCATTTTTCTCCTATTGCCGGAAGAACGATTTGCATGCGACACAAATTCGAGTTGTGTAAGTAGACACTACAAGAAAGTCAGTCGAAAATTCTTAGGATTACATTGCATATTTTTACCTGACTAGAAAAAATATGAATAGCTTTTCCCGGAAGTTTGAAAAGTAATGATGTTTTTATTTTTGATGATATTTTCTTTCTATATTGACTGAACTACCAATGCAGCATTAAAGTTGTTCCGACATCAGGAGCAGTTACAAAATGTGTTTGGAAATATAAATTATTTCAGAAGCCAAAGCACTTTCAAATTAAAGAGCTGAACTCTTATTTTTGAAATCAAAAACAAAAAGTGCCGAATGAAGGGAGTCTTAGTGCAGTCCCAATTTCACAAAAAAACCTCAAGTAATTGTTTAGCTGAGTTTATTATTTTAAATACCTGTTTTTGCCCTTTATTCGTTTTCAGTGTTTACTTTGTCATCTATATCAGAACCGTATACGACTATTTCGTAGATCAAAAGACAACAATTCTGAATTTCACAGAAAACGAAGTGTAGAAATAAGAAATATACTGAAGAAAACACTTAAGTTGGTTATATCGTGCTTAAATAGAAATAAAATATTTGCGTGACTGAAATAATTACTGCAGACAAATAATACTAACCATAGTATGATTTAGCTTTAAATACATTGTTATAGAAAAAGAAATCAACATTAAATAAAAAAATAACTTAAGCAATAGCACGATTTTAAAATAACAGGCTAAACTAAGTAATTATTTAAGTTTTTCGTGAAATTGGGGTGGGGTTGGGATCGGGTAAGTTACATTTCTCAAAATATTCAAAATGTAATATAGTCAACCCTTCAAATAGAGTTCTTAAATGCAGAACATAACGAAAAACATAATAAAAGATTTCTCTTGCAAATGTGATTTATATACTTAATTTGATGAACGAGCAGACATCGAGAGAAAGAAGGCAGAAATCATTGTATATAATTCTTTTACTCTATAGAAACGTACCTTCATTAGGCATTATAAAGTATGCTAGAAAGATACGAAATTAGAGGCGTTCACCCTTCCCCCTACCCGCCACCTCCCCCGCACCCAAATCTCCACCACCTCTCCTTTTCCATCCCTCTGTGGCGAGATACCTTATGTTGATTTGATTTAGTTGCCGCATACCTTAAGATTCGTACCTAACATATTCGCACCTCTTTTTTGGCCCACCGATGAGCCGAAATAATTCAACGTTCTAGATGATAGACTTAATGAAGTAAACATTAATTTCCTTGAATTCTTAGGAAAGAGAAAGTTCGATCTACTAGTACGATAATGTCAATATATTAAGGCGTTAATTATGGAAAATATGGAAATAAAAGACAAATTACGCACTTCAATGGTCATTTTACTATGGAGCTTGATTTCGTCATAATCATTGAGCGCTCATTAATTACAGTTGGATAAATACAGGACAGCTCCACGAAGAGATAAGAATCTGTCAAGCTACCGAGTGAATAACTTCACTGAAAAATAAATAGTACAAAATATTACCAAATACTATTAGGTTCTTGACCTCCTATCACAGTCTGAGTCCTTACACAAAACATTGCGTTTCGTTTAAGGGCAACGACGATAGGAACTTGATATCTGGTTGTATTTTGGTAAATCTTATGTATGGTATTCACCTCAGGCATTGTTTGTTGTGAATCACCATACAACAAGATCCCATCTACTGATTTTGAGTCCCCATTATCAGTTAAACTGAGATAGATTGATTCACGGTAATTATTTTACACATTACTAATCATTTTAAAAATCATCTATTTTCCAATCAGTCGGCAAGGAATTCAATAGAAAAAATTAGTCTATATTTTATATCCCGAGCTAGGTCGCCCAATGTGGGGTATATTCATAGTTTCATATAGGCTATCGTATCCACACTAAAAGATGGCAGAGCACACGTTTGGGGTGCCTTATCACGACGAAACCATGGTTGAAGAGGTTGAGAGGTTAAGGAGAGAAAATAGGATGCTGATACTTGAACGAGAGATTTCAAAGTTACAACATGAAATAGATAGGACCTTGAGTGATATTGGCACCTCAACCCCAGTACATAATGATAAAAAGTATGTCTTCAAAATGACACCACCAGGCTGATCTGACGAAGGGTTCTCTACTGTGCATACAGGACCCATGAAGCCTAGGCGTATGTTACCAGAAACAACTACATCAAAAGATAAAGGAGAGTCATTAAAGCCAGATAGATTTGTGACGGAGCGCATTATGAAGGTTGCCCATCCACTAAAAATCGAGGATAAGCCAACTTTAAATTCAAGTGATGGAACAAAAATATCAAGCTCCAGTAAAATGACTTTGGTGAAACCAGCCACATACGACGGGACAAGTGCATGGACAGATTATGAGGCGCACTTTGATGCATGTGCTACTTTAAATGGCTGGATTACAACAAGAAAGGCTTATATCTATCCGTATCACTACGAGGACAAGCCCAGGGAGTTTTTGGCAACCTTTATTCAAAGACCACCGATTATCATGAATTGATAAGAGCTTTAGAAGATATGTTTTCATCGAGAAATCAAACCGAGTTATATATGGTTCAATTGAGAGACAGACAACAGAAAGCTACAGAGTCTATGGCCGAACTGGGACTTGATATCCGACGTCTAGCTAACTTGACCTATCCTAATGCCCCAGCTGACGTTCGTGAGACCCTGGCTAAAGAACAATTTCTCGACGCCCTTGTGAGTTCAGAAATGAGTCTCAAGATTAAGCAAGCCAGACCTACGGATCTAAACGATGCCGTCAGACATGCTGTGGAGTTGGAGGCCTTCTATTGTGCAGAAGAGAAACAAGGAATCCTTAGAACTGCAGTAAATGAGGGACAGTCAAAAGGTATTGGAAAACTCAGACAGGTAGTTTCAAATTTGAAACATATTGTAGATAGTCTGAAACGCCAAGGACAATATAATAAGCCTGAAAATAGGCCTATGCAAAGACCTTATGGTTATGATCGACGGAATGCTCAACGAGGACAATACAGACATCCACCTCCTCAGCCATACAGATATGATAATAGATCAAGAAGATACTTTCCTTCAAATCCTGTAGTAAAAAACCCTCCTCAAAAGGATATGAGACATGACTCATATAACAAGTCTAAGTCAGGCATCTCAGAATCAAGATCTGAGACAGGCAAAAAGAAGGATAAAGATACCGAACACAGTTGTAAAAAGTCGAGCATGCGATCATCTGGTGTATACGTAACAGCTAGCATTAATGGGATGTCTGTTTATTGTCTGATCGATACAGGGGCCACGTTGACAATCATACCTGAAAAGTTTTTGAGTGTCATGGATCAGCAGTGTCCCGTACAACCATTTGACATTCGGAAGTGGAAACTACCTGAATGTCAAGGAAAAACGGAAATTTCGATTCTGTTTGGTGATAAATATTGTAGAACTGATGTTATTATAGCAGAAATCGACATAGATGTAGTACTTGGCCTCGACTTTATGCAGATTCACAATGTAAGCATAGACGTTGTCAGCAATACTAAGAAACGTGATCAAACATTTAACATTTTCTGTTCTGGCAAGATAGGATGTTTTAGGATAGCCTTATCAGAACAAGTTGTGATACCTGCTGAGACTGAGATGATAACCAAAGGGATGGTGACTGAATCAGGTATTAAAAGGATAGGATGGGATATTATCGAAGCAAGTGATACATTCAGGGAGCTTGGACAGGTGTTGATCGCAAGAACTCTAGTTCGGGCAGATAAAATGGTTTCTGTAAGAATTGCAAATTTTTTGAAGCAGCCACAAACCTTATATCCTGGGACTAATGTCGCAACTGTTTGTAAAATTGATTGGATAAAAGGAGAAGAGACACAAAATAATGAAAACAACATAGTCCTTGAGCTTGAGCACATTCAAAACCTATATGAACGTTCATCTTCTGGGATGGCCACAAATAAGAAGGAAAAGGTCAAGGAACTATTGACAAGATATTCTCATATCTTTTCGAAATCCGACAGTGATTTAGGTAGGACTGGAATTATAAAGCATCACATCCCAAAAGCCATTGCCCACCCCATCAAACAACCGATCTGGAGGATACAAGTACATTTGCAGGATGAGGTTGTAAGAAAAATGCTGAAAAGATGACGTGATACAACCTTCAACTAGTCCGTGGGCCAGTGGAATAGTTTTTGTGAAGAAGAAGGATGGATCTCGAAGATTTTGCATTGATTATCGTCGTTTAAATGAAGGATGCGTATCCACTCCCCAGAATTGATGAGTCCCTTAATCAGCTTGCTGGATCCGCATGGTTTTCATGCCTGGATCTAGCTTCTGAATACTGGCAAGTGGAGATGGCGGATGAAGATAAACCCAAGACTGCGTTTGCATCAAGGCAGGGTCTTCTTGAATTTAACAAAATGCTTTTTGGTCTCTGCAACTCCCCTGCCACCTTTGAGCGTTTAATGGAATATGTTTTGACTGATTTTCATTGGAAAATATGCCTCGTTTACTTGGATGACTTTATTGTAGTCTGCAAAACCTTTGACGATATGATAAAAAAATTACAGCAAGGTTTTGAATGCTTTGATGAAGCTGTACTTAAAATTAGTGATGGGCAAGTCAGTTAGATTTGCCCACCGATTAATCGGCATAATCGGACAAGCCAATCGATTCGATTAATTGGATATAATCGGATAATCGGTTACTCTAGTTGCATACCTGTAAGTTCCCCTCAGAATGTATGTTTTATGTCATTACTTAAGAAATGAACCACACATATATCAAATATCCTATTTCTATTGTATCCGTTCGTAAACACGAGCAAGTTAACAGCATAAAAGTAAAACATTTGTGAAGAAAGTAAATTTCAAATTAAGTACTCGCCTGAATTTACAGTGATCTTTTATTGGTCAGGCATGCAAAATGATGTTCGGCTGTATGTTGCAGGATATGAGATATGCATGAAACGAAAGGGGCCAAATAAAACCAAGCATGCTCCAATGTAGGTTGTAAGGAGTGGCTATCCTATATAGAGGATAGCTATTGATATCATTGAGAGTTGCCCAAGACAGAACAGGGAAATCGTTATGTTTACTTCACTAAATGGACTGAATGCTTCCGAATGAGGAATATGGAAGCTGCCACTGTTGCTAGAATTTTATTAGAAGAAGTAATAACAAGGTTCGGAATACCATCACAGATACATTCAGATCAAGGCAGACAGTTTGAGGGAAAGTTATTTAAGGGGTTGTGTCAGGTTTTAGGAATACTAAAGACAAGAACAACGCCTTATCATCCTGAGTCAGATGGCATGGTACAGCATTTAATAGAACACTAACGATGATGTTAAGGTAATTTGAGAATCATCGAAACTGGGATGAACAAATACCATATGTGATGATGGCGTATAGAAGTGCTGAGAAGGTATATGTATATTTCCCAGGAAAGAAGGTTGGAACTTCATCAAAATTCACATCCTTCTGGCGAAGTCCTTATACAGTACTTGGGAAGTTATCCCAAGTTCTGTATAATATTGACTGTGGACGAAATCGCGTTCCACAAGTCATTCATTGTAATACAGCTAGAAAATGTAAGAACCAAATTTTACTTGATAAAACAGAGATAAATTTTGATAAAGATAGTGATGATGAAGGTAGTACAGGCAGAAACTCAGATGTAGATTTACCGGGTACAGATTATATTGATAAAAATGACGATTTGACAGACATCCAGAGTAATACGAACACCCGCAGAAAACCGGTTTGGGCAGACTATGTTTTTTCTCATTTAAGGTCTAAGATTCAAAAGATAAAGACTACAGTTCGTACAAATCCACTCTTGCCCATATGTCCTGTATGTATGGAACCACTTTCCTCAGGATCTTAGATATATTACTTGTCCTTTAAAGTTCAAACACGCCATCAAAATCCAATTAATGGCCTGTTAGTTTTCCTACATTCTTATTTCCTTTTAATCTAGTCACTTATATGTTGTGCATGATATATTTCTGTGATTTTCATACTGACCTATATGTGTCAAACACTTAATTCTTTGATAGTAATATGTGACATCAAAAGCTGCGATAATACATAAAACTAAATTATCTGTGATACACTTGATTTCAAGATTAAATGTGCAATTTTATAGTTAAAACAAATACATGACTTTCTGTGCCATGCCACATGTTTCTCTTTTTGTGTTATCCCTGGTGTTGGTGTGCATTTCATGGTTTAGAATATATGTATGATTGTAATTAGTCTGCTTGCCACCGTATTGATGTTCTATATCATGCATCTGTTTTATTGCCATGTTTTATGCTTGATTTGTGTACACTTTTACCAAATAAAATCCTTTTTTTTTGTTTTTGTTGGGTTTAACGTCGCACCAACCGAATTATATCATCATTTGCCCGTATCTACTAACTTTAAAATTAAAACTTCTAAAGTATTCTTGTCGAAATAATTTCACAGACATTTTCCTTGTATAACCATCTTCAAAAACTGTTCAAGCAAGCGATGTTACACAGGTGAGCGATCTTGGGCCATCCTGGCCAAGTTTCTAATCCCAGCTGATGCAGTTTAAAACTAAATCTAAATTTATCAAGTCAATCCTTTAAACCAGATTTCTTAAAAGAGGTTAATCAGATTTTGGTCAACTAATAGATTTGTTCAAAACTTAACCAACTGCTCATTTACACTTATTTGTGTACACTGACGTTTTAGTATTAATCAGATTTTCGCTTGAAGTATTTTTTGAAATTTGATTTTCCTATCCTGCTTCCCTGACCAATATAGCGGTATTTTAGCATAAGTTTAAATTTAACAAACACATTTTGCCTAAGGAATAATATGAATATAAGCACTACTGTATCCAAGTTGTCAAAGATTTGTATTGAAAAGTACATACTTTGCCTAAATCAATTAAAATCATTATCACCTCCCTTTGTCTATCTCAGTTGTGCAATTAAATATAGATTTAAAATAGATTAATTCTGAATCTACATGCTGTTTTAGAACTTGCCTGTTGTATAAGGTGATTGGAATATCCCAATATTTATCAAATGCAAGCGTAAAACTGGATATTATACTGAAATTAAAAAAAAATAATCAACTTTTTAAGTATTTTTATATAAAAGTGAGATAAGTACTAAAACTCATCAAAAGTAATAAAATATACATTTCAAATAGGGATGTAACTCTATGTAATGGCTCTTACTGTTCCTTAAATGAATCTCTAACAGAATATATGAAAGCTGAAAAATGTCATAAAATGTTGCTCGGATGTGACTGTCCACCTTTAACCCAGTAAACATTTGTCGGATCCCGACGTCGGATTAACGTTGGATTTTGGTTGTATCTACAAACCGTTTAGACGTCGGATCGCGATTTTCCAATGTATATCCATTCATTATCCGACCGAAATCTGACCATTTTTCAATGTAATTTGCGATCAAACATGTAATCAACACATGTACATGTTGATTGTATTTTCTTATCTTTATTCTATATTATGGCGGCCTAAGTCTAACATAATAAGTTCAAATGGTAATCCGATAATTGAAATTTTCAAGTTAGTTATTTTTGCATGATTCTTCAACTCCGCTAAAGTGTCCACCTGAATGGTATAAAATTCGAGAGTTTCATCCGTTTCATCATTTAATCAAAGTCGTACGCTAGTGCTATTACTGAAGAAAAGAAAATAATAACTGCGTGCAAAACAAACATGTAAAATTTTAAATTCTGAAGACAATCTTCCATATCTTCATAAAGTGTAGTATAACGCATTTTTTTTAGTTATAAGAATAATACATCTATCTTTGAAAAGTAACTAAGCAAAGAATAGTAGATGTGCCATAGGGTTGATGGTACCATCTGGGGGGATTAATTCTCATAGTGTTCTTTGCATACAACCCTGGAGTAAGATAATATGTGATAGCAATGTATCGACGGTAGCTTTTGGTGTGATATCATCCTGTTATATGCTTACACTTAGATACAAGTTCATGTGAGCTAAATTATATCCAATGTAGACATACGAATTATGGAACATATGCTATTCAGTTCGAATAATTGATGTATATGTAACAAGTATTTAAGAACAAGCAAATAAAACATTTCCCTAATTTTCGACATTTTTTGGTTTGCTTCTCTGAATAAATGTTAAGTAAAATAATGATTATAAAGAACATCTTAATAGCATGGACAACTATTAAGCCTAATTACAGTTCATAATTAGATTTTCTTCATTTAGATGTTAGACCTTGAGGTACTATTTCCCCCTGCCTTCCCTAAGGAATATTCAACATTATGGCTTTCGGAAAGTACATACTGAATGCTTGTTATTCCTACATGAATGCCGTCTACTTGTTAGGGCTTTTGTAAATTACGGGACATTTAATATGTTTCCTAAAACATTTAAGACGATGCAATATTGTTACAAAATAATTAAGAAAAAGTGCATTCTGTAGATTACTAACAATCTTATTGAACCATTTATTGAATGTGCTTTAAAACAAGATTTCTTTCACGTACCCGTTAACATCTAAATTAGTGTAATTTACGTAATTTTATTACCAACATTATAGATATTTTACTCGTACTAATAACCCAATGACCAAAATGTTTATGATTCTTCAATACAATTGAAAGTACACTGAATAGTGTTTCTTATAACTATTTTTTCTGCGATGGAAGGAACTTTTCCATGATGTAATCTCCGTATAAGTTTGTATGTTACCAAAATGTTACAAAACTGATATTTCTGAAGTGAAGAAAATACCCTACACAGATCGGGAAAAATCATAGCATTTTATAATAAATATACATTATTTGTGTTGTTAAACTAGATATTTACTAGAATGCAGTGAAATACCATCTCATTTCAATAGTTGTGAGACTTTTACGTGATATGTGTTACCGAAATCAGTACAAATCAATTATATATGTTCAAAAACATAATTATACATGTATATATTGTAATACATTTTAGAAACAGGTTTTAAACAGATTAAAAAAAACAAATAGATACTCAGTGGAACACCATGGCTTCATATGGATTTAATCATTCTTAGTTTAAATGTTAGAAATCTTCTTTACACTTACTTATTTACAGATGACACATATATATTCAACCATAATTATTTGACCTTCAACTGATGTTTATGTAAACAAGTAACGGAACTTGTTGACAATCCAAGCCTTGAAAATCTGTTGTAAGTGAAACAGCGTTCAAAGAATACTCTTAAAAGTACCAACACTTCAAAAGTTTGAGAGAGAGACATCACGGAAAAGGGCACACTTCCGTATATAATTTATTGATATCATTCATGATATACTGGTATTAATACAGGCCACAAATGTCAACGACGTGGATGTGCATATAGGGGTCTGGCACAAGTTGTGCCCACTATCAATTGCGTCCAATCATCTGAACGATGTAATGTATCTACCTGCTTATCCGTTAGTTGCTTCAAGCCTATTGGTATCACTGCCGAGTCCGCTTCCGGAGAAAACTAGTACTGGTGTCATTAGAAAGGTCATGATTGTGACCCCAGTGGGGCTCGAACCCACGACTCCTGGATTGAACCGACAACTTATCTACTAGACCACTGCTCCCCTATCTGTTCCTAATGATGAATCTTGAAGTAACCCGCCTTTGTGCAGAAAAGCTTTTGAGGGGTTATAGCTTCAGTGTGTCTAGATCAGCCATACCAGCATCACAGAATGCTGTAAAACGTACTATAGAACAGACTATCTAACTTCATGCCAAGAAAAAGAAATGCATCATAAGTTTCAGCAGAAAATGTTTTTCATACTACAGGTGTTGTTTGACACAGCACATGCGAGCTTAATATGTTGAAGCTACAAAACCGTAAGCAGACATGACTTCAGAAGACAAATTCACACACAAAGAAGTGGAACCTGCGCAGATCAAAGCTTATTGAAAAATGTGAGGACAGTTGTAGAAAAAATATACATCCATTCAAAGTAAAAAATTGGCAATAACAGCCTTTACTTTAAAAAAATCAAAGAAAGTGACCAGCTCGCACAATAGAATGGCTCAGATAAGAGCTGAAAGAAATGTGTTTAACCGCCTCGATAGCCTAGTGGTAGAGCGTCCGCTTCGAGTGCGGGAGGTCGTGGGCTGTAATATTAGTCTATCATAATGAACACTCAAGGAAGGGTTTGAAATCTTAGTCATGCCAATTCGTTCATTCACAAAATTCAAATTGTACAGTCTTTCTCAGAACAACAAAATGTTATACAGGTTGAGCATCCATATTTCTCTTCTTACCTATATTGTATGTCCTGCCTGTGCATTTCAATCCCCTTTATGCCACTAAATGTGTCCTTGGTTATGCAGTTTTCAACAGCTCAATAGTATATCAAGAGAAGACTTTTTTGCAGCATTTATGTCATGGATAGCAAGACTCTAAAAGTGTGGAGGAGAATACTTTGAAGAGATGATGTGAAAAATGTCTGGTTCTGATTGATATCAAAGGCAAACGAAGACCAGTGACAGGATTTATTAGATCAACCTCGTAGTGTACTGATGAATAAGTGAATATTTAGAAGCGTCTAAAGGTCACAGACATTTAAAGGGCAAACTGTTATTTGTATCTTGTCAACATCTGCTTTATGTACATTTGTTGTATCTCTTATGTGGTTGGTACTGTAAAAGTCAGAGTTGAATGATGTCTGCTCATAGCTTGAAGTTATATCTGGGGAATTTGGGCAGTCAGTATCAAATTGCGAGGTATCAGTAGTCGCTGTGGTGCCAACTATTTTTAGGCTATGGAACTAGACGATGCTCCTGTAATGGTGCACGTTCTACCATGAGATACCCTGGTGAGGGAATTGAGATGCCGTGTTTCTTGATTTCTGCGTTAGCTTAAGGAGTGTTCGGATAGGTAGTTGAATTTGAGACGGGGTATCAATATTATCTTTTTCAACAATTTGCTGATCGATAATGATATCCTGCTTCTCGGGCTAGTACTTGATTTGCCTCACGGTGGCCTCAATAGTATTATCATACCTCTCCTGGATGCGCGCGTGGATGTTTCAAATGTCAAACTAATGCTAAAATATTAAGAAAGTAGGTCAGTATGTCACATTCATGGTCACTGGAAGTCAGTTTTTAGATTGGTGTGCAAATCTATACATGCCATCAAAATTTCAAGGCTGTATCTTAAAAAACAGTAGTTGTCAAAACATAATGGCGAAAATCTACAGCGAAATACTTGGCGACTTTTATCAATATACACTGCATTTTGTATTTTATTAAATACATGCTACAACGTGTAGCCATTCAACAACACAAAACTTAAAATCACCAGTCATTTACTTTTTATATAAAATCAGACAATGTATCACATAATAAAATTAACTTAAATAAATTAACTTAGAAATAAGATCAGGCATTTGTTGCAAGTTAACAACTGTAACATTTACATATATCACCTTCTGCGAGTTTTCAGATTTGTTTTTTTTTATTCATGAGAAAGATAGGTTGCTTGGTTAAAAATGTTAAAATATGTCACATTTGGAAAATTCATTTAAAGAAATGTCGTTTCAAATGTTTTAAGTTAAATGTGTTTTATTATCTGTTTTTCAAGTTCAGATATTCAATGCCGGGGTAAAGATTTACAATGCGGAGACTAAGAATTGCCTTTGGTAATTGACCGTGAACGAGTAGACAAAAAACAATGAACTTTATATCATGCTGAGGACGAATGATAATGACTTTTTGTAATATAGGGGGTATTTTGTTTGAAAGTGTCGTTTTCTAATTAAAACTCTAATAATATTGTTGACGTTTGGACAAGGCTTGATGTCTTCGCCGTTCGTCTGCTGTAAGATTCGTTAAAAGTTATTATGCAATTATATTTAGATAGTACCTTTCAAAGCTGATATTTCCCACAGAAAAAAAAAAATTCAACAACAAAATGACCAAAAAGAAAAAAGTTCTAAATCACGCGGGAAGATATTTTTCCGATGGGAAATGCTGGTCATAACATTTTGAAATTTTTTTTTATTGTTTTTGTGTAAGCTTAAATTCGTATTCTTTCATTGACTCATGTTCACTAGTATAATGGATGGGAAAGTGTCCGTCTACATCATGATTTTCATAAAACTTCTCATACAATATTTCGGAACATTCTTTTTCGTAAATTTTCTTCGATTAATTGTAAGTACATGTACCTTTGATATAAACTTGCCCAAATCCAAACTGGCGGATTATATATACAACTGCACGAAAGATTTTTGTAGCAATGTCACGTCTCTGGTATTTCTTGGACACCACAAGACCAAGGAACTTAAAAGCTTCGTCATTGCTATAGTGATCAAAGAATCCAGCCTCGTTATCACTATGAAAAATTTTTTTTTTCTCTTGTGTCTTTTTTGAATTCAAATTCCTCTCATCGACCTTATCTAACCAGGTCTCAGAACATTTATGCTTTCAATAAAAAGTCCCTAACCCGTAAAAAACAAGTAAAACTCCGGATTCAAGACACTAAATTTTGAGGCAAAAATGGCCCAAAATGCACACCTGGCGACCTGTACCGTATTATCTGCAAATGACTGGCCTTAAACATATGTATACTTTAAAGCATGTGACTAGACAAAAATAATAGTGGGAAGAAAATGTCTCATAACCGTTTACTTTTTCCGCAAATTTGAGCTGAATCTTGATGGATGGATGACCGTTTCTATTTCGTCTGACTTCCGTTACCGGCAGCCTGGAAAACCTGTTATGGGCTCGTGGGATGAGCTAATGGGATGGGATGGGTTTGGCTGAAGGTCATTGGATCGTGGGCCCAAGGTCAGAGAAATATATAGTGAGAAACATAAATTAAAAGTTCAACTGGGCAATTAAGAGGACAGCTAAGGATAACAGGGACGACAGCCTGTAATTACAATTCCCAGAGTGACTCACACTGTATTGGCTGTCATGAAGGGAAACAAAGAAAGAAATTACCGACACTTAGTTCTCTAACTCGTTAGAATCTACTTCTACGGTTCCAATATAAGTGATGAAAAATTTATAGACTGTATTTTTTATCATACGTAAAGGAAAAAAGCAATTATTTTGAACAAAATGTAATCATTTATTGTCCACTTGGTGTTAATGTAAACATCACATTTTATTATAAGTAAAGCCAAAAAAAAAAGCAATTATTTTTAACAAAATATAATCATTTATTGTCCACTTGCTGTTAATGTAAACATCTTTTTTGTGATAAGTAAAACTAAAAAGTAATTATTTGGAACAAAATATGGTCATTTATTGTCCACTTTGTGTTAATGTTAACATCAAAATCTATTACCAATAAATTGAAAATTGCCATATGTTTGAGAATCCCCCTTTTCATATGTTATAATATGTCTCATATATTATTAAATTCATTTCTGTCATCCTTTTATATTGAAATTTGTCAATTATTGTTTTCTTCTTATTTTCAGTAACTTTTTTTTTCAGAATTGATTTATCATAAGTTCCATTTCATATTTTCTCTCAAAATTATTTTTTCATCAAATTAATGTTGTAGGTTCATTCTCTGACTTAGAGGCCAACTGCTGAATTCATCATTTTTCTCCCTGTGACATATATACATGTAATTCTACCCTTTATCTTCATAATTCTTCATTATACCAAATTGTTTTGCTTTAATATTCAAATACATTTCTTCCGCTATATAAGTCTACTTTTATTTCATAAAGGTATCACTTTTAAATATGATGTTGAAAATTCATAAACCAACACAGTTTTGTCAAAACATGTTTCGCTTTTAAATTAATAAGCTTCTTCAGTTGACAAAAACATACACAATGATACGTGAAATACGGAAATGACGTCGACGCGCCAAATGGACGTCGACGTTTAGACGCCACAAATGGCTGATAAAAGTGCATCATGAAATAATACGTCTATGTATGTTAAATAATATACATTATTATACTATTTTTCAATGTAACAGTTGTAGACGTTATAATTTAGATTATTTTTTTTTAAATACACATGCAAGATGTATATATTTTTTAATTTTCATAATATTATTTTAAAATTATTACTGTTCTACGTGTTTTTATTTTTCATAATATTACTGTATGTAGTCACTGTTATTAGCCTATTTGAATAAGACATTAACCAATTTTGTTACTCTCGGCCAGATCTTATTGACAGTATGGCATGAATTCCCAGGAGTATCATTTATTTTATAGAGAACTGTTCACCTTAAGAAACCTTCGAGAATCTGAGAAAATTTTAGGGGCAAATAAGTTTAGCCCATGTCCGTGTGCCCATCCCATCCCATCTTACGAGCTCATCCCATGAGCCCATCCCAGGTTTTCCAGGATCCCTTCCGTTACCTCAGGTAAGATTTTAGACCCAGTCGTCTACATGGAGCAAGGAACAAAATCGATTCCAGCATTTATTTATTTTACACAATAATTACTAGTTCGCAGGAATCCTTAGTTCTATAAACATCATAAATAACCAGTTGAATATAAATGCCTTTAAATACACCTACCTTTTTCATTTAGAAAACGTACCCAGACCGCATACAAAACAGGCCCCTGCCACTTAACGGACGCTGTGTGTGAAAAAAGTGACTAACCTGTGACTTTTTACGTCGCGTAAAAATGTTCAATACAAGTAGAGACTGTACAAGAATTATTCGCGTACTTAGATTTTTGTGATGTATACATGCACCGGTAACGAGTAAAATCGTAAACAATGGATATTATGTTAAGGAATCATTGGAATGAATGAATGATTATCAGTCTTAGTCTTAATACTGATTGGCAGCGAATCTTAATGACTTGTGTGTTGTAGTTGTAACTGTAATTTCATATCGATTGAAATCGTCTTAAAACTACACCGTTCGTCTGCTACTAATGCGCGAATACGAAAGAATCTTTGTAAGTTATATTTCACAGGTACTGCCAGTTAGTAAGTTCATACAGAGAAATTTAGGCCGTTTTGACCGACTGAAAATGTTTGAAAAGTTAGATTAATATATTTTTCTCTACACGAAAATTGCCGTTAGCTAACAAAGTCAACACACCGATATCCCGCAGTACTCCGAACATGTCATTGTTACAAAATTGTTCCAGTCCATGTAATATAGTCGAGTGGAGAATAAGTGTGTTCTTACACTGCCTAGCTATAGAATATGCTGTTATAGCGAAATTGTAGTGTCTGCACTAGAAGTAAACGGTCCTAGGTTCGAGTCTCGGTCAGAGATTAAATATTTTGCATTCTGTTTCATCATATCTTTGAAGGTTATCAGACTGTTCTAGATGTTCTATATTTTAGTGAACAGTATAATGGATCATTGTTTAGCAATCCTGATCACTGTCAATGTAAAATGAACTACACCCAAAATATAAAATAGCCAATATATCATGTCGCTTTGATGGTTCTTCTCTATATATCCAAGAAGAGTTACATTTCCTTGATCACAAAAAAATTCTTTCACATGAAATTATTAAATGCTAATTACTATGCACTTTTGGATGCAAAATCATATTTATATCTATTTTTGAGGCATATACCGACATCTGCACACATTTCAAGGTTTTTTTACTACGTAAATATGTTTTGAAAAAAATAGGTGCTATCTGTTCACTATCAGACATTTGCAAATTAAGACAAAGTTCGAATGTTAAATATTTTTTGAAAGTCGTTTGTCGTTTGCTGAATGATATTAACATTATTTCGAATGTATGTTTAGTAAACTTCACTCTGCTCTTTAAGTTCATAAAAGGAATAGGAATTTCAAAGGAAATATTACCTGATAAAGAATACAAATTGCTGTGAAAAGTATCAAACTATTGTATGAGAATGTCAGACATGTTCAACTAACACCGAGATATTTAGTCTGTGGACACACATGAACAGACGAATAAAATTTATTAACGTATCACTTATTGCTTGCGCAATAATTGTTCATGGTTACAATGATATGATAAGTTAATTGAAGCTTTCTTTTACATAAATTAAACATGAAAATTAACACAATTAGAATTCATTTATAACCAAGATGGATAACATGCAATACTTAAGGAGAGGTAATATTGTTGTTTTATCCCTTTAAACTTGTTTATTTCTATGAAGGTTAAATTTATAACAAGTTTTTTACTTCCTGTTTTCAAATGTCTGGTTTATTTGTAATGCTGTTAACAACGTATAGCATATCATCATTTTTAAACTCTAACAAATAAGATTTAATCTTTCTGAACTAGAATCTTTTTTATCCAAATCATACAAAACATACATGGATAAACATATATTTTATGACAAGAAATTAACTATATCTATTTTTTACCGATTTAAAACATGTCCTTTACCAGGTCTAATTGCCTTCTTGTTTGCTTGCTTCACTGCGACTTGGGATTGTTTTGTTTCAAACTTAATTATAAGAGACACTCGAGTATTTGGCAAGAAAAAGATCTGTTTTGTTGAAGGTGTTATCCTAACCAGACATACGAAGGTCTATTTAACACAAGCTTACAAATTGCACACACCCATTTTCAAAGTAATAATGTGAGAAAGTTGATTTCTATAATGATTCAAAGAATCTTGATTTTTTTGTTCGCAGTTAAACCCGTGTATCCGTGGCATAATAGAATCAAAAGAAGAAAATTAATAATTGAGCCGCACCATGAGAAAACCAACATAGTGCATTTGCGGCCAGCATTGATCCAGACCAGCCTGCGCATCCGCGCAGTCTAATCAGGATCCATGCTGTTTGCTAACGGTTTCTCTAATTGCAATAGGCTTTGAAAGCGAACAGCATGTATCCTGACCAGACGCGTAGGCTGTGGACGGAAGGTCGGCCAGACAAACACAAATTCATATTTTCTCAAACATGTTTTGGACAACAACAAAAAAACGTAAAATATTCACACCATTAAATCTTTACCAGTGCAGGTGTAATTCATAATATAGCTGACCATTCCATGAGATAACGTATTCTTATTAGGCGATTCGACATTCTTTGGACAAATATCTAGCTTAACGCGCACATAGCTTTCCGTAACAACCCGTGAATGTCGACATCGCAAACGAAGAATACGTAAAAATACGGAAACTGACGATTGTCATTACAGGTTCACTTCCTTAGATTGCTTTACCTCCTATAATGACTGTACCTTTAGTGAAAACTCGGTCTTTACGGTCGTAAGTTGGGGAATCCAAAGCCCTAGAACATCTTTTTAATCTAAAGTTAATGTAAGGTAAACTACTTTATTAATAAACGGTCGTTAAGTAAGAATTCCTTTTTGCTGTATTGATCAAAATGGTTTCGTTATTTTGACGTTTCATCATCGTAGTATCGTGCTTTGGGCGTAATGGCCCTAACGGGACACCGTAACAGACAAAATATGAAATGAATTTGTTTAAAAGGTATAGAATTGTAGATATGTAATTACAACGAAGATTAGTTCAAGCTTGATATTCATTAAACGTCATGAAAAATGGTCCTATAATCAAGTTGTATGTTTAAAAGGAGATAATCCGGTTATAATTAAGAAGAGATAGTATCATTGCTACCTCCCTTTAAACAAGTCTGTCACAAAGTAATGATATAATTTTGTTTATCTGCAAAAAGCATGGAATAAAAGAGGAAGTTTTTTTTCTGTATCTTAAAGATGGTCAATCAAATTAAGGCATCATTTTATGACATTTTTCATTTTAAGTGTATTCTGTTTTGAACAAAAAGATCCAATATATAGTTAGATTCCTATTAGAAATGTGTATGCTTTATAAATTTTTTTGGAAGTTTGTATTATGAAAGTATTAAATAGCTGGACTCTTTCATTTGATTTCAATATAATTTCTATTTAACTGATACAAGTACTGAGATATCTCAATAATTTTGACCAAAATGTAAGTTTTAATGTAATTATGTTTGTTAAAGGGAATTCCTATTGTTTTTTACGCGCATCTTTCTGCGCAGCCGACACTTTCTATGGAAAACTGAAGTGAAGTGAACATTTATTGAAACATTTGCCAGACAATCTTAAATGTGAGGAATTTTGAATGAAATAACATTTTTGATAAGTTTTATCAGTAATCAAATGTTGATACTGGTTTATGTTGTATTGACAAGTATCATGCTTGACAGATATCTTGCCATTTTTGTGGCTGTTTTTTCACATCGCATTTTAGTACAAAGACAGTGTTGTTCATATAATGTAAGACAATTGACTTAGTACTGATAAGACAGTATCACCTTTCAGATTATTTAGTATTCAATTAAAGAAGGAATTAAGAATGTTTAAAACATTTTTAAACCTTCTAGCAGATATACATGTAATCAATTTGGTCAGGCGCGCGCCATTTTTCGTCCGAATAGGTGTTGTATTCAAGGTCTTAACATAAAATTTAGCCTGGTGACCCATACATTTTTTTTTCATTTGTACTTATTATTGTAAGAATATGGTACTACAAATATGACTATGATATCAAATAAGTATAAATTAAAATCTGTAAAAAGAATAAACCTTATTGTGCTGTCTTGATGTATATTTTAGTTGGTATTTATAAAAAAGCAGAAAAAAAACTATGAAAGTGTAGAAAAATCGCTGGCAGTTTCAGCAACAGTTGGTATATTTAAAACAATTTTTCACAAAAATAAGCCTGGTGACCCATTGTTTTCATTTGTTCATTGTTTTCAGCACAAATTTTCCTATCATATATGTGAATTAGAAAAAATCTATGAAAGGAAAAAACTATAAGAATTCTCTTTAAATCTACAGAGATGCTAAGATAACTTTGTTGGGCAACCACGGTAGGGAATTCAATTACTAAAAACAATCTCACCTAAAATCGCACATGTACACGGAGGGGGAACCAACATATGTATTCCAAAATTGGCAACATTTAAAATTATATGTTGTGCTTCAGGTAGTACATATATGGTAAACATTTCACAGAAAAACATATGAGATTTTTATTTGTGAGTGAATTTTGTGAAATGACATTGTTTTGCCAAAATATCGCGATGCAGTGCAACCGAGTATACATTACCAAGCACGTATTTACTAAGTGCATTTACCTTACCTGTATTTGTAGAAATGACGGAATAAAACTTTTCCCCCGTGAAGCGGTATGACTGATAACTAGTAACATTTTTATCAACAGATGGAAATATATTGTAATTACCCTGCGCCTGCTTAGATTTTGCCCTTGAAACCTTCCGTATGCTAAACCCCACTCAGAAGAAAAACTATATGGCGACCACTTTGCTAGGAAAATATTTATTGGCGAAAAACCGGATGGGATACATATGTTGTGCATGGGCTACACATATGTTGCATTAATTCTTTTAAAACTCCGCAGATTTTGAGCTAAAATGAAGGCTTGATGCCTTGTTCTATTCAATTCGTTTCTTACACTCACATTCTCCTCTGTATCAGGCTAATGTCAATATCGTGTGACAACTTCGAAACGACATTTTCAAGGTTTTAGAATATGTTTTGATGAGATACTGGTCCCTTATCAAAATCAGTCTGTTCAAGGCATAACACCAATAAAACAAATCATTTACTAGCATTTTAAAAGAACGGACTATATTATTGTTACATTTTGTTACGTATTGTTACGGTATCTCTGTAAGTAGTTATGATCCCCGGTACAAGAGAGTGCCTTGTTAATGTTGAATTGCCTATTTTTAGATTGTCAATATTTCTTTATTTGTTAAAATTTTCCTTTTTTGTTACGGGTTTGCGATGATTTGGCGAGTCCCTTGAAATGTCAAAATAGATAACAAGGATCTGCAAGCATAGTTATTCTTATACTCTCAAAAAGGGCCAATATACATATATAGTTACGGCTTTGTCCGTCCTTCTGTGCGTCACACATTTTGTCCTGAGCATAAATTACATTTGATTGAAACTTCAGGTAGTCATAAAACCCATTAAGACAAAGTGTAGTGTCAAAGAACAATGACTCTGTCTTTCCTAGTTTTTGAATAACCCCCCTTCATTAGATAACATAATGCTTGTCCGGGGCATTATTTCGAAAGATTTAAATGTATTGGACTGAAATTACACAAAATAATAGAGGCCATTGACAGTTAGTGCAGTGTCAAAGAACCATAATCATGCCGTACCTAGTTTTTTAATTATCTCCCTTTATTATAAAAATATGGCTTCTGAAAACAACTCTTTAAGCGACTCTCAATATAAGGGAGTATTATCATTAATGTATAAAAAGGGAGAACGCGAAGATTTGAGAAACTAGCGACCTATAATCATACTTAATGTTGATTATAGAATTGTGGCAAAATGTCTTTTGAAACGCTTAAAACCTGTTTTACTATATTTAAACAATTCTGATCAAAAAGGGTATATAGAGGGCAGAAACATTAACGAGGCAAATAGATACATTCAAGATTTAATTAATTATTGTGATAATCAAAATCAAGACGGTCATTTCATTTTTCTCGATCAGGTCAAAGCGTTTGATCGGTGCGAATGAAAATGGATTGATATATGTTTACAAAAATTTGGATTTGGTCAAAACTACAGAAACTGGGTCATCATGCTTCTTCAACAGTGAGTATTCAGTGTAATGGTTTTATGTCAAGTTTTTCACCATCACACGTTCAATAAACAATGTTGCCCATGTGCACCTTTTATATATATATATTCTACAAGCATCTGCTAACCTATGGCCTGCAAAATACGAAATAATAACCAAATATTAGGCATCCAACTTCCGGTACTTGATGACGTCACCTACGAAGCAAAAATAAACCAGTCTGTGGATGACACGCAACTGTTCGCGAAAAATGAAGACTCTTTGTACCATATTTTCAAAGATCTTAAACTATATGAACGCGCGTCTTGGGCAAAATTAAACAAAGAAAAAACTACCGGTCTATTTATAGGCAGATTAAAAGACAAAACTCAAAACTGTAAAGAAATAAATTGGACTAAGTCTTTTGTTAAAACGCTTGGCTTTCATCATGGCTACGGCATTGGCAATGAGGACATCTGGAGAAAAAAATCAATAAAATCAAATCATGTCTAGAAGTTTGGAAATCAAGAGATCTCTCTTTTAACGGAAAATCATTGATCATCAAAACTTACGTTTTTTCAACTATAATGTACGAACTAGAAACACGTGGTATACCAGAAAGAAACGCAAACGAAATAGAGCAAATAATTTTCAACTTTCTTTGGGATAATAAAAAGCCCCTAGTTGCAAAAAATACACTTAAGCGAGAAAAATATTCCGATGGTCTCAATCTTTTTAGTATATCAGACCTGAGCATGGCTTTAAATATAAAAATGTTATACAAGATTTTGCATGCAGATGTTCAAAATTGGAATGTAATAGGAAAGTCTGAGTTGTCTGCACGAGATAAAGAATATGACCAAAGATATTTTATGTGTACATGCTCATTTTTTTGATAAATCACTCCTGAAAACCTCGGTTCATGATTTTTACATGCAAGCAATAAGAAAACTGGTGTGATTTTCTCAAACGTTTTGAACCGTTAAAATCGGACGACCTCTTAAATTGTAATTTATTTGGAAATCATAAAATTTTATCACGCAGTAAGCCACTGTATTTTAAGTCCTTTTTAAAAAGTAATATAGTTACAATTCAAGACGTCTGGGATTATTCAACTGGGAATTTCATTTCAGAAAGAGAGCTTCTACGAAAATTAAATAATTCCACTAACTGGATTGCAGAGTGGATGCAACTTAAATCCAGCATACCAAAAGAATTTTCGAATATCTTAAAGGTAGGGTCCGAAATACAGGTGAATGATCAAAATAACCGGAATATCATTTTGTCCCAAAGAAATTTAAATATCTGTACGCGAAATGGAAACGAAATTCAGCCTATTAAATTGCAATATATCTGAACGACATAATCAACTAAAAAACTTCATACAGAACAAAAATGGGAAGAAAAGTTTAAAACTACAAGCATTTTGATAAACTGGAATTGTACTTGGTCAAATTTGTACCGTTGTTATTCCACAAGAAAAGCTAAGCAGTTCCAATGGAAATCTTTACATAATTGTATTTTCACAGAAAACAAACTAAGTTTGATGCGTCTCTCAAACGGTATTTGTAACATGTGTAAATCTCATAGGGAAACATTAATACATTTATTCTGGGAGTGCGAAAAAGTAAAACCAATCTGGAAATATATTCAACAATATTAAAAGAACCATTTAAAATACTGAATATTAACAATATTGTTTCGTTTGAAGACATTGCTTTTGGACTTCAAATAATGCTAATTTAACCAACACGTTTATATTCGAAACTAAATTGCACATTTGGAAATTTCGGAATTTACATAAATTCAGAGCTGAATTAGAAACCCATTCACTTAAGAATTTAAAAATGTCAATAATCAACACCGTAAGACAACAAATACAGTATCAAAACACGACTAATGAAAATCAACAAGCGGTTTTTTCATATAGTAAGTACAAAATGTTCTGTTGGAAAAGAATAATAAAAAAAAGAGAGAAAAAGAGGAAATAAAAAGAAAGAGAAAAAAAAGAAAGAAAAAGAATAAGAAAGAAAAAAAATAGTATGATTATATACATATACTCGTATTGCATAAAATTAAGTTTGAAGAAAAATATTTTTCATGAAAGTTACTGTTTCTAGTTAATTTATTATATATATACTTATGTTGTATCTGTCTTTGATGCCTAAAATATTTATAACAAAAGGGGTATATATGTTTTCTTTTTTTCTTTTTTTTTTTTTTTGGTAAAATGCTGCCGGTAAAATATAGAAAGCAGTTTTATTATTCAGATGGTAAAACAATATTACATATAGTTTTAAGATATAACATAGCAGAGACTGATGCTGATTTAAGCAACTTTAGAACGTTTCAAAGGCGGTCAAATCGATTAGCTCATAACATTTCACAATGCAAGACAATCTGATTTTTTTTCATTTATCTCTTTTTCATTAATCAGCATGAACTTGTTCAAAGTGAAAATAAGGTTAATTTTTATTGACTTTAATATTTCCCTTTTCCTTCTAATTCACAAGATTATAAGAAATAAATCAACATACATATACCGTATGTGTGGTATACAGATACCATAATAATAATTATTTTTGTATATCTGTCAGTATAGTGTATCAATATTTTGAGAAAAAATAATGGTTTTCAAATTCAATGAAGATCTTGGATTGCACGCCACAAATCTTGATTTTTAATGTATTTTCTTTCTTTTCGTTTTGTACTTATTAATACTTATATTAATGACATGTTTTATGTTATAACTTTAAAGTCATTGAAATGTGTCTTTTTCTAAAATATCAGCTAGTTGATTGTTGAAACGAAACTTAATCTTGAATCATGGCATGGAAAAGTAATAAATGCTTTTCGACAAGTAAATGAAGAAAATGTTCCATTTTTGGCAGAACTATTAAAAACGAAATTGCTCGGGAAATTACGGTGGTATGTTTAGGACATATGTTATTTTTTTTAAGATTAAATTATCTCGTGCGCACGACATCTTATCTTGAGCGATCAACATCTTATCTCGTGCGCACGACACCTTATCTCGAGCGATCAATATATTATCTCGTGCACACAACATCTTATCTTGAGCGATCAACATCTTATCTCGAGCGATCAACATATTATCTTGAGCGATCAACATGTTATCTCGAGCGATCAACATATTATCTTGAACGATCAACATCATATCTTGAGCGATCAACATATTATCTTGAGCGATCAACATCTTATCGCTCAACATATTATCTTGAGTGATCAACATCTTATCTCGAGCGATCAACATGTTATTTCGTGCGCACGACATCTTATCTTGAGCGATCAACATATTATCTTGAGCGATCAACCTATTTTCTCGAGCGATCAACATCTTATCTTGAGCGATCACCATATTATCTCGAGCGATCAACATCTTATCTTGAGCAATCAACATATTATCTCGAGCGATCAACATATTATCTTGAGCGATCAACATCTTATATCGAGCGATCAACATATTATCTTGAGCGATCGACATCTTGTCTTGAGCGATCAACATATTATCTTGAGCGATCAACATCTTATATCGAGCGATCAACATATTATCTTGAGCGATCAAAATATTATCTTGAGCGATCAACATCTTATCTGGAGCGATCAACATCTTATTTCGTGCGCACGACATCTAATCTCGAGCCTCGAGCGATCAACATCTTATCTCGAGCGATCAACATATTATCTCGAGCGATCGACATCTTATATCGAGCGATCAACATATTATCTTGAGCGATCAACATCTTATCTCGAGCGATCAACATATTATCTTGAGCGATCAACGTCTTATCTTGTGCGATCAACATCTTATCTCGAGCGCACGACATCCTATTTATATATATTAAGGCCCTTTGTGTGTGCATTTAAGTCATCAGTAAAACATACGGACAAGTTGTTAATTAGGGTCCCGCCTATTCCGCTGTTATTTAAACTTCCCACAAGTACATGTACAAGTTTATCACATCAATTGGAAAAGCAATGCATATAATTGGTCATCCTCTCTTCAAAATCAAATGAACATAACCAATGATGCATACTGCATGTTAAAACAGCAACAAATTTCAGTTCGACTGATAAATTCGCGCAGAAAAGTTGCATGTATGAATTAAGGGAAAACAAGGAAAATCGTTTAACATATGGGCGAAGTATGGAAGCCCTGGAGGGACAATTGATTTCCGTACTTCCCACTTCTGACTTCTAACTTTTGCATTTCTCACTTCCAACTTCTTGACTTCCTACTTCCTACTTCTAACTTCCGCACTTCTGACTTCTAACTTCCACACTTCTGACTTCCAACTTCCTGACTTTCGACTTCTGATTTCAAACTTCCACACTTCTAACTTCCGACTTCTTGACTTCTTACTTCCTTCTTCTAACTTCCGCACTTCTGACTTCTAACTTCCGCACTCCTAACTTCCAGATTTTCGAATTCTGATTTCCAACTTCCACACTTCTTACTTCCGACTTTTGACTTCTTACTTCCCTCTTCTAACTTCCGCACTTCTGACTTCTAACCCGCACTTCTGACTTCTAACTTCCTGCCTTTCGACTTTTGATTTCCAACTTCCACACTTCTTACTTCCGACTTCTTGACTTCTTACTTCCCTCTTCTTACTACCGCACTTCTGACTTCTAACTTCCACACTTCTGACTTCTAACTTCCTGACTTCCGACTTCCAACTTCCGCACTTCTGACTGCCAACTTTCCTTTTTTGGAAGTCGGAAGTAAGAAGTGTGGAAGTTAGAAGTCGGAAGTATGAAGTCAGGAAGCTGGAAGTCAGAAGTGCGGAAGTTAGAAGTCAGAAGTTTGGAAGTTAGAAGTAGGAAGTAGGAAGTCAAGAAGTTGGAAGTGAGAAGTGCAAAAAGTTAGAAGTTAGAAGTCAGAAGTGTGAAGTACGGAAATCAATTGTCCCTCCAGGGCTTCCATAGCGAAGCCTACATACTATTTTTTTTTTGTCAAGGACTTAAATTTATTTCTTTGCATCATCACTGATTTTTTGCTGCCTTTTTTATCAGTTTCCGTATTTAAATGTCTAACCCTGCAAACATGTGAAACGGTTATAAGTATAATATAAATAAAAAAAAAACGGTGGCAGCCGTATGTTTTTACTAATGATCTGAATTCACACAAAGCTCCTTAATAGATATTGATAAGATGACCGAGAAAAGATGTTGATCGCTTGAGATAATATGTTGATCGCTCGAAATAAGATGTTGATCGCTCAAGATAATATGTTGATCGCTCAAGATAAGATGTTGATCGCTCAAGATAAGTTGTGGTGCGCACGAGATAAAATGTTGATCGCTCGAGATAATATGTTGATCGCTCGAGATAAGATGTTGATCGCTCGAGATAATATGTTGATCGCTCGAGAAAAGATGTTGATCGCTCAAGATAAGATGTCGTGCGCACGAAATAGGATGTTGTTCGCTCAAGATAATATGTTGATCGCTCAAGATAAGATGTCGTGCGCACGAGATAAAATGTTGATCGCTCAAGATAAGATGTTGACCGCTCAAGATCATATGTTGATCGCTCAAGTTAATATGTTGATCGCTCGAGATAAGATGTTGATCGCTCAAGATAAGATGTCGTGCGCACGAAATAAGATGTTAATCGCTCAAGATAATATGTTGATCGCTCAAGATGATATGTTGATCGCTCGAGATAAGATGTCGTGCGCACGAGATAAGATGTTTATCGCTCAAGATAAGATGTTGATCGCTCGAGATAAGATGTTGATCGCTCAAGAGAATATGTTGATCGCTCGAGATAAGATGTTGATTGCTCAAGATAAGATGTTGTGTGCACGAGATAATATGTTGATCGCTCGAGATAAGATGTCGTGCGCACGAAATAAGATGTTGATCGCTCAAGATAATATGTTGATCGCTCAAGATAAGATGTTGACGCTCAAGATAATATGTTGATCGCTCAAGATAATATGTTGATCGTTCGAGATAAGATGTTGATCGCTCAAGATAAGATGTCATGAGCACGAAATAAGTTGTTGACCGCTCGAGATAAGATGTTGATCGCTCAAGATAATATGTTGATCGCTCAAGATAATATGTTGATCGCTCGAGATAAGATGTTGATCGCTCGAGATAAGATGTCGTGCGCACGAGATAAGATGTTTATCGCTCAAGATAAGATGTCGTGCGCACGAAATAAGATGTTGATCGCTCAATATAAGATGTTGATCGCTCAAGATAATATGTTGATCGCTCGAGATAAGATGTTGATCGCTCAAGATAATTTAATCCTAAAAAAATAATTGCATGTCCTAAACATACCACCGTAGGAAATAAAATGTTGTGTATAATAAAATATTTGTAAGCTTGAAAATAATCAGATAAAAGAAACTTCATAAAATTTTACTTGTCATTTCGTTTTCGAACAAGTTCTATTTCACTGGCGAAGTAACTATTGTGTTCAATTACTGAATTTATTACTCGTATCTTTGTATAAATTGTAATTTAATGTCTTCTTTTATGGTTATTGTTTGTAAATACTCATACCTTGCAAAAATAAATGGGGTTATCCCAATTGGGAGCCCGAAAAAAAGGCTTCTGGAGCATAACTTGAAACGTATAAAAGGCATTTGGTTGAAACTTCACAGAAATGTAGAAGACATTGATAACAAGTGAATTGTCATAAAACAAAAACTATCCTACCTTTTCTTTTTCATTGTCTCACTTTATCTTTAATTTAGTCCGGGCTCCCTTTATTACATTTTTCTGTATCGGGCAAACCAAAATTACCTCCTGAAACACCATGACCCTAAAGTATTTATTTTATTTTATTTTTGAGACCGTTGCCCGAGACACAGATATTTGGCCCAATTATCAGTTCACGTACATGATTCATGGACAGACCATTTCCACAGGTAATGATCGATGCAAAATACCGCCGAAGATATATATATAGAGGCGCACATGGACGGGTAAAACAAACATGAAAAGAACACTTTGTTCAAGAACATATAATTTAGCAGACTTTATCGGCAACTAATATACTATACACCAAACTATACATGTATATTTCCAACATTCACAGCTCAACACACATAGGCAACACATAAACGCCTTCGGATTTAGGAGAGACGCGTTGACTCCTAACTTGAATGTTCTACGCTTAAAGCTATGTTCGTTTCTAATTGTCCCGAGATCATAGGTTAACCCTTTAATACACATGTATATAATATTTGGAATGATGTGACATACACTTGATACGTACTTCCAATTCGTTTCTTTATCCAGGTACCATTTAAGCTCAAGATCTGCGGAGTTTTAAATCAAAGGCCTGAAGGGCCTGAGAGTCGGCTAATGATTAATGTACTGGTAGTATAGTCTACCAGTTTCAGTTTGCTTTTAGTTTTTGAGTTACCGCGGAAGAAAATACGTGGCTTTATCCGAGTATTGCAGAATTACAAGTCATAAATTTGACAGATTACATCGTATATTGGTCATAACAAATGGGATTGACATAACTGAACTTCATTCGATCAATGAACTCTTTGAAATTAGAGACAATCTACTGGAACTACATCACTTCGCTGTGTTGTGAGGCCATTTAATAGAATGAGAAATCGGGCGATAGCAAGGACTCGTCAAACGCTTGAAAACGTTTAGTCGACTCACAAAATTAATGCACCACATATGTTTTTGTTTGTTTTGGGTTTAACGCCGTTTTTCAACAGTATTTCAGTCATGTAACGGCGGGCAGTTAACCTAACCAGTGTTCCTGGATTCTGTACCAGTACAAACCTGTTCTCCGCAAGTAACTGCCAACTTCCCCACATGAATCAGAGGTGGAGGACTAATGATTTCAGGCACAATGTCGTTTATCAAATAGTCACGGAGAACATACGCCCCGCCCGAGGATCGAACTCACGACCCCGCGATCCGTAGACCGACGCTCTACCTACTGAGCTAAGCGGGCGGGCTTGCACCACATATGTATCCCATGCACAACATATGTATCCCATTCGGTTTTTTCGCCAATAAATATTTTTCTAGTAAAGTGATCGCCACATAGTTTTTCTTCTGGGTGGGGTTTAGCATACGGAAGGTTTCAAGGTCAAAATTTAAGCAGGCGCAGGGCAATTACAACATATTTCCATCTATTGATAAAATGTTGCTAATTTTCAGTCATACCGCTTCACGGAGGATAAGTTTTTTCTCCGTCATTTCTACAAATACAGGTAAGGTAAATGCACTTACGTGCTTGGTAATGTATACACGGTTGCACTTTTGGCAAAACAATGTCATTTTCACAAAATTCACTCACAAATAAAAGACTCACCTGTTTTTCTGTGAAATGTTTACCACATATGTACTACCGGAAGCACAAAATATGATTTTAAGCGCTGCCCATTTGGTAATACATTCCGTGATGTGAACATAAATAAGCGTAAATAATCATATTTTAATTTTGTTAAACTTTCGATCCAATCCATGACTTGATCAAAGTCTGATTAGCCATCTTTAAAGGTGGTCAATCACATTTGAGCAACATTTTATGACATTTGTCAGTTTTCATACGTTCTGTTGGAGATTTATTTAAGGAACAAAAAGTCTCATTCCATAGAGTTAGATCCGTATTGAAAAGTATATTTTATTACTTTTTATAAAATTTTGTAATTGTCTCCCTTTAATATTAAAAGTATCAAAAAAGTAGTCTATTTCTTTTGATTTCAATATATATTTCTTTTTGATTAATAAAAATAGAGTAATAAAGTATAACCTCAATCGTTCCAGCACTGTCGATAGTATGCAATGTCATATTACTTATTGCTTTTCTATTATATACTTTCTATTATGATAAAAGCGCGTTTGATTTACACCAAGTAGCACATTGATTACGTCTTATCCTTTATTTTTGGTAAACCAGTTTTGTATTTTTAGACATTATACTACGCACTCTTTATCAATCAGGTGACGGTTTAAGTCGAAATCCATAATAGAATCCATGCAATTATATCATATTTCTGAATGATTGACATTGTTACTTGTACTTGTATAGACATGATATATTATGGATTGCGCTACGTCATGCATGCTCAATAAGAACATTTTTCTGTCATGCAAACAACTTTAAAATGTGCAAAATGTTTAGCGGACCAATAATTATAATGTCATAGCTTATTATGGTTAACAGGAACACCCGTCAATCATAATCTCAGCAATACTAGACATGTCCAGACAGAGCCTGTTACTGACTATAGAATCCGTACCGACTGAACATTATATGTGAAGGCGTGCTGTGCAGTCGTGTTTGCAAAAAAGAAAACATTTTTATGACAGTCCGTTCAGTGTTTTTATTGCAGAGTTTTGCCTAGGACAATGCTGTAAGAGCTGACGGTGTGGTAGAACCTACTGACTACAAAGAAACCAAAAATTAATGGTCAAGAGTTCAAGTTTCCGCTCCTACATAAACATTATTAACATTCGGATAAGAGTGCCGTGTATAGGTACTTTACACTTTGCAAGCTAAAGAACAAGGGTAAATTCTGAATTGGAGCATCTTCTGTATCTTGCACTATTCTCCAACTAAAATTATGAACTTTGTTATTGAATATTCGCTGATTTAGTTTACCTGTGGTGACTAAAAATAAGTTAAAATACAAACAAGCCTTTGCAACAGAGCATGAGATGCGTTCTGCTTTTTATAACCTCTCATAAACAGACTCCATCAAAATAAGTCAGGTTGTGTACATCTACTTTTATGTTTATTTAGACAGTTACACTGCAATGTAGTGAATCTTGGAAAAGGTATTTTTAACTAAGATAGAAATTTGTAAATTATAAGTGTTATATTACCAAAGAGACATCATCTGGGTCCCGTCACGATTGATGACCAAGACTGTACTTGTTCTATTCTTGTATTTCTCGGAGATCGGTTTGGAGACGAGATGAGACCTAGCAATTACAGTTTGGCCTGATTTACAGTTTCTGGCATTTCGGTTATAGTATGGAACATGGAGATAAAGAATTGACAAAGCGTCAAACTTTTTGATTATGTTCGAGTGACTACGTCACAAAGCCTGTTAAATCACTGAAACATTCCATATGTTTCTAACTTTTACACGACACAAATAAAAATGTTTATCAACTTCTTATTTTTGATTTAAAAAATACATTAAATTTTCATGTCTATAAATCCACTACCATCCTCGTGGTTATTTTCATTATACCTTCATGTAGGCATTCATGTACAAACAGAAAGTGAAATTCGTGAAATGTTCCGTAATAATAGAATAAATAGAATCGCTTTCTAAACATCATTTATTTATACTATGTATGGCCTGGTGATGCATTTTCAAACTGTTGAAGGTTGCAGAATATTTACCATAAAACTGAATTGTCTGTTGAAATCAATGACAACTATATTTAACTAAGAAACTATGCAAAAGAGCTATTTAATTTTTACAGGATGAAAACGACTAATTCGAAAGTCTATGTTGAATACTACAATGCTCAGTTCAGTTATATTTTAAACTTTGAACATTATTAAGTGTGTTTTGATTATTTTGAAGAAGTAATTGTGAGAGAAAAAACTTTTTCTTTCTCGAGTGTTTATAACGTCTCTCGTACATAAAGATCTTTGAAGTCCTGTTATAAAAGAGTGAATTCATACGATCAAAGAAGACCGAAGTTTGTACTAATGACACTATCCTATTACTTCAACTAGCAATAAGTAGAAAGCAAATGCACTGGATGTCCCCCAAGGTTGTGTTTTCTTTATCGGCAAATATATCGGCAAATATATTTTATCAGATTACCCGTAGTTTTGTAAAAACGCAATGTTAAATCACATCGTTTACGTAAAATATTGCTTTCCACGAAAACATAAACGCTTGTCTTAACATGCAGACTTTTGCAAACCTGGTTATATTCAAGGTTAGATATATTGATCAGCTTGCTGAACAGCAAACGCGGGTAATATTTCTTAAAAGCTGACATTTCTTTACCTGACGGCAAAAGAGAAAGTATCTGTCCATATCATTTATTATTAATATTATTATTGTTATTAATTTATTATTATTATGATTATTATATCAGATTTATATAGCGCCGCCCTTTTCATGAAAAACACGTTCAAATGCGCTTTACATATAGCAAACACAGTCACAAAGGGCGCGAAATTCATTCTCTACTGGTACAGACACAGAGCGATCTGACCAGAGGAGAACTGATAGAAACAGGCCTGTCCGGCTAACTTAGCCTAGCTCTTTGCGAATAGACAGTCTGGTTCTTTAATGTGCCCGGTGTATAGTGCCGATACACGGGAAGCCGTCTTTCCTGGGAAGAACCAGTACAGGCCTTTTAGTTATGTGGGAGACACTCTAGAGCATCTCATAAATTTCAAGTTTATCGACCTGGATTCGAACCCCGGACCTCTGAATTGACAGTCAAGCGTCTTACCACTAAACCACCGGCCCACCGAACTATTTGAACATAGGCGAAGTTTGATTATATTTTCCATTATCAAATAATAATGATTGAAATTTACAGGCCGTGTTCCTAACTAGTTTTCCACCAGAAATCCTGTATTGTCAGTGCATTTTTCGTTAGCAGAAATTGATTATTTTTGCATAAAATGAGCTCCACAGACACAAGTTAACGTTATGAGACCTCGTGACGATATCCGGCTACAGTAGTCTCGAACAAATTTGGAACAATCTACGGATTAAGTGTGATTCTTATTTACACAGGAATTTCACTTTGGTTTATGTCAGGGATTAAGCTTGATAGATGGTTACACATAGATGGCTGGTCTGCTTGTAACATGGCAGGATGTGTTGAGAGTGAGTTTTGCTGTACTTAGTTTTTGTTTTACTTTCTGGTCCTTTGAGATCATGGAGAAAATTCCATTTTTTTTTAACAATAAAATAATTCTTTGAAATCGTAGTTATTATAATTTATAGAATAACGTCATATTGGATCAAGGTAGGAATTAAGACAGATTGTTGTTTATATAGTTCTGTCTGGGAATTAGGAATGATGGATGTTTACACAGTAATGTCACTGGTGCAAAAGATGAGATGCTGTAAATTCTGAACAAGATGGGGATTACGGGTGATGTTGTATATATAGAAGAGTCACTATGGAACACGGAGTGAATTAAGAATGCTGGTTGTTTATACAGTTATGTCACTTTAGAACATAGTAGGTATTAGTGGTGATAATTGTCACCTTGAAACTGGGTGGGAAATTGTTCAAAGTTAATTTGGAACATGATGGGGATTAAGAGTGATTTTTGCTTAAACAGCAATGGCCCTTTAATATGACGGGAGTAAAGCTTGATAACTGATTATACAATAATGTCTTTATTGACCATATCGGAGTTTCAGGATGATTGTTGTCACTTTGGAACATGGCAAGGATCAAACTGATTTTTGTTTATATGCATATGTCACTTTGGAACAGGCAGGGATTAACTTGATTGTTGTTTATACGCATATTTCACACTGGAACAGGTAGAGATTAAGTTGATTGTTGCTTATACGCATTTGTCACACTGGAACAGGCAAGGATTAAATGGATCGTTGTTTATATGCATATGTCGCTTCGGAACAGGCAGTGGTTAAATGAATTGTTGCTTACACGTATATGTCACACTGGAACAGGCAGGGATTAAATGGATTGTTGTTTATAAACATACGTCACTTTTGAACAGGCAGGGATTGAATAGATTGTTGTTTATAAGCATTTGTCACTTTGGAAAATGGCAGGGGTTAAATGGATTGTTGTTTAAAAGCATATGTCACATTGGAACAGGCAGGGATTACGTTGATTGTTGTTTATACATGTAGTCTGTTTGGAACAGGCAGGGAGTGAGCTGATTGTTGCTTATAAGCATAAGTCACTTTTGAACAGACAGCGATTAAATGGATTCTTGTTTATACGCATATGTCACATTGGAATATGGTTCGGGATTAAGATGATGGTTTGTGTAGCATTCATGATTGAAAAATGCTAGTGCTGTGTGTGCCACTAACCGTTCAAAGGCGGGGCCAGAATGTGTCCAATTTGGTATGTCCTTGTTGTCTATTTATTTCTTTTTGTGTCGTTTCGTAAATTTCTATCATTTATAAATGCTTACATTCACCGGTGTATAGTTTAGTTTAGGAGTGTCTGCGTTCTTGGAACGTGACTATTCCTATCTCTAAGGGATATTGCTAGCATGCCTATTACATCATCATAGAGTACATGAACAAAAATGTTGCGTTACAGGGCTTATAAACTGCTGAATTTTTTTCCGCTATTCTTTTTTCAAAATCGACTGGTTCGCGATTCATTAAATCAGTGCATTTTTGTTAAAAGATAACAAATATTTTTATGGAATATATTTGCCGACAACTGTGCTTGATTGAATTCCAACTTGCCACTAAAAATTACTGCCATCATAATCGGTTATCATAAATCGAATATCACGAATAAATTTTAATTGAATCGCTCTCAACACTGGTGGTATGATAGTTTTAAAGTCGGAACTTTTATTCTTCATTGTTTTAATTATAAGCAAAAATGTTATCAGAATCGAACGATATTCTCCATGTGTACGATATCTAAATTTCACATTGGTTGGCAACCCTTGAATTGAGAGCCACAAAATACGTAAGACTTTTATTATGATAGTTGAGAAAATTTATGAGAAAATCCGTCGGATGCTTCACACAAAACAACAAAAATGAAACAGGCACGATTTGACTGAATCTGTTCATGAATTGTAATAAAAGGGAGAAGGGTGAACACCATGCAAGCCCCTAGCACTGAATTAGAAGCCAGTTATTTAAAAATAAATTATCTTAAGATGTCAAGTCATAACACCTATTAGACTATCACCGCGGATATAGCATTGCATTGACGTGTCAAAATTGCAATATATTTGCGTACATCTTTCTGTCTTTAGACTAGCTGCTAGACTATGATTGTATTATTGTTACATTTATATGAGGTAGTGAACTGAGCCATTCTATATCCTATGCCAAATATCTGATACTTTTAACATCATTCATGTCAAACAATCTCTAGAATAGATTGGCTGTTGTCACTGTGAAATGGAATTAGACAAAAAAGAAAAAAATGCAGAAATATTCTTATCAGTCTAGTGGCTAGTCTACTTACTCACCAATTGGTCTGAGTGTTCCTATCACAAATGCACGCTATAAACTTTCCCTACATAATTTATTATAATAATTTTATTCACAGTGATGTTCACTAATCACACCTTATTATTAAAATTCATCATTTTTATACCTACATTGCTGGGTTTGAATTGTATAAATCAGTTGATCGTGTGTAAAGAGCGGACGCAGTGATCCAGTGGTAACACTGCCTGACTACGAAAGAGGTCGTGAGTTAGATCTTCCCTTCCTTAAACGAAATAATAACCGTTTGGATAAGACACCCGTGTATGAATTCGCCACAGAACAAGGAATGCTTCTGGAAATGTAACGTCTTCTGTATCTTGCACTATTCCTCCACTTAAATGACTAACACTCTTCTGTAGGAGCCACTCATTTGGGTTACCAGTGGCTCCTATAAATAAGCTTACATACAAACAAACATGCAAAAAACTCATGACCTGAATTATACTTCCTCATTAAATACATTAAATAAACTTGTTTTCAACATAGTTTTGCAAACGATTAGATATGTATTTGACTTTGTTTACTTTTAGGTAACATCACAACAGTTTATCTTAAATAGCGACTCTCAAGCTGGAACACCCGGGGTTAACTGATGCAGCTTAAATGGCGTGTATAGTACCTGACATGAAGACCGATTGAACGGTTGTTGACTTTGATTGTTTGGGGTTTAGCGTCGTTTTTCACCAGTAACGGAGGGCACTTAAACTTACCAGCGTTCCTGGATTCTGTACCAGTACTAATCTGTTCTCTGCAAGTAACTGCCAGCTTTCCAGCATGAAAAGAGGCGGAGGACGAATGATCTCAGACACAATGTCCTTTATCAAACGTCACGGAGAAATTCGCTGTGCCTGGAGATTGAACTCGTGACTGCGATCTGTAGATCTGCCCTCTCCCTATTGGGCTAAGCGGACAGACTGAATGGTCAAAGACCGAAGGTTACTTCCAGACTGTAAGACTGTTTGAGCGGTGAAGAAAGGCCGCGGTTATAGTACCAGAGAGTCAGACAGTTTGAATGGTGTTGGAAGGCCTTGTATATAGTACCAGACAGTAAGACAGTTTGAATTGTGTTGGAAGGCCGCCGTTATAGTACCAGACAGTAAGACAGTTTTAATCGCGCTGGAAGGCTGCGGTTATAGTACCAGACAATAAGACAGTTTGAATGGTGTTGGAAGGCCGTCGTTATAGTACCAGAAAAGTAAAATAGTTTGAATGGTGGAGGAAGGCTGCGGGTATATTTCCAAAAATTGCGCCAGTTTCAATGGTGGAAGAAGGCTGCGGGTATAGTACCAGACAATAAGACTATAGTACCAGACCATTGGACAGTTGGAATGTTGGAGGAAGGCTGCGGGTATGGCTCCAGGCAGTATTATAGTTTGAATGATGGAGGAAGGCTGTGGGTATAGTACCAGACATTAAGGCAGTATGAATTGTGGAGGAACGCTGCGAGTATAGTACCAGACAATAAGACAGTTTGAATAGTTCGGGTATAGTACCAGACGGTAATACAGTTTGACTGGTTGAGGAGGGCTGCAGGTATAATACCATAGTAAGACAGTTTGAATTGTGAATTGTCTGCGGGTAGAGTACCAGACAGTAAGACATTTTAAATGATGGAGGATGGCTGCGGGCATAGTATCAGACCCTAGGACAGTTTGAATGATGGTTTCTCGGCTGAGGGTTTAGAACCAGACATTTAAACAGTGTGAATTGTGGAGGAAGGCCACGGGTATAGTTCCAGACATCAAGGCAGTTTCAATGGTGGAGGAAGACTGCGGGTATATTACCAGACATTAAGACAGTTTGAATGGTGCAGGAAAGCTAATCTTATGCCCACGAAATGAAATGGTTTCACAGTAATAAGGGTCTCAGGTGCACTCTCACCCTATAAACGACTGTATTCCCCCTCTTCCTCTTGCGAGTGATCAAAACAATAAACAGACACGCAAAAGGTATGAATCGTCTTCAGATTCATTATTTGGCTTTACACTGTATGTGTATTTAAGTTAAACGATAAGTCTAACATAAATATGTGTATATGGTGATATAATAGATGAAACTGACAGGTAATTTTTAAAAAATGTTGACTGATCACACTCATTGCATGAAAATTCACTCGACCAAGTCACGAAACTAATGAATATCACGCCAAATTGATTTGTAATCCAATTATCCATGATGTGTTCTGTAATAAGTATGCATACTTCATAAATACACGCAAATAAAATGTTTCGTTTCTGTTGCGTTTTTGAATGAAATTAATTTTTACCTAGTCGGTGAAGAACATTTACTGTATGCCGACTTGCCAATTTTGATATTTGATCTGAATGCGTAATTGCGAGTGATTCTGTATTCTATCTTGCGAGTACAATAGCCGAATTATGTCCTTAAAAGGCGTAAATGAAATAAAAAATATGCATACAAAATTGTTTCTTTTGATCAGTCGTCATGTCATTTAATGTCAAACCCCCATGCAATGCTTGCACTAATCCATTGGGGTGGGTGGAGTGTCTGCGACTCGCTATCCTACTTAATTAAATAATTAATTGAATACTTTAGCGTCGTTTACATGCAAGTGTTCAGTGTTTGTTTTACACACATATACTATCATAAAATACGAATTAGAAACTGTATGTATACACAGGGTTCCTACTATGTCTTGCAAGAAATTAAACGTCGATTCCCTATGGAAATCGCACGAAGAAATGTTACTTTACGATTTCAAAATATCGATGGGATGAGACAAGAGAGGGCTATAGGTTGATCCCGTTTGTCTGTCCGTCTGCAACAAAATGATCCTCTGATTTAAAAAAAAAAACTATTTCACCCGCAAGTATCCTGCGAATGGACGTATAAATAGAAAAGGATAACAAAAACATTATCGGAAAAGTCGATTAAGTCCTTATTAGTAATTCAGAGTTTATCTCATGGTAAATCAGTCAACAAGATTCAAAAGTAAAACAAAATAGTTGAATGGCCTAATGGTTTAACTACCCGATTCCCACTTCCTCACTAACAAAATAAACATGTTATCGTTACAAATACTGCCGTCGTGTTTACTATACCTGTCAAGATTTACCGCTATTTCTCATGTTAGAAATAATGTACATCTGATAGTGATAACGCACACGCGACGGGAATTTGTCCTTGCGGATTTGTCGTTTTCATTGCTAGACCTTGCTCAATCCACTTCCGTTGTTTTAAAAATGGCTTGAGTGGTACCTCGTCTTTGTTTCAGTATGATCGGCAAATTCCGACATTTATATCGAAAGCTGTATGTTATTTGGTAAGTATAAATGTATGAGAAATGATTATCAAATCACCGCCGGTAGTCGTGGGTAGGCATTAGAGATATTGCCATACTTATGGCCGATAGAGAGTTAACAGGCTTTTCCTTTGATTTTATCTGGTGACCTAGTTTTTTAGACCCCACTTGACTCAGATTTTTAGTCATCTATAGATTATCAAGATTAATATTAAGTTTCATAACGATATGGTCATAGATGTGGCCTCTAGAGTGTTAACTTGCTTTTCCTTTGATTTGACTTGGTGACCAAGATTTTGACCCGTCTGACCCAGATTTGAACTCGACCTAAATATCACCAAAAAACATTTTGAAAAAAAAAATGTTTCATTGATAAATGGTCATAAATTTGGCCTCTAGTGTGTTAACTAGGTTTTCCTTTGATTTGACCTGGTGACATAGTTTTTGAACCCAGATGACCCAATGTCGAACTGGTCCAAGATTTTATTGAGGCTAATATTCAGACTAAGTTACATTAAAATTGGACGAAACTGTGATCTCTAGACTGTTAACAACCTTTTCCTTTGATTTGACCTGTTGACCTAGTTTTTGAGCCAAGATGACCCAATATCGAACTCGTCCAAGATGCTATTAAGGGTAACATTCTGACTAAGTTTAATTAAGATTGGACCAGAAGTGTGACCTCTCAGTGTTAACAGTCAAATTGTTGACGACGGACGACAACGATGGACGACAGACACAGGGTGATCACAAAAGCACACCTTCAGCATTTCTTGCTCTGGTGAGGTAATAAACCCTCATTTTTCCTCTAATGGCACTTCTGCTTGTAAAATGGGGACTTATTTTATTCGCAGAATGTATTTTCAGTAAAATAAGACAAGTTTCATGTTAAAGTTCATGTGTTTATGGCAAATACAAAGACAAAACTAGAATAGAGCTGTTTACTGTGCGACGCTGTCAAGAAAACGATCCACAAAGGATTAGTGGGTTCAATCTGGCGCCGTTTCACTCCAAATCACCTCATTTACTGTTCATATTTTCACACCTTATTAATTGCAGTTGCGAATATATATTCGTTTCAATGGTTTGAAATTCCAGGAAATATAGTCTTGTATGCGACACATCGTCGCATTACGGTCTCATGATGTTGAACATTTGTGCCAAGTTATTTCAAAATCCCTTAATGCATAAACAAGTTATGGCACTGACACGAAAAACAGACCATGTTTCACCTTAAAGTGTCACTTTAAAAAGAAAATAATAAGATGGACATTAACTACATATGGCCGATGTTTGTATGTAAACTTTGAGAGAGGTAGGTGCAATAGCATTGAAGTAATTGCACGACCAAATATATGAGGACACATATGCAAACAGACCGAACAGACAGACCGCATGGTGACTGCTCTATACCACCCTCCTTCAAATATTGTTTGCGGGTTCTAAATATGAAGAAATACTACAGGAGCGTAGGAAACGCCGAAATGTTATAAAGATGTCACTCACAAACAGGCATACAGGTTTTTATTAAACTCGCAAGCACTTGTACAGTAATTAAGCAAGCGTGCATACAGTCAGGAAATAACACTGAATCTTCTTTCATTTACGGTTATAAATCAATTGGAGAATTTATCAATGATTTTATTTTATTTTACCAAACTAGTATTGTTTCTTTATCCACGAAACAGTGGAAGTTACATGTAGGTCATTCTTCAAGCAAGAAAATAAGTACCTTTGACGCCGACAATGTACAATTTCTGGACAAAATCAGTGATCAATCGAGTTTCTTGCTATAATTCTACCTGTCATAAGACTAACACATTATATACAGAAACAAATCATGTTTAGCTTCCAATAAAATGTAAATATATCTACCTTCAAAGCAAATCAGTCATGTTTTTCAACTTTTAGCTGTCACTTTATTGTTTTGATCACTCGCAAGAGGAAGCGGGGAAATACAGTCGTTTATAGGGTGTGGCACTAGCTATTTAATTGTGTCCATTTTAGTTATAGCAAAATTTAATTTGCCCGCACGTGCAGAATAAGTACGCCAATAACACTAATTTGGGTATCTTCAACTTAGAACGTAAAAGGTATTTAATAAAACGCTACCGGAAACGACTTGTAATTCTAAACTTTCTTACACATTTTTTTTGAACTGTTTAATAGCAGAAACAAGATTTATTTTATGTAAATAGGATGACAAAAATAAATTTAGGGGAATTTATTTAATTTGAAGAAACTAATATTCTTTTCCATGAAGTTGTCCATATTTTATCCTAATATATACAAAGAGGAAGAAAAGACTGAAAAAAAGCAGGCGTACTACAGGTATCTAGTAACAATGTTTTGTTGAGATGATAAAGGCCTCTGGGATAATAATTTATGCACACATGAATAACTATCTTTTAAAAGTAACACATTCAAGTTTCATTTTGACAAATTGTAGGAAATAACAAAATTTTTAGTAATTACTAAATTCATTCTGCATAAGGGTGCTAAAGACCTTTAAAAGTAAGCTAGTGTGACATCCAAAGATCCTGAATAATTAGTTTCAGAGAATCCTACATAAATTGTTGACGGACAAACTGTAAACATAATAGATCAACATGAGTTATCCGATGGGATATAGGTGAGCCAAAAGAACGGCAAACAGCTAAAACATTCAATTGTCTGCTAACATTCAAAAATGAAAACATCTAGATTAGAATAAACCCCAGACTGAACCAAACGAACCAGTCTTATCTGAAAATTGCCTCATACAACGGATACTGGACAACAGATATTACCATTATCTAGATCCGGTCACTACATTAAGATACTGGACATTAGATATTATCTTGCTACGTTCACTACAAAATGATACTGGACATTAGACATTATCCAGAAACGTTCAATATATTAAGGTACTGGACATCAGATATTATCTTAACCCATTCACTTCCATAAGATACAGGAAATAGTTATCTAGCTCCAATCACTACATTATGATACTTGATGTTAGACATAATCCAGCTCCGATCACTACAATATGATTCTGGACATAAGACATTATCTAGCTCCGATCACTAATATTGAATGCTGGACAACCCCGGTCAATACCATATGATACTGGATATTAGATATTATCTATAGGTCTGTTCACTACAATATGTTAATCTATACTTATTTTATCTATCCAATCGCGAACGTTCATTTGCAACACGTGACCGTACAATATATTACGGTATTTGGACGCACGTGCGTACAAAAGTCCTGTATTTTCTGTATTTGGACGCACGTGCGTACAAAATATCCTGTATTTTCTTCATTTGGACGCACGTGCGTACAAAAAATCCCGTATTTTCTGTATTTGGACAGTTCAACAGTCCCATGTTAAACATAAGATAAAGCCGGAAAATGTTCCGAATGTAAATCGAATGAAATAGGCGCTCTACATACAGAGTTTGATTATGCGTCTTGAAAGTAGGAAGGCAGAAATACAAATATATCTCCGTATTGTACAGAACAATGTTAAATGACCTAATAATATTGGACAATAGACATTATCTAGCTCCGTTCACTAAGATATGATATGAGGCATTAGATATTTTCTAGCTCCGTTCACAACGATATTATATGGGACATTAGATATAATCTAGTTCTGTTCACTAACGTATGAAACAGGATATGAATATGAAAATTTTCATCGTTGACTACAATATTAATACAAATGTAATTGGCTCCGATCACTACTGGGTAATGGGTATATGATATATACTGGTTCCGTTCACTAAAATATAATAATTGATATATTAAGATGAAATATTTCATAGTTGACTACAAAATAATTATTTGTTGTGTTCACATCAATATTGATATTGGACATACAATTTAACCGTTTCGTTCAATATAACTGGGCATTTATAAGTTATGAATTAGCAACGTTCACTATAATATGTTAATGGGGATTACAGACAAACTGGCACCGTTCATCCGCCATAATTTATAAACTGACGGCATTCGTTACAATATGATATTTGTGTAGGACAAAAACTGTTTTCGGTTCACTATTTTGTGACTTGAGTATAGAGCTTATGTTACAAAACAAGTACTAAAGTCACATTCAAGGTCTGCAGCCGCCCATACAGCACTCCACATGGTAATATATGTATGTGCAATACTGTATATACGCACACAAACGAATGCATTACTATGAAGAAACATACATGAAGACGGAACACAGTAGGGCTACGCCTTGGAACGGTCAGTGACCAAAAAAAAACACCACTTGGGAGTTTAAACTAGTTTACCGGTTCCAAACAACACTCTCTTTGTCCTACCATGTTCCCCAACAGGTGAATCCCTAACACATGAAACAGTAACCACAAGAACACATCGTAAAACACAAAATATGCTCATGTAAATATATATATACCAAAACCCATGGAACCATAAACGTATGTACTCAATGACTTTGCAGAAGCCAGAGCAACAAGAAAAACACCAGTAAGGGCACGACGAACCAGGGAAGGGGACAAATATCAAACCAGTTCGTCCCCAGAGGGGAATTTAAGAGCTAGCTACCATGGAGTTCTCCACCTTTCCCGTCATCAACCAATGTGTTTTCCATTTGGCTACATTATGAAACGGTGACCTGACATGCTTTATCTACAACTTGTTGAACAAAACAGCGCAACTGTTTCGATACAACTATCCTTATGACAAATAAAGCTGATGAGATTTTCATAGCGTATGTATGACCCTCAACCCCTTACATGACATAGAACCTCGCAAGGGTTCTCACTTATTCTCAATGGATAAAAAAGGTGCCACTAATTTTAAACTGTACGGTACATACGACCTTATGAATGTAAAAAACAATTTTTAGATGTTTAAGTGTTTGTTTGGGACTGTATTGGAAAAACCCTGTACTCTTATCATTGTGTCCTATCAAATTTCTTTATTACATTTTCTCCTCACCCACCCTCTATATTTTTGTAAATACACCACGTGACGACATAAAGTTAAGCACGATTTCTGTTTTAAATTTAAAAAAACGATAACGAAATAATACTGAATCATACGTCTAGGTTCTGGCTAAATTAACAATATATTCACATTATTAAGACATACTTAAATACAAGATAGTTTTAACAAGAAATAAAATTATATCTATAGATCATGTTTTAATCCTTATTCCAGAGAGGTATGGTTGTAAATTCTCCGATATGATTTGTCATTTTCACCAGTATGTCTATAAATACAACGAGGACAAATGACTCAAATGACCGTTTTCAAGGAAACAATGTCTCACTAGTATGTAAAGATACTACGTACCGACGTACCATGGTGACTATATTTAGAAATAAGCTTGCAAACTCGTTTAAAGATATTTTTGTTGGGAAATACTGCAACATAACCGCATTCACAGTGTTTTGGCTAAATGGAAACACAGTTAAACTGCAATATCATTTTGTTATACATAGTAGAAATCACGCATCACGTGGATGCAACTGGATACAAACCAGCACATTTGTCGAGTTTCCGCCATCGTCAATGTATAATATTCGTGTACAATTTGAACATAATTTTACATCATATTAGTGTTGTTTTTTTTTAAGTTTTTTCTCTCTTTTTTATGTTGTTTTTTGTTTTGAAACATGTTCTGTCTAAATCTGTGCGCAATATAGAAGATAAGCTTGTGATTAATTCTTATTTTTGTTTCAATATTGTCCATACATAACCAGGGAGATGATCGCATTTTGTGAGTTGCTGTTTTTAGGCGAAAACAATGTTCAGTTGTAAGTGACTTTATTATCTGCGAATTTTCAAATGAAAACGCCAAGCTGGTGGCCATATAAATTATCTTTACTCGTATTTTATTTTTATTTTTGTTTGTAAAAAAGTTATTGAAGGTACAGTATCGGTTTATTCTGACGAAAACATCGTAACCTTGAATGAAAATGCGATTTCTGTACAAAAAAACTATATAGTTTTGGACGAATACATAACAATATATTGTCCTTGAAGATACATATGTGCTGCTTCTAAAATCTTCCCTTGCAAAAATATTCTGGTACAAGCAATATTTTGTTGTTTGATGTTATATACACTACAGTATTGTTGTTTGATTGTTCTACCGAGATGTCTTTTAGAAGTCACCAATCTAATACTCATTGGAAATTAGAACTTTTAAAGTGTTATATATAAACTTAACGACACTAGTGAAGGCAGCAATGTAAATATGTGTTGTTTCATCTTTTTCGTATATATTTTCCTTTTAATTGAAGATCAAGATAACTATTGCCTCAATGAGATTGACTGTCGCCAAACCCCATACTCCTCTCTTTAAAATCAATGTCAGTTATGGGTCAAATGGCATTCTAAAGCTTGTCTTTGTTTGGCAGAAATGTCTCCCTAAATGATACGAAGTGTCGCTCACAACACCAGATCTTTGTCCCAAAGGTCAAGGTTACACTTACGGAACAACACCAGACATTTGTCCCAAAGGTCAAGGTTACACTTGCGGATGAAAGGTCATTGTAAACGTCCATGTCAAACCTTTTGTCATACTTTTTATTTCGCCTCAGTAAAAGGGAATGTCAAGAGCACACTTTAGCAGTCAAAAGTCAGAATTAAAAGGTAAATTTATTTGGTCTTTTTTGTTGGGTTTAACGTCGCACTGACACAATTATAGGTCTTATGGCGACCTCTCAGCTGTGATGGTGGAGGAAGACCCCAGGTGCACCTCTGTGCATTATTTGATCACGGGCGGGCACCTGGGTAGAACCACCGACCTTCGTAAGTCAGCTGGATGGCTTCTTCACGTGAACAATTCTACGCCTCGAGTGAAGCTCGAACCCGCATCGGTAACATGGAAATGATTTGATGTCAGCGACCATAACCAGTCGGCCACGGATGTCCCCTAATTAAAAGGTAAAGTAGATTTTCTGGACACACAGAGCACGGCAAAAAAATAAACAGCCAGATCAACACACCGCAAAGTAAGTCCCTCAAAACTGTAGTGGAAAGATATAGCAGACTGGTTGCTTCAAAATCCAACAACAAGTACATTTACATTGGGTAGAGGAGTTTTGGGGGAGAGAAAAACAAGGATGAATATTAATCAAGGAACGCATGTTACATAACTCGGCCTTTCTGGACTACAAACCACAGCAGTGCAAGCATAGACCAACACACATGCACGCACGCACGCACACGCATGCACAGGACAAACAAAACAAGGAGGACAAAAGGACAAGAAAAGGTAACAGTAGGTCACCTCCCAAGAACGAATGGTGGCAAAATACCAATAGGGAGCTCACACGTGTATCTGGTGAGCACCCAACCTCACCCGTGGTAAAAAAGAGAGAGGGCGTAACAGTGGAAGCCGGGGGTTTGAACGAAAGTAACACCACCATCATTCATGACAATAAACATAACGTATAAAAAAGAAATGGACAAAAAAAAGTTGAAAATAGGGGTACCGCCCTGGAACAGTCTGAAACATATATGTAAAGGAAACTGGAGTTATAAACACGTTTGAGGCAAGCCAAACTCGCACTTACCCTTTCTTTAGCAACTTATACAAGGTGGTGTAAATATCACCGAGTCTCAACGTAAGCGTTGACCGGTGGTATAATTACGTGCGAGCAGGGCGCTTTTTGCGGTTGTTTTTACTAGTCAAGCTTATGTTTTCCTTCGCAGTTTTTTCATTTTTAAAGCTTTGTTATTGAGAATTGGCCGAGGATGACCTACAATGAACGCGCTTTGATGGGGATGTATCGAAATTTTCGTATCATTTGTATTTTTTTCTAACATTCAGGAAATATTCACTAAAAAACACGTATTTGCCTACCGCCCCTTAGTTTTTTCGTTGTAAATGGATAAATTACTCTTAAAATGTCTCGTATTTTCGTCATTCCTGTGCGATATACCCACTTTTACAGATTGGTCACCGTTGTATGCAGTTTCGAAAATACTTAGCCCGGCAAAACCCGGTCGTCGGCGAAGGTTTTGTCTTACGTCCGAGTCGGTGGTACACCAAAATAAAAATGCATACGTACGAGCGGGTGGAATTTATGAAAAACGTTATTTTCTTGACTTTTCAGGATCCGACAGTGGACAAAAGTCATTTTTATCAATATATAGACTACCATTTCATGTTTCGTCATTGTGTACAGTCATTTTAACATATTTAGGTTTCATACTTGAGGCCTATAGCTATGAATTACAAGAGGGGCGCAGTAGCTGTACAATGAATTAATTGTTTGCTTTTATGTATAAATTATGACATTAATACATTGTCACACTATGATACGTCATTTTGATAATGACGCCAACATCTTAAAGTCAGACAGAGATATTTGAATTAAATTTATCTGTATTTGATTTTCAGTCATTTGCCATGGATCTAAGTAAAGCCATCAAACTGAACGTGGCTGTGTCGTCCATACTGGAAGGCGTATTCGGTACAAGATGTAAAACATGTACATTTTGATTGCAATTAGATCTACCTAAGAGTGGGGAGGTTGTAGGGGCCCATCCGTTAGGATGTCCAAATTACAAGTTTTTTTTAATGTATCATAGACAGTGAACGTTTGTACAAGCATGGACACCGCCCGATGGAATCTGGCAGATCCGGGTCCTTCTAGAAAATACAAACTGGCAATAAGTAATGTTCATTCGTTTATGAGTGACCCTGTCAAATAGGAGTGACGTCATCATTTTAGTGGTGTTCTTTCTAATGAAATAACATTTAATACATGTATGTATATCAAAATTTTGTAAAATTATAAACATTTAAAATAGGTCCCCCTTTTTCAGACACCTTTTATCAGATGTAGGACTTCAGTGTATTTATTTAATTTTGGGTCGTATATAGTACTTCATTTACTTTTCTCCCAAACGTTGTATTCTTTTCAACCCGGGACTTGGGGCGTCAGAGTATTTTAGACACCAGAGATCAGGTATCAGATTCATTAAATCTGAGTCTTCGAACAAGCGGTTGGTGAGAGTTACTTGATACTTTGCTTAAATAGGCCCGACAGACATCCAAATATGCTTAAAGTTAAAAAAAACTGGCGATGCCGTTTTAGAAACGTGCAAACATTTCCGAAATTGAGATATAGTAATATAGCACGTAATACAGTCAATCTAACACGAGCAGAATGCCTGTTTTGGTCAAAACTTGCACAAAAACAGGACAGAATTCCAGAAACAGTCACTTCAAACCAATTTGTCCCTTCAATAGTTTTTGTACTGTCAACTGTACGACCAAAGAACGAACTGTGTCGATCTCACCTTGCACATGTGGCTATCGAAAGAGTATATCAGCAGTTTGATCAAATAGCAAATAAGCATGTACTTACATGTTTTTTTTAAAGAAAACCCTCCAGTTTCTTTGTTTACATCGTCATTTCTGCCAAGATGACATTGAATTCTCGCTTAAAAACCCGAGAGACATTATATACGTCCGACCCCCTCTCGACTGAAGATACATGTTGTAGTTAGTTTATTATCATTTACTTCAAAATATCTACATTACACTTCTTATACACATACATTTCATAAAATGCTATCCAAATGAAATAATTAGACGAGGTCTTATAAAAGTCAAACTATGGTCCTAACAATATTTTCACATACTAAGCTGCGGTTTAACTGTACTGTAAGTGTACTAATAGTAGATGTAGAATTCATACACATGGGCAAACAATAGTCTGGCGTTCGCGAAAGAATACATTACTATTCGGTCATATAAACCTGCTAAATATGTTAAAATGACTGTTCACAATAATGAAAAACATGAAATATTAGTCTATATATTGATAAGAATGACCTTTGTCCACTGTCGGATCCTGAAAAGTCAAGAAAATAACGTTTTTCATAAATTCCACCCGCTCGTACGTATGCATTTTTATTTTGGTGTACCACCGACTCGGACGTAAGACAAAACCTTCGCCGACGACCGGGTTTTGCCAGGCTAAGTATTTTTGAAACTGCATACAACGGTGACCAATCTGTTAAAGTGGGTATATCGCACAGGTATGACGAAAATACGAGACATTTTAAGAGTAATTTATCCATTTAAAACTAGAAAACTAAGGTGCGGTAGGCAAATACGTGTTTTTTAGTGAATATTTCCTGAATGTTAGAAAAAAATACAAATGATATGAAAATTTCGATACATCCCCATCAAAGCGCGTTCATTGTAGGTCATCCTCGGCCAACTCTCAATAACAAAGCTTTAAAAACGAAAAAACTGCGAAGGAAAACATAAGCTTGACTAGTAAAAACAACCGCAAAAAGCGCCCTGCTCGCACGTAATTATACCACCGGTCAACGCTTACGTTGAGACACGGTGAATATAATAAGTCTCTGCTGAAAAATGCTCTAACATCTGTGACAAAATACCAGACTGTATCAAGTAAAACATATAAATAGGGTCAGTCTAAGGTATCAGTTCACCAATGTACTGAAACAATATTACAGTATCTGATCTCAGTGACCTTAATTATTGAGGTGTCTGGCTCTAAACCAAAAGATCTATCCTAGCCCCTCTTAATATATTATGCAAATTATATATAGATAGAAACATTTCCTTTGATAATTACTGCTGTATGATCTATGAGCATATACCGTATGTATTTCCTCATTTAAAGAGAAAAGAAATACAAATTCTGTAAAACTTTAATAAAAACTACGAATATCTGAAAAAGACAAATTTCTACTGATAGTAGCAACACTGTTGACCATGCGTAGATGTTTTGCAGACTGCAAGATAGTACTATAAATGCGATGGCTGACTTATAAATGGAATTAATTTGTTAAAGGAAACAGTCAATGTAGCCTATGACCTATTGCTCAAACATTGGTAATATTGGCACCAACTGAAATCTGTGATTTCCATTAGTTTTAATTTGCAATTTAATTATATATATATATAATACCAGTCCTACTAACTTTAAGCCTGCTTGGACACGAACTACCGGTTTTGTGTAAACTGATAATAGAACATAGATAGGTGTGGCCAAGAAAATACGAATAACGGCAGCGTGACGTCATGAACCCTTCTTTATGTCATGCTACCTCTGGAGACAATAAGTAATTATCTTGATTTTCAATTATACGAACTAAATTATACGAAAAAGACAGGATAAAGAAAAGCATAATATCAGTATTGCTCGTTAAATACCATACTGGACTTAGTATTTTATAAACAGCACTTTCAAAACTTCTAACTCCAAGATGTAATAGTTTGTTAACCTTTTAAAAGACATCTCGTTAGAACAATCAAACAACAATACTGTCGTGTATATAACATCAAACAACAAAATATTGCTTGTACCAGAATATTTTTGCAAGAGGAAAACATCACATGTATATCTCCAATAACATTATATAGTTATGTATTCGTCCAAAACTATAAACATCCTGTAAAGTGTTTATTTTGTACAGAAATCGCATTTTCATTCATAGTTACGATGTTTTCGTCAGTTTGAACTGACACTGTACCTTCAATAACTTTTTTACAAACAAAGATAAACATGTCATACTAAAAACCGAATAAAGATAATTTATACGGCCAACAACTGGGCGTTATCGTTTGAAAATTCGTAGATAGTAAAGTCACTTACCACTGAAAATGTGTCCACTGGTATGTCAAAAAGTAAACAAATATCGCCATTTTGAACTGCAACTAACATTTTTCTCGCCTAAAGCAGCAAATCACAAAATACGTCCACCCCCTGATAGCACTAGTAAGTCATTTCGTTAGTTGATATACTAATTAAATATATTGAAAATCAACAGTACATGTACGACCTTTCGAAATTATGTTTCTCATTAATTTAATGTTACAGTTTTGGACAGGAACTACCGATCTTCCGAAAGCCAACTGGATGACTTCCTCCGTCATGACTAATTCTACAACAAAAACGAGGTTTCCGACTCGAGTCCCCCCTCGCACACCCAAGTTTACTTTACATTAAATGCCTATATTTGACAATATCATAATGTACTACATATACAGCTTCATTCTTAGAATAACCACACCTTTGTAAGTTTCAATTAAATGCACACGTGTAGTCAATTCACGGAAGTTGCTGATATTCATACATGTGACGTACATACATAAATATTTCCATTCCTATATGCATTGGTTAAAGTTTGATTGCGAAGCGTTAAATGAGCATATGATTTGATGTTCAATATTGGAACGCGTAAAAAATACCCCGTTCTTAATTTCTTTATTATGTCCTATTTTCAAACATTTTTCGACTCCGTTACTGCAAAACATAGACTGATCATATGTGTATTGAAATAACATACAGTCAAACCTGTATTAAACAGCCAGTCAAGGGAGCGACACAGTGTGGCTTCTTAAGGCAGGTGGCTACTTTTCTATTACAATGTAAGGGTAGATTTCATGGAAGCACAGAGCCCTTCGTTGCAAAGTAAGCCCGCCACAAAGCCCGCCACAAACAGAAATTGTAGTCGTGGGTTGCGTCGAAAATTAACACTTACCCTGCTAAATTTCTATTATGAACTTGTCCGTCTTTCAATTTGGGTAGTACCATTAACTGTTAAAAGGGATGAGTACCAAAAGATACTGACTGAATGGCGAACAGTGTAGATCATGATCAGACTGCACGGATGTGCACGGGTGTTAGCTCAGTGGGAAGAGCGCAGATCTACGAATCTCGGCGTCGCGAGTTCGATCACTGGGCGGGGCGTATGTTTTCCCTGGCGATTTGATAAAAGACATTGTGTCTGACATTATTCGTCCATCACCTCTGAATCATGTGGGGAAGTTGGCACATACTTGCGGAGAACAGGTTTGTACAGGTACAGAATCCAGGAACACTGGTTACAGGTTATCTGCCCGCCGTTACATATCAACAGAAATATTGTTAAAAAACGGCGTTCAGCCCAAAACAAACAAAACACAAATAATACCGGTGACCGCTAAGACAGCTTCATCTGTAACATATAAACATTTCCTTTTTTACTTTTTGCAATGTTTAAATGTGTAATGCATATCTACCTTCCTGTTTAAAATAAAATGCTTAGTTAAATCACAAAGCCTTATGTTATGTTTGATTAGTTAAAAACTTAAAGTTATGAAGAAATAAAAATGTTTATTAACAGTTTTCCGTTTGTTTAGATAAATGAATTGTACAACTAGTCTTTCAAATCTGTGCATGTGATCTAAATTACGTTTCAAATTGTCAAATAACAATCCAGGTTGTAATTGACCCTGCATACAGATAATCAACCCGGAAGACATTTAGGTTTAATAACATGTGATGTTTTTAAATCAGATAAAAAAATTAATACAGTTATGTTTAAAGGTGGTTAATCAGACTTTGGTCAATTAACGGATTTGTCCAAAGCTTAAACAACTGATCATTTACACTTATTTATGTTCACCGTGTACTTGATAAATATCAGATTTTCACTTAACATATTTCTAAAATATGAATATAATCACTACTATATTAAAGGTGTCGAAAAGTTGCATTGACAAGTACATAATTTGTTAAAATCAATTAGAAATGCAAGTTTGTAAAATTATTATTACCTTCCTTTGTCTATCTTGGTTGCGCAACCACAATAAATTGAAAATAGATGAATTTTGAAGCTAAATGCTGTTTTAAAACTTATCTTTTGTTTCATATAGTTGAAAATTCTCAATAATTATCAAATACAAATATAAAACTAGAAATCGGAAAGAAATATATATTGAATTCAAAAGAAATAGACTACTTTTTTGATACTTTTTATATTAGAGAGAGGCAATTACAAAATTTTATAAGAAGTAATGAAATATACTTTTCAATACGGATCTAACTCTATGTAAGGGTCTTTTTGTTCCTTACATAAATCTCCAACAGAACATATGAAAACTGACAAATGTCATAAATTGTTGCTCAAATGTGATTGACTACCTTTAAAGATGGTTAGTCAGACTGATCAAGTAATGGATTGGATCGAAAGTTTAACAAAATTTATTTACGCTTATTTATGTTCATTGAATGTTTAATACATGTGCGATTTAAGGTGAGTGTTTGTAGTATTTGATTGCCCTACCCTGGATGCCCAACAAAGTTGGAGTTATTTTAGCATATGTGTAGTACATAAACAGAGCGATCTGACCAGAGGGACAGAGTGAGACAAAGCCCCCACGACAGAGAGATCAGAAATCAGATACAGGCTTGTCCGGCTAACTTAGCCTTGCTCGTTGCGAATAGACAGCCTGGTTCTTTAACGTGCACAGTGTATAGCACTGATACACGCAAGGATTGCCTGGGTTCCTGACCAGTACACCTCTAGTTGGGTGAGAAACACTGAAAAGCGTTTCTGAAAATTCCCGAGTAGCTGCCGGGGATCGAACCCCCAACCTCAGGATTGGAAGGCCAGTGTGCAAACCACTGAGCTATCTGTCCACCCACGGACATGTATCTGTCAAATAGAAATTATATTGAAATCAAATGAAAGAGTCCACCTTTTTAATACTTCCATAATACAAAATTCCATAAAAAATATAAAGCATACACACATCTAATAGGGAATGGATCTTTTTGTTCAAAACAGAATACATTTAAAATGAAAAATGTCACAAAATGATGCTTAAATTTTAATGACGATCTTTAAGATAAGAAAAATCTTATTCTGTTATTCCATGCTTTTTGCAAAAACGTTTAAAACGATAAACATATTAAGGTTTTATCATAACTTTGTGATAGACATGTTTAAAGGGAGGTAGCAATGATACTATCACTTCTTAATTATAATCCGATTAATATCTCCTTTTAAACATACAACTTGATTATAAGACCATTTTCATGACGTTGAATGAATATCAAGCTTGAACTAATCTTTCATTGTAATCAGTACCGTACATATCTACAATTTTATACTTTTTAAAACAAACTCATTTCATATTTGTCTGCTACGGTGTCTCTTTAGGGCCATCGTCGCGTTAAATTACACCCAAAGCACGATACTACGATGATGAAACGTCGAAACAACGAAACCACGATGGTGAAAAGTCGAAACTGCGAAGGTGAAAACTCGAAACAACGAAACTACGATGATGAAATCAAGATATTATTTCGTGTTTTATGACATCATCGTTGTTTTGACTTTTCACCATCGTGATTTCGTTGTGTCGACTTTTGAATACCATACTTTCGACTTTTCAACATCGTAGTTTCGACTTTCGTCATCTTTGTTTCGGCTTTTCATCATTGTAGTTTCTACTTTTCAACATCTTGGTTTCACCTTTTCCCAATCTTTGTTTCGACTTTTCGACATCCTGGTTTCGACTTTTGATCATCGTAGTTTCGACTTTTCAGAATCGCTGTTTCGGCTTTTCATCATCGTAGTTTCGACTTTTCACCATCGTGGTTTCGACCTCGCACCATCGTTGTTTCGACTTTTCAACATCGTGGTTTGAACTTTTCACCATAATTGTTTCTACTTTTCAACATCGTTGTTTTGATTTTTCAACATCGTGGTTTCGTTGTTTTGACTTTTCACCATCGTGGTTTCGGGCATTACAGTATATTATATTTAAGCAACAATAACATTCAATAAACGATGATGAAAAGTCGAAATCACGAAGATGAAAAGTAGAAACAACGATGGTGAAAAGTTTATTTATACAGCAGTTACCTTACATTAACGTTAGATTAAAAGGGGGTTCTGGGGCTTTGAACTACCCAACTTTCGACCGTAAAGACCGACTTTTCACAGAAAGTACAGTCAATAAAGGAGAAAAACCAATTTAAGGTAGTGAACCTGTAATGACAATCGTCAGTTTCCGTATGTTTACGTATTCTCCGTTTGCGATGTCGACATTCACGGGTTGTTACGGAAAGCTATGTTTGCATTGAACTAGATACATGTCCGAAGAATCGCCTAATAAGAATACGTTATCTCACGGAAATTGCCGAGTCTCATTAAGGGTCAACTATCTTAAGAGAAAATTCACCTGCATTGGTAAGGATTAAATGATGTTGCTGTCCAAAAACTGTTTGAAAAAATATGAATTTGTGTTTTATTTGACCGACCTCCCGTCCAAAATTGAAATCGCTCCTTCAACAGTTGAAGTGGTAATATATATTAATTTTCTACTTTTTTCTTTCTATTTTAATTCTATTATGCCATGGATACACAGTTTAAACTGCGAACAAAAAAATAAAATTCTTTGAATCATTATGGAAATGAACATTCTCACATTATTACTTTGACAATGTGTGTGTGCAATTTGTAAGCTTTTGTTAAATAGACCTATGTATGCCAGGTTAGGATAACACCTTCAACAAATCAGATCTTTTTCTTGCAAAATACTCGAGTGTCTCTTATAATTAAGTGTGAAACAAAACAATCCCAAGTCGCAGTGAAGCAAGCAACCAAGAAGGCATTTAGGCCTGGGAAAGGACATGTTTTAAATCGGTAAAAAATAGATATAGTTAATTTCTTGTCATAGAAAAATATGTTTATCCATGTATGTTATGTATGATTTGGATAAAAAAGATTCTAGTTCAAAAAGATTAAATCTTATTTGTTACAGTTTAAAAATGATGATATGTTATACGTTGTTAACAGCATTACAAATAATCCAGGAAGTAAAATACTTGTTATTTATATAAATATATATATATATAAATTTAACCTTCATAGAAATAAACATGTTTAAAGGGATAAAACAACGATATATTACATCTCCTTAAATATTGCATGTTATCCATCTTGGTTATAAATGAATTCTAATTATGTTACTCTTCATGCTTAATGAACAACATATTGAATTAAACAAATTTCATTTATGCAGAAGAAAGCTTCAATTAACTCTTATTATATCATTGTAACCATGAACAATTATTACGCATACAATAAGTGATACGTTAATACATTTTCATTCTTTATCAGGTAATATTTCCTTTGAAATTCCTATTCCTTTTATGAACTTAAGGAGCAGTGTTAAGTTTACTAAACATACACGACATCCGAATAATTTAATGTCATTCAGCATACGACATATTACTTTCAAAAGATATTTAACATTCAAACAAAAAGAATTGAATGTTGTACAAAAACTACATTAGACATACGACATTATAAAGAAAAGTTTCAATGTCGCGCAAATTAAAATAACATTTGACACACGACAATCGAAAACAGTTTGAATGTTGTGCAAAAAAGCGACATTTGGAAAACGATATTAGAAAAATGTAAATGTCGTGCTAAAAACCTATTATTTTCAAAACATATGTACGTAGTTAAAAAAACAACATTGAAATGTATGCAGATGTCTGTATATGTATCAAAATAGATATATAAATATGATATTTCATCCAAAAGTGCCTGATAGTATCTAGCATTTAATATTTTCATGTGAAAGAAAATTTTTGTTATCAAGGAAATGTAACTCGTTTTGGATATATAGAGAAGAACTATCAAAGGGACATGATATATTGGATATTTTATATTTTGGGTGTATTTCATTTTACATTGACAGTGATCAGGATTGCTAAACAATGATCTATTATACTGTTCACTAAAATATAGAACATCTAGAACAGTCTGATAGCCTTCAAAGATATGATGAAACAGTATGCAAAATATGTAAGCTCTGACCGAGACTCGAACCCAAGACCGTAAACTTCTAGTGCAGACACTCTACCATTTCGCTATAACAGCATATTCTATAACTAGGCAGTGTAAGAACACACTTCTTTTTCACTCGACTACATAACGAGAACTGGAACAATTTTGTAACAATGACATGCTCGGAGTACTCCGGGATATCGGTGTGTTGACTTTGTTAGCTAACGGCAATTTTCGCATAGAGACAAATATATTAATCTAACTTTTCAAACATTTTCAATCGGTCAAAACGGCCTAAATTTCTCTGTATGAACTTATTAACTGGCAGTACCAGTGAAATATAACTTACACCGATTCTTTCATATTTGCCCATTTAGTAGCAGACGAACGGTGTAGGTTTTAAGACGATTTCAATCGAAATGAAAGTCATTAAGATTCGCTGTCAATTAGTATTAAGACTAAGATTGATTATCATTCATTTATTCATTCCAATGATTCCTTAACATAATATCTATTGTTTACGATTTTACTCGTTACCGGTGCATGTATACATCACAAAAATCAAAATACGCGAATAATTCTTGTACGGTCTCTACTTATAGTGAACATTTTTATGCAGCGTAGAAAGTCACAGGTTAGTCACTTTTTTCACGCACAGCGTCCGTTAAGTGGCAGGGGCCTGTTTCGTATGTGGCCCGGGTACGTTTATTAAAGCCCTGCTCCGCGGCTATTCAAATTCTTTTGTGTGTAAGCAACCCATGATTACAATAGGTAACAGTTAACGGTCACGTGCCACACTTTAGCACGCAAAATACAGGTATTTCATACAGAATTTTATATAAAATAAACTCTATTTTGACAGGCGTCACTGTTCATAGTCAGGATATTCATGCATTTTCAGTAACAATTCAAGGTTAAAATGTAGGACGGAAGCAGGGCTTTATTAAATGAAAAAGGTAGATGTATTTTAAAGGCATTTATATTCAACTGGTTATTTATGATGTTTATAGAACTAGGATTCCTGCGGACGAGTAATTATTGTGTAAAATAAATATTAAATGCTGGAATCGATTTTGTTCCTAGCTCCAGGTAGACGACCATGTCTAAAATCTTACCTGAAGTAACGGAAGTCAGACGAAATAGAAACGGTCATTCATCCGTCCAGATTCAGCTCAAATTTGCGGAAAAAGTAAACGGTTACGAGAGATTTTTCTTCCCACCACTGTATCTTCAGAAAACTTGGCCGGAATGTTAACCTTGATGTTCTTTAGGTCAAGTTCGAATCTGGGTCATGTGGAATGTGACCTACTGACCTACTTCCTTGTTTTTTAAGATACAGCCTTGAAATTTGGATGACATGTACAGTTTTGCACACCGACCTTAAAATTGGCTTTCAGTGAACATGAATGTGACCAACTGACCTACTTTCTTGTTTTTTTTAAGATATAGCCTTGAAATTTGGATGGCATGTACAGTTAAGCACACCAATCTTAAAACTGACTTTCAGTGACCATGAATGTGACCTACTGACCTACTTTCTTGTTTTTTTAAGATACAGCCTTGAAATTTGGATGACGTGTACAGTTTAGCACACCGATCTTAAAACTGACTTTCAGTGTCCATGAATGTCCTACTGACCTACTTTCTTGTTTTTTAAGATACAGTCTTGAAATTAGGATGACATGTACAGTTTTGCAGACTGATCTTAAAACTGACTTTCAGTGGCAAAAAAAAAGAGCGCTAGCGATGCAAATTCAGCAATTTTTCTAACTGACGGAGAACACGAGATTAAAAAGAAGGCAAATTATAATATTTGAAAATAAAATCATTAAGCTTTAGGATATGTAGATGAGGTTAAATTTCAAACAATACCACAACTGCAATAAGTATTGCCGTGTTGATAATGAAATACTCTTTTCATGAAATAATTTTAAACTTGTTCAGTTAACGATTTAGACAGACAAGGCTTATTAATTGATATATAGGACAAACAAGAGGACGAATTGGCGTGTGCTTTATCTAAAACACGTAAGGACTACATTTTGCGTGATGTTGAATAATAAATTTTGGCTCGAGTCTCTAGTAAACTGTATTATATATGTATAAAAAGGATTGCCATTTGGACTGTAAATCGGATGAGAAAACTGTCCGTGTTAATTATCTGTTAACGTATATGTAGTAGCCAGAATGTAAACGTCGTATTTATGTGTATATATTGTTTGCATTTTTACATAAGATACAAGAGGTGAAGGTAAATGACACAGTAAGCAGTGGAATGGGTCAAGTTTATGGTAAGAGAGAGTACCTAGAGTCAGACATCCCTTATCAATTGGCGAAGTTATTTGTTGAAGATGAAAAGGAATGGAATGAAATCAAACATGTGGTACCATTTTCGTAAATTCAGTAAATTGATTTATTCCTGCATTACACTTAAAAAGTCACAAGCTATAAGATCGAATTCAGAACAATCATAGAAATAGTGTTTTCTTAATAAAGCTTCTCAAAGATGAGTGGCCTTTAATTTGTAAAGACACGTTATTTAGAGAATAAGAAAATAATTTCAATACAGTATTGCATTTTATAGGGTTACGAGACAAGGAGATTATTATCGATGAAACTGAAGAATAGGCTTATCTTAATTCTTAAAAAGACAGTCTGAGAGAAATTCAAGAAAAGCGTGAAAACGTCACAAACGACATTGTGACAAAATTTATGTCGCCAAAACCATTTAATTACAAATACAAGAATGGGGCGTAACACCATATTTCTAAGTTGTTCCTGAAACAGTGACTTATGCATAGTGTTAATTCTTATAATTAGAATTGAATATAACATTTGACGAGTATCACATCAACCTGCGTTTTCAAATATCACTGTATGTAATAAAGCTATGGAAGAGTAGAACGCAACCTAGAAAAGAATTGCAGACTCGGTATATCAAGTCTATCTCATTGACATTACCATGAAAATTTTCCTATGCAATGTAATTCCAAACTAATGACTTAACTCCAATTGAGTATTTAGGAGATTTGTATTCGATAATGATACCTAGTAGCATTACCTACAAATGTACAATAATCAGAATTTTATAGTTTGACATCTCCATATACTGACGCATTCTAGACCAACAAACATAGGTATACAGTACGCCGGATAGAACCGTGTTGTGCCGGAAAGTCAAACAGATGCCTAAAGACTATTATTAATCACGGGTCTGGCATTAAGTTGTGTTGTCTTTATGTAGTAACACTATTACTTTTACCGTCATTTCGAACAATTTTTAATGGAATTTTAATACTGATCCCTTATGAGTAAAAACAAACAAGAATTGAACATTCAGTTCATTACACAACTGCTGAAGTTATTCAAAAGAAAACCGGAGAAAGGGAAATATTTTTCTTACAGAAAGAATGCTATTAACTGCAGAGACGGTACTCATTTTTGTCATCACAATGTTTAAGAGATTAACTACGCATATTATAGGATTTATTTTGTCTGACGCCGTTTTTCAACAGTATTTCAGTTATGTAACGGCTGGCAGTTAACTTAACCAGTGTTCCTGGATTCTGTACCAGTACAAACCAATTCTCAACAAGTAACTGCCATCTTCCCCACATGTATCAGAGGTGGAGGACGATTGATTTAAGACACAACGTCTTTTATGAAATCGTCACGGAAAACATACGCCTCGCCCAGGGCTCAAACTCACGACCCCGTGATCCGTAGATATGCGCTCTCCTTATTGAGCTAAGCGGGTGAGCTTTATAGGAAATAGCTATATATTTATTGTACAGTATCATGAAAACTTTTATACAATAATCAACTATCCGAATCTTTGTAATTTACTTTGAAGTATATAAACCTATACATTTTTAGAAAGGTGTACTTATATAACAACAATTTTCATAGTCATTTCCATTACAAATAAAACAGTGCAATCAAAGGATTGAACAAGTGTAACTGCGTTTCATAAGATATTATCTTCTATAGGGAAACATGCAACAAAATTTCGACTTATGCCTTCTTACTCATGTTATTTCCTTACGTGTTCAGTTGCAATGTGTTATTCAATAATGTCATAAAATTAAATTTCAAATTCTATGACAGTTTCCTCACGTAGGGACTTGTTTACAAAATGTAGTAATAAAAGTTTGTTATATGTGGTTCCTTGTAACTGTAAGCCTTATTCAGACATTGATGAGTAGTGAGATTTATATGACTTATATCAAGTGTTTCCTGCGTTTCTTTTAGAATAACTTCCTTCAAACAAAAGAACCAATCTTAAATTAGTTTTCTTTGTACGCTGATGTTGTCATTTCAAATGCTGAAGAAAAAAAACGGTAACGATAGTAATGTATATCTGCAATCAATTGCACCATTCACGAGGCAAATTGACATTGCTTTTATCATGCGTAAAAATAAATAAGTAATGTTCTCGTCATGACATGGTTAGCAAAGTTTAAAAACTAAACAGATCTGGATATATGCAATGATTTTGGCGACCGAACATTCGACTGAAAAAAAGTGATGAAAATCCCACTGCACGACAGTTTTAATAATCATTCGATTTTGTGCGTAATGTCTTTGCAAAGAAATCATGTGACGTATGAAAACTGCAGTTGGAGATTTTTATCAATGATACATACATTTTTAACGACATATAACCACGGATATGAACTCCCTAATACATATACAATATCGAATACAAGAAGGACTTCGGGGGACATTATGTTGCAATATTTTCTAGGGACTTACTATTTTGCTTGTAAAAAAAACAGACCTTCGAATGTAAAAACAATATTCTAAACATCGATAACAAACAATAAAAAATTGAAGAAAACTGTGTATTTCCAGTTTTAGTTAATAGTATTATAATGTAAAAACATCAAAGTCCTCATAAAACTTGTTTTAAAGAAACATCAGTAGTACAAATTCGACGGGAAGATACGAGACAAAAATATTTTAAATACAGAAATAAAAATAAATTGAGTGGCAAACAAACAAAATTTCAATTTAGGCCATACTCGGTGTTTGCAAGATGCTTATCGATAACCTCAACCCTTTACTGAAATGTAGCCCAATACAGCCCAACTCTCGATGACATGTCTCGGGTAAGCTTCAAAGACATTTACAGAGTCACAGAGGGTTATAACTGTTTAAAGTGTTTCAAAGGTAAACGACTGCAAACCGGCAAATGGGAAACACATTCTTAACGGTTATTAATTTTCCTATAATCTACTTTACTTATGTTAGTTTGTATCTCACTAAATGTGCAAGTAAAAAGATCTAAATCAATGTCTTTCTACTGAACTGAACACACAACAAGCAACTGATTGACAATGCATGTGAATCGCAGACGTGTTTAGTTTAGTACCATGTATCAACAGAATAAACATCAAATAATAAACCAGAAATATAAAATTACCCTTTAGAAAAATACATTTTATATGACAATTGACACAAAGTATAAACAAACAATACTGTCCCATCAAAAAAGATAATAACCACATTCCACAAACAGTGTACATACCACCAATGGTAATTATCGGTTTGTAAATTTCTTGTAAATGTTCGTCTTTATGCTACTGTAAAATATTTTGGTATCTATGATCATTTCAATAAAGATCGGCGGAATATTGGTTGCAGATGGGGGCTAGACCTCTAAATTTTATACAGTCGCGGGGAGACAACTAACTGCCTTCCCTTAATGGTACACTGACAAGTCAGTGACCCAGGTTGGAAACCTTGGTGTCAGTCCCAACAATTGTACACCCTGATGAGGACGGTTGTAGGCGGGCAGCCCGACTGAGCTACTGCGGTCCCGGACGTAACCCTGCCCTGGGCTTCCCCTCCATACATAGAGGTGGAAAGGGTGTCAACGTTACCCTGGAGTTCACCCCGCCATAATACACAAAGCTAATACACACAATGAGCTTCAAGCAAGTCAGGCCAGGAGAAAGAGCAAGGCTTATGTACCCGTAAGCCCTTTTTCGTCTCCCCGTACCGCCACAGAAACTAATATATTTTCCCCTGTGAGGAGTGAGCTGCTGTGTAGTGGTTAGGATGATGGAAAATATCCTAAATACCAGATGTTTATTACTTAGTGTATATATGTAAGCTCTGCTAGTTGGGCAAGTACTGTAAATTCTGTAATAGACAATTTCTGATATTCGAATATTAAATTATTATAAACTATCAAACAAAGATAATTTAAAAGTAAATTCTTCACGACTGAAACAAAATCACAGTTTGTATTGTACAATATTTACGAAAGCTGTTCTAATCATTTATCTGTTAATGGTGGAACGACGTAAATGGGATATTTAATATTCTTTTCCGACGACCACAACTGAATCTCATTATACCGTCATAAAACTAAACCTAATAAGAACTTGAGGCACGCTTCTTCATGTAAAGAAAAATTAACAAATTATTACCCTTATCTATTATGCATATTTCGTAGTACATGTATTATTAGTTGGTGACAGGATACGGGATATACGCTGTCGTGGAAATCCATATCAGGCGAGAGCAAAGCTCGAGCCTGATATGGATTTTCGAGACAGGGTATATCCCGTATCCTGGTCAAAGGGAAGTTACCGGTTTCCCATAGACTTACATTGTAATGTTTTGGGTTATAGCCCTTTCCTAACATTTAAACTTTTGATGCCACCTACCCAGGGTGAAAGAACTATTCAAGACCTAAAAGAAAACAGCCAGCAATATACATGTTGACAGTCATTTTTCTGCACTTTTTTCACCCGGAAGTCAGTAACCCCCAGTCTGGCACTGAATTTTTGTTTACATTTCATGAAAATACTATATCACTAAAACAAGCAAAATTTTCAAGCAAAATACACCTTCAAATATTTTTTCCTCAATTAATCATGGCTTAGAACTTCAATTTAAGAAATAAAACAGTTTCCAAACATTTTCAACAGATATTTCACCAATCAGAGACCACTTTACATCTAAAATATTTGTCTCAGAATACCATATACTTTTTCAACCAATCAAAAGCCCAGTGACTTATTTCCCTTTGACCTAAAGTCAATATCTATTTTCAATATTCCCCTTTATCAAATCATATTTATTAATAGTAATCAATTTCGCATATAACTACCAAATTTCATTGAAAAATATCAAGCGGTTTCAGAGAAAATCACATTTTTACAACACCACCCCCTTCCTTATGATACAGTATATAGACAAGTTGTAGTTCTCTCCCTTTAATTTTTTTTTTTAATTTTCACTGAAAAGTGAACTTTAATGTGACCGGGATGGGCCATATTTACTTTTAACTGTAATTTAAAGTGTCCCCTACATTTTAGTTGATGATTGAACCATAATTATGCTATATTACACAATATTATGTAATATTCAATAATATAACCAATTTTCAGTCAAATTTTACCTTTAAACAGTTAAATTTTGAATTTAAATTATATCATATAGAAAACAAACATGTATTTAGTTAAAGGGAAGACTTCTACACTAACTATCTATATAAATATCATGAAAACACAAGATATGTCTGTCTTATGTTACAGAATTAATGGTCAGTATACAGATTAGGACTTAGGTGGGTGAGTCTACTTCAGTTATAAATTCACCACAGAGGACTCCCAGATGTGGGTCAAACCAAAAAATTGTTTGCTGATGGCACTGATAACACTATCCAGCATCATTCTGAGCTTATATGCAGAAGAAATTAAACATAATTGCTGTGCTAAAATATTTTGGACTTACAAGTTTAAAATGAAAGGAGACAGATCTAGGTGTAAAGGCCGCTTCAAACGTGGCCATAAGTACTCTAAAGGATCAAAGAAGTGTTTGCCACTTGGTGCAGCGGTGCAGTATGTCAGACCGACAAAGCTTGAGGCAGAGCTCCTCGAATCGGACCCGGTTATTGATGCAGCAATGTCCTCACCGTTCACCCAAGGCGACACCCACCCCGTGGTCAAGATACTACGCCCCAACAGTAACCGAACATCTTATGCAAGTAAAAATGAGACAAAGGATTCCGAAGTAAAGTAAGTTCAAAGATATTACTATAAGCATTACAGACAGGGAATTTAAACATATTTACAGTTTACAGTTTAGTCTCCAATGGTTAGTTTTTAACAGATTTATGTCTTTATTTTTTGCCAAAAATCATATTTCTTAATATAAAGGTAGAGTTTTTTTTCTCACTTTTTACACCTTAAACATGCTGAACCTATCAAAACAATGTTTATTTACCATTTTGTGCACATTTTATAAATTTCCAATGGTGTTTTAGTCATTAACTTTGGTTTTAAATGACAGTGCTGCATTTCAGTACAGTCCAAGGGAGACAACTGCAACAATGCATAAACAATATAATTTCAGATATAGAGTCTTCAGGCCCAGTATACTATTCAATAATTGTTTCACATCATTTAAGCAGTACAGCAGAGTGTTTATCATGTATTTTCAGTACAACCACTGACTGCAACAAGCTGTTTCATGTCGGAAAACTTTGGGAGATGATCAATTGTGTAACCCGGCAGCATCGCGAGAGTAACCCCAGTTGTCGTGGTGATTTGGCCTTTGATCCACATAGAGAGATGCAATGGGGCATCGTTTGGAGAGAGGCTGTGCTCTGTGACAGTTGCCCGTATAAGTCAGAAATGTTTAACCTATATAAGGAGGTAAACACTGGGTATACCACAGGTCGTAAAGCGGCTGCAGCCAATGTAGGTATTAATGTTGCTCTTACACAGACCCCTATAGCAGCATCAAGCCTGACAAAAATTCTAGCTGGTGGGAACATCAAGCCGCCATCAAAAAGAGGTATTACCCATATGAACAGAAAGGTAAGAAATACAATAATAAGTGAAAATAAACGAGACATGTCGGAACGTATAAAACAGCTTAAGAAGATAAACAAGTGGAAAGGTCGCCCGGAGACCCATATTGCAGCAGAAGTGGATGCCGTTTACCACAACTCCCTCTATTCAGGCGTTGGACGAACTCCCTTCCAGTCAGCCACTCAATGCACACTGACTGTATGCGAAAACCTGACGCCAAAAAAGCAAATTGTTGCTGTAGAGACTGTTAACAAATTATGCTCAAAAAGTGGATTTCACACGAAAGATGATGACGAATGCAATATTAAGTCTGATACGTGTTCCGCAACAGCCAGTATGGAAACTAACATTGGTAATGAGGAAAAGTGGGCCGAATACTGTTTTGAAGACCTTAAGAGTGAGGGAATAGAGGTTAAATACCTAACAAGTGATGGTGATGGAAAGGCCTGCGAGGGAGCACGGTGTCTGTTTGAACAAGGCATCACAACTGTCGAACCAATTCAACAACTAGACACAAGGCATCTTGGTGCAAATCACCGAAAATTTATCAAGTCATCAGCTAAGGCCACAGATATGATGCCAGGTAGAACTAAAGCTATCCGCACTCAAATACAGAATAAATTTGCAGTAGACCTAAGTCAACGCTGTCAGGCAGAAATGAGCTGTATAGTAAAAAATAATGTTTCTTCCAATCTGCTAGATAAGACAAGGGACTGCATGGTCATGATAAAGAACTGCTATGCTGGAAATCATATCCTATGTGGCATGAATTCTGGAGTATGTAAAGGCAATATTGACAATAACTGGATCCACAACAGTATCTACCTGCCAAAAGGGTTCAAAATTGACATTGGTAATCAAGCCCATGAAGAAACATTAATGCAGCTTATAGAATACCGCCTTGGGGACCAGACAGTCAGCCTAACAAAATTAAATACAAATAGCCAAAAGGTGGAAGCAACAAACCGTGCAATAAAAAGGTCCTTACCTCGAGACAAGACGTTCTCTAGGTGTTACGAGTCACGTGTTCACAGTGCTTTACACTCTGTAAACAATGGTCCTGGGGATTCACTGCGTAAGCTGTGTCAAGCCACTGGGTGTCCAATTCCAACTGGAAGTCAGGTTGACAAAACACTTGACACTCTTCAACGGGAGTCTGAAAGAAAGAAAGAGCGTGAACGGTCATTAGTGTACAAAATCAAGAGAAAAACTAGAAGAAATCTACTATATAAACTGTATGAAAAACACCAAGAGCAGAAAAAGTACATTAAAAACCAATTAACAAAATTCCTTAATAAACGTCGCCATAAAAGACAGCTACTACTGAAATCGACTCCACTACCCGCCATTGATCACGATAAATATAGCAGAGACCCAAGTATAAACACGAAAAATAGAAGACAACTGCGAATACGTGCCACCAGGAAAAATACACCGAGGTTCACAGCCAATGCAGACACCAGTACTCGCACACCCACGACGCCCAAGGTTATTAAAGTGTGGCTCAACAATAAGGTGGGATATGTTTATACACCATTTATTATGACAGAGGTGGGAACAGTGTAGCCTGTTTTCGTCCATGTCTGTCTCAGGAAGAGCTTGTCCGGTATGTAGTAAGAACACCAGTCTATGGACACGTTCTAAACGAGAAACCGTGCCAGGCCACTTAACTCTTTTCAGGCCATAGCCATCTTTGTCACACCCCCCCCCCCCACCCACTTAATGCAGCCGAGGCTATTGACACCTATTTTGCATTTCCCTTAATTTTTCAGTATATTTGCTATCTGATACTTCTGTTGACATTTTACAATGATTTCGTCTGCAAAAAAACGAGCAAAAAGTGAAAAAATTACCAAAAACTATGTTACATCTTCAGCCAAGAAATTTTACCTTTAGGTCAAAGGGAAGTAACCGGTTTCCCATAGACTTACATTGTAATGTTTTGGGTTATAGCCCTTCCCTAACATTTAAACTTTTGATGCCACCTACCCAGGGTGATAGAACTATTCAAGACCTAAAAGAAAACAGCCAGCAATATACATGTTGACCGTCATTTTTCTGCACTTTTTTCACCCGGAAGTCAGTAACCCCCAGTCTGGCACTGAATTTTTGTTTACATTTCATGAAAATACCATATCAGTAAAACAAGCAAAATTTTCAAGCAAAATACACCTTCAAATATTTTTTCCTCAATTAATCATGGCTTAGAACTTCAATTTAAGAAATAAAACAGTTTTCAAACATATTCAACAGATATTTCACCAATCAGAGACCACTTTACATCTTAAATATTTGTCTCAGAATACCATATACTTTTTCAACCAATCAAAAGCCCAGTGAGTTATTTCCCTTTGACCTAAAATCCTGTCACCAACAAGCAGTGTAACGATTTTATCTTGCCGACTACCTTTTACATCCTCGCTGTACTGATTGACACAATTTTTATATTAATAAAGCTACTTACAGTGACAGTGCAGACTGGAATCCTGAAATCTTCTCTGGTTTTCATGCTTTGATTATAGTTGATTAACACCAGCCATAAAATGCAAAATGAACTGTATTTTGACAGAATCACAAAACACAGAAGCCCATTTATACAGGTTATTAACTGGTTTTGAAAAACTTTTACGTTCCATCCTTTCGAAAAATCATCAGCTTGTAAACACGATGTCAGAAATGTCTTAAAACTTCGGCTTTAGTCCCGTTTCCTGTTAATTCCTTTATCTTGCAGGTAGATTAAATGACCCTACAACAAACTGCTGTCTTACAAATGTGTTAATTCCTTTGCTTTTCGATGATTTAACTAAAACAACATTCAACTTTTCAATCGCGACCGTGCCATACAGAGTTACTGTTCTTATATATAATTTCCACTAACTTCACGAACCTAAATTAGATAGGAAAAATGAGAGGGGCAAGAAAACACTATTTTTTTTATCTCGGAAATGATATCTATAGCTTGGGCTTATAATCTGTCTTGTTTTAATTACCCTAGCGATGCGGCAGCCATTTTGTTTTTAATCAAAATTCATATCTGTAATATACTAGCAGGATATGGAATATATCCTGTCTCCACGTGAGGTCTGTTGACCAATAGAAATGCAAGAATCTTGTAGGAGGCGAGATAAATATATGTATATGTATTAGGAACATCTTCAATCAAATTTTCCCAATGCATAGATGTGGCGTTTTAAAGTTCTTGAGTGTGTTGTCTGCATATTCACTGAAAGAAACATTCATCAATTTTGTCTGATATTAAATTTTCAATTGCATTGTGAACTTATTTAGTTTAGTGTTGATCAACATGAAATATTTGTAATACTGACTTCATATCAGTTTCGTCTTTGCGTTTCTGCTAAACCCGGGGCTAGAGTACATGAACGATGTTACGGTGTTCCGTTAGGGCCAGGCCCGCTCCCCGTGAACGCGAAGGTACGACGGTACGATGGTGACAACACGACAGTGCGATGGCGATGCGCGACAGTACGATGGCGAAGCGCGACAATATGATGGTGACAGTCCGTCGAACTGTCGCGCTTCAGCATCGTACTGTCGCGCTTCGCCATCGTAATGTCGCGCTTCGCCATCGCACTGTAGCGCTTCACCATCGTAGTGTCACCATCGTACTGTCGCACTTCGCCATCGTACTGTCGCGCTTCACCGTCGGACTGTCGCGCTTTACCGTCGTAGTGTCACCATCGTACTGTCGCGCTTCGCCATCGTACTGTCGCGCTTCAATAACTTTTCTCTTTTTACTTAAGGACCGACTTTAATGTATAGAACTGTACGGTCAGACGGAGGGACGTGCTTTGGATTTACTTACTAATAATCTTGTCTAATATAAATCTACATTTTTATCCACTACGTTTCTTCAATTAAAATTTTAGGGTCAGTGGTAAAAAGACAGGGTCGGTCGGGTAAGCGGAAACAAACAACTGTATTCTAGACCATATTAACACTTTTGCATAAAATTTACCCAAAAGCTTTCTAAGCAAAATTTATACAACAGTGTAGCTGACAACATATACTTTTAACGTTTCATGGCTTGAAATATATGAGCCGATTAAACAACATTTCGTCACAAAACAATTAATTACATGTAAATACATTATCATTTATTTTTCCACAGAGAGGTTAATTTTTAATACAATGAGGTCCATACAATGTTACTTTGTTCATAAATAACACTCGGTTTGGTGATATTCGTTTAAACAACACCCTACCGGTTGATATTCTTTTTTATTATCCCTCAAGTAAACAATGTAAAATAGCCATAGACCAACGGAGCCTATTTTGGAAAAATACATTTCAAGCAATATCAAGGTATGATATTTGTTTTTAAATCATCATTCCAGATGATATTCATCTCAGTGACACTCTGCCGGGGAAAAGTGTTCCAATTATTTGATCATTGGACAGAGATGACAATACTAAACAATACAGAGTTTAATTAAAGTCTGTCCATAAGTAAACAGAGAAAAGATGGTGAAGCGCGACAGTACGATGGTGACACTACGATGGTGAAGCGCGACAGTGCGATGGCGAAGCGCGACAGTAGGATGGTGAAGCGCGACAGTACGATGGCGAAGCGCGACAGTACGATGGTGACACTACGATGGTGAAGCGCGACAGTGCGATGGCGAAGCGCGGCAGTACGATGGCGAAGCGCGACAGTACGATGGTAACACTACAATCGTGAAGCGCGACAGTACGATGGCGAAGCGCGACAGTACGATGGTGAAGCGCGACAGTGCGATGGCGAAGCGCGACACTACGATGGTGAAGCGTGACAGTACGATGGCGAAGCGCGACAGTACGACGAAATGTCACCATCGTACTGTCGCGTTTCGCCATCGTACTGTCACGCTTCGCCATCGCAGTGTCGTGTTGTCACCTTCGTACCGTCGTACCTTCGCGCTTCGCGTTCACAGGGAGCAGGCGCTGGCCCTAACGGAACACCGTATTACGATAGCATGTATTACATTATCGTTAATGAACAGGCTAAATCAAATCGGGCCTACAACATTTTTATTTTTGTCGTGTTGGGCTACTATCAATAATTGCATTTACTTCGGTTGCGAAAATTGTAACTCTGTTATACACTTTCAAAAGCCTCCGTCTTCTCCCTCTACTTTATCGGGTTATATGGAATTCAATTACATTAAAACTTAAAAAAATAAAACGAAAATAAAGACAAGAAAATATAAACCAAGAAAAAAAAACGATACTCTATATAAAAGTCTCTATCTCAAAATACAATAACTTGCCAACAAAATAGCGTGTTGCGTTTTTTTCTTCATAAAATAGTCTACCGTGAAGGTGCGGTTCATTGCGGTCATATATTATGTTAAAACAGATAACATTTAAGAAGTTAAAGATAATTTTAAGCAGTGGGTGACAAATATTTTATGACAAAAACGGCTTTGTAGATTTGTCTTTAAATGCACGCATGTTCTGCGGCCTACATTATAAATCATATATATAAAACGAGCTGGAGCAAGTTTTACAGCACAGTGACTTTAAAGCACACGTCTACACTTGTCCTTGTAAGACCGATTTCAATGTTTGACAATTGCGTCAGATAGCATTCCTTAAGTTCATTTTGATAGTATTATGTATTACTAAATAGAAAAGAGACACTTGTTGATATGGTATTTTTTCCTGTTCAATCTCTGTTATTGTGATTTTGATAAAGAGAATATTTATAATTTTGGAAATAATGAACTGTATGCGTACCTATTAGAAACTTTAGAAAATTGGACTGTTAAGGTACTAATTATATTTTCTGTATTTTTCCAACATTTATAACTGTGAAAAATTCATTCATGTAATTGTTACATGAAAGATAAAATGCAATTTACTTGTAGTACATAAAACATAACAAAACATACTGACTAGCAACTGTTGAAAATACATCTGCAAGGATGTAATTGCTCAAGAAATATGTGCACATTCCATCTTCAAATTAGCAATAAGAAACACATGAAAGAACTTTCAGAAACATATTAGAAGTATACTTAATTTTTAATGAGCCAGTCGTTAATATATATACAATTCCATGTTTAAAAAATAGGTGCGGTGGACAATGAAACAAACGATAACAATAGACCAGTTCAAGCAAGTTCCGCCGAAGAATGGGGTGATGAAGTTGACTTTGGATTTGATTATGACGAATTAATATTTAGGTTGAATACTAATTATCATTATTATCAATAGGTTTAATGTCTTTATTGAAATAGAATAAACACAAATCTAACATTTCAAATATTAGACATTTCTACTATAAATGAAAAGAAAAGTTGACAAAAGTAAATAATATCGATCAAAGGGTTGCCAAGATGTGTCCACATTACATTTCTCGGGTTGATAAAATAATCTTCATATTGTCCAAACTTAAATGGAAACAAATGTGTTATCAAAGAATACATAAACTCGAAATTTACTTGAGAAATGAGTAAATATATTTATACATTTTGCAGCTGATGTTTACATTTTCCAGTGTTTTATTTCGTTACAATGCAATACAGTTACTTCTGGGGATCAATGAGCTTTTGTCTCCGGAATATTTTTCATTTTTCGGTTTGCCGTAATCCAGCTAGATGGGTTCCTCACATGAAAAACATCTACTTCCCAAGCCAGGCTTTGAACCAATATTGGTGAGAGGCAGGTGATTCGAAGTCAACATCCTTACTAGTAATTACCGAGCAAAGGAAGTCCTTAAAAGTATCATTAGAGAGTATATTGTAACGTTCGAAGATGTAGGTAAACCGACCAATGCCACAAATAAGGGACTATTGTCCTATACATAAAATTTTAAAACCATAAAACGTTTGAAATAAGTTAACATATGTTGTGCTCTTAATGAATAATAATCATATCATCCCAAATGTAATACGCATCTATATAAATGCCTATCCTGTTCAAGTAAAACAGACAAAATTCATCATCCATTAAATGTCAAAATTAGCAAAGCTTCGTTTAAAGAAGCGGAGATTTGCATGTTTCAAGATTTCCAACGCAATTTCAACAGAATTGCCGCAAGCCATAAGTTTAAACAATCAAGTACGGCCCTTTACATTATGTATTGTTGCGACATCTGTTTAATATGATATAATGATTCAACAATATATTGCAGAGACATGGACAGAATAATGGAGAGGTCAAATGTAAACTTGTTGTCAACTTCATACTGTATAAACCGCTTAGAGGATTTTTATATAACTATCATCAATTGTTTACCTTACCAAGACGAGAGCGTCACATCCGGATACGAAGTCAAAGATCAATGCCATACTTGGAGTTAAAATACAAATAGCTTAATTCTGTGTCCGCTCCATATTTTCTTATCCGTTGGGAAGATTTTCATAAAACTAACATGCATGGTGCATAACCTAAGTCCAAGTTCAAGGTCAAACTAAGAGGTCAAAAATCAAATAGCTTAACTTCCTAACAGTATATTTAAATGTTATGTATCTCATAATATGCAAAACAATGTCAGAAACAATATTTTGGTTGGACAGAATAATCGAAACGTATGAATAGACATCGCTTTGATATTAGACAGTTCTCAGATCATAGTTAATTTCCTCACGTTGCAGCAGACTTTGTTGCCCCAACACTTTCAGTTGACGATTTTCTATTTGTATCATGAAGAATTTAGTTGTTTCTATTAAGAAACGTTTTTAATACATAAATACCTAACGACTCAATGCAAAATTATTACACAACACGTAGTTCTGTAATCAATCATTGTTAAGTATCTTTTGTTCATGTTCTCTTTTTCCTGTACTGTCTACAAATACGTATTAGATTTATCTATACTGGCCACATTAAACGTGAATCTTATTTAAACAACAGCAATAATATAATTTAAAATTATAAGTACATTTCTTAGATGGTTTCAAGATACTTTCAACATCCCTCTTGTGATACAAATCACCGATGACGAAAGGTTCTTGTGGAAAGATATTCAAATTGACGACGCAACAACAATGGCTCATGAAAATATCAAAGACATTGCATTTGCATTTGATCCCAAGAAAACTTTCATTTTCACAGACATAGAACATATGCAGTACATATCTTCTTTTTAGATTACTTCGCCAATTGCGGTAGATTATAATCTTTATATTTTAAACAGAATCTCCGAAAAACAAGCCTGAACATACAAAATAGCGAAAATATATTTGCCTAATTAAGTTTCTTCAGGTAAATTGAGGAGAAGGCGTGTAGTTTAAAATCTCATTTAATGTCATTCGTAAGACAAACCTAAAGAAGGTACTTAAATACGGGATAGCGGAATAATCAGCATATACATTTTCCCTGTAACTGACAGGTGCGCGATATTTAGCTTCCATAAAAATTGTGTTTTATAGTATTGCTTTGTTTAGAAAATTGGTCAGATTCATTCTACTTGTTTCCATGTGAGAACATCAACCCTAGAAAGTCGCCATATGATCTGCAATCTTCTACGGAAGGCCAGTGCTCAATGCTAAGTGAAAAATGACAAATACTAATTCCGAAATTTTCCTATTGCATAACGTTGGCATTGGTTGTGTTTGAAAAGTGTCCGAAACCCAACAATCATTGTATACATTACTGATACAGTGTGTCTTGTGAAAATACGATATTGCTACTGTAAAGAATGCATGTATAAAATCACGATTAAAACTAATTCAATATAAGCTTATATTTTTTATTCTCAATGCAAAATTCAGCCAGCAATTTACATTCTTTATTTGCATATATGGTTCCTTAATAGACCAAACATAACAAAAATAGATTATCATGGTTTCCTCTGCATTGTCATCAAAATATAGCTAGTTATTTATTACAATCTGGATATGTTTTTCTGATCCCTTTAATATTTCGTTTAGTGTAAAATGCATGCACAGACTATTGAATTTTACAGCCCCGAATTTTACAAAAACATACGCAGGATAGAAAAACTGTGCTATGCCAAGGACATCAAAGATCGGTTTGGATTTGAAAACGACGATTGTATCGGAAAGCTTACCTTTTCCGCTATCCAAGCTGCTCCTAGTTTTAGCTCGTCTTTCCCAGAATTCTTCAACGGAAGAAAAGATATTCCGTGTCTGATACCATGTGCTACTGATCAGGTTATACTGCCAGTTTGCATTATTTTGTCTTGCAGAATTTGTACCATATGTAATGGCTTCCAACTGTGTTAAACTGTTAATTTTTTTTTAAATTCCTCGATTTTTTTTATTGAGTTTGACCTTCATCTAGAAAATGAAATCTTTAATAAGATCCATTTGAAGCTCAGAATAGAACCAAAGCGAAATTCACTGCATAATCGGTTTTTTTTGTTTGAATTGGACTGTGTAACTCTTTGTATTCGTATGCATCAGCAGGAACTGAAAAATATTTCAAAGAACATGTATAATATCTAAAATATAGTTTAAATAATTTGATGGCATTATTATAATAATGCTGGAAATAGAACATATGCCACCACAGCACTTATTTCTTGATTTCAATGAAGACAATTTTATAATTTATCTCAATTGATTGATTTACTACCTTAGGATACTTTCACCATATATTTAAGATGAAAATGTGTTCCAACGTACTTAATGCTTACAAGCAATCTTCGGGATATAATTGGAATATTTCCTTATCAAACTTGCACACAACTGGTATTGGTATAATATCGCAATTCCTGTCGAAAACTGGTCTGATCTCGTTATGGGTTCTAGAGTAATAGCCCCTTAAAAGGCCAAAATTTGCTATTGCTATTTATGGCTTGTAAACACGATAGAGACCACATTTTTTCAATCAACTTTAATCAAACTTGCACACAACTTATATTGGCATAATATCTCAATTCCTTTGGACAACTGGCCAGATCCCATCATTTGTCCCAGAGTTATGGCCCCTTAAATGACCAAAATTTGGCTTTTTCAGCCATATAGTGTGTTCTTTTATTGTTTGATTTGATACAAATATGCATAATGTCTTTAACAACCATAAATCTTTGATTCCATGATGAAATCTGTCAGATCCAATCATAGATTCCGGAGTAACGGCCCCTGATTGAGCCAAACTTTGCTAATGTTTATCTTGTGAACACGATAGAAGTGACAATTTATGTTTGATTTTAACCACACTTACACACAACTTGTCACAATAAGATCTCGGTACCTTTCGAAAACCGTTTATATTTCTTTATTTTCTACGTTGGCCATTGCAGCCATATAGAGGTTTCATTTATGCTTTGGTCTGATACAAACTTGCATAGAATGTTTACCTTGATGATCTCTAGGCCTGGATCGAAACTGGGTCATGTCGGGTCAAAAACTAAGTCATCAGGTCAAATCAAAGGAAAAGCTTGTTAACAATCTAGAGGTCACATTTATGACCCTATCATGAAACTTTGTCAGAATGTTTATCTTGATGATTTCTAGGCCAAGTCTAAAACTGGGTCTTATGGGGTAAAACACTAGGTCACCAGGACAAATCAAAGGAAAAGCTTGTTAACACTTTTTAGGCCACATTTTTGACCATATCTTCATGAAACTTAGTCAGAATGTTTATCTTGATGATTCCTAGGCCAAGTTCAAAACTAGGTCATGTGGGTCAAAAATAAGGTCATCCGGTCAAATCAAAATTAAAGCTTGTTAACACTTTTGTTCATTTGATGTGCATGAAACTTGGTCAGAATGTTTTTCTGCATGAAATATCGGTTGCATTTTTATCTGTGTGATACGGGTTCAAAAACTAGGTCACTAGGTCAAATAAAAGAATAAGCTTAGGGGGCACATTTTTGCTTCTATCTTCATAAAACTTGGTCAGAATGTTGTTGTCATGGAGTCTTGGTTGGTTTTAAATATGGAGGGGTCAAAAAACTAGATCAAATCAAAGGTAAAGCTTGTATACACTCTAGAGACCACCTTTTGCTCCAATCTTCCTGAAACTTTGTCAGAATGTTTGTTTTCATGAAGTTTTGGATGAGTTTGAATTTCGGTCATGTGGGGTAAAAAGTAGGTCACTAGGTCAAATCAAAGAAAATGCTTGTTAACACTCAAGAGGCCACGCTTTTTTAGTCCAATCTTAATGAAAATTGGTCAGAATATTTGTCTCTATGAAATCACAAGGTAAAACATGTTTACACTGTTATGGTGTGTTATTCAGGTGAGCGACCTAGGGCCTTCTTGGTAAGATCGATTTGTTTTATAGATTTTTAGCTCGTCTGAGCACGAAGTGCTCAAGGTAAGCTTTTGTTATCGCCCTGTGTCCGTCGTCCGTCGTCGTGCGTCGTCGTCGTCGTCAGCGTCCGTCGTCAACAATTAGACTGTAAGCACTCTAAAGGTCACAATTTTGGCCCGATCTTAATGAATCTTGGGCGGAATGTTACCCTTAATGAAATCTTGGAAGAGTTCTGGGATCAACCACTAGGCCACCAGTTCAACTCAAACGAAAAGTTTGTTAACATTCTAGAGGCCACATTTCTGACTGTATCTTCATGAAACTTATTAAGAATGTTAATCTTGATGATCTTTAAGTCAAGTTTGAATCTGGGTCACATGGGTTCAAAAACTAGGTCACCAGATCAAATCAAAGGAAAAGCTAGTTAACAATCTACAGGCCACATTTTGAAAATATCTCTATGAAACTTAGTCAGAATGAATCTTGATGAATTTTATGTCAAGTTTAAATCTTGGTCAGTTGGGGTTAAACTAGATCACCATTTCAAATCAAAAGAAAAGCTTGATAAAACTCTAGAGGCCACATTTATAATTGTATCTTCATGAAACTTGGTCAGAATGTTAATCTTGATGATCTTAAGGTCAAGTTTGAATCTTGGTCATGTGGGGTCAAAACTAGGTCACCAGGTCAAATAAAAAGAAGTGCTAGTTTACACTCTAAAGGCCACAATTTATAACATATTTTAATGAAACTTGGTCAGAATGTTAATCTTGATAATCTTTAAGTCAGGCTCAAATCTGGATGAGATGTGGTAAAAAACTAGGTCACCAGGTCTAATCAACGGAATAGCTAGTTAACACTCTAGAGGTCACATTTATTACTATACCTTAATGAAACTTGGTCAGAGTGTTAATCTTGATGACCTTCAGGTCAAATTAAAATCTGGGTCAGGTTTGGTAAAAAACTATGTTACCTGGTCAAATCAAAGGAAAAGCTTGTTAACACTCTAGAGGCCATATTTATGACTGTATCTTCATGAAACGTGGTCAGAATGTTAACCTTGATGATCTTTAGGTCAAGTTTGAATCTGGGTCATGTGGATCTTACATCTGACTTTCAGTGACCGTGAATATGACCTACTGACCTACTTTTTTGTTTTTTAAGATACAGATTTGAAATTTAGATGACATGTACAGTTTTGCACACCGATCTTAAAACCGATTTTCGGTGACCATGAATGTGACCTATTGACCTACTTTCTTGTTTTTTTAAGATACAGCCTTGAAATTTGGATGACATATACAGTTTTGCAGACTGATCTTTAAACTGAATATTAGTGACCATGAATATGACCTACTGACCTACTTTCTTGTTTTTTAAGATACAGCCTTGAAATTTGGATGACATGTACAGTTTAGCACACCGATCTTTAAACTGACTTTCAGTGACCGTGAGTATGACCTACTGACTTGTTGTTTTTTTTTTGTTTTTTAAGATACAGCTTTGAAATTTTGATGACATGTACAGTTTTGCACACCGATCTTAAAACTGACTTTCGGTGACCATGAATATGACCTACTGACCTATTTTCTAGTTTTTTAAGATACAGCCTTGAAATTTATATGACATGTACAGTTTAGCACACCAATCTTAAAACTGACTTTCAGTGACCATGAATGTGACCTACTGACTTACTTTCTTGTTTTTTAGATACATTCTTGAAATTTGGATGACATGTACTGTTTTGCATATCGATCTTAAAACTGACTGTCAGTGATCATAAATGTGACCCACTTTCTTAATATTTCAGCATCAGTTTGACATTTAAAACATGTAGCTCATATTACTCAGGTGAGCGATCCATGGTCATTATGACCCTCTTGTTCTTACTTAATGACAATCATTTCTGGCCATTATCACATGCATTATTTTGTAAATGTTCATTTTTATCTATTTTTTTAAGGATTAGATCTTTAAAATGGCAAGAGAAACTGCTCCCAAAGTTTCTGGCTTCTCTCAAAGGCCGACACTGGAAAATGAGTGCCAGTCATCCGGAGGGAGCAATTTTTCTTACAGATGACAAGGGTGTACTCGAAAAAAAGTTAAATGCATCATATAGATCCTCTTTTAAATGTAGTTTGTTTCATATGCCCGTTTTAGAACAACGAGATAAAGTATGCCACGGTATTATCAATTTTTACTTTCTTGTTTCTGAACTCAGACAGAACGAAGATTTCGGTATAAGATGAAAGTACCTTCTCACTATTGTCTCAAAGCAGTAGATGTTTACATTTGTAGTTTTTATGCATCAACAACACATACTTTCGTCTCAATAAAGAGTGTGCCGTACCTATTAGTAAGAGCGTAGATAACTAAAAGCAGACTGATTTTCGTGTAAACACTTTGTGGAATACTGAAGAGAATTCTATTAGAAACACAAACTTTCCAAACTATTATTTTCCATGATACTTAATAAGTAAATGTCATTTTTATTGTATTTTAACAATCACTATTTTGCATCGACAGAAAAAGACAAAAGATAAAGAAGAAGTTTGATGAATTAATTTCTTATTTATAAACTTTTACACAGATTATTATTTTGGATGTTAAATAAATATGCCGAGAATATATTGTTTTATTTTTATTATGTACCTAAATTAAGAACAGTCGTTCTGCAAATGCTGATTGTTTATTTATTAATTGTTTGACGTTGCTATAACAATTTAGCACTATTCATGTTATGTTATCACGAGTCAATCAACTAAACCAATGTCATCTAACATGCAACTTGGGCTTGAGAACAAATGAATTCAGATGTACACTCTCTGGTCAAATTGTCACTGAGATCGAACACACATCATTCTGATTGGCCCCACTGAGCTGGCTCACATGCTGATGATGTTTTTGTTTTAATTTAACATAAACTTTCTTACAAAATAAGAAAGATGTTCCTGAACGAGAATTCTGTTTTCCCACCTTTGGTCTCAAAAGAAAGAGAAGAAAATGTTTATACTGTCCGAAATCAAAACAGTGGGAAAACAGTCATTGAAGAAACGTCAACAATTTAGAAATAAAACACTTCCAACATTCACCATTTATTGTCCTGTTCTCAGATTGTGTTATTACTCAAAGGTTTATTTTTGCCCAATAGTGCATGGGATATAATATCTGAGGCTAAAACATCTTTTACAGTACTGAATGGAAAACTTTCAATTTTTAAGGAAAATATTTTATATTCAACACATAACTTTTTAATATAGGCATGACTGTCCGTCACAACCAAGTAAACAAATATTCTGGTTGCAAGCAATATTGAGATTTGTCAAGTATCGTCTTTAGAAAAAACAACTTTCAAATTATACAGGCTGTTAAGAGCTTATGTGAACCTTTTCATTTGAGACTACGTTGGTGACTTGGTATTTGATTATTGCTTTAAAACTTGTTTATCACTTCCTTGTTTTTTTTATGCTGTTCAAGTGTAATATTCTTATCATAAATAAAACACTTTATCGATCTACGGCATTTTTTGACTGAAAATAAAACTTTGAACTTAATGTATAATTTGTTTGCACACATGTTCTTTTATGTTTAAAATGAATTTCAAGATTTCAAAGAAGTAAACATTTAATTCTTCCTGGAAGAATGATTTATTTGATATGCACAAATAGATAATAGACACTTGCTGAAAAAATAAAGCCATATTGTATTGTATTGTTCAGGTAACTTCCGCATTTTGTAGTTTTTCCTTTTTTATGAACTGTGCTCACTGTGATATTATTTACAAGTGCACACTACGTGTATATGTATAAGTGTCTGACAGGTGCAGACTAGTTGAAGAGACAGATATTCAGATACAAGTGAATTAACTGGGTTTCTGACCAGTACACCTCTAGTTGGGTGAAAAACACTTACATTTCTGAAAATTCCTGAGGCATCTGTCGGGGATCGAACTCCAAACCTCTGGATTGGAAAGACAGCGTGCAAACCACTGAGCTAATCCGTCCACCCTAGATCGTCATGTTTAATTGGACCAAAACATGTTTATTGTTTTGTTATGTAAAAGAATCGCGATTCAGACGAGTATTTAGTCTTATTTGCCTAAAAATTTAGTACAGTGCGCAAAAGCAGTTGATTTGCGTGATATGACTAATTTTATCCGTCGTCGGAGTATTGAACCCCGTAATTATTTTGACACTCCAGCACATTATTAATTTAAAAGATATTATTACTTATTAAATTAGAAGTTTTCAAGGACCATCGAGTGTTTAAAATAGAAGTAATGGATTCGGGTCTAAAATATGCAAATCTTTTCCGCGTATGTTTTTTAAATGTTTTTCAAGGAATTGCAGGATTTCAAAGAAGTCAGGTCTCTAATTCTTCCTGGAAGACTTCTTATTGATATTACATTTTAAAAAAACGAATACTTACCTCAAATTAAGCAACTGATCGAATATATGTTCTGCTAAGCGTAATAATTCCTATTCACTAACACATTGAAATCGTCTTTGCACAAAATTAATGAACTGTTATTTCAGAATATTATACCATTGCAACTTTTTCTATCATATTGTTTACCAAATCATATTAACATAAAGTGTCAAGGTATACATGTACACAATAAAGGTCAACGATTTAATATAAAATAGTTCGGTTTTTAGGTCAGCCATGTTTAAAATTTGTACTTTTAATAATTGAACGGTCCGCTGTTTGAGTTATGCTAACAAGTAGTATGATTTAGTCCAACATATATGCGATAATTCATTAATTTAGTCGACATCAAAAAATGTACCGTCTTAATAGCCGTGATAGTACAGGTAAGTGTAACAACTGAAGTCCTTGTTCTTTGTTGGTGTGTGTTCAATATCCGTCGGAGTTGCAATTGTATACGAATAAAGTGAAATAATAATGTTAGCCTGTTGCGTATTGTGATATTTTTTTTTTCAAATAAGTATAAAATATTTTAAAGAATACACAATCGATGTATAATGTGTAAATAAGTTAACTAATAATTTTATGCAATCATTGGCGTCAAAATGTTGTACCGTGGACTCTGAGTCCCGGGATTTAATTACAAAACTGGCGAAACAACGCTTGTGACGTATTGTGAATAGTATTTTGAATTAAAATGAAATGTACATTTACATGACAATAGAAATGGAAAATATAATTACAGTAAATAACGCTACAATAATAGAGTGAATATAAGTGCACCACTAGTTTTTTTTCCTAAAAAAATATGTCGTCGGAGTATTGAACCCCGATCATATATGTGAGTGGCCAGCACGCTACCACTACACCATTCTTAAAAGTTATTCTAACTAGTAGTGATTGTAATCTAAATAAGGCAATCAAAGCATGCTGATTTCCCTAATCTGCAGACGAGTCCATAATTTGAACCCTCAAATGTCAAAACCAAAAATATATATATCGACGTATTTTCGGACAGAAATAGGGCATTTCAATTCTGTACTAATCTCCCATCGGATACGGACAAATATTCAATGGTCGGACACTATTTGTGTTAGTTGTGACGTCAAATAACGCTCAGCTGCCTTATGATAAAGTTCTGCACAGATCAGAGATTTCTCACTCATTCTTTGAAACACCACTAATTCAGTAATTCAGTAATTTTCAGGTCTTAAGCTGTGCAGTTTACATTAAGACTATTTTGGCTGTGTGTGTTGCAGGTGGGAGGGCGGTGGACTGGAGATATGTGGCCTTTACAACGATTACATCAAGTGTAGATACACAGAGGGACACTTCTATTATTCATCATAATTATATCTTAAATCAACCACTGGTTCAAATCAGCTTTCAGCAGGAGCGTCTTTAAATTGCGGGATGGTCGGGGGGGGGGGGGGGGGGGGGGAAGTTATGGCCAAACTTCGAAACTTCAAATACGTTCTTCCCATTGCAACAGATCAAATGATCTAACTACTCTAAACACTGAAGTTGTCTTAATATTTTGAAATCTTCTTTCCTTTATGTAATTGAAGTTGTTCCACAAGTTAGAGGGGATGACAGTGGAGGGGATGGTTACATTGGCAATGTTTGGGTCTCCACACACTAACTCGCCGCTCCTAAGCATAATTATAGTATCTGTTTTCTAGCAAATCTGTCTAAAATGATGAAATGCAAGTTTAAAAAATAACGTAAAAAGAACAATTTCTGGTTTTGTAAAAGTTTATTAAAGATACGTATTACACAAAAAGGAAATGACAGGAGCTTAGTACATTTACGACTGATTTCAAGTTTCATTTGTAACTGTCAATAACATCTAGCAATTGGAATGTGTTCAGTTAGGCTTGTTAATTTCATCATATTCTTTTTTTTTTTTTCATAATATTTATTTTTTAATTGCTAAATAAAATATGCAGAAATAATAAAATGATATTCTAAACATGTGGCAAGCCCTTTCCGATAATGTTAAGCCTTTTCAAGTATCTCGTCATACCGGAAATTTATCGTGAACTCCACTGTAAGTCATTTAAATTAAATGCCAGTTTCCAAGGTAAATATTGAAGACATTTTTATATATGATGCATGATAGTGATATGATATACATAACATGTTATTTCTAAATATCAGCTTAAATAGAGAAATCTAGTAGATTTTAATTTATTTTATCAGACATTAAACATTTTCTGATGCCATACATTATGTATTATGTATATGACAACTATTTCACAGTAACATTAGTTATATTAATCAAACTATGTTGTTGTTCTTTTCTTTTGGTGGTTGAGGAGGGAGGTTAACTACCCTGGGTAGTATGGCAACTTTCCAGCTTTTTATGGTGGAGGAAGACCCGACGTTCCCCTCCAAATATTATTTCATCACGGGCGGGCACCTTGGTAAAGCCACTAACTTTCAGTAAGCCAGCTGGTAACTTCCTCACATGAAGATTTCTACACCCCAAGCGAGGCTTGAGCCAACATCGGTGAGGGGCTAGTGATTTGATGACAGCGCCCGTAACCACTCGGCAACGGAGGCCCCTCCAGTTATGATTGAGGATTACATATTTATCAATGGCTTGCTAGGAAAGACTATTAGACATTTGCAAATTAAGACAAAGTAGACTGTAGACACCTACGACGATCGTTATTTCAAGGAAATTATCTCAAAATCATTTAATTATATCATGTGCTGTACGAAAAACTTGTCCATAATGGACCATAAGTAATGGGCGTAAATTTTGGCTTATAAAGCCACCACTTTGCGGTAGGGGATACAGATTTAGCTTTGTCTGTCCGTCTGTTAAACAATATTTGTGTTATACATATCACCAAAAGTATTTGACCTATCGTCATTACACTTTACTGAAATCGTCTTCAACATGGGAAGTTATACATCTGAGACAAAGTGGGCAAGCTGAGCTAGTGTGATGGTCCTGTGTGTGTTGTCCATCATCGTCGTCCGACGTAAACAATTTCTCTTTGAACACTCCAGAGATCGCAATTGTTGCCCAATCATACTACGGCTTAGTCAGAATGTTGACCAAAAACAATCGGACGGATTGAAACTGTGTCAAAAATAGTAGATGGTTAACTAAGCTGTTCTCAGATTTGACATATTGACTTAGTTTTCAATCCTAGACAACGCAATATTTAACTTGATCTAGATATCGTGAAGACAAGTACTATTAAATTTCATATAGATCAAACAGAGAGTGCTAGGAATGTTTTTCTATGTTTTAACCTTGTGATTTAGTATTAACCTTAGCTAACCGAGTGTTAAACCTTAATAAGACAAACCTTTTGACCATTATGTAGATCAGGTAGAAAATGAGCCTTTAAATATACAACATAATCCTGTTTCAAATATTTTCTACAATTTATAAAGAAAATTGTTATGACTAAGTTTCACGTATAAAATATGGCACATAATACCCAGCGTGAGCTGTTGTGATCGCCCCGACGGTAGTCGTCTGTCCATACTTTTCTTCAAACATATCTGAAACTGTGTGGTTGAAATTGATGAAACTTGGTTTGGTTGTTCCTTTGGTTTAGACAGTATTTGTGTTTGAAAACAATGAGTGCATACATGCATAATGTATACAGTGAGATACATATGAGCAAATTATACAAAGGGTTAGAAAACAAGTCTTTGAAAAAGTGTTATATGAATTCGTTTCCTTAATTGTGTAAAGTTTAATGGCGTTGATCTGAAATTAAAGTAGATGTGTGTGTATATTAATGAGGTAACATATTATGAGATTTTTGAAGTGGGAAGGATAAAGAAAAAGAAATAAACAAGAAAGTAAAGGAACTGCTTCAGTGACATCATATCTTGGATAAGTTAATTTGCCCATGGGGGCGGGACGCTTTGTGGGACATTTGGCATCTTTTGGCACATCTGCCCTGTTAGAGTTTGAGGTACATACTAAGTAAATGGTTGTGCAAAATTCACATGACCGCTGATGCAATTGCATGAGCCATTATTGCACTATAGTCATAATAAGTACTATTTGTTGATCATTATTTGTGTGTTTCTTTACATTTTTATAGCTCCCTTTACTGAACCGGTTCGACAAGTTTCATTGTCCGATAACAATGGCAAATTTGCCTTACGCTTTGCATTTTTCAGTCGCTTATTTAGTTTCTGTTCTTTTTTCCCTGATACTTTCGGTGACAGCGACAATGTCTGTCTACAGCATTTATAGTAACTTTAATCCAAAGAAATTTTATATCTATTCCGTAAAAACACACAATTTATGATGTTTTTCACAAACAATGCAAAAGGCGTCCACGCCATTTCAAGTCATGTGATATACATTTAAACGTAGACAGTTGTTCTCGAGTATGAAAAAACACAAAGATTTTTTTTTCGTTTTTTTTTCATGTTTACATCTGAGCTGCTGCCGAAGTGTTTTAAAACAGACGTAGCATTTATTTATCCTATAGCATGTTGATATTACGTTGTACCAATCGTGATAACACTGAGGAATAAAAGTTTCGATTTTAATACTATAATATCGCCAGTGTTGAGAGCGATTCAATTAAAACGTATTCGTGATATTCGATTTATGATATCCGATTATGATGGCAGTAACTTTAAGTAGAAACTGGAATTCAATCAAGCTCTGTTGTCGGCAAATATATTTCAATGACAATATCTTTTTATCCTTTAACAAAAATGCACTGTTTCAATGCACCGCGAACCCGGTGAATTTGAAAAACGAACAGCGGAAAAAATCAGCCCTGTAGCGCAACATTTTTCTTCATGTACTATATGATAATGTAATAAGCATGTTAGCAATATCACTACCAGTGCACTTTATTAAAACTAGCATTTAAATCACATTAAACCTACTTGATATAGGCCGTATATAGAAAGCAATGGTACAGATATGAATAGTCACGTTTCAAGAACGCTGACACTCCAAAAAAAAGTATACACCGGTGAATGTAAGCATGTATAAATGATAGAAAATTACGCAGCAATAGAAAAGGAAATAAATAGGCAACAAGGTCAAATAAAATTTTTAAATGGACACATTCTGGCTCCGCCTTTGAAGGGACTGTGGCACACACAGCACTAGCATTTTTCAATCATGAATGCTACACAAACCATCATCGTAATCCCGAACCATATTCCAATGTGACATATCGCTGACTTCAAAGTGACATATACGTATAAACAACAATCAATTTAATCCCTGCCTGTTCCAATGTGACATATGCGTATAAACAACTATCAACTTAATCACTGCCTGTTCTAGTGTGACATATGCATATAAACAACAATCCATTTAATCCCTGCCTGTTCTAATGTGATTTATATATACATGTATATGCGTATAAACAACAATCAGCTTAATCACTGCCTGTTCCAATGTGACATATGCGTATAAACAACTATCAACTTAATCACTGCCTGTTCTAGTGTGACATATGCATATAAACAACCATCCATTTAACCCCTGCCTGTTCCAGTGTAACATATGCGTATAAACAACCATCAACTTAATCAGTGTCTGTTCCAATGTGACATAACCTTAGGACGGCCAGCACTTATTTATGCAATCTCGCCAGGCATATGTATGTTTTTGACAACACAGAAAATGACGTCACTCGACCTTCAGCTATTTCCGGAAGTAAATAAAATGACAGTAGAAATGCTAAACTTGAAAACGAAAGCTGCATTTCGATTCGTAGATAGTCAGGGGTCACCCGTTCTAAATGTATGCGCGTGGACTTCTTCTTTTTCATTTTTTTTTTTTTGCTATTGGGGAGCCAATTTTCAGCATTTTATTACGAATTGATATTACCTGGGCTTTAGTACAGTATGTCAGCTTTTAATCTATGAAAAAATATTTGAGCTCTGGATAAACACAAATCCCACAGGGGTCCGTAACGGACCAAGGGTACATTGTTAATTTTGGAACTTCATCAAATCGCTCAAAATGTCATTTTTGATGTTGTCTGAGAGTGCCAATGTATGCCTCAGATGTAAGATATAACCGTATTTGAGAGCTGCAGACCTAGACATTTCAGAAATATTTTCAAAATAAGTTTCGTGTAATAAATGTTGTTTCTACGGAAGCGTGAAAGGGCCATCATACGCTAATACGTTTTAGTACGTTAAGGCTGCGGAAAGAATATGTGTATAAACAACAATCAACTTAATCACTGCCTGTTCCGATGTGACATATGCGTATAAAGCACAATACATTTAATCTCTGCCTGTTCCAATGTGACATATGCTCATAAATAACAATCAACCTAATCACTGTCTGTTCCAATGTGACATAATTATGCGTATAAACAAAAATCCATTTATCCATGCCATGTTCCAAAGTGACATTACCGTATAAACAACAATTATCCTGAAACTTCGACATGATCAATAAAGTCATTATTGTATAATCAGCCATCAAGCTTTACTCCCGTCATGTTAAAGTGCCATTGCTTAATCACTCTTTATCCACATCATGTTCCAAATAAACTTGCAACAATTTCCCACCCAGTTTCAAAGTGACAATTATCACCACTAATACCTACCATGTTTTAAAGTGACATAACTGTGTAAACAACCAGCATTCCAAAATCACACCATGTTCCATAGTGACACTTCCATACAACCCTCACCCGTAATCCCAATCTTGTTCAGAATTTGCACCAAGATTTAAAGTGACATTTCTGTGTAAACATTCATCACTCCTTAGTCCCAGACAGAAATATATAAACAACAATCTGTCTTAATTCCTACCTTGATCCAAAATGACGTTATTCTATAAATTACAATAACTACGATTTCAAAGAAATATTTTATTGTTAAAATGAACGTAATTTTCTCCATGATCTCAAAGGACCAGAAAGTAAAACAAAACTGAGTCTAAGTACAGCAAAAATCACTCTCAACACATCCAGCCATGTTACAAGCAGACCAACCATCTATGTGTAACCATCTATCAAGCTTAATCCCTAACATAAACCAAAGTGAAATTCCTGTGTAAATAAGAATCACACTTAAGGAGGTAGGTTACCTTCATATTTGTATGTGCGCATGTCCAACCGGAAGCTAATGTGACGATTTACGACGACGTTTACGACAAACTAAATGTGTTTGTATATTCATTCTTCTGAAAACAAATCATGAATTTGTCTTCGATCTGATGCTTTATGGTTTAATAATGCAGAAATAATGAATAAATTGCCGCAGAAACGCTTCAAAACAATGTTGCCTTAAAATGACGTCATTGACGTCATGACGTTACGTGTCAGTTACCGCGCAAAATTAATAGCTTTTATCTTGAAAGTACGTAATTCTGTACATTTTCTTTATTTTAACTATTTTCAAATAACCATTATTTGCTGAAATATTTTTTATGAGTCTTTTGGTCTGAATAATAATCAATATTTTGCTTCTTTTATGTAGTTATACTGAAATGTTACGCGGAATGTAAGAAAATGGATGATGGCAACCAATGTTATTTGGAATATAGTTAGGTGAAAGGTTACTTGTGAAGGCCATTTTCAAATAAAAAGTCTAGCAGTTTGATTTGTAATACCTATTTTTCAGGTTCCATTGATAATTTGTTACTTACATACTAAAACTAAGATCTAAAATTGTTCAAATTTCAGTAGAAAATTGTGGTTTCTTGAATTGAATTGATGTTACCATGGAAACGAAGCCCGTGACCTATGTATCTAAATGTAAAATTCAAAAGCGTTGACACTGGTCTATTTAAGAAACACAGCCTCGGCTTTTTATTTTCATTTCAACAATATTCATGAGAATAATAGCAGCACGCTGAACGATTTTTCCATGAAAAATGGCAGACGAGGGGTACTGCTGTACGTATTCTAAGCTGTGAAATTTGTTTGAATAAATGCAAATAACACGAAAATGTAACCTACGTTAGAAATAATATGTTTTAAAACTACACCAACTAGAAAGATAATCTTATTCAATATTTTTTTAAAGAAATTACGACTAACAGCAAGATATAAGCTATTTTAAACATCTCTGTTGCCATGGTTACTTTAAAATTTAAGAAAAATAGGGTACCATGTAAAGGGCTTGGTATTTTGCTAATAATATTACCCAAATATTTCATGTTGGTCATTAACAGAATGGCACTGAAGCCGTCGAAAACCTCTATTTTCATACATAGTTGTTTAAAAATGAGAGAAAATGCGTTACCATGGAAACACGAGCCCCGCGACATATACATTTTAAGCTTATATTAGAAAGATAACGTGTATACCAGTAAAATTATCAATTATGCAGATTTCTACGGATATCAATGAAACTAAATTACACTGAAAAGTGTTAAATATCCGTATTTTCCTTCTTCTTTCAATATGAAATACCTTTGGAGGGTCATGTTCTTCAAACCTGGATAAAAATTGAACTTGAAGGGACAGAGACAAACGAAATTGAGATTGTAGCAGTTAAAACTTCATATTACACGAAATACAAAATCATGCTGCGGTTCAATTAATTTGAATTTACCCTTGTAACAAGGTATCCTACCTCCTTAATCCGTAATTTGTTCCAAATTTGTTCGAGACTTATGTAGCCGGATATCGTCACGAGGTCTCATAACGTTTACTTGTGTCTGTGGAGCTCATTTTACGCAAAAATAATCAATTTCTGCCAACGAAAAATGCACCGACAATACAGGATTTCTGGTGGAAAACTAGTTAGGAACACGGCCTGTAAATTTCAATCATTATTATTTGATAATGGAAAATATAATCAAACTTCGCCTATGTTCAAATAGTTCGGTGGGCCGGTGGTTTAGTGGTAAGACGCTTGACTGTCAATTCAGAGGTCCGGGGTTCGAATCCAGGTCGATAAACTTGAAATTTATGAGATGCTCTAGAGTGTCTCCCACATAACTAAAAGGCCTGTACTGGTTCTTCCCAGGAAAGACGGCTTCCCGTGTATCGGCACTATACACCGGGCACATTAAAGAACCAGACTGTCTATTCGCAAAGAGCTAGGCTAAGTTAGCCGGACAGGCCTGTTTCTATCAGTTCTCCTCTGGTCAGATCGCTCTGTGTCTGTACCAGTAGAGAATGAATTTCGCGCCCTTTGTGACTGTGTTTGCTATATGTAAAGCGCATTTGAACGTGTTTTTCATGAAAAGGGCGGCGCTATATAAATCTGATATAATAATCATAATAATAATAAAATTAATAACAATAATAATATTAATAATAAATGATATGGACAGATATGTTTTGTAAGGTATTTACAACTTGGCTCACCCCATCCAAGGAATTATATAACATAGTACAATTTGTCTTTATTCTAAAATGAAGAATTGATTTAACCCGGATTTTCAAGGCATCGTCATATACTAAGAAAGTTCAGACAATAAAAAAAGATTTGATCTTGTGCTAGGTTTTTTGTTTGACTGATTTGAAAAAAAAGACTTCCAACAAGTCTTCATAATGGAAGTCTAAGGGAAAATCACAATTTTAATGACAATTTTGCATATAGAAAAAACATGAAATATAGATATTTAATGAAACTTCTCACCATTTTAGATTTAGCCATTTAATGTCATGTGGTCGAATAAAATGTGTATGTCACTAAGCTTAATTTCGACATATTTGCTTATGATGTAAGGGAATCCCAAATTTGCAACTGAATTTATGAATTATCTTGGATTATTTCACGTTCAAACATTTTTGACATTATATTCAACGTTGTCAGTTTTTTCATTAAACACAAAAGTTGTCATTTATTCGTTGCGTGTTTTACAGTTCATTACTTATCACAAAAGCAGTCTTTAAGTGCCGTTTGGCGGCTGTAAAACGTCTCCCCGTACTTGGATTCAGTCTTGGTACATTTACTGGTCCTTTGGGATCATGGAGTTTACGCGGGTGCTTAGGGGGCGTTAGAGGTGTTTTCATTACATTTCATTTTGTTAACTGACTACCTTATAGAGGGTTTATTATATCAAAAACGAACGCAGAAAAGGAATAAGATAAATAGAATGAAAGTAATGAAACCGAGTTAAGAATGATAGACGAATGAAAGGTAAAACCTCGCTCGGTAGCATCATTCTTTGTTGTCCTGAAAGTAGTATTCCTGTTACGTGAAATTTCTTCCACTTTAGACGCAGCTCTATCATCAACTTCAAAAACTTATTGTCTAACTAAATGGTCCAAGTCTCTTAACCTGGAAATTTATAAAAAAATATACTAACTATAGTATCAGAGCTACCTCTATAATAGCTATGAATGCTGTCTGAACTGAGGCTCTGAATATAATTGAGATATCGGGACACATATCTGAATCATCAATTCGTGGTTACTTGAACATATTCGATGAGGGGAAAAAGCGTGAAATTCCTTCCGCATTAGGTGCAGCTCTGTCATCACTTTCCGTGTAAATGCCGATTTAATGCTGAGAAATATCATATCAAGAAGTTCTTGAAGTTTTAAGAAATGATAATATGTACGTGGAAGTAACAAGCCAAAAGAAGAAAAAAGTTAATAAGCAAAACGAATTCAATCGCGCAGGTGATCATAGACTGAAACAGAATGTCACATTTAGTTGGTGTTCTCAACCAAGCAGTATCTACAAGTACAAACAAGTTTCATGTTGAAGGTATCAGTCCATTCACTATTCAATAAGTCCAACAATGACAATTCAATAAATCAATGAATATGTCATGTATACTGTTCAATGAATGTTCAGGCCCGTAATTGATCAAATAAAATTAATACTGCATTCCTTAATCGCTATATGAAGTACGAATATTTTCATAACAGCCTGTCAGGAATGCATTTTTTAAATATTGTCATGTCTCACAAAACAGCAGTGATATATTCTACCTTTTCAAGAAAAAGACAGCAATAAAGCTTTACATTCGTCTGTTATACTAGGATGCACAGAATTTGTAAGCAAGTATGAATAAAGGGAGATAAATTTTGAAAGGATTTTGAATTTCAGCAGGTAATTTTGGGTGCTCTTAGCCTACTTATTGAACACGGCTGCCTCAGCAGAGATCTATTGACAATGTAGTTGTAGACAGCAAATCAAAAGACCGCAGGTATTTGCTATCGTTTGACAACAAGGAAGTGGTTGCCAAAAAAATAGTTCTTTTTGTTTAATGACAAATTTTGACTGAAGTGTTGAGTAAAAGACCTGCAATAAATGACATGATTTAAGAGATGAAACATATGCGACATTTGACAGAATAAAAACGTCAGAACTTGCATAATGTGGCAGTGTTAGGATTTGCCTTATTGCGACCATTTAAAGAATATATCTCATGTACTTCTTATTCGGTTAAAGAGCCAATCAATCACTCATTAATTGTAGCTGGATATTTTTGTCTGGAATTGTTCTTAGTAGTTCAGTAATCTTTTATTTTGAGAGCAGGCAAATTTTCAATAGTGCTACAGTGTATGTATAGGGCATATTTATATTAAAATAATTGTGGTCTTAATCGCAACTTGTGTCCAAATGGAATTAATAGGTCCGAGTGTAATGCGAGTATAATTGTAAGAATCGATTATAAAACTAGGATATCAGATCAGCAGGTGTTAGTAATGAATGGATTGTTTCTTTTTCATGTTTTTATACACGTTCTGCTAGACATCCGGACAGCCTTGATTGGTTACTATTCTATCCAGATTTTGGAAAACGTTGTAGGTAAAGCCGGTACTGACAGTGCAAGAATGACTACTGGTTATACGTTACGTATATATGATATTAGAAATACATTCTGCATGCCCACGGGCAGAATGTCGAGCCCGCCAGCACCTTTGGCTTCTAAGTGTGGCCTTGACCTTAGACCTAGGTACCTGGATCTTGCGCATGACACACCGTCTCATAATGGTGAACATTCCTGCCAAGTTACATCAAAATCCTACCATGCATGAAGACGAAATGATCCGGACAAACTTCAATTTGACCTTTGACCTCCAACTGTGACATTGACCTTTGAGATAGGAACATGGGGTTTGCGCATACACCGAACCGCCGAAAGTGACGACTATATCGAACTCACCGCAAGCGGGCTCGACAATAACACTTTATATAATATGTCTGAAGAATATCTCTTCATGAACCGAAGGCATTTTGTCTTCTAATTAAGGCTCGATTACAAACGTTTGATATTTTTAATCAATACTGCTCGAACATGACAACGCATGAATATTTATGGGCAGCTACGCGTTATGATTTAATTTTCCTGCTGAACTTTTGTCTTTTTTTTAACAAAAGTTGTAAATTAAATCTCTATAAAAATCAGGCTATTGTTTACCATGTGGCAGAAATGTCTTTAGGTTGCTTTTAGATTGAATAACGCGTTCCTAATTACAGTGATTTAAATGTAGCAAAAGATTTGTGAAGTTTATGACAACGGTATCACTTCTGAAGAAGACCTTTGATATCAGCAATGTAACAATATATCTTACTTTAATAGGTTGTGATATATATATGAGCTATTTATGTTCTTTTTACACATATCACTCCTTTGATGAATGGAACAAATTACAAGATGATCAATCGATTACTCTATAAGGAATAGATACTAATTCTGTTTCAAAGGAATAAAGTAAAAACATGATTAGTCCCATATTAATATCACTAAGCTTCACATTTATATGACACCTTTTGCATGCACATGTACCGAATACATTCTTAAAATACAAACAATTACAAATTCAAGAGAAACATAACAAAATATCATTTTATATTACCAAATCATGAATACAAAAATATAGATACAATGAAACAAGACAAACATACTAGTACATTTAACATTATATCTTTACTTGAGGATAAAATATTGTTCAATACTTTGATTTGAAGAAGATGTATCGGTCAGTTTGCGAAATGGTGTACGAAGAAGTAGAGTTTTAGCCACTAATACAAGACCAGAAAGAGAATGCCACAGTAACTGATGCACCCTACTCCTCTGGCCATGAAAGGGAAAATGCACTAACACATGCCAACCTTAAATGCGCAGAACGGTAAATGGGTACTATGCATATTGAACAAGTGGTAATCTTCCGTCGTGCACCAGTAACATTGTCTCAATAATTCATATCGCAGACAATCTGCATATTTTATTTTTTCGTGAACGTTTCTTGGATAAACCTCCCTTAACTAACTTGTTCCGGTCTTACATTCTAAAATGGATAAGTATATTTTCCCGTTTATGACCAATGTTCTTCTAGTATACCTAGGTTGGTCTGGTGCCAGTGGTTTTAACAGGCTTTTGAAAGCAGCCGACGTGTCAGCTTCCAGAGTATTTACGGGAAGAGAGTTCCAAAAGATTGGAAGCAGTGAACGAAAAGCTCCGATTGCCTTACATCACGGCTTTAGTCTTTTGCACAACCAGTGACACTGTGTCTTGTGATCTTAGGTTTCTAAACGGTTTGTGCATTTTTATTTTATCCCTTATAGACATTATCGGTTCTGCTAGTATTCTTTATGGTTGCATTCAATGCTTCCAAAGGATCTTTTGACAGATTTTATTTGTGAACATCGAAATGGACGTTAAAAACACTTTTTATTTAGAATATAAAGGACTTCCACATTCTAATATTAGTGGTTGAATGTTCCATTATGTAACATCAAAATGATAAATACTTGTATAACACGATAGTAAATGCAATGCATCATTCTGCTGGTTACGCCAGCTGGTGTCCATCTTCCAAAAGACATGCAAGTATTATCTATTGGTTCATAAAAAAGTATATTAATATAAAAGCTACGATCTATTACACTTTGCCTAATTTGATTTCAGTTTAGAGGAAATATTTGTTTAATATTTTGCCTATATTGTATACATACATCTGTACGTTCGAGTTATTGTCACATGAAAATTTGATAACTGAATACGGTGTTAAATATTGACGACACAATTTTCAAGTCTCAATTTCTATCTTTGTAATGATTTAAAGCATGAGCAATTTACAGCTGCTTTTAACGTAGGTACGTTCATACCTGATAACAAACGTCACGTCGTCAAGGCGATATACGCATTTTATCAGACATTATCCAAAGAATTTAAATTATACGCATTACACAGCATAGCGGGTAACTATTGTCTTATCGTAAATGCATTACAAAACAATGTAGAACCAGGGCGTGGGGCGTGGTTTTATGCCATATAAATAGAAGTAATTAAGGGAGGAATTTCCTAGAGTCACCGTCTACTTTTAAAAAAAAATCCAGGATGTTTACAATGCAAGAGAAAAACATGTCTCGTATATGTATTCTGATTATGCGTGGACCCGGGTTTTTTTGTGTGTAGGAAATGCATATAGAAACGTAGTACATATAAGTGAACTCCCATTATGTTTACATAAAGTGAAAGTGTTTCAGCAGATTTCAGTTTGTCTAAATGTTAAAAACAAGGAAAAATATCAGCCTCCCCAAAACGAAATCCACTGAGCACATTACCAACACACACACATGCATACAAAGCAAACACACGAGGACAAAACGAACAAACAACGGAACACAGTGGGACACCGCCTTGGAGCGATCAGTGACAAAAACGCCACTGGGGAGCTTAAACCGGTTTATGGTGCGCACCCAATCTCACTCTTACCCCTTACCATGTTCCAAAGACACGGTACAGTGTATGCAAAAGTAATCCCCGCCAGGAGAATCTCTAACACACGCAATGGAAACAAAAAGGCAAAAATGGCATGTAAAACACAAAAATGCTCCTGTATAATTATATAAAAACAAACCTTAAGAACCAAAAACGTATCTACTCAATGCCTTTGCAGAAGACAGAGCATCAAAAGAAACACACTTAAGGGCCCGACGAAACAGTCAAGAAGACAGAAATCAAAACAGTTCAGTCCTGGTGGGATTTAAAAACTACTCATCACAGTCCTCCCTCTCTTCCGTCAGACACAACAAGTCAAATGGTTTATCGCGGCCAGAAATTTGTACAAACCGGACAGAAGTTGCGAAATTGTCATTTGTGCAGGAAAGAAGCGTTTACCATAATGTCCAGTACTGGACAGGTATAGTGACCATGCACGGACACAGCCAGTTTTCTCAGAGGGGGTCCGATCCCCTGCACCCCCCCCCCCCCCCCTGGAAATTTTGAAATTTAGCACTTCATTTTTTTTGCATTCTGGGGCAGTTTTATGGACTAACCTGTTAAATTTGGGGAAAATGATAATGAGACCTGTTTCACCCACAAGTAAAGAATTCACAGGTCCATCATGAAATATTTTCCCCAGCACGTATATACTTGTCCTATTCAAAATGATCGCGGCCTCGCCGGCCGCGATCAATAAAAGAGGGAGTCATAGTGTCCAACGGGTTGAACAATAAACACGCGGTAAGTTTATCCGAATATTCAATTTATTTGAATGTTTTGACCTGTATCATATACATTTGTAATATCAGAAAATCTAAACATAATGAATAATTCCATCATGAAATGAAAACAATTTTGAGAAAATCCCTAGGATTTAGTTCACAGCCATTGTACATCACGTACACTTAGGCCTACAATATCTTATGAAGACAGGAACTTATCATGTAGTCTTAAAGGTCTGGATCAGAACCTTGTACTGTATCTTGTATTTTACTGGTAATCAATGCAGCTTCTTCAGTACCGGTGCAATATGATTGTGACACGTCCTAGTGATAACACAAGCCAAGAAAATACATTTCGACATTCAAGAAGCGCCACTGTGTCTACCTGATATATCTTCACTTCGCTTGCTTTTTACATTTTATATAAAGTGGTTTAAAGGTTGGATATATATACTTGCAAATAACATGGATATTTCTATGGCAGAACGCACACAAACACACAGGTATGCACTCTAGCACTCTATAACGAATATTTTTTCCTGTTTGTTCATTGGGCCGGATTACATTGGTAGCACATGGAACTACGAGAATTTATTTATTTATTTATTTTGCTGGATTTAACGTCACACCGACACAATTATAGGTCTTATCGCGACTTTCCAGCTTTGATGGTGGAGGAAGACCCCAGGTGCCCCCGAACTACGAGAAATCATATTAACGGCAAATAAATATATTAACCCAATTTTGTAAAGTAATGCATGCTTCTGTTTAAAACGTGCATTTTCTAGTCTATTATTGGAATTCTGAGGTGACAAAAATGCTATGAAATAGGTTTTGAAAACAGTTTGAAATTATTCTTTTTAGACATGAGAGTTATAAATGGATCCTACTTTTGACTGCTACAGCAGTGACGATGATTGATTTTGGTCTGGTGTTTTCTTTCGGTACCATGTTTGTTACAATGATGGAGACCTTTCAAACAGGTCGTGCTGCAACAGCAACCGTACAGTCCATTCTTATTGGAGTCACACTAGGCTTTGGTAACAAAAACCTTGTTCAAAATTTTAAAAATCATAAATATATGCGACGAAACATAAATCTGTAAAAGCCTACTGTTTGACCCGCATTTCCGTTAAAAGGCTTTTATTCTATTTTTCTCTTTAGACAAAAGACATTACAATTCATTATATACATCTTTTTAAAGACCTCCGATGGTGGTAATATTAATTCCAAGAAATATTCGATTCGACTTGAATTGATCGTCTAAAATTATCTTTAATGGGCATTTTCCATTTTAAATTTTGGTCAATTTGGACTGTTATTGGATTATTATACAACGCACGTGATATCATATTAGCATACAAGCAAAATGTGTACAACATTTGTAAAGTTACGGATAGAAAGCGTTTCACTTGCAAAAATTTCACACACCTTTCACACGTGAATTTTTGCATTATCAAAATTATCTCAAAAAATAAGATATACTAATACGAACCATGAATACCTTTGAAATGATGACAAACTTTTATTTAAATCAAACATTATTATGTATGTTATATTTGCAATTCACAATTAAAGCAGTTACGGATTTGGTGGGTCAAATACTAATGTGTTAAACGGTATAAAACGGCTTCGGTAATTCCATATGGTTATGATATTAGATCTTGATTGTTTACACGTTCGAGCTGTATTGTATTTAAATTTTGTAAACATTTCATCTAAGTCAGCACTCATTTAAATGCACGCGCACATTATTATGATATATGTCTGTCCTTTGTATATACCTTTTACTATATTTTGTCATTCATGGTCACTCCTGCGTATTATTTTTTAATTGTATTGCATAAATATGGGAAATGATTGCGTTTAAGCTCTCACTAGAAAACTTGTACAAATCAAATTAGGTACTTGATGCTACTATAACACGGTAACGTTTTAACAGTATCAAGGGCTATAACTCTGCTGTCACTTGAATAATATTCACTATTATCAACCATGTCCATGACCTAAAGGGAGCAAACGATATTTGTGAGTTCCATGAACATTGTCCACTAAATACAAAATATAATATATGGTGACTTGACCGACCTTAAGCACAAAAAGTCTAATAGTATTGACAACATTCTGACCTATATATATTATCACAGTTTCTAACATTTATATGTATTGTGCAGGTTTCACTAGCATTAGAAGAAAGTGTTACTAATATATCAAGTAATATTTCGTGCATTTTACATATAAGATGAGATACAAACATCCCCATATTATAAGAAAATACTTATTCTTCACCGACTGTCTAAACGCTTGACCACTGTTTTTCATAACTTTGCTAACTTGGTATATATCTTGTTTGAAATATTTATAAATGGACGATTGCGTTCTTTAAATGTGACTTTTCTCATTGGATTTATATCCTAGATTTTTGTTTTGAGATCCGTGCCAAATAGGGTTCAAATGTAAAATGTATCAATAAATCATTTCTTCCCATGCATTTATGTAATGATTCGTTACAAACAAGAAAACGAATTATAAATATTTCAAACAAAATAACGCATTATAGATATTTCAAACATAATAACGCAAATATGAATATTTTAAACAAAGTAACGCATGATAGCTATTTTAAACAAGATTATATATATTTCAGACAAGATAACGCATTATAAATATTTCAAACAATATAACGAATTATAAATACTTCAAACCAGATAACGCATTAAACATATTTCTTTAGGTGCCGTCAGTGGAGTCATCGTATCTAAGGTAGGACTACCAGTAGCAACGTTTGTAGCGAGCTTGATGGTTCCATTGGGGTTCTGCTTATCATTCTTTGCTAACGAGGTTGTTATTATCTATTTCACTATCGGACTTGTCTCGGGTATGTAATTTTTCCATTTCGCAATTTCATGCAATATATTCACTGATTTTTGCCATCATACATGCAGTATGAAAATGTACGTCGTAATGGGCCGATAAAAATAAACTTTCTTAAATTGCTATTTACATTTAGTTTTTTCAGGGAATCTAATCTATTCTTTACACTAGGGCTTATAGTAATTCCCTCCACTACATACTAAGTATCGGTACAAGGTTATGGCGGTTAAAATTGATTATAATAATAAATCTCGACCAAAGTTGAATATGTTCGTTGATTACTATGGTTGTTATAATAAAAACGGAGCGTAAGTATTGACACGAAACAGTCTAAGGAAAAGATTAGAACATCTAGAAGTAAGTAAGGTTGTTAGAGGAGCGATATTAGAGGTTGAAGTCGGTGAGATAACTGAGATTTGCAAAACTTCAGTCAAAACGTTTTGATTTCTCTATGTATGTGTGGACAGCGTGAAATATATTTTCATTACAGTCGTCCCATAAAGATGTATTTCCAAACAGCAAAGTCTTTAGAGAGGGAGTACACTGTTCGCTAACGGAGTTTATTAGTGGTGCTCTGATTGTATCATATTTTTTGCAGTGAAAAAAGAAATGTGTTGTTGTTTTCCGCTCTCCACAAGTGCACAGAGGCGATGGAATCATATTTTTGACAAGATGTCATCAGCAAGTGAGCTATACTTTGTACGGAGACGGGCGTGGAGAATCTGCATTCTCCCCTTACCTGAAAAGAAATATGGTGGCACATTGTTGACTGGCATAAAGAGTTGTCTTTTAAATGAGGAAAGAGTTGGCGCGTCACAAAGTGATATTGAAAGATTATTAAAGGCTCTAGTAGTTGAAGGAAGAAAAGCGTCATAGTAGTGTGATGTTCGTGCTCTTGGTACTCTAAAATCCTTATTGTTGCGCAGACGGTATGTTTCGTTGTGAACAGAGGGCGGACAAAGCTCAGAAAGATATGATGGAGTTAGATTTGACTTCATCTTGTAGAAGAGTATGAGTTTATGTTTTTGACGCCAGGACTCAAGAGTGTCCCATCCAATCTCGTTTAAAAGTTTTTGTATAGAGGTTAGTTTTGTAGCGCCAGTGACAATCCGAGCGGCCTCATTTTGGAATTTTTCAAGAGTTGCGTTTTGCTCACGTGTGCAACTGGCAAATACAACATCACCATACTCTAAGATGGGGCGTATAAAGGGCACATATATGGTTTCCAGGGAACGCTGATCAAGACAAAATTTGAGCTTTCGCATGATGTTAATACGTTGATAGGCCTTCTTCACTAGATATTCAATATGCGTATCCCATTTCAAGTTGTTCGAGAAGAAGAGACCCAAATGTTTGTGATTGGACACTTCTTGGATTTCTACATTGTTCATATAAATAGTAGGGTGTGGTCTGACATTTGGTCTACGAAAAAGAATAAGAGATTCAGTTTTGCGAGGGTTAAATTTAACCAGCCATTGGGACGCCCAAATTGAGATCTTCCGTAGGTCGGAGTTCAGAATTTCTGCAGCAGATGCTGAATCTTCCACTGTGATGTAGAGACTAGTATCGTCAGCAAATAGACATATGTTGGCTTTAATATCAACGACAATGTCATTTATAAAGATGAGAAAGAGAATGGGTCCTAAGATTGACCCTTGGGGGTACACCTGCTGATAAACCGGTTTAAGCTCCCCAGTGGTGGTTTTGCCACTGACAGTTCCAAGGTGATGCCCAACTGTATTCCTTTATTTGTTTGTTTTGTCCTTGTGTGTTTGCTTTGTGTGTGGTGTGCGTGTGTTCATCGTGTGCGCGTTTGGGGAGGCTGCGTTTTTAGAACGTGGCTTCCTTGTTGGATATTCTTCCTTGTTTTTAGGCAAAGCCTCTTATGCCCAATGTCTCTCTTAGCTACATTTAAGTGGTGTTCATTATTTTTAATGCTTACATTGTCTGTGAATTTACAACCCTTTCAGACAATCCATTGCATACATTTATAATTATAATGGAGAAAATGTTTCTGCCGAAAAAGAAGACTTTTCTTTGGTGTAGGTTTGTAAAGCTTGAGTGAATGTAATCTGGCAGATGAAATATCGGATAGTTTGAACAAAAGCCTTTCTTTCACACTAAACATATTCATTTGAGCCAAACGATCTTATTAATTCAAATCCACAAACACAGAAACTTTACTTGTTGCATTTCTCTGTGCTCTTCGAAACATAAGATATCATTCACATAGTAGGGATTCCATGTTTGCACAGCATATTTCATTAATGGTCTTAACACATTATGAATAAATAACCGTAAAATTGTCCACATCAATATGTTTGAAAACGCGTCTTGCTTTGCAACTTTTGCACACTGTTCACTTGATATACAGTCTCTTATAATTCCGAGATCAGATTCTTTTCAGACCTAGACATTTCAATATGTATGAGAAAGTATGGCTTCCTTAGGTTTAAGAAACAAAACGAATAGGTTTGCAGTTTCGTTTATTAATTTTCAAAAACCATGTTTTTGACCATTTGCTGAGTATATCCAACTACTTAGGTAGTTAAGTGCGTGTCATAAGTTTGTAAGGCAAGATATACCTTTCACAAAACCACGTTGGTCCTCATTTATTAAGTTTCCCAGACTGTAGATGTGTAACGCAATAATCTCTACAAAATTATTGTTCTTCTATGTCCGCTTCTAATGGCTATTTCAACGTACGTAAATTACATACGAGAATAAAACTGGCAATACACAATAAATTCACTTTAGAAAAAAATGTATAGCTGGAACTATAATAATCTGAATCGATTCGACTACACAAGCGACGTGACAGCCATTTTGTTTCAATAAAAACCATATCGGAAAATAATGACCGGATATAGAATATATCAAGTTCACACGTGAAAGCTACTGATCAACAGTATTGCAAGAAACTTTGAAAGGGCGGTGTGATTTACGTTTTCAGGCTTTCAAAACGTAATTTAAACTTTATTTAATACGAGTAAATGAAAAGGACCAAAGTGTACACAGTCGTCAAAACCACTGTGTACGTACATACGTATACGTTACATTTAAACGTAACCATATTTCTGTTCGAAGGTCTGTATTGGCCCTTGAGATAAGGCATTGTTAATAGCTTAACAAGTATTGTTCATGTCTATATAGATGCATTTAGTATAAAATAACTTTACGCATACGTCTTACTTTCGTATTTCTTGATAAGCAAAAATTGACAAAATTTAATTGCACTATGTTCCTATATCAAATTCAAAGAAACGCCCAAGAAATCCTACATCACCATGTGCGTTATAATGGAAATATTATTGATCTTTAATTTCAGGTATAGGTATATCTTTGGCATACATCAGTTGTGTCGTGGCTATTGACTGTGAGTTTTCTGAATCCCAAAGGACTTTATGCTTATCTATATTGAACACTTCGTATGTTGTTGCTTCAATTGCCTATCCATATTGTTTAGAATGGTTAACAGAACAATATGGTCTAAAAGGGACCTTTCTAATTCTTGGTGGATTCACTCTAAACACATTAGTTTTATTTGTAATGTGTTTTATAAATCGAGAAAAATCCAAAAATAACAAAACATTTGCTCGTCAAGACGCTGAAAATGATTACAATGTTCCATTAAAGGAAAGAGAGCCCTTCAAATTCCTACGATACAGGATATCGAATGCATTTCTTGATTTTAAGAAATATTTGTCAACGCCTTATCTATTCATACTTGTTGCAACTGGAATTTTACTCAGTTCTTTAGATGGATATTTAGCCCTGATGCTTGACATTGCTTTATGGAAACAGATTGATTCTTCACGTGCACTGATCTCCTTTGTGATATATTCAAGTTTTACTGCCGGTTCGTGTCTTGTTCCAGGTCTATTAAAACAAAAGAAAGGAATAAACTCTTGTGCATATCCTATATTTTCATCCCTGACCGGAGCTATAGGTATGATGATTATATATTTTGCAAATGATCATATTACTTTCATGACTGGAACTTCTCTGGTTGGCGTTGGATGTGGTGGAATATTGTCGTCTTCAATGAATGCAGCTGTGAAAATTGTAGAGATAGAATTTGTGCCTGTCGCAACCGGATTACTTCTTACTGTCAATGGATTGCTTTCAGTAGGTACCGGACCTTTGTTCGGTAAGTATATTGAGTACATACATTACATTAGGTCGATAAGAGCATTTAACTTTCTTTCGTAATGGCTGAAACCTTAGCAAAATTAAAGTGTATTTTGTGGCTGCAAATTATTCTACGGCCGGAAACATCTACAAAATAATATTTAAAAAGAACATTAGCTAGTATTAACTTAAGCTAGATATTTTCTAATTACGTTGTACTCCCGTTAGTTAGCATTGCAGTTTATCGACTGACTAACGCAGTGGGGACTTTAAAACAGTATAAAGTCGTATCACAAACATAGTCATTTCAGTTCTTATATTCTGTTATCATGAAGCAAAAGTATTTTCAAGATCTTTACCAACATACCTTTTCTCTGTTCGAAAAGGTAGATTGCAATTAAATAAAGCTTACTTTTATAATCCCTATAAAGGGGACATTGTAATGATAATTTACCAGCAGTAAAGCAAGCAAATTATCTTACTTCATATTTTCCAACTGCATCTTGAAAATATTTCTTTCAATAAACAATAAAACTTTTTGAAACAAATCAATGTTATGTCCTTATTTTGCTTATTACACTTTAAAATAATGCTAACTAAATTCCGTTCCTTTTTTTCAGGTTGGCTAAGGGACACAACTAGTTCCTATAGAAGTGTTCTTATAATAATCATGACTTTACATGGAGTTTCTGCCGTCCTGTACATGTTAGCTTTGATATTCCGAAGACTTGACAAAACTAAAGCTAAACAAAATAACATTCAACATACAGAAAGTCAAGAAAGAAATATGAACGACGCGCTGTTGTTTTGAGTTCAAAATGCAACAGTTTATGTACTAGTATTTAACCAGTTGAGTTATAAAATTACTTAATTTACTTTAATATGTGTCACAGAAGATAAGGATGTAAGTTTTTATTTTTATATACGAATTTTCAGATTGATTTGCAGTCAGTAGTGCTTTCAACACTAAATTTATTGAATCATACCCGGCTTATCATGGAATTGCACACTAGTGTATCATTGAAGACTCCATGTATACCGCCGTATGAACACATCTGCAGATGTCTTTAATTGATGTTGGTACTTGTTACATGTATAAATGTTGAGTTCTGCTCAAATCTAGGCTAGAGGGCTTGGACGGTAGCATGCATTTCCACTACCGTCCATTAACAGGTTCAATCAAACCGAGCATGCAACATTTTCATTTTTGTCGTGTTGAGCGACATGTGGTGTTTCCATCTTTTCTATTTTACTGTTTCACTTGTGATGACTCAATCACTTTACCTCTGTTTGTCATCGCTGTTAACTTTGATTGAAATTGCCATAAATGATCAGTACAACTGGTTTTAAATCTTTGCCAGAGACACAAATGTTACAGCAACACTCAAACTTATGAAGATAAAAAAGTTCTTAAATATTGGCAAGATAAATAAATTATAAAGTTACATGTTCTGGTAGTTAGTAAGTCTGATCATATTTTAAGATATTTGTACCTTATTACAAAATTACATCTTAGTTGATAGAACTAAATAGATATGTACATTTTGTAACACCTATTTTTCCTTTATCCTACTAAAGTTTGTACACGTGGTTTACATTTTATTGAACATTCGACATATACAAGTTAAAGCATACCAAAAGTTCCTTCTAGGGCACATCTGTATAAATACAAAATGACCATCTTGTAAACTTTTGGTTGCAATGTCTGTTTTATACTGCCAAAAAATATCAGGTAAGTATTTACTCTAGTTATTTAACATAAATTGTTAAATCCAACAACAAATTAAATCTGTTACCTCTTTCAGTAGAGTAAATACGGCAATAAGACATTGACCTGGTCAATCTATTATGATTCGATGTGTGAATTCATTGCACATAATTAGAGAGTTACAATGGGGTTTGTTTTCACATATTACATTTTGTAACCATGCATTTGAAGGTAAAGATAATATTTGGTTGTTTACATTTAAATTTGCTGATATATGTCTATCTGGTGAATGTACATAGGTTATGTTCAGGAGAAAATAAAAGAATCAATTAATCATCCTCGGGTTTAGTATTGTGTAATCCATGGAGTCGCCTCAAATGAGAAAGAATAGTTTAACGTCAGAGGTTATTTCTAAGGTCACGGAGTTTAATTGGCCAGCTTGTAATTACAACAGCTTTCGACATCAGTAGCTCAGTCAAGTGTGACTTATTGAATTAAGATATTCCTTCTCAAGAGACGGAATAATAAAAGATGGAAGAAGAACCACCGAGCGGCTAATCAGATAACAAATAATTAGTTTTTGACTCAATGTTATACAGGAGACCCAAAGGGTTCAGTTTAATATGACAATGCCATAATTAATAGTCCTGAGCCTTTGGGGACAAAAACATGGGTCACTGGATATATAACTGTAACAAGGGAAACTGCTTGATATTGGCCCTTCAACTACCACACTCAACAAAACACCCAAGATTTTAAACACATTTCATTGCATCCATTGTTCCTCTCTATGAATTACACGGCTATGCATGGCCTTCCCTAAAACACACGCACAACCGTAATCCCCTAATTCCCTTAAAGGATGTTCATTTTGTCAAGCTTTGTATGTCACCATAACGGGTAAATTTCAATCCATTTACAAACATTTACACAGAATGCATCAGTAAAACGAAGCTTTTACGCAAAATATCGGTGACTAATCGTTACAGTTCGATAACTTATCATATTTATTAAGACTCACCACTAATGTTATATTTCTGTTTTACTTAACATAGACGCAAACAAGTTCAAGGTAAAATTCAAAACATTTCGCCAACAATTTCAATCTTTCTTGTCACATGATCGCCAATGTATCCAAAAATGTGACTGGTTCTTATAAAGTTCACAAATAAGGACTAAAGTTATTTCCCCTGATCTCTGGTTACCGTCATAGAAAAGGAAGTCGATAGTCAGAAACGGGAACCACACTTAAATGTAAACAAACAAAAAAACACATGGTTTATACTTGATAATAGCTAATATTAATTTTCATCGATGTCGCTGCTGCCAGTCATAACTTGTTGATATTAGGTCAGGTAGGTATAGAAAAGTCCTTTGTGGTGAATACAATACAAGAAGTTTTATCTGAAAACTCTAAAACAGTCAAAATTACATGCTCAATAGGGATAGCTTGTTGTGTGTACAAAGATGCTTGCACGATAAATCGACTTTTAGGGATTATGATGGCCGTTAAGATGCAGATTATATAGATCAAATACATGCACAGTGTGGCTATACTACGTCATTTGTTACAACAGGCAGCAAAAAAAAAAATAATAAAACATCTATAAATCAAGATAATTCATTTATTCCTGTACCGAATGTTATGGGATTTGCGGCAGTGAAGAACAATTCTTTTTGCGTAATAGTATATGCCTAAGCGTTACTGCAGGCAACATACATACTATATTTACCTGGCCATTGTATTTAAATTTCTTTGAAATGTGTTATTTGTCCATTAAATAACGAAATGAAAATACTGCTGTGACGTGAAGCAAGTTTAAAAGATGCAGCTATGTCGAAGGCAAAGGTAGATTATACGGTCAAAATCAAAATCTTACCAACGACAAGCCAAAGTATTTATTTATATCAATATATATTGGTGTTGAACAATATATTGGTATCGAACCAGTGCTTAAACAGCAATTTTGATTACTCTGAACATTTCCAATCCTGCAGCCAGACTCGGCCTAGCGACCTGGCAGACTCGAGTATATATTCTAAAATAGTGATTAAGAAATTACGATTTATAGAAAGAAAACGCTAAATACAAACGTTAAAAACAGTAAATCACAAAATGAATGTTGCTTAACTTTGAAAAGTTGCAAAAAAGTAGAGTAAATTTACTACAAAGAAATTAAAAACAGTCATGTTTGTGGCTTATTTATATTCATTTTGAAATAAATAAAACTAAAAACATGAGTCTGAGTGGTCCCCTGGCCGCTCGGATGGAAATATTCAGGTTAATAAAAAATGTTTTAACATTGAATTCAAACATTCCTAATTTGTTTTCTTTAAGGTCGCTATGCTGCTACAATTTTATCAGCGGTCTGACGTCCTATTAATAAACTTTGTATTTTAAATATTTCTTTTTGACTTGTATCCACTAAGTCGTCAGGCTGTTAGGAACATTTTACTCATAATTTCAAATAGTTTTATGTTATTTCAGTTTCGTCCGCCAGGCCTCTAGACATTTTTCAGCGGCCTGGCGGCCTGGAATTATAATTTTCAAAAAGTCATTTTGATTGATCTTAAACTTTTAAAGACTTAGTTGTTACTTGTATCCAATAAGTCGTTAGGCTGCCAGAACACATACTTTATCCTTTCAAATATATTAATCAGCTAGAATTTTCTAGCGACCAGGCGGCCTTGAATGATCATTTTCAAAACATCACTTTAACGAACTTTACTATTTAAATATTTAGGTGTAACTTGTATGCAATAAGTCGCTAGACTGCTAGGGTTATATAGGTCTTGTTTTCAAATATTATTAATCTGATTTCATTTTAGAGGTCTGGCGGCCTAGAATAATCATTTTCAAAAAGTCATTTTAATAAATTCTAACTTTTATTAAGTTGTAACTTGCATCCAATAAGTCAAAATAGGCTGCTCGGAACATATTTCTCATAAGTTCAAACATTTTTTTATCTGAATTCAGTCTAGGCTACCAGGCCGCTAGGCCGCTTGATTGGAAAATTCCAGAGTAATTAAAAATGTTTTACGTATTTTGTTCAGCATAAATTAACTAAAAATTTAACTGTTTCTTAAGTCTTCTTGCATAGGCTGCGTTGCAATTTTTCAACTTTTGTATACACAATTTTCTTTATGTACCGTGTACTCTAGTCAGGCCGTTAACTTCAGGTCGCTAGGCCGCCAACTTTAGCAATTTAAAACCCGGAGCCTTTACCGGATGTCACGTATAGTAATGAAAAGAGAGAAAGGATAGAACTTGTTTCGTCCGTTTGGAAAACCCTTGCAGCGGTAGGTTTAGCTGATAACTTGTTGAAATGTTTTAGACTTGTCAAGATGCAGCAGTATCCACTATATTTTATAGCGCTTCAGAAAATGCAAAAGTGGTGCGCTATTCTGTGGTATTTTTTTCTCATGTCAACATTTTTCATTTCCTTTTTCTTTGAGATGGGAACACATAGATTTTGTTATATTTTATTTCTAGAAAAAAGTAAAGTTACCGTTTTTATAAAATTAACCCATGGATTACCATTGATTCGAAGGATGATTTTCATTTCCATGTGCCAGGTCAAGGCTTTATTCGACGTGTTCTGGATAAATGACGTCAAGTTATTACTTCCGGTTTTCAAACGTGCAGAACTACCTTAAATTGTAAAAATTTGAAACTAATCAGTCATAATTATCTTTGGATCTGATAATCAACTGTAGTCATATCCGTACGCAGTCTGCAATTGCTTCAGTAAAAACAATTGATATATGTATTATTGGTTGTCTTGGGTAAGAATTTGATTTTGAAGGTATAAAGTACCATCGCTTTCGAAATAGCTGCCTGTCACAGCATCTTTTATACTTGCTTCACACCACGGCATTTTTCAGTTTAGTTATTAATACAATTAAAAAACTCCATGTATACATAAATGCATTGACTAACCTTATATAGTATGTATGTTGCCTGCAGTAACGCTTAGGCATATACTATTATGGAAAAATGAATTGTACTTCACTGCCGTAGCCTCGTCGAATAAAACCGAAAATATGATTGTCACTCAATAGCTTGAAAAGGGTAATATGTACCGGGAATAGTGCCATTTAAGCATCCTTGCCTTGAGCAAGTCCCATAAAATTCGGTACAGGAACAAATGGATAACCTGGATTTATAAATGTTTTGTTGATTATTTTCACTGCCTGTCGTAGCAAAAACCAACGTGACCAATGACGTAGTATAGCCGTACTGATTATTATCCACGAGGTGAAACGCATAATATCCTTGATTTACTTTTACTAGTCATTTCTATTATATCATATTTATACATCACAATAAATATGACATCACTAGAAAATCCTGATCACCCAGGCGCTCTTTCTATCTTCCGATACGCTCATCGGGCAACTACGACCTTCAAAATGATTTTGAACGAAATCCGCACTTACAGTTTTCTATACGAACGGTCAGCGAATATAGGAATATTGTAAATTGTGGCTCTTTTATACGGCAAATATCAATATGACTACTTACAGGTAGTTGTCTTACCGATGGGTCTTTAATTTGTTGAGCATGAATTGTTCTTCTAGTTCTCAATTTGTCTACTGTTTGGCCTATGTAGTATTCATTGCAGCCATTACATGTTATAACATAAAGTACATTTTTCACATCAGTTTATCAGCTAGATTTACAAAAGAAAAATACTTTATTGACTGTTTGTAACCGAAGTTAAACATCCGGAATATTTCACATTATACAGATAGATAAATAACCTCATTACGTCATTAACTCCCCTGTTTGACGTCAAAAATTACGTGCCTTGTTACTTTGACTTAAACGTCAGAACTGTTGAATTATTTCTCTTTCTTTTATTGTTATATATTTAGACACCCTGATGAGCCATTTACGATGAAAATAGTTCGTGACTATTTTATATACATTTAAGAAATTCTAAGTAAGCGTGTGAAGTGAAACAATAGGTTGCGCTGCTGGAATATGTGACATTACACATTCGAAGTATATACTAAGTGTTTTATTCTTTATATGGATAGTTAAAACACTTCCAATTTTCCCATCCGATGATTATTTCTCCTCGACGAATTGATTTAAACCGTCAAAACAATTGCGAGAAATGGCCTATTTCAAATGCCGGATACAAAGTCTTCTACTTGTTATTTTGTATTTCGTAAAACTTAGTCACTTTTTAAGCAACATATATCTGGCACAAAACAGTCACATTATTTATTATTAGGTCTAGAAATATCTATTGAAGAAGTAATCAGTTCTTTGTACCCTGCTTAATTATCACCATTAACAGTTGTTTGTGGCACGAAAATGAATGTACGGAACGATGCAGACTAACAACTCTCGGGTACGTCTTTATGACAGATCATTCTCTCAAATGTTACTCGTTCATTCCACCATAAGATTTACTATAGATGTTCGTTTTCCCATATTAAAGATATGATTTATGGAGCAAATTAGATGCCATAAGAAGTATTAAGCATGCCATATTGATTCAATTGTTCAGTTGTTTACTCGTAGTTAAAACAGATAATGTCATATTTCCAAACATTGCTGGATCAATCTTGACTGAATTGTAGTTTAGTAGATTTGATTAGGCGGCATATACTGTAAAATCATTTAATTTCGTGGGCATGAAATTTCGCGGTTTGGTTAAAACGGCAGTTTCGTGGGGATATAAATTCGTGGATTTCAACTTTTGAACATAAAATGAATGGGAATTTTACTTGTTCGTTGGGATTAAATTTCGTGGATTGACTCAACCACGAAATCCACGAAAATTAGTCCCCCACAAATATTTATGATTTCACAGTAACTGCAAAGTGATTTATAAAATAGACAATATGGTCAGGCACTGCTACTGTTTTTTTTCCACTTAATCAAGGTAGAGATATTTTAGCATTTGAATAGATTTAATAAACCGAATTCGTCTCAGAAATGATTTCAATATCAGAACTATTGTGTTAAATTTGTCAAAGATTTACATTTAGCCAAATTTCATTAGAAATGCAATTTTGTGAACTTATTATAACCTAGCCATCACCTATCTTGGTTGCACAACCAGAATAAATTTGAAATAAATGACTGCGGAAGCTACATTAGGCTCAGAATGTCGAAATATCCCCGTATCAATCAAAAGCAAATATAAAATTAGAAATTACATTGAAATTAAAGGTTATAGTCTACTTTCTGACGATTGTATCATTAAAGGGGAGTAATTGCAAAATAAATAAGAAATAATGAACGATACAATTCTAAAGGGGTCTACTTCTATGTAATTGGTCTTTCTGTCTATTTCATTAATTTATAACAAGATATACTAAACTTTGCTAAAACTGAAAATTGTCATAAATAATGCTAAAGTGTGATTGGCACCTTTAAGTGAAGTTAAACAGGACAGAAAGATAAACGTATTACACGAATATTCAAAAGCCAAACATCTGTTGTTCCTAATATTGGTCCATCTAGCAAATGATTACCAACTATCTTAGATTTTATGGTCACTTAAGACCATGCTGGGCTCCAGTTAACGCTGTAATTAACCAAAATCGTCCATAAATGACACAAATCCTATTATTAACAGCAATTCAACAATCATTATAGCAATGATAGCATGAAAATGGAGTCAAGCACTATCTGTGCTTATGTGTTACGTTATCAATATATCAAATATATAAATTATTCTGACTATGAATTCGTTTCCTTAAGTGTGTAAAGTTTAATGGCGTTGATCTTAAAGCTGAAGTATGTGTGTTTATATATTTCTGAGGTAACATATTATGAGATTTTCGAAGTGGGATGGATAAAGAAAAAGAAATGAACAAAGAAAGGTAAGGAACTGCTTCAATGACTTCATATCTTGGATAAATTAATTTGCCCATGGGGCGTGACGCTTGGTGGGACACCTGCTGACACATCTGCCCTATTGAAGTTTGAGGTACATAAGTAAATGGTTGTGCAAAATTCATAATCGGTAAAGCAATTCCCTTAGCCATAATTGCACTATAGTCATAATAAGTACTGTTTGTGCGTTTGTTTACATTCTTCGTCGCTCCATTTACTAAACCGGTTTGACAAGTTTCATTGTACGATAACAGTGGCGAATTTGCCTTACGCTTTGCATTTTTCAGTTACTTACTTACTTTCTGTTCTTTGTTACCTGATATTTTCGGTGGCAGCGACAATGTCTGTCTACAGCATATATAGTCATTTTAATCCACAGAAATGTTATATCTATTCCATAAAAACACAAAATTTCTGATTTTTTAACAAGCTATGAAAAAGGCGTCCACGCCATTTCAAGCCATGTGATATACATTTAAACGTAACAGTTTTTCTCGAGTATGAAAATACCACAAAGATATGTTTTTTGCATTTTTCTTCATGTTTACATCTGAGCTGTTGCCTAACTGTTTAAAAACAGACGTTGCATTTATTTATTTTAAAGGTCCATAATGCTTTAATTTTTTATCTTAAAATCAGATGAAACAGACTTCAAAACAGATGTTCAAGCACTGATTTTAATATTGCACATGAACTGTTGTGCTTAGAACCATACAATGACATGGAGGTAATGAAGACCCAATAGAGTAGAACCCCACCTTACGAACATCCCCGATGTTTATTTTTTTTAATTTCAATCGCGCATTTCATACGGGAAAACCGAAGGTTTTTCCGTCTATAGATAATGTGTACGTGTATATATGTCAAAGTAAACCTATATACCGTTCAACTTGGGAATATGTTCTATACCTTCACCGGTTTTGATGTTGTTGTTCTCCCATAATTCTACCGGACCTGCTGCCGTGCTTGCGCAATAAATAATTTTCAGGACGACATTTGATAAAATAAAATTTCTTATGAACGATCGGGCGCCGCATTATTAAAACAAAGTATTCTATCCAGTTGAAAATTCGCGGTATCAATAGAAATCGGTGTTATTCGGGTTTCTTCATGAAACGAGTTTATGGATGATTCAAGCGGCCCGCCTTTTGTTTCCAATAATGAATTATGATGTAAGCTACATTACTGCACTGTTTGAATAACAAAACCATTGTTTATTTATTTCTTTGAATGTAGAAAAGCCAATAATTTCAAAAATGTCAATGTGAAACGAATATAGACACGCTGTCCTAACAAAATTTATTTATATACATAATTTTATCACATATTTATGTCACAAGTCACTGTTGTCCAGTGGTTAGCGCACATATTTTCCATGCGCGAGGTCCGAGTTCGAATCTCGTAAGGTGCTTGAATTTTTTTTTTTTTAGCTTAGGCCCAATTTAATTTTTTTTCTTTATATTTATCACACTTGTTTCAATTACTGGAACACAAATCAATAATAAGTATAGTTAACCAAAGTTCTGTCTGTAAATTTTGAACAAAATATTCGAAGGCATGGAAAAGCATCGATATTGCTTATCTCTCCTCCCTTCCACAATCCTTCACATACATTGCAACTACTTTCTAAAAGTCAATTCATTGACTAGAGTTTTAGTAAAATTACACTTGGAAAAAAATGTTGGCTATAAACTTGAGAGGCTCACTACGATCACTATCAAGCTAAGAAATTAACCTTAATCATATTCAAAAAAAAAGGTCCCAGACTGTTAGCAGTTAGGTAAATTAAATTGAATTTTGACCAAGAGTGTTTGTGTTATTATATAAAATTCCGGTCAAGAACTTTTTACAATGAATTTGAAATAAGAATTTCACAAGTAAATGGTTGTTTGTCATTCTCACATACACGAGTTTTACCATAGCTGTATTAGTGGAACACAATTTGTCCTAAAGAGTTTCATTTGACAATAATGGCATTTAAAAGAATTAAAATAGTCCGTGTTTAGGATAGCAGGATTATGTAAGTTCCGGTATCTATACTACAAAAGAATATCAGAACAAGATGATATTGAATGTGATGTTACGCAGGCATAATGTGTAAATTGTTGTGTTTTATTTTTTGGATTGTTTTGTCGTTTTTAGAAACTATTTGTTTGTAACAAATGAACTGAAAAGAATATGTGCATTTCCGGATTCAGAAATTTGTATTAGAGAAACACATTGATAGCAAAGGCATGATCGTTGTAAACAGAAACAAAATTGGTAATATTGTGTATAAATAAATGACTTGCATTTATCTGTATATAATAAAATATTTATCAAAAACTACTGAGGAAGAGTGTGTTTACGCATGCTCACTGACAACACATAAAGGTCTGATATTGGGTCACCTTTGAATGATTGTTGCACCATATATAATACTATGAGGAAAATTTTGTAAATGACAAAGTGTTCGAATTTATCAATGTTCGTACAGCCCCCATTTTACATACCCCTTTCCGGCGCTCACTTCGTGTGAGTTAAAATTTGATTTTTGAATATAAATTTGAATTATGTAAAGTTTTCAGCAAAAGCATTATTTTGATACCAATAAATGATAACTATTTGCAGAAATAAAAAAGTGACAGGTAAAAAATCCCTCGTTATCTGTCCGGGTTTATGCAACAGTTTCGTTTTTGTCGTGTTGAGCGACATGTGAAGTTTCCACTTTTCTCTATTTTATCATCAGTAAGACTAATGGTGCATTTTGGGACTAGATTCTGTGCACCCAAATATCACTGTTATCTTTAACTCATGAACACTATTTTCTATTGTCTGTCTAGTCTTGATACATTTGAAGAAATGATTAGATCTATGTTCATTTAAACAAAACTTTTTAAAAACATTTCCCCTTCTTATTTTTATAACAATAGCAAAACCATCAGGCTTACTGTCAAAACTGAAAGCCAAACAGAAAATATCAGAAAGAACAATTTAATGCAGAAAAAAAGAAAGAATCCGTATCACTATCACTAGGTTTTCCCATCAGACAGGCAGCGCCTAATTTCATATTACCTTAAACGCACAGTTCGATAAATGTGTATTATGGATATTGAACAAGTGGTAATTTATCTTCCATTGTGTACCGGTCACGTTTCTTCAATATTTCTTATCTTAGACAAACAACGCATAGTTAATAGTTTTTTCAACGTTGCAGAAAACACTTGGTTGACCTTCCCTGGTGAAGTTTCGGTCTAGATTACAAAACTATTCTGACTGGTTGATGTGAAAATGTATGTCAGTCGTCTTTTAACTACACGTGTATGCTAAAATGTGTATACATTTATGCAGCATAAATGTGCAATATGAAGTAAATAATCAGTACAGATGTATACCAATGTATGCATTCAAATTCATTCATCATTTCGAATTTTATTGTGAAACTGTGAATATTTCGCATTCTGTTTTTGTTTGTTCACATTTCGCCTAACATGTGCACACTGCTGCGACCTCTAGACCGAATGTTCATTAGGGAAGTTCACGCAAGTTTTTTTTTTTCTGTAACGTTGACGAAAGCGTAATAACGTGGAGTATCTCTGCAATATGAAATATTGAGCCGATGTGATTGGTGCACGATGGAAGATAAATTACCGCTTGTTAATAGGGGATTTATCCACGGCGCAAAGCGAGACCCGAGACGGTAACGTCCGTATATAGTTATTCGTCTTTGTTGTCTGCATATACTGAGGCGATTTTTTCGATGTTTTCCGGTTCCAGTTTATACACACCGCAGACTGGTTGTCTGCATGGACATCCGAGCACCCCGAATCAGTCAAAGAAACTCGTAAACCGCGCTAACATGATTATTTTACTTCTTTTTCGTAATGAAAACTGTCATGCAACTGAAAAACACTTTTAAAACAGTAAGGAAGTGTAAAGGTCGTCAAGTTTCTGCGTGGAGTGCAAACAAACAAAAAAAATCCTAAAAGCTAGTGCGAGAACGCTGAATGACGTCACCGTCACGGCTTCCGTAATTTTTGCAAAGTATGATATTCGCTGTAAGAGGTATGATGACACTAAATGTTAACTAGAGTTTAGAGCAAAGTTTCCCTTTCTTGAGCGTTGAATATTTCTTTCTAAGCGGATATATAAAAAAATAAATCCCCAATGCTAGGCGGTGCCTTATTTCATATTATACTTGGTACCCATTCACCGAACTGCGCGTTTTAGGTGAGATATGTACGATTGAAATGGGTTAGTGCACTTTCCCGTTCATGACCATGGTTCTTATATTATACCTAGGGATAGGGTATAACTACACAGAGGCATTTTCTTTCTGGTCTAATGCCAGTGAGGAACACGGCCTGTAAATTCAATCGTAATTATTTGATAATGGAACAAACAATCAAGCTTCGCCTATGTTCAAAACGTTCAGATAAAAATGATATAGACAGATATATTTTGTAATGTAATTACAACTTTGCCCCTATCCAAGGAATTATATAACATAGTACAATTTTTCTTTACAATTCTACAATGAAGAATCGATTTAACCCTGATTTTTCAAAGCATCATGATATACTAAGAAAGTTTAGACAATAAAAAAGAGGTTTTTTGTTTGACTGACAATTTGGGTGACACTTTTGCATTTAGAAAAAGAAAAAAATGTCATACACTATAGATATTTTAATAATGAAACTCACCATTATATATTTAGATAAAGCGATTTTCTATCATGTGGTCAAATAAAATGTGTATGTCCCTGTAAATTAAGTTTGAGATATTTGCTATGAGGAAAGGGAATCCCAAATATGCAGCTGAATTTTTTAATTATTTGGGATTATTTTACGTTCTTTAGAAGGATTGCAACGTTGTTAGTTTTATCATTTAAATAAGAAAGTCGTCATTTATTCGTTGCATGTTTTACAGATTTTATCAACTATCACAACAGCAGTATTTAAGTGCCTTGTGGCGGCTGTAAAAAGTGTCCCCGTACTTGGGTTCAGTGTTGTTTCATTTTCTGGTCCTTTGGGATCATAGAGTTTAAGCTGATGCTAAGTGGGCGTTAGAGGTGTTGCACAAATCATTACCTCTCATGATCTGACTCAGTCAAACCGAGTCTGCTATTATTCTGCTAGCTTGCATTCTATACTCCCGAAGATTTTATCGGAACCAGGTTTTATTCTATGTTATCGGGATAAATGACTTTCGGTGTAACAAATGCGCATAACTTACCTTAGGCTATAACATTTTTGACTGACCTGAATGCAATATTAATGGTCGTCATTATTTTACATAAAAACATGATAGATATCTAGTATGTAGTTTATCACCTTTTTAACATTTACATTTTCTCGTTAGGCAAATTATCGCGCTTAGAGAAAACTATTGCAGTGTGTAGTTTATTTCATGTACATTAAGAAGTTAACTTAGCTGTTTTGTTTGTATGTAATAATTATTATCATTTCTTATTAAGCAAAGTTTCGAATCAACATCAGTTCGAAGTCAGTACATTTAACCACTCAGCAACGATGTCCCTTGTATTTCTTTATGTGTCACAGTGTTTAGGCAAAAACATATTAGCATGTATTCACTTAAAGATTTACAACTGATTATTTTAAGAAATCCGAGTACTTGTCCCTTATATTTCTTTTTGTGTCACAGAGTTTATGCAAAAACATATTAGCATGTGTTCACATAAAAAATACAATTGATTATTTTAAGAAATCAATGAATAAATTTTAAAAATCATGAAAATAAAACATATTGTGATGAAATAAAAGTGCAACGACGTACACGTATCATGCTGATATCAAACTTACAAGCTTTAATGTATTCCTATCAACGACATGGTATTTCGTCGTTTATTTGCATGTTATTACGGTATATATGGCTTAAATAAATGTCACTTGGTGGGAAAAGTGGAGCTACATTTAATCTACTTTGCATAAAGCACTGGATTGGCATAAGGAGGAAGTATTTTAGAAGGTCATTTCATATATTTATATCGAAGTCGTTTTTTATAAACGCTTAAATTTTACATATTGTGTACTGTTTATCCGTGCATGTCAGTAGAAACTGGAGCAGATACCTCTACGGTCTGTTTACAAAAGAAAAGCATTGACTGGCATAATGTCATTTACATTTAGAGTACTGAATATTATAGGATTCGTTATGCGTGACTTAAACATAGTTTATTTTTCATACAATCATGTAACATCAGGCGACTGACCGAAAATGGCTAATATTTACGCTGAAAGTCATATTGGGATTTCAAATTATCATAAAGAAATACGTGTTAAGAACATAAAAGAATGTGTTGAGGAGAATTCAAGGATAAATCCAGATAAAGAAGCTTTCGTTTTTGTTTCAACAAATGGTGGAAGACAGAATCTTACATGGTCAGTGCTTTATGAAAGATCATGTGCCGCAGCAAGATCATTTATTCAGCTCGGAGTGAAAAGAAAGGAAATTGTTGCCATTAATCTTCGAACATGCCCTGAATGGCTTTATGCGACGTTCGGGGCGATGATAGCAGGTACGATCCCGGTAAGTGTTTCGTTCACCTATACAGATGGCAGTGACTTGGTAGCATTGATGCAGAAACTACAACGTTGTTCTCTTCTGATTATGGATCCTGGACTGGACAACGTTAACTGGAACATTGTTCAGAAGCTGCTTGATGAGAATAGTGGAAATGGAGCGGTTCATTCTTCAATATTGCCGCATCTTAAGTACCTGGTAGGTGTCGACTTTGAGGACTGCTCAGCTCTTGTGAAAAGTTTTCATGATTTACTAAACGGAACTAACAATGACGTTTCTTTTCCGGATATAGAAACTGGAGATGTTGCTGTCATGTTACAGACCTCTGGCAGCACGGGAGTGCCAAAACTTGTTGCACATACACACGCATCACTCGTCTCTCTGATTGGCTCTGACATAATACCTCTTGATAAAAGCTATAGATTGTTCAGCGACCGTCCATTCAATTGGATTGGAGGGATTCCATTCTCAGTTTTGTCAGGGCAAACGAGGGTGACAATATCGGGATTCTGCGCTCCACCAAAGAACAGAATCTCCTTTATGAAAGAAGTCATAGAAAAGGAGAGATGTTCACTGATAGTAGCGTTGCCTCCGCTGATGGCGGAACTTGCACGAGTACAGGTATATCGTAGATTTAACCTAAAAGCGTTTGTAATATATCTTTTTTGGTAACTTGTAAGAAAGATACATTGAAAGATTTCGTAAATAAATGTGAAATAAACCGTCTTCAACACAAAGTAAGTTGTTTCTCTTACTGTAAATGATATAATTAATAATTATAAAAGAAGAAAGGTTTAGGTAGTTAAATGCTATTAGTCTTAAGCCCTTTGTTATGAATTTATACTCCTGTCAACAGTTTATAATACATGTAGATATTTTGCTAAATTGTAAGCATTTAAATATAGAAATATAAAAACATGTTAAATTTATTACCATGCATCGTTTTTGAATACTTGCTGTTGTTTTGTATTTCGATCATGTTTACAGTTTTATATACTACATGTATCTCTATTTTGTTCTGCAAAGAACTATAATAAATACTTATTGAACTTTATAGGATGAGCTGCCTTCTGACTGGCCAGTCGTGGGCATAGTCACAGGAGGCCAGCCAATGACAAAGGCCTTAACGGATAGCATTGGAAAAGCAGGGAAGTTTCTTTGCTGTGTTTATGGGACATCAGAAACGATGTTTCTAACCCAGATTTTGATAACAGAGGGCGGCAGTTTTTCTGAATATGCATGCGGTATACCGTTAAAGATGAAAGGGATTGAAATGAAAATTGTTGATGAGAATGGCAAAACAGTACCTGTGAATACAAGAGGTGAAATAAATGTTCGATCACCTGGAATGTTGAAAGAATATTTCAACGATCCTGAGAAAACTAAAGCTGTAATGACTGCCGATGGTTGGTATAAAACAGATGATATCGGGCGTATGACTGAGAAAGGGGAGTTTTTTGTTGAAGGCCGAAAATCTAATATGATAATTTCGGGAGGAATGAATGTTGCCCCCGAAATTTTAGAGCAAGTGATGAAAACATTTCCTGGAGTAGAGTCAGCCGTCCTTGTTCCCATACGACGTTTACTATCAGGTTGTGTGCGCATGCGTAATTAAAAAGCTCGTAGTGACATCACTGAGAAGCTGCTTCAAAAATATTGCGAAGATTTTCATACAGATAAGCCCGGGATTTTTACCGTACTACCAAAGTATTACCTGATCATGTAAAAACTGCCAGAAACAAACACAGGAAAAACAGACAGAAAAGAAATTGAAAGAATTGCTTGCAGCAAATTTAGATAAATTCTTTCATGGTTAAGATTGTAATAACTGTTCAGTAGTTATATATCTTGGAAGAAAATGTAAAGAATAGTGTGCATCCATACTTCTAATTTCGTCGTATAGCGCATAATATGTCAGATGTTCTTGACTTTTACCAATTTAAGGTTGTTCTACATGATCGAATCATTTTTTTTAATTCCGATTATACTTAAAAAGTCGACAATTGAAAAACATAGGGTCGTGTGCTTGGTTTTATGCTAGGATATTTGAAAAATGTGGAACTCACACAAGTTTTCATAATGGGTATCTGTGGGAAGATCACAATTTTGATAACATTTTCGCGATAAGAATTTTTTCTACAATTTAAATTTTTACGAACAGTCATAAAAAACATATGGTCTATGATATGATGAAATAGAATGTACAAGTCTGTGTGCTTGTTTTCTTAGATATGTGCCCATAATTAAAAAGATCCGGACATTTCAGTCACGCAGATTTTAAGAGATTATTTGGAATTATTTCATGTGTCAAACGTTTTAATATAATGTTTGATCTTTAGAAAGATAGTAACGTTACCATTTTAATGAATTTACTCACGGGTTGTTAATTATTAATCAATTCATTCATTCATTAAAGGATTTTTGTTCCCTATACTGAGTCCAGTCTTTTTTCTACGTTATCCGGATAAATCACGTTACGCCATTGTATCAAACTACCTTTAACAGAAACACTGGTGTTTGCAATATGACTTTACCTCGGCGATATATGATCATTTATGTGTCGATTCGCCGTAAAACCCAACTCACTCACTCACTTAAACAGAAACTTTATCCTTCTTTCTACTTTATAATTTGTATTTATCATTTGAAAATAGGTGCACGTTTCTATTTTTGTGTATTTTACAGATACTTTTAATATCACAGTAAGTAAAAATAAATTGCAATGTTCGAAGTGATTAAGAGAAAGCATTTGACTCAACAAATCAATTTTTCAGTAAACTGTTATACTTTAAATTAGTATACTTTTATACCATGCACTAATAAGTTAAAGATACTATGGGTGTGATCTTGTTTACCTATGTTGATTTCGTTAATGTAATCTGATGTTCTACATAGACCTTATATCTTTTTATACAGATAAAATAAGTATTGCGAGAAGTTAGATATGTCTTTGTTGTGTTCGGCTGCTGCTGTCTTCGGATCGTATGCCTGTTTTGTCCTGTCTCTGTTATTTAGCTAATTGATTTTATGCGTGCTAACGTCTAATAATATATAGTTTTGTTGCTCATAATGGCGCTATAGCCCATCTTACATTATTAAGAATAGTTTATATACTTAAAGTTTCAGTATCTGGTTAGTTGTTTCCTGAACATAAAATATATTCAAAACATATTCTGGGACAATGCCAACAAATGTAGATTCTCTGTAAAAGATATGTCCATGTATTTATGTAAAATATTCAATTAAACACTGATTAAACAGCAACAAAGTGTTCTCCTTTCCTCATTGTTCAAAGCTGACGTGATTTAAACAAACTCATTGATGTGTTAAATTGAATTCAAATAGCGCATAAAGACGTTTAGATGAATATATATTTTATATAAATATTTATTTCGGAGGAATATATTAATAGTTTGCAATTTTAACATTATATACTAACTATAAGCATGTGTACATCATTTGAATTATACTATCCAACCATGATTTATTACGTTTATCAGTATATCTAAACGCATTTCCATCTCTAAAATAACCCAACGGAAAAATATTTCAAAAGTTCACATCGAATACCTGTTGCTTTTTAGTATCTAATTCCACAGTTTAAGAATATTTTTGAACATGTTTATAAATAAAGTACTTGTTCAAATAATAAAGGCAAACAGAAAGGAATCACTTATTTGATTCTGTCATTCAAACAAAAAGCAACATTCACACGTTCAATAAATACTTTGGATTTAATACGTCTTCGGCAGCCATATTATCGGCCATCTTGATTTTGAGGTCCTTCGGCGTCGGTCATTGATTTAGAATATAACTCGTAGACTACCCCAAACAGTCTGTACCTCTAAGGATTGCAAAATTATAATGTTTTACATATCTTATGCAATATAATGTAAATCCCAATATGTGTAGAAGGTAAAGCTATTGTATAGTTCAAACTAACACGAAGGTATCTGGGGTAAATTACCTAATTGTCACATTAGTTTTGATTTAAAACAACGATTTTATATAAGTTTCAACTTCTCTACATAAATCAGAGATGAAGTACAAATGATTTCAGACACAATGTCTTTTACCGCAGCGGAGGCAATACGCCTCGCCCGACGATTGAACTCACGGCCCTGTGATACGTAGATCTGCGCTCTCCTTATTATTGCCGTTACGTATACGCGCGAAAGTAGTAGAAACAGTTGTATTAAACATCTTGATTCTTGCATCAACGATACTCCGAAAAAAAAGTGTGCAGAAATTCAGAGAAACTTCAGTAGCAGCACTCCGTAACCATGAAATAAATATTACATACGTGTAAATGCAACCAACGGCATTTTGGTCAATTTTAATCGAAAATTGCAAACGTAACGCCCCTTCGTTTACCTGCTAATTGTTTTATAATTACGCAAAAAATATACAAAACGATTAATAGTCCGGTTTAAAATGTATTAATTATGCTTGTGTCCTCGTGACTGTATTTGCATTATAATTACTATAACATTTCTGAAGTCCACTGTACCATTTGGTACGGACAATGATACAATACGGGTAATAACTGTATTTCTTTATCTCGGATTGTGTTCAAATCGAGGTCTCAGTCTTCTCGGAATAATTTTAGTCAATTAAATCGATCGAAATAATACAGTTATAAGAACCTATGTAGGCATAAACTGGGTTTGCAGTCAAACACGTGGCAGGAATGTTTGACAATATGATATATACGAGCAACACCATTCCCGTGGCGCAACCCCGTTCAAGATGTTGTTATTTTTGTCAATTTTGCCCACATAAGCGGGATTTGAAGCAAATATAATATTCGCTAGCTACTGTATTACAATTGGTTTATCAGTAGAGGTGTCAGATGACCTTAAATAAGAAACTGGCATTTCGATGATTTCGTACTTTTTTCATGCTTCGTGTCATAATCATCATCATTTATGATAATGGCAAACGTTCGATTTTGATCAATATTGCTATATTATGGCCATGCGTGGGGTTAGAAAGTAAATAACTGTCAGGATTCCCCAGGCTACTCAGTCCGCCTAGTGCTTCCTAACACATGTGGCCGAGCGTTTAAAGTCGCTGACTTCAAATCACTTGTGTGTTCGAGCCTCCCACGGGGCGTTGAATTCTTCATTTGAGGAAGCCATCAAGCTGGCTTACGAACGGTCGGTGGTTCTACCCAGGTGCCCGCTTGTGATGAAATAATGCACGGAGGGGCACCTGGAGTTTTCCTCCACCATCAAACATGGAAAGTCGCCATATGACCAATAATTGTGTAGGCGCGACGTTAACCACCAAAAAAACAATTTAAACATCATATCCCTTTAGCATGTTTAGTGCAAAATATATATACATGTACATATGTCAAAAATATCAATTTATTTGTATAAAACAAACACAATTTGCCGCCATTTTGTGTATGCTATTTTTGTTCGCGTGACGTCACAATGGCGTCTCTCTATCCGGTTCGCGCGTTTTGTATTTATACTTGAAATGGAATAGAAATAAAAAAAGAGAGAAAAAAAATAAGGTTTAGAAAGAAACCTCCAGTATTGTCACTAACGAAACTTAAGAGTTTCAGTTAGAGGAGTACGTCTCCAAAGCGCAGCAAGTCCGGTTGCGCAGCAAGTCCAATTCAGAGAGTAAGTCTTCCAAGTGCAGCAAGTCCAGGTTGCGCAGCAAGTCCAGTAAAAGGAGCAAGTCCAATTTGGAAGAGTAAGTCTTCCAAGTGCAGCAAGTCCAGGTTGCGCAGCAAGTCCAGTAAAAGGAGCAAGTCCAATTTGGAAGAGTAAGTCTTCCAAGTGCAGCAAGTCCAGGTTGCGCAGCAAGTCCAGTAAAAGGAGCAAGTCCAATTTGGAAGAGTAAGTCTTCCAAGTGCAGCAAGTCCAGGTTGCGCAGCAAGTCCAGTAACAGGAGCAAGTCCAATTTGGAAGAGTAAGTCTTCCAAGTGCAGCAAGTCCAGGTTGCGCAGTAAGTCCAGTAAAAGGAGCAAGTCCAATTCGGAAGAGTAAGTCTTCCAAGTGCAGCAAGTCCAGGTTGCGCAGCAAGTCCAGTAAAAGGAGCAAGTCCAATTCGGAAGAGTAAGTCTTCCAAGTGCAGCAAGTCCAGGTTGCGCAGCAAGTCCAGTAGCAGGAGCAAGTCCAATTCGGAGGAGTAAGTCTTCCAAGTGCAGCAAGTCCAGGTTGCGCAGCAAGTTCAGTGAGAGGAGCAATTTAAATTAGAGGAGCAAGTCTAAGAAGCGAAGCAAGTCTAAGAAGCGAAGCAAGTCTAGGGGTACAGCAAGTCAAGTATATCTAGGAAACCTTATCGTGTATACTGCTTGGAAGATACCTCAGATATTGTCACCATTATAGTTAACCCAAAACTTGACAAATTTGGGGGCTCGTCCGGGATTAACTATAATAATATTGCAGCTATCATAACAAGCATGATGTATTACGATGAATGGTTGAGACTTGGCGAGAGACTTGGATTGTCCGGTGGAGACTTGATCCTTTTCATCAAAGATAAGGAAGAGGAATGTATAGCAAGGGAAGAGAGAGCTCAACGACGTGATGAAGAAAGGAGACAGATGGAGATGAACTTTGAACTGCAAATGAAGGAGAGAGACTTAGAGATTGAGCGTTTGAGGCTCACCAGAGTAGACAGTACTGATACTTGTAAGGCGTACAGACCTAAGATTCCAAAGTTTGATGAAGAGCACGATAACATTGACGCATATCTGGAAAGGTTTGAGAGATATGCTCAAAGTCAAAAGTGGGAAGAGGAGAGCTGGGCCATAAGTCTTAGCTCACTTTTAACAGGAATGGGACTGGAGGTGTACACAAGCATGCCACAAGAAGAGGCCTGTAATTACGATTCTCTCAAGAAAGCGATCCTAAGGAGGTATCAGTTGACTGAAGAGGGATTCAGATCTAAATTTCGACAAAGTAAACCAGACCAAGGAGAGTCGGTCTTCCAATTTGTGTCAAGAATAAAGAGATACTTCAGTCGTTGGACTGAACTGGCTGGAATAGAAAAGACGTATGAATCCTTATGTGATTTAATGATAAGAGAGCAGTTTATTGAAGGTTGTTCGGCCGAATTAGCGGTGTTTCTGAAAGAGAGAACACCAAAGTCGATGGACGAGATAACACGTCTTGCAGAGCAGTACATCGAAGCACATAAGGGGACACCTTCAATATTGTCGAAGAGTGTTGCGCCACAAAGGAAGCACAACTCCACCAATCATGAGCAGTCCAGTCGAAAGACAGAAGAGAAGAATGGGTTGCGGAAAACCTGCTTTATATGTAATAAAGCAGGTCATTTAGCGCGTGACTGTAGACAAAACAGCAGGAGTAACACTCCAAAGAGTTGCTTTATCTGTAATAAAGCAGGACACTTAGCCAGAGATTGTAAGCAGATGAGATCAGCTCCAGCAAAGAATGACCAGAAGTTAGCAGCAGTGTGTGTTCAAACGGATGTAAAAAACAGTCCATTGAAAAACAATACTGAAGACGGAAAATTGAAGTTGGCAAGTGGGGAGTCAGTGCCAATACTTGCAGGAGTTTGTACCATTGATAGCTTAAAAGGGGAGAGGAACTTGGAGGTACAGAGAGGATTCGTAGGAACAGAAGAAGTGAAAGTGTTAAGGGACACTGGATGCGAATCCGCTGCTGTAAGAAGAGACTTAGTCAAAGAAGAGCAATTTCTAGGCAAAGAAATAGTGATGATCACAATAGATGGGGACGCCAAAGTTGTACCTATGGCGAAGATATGGGTTGATACTCCGTATTACATTGGAGAAATTGAGGCAATGGTACCAAAGTCGTTGATTTGTGACTTAGTCATTGGGAATGTTCCTGGTGTACTTGATAGACCTGATCCTGAATGGAAAAAGAAGATTGCTGATACATCAGTAGCTGCGGTTATGACAAGATCACAGAGTAGAAAAGCAGAGCTACCAACGAAAGCACTGAATGTGCCGAAGCCCTCCTGTGAAACAGAAGCTAATGTGGAGACATTAAAGGCATCACAGAAGGAAGATAAAGCATTGCAAAAGCTGTGGGATTTAGCAAAGACAGAAGACATGCTCGAAACCAAGGGTGGTGCAAAATACAAATTTGCAATAAGAAATGGAGTGCTGTATAGAGTTTATCTTCAGACGAAAGGGGCGTATGACTACGAGATCAAACAGATTGTCGTACCAGCAAGCAAACGCAAAAGAGTGATGGAACTTGCTCACGAATCGATCGTTGGAGGACATCTTTCAGCAAAGAAAACTGAGGACAGGATCACGTCAAGTTTTTATTGGCCTGGAATTTCAAGTGAAGTTGGACGATTTTGCCGATCTTCTGACAAATGCCAAAAGACCATTCCGAAAGGCCGAGTTAAGAAGGTTCCTTTAGGAGACATGCCAGTGATTGAAGAACCCTTCCACAGAATAGCCATAGATTTAATAGGACCTATTGCACCAGTGTCAGACAGTGGAAACAGATATATATTAACAGTGGTTGATTATGCCACGCGATACCCAGAAGCGGTAGCATTACCAAGAATTGACACAGAAAGAGTAGCAGAAGCACTTCTTGACATCTTTTCGAGAGTAGGTCTCCCAAGTGAAGTTTTAAGTGACAGAGGCAGCCAATTTACATCTGACCTGATGAAAGAAGTAAGTCGTCTTATATCAGTGAAGCAACTCTTCACCACACCATACAACCCGAAGTGCAATGGATTCTGTGAGCGTATGAATGGAGTCCTGAAGAGCATGTTAAAGAAGATGTGCCAAGAAAGACCCAAAGATTGGGATAGATACCTTTCGGCAGTATTATTTGCCTATAGAGAAGTACCACAATCAAGTACAGGATTCTCACCCTTTGAACTTTTATATGGAAGAACAGTGCGGGGACCAATGCAAGTGTTGAAAGAAATATGGACAGCGAAAGAAAATCCTGAGGCACAGAACACATATCAATATGTATTTGATTTAAAGCAGCGGTTGGAAGAAACGTGCAAGATAGCAAGAGAAAGTCTAAATAGAGCTCAGAAGACATACAAACATCATTACGATAAGAAAGCTCGCAAACGAGTATTAAAACTTGGCGACAAAGTACTACTCCTGCTTCCGACAGATAAGAATAAGATGATGCTACAATGGAAAGGACCATATGAAGTTGTTGAGGCTATCAACGGAGTTGACTATAGAATAAAAGTTGGTGATAGAACGAGAACATATCACATCAATTTGCTAAAGAAGTATGAAGAACGCAAAGACACGATTGCAGCAAGTGTGGCAATTATAGAAGATGACAACCATATTCAAGGTGGAGCGGTAGATGATGAAAGTCTTCTAGAGTTTCCAGGATACACAAGTGGTGAAACATTTTGTGATGTCAAGATCTGTGAAAGACTTACTCAGGAACAGAGAAAGCAAGTCTTAGATCTTCTTCAAGAATTTAGTGAGGTGTTCTCCGAACAACCAGGAACAACTCCTCTCATACAGCACCACGTCGAACTGATTGACCAGAAACCTATCCGAGTAAAGCAGTACCCAATACCATACGCTAAGCGTCAAGATGTGGAAGATGAAATTAAGAAGATGCTGGAAGCTGATGTTATAGAACAATCTGTATCCGAGTACAATGCACCTTTCGTAATTGTAAAGAAGAAAGACGGAAGCAATAGATTCTGCATTGACTTTCGACGCCTTAATTCTGTGACCAAGTTTGATACCGAACCTATGGCTAGTGTGGATGATATTCTGGCAAGACTGAAAGATGATAAGTTTTTTACAAAGATCGACTTATGTAAAGGTTACTGGCAGATTCCAGTTGCTGAAAGTTGCCGAAGAATGACAGCATTTTCTACAGACAGAGGGAGTTACCAGTTTAAGAAAATGCCATTTGGAATGGTCAACTCTGGGGCGACCTTCAATCGTATGATGAGGAAGCTGCTAGCAGGATGTAACAACGTTGATAATTATATCGACGATATGATAGGACATACTCCAACTTGGAATGATCATCTTGTTATGCTACGAGACCTCCTCCAAAGACTTAAAGAAGCATGTCTTACAGTTAAACCATCAAAATGTTTTATTGGGTTTGGCAACATTGGATTTACAGGACATATGGTTGGAAATGGAATAGTTCAGATGGAAGAGGAGAAACTTAATCGCATAAGGCAAGCAGCAGTTCCAAAAACCAAAAGACAAGTTAGGGCATTTTTAGGATTAGCGGGCTATTACAGAAAATTCATACCTTCATTTGCCGAAATAGCAGCACCTCTAACAGACTTGACGAAAAAGGGACAGCCGAATTATGTCAAATGGGAAGCAAGTCAAGATAGTGCTTTTAATACCTTGAAGGATCAACTCACCAGATCGCCTATTCTTCGACTACCAGATTTTTCTAAACAATTCATTTTACAGTGTGATGGTTCAAGTACCGGGATCGGAGCAGCGTTACTGCAGCAGTATGAAGAGGGTTTATTTCCAGTTGCCTTTGCCAGCAAGAAGCTGCTCGATCGTGAGAAGAACTACTCAGTTGGAGAAAGAGAGTGCCTTGCCATAGTATTCGGAATAAAAAAATTCCAGAAGTATCTTTATGGGAAGGAATTCGTCATACAAACAGACCACAATTCTTTAGCATATATCCAGAAATCCACACCAGATAATGGAAGATTAGTGAGATGGGCATTATTTTTGCAGTCATATAAATTCCGGATTGAGGCAATAAAAGGATCAGACAACATCTTTGCAGATTATCTAAGCAGACAAGATGAAGATGATGAAGACAGTCCCCACATTACAATATCAACAGAGGATATGCAGACAGAATAAATCAGATATTTTTGCCATGATTTTGAAATATGGAATATTTCTTTAGAAGGGGGCTGTTGTCAAAAATATCAATTTATTTGTATAAAACAAACACAATTTGCCGCCATTTTGTGTATGCTATTTTTGTTCGCGTGACGTCACAATGGCGTCTCTCTATCCGGTTCGCGCGTTTTGTATTTATACTTGAAATGGAATAGAAATAAAAAAAAAGAGAAAAAAAATAAGGTTTAGAAAGAAACCTCCAGTATTGTCACTAACGAAACTTAAGAGTTTCAGTTAGAGGAGTACGTCTCCAAAGCGCAGCAAGTCCCGGTTGCGCAGCAAGTCCAATTCAGAAGAGTAAGTCTTCCAAGTGCAGCAAGTCCAGGTTGCGCAGCAAGTCCAGTAAAAGGAGCAAGTCCAATTTGGAAGAGTAAGTCTTCCAAGTGCAGCAAGTCCAGGTTGCGCAGCAAGTCCAGTAAAAGGAGCAAGTCCAATTTGGAAGAGTAAGTCTTCCAAGTGCAGCAAGTCCAGGTTGCGCAGCAAGTCCAGTAAAAGGAGCAAGTCCAATTTGGAAGAGTAAGTCTTCCAAGTGCAGCAAGTCCAGGTTGCGCAGCAAGTCCAGTAAAAGGAGCAAGTCCAATTTGGAAGAGTAAGTCTTCCAAGTGCAGCAAGTCCAGGTTGCGCAGCAAGTCCAGTAACAGGAGCAAGTCCAATTTGGAAGAGTAAGTCTTCCAAGTGCAGCAAGTCCAGGTTGCGCAGTAAGTCCAGTAAAAGGAGCAAGTCCAATTCGGAAGAGTAAGTCTTCCAAGTGCAGCAAGTCCAGGTTGCGCAGCAAGTCCAGTAAAAGGAGCAAGTCCAATTTGGAAGAGTAAGTCTTCCAAGTGCAGCAAGTCCAGGTTGCGCAGCAAGTCCAGTAGCAGGAGCAAGTCCAATTCGGAGGAGTAAGTCTTCCAAGTGCAGCAAGTCCAGGTTGCGCAGCAAGTTCAGTGAGAGGAGCAATTTAAATTAGAGGAGCAAGTCTAAGAAGCGAAGCAAGTCTAAGAAGCGAAGCAAGTCTAGGGGTACAGCAAGTCAAGTATATCTAGGAAACCTTATCGTGTATACTGCTTGGAAGATACCTCAGATATTGTCACCATTATAGTTAACCCAAAACTTGACAACATATAAACTGTGGTGCAGAAAGGAAGACGTTATTAGGGTTAAGAACATGACAAAAGCACAAAGATTTGTACTGGTGTAAACATTAATGCAGCCAGTGCTTATTTAAATCCGGAGACCCTTTCAACACTGACTACATGAGATGGTAATGTGTTCCACTGAACAGCTTTTCTAGGGAAAATGATTTTTTATAATGATCAGCTGTAGTAAATGGTATCTGAAATGCAAGATGATTATAGTGTCTAAACTGTCTTGTGTAAGGTGTAAAGTATTACTTAGGATCAACATCTATGATGGTAATAAACCATTTGTGAAATAAAATTAGTCTGCTTTATTGTCTTCTAAATTGCAATGAGTTCTGAGACTGTACCCGTGGTCTTGCTATAACTGTTTGTTACTACATCTTGCAGCTTGTCTTTATTTTTTTCTAGTTTGTCTATATCCTTCTGATGGTAAGGATCCGATACACAAGAAAAGTATTCTAAAGTTGATATTACAATAGTATTATAAGCAACTGCCTTCGTGGAAACTTTAGAAGTGTGTATGTTACCTTTTAAAGTGAAAGGCAATGTAGCTTTGGTGTTAATTCCATCAGCTGGGGTTACTTTAATCATTTAAATATGTGAAAGAATTTTTCAAAATCGACTTAAAAATGAAAAAGTTATGAGCATTTAAGTATTTGATCTAAATGGTGGCCATTTTGTTGCCATGGCAGCAAAAAAACAAAATGGCGGATTTATTAAATTTCTAGACACATATTTGAATTGAATTTACGTATTTCTGTAAAATAATTTCTCTATTTTTCAGCTATAATGAAGGAAATTACCATGTTTTACATCTTACACTCAAGAAACATATAAAATTAATCTATGTAAAAGGTTATTTGCTGAATAAAGAATTCAGCAGTGTGCAAATGACGTCATGAACACACAAAATGGCTGCCTCTATGATCAGCGATTTTCTTAAATTTCAAAATACCATATCTTTTTCAATAGTGGTCCGATTTTAAAAATTCTTTCAGCGTTATGAAAGGCTTGATGATGGCTTTCATATGAAATTAACTTATTTTCAGGCTTTCTTTGTCCTTTAAGAAACCTAATATTAGAACTTATTTTTACATTTGGAAATCAAATTTCATGATACTTCCACGCCTACATAGGTGATTTGACTGACAACAGACAGAGGCTGATTGTGCAAGGTGTACACTGTATTTATATGTTTTCTGGACCTAGAGACATGCAATATGTGGTATTTGTTTATATTGAAAGACATCTTCCATGTCTGCTCCCATAATGATAAACTGTTGATGTCGTTTTGCAGCTGAACTGAATCAGTCTGCGATTTTATAGTCATATAAACTACGCAGTCATCTGCAAAATGACATATGCTGGAGAAACAGACTCTGGTAGGTTATTTATGTAAAGCAGAAATAGGAGAGATCCTAAGACGGACCCTTGAGGTACGCTTGAAATAGCAGGAGCCGAGCTAAATGTTGCCCATCGACCACACCTTTTTGAGTTCGATTACCCAGGAATGCGTTTTTTTTAAGAATGCATAGAGTCTTTTTGTGATAATAGGGCCAAAGTATAACTTAAAAATCAGATATTTTACACTTATGATGTTTTATCATATTTGTTTCGAATGCTGTAACCCTAATTCTTAGGACGACAGGCAATTTAGCGGCTACAAAGATTCGCGGAATACACTGGACACGAAAAATGCGAAAACTTAATAGCCTAAGTACGTAACAAACAGTCGGAGGCAAAATTAAAGGTGAGACTGGACATTAACTGCTCAAATAACTCGTCACTAATCCTTAATATATTTTCTCAATCTTTCACGCTCTGTGATTGTGATCCACAATACTCTTTTAGCAATCACAAATCACTGAATACTAGTAAATGAAATTAGTCACATATGTCTATACGGAATCTTTTTACGCAGACAAAAAGGATGAATAAACGAATAGTGCAAATGATGATCCTGTTGACCATAATAACCGTGGACAAGTGAAGCTGCAATGTCAGGTGTAAAGATGAAAAGAGAATCATATCTCGATGACGAGACAAGAGTTTAAAATTTCAAAATTTGACAGACTTTCCGATAGTCAGTTTTACATATGCCGTCATTTTGAGTTTCACCTGTCAATAAAAAGTAACAACTGCTGCCGTTCTTTATTTATCAACACCTTATGGGATTTATTTAACAAGTATGTATCTGATAGATCTAAATGAAATTATTATACATGATAAAACCTTTTTTTAGTAATTATACACACATGCGTATATTGGGCTGACTTCCTATGAAAACTACAAACTTTCTAATTTCAAAGTAAATATTTTATTGTTATAGAGAAGTTAACCGCATTTATACGTGCTTGTTATATTACTGTCTTTAATAGTTCGACATAAAGACACAGTGTTTGTTTGTTTGTTGTAGATAAAGAACTGGATTTTCGGGTGAGATTTATAAACGTCAATCGAAATAGTTGCAACCTTGTTTTTTTATTATTGAGACCCTATCTTCATTAATACTAAGTGTGATAGCATCGATAAACAGTTGCCCGTCATTGGACTTAGAGTTTATTTATGGTCAACGTTTTTATATTTTATTACCTGTGAAACGGCGATCTGTTTACGCGGGCTGATGATGTTTAGAAGAGAGTGACGCTTGTGGGACCGCGCATTTACTTTTCAGCGACGAATATTTCCTCTAATGAGCAGACTCAATTACACAGAGTCGATACAATTATGTTTAGTTTCGTTCTTTGATTCCAACGGATTCTACATTCCTGATAAGCCCGCCCGCTTAGCTCAGTAAGAAGAGCGTTGGTCTACGGATCGCGAGGTCGTGAGTTCAATCCCCGGGTGGGGCGTATGTTCTCCGTGACAATTTTATAAAAGACATCTGAAATCATTCGTCATCCACCGCTGATAATTCAAGTGGGGAAGTTGGCAGCTACTTGCGGAGAACAGGTTTGTACTGGTACAGAATCCAAGAACACTGGTTAAGTTAACTGCCCGCCGTTACATGACAGAAATACTGTTGAAAAACGGCGTTAAACCCAAAACAAACAAACAAACAAACATTCCTAATAGTGTCAATACTTTCAACAGTGATAACGTACCAATATTCATTGCAAATAACCCTACAGGAACATAGATTTGAGATTGCAAAGACAGGTCTATTCATACGACTGCTCTCCCTTATTCCACACTGACAGCTTGCATATACAGAAGTGTGAAGAGTATTCGATAAAATAATTCTGTAGAGTATTTCAACTGTCATTCTAGCACTTGGGAATTCCATTAAGCAGGCGATTCCGTGAACTGAAACTATGGTTTGTCCTGGGAATATATGGTTTTGATGGTTTACAAAATTACATCAGGAGAATAAGTATTTAAACTGCTTTGATAACAATACACAAAATTAGCATCAAAATCAATATCGAGGTAAATGTTTGTATCCTTACTTACGTTCTTGAAAACGTTTTGAATTCACAGTTAAAGCATTAGATTAAAGTCACTAGATGTTAATGTTTGCAAGCAAAATAGCGTAAAGTAATGTTCAAATTGAAATAAAACAGGATATACCAATAAATAGTTTATACAGTGATTTCCAAAACTTAGTATTATAGATTCAGTGATACAGTATCCAAAAAAGCTCAAAAAAACACATTAAGACTGCCCAGGCGCTCAGTAAACAGTTGTTTTTATGTATTCCATAAGCATAAAATTGGATTCAATATTTTGTTTCTCTTTTGTCAGCTACTGCATTCAACCACTTATCGGCGTATGCGTCCTGACTTTGTTATTTATTTTTACCAACAAATGTACCAAATAACCCGGTTGTGCGACTTGAGTATCACGTTATGGGCACGCACAATCTACTTGCTAATGTGATACGGATGTCATGCATATCTTGTAATAAATAAATGCAATGATAAATCTATACAGATACACGTATAAAGCAATGCATATTTAAGTAGCAAACTAAAAAACAGATAAACTTAGTGATACAGTTTCTTCAAACATGTCCAAAAAAACTGATAACATGCAATCCCAACATACAATGCTGACCTCAGAAAGAGACAATAATTGTCTCGATTTATTTTAATATGCACGGACTCTTCATGCAATACAAATGCCGTGTCCTAATTGCTGATAAACATATTTGTAGGTGCGTAGCAAGTTGGACATTTTGTAAAGTTAATTTTAACGCATGTTTTGTTCCTTCTTATAATACTTTATTTTTAATTAAACAAACGAATACATACAAAATACGTTTATACAAACCACAATCAACCTGGCCGAATTGAAACAAAAGAGCATGTAGGTAAGTCACTTATCATTATTGGAATAGTTCTGCATGGTGTAAAGAGACCTGTAAGGAAATTTGAAAACCACGCTCGCTGCGCTCGCTCGGTTTCCAAATCCCTCACAAGTCTATAAACACCATGAAGGGCTATTCCTCGAACAATAGTAATTATTTAATAAACAGCAGTTCACGGCAAAGAAAAAAGAACAGACGACATTGTGATATTTGTTTCAAAATGAATATGCTTGTGGGGGTTGCGATTTGTTAAACTATTCACTGCATTTGTCTTTTAAATCAAACAAGTACATTTATTACATAAAACAAGATTTGCCTATTTTACACTGGACAAATGAGTACATTGAAATATAAATTTCAGATTGTTAATAACTGAGAAAAATCTAAATATACGTTTTAATGAATAATTCCATCATGAAATGAAAACAATTTTGAGAAAATCCTTAGGATTTAGTTTACATCCATTGTCCGATATTCCAAGACACTTAGGCGTACAATGTCTTATAAAGACAAGAACATATCATGTAGTCTGAAAGGTCTGGATCAGAACTCTTGTACCGTATCCTTTATTTCACTGGTAATCAATGTAGCTTCTTCAGTACCGGTGTAATAAGATTGTGTCACGTCCTAGTGATAACACAAGCCAAGAAAATACATAGCCACATCCCTGTATTTGTTCGTTTAGACTTTCAAAAAGCGCTACTGTGTCTACCTTCACTTTACTTGCGTTTTACATTTCATATAAAGCGGTTTAAAAGTTGGATATATATACTTGAAAATAATATGGATATTTCTATGGCAGAACTTAAACGAACACACAGGTATGCACTCTATAACGAATCTTATTTCCTATTTGTTCATTTGGTCGGATTACATTGACAGCACATGGAAGTACAAGAATTTAAAATCATTCATATTTACGTAAAATAACATATTAAGGCAATTATGTAAAGTAATGCATGCTTTTGTTTAAAACATAAATTCTGAGATAACAGAAATGCTATGAAATAGGTTCTGGAAACAGTTTTGAATGATTCTTTTTAGACGTGAGAGTTACAGATGGATCTTTCTTTTGATTGCTACAGCAGTGACAATGATTGATTTTGGTCTTGTGTTTTCTTTCGGTGCCATGTTTGTTACAATGATGGAGACCTTTAATACAGATCGCGCTGCAACAGCAACTGTACAGTCCATTCTTACTGGAGTCACACTAGGCTTTGGTAACAAAAATCTTGTTCAAAATTTTAAACATCTAAAATACATGCGACGAAACATAAATGTTTAAAAGCCTACTGTTTTCCGTTGCAAGTGTTTTTTCTTCTATTTTTCTCATTAGACAAAAGACATAAAAAACAATACATTATATACTTAAAAAATGATATTTTTTTCGGTGTTCATGTGAAATGAACAACAGTTACTGCATAGGATTGGAAAATCCATGAAGCGATTCATGTTTAATTTGCCGATCTTATTCTGTCGCTCATTCCGCATGAACACCGAAAAAAAGTTTCATTTCTTATATTTACATTATATTTCTTTTCCATTTGTAAGCAAGATTATATTATAAATTTCACAAACTTTGTTGCATTTAACATTACAGTCAGCTTCCCGGCCATTCTGTTTACCAGACGGAATAGCTGCGACGTCATCTATGGAACGTTCTGTCTGACTATATGCAATGCAGACGTCGTTAAAACAGCAGCCCGATATATCTATGGAGCGTTGATGTAACTTTCGCGCCTTTCCTTTTGCTGTTCATACGAAATAAACTTCAGACGTTATCTAAGGAACATTTTCCCTGACTATATGCGGACGTCGTTAAAACAGTGGCCCGTTATCTGTATGCAGCGTTGACGTTACTTTTTAGCTTTCTTTTTGCTGTTCATACGAAATGAACGTCATAATTTTCAATGGAAAAGAATAGGGTGAAATTAGATATATCTTTTTAAAGACCTCCGAAGGTTGTAATATGAATTTCAAGTTCTAAAATTATCTTGATTCGTTTTGAATTGATCCTCTAAAAATAATCTTTATTGGGCATTTTTCATTTTAAATTTTGGTCAATGATTATTTTACAAAGCACGCGATATCATATTAGCATAAAAGCAAAATGTGTACAGCATTTGTAAAGATTCGGAGAAAAAGCGTTTCACGAGCAAAAATTTCACACACATTTCACACGTGAATTAGCATTATCAAAATTATCTAAAAAAATATCTTAAAAAAAAAAACAAAGAAAAATATCAAACAGGGAATGCCATGTTCCAAAAACGCAGCCTCCCCAAAACGAAACCCAAAATACGACCCATGAATACCTTTGAAATGATGGCGAACGTTTATTTAAATCAAAAATAATTATGTATGATATACTTGCAGTTCACTATAAAAGCTGTTACTGATTTGGTCGGTCAAATAGATAGTAATGTGATAAACAGTATAAAATATGGTTATGATATTAGATCTGGATTGTTTACACATTCGAGCTGTACTGTTTTTCAAATTTATAAAATTTTCATCTAAGTCAGCACTCATTTAAATGCACGCGCATATTATTATGATATATGTCTGTCCTTTGTACCGTTTACTCTATTTTGTTATTCATGGTCACTACTGCATATTATTTTTATTGTATTGCTTAAATATAGGACATGATTGCGTTTAAGGTAGTTCTGCACGTTCGGATCAGAAAATTTTCTATAATATAGAATTTGACTAAAACCCAATTTTTCAAAACTTCAGAATACACTTAGAACATTCGGCAAATAAAAAACGTAGGGTCGTGTGCTCGATTTTTTGCTAGACTGATTTGACAAAAATTAACTTCACTCAAGTTTTCATAATGGGAGTCTACGGGAAAAGCACAACTATGATGAATTTTCGCGAATAGAATTTTTCTACAATGTAGATTTTAATTAAACTTTTCACAGGCGTTAATAAACATACTATACGGCCTATAACATGGTGAAATAAAATGTATAGGTCCATGTGCTCGTTTTTTTTTTTTTAGATATCTGTCTACGATTAAATAGATCCGCACATTTCAAGCTAATTTTAAGAATTTTTCGGACTAACGTGCCAGATGTTTTGATATTACATTTTAACTTCAAAAAGATGCTTACGATTCCGTTGTAATAAATTCACTCACTTGTTGACATAAATTCATAAAATGATTTTCATTTTGGTACGCCGAATCCAGGTTTTGTTCTACGTTTTCCGGATAAATGACGTCACGCCATTACTTCCGGTTTATCAAACGTGCAGAACTACCTTAAGCTCTCACTAGAAAACTTGTATAAATTAAAGACTTGATGATACTGTAACAAGGTAAGGTTTTGACAGTATCAAAGGCGATAACTCCGCTTTTACTTGAATAATATTTACCATTATCAACCATGTCCATGACCTACAGGAAGGAAACAATATTTATGAGTTTCATGAACAGTGTGCACTTAATACAGTGAAGAATGTGACAACACATTTTGACCTACCTTAAGCGCAAAAGTCTAATAGTATTGACAACACCCTGACATATTATCACAGTTTCTAACATTTATATGTATTGTGCATGTTTCACTAGCATTAGAAGAAAGCGTAACAGATATCAAGTGTTCCGTGTATTTTGCACATAAAAGGAGATACAAACATCCTCATAATACATTTGTATAAGAAAATAATTATTCTTCATGGACTGTCTAAACGCTTGACCACTGTTTTTCATAACTTTGCTAACTTGGTATATATCTTATTTGAACTATTTATAAATGCACGGTTGCATTCTTTACATGTGACTTTTCCTATTGGATTTTTCGGCGAAAGTCGTCTAAGAACGAATTCGTTACCTATGCCACGTGACTTCAGTTTGCAAATCAAACTACTTGATAACGCATTATAGATAATTTATCAAAATGGAAGATTTATGCACCACTCTGCCTGATTGGACGAGAGTGTCAATTTCTTTCACTCTGTTGATTTAAGTAAGGAAGTAAGTTTAATAAATATGATAAAAACCTGTTCAAATACCAACATATATCAAATTAAAGAAAGAGCTGAATACGGTCTGCGTATCACATGAAAAAGGGTGTGATAAGATTCTTTTATGTAGAGAAGTGATTTTTAAAAGATTTTCCTTGTTACAATTGTCGTCTGTATATGAAAAGGTTTTCTTGCTTTTGTGCCTTTTTCAGATTGCATATTAAAATGAGTACTTGTTTGCTTTGATATATTTGTTATAAATTATTTAACTGATTTATTATATATGAATATTTTTCTTTAGTATGGTATGCAAATATTGAACTCAGTTGAAATTTTGTTTTATTATGTATATGCTATATAATGACTGAATCTCATTACACTGAAACGAAGGTACGCTGCATAAGTTTATCTATGTGATATGACTACGGTCAAACTTTGCTTATGAAATAGAAATATTAGAATAATTACAATTGTATGTTTTGCTTGACCTTCACTTTTTTATAGGTGTGACGTCATTGTCCAAAGATTCATGAATAGCGAATATGCATTTGTTAAAGCGGGATCAGTTGGCCTATTTTAGAAATAAATAAAAATAATAAATAAAAAAATCCTTTAATTGATTTTTTCTCATGTATTCTAATCAAACTTGATTTGTAGCATCTTTCTTAGGCCCGCAGCCAACTTTGTTCAGCTGGGACATTTGACCTCTTTTAGGGGCTGCTAGAGCTAAAACTAGAAATGCCTTTATACAGCGTCTCATGAACAGCTTGGTGGGTCTTTGTCATACTTGGTCTGGAGCATCATTATAAGGTCCTTTTCCAAATTTATTTATATAGGAACTTGGGCCCTATTTCAGACCACTATAGCTAAAAGTAGATACGCCTTTCTTTGCATTAATCACTAAAATGTAATGGATTTTTATCAAACTCGATGTGTAACAAGATCTTAAGGTCTCCTGCTATTTTGTTACAAATGGGGATAGGGACCAATTTAGCTAAAAATATAAACACGTTTAATGACCTCTTCGCATGAACCGCTTCATGAATCTTCATCAAACTACTGCTGTAATTATTCGTCTAAGGATAAACGAAACATAATTGCAACCCTACGAAACCTTTGCGAAAAATTAAAAGAGAACCATTTAAATTGTTAAAGTGCGGTGTTTAGTTTTGCAATTTGAAAAATGTTAGATGAAAGATTAATGTTAGATGAAAAATTCATAAACTTCTTTCCTTATTACAATTCGCCGACCATCATTTTTAAAGATATTTCTTGTTATCCTTGTTTTTTTTTGTTTTTTTTTTTTTGTTTTGAGACCCGTGCCAAATAAGGTTCAAATGTAAAATGTATTCAATAAATTATTTCTTCCCATGTATTTATGTAATGATATGGTACAAACAAGAAAACGAATTATAAATATTTCAAACAAAATAACGCATTATAGATATTTCAAACAATCACACATAATAACGCAAATATGAATATTTCAAACAAAGTAACGCATAGCTATTTTAAACAAGAATGTATATGTTTCAGACAAGATAACGCCTTATAAACATTTCAAACAAGATAACGCATTTTATAAATATTCAAGCAATATAACGAATTATAAATACTTCAGACAAGATAACGCATTAACTATATTTCTTCAGGTGCCGTCAGTGGAGTCATCATATCTAAAGTAGGACTACCAATAGCAACGTTTCTAGCGAGCGTGATGGTTTCATTGGGGTTTTGCTTATTATTCTTTGCTAAAGAGGTTGTAATTATCTGTCTCACTATCGGACTTGTCTCTGGTATGTATTTTTTCCATTTTGCAATTTCATGCAATATATTCACTGATTTTTGCCCCCACACATGCAGTATGAAAATGCACGTCGTAATGGGTAGGTAAAACTTTCTTAAATTGCCATTTACATTTAGTTTTTCCGGGAATCTAAGGGTTAGGCAAAGCCTCTTATGTCCAATGTCTCTCGTAGCTACATTTAAGTGGTGTTCATTTTTAATACTTTAATCAGCTGTGCATTTACAACCCTCTCAGACAATTCATTTCATACATTTATAATCATAACGGAGAAAATGTTTCTGCCGAAGAAGAAGTCCTTTCTTTGGTGTAGGTTTGTTAAGCCCGAGTAAAAGTCCTCTGGCAGATAAAATATTGGATTGTTTAAACAAAAAAACATTTCAGGATGTATTTCTAAGTCAAAAACTGGAAGATTTCTACCAAAAAACCTATTAAACGCCTTCCATTCAGACTAAACATATTCATCTGAGCAAAACGATCTTTTTATTTCAAATCCACAAACTCAGTGATTTAACTTGATGTATTTCTCTGTACTCTTCGAAACATTAAATATCATTCACGTAGTAGGGATTCAATGTTTGCACAGCATATTTTATTAATGGTCTAACACATTATGGATAAATAACTGTAAAGTAAATCTGTTCATATCATTATGTTTGAAAACGCGTATTGCTTTGCAACTTTTGCACACTATTCACTTGATATAGAGTCTTCTAAGATTATAATTGCAAAAGATCAGATTCTTTTCAGACCTAGACACTTCAATATATTTGAGAAAGTATGGCTTCCTTGGGTTTTAAAACCTAAACGAATAGGTTTGCGTTTTTGTTTATTAAATTTCAGACAATTTACTGAGTATATCCGAGTTATTCTGTATAGTGTCACTACCATTAAAAGTCTGCGACACTGACAACCACTCCAATGTTTGGTTTTGCTTTAGTTTGACGACTTATGATATACCTCAAATTTAAGCATTTGGACGGCTGAAAAACACGGGAAAAACAACAACATATTTTTATACTGCTGAATATGCAATAAGATTTATTTCTTGTATTCTGTCTCTGTATAATGTCTCTACAAAGCTAGTAGGTGAAATTATAATGAAACATTATCTATCTGCTAGTTATTTTTCCAGTCATTCAGAAGTTTTGAGTCTGACGCATACATTAAGAAGGTAGAGGCAACACTATATAGGATATCATTCACATGAATGAATAATAAAATGACTTCGTACCGGACCGGGCGGTGCACAAAGCTAAAACCTTCTGCAGGTTCTGAAAGATTTACATGAATTGACACTTCTTGAGTCCTACCTTAGAGAAATATTAAGTCCAACGTAATAATTTATTAACAATACCAAAATTTTCAGTTTGATCGGAAGTCTAACATTAGATACACTGTAAAACTTTTCTTGTAATCCAGTTACTGACCAACAGAAATACAAGAAACTTTGAGAAGGCGGTGTGATTTATTTTTCAGGCTTTCAAAACGTAATTTAAACTTGATTTAGTATGAGTAAATGGAAAGGAACAAAGTGTACACAGTCGTAAAAACCGCTGTGGACTTTCATACGCACATACGTTACATTTACACATATCCATATTTCTGTTCGAAGGTCTGTATTGGCGGTTGCGTTCTTTAAGATATATATTAAGGCATTGTTAATAGCTTAACAAGTATTGTTCATGTATATTTAGTATAAAATAACTTTATGCATACGTCTTAGTTTAGTATTTCTTGATAAGCAAAAATTGACAAAAATTCATTGCACTATGTTCCTATATCAAATTAGAAGAAACACCTAAGAAATTCTACATCACCACGTGCGTTATTATGGAAATATGATTGATCTTATATTTCAGGTATAGGTATATCTTTGGCATACATCAGTTGTGTCGTGGCTATTGACCGTGACTTTTCTGCATCCCAAAGGACCTTATGCTTATCGATACTGAACACTTCGTATGTTGCTGCTTCTATTGCGTATCCATATTGTTTAGAATAGTTAACAGAACAATATGGTCTAAAAGTGACCTTTCTAATTCTTGGCGGATTCACTCTAAACACAATAGTTTTATTTGTAATGTGTTTTATAAATAGAGATAAATCCAAAAATAACAAAACATTTCCTCGTAATGACTATGAAATTGATTACTATGTTTTATTAAAGAAAACAGAGCCCTTCAAATTCTTACGATACAGGATATCGAATAAATTTCTTAATTTTAAGAAATATTTGTCAACACCCTATCTTTTCATACTTGTTGCAACTGGAATTTTACTCAGTTCTTTAGATGGATATTTAGCCCTGATGCTTGACATTGCTTTATGGAAACAGATTGATTATTCAAGTGCACTGCTGTCTTTTGTGATATATTCAAGTTTTTCTGCCGGTTCGTATCTTGTTCCTGGTAATTAAAACAAAAGAAAGGAATAACCTCTTGCGTATATCCTGTATTTTCATCCCTGGTCGGAGCTATAGGTCAGATGATTATATATTTTGAAAATGATCATATTACATTCATGACTGGAACTTCTCTGGTTGGTGTTGGGTGTGGTGGAATAGTGTCGTCTTCAATGAATGCAGCTGTAAAAATAGTAGAGAAAGAATTTGTGCCTGTCGCAATCGGATTACTTTTTACTATCGAAGGATTGCTTGCAATAGGTACCGGACCTTTGTTTGGTAGGTATATTGTGTACATACATTACATTACGTCGATAAAAGCATTTAACTTTCTTTCGTTATGACAGAAATCTTAGCAAAATAAAGGTGTATATTATTCTACGTTTCACTATCGTCTACAACATGATATTAAAAAAAACATTTGCTAGTATTAACTTAAGCTAGATATTTTGTAATTAAGTTATATTTCCATTAGCATTATAGCAGTTCACCGACTGACTAACGCACTGGGGACTTTACAACAGTTGTAATTTGTGTAACAAATCTATAAATTAATGAAACAAATGACAGCATTTTCGAGATCTTTACCAACATATCTTTTATCTGTTCCATAAAGTAGATTGCAACAAAAGAAAGCTTACTTTTATAATCCCTATAAATGGGACATTTTAATGATAATTCAACATCTGTAAAGCAAGTAAATTGTCTTACTTTATATTTTCCAACCGCATCTTGAAAAATACTTCTTTTAAATTAAACTGTCGAATTAAATAAGTGTTATGTCTTTATTTTGCTTATTACATTTAAAATAATGATAAATGAATTCCGTTCCTTTTTTCCAGGTTGGATAAGAGATACAACTGATTCCTACGGAAGTGTTCTTATAACAATGATGACTGTAGATGGAGTTTCTGCTGTCCTGTACATGTTAGCGTGGATATTCCGAAGTCTTGACAAAAATAAGGCTAAACAAATAATATTCAACTTACAGAAAGTCCAGAAAGAAATATGAACGACGCTCTGTTGGTTTGAGTTCAAAATGCAACATTTTATGTACTGGTATTTCCCCAGTTGAGTTATTTACTTTAATGTGAGTTGCAAAATAAAAGGATGTCAGTTTTCATTTTTATATATGAAATTTCAATTTAATTTTTAGTCAGGAAGAGTTTCAAAACTAAAGATCTAAAACTAAATGTATTGATCATACGCGGCTTTTCATTGAATTGCACACTAGTGTATCATTGCAGATTCCATGTACATCGCCGTACGAACACATACATTTGTAGATGTCTTTTATTATTTTTTTGTACTTGGTACATTTGTAAATGTTGAGTTCTGCTCAACCCGGGGCTAGAGGGCACGGACGGTAGCATGCATTTCCACTTCCGTCCATGAATATATCCCTTTTTGTCGTGTTGAGCGACATGCGGAGTTAAACCCCTCGAACTAAATATTGATTTCAGAACAAGGGAAATTAAGATCAAAGTTGCTAATGTATATTTAAAAAAAATACTAATGAAAAAAAGGATTTGGAAATACATGTATATGGGAAAAGCAATCTGAAATGAACAGAAAATGATTAAAGATCAATATTTACAATAATGGAATGATTTAATATCAAAACCAACTAGTAGTTATAACCATAAATTATTTAAAGACAAATTTGAAATAAACAGGTATTTTTACTCCCTTCCTAATTATTTATGTAAAATTATAACAGCCTTTCCAACAAGAAATTATAGACTGACAGGTGTTCCATCATCTGAATGGAAATGTTTTCTTTGTAGCCTTAACGAACTTAGAGATGAATTTCATTATTTACTTTCTTGTTATTTCTTTATTGATCAAAGAAAACAACGTGTTAAACAATAATCCAAATGTTATAAAATTCTAACAGCTGTTGAACACTGAAAACAAATATGAATTTATTCGACAATGTACATTTTTTATAATATTTAGTATGAAAACTGTAAGAAATAACCATTAACAATATCCAAATGTAATTTTTTTAATTTCATTAAATATATGAATACTTCTCTCTATTTCAACTTTAATCGTTACAATGCTATGTTAGATTATTGTGTTAATACTTGTTCCATTTTTATGTTGTGTTCATTTACTCTGCTTGAATCATTATTATGCTATGTTTGTATTTTATGCTAGAATTAAGACTGTACTATGTTTTGTTTACCATATTTATTCTAGAATTATTACTATGCTAAGTTTTTACCATATTTATACTAGAATTAATACTGTGCTATGTTTGTTTAAAATATTGATATATTGATGCTAGAATTAATACTATGCTATGTTGTTTACCATATTTATGCTAGAATGAATACTGTGTTATGTTTGTTTACCATATTTATGCTAGAAATAATGCTTTGCTACTTTTGTTTAAAATATTTATGCTACAATTAATACAGTAACTATGCTATGTTTGTTTACCATTATATATGCTAAAATAAATACTATGCTATGTTTTCCTTTACCATATTTATGCTAGAATTAATACTATGCTGTGTTTGTATATCATATTTCTGCTATAATTATTACTATGACATGTCTGTTAATCACTCGTATGATAGAATCATTATAATATGCTATACAATGTATTTGATAATTGCATTTAAGCTTGAATTATTATCATGCTACGTTTATTTACCGTATCAATGCTACAAATCTTATTGTGATATATTTGATCTCTTCTTTACAGCATTAATGCTGGAAACATTATATAATGTTTGTTTATAACAACACTGATATTTCATATAAACTTTAGTCTGCTCACTACTATAATGTTGATGGGAGACTATGTGTAAATTTCACTATAATTATAACATTACTGTTACCAAGCTACACTAAAACCAATGAGTCACCATTGCTGTTTACCAATTTTTAATCACATTGTTAGATATCTGTTAGATAGATCTAGAGACTAGGTACATTAGCAATAAGCAATGTTTCAAGACTTTATGTTTTAAACATTTTAGTTCCTTAAATGAAAAATCTAAAATACTCACAAACTAGCTGTCAGTGTCACAACCATGATTCTTGTACCAAACGTCTTAACCGGCATAGACTTTAAATTCGTTCTAAGAATTAAGAACATATTACAGTGACAGCAAGCTACTGTACACTACACAAAACACGAGGCACTTAACAAGAAACTTAAATACACATTTTTGACTGCATATTTTGAGAAAAAAAAAACACATTACCACTTAACAGTAAGTATCATCAATTTCTTTTGAAACAGCGTAGTAAGACCATTTTAAAGGACAAGGAAGGTCTCACAATAAGTTAATTTCATATGAAAGCCATCCTCAAGCCTTTCATAACGCTGAAAGATTTTTTTAAAATCGGACCACTATTAAAAAAGGTATGTGTCAGGATACGAGTTATATGACCCAAGGTGACTATGTTTTAGACTAGCTGACAAACAATATAGAATGTCCTTTGTTAAAACGTATAGCTGGTGAGACCAAATATCTCATATATAAATTTTCCTCTGGCTACCTTGCCTAAATGATTCGTGTACCAATGATTCGTAAATGATTTTCAAGTATGAGCTAGATAATTTCAGGGATCAGGCAAATCACTAAATGTTTCAAACTAACACTCTTCAATTCAATTAATAGTGATTAGCTCAAATTCCTATAGGCTGAAGACTCTCTACTTGACTGTCAGAAAATGTCTTTGAATCAGCAACATACGATTCCTATCGTATAGATGCTCGGCCTCTGTCCTCTTAATTGAAGTTGCAACTCTATATAATTGCCCTGACTCCTGGATGCCCAGCGCCTATATGCTATCACATGTAGCATTTACCTACCATATAGGTATATCCCCGATGCCTTGGCTGTACTTCGCCAATAAAGCTGAACCGTCTATAAGCTGGAACTCTCCTACTCTCAGTAGATTACCAAACTCTGGGTCTCTGTCTCAGCTTTCCGATGTTCAGCCTATATTTGTTGTAGTCTATAGCATTCAACTACCATAAATGTAAAACTCCTATGCGCTGGCCCTATAACTCGAAACCTTGTTGAAATTCTGCAACTCTTCTTTAGTCTATGAACTTCAAACTTCTTCTTTTTTAATAATTTATCCGCCCTGACAGGGTAGTTGCAATAACCTCCTTCTCAAGGTACTGGGATAAATTATTAGTTGAATCCTCGATGTGTCTTCTTCGATCGCTGGATACCGCTCTGTCATCCATCTACCTATTTATACCTCAGCAGACGTGCTATTTTTAGAACTTGTTTCTGATTGGTCCAAATTTAAACATAGCGTTTTACAACGAGTACTTGCTCTATCAAATATTTGGTTCCCTTTAACTTTTGTATATGACATAATGTGTGATGCTGGGATCCAGCTATCTACATAATGAACCAAAATCAGCCATAAATGACCCAAATTCTATTATTTACATTAATTCAACAATAATTATAGCAATGAGAACATGAAAAGGGGGTCAAGCACTTATCTGTGCTTATGTGTTATGCTATCAATATATTAAATATACAAATTATTCTGACAAATAGCCCCCTTCTCAAGAAAATACTTTCAGTTTTTCAAAAACTTAAGGAATAATTTGTATTCAAAATCTCCTTTTCTTTTTACTATTTCTCTATATTCATAAATCATATATCACTGCTATCACTAACATACATTCAGCAATATACTGATTAAATATGTATCAAAGATCAAACATCTCTAAAAGACTCAACATAAAGTATATGATTTCAAGAATATTATACAACGTTCATCTTCTGACCTTTTTATTTTACTATCATCATGAATGATATTCATTTGTTTCTCTGATCGTAAGAGTACTTGTCATCTTTTCTGTTGACGTAATAATTGTTATCACCAAAACCTCCTTTAACACGATAGCTTATGTCAGACCTACGTACAAACCCGTTACCGAGATCATCTCTCGGGTCGTTTTCTCTCCATGACTTCTTATGCTCAGAATTATTTGGGCCATGGTCTTTATAACCCCTATCATCTCGTCTGTTAATATCTCTATCTTTGCCCTTTCTGTTAGGCCAACGTGATCATCTGTTCATGTACTTAATAGATGACCTCTCATGATATAGGTTGAATCCTTTATCATCAAAATTGTGTGACTCTGGTCTGTTATCAGATTGTCTCCAGTTTCTTTCTGTTCTATCATGATGCCTATTATCTTGCAAACCATGTCTACCGTTACTGTTCTTTGATGCCATGCCAGTCTTAATTTTCTGGCATACATCACATGATCGGCAAAACCTTGTTACTTCATTTGTTATACCAGGCCAGTGAAAACTTGTGAGTATTTCATCCACTGTCTCTTTAGCTGAAAAGTGTCCCTTGACTTTTGACTTAGGAGCTACTTCTCCTGAACTGTGTTGGGACTACTATCTGTTTAACAACTCTGTCATTCTTCTTCTCGAAGATTCTATATAATACATTTTTCCTCACTTCATAACGAAACCTGAAACCACTTTTTGTTTTCAGTTTCGCTTTATCTGTAGCATAAGTCTAAAGTTTTTTTTAACGTTTCATCATCTTTTTGAGCAATTTTCATTTGCTCAACATTAAACGTTCGCTCAGACGGTTCCGTAGTTTCTAAATTTATTGAATGCTGGGTTTTCGTCATTCCAGTTGCAGCTATATCTTCGCCGGATGAAGACTGTCTTTCTTCTCGGGCTTTCCAGTTTTTGTCTGGTTTATCTGAAAATATATGTGTATCAACCTGTATCTTTGCTGCAGGAACTGTCCTTGGACGTCCATCAATCGCAACCATAAGATACTTCCTGTCTATCATTTGATACTCTGATACGATATCTTTCCTGACATCTGCCAGCTCACACCCTGTATCCCTCAAAACCTGAACTTCTTTATCACATATATATCCTTTCTTCAGTACTATGTTCCTTTTACCTGTTATTGAATCAATGGTACAGGTGCTTGTTATGACCGAAACGAATTGACCATCTCCTAACATAAGTTTTCTATGTTGTCTTTTACCTTTTGGTCATCTAATGGTACAGCTATGCATGAAGCTGAAATTTTCTGTCATCCGACTGTCTGTCTTTCTGCGCTTTGCCTTCCTTTCTCCAGTCTGTGGGTGTAGAATTTTGCATTCCATGCCTATTTCTCTGTCTTTCTTCAAAGGATCCCCTACTAGCTAAAGCTGCACCTCTTACTTTCCTCTTGGATAGGTCTCTGCATTCTCGTGCTATATGACCTTCCTTATTGCATATAAAACATATGGGCTTTTTAAAAGCTGGTTTTTCTCTTTGTGTAGGCCGAGACATTGGCTGAACCTCGGTCGAAGGCTGTGGCTTTTTGCTGCATGAAAAATTACTTCTATTCATCCGGTTAGATGTGATAGAGCCACCATGAGCTTCAGTGTATTGTTCTGCCAACTGTGTAATCTCAGCTCTCGACTTTGCAACTCTTTTCTTTAAGAATAAAGCAAGGTCCTTGGAACAAGTTTGGATGAACTGTTCTCTGATTATAAGGTCTTTCAGCATTTCAAACGTATAATCAATTTCTGCCATCTCTGTCCATCGAGCAGAAGCTCCAGCATCAGCCTTTATTTTAAGCATCTCCAACTCCTGTTCCTTCAAAGCTCGTTCTTCCCTCAAACGTTCAATTTCAAACAATCTTTTCTTCTCGGCCTGTTGTTCTTCATAATCCCGTTTTTGTTCCTCATAGTGCCGTAGCTTCTCGGCCTGTTCGAGCTCAGACAGTCATTTCTTCTCGGCTTCTTGTGCCTCAAACCTACGCCTGTCTTCGTCTCGTCTCTGCATACGCTCGTCACGTTCCGTATATTCCTTCTCTTTCCTATCTACAAATTCTATGAGCTCTGTCCCTGACAGACCCATACGTTCGCCCATCTCAACCAATTTATCGTAGTTCATCTTTGAACTTTAGGATGGAACTATGTCTGGAACAAGATTCAATATAGCTCAGACCACCTTAAGTCACAGCGCCGTCTGGTACACCAACAGAACGTTAAACCCACTAGTCTCTGTACCTCCTTGGATATAGATCCCGGACGAGCCCCCATATTGTCAGGATACGAGTTATATGACCCAGGGAAGTGCCTACGCCTTTAGTATCTTGAACAATGAAATGGGTACAATCGCTAAGGTGGTTACGTCTTAGACTAGCTGACAAACTATGTAGAATGTCCTTTGTTGAAACGTATAGCTGGTGAGACCATCTATCTCATACATTAATTTTCCTCTGGCTACCTTGCCTAAATGATTCGTGTACCAATGATTCGTAAATGATTTTCAATTATGAGCTAGATAATTTCAGGTATCAGGCAAATCACTAAATGTTTCAAACTAACAATCTTCAATTAATAGTTATTAGCTCAAACTCCTATAGGCTGGAGACTCTATACTTGACTAGTCTTTTTGTTGAAGTTTCCGTCAGACAATGTCTTTGAATCAACAACATACGAGTCCTATCGTATAGATGCTCGGCCTCTGTCCTCTTAATTGAAGTTGCAACTCTGTATAATTGCCCTGACTCCTGGATGTTCAGCGCCTATCTGCTATCACATGTAGCATTTACCTACCACATAGGTTTATCCCCAATGCCTTGGCTGTACTTCGCCAATAACGCTGAACCGTCTATAAGGTAGAACTCTCCTACTCTCAGTAGATTACAAAACTCTGGGTCTCTGTCTCAGCTTTCCGATGCTCAGCCTGTATTTGCTATAGTCTATAGCATTCAACTACCATAAAGGTAAAACGCCTATGCGCTGGCCCTATAGCTCGAAACCCTGTTGAAATTCTGCAACTCTTCTTTAGTCTATGAACTTCAAACTTCTTCTTTTTTAATAATTTATCCGCCCTGACATGGTAGTTGCAATAACCTCCTTCTCAAGGTACTGGGATAAATTATTAGTTGAATCCTCGATGTGTCTTCTTCAATCGCTGGATACCGAATGCCCTCTCTGTCATCCATCTACCTATTTATACCTCAGCAGACGTGCTATTTTAGAACTTGTTTCTGATTGGTCCAAATTTAAACATAGCGTTTTACATCGAGTACTTGCTCTATCAAATATCTGGTTCCTTTTAACTTTTGTGTATGACATAATGTGTGATGCTGGGATCCAGCTATCCACAAAATGAACCCAAATCAGCCACAGATGACCCAGATTCTATTATTTACATTAATTCAACAATAATTATAGCAATGAGAACATGAAAAGGGAGTCAAGCACTTATCTGTGCATATGTATTACCTTATCAATATATTAAATATAAAAATTATTCTGGTAATATGGCAATTTGAAATTTAAGAAAATTGCTGATCATGAAGTTTGTCATTTTGTGTGTTTATGACGTCATTTACACACTGCTGAATTCTTTTCTTAGCATATAACCTTTAAAATAGATTAATTTTATATGTTTCTTAAGTGTAAAATGTAAAACACGGTAATTTCTTTCATTTTAACTTGAAAAATTAAAGAAATTATTTTACAGAAATAAGTAAATGCAGTTCAAATATGCGTCTAGAAATTTAATAAATCTACCATTTTTTTTTTTTTTTTTTTTTTTTTTTTATTGCCATGGAATCAAACCAAATGGCAGCCATTTTGATCAAATGCTCATAACTTTCTCATTTTAAAGTCGATTTTGAAAATTATTTCTCTTCTTTATATGATTAAAGAAATCCCAGCAGATAGAATTAACATCAAAATAACATTGCCTTTCCCTTTAAGAATTTATTTATTCATTTCATTTATTTCCTCGCATGTAATCCCGTTACGAATATATGGTCAAGCAAGCGCATGTATCTACCATAGTCCTAGTGTTGCCCTCCTATTTGCGTGACTATATGTAATGTTTGTTTAAAATCCTGTATTTGTCTCATGTTTTGTAAGTATACAAACTGAGAATTTGTTGAATAAACTTAAAACTTGACAACTTGAGTTTCCACTTTTTCCATTTCACTGTTTATAATCAATTTACTTGGTTTTTAATCGTTGTTAACTTTGGCTGAATTTGCTATAAAATGATTAGTAAAACTGGTTTTAAATTCACCAATTCTTTGACAGAGACATAACTGTCACAGCAGCCCTCAATCTTGTGAAGATAATTAATTTGTTAACTATTGTAAAGAAAAGTAAATTACATGTATAAAGTTACATGTTCTGGTAGTTATGGTCTAGCTGTGAAACGGGGGGAAGTCTAATAGCACATTATTATTCCTGATTTCACATACATGTATACTGATCCATAGTCAAAAAGGTAGCTTGGGCTATGCAAACCCAGGAGAGATGTACTGGCCACTTTGATGACTCAAATACTGTTGAAAGTAGCATAGAACCCAAACATCTGTAGCTTACTAACAAATATTTTGATTGGATCATAATACTTTTTATGCATCCATTTTTACAGATAAAAATAGAGCTTAAAATTGTAATCAATGATACGACAATTAATAACACCTGCTGGTCGATGCTCCTAATGATGTTTGACACCTTCATGTATAATTAGGACATTAAATGCAAATTTTAAGATGTAAGTTTGCACAAAGACAATATTGTTTGCAACCGCAATGATGACAGTTTGCACAGCAATGGCCACAAAATACAACAAAAGACCAAGTATGTTTGCTGATTGTCTTTCGGTATAAGGTCATTATAAAGGTCCAAAAGTAGTATCACAAATATGTTTTTTGGTGTGCATTTCTTTGGTAAACCTTTTCCTACAGTTTTACGTTTCCAAATGTAACCTATTCTAATTTATCTTCTTATATATCATCATATAGTTTTTGTTAAGATTATTTCAATCTTCAACAGTTCAAGTATAAACTGTTTAATAAAACTGATGCTTCTTTATTGTTTACAAACACGTTCATTTATTTTATGGACTGTAGCCGTTTTTCAAAGCTGAAAGTACACATAAAGATTGTCTATTAAAATGACGAAATAAAAATGTTCTCCATGCCATGTTTGCAACAAGATATAATCACAACAGACACTACTTTGCTACTCATATTGCCTCAAGGTATTGGACTTCAAATGGTCTTAACCGACGCAAGAGCAGGAAACCTGATGATGATAGCGGCGTTTTGGGTTTAGCTCCAATTTCAACCGTATTTTAGTTATATCTGGATGGACAGTTTTGGTACCCGTAGGAACCTGTTTTCCATAAGTGTCAGTATCTTTGCATCAATCAGAGGACAAATGATTTCAGACATGTTGTCTTAAATCATAACGGAGACAATACGCATCGCCCGAGGAATGAACTCACGACCCTACATTACGTAGATATCTTCTCTTCCTTTTATTGCTGTTACGTATAAAACGGCAGTAGTAGAAACAGTTGTAGAAAATGCCTCAACAATACCTTGAAATAAAAACGTGAACAGAAATGCGAGAAACTTCACTAGCAGCACTACGTAAACATGAAATATTACACTCGTAATGTTTGCAGTCAAACAATCAAACATTGCAAACGTTTCCCCTTTGTTTCATAATTACGCAAATGATATACAAAATGATAACAACCCAGTTTGATATGAACTAATTATGCTTGTTTCCTGATGACTATGTTTGCATTATAATTATTATGACATGTCTGAAATCCACTGTAGTATTTGGTACGGACAAATATAAATATGGTGTTTCCTCATCTCGGATTGTGTTCAAATCAAGGTCTCAGTCTTCCCGAAATAATATACACAGATAAACCAATTTAAACAATACAGTTATAAGTACCTATGTAGGCACAAACTGGGTTTGCAGTCAAACACATGACAGGAAAGCTTGACAATACGATATACACGAGCAACTCCATTCCCGTGGCGGGCTTAGCTCAGTAGGTAAGAGCTAAGAGCGTTGGTCTACGGATCGCGGGGTTGCGAGTTCGATCCTCGGGCGGGGCGTATGTTCCCCGTGACTATGTCATAAACGACATTGTGTCTGAAATCATTAGTCCTCCACCTCTGATTCATGTGGGGAAGTTGGCAGTTACTTGTGGAGAACAGGTTTGTACTGGTACAGAATCCAGGAACACTAGTTAGGTTAACTGCCCGCCGTTACATGACTGAAATACTGTTGAAAAACGGCGTTAAAACCCAAAACAAACAAACAAAACCATTCCCGTGGCGCAACCCCATTCCCGATGTTGTTTTTTTTTTTTTTTTTTTGTTTTTTGTTTTTTTTTTTGTTGTTGTTGTTTTATCAGTTATGCCAATATAGGCAGGATTTGAAGCAAATAAATATGATATTTGCTACTGTATTACCGTTATCAGTTACTGTAGATGAGTCAGACTTCCTTAAATAAGGCACATGTGGTCGTAAACTGGCATTTTTCTTAGCTTCATACTTTATGGCCATGCCTGTGGTTAGAAAGTAAAAGACTGCCAGGTGTCTAGTGCTTTCTACAGATGTGACAGAAAAGGTGCAAAAGCATAACAACTTAAACTTTAGAAGAATGTGTAACCTAATAATAGAAATTATTTTTAAGACGTGGAGATAAAGATAAATGTGATGATACTTACACGCCTAAACAGATGGTTTGAATCGCAACAGACAGAGGCTGATTGTGCAAGGTGTAGACTGTATTGTTATGTTTTCTGGACCTAGAGACATGCAATATGTGGTATTTGTTTTCATTGAAAGACATCTTCTATTTCTGATCCAATAATGATAAACTAATGAAATTGTTTTGCAGCTAAATTGAATCATTCTGAGAATTTACAGTCCTATAAACTACGCAGTCATCTGCAAAATAACATATTTTCGAGAAAAAGACTCCAGTAGGTTATTTATGTAAAGCTGAAATAGGAAAGGTCCTAAGACTGTTGAAGTCGTTTTGCAGCTGAACTGAACCAGTTTGGGAACTTATAGTCCTTAAAACTCTGCAGTCATCTGCAAAATGACATATGCTGGAGAAACAGATTCAGGTAGGTTATTTATGTTAATCAGAAATAGGAGAGGTCCTAAGACGATCACTTGAGGTACTCTTGAAATAACAGGAGCCGAGCTGCATATTGACCATCGACCACAACTGTTTCAGTTCGATTACCCAGAAATGCTTTTATCCAAGTATAAATAAATTGTTTGTGATGATATGGCCAAATCATACCTTACAAATCACAAGTGGATGTTTATGTCAGAGAAATAACTCGAGTTTTTATGACAAAAAGCAATTTCGCGGAATACATCGGACGCGAAATACTCGAGAACATAACAGCTTATATAAGTAACAAACAATCGCAAGTGAAATTAAAGGTAAGACTGGACATAGCTTTTGCAAATAACTGGTCACTTATCCTTAACACATTTTGCAATATATCACGCATTGTGACCGTAATCTACTATACTCTTTTAGCAACCATAATTTACTTAAAATTAGAACATGAAATCATTCAAATATGCCTATACGGTATTTGGTTACGCCTATACGGAATTTGGTTACAAGTTTGTTTATTTGTTTCGGGTTTAACGCCGTTTTTCAACAGTATTTCAATCATGTAAAGGCGGGCAGTTAGCATACCCATTGTTCCTGGATTCTGTTCCAGTACAAACCTGTTCTCCGCAAGTAACTGCCAAATTCCCCACCTGAATTATCAGAGGTGGAGAACGAATGATTTCAGACACAATGTCTTTTATCAAATCGTCACGGAGAACATACGCCCCGCGCGGGGATCGAACTCGCGACCTCGCGATCCGTAGACCAACACTCTCCCTACTGAGCTAAGCGGGCGGACTGAAAGTTTAATAAGAGACAAAAAAGATGAATAAACCAATATTGCAAATGATGATCCTATTGACAATAATAACCATGGACAGTTGAAGCTGCAAAGTCAAGAGTAAATATGAAAAGGGAATGATTTGTCCATAACGACGAGACAAGAGTTAAAATTGCAAAACCGGAGTTAGCTTAACATATGCCAGAATTTTGATTTTTACCTTTTAATCAAAATTAACTACTGCTGTTGTTATTTATCAAAACCTTATGTGATTTATTTAAAAAGCATGTAAATGATAGATCTAAATGAAATTATTCACATGAAAAAAGCACCTTTTTAGTAATTATACATGCATGCGTATATCGGGGAAAAGTTTTGCAGCTGACTTCCAATGAAAACTACAAACTTTCGCGTTTTACACAGAAGCTGGTAGGTTCGCGACTATCACGCGGAAAGTCACCGATCGCGAAAGTCGCTAACTTAAATTACACAAGACCATTTCTAAGTTTACAGTAGCATTTTTTTCAAGTAAATTTATTATGTCATACTGACTATCTCATTGGATTGCGCGTTTCCACCCGCGACTGTCGACTTGATGACAGAATGCAATATACCATTTAAGTGTGTCGTCTGCTTTTACAGGTGACAGTAAATAAAACGGAGCTCCTTAACCCTTAGCCTGCTGCAGGAGAATTTAACAGCCTTTGCAAACAGCTTGGAACCAGATCAGACGCCGATTAAATCGGCGTCTGATCAGGTTCCAAGCTGTTTGCTACTGTGACAATATTTCTTCCAATTTTGGAGCAAATTGAATGAACTTTACAATTTTAGCAGACAACATTTCCAGCAGAGGACAATTTATCTAGCATGCTAAAGGTTAAGCATGTTATTAAGAAACATCTTTTTTAATCGACGCGGTCAATGATTTAAAGACTCAAATGACCCTCCGAGCATCATTTCAGGTCTGGAAAATCACCAATTTTGCCGAACACAATGAAGCAAACAGTTGTAGCATTGTTGAGGACTTCTTGAATGCTGGAGGTGGTAATTCAACCAAACACATTCCTCTTTTAAAACAGAAAATATCAATAGAGTATTTCTTTTAGGAATAAATATTTTGTAAGCCTACAGGTTCTTTTTACTCTATATAGCCAAAAACTTAAAGACATTTATTTGTAAACATTGCAGTGCCAAACCCTCTATAAAATAAAAAAAGTGGAAACTCCACAGGCCGCTCAAAACGACAATAACGAAAATGTTGCAGGCTCGGTTTGATTGAGCCTGTTCATTGACGGTAGTGGAATTTGATGCCACCATCCACACCCTCTAGCCCCGGGTTGAGCAGATCTCAATATTTACACATGCAACAAGTATAAAAAATTAAAACATTTAGAGGCATGCGCAGAAGTGTTCATACGGCGGTGCACACGGAACCTTCAATGATACACTAGCGTGTAATTCCATGAAAACCGGTTTATGGTTCAAGATCACGGGTTTGCCCTAAACAAGAAAACAATGGGTAGAACTCAACAAATTGGAATTTAGAAAGGAGATCTTAGGTTATGGAGCCTGCATATCACAGGAACTGCCAAAAGACAAAATTAAAAAGCAAGCACCATATAAAAGGGGTGATTATACAATACCAAAAACTATGAAAGCGTGAGTATTGGATTCACCAAGGCCGAAATGTTCATGCTGAGAAAATAATCAGTACCAGTAACACAACATAAAAGTCATGCTGAACGATCTGAGATGATCGAAATATCTCAGCCCTGATTGTAAAATTTTGTCTTAATAGTAAACTGGCTATAAAGACAATGTTACTCACATCACGATTTGGCTTTGCACCATGGCACTAGCGAATTTACTTAAAAATCCACATACCAGTGAAAAGTCGAATAGCACAATGTCATGTACTTTCGGCTACAAATACGGCCATTTGTGATAAAGCACAAGATTTCGCTCTTACGTAATCCTTATCACCGTACGTCTCCCACCCTGATTTATTGAATAGTAATGTAAAAAGTTACAGTTAACGATCCTCACTGTCACAAATGTAGATTTTTGTAATGTTATTTTGTTAGAGCATTAAAAATAATCGGGGATTTTTTTTCGACGTAAATGTTTTTCAGCAATTCTATAATAAAATCGGTATGAAAATGAAATACATTTCTTTAAGGCTAAACTGCAGAATAAGTGCAGTTGGATCATTTTTTAGAAGTAAATATTTTTAACTTTTAATTTAAAACATACTTTGTTCCTATCACTTACTAATGGAATGGCAAACTTTTCAAGTTTATGGGTATAATTCTTATTACATAAAATATTACGTTAATTTGAGACATTACACTATATACTTAACGTGTGTGAGTTATTGAGATTGTGTACCATTTCATCTATTTTACATTAATCACCCGTTTTAAATAAGTATTTTGTAGGCCTTGTCCTACTTCTTTCGTTTTAATCGATATATGAAACGACCACCTAGTGTGTTGAATGACGCGTAAGTTGTTGTGTCTATATACAAAAGAAAAAGATAAATGACTTTACCTTAAGTGCCTTTATCACCTCGTTAAAAATTCAGTATGCGGTAAAACGCAAAACTTCCGATCAAAAAGTAAATATAAAAAATATACCTTTGACGCATAGAACATCAAACTTAATTATACATACCCAGTTTGACTGAGCCTGGTAACAGACTTCGTTTGATGGAATATGTTCAATATGGAACTGAAACATTCCGCTGGTACCTATAGTGTACAGTGAAACCTCATAGGATTATAATAGAATAAGTGTTACATTTAATTAGAAAAACACATTTTAAAGTGGTTTAATAACAAACCGAAGCTTTTGTCTTCATGAGATCAGATGTTCCATGATAGAATCATAAACTTGGCCAGTGCGTTACAAAGGATCCTTCACAGAGATATATTTCAGTATAAAAGATTGGCTTAATCTGACGTTTTGAGCTTCAACAGAGGGTGCAAGTCCAGTAAGCGTTTAAAATGAACTACATGTAGATAAAACAAATCTTTAAATCGTATGTGAATTAATTACTATAACTACAGTTTTTTAAACCTTCTATGTATGGCGGTAAGAGATAAAAACGACATTAATCTTATATTACCTCGTATGATTTAACATAGATGTAACTGAAGCAAACAAATAGCAAGCGACACACTTGTATGTAGAGAAATTGGATCCGCACTTGTGTCTATGTCAGTGAAGAAGAAAGTGATAGATTTCTTGTGTCAATGACCCGATGGATACCATTCTATATAAGTAAGTGAAAATCGTGTGACTTAAACGTTTTGTGTATTTACATCAGATTTGAGTGAACTGAAGACAATGTACACTCAAAGTCAAATAAGGGTTGAACGTAATCAAAAGGAAATACAGGAACATACTATTAAAGAATGTCTGCAAAAATATTCGGACACAAAACCGGACACTGAGGCCTTCATTTTCGTGTCAACAGATGGCGGCAGACATAGTCTTACATGGTCAACTCTTTACGAAAGATCATGTGCCGCAGCAAGATCGTTTATACAGCTCGGAGTGAAAAGGAATGAAATTGTTGCCATTAATCTTCGAACATGCCCTGAATGGCTATATGCGACGTTCGGGGCGATGATAGCAGGCGCGATCCCGGTAAGTGTTTCGTTCACTTATACAGATGGCAGTGACTTGGTAGCGTTGATGCAGAAATTACAACGTTGTTCACTTCTTGTTATGGATCCTGGAATTGACAACGTTAACTGGAACATTGTTCAGAAGCTAATTGATGAACACAGTGGGAATGGGGCAGTTAAGTGTACAAAAATACAATACTTGAGGTATCTGATAGGTGTCGGCTTTGAAGGCTGTTCGGATATCGTGAAAGGTTTTCATGAGTTGCTGACTGGTACAAATTATGATACAGATTTTCCAGAAATAGGATCGGAAGATGTCGCCACCATGTTACAGACCTCTGGGAGCACGGGAGTACCAAAACTCGTTGTACATACACATGCATCACTTATGTCTCTGTTTTGTTCAGACGTTGTTGCTACTGACCCAAATTACGTACTTTTCAACGACCGTCCATTTAATTGGTTTGGTGGATTTCCGTTTTCAGTAGTGACTGGGCAAAGCAGGGTGACAATATCGGGATTCTGCGAAGCAGCAAAGGACAGAGTTTCCTTCACTAAAGAAGTTATAGAAAAGGAGAGATGCTCAATCGTAGTAGCTTTGCCTTCGCTGATGTCTGAACTCATACGAATTCAGGTAAAAATCAATTTTATTAAGCTCTCTTTTCCACTTTTTGTAATATGTGCCGTCACAGCATCATTTCTTATGTGATAAAAAATCTTGAATAAATTATAATAATTTATCATTTTTTGTAGATGCAGATGGGGAAATCCGCTTCAAATGTAACTGTTTTCGCGGTAACGAGGCTTTGTTGCCAACAGAACAGTTAGCCGAGAGCCGGAAACTCCAATCTGCATCTACAACTGCGTATTCTATCAATTATAGAATAAAGGAAGCTGAGCGCAATACTTTCTTTGTTCCGCTTTTTCTTATAGTAGCGTCTTTTAAACAAAGCACGGGAAGATATACGTCTTTAAATAACAAAGTTCAGGTTAAGGTTTATAAGTTGTGATAAATTCATGTTCTTTCCGTAAAATAATTCTTTTTCAATTGAGAAGTACCGGTATGTTATAAGAAACAAAGAGCTACTATCCAGGAATCTGACATTTTATCGAATATTACATTAACACAATATAATCAACGCTCACTTCGTTATTTGTCTTGAAGAACACGAGAGTCATCTAGGATGGCGGTGCCACATGGGTTCTGGCAGCATGCCTAAAACTATCGGAAAATGGTCCGCAAGTCCGGTGTGTAAGAATAAAACATTTTAAAATGCACACTAGATTCTATTTGAAACATTCAATTACCTTTATAGTTGTTTAAATTTATATTAACTGTTTGACTGGATGAGGTTTGATAAAGTTTCAAAGAATAAGCAAATATAATGGAAAACTAGCATCGGTCATCAAACCTTTAAGAATACCAATATTACTGTTTTTCCAAGAGGTTTCGTAATACAAAGCATATTATGTAGCAGCGAGGTCTTCATTTGTGAAATGTTTGAATGGGTATAAACCTGAGTCATAACTTTTCTTTTCGTCCAGTGTTTACATGCTTACATATAATAAATCACAATAAATTTAAATAAGCAAACGAAGAAAAACTTTGAAAAATCCTTTTTAACAATGTTTCTATTCATTCTTTTCATTTCATTTTCTCAAGTAAGTTTTTCAGTTAGCTGTTACAAAATGTTGTATACTTTAACTAGGATGAGCTGCCATCTGATTGGCCTGTTGTGGGAATACTAACAGGAGGTCAGCCAATGACGAAAGTTTTGGCGGAAAGCATTGGAAAAGTCGGGAAATTTCTTTTCTGTGCTTACGGGTCATCGGAGGCCGCGATATTAACGCAGAGTGTGGCAACAGATCCTGAAGGTTTCACTGAATATGGGTGCGGTCAACCTATACAGGTACAAGGAATAGAAATGAAAGTTGTTGATAACAATGGCCAAACAGTACCTGTGAATACAAGAGGTGAGCTATATGTTCGATCACCTGGAATGTTCAAAGGGTATTTCAACGATCCTGAGAAAACTAAAGCTGTCATGACCGCTGATGAATGGTATAAAACAGATGATATCGGGCGTATGACTGAGAAAGGAGAGTTTTTTGTTGAAGGCCGAAAATCCAATGTGATAATTTCTGGAGGAATGAATGTTGCTCCAGAAATTTTGGAGCAAGTGATGTCGACATTTCCTGGAGTTGCATCGGCTGTAATAGTTCCAGTACCAGATGATATTTACTATCAGGTTGTGTGCGCATGCGTCATTATAAAACCAGGTTTTGACACCGATGAAAAGCAAGTTCAAAAGTACTGCGAGAACTTTCATACTGATAAGCCAGGACTTTTTACCGTTCTGCCGAAATTTTACTTGATCTTGGAAAAACTCCCTGTGACCCACACGGGAAAACTAGACAGAAAAGAAATAGAAAGGATTGCATGCAGCAAATTTAGATTACTATCTTAGAGCAAAATAAAGACTTAAAGCATTACACAATATTCGGAAATTACTTTGCAAAGATATATGTATAGGATACTAAGATGTACATTTACATTATTAACAATGTATCAGTGTATTCTATTTTGCCATGTACATGTATATTGATGATATGAAATATGAGCTGTATAATGATGATTTAATGTTTGCGTTTTACATTAATCAGTTAAAATTTGCATTGTTTGATGTTTGGATAAAAATGTTATCTATATATTGATGACTTGATATTTTGGCTGTAAATTAGATGGTCCTGTTTGCATTTTAATATGATATAGAATACAATGTAGTTTGGGGTTATATCAGAATATTTTGTTATGTTCCTCTGGTCGACAATGTCAAGACATTTAAGACAGTGGCTTTGATAAGACTGAAAGATACATTCAAAAGAGAGGATAAAAAGTCACATAAGATATTAAGACTGTCTTCAATAATGTTAGGATGGTCCCCATTAATTGTTTGCTAAAACTTCCACCTTTTTACAGTAAAGAAAATTATTTTATATTATATAAATTAAGGGGTTTCTTCATAAATTGATATTGTAATAAATTTCATCGTTTAACAGGAGTAGCATAACTCTAACTGGAATAATTACAGAGTTATCTCTCTTTAGTACATGGCTTTTAGTTATCACATTTAAACCTGTATCTAAATCTCCTCTAAAGGAAATAGTTTTACTAATCAAAATTAAAAATAATGATTATCGAAAGTAAACAACATAAGAATCAAAATGGGGCCTCCGTGGCCGAGTGGTTACGGTCGCTTACTTTAAATCACTTGCCCCTCACCGATGTGGGTTCGAGCCTCACTTGGGGCTATGAATTTTCATGTGAGAAAGCCATCCAGCTGGCTTACGAAGGTCGATGGTTCTACCCAGGTGACCGCTAGTGATGAAATAATGCACAGAGGGGCACCTGGGGTCTTCCTCCATCATCAAAACTGGAAAGTCGCCATATGACCTATACTTGGGTCGGTGTGACGTTAAACCCTGCAAAAACAAAACAATAATCAAAATTAAATCATGCTCATCATTTTATAATTATCTCTATTGTTTTTATTTCATTTTAAATCTGTTTACACTGAAGACAGTTACTTTCTTCTCTAAATATGAAATTTATTACTACAAAGAAATAAGAAGCCCGCGAACTTATCTCCTTTTTATACATTTACATACTCTATTCATGTTTTACATTAAAGCGTTAAAGCTCTTCTTTTTTAGCAAACCTCGTTACAAAAACGGCCTTAATTCAGGATGTGAATCGGATTATGTGACAGCTCTATTTATAATGTTTCATGTTTCAAAAGTAGTTTAAATTTTACCATTTTATTTTTTTTTATCTTTATATGTATTACATTACAAAACGGCGATATCTCACAAATTCATTGACCTTAATTCACATTTACACATTCTCAAATAAATAGTAAATAGATAATGTTTCATTATAATTTCACCTACTAGCTTTGTAGAGACATTATACTGAGACAGCGTACAAAACAATAAATCTTACTGCATATTCAGCAGTATAGAATATGTTGTTGTTTTTCCCGTGTTTTTCACCCGTCCATGTGCTTAATTTTGAGGTATATCATAAGTCGTCAAACTAAAGCAAAACCAAACACTGGAGTCGTTATCAGTGTCGCAGACTTTTACACATTTGCAACTTACCATAGATGCTTACTTTAGTCTGATGAAGCTCTATTGCTTACTTTTAGGTTTTCCATTGTTACATTATGTTGCTCAAAAATGATGAGGCGTATCTCCCATTAAAGCTGAATGGTTAACACGATTCCTTAATTATTGATATATACTTTCAACAAACGAACATAGTCCTCCAGCATTTTAAGAAATATATAGCGGATTAGAAGTTTGCATTGGAATATGAAATATATGGGCGTGTTAAAAGTGTGTAGAAACCTCCACTTGTACTCTAAGCACAATCATGCAGAAAGTCAAAACATTGCGATTTATATTTAATATTACAGTATTTTTTCACTTCTTTCAAAGTATCTGCATGGATCCATTTTGCATATTTTAGAAAATATGTATCTTTCAAATGACAAAATCGTAAGTTGGAATAACAAACGTTCTAACGTCGTGTTAGAACACGTGACCTCTGGAATGATTCGCCTTAACGTGACGTCATAGCAATAGGAGTTCATCTGGAAATTGTAAACACATGGATCATAGGAATTGCAAGTGCATTATAAATAGATATCACTGATGCAAGCGCGTTAATGTATATGCTAGCATGTAAAGAATGTACCCGTGACGATAACATGAACTATGATTTTATTGTAACATAGGAGACATTAACTCTCTATATTGACAAATATCACAAGACGTTTAATAATTAATAGACTGTGCTATGGATTGACTTGAAAGTGTTGTGAATACAATTAAAGTAATAGCTCAACAACAAAATGTTGCCATGGAACAAATTAGAGATAAACCCAACTACAGTTTATATGTTTTGCTAAACAGATTTTTATTTTAATACGAAAAGCAATTTAAAAGAAGCAAGGACACTAGTCAGTGATGTCGGTATACTGAGACCTTAAAATAACACATACATGTACTTTTTTATATATGCCCTAACTATTGTTGCTGTGAATTTTCTTCAAAATTAAACAATGTTTGAAATGTCGCAAACAGGAAAAATTGACGGTTAAGGGGTTAACTCTTGAATATTCTGCTTCAATTTGGTTTACTCGGTTTTCGTATTTTAAGCCTATTTGGTATTCTACGCAACACAAATGCATTCGTATGAAATATATCTTTATAAGAAAATTTTATACAGATGACATGATAATGATATACATGTAGCATTGCCCTATAAAATTAACTATAGTGTTGTCCGTTTTATCGCTCTTATTTTTTTCAGTATCTATACTTTAGATTTATTCAAAAGGTTCCGATTGGTTTCAATGCGCAGTTAATTGTAGGTCATATTCTATCCCTTTGAATGTTGTAATTTCACCAATTCTGTTCTCTATAATAATTTGATTTGTTTGCCAGTTAAACATGAAAGGAAGTCGAACGTTCTTTAACGTAAGAAAAACGAAGGTTAACGCGCGTACTGATGAGAGAACATTACCATGGCAATCATGATGTCATATAGCCTCATGACGTTTGGTTCATTACTTCTGGGATTAATGAATAACTTTTATCAACCTGTTTTAATAAGCACGTTTTAAGTTATATAGACAAAACCTTCATGTGATTTGTAATCTTAAATATACTAAATAGGCTAAACGCTTGGATATTTAACCAATTCCATTTCTGAACCGTGGTAAATCAGGCAATAAATAACGCGAAAACTTTGTTTATATAATACATAATAACACCCTTTGAGTGTTGTCACCATTCTTTGCATTAAAACTGTGTGCTTTGTTGGCCATCAGTGTAATCTTTAAATTCTTAATTGTCTCTGATAGTTTTCTTCAAATGTGCCATAGACTAAATGGTCACTTATCTTAGAAGTCGTATTTGTATTTATATACTTCTTAGAATAAACTCATCAACAAATATGTGTCCTACAATTAATTCTAAAATCGTACGAATGTTAATCCTTATAAAACTATGTAAAAAGTGTATTAAAGTGTGTTAAATAGACAGGTCGTAGAAAAGCAAAAACACAAATTACAAACTTGCAGTGACTGCAACGTTTTTATGCTTTATTTATATTCTTTTCCCGCTCATTTTTAGCAAACATTTTTCAACAGTTTTATGTCAACAAAAGCGATAAAATACAGTTTGGTCGTCTACATTATATTTGAGTGCTGTAAAATGGTTATGACCTAGAGGTAAAATACAGACGTTAAGAATTTTACAAAAAATGATAAATTTTCATTTAGATTAATCTGCTAACTAAAATACAGCTTATTCATGATACTAATATAAACATTATCAATTTCCAATTTAACGTTTTCCTATTGTTTTCTTGTATTTTATCACAGTAAAGATGACGCTTATTTATGTGTAGTTTTACTGAATCTATATTAACTTAAAAATGATCGATCCTTTGTTTGCTGTACTACACATAAATCACTGCTTTTGAACTAGTATTTGGTAGACGTTTGTACGAAAGACCCGTGGTGACATTTCAGCTTCATTATTTCACGCTTTCTGCTTCATGATTTCACGATTTCCACTTCATGAATTCACGATTTCTGCTTCCTGATTTCACGATTTCCACTTCATAAATTCACGAATTCACGATTTCATGATAAAATTTCACGATTTCAACTTCATGAATTCACGAATTCACGATTTCACTATTTCCACTTCACGAATTCACGATTTTACAATTTCCACTTCATGAATTCACGATTTTCACTTCACGAATTCAGGATTTCACAATTTCACTTCATGAATTCACGATTTCACAATTTCCACTTCATGAATTCACGATTTCCACTTCACGAATTCACGATTTCACAATTTCACTTCATGAATTCACGATTTCACGATTTCTACTTCATGAATTCACGAATACACGATTTCCACTTCACGAATTCACAATTTCCACTTCACGAATTCACAATTTCTACTTCATGAATTCACGATTTCACGATTTCTTAATTTCACGAATTCACCATTAAATTTCTCGATTTCACGATTTCCACTTCAAAAATTCACGATTTCTCGATTTCACGATTTCATAATTATAGTACAATTTCAACTTTTCGCGATTTTATTAGTCACATGACTGATGTATGACGTAGAAAACCGCGGGTGATATTCGCTACATGTAAGATGGCGTGTTATATAATTGTACAACCAGGTTTACGTACTGAAAGTGAAAACTGACCGAAAATGCCTCAACTGATGAGGAAATTACGGAAGACCCGTGGTGACATTTCAACTTCATTATTTCACGATTTCTGCTTCATGATTTCACGATTTCCACTTCATGAATTCACGAATTCACGATTTTTGCTTCTTGATTTCACGATTTCCACTTCACGATTTCCACTTCACGATTTCACGAATTCACGATTTCACGAAAAAAAACTTCACGATTTCTTGATTTCACAATTTCCACTTCATGAATTCACGATTTCACGAATTCACGAAAAAACTTCACGATTTATTGATTTCACGATTTCATGATTTCACGATTTCTTGATTTCAGGATTTCCACTTCATGAATTCACGATTTCATGAATTCACGAAAAAACTTCACGATTTCTTGATTTCACGATTTCATGATTTCACGATTTCTTCATTTCACGATTTCTTCATTTCACGATTTCCACTTCTTGAATTCACGATTTCACCATTAAACTTCACGATTTCATGATTTCTTGATTTCACTTGTTCTATTTGGCCAATCCATTCCGTTACTCTCCATTCAATGAAGTGTAAACGTAATGAATGGTCTGGGTTACAGAGGATGAATTTATACTCCTGCATACGTCTGTGTGGAGGTTGGGGAGGGATATTGGTGCATGTACCAACACAGTATTGGGTACTTTCAACACTAAAACATGTATGAACAAAATAAGATGCCCAAGTAGCTTTACTGTTTTCGACAATTCCAAAATATATAAGTATGTTTATTATGCCCACGCCATTTATGGCGACGGAGCATTAAGCCTTGCAGTTATCCGTCCGTCAGTCCGTTATATTGGAAACCGTCTTTCCGTCCATAGACACATTGGTTTCTGTTCATTTAAAAGAGAATGCTTGCATGGATTGAATTTATATTTTGTATGTATATCCTTTCCATGCCTGTAACGTCTAAGCCGCTTTTTACGTTTTAAACGGCCCTCGTGGTAAGGCCGCACTCTTGATCAACTCAGTTTGCATACCATTTACACAGCAGGTGGCAATAGCTTACATGTGAATAAGATGCATCGCTTTTCATTTAATAGCACAAAGAGGAGGAGCTTATTAAAACCGAAAAAGGGACTGGAACAATTTCACATTTTAAGCAATAATGCATTCTAAAAGTATTGTTTGTAAGTCTATTTCCTCATCAGTTGAGGCATTTTCGGCCAGTTTTCACTTCAGTATCGAAACCTCTGCTGATGCTGGTCAGAAATAGAAGTTTAAACCCAGTTACACATCTTTTGATGCTTATTAACGAACTTATCATCTACAGTTGGGTCATTTTCAATGTTAAATTCAAAAGCTCTCATCGATTTGGGGCCGTTGGTTCGAGTGACAGTACTGACCTGGTTGTTTATTACTCATAATTATATAACTTGTGTGTCAGACAAAAAGAAAGCATGGTCAGCTTTTAACTAGAATTTGCAAGAATTCTCTCCCTTAATTATTTAAAGCAATTTCCTTCAAATTGGATTTTGTCCCTTACATTAGCTAAAGTCGTGTCAATTATGACCCAAGTCAATAATTCTTTGTCATGGATTTTGCATTGATCTAAAACTTTGCTTTAGGTAATACACGGCAATCAAGCTCGCATGTTACTCCATAGAAAGCAACAAAACATGTTGCCAGTTTTTCATATACATCATGTTTTATAGATTCATATAGAAACATTATTCTTGTAAGAAGAGAAATTGATGTATACTGTTGTAGTGTGTTAAAATATTCACAAACTTAAATTTATATTTGAAATTAATCATTGAAAATAAATTTCCTAAATAATCTATTGCTCATCGATGTTGGTTCGAGTCTGATTCGGGACGTTGAATTCTTCTGGCTGGCTTACGGAAGGTCGGTGGTGCCCGCTCTTATTGTGAGAAGCAGACATGAATTCGACTTTTATCAGAATATACTCCATAAATATCTAGCTGACACGGAACCCCAAGCTAAGAGGGGATGGGTCATGGGATCCGCACTCCCAATACACTCTTGATTTTACAGATATATGTTAAAATTCTTCAATCACGTTGAAAATGACACATCACCAGACACCTTCACGATAATGGACCCTATCCAGGCGCGAAGGATGGCTTCACCAAATAGGCGAGGGGTATGGAGACGTAAGCGTCTAGGGCTGAGCAGAGCCCTAGGGGGAAACAGGCTGGCAAAGCTGCCCCCCTCCTCCCCCCACCCCCTCCGTGAAAATAAAACTGGCCATATAATTATATAGTCCAATTTTAGACCATGATTTTAAAAATTGCAGACAAATCCTTACACCAATGTTAAATTTCGGCAAAGATAGTAACTGGTGTTTACGAAATCATTTTAACTATAATTTTAGCATAGAATTTTAAAGATATTTTTACATAAATAAGTCAGAAGTTTTTCTTTTCGTTTTTCGGCAAAGGCCGCTCTGATTTTATCAAATGTTACAAATTTTATCAAACTTTATTCAATTTTAACAAATTTGAACAGTTTAAACTTAAATCTAGATAAAACTAATAGAAATGGCCTCAAAAATAACCTTGTAAAGGACCCGATCAAGAATATTTAAGAAATAATAAGTTCCCAAACGTGGTTTATCGTAGAATAATAAGGACTATCTCTGTAGGATAGTCTCCGTTATTTGGGCTACAACTTATCCGCCACCCTGTACCTGTGACGTCACTTGTAATCCTATACGTCACTTTCTTTCTCGCGGTCTCGCGCAGATTGAGAGCCGCAAAAGTACAAGAGAAAATAAAAAAAAAATGGAATTGGAAATGTTTTTGGACAGATTACATGTTTATTTGATTAGATCTAGATCTACATGTGGAACTGATAATGGTCTACATCGTAGCAGTTAGACATCCAGTTGGACCATTATGCAACGGAGGCAACGTTTATAAATAAAGGCGAAAGAGCTTGACTTGTGTATCCCTGGAGAGAAGCGGCCTTAGACAAATTTATGCAGCGGAGGCAACGTTTAGAAAAAAGGGCGGAAGAGCTTGACTTGTGTATCCCTGCAGAGAAGCGGCCTTTGATTGAGGATGGGTCCAATTAACAAGGGTCAATGTTTATTGGAGAGTCAGTCTATCTTACAAGTGTATCAATTAGTGAGAAGGGAAACAATGTAATTTATCTTAAATTGATATATAATTGATAACTTTTAAAGTTATACTAGTTTTTCTTTGTTTGGCATTTAATAGAAAAATATTTATTGATCAGACACAATAATAAGATCATCAGAAACTTTTTTTCACTTTTCTTTTACTTAAAGAAATATGCAAGTTTTTATTTTTTCAAAGTCTGTCTGGAGAATTGTGATATTTCAGAAAATTATGGCTTCCACTCATCTAAAGCTTGCAGAATACTGTAAATAACATTTGTCTAAAAATTGGAAACAGAATGTGCATTTCAAAGTTACAAAGCAAAGCATGAAAAAAAGTCACTTTTGGCAACATACTGAAAATGAAAATTCAGTATAGATGGAACACAATAATTTTAAGTTCAAATAATGTTGATTACTGAATACAAGAAACCCAGTTTCCAATTACAAAAATATTGTTTGTTAGCACAAAGAACTCCTGAAGTTTTCACTATACTTGTGTTTTATTATCATTATTATTTTCAATATTATTCCTGTACCTTTAATCATCCCTTATATAATATTTATTATTATTATCATCATTATTATTATTATTATAACATTAAAGTAATGCTTATTATCATCTATATAATATCAAAATAATAATTAATATTATTATCATTCCACATTTACTGTAGAAAAATTAATTGCTTTCAACTCCACTGCACACATCTTCATGGTCTAATTGGGGTCCCTGCTGTGCTAATTGCCCTCTAATCAGTTACGGTTACATAATCGCTGATAAGCAGCAGATAAGATGGGAGTTGTATATTGAATTTGGGGTAGTGAATCTAGGCCTTTAACAGGCAAATAACAATAATGTACATCTTTCAAATATCAAAAGATCCTGAAGGCATACATCAAACGGATAAGACAGGAAATTACCATAAGGCCCCGAAGGGGTATATCAGAGGGATAAAACAAACAGGAAATCAATCTATTAATTAGTGATAGTCATTAGGAACTGGTCAAAACTGGTTTTCATTAATATACCACATACTGATTGGTTTCCATAGTGATTTAAGACTTATGACTGGAATGAATGCTTTAATTTTGTGATATGTGGAAGCACTTTTGACACCACAGTATAAGCTATCTGGCTTTCAGAACTATTTTAATGGCAGGCTACAAAATAGAACGAGAAAAGTGAGTAATAACTGCATGCTAGTTTCTTCTTCGAAAAGCCATCTATATATCTATAATGAAAATCACAGAGGGGATTATGATACCCCCCTGCAAAAGTATGAAGGGGATTTTGTAACACCCTGTCATTTTTCAATGGAGGGGGTTTTGATCAAGGGGATTTTGATATACACTCACGTCCTGGCTTTTCGTAGAAGAAACTAGCATGCAGTTATTATATATATCATTTTATCTCCACGTGTAACACAGTAGCTCTAAATGTCATATTACATTTAAAACAACTGTATTATATAAAAAAAAACCTTTGTGTTATAAATGCAGTTAAAGATCTTCTATTGTGATCCTGATACGCTTCGAGGGAGAACAATCCCTTCTCCAGTATTTATGCATAATGTACTATTAAGCTTTAATTACGACACCTCTCATTAAATCTCATACGAATCAGAATTTAGGTAAGCGGTGTAGATTTAATTAAACTTGGCGTGACTGAATCACTTTTGACACCACAGTATAAGCTATCTGGCTTTCAGAACTATTTTAATGGCAGGCTACAAAATAGAACGAGAAAAGTGAAACGAATGGAGAAACCTAATTAGATGAGCTAGATTTTCTGTTTTATCTATTTTTGAATGACCTCCGATTTTTTAAATTATAATTTTCATCCAGTCTGTCACAAATATGAGACCTTGCAGCTTACACGGATCAATGATGAGTATCACGTCTGAAACCCAAAAAGGACAGATTTCTTTCTCAGGAGTGATTTCTGGAACATCATACTACATTATAAATTCACTGACTTATTGATATTGCCCAAAATTTTACTTTAAGCACAGAAAAACAACCAGCACTAGTGAAACATTAAACGCTTTTCAATTACAATTTAGCGTTTGCTGTCACCTCCGCTTGTTGCTATGCAACGCGATATGCTGAAGTGCCCGGATATCCGACCTGATCAATATGTTAAACTATGGTGAAAATCTGAAATTTTTACAACAAAAATCTGTTAAAAAATTATCATATTGTCAACTGTTTACATCATACTAAGTTGACCCGAGAATATGAGCTTTAATTAGCACTTCCGTAATAAAAGAGTTATCAAAAACTTTATACTTTTCTGTTGTTCTTGCTTTACCCCGATCGGGGTATATTACCCCGAATGAGGTAATTTACCCCGATTGGGAGATGTGCCCAGCCTGATTAAGGTCACCCACGCGTGTCGGACCCCTTTGGCCATACGCACTTAAATTTATTACAATTAGAATCTAGATCTGTAATGTTTTCTTAGGAAAAAAAATGACAAAACGCCATTTTGAAAAAAAAATGCACCTGTTACAATGAGCAATCAGAAAGGTAAGTAAGAACAGTCTGGCATGTGCATTGCTTCTTGGTCCGTATTTTTTTTTTTTTTTTTTTTCAAAACAATAATTCCTTATCAATGATTGGCCGTCTTTTGGGCAAAAGAATAATCTTTCAGAAAAACCTTACTTGAAGCCAGTTCCAAACCGTTTACGCATCACGAGCCAGCAACAGCGTACGAAACGGCAGTGTTTTCTCTGTCCGAATGAATCCCACACATTTTTGGCACCGAAGTCTCCCCAAGCACACCGTGCCAGTTTAAAATAATGTTATAACCGTTTAGAACAGGCTAAACGCAAACTAACAAAACTGAAAATCAGGTCCAATCCTACTTTGTTACTTACAAATTGGCTATTTAACTTTTTCGCTTTCGCAAATTCGCCTGCCATGATTGCCGATGACAAGACGATGGTTGTAAAGAACGTTTTCATTGGCGGAGACAGTATACGTATTTCAAACGTAGCGATAAAATCCGAAGAATACCCGAATATAAACAAGCAGCGATGGCTCACTACGATTATTTACCAAATTAAAATTAAATAGCAACTGGTAAGTAACTAAGTATAGAATTAAACCTTATTTTTAGTCTTGTTAGTTTACATTTAGCAATTCTGACTGCTTGTAGCACCATTTTTAACTGAAATGTGTACTTTATTTGTTATAGGGGGGAGACGTCGGTGCGAAAAATGTGTGGCTTTTTGTCATTTTTTTTCTTAGAGAAAACATAATAATTGTAATAAAATTATGTGCATATATGGCTCATGGACCCATACTGTATCCTAGGTACGTTACTGCCACCTGTGACCTCAACAGGTCAAAGAAATGGTCTGTTTGCACCAGCTGGTTCGTTTGAAACAGGCTGGTCCAATGGAACCATAACAAGACATGTATACATGGGCCTCATAAACCATAACGTTATTTGTCATTAATATCAAATTGTGATGAAAAACTTATGCACATAGAAACACATTCGCAATCTTGTTTTGGCGTGTACGCTTACTTTTGAGCATGCACTTCGTGCTCAGACAAGCTATATAAGCTGCCTTGATTAGGTTTTTGCCGCAGAACGAAGAGAATATGGAACAGATATAGAACTGTCAGTAAAGCAGGAGTTTATAATTTGCATCAAATTTACGGTAATTTTCAACTTTTACATATTATTTTGCTGTGTTTCATCAGTTCGCCGACATTTTGCAATTTTCTAAGTTGTATTATGATCATGTGACTGAAAGTAGCCATTTGATGCTGGCGAAACTGAAATAGTATCATGTAGTATAAAGGGAGATAATATTTTGTTGCCATATTTTAGTTACGGATGCAGTGGGATACGAATATGCGGTTGCATCTCAAATCAGCGGAAGTCAGTGTGATTTTTCTCCTTTATCTCTCGGATTTTACAAATGGCCGAAATAAAGATTTTCCACCGGTTACATTATTTTATTTTAAGAATTTTGTAAAATCTATCAGGCTGGTAACATTGCCCAATCAGACTTTCGGCATAAAAACTAATATTTCTTGAAAAATAATGAAGATATTTCTTTCAAACTTGGTCCATTTATTCATAATGATTAAGATAGAAATAACTTTGTTGCCTTCAGTTTTGTTAGAATTACTTCTCTTTTTCAGATTTTTATGATGCATAATTTTTGAAGTAAAAAAAAATGTTTTAATGCAATGCTTAAAACAGAAAAAGGTTCAGTTGCTTTCTTTAATATTGTCCCATAACATTATTTTGCTTTTTTACAAAATTATGCCCCTTTTTCAACATAGAAAAATTTTTGGTTAAGGTTTGTATGTCAGCTGGTATCTCAGTATCAACTAATGGGAAAGGATTGAAACTGTACACACTTGTTCACTGTCACGATATGACATACAGTGCAAAGGGTCAATAACTCAACTTCACATTTTACAAAATTATGCCCCTTTTTAAACTTAGGAGTTTTGGGTTAAATTCTTATATGTAAGCTGGTATCTCAGTACCCACTTAAATGGGAATGAATTGAAACTTCATACACTTGTCCACTGTCATGAACTGATAAGCACTATGCAGGTTCCATAACCCTATTTTACTTTTTGTGCCCACACCCATGAGTGGTGGGTCATATAGATTTGGTCTTGTCCATGCATCCATGTGTGCGTCCATCTGAAGTTTGTGACGCACCTAAGCTCAAAAAGTCTTTAATATAAATTGATGAAATCTTGCATGAGTCTTTATCATGATATGAACTTGCGCACCTTCTATTTTTCATCTGGCTCCGCCCCCTATTTTCAGAGTTATGGTCCCTGAAATAGTAAAAAATGCACATTTTGACCTTGTGACACGCCTAGCTCAAAAAGTATTTGATATATATTCATGAAACCTTGCATGAGTCTTAATCATGATATGAACTTGCGCACCTCCTAATTCTATCTGGCTCCATCCTCTATTTTCAGAGTTACGGCCCCTGAAATAGTCCAAAATGCACATTTTCACTATGTGACATGCCTAGCTCAAAAAGTATTTGATATAGATTCATGAAACCTTGCATGAGTCTTAATCATGATATGAACTTGTGCACCTTCTATTTTTCATTTGGGTTAGCACCCTATTTTTAGAGTTATGGCACCTGAAATAGTCAAAAATGTACGTTTTCACCTTGTGACACACCTGTTTAATATAAATGGTTGAAAACTTGCATACCGTAGATACCCATGTATAATGCGCACCTGTGTATAATGCGCATCCCCGATTTTGGCCCAAAATCCTGGGAAAAAAACATTTTTGGTCAATTTTGAGGTGGATGGAAAACGAAAGTAGAGTTTACATCGACACCGGTAATAAATCTTATTTCCGCGGGGAAGAGCAGCATCGGTCTCGTGGTACTATCGATTTTTGTTTTCTCGAAAATAAAACATTGTTTTATTTGTTGTTTTACCTTTTCAATTAACTATTTTGAATAAATAAACAGCAGCTGAATCAATATTTCGGAATAGTATCTTTCAAAATGACATGAGCTTCTCAATTCAAACCAATAACAAAAGGTATGATAGTCTTTTTATCACGATCAAATAGCCAGTAATTACCGGCAATTAACGTGTCACCTCGTGTCAATTATGTTGTTCACAGTTTGATCTCGGTTAAAGATAATTCTCGATCTTTAATTAGTGTCATAATTTTTGTGATTTATTAACATTTCTTTCATCAAAATACTTCTAAATTTATATGAAATAAATTTTGTTTGAGGTTAAAAGTCAGTAATTCAAATCCTTCTTTGTTTCATATGAAAAAACGACAACTTCAGATCGTCTTACGTATCGTTAGACAACATCACTTTTTCCTACACCTATTTTTCATGAAAGTTCTATCACAAACTAACGAAAAAATTAAAAGAAATTAGGGGGTTATGTAGTTCCTAGTGAAATGCCAGTCAGTTGTGGTCTGCTACCCTAAAAATGGCGCATATTTGCTCTCGTCCGCGCAATAAACACCTACTTCCGATTTCGATCTGCAAAACATGCCAGGTGGGGTATATGAACATGAAAACCGTCTCATTTAGTGCAGAATGTATTCTAGTAGTGAAAAATGGTGATTAAAGCACTCGTTCTACACGAATTTGCGCGAAAAATGGGGAAATTAGTATCTATCTATTATGGACTTCTTTCGACTACACCACGGAAGCACATTTTCGACCGAATTACTGACCTTATTCCTTTCTTATCAAATTTCACACGATTTTCATCTCTATTTTCAAGAAAGATGTAATACCAAACATACTGCCAAGTTTTATTGTGGAATTTCGAGATTTTAGAGAAATATAGAAGCCACCCCCTACCCATTTACTGGGCTAAATTTTGGCCCTATGGTCCTTTTATTGTATATTTTGGTAAAAGTTTCACTTGTTTGCATTATTTTTCACAGGGATTCTGAAAAAAAACATTCATTCCGTCATGAATAAGACCCAGACGGTTGCATTTTGTGCTTTTTCTGACATTCTGGAGACAAAATATTGGCTTTTTAATCCCTGAAATCGCTGCTGAAATAGGCGCATCTACTCAAAATATGATCAAAATTCAAAAATTTTCAAATTTCACTATTATTTTGCATTGGAAACACCCTTTTATATCATATACAACCGATCTATGACTATTAAGACTAATTGCGATGTGTTTTGAGAAAGTCTTATATCAGCTCTTGAAAGAAAAATAAACCATTCGATCTTTTACGGATGTAACGGCAATCTTAGATTTTAGCGGTGACAGTAAGCTTCAGTTTTTTCAGTTTTATTGAATAAATCAAGGCCCAACTGGGCATGTGATATGACAATAAACAACAAACAAAATAGCACATACAAATGGCAAGAATACAAAACAATAATGATCAATATAAAAAAGAAGAAACAACTTATTTGCATGATATAATATGACAAAATACACAAAGTTGAATGGATGACAGTAAAACAAATGATGAATATTGGAGAATGAGAGTCTGTATTACTGGTTAAAAAAAGAAATAATTTTGTTACAAAATATTGACAGATTAACAAGTTTGCCTTATCTCTATGTTCATTAACTGAGAGAACTATAAGTATTAGGATATGAAAAATATTCATTATCAATAATTTATTTCTAAAATTAATTAAAAAGGACAACATAATAGATAATGATACTCATCGCCTAAATTGCTCAAGATCGCATAATTCACAGATTCTACTATTCCGATGCAAGTTATAAAAACGACCAGATTCAATAGGCATCTTATGATTGTTACAACGAAATTTTAGAAAGGAAATAGCTAAATCCCGAGGCAAAATATTAAAATAACTTTCAAATCCAAACTGATTCTTATACAGCCGATAATTTAAACATTTACTAGATTCAAGTACAAAAGAGCTCCAGTTTTGCATAAACTGGTCTTTAATTCTTGTTTTACATATATTTCTGAACTGATTAACAGAAACAGTATCTAATGGAAAATTATGGTTATTAATAAAACCCGGCCCGGCCCGGCCCTAACCACGGAAATAGCCGATTCTGATTGTACGGAAACCACCGGAAACATACGGACGGAAGGCTAATATAATTACGAATGATATCGTGTCGATATCAACTTGCATATTTAGAATTTAGTAAAATAAACACTGAACTTTATGATGCCCGCGAGGAACTTCTTTGATGAATGGGTTAAAACTGCGTGTTCTTTCTGGTTGCAAAAACGTCTTAATAATTTGTAAACTTGTACACAGGAAGTCGTTATACATAGCGTTGTTTTGACGACCCTTCTAATTAGTTCCCTAAATTTTGTATCGTTTAACTAATATTATTATATACTATTTTATAATCACGTTTTGTCCAAAAAGTTGTTATATTTCGAAGAAAGGAATTCCTCTCGGGCCTCAAAGAGTTTTTGTTTCACCTGTGCATTCCCAAAGCCTAAATAATTCTTTGTGTCCGGTAACATGCCTAAAAATAGATAGTAAATAGGCAGGGGTTTTTTATACTTTTTTGTTCAATGAGACTTTACGGAAATTATCTTTATGTCAAAAAAAGAATGAATACGAATAATTTCTAATATCACTGACAATTTTTAAAGAATAGAATGAGCAGTTTTTAAAACCTTTTTATTAAAAAGAATTCAGCGTTGAATATTGAAAAGTTTTACACACGTTACCCCATATTTTTAAAATATTCCTGTATAAAATATAGAAAGAAATACTGGTATAAATATATAGAAACAAATACTGAGCCAGGTTTGTTCACGCAGTATTCTGAGTATCTCTTGAACTTAGTCGACTGAATTGACGTACGATGAAAGTCACAAATTGAATATATTGTGGTACATTGCAGTTTGTGGCATAGCCTTTGCACTTTCGATAATCGATTTCATACTTGGCAGGTTGCTATGATGTTTTAACATCTTTTTTTTTTTTTTTTTTTTTTCAAGTTTGCAAGTAATCTCTGAATAAACTGACTTACTTAAGTTATATTCGAATATGAGTAGAATCGAGATACAAAGTATACCCTTTTTTATCATTTTTGTACAGATGTCTCGTAAACTGGAGGTCGCGGGGTCGAATCCTGTCAGAGGATTTTGACCGTGACTCCAACAGTCCCTTCTTTCGGTGCGAGTACTGGTTAGTTTCCAGGAAGCAGTCATCGAATGTATTTCACATTAGTTGGTGAACCAAAACTCGACGTGAAAAAGAAATATTTTAAATGAGAACAAAATTACCATTTAACTGCGCTCAATATACAGAACGATTCACACTGTTTCGTGTAAAAAAAAACAAGTAAACACTTGTTAAGGTTCGTTTGGATATTTACCAATGCTCTACACTTTCAAATTATGCATGTAGATACTTCAAGATTAAACTTCAATGGTTAGACATATCTTGCAAAACTTTGCAATTTATTTAGGTTATTTGCTATATTCTTGTATACAGAATGCCGTTTCAGTCAGTTTGCTAATGCTCGGCATTTTTGATACATAACAACTGAAGAATCGTTTGAGCCCGCTAATCATAATTTACAAATAAGTCTGGAAAAAGCAAAATAAAACTTTGAATGGATGTTGTTTCTTCAAATCTCACAAATTTCTTCATTAAGATTTTTTTTTTTGTAAATTTATCAATATCACAATGTACTGCAGACGATTTACTCTAACGTTGCTTACTTTACTATGGTCACGTGAAAACACCGGAAGTTAATTGTACTTTGATCTATATTGAGCAGCTTTAATGCTGTCGCATTCTGAGACCCTACGTTTTGTGAGTTTTTCATTGGTAGAACCAAACCTATTGTAATTATGCAAATTAAGCTGTTGCTCTTTTTTGTATACAGAGTAATTGTACGATAGTTTGCAGTTTTTTTTACGAAAAATCTGAGTGTAATTCTCCAGCTAAAATGGTTTGTTAAACTGCCCATGTGTGGCCAAATCCATAAAGCATCTCAGAAAAGTTTTAACTTTACAATTTTTTTCAACTTTACGGTAAAGAAAGTGTAATGAGCGGGATTTTCCATATACAAGTTGCATCCTTCATAACTTGTTTAAATAATAGTAAAAGTTGATCTTCACGCGATATTACATTGTATTGAAAAGGTGAAATTCGTACTCCTTACGCAAATCGCGTCGAGAAATCACATTTTAGCTCAACCCTAAATACATATAGTTGTGACGTTTCTGTTTTTACGGAGATTAATTTATTTTTTGGGTTGTCCATTATATCCAAAAAGTAATTATGTTTCATTTGGTATAACAGGCCCATTGAAACCTATATGTGTTCAAATGGAATGCCTAAGTAGTGTGTTCTTTTTTTTCACAAATACAGTTATGATAAAAAAAAAACTGAATTGTAATATGAGCGAAAAATAAACAGGGGTCTCCTTCTTCGTTTTCGCGGTATCGTCTTAATTTTCTCCTACCCTAATTTCACGCGCAGCTATTGCACATTCAATTTTTACATACAAATGCTTGTATCTAAGGGAAAAATAAGTTAATCACCAAAAAAAGTTTACAACAGCATAAATTTCATTTTAATTATATTCTTATTTTGTTAGCCATTTTCGATTTCTTTCCGATCTTTATTGTTACGCGTGTATACCTGAGTACATGTTACACACAAAAGCGGCGTAATGAAAAACATAATATAGTACTTCTTATTAAAGCCCTGCTCCCGTCCTACCTTTTAACCTTGAATTGTCACTGAAAAAGCATGAAAACCCTGATTATGAACAGTGACACTTTTTAAAATAGAGTCTATTTTATATAAAATTCTATATGAAATACCCGTGGTTTTGCGTGCTAAAGTGTGGCACGTGGCCGTTAACTGTTACCTATTGTAATCATGGGTTGCATACACACAAAAGAATTTGAATAGCCGGGGAGCAGGGCTTTAAACATTTTACTGATCGTTCGCCACTTAGTATGTATCTTTTATTTTCTGAAAATGTTCCTGAAATGTTTTTGAATGAAATAAAATTATAAAATGACTACCAGGTTCATTTTCATGCCGTGCGGTGCTATGAAAATTTTGATTGTGCATATCAAAGTCCCGACCAACTTAAAAGTCAGAATTAGCCGGGAAGAATTATTTCCTGTTGTGGCCTTTTAGGATTTTAAGCCCATTTTCGTCAACATTTTATTATACATTTACATTTTAAATACTAAACTCTTTCTCTACAGTAACTTACAATTGTCGCATTGAAAAATATTAGTCACGGATAGAGTTATTTCGAGGGATCACCCTCTCAGGAGTACATTATTTATTTTATTATACCGAAAAATTAAGAAAATGATTTATTTAACATTAAAAAAGTTACTACTTACCAAATAATGAAGACAGAATTAAGGAGGCTTTACTAGTAAGCACTTAGAAATTGTCGCGACTTTGCTGTATAAAAATACTTTTTGATAGCTATCTATAGTCTTGAAGTTACATATCGCTGTATTTATGGGCATACTTCAACAAAATCAGCAGCAGTAACATTCGAAAAACGGCGATAACTACGGAACATATAATGAGAGCACTCATTTTCTTAGTAGTTAGTAGTTAATTAATTTCTAATTTGATGGTGATAGTTTCAGTTTAATATTTGATGAAAAATTGTTTTCAAAATGTTGCATATATAGAACAAATCATTCAAAAGCAGAAAAGAAAAATAGGCCAGGTTCACACATGTATGAACACAAGAAAAAGTAATTTAATCCTATGTATAAATAAGCGCATCGTCTTTTAATCAGTACGAAAGTATCGATCTCTCATAGGGAGACATGAAAATGCAATATCACATGCGCAGAAAAACAAAATAGCGTTGTTGCGCATGTGATATGAAATTATTGTTTTTATCATTAAATCTATATTTATAGTCCTTTCCATTGTTCTAGATGTAGTCACATGTTCAACGATAAAAAGTCGTATTTTCTCGAAGGCGGAGCCAAACACATGTTGACCTCCAGCTGTGACGTCCACACGTTATTACGTTTAAAATAATGCGACGTCGTATACAATTAACCACGAAAGATGACCTAAGGCTGCAGACATTTGTATCTAATGTTTATACTTATGAGTAGGCTGGATTTAATAATAAAACAATTGTCGCATTTTATGTTTGGTCGATATGTGGATTTATCGACCTGTTAAAGCGATATCAAGTCGATAAATTCGCCCGAGGTTGATATTGCTTTTATCAGGCCGATAAATCCACATATGAGCCATGCCATGAGAAAACCAACATTGTCTATTGCGATAAGAGAAACCGTTAGCAAACAGCATGGATCCTGACCAGACTGCACGGATGCTGGTTTTCTCATGGCGCGGCTCATATCGACCTCACCAAAAGGCAATTATTGTATAATATCACATGCGCAGAAATTGAAAATAACGATTTTGCGCACGAGATGTAAAAACGCTTGTAAATATGATATATTATTCAAGTTAAACTAATGGGAAAATTGCATTGGACATTGTGTGGGGTATAATAATTTAATTAACATCTGAATTGCACACATTTGTAATCCATGCTTTAAAATGTTCATTTTAAAAACAAAAAAGTTAACATTGTGTGAATAGTTGTATAACCATAGCATAAGCATAGTTCGTAGTCCGACCACACCGGTTTTTTAAATTATGTGTTAAAAAGATATGCTAGTATTATTTCAAATATAAAAGAAAGAGAAATCAAAAATTAAATAATCTAAAAACAAAAATAACGTTAGCAGTAAATTGTTAAAACACGGAAGTTCATTGCTGTCACTACCCTCCCATTTATCCATATTAGATATTTACCGGGTTTTTTTTTTATTGTTTTGTTTTAAACAGACTGAGCGGGCATGTTTCGGAGTGGGAGTGGGGGGGGGGGGGGGGGTGGGGGGGGGGGGGGGGGGGGGGTCCGGGTTCAAAACTTTGCGACCGATCTTTCATATTTTATACTCCAGTTCATTCATTTCTACAACTTACTGTAACTCCGGGTATCATCTCCATACATATCACCCGGTTTTGTTTAAAGCTAAATGATATGATTTATCATTTGAGCAAATTTTATGATTTTTTTTTTTTCAGTTTTCTTGTATTTCAGGAACAAAGACCTATTACATAGAGTTATGCCTCTTCTGGAAATGTTTACTTTGATACTTTTTATAAAATTTTGTAATTGCCTCCCTTTAACATGAAAAAATGTAAAAAGTGGACTATTTTTTAGCTTTTGATATAATTAACCTGAAACAAATGGCAAGTATAAAAACAGCGCATAGCTTCGAAGTTCATTTATTTCCGATCTATCTTAGTTGCGCAACCGAGATAGGCAAAATGAGTATAATAATAATTTCATAAACATACATTTCTAGTTAATTTTCGCAAAATGTGTAATTATCAATGCAAATCTTTTACAACCTTAATATAAGAGTGTTTATATTCATATGTTCCCTAAGGCAAGATATTTTCATTAAATTAATACTTAATATGCTAAAACGCTATCTTGGTCGGGCAACCAAATTTTATAAATACTTCCAGTGCACGGTATAGACCCCTTCGCCGTACTACACAACCTAGTGTCACATAGTTAGGTGTGAAATAACGACGTACCATTAACTAGCCTGTCCAGTTCTGTTGAAAGTATCCTGCAAACTGCTATCTCGTGTCTGTCCGGTACACAAAATGACACATCGACTGCCGAACGTATTACTTCTTTGATCGAGTGTGATTCAAATACCTTGTTATTTTAGGTCTTTTCTTATGTCAAGTGCAATACTTCATCCAACATACGTATCATCAATATTAAATACTTTGCTTCTACTTTTGTAATAATGAAATAAAATACACATAAATTTGCCTTGATTAAGATGACGGTATCACCATTCGTAATTATATTAGCCTTCCGTCCGTAAGTTTCCGGTGGTTTCCGTACAATCAGAATCGGCTATTTCCGTGGTTTGGGCCGGGTTTTATTAATAACCGAAAATTATTCCAAAAGTTTGTAAGACCCAAACTATCTAAAGTAGTATGAATATATTTTAGCCATGGAAATATCAAGTTATGGACATCTTATAGTTTTCTAGTTGTGGAATACAATACATGACAAATTTTATCAGATTTAGAATGCAACAGTTTACACCAAAAATTTAATGCACGACTTTTTATTTGTAGAGATATGGGTAAAATACCCAGCTCCCCAATAATCATAAAAGTAGGAGTAGATTGTTTAAGATTGAGGATTAATTTTATATACTTTAATTGAAAACGGTCAATTATATCAATATTTTCACAGCCCCGAACTTCAGACCCATACATGAGAATAGGGGCAACCATGGTATCAAATAAACATAGCTGCATGTCAACTGGTAAGTTGAGCTTGCGACTTTTTGAAATCACAGCAAACATTGCTTTACGAGCTTGATCAACAATATCTTTTTTAAATATTAACATCAAACCTACCATTATAAGATATTTAGTACCAAGATAGGAAAAATAATCTACAAATTCAAGTTCGTTACCTTCAAAAACAAAGCGCGGGGAGTAGTTTCCCTTTAGGCATACAGACACTAAATAGAAAAATGGCGCGAACACAAATAGTCCTCAGTTTTTTGGCTCTGTAGAGCTATTTTCCTTATTTTCATTGCAATTTTTTTGCTAAAATCACATGACAGATCTATGATTGACATGTAGGTAGCATTTTCATAATGAAATAACAACATGACAAAATTTTTCATGGAAACTTAGATCATACACCACTAGTATAATTTGGGGTCTCATTTGTTAGCTAATTTTGCAGTTTGTGTGTTTGACTGAAATTATTTTTCTTGCATCAAACATGACCCCCCACTTTTCTTTTGATTTTTCTTTAGCACTAACAATATTCTTCAAGAAAATGTAGGTTACACACATTTAAAATGGGTCCTGCTGTGTGCTGCGGCCATTGGAAATAGGTCAATTTTATATAGAATAAGAACAAAAACTATTTAGTGTGTTATAACCTTTACCAAAATGGCGAACATCGGTAACAAACTTGTTTTTATTTTTTATTATTATTATTATACCAGATTTATATAGCGCCCTTTTCATGATCAATTTCACGTTCAAAGGCGCTTTACATAGTTCAAATGCAGCCACACAGGGCGAAAAATTCATCATCTACTAGTAGACACAGAGCGAACTGACCAGAGGACAGAGTGAAACAAACCCCACGACAAGAGACAGAAACAGATACAGGCTTGTCCGCAACTTAGCCTGCTCGTTGCATAGACAGCCTTTTTAACGTGCCAGTGTATAGCAACTGATACATGCAAGGATTGCTGGTTCCTGACCATACACTTAGTTGGGTGGGAACACTGAAAATGTTTCTAAAATTCCAGAGTAGCTGCCGGTATCGAAACCCGACCTCAGGATTGAAGGTCAGTGTGCAAACCACTGAGCTATGTTGACCTGTAAGTTGTGACGTGATTCAAGGAATACTTTGCCGAAACTACTTGTCATTGTATTGGAATGTTGGCCATTTGCATTTGTGATCTGAGGCCGATAGTAAAACTTTCTTTTAATATTAATGTCATAATGGCATAATTGCAACTGATATTTAAATATACAGAATAAGTGAAAACAACAACATTATTAATGGATTTTTCTTTTTATTGCCCCGGCATCTACTGATGCGAGCATAGTGATTGTATGTCCCCTACGAGTTAAAAATGGACCGTTCATCTAGCATCAAAACCCCTTCTAGAATGACTGGTACTAATGCAATGTACTGTGACCATCCTCATCTTCAAATTCACGACCTCAGTTGACCTTGAACCTCATTTTGACTTAGGTGCTTTGTAGGGCCATCTCTGGTTAACAATGGTCCGTTTTGTCTAGCATCAATACCCTTTACTAGATGACTTGATACTAAGCAGAATGTAACCTTGTGACCTTCTCATCTTCAAATCACTGACCTCAGTTTGACCTTGACCTCGTTTTGGACTTAGGTTGCTTTGTATCGACAAGATGCACCGGGGGCATCAAGCGTTATTGAACGCAGCTTTTGTTAACCAAAATATCATTGCAAATTTAATGAATTTTCATATGTTTTTAATTTGTGAATTAACACAAATGATTACCAGCGAATAAAATACATTAATAAACTACATGATAAAACATTAAACACAAATAACTAACTGATTCATCATTCTTTAACCTTTGGATCACAAACCGCATGTTCACGCAGCATTAATAATACATCTGCTATGACAGAAACAACAACTTCGGCTGAAGTTAATTTTTCTTCAGATCTGAGAACGAATCAAATCTTTATTTCACAAAAATGAAAGAAATGTCAATCAAAAGATAAATTCAATGAGTGTAGAAAAGTACTTGCACCTAAGATTTCATATCGGTGATTTTATACAAAAAATTGCTATTAAGAAAGGCATGTATGAGATTTTTACACCTTTTATATGGAAAATAGAAGGGAAAAAATGACGAAATGATGGCATTAAATATCATACATGTAGGAACGAATCAGAAATAAAGATAAAATTTCATTTAAAAATACCATGTGATGAATCAAATGTTGAACTTTGGTAATATTTTTGCACCCATGGATTCTTTTTTTCATTACTTTTGTTATTAAGTAAAATGTGTACGTGTCCTTCTTATTACTATATAGCAAATCTGACCGCTATCGATTATTGGTGGGAGGAATATTCTTTGGTATGAATTGAAATACCTTGAAACGACTTCTTCTCATGAACCACTTGATGGATCTTCATCAAACTTGTACTGTAACATTATTATATGGTTCTCCAAAGTTTGTTCAGATGAGCTCACTTTGCCTCTTTAAGAGGTTACTAGAGCTAAAATTAGAAAACCTTTTAACAACTTTCTGATATAGAGAGCGCTTAATGGATCTTCATCAAATTTGGTCAGTAGCATCATTGTAAGGTCCTCTCACAAATTTGTTTAAATGGGAGCACTTGGCTCCTTTTAGGGGTCGATAGAGCTAAAAATGAAAAGATCTTTTAACGACTTCTTATCATGAACCGCTTGATTGATTTTCATCAGACTTGGTCTGTAGCATCAATATACGGTCCTTTCCAAAATCTGTTCAAAGCTAGAGCTAAAAACAGATTTATTTAAACAACTTATTCTCTAGAACTATTTAATGGATTTTCATAAAACTTGATTGGTAGCATCATTATAAGTTCTTTTCTCAAATAGGGGCACTTGGCCCCTTTAACCCTTTACCACACAGAACAGAAGCCAAAAAACACGCCCTTTACATAACACTGATAAGAGATAATAATCGGTATATGGCTGATAAGCCTGACTGACAATATCTGAACAGAGGTGTTGGCATTATTTTTGTGGTTACACACACTTGTGTTAATACACTGGGACCCCGTTATAACGCTGTCGTCGGGGTCCAAGGTTCGAGACCCACGGATCTAGCGGGGTTAAATTTATAACGCGGGTTGATGGTATCAACGGTATATGCAATACCCCACCCACCGGTAATGTATTAGACATATTTTTGACGCTGTTTTATGTTAGTAAGAAATAAGAATTGTACAAACGGGACATTTATTTACCTTAAATGCTACTGGAAAATACATTAAAAGAATTATAACGCTGTGTCATCTTTTTCTCATTTTGTCGTGATTCTAAAAGAAAGTTGGAATTGTGTATCCCGGAAGTAAACATAATATAATGCTGTGTGAGGAGTGCGCGGTCGTGAGAAATGCATATGCACTGCAGTTGGACTGGGGTGTACGTAACTAAAAGAGAAAAAACACTGTCAGTCTTACAAAAATAATTTTTAATACATAAAGAAAACCGATAAATAAGATAGAAAATTGTTAAATCACCGTTGTTAATATACGATATTAAAAAGGGAGAACATTCTCAATATGGCTTTCAGTGCGTCGAATCTTCGTTAATTCCGATGAACCGAGTGTGATGAATACGAAAAATTGTTGCATTTTTATGCCCCCGAAGGGAGGCATATTGTTTTTGAACCGTCTGTCGGTCTGTCCGCAATTTTCGTGTCCGGTCCATATCTTTGTCATCGATGGATGGATTTTCAAATAACTTGGCATGAATGTGTACCACAGTAAGACGACGTGTCACGCGCAAGACCCAGGTCCGTAGCTCAAAGGTCAAGGTCACACTTAGACATTAAAGGATAGTGCATTGATGGGCGTGTCCGGTCCATATCTTTGTCATCGATGGATGGATTTTCAAATAAATTGATGTGAATGTGTACCACAGTAAGACGACGTGTCGCGCGCAAGACCCAGGTCCGTAGCTCAAAGGTCAAGGTCACACTTAGACATTAAAGGATAGTGCATTGATGGGCGTGTCCGGTCCATATCTTTGTCATCGATGGATGGATTTTCAAATAACTTGGCATAAATGTGTACCACAGTAAGACGACGTGTCGTGCGCAAGACCCAGGTCCGTAGCTCAAAGGTCAAGGTCACACTTAGACGTTAAAGGATAGTGCATTGATGGGCGTGTCTAGTTCATATCTTTGTCATCGATGGATGGATTTTCAAATAACTTGGCATGAATGTGAACCACAGTAAGACGACGTGTCGCGCGCAAGACCCAGGTCCGTAGCTCAAAGGTCAAGGTCACACTTAGACGTTAAAGGATAGTGCATTGATGGGCATGTCCGATCCATATCTTTTTCATCGATGGATGGATTTTCAAATAACATGGCATGAATGTGTACCACAGTAAGACAATATGTCACACACAAGACCCAGGTCCGTAACTCAAAGGTCAAGGTCACACTTAGACGTTAAAGGTCATTTTTCATGATAGTGCATTGATTGGCGTGTCCGGTCTATATCTTTGTCATTCATGCATGGATTTTAAAATAACTATGCATGAATGTGTGACACTGTAAGACGATGTGTCGCGCGCAAGACCCAGCTCCGTAGGTCAAAGGTCCTAAACTCTAACATTGGCCATAACTATTCATTCAAAGTGCCATCGGGGGCATGTGTCATCCTATGGAGACAGCTCTTGTGTTTTTTTTTTTACAAAACTGGGCCTGTTGTTTTTTGCTTTTTTATTCACTCAAATGTTCATGTCATCCACTTAATTGATGCAAACACGGTTTGATAGTTGACTGACTAATGTTACACGCTTGTTATGCAAACAATCTAATTTTGACACGGTACTGATTGCCTAATTGTCACATGTCTACATGTATTCAAACTTTAACAAAGGCGATAGCAAACAAGTAAGCTAGCAGACAATTATTGATTTTTGTCACAGTTGTCATGGCAAAGGTGTTAATGTACACAGGTACATGTAGTTTTAATGGTGGTTATGATTAAATTAAATAACATCCGCGGACTCGGTTTGTTTTTTTTTTAACTCCCGAAAATTCCGGAGCCAAGAACCTACCGCGTTATAATGAATACTGCGGTATATCAAGTAGCGTTATAACGGGTTTCGAGTGTATTATCATTATTTTAATATTTTCTGTAAGTTTTCTGTAAGTTTGACATTATTTTGGTCAATACAAAGATTATAGTAATTTTAATTCTCTTTCCAATGATACAAAATTCATTGTAGTTTATCTATGTGCTTGGAAGTTATAAAGTGTTTAAGTAAGGGAAATACATTTTTAGGCATAACTTTCTGTTTTGTATTGGTTTTAAATTGAAATTCATATAATTAAAAAAAAATTTAGAGTTTGATTTATAGTCTATAGACTCATCTGCTGAATAGGAATCGGTATGTTTTTACATAAAAAACGACTTATACTGAATAACACTACATAAATAACGAATTGTTATCTTATGTAGACCTCATAACCTAGAAATACTTGGGCTGAAGATAAAAATATTTTTAGATAATATTACATATATTTTGATGATCACCCGCCAGTAAACCACGGGGGACTTCCGCTGCAATTAACTCTTGGGGTGTCCTAAAATATTTTGAAGTTGCGGTCCTTCTGTTTTGATTAACACTTCCTGTTAAATAAGGCCATAAATTCCAAGCCATCGTAAACGCAAATTGTTGTTTATGGGAACTCTGCATATATCACCTGTGACCTTCATGACCTTACACATTTAAAAATATTTAGGTGTTAAATGGATGAAGAACGAGGAAAATCCCCCTAACCGGCCAGTTGTAGGAAGTTTTCTTGAATACATTTCTTTAGGAAAAGAATGAAAATAAAGCGGTTGATTATGAGATACGGGGATAGACGTTTTTGTTCAAATGGCCGACACTCAATAATATAAGTTTTTATCGGGTAATCGATAGACACGCATCAATATGTATCAGTTTGGTAATTGATAGATGCGGGGATAAACATATCGGTGTGGTAAAGGGTTAAGGAGCTGTTAGGGCTAAAAATAGAAATATTTTGAATTAACTTTTTTTTCATCAACCGATTGATGAATATTCATCAAACTCGGTCTGAAGCATCATTATATTGTCCTCTCCCAAATTTGTTCAAATTTAGGCACTTGGCTCCTTTAAGGGGCCACTAGAGCAAAAATAGAAATACCTTTAAACATCTTCTTACTGTGCACAGCTATGGATCTTCAATAAATTTGGTCTGTGGCATCATTACATGTATATGGTCCTCTCCCAAGTTTGTTGTAATTTGGGCACTTAGCCCCTTTTAGGGGCAATTAGAGCTAAAAATAGAAATACTTCTTAAAGTCTTTTTTAATTTAGAATTTAAAGAAAAATATTTTTTTTTTTTTAATTTAGTAGTTTGTCACAAGCAAGATCTAATAAGGTCAAAGTCGGTCTCAGGTGAGCAACTTCTGTCTATCTGGGCTTCTTGGGTTGACATGGCATATAACATCCACATTTTTAGCTCATCTGATTTTTTGAGAAAAAAAATGATGAGTTATTGTCATCACTTGATCCACGTCGGCGTTTAGGTCAGCTTTTCTCCTACTATCAAAGCTATTGCTTTGAAACTTGCAACACTTATTCACCATCATAAGCTGACCCTGTACATCAAGAGACATAACTCCATCCTGCTTTTTGCAAGATTTATGACCCCTTTTGTACTTAGAAAATATCAGATTTCTCCTTTTGTACTTAGAAAATATCAGATTTCTAGGTTAAGTTTAAAGTTTAGGTCAATTTTCTCCTAAACTATCAAAGCTATTGCTTTGAAACTTGCAACACTTGTTCACCATCATAAGCTGACCCTGTACATCAAGAAACATAACTTCATCCAGCTTTTTGCAAGATTTATGGCCCCTTTTATACTTAGAAAATATCAGATTTCTTGGTTAAGTTTTATGTTTAGGTCAGCTTTTTCTCTTAAACTAGCAAAGCTATAGCTTTGAAATTTAACTCCATCCTGCTTTTTGCAATAATTATTGCTCCTTTTGGACTTAGAAAATCAGTTTTCTTGGTTGAGTATTATGTTTCAGTCAGCTTTTCTCATAAACTATCAAAGCTATTGCTTTAAAACTTGCAACAGTTTTTCACCATCATAAGCGGACGCTGTACCTCAAGAAACATAACTCTGTTCTGCTTTTTGCAAGAATTATGGCCCCATTTGGACTTAGAAAATATCAGATTTCTTGGTTAAGTATTTTGTTTAGGTGAACTTTTCTCCTAAACTATCAAAGCTATTGCTTTGAAACTTGCAACTGTTGTTCACCATCATAAGCTGACTCTGTACATCAAGAAACGTAACTCCATCCTGCTTTTTGCAAGAATTATGGCCCTTTTTGGACTTAGAAAATCATGGGTAGGACAACTTTTTATACGCCCGTTTGAAAAACGGGACGTATTATGGGAACGCCCCTGGCGGGTGGGCGGGCGGGCGGGCGGGCTGGCGGCGTCCACAGACCTTGTCCGGAGCATATCTTCTACATGCATGAAGGGATTTTGATGAAACTTGGCACAGTTGTTCACCATCATGAGACGGAGTGTCATGCGCAAAAACCAGGTCCCTAGGTCTAAGGTCAAGGTCACACTTGGAGGTCAAAGGTCAAATTCAAGAATGACTTTGTCCGGAGCATATCTTCTTCATGCATAGAGGGATTTTGATGAAAGTTGGCACAATTGTTCATCATCATGAGAAGGAGTGTCATGCGCAAGAACCAGGTCCCTAGGTCTAAGGTCAAGGTTACACTTAGAGGTCAAAGGATACTTTGTCCGGAGCATTTCTTCTTCATGCATAGAGGGATTTTGATATAACTTGGCACAAATGTTCACCACCATGAGGCGGAGTGTCATGCGCAAAAATCAGGTCTCTAGGTCTAAGGTCAAGGTCACACTTAGAGGTCAAAGGATACAAGAATGAAAACCTTGTCCGGAGCATTTCTTCTTCATGCATAGAGGGATTTTGATATAACTTGGCACAAATGTTCACCACCACAAGATGTAGTGTCATGCGCAAGAACCAGGTCCCTAGGTCTAAGGTCAAGGTCACACTTAGAGGCCAAAGGTCAGATACAAGAATGACTTTGTCCGAAGCATTTCTTCTTCATGCATGGAGGGATTTTGATGTAACTTGACACAATTATACACCATCATGAGACGAAGTGTCATGCGCAGTTCCCTTCTTTAGAATTACTTCCCTTTGTTGTTACTATAAATAGCTTATATTGTAACTTTTTCATTACTAGTCGTAGGGAAAAATCGAGACCACTTTTCTGTAGTACAACATGCATGCTACATCCAATTTTGAGGTGTATTTTGACCAGTCTCTACCTGGTAAAGATTTTTGTGTGGACTTACAATTTTTTTTTTTTTTTTTTTTTTTTTTTTTTTTTTTTTTTTTTTTTTTTTTTAAGATTAACTTCCCTTAGTTGTTACTATAAATAACTTATATTGTAACTTTTTTATAATTGACCGTAGGGAAAAACCAAGACCACTTTTCTGTGGTACAACATAGATGTTACTTTCCAATTTTAGGTGTATTTTAAGGTATCTCTACCTGGTAAGGAGTTTTTTTGTGGACTTAGAAAAACAAAACACTTACTTATTACTAAACAAGCACAAAATTAAAATTCCATTTGCAAATACAGGTGCTAGAGTAAAGAAATTTGCTGTGACGGGTGTATATTGTGACATTCTTGCACTCTTGTTTATTTTGCAAAAAAATCAGATGAGCGTGAGCACCCGCAAGGTGATGCTCTTGTTACCTTTATGATACATAACTAAATATTTAGACAGGCATATTTTGTGACAGTGTGGCACTTTTGTTTTTTTCCAGGAAACTTTAGATTGTTCAGATGAAGTTCTTGGAAAAGTGTGAAATATTAAGATTATTTCTGAAAGTCCTAATAAATGGCATCTTTGGTCACTTATGAAAAAAAATTTGAAATGCTAATGTAAGTTATGGTAGATCTCTGGTCACATATGAAAAAAAATTTGAAATGCTAATGTAAGTTATGGTAGATTATGGTAGATCTAATAATATTTCAAGGAAATGTTTCTGTACTGATTTTTCAGAAAGATGTACACTGTGTCAGGTCAACCTGAATGGGCCCATCAGTAAATGGCGACACATGAAGTGCCGGCGTCATATAAAGTAAGTAATACAATACTAAGGCAGAAGTTTTTTGTCATAGTGCACATTCATAATACAATGTGTTTCACAATCTGACTCATGTCCTCACTGTTTACTTCATCTTTGTACTTAAAACATCTTAATACATGTAATTTGTTTTTTAGCGCGACTATTCATAGAATAGTAGAGCTACTGGACTCGCCCATGCGTCTGCGTCCGCGTCCCGATTTGGTTAAGGTTTTGTATGTAAGCTGGTATCTTAATAACCACTTGTGGGAATGGATTGAAACTTCACACACTTATTCACTGTGATAAACTGACTTACATTGCACAGGTTCCATAACTCTATTTTGCTTTTTTACAAAATTATGCCCCTTTTTCGACTTATAAATTTTTGCAACACGGTATTTACCCTAAGGGGTACCAAATTTTTGAAAGACTCTATAGTTCTCACTCAGTTTTATTAACGTTTCGGCCATAAGGCCTTTATCAAAATGACAAATTCCGAGAATTACTCTACATCATGGCGTCTCATAATATAACAACATTTGAAATACAAAACCGGAACTGACGTAACGTTATTAAACGTCAACGTCAAATCCCGCTAAAATCGATACACATTTATGATGCACAAGGACTGTCTCCTGGCCTAACGAACTTATGATTAAAAAATAAAAGACTTAATGTGCAGAAACACATCAAGCTAATGGGACTAGCTTTTATATATTTTTTCCATTTATGTTTTGGTAACATACATTTAAAATGATAATAATGTTAAAGATGTATTTGAATTGCATTACTTGTATCATTTTGCTATTTTCGCATATAACATAGGTTTTGCAAATATATTTTTGATTGTGAATTATTCAACATGGTTGACATAGCTCTTGACAAGTTGGTCATTCAACTAGCTGAAGACACTGATTCGGAGGAAACCGACGCCGCCAGCGAGTGTGAGGATGCTCCATTGGGGGCGTGTGTTTGAAATGTATTGAAATTGTATGAATGAAGAAATAAAATGAAATAAAAAAAAGCATGAAAAATATAAATTAAACAAATTTAATCATAAAACAAATCACCCTGTGTGGGATTCGAACCCATAGCTCCTAATCACAAAAGTTAAATTACTAGCAAGATTCCTCAATTGTACCAACTGAGCTATCAATGCAATTTCGATCTGCTCAGTATTTGAAATGTATTTAATATAGTTTTAAATAAGTCAACTATCTTTCAAACCATTATTTAATAAATGGAACAGTCTGGAAAGTCCAAATCTAAAAGCGATAGGTCACTCCTAATTGCTAATAATTGCCCTTATATGACATTCAAAATATCAGCGCGGTCACATGACCTGACAGTCACTTTTGCTTGGTCACTTGTCAGAAAGGTTGAAAATGTTTTTGATAGTCAAAATATCTCTTTCTTGGGTAATGGAATTTTATCATTGTAGACAAAAGAGCGATGAGATAAATTGATTTAATCCTGTCTGTCACAAAGCTTGTCCGCACTCTTTGGTCAAAAATTTCTCATCTGATCTTCACAAATTTGAATAAAATGATTTTGATCTTAAGTCCTCGGCTAAGTTCAATAATTAGCCAAAATCAGTCCAGGCACTTCAAAATTATGGCCCTTGAATTATCGGAAATTGCTCAGATTCTAGGCGCATTCATGAAGCTAAAAGGAACTTTATACTACCCATGCATGCACTCAAGTAGTGCACAAGGAAATTCAATGATGCAATCATCATAGGTGCCACCAAGTGTTGTGTCTGAAGTATATTTACTTCAGTATGAGAATTACGGTACCTAATCATTACTGTATTAGACTGATTGGTTACAAATTTGGTGGGGGGCCTCCGTGGCCGAGTGGTTAAGGTTGCTGACTTCAAATCACTTGCCCCTCATCGATGTGGGTTTGAGCCTCACTCGGGGCGTTGAATTCTGCTGGCTTACGGAAGAATGGTTTGTTTCCGGTATCCAGACCTACCCTAAATTTTGGCCCAACCTTAAATGTTTTTATGGCCTTTGAGAATATTTTTATGCCCCCGAAGGGAGGCATATTAGTTTTCCACTGTCCATTCATTCATTCGTTAGTCACAACGTTAACTTTTTGCATGAAGGCACTTTACTCGCGATCACTGCACCCAGGACCTTCAAACTTCATGTGCTGAAAGTACTTATTGAGTACACGACCCCTACTGACTTTGGGGTCAAAGGTCAAGGTCACAGGGGCCAACGTTAACTTTTTGCATGAAGGCACTTTACTCGCGAACCACTGCACCCATGACCTTCAAACTTCAAGTGCTGATAGTACTCATTGAGTACACGACCCCTACTGACTTTGGAGTCACCAGGTCAAAGGTCAAGGTCACAGGGGCCAATGTTCAACTTTTTGCATGAAGGCAATTTACTCGCGAACCACTGCACCCAGGACCTTCAAACTTCACATGCTAATAGTACTTACTGATCACTAGACCCCTATTGACTTTGGGGTACCGCGTCAAAGGTCAAGGTCACCAGGTCAAAGGTCAAGGCACTGCGGGGGCATTTGTCCCCATTAGTGACAGCTCTTGTTTTCAACTTTTGAACAAACAGTTGCAAAACTGCAATTTTTATGCTTTGAACATGGCCAGTGATGTTAGAAATCAACTTACTGGTGTTCTAAAGGCATTTGCCCCTTATTTGTATTCATTTTTAGCTCGACTATTCGAAGAATAGTCTAGCTATTCTACTCACCCTGGCGTCGGCGTCGGCGTCACACCTTGGTTAAGTTTTTGCATGCAAGTACATACAGCTATCATTTAAAGGCATATAGCTTTGAAACTTATTTATTCTTTTTCTAGGTCAATTACCAACCTCTCTGGGTCAAGTCCCATAACTCTGACATGTATTTTGAGCAAATTATGCCCCCTTTTGGACTTAGAAAATTTTGGTTAAAGTTTTACATGCAAGTTACTATCTCCAAAACTAATGCAGATATTGAATTGAAACTTCACATGTGTCTTCGGGGTTATAAAACTAGTTGATAGCACCAAGTCCCATAACTCTGACCTTCATTTTGGCCAAATTATGCCCCCTTTTGGACTTAGAAAATTCTGGTTAAAGTTTTGCGTGCAAGTACATACAGCTATTACTAAAAGGCATATAGATTTGAAACTTATTTTTTCTTTTTCTAGATCAATTACCTACCTCACTGGGTCAAGTCCCTTAACTCTGACATGTATTTTGAGCAAATTATGCCCCCTTTTGGACTTAGAAAATTCTGGTTAAAGTTTTACATGCAAGTTACTATCTCCAAAACTAATGCAGATATTGAATTGAAACTTCACATGTGTCTTCGGGGTTATAAAACTAGTTGATAGCACCAAGTCTCATAACTCTGACCTTCATTTTGGCCAAATTATGCCCCCTTTTGGACTTAGAAAATTCTGGTTAAAGTTTTGCGTGCAAGTACATACAGCTATTACTAAAAGGCATATAGATTTGAAACTTATTTTTTCTTTTTCTAGATCAATTACCTACCTCACTGGGTCAAGCCCCATAACTCTGACATGTATTTTGGCCAAATTATGCCCCCTTTTGGACTTAGAAAATTCTGGTTAAAGTTTTGCGTGCAAGTACATACAGCTATTACTAAAAGGCATATAGATTTGAAACTTATTTTTTCTTTTTCTAGGTCAATTACCTACCTCACTGGGTCAAGTTCCATAACTCTGACACGTATTTGGGGCAAATTATACCCCCTTTTGGACTTAGAAAATTCTGGTTAAAGTTTTACATGCAAGTAACTATCTCCAAAACTACTACAGATATTAAATTGAAACTTCACATGTGTCTTCGGGGTTATAAAACTAGTTGATAGCACCAAGTCCCATAACTCTGACATGTATTTTGGGCAAATTATGCCCCCTTTTGGACTTAGAAAATCCTGGTTAAAGTTTTGCGTGCAAGTACATACAGCTATTACCAAAAGGCATATAGCTTTGAAACTTATTTATTCTTTTTCAAGGTCAATTACCAACCTCACTGGATCAAGTTCCATAACTCTTAACATGTATTTTGAGCAAATTATGCCCCCTTTTGGACTTAGAAAATTCTGGTTAAAGTTTAACATGCAAGTTACTATCGCCAAAACTAATGCAGATATTGAATTGAAACTTAACATGTTTCTTCGGGGTTATAAAACTAGTTGATAACATCAAGTCCCATAACTCTGATATGTATTTTGGTCAAATTATGTCCCCTTTCGAACTTAAAACTCTTTTGATATTTAACATTTTGGATAATAATTTCCTGCTTCTGTGACAATATTTCGAATAGTCGAGCTTGGCTGTCTTATGGACAGCTCTTGTTTGAAACAAAAATAATTTCTGAAAAGTGTCCCTTAATAAAAAAAAATTCAAAAACAAAAAAAAAAAAGAAAAATTGCCGACCTACATACCCTAATGTTTTAGCTTGACTATACGAAGTATAAGGAGAGCTATCCTACTCGCCCCGGCGTCGGCTTCTTTCGGCGTCCCCACCTTGGTTAAAGATTTTTTACACTTTCTCTTTTTTCAACTTATCTCTGTAATTACTTGATGGATTTGATTCAGACTTGAAATACTTATTCCTCATCATCATCCACATCATCTGACATAGGCCCATAACTCTGGCACCAATATTTCATGAATTATCCCCCCCCCCCCTTTCACTTAGATTTTCAGGTTAAAGTTTTGATGCACTTTGACTCTATCTCTGTTATTACTGAATGGATTTGATTCAAACTTAAAATAGTTGTTCAATGTCATCACCGACATCATATGACACAAGGTGCATAACTCTGGCACCATTTTTTCATGAATTATTCCCGCTTTTTACTTAGAATTTCAGGTTAAAGTTTTGGTGCACTTTCACTCTACCTCTGTTATTTCTGAATGGATTTGATTCAAACTTAAAATAGTTGTTCAGCATCATCACCCACATCATATGACACAAGGTGCATAACTCTGGCACCATTGTTTCATGAATTATACCCCTTTTTTACTTAGAATTACAGGTTAAAGTTTTGGTGCACTTTCACTCTACCTCTGTTATTACTGAATGGATTTGATTCAAACTAAAATAGTTGTTCAGCATCACCACCCACATCATATGACACAAGATGCAAAAGTCTGGCACAATTTTTAGCTCACCTGAGCACAAAGTTCTCAAGGTGAGCTTTTATGATCGCCCTGTGTCCGTCGTACGTCGTCAACAAATTGACTGTCACAATTTTGGCCTAATTTTAATGAAACTTGGTTGGAATGTTACCCTCATAAAAATCTTGGACGAGTACGATATTGGGTCATCTGGGGTCAAAAGCTAGGTCACCAGGTCATATCAAAGGAAAAGCTTGTTAACACTCTAGAGGTCACAATTTTGGCCCAATCTTAATGAAACTTTGTCAGAATGTTACCCGAGTAAAATCTTGGACAAGTTCAATATTGGATCGTCTGGGGTTAAAACCTAGGTCACCAGGTCAAATCAAAGGAAAAGCTTGTTAATACTCTAGAGGTCACAATTTCGGCTCAATCATAATGAAACTTGGTCAGAATGAAACCCTCAATAAAGTCTTGGACGAGTTTGATATTGGGTCATCTGGGGACAAAAACTAAGTCACTAGGTTAAATCAAAGGAAAAGCTTGTTAACACTGTAGAGGCCACATTTATAATGTATCTTCATGAAAATTGGTCAAAGTGTTACTCATCATGATCTCAAAGTCCAATTTGAATCTGGGTCATATAGGGTCAAAAACTACGTCACCAGGTCAAATCAAAGGAAAAACTAGTTAACACTCTAGAGTTATGACATTTATGACCATATCTTAATGAAACTTGGTCAGAATGTTATCCTTGATGATTTATAGGTCATTTTCAAATCTGGATCATGTGGGCTCAAAAACTATGTCACCGGGTCAAATCGAAAGAAAAGCTTGTTAACACTCTAGAGGCCACATTTATGACTGTATCTTTATGAAACTTAGTCAGAATGTTAATCTTGATAATCTTTAGGTCAAGTTGGAATCTTGGTAATGTTGGGTCAAAAACTAGGTCACTGGGTCAAATCAAAGGAAAAGCTTGTTAACACTGTAGAGGCCACATTTATGACTGTATCTTCATGAAACTTGGTCAGAATGTTATTCATGATGATCTCAAAATCCAATTTGAATCTTAGTCTCCTGGGGTTAAAAACTAGGTCACCAGGTCAAATCAAAGGAAAAGCTTCTTAACACTCTAGAGGCCACATTATGGTACTAGTAGCTCCCTGCCTTGTTGCTCCCCTTCTGTAAATTTGCCACCATTTTCCACTGAAAAATCATTGGAAAACACTGGAGTATTGGAACAAGTCTCTTTCAGTGGAAACTGATGGAAAACATTGAAAAAATAGAGGTTGGAAAGGCCAGTCAAAATTTTCCACCATTTTACATTAAATGCCAGTATCAGTGGAGTATTGGAACGTTTTTCACTATTTGCCATTTAAGTTTTTCACTGTTTGCCACTGTCACATATCAATGTAAAAACTGCCATTGTTTTCCATTGAATGCCACTATCAGTGGAGTATTGGAACGTATTTCACCATTTGCCACTAAAATTTTCCACTATTTGCCACCATAACTGTTGTGGCAATCAGTGTAAAATATGCCACTGTTTTTCTCTAAATGCCACTATTTGCCATGGATATTTCTCCACCATTCTCCACTAACCAGCATGGAGAATGCCACTGTTTCCCACTATTTGCCATCAAGTCAAGAGGTGTATACCATCACTGCATGTGTTTGAAACATGATATGAAATAAATAAAGAAAGGAATATACATGTAATCATTAGAGCAGCTTATGTAATTTTTCCTTTTTAAACTGTCAGTTAATTCACATCATTTTCATGATATCATTAAAGCACTTAATTCAACATTAGACTTAAAAATTCTTGAAGTTAATAAAAAAATTGCTTAGATGAAAGAAACTTCTTTTGTTTTAAAGACAGAAGTTTACTAGAACTGTTAATTAAAAAGATATTACAAGAACATTCCTTACAATAAACACTGTTCAATGAGTTTTGTGCTGGAGTAAAGTACTTGTAGACATACTTACAAAAGTTTACACATCAATAGGGTTTCTCTGTGAGCACCATTCACTCTACAAAGTGTAAATCACTGAAGCCAAAAATGTCTCATGCCTCATAATTTTATCTATGTGTGTTTTGGCATATGTCAGGTACTGCATATACACACCTCATACTTTATCTGAAAGTAATTATGATAAAAGAATTTAAACCTTTTTATATTTACTATTGATTTAGTTTGTGTAGAACTGACAAGAGATGAACCACTGAAGAATAAATGATCATTTGAAAAGATCTGAGTCAGCATTTAATTTTATCAAGTTTACTCTGAAGCTTCCTGATGTTATTAAAACATGTTAAATAGAAATATTTAATAGATGTACTTACCCAGTGTCCATTTAAAAGTTATTTTCAAATAAATGTTGTTAATTCATCAGCTCATATGTAAAGGGAAATACTCTCAACACAAGAAGTTCCTGTTTACTTAAACTTTGATAATTCTTGGGCAGCTTTCATTTACCTCTGTTGTTTGAAGATTAATTTCCCACTAAATGTTTTAACATCATACCTAATCTATAAAAGGTGAATATTGCTGTTTCATGATTATACCTTTTTTAAAATTAAGTAAAGCTTTTGACTTTAATAAACAGAACTGATGGGATTACTTGTGTGTTTGGGCTCACCACCACATCATTGATCACAGATGAAAAGTCTCTATTTTTAAGCACAGCAGCCAATTCTCAGAGTGAACCTTTATACTCTGCGTGTCGTTAACGTCTGTAAAAAATTGACGTATCAAGGCTATTTGTAGAAATTGTTAATAAATAGTCCATCATAAAAATTCTGCAGTACGTATTGGTGATCATTGTGAAAGCATCACTATCTATCAAAGGAAATTTTTAAACTTGTAGGAGGTTACACAGTTGAAACAAGAAATTTTCAAATTTACAGTAAAACTACAGTATGCTTAGAAGGGCTCAAACACAGGTCACCATGTCAAATATAAGAAAAGCTTGAATACTCAGAGACAATTTTCGGTATAAATGGAAAAACTTGGTAGTAGTGGAAATCATAAATTTAGGACGGAAATTGATATTGGTAATTGGGGGATTAACTTAAGTCATAGTTAATCAAAGACTAAGTTGTTAACATGATAGAGTGCACAGTTTATAATTTTTGCAAAAGTTGGTAAGGATATATAGATCCTAAAAATTTAATTGGGTCAGGCTCAAAAATTAGGTAGGTCAATCAAAGGAAAAAACAATTTTACACTCTAGAGTTAATATGTATGTTTCAAGACGAATCTAATGACAACTTTAATTAAATTTGATGTTTAGGTCTTTTCAAACTGGATTGTCCACAAAATTTCCGTCTCAGAAAGTAAGTAGAAAACTCTAAGGGTTCCACTTTTGACTGATCATTAAAAATTGGCAAATGTTAATCTTGTACACTGATTTCATTGATTCTGTGGCATTGTGGAAAACTAGGTTGGTCAATGTCGGAAACTTGTAACATGTAAGGGCAAATAGCAAACTGTTTTCATCGAAATGCAGTTATTGATGATTCAAAATATTGATCTGAGTCCACTGGTAAACATACCAGGCAATGAAAAATAAGCTTAAATTGAGGACATTTGGCTAGTATCTCCTGCCTGTGCTCAGTATTTAGAGGAAAGTTCTAGGACTTTTCAATACAGTGTTGATATAATGCCACATGTCTACGTTGATATATTCCAATGAGGCAGCATTGGCATTGTGCTCACTGCTTCAAGAAGACTTCGTCAGTTATACGACTGGAAAATTGTTGAAAAGGATGCTAAACCCAAACACACACACATACATACTATCTACAAGGTTTATTACTTGGCTAAAAAGTGGTCAGATGTAAAATGTATACATAATGTATTAAGTTTAACCTTGACAGATAGAAGTTATACATGCAGTAGTTTTACTGTGAAATCATTTATTAGCTCGACTTTTAAAAGAAAAAGTAGACCTATTGCACTTGCCTCAGGGTCTGTGTCGCTTTTTGTGTCGCCGTTGGTTAATGTTTTTGATAGAGTCAAATGTCTCTGTTACTATCAAAGCTATTGACTTGAAACTTAAAATAGTTATTAACTATCAAAGTCTTCATCAGGAGAAACAATCCCGATAACTCTGATTTGAATTTTGACACAGTTATGCCCCTTTTGAACTTAGATTGTTTTGGTTAAAGCTTTATAAAGTATTTACTGGCAGAGATCTAATTTAGAGCCAAGCACTGAGAAAAGTCGAGTATGCTGTCATCAGACAGCTCTTGTTTTCATGGGCATGAAATTTCGTGGTGGATGAAGGGAGCTATTTTATGGGAATATGTATTTGTGGATTTCAACTGTTGGATATAAAATGAATTGGAATTTTCTATGTTAGTTGGGATTGAATTTTATGGATTGATGCAAACAGGAAATCCACCAAGAATAAGTTCTCCATGAAATTAATCAATATTTATTGGGGACTAACAATTGTTGATTTCTTGCTTGCCTCAATCCACAAAATTAAACCCCAATGAAATTTAAATCTCCATTTTTATGACCCCTGAAGGTGAAGCATATAATCCTTGCTTCATCCTTCTCTCCATTCCTCTATCAGTATGTTCGTCCCTCCCGCAAATCTTGTCCGGAGTATTTCTCAGCAACCTTTAGCTAGAATTTAGGCAAACTTCATAGGAAGCTTCACTCCCAAGAGGAGATGCACATGTTCTGTCCAAATAAGCATTTTATACAAACATATATTTCTGTGATAGGATTGAGGAGTAAGCTAAAAGATTGTACTAAAACCTCTTTCCTGTATAGTTCAATTTCTTGCAGGAGTATTTCTCAGCAACCACTGGCTGGAATTTAGTGAAACTTCGTAGGAAGCTTCCCCGTGCAGAAATATTTTCCTGTTCTCAGGAAATCCCAGGATTATCTTGGTATATCCTGGGATTCTTTTAGCAAGGCTGCAAGAAAGTCCTGGAGACAGGACTTTAACACTAAAACACAGGACTTTTGATAGAAAAATTGTCCTGTTCACAGGGAAAGACAGGACTTTTTCTAAAAGATACAGAATGAAATATGGTAATTAATTTGAAACATGATATTGTAATGGTCTAGTAAGTTAATTACATCCTGGTGTTGAAGACCCATGTTTTGGGTGAAACTGTATCATTATAAGCACATGTGATTATGGTATTGTCAGTATAACAGGAATAAATTCTATATTTTTGGTAAGTTAGCAAATTATTTCTGCATAAACTTTTAGAAATAATACATGAACTCCTTCATTTAATGATTTTACAAAACAATATTATATAGAAAGCAGTTTTCTTTAAAATAATTAGAAATGTGTTACTACACTTTAGGTTGTCTGTACATGTTTGATCAAAGACAGTTTCACTAGTGAACAAACCATAGAATTTTTACTCAATATGAAGCTCATAATTTCATGATTTTAGACCAAATAGTAGTATTTTGCCTTGAGTGCAGATATTTGAGCTGATTTATGATGTGCCAAGAAATTAATATTTCTACTATGACAGATTTTGTACATGATGTATGCTTTTTAACAACAACATATTTTTTAACATAAGGAAATGATAATCGTTGCATAATACTCTCACTGTTCTCATAAACAGTATATTGAAATTTTTCTTCATGTGAAGGAACCACCCATGCTTACGGAAGGTTTTACAGGTGCGCTCGTGATGACAACACGGAGGGCACCTGGGGTCTTCCTCCACCATCAAAGCTGGAAAGTCGCCATATGACCTATCATGTGTCGGTGCGACGTTAAATCCAAAAAAAAAAAAAAAAAAAAAAAAGTATTGAAATTTAACAATCAGTTTCTTTACTGTATTTCCCGCCAAAGTGAATTTCAAATCATGTTTACAAGGTTTTAGGTTTTCCTGAAGACAGGACAACTGTCCTGAGATTTCCTGACTTCAGGAATTCCTGGGATTTTCTGAAGACAGGATAATTCTCCTTAAAAGTCCTGACAACAGGAATTCCTGGGATTTCCTGAAGATGGGATATCCTGACTTCAAGAATTCCTGGGATTTCCTGAGAACAGGACAATATAATAAATTATAGTTCTGATGTCCTGTTTTTATCCTGTTCATAGGAAAATCCTGGGATGGTCCCATCCCCATTTAACGGCGTGAAAAGTCCCAGGACTATCCCAGGAATTCCTGAGATATTTTCAGGACATTATCCCAGGATAGTCCTGGGACTTCCTGGGATAATCCCAGGATTTCCTGTTCTTTTTTCGCACGGGTTCACTCTCAAAAGCAGATGGGCATACTATATGTTCCATTTGGAGTTACTGCTCTTTTATTATTCAACATAGTATACTATAGTACCATTTCTTGTCCAGAGTATTTCTGAGCAACCACACACTGGAATTCATTGACACTTCATAGGAAGCTTCACTCTCAAAAGGAGATGGGCATATTGTCTGGTTGTATGATTTTTCACTGAGTTATTGCCCTTAGATTATTCAACATTGGTATACTGTTGTACCATTTCTTGGCTGTATTATTGCTCAGCAACCATTGGCTGGAATTCAGCAAAAAATTGTTTAAAGCTTCAATCCCAATAGAGATGGGCATATTTTCTTCATGTTCTGGTTAGATGAGTTTTTTTTGAGTTATTGCCCTTATTATTCAACACCAGTAAACTATAGTGTGGCTGTGCCATCCTTGTCCAGATTACTCCTCAGCAACCCTTGGCTGGTATTTAGCAAAAGCAAAACTTCACTCTCAAGAGGAAATGCAACTATTCTGTGCACTCCTTTTCTCAACAACTACTTGGTGTAGTTAAAAGAAACTTCTTTTGAAAGACTAGGACTATGTATGTGCCCAGTCAGTGAATTCTGCTTTAAATTTGTGGATTTAATATGCAGTAATCATATTGCAGGGTGCATCTATCAGTTTCACTTATATTTTCTTGTTTTCTTTAATGTTTGAAATCCATGAATTTTGGCCAAAAACCACAAACTTTCATGCGCACAAAGTTTAATGATTTCACTGTGGTTCCTGGTAGTTTTCATTATAAATTATTTTTCTATGTCTGGATGTTTTAAACACTCTGTAACTGGAGCATTTTGCAAACTTGGTGTTTTTTACTGTAAATGAAAAAATGCATTGACATTGTCACGTAAAAAAGTAAGAAAAGAGTCTTATTTTTTATTTCAGGCACAGAAGTGGTAAAAGTCAAGATGGAAATAGTTCGAAATCGAGCCATGATAAAAGAAGACGACATTCTCCTAGTCCAAGTGGAAATCTGCAAAACTTAGAAAAGTATAAAAGTGATGGAAGAAGTGAAAGAAATATGCACAGTGCTGTTCTTATAGAAGACAGAGAAAGCGACTTTGAAAGAGAAACAGAAAGGTTGGAAATACCAGATTACGATGTTGAAGGTGGTGAAATTTATGACAATGATCCATATGAAACAACTGACTCGGAAAATCAGTATGTAGAGGAGGAAAAAAGAGCCTGGAAGGAATATGAGCGATATGGTAAAGATGGAGATGAGAGATATGACAGACCAATTTTAAGGGTAGATCGAGGTAACAGGCCAATTTTAAGGGAGGATCGTAATGACAGGCCAGTTTTAAGGGAAGATCGTGATGACAGGCCAATTTTGAGGGAAGATCGGGATAACAGGCCAATTCTAAGGGAAGATCGTGGTAACAGGCCAGTTTTGAGGGAAAATCGTGGTAATAGGCCAGTTCTAAGGGAAGATCGGGATAACAGACCAGTTTTGAGGGAAGATCGTGATAACAGGCCAATTCTAAGGAAAGATAACAGGCCAATTCTAAGAGAAGATCGTGATATCAGGCCAGTTCTAAGGGAAGATCGGGATAACAGACCAGTTTTGAGGGAAGATCGTGATAACAGGCCAATTCTAAGGGAAGATCGTGATAACAGGCCAATTCTAAGAGAAGATCGTGATATCAGGCCAGTTCTAAGGGGAGATCGGGATAACAGACCAGTTTTGAGGGAAGATCGTGATAACAGGCCAATTCTAAGGGAAGATCGTGATAACAGGCCAATTCTAAGAGAAGATCGTGATATCAGGCCCGTTTTAAGGGAAGATCGTGATAACAGGCCAATTTTAAAGGAAGATCGTGATTATCGGCCAATTTTAAGGGAAGACCGTGATAACCGGCCAATTTTAAGGGAAGACAGGGAGTATTCTAGTTGAATTGGTGCTGTTTTGTTGGAAAATGGTGAAGAATTTGATGAAAGATATGACAAACTAAGCAATAGTGGACAGATTTCGAAGACTTTGTTATTTCATTGAGATACTGAATTATTGTTTATATCGAATTTCAACAGTGTTACTAAACTTTTGGGAGTTTTCTTTTTGAATAATTTTGAAAAAATATTTGAAAAACAGGATTTGCTGCTTTTATTATCCCCCCCCCCCCCCCACTCTTCGAAGAAGGAGAGGTATATTGTTTTGCAGTTGTCGGTCGGTCGGTCTGTATGTAGACCAATCCGTTTCCGGATGATAACTCAAGAACGCTTGGCCTAGAATCATAAAAGTTAATAGGAAGGTTGCTGATCACCTGCAGATGACCCCTATTGATTTTGAGGTCAGTATGTCAAAGTTCAAGGTCACAGTGACCCGGAACAGTTAAACGGTTTCAGGATGATAACTCAAGATTGCTTGGGCCTAGGATCCTGAAAGTTGATAGGGTGAATGGTCATGACCCCTATTAATTTTGGGGTCAGTAGGTCAAAGGTCATGGTGACCAGGAACAGTAAAACGGTTTCAGGATGATAACTTAAGAACGCTTTAGCATAGGAACAGGAAAATTGATAGGGAGATTGATCATGACCAGCAGGTGACCCCTTCAGATTTTGAGGTCATTTGGTCAAAGTTCTAGGTCAGATTGGCCAGGAACAGTTAAATGGTTTCTGGATGATAACTTGAGAATGCTTGAGCCAAGGGTCATGAAAGATTATAGAAAGGTTCTTCATGATCAGCAGATGACCCCTATTGATTTTAGATTCAGTAGTTCAAAGGTCAAGGTTACAGTGACCCGGAACATAGAAACAGTTTCCAGACAATAACGTGAGAACACTTGGACCTAGGATCATGAAACTTTGTAAGGAGGTTGGTCATGACCTGTAGATGACCCCCAGAGAATTTGAGATCTGTAGGCTAAATGTCAAGGTCACATTGACCCGGAACAGTTAAACACTTTCCGGACGATACCTTGAAAACCATTGGGCCTAGTATCACTAAACTTAGTAGGGAGGTTGATCATGACCAGCAGATGACCCCTGATGATTTTGAGGTCAATAGGTCAAAGGTCAATGTCACATTGAACCAGAACAGTAGAACTTTTGTTCACTGTGAGCAAGTAATTTCTCTTCCTTATGCAATTACTGAATACAACATGGGGGGCATTTTGTGTTAGACGAGCTCTTGTGCTAATGTATGTAAGCTTTTGTCATTGCTGGTTTATGCTGTGGTATGTATGCATTTAATAGTGCTCAAAATATGTTGTTGTAGAGGTTCTTAAAGTGTAACTATGTATTAGTTATGTACTTAAGACATATATTGTTTTTGCCCGACCGTCCGTACGTCACACTTCATTTCCGAGCAGTAACTGGAGAACCATTTGACCTAGAACCTCAAACTTCATAGGGTTGTACGGCTGCTGGAGTAGACGACCCCTATTGTTTTTGGGGTCACTCCGTCAAAGGTCAAGGTCACAGGGGCCTGAACATTGAAAACAATTTCCGATCAATAACTTGAGAACCACTTCACCCGGAATGTTGAAACTTCATAGGATGATTGATCATGAAGAGTAGATGACCCCTTTCGATTTTGGGTCACTGTCAAAGGTCAAGGTCACAGGGGCCTGAACATTGAAAACCATTTCCGATCAATAACTAGAGAACCACTTGACCCAGAATCTTGAAACGTCATAGGATCATTGTACATGCGAAGTAGATGACCCCTAACCATTTTGGGGTTACTCCGTTAAAGGTCAAGGTCACAGGGGTCTGAACATTGAAAACCATTTCCGGTCAGTAACTTGAGAACCACTTGACCAAGAATGTTTAAACTTTATAGGATGATTGGTCATGCAGAGTAGATGACCCCTAACGATTTTGGGGTCACTCTGTTAAAGGTCAAGGTCACAGGGGCCTGAACATTGAAAACCATTTCCGATCAATAACTAGAGAACCACTTGACCCAGAATGTTGAAACTTCATAGGATCATTGTACATGCAAAGTAGATGACTCCTAACGATTTTGGGGTCATTCCGTTAAAGGTCAAGTAACAGGGGCCTGAACATTGAAAACCATTTCCGATCAATAACTTGAGTACCACTTGACCCAGAATGTTGAAACTTCATAGGATGATTGTACATGCAAAGTAGATGACCCCTAACGATTTTGTGGTTACTCCGTTAAAGGTCAAGGTCACAGGGGCCTGAACATTGAAAACCATTTCTGGTCAGTAACTTGAGAACCACTTGACCCAGAATGTTGAAACTTAATAGGATGAATGGTCATGCAGAGTAGATGACCCCTAACGATTTTGGGGTCACTCTGTTTAAAGGTCAAGGTCACAGGGGCCTGAACATGGAAAACCGTTTCCAATCAATAACTTGAGAACCTCTCGACCCAGAATGTTGAAACTTCATAGGATGATTGTTCATGCAGAGTTAACATGGTTCGCACAGGTCCTTGAAAGTCCTTGAATTTGATCCTAAGTCCTTGAAAAGTCCTTGATTTTTTTCTTCCAAAAATCCCCTGAAAAAGTACTTGAATTTTGAAAAAAAAGGTAGAAAAGTCCTTAAATTTTGCTAAAAACGGGGGTGCAATCGTATTGTAGGGGAAAAATACAAAAAATAAATAATAAATAAGTCAAAACGAGCGAAAAAACGGTGTAAAATAAAAATACATGCACACCCACGGAGGGAACGCTAGTTGAACACCGTTTCGGTACGGAAGTTAGATATGGAATAGCGATTTTCACAACATTAAAATATTATGCGCAAGGTCATTGTAGCGTGACTATCAACAACAACAATGAGTGGCCCAAAAAATAAATGTAGTTTCGCCAATAAATGGCTTACACAGGATGATTATTCATCGTGGTTAAAGGAGTTTAAGTCAGACAAGCATAAGTGTATGTGATAAACTCATTGATGTCGGAACTATGGGAGAAAGTGCGTTGAAATCACACGCGAAAACAAGAAGTGAAGTCCCTTGAGGACAAATTGAAAACTACAAATGTAGTCTTGAGAGCTTGAAAGACTTATAAGAAACATGTACTAAGTATGTATACAGGCAAATATAGCACATAAAAGGTAATCCCATTGAAGATCTCATAAAGGTTAAGATATGCTATTGTAGCTTATGGAAAATAAAACTGTTCTGTAACTTTTCTTCTGTCATAATGCCTTATGAAGAGCCTAAATGGTTTTGTAATTTAAGATTTAAAGCGATTAAAATAGTCTTTGAAAATCCATAAAAAGTCCTTAAAAAGTCCTTGAAAAGTCCTTGAATTTTTTTTGCCAAGTCCTGTATGAACCATGGTTAATGACCCCTATCGATTTTGGGGTTACTCTGTTTAAAGGTCAAGGTCACAGGGGCCTGAACATTGATAACCATTTCCGATCAATAACTTGAGAACCACTTGACTCAGAATGTTGAAACTTCATAGGATGATTGAACATGCAGAGTAGATGACCCCTATTGATTTTTGGGTCAGTCTGTTAAAGGTCAAGGTCACAGGGGCCTGGTCATGTAAAATCATTTCTTGAAAATAACTTGAGAACCACTTGACCTAGAATGTTGAAACTTAATAGGATGGTTGAACATGCAGAGTAGATGACCCCTTTTTATTTTGAGCTCACTTTATCAAAGGTCAAGGTCACAGGAGCCTGAACGGTGACTTGAGAACCACTAGGTCAAGAGTGTTGAAATTTAGCGGGATGACTGGACATGTAGATGATCCCTATTGCAGCCAACCATCAGTGTCTCTTTGACTTTCGCTCCTGACCCCTATTGACTTCTTGCCTATAGGACTTTACATTGGGGGAGACATGCGTTTTTTTTTACAAAAGCAATTTCTAGTTATAGCATTATATAAATTTGAGATATTGGCTTAATTTTTCAGAATGCATTTTATTGAGAGCAATGTTTTAGGTTGATCATTCATATGCATGAAAATACCCTGTTCAAAACATGTTGGTTTGACAAACGAGTATAATTATCATGCTGAGAGAGTCCTAAGGCTTTTTCACATGCAAACTTTCCAGCGCTTTAGCTCACCTGAGCACAAAGTGCTCAAAGGTGAGCTTTTGTGATCACCCTGTGTCCGTCGTCAGTCATTGTCCGTCGTCGTCAACAATTTGACTGTTAACACTCTAGAGGTCATAAGTTTGGCCCAATCTTAATGTAACTTGGTCAGAATGTTACTATCAATAAAATCTTGGACAAGGTAGATACTGGGTTATGTAGGGTCAAAAACTAGATCACCAGGTCAAATCAAAGGAAAAGCTTGTTAAACTGTAGAGGCCACATTTATGATGTATCTTCATGAAACTTTGTCAGAATGTTTATCTTGATGATATCAAGATCCAGATTGACACTGGGTCATGTAGGATCAAAAACTCGGTCACCAGGTCAAATCAAAAGAAAACATTGGTTAACACTGTAGAAGCCACATTTATGACCGTATCTTAACGAAACTTGGTCAGAATGTTAATTGTGATGATCTTTCGGTCAAGTTCTAAACTGGGTCATGTGGGTTCAAAAACTAGGTCACCAGGTCAGATCAGAGGGAAAGCTAGTTAACACTTTATAGGCCACATTTATTACCATATCTTAATGAAACTTGGTCAGAATGTTTATCTTGATGATCTTTAGGCCAGTATGTCAGGTGAGCGATACAGGGCCTTCATGACCCTCTTGTTTTAAAATCAGTGTTAACTAATGTCATTTTAAGAAATGAAAGGAAATTGAAAATATTCATCTTTAAATGTCATGTCTAATTATCTCAAGAAGAACTTGACCTAGATTCATGATTCATTATAGGAATTTTATACATTATGGGAAATTGTGCACTTTGTGTTTTATTTCAATTTCACTCGGAGAGAGTTGTGGCTTTTGAAATAATCAGAGATATCTGTAAGGCCTAAGATGTTTCTTGAGAGATTTTTCAAAACATATCTGACCTGGAGGAATAAAACATTGCAGAAATGTTACTCAGCATGTGAAATTTTGCAGTGGAGGTGTTATTAGCTCACCTGTCACATAGTGACAAGGTGAGCTTTTGTGATCACCCTTCGTCCGTCGTCCGTCCGTGCATCAACAATTTCATGTCTGCACGATAGTGGTTTCATTTATGATTTTATTTTAACCAAACTTGCACACAACTTGTATCACCATAAGATCTCGGTTCCTTTCTTGAACTGGCCAGATCCCATTATGGGTTCCAGAGTTATGGCCCCTGAAAGGGCCAAAATTAGCTATTTTGCCCTTGTCTGCATAATAGCAGCTTTATTTTTAATTTGACTTTTACCAAAGTGGCACACAACTTGTATCACCATAAGATCTTGGTTCCTTTCTAGAACTGGCCAGATTCCATTATGGGTTCCAGAGTTATGGCCCTGAAAGGGCCAAAATTAGCTATTTTGACCTTGTCTGCACAATAGCAGCTTCATTTATGATTTTATTTTAACCAAACTTGCACAAAACTTGTGTCACCATAAGATCTTGGTTCCTTTCTTCAACTGGTGAAATTCCAGTATGGGTTCCAGAGTTATGGCCCCTCACTGAAAGGGCCAGAATTAGCTAATTTGACCTTGTCTGCACAATAGCAGCTTCATTTATGATTTGATTTTAATCAAACTTGCACAAAACTTGTGTCACCATAAGATCTCGGTTCCTTTTTTAAACCGGCCAGATCCCTTAAGGGGTTCCAGAGTTATGGCCCCTGAAAGGGCCAGAATTAGCTATTTTGACCTTGTCTGCACAATAGCAGCTTCATTATTTCTCCCACCACACAGTGGTGTGGGAGACATATTGATTTACTCCAGTCTGTGTGTGTGTCTGTCACAAAGCTTGTCTGCACTCTAAGTCGAACATTTCTCATCCGATTTTCACCAAACTCGAACAAAATGTGTTTGACCATAAGACCATACCCAAGTTCGATAACTAGCCAAATCGGTCCAGGCGTCTTGGAGTTATGGCCCTTGAATTACCAAAAAATCGGTCTTTTTACTCTTGTCCGCACTCTAATTCGAATATTTCTCATCCAATCTTCACCAAACTTGACCAAAATGTGTTTGACCATGAGACCTCGGCAAAGTTCGATAACTAGCCAAATCGGTCCAGGCATTTTAGAGTTACGGCCCTTGAATTATCGAAAAATTGGCCTTTTTACTCATGTCTGCACTCTTAATCAAACATTTCTCATCCGATCTTCACCACACTTGAATAAAATGTGTTTGACCATGAGACCTCGCCCAAGTTCGATAACTAGCCAAATCGGTCCAGAAATTTTGGAGTTACGTCCCTTGAATTATCGAAAAATCGGCCTTTTAACTCTTGTCCGCACTCTAAGTCGAACATTTCTCATCCGATCTTCACCAAATTTGAACAAAATGTGTTTAACCATGAGACCTCGGCCAAGTTTGATAACTAGCCAAATCGGTCCAGGCATTTTAGAGTTACGGCCCTTGAATTTCCGAAAAAAATTGGCCTTTTTACTCATGTCCGCTCTCTAAGTCAAACATTTCTCATCCGATCTTCACCAAACTTGAACAAAATGTGTTTGGCCATAAGACCTTACCCAAGTTCGATAACTAGCCAAATCGGTCCAGGCGTCTTGGAGTTATGGCCCTTGAATTACCAAAAATCGGCCTTTTTACTCTATTGATTTATGGCCCTTGAATTACTGATTGGATCCACTCATCCAGACCATCTGATTGGATCCACTCGTCTAAAACATCTAGAGAAACTAACATTTTTCATAGGGGCAGTTGTGGGAGACATGCGCTTTTCTCAAAAGCATCTCTAGTTTATGATTTGATTTTAACCAAACTTGCACACAACTTGTATTACCACAAGATCTTGATTCCTTTCTTGAACTGGCTTTTGCAGCCATATAGAGACTTCATTTATGGTTTTATTTGATACAAACTTCCAAAATATCTTCAGGAACAATAAATCTTGGATTCCATGACAAATCAGATCCAATCGTAGGGTCCAGAGTTATTTTATATCTGATTACCTCCCCTGATTGTAATCAGAATGGATTTATATCAGTAAGTACTTATAGGAGTCCTTATTTGGATATAGGCCTTATAAGGACTTATTTGAAATTTCATTATTGTCATTAGTTGGACTGAGCCAATCAGGGTAGATAACTATGGACTGATTTTATGTCAAATTACCTCCCTTTATTTCAAATTAAAATGGGTATATCTCCGTAACTAATGAAGATACCGATCTGAAGTTTCATTTATGTCAACAGATTTATTTGGCAGATCCTTCTTTTGTTCACTTACAGTATTTTTTTTTAATTACTTCCCTTTTACGTTACTATAAATAGCTTATTTTTAGTAACTTTTTTATTATTGGCCGTAGGGAAAAGCCGAAACCACTTTTCTGTGGTACAACATGGATGGTACCTCCAATTTTTAGGTGTATTTGACATATCTGTACCTTGTAAGAATTTTTTTTTCTTTTTGGTTAAATTTCTTCCCTTTGTTTTTCCTGTCCTTTGGACTTAGATATTTTTTCTGAGGATCTTCTTGTCCTCAAGTGCAATGATAACAGGTGAGCGATATAGGGCCATCATGGCCCTCTTGTTTTTCATATTGCTGGACAAGACCAGAGTTATGCCCATTGAGTTTAGTCAAAAATTTGTATGAAGACCTGCGTAGCTTAAGTTTATGACCTAGAGTCAGAAAATTTTAATGGAATGCCTGGTTCAGCATGTGATGTTTTGCACCTGGAATATTGTTTGGAATTCATCAGAAAGATGAGAGTTATGGCCCTTGACTTGGTCAAAAATTAGTAAAAGGGGTTTGACGTTTTGTGTTACACATATCACAAAATGTATTTGTCCTATATCAAGACTTTTTATAGGAATGTTGTCCAGCGTCTGGTGTTTTGTTTGGGCCTAAATATTTTTATTGTTGAAACTTTATTGAAATGTTGTTAAGCATCTGAAGTTTTGCACATGAAATTTCATTTGGCACAGGTATGGTTATGACTCCTGACTTTAAAAGTAAAAATGCATAAGGGTCCTACATGTTTTTGTGTTGCAAATATCTCATTAAGAATTTGAAATAAAGATTAAATTTGAAAGGAAAACTACAAGTCAGCATCTGAAATTATGTTTTAGATTCCACTCAGCAAGACCATGGCCCTTGACACATAGCAAATATTTATGCTTGGGTCTTACAGTTTTTGTGCTTTCTAAAATATTAGGGTGCAGGAGTGGGGACTTAGATTTGCCCTTGTTTGGCTGTACATCCATCTGTCCAAACTTGTGTCCTGTATTTCTCAAAAAAAAAAATAGACCAGAGTCATCAAACTTCACAGGAGTATTATTCAGCATATGAAGTTGTGCACCTGGTGTTTTAATTGGTATTCACACAACCAGGGCAAAGTATCAAATAGTATATAGTATTTGAGTCATAAAACATTACAGGATTGTTATAATAGCATGTGAAAATGTGCAGCTATTCTGTTTCACTCTGAAAGACGAGAGTTATGGCTCTTGATTTAGTCTGAAAAAGGTTTGCATCCTTTGTATCTCGAAATATACTTGACCTCGGTAAAGAAAATGTGAATTCTTGTGAAGTTATGCAATGTTGTTCTCTTGGATTCTCTCAACCATACCAGAGTTATGGTCCATGAAAATAAAAAACATAAGAGTGTTTTAGTTTGTTTTTAGCTCACTTTAGCAGGAAGTGCTCAAGGTGAGCTTTTGTGATCACCCTATGTCTACAATTTGACTGTTTACACTCTAGAGGTCACAATTTTGACCTGTTCTTAATGAAACTTTGTTAGGATGTTACCCTCAATAAAAAATCTTGGACTTGTTCGATATTTGGTCATCTAGGGTCAGAAAACTAGATCACAAGGTCAGCTCAAACAAAAAGCATGTTAACACTCTTGAGGCCAAATCTATGACAATATCTCTATGAAACTCGGTCAGAATGTTAATCATGATGTTCTTTAGGCCAGGTTCAAATCTGGGACAGTTGGGTCAAAATCTAGAATCGGTCAAAAAAAGTCAAGGGAATAGCTTGTTTACACTAGAGGCCACATTTTTATGCCCCCCTTCGAAGAAGGTGGGGTATATTGTTTTGCAGATGTCGGTCGGTCAGAATGTAGACCAATCCGTTTCCGGATGATCACTCAAGAACGCTTGGGCCTAGGATCATGATAGGGAGGTTGGTCATCACCAGCAGATGACCCCTATTGATTTTGAGGTCTGTATGTCAAAGGTCAAGGTCACAGTGACCCTGAATAGTGAAACGGTTTCCGGATGATAACTCAAGAACACTTGGGCTTAGGATCATGAAAGTTGATAGGGAGGTTGGTCATGACTAGCAGATGACCCCTATTGATTTTGAGGTCAGTATGTTAAAGGTCAAGGTCACAGTGACCCTGAACAGTTAAACCGTTTCCGGATGATAACTCGAGAACGCATAGGCCTAGGGTCACAAAAGTAGATAGGGAGGTTGGTCATGACCAGCAGATGACCCCTATTGATTTTGAGGTCGATATGTCAAAGATCAAGGTCACAGTGACCAGGAACAGTAAAATGGTTTCCGGGCAGTAACTCAAGAACGCTTGGGCCTAGTGTCAGGAAAATTGATAGTTAGGTTGGTCATGATCAGCAGATGACCCCTGTAGATTTTGAGGTCATTAGGTCAGAGGTCAATGTCACATTAGCCAGGAACAGTTAAACAGTGTCTGATCTTCTTATCCAAAACCGCAGAGCCTAGGGCTTTGATATTTGGTATGAAACATCATCTAGTGGTCCTCTGCCAAGATGATTCAAATTATTTCACTGGGGTCTAATATGGCCCCATCCCGGGGGTCACATGGTTTATATAGACTTATATAGGGAAAAACTTTGAAAATCTTCTTGTCCAAAACCACATGGCCTAGGGCTTTGATATTTGTATTGTAGCATCATCTAGTGATTCTCTACGGAGTTTGTTTAAATTATCCCCCTAGGGTCAAATATAACCCCGCCCTGGGGGTCACATGGTTCATATAGACTTATGTAGGGAAAAGCTTTAAAAATCTTCGTGTCAATAACTTACAACATTTAAATTTTGACCACATGTATGGTTTTGAGTGGCAAGATGAACCTTGACATGAGTTGACCTTGATTTTGACCTAGTGACCTACTTTCACATTTCTGTATCTACATCCTTCAAATTTGGACCACATGCATAGTTTTGTGCACCGAAAAAAATTTAGACAGTGACATTGACCTAGTGACCTACTTTCACATTTTTGAAGGTACAGGCTTGAAATTTGGACCACATGCTTAGTTTTGTGTTCCGAAATGAAATTTGACCTTGATTTTGACCTCGTGACCTACTTTCACATTTCTCAAGCTACAGCCTTCAAATTTGGACCACATGCATAGTTTTGTGTACCGAAAAGATTTTGACCTTGACATTGACCTTGTGACCTACTTTCACATTTTTGAAGGTACAGGCTTGAAATTTGGACCACTTGCATAGTTTTGTCTTCCGAAATGAAATTTGACCTTGATTTTGACCTAGTGACCTACTCTCACATTTCTCAAGCTACAGCCTTCAAATTTGGACCACATGCATAGTTTTGTGTACCGAAAAGATTTTGACATTGACCTAGTGACCTACTTTCACATTTCTGATTGTACAGACTTCAGATTTGTACCACGTGCACATTTTTGTGTTCTGAATTGAAATTTAACATTGATTTTTACCTAGTACCTACTTTCACATTTCTAAAGCTACAGCCTCCAAATTTGAAGTGCATGCGTATTTCTGTCCACCGAAATGAACTTTGACCTTATTATTGATCTAGTGATCTACTTTCACATTTCTCAAGCCACAGCTTTCAAATTTGGACCACATACACATTATTTTGTACCGAAATTAAATTTGACCTTGAGCTAGTCTTGAAATTTGGAACATTGAAAAATGGCTCAGTGGATGACACTAAGATCACTTTGTAATCTCTTGTTAGGTTAATAGGGTAAAAGGTCAAGGTCAGATTAAACCAGAAAAGTAGAACTTTTATTTACAGTGAGCATATAATTTCTGTTCCTTCTGCAATTACTAAATGCATCAAGGTCCCCAGGTCAGATCAATAAAAAATATTGTAATTAAACTTTGTCAGAATTATGTCTCCCACCACACAGTGGTGTGGGAGACATACTGATTTACTCCAGTCTGTGTGTGTGTCTGTCTGTCTGTCACAAAGCTTGTTTGCACTCTAAGTCAAACATTTCTCATCCAATCAAAATGTGTCTGCCAATAAGTGCTTGGCCAAGTTCGATAAATAGCCAAATCGGCCTAGGCACATCGGAATTATGACCCTTGAATTACCAAAAAACACTCACATTTCTTTCGTAGTTTGGCGCCAAGTGGCGCGTATACTACTTAGTAGTATAGGTGTCCTTTTGGTGTCAAGAAAGCGCATGCACATGTGGATTAAGTAAACAGTATATAAAGACTAACTTACTATTTAGATGATTAGGCAGTTGTGGGAGACATGCGCTTTTCTCAAAAGAAGAGCATAGAAGGGCAAATAACTGCTTCAGTATTTTAGCCATATGATTGCCTCCCTTGTACACAATGTCATATTGTAATGACGTCGCTATTCAATGTGTACACAACTGATTACCGCGCTAAAGATGAAACTGTTGAATTCAATGAATCAAAAACATTTTTAAAACAATTATATGTGTTTAGTTTTGTCCGGTATAATAAAATAAATACCATATGGCAGCGTGTGTGACATTGATATTGTCAACCCTCGGAACAGAATGTCACCACTCGGCTTTCGCCTCTGGTGACATTCTGCCCTCGGGTTGACAATATCAATGTCACACACGCTGCCATATGGTATTTATATAATATCATCGATACTTGCCGTTTGATATATCAGTACAAACTTTTCTATCAATGACAGCTATATGAAATAAAATCGTGATCTAGTAGTAATTATGTCTTAAAATATGCCAGTAGTTTATTGTTTGTTAATTTTTACTCCTGTTGATTTTGGGTCTGTATTTTGAGCCAGCCTTTGGAACATTCACATTTATTTAGCAAAAATTGATGTGAGACTTAAGCAATTATGTCATATGATGTGGGTGATGAGGTGGAAGAACTATTTCAAATTTGAATCAAATCCATTTAGTAATAACTGAGATATAGTGAAAATACAACAAAATTAACCTTAAATTCTAAGTAAAAGGGGACATTATTCATGAAAACTTGGTGTCAGAGTTATGCACCTTGTGTCACATGATGTGGGTGATAAGGTGGAATATGTATTTTAAGTTTGAACCAAATCCATTTAGTAATAACTGAGATAATAGATTTCGGGACGCGATGGGACGCGACGGGACGCGACGCGACAAAACTGACTCCTATATACCCCCCAAACATGTTTGATGTGGGTATAATAACAATATTTGCAACACAGAGAATTTTAAGATGCACTATAAAATGGTATCAAAGGTATTTCTGAGTATCTTTTAATGCATGCAAGAAGTCATTGAAAACAATGTACAAGATAAGTTTCAACATCTTTAAGCTTCAATATTCCAGTTTACTCATAGATATAGGCGTATTATAAATATTCCAGAAAATTGCGGTTTTAGATAGTTTCTAGCTTTTTCTGTGGTACAACATGGATGGTATCTCTAATTTTAAGTTGTATTTTGACATATCGGTACCTTGTAAGAATTTTTTTTTCTTTTTGGTTTAATTTCTTCCCTTTGTTGTTCCTGTTTTTTCTGAGGACTTAGATTTTTAATTTTTCCCTTTGTTGTTCCTGTCCTTTGAACTTCAACAGTCAAAATTTTGCTTCTATCCTCCTCTGATGTAATCCTTCGCACATGAAACTACCGGCTTGATTTGAAAATAATTTTATTTGAAGTAACTTTGAGAAAATTTCAGCTGTATTTTCTCATAATTCTTTTGATTGTTCTTGATTATAATTTTTTGACCTTCTTGTCCTTAAGTGCAATGATAACAGGTGAGCGATATTCGGCCATTATGGCCCTCTTGTTTATATATTAATCAATCAGACGACTGGTTTCAACAAGCATTACAGGGTGAGTGTTCTATCAATGAGCTAACCTGCTGCCTGATGACACATTTTCTCCCCTTAGGTGATCAAGTCTGTACCTTCTCAAAACGTGAGGGCAAAGTCATGATATGGTCCTCGTAGGATATATAAACATGAAAAACTCAGGCTAAATATAAAGTTTTTAAGCCAACCATCATAAGATAATGGGCTGTTCAAACCACATGCATCTGTGGTCTGTCTGTCCCTTAACAATTTCTCGTATCACATCTATTTATGCCTTGTTATTTCAAAACCCTTCATTGATGGCAAAAGTTATAAATCAAACACGAAGTTTGATAGACAGATGGAACATTTTTCTATGCCAATCTTTATACCTTTAAAAACAAGGAGTGAAAAATAAACTAAACTAGAAGATGTTTTTGTAGAAAAGTGCATGTCTACCCCAATGCATATTTGTATAGGCAAGAAGTCAATAGGGGACTGGAGCAAAAGTAGAAGTGACACTGATTGTTGGCTGCAATAGAGATAATCTACTTGGCATGTCCAATCACCCCACTAAGTTTCAACTTTCTGGGCTAGTGGTTCTCAAGTTATGAATTGGAAGCTGTTTTCCATTTCAGGCCCCTTTGAAATTGATAATTGATGGAGTGACCCCAAAATCAGTAGGGGTCATCTACACTGCAAATCCGATTATCCTATGAAGTTTGGAGATTTTAGGTCAAATGGTTTTCAAGTTACGGTACAGACCAGAAAATAAATTTCCATGTTCTTTCCAATGCAACCTTGACCTTTATAAGAGTGACCCAAAAATCCATAGGGATCATCTACTTCTCACGTCAAATCATCCTATGAAGTTTAATCATTCTGGGTCAAGTGGTTCTCAAGTTACTGACTGGAAATGTTTTTCCATGTTAAGGCCTCTTTGACCTTGACCTTTTATAGAGTGATCCCAGAATCAATAGGGGTCATCTACTCTACAAGTCCAATCATCCCAAGAAGTTTCAACATTCTGGGTCATGTTAGTTCTGAAGTTATTGATTGGAAATAGTTTTCTATGTTCAGCCTCCTGTGACACTGACCTTTGACGGAGTGACCCTAAAAACAATAAGGGTCATCAACTCTGCGAGTGCTATCACCCTATTCAAGGTCAAATGGTTTTGAAGTTATTGACTAGAAATGGATTTCCATGTTCTGTCTGCTGTGACCTTGACCTTTAAGGTATTAGATCACTAATATTAATGTTTACAAAATGGCCTTTGCTTGGTACATTCTGAAAGGTAACCATGTTTTACAGTTTTTGCAGTATTTTGCAATTTTTAAACAACTTTTACCGTGCCGTTTTTTTTTAAATTTTGTACAACTTATGATATCTCCTCAAGCTTAAGTAAAGAAAAATTTCAAAGTGATAGCCACTATCCAAAACGTTTGCAGAGAACTCATCTTACCATTAATTTAAATAAAAGAAACATCAAACTAATAGTAAACAATTATAAAACACAAAATAAAAATGTATTGAAAACAATTCTCGGAATGTTGTCAAGGTGGTTTCGTAACAACAGTTAAAGCATGGTCTGTATCAGTACTAGAGATAACCAGGACACAACTGTTATCATGGTTGTGTTAAAACAGCTAGAGCATGGTCTGTATCTGTACAATAAATACATATGCTCCGGCTGTTGTCATGGTCCGGTAGCAACAGCTAGAGCATGGTCTATATCGGAACAATAGATAAACATGCTCCGGCTATTGTAATGGACCGGTAACAAAAGATAGAGCATGTATCAATACTATAGATAACAAGGCCCCAAATGTTTTCATGGTTGTGTCAACAGCTAGAGCATGGTCTGTGTCTGTACTACATATAACTAGGCCCCAGCTGCATTTATGGTTGTGCTACAACAGCTGGAGCATGTTCTGCATGAGTACTTTAAATAACATGCCCTAACTGGTCTGTATCTGTACTACTGATAATCAGACCCCAACTGCTTTCATGATTGTGTTACAACAACTACAACTGGAACATTGTCTGTATCAGTACTTTAGATAACCATGCCTAAACTTTTGTCATGGTTGTGTTACAGCAGCTACATCATTGTCTGTATCAGTACTTTAGATACCAAGACCCCAATTGATGTCATAGTTGTGTAACAACAGCTACAGCATGGTCTGTATCTGTACTATAGATTAATCAGACCCCAACTGTTAACATGATTGTGTAAGAACAGATAGAGCATGGTCTGTAGCAGTTCTATAGGAAAACAGGCTCTGACTGTAGTCATGGTCCGGTAACAATAGCCGGAGAATAATCTGTATTAATACTAACGATAACCTGGCTCATACTGTTGTCATTGTTGTGTTGCAACAGCTAGAACATGGTCTGTATTAGTACTATAGATATACAAGCTACAGATGTTGTCATGGTCAGCCAACAACAGCTACAGCACTGTCTTGCATCAGTTCTGTAGATAACCAGGTCCCAGCTATTGTCATGGATGTGTTACAACAGCTAGAGCATGGTCTGTATTAGTACTATAGATGAACAGGCTAAGGCTGTTGTCATGGTCAGCCGACAAAAGTCACGGCATGGTCTGCATCAGTTCTGTAGATAACCAGGTCCCAACTATTCTCATAGTTGTATAACAACAACTAGAGCATGGTCGGAATCAGTACTGAAGATACTCAGGACCCAACTATTGTCATGGTTGTGTTACAACAGCCAGAGCATGGCCTGTATCAGTACAATATATAAACATGCTCCGGCTGTTGTCATGGTCCGGTAGCAACAGCTAGAGCGTTGTCTATATCAGTGCAAAAGATAGAATGCTCCGGCTGTTGTCATGGACCGGTAATAACAGATGGAACATGGTCTGTATTAGTACTATAAATACACATGCCCCAACTGTTGACATGAATGTGTAACAACAACTGGTGCATGGTCTGTATTAGTACTATAGATGAACATGCTCCAGCTGTAGTCATGGTCCGGTTACAACAGCTACAGCATGGTCTGTATCGGTAATGTAACAAGGCCCCAGCTATTCTCATGGTTGTGTAACAACAGCTAGAGCACGGTCTGTATTAGTACTATAGATACGCACGACCCATCTTTTCTCATGGTTGTTACAACAGCTAGAGCATGGTCTGTATCAGTTCAACAGATAAACCTGCTTAGGCTGTTGTCATTGTCCGGTAGCAACAGTTAGAGCATAAGCTATATCATTACAATAGATAAATATGCTGCGGCTAGTGTCATTGACCGGTAACAACAGCTAGAGCATGGTCTGAATCAGTACTAAATATAACCAGGCCCCAACTGTTTTGATGGTTGTTTTACAACAGCTGGAGTATGGTATAAATCAGTACAATGGATAAAAATGCTCCAGCTGTTGTCATGATTCGGTTACAACAGACAGAACATGGTTTGTATCAGTACTATAGATATCAAGGCCCCAACTGTTGTCATGGTTGTGAAACAACAGCTCAAGCATGATCTGTATCTGTATTAAATATAACCAGGCCCCAACTGCTTTCATGGTTGTGTTACAACAGCTGGAGCATTGTCTGTATCAGTACTTTAGATAACCATGCCCAAACTTTTGTCATGGTTGTTTTACAACAGCTACATCATGGTCTGTATCAGTACTTTAGATACACTGGTCCCAGCTGTTGTCATGGTTGTGTTACATTAGCTGGAGCATGTTCTTAATCAGTACTTTAGATAACAAGGCCCCAACTATTGCCATGGTTTTATGACAACCGCTATAATATGGTCTGTATCAGTACTCTAGATACCAGGCCCCAGCTGTTGTCATGGTTGTGTTGCAACAGCTACATAATGGTCTGCATTACTTTAGATAAACAGATCCCAAATATTGTCAGGGTTGTGTTATCACAGCTGCAGTATTGTCTGTATCGGTACTATAGATTACCAGACACCAACTGTTGTCATGATTGAGTAACAACAGTTAGAGCATGTTCTGTATAAGTAATATAGGTAAACATGCTCTGACTGTTATCATGGCCTGGTACTAAGAGCCGGAGCATAATCTGTATCAGTACTAATGATAACCTGGCCCTAATTGATGTCCTGGTTATGTAAGAACAGGTAGAGCATGGTCTGTATTAATTCTATAAATAAAACAGGCCCCAACAATTGTCAAGGTTGCGTTACAACAGCTGGAGCATGATATGTACCAGTACTATAGATGAACATGCTCCGGCTGTTGTCATGATCCAGAAACATCAGCTGGAGCATGGTCTGTATCAGTACTATAGATGAACATGCTCCGGCTGTTGCAATGGTCCGGTTACAACAGCTGCAGCATGGTCTGTATTATTACTGTAGATACTTAGGACCAATTTCAATCATGGTTGTGTTACAACAGCCAGGGGATGGTCTGTATCAGTACAATAACATGCCACGGCTGTTGTCATGGTCTGGAAGCAACGGCTTGAGCAAGGTGTATATCAGTACAATAGATAAACATGCTGCGGCTGTTGTCATGGACTGGTAACAACAGACCAGACAGAGCATTGTTTGTATCAGTACTATAGATAACAAGGCCCCAACTGTTTTCATGGCTGTGTAACAACCGCTAGCGCATGGTTTGTATCAGCACTAAATGTAACTGGGGCCCAAACTGTTTTCATGGTTCTGTTACAACAGCTGGAGAATCTTCTGTACCAGTAGTATAGATAACAAGGCCCGAACTGTTGTCATGGTTGTGCTACAACAGATGGAGCATGTTCTGCATCACTACTTTAGATAACCAGGCCCAAACGATTGTCACGGTTGTGTAACAACAGTAAGAGCAGGATCGATGTCGGTTCGAGCTTAACTCGGGGCGTTAAATTCTTTATGTGAGGAATCATCAAGCTGGCTTACGGAAGGTCGGTCCCAGATAGCAGACATGCGTTGGCCCAACGTTGGGCCAACGGCAGACTCTTCGTTGGCCCAACGAAGATTTCTGACGTTGGCCCAACGCCATTTTGCTAATTGGCGCAACGTTGGCCCAACGGTTGGTACACCGTTGGCCCAACGACTGGTATCCTACACTCATCGTTGGCCCTCCATTGGGCCAACAACTGATATCCTACACTCATCGTTGGCCCTCCATTGGGCCAACAGCATTTTTTCGTCTATCATGGTTGGTCCAACGTTGGCCCAACGCCATTTTGCTAATTGGCGCAACGTTGGCCCAACGGTTGGTACACCTTTGGCCCAACGACTGGTATCCTACACTCATCGTTGGCCCTCCATTGGACCAACAACTGATATCCTACACTCATCGTTGGCCCTCCATCAGATGCCAACGCTATCCCAACGAAATTGAAAAAAGACTAAAACTAGCATTGTTTAATACATGTTTTATTTTCAGATAGTTGTGATTTTGATAACATTTAACAAAAAGAAATCTAACATTTATTTAAAGTTTGTTTGCAATTTTCCTGAAGAACTATAACAGAATATTTCATCACTACAACATGTAAAATATTGATTCCAGTCTTTTATAAATCTAAATATTTTTCTTAATTCAGTCACTAATTAAATCCTACTAAAGTGAATTACTGTCTGTATATTAACTCATTATATATACAAGTTCTGTTTGTTTGTTTTCTTTTCTCACTGAAGTTGCAGTTTTTTATATTTTTATTTTTTCCTGTGCACCACAGTGCTAGGCACTCCATTATTACTCCCTTGGACAGCACCCTGTAAAAAACAAAAATCATAATATTGATTAAACCATCTACGTCAAATTGATAACAATAACTAAATAAATGCACATAAACCTCTGAACATGAAATTAATTTTTGTCTGTATTTAACCGAGAAAATTATGTTAGAATTAACAAGAAAATGAATTTTTTTATTTATAGAAATTTAATACTCAACACAAGTGCCATCCGCCTGCTTTAGATTAACATATGTTCAAGTCATATGGATATAACATGCATACAGGATATAAAAAGAAATTCTGTATAAGATTCCACAACTTTATCAAAAATATTTAAAAAAATAAAACACTTCTACTTACAGTTAATAGCTGGAAGACCGGGTTTTTATTAAATCTAGACCTATCACATGTATAATAGTTTCCTTTACTTCACATGTCTATAAAGCTAGAAATCTGGCCTAGATAGTAAAATTAACCACTTTTCTGGGATTTCTTACATAACTCGGTTACCGAGAGTTCATGTTCTGGAATATTCAACAGATTTATTGTAAACATTTTATGATTGTATAAAATTAGATATTTGTTATAGAGTTAGTAAGGGTTTTTTTTCAATACTTTTTTCACAATTTTTTCAAGGTAGTAGATTTGAAATAGTTCAAAATATCATTACGACTGCAGATAAGTTTTAAGTTTAATTAGCCCAAATTTAACTGATTACGAATTGGTGCAGAAAAGTGTTTAATAATTAATTAAATATTGCATGTTACATCTACACAGCCTGTGTATACCTGTGGGGGCTTGTGATAAAACAGTGACCCGTAAAATATATACATGTATTATTACTTCTAATGGACGAACGTTGGGCCAACGTAGGGCCAACGATGTTTTCTCTGTATAAGTCTTTCCCTGAAAATCAATATCGGGCCAATGCAGAGATATCTGTGACTGAAATTTAAAGTTGGTTCAACGTTGGCCCAACAGCTGTATTTACAATACTTATTAATCATTGTTGGGCCAACAGTGGCCCAACAACGATTATCCTTTGACGGTTTTCCGTCGTTGGCCCAATGACTTCATGTTTACAGGGGTGGTTCTACCCAGGTCTCCGCTCGTGATGAAATAATGCACGGAGGGTACCCGGGGTCTTCTTCCACTATCAAAGCTGGAAAGTCGCCATATGACCTATAATTGCGTCGGTGCGACGTTTAACCCAACAAAATAAATATAATAAAGTTAGAGCATGATCTGTATCCGTAGTATAAGTAAACATGCCCTGACTGTTGTCATGGTCCGGAACCAATAGCCGGAACATGGTCTGTATCATTGCTTAATATAACCCAACTGTTCTCTTGGTTGTGTAAGAACAGGTAGAGTATGGTCTGTATTAGAACCACAGATAAACATGCCCCAACAATTGTCAAGGTTGCGTTTCAACAGCTGGAGCATGGTATGTATCAGTACTATAGATAAACATTATCCGGCTGTTGTCATGGTCCGGTAACCACAGCTAAAGCATTGTCTGTATAAGTATTGTAGATAACCAGGTCCCAAATATGGTCTGTATCAGTACAATAAACCTGTTTCGGCTGTTGTCATGGTCCGGTAGTAACAGCTAGAGCATGTTCTGTATCAGTACAATAGATAGACATGCTCCACCTGTTTTAATTGACCGGTAACAACAGATAGAACATGGTTTCCTTCTGTACTAAAAGTAACCAGGCCCCAATTGTTGTCGTGGTTGAGTAACAACAGCTAGAGCATGGTTTGTACCAGGACTATAGACAACCAGGCCCAAAATGTTATCATGGTTGTGTTACACCAGCTAGAGAATCGTTTATATTAGTTCTACAGATAAACAGGCCGCAACTGTTGTCATTTTTGAGTAACAACAGCTAGAGTACGGTCTGTATCAGTACTATAGATACTCAGGACCCAACTATTCTCATGGTTGTGTAACAAGAATTAGATCATTGTTTGTATCAGTACTATAGATAAACATGCTCAGACTCTTGTCATTGTCCGGTACCAACAGCCGGAGCATCTGTTTCAGACCTAAAGATAACCAGGCACCAACTGTTGTCATGGTTGTGTTATAACAGCTGGATCATTGTCTGTATCAGAATCATACCATGCTGCAGACGCTATTGCCGAACCATTATAAAAGACGGACCATGGTTATCTATAGTACTGATATATACCATGCTGTAGATGTTATAACCGAACCATTGTTAAAGTCGGAGCATGGTTATCTATAGTACTCATATATACCATGCTCCAGCTGTTGTTACCGAACCACAACAACAGCCAGAACATGTTTATCTGTAATACTGATATATACCATGCTCTTCCTGCTGATAGCAAACCACGGCAACAGTTTGGGCATGGTTATCTATAATACTCATATATATATATACCACGATGTTACTGTTCTTACCGAGCCATGGCAAAAGTCGGAGCATGGTTATGTATAGTACTCATACAGACTATGTTCGAGCTGTTGCTATCGAACAATAGCAACAGTTGGGATCTGGTTAACTACAGTACATGTACTGATATATACAAAGGTCTGGCTGTTGTTATCAAACCACGACAAATGTCGGTGCATGGTTATTAATATTACTCAAGTATACCAAGTTCCAGCTGTTGCTACAGAAGCATTACAACAGTCAGAGCATGTATATCTACAGTACTGATATATACCATGCTGTAGATGTTATTACCGAACCATTACAATAAACGGAGCATGGTTATCTATAGTACTCATATATACCATGCTCCAGCTGTTGTTACCGAACCACAACAACAGCCAGAACATGGTTATATGTATATATACAATGCTCTTTACCATGTCTCAGCTGTTGCTACTGAAGCATTACAACTGTTGGCGCGTGGTTAACAGTAGTATAGTACGAGGAGTTGGGGAGAGTGCTTGCAGCCTGCAGCCGGAGCCAGCGGAGCCGAAGGGTTACGTAATTGGTCAAGGTTATGACTCGCCCGGGGTCATTACGCGACCACGACGTCATCTAGCGGGACTGACTCATTATTTCCTAAGACCGTTCTTATTAGATAACGGTAAACTCATTATTTTTTCTTTATAATCTAACGACCGGATATTTACGACCTAATTACCGATTCCCGCCTAGCGTCCTTTTTCCTATCAAATATTTGACCTACCGGTATAGAAAAATTCATATAGTCTTACTACGCCTCATTTGTAACCCTTTAACGCGTAGATGCTATACTTAAGGCCGCCGGCAACCGACTTTTTAAATATAGAACCGCGATCGCTTCAAGAACGCCTCGGTTCTAATCGAAATGGATTCAAACGTCTAAAGCAAAGGTACAACGCAGAGTCATTATTAAAATTTTGATGAATTTATTTTTTTTATTTTTTTTTTATTATTATTCATTATTAAATCTCTCTCTCTCTCTCTCTCTCTCTCTCTCTCTCTCTCTCTCTCTCTCTCTCTCTCTCTCTTGTCTAGGGTGGCATTTCGCTCTCTGGGACGGTATTTCACTCTGCAATTAAAAAGAGGAACATTTATGAGACAGCAATAGAATATTTAGACCTCGGGTAAACATGCGGTAATTAAGTGAAAATATTTATAACATCAGTATTTACGACATTTTTACGACATTCGGAAGCGATTCATCCAGTAAAAATGTGTTCACAAACTTCGGTATAATGAAATTTAATTTACTAAATAATAGCAGTTAAAAATAACTTGAGATACGACTATGCAAGTGTTAAAATCTATTCAAATTATAAATAACCAGGTATTCCCCAATAGTATACGTGCTTAAACCAACTCCCACAATTCCTTAAGCTGAGCCTTCATCCTCTGAAGGCACACAAGAGCCGGGTGTTAAGTTAAATACCTTACTTTTCTATTTCTTTATTACCTAATCATTCTCTTATAAGTATATAGATACTGTATTATAATTTATAAAATACCAATCTTAATTGTAACTAATAGTGACTAATATTGAATGCTTACAATAACTTCTCCATCGAAAGAGCGTTTCTGAAAGAAAAGAAAATTGAAAATAAGTACATTGTACTATTATTCATTTAATATATAAGATAATCTCGAAGTAGCAATAACGGAAAGCAGGGTAAAATCTTTGATAGATACTAAATATCCCCAAGAAATGATCTATTAAATATTAGGACGCTGCGTACGAATCATAAATCGATACACTGTTAATAAACTGTATGATTCAATTACCCCTTTCTAGTAGTCTTATTCGTACTAAATTTAGCTAGAGAAATTATTATAAATCATAATCGATATACTCGTAATAAACTGTATGATTCATATTTAATAACCGATCTTAAATCGGTGACGCTAAATAACGACACAAGAGTTATGAATCATAACCCACGGGCTATTCGTGGACTCTATTAATCATATATTTAATTTATATAGGAGCCAATCCCAGGGTGGAGACGCCGCGGTGAATCATACTAAACGACGCCACGCTTCCTAAAAGACGCGATATATATTAATATTAATGACAACAGATATACGTTATTTCAAACCACCCAATTGCTGGGCAGAGAAAGCTAAATTTTAGAAGCCATTATCCAATGAATATACTTTATCCGTCCTAACGCTACGTAACTGAGTATAAATACGACTATTTTGAATTCTAAAACTCATATATAGTTTGACCAGTAACACTTTACAGACCCTGATTTTACGCGGATATAAAATATATTTTACCGATTCGGAATCCTCGATAAAAGAATTTATACGTGTATTAAGTAATACCCTACGAACTATTAATAAATGGATTATAGCCCTCACGAGGTAAGCACATTTTAAAATACATTCTACAAAATCATCATCTTATAATGTATGGTAATAATCCATATATTACACGATATTCTAATAGATTGAATACCGTACAAATATATTACCGGAATCCTGGTCTAATATATTGAAATTATGAAATATATTAACTTACTTGATGTTGTGTCTTGTCCATGGTTGCGATAGGAATGAAGGGGTAAGCGGGAGCCCTAAATATATTAATAATCGTATGTGCCCACCACCTGCCTCCATCAGGTTCAATTTTGAGTTTATTACAAATTTTTTGAATTTGGCTCGTACGATATATCGCCTTTGTGTAGTACTACCGTACTTAATTTCTCATACAGTTGCCGTATTTCTGTCCAGTTATTGCTAAATGATAGAACTTGCAATGTTTTGTATAGGAAATTATAATAATGATAGACAATGTGCAATACACTGTCCATCTATTACCCTTTACCCGCCTTTGAACAGTCCACTAGTTACATGTCCATTTAGGCATGAAACTACTCTGATCTCAACCCTTTTATTTATATCACAACAGACAAGTTTATTCCCTTATTTGTCCGTTCATTCATTAATTTAATTCCTTTTCGCTTTACCCGGTTCCTAAATTATTTATTTTCATATTTACGTTAAGTACGTTTTTATAGCGTTAGACTTAATTCCTGAACATGATAACACCCTTTTTGTAATATTTGGCTGCGGATGCTATCCAGCCATACGCCGTGGACTAGGTGAAACATATTATCCGGTATATAAGGCCATACCAAATTGATTTGTCGTTCGTCGGAACTACCGCATCAATAATTTCATTACCGAGAAAAAAAAATAAAAATCACCCGCCCGCACGTACATAAAAATCTCCGAAAAAAATTTTTTTTTCCGATTACGAGGTCCGAAATAATAACGGCAAAACAGGTTTTATCGCTGTTTTAGTGCGTCAAAGTGATATTGATCGGATTTCATGCGTCCGTAATACATGTAGCTGATGACCCAAACTCAAAAAGTCAGGAATTATGATGTTGTTCATCATTTGTTTTAAATCTAGAGTGTCTGTGCTAGTGCCACACATGGCTTTTGATGTGCCGGTTGGTAAAGAAGTAGGCACGTTCTACTTTTGTTTAATTTTATTATACAGTGAAAAGAACGAAGCCCGACTTGTAAGACGTGCACGGGGATGCAGTTAAAAATATTTTGAATTATTGTTCAGATATGAAGTTTCCATTTGTTATCAGATGTTTAGTTCAGTATTTTAGATCTTAAGCGCAAAGCTGAGGCCGACTACTATCTTAAAAAAATGTTTGATCACAGATCCTGACCGACCTATAACATTGTCTCGGCCAAAATCTTTTTGAAGGTAACTTCTTTAGTACAGCAGTCAGATATTCTATCAAAACACATTTAGTCAATTTAAAAATTGTTTAGCCTTTCAAATAAGTAATGTAGATATGAAAATAATTTCTAACAAAATCTGTCCTTTTGTAAAAACAAAGAAAAATATCAAACAGGGAATGCCCTAACCCTAACCCCAATTTTGCCTGTTTGTATATTAATTGGCTGTGAATTGATAGATCGAAAGAAACTGAACAAAAAACCAGACCTCACGAACTCTAAATTTTTAGTTCAGTCAAAGCACAACAAACAACACTTTTAAGGGTGGCCATATTGGGATTATTCTTTATCCGGCCTGTTATCATATTTGCCTGAAATGAATCTCTACCACAAAAACATAAGCTAGCCTGATCTGTTAAGAAATTATTCCAAAGGGATTCGAGCAATGTCGAAGCATCTGTATGCCCAACTCTGTTTGGTCTCACTGGTCAAGTGGTTTATTACTTCACCTCACCTCTATGGGTTGGAGTTCCACTAGGGGCACAAAGTTGTTCATGTGTCGAAGCCATCTGTGTTTCAGAAGAAATGTTATTCCACACATGTGCCTGTTTTGTCTTAAATATTCCTCATCCTGTGCTGTTAAATAGGCACGCCTTCAGATTAATATAGAAAATTTAAAATTGGAAATAAGACACTCTTCCCTTAGTAATTATAAAATAAAAAAACGAGGTGATTCAGTGAGTTTTGGCAAGAATTTATTTGCAAAATCATTCATGCAGTTTTTAAAACGTATAGAAAAGCTATATACTGTGTTACCCACACTCTAAATGTTTGATTTCTGTGTTATTTCTAAAGAAATGTTAACTTCGGGTATAACCATAACCGCCTCTTCAAGGGTCCAAGCTGGGGAAAAAAATAAAAAAGCCCGCTCGCTCCATGTAAAATCTACCCGCCTCTGAAAAAATCAAAATTGAGGAAAAAAAAAAATAAAATAAAAATTTCGTTTGCTCGCTCCTATTTTATTTTGAAAATTTTCCGAAGAACTATTAATCAATTTGGTATGGCCTAATCATATTGAATCGTGAATGAGCAAAGGGGGAGAACTAGCAGAAAACTCAATAGTTTACTAGTTAGGAGTTAACATTCTTGATTAAACGGGCGTCTATTCCGCGCATAAATTTTCGATAACGAATAAAGGGAGAGAAATATTTGAATAAATACCGACTTTCCAGTTATATCCAAATTTTCACTTCATTCCATTATTATCATCTTATGTTTTCTTCATTTCTGTTTATCTCTATTTAATTTTAAAATTTTCACTCAATAAAATCAAAGGGGGTGTCCGCCATGGTCTAATTAATCCAGGGGGATTTTACCCGAGAAGGAGAAGGGTGCTTTTGTCCTTTATTCATAATATGATATTAAATCATATTACATCAGGGTACTCATTCAGTGCTGCATGCCTGACATGATAGTAAACTATCTGATATAATATATTCATGTTCACGTTCACTTCACTTACTTTATATATGTTATAGCAAAAGGATTACATGTGTGTATTTGTTAGGTTGGCGTGGCCCTTAGGCCATACCAAATTGATTAATAGTTCTTCGGAAAATTTTCAAAAAAAATAGGAGCGAGCGAGCGAAATTTTTATTTTATTTTTTTTTCTCAATTTTGATTTTTTCAGAGGCGGGTAGATTTTACGTGGAGCGAGCGGGCTTTTTTATTTTTTTCCCCAGCTTGGACCCTTGAGGAGGCAGTTATGGTTATACCCGAAGTTAACATTTCTTTAGAAATAACACAGAAATCAAACATTTAGAGTGTGGGTAACACAGTGTATAGCTTTTCTATACGTTTTAAAAACTGCATGAATGATTTTGCAAATAAATTCTTGCCAAAACTCACTGAATCACTTCGTTTTTTCTATTTATAATTACTAAGGGAAGAGTGTCTTATTTTCAATTTTAAATTTTCTATATTAATCTGAAGGCGTGCCTATTTAACAGCACAGGATGAGGAATATTTAAGACAAAACAGGCACATGTGTGGAATAACATTTCTTCTGAAACACAGATGGCTTCGACACATGAACAACTTTGTGCCCCTAGTGGAACTCCAACCCAAAGAGGTGAGGTGAAGTAATAAACCACTTGACCAGTGAGACCAAACAGAGTTGGGCATACAGATGCTTCGACATTGCTCGAATCCCTTTGGAATAATTTCTTAACAGATCAGGCTAGCTTATGTTTTTGTGGTAGAGATTCATTTCAGGCAAATATGATAACAGGCCGGATAAAGAATAATCCCAATATGGCCACCCTTAAAAGTGTTGTTTGTTGTGCTTTGACTGAACTAGAAATTTAGAGTTCGGGAGGTCTGGTTTTTTTTTCAGTTTCTTTCGTTCTATCAATTCACAGCCAATTAATATACAAACAGGCAAAATTGGGGTTAGGGTTAGGGCATTCCCTGTTTGATATTTTTCTTTGTTTTTACAAAAGGACAGATTTTGTTAGAAATTATTTTCATATCTACATTACTTATTTGAAAGGCTAAACAATTTTTAAATTGACTAAATGTGTTTTGATAGAATATCTGACTGCTGTACTAAAGAAGTTACCTTCAAAAAGATTTTGGCCGAGACAATGTTATAGGTCGGTCAGGATCTGTGATCAAACATTTTTTAAGATAGTAGTCGGCCTCAGCTTTGGGCTCAAGATCTAAAATACTGAACTAAACATCTGATAACAAATGGAAACTTCATATCTGAACAATAATTCAAAATATTTTTAACTGCATCCCCGTGCACGTCTTACAAGTCGGGCTTCGTTCTTTTCACTGTATAATAAAATTAAACAAAAGTAGAACGTGCCTACTTCATTACCAACCGGCACATCAAAAGCCATGTGTGGCACTAGCACAGACACTCTAGATTTAAAAGAAATGATGAACAACATCATAATTCCTGACTTTTTGAGTTTGGGTCATCAGCTACATGTATTACGGACGCATGAAATCCGATCAATATCACTTTGACGCACTAAAACAGCGATAAAACCTGTTTTGCCGTTATTATTTCGGACCGCGTAATCGGAAAAAAAAATTTTTTCGGAGATTTTTATGTACGTGCGGGCGGGTGATTTTTATTTTTTTTTTTCTCGGTAATGAAATTATTGATGCGGTAGTTCCGACGAACGACTAATCAATTTGGTATGGCCTTATACCCGCTATAGCTAATGCATACAGTATTCTCATGAAGCACAAGTATGACAATCTTTCAGCATATCATAGGTTGACAACTGTAAGAGGCGGCCTCGAAGAGAGGGTAAGTTGAACTGTTCATGTCGTTTGTTTAATGACAGTATTACAGTTGACACACAAGTGAACCTTATATGAGAGTAAAATACGGAATTTTCCTGTCAACACAGGAAGATTGTAAAAAATAAAAAAATGAACATGTGTGCTGAAAAAAGGAGGGAGATTTTACTGTAATTATACCATTGTATAAGACTTACAGTTTTATTGATGTTGTTTTATATTATATAAAAATATGGAATAAAATGTGCTATGCAAATCAATTGTCTTTGATATATATTTACATTATTTTAGCACCCCTGAAAATTACTTCATTGCCTTTTGTGCATCATCAGGAGTCATCTGTCCACTCCAGACCTGTCTGTTTTATTTTTTACTGGATTTTTATGAAACTCAACAGAATGTTTGTCTCAAGGAATTCTGGACCAAGATTGTTTATAATGGTCATGTAGGGTCAGAAAGTAGACCTGTCTTAGACTCAAATGATAAAAAAAAATCTAGTTTGTGTGATAGAGGTCACACGTTTGGTTGCATCTTCATGAAACTTCAATAGAATGTTTGTATGAGTAAATTCTCAGCTTGTTGGTCTTTGCCTTCAAACATATGTTACAGCTATAACAAGTAGACCCAAAACATCAATTTACAAATCAATTTTTAATTGTAAACACTCTTCACATGTACAGGTAGTTCTACAAAAGGAACAGCACTTGCAGCCTTGAATAATTGCTTCCTTTTCAAATCCAAACACTGATAGCAACTGGTTTCTCAGACAAGAAGTGTTATTCTTACAGTTAGAAATTATATCTTCATTTATTCCAGGCAGATTTTTTGCTATGTTTCTTGAACTGTAATATAGGGAAGCCGTTGCTGGCTGGCCACGATTCCAGCTCTCCCAATCTCCTGAAAATACTGAGAAATATTTCTTGGAGGGCAGGCATGTACAATATTAGTGACATTTTCAGGATCAAATCCCATTCCTAAAATGGATGTTGTTAACACTAGTCTAATGCGTGGATCTGGTTTCTTCAATTCTTGTATGGTTTTGTCAATTACATATTTATCTTGTCCAGAGCAAATTGCACTGTACATAGTTTCATCAATGTTATTTGACTTAAATAAGTTGTTCAAATACATAAGAACTTGACTCATGTAATAAACTGAGAGAAACAACAGAGTGACTGGAAATTTTTCCTTCTCCTGATAAAGTTTGTCACAAATTTCATGAGTAATTGCTTCATATTCTCCCTCAACAGCAGCTGAACTTCCCTTCTCAAACTTTTGTAAGAACAAATTTGGTTTATCAGGACTACTTTCGATTATGCTGTACTCACTTAAGGATAGTTGTTGTGGTAATTTCTTTTTCTGTTCGGCAGTTAGTGTTGCACTCAAGGCAACAAGTGGTACTTCAGGAAAAAACGCCTTTAGAGTTTTCAGTTCCTTGAAGGCAGTTCTAAACTCATCTCCCCTGAAATATGAAAAGCGGATGAAAAGTTCCTAGGTATAAGAAAGTTCTATACCAGATATAATGTTTTAGTACTTAGGCTGGAAATATATTATAAATTGTACTTTGATTGAATGACACAACCTGTCCTGTATAGTTTGTGTCCTGTATTGATTACTAGTATATAAATATTTAAAACTATTTACATATATTATAAGACATGTTTTTCTATCAAAAATATGTTTAATTGAACCCTGGCTTATTTGAGATGAGCAGATGAGTAGCTTGAAAATATGCAAATATGCAATATTCAGATTCCCTGTGTTCTAACAAAATTTAATACATTCTTACAAGATGCTTGAACATGCTCTGAGAAATCATGCGGGACCACCAATCTGTCCACTTTGCACCAGCAATATATTTATACATTTGTATTAGTCTGGGGAGGGAATCAAACCCTCTTACATGATTTTTGATGTTCAAGCAACTTGCAAAAATGCCATTCTGGTGGCTATTCCTATCACAGTTGGTTTTCCCAAGTGTTTATTTATAACTTAAATGATCCAAACTGAATTATATTTGGTAATTATATTCGGTAATATAAAAGTAAGGATGGTTTTCACTAGACGTGGCTCATAACTTAAAGGAAGAAATGTATGTTTGTGAAAGAAATGAAATCCTGCTGATGTGCAAAAAAGTGGACAAATACGCAGCCATATGTAGGACTTGAACCTCAGACCCCCTGCATTAAACAAAGAGATCTGAAGTGTATTTACCACACTATACCATATAATATTACTAAAGGGTATAGTGGGGTCAAAAACGCTTCAAATCCCTTTGGCATGCAAGCAAGGTGCTGTACAGAGTTAATATGTAATGATTATGTAGCAGTTCTCGTATCGTCGGTCTTGGCAGCTCAAATGGGAGAGCGTCCGCATGGTAAGCCAAAGATCCGAGGTTCAAGTCCCGGTCGAGGCTGCGCATTTTTCCTCTGAATGTTACATTTAGGGGCGCGTCTGGGATGTTCACCCTTGGAGCCCACGCTGAGCGAAGCAATTTGGCTGGGGTGTGCATCTGAATTCGGTCAACAATCTGCAGCCGACATTGGCCAGGAGTGCCAATGTCTCGCAATAAGAGTTAATATGTAGCAATTCTGGTATCGGACAGTCTTGGTAGCTCAAATGGGAGGGTGTCGGTATGGTAAGCAGCCAAAGGTCCAAGGTTCGATTCTGCACATTTTTCCTCTGACTGATACAAATGAGCCGCGCCATGGGAAAACCAACATAGTGGGTTGGCGACCAGCATGGATCCAGACCAGCCTGCGCATCCGCAACAGTTTCTCTAATTGCTATAGGCTCTGAAAGCGAACAGCATGGATCCTGACCAGACTGCGTGGGTGCTGGTCGCAAAGCCACTATGTTGGTTTTCTCATGGCACGGCTCAAATAGTTATACACATGAACAAACTCACCATTTATCCAGGAAATGGCACTCATCAATAACAAGTGCTACCACGTGATCCTTCAAAGTACTTCTCAGGATTTCCCTTCCTTTCCTAGTGTTAAGGAGGGCTTCTGGGTGGCACAATACTATGGAAAAATCTCCTTCTTTAATCCGCTCAATACTAATTTCAGAATGACAGGAAAATCTATCACTGCCGTCCTGGAAGTCCTCATCGTAATCATCATCGACATTAGCACAAATGTCAAGTCGACAGCAGGATATGTTATGATCCCTCAGTGCCACACACTGATCTTTCTGTATGATGTTTAAAGGTGATACCACTAACACAACTTATTTTTTCACATTTTCACCTAAAATTTGCGGAAGCAAATGGAAAATAAGACTCTTCCCATACCCAACGGGCAAATTTACAATCACGCCCCCTTTCTTACTAGCCAAATATAGGAATGCTTCACGCTGTTTGTCCCTCAACACAATATTTTGATCATATGAACGAACAATTTCGTTCAGTCTCTCCATTTTGTTTGTTTACATATTTATGCGCGTTGAGTGTAAAGAGGCATGAAAATAGTTCTATATTTATCTTCAAAAATATCATCTTTTTGTCTGATTTAAGACAACTATTCGCCAAGCCTTGCATTTGGATAATTAAAATTCAACTTCCATTTAAATAAAATGCAAATTTCCAGTTTTGCCAAGATTCTTGACATTTAGCCTGTTGCAGAGGTGTATGGTGAGGAACGAACGACAACTCTGCTTGGAGATTGGAAGGCACGGAGAGTAGCTTTCCTGCCGTACCACAACCGTATTTCAGTATGAGTAAACTGTATACTGACCTAGGGGTCTGTATGAAAATTTTACAAATATCATTAGGAAATGAACATTATGATAAGAAAACCGACTGATGTAAAATGTAATACTGTCTGTATTAGAAAATTTAGCTGTACAAGTAGTATTAAAGACAAAACTGGATACTGGAACAGGTACTATAACTGTCCATTGTCACCTATCACCGACTATCGAATTGTGACGATAATCAATGCATTCTGGTACCAAAAAAAAAATAAAGAATTAAGGATAATAGTGATGATAAAATTACACCAAAGTCTCAAGAATATGCAACTATTTAATTAAAAAACTGTAAAATACCATATTCGGATATAGTGACTGTACCCACATTATTGCCACTAGAGACTGTATAGTTACAGAAACACGCCTGTCATATGACACGTTCTACCTGAACAAAAAAGAAAAAAGAGAATAAACACAGGCATGCGGAATGGTTAATGTAAAAAACATAACTAGTGGAGCATAAAAGAAGAGGCCAAAACTGAGCATAATGAAATAATCCAGAAATACTATACCAGAGATTAATATTAAAACTCAAGCAGAAAGGTTTATACATATGTTAGTTCTTAATACAGGCCCACTCCCTCAGCGAAAAACAATTTATTTTGTTATCACCAAGAGATTACGCGGGGCGTTTACTACATTGTATGTATTAGGTTGGCGTGGCCCTTATAGACAGGGACCCTCACCCTGTATTCATGAATCTTGTAACATCAAGTCGTAATAATGAAATGAATGAACTGGCACGCAGAAAAGTGCCATTCAAATATTCCAAATACAATGTAAACACAAAGTCACCGCATCCGAATGTTCCAATGAAGTAAATATAATAGTTTAGCACAACCACTCTAAAGCTGAAAATACCACCACAATCCGATAATGTTATAATATGCAATTAATTCAGAATTAACAGTTCTATCAATTCAGTATTCAATATAATATTCAAAAATTATAATATTATAAAGGTTGGGGGATTTACAGACAGCGATCTGCATACATTTCAAGGTATTGAAATTAATATTTAAGTAGCAGTCCTAAGGCAGTGAGTTTTATATAATTTTTTAAGGTATTAATTAAATTGGAAACGAAAATAAAGCAAAATAAGGTGTCATGCATCCTTAGCCAGCACTACAGACACTATCTTTCGGTTCAGCCTGTGCTGGAAAAAACCAAGAATATATGACATTATACATTCCTTGTGAAAATGTAGTGGTGCCTTAAACATGTTTTACTCAGCTGAAACACTCGGCACTTTAATGCCACACATTCAAAATGCAATCAGCACAACAGACATCACTGACTAAGGAGAAGACACAAACAAAAGGATAATGGAATATTTTAATAAAGTAAAGATTCTATTTATATTGTATAGTTTTTTAGTGCAGAATATCTCATCTTTAGTTTAAATTCTCAGTTGTATGGGCAATAAAAGTTGAAATTATCATCTATATTTTTTAGTTTCTCTTGAAAATAAAACAGGGGGGACTGTTGGTCTATAAAATTTAGTTTCATTTAAGTGCAGACTGTGCAGTTCTTTAATTTTAGTTCCCAGTTGTATGTGCAATAAAGTTGAAATTATTATCTTTAGTTTTTTAGTTTCTCTTGAAAATAAAACAGGGTGGTGTATTGGTCTATAAAATTTAGTTTTTCATGAAAATAAAACAGGGGGAGTGTTGTTTTATAAAATTTAGTTTATCTTAGTTCAGACTGTACTATTATTTAATTTTAGTTACCAGTTTTATGGGTAAAAACAGTTGAAATTAATATCTATATTTTTTAGTTTCTGAAGAAAATAAAATAGGGGGGGGGGGGGGTGTTGTAGATTAAACCGTAACGTATAACACAACACATAAATGATAGTCCGTCCATCTTTTAAAATATTTTAGCCATGTGTATAGACACTATGAAAACTTAACTACCTGTCTGAAATTAACCCATACATCATTGCTTCTTTTCAACAAATATGTTGAAACAGCAGTATTTCGGTGACTGACTACTTCCATATTTACCTCATGAAATAGCATCAGTAAGTCCAACGTATTTATCTCAACACAAAATTTCCCCGTACAAAATCACCCTGGGCGCACAAATACCGACTTTCCAGTTATATCCAAATTTTCACTTCATTCCATTATTATCATCTTATTTTTTCTTCATTTCTGTTTATCTCTATTTAATTTTAAAATTTTCACTCAATAAAATCAAAGGGGGTGTCCACCATGGTCAAATTAAGCTAGGGGGATTTTACCCGAGAAGGAGAAGGGTGCTTTTGTCCTTTATTCATAATATGATATTAAAACATATTACATCATGGTACTCATCCAGTGCTGCATGCCTGACATGATAGTAAACTATCTGATATAATATATTAATGTTAACGTTCACTTCACTTACTTTATATATGTTATAGCAAAAGGATTACATGTGGGATAATATACTTGCACATTACGCAGATACGCATTATGGCACAAGCCACACAAACACTCAGGTATGCATTTTATAGCAAATATTTTCTCTTCTATTTTGTTCTTTTTGTTGTATCACAAATTGACAACACATAGAGCCTGAGAATTCACTCTAGAAGACACAATCAATCTTTTTATAATCACACACAGTGAGTACAAAAAAAATCTTTGCCTTTACCATACAGCGATAAGAAGCTATTCATTTCCATATTAAACTATGTATTATGTAAAGAATCTTTTAATTTCTATTTCAATTTCTAGGGCGGTGTTCAGTTTAATACGTTTCATTATCATTCAATATATATTATGTGAAGAATCTTTTAATTCTATTTCAATTTCTAGGACGGTGTTCAGTTTAATACGTTTCATTATCATTCAATATATATTATGTAAAGAATCTTTTAATTCTATTTCAATTTCTAGGACGGTGTTCAGTTTAATACGTTTCATTATCATTCAATATATATTATGTAAAGAATCTTTTAATTCTATTTCAATTTCTAGGACGGTGTTCAGTTTAATACGTTTCATTATCATTCAATATATATTATGTAAAGAATCTTTTAATTTCTATTTCAATTTCTAGGACGGTGTTAAGCTTAATATGTTTCCAGGACAAAAAGTAAATGTTATTTCTTAAATCGCTACTCTCAAACGTAAATATTACTTATTCATTATTCAGAGTAAATTGAACAAATACTGTATATACGAAAGCCCGTTGATGACTTCTCGCTTCATACTTCTCACTTCATACTTCAAAGTTCACTCTTCACAGTTAAGACTTCATACTTCAGAGTTCACAGTTCACACTTTAGAGTTCGCACTTCATAGTTCACAGTTCATACTTCACAGTTCACACTTCATAGTTCGCACTTCATAGTTCACACTTCACATTCATACTTCTTAGTTCATACTTCACAGTTCACAATTCACACTTCTTCTTCGTACACATTACTACACTGTCAGACCAGCAGCCTCGATGCATAATTAGTAGCAATTACTGTAAAGATCAGCACTTTGAAAAGAAAAATATGTAAAGATCAAATCGTTTACTGCCCTGGGGGAAATGTGACATTGTTGTGGTGAAATTTGTCAACAAACAGACGATTTTTTTAATGTTAAAACCCACAGAATTTCACAATGTAAAATTTGTTGATCTCTGCTACCCGTATGTATGCGTCAAAGTGTAGGAAAAATATCTAGAAATATGAGAAAATCAAAGAAAACAATTTCAGGACTGTTCGATGCATGACTGTGTTATCGTGTATAGCAGATAATATAGATAGCTTACTTTTCTATTACACTGGTATAACATGGACAGGATTATGATTGTCAAACGGTGTTCACTCATCAATTTCACTTTATAAACAGATTGTTTCCCTTGTGTAAAGAGGGCTTATGGGTAAGTCTCTACATTCTCGAACTAAGAACGATGTCATTAAGCAGTGTATATTTTTTGAAAGCCACCTTTAAATTATGGTAAATTTACTTGTAATTTAAAAAAAAATATTAAAAGTTGAAATTATTGAAGATACAATTATTCGATGACTATAAGAATAAATTTATGTTGTGTGTCGAGTTGTCATAAATAAAGTTAGAGTAACCACCCTTGTTATTCATGAATGACAACAAATATGTAAAATGTACTGAATATGTCATATTTAAAATCGCGGCTTTTGAATTCGCCGATATTCAAAATCCGCGAATATAGCAAAACTAAACCTCCGCGAACAAAAGCCCCTATATAGAACATAAATTCACTTTTAGGATTTGTTTCTGCATTGTCATGTATAGAACTAAAACGGAGTGCATTTTTATACCTGTATTGTTATGTTAGCCTCATGGCAATAAAATAAAGTAATGAAGAACTACAAATGAAACACATATATTCCATTCAGGAAAAAAAAACACTTGCGAATATTATATTGTAACACTTCTGGTAATCTTTAATCGTTTTAAAATCTAAACCAGTAATATAATCGTTCTTTACTTACTGAACCATCGAACGTCTACCATATACAACTTGATTTTATAGCCATCCATGTTATATCGAGTAAGAATGGAACGAAAAATGACAAAGATGTTCCCGTTTCTGAAGAAAGCACCACATTTTGCATGAAATTACTTTAACGGATCCCAAATCCTGCAAGAGATAGAGACATGCTCTATCTGACTTGGAACCTTATTTTAAATCAATTTAAAAAAGGGAGGTAAAATGTCTTGAAAAAAAAGGTTTTCCTTTCAACATAGTAATGTTTCATATTATCTAAATATGGATAACATATTACTGACATGGACCGACAATCCTTTGGTATTGATAAATATACAAAGTTTACACCAAAGTACTCCTATACTATAAAAAGGGACGTAATCAGATATTTACTGTATGTTGATTTTTAAAACTGAGTGTGAAAAGAGGTTTCTTATGAAGAAAGCATGAAAGTTTGTATTTATGTGTTATAAAGTATACTGAATCAGGAAAGGATTACATATACGATTTGTTGGCTTGAATCAACACCCAAAGATGAGCTACGTTGTATTTATTTCAATCAAATATATCTAGAACTATTTCCAAAAAGTTAATTCATGACCTTCATCAAATATAACACTTGACACAAAATATATTCAGTTACATTTTATAGACATTTGCAGTTCAAGTAAATCTATCAATCTATATCTACTACTGTTTGCAGATCAAATTGCCCTTTCGCCCTTTTTTAAATCGATAGACTTGTAACTTTACGTCACAAAAGCAGATATGCTGAAACTATTTTTGGATCTCGTCTATACAGGTAACTCCGCCTTTCCGATACGAGTAAAAAAATTGCCGAATGAACTTGTTTACATTGGCTACATGACCGAGAAATGCTGATTTAAATACTGTTGGAACAGGTGTTTAACCGGATTGTAACAGATGTACTAGATCTAATCTTCATTTAAAATTTAAATGAATCTTGCCATAATGCACACTACATTTTAGTAGCGTGGATGTGAAAAAAAAGACACACTCTTATACATTTAAGGCCTTTTTCTGCCTAAATTTCAGTACCTTTTGCTGCAGACTTTTCTTTTAAATAATGTATCTCGTGTTTAGTTTTCACAATAATTATAAAACGTGTCTGACTCGAGTTGTGGATTCGCTCATCATTGATTGAAGGGCATAAGTTCGATTCCCGGAACCGACCATGCCTCTTTAGTTGAAAAAAGTCGGCAATTTCTTACGGAATATGTGAGTCTTAATCTATCCTAGGAAACAGATACGAGTTATTTTCTCCACTCAAAAGAACTTGTCATCGCTAGATTTAGGTTTAAATGCTGATTTTGTTGCGAATATGAGATAAATTCAAATAAAACTTGCATGTATCAAAAGGTGGTCCAAATAATTGTACTCAAGAGTTGAATATCGTTATATTTTTTGACTACCTTTAAGTAGACAACGTAAAATATCAAAATGTAAAATCGGTCTACCCGAGGTTTCATTATTTAGACTAATCAAAAGATTGATTCAATTCCTCATTAATGCAAGCGATAAAACCAATACTATTAACTTTAAATGACGGTGTGCTGTTATTTATCCTCAATTATTCTGGTCCTTTTAGAGTGACCGTCACAAATATAAAACACTAAACGTCGAATTATTTTGACTTATGTGAGTCTATTACCGGTTCTTTCAAGGCTTCTCAACTGCCTGTATGTAACTAACTGAAATAGTGTTTAAACGACTTCAAATAAATAGTAGATGAATTCACATACACGTAAACCCCACCAAAAAATAAAATAAGATTTTTATTTATTTTATATGGGTTTTACGGCGCACCAACACAGTATAGGTTATATGGCGCTAAACAGGGACTACAAATTTTGGTTTCATATCTCATTTACATCGAAATAGAAACATGAGGTATGGAAATAAAAATTTTAAAAACTAGATCTATAATGGAGATAGATTTGCGATAGTTAAGCTATGGAAGACTCTGCAAAAGTTTGAATATCAAATAAATCAGTTTTTATGGATATGACAATTAGATCTACAAGTGTTGCGTAGCTTGAAGGTTCTAAAACCTTGTATACCTTGCGTGGTTGGATATTCCGTCGATAATAATTGTCATAACAAACAAAAAACGCTGTTTCATTTGAATGTAGTTGAAATATTCTATATTCTACTTTTAAAACAACATATCTATTATCACCTTATTGCACTTTACAATGTATGCAAGTACTGCGATACTTCAAAGATAGTCAGAGCGCGCGCTTTGTGTGACGTCAAGATAAAGAAAAAGGTTTCACGACAAGGTGAATGAATAATTAATTGTGGATGAGGCGGGGTTAACCTGTCAGGATTACTCCAAAAATAGCTTCAGCTTCACCGTTTTTGTGCCGTAAACGTGCAACTCTATCGATTTCAAAAAAGTTGAAGGGGCAATTTAATCTGCAAACAGTAGTAAATCTGGATACCGAAAACCATTTAGCAATTTAGGTAGTTTTAATTTAGTTTAAGAATATTTTATTGCAAATGTTACACAAGATACATTCATACACATACATACAGACATAACAACACAAGCAATAGGATATTGACGGAAGTATTGAAATTATACTTATCGAGTCAACCTCCGGAAAGATAATATTTACAATACTATGGATGGCTGTTAAACTAATGTGTAACACATTCTTAGTTATTCATGAAAAAGAAAAAAAAAGAAAAATGAAAAACCAAAAAAAAAAAAAGGAAAAACAACAAAATGCTCAGAAATGGAAGGTAAAGATGAAATAAAAGTATTAGTACATCGCCTTTTTAGTATTTAGAATATTTTAGCAAAATTAGGTAACCATAATGGTTAAAGTTTGAAATAGTACATAGAAGAACTATATTCTCTAGAATGAAAAGGGAAGGAAGAAAATATGTAGAGAAAATGTTCAGCTGCTCCAAACCACTCCTAGCCTTATATACTTAACAGTCTTGTTGTCTGGAGATAATGACAGTGTGAAACAGTATAGGGGTCAGACCACAAGTCAAGCGAACCTATGGCTTCCAAGGATAAATTGTTGGACAGCTGTGAAGATTTGTCTGTTGTCAGTATCAGACAGAGAAGTATCACCATAAAGTAAGGTGTTAACAGTGATAGACTGGGTGAAATTACCAACAGAAATTAACATTACATGCCGAGGAAGGTAATACAGTCTACATTCAAGCAAGAAATGTGAGTTGGTCTCGGGTTGTCCGCAATGACAAAGGGGAGAGTTAACAATATTACGTAAGAACAAATGATAATTAAGACCACTGCATTTCATACGAAGTCTAGCATGAAGAATTTGTGCTTTTCTACTTCCACAGTAATAATAAGAGGGAGTTTGACGCTGGTCGGCCTTAAGACGCCTCTTTAACACACTAAGCGACGGTGCATTTTTGATGTCATCCGAAAGATCGTTCCATTCGCGCACAGTCAAAGAAAGAAAGGAATTGAAATATTGTGAAGTGCGAGAAGCCACCGAGCGGAGATCACCGGAATTGCGAAGGTTGTAGTTGGAAACTGAATTAACGACTGGCGGGACGAGACTGATCAGATACGAAGGAGAAGTGCCTCTGCACATTTGAAAAAACATGATAATTCTGTGATCGCGCCTTCTATCTTCAAGCGTCCTCCAATTCACCTCTAGTCTTAAGTCATGCAGTGATACTAGCTTGGTGACTCCAGTTACGATTCTGGCACACTCATTTTCAATTTTGTCAAGTTGTTCCTTTTCATATCCTGTGCAGTTGTTCCAGATTACATCTGCATATTCCAAAATCGGTCGTATAAAAAAAAGGTATATCGTTTCAAGAGATCTTCGATCTAAGACAATTTTCAGCTTGCGCATAACATTAACCCTTTTCCAAGCCTTGCTTGTTATGTAGTTGATATGATGATGCCATTTACAATCGTTTGACAGAGTGACACCAAGATGTTGATGATAGGAAACCTCAGGAATCTGGAGTCCTGCCATAAAGAGGGGTAGATGTAAATGTTGATTTGCTTTGCAAGAAAACAGTAAAGATTCAGATTTTGCAGGGTTGAACTATACTAACCATGTATCGGCCCATCTGGATATTTTCTGGATGTCCGTCTGTAGTAACTGAGTTGCCTGTTCAGGTTGGTCAACAATAATATAAAGGCTAGTATCATCAGCAAACAAGCTGATTTCACTGCCAATGTCAACTACAATGTCATTAATAAAAATCAAGAACAGAAGAGGCCCAAGAATAGATCCTTGGGGGACACCAGCACCGATACCTTTCCAAGTAGAAGAGGTTCCAGGAAGGATAACCCGTTGGCGTCTATTGAAAAGATAGTTAGAAAACCACTCAAGTAAGGATCCAGTAATACCTGCATTTTGTAGTTTTACAAGAAGACCTTTGTGCCAAACCTTGTCAAAAGCTTTGCTGATGTCAAAAAAGACAGCCCTTACCTCAAGCCCTTCTTCTAGAGCTTTGCAAAATGGATTGTAGAGAAGGGTCAACTGACTGACAGTGGAGTGGCCAGGTAAGAAACTAGACTGCACCGGGGTTAGAAAATTTGTGTCATGAAGGTGATTGTAAATATGTTTAAATAAAACGTTTTCAAATGCTTTTTCTACACAGCTGAGAAGGGATATAGGCCGATAGTTGTTTGGGAGAGAGGAGTCGCCTTTCTTAAAAACAGCACACACGTTTGCATCTTTCCAGGACAGAGGAACGTTTGCTGAGTGCAGAGAATAGTTGAATAAAGAACAGAGAGGGCCGGAAAGTTGCCGAGAAGCCTCGCGCAGTATACAGTTACTAATTCCGTCGGGACCAGAAGCCTTCCCTATTTGCAAGTTTCTGAGAACATCCTCAACTTCATTCTGGATAAGAGTCACAGATGATAGCTGGCGTTCAATTGGAGGGACGGTTGGATTCGGTGGAGTTTTACCGTCATCATTTAGTTGAGTCTGATTTGCAAAGTACGTATTTAAAAGGTCAGCCTTTTCTGCATCACTTGTGGTTGGCATATTAGTGACAGGATCGATAAGGGGTGGGATAGAAACAGAAGAATCTTTAGTTATGAAAGGCTTCAATGTATTCCACCAGTCTTTTGAAGCTATGCAGGTTTTAAGTTTGTCTACGAGATTAATGTAGTACGTGGAGTTGGCCTGCTTGATGGAACGTATAGTGTCATTACGGATCCTTCGAAATTTAGACCAGTGCTCGGCAGATCCCGACAGTTTTGCTTTTTTATATGCACGTTTACGCCTCCGAATACATCGTCGTATTGCGCTTGTCATGGGACATCTCTAGGACGTACAGTAACAGTTTTATTTGGAATAAGGTTTTTACATATCGATAAAATTGTGTCTGTTATGTTAGAAGCGTACGCATTGGAACACGATTCCCAATCTGCTGACGTAAGACTTTGTCGCAAGAGGTCAAAGTTGCATTAATCGCACATCCAAATAAGCCTTGTAAACGTAATTGGCTTAGGTTTACAGAATTTAAGAATACAGTACGTGGGACAATGATATCTGAGCTCCTGTTCCAGGAAGTGATCACTGACACCGGAAGCTACAACAGATCTTGGATTAGAAACGAAGAAGAGGTCAAGTATAGAGCTTGAGTTCTCTGTAAAATGCGTAGGCTCTTGGATCAATTGGGTGAAATTATTTTCTTGACAAAGTGAGGCAATTTTTAAGTTGGAGCGTTGGTCCATAATGTTCCAGTTGAAATCACCTGTTACGATTATGTCATGAATACCGGTATCGATAGCAAGAGAAAATGAATCGTCTAAAAGAGTGTTGTAGACAGAGTCAGAACCTGGGGGGGGGGGGGGGGGGGGGGGGGGGGGGGGGGGGGGGGTAAAGGTTCCGAAAAGTATCGTATCCGTTTGTTGTTGCGAAGAGAGAGTTCAATCCAAAGGCATTCCAATCGACTGGGTTCCGAGGTCGGGTCTACGTTTGAAGTGGATACAATCCTTGACATAAATCACCACTCCGCCATGACTGTCCCCAAATCTGTGTTTGCGAATCGCTGCGGATGGAAAGAATGTATAAGAAGGTCATCATCTGAAATGGAATCATTTAACCAGGTTTCAGTGAAAGCTAAAATATCAAAGTCGGTCAGCTCAGACGCAAGGATATCGATCTTGTTGTAGATGCTTTGAACATTATAATGGACGAAAGATAAGTTGTTACTTAGACTCAAAATATCAGAAATACCAGAACATGAGGAGACTGAAGAGAAAGAAGAATGACTGGGAGATGGTCCAGGATTTTTGTGAATATCACCAGCATTCATAAGTATTATATATAACCAGAGGTAAAAAGTAACTTGGAAAAAGCACCATGTAAGATTCTGGATAAAGATGACGTTGGTAATGTAAAGTGAGGTATTCGGATGCACGCTCCGCGAGGGATGATGGTTATAGTGTACTGTATTATATGTATGAAGTATGTTATAATATACAGAAAAGACAGAAAACGTGTTATAGAATAAGCACAAACACCAAATCATGTACAGCGAAGGCAAAAAGTGCGAGGGGCATCTATAGCAGATCATTCGAGATTCAAACAGATGCAGTTCTTACATAGAAATGATGCCCAACATAACTTACAGGAAGGGAGTAGCCATTCGTAGCAAGATGTGTCTCCAGCCTCATTAGGATACCGCCAGGAATAATGACAATAAACCATAGGTGACTAACCATTGTCAAATGGAAACAAGTAATACATATTCCTGAAGTATCCTTTGATTACTGCAAGACTATTTCTAGAAGTGGCGGGGCAAAACTTAGCCAGGACAAGCTGAGTTACTGAATAGGCAGTGATAAAGAAGGGGAGTAAGAAATAGAATAAGCAGGACATGAAAAGAATCAAAGACTTTTATCGTGAATGGCACACGAAACATCTGATAGTATCAAAAGTAATTTCAGTTTAGTAAAGTAATTTACTGAAAAAGTGCTTTAATAACTTAGCGGACTTAGACTCTGACGGAATCATTGCATAAAACAATGTGGCATCTACGTTTACAATGATCAATCGATAACTGATTATTAATGAAGATGAACTTACAGAATTATAATCAAGTACGCTTAAGACATTTGATCGGTTACAGGCATAAGGCGCAGAGAAACATCCTCAGCAATATAGAAGTGATCAAAGTATATAATTTATTAATGTGCGTATATATACTGCAGTTATACTGCTATCCAAAAAGAGCGAACCTGTCTGTACATGATACTTCGGGATACATCGTAATAACTTAGACTAAAATTTAAAACAACAAGTTCTATAGTCAATATCAGAGCGAGGTAAAAAAGATTCAGAATATTGCTTACATACAATATGTAGAAGACTATACGACAAGATGTAACAGTAGTAGCCATGTAAATAAATAATCCTAATAACATAGTCATCATGACGAGCCTTGCATAGCAATGTACATAACGATTTTAAATATATTAAGTATACAAGCCTTCGTACATACTTTAAGCAGAACTAATTCAGTGCAATCCTTTTAAACGTTTAGAATGACAGGTCTATTAAGAACTAAAAATAAACAACAGAAACTGATGAACATCCAATATCAGGGCGAAGTAAAAAAGATTCGAAATATCCACATTCATAGCGATAATGTCCAAGCTAACATACATGCTTAGAGCAGAACAAATTAGTGCAATCCTTTGAAATATTTAGAATAGCTAGTCTATAAGTACTGAAAAAATCTGATGAAAAACTTTCTTATAATACGTACGCACGCAAGCACGCACATACACACACACACGGGCACGCACACACACACACACACACACACACAGGCATATACATAGACAAAAACGTTCACTCAGTATGCATATAACCAAGTGTTTATAAATCATCAGCGTTTACGCAGGTACGTTAGCTGCTAGTACGATAACAACACTGAGCCATACGTCATAACAACATATAAAAAAAGCACCTGATTACATTCGTTTAAAAAAAAAAGCATCATCACCACATCATCATCGTCAACATCGTAAATAAATAAACATATAAAATATAAAAGTGGTACATTTCATATACTGATTTGTCACGACCCTCATTAAATTTGGCATATCGGTCATTTCTAGAAATAAGTAAATATATGAACGGTAATACTACAAATATTCAGTAGCGTAAAACAGTGGAATTTTCAATATGAGTCTTATAAAGTATGTTCACACTGAGCCATACGACATAACAATCAGATAAATATTCGAAGACGACAAGAGCATCTGTTTACATTCGTTTGCAAGAAACATCATCACACATCATCAACATCATCATCATCATCATCATCATCATCACCACTATCTAATTATCATCAACATTATACATTGTTCAAAATCGTTTGTTAAGATCATCATCCCCACATCCACACATCATCATCATTATTGATATCAACAGCAGCAACAAACTCATATGAAGATGTGGTTAATTTAAAGAATGATTTCTCGCGGCTCTCGTTAATCATTGAATGATAATTTGGTCATTTCATATATGAAAGTAAATGATTATATGAACGGTAGCATTAGTATTAATGCAAAAATATTTCAATAATTCAGTAACGTAAAACAGTGAATTTCCAATATGTCATTTAAAAATATGTTTTCATATAAAAACTTTAAACAAAATGTTTGTTTACGATGGTATCAACAAAAAACAGGTTCAAGCCTCTTAAATTATATAAATTCAATAGTAACAAAATGACATGGTTTATATAACACACACAGTTCATAATCAGCAGACAGTACAAAGGTATGTAGTGTACCTGTGCGAAAAAAGGACCTGTTTTACAGCTGTTAAACGTCTGTAAAAGACCTGTATTTTTAAATTACAACTGTAAAAGACCTGTAAGTGTAAAACTGATCAGAAATACAGTTAAAATTTTCAGGTGTAAAATATGAAGGTCTCAATTTACAGCTGTAAAAAAAATACTGTTGAAAGTTACAGCTGTAAAATGGTCATGTCTCAAAATTACAGCTGTAACATTTTTGGAGGGAAACATGAGTATTGTCAGCCATCTTTAATGCATTTTGGCGGGATATAACTGAAATTCACACAGACATCACATCTTGTAAAATTTTGGAATTTAAAGCGGTGTAGAGTAAGTACAGATGTTTAATCATCTATTATAGTTGTAAAAGGACATGTATAAGTACATACATTGACAATTTACTCTTTACTGGAAGCCGAAGTTTAAAAGAAATAATTACAAGATTGTCATATGTTTTCATGACTGACAAAGAAAGTTTTATAAACAAGATCTGCATATGTTCTACTTTGTATCCTACTCTTGAATTTTGCTGTTGCTATACTGTAATCATACCACATATACTTTACGTACTAGATCATTTATTTTGCCATTTTCATAGTAATTGCTACCTTATCTAGGGAATTGCAATTCATCCTAAAACTTTTTGCACCTTTACTTTCGTCCCTTAAAATAATGTCCTCTTTTTCAATACCTACAATATTTCTACAGCTGTATTTTTTGGGCAATTTTACAGCTTTAACTTTTTTCATTTTTACAGCTGTAACTTTTTTTACAGGTGTAGCTCATTTGCATATTTCGAACTGTTTTACAGTCGTTCGACAGCTGTAAATTGAAATCTACAGCTGTAAAATCAATCTTGTTATATAAAATCTACCGGTGTAAATTTGGAATAAGCATGACTGTTATTTTGAACAAAAATACAGATCTTTTACAGCTGTAAAATTTCGTACAGGAAAACTGTTATCGTCTAAAGGTAGATATAACAAAGCCACTTATACTGCACAACAAATATTCGCAAAGGCAGGATCAATAATTGATTGTACAAGCCATATGTCGAATGGAACCAGTTCTTCACTTGCAGAAACTTTATGAACAGACTGGGTATTGTCTTTTATTAGAATTGTTCCATCATGTGACCAGCAACTATCAAGCTTTTTATTCTTAACAAGTTTTAATTTGCGTTTGCCAATATTAGATGTAGTTTATGTTAATTAAAAAAAAATGATGCGTTTTGCATTAGAAAACTTGAAATATTTGCTATGTGTGGGTAGATGCATTTATCAAAAACCTGTCAAAATGCAGATGCAGAAGTCATGCAATAAATTAAACATTGACGAAGATTTCAAAAACGATAACAGCAAAAAACTAGTACATCATTAATGTGTGAGTTTTGCCTATACAACGAAAGGATATTAGTATATTAAATAAACAAATAAATAAATGAATAATGATAAAAAGACCAAGAATATTAGGATATGAAATAAACAAATAAATAAATAAATAATGATAATAACAGGTTCGAATATGCGATTTGTTCACATGTATAGAAGTTGGGATTAGGTAAGAGCAGTTACCCTAACAGTCAGACACATTGTTAGGTCCCTTTGGAGATACACAATATGCCTGCGCGGATCTTGGCAGTTGCACAATACAATATATCATAGAATGACATAGTGTTTTAGTGACGCAAATATTTTGAAACATAACTATATATCTACTGTTACTGTTGTTTTAACCTTTAGCCTGCTGGTGGCAAGTGATTTTGCCTTTGCGATCAGTGCAGACCAAGATCAGCCTGCACATCCGTACAGGCTGATCATGGTCTGCACTGTTCGCTATTCAGTCAGTAAATTTTTAGTGAACACCCCTTTGAATAATAAGTGGCCATGATGGACAGTCCATTTTAGAAGTTTAGCAGGGTAAAGGTTAGAGTTGTGTCCGGGACTGCATTATATAGGGCAATTCACAGAACTCTGATTTTTCAACATTCTAAGTCTGACATAATTTATTTTGTTATTTATCATTGTAACGAAGTAATTAAAGGGAAAATCTGCGAAATATATATTAAACATTTTAAAATCTTAGAAAAATTATTAATGAATCCTAGTACGGGCCAAGTATCATCCAGAGCGATCAAGCCGTTGAAGCATACACGTTCCAGGGTACGTTACATAGGACTCTATACGAAAAATGGTCATACTCCTTAAAATATCCGGGGCTGCTCCAGCTGCAATTTTAGACACTGTCACGATATGAGCGGTGTGATAAACTATGCATTTAAACAATTATCTTTGTAATATGTAGTACAAATGTGACAAACAAAATATATTAACGCTAGAATATAGCAAGAGAACGCATCTCTTGCCAAAAAAACTTCAAGGGGAAGCCCCAAAAACCCGATCCGCCGGGAGATGGATACCCCCTCCCTCACCTACCCCACACTCGCGCGCCTCTGCTTGGTTCGAAGCTATGCTGATCATATCGGGCATACAGTTAAAAATCATCCAGGTATGCCACTGTCTGACATATGATATAAAAATGATTTTTCTGATGTTCTATAAAAAAAGTAGAGAGTCTACCTATCTTTCAATTAACTCCATGGGCGTTACCCGGAACAGCCTTAAAACTGCGATACTGAGTGGTATTCCTAACATAGACTAGCCACTAGACTGATAATAACTATATTTCTATATTTTTCCCTTTTTTGACAAATTCAATTTCATAGAGACAAAAGCCAGTCTATTTCAGAGATTTTCACACAGGACTGATGTTGAAATTATCATTGATATTGGACATAGAATATAGACTGGCTCAGTTCACTACATTCAATCATGAAAATGTAAAAAGATATATCATAGTCTAGGAGCTAGTCTATTCCTAACACTATGTGGGACAAAGAGCACATATCAGCTATAATTATAACTAGGACGGTCTGCAATAACCATTTCCGTGTTGAATGAGCTCACTCGGCTATACAGATACTCAACTCTGACCCACACGTACTCTGATATGCATGATCAATTCTTATTACTGACATGATATTAGTAAATAGACCGATTTGGAACCTAAGATAATAATACAATGTTTCCTTATTTCCAAAAAGGCTTATGTAAGATAAGTGTAGCTCAGTTATTTTAAGGAGACATCAGTTTTTTTTAAGGAGACATCAATTAATCTTTACTTTCAAAGATATATATCTAAATCTATTTGGCATGGCTTCCTTTTATGTCTGCAGTAAATCACTGCACTTTAGAAACGTGTATAATTATAAAGATAAACCTAGGGCTCTATGGTAGGGTTCTGACTGGGAGAGGCAATCTAGTGGCAAAGGTGTAACCAGTTCAGTACGAAGGTCGTTGGTCCAAACCGTACATTGGTCCAAACCGTAAACAGTCAATCTCATACGATACCAGTACATTTTTCAAGAAAGAAATCAAATTTAAATAGCTTGGTATCATTAATTATGGTATAAACAAGCAATAATAAATACAATAATACATTTAATACACATCCCATTTTCTTTTGTTATAAAGAACGCATTAACCTTTACCCTGCTAAATTTCTAAAATGGACAAGTCCATCGTTCAATTTGGGCAGTACCATTTACTATTTGAAGGGGTGTTCACTAAAAATTTACTGACTGAATAGCGAACAGTGCAGACCATGATCAGACTGCATGGATGTGCAGGCTGATCTTGGTCTGCACTGGTCGCAAAGGCAGAATCACTTGCCGACAGCAGGATAAAGGTTAAGATGATGGTATGCTTTTGCTTGAAGTCAATATTTGTCTTGAAAAACATATGAAATTATGTTTTATATAATAAAATAAAATATAAAATAATATAAATAAGATGTTGCAATACAAGAAAACCACAAAACAACCCCTTATTTAGCCTCTCTTTTAAATGTAAATATATATGCCTTATAATTATATTCATAGGGAAGTCTAACTATCCGTACCTCATGTACAGTATTAATACTGTCAAATTGATGTGAGAATAAAAATTATACGGAACATGAATGCAGACTGTTATATGAATTACAGTATGTACGTATATGAAAACTTGTTTTATGATATGCCTTTAATAAACCTCAACATGTAACGAATGTTTAAATAATGATTTGATATCATTAAATACTACAGTTATTTTGTTTATTTAAGTGATATGATATTCATACTAAAAAAATAAAGTCATCCTGTAAATGTGATTTTAAAACAATATTCTCCTTTTAGGGCCTCATCGATGTCATTTATCTGTGTCTTATATATACAATGTGTATAAAATGTAACTGAATAAATATCGTGTAAACAATTATTACTTATTGAGGTCATAAATTAACTTGCTTTCGGAAATATATGAATGCAATGAATAAAACATAGGTCCCTTTTGGAGGCCTCATTTTAAGCTGACTGAGGTTAGCGTACCGCGTGTCTCCTCCTTTGTTTTGATTCAGTATACTTCAGAAGAGTAATATGCAAAGTTCCGTGCTTTCTTCACAAAAGGAAAGACATCTTTTCCCTATAACCTTTACGCTATTATATGGTATTTTCCCTCATAAATCGTTACATAAAACCGTCTAAAAAGTATTTGATTCTACAACTTGAAAATAGTTCATATACAACATGATATAATATTTCTTCGTCTTAGGGACATCCATGGCCGAGTTGTTATGTTCGATGGCCTTGAATCACTTGCCCCTCACCGATGTGGGTTCGAGCCTCACTGATTCGAGCCTAACCCGGTGCGTTGAAATCTTTATGTGAGTTAGTCATCCAGCTCGGTCGTTCTATTACGGTGCCCGCCCGTGATGAAATAATGCACGGAGGGGCACCTGGATCCTTCTCTATCATCAAAGCTAGAAAGTCGCCATATGACCTATGATTGTGTCGGCGAGACGTTAAAACGTAACAAACTTCTTCGTCTTCGTCTTCGTCTTCCAATATTCCAATATTTGGTCAGGAGTCTTCTTCAGACTGTATTTTTATTTCCAGACTGTAACCGTTAATTTGAGCTAAACGGGTTAATTTAGCTTCCGAACAACTGGTGTTCACACACGTTAATTCTGAAATACACTGTGATAAAAGATACACTATATATTTACAGTATATGATATAACGAAAATGTTCAAATAAAGCTTTTAAGTTTAAAACGAAGCCAGTTGACACATATAAGTTGAAATATAAAGCTGTATATTAAATGATATAAAATATGTCTTGAATTTAAGGACTATTATTTTCAGATGTGATAGTTATAAATGGATCCTGCTTTTGACTGCTACAGCAGTGACTATGATTGATTTTGGTCTGGTGTTTTCTTTCGGTGCCATGTTTGTTACAATGATGGAGACCTTTCAAACAGATCGTGCTGCAACAGCAACTGTACAGTCCATTCTTATTGGAGTTACACTGGGTTTTGGTAACAATCAATTTGTTCAGCTCTTGCTCCTAGAATACATTAGAATATCATGCTTCTTACGGAAGTCTTACTTAAAGTCATGTGACAAACTGAAATATAATCGAAGGATAATCATAGTTTAAACACCAAATACGTGAAATTTGACACTGTATAAAAGTCTTCATGAATTTAATATTATTATGATATTTAGTCTTGATTGTTGATTGCACCTAAAGTTTGTTAAAATATTTTAACTGAGATTAGCCATCACCCATTTATACGCAAGGGCACATTTTAATATATGTCTGTCGGTATATCCTCACAACATCGCATCTTTGTAATTATATCCTTTCAACATTAGGGACATTACTAAACCACTCCACTATTTTGAATACTTGCTTATTAATAAGCTAGTTAGCTAGGTATATTATGTATTCTATACAGCATTCTGCACCACATCAAGGGCCACAACTGTTATGTTATTTGGATAATGTTGCTCATTATTGGACATAAAAGCAACCAAACATAATAAAAGAAGTCTTGGTTTGATTGAATATGTTCATGTGAGGTAATGAATGTTACACCAATCACGCCTCTCTAGTACTGGCGTAGGCGGAATTCTGTAATTTAATAACACTAAATGGATGCAGCGACTCAAAGACACGATATGATACTTTTATTTATTAAATTTTCAGATTTGACGCTTTGTGACAGAGCTTGCGTTTCATTTTATAATTCGAATTTCGATGACTTAGTTTGGTTAACTCCCATTATAATTACTTTTACTGCATTTCTGTCTCGTGATCAAGAGTTTATTCTAGATAACGGCTCAACCGGATCTTTAGCATAGTCTTTCAAATCTAGTCAGTACGTATTTTCACAAACGTTTAAGTTAAAAGAGAACAAATACAGTGTATAGGTAATAAATTCTCTTTATCTCCCTGCATTTATTTAATGCATGTAATCCATTTCAGACAAGTTAATTCATAATGAATATTTCAGTCAAGATAACGCACAATAAATATTTCAGATAAGATATTAAACTCATAACATTTTTCTTCAAACAAGGCAAAGCATGCTTAATATTTCAAATACTAGTAAGATAACGCATTATGAGAGTTTCAAACAAGATAACGCAAGTGTTTCAAACAAGATAACGCATTCTAAAACTTTAAAGATTTTCTTTTATAAAAAACAAAGAAGGATTTTACGGTGTATTGTCTTGTGGATTAGAACACGTTTCGCAAAATGACCTATTCGTACTTTTGGCTATTCCGGGTTACTCCATCGTATTTAAAGCCGCATTGTATTCCAGATTAGTGTCCCTTCCTGGTGTAATTGGAACGTGTTAGAATGGAAATAGAGTTTAGTTTTGCGTGCTTTGTTGGCAAATAAAACACGTGTTTTGTTTTCGTTCAGATGCGTGTTTTATTTGCCAACAAAGCACGCAAAACTAAAATCTATTTCCAATTATAAGTGTTTCAAACAAGATAACACATTGTAAGTGTTTCAAACAAGATAATGCATTATTAGTATTTCAAACAAGATTACACATTATAAGTGTTTCAAACAAGATAAACCATTATAAATATTTCTTCAGGTGCAGTCAGTGGAGTCATCATTTCTAAAGTAGGACTACCAGTAGCAACGTTTGTAGCGAGCCTGCTGGTTCCATTGGGGTTTTGCATATCATTCTTTGCTAAAGAGGTTGTGTTTATCTATTTCACCATTGGAGTTGTGTCCGGTATGGTTTTTTTCTATTGTCATTTCGAACATTCATTATATTATATGCAATATAAATTAGAATATTAAGATAGTAATTTTTCTGGGTTACACGCAGTGTGACTACTGCTCAAAGAACTCAAATTCGGATAAGTTTTTTTCTGATATGTATATATAGAAGATAAAGATTAAACCAATTTTACTTTAGTTGACGTTAACGTAACTTAAAATGTTCATGTTTTGCTGCCAAGTGTGGGATCCTACATCGCAACCTATCCGGAATAATTTTAATGTCTCTCCATTATCGAAATGCATTAAACTTCACTTATAACAAACATGGTTATAACGAATTTCCTGTTATACGGATCAACTTCATACATGTTTGTCCTGATTTTCGCCATTCTTTGTTCTATGTGAAATATAATGACTGTAGTGAACATAACTGCAACGAATTATCGGATAAAAGGTACATATTTACGTGTCCAAATTTTAAAAATTTAGCGAATCCCGCGAGGATGATCAGAACTTTTAGTTAAGCATGTCATATGCTATTGAGTATTGATTGGATTTTATTTATCATATTTGCTGCAAACTTGCGATCGTAGTATGATTTATAACTTTAATAGTGTTTGGTGGAGCATAAAATCATACCAGTAACATCTCAATATAATCATGCGAGATCAATAAATTGTACCTGTGCTGTTATAGATCTCGAAAAACTGTTTCATTCAAACGTTTGAAGATGCAAAGTGAATGTTATAAATCTTGTCGCGTATAAGCGTTTTGGTATTTTTTGGTGACGAGAAACTAAAACGAAGCGAGCCCTAATCTGCATTTTCTTTAAAAGGTAACCTGACTATTCTTTGAATCCAATACACACGTCCACACATTCTGCATTGGGGGCTTGTTACTTTTATGGAAAAATGAATCAGAATTTATACAAAATTAGTGAAATAAAATAGAGTCAAAATTATAACGGATAAGGTCATGAGTATAGGTATCGCGCAGTATTATGGCGTTTTGAAATGTAAACAAACAAAGGAATAACATACGATTAAGTCCATTAACAGCGTTTCCAACGCGAACACCAATTACTTGTTGGCCGAGCGGTAGCGCGTTCCGTTTAATACTTTTTCGTCGGGAGTTCGATTCCCAATACCCGTATATTTTTCATTTATTTAAAAAACAAACTGTATATAATTTTTTATTTTTCAATAATGCTCTACAAAGACAACTGAAGTTAGTTCATTTAGTTCCAACTCTTCCACTAAGTGAAATAAGTCAGTATTAGCATGCATTAATGTTTAAATACACACTGCTTTTGAATACTTTAAAGCACAAGGGGTTAGTTGACAATCTTATACTTCATTTTAAATAGCATGGCCCGACAATAACTTCAGTATTGATTGCCGATTTTATACGAATAAAAAGAACAAAGAATAAATTACAAATCGGAGAAAAATAGATTAACACAAAGTATATTATGCAAAGTAGAAATAAAACATTGTGGACGGATGCCAAAAGTATTTTTTTATTTATAAAATGCGACGTCGAGCAGAAAACAAATATTGAAACAGAGAAAGAAGCGACCACCATGAAAATGTCAAACGAAATAATATATGCGCAAAGCGGCACCAGTATGTATAAATAAGCTCAGAATGTTAATATGTAATGAAAAGCCGTGCGCACAATCAGCAAAAAATTCGTTTTGGCGTGTTGGCGCGCGCCAAGACGAAGTATAATGTTTTGTTTTGTCGCGTTTGCGTAGTATCGTCCTGGCATGCGCGTCAATGCGAGACAATAAAACATTTTATTTCGTCTTTGCGCGGGCGCTAACATGCCAAAACGAAATCTTTGTCAATAGCGCACACACCATCACGAAACCTCGACACAACTAATGTAGATTGTAGATAAACCTATACCTGAAACATAATACCAAAAAAACGCGTATAGGTCTATCGATGGCATACGCTAGTCTGTGGAGGTTTTTTTTATATTTCAGGTATTGGTGTAACTATGATGAACAGTCAGTTGTCTCGTGGAGGTTTGATGTCATATTTCCGGTATAGGTGTATTACGTACATTAGTTGTGTAGCTCCTATAAGTGTTATATTTCAGGTATAGGTGTATGACGTACATTAGTTGTGTAGCTCCTATTGGTGTTATATTTCAGGTATAGGTGTATGACGTACATTAGTTGTGAAGCGGCTATTGCTGTTATATTTCAAATATAGGTGTATGACGTACGTTAGTTGTGTAGCTCCTATTGGTGTTATATTTCAGATATAGGTGTATGACGTACATTAGTTGTGAAGCGGCTATTGCTGTTATATTTCAGGTATAGGTGTATGACGTACATTAGTTGTGTAGCTCCTATTGGGGTTATATTTCAGGTATATGTGTATGACGTACATTAGTTGTGTAGCGGCTATTGTTGTTATATTTCAAATGTAGGTGTATGACGTACATTAGCTGTGTAGCGGCTATTGCTGTTATATTTCAAATATAGGTGTATGACGTACATTAGTTGTGTAGCTCCTATTGGGGTTATATTTCAGGTATAGGTATAAGACGTACACTAGTTGTTTAGCGGCTATTGCTGTTATATTTCAGATATACGTGTATGACGTACATTAGTTGTGTAGCGGCTATTGCTGTTATATTTCAGGTATTGGTGTATGACGTACATGAGTAGTGTACATGTAGCTCCTATTGGTGTTATATTTCAGGTATAGGTGTATGACGTACATTATTTGTGTAGCGGCTATTGCTGTTATATTTCAGGTATAGGTGTATCTATGACGTACATCAGCTGTGTCGTGGCTATTGGTCGAGAATTTTCTGGATCACAGAGGACGTTATGCTTAGCGATACTGAACTCGTCTCATGTTGTTGCTTCCATAGCTTATCCATATTGTCTAGAATGGTTAACAGAACAATATGGCCTTACGGGCACGTTTCTTATTCTAGGTGGATTCACTTTCAACGCAATGGTTTTCTTTGCAATATGTTTGGTTAATCGAGATAAATGCAAAAATAACAAAACATCTGTTTGTTACGACGCTGAGAATGGTCACAATGTTCAGTTTGATAAAACGAAAACCTCACTCAGACGCAGGGTCTCCAACGTATTTTTCAAATCAAAGAAATATTTGTCAACGCCCTATCTATTCATACTTGTTGCAGCTGGAATTTTACTCAGTTCTTTAGATGGATATTTAGCCGTGATGTTTGACATTGCATTATGGAAACAAATTGACTCTTCACGTGCACTGTTGTCCTTTGTGATATTTTCCAGCTTTTCTGCTGTTTCGTGTCTTGTTCCTGGGCTGTTAAAACAAATAAAAGGCATAAATTCCTGTATTTATCCTATTTTCGCATCCCTAGCTGGAGGTATAGGTCAGCTGATTGTATATTTTTCAAATAATTATATTACTTACATGACCGGAACTTCTCTGATTGGTGTTGCATATGGTGGAATAGTGTCTTCTTCAATGAATGCAGTTGTGAAAATTGTAGAGTTAGAATTTGTTCCTGTGGCTACCGGATTACTTCTTACTGTCGAAGGATTGCTTGCAATAGGTAGCGGACCTTTGTTCGGTAGGTATATTGTGTAAACATATCATACAACATCTGAGTAAATTATATTTCGTCAATTGATACTAGAACAAAGTTATAGCTCATGCTTTAAGGCGTACATTATAACTGCGACTTATTTAAAGCAAAAATGTCTGCAACATAATATCAAAAAAGAATGTTAAAAGAAATTCATTTTAACTACTTCAAAAGTACGCTATATTTTATTCCCATAAGTCTGCATTGCAGTTTACTGAGTGACTATCGTAGTAGGAAAATAGAAAAAGTGAAAAACCATAGGCCGCCCAACACGACAAAATGAAAATGTTGTAGGCTCGGTTTGATTGAGCCTGTTCGTGGACGGTAGTAGAAATGCAAGCTACCGTCCACGCCCCCCTAGACTAAATTATAAGCAGGCACCATATCCAAGGGCTGATTAAACAATACCCAAAAGCCACTAAAGCAAGAGTATTGGAACCAACCGAGCCGAAATGTTTAAGCTGACAAATTGAACAGTATAGTATACAACATAAATTTCTTGCTGAACGATCTGAACAGATTGAAATATGACAGCTTTGAAGTACAGGGAGACTTTTAACAGCCGCCACACGGCACAGATAATGCTACCGTGATATAAAAAAAAGACGTAGAAAGCTACAGGTTGACCAATACGAAGTTTATGACATATCTTACAGTAAACACTGGAATTTTTTTTTCAATCAAATACTTTACACTACATATTTAAGTATTTATTTACAACTGCTATTAAACAAATGGGAGTATTTTCGAAACATGTAGTTCCCATTAGATATTAAGTTTTTAGAAAAGAAAAGTCCTGGTTTCTAATTGTTGAAGTTGGGAGCAATGAAGTAAAGCTTATCTTATAATTCATAAAACGAGTGAATTTTAACGATTACTCAACAGCATTAAAGCAAGCAATTTAGTTGTTCTTCTTTATATTTTCCAGTATCATCTTGAAAACATTTCTGTAATAATGGAATCACGTCATTGTGGTGATTAGGCTTAAAACAATGACAACTGACTTTTGTTCTTTTTTTTTTCAGGTTGGTTAAGGGACACAACTGGTTCATATGGGAGTGTTCTCATGGCAATCATGGCTGTACATTGGCTCTCTCTTGTCCTGTACATGTTAGCGTGGATATTTCGAACACATGAGAAAAATAAACATAAAACACCTGAAACTGTATATGGAGAAAGTCCAGGAACTCCAGAACGAAACGAAAACGACGATCTGGTGTTTTGAGTGCCAAAAAAATCATAGTGAAACAAACTTTTATTCACTTGTATTCCATAATTTAAAGTAAAATTTAATTACTTTAATATTAAATATGACAGATTTTATTTTTATATGATTATAAAATGTGTAGAAATCCTTTGCTCTCCTAGAAAAAAAACGCTACATTACTGCAGTCATGGTCACTTTCAAAAACGAAAAATATATAACTAAACGTACTATTTAACTTGTCATAGCTCAATAAATTTATTTCAAATTGTTTTCTTTGTTAGACTATATTGAAATTTTTATGAATAGTCAAGTTTCCACAGAAACATGGCAATCTATGACTGTTTGTTATATTTTTAAAGCTAGATATTGTTAACTTTATATATCCATTTTTCGTAGATGTCGAGTCCTGTCATCCAATTGTGACTTAATTCGGAAGTTATTTGTATCCTATTAGAAAAAAATATATTAATATGATAATAATGATAATGTTGATATGAGGGGAATTCAGAAAATCTTTAAACTAACGCGCTTTTATAGAAGTAAAATTATCATTTCAAACCTCATAGGCGAGTAAACAACAAACAGTGGCTTAGGAAAGGGCAAGAACGATCACAATTTTCTGTTTCAAAGGTCCTGTTGTGCAAATACTTGGTGCACCAGGCAGATCTATAATTGGAGAGTTTTACAGGGACACGGTTTTACAATTAGTAAGAAAAGACTACGTTAAACGTCGCCTTCAAAACTGGTGTATGGGGCATGACAATGCATCTGCAGACAAGAACAAATATTGTACAGTAGTTGCTTTATCCTCAATATCCGCCGGACCTAAGTCCCGGTGGATATTTTTCTCTTTCCATTGCCGAAATAAATGCTGACTGGGCGTCGCTGCAATTCTTAAAGCGCTCTTGGTAGCGCAATGTATCAGTGCATACATAGTTTACCACAGGAAGACTACTCCGCAGCTTTCAGGTCATGGAGAGCACGAATAGAAAAGTTCATTTCTGTTAAGGGACACTATTGGTGTAAGAAATATGATTAAAAACAGATTTTGCAAGATTTTATATGAACTGTCTCAACCTTTCTGAATTCCCGTCGTAATAACTTTATCTAATGAGGATAAGATATTTGGCTATAGCCGGTCTTACATATAGTCCCCTAGCGCAATTGTTTAACATTTAGCCCGCTGATGGCAAGTGATTTTGCCTTTGTGACCAGTGCGGACAGATCAGCCTGCACTGTTTGCTATTCAAACAGAAAATTTTCAGTGAAAATCCCTTCGAATAATAAGTGGTACTGCTCAAACTGAATGAGTCTATTTTAGAAATTTACCAGGGTAAAGGTTAAAACTTCTGTACATGAAATGAAATATAGGACATAAATTGAAATATGCATGAGCATAAGCGAAAAATAGGCTCAAACCAAGACTAAAAACTGAAAATAAAACAAAGAACTTTTCACTTTTTGTAAGCTGACAAAAAAACCTTGTATAAAACATGGAAAATGGTTTTCAAAGCCATAGATGGCTGGGTTTGTATACTGTGATTATGAATTATGATATTGTTTTGTTTTTGTTGGGTTAACGTCGCACCGACACAATTATAGGTCATATGACGACTTTCCAACTTTGATGGTGGAGGAAGACCACAGATGCCCCTCCGTGCATTATTTTATCATGGGTGGGCACCTGGGTAGAACCACCGACCTTCCGTTAGTCAGCTGGACGGCTCCCTTACATGACGATTTCAACGCCCCGAACTAGGCTCGAACTCACATCGGTGAGGGGCAAGTGATTCGAAGTCAGCGACCTTAACCATTCGGCCACGGAGCCCCCCCCCCCCCCCCCCCCCCCCCGCCCCGGCAATGACATTGACTTGGCCAAGCTGGTCACAAGGTGACAGAAAATGTTGACTGGGTACGCTATGACAGTTCAAAGGATATATGGTGCCAAGTTTCTTTTTTATGTTTTTTTTTTCAGTGTGTAGTGAGTGCACAATTATTGTAGGTAAACATCAGGGTGGGGATGGGTGTACATAAAGAAAGAAGAATGAAAAAATATATAAATCCAGCTAAAACAAATTTAAATATTTGCACACATCTAAATAACCCATTTATAATAAGTGATAAGTTATATAACACGTTTAATTCAAGTATAACAGGACTTTCTTCCCAAAAATAAAACAACTGCTCAGCCCAAAGTGTCTTTATATTCCCATTTGCAAGCAGACTTGGACACGGCAGTCAGAAATAAAATTAACAGGGATGGAGAAGGACTGGAAAAGAAGGGTATGCGTGGGGTTGCGTGATATGGATAACAAGATACAGTGTCAAGAAATAGAACTGAAAATAAAAGTTGCAGTGGTAGTAAGGGGGTGTGGATATATGGGGTTATATGTGGATGATGAAAGCTAAGATAAAATATTTAAAGTAAAAAAGGGCAGAGAGGGATAGGGGTAGTTATGCTGATGAGAGATACCAACATACCGTATCAAGAAACTGAAATGAAAATATATGGATCTTCCCTTAGTAGTACGTAGTCATTGTGTAAAGCATGACAGTATTTGCTATTATACCTTATAATTTCAAGTCAAAAACCCGTTTTCAGTCTCCTTGTTACTGTGAGCTTTATTTTTGACCTATTGACCCTTACAGAAATAGGGACTCTATTAAAGCAGTGAAAAGACATTATGCAAAGTTTAAAAGCTATAACCATTTTTATTTGACGTACAGTCTGGAAATAAAAGAACCCAGAAATTGAGTCATATCCCTGTGACATTGACCTTTGAGCCACTGACCCTAAAATGAATAAGGATATTTCTCCTATAGTTTTTAACCCTTGTAGGAAGAGTGAAAGCCATAGCTCTGATACTTTATGACTTAGAGTCTGAAAACCATTTTCAGTCTCTGGGTATCTGTGACTATGACCTTTGACCTACTGACCAAAAAATACAGTAGGAATCCTCCTCAAGTGGTTCTTAGTCACCCTTTGAAGTCTGAAACGCTGTAGCTATCATACTATGTGCCTTGAAGTCTTATCAGAGTGAAAATTGCTGCTGAGTAGACATTTTCTCAATAAATAAATCTGAAAGTAGGAAATTCACAGTAAAAGAGCTCTACATCTTTTCAAAGTACAATGATAGCAATAAAGCGAAGCCAACAAAATACAACTGCAACATCTTTATAAGACTTATCATTACATAGTACGGTGCCAAAAACGTCTACCATGCAACCTTCCCCCCCACCCCCTAAACTTTTTATTCAAAAGTGTCAAATTGTTCGGCTGGACCAATTCTTTCAAAATAAAAATGTTCCCATGAAAAAGAACTCTTTTGAACTATATATGATTTCACTGTCTTTATGGTAACCGTTTATTTTTGGAAAGGACGACGATATAGATGATAATCAGTCATATCTTGATCAGTGTTGGAGATAAAACAATAAAAATGGTGTCAAAATGGAGATGAGACATTGACTTTAGAATAGATTTTTTTTATGTTTATTAACTAATTTGCATATTCATTAATGTTAATGAGAATGTTACAAAATGACAAAATTTTGTTTGAAAATAACATTTAAATCAGTTTAAATGTACCAAACAGTTTTGATCTGGTCTCAAGCGTTTTCTTAAAAAGTATTTTGTTACTCTTATGATTTTTATGTGCTCTCCGTCATCCTGCCCTAACCAATGAACTGAATCAGCAGTGAAACCCCTCAAATTGTAGATCACAATCTTAATACAACGATATATTTTTAATGATAGAGAGGGACAAACACATAAACCATAGTTGCACGATATTACTAAGGCTTGTAATATCGTGTGCGGATCCTAATTGCGTTGAGTCGTATACGGATGAGTTTTGTGAAAGCTGAAAGAAATTACCCAGTACCATATGTTTTTATTATACCTCACATAAATGTCCAATGCAAATTTCCCATTAGTTTAACTTGAATAATATATCATATTCCTCAGTGATTTTATATCACATGCGCAAAATCGTTATTTTCAATTTCTGCGCACGTGATATGATCAATAATTTCATATCACATGCGCAACAGCGTTATTTTGTTTTTCTGCGCATGTGATATTATTTTTTCATATCACCCATTGAGAGACTGATACTTTCGCACTGATTAAAAGACTGAGTCGATAAATTTTCAGACGAGGAGCTTATATTATTATACGTTAGGATTAAATTACCCCGCTTTTCTGGTGCTCTTGCATGTGCGAACACGGCCGAATTTTCTTTTTGAAGCTACGTGCAAAATATTTCGAAAACAATTTTTCATCAAATATTGAGTCGAAACTACCACAATAAGTTTGGAAACGATCTAACTAAGAAAATGAGTGCTCCCACTTATATGTTTCATTTAGAAAAAAGAAAGTTATCGCCGTTTCTCGAATGCTACTGACTGACGCAATGTTGAAATATTAGAATAAATATAGCGGTCAGCGATATGTACTGTACAGTAAACGTCTCGAATAAATCTATCAAAAAAGTCTTATTACACAGCAAAGTCGCCAAAAATTACGAGTGCTAACAAGTAAAGACTCTTTAATTCTGTCTTCATTATTTGGTTAGCAATTATTTTTTAATGTTAAATAAATTATTATGTTGATTTTCAAGTAAATGCTTTGACCCCTATAAGCTTTCGGTATAATAAAATAAATATTGCATTCCTGAGAAGGTGATATGAAAAATGTTCACCCCTCGAAATATGAATATGAATGCCATATTTATATAATATGCAACATAAGTCATAGTAGCACGATATTACTAAGGCTTGTACTATCGTGTGCGGTTCCTACTTGCGGTGAATCGTACACGGTTGAGTTTTGCGAAAGCTGTAAAAAAAAATAACAAGTGCCATATATCTGTCATATGTAACGTAGAGTAACATTTGCTCTGTAAATATTATTTGTTATTCCAAGTTCATACCGTCATCTTGAATGATCTTCTCCTAAACACTTTACCGACTCGGCAGTGAAGACTCTCAAATTATAGATCATAAGCTAAATACACTTATATGTTTTCAATGCTAGAGATGGACAAACAAGTAATAATAGTCCGATATTACTAAGGCTTGTAACATCCTTTGAGGTTCTCACTTGTGTTGAGTCGTATACGGATGATTTTTGTGAGTGCTGAAACTATTCAACCAGCGCCAAATATATTTCACAGGCCATGCAAGTTAACTTTTCCCATGAAATAGGGGGTGGGGACATTTTATTTTCGCAAAATAGTGCAGAATTGCCCTTATATCATTCCTAATGACAAAATACGTTAAATCATATCAGAAAATGGTAAAAACGGATGTATTGTACGTTCTTTGTCTCGTAGCGACAATTTGCGCATTAGGGGTGGGCAAGTTTAGACTCTCTCATACAGACTTCTTTTCATGCTATTGAAAACATTTTTATTTGGTTTAATTTGCGAAAGACATATAAAAGTTCAGAACTAGAAAGACCCTCTTTTGTTCATTAACTGAAAAATCTTAAGGTGGCAGGGTACACTTCGAATTTTGGCCTCCGTCAATATTTGTTATAAATAGAACTTCGTGATTTTGGATGTCTGTAAATTAAGATAAGAGATGATGATTATTAATTCTTTAGAAAATTTATACAGCCGATACATGTAAAATTCTGATGTCAGTTGGAAAACTAACTGCAGGTAGCTTTGTATGATCAATGTGACACCTTTTCGCGGAAAAATTCAAATCACGGAAGGGTTCTGTGCTTGTTGATTGATACTCAGGAACATTTTCGCTATTTTGTGATAAAACGAGCTGGATGGGCCCCCATTTCGTTTATGTCCTGACGTTCAGTAAGGACTATTAAATTGAGAAATGCAATAAAATTGGGCATTGTTCTTGCAGCGGGATCATTGCAGGCTGTTCAAAAAGTGCAAAATTGATGATTTTGGCATGCTATTTTTCATGGATGGTGTAAACCTTTCGTTTTGATAACTTTCTTTATTCTTGAATGAGAATCCTGATCTTGCCATTAATTATCTCTCACCTTAATTTACAGACATCCAAAATCACGAAGTTCTATTTAAAACAAATATTGACGGGGCCAAAATTCGAAGTGTACTCTGCTACTTAATTAGCAAGATCGCGGAGTGAGATTTAGTAATTGGAATGTCGGGGCACGGTTCGAGAACACCACGTTTTAAGCAGCGCTAATTATCGTGTTTTTCGCTACCCGCCCCCGACAAACCAGTTACTAATTCTCGCCCCGCGACCCCGATAATTATCATGTTTTCGCTCCGCGTCCCTGCAAAAACAGAGAGTTTTCAACCTGCTTCTTCGCATTTTAACTTGTTAAATTTCCTGTTTTTGCTCGACGCAAAATGGCAGAATTCAGCAGCCATACGAAATGGACGCACAAATTGTCTACGTGAGAGAGGTGAGACAGGAATGGAAGATAGATAGATAGACGGATGGAAGTACAGACAAATAAATAAGTAGGTACGTACGTACGTACCATCCAATCTATTCATCCGTCCGTCCGTCTACCCATCTATTTATAGTTTCGATTGGCTGATATAAGTCGTGGTAACGAGTTATTATATTGTGGCCACAACTTATCAAATTGTGGCCACAATTTACTAAGTTGAGGCCACGATTTTCTAAGTTGTGGCCACAAGTTACTAAATTGTGGCCACAATTTAAATACAGTGTTGCGGATGTCACCTCTGTGCCACCGTACTTATATACTCTTATTTTTGTATGCAAACCGTTGCTTGAGGGTAGATTCTCTACATGCGCACAATGATTGAATAGGATTAAACATGTGTCTATAGTATGCCTAGAGTTTTCAAAATTGTGACTTGCGTAGGCATTCTCTGAAGATGGACGACTACCATGTTAAACGTTATCTACTAGGTGCCACAAGAAAGACTTGCCCGGTAGTCACCCTTGCGAGGCCCTTTATAGTGAAATAAACGAGGTCAAAGGTCATTCGGTGCATATTTTCATGTGTGTCACATAAAATACCTTGTATCTTGGTCATTTATCGGTGTAGAATAACAACAATGGTATCAAAATGAAGCCAGGGCTTTGTACATTTATTTACAAACTCTTAATCAAAAATTTTCTCATTTACATACTTATGAATATTCATGAAAACTTAAAAAAATGGGCAGATAATTCGTTAAAAATAATATTTTCAATTAATGCAATGATCAAATCTTCACTATTTGTGTTTATAAATGGACAAAAATAAGCAATATTACATTTTAAACATTACTTTATATAAAAATATATCTGTTTGTAGCATTATTTATTGTTTGTAAGAGTAAATACGGTCAAAAGTGGGTGGGGTATATCAATCATTAAAAAAGTATATATATTAAAATAACTGACAATATTTACATATCTCACATATAAACCACATTTTGAGATAGTAAGATGTTTTGATTTTGGAATAACGTTCTTCATAAATATTAATTAAGAGTTTTTCAGCTCATTTGCATACTCATGAATATTAATTAAAATGTATCAAATATGCATTTAAAACGTTCATTTAGTGCACATATATCTGTTCTTAACCATTGATAAGAATCTTATCAGTTTTAAAAATGTCCAAGTGACTGATTTCTAATGAAGCGAAATCACACAGACGACATTTGTTCATTTCAGTGTAAGATAAAATTGCAGAGTGAACACCAGATGCTGTATTTAAACACGTGTAGAATTGTAAGATAAGGTTTCATGAGTGAAAGATACTTTGAACTCACACGTAAAACAAACATTTTTTAATTTCATGTTAAAATAAATTTTACCTATGTTGGTCGAGCTACGGCCCTGTTTTCTTTGCGCACAATATAGAATAGAAAAAGCCTCGTAGTAAAGTACCGCCTTGCCTTACCGCCAAGGTAATCATCCGCCGTTCCGAAACTCTTGGTAACAGAGACAAGACCCTTAAGCGGGTAGGCTACATATATACAAAAATGGATTGAAATCGTGAAATGAGTTAATTTATGCAATGTCATTATTTTAATTTTGTCGAACTTTTGAAATGTTATCCTAAGGGTATGCTAAATTTCAAGAAAATATTTTTAGTATTTTTAAGATATTGGTAAAATAACAAATGGCGAGTTAGCTGTTTTGTTCAGTTCATGTAAGTAAGTAAATCACTTTTGTATGTGTGTGCGTGTGCGTTTGCGTGCGTGTGCAGAAAGGGCTGGGGAGGGAGGGCGCAGAGTGTGCGTCTTGGGTCTTCTTTCTCCGCCATAAAAAGCTGGAAAGTCACCATATGGCCTATATCTGTGTCGGCGTGACTTCAAACAGCAGTAGAATAAAATGAAAACAGAAGCAGTCATTCATATTTCAGCCACAACATTTGATATTTTACAAATATAATACACACGATGTTCTATTTATACTTTAATGTCATGATACTTTTCCTTATCCTCTATAGGTGAAGAACATTTTAATATATGACAAACAATATAGTTATATAAGAGAACAAACAGAAACCACTTCTAAGAACAATATTAAAACCGCTGTTTTCTTTTTGCTATGATTTAGTGTTCGGTGTTACTTTCCTATAATTATGTGCCTCCTATGAACACAACTTAGAACCTAATAAAGTCTATAAAATGATCAACACAACCATGCAAAACGGCAACAGACTCGGCTCATGAAGTGTAACACCGGAATTCTACTATCGTACTGGGAACAGTTAGGATTAGAACCCGAGTCCTCACTCTGTTGGACAGTTCTTCATTGGAATGAGTTCATGTTAGTACGGATCTATTTTGTGTGTTTGGGTGATAGTAGGCGAAGGGGCGGCGTGGTATATGCAAAGGTAAAGAATGTAATAGTAATTGTTTTATTGGTTGTAAATAACCGCAAAAATATAATTAGGTTTGGCAGTTACAGATAATGTTGGTGTGTTTTTTCCAGTTTTTTTATGGAAAATGGTCCGTATTGGCTTTGTTTATTGTTTAATACAGTTCTACTCTTTCCTTTGACAATATTCATTCATCAGTTCTTTCTTGTTTCCACATTTATAAGTTATACAGCGTTAGACATAGGAGCAGGGGCGGGGCTCTTTTTGTGATTTTTAGTAAGAAAATTGTCTTTTTTCTGTTATTTAGAAATTGTCGAGGACGGCATACATCGCAAGATGTGCTTCAAGCATTGTGGAATAATCGTTGCTATTTCTTTTCCAGAAGATCTAGGCACTTTTCTCAGTGATTTAATTTGGTAAACCATGCGAAAATAGCAGGTAAGCAATGAAGGCATTATGTTCAGTACGCTCTCTGATAAAGACACAATATTACCAATTCCGAGATATTACTGATGCATTCATGTGGCATGTTTGTGTTACAAATGATGAATTAATTTTCTTGGAAGACCGATATAAGGCCATTTGTTATCGAACTGATTGGTAACGCAGGAGCCAAAGGATCAGCGACTGCAAAATGAAGTAACGCATGAGCTTCGGATTGTTCTGTTGTGTTCTTTTTCATCAATTTCCAAGGGAAACATACCTTCATTCACTTAATATTTCTATAAAAAACAGCGATAAGTACTGTCTCAAGATAACAATCTATATTAGTTAATCATTCACTTCTTTCGGCAGAAACCCCGTGTATTACTATCGATTTAGGGGTAGGAATTCGGTCGCACTGTGGACAGAAAAAGGGCATTTATGTATTAAATCCTGTTCTCTATATTCTATATAAAGTGAAAAATGTCCACACATAACTTGCCCGATTTCAGATTACAAGTACGACTAATATTACAACTGACATAAAATGGCGAAAAAGCTATGTGTTGTGTATTTTCGAGATATTTTTTCTGAGATCAAAATTAAAATGCTGTGACTTGGAACAACTTTTCATACTTTTCGCACAAAATCCCAACTATTAATGCAATTCTACCAAACTGTTAAAAACATTCGCAATCAAATATAAACACGCACGCATACCTAGTAAGTACTGGTCAGCCGTTACTGGTCAGCCGTTACGTGACTATACTATACACAGATGTTTCTCATCGTGATCATTTTACTTCCTTTAGACAAGTATGTAAAATTTATCTTTCTTTTTTTCAGACTAAAATGGGTTGCTTCGAACTAAGGCAAACGTAAAATGTACTTTTTGCATGACCACAATCACAAACATTTCTCTAAGGAGTATATTACAGTAGTAATCAAAGCCTTGAGATGTTTGGTGGTTGCGGGCTTTGCTAGAATTATTTTCATTTAAAATGCAAATCTATAAATATACATGTATAAGAAACAAATACTTATGTGCCTCATATCTAAGATAAACTCTGCCTGACCTTACATGAACAGCTGGAAGTCAGAGATGTAACCATGGGCTGGAATACCTAATCATTGACAGATCTTATATAATCTAAATGGCAGTGTGAATGGATAGAGGATGAATAAGAACTACTTGATCATTGATAATTCATCCGCATTGTCCATGATTGGGACTACTTTGTGTAGCACATGAACATCCTTCCTTTGGATGTGACTTGGAATCAAATAAAGATACTACATGATTGTCAGAAATACACTTAACTTTGGTAGCGGGATAAACCCGCAACCAAAAATTGACAATAACTAAGTTGAAATTTGGAAAGTAGGACCGGTTCAAACCGAAAGTGGGCATGTGCCTAAAATGTTGCCATAGTTTACGCATATTAAAGATTTCAAAGTCATCGTACTGACCTGCAGAGGTAGTGCTAAGAATCAATGCAGATTTAATTTCAGGAAGTTAAATGAAAAAAAAATCAGCAAACTATCCGTTTTTCTAGACTGTATTAAGAGATATCTGCATTTCTTTTCTCTATTGTAACATCTCTAATGACCCTCATTTGTTACAAGTATATGATATTTCATATTTCCACGTTTGGGTTTCCATTATACGTCTGCTGAACAATGTTTTCCGAAAGAACATGCAGGTTATTGTGTAAAATGTGTGATTAAAACCCTTTTTTTTTTTTTTTTTTTTTTTTTTTTTTTGTAACTGGCAAGATTTGAGGATTTGCCTCAGTTTTTCTGAATTTTTAAGTGTAAGTGATTTCCTTTTTTTAGAAATATCCCCAGTCCAATATAGGGAACACCAAGCTACGTTAAGGCAGGAATAATGTATTTATTTATAAGTTATGTCTTGGTTAAGGACAAAGGCTTTAGTCGCGTAATAAAAAAAATCCCTTTTCTGTACAGTCGGAATGAATGGGTGAATGTTGTTTTCCTCGAAGCAAAGAAGTATAAAATTTATTGTTATAACTCTTTGCTCGAAGATAGAATCTAATGTAGATATATAATGCGTTTGTTTAACTTTTCATGAATTGTATAGATCTTTCAGGTTTTATTTTATGCTAACTGATGAAATACTGTATTTTATCAGTGAGATATAACCAATATCACTCACTGCATATCACTCACTTTAAATGCCGATCTACTTGTACATTGTGTCCAATTTTTTAATTATTTGCTTAACACACGATGAAAATTGTATTCGCACTTAGTTCTTTATAGTATATTTCTCGATTTAAATTATTTTACTTAATGAGAATTTCATAACGTTATGCAGCAAAAAATAAAATAAAATGGAACTTTATGTCCTGTGCGTCTTTTAACGTCACAACACGTCTGACGTCATGTCCGTTTACGCGTGTCTGTTTCCCTCGCTGAGATTAAAATTTGTTGCAAAATGCACATCTCTATGTAATTTATTACGCATAAAATAAAAAGAAAATTTGTTTGTTTATTGTGAATATGAAATATTACTCACCTCGAAGTGAATTTTTTTTTCACATTTTCACTCGCGCTACGCGCTCATGAAAATATTTGAATTTTTCTCACTTCTCAGTGAGATATATTCCATATTTACTCAAAACAAACAAATATCTTCTATTTATTCTGAAACTGAATCTCATTCTAGAGGTCTCCGAATAAGGAAGTCTAGTAGGCTCTTTTTAGATTTTCACAATAGCCAAAATATAAAGGCAGGGAAACCCATAATTCCATATATATATATATATATATATATATATATATATATATATATATATATATATAAAGAAAAACATCCAATGGGTTTCCTCTATCTGTATTTCTGTCCAGATAGAGGAAACCCATTGGATGTTTTTCTTTTTTATTTATTATATACTTGTCCAGGAGTAACTTTTAATATTTTCTATTATATATATATTTATATATTGTTTTTATGCCAAATAAGATATATCTTGAAGGTTTTATAACAACCTATTCGCTAATAATGTCGAAATTAGTTTTGAAATAATTTTGTTGTAAGATATTCACTATGGTTAGTATTCTATCCCACCAAAATCGTTTTTTGGCCAATCAAGATAGATCTAGAATAGATCTAGTTTGAAATTTTAAAAAGTTCCAGCAAAACCTCTAGATACCATACCGATAAGGGGAAGTAACACTGTGATTTTCAGATTTCAGATTTGGAGTTGCCCGTTTATGACGCATTGACAGGATTGTCAGGGGAGGTAACTAGATGCGCGGGTTTTTTTTTTTGAAAACTCCAACTCAGTGGCAAGGGAGATCACTGCGTAGGAGTTGGGGATCCTTCAGAGTTTCGTCAAAATTCTGATGGTAAACCTCTGGTATGCAAGAATGAACTTAAATTAGCAAAACTTCCTTCGATATAGTTCTTGTAAGTAGACTTATAATGTATGAAGCAGCTAAATTTCAAATTTCATAACTGGCAGGATCGACATACATGTATCACGCACATTTCCTGCCGTGTGATTTTGTTTAATATAGCATGCGGTTTGCCACGTGAATCTATAAATAAATGTCTAAAAATAACGTTTTTGTATCGAACATTGTGATTGGTGAATAAAACATAATAATGCCCGACGCCGTAATACAACTTAAAAATAGACGAAAAAATATTACACAGTTTTTGTTTACATCGATTAATTATAATAATGGTTGTGGGAATGAGGAAATAATAAATCATTTTTTACTATGTAAACTATAAAACTGAGTTGATGTATTTACCTTACTCACTATTTAATACTTTTCAATGAGACCCTACAACAAATACAGAACCAGTTTACATACAAAAAGAAATATATATGTGATTTAATGTTTTCATCGATTGTTAGTATACGGATGAGAGAAATAGGTTCGAAATTAAAATGTCATGAGGCAGCGGGATTCGGCACTTGTAGTAACACAATTATAGGCCCTAAACCATTTTCTACATTTCTGCTTATTGTATAGGCCTACGCAAAAATATCTGAAAATTATTCGTTTTAAAAACATTCTTATATACATTAGTAAGGTTATTGTGACAAGCTAAACTGACCAATGACAGTGTACAGTACAAAGTACTAATGTAATATACAGGCAAAACATTGGCAAGAAAAGGAATACCTACTACTGTGAAAATTATATGTGCTTATGTATGCTTTAAGGTTGGTAGCTAAATTTATTTGCATTTCGCGATATAATCAATCAACTGTGAGTCTGAAATTACCCACTCTTGCAATGTCAGGCTTTGTATACAGTCATTCAGACAGATGTTTACAAGCAAAAAATGTAGGTCACCAAAACTGCAAAAGCACGTAGACCATACACATAATATCAATGCCTGATTATAATCGAAAAGTAAAAATTTATTTTATAGCTCTTTGTTATAATGTACAATTTGTTCTGCATTTACTCATAATTCGTTGTTACAGTACAATAGGGCCGGGCATTGTGTCTTTTGTTATTTGGGTCAGTAGAAAAGGGTGTTACGACTGCAGAAACTGAAATGGGCGAAGTTGCAGTTTTACGGTGTCCAGAATTACCTACATCTTTCAGTTTCATCCAACTGTCAATTTCCGACTATCACTGGACGGTGCTGTCACTGTCAGAGAATCAGTTGTTAAAGAAATGAATATGTTACAAATGTTTAGAGAATAAAAGCTAAAAACAATTACATACATATTGACTGCCGCCAGCTTCTCTCTAAAGATACTGAGGCTGGGGCTGGATTTGACATAGGTTGGTAGGGAGTTTCAGTCGGATGGTCCTTGGAAAGTAGGAGTTAGAAATGTACTGAGTGTGAGACTGGAGGATTAAGTACAGTAATTTAAGTTTCTCTAGTTTGGATAAGATGAGATTAGTCGACTGCAAAGTTCTGTCTGGGCCCTTTTTTTTATAAAACATTACTAATGAGTTGAATGGCCTGGAGTGTATTCCATTCTAAGGTGTTTAACATTTGGGTAACGCTAACTACTGTAGTCGTACATGACATCTGGCAGCTGACCTTTGAACATTTTCAGCTTTACTTGTGAGAGTTTTTTGCCATGGATGCCAGGCGCTTGAACAGTGCTCCTATTGCTGTCAAACTTAGGTGTTGTAGGCAGCAATTTTGACCTTTTTATTGTCAGTTTTGACATTTTGTTGCATGAAGCGAAGGGTGGAAGCTGCCAGCTTTTTTTTTTTCAAAAAAATATTCGGCGAAATTCGGCCCCATTCCCCCCTCAAAATAGTATACATGTGTTTTTCCCCTTCTCAGTGCAAAAAATTCCCCGCCGAAAATAAAAAGAAAATCGCCAATCAGTTAAATCATAATTCACTATCTTTTGTTAATTTTTATATAGAAAACAAATGATAGAAAACAGTCCACCGTGATATCTTGCGTTTGTTTACATCGACACCGGTATTATACGAGTAACTTCCTTTGATAAATCAGTAATATCGAAGCGCTTTATTATTTTCGCACAACGAAATTTCGCACTATGTCGGTCAATATCTATACATAGCTAATGTTGTCTATATAATTTATGTAACACCGACTTTAAATAAAAATTGTATCTTGTTGAAGTTGTCGATATTTTGTAAAAAAATCATGTTAGCCTGTAAATGCCAAGCATTCTGTTTGGCTGGGTAGTGTTGAGTTTTCTATCTTTTGGACAGTCAGAGTTTGATTTTATGCCTTGGGAAAGGACCTAATGTCTGTTGTAAATTTTGGTAGGACAGTTTGGCTTGGGATTGAATGCTCAACATTTTCTGGTCAAAAATGTATGTGATTGTCTTATCATCCAAATTTGGTTATATAATAGTTGTCTTGCCATCTGGTATTACTATGCTTCATTGTGTTATATGCCATATCACATGCCCTTATGGGCCCTGAATTTGTCAATAAACTTGAAACTTGTTTATTTCAATACCAACTAAATTTCCCCTTTTCTTAGATTTAACTCATTATTTTCACCCTTCAAAGGGCATCGACCCCCTTCCCCTTAAACTGAAAAAAAAAAAACCGGTTGCTTTGGAAGTTATATTGTCAATGTGCATAGACCAGTTTAAATCTTTGGAGATGGTTATGCCTAAGTATTCAGCTGCCTCAGTTTATTGAGAAATACATTTCAACCACATGGCACAGGATTCAGTTTGTTGCAAAAAATAGTGTCCAAGTTTTTATTACCAGTGACACTGTCACACTTCTCTTAAACATGCTAATTTGCATTGTTGTGAAAAATAACAGAATAATACGGTCAGTGTCTATCCCTGTGACCTATGTCCTTTGTTCTGATATAATTGTCTTACTATATGGTCAACTGGTAATCTTTGATAATGTTTGTCACTGTGTAAAAATTTGCACAAAATGTTCAGATCATATATCCCATTTTTTGCTTTTTTATTCTGGATGAGTCTCCAAACTGTAGCTTCTGGTTTATACTGACATCAATTATGAAATTATTTTATCAATAGCACTATAAAGGTAAATCTCAAATTCAACTATATCTATAAAAAACACTCCTAGATTAACAATATATTCTATAAATATTATTTCATGTGGAAATGCAACTGATACCAGCAGAATAATGGATACAATGTTAGTAAATTTCAATATTATGAAGCCAACTTCAGCCACTCCTAGCAATTTGAGGCTGTTGCAATGTAATTTGATAAAGAAAAACAAAAGAATTACTACACGTTAAGTATCAACAAGGAAATTATTGAAACCTACGCAAAATGCAATTGTTGGTTTTATTATATAATGTAATATTATCTGGATTTATTTAATAGTTCAGAGCAATTTTCCTCACCCGCAAGGATAATTAGAAGTCAGGGTTCAGTTCTCTTAGATATATATATTTATGCTAAAAAAAGTCTTCAGTATTCCTCTCATTGGTATTTTACTTGTAGAAAGCTACCAAGAAAATAATGGTAAGATCTTGCTGTCAAATTAAAGAATGTGAAGACTAAGCTAATATTTTTTTTACATATATTTGTCAGTGTACTGTGGATTTGTTGATGGATTGGAGTTTTTATTTTCTTTGTTTTTCAAAAAGAAGCACTGGTTCAGAACTAACAGGTAAATTAATTACAAATACACAAATAAAAGTGATGCTGTTTAGGTTATGGGGACCCATTTCTTATGCAAATACATTAAACTGATATAAAGTTATTTGCACAATCAGTATAAATAAGCACTGCTGCAGTAAAACAATATTCACATTGAACTTGTATATTTTGAGTATGAATGGTTTCTGAGTCTGAAGATAGTCGTATATAGACTTTGATTTGCTTACACTGAAGTATTACAAAATGTGCATACATACATTCTGATGATTCATGCATTTTTTGTTTGTATATGTTTTTGTATCAGGATATCTAGTGTAATGTTTGGATTAAAGTGAATTTCAGAAGTGAGTAATTTTATTAATTTTTGTAAATTTATAAAACCAGAAGGGTCCAGTGTGGGTGGAGGGCGAGGGGTGAGCTTGTACTATAGTTTTCGACATTTCTACCTAAAACTCGTAAAAGTGAGGTAACTTCAAAATTTTCTTGTAGGAATCTTATATTAAAAATCTGGCACTGTGTAATGGGCCTCTTGGTTCAGGACCTATGGAATATGTTGGCACCTTGTTTACACATTCTTAATGATGCAGCTAGCTCCTAGCTGTTATTACACATCACAACAAGCTGATAACGCCAACAGAATGACTGATTTTGTTTTTTTAAATTGTCATTTGTTTGATCCAAGCATTTGTTTCTTTCATAAATATATTTTGTTACTTCCTTCTGTGTGTCGGTCTGTCTGCCCCCAACACCATTCCACCACATCCACACAAGCACACACACCACCACCACCACCCAGTCTCATATTTTCCCACACCCGGCCCGCTCACAAAAGGTTAGTCCGGTAATACATTCGTTAAATGTCACCAATAACTGAATAACAATATGATAAGTACCATTTTCTGCTTGACCTTGACTTTTCCAATATATTTTAAACTTTTAATTTATGCAAAGTGTATCATATAATTTATCAAATGAGACATATAAATGAAGTAGAAACATACAATTATATAACCAAATTTTTGTCAACAATAACATTTACTGTTTATACTAGTTAAGATATTCAATTTTCAGATATTAATAGATGTAAACCACGGAGCTTGAAATATGATTTGCCTTTCGGAGTTGATTGACAAAATTTCAATGTAAATTATTATGACCTTGGTATTTACTTCTGTCATAATCATAATATAAAATGTACATAAAATTAATAATTTTATATTGTATACTACTAATTACAAATTGCAATTGATATGCTATGGACAGCTGTAGGGTATTTTAATGGAATGCTGATTTTGACACTTTCCTGCTACCAAAAAACAACATTCAATGCCCAGTCATCATGATCAGAGTTAAGTTTGAAGTTTTATAGGTTTGTCAGTATAGTGTGATACAAGTTTACAAGCTGTAAACACCTAATAGTATGGATTCCAATAATACTGGTTTTTCTAATAGATGAAGGATGGATAATTTTTCAACAACATGTTTTACTGGCTATGCATTTAATGTGTGCTCCAACAATTATTGTGTTACACAAGGTATTTATATCTGATATGCACCGTGGTGAAAGATTCTTAGAAACCTGTTAGTTAGCTAAAAATAGATCTACTTTTCTGGATTTCTTAAGTGCCGTGTTGTAAAGTATGCAAGGTCAGCCAGGTTACATGTAGTTTAGCATATATGAATATAGAGGCATACCCTATAGCTTGGTGCACCCAGAAACCATCCGAAATTGATTTACCTACAGAGAATTTATAATTTCACTTTAAATGGCGCTGATCCCAGATCGCTGGACCTTATCATTCGTCCACAGTTCTCGTTTTTCTAACACTTTGGTTTTGGGCCACCGCAACTACAGCGCGCTTATGAATACCGGCGTAGCAGTCGTAAGGAGATAGGTAGCAAGCTAACGGATACTGTTGGATAGATATTTGAATGCTTTACTGTTCTTCAATAAAAAAACTTTCAACGATTATCGGTCTTACTAATGTAAAATTTAAATCAGATATATTTCTTATTGATCACAATAAAAGGGTGGATAGCGATTTATTATAATATGTCACTATATTGCTGTTTACATATCTAAAACGACATTTTTCGATGCAAGTTCTTCTGTGAAATTTAAAAATTCATTTATTTGTAATTTTAGGTTTATTTAGATAATAATATACATGTAGGTTTTCAGTGTCTAAGATTTCAGAAGTCTTGGAAATAGTCAAAGACATAATTATGGTTGATCAAAATTTTGTCATAATTTTGCAAGAAAATTTTCATTTTCAGATATGTTATAGATCCACTATTTAGTAAATATTTCCCAGAAAATATAAATTTGAAATGACAGCTTTTTAATCCTGTGTATAAGACACCATTATACTGCCTGTAAAAACATGGTCTTTACATGCAAAAGTAAAAAGCATTGCCACAAAATTATTGAAAGTCATTTCAAAGTGGTGTGTAATGGACTATATAGATATGGAGAGCTATCCTACATACCCCTGCGATTGCTCTGGCATCCAGGTTTTTGTTCAGTTTTATTACTTAGACTTGTAAGCAGTTGTTCCTCATCATCCCACGTCATGACACAAGGGCCATAACTCTGGCACAAATTGTACATGAATTATGCTGAGTTTTTCATTTATAATTTTGCATCAGTTGCATTGCAATATTTCTATTTGAGGTGTGTTTATATTTCAGGACTGAGTCTCCATTGCTATGGAAGAGAATGTAAAGAAACCAGTAACTGTTCAACATGTTAATGAAGATGATGTACACGGCAAACACTTACAAAGGTACTCATTTATATCATTACCAGGAATGTCATTTATTAGAAGTTTTCTTATCAAGTTGAGAGTGTTATACCAATGACTATTTGATCGGAGGGAGAGAGGGGAAATATGGAGGGGGTGGGGAGGGGGTTGGAGGAAGGGAAACTGAAATTATAAAGCCCCTTCCCCCAAATCCCTTTTGAAAGAACAGCAGGTATTCTGTTGGTTGTTAGTAGATAATTTGGTTTGAGAATGCTTCGGCTTCATCTCACAATGCTCAAGCTTCAGAACAATGGTCAGTACATGACCCCTACTGTTCTGGGGTTCTGGGGGGTCAGTAGGTCAAAGGTCAAGGTCATAGTGATGTTGAATCTGAAAATGGTTTAGGCTCAATAACAAGACTGCTTTGACCTACATTCTTCGAACTTCATAGGGTGATTGGCAGTGGTCCATGTTATGACCTCTATTGTTTTTGGGGTCACCAGATCAAAGTTCAAGGTCACAGATACCTTGAGACTGAAAACGATTTCTCCTAAATATTTTTACTAAAGAATGCTATAAGATGGAATGCAGTGATTGCAGTCGTCAAACTTAATAGGATTATTGCCCTTGATTAGTAGATGAAGCCATTGTTTTGAGGTTCTGCATTACATTGTGGTGTGTATTCAAGTTGACACTTGCAAATTGTCATTTTTCCAATTAATCGTAATTAGAGAGTAAGTATTATTTAGAGAGTAAGCATCGAAACAATTTGGACCAGTTTAATTTCATTTTGAAGTTAGATCTGAGCAAATTTTGCATCTTCAGAACAAGCGCCCTGTAATAGGTTAAAGGCTCTGACCTTCAGACTTTCCAAAGTAACGTAAACACCCCCTCATTAGGGATTTGACTGCACTGGAACGTAAATGTGTAAACGTCTGAAATACGCAAGTCACACCAAAAGTTCTGCATGTACACATTAAACAAATTAAAGTGAGGCTATCGCCGAATGCTAGTCAGTTAGGCTTGTACATACAAAGAACCTGCATAATTATGTTCTGTGTTGATGCTTTTAACATTGGCACAGTTGTCCATATAAACAGTATGCATACTAAATATAGTAACAAGTCTTGAATATCAGTCATATGTAAAAAAATCTTAAAAGTTTTTTTTGTAGTCATACAGACATTATATATATATATACTGTGTATTAGGTATGTACTGAGTTTAAACCTAACATACCGTACTGTTTATAAACAAAACTAGGTTAATTTTATGGTTGCTTAGATATAAAGTAATTGCACATAATTTTGAAAAGTGAATTGAGCTCTAATACATCTTTAAATTAATTGCAAGGTGATGGCATTTACTTTGTAGATGGAAATAGCACCTCTCTGTTGGAGTCTGCAATTTATAAAATATCACCAGACATAAAATTATTGCACCTATCCTAGCCGTCCTCTCAGATTCTAAAGTATTTTTGTGAGATTTTCATTTAATTGTTAAAAATTTGATACCTGTATTCTCTAATTCTGACCAGAAAAAAATTGATCAGTAAAATATTATAAATACTTTAATAGCCGTTATTCTGTCTGAAAACTGTCTAGGAGTGTTGTTGATGCCAATAACACCCTATCAATGCGTGTTTGCAAGGCCATATACAAACATTTATTAAAATTAGCTCAAGTTTTGTTCTAGAAAAAATTTAAAAGTCTAGAAAACATTTTAAAGCTCAAGTTTTGATCAACATTATAAATGTCAAACAAAATTAGTACTAAATTAGTAATTACAGCCAAACCTGTACAGAAGCAGCAGTACCAGACAAAAAGATATATGAGCCGTGCCATGAGAAAACCAACATAGTGGGTTTGCGACCAGCATGGATCCAGACCAGCCTGCGCATCCGCGCAGTCTGGTCAGGATCCATGCTGTTCGCTTACAGTTTCTCCAATTCCAATAGGCTTTAAAAGCGAACAGCATGGAGCCTGACCAGACTGCGCGGATGCGCAGGCTGGTCTGGATCCATGCTGGTCGCAAACCCACTATGTTGGTTTTCTCATGGCACGGCTCATATCTTTATTCAGTTTTATAGTAGTTTCCAGGTATAGGTGTGAAAGGTATGGTGTGCTTAAAGTTAACTAAGGATTATATTATTTGTTATGAATAGAATCTGACGAAATGTCACCCGCCCGCTTAGCTCAATAGGGAGAGCGCAGATCTACAGATCTCGGGTTGCGAGTTCGATACCCGGACAGGGTGTATGTTCTCCGTGACAATTTGATAAAAGACATTGTGTCTGACATTATACATCCTTCACCTCTGATTCATGTGGGGAAGTTGGCAGTTACTTGCAGAGAAGACGTTTGTACTTGTATAGAAACCAGTTAGGCTAACTGCCCGCCATTTATGTAACTGAAATACTGTTAACTTGGAAAACAGTTTTCAACCCAAAACTAAAAAACTCAGCACGGGCATTGATTTAATACTTCCATGAACTTTTTGCAGGTAGGGCCTATAAAGAGAGGTAATAAAGAACAATAATAAACAATAACAACAACAATAATTAAACTGCCAATTGTTAATTGATATTCGGACCCTTGACAAATATTAGATATAACAGTTAAAAAAAGATTTAGCAAGAAATTAATGCATTATATTTAGAATAATATTTTCATAAAATAATATTTGGTAGTCATGTTATAAACAGTTAAGAAATAATTTATAGCAAAAGAGTGTTTTAACACTTATTTATGCACGATGGGCGGTTATATATCGGGTGTAATAATTTCACCTCAGGGCGCAGCCAGAGTCAAATTATTTGTACGACGTATTACCGCCCAAGTGTACAAATAGTGTTAAAATACGGTTTGGGTATAAATTATTTCGATTCTAATCTAAATAGTAGATAAAATATAGTAGCGCTCTTTCTTGGTCGCAACAAAAACATTGACGTCACCAATACATTTTCATATGTTGGTATTTACAGTTTTGTCCTATAGTGTAACTGATAGTGTTTCATAATTCTCTGAGCAGCAATTTTTTTTATGTTAATTGTCACCAAGCAAGGACATATTTCTAATGTATCTCCACAGCACATGCTTCTACATAACTTATATGAGCCGTGCCATGAGGAAACCAACATAGTGGCTTTGCGACCAGCATGGATCCAGACCAGCTTGCGCATCCGCGCAGTCTGGTCAGGATCCATGCTGTTCGCTAACAGTATCTCTAATTTCAATAGGCTTTGAAAGCGAACAGCATGGATCCTGACCAGACTGCGCAGATGCGCAGGCTGGTCTGGATCCATGCTGGTCGCAAAGCCACTATGTTGGTTTTCTCATGGCACGGCTCATTTAAGCAAGTTCAGTTCAAAGTCTTGGATATTTTGCCTTTATACATCAGTAGATTTCTTTGAAATAGGAATGCAATACATGTACATTGTAGTTTTATGTCACAGGAACATGTATTTCAGCTACAAATATTTTAGGTTTTCTTTATTCGTTATTTGTTCTACATGGAAATGAAACACAGTGCTATTTTTATAGACTGATTATAGAGCAAGGTGGTCACTATTAACAGGTGGCAGAAATTTGACTACAGATTTTCTTATCATCATCATCATCATCATCATCATATCCTGTGTTTATTTGTCGACTGCTGCGGGTGTCCCAGTAACTAGGGTAGGCAGCAGGTGGCTAGATTGTTTAACACCCAGTCTCCATGCTTCTCTGTCATGTGGGTCAAAGCTGTCAAGGTTGTAAGCCTTCAAGTCCCGCTTGACACATTCCAACCAGGTCTTTTTAGGTCTCCCACGTCCTTTGGAGTTTGGTATGGACATACTCAAGATTGAGTTGATGCATGAGGATGCACGAATTAATTAATTATATCCAGTCTTAATAGACTGGATATATAGACAGATTTAGTTTGTGAGAGTTCAGCAAAAATAAGTTTGTCAAATAAGATAATTCAAAAGCTTTCATCAAATATAAGTCTTGAAAGTTATATTGATAACTTTGTGTAACTGTAATGACTTAAATCATTTAATTGTCAAATTATTATGTCTCCCCCCCACTGGAGTTGGGGGAGAGGGGAGACATATTGTTTTTGCTCTGTCCATCCGTCCGTCTGCCACACACTCATTTCGGATCAATAACTGGAGAACCATTGACCTAGAACCTTCAAACTTCATAGGGTGGCAGGGTTTATGGAGATGACGACCCCTTAGGGTCTATTGTTTTTGGGGTCACTCCATCATTGGTCAAGGTCTCAGGGGCCTGAACATGGAAATCCATTAATGATCAATAACTTGAGAACCACTTGACCCAGAATGTTGAAAATTCATAGGATGATTGGACATACAGAGTAGATGACCCCTATTGATTTTTGGGTCATGCTTTTAAAGATCAAGGTCACAGGCCAGATCATGGAAATCCAATTCCAATCAGGAACTTGAGAACCATTTGACCTGGAACCTTCAAATTTTATAGGATGATATGACTTAAAGATTAGATCATTCCTATTGCTTTCACTACTTCAAAGGTCAAGGTCACAGGGGCCATCCGTCCGTCACACATCATTTTCGATCAATAACTTAAGAACCATTTGAACCAGAACCTTCAAACTTCATAGGGTGATAGGGCTTACAGAGAAGATGACCCCTATTAATTTTGGGGTTACTAGATCAAAAGTCAAGGTCACAGGGGCCTGAACATTAAAAACCATTTCTGATCAATAACTTGAGAACCACTGCACCCAGAATGTTGAAACTTCATAGGATTTTCGGACATGTAGAGTAGATAAGCCATATTGATTTTTTGGTCACTTGATTAAAGGTCAAGGTCACAAGGACCAAAACATGAAAAACGGTTTGCGATCAATAACTTGAGAACCCTTCAACTTTAATAGGATGATAGAACTTACAAAATAGATGACCCTTACTATTTTTGGGGTCACTTGAGCAAAGGTCAAGGTCACAGGGGCCTGAACATGGAAATTCTTTCCCATCAATAACTTGAGAACCACTTGACCCCAAATGTTGAAACTTCATAGGATTATTGGACATGCAGAGTAGATGACCACTATTTTTTGGGGGGTCACTCGATCAGAGGTCAAGGTCACAGGGGTTAGAACATGGAAAACTTTTTCCAATCCATAACTTGAGAACCACTAGGCCCAGAATGTTGAAACTTTGTGGGATGATTGGACATGTTGAGTAGATGATCCCTATCGCAGCCAACCATCAGTGACTCTTTGACTTTTGCTCCAGTCCCCTATTGACTTCTTGCCTATTACATCGGTGGAGACATGTGCTTTTCTAAAAAGCATCTTCTAGTTCAATCTGTTGTTTTACTCCAAAAATTACCTATCCAGCAAGTTTAATTTACCAGCTGTTGAGTTTGCAACACTGACACATAGACTGGTGTATGATCATGATGTTTCTTTATAACCTTATCTATTGTTCACCACCTTGGTTGTCTAATGGTAGAGCGCCCTTTTTTTTGAGTGCAAAAAGTTGTGGGTTTGCTCCCTTATAGCGTCATCCTAGAGATGTGAAAAATGGTACAAGTAGCTTCCTTGCTTGCTGCAGCATTGAGAGGATAGTACTAGGACTGCTTAGTCTGGTGTCAGTAAAATTTGACTGGGTAGGGTATCTTGCGTGATATTCCAGTGAGGCAGCACTACAAAGTTTGGTTACAATTGTGCTCAGTGCTACAAGCAGACATTATCGTTTGTATGTGTACAACCTAGGCAGAAGGGTCACAAAATTGTTAACAAAGACTGTCAACAAAAACAAAAAGTGAAAACTTTGTTGCTTCAGTAAAAATGTTCTTGTAATAGTTAAGAGTGTAAATTACAGGATCGATAATGCTTTTGATCAATTGTCAAACTTAGTAGTAAGATTGGTAATTAATCTTGTTATATATAATGCCAGTGTTCTCTAGATTTGAATGGTTTAGGCATGGTTAGGGCCCTTTAATTTAATAAATGCTATTTACAAGAAGTACTGTCCAAAAAATACGACTTTGGTATCATGTAATCGTGATATCAAAAGAACTGTTGTTCTCCCAGGGGTTGACTATAATTTTTTCCCCAATCACATTGTCAAGTATTAACAGTTTAAGCACCAATAAAACAAAGAGTTCACCATGGTTTTTCTAAAGGTCTGTTAAGATTTAGCAGTGTTATTAAATCTTTATATCAAATGCCTAATGTCTAGGTCTAATGCATTTAGAACATTATTGTACCACTTTAGATTGTTAGTAATTGAGTTTATACTATTGTTACTGAAAGTTTATGTTTGGATGATGTTTCAAGCAGTATTGACAATAACTTGTGAAAAATTGAGAACATTTAGCACTTTAAATAGTCTGGACAGACACTTTAAATAGTCTTGACAGACACTTTAAATAGTCTTGACAGACAAATCTGTTTGATGTGAATACATGCTAGGGATATGGTAATTTTAGTAAACAAGTTAATTTTCGCTGGGGTCTATTTACTTGATAGTTTTTCAGACAGAAAGACAGAAACAACATTTTTAGCTCACCTGAAGCAGCTATTAGTATAGGTTGATGGTCTGGTCATTATAAAACATCTCCTCTGAAATTGCTGATTAGAAGTACAGCAGACTTGGTCTGTAGCATCCTGGCAAGACTCTCCAGATTGTTCAAATTGGAGCACTTGGTCCCTTTTAGGGGCCGCTAGAGATGAAAATAGAAAACTTCTATGGGTGTTTTTTCCTTCATAATAGGGGCCGTTAATAGGCACCTTCCCCTCAGAAAATTTCTTTTAAATCATGCAGTTTTCCAAAAAAAATGTCTTTACATCAGGTTTTTTTATTCCTCTTTGCCCAAATACCGAGCTATTTTTTTCCCAAAATAACAGGCCTGGGCCCCTTCCCCTCCTGGTAAACCCCCCCAGCTAAAAAGAAAAAAAACCTTTCAACAACTTCTTATGAACTGCTTGATGGATTTCCATCAAACATTATGTAGAATCATTTAAAGGTCCTTCTTCAAATTTGTTCAAATGGAGGGACTTGACCTGTTTTATGTTTTTGTGTGCTAAACACAGGTATAATTATTCAAGATTCAATGTGTCATATGTATGAGTATTATTCAAAGTCAAATAGTAAAGGTCAGGTGAGCGAAATAGGGTCACTTTGGTCCTCTTGCTCTTTGTGAGATCTGTGTCTTAATAGTGTGATAGAACAGTTTGAATGGAATGGTAAGTTCAGACTCTTAATCTGTTTTTTATGTCTCTGTTATCGGTCTACGTAATATATTGATTTGTTTACATCTCAGTCACATGGCAGTAACATACGCTGGTAACTGAAAACTGTAGGATTGGAAATTTCTGCTATTCATCCAGTCAATTTTTGTTTTTATGTAATTACTTGAGTTTCATTATGAACTAGATTTGGATAAATGTATTTTGACATTCAAAATGGGAAAAACGCATTTGAAGCGCCAATGATAGGGTAAATATACATCTTCTTCTATTCTGAGGTTATGACATGACTTGATGTTTTCTTTCAAAATTTATTAAGATTTTTGTATGTTTGTATCCCCCCCCCCCCCCCCCACAAAATTGTAAGAGGGGTTTCAGGTTGTCTGTCTGAGCAAACAAACGAGTGATACCTAATAGGTGGTATGAGGTGTGGTCTAGGACAATAGAAATCTTCTGTATTCATTCTGTCACCACTGAAGTCTTTTGTCCCTTAAGTGGTCATTCTATTGTTTTCAAACAATGGGATGACCACCTAATACCAAATCGTATGGGCGTCCATAGACACAATCTTGTGTGCACCAACTCTCCTCATCCCCTTGACATAATTTGATAAAACCAGTAACAACAGTAGTTGTGCATGATACATGTTAGGTTCTGTCTGAAAAGTAAAAAAGATCGGAAAAATACATGATATTTGGCATCTTTGCTCACTATGGAATTACAACTTTCAGTGAACAAGGTTTTGATAGTTTATTCAAGGGTTAACATGGTATTGAAGGGATCTGTTTTATGTCTGGTGCATACATGCCTTCCATCATGGATTTTAATGTTATCCAGAAAATTTATTTCTCCATAATATGGCAACTTTTCATAACTTGTCAAATGCAACATCCAGGTCCTAGCTCATTGGTTAGGTCATCGTAAGAAGTAAATATTCCCCAGGCTACAAAGTATATAGGGGCTGTATTGGAGTCAGGCGTGTTTGTCTGTTGGTCCATCTATCTGTCAGTCCTTCCATCATATCTGTTACATATCATTTCAACTGCTGGGAAGGTATTCATAAAATTCGCATGACTTAAAATTCCCATTAAGACTATGACACAGTGTATAACCAGTGTCACTAGAATGATGCAAGATCAAAATCACACTTTTAGGACGAAAGTCTAATATCTGAACTTTGTGTGTGCTCAGTATCGGCTAAAGCATTCAGAAGATTTTCATAAAGCTAGCGTCAGTTGTTACCTCACTTGAAGACCACATGCATTTTAGTGCACATACCAGGTCACTTGCTTCAAGGTCAGAGTCACTTTTTGAAGTCAAAAAATCAAATGGCTTAACTCCAATCCTTTTTATGTAAACAGCTGGAAAGATTCTCACAAAACTTAATCAGTTGTTTATGTCATCAAGAAGACATGTAAAGCACACAATACCGTAAATACCCATGTATAATGCGCAGTTTTTTTTACCCCCTGGACCTTTTGCGCAGTCTGGTCAGGATCCATGCTGTTCGCTTTCAAAGCCTATTGCAATTAGAGACTGATAGCGAATAGCATGGATCCATGCTGGTCACAAAACCACTATGTTGGTTTGCTTGTGGCACAGCTCATATAGTGGTTTATAAATGTTAAGTTTAGTGGAGCAGTAACGACAATCAGGATTTTCCGTTCATTTACATATTCCTTGTATGAGGTTTTGGCAGTTGTAGCCAAAGGATGCTCAAAATGAAAATCACAGATGGAGAATGCGTAATTGCACGGAAATTGCCCTTGTGATTACGAGTCCATTACCTTTACATAATTTCACTTTTCAGTAATTGGAAATCCCCAGGACGAGTAGAAGATAAAAGAGAATCAAGCTCAACTTCAAGGTATGAATTTATCTGGCAAGTTAATGAAAGAATATTGAAAATCAGTTGCCCTAACACTTAATTTTTGTAGTGTAGTAAGTAAAAAAGATGAAAAAAATGTTGTTGGAACAATTACTGGCTGGGAACCAGTAGCCGGGCAAATTTTTTCTATAATTTTGCCTCCATTATTTTCTCAAATTGTTTTTGACTTAATGAAATCCATACTGCACAGACTTCAGCTCCTACCTAAGATCCGATATTGTAATCAGCATTACGAAGTGACGGTATGGGTTTCCTGGGGCCTCAAATGGGGTCATAAAAAGATGTTATTTTTCCTGAGTGGTAAACCAGTAGCTGGACAAATATTTTGGCGATGGTTTGCTGTTATTTTGATATTGAAATAAGTAAACTATTTTTACACATTGCTTTATCATGAATCTTTTCAACAGTGCACATGAAAGATAACTTGACTTTCAATAGCATCTAAAGTAAAGAGATGCTAACTCAAAAACTCAAATTTCATCTTACACAAATTCTTGATAAACAGATATGTAATGAAGTTAGTGCAAAAATTGACAGCCCTTCATTTTATTTAACTATTACTGTGCAGTAACATCTTATCAGCACAAAATCAAGATCTATGCAGTTTAATTATTTCTTTCCCACTTGATACCTCGACAAGTTAAAACTACTGCGCATGCACAATGCTATTTTCATGCCCTCTTGAGATAAAAAGTTTTTTTTGTAAACAAAGGTAAGATATCATCATAAAACCTATAACATTATACAGCCTTGTGAAACAGCGGGTTGTCGTTGACATGAAGAACAAACATCCAAATGATTCATATTATTACATGTGTCCGGAAACTGGTCCTGTCCGGAAACTGGTCCTGTCCGGATAATGGTTCCCAACAAGTACACGAATTTCTTTGTATTTTTACAACCAAATTATGGTCTCAGAATAGTGACATTCACTATGTATATTTTCAGTTTCTTCAGTGGGAGCAACTTCACAATGTCTTGTAGTGGAGTTGATACACAAGAGGAAAATGAGCCGTCGACCAGTGGTTGCAGGTATAATACTCTCTATTGACAATTACACTCTCTTAATATGTTGCAGGGGTCACCTACAGTATTTAGACTGTACATTCAATAACGGAGCACATAGATAGGTTTAATGTTGGGGGGCAGTCATGTAGTATTCCTACAGTAACAAGCTATGTGCAGTAGAAAAAAACCTTGTATTTCCTTTGTGTGATATATACCTCAAGGCAATGGTTTTAATTGATAAACTGTAAGTTATACTATGGAAATATTAATTTAAAAGTGTGCAGTTCCATTTTAATGCAACTTTATAAATACAGAATACAATTATAATTGGTAACTAGATAATCCATTTAATGGTTTGAACCTTACTGGTGCTATTTTATAGAGATTTTTCTGTATCAGTTTTTCTTTTGGACTAGTTGGAATTTATGTTAATGCCTTGAAAGTAGGTAGATTTGTCTGCAGTGTCAGAGAAAAAAGTGTGCAGATACAAAAGCTATTACACCATAGTTATTATTATTATGCCAACCTTTGAAAAAAAGTTTAGTTATGCTAACCTTTGAAGAAAACCTTGAAACTAAAAATAGAGGGCTTTTCTTTCTTTTAGAGCAGAGACCATTTGTAGGCATCACACCAGAAAATTTCTCCCAAACATGCAGTTTTCCCCTTATATCAGGATTATTATTCCACTTTCCCAGAATGTTAGGCACAGACCCCTTCCCCACTTAGTGATTAAAATGAAATATCAAAATCGGTTTAAGTTTCCTTTAAATTGCTTACTATATTTATAGAGATTTGTGTTTTCTTATCCTGACTTAATTTTCTCCTGAAAATTGTTTGTCTGAAATTCCGTGCATGTTAACATGATTCCAGTATTTCTTGATTAAAAAAGAAGACATATATGTTGTAACCATGGATACTATGTATTACTTACACTTAATGATTCAGTTGTGATTTGCTCTTTTTAATAGGAAATATTGTTGTGGCTCATGGTTTCTTTAGTGGGGAGCATGGGTGGGGGCATGAGTAATTCATAGTAGGGGACCATAATTATTACCTACTAATATTGCCTGGTTAAGTTTTATGTTTAGGTCAGCTTTTCTAAACTATCATAGCTGTTGCTTTAATCCACTAAATTCCTTGCAGGCTGATCATGGCCTGCACTGTTCAGTCTATTCAATCAGTAAATCAGTGCACACCCCTTTGAATAATAAACGATATTGTCCAAATTGAATGATGGACCTGTCCATTTTAGAAATTTAGCAGGCTAAAGGTTAATGAAACCATGCTCAGCTGCTTTATTTCCCTAAAAAGATAAGCAACTTGAAGCCCTGCTCCGCATCTATTCAAATTCTATTGTGTGTATGCAACCCATGATTACAATAGGTAACAGTTAACAGCCACACGCCACACTTTAGCATGCAAAACCACAGGTATTTTATATAGAATTTTGTATAAAATAGACTCTATTTTGACAGGCATCACTGTTCATAGTCAGGATTTTCATGCTTTTTCAGTGACAGTTTAAGGTTAAAAGGTAGGACTGGAGCAGGTCTTTAAAATTACATTGCAAAGCAGATAAAACGCACCAACCAGGTCAACGTACCGCCGTTACATGACTGAAATACTGTTGAAAAACGGCGTTAAACCCAAAACAAACAAAAAACCAGGTCAACTTAATAGGTGTTGCAGGCTTGCGTGCAGCCTTACGTGAACATTTGCATACACAGTTCTTGTATTATTTCAGTTCTTTCCTGGCTCACACAGAAAAGGAGCGCAGTAAGGCAAGGAAGAAGGAGAGAGTGAAGGAATATTTGAAGGAATTGAAGTCTATTGTTCAGGCAAAAGGTGAAGGTCGTGGTGGAACGTTGTCAACCCTGCAACATGTGCTCTCTAGCATGCGCAAGATTAAAGGTATAAATAGCATTCTTATATCTAGAGGAACGAAAATTTAACAGTAGCCTTTTTGAGATGATCATAATTGTACTTCAGCAATGTGATAAACACATCCTAGGAAATACGTTGGTATATGCTAACTATGAAGAAAAAAACAAGGTTAATTCCATTTGGAGAATGGGCCCACACATGCAGCACTCAAATTAAAAATAAGTGAAACAAAGTATATACATGTGCACCCAGACTTTTGTTTTCTGAATGCTTAGGGATTTTTTGTCAAGCCCGCTTGCAGAAGCGGACATAATTGTCCAAATGGCTGTTTGGTGTATGTATATGCATCCGTGCATCCATCCGGATTTGTTTGTCCGGACCATAGCTTTGACATGCATGGAGCAATCTTGTTTCTATTTTGCATGAATGTTAACCGCAGTGAGATGGGGTGTCATGCACAAACCCTTGGGTCCTATCTTAAAAGTCAAGGTCACAGATGAATGTCAAAGATCATGTCAGATATTGTCCGGCCCATAACTTTGACTTGCATTGAGGAATCTGGTTTATATTTGTGATGAATGTTAACTTTAGTGAGACGGAGTGTCATGCGCAAACCCAGGCTCCTATCTTAAAGGTCAAGGTCACAGTTGGAGGTTAAAGGTCATGTCAGATCTTGTCCGGCCCATAATTTTGACATGCATTTAGGAATCTTGTTTATATGTGGCATGATTGTTAACCTCAGTAAGATGGAGTGTCATGCGCAAATCCCAGGTTCCTATCTCAAAGGTCAAGGTCACAGTTGGAGGTCAAGGGTAATGTCAGATTTTGTCCGGCCCATAACTTTGACATGCATTGAGGAATCTTGTTTATATTTGGCATGAATGTTAAACTCAATGAGATGGACTCTATCTCAAAGGTCAAGGTCACAGTTAGGGGTCAAAGAGTGGGCTCGACATGTTGCCCGTGGGCATCTAGTTTTATTGTTACTTTTACAATGGCATAGAATTAACTGACAGCTGCAGAGTATATTCAGAATTTTTTTGTATGTATATATAGCATCCTTACATTACAGCATTGCTTATAACAACTAGAACAATAATCTTCTATAAACATCTCTCAAAATACTTCCTTGTAGGAGGAGATGTTTTCTGTGACAAGAAATATGTTACTAGATATTCGATGAGAAATTTAGTTGTAATTTCAAAATAGCAGATTGGTCAGGTATCAGCCATTTTAAGTCTGAAATACTGTTGATACCATGACATCATTAACATTTAGCCTCCTAAATTTCTAAAATGAACTGGTCCATCATTCAATTCCTGCAATACCATTTATCATTCGAAGGGGTGTTCACTAAAAAATTACAGATTGAATAGCAAACAGTGCAGACCATGATCAATCTGCACTGGTCCCTGGTCGGTTGCCACCAGCAGGCTAAAGGTTAATATTCAAAGGGACAAATTTCTGTGCGTCATTCGGTGAATTAAAATCCCAGTGAACTAATAAAATTACCATAATTTTATGCTTTATCTTAAATCTGCACATTTCCTCACAAAGTAGCTGTTTTAGTCCATCACATGAAATTTCATACATGGTTCTGGCCATAGGAGTTATTTTGTTGGTGCATGCAATCATCATTGTTACATTTTATACACTGATTTGACGATCAGTTGGAACCTTGATCGGTTGTTTAATTTTATTTCAGACTGTAGCAACCTTGTAATCCAGAAAAAGTAGTCCACCATAATAGCATTAGAACAATTGATTGAATTTAACTGAGTAGAATATAATGAGTAGAACAGTGACTCAATAAGGAGAGTACATGACAATCCTGGGCTTACAAGTTTGATCTTCAGGTGAATTGGTTTGATAGAAGAAAATGTATTTGAAATAATTTGACATCCACCTCTTTTTTAGTAGGGAAAACAGAATCACAGAAAATGACAGTTAAGGTTTCCAAACTGCTTTTAAGTGACTGTAGCATTGATGAGACAATAAAACGTCATGAAAAGAAAGATTAAAACTATATCTGTGTAAAAATATGTGACAATTTCTCTTCCAGATGCAAAAGAAGGGAGTCGAACAAAAAAGAAAGCGATGCCAAATCTTGAAGGGGATCAGTATATGGGACCACCGGCTGATCTCTCACATACAGTATATGAGTCTGACTCTCACGAAAGTTTGACATGCGAGTCACTCAAGTCAAGTGTAAGTTCATTTTTCTTATTCAGTCATTGAGCTTAAGAAATGAGGTGGCTGGGTGTTTAAGGTCACTGACTGAATCATTTGCCTCTTGAAATCTCACTGGGTGTAAAATTCTTCATGTGAAGAAGCCATCCAGCTATCTTGCGAAAGGTCGGCGGTTCTAACCACGTACCCACCAGTGCGTGGAATAATGTCTATAGGGACACCTTGGGTCTTCCTCCACAATCAAAAGCTAGAAAAGTTGTTATATGACCTGTAATTGTGTCATGTGACTATGGTATCATGAAATAACCTCATTTTTAATGTAAAATAAAAATTAAGCTTACATACAAAAGGTTAAACAAAATTTTCAAAAGTTGAACAAGGGACATAATTTTGTTAAAATGAAAGCCAAAGATATGAAACATTCCACTTGGGGTCATCTCTTGATGCCAAAGGTGTGGAAAGACAGAAAACATTTGGTTCCACAATTCATGACAAACATGCCAGGTGTTTTTTTCGGCCATTTTTATAGCCGTTATTGGGCTATATTCCCAATGCTAAAAAGTATGTTTTTTCCCAAAATCAGGGCAAAAATTCCCAGTCTACATTCTGAAAAAAATTTCATCAAAATTGCACAAACATTGACCAAATTATGAACAATTTTGTATTGGCAGTATGTTAAAGAGGTTGTACAATGTGAAACAAGTGTATGACAAAGTGCTTAAACACATTCTTACTATATACTATGGGACTAAATATTTCCCAATTCAGAACATTTATGCGTCAAAATTCCCAATTTTTGGGGTATAGGTTATGTTCCCAAAACAGCAAGAAAAAACCCTGCATGCTTACATGCAAAACTGTCACAAGATTTCTATGTTCAACCAAAGAATAATCTTGACAAAATAAAAGCAAGATATTAATTATGAAAATTTTAAGCTTTTGTATTAAGCTTTTGTATTAGGTTGATTGGCTTCAAATAGTTGAGTGCCCTTTCATCAGACAGCTCTTGTTATGATCATGCAGTTGCGATAGTAATATGAATGGCCCTAAGACATGAATTGAACAGCTTTAGATTTACATGTGGATGCATTGATACCAGAAACAGTAAAAATGTTGATTGCGTAAAGTCTATATTGTCTGAAAATCTCATCCTTGACATTCAGTTGAAAGGAAGGATTGTTTCACATATTTACAACCGTCTCATACGTTTGTGAGAAATGTTACAAGCTGTATCAGTCTAGAAAATAATGTAAAGCCAGCCAGCATGTTTAAATACTTTACAGTTATATTAAAGATGTAATCAGGCATGCTTACAGCGGAATTTCGCACTTGTCAATTACTATCCATTGTAATTACATTGTTCTTAGTGCTGTTGACAGTTGAAATCTTTAATCAATAGATGACATTGCAGTTACCTAACATGAAAGGTTTAAATATGATATGAAAGCTGGTATTGATTCTGTAGAAAATCTTAATATTAATTAGATAGTTAAATACATATATTAAATTACATATATTTAATTACATATAATAATGCTAACATGTTGTTATTACAGGATGAGCTACGCATCATCATATCTTCAAGTGATCATATAGTCAGGGCTGTGTCGGCCAATATGAAATATGTGCTTGGCTATCCCAAGGTAGGATTATGATGTTCCTGATCCTTTCAGTTGAACTTATGATGTTTTTAAAATGGACTTGAAAGGCCTGAGTGCAACAATATATAACATTTCTGCATCATTTAATCTCAGTTTTAAATTCTCACAAGAAAGGAATTTTAAAGAAAAATAGAAAAAAGTGTTTAAATGGGTAATGATTTAAGCCTCTTTCTGCTCTGTAAAAAAATTGAGCTGGGTAATATTTTACATAGGTCTTTTTGATAAGGAATGGGAATGAACTTTCAAGGGCCTTTCATCATATGTTTGTGTGAACCATGTTTAAGTTCTTGTGAACCATGGGCGAGATGTTATTGTAGATAGATGGCCTGGCATCCATCAGTTTACATACATCTGAAACTAATGATCAGAATTGCAACACATCTGGCAACTCTTGTTTGTAGTATATTTTGTCTGTAGAGTAAAACTATAGACATTGTACTTTCTAGTGTTTGAAGTTAACAAAGGTAGAAATAAAGCACTGCCTTGTCATGTTTTCACACAGAAAAAGTAATGAAAACAAAGTTTTTATCCCAAGGAAACATCATCAAGAAGAAAAAAACACAAATGCAGGTTTTGTTATATTCTTATGGTTCTTTAAACTTAGTAAAATCCAGAGTTTTGTTTATCACAATTGAATATGTTGGAAGTTAAGCCAATTATTGTTTTTAGCTCATCTGATATTTTGAAGAAAAAAAAGGAGCTATTGTCATCACTTGATCAGCGTTGGCATTGGTGTTGGCATTGCCTGGTTAAGTTTTATGTTTAGGTCAGCTTTTCTCCTGAACTATCAATGCTATTGCTTTAAAACTTGCAACACTTGTTCACCATGAATAGTTGACTCTGTACAGCAAGAAACATGACTCCATCCTGCTTTATGGTCCCTTTGGACTTAGAAAATATCAGATTTCTTGGTTAAGTTTTGAGTTTATATCAACTTTTCTCCTTAACGATCAAAGCTATTGCTTTAAAACTTGGAGCAGTTATTCGCCATTAAAAGCTGACTCTGGACAGCAAGTACGGTAACTCTGCATTGCTTTTTGCATGAATTATGGCCCCTTTTGGACTTAGAAAATATCATAAAAACAACGGGTGGGACAATATTTCTGTTATATAGAGACAAAAACCTCCAGTGAGCGTCTTCACCCCCAAGGCTGTGCTCTTGTTTAAGATGCACATTATAGTAATGTTCTCTTTGGTTTTGAGAGCAATGACTTCAGTTCCACTATTTTTGAGCTTTTTTGCCACCACCGGCAAAACTTATATTGGTATATGATGGTGGTGGAAGTCAATTTTATTGTACCCCCCGACAACAAAGTTGTAAGGGGGGGTATACTGGTTTCAGGTTGTCTGTCTGTCTGTCCGTCTGGCCGTCTGTCCGTAGACGCAATCTTGTGCGCACCATCTCTCCTTATCCCCTTGACAAAATTTAATGAAACTTCACACAAGTGATCAGTACCAACAGTAGTTGTGCATGGGGCATGTAAGGTTCTTTTAGAAAAAAAATTTGCAGAGTTATGGGACTTTGTTTTTTTGTTACTATACTATATACATAGACACAATCTTGTGCGCACCATCTCTCCTCATCCCCTTGACACAATTTAATGAAACTTCACACAAGTGATCAGTACCAACAGTAGTTGTGCTTGGGGCATGTTAGGTTCTTTTAGAAAAAAAATTTGCAGAGTTATGGGACTTTGTTTTTTTGTTACTATACTATATACATAGACACAATCTTGTGCGCACCATCTCTCCTCATCCCCTTGACACAATTTAATGAAACTTCACACAAGTGATCAGTAACAACAGTAGTTGTGCATGGGGCATGTTAGGTTCTTTCAGAAAAAAAATTTGCAGAGTTATGGGACTTTGTTTTTTTGCTACTATACTATATACATAGACACAATCTTGTGCGCACCATCTCTCCTCATCCCCTTGACACAATTTAATGAAACTTCACACAAGTGATCAGTAACAACAGTAGTTGTGCATGGGGCATGTTAGGTTCTTTCAGCGACAAAAAATTGCAGAGTTATGGGACTTTGTTTCTTGTTAACATACTATGTACATACAGTCTGCATATGCAATCTTGTGCGTGCCTAATCTACCAAACCCTTACACACAATTTAATGAAACTTCACACAAGTGATCAGTACCAACCCTAGTTGTGCATGGTGCATGTTACATTCTTTTAGATAAATATTCTGCATAGTTATGGGACTTTGTTTTTTGTTACTATACTGTATATAGTATATAGTCTATATACATACAGTCCACATAATTATGCAATCTTGTGTGCGTCAAATTGCAATGTACTGTGTCAGTGCATGCGGGGGGTACATTCATCACCTTTAGTGATAGCTCTAGTTATCAACAAAATAAATATAAGAGCACCTTTCAAATATTCACCATTTCATTTTTAGGAGAGCTGGATTGGGAGATCGTTTGATGACTATGTTCACAAAAAAGATCTCATCACTTTCATTAGCTTTCATCGGACACCAGAAGATGACAAAGAAGGTATTTTATTACTTAGAATGACCTTGGTGTTTCTTTACCAAAAAATTACAACTGCAGTTAAAAATTATTTATGGGTAATAAAGATTTATTTAGATTTGGTGTATTCATGAAATGAAATGAAATATGAAGGATGCATTATTGTGAGTCTTGACTTGCAGTTGGGTGTTATAGTTTGTATAAACTGGGGAACACAACCATTTTACACACCAGTGCTCTGAATAAGAATTTTATTTCACAAATTTGGAGTTTCTGTTCATACAGTTGGTTTACCCATTTCAGACAATAAACATGTTTGTCAATCAGGTAAATAATGTACATGACATTGTTGCCTAAAACTATGAGTAGCCAGCCTCATTTTTTACGGTTTTCCTTGACGCATATTTTTGTGCGTTTTAGCACACCATATTCCCAAATGACCCCCAAAATATTCTGAATGTGTCATTGATGACACAAATGAACTGACAAAATTTTCAGTCAATTTTTGTGCAGATTCTAGTTTCTCTAAGTAAGCATTAGTTTATGCGTCAGTACGAATTAATAATATAGGATGCGACCAATGTTTACTTATCAGGTAAACTCTGGGGTCTGTATACATTGTAAACCAGTCTATACTATGTACTGAAGTAGACTGAGTCTCGAGTTTAACAATCTGATACACCTCACAATGACTTGATAAGGTAAAACGTTTAACAAAATGGCTCAAACGTATGTTTTCTGTTGTCTGCTATGTGTTCAAAGAAAGGGCTGCATGGTCTTTTGTAGCCACATGGTTCCTGCTAGAAGTACTCTAGCCCATTAATAAACATGGCTTGCTATTTATTGAAATTATTAAACCGCAAAATCTAGTCCCCGCTGTGTCAGTCCACTTAAGATTATGTTATTTTTACATTTTTGCTCTTTCCTCCTTTCTAAACAATTAAAAAGATGAAAATGACCCCCAATGCCAAACACGAAGGGGTCATGATGGCCCTGTATCAATTTTTTTTAGGGAAACCCCTACTTTTTACATTGGCTTGTGTGTAAAACTGTAATAGGTTTTCTCAGTGACAGTTCATACTTAAAACATGTAACTCAAGATGATATTTGTATTCAATGTAATTAGGTAAGACATTCATGTTTTACTGACAAGGAAGAAAGGCTTTACTTTAATTAAGGAGATAGACTTATGGAAGGAAAAAATGTTTGTTGATTTGTAGGAGTGGCTATTTTCTGAACTTTGTTTATTGGGTATGTGAATTTGATCTTTGTTGTATGTAATTTCAGCCTCTGACACAGAAGTTTCTGGAGAATCAAAGATCTTTTACTTTAGACTGAGGTATGTGGCGCTTTTATAAGAAAAATTTGTTCTGTAACTAAGTTAGATGGCAGTCAAGGATTATTTTAAAATTGTTATCACTATTGGCAACCACTTTTGGTGTTATCAGTTTTTTTGTGGATTTTGAAGTTGCGCCAATATTAAACAATAAACTTGTTTGGTAGCAATCAGGTCATTGTACACCTTACCCCAAATTACTAGTAGCCATACATCGGAATTCATGGTTTTCATGGGATTTGAGGTTGTGCCAGTCCATGAAAGCAAATCATATTCCAATATACATCTTTAAATCCACAAAGTTCTACCACCACAAAATAGCAGTACTGGCCTTTAGTGCAACACAATTAATTGTTTTATAGCAAATCTTTTTCGATTTGTCATGTAAAATACACCAAGAGTATAAAAACTTGAGGTCCCTGCCAGGGCTCGAACTCAAGACCTTGTAATCCATAAGCATACAGTTTAACCCCCATCACTAAAGGCTAAAACCCAGTAGTAGCGCTGTTGGCAGGTTTATAAATTTACTTTCTCTACAAATGTAACTTCAGCTACTGAACTCGGAAAACATAATTGAGCCGTGCCATGAGAAAACCAGCATAGTGGCTTTGCGACCATCCGCGCAGTCTTGTCAGGATCCATGCTGTTTGCTAACGGTTTCTCTAATTGCAGTAGTCTTTGAAAGCAAACAGCATGGATCCTGACCAGACTGCGCGGGTGCGCAGGCTGGTCTGGATCCATGCTGGTCGCAAACGCACTATGTTGGTTTTCTCATGGCGCGGCTCATATTGAAGCATGAGATATTTGACTTTAAGTTTTCACTTTTGTAAATAGATAGGTAGGTTGGGCTTTCAGGCCTGTTAGTTTGAGGTCATGATGAAATGTATACTTTTGAACATTTAGTGTTTAGTTAAAACTCCCTAAGGTTAACGTCTTTATACACATTCGAGAAAAGATTTGTTTCTGAAGATCTAAAGGAGACAATTATCATTGTCCTCCTCCCATAAAAGCTACATTTCAAGCTGGTCAGTGTAATAGAATCAGATTTTTTTTCTTGAGAAAGTTGATTGATTAAGACACATATTTGTGTTTCAAATTTTCAGAAAATTCAAAAGCCTCGGGTCTTCAGGGTTCAGCTTACGAAAGCAGGATTATTACACTCCATTCCAATGTACATTTTCGAGAAAGAAAATGACAAGTAGCGAAGTTGCAAGAATGGGTACATATCCTAGCTGGTTAGAGTCGACCTCGACGTCCGTAAATTCACAGTCACCAGATGCTATCCAGATGACATCGGAGTCGTCGTCCAACGGTTCTCTTGGGGAGAAGACAAAAGACGTGGGAGAGAAGAAGTTGTACACAATAATGTATTGTGTACCGTTAATGTCACCGTATTCAGGTACAGACTGTTAAGAAATAGTAGAATGTTATACACTTTTTTAAATTTGAACTTATATACGACTTAAATTTAAAGGTAGAGAATGTACATATTAGTATATCAGGAGGTTAAGTGAATATTACAAGTTCTCTTTCAATGTAAAGCATGAAGAGGTACTTACCTATTGCCTTTTATATAACAAAACAAATAGAAAATGTCACAGATTTGAATGGTGTTTTCAGTTTCAATTTATTTCAGGTTGATGTAGTAACTTTCAAAGTCTTTCAAACTTACAGTAGATTCACACGCATATTAAATGTATACTTTTTCAGAAAGTGGCCTTTTACCAGATGTGAAGTCATTCGAAACAAGACAGACGTTGTTTTGTAGTTTCTGTCATATCCAACCAAAGTAAGAATCTATTACCTTACTCAAGGAAGTCATTTGAAATTAATTCAAAATTAAATTTGGAGATATTTCTCGATATGTTGTCAGATTTCAGGAAGTTTAGAGAGACTTCTTATGCATACATGAAACTAAGTAATACAGTGAGTTCATATCAAGGCTGTATTTTGTTGCAAAATCACTTTGTGGAGACATTGATGAAAACATTAGGTTTTTTTTTTAAAACATAGATTTAGATGTTAAATGACAATCAAACTGACCCTGGGCTACCTGTTCAGATGTTGCAATTGTGCCTGTAATTATTAGAATGATATATGACAGCAGTATATCTGAAACCATTTTTAACCTCCAACAAAGGCATGACCAAAGCGATAAAAGGTAGTCACACTTCAGCAGCTGAGGGCATGTAGCACTAAAACTGGGGTTTGTTGTTGAAAAAATTGTAATTTCACTAAAAAAGCAGGTTTGATTAAAAGCTGTATCTTCTGATTTTTACCCTTACCATGCTGGACACGATTGATTCTGTCTTTGCGACCAGTGTGGATCATGATCAGCCTGCACATCAATGCAGTCTGATCATGATCTACACTGTTCGCCATTCAGTCAGTATCTTTTTGGTATGTAGACCTTTAAATAGTTAATGGTACTGTCCAAATTGAAGGAAGGACGAGTTCATTGTAGAAATTTAGCAGGGTAAGGGTTAATATTGTATTTCCTCATTATCTATCAGGTAGTCATTGAACCACTGTTACGACTCGTGAAATACCATGCAAATTGTGAAGTAAATAGATTATTGTCATGAAAGTCGGAGAAAATTATTAGTTGAAATATCCATTCACAAAAGCAATTATTTCTGACATGAAACTATTCTGTTCTCCAGGAAGTTATTTATTGGCTTAATTTTCTTTGGAAAAAATAGGAGTGTAATATTAATTTGATTATAAAACAACATTTAATGGTTTATTATGAATTGACAGGTACTTGGTATTGCATAAGCTTTCAAGTTGATTCAGTATAGTTTGATACTTGATACTTTAATAAAAGTTATCAAACATTTTAGTGGGAGTGGAGTCAGAGTTTGAAATTATTATGGAATGTTTTGATATTTAGATATATCCGAAAATAGTAATGGGCAAGGGGTTAAATTACAAAACACATTTCGATGTGTGATTTTATATTGTTTGAACTTTATATTGACTATCTAATAATATCTAGACACGAAACTATTTAGGTTGTTTTTTTTTCTTCTTTAGTGCTAAAAGATCAAAATGCTTAAAAATGGTTCAGTTGAAAATTACAGTCTTGAACTATAGCCATAGGGGGAAAAAACTTACCTGTTTAAAGTGGCATGGATATATATTATAGGGACTGACTTTTGATAGAGCTTGGATCATTGAATATATGTTATTTCAGTAATCGGATATCGTAGCCACTGGTTCTACAAAAAACAGGGTCCATATTCCTCAGTGTTTTATGTCTGAAACTGAAAACTTTGAAATGCTTTGCAAAGTTTCATTTGTATAAATGCATTAAAAAGGCAGTTAACCCTTTACCACACAGAACAGAAGCCAAAGTAACCTCTTTTACATAACACTGATAAGTGATAATCAATAATCTATAATCGGTATATGGCTGATAAAGGTGACTGTCTTATCTGAACAGAGGTGTTGGCATTATTTTGTGATTACAAACACTTATGTTAAAAATGTCATTATTTTAATATTTTCTGTAAGTTTGACATTATTTTTGTCAATATAAAGTTTATAGCAATTTAAATTCTCTTTCCGATGATACAAAATTTATTGTAGTTTCTCTTTGAGTTTCGAAGATATAAAGTGTTAACGTACGGGAATATGTATTTTTAGGCATAAAATTCTGTTTTGGATTACTTTCACATTGAAATTCATATACAATTTCATTTCAAAATGATGTTTGAAAGTTTGATTTATAGTTAATAGACTTATCTTCCGAATCGGAAACAGTAAGTATTTATATAAAAAAACAACCATCAAACTGAATAACACTACAAAAATAACGGATCGTAAAATTTCTGAAAGTGCAAAAAGATCGCTGAGATCGAGACTCGTAACCGACTACAGTATTCTTGTGCTAAAAATTAAAATATTTTTAGGATAATATTACGTAATATTTTGATGATCAAACGTCGGTACATCACGGGTGACTTCCGCTGCAATTAACTCTTGGGGTGTCATAAAATATTTGAAAGCCGCGGTCCTTCTGTTTTGATTAACACTTCCCGTTATGTAAGGTCATAAATTCCAAGCCATCGTATACACAAATTGTTGTTTAGGGGAAATCTGCATGTATCACGCGTGACCTTCATGACCTAACACATTTAAAAATACTTTGATGTTAAATGGTTGTTATTTTTAGAACGAGGAAAGCCCGCGAACCGGCCAGTTGCAAGCAGTTTTCTCAGTAATTTTCCATGACGTAGCGTGGTGCACATGTAGGAAATTTCTTTGCAAAGTACTCGATAAATTTAAATAGTAACCACATGATCTTGTACGTAAATAATGATGACGAAATCCCATATTTTGAGTTAGTAAACATCCGGAATTTGTTTCTTTAGGAAAAGAACGAAAATAAAGCGATTGATTATGAGACACGGGATAAAACGATTCTGTTCAAATGGCCGTTAATCGGTATAATACGTTTCTATCGGGGAACCGATAGACACGGGTCAATACGTTTCTGTTTGGTAATCGATAGATACGGTGATAAACGTTTCGGTGTGGGAAAGGGTTAAGCAACTTCTAGAGATTAAAAGTCCCAAGTCTAAATTTGAAACTTTGAATTTGATAAATATGGGCACTGGTCCCTCTATGAGTTGTGAAATCACCTGCTCAACACCACTCACATGACATAGTAGTCAGTTGACTTGATCTTCACCACTTTCATGGCTGAGTGGTCAGTTTACTTGCACGTCATCACTTGTGTGGCTGAATGGTCAAATGACTTGTTTCTCACCACTTGTGGTTTGGGACATTTGAAAGCCTGCTCGGCATGTAGAATTTTTTCATGTCTGGTCAGTGGAAACTATCCAGCTAGGTTGATGAGAGCCTATGCTTTCACCTGTGTTTGAACTTGCGTATGGAGGATGGTCTTGAGCAGGTCTTCCACTTATGTTAAATCATTAATATTTGTGTGGGATCAATTTTTGTGGAGTGACCATCTACAAAATTAAATCCCAGTAAACAAGCTGAGTTCCCATTATGTCGTTAATAAGTGGAAATCCATATATCCAATCCCCCCCCCACCCCCCCCTCAAAAAAAGAAAAAAAGTACTTCAGCAAAAACCATGAAGTTTTATATCCACGAAATGGAACAATTTCACAGTATTAATAGCTGGATACGTTACGATATGATGTATATGGTGTTATTTGAATGTATTTTTCTGTATATTTCAGTACAATACCATTGCTAGGGTATCTTCCGCAGGAGATGATCGGTGTGTCAATATTTGAATTCTTTCATAACGAAGATCTGTCACGGCTGTATAACATTTACACTAAGGGTGGGTACAAATTAATTATAATTAACGTGGCTGTGGAGATTACTTTTCTACTATATGTAAGTCGTTGTAGAATTAATGAGCAAACAACTGGATAGATAAAAAGCATAACTGCTGTAGAACAAAGGCAGCAGGGAAAACCAATGTATAGCTATATAATCGACATTATTTTACATAGATGTTTCTTAGAATGCCGTGTAATTCATTGCTAAATCTTGCATAATAAAGCCAGAATTCACGAAAAACCCTTTTAATGATTATGTGGATTGAATCACATGTGTTAGCTTGTAGACTTTTAGGTGTAATAAGATTTGAAATACTGTGAAATAGTTTGTGGGAGACTAATTTTGTGTTGTATCAGTTGATGAAATGAAATCACTACAAACAAATCCCATGTATTGTTACATTAAAATTTAAACTACCATATCCTGGTCCCCATGAAATACTATGCCTGGAAAACTAAATTCACAGTAATTTGTTATTGAAAAGACACACTCAAATTATTTTTTAACCTTGCCATTAAAGTATAACAGGTATGATATATTTTATATATCTAATTTATGTTAATGTTATTCAAATTTCTACTTTTAGTAATAGCCTTAAAAGGAGTGCCATATAAAAGTGGTCCAATACGAATTCTTGCCAAGAATGGCAGTTGGATCTCATGTGTGACAGAGTGGTCAAGCTTTGTTAATCCATGGTCAAAACGACTGGAATTTATCATCGGGAAACATACTGTTGTAAAGTAAGCTTTTATAGCAGGACTAAGTATAGTTTATATAATTGTTATCTCGACTTGAGTTGGAAGTAGTTGAATATTTGTTTGATTTGGGTTTAGTGCCTTTACCAACTTTGTCTTTTATGTAACAACAGGCAGTTAGCCTAACCAGTTACCCTGGATTCTCTACCAGTTCTAGCCTTTTCTCTGCAAGTAACTGGCAACTTTTTCGCATGAATCAGAGGTGGAAGATGAATGATTTCAGACACAATGCCTTCTATCAGACGGTCGTGGAGAACGTATGCCTCATCTAAGGATCAAACTTGACTTATGAATATTTGAACTTGTGAAAAATGATGTCAGTTTTTATTCTTACAAAACAGAAAAGAACATAAATTATGTCATATTTTCCTAAAGTTTTGGGACATGAAAAAAATATTTACTTTTTTTTTGCAAATTTTGAAGGTTTCCCAATTTTAAGGGTGTCCCAACACTTTGGAAAATATGGTATTGTATTCTGTAGACCATGTTTACTGTAGCTTTATGATATCATGAAAGTTTTTGGAGAATTGTTACACTTTTGACTCATCGGTTTCAAGTTGCTGATCTTGAGATAATTTATGTATATATATTTTATTTTTAGGGGACCAGACAACACAGATGTTTTCAGTGAAAATTTCCATATCTCTAGAATCGAAGAGAATTGTGAATCATTGAGGCTTGCCCGTCAGAAAATCAAGGATTTACTTCTGCAGGTGAGTGATTACAAAAACAGTAAAGGAATGTTAAATATGGTAGTTTCTATCAAGTTTACTATCAAGTTTACTACTGTTATATACGGCGATATATATGACCATTTTGTGTCGATTCGCAGTAAAACCCAACTCACTCACTGCTATTGTTATTATATGTTGCAGTCCTAAGAGCTTTCATTAATATAGAAATCTTCAGCTGTATATATTTGGAAAGTTAAGGAAATTAACTTTGATATTGTATAGACAGGTAGGTAAACCTGTGCAAGTATATTTAGTTTAAACAGTGTCTTTTTGTTTGCATCTTTTTCTTTGATTTTGGTAAAGAAAGACAAAACGTCTGTTAACCAGCCATTAATATTTCAACCAAATTTTAGTAAAATTGAAAGGAAACCAGTAACAGAAAAGCAAATAGTAAATTTGAGTCAAACAGTAAATTTTGAGTCAAAATTTCTGACTTTAATGTTGACAGAAGTCACAGAACAAACAAAGTATATTGTTAAATCAGAAATGTTTACAATAGAATCTGATTTAGTTTTGGTATATTCTCTAACTGTCTGCATTTGCCGGGAGAAAAATTGGTCAAGTGTTACTACTATTCTAAATAGTGGTACATACTTAACTAGTTAATCTAAAGAATATTCTACCTCTTACACCAGGTTCAATATTAGATAAAGGGAACATTTTGCCTTCTGAAAAAATACCTGTCTGAATGTAATATATATATTTTTTTATTGTTATAATTTCAGCCAGTTGAAACTGTCTATGTTGGTAACAAAGCAGACCCAAAAGGAGGAAAACCAAGGAAGTCTGTGGCAATTGCTGGTAAGTCAAAGGTCAAAGTCACAGTAACCCTGAGACCCAAAGAAGATTTCCGCTCAATAACTAAAGAACACATCAAACTTTATAGGATGATAGCTTTTGGCCAATAGATGACACCTATTGATTTTTGGTTCAGAGAACAAGGTCACGGTGGACTTGAGACTGAAAATTGTTTCTGCCTAATAACTACAGAATGCTTTGGCCTACAGCCACCATACCCACTGTCCATCTTGGGCAGCATATGTGTTTTACAAACAGCTCTAGTTGTTTTACTGTGAAATTCAGATCTGGTTCATTTATAGATAATTGGAGTAAGTTAGTACTTGAGACTTCTGTTGCAGCATCAGTAGTATTGATACTGGGTTCCATTTACAAACCTTTATAGTGACTGTGAGGCAAAAGCTTACAGTAGAAAGTCTGTAATCATGAAATGAAAAAGGTGTTCATACCATTTCTGTGTATATACCCAGCTTGCTGGATACAAAATTGCAAGAAATGTGTGTACCGACGACACAAGTGATGCATGTATATCTCATTGAGCAAAGTACAATCCTTTGAAGTAGAGGAACCATAATGACAGTCAGCATTTGCCACTGGATCACATATTTTATTTGTACAGTGCTTTTCGAGAAAAAAAAAAAAATTTTTGTAAGTCCAAAGAAGAATTGCATTGAAAGCACCAAATATAATTACAGGGCTACTTCTTTAACTGAAGTTTGTCATTATTTTACAATCACCTTCACAATATTTAGTTTTGTTGAAATCAGAACCCTATAAAATTATATAGATAATGGTGCACTCTAAATATAATAGGCTGGGGTTAGAGTCAGTCTTGTTTGACTCCGGCTGTAAAGCTTGGAACGATATTATACTGATGATATTATATTAATTTTCAGAAGAGAAAGAGTCAACGGATACTGAACAAGTTATTCCGGCCGCTGAACATGAAACAATTTATGCCAGTGAGCGGGAAAAGTCTGCCATGCATGGCGCTGGTGTATTATTTAAGGAGAATTCCATTAGCCGAGCATATGACCAGTTGAATTACACAAATTGTATCAAGAAGTAAGTTTCTGCAGGTTTTTTTTGGTTTGAAGTTAGAGATAATGCATGTTTTTATGCCCCCGGCATCTGCTGATGCGGGAGGCATATAGTGATTGTCCTGTCTGTCCGTCCATTTGTTCGTCCATCCGTACGAGGTTAACCAAAATGGGACCGTTTCGTCTGGCATCAATACCCCTAACTAGAATGACTTGATACTAATGCAGATATAACCTGTTACCATTCCTCATCTTCAGACATCACCTGACCTCAGTTTGACCTTGACCTTTAACTTGACCTGGTTTTGGACTTAGGTTGCTTTGTACCGATGAGGATGCCACGGGGGGGGGGGGGGGGGGGCATCAAGCGTTTATTGAACGCAGCTCCTTGTTTCTTACTAAAACATCTGTAGATACCCTAGAGATTGGATCACCATCGTAACCTGAAGGATTGTGAAGATGGTGCAGATGTTGTAAACTGAAATAACTAATGCTAATCTTGCATAAAACGTGTAAAAAGCTCAAAAATAGAAATGTTATCTATGAACCTCATTGAATGTCCATGAAATGTTTGGGAATGTCGGCTTTGTTTCATAAATGAGCACGTGAGCATGAGAATCTCACTATGAACATGTTTACTCTCTTGTTGAAATGCCACGTGAAAATGACAAAAAGCAACAGTTTAATGCTAGATCAGTATTTCAGTTTAGTATAGCTAGCTGAAAAATTAAAATGACAGTTAAAGTTTTTTCGTATCTCAACTGTTGCAAGGTAAAAGATAAATAGCATGAACACTTTGAACATTCATACTTCTTCTCTACTAGTTGAAACAGAAAATCACGAGTAAAAAAGAAAAACATTAATTTTGATATTGATAACAATTTTGTATATTAACTCGAGCCTGAATTTATTCTGTAAAATTGGGTGTTTTAATTTTGATGAAACATGTTTCTATTTACATTTTGTCTTGGTGTAGACATGCTCCTCCAAATATAGTGTAATGTTTAACTTGGATGAACATCTTCAAGTGATATTCAAATGAATTTTTATAGCGAATAATTATTCTTTAAACAAAAGGTTGGTTTGTTCTTATTTTACAGGTTTTTGCTGAGTCAGCCTCGGAGTTTTACCAGCGACTCGGACCTGAAGAAAAGTTCATCAGAAGATGGTTTTGATGAAGAAATGAATTCAAATGGTAAGCTGCGATGTTTTGTTATATTTTGAAAATCTAGGTGAAGTTAATGTTAAGTACTCTGAAATTGAACATGGATTTTTCTCAAGGTAAAATAGTTTTAGATAGATAGATTGTTATTTGGTATCAAATGTTTAACACAGCATGGCAATAACAAAATGCATATCAGCAATAATATTCATTACTGTTAATCACCATGTCATGCACACCAATACCAAGGATAGCACAATAAAGAGAAAAAAGATTTTCTGTTATTTCCATTGTGGTCCTTGATAGGTCATAATACATTTAGTTTTAATTTAAGTGTAGAAACTTCATTATCAAGATAAATTGAATGTCAAAAATAAGAAATAAGTACAAAGAAGAACATGTTAGAATGGACTGATGAGGAAAAATTCATTTAAACGTATATGCCGGAAATGCTGATAAGTTTATAATTTAATTTTGCAGCAGTATTGTATTATAGAAATCTAGGTAAATATACAGTTATTTTGATGGTTACTTGTGTTATATAAATGAGAATTTTTTAGTTAGATTGTAATGGTGATAGATAGTTTAATGGAAATGTTATTGGTTATAGTATTTATAAAATAGAATAATGTTTATGGTTGTGTAATCATACCTGAACTAATGTTATATTAATAGTATGAAATACAGTTGAAAACTCGATATTTCGAATTCTCTTATCTCCAAATTTATCGCAAAATTCCGGCTATCTCGAAGACATTTATAAGTCCAGTCGTGAAAATGCATGCACAAAAAATATCATTTTAAATCAGATTTCTGTTATCTCAAAACACTTGATCCCATGGAATTTGAGATACCAAGCTTCAACTGTATACTAGCAAAATGATATATGAGCCGTGCCATGAGAAAACCAACATAGTGCGTTTGCGACCAGCATGAATCCAGGCCAGCCTGTGCATCCACGCAACCTGGTCAGAATCTATGCTGTTTGCTAGCGGTTTCTCTAATTGCAATAGGCTTTGAAAGCGAACAATATGGATCCTGACCAGACTGCGCGAATGCGCAGAGTGGTCTGGATCCATGCTGGTCGTAATTGCACTATGTTGGTTTTCTCATGGTGTGGCTCAGATGTATAAAATACCCTAGCAAAATGAAATATGGAACACGTAAAGTATATTAATTGTACGAAATAATTAACCAGTAAAATTGAATTTTAAATTGTTAGATTTAAAAAGGTAAAATGAAAATTTAATATGGAATTTATAAAGTATATTAAATGTATGAAATAATTAAACCAGTAAAATTAAATTTTAAATTGATATATTAAAGGTAAATTGAAATGTGGAATTTATAAATTATATCAAAATGTATTCAGTATACATGTAAAAGGAAATTTTTAGTTAATAAATTATATTAAATGTGTAAAATATACTAGCAGAATAATATTTGGAATTGGTAAGTTATATTAAAGTTAATGATACACTTGTAAAAAATGAAGAAATTGATTTTACATTAAATGTTTTAGTTATGCTAGTAAAATGAAATTAGGAATTGATAAATTCTATTTAAGGTAAAACTTTGAGTAAAATGGAATCTGAAATTGATAATTGATGTTAAATACATGAGAGATAAAGGTAAAATGACTTGGTCAAAATAATTGATTGTTTAAAATCTAAGAAAAAATAAACAGGTCACATTAAATAAAATAACAGGTCATTAGGTCAAATGATAGAAAAACTTTGTAAACATGTTAGAGGCCACCTTTTCAACTGGATCATCATAAATCTTTGTCAAAATGTTGTGGTTTTTTTTTTTGTGTGTAATCTAGGTCAAGTAAAAGGTACCTGAGGTAAAAAATTAAGTCACATAGTCATATCATTGAATAAACTGGGTTAATGATCTACCTGAACTACATAAACATGGTCAAAATGTTTGTCTGTATGAAATCTAGGCCAAATAAGATTCTAGGTTATATAGGGTAAGAAGAAGGTCAGGTGAGTGATACAGGGCCTTCATGGTCCACTTGTTTAAAGTTTAATCTGTTATCTCATTTAGCATCATAAAATGGGAAAGTTCTATGACTCAATTTATTTTTGTTTCTTTATGCGACCATTCTATTGAAAAGCCAAGATCGCCTGTCATCCCACATTTATACAAATGGTTCCACTATGATGCATAGACATTAGAATATGAAAAGAAACCCTAGTTAATGACTTTTGGATTTTTTCTTTAATCTTGCTTAATTTTAGGTTTTGTGTTGGTTTTTAACTGTACAAATAAATAGTTAATGTTAGCAACTTTTGATCAAAATAGCTTTCATTTCATTTATACATTCATCAGATACAGCTTTTTTACTTTAGTAAGTTTGCTATGCAAGATTGTGTAGTATTTTCTTCATTTCTCATATAAACATCAGTTTTTCTTTGTATCATTTTTTAATCCTCTCAACTTCTGTTAAACATTCGTTTCGGGACAGTTCATGTTTTTCTGCACACAGGTAAATCTATCGAGAGTTGGTTAGCAACGAGTTTTGATGACCTGATCGGAACGAAAAGTTTACACCGCACGTCTGACGGATCCCGTAGTCTGCCAGCTTTGAATGATGATTTTTGGAAAAAACGCATAAGTATATGCTCACTTTTTGTATATATGTGTTAGTATGTTGCAAAGCAGAATGTTCTGTGTATTTGCTTTAGTTAAGGTCATTAATTGGTAATTAACTTCTGTGTTACTTAGTTATAATTTAGAAACAGTCAAACTGGTTTTAGCCTATATTTAGTATACGCCACTTAAGAATAATCAACAATTTCCAGAATCGTTTCAGTCAGAATTAGAAATGATGTGAATGGAAATCTTAACTAATAGCTCACTTCTCTTCTGAGAAAAATTTCACTTCTTTTTGCTTATGCTGGGTTAATGTGTTAAATCAGACTTATTTAACACAGTAATATACCAATAAAGTAAATGATTTCATTCAAGGTATTATTTAAGTTACAAAACAATTTTTAGCTTGACTATTCAAAGAATAGGTAGAGCTATCCTACTCACTGTGGCGTCGGCATCGGCGTCACACCTTGGTTAAGTTAGTATAGGACCCTAGATACTTTAAATTTGTAAATTAAGAAAGCAGTTTGATTCAAATGATAGCTTTTGAATTTATTTGTTGTCCTAGTCCTAGTCCTCTTCAGCAATTATAAATACAATTGATAGTTTTGTGAGGGAAATGAGCCAAAAATTTAATTTGTTGAATGAATTATGTCTCAACTTTAAGCAATTGAAATATATGCCAGGCAGATTTTATAGGGGTTGCATGTCAGTTACCGCCCTGAATGGATCAGCCCTTGGGGCAAGTATTTTCTTTAGCCTGCTGGTGGCAAGTGTCTTTGCCTTTGCGACCAGTGCAGACCATCTCTGTTCGCTGTTCACTCAGTAAATTCTCATTGAACACCCTTTGGATAATAGATTATACTGTCCAAATTGAATGATGGACTAGCCAATTGTAGAAATTTAGCAGGGTGAAGGTTAACTGACATCTCCTTTGAAATGGTATGATGGAAGGTACTAGAACTCTTGATGGTCTACATTAGATATTGTTCAATGAGTTGTCCTTGACTGCATACAACCTATTCCATAACAAAAGTTACTCTGTTTAAGCTGTGTAACTTGGGTGAATGATCTTGGGCTGCCATGACCCCTGTGCCTATATTATATAATGAATAAGGAGTTAGAGCAGTAGCTACAATTCTGCTTTGCAATGATTACAGTAACTGTGTAACAATAAATCAAAAGATTTTTACAGTTATTTATTGATCAGGTACAGGGTTGTTGCATCTGTCTGAATGTCTGCACATAATTTGCACATACAGAAACAAGAAATGGAGGTTTATCTCAACATTTTAGACATTTCATTAAAAAAGAAAGTATGAAGCAAACAAAATTAAGTTATAACTTGAATTGCTTACTGTGACTTTGATGGCATTAAATTTGATGGTTTTGGCCAAAATATCTGTGTGAGGACATAAATTGTGGATTTCAAAGTTTGAAAGATAAAATAAATAGAAATTTTCTTCAGTCAATGGATTTTAATTTTTGATGGTCACAAGCACAGGGACCCGCCACATGCTATGATAGAGGGCAAAAATTTTTATGTTGGGAATTTTTAAAAAAATTTTTTTTTAGATGAAATTCAAGAACTTATACTGTTAGAGCGATCTTTTGCTCTTGTAGTTCAGTGATGAGTTGGATATTACCAATAGTTTAGTTTAGTTTAGTTTAATAATATTTTATTGTAATTATCACATAAGACATTATGGTAAATGTACATCAAGACAATAATATACAGATACATATGTAAATATATATACAACAGCAAACTATCATTACATCAAGACATATATAATACTACTGTACATTAAGAAATATTCAGTAACTTTATTACCAATATGTGGCGCGATAGCATGGGGTACAAGAAGGTAGGAGACAAGATTGAAATTGACCATGTTATCCCCCTTGCCTCTGTTTATGTTTTTTATGGGTGATTTTTTTTTACATGTAAGTTCTTGAATTCATCTAAAAAAAAATTTTTAAAAATCCCCTCTGTCATAGCATGTGATGGATCCCTGTGGACACATGCATGAAATTCAACAAATATTAATTATTTGATAGTATTTTAAATATTCCTGCCATCATGGGAAATTAGGTGTTGTGTGAACTGTATAATGATATTGTGTACTGCAGTGAGTTATCCCCCCTTTAGTTGTGTTGTATGTGTGATTTACTATTTTTGTTTTAATGGTCTGTAGAGTCATTGTATTCTCTAAATGGCATTGCTTGATCCCTTTTTGAGGCCACAATGGCTAAAAATAGAAGAAGAAAAACTTTCCATCATGAACTATACGATGGAATTTTAACAAACTTGATCTGTAGCAATCTTGCATAGACCTCTTTCAGGCTTATTCATATGTTCCTTCTTGACCTGCTCTGGGGTCACCAGAGCTAAAAATAGGGAAAGAACAAGGACAGAAGTTGAGTAGTTAAAGCCTTAAGGTACCTATTGTAAATTACTTCATGTATCTTCATCAAACTTGGTCTGTACCCTTGTATGGATCTCTCTGAAGTTTGTTTAACGGGTTCTGATTGGCCCATCAAGGGGCTGCCAGAACTTAAAACAGAGACACTTTAATCAGCTTCTAATGAACCACATGGTATTATCTTTTTTGACACAATAAATTATACCCAAGATCAAATAGTTCAGATCAGGTATGTGACTTAGGGCAGTCATGTACCTTGTGTGTTTTCTTTTGTGTTAATGCATGCTTGAATCAGTACTTTATTGATCTTGTAATTTCACAGATATGGCCATACCAAGTCTTTCAGTGGATTTATCAAATTTGTACATTTGCTATACTGGTAGGGAATGTCACCGTTTTAATACAGGTTGGGTTTCTGGCTATGGCAAGAATACTTTCTGTATTACATATCTTATATCTAAATACAGTCGATTCCACTTATTTGAATACTGGTTATTGGAATATTTTGCTTAGTTGGATACAAAGTTAAAGCACCTATCAATCCCTGTATAATTCCAATTAAAGTTTTTCTGTTATTTGGATAGATTTTATGTTGAATCTATGACCTGTTCCCTTTATTTGGATAATCAATTTGCAGACTAATACTTTCATGATCTGAGATGCCTTTTACAATGATCCATAAGCTAATTACCTTGCTCAGTTGACAGCTTTTCACACCTTTTTTGTTTGCACCACTGTCAGTTTATCAATGACTTAAATTCTGATATTTGAATACTCCTGTTATTTGAATATTTTGTCCTGACAAATAGGTTATTCAAATATCTGAAATCCATTTAATAGAAAAAAAAGATAAATTTATGTTCTGTTTTGTTTTAAAAAAAATAATTAAAAATCAAGTAGCCAAACAGCTTTATGTGATAAAATTTCACAAAATCACTTTGGTATGGTTATGTTTGAATTCTTATGTAGTTACCAAATACAGTAGTAAAATGTGAAAATGTGAAATTTGATTTTGTAGTTTCCTGCTTTGGCAGTTATTAGCTCATCTGATTTTTTGAAAAAAAATGATGAGTTATTGTCATCACTTGAGCGGTTGTCGGCGTCGGCGTCGGCGTCTGCGTCGGCGTTGCCTGGTTAAGTTTTATGTTTAGGTCAGCTTTTCTCCTAAACTATCAAAGCTATTGCTTTGAAACTTGGAATACTTGTTCACCATCATAAGCTGACCCTGTATAGCAAGAAACATAACTCCATCTTGCTTTTTGCAAGATTTATGGCCCCTTTTGTACTTAGAAAATATCAGATTTCTTGGTTAAGTTTTATGTTTAGGTCAACTTTTCTCCTAAACTATCAAAGCTATTGCTTTGAAACTTGGAATACTTGTTCACCATCATAAGCAGACCCTGTACGTCAAGAATCATAACTCCATCTTGCTTTTTGCAAGATTTATTGCCCCTTTTGGACTTAGAAAATCCGTTTTCTTGGTTAAGTTTTATGTTTAGGTCAGCTTTTATCCTAAACTATCAAAGCTATTGCTTTAAAACTTGCAACACTTGTTTACCATCATAAGTTGACCCTGTATAGCAAGAACATAACTCCGTCCTGCTTTTTGCAAGATTTATGGCCCCTTTTGGACTTAGAAAATATCAGATTTCTTGGTTAAGTTTTATGTTTAGGTCAACTTTTTCTCTTAAACTATCAAAGCTATTGCTTTGAAACTTGCAACACTTGTTCACCATCATAAGCTGACCCTGTACAGCAAGCAACATAACTCCATCCTGCTTTTTGCAATAATTATTGCCCCTTTTGGACTTAGAAAATCATTTTCTTGGTTGAGTATTATGTTTAAGTCAACTTTTCTCATAAACTATTAAAGCTATTGCTTTAAAACTTGCAACAGTTTTTCACCATCATAAGTGGACACTGTACATTAAGAAACATAACTCTATCCTGCTTTTAGCAAGAATGATGGCCCTTTTTAGACTTAGAAAATCATGGGTAGGACAATATTTCTATTACACAAAAAAAATCAGATGAGCGTCAGCACCCGCAAGGCGGTGCTCTTGTTTTTAAGCTAGAATAACAAAAACTTGTGTACTAAATAATCTTTAAGCTAATTAGGTTACTGATCTTGGTTTCATTTGCTTCTCGGTTATAAGATACTCAAATGTAAAAACTGTCAATGTTTATAATTCACACATAATATTTGCATAGTAGCTTGCAATATTAGGTAAGTGCTTTGGCAGACATTTTAAAATGATTTCCATGAAGAGTTTTAGCTCACCTGTCACAAAGTGACAAGGTGAGCTTTTGTGATCACGTGGCGTCCGTCGTCCGTCTGTGCGTGTGTCCGTGCATGCGTAGACTTTTGCTTGTGACCACTCTAGAGGTCACATTTTTCATGGGATCTTTATGAAAGTTGGTCAGAATGTTCATCTTGATCATATCTAGGTCAAGTTCGAAACTGGGTCACGTGCGGTCAAAAACTAGGTCAGTAGGTCTAAAAATAGAAAAACCTTGTGACCTCTCTAGAAGCCATATTTTGCATGAGATCTTCATGAAAATTGGTCAGAATGTTCACCTTGATGATATCTAGATCAAGTTTGAAACTGGATGACGTGGGGTCAAAAACTAGGTCAGTAGGTCTAAAAATAGAAAAACCTTGTGACCTCTCTAGAGGCCATATTTCTCAATGGATCTTCATGAAAATTGGTGAGAATTTTCACCTTGATGATATCTAGATCACATTCGAAACTGGGTCACGTGCGGTCAAAAACTAGGTCAGTAGGTCTTAAAATAGAAAAACCTTGTGACCTCTCTAGAGGCCATATTACTCAATGGATCTTCATGAAAATTGGTCAGAATGTTCATCTTGATAATATCAAGGTCAAGTTTGAAACTGGGTCACGTGGGTTCAAAATCTAGGTCAGTAGGTCTGAAAATAGAAAAACTTTGTGACCTCTCTAGAGGCCATATTTTTCATGGGATCTTTATAAAAATTAGTCAGAAAGTTCACCTTGATGATATCTAGGTCAAGTTCGAAACTGGGTCACGTGCGGTCAATAACTAGGTCAGTAGATCTAAAAATAGAAAAACCTTGTGACCTCTCTAGAGGCCATATTTTTCAAGAGATCTTCATGAAAATTGATCAGATTGTTCATCTTGATGATATAAAGGTCAAGTTCGAAACTGGGTCATGTGCGGTCAAAAACTAGGTCAGTAGGTCTAAAAATAGAAAAACTTTGTGACCTCTCTAGAGGCCATATTTTTCATGGGATCTTTATAAAAATTAGTCAGAATGTTCACCTTGATGATATCTAGGTCAAGTTTGAAACTGGATCATGTGGGATCAATAACTAGGTCAGTAGATCTGAAAATAGAAAAACCTTGTGACCTCTCTAGAGGCCATATTTTTCAAGAGATCTTTATGAAAATTGATCAGAATGTTCATCTTGATGATATCTAGGTCAAGTTCGAAATTGGGTCACGTGCGGTCAAAAACTAGGTCAGTAGGTCTAAAAATAGAAAAACATTGTGACCTCTCTAGAGGCCATATTTCTCAATGGATCTTCATGAAAATTGGTGAGAATGTTCACCTTGATGATATCTCGGTCAAGTTCAAAAGTGAGTCACGTGCCTTCAAAAACTAGGTCATTAGGTCAAATAATAGAAAAACCTTGTGACCTCTCTAGAGGTCATATTTTTCAATGGATCTTCATGAAAATTGGTCAGAATTTTTTATCTTGGTGATATCTAGGTCACATGTGCTCAAAAACTAGGTCACTTTGTCAAATAATAGAAATAACGACGTCATACTCAGTTCAACACTGGGATAGGTGGGTATAGGTGAGCGATTCAGGACCATCATGGTCCTCTTGTTATAAAACCCTAGGCTGAGGTCTAGTCTGTTTTGAAGTTGACTGTTTTCCTTCTTTTATAATTAGGCAATAAAACAAATTGATACAAAAGTTCCATATGGTAGAGTCCTTATCTTAGAAATGGTTGCCAATCATTGAAATATTTAAAAACCTGCATGTGACATTGTAAGTACAGTATCATTATACAGTGAATGAATATCAAAGCTGGTAATATTAATGCAGCATTTTCTGGATGAAAATATTTATTATAATGACTATATTATATGCCAATTAAGTTTTTTTAGCTCGACTATTCATAGAATAGTAGAGCTATTGGACTCGCCCATGCGTCCGCGTCCGCGTCCCGATTTGGTATTTGAAGTTTTTGTATGTAAGCTGGTATCTCAGCAACCACTTGTGCGAATGGATTGAAACTTCACACACTAATTCACTGTGATAAACTGACTTACATTGCACAGGTTCCGTAACTCTGTTTTGCTTTTTTACAAAATTATGCCCCTTTTTTGACTTAGAAATTTTTGGTTAAGGTTTTGTATGTAAGCTGGTATCTCAGTACTCACTAATGGGAATGGATTGAAACTTCACACACTTGTTCACTGTCATGATCTGACATGCACAAAGCAGGTCCCATAACTTTATTTTGCTTTTTTACAAAATTATGCCCCTTTTTCAACATAGAAATTTTTGGTTAAGTTTTTGTATGTAAGCTGGTATCTCAGTATCCACTAATGGGAAAGGATTGAAACTTCACACACTTGTTCACTGTCATGATATGACATGCAGTGCAAAGGGTCAATAACTCAACTTTGCATTTTACAAAATTATGCCCCTTTTTCAACTTAGGAGTTTTTGGGTTAAATTCTTATATGTAAGCTGGTATCTCAGTACCCGCTAATGGGAATGGATTGAAACTTCATACACTTGTCCACTGTCATGAGCTGATAAGCACTATGCAGGTTCCATAACCCTATTTTACTTTTTTACTAAATTATGCCCCTTTTTCGACTTTCTTATTCATTCAAGCGACAAGGCTGTTAAATAGTTGAGCGTTGCTGTCCTCCGACAGCTCTTGTTTTTCAGGTAGTTACATTATTGAGAATGTCAGTTTTTGGCAATATTTTACCTTTTATGCAGAAACCCTGTGTTTACCTTTAGTTATTAAAAATATTCATTGCAAAGCTTTTTAGCACATCTTGAAAGCTGGCAGATGGACACATGTGACAGGGTAATCAAGATTGTACAGGAAAAAACAGCATATTGGATTCATTAGAGTTGAATTTTGTGGTGTGGTACAATTGGTAGGAGAAAATAAAGATGACAGAGTGCTTACTTGAAACTTGTCGTATATTGTTCGGTGATTTAGGACAGCTTTCTGGGCTGCCCTTAGAATTTTGTGTTATTTTAGTTCATTAACTAGAATTTTTCACAGCTTGTCTGTTTATCATAAGAAAAGGTGCTTCTAGATCATACTTAAAGGGAAAGACAATGTTGTTTGTTTGCTAATTCCATCAGCTAGGAATTCTTAAATCATTTAAAGAAGTAACAGAATTTTCAAAATCGACTTAAAAATGAGAAAGTTATAAGCATTTAAATATTTGATCAAAATGGCGGCAGTTTTGTTTCCATGGCAACAAAAAACAAAATGGCAGATTTAGTACATTTCTAGATACATACTGGATCTGTATTTACTTATTTCTGTAAAATAATTTTGCTACATTTTTACCAGCTATAATGAAAGAAATTACCATGTTTTACATCTTACACTCAAGAAACATATGAAATTAATCTATTTAAAATGTTATTTGCTAAATAAAAAATTCAGCAGTGTGTGTAAATGACGTCATAAACACACTAAAATGGCTGCCTCCATGATCCCCCATTTTCTTAAATTCTAAACTGCCAGACCTTTTTCAATAGTGGTCCGATTTTAAAAAATCTTTAGGCATTATGAAAGGCTTGAGGATGACATTCATATAAAATTAACTTATTGTCAGGCATTCCTGGCCCTTTAAGTCCTAAAGAAATATGATCATTTCAAAAGCTAAAACTAATTATGAATTAGCAAGTAAAAGAAAAACAACATAAGTTTCTATTTTTAATAACAATAATTTTATTTATATATTACCAGGTATTACTAAATAAACTATGGTATTGGACACAATTATTCAAATTATTTTAATGTTAATCAATAAAGTATCTCTCCAAGAAAAAATATTTAAAGAAGTAAACCACCTCGATAGCCTAGTGGTAGAGCATCCGCTTCGAGTGCTGGTGGTCGTGGGTTCGATCCCCGGCTGCGTCATACCAAAGACGTGAAAAATGGTACCAGTGGCTCCCTTGCTTGGCGCTCAGCATTAAAAGGGAAACTGGCCTCTTCTCTCATACCCTCGTGGCAGTGGATTCCATCAGGAATGAGGTGTTGAGAGTGATAAATATAAGTTGAAGAACTTCCTTCACAGTCGACCTAAAATAAATTATGTATAAACTAAAAAATATGGGCAACAGTTGAGAGGTTGCAATTTGAATAAACCTACATTTATGCATAATTTTTATGTGTTGTAGTTCTGTATACTTTATAATAAAAAGTACATCTAAATTGTGCCAAAACTGTAATGGTCTGAATTTTGACTCCTCAAATGCTGATTAAATCAAATATTGAAATTTTGCATATATGCCTACTCGTACAAATATAAAATCACAACTTCTGTGGAATAAAGATTTATGCAACTTGTCATGAAAACCTGCTTATCGTTCATTTGCAAAGGCATTTGAGTGGTTATATTCAGAGGGCCATTATTTTTAAAACTTGTGAATTCCCCCAATTAATTGTTTATTTGCACGGCATTTAAGTGTTAACATTTAAGAAGCCTGTTTGTTTTAAAATCTATGAATTTCCCCACTAATTGTTGTTGTTTTTTTGCAGGGCATTTAAGTGTTGACACTAATAAGTCCATTAGTTTTAAGGTGTATGAATTCCCCTACTAATTATTCATTTGCAGCATATTGTCCCTGGATAGCTATACATTAACTAAATATTTGTGTGTTTGTATATTTCAGTACTGTCCGATTCAGACTTCGATTTTGACATCAGTGTTCCTAAGCCACCAAGCTTTGGCAGTAGTACAAAGGTCAGTGAATATTTCATTTGAATAGCTATAGTGTAGGGAAATCAGGGTTAACCCTTATCATGCTGGACACAACTTATTCTGCTTTTGCCACCAGTGTAGATCATGATCAGCCTGCACATCCATGCTGTCTGATCATGATCTGCACTGTTCGCGATGCAGTCAGTATCTTTTTGGTAAGCACCCCTTTTCACAGTTATTGGTACTATCCAAATAGAAAGGTGGACAAGTTCATTATAGAAAATGAGCATGGTAAGGGTTAATGTTAACTTTTTTATAACCGTTATTTCCTGGGTAAAGCCTGTGAAGTTGTATAATACAGACTCATCCTGTTGCCAGCATTCATAAAGAAAACAATAAAAGAAAAAAAGATTTTGCACGTTAGGTTGCACGCATGTAGCCTGCAAGCATTGTGACAAAAACAAAAGATATCAGGAAATGTGCTTATTGTACACATTATCACGGCTAAACAATCATTATCACACACTAGTATACAAAGGAGAAAAAAATAGTAGCATAGGTTTCAGGAACAGGGTTGCCACTTACCTTGAAAAGTTAGGGAAAATGTTTTTTTTTTTCAAGGTCGGTGAATTGTCAGGAAAATCTTGATAATGGTCAGTGAAAAATGAAATTTTTAGAAGTGTCAGGGAAAAGTCGGGGAAAAATGAAATTCTTGGTTGATAGATTTTGAATAAAACTTGGTATGTAGGTAGCTTAATAGGACAATGGTTGGATGATTGTTTTTGTGGCCACTAGGGTCAAGTTCATTGTTTGAGAATATCCATTTCGCTTGTTTAATAATGGCATCAAATTTGATGTACAGACATTTTTCTGTTAAGATTTTGATATATTGTTTGTTTGTGTTGTAGGTGTTGGTATCTGAACAGGAACACAGAGACAACGAGACTGTGCTAGATCCTATGGTGCTTCGTGATCAACTCCAGCTGCCGTCTCCATGCATTGATTCGAACTCACAGTTGTTTCCAACCATATCATGCTTGACTTCTAGAGAGGCACCTGTCACAGCAGATAGTCCCGCAATTATGGCGTTAACACGAGAATCACTTTGGAAACATACTATTTTACAAGAACAGTTATATATTGCCACAGCAAGTCCTGATAGAAATATTTTATTTGTAAACGAAGGACGTGATTTGGAATATTCAAGTGGAAAACGGCAAAGACATAGTTTAAAACGTCCTCATTCGCCAGACCATACCAGTGTTAACAGATGTAAAACTGGTCGTCATTCCATAGAGAGTTCACCTATAACAGCGTCACAGTCCATCATGAACCCAGTGTTCCCTCTGTTAACATACGAGACTGTGTTTAAGGCAGCAGGACAGGGTAAAAACTCCGCGGGTGGTGCTAGGATGATGGTCCCCATGCAGATGTATCCAATTGTGTCAATGCAGTCTGACGATCACATTAATACTAGCCAAGTACAGTCGCAGAGCTCAATCCCGAGTAGATGTATTCCACACTCATATGATCAAATTACAGGTAACCATAATCTTTTTCATAATTTGCAAAAATAATGTGAATATTTCTAATCTTCTGTCTTGATTGGCTAGGAAACTGCATTATAAGTCTGATTTAAAAAATGGAACACTTAAAAATAGATTTTGTTTTCTGCACTTGGCACAGATAAGTAAATGAAAGAGCTTACAGGGACCCACCTGCTTAGCTCAGTTGGGAGAGCGTTGATCTACGGAAAAGGAGTCGTGAGTTCGATCCCTGGGCGGGGCGTATGTTCTCCGTGACGATTTGATAAAAGACATTGTGTCTGAAATCATTTGTCCTCCACCTCTGATTCATGTGGGGAAGTTGTCAGTTACATGCGGAGAACAGGTTTGTACTGGTACTGAATCCAGGAAGACTGGTTATGTTAACTGCCCACCATTACATAACTGAAATACTGTTGAAAAATGGCGTTAAACCCAAATCAAACAAACAAAGAGCTTACTTAATACCTGCAAATATTGAACAGAACAAGCACTTTATTAAACTCACACCATACATAAAGGTATACGGGTATACAAAGCAATTCCAACTTAACAATCAGATCACGTAACAATATAACGTGAACATAAAATGAAAAGAGAACAACAGAAAAGACAGTTGTCACAAGAGAGAAAAAACAGGAACAAAAAGAAATCATCATTTTGGTATTAGATATGAGACATTTTTGTCTATTCAGAGAGACTTCTAACTTAAATTACTTTAGCCATTTTGTGGCATTAAGTTACGCATTTCTCTTTTTCATGTAGTTACAGCTGTTTAACCTTTAGCCTACTGGTGGCAAGTGGTTCTGCCTTTGCGACCAGTGCAGACCAAGATCAGCCTGCACATCCGTCTGCACTGTTCGCTATTCAATCAGAAAATTTTCAGTGAACACCCCTTTGAACCATAAATGGTATTGCCAAAACTGAATGATGGACCAGTCCATTTTAGAAATTTAACAGGCTAAAGGTTAAAAGTAAATGCTAGATTTTGATTGGATTGAGACCTCAACCTTCTCCTCTGTCAATATCACTGTAGTTCACATAATCTTGGCCACTTTTGCATAAATCTGTAACATCTCTCGGTTTATGCCAAATTCTAAAAAGTATGCTTGAAATCAGATTTCAGTGAAATTTAGACTGTGTAAAATCGCATAAGACATAGTCCTGTAAACCAGGAGAAAGACTGGAAGGGGGCACAATAACAGGTTGTAAAGCCCCCGGGGATGTGTGACGTCATTTTCTCTGTGCCGTTGCGTCAAAAAGTGTTAATGGTGATAATTTATTACATCAAAGTAATTGTTATTTTGTTTGGTATATAATTAACAACTCTAACAGTACCTATTGACATTCCGTATGCCGTTATTAGCACTCAGAAGTCTATATTGGCATGCAGGCCAATCCCCCTGCAAGTAATAGGTTTGGTTCAAGTTGTGCTAATAATTACTAAAAGCTTGCCATTGCAGATTTAAATCAGATCTCCATTGCATGACAAACAAAGTAGGTATTTGAGAACTCAGGAATTTAGATATACTGTATTTCATGCTGATATTTCAACTTTAATAAACAAAGGAAAGAGCTTATAGTGTAAAGATGCAAATATAGGTTTAATGGTGCTGCTTCAAGTTTGTCATTGCCAACTAATGAGTTGTTAATTTATTATTTAATCACAGTAATGAGGAATTTAAATCATTTGAGCCGTGCCATGAGAAAACCAACATAATGGGTTTGCGACCAGCCTGGATCCAGACCAGCCTGCGCATCCGCGCAGTCTGGTCAGGCTCCATGCTGTTCGCTTTTAAAGCCTATTGGAATTGAGAAACTATTAGCGAACAGCATGGATCCTGACCAGACTGCGCGGATGCGCAGGCTGGTCTGGATCCATGCTGGTCGCATACCCACTATGTTGGTTTTCTCATGGCACGGCTCATTTAATATTATGAAACGTCAATGTTAACAAACAGTTTGATGTGACAACACAGAGAAAAATGATGTCACACATCCATAGCAGATAGATAACCGGTTATTGTGTCCGCTTCTGGTTATCAGCCTCGGTAACACAATTCTACCCTGTGAAGTTTTCTTACTGCATTGTAAGGTGTATATAATAATGTTATTATTTTGGTTATTTGGTTGTCTTCTCTCCCTGTTATAAACACTTTAATAGGGAGTAGACAATCTTAAGCTTAAAAGCTTTCTATCCAATTCTTTTATCAAATATTGTGGGCTGAGTGCGAAACTATATTAACTGTTTATAAATAAAGAACAGGTTACAGAAGTTTTGCGCTAAGCCCTGATTGTTATTATAGATAATTTATGAAATGACTTCATACAAATGTTTAAACCAAACCTTTTGATATTGAGATGTACCTTTAATGTGTGACAGAACATGTGCTCAAAATTCGATTGTAATTACAGGGATGACATTTAAACCACGGGTAATGGTAGGATTCCACCAGTCCGGGCAACCAAGAATGCCACTTGGTTTACCTATACCGGTCCATCAGCTCAATAGCTATGTGATGCAGCAGGCGACCTCAATGGTTCCAAAATCGGTATCTATGAGGCCATCGAGGCTTAAACAAGAGGTATAACTCTTTACTTCATGTCTTTTGTTTTTTCTTGTCATCCTTTTTGTTGGTGTGAAAAAAGTTTTGCGTGTTAGCAGATTTCTTAGGTCAATCTTGTCCAAATATTTGTAAACTTCACACATTGTCAGCGTTAAAGTGAAAGTTAACTTAAATGACCTTGAGGAGAGGTTCTGTAACTCTTCGACATTAAAAACTTTTGGCTCCTCAGATTTGCTCTCTGAGCTTTAAATAATATGCTGTTACTGTCATTGGTCCGGATGTGTGCTCAATTGAATCAAATTTTCTACATTAATGATAATGTAGATTTGTGTTTAGAAAGAAGTAGACACAGTTAACAAACTGTTTCCTAACTCAAATAATTAATCAAATTTAAAGACTAGATTTAGCTGTAGACTTTATAGGTAGACTTGTTTGTCAGGTATTTGATCTCGGATACTGTTTTAACTCTTACCCTGCTAAATTTCTATAATGAACTGTTCCATCTTTCAATTTGGATAGTACCATTAACTGTTAAAATGGGTGCTTACCAAAAAATACTGACTGAATGGCGAACAGTGCAGATTTTGATCAGACTGCACAGATGTGCAGGCTGATCATGATCTACACTGGTCGCAAAGGCAGAATCAGTTGTGTTTAGCATGGTAAGTGTTAATCCAGGGAACATTTAAGGTCTTTGAATTTCTGGTAACACAGTAAGGGTTAAATGGAAAACTGTTAAATTCATTGAGTAACAAGTTTTCGCTCCAGCCCTAGAGGCATTAGAGCGGATCAGTTATAGGATCCATGTATATATTTTTCTGTTTTCATAGAAGGCAAAGAGTCAGTTGCAGTCAAGTTCAGAATCCTCGTCCACAGAAGATACTGGCTCAACATTTTACTTACTTGAATCATCGGAGAATAAAATGAAATCGGTAAGTCAAATTATTCAAGCTGTAGTAATTGAAATGTGGACTTTAAAGCATATTTATTACTAATTACTGAAGCATAACGTTTCTTAAAATGAACTCTTGTGACTTGTTTATCATAAAATAAACTGAGATTGCAGAATTAAGTACTTGTTGTTACCTTGGTTTTTGGAAAGGTGTGGTCAGGGGCAGTTAATTTGTTGTTGGGGAAAAAAGTGTTAAAGATTTAAAATACACTGCATTTTTGAGTTTTATAGTTGACTGACCATATATGAATGAAATATGTGCTTTGCTTGCAGCTACATGTAAAGCTTTATGTTATATTTCATAAATTTAAAGGTGTGTGTGCCTTCTGAGGGGAAATTTATGAATGTGGAAGTTGTGCTCCATTGTTCATTGATAGCATATTTAATGCCACCTTTGTATACTGACATGCCCAAGTATAGATAAGACTTGGCACACCTGAGAAATGCACTTTGTTTACGTTTTTGTGTTTGGCTATAAATGATCTTTAAAAAAATACTTTCTAATAGAAAGTATTTTGTTTTAAAGATATTTATAGCCAAATGTTCAATACTTGGGGGGTGGGGTGGCATTTGGGGCAGTTGAGGTTGGGAATGGGAGGTGAACACCACATTTTAAGGATGTTGATACTATCTAGCAAATGATAAACTAATGATGTATTATCAACAATTTCCGTTCTTTCAGGCATACAATCAACTAGTCATGCAGTCATTAGCTCAGCAGATGAACCCGACTAAGGGATTGGACCCAGCTCCCTGGCTGCAGAACCTGTGTTTCACTGATGGCTTGCAGAACCGCTACCACATGTACAGAGCTAAACATAAACGTCAGCTGAAGAAAGATCGTGAAGATTTAGAGAAGATGAAGCAGCCGGACATGCTGGTGAATCAGTTTGAGGAATTATTGTTAAATATGGAAAATTCCCCAGGTGTCATTATGGTGAGAGAATATTGATAGATAATCTATTTAAATAGTCTGCCTGCTTAGTGCAATAGGGAGAGCCCGGATTGTTGAGTCTCCAGTTTGCTCCTAATGTTGTCTGTGATGATTTGATAAAAAACATTGAATCTGAAGTCATTATGTCCCCCAACTCCTATCCATTAGGAGAAATCGGCAGATAAATGTTACTGGTACAGAATCCAGGAAAACTGGTTAGGTTAATGGCCTGCTTTTACATAATAGTTACTGACATGTTGTTGAAAAATGGTGCTGAATCAAGTACAAACAAAACCAAATTTAAACGTACTTGTTCACAATTTGGTTGAAATTTCATTATATTTTTTTTACATTATATGTTTTGAAATATGTCATTAAAGAAATGACACAGAAGTCAAAAGTCTATCAAAATCTCTGTAGGGCTGTGAGATTTTCTATCATTTTCAAAGTGCCACCAAGGTTTCAGTCTTTCTAAACAATACTTAAAGAAATTTAATTCATCCTACAAGTCGCATGAATACTGTGTAAGGATTTTTGACTTTGTTAATATTGAGTAAATGGTCATTATTCTGGGTTAGAAGGCTTAAGGTTCAAGGTCATAGACCTTGAGACAAAAAACTGTACTAATGTGTGGGCTTATGTCTATCATATATCATAGAATCTGATGACCTGCAGTTATTTAACTGGGTCATTAATTTTAAGGCCTATAGCAACCTGTTTTGAGTTTTTAGATCAGAAGTTCAAGGTCACTGAGAGACAAGAAATGGTCTCGAACAAAAAGCTAAGATTTCCAAAGTCTGGAGTATTCAAATATCAACGTTTGACTGCATTTGGTTAATAGTTTACTCCGTTGACTCCTGTTATTTAAAACAGTGTTAGAGGTCATTAGGTCACATTGGGACGTTAATCAGCCTTATCAAGTTGCTCTCATTGCTCTGGGCTTATTGTGTAAATTGTCAAGGTCAAAATATGCATGAGATTTAAAACACAGGTACATAAACGTTAGCTCATGTTTTTTGATAGGTTAAAGTTCTTATGAAGTTTTTCTGAACTTTTTAAGATTTACTTTTTTCCCCTTATAACTTAATTCTAAATCAATGATTTTTTTTACAGGATGAGGAAAATGATTATTTGGCGTTTAACGATGGAGTATTAAACTGTACATTATGTTCATGTGCTCGGGATGCTTGTTGTACTGACTTTCCCGAAGATCATGGAATTACTGACGCGCTGAAAAGGCTTCGTAAACATAGTAAGAAAAAGGAAAAACGTGTTAAGAAATCTACTCAGCCGACTTTACTTCAGAATGCTGCCATTCAAACAGACGAGGCCATGTGTAAAATGGAAGTTGATTCTGATCTAGGGACATCAGAACCTCCGCGTTTAGGTGTTAGGGAGACGGAAACATTAGAAAATCTTGCCGAGTCAAAGAGCTGTAGCAGTAAAAGTGACTCTGGAGAGGCAGATATTCCTTGTAACATGAGTTCAGACTCGATTAATTCTTTACACAGCAGTAACGTTACACCTAGCGAGCATCGGAGTAGTAACGAGAACGGAAGCTCATTAAAGGAGTCCGACGGTGATGCAATGTCGAAAAAATCTGACTCTAGCTCAAGTGATAAGCAATTACTTTCATCAGAATCGGAGTCTGAGTCAAAAAACAAATGTACTGAAGACATATTTGATCAATTATTCAGACCGCTTAATATTTGTTTTCCGCATTTACATAAAGACAAAGTTCCGTGGTTGTTAGATGTAGAATTTAATGAAGAAGTTGAAATGAAGTATCATATGGAATCTAAAGATAAAGAATCTGTACTGAGGAGCGATTTGACGCAGTTAGAAATTTTGGACGAACCAGAAATGTTGAAAGCTCAGTTCAATGCTTTGATGGAAGAACTAGGTCAGGGTAATTCAGAACTTGTCTCAATCTTGTCTAGCGGAGAAATGGGAGCCATGAATATGGACCAGTCTTGAAGGAATGTTTAAGTGAACACAAACGGTTTTGTTTATTCTTTGTCATGCTGAGTGAGACACAGCCTTTAACCCTTACTCTGCTAAATTTCTATAATGAACTTGTCCACCATTAAATTTGGACAGTAACATTAACTGTTAAAAGGGGTGCTTACCAAAAATATACTGACTGAATGGCGAACAGTGCAGATCTTGATCAGACTGCATGGATGTGCAGACTGATCATAATCTACACTGGTCACAAAGGCAGAATCAGTTGTGTGCAGCATGATAATGGTTAAGAGCAGGGTTTATGTTGGAACAAAATTACAGTTGATTGTATTTGGTCATTATGTTCTCATATGTGTTCAAAACAAATTCATGTCCATTAAACATTATTTTCATGCTACTCATATTTATTTGTTAAACAGATTCAGATTTTCTATGAACAGAACTAAGAGATTAAATACGCTGCTATTTTTTACTGTATTTGATAAACCTTGGATAAGAAGGGGTATGCTTTCAGATGTACACATCAGTATTATAATAGTTTAGAAAAGGCAGAAAATGACTATAACATAAAAATCTTTCCTATATGCTATTCAAGTAGTTAGCTGTAAAGTTTTGCTAAATTGAAACTAAAAATTCACAGCACCTGTTTACTGCGTGACTAGCTATTCACAATGTGACAGCTATTTACCGTATGGTCAACTATATACTGAGTGACTAGCTATATACTGAGTAACTAGCTATATACTGAGTGACTAGCTATTTACTATGTGACTAGCTGCTTGATGTGCCACTAGCTATTTGACTGTTGCGGTATAAAGCTTTTAAATACATTCCGTAAACTATTATGGGGGAGGGGGGTGTGGGGGTGGGGGGGAGAACTTCCAGCTTCAGTATATTGTTTCTTAGGCTTTTGATTTCAGTTGAATTCTAGACCTTACTTTCAAAATGTAGCAGTTTCAATAGTTCTGTCTGAGGCACGTATATATATATATATACCGTTACCTTGATATTCAAGGGACTGTAAAAATTGCATCGACGTATCCGAAGTTCGACGTAACGATATCGACTATCTGGGGCTACTTACCTTGTACTTGGACGTCTATATTGTCACTGTATCCAATGCTTTTTTTCAGAGGGTTTAAAGGGGGAAAGAAATTATTATAAAACGTAAATACGATTTTAATTTTCTTGACCAATAAAACATTTTAATTAGATACATACATACATCTTTTTAATTTTTCCAAATATACATTTAAACATTACCTTTTATTCCTTCCCTAAACAAGTCTGAATGCAGCGGTAATGCTCTAGTTGAGTAGCCATTTTGACTGTGCTTCGATAACGAAAATTTGCCAGTTTAACACGCATAGTCCTACTCAATCCTAAATGGCAGATTTTTACTCCGACAAACAGAAAATATTTCATCCAAATTAGTTGTTACATAGGAAAACAGCTTTCTTATTGCACGGTGTTTTATAAGACTAATTATTGGAAATGAAAACTCCCTGACATTTACATTGGATTAAATAACAAACAAAACAAACACACTAACTAACTTGCATACGATTAATACATCGCAGGACAACAATATTGTGATTTTCACACCTTACAAATAACATGGATATTTTTTGACAAGCTGTGATATCGGCGAAACCAGGTGTAAAAGTAGTACAGGTAAGTTGATGGGACTGAAAAATCTCATCGAGCTAAACAAAATATCGAGCTAATCATATCGAGGTAATGATAAAAAATTTCATTAAGATAAATAGGGACAAATCGGGACCGACTCGAACACATCGTGCTAACCGGAGTATCGAGCTAACCGATATCGAGGTAACGATATTCAACTGTATATATATATATTTATATCATTTGTACATGGAAAGCTTGTAATGGCCAAAGCCACCTAGAATTTCCAATCACATTCATTAGATCATTGGAAGTCAGATTTTGACACAGACACAGTAACTTTTGGCAGTTTTAGTTTCTTTGTGTTAGTTTCACAGTTACTTAATTCCAAATTACTGAAACTGGACTAATAGCTTAACTGGAGTTGCGACTTGGTAACTGCCTATGGTATTGTAGTTCTAGTTTGTTGCTGATACATTCCATAGAAAATAAATTTTTAAAAAATGAGATCTTAATGGATGAAAAGTCTCTTTGGGAGACCTGAGATATTTAACGTTGAGCAATGATCATGTTACAATTTTAATAAGTTAGTTCCTTTTTAGTCCAATTATGGTACATTTTGTAGAATTTTAACACTTAAATGGATACTCTTGTAGTTTTTCATGGAATAGAGCAGTGATATACTCGTATAATTTTACTTTTACTAGTGTTACTATAGATTTCACTATAATCTTTGGATATACCCCACCATATAACTGTACTTTTGTGAACCAGTCAGTTTTGTGTAAGGAACTTGCAGAATAGATGATTACTGTGAAATTTGATTGGCTGATAATAACATATTTTTTTTTTTTTTGAAGATTTTTCACTGGTTCCCTGAAATTTTGGTGCGAGCATCTTTGACTGGAAAAAAGCATCTGGTCAGTTGCTTTTATGTTAACTCTTGATGATGAATTGAAGTAATTTTCTGAAAGGACATGGACGTAGATTTATTTTATAACATATATTTTATAACGTAGGTCCATGTAAAGTCTTTGTATAGTGTTTGTCTTTATGTCCAACCTCTATGCGAAATTACAAAAAGTCCAATTAAAAAATCTTCCAATCAGGTTCTAATTATCTGGCTTTTGTCTGTGGTGATAAACATGAATATGACTGAAAAATAAAAGTAGGTTGTGAGATTTTATAGCACTTCTAAGTCATTTTCTTTATTTGGGAAAATCATGAAAATTTTGCAAGAAAATATTGTGCGTATTTTAAAACTGTTTGTTAAAATGTAAGAGATATCATTACTGTGATGATAAAAAAGGATTTGAGCCATGCCATGAGAAAACCAACATAGTGGGTATGCGACCAGCAAGGATCCAGACCAGCCTGCGCATCCGCGCAGTCTGGTCAGGATCCATGCTGTTCGCTAATAGTTTCTCCAATTCCAATAGGCTTTAAAAGCGAACAGCATGGAGCCTGACCAGACTGCGCGGATGCGCAGGCTGGTCTGGATCCATGCTGGTCGCATACCCACTATGTTGATTTTCTCATGGCGCGGCTCATTTTACTTTCTCCAACACTGGTCCACAAATATATCGCATTAAAATAGCTGAAAATGCTGACTCATTACATCATATTTCCATTGTTTATGTATTTATATCTCATTTTTTACTGACTGTCATACAGTTTTGTTTTGTCTATTCATGTAAACAAAGGCTTGTTTTGTTTCTTGCGTTACTTAAAAAGCTATAGTGATTTGAATGTCTAGTCAGTGGTTGTGAAATAATGTAATTTGTGGTCAGCTTTCTTCTTGTGTCCTCTTGCATTGAAGGCCATGCTCAAAATTCAAGTACCTCATACATTAAAGAGCATGCCACGAACTGGGACATAAAAAATCCACTATTCAGTATTTATTTCCATTACTTACTTCATATTTTTGGCCAATTCTTGATGGGGCTACTGCACCGTCAGGAAATACCATGTATATACCAATGATTTTTCTAGTAATAATAGTTTAATTACATTTATTTATTGTGGTTTTACCATAACTTATTTCATGTAGTTTTCTGTATTTTGTAGTTGTTATGTTGGTTACTCATTCATATCACACACATTGTTCAATGGGCTTTCAAAAATGCCTCTATTGTTTCACTTGTGCTATATTTGCATATAAATAAAGCATGTGAATGAAACGTAGTCTTTGTCAGTTTACCAGCTTTAGATATATGCTAAAGTCTATAAAGTTTTAGAAATAAATGTACACGCAAACCCCCTAACGTAAACCATTTTTAGCTCGACTATTCGAGGAATAGGGGAGCTATCCTACTCGCGTTAGCGTGAGCGTCACACAAATGTTCAAGTTTGCGTACCACCCCAAATATCTTCAAAGGCCATTGAGATATTGCTTTCATATTTTGCATATTTGTTTACCATCATGACCCCAGACTGTAAAAAGGAGGAGGCAACTCTATCAAGCATTTTGACTGAATTATGACCCCTTTTCGACTTGGAATATGCTTATTGTAATGTTAAAGTTTTATTCATTGCTTATATAATACTATCAAGCACTGAGAATAGTCGAGCGCGCTGTCCACTGACACCTCTTCAGGGAACTAACTTGGGTCCAAAATGCCGTCTTGATTTAGTTTTTGGTTGTCAATAAACTTTAGGTGGGCAAAAACATCGATAGCTGTGGAGAAGGATTCCCCACCTCCAAACTTTAAATTTGTACATGCGCCAATTTGTTTGTGTGTAGCGGGAAGGGGAGCGGGGAGGGATGTAGGCATATGACAAGAAGCATGAAACCATATCAAGAAACATAAGTGGGATGGGAAAATGGATGACGGGATACTAAGTGTCAGTATCAAGAAAAAAATTAATATCAAGAAATGACCTGTGGAAATTGTGATATTTTCTGTAGTGATGTTTATCAACAAACAAAATTTGTTTTAAAAGCAAGAGGGTCATAGAGTCTCTATGTTGCTCACCTGACCTAGTTCTTACCCCAGACAACGTATATAACTTGGCCTTAACTTCATAGGCAAACATTTTGACTGTTTTATGTAAATTGGGTAGATCATTATCCAAGTTTTTCAATGAAATGACCTATTGACATGGTTTTTGATACTGGATATGCCATTTTTGAATTTCACACACATTTTAAGTAAAAAGGGGACATAATTCATGATATATTCAGGATCCATACTGTTCACTTTCAAACCCTATTGCAATAAGAGAAACCGTTGGCAAACTATGGATCCTGACCAGATGCGCAGGCTGGTCTGGATCCATGCTGGTCGCAAATGCACTTTGTAGGTTTTCTCATGGTGCGGCTCAAATTAAAGTGCTACAAACCATAAACCTGAAATTCTAAGTTTAAAAGGAGGCTATTTCATGAAATATTGAAACAAGAGTTATGAACCTTGTTTCATATGCGAAACAGAATAGGGTTGCTACATACATGTCCAAGTAACAGCCCCAACAAGCTCTAAAATGATGTATGACTCATAGGTGACCTTGACATTTATGTCAAATAAAAAAAAAGAGAATGCACTATCTAAGTGTTACCTTAGAAACTGTGATAAGGACCTGGGGTTTGTGCATGACATTACATCCAGGTAACATTTACGAGAAATATTACAGCAGATTGCTCCATGCATGTAAAAGTAATAAACAACTATTTTGATATCTATGCTGCGGTCATCAAAAGCAGGCTTGAGAAAAATTGGACATTCAATATAAAGCCTCCTGCGTCTCCGACACTGGGGGCTATAAAACAAAAATGGTTTCTTACTCTAAAACAAGGTCACCAGCTAATGGTTGCCAGTTTTCTTCATAATCTACGCCTTTATAACAAAGCATCTTTATAAAATATGCATGTGTCGAGTCCAGGATGAATCATTCGATATTCCTCACAACCCAGCATCTGGGTAGAATCACAGACCTGCGAGCCTGGATGGATCTGGGTAGAACCACAGACCTGCAAGCGTTGATGGCATCTGGGTAGAAGCACATACCTGTAGAACCACGGACCTGCAAGCCTGGATGGCATCTTGGTAGAATCACAGACCTGCGAGCCTGGATGGCATCTGGGTAGAATCACAGACCTACGAGCCTGGATGGCATCTGGGTAGAACCACAGACATGCGAGCCTGGATGGCATCTGGGTAGAACCACAGACCTGCAAACGTTGATGGCATCTGGGTAGAATCACAGACCTGCAAGCCTGGATGTCATTTGGGTATAACCACAAACCTGCAGCTGGCTTGATGACGTCTAACTACAGACTTTTTTGAACACCAGACGTTGGCATTTGGCCTTTTTCATGCCAGATGGGTAGCAGCTGGATAGGACCGTAGACCTTAAAGTCTGGATGACAACTTAGTAGAACCTCAGACTGCCTGCACGCCAGATGGATGGTATCTGGGTAGAACCACATACCTCCAGCTAACTGGATGGCATCTTAACTACAGACCTACAGACCAGATGGGTGGCATCTTGGTAGAACCACAGACCTGCAAGCTTGGGTGTAATCTGGGTAGAACCAAAGACCTTCTGTAGGTCAGCTTTATAGCATCTGGGAAGAAACAGGCTTTCAACAAGCCAGCTTGATTAACATCGTAACTACAGACCTGCAAAACAGCTAGATGGCATTTAGTTAGAACCAGAGGCATTCAAAATGCCATATGGATGGCACTGACCTGCTTGCCAGCTACATGGTAGTTGGATAGAACCCCAAACCTTCATGCTAAATGGATTGCATGTTCACATGATACCACAAGCAGGAGGAGGGGCAAGTGCTTTATCAAAAGTAACCATAACAACTCGGCCAAGGAGGTCACTGTTTTTTTATAGTACAGTACATGATGCGAACATCTGTCACACATTATCCTGAATTTTTATATAATGTGTCACTTGGAACAATTCTGCATAAGATATAAAAGTAGGACCAACCCACATAAGCAAAACAGTTAACGCCATACCCTCTGAAGTTTTTGTAAGTGTGCGGTGTAGGTGGATGCATAAAAACAGAACAATTTGAAGTTAGAACTGAAACTTTTATTAACTTAGAGACATAAGATTAAAAAAAAAACATGAAATAACACATGGTTATATAACAATTTCTTCTACACAAACATTACAGTGAATTAAAAAAAGAATAAGAATTTTTTTTTGATATATTTTAATTAATACATCTGAAAAAGAAACAATATACATGTACAGTCGAATATATTTATTTTGTGTCAGATTACAGTCAAACATGTCAGTAGAGACAAACCCTTTGGAAATGAAAAATGTGGTCATCGTTGACAGGTGGTCTCTTAACAGATATTTACATTATTTTTGTTTAAACATGAAGATAAAATACTGGTCTTTACCGTAGGAGAGAAAGAAATAGGTATCTGGGTATCTCTGTGTGTGTGTGGGGGGGGGGGGGGGGCTCCTTAGCCGAGTGGTTAAGGTCGCTGACTTCAAATAACTTGCTCCTCACAGATGTGGGTTCGAGCTGAATTCTTCATGTTAGGAAGCTATCCAGCTGGCTTACGGTAGGTCGGTGGTGCCCGCTCGTGATGAATTAATGCACGGAGGGGCATCTGGGGTTTTCCTCCACCATCAAAGCATGACCTATAATTGTGCCAGTGCGACATTAAATCCAACAAACCAACACTATTTCTCAGGAATGCTCTGAAACTTAATTACTGACAGACTACATGTTATGGAAACACATGAGAATAAATTGGTTTTACTAATTCTTACAATGAAAATAGAAGAAAAAAAAACGTTTGTAACGCTTTGCCTTGATTATAAATATCTATATTTAACATCTTCCGTTGCGGTAATTGTAGACAGCGAAAACGATTTTACTGCCGCCACGGCCCGGATTCGAATCCTTACGCTGGTTTTTTTTTCTTGATGTGGCATTTTAAGATAGTTTAGACACAAAAAAATCTAATGTTCATAATATGACCAAACTTCAATTTTAAAGAAAGATCATTTTTAGCAAAAATCTGGAGGTCAGAACCTTTATACGCCACTATTGTATATATTGTATATACTGACGTACATTCAATGCGTGCATAAACTGAGGATTTCTTTTTTTCGAGTAGTGAGTTTCGAGTTAAAAAAGTGAGTTTCGAGTTAGAAAAGTGAGTTTCGAGTTAAAAAAGTGAGTTTAGAGTCGGAAAAGTGAGTCTCGAGTTAAATTTTAAAAAGTGAGTTTCGAGTTAAAAAAGTGAGTTTCGAGTTAAAAAAAAAGTGAGTTTCGAGTTAAATTTTAAAAAGTGAGTTTCGAGTCAAAAAAGTGAGTTTCGAGTTAAATTTTAAAAAGTGAGTTTCGAGTCAAAAAAGTGAGATTCGAGTTAAATTCTAAAAAGTGAGTTTCGAGTTAAAAAAGTGAGTTTCGAGTTAAATTTGAAAAAAGTGAGTTTCGAGAAGCGGAAATTTTAACAATGAATTGAGAAATACCTTATGAGTTTAAATAAAACAGTCTGCAATATATATATAAAAAAAAGATAACTATTTAACGGGAATATATTCCTACTGGTTTGTGACACATACTCTCGAGACAGAAGTGCAGTATATTCCGTTATATTATATGCGGGGGCCAAGTATATTCAAGCTAATATAGAACTGTTTTATATCTCTAATAAGACATTATTACATCGTCTATCAAAGCAGATCTTATAAGAGAAGACTGTTTAAAGTGTTAAACAGTTGTAGAATTTGTACCCTCTCATGATTTTGATGATATTCATTCTGTCATTTATTGGCATTGTATCTATCTGCTGATTTGTATAGATGATAAATCTTAAATCTAAATAAATCCTTCGTTCTCTTCTGTTCTGTTCTGCTAATATCCATGCCAAAACTGAACTGGCAGCCTGGAAAACCTGGGATGGGCTCATGGGATCGGATGGGATGGGCTGAAGGTCATGGGATCGTGGGCCCAAGGTCAGAGAAATATATAGTGAGAAACATGAATTAAAAGTTCAACTGGGCAATTAAGAGGTCAGCTAAGGACAACAGGGACACAGCCTGTAATTACAATTCCCAGAGTGAGACTCACACTGTATTGGCTGCCAAGGAGGGAAACAAAGAAAGAAAATACCAACACTTAGTCTTCTAACTTGTTAGAATGTACTTCTACGGTTCCAATATAAATGATGAAAAATTTATGGACTGTATTTTTTATCATAAGTAAAGCAAAAGAGCAATTATTTTGAACAAAATATGACCATTTATTGTCCATTTGGTGTTAATATAAACTTCATTTTTTATTATATTTAAAGCAAAAAAAAAAAAAAACAATTAATTTGGATAAAATATAATCATTTATTGTCCACTTGGTGTTAATGTAAACATCAAAATCTATTACCAATAAACTGAAAACTGTCATATGTTTGAGAATCCCCCTTTTCATATGTTATAACATGTCTAAAATATTAAATTCATTTCTGTCATCTTTTTATTCTGAAATTTGTCAGTAATATTGTTTTCTTTTCAGTAACTTTTTTTTCAGAACTGATTTATCATAAGTTCCATTTCATATTTTCTCTCAAAATTAATTTTCATCAAACATTAATGTTGTAGGTTCATTCTCTTACTTGGGTTAGAGGTCAACTGCTGAATTCATCTTTTTTCTCCCTGTGACATATATACATGTAATTCTACCCTTTATCTTCATAATTCTTCATTATACCAAATTGTTTTGTTTTGATATTCAACTTCTTCTGCTATAATAATAAGTCTACTTTTATTTCATAAAGGTATCAATTATAAATACACATGCAAGAAGTATATATTTTTTAATTTTCATAATATTACTTTAAAATTATAACTGTTCTACGTCTTTTTATTTTTCATAATATTACTTTAAAATCATTACTGTTTTATTAAGTGTACTACTGACTGAATCAAGAGAATTAACAATAATAATGATAACAATATACTTTTATTTGCCTATAGAATAAGACATTAACCCATTTTGTTACTCTCGGCCAGATCTTATTGACAGTATGGCATGAATTCCCAGGAGTATCATTTATTTTATAGAGAACTGTTCACCTTAAGAAACCTTCGAGAATCTGAGAAAATTTTAGGGGCAAATAAGTTCAGCCCATGTCCTTGAGCCCATCCCATCCCATCCCACGAGCCCATCCCATGAGCCCATCCCAGGTTTTCCAGGATCCCAACTGAACTGCCACTACTAGCACATTTGACATCTCCCAATGATCAGATTAATGTTCGATTTTGACGATAACGGCTACTTGAAATAATTGTTGTTTGGCCATTAGTTAATGAACGAAATGTGAATCATCAGATAATTAAATTTCGTGGACAAGATGTTTTGGTTCCTCACACCATTTTGGTCTCGAAGGTCAAATAACTGTTATTTATGAATTGATATTTATTGATTTTTTGTTTGTTTGTTATAGTCAACTCTGCATACTTACATAATTATATACAATGTATTCATATACAAAGACAACTAAAACTATTGTACGCAGCCAGTCTTTTCAGACTTATAAATGACTATCATAGAGACATATTAAAATTATCTATTAAATATTATAAAAGCATTTATATAAACTGTACTCTACCAGTGATACGTATTTATTATCACAGTTGGTACTAAGAACCATACTTATAGACACAAGATAAATTTGTGAAGCTGGCATTAATCCTGACTGGTTCATGAGTAGTTATATATATGATGGTGCGAGCCCGATTTTGACCCCCCTGACCCCTTGACCCTATTTTAAAAAATCCAATGCCGGACAATTTAAAACCAAAAAATAAACAACTTTTCATAGTACTTTATGAAAACCTATAGTAAAATATGATTAAAGATAATTTTAAACACTTCCACCAAATATTTGCCAAAATTCTGCCAAGTGGCAGCAATGTGGCAGTCGCTGCCAACTTGACAAACTTTTGGCAGAACGTTGGCAAACACAAATTCAACCAATCAAAAGCCTGCCATTTTTCTGCCAAGTGGCAGCAATGTGACAATGTCTGCCAACTTGGCAAACTTTTGGCAAACTTTTGGCAGATTATTTTTATTGATAAAATGTAACTTATTTGATCTTATTTTGAATTAATAACTACATTATTAGTCTTTAAATAATTTTAAATACATTTGATATAGATGAGTTTACAAAATAAAATATATTGTTTGAAAGAAAGAAGATTTACTGATAATATAAATCCTCATTATGTTACAACAAAAAACGGGAGAAAAATGATAAGGGCTACTTGTTCATCTTGTGAAAAATGAAATCAAAGTTTGTTAAAAGTACAGGGGGTAATTTAGATATTCACAAAGCAATGTTACCTTTATTACCTAAGAAAGGTTTAACACTTCCAGGATATAACTATTGTGGACCAGGAAATCCTTTAAATAACGGACCTCCTGTCAACGAACTGGATGCAGTATGTATGGACCATGATTTTTGCTATGACAGTGATGTAAAAAAGAGTACATGTGATAAGCAAATGCTTTCCAATTTAAATAAAACTAAATCAAAAACATTTGGAGAAAAGATTGCAAAACATTTAGTTGTGAAACCTATAATTAAAACGAAATACACACTTGGGTTGGGACAAAAACAAAAATCAAAAAACGGGAAAAGGGGGTAGAGTATACCCCGAAATAAAATTGGAGCGATGAATTAGCAGAAGAATTACACAAAACCAATTAAAAGAAAATTCAGGAAACGAAGAGTGATAGTTAATGATATTGATGATACTTGGTCAGCTGATTTAGTTGACATGCAAGTTTTTCAAAATATAATAAAGGAGTAAAATACTTGTTAACCGTTATTGATATATTTAGTAAATATGCTTGGGTTATTCCATTAAAGAATAAAACTGGAGAATCTGTTACTGAAGCATTTGAAAAAATAATTTCTGAAGGACGATTACCAGTAAATTTATGGGTAGATGAAGGAAAAGAATTTTATAATAAAAAGTTTGAATCATTTTTGAATAAAAATAAAATTAATATGTACCATACATTTAATGAAGGAAAGGCTGTAGTTATTGAAAGATTTAATAGGAGTTTAAAAAGAATAATGTGGAAATATTTTACAGCAAATAATACTTATACTTATTTAGATAATTTGCAGGATATGGGTGATAAATATAACAAAACAAAACATTCTAGTATAAAAATGACACCAACCGAAGCTAGTAAAAACTTAAATAAAGGTACTGTTTACTTTAATTTATATGGTGATTTAAAGATACCAAAGAGCAAAGCAAAATTTAAAATTGGTGATCGAGTTCGCTTAAGCAAACTTAAAAGACATTTTGAAAAAGGATATACACCAAACTGGACAGAGGAAATATTTATAATTTATAAAATTAATAATACAAATCCCAGAACATACTCTATTAAAGATTTAAATAATGAAATAGTTCAAGGTTCATTTTATGAACAAGAACTTTTACCTACTACACAAGAAGTTTTTAGAATAGAAAAAGTTATTAGACGAGACTATAAGAAAAAACAAGCTTTAGTAAAATGGAAAGGTTACAATGAAAAATTTAATAGTTGGGTACCATTTAACGATCTTGAACAAATTTAATTTAGAAATAAATAGTTTAATTATATAAATGAGCAATAAAAATCTAATTTCTAATAATAATGGAATAGAAACAATAGATCAATTAATTATCCACTTAACTAAACTAGCTGCTGCTTACAGAAAAAGTTATAAATTTTGTGGGAGAGTAAATACTGGATTATATATTACAGCAGGTATTTTTGGTTGCTCAGCTGCATTAGTACTTGTTCCAGCTATTCCTATATTTGTAGCAGTTGCTGGCGCTGTTCCATCAGTAATTACCATATTTACTAACAGACTAAAACTTGACGACAAGAAATTTATTTTAAAATCACATCACCACAAAATAAAACAACTTATAACAAAAGCACGGATTGGAAAAGTAAATAAAGAAGATCCAAATAAAGTTATTCAGGATATTTTTACAATACTATTAGAAATGCAGAAAGAAAAAAATTATTCAACACCCCTTGAAATGCATATGAAGGAATTTAAACTTAACGGATATAAAAGTAAAAAAGAAGAAGAGCTCTATTAAATTTTACGTGTGTTTTTTAAAGATTTTTTTCTATAAGTATATTATATATAGATGGTTAATAGAAAGGTAGATAGAATGATTATGTCAAAATTATCTAGCACTTTAGGAGAAATAATGAATCCAGATGAAAATTCATATAAGAAAGTTCTTAAAAGAAGAAATGTTATTAAATCAAAACTTGATCAAATAGTTAGCGATGAATATAAAAATCATGTCATTGATAAATTACAAAATGTTATAGATCCTTATCTTCGTAAAAGAACTTTATTTGAATGGGACTGTGGTTGTCTATTAACTGAAGAAGAAAATGCTGAAAGATTATGTGATTGTCCCAGACCAAATAATATTCGAAACAATCCTAAAAAAGTTATTGCAACCGATTGTGACACTAATGAAGGAAAAACATATAAAAGCACTTATGCAGCATCCAAAGACCTTAATATTAATTCAGGGTTAATAACAATGTGCTGCAAAGGAAAAAACCAAGTTAAAAGTGGAATATCAAAAACCAGCGGAAAAAGATATAAATTTAAATATTTTATTTTTCTTAAAGATAATTAAAACTTTTTTTATTTTATTATTTTTTTTAATTTTTTTTTTTAATCCTTTTTTCCTTAGTGATTTTTTTTCTAATATAATATATAGATGGAAATCGAGAGATCTTCAAAACAATATTATAAGAAATTTGAAAATAAATTAACATATTAGACAATGATCCAAAAAATCAATTTATATGTAAACTAAAAACGATCTTTTTGAAATACTTAAATCTGAATTAAAATTTTAAAAGGTAATAAATTAAACGTTGTTTTAAAAATAACTTTGCAAAAAAGGATAAAACTGAACAATAATAAATCAGCTTATTTTCAATCAAAGGCTTAGAAAATTTTAACACAAATGAAATAAAAAAAACTTTCATCAAGCTTTTGTGAAATAAAAAATAGAATTTGGGGAACTGGATTCAGAGGAAGCGGCTGGAGAATAGGGGTCAGTTGGGGCTCTTTATATAAATAGATATAAGTTTTATTTCCATTGGCTGCTTCAGTTATTTAGAATTACCAAAACCATTACAAAATTCAATGAAAGGATTAATAAATATAAAGAATGATGATAACGAATGTTTTAGATGGTGTCATTTAGCTTACAAATTTCCTGTTGAAAAAAATCCTCCAAAATATTTCAAAATATAAAAAACATATAAACGATCTTGATTATACTGGAATTAAATTTCCTGTTACATTAATCAAATACCAAAATAGAAGTTTTAAATGAAATATCATTTAATATATTTGGATATGAAGAAAATAGTATTTATCCATTGTACATACAAGTACAATACGAAGAAAAACTGTGACATGTTGCTAATTACTAATGATAAAATAAACGGCGACTGTAAACCCCCAAATCCAACATTATGTTTTGGATAAAAAACTTTATAGATTAATGTTTAACAAAACAAAACATGCAAATAAAAAAACTTCTGTAAAAGCTGTTTACAACATTTTACAAATGAAGAATATTAAATGAACACATACCAAATTGTTTAGCTATTAATGGTATCCAAGGCGTTAAAAATGCCAAAAGAGGGAAGGTAAAGTACAATTTAAAAATTATCATAAAGGTTTAGCAGTACCTTTTGTAATTTATGCTGATTTTTTAATCAATAACTAAAAAAGTTTTAACGCTTTACCATCAACTGAAATCTTCATTTACTGAACCATATCAAAATCATTAAAATTGTGGTTACGGCTATAAAGTTGTTTGTTGTTATGACGATAAATTACTAAAAACCCAAACCCAGATTTATAGAGGTCCTAATGCAGTTTATAAGTTTATTGAAAAAAAAAAGCATGAGATGAGGGAAAATATTGTAAAGACAATATTTTTTTAAAGTAAAGAACATTGTTACCAAAGAACTAAGAATGTCGAAAAATGATTCAACCGAATTTAAAAAACAAAACAAAAAAAAAGTTTTGTCATATGTTTATTCTGTGAAAAAATAAGGGAAGAATGAAATATTATTATAGACCAGGTGAAGTGCTCACCAGTACGTGGATCACTGTCTTAATACACAGGGAAACAAATTCAGGGGAAGTGCTCACTCAGATTGTTTTAATATTAATTTGTAAAACTAACAACATAAAATTCTGTTATTTTCATTAATTAAGGGTTATGACGGCAAGTATAGTATGCAAACAAATAGGAAAATTTAAAAAAGAAAAATTTAATGTATATTCTAACAAATATGGAAAGAAAGATATTGCAATTTTATGAATTTTTGACTTGGTTCTTTATGCTTCATTTCCAGTTTATTTATGTCACAATCATTGGAAAACTTAGTAAACAAAAATATTCCAGAATTTAAAATCAACTTATCATCAAGAATTTTGGATTGGAAAACATTAATTTATTAAAGACAAAAAAAAGGTTGGGTTTTGTATATCCATTATGATACATGGATCATTAAAAAATTTAAAGGCAAACAAAATTACCTTCTAAAGAAAGAGTTTTATTTCACTTTTAACTGTAAACATAATATTTCTGATAATGTACTCGAAACATGCTAAAAAAAATGTTTGGGGAATAAATTTAAACTTTCAAAACCAATGGGGAGAATATTCATGTTCTTCAATATTTTAAAACTGACGTATTACTTTTAGATGATGTTAATAATTATTTCGAAAATTTTAAAGACCAAACTATAGTTTAGAGAGAAGTCACTAACAAATTAGATCCTTGTCATTTATTTTAGTAGTCCTGGTTTAGCTTGGGATGCAATGTTTAAAAAAAACAAAACTGACTGGAATGTTAAGTTCTAGGCATTTAATAACTGCCGGATTTTGATATGTATCTTTTTAATTTTTGAAATGGGGGGACTGAGAGGGAGGAATAAGTAATATCTGCTTCAAACAGATCCAGTCAAGCAACAATAAAATATTCATGAAGGATTTATAATTTCCAAAAGAAGAAAAGCAACTTACATTATGTACACTCGAACGCCAAATACCATTACGGTTGGGCTATGTCGTTCAACCTTTGCCCTCTGGAAAACTTAAAATTTATATACCCACGTCCCGAAAAAAAAAAACAATTTAAGAAAATTAATTGCAAAAGGTAAAAACTACTTTATAGTTTGGAATTTGTGATCTTGAATCTCCAAAAGGAATTACATAAAACCAACATGATTATCCTTTAGCTCCTGCGAAAATTAAAATTACAGATCAATGCTTTTCTGATTAGTAGTAAAAAAAAAAATATTAAAAACAGGAATTTGGAATAGGAAAAAAAAGTTAATTGTAAAAAAAAAAAAATTAGTTCCAACATTAATGAAAAAACAACACTTTCTGTAGTTCATTATTAAAAAATCATGAACTATATACCACCCCAATTAGGGTTAAAAATTAACCCCCAAAAAATTACAAAAAATACTTACACTTTTGACGAAAAGTCCTTGGTTTTTTTTTATTAAAAAAAGTTACAAAAAAAATATTGATTTTAATCCCAAAAAAAGATCTAAAGCAAAAAAAATTCATTTCGAAAAGGACTTTTTTAAAGTTTTTTAATTTTTAATTTTTTTAATATTTTTTTTTTATTTTTTTTTTTTATTTTTACATTTCTTTTTTTTTTAATTTTTTTACTTGAAAAACTCTGTAAATCGGTAAGGGGACGACGGCGATGGGAGAATTTTACGCCAAAACGCGGGTTAATATTTAAATTAACTCATGGATGAAAATATTTTATTAAAATACATAGCCAAACCCTTCATTGTTAGTTCAACAAAATGGTTACCTCTAACCTGTTTTGGTATTATAGACTAAAAAAGCAAAGGTTTGTTATTAAACCGACCTTGTTATTGATTCTGTTTGGAATTTGTGCATTCTAATTTTATCAAAAAAATTTGTATTGTATGATTTTCCTTATATTACGTTAAAAGAAAAAGAAAAGTACTAGAGAGTAATTGGTAACATTATTTATTCACTGGACACTGATTCTTATGTTATGAAAAATTAAAAAACAAAGTTGCGTATAAAGACTTTTTATAAGGACAAAGATTTTTTTGAAATTTAATAGTGATTACGATACCAACTCAAAATTTTATTTCGATAATAATACAAAAAGTAATTGGGAAATTTAAAGATGACGCTGCCGGTGTAGTAATTGTTGAATTTGGTAGGTCCAAATTAAGAAGTAAAAATGTATTCATAATTTATTAAAAAAGGAAGTTAATGTTAAAAAAAAATGTAAAGAATTAAAAAACTTGTTGTTAAGAAAAAAACAATAGTTCAAATTAAAAATTATAAAGATTACCTTTGTTTATTCAACCCAAAGTACCATCACACCTTTTTAAGTTATTCGTTTCTAATAAACACACCTCTATTCCAGTTATTGTTCATAAATTTAAATAAACATCTTTTCATGTTAATGATGATTTTAAAAGCTATAATCTTGATAATGGTATTCGATACAATTAGCTTACTCTTAAAATTATAGAAAACCATAAATGTTAACTGAATATCGTAACGTTTTAAAAGAATTAATATAAAAACATCATCATTTTAAATTCATTTGCATAATTAATAGAAAATAGATTCATTTTTTTAGTATTTTTTTACATGAACCTTTGAAGGAATTACCCACTTTCTTTATTTTTTCATTTGTAATTTAGCTTCTCCTTTATCTAATAATTGCATCAAAAAGAAAAATTAAGCTTGCCAATTATGTTTAATCTGCCACCAATATTACCAACCCTGAACTAAAACCAGGGACTAGGCCATATACGCCCCTTATCCAATTGAAATAATCCACCCTCTGTATCTTGGGTCTAAACTGTTAAAAAAACAACAATGGAGCCCGTTTTTCTTTATTAATTGCCTTTTTTATTTTTATCCTTTATCATTTATATTTATAGAATATTCCCATTATTATTAATTATTCCAGATAAATAAATGTCCCTTTTTTTTATTTAAAATAATTTATAATCGTGTTGTTCATTTACTCTTTGATTATGAACTTTATTTTTTTAAACGTTTCTTTAATTAACTACAATAAATCATCAATGGTAACTTTATCTTGAAACATTTTAATGAAAAAAAACAATAATATCCGCAAAGCCTACTTGTTTTGTCTGATATTGAACATTGTTGTATTTTAATTTGGTCTATTAGAAATTACTTCTTTTGGGTAGGAGGGAAGGGTCCAAATGGATCGAAAGACATATTATTTAAGTAAACTCAACCCAAAGTGTTCCAGGCCCAGTTAGAGTGACCAAATTAATAATTCCACATCGTCCTTTTCTTTTTAATTTTAATTAATTATTACTATAAAATACACCCTAAAGTATTAATTTTTAATTGGTTTAACCCAATTTTGTTTCAATTCCAAAAGTTTAGTGTTGGTATGTTTATAAAAAATTTTTTTTTTTTTTTATATAGGAATTCGTCTGTAGGTCTCCGTTGAGAAAGAATCAATTCTGTAGTCCTTTCCCACTTCAACAAAGATAAAGATGTAATCAAAAGGTACTTCGTCGATTAGCAGCAACATACTACAACGCCACCGTCTTGTTTTGTGTTTTTGTGTTATGTAAAATCACTCCAGATCCTATAGTTGCTTTCTTAATTAGGTGTACAGATATGGTGATATCTATTTTCTACTCTTATCATTAGTTACTGAACTCATACCATTTCCAAGTAATTTCTTACTACACCCAGTATGGCTAGCCCAGAATTAAAAATCACCAATGCTAGAGGGCTAATCTACAAATTATGGCGGCTCATTTAATGAGCTGCCCATGGTAAAACCATGACCGCTAACAAAGGAACAAATACAAACCAATACGCATACTAAACAGAATAAACCCAAAAAAGAAGCCCCCCCCAAAATACGAAAAGCAAAAATCCTAAAAACAAAGAACACACCACAATAAACGAATTGGTTGGTTTTTCCTAACAAAACAAAAACCAGCCATAAAGCTCCTAATAAATTCCACCATTTTGGACCCTGGATGGACAATGTTTTTCTTTGGGAAAATTGGAATTTCTAAGCCCTTCTTATTTTGCACAGCTTTTTTAATTTTGATTAATTTGTGTTTTGTTAAAAGTAAAGGGAATGTCTTTTCCACGTAATTGTCTCATGTTTTAATCTAAAAAGTATGTGGGAATTTTGGTTGTTGTGGTCGGGCTAAAATTTTTCTTTTTAGCATGTCCATCTGTAAGGTTTAAAATTTTATATTCAATATAATTGGATGTCATTATATATAAAATTATATTTATTTTATTTTAAAACAATAACACAGTTCATGTTCCAATAGTATTTATTTCAAACTGTTTCTTCATCAGTACAATTGCTTAAACACGACTATTTGGCTGCTGGTGGGAAAATCATTTAATTTTAGCTGGTTAAATGTTAATGTGTTTAGGGTCATCTGTAGATACTTCCTTTTTATATTCCAAGTTTAAAATGACTAAATCCAAAAATATTCATACAAAATTTGATCTAATTAAGAGGACTTCCAGTAGTTTTTGTTATTTTGTTTATAATAATAATTACTTACATCATCATATATTCTTGGACTATACTTGTGTATTCTTTTTCTGGATAAAAAACACCATTACCAACTTCTCAAGACGACAGGAGTCTCAAAGTTTGCAATTTTCAATTTGCTGCATTAACTTTAAAGTGTATCTAATACAAATGCGGGTTATGTTTTGTGAATTACTTTTGTCAGGTCGTTTTGTAAATAAAACAAATACATGTTTGTGGTATTATTACATCCAGCTGTTATTCTAAAGGTTATATTATTTTTGTTGTTGGTATCCACTTGATGGCATCATCCAGTTCCCTAAAGGTATGACGCCTCATCTTGCTTTTTTAAAATCTTTCAGTAGTATGTGTAATTAGAATTAGATCAAACCCATAATTCATTGAAAAAATTAAAGTTGGAACCCATAGAATGATTTTGTTACAATTTTATTACTTACTCTACCAGCATCAGTAGCTATGTAGTCTAAAACTTAAATTATCATCATCTGTCAGCTGTTAGTGTTATTTGGAATTTGACTTGGAGGGTAAAAATATTAGTTTCTAAACCCTGAAAAAATGAATAAATTCTTTATTTAAAAAAAATGGGAATCTTAGCATTTACCTCTTTCTTATCTTGGATTAAAATGTTTTCTAATCGCGACCGAAACACTATTCTATCCAGCTTGGTCATTCTACTTTTCAGCAACAGCCGTTAGTATCTAAATAAATAAAACTCATTTGTCCAGTTGCTTTTGCATAATCCTCAGATAGTTCAAAAAAAACAAACTCTTTACATTTATTTACTTTGTATAAATTATTACAAATCATAAACATATGTTTCCATTTTGGTTTAACCACTAACTGATCAAATTAAATTTGAAGCTGCATTATTTAATTAATGCAATTTGATTATTCAATCTCCACCAGCACCATAATTATTACCCATTAGCAAGGTTTAATTACTTTAAAAACTTACTTCAAAATAAAGCCATTAAAACAAATCAAAAATATGCAACTTTCTATCATTAAATGTAAAATTGATATCCGTTTTTTTTTTTTTTGTTTGTTTTAAACCATTATTTAAATTCCCAGGGGACAGATATTAAAGGCTGTATAATCTAAATTGATTAAGACAAGAGTTAAATTCATTATTCTTTTCGCAATATTCTTTTGTTTAAAACTGTATATATATTTATATTATTTTATTTTTTATCTGTTGTATTTTAGTTTTTATTTTATTTTTAGTTTTGTATTAAAGTTAAAAGCTTTAGGCTTTTATAAATTCAATATGTTAATTACGTTATTTGTTGGTGAAGTATCCAGCACGAAGCTTTAAAGTTCCCAGGATCCTGGACAATATTTCTATTTCTTCTCATTAGGAATATCCTCCTTTATCATTATTTTTGTATTATTATTTTTTATTATTCTTTTCTTGCTAATTCCTTGCAATTAAATTATTAAATTCCCAACTGCGGAGCAGGTGGTTCTTTTTAAAAATTTTCTTTGTTTTTTCCACACTTTTAGCTGCAGCCATAATTTTCCAACTTCTGTTCCAACTTTTTTGTCTCCAACTTTCAAGTTGCTGCTTTTCCTGAAGTTTTCCAAAGCTTTTTTTTCAAGCTGTGCTAATTGGGGAGGATTGAATTAATTTCGTTAAAGTGTCAAAGATACCTGAAGCTTGTATATTTTCTTCTCCTGTGTGAGCATCAACATAAAATAAATCTTCCTTTATTTTTTGTCATAAAACTTTTTTTGCTACATTATATAAAAACTAAAATTTAATCAAAAGTTTTTAAAACTTTAGTTTTAATTAATTTCTTTTAAAAATTAGTGTCTTAAAGCACTTGTTTCAACCTCATAAATTAATTATTTACCAAAATACATCTGTAGTATATATTTCTAATTGAATTTATAATATATTTATTAAATTTCAGATATCCAACTCTTTGTGGTTCATTTTGTAAAATGGATAAGCTCTTGGTAAAATTCTGCAGTACTTAAAAGCATAAAATAATATCACTGAAATTACCCTCAAACAAAGTGAATTATCCAAAAATAAGATCACAATAGAATGTAATTTTGTATCCACAGGAGTTAGTTATATTTTGGTGTTTCTAGTTCCCCATTCAGTATTGTCTAATTTTTTGTTCTCCAATCCAAGCAAAAAATATTTATGGAAAATTTGATATTTCCAAATCCAACTTTAAAATTATCTGTAATTGACACATCAAAAATCTTAAAACTACTGACACAATCAAAATTCCAAACTTATTGGAGCAATTTCGCTGCCCACCCCACCTCATTATCAAATCTATAATTCATCATTACTTATTAATGTTTCCATCATATAATTCTTATATCTGTGTAATGTAAGAAAACCATTTGTTAAAAATATAATATCTGTCCAATCCTTACCATTATGATAACGAATTCTTTCTTATTGTCATATTCAATCATAATATTATGCCAAAGAGTAGGTCATAGTGTTATATTACTATTCCAAACCAACAACATAAAGTTTATATTTTTATCTAAAATTAAAGTCTAACGACTAAACTTTTTTCTTATCTGATTGTTAAATTCACTCGGCGTATTTTTCTTATCTTTAACGGTTTCGGGAACTTAATACTATTTTTTGTTCCATTATATAATTAAAAACTTTAATTAAATTAAATTCAAGAAAAAATAGTTTTTATAAAACCATTCATTTCATGTTGTTCTGGTTATTAAAAGAGGAATTCTTTTTAATAGTTCTTTCAATTATTCTAATACCTTCATATTTTAGTTCTTCATTAATATTTCCAGCATTAATTGGAACCACAAAATAATCTCCACGTCATTAAACCAATTCTTTTTGGAATTACATGGACAAACGTCATAACCTGTCCCCTAAATACTTTTTTTTAAAATTTACATAGTCTTTATTGATAGTAATCCTGGACTTTTCTGTTAATTCTTTAAATATTGTTTATTGAATGAATTGAATGCTTTTTCTTATTGTTTATATCTTTTATTAATCAACAAATCAATTAAATCATCTCATCTACTTTTGTTGTTTAAAATTACTTTTTTCCAGTTATTCTATCCTTCGCAAATTACTTTGTTTTGACCATAAAGTTTATTTAAGTTATAATTAAAAATTACATATTGTCATTTGGTGAAACTTTATATGGGTTATGATTTTTTATTCCTTGGTCCACAAATATAGGAGATAGCGCTAAATTTAAAAAGTATTTATCAACCGGTTTTTTTTTTTTGTACTTTACCAGTTCTGTTTTGTTTATGTTTTAATTCTTTTGTTAGTTCTCGTTTATATGGATCTTTGTGATCTTGATTTCCCCCTAGCTATCAGACCGTTTTCAGCGGCAAAGAGTCGTATGTAATACAATGACCTATTGTATTGTGACTGTGGTCTTCATATATTGGTATTAGGATTACGTTTCATCTGAAGTTAAATAAAAGGCAAACATTTCAGAGGTGTGGATATCCAGTAGGCGGGGAAAACCCAGCAGGAGCCAAAATGGCAGGCAATAGCGAGGGCTGGGAGGGGGTGGCGGTTTTGTTGTTTTTTTCCGCCCATTTTTCAAATTCCCTAACAGGTCCTTCCTCTTCAGGGAGACTCTGTAAATTGGTATTGGTTCTTGGAATAGTGTGGTACACCGGTAATGTTTGTATGCGTTCTTCATTTTCATCACCTAATAACGCTTACTTGATGTTTTATTTCCAGGTTTTATTCCAGGTAATGCTTTTAACCTGACTTGATAATTGGTCGGTTTTGACTTTCTATTTTTTCAGTAAGTGGTCTTATAATTTGCAGTTTATATCATATCCCGATGTGTAGCTTTTTCTTAATTTTTTACTCTCATTTAGTTCTGTCTGGAAAGACATGATTTCTCTATCTTTTGGCCCAACGTATGTTGTGGTGGTTGAGGAGCAGGGCTGGAAGGGGGGGTAGTAGCCCCCCACTCAACCCCCCACCCAGCCTCTACTGCATTTATATAATAATGTAAGATAATGTTAAAATAAATGTAAAATAATGTTAGGATCAATAAAGATTTTGTTATGTGAAGATAAAAATGGTTCAAACTGAAATAACAAAATACTTTATTCAAGACGGCCACAACAAAACTGTTGTGTTATTTATTTAAGTCAGTCTTACTATTAAAACACCAAAAGGATTATTCGGGATTACAACTGTTCACATTATATTTTATTTGAAAGTCCGGGTTTAAAATGGAAAAGTTAATAGGATTTTTGTGATGAACAAAAAATTATTATAGATCGTGATACTTTTTGCTAATGCAACAAATTCAAAAAAATATGATTTCTTTATATAAGACAAACAAGGAAGTTTTTTTAAGAAAAACCTTTACCTGGTAATATATAATAATTATATTTATTAATAGGGAGGTTTTATAATGATGTTAAAACAAAATAGTGAACCTGACAGTATAGAAGTTAAGGTTTTTTTTTTAAATTAGATATTTCGATTTAAAGTGATTATGCTACCCTCCTAAAAAAAAACATTCAAAAAGCTTAGAAAGGACATGGAATCTTTATTCTTCACAGAAATTCGAAGGAACTTTGATACACAATGAACAGCAGCATTAGATATGGAGGTCAATAAAATAATCAACCCTAGGAAATCCAGATCAAACCATCCCACACCCCCCCCACCCCCCTCCTCTCAAATGCAAAATATACAATCACCGATGTTAGTTTTCAAGGGGGGACGATTTATGTATAAAAAAAGTTTTCAAAGTTTTGTAATAGATGGACTATTAATCTTGAAAAGCCATCAAATCTATAAAAAACAGACATTAGAAGAAGAAGTAAAGAATATATTGCAAGATTAACAAAAGATTTTTTAAAAAAGAATTCATTATGTAAAATTAATCCAATTACAACGGGTAAAAATTGAAAGAAGAAATGAATGCTATGGTTGATAGATTTATTTTTCTTAAAGAACTGGAAGAGGAAATTGGATTTGGGGACAGATGACAACTAAAAGAAAAAAGAGAGTTTTTTCGAGTAATTTTAAATCATTTTATCTCACCAATTCAAGAATTAAAAAAGATTAGTATGATTAAAACATGAAGAAACTAAAAGAACAAGTATATTGAAGCTGAGAAAAAAAAAAGTTACAAATTGTATCAGTTAGGAAATTCAGCAACAGAAAATAAATAAAAAAAATAAATACTGAAATGACAAAAGGGGATCTTCAAAGATTTATCGATTCCATTTTTCAAAATAAATTTAGCAGATAATAAAAGTGAATTGGGGAAAAGGCAGCTTCACAAGAGGTGATGATTCATGATACAGCATAGATTTAACCTTAAAAAAGAAAATTAATTCTAAAATAGGATGACTTTTCAACAACAAATCGAAAATTGGATTAAGTAATTGTTGAAACACCGTCACAATTTAAAATATTTGCAGAAATTTAAAGTAAATATTACAAAAAAAATTACAAGAAGATATTAATGTCCAAATTTAATAATAAAATTAAAAAAAATAATAAAATGATCGCTGGGATCTCTTGTAGTTGAAAATTTCAGTTAAAACAAGGAAGAAGCAATTAAGATAATTTAATTGATCAAAATTAAAAAAAAATAACAATGATTTGGACTAGTAGTTGAAATATCAGCTAAACAAGGAGAAATCAATCACTGCTAATACCCCAAGTAATTACTGGCTAATAACCTTAAAGCAATAATACCGCTAATGTCGAAGGAAATTCCACTATACCCAGAGAAATTACAAACTTAAAAAAATGTTTTCTTAAAAACAAGAAACACAATTAGTAGAACAAAAAGGGTGTTGGTTGGACAAATTTATCTGCGTCTGAAGATTTGCCAGCAAAAAAGAGTTGATGAATTTAGCTAAAATAATTCTTAACTTAAAAAAAGAAAGACAAAAAAATCACCAAGACGCATTGGAAAAAAGCAAAATAGAAAAATTAAGACCAGTGAAGTGTTTCTTTTTGAATATAACAGCGGTTATTATGATGAATCAAAAACAGAGCCAAACAAACTTTAATTCAATATAATATAATAAAATAAAAAAAATATTTCGATAGTCAAAGGTGTTGGATATATATTCAACATATAATACTAAGTTGGTATGATGTGGTCTATTTTGATATGATTCATTTGGAATCTGGTTAAGTCGTAGATTATACAGATTTTATAAACACCAAACCAGAATATAAAAAACTAGTTGTACCGGATTGTATTATTAAAAAATGTGTTTTCAGTCAAAAAAAACCGGAATTTAATAAATAGGATATCAGGTTTTATTTAACAAGGACCGCAAGAAAGGAAAAATGTCAGTATCACATTTTTTTTTTAGGTGGTGGAAGATGGTTTTTAACAGGTACATTTTCACCACGGCGAGAGTAAATTAACACCCAATAGTCGGTGAATTTGGGCCTTAAAGGCTATATATGTTTATATCAGACAAAAAATTAAAACTTATTAAAACGAACGGACATGTTTGATAATCATCTTATGACGAGTCAAAATATACAAAAGTATCATTTATACTTTTGTTCGGATATAGTTATATCAGAATCCACACATTGGAGGAATATATAACTTATAAAGAAGTAAACTTTTGGATAACTCCCTAGTTTAATTACATACTCGTGTACCCTAATAATATATTGCTAATTCAAAAAATAAGCTCAAAATAAGTTCCACTTTAACAATAAAAATAATCTGCCAAAAAGTATGCAAATGTTTGCCAAGTTGGCAGGGACATTGATCCACATTGTGCCACTTGGCAGAAAAAAATGCAGGCTTATGATTGGTTGAATTTGTGGTTTTGCCAAAAAACCCGTTTCTGCCAAAAGTGTGTAAGTTGGCAGCGATGCACATTGCTGCCACTTGGCCGGAATTTTGGCAAATCTTTGGTGGGAAAGTGTTTCAAATTATCTTTAATCATATTTTTACTATAGGGTATTTAACAATTAATTGTTGTTAAAAATTTGTTTTAAATTTGTTAAAATTTGTCAGCACAAAAATTGGGTCGGTTTAGGGTAAGGTTAAAATTAATTTGGGGCAAAATGGGCTTCGCACCATCATATATATAACTACTTTCATGTTTAAAAAAGATGTAAAAGAAAGTTTACATAGACTATGGAAATTAGAAATAAAAGGAAGGCGACACAAGTGCATTAAAACATAACTTAAGATAAAGGATAATCTTTTCAGATAAGTTCTAGAGCAACCTGGTTCCAATACCAGCTTCCCCAAAAAATTTACCATCATAGCATTTCAGAAAGTGATTAAAACTAATCAAATGTTGTAAAAAAAAAGTCTAAAATTCTATGTAAGATTATTTACGAAAATACAATTTGCAACTGTCTAAAATTTTGCAACAGGTTTTGGCAACATATCTTATTAACATTGGGTTTGTAAATAGGTTTTTCAGTTGTTCATGTTCTGACAAATTCTTGAAATTTTTATTGCCTGAAAAGAGGAGGATTTCTTTCTTTCGAGTAGTGAGTTTCGAGTTAAAAAAGTGAGTTTCGAGTTAAAAAAAGTGAGTTTCGAGTTAAAGAAGTGAGTTTCGAGTTTTAAAAAAGTGAGTTTCGAGTTAAAAAAGTGAGTTTCGAGTTAAAAAAAAAGTGAGTTTCGAGTAAAAGAAAATGAGTTTCGAGTTAAATTTTAAAAAGTGAGTTTCGAGTTAAAAAAGTGAGTTTCGAGTTAAAGAAAGTGAGTTTCGAGTTAAATTTTAAAAAGTGAGTTTCGAGTTAAAAAAGTGAGTTTCGAGTTAAAAAAAAGTGAGTTTCGAGTTAAAGAAAGTGAGTTTCGAGTTAAATTTTAAAAAGTGAGTTTCGAGTTAAAAAAAATGAGTTTCGAGTTAAAAAAATGTGAGTTTCGAGTTATATTTTAAAAACGTGAATTTCACGTTAAATTTTAACAACGAGTTATAAAATGCTTAATGAGTTTAAATAAACAGTCTGCAATATAAAACAAAATAAATATTTAACGGGAAATTCATTTTTGCTGGTTCGTGATGCATACTCTTGAGACAGAAGTGCAGTACATTCCGCAGGCTAATACATTGTATACAACTATTTTATACTCTCTAATAAGACACTATTACATCGTCTATCAAAGCAAATCTTTTAAGAGACGACTGTTTAAAGTGTTCAAACAGTTATATAATTTTCACCCGCTTATGATTTTAATAATATTTATTCTGTCATTCATTTGCATTGTATCTATCTGCTGATTTGTATAAGACGATCAATCTTAAATCTAAATAAATTCTTCGTTCTTTTCTGTTCTATTCTGCTAATATCCATGCCAAAACTGAACTGCCACTACTAGCACATTTGACATCTCCCAATGATCAGGCTAATGTTCGATTCTGACGATAAAGGGTGTTTAAAATAACGGTTGTTTGGCCATTAGTTAATGAACGAAATGGGTGAATCATCTGATAATTAAATTTAGTAGACAAGATGTTTTGGTTCCTCGCACCATTTTGGTCATTTGAGTGCAACCTGTCAATACTTACGAACAACAACTGTTATCCCCGTTCCGGGATCTGGGATAATATGATGTGGGGAAGTGATAAATAAATTTTGTAGTCTAGGTTATATACATACTGAATATTTTTTGTAAGACTGCTTTTATATTGTTCCAAGTATGTGAAAAAAAATCCTACAAAGTTTTATGAAACAGGCTCAAGAACATCTTTTAGTTTTAAATATATCAATTAGAAATAACATAAACACAATGATAAATATTTTTGTAATATATAACATAACAAGATATTACATACTAAAATGATTTACATGCATATATTAATCAAGAATAAAGATTAGGTCGCTTAACATATCAACCACTAGTTCTCCATTGACAACGAAGATGGGCCACAAAGATGAAAAGACTCTGAATGGCAGTTATTGGGGATGGGATGTGGTGTGGATGAAGTCTTGATGAGTAAGAAACAATACTGAGAAACACAGTCAAGTAAAAGTAAAAACTGTCAAAAGTAAAAATATAAAACAGGACTCATCTCAAAAAAAAATTTAAGAACTGCAACAAAGATGGGAGGGAGTTGTGAAGGGACATTTAGAGACTAAGTGAAAACCATTACTTCCTTCCAGATAGACAGATGAACAGACAAATGCCGGCGCCAGTAGTGGGGTGGGGGAGGGTTTCAGAGCTCTGCAACAGCTCTTGTGACTTTATCACACGAAGTGAAAAGAAAACTTAGATGCTAATTAATTTTTGTGTTAGAAAACTATCAAATAATCTAAAATGCCAACCCCCTCCCTCTCCCCCCCCCCCCCCCCCCCCCCCCCCCCACCCCCCAGCCCCTGACACAGTTATTATTTTTATACTCATCCATAAATTGAACATCAGCTTGATTAAACCAACACACACATTAAAAGTTGAACAGTTAAGAGGTCAGCTAAGGATAGTAGGGACACAGCCTTTAATTACAATTCCCAAAGAGATGCATTCATTGCATGCAAATATTCAGCTATATTGCAGCAGGTAAACTTATTAATGAAATTATACATTAGTTTTAAAACTAAGTGTTAAAATTGACTTTAAGTAATCTGATTACAGAAAAAACCTGGTTGTTATCATTTAGTTACACCATTTTCTTCAGTGCAAATCCCTATTTCAAATGGCATGTTCTAATCTCTGGCATAAGATGAATGATGGCTAATTAATGACTCTCCAGACCGGTTTCTCATTCTGTTTGACCTGCAGCAAATAAACAATACAGGTTAATACTGCCTGCTACTGTAATTGTATATTTAGATTTTATGTCATTCATTTCTATATGTACAATAAAATCTAGCCTGGCCTGGCCCGGCCTACTCGAAAATTTGGCTCATCGGGCCGGGTCAGGCCAGGCCAGAGTTTAGAACATGCCGTATTCGGCAGACAGATTTTTCACAATTTACTCTCAGTAATCACCTCTGTGTTTTTGTGGTATCAGTTAGTAAATCCATGCTATATAAGATACAAATATTATTAAGTCCTATACAGAGAAGTAGCAGATTCTGGAAATACCAGTCCCAGCACGGATCCTTGATAGATATACTTGAAACATATCTATATTGAAACACTCCATATTTTGTCCAGAAGCTCGCGTTTTCTTACTCGTAGATCACTTCTTTAAGTCGAAACTCACTTTTTTAGATTTAACTCGAAACTCATTTTTTAGGTTTAACTCGAAACTCACTTTTTTAACTCGAAACTCACATTTTTAAGCTCGAAACTCACTTTTTTAAAGGTTCAACTCGAAACTCACTTTTTTAAACTCGAAACTCACTTTTTTTAACTCGAAACCCACTTTTTTAAAGGTTCAACTCGAAACTCACTTTTTTAAACTCGAAACTCACTTTTTTAACTCGAAACTCACTTTTTTTAATTCGAAACTCACCACTCACCAAAAATTAAATCTCTGAAAAGAGACACCCTTAAATCATTATACATGGAACATTCCAGAAGCGGCTATTAAGTAACAATAAAATGGTCATTAATGAACCACGCCTCTGAAATGACATTCTGGTATTATATTCGAGGGTTGTCCCAGAAAATCGCGAACTATTTTTATTATTTTGAAAATAAGTGACGCAACAAATAATTGTTTTAACTGATGTTATTTCAATGTATACTCGACAGGACTATAGAGCTTAAAATTAAATATCTGAGCCGCGCCATGAGAAAACCACCATAGTGCGTTTGCGACCTGGTCTGGATCCATGCTGGTCGCAAAGCCACTATGTTGATTTTCTCATGGCGCGACTGATGTTATTTTAATGTATACTCGACAGGACTATAGGGCTTAATCTAAATATCTGTCATATTATTTGAGCATTTTTAAATAATAGACGGCAGTCGGTGCTAGTCAGCGCACGCTCAGGTTTCCTCCTACAAAAAGAAGCGACTTCCTTTTAACTTCATGTAACTTACCTGATATACATCTCGCAAGATTAAAATTCATATCATCGTTAACGGCAAAGAGTGGCGCTTAATAAGGTTGCGTGTCAAGTCTAATTTTTAGAAATGCATCTTTAGAATTAAAAACTGAGCGTGTGCCGACTAGCAGTGACTGCAATATGACAGATATTTAATTTTAAACTCTACATTCCTGTCGAGTATACATTGAAATAACGTCTGTAATAATAATAACTATTTGATGAGTCGCTTTTTTTTTTCGAAATAATAAAAAAAAGTTCGCGATTTTCTGGGACAACCCTCGTAACATCTTTAGAAAGACATTAATACCAGTTCCATTAATATTTGCGTTGTTTTTAGAATATAGAAGTAAAAGCATATAATAAATCCAGCAAGTATGTTGCCACTTAGCACATATTTTAAATCACTTGTTTTAATAACGAAAGTTAAAAAGAGGATTTGGCATGATGTAAATTGAGTGTACGTTATATCTATCTGTTAATTTATCTATTGAGTCTGCTTAACTCCCTTTTCAGGTATTAGTAATAACTATATAATTATACAGCTTATACCGCTGTTACATGCATGATATAACTTTAACCCATTTCTAAGATACATTGTTATGCATATGGTTATAGGTTTACTTAAAAAAATAATAATGCATGCATTCATATCCTCCTTTAAAATTTAAGTGATGTATCTAATTATTCCCCTAAGCCGTTATGGCCTCTGTGAACTAATAAATATTATGTACATGGCCGTTGAAGTCAGCCAAAGGTCACAATACCTGATGAGCACATTTGTGAATCAGGGATTAGAGTAGGAGAGTTGTGCAATTTTAAGAAAGTGGTATTTAAGAGGATTTTTTGTGGTGGACAGATTTTTCACAATTTGCTCAGTAATCACCTCTGTGCTTTAAGCGCTATCAATTAGTAAATCCATGCTATAAGATACACATATTATTAAGTCCTATACAGAGAAGTAGCAGATTCTGGAAATACCAGTCCCAGCACAGACCCTTGATAGATAAACTTGAAACATACCTATATTGAAACACTCCTTTTCTGTCTAGAAACTCACATTTTCTTACTCGTCGATCACTCACTTTGTTAACTTGAAACTAACTTTTTTCAACTTGAAATTCATTTTTTTTAGATTTAACTCGAAACTCACTTTTTTAAAATTCAACTCGAAACTCACCTTATTAACTCGAAACTCGCTCTTTTAAATTTAACTCGAAACTCACTTTTTTAACTCGAAACTCACTTTTTTTCAAGATTCAACTCGAAACTCACTTTTTTAACTCGAAACTCACTCTTTTAAATTTAACTCGAAACTCACTTTTTTAACTCGAAACTCACTTTATATACTCGAAACTCACTTTTTTAACTCGAAACTCGCCACTCACCAAAAATTAAATCTCGCATAAACTACAAGTAAAAATTCCAAGCCAGTGTCTCACTATAAATCAGAACGCACACATTACTGAAAAAAAAAAACTTTTTATTTTCTCAAGTGTTGTTTATCGTAGAATACCCGTGTTTTGAGTTCTTATGCGTAAGAATATACCACGAAGGCCGTAGGCCTGAGTGATATATTACTTCGCATAAGAACGAAAAACTAGGGTTATTCTACGATAAATCACACTTGGGAACTTGTTATTTCGATTCTATCACGACATACTAGTATCAACAGTGTTAGAAATCAAAGCCTTGAGATGTCTGGTGGTTGCGGGTTTTGCTAGAGTTATTTTCATTTTAAAATTAAAATGCCAATCTGTAAATATACGTGTATAAGAAACAAATACTAATGTGCCTCATATCTAAGATAAACTCTGCCTGACCTTACATGAACAGCTGGAAGTCAGTGATGTAACCATGGGCTGGAATACCTAATCATTGACAGATGTTTTATAAAGGATGAATAAGAACTGCTTGATCATTGATAATTCATCCGCACTGTTCATGAATAGGGCTATTTTGTGTAGCACATGAACAAATTCCTTTGGATGTGATTTTCGATTTTCTGTATAAACAGGACAGGGTAGATATAAAGGCATATCTATCTTACTGGTTATTAATCATTATTAATTCTTTAATATATCTGGGGAATGAGGAACGGTTAATGATTCTACATGGCGGGTGTTTTAAAATTCCTAGCTCCGTACTTCTGGTTGAGGCTAAAACATAAACATCAGAACAAAAAGTCGGCCAGACGCTCGGCTGTCATCCATCCACTATTTTTCAAGTGAAAATTAGGGAAATAAAGTGGTGGTTGGGAGACACATTCCACACCACCTGGGTATGCATCTATGTTCGCACTATACATATATGCTACGAAATTGGATTTAAAAATACAAAATGGATGAATGGCAGAGTTCAAAGTGAGGCCCGGTTAGGCTAATTTTGGTCTATAAAATTTGGGTGATTTGGCCAATTTTCACTACATCTGGCATGGAAAGCGACAGGTGCATAGGACCGGAGAGTCGTCTTTATGTAGTCTATAGTATCTGCAATAGTCCATAGTAGTTTCAAAGAAAAATAAGCAAAAACGAGATTTCTATGGATATTTCAACACTGGTACCCACACGTCAATGTGGAATTCGCGAATCTGCACTCCCCTGCCACCTTAAGACCATAATCTACCGTACATATTCTTACTTTCACTTTCGGAGACAAAGTGACGCATATATTTGAGACAAACTATCATTGGTCGATTTCAACCAATGAAAACACTTGTTACATTACAGAATAAGGTATGGTCTAATATTCTGTCTCGTGACATGTGTCGGCCATTATCGACCCACTTCTGCTATTATCGACCCCCTAGTTTGTTTTTTTTCGGCGACGCCGTCTAAATTCGTTTTCGTTTTCCTATGCCACGTGACTTCAGTTTGCCAATCAAACTACTTGATAACGCATTATAGATAATTCATCAAAACGGAAGATTTATGCAACACTCTGCCTGATTGGACGAGAGTGTCAATTTCTTTCACTCTGTTGACTGTGCTACGCTGAGTGAAATGTAGACAAAGCGTTTATCCTAAACGACGCTGCTCACAGTTTTAAAGCCAACTTTGGCTCTGTATATTTAGCAAGAATATTGATATATCTCAAAATAATAAGTAAGTTTAATAAATATGATAAAAACCTGTTCAAATACCAACATATATCAAATTAAAGAAAGAGCTGAATACGGTCTGCGTATCACATGAATAAGGGTGTGATAAGAGTCTTTTATGTAGAGAAGTGCTTTTTAAAAGATTTTCCTTGTTACAATTGTCGTCTGTATATGAAAAGGTTTCTTGCTTTTGTGACTTACTCAGTTTGCATATTAAAATGAGTACTTGTTTGCTTTGATATATTTGTTACAAATTATTTAACTGATTTGTTATATATGAATATATTTTTTTTAGTATTGTATGCAAGTATTGAACTCAGTTGAAATCTGTTTCATTATATATATGCTATATAATGACTGAATCTCATTTTACACTGAAATGAAGGTACGTTGCATACAGTTTATCTATGTGATATAACTACGGTCAAACTTTGCTTATGCGGTCAAAATTTGCTTATGAAACAGAAATATTGAAATAATAACAATTGTATGTTTTGCTTGACCTTCACTTTTTATAGGTGTGACGTCATTGTCCAAAGATTCACGAATAGCGAATATGCATTTGTTAAAGCGGGATCAGTTGGCCTATTTTAGAAATAAATAAAAATAATAAATAAAAAAATCCTTTAATTGATTTTTTCTCAGGTATTCTAATCAAACTTGATTTGCAGCCTCTTTATTAGGCCCGCAGCCAACTTTGTTCAGCTGGGACATTTGACCCCTTTTAGGGGCTGCTAGAGCTAAAACTAGAAATGCCTTTATACAGCGTCTCATGAACAGCTTGGTGGATCTTTGTCATACTTGGTCTGGAGCATCATTATAAGGTCCTCTTCCAAATTTATTTATATAGGAACTTGGGCCCTATTAGGGACCACTATAGCTAAAAGTAGATATGCCTTTCTTCGCATTAACCACTAAAATGTAATGGATTTTTATCAAACTCGATGTGTAACAATATCGTAAGGTCTCCTGCTATTTTGTTACAAATGGGGATAGGGACCAATTTAGCTAAAAATATAAACACGTTTAATGACCTCTTCTCATGAACCGCTTTATGAATCTTCATCGAACTACTGCTGTAATTATTCGTCTAAGGATAAACGAAACAAAATTGCAACCCTACGAAACCTTTGCGAAAAATTAAAAGAGAACCATTTAAATTGTTAAAGTGCGGTGTTTAGTTTTGCAATTTGAGAAATGTTAGATGAAAGATGAATGTTAGATGAAAAATTTATAAACTTCTTTCCTTATTACAATTCGCCGACCATCATTTTTAAAGATATTTCTTGTTTAACTTTGAAAACACTGAAAATCAAGCATAATATTATTATTAACTTAATATTAAGTTAATTTTTATTTGTCCTTTATTGTCATAATTGCAATTTGAAATTATGCAACTGAGCATATAAACAAAGCATCACTTTACTACGATTTCATGGAAAATATTATTTCATGTGTGTTTTTTTTTTATTTATAAATTTGGTCTTTCATACTATCACAGTTTCATATTTGGTCTTTTGACTGACAAATTGTAAATGTTAGAAAATAGTTATTTGTAATATAGATCTAACATTAGCCACACTCAAGAGATAAATAATTCAAACATTCAAACAAAGTTGATTATCCATTATTATCTACAGCATTAACAACATATTTTAGCATTCAATTTTTATACATTTAAAATTAACCTTTTTTAAGTCCTCTGGAGTCAACAAGTGAAGTTCTGGTTGCTTAGTACATTTAATGTGCCACCATCCTGGGCATTCATCACAGCCTTTTCACTCATTTGGCTTCCCATTAGACTGTCCACACCCCTGACATTGGTCTAAGCTGTCTGCACTGTCCATCATCATTTTGTCCATCAGAGGAATCGTCAAAATCGTCATAACTGTCACTATCATCATAAATGATAGAAACATCAGACTATGACGAACTTCCAGAGACTCTGCGCTTTTTTTCTTTTTATTTTAGGAGATTTCTAATCCTTGTGATCAACTAAAATGTGCATTCATAACTTTATCATGAGTCATCACAGAACATTAGGGTTTCTAACTGACCAATCAGAGAACTGCATTTTAGAGTACCTGCCAGTTTCCACTTTGGTATAACAAAGTATATTTACAATGAACATAATAGTGACTTTAGAAATAAATATCACACTATTTTAGAAATAAAATCAAAATGTTTCACTGCACATGCTTCAGATGATGCTACAAACAACAAAACTTTGAAGTTGCATTGAAATTTTATATTGATTTAATACCTTTATTTTAGTTAAAAGTTTGAGATTTTACACTGAGAGTCTATGATAAGGTCCGAGTAAAATGTTATCAATACCCAAGTGAAATAAGTATCATTCCACAATGTTTTGGACATGTTAAAGTTATGAATTAAGTGCTTTTCTCAAAGCAACAAGAAATAATATAATTTAATTAATTGGGGGTCGATAATAGCAGAAGGTCATATTTTCAATCTGCTATTATCGACCCCCACATAATCTTTCCAGAAGTTGCAAGAGACTACAAAAATGGCTGATAGAAATGGGTTCTATATGTGTATAGTAGGATTAAATACAAAATTAAACTGATTCGATCCATAAAAACGGTAAATTTGATTTAACAGAAAGATACCTACCTTAACGGACGATGTAGTGGTTGGCACTGAAATTTATCTCATGCAGTCACACTGTATGTAAACATTCAAAATGGCGCATGAAGAAAATTTGTGACGTAAAAATGACAGTGAATGACATGATCACATGATTTCTAGTAATAAATGTGATTAAGTATCAATTAAGGGTGGGGGTCGATAATAGAAGAGGGTCGATATTAGACTCCTTTGCTCTACTTTTACGACCGTGCTACGCACCTGAATCGGATGACGTCATTGCACGCGAGTAGTTTATTGCAGAATAACCCGAGATAGATTTGCTCTACATGTATGTAGGTTATTCGCTGGTCGTGTTAGAATATCTGTTATACCATTATGTTTCCTTATATATATTTTTTCAATTTCTATATCAATTCTAAAATTTTTAAAGTCACCTATAGTTATTATATATCATGTAGATCTACTTCGGAAAAAGACGGTTTATGATTATAATAAAAACGCGGAAGCCTGTTCAGCTGTCAGTACCACAAATAATTTTCAATAGAGAACAAAGGAAATATTAATGGTAAGTCAATATACCTACTAACGGTTAAATATCTCCTCTCAAATGCCTGAGCATGTACACGTACATACAGTATATGTATGTACGAGGAAATTTCTATAGTTAAACAATACAGGGGGGGGTGGACGTATTTTGCAAATTTCTGCTTTTAGGCGAGGAAAATGCTGGTTGCAGTTCAAAATTTGTTTTCTTTTCGATATAACAGAGGACACATTTTGCAGTGATAAGTGTGTTTATCATATACGAGTTTTCAAACGATAACGCCCAGTTGGTGGCCATATAAATTATCTTCACTCGGCTTTCGGTCTTATATGTTTATCCGTCACTATAAACTGACACTGTACCTTCGATAACTTTTTAACACACAAAGCTAAACATAAGCCAAGTGAAGATAATCTATATGGCCACCAACTGGGCGTTATCGTTTGAAAATTCGTATATGATAAACACACCTACCACTGCAAAATGTGTCCTCTGTTATGTCGGAAAGTAAACAAATGACGCGATTTTGAACTGTAACCAGCATTTTCTCGCCTAAAAGCAGCAATTTGTAAAATACGCCCCCCCCCCACCCCCCACCGCTGCAATAACAGCTTGCTATTAGATTGACTGACAGATAGTGTATAGCGGTGCTAAAAATAACATCCAGTACTGTAGTTAAAATGAAAATGAAAATATGCTAGAATTTTTTAAACATATTTTCTGTTCGATATCCGCAGCAAACACTAATGCTATAATATACCGGAGGCAGAAAAATGCAGCATACTTTCTACAATAATGGCTATAAGACGTATTAGACGTTACTGGTCCAGTGCCTAAATCCGAACACTTTTGGTGGTTTTATGACGATAACTTTTGCATTTCGAAACTACACTTGCATCACATTTCAAATGTATAATTTTAGGTTCTTTATAAATCTCTATGCACAACAAGCTAAAAGCCGTATATTGCTGATTTCATCATAGAAAAAGTCGTCCGAAGTGGGCCAGTAAAAGCTGTCAAAATCGACCTTCAGAGTGCTTAAATATTCGGACACAATTTTGGTATGAAATGCAACGAATCTGTGCACCAAAAAAACAACAATTAACACGACTTTGTTTGAAATAAAGCAGTCAGATTCAATCCTGTAAATGTATACAGACATCTCCGTTCGATTGAAGTTTTATTACCTGTTAATCACGTGATCATGTGGACTAGTTTCTAACTGCCAAATATAACAATAATATAATACGCAATAAAATCTATCTTAGCTAAAATTAATGTTTTACAATTTTTCTCACCCGCATGCAGATTCCGTTGCTGTTGTTATACTTTTTGACGCAACTATGTACTATAATAACCCCGCGCCGATTTTATTTTATGAATTGCTTCCGCTGGCATTTTCTTCTCTATTGAATTAATTATTATATAACAGAAATGGGTTAAACTTCTTAAATAAATACTGAGGGTAGTACAGAATTGTAAAACATGTTTTTACGTCAGTTTTGATCAACTAAGAAAAAGAGTCGTCTGAAACAGGCACAATTGTTTTCATACCTTAGCCGCACCTCAAATAACTGGCGTGCGCTGTATGATGTCATCCCCCACGACACACGATTTTACTTTTAGCGGTGCGGAATTTTGAAGGTAATTTTCTCTGGAAATACTTACATTCAAACACTGTTGTTATCAACTGGTCATCAAAGCGTTCATCTGTGTCGATCATGTTCATTCCAGTAAAAATCATCATCGTAAAGCGTTTTTAAAGGTGTCCGAATTATTAAGCACCGTCCGGATTTAGGCACTGGATCTGTACCAAAATTCCAAAAATATCGAACTTTTTATGTCTAAGAATATGGGAACATAAACACTTTCTATCTGATTAGCGGTAACACACCATAATATGGTGGCTGATTTCTGCCATTTCGTGTTGGCGTGTTGGCGAAAATCTAAAACTCGACAAAAACCTAATTTGTCGTGTTGTCGTGTCGGCGGGGCGAAAACACGACACATTTTACGCGAAAACTCGACGTTTAGAGGGCGCCGACACGACAAATTTATCTGTGAAGTTTTCGTGTTGGCGGGTATAAATATGTCGTGTTGGCGCCCTTTATTTGTCGTGTTTTCGCGCCGCCGATACGAAAACACGACAAATACCTTACCTATCGAGTTTTCGTGTTTTCTCCCCGCCAACACGAAAATACGAAACACGACAACTACATTACTTTTCACATCTCTTATAAAACGTAGTTATTCTGAAACCAGTGGCATAATGTTTTAGAAGCATTTTTCTTTCTATTCGAACGAACCTTCAATTCAGAATTTATTTATATTCACTAAAGCTGCATTAGGAGATTTGAGATTATAAAACAATACAATAATATGTCAGATGTCAGTTATCGTTTTAAGAATACAAAGTGTATGTATAACAGACCCGGTTCCAGAAATATTTCACTGGGGTGCGGTGAGCGGCAACAGTTACAGAATGAAGGCGGCATCGGCGAGCCGAGTGGAGTTAGGTACGGAATGGGGGTAACCCCTCATGTTAGGTGGGTCAGGGCGTGTCCGCCTGGAAATGTTTGAAATATATGAATAAAATGGTTGCCATTGCTGCATTTTTTGAGTCCAAAGTTTGGGGTATGGGGGTTAACACCCTCCTGACAGTGGAATCACAGGGCTCTCTCTTGTCATTTTTGAAATATAGGTATGAAATGGTGGTCCCTGCTGCATTTTTGTCCAAAATTTGAGGTACGTGAGGGGGTCATGCCATCCTATTTAGGGGGTCAGATGGTATTCCCAAGGACATTTTTGAAATTTAGGAATGCAATGGTGGCCTCTGGTGCATTTTTGGGTCTAAATTGTGAGAAAATATTATTTTGATATTCGACCTTTGTCTTTCGATATCTTTTTATGTAACAAAATGGTATTCGGTCGAAATATACATAGAACATAATTCAATTTTTATTCTTAAACATATATTTTCTAACATGCAGTTATGTTGTGTTCAGTTCAGTAAACGTTGTGCGCATGTCTAACGGATGCCAAAGCGAAAACACGAAAACCCGACAAATGAGATATTTGTCGTGTTTTCGAGTTTTCGTGTTTTCGTGCCGGCGTGGCGAAAATACGAAAATTCGACAAACAATATATATGTCGTGTTTTCGTGTCTGCGGGGCGAAAAACACGAAAACTTGACAAATAAAGTATTTATCGTGTTTTCGTGTTGGCGGGGCGAAAACACGACAACACGAAAACTCGACAAATACCTAATTTGCCGAGTTTTCGTGTCGGCGGGGCGAAAACACGACAGTACGACAAATAAAGGGCGCCAATACGACATATTTATACCCGCCAAATAAATAAATGTGTCGTTTCGGCGCCCTCTTAACGTCATGTTTTCATGTAAAATTTGTCGTGTTTTCGTGTTGTCGTGTTTTATTTATTTACTTTATTATGTTATGTTTAACGTCGCACCGACACAATTATAGGTCATATGGCGACTTTCCAGCTTTGATGGTGGAGGAAGACCCCAGGTGCCCCTCCGTGCATTATTTTATCACGAGCGGGCACCTGGGTAGAACCACAGACCTTCCGTAAGCCAGCTGGATGGCTTCCTCACATGAAGAATTCGAAGAGGCTCGAGGCTGCAGTTCTTTGGAAAACAGTGAGTTGCAGCTTCAATTCGTCTAACCCCAGCTCTTATTTTATCACCTTTTTAGACTTACTACTAATTTACGTGGCATTTTAGACCTTAAACAAACAAAAAGCGTTAGCAGATCTCCAACAGTAGCAAGCAGTCACCATTCATATGCTAAAACTTCCTCGTTTTATATAATTGAGTTTTTTTCCAATCATAAAATATAATTATACAAGTAATAAAGATATTGTTATATTGTATATCCAATCATCATCGTGATCATCATCATCATCATTATGATCATGATCATGACCATGATCATCATTATAATCATGATCATCATCATCATCATTATCATCATCATCACCATCGTCACCATCAGCAAACAGCGACTTATTGACATCATTTAATCATTATCATCGCCGCCGACATCATCATTATCATCGTCAATTGTTTATTTCACTGTCTCTGTATCTGTATAGGAAACGCACAACCGGAAGTACGGAAATTCATCTTAAGATAGCTGAATCACTTAAATATATTTTTTCCTTAAAGTTACTAGTATATTTGCTACACAATAATTTACATATTAACTGTAATTATATTTCATTTAAAATGATTGGATTATGCTCGTTAATTTTGTTTAATTTGTACACAGTCTTGTTAGCAGACGGTATAAGTTAAATATAATATACAATACATTCATATAATTATAAAAATTTTATATAACTTATACTCGATCATTTTGTTGAAACATTCTATTTCATGTCGACAACGGTTGTGAAGAATCCATAAACAGCATTCAAATCACAGCCGCGACCGTTCCATGTGTAATAAAACTTTTCTGATATATTGAAAGGAGGTGTGTATATCTGCTCTTATCTACCATATTGTCATGTGCAGACCTGTAAACGCGGCGGCCAGAACGATAAAATGACAACATAATATATCATTTTTGTCGCGTTGCCATGTTTGCACTCTCCAGTACGAGGACACGACGAAAGTAGCGCGACGACACGACAACATTTTTTTTGCTAAGCCGGATGGCGCCTTACGTTGTCAAACGCTGCTCCGATAGTGCCATCGTATAAAAGTTCTACCCTTACATTTTATCTTGTTTATATTTCTATTAATGCAATACATCTTGAAAATCAGAACAAATTGTCGGGTGTAAGTCCACAATGAAATAAAACAGAAACTGGCTTACCTAAGACAAGAAAATGCCGCTTAAACTTTTCTCCCCGTCATCATCTGATTGGCCAGAGTGTGCTGCTTGATTACGTATAAATTTAGTAGTTTTGTACCTCTAACAACAATCTGAGGTTTGGGACATATTTTATCTGTTACATGTATACGAAAAAAACAGCGTTCAATTTCAAACTATTTTTCCAGGTGCAGCGAAGTGCCCGGATGTCGAAAATAAGGATGAAGTCACGTTTACATTTAACACAAAGTGCTACCAATATGTCGAATATACAGACGAACAGGTTTGAAATTTTATAAAACATCAAGAGTGAAGAATGGATACAGTCTGATTTCTTAAAAAACATGTAGGCCTATCGTTTTTATATTTGATTTCCGTAATTCGAGCGAAAATAATATTTTCAACTTGGTGCGATTCCATAAGATATCTGCTCCTTCCATTTCTATATATCCAGTAAAACTATATGGTCCACCCGCGTAGCTCAGTAAGGAGAGCGCAGATCTACGGATCGTAGGGTCGTGAGTTCGATCCCCAGACAGGGCGTATGTTCTCCTTGACGATTAGATAGAAGACATTTTGTCTGAAATCATTCGTCCTCCACCTCTGATTCATGTAGGGGAGTTGGCAGTTACATGCGGAGAACAGGTTTGTACTGGTGCAGAATCCAGGAACACTGGTTAGGTTAACTGCCCGCCATTACAAAATTGAAATACTGTTGCAAAAAAAGGCGTTAAACCCAAAATAAACAAACAAATAAACAAAATAAAACCGAAACAATCTCTATCATGAAGATGTATTTATAGCCTTTACTTTTATGACACTTTTTATGTAATGCAATGAATGCTGACAGGCACATGATGATATATCAAAAGGTATGTGCAGAAGCTGTTTTAAGGTAATTCTGCACGTTTGATAAACCGGAAGTGATGGCGTAACGTAATTTATCCGGAAAGCGTAGAATAAAGCCTGGATTCGGCGTACGGATATGAAAATAATTTTATGAATTAATGACAACATGTGAGTAAATTTATTAAAATAGCACTGTTACTATATTTCTAAAGTCAAAATATGATATTAAAACATATGACACGTTGAATAATACAAAATAAGGTCTCAAAATTAGCGTGAAATATTCGGTTCACTTTAATCGTGGCTAAATATCTCAAAAATAAGCACATGGACCTATACATTTTATTTCACTGCAATAAAGGCCATATGTTTATTTACAACTCTGAGAAGTTTCATCAAAATCTACATTGTAGAAAAATTTCTATTCACAAAAATGTTATGAAAATTATGATTTTTCCATAGACTTCCATTATGAAAAATTGCGTTAGGTCCAAATTTTTCAAATCAGTCTAGCAAAATATCAAGCACACGACCCCCATCTGTTTTATTTGCTGAAATTTCTAGGTATAGTTTGAAGTTTTGAAAAATCGTAATTCAACCAAATTCTTCATTGTAGAAAAAAATTTGATCCAAACGTGCAGAACTACCTTAACTTTACACATGCAATGTACTTTTTTACTCTGCTTGTTTTATTCTGGTTAATATCCCATACATCGACATTGAAAAATGCCCTACATGCCAAATAGGACGTTTTTATAGTAGTGCAAGTCAGCGGAACGACTTTCCCATGTGCAAGTATTCGAAATTGTTGTCTGTTGACCATATCATATGCGAAAAATAATATACCTTTACCTTAACCTTTACCACGCTAATAGGACGTTTTTGTACTATTGAAAGTCAGCTGAACGACTTGACTTCCTTGTGTGCAAGTATTCGGCATCTGATGACTTTGTTTGGCGAATGGTTCGAATACAGCTCCCTTAAGTAAAGGGTGGCAAGAAAGTTCATTCTATTTGTTTGTTTGTTTTGGGTTTAACGCCGTTTTTCAACAATATTTCAGTTATGTAACGGCGGGCAATTAACCTGACCAGTGTTCCTGGATTCTGTACCAGTACAAACCTGTTCTCCGCAAGTAACTACCAACTTCCCCACCTGAATTATCAGAGGTGGAGGACGAATGATTTCAGACACAATGTCTTTTATCAAATGGTCATGGAGAACATACGCCCCGCCCGGGGATCGAACTCGCGACCCCGCGATTCGTAGACCAACGCTCTCCCTATTGAGCTAAGCGGGCGGGCTTCATTCTATTTGGAATGGCTAGCAAGCATGATAGCAAAAGTATGCAAAGTTAGACATAACTGTATAGTTTTTTAGTCATATTAAATGCTGATATTTAGTGAAAAAAATTTCATTTTCTACAACATCTAATGTCGTACATTCATCTGAAATTATCCAGTAATAAATCTCAAATATTATATTCTTAGGTAGTCTGTCATATAATATTATGGACCATTTTTAGTGTCTGTTACATTAAAGTAAAATAATACAGCTGATTCATATGAGCATGAAGTCCTATTTGAGCCGCGACATGAGAAAACCAACATAGTGGCTTTGCGACCAGCATGGATCCAGACCAGCCTGCGCATCCGCGCAGTCTGGTCAGGATCCATGCTGTTCGCTAACAGTTTCTCTAATTGCAATTGGCTTTGAAAGCGAACAACACGGATCCTGACCAGACTGCGCGGATGCGCAGGCTGGTCTGGATCCATGCTGGTCGCAAAGCCATTATGTTGGTTTTCCGGTGGCACGGCTCATTTGACGTTGAACCAGCCATGTAATTTCTCATCAGTCATAGGTTCTTTATCATCTCGTGGAGAACAAGTTCATCCACGGAACAATGGTGGATCTCTGGTATGCCAGAATGTCATTGTGATACGGCCTATATGTTTCAGATAACATACTTTAGCGCGCAGCAAGACTGTACACAGAGGGGAGGTCACCTAGTCACAATAACAGATAATTCCACACAAGCCGAACTGGTCAACCGGCTCCAGTTTCTCTCTGACAGTCACACAGTTATAATTGGCTTGCGAAAAGAGGGAAATGAGTGGAAGTGGATAACAGGTATATGCTAATACCTTTTAAACAACAGTCACAAAAGAATTTGTTCAAAGACGAAAAAGTTATGGGCCTAAATTCAGCTTCATTTTTTCCTGTTTTTATTATTCCAAAACCAAAATGGCGGTTTAGGAGTGAACGTTGTTTGAAGATGTTTCTGTTAATGTCTGGCGGATATTTATTTTTTTGACAACTGTTATAATTTGAATAAACTTCGTAATAAGTCGCCCAAAATATATCGGTCCAGCAGATTCTGACAAGAAGTTTCCCCTATCTACTTATACGGAAAAGTGACCGCGCCATCTGGTGGCCATGCTTTTTGAAGATTCAGAATAATCTGAACAATTTTGGTAGAGAGTTACCTAAAGATCATTTTTGTAAAATTATTTTAAAATCAACGAAAAACAGATCCACTATAAACACATATGTGCACTCTGTTACGGCCATTGTTTTTGGATTCAATGTTGTTATATTTTCTGGTCCTTTGGGATCATGGAGTCCATTCAATAGATATGTAATAGAGTTCCGCTTAAGCCGGTGCTAGAGGGCGTGAGAGGTGTTGCACATTTTATTACCTCTCTTGAACAGACTCAATCAAACCGAGTCTGCTATTATTCTTTTTTGGTTGCATTCTGTGCTTCCAAGGGCTCTTTTTACAGACTTTATTCATGAATCAGAATAATTTGAACAACCTTAGTAAAGGTCACCCAAGGATCATTTGTGTGAAATTATCTCAAAATCAAGCCAGCAGTTCATGACAAGGTTTCAAAAGTACATGTATCTCCTTTCCGCTCTCATAGCAACCATAGATCTCTGAAAGAGAACTGCCCTTTGAAGGTCATTGCCAAGTGTCATCAGCTTCCGCCAAAAGCGGGCTTTTGCGCAGATTTCGTTTGAAGAAATTGCTTGCACTGACAAAAAAACGGACAGGCATACGAACAGACGATAGACGGTTACTGATCACAATAGCTCACCTTGAGCAAGTTGTTCTCTGGTGAGCTAAAAAGAGAAGATTTAGGATATAGGAAATAATAATGTAAGTCAAATGTCGCCAGCTTTCAACCAAAAGCCTTGTTTAGTGTATTTATTTCTAACAAGTATTTTTATTTCACTTGAAGTGACAAAAATAACGCGTTTGTGGATCCTTGTTAGCTTTTTGTGCACTCTTGTAAGTGTCAACATATATATTGTGAACTAGAATATATTGACTGTTTTTGTATTTGACCGAAAAAAGGAGAAAACTAATAAAGGAAGGACAAAACACCCTCTTTTACAAGTTTAGTTCTGCCCATTTTTTTTTTTCGTTTAGGGCAAACCTATTGTTTTAACTGGGGACCATACGCCGCTTTTCATGGAATTACATGCTAGTGTATCATTGAAGGTTCCATGTGCACCGCCGTATGTCTCTAAATTGTTTTTTTTTTGTACTTGAACCATGTGTTAATGTTGAGTTTTGCTCAACACGGGGCTAGAGTGCGTGGACGGTAGCATACATTTACACTACCGTTCATGAACAGGCTCAATCAAACGAGCCTGCAACATTTTCGTTTTTGTCGTGTTAAGCGACCTGTGGAGTTTCCACTTTTTCTATTTAGAATTATTATTTACAAAAAAGTTGTAAACAAACACATGTTTTGGATTATATACAGTTACTGTATTTTCCGCTGCTGTTGACATGTCTGACCCAAAGGTTCGTAGAGCACATTTTTTTATCAGGATTAATTAGTCCATCTGTACTGAAAAAGAATATTTATATTTTGTGCGATAAAAATAGATGGACGTGGAGTTAACAGCCTAGCCATACTTACTGTAAAAAAGCAATACGTTTGTTTTCAGGAAAAAGTTTAAGCTTTACAAATTGGGAAAGTAGTTCTTATTGCAATGGGACATGTGACTGCGCCAAATTAATGTTATCTTCCGAGGGAAGATGGGGAAGATTTGAATGTGGAGCATCGGACTGGTTTACTGTTCATGTTTGCGAATATGGTATGTATGATTGTTTACACCTGAAGACATGTTCTTCAACGTACTTGCCTGTTGTTTTTTTCTATGAGAATCTGCACAAAAATCAACAAATGTGTAAATGTTATGGAAGGCCTGGAGCGATTTCATACTTCAATACTTTTGACTTCTAACTTCACTACTGCTAACTTCATTACTTCTAAACTTCAAACTTTATGACATATCTTTTAACTTCATTACTTCAAACTTCCTTACTTCCTACTTCCTTACACATTAGAAGTAAAGAAGTTGGCAATTTCAAGTTAGAAGTAACGAATTAATGCAGTTTGAATTTAGAAGTACTTAATGAAGTTGAAAGTTAAAAGTCATGAAGTTAGGAGTAAGTTAGTAAGAAATACTGAAGTTAGAAGTCCTCCCTCCCGAGTTTGTACTCTTTTCCTAGAGTTTACACATAATACACAGTGTGGATAAAGATTTGCTTAAAACAGTTAACTCCAACCCGTCATTCTAGGTTAAATGAGCTGCGCCATGAAAAAACTAACATAGTGGCTTTGCGACCAGCATGGATCCAGACCAGCCTGCGCATCCGCGCAGTCTGGTCAGGATCCATGCTGTTCGCTTTCAAAGTATATTGCTATTAAAGAAACTGTAAGCGAACAGCATGGACCCTGACCAGACTGCACGGATGCGCAGGCTGGTCTGGATCCATGCTGGTCACAAAGCCACTATGTTGGTTTTCTCATGGCGCGGCTCAAATGTAACTTATATAAGACTACATCGCCTGATATATTTTAACATTTGTTTAATATAAACTTAATATTTGATGATTTATTATTGTAGAAATGAAAACGGTCTACTAGTATATTCGTATTGACCTGGCCTTTGAACTGTACTCTATTTTGATTAATCACATGCAGCTCAGCTCACATTATTTTACATATATCACAATTTGCCAAACTGACAAACTGTATGCTTCGAACGTAGTTCTAAAATTTTAGTAGTCTTCTCAATTTGTTGTCTATGGAATAAAATAGAACGCATTTCTACTCCGGTTCCTGGTCCTATTGTGAGAACCCATAGTGGATAAGAACCAGTTTTCACCACCATTCATCTCGTTATAGTTCTGTTCGTACCAGCTGTTATTCGGACTAGTCTGCGCACTTTTATTCCATTGACAGAGCACCCTATATCTCAATGAAAAATACCACAAATACTCAGTTTTTGCATAGATCGATATATGCGCCGCGCCATGAAAAAACCAACATAGTGGGTTTGCGACCAGCATGGATCCAGACCAGCCTGCGCATCCGCGCAGTCTGGTCAGGATCCGTGTTGTTCGCTTTCAAAGCCAATTGCAATTAGAGAAACTGTTAGCGAACAGCATGGATCCTGACCAGACTGCGCGGATGCGCAGGCTGGTCTGGATCCATGCTGGTCGCAAACCCACTATGTTGGTTTTCTCATGGCACGGCTCATATTTTGTTAAATGTACAAACATGGTAAAATATGATACTTACAAAAAAGGATTTTTTGTTGTTGTAAAAACGTGATCATGAAAATCTTGTGCCGTACGCGTACGTAATGTATGTAGCAGATTAGCCTTCTAAAAACCTGACCTTTTCAGGTTCTACTGGCTGCAGACAAATCAAAGAACTTCCACTTACTGGTAAGTTAATTCTTCACATTTTGACTCCGGTGAATATGGATGGTTACTGTTTACAAGAAAACAAATGAAACTTACATGTACGTATGTAAGTGCATCTGTTACCAATATGGACGACTTTTGTAGGAAGACTGTTAGTAGTTTAAAGACAGAACAAGATAAGACATTCCAGTTCCATGCCAGATATAAAATATTTAAAGTTTATGTCTAAGGCTCGAACTTCCAATCCTGGTTTCGTATCGCATCATTTTACCGCTGAACCACTTACATGGGGTAACGTTTGTAAAACCGCTTTTCTTTCAAATCTCAAAGTAACTTTGCATTTCGTGTCACTGCTATTGTTTATAGATAATTATTTAACATTATTATAGTTTCTAATCGTATATAATTTGGAAGTTTAGTTAAAGTTTACCTTTGTCTTGAATATCAGTCATAAAATGTGCTTGACGATTTAATTTTGTTTTTATCACAGCACTCTTCTTTGTAATCGTTGCCATGGTGACAAAGCCGTTTGTGGGGAATTTATCATAAAGGTTTGCATAATTATAAATTGCAGGTGCTATAATTAAATAATACTGGTTAATAAATACTAGTATAGCTCGCCTTCACTGCTCGGACAGAAAATGAGGTCTTTTACCTGTAACTTTTTTATTTCTGCAAATTGTTATCAATGGTTGGTATCAAAATAAAGCTTAGCTCTTACTGAATAATTGACATAATTTAAATTTATATTTAGTAAGCAAACTCGCAAGAAGTGAGGCCCTGAAAGGGGTATGTAAAATGGGGACTGTATGAACGTTGACTGATGATAAATTCGACCACTTTGTCATTAAAAAAAATTCTCCATAGTATTATATTGAAACTTTCCCAAAAAATGCTGCAACAGTCATTCCCGAACAAGTAATGAAAAGTGACCCAATGTCAGGCCTTCATGTGTTGATAGTCAGCATGCGCAGAAAACATCCTCTTCCCAAGTAGTTTTGGATAAATATTTTTAAACAGACAAATGTAAGTCATTTATTTATACAGAATATTTACCAAGTTTGTTTTTGTTTACACCAGTTGGTGTTGTAAGTGGTTGCTATCATTCGGCGTGTCCAATTATATAAAAGAACAATTGCAATTGAATAATTTGAAGGTGGTCGACTTTATCATCTGTTCGAGTTTATCATCATCATCATCATATGATGATAAACCCGGACAGATGATAAAGTCGACCACCTTGGGAATTTTATTGCAATCGGTTATTTATAAAATTGAACACACCATCTAATAGTTTCCACTTACAACACCAACTGGTGTAAACAAAAACAAAATTGGTAAATATTCTGTATAAATAAATGACTTACATTTATCTGTATAAAAAATATTTATCCCAAATTACTGGGGAAGAGGGTGTTTTTTGCGCATGCTCAATGTCGACACATGAAGGCCTAACATTGGGTCACTTTTCATTACTTGATCAGGAATGACTGTTGTAGCTTTTTGGGGAAAGTTTCAATATAATACTACGAAGAAAATTATGTAAATGACATAGTAGTCGAATTTATCATCAATCAACGTTCGTACAGTCCCCATTTTACAAACCCCTTTCAGGGCCTCACTTCGTGTGAGTTTGCTTACTAAATATAAATTTGAATTATGTAAAGTTTTCATCAAATTTTAAGCTTTATTTTGATACCGACCATTGATTACAATTTGCAGAAATAAAAAAGTTACAGGTAAAAAACCTCATTTTCTGTCCGGGTTTATCATCAGTACCAGTATATACAACTGAATAAAACAAAAACTGTGCTGAAAACATCACTTGTGAACAGAAACACGTGACTGTAATGACCACTCGTGTCATACCCGATAAAAACAGTTATAGCATACTACAACCTTTGAATAATGGCCACTTTCAAATAGCTACCAAAACGGACACTTGGTAGTGTAATACTATGACATTTTATGCCAGTCTAAGAACAGAGCAGAGCAGAATACGAAATTAGAAATAATATTCAGAAAAAAATATGTATAGTAAATCAGGCTAGCTGTGTTGCACCACAAATTAAAATTGTTGTAACTTGTACTATCGCATATTAGTATTCGGTACTAAAATGCGTCAGAGTTTTGGTCGTTGAAAGTGTACATTACGATTTGTCAAAGAACATGGAAAAACCAACAACATTTCTTTTTATACATTAATCAGCGCTTTAAAGAATAACCTAGACTGGTTTAATGAATAAGTTAGACTCTTTCTTACTGTAAAGCTCTTTCTTTTAAACACTTTTATTTGTGTTTGAATTGGCACGTGAGGTTTACTTGTTGCTGTTGGAGACAATGAGTGTCCGTTGTCTTCGTCACCTTCGCACCTAGAATCATACTGGATAGAACGTGTCTGCTAAGCAGCTACAGGACATTTTCCATCTTGGTCAGGTCTTAATGAAGTACTTATGAATGCATACTTTTTGTTTCCATTAAAATCTAGTAGTATAAAATTGTCTCTTATTTATTCTTATAATATATTATGCATTTATCATTTGACATTTAGCATTAAATACTTTAAATTTTGCATTCTGAATTTAGCTTTATGTAAATGACAAATGGCATTTTGAATTAAGCATTTGTCATTAAATATTTAACATAAAGCATAAAGCATTACATAATTGCCATCAAGCATTAGGCAATTACCAAGGCGCACCGGCCTTCCATAGCTTTTACGTAAGGAAATACCGTTTTACGTCATGTGTGCGTACATATGTAATGTCGTCTGGCAAGGAAGTTCCAGAGTGTGCTTTGTGCAAGACATATTTGTAGTGACTACCACAACTCATACCAAAATGCGTTAATACCCGGTACTTTGTGTGGTAACATAGCTAGTTTGTTGAATTCCAATGTTTGATATGAAAAAGTCATGTAAAATGATATATTGGCTACACTGAAGAACACAAAATAATTCATTTGCAATAACACAAAGAGTAACTTTTTTTTCTATAATTGTTTCAGATTAAACTAAAGCAGAAAAAGACATTCTTAGTATATAGAAAGAATCCGATGTCTGGACAATAACGAGACAGTGATATACAGTCAAACCTGCCAATAACTACGATGATGATGAAAATAATTGTTTTGTATCTTTGGTCTGATTTTGACAACGTGTACTTATTTCGCCCCTTTAACTCCGGCACCGTTTCAAGGAAGTGAAGAACAAGATTTCATTTGATTGATCAAATATATTAATTGAACAAATAATTATCCCTTCAGCAAGTAAAAAGACAAGTTTCCAGCTGTTTATACAATAAGAACAATTTTAAAAGAAACATTTTCAAAATTAAAGAAGAAAATACTGTCATTCAATATGAATGGCAGAAAAAAACAACAACAAATTACTTGTGAATCTTAAAATTGATAGCACAGTCACTCTTTTCCTAATCTTACTAGAAAATGTTGAATAATACCGCACAAGTACTTATGTATACAAACGTTATAGAATTAAAGTTTCTTCCTAGTGTTACGACAATCCCCATCGAGAAGACAAGTGTGCAAACTTTCAAGCAGCTATTCATGTTTCATGATGTTGGTTTAGCTGACCTGATTACATAATCCTACCGTCTGCCCATCGCGCACAAGTGCTTCGAACGATATCGCCTCCTAAAATAGCGGACCAATTCATGAATGTTCATTCGGTGATCCTCTACCAAGGTATACAAAGAATTCCATTCCATGCAGAATTCTGGTTGCAATAACAACCAAAAGAAAAAAAAACCTTATAATTAATAAATCTTCTTATCAAAAACCTCAAAATCAAGAGCTTACATACTTGGCATGTAGTATTGTGTAGAAGTCCTGTACCAAATTTGTTCATAACATGACCACGTGATCAAAATTGGCCCGGGGTACACTTGTTCTACATAAACTTATAAAGGAAAAACTTCAAAAATCTTCTTGTCTAAAATTTCAAGCTTCCGAGCTTAGATACTTAGCATGTAGTCTTTATTAAGTTTGTTCGAATGATGTCCATTCGGTCAAAATTGGCCCCGCCCTTGGGTTCACTTATTTTTCATAGACTTATACAGGTAAATCTTTTAAAAAATTCCTGTTTATAACCGTATTGCCCTGGAGCTAATAGTTTGTCTGTAGCATTGTGTAATGGTCCTCCACCAAGTTAATTCAAATCATGCATCTTGGTTAAAATTGACCCCACCCACGTTCATTTGTTTTACAGCAGAAAAAAACAACACCATTAAATCTCTTCTGGCCTAGAGATTTGGTTTATAGCATCGTCTGGTCCTCTACCAAGTTCGCTCAAATCATGTCCCTGGAGTCAAAATTGGCTTCATCTTGGAAGTCACTGGTGTTACATAGACTTCAGAAAAACTTTAAAAAATCTTCTTGTTTTTACCCAAAGGCATAGAACTTAGATATTTGGCATGTGGTATTGTTTGGAGGTCCTGTCCCAAGTTTGTGGAAATCATTTACAAATCCGAGTCAGTTGAGCGACACATGGCCACAATGGTCCTCTTGTTATCAGGTGAACGATACATGGTCACTATTACCCTCTTGTTTAATTTGTTGCGGTCTTTGCAATCTGAAAACTGGATAAAACTGTATCTATACAATGGTACACTAGTAACTTGAGTTCAATGCAACTTACGTTCTTATTCTATCTTGTTTTGTTGTTGTCAATTGCTCAGACCATTTGGTCACTCTTGATAAAAAAATCCAACACTTAAGATGACAGTAAACCTATTCACGATCGGAAATGACAACAAACCGTCTAAGTGCCTTCACTTTAAACCTTATTTAGTCATGTCTGTAACAGTTTACTGATGAACGAGTACGATCATCACATATATATTACTCATATGATCAGCTTATATATTTAAAATAACATACAATACGGCTATATTGCCATCATTATATACAATAAAAAGTACTTTCAACAATAGTTTTTTGCTTTTGTAATAATTACGTCGAGTGCTGAAAAATGAGAGATAAATTGACGCCAGGTTTGGGATTCAATGCAGCTAGACTGATGGTCCTTGTCGCAGTATTTGCCGAATTTTCAAAAATTGGTAAGTTTGATTTTATTTGTTTTGAATACATAGCCATTTTTTCATCAATGGCAATATTGAAATAACTTAAAAACTTAAAGTAAAAGGTATGTGTGTTTATGTGATATAATGCGACCTCTTTTAACTCGTTCGCCTTTCCATAAAAGCTAGGCATCAGTCAGGAAGAAAATTGGTTATCATTCTGTGACCGGCTGGCAGTTTGGGCCTAGAAGTGCTGAAGCAACCAGCTCGGGAACCCTCTATTTGCGTAATGGCTGGCATCTTATTGAACAATTATTTTTCCACTTGGGCTAGCTACAGAGGTCTTACGTTTTTGGTTAAATTTCATTATGGAAGTATATCTGACAAAATTAGTTTCAAATTAGTTATAAGTAAACTACAAGTTTAATATTAGTAGAAATACCAGGACACAGCAGTACGATTTTGGTGTGATTTTGCAGTAGGTAAATGTGGTAGAAAAATCGCTTTTAGAAGATACATGACCCATATTTTGCTCTTCTTGTGGTAATTATTCAAACTGAGGTAAAAGATTGATTGGGATCTATAATGGGTCTAGCCATGTGTGCCAGCTGTGTGAAAATTGTTTTTTTTACGTAGAGGATACAAGGAACAATATTAAAGTCACAGGCATACAGGAAGCGTTACCTAATACATAAAAAGTAAAAAAGAAATAAAAATCTGCACAATTAGGATATTTTCCTTCTGTACAGTATGTTTTAATAATTGTTTCATTGTTGGAAACAACTGAGAAGTATATTATATAGTAGTATAGTTGAATATGGATGATGAAAGTCAGTTATTATGTACAATATTTTATATAGCGTGGAATAATGCCGCCCTAGGCAATTACATACATAATTGTACAAAAATGTGGAATAGTTGTAAACATTGCCGTGGCGAAGAAAAGTATATATGACCTATATTGCGAGACAGGACATGTTTTTTTTTCATGAATATTTACAAAGCAAATTAACTGAAGACATTATTTGTTAGGTGTACAGTCAAACCTGTCTATAAAGCCCACCAGAGTCAAAATGTGCTATTTATTGGGAGGTGGTCTTTATTCACAGGTTTAAATACACTGTAAATGTTAAAATGGGAAACAAAACATGTGGTTTTTAGAGCCAGGTGGTCTCTGTTCAGAGGTGGTATTTAAGACAGGTTTGACTGTATATATATGTATTCTGAAGTTTTTTGTGCTCTGTATAGAAAAGAAGTAGCTCAGCAATTATGATTAAAACAATTCAATTTGAATTTGAACAGATATTCGTGTCTCCACTATTATTAGTTAAAACCAGCAGTTATCTAAATTTATGCTTATTAACGGCAGCTATCTTTTTTCAATGGTTTTCCTGTATATATTTGTTTAGATGCCACTGGATGTCCCGAAGTAAAGAATAAAGAGGACAATTTGTTTATAATCAACTCGATGTGTTACCATTTTATTGCAACACCAGACGTACAGGTAACTATGTCTCCATACTTTGCATTTTTAAAATTAATTATGAGGAATAAAATGCTTGGTTTTGTTAAAAATGCTAGTTTTCTGCGAAGAATGCTAGATTTGTGGAAAATGATGTTTTGCTCGAAAATGACATTGCAAAATTCCATTGGTGCTCTGTGAGATTTGTTTGAAATTAATTTTGTCAAAATATGATATTTTAACGCCAAATTCGAGTCGGTCGGGGGCACGCCTAGACTTTATGACCTGCACTGGGCCTCAGAAAGTTGTAGCCACATTTTGAGAGAAACTGCCAAATTCAAGCTGAAGTGCTGAAATTTGGCCACAATTTAATAGAATTCTTGTAGCCACTTTCAAAAATCTGTAGCCAGTTCTTTGAATTTGTAGCATTTGGCTACATTGTCGAATGGCAGAGGAGGCCCTGGAATGGTGTGAAATTGTTTTATGTTGTTTAACTGCAGGTAACTTTTGATAGTGCCCAGCCTGACTGTGTGAGTAGAGGTGGTCATTTAGTTACTATTAAAGATAACGAAACACAAGCAGAGTTGACAAGTGTTCTACAACAAAAAGCTGAGAGTCACACTATACTGATAGGATTGCGAAGACAAGGAGAATTATGGAAATGGGTCACAGGTATGGTCCTGATTCAACTTTCACTCAGATACCAACTTTAGGGTGAATCCATTTTTTATGTTAGAAGAGGCAAGTTTCATTATATAACTGGTGTATGCTGCCAGTCAAACTCTAGTGATTCACGTTTACTGTCAATTCACGGGGTCCGGGGATCGAAACCCATAAAAGGCAATGGGAATTTCTGTGATACTTCTAAGTGTCTCCCACCAAACTAGGAGGTTCAGTACTAGCTCTTCATAGAAAATGAGGCTTCGCATGTTTCGGTGCTCTGCACGGGTAACTATAAAGAAACATGCTGTTCATTCACAAAGATCTAGTTTTCACACGCATCTAGAATATTTTTCTTTCTTTTTCGAGAGATTTTTCTTGTTCTGCCCCTTTTGTGCCTGCACTAGTTAATGATGAATTTTACGCGTTAAGTGGCTGTCTTTGTATGTAAAGCACATGAGAACGTGGGATCATGAAAAGGAAGCTATGGCATATAAATCTAGTGTAACGATATAATGTTTTATAGAAAAGAACCCAATATATCATGTTTCAGAAAGAGTTAAGCAGAAACCCGTGAAAACTGCCGTGAAGTAACCGTGTAACTTAAAATCTAATAGTTTTAATTGATGGATACAACTTTGCAAGTAATATTTCATGGTCTAAAATTCTGTACTTCATACATTTCTTTCCCAGGAGAACCTCTCGCTTACAATAATTGGAAAGATGCGTCAACGTGCCGGAGCTGTGACTGTGCAAAACTGAAGCTGAGGGAAACTGGAGTGTGGGAAGGGTTTAGTTGCCAGGCAACGGACTGGTTTACTGCTTATGTCTGCGAATACGGTAAACTATGTTGATTGTACATCCCTGAAAGATATATAGTGTATACACTTCTTTTCTTATATTGTTTTAAAATCGGTTATATGCAATTTTGTCTATTCCTTTTTTTGTCTTAAAATCACATGCATATTTCATATATACTGTGATATTTTCAAAAGCCGCTTTCTAGATTAGTAATAACAGCGAAGATAAACTTATTTTTTGTGTTATTCTCAAAATGTGAAATAAATATGTTTTTAAAGTTAAAGCTTAGGAGAGAACTTAGGATGAAAATTATGAACTTCTGTGCAACGTGCCCCTGTATCGTAAAATTTCACATATCATTCTAATATCTCTGTTTGTGAAGACTTACTAATTATCATCTCTAAATGAACCGTGCCATGAGAAAACCAACATAGTGGGTTTGCGACCAGCATGGATCCAGACCAGCCTGCGCATCCGCGCAGTCTGGTCAGGATCCATGCTGTTCGCTTTTAAAGCCTGCTGCAATTAGAGAAACCGTTAGTGAACAGCATGGATCCTGGCCAGACTGCGCGGATGCGCAGGCTGGTCTGGATCCATGCTGGTCACAAAGCCACTATGTTGGTTTTCTCATGGCACGGCTCAAATGTTGTGTTATTTTTCAGAACCAACCAGTTCATCAGCTAAAAGTATGCATCCGGTTAAATGTAAGTCATTGAAATTATCAATAGGAAATCTTAGACCAATGCTTTAAGTAGCAGTCGCATTCTCATTTCCTTTCATCAAGTACAATATATCACTAATGGTCCAGTCTCGCTGGTCAATTGGGTACACTAACAATTCATTTGATAACGTACATTCAGATTAGCTCATGTACTTTGATGACTATTTAAAAGAATTTCTCCAAATATTATCTTATATCTAGCCAAAACATGTTTGTGTAACGATGTTTTTTTTCACCGTAGAGAAAATGTATTGTTCCAATGGTCCTATAAAGTTTTCCAAAATAATATTTGACTTATAAGTCTTAATAAATGTGTAATTGTTTAGATCGCGTGACTTGCAGAATAAACAAGAGCAATTCCAATTGTAATGTTATTTGACGATTTACTTTAAATGTAGTTAACAGTTTTTCAACTGTCTTAAGTTAATTGATGTACACGGCACCAGTATATAAGTCCTAATTTGACTTTATGGTAATATCTTTATTTTTGGTTCTTAAATAAACTTGAAAGACATATAAGAACAAGTAACAGACTACTTTCATATTTGAAAAAGGAATGACGGTTGAATGCTTCTCCACGTGAAACACGGGTGATGGATTATTGTATATATGAGCCGTGTCATGAGAAAACCAACATAGTGGCTTTGCGACCAGCATGGATCCAGACCAGCCTTCGCATCCGCGCAGTCTGGTCAGGATCCATGTTGTTCACTTTCAAAGCCTATATCAATTAGAGAAACCGTTAGCGAACAGCATGGATCCTGACCAGACTGAGCGGATGTGCAGGCTGGTCTGGATCTATGCTGGTCGCAAAGCCACTATGTTGGTTTTCCCATGGCGCGGCTCATATCATTATCTTCATGTTTCAGGGCCGTTCCTTTCAGTATTGTCAACGATTACAGCTGTAATGATTGTAATGCTGTGTCACCGATTGTGAGGTAGGTCTTGTTAGTACACTTTTCTTAAAGGAAATAAACAAACACTTATGTTTACAGTAGTAACAATGTGATGACACTACCGCATCCTTACAAAACACTTAGGATAGTTTTCATTAATAAAGTAGACAAAATAAATCTTGTTGTTTTGATGTGAATTTTTGCAAGATTATAGGTAGGTCAAACTAACCGATGTTCCCGGACACACTTCATCTTCTTTTAGTAGCTTACAACTTCCTCACATGAACCAGCTACAGAGGACGGATATATATATCCAAATCCAAAATGTATTGTAATTCAACAATACGGATATAAATACAGGGGAAAAAAGAAGAAATATATAAGATAATACACTGTTGTTACAGTTGAAAATTGACAGTAATATTAATGGAACTGGACTCAGATTTTGGCTAAAAATCATCGTTCTATAAACTTTGAAGTTTGACCATACCATGACTGAACATTAGAACATGTGCTTTTATTTCTAAACTATCTTAAAACCTGCTAAATCAAGAAAAAGACATGTCTGAGTCAGGAATCGGACCCGGGTTGCCTCGGCAATAATTTGTTTTCTACCATCCTGACCAGTACACCACGGAGGAATAGTTGTACTTACTAACAACCGTTTATATAAAGCCTTAAAATAACGCATGACAAACGCTTTTCATTCGTGAATGAAAAAACAAATGGTAAAAAACAACTAATTCTTATAGTTCCATACATTTTTTATCTAATCAGTACCCATGGTAAACTAAGTGGTTTGAAGCCTTTTTTTGAATGTACGACTTGAACGTCTGTCACTTTGGTAAGGAGGGCCATATCTAGTTGAAGATGAAATTCTCTAAATTTGTAAATGAGTGTTACAGTTGAAAATGACAGTAATCTTTGACGACCAGATGGATCCAGAACAGCCTTGCCATCCTGCGCAAATTGGTCAGACCCAGGGCTTTTATTCTAAATTCTTAAAACCTGCTGCGGCAGTGGGGTATCGGACCAGTGCCTCGCCAAGATAGTTTGCACATCCTGCGAGTGATCATCCAGGGGTATTCGTATTATATAAAATTTATGAAAACCCTTTAATAATAAACGCATTACAAACGAGGGCTGAGGAACTGTCTATTGTTATGAAATAGAAGGGACAGGTTTCGTCTAAGCACTGAGCTTCTTTGAAGCGAAACAGCAGGATTGACAGCTAATCTATGGTCCGGATCCAGCTGTCTGGTCCATGGTCTAGTTTCAACACAGCATAATTTTGGATTTATCTCACGTTGAGGCTGTCCTCAAATATGATTAGTTGTATAGTTTTGCATTTGTTGTAAATAAGTCTTAGAAAACTAGTGCGTTCGTAAGTTTGATCGCATCAGCTGCGTTTTATCAATTTTGAATATACTGAAAATATCATAAATAAATAAAATAAAAATCTGTAACTGAATCTGAGATATAGAGTAACAAAGTCTCTACCATTCGTTTGGATATACACTATAATGTATTATCTGATTTTCGTTAAGTTCATTTATTATTGAAGTAGGCACTCGCGGATCTTAAGGATCTTGAAACTGTACCGGATAAACTAACAGTCTTGTTTAAACAGATCTAAGCTCTTTGACATATTAACTATTTAACAGTTAGTGAATCATTTTCTTGCAGCATTGCTGGACACTTTCCCTCTGAATGTTTTGAAAAAAAAAATAATTTCAGTACGACATACACTATACAACAAATGCAATTCCCAATCACTAACGCTGTCGCTTGCTGTTTGCGTTTGAAAGGTTGGGAAAATATTGTAGGAAATACGCATGATTGTCCGTGTTATAACCTCTGCAGAGTCCCGAGGGATAGGTCGAGGGCTCCAGCCTATCCCGAGGGATTATGTATTTTGTATATTACTTCGATGTGCGTCCATTCCATTCAGTCTTGTTTTGATTATGCATTTCAGTCTAGTACTTTTACATATCGCTTTAATTGCATAAGCATATTATACAGAAAGGTGTTTTAAGAACACGTGATCTCCTTAATATATGTTTACCCTCCTGTGAGAACACCCTGTGAAAAGTACAACGATAACAGTATTATGTTAGAATAAATATACAAGTCACATACATCAAAACATGTATGGATATGAGATAAGAATTTATTCATTATAGTCGTATACGTGAACATAAACCATAACATATACACAATTACATATATTAATAATCATCCCGCCTCATGAACCTATATCGGGGCCTCCGTGGCTGAGTGGTTAAGGTCGCTGACTTGAATCACTTGTCCCTCACCGATGCGGGTTCGAGACTCACTCGGGGTGTTGAATTCTTCGTGTGAGGAAGCCATCCAGCTGGCTTACGGAAGGTCCGTGGTTCTACCCAGGTGCCCGCTCGTAATGAAATAATGCAAGGAGGCGCACCTGGGGTCTTCCTTCTCCATCAAAGCTGGAAAGTCGCCACATGACCTATAGAATGTACTTGTGTCGGTGCGACGTTAAACCCAACAAAAACAAAACATGAACCTATATGTCACTTTCTTAATAAACAGTACACATTATGAAACAAAAACAATAAATATACATGTAAGTTGATCAACTTAATTTATAAATACGCACATTGCACTTACAAACACTCATTAATAGACATTTACGGATTAAGTCTACGTGGACTGTGAACACCTAAGACGATCGATTTTTCAAGGGGACCGTCTCAACATGATAATTTTAATTTATGTTTGGTAGGAAAACTTTCCTATAATGATGGTAAGGTCTGGCTTAATATGTTACTGCACAGTATAATATTTGGATTTGTCTGTCCGTTCGTCTGTTCGCCAGAGAAATGTTTTGTTATACATATCGCAAAAAGTATTTGATTTAGCGTCATAACACTTTCCTGAAATGTTCTTCAATATTATAAGTTGCGCATCTGCGACAAAGTTGAAAAGATGAGCTAGTCTGATCGCAATGTATCCGTATTCCATCGTCGTCGTCGTCCAACATGAAAAAATCTAAACTGTGTCAGTTGGGATCAAAATGTAGGTCAGCAGGTAAAACATTGTGAAAACTGTAGAAAACGTAATATCTTGCGTCTCCATTCCTTTGTTGCTATTATACGCCCGAAGGGACGTATTTTGGGATACCACAGGTGTTCATCTGGCTGTCTGTCTGTCTGTTTGTCTGTCTGTCCGTCTGTCCGTTAACAATTTCGTGTCGACTCCGCTCCTTGAAGGATTTTAAACAAACTTGAAACAAATGTTATCCACATCAAGAGGACGTGCAGAGCGCCTGTATCAGGTGGCTTGCTTTAAGGTCAAGGTCACACTTAGGGGTCAAGGTCATATGACTTTGTTTCGTGTCCGCTCTGTAACTCTTGATCTGTATGAGGGATTTCAAAGAAACATTGCATAAATGTCCACCACATCGAGTCGACGTGCAGAGCGCATGTTTTGGATGGCTAGATAAAGGTCAAGGTCACACTAAGGGGTCAAAGGTCATATAACTTTGTTTCGAGTGCGATGTGTAACTGTTGAACTGCTTGGAGGATTTTAAAGAAACTTGGCACAAATGTTTACCACATTGAGACGACGTGCAGAGCGCATGGCTCGCTTCAAGGTCAAGGTCACACTTAGGGGTCAAAGGTCACATGACTTTGTTTTGTGTTTATGTTGCTTTGCATTGCGGTGCTCTTGGTTTTATTTGGCATATCCATTTTTTGTTCACTTACAATATTCTTTTATTGAATTACTTCCCTTTTATGTTACTATAAATAGGTTATTTTGTAACATTTTTATTACTGGCCGTAGGGAAAAAAAACGATACCACTTTTCTGTGGTACAACATGGATGGTACCTGCAAAGTTAAGGTGTATTTTGACATATCTGTACCTGGTAATGATTTTAGTGGACTTAGAGTTTTTCGGGGAATTTCTTCCCTTTGTTGTCCTTTTCGTTTGGGCTTCAACAGTAAAGTTCTTTAAATTTTGCTCCCATCCCCTGATATAATCCTTCGGGCGTATATTGCCCCGCTTGGCGGAGCACTTGTTATTTCTGTATTAGCGTTAAAGACTTTGTATTTGTATAACTTTATTGTTTTAATTTGTCAGTAGTGGATGGACGAAGAGATGGACAGCTTTTTTACTAGATAAATGAACGGAAGATAGGAAAATAATCAAAATAAAAAAAATCTTCCCATTTATACTGTATTATGGCATAAACATGAATGAAATGAAATTTATTTCTTGTTGACAGTTATCAGTTTATACAATCAATCCGACATGTTTTCTTCTACACACAAGGAATGCACAGACATGTACGGTTCTTGAAAGTCGTTGTCGTGAGTGCCTCCATACAGAGCTTACACTCTTGTAACACTTCAATTCTGTGATTGAATGTTCTACAGTTATTCTGTAATGACATATATATTTGTTGAATTTAGTACATTTAATTAAAAAGGGGCATAATTCTGTCAAAATCCAAACAGAGTTATGGGGATTGCTTTTCTTGGTGTAGGTTTCGATAGTAAATAACTATTTTAAGTTTCAAGTCAATAGTTTTGATAGTAACAGAGATATTTGACTTTATCAAAAACTTTAACCAAAAATTCTAAGTTAAAAAGGGGCATAATTCTATCAAAATTCAATCAGAGTTATGCGGATAGTTTCTCCTGGTGAAGTCTTTGATGGTAAATAACTATTTTAAGTGTCAAGTCAATAGCTTCGATAGTAACAGAGATATTTGCCTTTATCAAAAACTTTAACCAAAAATTCTAAGTTAAAAAGGGACATAATTCTAATAAAATTCAAATCAGAGTTATGGGGATTATTTCTACACGTGTAGACTTAAATAGTAAATTAGTATTTTAAGATTCAAGTCAATAGCTTTGATAGTAACAAAGGTATTTGACTTGATCAAAAAAATTAACAGAAAATTCTTAATTAAAAAGGGGCATAATTCTGTAAAAATTCAAATCAGAGTTATGGGGATTGATTTTGATTGTGTAGACTTCGATAATAAATAAGTATTTTAAGTTTCAAATCAATAGCTTTGATAGTAACAGAGATATTTGACTTTATCAAAAATTTTAACCAAAAATTCTAAGTTAAAAAGGGACATAATTCTATCAAAATTCAAATCAGGGTAACGCAGAATGTTTTTCCTGGTGTAGACTTCGATAGTAAATAATTATTTTAAGTTTCAAGTCAGTAGCTTTGACAGTAACAGAGATATTTGACTTTATAATAAAATTTAACAAAAAATTCTTAATTAAAAAGGGGCATTATTTTGTAAAAATTCAAATCAGAGTTGTGGGGTTTGTTCTTTCTTGTGTAGACTTCGATAGTAAATAACTATTTTAAATTTCAAGTCAATAGCTTTGATAGTAACAGAGATATTTGACTTTATCACAAACTTTAACCAATAATTCTAAATTAAAAAGGGGCATAATTCTATCAAAATTAGAGTTATGCGAATAGTTTCTCCTGGTGAAGCCTTTGATGGTAAATAACTATTTTAAGTGTCAAGTCAATAGCTTCTATAGTAACAGAGATATTTGCCTTTATCAAAAACTTTAACCAAAAATGCTAAATTAAAAAGGGGCATAATTCTGTAAAAATTCAATCAGAGTTATGGGGATTGTTCTTCCTTGTGTAGACTTTGATAGTAAATAAGTATTTTAAGTTTCATTTCAATAGCTTTGACAGTAACAGAGATATTTGACTTTATCAAAAAATTTTACCCAACGGAGACGCCGACGCCGACGCCGGAGCGAGTGCAATAGCTCTACTTTTTCTTCGAAAAGGCGAGCTAAAAACAGGCACATCCAAATTTATATCACCTACCGCATAGTGATGATATAATAACTCAAACCCTATTGCCGTTATAAACTCTTTTTCATATCGCGCATAATATAATTAAACTATGTTGAGACGGTTCCCTTGAAAAATCTATCGCCTTAGGTGTCCACAGTCCACGTAGACTTAATCCGTAAATGTCTAATACCTATAACAATAAAATCTACTGTTTTGCTTCGATGTTAATTGCACACTCTATTTCTTCTTTAAAAAATTGAAAAGAAGAGATGCAAAGGAAGCTACGTGTATACAAATATGCCTTGACCAAGTATTTACCAGTTTTCTAGTGTTGTCATAAAGCAGAACATTTATTTTGTACACAGATGTGTATTGAAAAAATGTATTGACTCCTAAAATATTGCCAAGAGAAAGGGAGAATCTTAGAACATTATATTTAAGACACACGAATAGACATTTTCAAAGCATTGTTCACATAGTTCTAACTGCAGAGTATACAAGTTCTGAACTGCGCGATCATGGGACGTCCGTATTTGCAGAGATTTAGCAGTGGCAAATTGATATTTGAATAGGTTGTTAGTCCGCAACGTAGGGGGTATTCTTTACATTTACTCTCCATTGCTGACTGTCTTGACTTGACCATTTTTAATGTCACACTTTTTTGTTTTCAGATCTCTGGACTTCAGGACAGTTCTAAAGTCTTTCCCAGAGTGATGATGAAGAAAAAACTATCATGAAAGAAATCGCTTTAAGTGTTAATTACATCTAGATTTCCGACAGTGTCATAATAGCTTTATTAGGAATATTACATTTTTCTTCTTTTTTTGTGATCATGGTATAGGAAACAACTAACTGCTCCGGTACTCTCAAAATGACAAAAATAATTATTTACCTATTTGTGTCCCTTATATATATATATATATATACATATATATATATATATATATATATATATATATATATATATATATATATATATATATATAACACAAAAGAACATCTTACAAATGCATATGACCATTCCTATTATAGAATTATAGGAGAATTTCACATCCACATTATATAACAAAAGATATACAGTGAAACTTGTTTTAAGAGACCACTTAAGGGAGAGCAAAAAAGTTTTCTCATAAGACAGGTGGTTTAATCTATATGAAATGCACTATAGAGGGACCTAGAATTAATGGTCTTATAACACAGGTTTTTGCTTAATACAGCTGGTCTCTTAAGCAGGTTTGACTGTATAGCTAAATGGATACAACAAGACGATTTATGTGTACATCGGTGAGTATGTGTATGAGAGAGATAATTTGCTTGTGTATGTAACCATATTATGAAGTATATATGAGAATATATGTGAACATGTGTCAATATTTGTGTACATATAAGTATGTGTGCACGTCTGTGAATGTGTGAAGTGTGAGATTGTGGATTCCCGCGTGAATTATAATTTTATGTGATATATATGTAGCTAAATTTTGAAAACCTGCATTATTTTCATGTTTTCAATCATTATGAAATCTTTACCAGAAAATGATAGAAGATAAACGACATTTACATTCTTACATTTTTATAGTGTTTAAATTTATGTAAAGTTTACCTGTAAACGTTGAATATAAGTTTCTTTGTTCACTTTGAAACCTTACCTTGGTTCAGTCTTATATAAATCCTGTGTTATTGGTATCGTATTTTTTGCAATCTCGCGGAGTCTTCATTAGAAACTCATGAATGATGAGCAACTTCATTTTGTAATATTTAGATAAGTTTACCAGAAACATATAAAATTGATGAGAAGGTGTGAAACAGAACATTTACTTGTATCAATTGTAAAAAGAACTAAACACAAACGGAATAAAGAAGTTAACCCTTATCGCGCTGGACACGATTGATTCTGCCTATGCGAACAGATCAAGATCTGCACTGTTCGCAAAATGTTTGGTAAGCACTCCTTTTAACAGTTAATGGTACTGTCCAAATTGAAAGATGGACAAGTTCTTTATAAAAATTTAGCAGGGTAAGGGTTAGGAAGGTTTTGTTTTCAACTTGCAAACAGTATTTGGGTAGACTATTTATATACTTGTTCTTAAATCGACCACATTGTAAGAAAAAGAACATTTTGAAATATCATACTTGTTCACAAACACATATTTATAACGGATTCCATATTCAGTATTGATTGTCTGTTTGTCTTCAAACATCTTTAACTTCTGTCAAAAGAAGTCTAATGTATAAACCTTTTCTTGCAATAAATATTTCATATTCAAAATGTTTTGCTTCCTTTGTTGTTTTCCCTCTTTCAAATTCTTTAAGACTATCTATTGTCATTTCTCTTGAATACTTTGTAACATTCGTGTCTTCACAACATTAGATACAAACTATTTGGAGTTTCATTATGTAAGTACCCAAATATTTATTTTGTTTCACCTTTGTTTCGAGTTAAAGTATTGGTATTATTTTTTACAAAGATAAACTTCATACCTATTGTGTTGCACACAGTTTTTCGCTTTTCATTTAAATCTCGCATTTAATATTTAAGAGGACCTGACGGTTACAATCTTACATTTTCAATGTTGACCAAAAAAGTTTCTATAAACTTTACTACAATAATGTTAAACGCTGAACAACTTATGGAAGAACATTTAAACTAAAATATGTTTAAAAAAATACATATGCCAAACTATATAGGTCCCTGCTCTCAACTTTGAGATATTTTTCTGATTCTAATCTAAGCTATCTTGATAAATTACGTTCAGTTATGATTTCCGGTGTAATACGGGTGCAGAACTACTTTTACACCGTTCTAAAAATATAAGCACATCAGAAAAAAAGACGTAGATTATAGACAACAGAACAACACTAACTGTACTACTTTTATACCGAACTTCCTTTCAAGGAACTCCATCTGGATGTGTTCGTTTGGCTATGTTATGCTATGGTTATTTCTGGCTACGGAAGCGTACGTTATTGACGATGAGAAACACTATGGCAGTCTTCGTTTTGACAAAGACCAGACTAGAGAGAATGATGAGATAAATGACACGACTAGAGAGGATGATGAGATATCATTTTCGAAGGAAGAACCGGCTGAATACCTTTTGGTTATACAATTGACGAGGGACGGAAAGACGGAGACTATCGACTTTTTCTATAAGTATAAAAGTGAGTAAGAACAGAGAATATCGGAGATCAGTTCTTATACACAAGCATCTGCTAGGTTATTATTTATTATGATTTTAAAATGGGCCAAAGACTGGTCTCCTAACTCCAAGATAAGAGGATTCTAGAACCAGTCAGAAATTCAAGCCTGTAATTGGTTGTTTCTGAGTACGATATTGAAGTCGACCGATGGCACGGTACCTAGTATTTTGAAAACTTTATAATCATATATACAGTTCGTTGACCGGACTCTAGGTTGGACGGAGAAATCATGCGAACCACATTACGTTCAAGGAAACCTATCTCCGCAGAATAATAATGTGTTACCAACGTTAACAACCGTAAAATTGCTAACTATGCTTTCTACTTGTTTTCTATTACTGAACACTTCATTTGAATAAGCAGTAGTGAATAATATTATTATAAAGACTTCCGACGCTCAAAATCTCTTTCCATTTAGTATACATTGTTTTATTTTTCGTAATATATGTATTGTTATTTATTTTCTTCAATAGTTTTAAGCTTTAAGTTTTCAGCTTCTTGAAGTTTTTTTAGGCTTTTTAAGTTTTGCTGATGTTAATAACCCCTTTTCTTAAAGTAGATTAAAATCCGTTACTAATCGATGCACCAAACATTTTTCTTGTAACTTTTAGATGAGAAACCCAACTCCCTGAAAGACGTGATGGATGAAGTGATACATGAAATGCTGCTAGAAAATGTAGATCTTGATCATGGCGAAGAAAGTCTTCATGGAGAGGAACTGGAATATGGTGTTGAAAAATTGCTTCGCATACTAAACAGTGGAGAAAGCGGAGATGACACAGGGGAAATGCTCCACAGTGAGGGAAACGAACACGATTTGGGGGAAATGCTTCACATTTGGGTAAACGGACACGATTCGAAGGAAATGCTTCACAGTGAGGGAAACGGACATGGTGCGGGGGAAATGCTCCACAATGATGGAAACGGACACGATTTTGGGGAAATGCTTCACAGTGAGGGAAACGGACACGATTCGAAGGAAATGCTTCACAGTGAGGGAAACGGACATGATGCGGGGGAAATGCTCCACAGTGAGGGAAACGGACACGATTTGGGGGAAATGCTCCACAGTGAGGGAAACGTACACGATTCGGGGGAAATGCTCCACAGTGAGGGAAACGGACACAATTCGGGGGAAATGCTTCACAGTGAAAGAAATGGGCACGATTCAGGGGAAATGCTTCACAGCGAGGGAAACGTACACGATTCGGGGGAAATGCTTCGCAGTGGGGGAAACGGGATTGATTCGGAAATAGTGCTTCACAGGGAGAAGAGAGAGTCTGATAGAAAACGTCTTTACTATGGACGTTCCAGAAAATGCAATATGACATGGCATCGTGCACGGAAAGCTCTAGAATCTTGTGGAGCCGAACTGAAAACAAAGTCAACCAGAAATGAAGCAAAACGTGCGGAAACGGAAGGAGAGGACCATGTGGCTGATATATGGGCTGGCAAGGGTGAAACTACCAAGAACGATGAACCTGGAACAAGTCAGAAAGAAGGAAAAGAGAGAGATGATGAGAAAGTTACTAAAGATAATGAATTAGAGAGGAATAAAATGTAGGGTAGTCGAAGGTTCGCAAGGAACCCACTACAACAGTAAATCTGTAGCAGACACATGAAGTGGGAACACTATCAATAGTTATAAAGAAGCCCGTAAATAATTGGATATGCCTCTTTTTTATGTCTCTGTGTCTATATTGTAAACTTCAAGAACATCATGAATCATGATTATTCATTTTGAATCTCTGTAAAATTCTCAAATTAAGGTAATAAACTAAACATTTACAGTCCATTTAAAATAAAAGCACTTGGAAAAGTTGTATATTATCTTAACTACACTTAATGTTTTGTAAAATGTACATTAAAACAACGTTTGACATGTTTTTTTTTTCTTTTTATTGTCGAAAGAACAATTTCAATCGTACAAAATTCTTAAAGGTAATTAAAAAGTGTAATATTAATTGTCTAAAGTTTAAGATATATCTTGAGCAGTTTTTACTTTAAAACCATTTAACCAATACATAATTATATAGGAAACAACGTTTTGTATTTTGTCTGAATATGCGACATTCTATTTCAGTCCATGCAGCATTTCATTTATTTTGTATTTCACTTTATTTCTAAGGAATTAAAAATGAACCCTGCAATTTACTTTATTTTTTCTGTTACTCCTAAAGATAATACCACGGAGTGATTAAAGGGAAAGGTAAATATACAAATACTGTTTGTTTGTAAACTTAGTCGCCGCATAGACACATACTAACAGTTACTCCAGAAGACTGTTAGTAATGTAAATGGGCTACGCTCCGATTCAAGGAGCTTCCTGGGTTCTTTAACGTGACAGGTGTAATAAACACTTACACCGGACTCTCTCCAATATTAGTACTCAGTAGGAGTTAGGATTTAAGCTCACGATGTCAGACAGTGTTACCATTTGACCTCTGCGTCCGCTTCTACAGATACAGTATAGTCTTGATTACTGCTCGTGCTTGGACGACCGCATATCCTTAAGGAAATTAATATGGACTTAGCGCATGGTACCCTACTTCTCCGTTTCCGCTACAATTAAAGATAGTAACCAAAGGGAATGAAAAATGTACAGCTATCAGTCTTGCGTAATTTATGTTCTTTCAAAGCAGTCCCTAACGGTTTGTTTCTGTAGTCACTAATGTTGCTAATGTGGGCGACTGGATGTTGCTCTTAGTTTGACATGTACTAATTTAATTGGAGGATAACTAGTGTGCATGGTGCAGAGAACATTCCGATTCAAGAACTTTGCTGGGTTCTATATAATAGCGTTCCAAAAATGAAGTATCCAATCTAGCCGTTCACGGGACACTTATCCCAATGTTAGTAATTTTAGTTGGAGAAGTTGGGGCTTGAACTCACAACCCATGGTTTTGAAGTCAAACTTCGTCCCCATAAATGTACACTCACTTTATAATAATTTTATGATGGTAGGAATGTTCGATCAGTTTACAATATAGAGGGCGAGTTTTTTTCTCAGAAAAACGTCTGAAATTTGGTATGAGGAACAATAACTGTCTATAATGGGATCTTACCTTGTAAACATTTGGGATGGGCTTTGTTTTCTCAGGAATGCACTGATGATTGCTTGCTGAAATCCATAGTGGAATAGAACTGTTTATTGTTTTACAAATTAAATTATTTAGATGAGCTTACAGTAGATGAAATACATAACTTTACGCGTATTTTCCACGGATCACAATTTTATTTTAGGACTGAGGGGCGGTGGAATGGGTTGGAGGAACTTTTACCTTTGAATGCTTGTCATGGGTAGTATCATTTACCACCGCTTATCTCAAAGGGTATGTTAAGTTATCAACAATAATGTCTTGAATGGGGGTAGAGTACGGATATGCCAAAAGAACCCCCCTCCCACTCCCACTTTGCTTTTAGACAAGGTGCTCCCTAACCCAAAGTATAATCTGAGGCCGGTCAAACCCGCTTACTAACTTATTTTTGTGAAACCTTAACTTCCTTGGAGCAAATGCCATTTTATATGAACGTGTGTTGGGTATTGTACAATACCGGTATTAAATTGGAAAGTTACATGCATGAGTAAAAGACCAAAAACATCTTATAATTCCTACTTTGGTTCTCTATAGGCTTTGTTTCTATTTAAAACGTGTTCATGATAACTGTTGAATGTTCTGTTGTTTTTTTTCAAAATCGATAGCTTGAAACAGGTTGTTGCTTTAATTTTAAAGAGAAACAAATTAGCTCAAGAACCTAATTTTTTTCAGTTGAAATTTCATTCGCCAGATGCGAGTTTTCAAAAATGTTCATGGAAAATGTTTAAAAAGTGTCCTATTGTAGGACGCGAACCAAAAGTGAGCTTTTTCATTCTAGTCGCAAAAAGTAGAGAAATTATTTTTCAGAATAAAGCAAATACAGTTCAAACAAGTTTCTAAAAGTTATTAGATCCGACATTTTGTTTTACATTGCCATGGAAACAAAATGGCTATCAGTTTGATAAAATGTTCATTACTTTCTCATCTTAAGATAGTGGATCTGTAATAATGATCAGTAATTTCCGTTCAATTACGTTTCTTCAGTATGAGAATTTCAGTCACTACCTTAAATGATATAAGAAGTGCCAACGGGCAGCAGTGTTGACTTCCCCTTTAACAGCTGGTCTTGGTTAGGTAAAGGGAGGTAATCACAAAACAAGATTAAACATTATACTATTGCAATATGATGTCTCTTGTCTAAAATGCTGTTTTCTGGTGTAATTGCTAGCAGCAGAGTTATGTTATAAAGCTGATAGATTGAGTCAATCAAGAATTAATAAATTAGATTTTTCACAAACAATTTGCAAGAACAGATTTGTTGGGGTCAAGGTCAAATACAAAATTGAACAAAATAAAAGAGATGAAACAATGGCTTTATTTTCGCTTATAATATTATAAATGTACTGGTAAACTGTTGCTTATGAATATTTCCGTTACTTGAAGAATGAATGTTTTCATCAGATTTATATTCAGAAGACAAAGAAATAACACATTTTTGTCCGCAAATCTGCGGTAACTGCATTTTTTAAAAAGTTTTCAAAAGCAAAAGATTTCAACATTTGACAAGAAATAACAAAAAGGACAAAACCTGAATATATGTTGGAACAAATAAAAGAACTTTAAAAACGAAATTCTTCATTTAATATTTAGAGTAATATTCATCTTAGTTACTTGAATTGCATTCAGTTACAACTATATCGCGTGACTTTTCTAAGTGCTAGCAGGTAGGTCATTACCGCAAAAGTTTTGTAACTGAGCGACCTGTGGAGTTTTCACTTTTTCTATTTTAACTTATAAATCTTTTGCGAGGTAATCTTCTCCTTGATGTTTACTGCTAAAGAAGTACACACTTGCTGCGTACATGACTCTAAATTATTTCATTGATGTCACTTACAACAATTTTACATACGAAATATAAAACGAAAACGACGTTTTTCTAGCATTTATTTTTGAACAATTTTTTTCAAAAAATGAACTAGATGAAAACAGCATTGTAAAATATAATGCTGTAGATTTGAAATTAAGTTTGTTTGTACTAATACTAAAGTTAACCTATATAATCTAATGTATACATGATAGCTAAGTCACAAAAATGATATATAGGTTATGCAAAGTATTAACTTAAAGGAGTTTTGAAATATTAACAAAGAAAAGATTAAGTCCATACACAACTTTTCTTGTATGAACAATAATTACTCAATGACCGAGCGGAAGCACTCTTTTCTTCGGACTTGAAGTTCTTTTTTGTCGTGAAGGCTGATTCCCAGGCCTTTATCGTTTCATTTTTACTTATTTACACTTCAATTCTTATTTATCATTTTCAACTGCTACAAAAACATATCATATTATTTAATTTAGATCCGTTTTTTTTCCACAAATAAAATATGTCATTTTTAATAAAAATAATTTCATAATATAATATATAGATCTAGTTTGTTTTCATCGTGAATGCTACTGATTGTTTATTACATACACCTAAAAGTGGAAAAACGTCATAATACTGTGCGGTTATTGACATAATTTATCATTTATCTTTGCACTTGAAAAATACAATTTGTTTGCATTAAATTCAAATGAAAACAGGTGACTGCAGTTAAGCGGTGGTGTGTAACAAGAAACAAATAGCAATCGATAGAATCATAAATTTTTACAACATACTTCAAAGTTAACATAATATCAACAGTATAAGGATTCTAACTGTAAATTGACAAATAGACATAAAAAAAATAACAGGCAACTCTCTTTTGATATCAGTGTCATCAGGTCAAGGCTGATATGGACCGGAAGGGGCGAGGTTCATCATAAAACTCATATAACCTGCCTAGAACAACATATTTCCTTATTTCTTAAAGAAAAATGATTTCTGAATCAAAAGTAAATTTTAAAAAAATCATCCGCTCCTGAAACACCTGAACGGAACTGTATGGCAGTCATTTTGAACTCAACTGACTTTCTGATATTGCTATAAGACTAACAGTCTAAAAATTCCTACCTGTGTAAAAATCAAAATATATTTTATCTCAGACTACATATTTTCAACATTTGACTCAGACAGCAACATGTACATGTCCTAAGCACTGAAACTTTCACTTCCATACTCGGAGAGACTTTAATCTCCATATCTACACTGCTTCAAGAATACTTATGAACATAAACCCTTTTGCATCCACTTAATGATGAATGTCTTGGATTAGGAAAAATATCAAGAATGTACTATAAGTATACTGTCTCAAGTGTATAAATCTTTCCATTTTCGATTCATGTACAAACATTGTGATGTAATGATGTACTATCCACAATGACGTCAGTAAGTATTATTGTCTGTTCGATAAAAGTGGAGACGGGTAGAGTTCAGTAAATTACTAGTGGATGTTATACAATCTGTTACTATTTTAAATATTTGTTTACTAGTTTGAATATATATGTAAATAGATAAAATGTCATACACCATTACAACTGGATTCATGGAATTGCACTCTGCATCATTGAAGGTTCCATGTTCACCGCTATATGAATACATCTGCGGATGTCTCTAAATTACAATCTGGTACTTACTTATAACATGTGTAAATGTTGAGTTCTGCTCAAACGGGGCTAGAGGGCGTGGACGGTAGCTTGCACTTCCACTACCGTCCATGAACAGGCTCAATCAAACCGAGCCTGCAACATTCGTTTATTACGTGTAGGGCGACCTGTGGTTTTCCATTTGTTTTTATTTTATTATACTATTTTGATATTGTGTCATTGGCGTGATAACAACACGTGTTACTGGGCAGCTTTGATATAAAGTAATTAAATCTGTTTTGGGATATGGGATGTCTTTTGTCCTAAATCTTTTAAATAACTCATCTATCTTGTTTTACCGTCATATTTTGTTTAATTTGTCAAGTTCATCTGATTTCTCGATTTCAGTATTTGTATCCAAAATTTTGATCTGACTTGAAACAGTTTTAAAGTCAAGAAAAATAATTAAAACCTATTTTTTTGCCATTATAGGATTGCTCAATAAGTGAAAAAAAAACAAAGAAAAATATCAAACAGGGAATGCCACGCACCAAAAGCGCAGCCTCCTCAAAACGAACCCCCCAGCACGCACCACACACACACCCAAAGCCCACACATCAGGACAAAACGAACAACACACACACACCCAAAGCCAACACATAAGGACAAGACGAACAATAAGCATACACACACGCGCGCACACAAAGTCAACACACAAGGACAAAACGAACAAACAAAGGAACACAGCGGGGCACCGCCTTGGAACGGTCAGTGGCAAAAACACCACTGGGGAGCTTAAACCGGTTTATGGTGCGCACCCAACCTCACTCTTACCCCCACCATGTTCCAAAGACATGGGACAGTTTAAATAAAGGTAATCCCCTCCAGGTGAATCTCTAACACACGTAATGGGAACAAAAAGGCATGGCATGTAAAACACAAAAATGCTCGTGTATAAATATATAAAAAGCAAACCTTAAGAACCAAAAACGTATGTACTCAATGCCTTTTCAGAAGACAGAGCAACAAGAGAAACACCCTTAAGGGCCCGACAAAACAGGCCAGAAGACAAATATCAAAACAGTTCAGTCCTGGTAGGATTTAAAAACTGCTCATCAAAGAGTCCTCCCCCTCTTCCGTCGGACGCAATCAAAGAGGGAAGCGTAGTGTCCAACTGTAAACGGGTTGAACACTAAACATGCGGTATGTCTCAAAACAGTTCTTACAGCACCTACCAACTGGTATGGTGGATACAAGGATATTGTTGACTTTGCCTTCAGTACCTGCATGAATGCCACCGGCTTCATTTTTGAAGTACGTCTGCTTAATTGATCTCAGGTGAAATTTTCGCATACAGTATCATAGCATAAACAAATGTTTCTGTTTTGTGCAATACAGTTATTAATATAAAAACAAATTTTTTCTTGCCCTCTTTTGTCTTTCTCCGTACAAAATCATACACACAGAATGCCATCTCGCAACCATCTCTGCTGCCATGGCTTAATTCCAATATATTACAGAGCCCGTTCCTTTCCTTGTATCATAACCATAGATTGATATGTCTCCTTTTAAAACAGACGAGTTGAAACTGTTTGGAGTTAACAGCATTGCCGAAATCAAAACAACAAGCAACAATTCACCTCAATCATCACGAATAGCCGTCTTCTCGTCACTTTCATTGTCTTTCTTTGTTCTATATTTACTTTGGAAATGTTTCCTATCCCTGTACTCATCTCATTTCTTTATTTTTCAATCTTTTGGTATGTGCTTAAAAGCAAATCAGAAATCTCATTGAGCTTTAAGAGGCTTGTAGAAAGCAATGTTGTTTTCGTCATCAAAATCGTGCCGGTACACTTTGATAGATAAAGGTTCAGTGAAAAAAAAAAACAAAGACAAATATCAAACAGGGAATGCCACGTACCAAAAACGCAGCTTCCTCAAAACGAAACCAACAGCACGCAGACGCGTGCACCACACACACACAGCCAACACATTAGGACAAAACGAACAAACAAAGGAACAAACACACACACACAAAGCCAACACATTAGGACAAAACGAACAAACAAAGGAACACAGTGGGGCACCGCCTTGGAACGGTCAGTGGCAAAAACACCACTGGGGAGCTTAAACCGGCTTATGGTGCGCACCCAACCTCACTCTTACCCCCACCATGTTCCAAAGACATGGGACAGTTTAAATAAAGGTAATCCCCTCCAGGTGAATCTCTAACACACGTAATGGGAACAAAAAGGCATGGCATGTAAAACACAAAAATGCTCGTGTATAAATATATAAAAAGCAAACCTTAAGAACCAAAAACGTATGTACTCAATGCCTTTTCAGAAGACAGAGCAACAAGAGAAACACCCTTAAGGGCCCGACAAAACAGGCCAGAAGACAAATATCAAAACAGTTCAGTCCTGGTAGGATTTAAAAACTGCTCATCATAGAGTCCTCCCCCTCTTCCGTCGGACGCAATCAAAGAGGGAAGCGTAGTGTCCAACTGTAAACGGGTTGAACACTAAACATGCGGTATGTCTCAAAACAGTTCTTACAGCACCTACCAACTGGTATGGTGGATACAAGGATATTGTTGACTTTGCCTTCAGTACCTGCATGAATGCCACCGGCTTCATTTTTGAAGTACGTCTGCTTAATTGATCTCAGGTGAAATTTTCGCATACAGTATCATAGCATAGACAAATGTTTCTGTTTTGTGCAATACAGTTATTAATATAAAAACAAATTTTTTCTTGCCCTCTTTTGTCTTTCTCCGTACAAAATCATACACACAGAATGCCATCTCGCAACCATCTCTGCTGCCATGGCTTAATTCCAATATATTACAGAGCCCGTTCCTTTCCTTGTATCATAACCATAGATTGATATGTCTCCTTTTAAAACAGACGAGTTGAAACTGTTTGGAGTTAACAGCATTGCCGAAATCAAAACAACAAGCAACAATTCACCTCAATCATCACGAATAGCCGTCTTCTCGTCACTTTCATTGTCTTTCTTTGTTCTATATTTACTTTGGAAATGTTTCCTATCCCTGTACTCATCTAATTTCTTTATTTTTCAATCTTTTGGTATGTGCTTAAAAGCAAATCAGAAATCTCATTGAGCTTTAAGAGGCATGTAGAAAGCAATGTTGTTTTCGTCATCAAAATCGTGCCAGTACACTTTAATAGATAAAGGTTCAGTGAAAAAAAAAACAAAGACAAATATCAAACAGGGAATGCCACGTACCAAAAACGCAGCTTCCTCAAAACGAAACCAACAGCACGCAGACGCGTGCACCACACACACACAGCCAACACATTAGGACAAAACGAACAAACAAAGGAACAAACACACACACACAAAGCCAACACATTAGGACAAAACGAACAAACAAAGGAACACAGTGGGGCACCGCCTTGGAACGGTCAGTGGCAAAAACACCACTGGGGAGCTTAAACCGGCTTATGGTGCGCACCCAACCTCACTCTTACCCCCACCATGTTCCAAAGACATGGGACAGTTTAAATAAAGGTAATCCCCTCCAGGTGAATCTCTAACACACGTAATGGGAACAAAAAGGCATGGCATGTAAAACACAAAAATGCTCGTGTATAAATATATAAAAAGCAAACCTTAAGAACCAAAAACGTATGTACTCAATGCCTTTTCAGAAGACAGAGCAACAAGAGAAACACCATTAAGGGCCCGACAAAACAGGCCAGAAGACAAATATCAAAACAGTTCAGTCCTGGTAGGATTTAAAAACTGCTCATCATAGAGTCCTCCCCCTCTTCCGTCGGACGCAATCAAAGAGGGAAGCGTAGTGTCCAACTGTAAACGGGTTGAACACTAAACATGCGGTATGTCTCAAAACAGTTCTTACAGCACCTACCAACTGGTATGGTGGATACAAGGATATTGTTGACTTTGCCTTCAGTACCTGCATGAATGCCACCGGCTTCATTTTTGAAGTACGTCTGCTTAATTGATCTCAGGTGAAATTTTCGCATACAGTATCATAGCATAGACAAATGTTTCTGTTTTGTGCAATACAGTTATTAATATAAAAACAAATTTTTTCTTGCCCTCTTTTGTCTTTCTCCGTACAAAATCATACACACAGAATGCCATCTCGCAACCATCTCTGCTGCCATGGCTTAATTCCAATATATTACAGAGCCCGTTCCTTTCCTTGTATCATAATCATAGATTGATATGTCTCCTTTTAAAACAGACGAGTTGAAACTGTTTGGAGTTAACAGCATTGCCGAAATCAAAACAACAAGCAACAATTCACCTCAATCATCACGAATAGCCGTCTTCTCGTCACTTTCATTGTCTTTCTTTGTTCTATATTTACTTTGGAAATGTTTCCTATCCCTGTACTCATCTAATTTCTTTATTTTTCAATCTTTTGGTATGTGCTTAAAAGCAAATCAGAAATCTCATTGAGCTTTAAGAGGCTTGTAGAAAGCAATGTTGTTTTCGTCATCAAAATCGTGCCAGTACACTTTAATAGATAAAGGTTCAGTGAAAAAAAAAACAAAGACAAATATCAAACAGGGAATGCCACGTACCAAAAACGCAGCTTCCTCAAAACGAAACCAACAGCACGCAGACGCGTGCACCACACACACACAGCCAACACATTAGGACAAAACGAACAAACAAAGGAACAAACACACACACACAAAGCCAACACATTAGGACAAAACGAACAAACAAAGGAACACAGTGGGGCACCGCCTTGGAACGGTCAGTGGCAAAAACACCACTGGGGAGCTTAAACCGGCTTATCGTGCGCACCCAACCTCACTCTTACCCCCACCATGTTCCAAAGACACGGGACAGTGTAAATAAAAGTAATGTCTCAAAACAGTAGGGTCGTAACCTCTTTTAATAAAACGTTTCATAATTTTACCAAATACATTTGGAAAATTACCATGACCCAGTATCTTACGAAGTTTGTAAAAAAACAAAGACAAATATCAAACAGGGAATGCCACGCACCAAAAACGCAGCCTCCTCAAAACGAAACCCAAAGCACACAGACGCGTGCACCACACACACACACACACAAAGAACCAACACATTAGGACAAAACGAAGAAACAAAGGAACACACACACAAAGCCAACACATCAGGACAAAACAACAAACAAAGGAACACAGTGGGGCACCGCCTTGGAACGGTCAGTGGCAAAAACACCACTGGGGAGCTTAACCGGTTTATGGTGCGCACCCAACCTCACTCATACCCACACGTAATGGAAACAAAAAGGCATGGCATATAAAAAACAAAGGAAAATATCAAACAGGGAATGCCACGCACCAAAAACGTAGCCTCCTCAAAACGAAACCCCCAAAACACAAAAATGCTCGTGTATAAATATATAAAAAGCAAACCTTAAGAACCGAAAACGTATGTACTCAATGCCTTTTCAAGAGAAACACCCTTAAGGGCTCGACGAAACAGGCCAGAAGACAAATATCAAAACAGTTCAGTCCTGGTAGGATTTATAAACTGCTTATCATAGAGTCCTCCCCCTCTTCCGTCAGACACAATCAAAGAGGGAAGCGTAGTGTCCAACTGTAAACGGGTTGAATAAAATCTGGAAAGTAGATTGAACACTAAATATGCGGTATGTCTCAAAACAGTTGGGTCGTAACCTCTTTTAATAAAACGTTTTATAATTTTACCAAATACATTTGGAAAATTACCATGACCCAATATCTTACGAAGTTTGTAAACCACATCCCCATAAAAAACGGGTTTAGAAATACCTTCTCGCAGAAGTGTCTTTAAATTACTATTGAATTTTAAAACTAAATCAGAATTACGATAGTAAAATTTAGCAAAATATTTACGCAATTTGTAATAACGGTAGCCTTGCTGAAGAAGTTTACTTGTAATATGTTGATTACGTTCATTGAAATGCTTGACATGACTACACGCTCTGGCAAACCGAATTAATTGAGAAATATATACCCCATAAGATGTAGCCTAAGGTACATCCCCATCCAAATGGGGAAAATTTACAATACTAAAATTAAAATCATCCCTCTTGTCATAAATTTTAGTATGTATAATATTGTCATAAATAGAGAGATGTAAATCTAATAAAATCTGTAAAAAGATCCTTTGGAAGCAAAGAATGCAACCAAGAAGAATAATAGCAGAATCGGTTTGATTGAGTCTGTTCATAAGAGGTAATGAAATGTGCAACACCTCTCACGCCCCCTAGCACCGGCTTAAGCGGAACTCTATTACACATATGTTGAATGGACTCCATGATTACGAAGGACCAGAAAATATAACAACACTGAATCCAAAAATGAAGCATCAGTATCCGAACTGTTAGTTTTAATTAACTGAAGCTCCCTAGGATAAATACGTCACAGGACAATCATGGACGTTATGCTGGTGAATGTGTTTTATCATTGAGTTCAGCAAATAAATGGCATTGTTCAAGTCTTTAAAATACGAAAGTAATGACTCTGTAACCACTTGAGGTACTCACTGCGACCCATAAAAAAGCAGTTTTAGATTCAGATATATGACTGGGTCTGGTGGCGTGCTACACTCTTAAGTCATTTGCACAGACACCAATGTTGTTACCTTTACTGTTAACTGTAACAACAACTCTTATGAGTTAAACTGTAAGTGTAGAGATCAACGGTTTTACATACCTTTTTTGAAAAATGGTTATTTTGATGACTGGATACTGAAATTGCGCGTTTAACTGTCTAAAGTTTTGACCTTTTTCTTTCTTACTTTGTTCTTAGCAATAAACTGCCTCTGTTTATCTACCTCATCTAAGAAATAGCTAGCCTACTATCTTGTGAAAACTTCTGTTTACGTCTGTATCTACAAGTGTCACCACAGCCTTGCTTATTCATTCTGGCTTCCTTTTATCGTAAACTGACGCAAAACTTTTTCCTTCATTTATTCTGTTCTTTGTAAGATTGTCTCCAGAACTTTCCACTTTTTCCTTCCTCTAACTCTGATAGTTGTGCTTCTCCATCTGCATCTAATTAAATCTCAGCTGAGCTACTTTCTATACTATGCACTCCTGAATTTAATTCTTCATTTTTAACATCTAATTCTACTGTATTCACCCTGTTATAACCACTACTTACTCTATCTCTAAATAAAAATCAAGGATAAATATCAAACAGGGAATACCACGCTCCAAAAACACTGCCTCCCCAAAATGAAACTCACAGCACGCAGATGTGCACACTGCCAACACACACACCCACATACAAAGCATACACACGAGGACATTTTATGTTTATGTATAGGGCGGCTTTACACATAAAGTATGTGCTCTTCACCACTGTACCTATGAGTCGTGCAACATCAAGTTGTAATAATGAAATGAATGAACTGGCACGCAGAAAAGTGCCATTCAAATATTCCACATGAAAATGCAAACACAACCAGCCGTGTTTAACTGTATAAAAACAGTTTGGTTAATTCCGACTTGATACTGAAACGTAAAATTATTATCACTTCCAAATGTTATGTATCAACACATCCTGACATGTACAACAGTAGCCCGACGAACTCTCCGGAAACACTACCAGATAAATTCCCTTGCGAAGAATTAATGGCAAGTTAAGGCATTTACGCGCGCGCAACGCTCCTTGCCTATCCGGCCCGAATCCGAAGCAACCCCCAAGCAAAACTGTTCACATGTTTTCTTCAAAGTCTTCCATGAAAAAGTGATTATGGAGATTTTTGTAAACCATTTGTTTTAAATCATTATTAATTTTGTGTAAGGACCTGGCTAGATCCTTATTGAAGGTGGCTACCAGTTCGACCGTGCAATCACTTTGAATATCGTAGATGATAAGACAAAAGTGTTTGTAGTAATTGTGATGACCATCTAATCTGCCTTCTGTTCCCAAAAATATTTAATATTATATGTGTCATTGGTTACTTGCATTTGATTCAGATCAAAACGGCTGATGTTTGCCATCCAAAAAACATCTTCTGAGTCAGCAAGCAATCTATCCATCCTAATACCCATGTGATGATAAAACAATTCAGGCGGCGAGACCACACCCGAAATCCGAAACCACACTAACCTTTATCTCAACCCTAAGACAACAACAACAATCCTCTCCAAATTGTGACAATGCGAGATACTTACCTTAACACAATGAGTGAAACCATTAGGGCACCGCCATAGAACCATGTAAACTAAAATTCCGAATTCCGAGTATGTATCAAATGTTCGTCCGAATCTTTAACTGAATCTCTAATATTTAAACAATTTCAACGACCAAAAGCCTCTAGATCAGCCATTCGTCCAGACCCCCGGTCACACCGTACGAACCTCACCTGCCCGAACTATCCGAACTAAACTGAACCAAGCAGAAATGCGCCGAACCACCCCCCAAAAAAACAAAGAAAATTATCAAACAGGGAATGCCACGCACCAAAAGCGCAGCCTCCTCAAAACGAACCCCCAGCACGCAAACGCGTGCACCACACACACACACGCACACACACTCAAAAGCTTACACATCAGGACAAAACGAACAACACACACACACACACACTCAAAGCCAACTAATAAGGACAAGACGAACAATAAGCATACACACGCGCGCACACAAAGTCAACATACAAGGACAAAACAAACAAAGGAACACAGTGGGGCACCGCCTTGGAACGGTCAGTGGCAAAAACACCACTGGGGAGCTTAAACCGGTTTATGGTGCGCACCCAACCTCACTCTTACCCAAACACCCAAACATGCAGAGATACACCGCAACATAAAATCAAGCAGAACCAATTACCAAAGCATGTTTCGGATCTTGGAAAACTATCCCGGTAAAAATATCGTCCAACGGACGTAGTTGACCCCCCCAAAAAAAACTCAGACAAGCATCAAATGTCAGTATCTAATCAAAATTTTTAGTTAATATATTAAGAAATAAAGCATACAGTAAAATGTAATTTGAATCATAGAGTGAACAGGTGCCGGAAACAACCGTACGTTGCATTAAACTTCCATATACCTAAAAACATGCCCGCAAGCTCTCATTTCCAGTTATACACAGTGTTCGTCATTACTAGATGTAAGCGCCCACGACCCTGCCTCCAAACGAACGAAACCAAGCAGAGATGTATCGAAATGCAATAAAATTATATACAGACACCTCTTGGAATACTGAAATAATTTATAAACACCTGATTAACATCGAAACGTTAGAGAAAAAACCCCGTCGATTACCAAGCCACTGCAATCAGACACGCGTCCGAGGTTAGTATCTAATCAAATATTTTCAATTAATGTATTTAGAGTGAAAATATATGGTATTATCAAATACGGGAGGGTAAACCAGCAGTCCATGAAGCCGAAATGCCAGTTAGAGACAACTGCATTGAAAAACAGCTGGGCACCGCCTTAGAATTATACGACCCCAAACACATCCGTAAGTCAGTGTGCTCGCAAGTCATGCAATCACCCGCCAATACTACACACAACGTAGTAGGCTCCCCAAAAAACTCGGACAAGCGTCAAATGTCAGTATCTAATCCAAAATTTTAGTTGATATATTAAGAATTAAAGCATCAAAGTATCAAAGTACTTGTCTAGAGTGTTTCTTCAGCTAAATATACTAGAAATAAAAATCTAGACATGATTTGGGTTTGCTGTTGTATTTATTACTTTTTGTAAATATTATTTTACTTTTTTTAGCGGCTACCTACCGTGAGTCCTTATTTTGATTGGTACGCTTGATCTCTGCAAGCTGCCACTGCCACTGTGCCTGCAGAAAGAGAGCGACAGACAGAGACAGAGAGAGAGACGGAGTATTAGGTCTCGAAAACATGTTGTTGCTGTTGTGTATGGTTTAACACCCTGTAGTTATGTACAGGCGGGCAATTTACCCAACCATCGTTCCTGGAAAGGACCAGTATTAGACTCCCATCCTCCGTAAGAAACTGCCAACTTCATCACATAAAGAGTCAGGTCGGTAGCGGGGCTCGAACCAATGACCCTAAATCAGTGAGAGGTACTGTAATAAAAAAGAATAGCATATTTTTAACATCATCAAAACTTCTTTTGAGCTACATGTGCTAGCAATTCATTAATCTTTCTTGATTTTCTTAATCAATTTCTTTTGCTTCTGTTTGTCTTTTTCCTCTTTCTTTTTAATTCTTATGAGTTTGCTCTCTTCTGTAAGTATGTTTCAGTTCCTTTTCTTCTTTTGTTTTTAGTTTTGCATTGTAAGCATCACAAGAAGTGACAAAGTATTGTTCTGGTTTTCTTTTTTAACTGCTGGACGTTTTATTTGCATTGGCAAACTTGACCGATCACTTTCACTTGTCTTGGTATTCGGTGTCCTCGGTGCCTTATTTTTGTACATTTTCCAAGTCTGGAATAGCGAATCATCCAAATCTGTTCCTTAAAAAAAGACAGTATGAAACAAATACTAAATGTTAACGTTGGAATCATAAAAAATCTGGAGCAAAATCAGCTCACTAGAATACACATAATATTGTAGGATAAAGTTTGTTTTTAATAGCTGAAAAATATAACTAAGAAATAATTTATAGCAAACGAGTGTTTCAACACTATTTATGCACGATAGGTGGTTATAAGTCGGACGTAATAATTTCACGAGGGCGTGAAATTATTTGTACGACGTATTACCGCCCGAGGGTATAAATAGTGTTAAAACACGGTTTTGCTATAAATTATTTCGATTATAATATGGCCTTAATCTAAAACAGTAGATAAAATATAGTAGCGCTCTTTCTTGGTCGCAACAAAACCATTGACGTCATGACGTCACCGCACGTTAACGTGACGTAATTCTAGCGTAAGCGTGTTTTAACAGAGACAAGTATATTAGAATAGAAAAAATACACTTTTTAAAAACTATAAAAGGGCTAAGGAATAAAGTAAACGAAGCATTTTAAACGGGTTATGTTTAATGTAAAAATAAGGCAGAATTACCTGATGCATACGCACTTCTGAATTGTCTTTTCATCTGCTCCGTCAGCGCTGACTCCACAACCATGAGCGCTGGGTCTTCATTGCATTCGGTGACACTGACAGGTGACGAGGCTTCTACAGCAGTAATGTCAACCGATTTCTTACCGTGACTGGTGACTGGCGATGTGATCAGAGAAAGAATTCCGTCACCATCGATGGAGAGAGGCAGGTCAACAACTTCGCTACCGCTGGGTATACTTACATCGTATTGTATGACACGCACTGTCTTATTACAGTTGTACAACTGTGAATCATTCTCAGCAGGTGTTTGCATTTGAATAGTTTCTATCTCAGTAGATGGGAGAGGAGGGTGGAGGCAGTGGAAGAATTGGGTCTGTTTCGCCCTCAAATAATAAATTTGATGTTGCGCTCTGACAAATAGTTGGTGATTGAGAAGAAATGAAATTTACAGCTTCCGTAGATGATGAAACGTTACCTGACGAGTGTGGCAATAGCCGAGAGGTAGTTGAAGAGCCCTCCTGAGATTTTTGTCACTTGTGGACTGAGGAGGTTTACAAATGTACAGTTCAGAGGGCATATATGCCACACGTGGTATAATTCCGAGATTATACGGGCAACTTCCGGTGTACACAAATCCATTTTTCAGGTTATCTGGTGTCATAGAAGAGAAAAGCTGTGCATGTCCTACAACAACACCAGTAGTGGGCATAAAATCCTGATTGTATGTACCCCAGTTTGACTTCAATGCCATGAAAACAGTTCGGTCTAGTGGTTGTGTCCAGTTGCTTGTTTTGCTGGCAACTCCATGAGAATAATATTTGCTTTTCCGGCACGTCCTACAAATTCAATATGTCCAACCTTTTTTGGCCATTAGTTTTGCCGGTTTATGTGAAAGAGAAAGGCCGGTTTCGTCCATGTTCCATATTAGATTTGGTTTATCAAAGAGGTTATTTTCTTCCATAACGCCCTTAAGAGCAGCAAAGTATTTACGCATGCGGACCCTTGTCATGCCAATGTGGCGCCCAGCATTGGTTGGTTCTGGAGATCGCAAACTAAAATCCGGATGCCTTTCTTTTAGTCCTCTCCACCATTACTCAGAAGCTACACCGTTACTGAAAGATACACCGTGATCAGCAGCATATTCCCCGGCAAATCTCAAAAAAAGTTGATTTTGTGAAACCTTTTCCCAGTTCTGCCCTTGAAAGTGCATGGTAAATAAGTTCACGCTCTTGGTTCCTTGAAAGCAAAGTTTTGCCGCCCCATTTTGCCCCTTCCTGTACCTTTCCTGTCTTCCTATCCCCAAGACTGGAAGTTGGCACGCCATATTTCTTGGCGGCGGCTCTGTGACAGAGTTTGAGCTTTAACCTTTGCGAGTGCACCGGACATGGCCACATCACTGTACCTTTTAGCCATTTTATGGAAGGACATTTTCGTTCTGCAAGTAGAGAGACAAAGCAGAGTGAAAGAAAGCAGGTTTGAGATTAGAAATTAAAAAGAATCCGTAATACGACTTCACAGTAATCATACTTTTCTGTTTTTAATTCGTTGAAGATAGCTAGAATTCAAAGCAAATTTTATGCGTTCGAGACCGGACAAGAACTATTATAGAGGGACATATAGAAACGAGCAATAGCATTGTCAGTATTAAGGTAATTCTGCACGTACAGATCGGTATTTTTTCTACAAAGTAGAATTTGATCAAAACTTCAGGCTATAGATCTACTTTGAAGTTAGATCTACTTAGAAAATTCAACAAATAAAAAAGATGGGGTCGTGTGCTTGATTTTTTGCTAGACTAATTTGAAAAATTTGGAGCTGACGCAATTTTTCATGATGGAATCTATGGTAAAAATAAATTTCATAACATTTTCGCGAACAGAAATTTTTCTACAATGTAGATTTTAATTTTAACTTCTCACAGTTGTAAATAAACACATGGCCTATAATGTGGTGAAATAAAATGTATGGGTCCGTGTGCTTATTTTTGAGATATTTGACCATGATTAAAGTGAACCGCACATTTCACGCTAATTATAAGACATTATTTTGAATTATTTAAGGTGTCAGATGTTTTAATATCATATTTTAACTTTAGAAAGATAGTAACAGTGACATTGTTATAAATTTACTCGCATTTTGCCATTAATTCATAAAATGATTTTCATTTCCGTACGCCGAATCTAGGCTTTATTCTATTAAATAACTAGCGTAAATACTTACTTGAAATTTTTTGACAGTATAAAACAGACATTGCAACCAAAATTTTACAAGATGATCATTTTTTATTTATATAGATATGCCCTAGAAGGAACTTTTGCTATGCTTTAACTTGTAGAATGTATTTATTTCAGTCTATACTCACGCTGTTTTTGGTGTTTTGTAAAGGCGTGACGTTGAGTTTATTTAAATTTCCCGCTCTGAACACTGGAACCACAGGAAGTACAGTGGAAAGAGGAACCATGCGGTGAAAAATTCCGGAACCTTTAAAACATGTACAAATGTTATACCATATTGTTATCGTCGCAACAAGAGCCTGATCGACGTTAGCCTGGCTCCCGGCGTGTACTGATATTACGCCTGGCACACTAACAATGGCGGATCATGATGCGCTGTCTGAGGTGTTTGTGTGTTTGGGTTTAACGCCTTTTTCAACAATGTTTCAGTCATATAAACGACGGTGTCTACTTGTAGCAGTGAGCACAATGCCCAACTTTATAGTGCTGCCTCACTGAAATATCACGCCGTAGACACGTGGCATGATACCCCACCCAGTCACATTATACTGACACCGGGCTGACCAGTCCTAGCACTATCCCCTTAATGCTGAGCGCCAAGCGAGGAAGCTGCTAGTACCATTTTTTACGTCTTTGGTATGACGCGGCTGGGGTTCGAACCTATGACCTCCCGCACTCGAAGCGGACGCTGTACCACTAGGCTACCGAGGTAATGGAATTTTGAAATGTATTGATCATCTGGAAAATATTTGTACTACATACATATTTAATAAATGAGCCGCGTCAAGCATAAACAGCCGTTATCGTAATTTTTTCACTTTTTCAGTTTATTTCATCATATAATAGTACGTCTTTTAAACTTTCTTGCAATGTATATATTTCTATAGGTTGAAATGGACTATACCTGCGTAAAAATACAAAATCGTAACCCACTCTACCAGACGAACGTCAAGTAACGTCAAAAACGTCGACGTTAGTAACGTCAACGTACAAAAAACATGATGACAGAAAATAAAGCAATCCTTCAATTTACTTATCTTAGCAGCATCGATGTACACATATAATAATATTAGTTACACATACTGCAGTGCGCTGATGTGGAGTATACACTACCAGTAAATTCTATGTGGGGCTTGAGCAAAAGTAAACTACACATTTTGTAACGAAATTATTTCATTGATTAGTCACTTCAATTGATGTTAATAAATAAGTAATAACATATTTCCTGTTTTCTAATGTCATTGATCTTCAAGTGGCATTTCAGGATAAATTTGTAATATCTACATGTTACACTACACATGTGATTGTCAATCGTCCGACGCAGGGGGCGGACAAAGAACGTCCTGAAACGGACGTCTCACCAGCGGCCTGACGTGGCGGTATAGATACGTCTGACGTTCCTTGCTGAGTCCTGCTGGCCTAATAACTGACGGAAGATCATAGGTGTCCATTCGTAAATAGTTCGTCTTGCAAATGACAAATCGGATTTCCTCGGTGTCGTCTGCGGCTACCTTCATGTACACTACCCCGGGTTCGCTTGATGTGAAGCGGAAGTGATAATATTTGGAAATGTTTGGCATTTTTTTGAACCTATCACCGAGGAACATCTTCCAGTCTCTCCACTCCCACCCATTCTCGTCGTATGTAGCCGGTACATTACTGTGTGCCGACTTGTGTACAACATCTACCACGTGCTGGAGTGTGTCACAGTTCGAACGCCGATACAACTTCTTTATAGTACCAAACCCGGCGTCGATCAGGCACCTGCACAGTAAGAATAAGAAGACGTATCACGCTGTATGGTTATGATTGATCATGTAGATAACTAATTAGTGTTTTGATGTTAATGTATAAAGTTAAATACCAGTAACATTATCACTTGCAATCTTCATAGGTCTAAAATCACATTGAAAATGTGTGTCAAAATTTAAAGCAATATAGATTCTAGTTTTTACTATACTCAACTACGCATTGTCGTTTTTTTTTAACATTTCACAACGTGCATTTGCTGGTATGGATCGAAATCTTTAATCTTTTAGTTTTTTAACTGAAAACTGGATTTAGTTCAAATGATTCCCAAATACAAATAGAAGTGTTTAACGATTTGGAACTGTTGCACTGAATAATTAATTATGACAACCTTGTGTGTCCTGGTAACTGCATCATATATCTGATTGTTCTGTGCCGCCCAGTCATCGTGCGCCATGATAAGTACGCCAGCACGTATCTGTTCTTGTTCTGACCTGGTAAACAGTTGTACATAAACGTTATTTATAATAAATATCATAGTCAGAAATAAACTAGCTCAAATAAAACACAAACTTCAAGATGTAATCGCCGTTTACTTTCAAATTTAATACGGTATACATGTACATTTTTATGTCGTACATATCACACATCGTTCATATGTTTCGACATAGATATTTTTTTCTTTTTCTGAACACACAAACAAAATAATAATAACATCACATCCGTTAGTATGGTGCATCATATATATATGAGCCGCGCCATGAGAAAATCAGCTATGTTGGTTTTCTCATGGCGCGGCTCATATATTCTTGAAACTGGACAGGCATAGAACTGTAACATTGTAACACAAGAATAAATCTTTACTTAAGCTACGATATGTCAAGGGGCTTTTGTGACCGTCAACAGCAGCTTTCATACAGAATGAAATTATAAAAACAGGATATTAACTACACGAAACGTTACGCTAGTCAACGAAAATACTTACCGAAACAATTATCAGCATGAATACCACATTCCGTCTCTCCAGTACCGAACGTGTGGAAGGCGTGATCAATCATTGATATAACAGAATCCGGTCCGTGTACATTCTGGCCATCTTTTCCTGAGAAAAGTTAAGAAAAACTGTTATTAATATGAGAAATATTTTGCTGCACGATTTTTAAAATTATGTAATATCCGTTATGTTTTTAACACAATCATCAATAATCTTAACACAATTAACTATAATTACAGACATGCAGTATAATTCGATCAACGTGAACGTTTGCATTTTAATGGGTAATTTTTCCTAAATTTAACAAAATGCCGTGCCAAAATGATAAAATGATAATGAACTGATTTACCAATGGTTTGGTCCTCGTCGATGAGATAGTTGTACTGCTTATAGCCATCGGCCCGTAAACCAAATATCTGAAGACAGATAAAGTGCTGGATATTATATGGTCACATGACTAAAAGAAACAAGCGCTGTTTCTATACACCCCTCCCCGTCCCCGACCCCAACCCCAAACACACACACCTCACATACACGCATATAATAGCATTTCGTTATTTTATATGTTGTAACCTGAAAAATGTCTTAAGTTATTTAACAGAAACCGTTTTCATTCTCAAGGTCACGGTGACTGACCTAATGACCCTAGAAAAAAACTTATCCTATGAAGTATGATCATAGTGAGACCAAGCATTCACTCGAAATTGGACGGAAAACAATTTTTTTTTACCTAACGACATACCGGCAGACAGATCGACTTACAATGAGTAACAAAAAATAGCCACTCTTCTTCGAAATATGGCATAAAAATATGAAATTTAAGAACGAATTTGAAAGGATATAATGTTACTATCTTGATAATGTTGATTGTGAAAAAATATTATGATTTTTTTTTTGTATGAATATACTACCATTATTTCCATTACAGAAACAAAGCAAAAGTATAATTAATTCATTTGTAATACCTGCACTCTTCTTGGTTGAATGAAGAATGTGGGTCCCTTTTCTTGCGCATGGTGAGGCAACTTGACATACTGACTGAAGTCGAACGTGTAATGTACGTCGGCTGTCGAAAATCCATCTCCCGCAGCCTGGTCTTGTTGTGCCCGGTTAACAAACATTGCTGTTGACCTTTCCACGCATTCTACGTATAGTTCCCTTTCTTTCCTGGCTTGGAGTACATGATTGTGGTACTTCTGTGTTGCAAGTATTTTGTCATTTTCGCTCATGGCAAGCTTGATATCCTGCTTACAGTCCTCGCATACTTTGCACACATCTTCCTTTGGAGAGGCTATTTTTATATGTGGCAAACAATTTTTCCATACGTCTTTAAATGTTGTTAAACCAACATACCTCTTTTCAGCTTCCATACAACGTTTTACATACTCACTGTGTACGGACTGTTTTGTGTCCGAGGATGGTAAGTAAATTGGGGCCTCGTCCTCTCGCCCTCTTGGTGCCGCAGGCTGAGGGAGTCCCTCTTCGTTTGCGTAGCTCAGTATATATTGCACTGCGTCCTTAATTACTTCAGGAGGAAATGCGTTGGGGGCACGTCTACCGCTGTGGCCGTGAACACGTGGCTGAGCACCATGTTCTTCCATGTGATGTTTAATGTTTCTCAGTTGTCTGTCTTTAATATCAAACACCACTAGAAATGTTTCATGGCACACTGTTACACCCTTAAACACATATTCATATCGTGAACGTTTACGACTTCCCTTACATCTAGCATCAGAGATTATCCTCTTGAGAGTGCCCATAATTAGCATTTCCTTTTCACTTTTTGTCATTTCCCTTACATTAAGAATGTTTGATTCAATCTGGGAAAAAGTAAAATTACTGAAGCAGTTTTTTTGTACATTTGCATCCACTGTCATAAATGGTTTTCACATTGTTAATATCACACTGTGGATCTTCACTATTTACATTAGTGTCTTCATTAACTTGAGTTTCTGATTCATTACCGTATTCCTCTGCAAGGGGGGTAGCTGTGTAATATCTTTGAAGACGGGATTCAATGCTAACATCTTGCACCTCATCAATATCAGTATCAGTATCATAAGTTGCTGCAGAACGGCCAATGTTAGTTTGGTCTGTCAATCCAAAGCATGACAGAAGATCATTTAGCTCCTGTGCAAATGAAAAATAAAACATTTCGTAATTGAGGCATGCCATTGAAATATATTTAATGAAAAAATACTAAACAGGAAAGAAAAAAATAAGTTGAAAAAAAAAGTTGACTAGATGAGGTTTCGAACTCGAAAATATCGTCCTTGTAGTCAAACACGCTAACCACTCGCCCACTGCGACGATAAGAAAATATGCGATGAAAAATTAGGTTGATTTAATTTTTCGAAATCCGTACCATCCAAGGTCATTGCAACATAAATAAACGGGATGATTTTTTTTATTGAATATTTGCTAAAGCATCTAATTGGCAACATATTCATGTTTGCTTCCGCATTGCTTTCAATCTAAATATGTTCCTATGCATAGAACCTTCGTAATACAGCAGATCTATGCATGAGCATTTGCAAACAAAAATCAGTATTCATATCTGCCTTGTAGAGATGTGTTAAACACTTGTCTTATATTCCAGAATGACATAAGTTAATAAGCAATCTAACAACATTATTTATACAATCTAAGCATTTTGACCGGTCCTGACCTTCGACTTTGCTTGAATATTGTGTGATTATAGACGTAGATCTCTTGATATTTTGAAAAGTTATGTGGGTAAATCAATTTGAAAATACTTTCTCTGTCATCATTACAAATAATTCTATAAAATATTACCTCGAACGTATCCATTTCTTGAAATTTTCTTCTGTTTACAAACTGTCATGTGAAAATACGGGCGCCGCCATTTTGTTACGTCATTTCTAACTTTTGACGTCATATTACTCGGAACAATTAATTTAACGATAACGGCTGTTTATGCTTGACGCGGCTCAAATATATAATATGAGATAACGGTTTTCAATAGATTGGCAGGTTGCACAGAACTGGCTATCGATCAAACCGAATATGATATCGGATCATACATGTATATAAGGAAATTCGGACATTCATGCGGGAAGTTGGAAGACGAAGTCTGAGTGAAATATCTGGTAATGAACTGGAATAAATTATCATTGTGCAATAAAAAGCTAACGAATAAACGAATAGCTGACTGATTGACTTGTTACTATTTTGAGAGAGAGAGAGAGATCTTAAACACGATGGAGAGGCGACCAGTCAGTATTAATTATATTTTCCTAGAATTGTATGCAATTGAAAAAAAGCATTTCATCATTTGGTCCTGTCTTTGACTCAAATCGCTGTTGACAAATTATAACCACATTTCTCAACAAATGATGAGAAGAATTCAGGAATTCGATGGTCATTTCCTGTTTCGTTTTAGTTACGGTGTTGACTTCGGCATTGGTTAGGGGTCCGGTAACCAGACCTCTAGACCCAGTATAGGGCTGTCCAGAGGTCTGTTAATAAATATAAATACTCAGAATAGCATTTACAAAGAGGAGACTATATTTCATCTTTAAAAACAGGAGATTATTTCATAAGTTTGCTGTCGTATTTTTCTCGTCCTTTTAAATCAATTGTTAGTGACAGGAAACGGAAGTATTTATAATCTTCAACCTCGAGAAAAAATACGATCGCAAATTCAATTAATAATAAATAGCAATCGGAAGCTCAAATTCTTGTTTTTCTCGGGACTAATGATTCAAATTAATAAACTTGTTTTATTATTAAGTATTAAAGACATGGATTGTGCTCATGAATTGTTGATTTCTTTTTACTACTTTAGTAGTAAATAATGGTGACTACTTGAAATCGGTATTAAAATTTAATATGCCTCAAACCATGGTGAAAGCTAATTATAAATAAAATATTTATAGAAAAACCTAATAACGGCACCTTCCTGACACTTTATCATACCTTAAACCATCAATTACCTTAATAGTAATACACTGATAATATAGTACATAATAGTACATGTATATTGATTACCGGACCTCCAGTAAAAGGAGTCTAGAGGTCCGGTAACCGGACCCCAAGCTACCGTGGACTTACCATAAGGGGATATGGTTTATAAATGTAGTCTGTTTAGCTCAGTCGGTAAAATACTTGACATCATGACATGGGGTTATGGGGTCAAGCCTTGGACCGGCTTCCTATTTTCTCACTTTGACATATATTTCAGCACCAGAATAAAAAAAATTTCTGTTAATGTAGTTTTAGGATATTTTCTGAGCTGTTGTTGTCCAAAAGCTGGCTACAAATAATTGGTTGGTTGCCAATGACACCCCTGCTTTAGCAGATAATACTTCAAACGTGTCATAGTATTATACCGACATGTTTGAAGGGGGTACAAGTAACCATGGACATTTAAAGGTTCATAACGCCCTTGTATAAAATCATTTTAAATGTGGCTGCCACATTTTCTCTTGTGTACATAAAATACAGAAATTTCTTGTTAAATCCTATTTCCGATAATTGTTTTCCTTAACATTTGTCAAAGGTTTGAATATTGCTGAATATACTAAAATGATTTTTGAATCTATTGCTTTATTACCTCCCTTTATGACTCTTAACTATAACACTTTTGTAATATTAAAATAGTGCTTTTTTAACCATGTAATTACGCACAACATCTCTTTGGAAAGCAATTTCATATGTTTTTAAGATAAAAATTAAAAGCATTGTGGGTCTTTAATGATCCCATAAATTATGTTGTATCAAAGAGCTATAAAAATCAAATAAGATATGTATTCATACTTCTTTGATTGTATATATATGTTTAGCTTGTGCAATTTTACATACACTCTAACATATTTTTATTTTAGGAGATATTTTTTGAGCTGTTGTTGTCCAAAAGCTAACTACAAAAAATTGGTTGGTTGCCAATGACAACCCTGCTTTAGCAGATAATACTTCAAACTTGTCATAGTATTATGCTGACATGTTTGAAGGGGGACCAGTAACCATGAATATGTAATGATCTTATAAATTGTATTGTATCAAAGAGCTATAAAAATAAAATATGTATTTATACTTCTTTGATTTATATATATGTTTAACTTGTGCATTTTTACATACATTTTGATAAATATATTTTCATTTCCCCTTCATTAGTACGATTTATCACGGTTCAGAGTTTAGACCATAAAACTTTTCACAACGGCCTTTATTGTTTTCTTTCTTAGATGCGCATTTAAATATTTTGATAAAAATTATGCTGGACTTTATTTATCTGAAAAGTAATGACATCATTGGACGTCATAATTGATGCAACTAATTAACTGATAATCAAATCTAACCACTCTGGTTCTTTTTTTACAGTCCAGCATAATTTACAGAGCACTTGCAAAATACAACCAGGCATGCAACAGTGCCACAGTTGAAGGATATGCAAAAGAAAGCTATAGACATTCTTCTCTCTGGCAAAAATTGCATTTGCTCTGTACCTACAGGATATGGGAAATCTTTAATATATGAAAGTTTACCATTCATTGATGAGAACATAATTGTCATAGCAATTGTTCCTCTTAATGCCATAATAAAGCAGCAAGTTGATAAACTGGGTGCAAAAGCGGTTTCAGTTTTTACAGGTGAAAAGGATATTTAAAAACTGAAGTGCATAAGTTACAACTATCTGTTTTGCCATCCTGAACAAACACTTACTGACAAAGATCTTGACACAATTTTCTATTCTAAGAAATTTGAAAACAAGAAGAAGTATCTTGTAATAGACGAAGCTCATTGTATTTTAGAAAGTCAGCAACTATCACCAAATGTGGTGTAGTACAAATAGCACAAAGTTTGTAAATGCATGACTGTAGTCCAGCTAAAGACAATATTTTTCTATGGTTAAAGAAAGGCCAAGTGAAACAGTTAAAGGAAATTCAGCGAGCACACCTTACGACTACATTTTCATTCCAATCATAGAAACTAAAACAACAGCTAGATTATTTTGAAATCACATTTTTTTTTTGTACAACCATGAACTGGATTGGCTATGGATATGAGCTTGCAAAACGTATCCTTCAAGAAGAATTCTACGCAGGTACTGAAAGCCCTGAGAATGCAAGTGTTGTGATTTACCACTCATCAATGGAAGGACAACAGGGAAAGGTATATAAGTTAACTACTTTCTTCATAATAGATAAAGAGTACAGAAAAGTCTCACCCTTCATTGAGTCACAGTGAGAAGCTCCATCTCGTATATGATGTAGAACAGCTCCTCCACATCTTTCAATAAAGCCTTCAGTGGCCATTTGGTTTGAGTTCGAACCTTGCTTAAGGCATAGAATTCTGCTTGTGAGGAAGCCATAAAGCTGGCTTTGGGAAGGTCAGTGGTTCTACCCAGGTGCCCCCCACCGCCCCTGCATGATGAAGAAATGCCCACAGGGGCCACCTGAGGTCGTCCTCCTCAAAGAAAGTCGCCATATATGATCTGTAACCGTGTCGGTGTGACGTAAAACCCAACAAAACAAAACAAACAAGCAGTTTTTGGTTATAAAATAGTACTTTTGGTTCATCAAATTTATAACTATCACATGTAATCTCTGTACTACAGAAAATCTTCAAAAAACAACCCACTGATATTGTGGGAATTGTTTGAAACTTTACAAGCACATTGTACCGATAATAACATATTTTTCTTCGGAATGTTCACATGTTTTTTATCCATGAAAGTCAACGGTATTTACTATGCAGCTAAAGGATATGATTCTGCAGCAACTACAGAAACCTGAATCTGACTGTACTGTAAGACTTATATTCTCATCAGTAGCTCTGGGCATGGGTGCTAACCTACAGCATGTTTCTAGAATTATCCATGCAGGACCACCAACATCTCTTGAATGTGAGTAAACCTTCTTTTATTAAAAGTAATAATAAATTGTTTTTATTTCACTGTTTCAGCCATCATCTTAATACTGTGTGTACTTGTAAAATGACCAAATCAATATATAGGCCATATCCTAATATTTTAGAAATTTTAAATTAAAAACATTTGGCCGATTGGTAAATCCTTGATGACTAAATCCTTGTACCGCTTAATATGGTTGAAAAACATTTTAATGACAATTGTGTGAGTCGGAAGAGAGTGTAGGCATAGACGTACAAACTCGAAATTCATTTCTCAAGTAAAAGTTACCGTTGCTTGCTGGATGTCAAGACTTTTTAATTACCCCATATATATTACAAATATATTGAAAGATTTTTTTCTTCTTAGCAAGAAATTGGAGGAGCAGGACGGTCAGGTACTGTGGCTGAGGCTGTTCTATACTACAACAGAGCAGATCTTGGTGTTGAAACCATGAAGAAAGAAATGAAAGAGTATTGCAGAAACTTAGATACTTGCCGACGCAAATCCATTAATGACCACTTCGGTTTTTATACAACTGACAGACCTGCAATCTGTTGCGATATTTGAACAAAAGAGCTAAGGCTTAAATGGGATTTCAGTAAACTAGCAATACAAGAAGTAACAAGTCTCCCATAGAAACTAAATTTTTGATAATGGTTAGATTACCTGGGAGGAGAAACTGTATAATGAACTTCCGTATCATTATATAAGAGAGTATAAGATAGATACAGACTTTATTAAGGTAGTTCTGCATGTTTTTATCAAAAGTTTTTCTGCAATGTAGGTTTTGATCAAACACTGATTTTTTCAAAACTGAAGAATGTACTTTGAAAATCTGGCAAATACAGAGTAGTGTACTAAGGTTTTTTTGCTAGACTGATTTGAAAAATTTGGACCTCGCACAAATTTTCATAATGGAAGTGGGAAAATCACGATTTCAGTAAGAATTTTTTCTACAATGGATTTTAATGAAACTTTTCTCAATCTTAAATAAACATATTGCCTATAATATGGTGCCTTAAAATGTATAAGTATGTGTGCTTGTTTTTGAGATATTTTCCAAACATTAAAGAGATCTGCATATTTCAAGCTGATTTGTACACATTATTTGAAAAACAAAATCAGAGTTTGAAACGTGATCTTTAGAAAGATAGTAACATGGCAGTTTCCATAAATGTATTTTCATATGCCGAAGTATTCCCATGGGAACAAACTGTGCAACTCTTGTCGCAGATTTGTTTTTATATTGTTATGAAAGAGACTTTATGTTGTGCCTTTCTCGAGATACGCAGGCAGACATTATAACTGCATTTAAAAATATATCACGCTATCTGGATGATATTCTCAATATGGATAATTCGTTTTTGGACAATTGGTGGATACTATTTATCCTAGGGAGCTTCAGTTAATTAAAACTAACAATTCAGATACTGATGCTTCATTTTTAGATTTACCTTTCTCTATTTATAACAATATTATACATACCAACATTTATGACAAGAGGGATGACTTTAATTTTAGTATTGTAAATTTTCCCCATTTGGATGGGGGACCTCAGGCTACATCTTATGGAGTATATATTTCTCAGTTAATCCGGTTTGCCAGAGCGTGTAGTCATGTCAAGCATTTCAATGAACGTAATCAATATATTACAAGTAAACTTCTTAAGCAAGGCTACCGTTTATACAAATTGCGTAAATATTTTGCTAAATTTTACTATCGTAATTCTGACTTTGGTTTTAAAATTCAATAGTAATTTAATGACACTTCTACAAAAAGGTATTTCAAAACCCGTTTTTATGGGGATGTGGTTTACAAACTTCGTAACATCTTGGATCATGGTAATTTTCCAACTGTATTTGGTAAAATTATCAAACGTTTTATTAAAAGAGGTTACGACCCAACTGTTTTGAGACATACCGCATGTTTAGTGTTCAACCCGTTTACAGTTGGACACTACGCTTCCCTGACGGAAAAGGGGGAGGACTCTATGATAAGCAGCTTTTATATCCCACCAGGACTGAACAGTTTTGATATGTCGTCCGGCCTGTTTCGTCGGGCCCTTAAGGGTGTTTCTCTTGTTGCTCTGTCTTCTGCTTCTGCAAAGGCATTGAGTACATACGTTTTTGGTTCTTAAGGTTTGCTTTTTATATATTTATACAGGAACATTTTTGTGTTTTACATGCCATGCCTTTTTGTTTCCATTACGTGTGTTAGAGATTCACCTGATGGGGATTACTTTTATTTACACTGTCCCTTGTCTTTGGAACATGGTAGGGGTAAGAGTGAGGTTGGGTGCGCACCATAAACCGATTTAAGCTCCCGAGTTGTATTTTTGCCACTGACCGTTCCAAGGCGGTGCCCCACTGTGTTCCTTTATTTTTTCGTTTTGTCCTCGTGTGTTTGCTTTGTATGCGAGTGTGTGTGTGTGTGTAGTGTGCACGTCTGGGTTTCGCTTTAGGGAGGCTGCGTTTTTGGAACATGGTATTCCCTGTTTAATATTTGTCCTTATTTTTTTCTTCTATGTTATCAAGATAAATTATGTTACAACGTTACTTCCCGTTTGTCAAATGTGCAGAACTACCTTTAATAAAACAACTTTTAACTTAGTACATGTTCAACACTTAATACTTCTTAACACTTATATATTCATAGACATTAATATACATGATTGTACAATTCTTGTTAAGTATCTGAGGTTTAGTGTGCTGAAAATCCATTTTCCAGTTAAATGTTGTAGAATTCTCACTGTCCTAATTCATAATAAAGACTGAACTTGTGATTTTCAATCCACATTGCAAATTCTTCCATATTCAGCTTTTTGATTGACTGTATTCTTTGGCGCCTTCTTCATACTGTTAATGCGTCTCCCGTACGTATACGTAAAAGGTCTTACAGACCTAAGGTCATAAATGATACGCTTTTCGTCTTCATATGACGATGAAATTTTGTGCTTTTCAGCACGAGTAACAACCTTGGTTTGGCTATCAAAGTTGTCTGAAACTTCCTGCATACCATAAAAAGCTGAGCTTCTTTGTGTCATAGTTTTCTCTGAAATGTTGGAGCACCTTGATTTCAAATGCCCCTTTGTAAGTCTAACTGGGCACTCCATTTGGAAGTCTGCTGGATTGTGTGTGTTCACTCTGCCACCTGTATTAACAAATGACCCATACAGACTCCTATGAGCATGCCTCTCACTAAGTAATGCATACTGTTGACTATTAGTAAGCAGTCTCAGTATTTCCAAAGCATACCTTGATCTGTTGTTATGTGCCTTTAAACAGCATTAGGTATTTCATGGTTGCAAGAAGTCTTCGCCTATCTGGTACTTTAATTATATCATTAAGTTCCATTAGCATTAAACCTATTTCTAAAACAACACTGCCGTAGTCTTCTATCATGTCATTCTGTCCTGAGCTGTCTTCATCAAAATGTTCCGTTGTAGCAATGTGGTTCCTACTCTGTTTCAGAATTTCTTCAACCATAGACATGACAAGTTGTATTAGCCAGTCCTGTATGTCTGGTAATGCTATACATGGGACAGTATCTGTGTCTTCCACATTAAAGTAATGACATGCAAACTCCATAACATATCCTTTAATGAAGGAAAGAGCCAACTCCTTGCAGTGATTATAATGATTCTTCACATCATTTCCATCTGCATCCTTCCGCATCAACCGTATCTTTTGTGAATGCAGTGTAAATGATTCAGTACTAGCTGTATGATATAAAATTGATAGAACGCTGTTAGGACTGTCATCTGAAGATGGAATAGCTCAAATGTTATAGGCTGTAAATGAGTGAATCTTTGAGATGTCGACAATGCTGCAGCTCTTAGACGTTTTGCCCCTGAAAATTGCTAGCGTGTCAACTGGTCACCTCATATATGAACAGATGTGATTTGGGTTCCGGCATCTTCATGAACCGACTCTACAAGAGACTCGTATTCATCCATGATCTCAACCACGTCTGTATACTTTTGTTCATTTTAGCCATGATAGACAATTATTAATCAACAATTGGCTATTTTTACATTGTATGTCTTTATTAGCTGCTTTTTTAGCACATTTTAGCCACGAGAAAAACTCGGTTAATATCCTACCCATTATATGTGAAACATCTCTGGCCAAAATGGTCCACTCCGCATCATCAAGCTGGTAATGTTTGTAAGTCTCATTGTGGTTTATGGGAAGACAGCTGATTAAATGCAAGGATTTGGACAATGACAGCTGACCCAAACCAGTGTTCCATATGACCGTTCTGGCATGGGATACGCCAACCTGAAAATTTATATTATCCGACACAATGCGGAACGATTTTCCTTCTTTTAAGGCATCAATGAGCTCTGAATTGAAGTGGCCAGATATTTGTTCCATGATTTTTAACATTCCGGAGTGACTCAATGTGATTCCCAATTAGCTGTAGCTGATCATATACCTAAAGAAACAAAGTTTGAAGTGATAGTTTTACATGTTTTCTTTTACTCTGAATCCAATATTTTTTAAGATGGCATAATCAACAGACTTCAAGAAAACAAGTTTGTAAGATTGTTTTATTCACATAAATATTTGATTTTTGCAGCTTACAATTCTTATAAATGACATCTAAAAAATATAACATTTCAAAGTTATAAAGGATAATAAACACGCTTTAAACTTTTGCTTTAACAAGAGCCATGTTAGACATGGATATCCCATTGCCAAATCAAATTGGCAAAGATGAGGAAATATTGGTGCCATAGTTACGGCCTTATCATAGGATATGGGTGATGATGGGGTATATAGACAAGAGCTGTCCCATGAGACAGCGCGCTCGACTTTTTCGATGCTTGACAGTGAAAAATGGCACATCTCGCTGGCACCAGACCAGAAAGAAAATGCTACTGCACATGTTATACGCTACCCCTAGGTATACTATAAGAACCATGGTCTTGAACGGGAAAATGTACTAATCCATTTCAACCTAAAACGCGCAGTTCGGTAAATGTGTAGTATGGATATTGAACAAGTGGTTATTTATCTTTCATTTTGTACCGGTCACATTCCTTCAATATTCCTTATCTAAGAGAAACAACACATAGTTTATAGTTTCATCAACGTTACAGAAAAAAACTTAAATGACACGTCATCTCATCATGGGGAATATTTATGCCCAGTAATATGGTAATCCCTTGATGGATGACACAGTTATGGACCGGACAGGGAAAAAACCTGTTGACATTTGACCTCCAATTGTGACCTTGACCTTTGAGCCAGGGGTCCGGGTTTTGCCTAAGACACGTCATCGCATCTTGTGGAAAATTTGTGCCAAGTAATATTAAAATCCCTTCATGAATGACAGAGTATTGGACTGGACACGAAATTGCGGACGGACGGACAGAATGACGGGTGGAAAAGTGCATTCCTGTAGTCCCCGAAACTGGTTTTCAACCAGTATGTCACTAATAAATAACATAAATAGGTACCAATGTATGACTTCAAATTCAAAATCCTTTCTAAGACGGATATCATTCATCATTTCGAGTTTTATAGTATAACTGTGAATAGTTTGCATTCTGTTTTTGTTTGTTTACATTTCGCTTGAGTGTGCACACTGCTGTGACCTCTAGACCTGATGTTCATTAGGGAAGTTCACGCAAGTTTTTTCTGTAACGTTGACGAAAGCATAAAACACGTGGAGTATCTCTGTAATATAAAACATGTACAGTGGCTTTTCTTAGTGGTCTGGTGCCTGTGGCACATATGTGGAAGCTGGAGCTGTCACTGAAGGGGAGATAATTCATGAAATATTGGTCTAGAGTTATGGCCCTTGTGTCAGATGACGAGGAATAACTATTCTAAGTCTGGAGCAAATCCATCATTTAGTTACAGTGATAAAGATAAAATAGAAAAAGTGCATCAAAACTTTAACCAAGTTGTGGACGCGGAAGGACGCCGACGCTAGGGTGAATAGGATAGCTCACCATATACTTCGTATTGTAGAGCTAAAAAAATAGGATGTGCATCAAAACTTAAACCAATGTGCGGAATTCCAGGTCGAGTAGATGGCTCACCATAAACTTCTTTAAGGTAGTTCTGCACGTTCAGATCAAATTTTCTTTCCAAATCGCAAGTCGCGGATAGAATTTTTTCTACAATGTAGATTTCAATGAAACTTCTCACAGTCGTCATCGCTTCTGGTTGATGTTTATCAAACTTGCAGACCTACCTTAAATCAAGCTAAAACTGTATCCTTGATGAATATGTAAAATGTTCAATGTTTAGTATCAAACTTTTAAGACTGTTTTGACTTTTCAAGTATGACGAGCTTTTTATGTTGTGCGTTGAAATTCACATGCCTTATATAGTTTTGAAACAAATCTAAAACAAAATTCCAAAACTGCTTAACTGTTATTCTAAATCAATGACAAAATATTATATACATGTTAACCAAATTCAAAAGCAAAGGCATGAATCCTATGTTTCCATATGTCACATATATGTACATCTATTTATTCAAACAAAAGATCCTCACAACATATCTGTAATAAACAGCAACAAATTTAACAGAAAAGAAAACATCAACAAAAACAATAATAAAGGGGTAAAAATACCCCTTACTTTAATAACTAATCATACCAAAAACATACTGCATGGTAAAAACTAAAGATCTGGTACATATGTAGCAAAGACACTGTGTTTCGGAGTGATAATAACTTGAGACGTATTTATTTATTAGTTTTAAAGACATCGCGTAAGTCTATGTATTTATTTAACAACCTTACTACACAAGGTAACAGTCACAAATTAGTTAAACTTAAGTGTTTTTTACACTAGTCATGTAATATATTTTTGAAAATAGAAACAAACACTTTGATAATAAAAAGACGACTTCTTTATAACTAAATATCACTCAATCTGACTGCTTTTTTCAGACTGTTTTCTCAGTGTTAAAAACATGAACATGAACCAAACTTTGAACCTCAAACAAACAAAAAATACAACTTTAATTACATTCTGGTTTGTCTGTTCATTTGCTTAAGTGATAGCCACCACTTTCTGAATATTCTGAAATCCGATGAACACTGCAAATCATTGGCAAAACTGATTCGGTTGCTTTTGCATTTCCCATTTTCCCTGTAGGCAGGGCAACTGTCAGCAAAACTTCGGCAAGAAGGGGTTGTTCACTTATTAGACTTTGTACAATATGTCAAACGGGATTAATTTAAGACGAAACTCATTTTTTAATTGTTTGTCCTGTGTATAACAATACAAGAACAGTAATATTTAATGACATTATTTCGAATGATGTATATATCAACATGACAGACAGTGAAAAACTAGTCTTCTTTATGAGTAATTATCAGAAAAAAATTATAAAGTTTCTAGTTAGAGCATATATGTTAAGAAGAAGCTTGCTTTATGATAAGTAAATATAAGATACTTTGCAATTATTGATACACAATACATGTAATATGTTTTTATCCATTTTTATCAGTGTTCAAATTATATATAGAGAGATGTACATTCGATCTCATTCATGTTTCGCTCTTAGTATTGTTCACAAATTATGTTAAATGTAGTAATAAGGTGACTTATAGGTCCGATGGGCCGGGTGTCTTTTGATGTATTTGCACTATGTATTCGGAATTTATGTATACACAAGTCACTATTATAATAAACAATTTACTTACTTACTTACTAGACTGTTGAGTAACTCACTCCATTTGAAATTACACAAACTGTAGAAATCCTTGTCACTTAATATATTTCCCTTGTTACAACATTCTGAAGAATCATGTTCAATATCATATAAAAGTTCCTGATTTTTTTCCCCTTAATGGCGATGACATTATCTTCATGGCAATCTCCCTGGCACTTGAGATAACTGAAATAATAGACACTTGGCATTGAGATACGTATTTTATTTATAAAAAGCAAGAAAGGATGTCAAAATTGTTTGTCACATGCCCCCATTACCATACTTTGATTCATAACTTACTAAAATATAATAATATTAACCAAAGTAATAATAAGTTTTTGTAATTATATTACCTCCCTTTAATGGAAATTGATGTCATATAATTATCAGTATTTGTAGGGTACACCTAATATAAAATGACATTAAATAATTGGAAACAATTGTTACAAACTATTTCATTAGATGGTGAGAACATTTTGGCGCAAGGTTCACATGCACAATATCTATATTACATATTTTGCATTTCTTCTGGCTAGAAAGATATAAAATGTATTACTATAAACGGAATCATGCAAGTGACACCAATAAACATTACAGGCAACCTCCTAACAAAAAACTGGGATTTGAAAATGACAAATATTTCTTTAAAAAATGTGCTACTAGCCATGATAATGAGCAATCCTACAAAGCTTGGTTTGAGATTCCACAAGTATTTTCAGTGGAGCATTTGTGACAGACCGACAGACAGACAAGACAAAATTAATATCATGCAAACTATTCTTTAAATCAATATAATGATATCGATTTTCGATTGAAAAATGCTTGTTTTCCAGATGATCAACGTACTTAAACATTTCCCTTACCATAAACATTCCATCGTAGTCCGCCATTATTGGTGTGTGCCTGACCCACTGTGTCAAACTCCAACACAGTGTTACTTCCCCTTATTGGTACAGCACGTATAAACTGGGCTGAATTTCAGCCGAGTTATATTTTTCATTGATTTAATTTTGTTGTACAAAGTTTTTAACTCAGTAGTTAAATATTATATATATTTTGCTTGTAAAACGAGCAGAAAACTAAAAAATAATGCAGTAATAATAAAATTACTTCTTTTTCTGGTGTTGTGACGCGCACCTGCTAAATTACTTTTTTATTTTGAGTACAGTGAGAGAATTTGACGAACGACATACTGCAAAATATAGATACATTAGAATCTTGCATTATGTTCTTAAAGGTTGTGACATAAATGTCAATTTGCCTGTAAATTATTGCACGCTTTGATTGTTTGACAATATTCCTGCGCGGAGGTTGCCACTGTGTAGCAGTTAAGGGGTAGGTTATCCAGACTAGATCGACGTTGGTGATAATTGCCAATAAATCGGTTAACGGGTGTCTAAAAATGTCCGAGTTTAGTGTATAATCCGACTTTAGGGCGAATTACCCTATCGTAAGCTTGTCATTTTAGACAGGCTGTTCTTAAAATATTTGATGTAGTGTAACTTAACATTTAGAACAAATGCTGGCTTAGCTTCAAGTACTGAGTATTTGCAGATCACGACGAAAGATAGCTTATGACGTCATACTTTTGATGTCATCAAAATTGAAATATACGAGGGTTGATCAAAAGTAATGTCGTAGGAACTAGATAGATCTATATATATATATAAATGCGTGAAATGAAACAAAGTAACATAAATTCATATCCAAAAACTACCTTGACCTATTTGAAATATTTTGCAAAATCGAAATATCTACTTGTGTTGAACGCATGTCAGGGGCGTAGCTGACGCTTCTAGAATATCTTGAGGGGTTTCAGACTCTGGGGTCATGCTCCCCCGAAATTTTAACAATTTCACCCAATTATTGTTAAAATGGCGGGTAGAAGATAATAAGGATGGTACAGTATTGTAAAAATTGATTGCAAGTTCTACTTTTTATTTATTAGATTTTTCTTCTATTATTTTTGTTGGATTCGGTGAAATTCTTTAAATGCCACTAGAATAAATGGTCCTGCCGAATTGTTATCCTACCGCGACAAAATGACGTTAAGAGCTATAAGTTTGCTTTGTCATGCAAACAAGATCTGACACAAAAAGTAAAAATTAAGTCTTGCAAATTTTTACTTTTCGCAAGTTGACGTTTGCACGACAGTTGCTGCGTCATATACTTCAACTTTTAAACATTTCAAGGGACTTTTGTAGTACAAGACGTTGAAATTTGATGCTTAATTTCCAGTTGTAGCCTGTCTCTCTGGTCGAAAAGTCAATGGTGAAGACAAAATTACGTATTTTACGTTTTAATTAGTTTTATAGAAATATTCATTCCTTGTACAGTACATAATGAACTCGGTTTTACGACATAGTAATTCCTTGTTATAACGTTCAAACGGTAAATAAATTCGTTTATAATAAACGAAAGTATATGATTTCGAAATTCAACGTTTAACGATGATTTAAGAAGTAAATGCTATTATTTGTACGTATATACGGGAAAAAACCAGATTAGGACTTTTTGCAATGATTTGAAAGAAGTCCCAATGTGGTTTATACCCGTATAAAAGCACAAAAATAGCATCTAATTTTTATATTTACATTTTTACGACAGCTTTATACAAAACTAATAGTTTGCTTTCCATGAGTATCAGAAAATCAAAATAAATGTCAGGATATCGATCTTTTCAACATCTAAATAGAACAGCTAAAAAGACACGCCCACGGTCAATTGTAATTTGCCGTCCGATGAAAATACAGTTCCTGGTTTTTATTAAACATACCGTCAAATCCAGTGAAAAATCATGCAGAAGTGTCGATTCAATTTTGATCTTTACCATCAGAAAAAATTAGTGTAAGTTATAATTCAATGTTCTTTTTTTTTTTAATTTTGAAAGAATTTTTCAAATGACGCCATTTTGTTAATGCTTTTTTGTGAATGACGTCAAGTTGCCCGTGCAATCTCCCACAAAGCGCCGTCTTTGATATTATAACACCAATGCTGTTTATACGAAAATAAACGCCTTTTTCTTTACAAACAAAATGTACGGTGAATGTAAATATTTCGACATAACTACATTTATCCGAATCCTGTTTTGTTATAATTATGATTTATTTAAAAATATCGCAATAAAAGTCCTTTCGTTATAATTATGAATTTAGATTTCGATAATAAAAATGATTTATGTATGTCACTCAAGTGAATCCGTCCTACAGCAGTAATTGTTCTGTATATATTTTGAATTAATTGCTAAATCATGCATGGATGCTGTTGTAAAATTTAAAGTCTACGTACTTGTTGAACAGCTCGCGTATATGCATGGTGGCAAACCCACGTGACTTTTCCGTACGGTACACACGAGGAAAATAACCCATTTTTCTGTCTTCATCGCTTTTTTTATGAAAATTTGTCAAGTAATAAACGAAATTATAAGCAAAAATGTTACCTGAATTGAGCTATTTTCCCCGTGTATACGATACCGAAAAGTCAAATGGCTTGTTCCACCCTGTATATGTTTACAAACTTAAAAGTAAGTCAAAACCACCATTTTGATGAGGAGTTTGACATGTATTATTGCATCCATGCCAACTATCACTGTAATCATCGAAACAACACAAGACTCTGGCTCGGTGTATATATACTCGGCGAGCGCTGTTACCAACGCCTGCAGGCTTGTTTACTGTCGTTTATCTCTATTGTACATTACTATAACTGACTCTCGGTATAATTGATTCGACGTTGATCGTGCACGTTTGTTCTGCAGCACTTTGTAAATAACGGAGACTTCCGTACAAACGCTCGGTTCTTTTCTCTCTCGAGTAACACTCAGTAGTAGTATGTTTGCATAATGTTTCGGATTTTTTCAATGAAAGCTTAACATTTATTTGACTTACTGGATCTCACAGCTCAGGATTTTTCTTAACCCTTTGGTAAGTTTAAATAATTTCACATGTATATTTCTGAGAGTAATGCGTATATATTTGTAGATTCTATTGCATATTGTCTAAAATGTAATGTATATTTATTCAAATTAAACAACATATTATTATTAATACATGTATTTGTAAACTGGTGGTTTTACAACGAACATGTCAAGTCTGCAAATAAGGGGTATCTTCTCTCTGTAATTAAAGGTAAATGAGTGCCAAATCGTTATGTGGAAGTTTTTTTCTTTCGTGATAGAAAATACAACATTTGTTTACGTTTTATATGATTTTTATCTGTATATAAATATATGTATATGAATAAACTTAGTGACTAAAGTAATAGAGCCAGGTAGTTTTTGTGTGTTAGTTTCGTACAATGTTAATCAATATTCATAAAAGTTAAGATAGTGCCGAAGTACATTTATTTTTGGAACAGAAATACTTTCACTATGTGACTATTTGGAAAAAATAATTGTAGTTTTGAATTACCATACGACAACGCGTTATTAAAGCCCCACTTGCTGTAAATGAAAGACAATATATCAGCATTATATTTATTAACCCATATCATGCTGGACACGATTGATTCTGCCTTTGCGACCAGTGTTGATCATGATCCATGCAGCCAGTATCTTTTTTAAATTAGTAAGCACCCCTTTTAACAGTTAATGGTACTGTCCAAATTGGAAGATGGACAAGTTTATTATAGAAAGTTAAGCAGGGTATGGGTTAACAAACGAGTCGATAGTTGTAACCTGACTGTCATTTAAGTAATGCGAGAGAAGTTAATTGTAAAACTAGTCTAGGATCGGCGACATTTGAAAATCAATACATGTATATTAACCAAAGAATTACAATGTTGATCTAGAGTGTATTTCTGAGTTGAAGGTTATCAGTCTATGAAGTTAAAAAAAACCCTGAGGTTTTCGATGTAGGTGAAACTGGCGATCCGCTACTCGGTGGTAATTTAAAATGTGCGTGAGAGAGATTTCTAACCAAATGACCGGTCATTACTAACCGCATCCTAGGGGAATGACGTGTCACATTTTCAGAGCAAAAATTTGTCACCCATTTATTGTTGAATAATGAGCCACGGGGAGTAATGGGAATATACATTAGTATGATATTTTGTCATTTTTGTTGTGATTTTCTTTGATGTTTAAAAGGGCCTGGTAGAAAGTGTATCATTTGCGATACAACACGCGAATTCTACGTGGATTTTTATGTACATGTATTTTAACAAATTGACATGGGTATGCCGCAACACTGTTCAACTGAACATTGTGATTTATCTCATTTTTCAGGAAAGCTGGACTCGTGTTTGAATCTTAGACTCATACTTTGCAATGTTAAAATGTCTTTTTTTGTCCTATCTTTGTTTAAAAGGAACGGAGTTTTATGAAATTTTGAAAAAATATTAGCATGTACTATAACAAAATTCTAATTATAAAAAGGATAAAATATGTGTAATATTTCCGTCAGTGAGTTAAGGCCTTTGATGTGGATGATGATTTGGTATATGTTTAAGATTCGAATCATGTACATTGAGTTAAAACACGCATACAGTGCTATTGTATCAAAATTTAATTGAAAATTAAATTCTAGTGTAAAAGAGGAGTAGTTTATGGAATATTTCTGCTGGAGATATGCCTCTTGTGCAACTCGATGTGGATACATATATTTTATGTTTGAATTAAATCCATTAAGTTATGACAGAGATACAGTGATAGTGCATCGACACATTGACCTGAAAAACATTGAATAAAAGGGACATTATTCATGGGATATCGGTCTTTGATTTAAATGCAACACACCGGACACGTTAAAAAACCAAACTGTCTATTCGCAAAGAGCCAGGCTAAGTTAGCCGGACAGGCCCGTATCTAAAAAGGATTTTTCTCTATCTGTTCTGGGGGCTTTATCTCACTCTGTCCCTCTGTTCACATTGCTCTGTACCTGTACTAATAGAGGATGTATTTCGCGCCCTGTGTGGCTGCGTTTGCTATATGTAAGCGTCCTGTGAGCGTGTTTATTATGAAAAGGGCGCTATGCAAATCTGGTATTATAATAATAATAATAGTATAGACCAGCTTAAATCTACTAGCAACTTAAATTTCAGTTTTAAAGTCCCAAGTCAAAGTTCAGGCTTAGAATGTTGATAAATACGGGCCTATTCAACTAATGGAATGCCGGCAACACCAGACGGCGCTTTGAACATTGATCGTCGCCGTGCCGTCCGTGTTTACACATTTTTCTCTTTATAGTATTAATGTCTTGGAGCACATAGTACACGGAATACAGGCAGAATATTGATTAAGTGTCAAAACATTACATTTCATTGTAGTAAAAATTCTTTCGTTCACCTTGTAGGAAACACGTGGTAATCTGCGACACCTAAAATGTCGACGCCACCAGATGGCGCACTACCGGCCGTCGCTCTGCCGCTCGTGTTTACACATTCTTCCAGTGCATACACAAACGATGCCAGTTGTATCGTTGACAATGATTCGTTTACAGGTAAGTAAAAGAATTCAGGTATAATTGTAAAACGAAATTGTATTCTTTTTAACGTGTTATTATTTTTTTAAGCTTTGGTGGAATGATGGCGGGGCCCGTAAGGAGGGGAAAACTGCGCCGTAACTACTAAAATAAGGGGGAAATTGCGTCCTGATAAAAGCAGTATTTTTCATAAATAAGAAAGAAAATGATTTAAAAGCACATTGTCTCATGTTTTAAATTGTACAGTTTACATTATCATGTACATCTAGAAAGGGTTTTATTGGTTATGATAATTATGTAAAAAGAAAAAAATGAGGGGAATATCTTTCAGAAATAGGGAAAAACATACTTTTTGGACAGGGGAATGGGGCCGAATTTCGGCCCCCAAAACGGCCTAAAAATCAATTGGACTAACATAATTCCAATTTAGATCAATTAGTACATTTTTAACGTGTTCGGAGACTTTGTTCTCGGAAAACTTAATACGCGAATAATTATCACAAAAATATATGATAGCATGCAATTTTACTTAATCTTACTTTGACAGTTATATAGGGACTTCTTCTTAGTGGAATGATTCAGGGCACTGACTTCGAATCACTTGCCCCAAAGTGATGTTGGGTCGAAACCTCAATTATCGTGTAGAAATTCATCCAGCTGGCTAACGAATGGTCGAGTGTTTCAACCCAGATGCCAACCTATGCCCGAAACCATGTCCGATGGAACAAATGTGAATTCCTCCACGCATCAAACTAAACAGCGTCCCTACTAAACCAAGCAAGAAAGGAACCAATATTCTTATGTAAAAAATGTAATTCCATTCCTGAAAGAGGTAGAATATAAACCCGAACACTTTAGATCCGATAACAGAAATACATCTTATCAAATTTAGTTGAAAAAGTACTGATTTGTGAACATGTCATCATCGTACCAACAACCCAGGGTTCGAGTGTAGGATTAGGAGATGTGCAAGAACAAGATTCCGTAGAAAAGCGACTTTTATGCAGAGGTGTTAAATTGTTAATGCTTACCCCGAGTAAAACTCCTGCCTAAAACAACACCTTTTTTACATAATAAATTTGAAGTATGAAATAAAACCTATTTATATGCACATTATTAGGATACAATACTACTGCATACTGGTAATTTGCAACACATATTCAATATTTGCCTTCTCATTTCAGAAATTCTTAACGAAGACTTTGACTCCTATGTGATGACGCCGTGGTCTTGGAACAAAGACGATAACGGAAGCGATAAAATGTATCTTCTGCCAATAGCTTTTGCTACCGTGGTGATGAACGTACTTGTTATAATAACTTTTGTACGAGAGAAAATGACGTCAGCCCTTGACGTCATTCTGATTGGAATATCAGTGTCGGATACTTTAACAGTTTTGATTCCTTGTGCTGCGACAATGTTTATGTATTTCGACGGTGTATTTCCTGACTATATTTCATTTGATAATTGTATGCTTTGGGGCTATCTTACAAAGTACCTACCGACAATCACCCACAATGCATCTATCTGGTTGACGCTTGTTCTTGCATATGACAGATACGTCGCCATAAGTCGTCCCTTTCTTATTAGACGACTGTGCTTACCTCGAACAAGCGTTTTCGTGATCGTGATTGTTTACATCTTTGCAACACTTGGACATATTTGTAGATTTATTGACACCAAATATGTTCCTGTGAAAATTGTTTCTGCATCATATTTAGATAATATAACAGCATTACAATATAATATTAGTGACAGAAGCGCAACCGTTACAGACATTACAAATAGCACAGGTTTATATGAAATGGAATCACTTTGCAATAACGCAGATGGAATTGAAACATGTAGAGCTGTGTATACGCCGATATTCGAAAATTTTAAATATTACGAATTCTGTTATTATTGGTTTGTGATATTGTTTGTAAAATTTATTCCATGTACATGTATGATAATATTTGACACTCTAATGTTGAAAAGTTTACGTCATGCGGAACATATTCGACACATAACATCAACCAAAAATCAGTATCGTGTTCAGTCGTCTCAAAGCAGAGTGAAATACTACGAAAGCAGACGAATGACAATCATTGTCATTATCGCTATCATAATCGTCATAATTGTCGAACTTCCGATTGGAATTATTCTCATATTTTGGACCTTGTCGGAAATCCACGACCAAGAATTCATCACCGAGAGAGATTTGAACATGTTAAGTAGACTAGCAAATATTATAGTTTCCGTCAGTTATCCAATTATACTTCTGTTATACTGCTGTATAAGTGCGCGATTCAGAGCCGCCTTTGCTCGCCTCTGCTGTTGTGTACGAAACAAATGCTCCCGTTTTATCGCCGACAACGGCGATCCGTCAGATGTTTGAATAAATAAAAGTTTCAAAGTTTATTGAAAGTCAAGGCCCTTATGGGCATCTGACATAAACATTACACATCATACAACATGGCATACTAAACAAGATATATTTATGTACAAGTACAAGGAGTATGAGAAATAGTATTAAGGTTATGGGCCCTCGATCACAGCCGGCAAACTACATGCCCTCCATATACTATCTCGGCACTCTCAGGTTTTAAATTAATGGACAGCCAAAGAATGCCGAGCCACCCCAAGGAGAACACGCACCACAAAGTGTGATTACGGGTCCATCGGCCCAAAACTTTCAAATTATCTAAAACTAGACATTATATTTTTGCAAAATACTACCAATTTAAATAAAGTTGTTCTATTTTCACAGAAAATTCAATAGCATTAGGATGTTTAAAAAGTAATATTCGTCTATATATTTTTTCTTACATTATTAAAGTTAGTGCATTTAAAGAGATAATGAAATTCATCACCTAACATGCTACTGTTACATAAGTGACAGATTCTTTGTTCTCTAGCAATATTATAAAACGTATGAAAAGTGTTTTAAGGTAGTTCTGCACGTTTGATAAACCGGAAGTGATGGCGTGACGCCATTTTTCCGGAAAACGTAGAATAAAGACTGGATTCGGCGTACGGAACAGAAAATCATTTTATGAATTAATTGCAACCTGTGAGTAAATTTATTACAATGGTACTGTTGCTATATTGTAAAGTCAAAATATGATATTAAAACATATCGCATGTTAAATAATTCAAAATAACGTCCTAAAATTAGCGTGAAATGTCCGGTTTACTTTAATCATGGTCAAATATCTCAAAAATAAGCACACGGACCTATATATTTTATTTCATCAAATTATAGGCCATGTCTTTATTTACAACTGTGAGAGGTTTCATCAAAATCTACATTGCAGAAAAATTTCTATTCGCGAAAATGTTAAGAAAGTTATGATTTTTCCATAGACTCTCATTATGAAATATTGCGTAAGGTCCCTATTTTTCAAATCAGTCTAGCAAAAAATCAAGCACACGACCCTATCTTTTTTATTTGCTTAATTTTCTAGGTATATTCTGAAGTTTTGAAAAATCAGTGTTTAATCAAATTCTACATTGTAGAAATAATTTCGATCCAAACGTGCAGAACTACCTTAATATAGCTTAACTTCTCGCTCGCTCGAATTGTAGGTGTATTTTTGAAACATGATCATGTAAAGTTGTATTACCATAAAGTTTTGGTGAAAATCCAGAAAATTTTCACAAGAACGTAGTTTTACTTTTCTCGGGTGTTTAATTTGTTTAGTTTCTGGCTGTGAAGGCTCATAAGTTAATCCATAAAACATTTGACGTATGTTTTCCTCTGATGAAGGTATAATTGGTTATACAAAGACTGCCTAATGTACTGCAATAAACTTTTATTTCAGCTTTAACACACACACACTTTGCTAAGTACAAAAAATGTTCAACCGGTGACATCAAAGGCGCCGTATTTGTACGGCATTCCTCCAGTGCCACATGTACACGATAATAATAGAAACGTTAAAGTATTTGTCATGCTTTTGTACTCATTTTTGCTGTATTTTACGGAAGAAAACTCGCACATCATGCCATTGTTTTATCTTTGGTGCAGTTTTCATGACACACAAAGTGTATGCCATAATTTTCGCTTTGAAATAAATTGATCAGAAACATAAACTAAAATTCGCCAGACTGACAGGTAACGTCTTTGCGATAGACAGTAGAATAATTATAGGTTATTAGCTTTGTATCGGGAAATATGCACGAGTTCTTCAGTGGAAATATTGCGCGACTTTAGGAGCGCTATATTCTTCCGCTGAAGAACGAGTGCATATTTCCCGATGCAAAGATAATAACCTTTTTATTACATACGCATTTTCACGTATAAAAATAATGTAAATACTACGAATTTGTTCAATAGCCTGAATAGTGTTGACAATACTGAACATAATAAAAGAAACAGTGCAACAACACACACTAAATTACGTCACGCACCCGATATGAAATTCAGGCGTCAGTGTATGGAAAAATATTGACATTTCCGGTACCAGTGTAACTTAACGGGGAATAGAAAATAGTATGTAAGAAGATTCAATAGAAACAGATTCGTTTGATACCGTATTATCAAGATGTGTCTCAGTGAAACAAAGCAAGTCGTAATCAAGCCAGTTATCTTTTATATAATTAATCTTATTTCTAATACTTCTTACATTTTGACTGTATATAGATAAACAGTTTTCATCTGTATCGCTTGGACCTGGATTTTTCTCAACATCTCCGCTTAACAATAGTATTATCTCAAAAATGTATAATGTTTCCAGATTAAAAAATAAAACATCAAGATTTGATGCGATTACCGTACTACAGGACTCAAAGATATTATTTGCGACGCAACCCGTGCGAAAAATGAACAGGAAGTCCTGGGATTATCCCAGGAAGTCCCAGGACTATCCTGGGATAATGTCCTGAAAATATCTCAGGAATTCCTGGGATAGTCCTGGGACTTTTCACGCCGTTAAATGGGAATGGGACAATCCCAGGATTTTCCTAGGAACAGGAAAAAACAGGACACCAGAACTCCAAGAAAGCTATGCTGTCCTGCTATCCTGAAAATCCCAGGAATGTCCTGGGATTTCCTGATGTCAGGAAATGAAAATATAATATTGTCCTGTTCTCAGGAAAGCGCAGGAATGTCTTGAGAATTCTTGAAGTCAGGATATCCCAGGACAATTGTCCTGTCTTCAGGAAATTCCAGGAATTCCTGATGTCAGGAAATTTCAGAAGAATTGTCCTGTCTTCGGGAAATCTCAGGACAATATTCCTGTCTTCAGGTAACCCCAGGACATGTAATTGAATACCTTGTAAACATGATTTGAAATTCTCTTAGGCGGGAAATACAGTTAACAAATTGTATTTACAGGATTATCATTTGCAAATAGTAAAAATGTTCTCTAGTTAAAAAGCATACGTCATGTACATTGAAACAATACAATCAGTGTCATAGCAGAAATATTAATTTCTTGGCACATCATAAATCAGCTCAGATATGTGCATACATGGCAAAAATAAACTAGGTGTAAATACTACATTTAGTATAGAAACATAAAATTATGAGCTTTATATTGATCAAAAAGCTCTTATCATTCTATGATCTGTTCACTTTTAAGAGTGAAACTGTCTTTGATCAAACATGTACAGATAATCTAAACAGTACTTACACATCTGACTGATTTTAAAGAAAAAATACTTTTCTAAATAACTTACCAGTATTGTTTTATAAAATCATTAAATCAAGGAATACATTTAGTATTATTTCTAAAAGTTTATACAGAAATAATTTGCTAAACTTACCACAATTATAGAATATATTCCTGTTACACCAACAACACCACAGCACAAGTGCTTAATGATACAGTTTCTACCAAAACATGGGTCTTCAACACAGGATGTAATTAACTTACTAGACAATTACAAGATCATGTTTCAAATTAATTACCATCTTTCAGTCTGTATCTTTTAGAAAAAGTCCTGTGTTTTTCCTGTCAACAGGACAATTTTTCTATCAAAAGTCCTGTCTTTTAGTGTTAAAGTCCTGTCTTTCAATGTTAAAGTCCTGTCTTCAGTGTTATAGTCCTGTCTTTTAGTGTTTAAGTCCAGTCTTCAGGACCTTTTTGCGGCCTTGCTAAAAGAATCTCAGGAAATCCCAGGATAATTCTGGGATTTCCTGAGAACAGGAAAATATTTCTGCACGAGAAGTGACAACAACAGTAGAAAAACAAACATTATTAACACTTAAGAATACTAATGACCGGTTCTTTACAAAACAAAAACAGCATCGGGCAGACGAACCAAATCCCGTGACATATCCCATACCCGTAATGTTGGATCCTAATTTACCCCCAGTGTTCAAAATGAACAGAAAAAAGTAATATAACATCTCTATTGTCGAAGAAGATGAAAGAAAAAACAGGCCACTAGCAAAAAGTGGAAATAGATATTATTGTCATTTTATATTTAAGATTTAACTAATCAATATACGTTTAGCTAACTGTTAAACGGATTACCTGTAATGCGGATAATTACGCTTTATTGTATAGAAAATGAATTATCCATTAAATCATTTTAGTTTTGTGACATAAATGAATAGAAATAGACCAACTTTTTATTGAGGTAGAAGAAGGTCGAAACTTAAAAAAATGTTCTGGTCAAATACTGTTATTGCAAACATGTGGAGTAACAGCAACAAAAATAATAAAATAGCTTATTTGAGTAAGAAATTTACGCGCATGCTTTACCTAATAGCAAATCTTAAATAAATGCAGTTATTTATAGGTTGGTTTTGATAATAACAAACTTCCATACTGTCAATATAACAAACTTCCATACTGTCAGTATAACAAAATTTCATACTGTCAATATTACAAACTTCCATACTGTCAGTATAACAAAATTTCATACTGTCAATATAAACTAAATTCCATATTGTCAATACAACAATCTTCCATACTGTCAGTATAACAAACTTCCATACTGTCAATATAACAAACTTCCATACTGTCAATATAACAAACTTCAATACTGTCAATATAACAAAGTTCAATACTGTCAATATAACAAACTTCCATACTGTCAGTATAACAAACTTCCATACTGTTAATATAACAAAATTTCATACTGTCAATATAAACAATATTTCATACTGTCAATATAAACAAAATTCCATACCGTCAGTATAACAAAATTTCATACTGTCAGTATAAACAAATTTTCATACTGTCAATATAACAAAATTTCATACTGCCAATATAAACAAAATTTCATACTGTCAATATAACAAACTTCCCTACTGTCAATATAATAAACTTCCATACTGTCAGTATATCAAAATTTCATACTGTCAATATAACAAAATTTCATATTGTCAATATAACAAACTTCCCTACTGTCAATAAAATAAACTTCCATACTGTCAGTATATCAAAATTTCATACTGTCAATATCACAAAATTTCATACTGCCAATATAAACAAAATTTCATACTGTCAATATAACAAAATTTCATACTGTCAATATAAACAAAATTTCATACTGTCAATATAATAAACTTCCATACTGTCAGTATATCAAAATTTCATACTGTCAATATAACAAAATTTCATACTGTCAATATAAACAAAATTCCATACTGTCAATATAACAAACTTCCATACTGTCAGTATAACAAAATTTCATACTGTCAGTATAAACAAAATTTCATACTGTCGATATAACAAACTTCCATACTGTCAATATAACAAACTTTCATATTGTAAGTATAACAAAATTTCATACTGTCAATATAACAAACTTTCATACTGTAAGTATAACAAACTTTCATACTGTCTATATAACAAATTATTGTACAAGATTTCATACTGTCAGTATAACAAAATTTCGTACTGTCAGTGTACTGTCAGTATAACAAAATTTCATACTGTCAGTATAACACTCTCATAGCAAATACACACTGCACATGTTCAAGTATGACAACATGTTGGTATTTACAAAGTTATACATCTTTAGTGAAAAATAAAACGAAGATATCGACATTTAGCGGTAAAGGGAAACCACGAATTATTGTATGTGCTGTACCGTTAGATCATAACTATGTCAGTATGTGCTGTATGTATAAAGAGACGGAGTGATTTTGATATCACGCAAAATCAATTTAGGATATGTACAATTATTATGTGGAGTGCACATAGAAAGGAAAAATTGGAGCCGCGTCATGAGAAAACCAACATAGTGGTTCGCTTTTAAAGCCTATTGGAATTGGAGAAACTGTTAGCGAAGGCTGGTCTGGATCCATGCTGATCACAAAGCCACTATGTTGGTTTTCCCGTGGCACGGCTCATATGCTGTTTACATATGAGGAAATGTACATTGAATGAATATAACTTTTGTACCGGATTATATTTTTCGAAACATGTTTAATATACATTTAAGGATATGTACATTAAATGAATTTAACTTTGATATCGCATTATATTTAAAAAATAAAAAAAGTGTGTTATTGGATTAAAATAATTATGTGCATACATTTATGGTGTGGAATGTATACAGAACGGAAACCGGTTTTACATATGCGAGATACATTTATGGATACGTACATTAGATGAATATAACTTTCGTATAGGTTTATATTTTTCAAAAAAGTGTTATACTGGATTAAAAACAATGTGTACCAGCGGCCGTTGGTTAGTACCTTTTCTTAAGATCATTATTGAACGGAAGGGAAAACAACCGTAATAGCAATTGGTGTAGAAAAGGCGTGGTTTTCTCGCTTTACCTATCATACAATTTGATAATGAATCAGTTGACGGCATTAATCCGCATTCATTAAGCATCTATTGCTGAGAGACTAAATTCAAGTCTACACCATTGTTACTGTTTGTTTGGGTCGGAAACGTGACAGGGTTTCCTTTATCCCAGGGATTTTCAGTCATCTGATCTGTCGGGTCCGGTAACAAGTGGTCAATATCTCCAATCTCATTAACAGTGCGCACTTTGTCTTTAGGTCTGATTTTATAGAGAATACGGTCATCGGATGTCCAGAAACTTTTGTCTATTCTGTTGTCTTCCCTTGCCTGTTCTAGTTGTTGCACAATAAATTGCCTCTTTTTAGTTAAATCATCTGTAACAAACACTTTAAATTCAGCAGATTTGTGATGTTTCATGTTGGATTTGCTCATGAACACGCGCTGTTTTGTTTTCCAATGTTTGAGTTTGCATAAAACTTGCACACAGCCATCGCGTACCGGGCCGATGGGATGCGATCTCTCAATGTCGTCAACAGTTATGGGCGTGGTGACATTCATTTTATTGTTGCATATGTTCACTATGATCTGACCAGTGTCAGTGCGATTTGCTGCTTTGTTTAAAATTTGACCAATTCTGAGGGCATTTATGCTGGGGATATTGGATGTTTTTTCTGCAGTTCCATTTGTTGTTGTTGCCTCGTCGGAACCTTTGGGTTGTAACACCACTCTGTGGAAACGCAGGGAGGTCCTACGTCCATACTGTTCTAAATCATCCATATTTATTTCCAGGAATTCAATTCTCTTCAGCCTCCGTTAAATTTATTCGCAGTTTCCGATCATGCCATGAATATACTACCACTTTAGATTCCCTACAGTTTGCCGGGTTGTAGTGATGAATATAGCCAGTCTATCCCTCTGATCCGTGACATTCCGTGCAAAGCATGGTTGAAAATTATTTAGATACATGTACACTGCTGACTAGTGTACAAATTAAACCAAGTAGACCTTAATCAAGGAAACGGACGAGGAAATGTAAACGTACTTGTACTCTGTACTTCAGTCAACTTTGAGGGGTCATCTCAACACTGTAAATTACTTGTTCACGTTGCTGAACGTGCGTGTATATCAAGGGTATATTAAGGGCTTTGTGCAAAAAGAAATTACTAGTATTTCGCATCTTCATTTTTCTCTCTCTATCAAAATGTGCAGATTAAAGTTAGGAATGCTGTAAATTTCTCTCAATGGACTATGGTTTTCTGTAATTAAATAATAAGATGGGTAAATATTGCTGATACATCTACAAACAAGAATTTTAACGTCATAGTGGAAATAACATTATTAGCGTTTCTAATTGTGACGTCACTGATGACGTCATTTATATGTGAAATACTGTATAACGCTAAAAAACGTCTTTTTTGCTATAAAATAATTATAATAATGATAAAAAAGAAAACAATAACAATAACAACAAGAAAGGAAAAAAATCCGCAATGGAAAAACCTCCCATTATTTACATGTCCAAGTGGAAGGAAGAGTTATCTCTATCACATAACAAAATTTGTAAAGTTCACCGCTCGCGAATACTGAGTATTTTTCGAATGTTTGACATCTTGTCAGCATTCCTTTTTTAAAGAAACTAAATAACTTACTAAAATGATTTTATATTTTTTTAAGGGTGTTTTTTTTTTAACAACAACACTTTGAAGTTTGGAGATATGGAAGCTATCTTGACACTTTCTTTATTGAATATTAATTAGAGACGAGAGTCTATCCGGTAGATATAGTCCCTGAAGATTCTTAACATGATTAGATCTACACAGTTTGGCGGTAAGATGTATTTTGGACGAGTAAAATATAATTCAACATCTTGAACGTAACTTAGTCATAAATGAAATATGTTGTAAGTACTAATGTACTGTACTTATCATGTGTCACCTTCAGATTAACGTTAATTAGAAAATATATGCGTGGGTCGCTACAGCGATGTGTCATGCATTAACAAATCTAATGAAACATACACTGTATAGAAGTTTTACTACACTGCATGCTTAAAATCTCAAACTTTTAAAATGCATCTAAGCAATCAACTTTTCATTCGATTTATCATTGATTTCAATGAAACGGTGGAAATTTCAAATTTTATACATTCTTTCAGCGTAATACAGATTTACATAATTTTGATAAATATTCATTTGAGTGAATTATTAACCCTAATACTTGAATTTTACGGATGTTGGCGAAATAAATAGATGATCTTACATAAGTGAGTTCTTTGACTGAATTTATTCAACTAGTTAATTAACATAATAAAATGCGAGGCTCGTAACGAGCATTTTATCTTTACATAAATAAGGCAAGTGTTTCTTCCTCGTTCTTATAATTAACAAAATATTATTAGAAATCATAACGTTTTAGCAAACTAGTCCAAAGTTTTCATAAATTTCAGCGTGTGTTTGTGGCTCTAATCCGTTTAGTTTAGGAAAACAGTACCATATGTGTTCTAGGGACAATTCACTTTTTGTAAAATCTTGTGACGTTATTACTGATAGTCTTAGTTATAAAATGGTACAAATATCTCAATTTTGATTTAATCCGCTTTCTTGCATTTCAGTAAGCCCTTTTTATATAATTACACATTAAAATACACTTAAATGAAACTACGTTTATCCAAGTAAAGTTGCATGTCGTACAAGAATTCAGAAAAGTTCCGAAATAGAAATTGCCTGGTTATAACTACATTGGGGTAAGTTAGTTCTAGTCAACAACTTTTCAGACTGGCAAATTTCCAAGATAAATAGTATATAATTATAGCAAATGTATTTGGAGACCTAGCTTGGGATAGTGTTTGGGGCGCTAGATTCAATGTCAAGATCAATATTGCTAAAAACATTTTTTTAATGTGTCCTCTCAGTGAATTTATATTAGAGTGAAACCTTGCCTAGAGGTAGCTTCAAAAAAAAACCAAGACTCGAATTGTGTTTGCCGCCAGAAGGTTCAGTCTAAATGTGCTGTACTTGAAAGACTCCAGTATGTGCAGCGATCTTAGGCTCTGGTCCAGAGTACATTTCACATTTAGGAATTTTGAAGATTTGTGGTTAAAATCTCGATCGGAACTTTACTTTGTTTTAGCAGTGTTGATGGCATTAGGGTAAATACTGCCAAGGTCAAAATATAATACTTAAAATAGAAGAAAAATAATTCGTCGAGCAACACAGATGGTTTCCAGTTTATAGCTGAAGTACACGAATTGTCGCCAAACTCTGTAGATAGCAAGCTTCTGTAGAAGCTAGTTGGACCGCCTAAGTCAATGTCAAGGTCGTCAAATATTTAGAATAGAACAGGACAGAAGTTTATTCAATCAAGAAGGTTATTCAATTAAGTTGACTTAAATACAGTATGATATAATCATGGTGTGATATTAACACTGAAATAGTAATATTTAAAACAGAAAAAAATATCGTGCAATAACTCGCTATAAGACTGAAATATCACCACGAAGCTTACTAGGGTAGAAAGGCTTAGACTGTATTTGGGGCCGATCGAGGTATTTAATAGAAATAGACGAAAAACAGTATTCGGCCAATAACTTAAGCTTGGAGGGACATAATTATTATCAACCAAACATGGTATATAACCAAAAAAATGCCATGCTTATATAAAGACCCAATTTGTGACTTTATTTGCGACGCTGTTGTTTATTGAAATTGATTAGTTTCGAATTTTATGTTTTGAGAAATCCCCCGGATTTTTACCAAAGTACAGAGTACGTTTACATTTACATCTCCATGTCCGTTGTAAACGTCTATTATGTACACAGCTAATGCGGTCTCAATCAAATCGAGTCTGCAATGTATTAGCCTTGTCCTCGGTTCTTCCGAGGGATCTGCTTTTCAGGTTTTGTTAATACATTATGTTATTATTAAGTTATTATGAATATATCTATTTCAAGAATTTTACAAAAGCAGTTGATAAGTGTAGGTTTTATTTATCAATAACATCCTTACATCTTTTAACGATTTTTCAGCAAAAAAATTTTTATTTACACTACAGTTTGTTCTTTGATTTTATGCCCCGAAGGTGGGTATATCAAAATCGCATTGTCCGTCCGTCCGTCCGTCTGACCGTAGCTTTGTAAATTATTGTCCGGGCTGTAACTCTGCCATCCATGAAGGAATTTTGAAATAGTTTGGCATAAATATTAACACCAATGAGACGACGTTTCATGTGTAATACTCAGACCCCTAGCTACAAGGTAAAGGTCACACTTGGAAATCAAACGTTAATAGCGTCTGTTTCGTATGGTGGCTGATTTCTGCCGTGTCGTTCTGGCGCCCCCGCCATAACGAAAGAACGACGTTTTCCTCTTTTGGTGTTGTCTCATTCTGTCGTTCCCGCCATAACGAAAGAACGACGTTTTCCTCTTTTGGCGTTGTTTCGTTCCCTCGTTCTGGCGCCCCCGCCAAAACGATATAACGAAGAATGCAACGCGACAGAACGAAAGAACAACACTTATAAACGGCGCCCTATAAAAAGTCGTCTTGTCGTTCTGGCGCCCCCGCCACAACGACGGAACTAAACAACGCCAAATGTGAAAATATCGTTCTGGCGTCATGGCGCGTTCCGGTAGAGCATGCGCAGTATTGTCATAATTTTCGTATCTTTCTTAAGCCCATTTCTACTGTTTAATAAATAGATAGATACACTTTTTCACGGAATCCAAGTTTGGAAACGGCACCTATCTTTCATATTTCACACTTCATTTCATTCATATCACCCGGTTTTGTTTCAAGCTTAAGTTGAAAATAACAGCGACTTAGCATATATATCCAGCTATAATACTCACGTTATTCAAATTTGGAAAAAATACACATAGATAACAAGAAATATCTTTAAAGATGATGGTCGGTGAATTGTAATAAGGAAAGAAGTTTATGAATTTTTCATCTAACATTCATCTTTCATCTAACATTTTTCAAATTGCAAAGCTAAACACCGCACTTTAACAATTTATTAATAAATGGTTCTCTTTTAATTTTTCGCAAAGGTTTCTAAGGTTGCAATTTTGTTTCGTTTATCCTTAGACTAATAATTACAGCAGTAGTTTGATGAAGATTCATGAAGCGGTTCATGAGAAGAGGTCATTAAACGTGTTTATATTTTTAGCTAAATTGGTCCCTATCCCCATTTGAAACAAAATAGCAGGAGACCTTACGATATTGTTACACATCGAGTTTGATAAAAATCCATTACATTTGAGTGGTTAATGAGAAGAAAGGCATATCTACTTTTAGCTATAGTGGTCCCTAATAGGGCCCAAATTCCTATATAAATAAATTTGGAAGAGGATCTTATAATGATGCTCCAGACCAAGTATGACAAAGATCCACCAAGCTGTTCATGAGACGCTGTATAAAGGCATTTCTAGTTTTAGCCTTAGCAGCCCCTAAATGGGGTCAAATATCCCAGCTGAACAAAGTTGGCTGCGGGCCTAATAAAGATGCTACAAATCAAGTTTGATTAGAATACATGAGAAAAAATCAATTAAAGGATTTTTTTATTTATTTTTATTTATTTCTAAAATAGGCCAACTGATCCCGCTTTAACAAATGCATATTCGCTATTCATGAATCTTTGGACAATGACGTCACGCCTATAAAAAAGGGAAGGTCAAGCAAAACATACAATTGTAACTATTTCAATATTTCTTTTTCATAAGCAAAGTTTGACCGTAGTCATATCACATAGATAAACTGTATGCAGCATACCTTCATTTCAGTGTAATGAAATTCAGTCATTAAATAGCATATATATAATGAAACAGATTTCAACTGAGTTCAATATTTTCATACCATACTAAAGAAAAATATTCCTATATAATAAATCAGTTAAATAATTTATAACAAATATATCAAAGCAAACAAGTACTCATTTTAATATGCAATCTGAATAAGTCACAAAAGCAAGAAACCTTTTCATATACAGACGACAATTGTAACAAGGAAAATCTTTTAAAAAGCACTTCTCTACATAAAAGACTCTTATCACAACCTTATTCATGTGATACGCAGACCGTATTAATCTCTTTCTTTAATTTGATATAAGTTGGTATTTGAACAGGTTTTTATCTTATTTATTACACTTACTTATCATTTTGAGATATATCAATGTTCTTGCTAAATATACTGAGCCAAAGTTAGCTTTAAAACTGTGAACAGCGTCGTTTAGGATAAACGCTTTGTCTACATTTCACTCAGCGTAGCACAATCAGCAGAGTGAAAGAAATTGACACTCTCGTCCAATCAGACAGAGTGTTGCATAAATCTTCCATTTTGATAAATTATCTATAATGCGTTATCAAGTAGTTTGATTTGTAAACTGAAGTCACGTGACATAAGTAACGAAAACGAATTTAGACGGCGTCGCCGAAAAACGGTGGAAGTTTTTATCTAGTGTTAAATACACTCAGTTCCAAAAGAAAGTGTGCACTTAGTTTTCTGTAATTTTTTCTCGGTTATTTTCATGAAAACTTAAAATGTTTGGTACCAAAATTTAAATCAGTTCGTAAACAAATTGGTGTGCATTTTAGATTTTGAGTTATACCTCAGAGTTAGTGTATGAAAAAATGAAACAAAAACGTCGGGGAATTTTTTGAAATATTTAAACTTAAAAAGTGCACACTTTCTTTTGGAACTGAGTATATGTATACGGTCAAATACTTAAAATATCTTAGCCATATTTTTACTCTAAACATAAGTAAATATTTTTTTTTATCTAATGCATTCATTCCAGCTTTGATGGAAAAGAATAATATCAGAAAACATGTGGTTATATCCACTTCCTTTGTTAACTACATGTTTAAATATGACGAGAAACTGGGTCATCAATTAGCAGCAAATATAATGAACCTTAAGATACAATTTTCAAAATGACATTAAATTATATACATATCATAAACATGATGAAAGCGGCTAAGACCACAACAACAGCCCCTTAAATATGTCTAAAATTAGATTTTTTTCGACGTATGTTTCCGCTACACTCCGTGAAATTCGAAAGTTGCCGAATATGAATGTACGGTACGGGTACGATATGGGGATTAGGAACAACCCAAATGACGGTCTCCACTAAAAAGGAGTAACTCCGAGTTACTCTGCCGAAACATGACAACACTGCGCATGCTCTACCGGAACTTGCCAGAACGATATTTTCACATTTGGCGTTGTTTCGTTCCGTCGTTGTGGCGGGGGCGCCACAACGACAGAACGCCAAGACGACTTTTTATAGGGCGCCGTTTATAAGTGTCGTTCTTTCGTTCTGTCGCGTTGCATTCTTCGTTATATCGTTTTGGCGGGGGCGCCAGAATGAGGGAACGAAACAACGCCAAAAGAGGAAAACGTCGTTCTTTCGTTATGGCGGGGGCGCCAGAACGACAGAACGAGACAACACCAAAAGAGGAAAAGTCGTTCTTTCGTTATGGCGGGGGCGCCAGAACGACAGAACGACACTGGCAGAAATCAGCCACCATAGTTTCGTGTCCAGTTCGTAACTTTGCCATTCATCAAGAGGCTTTGAAATTAATTAGTATAAATGTTTATCTTAATGAGGCGACGTGTCATTGGCAAGACCCAGACCCCTAGCTCCAAGGTCAGACTTGGAGTTCAAATGTTAACAGGATCTGTTTTTGTGTCTGTTCCATATTTCCGCCATCCATGAAGGTATTTTAAAATATCTTGGCATAAATGGTACCCATAATCAGACAATGTGTCATGCGCAAGACCAAGATCCCTTGCTCTAAGGTCAAGGTCGTACTCAGAAGTCATAGGCTCATCAACTCTTTTATCCATGAAGGGATTTTGAAACAACTTTGCATAAATGTTTACCATAATGAGGCAATGTGTTACGCGCAAGACCCAGATCCCTAGTTCCAAGATAAAGTTTACACTTAGAAGTCAAGTCAAAGGTTAATAGGGTCTGTTTCATGTCCGGTTTCGTAACTCTGTCATTCATCAAGGAATTTCGAAATTACTTGGCATAAATATTCCCCATAACGAGAAAGCACGTCATGCATAAAACCAGACCACTAGCTCTGAGGTCAAGGTCACATTTAGAGGTTAACGGTTTACATGGTGTGTTTCTTGTCCGTTCCATAACTCTTCAATTGATGGAGAGATTTTAAAATTGCATGGCATAAACGTTCTCTATATTGAAATGACGTGTCAGACATAAGCCCAAGACCAATAGGTTCAAGGTCAAAGTCACACTCAGACTTAACATTGTATCTTTCTTGTCCGGTCAATAACTCTGCCATTCATCAGAAACTACTTGTCACAATTCTTCCCTGATGAGTTGGTGTGTCATGCTCAAGACCCAGACTTTAGCTCCAAGGTCAATGTTACCTTCGGAGAACTTTTTAATCTGTTCGCAAATGAGTTATACCTAAACAGTTCTAGCATATTTTGCGCAGACAACTGTAGCATTCTTGGACACACTTCGGGGGCGTTTGTCACAAATAGTGCCGGCTCTTGTTCGAGATTCAATTCTAAATACTAAGAATATTTTGAGAGTTATATATATTTGTACTTTTCCCTATAAAATGTCAAGGTCAGTAGTGGCTATTGTCAAGTTACCTTAAAGACACACCACAAAATAACTGTAATCTTTTGTATTTCCATGATGGTTATTAAACATTTTTTTGTATGGAGAAATGAGAAATAACAAGTATCTAGTTACAATTTTACAGTAACAGATATAAGGCTAAGACAATGTATTTAATGTCTAAATACATTATTCAATTAATGTAGTAGTATGCACGATTATTGCACTAAGTTCATGTGAGAGGAAAAAGTAGACCACCAAAGGTATTTGTGGGTCTTTAACACTTTTATTTTCTTGAATACCGATGGATAAAAATAAATGCTATAGCCTATAATTAACGGTTAATGCGAAAATGATAATGTTGCACACCGAAAGCCACACGAGATCTACATGCAGATAAAGACTTGCCACAGTTCGCTACTGCAAAAATATAAAGTGGTAATATTGGACTGGGAATTCATGGCATGTTTTTGTTTCGAGTTCAGTTATATTCTTGTTCTGCTTTTCAGATTTATCCGTCAGTGTAGTCAAGCCTTTACTTTGTGAATCAAGTTTTTGATTTACGTTTTGTAACATTTTTTTTTCAAACATGACTGTGAGAGATGGAACTATAGCAGAAGAGATAACTTCTGTACTACAGACGGCCGACTTGACGAGTTCTCCAAGATCATAAGTGTTACCTTGTATTAATGATGTAGAATGTTCGCAAGTGTTTGGCGAAGAATATTCCTTCCTTCTGAGAGGGTTGGGTGAGTTTACAATTGGGGGTCTCTAACCTTATATGAAATTCAGACGTCAACATGAAAAAAAAATGACTTTCCGGTTCCTCTGTACTTTAACGGAGATTCTAACTCGATCCACAGCAATTGCTTTATAAACATATAGCGAAATCGCCTATGCATGAATCTACGATAAAATATAGCTGTTCCATTCCACCCTACGATTGCAACATGACTGTGAGATTCTACTCTGCTTCCGTTATATGCCGACTAAATACTCGGCCTTTTCAGTGCTAAGTAGTAGTAATAAAAAGTACGTCAAATTTTCGGAAACAAACAATTTCTAACTGATGCATTTATTTGTTTATATTTTTACCGTAAGAAAATGTTTCAGCTAGTCTAGACAGTACCTCAGCATCAGTGAATCTATATCTGGTCGTGTACGTAGTTTACAATTTCTGCGTTGTAGGCACCACAAATGTCAACTGGATTCTACTTTGACAGTAAATAAATAATAATTCATGCTCCAGTCTTCCAGACTCAAGTGTTTACGTGTTTATATGCCGAAATGTTCTGGTGTGTATGTTGCAGCACTTGTCATCATAGGTGACGCGTACTATTTTTAGAAACTGCATAGAAATACTTTGAATGAAGTATTTACTTCTGATTTCTTTTAAATATATCTGACCTTAGATGTTATTGAAAAAAAAAACATTTTCACAGCAGTAACTACTTACTACTTTAATCAAAATTTACTGAATATCGGAACATCCCGTTATGCAACGCTTTCCGTTCGTGGGGAGGTTTTTATAATAGCATATGGCCAGCCGTTTGACGTATCGAGCTAAAGTGTAGAGCTGTAAAATGCGAAGAATTTGCGTGGTTAGAATCGAAATAATAAATATGTTCCAATAATTTTATCAGATAATAAAATATGGGCAGTCGTTCGGATGCGAATATTAAATCACTTGTGCTACGCACTCGTGATTTAATTATTACGCATCCGAACTCCTGTCCATATTTTATTAACTGGTAAAATATAGGGACATATTTATTATTTCTTAAATAAAACCGAATATGTAAAAAAGTTAATATCTCGCGAGAACGACGGATTCACGTGATCTCACGAGATTAAAGGCCGGGTTTGGCGTAAATTAAGATCTAATACAAGCATGCAGAACAAGTTTCTAATGTAATATTGTACAACAAGTTTGAGCTATATGAATCACGGTCTATATTCAACACATGTTTCATCATATAAGTCAAAAATTTTGAAAATGAAACTGAGAAAATTGATTTCTGAATTCTTGTAATATATAAAACACTTATTGAATGACTTGTCAGTCTACAATTCTTTTCAAAGTACTCGCTCTTTCCATCCATTAAGCCCACGCAAACTTCTTTTTGGCGCGCATACTTTGACTGATTCACAAAATGAAAAGATCTCTAATGACGTACAGGTATACATAAAAATACAGGACGATTCCATTAATGAGTGTAACTATAGCGCTTTCTGGGCACAAGTTACATGTAATATCTAGTTCAACAGGGGGTCGAGCATCCGTGGGGTGGACGGGGGGGGGGGGGGATAGGGTCGGTCGCGATGGTGGCATTGTAACAGAAGTACAACCATAGTTTTCCTTTTTTTGTTTCCACTTTTTCTTTTATTTTTGTTTGTGTAATTGAAACATTTTTATGTGTTTTTTTCTCATTTCTTTAAATTATAAAAACCGCCATTAGTTTAATCTACAATTATTTGACGCAGTGGGAAGGACTGCTTATAATGTTGGTATAACTTAAAGTCCAACCCATTTGCTATTTTCATACTTTTGTATTAGATATGTGTATATTATGTATATGATGAAAATATGCAATAAAATATGATTAAACTAAACTTGTCAGTCAGAAGTCAAAACAATTGACCGGGAAACAAATCAATAAAGTGTATATTTTCGAGAGGCCGAAAGTTGGGCGTGACCGTGACGTATACCCTACACAAGCATCAAGATCTACTACAGGCAAACAAAACAATCGCCTGTCTTAATTGTCAGCTATTTTATGCATTTACATACATCTCCCAAACTTAATATTTGCAGTTTATATGAACTTTATCTAATATAGGAAAAAATATACGACTCCAATTTTTCATACTGGGACTCCAACTTTTTCCAGGAAGGGACTTCAAGACTCCTACTTTGAAAATCCTAGTGAAAACCCTGTAATATTAAAATGATAAATATAATAACGTCAGTTAATGTATAAAATGCTTAGTGCATGATGTCGAATGTGGCATGCATTATCGATTATCACAGCCTAACGCGAGATATGCACTGCAACTATTTAAAAATTCTATTCTAACTTGTTATCCTTTAGGTACTAAAAGCTCTATAGTTTCGATATTTTTTACAAAGCTATGGATATTGTTTCAAAATGTCCTGACAAATTAAGTTTGCGCTTTATTGCGTATTACGGGGTCAATGTGAAAACACGTATGTGGATAAGAAATTTAGTACCATTAGTCCGTTATGAATAAAACCCTAATAACTGCTGTAAGGTTACAAAACTATAGTTTGAAAATAACACCTGTAAGCTTAATGTCTTCGGCTTCAAGCGATTCTGAGGCAAGCCACCGAAAATAATGAATTTTGGCGGTTGATAAATAAGGGGAAAAAACAACGTAAAAACTGTCCTTCTTTAGAAATGAATTTTGATGGTAATATTTCCGATACCCCTCAAGATATAAACCGTGGCTGGAAAGATTATTTTGCGAGACTTTACAGACCAACTTGTAACGAGGAATTTGACGACGATTACCTGTCGGTGCGAGAGGCAGACTTGCGCGATATTAATGCGAATCTGTGCCTGAATGATTATAGCAAAGTTCAAATTGACGAATTTATGGTTAGAAAGCAGCTTAGCACTTGCAAAAATGGTAAAGCATGTGGATACGACCGTGTTTATTATGAACATATCAAAAACGGGGCGATTTACTTTTATCCGCTTTGACAAAACTTTTCCAGAAAATATCAGATTTTTGTCATGTTCCAGATTATCTCAAGAAAGGTGTTATTACAACACTTTTCAAAGGGGGGTGGGGGTGGAATAAAAGAAAAAATGACCCAAATAGCTATAGGGCCATCTCATTATGCTCAAATATTCTCAAACTATATGAAAAGGTTATCTTGAATATTATTGAAACTACGGAAAATGTTAAGATTAATGGTTTACAGGGCGGGTTCCAAAAAGGATTCAGTTGTACAATGACATCATTTCTGTTGCAAGAAAGTATTCACTTCACTGCAGAAAATAGTTCGAAACTTTACGTTTGTTTTCTTGACGTCCGCCAAGCTTTTGACAGGGTTACACATTCACTGCTTATGCTAAAGCTATACAACACAGTTAACGGTCATATTTATAAAATATTATCAGACATGTTCACAAACGTCAAAAGTTGTGTTAGAACTCAATGAGTAACATCTGATTGGTTCCAAATAGCACAAGGCATGCGCCAAGGTCAAAGTATTAGTCACTGGTTGTATTTACTCTTTGTGAATGACCTGATGAATACCATTGACTCATCTGAATATAGCTTTAAGGTATATGGAACTTTCTATGGATGCCCAACGCATGCCGATGATATGGCACTACTCTCCTACAGCAAATTTTGTCTAGAAAAGCTATTAGACATATGCTATAGAAATTCCACAATAGAAAGGTGTATGTATAACGCCAGAAAAAGTAGTATTATTGTTTTAATGAGGCTGAAAAGGTATTTAGGAAACTGATAGAAACTGGAGTTTAGGTACCCAAAATATTGATGAATTCGAGTCATATGTTCACCTAGGGATCGTTTGCGATACATACATGTATCTTGATGAAAATATTAAAAATGCATGTTCTAAAATACGTAAAACGTTTTTTGGTATGTCAGATTTTGGTGTAAATAAGAACGGTCTTCACCTTCTGTCCGTAAAGCATCTATATCAGACTACTGTCTTACCGAAAGCTTTGTTCGGTTGCGAACTATGGTGTAACATAACGGACACGCAGTTACAGTCACTTGAAAGGGCTCATCGGCAGTGTATTAAATTTATGCAGTCAATGCCGCGACGTACAAGGACAGATATAGCTCTTGGATGCATTGGTGCTCTAACTCTTGAGCAAGAAATTGATAAACGTAAACTGTTATTTCTTGGTCAGTTGAGTAATATGAACCCACATAAACGAGTGAAAGAATTATTTAATGTCCGTGTTATACAGTACTTAAATAAACCTAGCAAAATTATTGGATATATGCCAGATATCTATCGTATACTTGGAAAATACGGTCTAAGACACCACTTGCATGATTATGTGATCACTGCAAAATTTCCTGGCGCTGTTGAATGGAAATCAGTTGTTAAAAAAGCATACTCAGGCTAGCAAAGTACGAGTATAGGTTACATTTGACCCTCGATAGAAGTTTGTATGGCTTTAGGAGCATTCACGGAGAACTTATCCCATGTAATATATGGCGCTTTGGACAACTATATAGGGATTATTTGCCTTATTGTAAGACTGTTGTCGTTGTAGTCAGTAAAGTTTTTACCACTACGTATAATGCAATATGTCCTAAATGTAATTTGACGACAGAATCAGTCGCTTTACATCTCATTTTGTTTTGTCGAACAAATGATAATATAAGACAAAGTATGTGGCGCATTTTGCATAAATCCCTGGGTGATGGTAACTTCAACAACCTATGTAATATGCCTTGCATGGATCAGATTATTGAAATGTTATCAGGGTTTATCTCGCTAACTATGGATGATGTAAAGCGGATTAAATGCTTCAAGATAATTCTGAGATATATACATCACTTAACAAAAATATTGAATTACCTGCTGTAATCAATTTGATTATTTAATAACTTTATTATTATTTTTTTTTTTTATTTTTTTTTTTTAGTACATATTCTGACAGTTCATACAGATTCTCTATGCCTTTCGCTTTCGACATAGATTTCTCTGTATTAGAATAATTGCTAGGACAAAGCTTAAAACTCAACAGGCCTATAGATTCCCTATACTTTTCGCATTCCCACATAGGGTGTCTGCGTAGGGTCATCTGTTTAGAGAAAATTGTAAAATAACTGTGAAACTATTGTGTTCTTTTTGTTTGTTTGTACATATTTGTGCTGTATGTATGTGTTCTTATTTGTGTATATACATATTTGCTCATTGTAGGTAAATTGTATTTCTCATGGTGGAATAAAAGATATATCTATCTATCTATCTATCTATCTATTAGTTTGTTTGCATACTGAGGTTTTAATGAAGTATATCTCATTATGAAGGTCTACATTAACCCACATGTACATTGCATTAAAACATCAACAATAATTTATAAACTGTTACAAAGCTTCAATGTCCATATTTTTCACAATGTACACACGAGATTTTAAACAAATATCTGAAAAGAAGAAGAAGAAGAAAAATTATGTTTTAACTAAGTCAGCCCATCTGTCTCTGCCTGCTTATTTGTCCTTCCGTCCGTTCTAAAGCCCAAAACGTTTTACGCATTTTTTTTGTAATGCAGAGAGATTTGATGATGAGAGACGATGCATAATATATGGCATCTGCAGAATCTCTATATTCGTTGATCACTGCGGTGGCCATAACAGGCGTAAACCAAACTATCTACAAATGAACCAAGCCTTATCCCTTCAAAAAAATGTATACAAAGTTTTTAGTTTAGTCATTCAAAAAATAGACTTCGTCCAGATATGTCAAGTCCAAACGGAAAGCTATCTATGATGACATTAAATGTTACAAGTTATATACTAGTAATTATGTAGCTCGCAAATTTCAGAATTTGGCTGCACATTATCTGGCATTGATTATTGCATTGGTAAACATGTTGTCTTGATTTTATTGCAATAGGACTTGTAGTTAAATTTTATGATTATTTACTATTATTAAACATTTTTATAACTACAATACCTGAGCATTTATATAAACAAAATGGTAAACGTATTATTACACACTGTACGCGTAATTAATATGACTTGGTTAATCCTAACAGTAATGATTCATAAAGCATATGACTATGTTTGCTGTGCAAATTCATGCGAAATTTTATATTTCTAAAATAATGTCAAGTAAATCTCGTCGAAAACCTCAAATTCTGTATGCGTAAAGAATACTTGATCCGAGAAGAATAGCCAAATACAGACCCAGGAGAAGTAGTATGGACGCTGAAATACTTGACAAATTGATGCGCATGCGTTGTTTTGGCACTTGTTTTCAAACGAGTGGAAGGAAATTAAGATATATTTGACATTCGGATAATCGCTTGGAAAGTAATTTATTCAATTTCTGTGGTCGGCATTCAGTTTGTGACTTTCGATATCAAATACAGACACTATATTTTATCCAATCAACGCATCCGTGTCTGCGGGATTAACTTTTCCGCGGATTTTGCGCGCGCTTCATTTGACTTGCTGTCAGAAACACGGCACTTGACGTGATGTTGTAAAACTTTTAAGTGATAGTCGAAGACAAATAAATTGCAAACAAGTCTTGACCTTTTGGTTTTATTTCTGTGGGTGTAAGCCGACATATAAAGTTGGCCACACGACAGACTGGCTTAAATGTGCGAGCGTTTTAAGTTTTGCAGAAGGATGGTTTTAAATGTATAACGAGATTTGATTATTTTGCAGGTAGGCTAACTTTTAGCGTTTTCTCAATGTAATTTAAAATGAAAATATAGTACATACATGACAATCGACAACTGCTACATCAAAAGGGCCACAATTCCATAGATAATTTTTATATGGCTAAAGCTATTTCATTTCATTTTTTTAAAATGACAATGTCTGATATGAAATAAGGAATAATCTACAACTGCTAAGAAAATGATCGGAAATGTGGTCGTAGATAAAACAAAAAATTCAGTGATGTTATTGTGATGTGAATGAATTGCATATGGTATGCGCTTAGCGCATTTTCATGAAGTCGGTGTTTTAAAATGAAAAAAAATCTCTGTATTTAGGGGGCGAACCGTGATAGCTATCAGTATTTCATAACAAAAAGCTATCTGTATTTTAAAATATAAAAAACACAGATCAATATTATTTACTCTAATATTTACTATTTAATAAAATACATTGAAATTCGTTAAAAAAATAACGTAAATAAATGCTATATGACATTAAAACGTCTTATTTTTATTCCATTCTTTCGTCTTCTGGGTTGTAACTTTAAATATTACAAACAAAATATTATTACTCAAATAGATTTAAACACAATTGAGTTAATGTGCAGTCTTTTAGCTTGCCTAGTCCTTAACAACTCACAAAATCTACTGCCTCATTCGACTTTATTAAAGTTAAGTCTCGGTAATTTATGCAATATAAAACATAATTGTATTATCAGTAATTTATAGATACCATACTAGTAACTTAATCACCGACGTTGCCTTTCTAAGTTCAATTGGGCAACCTCCATTAAATCTTGAAACCATTCCAGTTTTATCACCTCATTCATCTCACATATTCATTTATCATTAGTGCTGTTTTAACAATTATACATTTAATCGTAACATTTGTTTTAAGGATATAATAGTTGTGTATAACGTGTAATTGTTGAATAGCCTCTGATAATTCTGTAACTTGTTGCAATAGGTTATTTTAATAACATAGTATTGTTTTATATGTGTATGTGGATAAGACTTAAATAAAGATATGAAGTACCATAGGCGTTAAGTTGGTCTGCAGGGCGGTAGTTTTAGTTCGAATTGCAAATTGCAGACCAACCCCACGCTATGAAAATACCGGTTGTTGTGGTAGATGGTTTGTTAATCATACATGTATGCGGTATCCGTCTTCTTCCATGCAAAACATTATTAGATTTACAGCTTTCATCTGAATCAATCATATAAACGATAGTGTCTACTTGTAGCAGTGAGCTCAATGTCAAGCTTTTAAGTGCTGCCTCACTGGAATATTATGCCAGTCACATTATACTGACACTGGACTGACCGGTCCTAGCAGTATCTCTTAATGCTAAACACCAAGCGAGGAAGCTACTAGTACAATTTATCTTGTCTTTGGTGTGCGGGCGCTCTAACAGAAAGATATTATCTGAAACAATGTTAACCCCCGTCATTGCAAATTTTAGCACGCTATTTAGTCAGCTTTATTTCCAAGCATACAAGCTACCAGTTTTTGCACACCCATATTTTTACTAGTATTCTGTCGTAAGTGGTGCCTATTTGTGCTGTTTTATTAGTTCGTTCTGTCGCAGCGACACAACGAAAGCGCCGTTATGGTACTCTGTAGAACATCACACTGCAGAATGTTGATCCGCCAAACTCGCTCCGCCAAATGACGCCCCGCCGAACGTCGCCCCGACAATTGTCACCCCGCCGAAAGTAGCCCCGACAAACTTCGCCCTGCTCGGAGAATGTCGGCCCGCCAAAATATATGTATTAGATTAGATTAAATGGTTAAAAAAGCTATAATCAATCACAGTTAGATTATTAAGTGGATTTTATTCATACAATTGCAGAACTCACCAAAAACGTTGTGGTATGTTGTTAATTTGGTTGCGGATCGTGTCTTCCCACTACTTTTATGGTTAGTTTATTGATAAAATTCATTCTTTTGTAGGAGCTCCATGGTTTTAATCTCCTACGAGTAAGAATTAACTAATATACTTAAATCTTTGCAAACACAATGCGGGCAAGTCAAATTCGTTTTGTTGCGTGCGCCTGAAAGAAGACAATAAACAATGTTCCCCCGTTCATTGCAAATTTAGGCTATTGCACTTATAAATACAGGTACCAGTTTTTCACACCATACAGTATGTTAAGAGTGCAGATGTGTTATTGTCTGTCGCAGCGTACCTAACGAAACTTCATTACTGTAGAACATTTAAACTGCAAATGTTAAAATTGAATGACGCCCGCAGAATGAAATTTCACCCGAATCGACATGCTTTCGAGAATGTCCACCCCAACATTACTATCGTATGATGATTATGCTTCAAAACAGTAACTTCGCGCTTAATATTCTTCAAAATAAGTGAAAATAAACCGCACCGTTGTCCGTCAATTATATTTTAATAACAATAAAATACATATACACTAAAATGATAAATCATTAAGTTTCAAATGATTTTGCGTTTGGCATCAACAAATTCGGGATCCGAATGTTACACGAATGAGAATGCAATCCTTGTGAATGTTTGGAGAAGCTATTCGGTGGGTTTTAACAGGCCTACTTTATTATATATATAGGGGAGTCAGGGCGTAGTGCAACCAATTCTGAAGCTACTCACTGGGAGGTTTTGAAACCGGGAATCCTCTTCCGTTTGTGTGGGTCAGTTAAATCTCCCCACGGGTAAAGATTCTGGGAATCGAAAGAGAACTTTTGGCCTCTTGTAAAAGCAAATGGCCAGTATGACCTGTATAGATCTGTAATGCGCATTACAGGCACGAAGCTCAGCATACTAATATACGCACAGGCATATCGTCATTTTTCGACAATAAAAATAAATAAAATTTGAAGGCTAAGGGGATGAGGTGTAAGATGAAATGAGGATTAAAATATACTTCTGCACACATTTAATGTTGAATTGCGATAGAAGTATACAGTGCATCCTGCCTTAGCGGTCACCTACATGTAATAATTAAGCAGCCTTCAGTAGCCAATCAAGAAACTTCCCAATCTGACTTTTCTATTGTTCCAAATGAAAAATTCTAAGATATTGTTTTGATATACTGCTGTTTGCAGATCAAATTGCCCTTTCTATGGCGTACGCCATACCTTTCGCCTTTTCTTAAATCGATAGACTTGCACCTTTACGTCACAAAAGCAGCGATGCTGGAGCTATTTTTGGATCTCGTCTATACAGGTAACTCCGCCTTTCCGATACGAGTAAAAAATACTGAATGAATTTGTTTACATAGGCTGCATGACCGAGAAATGATGATTTAAATTCTGTTGGAACGGGTGTTTAACCGGATTGTAACAGATGTACTAGAACTAATCTTCATTTAAAATTTAAATGAATCTTGCCACAATGCACACTACATTTGGGTAGCGTGGATGTGAAAAAAGACACCCTCTTGTACATTACAGGTCTTTTTCTGCCTAAATTTTCAGTACCTTTTGCAGCAGACTTTTCTTTTAAATAATGTACCTCGTGTTTAGTTTTCACAATAATTATAAAACGTGACTGACTCGAGTTGCTGGATTCGCTCATCGTTGATTGAAGGGCATAAATTCGATTCCCGGAACCGATCATGCTTCCTTAATTGAAAAAAGTCGGCAATTTCTTACGGAATATGTGAGTCTTAGGAATATGTGAGTCTTAGTCTAACTAAATTGACGCGATCCTAGGAAACAGTTACGAGAAGTTTTCTCCACTCAAAAGAAATTGTCACCGCTAGATTTGGGTTTAAATGCTGATATTGTTGCGAATATAAGATAAACTCAAATAAAACTTACATGTATCAAAAGGTAGTCCAAATAATTGTATTCAAGAGTTGAATATCGTTATATTTTTTGACTGGTTGATATCCCCTTTATAATAGGTAGACAACGTAATACATGTATATCAAAATGTAAAATCGGTCTACCCGAGGTCTCATTATTTAGACTAATCAAAAGTGGGATTCAATTCCTCATTAATTTGTGTAAAAGTTAACATAATTCCCCTTAACACGATAATGTGCAAGCGATAAAACTAAAACCAATAACTTTACATGACGGTGCACTGTTATTTATCCTCAATTATTTTGGTCCTTTTAGAGTGACGTCACAAATATACAACACACTAAACGCAGAATTATTTTGACTTATGTGAGTCTATAACTGGTTCTTTCCATGAACGAAGACAAGGTTTATCAACTGCCTGTATGTAAATAACTGAAATAGTGCTTAAACGACTTGAAATAAATAGTAGATAAATTCACATACAAGTAGAAGCTAAACCCCACAAAAAAATAAAATAAAAAACTAAATCTATAATCATGGAGTTAGATTTGCGATAGTTAAGCTACGGAAGACTCTGCAGAAGTTTGAATATCAAATAAATCAGTTTTATGGATATGACAATTAGATCTACAAGTGTTGCGTAACTGGAAGGTTCAATGATATTTTTCTATAAAACCTTATATACCTTGCGTGGATGGAAATTTCGTCGATAATAATTGTCATAACAAACAAAAAACGCTGTTTTCATTTGAACGTAGTTGAAATATTCATTCTAGCATAAAACTGCCGTTCTTGTCACTTTTCGGGGGTGTTTTAACAGGAGAGAAAACGTGTGTTAACAGAGAGATTCTCGCGCTCGCGTGCTGTTATAACACCTTTTTTTATATATGCGCGTTCTGTCGCAAAGCGTAAACGTCATTCGGCCCCAAAACGGATAATTTAAAACGAAATGACGTCAATGTAAAAAAACAACTCAGACATTCTCGCGCATTTCGTGGAAATTTAATGACGTTGAATGGCATTGTATTCATTTTTTACGCGTTTTATGCTAGAATAGCGTTAGCGCATGTTCATTTCGTGTTATAACATCTGCATAATCCCTCGGGATTCTGCAGATTTTATAACACGAAAAAACATGCGTTATCCCTAGTAGCCCTACAAAATTCTACTTTTAAAACATATCCATTATCACCTCATTGCACTTTACAATGTATGCAAGTACTTCAAAGATAGAGTCAGAGCGCGCGCTTTGTGTGACGTAAAGATAAAGAAAAAAAGTTTCACGACAAGGTGAATGAATAATTTATTGCGGATGAGGCGGGGTTTACCCGTCAGGATTACTCCAAAAATGAAGCTTCAGCTTCACAGTTTTTGTGACGTAAATGTGCAACTCTATCGATTTGAAAAAAGTTGAAGGGGCTATTTGATCTGCAAACAGTAGTAATTCATCCTTGGTTGATACTACAAGAGTGAAAGTGATGATATCCTCTGGTTAATTTTTTCTAAAGAATTGTTATGTACACAAACTGATTTATATGTATGCTTGTGTTATGTTGTCCCGGAAGGTAGCAGCCGGGAAAATGTCATAGAAATAGGTGTATATAGATCGAATTTTAGCAGATATGGTGAAAATTTCTAACGAAACTGAAGGTGCTTGCACATTTCTTTTGTTAGGTGATTTAAACGTAGAGTAGGTAGTTTAAACGATTTTGTTGAAAATGATGATTTTGATCAAAATGTATATATTCTTCCAGACGATTATATTTGTGATAAAAATGATTACCCCCGCATAACTCAAGATAAATGTATAAATAGAAATGGTAGGATCCTTATAGATTTTTGTAAAGAAAGTGGTTTGCGAATTATGAATGGCCGGGTAGGCGATGACGCTGCCGTCGGCGATTATACATATGTCGGGCGTAACGGTCGCAGTGTCGTGGATTACGTCATTTGTAGTCAGACAATTATGAACAAAGTTGAATCATTTAAAGTACATGAACCAAATTTACTGTCGGATCATTGCGCAATAACATTTAGTTTAAGTATTTTAGGATCGACAGAAGAAACTCCGAGGGCAGACAATTCTGATAGGATTAAATTTACGTACAGGTGGGATGGTAGTAAATTAAATGAGTATAAGAATAAATTAAATGCAAATAAATTTAAATCATCAATTGATGTGTTAACTGGTGGTATGAATAATACGAACAGTACATCATATATTGACAGTAATATATTACAGTTTTCTAATATTATGGACGACGTTTGTTCACCATTATTTAGAAAAGAAACTAAAAATAATATACAGAAATCATCAGATAATTCCAATTATGTAGAACATAAACCCTGGTTTGACGACGAGTGTGCATTAAAGAGAGGACAGTTCTATTTTGATTTGAATAAGTTTAGATTAAATAAAACAGAGAGTAATCGAGTAAATCTTATTAAATCTAGATCAGAATATAAAAAAGTCATCAGACAGAAAAAATTTAATGATCGTAAACAAAATACAAATAAACTCATAGAAGCTAGAGTATCAAATGCAAAGTCATATTGGAAACTGTTAAAAGAGTGTACAAAAAGTGTTTCAAAACCAAACATTAGTATGGACAATTTTGCTGTATATTTTAAGTCAATTAATAATCCCGAAGATCATTTTTTCCAGGCAGATGAAGATATTTTGTACTTCAACGAGCGCTTTCTAGATGGGGAAATGCAGGTTATGTTCGCGGAGCTAGATTCGGAAATCACTATGTATGAAATACGCAAAGCTATCAAACAATTACGCCCAAATACAAGTGGAGGCCCGGACTTATTTCTGAATGAATTTTTCATACATGGGGCGGATGCTTTAATACATTATTTTCATAAATTATTTAATACCTGTTTGAACATTGGTTATTTTCCAGAAAAATGGTCTGAAGGGTTTATAATTCCAATTCCAAAAGGGGGTGACGAAAATGATCCCGCAAATTACAGAGGCATTACACTACTTAGCACTTTAGGAAAGTTATTTACACGTATTTTAAATGAAAGGTTGAATTGCTGGGCTGAGAAATATTTTGTTTATATTGAGGCTCAAGCTGGTTTTCGAAAAGGGATGGGCACGACTGATAATATATCTATACTAAATTCTTTAATAAGTCTATGTATTAATAAGGGCGATAAACTTTTTAGCGCTTTTGTAGACTTCCAGAAGGCATTTGATTTTGTTGTAAGGGATATCTTATGGTATAAACTAATTAAATACGGTGTGAAGGGAAATATATTGAAGGTTATAAAATCTATGTACAACAACGTTAAGTCAAAGATCAAGAGTTTTGACTCATTAAGCGAAAGTTTTGTATGTACATTAGGAGTCAGACAGGGTGAGAGCCTGTCCCCTTTCCTGTTTAGCATGTACCTTAATGATATTGAGGAAGTATTTTTATTAAAAGGCATTGAAGGCATTGACATCGGAACTATAAAGATTTGTTTACTTCTATACGCAGATGATATCGTTCTATTTTCCAAAAGCGCGGAAGGGTTACAAAAGTCTTTAGATGTTTTAGCTGAGTATTGTGATAGATGGAAGTTAACAGTGAATGCAAAGAAAACAAAAATCATGCTTTTTAGAAAAGGGGGTAGACTTAGCAGAAATATAAGATTTATATACAAAAATAAAGAATTGGAAATTGTAAGCAAATTTAAGTATTTAGGAGTGTTATTTAGCTCATACGGGTCATTTAATGAGACAGATAAGATGCTAGCAGGCCAAGCACTAAAAGCCATTTTTAAAATGAATAAATACTTATATAAATTTACAGACTTACAACCTAAGCATACTCTTGATCTTTTTGACAAACTCATATTACCAATACTTAATTATGCTTCTGAAGTATGTGGATTCAACAAAGGGTCACAAGTTGAACGTATACACTTAGGTTTTTGTAAAAGGTTACTTGGTGTTAAAGTCACAACCCAGAACTCTTTCATTTATGGAGATACGGGTAGAATGAATCTACAAAATGGCAGAAATTTAAACATTATAAAATACTGGTTGAAAATCTGTAACTCTAATGAAGACAAATATATTAAACAGGTCTATAATTGTTTAAAAAGTTATGTCGAGTTAAATCCAGAGAAAATAAATTGGGTTTCACAGGTTAAACATATCTTATCAAGGTTAGGTTATTATGATGTCTGGCTTTCACAGGGAGTAGTGGATGTCAATATATTTCTGCGTCAGTTGAAACAACGTATTAAGGACATATACGTACAAGACTTAAGAACAAGTTTACTTGAATCGAGTAGAGCTATATTTTATAGAAATATATTTGACTTCAAATTTAATGAATACCTGAATATTGTAACTATAAAAAATTTCGGTTTGCACTGTCTAGATTAAGACTAGCCTCTCATAAACTTGCAGTGGAAACAGGCAGATGGAGAAAACCAGAAATTATCCCTTATGACGACCGTAAATGTACAAGGTGTAATGCACTCGAGGACGAATATCATTTCGTTATAGAATGCCAGGATTTCTTAAGCCTCCGAAAACAGTATATTAGAAATTATTTCTTGCGCCATCCTAGCTTTTTTAAGTTTTTACAATTACTTAAAAGTGATAATATCACTGATGTACGTAATTTATCCACTTATATATACAAAGCTTTTGAAGTAAGAAATAATACAAATAGGGTCTAAAGGTATGTAGACGTACACTTGTGATATACGTGTAGCTGTCGTCTTAATTTTCAGCTTTCTATTTTTGTACAATATAAATGCATATTAACACTAACCTATGTTAAAACAACTATTCCAAACACTATTTGATCTAATACATGCTGTCTCTCCCATTAACAATTTATTTAGACAGTGAAACTTGTATCAAATTTGTACTTTTTGTCATCTTGCCATACCATGTTTTAGATTATGAATTGTATATGATGCTATGCTCATGAATCTTGTCAGGTTTTTTACATAATAAAACTATTCTATTCTATTCATATACATGTATCATGAATATTTTGCTAGCAGTTTTCATGAACATGTAGATATATTAATTCACAAATCATAATATCTTCTGTTAAAGTAGCGGTTTTCATTTACACAACCATTTTGCACAGATATTTCAATACATAACTATTAAGTATAACATTTAATAAATATATTCAAATTTAAAAAAAAAAAAAAATTATAATTCTTTATTCGTATAAAATACTCGCACAATTTTGAAGCAATGATAAGTGTAAACGTGTAACAAGAAGTTATCATTAGGTTCAACACATCTGACCGAATGAGTTTTGCTATTGTTTGTTTAAATTTTAAATTTGAGTAATTTAAGTCTATAATTTCTATATCGAAGAAGGAAACTTAATCCACTCTTCTTGGAATAGAAGTAGATATACATACATCTCCAGTTTATATAAGATGTTTTTTTTCTGCAATCTTTTGAATTTCCTTCCATGTACAGTATTAAGGTTTCTGTCTGTTTATATTATTCGAACGCAGTTATCAAGAGCTTTTTTTCTCATTTTGTTTTACAAATGCAATGACACTGCAACTTATGTTCATATAACCAAGTAATAAGATCCAAGCAACTGATTACTTTGCGGCATTCATTTCGCTATTAACATTTAAAGGCCGTTTCATCGGACCATTTTTTCATAGTACTATAGATACTTTTTGCACTTAGCAGCGATTAGATTATGATGCAAATGAAATGTATCTGGTAACATATACTGTCATTTAATACAGTAAACTAAATTTGACTTAGTATTATATTTAGTAAACCTTTTGAAGATTACTAAAACTTCTTTACTGACGTGTCTGAATCACGAAAGGATCATGAAAGGTTATCACATTATGTTAACCTGTCATCCATCTTTTGTGGGTAAAACGTTTGTTTGTATAAATCTACATTTGAGCACGGTAAGCATTTACAGTGAAAATCAAAGTGCGCGTCTACGACAGAAATCATTATATGAATGACATCTGTGGAATATGTACTAAGCTGTGGGACTCGGAGTACCAAAATCTGCATTAGGCAAGTACATTTATATTGACCATATCCCATAGTTTCATATATGCATAGGCAACAGAAATGTTTTATCAATCACAGAACTAGCTAATAAATTATATTAAAAAGTGGAACACCTTAATTGAAAGACTGAAACGTCGAGATCTGATATTTCTTCAAACATGTCCTCGTAAGTAAGAGCCCGGAATAGATGCGTTAATCACAAAGCAAAACATATGACATAAGGCAGAAGAAAGTATCAGTATTACATAGCTAACATAAGAAATATCAATTTATATAATATTGACTGAAAATAATCAATATTCTATACGCGTTGGGATTTTAAAAAAGAGCGGAAGGTTTATACCATCAATTCAAAAAGCGACTTGCATGTCTGAGGTCATTTGAAGATCTTTGCATAATTACATGACTTTATACTTGACTAAATGAGACATGTATACATGCGTTATTGAGCCAGTTTGTTATTACTATGCATGCTTTAATTTTTACTTTGTATTAGTAATGTCAATATGCTGTATATGCATACGACATGAATAAATATCTGTTCTGTTCTGTTCTGTTCTGTTCTATTGATACTCGTATCTCTATGTTCTTTTTACTATTAAATAAAATGCCGTATTAATAGTTGCCTTGCAGGCAGATGAAAAAAAAAAGAAGACATTTTAGGAAATTACATCTATGTCTATTAAAAAATAACAACTTGACAGGAATGGGAAAGCTAGATTATAAATAAAAAAAATCAGGAAGTAAAACAAAGCTTAATTTCTTCAATTTCCATCTATTTACGATACAGATAAGGCACCATTTTTTTACCATAAGATACGTCTATGAAAAATTAACGAAAGAAAATTGAGGATATTTCTGATTTATTCCCGTTTTCCGTTTGGCCACTAACGGCACTTTTTGGGCGTCATTTCTTGGCGTCGTTTTCATTGTTTCTGTAAGGTTTTCAGCATATCCCTGTTTTAGTTGGAAGCGGACACGAAAGATATATTTTTAAAAGATTTAAAATTCCCTTTCCTGTGGTATAAATTTTTTAAATGATCTATGACGTACCTTAAGATTATGACGCATTAAAGCGTCTGATTTACACAAAATGTAACGTAGAGTTTAGCTGGAAAGTTGTCCGTTTTTCGAATATAACATTTTTTCGGGTCGAGGAATTTTGTTTACATTTCAATCATAAATATGCAAGTATATTTACTTGCGTTTGGTTAACTAAAAATTGTATGTCACCGAATTCGTTTTTTCAGTACGACCGATTTTGTTTTCCCAACCCCCGAGCTAAAATGCGCCGTTATTTGGTGGTATTTTCAAAATTACGCTAAAGTTTCGGACGATTTCGGAAAACTTGTACTATGAAACATGTTGTCGTAAAAATATACGTTCAATGAAAGCATATTCTGAAATATAAGAAATAACACATATACAGTAAATCGAATAATAATAGAAAAAAGAAGTCCCGGCTAGTTTTGAGTTTTGAGCGAACTTTTGGTTTTTACTTCAGTTATAATAAACTTTATTAGCGTTCGATTTTAATACGTGATTTTAATGAAATTACTTCTGTCAAAAAGCGCATCATTAAATTTTTGTATTATCTTCATTATTAGTATTTGATGTGAATATGTGTTATAATGGACTCATGCATCGTGTTAGAATCGAAATTAAGAAGTTCCCAAGTGAGATTTATCGTAGAATATATCTATTTTTTTTTGGTTGGGGTTAACGTCGCACTCCGTAGAAGCAATATAAAACTGATCAGGAGTGGGTATGGGTGTAGGGACAATGTCATAGCATATGAGTATGTTGTTGTCTTGGTCATTGACTAATAAAGTTTGTGTCGGCAGATTGCTGTTGCTCTTTTATCAAAATTCCGATCAAAATTGATAAATTTTGTTGTTTATTTTTTATATGCTCCACTTGCACTTGTTATTGTAAATACATATTTAAATCTGAAAACACTTAAAATTCTAAATACATACATGATTTCAGATGCATATATACTACTGCTGCTATTGACCATAAGAACAATTTGTTTAATGGCAATTGTCCATCACTAGTAAAATTTGGAAGGATAAGCAACCGTGTCTGTAACAACAGACTATGAATTCCAAAGCATTATTTCCTAAATAAAAATCTGTCCCATAATCAAAGAGAATCAACGACAGCAAAAAGAACAGATCATAAATTATCATTTAGACTTTGTTATCCTCATTACCATAGTGTAGCACTCAATTTCAGTCATATAAACTATCACTTCATTAATTTCTTCATGGAAATCATACCGTTATGACTATATATTTCCGTGTCATTATACTGCAAAGCACTTACTCAACCCTACATCACTCCGTCGAGGGAGGGGTTAGTATAAAGGAACCAAATTTCAATTCCAGCTGCCTTCTTCTTATGCCCTTACACTCATCTCCCACAGGCCAGGGGTGGGGTAGGTAGACCGGCTGTACTAATCACTATAACCTAGCGCTGAGTTAACAAACTGTATTGAATTTAAAATGGTAGTATATTCATGACATGTAACGCGCGAGATGATTATACGTCCTACACCTTAATACGTTTGAAATACGATAATACCTCGATTTCTTTAAAATAAAAAAGTGGAAAACCACAGGTCACCCGACACGACATAAACGAAAATGTTGCAGGTTCGGTTTGATTGAAAGTAGTGGAAGTGCAAGCCCTCTAGCTCCGATATGAGCAGAACTAAACATATTTACACATGTTATAAGTACCAGAAAGTAATTTTGAAACCTAGGATATACATGTGCATATTGCCTTTTGTTTGAATAAACTGTCTGTCTGTCTGTCTCTGTCTCTGTCTCTGTCTCTGTCTCTGTCTCTGTCTCTATCCATCTATCTATCTATTTATCTAATCTAATCTAATCAAATAATCTAATATAATCTAATCTAATCTATCTGTGCAATTAATACTCAGAACCAGTTAATATTTAATTACTATTATCGTCTGCACAATTCCTTTATCATTTTTTTCCGTGATATAGATTTTATATTTCAGCCTTAACACCTGTCACAAGACTTTTGATATCAAAAACATGCAGCAGATGGCAAACAATAACTTGGCCTAGAAATCAATATAATGCTTACAACATTTTCCCAACTGCAATATTTAAAAGAGAATTTACCGTATATTTAGGTGAAGAATGAAATAAGAATCTGTTGAAATAGCTTCATCATTTTGTCTGTTTTTAAATTGTGCATAAGTCAAAGTTTGCCCTCAGCAGTCTGATCAGTTCATAGGCATTCTAGAGTATTTACTGCAAGGTACTTTGCATATATTCTGTTGTAACACGTATGAACACATGTATACTTTATTTAAGAGTTAAAAATCCCTACGAGCAAGAAAAGGTGACGTTACAAACACCTTAGGACTTAAGGGACCTTTGAGTTAGTCACCACTGACCTGTTTCTATCATGTTTATCTAATATTCAGGCAGAATAAAAAAGTCAATTGCAGAAAATATGAACGCCGACGACTTTGAAAGATATGGAACAGAAATGGTCAAATACATAGCAAAGTATATGCGCACACTGCCAGAGCGCCGTGTTAGCTCAGATGTAGAACCTGGATATATGCGAGGGTTACTTCCGAAGCACGCGCCAACAAAAGGAGAAAACTTCAGGGAAATTATGAAAGACGTTGAGAAAATAATTATGCCGGGGGTATGGTTTTGTCACTATATGTTCACTGAAATACCTTTGTTACACATTCTTTTTGCCAAATGCATAGTGAAGCTCAGGGGCCGTATTCATAAAGCATCTTAAGTATAAGTTTTGACTTAAGTTGAAGATTTTACTTAAATTTGTGGTGATTTCAGCTTAAGTCTAAGTAGAAACTTAAGTCCTATTCATAAAACAGCTTAAACCTAAGATACGTAAGAAATTACTTAAGTCAGAAAACAAAATAGCGTCGTGAGTACGATTAAAGTGTTGTTTTTCAGATAAAAGCACTTTAAACATAATTGTGCATGTTGTATTTGTCTGAAATTAATGTTGTTTTTTTAATGTTTTCGTCCACAATAAAAGCCAAGAATTACTTCTTAAGTTGTTTTATGAATAACAATACTTAAGTAATACTTAAGTAAATAATCAATTTCTTATACTTATACTTAAGATGCTTTATGAATACGGCCCCAGATATTAGTATTAGTGCAGTAAACATGTGCTTACGGGATATAATTATTAGTAATACAAACATTTATCCAGATAGTTTTTCAGTCACTGTGGTAGTATCTGACACTCGAACATATTATTGTGTTTTTAAAGAATAAGGTGGTCTACTGGTTACGGTGTTAGCCGCACGAACCGGAGATCGTGGGTTCGTGCCCACTGGAGTCAAGACCATGCCTTCTAATACGATACAAGTACTGTTTTTTTTTCTAGGAAATGGGCACGAGTGTGATTCAAATAAGTTTCAAGCTGTCATCACAATCGACCAAATTAATTTATAGAAAAAACAAATATAACGTGTATGTAAAGTAGTTTGTACTGAAAATAGTAAGCAATGATAAAAATCCACTTGAAAGTAAATGTTATTCTAGATGATATAATTATTCAAAATTAATTTCTTACTAATCGATTGTTTTTACTCTTTTCTAGTTAACTCACTGGCAGCATCCGCAGTTCCACGCGTATTTTCCTGCGGGAAATTCTTATCCTTCTATACTGGGAGACATGCTCTCTGACGCAATTGGATGCGTGGGCTTTTCATGGGTAAACATGATTGAATTTTTATGTATGAATCCCGTAAACAATAATGTGTGTTATTTTGTGTTATATATTGCAGGAGTCATTACAAGCTTAATCAATTCTTTTGGTCTGTAATCAAAAGGACCAAAAAGCAAATTAAGGAAGACATTCGGGATAAAGCGGAATTAATTATTCGATATAAATTTGACCTTGAAACTGATGCAGTTAAGTTTCAAACACCATCGAAAAGACATGAAATTAAGTAGAAAATGTGTTACGTAAAACAAAATGGCATTTCAAAACAGTTGTTGAAAATTCTGAGGTAGTTGAAAGGCATGCAGATTGTAAAACAGTTCAACTAGCTTTTTCTTATTTTAGGCTGCAAGCCCGGCTTGTACGGAACTGGAAATCGTCGTACTGGACTGGATTGGTACGTTTTCATTAATAAAAGATTTACAAATAGAAGTAATACTTTATAGAAATTGACATTTATATATATATTTCCTTGTGTACTACGCGATGATATTGAAAAACACTCTTTTGAAAAGGAAACATTTTCTAAATTCAAATTTATCTCTCCTTCACTAGTAACTTTAATCCATTTCGAAAAACATAAAGTACTTGTATCTCTAAAAATATCAGACAATTTCAATTTAGAGAGTCTCTAAGGGTTTAGTATTTCCACAGTTTATTCCCGGCTAATATACTCAATATACCGTAGCAAGTTAAAAATAATCTACATAAATTTCTGGGTTTTTTTTTTTACATTATGTTCAAGAAAAAGTCTTATTCTAATTCCGACCTGTCCAGAACGGACGGAATAATATCATATTTCTGATGCAAAAGTGCTTGACATTGCTTCAGCCTTCAACATCTCGTCAGGATTTTACAAATAAATTTGATTTCAGAATATTGCAGAACTGTTATCAGAACTTTTCGTTTTTCGTTTTGATTTTCAGGAAAGTTGATAAAATTACCTTCGGCGTTCCTGCACGAAGGAGGCCGCGGAGGAGGTGTTATTCAGGTACATGTATAAGCTTTTGCAGATCTATATTCAGTAATCAACATAACAACAGTTGCTGAAAATAAGAGTGAAAAACTACATATATATTCAAATGCGTGCATGTATATAGCTTTTTTTTCAGAGTGTTAGAATTGTCTATTAATATTCATAATATTATTGCAGTTTGTTTTTGCGACCCGTAATGTCATCAAGATACATCGCTGTTCAACAGCGACGATGAGGAGATATTGCCATGTAATAATATTGTACACCTTGACTAACAATTTCAAGTTTTATTTATTTATTGCTTAAAAGAGTTTCTATATTAACGATATTGGCTTCGTTGTACAGGGATCAGCGAGTGAATGTGTACTGGTAACATTACTGGCATCCCGGCATGCTGCGATAGAAAGAGCCAAAACATATCCGTATATTGACGACGGGTATGTTCTCTCGAAACTGGTTGCGTATTCATCTAAACTGGTAAGTATACTGTACTAGAGACTAGTCAGATGTACATAGTATTTCTTCTTAAGTGTAGAACTCTTAGGTCTGAAAACAAAATGTCAAAATCGAACAAAATATTATGAGAAATCATTGCTTTTAGGATTCAAGTTTAATGATAACATTCCAATTTATGTATAACACTTTCATTTTCGTTTAAGTAAACACAAAATGCACATATATAAAAATAATCGACTGCGAAAACATTGGCTTAAAAGGTATTCAGACAAGAGATATGTATTGTGTATCAATTGACAAGTTTTATAACATGATTATACCGGTGCTATTCATTGTAAGAAATGTTAATTAGCCGGAACATATTAGAATGAATTGCCAATACTTCAATCAGAAACTTTGCAATTTCTGGTGTATCTTATGATAGACTGTTATTTAATGTAGTCTTACTAGTGGACTCAGTTTCTTTTAATGTATACTCAGGCACATTCATGTGTGGAGAAAGCTGGCATGATAGGACTGGTTAAGATGAGACAGTTAGACGTTGATGAAAACTATTCTCTGCGTGGCTATACATTGGAACGAGCAATAGAGGTAGGGTATCTTTGGGCAAAATGAAGATGTTTTCATACATAATGATTGTGTTTGTACAGACAACAACATAATCGCAGAAGGGATCCCGACAAGAAAAAAATTAGAGAAACTAAATTTGTAAAGTACATACATGTAAATACGTATATGATATGCAGATTAATTGTAATCTTATTTGTAGTAAGTACTGACATATATATAAATATGTCATTGAAATCACTGTCCGAGGTTACTAATCGATTTTTTGACAAAATTTACAGTTAATTGATTTTTTTCTATAAACTTGCATGTTATCAACAACAATTGAAAAATACAGAAAGGATAGCTTTTTGTTTCAGTGTAAGATTGAACTATCTTTCACGAGTGAACTCCAGCTGCAATAATGTAAGATTTGGTGTTCATGTGTGTAAAATATTGTGATCTTATATGTAAAACAAACAAGGTTTTTATTTCATGCTTTGATTTAAATCACCCATTGTTAGTTTCTTACCATATATTTGACATTGTCACTGTAAGAATACCAGATAAATTTCACGCTAATATTAAGCTATTACTTCATGTTTGACAGGAAGATCGTAGGATGGGATTGATTCCGTTTTACGTAAGTATATTAATATCAGAATAACTAGTTCTCGTTTTGTTTTTGTTTCTGTTTCTATTTAGGCTAATGAAAAGCCTACTCAAAATGATTGATCTGAATAAGTTCTAATTTAAAAAGTATATTAACTTTTTGGTGAGATAGCTTTGTGCATTTACTTTTAGCGGATGAATTTGGCATTCTGCGTAGCTGTAGTTGTATATTGTGTATATGCATACATGTATCTATGAATGCAAAGCACTTTGGACATGATTGTCATGAAAAGGGTGCTATATAAATCTGGTATAATATAAATATAGTCATAATCAAGAAACAAACAACCACGCATGAACTGATTTTAAATACAAACGGTCAGTTAAAATTCATTCGCGAAACGTCTTTTTTCTGGTACGTCTTGACAAAAGATGTAACCACAGACATAATAGTTGCATGGTTAAAATGATTAGATATTTTTGTTCTCCATGAAGGTGTGTGCAACACTGGGTACAACAGGTTGCTGTTCTTATGACAACATACAAGAACTGGGAGAAGTTTGCGCAAAGGAGCATGTATGGCTCCACGTTGATGCAGCCTACGCTGGAAATGCACTTATATGTCCCGAGTACCAGCACCATCTGAAAGGTGTTGAGGTAAGTATTTAACCGAAATGATGGACCGTTGAAACTTCAATTAGAGAAGGGAAGCAGTGAACAATATTTTTAGAGTAAATGGGATTTTTTCAGCATTTTGAAATATGCATATAATTTTGAGCTTTAGAGATATGAAAAACACATCAAAAACGTAAAGGGAGATTCACAATATTTGTATTCTAAAACACTTTGTCTTACGAGTACTTTACAGCATTGTTCATTCCTTGTACATTCACAAGAAATGATAATCTAATTAAGGTCAAATAAAACAAAACTCTACTTATAATGTTTTTCAAATGAAATATACCTGAAATTATGAGCCTGTTATATGTCCATGTAGGTATTCGTTTTCAGTATATTAAACTTACGTCGGCCGGGAATTCCACATTCCTTATACGCAATGACAATATAAAACAAAGGTAACACATCCTAAAAATTCTGCAAGCCAGTTAAGTCTTGCGGTGATGCTTCGCGAGCGTTATGTAAGAAAATGTCAGTTTATTTCGGAATGTTCTCGCATTCATTCTATTGTTCCAGTATAGTATACAACCACAGTGGTAATGTTCCTTTACGTCTCAAGAACTTAAGCATTCCCGCAGCCATATCTTTCAAAGGAAGATGTATAATTAACCTTAAACAACAGCCTGTTAATACTTAGAATCAAAAGCTTTAGTCAATGGCTCTCCAGTCTTTTATATTAATTCCAGTAACCATTGTGTAAGCCTTAGTACTATAAATCAAGACACAAATGACATATACAAAATATAAAATATATTTTTCAGAATGTTTCATCCATAAATTTTAATCCCAATAAGTGGATGTTGGTGAACTTCGACTGTTCTCTAATGTGGTAAGATTTGTCTGCAGCATATACTAGTAAGAACTAAGAACTGTTATATATCTTAATGATTTATTAACAGTGTCATTTATTTATATTCTAAACAGTGTTTTGTTATTGAATCATTGTTTGGAGTCCAGATGCGAAGGAATTATACTACGAATGCGCAGTCCGAGTGATAAAATGACACGCATCAGAACGACAATAATTTCATTGAAGGAAAATCAATGTCTAAGATATATTATTTCGATTCAAACTATGAAATACATCATTGAGATCCACAAAATATTTGCCTGTTTTATGTGGTTTTCTGCTCCAACTCGCCACTTTTACGTCTGACCATATGACGTAATAAGTGTGACATCTGAACTGTGATTTTGTTGAATAATTACACACAGTTTCGGACTTCTTTGTTAAATAGGAAATTTAAGACGGGTCTTGTTAAAATAACAAATAAAATACTTGCATTTTTTCTAGGGTACGTGATCGTAAGGCACTGACAAGCGCACTGACGGTGGATCCAGTATACCTACAACACGAGCACGATGGTATGTACGCTCCATACTGCAAACTAATTTCAGTATAGATATATATACAAGTTCATCGAAATAATTAAACTACGATACAATAAAATGACACAAAACATTAAGAATGTTTTCAACGATTAATCGATTAATTACTATCTTAACATATTTCTTGCAAGAGGTAACTTTTTGTCAGTCAAATGAATGCAAATGTCTGCTTACAAAAGTCAATAATATTTATGAAATTACATTTCCAAAGTGTCCAAACATTTATAGAATATTTCCGGTTCCAAACCAATGTTGAAAAGAAAACAATTCCAAAAATGATTGGGTCATGCACACGCAATTTATTTTAAGGATAAAAAACTACCGGGTAACAATTTCTATCATTGATGTCACACAATTAGGTTCAAAGTAAATATTTTATTGTTATAGACAAGTTTAACGCATTTACACGTGCTTGATACATTACTGTGTCTAACTGTTCGAGACTAAGATACAATGTTCGTTTGTTTTGTTGTAGATAAAGAATTGGATTTTCGGGTGAGTTTAATAAGCTAACTAATTGCATCCTTGTATTTGATTATCTTAACTCTGTTATCACTATTGAGTACGACTGCAACATAACTTTTCTCTTTGGATGGCGTGAAAAGTTTACCCGGCTCTTGCACGCAGCGTTTGTATTATTTCTGGCCCGTTAATTTATTGCGTTTCTGCTTATGCCAGTTGATAATGGAAGGGTTTCGGGGAGGATTGCTCATTCCCTTTCCGCTCGTGAACATTTCCTCTTAAGAACATATCCAATCACGCTTCTTATGAACAGATCCAATCACGCTTCTTATGAACAGATCCAATCACGCTTACTCGCTTTTATTGTGTTTAGTTGCTTCCAACGGATTCTACGTTCCTGATAAAGATGATTCTCTACAGTGATTAGGAATAACTTACCAATATTCCTTGAAGTTAAGTCACACGAACATAAATTCGAGACTGCCTAAGGCAGGTCTGACCATACGACTGCACTCCCTTATGCCACACTGACAGCTTGTAACCAGTATAATCGGTAGAATAATTCTGTTGAATATTTTAACTGTCATTCCAGCACTGGGGAATTCCATTAAGCAGACGATTCCGTGCGCTGAAACTATGGTTTGTTTTGAGAATATATGGAGTTGATGGTTTACAAAATTACATCAGGAGGGTAAGTATTAAACTGTAAGCTTTGATAGAGCTGGCAATACAATACACAAAATCATTTATCAAGATTTATAGTGAAGTAGATATTTATACGTTTGAGTTTATAGTCAAAACATTACATTATAATAATCAGATGTTAATGTTTGCAAAAAAAACTTTTGTCATATTATCTCAGATGAGTGTATGATGATACATTTCATGGCTCGTTTGTTCGTCGGGAGCCTACCAGTTTCAGATAGAGAAGTTTAAAGTTTTAGATGCATCTTTTATAGACAATTCTGTAGACGAACCAGTCTTGTATTCAATGGTTCATGGAATGACAAAATAAACGAAAACACCAACAGCGATGACTAAACCGCTTGAAAAAAAAAACACACACATTAAAACTGTCCAGGCGGTCAGTAAACAATTGTTTTTTTTTATGTACTTCATTAGCATTAAACCGGATTCAACGTTTTGTTTCTCTTTTGTTAGCTACTGCATTCAACCACTTTCGGCGTCGGCGTCCTGATTTTGTTGATCTTTCGTATGTAAGCGTGTTTCTCAGTAACCACTTGAAGGCATGGATCGCTTTTGACGGCATGAATTGAAACATCACGCACTTATTCATATAACACAATATTTCATAGGTCTGTGTTGCATTTTCACAGAGTTATGCACCATTGTACTCTTTGCAATATTTGGTTAATTAATAAGACTGTGAAAAGATTCTTTGGAAGAATAGAACGCAAACAAGCAACATAATAACAGACTTGGTTTAATTTGAGTCTACTCAAAAGCTGGTATTCCAGTAACCACTAGAAGGAACAAGAACACTGCAACTTCACGCACTTTTACACTGTAGTAATTTGACATGCAATACACAGATTACATATTTCTTTTTTTGGCATTTGTGCAAAGTTTTGCCCCTTTTTAGATTTGCCATTTTTGATAATGATTTAGTATGTACACTGCGAAATCAGTAATTACTTGCTGGAATGGAATGGATTCAAACTTCACACATATATTTACTGTGATGATTTGACAAACATTCATAGGCTTCATAACTTACCATAGGCTCCACAACTCTTCTTGCTTGTGTACAAAGGTACGCCCCTTCTTTCACTTAGCAGTGTTTCTTATTTTTTTTTGTATGTAAACTGCTTTAAAATCGAATAAAAGACAGCAACTTAACATCGATGGAATTCACGTAAATAATTTAAAAACTGCTATTTGAAGTTTGGGTATTCAACATACTGTTAAACTAAAGTGAAATTTCGCTAACTGTGATGTGATAAAAAGGTAATACATGTATGTCCCTTAAGTAAAGAAAATAAAACAAAAATAAAAAGAGAAGTTATGTCCGGTGCTCAGGAATTTCAGTCCAACCGTTACGAAACGAACAAAACTGAGACATTTATCGTCATCGAATTTATGCAGTGCTCAACTTCCAACAGTTTCTCGTGTTACCTAGTACTACTGCTATGATCATAGTATGTGGCAATTACTAAAAACAATGATGGGTCGAATCAGATTTGAACAAAAAACTACATAGTTTCTTTCAGCTTAAAATAAATCATATTCTTTTAAAATGAAACAGATGTAGGGATCTAAATATATAATATCATTACTTAAATAATAACACTTCATGTATTACTTTTCGCATCATATCTCTTTTAAGAATATTTCGCTTCTGTTTTAGCACGTCAAGTTAGCCAAACTTTTCGAAGAACATGTGCGCAACAATGACCTTTTCGAGGTTGTTGGCAAGGTTACAACAGGTCTTGTTTGCTTTCGATTAAAGGTTGGTATAACAACAGTTAATGTTTTAGTATAATTCCAACTAAATTGCATTGTTATCCTTGTCCGTATTTATTCCTAAAGATCTATACCATGTAACTAAATATTGCAATTTGTACAAAAATATGAAAATATCAGGTGAATTGAAGTGCTGTAATTACTAATATTTTTTTCTTTATATGCATATTTGTGTGAGCATTAATTTTGTATTTTTCACTTTGAAAATGATTTTAAATTCTGCCACACAGGGTCCAAACGCTCTAACACAGAGACTGCTGAAAAATATTAATGAAAGTCGGAGGATACACATGGTTCCAGCACTTGTGAATGAGAATTACGTCATCAGGTTTGCTGTTTGTGCTGAGTCGGCAACTGACGATGACATCAAATACGCTTGGCACGAGATAGTAAATGCCGCTGAAGATCTGATGTCATCAAAACATGAACTCGAAAAGATGAATGTGTTCGAGAAATTCGAATCTTGTGAGTTATCCGAAACAGAAAGCGAAGATGAAGTCTTTGATCAAGAATTGTTTGATCCGGAGCTAATTTTCGACCAGCAGCGTTCTACATTGAAACGCGCATGCGAAAGACGGAATTTGTTCCACAGAATGGTTTCTGATCCAAAAGGGTTCAATCGAACACTCCTAAGAGCACTCAGTATTGATGGTCACAGAAAGATAAGAAGCGAGTCAGATCTTGAAGAGGAAAACGGCGAGGTACAGAGGAATAACCAGAAGAAAAAATCCGAATCATGAACGGTCGCTTACTACAATCATTAATTCGTGTCTATTTATCCATTGACAAAGTAAACAGTGGTTGACATACCACATCAACAGTATCATCCTTTGGTAAATATCACATCATATTCAATGTAATTGTTTTATCAGATCAAAATATCATTTTCAGAACTTAACGTAGGAACGAACGCTATTTATCCGTTCGTACACAAAAAATGTGAGTAGAATACCAAAATGAAACGACAGCTTTTGAAGTCAAAATGCGTAATGGATATTTCTCTTCTTTCGTTATAAAACGTGGAGTGAACTAGTAATGACAGAAGCTCATAATTCTATTTAAGACGTAATATTCTACACAGAAAAACCAAAAGGTCTTTGAATATGATGTATATTTCGTTTGTACCAATGGGAATTATTATATAGCTAATATAAAAATAATATTGCCATAAACTAATTCCGTCTTTTGCCAAAGAAGTAGGCCAGTATGTTATCCTGAACTGAATGAAAGGAATTGGAGGTCAAATGACATTGTTGAAACGGGGAGTAATACTATTGCATCATCACAAGTTTATGCATGTAACCCTTACCGATTGACTCAAATTAAACCCTTTAAAAATGAAGCTATAAGTCATATAATTATTCGAAATTTACAAACCATATTATTATTTACTGTAATATTAAAAAAGGCATAGTTAGTAGTTCTTATTACTTTTTATTTAAGAGAAATTGTTATCTTTGAATGTCCAAAAGTAATTACTTCTTTTGCATACTAGTATGCGTTTCCAATATGTATTTTGGGCGATTTCGATGCCATGTTTACATTTTCACTCAATGTAATATACAATTTGACTTATTATACTAAGCAAAATGTAGGTTCATCTTCCATCTATTCCGAACCAGCATGTCTGAATCACTAGCTTTATTATTCTCTATCGGATTAATTTACTAAGTTGAGTCCCCATAAGTCTCTTTGAATGTTCATTTGAAGGTCAGGCTAATCAGTATATTAATGTCATTGGTTTTGGGAGAATAACATGACCTAGGGTCCATGCCTGAATATTTTTTTTCACAGTGTACTTTCATTCAACATGTCAAATGCATATATATTTATTAATGGCAAAAAATCAGCTTCCCAAACAAAGTTCAAATGTATTAAAAATACAATTACCGCAGGAGCTAGCATGGTAGGTCTGGTTCAAGGTGCCAAGATTGTATTATAATCTCGTAAAAAAGGCCGGGAACTTGGTTTTAATTGCTCGGGAAGTAAATCTAGGACCATGCAGCAAATAAACTGATAGAAAATTAGAATAAATCAGCTATATTTTACATCCTTAGTTTGACTAAGAATACATATAATGTCTGTAATGTGTTAAAACAAGTGACAACAAAATGGAAAAGTGTCTTTTCTTGCCTTCAGCAGATACCTGAACTCTGGCGGAGGAGATGGCTGTCTGTAAATATTTCAAGCGCAAGCGCGAGGAGGAAATTTGATTTGATATATAGTCTAGCTTTCTAATTTAGTGGTTGACTTTCAATGCAAAATTAAAAATGTCAAATGCGTATTTAGTTAGTCTTGCCATAGAACTCTGCGAAATGTTTGACAGACAACAACCTCTGGCACTTTTAAACTATACCGTAAAGTGTACACCAAATCCACTTTTTTTCGTTGCTGTCGGTAACGCTTGTAGGTGACTGAGGATAACAACGACCAAATCTCGCTTGAAGTGTGATATGAAATCTAAATTTTCACGGAGGCCTTGTACGTGGGCTCCCGAAGTAAGTATATTGCACCCGATAATGAAACGCAGAACAGGTAAATTTAAGGAATTATTCTGGAGAGGAAGTTTAAATTTGTTTAATAAAAAGAGTATCAAAATACCGGAAATGTAAAAAGTCATATGAGAATATCACATTCAGCAAACAAGAAAATTCGCCATCTTGAAAAACATGCAGACAAATGCAAAATGAAAGCGACATTTGAAATAATGCACAAATTTCACTTTAGACCGATAACATGTCCTTCACAGTAAGAAGCAAATCTTATTGTAAAACTTTGTACATAATTACATAACACAAATTCTAACTAGCAAATATATGTATATATTCTCAGGCATTAATTAGAGAAGTACGGAGCAAATGTAAGCATCTCGGTCTGACTGAGTCATAAACATGCACGTCTTTAACAACCGATTCACAGTAAGGTTCGTCAGGCCTATGCCCACCTTCATGTTTCATCGTTTCTATTTACTTTAAATATGAAAGATAGGACTATCTCTACATAACACAGCATGTCATATCACAAAAATATTGGCCATATTTCATGTTTTCAAATTCCTGTTGCCATTCACTCTCATATAAAGGCTGCCAATTTTAATTTGCCACTCTAATATGTGGCAAAAACAGCAAGCATTTCTGTACATGCTATCTTTCACGACAGTACAATACGTCAAGTCCTCATGCACGCCATACTTTTCATACTTTTGATTTAATGGCAGTCAACATTGAAAACTTAACTTTCCCACGGGAAATGCCATTTACACATAGGAATGCGGTCTTTTCCTATGGGAAAGTAAAGTGGGAAAGAAATGTGGTAAGTTTTCCCATGGGAAAGTTAATTTCCCATTGGAATTTCCCATGGGGAGTATATATTTCTTAAAATGATAAATCTTTATCTTTTTGACTTATTCTACACCCGGAACATCATAACATGTCTTTGTAAAAAGTTAGTTATTATTTCATTTTTTTTTAGATTTTCCCATGGGAAACCGTTCCCATATTTTGGCCATGGGAAGTATTTCCTATGAGAATCATTTTACATGGGAAATATTTCCGACGGGAAGACTTATGAATTAATGGTAAGTATTTCCTATGGGAGTTATTTCCTATGGGAAATATTTCAAACGGGAATGAATTTCGATGGGAATATTACGTATAAAAATAAGTCATGTTTATAATTTCCCGAAGGGTAAATACTTTATAAGAAACTGAATACCTATTCGCATTTGACAAAATATTTCTGCAAGTCTGAAGTATATTTCGCGTAGAGGTAATCGGCGGGTAAAGTACTATCGTTCCCGAACTTTACATTTTCGGAAACTGCATTTAGTGTCATAATGGAATAATATCATTTACATAAAATCATGTATGTCTGACCCTGTTTGTTGTATTAAAAACAATACTATGTCGTTAATAAAAAGTCGTATCGGCCATTTTTCATCCATTTCGCATTATTGATATGCTTGACAAATATAGACTGATCTGCCATAAACGAACTTACCAAATTTATTATGTACTGTTGGATATAAAAGTAAAGATACAAGTAGTAAATACATCAGAAGTCGTCGATACATGATTTACGTTTACTAGGATTGTTATTTATTACTAGGAAGTGCGTAAATACACTTGAAATAAACTGTTTCTTGCTATTCATCGCAGTTAAAAATGGTTATGGCAAACGGTATATCGTTTATACTCATGTTTTGAGCTATATTATACGGAATTCCGTTAGGGCCATCGTCTTTGAATGTGCTGATCTGAAACGCGATACTAGATAGTGAGATGATGAAAACGCGAAATCATGAAACTACGATAACATGACAACACGATGATGATAACGCGTTACTACGATAACGAAAACGCGACAGTGCGAAGATGATAATGCAATATACTATAATTGTGTTTTTACCATCTTGATGTCGTGTTTTCGTTATCGTAGTGTCGTGTTCGTAATTTCATTATCGTACTATCGCGTTATCATCATCGTACTGTCGTGTTATCACCATCGTAATGTCCCGTTATCATCATCGTACTGTCGCGTTATCACCATTCTGATGTGGCCACTTTGTGGTTAAATGCCAACATATGTGCCAGTTAACTATAAACTTGAAGAGCATCGATATGAGAAACCACGTATTCCTCGGAATACTTTGAACACTTGTGTCGCCTGCATTCAAGCAGCTGTCATAAAAGCGTCATATCCAAGGTTCACAGCTTTAGCATTAGTGACCTTGACCTTCAGCTAGCATTGTTTGCTTGTGGGTTCTGCATACAGCCTTCAGGGCGGGAGCATATCACCCAAGTTTCATGGTAATCCTTCTAAGGGTTTATGAGAAATAGAGCAGACATGAAATCCAAAATTTCAAACTTTTGATATTCACTGATGACCTTGACCCCGAGAGCCCGTAGTCGGCGCACAACATCGTATTATTGCGCTATCGTCATCTTAGTATTGGGTTTTCTTTATCGTAGTTTTGTGATTTCGCGTTTTTATCATCGTGCATTCAAAGGCGATGGCCCTAACGTAATTCTGTAATATCAGGCAGTCAAATATTCATCAGTTTCATGTCTGATACTCCTACTGTGCTGGTGGAAACATTTATTTTCTATTTTTATTTTTCCTTATATTTTTCTTTGTATGCCTAGATCAAATTTTACTCTGCATTGTAAAACACGTAACTTCGCTTACCTTCCAATTAAAACTTTTATGCACAAAAAGCTAAGTATGATTATTTCAGGCTGATTTATTTGTCTTGAACACATCAGCTTAGAAAAAACAAAGTAACAAACTGTAGCGCTGCATAAAAATTGTTCTATTTTATCATGTATTATTGCAGTTTCACATACATGCACTAACTCAATTTCTTCATGCAAAGAATGTATATACAAAAGAATACAGTTATTTTGTGGTGCCTCTTTAAGAGATTAGATTAACTGCAGATTTACGCACTTATGAGGCAATATGAAGATGCCAAGATTGTTTATCTTTCAATAAAGTGATAAAGTTTTAAAGCTTTTACTTCAGCCGCATGGTCTAGCCCCCCACTTGGCACGCATTCTGTATCAGTGATGATTAGTTGACAAACACAATCGTCTTAACCATGTGACGTATGACATGAACGTCTCTCCGGACCAATTCAATCTCATAAATTCTATATCGGCAGATATTTCCCCTTAAACGCGCATTTGAGTTTAGATTTAATTTTCCATGTCACTTAATTGATATTTGCCATATGGGCGGATCAACCACTGAATCTAAATATCAAAACTATGTTTTTAGAAAACTGATGAATTGAGATTCTCTGGACACCATTTTTGATGAAATTGCTTTATATAAATATTTGTTTTATAAAGATGAAAAGGGTATTTTGTCCGCCTTGGTCAGATTAGGGAGGGTGGGGTAGGCCTGGGGAATTTGTACCCTTCCCCCGCAGAAAAAGAAATTAAGAACATATTCAATGTTTCGAAGTTAAAAAGTAATTATTTTATTTAAAGATCTACGCTAAAAATTGTCAAATGGAATATCATCTGAATATATAAAAGCCATAAATCATGTATAATACTTTCTTAACAACAGCGATGCCGGTATGAAAGATAAGATCAAGCCTGTGCTAATTAGTGGACCCTCAATTTTGATTATACATAGATCACAAACACCGTATCAAACTTTTTTTCCGTAAGATTTGTGCACGACGCTATTGTGCTATTCGTTCTTATCGTCACGCATCCAACATTTTGATACTGATGTCGAATGTTAAGTATAAATGATAAATTTGTAATTATTATATCATTTGAATTTTGATCATTATTTGCTAGATTCAAAAATAAAAGTGTATTACATTAACTATCATAACAGCTGTGTCGACTGTAAAAAGTCTACCAGTGCTTGGACTCAGTGTTGTAACATTCAGTGTCTCTTGGGATCAATGAGGACATTGAATTTTACTACATCAGAAATCCACTTAAGCGGGTGCTAGGGATAGTTAGGGATACTGCATATTTCATTACCTGTTACGAAAAGATTTCAACCGAGTCTGCTATTATTTTGTTTGGATGTATTCTCTTTTTTTTTATTGACATGAAAGTAAATCCTCTTGTCTTATATTAACGTATGATAAAGCTAGAGTACTCTCATTAACCAGGTGGACCAATTGTATTACACGAAGGCTCGGATTTGTCGGCTGGTTCCGGATTTCTACAGTAGTTCCTGGTGTCAGCAAACCCTTGTGCTGGAAAGAACTGCGCATTTGAAACTGATGCGAATACGGTGCCTGGTAGGCCTATCTTGTCCCGTAACCGTCCTGTGTCTTTTTCAATTGTATCATGGGGTAACATTCTAGAAAGTTGTGCGCTAAAAACATTGAATTACTCCACATACTTTATTCAATTTTTATTCAATACCCGACACATTTTGAAAAAAAAATCTGATCACGATTTTCGATTGCAAATACCTAGTATGCTATGACAGAAGGCGTAGCGTATACAACGTCACAAACTACATGCATGAACTAAATAAATGACGTTTTGCTACTATTGGTATCAAAATAAATTGCACTTCAAGTCAATTTAGATACTGCAGTATTGCAACAAGCGAAAAAATATCAATCTGTAAAAAGAGGGTTCAACTAGGATAGGAATGCTTTCATGTTTATTCTATAATTATTGTTGCTGTCGATGTTGAGTTTAACGTCACATTTGACCAGCATTTGATGGTGAAAGAAAAATCTAGTTGTACCTCTGTGCATTATTTAATCACAGACGGACACCCCGCCAGAACCATCAACCTTCCGTAAACCAGCAACAATTTTGAATTGTTTCCTCACATGAAGAATTCAACGCACCGAGCAAAGTTCCAACCCATATCTGTGAAGGGGAATGTGATTCGAACCATTTAAACACTTGGACACGGGAATTTTTTTTTCAAAAGTTTTAACAACAAAGCCGAAGACAGTATCAATTCATGAAATGTATGAAAAAAATTACATCGCATGCTAAAATTGACATTTTCTTGTGAAGATTAGTCTCTTTAGACTCTAATAGTCTTTAAAGAATACAGATTTTTCGAAGAAAGGTATTTATGTATGTATTTGAATGACCGAAAAAAAAAGTTCACATTTATTAGAAAAAGTCGGTGTTTGCTTAGCTGACATTCAAAAGTTTTGTAAACACTGCTTGAATTGTTTAAAATAGCTTAATTCTGATTTTAACATTTTAAGCAACTCTGTTGTCGTGATTAAAATACTTCAAAACCAAGTATTGATATTTTCACGAAAAGACATAGACAAGGTAAAGACTACAGAGCACAAGAACAAATCAAAGCGCTGAAAGCACTGAAGGACGGTTGTCCTGAAAAGTGGCAAACCAAACAGAGCAAAAATGAACATTTGCGTTAAACAAGTAAATCAATAGACACCATTGACACAAAGAAGGTTAAGGGAAAGACTTTATATTCTGTAATAAAGGCTTCACTAGAAGGCTTGTATATATATTCTTTATATAGGATGAATTAACCACTTCTATAGCAAACTCATTTCAAACATGGTTATAAGAGAAAAAAAAAGAACATTGTATATTTTAAAAACTTTATTGTAGTAATAAAACAATGTAAGACAAATTTAAAGCGTTCTAAAAAACAAACAAAATTAGGGTTTTAAACATGCAGGCATTTACAAAAATAGTTCATCATATTCACTCATATTCTAATACTCCGGGGCTTAGATTCATGAAGCATCTTTGTGTTTTTTTTTAATGAATTGTTTTCCTTACTTTGTTTCCTTTCAGTTGAGAAAAACTGTAATCACAAGTACCTGATTACATTTTTTTTTACTTCCTAGATTTCAGAGAATGCAAATCATTTTAATGCCTGTGAAATATTTCATTGAAATTATTAAAGGGACAAGTTTTGAATATAAGGGAAAAATAGTGGCATGTGTAAAAATTATCTCAAGATGGTTTATGAACACAGCCCTAGTAATCTTTTGTTTCATTAAGAAACAATACACAGTATTCAACCGATTAACACACATGCACCATCCGGTGGTTTGACAGGAAATGTAGCCAATATGACCACCCTCATTCAGTGCAAGTACAAAACAGAAATGTAAAAACACTATACAGGTTATATAACAGCAAACTGACACAAAAATACTTTGATAAATCACAAGACGTCTTCAATATTGCGCACCAGAAGTGAGACTATGTTTTGGCCAGAGTAACAGTTACATTTTAAATGTATTAAACTTAACAAGGCACTAAAATACTATAATATTTGGAATGTTCACGAAACGAGATCGATGATGGGCCTATTATGTTCACCAGTTTAATCAATGATAGTCTGCAACAAATCAATCTTCTAGTATTATATGTTCTTTTAGTTTACTTTTAGATTTCAATAAATTTCAGCTACTTTCACAGACACACAGTTTACCGAAACATCATTCCTGGGAAAGACCAGTGCTAGGCTCCCATCCTCTATCAGAGATGTTATTATATAGTTAAAAATCAGTGACCTTAAAAACGCAGAATGTAGGTTTTCTCTTGGCGCGGCTCATTTTGGAAATTTTATAAAAAAATATATCTGTTATTCTTAAGATATTCAGTGCGAGTACAATACAAAACATAAGCTATATACAGGTTATATAACAGCAAACTAACGCAAAATTACTGTTACTAATTTTAGTCATTCAGAGCAAGTACAATACAATTTCAGCTTTAGAGATTTTTATGTGCGGTTACGAATCTCTATAAAGTAAATTGACGCGCCCACCAGAAAATAAACATAACGCTTGAACAACTTTGCTAAATAAATATGTACGAGGGTTGTTCATTTAATTCCCGGACGTCCGCTCTAAATTTCGACAATATCATCCGATTTGTACTGAAACTTTATACAAAGCGAGGTTTTTATATTGTGAATATGTGTAGAAAATATATAAAACGAATCTGCAACAGTTTCGAAGTTATAGTAACTATAGCAACCCAAGGAACGTCGATCAGGCCCGCGCCGTAATTTTGTTGATATACTTAAACTTTAATATGCTAAAATTCGGAAATTTATACGTTTTTGAGCGGGAAAACATCAGATGACGTTAAAAATTCATTGACGTAATAGCCTGTGCAAAAGTGACGTCATCCATGCACTGGTTTTTAACGTTTATAGGTTTTACTGTCATCGTGCGTACTTGTAATTTTTATCAAATGGATTCACAAATTATTGAAGAACTGCGTTTCATAAAATTCTTTGAACGTACTGGGAACACGCCAGTTCAAACAAAGAAAGTTTTGGATGATTCATTTGAAATATGGTTCATAAAATTCATTCAGGCCAGCAGATCAATCGCAAAGTTAACAAAAGATACCAAAATCGCATGCAAGTTTAAATTTGTAATTCATTTCTTTTTTACTTGGCATGTTTAACTTTAAGGTCTCTATGGTTTCATCAACAATCACGTAATACGTTTTGTATCAGTCGGCGTAACTGAAAGCCAAAGTAGATTATAACACAACAGGAATTGTTTGCAGTATGCACAAAGAAACACAATGATGATTGTAACTTAATATGAATTATTTGCAATAAGATAAATATACCATATTAAGTATGTATAAAACATCAAGAAATCAATGCAAGTTCAGTGAAGTTAATTAAGTTATGTTTGTCAATGAAATAAGTTGTCAGAGAGTGAAGACGTTGGACAAATAGTATTTAGAGACACTGTAAACGAGGACTTCGGTCTAAGACTAGAAGATTGTCAATTTACGTAAACGACTACAGAAACTGAAAGCAGGTATTCTAACTTCAGTTCGATAGATACTAGACACAATACTTCCTCAGGAAATGCGACCAGAGAAGATATTTAGCAAAACGTGTGATAACATCAATTCCAATATGACTAGCAATGCATAAATCATCACAGCGATATTATGTTGACGTCACATCGACTTATTATTTCGCGCCATGTACACATCGAGAAATTGCACTTTCAAATTTGATATTTTTAGTTAAAGACATGTTTAAAACGAAATGCCGCATAGCAGATCTGACTTAATCAATTCAAACACACGCGGAGTTGGTTTGCCACATAGCAGACCTGTCTTAATTAATTTAAACACACACGGAGTTGGTCTAAAGCTTTGTATCATGATTGAAATAATTTACTGCCAAATCGTATTTGAACACTATCTGTAGACTCGAACGGTTATACGTTATACATAATAGTTTTACTCAGACTGCGCTCTCCGTGACGAAAGCTTATTTACGAAAAATGCCTAGAAACAAATACAATTAAATTCAGCTTTCCATGACAAATTTAAAAGATTTCACATGCCTGTGTAAGACTGGGTTTTCCCAACCCAAGGGACAGCGCGGAATAGAAAATCGGTTTTTATCAACACTGTTCCAAAGTTAGATTGTGCATAGTTTATCAATTCGTAATTATGATGTCACGTCCGCGCATGTAGCTTGTCGTATCCATGTGGAAAAGATAAGGTGGACTTCTTGTTTTCCCCGCTAGCGTCAAAATTAAACAGAGTAGTGAATTTTGAATCATTTAGCCCTTATCCAAGATTCATTTGGGTTCGTATCTTAAATTCGATCTGGCTTTTTAAGGCTGATCGTTAGCCCCTACTTGTCCGCGATGGTTGTTTACCAATCAAATATTAGATCAGAAAGAACAATGTAGAGACAACAGAAATCTTTCGAGAAGAGCCGGTTTCAATTTTTGTCGAAGGGGATACATTTCGCAGGATTACTCATGAAAGGGTGAATGTACTTTTTCTGATTTAAATAATTCATTGCATTCAGTTTGCATGCATTCCTTATGTGTATTGTGTATTGCTTTGTTAAACATATATTGCCATTGAAAAAAATATTACTACTGACATTGTCCCAATCATACTACTGCCGAAATATTGTTATAGCTTACAGAAATACTGCTATTGTCCGGATATATTAGATAAAAAACAAGGATAAATATCAAATAGGGAATGCCAAAAACGCAGTATCTATAAAAGGAAACACAAAGCAGGCAGACGTGCACACTACTAACACACACACTCGTACACCAAGCAAACACACGAGGACGAAATGAACAAATAAAGGAACATAGTTGGGCATCGCCCTTATATTGTCCTTGACTGATTTACTGTCTTTAAATGAGCCGCACCATGCGCAGTCTGGTCAGGATCCATGCTGTCCGCTTTCAAAGCCTATTGCAACGAGAAATTATTGGCGAACAGCATTGATCTTGACCAGACTGCGCGGATGCGCAGGCAGGGCTGGATCCATGCTAGTCGCAAACGCAATATGTTGGTTATCTCATTGTGCGGCTCAAATAATGTTTTCGAAAACATTTTGTCTTTGACCTGTTCAGTTACACAACTATTATTTTACTATTACAAATATGGTAACGTTCATGCATTTTGATTTTAATCTGTTTTGATATTATTTAATTAACATTAAATACAAACAAAATACAACACTAAAATATGTTATTTAAGAAATAATAAGTTCCCAAGTGTGGTTTATCGTAGAATAACCCGTGTTTTTCGTTCTTATGCGTAAAAATATATCACGAAGGCCTTCGTGATATATTGTTTCGCATAAGAACGAAAAACTAGGGTTATTCTACGATAAATCACACTTGGGAACTTGTTATTTCGATTATCACACGACATAGTATCAACAGTTAGAAAAAATGGTAACTACTTTTTACGGCCGTGCTACACACCTAGTGTTAGAAATAACCTACATACATGTAGAGCAAAATCTATCTCAGGTATTCTGCAATAAACCACTCGCGTGCAATCACGTCATCCGATCCAGATGCGTAGCGCGGTCGTAAAAAGTAGATATCATTTTCCTAACACTGTAGATATTAGTATGTCGTGTTAGGATCGGAATAATAAGTTCTCAAGTGTGATTTATCGTAGAATAACCAGAGTTTTTCGTTCTTATGCGAAACAATATATCAATCAGGCCTACAGCCTTCACGATATATTCTTACGCATAAGAACTCAAAACACGGGCTATTCTACGATAAACCACGATTGGGAACTTATTATTTCTTAACTTTAAAAAACAGTTTATTTTTTGGTATCTCCGGAAATGAAGATGGCATAAATTTATGCATATCGATTGAATTCAAAGTTATGTATCTGTATTAACAATACATATACTTAACTTTTTTAGCTAAAGAAAAATAGTAACGTTAGAAATTACGTTAAGTGTAGATCTGTCATTTTGTTTGTCTGTATCTTGTCACAGCGGCAAAAATTGTGATGTCATCTACGTTAGTACTACTATCAAAACTTCTTGTAAACAAACGTTTTTAGGACTTCCCCATGAAACAAAGATTCAAATCAAACGATAAATGTACGGTAGATTCGAAAATATTTAGCCCAGTAGCATTTTTTCTTGGATGAAGCATAACCTAATCACAGTAATTGAAATCGAACATCTATGTATTATGACACTATCTATGTTTTCCTATGACACAAATATGTTTATACTCTTCGAAACATCATACGAGAAGTGAGTAAAGACTCAAGATCCATAAAACTATAATAAACCATTCCACTATAGCCACAACTCGTTGTGCCTGGGGTACAATATTGCCCATTGAGATGAACAAACATGCAGTCGGTATACCACCACCCGGCTTCATGGTACGAAGCACAGTTTGCAGAAGACATGTCCATGTCTCGATCAAAGGTACTGAAATTCATATTGTTGTTATATGACAATCCTTCGAGAGGACTGTCTCCTGTAAAACAAAGGTTAACTTTTCAAACATTTTTCTTAATAGAAATTGTCTATAAAAGATCGTTATTTAAAGAATTTGTATTCCTGAGATATCTTTTTTATTCCTGGTGATTAAATTTTGAATTGTGCTAGCAAGTAACAACATATTTTTAATACAGAATGCCAAACTAAGAAAATTTAAACCAAAAGCTATCTGAAATCAGTATTTTCACATCCGTCGTTTGCTTTAGCAGTCGGGAACATCAGGCAAGGAATGGTATCATCACAATTTTCAAAGGATATGATTAGAATAAACTTACTTTAAATATCGTCGTTATTCACTCTTTTTATCGATGAACGTATGAAATAACCCTGTTCTGCATTACCTATTATATAAAAGAAAAATGTGAGCGCACAAGAAAATTAAAACAAACGAGACGAAGGCCGTACATGAAGGTAAGCTTTTCTTTGTTATTACATGTGTTTGTTTACAAACCTAGTGTTCCGTTTCCGAGTGCAATGTTCAGCGTGTAACCTGGGCCAGGTGATATGGAAAAATTCTGAAAAGTCTCGTAACCTTCAGACCCTCCCAGGGACGAAACATCAATTCGAAGTTCCGATGGTCCTTGTGCTACCATTTCTTGGAGATTGTCCAGGCCTATCGAAATATACGATTGATTCTCCGTCAAAAGAATATTTCAAAATCTAATGGATTAAAACAGAATTAAATTATATACTAGATACATTGTAGTCTTAATCTCTGTCAAAATTGAAGTACAGCGACCATCAGCTGCATCTTTAAGTGATATGATTTATCTTTAAATGCATACAAACACACACATAAAAACATAATTTTGTTTTTGTATTTTAACCTTAAACCGTAATCATAAATGGTTCGGTTGGTACTAACATACTTGGTATATCAGTATGTATTTAACGGTCTTTTAAGAAATAAACAATGGATTGAAATTACTTGATTTAACTGATACATAACTGCACATGTTCAAGGTAATAAAGTTCTACAATTGTTCCACAACGCACTTGTTCCATGTCCAATGCTCCTTGAAATGCACGGTATCAATAATGCTATGCCAAATACGTTTTGGAGACATTGCGATTTGGCAATACAGAAAAAAATATTATCAAGTGTTGTATAACAATACAGTTTCGATGTTTTAAGATATAATTTGTAAAAATATATTCAGACTTACTGTTAATGTTAAAATAACCAAAACGTTACTTACCTAGCCAGAATTCCCCATTTATGTCTCCAAACCCATTTATATAGTCTGACAAGTTCCTGTGAAATTCGACAGACCCATTAAATCTGTTTTGGAATACCTGTAATTCAAAACTGACGACATTTATAACAAGCAGTATATTATGTATTGGTCCGATGCTGTAGTGGTTATATGATTGACTGCCAATACAGAGGTCAGAGTTCGAATCTAGGTCCGGGCTTAGAAACTTTTGCAATATTCGTAAGTGTGAAACTAAGAGACAACATTAAATTTATATTGTTGGTGTTAATAAAAGTGTACATTTTCACAGGCCAAAAAACAAGGTCAGTACAAGCCTTAAGACTTTTCAGTCTAGACATGTACTCGGTGCATATTTCACTGTGCCATCGTAACTTCAGACTTGCCGACCAGTTGCCATTCACTCGATACCAACTGTTATTAAATCATTTCAAATACCTACCGTCCATCCCCCGCCATCTGTTGCCATGTCACAGTATACATCCAATGTTTTAGCAGACTGCCAAAGTAGCATTTCATATATCCCACTCTTTGCCGAGGTTACATTATCAGCAATGTCTTTACAATCCGAAAAACCTGAATCATAAAGTGCACCTTAAGGGACATTCCAATTTTTGCAGAAAAACAACTGTTTCGTGTCATGATTTAAAGAAACACACATGTGAACTAAAGTTTTTATTTGTTTGTTTGTTTTGGGTTTTACGTCGTTTTTCAACAATATTTCAGTGATGTAACGGCGGGCAGTTAACATAACCAATGTTCCTGGATTCTGTACCAGTACAATTCTGATCTCCACAAGTAACTACCAATTTCCGCACATGAATCTATGGTGGAGAACAAATGATTTCAGACACAATGTCTTTTATCAAATCGTCACGGAGAACATACCACCTTGCCCGGGTTCAAACTCGTGACCCCGTGATCCTTATATCTGTGCTCTCCCTATTGTGTGTGTGTATGTGTGTGTTAGGGTTTAACGTGCTCTCCCTATTGAGATAAGCGGGCGGGCTTCGTGTCAACTAAAGGTTTTCATATAATATCCTGACATAGGATAAAGTAAATAGAACATATTGTTTTGAAGAAAAAATGAAAGAAGGTAAGTAACAGGTAAAATATAAATTAACATTGATTTGCATATGTGGTACACCTTTGAGTACCGGTATAATTTATTCATTCTTTTATCTAAGATATTCTATAAACATGTTATCTATTGCAGCGGTTAAAAAGCTAGTAATTACTACGGTGATATGGGTTCATATCGAACTGTACCATCACATGAAACTTTTATAAAATACGAGGGTCATTCAATATATAATGCGAAGACTCATGTAAATTCTTAATTACAATATTAATTGTTCAATCCTTGTCATAATCCTTCAAAGTAACTTCCTTTGAGGTCAATGACCGACTTTCATCCTTCCGACATATCTTCTATTCTCGTTATAGGCAAGTACGCCCATACACCCTAACCTGCTCGGCCGCGGTAGTGGTGGATGATCAAGCGTTTCCCACTCATAATCTGCAGTCAATGACGTCACGCTCTGAGAGGTGTATGGGGTTGCATTGTCATGAAGTATGATTGGTCCGGCTTTTAAAAGTTCTGGGCGCTTTTTACGCATTGCTGGTCTCAAGCATTTTTTAATATACTCCATGTAGTATGCACTGATTACAGTTTGACCGACCGGAACCTTGTGTGTACTCCACGAATATCATACGCGAAAATCATCAGTTGCTTGATTTTCTCTTGAACCCGGCGAAATTTTGCTGGCCTAGGAGCGTATGCCACTCTGCTGATTGTCGTCTCATTTCCGGCTCATAAGATCTTATCCACGTCTAATATATTACTACAATTTTGGATAGAAGGTTCCGTCCTTCTACATTAAAGCGCGAAAGCATGTTTGTAGCGATTGTTAAGCGACGTTGTTTTTCTGTTCTGACGTCAGACGATGAGACACCCACCGCGCGAAAACGTAAGGCAATAAAAAAATTTCTGCCACTCTTGTTTAGGCGGGACTCGATTTTTATGTAACTACGTTGGTCCTGTAACGTTACCGCGTCCATGTTGTTTTGAGTGACGTCGATTGAAGGTTCTCGCTGATGACGTCATCGGAAAAAATAAAGGAATTGAGTTTGGCTTCAGAGATAATTATAGTTCGCATTATACGTTGAATGACACTCGTATCTAAAACAAATTTCATTCGGTCCTGACGAGGTTCTCTTGTAATTCAGGAACATTCAATTAGCTTGACACATAAAAGGGAAGAATTGCAATGACTTGTGTAGATGACCCCGTCTATGTTTCCTTTTCCTTTTCACACGCAAAGCCCCACAATTGTGTATTTTAGCAGTTTCGCACATGCAAAAAAAAAAGTAGAATTTCAAGCCATTTATAAGTTGAAAGAGTTGATTTACCAAACGAGTGCTTTTTTGTTGAGATAAACATCTCTGCAAATTCTGTGACTGAAACCTTTCAGACAGAGACCAAATCTTGCGAGCGTTATCCCATCTCATTATAAGAAAAAAATCATACATTTTTAACAGCTTGGATTTCAGTTTTTTTTACGCAAAACTACTAATTTCATTTTAGCAATATTCTCTATTTTCTTGTAGATGCGCCGAAGTATGTCTGTATTTATGTAGAGTAAAATATTTTACAAGTCTCTTGAAATTATTGTGGTTAGAATACACAGTAGGCAGCGTAATTTGGTTACGCGCAATAATCACAATTTACTGCGCCCTCTAGTGAGTCGTCTTTAAATAATAGTTAAGACTTTGAAAACAAGCTATACCTTGCAAGCAGTTTAATTCAGCAGTCCCTTCTGAACAATTGCACGAATATCCATTAAGTAGGTCAACACACGTTCCACCATTTTGACAAGGGGAACTCGCACATTCGTCAATATCTGAAATATTTTTTCATTTCTTTCAGGAAGAAATATTGTGACTGCAATGAAATGGTTAAACCTTTAATGTTATGAGACGACCTTAAATTATTATTTGAAGCCTACACATTGGCCTGACTATTATTTAAGACTATGTATTTGATATCCATCGAAAGACTGATCTAAAAATATAAGTCCTTATCATAAAACTGATAATAGTAGTTAAGTTTGATTTTAAAGACAAAACACAGACAACGGTACGGATACAGTTTGTTGAAATCAATTGTTCTGTCATTTTTATCGGTAAAGTCTTAAGATTTAAATGTGGTTCTTACATGTTCAAATGTTATTTCATCATCAAAAAAGAATGCGTAGTAAATATTTTAAAATGGGGGGGGGGGGGGGGGGGGGGGGGGGGGCAGGTTAAACGTCTTTTTCAACATTTTTTCAGTCATATGATCGACGGTGTGTTAGTGAGTTTGTAATAACGTTTTAGCAATAAATATATTTCCTACTTATCCACTTGTAGGCCTTTTTATTTGCAGCCTAATATGTCATTTAAACGTCATGAGGCATATAAGCTAAACTTCATTGATTTGATTAGTACCGACTAGCGGCCACATTAATGTAGTCCCGACCACTGGCGCCAGATCAGAAAGAAAATGCCTCTGTACATGTTATACCCTACCCCTAGGTATTCTATAAGAACCATGGTCATGAACGGGAAAGTGCACTAACCCGTTTCAATCGTACATTTCTCAACTTAAACGCGCAGTTCGGTGAATGGGTACCTAGTATATTGAACAAGCGATAATTTATCTTCCATCGTGCACCAGTCACATTGTCTCAATATTCCATATTGCTGAGATTATCAACATATTTTATGCTTTCGTCAACGTTACAGAAAAAACTTGCTTGAACTTCCCTAATGAACATCCGGTCTAGAGGTCACGGCAGTGCGCACATGTTTGGCGAAACGTAAACAAACAAAAACAGATTTTAAAAAAATCAAAATTTTACACTAAAACTCGAAATGATGAATGAAATTCATCTTGTATATGATCTTTAATTTGAAATCGTACATTGGTCTGCGTCTGTTCTGTATATTTTATTCATTTTGCACATTTTGCTGCATTTTCACATTTTAGCGAACACGTGTAGTAAAATGACGATTGACATACATTTTTACAACAGCCAATCAGAATGGTTTTGTAATCTAGAACGGAACTTCACCAGGGAAGTTCAAGCAAGTTTTTTGTGTAATGTTGAAATTACTATAAACTACGCGTTGTTTTTCTAAGATAAGATGTATTGAAAAATGTGACCGGTACACAATAGAAGATAAATTACCACCTGTTTGATATCCATAGTACACATTTACCCAACTGCGTGTTTTAGGTATGAAATGCGCGATTGAAACGGGTTAGTATATTTTCCCGTTCACGACCATGGTTCTTATAGAATACCTAGGGGTAGGGTATAATATGTACAGAGGCATTTTCTTTCTGATCTGGCGCCAGTGGTCCCGACTGGTAAAATATTCGACAACAGTATCTATTAAAGCCCTTCTCAAATTCTTTTGTGTGTATGCAACCCATGATTACAATAGGTAACAGTTAACGGCCACGTGCCACACTTTAGTACGCAAAACCACAGGTATTTCATATAGAATTTTATATAAAATATACTCTATTTTGACAGGCGTCACTGTTCAAAGTCAGGATTTTCATGCTTGTTCAGTGAAAATTCAAGGTTAAAAGGTAGGACGGAAGCAGGGCTTTAAGCAACCAGGTACCAAATTCCCGCCGGGTATTTCTTCACCTGTGTAATTAGCGAGTACGTATTGCACCTGCCTGAATGCAATTAAACTTTGTAACAGTCGAACTGACGAACAATCCAGTTATAATTTTCACAGTTATATATGCGTTCATAATAAATACAGTTACATTAACAGTTAAAAATAACTTTTCTCTTCACCTCACTGAAATTCATCAGGAGACCATTTCATTAAGAGACCACTTTTTAGCATTCCCTTGGGCGGTCTCTTAATACAATGTCGACTGTATTTGTACGCATATGAGGAAAAGCGAATTCTGTTTTTTATCATTATTTTTAAACAGATGATAAGACTAGTATATATTCTGTGTGTCAGCTGTATAAGAATTTAAAAGTATCTGTCCACGTATGAGCAACAGCAAAATTCACAATACTGTTTTGTCATTATTATTAAATAGTTCAGGAGCCTCCGCGGCTAAGTAGTTAAGTCCCTGACTAAAAATCGCATGCCCTTCACCGATGTGGGTTCGAAACTAGCACGGGATGTTGGAATCTTCATGTGAGGAATCCATCAGGCTGGCTTACGGAAATTTGGTGGGTCTAACCAGATGCTCTTTCGTGATGAAAAAATGCAGGGTAGAGCATTGTGTCTCCATCTAAAGCTGGGAAGTCGCCATATGACACATAATTGTGTCGGTGCGACGTTAAATCCCACAAAAACAAAAATAAACAATTGATTTGAATAATAACGTACTGTGTGTCAAATCCCGTTTATGATTTTTGAAGAAAAAAAAAGATGTGTGTAAAATGTTTTGTTTTTCATTTATTTTCAGTTTTACTTGGGAAACTTGCAGAATTTTGAATTACCTCTAGGATTGTGCTGCTAATTAGTTCTGAATTTTCAAAGTGGTTATTTGATTCTGTCAATGATAATTGATAATGTGTTCACAAAAATTGTCTTTGAGTTTACAAACAAATAGCGGCTTCTTTCTAGATTTGCACTGTAAATGGGCAGAATGATATCATTAGTGCCGCATGGTGAAATATTTTACTTCTTGTGCCTATAGCACACACAAAGAATTCTCACGTTAGTAATTCACTAATATTTATTCACGCAATAACGACAAACTCAGTGTTATTGCGTTATCCAGCGATATATCTGTACCTAAGATTTTAAGAACAAATTATACCTTGCTCGCAGTTCAATCCGGTAGTTCCTTCTGGACAATTGCACGAATATCCATTAAGCATGTCAACACACGTTCCACCATTTTGACAAGGAACACTCGCGCATTCATCGATGTCTGAAATATATCTTAATAATTATTTGAAGGAAATATTTTGACCGTAATGAAAATGCATATCAGATATTCAAAGTACGTTTGGTAATCTAAGACACCATTTTTTAAAGCATATTCGATGGCTTTTTCATAATTTAGGACAGAATTTGATACCTATCAACAGGTTAATATAAAACAAATGTATATAATGTTACTTGAATTGATATAAAAATGCTGTAAACTGCAAGGACTCACAAACACAGACATGGCACAAAGGCTGGTTTTTTGGGAGGGTTGCTGTTTTTTTTCCGCTTGCACTTGTGTTGCCTCTGTAATGATTGTTTGAGAATTTAGTTTGAGGCAGGGCTTTTTCTTCATTTAGTCTTCATATTCATTTTCTTACTTCATGTAACGGAGAGACGTATTCTAATGGTATGTCTGTACCTAAGATTTTAAGAACAAATTATACCTTGCTCGCAGTTTAAGCCGCTAGTTCCTTCTGGACAATTGCACGAATATCCATTTAGCAGGTCAACACACGTTCCGCCATTTTGGCACGGGAAACCCGTGCATTCGTCGATGACTGAAAAATATTGTAATTGATTACTTGAAGCAATGTTTATGTAATGAAATGCTTACCATCTATTAGAAATATGCTTGATAATCGGAAGTGCTAATCATTTGAGCTGCACCATGAGAAAACCAACATAGTGCATTTGTGACCAGCATGGATCCTAGTCAGCCTGTGCTTCCGCGCAGTCTGGTCAGGATCCATGCTATTCGCTTTCAAACCCTATAGCAATTAGAGAAACCATTAGCAAACAGCATGCATCCTGACCAGACTGCGCAGATGCGCAGGCTGGTCTGGATCCATGCTGGTCGCAAATGCACAGTGTTGGTTTTCTCATGGTGCGGCTCATCATTTGTAGGCTACATTCTTGCCTATCATAATTATTTTGGGCGTATATTTAAAGCTATGCGCATATCGTTATCATTAAATCGTAATTTAAATTGAGGTTAGGGTAATCCTGTACGTTCGGATCAATTTTTTTCTGCAATGTAGAATTTGATTAAACCCTGTCTTTTCACAAGTTCAGGCTATACTTAGAAATCTGGTCTAACAAAAAGATAGGGTTATGTGCTTGAGTTTTTGCTAGACTGACTAGAAAATTTCAACCTCACACAAGTTCCATAGTGGGTGCTTATTGGAAAATCACAATTTTGATGACATTTTCGCAAATAGAATGAGATCCCCACATGTATTAAAATTATTTAACGTGTCAAACACTGTCATATCATATTTTATCTTTAAAAAGGTTTTGATCAATTTACTCACGGGTTGCAGTAAATTAAAAAAAGAACGATTTTCATTTTATTATACCATGTCCAGGCTTAATTCTACGTTATCCGGATAAAGGACGTTACTTTCCTTTTACCAAACGTGCAGAAATACTTTAATTTGAAGGACATACGAACAGAAAAAGTAACACTTAAAACGGTACGGAAAGAGCATATTCAAATAATAACTTAAATTAACATATCTTAAGTTATAAATCCAAAAGGCTAATGTACGAGTATAGCAAATTATTTCTTTAAATACATTTGAAGTAAATACTGATAGATAAAATATCTAAGTGCACGATGACCATCGGATATAGTTAATTATCTTGCCTCCTACAAGTTTCTTGCATTTCCATTGGTCAATAGACCTCACGTAGAGACAGGATATATTCCATACCCTGCTAGTATATTTCAGATATGAATTTTGATTACAACAAAATGGCTGCCACACTGCTGGCTTAATTGAATCAAGCCAGATTATTTGTTAGCTCCAGTGATAGTATCGTTTCCGAGAGTAAATTTAGTGTTTTCTTGCCGATTTCATTCTATTTAAGTTGAGGCTCATGAATTTTGACAAAAGTTAGCCGTAAAAGCGGAATAACTCTGTATTATATACATGGACGTTGAAATCTTGTTTTGGAAGTTAAATAGTTAAATCACCGTGAAATAAAGGAATTGACATATTTGTTGCTCAGCAGTTTGTTGTAGGATCATTTAATCTACGTGCAAGATAAATGATTTAACAGGAAACGGGATGAAAGCTGTGTATCAAGACATTTATGACATCGTGATATCCAGTAACTTTCGAAGGGATGGAACAAGAAGTTTTTTCATTAGTGTTTCTAATCTAAACCAGTTCATAACCTGTGTAAATGAGCTTTTGTGTTTTGTGATTTAACCAAAACACAGGTCATTGTGCATTTTATGGCTGGTGTAAATCAACTGGTGATGACCAAACAAATGATTTGTAGGATTCCAGTTTGCACTGTAAGTAGCTTTGTTAATTTACAAAATGTGTTGATTACTGTATAGCATGTAAGTAAAGGGTAGTCGGCAAGATAAAATCGTTACACTGCTTGTTGGTGACAGGATACGGGATATACGCTGTCTCGAAAATCAATATCAGGCGCGAGCTTCGCTCTCGCCTGATATGGATTTCCTCGACAGCGTATATCCCGTATCCTGTCACCAACTAGCAGTGTAACTAATAGTACCTGACGCTAGATCAAAATGAAAGGAATCGTGAGTAAGCACGGAGACAAGTTATCGAAAATGTACAAGTATAGTGCTAACATTGTATCCTTTAAACAGGCTTAAGAAATAATTGATGAAAAATATTTTAATTAATGTTGCGAATTATGAAATCCTTAGTATCTTTGGTTCGCAAGAAAGTCTTTAAAAATATTGTATTGTATATTTTGAAATATTAACACTTCGTTACAAGCCTCCATTGTTTGTGGCCGTAGTAATTTGTAAACTGTTGAAAGATATCTAATAATAAAATTTCTTACCATTTGATACTTTGAAAACCACTACATCTGAATCAGTGGTTTCATTTAGATTAGCGTCGCCTCCTTCTCCTAGCCGGCATAACCTTGAACCACTATTATACTCTGCCAGTGTGCACGAGCCGTCCATACACTGAACCAAACAGTCCATTTCAGTCCTGGTAGTAACACTTTTTATTGTCTCGGCAATGGATTGTCCCGATTTCTTTTCAAAATAATTTTGAACGAATTCTCCACATGTTATTTCAAAAAGCGAAAATAAACAAACTGAAGTCTTCAGAAACATTTTACCAACAATATATAGCATGATGCCAAATTAAGAAATATTTTATCGCGTTTTTTTCCGTCCCTCCTTCTCCTCCTCTGTACCCCCTTAAATTTGAAGTGAAATACTGATTATTGCTTTTCGACGTTTCGGTGGTAAATGAGAAATCCGGGTACAGTCGATTCGACCGCAGGAGTTGTTTTATGCCATGGTACCCACTGAATTAACCAATTAAACTATTAATGTTCAAAGTTAGAAATAATTCATTTATATTAATATTTGCCCAAGAAACACGCTTATACCGCCTGAAAGAAATAACTTTACTTAAACATAATTAATTTGATAAAACTGTTTTCGTGAAAAACTAATTACGTTCAAATAGAGACAATTTTTGTTTAAACTATTTTGTTTGATATTGCTATAGATCGAATTGTCTCTTTTATTTCTGTATAGAAGGGCAGACGTACTTTTTTAAAACATACTGTAATATTATACTCTTTTGTTATGCTGTTTTCATGAAGAGACGTAAATAAACTGATTGACTTTGAACTGACGCTATAACAGATGCTTTTTCTCACACTCGTAGAATTGGATATGTTTACACAGTATCCCAGGAGTTTATTAACTATAAACATATGTTTTTAAAATAAACACTTAAGTAGCGTAATCTGTTTTAAGATTTGCCTATGACGAAGTTTAATTTCATCATGGTGTTTCACGTAGGTCTCAATAGGAGTCGCAATGTTCCAAATATTAACACAACATTTTTTTTTGTCTTTTCAAATATGATGTATTGCACGTACACGTAAATGTGTGAAATTTTATACATAGAAAAAAGTTAACTTACTTAGAAAAGTAGTCTGCTTAGTGATTAAAGCATCATTTAATCAAAGAAGTGCATATTTTATTCTCACGTATTTATTTGCGACGATCGATTACATTAGGAAACACAATTCATTTGATTTAACCAATGTTGCTGACGGCATGAGCCACTTTCTTTTATTGAAAAATATTGACTAGTTGCATTAAAAACAACAGTGCTTCTGTTGCAGATAAAGAGCTGGATTTTATAGGGCGAGTTTACGAAATGTAATTTGAAGTAGTTTTTATTGTCTAACGTATTGTATAATTTTCTGAACGTAAAGCTTACCATGTAAAGAGTAAACGAGGCTCATAATTAATTAATAGCTATCTCGATTTCTGAAAACAAAAACAAATAATAAACATGAATATTGCATCATATTAATATGAAAGATGTATGTAGAAAATGTAAGCACTACTATGGTCGAAGAATTTATCATTTCAAAGAAAGAACAACTTTTCTTTGTGGTCACCCTTATTCCATACTGACTTACAATTTTCTATAGAACATAATAATCGTCTTTTCAGCACTGTGGAATTCCATTAAGCAGACGAGTCCTTACCCTTTAACTGTAGTCTATTGAGAATATATGGAGTTGATGGTTTAAAAAATTACACCAGAAGAGTAAATCATTCAAATTTTAATATTTTGTCACATGAGCAAAATAGTACACAGATTATATCGACATTATTTTGCGACATTCATTACAAAGACTCTTAAAATGTCTAGAGTTGTATTAAATGTTATGTGAAACTGGATTACATAGTTTGGCCCTCAGTCAAGTCAAATCACTGATTAAGTCGTCGGGGAAGCTGAATCATGCTATTTATTGTCTGCCAAGGATATTGTCTTGTCTGAAATATTTCGGTCTAAAAATTGACATTTTATAAACGGTAAGAATGATGCAGACTTAATATTCAGAATATATATATTAGGTCAAGATTTCAGTTAGGCATATATTGGACTATGCAGTGTCATCTGATAAAACCAGAACTGCTATGGGAACTTAATATTAATGAAGAACAGCATGTCACATCTTTGACCCGACCCAGTCTTATTTTTTATAAATGCAACGACTGCGCGCCCGGTTATCTCACTCATATTTTCAATATAGAACTAATTCATCCGGATATATATAGTGTGGTGTGAATACGGAAGTTTTTATACTATTGAAAATGCTTTATCTGACGATATTAAAAGTAATAAGTAATAAGCAAACAAATTTGTATTCATTTCTTGTTGTAAAATACTATGTACGCATTTGTACAAATCAGAAATAAGTACTATTAATAGCGCCAATCAGAGCGCACTTACGTAGATGGCACAGGAGTGCTAAGGTGAGTTCATTCTGTGTCAAGCAATCGATGTGGTCACATCGAGAAATCAACAAATAATTTATCCCAGTACCTTGATAAGAAAGCTATTGCATGTACGCTGTCAGGGCGGATACATAATTTTGCAAATTGAAACCAGGTTTTGAGCTTAAGGGTTAGCGCTTAAAAGTTAAACCTTTACGGTTGTCAAAATCTATAGACTATAAAATATTTGAACTAAGCACAGAGACATATAGTTTAGAAATCTACTGAGAAGATGGGAAAGTTCCAGCTCACAAACGAAGTTCAGCATTAATTGCGAGGTACAACCAAAGTTTCGTAATCTTACCTATATGTACTTTAATGCTATATATGATGACATACAGGATATTGAGTTGCAGCTTCAATAAAGAAGACAGAAAAACGATACTATAGTGCTCGTATGTAGAGACTTACCCTAAGCCTTTTATACACAAGGGAAACTATTTGTTTATAGAGTGAAATTGTTGAGTGAACACCGTTTGTCAATTTTGTCCATGTTATATCGATGGAATGGAAGAACAAGCTATCTATGTTAGTCCTGCTATACAGTCTAACACAGTCATGCATCTATCAGTCCTGGTTATTTTCTTTGATTGTTTTACATTTGTAGATATTTTTCTTATATTTTGGTGTATAGATTTGAGTAGCAGAGATCGATCTCTTTCTCAAAATACCTTACGATGTTGACAAATTTCATCACAAAAATGTTATACTTTCCCCCAGGGTATTAAATAATTAAATTTTTATCTTTACAAATTTTTCTTTTCAATGTACTGATCATTGCAGTAATTATGCATGGTTTGTTCATGCCCAAAGACAAAAGGTACATGGTAAATTAAGCATACAATAAAGTTTTAGCGGAGTTATCTCTATTTTTTGCAAACACTTTACCAAGGATTTTTTTTCAGTTCAAATAGCTCTCTTTCTGTAAATGATATCTTAAATATTTTTTTTCATTCTTTGTACTTTGATGCAGTTAGTTACACATAGATCCTAAAAAAGCAGTGTCTACTTGAAGATTGTGTGTTTAGTTCCAATGCCTATCGTATGTCATTATCTGACGGGAACTTCAATAATTGTCAAGTATAATACTTCCAGCATGTAGGTGTTTGAGCTGAAAATCGTAAGTTGTTAGTTTATAACATTGAGTGATTTGCCTGATCCCTGAAACTATTGACCTCACAATTCATATCATTTACGAATCAGTGGTACATACGAATAATTTATGCGAGGTAGCTGGTGAAAATTTTCATATATGAGATATATCGGTCTCAGCAGCTATACTTCTCAATAAAGGACATGCGATGTAGTTTGTCAGACAGTCCAAGACACGGTCACATTAGCGATTTGGCCAATTTCTTTGCTCAAGAAGGCATCACTTCCCTGGGTCATATGACTCGTATCTTGACAGATTTTTGATATTCTTTCCTTTACAATTTCAATGATTTCGGGAATGGTGACTTTGCAGAGGCTGAGTTTCCCTGTTTGATATTCTTCCTTGTTTTGATATTCTTGATTTACAATTTTTGTGATGCCGAACGGCGACTTTCATAATCTTGCCTTACAAAGTTGATGATTAAATAAAAAATCAAAACTGTAAACTAATTGCATAAATTACTTAGCTTTTCAACACAGTGTTTTGTTGAACATGATACATGAACCTTATTATTTGAAGGCTTGTAAGCCTTCCTTAAAGAATTGAAATCAATATGTGCATTAATTGATATTTTAAAATTTAAATGATGGTGACCACAGCTTCACTTATTACCGGAAAGACAACAACCAAATATATCATAAACAGTGTTATTTTTTATCAAATATTCGTTTGACAGTTACACGACTTGCATGCAGCATTTTGAATACAGATGAGCCGAGACATGAGAAAACCAACATAGTGGCTTTGCGACCAGTCTGGTCAGGATCCATGCTGTTCGCTTTCAAAGCTTATTGCAATAAGAGAAACCGTTAGCGAACAGCATGGATCCTGACCAGACTGCAGGGATACGCAGACTGGTCTGGATCCATGCTGGTCGCAAACGCACTATGTTGGTTTTCTAATGTCGTGGCTCAGATATAGAATCAAACCATTTACGTTGCTATATATTAAATGATCTTATCTAGTTATAAATTCCAGGTGAATAACACGAACAACTGATTAATTCGGTCGCTTTCATTTAGTGTCATACCTCTTCCTGTGACATGGGATTTAATCGAACTGAATTGATGGAATAGATTAGTATCAACCAGGTCAATGATTATACAATGTAAATGGCCAATATGCTTTAAATGAAGTCGACATAATTATTGTAATTCTGATTGATCTATACCGAAAGGAATCTGCAGTTGTAATTTCACTTTGTTTAAAGAATAAAGACTGCTAGATACAGAGGACGTGCTGATTAAGAAGGATAGTCGATAAATATAATCGTTTTTTACCGATCCAGATTAAACATTTAACAGCTTACGTGTCAGGAATACTTAAATCTTCTTCCGGGACTGTATCTTGAAGGAGATTTGGATTTTTTTGCATATTTTTTGTACATTCTAACAATCAAATTAAATAGTGACTTTTATTTCCATTGATCATGATGGTTTCTTTGCAATAGGAAATGCAAGTGGGTCTATATATTTAAGGGTTTTACCAACACTTGCCATAACTACTTGACGTATTCTTGACAAACAGTGTCATTAAAGGTATCGATATATTTATATTTTACAATAGCACTATGAGCTCCCTTACAAATGTAAGCAGTCATACAAATATCATTTGCTGACTCGTTGCAATTGGAAGTTTTATAAGATGCATTCCATCATAGAAAATGAGCCGTGCATAAAACTACTCTTTTCACTGGGTCCGGGCAATTATTAAGTGGAAAATCGTTTATAGACAAGGCAAGGCACTTCACATGCTGTTTATGCACGATTTTTATTTCTGAAATGCTGTGTCAGGTCAGAATATCTATTTTTTTCGTTGTCGCAGTTTACGCTCCTTCGAATTTGAGTTTAGGAAAACTATATATATATATAAAAGAACAATACAAAATCAAATGAAAAACAAAACAAACCAAGACAAAAAGGAACAAATAAACAAACGTTAGCTACGGCCGCTACCTTGAGAACGATACTGGTGCAGTTAGCGTAAGCCTTTGTCATAATGAAAAACTTGACCTAACCAGAACGTCCGCTAGTTATAACATCGACCTCTTTGGTAACGTGTGTCAGTCAGAGAGTGCTTGATGTTAATTCGCCAAAGAAAGAATTATATGGAACGTTCTTCATATACGCAGGGACATCACTTTGGAACAAAATACCACTTTATATGCGCAGGTCTGGTATACGGACATTCTACAGATCGTTTCTGACCTGTTAGTAGACTGAAAAGTACCTCCTTCGAAAATGCACTAAACTGCTAACTGCTATAAATCTTGGACACATTATGAACGATTATATGTACATGTTTGTACATACTTAGACATGTATGTTATTCACTTATTATAAAGTCGTTACTAACTTTCTGGATTCCTCATTGTTCTGGAATTTTCTTTCAATGAGCCTAATTAAAGAACGCAGGCAATACATGTTTATAATTCGCACAGAGGTATGCCTATAAATATAGCGAAACATTTCTCCTTCACACTAACTGTGCTTTGACTTATTTCCCTTGGAATATGTTCATTAATTATCCCTCTTTTGCCCTTTGGATGTACACAATAGCAGCAAAAATAAATATAGCATTTACATAATGAATGTATCTAAAACTTTTTAGAAAGGCAGCGGTCTGAAACTTTTCCCAGAATGTAAGTCATATGATGGTCATGTACAGCAAGGCTATATGTACTTACATTATTGTTATGTTACCTCAACTGCTAGATGATACATGTACATAAAGCAGCGAAATTACAGGGACCAGATTCATCATTATAATGACTTATTTTCAACGCTGAAACGACATCATGACCTCTATGTCATTTCCCGAGGTAACTAGTAGTTACAAATTGTTATTATCAGCGGCCATTAACACGAACGCTTCAATTATCTTACGTAATAAATTGTAACCGTTGTCTGACACAGCTGTAATTGTACTTGATTGATGAATGTGTTTACAAATTACAAACGACTTTTTCCAGGACGTATTGATTGCATAGCTTGTATTTACTTCTATTATATCCTTGTGTTTGAATTTTAGGAAATCCACTTCGTGTCAGAAAGCGGTTACGAATTTGTATGAAATTTAGAATCTGAATGCTAATAATATGAAACATGCATGTATCTTTCATTAAGTTAGCCGCACATATTATAACAATTTATGATTAAAACTGGAGTTGTAAGAGCTTTAAATTATTCAGACAACTCTTAACATCATTAACATCAATAATTTTAAATATTGAAAAGATTGAAATAATTGTAAATTAATAGAAAGATAGGTAAATGTGTCAATTGATTCACTGAAACTTTAAAATAGGTTGTATTCAATGTGAAGGATTTTTTAGTTTTATAAATGCACGTATAAAGATATAAAGACAATAATAATTATGAATTGGTTGAAGTATATAATGATACAAAAATGTATATTTCTAAAAATGCGCCATCTTATATTTGTGTTGAGTCAATTAATTTGTCTTGTTTATAACCAGGTATTTGCAGATTAACAAACAGTATCTAGATATTGTTAAATACATGTTTGTATATGTATTTATTTATTTCAGTCTCTTCCAATACATTACATATGCACATAAAGATTTTACAAAACATAAGATACATAGTACTGGCCATTCTTGAAATATAATTATAAGAGACTTTTTATCATAAAGCATATCAATGAGGAAAACCAGAGACATGACTCTCACACCACTAACTAACACAGCCAATGATATTGTGTAAGATAAGTAAATATTCTGATCAGACCAAACATATTTTGTATGTTTTGCGTATCTTAATCGTGCTTTTATACTCCAAAGTGTTTTTGCCGATGGTGACCCTTTGTATTTACATTTGCAAACATGACAATCATTAACAGGTCCCTACATAGCGATTTGTCCCATAATGTTCCACATACTCCCATGTCAGATGAATCAGGACTACGCTGAAATGCATTTATCATTTCTGCAAATTTAAAGAAGTATGATTTTGCTTCAGTGATGAAATTTATGATAAGTATTTTACATGAGTTTTTCGATTCTTATTCCTATATCATAAACGAAGGGGTCCGTGCAAAAAGGTACCTATCTCCATTTTTGGTCAAAATGGAGTTAGGGCATTGGTCTAACGCCACAATGTGTTCACATCAAAGAGTTAAGGGCTTTGGTGGCTGTTTCGGATAATAAAAAGAACACAAGCCTAATGCAAATAGACTGTATCAATAATTTTGAAAGTCATCAGGTATGTGAAATTAATATATTTCATTGATATATTTAGACAAAAATGATGCGCAAATCATGGTTAACCCGGGGCTAGAGGGCGTGGACGGTGGCATGCATTTCCACTACCGTCCATGAACAGGCTCAATCAAACCGAGCCTGCAACATTTTCGTTTTTGTTGTGTTGAGCGACCTGTGGAGTTTCCACTTTTTCTATTTTAAATGCAACAATGGTCCTAGCTCCACTTTGAACTTTGTTGCATAAATCCATGGACTTAGAACCCTTGTTGCATAAACATAATCGACAAAAACAAGTTATTTTTGTTATAGAAATGATATAAATAGTGCAAAATACACTGAACTTGGTAATATGACTGTTTAGTATACAACCTATAGCTGTAATTATTTTTGTAAATATCACATTTCACCGAACTTTAACAAAAATGCGTTTTCCCAACATTTTTACTAAATGGAGATAGGTACCTTTTTGCACGGACCCCTTCAAATTTATTATTTCAACATCAAAAATTAAACAGGAGAAAGCATAAATATAAACCTGTGTTCATGCGACTGGTGCAGAACTGACCCAAGCTACAGTACATCGGTCTGATATATCATATTATCCAGGTAAAACATGCCTTTTATTATCGAGAAATATCTAATCAAACCGTCTCAGCAAAGAAAATTTTCAAACTAAACTAACTCCAAAAATAATTTAAAACTTGGTATTACATGTAATACTAAGTTTGACTGAAAAAAGTTAAAATAGAAAAGTCCAAAACCTCATTTCTCGTTCTTTGCACAAAATTTCAGTATTCTAATGAACATTGAAATATTTTTACTGAAAACGCAGATTATTTTTCTTGAAGATAAAAACATGTTTTGTCTACTATATATGTTATCATCAAATGACAAAAGCACTGGGTATATATCAATACTGACTGCACCTATCAGAAATAATGTTTCTATGTCGTAGATGTTTCATAAGTAATCAAGAAGAAATCTTGAATCGGCTAAGATATGAATATGAAAAGGAAAGGCCTTCCAATGATGTTAAAAATGTAGGAACTCGAAAAGTTTGAATTATTTCAATTAAAATTGTCGAATTGAGGTCGATATAAGATAAGATCCTATCCTACCTGGCACACAAACCAAACTGAGAGCTGGCTGATGACGAACAGATACACAGTGCAAAGTCCCTATATAATAACAAATAATAGATTGTAGTGTGCAGAACTTAGCCGTTTCTAGACTCACATTTAATTTCTGGTATTTGCTAGTCTGAGATCTCTGTGAAATTTGTGAAAGTTGACTGGTTTTAGTGCTAACGATTACTTGTCTCTTTGCTACAAAGTAAGTTTAAGTATGTTTGCCTTATTCATTTCGTAACTAACACTCTAAATACAGCAAGATGCATCACGTTCCAGATCAGATGTTTGCCAAATTATCTATAAAATTAGCAAGGAAATAGTGTGCTTTTTGTGTGTTATAAAATTCTAGAACTTAAAATATAATCTTTAAAACAAAGGATTTACTAATCAATTTATCGTATAAAACAAGGCAGCTCTGATTTAACGTATGTAACAGAAATTGTGCGACTAAAAAGTTTCATCCACAGCTGAACTTGACATGACAAAAATGAACCATAGTTTAAAATTCATTCAGATGCAATCGATCAAAACTGAATATAAGAATATATTTTTCTTACATTACACATTGTTATATATAAGTCAAGTCGAAAGATGAAATAGTGACTTTCACTTAATCTGCTCCAGCTTGGTGTTCTCTTCATTTAAAATATTGCTCAATGCACTTCCAACTTTAATATTAACGCTGTAAAGTCACGCCATACCTCAGGATTGAGTTCAATGTTAAGCATTACATGGATAATATATGGATCGAATACAACAACATGAACATAAATGATCACTCCTTTGAAACTAGAATCAACAAACACGCTTGTCTCCATGCCACTTTGGCTCCTGTGAAGGACATGGTTATAACAGTTAACATCAAACAACAAATTAATGATACAGCGTATGTTTATTTACTTGATAACCTTCAATATTACTCAGAGACAACGACAGAGCCAAACAACATAAGCACTTGAGATTCACTGAACTACGGAAATTACCACCGGTAATTGATGTAGACATGAATGGACACTGAGGCCTCATGAATTTGCATCTTGATATTGAATACCGCATTGATGATTATTTTTCACTTCATTACTTGTATCGATCTATCGAACTTTAGACCATTCCATTTTAATGTAGCATTTCCGTTCAAATGACGTCCTTTCTGTTTAATTAGATATAATTGCTACTTAAAGCATGACATATATATTATTAAGTAAACGTATCTTGCTTAATGTACTTCTGCACATTTGATAAACCGGATGTAATGGCATAAAGTAATTTATCCGGATAACATAGAATAAAGCCTGGACTCGAAATACGGAGATGAAAATTATTTTATTATAAACAACTGAATGGCAACCCGTAAGTAAGTTTAAACTGGCAACGTTACTGTCTCTCTTTATCTTGATTTTAAAACAATTGACACATTAAATAATTCAAGTTACTGTAATGTCTTAGGGTTAGCGTGAAATGTTTGGATCTCTTTAATCATTATTTGCCGAATTTTTTAAGTATATTCTGAAATTATGAAAATTCAGGGTTTAATCAGATTCTACATTGTAAAATAAAAAATGTTCTGAACGTGCAAAGCTACCTTAACACAACCTGATTAAAATCTATTATTAATGCTATGCATTTGCTATGAGGACAGGCTATTGAAACCAGAGCCCTGCTTTCAACATTTTAGTTTATACATAATTTATTTTAGGTCGATTGTGAAGGAAGTTCTATAACTTATTTTAATCACTCTCGACACCTCATTCTTGATGGAATCCATCGCCACGAGGGTATGAGAGAAGAGGCCAGTTTCCCTTTTAATGCTGAGCGCCAAGCAAGGGAGCTACTGGTACCATTTTTCACGTTTTTGGTATGACGCGGCCGGGGATCGAATCCACGACCTGCCGCACTCGAAGCGGATGCTCTGCCACTAGGCTATCGAGGAGCAAGACCCCATGTGCCCTTCCGTGCATTATTTCATAGGGGCGGGCACGTGTGTAGACCACCTACCTTCTGTAAGCAAGCTGAATGGCTTCCTCACATGAAGAATTCAACGTCTAGAGCGAGTCTAGAGCCCACATTGGTGAGAGGCAAGTGATATGAAGGGAGCGACCTTAAACACTTGGTCACGGAGGCCTCCGCAAATAATCATTAAGCAAATAAATTGAATTAGGTGAAATATATTTTGAATGTGTCATACTCCCAACTATTTTCATGCCATACCAACTTCTTTCCCTTTCTTCAGTGTGAATGTGTAGCTAAAAAGAGCATTAGTGATTGTGACAACTTCTGTGGTATAAACAGAACAATATTTTTTTCTATGAATTCGAAATTATTTTGCTTTATTATTATCGTTAAAGGAAACAGATGAAAACAGAAACGATGACCGTTAATTAGGTTATCAAATAACAGTGTCAAATTCCAGACGTTTGAATTTGTTCTTTTAATTTTTAATAAAAAGAAGGCAATTCAAAATCTAATTCATATTTGATATCAAACATTTGGCGTTTGTACAGTTAAAAGCGTTGTTTTCCTATCTTTTACGATTAACCTGCTATTGTTTTGCTACAAGGTCGAGTATCCTTTTAAAGGTGGATATTCAGATTTTGGCCATGTAACGCATTTGTTCGAAACTTTAGCATCTGATCATTTACACTCATTTATGTTCACTTAACACTTAATACAAATCAGATTTTCACTGGAGGTATTTTTAAAATTTCATTTTCCTATCCTGGTTGCCCAACCAAGATAGTGTTATTTTATCATAAGTATAAATTTGATAAACATACTTTGCCTAAGGAAATGTATAAATATTAGACATATTGTAATATATTTGTAAACTATTTGCATTAAAAATTATGTATTTAGATGGAATTCATTAGAAACGCAAGTTTGAAAAATTATTATTACCTCCCTATGCCTATCTTGGTTGCGTAACCAAGATAGATTTGAAATAAATGAATTCAGAAGCTACACACAGCTTTTAAACTTGCATTTTGGTTCAGATTGTTCAATAGTTGATATGTCTATCAAATGCAAATGTAAAACTAGACATTGTATCGAAATAAAAAGAAATATCCAGCTTTTTATATACTTTCATATTAAAGGGGAGTTATTACAAAATTTTATAAAAATAATAAAATATACATTTCAAATAGGAATCTAACTCTATGTAATCGGTCTTTTTGTTCCTTAAATAATTCTCTACCAGAATATACAAAAAGTAAAAAATGTCATTAAATGTTTTTTTAAATGTGATTGACCACCTTTAATTACATGTAGTTGCAATATCAACAGTTGATTCAGGCATATGGATAAAGGCTAATATTCATTTTGATGCTACATTTCATTTACCAGTCCAGATTTCATATATTTAGATGATTTCAACCCTAAAGGAAAAGTACATGTTTTTAATATAAAAGTTTGCTAAACAGTTTATGCGAAAAACGAGACTAGCTGTGCATGGCATTGCAGACCAGAATAAGCCTCGTTGTTCTTGAATATCAGAAAAGGATAAATGACATTCAAATACAAAAAAAAAAACAAATCTGTGTTGGTATTTTACTCTTTATTTCGAATTTTCGGACACTTGTCCTTTTTCAAGAATATGGAAATATTTTTCTGACTAAGTATATGCATGTAACATTTATATCACAGGAAATGAATAATGTTGACGTCCTGACACTAAGACAACGTCACGTCATATCCTGTGTAAGACGTGACGTCGTTTCCCGCAAAAAGGGCAAGGTGTCAACATCATACATAACCAGAGAGCAAAACACAATACTAAGTGCAGCAAGATATACAAAATATAATAAATAATAAATAATAATAAATAAATAAATAATATATAAATAATAATATATATATATATAATATATATATATATATATATAATAAATAAAATCAGCAAGATAACTGTCCAATTCATTTTAAACCCCTAAAATTTAAAATATACACGATGTCTATACGCAGTCAGTATGGAAACACTAGAAATGCATGCATTGTCATTTAAGTAAAAGGACCCTCCATAGTTTTTAGAATTACACAAGTTAAGTTAAAGAATCCAAGGGTCACTACTGATGACTATAAAGTCAGTAAAGTCGTTTATAGTCATCAGTAGTGACCCTTGGATTCTTTAACTTAACTTGTGTAATTCTAAAAACTATGGAGGGTCCTTTCACTTAAATGACAATGCATGCATTTCTAGTGTTTCCATACTGACTGCGTATAGACATTGTGTATATTTTAAATTTTAGGGGTTTAAAATGAACTGGACAGTTATCTTGCTGATTTTATTTATTATATATATATATATATATATATATTTATATTATTATTATTATTATTTATTTATTTATTTATTATTATTATTATTTTGTATATCTTGCTGCACTTAGTATTGTGTTTTGCTCTCTGGTTATGTATGATGTTGACACCTTGCCCTTTTTGCGGGAAACGACGTCACGTCTTACACAGGATATGACGTGACGTTGTCTTAGTGTCAGGACGTCAACATTATTCATTTCCTGTGATATAAATGTTACATGGATATTACTTAGTCAGAAAAATATTTCCATATTCTTGAAAAAGGACAAGTGTCCGAAAATTCGAAATAAAGAGTAAAATACCAACACAGCTTTGTACTATACTTCCCTTCGGAAGATTTACAGACATATTGCAAAAAAAAACAACAACAAAAAAAAAAAACAACAATATATTTACTGCGGTGTTTACAATTATATTCTTTTTTTTTTTTTTGGTAATTGAGCCTGAGGGCTAATTTGTATATGGTTGATTGTATTTTCATCTCTATCGCATCATGAAGTGAAATATTTACATTTTGATTGAAACTTGTCACAATATATACGCACGCTCTAGGCAACTCGATAGCACTGAGTGACATAAAATGGAGTTTATTAATGGTAGCATGCGTCGTTTGACATCAACAACAAAATTACCGTTCACCTTGTTCATTAAAATAAATTGATCATTTGCTCCCAATGGATATACACTTCGTGAACTAATGCACTTGATGTCAGTGAACAAGGCAAACTACTATCAATAATTGTTGCGAGCTTGCATGTACCTATATTCCTAATAAATATGCTGCCTGGTGATTATTATCACATGACTTTCATATTCATAAAGTAAACAAGAGGATTCGGTTTGATTGCGTCTGTTCGTGAGATGTAATGAAATGTGCAACATCACCCCCCCCCCCCCCCCCCCGACACCCCCCCCCCCCACCGCTCCCCCACACAAACTGCTATATTGGCGATCCCCACTGCTGTTTCGGGCCTCTCTTATACAAATATGGAATAAACTCCAGGGTATCATTTTACTAAAAGTTTGATTAGAAAAGAACTTCAGCCAACGATCCAGTTTCAAATATCAGGTGACTAAAGCAGAATAATGGAAAAACAATCGACGCAAGGCGAATTGACCTTGCGATGAAATAAATTAAAGTTCAGGAAACAAACAACAACAACAAAAAAGAACAGAGTCCGGTAAAGGGAGACAAGATATCAGAGAATTGAATGTCGTTGTCGGCAAATTAAACAAAATGAAAGTCCAAATAATCCAATTTATTGATGAAATATTGGCACGGTTAGGTTGTTTTTAATCAAAGATAGCACAAGTCACCTGCTATTAAACAACAACAACAACAACAACAAAATACGCATACCGTTGACTGATTACTGGTGTTTTAAGTAATATTAACAGCCACACAGCCGGTAATAAATGATGTTAGCTCAGGCTTGACAAAAGAAGAGACGTGTACAATTTTCAAATGCAGGAAATAAAATTACTTTTTTCCAGCAATCGTGCCCTTTTTTAAGGTAAAAATTATGAAACATACATTTTGTGTTTGTTTACACTATAATCTTAGTCAAAAGTAAAAACCATTGTATGTGTAATATAAAAAAAAACACTTAAGCTAGGACGAACGTCAGTCTCTACCGTTAACCTTTACCCTGCTAAATTTCTATAACAAATTTGTCCATCTTTTAATTTGGACAGTACCATTGACTGTTAAAAGGGGTGCCTACCAAAAAGATACTGACTGAATGGCGAACAGTGCAGATCTTGATCAGACTGCACGGATGTGCAGGCTGATCATGATCTACGCTGGTCGCAAAGGCAGAATAAATTGTTTACAGCATGATAAGGGTTAAAGCTGGCAAATACTTAATACCGTAACAGTAAAAAAGTGCAGGGAAAACAAGTCTTATGTATGTACATTTTCATACACGTTTAAATAATCGTAGATGACAAATGCATTTTCGTGTGTTATATAGCTTAGACCTTATATTGAGTTTGTTACTGGGCAGCAACGGCCAGATTTATAACAGGCAAGGTAAAAGCTGATCCCTATATTGCTGGCCTACACCGCTTAATTAGCGGCGAGTCAGACACATGTGCAGACAATCATTACATCTCTTGTGCCTTAATGTACAGTCTATTTTATTTAGTATTTTTGACATTTTTTTCGGTTCTTCGTTAAACAAATGATTTACTTTTTTCGGGACACTAAAATACATTTCAGTCGGATTTTGGGAATATGTAATAATATGTGGACACAACAAAAGTCACAGTCTGAAACTTATTTCAGAAGTACTGTTATGCCGTCTTTTTCAGAAACGTAAAAATTCTCTGATGTCTATATTTATCACAGACATCTAAGGGCTTTTAACGATCTGTGATATAGACGACAATTTTGATTAAAAAGTCAATTCTTTTGATATATATATATATAATGAGACCCGGGAGTTGAGAATTACCGTTCATTCTCCGGGTCGTTTAATTAATATCATCAATCCAGTTCCATTGGAAACTGGAAATAACGCCGATGTCACAGAAGGAATTGTGCCATTTTATGAAGGTGATTGAGTTAATAGCTGTGCAGAGTACAATTTAACCTCAATAAACCGGGAACTTATTACTGGATAATATCACCTAAATGGCATAGCATATCCATGTCCGAGTGATCTATTTCTGTGCCTATAAGTGCATGCTTATATGGCGAAATGATTAAAGTTCAAATTTTATTATGGTTACGATCAAAAAGAAATTTATCATTAGTATTTAAACGATGGGATCTGACTGGCATTGGTACATACAAACTTAATGTTTGTAAGTCGAAAGCAAGGATAAAAATAAAACGCCACGTTCTTCAGAACATAATTATTTCTCGCTCGGTATACAATTATTTCTCCAAGATTCTTTGTTATATTTTATATTGATATTTCGATCACGAACTAACTGATCAGATATTTCTTTATAATTTATAATAAAAGTATCAAATCGCACCTTTCATTTATGGCTAGTAATGATAGATCTCTAAACTTTGTTTACAATTTGCTAACTTAAAGACTTTTTTTAATATGAGAGTAAAACAAACAAAATGTTGTTATCTGCAGATCGTTATATAGAGTAACTCGTGCTAAAACCTTGCGATATAATTGCGGATCTGAACTGTAAACGATGATTTTAGCCAACGACAAAATCATTGTTTTTGAAACAGTTATTTCTTACATTGAAACTCATAAAAATGACGGTTATGATAAATATTAACGTTAAGCGTTAAGCGAAATCGAAATATTGAAAATAAAAGATCTGCCATTGAAACAAAATTACACAGTGATGTTACTTATACTGAGAAATTATATGACTTGAACCATCCCGTCTATAATTTTTTTTCCGTTACAGCTTTGTTGCACCTTGGTAGTTTACAAAAATGTAGTACCAAAATACGTTGGGTATGTATGCATCCAACGCAAAACGGTATTGATAATAATCTCATGATTTACAAAAAGAATATTTTGTGACGAATGGACAATATTATTTCAAAGAGAGTCATGATGGAACTTAGTCGCTCATCCAACCATGACCTTTTGACCTTGAAAATATAACGGCCCTAGATGCAGTCAAGCAGGACCATTGGAACACACGTGATAGAGGTAAAAAAAACCAAAGACAAGTATCAAACAGGGAATGTCACGCACCAAAAACGCAGCCTCCCTAAAACGAAACCCGCAGCACGCAAACGTGAATGCAACTATAACTCTGATATACATCGAAAAATATTTAAGGAACTTGGCACAACTGTTCACCATAATTATTTGATGCGTCGTTCGCATGACCCAGGGACAGGTTTCACAAACGCCCATAAGTAAGTATAGACTGAGATTAAAATTTAGGAGATTCACGAGAAATGGTCACATAAGACGGGTTGTATAATACCTTTATCCACCAAAAATCTTTAGAATATTTCAATATTGTTTAATATAGTGAAATACGATTAAATAATCCAACCCGGTAGTGAATTTAATTCCGGGGATTACCGATTAATTTATTCACCGAGTTACCGAGGTTGGTCGAGTAAATATCAGACACTCGTATTTTTGTATACCGAACTTTTCACCTGGTGCTAGAAAAACTTTTCTTACACCCTGGGGTGTACGATTACCGGTGGGCTGAATGCACAAATGTACGCTCCTAAATTGTTACATCTGTCTGAAAGTTGAGGTTCAGTGGCATATTTTGTTGAGCCAATCCATTACTTGACAAAATGTTGGTACATTGGAAACATGAGCTTTATTATTATAACTGAATTTTCAGGATTATTACTTTATTCGACTTGGAACAAGAACCATATATCACTTCAGAACCTCCGAAGAGTTTTTAGCGCAACTATTTCATTTTTTCCAAAGAAATGAGCACAGCCCCTGATGTAGAAAAGTCTACAAAAATACGTTCCATTCCATGATCCTTAACACAGCATATGTACCCTTGCAACGCATTTTGTTGCTGCCAAAACTCAGCCGAATTTTGGTAAGGACTACCAAAATGCGTTGCTACCATTCTGAGGTGTAACACAGCTTCTTTTTATTGTGGGTCTACTATGCAAATGCGTGGCTCTGGGGCTGTGTTTGTAGTTCTCTGTGCTTCCAAGAAATCTACCTTTACCTAATAGTATTATCTTGTGTGTAAATGTCACCGTAGTGTACGTAATCTTATCATTAGGTTTTTTTTCAAAGGAAAACGTTATTTCTGTAAAAAATGCTGATCAATATGACCGAAGCACAAACAATAAAGCTATATCAAGGTTTTTTTTATTAACTCACATGTTTCACTGATCATAGAAATTGACCTGAATGGTTTCAATCTAGAAAAAAAAATCATTCTCATAAATAATTGAAATCATAAATATAAAGTCACACAAAGATCTTAATGAGATTTAATGGTGACTTCCATTTTCTTTGAAATAACCTCGCTTGTAAAATAAAAAAAGTGGAAAACCACAGGTCGCCCAACACGACATAAACCAAAATGTTGCAGGCTCGGTTTGACTGAGCCTGTTCATGGACGGTAGTGGAAGTGCAAGCTACCGTCCATGCCCCTAGTCCCGAGTTGAGCAGAACTCAACATTTACACATGTTATAAGTATCAGAATGTAATTTAGAGACATCGCCAGATGTATTCATACATCATACATAAAACATGTAATTCCGAAAAGGGAGCTTTTTGCCAACTTTTTATTCAAATCTGGATACAGATGTACAACCTTTAACATCAACATTTGATGGTTCGAGAATTGAAGAAGGTCATAGTTTCCAGTGAACTCTTCACACGCATGTTTTTACGGATTGTAGAGTCAATGAGAGGCTTAAAATACGCATTTTAGTTAACATATTACATAGTACAGCTTTACGAAATATCAATAAGATGTCAACTAAATGAGAGTATGTAACATTTGTCATGTAAACAAAAATCATATTTGATACTTTGTCAGTTAAACTTTACAACTACATAATGTCTGATAATGTATAATTTAGCCGCACCATAAGAAAACCAACATTGTGCATTTATGACCAGCATGGATCCAGATCAGCCTGCGCATCCGCGCAGTCTGGTCAGGATCCATGCTGTTCACTAACGGTTCGTCTAATTGCAATAGGCTTTGAAAGCAAACAGCATGGATCCTGACCAGACTGCGCGGATGCGCAGGCTGGTCTGGATCCATGCTGGTCGCAAATGCACTATGTTGGTTTTCTCATGGTGCGGCGAAATTATTACTGTCAGAAAAATCTCAAATGCGTATGGAAGGATTTTTGTTGTGGATGGTTAAGTTCTCTTTTGTCTGATTCATTTATTTTTATTTAGATACACTGTAGGGCGATATTATTTTTTATATAATAATATATGAATGAAATATATCCCTTACTTTTTGGAAACTGAATAATAAGGCTTAGCGTATAATGCAATTTTTATAGCTGGCATTTGTTTTATCGTTTAATGCTATATTATTCCGCCGTTATCTTTGCAAGCACTCACTCATAAATTGATTTTTTTTATTTAAGTTTGCTCTTATTTCTAATATTTGGCAGAAGACCTAATTTAAATATAATAAAATATTTTAAATGCTAGACTAGACAATACATGTGCTCAACTTAAAACAGCCGACACCAACAGAACATGTTCAAACTTTACAACCCAATTAAATAAATAGTCGATTTCTATCAGAAGAACAAATAAACATCATGTTCCAATTTAAAATAGATCAAATCAAATAATGGCATCACCGAGAGAATAAACTGGCACACGAAAGTAATATCTGACATCTGATAACAAAACTGTGAACAAATGTATTCATTTTATATTATTTATTCCTGTGGTCTCCGCACAGGAAGCAAAGGTGTTATTTTAACACTGATCACCAACCCAGTGAGCCATTACGGCTGGTATCATTGTTCATGCTTTTAACGTGGATATCGACGTTAAATATAGATTATTTGATCACGAGCGTGCACCTGGGAAGAACCGCTGACCTTCTGTAAGCCAGCTGGATGGCTTCCTCCCATGAGTGAGGCTCGAAACCACAACGCTAAGGGGCAAGTGATTGAAGTCAGCGACCTTAACCTCTCTCAGCCGTTGAGAACCCCGACATGATTTATCAATACTAGGGCAAATGTATACGTTTTAATAAAATTTATGACATTACATTTTTATCAAAGGTAAGCATTTATTTCTGTGAATCAAAGGGCGGTGTTGTTATACACGCAGTGCTGTTGTCGTATTATACAGTGAACAGTGTACGTTTGTTTATGTGTCATGGCTTCGGATTCGCCTCCCATCGGGATGATTATGTGATGTTAACTAGATAATATATAATATGTTCAGCTGACCGAGTCATAAAAAATCTTTTACATTATGACTTTAATTCCGTGTCCCGGCTTTACATGACTAACAGGCCATGCAAACCAACCGTTAGAACTATTTTCTAACTGCTTTGCAAGTCGCGAACATTTTATATGATGGTAAAGACATGCATATTTGTCATTATAGCCCCAAAAAGAATGTTCTTTTTACTTTTCTACGCATTTATAGTAAATGGGATTGATTTAAACATATTAAAATTGAAACAAAACATGTCTTACGATCGAGTCACGTGCTCACTTCGTTTTAAAACTCTAAAATATGAGTGATGGCATGGTTAGACGAGGAGAATGTTGTTGGTGGAAGGTAGTAGGGGTACTGATTCAGTGTCTAAGGATAAAACAAACTTGCAAACTTATTACTTGTTACAAGTTATACACCCAAATATTTGCACTATTTTTTTTCCAATTTCAAAATGTTTTACTTCTTATCACAGGCTTCAGGCATAGCATACGCCGATTATGTTATACAACTTTTCTGGTCTTCGTAAATATATTTAAACATACCTCAACTTAAATTATCACGAATGGAATACTTAGCAGATTACTAATAGTTTTATTATAACAATATTTTAGATCACTTTAAAAGTAAGTGAGGCAAAACAAGAACAAATATTCTTGCAAAAAAACTACTTTTTTCACTGGGTCCGCCCATGTATTAACGGGAGAAAAATCGTGTGCAAACAAGGCAATTCACGTGCTGTTAATACCCGATTTTTATTTTTGAAAATGCTTTCCCAGGGACGCATATGTAATTCTGCGCAGACTGACATCTGGAATCTGCGTCTTTTTTCTTTCATAAAAACCTCTTCTTGAAGCATTAAAGATGCAATCTAAACCACAGAATGTTTTACTGTATCAGTAACAAACGCCAGATGCGCTGCCCCCCAACATTTTAGAACTCTGCGTCAATTCAGATTTTGTAGACAACCGTGAATGTTAAAGAATCACGTGTTTACCTGTGCGATTCTTTGTTTTTAAGTATCATATTTATGATTTTGGTAAGTATCAGTCAGTATGTTTTTATCTAATTTCTCGAAGAATTTATATAAACAGCTTGGAAACTTGACACTACGTTCGTACTCATCCGTACTCCAACTGCGTGTCCGTACTCAATGTAACTCGAATGTAAAGTTATTATTCTTGAAATTGTGACCGAGTCCACCAAATTGTGAAATGATATGAACAATTATTGGTAATGTTATGTTTGTAATAATGAGAGATAAAAAAATTCGCTTAAAAACCTCCAGGATGTGCTCTTGATAGTGTTGTTTATTTCCGGGCCCTGGATACGGATATTTAAAACATGTTTACCGATTCCAAGAACAACTGGAATGGTAAATAAAAATGTACCTGAATAGTCAAGTCATCACATATGAAAACAATACATATATCGTCGTGAAATATATTTAGTTTTCGGTCTCGGTCACAAACAATCCCGCGGGCTTTTGCAGACGTTAATACACAAAAAAACGTGTATTATCCCTACATTTGATGCTGTTTTATCCGTAGCTTGCATCGTTTGCTTAATATGGTTTTGAAAAGACACACCATAACCTCTCCAAGCAATTTGAAAGCAAGAACAAAGATTCAGCAGAAGCAAAGGCGTTATAACAAAACACTTGGATTAAAATTTGCATATATAAAAACCTACAGTTGTTTTCATATGGTATTCTTTGGCCGATTATAAAAAAGTTACCATATAACTTATTTGGTTTAAACATATTTTATTTATTTATAAATCATTACATGAATAATATACAATAACTGAGATAAGGGAATTGGACAGAAAGCTAAATAGCTTACGGTTGTCCTTTCCCTAAGGAACCTATAACTTATTTATAGTAACAACAAAGGGAAATAAATCCTAAAAAATATATATTTAATATTAGTCCACAAGAAAATATTTACTAGGTACAGATAGATCAAAATACACCTAAAATAGGATGTAACATTCATGTTGTACCACAGAAAAGTGGTCTCAATTTTTCCCTACAGCAAGTAATAAGAAGTTACAATATAATCTAGTTATAGTAATAACAAATTGACGTAATTCTAAAAACAAGGGTGCCTGATGATGGTGAACATTTGTGTCAAGACGTTACATCAAAATATCTCCATGCATGAAGAGGAAATGCTTCGGACAAAGTCATTCTTGAACTTGACCTTTGACATCTAAGTTTGACCTTTACCTTAGACCTAGGGACCAGATTCTTGCGCATGACGAACTGTCTCATAGTGGTGAACATTTGTGCCAAATTACATCAAAATCCCTCCATGCATGATGAAGAAATGCTCCGGACAAAGTATTTCTTGTATCTGACATTTGTCTCTAAGTGTGACCTTGACCTTAGACCTAGGGACCTGGTTCTTGCGCATCACACTCATGGTGGCGAACATTTGTGCCGAGTAATATTTAAATCCCTTTAAAGATTGTTGAGTTAAAGACTGGAAAGCAAAAAGCCCTTTTGGCCTTTGACTTCAAAGTGTGACCTTGACCTTGCTGCTAAGGGCCCGGGTTTTGCGCATGACACGTTGTCTCATCCAGGGGCATATTTGTGCAAACTGATATTTAAATTCTGTTTTGCATGTCAAAGGTATAGACCGGAGAAAAAAATCCTATTGATCGTTGATCTCCAAGGGTGACCTTGACCTTTAAGCTAGGGTTCTGGGTATTGCGCACGACACGTCGTCTCATAATGGGGAACATTTATGCCAAGTAATATTGAATTCCTTTGATGGATGACAAAGTTCTGGACCGGAGAGGAAGAAAACCCTGTTGACCTTTTACCCTCATTGTGACCTTGACCTTTGAGCCAGGGGTCCGGATTTTGCGCAAGACACGTCGTCTAATTATGGGGAATACCTGTGCAAAGTGATGTTAAAATCCTTTATTGAATGACAGAGTTATGGACCGGACAGGAAACAGACCCTGTTCATGCCATGTTAATATTTAACTGCCAAGTGTGACATTGACCTTGCTGCTAGGATCCTGAAAGTTGTGCAAGACACATCGTCTTATTATGAGGTATAATTGTGCAAAGTAATATTAAAACCCCTTCACTGATGGCAGAGTTATGGACCGGACAGGAAAAAAGCCCTGTTGACCTTTGACCTCCGATTGCGACCTTGACCTTTGAGCAAGGGTTCCGGATTTTTGCGCATGACACGTTGTATCATCATGGAAAATATTTGTGCCAAGTAATAATAACATCCCTTCATGGATGACATAGTTATGGACCGGACGGACGTAATAACAGAAGGTCGGACGGACGAAAAAGCGCATTCCTATAGTCCCCGAAACTGGTTTTCAACCACTTGGGGATTAAATAAACTAGTATAAAACAAATAGCAAACTTCAAATGAATATAAGTTCGCTGCATTTGGCTTCATTAAACTTCATATGAGCCGCGCCATGAGAAAACCAACATAGTGGCTTTGCGACCAGCATGGATCCAGACCAGCCTGCGCAGTCTGGTCAGGATCCATGTTGTTCGCTAATGGTTTCTCTAATTGCAATAGGCTTTGAAAGCGAACAGCATGGATCCTGACCAGACTGCGCGGATGCGGTCGCAAAGCCACTATGTTGGTTTTCTCATTGCGCGGCTCATATATCTGCACTTACCTAGGACATATTACGGACACAAAAGCTGGTGTCATAAAACAAGTGGGTGCTTCTACTTGGTCCACTGTCTCCATTAGTTGATGTACATCTAACCTTCGCCTGGCTGGTGTGCATGTAGAGCTTCCTGAAAATAATATCAAAGAGAGTTAAATGATTTGCATAAGCAAACACTATTAAACACACATTTTGGAAATCAGTCAATAATGAAATACGCTTTCAATGCAATCGTCATTGGTGCAAAAATATGACGTACCGTTTGGGTCAAAAGTCTGAAATCGCTCGAGCGGTACCATAATACATGGTGAGCATGTAAATGTACACGCTTACCGTGTATGTCAATCGGTAGATCTATAAAAGTACACGCTCACCGTGTATTTTTACGCGTTTACCGGGTAAAATATACGCTTAGCGTACAAATTTATACGCTTAGTGCGTATCGGTCGCTTGAGTTACATTTTTATATAAATCAAAATACATGTTACAAAGGAATTATTACTTTTAAGAAAACCTACATAATATTTTCATTATATTACGAATTGTTTTGCCACTGTAAAGATGATTTCAGTCAAGTAATTTATTCTACATTATGCTTTGATTAAAGACAGGTATATTTTTTAATCATATCTTACCTGAAAAGCCTGCTTTATTCTTATTTTCGTCAGAAAAGAACAAGCATTTCCAGTCTAATTCTACACATCATACACATATAAAATAGAGAAAAGTGAAAACTTCACAGGTCGCTCAACACGACAAAAATGATAATGTTGCAGGCTCGGTTTGATTGAGCCTGTTCATGGACGGTAGTGGAAGTATGTACATACTTGGGGGCTCCGTGTCACTGAAGTTGCTGATCTACCGGAAATCATTACGTAACTATTATGCAAAATGACATGATAAAACATATGTCACATAGGTTATCAAGATCCGTTCGAGGTCCCCTAATTAGAGCGGATCATAAAATTTACTGAAGCATATAAGATGGCTTTGATATGATACCTTCGGTCATCAATGCTACTATATAAGAACGCACACGGATTAATATATCACGTGGCGGAGCTGTCTTGTGAAACGAAAACAAAAATTTCACGAGATATCAAGTATTCTAAAATCTATAAGAATATACTTTGGAAATTTAGTGGACATTTTCTTTTAAACAATGAAGGTGTAGTTACAAAAAAATCTAAATTCGTTAGGTATGACTCAAGGATTTTAACTACATACTGAAGGAAAATACCTAATGTAAATCTATAATTTTTTATTTCTTATATTTACATGCTGGATCATGTTATATCGAAAATGTAGCGTGTGCAGAAGTCATTATCCGTAGTTTAATAGAATTATTATGATAAAGCTGAATTCCGCAAAAAAATAGAACAAGAATTCATGTCTAGAACACCCTTCCCTGCTACACCCCCCCCCCCCCCCCCCCCCCCCCCTCTCGCTCTCTCTGGGGACTCCGTAGCCGAGTGGTTAAGGTCACTGACTTCAAATCACTGTCCCCATCGATGTGGGATCGCGCCTCACTCGGGGCGTTGAATTCTTCATGTGAGGAAGCTATCCAGCTAGCTTACGGAAGGCCGGTGGTTCTACCCAGGTGCCCGCTCGTGATGAAATAATGCACGGAGGGGCATCTGGGGTCTTCCTCCACCATCAAAGCTGGAAAGTCGCCATATGACCTAAGATTTTGTCGGTGCGACGTTAAACCCAACAAAATAAATAAATAAATCTCTATTAAATCTGACCGCTGCCACTTGATATAAAATAAAAAGTTTCAAATTCGAAGAATCAATAGATGTAGGACCACATTTGTAACAGATCGCATTTGTAACATATTTCGTACGTATGCGATCGCATTCGTAACAGGTAAAATGTGTTACGAATGTGTTTGTCCAACATGCACGGGAGAGGAAGTGTTACACGAAGGACGGAGTTCTTCTGATAACCTGTCATGTTTTCTTCTGATAATTGTTACTGAGTTCCTGGAAAACATTGCAGAGTTCTTCTGATATCTGTATGACAAAACAAGGAATCGGTCGACAAAATGGTAATTATTTATCTTTAAAAAGAGGGAATATGGTGTAAAACTAAAGTTTGCTGATCAAGGTTGCCTAATGTTTTGTGCTATGCGTCAGAAAAATACTGTTTAGTCTAATTATCAGCGCCACTTCTTTGAAATCAAGACATTTTGAGTAAAATATCGAAATCAATTGCTTATTAAGCAGCTTCCTCGCTTGGCGCTCGGCATTAAGGGGATAGTGCTAGGATTGGTCAGCCCGGTGTAGGTAAAATGTGACTGGGTCGGGTATCATGCCACGTGTCTACGGCGTGATATTCCAGTGAGAGTGAGGCAGCACTATAAAGTTGGGCATTGTGCTCACTGCTACAAGTAGACACCGTCGTTTATATAACTGAAAAATTGTTGAAAAAGACGTTAAACCCGAACGCATACACGCACACAGATCATCATTATGAGCGTGCACAGTCCCTTTAAATGTAACATCTAGTTAAAATAAGAAATATAACACTAAAATTATCATTGGAACTCAAAAACGCACATACCATATATAATATAACCACAATACTGTGCCTTGGATAAACATCTTACGTTAGAACATGATTAACACCCTTTCTAAATAATAAAATTAGCTAAAATGTATCTTAACATAGCTCAAGAAACACTCAGGTAGTAACAAAAGTTATCATAAGAACTCTGTGACATCTTCAGAGTTAACACCTGAAATCCATAACATTTGAAAAATTGGGCATAAAATTGTTATTTAGTGGTTTATGTTTGCAACTTTTCACTAAAATTAGGCTATTGTGAGGTGAGGATGAAGAACGTGAATGAGTAGATTAATATGTATGAATAAGCAAATGATTTCGATATTTTACTCAAAATGTCTTGATTTCAATGAAGTGGCACTGATTATTAGACTAAACAGTTCTTTCTGATGCATAGCACAAAACATTAGGCAACCTTGATCATCAAACTTTAGTTTTACACCCCATTGTCTCAAATTATTATTTTGTTGACCAATTCCTTGTTTTGTCATACAGATATCAGAAGAACTCTGTAATGTTTTCCAGGAACTCCGTAACAGTAATCAGAAGAAAACATGACAGGTTATCAGAAGAATTCCGTCCTTCGTGTAACACTTCCTCCCCCGTGACATGAGGGTTGACATGAGAAGCGCATATGTATCATGTTCAGTTTTATACTGCAAATGTTCAATGAGTTCAACTTGGTTGTCATCGCTAAAGTCATTAAATGACTGCCATAAGCATATCACAAGTTAGCGTCGTCGTCGTCGAGGTCAATGACATCATAAAATTATTTGAGAAAATGGGCCTTCGGGAATCTTCGAGGCTTTGCAACCAGTGTGGGCCCAGATCAGCCTGCGCATCCGCGCAGTCTGATCATGGCCCACACCGTTCGCTGTTATTTCAAAGAAGGCTTATTCTACCTGAATATGAAATTTTCTGACCCTGATTCAGATGCATAAATGCCACGGTGGAGGAAGTGTTACACGAAGGATGGAGTTCTTCTGATAACCTGTCATGTTTTCTTCTGATAATTGTTACGGAGTTCCTGGAAAACGTTACAGAGTTCTTCTGATATCTGTATGACAAAGCAAGGAATCGGCAGACGAAATGGTAATTATCAATCTTTAAAAAGAGAAAATGGGGTGTAAAACTAAAGTCTGATGATCAAGGTTGCCTAATGTTTTGTGCTATGCGCCAGAAAAAAACTGTTTAGTCTAATAATCAGCGCCACTTCTTTGAAATCAAGACATTTTGAGTAAAATATTGAAATCGTTTGCTTATTCATACGTATTAACCTACTCATTCACGTTCTTAATCATCAACACCACGCAATAGCCTATATAGCTAATTTGAGTGCAAAACTGCACACATAAACCACTACCTAACAATTTTATGCCCGATTTTTCAAATGTTACGGAGTTCAGGTGATAACACTGAAGATGTCACAGAGTTCTTATGATAACTTTTGTTACTGCAAGGGTGTTCCTTGAGCTATGTCAAGATACGTTTTAGTTAATTTTATTAATTAGAAAGGGTGTTAATGATGTTCTAATGTAAGATATTTATCCAAGGCACAGTATTGTGGTTATATAATGTATGATATGAGTCTTTTGTAAAGTTTAAAACTAATTTAGTATAATGATATATATTTAGTAAAATACGAAAATAGGTAACAAATGCAGTGAATTGTATTGTTCGTTCTATCAGCGTCTTTTCATGCGTGACCATGTTATTATAAGAAGGAAATGATTCTAAATTAAAATTGTTATTGTATGATATCTGTTGATTAAGGACCATAATTTGCCACGCGACAGTAGATTATACTCCATAATCAACAAAAGTCGTACAATAACTAATACGTAAACGGCGAAAAGAAATTATACTAACACACACCAAAATTATAGCTTCAAACGTACATGACAATATACATATAATTTATCAAGGATAATTGTGTGTATGTGATTTTGTTAATGTTTATCGCATGACCATTTTCATTAAGTTATAGACCTTAATCCGAACGCTCTCGCATACTATGTATACAATTGTATTCATATCAATAGTTTTGCATAAAGAATGTAATAATTGAGTGCCAAAAAGGGGCGCGTCATCCTCATACATGCATATGCTATTTGTCTTAAAGAATATCATAATGCATATTAATGTGAATTTTAAAGTGCTATCTATCTCAATCCTTCACCAGAAACGACCTTTGCATTTGCCAAAATGCTATAAGATGAACAGAAATGCAATTTGAGTTTAGTTGGAAATATTTAAAGTAAAAGGAATAGTTACTAGATCATCATTATCAGCGTACACAGTCCCGTTAAAAGTAACATCTAGTTTGTGTTAAAAATGTAACAAAAAACGTTATCAGTTGAACTCAAAAACACACATACCATACATCATATAACCATAATACTATACCTTGGATAAATATCTTACACTAGAACATGATTAACACCCTTTCTTAATAATAAAATTAGCTAAAAAGTATCTTAACATAGCTCAAGAACACCCTTGCAGTAACAGAAGTTATCATAAGAACTTTGTGACATCTTCAGTTATCACCTGAACTCCGTAACATTTCAAAAATTGGGCATAAAATTGTTAGTTAGTGGTTTGTGTTTGCATCCTTGCACTAAAATTAGGCTATTGCGTGTGGTGAGGATGAAGAACTAGAATGAGTAGATTAATATGTATGAATAAGCAAACGATTTCAATATTTTACTCAAAATGTCTTGATTTCAAAGAAGTGGCGCTGATTATTAGTCTTAACAGTTTTTTCTGACGCATAGCACAAAACAGTAAGCAACCTTGATCGTCAAACTTTAGTTTTACTTCCCATTCTGTCTGTATAAAGATTGATAATTACCATTTTGCCGACCGATTCCTTGTTTTGTCATACAGATTACCCTCACCCCACTGAGTCCGTCTGTGATGTACATGTAATAGGCCTTCTTTTATTATAATCCCGCCGGGAAAATAGAGGAGGTTGTGCGTTCGTGCAGTTATATATATAAGTTCATGTCCTTGGTATAACTTGCCCATTCAAAGTCAGATTTTCAAATTATTTGGTACAAATGATCAGCATGGATAGAAGGTGTGTTGAGATCATGATCCTTGTTGCTACATGTATATATCCAAGATCAAGTTTACAGCTTTGAACTTAGATTTATTTTGTTATTTTGTTGTAATATATATGTTTGTGCCCGGATCATAACCCGCTTTAGTCAGAATTCCAAATACTTTGGTACAAATAACCACCATTTATTGACAATCTGTAGTGATCATATTACACCTATTACTGCAAACGTCTCAAATTTTTGGACCCTGTAGAATGGTTTTGATGTTTTTATCTTTGTTTGTTGGATTCAGAGCGCCTGTTTTTAACAGTATTTAGGTAATACAGTTTCAGGCAGTTAATCTTACCATTGATCCTAGAACGGACCAGTCCAAGATGATGATGATGATGATTATTATGATGATGCTGATAATGCTAATAAAAATGTCAGTAATATTAAAATCAGCACAACAGTATCTTTATATTAGTAACCGACAACGTCCCAGCTTGAAACAGCGCTGAGTGGCGAAAATAGCAACAGATACGAGTAGTTTTCACCCGGTCTCGAACGTGTGTCCCTCGACACTCTAGTCGATGGTAAGTGCTTCCCATTAATTTCAATTAAAATTATACCCCGGCTCATATACGAGTTTACACTCATATGTTCGTTTACAGGTCTGGTAAAAGGCACCTATACACGTAAGGTATTAACTGGTTGGATGAGATACACAATATCTCTGGAAATTCCGGCCCTGACTAGGAATTCAACCCGCTCCACCGGTTTCGTAATCTGCAAAACTATCCGCTGCACCAGCTTCACCGATGGAGTTACTCATGCCGTTCCTATAGAGATACAAAATAAGAGTGTTCCATACGAATGCAGACACTAGGCCTGGCAAGAAAACTCTCATAGTAAATATAATCCAATAAAGTTCACGTCAGGGTTTTAAGTTATATTTCATTTGTCGTCAGTTTAAGTTTTTTTTATGTTTAAAGTAATGCGAATTGACAAAGATAAACAAAAAGAAAACGAAAAACCTATCTTGCAGCGAACCCGCGAACACCGACGACATCAGGATCAGAATAATAGCCATTAGCAGTCCTCGAATAGTCAAGCTAGTCACTATTTTTAATTATACGTAGATGTATATATATATACCCAGTGTTCAGCTTTAACAAGACTTTCTATGCTAGTTGAGACTGCCTTGATCTTGATTTTCGAGTGCACTTTATTTGTTGTTGAAGCGATACAACCAGCGAATTGCCGATTATAACAGTTGAACAGGGATTGCATGTGGTGTATCTTCCCCTTTAATCATACATATTCATATACATGTATTCATGCATTTAATAGAAAAGAAATCTTACAAACCAAAACCTATATGGGAAATTTATAAGTGAAATGTACATGAAGTACTATAAACAGACCAGTCATGATAACCGTTCGGTATTCTTGCCAAGTTTAACTGCCAGATAACCAACCAGTACCAAGATATCAACCTAACCGGAAAATCCCTCTATCAACAAAAGGGTCGTCATGGGCCCATTGCCCGCTATCGCTCACATGTGTAATACTACACTATACATGTTATTAAATATGCGATTTTGCCATTTTAGGGGTCATAATTCTTAAGACAAATAGCGTGATATGGCTAACCTCCGAGGAAAAAAGATATATAATTCCTACGATATATAATTTCTAGGCAAGCTTGGTCATAATCAAATCATAATCTGTCATGTTCAGAATGCTAAAATCAGCAAATTTTTGTCATTTAAGGGACCATAACTCCAGCAAAATTGTTGCTATATAGCTGGTTTCGTAAGGAAACGAGATGTTATAGATATATAACTTCTCTACAAGTTTGGTGAAAATGAAAAACATTGTAATAAATATGGCCTCTATGGTGTTCAAGGAAGTGAGATCCTATATAAGCTTAATGAAAATCAAATAATAAATGTAGTCTCCACTGTGTTCACAAGCAGCATTTTTTTACCTAATCAGGGGCCGTAACTCGAAGTCAAATAAACGGTGCAATACGGTTGTCTTTGAAAGGAACCCAGATCTTATAGATATACAAGTTGTATGCATATTGAGTTAAAATAACAAAACATGTGGTCTTAATCGGGTTCACAAGGCTAAAATCAGTAATTATTGCCATTCCAGGGGCCATTACTCCTAGACGAATAAGGTGATATGGCTGCTTTTCGAAAGGAACCGATATATAGAACTATATTAAGTTCTGTGCAAGATTTTAAAATCAAATGATAAATGTTGTCTCTGTCATATTCGCAAGAAAAATGTGAACGGACGGATCATCGCAATAGCTTACTTTGTCACTTCGTATAAGTGAGCTAAAACATATTACAAATGTGTTTCAGATGTAAAAATGCACTTTTTTGTTCATTTTTTCGATTGAAAATGACATGTGACAAATGTGATCAGATAATACATCAAAAATCGGCATCGATCATATTCGTCACAAAAATTGTTACATATGTGCTTGATTTCTGTTACGTATGCGATCTCATTTGTAACACGTGTTACATATGCGATCGCATTTGTAACACTTGTTACAAATGCGATCTGTTACGAATGTGGTCCTACAATAGAAATGAAAAATAACAATTTTAAGATGATTATTATTTTTGAATACGGAATGAATTGATCCCCACGTGAGTATAAGTGGATACAAAATAAAAGGCTGGACTTAATTGAATATTTGATTTTCAGCTTCCACTTTTTATTATATCATAAGTATCTTGCAAGCTAATTGCGACCGGTTTAAGTTCTGCGATGTCACGCAAGGAGATAAGACAAAAACTTTGGTTTAAATAATTGATCTTTATATGTTCCATATATAACTATTCTCAATTAAGGCAATACACATTTTAGCCATTTCGACTATGGAATAATATTCTCCATTTCGTTGTAGTTATTATCTATTTTAGTAATAAGTTTGTTGAAATTATTCTCTCATTTCTATCATTTTGTTGTAGTTATAAATTATTATTCATTTCAGTAAGAGTTTTGTTAGTTACAGTTACGCATGATATATATAACTGGGGTTTTGTGCGGCCGGTGGTCGGCTACCCAGAAATAGATATTATCCATTTCGTCAATGAAATTTTTCTTCATTTCGTTGTAGTTATAAATGAGCCGTGCCATGTAAAAACCAACATAGTGTGTTTGCGACCAGCATGGATCCAGACCAGCTTGCGCATCCACGCATTCTGGTCAGGATCCATGGTGTTCGCTTTTAAAGCCTACTGCAATTATAGAAACTGTTAGCGAACACGTCGCAAACCCACTATGTTGATTTTCTCATGGCACGGCTCAAATTATTATCCCTTTCAGTAATAAGTTTGTTAGTTACAGGTACGCATCATATGATTACCGGGACTTCGCGCAGCCGATCTTTGGCTACCCGGAAAGAAATATTATCCATTTCTTCAATGAAACTATTCTCCATTTGGTTGAAGTTATGAATTATTATTACTCTAAAAACACTTGAGAGTGCTGCCATTAGTTTATATGGATACAGAAGACGACCCTACTACTGGCCCGCAGTGAATGCAGTCATTTTTGCAGTTCTAAACTAAATTTTGATTGGTCTATTCGCTCGAATTCTAAATTTAGAATCGGGTCAACGAAAATACACGATGAGCGTGTAAATTTACGCGCATGGCGTGGAATTTATACGCAAAGCGTGTAAAAAACACGCTTAACGTATAAATTTACACGCTTACCGTGCATTATGGTACCGCTCGAGCGATTTCAGACTTTTGACCCAAATGATACGTTACACAAAAGCCTTTGATATTTAATGGCCGGTAGCCACTGTACTACCATTAACTTTGAGACAATAGAAAATGGGGCACATACTTAATGCAGATATTTTCTTATCTTAAGATAATTTTTGGAGAGATGATATTTTTCACAAAATATAACCACACTGACTTAGCCTGAGAAACATTATCACCATATACGAATACGTTGACGATAGACTGACGACAGAATTGCTAATTATTACTTCGAAAAGTAGAACTGACTACATTTACCTGTTCGGATTAAGCCTTGTGCCAATAAGTTCACAGGCTGTCTGTATATCTTTGGGAATGTAGTCTGGTCTAATGACACCAGACCTACTGGGATCTTGTTCATGGAATTCTCCTCCGAAGAAGTTTCCAGCTTCAAGACTTCCCAAAACCTTGGGTTGAAGGTTCCGGACTTCACATATGGGGTGATCTGAATCCTTCTCTCTGTATTGGTTCATATTCTCTCGAACATTATGTGTGGTATTCCTTTGATATGGTTTCCCGGTGGTGGAAATTTATCGAAACAGACATCCTGCAGGAGCCATTCTCGTAGTCGCAAGCGACGCTTGATACGTTCAGTCACTTCAATACCTGGATCGTCCTCGGCTGAATACCATTCTCTAATTAGCTTGAAGAATTCAGCTAGCTGCATGTCCCCTTCTTCGCGCATCACGTTCTACACTTCTAAGGAAAACGTTCTCTGTGCAAACGCATTGCTTTGTTTGTCAACCAAGTCATTAACTAATGGTTTTGTTCTCTACATTTCTCAGCAACCTTCACCCATGCATCTCTATTGATACCTGATTCTGTGATTCCTATACTGCAGCACTTAACTCTCGCATTGACGAAAAGATGGTGACAATCCAGCAACCTAAACCGATAGGTGAAAGAATCTGGAACATACTCAGGCATCGAGTACCAAGTTACTGGTTTATCAATGCCATCAATGTGCGTTTCATTTTTAAACGGCGACTTCTCTTGCCATTCTGACAATCTTATTGGATACATGTATTCTGCATATATGCAAGATAATATGTTCTTTGAGAACTTCTTTATTTAACGCAAGCACAATTTGCTTAGTTTTTCAGTCTTTTTGCGGTTTTCTTTCTAGGAATGTTTTCGTGTTTACCACATAATAGATTATAGACAAATGAGACAAGTCTATCCTTCTTCCACGAAACTGCAAAATGGATATTTTTTTCCTTCAGTTTGTTAGAAATTGCCCGCAAACAAACCTGAATTTAGTTCTTGGTAAACGACTTGTCTATAACGTTTTCGGAATTGAACTTCATTTTAAACTGAACCACCGTGACAGCATTTCATTTGCTTTCTTTAACATTTGGATCTGATTTTAAGGCATCTCTAACATTTTCTCATTATCCAATTCCGTTATCAATTCGCCTGCTTCTTGAGATTGGTCGGCATTATTTTCCTCGCTAGTGTCCATAACTTGACAATCATCATTTTCTACACTATCCAGACCCGGTCCTTCAAGAAAACTCAATTCATCATGTATTTCACGTTCATCTTGACTCTCTACTATGTCACCTGACGGTTGTCCGTAGTTTCTATCAAAGAGCATTGTCAGGTCTTCATACTCCTCATTCCTATTGACTGAATGCGTTGTGTCGATTCTTGTCTTAACAAAATTTTGTAGCAAATCATCTTGCAATTGCTCAGCAACATCTGGCACAAAACTGTGGTTGTACCGTTGCCACACATGATGAAGTTTCTAACAAGTCCGTTTCTTCAACAGATGATTTACGATCTTCGAGTGAATCATACGTTTTACTTCGAAAGATGTATAAAAATGTGTTTGCAATCTTTAGAACGAAACATTTCAATACCGAGAAAATATCCATCTGAATCTTGCCTAATGTTGCAGTCAGTTTGATCACAAACATCTGCTAATTACCTGGCCTGAACACAGTTCGATTTTGTTATTAAACCAATAATATCTGGTTTCTTAGTAGACATGGCTTCTTTGGACACGTCTTTTTGAAGCTGCAACGGAAAATTTGTTTTCGAACGTACAGCTAATTTTGACCACTGGCCATCAAAAGAAACATCTGGTACATATAAACCCAGCTTGAAACATTTCAGTTAAACATATCTAACATGTTTTTCAGAACAGATGACGTTAAACTATATCCTTTTAATACATTGACCACGGGTACTTCGTATTGCTTTTCTCTGTCTTGTATTCTGTCAAGATCAGATATAAAAAATACTAACATCTCACTAGCCATATTCTTACAGAGATCATGTGACTCAATCAGTACTTCTTTTACTTCATGAAATGCGGTCATAAGCTCTATTGCCGAATATTGCCGAATAACCTTGTTACCTTCAGTAGATGTCATGCTTGTTATGTCCAATATCACTCGCGTTAGAACTCGTATCAAGATTATTACAAATGCGTGCGGCTTTTACTGACGGGATCTCTGCAGCAAATCTAACTTTTTCACAATAAGAACTTTTCATTTGGTCTCCGAGCTCAGCAATACCTGGTGGTAATTTTGTTTATCATAACCGGATCATTTATTCCATAAATCTTAATGACACGATCGTAAATTTCTGTCCACAATTCTTTATCGAATGGTGCCTCGAAAAATTTATTCACTGTAACACATGAACAAGATAAACATTTCCAATTGACTTTGTGATACATAGTACCAAAAAACAAAGACAAATATCAAACAGGGAATGCCACGTACCAAAAACGCAGCCTCCCCAAAACGAAACCCACAGCACGCAGACGCGTACACCACAAACACACACACACACATACACATACACGCGCACACACACAAAGCCAACACATTAGGACAAAACGAACAAACAAAGGAACACAGTGGGGCACCGCCTTGGAACGGTCAGTGGCAAAAACACCACTGGGGAGCTTAAATCGGTTTATGGTGCGCACCCAACCTCACTCTTACCCCCACCATATTCCAAAGACACGGGACAGTGTAAATAAAAGTTATCCCCTCCAGGTGAATCTCTAACACACGTAATGGAAACAAAAAGGCATGGCATGTAAAACACAAAAATGCTCGTGTATAAATATATAAAAAGCAAACCTTTAGAACCAAAAACGTATGTACTCAATGCCTTTTCAGAAGACAGAGCAACAAGAGAAACACCCTTAAGGGCCCGACGAAACAGGCCAGAAGACAGATATCAAAACAGTTCAGTCCTGGTAGGATTTAAAAACTGCTCATCATAGAGTCCTCCCCCTCTTCCGTCAGACACAATCAAAGAGGGAAGCGTAGTGTCCAACTGTAAACGGGTTGAACACTAAACATGCGGTATGTCTCAAAACAGTTGGGTCGTAACCTCTTTTAATAAAACGTTTTATAATTTTACCAAATACATTTAGAAAATGACCATGACCCAAGATCTTACGAAGTTTGTGAACCACATCCCCATAAAAAACGGGTTTAGAAATACCTTCTCGGAGAAGGCATTGAGTAATAAACGGGTGTCGTATACACTTTTCCAGGAAAAGGACATTTAACTTCTTCTGTACAGCTTACTTCCTGATTACAGGTATTGTTTTCATCTTTCTGTCGAATACTACCATCTGAACTTACAACAACTAGTATGCTCCCGTTTTGTTCAATGACTTCACAGGCTTCTTCAGTAAACACACAATCTGGTTGACTGGTTGATAAATCGGTAAATATTTCGACACTAATGTTGATTGATCTAATTGTCAGTACCGTACTGCATGCGTTCCTTCCCTTCATTTCTTGGCTGAGATTTATTTTTTCCATTGATCACATTTTCAAAGTGTTGCTTTTGACTCTTCAGTCTCCTAAGGCCAATCGCTGAATGGCAGGTATTTCCAGTTACTTTGGCTTGGTTTCGAAGTAAATGCCAGGCGTCGGATCTTTGTTTAACAATCGCCGTTTTGGGATTTGGAGATGGCAGCTTTATGGAATCCTGCAACATTTTGACCTTGATTCTTCCATCCGACCATGAACCTCACGAATTTTCCCTTGAATAGTTTCAGACCGATATTCCAAAACTGTTTCACATCGTCCGAGTTTCTCATCGCCCTTGTAGAGTCTAAACTAAACCACTCTTAGACTACCACATTACAGAAAAGTGAATAAGCAATTTAGATAGAGGTAGCTTTCTCTCCGCTAACAAAGATGCATACATTTCAGTTTGGCCTGCTGACTTCAAGTAATCCATTACAGCTGGAATTGTTTGCACGATACAGTTTCATTTATTTCAAGATCTGTACCGTCAATTGCATCATTCTATCACTATGCAGGGTTCAGTTTGTACGCTTGTAGATACGCTTGTAGACTTTTCCACGAGCTCTAACTGCATTTCTTCAAAATATGAAGTCAGATTATCATCAGATGTAGCAGCACTATCATTAAAGTCATGATCATGAACGTCTTTTACAGGTGTAGAACCTTCTACACACTTTTTACAGGCGAAGCCTCAGAAATTCGTGATTTATTTTATAGTTTTCTGTTCCGCAATTGGTGTAATGATTTGTTTCTCTCTTTTCAGTTGGTTAGCAGTAATGTTAAAATTTTTACTGTACGAGTTTACTCCGGCTTTAGAAATGGTTCGTATTTTTAATGTAAGGTTATCATCTGGATGATGAGCAATCGCATGATCTATTGTGTAATTGAAGTGCTGTGATGCATATCCACAGGATATGCATTGATATTCTTCCATCTTATATTTGATCTGAAACCGTAAAAACAACAACAGAACTCTTACTATAAGATCACAAAATTATGATACAGGCACCCCCTGCAATCTGCTTAAAAATTATATCCTAAATCATCGTGTAGGCAAGAAGATTGTGCAGTTTAGTCATATTGTATCAAAGACCCCCTTAAAATACACATTAAGTACAGTAAAAGTATTAATAATAGTAAAAACATAAACTAGTGTGAGAAGCATAAAATACGCTGCACAAAGTTTTCAGGAAATGGACCCCCTATAGGTTATAATGTAGTAATTCATCGTAATTGCCTCCGTTGAAAGAAGTACTTTAAAAATAAACCCTCAATTTTTCATTTTTTGGCAATTCTGCTTGTAAAATGGGGGCTTATTTCATTCGCAGCATGTAATTTCAGTAAAAAAATACAAGTTTCATGTTAAATTTCTTGTGTTTATGGCAACTACAAAGAGAAAACTAAAATAGAGGTGTTTACTGTGCGACGCTGTCAATATAGCGGTCCACAAAGGGTTAGTGGCTTCAATCTGGCGCCGTTTCACTACTAATCACCCCATTTACCCTTTATATTTTGACAGCTTATTAATTGTAGTTTGCGATAATATATCGGCTTCAATGAGTTGAAATTCTAGAAAGTATAGTATTGTACGCGACATATCGTCACATGATGGTAAACATTTATGCCAAGTTATTTCAGAATCCCTTAATACATAAAGAAGTTATGGCACGGACACGAAAAATGGACCCTGTTTTACCTTTAAGTGTCACATTGATTTTAAAGAGTAAAGGAAAAGAATAGGACGAGCATTAACTACATATTGCCGATATTTGTGTGTGACGTTTGAGAGAGGTAGGTGTAATAGTATTCAAATAATTGCACGACAAAATTTATGAGGACACACCGCCTGGTGACTCCTATATACCACCCTCCTTCTAACTTCGTTTGTGGGTTATAATTATGAACAAATACTACAGGAGCAAGGGAAAAGCCGATATTTTATATATAATTCAGTGGCTAACAGGCATACAGTCTGTTTTACAAAGGTCGCAAATATTTGTACAGTACTGCAAGCAAACATTCATACAGTCAGGACATCACACTTCTTTCATTGACGGTTATAAACAAACTGGAGATATTAGCAATGATTTTATTTTATTTACGAAACTAGTATTGTTTCCATATAACAGTGGGATTTATATGTAGATCATTCTTCAAGCATGAAAATATGTACTTTTGTCGCCGGCAATGTACAATTTCTGAACAAAATCAGTGATCAATAGAGTGTTTCGCTATAATTTTACCTGTTATCAGACTAACTAACACATCATATAGTCAAGTCAAAATATTTATTGGCATAAACATATATACATGTTTTTCGCCCAAAACTATCATTTGGCGGTTTGCTTAACAGAAGTGAATTGAAAAGCATGACAAATTTTAACAAACGTGACAATACTAGTCACAGCATGAAAATAAGAAATATACAAATGTATGTACCGTATTAAGCACATTAACTTAATTTCATTAAAATTAAAAACAATACACAATGCATATATCGTTACTTAATCGAACAGTATAATAACTTTACAATATATTTTTAAATTAAGTACATCAAACATTATCATTTCTAGCCATCATAGCAAAATAAACAAACTTCGCGAGCTTAACTAGAACAGATTTTTTTTTATGTAGACATGTTGTCTAAATTTCGTCATATTTGGCCATGTATAATAATACCTATTCAACAGACGTGATCTCCAATTTAAAATGAAACTCTGATTCAACTTGATTCAAATTACATCGACTACATACTCTGTCAGATCTTACAACATTTCTGTAACGTCCTTCTATATCTAAATTATGAGACGAACATCTTAATCTTGCTAAAGCGTTTCTATGAGCATCATTATTTATTATGCTTAAATAACTTTTTTGAAAAAATTTAACTTAAATTGTTTATAATAATCCAGTTTAGTAGATGAATCAAGTTCAGCCAACCATATAAAGAAGCAAATCATGTTCAGCTTCCAATAAAATATAAATATACATACCAAACAAAGCATATCAATCACTTTAAAATGGTGTTTTTCAACTTTTAGCGGTCAGTTTATTGTTTTGATCGGTCGCAACAGGAAGAGGGTGAATACAGTCGTTTATAGGGTGTGAATGTTGATGACGGAAAATATAGAGTAACGACCAACACCCCCTGATTATTTTTCACCTTTATTTATCAGACCAAGGAGACTTGCTATTTTTACTGTAAATGCATTTTTATCACAGTTGTAGTGAAGTGGAATGGTTTTCTCAAGGATATTGACTTTTGTCGCGGTATCGGTACAGCGTTCAAGTAATAAGGTGAACAATTACAATGAGAACGGAATTCATTACCAAGCCGCTTATTCATGGGGACTCAGAATCAATGCAAATCTACATCAATATCTGGTATCAATTATCCTTGTCCAGTGACACAAGCTGTTTGATTAATTCGGAATTACGTCCACCCACAGTGTAATAAAACCGAAGAACATCCGTGGTATCATTATTTTGTTGTTGATATCAGCTGCTTCGTTTATAATTTTTGTATGTTCATGTCCCCCAGTGTTACTAGAGTTGCCTCGAAATGTGTGTGTTTGCTAACCATTGTTACAATGTAGTGGGAATTCGTGTCTGTATTACGTTTGATGTGTGGTCAAGGCAGTAACGGGTATCGTATTGACTGACTGTTTTAACTCATTTTGTTATACCGGATCTAGAACATAGAATGTTTGTGTAATAACATATATAAATAGATCCTCCTAGAGTTCTGAATGCAATTAAAATATATAATAGCAGAATCGTTCTCATTCCGATGATTCTAGTACTGAAATCACCCTGTTTGTAATAGTACGCACATCATCGGCCTCACAGTTGTTGACAAAATACTACCATTTAATGTTTTTATGGTCGTAGAGAAATGTACTTCTTATTACTATTTATGAGGAATGAATATTGCTATAATATGGTCAAAACACACACAAAAGTTTGATGGAGAAATGTTTTTCACTTCGGATGCCTTTTGATCATAATAATGAGGGTGTAATATTTAATAACCGATGTTAATATTTAGAAAACACTTATCATACAGAATAGAAATTAATACGGATAAGAATTGTAGAGCGTCCGCTTCGAGTGCGGGAGGTCGTGGGTTCGATCCGCGTCATACCAAAGACGGCCGCGTCATACCAAAGACGTAAAAAATGGTACTAGCAGCTTCCTCGCTTGGCGCTCAGCATAAAGTGTGTATTGCTAGGACTAGTCAGCCCGGTGTAAGTATAATGTGACTGGGTGGGGAATCATGTCACGTGTCTACGGCGTGATATTCCAGTGAGGCAGCACTATAAAGTTGCTACAAGTAGACACCGTCGTTAATATGACTGAAAAAATGTTGAAAAACACGTTAAACCCGAACACACACACATACTTACGAAATATCTCGAGACAGAATGATCAGCTCTTTTCACTTTCAAGTTTAACATTATCATTCTGGTTCATTAAATTTAACAGTGGATTTATGAATACCGTTAGTGTTGTGTTCATGATCTATAGTGCTTTCATATGTGAATAAAGTATTGTATACTTTTAGGAAACTATTTAGATACACTTGAGCAGATATACTGGAACATGAAAAATGTGCGGTAGGCCAGTGGTCTAGTGGTAACACGCTTGACTGTCAATCCAGAGGTCCGGGGTTCGAATCCCGATCCAGGCACTGGAAATTTCTGAGATGCTCTTGAGTGTCTCCCACCTAACTAAGAGGCCTGTAGTGGTTCTTCCCAGGAAAGACGGCTTCTCGTGGGTTGGTGCTATGCACCGGGCACGTTAAATAACCAGACTGTCTATCCGCCAGGAGCTAGACTAAGTCAACTGAACAAGCCTGTATCTAAAAAGGATTTCTCTGTATCTGTCCTGGGTTTTTATCTCACTCATGTTTATCATGAAAATGGCGCTATATAAATCTGGTATAATAAATAATAATAATAATAATAAATAATAATAATAATAAATTTACCAATACAAACATCCTGAAGTTGTTAAACGAACTCTTTGATTGTTTTCTGAGAGCATTGGTTAGTTTGCTGGTTTATGGAAATTCAATACACAGGTCTGATAAACAAAATTGTCGTTTCTGCATAGTACATTTAGCATATTTCTGAGTAAGCTACTTTTATAACTGATTAAGCGTTTTAGAGATATAACATTTTTCATGTATATATTAAGAAATGGAAGTACTATGATACCTTCTCTGCATTGGAATTGACTACATTCTTGACTGAAATAAGATTTTGATTTTTCAGCAGTAAAAATGCTACTTCCAGACGGTTGTACCAATATTATTTCTCTTAATATCTGGTTTATATCATAATTTAGGAACTTGGTCTAATATGTGTCGCTGACTCACGAATTGATACAAAAATCTCTATATGTTGATCAGAGAAAAGAATAAGATCCCAGCCTGTCGAACAAAAATCGTTTTTTTTTTTCTGACAGAATCCCTTGTTTCAGTTTGATATAATGGTGTCAACTAAAATCATTCCTACTGGTAAGACTATTATATTTTCTTTATATTACGCGTCTTCCAATTGATAATCTTAGCTTCCATTATTAGCAGGGATAAACAAGCTGTTTATGTTGATAGACACAACAACTACCTGCCAACAGCAACATATATTTGCTGGATTTTTTTTTATGAACCAGAAACACCTACTTTTTTCACGGTAATCTTTTGCATGCATGGAATCATTCATCAATTGAATCAACAACGCACAAGAACCGGCGATTGAGTACCCTCAGACATTAGAAAATGAGTGTAAGCGAAATTAAATGTCTTACCTAAGTCTACACTTACAAGAATTTTAAGCAGAATAACAAATAAAACGATAAACACAGGCTGCAAATTAAAAAAAATAAACCAAAGAAAACCCGCTTAAAGGCATCAACTTATTAATTAGATTATTTCGTTAGCCGCAAACTATTTAACAAAAGGGCCAAGATGGCCCTAGGTCGCTCACCTAAGAAACACACCATAACAGTGTAAAACATGTTTGACCTAGTGATTTCATTGAAACAAATATTCTGACCAATTTTCATTAAGATTGGACCAAAAAATTGGTCTCTTGCGATAAAACAAGCATTTTCTTAGATATGACCTAGTTTTTGACCCTAGATGACCCATGTTCAAATTCGACCTAGACTTTATCAAGGCAATCATTCTGACCAAAATTCATGAAGATCAATTGAAAAATACAGCCTCTATCACATACACAAGTTTTTTCTTTGATTTGACCTAGTGACCTAGTTTTTGACCTCAGATGACCCATATTCAAATTCGACCTAGATTTCATCAAGGCAATCATCCTGACCAAATTTCATAAAAATCAATTGAAAAAAAAACAGTCTCTATCGCATACACAAGATTTTTTTTAATTTGACCTAGTGACCTAGTTTTTGACCTTAGATAACCCATATTCAAACTCAACCTAGATTTCATCAAGGCAATCACTCTGACTAAATTTCATGAAGATCAATTGAAAAATACATCCTCTATTGCATACACAATGTTTTTCTTCGATTTGACCTAGTGACCTAGTTTTTGACCCGAGAAGATGCATTTTCGAACTCGGCCTAGATTTCATCAAGGTAATCATTCTGGCCAAATTTCATGAAGATCAGTTGAAAAATACAGCCTCTATTGCATACACAAGGTTTTTCTTTGATTTGACCTAGTGACCTAGTTTTTGACCCCAGATGACCTATTTCGAACTTGATCTAAATTTTATCAAGGTAATCATTCTGACCAAAAGTCATGAAGATCAATTGAAAAATACAGCCTCTATCGCATACACAAGATTTTTCCTTGATTTGACCTAGTGACCTAGTTTTTGACCCCAGATGACCCATTTTCGAGCTCGGCCTAGATTTTATCAAGGCAATCATTCTGACCAAAATTCATAAAGATCAATTGAAAAATACCGCCTCTAACGCATACACAATGTTTTTCTTTGATTTGGCCTAGTGACCTAGTTTTTGACCCGAGGTGACCCATTTTCGAACTCAGCCTAGATTTTATCAAGGCAATCATTCTGACCAATATTCATGAAGATCAATTGAAAAATACAGCCTGTAGCGCATACACATGGTTTTTCTTTGATTTGACCTAGTGACCTAGTTTTTGACCCGAGATGACCCATTTTAAAACTCGGCCTAGATTTCATCAAGGTTATCATTCTGACCAAAAGTCATGAAGATCAATTGAAAATTACAGCCTCTATCGCATACACAAGGTTTTTCCCAGATTTGACCTAATGACCTAGTTTTTGACCCCAGATGATCCATTTTCAAACTCGGCCTAGATTTCATCAAGGTAATCATTCTGACCAAAATTCATGAAGATCAGTTGAAAAATACAGCCTCTATCGCATACACAAGCTAAATGTTGACGGACGACAGACAGACGGACGACAGACAGACGACAGACGACGGACGCCGGACATCGAGCGATCAGAAAAACCTCACCTGAGCATTGCTCAGGTGAGCTAAAAACTGATAAGGGTCTCACGGGTAATTTCTTATCTGTTTTGTTTCAATCAATATCTGAGCCGTGCCATGGGAAAACCAACATACTGGCTTTGCGCATCCGCGCAGTCTGGTCAGGATCCATGCTGGTCGCTTTCAAAGCCTATTGCAATTAGAGAAACTGTTAGCGAACAGCATGGATCCTGGTCAGACTGCGCGGATGCGCAGGCTGGTCTGGATCCATGCTGGTCGCAAAGCCACTATGTTGGTTTCCCCATGGCTCATCTATATTCTGTGCTTTTGATAAAGCATTTATCTTTAAGCTATTGTTTTTTCTGCATTTTTTCAGAACTAATGTAATATGCTTTGTCATTGAGATACTGATTAGAATATGAAAGCCAATGATAAATATGAAAAGATAGAAACATGTTATCGCAAAATGAATCCCGCCTGTTATCTGAAAAATATTTAGCACGTTTGAAGTTTATAAAATGTCTTTTTATGTAATAGTTTGGTGACGATGCTAAGATTTTTACGGCATTAAATAAAAGTATTTAATTAATTGTCTGTGTCTCTGATAAGATAAAATGGCTTTAAAATATAAATAATGGCTTTTACTTTTGATCTATAATTTTAATTAGCAATGATAAAAAGCTCGGTGTCAGTGAGGTACTGATTCAACGATAAAAAGTAATGATAAAACAACAATAAAATGGTATCAGGAAATAATGCCAGCAGAACATCTTCTATTAAATAATAACACAAAGTAAAATGTCTGATGAAAGTGCATCAGAGTATTACTAAGATCAGAATGGATTTCAGCAATAACAGAAACCCTTTTCCATAGTATAAACCTGCATTAAGACAATCCATAAAGTAAGACTACCTCCTTATGAAGACAGAGCTTTGACATGTTCACAATTTTCTGACCTGTAAATGAAAAGAAATAAATCATATGACTTTGTGTAAAAACCGTGTGTCATAACTGTGTATTTATTTCCGTTAGAAGTATATTACAATGAATGAACATCTTTTTGTTAGGTTTTTAATTCACCCACTGCCACACTGTCGGAAATTGTTTAGCTAACTTTCCGTTTGAAGTGTCGTCTAACACAGAAAAAGCAAACCTGCAAGTGTTTGTACGAGTATTTTAACAATCGAATCTGACACAAAAGTAAACCAAATAGACAACAAGGGCAGGACAAAAGCATAAAGGAACCAACCTCGAAACAGTCAGTGGCAAAAACGGTCGGAGTTTAAACCAAACATTCATAATCCCAACATGTGCGAAAGTTACCCGACAGTGTATATAAATTAATCCCTCACACATAGCATATTCCGTTATAAAACAGAACGATCGTATAACAAAGTATAAAAAAAAAACATATGCGCTTCTATTCAATGCCTTTGCCGAAAACAGACCAGCAAGAGAAACATGATCAAACATAAATAAATAAATAAGAGCAGACACGGTTTGATTGAGTGTATTCATAGCCAAATGACAAATAACAAGACTTTTGGCATTTTTAATTCCACTTTTAATAAGATTGGTTCAGTTTTCATTCTGGTTGAATTAAAGTATTGATTTAATTGATGTCTACATGTTTTTAAGAAACACTTTCGGAGACATGATGAATATTTCAAAGGGACTAACCCATACATTGTAGGCGAAAAATGATTCTCTCAAAAATCAATGAAAAGTGTTATTCATAAAGTGACTAGTGGTACAAACTTATTGACATAAGATTTTGCAAGATATATTTATAAATAAATAAAGCAACAAATTTACATTCGTCTTGCATTTTTACAAATATCTTTATCATTTTTCAGTGTCATATATCCATTTTAGGCCAAACTTTGTTTAAATGAACATGTTGAATTTTTTACCTAAACTGGGCGAGTCGCTTTAAGAGGGGCTCGTTTGATACAACAGCATGTTATCCCGATCACGTGAAATATGCCGGCCCGCAAGTATACCGAATTGATGCGCGCGCAACTGGCCCGACTGAAATGAGTACAAATCGGGCGAAATAAGAAGCACGACAGAAGGCGAAATAGAGGTACACAAGCGAGCCCACCTGTTACTGAAGTTGCTGTTTTAAGGTTATATCGAAAAATCATTAAGAATTGATAGATAGCAAATGAACAGCTCATATAATCAGAATATTAATGTATATATGCTAAAAAGATAAATAAACCAATTACTAAATAAATCTGAATATAATTAATTCATAAAAATGTACTTCACATTATTTGTAATTTAATTCTCTTAATATAGCCAAAACAATCCGAATGTGCAAGAGTATTGTATTGTACATTCGCCGTGTTTTACACTCTTATCGTTTCAAACAATTAATTGTGAATGAGGCTTATTACATTCTGTATTATACTTGATTGAAATAATTTTCCCTGAACAATAACCACTTTCATTATAATGGTTTATTCAAACAGTTTAACTTGTTACGAGACAAGTGTTTTTCCTTGAACGTATCATTCACCAATATTTAACTTAAAGGCACAAATTGATAATATTCGTAAGCCTGCACAGAGATAGATAAAAACGAATTTGTGCAATGAAATTACTAAACACTTTAATAAGATTTGAATGAATTATGCTTTAGATCATGGATTGCATCAAAGATTTTAAGACCATTTGTCTAACACCTGTGATTCAGACTGGGGAGCCGCAAGTGCCTCTCAGAAAAGTTGTCAGTAGTTATACAGAAACGAAGATTGCTACGTAAGTTTACTGACGACCGTTATATAACGGTAATAATGTTGATAAACGATGTCATATCAAAATCAAAACAGCGAAGGATTTGAATTAATCTGTATCAAAATACCTGATATATGAAGGTCACAATTCTGATCATTTTAAAGTTAGATTCTATTATGATTCATTTTCTTTTTTAAGTATGTACTGGAGGGGGAACCTCCTGAAACAGTTATGTAATTGTGTATGAAATGACCTGAGCCCTTTCCTTTGAGCTTGGACCGTCTAATTTTACATCGTTTTACCAAATAACCATTACACCATGAATTACGCATCATGTGCATGTATGGACTCTTCATGTCTTGTAAAGGAAGTATCGATTTATAAACGAATATTTCAAATTGTACAGCGAAAGGCATTCAGTGTGAATGGATATTGACATTGTTCTTGATCAAAGACATCGTTATTGGATAAGCGATTGTTGCATTACATTTAACGTGTAGTAGGGACAGGCGACACACTAGTTACCCGTCAACAACTAGCGTATAATTCACTTTTATAGCAGCTGATTTGTTTCATCTTTTATGTAGATGAACCAAAAGTATCATCATTCTGTCGTGATCTTTGCGTGCAGTCATTCATAAATCGAGTTAACTTCTCTTTAAACATTGACTATTTTTAAGAGATTATAACATGGAATAATCCTTTGTTTAGGCTGCGAAAATGCCGGCATGTATACACATATTCTGGTTCTGCAGTTACTCAAACAGTTTGTAATTCAAATAACTCACTCTTTCGTTTTCCATCGTTCAAAACTATGCAGGGAGTTTACACTCACATTACGTATATGTGATCAAACTTTTTTATTATTACTTTTTCTTATTGATTTTTCTGTCCATATAAAGTGCATCAAATGTTTATGTTTTATAGAAAGTCGGGCATCAATAATAAAGAATTAACAGTATCGTCAATTTATTTGTATTGACTATTATAATAATAAGAATATGTCTGCCTTTACAATAACAATAAATATTTTGATAAGATCTTCTGATATTTATTCGATGTTGGAATATTACTTCGTCTTTCTTTCTTCAAAGATAAATTATGAGGGGAGTTCAAAATTGTGTTATACTGACAGATTAAAAAATGCATATATATCTACTTCAATATGTACTATATCATTTTAAGCCATCATAAGTGTATGTCACCATGTCCGTTTTTATGTCATGGACAGGATAAGTGGATGCTCAATTTGAAACATTACTGGTATTCAAATCTGAAGCAAACTCTGAATAAATTTTATGGCAAATTGGTTTAATTTTCTTAAATTTTCACTTCAGTTATACAATATTACGTAATTGACACAAATAATTATAACGTATTGTTAATTCAAAACTTTACATGGAAAAATGTTTTCTTTAAATCTAGTTTTGAGAAAAATTATACTAAAATGTAAAAAAACTACACATTTTTATCGTATCTTTTCTTAACGGGCATTTGTTTTTCTTTCTTACTGTATAAATAGCTTTTGTCATAAACATTAGAAAGAAACCATTAAAATTATGGTTATCAATGTTTTTTTTTTTTTTTTGGTGATATTTAGATATTTCTCGACTTTTTGTTCAGTTGTGCTAGGGCCCATAACTCTACTATCCGCCTGCATTGTTTCATTCCTCGGATTTAGATTTTTTCTTTACGCATGTTTCTTATGCAACACTTTAACTTGTTAAATATGAATAAGAATTTAACTGTAATCGTATTTATTCATTGCTACATTACCCAAAGCTACATTTTCATTTACTTGTTAACAGAAGTCTCTTAGACAATAGCCGATCAGTCTAATATTTTTTTCATTAACGCGAAGTGTTCCATACCGCTTTCAAGATAATTCGACTTTCGACTTCAATGAAACTAGAATCTATAAGGAGCGGCCGCTGCGCAACTGCCGGAAATGCCCTCGAAGTAAATATTCCTCATGTTTTACCTATTGTTTATCCTTTTCATCTGTACCGAGGTCGGCTTAGTTCAGTATCAACCAGTATTTTTTTCTGATGACTGACTGGACTTATATGTCGGCTTAAATTTTCTTCCCTAAAGGTTGTTGGAAGCGTAAAATATTTAAATGTTCTTTATTGAACTGTTTAAACTCAAAGATTACAAAATACGTCACGGAAATAATGGCATTTGATGGAGTTTAATCAAGGTTCTTGATAAAATTAAAATGTTAAGATAAAATATATATCTATGACTTGTCATGTCTTATGATTTACTTGACCGGAAAAATATTCCAATCTGTTAAACGTGACTTATCGTTGAATAAAATAATTACACAATTGTAATGGAACCTGTTGCTTACATTCTTCTTAAAATGTTTAAAAAAGTGTTTATCTAGAAATCAACTGAATTACGCACGTAAGGATAGCGCAATAGGTGGCCAGCTGGCCTAGTGGTAACACGATAGATTGTCAATCCAGAGATCCGGGGTTCGCATCTCTGTCCTCGCACTGGGAATTTCTGAAATGCTCTTAAGTGCTCTTACGCATCTCGGGCAGAACTGTGGTATCGGTGGTACAAACAGGTTTAAAAAACCAGGCTGTCCATTCGAAAAGAAATTGCAGCACAGGCCTGTATCTAAAAGGACTTCTCTCTGTTCTGGGGCTTTAACTCGCTTTTTTCCTCTGGTAAGATCTGTGTCTGTACTACTAAAGAATGAAATTGGCGCCCTGAACAGACTCAGTCAAACCAAGTCTGCAATTTTCACTGTTTGCCTTGTTCTCGGTGCTTCCTTGGGATCTACTTTCCAGATTTTATTTACTAAAATCTTCACAACAGCGGGTGTTAAGTGCTGTGTGGCGGCCGTAAAAAGTCGCCTCGACTTCATCTTAGTGTTGTTATATTTTCTGGTCCTTCAGGATAATTGATTTCAACTTATTTAGTTTTGAAGACTGAAAACTGCTTAAGCCGGTGCTAGGGGGCGTGGGCAGTGTTGCATTTTCCATTACTGATCATGGACAGACTTAATCAAACCGAGTCTGCAATTTTCAGTTTGCCTTGTTCTCGGTGCTTCCGAGGGATCTACTTTCCAGATTTTATTCCTCTGTGCTATGTAAAACGTACTTGGAACTGTTAATCACAAAAAGCATGCAATATTAATCTGGTGTATAATAAAATCTGAGTCCTACACTAACCAGGTAACAAAGTTTTAAGTGCTATTTTGATTTATTTATACTAAAAGAAAAATGAAAATTACTCAAAAGAGGATTTACAGGAAAAATTATCTTGTGATTTAGGGGGATGGGGTAGCGTAATGTAATAATACGAGAAAATGAATTCGTTTACACTATAACTCTATTCCTTCTATCGACAGAAGATAGAGTTATCATCACCATGTTATTTCTGTTTCAAAATCTCCCGTTTGGAATTACATGAGGCTAGATTATTACGAACTCGACCTCGTCGTTCTGACCTCACATTAAGGTAAATGTACGTTCAATTATCTCCTCAAATTGAACACCGCTTTAAAGAATGTTTCCGTGACATTTATGTTGCCAGAATAGAATGATTTAAACAGACTAACGGACGTGAAATCACCGCTCGTCGACAATGGTTGTCAACAGGCGTGTTTGAAGGTATGCAGAGAAAACATTATCGAAAGCCTCCAAAAAGTAAAAATCTTAAAGTATTAAATCAGGATTATGCGGAATCTTATATTTAACACTGAAGGGAAGGTCATACAGTCAGTGACCTTATACACTCAGTCACGGAGGGCCCCCGACTAACCGTAAGCTTTTATAACATATTAGATCTATGTATAATTTTAGAACCCGTCGACTTGCTTGATTTATAAGTGCAGAATACCGACAAGCCACCGATATATGTACTCTGTATTACTCTAGATTATGTAGTCTTTCTTTCTATCTCTTTTTTCATTTGGTATAGGGACCGCACTGATAAAATGAAAATAGTATGCATTTAGAAAAAATTTATGCCATAAACTTCTTGTTTATTACCAAATGGACCAAATGGACTTCAGGTCCTGAAACTTTGTTTCGAGAAGTAATGTTCAGTGGTCTTTAACTTTTATTTTGAGAAACCTTATTTATTCGTAATATAATACTTTTATAAATCTTAGAAAGCAAATATGGCTAATTAAAAGAAAAGTGAGAAAAATAAAGCGAGTACATTGTCACCTGCTTGAGTACGGCAGGTCGAGGGTTCAGTCCCTGTCCGTGTCATACCAAAGACGTGAAAATTGGCACTGGAAGCTCCCTGGCTTGGCACTCAGTATTTAAACTTAAAGGGTTGTACCAGGAGCACAGTAAGTATATGTTACTAGATATCTAGTTTGTCGCACAAGCGCTTTGTAACCCGTGTTGTCTGTTGGTTATATGCGACGTTAAATATAGCCTATCATTACCTTTATCATTACGTCATTAACTGCGTTTGTTGATCTAAAGAAAAAGATTAAAAAGCCAAACAGACTGCTACTGGGAATTCAATAGCGATGAAATTAAAATCTCGCGCTCTGAAGTGTTTAACAAATGATGTAAAAAAAAAAACTTAAATAATTAAATAGTTTATCCACATAAAAGCTGAAAATAATGATCTTTTTCTTTTCATCTTTAATGAACCCGTCTGTTTATTAAAATTAGGGAATTAGCGACACGTTAAGAAATCAAAATGGTTATGTCAACAGAACAACGAAAAGAGAAATAGTAGTCTCACAACAGCCAATACATTTTAATTCATCTTATAACCGACACAATTATAGGCCACATGGCGCCGTTCCAGCTATGATGGTGGAAGAAGACCTCAGGTGCCCCCCGTGCATTATTTCATCACGGGCGGGCACCTGAGTAGAACCACAGAATATCCAATATTCTTGCATCAGTTTCTTCAGAAATGACATTTTATATAGACTAGTGTCAATACTACTTACGTTCTGTGAATTCCCTTTCTATAGTGTTAGAAACGATCACTAAAAATGAAAGGAATAGTGTTTGCGTGTGAGGTTTCTTGTCAATATCTGCTCATTTCATGCAGTGAAAAGTAATCGTCGGTCAGGTAGTAATAACACAACAGTTTATCAAAGAGGTCTCAAACACCTCATGCATGTCTAAACCAATTAGTGACAGTAAAATTTCCTTGTCGAATGACATAAAGGACTAACGGTCTTGGACGTTTTCGTCGTAATGGATACCTGAAGTGTATGTTGTATAATTAGACACGCTGATTAATTATTCTTATATCGTTGTAAATTAGTGCAAACTTTCAGATTTTTTCCGTGCAATTCCTGATTTAGTAGCATGGGAACACACATTCTGACCGGGAAATACAGAGGTAATTGTGGTGTCAAGTAGGACTAATAGATAAACGTTCCATGTGGGATTGACGGGATGTAAATAGAATCAGTTTATATTGAGGAAAACAGTTCATTAAGCCTTATGTGATTCTGCCTTTGCGATCAGTGTAGATCATGATCCGCCTGCACATCCGTGCCGTCTGGGCCCAATTGTTCGAAATTTAACCGGCTGTTAAACTAACCGCCTGTTAAAGTTTGATTCAAAGTACTAGACTTGGTAGGAAACACTAGAACGATGTAATGTAAAGACGTTTGAGAGTTCATAGTCTTTAACCCATACATTTGATTTTTTTAAGTTTTCTACAATCTCGAAATACAGCTCTAAAACATAGTCGACCATTTACTTAGCTTAATCGCTTGTTAAAGTTTCAAACAACTGGGTCCTGATCGTGATCTGCACTGTTCGCCATTCAGTAAGTACATTTTGGTAAGTACCCCTTTTAACAGTTAATGGTACTATCCAAGTGGAAAGGTAGAAAAGTTCATTACAGAAATTTAGCAGGATAAGGGTTAGAAGTAGGATTGATCATAATACTATTACAATATTTAACTATGTTCTGTACAACAGGGCGACATATTTGGACAGGTACAATACAAAGAAACATATCTGAGGAACCGATAGGCGACTCCAGTATGTTTTTCGGATGAATATGAGTCCAAATACATGTTTTCTTGTACAAAAAGAACTTTAGATATTTGTTTTTATTCTGTGCATATTTTCTTCATTCAAAATTGGAAATCAGACTGAATACTTTTCCATCTTTTAAAACACCGCGATAAGCTTTAACGAATGTAGAAATTCTTAAGGATACTAATTAACATTTATATTCGAATCAAAATCGTTGCACCGCCCAACATGTTACTGGTAATTTAAAAACAACTTTTTGTTGATTTCATGTTTTACCTTTTATCTATTCTCAGCTTCCATCATTAATCGTCAATTGCACGCTAGGGACACGTTTCAAATGTTGATAGACACGGCAATTACCTGCCAGCAACAAGCATATAATGCATTTTATGACTGGCATCAGTTTAATGGTTAATATAAATGAATCTGAAGCCATAATTCTTGCATGCAGTCATTTATAATCTGAACTGTTTTTCATATCATATTGACACATACTATGTATTAACAACAATGCTAATTCAAGTACAAAGATCTGCTTTGTAATGACTGTCTATCATCAAGTAACCTATACCCACTGGATATTTAAACCCATCAAAAAGAACTCACAGACTTTACAGTTGTTATTATTAGAAACAGATACTAGTACTCAATTTGTTGTCACGTAGTTAGCAGTCAGTAGTAGTCAATAGTCAGTTCTAAGCCGTAACATTACAATCGTAGGTCGTATCACTTGCACTAATCCAGAGTTATACTAATTATCTCCCTTGGCCCTTCCCATGAACCCTTTGTTATGTCATCCGCCAGCATTGTTATTGTATGAAATATAAACATACATTGTCTTAATATATTATTATATATATTTACTGTAACTGTAAGGCTTTTAGATGTAACTGGTATGTTGTTTTAAAGTATTTAACAAGACATTTATTTAACACCGTTGACATATGTGTAATGAACCCTTTGTTATGTCATAATTGTTATTGTATGAATAATAGACATACATTGTCTTAATATATTCTATATATATTTACAGCGCCCATCTCATATACAAGAACCCGCATAAACCAAGTAGCCCGGTGACATGTGTACATATTGTATATATATTCAAAATAACAATGAAATGACCATGATGACAAAGGCATATCAAATCATAAGATTTGAACAATGTCTCTGGAACAACAAATGCTTTGATATCTCGTAAGCTTTGAACAATAACGTAGTTCAGATCAGTTCCTGAACAATTCATGCTGGAAATGAAGGGTCAATAAGGAGTCGTGTCTGTCTAGGTATACACAAGTCCTGAAGTCATTATTTTCTTTTTACACATATGTACCAGCCGTCATTCTAAATGTCTTTTGAATAAAATGGACTTATGATGATATTTTTTCTCTGGATATTTTTTCAAGCTTGGGCAGATTCTAAGGTAGAAACACCGACCTGGATTGGTTCATCACTTGAAATTTTCTACACATAGGAGTGGTTTGAACCCCGCATCGGTGTTTGGCAAGTAGTTCGAAGTCAGTTAGCTTAATTGAAACAGGACAGATAAAAAGACCATTTAAGAGACTGAATACTCCATATAAACTATAACATACATACAACTTCATTGGCTACTTTTACACAAAGCCTAATCAGAAGTAGAACTCAATGCATTGCACAAATTGTGAAAGGCATGGCAGGTAGCTATAGGCACGATTAGTATTGTTCAGAATACAATAGTTATTATCAGTTTGGGATCTCTAAGTCTGACATTTTCAAGTCTTCAGAAAGGTTTTTGGAAGGCGGTGCCCCACTCTGTTCCTGTTTTTGTTCGTTTTGTCCTCGTGTTTTTGCTTTGTTTGCGAGTGTGTAATGTGCGTTTCGTTTTGGGAAGGCTGCGTTTTTTGGAAGTTGACATTCCCTGTTTGATATTTATCCTTCTTTTTTTCTTAATATTACGATGTGATAGTGAAACAATTCATTGGGGCGCATAGAATGCAACTATACTTCTTAATTATGTGTATAAATGTTCTCTGTAGACTTTATAAGTGACTTAAATTGCCTACGACAGTTAGATCAAAGTTATGACTGGATTCAAAATTCAATAATTTATAATACGTTTTCCGTTCACATTCATGTACACGAAATCATATCTGCCTTAAAATATCAATACTTCAGATCTTTTACGTTGTAGTCGCTTAATTTATTCAACAACCTATTATTTTCTGTTTCGCGTTTCATTGCTGCTTTGACTGATCATTTACTGATCGTTTAAGACTTGGATTTCGCTGTTTTCGTCGCATTATAAAATGTAAGTGAAAACTTATGAAATAAAACAATAATGGCAAACGTGAAAAGTCATGCGTTGTAAATGTAAATCTTGCTTTTCGAAGTTGTATGAAACGTTTTATTTTCTGACGGTTTTACGTGGACAAAATACAACGTTGATTCCGGTTTCAACGGCTGCAGATGTGTTCCTAACGAAACGGTCTTTAGGTAACAAATGTCTTTCAAGGAACTCTTTCTTATAAAACGCTTGATGGATCCTTATAAGTGTGGGCTGTAGCATCATTAATAATGTCTAGTCCACAGTTTGTTTTAAGGAGGGAGTCTGATCCGTTTAGGGGCTACTAAAGCTAAAAGGAAAACATTGAAAAGATTGATGGATATTCATCAAACTTGTTCTGTAACATTTTTACGAAGTTCTCTATTAAGTCTTCTTAATTCTGATACCTAAAATTGAATTATCGTTAACTTTTTTTTCATTGAACCGCTTAGCAGATCTTTATTACACTTGGTCTGCAGCATATATCAATCAACCACGCACGCAATCAACCAATAATGCAACCAATCCAGCAGGGCAATCAAGCAATCATTGGAGCAAGCAACCGAGCAGTCAAAATCTATCTATATGTCAATACATGTATATTGGCTTCATTCAATAAAATCAGTAATTAAATGAACTATTATTTAGAATATAACCAATCAACCTGTTCGAAAAGAAGACATAACCTCACCATAAGAAAGCCGGAACGACTTAGCTCTGTGAGAGCAAGATCAATGAACAAAACGGTAGTTGGTAACTATTTTCAGGATCTCGGGCAGTTAATGCATACGATGGGCATTCGCGAAAAACCCGCAGTCATCTGGAACTGTGATGAGACGGGGGAAAAGTTTGAGCACAACCCACGAAACATAGTCACTGAAAAAGGCGCAGCCCAAGTTGTCAGCAAAACAAGTTGTAAATCGAGCAATATAACGGTAATGGCTTATGTCAACGCGTCCGGTGAACGAATGCCTCCCCTCTTCATTATGAAAGGCAAAACGGAAAGGAGCTTGAATGGATTTAATACGAAGGATGCTCCTAAAGGTACTATGTGGACGTATCAAAAGAACGGGTAGATGACAGACGAGATTGACGAGCGTTGGTTCAATCAGGTATTTCTAAAACACTGTGGACCGGAACGTCCAAAGTTGTTAATTCTAGACGGCCACTTAAGTCATGAATCACTAGGAATTTTGCAGAGGGCTTTAGACGAAGAAATACAAATAATGGTTTCCGCCGCGTAGTACTCACTTCCTGCAACACCTGGACATGAGCGTATTTAAGTCATTGAACAATGCCTACGATTAGGCATGTGGAGAATATCTCCAGGTCAACCCCTTGAATCTAGTGACAAAGTTGTCGTTCCCAGGTATTTTCACCACGGCTTGGGATGCAGGTGTTACAATTGAAAATATTAAGTCAGGTTTCGCTACATGTGGGATTTTCCCATTAAATCCAGATGCCTTACCCAGTTCCGCATTTTCAGCAAGTGTTCTGTCAGACAGACCACTGTTCACACAGGAATCAACTGAATCGGATGTTGCAGGACAATGCACGTCAATCACAGCATTGTCCTCTTCTGCAGCTGCAGACATACAAAGTAAATTTGCTTTATCATTTCCATATATGTATTTGAGTCTAGCACTGTCAGACTTTGCCCATAGTTTGTTGAGGACCGGCTTTTATCGTCACGACAGCGATGTGCTTGGTGTAATGACAAGGAGTTGCGATAAGAATCACAATACCATCGATATTATGTATTTTACAAGGAAGCGAGAAAATCACGGATGCTGTGCAACTTCTACACCTAATAAAATCCTGTTTCAATAAATGGTTCTCAATTTCGAGAGAGCTATCCAATTCTATTGTTAAAACTTGAGGCCCAATAAAAATGTGTTTTACGTAAGTTTCATATTTAAGCATTTTAAATTTGTTAAAGTACGTTCGACATTTCCAAGTGACTTTATATTCCCATGTTAAAGTAAATATTCCAGAATGTCTGAATTTCCTACCTATAAAAGAAAGAGGACAAGCGTAGCATATTCTGCAATAAACAATGGTTGACACAGGAACCGGTAAATCGAACAGATTGTGTCGGCAACTGTATGCTCGTAACCAAAAGCAATATCAAGAAAGTTTAGGCTAATTCTGAGGAGATAATCCGGGGAGGTAGAGGTCCAACCAACATCTGGTATATTAGGTCGCCATGAGTAGATTAAGCTAGAAATATATTTAAGACGAAGTTGAGGCTGTCATGGTTTCAAAGACAAATGTTGTTCATCTTGATGGCCTAAAAACAAGTTAAATAATGCTTAGTCTTAGAGCAAGAACACATTTATAAACAGTAAATGTTTCCAATTTGTGATGAATTGATGCTTCTTCTGATAATAACATAACGGTATAATAATGGCTTATTTCATTCTGGAATCATTTGCATTCCGAACACTTCCATCACTGGCAAAAAAGTAATTTATTAAATAGTGAGTGTTGTCAGCTTGGGAAGTACTACATACAGGCGCTTACTGGACAGGCTATGGCCATGAGGAATTCAACTAAGAATAGGCTAAATGGAACATTCAAGTAAACAATGTTCGCTTGAAAGATGTCTGATATATACTAATACGAGCAGTTGTCACAACCAGTTATCTATAATGTTAGACTGTCAAATGTTGATCACTGGGAAAATGGGAACTGTCTTATTCTAGATGTTTCCCTAGACTCCGCGCAACTTTTAACGTCAATCCTGAATTAAGTGGGTCCATTTTGGCTTATGTGCTAGAACTGAGCGAAAAACATTTTAGAATTAGTGTAGTTTGTGAGAGGGTTAAGTCTAATAGATGTGATAATGCCTACAAAGAGAGTTGTACTTTTAAGTGTTTGACTTTTCAAAGATAATTTGAGCCGTGCCATGAGAAAACCAACATAGTGGCTTTGCGACCAGCATGGATCCAGACCAGCCTGCGCATCCGCACAGTCTGGTCAGGCTCCATGCTGTTCGCTTTTAAAGCCTATTTGAATTGGAGAAACTGTTAGCGAACAGCATGGATCCTGACCAGACTGCGCGTATGCGCAGGCTGGTCTGGATCCATGCTGGTCGCAAAGCCACTATGTTGGTTTTCCCATGGCACGGCTCATTTTATATATTCAGTGTCAACAGAAGGCAAATGTTCTCCTGTAAGATGGAAATTACCTCAAGTTTTGACTCGAAATTCGCCGCAAAACCCAACAACGTCAATAAATCAAATGTTCCTTACAATAAACACATAAGCAAAGACGACGAATGGCGAGTGTGAATAGACAACTGATAAGCCTCAAGAATGCATCCTTCCCAAAAACAAAACGCTGTCGCCTTGAATGATTTGCATTTACACAACATGTGAATCCAAAAGTTTAGGTAAAATATTTAAACAACGACGAAACAATCAAAGGAATGAATGGTACCGCCTTGATGTTCATTTGCAGTGTCATTTTTTTCTGTTAATGTCACTCTTTAGAATCAAATTTAAATATATGGAAATGTATTCGTTTTATTTAAGATTCATTACAGTTTGTTACGACTTTCATCAGCTTCATACGCGAGTATGCATTCGCCTTTGCGGCACTTTTCATGTTTTAGAAATATTTACGTCTACAAAACGTTAAAATGTTAAAAAAAAGAATGAGAGCAACAGACGTTCTAACCAAAGTATTTTAGGCTTTAGATGCCTCCATCAGGGCTGTATTACATGTCTTGTACACACAAGAACACAATTTTTACGTGTGTTTACATTATAATTGTATACATCAAACAGTAATATAATAGTATTTTCTTACTCAAATACAGACGAGTATAGATAAAAAGTCCAACGTATAACATACTGAAAGGTATCATTTCGTTCTTATGTTAGGGTAGTTTGTTCTGACACTGCTAATGCATTTTAATACGCTTAATACTCTGAACACAAGAAAGAAAGAAATATATATTTACAACTTTATCAACTGTTCATCTTAATGAGAAAAAAAGAAAACCCACAAGGCAGAAGCATTTTGAAGTCAAGGCTGTAAAGATTATCTCCCTTATTATTTGAGGCTGGATTTTGTTTGCTTATAGTTTCGTTTCACCGATACATTGGTTTGTGCATACAAGGCAGGAGATACATAAACACCACTTACTGACTTAGCCAGAAGATAAATCCTGGATTTAGGACGGGCAACAAAATATCTGTATTCTTTTGTATTCCGTGATGGTAATTAAACATCGTTTGCATGAAAAAACAAGAGCTGTCACTAATGGTGACAAATGCCCCCGCAGTGCCTTGACCTTTGACCTGGTGACCTTGACCTTTGACCTGGTGACCCTAAAGTCAATAGGGGTCGTGCACACAATAAGTACTTTCAGCATGTGAAGTTTGAAGGTCCTGGGTGCAGTGGTCCGCGAGTAAAGTGCCTTCATGCAAAAAGTTAACATTGGCCCCTGTGACCTTGACCTTTGACCTGCTGACCCCAAAGTCAGTAGGGTCGTGTACTCAATAAGTACTATCAGCACGTGAAGTTTGAAGGTCCTGGGTGCAATGGTCCGCGAATAAAGTGCCTTCATGCAAAAAGTTAACATTGGCCCCTGTGACCTTGACCTTTGACCTGGTGACCCCAAAGTCAGCAAGGGTCGTGTACTCAATAAGTACTATCAGCAAGTGAAGTTTGAAGGTCCTGGGTGCAGTGGTCCGTGAGTAAATGCCTTCATGCAAAAAGTTAACATTGGCCCCTGTGACCTTGACCTTTGATCTGGTGATCCCAAAGTCAGTAGGGGTCGTGTACTCAATAAGTACTATCAGCGTTTGAAGTTTGAAGGTCCTGGGTGCAGTGGTTCGCGAGTAAAGTGCCTTCGTGCAAAAAGTTAACATTGACCCCTGTGACCTTGACCTTTGACCTGGTAACCCCAAAGTCAGTAGGAGTCGTGTACTCAATAAGTACTGTCAGCGTGTGAAGTTTGAAGGTCCTGGGTACAGTGGTCTGCGAGTAAAGTGCCTTCATGCAAAAAGTTAACGTTGTGACGAACGAACGAACTAACTAACGAACTAACAAACTAACGAACGGACGGACAGTTGAAAACTAATATGCCTCCCTTCGGGGGCATAAAAAGAAATAACAAGTATCTAGTTACAACTTGACAGTGGCATATATAAGGCAAATACAATGTGTTTAATGTCTAAATAGATTATTAAATTAATGTAGCAGTATACACAGTACTTGATTTTTTAAAGTGAGTTTAGAGCACTAGGCTTATTCTGTGTTTTTAAAATTATTCTGAAAACAAAATGACTGAATAAGGTTGCAAAGTAAGTTGTGAAAACACTTCAATCCAGGCACGCCTGTCATCTTGTAGAAAAGCTTATACCAATATTACCAGGATGTTATGCACGAAGTTCATGTGGGAGGAAAAAGTAGGTCACTAGGTTCTGGTGGGTCGTTCAGCGCGACTTTTATGTCGTGTTATTGGTACTGTTAGTTTTTCAGCATGGACATTTCGGCCTGGGTGATTCCAATACTCCCGCTTTCATAGCTTTGAGTATTGTATAATCACCCCTTAGATATGGTGCCTGCTTTTTAATTTTGTCTTTTGGCAGTTCCTGTGATATGCTGGCTCCATAACCTCAGATCCCCTTTCTAAATTCCAGTTTGTTTAGTTTTGCCCATTGTTTTCTCGTTTAGGGCAAACCCATTATTTTAACTGGGAACCATACGCCGCTTTTCATTGAATTACACACTAATGTACAATTGAAGGTTCCATGTGCACCGCCGTATGAACACATCTGCAGATGTCCCTAAATGGTCTTTTGGGGTACTTTTAGCATGTGTAAATGTTGAGTTCTGCTCAACCCGGGGCTAGAGGGCGTGGACGGTAGCATACATTTCCACTACCGTCCATGAACAGGCTCAATCAAACCGAGCCTGCAGCATTTTCATGTTTGTTGTGTTGAGCGACCTGTAGATGTTCCAATGGCTAATTAAGCCGGACAAATTAACCAAACTTTCCACAATTTTACGTTGAGGCTTTAATAGGTTCTCAAAAGGTTTGTGGGTCAGAATATTTTTACAACAATGTCAAAATTGCTCTTGTGCCATATTTGAATAAAAGACGCTTCCTGCAAAAAGAACTGTGTATTTGACACAGTGATTGCTAAAATTCGTCAAACTCCCCCATCAAATACTTCACCATCTGCCTTTATTCTTTCGGCTACCATAGCAGCCTAATGCGTACCATAAAAATGGGGGAAGGGGGCGGGGTCCCATTTCATTGCTTTCGAGGGCATCACACATGGTAACGTGAGTGCAAGGGCAATATACACACAAGGAGTTCTATCTATGACGGAAGAGCTTTGATATCTCCCAAGAAACCTGTTCTTGAGATCTTCCGATATGATTAAGCAGTATAGTCACGTTTCTCGTGCATCACAACCCGCAAATATTTATACAAGTTCTAGCACATTTAATCCAATTTTAAAGTCAAATTCTGTACGTTGTGCGCGACCTTTACGGACGTTTATGACTTTTGATTTTTCTGTGTTTACGAGTACTCGCCATCGCTTACACCAGTCATGCATTTGGTTCAGCATTTCTTTAAGATCTGCTTCCGTTTTGGCGATAAGGACTATATCATCCGCGTAAAGTAACATCGAAACAGAAGCGTCATCTATCTTGACCCCAAGGTCAAGGCTGTTGATTTCGGCTACCAGGTCATTGACAAAGACCGAGAAGAGCGTAGAGGAGAGGTTATCTCCCTGTTTTACCCCATTATCGCACTGGAACAACACTGTAAATCGCTGTAAATAATGGAGGTTAATGACACAAAGGAGGAAGTAAAAGAAGTCAAGTCAAAGGTAAATGAATTGGAAAGCAGTATTAACTACCAGGCAGAGCAACATGATGAGTTTGTAGATCTACAAAATACTAAATTCAGTAGAATAAACTCTGAATTTGATGAAATGAAAAAGCAAATCTTAATATTAGAAAGGCAAGAAAGAAAGTATAATCTTCTTTTCTATGGATTCAATGAGCAAAGTGAGGAAAACCTGGATGTCACCATGAGATCTTTCTTTAAAGATAAACTGAATATTAGTGGAGAAAGGGTAGACAAAATGCAATTCACAAACTGCCATAGAACACCATATGAAGGAAATGGTCCTAAACCTATAATAATAAGATTTCAGTCATTTAGTGACAGAGATTTAGTATACTCTAAATTTTTAAGTCCAGTTCTCAGAGAGGAAAAAAAGAGGATACTTACTGACTTACCAATTGAAATGAAAAGAAAAAGAGCAATGCTAGCTAGAGAAGCATATAACATAAGGAAAAATGAAGGGATGAAAACTAGGATTATGGAGAAGGGGCTCTCTGTATTCGTGGAAGTAAGGAGATCTGCAGATGACAGTTGGAAAAGAAGAGACATTCACTGAATGCTTACTGACAGTTACACAAAATGAAACTCAAACTTTATGTACATTGTCATCTGAAATACATGTATGAAATGGGCAACTTTAAGTACGTTTTATAATCTTATTTGTGATAGCCATGCAAAACTTTGGCGATCGTGAACTACTTGTTTGTTAATCTAACTTATTTTCAGTTACTCTTATTTATGTCACTATATAAATACATGTACATAGTTTAATGCTATAGGATCAAACAAGACTAAGACGAAGAATTTGCAAGATCGTCCTTTTTGGCACGACCCACCAAAACATAGATAAATTTAGAAGTCAGTTTTGTATAATTAATCATGAAAGATTAGTATGACTATTTAAGGAACTTACCATTGCAAGTTGTGTAAATATCCATTTGTTTCATTAAAGTAATAACACACAGATTAAAGGTTACACCAACACACGACTCACTCATTTTGTAAATCTTATTTTTAATTATAAACAAACGGATACATTTGCATCCGTATTTAAATACTAGTTTTGTCTATTAGTGTTAAGTCGAAGAATATTTTTATTGAAACACGTAACACGTGGTATAAATATTTACACTACAGTATGTTATGATAGTATGTCGCGGATCTAGGTCATAAATACAGGTAACCCAATAAAATTCAAGCGACGCTATTCGTTGTCGAAATGAAGGTGTGAGCAAAACAACCAATCGAAAGCTAGCAGCAGTGTAGATATATGTCAAAAGTAAAGGATAGTTTAATAACTTTACACGCTGTCACCTGTTGTCACAACGAAGGTGTGAGCGGAATAACCAATCAAATTGCTGTAGTACTTTATAGGCCAGAAAGTAAAGTATAGCTTAATAGAAAAAAAACTCCTGGTACCGGATAGTTTAGATAGGTTAAAATATTATAGCATAAGACAAATCTTATAAACACTTGTTTCAAAATAACCGTAAAATTTGTTAAGAAAGTGAAACCGATTGTTTCGTTTTGACAACCAACGGAGAATTTACTGTTTGTTGTTTATTGTTGTTTACTACTTTCATATTAAGTTGTGTTAGTAGTAGGGGCCTACATTGAATTATTTTGAAAAAAAAACTCTCATAATATGTAAACGTAGAACTATACATTGTCAGTCAGTATTTATATACATTTACAGTTATCCGCGTTACACCGTATAGTGGATAACTGTTGTCCTGTCATAGCTGCATTACAAAACATGTAGAACAAGTTTTGGTATAGCCAAAGGCGTGGCTTTATGCTATATAAATAGAAGTAATAAGGGGGGTATTCAGTTCTAGCGAGATTTTTCTGGAGTCACCTTCTACTTTTCAACATGGACGAAAGAATGGAGAATATGATACAGGATAAAGTTCAGCAGGCATTTACGATGCATAAAACAGATATGTTGTCGGAGATGGAATCCATGTTCAATAAGATAAGTGAAAATTCTAACAGTTCTCAGTTAAATAAAATATCTGGTATTGTGAAGTCGTCAGTTGGACAAAAATTTAAGAGAAAAAGCAATGAGGAACAATTTAAAATTAATGAAAGTATTTCATTAAAGTTAGATGAAGCATCTGAATCCAACAATTTGCAAGAGGCACGCTCAAAAATCGCGGAAGGTAATTGTTTTATTCATATAGTAGAAAGTTTACATTTGAAAGTTTTGATTCTTTTATCTTGTACATGAAATTTGTGTTAGCACGATGTCGAGAATATTAAATACTATCAAGGACAATTTGGTGCATTTGCACTGAAATTTGCAGAAATTTATCGAATATGTATAGATATACATATCTTATAAATCAGAGAGCAACGTACCGTAGTGGTAAGTGTATTGGCTTAGTAAACTAGAGTTCTAGAGTTCGAGCCCGGAGAGGGAAAATAAAACTTATATATATATATTTTTTTTTCATCTATAAAATAAATAAATAAATAAAGCAACATCTGGATTAATTTCTAACCTAAACATCATGGTGGTTTTTATTAGACAATAAACAAAAATTGGACAAAATGATAAAAGTTCATAGAAATGTTTTATTTTGTAGCGAAGACCATGATAACACACAGACAAAAGCTGATAAGATTGGCCGATTCGTCCGAGCTAGGATGGAAACTCGTAAATGAATATGAGTCAAACCCTCTAGCCAGTGATTCGGACGACGAAAAGCGTATATACAAAGCAGAGGCACGGGCCAACCGTAAAGCTAGAGCGGAAAAGGTTAAGAGACGATCCCAGTTTAGGACAGCACCTTATCGTAGGATCGAGCCTAGCAGAATTGATCAAAGCCCACGACAGCAAAACCAAAGTCAGCAAAATTCAAGACGTTTGCCAGGGTTATGTTTTGCTTGCGGAAAACCAGGTCATTGGAAGGGATCACAAGAATGCCCAATGACCAATACTAACAATAAGATAAGTACTTATTTTTGCAATAAGATTTGTAAGCAAAGTTCGGAAAACTTTTCAGGTGTCACCAAAGGTTTAGAGCAAGAAACAAAAGGTGAGAATCTTTCGAAAATAAGTTTGATAATAAGTCAGAAGACTTTCAGAATTCCGGAAATGAAAGAGATCAAAAACAGGTAAAATCACCAGTAGGTAGGCTGAAAGAATGTTTTACCGAATGGGAAAGCGCAACTAGCAGTCTTTTTATCAAAATATTGTAAAAGAAGGTTACAGACTACCTTTTAAAGAAATACCTAGCAGCGTCGTGTTAAAGAATAATAAATCGGCTAGAGAGAATCCAGAATTTGTTCGTACAGAAATTAAGGTTTATTACAGAAAGGTGTCATATCAAAAACAGAAATCTTCCACATGTAGTAAATCTCTAACTGTAGCATATGGTAAATCTGGAAAACCAAGGTTGGTTCTAGATTGCAGACATATTAATCCGCATTTGCACTTGTTTAAAGTCAAGTTTGAAGATGTTAATGTGGCTAAAGACATTTTTGAAAATAGTTCTTTCTTATTTACATATGATCTAAAAGGTGCATACCATCATATTGATATTTTTGAAGAACATAGAACATATTTAGGATTTTCATTCGAAAACACATTTTATGTATTCAATTCCTTGCCATTTGGAATTCGAACAGCAGGCCATATATTTACGAAGCTTTTGAAAGTAGTTGTAACAGTATTACGTGAAAAAGGTCACCGAGTTGTAATGTTTTTAGATGACGGTATAGGTGGAAATAGAGATTATGAGACCGCAGTTAGGTCAAGCAGATGTGTTCAAAACACAATAAAGTCATTTGGTTTTCTTTTCGCAGACGAAAAATGTCAATGGCAACCGACACGGAATGTCGTATGGCTAGGTCATGTAATTGATATGAATAAAAATTTGTTATTCATAACGGAAGAACGAATAAGGATTTTAGAAATAAGATAAAATCACTTGTTTTGCAAATACGATTGGATAAATGCGGAATAGTACCTGTCAGATTTTTAGCTTCAGTAGCAGGCCAAATAATCTCTATGCAAAGTGTAATCGGTAATAAAGTGAGATTATATACAAGAGAGTTGTTTAAGTGTATAAACGCAAGAGCTAGCTGGAATGCACCGGTAAGGGTATCAGAACAAGCAGTAGGAGAACTGCTGTATTGGAAAGAGAAAGCACGATCACTTAATGAAAAAGGGAAAGATTTAAAGTATTTCCCTAAGAGTGATTTTGTATTATACGTGGATGCGAGTGCCACGGGGTACGGAAGTTTTCTAGAACAAGATAACCTTAGTTCATATGCCTGTTTTGTTAATGACAATACATGTTTCCCGGAAGCGGAATCGGAAGGTAAGTGTAACAGTGTAAATGTTACAATCAAGAAAACATTAGCTTTCCCGGAAGAGAAAGTATGTGTCCCACCGGAAGTGGAGAGAGAAATGATACGTATGTCCCCGGAAGTGGACTCAGTAAGGAAAAATAGTTTCCCTGAAGTGGAATTAGAAGGTAAGTGTAACAGTGAAAATGTTACAATCAAGGAAATATTAGCTTTCCCGGAAGAGAAAGTCTGTGTTCCACCGGAAGTGGATAGAAAAATAATACGCATGTTCCCGGAAGCGGACATAGTAAAGAAAAATAGTTGTCCGGAAGCACACACAATAAAGAAGGTAGATTCGATTAACAAAAAATGTTTAAAATTTCCATGTAGGGAGATAATAGGAGATTGGTCGCTTGAAGAACAAAATAAAAGTTCTACGTGGAGAGAGTCTGAAGCTGTATATAGATCAATGAGAACATTTGCAAGTACCTTGAAAAATTCACATGTTACGGTATATTCAGACAACAAAAATGTAAAATCAGTTTTGTTAAATGGTAGTAGAAAAGCAAACATTCAATCAATTTCAATTGATTTCAATAATATTTGTCAAAGAGAAAATATAAAAGTAAATCAAGAATGGATTCCCCGAGAAAGCAATACTAGAGCTGATTTTTTAAGTCGGTGTACAGGTAGTGATGGTTGGGAAATATGTGATGATATTTTCCACACTTTTGACCTAAAATGGGGAAGATACACCATAGATAGGTTTGCTTCTAACCTGAATAATAAATGCAAGAGATTCAATTCGAGATGGTGGGTACCAGGCACAGAAGCAGTTGATGCTTTATCGCAGAAACTGGTCACATGACATAAACTGGATAGTTCCGCCACCAAGATTGGTTATGAAATGTTTAGTAAAAACTCTCGAAGAGAAAGCTAAATGCACATATATACTACCAAAATGGACAAGTGCGCCATATTGGCCATTATTGATAGACAACAGAGGAAATTTTAAATGTTTTATTAAACAATATATAAACCTGAGCAGGTCACATGTTGTAAAAATGGGGAATGAAAACCACGGATTGTTTTCACGTTCTCCATTAGCATTTGATATGATTGCCTTAAATATTGATGTATAAGGAAAAAGTAAATTTATGTGAAGTAACCAAATAACATCTAGTTTACATGTAAAAGATATAGACTGTAATCATTCATACAGTATTATTTTCAACAGGTGTTGGCTTAAAGAACGTTCTTAAGCGGAAGTGCGAGGATGCTGGGATTTCTTCAGACGCTCACGATTCTACTCTTAACAAGATGTCAAGTTATTTACTGCAATCTAGAGCGGACAGTACAGTTACAAAATATAAAACTCATACAATCAGTTCCAGCGTTATTGTCAGGAAAACGACTTTATTTCCATGCCAGCCGAATCTATATGTGTAGCGATGTATCTGACTCACCTACTTGACACGGGAAAATCAGACAATGTAGTTACAGCAGCATTATATGGTATAAAGTGGGCGCACAATTTAAATGACTGTAATGACCCTACAGAAAGTAAACTAGTGAAAACTTTACATGACACCGCAAAACGAATTGCTTCAAAGCCAGTTAACAAGAAGGATATAGTTAGCAGCGAAATGTTACAAACTTTATGTAAAATTTTTGCTGAAAGTTCAGATGTTGTAGATGTAAGAGATCTTGGTATGATAATGTTAGGTTATTCAGGGTTTTTAAGGTTTAATGAAATCAGTAATTTACACTGCAATGATATAGAATTCAAAACAGATCACTTAGTCTTAAAAATAAGAAAAAGTAAAACGGATATATATAGACAAGGAAAGGAAGTCTTGATTTCAAAAGGTTCATCAGTAGCTTGTCCGTATTCACTTTTAAAAAGGTACATGCTTATCTCGGGTTTAGAAAATAATACAGAGGATTTTTTGTTTAAACCCGCCTTTAGATCAAAAGGCAAAGCATCACTTATAAAGAAAAACAAGAAATTGAGTTATACACGAGCAAAAGAATGTATAGTCAAGAAGCTTAGAGTTGTCGCTCCTGATCTTAAGTTAGGAACACATACTTAAGGGCTAGTGGAGCAACAGCAGCCGCAAACACACCCGGGGTGAATGACAGATGTTTAAAGCGTCACGGTCGTTGGAAAACGGACCAAGCCAAAGATGGCTATGTTGAAGATTCTTTAGAAAAGAGGCTGTTTATTACAAAATCTTTAAATCTATAATTGAGTAGAAACGTGATTTATCTGGATTTTTTGAAAAGATTCTCTATACTTTGTATTGTCTATAAATCATTCTCGCACCATGCACAAAAGTGTTTAGTCTTTTGTTATAATAGTTATTGTAAGGAAGCTGAGAAGGGACTGTTTGTTTTTCGCTTTGTGCCTAGTTTTCTCTGTACAGTATTTAATTGTTTAAGATGTATTGTTTACGTCACAAGTTTTGTGGCGTTCCTGACAGTCATCTGTTTCATTTCTTCCATTTATTTTTTTACATTAGAAATTTAAGTTACCTATTCCCTTATCGCTTTGTTAACTTTCTACTTAGTAGTGGGTATTGGATACACTCATTTTTCAAATTACCTAACAGATGATCATGTAAAGATTTTTTCGCAAAATTGCCAGGGTTTGGGAAATACTAAGAAAAGAAGAGATCTATTTCATTTTGTAAGAAAGAAACAGTATAATATTATTTGTTTGCAAGATATACATATAACAAAACAGATGTGTAATTACGTAAAGGCTGAATGGGGGAACGATATATATTTTAGTCCATACACCAGTAATAGTAGGGGTGTAATGATACTTTTACAGAATAATTTCGAACAGAACGTGGAAAACATCTTTAAAGACGAACATGGAAATTACCTTATTTTAGATATAAATATTTATAAACATAGGATGACCTTAATAAACATATATGGTCCAAACGAAGATAAACCAGAATTTTATGAAAATATTAAACAGAAAATGTATAATATTGGAAATGATCACATCATAATCTGTGGAGATTGGAACCTGGTTATTAATCCTACTTTAGATTATGAAAATTATAACTCAGTCAATAATCAAAGAGCTAGAAAAGTTGTCACTAATCTTATTGAAAATGGTGGTTTTGTAGATGTTTGGCGAATTCAACATGAAAATATAAGGCAATACACATGGAGAAGATTAAATCCAAATAAGAAACAGTCAAGACTCGACTTTTTTTAATAAGTGACAGTGTTATAAATTTTGCAATAGATTCAAACATCACTCCTGGTTATAGGTCGGACCATAATGGCATAACTTTAACACTAAAATTTAATGATAACCTACGGGGAAAAGGTTACTGGAAGTTTAACAATTCCCTTTTAAAAGATGAAAATTATATTGTATTAGTTAAAACTACGTTAGCAAATCTAATTGAACAACATAAAACCGAACGAAACGAATTAAATGCGGATAATACAAACGATAATTCTTTCAAATATCAACAGGTTCAATTAAATATCAATGATCAACTATTTTTAGAAACGTTTTTAGTTATACTTAGAGGTGAAACTATAAAATATTGCTCGGAAAAAAAGAAGAGAGAACGTAAAAGAGAAATAGATCTAAAAAAAGATATCGAAAATTTAGAAAAATATGTCAATGAACATTTCATGACTGTAAATGAAAATGCAATTAAGGAACTGCAAGAGAAAAAGTCTGAATTAGAAACTTTAAGACAAAAAATCATAGATGGTGTGATGGTAAGGTCAAGATGTAGATACGAAAATTTAGGAGAAAAGCCATCGAGCTACTTTTTCAACCTCGAAAACAGAAATTTTACAAACAAAACAATAAATAAACTTATTGATGAAAACAATGTTCACTATACTAATACTAAAGATATTTTAAACTTTCAAAAAGGTTACTATGAAAAGTTGTATAAAAATTATCTGAATGTTGAAGAAACGCCACTTGTAAATATCATTGGAAATAATCCAAGGGAATTAAGTCCGTCAGAGTCTTTAAAACTAGAAGGTGAATTAGATATAAGTGAATTAAGCAAATCCCTTAACGATATGAAAAATAACAAAAGCCCTGGGTTAGATGGATATACTGTTGAATTTTTTAAGTTTTTCTGGAAAGACATCGCATATTTTGTTATGAGATCATTAAACCACGGTTATAATATAAACAACTTATCAGTAACACAGAAACAAGGGGTCATAACCTGTCTTCCAAAACCAAACAAAGATAGATGTTTGATAAAAAACTGGCGACCAATTTCTCTTTTAAATGTGGTTTATAAGTTAGCATCAACAGTGATAGCAAATCGATTAAAACGCGTCTTGGATAAACTTATTCATCAAGATCAAAAAGGTTTCGTAGCCGGTAGATTTATTGGGGAAAACATCAGACTTATTTACGACATCATGTTTGAAACTATCTCTCAAAATATACCTGGCTTGCTGCTCTCCATAGATTTTCAGCAAGCATTTGACTCAATCTCATGGGCATTTATACATAAAACTTTAGATTTCTTTAAGTTTGGGAACTCATTTAAGAAGTGGATACGTTTATTTCAAAATGGGAGTGAAACATGCATTTTACAAAATGGTCACCTCTCTGATTTTTTCTTCCTTGAAAGGGGTTGCAGACAAGGAGACCCAATTTCTCCTAACTTATTTATTTTGTGTTCTGAGATGTTAGGGCTAATGATCAGACGAAATAACAGTATTGTCGGTATTAATTTGCCGTATAAACAATATAAAATCAGTCAATATGCCGATGACACCCAGATGTTTTTAAACGGGTCCGAAGAATCGCTAAGACACTGTTTGATAACACTTAATAACTTTTATACAATGTCAGGTTTAAAATTAAACATTGATAAAACAAGAGCCTACTGGATAGGTTCATTAAGAAACTCTGCACTTAAGTTATGCACTGATCAACCATTAGACTGGAGTCAAGAACCCATTAAAATACTTGGTGTCTGTTTCTCTGCAAATGTTTATGATATTTGGAATCTGAATGCACCTGAAATTTTGCTGAAGTGTAGAAACATACTTAGTGTATGGTCAAAAAGAAAACTTACCCTTTTTGGAAGAGTAAGTATTCTAAAATCCCTCGTCTTATCTAAGTTCGTCTACATATTTATATCACTCCCCGATCCCTCGGATGAATTTATTAAACAATTAGAAACTATTGCCTATAACTTTTTATGGAATAACGGACCAGATAAAATAAAAAGAGTAAACGCAGTCAAAAATATAGAATCCGGAGGACTGAGAATGGTAAACTTCAAAGCTTTTATTATAAGCCTTAAAATTAGCTGGATAAGAAGATTAGCTATTTTTAACTGTGATACATGGAATTCTCTTTTGACATTTTCATTTGATAAGACTATTTCTTTAGGATCGCAATATTCAAAAATACTCGCTATGGAAATACAAAATCCTTTTTGGCGAAATGTTCTTAATAGCTGGGGTAAATTTATTGAACGGTGTGAAATCAGCAACTTAGAAGACATTCTGTACTCACCTTTATGGTATAACCACCATTTCAGAAATAAAACGGAATACATAGAGAATTGGTATCGTAATAATATCGTATATGTAATAGATTTACTTGATAATGAGGGAATGTTTTTGAATTTAGAAAGTCTGAAAATAATTTTCACAATAAATGGAACCTTTTTAGATTTACATCGCATTATTTCAAATATACCCATAGACTGGAAAAACAAAATAAGGCAAAACGCAAATGATATAATTCAGTATAAAAACAATATGTATTTAAACCCTTATCTAAAAAAGTTGATTGAAGAAAGGAAAGGGAGTCGTATTTTTTATGATACATTTGTTGATACGAAAAGTATAATGGTACCAAATAAATGGATACAAACAATGGGAATTACCGAGTCAGAGTTTAAGGAATACTGTAAAAATCTACAGACAATAAAAGAAGTAAAGCTAAAAGATTTTCAGTTTAAAATAAATCAACACATACTTGTTACAAACACGTTTTTATATGTCATTAAAAAAAGCGACAGTAATATATGTTCCTACTGTAAAAATCAGAGAGAAACGATTGAACATTTATTCAATCTATGCCCATATGTTCAAAATTATTTAACAGAAGTGAAAAATTGGATAAAAAATGAATATGAAATAGTCTTAAATATACAAGAAAAGCAATTTCTTTTCATATGCTAAAGATAACTATAAAGGAAATTTTATATCTTTGCTACTTAAATATTACATTTATAAGTCGAAGTTTAAAGAAAATTGTGTACAGTGTCTAAATATTCCATTGTTTATTCAATATTTAAAACAAAAATTCATAACACTGAAATATATAGCTAAACTTAACAAAGAGTATCAAAAATGTGATAAAAACTGGTCAAAACTGGTTCAAAAACTTAATATATGACCAAACCTTAATACGTAGATTTACAGATTTGTATAAAAATACTTACATTTGCTACTTTTCAAATTACCCACACCTAATGTAAAATAAAGGGTTTATATTTGAGGATATCAGGGAAAGGTACCCCCCCCCCCCCATTTTTTTTATCTCAACCTCCCCACCTTTTTTTTTTTTTTTTTTTTTTTTTTTTTTGGGGGGGGGGGGGGGGGGGGGCCAGCAGCTTTTCTTATTTCTTTTTCAGTAAAAAAATTTTGAGGTCCGTCTGAGGGCCACCTCCATACAAAAAAATCCATTTTATCTTCGAATTATCTGAGAAAGTCCAATATGTATGGTTTTGTTTTAATATCAAGTAAATATCATGTGTATCATATATATCATATAATTATGCATTTATGCATTTACTGTGTATGTACTTGTATTTGCTGGAGTTTAGAAATATACATTGTTGAACTATATAATCTCATAGTATACATACATACTGTAAGGTTCAAAATATATATTGTTGTATTGTATTATTTCATAATTTCATATTGTATATTGTAACCATATATATTGTAAGGTTAATAGGTGGATGGCTCTCCGACCCCTATTATACCAGTTTACGGGGATAATAAACGGGGTTACCATTTGGGCCTCAAAAAAAAAAAAAAAAAAAAAACTCTGTAAATCGCCGAATAATACGTATGCAGGACACTGTGTGGCTGTATATACTCTTTTATAGAGTTGTATAGTTTACCGTCTATTCATTAGCATCTCACGGTCTATACAATCAAAACATTTGCGGAGGTCGATGGAAGCTGCAAATACTGAGTTATTGTCCCTTGTAATACTATCTAAAGTGAAAACATGGTCTTCACATGAACAGCCTGCTCTAAACCCATTTTGCTGTTCGGCTAGAATATCATTGTCGTCAAGACAAGAAGTGAGTCTCTTGTTAATAAAGGAGCTGTATAATTTGCTGACACATGACAATAAACTGATACCCCTATAGTTTATTGGTAAACGAGCGTCGCTGGCTGGATCTTTCAGGACTGGACAGATTATAGAATTCCGCCATACTGTAGGTATTATACTGGTGTCCATTATCAGTTGGAAAAGCTGCTGTAATACTAATATAATGTCGGGGAATTTCAGGACATCGCATGGTATTTGATCAAATCCGCATGCGGGCTTCGACTTCGACGTCATAACGATGTGTGTTATTTCATTTATGGTTATGTTACAATTTAACTGCTCATTTTGAGAGTATAACGGGTCTAATAGATTCAGTTCCAGCAGCTGCTTATGAACCTTGTTGAGATCGAAGAATTCCTCATCAAAGTCAGAATTATCGCTAGTGTTATACAAATTTTAAAAATCTGACCGCCAACGCTCGAACACAGACTCTTTGTAACGACATACACGCCCGTTGCATTCTACGTTTTCTCTACAGGTATACTGCTTTTCTGTCTAGGCTCAAGTTTATTTACTTCATTCCAGATTTGTTGATATGTCTTTAATATCAAGGGCAATCGCCGCCCGGTATTGGCGTTCCGCGGTTCGCAGTTCCTTGTCAAACAAGTTTCTTGCCACTATATACTCCCTTCTTAAAGCATTTCTCACCGTTGGAGCACCATAACATTTCAAAAACAGTTTTTCTTTTGTTCTTACATCACCCCACTGCTCTGACAGACGTTCACTCCAATAAGGCTTTTTGTTCTTGTATTTGTTCGTAACGTGTTTAGAATCTCTAAATGTAGGTACAGAGTTATTCATTTCAGTTAAAATGCAGGAGCAAATGCTTATCATAAATACAGTCGATCTGCGTTTGGTTTCTCTACACCTTTCAATACTTGATTTATGGCCGGTTGCAAGACAACTATAAACTAGAGTTACGCGATAGTTATTGTGATTCGCTAATCAAACAAGTTGCATGAAACGCCTTCTTGGGTAACCATTACAATTCTTGGCCAAGATATGGCTGGGTTGCGCGACGGTAATGATTTCTCAGTGGAAACGTCTTGTACAAACCTGGTTGTTAGTAGGTTTATCGCCGAGTCAAAGCATATTTCAATTTATATACATGGTTTGTTTTCAATTGTACATGAGATAGAAAAAGTATGTGTGTGTTTGATTACCTGGATATGTTTGAGGAACTTTAAAGAGTTTAAATATAGTAATATTATAACAATGATGTTACCATTTCGGTCAAAGCCCTCTCCTGAAACAATATTTTCGCATTGTTGCGTTTGCTTTCTATGATCTTATTGTACTCTACAAGCTCTATAAAAACTTTTTTCTCATAAGGAGAAAATAAAACGCCCCTTTGCCTAGGCATCTTCAGTTACTCGCCATGAGAAAACCAACATAATGTATTTGCGACCAGCATGGATCCGCGAAGTCTGGTCAGGACCCATGCTGTTCGCTTTCAAAGCCTTTTACAATTAGAGAAACCGTTAGCGATAGCATGGATCCTGACCAGACTGCGTGGATGCGCTGGCTGGTCTGGATCCATACTCGTCGCAAAGCCACAATGTTGGTTTTCTTATGGCGCGGTTCGTTTGTTTCCAAATGAGCGTGAATTTTGAATAAATCGGTTAACAATAATCAGTGTATTATCTTATTATCCAAATCTGGAACATGTATATTATTTCATGGGACAGACTTCTTAATTGTCGTGAATTAATCTTTGTGACGTATGTTAATTTTTTTTAAAACATAGTTATTGTTATACTTATAACTTGTGTATATTATGTTTATTTAAGACTTATATAATTTGAGGCCTGTTTGTCGGAGAACATTTAAGTAATTCTGATATGTGCATTTTTGTATAAATGTATAATTATAAATTGACTGTATGATTGTGTAGATGTGTGAATGTATATGCAATTTAACTGAAGGCCCTACTGGAAATAAATTGTATAATATTTGTATTTGTACACTATTGCCCTGTTTTTCAACTATTAAGTAAAGACTTAAGCTCCGACTTAAGCCGTGTCGGATATATTTACAACGCTTAAGTCAGCACGTGAATAACGGGGATCGACAAAAGTTAAACCTTTGATTGAATTTTTCTACTTTGAGCGGTGTCAGCAATGGCTTATCTTTCTATTGTTATTTTAAACCTGGAGCATAGGTGGTTTAAGAAAAGATGGAGGCGGAATATTTAGACATGGACTTAAATTTCCAGTATGAAGTTAAAGCAGAAATGTTGAGGAGGGAGGGAATGATACGAGACTGAGCAAACCCTTTCGTTATGTGCGACGATTTGGACTTTTGGATAGATTTCGTCTCAGTAAAGCTAGTATTAGAGATGTTTTACTTTATTAAAAAAAACTTAAACCAACGGCGACGCCGACGCCGACGCTGACGCTGGGGCGAGTGCAAAAGCTTTATTTTTCATTCGAAGAGTCGAGCTAAAAATGTAACAGATTCAACTCTTCAATTTTAACTTAACTAAATTCGCTACGTTTGTATACACGTTTCAAAATATATGTGCAAGCATAAATATATAAGTGCATGTAATTAATAATAATCACATGTAACGCAAAAAAAATATAGTTGAACATATATATATATATGGATACGCACGTCTACATATACACGTCTCCTTTCAATGACGTGTGGATTTTGAAATTCATGCATTTGCAAGTGCAGTTTGAGTACCTATACTATTAATTTAAATTTACAAATGCATTCCTAATTACAAGTGCATACTGCACGTGTTTTGTACATGAAAGGTGGGACATTTAGGAATAATGAAAACAATAAGACAATGAGCAAACATAGGAATGCTTACAAGTAGTCTTACCTTGAATTAAATTCACCTTTCTCGGCATTTCTTTTTCATTCATTAAACGGGCGCTAGTGCTTTTGTGTTTTAATGTGTCTTTGTATTTTTCTATGATTTCTATGAGAATTTCTTTTTCGAAAGTAGTAAATCACCAAAGTAACACGTTTTATATATGTAAAAATACTGCGAAACTGTCCGATGACTGTATCTACATGTTCAAATGGCCGGTTGCAAGACAACTATAAGCTAGATTTAAGCGATAGTTATTGTGATTCGCTGATCAAACGGGTTGCATGAAACGCCTTCTTGGGTAACCGTTACAATTCTTGGCCAACATATGGCTGGGTTGCACGACGGTAATGATTTCTCAGTGGACACTTCTTTTACAAACCTGGTTGTTAGTAGGTTTATCGCCGAGTCAAAGCATATTTCAAAAGTGGTTTGTTTTCAATTGTACATGTGGTAAATTAAAGTATGTATGTGTTTGATTACCTGGATATGTTTGAGAAACTTTATAGTTTAAATATAGCAATATTATAACAATGAAGTTACTATCTCCGTCAAAGCCCCCTCCTTCTGAAACAATATTTTCGCATTATTACATTTGCTTTCTATCATCTTATTATTCTCTGCGAGCTCTATAAAAACTTCTTTCCCACAAGAAGAAAATAAAACGCCCTTTTGCCTAGGCATCTTGAGTTACTTGTATTAACAAGAATTTTGTTGAATTAATGTTATTTGAGCCGCGCCATGAGAAAACCAACATAGTGGCTTTGCGAACAGCATCCGCGCAGTCTGGTCAGGATCTTTGCTGTTTGCTTTCAAAGCCTATTGCAATTAGAGAAACCGTTAGCGAACAGCATGTATCCTGACCAGACTGCATGGATGCGCAGGCTGGTCTGGATACATGCTCGTCGCAAAACCACTATGTTGGTTTTCGCATGGCGCGGTTCTTTCGTTTCCAAATGAGAATAAATGTTAAATATTTCGGTTAACAATAGTAATTATAAATGTATTACCTTATTATCCAAATCTGGAACATGTATATTATTTTATTGGACATACTTTCCTTTTTGCACATTTAATTGTCGCGAATTAATCTTTTCGACGCATGGTAATTCTTTTAAAACATAGTTATTGTTATACTTATAACTTGTGTATATTATGTTTATTTAAGACTTCTTTAATTTGAGACCTGTTTGTCGAAGAAAATTTAAGTAATTCTGATATGTGTATTTTTGTATAAATGTATAAATATAAATTGACTTTATGATTGTGCAGATGTGTCAATGTATGAAATTTAACTGAAGGCCATACTAGAAATAAGTTGTATAATCTTTGTATTTGTACACTAAGTATGTAACCTCCAGAAAATGAAATTAGTATTATCATTACTATTAATTTTATAATGCTATACCGTGTATACACATACACCCACTATACATGTGAATGCTTAAATAAACATGAATCGCCGATCATCCATTACTCAATTGAGTAAGACTAGAAATTTTCATGCGCAACCCATTTGACTCCGGGATAATCTGTAGATTATAGGTAGATAACTCAACCCGCCGCTCAGCGTTGATCCGCGAGTTATCGGATGATCTGTCCTGCAACCGGCCAATAGTGTGTGACCAAGGCTTAGCTAATACATCGCAAATATACCCGCCGAGTATTAGTAAAAACCCGTTAGAAAACAAGGTTGAGCGATGGCTTAACTAATACTAGTTTAAGCCTTTCTTAGTGCTAGAGTTGAAAAACTGGCCATAAGTATGTAAGTTATAATGTAACCTTCAGAAAATAAGTTAGTATTATTATTACTATTAATTTTATAATACTATACCGTGTATACACATACACCCACTATACATGTGAATGCTTAAATAAACATGATTCGCCTATCATCCGTTACTCAACTGAGTAAGACTTGAAATTTTCATGCGCAACCCATTTGACTCCGGGATAATCTCGAGATTATAGGTAGATAACTCAACCCGCTGCTCAGCGTTGATCCGCGAGTTATCGGACGATCTGTCCTGCAACCGGCCAATAATGTCTAATAAAGCCGACCGTGATAAATCACTAGCAATGAAGTCCACGGGAATTCTTTGCAGATTGTAACGGGGAATGCTAATCCGCTCGTGAATGTCACGCGTTTGGCCTACACTGTCACTCATTGACGTGTTTAATTCCGTGATAAGTATACTATGGTCCACAATGTAACTGATGTCATTGTTTTGCAGTAACTGTTGATTCTTTTATCACGAATCCACAGCCGATTTGTGTTATCAAATTGTCTTATACGTCTCACCCGGAGATCGAACTCTCAGACCCCCGATTCATTGTTTTTAGTTTAACCTGAAGTCATTTACAAAATATTAACAATTATGAATTTAATCTATTGATTGTACAGACACAACCCGATAGTTTGGCATATACACCTGTAACAGTGGTTAAACATTAGTCATCAAGATATTATTTCCTCCAGAAGGTCAGAGACCCATGAGGAATAACAAAGCATATATACAAATATGGCGAGACAGTAAATATGATATAACCAAAAGGCATCATTACATGTGATTATATAATTAAATTATCACTTTTAGACATGCGTTCTATAATAACAACGTCAACAAATTAACACATACATCGTATTTATTATAACTACACGTTCTTTTTATAAAGTACGTAAGCGGGTATAACTGATAAGAACTATATGTTTCCAGCTGATGTAAGAAACTTCAACGGTCATATCTTTCTTTACGATTACAACTTGAGCCGTGCCATGAGAAAATCAACATAGAGGGTTTGCAACCAGCATGGATCCAGACCAGGCTGCGCATCCTCACAGTCTGGTCAGGATCCATGCTGTTCGCTAACAGTTTCTCTAATTACTATAGGCTTTGAAAGCGAACAGCATGGAATGCGCAGTCTGGTCTGGATCTATGCTGGTCGCAAACCCACTATGTTGGTTTTCTCATGGCGCGGCTCATTTAATCTGCAAGGATGATTACAAATAATGAAACATTATTTACTTAAACGGAAACAAAAACAATATATAGAAAATTATCCGTAACAATATGACAGAAGTAAAATATACAGAAAAAGAAACATTGTCCGAACGAACGTATACATTCTATAGAGTTTCTATAATTTCAGTCCTCTCATCCGTTTCTGGTGATAATGTCTTCAAATAGAATTTTCCAAGTGACACCTCAGACCTATTTGACTGCATTTTACTTTAAAATTTGATTAAATTTAAACAAATGCTTCGCTTTACGTATGCTATTTAAGTCTTTTCAACCGATTTATGACAAATTAATTGCTGCAACGCATTTTGATACAATTTGTTTCATTTCGCTGCATTCAGTATTTAGATAATAAATTAAAATGAATAGCGTTGAAAGCTGACACCAGATCGGAAGAGAAAGGACAGAGTTCGATATTTTGTGAAATCAATTAAAGCCTGTTTCATTTACAAGTTCTTTTGTTATGAACGATCGGATATTAAAAACCAGAAAATATAATTAACATTTTAATCAAATGACGTTTTGGAGATGGTGTAATATGTACAAAAAATATATTTTGAATAAATTTATAACAATATACAATCAATAAACTAATGATAAAACTTTAAGAATTACTAAGGGGCTAATACTTGTTGTTTTCCTTTTTTATACAATTACATTGTATGTTGCCCGTCGAAATATCATTATGAAATATTTGAAACATTAAGGCTCTATATGAATGGCAAAACCAATTTTTACTCTCAAATAAGCTTACTGATTTATAAATTGAAAGCTATTTTTACTGCCATAAACATTGTCGAAAACAGCATTTAGTTTCGTATTTTTTTATTTTGTCCAAACAAACTTTTAGTAGCCTCAAATAACCAAGGCAACTGTCGTCAGTCCATCAGTACCATTACCATGGCCTTACAAAGTAAAGAGTTAGATTAAAATTTACACAGTCAATCTTCGTTCCCTCGAACTCGACGGGATTGACAAAATGTGTTCGAGTTATAAGTAGTTCGAATTCGGGCCAGCGAGCAATATACATTATACAGCGACTTTGCCGGGACCTGACGATGAGTTCGAGCGAACGAAGTTTAGCTGTAGCTGGCGGGTGGTTTTTAATTTGTATATGATCAGAACAAGCCTACCCCCCCTTTGTGCTGTTATGGTAATATCATGTCATTCAATACATTAAATTTTCAATGTTTGCCTTTATGATTTAAATTGCACCATCATTGCTATTTGCATGATATAATGTAATTTATTTTCAAAATTCGGAGTGCATTATGAATCAGAATACAGTGAAGTTCAGAAATTCCTCGCTTATTTATCTTTTCGCCTCTATTAAAAATGATTAGGCGATAAGCATGCATTGCAATTCAGACGCTTTTCCATCACTGCGCATCGCTTTCATTATGTTTCTTTTTTCAAATGCTCTGAGTTGTATTGTTTTCAGTGTATCAATAGCTATTAGATACCAATTTGTGTATTCATGAAATGACCATCATACGAAAGACCCGTGGTAACATTTCAATTTCATTATTTCACGATTTCTGCTTCATGATTTCACGATTTCCACTTCATGAATTCACGATTTCTGCTTCCTGATTTCACGATTTCCACTTCACGAATTCACGATTTCACGAAAAAAAAAAACTTCATGATTTCTTGATTTCACAATTTCACGATTTCTTGATTTCACGGATTCACGAAAAAAACTTCACGATTTCTTGATTTCATGATTTCTTGATTTCACTATTTCCATTTGGCCAATCCATTCCGTTACTCTTCATTCAATGAAGTGTAAACGTAATGAATGGTCTGGGTTACAGAGGATGAGTTTATACTCCTGCATACGTCTGTGTGGAGGTTGGGGAGGGATATTGGTGCCTGTAACAAGACACTTTTGGGTACTTTCAACACTAAAACATGTATGAACAAAAAAAGATGCCCAAGTAACTTTACTGTTTTAGACAATTCCACAATATATAAGTATGTTTATTATGCCCCCTTCATTTATGGTGACGGAGCATTTAGCCTTGCAGTTGTTCGTCCGTCATTCCGTTATTTTGGAATCCATCTTTCCGTCCATAGACACATTGGTTTCCGTTCATTTAAAAAAGAATGCTTGCATGGATTGAATTTATATTTTGTATATATTTTCCACGCCTGTAACGTAGTAAAACGTCTAAGCCGCTTTTTTACGTTTTAAATGGCCCTCGTGGAAAGGCCGTACTCTTAATCAACTCAGTGTGCATACCATTTACACAGCAGGTGACAATAGCTTACATGTGAATAAGATGCATCGCTTTTCATTTAATAGAACAAAGATGGGGAGCTTTCTAAAACCGAAAAAGGGACTGGAACAATTTCACATTTAAAGCAATATTGCATTATAAAAGTATTGTTTGTAAGTCTATTTCCTCATCAGCTGAGGCATGTTTGGCCAGTTTCCACTTTCAATACCTAAACCTGGTTGTACAAATATATAACACGCCATCTTACATGTAGCGAATATTACCCGCGGTTTTCTTCGTCATACATTAGTCATGTGACTAATAAGTCGCGAAAAGTTGAAATTGTACTATAATAATGAAATCGTGAAATCGAGAAATCGTGAATTCTTGAAGTGGAAATCGTGAATTCGTGAAATTTAATGGTGAAATCGTGAAATCATGAAGTTTAATGGTGAAATCGTGAATTCAGGAAATCGTGAATTCGTGAAGTGGAAATTGTGAAATCGTAAATTCGTGAAGTGGAAATCGTGAAATCGCGAAGTGTTTTCGTGAATTCGTGAAATCGCGAAATCGTGAAGTTTTGTCGTGAATTCGTGAAATCATGAATTCATGAAGTGGAAATGGTGAAATCAGGAAGCAGAAATCGTGAATCCATGAAGTGGAAATCGTGAAATCATGAAGCAAAAAGCTTGAAATAATGAAGTTGAAATGTCACCACGGGTCTTTCGTATTTTACTGATACTAATTTTCCTTGTCTAAACATATGAAGTGTTAACGTTCTTTCACTGTTTTAGTCCTAATTATCACATTAGTATGTATAAATGAACATATAAATGAACATGTCCCGTTAAATTATTTTGTTATTGATATAAACGGTTGCAGGCTATAATTCCTATATATGGTTGTTATGACTCCCCGGTTCAGCTGTGTTCTTGGAAACAATGCGTTGGCAAGCAGCAATGATACAGAATTATTTTATTACAGCGTCCATTGTTGTTTAATTGGGACTCGTTATATTGTGGCTTCTATTTCTTGTTGAGATGTTTTGAATGATAAACACATGTACTCTTAAATTGTTGATTCATGAATCTGTTCAAAACTGGATTACACAGGCTGTTCGCTACGATTTCAAGGTTGTCTGGAAGCTATTGCCTTTTTTATGAGAAGGAGAGTTGGTTAATGTTACTGTATGAACAGTCCCCTGTTAACAGCACGTTATACAAAGTAATTCAATTTAAAACTGGTGACTTGTTTCATTTTATAAGTAACTGGACTACTATGTCTGTCTCAATCAAAGGACGAGGCCACATAGCATGCTACCAATAAGTTTGCATTCGGCATTTACGTCGTTATTTCATAGTCAAATAGTTATAGTTTGTTTCCAGTAAAACATTCTAACACGACCAGCAAATAACCTACATACATGTAGAGCAAAATCTATTTCGGGTTATTCTGCAATACTAGTAAACCACTCGCGTGCAATGACGTCATCCGATCCAGGCGCGTAGCACGGTCATAAAAAGTAGTTACCACTTTTTCTAACACTTTTTATACTAGTTTGTCGTGTTAGAATCGAAATAATAAGTACCCAAGTGTGATTTGTTGTAGAGTAACCCGAGTTTTTCGTTCTTATGCGAAACAATACATCACTCAAGCCTACGGCCTTCGTGATATATTCTTACGCATAAGAACTCAAAACTCGGGTTATTCTACGATAAACCACGTTTGGGAACTTGTTATTTCTTAAATATTCATTGAATTAAAACTTGGTGTTAATTATAACACATGATAACACTGATAACTGTGTATCTTTGAGTATCTTACAGTCAAGAATGGCACTTTACTGTTACTTCGTGCATCGCCTTTTCGAGATAACTGGCGTTGTGTAAAGTTTCTGTTTAAGTACTAGTTATAAGCAGAAAGGAGTCAGTTTGATTGAATACCAAAATGTTTAATGAGGACCTTTTCCCAGCGCAAGTCTGTCAATAACCGATAGTGAATTTTCATGTCAAAAGAGATAGTGTTAAAGTTCTATTATTCTTCCGCCATTAGTCCCTTATGATTGAGTGTTAATTGTTGCTCATATATAAACGAACACGCAATACAATTATATAGTTGTTGCGTGCTATTATTGCTAAATTCTATTTTTATTATTCTTGTTCCTAGCGTTTACCGTGTTGCCTGGAAACAGCGTGATGGCAAAGATAAATTTGGAAGATTTGGATATTTATGGTGGTTTTATAACATACAGATATTGTACTGTCCAGTTTTTGTTCCCTCGGGACGCAGCATAGCATGACAACAACAACAATGATTTTATTATGACTATTTATATGATGAACAAATTTACGTGCACAATGCAGTCCTATTATACTACCTTTCTTTCAGAGTTAATGGCTTAATGTCATATTGAATATTATGCATTCGCCTAGGTTCAATGTGAACTGGCAATGTATTGATTGATCGACATTGCGCTAGAATTTGTGTAAGGCACATACATACCTGGCATGCATCTTCGTGCAAAACGTACATCGGTGGAGAATGTTGTATTGAAAATTTTAAGTAATAAGGGAACTCACATTTCTCATCAAAGTGAGAATCCAGTCAGAGAACGGTCAAGTTCATTTTGTCTAGAAGACAGCTAGTATCTTGTATCCCACTGAAAACAAAATGATAACTAGCTTCGCAAAATCTTCTTGCAAGTTGAAATATAATTGAGCCGTGCCATGAGAAAACCAACATAGTGGCTTTGCGACCAGCATGGATCCAGACCAGCCTGGGCATCCGCGTAGTCTGGTCAGGATCCATGCTGTTCGCTAACAGTATCTCTAATTCCAATAGACTTTGAAAGCGAACAGCATGGATCCTGACCAGACTGCGCGAATGCGCAGGCTGGTCTGGATCCATGCTGGTCGCAAAGCCACTATGTTGGTTTTCTCATGGCACGGCTCATATGGCTTTGGAAAATCGTACCTCGCTTGGGAAGTAGAAATATTATTTTAATTATTTATGTGAGGAATCCATCCAGCTGGCTTGCGGAAAATCTGGGGTTCTATCCAGGTGGCCTTCCCTGCCAAAAACAATGCTTGGACGGGTACCTTGAGCCTTCATCCAGCATCAAATGTTGGTAAAGTCACTATATAACTTAAAAATGTGTCTGTGTGACTCCAAACACAACAACTACACTGAGTTGCATTTTACTCAAGCTCTTACACGTATGCAAAGAGTATCTGTTGTGAGGTCCAATCTGAACACAATAGAACATAGCGCAGGTGGTGCATGAACAATTCTGAAAATGCCTGGACTGAGCTTTTGATCACACCGGATGCGCTTTTCGAACTTCAAGAAAACGCAGAAATAACATCTGATTATCGGTCGCTTGCTGAAATTGACCTTAAATAGTTAACAAATGAACAAAAAACTTGTAAATATTTATTCGTTTTTGCAAATATTGCATACAAGTCCAAAGCGTAAAAAATAAATAGGTTATTCATAAAAAATGTAATATAATATACTAATAACCATATGATTGAGCATTGTTGTGTTCTGAGATACTGCAAAACTTAGACCAATAGACAAAATTGCAAACAAGCAGTTTCACATTTTAAGCACTGTTTGATTCACCCGCTCAGCTCAATTGGTAGAACTCATAACTTCCAATCGAATGGTAATGTTCGATGATATATTATCTATGTAACTGGCTGAAATACGTTCATTCTTCCTCCTCTCATGTGAGGAAGTTACTTGCACGAGTCCAAGGACAATAGTTGATTTAACTACACTGTTGTATATTACTGAAATTTTGAAATCTGATTTCTGTTTAAAAGGGTCCTAAATTCAATAATTAAACATAATATTAAAAACCAGCGAATGTTATGTCGATAGTTCATTCGATTGCGTTATATATTTATTATTTTTATTTTGTAATACAGCCCTTTTTCTTTTTCATAATCTTATAAACGGATATACTCTCGCCAACTTTTGACTTTTCTGTTAGTACCTTTAAGACTAAATCATCTTTGTTTATTAAAATAGAAAAAGTGGACTCTCCACAGGTCGCTCAACACGACAAAATCGAAAATGTAGCAGACTCGGTTTGATTGAGCCTGTACGTGAACGGTAGTGGAAATGCATGCTACCGTCCACGCCCTCTAGCCCCGGGTTGAGCAGAACTCAACATTTACACATGCTACAAGTACAAAAATAATTTAGAGACATCCACAGACGTGTTCATACGGCGGTGCACATAGAACCTTCAATGATACACTTGCATGTAATTCCATGAAAAGCGGCGTATGGTCCCCAGTTAAAATAATGGGTTTGCCGTAAACGAGAATACAATGAGCAGAACTAAACAAACTGGAATTTAGAAAGGGGATCTGAGGTTATGGAGTTGAGAAATCAAAAGAATGATGACAACTGCAGTAACAAGTAGCTGAATAATTGTCCCTCATTACCCTGTTCTTTTTCAATATCAGGTTCACATATACCATCAATCACATTCAAACGCTTTGTTGCCAGTATGATAAACACGAGCATATGACTATTTCAATTCTGATCAACTGATTAAACCACAACTATTATCTGAAGATTGGTTCTTTAAATAGATATCTAAAGGATCGCTTGTACACAAGTGTGAAACTAGCCATTTGTACACAACGTATTTTCGATAGGATTTTTATGAATTGCTACTTAGATTGAACACATGTGTTTTCCAAAAGCAAAATAATCTTTTGAATCCAACCTTAAATCTTTGGTTCATTAATCCATACACAATAGGATTGCACCCGCTGTTTGCATAACCAATTAGTAACGTGAACATGTGGAATTCCCTGGGAACACTTCCATGAATGTATATAGATAATAACATACTTATACAATATGGTAACCAACATATCACAAACAAAACAACAACAATTATTAATGAAAATGCTAATCTTATTTCCTCTCGTCTCCTAATTCTTGTTGGAGATCTTAATTTCACACTTGTAGGTTTCTCTGTAACTGACATTTTGTCATTCCTTCTTACAGTATCTGTGCATGAATCCAAATTTACAGAGGGTTCTTTTGATATCTCTGAAACACTCCTTCTTTTCCATCGTGGATGCAACAAATTTGTGTCAATATTATTTTGCTTTTCTGTTGTGGGACTTTCCGGTCTGACTAAAGATTTCAATTTTTCTTTATTCTGATTTCCCTCTTCGAAAAGTTGATTTCGTCGTGGGCTTTGCCTACCTAGCTGGCTTATCAAAGCGGAATTGGATTCGTTGGAAGAGTCATCTGACAAACTGTCTTGCATTGGACGTTGTTTTAAATCTTTGTGTTTATGTTCATCATATTTATCGTCATACTTTGGTATTTGTAATTGAATATCAGCATGTGCATGATCTCTTTTGATATTTTCCTTGCTTTCTGTATTGTTATTGTTACCTAATTCTGTAACAGCGGTTGATGTACTTAAATCTGATTTTCTAGCGTCAGTCATATCATATTCTTTGTCCTCCTTTTTCGACTGGTATTCGTAAACACTGTTATTAGGAGAAGACATTGTAGCACGATATGTAGATCTAACTTTTCTTCTACTTTCTCTTACTGACCTAATAATGCAGATATTGCAAAAGGTCATGACACCGAACGGTATTCCGAAGCAGCAACCAATCATGAAATAGGCATACGACTCATAGTTAACCCAATCGGCGAAACAGAAGGAATGCGTAGGTGTGTACACATATTTTGACCAGCCAAGAAGAGGAGGCGATGACAAGAGAACAGCACAAGTAACGGTCGCTGAAAAGAGAAATCTATATTGTAATAAAACAATTATAAATCACATAACCCGAAAGACAAACATATTTGTTAAATCAGAAGTTGTGCATAATAAACAAATGGCATGCGTTATGCCTCGATGATGGCGGTCGTTATATATCATATGTATGAGCCCATGCGTAAAACATGTGAGAAATCGCACATAACAAAATGTTAGACATACAGTTTTGAATACCAGGTGTGTTCCATAACGGTTTAGTCTCCTCAATAAATTGTGTCATCACGCAATGATATTTATACATTACAACGTTTACATTTAATTGAAAACCCATTTTATTTCAGGAGATTTGCTTGTATCGCTGTTATAGTGACCTGTACACAGGACCCATTGAAATTGAGATTGAAAATTATACAACTTTATCCTTCAGACAAAACATGTAAACCACAAAATTATTACATTTGGCCTAATGGGTCGTGTAAAGGCTTATATTTCAATAAGTATATATAAAAAATGTTTCGTGTCTAAAGAGTCAGATGCATATAAAATATATTGCTAGGTTTATCTATCTAAAGAAACAGTAAGGTGCCGCCGTGGCCGAGTGGTTAAAGACATAGACTTCAATTCACCTGCCCCTCAACGATGTTGGTTCGAGTCTCGCTCTTGGCGTTGACTTCTTCATGTGAGGAAGCCTTCCAGAAGGTTGGTGGTTCTACCCAGGTGCCCGCTTGTAATGCAATAATTCAAGGAGAGGCACCTTGAGTCTTCCCCAACCATTAAAGCTGGAAGGTCGCCAAATGACCTATAATTGTGTTGGTGTGAAGCCAAACCCAACAAAATAAATAAATAATTAAAAGAAACAGTAAGATGACGCTCATCTGCATGTTGACTTACCAATTATCATTAAGATAGCATTTCTAGTTGTATAAATGTCTTTGAACTTTCCCGGACGACAAACCATGAAGAATCGATTTATTGAGATGTTGCATAGGGACAAGACGCTTGTAACCAAGGTGAGCATGTTAATGAAACCAACTGCTACGCACGCGGTGTTGGAGAGCATCCAGTAACCTTCGATGATTGTGAATACAGTCAACGGCATGTTCACAGTAGCGACCAAGAGATCTGAAAATAGTTTGAAAAATGATAAGATGTATGATATTGAAGGGAATGATCGTTCATTGTAATGTTATATATATAATTCTCTGTTAAAATTGTGCAAAACCTTTTTATGCAATAATAAAATAAACAGTACTATGTACTCCGCTTTCATTACAGGAGTCAGCACCGTGACTGACCAATTGTACAACCACATTACTGATATCAGCATGAAACTAGAGCTGCTTTCGAGAAAAGCAAATATCTCCCACAACAGCCTTATCATCTAAATAGTAGTATATTATGAATCAACCATGCACCAAGAGCACAACTGCCTAATCCTCTAACATAATTAAATCTTTGAGACATAAAGGATCCATATACTACTATTTACACTAATAGTATATAGTTCCTTTATGTGCCCAAGACCTAAGCGAGTTTGGTAATTCAAGGGCTATAATTCCAAAGTGCCTCAGCCGATTTGGCTAGTTATCGAATTTGGCCGAGGACTTACAGGAACACACATTTTGTTCAAGTTTAGTGAAGATCAGATGAGAAATAATCGACTTAGAATACGGACAAGATTTGTGATAGACAGTCAGACAGACAGACAGACACCCAGCCAGAAGTAAATCAATGTCTCCCGCGACACTCTGTAGTGGGAGACAAATTCTAAAAACGCTGTAATCGTCTCCTGCTTACGAACTATGATAAGTATACGACAGAAAAAGTCATGTAGCACAAACATGGATTCTTCAAACAATAGCATTATTTGTATTAATGTATACACTACTGCCGTAATCACAACAATACATAAACAAACTAAAGCATGCTATTCGATAATGTTAGGGAACAAACAAATGCACGGACATAGTGGGGTATCGCCTTGAAACGGTCAGAGGCAAAACATCATCAAGCCTCACTCTTGATCCCCACCGAACAATAACAAGTTCAGAGAAATCCTGCAGAAACAGTTAAAAGTGACTGTATGTGTACATGTACATTGTTGAAGATACGTCACTAAATAAATTAATGGTTTCAATACCTTTGTTAAATTGAATAAAAGCAAGCCTAAAGAACCATCATTTCTTTACATATTTCCTGTACTCAATGCCTTTGTATAAGACAGAGCTTCATGCGACACAGCATTAAGGGCACGTTCAAACAGCTCAAAGGAGGGCTGTCACAGAACTGCTCGGTATGGATGCTTTCATCCGTTCCGTCAGATACATTCACGTTCAACTAACTCTTTAACTTGTGGTTTGTCTCAAACCCTTTTTTAATATTCAACTCAAAATGAATTTATAAATTTTGTGTTTTGCATCGTTTTCAATAGTATTTCAGTTATGCAACGGGAGTGGGAAGGAGAGGGGCAGTTTTAAGCTAACTATTGTTCCTGGATCTCCGTACTTACTTTTTCAAACATATTCAGAAGAATAAGAAGCGAAGGACGAAATTACTTCAGAAACAATGTCTATAATCAAATCGTCGTAGAGAACATACGCTCCACTCGGGGACCGAACTCAGGACCCTGTGATCCTATACTCTACGTTGTTCCTACTAAGCGCAGCGGGTAGGGATTCATCTAAATGAAAAATATATTTGAGCCGCGCCATGAGAAAACCAGCATAGTGGGTTTGCGACCAGCATGGATCCAGACCAGGTCAGGTTCCATGCTGTTCGCTAACAGTTTCTCTAATTGCAATAGGATCTGAAAGCGAACTGCATGGATCCTGACCAGACTGCGCTGATGCACAGGCTGGTCTGGATCCATGCTTCTCGCAAACCCACTATGTTGTTTTCCACATGGCGCGGATCATATACAATACTTATATGAAAATCACCTATCTTGTTCCATTGTTTTATATAATATAATAACGTTATAATACTATGTACAGAATGGCAAATAAAAATAAAAATGCGAAGGTATCCGTAAACTTTGTAGTATATAGGTGTTGTTTGTGAGAAGTATGCACCATTCGAGCAAAATACGGAAATTCTGTCTGTAAAGCAATGTAATGCTTCATCAAATTACAAACAGTACTTCCAACAGCTTAAATCAGAGGGATATGTGATCTGTAAACGTGAATATACTAATAAAATATTCACTGTATCAAAACAGAGCATCTTGTGATTAGTATATCAAATTGCACGATCCTCATTCTGTCGAGAACAAAACAAGTTCAAGTTAAACGCATGTAAAAGAGAAACACTGCTTTCATAGTTAACTAGATCTAGTTTAGTATCTAAGCACACTAGTTTTTATATTTTTGTTTGCCGTGTCATAGCAGAAATTTATTCATTTCACTTGTCTATCGTGATTTCTAGATGTGAAGTCTTGTTTTCATCAAAGTGGTCTGTGTAAGCCGCACAAAGTATCATATAAATAAGCAGTATACACTGAATAATGTTTTCATAGCATTTCTGTTTTGGTGATAAATAAAAGTACAAGAACACTTTTATGAAAAAGCAGATAACGTTTGCAAACTTGTTTCTGTAAACGATACATAAAACAACGAAATGGGTATTTAATTTCAACAGTGTATACAATTGACTGTACGTCACACAAACTGAGCGTTTGTAGTCATAACGCACCCTTTATGAGTATTTTTATATTTTATGGACCTGTATTATCTGACTTCTGAAAGGAATCCATTATACCATTTAAGTTTACGACCTAAAACTTGTGATATGTGTGGTATATATTTTATATATTATTAATTTCTACGATGACTCGCAGTTTTTGCACTGTGGGATTTTTCCGTCTGTCGTTTATATTTGAGCCGTACCATGAGAAAACCAACATAGTGCATTTGCGACAAGCATGGACCCAGACCAGCCAGTGTATCCGCGCAGTCTGGTCAGGATCCATGCTGTTCGCTAACGGTTTCGATAATTGCAATTTGCTTTGAAAGCGAAAATCCTGACCAGACTGTGTTGATGCGCTGGTTGGTCTGGATCCATGCTGGTCGCAAATACACTATGTTGATTTTCTCATGGCGCGGCGCATGCAATGGTTGCATGTTGCCAGTGCGTGTTCATACATTATCAGTTTGAGTTGCCGAGTGAACAAAGACCCATCTGGTTAGCATGTTCAGAAAAAAATAAATCCTTATAGTGAACAATCTGTTTAGGATAGACAGTTCGGATCGTGTAAACTTCTTAAAACTGGAGTTAAACACAACAATGTAATAATTGATTCGTTACGATGGCAGCCTTCTCCCGAGCCTTTTCATGGGGTGAACCTCTCACGCACCTAACACCGGCTGGAAAAGAAATTTCCGTATATAAATGGACTGTATGATCCTTATGGATCAGACATATAATAACATATTTTTTTTTATCAAATTGACTGGCTGCCATTACGTAAAGGCTTATACATGTACGTATTGTTCTCAAAGTAAAAGGACAAACATTTTTGAATATTTACATTTCCATTTTTAGACATTTTCACACGGGTAAACAACTAGAGCTTGTAAACTAAACAGTGTTCACATATTTATGAATTCAAGGTTGAAATGTTCTTACATATGCATATAACTATAACTGCAGTATCCTAATGTATGAAGTACGTCTTAGATATTGTAAAAGTGGTACGACAGTCTTGGTCATGTGAGCTGCCTTAATTGAAGACTTGTTTAAAACCTCTAACGTCTTTAGTTGATGTCGTGATCTGTTTTCTGAACGACGTTTTGGTTGAATACATCCATAATCGCATATTAAACGGTTACAGAATATATTTTTCACTGTTACAGTGAAATATCTTTTACCAAATGAGAACAAGAAAGAATAGGTTGACAAGTGAAAATGTTACATGTTATTTTCTGCATAGCACAACACACGCAAAACTTACTGACGTTTGACCCCATAGTGTGACAATGACCCTAAAAGCTATGGTACTGGGTGTGTCTGATTATGGGGAATGTTTGAAAATCACTGTGCAAAGTAATAGTAAAATCATTTCATAGATGACAAAGTTACAGGCCAGACAGGAAATCAGGACAAACGAACGGACATACAGACGGACGGACGGATGCTGCAGTTATTATATTCCACCCAGCCTATCGATTATTGGCCGGAGGAATATTCTTCGATATGAAAGATGGGGGCATAACAAGATGTTTCAGATGTTTTGCTAGACAGGCATTTTTTAAATTAATTTTATATTTATCTGTACGGATACACAGGAAATATCTCGCACATACATATTTTAGCTAGCTAACGGATTGATCTTCCACGTCAACGTGAGAAAATATTATGTTTATATAAAATAAGGCGAAGCCGACCAACCGTTTTGTAATCACAAAAGATGTTTTGAGGTAAAATAATCAAACTTTATGAAACTTAACCTACTGCTATTTTCTCACGATTTGAACATCTCCTCTCTTAAATATAAAATTATTTAGCGATTTAAATTTTTGACCATTTATATCATAAAATCAGTAAAATATAGCTTATTTAAACAATATTGTCATTCTTTGTTTTTTTTTTGTTTTAGAAAACTTGCACTTAATTAAAATTCTAACACGACCAGCGAATAACCTACATACATGCAGAGCAAATCCCTTATTCTGCAATAAACCGCTCGCGTTCAATGACGTCATCCGATCCAGGTGCGTACCACGGTCATAAAAGTAGTTACCATTTCTTCTAACACTGTTGATACTAGTATGTCGTGTAAGAATCGAAATTACAAGTTCATTAGTGTGATTTATCGTAGAATAACCCAAGTGTTTCGTTCTTATGCGAAATAATATATCACTAAGGCCTACGGCCTTCGTGATATATTCTTACGCATAACTTAAGAACTCAGAACACGGGTATTATTCTACGAAAAACCACGCCTGGGAACTTATTATTTCTTAAATATAATTCTAAGGTTATCCTCTAACTAATATCTATTGACAAATAGCTACATCATCTACAGATAGGTAGATTCATGTTTGGGGTACTTCACAATTCCCGTCACATGCATCCTTCAAATAAATTCTGGCTACTAACTTATTAGACACAAAGCACATAATCATGTCTAGATATTTGACTCCATTCGTCATATTCTTTATTTCATGCGTATTTAACAATTTTCCTATTTCTGTAACCCTTTTTTCTGCTAGTCTTCAAACATGCCTACTGATGTCTATTATTGATGAATCATGACTTCACGTTTCGTTAATCGTAACTATCACTTGTTTATTATCTACTCGTCATATTATTCTTTAAAGTGATGTAAAATTAAATCCAACGTAAAAATCGATATGTATGTATACGCTAAAATAGCGGTGTACAACCCAACAAGTAAAAAATAATATGTGATTTTAATATAAATCTTATCTTTAAAGAAACGAGGCGTTGTTAGATTTGTAGAAATGTATTAGTTTGAGACAATAGTAAAACGATTTTAGTTTATCAACAATGCAACATCCTCTTAATGTCAGAAAGTTGACATTTCTATTTATCTCTATTTTATTACTTTTAAGTCCATTTGAGAAATAAGCTACATTTCCCTGACTGAATGCGCAGGAAAACTCCTTTATTGGGTAATAGCTATATTAATTAGAAAGAGAGATACTTTTATAAATCGGGAAATTCTACTTAAAGGTCCAATACTAAGGAAAGTGAACATTTTAATTTCTTTTAAAAAGCACAGAAACTATTTCATTTTATTGGAAAATGAAAGTTGGTATGTAGAAATTCGAAATAAATCGCAGTATATGTACAATTATTTTTCTATGAAGTATGAAGAAAGTTAAAAAGACCTGGGGGGTCATTCTGTCGATTCATTGAAATTTCAACATAATACACATACATTTCTTTGAGTTCCAAAGACCTTCTGTAAATTTTGGCCTGCCAATCTTCATTATTTAGTGTCTTGCAGAAGTCTATGCACTGGCTATGAAAAAAATTGCCAACTCACTTTCCCTTAGTAATGGACCTTTAATCTAATCCCCAAGTGTCGTCAAGGCGCGCTTAATCAGTACGGCCACTGGCACTTTTTTTTAAACCGCTTCAACCGCTGATAAATTGCTTTGATATAATTACTCTGATTACTGTCCGTGTCATAAACGTATTATTGATACAAATAGTTTTTTGTGTCGACACGACGCGCAGTACGGCTACGAGCAGTTAAAAAAAAAAATAAAAAAATAAATATATAAAAAATAAATAAAAAAAAAAACGCTTCAACGGATGATAAATTGCTAAGATATAATTACTTTATCTAATAACTGTCAGTATCATAAACGTATCTTTGACACAAATGGTTTTCTGTCACAATTTAGTATTTTAACAATGCGATACTTTACTTTCGCATGTTAAAAGAACATTTCTGTCCAGCATTCGCTAAATTCCCCGTATCAAATTTTGTTTTATATTCTAATTGTAGTTTTAGTTGGGTTTTTTTTTTTGTATTCTTACCATAATTTTGGTAATTAGTATTTTAACATTTTGATCTGAAGCAATTTCAGCCTACTGGTGAATTGCAACTGAAGTCAAAGAAATAAAAATACCGCCTCTACAAAAGCTTCTATTGTCCATTTAAAATCGTGTTAACATCAACATGCTCCCTTTTCTTATGTCTTATTACATATTCAATTGCACCATTCCAAATGTAGTTAAATTAACTATATTCATCCATCTTCAGTGCAAATGTTAACTAAATATTTCCGTGTTTGTATCTCACGAGATAGAAAAAAATGTTGACGAGCTAGAACACTATTTGCCTGCTTTACACCGGTTTATATCTCTCTAACCCAAAGACATTTTATTTAAGGTAATGCACACGTGACGAAACTCGGCAATTTCCGTATGATTATTTCCTTCATTATGTAATTCGGCATTCTTCGGGCATAAATTCAGCTGAACGCGCACGAGACTTGCCTTAAAAACTGAGGAGAGCCGAAATCGCATGCGGAAATTACGTAATTGGCGGTCCACTACCTAAATTAAGGCGGTTAGTATTCCTTGATTATGTTTCATTATAACTGAGCTGTGCCATGAGAAAACCAACATAGTGGCTTTGCGACCACCATGGATCCAGACCAGCCTGGCATCCGCACAGGAACCATGCTGTTCACTAACGGTTTCTCTCATTGCCACAGGCTTCGAAAGCGAACAGCATGGATCCTGACCAGACTGCGCGGATGCGCAGGCTGGTCTGGATCAATGTGGGCCGCAAAGCCACTATGTTTTTTTTCTCATGGTGCGGCTCATATTATAACGAAAACGTCCTAGACACAAAAACATTTTTTCATACAAACAAAAAAATATTACCTGCGACAGAGAGACCGAGGATGAACATATTGGTGACTGTCCTCAAGGCTCGAGACCTTAGCACCACTATCCAAAGTGACACATTGCCAACAACACTTAATGTGATGATAAACGACAACACTAAAGTCTCAACAACTTTTGTTCCTGTCGAAATTCTACCGTTGGTGTCGTTCGCAACGTCAGATGTCGTCGTCATTTATATAATTAGAAGAACGTGTTCTGATCTGATACCAACTCTTCGGACATCCAAATGATTATTAAACTCTGTTTAAAGCGATAGTTTATGTATAGATATATTCAGTGTGTCTAGAATTACAGTAATAAAACGGTTAGCCCTGATAATCCATTTTGTTTTATTAATTTGTCATTTGTAGAGATGCTCATTGATCAGATCTATTTTATCACACACTAGTAAATTACATTCCTTACTTACAAGAATCAAATGCTCAGTAACTTAGTATTTTTCACGTGCATATTGCCACTTCATTAGTCCCATGCCATTAACGTGCATAAATACTACATATTACAACATCTTCCAGACGTAACTTTATCATTAATGTTTTTATATACCTGATACTCCGTATCACACCTAAATATCCTTTATAATTCACGGCTGCAAAATAAAGACCTTGTAAAAAATATTTCAAATATATCAAATAACCACAGCAATATATTCTAATTTACTGGTTTTTCTCGATATACAAGTTGACTGCGAACTCAACAGCGCATAAAATGATCAGATAAAAACTGACTACCTCGACACTATCTGTCACTATTATACAAATCTTTCGGTAGCTTAGTTCATCCTATTTTACGCAAGAAATAACAGTAAATGTTCACTATCCCCCAGCCGCTTGATCTTTAAAGCTTCAGTGTCGTATCTATTTACTTCTTTACTTCAAATTCGCGAAGCTGCGCTGAGTTAATGTTGATATTGGCTTTGAATGTTGTATATCATAGCAAACTTCATTTGAACGCTCTGTCATTCATCGGTTTTACTTCAACCATTTAACGAATCCCCTAATTCTAAAATTGTATTTGCATTAAATACGGACACAGTTGGAGTTTACCGCATTTTACATTATCATTTGTCTTCCTTTGCATTTAGATTGTTTGTAATATATTTGAGCCGTGCCATGAGAAAACCAACATAGTGGGTTTGCGACCAGCATGGATCCAGTCCAGCCTGCGCATTCGCGCAGTCTGGTCAGGATCCATGCTGTTCGCTTACAGTTTCTCTAATTCCAATAGGCTTTGAAAGCGAACTGCATGGATCCTGACCAGTCTGCGCGGAATCCATGCTGGTCGCAAACCCACTATGTTGGTTTTCTCATGGCACGGCTCATTTGTTTTTAAGTTAGCAAACATCTTCAGTCATGTGTTGTTTTCTAAATTAATACAAATATAACGAACTTTCCGCATATATATCATTTTTGTTTCGGTTTATTATATACGAGATTGATTAACGTTGTTCAAAACAGTCATATATCTTCATTAATCTCGAAAAGTGTATACTATAGACCCAAATAATATGAACAATTACTTCATATACAACATTAAATCTTCATTATCTGTAACCTTCATTCAGCCAGCAAAATAGACACGATCAATTGATGTGAAACGACTGAGCTACACAAATTAATGATTATCTTGATCTAATTAGTTGAGGTTACACTAACTCCCATTTCCTTTAGAGAATAATTTCAAATGCATACCTGTCTTTATTTCTATTCTACGATCCTTTAAAGCCAAATTTGCTCAGGACTAGTGAGCATAATACTTATGCATGTGGACTAATACAGACGATGTTTTTGTAAATGAAACAAATGTTCTTTGAAAAGGTCTTCATCTCAATTCAGCAATATTTGACATAGATTATCGAACATGAAACTGCATGGTTTAATATTAAATAATACTGAAACTAACACAAACATTGCCATCCAGAGGGTTCGAGATTTCAAATTTTCTAAAAGAATATTAAATGTTAAAAAGTGAGCATACTTAAAAATGCAGAATAGTTTAGATTCTGGAATTTCGGTATGCTACGTAAAATGTGTGGTGACCATACTGTTTCTGAAGTATTTTCAGAGATAGTGATGCTATGTTTATTCAAAATATGAATTATAACTAGATGCCGGGCAACATGTCTGACCCATAACTGTGACCTTGACCTTTGAAATAAAGTCCGTCTGATTGAGTTAAACATTCATGCCAAATATAATCAAGATTTCTCATGCATGTCAAAGTAATGGGCCGGACATGACATTTGAGCTCCAACTGTGACCTTGACTTTTGAGATAAGAACCTGGGATTTGCGCATGACTTTCACTGAGGTTAGCATTCATGTCAAATATAAACAATATTGCTCCATGCATGTCAAAGTTATGGTCCGGACAAACAAATCCGGACGGACGGATGCAAGCGTGCACGCATGTACGCACGCACGCACATATACAGAAAAGCCATTTTCGCTTCCGCAAGCGGGCTCGACAAAAACTGAAGGGAAAATGTCCAAAATTATTTCACCACAGTACGAGGTAACATAGAATAAATCTGAGCAATAAATTGTTGAATATATTTTAAAATATGACGTTTAAGGCACTCACTTAACGCACACTGTCAGTAAACATCAAGAGTAATATTGTATACTTATTTCTATAGAAACGATACATTTAAAAGGAAAAGGGGTATTTTATTGAAAACTATTTGTGTATTCAACTGGCTATAAATCCCAAAATTGAGCATTTATAGTTATAACGCATCCGTTTGAAGGTATCTTTTAATGTATCCTGTACTGTCTAACTTCTGAAAGGAATCCATTATATTACTTTCATTATTTTACTTTTAGTTAACGACCTTGTAAAAAAGAAAATGTTAGGTATTTAAAATGTATATATATTGACGATGACTCAAACGCATGCCTGTATATACGTTTTGATTTGCTATGTGAAAATACAATATCTGATGAAAATTGTCAACTTTTTACATTAACAGTATGTTATTACTAAGATTATACCGATTTATCTATTTATTGAAATACTTTTAAATACGTATTTGGCGATTTAACCTGCATATGACCGCTTTTAGAAACTCCTCTTAAAAGGAAAATGTAGATAGAATTAGTAAAAAACGGAGCTTAAAATAATATTGCCAGTGTAGGGTATTTATTTAAAAAAGAAAAGAAAACAATCAATACATTCTGTAGTTTCTTTTTGATTGGAGTTTATAAATTAATAATACAGTTCTAGCTACTATATGTGGTTCGAGTTCAAAATTCCGACATTTTTGTTCGATGTCCGTCTTCATTGTCAAGCACGTATGTCTGAATATTTGATTAAATCACTTATTGCAATCAACAAAAATCGGTCTAACCAGTGCACTGGTGATAAATATGTACCCATGACCCCAATAACATAACAAAACTCGCTGAAAAGGATCAGGGACCTGTAATGCTCGCACTAGTATAATAATGGGGTTGCCAACTCGAAGTCCGTGCACACACGTAATAAATAATCGTTTATTGCGCTTCATTCCCCGTGTTAAGTAATTTTGTCAACAATTCTGTTACAGTACTTTGTATGTTTGTTGGAACGTGGCTAACACTAAAAAATATATGCGTATTTGTAAGATCCTAAAACACTGAAAATAAATACCAGCTATAACATTGTGTTAGGATTTGTATTAAGTGTATCTTGACAATTAAATATGACCTTGTGTTTTATTACATTGTTGCAATACTGCAATTCTATTATACTGCCCATGCTGCAATACTGCAATCCTACTGCATTGTCCATGTTGTAATACTGCAATTTCATTGCATTGCTCATGTTGCATGCAATACTGCAATTCTATTACATTGTTCATGTGGCAATACTGCAATTTTATTACATTGTTCATGTTGCAATACTGCAATTCTTTTACATTGTTCATGTTGCAATACTGCAATTTTATTACACTGTTCATGTTGCACTACTGCACTTCTATTATATTGCTCATGTTGCAATTTTATTACACTGTTCATGTCGCAATACTGTTCATACAGATTAACTTTTATAGTCTGAATTTCAAAACACGAGAAAGAAAAAGGACAAATCCAGAATTTGTTTTATTAAGTATCAGAAACAAAGTTTAGTATGTTATTTAAAAGAAGTAGTTTTTATTTGATTTTGTCAAAATTTTTACACTTTCATAGGCGTTTCTTTTTTGGCTTTATGAAAGTGTGTAGCAGTATGAACATGGTCTTCCTTAAGTTTGACTTTAAATATTAATTTACCTAATTATGAATAGACTGTAAATTAAGGTCCCTCATACATCAAAAGAAAAACTTCAGCATATTTATGCTGTTGCAAACCATATAATGTAGATACGATTTTTATAAACTTATACACTGTATATGATATGTTAATTTCACACATTATGCAGATATATCAAGTTGTGAAAAGCGTACATTACCATAACATTGAAAGTGTAAATGAAGCATCAAAATTATCACTACATCAAAACTGCGCCGCGACTTATTTAACAAATAATCAAGGCCTTCGAATGGTTTGTCGTCCGAGTTCAGATGCTCAGGATTTGAACCAAGAAGGCGTTAGCTCCAGTGGTTTAAAATCCAAACATCTGAACGGTAAATTGAACGACAAACAACAAGAAGGCATTGATTATTTTCATTCTTACATATTCATTGAAATATTTTAATAAAAATTATGCTGGACTTCATTTATCCGAGCAGTACTGAACCGGCCTCATGCTGCGATTTGACATCATAATTGACGTCATAATGTTCTCTCACCAATCCATGCATCGCAGAAGCTTGAACTCCTTTGTTTAACTGGCCATGTTAGAATGTATGTTATATTTTATTATCTCTGTCTCGACACCCGGAATGAATGATTTTGGCTCAAGTAGTGCAACGCCACTGTTGCAGAGCGCTTCTTTTAAGTCCCGGGAAGTGGTAGCTTGGAGCCATTAGCAAGAAGACAACTTTGGTATCGAGTTTCTTAATTTGCATATTTGATGATCAGCGAATTTACGTAGTTCGGCAAGCAAAGTAATCTGTTAAAATTACTAAGACAGATTGCGTTAGATATTTTTTATTCATATGACAAAATTAGCATAATATGTTTATTTCGATTGAAGTAATTCATTTTATTCATCATTAAGTTAATCACTTCGTTCTATACCAAAAACGTTTGTTTAGGATGAAAAGAAAAAACGTACTTGACCGACAACTAAACGTCGCCGAGTGTCAGTAAGTGACGAAATGTGTAGGAAAACCCGTTACAGTTAACAGCTTTATTAATCAAGCCATAACAGATATATTTGTTTTTACGTTTAATGATAATCTCTTGATAAACACGTAATTAAACATAGGTCTGTTTTATGTTATTCAAACAATAACCTTGATCACTAGGACGTTGTTGACTGAATTTATTACATAACTTGCAATTTCCGTGTTGCAGTTAATAAGTATCATAAAAATTGAAATTTACCTTAACTTTAGAATTATGGCCTTTATTTCTTTCATTAAAACACCTGTAAATAACTCCTTTACGAGCTTGATGGATGGTCTTGTTTTCTGTAATAAACATTTTTTTTTATAAGTTTGGGTTGACTAAAGGTGAAATACAGCTGGTCGAAAATAGGAAAACCTTGTCCCCATGTACATAAAAAAGTACATAATCGTCAATAAGTGCGTTGACAATTTCATTAACATCACTATAATCCATTTATAGGTATCTTATTACATGTATTCAGTCTCGTTTAAAACTGAAACAATATGCATTGTATGTAATTATCCGCATAATTAATTTTAAACTAAATTTCTGTGTTTCCGTTACTTCAGATTAAACATAATTATATTGACGAGCTGGAATAATATCTGGCTTGTTTAAATACCTATATGGAAATTTCTCTGACGGTATTTTCATAAGTAAGGAAGTAAGAATTCATGTATTCTGTTTGAGTAGTTTGAATTGCAAATATGACTGAACTGTCTAAGCCGGTAAAAAAAAAATAACATGGAAATATTACCTGCTGCCGAGAGACCTAGGATGAACATATTGGTGACTGTCCTCAAGGACCGAGACCTTAACACCACAATCCAGAGTGAAGTATTACCGATAAGACTAAACACGATTATTATGCACAACACTAGAGCCTCAATTGCCTTTGATCCCGTAGATGAACTATTATCGGCGCCGTCGGGACCGTCTGAAATTGTCATCATTTTTCCTGTAACTTTAGGAATGTTGTGTGACACCCACTCGTCGAAAGGCCGAAATGATAATAAACTGTTAAGTATGATAGATTTACAAATAGATAAATACGGGTATGCAGCAATCCTATGTTGGTCATATAAACAATCTGCATTAATAATCCTTGCTTGGTTCATTGATTATCTGTTATAATGTCCATTGATTAAACATATTTTTACTCACGATGCTACCAAACAAGAGCGGTTATTGACATTTACGAACTATCACCTCCTAAATTGTATTTAACAACAACGTGCTTTGATCAACATCTTAACGTACATTAACTGCAAATATAACATGGTGCTGTATCAAAAAAGTAACACTATTAATTTCACGCCTTTATGTATACACATATTCATATTATAGATGTTTAGTTTAAGCTTTTATCCAAGCAGCGTATGAAACTGACTACATCGACACAATCTGACACTGTATACAAATCGTTCAGTCGTTAAATTCATTCCATTTTACGCAAGTGTACCGGAACGATTTTTTTTCTTTACATCAAATTTCTACTTTAATGTTTTATTGTCGTATACATTTACTATTAACATCTCCTATGTCAGTTGCAATGCAATACTGTTATTTCCACCGCGTTTATTTGAAATTTCGTTATTTTGTTCACCATAGCAGAATTATCATCAGTTAATCTGTTAATATTTAACGATTTAACAATTCGCTTAAGTCTAAAATAAACTATAACAGTTCAATTATGCGTTTGGCGCGTAACATAATATCCTTTCACTTTACTTTTACAACTTACTTAGAAATATGTGTTTTAATATATTCCTCCTTGAAGGCATATTAGATAGTTACTTCCTGATACAAAGATTTTCTTATAAACTTCATAAAGGATAAACATACGTATCAAACATCAACAACTTAAATGACAGGTTACGATGAACACTCTTAATATACCAACATCCATTTGAAAAACAGATAAAATGAGAGTTTTCCGTCGCATGAAAAGTACAACATACAGTAAAACTTATGTTTACTTTATTGTGTTGAACAGGAAGAAAACTTTTAACAAATTTTGTAACAGCCTAACACCGTCGTTACAAAAGAATCTTGTTCTGTTATCAGATAAACAGTCCGATATTAAGTGAAAAATCGACTTGAATTAAAGACGTTGTAAAATAGAAAAAAGATCTAACAGATATTTTTGTTTTGTTGATATATAACACTAGCTGAAAATTATCTCTCAAACGAGGCAAAAAAACCCAAACTTTTCCGCTGCTAAGTTTCGCATTATGGATTCTTTATTTTTTCACAAAAAAAATCATATTTCTAAAATATTCCTATTGTCATACATTGCAGAAGTTACTGCAACTAAGTGTTATATACCCTGCAACTCTTAAAACGAAGAAAAACAGCATTTCAGGATGAGATAGGCATATCACAGAACATTAAACGTATAGAAGCATGAGGGGAAATCTTTGACGATTCGTTGAATACGATGTTATTAAGTACATCAATTAAACCTGTTTGTTGTATATTTGCTGATCTTATGGTATCCTGTACATGCCTTATGTGACTTACAAGGTCATGTCGGGGTTACTGCACCTTATTATGTCCGTTGTCATGCCGTCATCCTATTGTGACGAAATTTGTTGTGTTTATAAAAACAACTCGTGTCATGTCGGATCAGGTTTATCAAATAAAAGTCTGTTAATTAAGAACCTATTAAGTACTATGTTTTGAAATGATATTGGACAAAACATTTGTAAAAATAATTTTAACGAAGAAGTTTATAATTATTTTGAGATTGCCTATGCTAAATACAGAATTTAATCCGCACTTATTAGTAATTTATGTATCCCTTTTCAAATTTATGTGACTTTTTAGGTAAGTACGAATATAAAACTTTTTTACCTTTTCACCACGAGCGATAACATTTCATGTAGTTTTTTAATATTTGCGACGACACTCACATATTAAACATTATAATTTACACGTTATAGTACGCAAATAAAATATATTAAAATATAAGTATTTACTAGTCTTAGAGGCAGTTCAGAAAAATAATTTCTAATATCGTAATTGCTGAAAGTTATACAATGCCCCGTTTACAAGCATAGTATTTTTAATTCATATTTGTATTTTTTGTAACATGTCAAAATCTAAGTATTTCTAGTTTTCGTACCAGTTACAAATTAGCTCACAGGTAAAGCGTACTGGTTATGTTCAACAGATATTTTGTTTTATTTTTACACCAAAAAAAAAATAGGTAGGTCAGGCTGTGATAGGTCTTTAAGATACAATAACGGTTCTGTTATATACTTAGTATTATGTAAGAAATAATAATGATAATTTTGATTTCAAAGGTAAAATGGTACATATTCAAACAGTGCTGTCGTTTGATAGACAGTTATAAACGGGGATTGGTGATTTCTTAGAGCGAATGTGCCGTTAGGAAATTACTTTCATGATTTGAATGGTGTAGATATGCTGTACTGTTTGCCGAGCGTTAACTTCGTATTCACGTGTTTTAGTGCAATTTAAGAGCTCATAGACAGAAAAGCACTCTTTTGCAACCTTTGTGTGCCTTTTTTGTCATTTGGAGGTGATGCCCCGAGAGAATTTCTGAAAAAAATCTCTTTACATCCAACAGATTGACAGGGTCTTCTACATGTAATTCTTGACCATGAGCTATGTGTTTAAGTGTACTAGAATTAGGGATCAGTAATACAGTGGTATATATTGTATTTGAAAGAAAAGTGGATGACATATTTATAACGCTACCGCTGCTCACTCACATAAAAAAACGAAATGATAAACATTTCAAAATATATGATCATTTTCTGCAGGAAATGTGGGGTATTTTCCTACCCTCTGTAAAATGCATTGCATAAACTTTGATAAAGGTCGAATTTTCTGCAGTACTCCCACAGATAATTTAAAACACAATACAAATAATCTTCGGTTAAACTTTCAAAATTTATTATCTACAGTACGTAGTAAAATATAAAATGAAACTATTTTTTTTTTTTGCTTTTAAAACGATATAAATAAAAAGGAAATTTGTAATTTATTAGGATTTCAGTGTATTCATCAAGCCATAAATCACAAAATTGATCATTTATAGTGATAACACATTCTTTTGAAAGTATTGAAAGTATCTTTTTATGTACCCGTATCATCTAATTTCTGTCTCAAAAGAATTCATTTTATTACATAGTCTAATCCTCATCATTAATATTTAGCAGGTGTTTAATTCTTGCGACTCGTATACAAATATATTGATATATTGTTATTTGCATAATATTATAATTCATAAAATATGCTCCTGTGTGGTGGTTTCTTTTGTGATAAACTGAAGTGTGAACTTTGTCATCAGTGCACACGAAGAACGTTTTGTTTAAATTCATGTTCTACAAAAATTCACGTTTTTCATATACTAGAATAAAAAAAAAATGATTACACGTTGAAATCGATTGTAACTCCATGAATAACAATATTTTCCAAATTTGCCGATATTTTTCTTTGAATTTAACTTCCGTTTACTAAAGTCAATATTCATGTCTTGTCTTTTCAAATTCTTTAATTGAATCACTTTAACGCAACAAGGCCAAACACCATCTAGTAAAGTCAGCGCGTAATAGACTAAGTCACGTATGCATTGATTTATGTAGATGTTTAACGTTTGCTAGGTGATGACTGAATAACTCAGAAGAAATTTATGCCACATGCCAAAGAAACACTAGAGGTTGCCTCGCTTAGTTTACTTATCATATCATAAAGATTATAGAGTTATTTTCAGGCGTTATTAAAATACTACATTCAGCCCTATATTTAAATCATTATATCATTCAATTTGTTTAACTATTTTGCATTTCAAAATGTGCTTCTTAGTTCTTTGTGTACTAGTATGACTATTTTTATATGTTTTCTGTTAATATTCTGATTAGAAGCGAATAGAAGACTTATTGCAGCAGCTGAAGTCATAGTAATTCCCATTCACAACATAGACATTTGGTACTCATTTTTGCACTTAGTTAGAACCCTGCAATCAGACTCTTTTACTTTCATTAAATCAACTGTTTGACTACTTGACATTTTTAATATATTGCAAGACACTTTTGTATGAATTTATCACATTTTTGAATATTCTGATTCCAAGCAAATTTCAGATCCATGGTGAATTGCAACTGAAGTCGAAGACAGAAAAGTAGCGTCCCCACTTTCCCTCCAAAAAATCTTTATGACATATCCAACAACAAATTTCAGAGAATTTCGGTCGACTGAAATTAAGACACATACAGGACGTTAAGGCTACTTAAAAACAAAAAGTTCTAAGTTGGCATATCTAAGTATCTCTCTTTTATGGACCAAGCTTTTTTTAAGTCATTATATGACAACAAAGTTGTTCTGGGTGCATACTAAGTAAATACATTAGTCGGACTGATTAAATCGAGACCATAACAAAAACTATCATATAATCCCCAAAATAGTCCCCAAAGCGTGGTTATAAACAATGAAAAATGCATTTTACAAAAGGCCAATGAAAAAATGAAAAACCTAAATAAACCAATGTTTTGCAAAGATGATACAAACAGGTTTTATGATCTCACTTAATTCTGGTATCATTTACATTTTGGTATGATTTGCTGAATCTACATTTGGTGTTTGTTACAGTTTATAAGTATCATTACCATATTAACACTGATACTAAATTTCAAACTTAAATAGAATATTACATTCGGATCTTGATTATATTCGTTAAATCCCCGAAATACCCATAACGTTTTAATGCAACAGTTGGTGGTTTATGTGTTGCATTGTTAGCATGATCAATTTCATACCACTGTTGAATTATAGCTGAAAGGAAAGGGACGCTCCCCTCAAATTCTTTCATTCTTTTAAAACTTATTTGCATGATATAAACACCTGATTTATTTGTATTGTATATAAGTATCCCAAATATTAATTTTACAAACATATTTCAGGGATTACGTTGATGAGATACATTGTTAATGTTTAGCTTGCTGAGGAGGGTTTATAGCAATTTCTCTAAAAGTGTGTATTTATTTAGGCGGCTAGTGTTCTTTGGTTCTGTTTCAGTACTTGAACTAATATACAGGGACGGGTAAGATTACAAAAGAACAAATAATATATTACCTGCTGCAGAAAGACCCAGAATAAACATATTGGTAACTGTCCGCAAAGCTTGAGACCTTAAAACTACAATCCAAAGAGAAGCATTGCCAATAACACTAACGGCGATTATTATGCACAACACTAAAACCTCAACCGATTTTAATGCCGTCGAAATACTACCATCGTCGCCGTCGGTACCGTTTGAAATCATCGCAATTTATGTAACTAAAAGAACTACTCAGTCTTGTTTGAATTGTATATATGTGCTATTCTATATGTGGGATAGTGTTGAAGCTACATGAATGTTGTCTGATATCTACTTGTCAAAATTCCGTAACGATAATTAGCTGTTAACAGCGACAGATTCAGGTACAAATAATAACATATATCTGACAATAATACCGGTTATGCTAGTAATTTAAAAGGATTGTCCTGATATTCCCTGCTGGTTCTTCGTCCATCGATTGATTGAATCTATTACCCACCGACTTCTGAATCACATTTCGACTAACAAGAAAATAATAATACATAACCAAAATTGTCATCTCATACATTATTCACCTTATTCAGTGTCATTCATTTTTACACCACTGCCATTTGCATGATGCAAAATGTATACAACACAAATATTTAATGAATGGTGCACATATATGTCCACTTCAAGTTAAACATTTACTTGCAAACATAATGTTTAGGTTTATTGCGAATCACTAAATCTGATGTAAATAAGATTAACTTAGTTTTAATCCAAACAGAGCATGAAACTGGTTGCTTAAGTATATCCTATGTTACAGTGACTTTAGGCTACCGTTTGCATCATTGCCTGCAATCATTTCATCTTAATCACTTCATTCCCGCTACTGAATTATCATCGTGCTGTACATTATATAATAGTTCAGTTGTATTCAATGCCACTGATTTATATTTTATATATACCTTGGTGTTGTAACATGTTCACAAATACACTTTTAAGCTCACATTTCCGTATAGATTACACACATATGGAATTAAACACGTTAGTAGGCAGAATGACTTTTCCCGTAATATAAATACTTATATAAACTACTTCACAATCTGCACTGATATATTGTATTTACTTTCCATTCGTTTTCTGGTCCTGTTGACGTTTGTCCAATAAATACTTTACAAGTGTACGATCTAGTGCTGTGAAATAACTGAGCTACATAGATTAATGATAAGCCGATACTAATAGAAATTCAAATATGAAGTTTAACCAGAGACTGACATTAAAGACCTCTTACATTTTCATCATATAGTAACAAACTCAGGTATTTAATGAAGTTCTTTAATTTTCCCTAACGTTTTAACAATATCAATTTCGTGAAGTAGAAGTAGAGGAATTTGATAAATTATGATGTCTTTTTCTTTATAATTTGTAATCTTATCATTTATACTAATTCGTGGCCTTGCGTGTGAACAAATCTGTCAGGTGTTGCATAAGAGGAAAAAGAAAAACCAATGGGCATTTTGCACTGTGAAATAATTTCTTCCATCATGCTTTTAAATTATGTTGAAACAGATGATGCAGCAGCGCAATTAAATAATATGCTGAATGACGTGGCCGGTAAAGATGCACAAAACTTTCTCAGTCATAGCCGTAAAGGGAGGTAATAAAACAAATGGTTCAAAAGTACTTAAAACTGTGTTAAAGCAAAATTTTACCTCTATATCTAATATAACAATTACAAATAAAATAGAAATATAAAGTAATTGAAAATACTTCACATTAATATCAAAACATGTGGCAGATACATAATAAACAAAGCCATTATGACCATTTTAAATGTAGTGTTTACTGTACAAAAAAGGTTAAACATAAACTTTTGCATTTTCTTCTAAAGATACGATGCATAAACAAGCGAAATGGGTATTTTATTTTTCAGAGTACATAACAAATTTGAGCGTTATTAGTAACAAAACATCCTTATGAAAAGAATTTATCATACGGGTTTTAGTTTACGACCTCAAAACTTACTTTTATACTAAATGTTAGTTATATAAAATACTTTGAATATTTACGATGACTGGCAAAATTTGCATTTCATGACAGGACCAATTGTTGCATAAAGCACAAATTAACATACTTTCTTTGGTGAGACTTTTTGATAAATCTGGTATAATAATAATAATAATACCATTTAGCAACATACCGTGTTGAAACCTGTAGAGAATACTTTCGTTGGTCGTTGATTACAACAAACAAACGCTGATTGTATAGCTCGTAAAGAATTTTAATACAAATCACATAATTTACGCAAAAACAAATGAAAGGAAATTATTTCTTGAAAACTTCTTTTGCAAGAAAACATGTTCCATCGTTAAAGCGACAACTTAGCCTGTAACTCTGTAAGTGTTCTTGACGTAATAGTGTCAGATGCCACACTGTTATGACATCACTGCTAAAACTTGATACATATCTTTGGTCCAGTGTACGGACATAACCATGTGTTACCATGCCAATATTTGTTACGACCAATGAAAGTTACAAATATTTAGAAACGCCAAAAATTATAGACCATTTACATATTGACTTATTGTCATTACCTAACCAAATCGCAAACACACAGAGTTCTGTATGCATGGAGAAAACAGCTAAGGTTTATTAGTTTATTTCAGTCTCTTCCATTTACATGCTTACAATATAAAACTTGATATATACATACTAAAACGCAAGTAATTCATATTTGAACTACATGAGACTATATGTTTATAAAATTTCTACATATCACATATTCTTTCACATTTTACTATATCCTATCAATCTCTCATATCACATGTGTCATGTTTATTATAAAAAAAAGCATCAGGAGCATGGCAGCTAATGCAAGGGGCGTAACAAGCAATGCAGATCACCAGGAACAGAACTACAACATCCTCTCACACACCACACCGCGATTGTTGTAGCTGATAAGAGAATACTGCAGTCACTCATTGTATTTAACTCTCAAATCCAAAAACAGTTTTAAATTGTAACTATGTGCTCAAACCTGTCACGGAGAGTTGTTTTAATTACTAAGTTATAACTTAATATACATTGTCGCTAACTTTGCCTTTAACATTTTAGTTTATATTTAACCATCTTCTTATGTTTCGGAAAAGGAAGTGTTATTTAGTAAATGTTGGCAAACTCTTAATTGGATCATATGTTTGATTGTAATTAAATGTATAACACTTATTTACCTACTTTAGGATATATAATGAATTGTTATTATAGACTTTGACATATATACTGAGAAGGGTTTAAATGTTTTTGTACGTGATCGTATTTCATTGTATGTATACTTTTATCAAGCAAGGTGAGAGTTACAAACCAAAACAAAAACTTCTGTTTTTCTTACAAAACCGGAAAACGGAATTAAAACAGAGAAGATAGTACAAGCAAAATCTTTAGTAAATAAACAGAACGTCTTTTAAAGGTGATCGGAATGTTAATAGTCTCTTCTCACATAATTATTAAAGTACATAAGGTTAAACATATGGTAAATGTCATAAAAAAGTTAAAAATCCAACAATTAAGAAAAACATACTCTACCGTTCCAAAACAAGATAAAACTGATATCTCAAAAACATAGTTATTTCAAAACAATGTACCAGTCTTCTGATTTACCAGTCAGACATGATTTAATTTTAAAACTCGGTTATGTTTTTATTGTGTTAAAACTGATGATTTTGTTTCATTTAAACAATGCAACAGAGAATGTTAGGAAGTCCCTGCCTGTTTAAGATGAAAGTAAAAACGTATTTTACCGACGACAGCATGTTCTAATTTGTTCGAAAAAACAGAACGTTAATGTTAATTTATTGGCAAACTGCTTCTTAATGGTGCGTTCTTCATGATTCCCCCAAAACTCAGCAAGAATCCTGGTTCTTATTTCGTAATTTTTAACTGACAGGTTTAATTGGGAAGAGCTTGATGAGACCACAATCAAGTGATGAAGGCAATTTATTAATCAGACTCATTTTTTGTGGTGTACTTCACAGGAAGGCGGTGACATATTGATATTATGAATTTGTTTGACAACAACAATTTCATGGTCAATTAGGAAGGTCAGATTTTTTCACCCCCACATATTTGCCAAAGGGTAGGTAAGACAACTTACCTATACATGTATAATCGTCAAATTAAGGTACACAGAACAAGCAGACCATGAAGTTAATACTTCTTTCTCTCTATTTATCGAAAAAGCACCGTTTTTTAAATGCATGGTTGGGGAAAGTCTTATAAAAAATCTGAAAAATATCATCAAAGCATTGATAGAAACCTTTTTATATCTAACAAATACGAGCATTAAACTGACTATATAGACAGAACTTAGTTACATAATTTACTTACTCCCCGGGAGTCTTTTTCGTTTTGAAGGTTAAATGTGCTTGATCAACATTTCTGTACCCATAGGATGAAAAACATTAAAACGATACAAATAGCAGAGATTGACTGTATGCATTTGATTTCATCACTTTATTCCCGTACGTCTAAATTCACTTATTGTAGACATGGATCAGTTGGCTGTTAATGATTGTAATTAGATACTCTATGATAAAATTTTGATAAGCACAATCGCATTAAATTGGACTATTATAGCCATACATTTAATTTATTCATAAAATCCCATTGCAGTTCATTGTATTATGAAAATGAAAAAATGATACTTTCATTACGTAATAATGATATTTGGGAAATGCATTCATTTACTATATTTGATTTCAACGAATACTCAAGACCGCTGGCGAAATGCAACTAAGCCGAAAAAGGGAAGCTCTGTAACAGATTAAAAGTATAACACTTCAATAAATATTTGACATCAAGATTAGTCCTATTCCTGTGTCATATTTCATGCAAAGTACGATTAACTTAAATCTGATTTATATTAAGTTCATATCCCTATCATAACTTTAAGGTCAATTGTTTGTATTACATGACTGAGATGATAAATTTCGTTCAGATAGAGCAATATGTTTCTTGTTTGATATGTTTTATTGCCTTTTCTTGATATTTACATCATGCGTCGCTTGTTCCGTTTGAGTACTTAAATGTAAATATAAATTAAACTAATGTAAACAAGTGAATGAAGTATCGCCAAGCAATACGAAGTCCCCTACTGGAAGGCACCTAATTTCTCTATAATTGCAGTATAACATAATGAACTGATATCTGTCAATGATGTATAAACAATATTGTACTATATATACAATATAATAATATAACAAAGCACTTGGATTAAAATTTGCATATTTAAAAACGTACAGTTGTTTTCATTTGGAATTTTTTTGGCCGATTATACAAATGTTATCATAAAAGTTATTTATAGTAACAACAAAGTGAAATTAATCCTAAAAAAACAAAAACAAATTCTATAAAATGTAAGTCCACAAGAAAATCTTTACCAGGTAGAGATAGATAAAAAAAACACCTAAATATTGGATGTAACATGCATGTTGTACCACAGAAAAGTGGTCTCGTTTTTCCCCTACGGCCAGTAATAAAAAAGTTACAATGTAATCTATTTATAGTAACAACAAAGGGACGTAATTCTAAAAAAGTGTGCCTCATGGTGGTGAACATTTGTGCCAAGTTACATCAAAATCTCTCCATGCATGAAGAAGAAATGCTCCGGACAAAGTCATTCTTGAATTTGACCTTTGACCTCTAAGTATGACCTTGACCTTAGACCTAGCAACCTGGTTCTTGCGCAAGACAATTTGTCTCATGGTGGTGAACATTTGTGCCAAGTTACATTAAAATCCCTCTATGCATAAAGAAGAAATGCTCCAGACAAAGTCATTCTTGAATTAGACCTTTGACCTCTAAGTATGACCTAGACCTTTGAGCAAGGGTTCCGGGATTTGCGCATGACACGTTGCCTCATCATGGAGAACATCTGTGCCAAGTAAAATTGAAATCCCTTAATGAATGAGTTATGGACCGGACACGAAACAGACCCTGTTCATGCCATGTTAACATTTGACTACTAAGTGTGACCTTGACCTTTGAGCTAGGGGTCTGAAATTTGTGCATGACACATCGTCTTATTATGACGTACAATTTTGCCAATTGATATTAAAATCCCTTCATGGATGAGAGAGTTATGGACCGGACAGGAAGAAAGCCCTGTTGACCTTTGACCTCCAATTGTGACCTTGACCTTTGAGTTGGGGGTGCGGGTATTGCGCATGACATGTCGTCACATCATGGGGAACATTTGTGTCAAGTAATATTAAAATCCCTTCATGGATGAAAGAGTTATGGACCGGACACGAAACAGACCCTGTTCATGCCTTGTTAACATTTGACTACTAAGTGTGACCTTGACCTTTGAGCTAGGGATCTGAAAGTTGTGCATGACACATCATCTTATTATGAGGTACAATTGTGCCAAGTGATATTAAAATCCCTTCATGGATGGGAGAGTAATGGACCGGACAGGAAAAAAGCCCTGTTGACTTTTGACCTCCAGTTGTGACATTGACCTTTAAACTAGGGGTCCGGGTTTTGCACATGACACGTCGTCTCATCATGGGGAACATTTGTGCCAAGTAATAATAAAATCCCTTCATGGATAAAAGAGTTATGGACCGGACACGAAATTGCGGACGGACGGAATGACAGAATGACGGAGTGACGGAAAAGCGCATTCCTACAGTCCCCGAGACTGGTTTTCAACCAGTAGGGGACTAAAAAGAAACAAAATATTACCTGCTGCAGAAAGACCTAGGATAAACATGTTAGTGACTGTTCTCAAAGACTGAGACCTTAACAATACAATCCAAAGTGAAGTATTGCCGATAACACTAAACCCGATAATTATACACCACACTAAAGCCTCAACCGCCTTTGATCCTGCCAATATACTATCATCGGCGCCGTCGGCACCATAAGGAATCGACGTCATTCGTAAAACTTAACTCGTGTGATAACAGTTTAAACAGCGAGAGATGCATACACATATCGAGTGCTTGGTGCGAAACTATTGTAAGTGTATATAAATCAAGAACAAGATACAATAGTTTTCCGCCAAGCCCTCGATATGTCATTCGAGTAGACTTCCACTGATAATCCCGATTGTAATAATTCATCATCGTAAGAGATGTCCATTGATTAAATCTGCTTTTTTTCACTAATATTAGATAGCATTTTAATATTACAAAACAGTTATGTTTTCGACATTTATGAACTGTTCACTAATATAACATATTTTGCAAGTCGTATATGCAAACAACGTGCTTTTTTATAGCTAACGTGCTTCACAATTTTCCAAAAGTGACCTTAGCATCAATTTATTCGATTACCAAATGTTATGCGTGACATAAACTGCATCGTTTTAAATGTACTGCGCAATATATTATACATGTCTCCACTTCCTATTAGATATGCTTGCAAACTGATCACTTAAACTGACACAAGATTAAACACCAACAGCGTATATAAAATAATCTAATGAAAAGTGGTTACAGTGACACAATTAAATTGTTGAGTCATGCAAGTCATCCTATCGTATGCAAAATACATTCCTATCCTTTTCAAAATACAATTACCGAACTACGTTAATAACTTTTTCTGATGTTGATCCGTTTTCCTCAAGCAAGTTAAAATCGTTATTGTCGTTTGCATACATTTACTATTGTACTGTTGTTAATGTGCAAATATGTCCTATAGATACTTCCTTTTTATTTGATTTTACTTTTTAATTCTGCAGATATCAGTGTTACCATAGTACAATTTAAAGAATCACCGTATGTTTGAATTGTGTAGCTTAATGCAAATAAGAAGTTTGGTGTTTTCGCCTTTCTTAAATTTAGAGCTTGTTTTTATATAATCCTAAGGCGGTCAGTCAACTGTTCCTTCCCATTAAGTAGAACTAATGTCAAGATGTGCTTATGAGAGTTGCATGCGTTATCAAATCAATATTGCATCTTTCGTTGCAGTGTGTGTAAGAAGAAATAATGCTAGCTACCTCATGATTAGATTCATTGGCAAACTATTTTAGCAATTAGACGTACCAATCCACCTACCTACCTACCTACCTACCTATCTATCTAACCGATCGGTCAGAATTTATTAGGACGGAAATGTACGTAACAGATATTCGATTCATGTGTATTAAAAATATATATACAACTGACAACATCGACACTTTGTCACTGTATTGCGATCGATGAGACATTTAAAAGATCTCTATAAAAATGGATGTAAAAACCAAACTTCCTGAACGAATTTTGTCACGTTTACATCCAATTTCCAAGGAACAAGTTACTTCTCAGACATAATCAAAGGAAGTAAATGACTTATGTTTCCCATTGACATTCAGTTGTTATGAAATGATGGAGTCACCAGATGTATACCGTATACCGTAATATAGAAAACCTCAAATGACGTTAAACGTAAATGTTTGTAATCGTGTCAACATCACACACAAAAGTGTTTTGCAACGTAAAGAAGGTGGTGATTAAATGAATTACAATACAGGCACCAGATGCTCATGTAACAAAGGTCATGCTTAGACCGTCCTAGACTAGCATCAGTCGTTAGAGTCATTAAATGTAAAGCACTTGGCCATAAAATCAATCCTCTCTGATACCATTTTCTGAAAAAATTTACAATATCTCTTGCCTCTGTTGAGATGAGCCTAGAGAGAAAATGTTTTTCTGAGAAAATATCAGTGTCAGTATGAAGAAATTAATGTTATTACAGATCATTTGATCTCAACAGACTTTGTAAGTCTAAAACTGTTCTAAAGGATGGATGTTGCATTTTTACTTTTTGAGAGTATTTTCAGAACATGAGGCTAGACAAAAAAAATCTCAAGGATGAATATTCATTAAGAAATACTACGTTCGAAGAAAGAACGTCCACCACAAACAAAACCCCCATATCAGTGATTGTATGGATGTGTACATGATTAGCGTTACACTTAATATACATGAACAAAATAAAAGAAAGAAACGGACACACAAAGGAATAAAAGGGAGCACAGATTTGGAAAAGTCAGTTGCAAAAACACCACTTTGGAATTAAACCAGTAAAATATGTAGTAAGCCTTCCTCCTAATCCTTCCAATTTTTCAGAGTTGCATGACAGTGCGAATAAAGACGTGCTGGCAAAGTATGTACAATACAAAATGTTCTTGTTCCTATAGCATGAATAGAAGTGGGGACAAAGATGAGCTGATATTTACAATACTAAGTATGTTGCTGCAAGACACAACATGAAGCATACTGCTGCTAACATCATTTTTGAAAATATTAGAATTTTCTAGCCCCTTTGTGGCTATTTCATTAACTCCACCATGTTTCTTTCCATTTAAAGTAATACATTTTTTTATCATTAAGTTTATCACTAAAGCAAAAAGTCGTTCTATACCAAATACATTTGTTTGGATGAAAAAGAAAAAACGTACTTGACCGACAACTAACGTCAGCCGAATGTCAGTAAGTCATCTAAAATGAAAGACGAAATGTGTAATGCGTTACAGTGCTTAGTTATTACATAACTTGCAATTTCCGTGTTAGCCCTACAATAGGTGAATGTTGCAGAATTTGGTATGTGTGATTGTAGGGTCTAGTACACGTTTATTAAATGTAAATGACCTATGTAATTAGATATTATATGTTCCGTGTTTCTTTTGTGTATGGGCCGGAGGCCTTATTATGCAATAAAGAATGAATTGAATTGAAATAACAAAATAGTGAATAAATAGATAAACTGCATAAACTGCATATTAAAACTGCTGTTAATAAGTATAATGAAAATTGAAATTTACGTTAATAAAAGAATTATGACCTTTATTTCTTTCATTTAAATACCTGTATATAACTCCCTTAAGAGCTTGATGGATGGTCTTATATTCTGTAATAAGCATTTAGTAAAAACGTTTGGGTTGACCACAAGTGAAATATACAGCTGGTTGAACACAGGAAAACCTTTTCCCCACGTATATCAAAAAGTACATAATCGTCAATTAGTGCGTTGACAATTACATTACCATCACTACGATCCTTTTTCGGGTGCATCAAGTATTCAGTCTTGTTTAAAACTATATGCATTGTACGTAATTATCCACAAAATTAATTTTAAACACACATTTCAGTGTTTCCGTTACATGAGATTAAATATTTGTTGGCGGGCTAGAATATCAATTATCTTGCTGTTTAAATACTTTTATGGAAATGTCTCTGACGATATTTTCATTAAGTTATTGTATTCCGTTTGAGTAGTTTGAATTGCAAATATGACTGAACTGCCTAAGCCGGTAAAATAAAAAGAGAAATATTACCTGCTGCCGAAAGACCTAGGATGAACATATTGGTGACTGTCCTCAAGGACCGAGACCTTAACACCACAATCCAGAGTGAAGTATTGCCAATAACACTAAACCCGATTATTATACACAACACTAAAGCCTCAATTGCCTTTGATCCATTAGATGAACTACTATCGGCACCGTCTGAAATCGTCATTTGTCCTGTAACTTGAGGAATGTTGTGTGATACCCACACGTCGATAATTCGAAATGATAATAAGCTGTTAAGAGTGAAGGATTTATAAACAGATAAATACGGGTATGCAGCAACCCTATGTTAGTTATGTAAAAGGTTTGAACTGATAATCCTTGCTTGCTTCATTGGTCATCAGTTGTAATGTCCATTGATTAAACATACTTTTACTCACGATACTACAGAACCAGAGCGGTTATTGACATCATATATTGTATTAAACAACAACGTGCTTTGATCAACATCTTAACGTAAATTAACTGGAAATATAACATCGTGCTGTATTAAAAAAGTAACAATATTAATCAACATTCATATTAGATATGTTTAGTTTAGCTTTTATCCAAACAGCGCATGAAACTGACTACACCGACACAATCTGACACTGTATATAAATCGTTCAGTCGTTAAATTCATTCCATTTTACGCAAGTCTACCGGAACGATTTTTTTCTCGTTTACATCAAATTTCATCTTTAATGTTGTATTGTCGTATATATTTACCATTAACGTCTCCTATGTCAGTTTGAAATGCAATACTGTAATTCCCAATGCGTTTATTTGAAATTTCCTTATTTTGTTCACCATTTTCGCTCAAGTCTAATATAAACTAGATCAGTTTAATTATGCGTTTAGTGCGTAGCATAGCATCCTTTCACTTTACTTTTACAACTTACTTAGAAATATGTTTTAATATATTCCTCCTTGAAGGAACATTCGATAGTTACACCCTGATGCACAGATTTTTTTTTATAAACTTCATAAATGAGAAATCTATGTATCAAACATCAACAACTAAAATGACGGATTACAATGATCAAACTTGAGATACCAACATTCATTTGAAAAACAGATAAAATGACGTCTCATGAAAAGTACAACATACAGTAAAGACTTCTGTTTACTTAACTGTGTGTCGTACAGGAAGACAAACATTTTAACAAATTTTTGACGCAGACATACATCGTCGCTATAAAAGAATGTTGTTTTGTTATCAGATAAACACTCCGATATTACGTGAAAAATCGACTTGAATTAAAGACGTTGCAAAATAGAGAAAGATCTAACAGATATTTTTGTTTTGTTGGTTGCGTAACACCAGTTGAAAATTATCTAAAAAAAAATTCCGCTGCTAAGTTTAGCATTATAGGTTCTATGTTTTTCACAAAAAATCATATTTCTAAAATATTCATATTGCTACACATTGCAGAAGTCATTGCAACTAACTGTTATTTACCCCGCTATCTTTAAACGAAAAAGAATTGAGATAGGCATACCTTACATGTAGTAGTGCTCTTGTTTTGGACTGAAAATTAAAGACACTGTCAATTATTTTATATATACAATGTACTTTTTTTACTCTGTTTCTCTGCCATTTTTCTTTATAAATAATAAATAGTAAAAATGTAGAATCAGTTAAATGTAGAAGCATTAGGTAAAATCTTTGACGATTCGTTGAGTACGGTGTTATTAAGTACATCAATTAAAACTGTTTGTTTTTTTTGTATATTTATTCGCTGATCTTACGGTATCCTGTAGATACCTTACGTGACTTACAAGGTCATGTCAGGGTTACTTCATTTCTTCCCCAACAGCTAATTATGTCTGTTGTCATGTCGTCATCCTATTGTGACGAATTGTAAAAAAAAAATCTCGTGTCTTGTCGGATTAAGTTTTATCAAATAAGACTCTGTCAATTAAGAACCTATTAAGTACTACTTTTTGAAATGATATTGGACAAAACATTTGTAAAAATAATTTTAACGAAGAAGTTTATAATTATTTTGAGGTTGCCTTTCCTAAATACAGAATTTGATCCACACTTATGAGTAATTTATGTATCCTTTTTCAAATTTATGTGACTTTTTAGGTAAGTACGAATATAAAACTCAAACTTAATGTTTACCTTTTTACCATGTGCGATAACATTTTAGGTAGTTTTATTATTTGCGAGGACACTCACGTACTAAACATTATAATTTTATAATTTACATATTACAATACGCAAATAAGATATATTAAGATATAAGTATTATCTAGTCTTAGAGACAGTTCAGAAAAACATTATCAAATATCGTTATCGCTGTTAAAGACTGCTATAAGTCATACCATGCCCCAACGATAACGTGATGTGTACAAACATAGGGAATTCAATTCATATTTATAATTGTTTTTTTTTTTGTAACATGTCAAAATCTAAGTATTTCTTGTTTTAGTATCAATTACAAATTAGCTCAGAGGTAAAGCATACTGTTTATATTCAAGAGAACTTTTCTAGTATGGGTTCGGAATTCAGCGACGGCAGTTCATTTTTGTTTTATTTTTGCACCGAAAAATAGGTAGGTCACTAGGCTTTGTTAGGTCTAAAAGTTACAATAACGGGTCTGTTAAAAGTCATACCATGCCCCAACGATAACGTGATGTGTACAAACATAGGGACTTCAATTCATATTTATAATTGTTGTTTTTTTGTTGTTGTTTTTTTTGTAACATGTCAAAATCTAAGTATTTCTTGTTTTAGTATCATTTACAAATTAGATCAGAGGTAAAGCATACTGTTTATGTTCAAGAGATATTTTCTAGTATAGGTTCGGAAGTCAGCGATGGCAGTTCATTTTTGTTTTATTTTTGCACCGAAAAATAGGTAGGTCACTAGGTTTTGTTAGGTCTAAAAGTTACAATAACGGGTCTGTTGTAGGGAATCGATCCCTCTTCGGTAACATGCGATATACCGAATGAGATATATACTATCGAATTAAAAACTGTGTACTTCTGGCACGTGCACAGAGCGTCTGACTTCGGATTTTTTGGAAGAATACGCTTTTTACTTGTGCCTAATAAGCGTCTACATAACTTGTCCGAACCGCAACGTCTTGCACATCTGTACAAATATGGACATATGGTATATATACACGTAGTGTGCACTTGTAAATAAAAGCACCTGGTGAGCACAGTTCATATAAATAAATATACCTCTCCTGAGGATGCGCCTATCCAAGAGAAATTACCTGTAATACAATACAATATGAGCAATGTTGTTTTTATTCCAAAACCTACCTTTAAATTGATAGGGAATTGATCCTACGCGTAGAGACGAAAATCGGGATCGATCCCTCTACGGTAACATGCCATATACCGAATCGAATTACTAGAGACAGTTCTTTTCAAATGTTATGGGATGAGTTGAAGTCGGATCGATTCCCGACTGAGGCAGTGCCTTATTTCATATTATACTTAGTGAATTATGTAAGAAAATAATAATTCCGATTTCAAAGATAAAATGGTACGTTTATGTATTTACGTGGAGTACAACTATTCCAACAGTGCTGTCGTTCGATAGTTATAAACGGGGTTTGGTGATTTCTTTGCCGTTAGAAAATTACTTTCATATTTTGAATGGTGTAGATATCTTGTTCTGTTTGCCGAGCGTTAACTTCATCTTTACGTGTGTTAGTGCAATTCAAGAGCTCAGGGTCGGAAAAGCGCCTTTTGCAGCCTTTGACGGCGTTTTTGTCATTAGGAGGTAATGCCCACGAGAGATTATTATCTCAGTTTCAGACAAAAATTCTCTTTACCTCCAACTGATTGACAGGGTCTTCTACATGTAATTCCTGATCATGAGCTATATGTTTAAGTGTACTAGAATTAGGGAGTGGTTTTCCAGTGGTAATTATTGTATTTTTGAAAGAAAAGTGGATGACATATTTTTAACGCTACCGCTGCTCAAATAAACAAGAAATATCTTTAAAAATGATGGTCGGCGAATTGTAATAAGGAAAGAAGTTTATGAATTTTTCATCTAACATTCATCTTTCATCTAACATTTTTCATATTGCAAAACTAAACACCGCACTTTAACAATTTAAATCGTTCTCTTTTAATTTTTCGCAAAGGTTTCGTAGGGTTGCAATTTTGTTTCGTTTATCCTTAGACTCCTTACAGCAGTAGTTTGATGAAGATTCATGAAGGGGTTCATGAGAAGAGGTCATTAAACGTGTTTATATTTTAGCTAAATTGGTCCCTATCCCCATTTGTAACAAAATAGCAGGAGACCTTACGATATTGTTACACATCGAGTTTGATAAAAATCCATTACATTTTAGTGGTTAATGCGAAGAAAGGCATATCTACTTTTAGCTATAGTGGTCCCTAATAGGGCCCAAGTTCCTATATAAATAAATTTGGAAGAGGACCTTATAATGATGCTCCAGATGCTTTAGACGCTGTATAAAGGCATTAATTCTAGTTTTACCTCTAGCAGCCCCTAAAAGGGGTCAAATGTCTCAGCTGAACAAAGTTGGCTGCGGGCCTAATAAAGATGCTACAAATCAAGTTTGATTAGAATACATGAGAAAAAATCAATTAAAGGATTTATTTATTTATTATTTTTATTTATTTCTAAAATAGGCCAACTGATCCCGCTTTAACAAATAGCATATTCGCTATTCCTGAATCTTTGGACAATGACGTCACACCTATAAAAAAGTGAAGGTCAAGCAAAACATAAAATTGTAATTATTTCAATATTTCTGTTTCATAAGCAAAGTTTGACCGTAGTCATATCACATAGATAAACTGTATGCAGCGTACCTTCATTTCAGTGTAATGAGATTCAGTCATTATATAGCATATATATAATAAAACAAATTTCAGCTGAGTTCAATATTTGCATACCATACTAAAGAAAAATATTCATATATAATAAATCAGTTACATAATTTATAACAAATATATCAAAGCAAACAAGTACTCATTTCAAGATGCAATCCGAATAAGTCACAAAAGTAAGAAACCTTTTCATATACAGACGACAATTGTAACAAGGAAAATCTTTTAAAAAGCACTTCTCTACATAAAAGACTCTTATCACACCCTTATTCATGTGATACCCAGACCGTATTCAGCTCTTTCTTTAATTTGATATATGTTGGTATTTGAACAGGTTTTTATCATATTTATTAAACTTACTTATCATTTTGAGATATATCAATATTCTTGCTAAATATACTGAGCCAAAGTTAGCTTTAAAACTGTGAACAGCGTCGTTTAGGATAAACGCTTTGTCTACATTTCACTCAGCGTAGCACAATCAACAGAGTGAAAGAAATTGACACTCTCGTCCAGTCAGGCAGAGTGTTGCATAAATCTTCCATTTTGATAAATTATCTATAATGCGTTATCAAGTAGTTTGATTTGCAAGCTGAAGTCACGTGGCATAGGTAACGAAAACGAATTTAGACGGCGTCGCCGAAAAAACGCAATGATGAGCATTTCAAAATATATAATCATTTTCTGCAGGAATTGTGATGAACTTTCTTACCCTCTGTAAAATGCATTGCATAAAGGTCGAGTTTTCTGCAGCACTCCCACAGATAATTTAAAACACAATACAAACAAACATAGGGTAAACCTCTACAGTACAGTACGTAGTAAAATATATAATGAGACTCAATTTTTGCTTTAGAAACGATACATATAAAAAGGAAATTTGTATTTTATTTGAATATTCAGTGTATTCATCAGGCCATAAATCACAAAATTGATCGTTTATAGTGATTACATTTTCTTTTGAAAGTATCTTTTTAAGTACCCGTCTCATCTGACGTCAAAAGAATCCGTTATATATGTACTATAGTATATTAGATCAAAATCTTTTTACATAGTCTAATCCTCATCCTCATCCATAATATATGGCAAGTGTTTAATTCTTGCGACTTGTATGCAAATATATTGTTGTTTGCATAATATTATTCATACAATATGTTCAAGTGTGGTGGTTTCTTTTGTGATACTTGAAGTGTGAACTTTGTGCACAGGAAGTTCGTTTTGTTTTAATTCATGATATGTAAAATTCAAATTTTTCATATACTAGAACAAAAAAAAATGATTACTCGTTGAAATCGATTATAACTCCATGAACAACAATATTTTCCAAATTTCCCCGATATTTTTCTTTGAATTTAACTTCCGTTTACTCAAGTTAATCTTCATGTCTTGTCTTTTCAAATTTTTTAATGAAATCACTTTAACGCGACAAGGTCAAAGCATCCAGTAAAGTCAGCGCGTAATAGACTAAGTCACGTATACATAGATCTATGTAAATGTTTAAGGTAGTGAGGATACGTTGTTAGGTGAAGACTGAAAAACTCAAACGAAATTTAAGTCACATGCCAAAGACACCCTAGAGGTGCGATATTTTTGTTTTCTCGCTTATTTAACTTATAAGTGTCATAAAAAATACTGTAATTTTCAGGCGTCATTAAAATGCTACATTCAGCCCTTTATTTAAATCATTAAATCGCTGTATAACTATTTTACATTTCAAAATGTGCTGCTTAGTTCTTTGTATAGTGGTATGACTGACTTTTTTAATAAAATTTCTGTTTTAAAGCGAATGACTTATTGCAGCAGCTGAAGTCAGAGAAGGGAAGCCCCCACCCCTCCAATTCACAACATAAACATTTGGTACTCATGTTTGCACTTAGTTAGAACCCTGCAATCAGACTCTTTTACTTTCATTAAATCAACTGTTTGACTAATATACATTTCTAATACATTGCAAGACGCATTTGTATGCATTCATCACATTTTTGAATATTTTGATTCCAAGCAAATTTCAGATCCATGGTGAATTACAACTGAAGTCGAAGACCGAAAAGCCCCGCGTCCCCACCTTTCGTCCAAAAAATGTTTATGACATATCCAAAAACAAACTTTCAGAGAATTTCAGTCGGCTGCAACTAAGACACATACAGAACGTCCATGCTACTATCATATCAAAAAGTTCTAAGCTGGCATATCTAATTATCTCTCTTTTATGGACCAAGCTTTTTAAGTTAATATGTAACAACAAAGTTGTTCTGTCTGCATACTACGTTTTTCCATAACAGATACATATGTCGGACAGATAAATCGAAACAATACCAAAGACTATCATATAATCCCCAAATAGTCGACAAAGCATTGTTAAAAACAATGAAAAATGCATTTTGCAAAAGGCCTATGAATGAAATGAAATGAAAAAAATGAAAAACATAAATAAACCGATGTTAAACTGCAAAGATGATACAGATTTCATAATATCACTTAATTCCGGTATCATTTACAATTTTTGGTATAAATCGCTGAATCTACACTTGGTGTTTGTTATAGATTATAAGTATCATAAACATTTGATACTAAATTTCACATTTAAATGGAATATTGTATTCGGATCTTTATTATATTCGTTAAATCCCTTGAAATACCCATAACGTTTTAATGCAACAGTTGGTGGTTTATGTGTTGCATTGTAAGCATGGTCAATTTCATACCACTGTTGCATTACAGCTGAAGTAAAGAAACCGGGGAAGCTCCGCTACAATGTTTTCATTTTTTCAAACTTAATTATTGTCCAATTTAATTGACCTGTCAAAACATGTCCCCGGCTTTCATGTTAATCTTCATATAGGCTCGAACAGAATATAACGAAAGCCGGGTCCATTTTTTGACAGGTCAAATAAATCTGACAATACATCATATAAACACCTGCATTTACATCCGTGCGCTTCATTACTTACATGTTTCATCTAGTTTAAGTCTGATTTATTTGTATTGTATACAAGTATTCCGAATATTAATTTTACAAAAATAATTTAGGGTTTGCGTTGCGTGAGAGTTTAGCTTGTTAAGGCCGGTTTATCACAATTTCTCTAAAAGTGTGTTTTTATTTAGGCGGCTAGTGTTCTTTGGTTCTGTTTCAGTACTTGAACTAATATACAGGGACGGGTAAGATTACAAAAGAACAAATAATATATAACCTGCTGCAGAAAGACCCAGAATAAACATATTGGTAACTGTCCGCAAAGCTTGAGACCTTAAAACTACAATCCAAAGAGAAGCATTGCCAATAACACTAACGGCGATTATTATGCACAACACTAAAACCTCTTTTGATGCCGTCGGAATACTATCATCGTCGCCGTCGGTACCGCTCGAAATCATCGCTATTTATGCAACTAAAAGAACTACTCAGTGTTGTTTGAATTGTATATATTTGCTATTCTATATGTGGGATAGTGTTTAAGCTACATGAATGTTGTCTGATATCTACTTGTCAAAATTCCGAAACGATAATTAGCTGTTACAGCGACAGATTCAGGTACAGATAATAACATATATCTGACAATAATACCGGTTATGCTAGTAATTTATAAGGATTGTCCTGATATTCCCTGCTGGTTCTTCGTTCATCGATTGATTAAATCTATTATCCACCGACTTTTGAATCATATTTTGACTAACAAGAAAACGATTCAGGAACGACTGTTGCATAAAGCACCAGTTAACATATTTTCTTAGGTGATCCAGAATTACTCAGACTTTTGATCAAATAATTCCATTTAACAACATACCGCGTTGAAACTTGTAGAAAATACGTTGACATGTTATAAATGAATGAAGAAAATGCTAATTTTGCAGTCTAAATATCTTTCTGACATTGCTTTACCTTCCACAAGATTCTGGCATTTTCTTACGATAAAAGGTGGTCATATGGTGACACCCTATATTTGCGTGGATGGTCAGTAGATTTTCATGTCGTTCTTGGCTAAAAATACGTGGTCGATAAAACAAATCGGTTATAGGGTTTTTATATTGTTATGAAAGAGACTTTATGTTGAGCCTTTCTCCAGATACGCAGGCAGATATTATAACTGCATTTAACAATACATCACGCTATCTGGATGATATTCTTAATATGGATAATCCGTTTTTTGGTCAAATGGTGGATACTATTTATCCTAGGGAGCTTCAGGTAATTAAAACTAACAATTCGGATACTGATGCTTCTTCATTTTTAGATTTACATCTCTCTATTTATGACAATATTATACATACCAAAATTTATGACAACAGGGATGATTTTAATTTTAGTATTGTAACTTTTCCCCATTTGGATGGGGATGTACCTCAGGCTACATCTTATGGGGTATATATTTCTCAATTAATTCGGTTTGCCAGAGCGTGTAGTCATGTCAAGCATTTCAATGAACGTAATCATAATTATAAATAAACTTCTTCAGCAAGGCTACCGTTTTACAAATTGCGTAAATATTTTGCTAAATTTTACTATCGTAATTCTGATTTAGTTTTAAAAAATTCAATAGTATTTAAAGACACTTCTGCGAGAAGGTATTTCTAAATCCGTTTTTATTGGGATTGGTTTACAAACTTCGTAAGATCTTGGGTCATGGTAATTTTCCAAATGTATTTGGTAAAATTATAAAACGTTTCATTAAAAGAGGTTACGACCCAAATGTTTTGAGACATACCGCATGTTTAGTGTTCAACCGTTTACAGTTAGACACTACGCTTCCGTCTTTGATTGTGTCTGACGGAAGAGGGGAAGGACTCTATGATAAGCAGTTTTTAAATCCTACCAGGACTGAACTGTTCTAATATCTGTCTTCTGGCCTGTTTCGTCGGGCCCTTAAGGGTGTTTCTCTTGTTGCTCTGTCTTCTGAAACGGCATTGAGTACATACGTTTTTGGTTCTAAAGGAAAGCTTTTTATATATTTATCACTAGCATTTTTGTGTTTTACATGCCATGCCTTTTTGTTTCCATTACGTATGATAGAGATTCACCTGGAGGGGATTATTTTTATTTACACTGTCCCGTGTCTTTGGAACATGGTGGGGGTAAGAGTGAGGTTGGGTGCGCACCATAAACAGGTTTAAGCTCCCTAGTGGTGTTTTTGCCACTGACCGTTCCAAGGCGGTGCCCCACTGTGTTCCTTTGTTTGTTCGTTTTGTCCTCATGTGTTGCTTTGTGTGTGAGCGCGTGTACATGTATGTGTGTGTGTGTTTGTGGTGTGCACGTCTGCGTGCTGTGGGTTTCGTTTTGGGGAGGCTGCGTTTTTGGTACGTGGCATTCCTGTTTGATATTTGTCTTTGTTTTTTTTTTGTTAGTGGCCCTCCATGGAAATATGTGGGTCAGTAAGGTAAATAGGGAGACTCGGCTAACGCCTCGCCCCCACATTTATCATACTGACCCCACATATTTCCGTGTAGTGTCACTAACAGACCCAATAATCAATAATGGCCGCCATTGCAACAAACAAACGCTGAATGTCAATACACATGATACAATTTACTCAAAAACAAATGAAAGAAAATATCTCTTGAAAATCTTCTTTTGCTAGAAAACATGTCCCATCGTTAAAGCGACAACTATGGAAGCCCTGGAGAGACAATTTATTTCCGTACTTCCCACTTCTGTCTTCTAACTTTTGCAATTCTCACTTCCAACTTCTTGACTTCCTACTTGTAACTTCCGCACTTCTGACTTCTAACTTCCGCACTTCTGACTTTCAACTTCCTGACTTTTGACTTCTGATTTCCAACTTCCACACTTCTTTCTTCCGACTTTTTGACCTCTTACTTTCTTCTTCTAACTTTCGCACTTTTGACTTCTAACTTCCGCACTTCTGATTCCAATGACAGCAGAAGTGTGGAAGTAGAAGTCAGAAGTGCGGAAGTTAGAAAGTAGGAAGTAGGAAGGCAAGAAGTTGGAAGTGAAAAAGTGCAAAAGTTAGAAGTCAAAAGGGGGAAAGTACGGAAGTCAATTATCCCTCCAGGGCTTCCATAGACAACCTATATATAACGATTAGTCGGTAGCTGTAAGTGTTCTGGACCGTAATAGTGTCAGAATGATGTCACATTGTTATAACATCACTGCTAAAAGTTGATACACATATTGGTCCAGTCACAGACATAACCATTTTTACCATGACAGTTTTTTGTTACGACCAATGAACATTACAAATATTAAGAAAGCCAAAATTATAGACCTTTTTCATATTGATTGACTGTCATTACCTTACCAAATTGCTAACATACAGAGCCCTATACGAATTTGATTATTAAATACTTCGTTTGTCAACATATTCACACAGAAAGATCTGATCTTGTAATTTATACGATTCCCAAATTTATAAATTCAGGATAAGCATCTTGGAGAAAAAGCAACATCCTTTCTTTTCGTATCGTAAGTTTGCAACTTGCTCGTGCTTCTTCTACTTAGATACTTTGGAAACATTTATAAGAATCACTAAAGTTTACAAACACACTGTAAATTAAATCAACTGATTCAAGCACAGTCGCACGTTTTCCTAAAAATACATAAAATGATATTTCCGTAAAACGTAAAGTTCACATAACAATAGAAGGGGTGTTTTAATAGACAGACTTTGTTCTTCAAGGTGATAATCTCGGTTGACCCAGAGATTAAAACCCTTTTGCTTCAAAAACTTTGTAAGTTTTCTTTATCGAAATTTTAAATTTAGAAACGAATTCATGCATTCATAACAACATTTTTTTTTACATTTCATCGTCCAATGATATAATAAATTGATAATATTTGGGAGTTTGTATCCACGTTGTCAATGTGAATATTCGCATAAAATATCATGCACAACTGCCTTCTCTTCAATAGTATCATGATCTAAACATAATAGAATAGAATAAATAGAGAATAGAATAGAATAGAACAGAATATTTTTTAATTTTCCCAAATTTTGGGCACTCTCGGGCATGACAATTTTGATATATACACAAAGTTTTAAAAGAGGCAAACACTTACACTACAAATCAATAGAAAAAAATATAACAGTAATACAAACAATTTAAAGCAATACTGGCAGAAAGTTTAGAAAAAGTTTTTAAAGGTCAGGTTGTATACGACATGTATAAAAAATATTATTCATACAATATGTTCAAGTGTGGTGGTTTCTTTTGTGATACTTGAAGTGTGAACTTTGTGCACAGGAAGTTCGTTTTGTTTTAATTCATGATATGTAAAATTCAAATTTTTCATATACTAGAACAAAAAAAAATGATTACTCGTTGAAATCGATTATAACTCCATGAACAACAATATTTTCCAAATTTCCCCGATATTTTTCTTTGAATTTAACTTCCGTTTACTCAAGTTAATCTTCATGTCTTGTCTTTTCAAATTTTTTAATGAAATCACTTTAACGCGACAAGGTCAAAGCATCCAGTAAAGTCAGCGCGTAATAGACTAAGTCACGTATACATAGATCTATGTAAATGTTTAAGGTAGTGAGGATACGTTGTTAGGTGAAGACTGAAAAACTCAAACGAAATTTAAGTCACATGCCAAAGACACCCTAGAGGTGCGATATTTTTGTTTCTCGCTTATTTAACTTATAAGTGTCATAAAAAATACTGTAATTTTCAGCGTCATTAAAATGCTACATTTAGCCCTTTATTTAAATCATTAAATCGCTGTATAACTATTTTACATTTCAAAATGTGCTGCTTAGTTCTTTGTATAGTGGTATGACTGACTTTTTTAATAAAATTTCTGTTTTAAAGCGAATGACTTATTGCAGCAGCTGAAGTCAGAGAAGGGAAGCCCCCACCCCTCCAATTCACAACATAAACATTTGGTACTCATGTTTGCACTTAGTTAGAACCCTGCAATCAGACTCTTTTACTTTCATTAAATCAACTGTTTGACTAATATACATTTCTAATACATTGCAAGACGCATTTGTATGCATTCATCACATTTTTGAATATTTTGATTCCAAGCAAATTTCAGATCCATGGTGAATTACAACTGAAGTCGAAGACCGAAAAGCCCAGCGTCCCCACCTTTCGTCCAAAAAATGTTTATGACATATCCAAAAACAAACTTTCAGAGAATTTCAGTCGGCTGCAACTAAGACACATACAGAACGTCCATGCTACTATCATATCAAAAAGTTCTAAGCTGGCATATCTAATTATCTCTCTTTTATGGACCAAGCTTTTTAAATTAATATGTAACAACAAAGTTGTTCTGGCTGCATACTACGTTTTTCCCATAACAGATACATATGTCGGACAGATAAAGTCGAAACAATACCAAAGACTATCATATAATCCCCAAATAGTCGACAAAGTATTGTTAAAAACAATGAAAAATGCATTTTGCAAAAGGCCTATGAATGAAATGAAATGAAAAAAAATGAAAAACATAAATAAACCGATGTTAAACTGCAAAGATGATACAGATTTCATAATATCACTTAATTCCGGTATCATTTACAATTTTTGGTATAAATCGCTGAATCTACACTTGGTGTTTGTTATAGATTATAAGTATCATAAACATTTGATACTAAATTTCACATTTAAATGGAATATTGCATTCGGATCTTTATTATATTCGTTAAATCCCTTGAAATACCCATAACGTTTTAATGCAACAGTTGGTGGTTTATGTGTTGCATTGTAAGCATGGTCAATTTCATACCACTGTTGCATTACAGCTGAAGTAAAGAAACCGGGGAAGCTCCGCTACAATGTTTTCATTTTTTCAAACTTAATTATTGTCCAATTTAATTGACCTGTCAAAACATGTTCCCGGCTTTCATGTTAATCTTCATATAGGCTCGAACAGAATATAATGAAAGCCGGGTCCATTTTTTGACAGGTCAAATAAATCTGACAATACATCATATAAACACCTGCATTTACATCCGTGCGCTTCATTACTTACATGTTTCATCTAGTTTAAGTCTGATTTATTTGTATTGTATACAAGTATCCCGATATTAATTTTACAAAAAATAATTTAGGGTTTGCGTTGCGTGAGAGTTTAGCTTGTTAAGGCCGGTTTATCACAATTTCTCTAAAAGTGTGTTTTTATTTAGGCGGCTAGTGTTCTTTGGTTCTGTTTCAGTACTTGAACTAATATACAGGGACGGGTAAGATTACAAAAGAACAAATAATATATAACCTGCTGCAGAAAGACCCAGAATAAACATATTGGTAACTGTCCGCAAAGCTTGAGACCTTAAAACTACAATCCAAAGAGAAGCATTGCCAATAACACTAACGGCGATTATTATGCACAACACTAAAACCTCTTTTGATGCCGTCGGAATACTATCATCGTCGCCGTCGGTACCGCTCGAAATCATCGCTATTTATGCAACTAAAAGAACTACTCAGTGTTGTTTGAATTGTATATATTTGCTATTCTATATGTGGGATAGTGTTTAAGCTACATGAATGTTGTCTGATATCTACTTGTCAAAATTCCGAAACGATAATTAGCTGTTACAGCGACAGATTCAGGTACAGATAATAACATATATCTGACAATAATACCGGTTATGCTAGTAATTTATAAGGATTGTCCTGATATTCCCTGCTGGTTCTTCGTTCATCGATTGATTAAATCTATTATCCACCGACTTTTGAATCATATTTTGACTAACAAGAAAACGATTCAGGAACGACTGTTGCATAAAGCACCAGTTAACATACTTTCTTAGGTGATCCAGAATTACTCAGACTTTTGATCAAATAATTCCATTTAACAACATACCGCGTTGAAACTTGTAGAAAATACGTTGACATGTTATAAATGAATGAAGAAAATGCTAATTTTGCAGTCTAAATATCTTTCTGACATTGCTTTACCTTCCACAAGATTCTGGCATTTTCTTACGATAAAAGGTGGTCATATGGTGACACCCTATATTTGCGTGGAGGGTCAGTAGATTTTCATGTCGTTCTTGGCTAAAAATACGTGGTCGATAAAACAAATCGGTTATAGGGTTTTTATATTGTTATGAAAGAGACTTTATGTTGAGCCTTTCTCCAGATACGCAGGCAGATATTATAACTGCATTTAACAATACATCACGCTATCTGGATGATATTCTTAATATGGATAATCCGTTTTTTGGTCAAATGGTGGATACTATTTATCCTAGGGAGCTTCAGGTAATTAAAACTAACAATTCGGATACTGATGCTTCTTCATTTTTAGATTTACATCTCTCTAGTTATGACAATATTATACATACCAAAATTTATGACAACAGGGATGATTTTAATTTTAGTATTGTAACTTTTCCCCATTTGGATGGGGATGTACCTCAGGCTACATCTTATGGGGTATATATTTCTCAATTAATTCGGTTTGCCAGAGCGTGTAGTCATGTCAAGCATTTCAATGAACGTAATCTATATATTATAAATAAACTTCTTCAGCAAGGCTACCGTTATTACAAATTGCGTAAATATTTTGCTAAATTTTACTATCGTAATTCTGATTTAGTTTTAAAAAATTCAATAGTATTTAAAGACACTTCTGCGAGAAGGTATTTCTAAATCCGTTTTTATTGGGATTGGTTTACAAACTTCGTAAGATCTTGGGTCATGGTAATTTTCCAAATGTATTTGGTAAAATTATAAAACATTTCATTAAAAGAGGTTACGACCCAAATGTTTTGAGACATACCGCATGTTTAGTGTTCAACCGGTTTACAGTTAGACACTACGCTTCCGTCTTTGATTGTGTCTGACGGAAGAGGGGAAGGACTCTATGATAAGCAGTTTTTAAATCCTACCAGGACTGAACTGTTCTAATATCTGTCTTCTGGCCTGTTTCGTCGGGCCCTTAAGGGTGTTTCTCTTGTTGCTCTGTCTTCTGAAACGGCATTGAGTACATACGTTTTTGGTTCTAAAGGAAAGCTTTTTATATATTTATACACTAGCATTTTTGTGTTTTACATGCCATGCCTTTTTGTTTCCATTACGTATGATAGAGATTCACCTGGAGGGGATTATTTTTATTTACACTGTCCCGTGTCTTTGGAACATGGTGGGGGTAAGAGTGAGGTTGGGTGCGCACCATAAACAGGTTTAAGCTCCCTAGTGGTGTTTTTGCCACTGACCGTTCCAAGGCGGTGCCCCACTGTGTTCCTTTGTTTGTTCGTTTTGTCCTCATGTGTTGGCTTTGTGTGTGAGCGCGTGTACATGTATGTGTGTGTGTGTTTGTGGTGTGCACGTCTGCGTGCTGTGGGTTTCGTTTTGGGGAGGCTGCGTTTTTGGTACGTGGCATTCCTTGTTTGATATTTGTCTTTGTTTTTTTTTTGTTAGTGGCCCTCCATGGAAATATGTGGGTCAGTAAGGTAAATAGGGAGACTCGGCTAACGCCTCGCCCCCACATTTATCATACTGACCCCACATATTTCCGTGTAGTGTCACTAACAGACCCAATAATCAATAATGGCCGCCATTGCAACAAACAAACGCTGAATGTCAATACACATGATACAATTTACTCAAAAACAAATGAAAGAAAATATCTCTTGAAAATCTTCTTTTGCTAGAAAACATGTCCCATCGTTAAAGCGACAACTATGGAAGCCCTGGAGAGACAATTTATTTCCGTACTTCCCACTTCTGTCTTCTAACTTTTGCAATTCTCACTTCCAACTTCTTGACTTCCTACTTGTAACTTCCGCACTTCTGACTTCTAACTTCCGCACTTCTGACTTTCAACTTCCTGACTTTTGACTTCTGATTTCCAACTTCCACACTTCTTTCTTCCGACTTCTTGACCTCTTACTTTCTTCTTCTAACTTTCGCACTTTTGACTTCTAACTTCCGCACTTCTGATTTCCAATTTGACAGTCAGAAGTGTGGAAGTTAGAAGTCAGAAGTGCGGAAGTTAGAAGTAGGAAGTAGGAAGGCAAGAAGTTGGAAGTGAGAAGTGCAAAAGTTAGAAGTCAAAAGTGGGAAGTACGGAAGTCAATTATCCCTCCAGGGCTTCCATAGACAACCTATATATAACGATTAGTCGGTAGCTGTAAGTGTTCTGGACGTAATAGTGTCAGAATGATGTCACATTGTTATAACATCACTGCTAAAAGTTGATACACATATTTGGTCCAGTCTACAGACATAACCATGTTTTACCATGACAGTGTTTGTTACGACCAATGAACATTACAAATATTAAGAAACGCCAAAATTATAGACCATTTTCATATTGATTGACTGTCATTACCTTACCAAATTGCTAACATACAGAGCCCTATACGAATTTGATTATTAAATACTTCGTTTGTCAAACATATTCACACGAGTAAAGATCTGATCTTGTAATTTATACGATTCCCCAAATTTATAAATTCAGGATAAGCATCTTGGAGAAAAAGCAACATCCTTACTTTTCTGTATCGTAAGTTTGCAACTTGCTCGTGCTTCTTCTACTTAGATACTTCGGAAACATTTATAAGAATCACTTAAAGTTTACAAACACGACTGTAAATTAAATCAACTGATTCAAGCACAGTCGCACGTTTTCCTAAAAAAATACATAAAATGATATTTCCGTAAAACGTAAAGTTCATCATAACAAATAGAAGGGATGTTATTAGATAGACAGACTTTGTTCTTCAAGGTGATAATCTCGGTTGACCCAGAGATTAAAACGTTTTGCTTCAATATCTTTGTAAGTTTTCTTTATCGAATTTAATTCAGAAACGAATTCATGCATTCATAACAACATTTTTTTTTTTACATTTCATCGTCCAATGATATAATAAATTGATAAATATTGGTAGTTTGTATCCACGTTGTCAATGTGAATATTCGCATAATATATCATGCACAACTGCCTTCTCTTCAATAGTATCATGATCTAGAACTGAATAGAATAGAATAGAATAGAGAATAGAATAGAATAGAACAGAATATTTTTTATTTCCAATTTCGGGCACTCTCGGGCATGACAATTTTGATATATACACAAAGTTTCAAAAGAGGCATCACTTACACTACAAATCAATAGAAAAAAATATAACAGTAATACCAAACAATAATGCAATACTGGCAGAAAGTTTAGAAAAAGTTTTGAAAAGGTCAGGTTGTATACGACGATGTATAAAAGTATGTTGATTAAACACAAAAGGGTGGTCAACCATTTAGCATATTGTGACCTATGATGATCACAAAATATCTTTTCAGGTTAAAAAAATCAAACTAAGTAAAAGTGCAAATGTATTCTTTGCTATTTTCTCACTCACTGAAGATGTTTGCTCATAACCCCTAGACGCAGTCGATTTAGCCAAAACAACGGAATCTCATGCCAACGGAAAAAGTTAATGATTTCCCACTGTCTGCCTTAAGGTAGGGCGTTGCAGTTATACGTCAACAAGTGCATGTCTTTTAAAAACTTTTTTTCTTACACAACCGGAAAACGGAATTAAAACAGACAAGATAGTACAAGCAAAATCTTTAGTAAATAAGTAGAACATCTTTAACAGGTGAACGGAATGTTAACGTAATTATTAAAGTACATAAGGTTAGACATATGGTAAATGTCACAAAGTTAAAAATCCAACAATTATGAAAAACATACTGTACCGTTCCGAAACAAGATAAAACTGATATCTCAAAAATATAGTTATTTCAAAATTATGTACCAGTCTTCTGATGGCACGATTTAATTTTAAAAATCGATTGTCTTGTTATGTGTTGAAACTGATGATATTGGCGCATTTAAACAATGTAACAGAGAGTGTTAGGAAGTCCCTGCCTGTTTAAGATAAAAGTAAAAACGTATTTTACCGACGACAACACGTTCTCACTAGTTCGGAAAAATAGAACGTTACAGTTAATATGTCCAAAATAATTTGACGTAAGGTACACGGAACACGCAGGTCATGAAGTTAGTGTGTGTGTGTTTTCAACAATTTTTTAGTCATGAAGTTAGTACTTCTTTTAAGTACTTCTTTTATATCGAGATGGATAAAAAAGACGTTTTTTTTCTAAATGCATGGTTAGGAAATGTCTTATAAGAAAACAAGAAAAATATCATCAAAACATTGATAGAAACCTTTTTATATCTAACAAATACGAACATTTAACTGACCATATAGACAGAATTCAGTTACATAATTTAATTACTCCCTGGGAGTCCTTTTCGTTTTGAAGGATAAATGTGCTTGATCAACATTTTTGTAACCATAAGGTTAAGAGAAAACTTTAAAACGACATTTATTGCAGAGGTTATAGGCATTTTATTTCATCGCTTTATTTCCGTACGTCTAATTTCACTTATTGTAGACATGGATCAGTTGGTTGTTAATGATTGTAAGTAGATACTCTATTATAAAATTATGATAAGCATTATCGCATTAAATTGGACTATTATAGCCAGATATTTAATTTATTACATTCATAAAATCCCATTGCATTTCTTTTTATGTGAAATGTATGATGATTTTGTTTTGTTCGCATATATATATGTAATAATGATATTTATGATATGCATTCATTTACTATATTTGACTAGAAGTAATGCTAAAGACCACTGGCGAAATGCAGCAAAGCCGAAAAAGGGACTAAAACATTTGACATCAAGGTTAGTCCTACTCCTGTGTCACATTTCATGCAAATTTCGATTACCTTAAATCTGATTTATATTAAGTTCATATCCCTAACATAAATTTAAGGTAAATTGTTTGCATTACATGACTGAGATGATAAATTTCGTTGAGATAGAACAATATGTTTCTTGTTTGATATGTTTTATTGCCTTTTCTTGTTATTTACATCATGCGTCACTTGCTTCCGTTTGAGTACTTAAATGTTAACATAAATTAAACTAATGTAAAAAAGAAACAAAATATTACCTGCTGCAGAAAGACCTAGGATAAACATGTTAGTGACTGTTCTCAAAGACCGAGACCTTAACACTACAATCCAAAGTGAAGTATTGCCGATAACACTAAACCCGATAATTATACACAACACTAAAGCCCCAATCGCCTTTGATCCTGCCGATATACTATCATCGGTGCCGTCGGCACCATAAGGAATCGACGTCATTTGTAAAACTTAACTCATGTGATAACAGTTTAAACAGCGAGAGATGCATACACTTATGTCATTCGAGTAGACTTCCACTGATAATCCCGATTGTAATAATTCATCATCGTAAGAGATGTCCATTGATTAAATCTGCTTTTATTTCACTAATATTAAATAGCATTTTAATATCACAAAACAGCTATGTTTTCGACATTTATGAACTGTTCACTAATATAACATATTTTACAAGTCGTATATGCAAACAACGTGCTTTTTTATAGCTAACGTGCTTCACCATTTTCCAAAAGTGACCTTAGCATCAATTTATTCGATTACCAAATGTTATACGTGACATAAACTGCATCTTTTTAAATGTACTGCGCAATATATTATACATATCTCCACTTCCTATTAGACATGCTCGCAAACTGATCACTTGAACTGACACAAGATTAAACTCCAACAGCGTATATAAAATAATCTGATGAAAAGTGGTTACAGTGACACTATTCAATTGTTGAGCCATGCAAGTCATCCTATCGTACGCAAAATATAATCCTATCCTTTTCAAAATACAACAACCGAACTTCGTTAATGACTTTTTCTGATGTTGATCCGTTTTCCTCAATCAAGTTAAAATCGGTATTGTCGTTTTCATATATTTACTATTGTACTGTTGTCAATATGCAAATATGTCCTATAGATACTTCCTTTTTAGTTGATTTTACTTTTTAATTCTGCAGATATCAGTGTTACCATAGTACAATTTAATGAATCACCGTATGTCTGAATTATATAGTTAAATGCAGTCAAATAAGAAGTTTGGTGCTTTCGCCTTTCTTAAATTTAGAGCTTGTTTTAAGATAATCCTAAGGCGGTCAGTCATCCGTCCCTTCCCATTAAGTAGAACCAATGTCAACATGTGTTTATGAGAGTTGCATGCGTTATTAAATCAATATTGCATCTTTCGTTGCAGTGTGTGTAAGAAGAAATAATGCTAGCTACCTCCTGATTGGATTCATAGGCAAACTATTTTAGCAATAGACGTACCAATCCACCTACCTACCTACCTACCTACCTATCTAACCGATCGGTCAGAATTTATTAGAACGGAAATGTACGTTACAGATATTCGATTCATGTGTATTAAAATATATACAACTGACCACATCGACACTTTGTCACTGTATTGCAAACCGATGAGACATTTAAAAGATCTCTATAAAAAATAGATGTAAAAACCAAACTTCCTGAACGAATTTTGTCACGTTTACATCCAATTTCCAAGGACCAAGTTACTTCTCAGACATAATCAAAGGAAGTAACTGACTTATGTTTCCCACTGACATTCAATTGTTATGAAATGATGGAGTCACCAGATGTATACTGTAATACAGAAAACCTCATATGTTACGTTACACGTAAATGTTTGTAATCGTGTCAACATCACACACAAAGTGTTTTGCAACGTAAAAAACTTAAAACTTATCAAACTTAAAATCTTGGACAATTTATTAATCAATTTACAGTATCAAGACTTTTACGGATATTTGGTATTCCTTACTGATGATCGAATTTCTGTATATCGAAATGTAATAAATACGAGTTTCTAAGGTGGTAGTCAAATGAATTACAATAAAGGCGCCAGATGCTCATGTCACAAAGGTTATGCTTAGACTGTCCTAAAGGATGGATGTTGCATTTTCACTTTTTGAGAGTATTTTCAGAACATGAGGCTAGACAAAAAAATCTCAAGGATGAATATTCATTAAGAAAAGCTACGTTCGAAGAAAGAACGTCCTCCACAAACAAAACTCCCATATCAGTGATTGTATGGATGTGTACATGATTAGCGTTACACTTAATATACATGAACAAAATAAAATATTAGATAACGAGAAAGAAACGGACGCAGAAAGGAACAAAAGGGAGCACAGATTTGGAAAAGTCAGTTGCAAAAACACCACATTGGAATTAAACCAGTAAAATGTGTAGTAAACCTTCCTCCTAATCCTTCCATTTTTTCAGAGTTGCATAACAGTGCGAATAAAAGACGTGCTGGCAAAGTATGTACAATACAAAATGTTTCTGTAAATTTAGATACAAAGTAAGCCTAACAACTATAAAGTTATGTACTGAGTTCTTTTAACCAGAGCAAAATAGGCTTCTAGAGCATAATAAGCCTAGAAGTGACTAAATGATCATTAACGGTTTTTTAATGTTGAGCTGAAACTACTTGGAGGACCCTCAGGTTAGAATTTTGCCCTGGCCATCACTTAGAGCCTGGGAAATCGTTTCATGCTGTCAGTTTTAGATAAAAATGCTTATTCTAAGGACTATTTACAAGTATAATCGTCATTAATAACGAAAAACAAAATATATTATACTTATTCCATTATCAAAATTGTCCGACTCAAAACTGTCATCTTTTATTAAAAATAAACAGATTTCACAGGTCCTGGATATTCCTGTTCCTATAGCATGGATAGAAGTGGGGACAAAGATGAGCTGATATTTACAACCTGTTTCTGCAAGACACAGCATGAAGCATACTGCTGCTAACATCATTTTTGAAAAAATTAGAATTTTCTTGCCCCTTTGTGACTATTTCATAAACTCCACCATGTTTATTTCGATTGAAGTATTACATTTTATTCATCATTAAGTTAATCACTAAAGCAAAAAGTCGTTCTATACCAAATACATTTGTTTGGATGAAAAAGAAAACAAACGTACTTGACCGACAACTAACGTCAGCCGAATGTCAGTAAGTCATCTAAAATGAAAGACGAAATGTGTAATGCGTTACAATGCTTAGTTATTATATAACTTGCAATTTCCGTGTTAGCCCTACAATAGGTGAATGTTGCAGAATTTGGTATGTGTGAAGTGTAGGGTCTAGTACACGTTTATTAAATGTAAATGACCTTTGCTTCACACATGTAATTAGATATTACATGTTCTGTATTTCTCTTGTGTATGGACCGGAGGCCTTATTATGTAATAAAGAATGAACTGAATTGAAATAACAAAATAGTGAATAAATAGATAAACTGCATATTAAAACTGCAGTTAATAAGTATAATAAAAATTGAAATTTACGTTAATAAAAGAATAATGACCTTTATTTCTTTCATTAAAACACCTGTATATAACTCCTTTACGAGCTTAATGGATGGTCTTATATTCTGCAATAAGTATTTTGTAAAAACGTTTGGATTGTCCACAAGTGAACAAGAGCTCGTCGAACACGAAATCCCCCCCTTGATGCATTCAGTAACTGCACAAGGAACAGAAATTATATGCTCACTGTAAACAAAAGTTCTACCATTCTGGTTTAATCTGACCTTGACCTGTAACCTATTAACCTAACGAGAGATTACAGAGTGATCTTGGCGCCATCCACTGAGCCATTTTTGAATGTTCCAAATTTCAAGACTAGCTCAAGGTCAAAATCAATGTCAAATTTCATTTCAGTAGAAAACAATGTTTATGTGGTCCAGATTTGAAAGCTGTGGCTTGAGAAATGTGAAAACAGGTCACTAGATTAATTTCAAGATCAAAGATCATTTCTGTAGACAGAACTATGCATATGCTTCAAATCTGAAGGCTGTAGCTTGAGAAGTGTGAAAGTAGGTAATAGGTAAAAATCAATGTCAAATTTCAATTCAGAACACAAAAATATGCATGCGGTCCAAATTTGAAGCCTGTAGCTTCAGAAATGTGAAAGTAGGTCACTATGTCAATCTCAAGGTCAAAGTTCATTTCGGTACACAAAACTATGCATGTGGTTCAAATTTGAAGGCTGTAGCTTGAGAAATGTGAAAGTAGGTCAATATGGTCAAAATCAAGGTCAAATTTTATTTCGGAACACAAAACTATGCAAGTGGTCCAAATTTGAAGCCTGTACCTTCAGAAATGTGAAAGTAGGTCACTAGGTCAATCTCAAGATCAAAGTCCATTTCAGTACACAAAATTATGCTTGTGGTTCAAATTTGAAGGCTGTAGCTTGAGAAATGTGAAAGTAGGTCACTAGGTCAAAATCAAGGTCAAATTTTAATTTGGAACAAAAAATTATGCATGTGGTCCAAATTTGAAGCCTGTACCTTCAAAAATTGGAAAGTAGGTCACTAGGTCAATAACAAGGTCAAAGTTTTTTTCGATACAAAAACCTATGCATGTGGTCCAAATTTGAAGGCTGTAGCTACAGAAATGTGAAAGTAGGTCACTAGGTCAAGATCAAGGTCAACTCATGTCAAGGTTCATCTTGCCACTCAGAACTATACATGTGGTCCAAATTTGAATGATGTAATTTATGGACAGGAAGGTTCTAAGTTTTTTCCCTATATAAGTCTATATGAACCATATGACCCCTGGCGGGGCCATATTTGACCCTAGATGGGTAATTTGAACAAACTTGGTAGAGAAACACTAAATGATGCTACATTACAAAATATCAAAGCCATAGTCTTTGTGGTTTGGACAAGAAGATTTTCAAAGATTTTCCCTATACAAGTCTATGTAAACCATGTGACCCCCAGGGCGGAGCCATATTTGACCCTAGGGGAATAATTTGAACAATCTTAGTAGAGGACCACTAGATGATGTCATATACAAAATATCAAAGCCCTAGGCCCTCTGGTTTTGGACAAAAGGTTTTTCAAAATGTTTTCCTATATAAGTCTATATAAACCATGTGATCCCCGGGGTGGAGCCATATTTGACCCCAGGGAAATAATCTGATCAATCTTGGTAGAGGACCACTAGATTTTGCTACATACCAAATATCAAAGCCCTAGGCCCTATGGTTTTGGACAAGAAGATCAGAAACCGTTTTAACTGTTCCTGGCCAATGTGACCTTGACCTTTGACCTAATGACCTCAAAATCATCAGGGGTTATCTGCTGGTCATGGCCAACCTAACTGTCAATTTTCCTGACACTAGGCCCAAGCGTTCTAGAGTTATTGCCTGGAAACCATTTTACTGTTCCAGGTCACTGTGACCTTGACCTTTGACATACTGACCTAAAAATCAATAGGGGTCATCTGCTGGTCATGACCAACCTCCTTATCAACTTTCATGACCCTAGACCTAAGCGTTCTTGAGTTATCATCCGGAAACCGTTTTAATGTTCAGGGTCACTGTGACCTTGACCTTTAACATACAGACTTCAAAATCAATAGGGGTCATCTGCTGGTCATTACCAAACTTCCTATCAACTTTCATAATCCTAGGCCCAAGTGTTCTTCAGTTATCATCCGGAAACCGTTTTACTATTCAGGGTCACTGTGACCTTGACCTTTGACATACAGACTTCAAAATCAATAGGGATCATCTGCTGGTGATGACCAACCTCCCTATCAATTTTCATGATCCTAGGCCCAAGCGTTCTTGAGTTATCATCCGGAAACGGATTGGTCTACATTCCGACAGACCGACCGACCGACAGACCGACCGACTTCTGCAAAACAATATACCCCTCCTTCTTCGAAGGGAGGCATAAATATACAGCTGGTTGAAAACAGGAAAACCTTGTTCTCACGTATATCAAAAAGTACATAACCGTCAATAAGCGCGTTGACAATTACATTACCATTACTACGATGCCTTTTCGGGTGTCTCATTACATGTATTCAGTTTCGTTTAAAACTAAAACTATATGCATTGCACGTAATTGTCAAAAAATTAATTTTAAACACACATTTCAGTGTTTCCGTTACATGAGATTAAATATTTGTTGACGGGATAGAATATCAATTATCTTGCTGTTTAAAAACTTTTATGAAAATTTCTTTGATGGTATGTTCATTAAATAAGGAAGTAAGAATTCATGTATTTCGTTTGAGTAGTTTGAATTGCAAATATGACTAAACTGTCTAAGTCGGTAAAAAAAGTAAAATGGAAATATTTCCTGCCGCAGAAAGACCTAGGATGAACATATTGGTGACTGTCCTCAAGGACCGAGACCTTAACACCACAAATCCAGAGTGAAGTATTACCGATAACACTAAACACGATTATTATGCACAACACTAAAGCCTCAATTGCCTTTGATCCCGTAGATGAATTATTATCGGCGCCGTCGGCACCGTCTGAAATCGTCGTCATTTGTCCTGTAACTTGAGGAACGTTGTGAGATACCCACTCGCCGAAAATCCGAAATGATAACAAGAGCCATGTTAGACATGGCCAATCCCCCCGCCGGGCATATTATAATTGAAGGCTAAAGTTCCTGGCAAGTTAGTGTCTGAAAGTATTGATGTTGGGGAAAGCTTTGAAGAACCGTTTAGTTGTGGTCCACATCAGGAGTTTTAAAGATGTGGAAGAAAGTATAAGTCAGTGGTGAGGTGGTTTACTGCTAAATTTTATTAATTTTCATGAACAGTATAGCTATGATGTTTTTCTATATGGCTACTGTAAAAAGAAAGAATGGGAAGCTAACAGGGAACAAGAGTGCCAGAATGTCACAATATACGCCCGTCACAGCAAATTTCTTTCTCTAGCAGCTGTATTTGCAAATGGAATTTTAATTTTGTGGTTGTTTAGTAATCATTGTAAGTCATTTGTTTTTCGAAGTACACAAAAAAAAACTCTTTACCAGGTAGAGATATCTTAAAATACACCTAAAATTGGAAAGTAACATCCATGTTGTACCACAGAAAAGTGGTCTTGTTTTTTCCCTATGGTCAATTATAAAAATGTTACAATATAAGTTATTTATAGTAACAACTAAGGGAAGTTAATCTTAAAAAAAAAAAAAAAAAATTGAAAGTCCACACAAAAATCTTTACCAGGTAGAGATTGGTCAAAATACACCTCAAAATTGGATGTAGCATGCATGTTGTACTAAGAAAAGTGGTCTCGATTTTTCCCTACGACTAGTAATGAAAAAGTTACAGTAAAAGCTATTTAAAGTAACAATAAAGGGAAGTAATTCTAAAGAAGGGAACTGCGCATGACACTTCGTCTCATGATGGTGTATAATTGTGCCAAGTTACATCAAAATCCCTCCATGCATGAAGAAGAAATGCTTCGGACAAAGTCATTCTTGTATCTGACCTTTGGCCTCTAAGTATGACTTTGACCTTAGACCTAGGGACCTGGATCTTGCGCATGACACTCTGTCTCGTGGTGGTGAACATTTGTGCCAAGTTATATCAAAATCCCTCTATGCATGAAGAAGAAATGCTCCGGACAAGGTTTTCATTCTTGTATCCTTTGATCTCTAAGTGTGACCTTGACCTTAGACCTAGGGACCTGGTTCTTGCGCATGACACTCCGCCTCATGGTGGTGAACATTTATGCCAAGATATATCAAAATCCCTCCATGCATGAAAAAGATATGCTCCGGACAAATTTTTTTAAGAAAATATGATAAAGGGGAATAACTCAAAAAATAGCAAGGTAGAGTTATTGTTCTTGCAAAGTGCACTTTCTCCCAATGTGTTCTATCAGTGTATGAAGTTTGAAGAAAATCCCTCTAGTACTTTTGGAGTTATGCTCCGGACAATTTTTTTTAAGAAAAGATAAAGGGGAATTACTAAAAAAACAGGCAAGGTAGAGTTATTGTTCCTGCACACTGCACTTTCTCCCAATATGTTCTATCATTGTATGAAGTTTGAAGAAAATCCCTTCAGTACTTTTGAAGTTATGCTCAGGACAAACTTTTTTAAGAAAATAATATAAAGGTGAATAACTCAAAATATAGGCAAGGTAGAGTTATTGTTCTTGCACACTTTACTTCCTCCCAATGTGTTCTATCAGTGTATGAAGTTTGAAGAAAATCCCTCCAGTACTTTTGGAGTTATGCTCCGGACAAAGATCGTTTCGGACACACGGACGGACGGACGGACGGGCGCACGCACGGACGGAGAGCATTTCTAATATCCCCTTCGCCTTTGGCGGGGGGATAAATAAACTGTTAAGTATGATAGATTTACATATAGATAAATACGGGTATGCAGCAATCCTATCTTAGTAAGGTAAACGATTTGCATTAATAATCCTTGCTTGGTTCATTGGTCATCCTTTGTAGTGTCCATTGATTAAACATATTTCTACTCACGATACTACAGAACCAGAGAGGTTATTGACATCATATATTGTATTAAACAACAACGTGCTTTGAACAACATCTTAACGTAAATTAACTAGAAATATAACGTGGTGCTGTATTAAAAAAGTAACAATAATAATTAACATTCATATTAAATATGTTAAGTTATAAGCTTTTATCCAAACGATTTGTATACAGTGTCAGATTGTGTCGGTGTAGTCAGTTTCATACGCTGTTTTGATAAAAGCTTAACTAAACATATTTAATATGAATGTGTTGGTTTTCACATGGAGCGGCTCAAATGATCTACGTAATCAAACATCAACAACTTAAATGACGAATTACGATGATCAAACGTGATATAACAAAATCCATTTGAAAAAAAAAAACAGATACAAAAATTTTTTCGTCTCGAGAAAATAACAACATACAGTAAAAATTTTGGTTTACTTTATTGTGTTGAACAGGAAGACAATATTTTAACAAATTCTGACGCAGCCATACATCACCGCTATATAAGAATGTTGTTTTGTTATCAGATAAATGCTAAAAATCGACCTGAATTAAAGACGTTGTACATTTGTTTTTGTAAAATTGAAAAAAACAACAAAAAAAACAGATATATTTTGTTTTATTGGTGTGTAACACTAGCTGAAAATTATCTCTCAAAAATAATAAAAAAAAAACTTTCCGCAGCTAAGTTTCGCATTACACAAAAGTACTCATATTTCTAAAATATTAATATTGCTACACATTGCAAAATTTCCTGCACCTAACTGTTATTTACCTTGAGGAAAACAGCATTTCAGGATGAGATAGGTATTTCTTACATAACATTAAACACACTGTCGATTATTCCTTTTAACTTTAAAATATATACTCTGTTTCTCTCTCACCTTCCTTTAAAATTTCATGGCAAATCGGCGATGACTTAAGCATTGCTAGTCATATAAGAATTATAAATAATATATGCTAACGATTTGTTAAATGTAGAAGCGTGGGCGAAATTCTTTGACGATTCATTGAATACGATGTTATTAAAGCGGCATGCCTCCAGATCGTTTTCGACAACAAAAAAAAATTATTTTTTTAGATATCTTGAAATAAATGCTATATTACTTAAGAAGGCTTTAAAACTTAATTACTGACAAACTTTATGTTACAGAAACACATGAGAATTTGCTGTTTTTTTCTACTTTTTACGATGAAAATCGAAAAGCGTTTGTCACGCTTTTACTCCAGGTAAACTGTCTAGATTATAAATATCTATATTTTGAATTCATTATGCACTACTTCAGCTATAGCACTATTGGTTACGACGGCAGGAAAATGTTTTTATTGCCGCGGCGGTCCGGGGTTCGATTCTCGGCGCGGTCATAGTTTTTTCTTGATTTGGAACTTTTAAAATATTTTAGAAACAAAAATTCATATTCTAATGTTCATAATATGACCAAACTTCAATTTGAAAGAAAGATTTTTTTAGCCAAATCTGGAGGCATACTGCTTGAAGTATATCACTTGAATCTGTTTGTTGTATATATATTCGTTGATCTTACGATATCCTGTAGATACCTTACGGTACTTACAAGGTCATGTCAGGATTACTTCTTCGCTAACAACGTAGTGTCCGTTGTCATGTCGGAATCCTATTGCGACGACTTCTGCAGTGTATAAAACAGCTCGTGTCGTATCGGATCAAGTTTATCAGATAAAAGTCAATTGAGAACCTATTAAGTACTACTTTTTGAAATGATATTGGACAAAACATTTTGTAAAAATGAATTTAAAGGGAAAGGCAATGTTGTTTTGATGTTAATTCCATCTGCTGGGATTTCTTTAATCATTTAAAGAGAATTTCTACAGTTTTTTTTCCTATCATAGAATTTGTGCTGAAAACAATGAACAAATAAAAACAATGGGTCACCAGGCTTGTTTTTGTGAAAAGTTGTTTTGAACACACCCACTATTGCTGAAACTGTCAGCGATTTTTCAACATTTTAATAATTTTCTGCTTATTTATAAATACCAACCAAAATATGCACGAAGACAGCACAATAGCGTTTATTCTTTATACAGATTTTATTATATACTTATTTGATATCATAGTCATATTTGTAATACTATATCATTACAATAATTGATACAAATGAAAAAAATATCTTGTTTCGTATTTACTTTTGTAAACTTTTTTCAACGAAAAATACCCATAGTGAAGAATATTTTTTTTTAATTTTGAAAAAACTGTTTCATAGATTTTTTTCTTGTATATAAATAATTGTATTGTGAACATAAAAATGGCTAAAAATATATTGGTCACCAGACTAAATTTTATGTTAAGACTGCTTGAATAAATCGATCATATGAGCCGCACCATGAGAAAACCAACTGAGTGCGTTTGCGACCAGCATGGATCCAGACCAGCCTGCGCATCCGCAGGCTGTTTCTCTAATTGCAATAGGCTTTGAAAGCGAACAGTATGGATCTTGACCAGATTGCGTGGATGCGCAGGCTGGTCTGGACCCACGCTGGTCGCAAACGGACAATGTTTGTTTTCTGAAGGTGCGGCTCATATGTACTAGTACACTAGATCAAAATCTTTCTATACATAGTCTAATCCCCATCCTCATCCAAAATATATGGCAAAATTGTTGCAAGTTGTATGCAAATATTTCGTTATTTGCATATTAATATAATTCATAAAATACGTTCTTGTGTATTGTTTTCTTTTGTGATACTTTAAGTGTGAAGTTTGTTATCAGTGTACAAGAAGCTCGTTGTGAATTCATGTTATATAGTTTTATTTTTACTAGAAAAAAAATTTGAGTACACACTGATCGATATTTTTCTTTGAATTTAACTTCCGTTTACTAAAGTTAATATTCATGTCTTGTATTTTCAAATTTTTTACCTGAATCACTTTAACGCGATAAGGTCAAGTATCATCTAGTAAAGTCAGCGCGTAATAAATTTAGTCACGTCTACATAGATTAGGGAAGTGAGGATACGTTGTTAGGTGATGACTGAAAAACTTAAACGAAATTTAAGTCACATGCCCAAGAGAAATTAGAGGTGCGCTTTTTTGTTTTCTCGCTTACATTACTTATAAATGTCATAAAATAACTGTTATTTTCGGGCGTTATTAAAATACTACATTCATCCCTAAATTTAATTCATTTAATCACTGTATATCTATTATACATTTCGGACTATGCTGCTTATTTCGTTGTATACTGGTATGACTAGTTCTATAAGTTTTCTGTCAATATTCTGTTTTGAAGCAAATATAAGAATATTGCTGACTTATTATTATTATTATAATTATTATTATATACCACATTTATGTAGCACTCTTTTCATATAAAATACGTTCAAAAGTGCTTTAAATAAAAGCATATATATAATGTTCGATAAAAATGGTAACTGAACTACTATCATTTTACAATGAATGTAAAATTGCATTACGGTAATAAGGTACATAGCGTTTTAAATTAAAGGTAAGCAAATCAAAAACAAAATACAATAACGTACACAATTAACTGACCTATCAATCATACAGGTTAGAGCAGAATAGAACAGAATGAAGATATCTAACAGACAGAATTGACCAATATTGTGCCCGTGAAATGCAGCACAGCATGCAAACCGTCCCGGATGATTTGGTCAGTCCCCACATGCGCGATCCGGAGAACATAATTATATCATATATCCCACAGAAAAAAAAATCAGTTTATATTAATCTGTCACATTAGAGTTATTTATTAGTGATACTGACTGGCCGGCAAAGTACCTACATTATTCTACCAGATATTTAGTGAGACTATTGCAGCAGCTGAAGTCAGTGTAAAGGAAGCCCCATCCCTCCCATTCACAAAATAAATATTTGGTACTCATTTTTGCACTTAGTTATACCACTGCAGTCAGACTCTTACTTTCATTAAATCACCTGTTTGACTAATTGAAATTTTTAATACATTGCAAGACGCTTTTGTATGCATTGATCATATTTTTGATTCAAAGCTAATTCCAGATCCACGGTGTACTACATTGAAGTCGATGACAGAAAAAATACAGCGCCCGAACCGTTTCTCAAAACATATTCATGACATATCCAACATCAAACTTTCAGAGAATTGCTGTCAGATGCACTGTCTGTCATGGAAGCTCGGACCAACAATAAAGCATCGCAGCTAGCCAAGAGAATGCAGAACCTGAATATAACCTGCAATTCAGTGGATTACATCATATTGTGGACTTTCAGACAATGAAGAGGCACACCAACTGGCTAAACTAGGACCTTTTCAGAACAGCCAACAACACCTGTGAGGTACAAGGAGAAAGTCACCATCATCAAGGCACTAACGAGACCAAGGATGCTTTTCATCTCCATGATGGGTCTGAACAAGTAATACTGACCAGGCTTCGCTAAGGGCGCAACAAGCTCAATGCTTACTTGTACAAGAAATACAGACTGGCACCATCATCAACTTGTCCATGTGGTGAGGAAGATCAGACTACGGAGCATATACTTAAGCGATGTAAAAGGCATGACCAGGAGCGAGCTGCGACTGGGCCGACAGATACCTCAATCCACCAGAAACTGTATGGAGGCATTGGGGATCTGCGGCAAACCACAAGTTTCATCGTGGCTACTGGCCTGACAGTGTAGTTGCGAACGAAGAAGAAGAAGAGAATTTCAGTCGACTTAAACAAAGACACATACAGAACGACCATGCTACAGTACTATTATATCAAAACGTTTTACGCTGACATATCACATAATTATCTCTCTTTTATGGATAAAGCTTTTTTTAAGTCAATATGTAACAACAAAGTTGTTCTCGCTAGATACATTAGTCGGACAGATAAAATCGAGACCGTAACAAAAACTATCATATAATCCCCAAATAGTTGTTAAAGCGTGATAAAGCGTGTAAAACAAAGAAAAATGCATTTTACAAAGGCCTATAGACTGTTGAAAAAACAACAAATAAAACGATGTTAAACTGTAAAGAGGACAGACAGATTTCGCAATATCACTTAATTCCGGGATCAGTTACATTTTTTGGTATAAACTGCTGAATCTACATTTGGTGTTTGTTACAGATTATAAGTATCATTATATTTAATACAAGAATTCACATTTAAATGTAATATTACATTCGGATCTTTATTATATTCGTTAACCCCCCCTGAAATGCCCATAACGTGTTATTGCAACAGTTAGTGGTTTATGTGTTGTTGCATCTACTTCCGTTTTTTTTTAAACTTAATTTCATGATATAAACACCTATGCGCGTCATTATCTACTCTACATTTCGTTTACTTTAAATATATGTATATAAGTATCCCAATTATTAATTTTACAAAAATAGTTCAGGGCTTACGTTGATGTGATTCATTGCTGATGGAGGGTTTATCTATTTAGGCAGATAGTGTTCTTCGGTTCTGTTTCAGTTCTTGAAATTGGTAAGATTAAAATAGAACGAATTATATATATTACCTGCTGCAGAAAGACCCAGGATAAACATATTGGTAACTGTCCGCAAGGCTTGACACCTTAAAACTACAATCCAAAGAGAAGCATTGCCAATAGCACTAACGACAATTATTATGCACAACACTAAAACCTCAACCGCTGTTGATGCCGTCGGAATACTATCATCTCCGCCGTCGGCACCGTTCGAATTCATCTCCATTTATGTAACTAAAAGAACTACCCAGTCTAAATTGAGTTGTATATATTTTGTGCTATTCTATATGTGGAATAGTTTTTAAACTACATTAATGTTGTCTAAAATCTACTTGTCCAATTTCCGAAACGATAATTAGCTGTCAACAGCGCCAGATTCACGTACAGATAATAACATGTATCTGACAATAATACCGGTTATGCTACTAATTTAAAAGGATTGTCCTGATATTCCCTGCTGGGTTTCTCATCACCTTAATGTCCGTCGATTGATTAAATCTATTATCCACCAACTTGTGAATCATATTTTTACTAACAAGAAAATAATATTACATAATATTACCAGAATTGTCGTCTCATATATTATTCGCCTTATTTACTGTCTTTCATTTTTATACTTCTGCCATTTGCATGTTACAAATTGTATACAACAGAAATACTTAATGAATAGCGCACATATATGTGCACTTTAAGCTTAATTTTTACTTGCAAACATAATGTTAACGTTTGTTGAGAATCACTTAATCGGATATAAATAAGATTAAAGTTTTAATCCACATGATACTGGCTGCTTTAGTACATCCTGTGTTACAGCGCTATCGTCTGCATCATTACCTGCAACCATTTCATCTTTATCACTCCGTCCCGCCTTCTGTACATCATATGAGCCGCACTAAGAGAAAACCAACATAGTGCATTTGCGACCAGCATGGATCCAGACCAGCCTGCGCATCCGCGCAGTCTTGTCAGGATCCACGCTGTTCGCTAGCGGTTTCTCTAACTGCAACAGGCTTTGAAAGCGAACAGCATGGATCCTGACCAAATTGCGCGAATGCGCAGGCTGGTCTGGATCCATGCTGGTCGCAAATGCACTATGCTGGTTTCCCTATGGCGCGACTCATATAATAGTTCAGTTGAAATCAATGCCACTGATTTATGTTTTTATATATACCTGGGTGTTGTAACATGTTCGTCAACCGCAACTTACAAGTACACTTTTAAGCTCAAATTTCCGTATAGATAACACACATATGGAATTAAACACGTGAATAGGCAGAATGCTTTTCACCCTTAATATAAATCCTTATATAAACAACTTAATAAGAATTCCATCCACTTGTCTCCTCCGTAGCCAATTCATTTTCTGGTCATGTAAACGTTTGTCCAATAAATACCCTACCAGTGGTGCGTCCCAGTGCTGTGAAATAACTGAGCTACACAGATTAATGATTACTTTGATTTAATAAACCGATACTAATATTACTATGAAGTTTAACCAGAGACTAACATTAAAGACCTCTTCCATTTTCATCATATTTAGAAACTCAATTAGTTAATGAAGTTCTTTAATTTTTCGTAACATTTTAACAATACCAGTTCCTTAGCAATAGAGACATTTGATGAATTATTATGTCTTCTTGTTACATGTCTTAACTGTATAATTTGTAATCTTAATGCTTTAATGCTTTTAAATTATGTTAAAACAGAAGATGCTGGAGCACAATTGAATGATATGCTGAATGGCATGGTCAGTAGAGATGCACAAAACTTTCTCAGTCACAGCTTTAAAGGGAGGTAATAAAACTGGTTCAAAGATACTTACTGTAGTATATCTGATAAAACAATTACAATAAATAGAAATATACAGTAATAAAAAAAAAATCATACTAATATGAAAACATTATAAACTTAGTCATTATGACCATCTTAAATGAAGTGTTAAAAGTTAAAAAATAAGCATGTGCATTTTCTTCTAAAGATACGATACATAAACAAGCGAAATGGGTATTTTATCAATCAGAGTACGTAACAAATTTGAGCGTTTTAAGTAATAAAATATCCTTTTGAAAAGAATTCATCACACGTGTTTTAGTTTACGACCTCAAAACTTACTTTTATATTAAATGCTAGCTATATAGAGTTAATATTTTGAATATTTACGATGACTGGCAAAATTTGCATTTCATGACAGGTATGATTGCCGCATGAAACACAAATTAACATACACAGAGTTTTCGATCAAATAAATCTAATTTTATTTAGTAATATATCGCATTGAAACCTGTAGAGAATACTTGGACATGCTATCAGTTGAATGCACGAAAATGTTAATTGTATCAGTGAAAGCAACATTCTTACTTTTCTGTATGATCGTAAGTTTGCAACTTGCTCATGTTAGAAATAAATACATTAATACTGTTCTAAGAGTCAATTACATGTAAAAGTTACAAACACAACTGTAAATTAAATCAACTGATTCAAGCACAATCTCACATTTTCCTGCATAAATATATAAAATGATACTTCCGTAAAACGTAAAGTTCATCATAACAAGTAGAAGGGATGTAATTAGATAGATAGACTTTGTTCTTCAAGGTGATAAACTCGGTGGCCTCAGAGCTTCAATATTTTTGTGAGTTTTCTTTATCGAATTTAATTCAGAAACGAATTCATACACTCAAAACAACATTAGTTTTTTTATGTTTCAAAATCCAATGATATAATTAACTGATAAATGTTTGGTAATTTATAACGCGTTTTCAATGTAAATATTCGCATCATACACAACTGCCTTCTCTTCAATATCACCATGATCTAAAGTAGAATAGAATAGAATATCTTTTATTTCCAATTATATCTCGGGCATGACAATTTTGATATATACGCAAAGATCCAAAAGAGGTATCACTGACACTACAAATCGACAGAAAAAAAATATAATAGTAATAATAATCAATTATAATGTAATACTGGCAGAAATTTTTTGAAATAGTTTCGAAAAGGTCAGGTTGTATACGACAAGGCAGAAAAGCATGTTGATTACACACAAAAGAGTGGTCAATCGTTTAGTGTGTTGTGACCTATGATGATCAATAAATATCTTTGGAGGGCAAAAATCAAACTAAGCAACAGTGAAAATGTATTATTTGCTTCCTTTTTTCTCAAGCACTGAAGATGTTTAACCTAGACGCACTCGTTTAAGCTAAAACAACGAAACTTAATACCAACGAAAACTTAATGATTTCCCACTGTCTGTGGTAACATAGACGTTATCATGTTTTAGAAAAGTAAGTGTTATTTAGTAAATGTTGGCAACCACTTAAGTTGAGCATAATTTTGTTTGACTGCAATTTTATATAACACACTTAGTTACCTACTTTATGATATTTAAAGAATTGTCATTATAGACTGTGACATAATATGTTGAGAAAGGTTTATTAAAATTTTAATGCTTATGTACGTGATTGTATGTCATTGTATGTATAAGTGAGACTTACATACCAAAATAAAAACTCTTTTTTCTTACACAACCGGAAAACGTACTAATATAATAAATGGACTTAAAACAAACAGGATAGCAAAATCTTTATTAAATAAACAGAACGTCTTTAACAGGTGAACGGTGTTTCTTCTCACATAATTATCAATATACATAAGGTTAGACATATGGTAATTATGAAAAACTTTCTGTACCGTTCCAAAACAAGATAAAACTGATATATCAAAATTATAGTTATTTCAAAACTATGCCCCAGTCTTCTGACGGCACGATTTTATTTTGAAATTTGGTTACTAGTATCTTGTTGTGTTGAAATTGATGATTTTGGCTCATTTAAACAATGTAACAGACCAAGATAAAAGTAGAAACGCATTTTACCGACGACAGCATGTTCTCACTAGTTCGAAAAAAATAGAACGTTAACGTTAATACGTATGTCTAAAGTAATTTGACGTAAGGTTCACAGACCAAGCAGACGATGATGTTAGTACTTCTTTCCCTATTTATCGAGCTGGATAAAAAAGCGTTTTTATGCATTGTTAGAAAAAGTCTCATACGAAATCACGAAAATATCATCAAAACATTGATAGAAACCCGTTTATATCTAACAAAATACGAACATTTAACTGTATAGCACGTAATTACGTACTCCACGGGAGTCTTTGTCGTTTTTGAAGGATATATGTGCTTGATCAACACTTATATACTTATTATGGTAACCACAGCATAGCAAACATCGATTAAAAACGATACTATAACTGCAGAGATTGTAGGCATTTGATTCGTTACTTTATTCCCGTGCGTCTAATTTCACTTATTGTAAACATGGATCAGTTTGCTGTTAATAATTGTAATTAGATACTCTGTGATAAAATTTTGATAAGCATCATCGCATTAAATTGGACTTTTATAGCTATACATTTAGTTTATTACATTTATAAAATTCCATTGCAGTTCATTTTTATTACGAAAATGAAGTACATGATAGTTTCTTATGTAATAATGATATTTGGGATTTGCATTCATTTACTATATTGGATTTGGAATAATACTCAAGACCACTGGCGAAATGCAACTAAGCCGAGAAAAGGAAGCTCGTAATAGATTAAAAGTGCAATACTTGAATGAATAGTTGACATCAAGATTAGTCCTATTCCAGTGTCATATTTCATGGTTTAGTTTAAATCTGATTTTTATTGAGTTCATATCCCCTCACATAAATTTAAGGTCAATTGTTTGCATTACATGCCATATGCTAAATGTCGTTGAGATAGAATGTAATATATTTCTTGTTTGAGATGTTTTATTGCCTTTTTTTTGTTATTTATATCCTGCGTCGCTTGTTCAATACTTAAATGTAAATATAAAATTAAACTTATGTAAAAAATGAAACAAAATATTACCTGCTGCAGAAAGACCTAGGATGAACATATTGGTGACTGTCCTCAAGGACCGAGACCTTAACACCACAATCCAGAGTGAAGTATTACCGATAACACTAAACACGATTATTATGCACAACACTAGAGCCTCAACCACCTTTGATCCTGTCGATATACTATCATCCGTACCGTCGGCAACGTAAGGAATCGACATCATTTGTATAACCTAACACAAAAACAGCGGCGCTTTCGACATTTATAACTGTTCACTAACATATCATATATTACAAGTCGTGCATTCAAACAACGTGTTTTTTATAGATTACAACGTGCATCATCATTTTCCAAAGGTGACCTTAGTCTCGAATTACTCGATTACCAAATGTTATGCATGACATAAGCTGCATCTTTTTTCTTTCTTTTTTTAAATTGCGCACTGATAGTACACACATCTCCACTTCCTATTAGACATGCTTGCAAACTGATCACTTAAACTGACACAAGATAACTAAATTCAATTTAAACTTCAACAGCGTATATAAAATTATCTGATGAAATGTGAATACACTAATGCAAAATACAATCCTATCCTATGCAAAAAATAGTAAATAGAATTCTTTATTAACTCCACATGGGAAGAGTACATGGTATGTTATGCATGCATATATACACTTAACTTAGAGTAATTATTTAAAGTACAATTTTCTCTTTTTAATGTTTTCCTCGGGCAAGTTTAAATCCTTATTGTCGTTTTCACATATTTACTATTGTACTTTTGTCAATGTGCACCCTTCCTTCCTTATTTGTTGATTTAACTTTTTAATGCTGCAGATCTCAGTGTTACCATGTCCATATTACAATTTTTCGAATCGTCGTATGTTTGAATTATATAGTTAAATGCAGTCAAATAAGAAGTTTAGTGGTTTCGCTTTTCGTTGTTTTAATATATTCCTAGAGCGGTCAGTCTTCCGTCGCTTCCATTTAAGTAAAACCAATGCAGTGTCACGATGTGTTTATGACAGTTGCATGCGTTATCAAATCAATATTGCATCTTTCGTTGCAGTGTGTATAAGAAGAAATTATACCAGCTACTTCCTGATCAGATTCACTGACAAACTATTTTAGCATGTCTTCTCTCGCAATAGACATACCTTTCCACCAACACACCTACCTACCTACCTACCTACCTACCTTCCTACTTATCTATCTAACTACCTACCTTACATACCTACCTACTTACCTACCTAACTACCTACCTTACCTAACTACCTACCTTATCTACCTAACTTACCTACCTACTTACCTACCTAACTGCCGACCTACCAAACTACCTACCTTACCTACCTACCTGCCTTTCTATCTAACCGATCTGTCAGTCTGTCGTTCCGTGTTTGACACCGATAGTTCGGTTGGTCAGCCTGTCTATCTGTCTATCTGTCTATGAAACCGATCTCTATCATATTCTGTTAAATTCTGATTGGTCCGACGGTCTGTCTTATATAAAGTTAATCGAGTTTCATGAGAGATTTGTTTTTAAGTATTTTTCATATAGAATGCATTCAATATATACTGCTACATTAGAGAAAGGCTATTGTTTGAAAGGAATATCATAAATGTATTAGAACGTACGTACGTACGAAACAGTTTTCGCAAATTAAAGTTTAGGCGTATAATTATGATCTGACGAAAACTTAGCACATCGACACTTTGTTACTGTATTGCCTATTGACGAGAATTTCAGATAAGATAAAAACCTAGATGTAAAAACCAAACCGAAGGAAATTTCTCAAGTTTACATCCAATTTCCTCAAATCGTTTGATCTTATACTCTTTACTGTTGTATCTTTACTATTTTATGTTAATCCGGATTGTGTACTACAGTTTCCGCGGAGTAAATTTTTGTAATTTCATAACACTGCACATCATAGTAAAAGGTCATTTTTAATTTTGTTTGTGCTTCAGTGGAAGAAACTATCGAATCGTCTACTGTTTTATACTATCTAAGTAGGAGTGTGGCACATTACATGCCGTTTAAGTTTGCGTTAACTTTAGAACTTACCTAGAATTGAGTTTTTATTATTTCGCCCCTTAGATTTGCAAACATGTACATCCTTGTGTTAATTTCCACACTAAATAAAACTAACATATCCTCCAAAAATTACAATTTTCTATTTTCCTACTGGTCCAGGGGTGATTTGTTATAATTATGTTTTTATTTATCCTAAGTGCTATGGCACGCGCGAGTGAAGCATTTTTTATTCTAATATGCTTGCCTCTATTAAAACACTCTTACGCTAGAATGACGTCACGTTAGCGTGCGATGACGTCAACGTTTTTTGTTGCGACAAAGAAAGAGCGCTTCTATATTTCATCTACTGTTTTAGATTAAGGGCATATTAGAATCGAAATAATTGATACTTTTTTACACTCGGGCGGTAATACGTCGTACAAATAATTCTAAATGGGCTGCGCCCTCGTAATATTATTACGCCCGACGTATAACCGCCCATCGTGCATAAATAGTAATAAAACACTCTTTTGCAATAATTTTTTTTCTTAATTAAACGTAAAATTGATTTATTTGAGCCGCACCATGAGAAAACTAACATAGTGCGTTTGCGACCAGCATGGATCAAGATCAGCCTGCACATCCGCGCAGTCTGGTTAGGATCTATGCCGTTCGCTTTCAAAATCTATTGCAATTAGAGAAACTTTTAGTGAACAGCATGGATCCTGACCAGACTGTGCGGATGCGCAGGCTGGTCTGGATCCATGCTGGTCGCAAATGCACTATGTTGGTTTTCTCATGGTGCGACTCAAGTTGTATTTGATTTGTTTATGAATTTCATTGTCAATTACAAATAACAATGAAAGACGAAAGAGGTAGAATGGTAAGCAGATATTCAATATTTCCATTCACTGACCTTTTATTTTACTGCCTCTGCCGTCACACAAATGTTTATTTACCCGTCTTCTTCCGGATTTACTATTTGTTAGTTTTAAGATCATTTTTCCATACACTCGGGGCTTATATGTCCTACTTTGAATGGCCAAGTGCTGTGACATAACTGAGTACACAGACTAATGATGAACGTGATTAAATCAATCAAGACTATTAGTCAATCTTATTTATACAGGTTGATATTGCATATTGTCAATTTAATTCATTCTTCTTTAATTACATAGGGACCGGAAACTCCATGTTTTACATTTTTGAATTTCATATAGGATACGTGCCGTCATCTTAATGTGAGCCATCCCGCTTTTTATTTATGCCAGTTTTGTGAATTCATTTTATGCTATTGAACAAAGTTATAATAATTGTATGATATTGTATGTGCTTATTTAAGAAATAATAAATCTGTTCCTGTATTTTATCAGTTAATAAAATATGGACAGGAGTTTGGATGTGTAATAATGCTACGCACTCGTGATTTAATTATTCGCACCTGAAAGTCTGCTCATATTTTATTAACTAATAAAATTATTGGAACATATTTATTATTTCGATTCTAACAACGCAAGAAATTCGCATTTTGCAGTACTATATTTTCAGCGTAATACGTCATTCGGATCATATGCAGTTACAATTTAGTCCCATGGTTAGAAAGTGTTTAGCCAGTGGAACGTAAACATACTTGTTCCTTTTTTATAAGATTTTGAGAAGTATTTATAAACTGGCTATCTAAACAGCTTGCAAATTATTTATGAACAGAATAATCAAATTAGGCTAGTTGACCCTGTCTTACGAGTTACAAGCTCAACTTAAATATGACGTCACATCATTATGACGTCATACATTATGTTAGACATTTATGACGTCACCGCTGAATCGTAATTGAGTTAACTGAATTTGTCGTAGAGATCAAAACGTGTTTTACGGTCATACACATAAGTCATAATGGCTTTCTATCATAACTATGTTTTTGAAATGTTGTTTTCAACCGTTTAGCCCTGAAATATTTCGTATATAATGGAATATAAGTAGAATCTCTTATGTCACAATCGTAGGGGGTGAAATGTAACAGCCAACCATATTTTATCGCAGATTTATCTATAGGAGATTCCGCTATATGTTTATATAGCGGTTGCTGCGGATCATGTTAGAATCGTACGTAATAAAAAGTAAATAAGCTTTGCATTGAAAAATACAGAACTGTACTTTAGTGGAATAATATTGCGACACAAAGCTATTTATAATCGAGATTACCGCCTAAAAGACTTAAATGTAGAGCAAAACTACGTATGCATAACAAATCAAACAGACAAAAAAAGAAGTTTATTTGTCTTTATTGGCAAGAGTGATAAAAGTACACTTAACACAATTTCGGGATTAATTAGGCTGCATAGAATTACATTCCCTGTAGAGTAAACATTAATTGGAAACCTGTATATATTTACGCAAACTGATGCTGACCCGAAGTTAAGTTAAAGTCAAGTGTAGTTCATTGTCCACAAAACACAAGGTTAATACTAATACCAATATATCGATAAAGCACAGAACCATCCGTTTACAGCATAATTTACCATGTATTCCCGGGGCTTTCTGGTGGTATATAATGTATAAAAATTGAAACTAATCATAATTTACCATGTCTTCCTGGGTTTTTCTGGTGGTCTATAATGTATAAAAATAGAAACGTGTGTCTCCGGAAATGCCGCTTGGTCCCCAGATAAGTTTAACAAAACGTTCCAACTAAGGTAGCAGATGGTAGTTTCCAGCCACAGATTCGAATTGGCCATTTTCTTAGAATCAGGTGCCAGACAGTCAATGGAGATGCATGTCTTGGTCCTTAAGGTAGCAGTTGGTAGTTTCCAGCCACAGATTCGAATTGGCCAGGGTCAAAATCTGTCATTAGAGATAAAACCTTGAAGTGAAGGCTGTTTTGATGTTTGAAATATTTGTTGATGTGAGTTTGTGATTAACAAGTTTAAGAATGGTATGTTGCAGAAATTCTGGCAGATACGAATGTAAGCTTGATGGCATCATTTTCATTTAACTGCTTGAAATGCATATATACCACTATCAGTATTGAGCGTCTCGTGAACTGTCAAATGTCATATAGGCCTCACACAGTTGAAAATAGTGAAAAAAGTAATCGGTTGACAGGTATTTTTGTCCAGCTCTGCAAGTAATACTTGAAACTGAGTACAGAATGCAAGTGGCCATTTGGCTCTATCATTTCTCCTTACATTTTAAGGCCAGTTGGAGATATGGCTAATTTGGGCTGAAATGTCATGTATTTTCGCGGGCTGAAATTGTCTTTCAGGTGGCTTGTGGATTTAAAAATCTATGCTTTGTATGAAGTTTACTATGTATTTTATTTCTTCTTCAATTAAGATGTAAACCGGTATCTTTTTATTTTCAGGTCTGCATCTCGTAAGATATCGGAAGCCGTCTGACTTGGCCACATCGCTCGGAAGTCCGAAGTACTAGAAAAAACCGCCATCTGCTACCTAACTATTTCTGCCACCATCAAGATAATCTGGTTCCCGTCGTACCGCAAACAGTACCGATATTATACTAGTAGTGAAAGGGGAAGGAACTCCAGACTACCATCAAGGTTAAAGGTCAGTAATTCAAATCCTTCTTTGTTTCATATAAAAAACGACAACTTCATGTCGTCTTTACGTATCTTTAGAGAACATCACTTTTTCCTACACCAATTTTTCATGAAAGTTCTATCACAAACTAACGAAAAAATGAAAAGAAAATAGGGGGTTGAATAGTTCCTAGTGAAATGCCAGTCAGTTGTGGTCTGCTACCCTAAAAATGGCGCATATTTGCTCTCCTCCGCGCAATAAACACCTACTTCCGGTTTCGATCTGCAAAACTTGCCATGTGGGTTGTATGAACATGAAAACCGTCCCATTTCATGCAGAATGTATTCTAGTAGCGAAAAAGTGTGATGAAAGCACTCGTTCTACACGAATTTACGCAGAAAATGGGAAAATTAGGATCTATTTATTATGGACTTCTTTCGACTACACCACGGAAGCACATTTTCGACCGAATTACTGACCTTATTCCTATAAGAAATGTTTCTTATCAAATTTCACACCATTTTCATCTCTATTTCCAAGAAAGATGTAATACCAAACATATTGCCAAGTTTCATTGTGAAATTTCGAGATTTTAGAGAAATATAGACATTTAATAGAAGCCACCCCCTACCCATTTAAAGGGCTAAATTTTGGACTTATGGACCTTTTATTGTATATTTTGGTAAAAGTTCCACTCTTTTGCATCATTTTTCACTGGGATTTTGAAATATCATTCATTCCATCATGAATAAGACCCAGAAGGATGCATTTTGTGCATTTTCTGACATTCTGGAGACAAAGTATTGGCCTTTTAATCCCAGAAATCGCTGCTGAAATAGGCGCATATACATAAAATAAGGTCAAAATTCAAAAAATGTCGAATTTCATTATTATTTTGCACTGGAAACACTCTTTTATATCATATACAACCGATTTATGGCTATAAAGACTAATTGCGATGTGTCTCGAGAATAGTCTTATTTCAGCTCTTATAGGTTAAAGGTCAGTAATTCAAATCCTTCTTTGTTTCATATAAAAAACGACAACTTCATGTCGTCTTTACGTATCTTTAGAGAACATCACTTTTTCCTACACCAATTTTTCATGAAAGTTCTATCACAAACTAACGAAAAAATGAAAAGAAAATAGGGGGTTGAATAGTTCCTAGTGAAATGCCAGTCAGTTGTGGTCTGCTACCCTAAAAATGGCGCATATTTGCTCTCCTCCGCGCAATAAACACCTACTTCCGGTTTCGATCTGCAAAACTTGCCATGTGGTTGTATGAACATGAAAACCGTCCCATTTCATGCAGAATGTATTCTAGTAGCGAAAAAGTGTGATGAAAGCACTCGTTCTACACGAATTTACGCAGAAAATGGGAAAATTAGGATCTATTTATTATGGACTTCTTTCGACTACACCACGGAAGCACATTTTCGACCGAATTACTGACCTTATTCCTATAAGAAATGTTTCTTATCAAATTTCACACCATTTTCATCTCTATTTCCAAGAAAGATGTAATACCAAACATATTGCCAAGTTTCATTGTGAAATTTCGAGATTTTAGAGAAATATAGACATTTAATAGAAGCCACCCCCTACCCATTTAAAGGGCTAAATTTTGGACTTATGGACCTTTTATTGTATATTTTGGTAAAAGTTCCACTCTTTTGCATCATTTTTCACTGGGATTTTGAAATATCATTCATTCCGTCATGAATAAGACCCAGAAGGATGCATTTTGTGCATTTTCTGACATTCTGGAGACAAAGTATTGGCCTTTTAATCCCAGAAATCGCTGCTGAAATAGGCGCATATACATAAAATAAGGTCAAAATTCAAAAAATGTCGAATTTCATTATTATTTTGCACTGGAAACACTCTTTTATATCATATACAACCGATTTATGGCTATAAAGACTAATTGCGATGTGTCTCGAGAATAGTCTTATTTCAGCTCTTATAGGTTAAAGGTCAGTAATTCAAATCCTTCTTTGTTTCATATAAAAAACGACAACTTCATGTCGTCTTTACGTATCTTTAGAGAACATCACTTTTTCCTACACCAATTTTTCATGAAAGTTCTATCACAAACTAACGAAAAAATGAAAAGAAAATAGGGGGTTGAATAGTTCCTAGTGAAATGCCAGTCAGTTGTGGTCTGCTACCCTAAAAATGGCGCATATTTGCTCTCCTCCGCGCAATAAACACCTACTTCCGGTTTCGATCTGCAAAACTTGCCATGTGGGTTGTATGAACATGAAAACCGTCCCATTTCATGCAGAATGTATTCTAGTAGCGAAAAAGTGTGATGAAAGCACTCGTTCTACACGAATTTACGCAGAAAATGGGAAAATTAGGATCTATTTATTATGGACTTCTTTCGACTACACCACGGAAGCACATTTTCGACCGAATTACTGACCTTATTCCTCAAGGGAATATCAGAAGAACAATAACATAAGCAATGTTAAGTGAAATGACGTCATAAACATTTCAACTTTTGATGTACTTTTACTAAATACATGTATGTTGTGTCATACAATAAGGTCTAAAACTGTTACTTTGATACAATAAAACAATTGTTGGCATATAAGTAATCTTTTATGCTGTGTTATTGCGAAATCTTTATTTATCGTGATTTCAACCGGTCTAATCACATATAATGGTAATTTGGCTTGCTTAACGGCGTCAAAATATGAGCCGCGCCGTGAGAAAAACCAATAGAGTGTGTTTGCGACCAGCATGGAGCCAGACCAGCCTGCGCATCCGCGCAGTCTGGTCAGGATCCATGCCGTTCGCTAATGGTTTCTCTAATTGCAGTAGGCTTTGAAAGCGAACAGCCTGGAATGCGAATTAAGCTGCGAATGCGCAGGCTGGTCTAGATCCATGCTAGTCGCAAACGCACTATGTTGGTTTTCTCATGGTGCATATATACATATTATTCGCAGTAAGGTCATAAATTCTGACCGAAGGTCTAGCTGCTTGCCACTTTCTAATTCTAAAACAGTTTGCTTTGTAATTAGTCAACTTATCACTCATTTGTTACCCAATATTGCGCCCCAACCCCTTTATACACAAGTCTCTTTTACCTTTTCCCCTACTACACTTGCACTAATCAATTCTAGACGAAAAAATGTAAAAGTGTTTTTCTTTCTCTTACAGCTTTCCTACCTGCCTGCGGATTGTTGGTGGTTCTATAAACGTGCCTGCCAATGCCAGTAATTTAACTTAATGTGCAAGTCGTGTTTTTTTTTTCTCCACAGTATAAAGCTCAAAGTACGCAATATATAAATATAATTGTGCCAAAGTGGCGTTAAACCAAACTAAAAAAAATAATATAATAATTGTACACCCCACAACTCTTGATATACTTAGATGCAAGTATGTGCAAATTATTTGTACAGGGATTAGACAAAAATGAACGTTATTATGTATGATGCACTTTATCTTTTTATCAAACATTTTGCTTTCCACTCATCTTCACATGAACAAACGACCATTGTGTATAAAACAGACAGTTTTCCCATGATTATATTTCAAGATTAAAATCTGAAAGCTGACATTGCAAATATCTTAACGTTTTACAAAAGCTGTGTTTAATGGAAACCATTCATTTTTTTACTTTTAAACACTGTTAATTTTCGAACCAATGTTACACTGATGAACTGCGTGTTTCCAGACCACGCTTCTACGAACAGAATTACTAATTTTCGGATTAGAGTCCCGTGTATAGTAGACTGGCTCCCGTCCCTGTTTGTTCTTATTTACATAAATCAGTTTTCTTCATTTAGAGGGAAGTAACTCCAGAAGGTTGTTTCAACATTGACATTTTTTATTTCCCCTGGCTCCAAACATAGTTCAGCCATCAGATAAAACTGTGCTATTTTAGAGGCTTAGAAATTTCTTATGAAATGTTTCCAGTATTAATATAAAAAATTACCATGCAGCCAGGGAGCCAGGCTACGTGTATAGGAGCTGTACACTTTTACCACACTAAACACACATGGAGATTGTTGAATTAGTGCATTTTCTATTTCTATTATATCTTGCACTCTAAATAAGAACCGTCTGGAAGAGTCGCCAAAATGGGTTACCGAAATAATTAATAAACTTAAATTGACACCACTGTCAAGGGACAGGACGTGACCTGGTTGCACACTTACTTCGAGCGAGCGAAATAAGTTGCAAACTTGCAAAATGGCGGATATTTGCTATAATTATCGCACGTTCGCTTGTTTCTTTTTTCATCTGTTAAGTGTGTTCATATGGTATTTTGAACTCTACGGATATGTGCATGCATTAGATCTATGTCTACGTCACACTCGGTTTTAAGTTTAGCTTCGTAGACTTCAAAGTTGTCGAAGTTACTGAAGGTATAAAATGGTCATATGCATGTTTTGATATTTGAACGGGCATGTTCCTAGTCCTTTTATAATGATTACGATCAAACTAGCCTGTTCTAGTACTCTTAAACGAGACAAAACAATTGATTGTGAACATTTCATAAAAGTTCTGCATATTCATTGATGATTGTATACCCAGATAAATCTTGTTCAAGCCCTTTTTTGTTGCAAACTTGTACAAAAAGTTATTCCAGACGCAAACCTTTACTTTGAAAATAGTGTCAAACAAGTCGATTGTTTTTTATGTACATGTGATCAGGCCTAGAGTTGTACATTTTGTGCAGTATCACGCGGCCCTTTGCTGTTTTAAAATAACAGTTTATTTGATAAAAGCCTTGTTATGTTTTTATGTGTGGCAGTGTATTCAAAAACCTGTCACATATATTCACCATTACGATACAATGTGTATTGTGCAATAACTAGACCCCTTATCGCAAATGTCAATGTCAGAGATACCTAAGTTACATTTCTTTTATTGTTAGTATATGTAATTTCTTCCATTGTATGGAATAAAGTTACCTGTGTTTTCAACAATATCCCCACTGATAATTCAAAGCACTGAAAGTGCTGACAGCAAGGGGCTCATTGCAGATCAGGGATGTCAGTTGGATAACATAATGTATATACTCAGTAATACCTGCCTATTAAGTACCGCCATTAAAGTCAGATACATTCAAAAACGCTCTTTGTTTTGTTGATTTCATGCCGGATTTCAACAGACTCTCAGTAAGAACCTATAGAGTGTGAGTCACGACTCGTGACAACTTTTTCACATAAACAGGGCCCGTATTCATAAAGAATCTTAGATAGAAATATATCTTAGAAGTCATCATTTTCTAAGTATTTCTCATTTTTGACTTAAAATGTGTCTTAGAAACATTTTTGCCTAAGAATTGTTCTAAGAACGAAATCTGGCTTAGAAATTATCTTAAGTAGGTGATTTTTCTCTTAAAATTTAAGACAGGTAGCCACTTATCTTAACTTTTAAGAATTATCTTAGAAAAGTAAAAATAAAATGGACGCCAATGACCGCAGTTAACAGTTTTTCATGAATTGCATAAAGCTTAATTTAACTTGTGACGGGCTTTCCGCGTCATAGGTAGCACCTAATTTCATATTAAATATAGGCATAGAAATGAAACTAAGAAAAACATTTTCTTATACTTTTTTCGCTAAGATTTTTCTAAGTCGCTTTATGAATAAGAACTTAAGAATTTCTCTTAGCTAAGTCTAAAAAAATAAGATAAGAAATATCTTAGAGTTGATTCTAAGATTCTTTATGAATACGAGCCCAGGTCAATGGCCGAGTGAACGTCACTGGAATGAGTAACAGAGATGGGCTCCGCAGAGCTGAACGCAGTTAAAGGAGATATCAATATTCTGATGCGCTAGACCATGACTAAGACATGATCACTCGTAATTACAAACTTACAGAAAAATCAGATTAACATAAACGCTATCCCACAAAATCAGCCATTATACTTACTGTACAATAATAACAACGAGGAGAGGACTACACAATAATCAAAATCTCGACAACTTTCTACCAGCTAATACAAAAATGTTCCTTTTTGTGATACCAGTTTATCACCATTTCTCTAACTGATTTTAAGTTAAGTACTTCTTCAATTGTTTCTTTGTTTTTGTAGTTAATAATATCCAGCCAGAAGATATGTAAAAAAATAAAACCAACAGAAAAATATATTACCTGCTGCCGAAAGACCTAGGATGAACATATTGGTGACTGTCCTCAAGGACCGAGACCTTAACACCACAATCCAGAGTGAAGTATTACCGATAACACTAAACACTATTATTATGCACAACACTAAGGCCTCAACCACCTTTGATCCTGTAGATGAACTACTATCGGCGCCGTCGACAACGTAAAACGTCATTTGTATAACTTGAATGTTTGTCGTATACCCATTTATCGAAAGTCCTAAATAATGATGGATTTACATACAGAAATCGTCCGTGTATATCACAATCCTACGTTCGTCATGTAAACAGTGTACCCTGATAATCCCGGCATGATTCATCAGTCATCTGTTAAATGTCTTTTGATTAAATCTATATTTTCGCCCACAAGTAAACTATATATTGTTACTTTCAAGAAAATAATCCTTTATAACAAGCAAGGTTATTGACATTTACGAATTGTCATCTCATACATCATATGAGCCATGCCATGAGAAAACAAACATAGTGCATTTGCGACCAGCATGGATCCAGACCAGCCTGCACATCCGTGCAGCCTGTCAGGATCCATGTGTTCGCTTTCTAAGCCAATTGCAATTAGAGAAACCATTAGCGAAGAGCATGGATCCTGATCAGATTGCGCGGATGCGCAGACTGGTCTGGATCCATGCTGGTCGCAAATGCACTATGTTGGTTTTCTCATGGCGCGGCTCAATTATATTTCAAATCATCTATTGCGAACAACGTGATTTGGAAAAGATCTAAGTTAACGTTCATAAAACTTACATGTAACACTGTATTCTAACTCATGTTGTCACATTTTTGTTTGCATTATTCAATTACATTGTATTTGAAAAATTACCGTATCACAAATAAATCAAATAAGAAAAAAGCATATAATTTATTTTTACTGCAATTTCCTATATGTCAAATGGGATTTATTTAAACTGACGACGAGCTAGCTAAGTTTAAATATCAACATGTTATCTGTAAGTAAATAAAATATAAATATTTTCTTGATACGTTGGTTTACTCATCATAAATAATAAACATTTTTATATTGTTCTCATCAATCGACAAACTATTATAAATAACTAGACTTAGTTCAACCTATTGTGCCAGGATTTGATACGATGTTATTGGGTACACTAATTAAATAAAATCTTTATTATATTCACGATGGTCTCCTTTGTATATTTATAAGGCAATGCAAGATTACTATTCTTCCTCAAAAACATCATCATCTTTTTGTCAAACTGTGACGCATTCGATGGGGATTAAAACTTGGCGTACGATAACGACAAAGCTATTTAAAACTCCTTATCAAAATGACACTGGGTAGGACGTTTGCATAAACGACAAGTTAAACTTTATGTAATTGTCAGTTATGGGTGTAACGGATGTTTCAACATAATTGCAATTAGATTCTAGTTAATCTACCCAATGTCAGGAATTCCAATACCAACGCCTGATGCTATGACATTTTTTTTCAAGTCGCTTATTCAATAATTAGACGATGGCCTGCATAAGACCATTACTTTTCAGCTACAAAATATACAAGTCCGCTTCAAGAGTTTACTACATAATAATCTCCATTTCCCATTGTTAGCACTAGTTATAAAAGACAGTGTAAATATAATAAATCCACCATGGGATAAGCTCTAACATTTGTATCAAAATACCAGGCTGAATAAAGTATTTATTTACCAATAACTCTGCCACCTCAAACTATTCAGAACCACCTTACTTCTATCTAGGCATAAGCCGATACATATTCTAGTTAATTTTCAAATACGAGTTTCAAGGCCCGTATGCTATCACTATTAATACATCACCGACAACCTGGGAATTAATTAACAATTTCTCAACAGTCGTTCAGTCTCATATGTCCTATGTATTACGTATAAAGAGAGTTATTGTTACAGTATCACATAAAGACAACCTGGCGTTAAAAGTTAATGATACCTTTATTTTATACAATAGTCGGATAAGGCTCAACGAGCTATATTGTTCGTGTCTAGTATCTATATATAAAAAAGGTTTGTTTAAAACTGCAAAGCAATTTATTTTGTTATAGCTGAGTTACACCACACCCTTATATATTGGTGTTATTATATCGTAAGCGTCGAGGCTCCAGGTGTAAAGGAATTTAGGTTCTAAATAAAGATGTATTTTTCTGAATGTTTACGATTATTCTTCCCCATCAAAAGTCACAGATGATAGGTAGCTCGTATAGGGCGCGCTAAAGGTAGCAGTTGGTATTTTCCAGCCTTAGATGCGAATTGGACAGGTCAAAATTTAAAATAAAGGTAAGTATCAAAACTGACAGCCGAACTGAACGGAATTAGTGCCCTGAAGTTGGTCAGATTCGAAACTACGAATGTTGATTACTGGCTCTATGTGCAAATGTCAAAACAACAGAGACCTAAATCAAGAAAGAGTACTGAAAAAAAGTAATAGGTTGACAGATACTTTTATTATGCAGAATAGGTACAGGAGAGGCTTTTGTTCAAGGCACTGTGCTTTGTTGGACTCCTGCTTTTCCCCTAACATTTTGCCACAAGACCAAATATGGCAATATTTTGGAAAAATTGTCAATATTTTCTCGAACCCATGTTTCACTATTAGCTACCTATGGACTACAGGGTCTTATAAATGGCAAATATTTCTATTGGATTTTAAGAAAGCATACAAATACATGATTACTATATGCTTTATTTCTTTCAAATCACATTGTTTAGTTGATTTCTGCTTAATCCAAGTAAGACGGTCTCCGACCGGCTTGCGAAAAGTTCCAAAACTGGCATCTGCTACCAAAACGCTAGTACCTTCTCATAACATTGCTGCTGTAGCAGTCATTGTAGTTTCGATTAGCGTATACTATTTTATTTTAGCGCGATTGTGATGAAGCTTTAAGCTTATTTGAATCACTTTCGAGTCCGCTTCTTTAAAAAGCAGTACTGGAGTCATATGAAAAGTCATGGTCGTTTCCCCAATGGGTCTCGAACCCATGACCCTTGGGTTGAGGGTTCGAGCCCCATTGGGTCACGACTATGACTTCTCATACGACACCAGCATTGTAGCAGAGGACTTGAAACTTAAAACGTTGCGGAATGTCCCTTGTATGTAGTTAGTTTGGAGTTGCTTGCGGAAAACAAATGTGTAACGCGAAATCAAGAATATTGTATGTATCTGACCCAATCTCCTTCGCAGATGTCTCAACTTACAGGAAAGCGACCTCTGCCATCACAAACAATTATATCAAGATTGTTCATTTTTTTCAATTGGATTATATTTCAAAGGTTTAAAGCTAATATGGTTGGTAATATGAAAAACAATCCACAAATGTTTTTAACATTCAATTGTCATATTTGGTTAACTTATAAGAAATTCAATTTTGAAGGTAATTAGATAAATTTACATTTGGGCAATGTATCAAAAATAGAAAGCGGAAATGTATTATCTGGGTCATCGACGCACTGTGCTGCTATTCGAATCTAGACTGCATGGCTAACAGAAAGGAAACAGACGGGGTCAAAAAAGGGAAATGATAATGCATTTGAGCCGCGTCATGAGAAAACCAACATAGTGGGTTTGCGTTATCCGCTCAGTCTGGTCCGGATCCATGCTGGTCGCAAACCCACTATGTTGGTTTTCTCATGGCGCGGCTCATTTACATGTACGATAACAGCAGTTCTGGAAAATACAATAATTAATATTTGATACATGTTCATTATTTGGTGGTCAATTCAAAATGCATGTATATTTGGTTAATTCTTAACAGTTTGGCAAAGGTAAAGTAATATGATTGCCTTTATAAGACTCAATAAATCTCAAGAGAAAAAAAAGAAAATAATAATTGAATAGCTTTCCAACGGAAATGTTATTTTTATAATCACTTGATATTTGTGACGACTGTAGGGAGTCTAGTTCCTGACCAAGTTAGAATAACTGAAATTCTTAAATCTGTTACCACCTGCTTAAATAAAGCGGCATTAAAAAATATAAACTCCGTATTTTCCGTTCTCACAATAAGTCCGGCATTTTACCAATCTGAATATCTAAAAGATGTCTTAACCAAAGCGGTTTCTTTTCCAGATGTACAGATTCCTTTGCACTGTAATTCATTTAAAGCAGTTAGCTTTGAAGGGAGTTTCAGCTGATATTTTATGGAACAAAGTGAAATTAAACAGTAATTTTATCAGGAAAAACGATACCGTGTTATCTGAAAAAGTGCTTTTAAAGATGGCGCCTAAAACAACTAGACTAAGTGACAAATCATACAAACAGAGCCTCGCCTATTTCTAAACTAGTGCAAATCAAAATATCACAAGACTCATATTGAAGTGCAAACTTATGATTTGAAACGGGACTATTTGGAATAAATATACAACGAAATAGACTTTTTTTTCAAGAAATCTACAAATACATTTTTAAACATTTAGTATGATTCTAAAGAAATATCCACTGCCGAAAAAACTGCCAGTATCTAATCCGTTATAAAAAATACGCTTATTTGCAACGTATCATTGTTTATTTGCTATAAGCAGTTTGTTGAAGGGTAACTAGCACAACACAGTGTCTACAAAAGACATATAACATAATGTTTAATTCACCTCTACTGATTGTAGATTTAGTAATCTGATCATGTAAATATTTCTGAAAAATCATCATTATAATTGTATTTAATTTACAAAATTTGTAAATACTAAAAACACAAAATTTCTCTTTCTTAATTATTCAATGTCTGCACCGGAAGAGCATGGATTGGTGGTTTTGAATGGGTGTCATGAACATGGTGCTGTATAAATAGGATCAAACAATATGTCTATATCATTTCAAATTCGAAAAGAAACTGCGCTAACTTCCATTATGTGCCTTAAGATGACAACGATTAATATTATGTTCTCTCAGTTGAACTGCTAAATTCTAAAACGAACTTGTGAGACAGGATTAACAATTTACGGTTTGACAATATATTTACATTCTCCCCATTCGTTCTATTGAAAATTTCGACATTTATTTTGGATAAACCGCAACAAGAAAGGCGCAAATAGGTAACGCTGATTAGTGATACCGTGTCGCATTTTAAACGACGTCCACGTGATATCAGGGAAAACGTTCTTTAAATTACGTCGTTTAAGTTCCGTCAAGACTGACTAGGAAGCTGATTATCATTTTAAATACACCAAACTTTGTGCAGTTTAAAATGTGAAAAAAACTAGTTTATAAATGGAAAGAACAATATAATGTAAGACAAGACAAGACAATGTTGTACACATATTGGTACATCGTTATATACAAACAAAATAATAAATGTAATTCGTATGAATCAGTGAACTAAATACATATAGTAGAAAAATATATACAGTATTTTGTGAATATTATGGAATCGTCTAGTTAAAGCCAGACAATTTGAATGAAATATGCGTGTATACATTTCTATAAATATTATACACTAGATGAAGAACAATACTGACGTTAAGTGGAGAATGAAGCAGTTTCAGATAAAAATTCAAAGATAGCATGGATTCAGTATTAACTGCAAATAGAGAATGAAACAGATTTAAGTGATAAAAGTATGGATTACTACATTTAAGGTGTCGTTACTAGGGAAGGCAATCCGTAGATGAATTCTATACTATTTTCTTAACTAATATAACTAACAAATATTTGACCCTTTCAGAGTGGTTTCAAAGGAAAGACCTTTTTAATGAATTAATACACTCGTCACGTCCTTACCAAACAAAACGACCTTGCGTAAATGAATAAAATATTACCTGCTGCAGAAAGACAGAGGATGAACATACTGGTAACGGTCCTCAAGGCTCGAGACCTTAACACCACTATCCAAAGTGACACATTGCCAATAACACTAACGGCGACTATTACACTCACTAGGAAAGCCTCAACCGCCTTTGTAGCCGCCGATATGGGTTCATCAGTGTCATCGGCACCATCAGTGATCATTGTCATTTATTATGTTTAAGAAAACGTGGTCTGATTGCCACTCGATCGATAATAATCAGTATACTCACAAGTAGATAAGTATCGTCCGACACACCTAGTGCGCTAGTCAGTTGAACGAAGAAATATCTTGAGCACTGTTTACTATCCAGAGAAAACAGTATGACTACATACCAGTTTGACATAAAATGATGAAAAAAATATCACATACTAGCACTTCATTGAGAATGGCGTGATTAAACCAATCCTGTTTAACAAATGAACGTGTTTAATTTCCACCTTTAACAAGGCTGAGTTATTAGAAAAGAGTCACCGCGTTGACAGTATCAGTTAACATCACAGCAGTCTCAAGTTGTACCTCTTATTTTAGTTTATCTACATATATAATCTATATAATTATTCAATACTTTTTCATCGTACGTACAATACTAGAAACACTAAAACTTTGTACAATAAATATTTTAATTCAAGATATAAATCTGTTGATAAGCCAACATCCTCATCAAATGTTTACCCTATAATACACTATACATAATGTATACTCATCTCACTGTCTGAACCCAATTTTCGAGTTTACGTTAATTTTTCCCTCGTCTTTTGATCGTTATCGTATATTTATCATCCCGATGCAATTTGCAAATCCTATATCATTTTAGTTGCACTACACATTTCTACAATATGACGTATTTCAGAATTCCTTAAATCTTTGAATTTTCTTCACTGGTTGAAATTCATTTGAATAACAAATATAACATATTAAGTAAACAATCTTCTAGTTGGTTTATTGGGAAGTATGATCTAGAACATTCGCATGTTCTTTTCGCAGCTATCTTTCCGCTTCTCATCGGGTACACGTCTTCATCACTGTTTTGAATATAATAACGCTTTCTTTTACATGTATCATTTTAAAAAACAATTCCATCAGTACCTTCTGCCACAATATGTAAGTTTGTCGCAGAGCAAACATGATTCTGTTATACCTTATGTCCGAAAAATGTTCATTAGCATACACGTATTATTGTAACATACACAGTTTAGCAATGATAGTCTGAATTCCTAGATAACATATAAAAATGAACAAAATGTTGTCTGACTTACAATCAGCTTTAAATCTTTGATAGTTATCACGTAACGCGCGAACAAATTATAACTACTGCTTCTGTCCGAGCGAAATATCTAATACCTTTTTCACTTGAATTCTCCCAGTGTTTATTCTTTAAATATGAGCCGTAGACATAATTAATCAGTTAATGTCATTTGAACGTTTGACATTTGACGGAACCTGATTTAACAATATCACAACAAAGATTAGTATCTATCACAAATTAATCAGACAGTTCACTACTGCTTCAATATAAGTATAGGTGAGACATTATTGTGCCGCAGCCATAGAAGTATTTGTTTACCTGCGATAATTCGACTCCGAGGTTGAAAGAAACAATTCACAAGATACAAAAAAGGAAAAATGACTGAGTAGCAAAAAGATACAAACGTATAGCGGAACAAAGGGATTCATACTGAATATTTGCTGATTAACTCTTGTTCTGAATATAGATTCTGGTACGTACGAGTTATGTATGTATTTAAAAGCGGTGCCTCATATGCTACTCAGGACAAATGACTGAGTAGCAAAAAGATACAAAAGTTTAGCGGAACAAATGGATTCATACTGAATATTTGCTGATAAAATTCTGTTTTGAATATAAATTCTGGTACGTACGAGTTATGTATGTAAAAGCGATGCCTCATATGCTACGAACAAAGCTGGATCTACATGAACGGTCTTAACACTTGTCATGCTGGACACGATTTATTCTGTCTTTGCGGCCAGTGTAGATCATGATCAGCCTGAACATCCGTGCAGTCTGATTAAGATCTGCACTGTTCGCGATTCAGTCAGTATCTTTTTGATAAGAACCCCTTTTAACAGCAAATGGCACTGTCCAAATTGAAAGACGGACAAGTTAATTATAGCAATTTACTAGGGTAATGGTCGTACGCAAATATTACTTGGTTAGAATCGCAATAGGTATTGAAAGTAAGGTGACGACGGTGAGCAGGCTGAATTGACAACTGCTACTACAGCATCTGCTGCTACTGATACTTTTGCTACTAGCATGGTCCCCCACGGTACCGGTGCACTTAACGTAAATGACAAACAATAAACAAATCATAACTTACCTGAACAAATTATGACTGCCTGTTCATTCACCTGTATTCTTTTATTTCTTTATTTAGTCCCAAAACACATCTCCCAAACTTTGAACTGTGACCTCTGAGAAATGTCAATAAACAACAACATATTGAAGAGCATATTGGGAAACAACTCAACGTAACCGGTGCAACAGTAAATAAGTAAAATATAGAAGACCAGTCTTGCAATAATTACATCACACACTTACAATGTCTCAATCAGTCACATAAAATGTTTTAACTGTTAAAATATTGATGTCTAACAGATGAAATTTAACCTTAACAAGAAAATCAACAGCAACACTGGAACAGTCAACTTTATGCAATTTTACTTAATTTTCCTCACAGCGAGGGCACTTGAAATAATCATTTCTACTCAGAGCTCTGACTTTTGAGCAAGTTTTTAAGTGTGTACAATGGCCACAAACATCAAATTTCTTGCAATTACAACACTTCTCTTCTTCAGAAATTTCAGATTCTGAGTCAGACTGAGAGTCTTCTGACAGAAGTGGAATAGGTCCGCCATACTTGGAGGTTCCAAATGTACTTGGCTTTGAAATAGGCGCTGTAGAAATATGTGGTTGTGCACACTTGGAGCTTTTTCAGACTTTGTGCATCCAGTGTTTGGCTGACTTTTATTTGCTTGAGCTACAAGAACATCTTGCACTGATTTTTTATGAAAAGCGCCATATAGGAAAGTGGAACAAACTTCTTTTTTGGTTTTGATACCGGCTTAGTTATAGTCCTTGACTTGAAAAAGCTGTCTTCCGTTTTTGAAGAATTAGAGAAGTTGTCTTCCATTTCTGAAGATTCAAAGTTGGGAACAGGTTGACTGTTGTCATGCTGAGGACCTTCTTGTGTGGGTTGGGATTTCTCGGCATAAATAGTTGATGATGAAATCTGAGAATCAACAATAGCCTGTCTGTCAAAAGGATGAATACCAGTTCTTCGAAATGCTGAAATAAGATTTTCTGCAGAAAGCGCTTTTAAATAAGGTTTGCTAGTAAGACTTGCAATCTGGTACTTTGTAACATTCATGCCTGGGTTTCTTTTCATGAAGTTCTGACATTCGGAGTAGTACATTGATTTGAAGGGTCCAAACATCCAAAGGCTGCGTTACATGGCTTGAGCGAGGAGGAAGTACGAATAAAAAAACCTTGTTCTTCTTTGCCCAGTCAGTCAGAGAAAGAGAGGTATGAGATCTATGTCCATCATAGAGGATCAGGGATTTGGATCCATCAATATTTCTAGTAAGATTTGCATAAGCTGCCGAGTGGTTCTTCAAATAATTCTCAAATATACATGTATTGGACCAGCCTGTATTGGACATTTCACCGGCAGAACCAGGGCATGCATCATTCACAAATTCAGGATTCCAACGTTGTCCTTGAAATACATAGTAAGGATGTATGGAGTTGCCTAAAGCATTTCCAGAGGCAATGAAAGTTACTGTTTGCGATTTTGATGAAGTTGGCTAGTGTTTTTTATCACAAACAATTTTAGGTGGAGAATGTTCAGATCTGACACCTGTTTCATCAATGTTGAAAATATATTGTGGTTTATCAGTCAAATCATTATCTGTTAAGATAGAACCAAGCTCATTGTAGTAGTTGTTGAGAGCTTCCCTGGAGGCAGACTTGGTACGTGCAATTGACAGCTTCTGAGGTTTCTTTACACACAAACAGGCCACCTTTTCAAAAGACCATAACACCAATTATCACTCAGGGACTCTTTGGCTCTAACTTGTTTGCCTAGAGATTTTGCATAATCCCATGTCATATGCTGGATTGAATATTTGTTTTAACCATAGCCGATACTTGCCATATACGTAATGTGGTTGACAAGTTTCTGTTCTTCTACATTTGAAAAGATATTGTCAAAACCAATATGACACTCAAGCGGTACCAGTCCTAAATGCCTGTCTTTTAATGTTGACTCTGGAACAGCATAGTCCCTGGCTGCCCTATAAACTGAAACACCCTTCCTAGTTGCCTCAAGTGCTCTCCTAAGGTTGTCTCGATCATACTGCAGCTTCCTTTTCTTCGTAGGAAGACCATGCGAAAAAAGAAAAGCAATCATAACCAACAAACTCCAATTTAAACACAGGTCTGAATGGCGTTCCATACTTTTACTTTTTCCAGCCAAAACTTGTTACCATGTTGTCATGTGATTTTAATAAATGACTAAATGACGTCAGGAGCTGTCAGAACTGTCAAACTTGTTTTTGGAAAGTGCACAAACAAACTATATTTTTGTGAGGAAAGGGAAAATTCGCAAGGATATTTGCATGAAAAAAGTGATAAATTATAAGGTATGTGTAAAATTACTCACCAGAAATCGGTCCATATCTCTTTTTACGGTTGAGTAACGCGAGTTACTAGAGCGTGTAAAGTAAACAATCGGCAGGTGGCGCTGTGCAATGATATCACGAGATTTGTATTTACACCGGTACCGTGGGGCCACCAGTATCACAGAGTGGGAGTATACTACTGCCAGTTACACGTATTTGCTTCTGTACTGCTGCTACTGCTACGGCCAATTTCACTTTTATAATACTGCGTCTGCTGCTACTGCTGCTGGTACTACTATTACTGTTGTCTATTACAGCTACTGCAAATTTCCTTTTTTTGCTACGATTACTACTGTCGTACTGCTACTACAACTGTATTGCCACTGCTGCTGCTGCTGCTGCTATTACTGATATTGCACCAGCTAATTTCACGTTTTTGCTCTTGCCACTGCCACTGGCAGTTACACGTTTTTGCTACTGTACGAGTGCTTCTGCTACTGCCAATTTCACTTTTTTGCCACTGCTGCTATGATTGCTGCTGCTGCTAATTTCACGTTTTAGCTACTGCTACTGCATTTTCTAATTTTGCTACTCCTATGCATCTCATGTATCCATTGCGAAGAGGGGAAATTACATAAGATGCGATTTTCCGCAGTCAGATTCCACAGAGAATATAAGCTTCAAAGAGATGTATTTCCTTTTTACTTAATAAGCTGGTGAGACTTTGTTTGTTTGAGCATAGATTCCAGCGAAGGCAAACATTACGATCAATCATGTGAAGTTTTTCCGTAGATCTAGTCAGATGACAAACCAGTAATACTATGGCAAAGTGGTCATTTATTGACTTTAGTGACGTAGGTCCATGCTAAGCGTCTCCTTGGAATTGTTTAATACATGTACATAGCGTTTCCATGCCGTTTTTCGACGAGGGGTGTTCATTCCTTCATTAATCAGTTGTCCTTTTATGACCACTTCGGTCATGATTGAAAAAAGTAAAACTTCTGAATATAAGTTTTTGGATGCAGCTAAGGAAAATAAACCGGTTGAACTGGTGTGTCCTCATACCTGAACTATGTAGACTAGATAAGTCAAGCTATCAAAATATAGTATGTAAGACTAAAATGTGTATGTCGAAAATGTTGAAAAATACTATCTCGTTAATAACACAGACAGAATTCATAAGCCAACAATGACAATAGCCCATCTGTTTTCCCTGTTATTTTGTTCACATTTATCCTTTGGGTTTATCGTGATAATTGATTAACTTTTCCTTTTTCTTGATCTGTCAGGTGTGTAATATGTAACTTCACGCAACATCGTCGTTATACTCTTAGATTGTTTATGTAATTTTTAAAGATTTTACGTGAAAAAGCAAACACATTAAAAAGCTAAAGATAAATGGTGTTAAATAGTTTTCACTGAGGCAGCATAATAAAACAAATATTTCTTTATATTGAAAAATTTCATGCTTTGGTGCAAATTTCTTCACAGGTACGAGTATATATTATTTATTTAACCGCGGTGACCTGATAACAGTTCAGTAAAAATCGTTGAAAAAAGCTTCGAGCGGAATAAAACAAAACATTAAAATTTTATTTAATTTTGATTGACAGGACCTACAGTCATCTGAAACACTACAATTCTTTACGCAACAAATAGACATTAGAATACTTTAATGTTGTTAAGAAACAATATATCCCAAACAGTGATTTGTGGTTGAATAAGTTTAGACGCAAAGGAATTAAATGTCGAGGGCGCAGCCCAAGTGGTATAATAATACGTATCTAAACGAAATCAAGATTTTTATTCACAGCAAATTACCGTTCGAAATGTAATATTTCGATTCTTTTTACGGCCGTCACACAATACTTAAAAAACTCACTTATCATTAGTATTAATCACTGAAATAGAATTTTGTTGTAGCCCAAATGTGTATTATCATGTGTTATTGAAATAAAATTATTTCTTGCGAAAATGACTGTTTATTTTATGCTAACTAATGATATACTGTATTCTATCAGTTAAATATTTTCATATTTCATCACTCACACTGTGAAAATATGAAATCTATATTTTCACACTGTGAGAGATATAGCTCCGCCCCCTCATTACATTGTGTATGAATTTTAAATTAGTTGCTTAAAACAGGATGAAAATTGTAGCCGCATTTTGTTCTTTATAGTATATTTCTCGATTCAAATTATTTTACTTAAAGAGAATTTCATATCGTTATGCAGCAAAAAATAAAACAAAATGGAACTTTATGTTGCATGCGTCCTTATAACGTCACAGCACGTCAGACGTCATGTCTGTTTACGCGCGTCTGTTTCCCGCGCTGAGATTAAAATAGTTGCAAAATGCACATCTCAACGTAATTGAACATAAAATAAAAAGAAAATTTGTTTGTTTTTCGTGAAAATAGAATATATCTCACCTCGAAGTGAGAAAATTTTCACATTTTCACTCACGCTACGCGCTCGTGAAAATATTTGATATTTTCTCACTTCTCAGTGAGATATATTCCATATTCACTCAAAACAAACAAATATCCTCTATATATCACTATCTTAGTATAACCTTACAAATCAGGAAAAGTATCGTAATATTTCATATAATATTAAGTATTTATTCATTTGGTTTATTATGACAAGTGTGTTCTTTTCAATTTTCTTGATCTGTCAGGTGTATAATGTGTAATTTTACGCAACATTACTCGTTATGTTCGTATTTTGTTTATTCAATTTTCAGCGATATATCGTGACACAGCAAACAAAGTGATACGCTATATTTATATGAAAAAAATATGTTAAAATATGTTCGACTGGCGGATATTAATATGGATGTTAGGGTTACAAGTTACACATTTCTTTATCTGTCATGAACAAACTTAATCAAACCAAATCTGCTGTTACGTCCATGTACTGTGCATTATGCTTCCAATGATCTTTTCGTATATCTTATTTGACATTGAAGTTACTTTAGTTCATTTCAAATATACATGTATATACACAAACATTATGTTTCCGCTTCATAAAAAGTGGTCGGCAGAATATCATTTGTGTTACTCGGACAGTCTGTCTATGTCTATGAACCAACATGATTGAGCACCTTGCTCACGGCGTATTGCTGGGAAACTATAACAATTATGAAGTCTTTTAGTACCACTTATTGTTCTTTTATCTTTATTTTTAACTGAAAAAAAAACAGGAAAAATAAGAAAGAAAAAAAAAACAACAACACAATTTTGAACCTCAACGCTTCACAAATTAGTAAAATTATCTTTTAATTTCATTTCTTTAAATTTAAGGCGAGATTGATATTAGTATAAAACTGTTGTCTGTATGGACAAACATTACTTACTTTAAATTAAATGAATGTAGATTTGATAGGAAACTGTAAATATATAAGCGATTTCATATTACACTTGTTTAACGTTCAAATATTAGCCAAAGACTTAGACCAACTTCTGTATAAGTACCCCACTCCACAATTCATTGTAAATTCTATCTTAAGTGCATCTTAAAGTCAGTGATAATATAATAGCTGTAAACTTTAAAGTATTTGGAAAATGCAGGTTGTTTATTTTAGAGTTATCAATTTCATCATATACTGAATGTTCAGTCTTAAAATGCAGTGCTGCTGCAGGTAAGAGACCTTCCTGCAGTGAATAATAAAATAAATATGGAAGGAATTATAAACTTCAAATATGGTCGATTTTTTTTTAAAGAAAACACGCATGTCTCCAAAAGCATTTAATCTTTTCGAAGCATTTTTAGGAAAAATAGCAAAAGTGAAAGTGAAGATTAACATAAAAGGTATACTGAAAGTGACAAGTTTAGATGTATAGACGTAATGTTTAACATCAAATGGCAAAAGTTCAACGAAATTCCCCTTTTCATTATATCAAATTTGAAATTGCCTTATATTGATTTTCAGTCGATAGTCAATACACGTATTTTATCTAAAGGCAACAAATCTGTTCGAAGGGAAGAGGATGCTCAGCGTAGTACATATTTTAAAATTCAATGTTGTTTTAAAGTGCTTCTGCCAATGATTTTGTATCCATTTTAAAAACAGAAGGACATTTAACATGAAATGTGAACACGAACTATTTACGTTTTCAGTTTAATTTCTTCCGGCCGAAACATGGCATTTAATGTCGATACTCCGTTAAATCAAACTCACACGCACACTCGTAAGAGAAAACCCAACGAACAAAAATGAAACATATCAAATCATCGCAAGATATAATTCTATTTATCCTACCATTACGCATTTATCAGGCCGATATCTGCCTGCCGTGTAAACTTGAGGTTTATCCGGTCAATACAGGTTTATATGCAACTGACGGACTACTTTTTCAAGTATATGTGCTATAGGCAGTGTAAACTGGGCCAAGGGTTCGAAGCTCAAACATTTTATCATTTTACGAGGACACCCGCGGTAAAAAAAAAACATTAAAAAAAATGGTTGTCTCTATCCAAGTAAACCCAACACGGAATGGTACGGTGACGGTTTTTAAAGTCTGGGTGAATCGACCTTGACTTTGTGTTTTTGGGCGTTCACTTATTTTAGTTAAAAATCTACACAAATAACCAGATTTAATCTTGACTTTGTGTTTTTTGGCGTTCACTTATTTTAGTTAAAAATCTTCACAAATAACCAGATTTAATTAGTCGTTGATTGTAATTATTGGATCTAAACCATTCATGGTGGAAGGAATTTCATTTATCTCACATTTTCTTGTACGGAAACGTAGTAAAATTTAAGTCTCAAGCGTGGTTTTCGGCTGTATTTTATCCGAGTCAAAACCATTTTGCTTGTTTTGTACACGAATGCCCTGTTAGCACCGATGATTTATAATACACAGAACTTCAGAAGGCAAAGTATGAGGTAATAATGTTTTATTGTAAGGAATCATGTGTAACTGGATCAAGCCTCGGGTGGATAAACCTTTCTCCAACTCGCTGGATAAACTTAAGTTAAGAAAGACAGTAACCTAATATTCTCTATTTATATTCCTACTACACCCTATTTCTGAAAGTCCCCAAAATGCGCATTAAAGCTGTGTTTTATTAGAACGTGTAAATAACATTTGTAACAAAACAGTGGAGCAGAGTCTGATTTTACTAGACAATGGTAAAACATCCCGTAAACTGAGTGTGCCTTACTGATTACTAATTAAAAAACCGAATTTCAAAATATATAATGCACTATTTCTTCTGAGTTGTATTTTTGTTTGTTTTGATTTTTGCCCATAAAGTAGAAGGACTGATAACTATTTAAAACAACATTACCTGCAGCAGATAGACATAGGACGAACATATTGGTAATAGTCCTCAAGGCTCGAGTCCAAAGTACAATCCAAAGTGACGCATTACCAATAACACTAAATGTGATTATTATACATAGCACTAAAGCCTCAGCTGCTTTTGTTCCTGCCGAAGAGTATTCGTCGGTGCCTTTAGCACTATCAGACGTCATGGTCTGATACAAACTCATCGAGTATCTTTTGAGTAACAGCAGCGCAATTTCACATTAAGTAAAGTTAATCTTTCTGACTATTCTATTAGGTCAACGGTACTTTTGTAGAGGCATCCACTGTTTAAAAAACGTTTCAGACCACTTTTACTTTCTAGAAATAATAATACGATTGTACAGTTAGACATTTCATAGTCATATACTAGTATCATCTTGTAAATGACGTTCTTTGATAGATCTTTTATATCCTTGTATACAATTTTCTTATCATTTTTACATACATATATTTGAATACTGTTCTTTACCATCTAGGTATATAACTGAACCAGTCGTTTTTCTTTACTTTTCTTGCTTTCTTCCTTGTTTGATCTTTATTGCTTAATTTCATGTAAATTTATATATATTATTATATTATAATTCGCACAAAAAGCTACTGACAGATTCCTACATTAATTTTTCGGTTCTAGTCATTTCTACCGATTTGTATTCATCAAATACATAAATATCTTAAAATTCATTTCCTACATTCCTATTTAGTTATGTCAACGTTCGACGTAAGACCAAATATTGTAACCTGGATGAGCTACATAAGTAGATGATTATCGTCCACTAATTAGTTACACGGATGCCGATAGTATAGGTATAATTGAGACTCTATTGGTTCGGAGTCCCAATAGGGAAGACGATAAAGTGCATACGGAAGTGTTTGTCCGCGCTATTCAATTTGACCTTAAACTGAAGGCAAATTAATTAAATATTTCCCTAGATAGAGACATAGTGTATCAACTGGAATTGATAAGTCACGGCAATATATTGAACTATTTGAAGACTAAACAGATGAAATAAATGAGCTGCCGTCTGGTAAGAATCCATCACGATCAATTATTTTCAATCACATTGACACAGATCGTGTCTTGTATGTCGACATGCTAACTTTTAAAACACACAAAAAGTGCCTCTGCTTTATGCAATCGCTATTGTGTCCGTCTGTACATTTGTACGATCATATGTTCAAAAGATTGTTCTGTTAAGTATTTGCATGCACATAAAAACGTTTGATTTCAATGTATATAATTTGGAAGACTGAAAAGATTTACATAGTATCATTTTTAGCGGAGTTATGAAATGTGTGTTCTCTCTTTGTCGCCACCCATTGATTTGCAGCTCTAAATTCACATTGGTTCTAATTGGATGACTTCTAGTGGACGGACTGTTCTGTTGTTGAAATGATTGCAAAAACATGGAAACTGGTAAAGATAAAAAGCGTTATGGTGTCTTTAAACCTGTACGATTCAATTTATTAAAAGAACATTTAGAAAGACGATTACGCAGATATGAAATGATAGATTACATTGGCATCCTGTGGAATTTTGTAGAAGTTATGTCCAATTCCTGGTCAAAATTTTCCCTTTCGTGTCCACTTCGGTTGTGAATGGAAATGACGTTATATAGCCTTAAACACACTTTGTATAGTTTCTACGGATAGGAATATGTAGACGCATGGTGATTAGTGACATGTTCGCTTAAATGTATATATGTGCAAACTAAGGAATATTGAAACTACCACTTAAGGCGAAACGGATGAAGAAAACATTCATTGTCCATACTGGGGTCGAATGTCTGTGTTGAAAAAGATATGAAACACAATAAAACACGTTTGTTTCGTTAAACATATTTTATTGTCGTTTTACACTTATATCTGTTCATTATTTATTTCTTGCATCATTTACGTGACTTACATACTTCCAATTTGAAACATCTCTTTTGAAAAATGAGCTGTTCTTATTCTACTCGCTTTTCAATACACGTACAACTTTTGCATCCGCCGTCATTTCGATTCGAAAAGAAAGTGTAAGGTTCACATAAAAATTTGATTTTACATTTATGTGATACGCAAACACAAACATATGTAGTGATTCACTTATCTCTACATTTTGCAAGCAGAATATTATCCTAGTATATCCAGAGACACTAGGAATAAATTATTTTACTGACAGTTTTAGTTTTATTTTGTATATTGCATAGAAATTCAAAAATAACTATTTATTGAGGATCGATACAATAGGCGGCAACTCATAAGGCTAAAACACAATTTTTGTGATCACTCTTCAGACTTTTATAACAATGCATATTGTCAACATTTCTGCTAAAGGTTCAGATATACGATAACGTAAATCAATAGGCCATCACGCCGCCAAATCACAAATAAATAACAAAATTATTCGTTTCAAGTTTATGAGTAATCAAACGCATCACCTTATTATAATTACATGGCAACGTCGGAAGATACCAATGCAAAACGCATAGGAAAGGCGTCAGATCTGTGTAGAATACAATATAACTCCTCCGTTAAATTTTGAATAAATTTTAACGTGTTGAGAAGCATCAGAATGTTTCGCGTGCACTAATTTATAAATGGCATCGCACATTTGGTACAGGCCATTCACAAATAGCGTCCCAAAGATGACAGCACCGGAGATATCAAAGATATAAAAACGCCGACGGCGGGCAAATGAGAGAAATATCTGAAATGGTATGATGCTGCAACTATACAAAGGACTATATACTTATCACCGACTTTTAAATGCCACGAGTACCTGTGTGATAAAATCCACGGATTTCGAAAGTGTATTGCAGGGAATATTATTAGAAAGCGCGAGCATTACGTTAAATGGTAAAAAGTAATTACGTGCGCCGGTTGCCGTTAAAAGTGCAGTTAAATGACCAGGTATTCTGTAGCGTGATAAAAAATTACCGCACTCATCCTGCCAATAGATTATTTCTGTCCCTGGATAAAGGTTGCATTTTCGTACGTGCACGGGTTAATGTACTTGTGGGATTTTGTTTTATATTTCAGTAAGAGACTAATGGGCCCGTCTTATCAATATCGTAACTTTACAAACAAAAAAACTTGCGAGGTGAATTCCTTACGAGAATAAATATGATTCTCGCAAACCATTTTATCATCGTTATCATAAATCCGCATATCTCAATCCTCTTACTTTTCTCATAACTGGTTAAACACAGTGACGTAGACTATATTTTTTGACGTTGTGTAAATAAAACGAGCAATTGCTTAAAAACAAACCAATTAATCTTAATAAACATTCAATATTACCTTATAGGCATATTTTACAATAACCATTTTTTTTACGCGGACCGGTAGAATGTTCCAAAACACACTTGTATGTGTGAGTATTTATTCACATGTAGAAACTTTAAAGTTCAGATGATATTCAGGTGTTCGTCTGTGTGAATTTGGATTGGTTAAAAAGCAATTTTTACACATGCGTATCCAGGAAGAACTGATGTTGTGTAAATGAACGAAGTTCAGTGTGCATTTTTCACTTTAGTTTGAATAAATTGTGTTACAATATTTTATTATCTCGGGATTTATCCAATTCAATTTGACCCAAAATGTAGGAAGTAACTGCCCGGAGATTTACCATTTTAGATATAGATCTGTCTAAACGTCCTGAAATTGGTTTATCGTATGCAATTGTAAAAATGTTTCATTTTCGGATTGAAGTAAAAATGTTAAACAATAATCAGTTCTCGAAAAATCGTTTGCGAGGGTTACTGGGCTGATGCTTTAGACTGGTTTGGTCTGTAGCAAATCTAATAGGTTTTCATCATTATCTTCAGCACAGCCGTTGGTTTATAATTGTATAACAACTGTTTTAATACAGACATACGTTATTTTGTCATCCTTTTATCAAACAAACTAGATAATTACATCTTTCACATTTTGAAATATTGCATTTTTGTTGGTCATTTTGACAGCTCTACTTTCACTTTCATTTTGCAATTTTTGCATTGTTTTGAGATGTACATGGTGTGTATCAATTTTAACTCCCGAGTACCTGGAGACATATATTAGACATACAATAATCATAAAAGTTATGACCAAATACTTTTGAAAAAGATGTTTGATATCTTCTACAAAATAGAACGTGAACAGCCAAAGTACATGTTATATAGCACAAAACATGTTGTTCAATAGTGAATAACCTGTATTGAAAGTTCCTTCTACCTATTATGAACATTTGGTGTATTATTTATGGCAAACGTAGGCCTATGTGGCGTAAAAACTAAAACACAAATGCAACCAAGGATAGGTTTCAAAAGGCTTTACAAGAACCTTAAATGTAAAATTAATGTTCATCTCCAAGACATAATTTTTATTTTATGCTAGCTGGTGAAATACTGAAAAATATCAGTGAGACATTTCTCTATATCACTCACAGGGTCAAATTTCTTTTTTTTCCAGAAAAAATATCTCCCTTGAAATATATTCTTCAATTACTTCCCTTTGTTGCCTTAATAATTACTTGTACCCCATGGTTATCCTTATTTTTAAGCCATACACGAGTTGTATACTGGTAGATAATCCTGTATACAACAAGGTAACTATACTCAAGTTTTCAAAAGAAATAATGGTAATACTCTAGAAATATTACCTTCAAGTTGGTGAACTTGCCATTCACGCATGTGTGTGCTTCCTCATCTTTTCACCTGTTTGCTATCGTTTGGAAGATTTTTCTGGCGACAGCACATTTAGCTGGTTGTTGTCTTGGTGAATTATCACTAGACATCAACTCAACCTTACGTAATATGCATCATATTCGTCGAAGTACTTTCCCAGCCAGTTGTCCGAGTTGTATTCAACCCAAATTTAGCGGCATAATTTGTTATGCTATGCAGCTCCAAGATTAATATTTCCTAGCTACTTCTATTGAATCTATGATAATATTTAATTCTGCAGCTTGATTTACCTAGGTCTTTCTGTTATTCCTCAGTTGTTAACGTCTTTCGTGTTTTTTTCTAATGTGACCTTCAACACCAAAATCATCAAGGGTCATCTATTGACCACATGTAAGTATTCCATTAAGTTAAAGTAAAGTAAGAGCAGTCGTTATCATTTAGATATTAAGCGGAACTATTTTCAGTCTCGCTGTCTGTGACCTTGGCCTTCGGCCAACTGACACTTAAAAGATGTGTCATTTACTGACAAAAAATTATATCGGAGTCCTATGAAATTTGCAGGCAGTTGGCCAATGGGTTCTTTAAGTATTGAGCCGAAATCATTTTCAGCCTGGCAGTCACTGTAACCTTTGAGCAATTGATCTGATCTGAAACGATCATTTATTAACACAGCCAGTAATGATGAAGTATTAGGTCTGTAGGCTAAAGCGCTCTTAAGGTATAGAGCAAACACTACCTTCCGTCTCAGTGTCAGTATAATCTTGGCCTTCAACTTACTGATAAAACCCCCAAAAACAATGGAGTTCATTTACTGACCACAAAATATCTTCCTATAATGTTTAAAGGCAGTAGGCCAAAACACTCTTAAATTATAGATCAGAAATTGATTTCAGTTTCAAAATTATCTTGGCCTTGACCTTTAACTTCTTGACCCCTAAATCAATAGGTGTCATCTACTGACTACTGGCAACCATCCTATGAAGTTTAACTACTGCTGGCCCAAGTATTCTGAAATCATTGATCAGAAACCATGGCCAAGACCAACAATGAGCAAAACAATATGCCACTTCTTCTTTGAAAGGGACACACTATGGTCTTTTGACCTGAATTTCCCGCTATGTGATGTAAAGAGACAAAAGAGCTCTTGACAAATTGTCCATTAATAGCGGTAGTATTTTCATCAGTCATATTAAACTGCGACTACACAGCATATATTTATAATTAATAACAATTATTTTATGACTGATTCCTATTTAACACAATGATTAAGTGGTGTAGCTTAAAACATACAAAAAAGGAATCTGTCGTTTTCAAACTGATTTTCATTTATAATTTTAAGATAAATTTTCACAAATCCCAGTTCTGCTTTCAGTTCCGTAAATATATACCTAAAACTTTTGAAATAGAAATCAATTAAGATATATCTAACCTATCAATTAAGCTTATTCAATACCCAGCTTTGCCACTTTGATACAAGGATAGTAACATGTTGTTACCTTCACGTGTGACTTTTACCTCTTGAACTAGTGACCTGAGTTGTGTACTAAACATGTCGTTTCGACGAGTTAACAAAGTGCTAGTTTTATGAAAATCATGCCAGTCGTTATTAAGATATGGAGTGGGCACACATTTAGGCTATTCGGATTTCTACCTGTTTTATACCTAAACGTGACTTTGACCTTTGACCTAGATACTTGTTTAGTGCATTCTTCATGTCATGTCGTAGACACAAATTTATTTAAGCTGTTTAATCTTACACTTGTGAGTGTGACCTGGACCTAAAATGCCTTGAATAAGCGCTCTGCATGTTGTTCTGATTGGTTTCTTTTAAAACTCTGCCAAACTGTTTTGCCAATACAGATTGGACACAAATTTAAGTTATTAGACCTCTGACCTCCAAGTGCGACATTGAACTTAAACCTAATGACATGGGTTATGCAATTAGCTGCGTGTTACCTTAATAAGGTAAACAACTGACGCTTTATTTGTAAATCAAAATCTAAGCTAATGAGGAGAAACGATGCGGATATAAATTAAAGTATTTGACATTTGACCTCTACGTGTGACCCTATCTTAAAACTGAATAACTCGGGTCACGAGCTCTTCGCGTTGTACTGATGAGATAAACATTTGGTGCTTATTTTTTATTTTTAATTTTCGAAGTGGCTTAGACAATAAGGAGTGGAAAAAGCAAATTCGAGCTTTCTGATTGCCCGCCCTTTCAGCTCAATAGGGAGAGCGCTGAACTACGGAACGCTGGGTCTTGTGTTCGATGCCCGGGCGGGGCGTATGTTCTCCATGACGATTTAATAAAATACAGTGTGTCTGAAATCATTCGTCCTCAACGTCTGATTCATTTGGGGAAGTTGGCAGTTACTTGCGGAGAACAGATTTTTACTGGTACAGAATCCAGGTACACTGGTTAGGTTAACTGCCTGAAATACTGTACAAAAAACGGCGTAAAACCAAAAACAAACAAAACATTTTGATAAAGACATATACCTAATGAACTACTGGTATGAGTTACTGTACTTGCATTTGTAAAAAAACTTAGTGACAACTTCCTGGTTCCATATATGAATTCAAGAGGGAGGAAAAAACTAAATGGCATTTTTGTCAGATACCATTGCGAATATTTACCTCAAATTTGATTGGGAACCCAATGATGTCTGTGTCTGTGTTGAGCCATGCTGTTGTTTGAAGTCAAATACAATTCCAGGAATCTGTGTTTAAGGTCTTGTGTAAACACTGTCCACTATTTGTTACAAAAAAATGTCATTGTTTAAAAATGTTTGCAATACAATATCATGGGTAAAAAAGGCCGCTTTAGTGCTAGGACTGGTCAGCCCGGTGTCAGTATAATGTGACTTGTTGGGGTATCATGCCACGTGCCTACGGCGTGATATTCCAGTGAGGCAGCACTATAAAATTGGGCATTGTGCTCACTGCTACAAGTAGACACCGTCGTTTATATGACTGAAAAATTGTTGAAAAAGACGTTAAACCCGAACACACACACACACACATACATGTAAACGCAACCAATCGGGGATGTAAGCTATAAACCTACCAACTGAGAACTTCTTTATTACTGTAGCTACAGTTACTATATTTCTATCAACTCTTATTCTTATGATCTTAAAATTATCCGAGGCTTTAGATTAAAGCTATCTCCAATTGTTAAGCAATGAGATTTTTCACATTCAGAGCGGGGAATTTTGTGTTTAAACCAACTGAGGTCAATGTGTAACAAACCGGGTGTTTGTGTATAGACGAAATGTGGAATTGTGTGTTTCAACAGAACGGGGAGTTAGTGTAAAGACTAAATGAGGTACAAGTGTATAACTAACCGGGTACTTGTGTAAAGTTGAAACGAGGAACTAGCTATTAAAATGGTCAATGCGGAAGCTCCTGTTACATATCATATATATGAAAAAAGACAACCGAGGGACTTAATTTGATTTGATGGGTTTTACGCCATTTTAAACACTATTTCAGTTATGTCAGGTGGGCAGTTTACCCAACAATCGTTACTGGAAAGATCAAGTACTAGTACTCAAGCTGTCATCTTTCTTACATAAAGAGACCTGGTCGGTAGCAACGATTGAACCCATGCCCCTTAATCAGTGAGTACTTACGGGTGATTTTAAGTCAGCGATTCTAACCACCCGAAAACAGAAGCGGTCAGACAATAGAGAAAGTTCTATATTCTGTATGAAGGTACATGTAGCACGTCAATCATTCGACATTCAATCAAAAATTGTCTATGTCAAATGTTAACATTAAAATAACTTTTTATGACAAGACATAGAACAATTGAAGAGCAAACCAGACTCATGATGCAGACATGATAAAGCACAAAACAGTATCTGGTTTTATCAGTTGTGTGCTTAAAACACTTTCCATTGCCTACAGCAACTTTTGAACTTCGATATTATAAGCTTCTTTCACTGGTTGTAGGTGCAGATAGGAATATCCGGCCTCGAGGGTAACTGTTTATGCGGTAACGAGGCTCTCTGCCGAGATACCGCCTAAACAGTTACCCGAGAGCCGGATATTTCCATCTGCACCTATAACCAGTGGTAGAATCTTTTTCTTGCATACCGGTTTCAAGAAATAATAATAAAAATAAAATCAATTGAACAGCTTTCTTTTTTAGAACTATTTCTTATGGCAGTGTATTTAAACAAAGCGCGGGAAACCAACGTCCGTAAACAGGAAAGACGTCACGACGTTTCAAAACAAACAACAATGTTTAGTTCTGGTTTTGTTTTACCAGTTGCAGCGTAACGTTATGAATTTTTGATAAAATAACGTGATTTGAATCGAGAAACATACTATGAGGAACCAATAGGAACTGTCAAGATATTGAATTTTCATTCCGTTTTTTGAATAGAATATAAATTACTACACAAATCTTTTACATATATGTAGTTCTTATACGTCATTTACAGCACGAGAGTCATCTTACACCACACCGGGGTGTAAGATGGACTTTTCCAGCGCCGGTAAAGATACCGGAAATCCCCGTCTGGTTTGCAAGAATAAGTAATATTGTATGTTTTAGTTCCTTCTTTATGTTTTAACTAAAAAAATTAATTAGGCATTCACAAATCTCAGGGCGGATACAGCATTTGGTGTTAGGGGTGCAAAATATTTGTAGTAGAACAACTAGGAGGGTCCGTGGGCATGTCCCCATCTCCCCCTCCCCAACCCACCCCACCGGAACATTTTGAAAACAATAGATCCATCTGGTGCATTCTTGGCGTTCTGAGGTGCTGTTTTTGGTATTGAAAAAGGACAGGTTTTATGATAAAATCAACCCAAATAACATGCTACGTATAGTCCATGTTTTAATGACTCGTCAGACTTATTCTTGCTTAAGTATCTCGGAATGGAATTTCTAAGCCCGATTTCTGAGGATTTTTATGGGGAGGGGTTACTAAAGTTTATTAACGTAAAATAAAAAGCTTTATAGGAACTCATGCAAACTTGTCGGACTTTTATTGTGCGAGCGTAGCGAGCAAGAAAAATTGCAAAAGACAAATTGCCTATGCGAGCATAGAGAGCGAGAAAAAATGCATATTTATATTTTCACCCAGAACAAATGATGAATTACCTATGCAAGCGTAGCGAGCGAGAAAAAATTCCCCAATCCCTGGATCCGCCCTTGAATCTGTGCTTAGCAGACAGTTTATTTTTCCTTCAATTCTATTCGTTCAAAAGACAGAATTAACAGTCAAACATCTAAGTTTGGTTCCTTTAAAAACCATTCGGAATAACGAAATCATGCATACAACAAAAACACAGACAACTTATTTGGATAATCTCCCAATCGGCGTAATATTCAGTATATTTTTCAGTTGTTGTGTTCCTACATTTAATCTGTGTTTTATTATATATACATTTTATACATTATCATGATTTAAACTATAGTACCGTTTGCTATTTAATAATGATAAGTTTCAAAAAGATAAGGCATTACAAAAAATGACGTTCCCAGAGTAGGATATCAACTCATAACTCAGGCTTGAGACGATAACAATAGTAGTAGGTAATTAATTTGAATAAGATAGAACTGAGGCAAACACATGACTCTAAATCAGGAAGAATGACAGAAACAAAGCATTTATTTTTATTTGCGCTTTTCTCTCCGATAACAGGTTAACGAAAACTTGATTTTCTTAGAAAAAAGAATTTTGCGCTTATTTAAATGCAAAGTAAAATTTTAGGTTCGATATGCGGAAACAGGAAATAAAAATCGGGGAATCCTAATTCAAACTCCGCAATGACTCGCTGTCCCTGACTTTTGCATGAAAATCGTTATTTCTTGCCCGGGAAAATAGCAATCAATATTAAAAAAAAACTTACAGCATTTCCAGTCATAGTTTTTTTGTTTCCAAACTATTTTCCCTTATAAAGGTTTTGTTTAAAATTTTATCTTTTTTTAGAAAACCAGGCTTCAGTAAAACGTTGACTTTACATAGTTAATCTTTCCAATTTTGTGAAGGTCGTGTGTTCGAATCCCACACTCGGAAAGTCTTTTTCCCAATTTTGTGACAATTTTTCCTTTAAAAACTGAACATGATTTAATTGCAAACAAAACTATCTGGAGTTTCGGTCACGAAAATGTATATAAAGTAAAACATTACAAAGGTAGGAGAATGAAAACTGAAGCAACAGCTGAATTTACCGCAAAGTTTATCAGTACTATTTCAAAACAAAATACATGCAGCAACGGAATGCTCGTGTAAAAATCGTTCTGACCAAGGAAGATTAAAATGAAATCAGTCATAGGTATTTTAAATTCATGACATTGTTGTTTTAATCAAAACATTTATATCGTAAGTATTTTTATGATTATTATATATTTGTGTTTCCCTCAATGCTATTAATACCAGTAAATCATACGTATGCCACTGTCAAAACTAAAGATAAATATACTTGCACCCACAATAAATACTGCGTTTATGTGTCACCGAATAGGGAAATGCCTTATTTTGTGTCGATCAGTTACATGAGTAACTGAGTGAAGTATGAAATAACCATATATGTAACAATGAATAATATCGTTATGTATTTAAAAGCTTTATATTCAATAAAATCCTTCAATCGCAATAAAATTTCTCTGTTTTCAAGTTTCAATCAAACGATCAGTACATGTATAATAAATTGTGAATTCATACGATGCGTTACATATTGTATTTTCTAATACCTCGGGAACTCATTTGTAGAATATTGTGATTGTTTCTATTTCATCAGCACTGTCAGTCAATAACTTTCGATCTTTATTTCCCCAAAATACCACATAAAATGCTACCGCAATAAACGCACGGTGTGATATATCGCTGAATGAACAAAACTGATAAGCAGGTGATTGATGTCGTTCCCACCCCGTCCAACAAACAAAATTTCTTAAAACGTTGTTTTGATCAAATTGAACTTCTACGGACCTGAAGTTGAAGAAAATATCATGCGGAGATATAATTGTATGTCATACTCATACTTATTGTAGAATGATCGGAATGTCAGTGACAGAAAAAACTCATTTTGGTTAATAAGCACATGCCATGTAAAAATTACCCTTTGTATGTCAGTAACGCACTGAGACTTTGAGCTTTCAAACTTTACACGTCAATGGTTTTTTTTGTAACAACTTCATAACTTTTATAATGCTAAAAGCGACAGTTTATAAAGGTTTATAAAGGTAAGACGCTTATTAAGATATAGCAAATTCATGATAGTGTGCTTCAGGTTGCAGAATCTGGGGACAATTTTTCTGTAGGATATATCTGTTCGTTATGTGAACATCAAATTTTATTTTGTTTATTTATTATTTTTTTTTTGCATGAGAATTGTTTTGCTGTGATTCCCATGTGTTTAATTGATGTCTCACGGTTTCTATATTTTTTGCCAAATGATCCTAAACCCGTGCAGCCGCAGCATTATCATTTTATTTGAACCGTCGTAAACTACAATTATTTCGGACATGTACAACACACTTTATGGCCTATGCTTTGTTGAAACATTTTTCTATCATGAATTTCTAGACTTGGCGATCGCTAAACAAAAATCGCGCAAAAATAGCATGAAATTCCCGTGTCAAGGTAAATGCACAAGTTAGCTATGATCTAGGCTTTATAATTTCCAAGTGTTTAAACAGTTTTAAGAATGTATTGGAGTCAGATCCTTGTGTCATTTTCTTTGATGTGTAGTAGATAAAATCAATCAGATAATGTACTAATGTTATGATTAATGTGGTCTCTAAATTTGACAAATACTTAATAAAATAAAACTGTATTAAACTATTTCGGCTTTGTAGTATTCACAACTCTCCAACATACATAGATAATTGCGTAACAAGTTGACAGCTGCTTATACATGTATAAACATCGTAGGAGGTAATGACATAACAAATGCTGTTTCAAATGCAGCGCAGGTTTTTGAGAGGTATTAGTATCTTTTTTTTACTTTTGGGACATTTTTACATCATAGATTTCAACACATTGCGATTGCTGAACAAAATCAGCGCGACAATAGCATGAAAATCCTGTGTTAAGATAATTGCATGAGTTAGCTACTGTATGATATAGGTATTTTTTCCACGTGTTCTTAATCAGTATTTTAAACGTACAGGAGTCAGATCCTCATATGCATTTCTTTGATGTGTAGTAAATAATATCAATAAGTTAATATTCAAATGTTGTTGTTCTTTTTTTTAACAAATAACGAAACTGTATTAAAATTCTCTGGCTTTGCTGTATTAATTACTGTTGAATTTACATAGGCAATTGCATTATGAGCTGAATATATGAACATCATTGGAGGTAATACTACATTTATTTTTTCAAATGCAGCACGGTAATTAAAAGGAATTAGCATATTCACTCCGGGAGAACTACGTTCCAACGCAAGTCATGTCTCAACGATATCATGTGACATATCTCAACGATTTCTGGCTACGGTATCGCTCAATATGACACGGTTTATATTATTTTCATATGTATCAATTACTTTTATTATATTTACTTATGTCTTGACTTGAACATTTATTCAGATTCTAAAAGTAATCGCATAAATTTATTAAAACATTTAAATTTTAAAAGCAGTTGTCTGTCATTTAGAAAATAGAAGCATTTTACTATTTTCCAGAATAAAACAAATATACAACACTTTTTCAACAGTATTACTTACTGACAGTCAATGATCGATTAAAGGCAATGCCAGTTTTAATCTTAGAAATATATCTCTGCAACGGCTTTATCATAAACGAACAATATTTATTAAATATCATGTCCCTCACTCTAACCGATGATGTTGCTAACTCTATACGCGACAAAGGCAAGCGTTACTGACACTCATCGAAGTATCGCTGCTTAACACATTACTTATATTCGAGTAAAATATACAATGTCTGTGACTGAAATCAGATTTTGTTCAAAGTATGTACTAGTATATTTATCCGTTTCTTTTATTATCATTTGACGGTTTCTCCAAGATATCTTACTAGCAATATATATGAGGTGGCGCGGAGTTGACTTATACTATTGCATGCGCACACCTTAATTATTATTAAGTGTGTAAAAAGATTCTTTTGAAGCACAGGGCGCAACTAAGAAACCTGAAGTAAGCATGTAATCGTAGGTTATTAGATTTGTATCTAGGTATATGCACGCGTTCTGCAGCGGAAATATAGAAATATTGCGCGACTTAATCAAACCGAGTCTGCAATTTTCACTGTTTGCCTTGTTCTCGGTGCTTCCGACGGATCTACTTTCCAGATTTTATTTATGAAGAATGAATGCTTATTTATCGATGCAAATCTAAAAATCTTTTTATAATTACTACATGTGTATAATTCATTATATCAATGAAAAAAATGTTCTTTAGCCCAAGTGGAACTGAAAATGTCCTAGTTAAAGAACTTAAAAACGTGACGACATCCATGAAACTGACGTCACAATTGACGACACGCACTCGAAATGAAACTGAAACGTCAATATCTATAAGTTATTGACATTGTTTTTGGATATAATGCACTTGTTCTGCAGCAGTAATATTGCGCGACTTTAGGAGCGCAATATTATCCGCGAAAGAACGAGTGCATATATCCACATACAAAGTTGATAACGTTTTTATTACATATCTACTATCAAGTAATTGCTTTATGTCTAAATTTTCTTTCTGCTACGGAAAAACAGGAAAAAGTACGAGAAGAATTTCTCCGAAAATCTAATAAACAAATCAAGCTGACGCGCATTCATATTTTCCGCAAGTTGAACCGTCAAATAGATGCCGCAACGTGCGCGGACGTCATGGACATCACGCGATTATTTCCACTTAAACGTTTAGAAAACATTTCTCTCTGATATGAAAGCGTTGTCCGCAATATGTACAGTTTCATAAATGGGAGAGCGGTGCATTTAATAGTGGCCCTGCCAAGGTGATAATAGCCCGAGGGCTATTATTTTCTTTCAGGGCCTTTTTTCACTCAAAGACACCTTTATCCCATCTATTTACCTGTTTATTACACGTGTACCTATAATCTTGTAAGAAAAATTTAAAGTGTATTATTCATTTGTTCAAGCATTTAATGGAGTTTTTTCAGTTTCTATACTATTTGGATAAGAGGCTATATGTTGTATAAAATCAAATGCCTTGATAGTTGTACTTTCTTACATAAAGCATAATTTAGGGTTGAAAAAAAATCATTTCATGAAGAATTACTTCGAAGTTAATATACGACTGGGTTGTGCTTTCTTGCCATTGTTATAATCGCCCGAGGGCTTTATTCCGAGGACCATTATGAAACTTGGCGTGCCATTGCGGCTAGAAGGCTTATTGACTTTTGACTTATTGGCCAGCCGTTTATTGACTTTTTTTATCATATACGTTCACTTCATATTTATCTTGGTATTTTCATTTTATATATTTTCCAAACACGTAATAGAATTATTTGTATTGCTTTTTATCAACAATGCCATCAATAGTTGACAATCGATCTGATTCAGCGCGCTTTCAATCGCCATAATAATGTTGCTTCATGACGTCAACATCAGAACGCGCTGACGTTCTGGTCCCGTGTTCACAAAACATTTTTCGGTCTCAGCTGAGTTTGAGTTTGAAATTTTAATATCAATTTTACTAAAACGACAAGGTTGAATTCCATCAAAGACTGGCCATCAGTACTGAATAGACACTTGAAAATAGTTATTAACTTAAAATTTAGTTTTAAACATGCCATTCAGATATGAATGACAAATAAAGTTTCATTATCAAACTCAGCTGAGATTGAAAATGTGTTGTGAACACGGGGCCTGGTTACCCGGGGCCGTTATGGTTATGGCGCCAGAGGCGCATTGCGCCATTATGGATACATAAACAGAATCCGTAATGACCGTTTTAAATGGCTTTTTGTTACTATTTATAGTAACGTATATAATCAGGAAAAATATTGCACGATCACGGTCCATTGAAACTCAATCGAAATGATTGTAGATATGTAATAAGGAAAAATATTTCTTGTACAACGGACTGGCGTTTCCGTCGACTTTACCCATGCCTGCAAAACCCATCTGGCATCCCCATGCGATGGCTCTCGTTCTGGTTATGATAACTTGCGCTGCTTTGATATTATATGGTATTGTATATGTGAAGTTAGACAATATCAGGTACTTTGAGACCTACTCTTCATCCTATTTATATGTAGTATTTTGTCGGTCTGAAATACGTTATTTTACGGAAAGGACATACCGTTACGCTTTAAACGATAAAACTAAAGTGGAACTTTGTTATTGTGCTTCACTTGAATGTAATGACGTCACTTCGGCTTACGGACGTTCATTTCCCGCGCTGTGGGTGCATGCTCTGCCATAAGAATGAGTACTGCAAATGAAGTACATTGTATTTCTAATTGCTTTTAAATTTCTGTTGTTATTTGTGAAATACGGTATGCAACAAAAATGATCTGTCAGAATGAAACGCTTATTTTTTTTACGATGTGCAAGAAAAAAATCAGTTATGTGTTAACGAACTCGACAGAAATATCCGTCCTGAGGGCACTTGCGCCTTGTATTGTTACGAGTTATGACGTCTCAGGTTCCTAATACATTTGCACGACGTAATAATAATTATTATATGCGGACAAAATGAGCAATACGTCTGCACATGGTGCCGAAAACATTTGTTACGAAATAGCTAATTTATGTGGAAAGTTCTTGAAGTAATGCTTTACGATCCTGATTATCTATACAGAATTGATTACCGGCGTACACATGTACGTACTATCTAATAAGTGTGAATGTATAAGCTATTTTATAACATTAATGAAGCGTTCTACGTCTCTCCGAGATAATTGTGCCATGAGAAAATCAACATAGTGGGTTTGCGACCAGCATGGATCCAGACCAGCCTGCGCATCCGCGCAGTCTGGTCAGGATCCATGCTGTTCGCTTTCAAAGCCTATTACAATTTGAGAAACCGTTAGTGAACAGCATGGATCCTGACCAGACTGCGCGGATGCGCAGGCTGGTCTGGATCTATGCTGGTCGCAAATGCACTATGTTTGTTTTCTCATGGCGCGGCTCAATTAAAGATTTTAAGGTTTGTGGTGACGGAATGCGCAAGGTGCCCCTCCGAACATTATTTCATATACGGACGGGCATCTTGGTAGAGCAAACGACCTTTTGCAAGCGTACTGGATGGATTTCTTACATGAAAATCCCACATCCAAAGCTAAAGTTCAAGCACATAGATGAAAAGGCAAAATAAAGGAAAAAGGCGTTTCAGTAAAACGACAAAGTAAAGGATATTCGAGTCACTTCACGACTTTTATGAATTATGTTTGAAAAAGAAAAGTAAAAGGGTGATGCAATATGCTGCATAAGTTTGGATTATCTTAGTAAATGCACAAGTTTCGAGAACTTAATAAGGAAATTGGGAGATGAAAACAACGCAAAATACTAGCAATGAAATTTTCAGGAAATGCGCGTGTTTAAAAAGGACGAGAAAGAAAGACATGCTGTAAAGTTTAGAATAATATAATTGTTATTTTCTTCCAATTATTAAAACCTTACAGGTTCTCTATCCGCTTTTAACGTAAAATGTAAACATTACATTGCATAACATGTATACACTTTTTCAAAACTGACTGTAAGAGTAAAGGTTCAGCTGAGCACCACTTTTGTGTAGGAGCCATCAACAATGCTTACAAGATTCCATGGAATTTGATATAAATGAAAGATACTTATTTCTATTGAAGAGCATTAACCTTACATTTTAATTTTCATGCTGAAATTGTACATGATTTTATTAATCCATTTCAAAGAATTTTACTCCACCCTGCGTAATACTATAATGTGTATTATTATAACGACAAATACATTTGTCATACTGACTAAATTGTTGTATCTTGCCCAGACGTCATCCAGTCATTTATGAAAATGTCAAAGAAATGTTCTCGACGTAAAGATAAGATGTACATAAGAATTTTCTACAAGTTCAAATGGTAATTATGATACTGAGACTTTGCAACACTGTATGTGAGACGTTGTCACATAATCTCTGTTATCGTTGCGGCCTTGCAACATTTATGTAGCTTACATATGTGTATTTGTAACTAGTTCATTGTATCTTGCAAAATGCTGCAAATAGCTAATATATCTTCCACACATCAAACTCATCTTTTCAGTTATGAAACGTAGAATATATACGCTTAATTACACATAATATATGAATCATCAAGGTCATTCGAAGCGACACCGTAGCTTCATCGTTGAGGTATGTCACATGATATCGATGAGACTTGACTTACGTTGGAACGTAGTTCTCCTGGAGTGATATTTCAGCACCGCGTCTGAAGTTGAAAGTTTGTTAAATGCGATGATTATATATAGAATGTATATTTTGAGTTGTGTTTCTGTGTATTATAATATTCTCAGTTTAACATGAGTATTGTCAATTCAAGTCATTAACTTAGAAATAAAAGCGCATAACACAATAAGCCGGAAAAGATATGCGGTAACATAAATATATAATACTGTCTTGTGAACGTAAAAAGATATTTAATTGGTAATTGATGAACTAATCAACATAATCTTTTCACTCATAAGCTTATAATGACTAAAGCATTATGTTAAATTAGTGAAAATAATTTAAACCTTTGTGTGTATGTACTACGAGTTGTATACAGGTAAACTGGGGAACTGCAGTAAATAGCGAAAGATACACACCGTTGTAAAATTCTGATTGTGTGTGAGATATGTGTATGACCAGAACCGGCGTACTGGGGAATAAATTTCTATCGCTCAGAATCAGCTCAAATTTCGAGGTATGACTAATTTGAAGGTCAGGAATAACGTGGTATTGTTAAAATGAACCGGGGAATTCCCCGGTTCGAGGCGTATCCCCAGTACGTTGGTGTGTATTCATACGAAATTACCCAGTTGGCAGCGTTTACAACCCCCCCCCCCCCCACACACACCAAATTTAAAACAGTCATTAAAATAACTTTCAATTTTGGTTATTCATTTGGCAGCCAAACTATTTGTTATGAACATAAAATATATTATCAATTGCTTGTTATTTCCGTGTTGTTGTTTTTTATTTGGGTGGGGGTTTGGTGTAATTGTTAGTCTTGCTTTCAATATCTGGGTAACAGCTTATTTATTATGAAATCTGTTCTTTTTTTTACCTTACTTTATAGATTTTACAGTATATGTTCATGTGCAACATGAACTGTAATTGATGGTTTCCTAACCATGTTATTATACATATTGTCTGTTTGGGCTAAAACGCAAGCTATGCCTCCAGTTAACTGTCCGGATGGCTAGATACTTCAGTGACTTAGGCTCAGAAAACAGACTATGGGTTGTTAGTTTATATAAGAGCAACGTGATAAAAACTTCTATTCGGACAGTAAATGATTTTATGATGGAAATAGTCTAGGTGGTAAAAATCCTGCACTGCTTCGAAGTAAATAGGGCACGAGTCGACACACATAAAAAACGTGACGAATGTATTGCAATAATATCAAAGAAGTTACCAAATGCTTCTACAATAATTAAATGAAATGAAGTTTTACCAGCATGTTCCTTAAATTGTGTTAACCTGAAAACGCAAAAAAAAACAGTGATAATTAAGCTTAGTTAACACTTGCTTCCGTTTCGTGTTGCACGGACTGCGAAGCGCGTGCCGCAGAACGTAGACAGAAGTCCACTCTTTCTCCACTGTTGTGCAACCTCTACACAGAAAATAAAATTTTACAAACGGATCCGCCGGATATTCGACAGAGCAGTTTAGTCGTGATTGCTCACAAGGGAGCCACCATTTTACTTACGATATCGTACATATTTATGAGACACCCGACCCTCTCGTAAATTTACGTGGATTTTATGTAGAAGGTTACTATATCGCAGCTACGCTAATTTTCATAAGATATCTGTCAAATTTATGAGAACGAGAGAAAGATACGAGAATAATTGTTGTAAGTAACTTGATAAGACGGGTCCAATGTGCCTATATTCAAAACACTTTTCACTTTTCACATAATTTAGGCGTACACGTTCCTTATGTTCTAAGAGATTTTCTACACATACAAGTACATATACATGTTTGAAGTCAAACTTCTCTATTAAAACATCCCCGATCGCCATATTTTGTTTCATATTAAGTACTGGTCGGACATCGCTTAAAGTAAGGACTTGTCTTATGTTTGAACCTAGTTCAAAGTGATTTCATGAAATAGCTTTCTGAAAGTTTACTCCTAAGTTATATCGTAAGTTCAAACTTGTCACAAAAACATTCGTGAAACGCCATCTTATGTGCGTACTCTGTTGTTAAGACTTAGTAACGAAAAAAAAGCAAAAACAAAATAACAATGATGTAATAGATATAAGAAGTTATATGCTAAATTTACATTTCTACAACATTAACAAAACTTTTATTGGTATAAAGTATGACACGCCAACATTGAAATAATTACAGATTACGAAAACCGTAGTTAAGACACAGAACAGGAAATGAATTTGCAGACTGCATCAGTATTCTGGTACTAACATAAGGTACCGAATAACTAATGTGTATGAGGAACGCATCTGATTTCAATAAAGTAATTGTAAATTTACAAATGGACTGGGTCTCGATATATTTCATACACAGCGAAAGTGCCACTCCATGTGATTACATACTGATATATTTGGAAAAACATCACAGAATATATATGTAATTCTCTTAGATGTTTGTTCTATTAAGATTACTGGTAAAACATTGCCTGAACTTTAAACATTTATTTCAGTGTTTCAGTGCACATAGTTTCTCTAGCCGTAATAAAACTCTGCTGTAACGTGTCATGTTTTGGGTAGGTCTTAAATGTTGGCTTCCATTTGCAATTGAATTGCCTGTTCTATTGATGTATGTAATAGAAGTTGTCAAATTAAGTATTTGACACACGTAAGGCAAGCGGGAATTAAATGGGTAAACCAAACATATATTTATTTGTATTTTATATCCTAAACAGTTTGAGAAGTCCTTAAAATGTGCCCAAAGTAAGAATCGGAACTGGTATTGGCTGAATTCGTAAATGTCTATCAATATATGCACCATGAAGTTGTTCTCTACAAATATTCTAAAATGTGATCTACATTACTTTATGAAATTTGATATATCATGCTAATCTTAAAATATATTTAAACAGCTGTATCACTTAAGGAATGATCCTCTTAACACTTTTACTCATTTTATCTCAGTGAAGAAACTATTGAACCAGACATTTACAATGTATCTTCATCTTATCTAAGCTGACCTAATCTAAATGTACGTGGATATTAGAGGAAATGTCGTACTGCTTGACAACGTAGAGTTGATTTCCTGATTACCTGATTTCCATCACTGAAGTATTCACAGTTTGTGACTCATTATTTACTTTACACATACTTTAGCATTTACGCAGTTTATTGTTCAGACGAAATTGGACTAAATTTTTTGACTGTTAGATAATTTACCGGTGCATTACTTTAAATTTGTGAACAGCGCAACTTTAAATGTGTAAGATCAATTGCAAAGTAATAAAAAACAGACAGGGTCAATAAAACTTCAAAACTTTGTTTAAAAAGGCAATATGGTCGGCACTATGCAAATACGTTCATTTTATTTATTAGTATTTGGATTTATATACAGTGACTCGTTTAATACAGACACAGTATTGAAAAACTGCAGGAGAATAGGCTCAGAACTAATTTGTAATGTAATTCCAAGCAATGTTCCAAACGAGGTGAAGTCAGTTCACCTTATTAATTTTAATGTCTCTGGTAGAATCATAGAAAAGGGAACGTTTTCATCGGATAACTGGGGACAGGTGAAAGAATTAAAAATTTCTGCAGAAAGAAGGTGGACTGAAAACCATGATACTGTGGAAAAATTCGATTCCTTATGCTTTGATGGATTAAAGAACCTTGAAAAATTGCACATAAGTATATCAACTTATATTGAGTTTACATCACATACGCTAATAGGACTCCCTAATTTAAAACTTCTGGATTTGTCAGGTTGTCGCCGATTTTCTATCGATAACCTAATAACTGCTTTGAACGACCCGGACGCTGTACCTAACTTACAGAGTCTTAATCTATCACTCTTAGATAGCTTTCGTAATGAAAACAAACTCGGTGACAAATTTTTCAAACTTATTTCAAAGAAAAAGTTAAAAGAACTTGATATTAGCTCGATGCAAATTTTATTCCTGAATATATCAGCATTTGGAGAAAACTGTGGGACGTTGGAGTATCTCAACATATCAAAAATGATGCTTAATGATTTTGCACATGACCATAAAATCCGATATTGCCCTAATCTGAAATTTATAGATGCAAGTTATATAATATTACCATCAGCGGTCATACCAGAACGTGGACCTCAGAGAAATATTTTTTCCAACAGATTCATTCCATTTAACCTTAATTGGACACCGGAAAGGGGATTTTCTAATGTGGAATATATCAATTTGTCCGGATTAACACCAAAACATACCAGATACATAATTGACAACGTTACGGTCTATATTTTTGGACTAAGTGAATACAATCTTAAAACACTCGTGTTAAGAGAGAACAATTTCGAGAGGCTGAATATTGAAGTTATCTCTCGAAATTCAAAATTACAATCAGTTGATTTGTCTAGATGCAACATCCGCTTCCTTCATCCAAGGTTACTGTCCAGTTTTCCTTTACTGACACGTATTGACATATCACATAATCGCTTGAATGAAATGATGACCGAGGATATCCGTGTTTTTGGTAATATGTTCCGCAATTTAACAATGTTAAGTTACGTTAATTTGGCCAGCAATCATCTTACTAACTTGCCACGGGACATTTTTAAATGTAATTCCAATTTAGAGGTAATTGATTTATCGAGCAATTTGCTAACTCAAGTGTCATTTGACGTAGAAATCATTAACAAAATTAAAATGATAAATTTGGCAAAGAATATGATAAGAATTTTAAATGATGCTTCCATGGCGAGACTTAATATATTGCTATATACATCAACGAAAAATGTGCTAATGATGAATGAAAATCCAATCAGTTGTTCAAGTTGTGATTGCCTATCCTCTTTAACTTGGCTCATTCATTCAGAATCAGCTATCAAAGATTTCTCTGTGATGAAATGTCTAGATGAGGACGCAAACAAGGTTGACATTACACAAAATGTTATAAACAATGTTCAAATAATTTGCAACAGGCCAAAGGTTATAATATTTTCATGTGTTGCTGTTGCAATTGCAATTGCAATAGCGTTTAGTTTGACAATGGTAATACGATCCCGTCGGCGGCGTCGGAAACATGATCTTGAAATGGAAGACCGTGTTGCACTCATAAGACAAGGTGCTGAAGCGCATCAGTTCGTAGTATTTCTATCATATAGCAGTAAAGATGACGATTTTGTTTATAAGTACGTTTACGACCCTCTAAACGAACACCTTCGAAACATGATTGGAGAAAACAGAGATCTCGTTTGTGAAGGGGACCGGGATTTTCAACTCGGGCGACCAATACACGATCAAATTTCACTTCTTTTGAAAAAGTCTTCTGTCGTTGTAATACTACTAACAGACAATTACAGTCTTAGTGTTCACTGTCGTAATGAGTTTGACCAAGCATTTATGCTAGAGAAGCCCATAGTGTTGATGATTAAAGATGAAGTAGATGCTGACCTAATGTCACCTCTAATACGGGATTTGTACGAAAAAAGAACCAGAGTTTTGTGGAAGTGGGAAAATGGGCGATATATTTTAAAAACCTCTTGGGAAAACGTGTGTACATCTATAGTTGAGCTTGTGGACAGTAAGTAAGGCGTGCAATATTGTATGAATAACAAGACAAAATAACAAACACAAACAGCTTTTAAATGTTTGGAAATAGATAAACGTCGTACTTCATTGTTTTATCAACATATGTGTCTGAAACACAGCTATGAATAAGAATAGTGTTTTCACATCGCGTTTATTGTATTTCAGTAAATAATGAATAAAAATGTAATTGAATAATAAAGTTAAATTGTCACAATTTGTCCAAAGACTTTGTAAAGTAGGGAACTATTTCAAACTAGAGAATTTCACACATGAATTGATAATATGCTGTATATTCCATTATAGTATATAATAAAAAAAATAGAGCGGCGGAAAATAGAAAATGTATAACGCGGATATTCTAATACATAATAAAAAAATTTATTTGATATCAGTTGTGTTACCAAAATCCATGTTATGTCAGAATACGCATACTTCTGTATATAATATTTTTCTTGTATATGGATTAGACGAAATTGTGTATTTTCAAGATCAAAAAGTGTTTTACTGACGTTTTAAGTTTTGAAAAATGAGCGAATATGTAACTACAAAATATGCAGATGATTTGTGGTAATGGGGCTAATATAAACCAAAGATAATGTGGCAAAACTAATAAACTTTTTCATTGTTAAACTCTTTTATGGTTGTAATTTGAAAAACAACATTTTCGCCTGAAATTTTCCGAAAAATTTCACAGAAGTACATGGCTTGAAACGTTTTAGTTTTTCTTGCTGACGAACCCGGATATATATCACCGTAAAAAGATTTCGAAACATATTTATATAAATTATTATTTATAATACTAAACTATGGATGTCCAAATATATATATAATGCAAATATTTTATGTGCATTTCGTCCGCCCTAAGTCTTATGCTTTACTTTATTATTATTTTATATTGATGATTCATTGTTTACTGGAAAGTTTGACCTAGTTTTGAGACATCATGTATATCATTAAAGTTTGTATAATATATAAAAAGGAAAAGGTGATGAGTTTGTTTATTATAGTGTCCCCCTACTGAAAGAATCAGCCAAATTGCCATATGAGACACCTACACACATTGAACAGCATTACCTCCCGATTCATACTTTTTAATGCCAGGCACTATGGTGGTAGGCAGTCGGTAACCATTATTTAACTAGCTGGCTGCTCACCAACCAGTCTCTCTTCAGTAACAAGACCCGCCGCTGACAGGGCTCGAACCTTCGACCTCCCGATTGCGGGACAGGTGTGCCTTATCCATTAGGCCGCCGCAGCTTGGTGTTCTATTACAAATACTGAAACACAGGGTGTTACAATTATTTGAAACTCTGGATTATTCTCATTTCTTCCAGAATCTTCCCTTTTTTTTTGTAATACATGAAAGTTCTTGAACCTTCCATGTTGCTTTAAATAAGAAGCTGTGTAAGATCTTATTGGAAGACATTCCTAAATTTCTTTATAGCAAAATATTTACCAATTTGGACATTTGATGGATAAACATTAACAGTGGATATAAAAATATCTTTTAAGAAAGGATTTATATTGTTTGGATTATACTAACATTTAATTCAGTTTGAATTTTACGAATAATTTAAGAATTATTACAGAATGGATCTTTTTACTAAGAGAGAAACTCGACTATTCTTGCATACATTGTAGTTATCATAATTGTAATTTACGGCTAGTTAACATTTTCAAGTTATCTCAAGTTAAATTTTGTTATTGTTAACAGTTGCTGGTGTGTTTTTCTGTAACTTTCTTATTTTCAGTTACAGGCAGTTGTTACCCTTAGACGTAACCCTATTGCTACGAATGTTTTACAAGAGCGGACGAAGTGGTCCAGTGGTAACAAAGCGAGACCGCAAATTTAGGGATCGTGAGTTCGAGCCCCCGCTACTCAATCTAAATACTAACACTGGGATAAGAGACCCGTATATGAGAATGTACGATACATGCGGGGAATAAGTTAATATTGTCACGAAATCTTGGAACACAGATCAGTTAACTAATCACCGTATAAAACTGAAATGATCTTGATTGACAACATTAAATACAATAAGATTTTTTCAATAGTTTATGCTCCTTGGAGTAGATTTGCGTGATTTTGATTTTTCGGAATTTGTTGTTCATGAAATCATTCAATGGAGTTGTAAAAGGCGATGGTTGCCTTTTTGGGTCTTTTGTTCATTGTCTGAGGAATCGTAGTTCTTTTCCACTTAATTTTCCTTCGAATTTCCTCCATTTCTTTACACCTGGACACGCCACATTTTACAGCAACAGCAGCTATTTTCTATCTTCTTTTCTTTGCAGATGTGACATTGTCTGTAGAGGTACCTGTTCTTTGTAACATCTCTTCAGCATGACTGTTTTTCACTTTAACTGCAGATTTTCTCAAGTTTAATTTATAAGACAAGGTTAAGATATTCTGACCTGCCTTTATTGCGCCTTTTTCTTTTATATATTATTAGAACTTTCAAGCACATCTCTTTCCTAAACTGATTTCCCAATACTGTCAGGAACAACTTGTTTGGTAAATATTGCGAATATTCTCCTTTTGACTTTCTCCAATGAAAGGCTCTTCTACTTGACCTGTGTCCTTATTTACTTCTGGCCCACAACTTGACATTAAACGTTCGTATAATTCCCTTGTTTCCATTATTTCTTACCTTACATGTATAGATATGTTTTCTTCGTACTTGTTCCAGCTGACATTTATTAAAAGTGCTGAAGAAATTTCAGTTTCTGGAAAAATGGAAAATATTATCGTCAATATTGGTAAAAGATCTGTGTGTTCTTTGTCTCCTGCAAGCATCAAACAATGATTCTAGCTCAGGGGTGGTTGATACTATGTATCACTGGCCTTATCTTACACCTTTATACATTCTAGTAATTCCACATCTAACCTTGATTCCTAAAAACATGCTTGTATATTAGTGTGTATGTGTGTTTTTGTCTGTTGTATGTGGATGTCTGCGCTGCTGAAGTTTACGTTGTAGGGTTACTGCGTTTAATGTATGTGGCTTTTCCTTTTGAATATTCATACTTGATCCACTTTTCCCCAACATTCGATCCTTTTATCTACCCCTTCCCCCTCTTTTTGCTGTATTTTGCATGTTAACATGTACTTGGTGGATTTTTGGAGCAACCCGTCTACAATATTTTTTTCCGTTACAGAATCTTTTTGTTGTGGGCCTACTTTGCAATGCATGGCTCTATGGCTGTGTTTTGGGTGCTCTGTTCTTCAACGAAATCTACCCTTGCCTTTTATCTGACTAGATGCACCTGCTTTATACAAATTTTTGTTTTCTTTTTACTGTATTTATGTGTTAGCGAGATCTTGTATGCGACATGTTAGACAAAGTCCTCTGATATTTTCCTCAATCAGTTAGGAACAGGTCTGCCCTTTTTCAATAAATACTTTCAATATATAGTTTGAGATGTTAAAGCAGACATGTAAATTGTCTTTTCTTTATTCTGAATTCTCAAAAATGTTAGACAGCTCATTCTAATCTTCATTGCTAAGAATGACCTTAGCTGTAGATTTCAAATTGATTCTTTGCAGAAACAGGCACTGACAGTATCTGTTTAAGTCTTCAATGAAGGAAGACATTCACTCTGGCAGAAAACTGAGAACATTTTCCATGGTCAATCTCTTTCAGTATCTGATTAGTATCATTTTACAATGTGTTCTTAGCATTTTCACACAATTACTGAGACTCAAATCAAAATCAAAATCACTTAGAAGAGTTACTGGTTCACTTTTAAACACTGTTATCATAATCATCAGGTTGATCTTCATGTAAACCAATTAGTTTTTCATGTTCTGAGCCTAGTAATTCGTCTTCAATAAACAGGAAATGAAGTGTATCGATTAACGTTTGCTCTGAACTGAAATCAGAATTGATGAACGCATGTGGTGAGAGCATTTGTTTTATTTCAACTTAAAATAACAATATCAGTTAAAAAAAACAACTAACGTATGTTCTCTTCCTCTCCCCCTCAACAATGGGAGTGATCTACAGACCACAGACAACCATTCTATGAAATCTGATAGTAATAAGCCGAAATAATCTATTGATCGGAAGCTGTTTTCAGGCACTCGGTCAATGTGAAAACTTACCCCGAAAATAATGCGGGTAATCTTCTGATCGGCATATTCTAATCACATGCCTTATAACTGGTCTGGCCTGGCCCGATGAAACTTACATCCTTAGGACGACGGGCACATTTTTATACAATCTCACCAGGAATACGTATGTTTTTGACAACATAGAAAGTGACGTCAGACGAATTTCAGCTTTTTCCGGAAGTAAAGAAAATGAAAGTAAACAAGCTAAACTTGAAAACGAAAGTCGAATTTTCATTGGTCGATAGTCAGTGGCCACCCCGTCTAAATGTATGCGCGTGGACAAATCCCACAGGGGTCCGTAAACGGAGCAAGTGTAGATGGAGATTTTTGGAACTTATTAAAATCGTTCGAAAGGTCCGTTTTGATGTTGTCTAAAAGTGTCAGTATATGCCTCGGATGTTAGATATTTCTGTAGAGCTGCAGACCAAGACATTTCAGAAATAGTTTCAAAATGAATTTCGTTAATAAATGTTGATTCTATGGAAGCGTGAAAGGACCATCATGCGCTAATACGTTTTATTACGTTACAGGCGCGGAAAAGATATCGACCGGACCAGGTATATCGGACCAGTGTAAATCTGATGAAAGTTAAAAAAAACGGAATCTGATTTCAGTGACTGTAAATTAACAAAATGATCTAGATTACTTTTATTAACAAACATACTTAAAATAGTGTTTCTGTGCTTTGACTGACCCCCATCCCCCTCCCAAGTGCCACTACAACTTTTTATCACTAGATATTGAATTCCAATTTCTTATCCAGGTCCATTTCAGTCATGAATTATAAATAAGTTATATCATATGTCATATTATTAATTTTTCTCGTTATACAAGTTGCACTGGAAAAAGACATACCGCATCAAATATTCTGTATATTCTATATACAAACCAAGGACGGCCTTTTTAGGCGTAAAAATTGTTTGTTTCCGGTATCCCGGTGTACCCTGAATTTTTGGCCCGACGCTATATGTTTTTTGGCCTTGGATACATTTTTTCAACTTTTTAACAAAAAATGTTAAAACTGCACATTTTATGCTTTAAACATGGTCAGTGATATTAGAAATCAACTTACCCTATTTTGTATTTTCTTTGACACAAAAATAACTTACAAAAAGTCCCACTTAATAAAAACAATCAAAAAAAAAATAAAAAATACCGACCTACCTACCCTATACATCAGCATACTACTTGCATGTATAAGATCCTTAACTCTGCCAGCCATAATGCAGTGCATATGACCTATACATTTATCTCCCTTTTTAAACCATATTCAGCTTTGTAGTCATTAAATACCGTACTGAGTGATATTTAATCTTCTTAAATTTTTAGTCATCTAAAAATACAGTATTGTTTAAGTCTTGTTTCTGTAATGTTTGCCAGTTAACATTCTAGCTAGTGGAAATTAAGTTTATTGATTTCAACTAAATCCAAATATAATTCTGTATGTATGGCAAGAGGTTCATTTACTACTTGAAGGCCAAAATAAACCTTTATTGCATATGTTGCAGAGTTAAAGCAGCAATTATTTGGAAAAAAATGTTTAGTCCAAAGGCAGTGTCTTATTACTTTCTATGACAGAAAACTAGTAGAAGAGTGAAAATGTATATATCTCTGACACCTTCATTTGCAACAAGACTAGCACTGGTATTGTATTAAATGCGACAGCAGTCAATACAATGTATTATTTTCAAAAAACGCACCTTTCATGTGTATTTTTGTGACTTTTTGGTAGTAAAATGAATTAATATATATTTTTTGCATAATTTAATATAATTGAAATTTTGAAATGTTCATATTGATCATGTTGATAGATCAATCTAACTGTACCCTTAATTCAAGAAATATACTTTCAGTAATCTGTAATCAGATCTGTCTTACAGATGTAATAACATTTACTTAATATATATTCATATATTGTGAACCGTACTTTAGTTCTCATTTATGAAAAGACATGAAACAACCTGATGGTACGGCGGCGATAACGAACTACGATAATATTTTGTATATTTTACATTCCGTTCATTTAATTTAAAATAGAAAGAACTTTATGTATAAAAAGGGTTAAATGCATAACTACAGTTTTATACTACTTTTCTGATTTTTTTTTATCTATATAAGACAAATCCATTGATATTTTACTTCATTCTAAACGCCTCGTTAGCCTAGTGGTAGAGCGTCCGCTTCGAGTGCGGGAGGTCCTGGGTTCGATCCCTGGCCGCGTCATACCATATACATAAAAAAGGATACTACTAACTTCTCCGCTTGGCGCTCAGCATTAAAATGATAGTGCTAGAACTAGTCAGTCCGATGTCAGTATAATTTGGTTTAAACATATTTTATTAGCGAGATAGTTTACAAAATACATATACAATCAACAGAATTCACAAAAACGCTTAGGATAGGATCGAAAGCCTAAGGCTTATATAGATCTTTTCCTGTATGAAACAGTTACACATTCAGGGTAGTATATGAGATTACTAATAGTCAATTTTCCATAAATGTCATGAAGTAATAACAATTATTATAACTGTAAAAAAAAGTGTAAATAATAAGTGTGAGACCTGAAGACTTGACGAGAATGGGCAGATGGTTAATTTCAAGTATTATTCAAAACGTTTAGAAGACTCAATGAACCTATAGACTAATTTAAATATTGTAGTGTTTGTATCATCTGTTAGGTAGGAATTGCCATAGAGTAATAAATCAGTAGTTATATCAATATCCGAAGAAACTGAATTTACACCATCCAGTAGAATATTTCTTTCATCAATGTAAAACGGACAAGAGAGAAAGTAATGAAAATTCGATTCCTCACTTCCGCATTGGCATTGCGGTGAATCCACAATATTCCTGGCAAATAGATGCGCATTCAATGCGCTACATTCGGTACGCAAGCGGGTATGGAGAATTTGAAGTTTTCTTGGACCGAGAAAGAAGTAAGAGGGGACTTGTAGTGGCTTATTTATATTACTTAGAAGGTTCTTGAATATATTCAAGGACGGGGCATTTCTTAATTCATCAGGTAATGAGTTCCAGGCTCTAATTGTAGACGGAAAGAAGGAGTTGTAAAACAAAGACGTTTTACTTGCTATGGTGGGGATACAGTCTGGATTACGTAAGTTATATCTGGGTTCACTAATTCTCAGTATAAATTCAGTATAATTTGACTGGATGGTGTAACATGCAAGTACCTATGGTGTGATATTATAGTTAGGCAGCACTATAAAGTTGGACATTGTGCTAACTGCTATAAGTAGACCCCGTCGTCACAAGTTATATGACTGAAACATTGCTGAAAAAGGACGCACAATCATTCTTAAGAACCTAAACGCTGGCAAAGGAACTTCTTAAATATTCAAAATTTATTTCGATTTGTTATGAATGTTTCGTCGAAAACGATTTTGATACGGTATTTGAAGTGATTGTTTTACACAGAATATTAAAAGAAATTCAATTTTGACTTTGTGAATTAGTTAAATTTCTAAAATATCCCTTTTTCATCATATGGTTTTGCTTCACTGTTACAATTATAAAAATACATGTATATCCAACCACTATCACAGGAAACCTCCAGAATGATGTTATATTTATATATAAAGCCGTAATTTATGAAAAACCACGGATCAGATACATATTGATCAGTCATCACGTACAATGCATGTCGCCGCACATTTGAACTTTTACACGAGATATAACATTCTAATGAATATACTGCTGTCTTCATTCGTGAAGAAAAAATGTATAGAATAAGAACATGTTTACAAAAGAAGCGTAAGAAAATTGAAAGGTATTATGGTGTACCTAAGCGAGATCACTTTCAACTGACTATTTAATGCAGTGTCTAAACTACTTAATTCCCTCTTCTTTGACCATGTAGTTTTCCTGTGTGATCTAAATTGTTATCTATAGTTTAACTTGTACTTTACAAGTTTAAAAATTGTATTTGATGTTTCATTTACGCACAGATTATGGAAATATGAAAGGGAAGAATTCATTGGCGGAACACCTTCACTAACGTACAGTATTGAATCCAAGTCTAGTAAATTTCCTGAAAATGTCATTCCTTCTATTGATTGTCATCAATGCAAACAGTTTGCAGCCAGCATCCCTATTTTGTGATTTGTTTTTGCCACATACCAGCTGACGGGCTTCACATGCAATGCTTTTCCTGCGTTTTGCCAGATTTTCCTGGACGATTATACCGTTACTGAGAACCTTTCTGCTGGCATATGAGGGACCTGAAAAAGTTCTGTCATATGGTTCGAATTTCTTAAGTACTACGTTTTATCACAATTATTTTGATTACAATCCTTCAATGTATTCCCCCTTTTACCGAAACATATTTTTGTAACCTTTTTACCTTATCGCGAAAAGCAGATAAATAGTCTTCTTTAGGTATCTGTTTGAGACACTGATAAATGGCGCTGCCAAAAGAACATCTGGACTTATATTTCTTTCCAGGAAGCATTTTCTTAAGCCTTGGAGATACAAAAAGTAACAGAGACTCAGGTCAGGTGAATAAGGCGGATGGTTTACAACTTCTACCTTTTCAGAACCCAAAATCGAGTTAACAACCTCGCATATGAGAGGAAACGTTGTGGTGTATAAGATGGACTCCTGACCATCATTTGCTTGGAAGTTTCTTATTGTAAAAGTTTTCACTTTCTTTAGTACAGAGTTCTTGAAGAATCGACCAGTTGGACAAGGCACTTGAACGACTGGCCCACTAGTATTGAAAAAAAAATTGCGTACAACATACTTTTCGAACTTATAGTGCAATACAGTCTCTGTGGCTCAAATATGTGCACCTTGGTTTAGTAACCTGTTAGCAAGTTAGAAATATCCCGACTATCACACTTTTATATGTTTTTAAAAGTTCCCGGGCACATTTAAGGTCTTATTTCTTTAGGTTTTCAGTGAGCAAATTAGGTACCCACCTAGCGCAAACCTGTCTTAGGTCCAAACGCGTTTTCAGAATTGTTGCACACTGCCTTCAGATATGCCAGTACAACTGGCTATATCTTTCACAGACAATCGCGCATCTTGTTCAACTGTAGCTTTCGCAGCAGCGATGTTTGCCTTAGTAATAGAGGTTTTAGACCTACCAGAATAGCTATTATCTTCGCAGATAATTTCAGCTTTAACAGCTGTAATCCACCTAAACACTGTCTAAGTTCCATATATACCACACACTTCATCAACTGTCTGCTTTGAGACTATATCATTCTAAATTTGATATAGCTACGAATTTTAGTTTTTCCGACCATCTTACAGTGTGGCAAGCAAATTGGTCAGTGAGCTGTAAAACCATTTAATTTCGTGGGCATGAAATTTCATGGTTTTGGTCAAAACGGCAACTTCGTGGGGATATGAATTCGTGGACTTCAACTTTTGAACATCAAATTAATGGAAATTTTACTTGTTCGTTGGGATTAAGTTTCATGGATTGGCTCAACCACGAAATCCAAGAAAATTAGTCCCCAACGTATATTAATGATTTCACAGTATATGAATTTGAAATAACTCAGACATTTGGAAAGTAATTTGCACCAAATAAATGGTTATCCTTAGCTATTGAACACATCATTGCATTGAATCCTAGGATAAAACTAAAGAAGTCAATTAGTGACAGAACTTTTTGCAGGACAGTAGCATGTCTCAACCCCAGACCTCCCGCACTCAAAGTGAGACTTTTTGATCTGTGGAAAAAATTGAGCGAATTGTTTGAGGCATGTATTGAACATTTCTACTACACGTTTTGTTTCGAGGAAAGGCTCATGTATCTGTCCTCGGCGCTTTTAATATCATTCGGTTAGTCAGGTAAAATAAAAATGTTATAAGCATAAACGTTACCTGAATCGAGCGATTACTCCGTGTGTACGATACTGAAATGTCTCCTGGGTGTGCCTTCCTTTTAAAATAGAAAAAGTGGAAACTCCAAAGGTCGTCCAACACGACAAAAACGAAATTGTTGCAGGCTTGGTTTGATTGAGCCTGGACGGTAGTGGACATGCATGCTACCGTCCACGCCCTCTAGCCCCGGGTTGAGCAGAACTCAACATTTACACATGCTACGAGTACAAAAAATAAGAGACATCCGCAGATGTGTTCATACGGCGGTGCACATGAAAACCTTCAATGATACACTTGCTTGTAATTCCATGAGAAGCGGCGTATGGTCCCCAAATAAAATAATGGATTTGCCCTAAACGAGAAAACAATGAGCAGAACTTTCTTGATTCATAAAACTTCCTTTTACGAAAACTAAGAAATGAGGTATATCGTTGTGTATTTCATATTTACGGGCGAGATTTCTCCGCACTGCGGTAAGTAAACAATGCTATCATGCATTTGTTTCATAGTATTTTACTATTATTTCCCGAACACAATTGTTGAAATTTCAGTCTACAAAGTTCGTTGCAGTAAGCTAACACCTCCTAGCAAGGTAAAAGATAGCTCTTGAATATCTGACCGATGTAGCGGCGAATCAGATTGCGGCTTCGTCGGCTTAACGGGTTCCAAACTGTTCAGGCGAATCCACCAATTAAATAGTCAGACCTGACGGCGATTCAGTGCAATCAAATCGCTTTTCTTCTTCACAATGAGAAATATTACAAATTTGACCAGTATATATTTACATACAAAAGCTATTCTAAACATAGCGTTCGACTAAATAGAAAATGAACACGACACAAGCAGTATATAAAATACAACAATGTAGTTAATTATAAAAAGTATGCCTGTGTACTTGTTATGGATGGAGTAAGGGGTTGAGACTTGACAATACTAAAAAAGCAAGTAATGAGAGTGGGGCTCGGGGATGTCCGCACGAATGGATAAAATTATGAAATAATTGACACGATTTTTAGGTGTAATAATTGGTGGAGCGTAGCTACTAAATAAGATCAAATAGAAAAAAAATAAAGAGAAAAGAGAGTAGAAAATATATAAAGGGCTTACAAAACTTAATGGTGGAGCTTGGGGCGGTATGAGTGATCTTAAGGTGGTTCGCGGGGTTCCTACGAAAATTTAGAAGTATGAGATATAAGACTGATATTAGGTCTGTATGTACTAACATCACCTGTCTTTCATTTGAAGAAAAAAGAAAATCGTTCCGAGTCCACATTTCCTTTGAAGAGCGCCACCTAGCGGCATATGTATTTTTCAAGGGAAAACGCCGTTTTTCTGTAATAATCGCATTGAAATTAATGTTATTACATTTTTTCAAACTCAGGAATATAGCTAAATTCAATGTTATTGTTTACATGTTGATTTTGTAAATTATTTCATTTAGAAAATGCTTAAATAAAGAGATATCCGTAGTAGGGGTGGGGAAAAATGGCGAAAATATTCAATGTGTTTCATGGTCGTTTAGCCGAAATAAAATAAAACGGAACGGTCGAAGTTCTTGATTTTCAAATATATTCATGTTTAATCATTTAATCATAAGAAAATAAAATAAAAACAGGGGGTCTTCACGGCAGATTTTTTGTAAATTTACTTTTTATTTGTTTTGGTAATGTAAATATTGTGACGTTGATACGTCATTTATGGTGTTAACGTCACACAAACGTTTTGTTCATTATGTCCTTTAAAGATACATTTTTGTATATACAGGTTGATTAAAGTACATAAAAATGATGTATTTTTACAAAATAGATTCACATTATGTACAGTGTTAAGTAATTTACAATCTAAGTATATCATCTAGAAATATATTTCAATGTCAGTTCAACAATTTCCTTATAGACGCTAATTATTTTGTTTATACATCAACATGTATTATTATGTAAAATGTCATTTAAAAATGATGACCACGGACACCCTTGCCGTTTCTGTAAGGGTATTAAAATTTTAGCCTGTCTCAAATTCTATTAGACTAGCTGTCTGCAAGATCAGAGTCTACATTCACATGGATTTCTGAATACTGGCGTCGTAATTAGCATTGCGTGTAACCAATACGCATCTGCTAAATTGTTTTATCCATTTTTGAAACAGTTTTAGAGCTAACTTAATGCATGACGACTTCACTTTAATCAATTCATGGCCCATTTTTAAGCCGTGGATCTCAAACGCAATGATCACAGTAATTCATTAAGGAATATATCCAGTCGGTGGCTGCTTGTAGACTTCACTATAATCATTCTAATTATGATACATTTGTGATCTATGATATGCAAACCTGTGAAAATAAAATCAACAGAAAAATCTGACAAGGCGCTTCAAAACGCTTGCATATCGTAACTTCTGTTCACTTTGCGCTCAATGTCACGGACATTCTTTATGCGATGTTGCTCATTGCAGTCTGTCATAGCTGGAGCGGTCTTCTGCGCATGTCCTGAACTGATCATCAATCGGAGCGCACGGCAAAATACGCAAATTATTGTACGACAGCATGCATTTAGTGTATAATATGTATAATATACTGACAAAAGGTTAAGGTTAGTATTACAATGGTCACAAAATATATACATTAAAAATAATTTTCATTCAAATTGCTTGAATCTTGTATATACCGGGGTCTATAATTTATACAGGCGTTCCAGGTCTGCAGCGAGTTGCAGTCCTGAAATATCCGAATTTATTCGCATCTGCGTCAAAATGCACTTTTACACTAAATACCAGTCAAATATTTTGTTTACAGCATTCTGGCGAAAACATTTCAAAGTACATGTAAATGGTGGTTTTATTTATTTCTTAGTTTTATCCGTCTTTTAAAACTTTTGAAACACCAAAATAAATGCACGAGATGAAATCATAGTGGTTACTATTTTGGTATTACATTCAGCACTGGAATACCATACTTCGATTTTGGAATAAAACCGTTATCAAATAAGAATGATCCCAATTTGCCGCCAAAATTCTATAATCGAAACTTTTTGTATGTACAACAGTGAACCATGTCGAAAGTGCGTTTCCTTGAAAACATCTGACAGAAACAGCGGGTCTGAACAATGAACGCATGCCTCTAAACCTTTCGCAAGAGCAGCCTCAGTTAAACCACCCTTCTTCCATCTTTCCATCCTAAAATATCGTTTGCGTCGACTATCTGTTTTATATTATTTTCTGAATGTTTTGAAGCGAAATGAGTTAAAGTTTTATTTTTGTTCTGCCATTTTAAAGCTTTTACCTCAATACGGTTTTGCATTGTGCATTCACGTTGACGTTATAAATTTAATGCACTAAGCGGCACCAAAATGAGCTTTATTCAAGTAACGGTTTCAAGTTCACAGACTGAAGTGCATTTTTACCGTAAGAGAAATTATATCATTGATCCATCATCTGCTTAAGATTCCGTGATTTTATTTATTGAAAATATTCAATATAGGTTTAAAAAGCAATAAATATAATACACAATTAGAATTATAATGAAAATCAAAACCTCTAAATAAAGTTACACATCATAACAAAAAAGAAACATATTGATGTTTTAGCCAACCTTCAAAATGTTCTTTTTCGTTAAAAATGTATTTCATTTTTGTCTGGAAAACAGTTTCACCACATTTCGTATCTTGTATCTTCGTTGTTAGCTAGTCACTTGAAATATTGAAAAACAGTAAGGAATGTCGTTCAGTTTCGCACTTAAACATTTCATACAAAAGGTAAAATGAGCCGCGCCATGGGAAAACCAACATAATGGTTTTGCATCCGCACAGTCTGGTCAGGATCCATGCTGTTTGCTAACAGTTTCTCTAATTGCAATAGGCTTTGAAAGCGAACAGCATGGAGTCTTGACAAGACTGCGCGGATGCGCAGGCTCGTCTGGATCCATGCTTGTCGCAAAGCCACTGTGTTGGTTTTCACATGGCGCGGCTCAATGTAAATTTGCAAATCACTCTTTTTCTCCTGTCGGGGAATAATTAAAGAAACCTATGTTTGAAAATAAAGAATTTTGACAGCTCCGTTTTAATTCATAGCAGATAAACTGATAAGATTTTTTCTACACCCCCACCCCCGTCCCCCCAACACTTTACTAACCCTTAAATACGGAGCCAGATACGCGAGTTATGCAAGATTAAACATTTTCATAAAAATTCAACCACTTATACCATATTCAGTAGTTAAAGTACATGTTTTAGCGCGACATATTCACATTTTGTGCCAAACTTGGCGAACATGAATATGTTGAAAAAATTCACCGAAACTGTGGGCAGGTAGCTTTAACTGACTCTGATATATATTACTAGATAATATACTTTGACTGCAAAATACGCAACAATGTACATCATGTGAATATATTTAAAAAAAAGATTCTAAAGATTTTTGTGAACTCTGAAGGTCCTGTTTATATCAATGAAAGACATAATGAAATCAGCGTTTGCGCGACGTTAACACCGTCACTGTGTATCAACGTCACAAAATTTACATTACCAAAACAAATAAAAAGTAAATTTACAAAAAATCTGCCGTGAAGACCCCCTGTTTTTATTTTATTTTATTGTTCAGAAATGATTAAAGAAGAATATATTAAGAACTTTGACCGTTCCGTTTTATTTTATTTCGACTAAACGGCCATGAAATACATTGAATATTTTCGCCATTTTTCCCCACCCCTACTACGGATATCTCTTTATCTAAGCATTTTCCAAATGAAATATTTTACAAAACGCAACATGTAAATAATAACATTGAATTTAGCTATATTCCTGAGTTTGAAAAAAATGTAATAACATTAATTTCAATGCGATTATTACAGAAAAACGGCGTTTTCCCTTGAAAAATACATATGCCGCTAGGTGGCGCTCTTCAAAGGAAATGTGGACTCGGAACGATTTTCTTTTTTCTCCAAATGAAAGGCAGGAGATGTTAGTACATACAGACCTAATATCAGTCTTATATCTCATACTTCTAAATTTTCGTAGGAACCCCGCGAACCACCTTAAATGTGGAAGTTGTGACAACTAGTTTATACTAAATACTCTAAGGTCCATTGCGAAAATAGTTTTACAACATAGACACTTTATTTGAGAGAAAAAAAACTCAACTTTTGTTGTAACGCTGAGCGCTGCGCAAACCAACACTGATGCTGTACTATAACACAAGCAGTAGCTGAGACAATGCAATGAAATTAAGAAACATAAAATAAAACTTAAACCAACACTATTTAGAGATCTGAACGAAGTGACCTTGACTTTCCAGGCACCTGAACTTACGCAGTAGTAGTTGCTTGTTTAAAACACTACTTCCAGTTTGTTAGTAGTAGTACATATTAAATTTTATACTAAGTTCAGCTATATAATTAATCAGCGTGTATACTATTTTTAAACTAATGCACAATACTGTTAGTTTATAGAAACAATAACATCGATCATGTTTTCAAATATGAAATTTGGTCTAGGTATATCTTTGAGATACATATCAACAATATTAATCCTACAGAGAGTTTAAAGAAATCAACATCAATTTCATGGTCTGTAAATTAATATGTTATATATTAAGTAGTAAGGAACAAAATGAAAAGAAAATAAAAGAAAAAAAAACACTTTATTTTGCCGAAACATTTTATACCAAAGGAAAGACATCGAACAGTTTCAGATTTTGAAGAGAACTTCAGTTTATGCATTTACTCTCAAAATGTATACGTTGAGTACTAAAAATATTAAAAATAAGTTCATCATATATTTAAATGTAATAATTCAAACTGAGAAAAAAAAGAAAGAAAAAAAGAAATGATTTTAAATAGTATGATATATTGGTTATGATATATAAACTTCGATTGTTATTTGGCTTAACCGCTTTCTATATTAATGTGTTTACAAAGTTGATTGTATTTTTATGTTTTTAATAGTATATTTTTTGCAATATATATTACAACCTTTTGATTACACAATTGCGAGAAGTATCGTTCTGGCTTACATCCACAGCTATAAAAAAAGTACTGTTACGATACGGAAGTAAATATAGAAGTCATTCAATTGTCGAGGATATGACATCAAGTATCGAGTTGTACGTGGTTAAAACAGCATTGAAAGATATTTCTTTTAAACGCTAGGGCGGAGTATAAGGGTGTACTTCCTTTCTGTTGAGAGCTAGCTTTTATAGCAACGTGGTAGAGGTCCGTTCCCGGTCATCCTGTTTCATATCGTTGACACGTTTGTTTCATCGAGGAAGATGTAAATTTCATTGAGGAAGATGTAAATTGAGCCGCGCCATGAGAAAACCAACATGGTGGGTTTGCGACCAGCATGGATCCAGACCAGCCTGCCAGGATCCATGCTGGTCGCTAACGGTTTCTCTAATTGCTATAGGCTTTGAAAGCGAACAGCATGGATCCTGACCAGACTGCGCAGATGCGCAGGCTGGTCTGGATCCATGCTGGTCGCAAACCCACAATGTTGGTTTTCTCATGGCGTGGCTCAATTAATTATTTGAGGGCTATTTTTAACCCCTTAAGAATGATAATTCTGATGTTCGGTTGATATCTGCTATGACTTTGTTTGCTTGTTTTGTGTTTAACACCTTTTTTCAACAGTATTTCAATTATGTAACGACAACCAGTGTTCTTCCAGGATTATGCACTAGTACAAACCTGTTCTCCGCAAGTAACTGCCAACTTCCCCACATAAATCAGAGGCAGAGAACGAATGATTTCAGACACAATGTCTTTTATCAAATCGTCATGGATAGCATACGCATCGCCAGTGGATCGAAGTGGATCGATCTCACGACCCCGTGATCCGTAGATCTACGCTGTCCGTATTTTGGTTTTGGGTGGGCTAATGTTATGACTAATTCCATAATTCCATGCGATTAAAAACAGGTTTCATGCATTTTCACGTACCAGAGGTCTATCACGGTTCGCTGGTCGTGTTTGGACTTTCATGAACACATGACGGATGAGAATGTGGCTTTCATGAGATAATGCACACATTCGGTTAAGCTCAAAAGGGATAAAGTGCTGCATAAAAATATATTTATAGCATTTGTAAAGATTTAACCTGAAACTTAAAAAAATGAGTAAAAATTAAGCGTGACTTAAACCGACTAGCTTGTAAAGGGACTGTTTGGACAAAAAAAAAAACCGATAAGCATACGCAATGTAAAGAAACAAACTAGGCAAAATGCGTAATCAGGTGTAAACAAGCAATGGAATTGACAGCCTACAAAATTGCCAACATTAATGGATAGTTTGAGCTGTTATTAGGTAGTCGGAGAGACATTCTAGAATGCTTTATATCAGTTACGTTTTAAATTAAACGTATTTATTATATGTATTATTGAAAAGTCTTATGTTAATATCAATCTCTTGTATAGATCTGATTTAAGTATCATATCATAAATACCTAGTATAAATATTTATTAATATTCTAAATTAATTTCTGTGCATATCATGACTGCTCAAAATGCTGAAAGTTAAGCAACGCTTTAATAATTCGTTATCGCGAAATGTATAGCACTCAAGTTAAGTGTAATTAACTGGGATATGCATCACTATTTTCTTTATATATTATCTAAATCGTATTTGATTTCAGCCATATCTATTGCTGTCTAAATACTTTCGATTTCGATTTAGACATTACTATTAATAGAACTTGTGGTGTAACTATATACTTAACAGTGAACATAGGACTTTCCTAGTAGTTTTATTTCGATTATCTACTAGGAAAATCAAAAATGTATAACTCTGTCAGATACGATACGATAACCAATGATATCTGTACTTATTTGTGATTTAAATTTAGTGTGTATGTATGCATTAGAAAATATTCTCGTGTAATACACTGATAATTGATTTTCCTTTTAAATTATTTTTAAGGAGACTTATATTTTGTAAATAATGTTTGATATATATTATATAATTACCCGTGTTAATGATAATTGGAGTTGTTCTACAGGTATATCAAAATGTCTGTCTGTAAATATTGTCGAATGTGTATGTTTGTGTGTATATATGTTCAGCTCTTCATGTATATTGAAGGAAATAAAGTATCTATCTATCTGTACCGTCATGTTTTACAGTTCGTGTAGCACACTTTAAACTAAGCAAAAAAGCATTAGAAAGTCATGGCGCTCAAAGTTGATAAATAATGTGGCCTCAATGCCAAGAATAACCCAGCGGCTTCCAAGGTAATTTAACAGATTCCTAATAGGAAAACATATCACTGCGATAATCCGGGAAAATACAACGTTCAACACCCCTCAACATCAGTTTCGAAATAAAAATGTTAAAATATACATGCCTTTTATTAAAGAAGACACATAGTTTATATAGCTTCGCTACTAGCAATTATTTTAGTACTTTGTATTATACTATGGCTGCTGTAAACTATTTCGACAACCTATTTGTTTACAAGTTGTAGGTCAAGTTGTAACATTGCAGACAACACCGCAATTCTTAGCTAAAAATAGGTATTGTCAGCTTAACTGTTGTTTCACTTTAAACGTACATATATGTAAACTATCTTCAATAAAATAATTCAATGACTGGAAAATGAGCTCAAAATTGCTTTATGAAGAATGTTACATCTCGCCCAAAACAAAATATAAAGAAGAACAATTATTGGACCACGCAAAAGTGCATCAAAATGACGTTATTGTCAAAGGACAGACGCTATTTTACGAGATCCGTTAGTCTCTTTTATCGCCTTGACTTTTACATACATTAATATACAAGGATGAATTAATGACACATATTTCCAGTAATAATTAAAGGACCGTTACAAGTGCGTAATCGCAAATATCAGGGCGTTGGCCAAATGAAGTGTTTTCCTGCGATGATATTGATATAGGTATTTGACTGTCCTTTAACTATCTTATCGCATTGAAACGATATTTCTTGTTGAAGATTGTTACCATGTATATCGCAATGAAAAGATCAAAAGAACATAGCCACACAATGCGATAATGTTAGTTAGAGTTAAAACAAATAGCTCTACCGCTCTGATGAAATTACTTGCACAACCATATATTTTATGTTTGATCTTGTCGGTATTGACTTTAAACAGGCATACATTTCAATAATCATTTAATAAATGGAAGAAAGTCCTTACAATACATCTACATAGGTCCTTCTCACAATGTTAAATATAATTTTATAATACTAGTACTTTCAACAAACTGTCCTATACAGCAGTCACGAAAAATAAAGAATTTTTCTTAATTTCATACTTGCACCGCGTCCCCGACATTCCAGTTATCAAATCTCGACTTTTTGCCCCGCTAATTATCATGTTTTCGCTCCTCGCTCCCTGATAAATAGCGAGTTTTTGCCCTGCGCCCCCGTCATTTTAACCATCTTTATCCTCGTGTTTTCGCCCGGTAAGGTCGCGGGGCGAAAAGTCGAAATTTCATGAATCAGCCACATAGATAATTGCAACAGGTAACACTTACAAAAAGTCGAAATAAGATAAATAAACCGGCGGGATCGCGGGGCGACAACCCGCTAATGAGCGAGGTCGCGGGACGAAAAGGCGAAATTTAAGCATTACAATGACGTGGGCGCGGGGCGAAAACTCGCTAATTGTAGGGGTCGTGGGGCGAAAAGTTGAGATTTAGTAACTAAAATGGCAAGGGGGGCAACTGGTATATTATTAGCCATATTTTGATTTTTGATTATTTAGCTTTAATTTTTGGCATAGTATTCTTAGAAAGAAATATTCGAAGAAACATTTCTTTTTTTTCAAAATGGCGGATATCCAGAAAGACACGCTCATACATCCATAAATAAAGGGAATTTTTACTCCATGTTATTATTATTATTATTATACCAGATTTATATAGCGCCCTTTTCATGATAAACACGTTCAAAGGCGCTTTGCAGCAACTGCAGCCACACAGGGCGCGAAATCATCCTCTTCTAATACAGACACAGAGCGATCTGACCAGAGGGACAGAGTGAGATAAAGCCCCCAGAACAGACAGAGAACTTTTCAGATACAGACGTGTCCGGCTAACTTAGCCTAGCTCTTTTCGAATAGACAGTCTGGTTCTTTAACGTGCCCGGTGTATAGCATTGATACGAGCGAAGCCGTTTTTCCTGGGAAGAACCAGTAAGGTGGGAGACACTCAAGAGCATCTCAGAAATTTCCAGTGCCTGGATCGGGATTAGAACCCCGGACCTCTGGATTGACAGTCAAGCGTGTTACCACTACACCACCGTCCCACCTATATGTTGCTTCGTATTGTAAATCGTCGTCGAAATCATCAGTTGAAATGCTAAAATGGGCATATCGTAATCATTAGATAAATTAATCGTGTTTTTCTTAATGTTATTATCTACTTATATGTGATTATTGTAGTGCACTTTAAACTTAGGCGCTGTGAATTTTAAGTGAGATAACTCATCTAATGATTTGGTTTCTAAAATACTTTCACCGTGGGCCAATCAAATGACATATTAAAAAATTTAAAATTCCCTAAAATGTTTAGCTTAAGAGTACTTTACCGAACAGGATCTAGCTAACGTAAACCGCCTACATCAAATCACGTGATTATCAAGAGCTACTGTGCGATGAGATTCTATATAAGGAACCAATCTACCCTCAAACTGGTAATACGCCAATATCGGTGAAAGTTTCCTATACTATTCAGTAGGTTTCTACGGAACAATTGCAGCGAAATGGTAAGTTAAACTAAAATTACTCTGTATATATGTGTACATTTTTGTAAGTAGATGTCTTTTTGAAAGCAATCACGCGTAAAAATGATTTAACATGAAATAATACATCAAATAAGGTCGTAATGATGAACACATTTCCATTAGAACAGATATCACATTTTAATCAACTAGTCTATGCAGATTCTAAATGTTAGAATTTTTTAGACCAAGACAAATGTTGAGTGATTTTACTTAATCATTTGATATCTTAAAGTACTTCGTTTAAAGGAATGACTTCTATTTCTTGAATTTAAGTCGTTTCTGGTCCTTCGGGATCATTTAGATTTAATGGATGGAATACTGCTTAAGCCGGTGCTAGGGGCGTGGGCAGTGTTGCATTTTCCATTACTGCTCATGAACAGACTCAATCAAACCGAGTCTGCAATTTTCACTGTTTGCCTTGTTCTCAATGCTTCCGAGGGATCTACTTTTCAGATTTTATTCCAAACACATATAACTAAACAGCCTTAAAGTATTCGGTTCATAAATAAGTACGATCTATATAACAGTGTGCTTTAAAAATATATCAAATATTGATGCCTGGTAAGCTCTTATACTTTTGTTATTATTTGAAGGTGTATTGTCTACTAAAAAAAAAAAAGAAATACAAAAGATTACGATAGATAAAAATTTGTTTAAATTTATAATTCTTATTTTTTACTTTAAAGTTTTTAAATGAAACTTCAACAGAAACCTGGATATTGCAGTGTAAGACGTATCATTTTGCTGTCAAAAGGCATAATTGTTACAGTAGTGATTCGTGCATATCATTATGTCGTCTTATTTACTAATTCTTGTTCAGCAGACACAAATTTTGAAAATAATGAGCTTTATAAGAATCTTTCACTTAGGCGGTAATGAGGCTCTGTCGATTTACCGCGAAACTGTTACACGAGAGTCAGATCCTTCAAATAGTGATAGATTATTTTTCTTGCATACCATATTCTTCAACTAATAGAAGAAATAAATTAATACAAATGTTTTTTCTTTGAGCACTATTTTATTGAAGTAGCATATGAATTTACACATTCATTAAAAAATTGCAGCGCGTGAGTTTTCTTACACTGGGGTGTAATACAAGCCTTTCCAGCTTCCGTCTAGCATGCAAGAAAAAATCGTCTTACACGCCGGGATGTAAGATGACTCACGTGCTGCAGTTTATGAATGAATGCGTACATTCATACACTACTATAATAAAATAGAGCTTTTTACTTGTCATAATTTCTTCTATTATTATTTCTACTATTATATATATGGCTTCATGAAACAGCGATTGCGTTCGTCTTCAAACCCGTCTTCAAACCCGTGGTTACATCCAGTTTTGTCACACTAATGGTTAGATTTAAAGTTTAAATTTAGACTGTTGCGCTTGTTTTTGATTCTCGTATGATGTATTTGACAAAACGAATATCTGACATAACTTGTTATTTAAAATTATTTTGTTGTTTGCATGAATTTTGTTTTACGTGACTGTGTGAATTTTGAATAAATCAGTTTATCACCTTTGAATAAGGGCATCGTAATAGCATCTTTCTGTTTGCCTTGGTGTATATTTAGTTTGAATTGGTCTGTTATGATTATGAATATTATGAACATGCTTAGCAGTTAAATAAATAAATCTGTTGAACATTCTATGTTTGATTTCCTCAGGTCCTCAAGTTTTTTTTTTAATGACAAACATACATAAACTTCTACAGCATCTTGTTAAGATATATTTCCAACTGCTTGTTTAGTAACATATCCAACACCGTGTTCTGTAACATCTCAAACACCTTGTTCTGTAACATCATTGTTCTGTAATATCTTCAACACCTTGTTCTGTAACATCATTGTTCTGTAATATCTTCAACACCTTGCTCTGTAACATTTCCAACACCTTGTTCTGAATGTCTTCAACATCTTGTTCAGTATCATATGCAACATTTTGTTCTGTTACATCTCCAACATCTTGTTCTGTAACATCAGCAACATCTTGTTCTGTAACATCTCCAACATCTTGTTCAGTAACATATGCAACATTTTGTTCTGTAACATCTCCAACATCTTGTTTAATGACATATTCAAATAAAAGATAAAAAGTAGATTCCTCAAAAGCATTGAAATCAAGGCAAACAATGAAAATTGCAGACTCGGTTTGATTTGGTCAGACTCTGTTCATGAGCAGTAATGGAAAATGCAACACTGCCCATGCCCCCACGCAATACTTTGTTCTGTAACATCTCTAACTCCTTGTTCCTCCAACATCTTGTTCAGTAACATATGCAGCATCTTGTTCAGTTACTTATGCAACATATTGTGCAATAACATCTCCAACATTTTGTATTCTAACAAGTATTATGTAAACACATTTAAATATTCTCTTCTGACGGATTTTCTATTTCAGGAGTTAAAAATCGTGCTATGTTTTGTTTTATTTGCTGGCTTCCGGTATGCGGATTGCTGCGGTCGAGGAGGAGGATCTTTTAGCAAAAACTATAGGCCATATCGGTCAGTAGACGACCGCCATGCCAATGGTCAAGAAGGGAGTGTTGAAAAGGTAGGGGATAGTGGCTGACTTTGCCATTTCTTTCTTTTGTGTTACGCCAACACGTTAGATCGAGAAAATAGGGTGCCAGTACGACAGATACCTTATTTGATGTGCCGGCGCTTATTTGTTTTTCTTGTATGTTGGCATCGTGGCACTTTAAATGCGTAAAGACGCAAAAACAAAGAAATGGCAGAAATCGGCCAATACAGTATGTAAGACACGGTTCAGTATTGTTTCAGCAGTCTGCACCGTTTTATAATACGATAGCATATTGATTCGGCTAAATTCAATGTTAGTCAGAAAATAACACTTATAATAAAAATGCACTCTTTTCGAGTGGGGTTCCTTGACCATAAAATAGACATGCAAATCGAGGACTGAGCGGTATACTATTTATCTTGTTCTTTAATTATATACAGTTACAGTAGTTCGATAAGCCCAAGAAACTTCCAACCGGACTGCACATGTAATTTACGTACATTATGCCTCTATACGTCATTTGTTTAAGAATAATATATAGTATGATCATATTTAATATATTTTAACACAGTGAAGATGATACAAGCTTCCGTAATCATTTCAAGAGTAGGTATCGAATTTTTCTTCGCGGTGTATAGCCGGTTAGGTTGATCAGTTTCAGATTATGTAAGTTCAACTCTTAAGGTATTAGATCACTAATAGAGAACCTCCTTCTTGGAGAGTATTCAATTCCTACCATAAACCTACTTTTACTGCAATTCTTAGGGGGGGGGGGGGGGCGTAGGTTCAAGCCCTACTGGGACCAAATTGTTTTCTCCTTATTTTCCTTTTTTTCTAGTAAGTTTTTACTTCTTTCAAGACTTATTATTGATTTCTTGTACAAAAATGGAAAAAGATGAATCTTATAAGCAATTTCTTGGTGTTCAAAGTGGATTTACTACTTAAACAGAAGGGGTAGAGTTACACATCTTTAAAAATATCGAGTTACATGCGGTGAAAGTTCTCTATTTTGCTTTCACTCTTAGATTATATATTGTGGAAGAAATTTAGGTAGGTTTTACGTCTGCCCTAAGGTTATTTTTAAATGGAGTAAGCAAAATTCAAAACAGAAACACAGCATTCGACCTTATTTTTTCAGTGTTGAAGTATGAATTCTGTCTCATTAAATCCGTTTACTTGAGGCACCATAGAAAAAATGATACTGACATTTTTATTTTGTATTTTATAATTGTTTACCAATAGTTTGATGTTTCTTTTATCAAAATTAATGGTAAAATGAGTTCTCTGCAAACGTTTTGGATAGTGGCTATCACTTTGAAATTTGTCTCTACTTGAGCTTGAGGAGATACCATAAGTCATACAAAATTTATAAAAAACGGCACGGTAAAAGTTGTTTAAAAATTGTAAAATAGTGCAAAATACAGTTACCTTTCAGAATATACCAAGCAAAGGCCATTTTGTAAACATTACTATTAGTGCTCTAATACCTTAATTTACGTGTTTGTGCCAAAATTGGATAAAATTTGAAACCAGATAGGCCAAAATGATAGCACTTGTCATAGAATATTTTAGAGATATTAGACATTTTAGTAAATAATGCTGCGTACTTCATCAATTAAGAGTTTATCTAATAGAAGAGTAAATATATACTATTTTTCGGCGTTTGTATGACGTCAATAATACGTTTACGTGAAACAGAATTGTCGTGTTTTAATGAAAATAAGCCAAATTTATCATGTAAGAATGAAGGTTAAAGTTGTATGTAATTTTCTGAATACCTGTTTTCATAGTACAGTAAGATGATGACGCCCCAGTCCTGATATACTGTAAAAAAAGGTAGTAGTTCTGTTGACATTTGGTGACATTTAATCACATATTTTCGATACTCTTTATTTCCGTTATTTTTTAAAGGTAAGTTGATGCAAAGTTCGTTCAAAAACAAACTTCAACAAAAACATTTAAGACTAAAGATGAAAAACCATATTAAATAAAAACATTTCTTTTTTTTTTTTCGTTTCGCCAATACAATTTCTAAAACCCTCCAATCAAAAGCAATACTGTGTAGTGCCAACCTTCAGTGAGTTCGTCTGCTCAAAAGATACATAAAACCAAAAGAATCTGACACATGAAACTAGACAGCGATACCATTCATTCTAATTAAAATAAATAGCTAGTTTAAAATCCACATACTAATCAAAAAGGTTCTTCATGCTGGAAAACGTATTGTTTCCATTTCGCATTTGTTTTTTTCAAGTTCTATGCTGTTTCACTAAACAGTATGCACTAACTATCATTTCTCTTCACGACTTTTCCCCTTGCTAAGTCTTGATACAAACTGTACAGACCTTCTGCTAAGGTTATGTATGTTCTGTTTTTCAGATTGGAGCTCATTATAGCGTCACGCCTTCTCTAGCTCATCCGTGTACTTTCGAAACCTACGACGCCGACCGGAACGGAGAAATCAGTAAGATTGAACTGCAGGCTGTACTCGGTATCGGCGATGATGTAGACTCCCTGTTCGCAGACCTTGATATAATGCCAGGTTTGTGAAAAACATATTGTATCAGCAAACTCAAATTTGATTGCCAAACCCTTTAAACACATTTCACAGTAATTAAAGTTTCAATTATCTCCCTTTATTTTGAAAACGGAAGTAATCTCTTGTATACTGATAAAAATTTGTCATGAATACTGGCAATATTAATGTGCCGGTTATGCTTCATAACTCAGAGTATATAGGAGCCGAAGGCTAATGGTGTTTAACAATGGTAACACTGACCTACTTCAGGCTATATGTTCTTGTGAATAACTTAATATGATATTTATATAGTGAAGGCCAGTAACAAACTTATATGTAATTGATGTACATTTCGTATGATGCTTGGAGGCTTCATGAAGATAAATGGGAGTTTTGTATTGAATGTATCCCAATGACTTTTAAATTTTGGTCGACGGGCTGGAAGTTTAGATCAGACGGCGTTGAAATGCACAACACTGACTGGCTTGTAAATGGATCGATTCTATATTTCCTAACATTGGTTGTACACAACGCTTGTAGTATTCTATAGACTGTAGACTGACAAGCGATATCACCACTACGAAATTATAACAACAAAATATTTTAGTCTTAGACTAAGACTATCATTTTGAAAAAAAAATTGTGTCACTTAAAATCAAAGCATTGCTACGCCTAACGCAACGAAATATTTTCAATTTGACGCGATGATGCAGCAGTCTATTTGATTATGAAGAGCAGTTGTTTTAGAAATAAGAATTAAATATGGCTTTAAACAAATTCTACATTGTACAAAAATGATTCTAACCTGCAAATCTACCTTAACCTGATCATTAAGCATTTGAGCCGCACCATGAGAAAACCAGCATAGTGCGTTTGCGACCAGCATGGATCCAGACCAGCCAGCGCAGTCTGGTCAGGATCCATGCTGTTTGCTAATGGTATCTCTAAATAAAATAGGGTTTGAAAGTGAACAACATGGATCCTGACCAGACTGAGCGGATGCGCAGGCTGGTCTAGATCCATGCTGGTCGTAAACGCACTATGTTGGTTTTCTCATGGCGCGGCTCATTTGTTGTCCATGCGTTTTTATGTACACCTCTGTATATCATCTTTCGTTGACTTTATTTTCAGATGACGGAGTTATTAAACCAGACGAATTCAGTGCCACCGTGCCTCTTTACATAACTGTGTGTTTGGATACTGCCAAGTTAAGCATCTAAACATTTCCGAGGAAACTGTTTTGACACAAATAAACGGACATCATTATATAAACTATGACACGCTGAAACTAATATTATTTGTATTGAATCAGCTGCAAGATACGGGTCCTTTTTAAGAGTTTTATTGTAATCATTGTCTTTATAGAGTTTGTTGAAATAAGGTTAAAAATAAGCAATACATATTCAGTCTGCCATCTTAAAATCTATATATTTTTATCAAGTTTATTGCATGACATCCTTCATTTTTTTTTCAAGTTATTGTCTGCAGTCCGGTATTTTTTTTAATATTATTGTCAGCTATACAATGTTCTTTAAGTTTATCGTCAGCCATCCCATATCTGACTGTAAGTTTATTTCAGACAATCTATTTCTGTTTATAATTTATTTTCAGTCGCCCTACCCTTTTTCATGTTTAATATCGACCAATATACAATCATTTTTACATTGAAAGAAATGTAACCTATATCAGCTGCCAAAAAGGAAATGTAAGAGTTTTCTCGCTTTTACAACCTTACTTTTATGCGGGCTATTAATCGACAACAAACGATTTGTTGATGATCCAAACATGCATGAGAAACAGGTTATTTTTTTTTCTAGGTTATGTGTTACACAATAAGAAATAGTACAAGATTCTAGACAGTATTTATCGGTCTTAGGGACTAACACACACATTTTATGCGGAAACCAGTTTCTCTCCAAAATCCATAAAAAGCGAGTACTCTGGAAGTGGTAACAAAAGTTTATTGCAAAAAATTCTTACAAATAACCGAAAATATATAGCGTGCAAAAAGTAGTTAATTATTAGAAATTATAATTTATGCAACGTAATTGCAATTTTACGGTTTGCTTATCTTTTATTACGGCCTTTGATTTGTCACTTGAAGTTATAGCAGATTCTTTCTTTGTTTGATAAGTTTACATGTTTAACGACATGACACAACTAGCATTAAAGTAAATAAAAGGATATTATACGAAGAATCTTCATATTATTCATATTTAATTTGCAGGGTATTGTATCATATGGTCTGGTTTCAATTTTTCATGGTGGTAAAAGAATTTTTCAAAGTGAGCAATAACCAAATGAAATTTTGTATATAACTCTAAAGCTATCCAGATCTTTTTTAAAAGATCATTCATAATTTTGCAGATATCTTTCATCATTTTGTAGTAACTATATGACCAAAACATGTTTCAATTAAAATCAATTACTAATACGTCTTTATCATCAAAATTATACAATTACATCTATTTCTACTTTATCCTTTTCTGAATTAACTCTGTCTTAATGATTTCGGAACCAAAACTTTATAGTTAATTAAAATTGAAGGAAAAATGTTATTCAGCCATTAAAAGGAAAAAAAAAAAAAAAAAAAACAAAAACAACATGGATACAATGTATTTCGTAGTCAACTAGTTTTCCGATACTAATATGTTGTAAAACTCTGCGTTTGGTTTCTTAGAACGGAAGAGCGTTTTAAGGTCTTACTCAGAACTATCAAAAGAATTAAATTCGAAAATTTGAAGTGCTAAATCAGTGAAATAAATTTGAAATAAAATGATACATTAAGCATACAATTTGTCATTCGTTCGTTTGTTTGTTTGTTTTGGGTTTAACGCCATCTCAATGAACTAAATTTGAAATAAAAATGATACATTGAGCATATAATTTGTCGTTTGTTTGTTTGTTGCTTGTTTTGGGTTTAACGCCTTTTTCAACAGTATTACAGTTATGTAACGGCGGGCAGTTAATCAATGTTCCTGGATTCTGTACCAGTACATACCTGTTCTCCGCAAGTTGTTGCCATCTTCCCCACATGAACCAGATCTGTACAGTGTCGTTCGTTATGACAACAAATTATATATCACATAACTATCTTTATTTTACTTTATTCATTTAGAACATTGTGAAAGATTATCTTCGTCTTGGTCCAAAACTGTTACAACCGCAAAAAGCGTTTTAATTTCGAACTTGTGGTAATGGCGTGTTGAAATGACCCTATTTTAAATGTTTTATATAATGAATCCATTTCTATATTTGATATTGTTGTAACTATATTTATTTGAAAAGAAATTTAAAATGTTGTAATATAATATAATCTAAATTTTGTATTTTGCCAAAACCTATAACTTAAACCCTTGAAAATGAACAATTAAATCTGTGAAGAGGTCCTTTAGAAGCATACAGCGCAACCAGGCAACATAATAGCAGACTCTGTTTGACCGAGTTTGTTAATGACAGGTAAGAACTATGCAAAACCCTTCACCCTCACCCTTTCCCTTCTCCTGGAATGTACTCCAAGGACCAGAAAAATGTAATAACACCGAGTTTAACACTTAGACAAATACATACACAATAGTTGGATTTGGCCGATTGTGCATGTGCACTTTATTGTTTTGCCTTAATGGAATGTGATGCGTGACATGATATCCCAACAAGCCACATTTTACTGACTCCGGGCAGACAAGTCCTAGCACTACCCTCTTAATGCAGAGCACCTTGCGAGGAAGCCACCAGTACCATTTTCACGTCTTCGGTATGACGCGACCAGTGATCGAACCCATGACCTTTTTTTACGATTAATAATTGTAACAATTTTTGGAAAGAAAACATAACTTAAAGGAAAATAAAGGAAAATAAGATTTGCCCAGATCTGAATATCTTTTTTTCCTATATATAGTTTCACCGTTTTTTTTTTTTTTTTTTTTTTTGTTTTTTTTTTTTTTTATTTTAATCCCCCGCCGTGGTGGAGGGATTATAGGAATGGTCTGCGTCCGTCCGTCCTTCCGTCCGTATCAAAATCGTGTCCGGTCCATATCTCCTAAACCCCTTGAAGGATTTTCATGAAACTTGGGTCAAATGATCACCTCATCAAGACAATGTGCAGAACCCATGAGTCAGCCTTGTCGGTTCAAGGTCAATGTCACAACTCAAGATCAAAGGTTTGAACCTGCCATTTTGTGTCCGCTCTATATCTCAAAAACCCCTTGAAGGAATTTTATAAAACTCGGGTCAAATGATCACCTCACCAAGACAATGTGCAGAACCCTTGAGTCAGCCATGCCATGTCAAGGTCAAGGTCACAACTAAGGGTCAAAGGTTTTGAGCCTTCCATTTTCTGTCCGCTCTATATTTCCTAAACTCCTTGAAGGATTTTCATGAAACTTGGGTCAAATGAACACCTCATCAAGACGATGTGCGGAACCCATGAGTCAGTCATGTCAGCTCAAGGTCAAGGTCACAACTTAGGGTCAAAGGTTTGAGCCTTCCATTTTGTGTCCGCTCTATATCTCCTAAACTCCTTGAAGGATTTTCATCAAACCTGGGTCAAACGATCACCTCATCAAGACAATGTGGAGAACTTATGAGTCAGCCATGTCGGCTCAAGGTCAAGGTCACAACTGAAAGTCAAAGGTTTGAGCCTTCCATTTCGTGTCCGCTCTATATCATCTAAACCCCTTGAAGGAATTTTATAAAACTTAGGTAAAATGATTACCTCATCAAAACGATGTGCAGAAATTCTGAGAGTCAACCATGCCAGCTCAAGGTCAAGGTCACAACTAAGGGTCGAAGGTTTTAGCCTTCCATTTTGTGTCCACTCTGTATCTCCTAAACCCCTCGAAGGATTTTCATCAAACTGGGGTCAAATGATCACCTCATCAAGAACTCATGAGTCAGCCATGTCAATTCAAGGTCAAGGTCACAACTGAAGGTCAAAAGTTTCAGCTCTGTATCTCCTAAACCCCTTGAAGGATTTTCATGAAACTTGGGTCAAATGATCACCTCATCAAGACGTTGTGCAGAATTCATGAGTCAGCCATGTCAGTTCAAGGTCAAGGTCACAGCTAAAATCACAGGTTTACCCTTTCACTATCCAAAGCAGTGGCGGGGGATTTAGCTGTCTTTCAGACTGCCTTGTTTGGTGGGGGATGGGGTGGCGTGCCTTCATTTGTTTTCACAGTTAAAGTCATAGATGTAAGATTATTTATTTTGTTGGGTATAACGCCGCACAGACACGATTACAGGTCATATGGCGACTTTCCAGCACTGGCAGTGGAGGAAGACCTCAGGTGCCCCTCCGTGAATTATTTGATCACGAGCGGGTAACTGGGTAGAAACACCGAGCTTTCATAAGCCAGCTGGATGGCTTCCTCACATGAACAATTCAGTGCCCCGAGTGAGGTTCGAACCCACATCGATGAGGGGCAAGTGACTTGTAGTCAGCGACCTTAACCACTTGGCCGCGGAGGCCCCCGCCCCCAACCCCCATGTAAGATAATCAGTATTTCCCACATTTCACCGAGTACGGCCAAGCCTTTTTTATGAAACACTGATTGGATATGAATGTAATTCCAAGTCGTTATTTGAGTTGCGCCACTTCAGCGTTGACTTGTCACTATTACGAACAGGAAAACTACCGGTATCTCTGGCCTTGACGATGGTATTGTAAAGTATAGTTAAGTTATTGTATAGTACAGTTCAGTTATCAAATTATTAGACAATTTTCCAGTCAAATGATTTGTCTTAATCAATAATAGTGTAAAATTTTATTGCATTTTTTTTTCTTATTGGTTGAAATAAAAAGTAACAAGTTAAACTAGGTGAGAAGAATAACGGTTTTTTCTGGGTCGAACTCACACACAAAACGGCTGTAATGTGATATTTTACAGAATCACGCCTGGTAAACAACGGAGCTACCTCTTTCAGAGGTATACGGTAAATCGCCCTGTCGCAACTTCCGAGCTAGTGAATGTCGCGATTAAAGAACGTCAACAAAGGTGAGTGTCATATCTTTTTTTTTGCATTTCCACAACCATTGTATCGAATATCAAAAATCGGGGAATGGTAGGCGATGTAGACATGATTTAACTTTACAGAGAACTTGAAGTTTGCTAATCTATTCTTGATTTGTGGTCGTGGCGGTGTTTACCAGCAAGCTGATTTTGCTGTGAATTTGACCGTTTTGCCATGAAAGCACGTTGGCATGTGCTACTTTTGCTATAAAATAAATAAATAAATACAGTTAGATAAAATGTAAAACGTGAAAGTATCGTGTAAAAAGCAATGGTACTTTTATTTTTAAGACGCCAACTTTAGTGGCACTGGCTCTGAAAGTTGTTTACACTACGTATACACTTGTAAAATAAAATATGAATATAATGATGCCATAATTACTTTTCGTTGAGGACACGGCCAGTTTGTTTGAACGTACCAGTAAATAAAATGTACGTTGTACAAATATCAGAGTCGATGTGACTTTATCATTGTACGAGCATTTTCAAATGCACTTGTGAATATAAAATCTGAAGTTTTAAACAGTCATGCTGATTTACTAGCTAAAATGAAATTAATAAGACAACTTTACGCTAAAGCTTATCACCATGCTTTTGGTGTGTTGACAATGCACGCTTTAAAGTAGCAACTTCAGTTACACATACAATAACTGACAATATGACTAAATTGGTCGCATTCTAAATCTAAGAACTTTATCATAAATCGCAAGCATCGCATGTGTTACTATTATTTGCCGCCTGTAAATAAAAGCTGTTTCTTTATGACCTTGTTAAAAATCAATATGACAGTGCAACTAATAATTGGTGACCTAGTTTTTGACCCCAGATAATTTTCGAACTTGACCTAGATTTTATCAAGGCAATCATGCTAACCAAACATTATGCAGATCAATTAAAACTACAGCTTCTGTGGCATACAGAAGCTCGATTTTGACAGACAGACAGCGACAGACGACAGACGCCGTACATCGAGCCGTCACAATCACTCACCTGAGATAAAGTTAACAGAATGAACAACTATTCAAATTTACAATTAAAGTACACATGTATCATGAAAAATCTTTATCAAAACTATACTTGGCAAATTTATACATATGTGTATCCGATGGAACAGTGACTGCATATCATTACAAAAGAGGACAATCCAACGTAGATATTTTAAACCTTTCAATATAACATTAAAATTATGAACACAGAGTTCTCTTATGAAAACAGAGCTATCTCCTTGGCGACATGACCCCTCGACAGAGTTGTCTCTTTTAATAAAAAGTGAATATTTTTACTCTCAAACCATTTTCAGTACATACGTTATTTCTAAATGCGTTGTATACTTTACAGCTATCTCACGCCTACTCGGTTTGCTTTTTAATATCAGTTCAAATGTAAATATTTGACCATGAAAGTGCTGTCATGATGAAACGGCCAAATTCACTGCTAAATTAGCTTGCTGGTAAACAACGCCATGACCACAAATCAAGAATAAATTATAGAGACCGTACCATAGCTCTTCGCATACTTTGATTTTTCAAACTAAAGTGATTTTTACAAGTGCACCGGTTACGATAAAAATGTAAACAACGGACTCTGTCTATGAAACTTTGAAATGAATGAATGACAGTCGATCTTAGTCATAATACTGATTGACAGTGAATGCTAATGACTCCATGTGTTGCAGAAAGGTATTTAGTTTGTAACTGTAATTTCCCATCAATTGAAATCCTCTCAAAATTTGTAAAATAATTACTTATATTTGGACAAAACTCATCGTCTTTGCCGTTCGACAGCTGCAAAAAGGGCAAATATAAAAAGATTCAGTGTAAGTAATATTTCACTGGTACTACCAGTTAGTAAGTTCATACTCTGAACAACACGTCAGAGAAATTTGGGCAGATTTGACCGATTATGACGTTGGCAGCATTAGATTATATTTTTTCTTTACACAAAAATTGCCGTTAGGTAACAAAGCGAATACGCCGATAATCCGGAGTTCATCGATTATTGTTCCAGTTCACGGTATGTAATCCAGCAATTAAACTGCATAGCTATTAGCTACTGCTGTTATAGGGAAGTGGTTGGGTGTCTGCCTTAGGTGTGAGAGGTCCTGGGTTCGAGTCCCAGTTAGAGCTTAACTATTTAGATTCTGCTAAAGCATAGTTTTGCTGTTAATAGACTGTTCCAGATGTTCTAAATTTTTAGCACACAGTATCATGGATCATTATTTAGCAATCCAGATCAAAGTTGAATGTTAAATCAAATGCACCCAATTAGAAAATATTGACTATATTATGTCCCTTTGATGTTTATGCTCTCCATGTTCAAGAAGAGTTACATTTCCTTGATCACAAAATTTTCGTTAACATGAAAATATTAGATGCTCATAACTCCGCACTTCCGGTTAAAATATTGTCTATATTTCTGTTTTTGAGAAATATATGGACATTTGTCTTTATTTCTAAGCTTTTTAACTTCAAACCTATGATTTGAAAAACTTAGGTACTATCTCTATAAATTAGTAAACTTTTAGTTCTCTGTAAAGTTAAATCATATCTACACCGCCTACCATTCCCCGATTTTTGATATTCGATACAATGACTGTAGAAATGGAAAAAAAAATAATAATATGATGACACCTTTTTTGACGTCTTTTATTGCGACATGCTCTAGCTCGAAAGATGCAACAGAGCGATTTACCGTATATCTCTGAAAGAGGTAGCCCTGTTGTTTACCAGGCGTGAATCTAAAGATCCATTTATCCTGCTTTTTATTTTTTAAAATGTTTTGATTTTACTGATTTTTGCAGGTATATGAATGTCTTCAACAAAAGTTTAAGATCATACGCCGCTAATATTCGTTGCATATACATAGTCTTGCAAGATTTGGTAATTTTACTTGAAATAGCTCTTAAAATCCCTAACATTATCAAATAAAATACAAAAAAGTAAGATTCACCTGATGTTTTAGTCAGCAACTGGCTATAGCTCTAAAACAACTGCCAACTTTCAACCTCGCGTCGTTTGAGTTTTCTTCTATTTCTATGTGACCGCATCACACAAATATTCTAGAATAATCATGAACTTTATATTCACATTCAAAATTTTCGGAATTACTACGCTTAGGAGTTAGGGTTAGAGTAGAAACTGGCCTTACTCTGTTTTACATAAAGTGGTATAGAGAAAACCTTTAAAAATCTTTTCTTGAACCACAATGCACAAAACTTAGATATTGGGCATGTAGCAAATGCCAGAAGATCGGTTTAGTTGCGGCGTATGCCAGAAATCTTTTCAGTATAAATCTGTACTTGTATATCGCATCCTAACTCATTTTGACAGGAAATCAAGGCTCTACAAAATGCGAATTTCGTCCTCAAGTCGAGGTGATAAAAATGACCTCGATTTACACACAAAATTACATGAAGGCGAAAAGAAAAACTTTTGTAAAATATGTAATGCAAGATTCAAGAAGAGAGATGGTTTAACAATACATTTGAAAAAACATTCTTGAGAAAAAAAATCATGTTTGTGACATCTGCCAGAAAGCGTTCTATTTTGCGCATAAGCTTAAACGGCATCTGAACGGTCGTGCACATTCAAAGTGAAAATGTAATTTGTGACATAATAATTATGTAACAAAAGGTTTTCGTGTAAAGATGCGCATAGCTTACATAGTCAGGCATGCATTATCGAAAGATTATACATGCGACCTGTCAGGGAAATCTTTTTTTTTCGCGATCGGAGATGTGAAAAGTCACATAAAGATCATTTCAGTAGTGAGATAATCTACTTGTGCAGTGCATATCATTAAATCAGTAATCTAAGTTATCCTATTCAAAGGCATCCTGGCAAAAAGATATCTCGTGTGACCTGTGTAATATAACGTTTCCGACAGCACATGCGTATTAATGTCGATGAAAAGCCTAATACCCCAGTCACACATTCGGCGCGGATAGAAACGTAGTAATCCGTATCGATCCGTACCTGAACCGTACCTTAAAGCAGTAGCTCGTTTCAATTCGTACCAATCCGTACTGCACAGGTACGGATCGATACGGATTACTACCTTTCTATCCGTAGCTAAACGTAGCTATTCGCGCCGTATGTGTGACTGTGGTATTACTCTTGTTCGATTTGTAACGCGGCGTTCAACTGTTATGCAAATAGGCATAGACACAAACACTCCGTTCATTCTGACGAAAAAAAATGTTTTCGAATGTAAACCATGTGACAGAATTCTCAATACCAAAGATAAATTGAAAGTACTTAAACAAAGTAAGCTCCGTAGACAATCCCTGAATGATCTAGCATTTTAACAAAAACATTTTCTGTCTATTTGTAACACAATAGAACCCGTCAGCATTTTCAATCGACGTTGCTCACTACAGACCTGGAGCTGTCTTCAGTGCGTATCAGGAAGTGATTATCATTCGCATCTTATTGCATGTCCGCACTCATTTAGTGTATAATATGCTGACTAAAGGTAATTAGGGTTAGGATTACCATAGTTACAAAACATATACATTAACGATACGCTTGAATCCGGTACATACCAGAGTCTGTAATTTATTTCAGGCGCTCAAGGTCTTTTTAACATGTTTAATCACAGTCATTTTTGTTGTACATAACAGGACAAAACGGGTTCCAGTACTTACTGATCAGAACCACATAATGACTTCTGACTAACATAATCAGGCTTTTTCACGCGCTTACGTTCTGCTTTTGTAGATTTTCATACTTTCGACAGGAAATACATTTTTTATAAAAGTATACAAGCTTATAGCTTACTCCGTCGTTAGAATGTAAAGAGAGACAATACATTTAAGATAAATAGGACAAGTTCTATTTCCCTATTTTTAATCCTGTAGACATCCCTCACTGATAAGCCCTATCATTTCTGAACTTAGAATGAACTAACTGAATGAAATCACACACAACAAAGGATAAAAGACCGAGCCTCTATATAATTATTTTAATCATTTTCTTGCTGAAAAGGTATATTTCAAACTTACATTGATGTGAAATCAGTTTGTAATTATTAATAATAGTTAATATATTAAAATAAATTAATCCATTGATTCTGAAGTCACATTTTCAGTTCTTTAATAGTAGTCCGACTGAATTAGAGACTAGATTTCTAGAATAGTACTCAAATAAATTCATTTGTTTTATTGACACATGTTGAAATTTTAATAAACGATAAAATGGTAATTTCAATGACTTATCATCTAGCATTAATTTTATTAACTTTACATACTTTTGTATTGATTAAATAGATCTTCATTCGAAAGAAAAAGTGTACATGTATTTATCTAAAACTGAAGCAAAACGTTTGCATTTTGTAAAAATGCGATTTATTCGAGATAATTAGTGCTTCGCGCCTGCGTTATCTTCTTGTATCCACTATCTGCCAACATCCTGGTTTTAATTACATGAAAAAAAAAAACAAAAAAAAAAAAAAAAACATTTGAAGATAAACAAAATGATTATAAGTCAATGAACATTCAAATGTTTGCGGCTAGAGTCTATACACGCTGTATTATCTTAACAAGGACTGTCTGGTGACAGCGCGCTTGAGGTTTTAAAGCAATTCAATCTAATCATAGCTTACAAAAAAGATTTAGCAAAAACTTTAGACAGATGTATACTACCTAGCTCAGAATGGCCATTTCATGATGCCGAAGACTTATGCATAGTCTGAAAGCATTCAGTACAAAAGTGTCGAAAACACTACTTACATGTAAAAAACATACCCAATTACTTAGCTGAAAAAGTGGCATAATTTTGTTAAATACTACCAAGTGATATTATACCTCCACTGGTAAGTGATCTCAAGATGACAGAGTGGTTTGTGGAATTTGAAAACATTTTGTCAAGTACTTCCTGAGAATCTTGTTATGAAAATCTTTCATAACATTTCTTTGTTAAAAAAGGGGGCACAGCTATTTCAAAATAAAAGTTATACAAGTGTTGTTGTGACGTATGTGAACTTTGAAAGCAATTGACCGAATTGTGGTTGATAAACTTGTTTACTGGCAAAAATGTTTGACGAAAGGATAATTACAAAAAACTATGTGTTTAAACATTTAAATAGTCAAATTGAAATACCTTAAAACATCTCGCAATGTCATAACAGTTTTAAAAATGATAATATTGTAAAAATAATCACGTTTAAGAAAAAAAAGAGTTTCGAATAAAAGATCGTGTGTAAAAAACACATATATACAAAATAAGAGTTTTAAGATATGCACTGGGCTATAAACGAACACCTTTGATTGGCCTAACAAATGAATGTATATAAGAAACATTGTTTGATTGTTGCAAAGTAAAGTAGATGCACGAGGTCGGATATAAGTACTTGATTTAAAATGTGTTGTTTGATTTGTTGCGTTTTACTGATAGTTATAACTTCGGCAAAATGTTCAAATTGCGACAGACTTCAAAACCGGATGAACATATTAGAGCAAAAACTGTTTCACGATTCGAAAGAATTTCGGGAGGATATATCTGCACTGATTTCAAAGGCAAATCAGTCCCCGTCGGTATCGGCCGATCATGAAGTTGATCATGGGGAAAATAACTGTGAAATAGACCACAGTAAAACAGTGCCACTGTCACAAGTATCAAGTAATATCAAAGATGACTATGTCCGGCAAAGCATGAATGTAATGAAAAAAGCACTTTCAGAAGAAAAGCAGCACACAAGGAAATTGATTTCCGATGTTAAAACTGCAGTAATGAAGAATTTAAACAAAATCGTCCAGCTTTACGAAGATATTAAGAAAGAAGTAAACGATGTGAAGGTAACGCAGTCAACATGTGATAATCGTTTCAATAAGGTTTTAGATTCACAAAATCTAATTCAGGATGACCTAAGATCAATACATAACACACTTGTTACAGTTACCAAGGATACTAAAGACATATCTAACAAACTAGAAAAACACGCTGACATACAAGAAGTTGCATCAAAGACTTTATGGCATATTCATAAAAATTCTTTTTACTTAGTAGGAAAAGAAGCTAAAAACTGGCCTGAGGCAGTCGGTGTCTGCAAGACATTAGGCGCGTATTTGGCAGAGGTTGAAGACTCTTCTGAAAACGACTTTTTAACTAGCTTGGCAAAAACAACATATAAGAATAGTTCTGGTTACGGAGCTTGGCTCGGTGGAAGTGACTCAAGTAAGGAGGGAATTTGGATCTGGGAAAATAGCAAAACAAACATTACTTTTGATAACTGGAAAACAGACGAACCTAATGGAAACAGGAACGAAAACTGTTTGCATATGTACAGACAAGTCAACTGGAAATGGAATGATATTCGTTGTACAAAAGAAATGGGATACATCTGTGAAAGGAATTATTAATTAATACTACTAGTATTGCTAGTATTCTAGTATGAAATGATAATATTTAATTTCATTCAAACACGGCAGTATAGACGTTATGTCCATATAGATGCCAGGGAAGAGTACTATCTTATCTTATCTATATAACAGATCAGTGTTTTAAACTATTCCGGTGGGCATGAAACATATTTTAACATACCACCGTTGACGCCACTTCGAATTGTTGTTATTAGAAGCGATACATGCACCAAGAAATTGCGCTTTTTATTTCAATTTCCTTTGTAAATAAAATACATTTATGAATTAGAAAAAAACTATAGCAGATATATATTTTATATGATCAAACACTCCAATTCAGTTATACGCTACGTATCTGATAATGCCCTGGAACTATGCCCCGTGAAATTATTACACAGGCGTATATCCTTTTTGTTGTGTTTTAATAGTATAACACATTTATCAAACTATTATTATCATTTTTTGAATAACTTTTTTATTCTACGGGTTAACTTAACCACTGAAAGAAATAGTAATCACTAATTTTAACCGCCATGAACGTGCAAATGAATTATCGATAGAAAAAAAATATTCAATGACTTATGAAAGACTAAATTGTTATGAAAAGGTATTCAGATGTATGAAAGATTTAATAATTAAAGCAGACAGATCCAGGTGTGTTCATTTAGCAGACCATTGTATCTTACTTAAAAGAAATTAAAAAGAGAAACTTCTGAAATGTAAACATCAAGTATTATATATTAACAATATGATAAAGCTGTGTGATTTAAGTTGTTTGTTTACAGGAACCGCAACATATAGCGATATTGCTGGCTCACATTTCTAAGTGCATATCCGACTGTTTCTTAAATAATATCAAATGAAAATAGATATCTTATCTGGGCGTGACACGTGTGTCGTTGTGATATATTGCATGTTTTATATGATCATGCTAATTTCCCAATTTTCGTTTCGTATGAAAACTCTTGCCCGGTATAAATGACTGTTATCATAGACTATGTCAAATGATTAGGGGAAATTGAATACTGGCGTTTGTACTTGAATGTAAACCGTTTAAAGCCCTGCTCCGCGGCTATTCAAATTCTTTTGTGTGTATGCAACCTATGATTACAATAGGTAACAGTTAACGGCCACGTGCCACACTTTAGCACGCAAAACCACAGGTATTTCATATAGAAGTTTATATAAAACAGATTCAATGTTGACAGGCGACACTGTTTATAGTCAGGATTTTCATGCTTTTTCAGTGCAAATTCAAGGTTAAAAGGTAGGACGGGAGCAGGGCTTTAACTGAAAGTAGCGTATGCAATTTGGCTAAAGGATTCTATCTGCCTTAATGTAAGATCTGACGGCGGTCCATTCACATTCATATTTTAGTATAATTGGATTTCTATTTCCAACAATCTGTTCTATTTGAACTAATCGGAAGATTCGTTTCAACAAACATTTGACTTACTCTTCAAAATGGCATTGACAAACGCGAAGATTACCCGAAGGCTGATCACTAACAATTCAAATGTAAGCATCCGCAAGTCTAATCACAAGTAGTATAAATATAAACCTGATAAATAGTGCTAATCTTTTCTCCTTACCTCGTGCCCTTTCTCAATACACATCAATGCTCCGGTGGGAAGTCTATACAAGAACCTGACAAACAGTGACAGATTCAGAGAAGAAAAAGAACTGCATTTCATAAAAATCTTGAAACCGGAACTTAAAAGCGTTTGACTGTGATATTATTTGTTAAGTTCGCACATATGGCCGACTTATAAAACTGAATTGTTGATTATAATACGTTATCTGAATTTTCAGTATATATATGCTTACTAATATACCTTAAAACTGAGTATTCTAGCACGACCAGCAAATAACCTACATACATGTAGAGCAAAATCTATCTCGGGTTATTCTGCAATAAACCACTCGCGTGCAATGACGTCATCCGATCCAGGCGCGTAGCACGGTCGTAAAAAGTAGTTACCATTTTTTTCTAACACTTTTGATACTAGTTTGTCGTGTTAGAATCGAAATAATAAGTTCCCAAGTGTGATTTATTGTAGAATAACCAAAGTTTTTCGTTCTTATGCGAAACAATATATCACTCAGGCCTACGGCCTTCGTGATATATTCTTACGCATAAGAACTCAAAACTCGGCCCGTTATTCTTCGATAAACCACGTTTGGAAACTTATTATTTCTTAATTATAATGGTCAAAATTGTTTTGATAATTATGTTATCAACTGCGTGCACTTGAAATGCCACCATTGCTTTGCTCTTTAAATTTTATTACCTCCCTTTAATTTTTGATGATATTTTTATATTTGCTTAAATATCACGTTTGTCATAAAGAACTAGTGGGTTAATGTGGGTAATTCTTTCTTTTTTGCAGTATCCAAAATTTATCTTTAAATTATTATTACAAAAAAATCAATAACCCAAATTTTATTCCTTAACATATATATCGAGCATAAAAGTGTTTTAACAACACTTATTATCTTCCTTTTTGAATGGTACAGTAGCTTAAAAGTTTTGTGCGTGTGCATGGGGTATTTTTGAGATTCATTATACGTTATTTTCTTGAAGTTTGTCGCAACGTCTTTTTACGACATTTCCCTATTTTTTGTTATGACGTTACGTCTTTGTATTATTTCAAAATGTAACTGCCTGAAGATATGTACAACTGAAAGCGCTTGCAGCGAAAAATAAAACTTATTGTAAAAAAAAACTTAGATGTCCATTGCTGTTTTTCCTTGGAAATTGAACTTAATATATATATTAGAGCGAAACTGGTCTATCTGCTTCTATTTCTATATACAGAGAAACCAGCTCGATATATGTTCCAAATATAATAATTATTATGTTTTTAATACCCGTACATGTCGGTGTTTCATGACTTGTTTCATAAGAAACAATGTAAAAGCTGCCTTTATTTAATGTTATATTATCTTAAAGCTATTTAAGCATTTGCAATATTTATTAAATAGCCCGCTTAATACTTTTACTTATTGTATCGTATTTAAGATGATATTGAACCAAAGATTTAAATTTGTTTAATGTAAACAAACTTCATCTTAATTCTACACAAAGCAAGGTGAAAAGTTCATACCGCTTTAAAATGCAGAGTGCTGATTTCCTGATTCATATAACTTAAGTACTGTCTATAAACCTTGCACTAATGTAAACGTTTTACACAGCATTTCGAAAGAGGAAATTGGACTGAATATTTTTTCTGACTGTTACTTTATTGTGCATTTCTGTTGGTAACAATGCAACTTGGATTGTTCACGATATGTTACAATTTATTGAAATATTAATAAAATATTCACCTTGTTTATACGGTCAATTTGAAGATAAAGATGCAAATATATTTATTTTATTCATTATTATTTGGATTTACTTACTTTAATCGAAAATGTGACTCGATTACCACAGATTTGTCAGGACATGTTTGCAGACAAAGTGGCTCAGAACTTATTTGTAATGTCATACCAAGTGATAGTGATATTCCAGACGGGGTGAAGTCAGTTCACCTTATTAATCTATATGTGCCTGGAAAAATCATAAGAAAAGGAACGTTTTCATCGGATAAATGGGGGAAAATAAAGGAATTAGAAATTTCTGCAGATAGAAGGTGGACTGAAAACCATGACACTGTGCAAACATTCGATTCCTTGTGTTTTGATGGATTGAAGAGCCTTGAAAAATTGCACATAAGTATATCAACTTCTGTTGAGTTTACACCAGAGACACTAAGAGGACTGCCTAATTTAAAACTTCTGGATTTGGCAGGTTGTCGCCGATTTTTTATCGATAACCTAATAACTGCTTTGAATGACGCTTACGCTGTACCTAACTTACAAAGTCTTAATATATCACTCTTAAATAGCTTCCGTAATGGGAACAGGCTCACTGACAATTTTTTCAAACTTATTTCAAACAAAAAGTTAAAAGAACTTGATATCAGCTCAATGCAAATATTATTAATGAATATAACATCATTTGAAGAAAACTGTGCGACATTGGAATATGTCAACATATCAAAAATTATGTTAAGCGATTATACACGTGACAATGTAGCCCGATATTGTCCTAATCTGAAATATATGGATGCAAGTTACATAACATTACCAACAACGGCTTTCCCAGATCGCGGTCCTACGACAAAGATTTTTTACAACAGATCCATACCGGTTGACTTTAACTGGACACCTTTAAGACTATTATCAAACATTGAACAAATAAATTTATCGGGATTAACACCAAAACAGACTAGAATCTTAATCAAAAACGTTTCAGTGCATATATTTGAAATAAGTAGATTCAGTCTTAGACGACTAGTGTTAAGAGATAACAATTTAGAAAGACTGGATATAAAAGTTTTCTCGCGAAATTCAAAATTAGAATCAATTGACTTGTCAAGCTGCAATATTCGCTATCTTCGACCAGAGTTACTGTCAAGTTTTACATTACTGGCACAGATTGACATATCAAACAATCACCTGAATAATATGATGATCGAGGATGCCGGTATGTTTAGTAATCTGTTCCGCAACTTAGCACAGTTAAGTTATGTTAATCTGGCTGGCAATCATCTTACGTATTTGCCACGTGATATTTTTAAATATAATTCTCAAATGGAAATAATTGATTTATCGAATAATTTGCTAACGCAAGTGTCATTTGATGTAGAAAGACTTAAGAAAGTTAAAACGGTTAATTTGGCAGGAAATATTATAAAGATACTGAATGATGCTTCGATGGCTAGACTTAGTAATTTACTAAATACAAATAACAGAACAAATAATTCAACGATGGAGCGTTTGCTAATTCTGAATGGAAATCCAATCAGTTGTTCAAGTTGTGACTCCCTTTCCTCTATAAAATGGCTCGTTCATTCAGAGTCTGTGGTTAAAGGTTTCTCTGCGCTGGAATGTCTGGATGAGAATGCCGGCAAAGTTGGAATCGATGAAAATGTTATAGACAATGTTCAAATAATTTGCAACAGGCCAAAAGTGATAATAATGTCATGTGTTGCTGTTGCTATTACAATCGCAATAGTTATAATTTTGGTGTTGGTAATGCGATATCGCCGTCGTCGTCGGCAGTACAAACTGGAAATGGAAGACCGTGTTGCACTCATCAGACAAGGTGCAGAATCACATCAGTTTGTAGTATTTCTATCTTACAGCAGTAAAGATGACGATTTTGTTTATAAGTACGTTTACGACCCTCTGAACGAACACCTTCGAAACATGGTTGGAGAAAACAGAGATCTCGTCTGTGAAGGAGACAGGGATTTTCAACTCGGGCGACCAATACATGATCAAATTTCCCTTCTATTGAAAAAGTCGTCTGTTGTTGTAGTACTTCTAACAGACAATTACAGTCTTAGTGTTCACTGTCGTAATGAGTTTGACCAAGCATTTATGTTAGAAAAGCCGATAATATTGATGATAAAGGATCACGTAGATACTGCCCTAATGACACCACTTATACAAGATTTGTACGAGAAGAGAACTAGGATTTTGTGGATGTGGGAAAATGGGCAGTACATACTTAAAACCTCCTGGGAAAATTTATGTACATCTATAGTTGAACTTGTGGATAGGACATAAGTTTTTCTTATCTCAAGGAGAAACCTCTGCGGCCGAGAATTAAGGATCGCTGACTTCGAATTGCGTGTCCCTCCAATTATGCCTAGAAGGGCACTTTAGATTCCTTCCGCCACCGAGAAGAGGAAACCTTATATGACATGAACACTGTGGGTGTGACTTAACACCCGAAAAATAAAAATGCATGTTTTATGTAGCTTTTGTCGTTAAAATGATAACTAGACAAGCAAGTTTATGAAGTATATTCATACAGGTTTAATAAATGTTTTGAAAAATAAGATATGCATCAATCCCGTTTTTCACGTTATAATCTAAACTGTGTGTCTTGTACTGGATATGTAAGAGGTGCTGCTATTTTTATTTTGTCTTGATAAATGTTGCAACTTAAATGTATAATAATTAAATTGCCAGAAAGAAGCTTTATCACAGGTTATGTCAAGCGATTGTTGTAAGTTAGAGTGATTATGTAACAATAGCAGAATTCTGGAAGTATACTTTCCTACATATTCAAATTGATCGTAAATCAAAATATGTGTTATTACAAATTTTCGATGTTTTCTACACATTAATATTTCATTTAAATAGTGTGTGTATTGCAAACTCCGATTTGGATTAGCTTCTAGTATGATATATTGCAGCTATATGTTTTAAATTTTCATATATAGTGCACGGAGCCGGTATATATATTTAGGTCCTTTCTCAATATGAATTTCCAGCATAGATGTCCTATCCGTTCTGGGTCCGACGCCCGCTTTACGTGTAGAATTCTTTCCGGCGAGGAAGCAGTACAGCTGACTTGAAACGTGTAGATGGTTCTACCCAGGTGTTCTATATAGTATTCAGAGGGGCACCTTGGATCCTCCTGAAAAAGATGGATAGTCGTCATATAATTTCTAGTGGTGTCGGTCTGACGTTAAATTCATCAAGACGCAAACAAAAAGAAATAGACGGACGAATTTGTGACCTGGACTAACCAATGGCACGTGACTTAAGTTTGCATATTAGATTACTTGATAACGCATTATAGAAAATTTATCAAAATGAAAAATATATGTAACACTCTGTCCGATTGGACGAGAGTGTCTATTTTTTCACTCTGCTGATTGTGCAACGCTGAGTGAAATGTCAGACAAAGCGTTTATCCTTAATGAAGCTGTTTACAGTTTTAAAGCTTCGTAATGCTCAGAATATTTAGCAAGAATATTGGTATATCTAAAATGATTCGTAAGTTTAATAAATATAGTAAAAAAACGTGTTCAAATACCAACAGATGTCAATTGACATAGAGAGCTGAATATGGTCTGCGTATCACATGAATAAGGGTGTGATTAGCCGATTGATTAAAGTCTTCTAGGTAGAGAAATGCCTTCTAGACCACTGCTGTATTCATTCGCCGTTAAAATTGCACCCCTACGAAACCTTTGTGAAGAATTAAAAAAGAACCATTTAAATTGTTAGTGTCGTATTTAGTTTTGCTATTTGCAAAATGTTAGAATGTAGAGACAGACCCTAAATTTTTCAATGATAGAAATGCATTAAATAAAGTCTAGAAAAGTCCTTGAAATAACCAAACATTATTTCACAAATGTGAAATTTATGATAGTTTTTATGATATCAATGATAGAAATGTTAATATCTAATTTAAAGTTGTGATCCACAAATAATAACAACTCTTGCCATGGGGTGGTACTTATAAGCAGAGATATCTAGTAGTTAACTTCACTTGCAATTACATAAGTGTGTGGAAAATGAAAACTGTTTAAGACACAATAAACTTTTTGTTTTATTACAATTCGCCGACCGTCCTTTTAAAAGATATTTCTTTTTACTATTGAACTTACATGTAGAATAAATAAGAAAATATTCATAATCATGAACAGGTTATTGTGGTTAGGCTAATTGTATTCACAAAAACTTATGTAAAACAGTGGGCCAAAGCGTATTAATTATTCAAGATAACGTACAGAAGTTTTATCGCATCTTAATCTTGCTGGAGAACCTTCAAAGGGAAAGTGGACTAACAGAATGCATAAATTGTTAGCTAATATTTTGAAGTAGATATGTTTTCATTTAGAGCAGCAATAATGTGTATGACAAATTTAGGAAGTTCACGTGAAAAATGGGGTTGAACTTTTTTTTTTATAGAAGTAAACATTAAATGCACATGATGATGTTCACGCAATATCCTCGTGATTTGATAATCAAAGTTAATGCATTTTGCTTCTCGTCTGAAGTGTCACCGCGGTGTTTCCTCTCTTTCCGGCGCAATTTGCTCTGTACGTTTTGATATAGATTCCAAAACGAGATCAGTTTGTCTTAGCAAACAGTATGATAATTACTGTGTGTCAAAGTTACGTTCAATGTTTACAATGTTTACGGATCTCCAGTTTCTACGAAGCAACCGAACCCCTCTTCCTGTCATGGTATGTGTTTCGAAATTGTCAAAAATAAACTGATTTTAAAGAAAATGTTGATAAACAGAAAAAAACAATTTGAAAGAAAATTGTTTTTCTTTTTTTCTATCATTGTCACCGTTTAATCACACATAATATGTGATTTACATAAACAAATACTTTTTTAAATATCCATCAATCCCTAATATACCAGGTATATGTTACTAGGAGATATAATTTAAGTGATTAACCTAAGTTTTGTCTGCACCTCCCTGAGATTGTGATACATGATGGGGGTAAAAACGACAGTTTGGTCGTAATAAACTTGTTTTAGCTCTCATAACGTGTTCTTCACACTGCAATTTTTCCGCAAGGTGTTTATTTTCTCTATCTTGCCTTTTGTTTTACTTTGGCTATGTTTCGAAATATACATGCATATCTTTCACTTATATATACATGCACTGCAGTTGGGTTTTGTTCCAAGAGCCTGGGTTCTTGAAACTTTGTATGCGTTTCGTTGTTTCTATACTGGAGTCACGCATGTCCATCGGCTCGTCCTCCTTGCTTCAACTTCATATACGTCGCCTGTAGCTGTATATCTTGTGATTTTACATTTATATACATTCCTTCAGTGTTAAATGTATACAGTGTTAAGATATAAAAGGATCGATTTTAATTCGATATTTACTGCTTTTAACTGTTTTCGACTACATTTCATTAAGTTATATAAGCGGATTTAGATAGGTTAACAGCATCAATCACTTCCATGAGTCATATTATAAACCAAGTCACATCAAACAATGACTACTCCCTAAGCCTTTTCATCATATTACCCAAGTGTTATCACGTAATTTTCAAATGCGTCATCACACCACTTCATTCTTCATATCATTTTTGTCCCAATAACTTCATAATGACCCATCCCAGAATTATAGGAGAGTACTTAATTAAGATGAATCATACAATTAAATAACCAAGCCATCAAAAGTGCTTGCGTACACTTTCTTCGTTTTATTTACATTCACCTAGGTCATATTTAAAGTCATACAAGGAGGGATAATATTTTATATCACGACCTGGTTGAAAAGACAATAACAGCCACTGACCCAAACGACATCGTTGAAGTCAATATTTGAATGTCCGCCCGCCCCCCTAGTAAACATGGTAAACCCACTGACTGGGTGGGATTTGTAAATTTCCTTCTTTGTTAATACATTTAATTCATTTTAATTTAGCCTGTATATGTTTACTAACCACGAAACATGATCATTGAAGATGAATTTGCGAAATAAGATTAAATATTTTCATTAGTACCGGACTCTGCTTTTGAATACTTTAACAGTCCATAAAGATTAAGTACACACGACGATACTGGTGATAAATAGCGGGCATACAACCTCGCTTACTTCTTTTTAATGTTTAAGATAACACCATTCCCTATCAACAGTGTTTGTTCTCAACGTGGTATCACAGCCACGACTGATTGTGCGCATTGAAACATTTTTATACCTTTGAGACTAAACGAAAACCGTAATTTGTCGTGTATTTTTTTAGTTTTGCTGTATAAGCATACAATTTTCAATAAACTGATTGAGGTCTTCAAACAGAAACGATATCAAGTTGAGAGAAAAAAGTATCTACCGATTTAATTAGCTTTCAATTGACGAGACGTGGGGTTGAAAATTTAACTACTTTGTCAACTGCCTTTATCAGTGAGACAATCCGTTTATTTGCATAAAATGGGCGCCAATTTTAATTTGCCACGGACAATAATTGGCAAAAACGTCAAGTACTTCTACAAAAGCTTTGAACTTTTAAATGGTACTGAATGATAGCCCATATCTACCATATAGCAGCCAACAACTTTCATCATTCTAGTCTTATTATTTTAATAAATATTGCTATTATAATATTCTGTTTCCCATGGGAAATGGCCGATTTCCTATGGGAAACGGCCATTTCCCATGGGAAAATGGCTTTCCCATGGGACGGTGTTTTCCCATGGGAAACATTTGGGAAATCTTTCCCATCGGAATTTCCCATGGGAAAACCTTATTTTTTTATTTTCATATAAACAATTAGAAAAACATCATAGCTGTTTTATAAAAATACTTTTATAGCACTGGCTAGTTTATTTGTTTGAAAAAAGGATAATTTAGTTTTCCCATGGGAAAGAATTCCTTTGGGAATCCCATAGGAAATTGTTCCCTTGGGAAAAGTTTCCCATGGGAATGCTTTCCTGTAGGAAACTGTTCCCAAGGGAAGCGTTTCCCATGGGAATGCGTTCCAATAGGAAATATTTTCTGTATGAATTTTTTCCCTAGTGAAGAGTTATGCAAAAAAATGTAGCCAGCCTGCTTAGTTCAAAAGTGACAGCGCAAATCTACAGATCGCGTGGTCGTGAGATCGGTCCTCGGGCGAGGCGCCATCCGCACTATCTTCTCAATGACGATTTGATTATAGACATTGTGTCTAAAAGCGGAAGTGTTATAAATTTAATCCTTTTTAGGCTTGCTAAATAAAACAAATCGTTGACGCTTAAAGATATACATTTTCTATTGGGGTAAAATACACTTTCACTTTCAAAAATGACCTTTTGGGCGAGTTCATATACTAAGATTGATCTGGTAGTCGGATCATCTCGGTTGATGATTCACTTTAGAAAATCTAACAAAGAATGCACAGTGCATAACGTGTAGGTTCGAACCCATGATGATTTTTCAGAGTATTAGCAATTATAATTCAATTAATACGTATCATATTATATTGTTTTGAATACTATATTCGAACCCATACCTACAACAAAGACATGGTGTTCGGCGTTCAGTCTAAATCACTGCAACAAGTTTAGTACATTAGATTGGTTAATGTTATTTTAAGTATAAAACATGTATTCAGATAACTATAGCACCCTTAATTACACAATTTGAATAAAATAATAAAATGAAAGGCTCTATGGGAAGAATTTTTATCACAGGCAAGATTTGTTATGCTGAAACATCAACATTTCTTCTTTCTTTGTAGGGATAACGCATGTTTTTCGTGTTGCAACATATGCAGAATCCCCAGGGGTTCTAAAGATGTTATTACACGAAATGGACCTGAGTTAAAACTATTTAAGCATAAAGTGCATAAACGAATGCAGAATGAATATATAAACTCTACCTCAACGTAATTTAATTTCAATGAAATGCGCAGGGATATCTGTTGATTTTTTTCACGTTGACGTTATTTCCATTGAAATATAATTCCGTTATGGGCCGTAATACCTTAGCGCTTTACCACGGAACGTGCATATATTAGAATGTTTTATAACAGCACGTGAATCTCTCTGTTAACACATGTTTTATGCTAGAATATCTACGAGCGACCAAGTAAATCCGAATTAAAATGACGCTGACGTCAGAACTGTATTACACTAGTTTATTTAACAAATAATCAAGGCCTTCGAGTTGTTTATCGTCTGATTTACCACGGTTCAGAGTTCAGATGCGTAGGAATTGAACAACGAGGGCGTTAGCCCGAGTGGTTAAATACTGAAGCATCTGAACGATGAACCGTGGTAAATTAGACGATAAATAACAAGAAGGCCTTGATTGTTTTCATTCTGACATGCTCATTGATATATTTTAATAGATATTATACTGGACTTCGTTTACCTGAGGAGTAATGTATCGAACGTCATGTGGCAATATGACGTCACAATTGACGTCATAATGTTCTCTTACCGGTCCGCGCGTCAACCGTTGTTTATCGCAGAATATAAAGAGCTTGATTTTCTTCTTTGTTTAACTGGAAAACAAATCGAACCATGTTAGAATTATGTTTTTATTTCATTTGTACGACGTCAAACCATCAATAAAAATGTATGTGTAATTACAAATGTGTAGGTACATACTTATATATTAATTTACTCGTGTACGTTCATATGTGCATGCATATTTGCAAATATACAAGCACTCAGAATAAAGCGTGCATGCATAAAATTAAACGCCCATTATGGAACATGTATATGCGCACGCGTATATATATACAAGCACATAGAATTTCGCATGCGCGCGTTAAATTATACGCGTGTGTAGATATAAATTTACGCGTACACTTATTAATGTATAAGTAAACGCGTATATCTAGTGCAGTTAGAATGTGCGTGCACGCTTAAAAATAATATGTCCACCTGTCCACCCGTGCGTCAAAATGTTGGTGCACGTGAACATGGATATGTCTATATAATTTCTGGCACAAGGAAATCTTTCGACTTGCTGTTAATTTCATTTTGGACAAGGAATCGACACCAAACGAAAGGGGTGTGGGAACGCTAAATGATACGACTTCGCAAAATGAAACAACTGACGTTAAACGATACAAATCTGACACTAAATGATACAATCAACGCTAAATGATACAAAATCGAGGCTCGCTAAAAGATACAAAACTAACGCTAAATGATACAACATTTTAGGCTCGCTAAAAGATACAAATCGTTTACGCTAAAAGATACAAATTTTGTATAGGTATATATGGAGAATTTCTACATTTGTTGACGATTTCATGAAATTATTATCTCATTTTATGAAAGACCTGTCACAGGAGAATTTAAATATAGTTTTATATGTTTCCCGCTAAATAAACATATACATGATCCCAACTGTATTTTTCTGGAGTACTCACGAGTAGCATCCGTGCACTCATTGTATTCATAAAACTAGTTACAAAAACTAGTGAAAACTGAAAGGAAGTTGAAGACATGGGCATATGAGCCAGAAATACAGGTCATATATATCATATTTTGTCAGTCCGTCTTGCGACAAGAGAGGACGACTGAATTAACAGACCGTCTATACATAACTTTAGTGTACAATCTAGATCGAAATCTGCTTTGCGTGTGCGCACATTTCAAAATACACGTGCAATTATATACAATGTAGAGGATATTACATGAGTGTCCTGTCACATGACTTTATTGCACGAGTTGAATAAAATGATAAGATGAGACGCTCTGCCAAGCATTTTATGAGTTTAATAAATTATATGCGGGAAGATTATTCTTATCACATGTAAGCATTTTTCTGCTTCCGAGGGATTCTGAAGATGTTATAAAACGAAATGAACATGCGCTAACGATATTCTGGCATAAAGCGCAAAATACTAGTATATTGTAAATGAATACACTACCTCAACGTCATTAAATTTTAATAAATACGCAGGAATATCTGCGTTGTTTTTTCACGTTGACGATGCTTAAATTTATAAACAAAATAAACACATATCTTAAACATGCCACGGTAAGTACGCACACATAGAATGTGTGTTCTTGCCTACCTAGAGGGGGAAGTATACATTTGTCCAGGCACGTGCCGGGGACCGATATTCCTGTCTTTCCATAGGGAAAACTCTTGTCTGAAATAGCGCGCACTAGGGTGACGTCACATAGTACTGGCACTATTGTGATGTCACAAAACTATATAAATGAAAGCTATCAGAAAATATCTAAATCCACTTGTCTCCACGATCTATTTTGAACGTGATAGGCAAGAAAAATGATCTAACACGTTGCCTGTATAAGACAGCTGTTTCCCCAACCCTCGGGACAGCTTGGATAAAAAACCTCGCTAACGCTCGGTTTTCCATTCTACACTGTCCCTCGGGTACTGAAAACCCCGTCTAACTCAGATGGGCATGTAAGATTCTTATATTCTTGCCTTCCTAGCAGGGAAAGTATACATTTGTTCGAGCACGTGCCAGGGATAGAGAGATTCTATTCCTGTCTTTTCCTAGGGAAACACTTTGTCTAAAATAGCGTACACTTTGGTGAGGTCACATAGCACTGGCACTATTATGACGTCATTAGCTATAGATCTATTAATAATATCAGTTAACATGGAAGGCAAGAAAAACACACATATCTCCAGAATCACAACAAATGCAAACAGAAAACTAGGTTTCATCAAACGTAACATCAAAACGAAACATGAAAGCATCAAAACTCTAGCATACAAAACATTGGTCAGACCGCAGCTTAAATATGCCTCCTGTGCATGGTCACCACATACACAGGTCAACATTCACAAGCTGGAAATGGTCCAGCGACGCACAATGGGTCAAGAATGATTATTCCCGTTATTCCAGTGTAACACAAATGCAAAATACCCTTGACTGGCGCACGCTTGAGAACAGACGTCTAGACTCTAAGCTTGTCATGTTCTATAAGATATACCATGGCCTTGTAGCCATCTCCCTCCCCAATTACTTACAGGCCCCTACCAGGTTTACTAGGCACATGCATCCCTTAAGCCTTCGTCAGGTCCAAAGTCAATTCAGGTTACTTGAAATATTCCTTTTCCCCCCACACTGCAGTCTTGTGGAACAGGTTACCACCAAATATTGCAACCATGCCTGACCTTAAGTCCTTCAAACAGGCAGTGGCCCAGCTCAGTTACTAAGTAAACTGCAATTGTTTTTATCCTTTTACTCTATCCTTTTTAACAATTTAACAGCATCCATCACTTTCACATTCTTACTATTGCTGAAAGAACTGTCTTTCAGTTTTTATTCTTTTATTATGTACTAATCACCGACACGCACACTGCCCATAATACTCGCGAGAGGTGTGAGGCAGTATAAAGAGATAGATAAATCATCTAACATGTCTGTTTTCGTAGCATATCTGCTGTTTTCGTACGATAGCTGTTTTCCCAACCTTCGGGACAGTGTGGAATGGAAAACCGAGCATTACCCCGTCTTATAAAGGCACGAATGTAAGATTCTGATATATATATATTCTACTGTGAATAAGGTTAGCGTTCGGTTTAAGCTAACTTTGTAGTGCGCATTTAATGCATGTGTACGGTCAATGAGTGAGTATTAATCTCTTCTAACAACACTCGGATAACACTTTCTTTCATAAGGTTAATGAACGTGACAGATGCGAGAGGCAAGTGATATTATTATACCTCAATTTTATCTACAATGGTAAAATCCCATTACCAGAAAAAGAGATATTTTGACTATCAGAAACATTTTCAACATTTTTGACACGTGACCAAGCCGGAGTTACTGTCAGGTCATGTGACAACACTGATATTTTGAATGTCATATAAGGGCAAATAACTGCTTCAGGTTTTTAGTCAAATGATTGCCTCCCTTGTACACAATGTCATATAGTAATGACGTCACTATATTAAATGTGTACACAGGCGATTACCGCGCTTAAGATAAAACTGTTTAATTAAATGAATTAAACACATTTTTTAAACAAAAATTATGTGCTTGATTTTGTTCGGTATAATAAAATAAATATCATATGGCATCGTGTGTGACATTGATATTGTCAACCCTCGAAACAGAATGTCACCCGAGGCGAAACACTCGGCTTTCGCCTCGGGTGACATTCTGTCCTCGGGTTGATAATATCAATGTCACACACGCTGCCATATGATTTTTATATAATGTCATTTAGATCTATAGAATGACATTCTAAAGATATTTGAGAAAAGGCATAGACGTAAAAAGTAATGAGCCGAGTTTATGAAAAATGGCAATCATTGAAAACAGATTCGGATCCAGGGCCGGTCCCAGAAGGCTCGTGTCCTCCCCCTACCCCAGTCGTTTGGGGGGTGGGGGGGGGTAAGTATAATCATTAGTGTTGCACTTAAAATTGAGATCCAAATGCACCAGAAGCAACCATTTAATACTTAATTTCAAATTTCTAATTATGTCAAAAATAACCAAACTTTATGGAGATACTATCAAACATTGTTAAATGCGTTGTAATAAATAAGGCTACGTTTATTTACAATTTTCACTTATGAAAACGTTTGTTATATCAGATATTGATATCCAACTAGATTTGAAAGCTGATAATGATGGTATTACAAAGGCTGTGCGACTATATACTAAAAGTATGTTTAATTGAGATGCACAGTTATTAATAAATAACTTGTTTCAATTGATGAGCTGCAGCATCAGCAATATTTAAGTAGCTGAAGCAGATTAAAGCAGCATCAGCAGCAGCATGCATTTTAGTAGAAGCATCATTTAAGTGAAGCAGCAGCATTTTAGTAGAAGCAACATTTAAATACCAACAGCAGCATTTAAGCAGAGGCAGCATTAACGTAACAGCACCAGCGTTTGAGTGACAGAAATAACACTTAATCAGTAGCAACAACAGCAGAATTGAAGCAACAGAAGTGACATTGAAAGACACAGCTGTTGTGGGACGCCTTGCGTAAAAATGATTTTTCTGCACGCTTCCAAAGTAATAAATGCTATATTAAAGAATTTTAAAATAAAGGGACAATTTACACTATACCATTGTACAACATTGTATTTTAGTAAGACTGTGTGCGTCAAGATTCTGTTAACAAAATATGTAAAACTCTTTAATTGTAATCTTCAAATAGAGTCCACATTCTCATCAATACTTGAAAAATAACCAAACTTGTGTGTGCATTGTGAAAGTTCCATAAACTAATCAAAGTTGGTCACAAATTTTACCTAAATTGTCAGAAAAGGAGTAACACAAAAATGAGTATCCATTTCCCTTCTCCATTGAATTCAAATGTGTTTTTTCTTTCAGGAATGGGTTAAATTATTATAAAATACACAGTATATCATGTATATCACTCTTAAAAGAAACAAATAATTAAATTATGCAATTTCCTTAATATATATATACTGAATTATTTTAAACACTTCAACACGTCATTAATTTCTGTCTCAGAATAAGAAGACAATGTATTATATGAGCTAAACCCTTAGGCAGCCTCCTTCATTACAGTTGGCATTTTTCTTTCTTCTATTAATTAATGTATTCATTGGCGGAGAGGTCATACATTATTCACATTTATTCACAAATAATGAAGGAAAAAGATTGCTAGAAAAAATCTGTTATATTTACATGTTAAAATACCCCACATGATTCAGGTTACATCAAAGCAAGAAAACTTCCATTTACTCTTCCTTTAGAACCTTTGATGATACAGATTCATGTAATAAGTCTGAGGAATTCTGGTCTGAGAAATACTGTGACTAAATGTGTAGCCTGGCTGTTCTTAAAGGAAATGTTTTATTGTTAAAACATGCCAAATGTGTAATGTTCATCAAAAATGGTTTCAAATTTGAACTTCCTAATCTATTTTCTTAACAGCTGATAGAGGAAGGTGTGATGATTTTGTATAAAATAAAAGCAAAATTTGGAAAAATACCAGTGTACTGTTTTAAACTTTATTTAGGATGTCTTAAATCAAGGTACAAGCAATTAAGCAGCTGAAGCAGTATTTAAACAGCCGGAGTAACAATATGTAGGAATATCCTTTGGAAACATAGAAAACTACAAGCAACGCAACATACAACAGTATTAACAGCAGCAGCAGCAGCAGCAGCAGCAGCAGCAGCAGTCTATAAGCAGTATAAAAGCATTTAAGCCATAAAGCAATAGGTGCAGCATATTAGCAGCAAAATTAGAATTAAAGCATCAGTTTAGAAGAAGCTTGCATTACATATTCCCAGAACCTCTGTAACTTCCAAGAACACTATCATGACTATCGCTGACTGTTAAAATGCTACTGTTGTTGCTGATCAAATCACACTTAGTCTATGAGTTTTCTTATTTCAAAGCGTCAACACGTTTTTTTTGAAAAGTCACAAAAGTACACTTAAATGTATAGAAGTTAAATTTATAAACGACCGAAAAACGACATGGGAAAGAAGAATGATAACAAAAACAAAATAACGTCGTTGTCATGCTATATCTAAACAGAATATTAAATAAATGTGTAATATTTAACCTCGCTTATCTAAACCTCTGTGAAATGTTGTATTCGCACGTTTGAATAAAAAAAATGAGCATTTTTATTGCTTTTCAAAAATGGGAGAGGTAGTAAAGGGAATATAATTATCAAAGCGTGTGATTCAATATTTTTGAAATTCAACATAGCAGTTTGATCAGTATAATTATGTAACTTCATTCCCATAATGTACAGTCTATTAGTTGCGTAGAAGTATATCAGAGGTAGATTAAATAGTTGTTTCTGTTGTTGACTTTAAATTTGTCTGTCAACAGTAGCCGAGTTACAGCTGACCGAACTAACGTGTCTGGATACCTTACCAGAATCATTTATTTTGTTGTGGGCCTAATGTACGATGCATGGCTCGATGGCTGTGTTTTGTGTGCGCTGTGCTCCCGGGAAATCTACCCTTACCTTTTATCTATGACAGAAGAATCATCACGGTTTTTCAATGAACTTTGGAGAAGGTAGATTGAAGGAAATTATCAAATATTGCATTTATTTGACGCTGTTAAAAAAAAAACTATCTAAAAGGATGTTCTATTATTTTTTAACGGATGAAAGTAGAAAACGTAATTTAAAAGTAATTCAAGGGGCGTTTAAATGTTGGTTTATCTCATTATTTTAAGCTAGTGTTTCTCGGAGCACGTATTTGAGATATTATTAGTATTTAAAATCCACTGAAAGAACTATCAAACAAAACATAAAATAGAAATTACTTCCATACTTCACCAATTTTAAGACCGAATATTTAATATGTGCCCTGTTTGAGAATTTCTAATTAGGATAATTTGGCGAAAGACATTCACGGCGACAGGTATCACGGAAAACAACTGGACCTTATGCTGTAAAAGTGTTCAATTGCATTTAAACAACATTTGTAACCTTTTTACTTTTCCAATCCATTGTAAATTGTTCGATCCCTTTGTTCGATCTCTATGTTTTGTTTTTTCGTTTCTTATAAAATGTATTGTAGTTTCCCCTTTCGCCTTTCATAGATATCGGGAAACTCCAACTATCTGAACTTTAAAGCAAGTTTTAAACCTGCATCTAGCCTTAGCATCAATGTATTACTAATTTCCAACTTACGAAGGCAAAGACAGATAATACAATTTTTATAAATTTGCACACTTCTAACAAATTTTGGCAAAATATGTAATGCCAATGCAAATTTTTAACAATTATAATACAATTCTGTCTCAAATTATTCATTAGGGAAAGTAAGTTTATAAACGCTATAATTTAGCTTGGTTCGGCAATAAAGATAGGAATACCAGCTTCTTGTATTAGCAAACATCAGATTAACTATCTTTAAAATTCAACACCTGTCTTTGACATGTTACATAACTATAAACATCAGATTAACTATCTTTAAAATTCAACACTCGTCTTTGACATGTTACATAACTATAAACATCAGATTAACTATCTTTAAAATTCAACACTCGTCTTTGACATGTTACATAACTATAAACATCAGATTAACTATCTTTAAAATTCAACACTCGTCTTTGACATGTTACATAACTATGGCATATATTCGATTAAGAAAAAAACCCATAACTCTACCGTTTTATGGTTATTTATGTACATTCATACCATATTTTGGTACTACACTTTGTTTCAAAGCAATTTGAAGTGACTACTGAAATCGGGCACATTGCATTGATAACATTTGCTATTATTATGTTAATGTCTAAAAATTCTTTTTGCTATGTAAAAACGAAATAGTGGGTATCAATAGCATGACATTACGAGCTAATTAATCTAAAGCAGGAGGAAGGTTTTAATATTAATATTAATACAATATTGCATCAATATATAACTATATTTAGGTGTTCTGTACATACACTAGTTATCTACTGGAGTAGAAAACCAGATTTACATGCATATACGAGATAGATATGCACTGAAAAGGGAGAAGTAGGAAGAAAAGTACCTTAAAATCACGAGTTTCATTATCTTCCGGGGACATAGATGATAAATTCGCTATGGATAAGAAATATACACTTGGAAGTCTTAAATGTTTAGTTGATATTAGGTTTGATGATTCCTACTCTACTACTTGAATTTAAGAACACTGAAGTAATAAGTCTAAAACTTGACTAACTTGGCAAGCATTCAAGATAAACAGATAATATATCAATGTTTATGACCATTATGGTTAATTTTATAAATCATCTACATACTAACGACTTCATGACCGATATTTTTCAACGATTCAGTTTTAAAATTACGCTTTCAAATGCTAAATTTGAAAACATTTTTTTTTCATTGATCAGTATATCGTATTTCAAAAGTTTATTTGAATCTAATGTAAACTATTTCAATGCCTTAAAGGTGGTCAATCACATTTAATCAACATTTAATGACATTTTTTACTTTTTGTATATTCTGGTAGAGAATTATTTAAGGAACAAAAAGACCGATTACATAGAGTTAGATTCCTATTTGAAATGTATATTTTATTATTTTTATAAAATTTTGTAATTACTCCCCTTTAATATGAAAGTATATAAAAAGCTGGGTATTTCTTTTTATTTCGATACAATGTCTAGTTTTACATTTGCATTTGATAGACATATCAACTATTGAACAATCTGAACCAAAATGCAAGTTTTAAAGCTGTGTGTAGCTTCTGAATTCATTTATTTCCAATCTATCTTGGTTGCGCAACCAAGATAGGCAACGGGTGGTAATAATGATTTTTCAAACTTGCGTTTCTAATGAATTCCATCTAAATACATAATTTTTAATGCAAATATTTTACAAATATATTACAATATGTCTAATATTTATACATTTCCTTAGGCAAAGTATGTTTATCAAATTTATACTTACGATAAAATCTCTCTTGGTTGGGCAACCAGGATAGGAAAATGAAATTTTAAAAATACCTCCAGTGAAAATCTAATTTGTATTAAGTGTTAAGTGAACATAAATGAGTGTAAATGATCAGATGCTAAAGTTTCGAACAAATCCGTTACATGGCCAAAATCTGATTATCCACCTTTAAAGGTATTTTGTAAAAGAAGTTTAGTGTACTGGCAATTATACAGTTCTGTATTGTCTTCTATTGAGTTATATACAATGAACGTTTCCAGAGCAAAGACTAATAGACCTTAAAGCAGCATGCTTCCAGATTTGGCTAAAAAAATCTTTCTTTCAACTTGAAGTTTGGTCATATTATGAACATTAGAATATGAATTTTTGTTTCTAAAATATTTTAAAAGTTCCAAATCAAGAAAAAATTATGACCGCGCCGGGAATCGAACCCCGGACCGCCGCGGCAATAAAAACATTTTTCCGTCGTCGTAACCAATATCGCTATAGCTAAAGTAGTGAATAATGGCTTCAAAATATAGATATTTATAATCGAGACAGTTTACCTGGAGTAAAAGCGTGACGAACGCTTTTCGATTTTTATCGTAAAAAGTAGTAAAAACAGCAAATTCTCATGTGTTTCCGTAACATAAAGTTTGTCAGTAATTAAGTTTTAAAGCCTTTTTAAGAAATATAGCATTTATTTCAAGATATCTAAAAAAAAAAATATTTTTGTTGTCGAACGATCTGGAGGCATGCTGCTTTAAAAACGAACAGGTTTATGAACGTTCTAAATATAACACAATGGGTTCACAACTTGGGAGATTTTATCGAGAAGCGATAAACAAGTAGATGTTTAAATATATCGGTATTTTATACGGAAGTTAGATGACAATTTTTGATTCGCTCTACGTCATAAATATTTTAACATTCGCGTTCGTTTCATGTACATAAGTATGGCTACATCCCAAGTACGATTGATTTGTTTATTATTTTCTTAATCATGTTTTTACAGTTAAATATTCTGTTGAAAAAAAAACGAAAATCTAAATGGGTTTGAAATTTCACATGGTACTACTAACAACTTAAACGAAAACACATAGTAGTATGAGTCGGTGATCCATATGTGCATATGTGTAAAACATCAAAAGTGCAAGTAGGCAAGGTAATGAAACAATTTATAATAATATAAGAAGATACTTTGAAAGCATAGAAAATATCAAAGCAAAATGGAAGCAAACACAGTTCATTGAGACTTTTCATGAGGGTAATACAATATTGACAACCATGATCCTAAGTACTGTTTTGATGCGAATTATTTAACGCACGGCTATATCTCTCTATATAGAGCATCAAAATAAAAAATGTGGAAACTCCACAGAAACATATTAGGTACACTTTGAATACTCTTTATGAACCAAACGCTTTGCGACACATCGCGTGTTTAGTGTAAAACCCTTTTCCAGTTGGATACTACGCCAGCGGTTTTGATCTTTGTCTTTCGGCCTGCTTCGTCGTGTTTCTAAGGTGTTTTTCTTGATGCTTCGTCTTTGAAAAAAGAGTACATGCGTTTTTAATTCTTCAAACTGGCTTTTCGTATACATTTACAAGAGCATACATGTGTTTTACAAACCATGTCTTCTATTTCAATTGTATGTGTTAGGGATTCCTGTAGTGGGGATAATTTTTATTTTCACTGTCCTGTCCCTTTTGAACGTGCTGGAAATTACAAGATGTACCATAAGCATAATTAAGCTTCCCAGTAGTGTTGCGCCACTGACTTTTCCTAGGCGGTGTCCCATTGTGTTCATTTTTGTTATCGTTTAATCCTTTTGATTGCTGTTTTTCTGTGTATGTTCATATGTGTATTAGTTGTGTGCACGTCCGCGTGCTGTGTGTTTTAATTTTGTGAAGGCTTAGTATTGGTACGTGACTTTTTCTGTTGGATATTCATCCTTGTTTTTATAACTTTATCAAATAAAATAGAACTATTTACATGGCCTAATATCTCATAGTGATTGTTTATACGGGTATTATACCTAAACCGTCAATTACCATATTGCAGATTAGAATTGAAATACAAAAGACTTGGAAAAACAGCGTAACTAATGATAACGGCAGCGGTAATTCAGTAAATTTCGTATTCTTTTCGGTATTGTACGTATTTTACGAAAGGCCAAGTACGCGTTGAACTACAATGACGAGAAAACTCGTTGTACATTATCTTATTAACCGTGATTAAAAATTTGAAATGAACAGTTCTATTCGCAAATCTGATGATTTATAAAAAATGATGGTTAGTTAAACAGCATTTCATGGTCACCTTGAATTTCAATAGACTGGTCAGAGGAATTTCACTGACACGATAATTAGCGCGTGTGGCAACCTCTACTGGCAACCAGAGCAGCAAGACGTTACCCCGTGGACCCATACGCTGCTATCAGTTCCTGGACGTTGGCAGGCTGCGGTTGACGTTGACGTAACCTCCGTCCAAGGTAAATCCATGCATGTTCAATGGCATTGTGCTTTGCTAATTTAAAACAAGTTCCTGCTAATATCTTCATTAAGCTTATTGAAATCTCAAACATGGCTATATACTATGTCCATAACTAAACGAAATATAAATAAAATGGAATATAAATAAAAATATAAAGGAAGCGGTGGTTTAGTGCATAAGGTGCCGGTCGCTCAATCCAGGGGTCGTGGCTACGAGCCCCACTAGTCACGACCATGACCTCTCATATGACACCAGTACTGGTTTTCCCAGGAAACGGACCCGGCGAGAGTGGTTCCAATACGCTTGAAGATTTCATCACAACAGAGCTAAAACAAATTAGTATAAACTATGTGTGTGTGTTTGGGTTTAACGTCTTTTTCAACAATTTTTCAGTCATATAAACGACGGTGTCTACTTGTAGCAGTGTGCACAATTCCCAACTTTATAGTGCTGCCTCACTGGAATATCATGCCGTAGACAAGTGGCATGATACCCCACCCAGTCACATTATACTGACACCGGGCTGACCAGTCCTAGCACTATCCCCTTAATGCTGAGCGCCAAGCGAGGAAGCTGCTAGTACCATTTTTTACGTCTTTGGTATGACGCGGCCGGGGATCGAACCCACGACCTCCCGCACTAACTAACTAAATAGAATCTTATTTATTGGGAAATAGATATCCCATTGCATACCTAACTATATGAATTTCCACTTGTATAGATGGTATTTTATAGTTGCTCAGATATGTAGAAAGAAATATTTACTGAATTCACCAGCCCGGATATTGCATTTTAGAAAGTAATAAACTATTCAAAACATATTTCATACTTGAGAACCTACTTGTAAGTTTATCGAATATATAAATACCTATATTTAGTGATAAAACGAACAACCTTTAAAGGCAAGTAGACATTATCTTTGAAAACCATATGAAACCAAGTGAAAAGACAGATTGATTTTATATGAAGCAAAATGGATGGTATAAGACCAGGTTTAATATACATTTCTATTATAGCGATTTGTTATTATTGTGAGTTGAGCGTGTGTCACTCGTCGGGAAATTTGTCAACAAATCATCAATGGCAGAAATGCATTAGAAGGAGTTCTGATATTGAGTGCAACTACATACCAAACGATATACCAACCGGTACAAAAACGGTTCATCTTAGAAATTTAAACAGCATTCACTTTCCAGACAACGTATTGAGAAAAGGATCGTTTACAACTCATAACTGGGGACAAGTTAAGCAATTAGAATTTTCTGCTGACGATGACTGGTTAGAGACACACGAAACTGTGAAAGTGTTTTATTCCTTGTGTCTTTCTGGATTACAAAATCTTGAAGTATTAAGAATAAGTATATCAGACAGAATTGAATTCACACCGCAAACCTTAGCCGGTCTTAATAATTTAAAACTTCTAGACTTGTCTGGATGCCGCAGATTTTATTTAGATAATCTAGTGAATTCATTAAACCAGTCAGGTGTGGTACCCAATCTGCAAAGTTTGAACTTATCACGTCTTAACAGTTATCGGGAAGGCTTAACACACACCGACTGGTTTTTCAAAGTAATCGCTGACAAACAAATCAAAGAACTCGACATCAGTTCAACTGGAATTAATTTGCTGAACGTAACAGCATTGTTCAAGAATTGTCATTACTTGGAGTACCTGAATATATCTAGAGTGAAGTTGAATTCATTTCTGTACGAGTATTTGTATCAGTTATGCCCAAATTTGAAATACATTGATGCCAGTTTTATTATTTTCCCATCAACAATAACAGCCGATTTTGGTCCAACGAGAGTAATATCAAATACAACCATCGCATTCGATCTGAACTGGGCAATGACCAACCACCTACGAACCGTAGAGTTTATAAACCTGGCCGCCTTCGTGACAAAGCGGACAAGGTATTCATTTCAAAACCTTACAGTTCGTCTTTTAGGAGCCAGTAAATTTAAACTAAAAATTCTGATCATACGCGACAATTATATGGATAGAGTTGATATGAATCTTATTATACCAGACTGCCCATTCGAGAAAGTTGACTGGTCAGGTTGTTCGATACGATACCTCAATTCCCATGCACTTTCAAGTTTTTTATCATTGACATGGATTGACATATCAAGAAACAATCTAAACGATATGATGACGGAAAATGCCGAACTATTCGGAGATATGTTCCGAAACCTAAGTCGACTACGTTACATTAGTTTAGCTGAAAATGATTTGACTGACCTGCCGCGTGACATATTTAGATTTAATTATCGGGCAGAACATATAGATTTATCACGTAACCGGTTAACTAAATTGTCATTTGAAACAAGGTATTTAAACAAACTAAAGTTATTAAATTTGACGGGTAATATGATAAAAAGTATGGACGATACAAACTTGAAGACTCCTTTCAAGTTTCAAATACTTCTGAAAGAAAATCCAATCACATGTTCCCACTGTGAATCCCTTGATTTTATGCAGTGGCTTATGACTTCGGAATCAACACAGAAAACTGTATCCGAGTTGAAATGTCAGAATGAAAATTCTGAGATTGTCGTTATAGATAAAACTGTTATTAACAACTTACAAGGAATTTGTAACAGACCAACAGTTATTATAACATCGTGTATTGCTTTTATAATAGTTATCCTAGTTGGTCTGGTTGTTTTTCTGGCAATTAGACGATACCGCCGACGGCGGCAATATCAACTTGAAATGGAAGACCGCGTCGCACTGATAAGGCAAGGTGCAGAATCACACAAGTTTGTAGTCTTTCTATCTTACAGCAGTTTCGACGATGATTTCATTAGTAGTCATGTCTACCCCTTTTTGAATAAACATCTTCAAAATATGATTGAGGAAGACAGGGACATGGTATGTGAAGGAGACAGGAATTTTCAACTAGGCCGATCAATACCGGAACAAATTTCAGTACTTCTAAAGAAGTCATCCGTTGTCGTTGTACTTTAAACTGATAATTACAGTCTTAGTGTTCATTGTCGGAATGAGTTTGATCAGGCGTTTATGTTAGAGAAGCCAATAGTGTTGATGGTAAAGGATCAAGTAGATACTGATTTAATGACACCTCTGATGCCGGATGTATACGAGAAGAAAACACGCATTTTGTGGATGCGAGAAAATGGACACTATGTTCTGAAAACATCCTGGGAGAACGTTTGTTCTTCTATAATAGAACTTGTGGGCAATAAATGATGTGGAAGTAAGAAGTCAGAAATCATATGTTTCGTGTGTGTCATATGGGTTATCAAACTTTATCCAAGACATTTTTTTTCAACACTGTTCTATGTTCGTCTGTTTGACTTAAATGGACACACTTTTTATTAGTTTGTTGTATATATTCGTATCAAAAGAGATGTTTAATAAATTAAATTAAACTATACATAATATTTTAATCATTGGTCTATTAGTTTCGGTTTTTATTGCAAGCGTTTATTCAAGATAGCAATACCAGAAAACCTGAAAACTCTTCAGTAACAAAAGACTAGGCTAATTTTTTTTTTCAAATGCAATGCTTGTTTAATATGTAGATATTTGTCACTCATAATTTACACTAATTACAGATAATATTCAATAAAGGTATTGGACCCGTTGTACAAAACTGGAAAATTTTCATTCTATAAGCGATTTCTTGCTGTTCAAAGTGAATTTACCTCTGAATTAGGAGGGGTAGAGTTAGACATCTTTGAAAATACTGAGTTACATGCGGTAAAAGTTCTCTATTTTGCCTTCCTTCTTTGGATTTGTTATTATTTCAATTTATTGATATAACTTGAACATGTACAGTTTATCATTATAAGGACAAAATGTACTAAAACATGCAAGAGAATGCTGCCAATTAATTAACGGTTGAAGTCCGAAAATCCCCAAACTTTGTTTTAATCAGCCAAATCATTAATCTTCTAATTAACACTTGATTGACTTATATAATTTATTTTCTCACAATATAACAAACAAGACAAATGGGTCATTTTTTCCTCAATCTTATTTTTTACCATTGATAATTAATTGTACAAAATTTGCAAATTTTTATTTATTTTTATACTATGATGTAAATTATTTGATAGCGGGTTTTAGCAATGGGTTTTTTTTATGTCACAACACTGTTAATTGATAGCAAACTTTCAAACCTTGAACAACAAGGCTAATTTAAACATCAATACAATATTTTACTTATATATATTTTATTTATTCCAGTCTCATCCATATACATTATAAACAAATATACATGTATACAGCCATTCTATAAGAATTATTTGAGACTATACAGCACATAAAACAACAGCATTATTTGTATGTACAAATATTAAAACATACAGCAGCATTTGTACAAATATTAAAAAATAGCATTTCAGGAAACCTTTCCAGTGTACAAAATATGTTAAAATTAGTTCTTGAAAGGAGTGTTTCTATGTATTAATTTTACTTTATTTATTTATTCATATTAACATGAGTTATGTCTACTCTTGAGATGTATCTAGTACACTTGACTAAAGATAAATAAAATTACTAATTACAATCACTTAAACTTCAAAAAGAATACAGAAAGCAACAAATTTAAGCATTAGATGTACACTGGGAATGTTTCACTGCTAACTTTAAAATATGTACCATTCATTTAAAAGTTATTTCAATATTTAAAAATAATACCTGTTTACACTGTTTCCATTTAAAAATATATTCCGTTTCAATTAAAAATCATTTCCATTTCTAAAAGTGATTAGAGCGGTCCATGAGATGGAAAGCTAGACTTTTCAGTGCTCGACTATAAACTGAAGCATTGCCAGCATAAGGGATGTAAACCTGTCAAAATTCTAAATTAATTATTTCTTATAGTGTGGACACTATTAACCATTTCTAGTTTTAGTTTAACAGCTTTAATTGTGACAGGGATAAAACTTTAACAAAAGGACTGTGTTAAAACAAAGGGACATAAATCAGTCAAACTTAGAATCAAGGGTATGAAGATTGTTTCCCCTGTATTGGACTATTCTGATAAATAACTATTTTAAGTAACTTGATAGTAACAGAGATATTTGACTCTATATAAATCTTTTAAGCATCGGCTGTGCCTAGGTCTACAATATACTTACTTACTTTGTAGTTATTATTATTATCAAAAGTACTTTTATTTTTTTTAACCACTGAACATCAAACAAAGGAATTGAAATATTTTGTTAGTTTTGTAACTATTATCAAAAGTACCTTTAATCATCAAAGTCACATTTTAAATCATTGAACAAACAAATGGATTAAAAGATAACCTTGTAAATAACTAATGTTTAAAGTTTATGGTCATCTCTACTATCAAACATCATAGAATATTTTTTTTTGATGTATTAACATAATTATAATACATATGAAGTTATTCATAAATATACAGGCCGCTCCCCCCCCCCCCCGGAAAAAAAAAAATAATCATACTTAATAATAAAAACAAATAGGGGGTGAAAAGTCTTCATATGCTATAAAACTTGGGGGTGAAAAGTCTTGGGAGGAAAATTCTTGGGAGGAACAGTCTTGGGGGTGAAACGTCTGACACCCCTCTGATTGGTCAATTAGAACCCCTAATGTACTGTGATGTCATGATAAAGTTATGAATCATCTTTAATATCGAACCAAATGAAGAATGTACAAAACCTGCGTTTGAGAAACACACATGCCTCCGGCGGATTTTACGTGGAAAGATTCATCTTATTGTATAGCGCAGCAGCACTAAATAACTCTGTAAAACTGCAGCTCGGGGAAATCTCAACAGCTGTTGCTGGAAATACTTGTAGACATAGAGGACTGCCAGTTTGTTATGCCCGATTTTTAAAGAGATCGAATATTACAAAAATTTAATCAAATAAACTTATACTACTGAGGCCTTCTAGGCGGTAGGGAGACTACGTAGTCGAATCGGTGGCTGTGTCAGAGAACATGTTCTTCCGATGTTCCTATAAATTACAAGCAAGGTGCGTTTAAACTTCGGAATTTCCTCTCTTTTTTTCGTTCCTACTGATTTCGACCCAGCGCAAAAAATACGCCAGGTGCGGGCGGTCAAAAAAAAAACAATTTTTTTTCATTTCCCCTCAAATTGGTGCGGGAAATCTGACGAACAGGTAATCAGTTTGGTGTGGCCTTACTAGGGTAGAAAGGCTTAGACTGTATTTGGGGCCGACCGAGGTATTTAATAGAAATAGACGAAAAATAGTATTCGACCAACAACTTAAGCTTGGAGGGACATAATTATTATCCACCAAACATGGTATATAACATGCTTATATAAAGACCCAATTTGTGACTTTATTTGCGACGCTGTTGTTTATTGAATTTGATTAGTTTCGAATTTTATGTTTTGAGAAATCCCCCGGATTTTTACCAAGGTACAGAGTACGTTTACATTTACATTTACATCTCCGTGTCCGTTGTAAAGGTCTAATATGAAGCCATAGGACATCATATGAGGTATTTACTTCGAAACGAAATACACCATTAGTCGTTGTACGCAATGTGTTGTATTTAACATACTGTTAACTCGGGGAAAATATTCTGTTTATTCCAACTTCAGCGTAATATTTACAGAGAGCTTTTTGCGATGCGTACTTTGGACTTCATTATAACCCTATAACCTCTTGTCACACAAAAAGCGCGCTTTTTGTTGTAAAGTGATAACTAGATAATGCGTTTTCTGCTGCTTATAGTATATTAAACAAAAAACTCATACCAGGGAAAGGTATCATACCTTGATATTCATATACATTACTTACATAAAAATAATAATTTTAAAATGGACAACGGACAATTATTGACGTTATGAACATTTTAACGCGACGACATACATCAATTTGGTGTCATTCGAGATATCACTTATTTGATATTAAATGTATACATTGATTTTGAAAATATTGAAGGAGGTTCCATTTCAACTTGAAAGAGTTGAAAATTGAGTGAATAATAATAAGTCTTACATCAATTCTAAACGAGAAAGTGTACTGTAATCATAAGGGATCGAATCCCTCACGTCCAAGAGTACGTAATACATTAGGTACTTTTTATGCTACTTTTGATTATACCAGTTACGCTATTGTAACTATTGAAGCTCAGTGTATTTAGTTCTTTTGTTACGTTTTATTCATTTACAGTAATAATCTCACATTCTGTTTAATTTACATCGACATATATGTCAGGATACTGGTTATATGACCCAGGGAAGTACCTACGCCTTTAGTATCTTGAACAATGGTTTGGGTCCAATCGCTAAGGTGACTATGTCTTAGACTAGCTTACAAACGATGTAGAATGTCCTTTGTTAAAACGTAGAGCTGGTGAGACCAAATATTTCATATATAGAATTTTCCTCTGGCTACCTTGCCTAAATGATTCGTGTACCAATGATTCGTAAATGATTTCTATTATGAGCTAGACAATTTCAGGGATCAGGCAAATCACTAAATGTTTCAAACTATCAATCTTCAATTAAAAATGATTAGTTCAAACTCCTATAGGCTGGAGACTCTATACTTGACTGGTCTTTCTGTTGAAGTTCCCGTCAGACAATGTCTTTGAATCAACAACATACGAGTTCTATCGCATAGATGCTCGGCCTCTGTCCTCTCAAACTCTATAAGATTGCCCTGACTCCTGGATGCTCAGCGCCTATATGCTATCATATATAGCATTCAACTACCATATAGGTATTATCCCCGATGCCTTGGCTGTACTTCGCCAATAATGCTGAACCGTCTATAAGCTGGAACTCTCCTACTATCTCAGTAGCTTACCAAACTCTGGGTCTCTGTCTCAGCTTCCCGATGCTCAGCCTATATATGCTATCGTCTATAGCATTCAATTACCTTTAAGGTAAAACCCTTATGCACTGGCCCTATAGCTCGAAACCTTATCGAAATTCTGCTACTCTTCTTTAGTCTAAGAACTTCCAAAGTCTTCTTTTTAATAATTTATCCGCCCTGACAGGGTAACTGCAATAGTCTCCTTCTCAAGGTACTGGGATAAATTATTAGTTGAATCCTCGATGTGTCTTCTTCGACCGCTGGATACCGAATGAGCTCTCCGTCATCTATCTACCTATTTATACCCCAGCAGACGTGCTATTTTTAGAACTAGTTTCTGACTGGTCCAAATTTTAACATAACGTTTCACAACGTGCACTTGCTCTATCAAATATCTGGTTCCCTTTAACTTTTGTATATGACATAATGTGCGAAGCTGGGACCCAGCTATCCATATAATGAACCCAAATAAGCCACAAATGACCCTAAGTCTATTATTTATAGCAATTCAACAATAATAATAGCAATGATTACATGAAAAAGGGAGTCAAGCACTATCTGTGCTTATGTGTCACGTTATCAACATATTAAATATACAAATTATTCTGACAATATATCTTTATTTTGCAGTGATAAAAACAAAAGAAAACGCAATGTTGTTTTAGCAAAGTCGTTGTGTATATTCAGGTGAAAAATAGACATCAGAGAAAACAATAAAAATTGCATTTATTAAAACACAATCATTTTGATAACAATTTAAGAAAGATTCACACGCGTTAAAGTCACATGAAAATATGCAACATGCAAAATCGAATTTCAGAAGAAGTCACACAGATGGCATGTACTACAATCAGAAATGGGATCGGCTACATACATGATAGTGGCATTAAGTATTAAGTCAATGTTCCGTGTGTAGCAAATAGTTATAAACGGTACAAGAAATCTGTTGATGAATTAACGTTTAGTATAAATCAGCGTAGGTGCTTTTCATTTCTGTTATACTTTGAATAAAAAGCCACAAATAAAAGAAATGATTTAACCAAACGGATTATGAATTTAAACATAACGCCTATAAAACTTCTCCTTTGATAGAATATACATTATGAATTAAAAAAAAAAAAAGTATGAAAAATACAATCATATCGAATGTATACAGGATGTCCGTAATCATATTTTCCAACCTCTGTGACTCGTGGGTTTGAAACAAATTAAAAGAATCAAATCGTTTCTGAATATGTGTTCCCTATTCATTTATTTCCCGCAAGTTCTACTATAGAAGTACACACATTATCCCAGGAAGTTTTCAATGCATATGTTTCATTTTCACGAATCCATAAAATCCTAGTTTTCGTCTCGTATAAATCCCGTATATTCGGTGTCATTAAATCAGTATCTACGTGATCCTTTATCATCAACACTATGGGCTTCTCTAACATAAAGGCCTGATCAATCTCATTTCGGCAATGAACACTAAGACTGTAATTGTCTGTTAAAAGAACTACTACCACAGATGACTTCTTCAGTAGAATAGAAACTTGTTCTGGTATAGACCGTCCAAGTTGAAAATTCCTGTCACCTTCACAAACTAGATCCCTCTCTTCCCCAATCACACTTTGAAGATGCACATTTAAAGGATTGTGAACATAATCATTAATGAAGTCATCGTCGTTACTGCTGTAGGAAAGAAAGACAACAAATGTGTAAGGCTCTGCGCCTTGCCTAATAAGTGCAACGCGATCTTCCATCTCAAGTTTATATTTTCGCTGCCGAAGGTATCTTCTAACTGTTAGAACGACAACTAGGACCAGTATAATGGCAAATGAACAAGCAATAGAAGAAATTATGATAATATTTTGCCTGTTACAAATTTCTTTCAAGTTGTCAACGATGCCTTTTCTTACATATACCTGCTCTGAATTCTCGTTTTCACATTTCAATTCCGACAAGTATTTCTTCGTAGATTCTGAAGTAAATAACCAATGTATAAAGGCAAATGAGTCACAGCGGGAACAAGAGAGCGGATTTTGCTTCAAAAGTAATGACACATGATCAAAGGTTTTCAAGTACGCAGCGTCAATGGATTTTATCACATTACCTGTTAAATTTAATAGTCTTAGATGTTTTAAATATCTTGTTTCAAATGACAAGTTCGTTATCAGATTACTAGATAAATCTATAATTTCTGCTCGACTATCTGATTTGAAAATGTCAAACGGTATGTCAGTTAAAGCATTTCCGGCAAGACTAATGTAAAGTAGCTGACTTAAATTTCGGAACATCTCACCAAATAGATTGGCATTTTCCGTCATCATTTTGTTTAAATGGTTTCTTGATAAGTCAATCCATGTCAATGATGAAAAACTTGAAATGACATCGGGATGGAGAAAACGTATGCCACAACTAGACAAGTCAATTTTCTCTAAAGAGACGTTCCGTGTAAACAGTTTCATATTTAATCTGTCGAAATAGTTGTTGCGAAGGATCAGAACCTTTAGATGGAATTTAACGGCTCCTAAAAGATGAACTGTTACGTTCTCCAATGAATACTTCATCCCTTTTGGCACAAAAGCAGCTAAGTTCATAAATTCAATGCTTTGGATGACTTTCAAAGGATACAACGTCCAGTTCAAATCGAATAAGATTTTGATGTTAGATATAACTATCGTGCGGCCAAGATATGCCATTACACTGGATGTTAAAGTAATAAAACTTGCATCAACGTATTTCAAGTTTGGACATAATTGATCAACATTCAGACTTGAAAAGCCACTATACCTTATTCTTGATATATTAAGATATTCCAGGGAATGGCAGTTGTTTACAAATGCATCAAAATCGAAGAAATTAATTTGTGTGGCACTTATATCGAGCTCCTTTACTTGTTTGTCTGAGATTAGTTTGAAAAACTGGTCGTTAAATTCCATTCCCTCATAATAGCTGTTTAGGCGTGATAAGTTTAGGCTTTGCAGGTGTGGTACCAGACCAGGCTGGTTTATGGCTTTCACAAGGCTATCTAAAGACAATCTCAGACAACCAGACAAATCTAGAAGTTTTAAATTGTTGAGCCCTGTAAATGTTTTTGGTGTGAACTGAAAACTGTCTGAGATACTTATACGTAATACCTCCAGAATGTTCAGTTCAAAGAAGCACGAAGAACTGAACAATTTCACAGTATCGTGCTCCAAATCATCGTCGGCGGAAATTTCTAGTTTTTTAACTTTTCTCCAGTTATGGGACGAAAACGATCCTTTATTCAATGTACTGTCCGGAATGTTTCTTAAATGTACAGATTTTGTATCCGCAGGTAAATTCTTTGGTATATAGCTACAAACAATGTGCGAGTCCCTTCTTATGCACTGCTGCCATTGAGATTCTGTTGACAAATTACCAGCCGATTGACACACAGTCAACTTGTAATAAAAGTAGAATGCAACGAAAACAAAAATTAGACGTTTTCTTACAATATCCATGATTTTTTTTTGCATACGACAATATTAATCTTTAATTTTCAATGATATTTTTTAAATTTTAAAATCAGTTCTGTTTTCCTTCTATAACAAAATCTTTTAACATGAGAAAATCTTACACTCTTTTGAAATATTTGAAAGTAAAATCAGGAAACAGGTTTTGCTTCAATAAATCTATTTAAAACATTCAAGCAGGCGTTTATGGTAGGGGATATCCGATACAATTGTTTAAAGACGATACACTTTAAAATGCAGTCAAAAACATACACGTGTACAGCCCACTATCAATTTATTTTGTGGGTCGACTTCCTCTTAATTAGTGAGGTATCACGTACCTAGTATTTAGTAAGAAACCATTTTCTCATTTAGTAAGCTACTATCGACTAATTCAATGAGAAATAATTGATTAAGCTATTGATACACAAGAGACATATTTAGTAAACCACCTTCCACTGATCTTGTGACACAGTACCGAGTTATTTAGTGAGAAGCCGTGTTCTGATTTAATTAGACACCATCGACTATTTAAGTCAGAATCTGAAAGTAAGTCAGTGGTCCACCGTCAACATATTTACTAAGCCACCATGTACTTATTTAAATGTACATCTTTTATACATCTGCTTGTCTACTGATATCCCGTGGTCGCCATCGACATATTAAGTTATACACTCTCGACATATAAAATGAAACAGCATCGACTCATTTAGTCACTCTACACTCATGCTATTTTTCACCATCACTATTACTTATATAGTTAGTCACAATAAATTTGACTAGAGTAAGTGTGGTAACTAAGACGTTGGTAACAAACAAAGAGTGTACTCTAACGAATCGTACTACAATTATCATATTGTCCTATACATGTGTACTCACTGAGTGTGGAACAGAGCACGAAAGTATAGCATGTCAGTCTGAAGGAACAAACGCACAAATAAATCTAATGTAATGGGATCAGGTATGTTTTGTAAATGACAAACTACATTTGTTTATGTTTTATATAGAATTCAGGCGCGTAGCTAGGGCATTCTTTATAGTACCCAGAGGTAATGCGTAGGGGTCTTGGTATCCTCCCCATGATTTTTTTTTCATCTGTGAACCGCAAATTGTGCATTTTAGCGTGTATTTGAAGCTAAACATTGCACGAAAACCTTTTTCGTTCTTAATCTTTTAAATAAAATGTATTATTTTACTAGGTATGCGTGTAATATTGCACGTGCAATTTGTGGTTTAATGATCCATGTTATATGTGTGCAGTATTCAAAACAGATGGTTGGTGGTAACACACTTTCAAAACATCATTATGATTGGATAACAAGAGATGTTTGTATAAGTATATATTCGAGAGTGGTTAAAAGGAATTTTGCCATAACTCCGAACTGAATACTAGTCAACAAAGACATGCTAAGTTTCATGATATTGTTACAAATGTACCAAATAAGAAACTGATTCCTTGCATAGGGAAAATATTTCGGCGAATGTCATCGACGTCTGCATTATGTCAACTTCGTTAAAATGTATAATTATCTTTTCTTCAACTAAAACAGTATTCTGCAAAATGTTTCATATTCCTTTTAAATCATTTTGCAGTTTGCCATCGTGATCTTGCGCATAGCGCTTCATGCATCTCTTTCTCTGGCGAGATGTTAAGCGCGAGATGGTGAAGCCATCGTGATTTCGCGCTGTGAACACTTTGCGTATTGTGAAGCGTGAAGTGCGAAATAACGATGTTGAAGCTAAACATCACGGTGGTGAAGCGAAATATTTCGAGGAAAAAAAATCCATTTCGTGCTTTGTCATTTTGATCTCGCGCTTCGGGTATCGCCTTCCCATGAAAGAGAAGCGTGAAAGACGAAGCGCGAGATCACAACGGCGAAGTGCGAAACTATGAAAATTTCAGGCTTTAACATTAGCATTGGGCAGATTTCGTGCCAACAATATTGAATCATAAAAGATTTAACTAGATGTAATGAATGGATTTCTATTGAATTTTATTTTCTGTGGAATAATAGTTGATAATTTTATACACTCAAGTATAGTTATAACATGTATCTATGGTATCAAAGGCTGAGGGTGAAGCTATTACATTTTGTATATCTTATTTTTTATTTATATACCGTTACAATAGTTTCGTGCTCAGCTCAAGATAAAGTAAATATTATGCGAGACAAATTACGTCTGCAGTGTTAAACAAAAAGTCATATTCAAAAGCTTTAGCCTTGAAAATGTATTTTTTCCGATTTCTCAACCAACATGTTATTAATTGTTAATACTGTATTATATTTTTTATAGAAATTTCCTCCTAGACAGCGTATGATTGTAATATTTCACATGGTCAGGATTATTACAAAATAAGCAATAAGATTGTAGGATTATGAGATAAAATTTCAAAACTGTACCTAAATTGTTATAAAACTACAAAGACAATTGGTGAATTTCAATGCACGTTAAATCAACTAATCATATAAATCAGTTTGCTGTACAAATAATGTCTATAAGAAACAGGTCCGCTTTATTTTTATTACAAACTCAGGTATAATGAAAACGCACTTGCTTGTCCCGATGAGTTCGCTAAAATCGGAGTTAACTGTACTTCAAACACAATATGAAGTAAGCAATGATAGTGTATGAGGCCTTCTCCGTTGCATGACACTAGCCAATTAATTATGGTGGCCAGATTTTTACTACGCAGCTGCGTATTTGCGTAAAGGTAGCTACGCGCTTGGAATTAAAGAGCTTCTGAATTTATCTTCCTTCCTCCTTATTTATGTGACTGCATGTAAAGGTTAGTGGTTCATGCAAGGTGCTCACCAGTACCCGACATGATGCAAGGAGAGACACAGGAGTTCGCCCTGAAATATCAACGGTATATACATCGATATAGCTATTTTTCTGTATTCAATCCCAGCAATGCAAACATCACAGTACTTGAAAATGTTTGCAAATTTTTCGTGATGTAACATCTTTTATTGTATGAGAAATATTCATACATTCAAAATGCAAATGTTTACCAATTTGATCTTTTAAATAAACAACGATAGTTTTTAATTTCCTCTTTTGGTATAATTTCCGCACAAGCAGTTTGAATTAACGAAATCGGCGGATTAATGATTTAAAACGCGTTCTTTGATAATTGAATACATTTGCGGTTACAGATTATACAATGAAAACCAAAAAGATCAGGCGTATACAATGTCCCTGATAGGGATCTTACAATTCTAATGATCTGAATATTGGTAAATATTCATAAAGTCGTTTTAGGCTATCTATTTTCTTCCTAGTCATTTTTGCCACATTTCATTAGTATTCTGTCGGGTGTAAAGTTCCCTCTTTTCGGCGCGCGGCAAGTAACAAATACCTATTCTGGGGCGAGCTATTCAAAGATAACGGACCTATTTACTCAACCACAGAAGTTTCTTCATGCGAAAACGCATTAATTACTATCCAAATGTTCAACTCGAGTGCTGGAGTTTGTGGGTTCGATCCCCGGCTGCGTCATACCAAAGACGTGAAAAATGGTACCAGTAGGTGCCTTGCTTGGCGCTCAGCATTAAAAAAGAAGCTGGCCTCTTCTCTCATACCCTCGTGGCGATGGATTCCATCAGGAATGAGGTGTCAAAAGTAATTAATATAAGTTGTAGAACTTGCTTCAAAATCGATCTAAAATAAATTAGTATAAACTAACTCAGGTGCACAGGCAATCTCAAAAGAGGTTTTCAGGACATACAGACGACTCCTTTAAATGCACTGAGATTTGTTCACGTAACGGACAATTAACTTGAAAATTCCTTTATCATCAGACTAGATACCTGTCTTCCCCACACCAGACCTTGCAGATGTTCATTTAAAGGACGGTAGACATAAATGTTAATAAAATTATCGTCGCTGTTTACTGCTGTAGAAAAGAATTCTGCTCCATGTCAAATAAGTGTAGCGCGACCCTCCTTTTCACGCTGATATTGCCGTCATCGTCGGTATATCCTTAATACTAAAAATACAATTAGGGCCACTATGATTGCAAGAAACAACACCAGAAATTATAATTACTTCTGGCATGTTATAATGATGCTTTATCCTATATAAACCTATTAAGAATTCTGATTTTCACATTTTAAGTCATGTACTTGATGATCCAGATGTCTACAACCACTGTACAAAGGTCAGTGACGGGAACAAGAAAAAGAATGCTGTTTCAAAACTAATGGCAACTTTTCAAAGAATTTCAAAGAAACAGCATCAGATTCTTTGACTTTCATCATATTTCTTGTTAAATTTTAACACCAATCTAAGATTGTTTAAATATCTGGTTTCAAATGGCGATTAAGTTAATCGATTATTTGATAGATCTATTGGTTCTGCTCAAATATTAAGTTTGGAAAGATCTCTTGGAAGGCCATTCAAATAATTTCCTGCTAGGTTAATGTAATGTAGCTCAGTTTAATTTTGTAAGACCTTGTCGAAGAGATTAGTAATTTCGTATATCATCATAGCATTCAGTTTGTTTCTTGATATGTCAATCCATTTCAATAATAAGAAACTCGAAAGAATACCAGGAAAACGTGCCTAGCATTACACCCGAAAATGTCAAACTTCTCGAACGTGTATTATGGTATAATAATTTCATCTTAACTTTTTCTACATAACTTTTGCGTGAGATCAGTACTTTTAGTTTTGAATAACTATTGCGTGAGATCAGTACTTTTAGGTTTGAATAACTATTGCGTGAGATCAGTACTTTGAGTTTGAATAACTATTGCGTGAGATCAGTACTTTTAGGTTTGAATAACTATTGCGTGAGATCAGTACTTTTAGGTTTGAATAACTATTGCGTGAGATCAGTACTTTGAGTTTGAATAACTATTGCGTGAGATCAGTACTTTTAGATTTACATTCACGTCTTCTAAACGATAAATTGTAATGTTCTCATACATATACTCTGCGCTTCGGAGGTTGGTTCTTGGTCATTGCCAAGGTGAGATCAAATATTATAGGTTTGTAAAATATAACTCATTTATTTTATGCTAACTAATGAAATACTGTATTCTATCATTTAAATATTTTTATATCTCATCACTCACACTGTGAAAATATAAAATCTATATTTTCACACTGTGAGAGATATAGCTCCGCCCCCTCATACATTGTGCATGAATTTTAAATTATCTGCTTAAAACAAGATGAAAATTATAGTCGCACTTTGTTCTTTATAGTATATTTCTCGAATCAAATTATTTTACTTAATGAGAATTTCATAACGTTATGTAGCAAAAAATTAAATAAAATGGAACTTTATGTTGTGTGCGTCTTTCTAACGTCACAACACGTCTGACGTAATGTCTGTTTACGCGCGTCTGTTTCCCGCGCTGAGATTAAAAATTGTTGCAAAATGCACATCTCAACGTAATTGAGCATAAAATAAAAAGAAAATTTGTTTGTTTTTCGTGAATATGGAACCGAGAAAATGTTCACATTTTCACTCGCGCTACGCGCTCGTGAAAATATTTGAAATTTTCTCACTTCTCAGTGAGATATATTCCATATTCACTCAAAACAAACAAATATCCTCTATGTATTAACATGATCGGCCGTAATCTTGGATGACCAAGTTAAGTAACTGACATCAACATATTTCATGTTTTGATATCGGTAATCCAAAGTCTCGTACTAATAGGGGGATCAGCTCCCTTCATGAAACATTTAGGTACAAAGACTGTTTCGTGCATTCTAGTTTTAAATGTTATGACCGTTTACGTAATGTGTGAAAATAACACAAGAAAGCTCTGTGTGGTTTTCATAGCTTATACCAAAACCGCTTTGTTTTATTGCTCTATGATACTGTCTGGCTGAGGTAGGTTATATCGGAAACTATTTTGTTTCGATTGTTTTACAGCCTTTGTAAGAGGTGTGGGTAAACCCTGAATGAGAGTTGTCGTAAGAAGGTATTGTGTTACATTTTGAATTGTGTTACATTTTGAAAACCGTCGTTTATATGACTGAAAAATTGTAGAAAAAGACGTTAAACCCGAACACACACACACACACACACACACACACACACACACACACACACACACACATGTAAACGCAACCAATCGGGGATTTAAGTTATAAACCTACCAACTGGGAACTTCTTTATTACTGTAGCTACAGTCATCATATTTCTATCAACTCTTATTCTTATCATTTTTAAATTATCCGTGGCTTAAGATTAAGGCTATCTTCAATTGTTAAGCAATGAGATTTTTCATATTCAAAACGGGGAATGTTGTGTTTAAACCAACTGAGGTAAATGTGTAACAAACCGGGTGTTTGTGTATCGACGAAATGTGGAACTGTGTGTTTCAACAAAACGGGGAATTAGTGTAAAGACTAAATGAGGTACAAGTGTATAACTAAACGGGTGCGTGTGTATAGTTGAAACGAGGAACTAGCTAATAATATGGTGTATGCGGAAGCACCATTATATATGAGTAAGTCAGCCGAGGGATTTTATGGGTTTTACGCCATTTTTAAACAGTATTTCTGTTGTGTCAAGCGGGCAGTTTACCCAACAATCGTTCCTGGAAAGATCCACTACTAGTACCCATCCTCCTTAAGAAACTGTCATCTTCTTACGGTTGCAGGGATCGAATTCATGCCCCTTAATCAATAAAAGAATACAGTGATTTTAAGTCAGCGACTCTAACCACCCGAACACAGCGGCGGTCAGTCAATAGAGGAAACTCTGTATTCTATTTGTAAGTACATGTAGTACGTCAATCCTTCGACATTCAATCAAAAATGTCAGATGTTTACATTAAAACAACTGTTATGAAAAGACATAGAACAATCAAAGAACGAACTAGATGCATGATACAGAGATATGATATAGCACAAAACAGTATAAGGTATTGTAGTTCGTTCTCCATGTTTTAACTAAAATTTTCCATAAGGCATTCACAAAGCTGTGCTAAGCAGACAATTTTTCCTTCAATTCTGTCTAAATAAAAGAACTAATTTACAGACATAATATTGTAGATATGCTACCATTTGCATTTGTATTCTACTCGTTCCAAAGACACTATTAACAGTTCTGTCGAAACATATTAGTGGTTCCTGTAAAAATCATTCGGATTAAGGAAATCATGTATATTCGAGTACAACAAAAATAACAGGCAACTTACCACTGAGATTATCTCCCAATCGGGGTAATATTAAACATATTTTTCAGTTGTTGTGTTCCTACCTTTGAAAAAATGTACTATTATAGAACTGTATATACATGTACATTGTATACATTATATGGATTTAAACTCTAGTGCCGTTTGCTATTTAATCATGATAAGTTTCAAAAAGTAAGGTATTACAAAATGGTAGGATAAGAACCAATGACCCCCGCTGACAGTGACGGCAAATTTGTGTTAAAATTAAAACGAAAACAATAGAGTTATCGAGGTAATTAATTTTAATAAGATAGCACATAACCTTAAATCAGGAAGACAAAGCGTTTATTTTTATCCGTTAACAGGCTAACGAGAAGTTGATTTTCTTAGAAAAAGACTTTTGCGCATATTTGCAAAGTAAAATTTCAGGTTTGATATGTGGAAACAAGAATCAAATATCGGGAAATCGTTCATTCAACCTCAAATGATACGCAGTCTCTGATATTTGCATGAAAATCGTTATTTCTTGCCTGACAAAATCGCAATTAATATTAACAAAGAATTAAACAAACAGCATTTTTGGTTTCCAATATATTTTCGTATAAGAAGGTTTGTTTCTATCTTATTTTTAGAAAACCAGGCTTCACTAGTACGTTTACTTTACACAGTTAATCTTTCAGAATTTGTGAGGGTTATAGGTTCGTATCCCACGCTGAGAAATTTTTTTTCCCAATTTTGTGACGATTTTCCTTTTGGAAACTGAACATGATTTAATTGAAAGCAATACTTACTAGGGTTTCAATCACGAAAACGTATATATAGTATAATTACAAAAGTAGGAGAAAGAAAACTGAAGAAACAGCTGAATTTACCGCAATACAAAGTATATAAGTATTTTCTAACAAATGCAGACGTATATAATACTTCCATGAAGTAATGCTCGGGTAAAAACATTCTGATCAAGGAAGAGTAAAATAAGTCAGTCATAGGTATTTTAAATGCTTTTGATATTGTTTTTGTTTTATCTAAACGTTTATGTCCTAAGTATTTTCATGATTTTGATATATCTGTGTTTCCCAGAAAAAAGAAGTATTTCGATGCTATTAATACCAGTAAAGCATATGTATGCCAGTGTCAAAACTAAAATAAATGTACTTGCACTCATAATAAATACAGCGTTAGTGTGTCATCGAACAGGGAAATGTCTTATTTTGTGTTGGTCAGTTACATGAATAAAGTATGAAATCTTATATGTAACACTGAATAATGCTGTTGTGTATTTGAAAGCCTTCTATTCAATAAAAATCCTTTTTTTTTGTAACAGCCCCTGCAATAAAATTTCTGTTTTCAAGTTTCCATTAACGATAAGTACATGTGTGATAAGTTATGAAGATATCGGAATTCATTCAATGCATAACATATTGTATTTTCTGACACCTTGAGAACTCATCTGTAGATTACTGTTATTGTTTCTTTTTCATTAGCACTGTAAGTTCAATCACCAGTCATTTTCGCTCTTCGTTTCCAAAAAATACCACATTAAGTGCTACCGCAATATACATACGGTATGATATATCATTTAATGATATATTTTTTTACGTTTTATATTTTATATTTAATTAACAAAACTGATCATCAAACAAAATTTCTTAAAATTCGTTTTCCTACGGACCTGAAGTTGGTGCAAATATCATGTGCAGATAATTGTATGCAGTATTCATATTTATAGTTGAAAGGTAGGAATGTCAGTGGCAGGAAAAATTCTCCTTTTGGTCAATAAGCATTATGTGTTTTAAAAATTACCCTTGGTATGTGTAGGGCATTGAGTATTTGAGATTTCATACTTTACACATAAACGAGACCGTCAATGATAACACTTGATATATCAATGGCCTCGACAAACAGAAACTTTCGTTTTTGTGTTACAACATTTTGTTTTGTATAATTCTAAAAGCGATAGTTTACAAAAGTAAGATGCTTATTAAAATACAGCAAATCATAGACTGTTCTGTAGAACTATAAGTTTCAAAATAATGTGCTTCAGGTTGCAGGTTCTGGTGAAAATGTTTCTACAGGATATATCTGTCCGTAACGTGAACATCTAGTTTTATTAAGTTGTTGTTTTTTTTTGTTGTTATTTTTTTTTGCATAAGAATATAAGCTAAATTTGTTTTGTTGTTGTTTTCCATGTGTTTAATTGATGTCTCACGATCTCCATATTTTGACAAATGTTAATAAACCTGTGCAGCCGCAGCATTATCATTTTATTAGAACCGTCGTAAAAAACAAATATTTCGGACATGTACAACACATTTCGTAGCCTATGCTTTGTTGAAACATTTTTTAACATGGCGATCACTGAACATTAACCGCGCGAAAAATAGCATGAAAATTCCGTGTTAAGATAATCTCACGAGTTAGCTATGATCTAGGCTTGTTTAAACAGTATTAACAACGTACTGGAGTCAGATCCTTGTGACCTTTTCTTTGATGTGTGGTAGATAATATCAATCAGATAATGTACTAGTGTTATCATTTATGTGGTATCTAAATTTAACAAATACTTCATAAATAAAACTGTGTTAAAATATCTCGGCTTTGTAGTATTTATTAATTGCATTACTATTAGACCTTTACAACGGACACGGAGTTGTAAATGTAAATGTAAACGTACTCTGTACTTTGGTAAAAATCCGGGAGATTTCTCAAAGCATAAAATTCAAAACTAATCCATTTCAATAAACAACAGCGTCGCAAATAAAGTCACAAGTTGGGCCTTTATATAAGCATGTTTTATACCATGTTTGGTGGATAATAATTATGTCCCTCCAAGCTTAAGTTGTTAGCCGAATACTGTTTTTCGTCTATTGCTATTAAGTACCTCGATCGGCCCCAAATACAGTCTAAGCCTTTCTACCCTAGTAAGCGTCGTGGTGATATTTCAGTCTTATAGCGAGTTATTGCACTGATATTTTTTTCTGTTTTAAATATTACTATTTTAGTGTTAGTATCACACCATGATTATATCATACTGTATTTAAGTCAACTTCATTGAATAACCTTCTTGATTGAATAAACTTCTGTCCTGTTCTATTCTAAATATTGGCGACCTTGACATTGACTTAGGCGGTCCCACTAGCTTCTACAGAAGCTTGCTAGCTACAGAGTTTGGCGACAATTCGTGTACTTCAGCTATAAACTGGAAACCATCTGTTTTGCTCGACGATCCAATTACTGAATTTTTGTTTTCTATTTTTAGTATCATATGTTGACCTTGGCAGTATTTACCCTAATGCCATCAACAATGCTAAAACAAAGTAAAGTTCCGATCGAGATTTTAACCACAAATCTTCAAAATTCCTAAATGTGAAATGTACTCTGGACCAGCGCCTAAGATCGCTGCACACACTGGAGTCTTTCAAGTACAGCACATTTAGACTGAACCTTCTGGCTGCAAAAACAATTCGAGTCTTGGTTTTTCTTGAAGCTACCTGTAGGCAAGGTTTCACTCTAATATAAATTCATTGAAAGGACACATTAAAAATGTTTTTAGCAAAATTGATCTTGACATTGGATCTAGCGCCCCGAACACTATCTCAAGCTAGGTCTCCAAATACATTTGCTATATACTATTTATCTTGGAAATTTGCCAGTCTGAAAAGTTGTTGACCAGAACTAACTTACCCCAATGTAGTTATAACCAGGCAATTTCTATTTCGGAACTTTTTCTGAATTCTTGTACGACATGCAATTTTACTTGGATAGACGTAGTTTCATTTAAGTGTTTTTTAATGTGTTATTATATAAAAAGGGCTTATTGGAATGCAGGAAAGAGAATTAAATCAAAATTGAGATATCTGTACCATTTTATAACTAAGACTATCAGTAATAACGTCACAAGATTTTATAAATAGTGAACTGTCCATAGAACACATATAGTACTGTTTTCCTAAACTAAACGGATTAGAGCCACAAACACACGCTGAAATTTGTGAAAACTTTGGACTTGTTTGCTAAAACGTTATGATTGTTAATTATAAGAACGAGGAAGAAACACTTGCCTTATTTATGTAAAGATAAAATGCTCGTCACGAGCCTCGCGTTTTATTATGTTAATTAACTAGTTGAATAAATTCAGTAAAAGAACTCATTTATGTACTAAGATCATCTATTTATTTCGCCAACATCCGTAAAATTCACGTATTAAGATTAATAATTCACTCAAATGAATATTTATTAAAATTATGTAAATCTGTATTACGCTGAAAGAATGTATAGAATTTGAAATTTCCACCGTTTCATTGAAATCAATGACAACTCGGATGAAAAGTTGATTGCTTAGATGCATTCTTAAAAGTTTGAGAGTTTAAGCATGCAGTGCAGTTTATAAAACTTCTATAGAGTGTATGTTTCATTAGATTTGGTTATGCATGACACATCAATGTAGCTATCAAACTACGGAGACCCACGCATATATTTTCTAATTAATGTTAATCTGAAGGCGACACATGATAAGTGCAGTACATTAGTACTTACAACATATTTCATTTATAACTAAGTTACGTTCAAAATGTTGAATTATATTTTACTCGTCCAAAATACCTCTTACCGCCAAACTGTGTAGATCTAATCATGTTACGAATCATCAAGGACTATATCTACCGGATAGACTCTCGTCTCTTATTAAAATTCAATAAAGAAATTGTCAAGATAGTTTTCATATTTCCAAACTTCAAAGTGTTGTTGTTAAAAAAAAACCTTAAATAAATAGAAAATCATTTTAGTAAGATATTTAGTTTCTTTAAAAACGGAATGCTGACAAGATGTTAGACCTCCGAAATATACTCACTATTCGCGAGCGGCGAACTTTACAAATTTTGTTATGTGACAGAGATAACTCTTCCTTCCACTCGGCCATGTAAATAATGGAAAAATTTTCCATTGCGGATTTCTTTCCTTTCTAGTTGTTATTGTTATAGCAGCATTCGCTGAGTTATCTTCCCAAATGATTTGACAGGTGTCGCTACGGGCGAATAGGTCCTATCATGCGGTGTACTCTCGGCTTTTATCATAGTGTTAAACTCTTTTTCTTAACCTTTCATGCATTTGATAGCTGAATAAAAAAAATAATTAAAGCATTTAAAAAAAATAATTATAATCATGTAATTTATCAATATAATCTATTTGGATAGCTGTTTCTTCTGTTTTTAACACACAGTTTAAAGCCTTGTAAAATTTCATCATTTCAAAATGCTGGCTAATAATATATAACTGAAATTATTATTGTAGCATTTATTTAAGCGAGTCACATTTCCGTATAATTTATAAGCAAAGTGGGGCTAGCTAGTAGCTAGTTGAAAATATTGTTAAATTTTACCCCTGAATGGAAGCTTTGCTTCAAATAGACAATGGTTACTCCGGAAACATTTAGTTTGCATAAAAGTTCTTATCCACTGGATGCATACTGATTGTTATCATAAAAATGTGCATGCCATGTGTCCTGTTAACTCTAGGGGGTTAAATTCAGGAACATGTCCTTGAAGCAGACTTAACACTTTCTGCTCCCGCTAAGGTGTTAAATATCGGTCAGATGTTAATGTAATGTGTATAATAAGTTTTCTTAATACATTGCAATTTGAAATATTGTCTAAAAGGTCTCACATTTGTTTTTATTTTTAAAGCTTTACAAATCTGTGGTCTGTGTATTAAAAATCCTACGGGTGTTTTTATTAAATGTAAAGATTTATATTTTAACTTTATGTGGGCATGTTGACTGAAAATTCAAGAGGCAGCAACATAAAATTAAATTAACACGTGGTATGTCAACTTGTCAATAGAGATCATTTATGCCTCATGGATGATATTTTCATGATATATATGAGAAAACACCTATAATAAATTAATTGGGCTGATGGAAAATTGAAGAGACATCTTATCACAAAGGCATATTATTCAAGATCTCATTGCATTAAGCTGTGTATGCAGATCTTTCCGATTAATTTGTAACTTTAGGAATATATACTGTCTAGTATATTGATCCTTATTCTAAGAATATAGTCTGAATACTTGCACAATGATAAAATGATTTTCCAAGGAGGCATTTCAATATTGAAAAATACTTTAAAGCTAAATAAAAGGATTTATTGTCACAATTAACAACACACAGAAAATGCACTCTTAAACAGTCCTTACAGCTAGCCTCATACTTTTTAAGGCACACTGTATCAATAAATATAAATAAAGCCATTTCCTCAATTGCTCAAGGGATAAACAGCTGAATTTTGATTACATAATCGGATATTTTCCAAATCTATAGTTTGAAGTGACAGCGACTGAATAATAATGTAAATAATGTAAACAAACTTTTCTAGGACCTATTCGCATGCAGCGCCACATATACGCGCACCTGTTTAATCAGGGGAATTAACTGACCGATATCGCTAATTGTTTTCTTTTTTATCATTATTATTATTATTTAATAGCAAAAAGACGTTTTTTAGCGTTATACAGTATTTCACATATAAATGACGTAATCAGTGACATCACAATTAGAAACGCTAATAATGTTATTTCCATCATGACGTTAAAATACTTGTTTGTAGATGTATCAGCATTATTTATCCATCTTATTATTTAATTACAGAAAACCATAGTCCATTGAGAGAAATTTACAGCATTCCTAACGATAATCTGCACATTTTGATAGAGAGAAAAAAATGAAGATACGAAATATTAGTAATTTCTTTTTGCACAAAGCCCTCAATATATACTTAATATACACGCACGTTCAACAACTTGAACAAGTAATTTACAGTGTTGAGATGACCCCTCAAATTTGACTGAAGTACAGAGTACATGTACGTTTACATTTCCCCGTCCGTTTCCGTGATTAAGGTCTATTAGTCAGCTGATTATATAAGCATCGTATGAGGTAATGAACATAAAAAAATGCAGCCGTTTTGCAAATGCAGGACAGTAATTTGAGAGGTATTAGTATCCACTTTACTTTTGGGCGACCAAAAACTCTGTATTTTATTGCTAAACTGTTGGAGTGAAGTTAGAGGTATGCAACTTATTTCTTTCCCTTAACCAAAAGGAAGCCTTGAGAGACAAGCAAACTTTGGCCTTTTAACAATAATAAGCACCTATGTCGGCTGAAGATTAATACACCCGAGACCCTAATTTAAACGTTATTAAAAATGCAACATATGCAATGTAAAAAACAACTTTGTACTCGAAGTAACCGCTTTTTGGCGGAGACAAATATAAGTTCATAAGTTAGTGCGCATATTTACAGAATAAATGAATAAAACATAGCTGAAAAAATATAATTATTGCATTTCAAAAAAAGTAAGTTACCGGCTTTGTGAATGAACAAGTATTGTTCAATCAGTAGTGTTATATGGCCAAATTAAAAGAACTGATTTGGCCGACAACCTTTTTTTTTTCGCTAGAAATTTAGTGTAAAGTTTATTTTCTATCGAAAAATCTTAAAGTACTGCTGTACCTATACAGGAAATAATTAAGATTATTCGATAGCTTTTATTGATATTACCACTCAATTGTTTTATATAGATGAAGGTTTGAAATGTTGAAGAATTTAAAAAGAATTGGCTTAATTATGAAATCACACATAATCCCAAAACAGGGCACAGGAACCGTGTGAACCCCGCTGAAATACCAGTGACTGTTCGGGTGCCCCTACCTAACCCTATAAATAATACATAGCACGTTCATTGAAAATAAGTATTCATGCCGGATTTAAGTTGCAAGTCATAAATTTCAGTTTACAGGTAACAGGCCGTTTGTATACCGAATAAATTACCACAAGTAAACTTGAAATGAAGAAATAAATGATATCAATAATTTAGAAGAATTAATGAAATATAAATAAAGATATACATGATATCAAGAATTTAGAAGAGGTAACGAAATGCGAATAAAGTGGAAAAAGTATATTTATTCGAACAAAATTTGTTCAAAATATTCATATTGCTTTTCTTTTAGCGGGTTCAAACGATCTTTTTAACAATTATAGACTTTGAAATATAGCTGTAGTGGTGTCATCTGTCAACATATTGCATTACCCGTTGTGAATTCTTTATAGATCTAATACTGACAGATATTTCCGGAAAAAGCAATGCATATATAACCACTGCTTGAAGTTGAAAGTTTGTAAAATGAATATATATTGATAGATCATAAATAAACTACATTTTTTGAGTGATGCTCCTGAATATTATAATATTTTCAATTGAATATTTCTATTACAAACATTTAATTAACATGGCAATAACAGCGAAATGGTAAAACGATAAGCCGGACAAGATATTCGGAAACACAGATATATAATATCGTCTTGTGAAGGTGAAAACATATATAATTTGTAACTCATTAATTATCAACATTATAATTTCACCCATGAGCTTAAAATGACGAAAACATGTGTTAGATCAGTGATAATGATTTAAACCTTGGAGTGTATGTACTACGAGTTGTATACAGGTCAACTGGGGAACTGCAGAAAATTGCGAAGGATACACACTCTGGTAAAATTCTAATTGTGTGTGAGATATGTGTATGACTAGAACCTGCAAACCGGGGAATAAGTTTCTATCGCTCAGAATAGGCTCAAATTTCGAGAGATGACTAATTTTAAGGTCAGGATTAACATGGCATTGTTAGATTGAACTGGGGGAATTCCCCGGTTCGTGGCGTATCCCCGGTTTGTTGGTGTGTATTCATACGAAATTACCCAGTTGGCTATGTTTACAAACACACACACACACACACACACACACACACACACACATTTTGAAAAATAAATACAGAATGATTATATTTAGAATAATTCAAACGCATTGAGCAATTCAAAAATATATCCAATTGATATAGAAGTTTTGCACGACTTTTTATTTGTCGATATGTATCTAATTACTAACAATTGTATGTCTTAAATCATTAGATTCTTTGGTATTTACCTGAAGGAAATGACACCTTCTAACTAGTGCCAAAGTTTAAATTGTGATCTATTAATTATGTTTTCTTTCTATCTATCTTGCTCCCTTTTTTACACTAACTTCCGTGTAGTTATTCATACGTTAATTATCTGAAAGGAGTAGGTTATGCGTATAATCAATAGACATAACATTAACTACAACTAAATACAATAAGTATTGAATATCATTTTGTCTGTGGGATTGTAAAACCCTCTTCATGGGGGATTTTCGTATGAATTCACATTGTTTAAACGGGGATACACCTCGGATCGGGGAATTTCCCGTTTCGTTTCACCTGTACCTCTTTAATATAATGAGTGGTATCTGACGAAGATTAAGCATTGGTAAAACCTATATCTTTTATATTCTTCTGGTAACACTAAAATCTTCAGTACCATTGTTAAACGTTTATACGATGGTTGTAAGATATTCAGTCAGGTAAATAAATATATTTCTTTGACTGCTTCTTAAAGGAAGTTTCATCGTACCGTGTCATCTAATTCCGAACTTTACCTACAACAATTTGAAGTGAAATACTATTTGTACAAACAAGAGTATCAAAATTGCCATGATAAGGTGACTAAAGCAAGATCGTACTGACTGACAAAAATGTCTAAATCTATCTGTTTCAGTAGATATCAAATTAGGTCACAAAGGTATTTTGATGCGAATGTAGAGGATTTTCAATAGTTATATATTTATGTGCCATTTTAGCGGCAGACATAGTACACAAGTGTCGGGCTACACGAGCATTAATGCTTAGTTTTAGACATGACTGTAAACTCTATTTTAATGTACTTGGATTTTTCTACCATAATGATAAATAACTTTTGATAATACGTATGTCTTTCGTATTCTTGTTTACATTTGTGTTTAAAACGTACCAATATTTAAAACGAAATATACATTGAAGCTCGAAAATTACTTAACAGAAGTTGCTCATCATTGGTCAGTTTTATATTTGATATTTAATATTTTGATGTTAATTTCAAGTGAAATAAGCTTACAAAGTTAGTATGTTTATATTGTTAAATAGGTAAACTCCATCCAGCTGGCTTACGGAAGGTCGGTGATTCTACCCAGGTGCCCGCTCGTGATTAAATAATGCACAGAGGGGCACCTGGGGTGTTCTTTCACCATCAAAGCTGGAAAGTCGCCATGTGACCTATAATTGTGTCAGTGCGACGTTAACCCCCCCCCCCCCCCCAAAAAAAATATGAAAATTAGGTAAACTAATAATTGACAATGTACACAAATGTACATTATTATTACTACCACCTGTATCTTATAAGTGTTCCACTATCACAATGTTGATTAAATTATGAAATTTCTAATTGATGTAATATGGATTTCCTTTTTAATACTATATGTAGCGGAACAAAATAGCTGCTGTAAACGGCAAGAACCACGTTCTTCTATAGGTAGTTAATGTGTGTATATGAGCGACATCAAATGTAGATAAGTATAAATATAAATATAAAACCGGTGATATTATCAGTATAATTTTGGTGCTACTTTCTTTTATTTTAAAGCATCAATACACTATGATGAAGCCATAGGACATCATATGAGGTATTAACTTCGAAACGGATGACACCATTACTCGTTGTTATCAATGTGTTGTAATTAACATGCTGTTAACTCGGAAAAATATTCTGTTTATTCCAATGAGCGTAATATTTTACATACAGCTTTTTGCGATGCTTACTTTGGATTTCCTGATAACCCTATTACCTCTTTTGTTGTCACACAAAAAACGCGCATTTCATTGTAAAGTGAAAACTAGATAATATGTTTTCTGTTGATAAACAATATCTGTCAATATCATATTAAACAAAAAACTCATACCAGCGAAAGTTATCGTACCTTAATATTTATATACAATATTTACATAAAAATAATGATTTTATCATAAACGGTCGGTCACTGTAACTGGAATATAACATAACGGGATAATATCAGTTTATTGTATTTCATCTGTAACACAGGTCCCTTGGCTCGTTACACAATTACCAAAGTTTGTTACACAATTACCCCGTTTTGTTAAACTATTATCTAAGTTTGTAACACAATTATCCCGGTTCGTTACACAATAACCCCGGTTTGTCACATAAATACCCCGTTTCTGTTAGACAATTATCCCAGTTCGTTACACAATGACCCCAGTTTGTTACACAATGACCCCAGTTTGTTTGAATACAGCATATGAAAAGTTGTCTTCTAAGTTTTTGAACGGAATTTAAAAAAAGAACCTCAGTCAGTTGTAGCAAAATATAAAATAAGCTTCATAGCTGTGCAAATATATGAGTTCCTGTTTGATAGGCTTACAGCTTAGTTCCACGTTAAGTACCGTTTAAATGTGTGTGAGTGTAGCAGAGGGGTCGGGTCCACACTTATTTGATTTTCAATTCCTAATAATCATTTTCTATTTCATTTTTAATATTTACTGGTGAAAGATATTTGCCTATTCAGTCACGCTTATTTTCTCCCCTTTTCTCACATTTTTTGGCTCATTGTATGTTATTGAATCCTTTCACGACAAATAGCTTTCTGCAAATGTGTTTTTGTAAGCCATTACATGATTTTTTGATATTTTTTTAAGTGAGACGGAAACCAAGTTGTTTTCACGAAGATCTCTATAACAGTAATTAGAAGGGTGATATCAATTGTAACACAGTAGAACACGCTTCAGGCGATTCTTTGGCGAATCTACATACTGTCTTTGTGAATAAAAGTTTTTTAATCTTTTTTGTTACTTTTTATAGCTTTGTCAGTTTCTTTTAACAGTGAAACCAAGAAGTGGCCGTACCACAATTTGTTTTATGAAGAAGTATTAAGATGAATAGGGGAATTGCATAAAAGATTCTCTACATTTTTCATACATGCATGTTTACAGCAGACAGAAACATCTAAATAGTACTGCCTTACAAAGTCCTGAGGAACATTTATAAGTAATTGGAGCCGCACCATGAGAAAACCAACATAGTGCATTTGCGACCAGCATGGATCCAGACCAGCCTGCGCATCCGCGCAGTCTGGTCAGGATCCATGCTGTTCGCTAACGGTTTCTCTAATTGCAATAGGCTCTGAAAGCGAACAGCATGGATCCTGACCAGACTGCGCGGATGCGCAGGCTGGTCTGGATCCATGCTGGTCGCAAATGCACTATGTTGGTTTTCTCATGGTGCGGCTCATTGTATGTCTGTGGTTCGTATTTTACAGCTTCACTAATGTAAGCTTAGAGTTTACACATTCTTTCTTTCAAAACTTAAAGAACACGTTTTCTTTTTCATTTGAAGAATGAGCGTTAACCATTACTTGCCTTTTATTAGACATTGTCGGCTTAAACTTAAGTGGATTATGAACTGTGATTGTGCACTAAATCATGGGTGTTTTCTCAAGACGTACTTGTAGTTTGTTCGCTGTAACTAGCTTCGGCAATAATCAAATCTGTTAGAACCTCCTTTACAAGAATAGAACATGACTCAGACTCGGTGTTGCTTTGTCTTTTCATAAGAGGTTATAAAATGAGTGACAATTTTAAAGAATGATCGTATAGTAATAGTCTGATAAAACATTAAAAGAGTTACCTTTACCAAGCCTGAGTAAAGCTTTTTATCAAGAGCTTTCCAAAATATGTTCAGAATAAGTTTTCTTTTAAAATTAAGTGTAAATCTACAAATGTTTTCAGTAATTACGCTCTCGCATTCCACTGGATACATTTTGTTTCTGCCTTCTTTATCTGTCCGTCCGTCTGTCTTTCCGAATTTAGATATATCGCGCTTCACAAAATCCCATGTTCGGATTTTAACGAACTTCACAGAACTAATACGCATGAAAGATAAAAGGTAAGGGTAGATTTCTCGGAAGCACAGAGCACCACAAACACAGCCACAGAGCCATGCATTTATAAAGTAGGCCCACAACAAAAAGAAGCTGTAACGGAAAAATATTATAGACGGGTTGCTTCAAAAATCCAATAGGTACATTTTAGTTTTATGCAAAATATAGAAAAAGGGGGAGGAAGGGGTAGGGGGTAGAAGCCTCGCATATCCTCGGTTTCTTTTTTGTAGAGTCAGGTCACCTTTAAAATACTTTTTGGATAACATTCTAATGTTTTACAGATTTTCGAGAAAATACTGTAAAAATAGTGGATACATTGTTTAGGCTTATGGACTTATGGTCGTTAGCGGCAACGATAACGACACTCTTACGTTTTCCACAATCTTTTCTACACATATAGCGCATTTTGCTAAATACTTGCTCAAGTATATTTGTTTTGAAGCTCCACTACAGTTCCGTATACAATTGTACGATTATACTGTTTAATGTCAATGCACATACATTGATTGCCTGTCTGCCTAATTTATTGAGGAGAGCGCGTACTTATGGATGCTTGGGTCGTGAATTCAATCTACGTGCGAGGTGTATGTTCTACATGACGATTTAGCTAGATAACACTGTCATAGAAGGCATAGAAATAAATGGGCAAGTCACTTTTGCAGACGATGCAACCTTCGCTTATAATGGAACAGAAAATTCCTTTGAACGATTAATTAACGTTAGAACAGATTTTGGAAATGTGTCGGGCTTAAAATTAAATGCTGCTAAATGTACTGTTTTAAAAATTGGATTGTTAAAAAACATAAATGTTAAAATTAATCATAGAAATAGATTTATTTGGACATCGGAATCAGCAAAAACGCTAGGAACCTAAGATAAATAGTTTTAAAAACTGTCCTAAACAATGGCAACATAGAAAATTAATACTCCTCGGCAAAGTAACAGCTATAAAGACCTTTGCTCTACCGAAATTAATATACCCGCTTAGAGTACTACCAACACCCCCAGATAGCAAAATTAATGAAATAATAAAAGCAATGTTTAAATTTATATGGACTAATAAACCAGAAAAATATCAAAAGTGATACATTAACACTCAATTATGATGAAGAAGGTTTAAAAATGACGGAATTCAAGTATTTTCTGAATGCATTAAAATCATGTTGGATTAAACGAATAAATGATGAAAACAACAAAGGAGCATATGGAAATTATTTTATGAAGACATGATATGTAAAATAGGAGGATCTTTAATATTTGAAAGTAATCTTAACACAAATGATATTTGAATGATATGCAAAGACAATACTTTCTTAAAAGACATATTATTAGCATGGAAATCCATAAAAGATAATGAAAATGAAACAGAAGTAAGTCATCAAATCAAATGGAACTACTCAGATATAAAAATGAAATAAAAAAACAACATTTTTCTATAAAGAGTGGTATGAAAAAGGCATTAAGTATATACATCACTTCTTTGGCTATAGGTCTCTTCCAAAATTTCAAGAATATTTATGATTTAGAAAATATATATTATTTAAAGTATCATCAGCTAGTTTGGAAAATATATATTATTTAAAGTATCATCAGCTAGTTAGTTAAATATATCCCACAAAACATAAAGGTAAAGATGAAAGACAGTAACATAGTATATGATATAAATGAATCATTACTTACAACTCTATTTAAAACGAAAGCACCAAATAAGTATTTGTATAAAATACAAATGAAAAAAAAAGGGGAAAAAATTAAAAAATGAAGCCAAATTGGAAGATGTTTTAGATAAAGAAGAAAATAAATGGAAAAATTTATACCGACAATTATTCAAATCAACAATAGACTCAAAACTGAGAAATTTTCAATACAAATATATTCACCGTCTTATTTCCACTAGAAAGTATCTATTAAAGGTACAATTAAGCAATCCAAGTCAATGCGATTTTTGTAACATGTATGTAGAAAGTCAAGAGCATTTATTTTGGGAATGTCTATATGCTCAACATAATGTGGAACAGATTAACTGAGTTCCTAAGTGTCTTTAACATTTCAGTACACTTTAATTTAGAAATAATAAGTTTCGGTCTTTTAGTAAGCGGACAAAATAGAAAGGTATTAAGCTTTCTGATCTTTTTAAAGAAATCTTTTATTTCTCAGGTGAAAAATAGAAAACTTTTGCCGTTCTTTGACAATTTTATTTCATGTTTGAAAATACGAACTAAAACAGAACAGGAAATATCCTCAATGCATAACAAATTAGAAAAACATAGGCAAAAATGGTCAGCTTTTGAAAGTATTAGAGAAATATTATGAGCTGTCTTAATAAACACTTTGTGTAGATAATAGGTAAGGGTAGATTTCTCAAACACAGCCCCAGAGCCACGCATTTGCAAAGTAGGTCCACAACAAAAAGCAGCTGTAACGGACAAATACTAATGGGATTTAGGTTGCGTTTGTGCATAATAAATCTGCTTATTTTTATCGACCCCTGCAAACATGTTCCATATAGGAAGGCCGTGAATTATATCATAGCATTTATTCGTGTGAGAATGTTGGTTGTTTCCCTTTGCATTGGGCTGGCTTTAAAATGAAAAAAGCGTGAATTTCGTATTTTTGATTCGACATGTTTGCTCTACCATTTCAATTCTTGTTAGCAGCAGAGCAACATAGAATTTCACCGAATTTATCTCGCCCATACGTGCTGACCACGTGGTTCTCCAGTCAAAGTGGAAGTTCACCATAGATCTATTTAACAGCAAGAAAAAATGCAGATAAATTATCCACAACCGCAAGAATTATTGCCGGTAGACACGGAGCAAACTGCGCGACCTAGGCACAAGTTCAGCAGTTGCGGATCCAGCAGCCATCGTGACCATCAGAATGGTAGACTAAAGTGCTTCTTCACCGTGACTCAAAAGAATAACCAGGTGAGTTGTTTTCTTTAACTTCATTAAACATTAGACTGACATATAATACACAATACACTGGCGCAGCTCCATGTAGGAACAGTAGGTAACAGGCCATGTGTTTGTAATCGAAATTTATTTGTTTGGCCAGAGATATGAAAAATGTTTCCCTCTCACTTGCTAGAATGTCCAGAGCGCTGTCTAGCTTGCATACTTCCCTCCTGTAAATCTCGGAGATATTTTCCCCGAGTTTCAAGTAATACTGCGTCCATATCATGACTTTGAAAATCAAAAAGAAAAACTAATGAAATAAAGAAGTAAATAAGTAAATAAAAAATAAGAAATTAAATATAACACTAAAGTTATTGTTTTCTCCTGTGGGTCGCAGTCACAAGCTTCTAAGTATGGGTTGTCACGGGAATTTTACACCCATGATACGAATATCTGGCTGCCGTTTTGTATCTATTAGCTTTACAGGTTTTTACCTACACATGATATTGGCATTTCAGAAAAGTACACAAGCATCGCAACTTCTGGTGTTGCCTCATCGTCGTAAAATATTAGATCGATGTCGCATATTATGTCCGGTGTGCTGCTTGTTTAATTAATATTTTCAGCTCCTTTGGCTATATAGCTCACGGTACCCGTGCTTGTCTAGACGGGATGTAGCGTTGGTTGAGGTCGATCAAAATCTGAATGAACATTTACCACACATGACTGTGGGTCGCAGTCACCATCTTGCAGGGAAAGCTATGTTTTACAGAAAAGGCAATGCAAGTATCTTGTATTTATATCTCTCTCTATACATGTATATATAAACTTGTTTTATTTTTCTTTCGCCAAAGTGAACTTGTTAACATTTTGCCCTTCGCAGTTTAGTGCAAGTCACTTCCAGTAGGTGCATTTTATATATATATTTCAGTTGATTGATAAATCTTAAACACAAAAATTGATCTTTCGCTGTCAGTTGGTTATTATGTCAGAATTATGGCAATGCTTAGTTAAAAAAAATAGATAAATAAGCCTGCGAACCTTCGGGCATTAAAGTTACATCGATATATCGAACCCCTCTTTTTTACTTCGAATACTAATAACTCTTGTCTTGTGAAAATACGCCGTGTAGTGAAGTAAATAGTCTTCTAGCCGTGGTTGGTTGTTCGTCCTGTCTAGCTAAGGAGCTGCTGACCATGGTTTATATAGGTTTAAGGAACGCAAAAATGAGCCCTTAACAGTGTTAGAGGGAGCATTGACATAGTATGTCGGCGTTGTAGTCTCATTTATAGGTCTGCACTTATATGCTTTAAGATGTTTGCAATATCTCGGCCGGTTTTAGCTAGAAACCAAATAAATACAATACTGTCGAGGATTGTTAAATAATTATTAAATAAGTCGATGCAATGAATTACTTACAACTTTTGCAAAATTTTCTTCAACAAAACCAAGCAAGTTAATTATGGAAGAATACTGTTTTAACATTAGTTAGTTAATATTGTTTGAACACAAAAATAGTCATTTCAAAATTGGAGGGGTTTCCGGCGTCATTATTGTGTGTCATTTACAGACGTCGTATGTGGCCTCAATTTGTGTCATTAGTTGACGTCATAGCTTTACGGTATTGCCAAGTTGTGGGAATTTACATGCGATGACTCAGTTTTACATCTGTGATGTCAGTTATCAGCTACTTTGGCCAATAAATGGTCTGTTAAAACTGGACATCAGCGGTGTCAGTTATCAGCTACTTTGACCAATAAATGGTCTGTTAAAACTTTGACATCAGTGATGTCAGTTATCAGCTACTTTGACCAATAAATGGTCTGTTAAAAATTTGATATCAGTGATATCATTGACCAATAAATGGTCTGCTAAAAAATCTTTGCTAAACCTCTAACGACCGGGTCGCAAGTATTTTGCTTGACCCTCTTGATGCGAGTATTTCCCTAGTTGACTATACGTGCCTCCGTTTCCCAGTGCAGACCTATCTTCGAGACCTTAGTTATATACTAGTAGTATATGATCAGTAATGAGAGTAGAAAGGTAGGGGTAGTTCATGATGAGCACTGTTATTCAAATAATCATAATAATAATAAAAAATACGTATACCAAGCGTTTTTATCAAATGCATTTGTTTTTGGTGTTCTTCTGTTCCTGCATTTTGCAAATTCAGGCATGGCAATTATGTAAAATATCTGATAGTGTTGGAATATTATCAAATGTTACAGCTTATAACGGAGAACATTTGTCTCAGCTTATGCATATATAAAACCTGTTTGAAAGTTAGTTCACGTGACTGTGACTATCTATACGGGGACTTCTTATGAGTCTTTTGTAAACTGAATACTTTACATTAAAAAATAATCTTAAAATATTTATTTTAGAATTAAAGCATTCGAGTCCGTGTATACATATGTCATAGATAATAGTCTCGAATATAGTGTCGCAACCTGTACAGGCTTGGTATATATCTAAGCACGCTTGAATTAGTTCCGTTGTTCAGTATTTCGAGGGATAGTCTGAGCATTTCAATGTGTTACACATTGGCTACGGAAACACGTTTCCTCCTGTCCGAGTTAAAAATTAAAGAGTGGGATTTTTGTGGGCGGCTCGTATTCCTTGTATGAGAAATATACATTCGAATTTGTTTTTCGTAACAAAAAGGCTTTAATACGATTTCGATTGTAACATGCGTCTTAATAGATATGATGACGGCATCTCATATGCTATTTATATAAATAAATATATCTATAAAAATAATATATTTGCATTATATACCATAATGACGTGATATTTTGGCCTTTCATTGCACAGAATATTTATTAAGTATACTGTTTTCTTTTATCAGTAACGTACTTCTGTGCTCTCAATTGTCTGATGTGTATCCTTGGTAAGTTTTGCCCATGTAGTCATCGCTCGGGATTGGGATACAAATTATATAAAATTTATTTATTGATCCATTTAATTTTTGTTCCGTGTCAGTTTTCACTTTATGGTAAATGCAATAAAGTAATTTCCAGTATACATGTTGAGTTGTATGTATAGTGTATTCATTTTAAACATTATATCACCTTGCCATTTGCCATGATAAATCTTTAAATAAAGTCGCGGCCTTTTCCCACTTAATTGTGTTTTAGTTTTCATTTATACTAATGAATTAGTTGTGTCGGGTATGGCGGACGCATTGGGTTGGACGCTAACTCGCGTGCCAATGCAGTGATGATATAGTAATTTCTAATTAATTATAACTGTTGCTTTCTCTAAATAATGGTTGGTGATTTTGCGTCTTCCTAACTGCTGCCGTCGTACCCGATTATATATGGTTCATTGATAAAATAATGCATGTTTCCATCAATAACAGTATATATATTCTATCGAGAGCATCCAATTTTTTTTCATTCTTTTTCTTCCTCTCCTTTATTTCTATTTTTTACACTCATTCTCCTTTTTATCCCACCTTTCCAATAATATAGATATTCATAATAAATAATTAATACTGAAGATTAATCAAGAATGTACCTCTATTTCAATATTGGAAAGAAATAACTGTCACTGATGTATTTGTTGTAAATGCACTGTACCTATTGGAAAATAAAGATATATTACAAAAAAAAAGATAACACTGTCACTGAAATAGTTAATCCTTTTATTCTTATGGAGAGGTTGGCAACTTGGCGGTTACTTGCTGAGAACAGGTAAACTTGATAGAAAAACGAGAACTAACAAGTGCCTGTCGCAACATAACTGAAACACTTTAAAAAAACGGCACCATTCACCACTTATTCTTCTAAATGTATTTTGAAACAGTTCCTACATAGCCCGCATTCTTGTTCACGGTCAGACTTCCCATAAACCGGCAATGTCTATAATGTGACAGATAGACAATATTAGATTTAAACCTGATATTCCACGCACGCCATCAAGGATGATCGAATATCGTCATATAGACAATAGGTATACATTTATAATTAAAATATGCGTGCTTAAATACGGCAGGTAATTTTGTTTCTTTAATATCTTTTACTAGATTATCGTTAGCAAATATATAATTGTAAGGTCTAGAAATTCGCATCCTTTCGAAACAAATGACAGACTGAGTTTGCCCATAGCAAAAGCCATGGATATTCAAGGAATACATTCAGTAAACGTTTTAATAGCATTTTATTTTTGTTTTTAGTTGAGATTTTTCCAATCATCAGGAAGTTTGCTGACAGATCCTCAATGGAAACAGTGCATTAGAGGAAAATTTAATATCGTTTGCAGTTACATACCAAATGATATACCAGTGGGTACAAAAACGGTCATATTGAAAAATATCATCGATGCCTATTTCCCCGGCAGATCATTGAACAAAGGATTATTTTCAACAAATAACTGAGGAAATATTACAAGACTAGAATTTTCTGCCGACAGTGACTGGCTTGATAAACACGCTACTGTGACATTATTTCGTTCCTCGTGTTTTATTGGATTAAGTAATCTGGAAATATTACGAATAAGTATATCAAATGGTGTTGAGTTCACGTCACAAACTTTAGCTGACCTCAATAATCTAAAACATCTAGATTTATCTGGTTGTTATAGATTTTCTTTGGATAACCTTATGAAATCATTACACCGGTCGAGCCAGATACCGATCCTGCGAAGTCTGAACATATCAGGCCTCAACAAGTATCGCAATGGCTTAAATTTTTCCGATCGGTTTTTCAAAACAATTTCCGACAAACAAATCAAGGAGCTCGATATTAGTTCTACCAAATTCTTTTTATGAATATTACATCATTTTTTCAAAAACTGCCATTCATTGGAGTATCTAAATTTATCTAGAGTCAAACTCAGTTCATATATTTATGAGTTCGATCAGTTTTGTCCAAACTTAAAATATATTGATGTTAGTTACATTATTTTACCAACGAGTGTCTTCCACGCTCATGGACAAACGAGTGTTGTATCTGACAACACCTTTCCGATCAATCTGAACTGGGGAATAACTAAGAATTTCAGACGCTTAAGGTATATAAACTTAACTGCTCTCACGACAAGATGGACTAGTTATTTATGGAAAAACCTAACAGTATATCTTCTAGGAACGAGTGAATTTAACCTGAAAGTTCTGATCTTACGTGAAAATAATTTTGTTAGACTAGATATGAAGCTTATTGTACAAAACAGCAGCACAAACAGCACTTTGGAAGAAATTGACCTGTCCAATTGTAATACACGTTCTCTTCATCCCGGATTCCTTTCAAGTTTCTTATCACTGACATCGATTGACTTGTCTAGAAACCATTTAAACGAGATGCTGACGGAAAATGCCGAACTATTCGGCGAGATGTTCCGAAATTTAACTAAGTTGCGTTACATTAGTCTAGCCGGAAATCAGTTAAATTACCTACCGCGAGACACTTTCACGTTCAATGTTCGAGTCGAAATCATAGATTTATCAAATAATCTGCATACAAAATTGTCATTTGAAACTAGATATTTGAAACACCTTAGGCTATTAGATCTTACTAGTAATATGATAAAATACATTGATGCTACATGTTTGAAATCGTTTGCTGAAGTCACGTGGCATAGGTAACGAAAACGAGTTTAGACGGCGTCGCCGAAAAAGCAACATATAACGAGACGTCTGTGTAACGGAATGCCATCCTCTGGTTAAGGTTATGGTACCCAATGTCAAGATGACATGGGTCAGATATTGTATATAATAGTGTTGGTTGAAGTTAAAGGTACTCTAAATATCAACTTACTGAGGCAGATTTTGTTACAGTACTGGTTTATATTTTATGGCACGCTTCTCAGTCCAGGGTATCTATTCATTACATCTTATGAACAGATTTAATCAAACCGTGTCTACTATTATGTTGCTTGGTTGCGTTTTATGCTTCCGTATGTTTTTTTCACAGATTTTATCCACTCTTACAACAGCAGTCTTTAAGTGTCGTGTCGGCTGTAGAATTACTCCCCGTACTTGGACTGACTCAGTGTTCTTATATTTTCTGGTCCGTTGGGATCATGGACAAAATTCATTTTTACTACAACAGAATTCCGTTTAAACCGGTAATAGGGGGTGTGAGAGGTGTTGCACTTTTCATTACTTCTCATAACAAACTCAATCAAATATAGTCTGCTAGTATTTTGTATGGTTACGTTCTGTACTTCCATTGCACAGATTATATTCATAAGTTGTATGCTATTTTGTTTCAAGGTATAACGCACTTCTATATCCCCGACTTTTTCATCCCTTTACCTCCAACAAAGCCAATCCTCAAAAAGGAAGCAAAATAAAAAGAAATCCTAATCTTTTATTTAATTTTCTCACAATAATTTATAGCTTTTATCTCGGCATGTTTCTTAGGTTCCCTCATACTCCACCAAAACTTTGAAAAAAAATGTCCCAGATGGTTTGTTGACATGTCACTTATCGTTACAAAGCTATGCACCTCTGTACTCCTTTTTGTTCGTTTCGTCCTCATCGTCTATATATCTTACTTTGTCTACGTAATTTTTGTAACATTGGTCTACATTAATAAGGTCATGTGTGATAATCGGCGAGTATGTTACCTCTAGGCCACATACGTCATATTCTGTGGACATTTAATGTGCAGAAGGCAAAGGTCTTGACTTTTCACGTTTGATTACTGTCATCTGAGTGGAACTGACAATGCATTTCCGTTTACGGCACTTATAAGCTGACGCTGTTGTTTGCGTTGTTTTGTGGAACTTTAATGCATACTCAGTTTGACTTCTGTGACCTATCCATGGTCAAATGTAGATCTTCACTGGAAAAGCTAAACATACGTTAGACAAAATCAGTCATAAGTTGACTGCTTACTGTCGATCAGTTTTACTTTATGTATTCTGAAAATGTGTATCTGAAATGCGACATCTAGTGTGTTGACATCCCAAAATACAACAAGACTTACCAAAACAGAAAACTCTAAAGATCCCAACGAATAAAAATTCTCAATGTGTACTAGTTGTCGAAGTGCCTTTAGAAGTTGAAAATATTGTGTCAGAAATATGGCCCATACAGGAAATTTCATTATCAAACACCTTTTCGATCGAAAATAACACTAACCAGTGATAAATACGTCTCCAAAATAATATTTAATCAGAAGATAAGTAACAGAAATAAGAATCACATTATTTATCGATGGATCACGAAATACAGTTTACGGCCCAGACAATAAAGTTCAGTAATTATCAACGTTTCTACTCCTATTGACAGTGTAGACAGTAGGATGTTTTCTGTATATACAATGTTTGAATGAAAGAGGACTAAGGTTGAGTTAATTGATATTTGTCCTTAAATTAATTATTTGCCCTAATATGTGAAGCAATAGATCAAAGCTCTGACACGATTTCCACACGAATGAAATAGTGAATAAAATGCAGCGAAATTGTTGTGTATATTTGGTTACCTCTAACTGTTAGCTTTGTTCAAATTTAAATATTTCATTCCTTCAAGTGATTTATATCATTATGAAGTTATGAACTCTATGATCAGGTTTGTTTAATTTGTTAAAGAGATTTAAAATATATTTTCTACTTCGTAATATATATATAGATAAAAAATTAAGATTTTACTGTCCTGTGAATGAACTTTCTTTAAGCGTTATACGCCGGCTTAAGGTAACAAAGGTACAGCCATAGTCAAAATGTGCACTAATATTTGACAGCTATTGACCTTTTCCGAGGTTTTCTGAGCGCATCATCCCACATTGTTGTGATAAAAATCTATAAGAAGATCCTTTGGAAGTAAAGAACGCAACCAAGCAAAGATTCCTTAGCAGAGGTAATTAAACAGGTAACAAGTTTTGTTGGGAGTCATATGCATGAAACATTTCTGCAAAATAAAATTGATTTATTAAGTGTTTTCTGTAACCAGAACTCTGCATGTATGAACTACATTTGCAGGAAGCTGACGGGCACAAATCAAGAAACATTCCTATGAAGTTTGGTCAAAACTGGTTTGTTTTGTTAAGGAGAAGATTCTTGTTAATGAATTTGTGGACGACTGATGACGGGTTGACAAACGGCCGACGTACATCCAATTATCTTAAAAGCTCAGTACGTTAACGCGATTGTCCATAAATCATAGATACATAATTACGACAAAACAACAAAACAAATCTGAAGTTTAAACTGCTCCAACGACATCGAAAATCCAAAACTTCAAAATAAATGGCTTTCCGTCTGTAGCTCAGAACGGCGAAGGTAGTAGAAGAATAAGCAGCAACATGCTAGCACTACAAGCGACTAACTATCGCTTTAAAGTGCAGCAAAATCCTGGAAATAGGCCGGATGATTTATGCTGCCCACCCACACTTTATGTACATTAATACCTGACTATGATGCATCGGACAATATGCAAGGACGCCCGAGACGGAAACTGCCTTGTGCGACTTTTATCTTGTATTCGGACAAATAATTAATACTATAGTACTTTGAAGTAATGATCAAAACTTATATTTGAGTTTGAACAATCGAATGATTCATAATGAAACAATGAAATAAACAGTTAATATTTACGGAATATTACGTATTGATGTAAATAAGAATTCGAAAAAGCCATTTGTTTTGATAACTTTTATTTATAGCTTAACCTCATTTATCTTAATGAAACGTATTGATATTGCACTAAAAGCATCAGGTTAAGATCTCGGAATCGGTATCGGCATATTTCGCAATTGTCTGAAAAAAAGATACCGACGGCGGCGACCATTTCATCTTGAAAATCGAAGACCGCTTGTCACCAATAAGGCAAGTCGCATAACCGCACACAATTGTTGAATTTTTCCTACAACAATAAAGACAATAATTATTACTTTACAACTTTTATACTATTAGAATGTTTGTTTGTGTGTCTGTATTTGAACTTGTTTACAATACAATTACTGAAGAGGATGTACAGTAAAAACTCCGAAAACCGGACCCTCCGAAAAACCGGAATCCTCTCAAAGTCCCAAGTTTTTCTCTTACAAATTCAATTATAAGAGCACTCTGAATACCGGAAACTCTGAATTCTGAAATCAGGACAGTCTTTCATGGCCACACAGGAATATTATACATAAAAATTCTCTGAAAACCGATCAATAATTGTCAAACTTTCGTGTATTGATTTGATTTTAAAAACATAATCTCAGGAATCTCCATTAAAATCGTTTACTAGTGATGATTTCAAAATTAAACATGATATTTCAACCAATTAAAATAAATCTTTAACCTTCCAATACTATCAATGTTACTGTCTTATATTAGAGAAAACCATTCTTGCGAAAAAAAAGTGACCAAATTTTAAATGTTAATTTTCTCTTATTTTATTTCTTAGTAATTTGAAAGTAAGCATGCGATATTTTATTCAGATATGAACTGAATTTGTAAAATGACAAGTGATACCTCCTTATATGAAAGCGACAGCAGCGTTTTAAATTTATAACTGCCATATTAATTTATTTCCGTATAAGATAACGATCGTTTAAAGGCTTATATATCATTGCTTTTGACTTATGCATTCAAGATTATATGATCAACTCGAGTAGCTGACAAAGCCATAAACATAAATAAATAATGAGTTCCGGTTTTACAAATGTTTGATATATTATATGCTCGGACCACCGGCATTAAGTCTCGGTTCACAAATGACATATGCAAATATATTAGTAGCGGTAAATGTGGTGCAGTTTTTGTTATTTGTTACTTCTAACATGTTATATTTATTATTCATAACAACATCAATTGTTAAATCTGTTGAAACAAACGAAATTCTATACCAACGTGAAAATTAAATTCCCATTTCTTTTATCTTAAACATTTGAAATCTATGATTTCACATCCCAAAGATTTTTTGACAGAACCCACGAACATTTATGCCCACGAAATTAAATTATTTCTCGGTTTATCAAATTGAATCTACTAGTAGATACTATCGTAAATGCATCGGAAGATCTTAGTAGCCGCATTAGGAACAATTTAAAATAGGGTTGCTCAAAAGCTCTACAGAGCTTATATTAATTGTTTCATTGGGCGACGATAAATAAAATATTTACCTTTTACATTTACCTTTACCATACTGGATTTCATAAGAGCATGTTCAAACACCCTTCAAAAGAACAATCTGGTGTAGCGAAGTGAAATCGCCTGACAAAACATTGCAATGCAATATGAGACTAGTTTGTCTGAATAATTCATAACACTACTATGGAACGCCGCACCTGTCTTATGTCGGGAAATTTCATGTTATCACGTCAGAGCGTGATGTTAACTTGTCAAAACAGTGTCTTATTATGTTAAAAAGTTCTGTTGTTATGTAAAATTGTGGTGTTAACTTGTCGAAACAGTGTTCTATTATATTAACTAGCCATGTTATCTTGTCAATGCGTGGTGTTAACTTGTTGACACAGCGTTTTATTATGTTGAAAAGCTATGTTATCATGTCAAGTTGTGAGTTAACTTGTCCAAATAGAGTCTTATTATGTTAACTGGCCATGTTATCATGTCAAAGTATGATCTTGTTTGCAGAGTGTGTTATTATGTTGAAAAGCTATGCTATCTTGTTAAAGTATCGTGTGATCTTGTCTACAGAGCGTGTTATTATGTTAAAAATTTATGTTATCTTGTTAAAGTACCATGTGATTTTGTCTACCGAGCGTGCTATTATGTTAAAAAGCTATGTTATCTTGTCGAAGTGTTGTGTTAACTTGTCAGACAGTGTCTTATTATGTTAAAATGCTATGTTATCATGTCAAAGTGCAATGTTATCATGTCAAATGCGGTGTTAACTTGTCGAAGCAATGTCTTATTATGTTAAGTGCTATGTAATTATGTCAAAGTACCATGTGATATTGTCTACAGAGCGTGTTATTATGTTAAAAAGTCATGTTATCATGTCAAAGTACCGTGTGATCTTGTCTACCGAGCATGCTATTATGTTAAAAAGCTATGTTATCTTGTCAAAGTGTGATGTTAACTTGTCAAAACAGTTTTTTTTTATGTTAATACGTAATATTATTATGTCAAAGCATGAAGTTAACTTGTCCAGATAGTGTCTTATTATGTTAACTAGGCATGTTATCTTGTCAAAGTGTGGTGTTACCTTGTCAAAACAGTGTCTTATTATGTTTAGTGCTATGTTATTATGTCAAAATACCATGTGATCTTGTCTACCGAGCGTGCTATTATGTTAAAAATCTATGTTATTTTGTCAAAGTGTGGTGTTAACTTGTCAAAACAGTGTCCTATTATGTTAATATGCTGTGTTATCATGTCAAGGAGTGATGTTAACTTGTCCAAATATAATCTTATTATGTTAACTAGTCATGTTATCATGTCAAAGTGTGGTGTTAACTTGTTAAAACAGTGTCTTATTATGTCACAAAGCTATGTTATCTTGTTAAAGTATCATTTGATCTAGTCTAGCTTTTTTAACATAATAACACGCTATATAGACAAGATCACACTGTACTTTGACATATTAACATAGCTTTTTGACATAATAAGACACTGTTTGGACAAGTTAACATTTCACTTTGACATGATATCATAGCTTTTTGACATAATACGACACTGTTCCGAAATGTTAACACCACACTTTGACATAATAACATAGCTTTTTGACATTATAAGACACTGTTTCGACAAGTTAACACCACACGTTGACATAATATCATAGCTTTTTGACATAATAAGACACTGTTTTGACAAGTTAACACCATACTTTGACATAATAACATAGCTTTTTGACATAATAAAACATTGTATTGACAAGTTAACACAACACTTTGACATAATAACATAGCTTTATGACATAATAGGACACTGTTTTGACAAGTTAACACCACACTTTGACATAATAACATAGCTTTTAAACATAATAGCACGCTCGGTAGACAAGATAACACGACACTATAACAAGATAACATAGCGTTTTAACATAATAAGACACTGTTTTGACAAGTTAACACCACAATTTGACAAGATAACATAGCTTTTAAACATAATAAGACACTGTTTTGACAAGTTAACATCACGCTATGACATGATAACATGAAATGTCCCGACATAAGACAGCTGCGGCGTTCCATACTTTGACTCCTGAATAGCGTCTGTTTTGACTTAAATTATCTTGCTTAGTTATTTGCTTAGAGATTTGAATGCAAAACACAAACGCGTACATTCCGCCTTATTGCGCAAGTGCTTGAAGGTTTGAATGATTCGTACAGAAATTTAAAGCTTATTAACGTTTGAAAGGCCTCCGAGTTTTACATGGATCTGGCAGATGCGCCTTTGAAGAACATCAAACATCCTTTCTTTTCAGTGCTTTTAAAATTGAAACCTCTTTGACGGACAAAAATTAATGTTCAAATCAAGTGTTTTATCTCTTAAACTGTAAAGAAATGAGAGCTAATACTGAGAACGCGTTTGTATTGTGTCTGGTTACTGTAGTTCTAAGACCATGTTGGTGTGGAAAAATGAAGAAACATCAGTCAAACGAGCGAGTTTCTATCGTTACTGAAACACATACTGCGCGTTCTTTGTCTGCATGTGCAGTTCTTTTCGAAAAGAGTGAGAACAGTGTGTCGGTTAACTTTAACCAGGATGAACGTAAATGTGAGCTGAGCGAAAACTTCCCAGAAAACACAACAACAGTTGCTGAAGGATGGAACGTGTACGCAAAAATAGGTATTATTCAACAGTAATTTTATACAGTTGACCTGTATATGTTGTAGATTTTCAAGCTGTCAATAGAAATTGTAAGAAGAAACCTTTCTGTTATTCAAATGTATTGCATGGACTCTATGATCCTAAAGAAACGATCATAAGTCATATTAAAGTCCAAGTTTAGAGGGGCATTTTACGGGCCGACAATTTGCAACCTTTACAGGTAATAAAATTTAAAAATTAATCAGCTTTGCATTCTTTTCAATGTCACATAATGTTGATTAAAACCTTGAATGTCTAATTCTGATTTCTTTGAAAAAACTGTACTGCTTTTTTTTGAAACGTTTATCAGAATATTTCAGAGAAATGAAAATTGCAAACGTATTCAATCGTAGTTAGAGATAAGATATTTGGTTATGTGAGGAAAGAGTAAATAAGTAGTTTGAGTGTTCTATCATTATTCAACTTGAATCATGATTTAACAAAACACACCATTTAGGTAACCTTTATCCTTCATGACATTTTAATTTGTTTTCTGTTAACTGTTAAATGTTAATGTCTAAAGGTAACCTTGTGAAAATCAAATAAAAATATTAATTTTAATAAATCCTGGTGTTTATTAAGACAGATAACTATATAGATGACCAATGCTTAATTTACACTCCAGCAATAATCGGAATAGTTCATGTTGAAGCAACAATATTCAGGTTTATTTTTACGACCGGGTAGTTGACGAGAGTTTACATGTAAATGAATATTAGTTTATATTGTCCATTACGAGTGCAAGTCTACATTGTCAATTACGTGTACGGGTAATAGTTTACAGTTTCCATTATTAAATAAAATCTATATGAAGATCTTTTAGGAGAATAGAACGCAACCAAGCACAATAATAGCTGCTTCGGTTTCAATGAGTCTTTTTACATGACTTGTATATTGTCCGTTACGTGTAAGACCGTTACTTTATATTTCAATTACTTAATAATATATGAGAGTTAGTTTACATTATCCACTGCTAGCATGAGTGTTAGTTTACATTGTCCACTGCTTATATGAATGTTACTTTACATTGTCCAGTGCGTATATGAGTGTCAGTTTACATTATCCACTGCTTATATGAGTGTTAGTTTACATTGCTCACTGCTTATATGAATGTTAGTTTACATTGTCCGTTACGTGTACGAATGTTTGTTTACATTTTCCAATACTTATAGTTGGAATCTAAATACCGTTCTGACAATTTTGTTTTTGTCGGATTTACCGTATGTAGGTTATATGACCATTTTAGGAGGAAGACACTAGTGGCCCCTTCGGGCATTATTTCATTGGGCACCTTGGTAGAAACACAGGCCTTCCGTAAGCAAGCTGGAGAGTTTCCTCACATGAAAGAATTCTAAACGTGAAGCGAGCTTTCAAACCCACAGCGATAAGGAGCAAATGATTCGAAATCAGAGACTTAAACCACTCGGTCATGTAAACCCCGTCGTTTAGACAAGTGCCATTTATCAAGTATGCCTATTTACGTACCGCATAAAATGGTGTCAAAATAATATACACGATGTGTAATCTACCATTTTACGCTTTCTATTGTACCATCACAACCTGTATTTCTCAATTAATTTGATATAAAAAGGCACGGTGAATTCGACATAATGTTTCAGTGTGACGTTTCTTTCAACAATTTTTCAGTCATATAAACGACGGTGTCTACTTTTAGCAGTAAGCACAATGCCAAACTTTATAGTGCTGCCTCACTGGAATATCATGCCGTAGACTCGTGACATGATACCCCACCCACTCACATTATACTGACATTGGGCTGACCAGTCCTAGCTCTATCCCCTTAATGCTGAGTGCCAAGCGAGGAAGCTACTAGTACCATATTTTTACGTCTTTGGTATGACGCAGCCAGGGATCGAACCCACGACGTCCCGCACTCGAACCGGCGCTCTACCACTTGGCTACCGGGACTGTCTGTTTCAAATGTAAAATATAATGTAACATATTACACTTAAGCAAATTTCCCATCGTGACTAATTGATATATTTTTGCATGCCAGACAGGATTTTCCCGTGTTTTTGTCGGTACTAGAAAGATTACTCACTGGCTATGATTTATGATTGAATGCTATTATAATAAAATATGCTAAAAAGAAAAACGTTTGTTTTAGATATTCAGAGAAACTAGAAATGATGGTAAGATCGAATAATTGAGTTAAAATCATAAACAAAAATATTACCCTACGATTTATTACAGCAATGCTATTTTCCACATTCTCTTGACAAGCCTAGTAAAGCAAATAAAGAAACTTACGACATCGCAAAAAATGGAAAAGCTTCACTTTTGCCGAAACATAGCATAAAAACCGACAATCTCTAAACAAAGTCAATTCTAAGTTTTCTTCCATCTTGAAGTATTGTTTTAACAAACTGCATGCAATATTGTAATACTTCAGGGTACAGTGACCTACTTTACTCATTGGGGCTGTAAGCTTAACTGTAATTTAATTATACGGTTACAGGCTATTATTAGTAGTTCTTTATTTAGTTTGGTCCTTAAACTTTTGATTTAGCCCAGACTCGCCTGCTTTATAAATTCATATATTTATTAAGCAGTAGTTCTTGTTAAATTACTAGAAACAGGTGACTTCCTAGTTTTGCAGACATGCTGTTGTTGTTGTACTTGCAATGCATTGTGGGTAGTTGCCTAGCAACTACTGCCTAGACTTTGTTTACATTGTTGTATATAGAAATGTCATTTAACTTTAAAGCAAATATGCTTCCAAAAGGAATTTTGATGTTATAATCATTTAGATTATTCATTTTGCTTTCTTGTCATACTAATGTTTATTATGATCTTTCATGTTTTAATAGAATTATTGGCTTTTGTTTCCTAACAGTCTACAGTTCACAGCTTCCACAACTCCACAGTATTTTGTGTGAAGCTGAGTTCACATTTATTTGTGTGGAGTTCACAAATCCTCACATTTTTGAGTGTGCACTTACACACTTATTTTTGTGAAGCCTGGAAGGTATAAATACTCCATTTTGCCTGTTTTCAGGGTTCACAATCTTAAATATCTGGCCTTGAGCTGCTGTTATACTTAATAATTCTAAAGAAATAGTTAAAGAAGCTTAACAAATTTTATATAAAGATTGTCTCACTCGGTGTGTTTTTATAGCTGCTGTATTTTAACTTTTGATAAGCATTTTAAACTCTTAACTGAATAAAACTGCTATTTTTCATTGGATCTACATTTAACTGTTGCTCTTTTGTCTATTAGAAGCTTACTGGCAGTTAACAATCTTTACCGTAGGCTTGGTTTAATTATTATCATTAATAAATATTTGCCCTGATAGGTAAAATACCTTATTATGATAATCATACTATTCTTGTGTATTGCGAAATGTTTACAGATTTACTGTGTGTATTTCTGAATGATGTTTGTTGCTGAACATGAACTGTTTCTACGGAAATTCTTATTTAAAAAATCTATAGTTTCACTGCTAGCACAGAAAACCTGAGTTGATAATTTCTGTATAGAAGTATAGAAGATTTCCCAAAGTTTACTATCAAAAGCTGCCGCTATTAGCCAGTTACTTTCTACAGATTCAACTTAATCATAGAAATATATTTCAAACTAATTGAAGTTTCCCTAAAGACTACATCGGCCATACTGTAGCGTAACACTATTTTACAACATTTTCATTATTGAAGCAAATATCTGATGAAAATGAAAATAGTGTTAACATTACGGATAAGAAAAAAAAAGGATTTTAACCAGATTGTTATTCAAATCTGAAATTTTCAATATTGGCACATCTGTCAACCACAACCAAAAAATGACCATACATTCTGTGAAAGAAGCTAAACATATGATCAAAATATTTATTGGGCCGTCGACTGTGCTCACTTCTAAAACATTCCTTTGTAACCTAAATATGGCAAAAAGCCCATTTTGTAAAACATCTGTGATTTAAGCGATGTTCAGTGACAAGTTTTGACCAAGTAATAATTCTGTTTCAAAAAACTAAAATTCAGTATAGAAGATAAACATTCTCGTAGCAAACACTTTATATATATATCTTTTTCAATTCTCAACAATTTGATTTTTTTCCAAATAGCCTAGGCCATAGAAGTCTTAAGTGAACCTTGTCATTTATTTATTTTGGCAGATCGCACACTTCTGAAATGAGTTTAAATTGTCGGTTAAATTAATTTGAAAGATTTTGTTTTCATTAATATGCATAAATGTGATTTTATTTCTGTTATAAATGAAAAATTGAAAGATGCATAGGGCATATAATTTTAAACGAATATTAGTTTAATTTACTAAATTGTACAATTTGATCACTGATTTTAAAAAAATGCCTTTATATAACGTTGTTGTCAAAACGGTTACTTGATAATGGATGTTTAATTCAGATCAGTTCGAATGATTTTGACAGGCTAATGCGTCCCTTGTGACGGGTGACCCGGGTTTGTGAAATTTACGGGAGACAAACTCATCACAGATAATGTTGCTGTCATAATAAACCGTTTGTATTATACCTCCAGCTATTGTTCGGTTTTTAACTAAAACAGTAAATTATCCTTTGAAGAAAAGAACTTTCAATAATGGATCATGTATATTAATGAAAATAGTTCTGACACAAATATGATAAGCGATCGCATTTCCGCTCTGTCTATTAAGGATTAGATTTCTGTCAGTTCGTATTTACTGATGAACAACGGGTCGTCATTGTTAGGCAGAGGCCATAAAATTAATTATATATTCCGTTTTTCCTTTTATAGAAAGTTGAATTATTTTCAGACGATACCTAACACTTTCGCATTAATTGAAATAATGTAGTAATGAACATGTTCTATGGTCTGTTAAAGGCAAACTGGTTGGTCGGTATCTACTGGCAATTATAATTAAATTTTCATCCACGTTTAAAAGCATGTTTAAGCGCTTAGTTAGAAACGTGTGTATATGACATTTTTTCTGCACCGAACAACAAAGGATGGATACAGTGCAGGCGGATAGTAACTGCCCCTGGCAAAAATGAACCACAATTCGAGAAATAAACAAATATCGCAGAAAAAAGCGCGGATACTCAATACTTCTATGGTTTCATTCTGATAAATATCATATGAACCACTTATGCAGTGTTAAAGTAAAATGTTGAATGTCCATTGAAAAACAATAAGATTGAATATGTGCAGTTTTTGTTACAATTTTAGTATATCGAAAATTTTTCTCAGAAATAAAAAAGTACAGAAAACATTTTTTTACATGTATTTTTTTAATATTTCAAATTATAATTATTTGAGTCTATGCTGCGAAGTTAACATTTAAAAAACTATATATATTTGTAATGAAATCAAATTCATAGGCTGCTTTAGTTTGCTAATGCACATATCTTGTCCATACCTTAATACCTGGCACGGTGACATTCCCTATTAGTCAGTGAAATTGAAAGATTTTACATTGAAAAGGCAATGTAAAAGTAAAAGAAAAAAATCCATAGAAAAAAATCATTCTAGGAAATGTCTTTAAGAACGTTTACTAGTTTATAAAGGAACTTCATTACAGCTTTCATATGAACAAAACTATTGCATTGCATTTAACTCATTTTCCTTCAAGTGGACGGAGCCTGGGCCAACTGGATGTCCTGGAGCACGTGTTCTAAGAGTTGCAATGGCGGCACGAGAGCAAGAGCTAGGTCATGTACGAATCCACCCACGAGCAATGGAGGTTTGCCATGCCCCGGCTATATTACAGAAAATGAAACATGCAATGAACAAAGCTGTTTTCTGGGTAAGTTTGCTATGTTGGATCAGGTAGAGGAGTACTTATATTGCTCTTTCTGAGTAGAATATTTTGCAAGTCATTAACGTTCAAAATGCTGTGCATATATGCTGTAAATTTAGAAAGCTGCTACGGTCTTTGCGTATTTGATATTGAACAAATATCCCTACTGTTTTGATCTTAAAGGGACTAACCCGCACATTTTAAGCGAAAAAATGTCTCAAAAATCCATAAAAGGTGAGTACTCTGAAAGTAACTAGTGGTACAAACGTTTTGACATAGGATGTTTGCAAGATATTCTTTTAAATAACCAAAGATATTGCGGAGAAGGTACTCCGTAGCAACGCTTTTGAAATAATGCAGAAAATTTCCTTTTTTTTTTTGCATTTTTTTCCCAATATCTAACGTTTATTTCCGCCCACTTTATTATTTAAGTGCCATATTTACATTCTATGCCAAACTTTGTGGAAAAGAACATGTCGAATATTTCATCCTAACTGTTGGCGAATAGCTTTGACAAATGCAATTAAAACACTACGTCAATATAAAATAGAAAAAAATTGTAAACCACAGCGAGACATAAATGAAAATGTTGCTGGCCCGATTCGATTGAGTCTGTTCCTGGTAGGTGGTGGAAAATCAAGCTACTGTTCAAGCTCTCTAGCCTCGAATTGAGCAGTATTCAACATCTTACAAAGTATGATTTAGAGACACCCATAGATGGTTTCATAAGGCAGTGCATATAAAACTCTCAGTGAACCTTCAATGATATACAGAGTGCAATTCCACGAAAAGCCATAGATATAAAATGAATTTTCCTGTTAGTTAGATATTGTACACTCATATTTTGACTTTCTAAACCAAATTGATATATTTTGATTTCAGAAGATAATTACTACATCGGCGAAGAATATGTAACATGGGAAATGGCAAAGGTATATGTTAATGTTTTAATGAAATGGTCATTTGAATTGTTTATAATCTCTTATATGATAAATGCATTAATGTCATCGTATAGAAAGTAGGCTTTTAACCTCTCTCTCTCACATTAGCCGAATTTGTACAAAGTTTTAATAACTCTGTATATAATATGAACGTTTTCTTTTCGTTTTTGTTTAAAATAATTTTGATAGATATTGTCATGCGATCGGCAAATTGTTTTTAAAATATGTTATATTGATATGTTTAAGATTATATAAACTGTTCCTTTCTATGCAGTGCCGCTAGCGCATACACTTTAATATAAGAATACTAATCGCACCATTAAAACCTTGTGAGTACATATTTTCCGCGTTGTGACATATGCTCTAAGTATCCATACAGTATAAATAGTTTAGTTGATATATTTATTTCAAAAACCTACCATACTTTCATTCGTCTAAAGGCATTCGTCTGCAACGGGAATAAGCAATTACGTAAAGGTTAAAGGGTAAGAAAGGGAGCTACAGGTACCCGTTTTTACGTCCTTTGTTTGACGCGGCCAGAGATCAAACTAAAGAGCACCCTCACCAAGTGCTGACACCAAGCAATTGAGCTACTGAGAACAGTGTATATAACTGAAAAGCTGTAAACAAAGAGTGTTAAACGGAAAAAAAAGAAATGGTGTTCGCCACCTCACTCCCCCCCCCCCCCCCGCCACCCACCCCCTCGCCTAAAAAAACGAGAAACAGTTTTAAACCGAGCACAACAAAGAACAGAACCTCTGTCTTACTGGATATGTATAAATAAATGCATTTTTGCCGGCACTTCACTTTTTTGTAACGACAATAATTATGCGAGAAGTAATGGGACTATTTTACAGCTGATCATTTTACGTTACAGTATGATTGTGAGTCCAGGAATGCTCGTCTGGTCATATTCGAAAGTCAAGGGGAAATGGATTTTCTCGAAACCATCGTAACTAGTAAGTAACTTGCTCAAGTCACATGCCTCCAGATTCTTATAATATCTTATTTTCTGAAAACATATGGCAAAAGCATATCAAATGTCTGCAGACCAGTAAATATGTCTACGATTATTATAAAACACAGCACAAATTTTACACACACTTTTACTGAAGGACGCAGTAGTGCGTTTCTACATATTGTACAGGCAACACGAGTGTTGTTACAAATTGGCTAGAAATACTGCTTAACATTTATAATTATTGATAAATAAATCTACTGTCTTAATGTCTAAAAAGGCACGTTAATCTCGATGCGTGGTCCTTAAAAATATTATATATATATGACTTCATTCTTTTTTGTTTTCATAAATGTACATTTTGACCGATGTCTCTTTGCATGAAACATAATTTGTCTGGTAAATTTTGTGTTGCCTTATTCCATGTGTCAAGTGTAAGATAGTACTTGTTGTATTATGGTAAAGCTATGCTATTTAACTGACCCTCTTTTGTTTGATTAATCAGAAAAAACGAGACTATTGTTATTCCTATATATTAAAACGTATAAACATATTATAAAAGGTCTTACAAATACCTGGTGATTAAAAACCAGGTGAATATCCTAGAATCTTTTGTTAAACTTTATATATTGAAATTGATAGTTAGTGCAGATAGATATTATACGAGAGACATTCAAGTGTAATTGACAAGGAAGCTGCATACGCACAAAATAATTTTCGCTGTCTTTTGAACAAAAGTTTTACACGTTTTAATCACTTAAAATTACTACATCGACGTGTTTATGGCATACAATGACAGATTATACAGAAAAAGATGTGTATAAAACACAAGGATAGATATCCAACGGGAAACTACGTTCCAAGTTACAGGTTCCCAAACTCCAGTGATCATTATTTGAGAAATACAATACTCTCTCCCTATTTACAATGGTCGTTATGTACAAGTTAAACTCCACAGTCATTATGATTATCTAAATGGGAGTTAAATCGAATGGTCTGTATAGCAGGCGGTCACAGTTCTAGTAAGGTCCAGTTCTTTTGTCATTTAGTTTGGTATTTCGTTATGCTTTCTCATTTTTATAACATTGTCCCAAAATATTAGATGACCCACTGATGTACAAAGAATAACTGTTGATTAGTAAAATACAACACAATACACTACAATGCGATATGATACGATACGATGCAATACCACGACATAATTCGACACGAACAATACAATACCATACAATACAACACAATACAATGGCATACTATACAATGACCGACTATCATTTATTGCATGAAACAAAATATAATAACAATCACAATATGATAAAGGGCATGCGCTTTACAAGTGTAACATGTTACAGACATCGTTTACATTAGTTGTACTGGTCATGAAGTGTTTAAGTGCTTAGAGACCGAGGGACGGCACGTGTACTTTATGCAGAATTATAATAATAATAAATACTCAAACCGTAGTTCTTAAGTTATATTAACTGTTGTTCTCTCTTTCATTAGCTTTGTTTCGATTGGTCCAGAGTGAGTGCAGAATAAATAAAAGTTAAAATCGTACACAAACAATGGTTGCTAGAATAGATTTTCGAGTGAGATCGTCCTATAAAGTTTGTTTTGCTTTGTGTTTGTTGGGTTTAACGTTACACCAACACAATTATTGGTCAAATGTCAGCTTTCTAGCTTTCCATGACGGAAGAAGACGCTAGGTGCCCCATCGGGCATTTATGTCATTACGGGCGGGCACCTGGCTATAAACACTGACTTTCCGTAAGCCAGCTGGATGGCTTCCACATATAAAGAATTCTACGCCCCAAGTGAGGCTCGAACCAACATCGGTGAGGGGCAAGTAATCTGAAGTCAGCGACCTAAACTACTCTGCCATGAAGGTCCCCGTCCTATAAAGTGCACGTGTGTAGTTTTATATTGCTTCACAATGTTTCGTTATTTGTAAGTTTGGTCCTTCTTCTATATTTAACCCTCCTGAACACAGGTTCCTCAAGGAAGGCTAGTATGGTCGTCCGTCGTCGCCCGTGACCGACTGCCTCGGTTAACACTCTAGAGGTCACAACTTTGGCTCAGTTTGAAAGACACTTGGTCTGAATATTACCTTTTGTTCGTCTTCGATCGTCTCGGTCGTCAAGAACTTTACTGTTTACAATCTAGAATTCAAAATATTGGCCCAATCTTAACGAAACTTAATCAGAATGTTCTCCTCAATAAAATCGCAGACAAGTTTGTTACTGAATCACATGGGATCAAAAACTAGGTGCCTAGGTCAATTGATAGGATAACAAAGTAAAACCATAGAAAAACCTTATAAACACTCTAAACACCACATTTTCTACTTTATCTTTGTCAGAATGTTTGTCTCTTATCTTTTTAAAAACATTTCGCAGAAGTGTTCCTTCATTGGCGTTTACCAACTTTGTTCAAAGTATTCCAATTTGTTGAAAACGTGGACAACAGAGGGTACATTTACTTTCCATATGTGTACATGTACATGTACATAGTAGTTCCTATATGCATACAGCAAAAACGTTACAAATCTTCTTGTCAGAAAACGCTTGCTAAAAACTGATTTCAAGGAAAATATCAATGAACGACCCTCATTGGGTCTTTTTTCTTTTGTTCCAGGCATTTATTGGGTCTTCAAAAGACAACAGAAAGACCCAGTATATAAATATATGATAGAGAGAATTTATACGAACTAAATCACCACCACAATATACCAGACCAATTACGGCAAAGCGCCTGGCAGTAAAACGAGCGCGCACATGTCACAGCAAGTCCACTAACCCAATAAGATTAGTTTCGATGCCGCTTTATATACACGCCCGAATTGTACTACACATTCGTACTGGTTCAACATTTGCATATATACTCAAATCTCTGTTTTCATGTCTCACAAATCAGCAGTGACATTTTAGTCTTTTTAACTGATTAGGACCAGAGAAGCTATATTTTCTCTCCCTGAAAGTTAACTAAATCTCTTTTGAAGACATATATATCGCTTAAATATCTATATAACTGCTGCAGGATTTACTTTTTGGGAGAGCATATTCCCACAATATAGCCAATTTTTCAAATCCATCCAATTTCGTGGTCGGCCGTGATTTTCTTGTCAGCTTTTGCTTTAATTTCAGAATTTGAACATTGGATCGGCATGACATGTAACTATTGGAAAAGTTGCACATGGATTGATGGACGAAGTGTAAATGGTGGGTTCCAGGTACGCCAGAAACATTTTTGTTGTGCGTTGTATATTATATTGAAACTTGTGTTTATTTAGATATTAGTATAACCGCTTACCTTCCACTTCCGTATGAATAAACTGGATGTAAAAATGTATGACATTGTCTTCCTACAAAAATAATGAATTTATTATGAATGAACGGTTGTTTCTAAACATTGAAAAAGGTTAATGCTACATTGATTACTCTTTCAGTTTGTTTTATATACAGTTAGAGTTTATCGTAAAAATAAAGGTTATTTTGAAAAATCGTAATTCATTTGAAAATTCGTGCTTTTGACACTAGTCTTAAGACGCATATGAAATTAAATATTACAACTATATGTCGTATACTTAGCTGCATTTTCGTTTTATAGGCATGGGCCCCTGGAGAACCACAAGGCAGCAATTGCGTATGGATTGGTTATTTTGGAAGCAAATGGGACGACGCTTACTGCGATCATCATCTAAAATATATTTGTGAAATCTGAACGAAACACCACAGGAGTATAATGTTCTATACTGACATACCATAATAAGAACATGTAACAGAAAACTGCACTGTTAACATAAATATTTAGATACTGAGACATTTGGCAATGCAGCAAACCGATTTCTGGACTGGCTCATAATAATTGTTTGGAGTAACTAACAACAGTGTTTGTTTTTACTGGTTACAGCTAACCACCAATACTGTAAACATTTTTTATACAGGCTAAATTGTTTGCGTTATGGAAACACCCACGTTCCATTTCCTGAATGCGGCTTTGATCTCGATGGATAAGAGTGTTTATTTATTTTTTGTTGTTTAATTGGTTTTAACATCACACAGACACAATTATATGACATAAAGGGTTGTTTATATCCTCAGAGCTTTTCTTACAAACCCTCACATTTTTGATTTGAGATTTAATTGATGTTCTATTATATACTTATGGTTTCTACATCGGTGTACAATTTCGAGTAATGTCCATAAGTGACAGGAAGTTATGATCACTGAACAAACTAAATGTCTTAGTTTTCGTTTCTCAAGTAGTCGTTCATAACGGCTAGATGCTTTTATGACCGGGTACTGGAGGAACGGATGAACAATTTTTACCACGTACATGTATCAGCCAGCAAAAAGCAGCAAAACTGGATGTTGCACTGAAAAGAAATATGAATCTGTATGTTTAGTCACTCTCCTTTCCCAGGTTTGATCCACTCAACTATGTTGTGGATTGCTGTGCACTACTTATATATATTAGACGTTTAAATTCTTATTGTTATTAACTTAAAGGTGAATTTAACATATCCTAACTGAGATTTTGTTGTCGTTCTAATGAAAACGCATGATTTCAGTATCCGAGTAACACGTTGAGTATAGTTCAAAATAAATCAGCCATACCTATTATAAAGGTACACCCATATATCACACTTCATGTTTTAGTTTTCATTTGTTAATGAAGCGGTCATGAAAATTTATTTAAAGATTGAACATCTTGTTTATGCATTTCTTTTATGATTTCTAATGCTTAGAGATTGATTACCTAAACAATTATTGAAATTTGAGAAAATACCAAATGTAGCATTGTTTAAATGGTTAAAATATGTTCAGGATATACATACATGATGTGGTTGCAGATATATATATAGTATAAACAACGATTGACTTTTAAATGAATGGAACTTTTTAGTTCGGAATTTTATTGTAAGATATAACAAGTTCAAACATGTTTCCAAACTATTTAACACAAACAGATCAGAACTGCCTGTAGTATATACAAAAGAAAAATCAACAACAGAATACCTATAGAAACAAAACTTTAGAAAATAACAGCTTTAAGAAATAATAAATGTATCCAATGTCAAAGTATGATTGGAGACAAATATCACTTTTTATTATATATCTGTATAAATTCTATAGAAATACGGATGGCATTTCACAAGTAAAAACGAAAAATCAGAAAGCAAATTCCGTTTTGTACTGTAAATGCTGCGCGACTACTTTCATTAATCAATATTGTTATGACCTGACACAGGTCTATAAATATCGCACATTAAACTCCCACTAAGTTTTATTTTAACATCCATAATCCTTAAAGATGTTCATTGTTAAAAAACAAAACAACAAAAAGATGGAGGTAAACAATGAAAGGTTCATTATAACAGTAGCGTAAACTGAGATGCTGTATACGGTTCAAGTGGATTTTGCTTGAGCGTTTCGTTTGATCCGACATAGCAAAATCCACGTTAGACGAATACAGCATCCCAGATCAAACTACTCCATCATAATAATCATTTTTAGCTCATCTGATTTTTTGAAAAAAAATGATGAGTTATTGTCATCACTTGAGCGGTTGTCGGCGTCGGCGTCGGCGTCGGCGTTGCCTGGTTAAGTTTTATGTTTAGGTCAGCTTTTCTCCTAAACTATCAAAGCTATTGCTTTGAAACTTGGAAGACTTGTTCACCATCATAAGCTGACCCTGTATAGCAAGAAACATAACTCCATCTTGCTTTTTGCAAGATTTATGGCCCCTTTTGTACTTAGAAAATATCAGATTTCTTGGTTAAGTTTTATGTTTAGGTCAATTTTTCTCCTAAACTATCAAAGCTATTGCTTTGAAACTTGGAATACTTGTCCACCATCATAAGCTGACCCTGTACAGCAAGCAACATAACTCCATCCTCCTTTTTGCAATAATTATTGCCCCTTTTGGACTTAGAAAATCATTTTCTTGGTTGAGTATTATGTTTAAGGCAACTTTTCTCATAAACTATCAAAGCTATTGCTTTAAAACTTGCAACAGTTTTTCACAATCATAAGTGGACACTGTACATCAAGAAACATAACTCTATCCTGCTTTTTGCAAGAATGATGGCCCTTTTTAGACTTAGAAAATCATGGGTAGAACAATATTTCTATTATACAAAAAAAATCAGATGAGCGTCAGCACCCGCAAGGCGGTGCTCTTGTTATATTAGAATCCACTTTTCATCTCAAATATAGAAAAAAATATATCAGACCAAGATATAACAATAGATACATGTAAAACGTATTGCAATTTGTTATGCCACGTAATAATAATGGAATATAAATAAAGAAACGCTTCTTGTTTGCTAAAAACATTTTATCAGTTAACACGGAAATCTGTCTTATATAATGATAACCTACAGCATAAATTTGGAATTACTTTACATTAGGTTGTTTGACTATTCGTTCCGTTTATATGTTGTGTTATAGTAATCACGATTTGTTGAATTTGTTTGAACTGAGATTAATGAATAAAGATTATGTTGTGGATACATTCTCTTAGATTATATACCTTTGTGTTTTAAAATGTCTATGTTTCTCTCTTCTTTGATACAAAGTATCACTGTTTTCTATGTAAACAAGCGTGTTCAGCATAGGATAAGAAAAATAAGATATTCAAAAGTGCGAGGGCCGATGTTCAAAAATATAAACAAGAGCTGTTACTGTTAGTGACAAATGCCACCGACGCGTGCCCAAGAATGCTACAGTTGTCTGCGCAAAATATGCCAGAATAGTTTAGGCATGAATCATTTTTATGACCTTGACCTTGACCTGAGAGACCCGGGTCATAAGCGCGACACATTTTCTCAACAATGTTATGGTTATCATTTGTGTCAAATTATTTTCAAATCCCTTGATAAATGGCAGAGTTATGGACCAGACAGGAAACAGACCATGTTAGCATTTGACTTCTAAGTTTGACCTTGACCTTGGAGCTAGGGGTCTGGGTCTTGCGCATGACACGTCATCTCATTATAGGGAACATGTAGGCCAATTAATTTTAAAATCCCTTTATGGATGGCAGAGTTATGGACCGGACAAGAAACAGACCTTTAGCCTCTAAGTGTGACCTTGACCTTAGAGCTAGGGGTCTGGATTTTATGCATGACACGTTGTCTCATTATGGGGAACATTTTTGCCAAGTAATTTTAAAATCCCTTGATGAATGGCAGAGTTATGAACCGGACACGAAATAGACCCTGTTAACCTTTGACTTCTAAGTGTGACCTTGACCTTGGAGCTTGTGCATGACAGTCCTGACAAGAATTTAACAGTGCGATTTTAATATGCCCACTTTCGGGGACATAAAAAAACATACAACTTTTCTAAACGTATACACACAAATGTGTAATATAGTAAACCATGTCGACAACGATGACGGAACATGCTAGAAGACTGGTATCACAACAGCGAAATTGTGAACTACATATCTCTCAATCGGGTAGAATGGCGTTAAACGTGTGAACACAATCACAAAATGTGTTCTTTATTCCTGTCCATTTCAACAATATAGACTGAACAGAATATAGAAAAAACGATGTTACCCGTCGGAAAGCTAATCCACTGGACTAACTATTCAGCGATCCAGTTTATAAAATATCATTTTACTACTATCAACATGTAAATTTTTCTGGGTATTAAAGAGCAGCTGTTGATACCGTCTGTACAAGATTTTAAAAGCCACTGGGAAATTTCGCCCCTTTTCAGATAATTTCTAATTCATTAAACATCAATTTTGTTTTTGTTACTTAATAAACCGCATTTAATTAGCAGTCTTGACTTTTCGAAAATGTAATGAAGGATTCTGCGATACAACGTAATGAATAAGATACCTTTTTATAAGTAAAAAAGTAGAAAGTAATGAGTATGGAACTTAATCTGTATCAAAGTGTTATAAGCTGTGTTTTTTCTAAATACGGCATGTCCTGTTGCCGAGATTTCTCTTTATGTTAGTACTCATATCATTTAAAATCGACGATATTGTAAGTCCTATCTTATTGCCGTTAATTAATCTCATGTTTTTACTCAAACATCCTTATACGCAAATTACAAACTGCCGAGTTCACGATTTTAGTACTGTAAGTTGGGAATTTCTAGCGATGGTTTTATTTTCGCTAATACTTTTTTCTTTACATATTAATTAGCACTGTCGTCTATTTATTTTTGAATTTAAGGTTCAACTTGTTTCCAGAAAAGGACCTACATCAAATAAGTAAATCAAATGCAAGATGTCTATGTTCTTGTTCGACTTCTTGTATTATAAGATTTAGACTTTTACTATATATATATATATATATCCTGTAAAGACGACAGTAGTAAAATGTTATGTGTATCGCCTTAATAACTCACGTTTAATGAACAAAGAAGCGCAGCGAGATGACTGTAATAATTTGTTACAATAGGACAATATTATAATAATAGTTGGCTATGCGGACATTCTTTTCCAACAAGAGATGCTATTGCCTTATTTACGAGGCTATATGAATTCCTCGCCTTGCAGAATTACTCTACTTCTTTATTAGTATATTTATAAAGTCGCTGTAGTCAGCTAACCTATGCAGTATTCCGTTATTTTGTTATTGTAAGGTCGTTTGCTGGCAATTAAACTAAACAATGGTCCGTTATTTCATATATTTTGTAATAAGTGCTACCTTCGTGGTAAGAAACTAAAGTTCATACCACTATTATTAGTGCATCTGACTTTATATGTATTGTATGCTTCTAAAGGACATTTTTATAGACTTATTTACTTGATACGAAGCAATTATATAAGATATTTAAAGAAACTTAAAATGAGATTTATTCGAGATATAAAGGATGAACCAAAGCGCTTATGTTTGAACTTAGTATGCATACAACGTAACGTCTGAAACATTTAAAAAACTATATCTAAATTAAATTCGTAAGATGCAGAAACAGTATCTAAAACATACAATTAACTGTCAGTGATATACAAAACCTTCGTAATGGTTTGACAAAAACACGAAGTATTTTTGAAAGAAATTTACAAGAAATACCTTAATGCCTGGTTTGTTTGCCACTTGGTGCCCTTTTAAGAGTAAACAGAACATAACACTATTATTTCCTTGAAATACATATTGATACCTATCCATGCACATCTCGCTTATTTCAACTGGTTACAGATGTTATTACTTACTAAATAATAGATTCTAACATTCGTTCATTTTCTGTTTATTCTCAGAATATTCTGTTATGGCCGAAGGATCCCGAAATCATATACCGAGGATACGTTATCACACGGAAATTGCCGATTGTGATAACGGGTCCATTACCTTAGGGTATAAAAAGCTTTAAATTGTAAGAATGCACCGACTGGCTCGTATTTACGATCTCAGTGTTCACAGATTCATTTAAAACCGCTTGTGGTTTTTGTCTATCATTGAATCACATATCACTGGAGAAATCAAATGTTTCTGAGTGCAACAAAGACTTTTGTTTCTGCATTTTCATCAGTTATTCAAATAAATCATACTATTGTCCATAGCTATGTTACTACCTTATGACATATTGGGAAATTTCACTAAGGAAGTTAGTCATACAATACATTTTTGTAATAAGCATTATTTTATAACTGAGGGAAGGACGTTTATAGAAAAAGTGACATAATCATCACTAAGGTGATGGTATCATTTCTCAAAATGTTAATTTCTTGAGAATAAATTTTTGACAATGAATTTTATACAACCGATGTAGCGGCAATTTAAAAAACAATAACACAAACAATTAGTAAATGATTCGAAAACAGATGGAGAGAACTGCACAATTAATTAAACGAATACATGTACATGTATTATTTTTCATAGTGTTCTGTAACACAATGCCATTTATGTCGATAGAATTCCTTCCCACTAGATTTATCAGATATTATTGCAATAAATATCGGCAAAATATGTATATTACTTTCTACAATCAAATCAAAAGAAAATAAACCAAAATTAGGATTGACATTTATTTAAAAGTGGAAAAAAACATGTAAATAAATTACACTCTAAGATATTACGTTACTTTTCCTAATTTAAGACCTTAAACATACATCATTGTATAATGATGCTTTCTTGCTGAAATTGCTACAGTTACGACCAAAAAATGAAAATAGGTTGAATTTGTATTAATTTCCGGTAATGTGTGGCAATTTTTCAAATCCGGGTGATAAATTGAGAGCTTACAACTGTTCATCACTCAGAACTTGCAAGACATATTAAGACAGTTTTCCGTTCAACCCTCAAATGAATCTTCCCAATATTCAAATGCAGTGCAGCTGTCCTAATGGTGGGTGATTCTTGGACAACTTAAATTTCTGACAGCAAAGAAAATATTGTCTATATTTTACCTAAACATTATCCTTTTTAACAGAAGTTAAGGTGAAGTACCTGTATACATGACTCATAGACGGCGATTACAACTTACACCATACGTATATTTGCAGATAATTGATTCTTTGTCTCTAAAATGGATTTCATTTGCTCATTCCATACTGGCTAAAACGTACAGGAAGACGCGTATGTAACAGAATTATTGCTCATCCGTTTAATGACTATGGATATAAAAAATCCATTTTAGTCAGTGCTAGGGGATTTGCGCATTCCATAACCTCTCGTGAAAGACAAACTTCAACAGTCTTTGCTTTGCTTTTGTTTTATTTGGACACGTTCCATGTCATTAAAGGACATTCTTATAGATTTTTCCAATTATCATAACAGTAGTATTTCAATCGGGACTGATCTGTTTGATATCCATCTTTTTGCCTGTTTCCTCGTGATGATCTTTCTCTTCATGATCGGTCTTCTGCAAAAACATTTAGTGTATGCATTTATGATTCTTTGTTTCTTACATTAATAAATGTCAAACATTTTTACCTCATGCAAAGAATCAATCAAACCAAGTCAGCTTGGTCGCGTTCTTTTCTTCCAAGGAATCTTTTTACAGACGTTTTTATACTGTCTCGGTTAATTATAGTGCAATTGTCCTTGAGAAGAAGATTTTATTGCTGTTCTAAAGTTTGTCGTCATCAGGAAAAAAACAAAAGACTCATTATATCACAAAACCTCTATAACAACATTTAGTGTCGTTTGATTTTACACTTGCAATACTTTACTTTTGCCTAAGTCTTTGATTTTTGTTGGATTTAACGTCACACCGACACTATAAATTATAGACAATATGGCTAGATTTCAGCTTTTTCGTGTGAATGAAGACCCCAGGTATCAGCATGTTTTCAGGCATTGGTAGACATCTAGGTAGAACCACTAACTTTCCGCAAGGCAGCTGGATGGCTTCCTGGATGACTTCCTCACTGGAAATAACTCTATACTATAGTCGAGGTTTCAAACCTCACTGCGATGAGTGGCCAAACCGTGTATTGCCATGTAGCAGCTGTACCGAACAAAGCAACAGTTACAGGTGTTTTTAATGAATGGGAAAGAGTTGGTGTTGCAATAATGATAGTCCTCTCCTTATCTATTTATGTCCAACTTCCATTAGTTTAAAGGGATACAAGGGTGGAAAAAATGTCCGAAAAGTTAGAATTCCGTATAATTTTTACAGCATCTTTTTCTGTTGATTGTCGACCCGCCGAATTTTGCTCCGACAAATGTCACCCGTAGAATGTCGCCACACCGAACATCGTCCAGAGATAAGTCGTCTTTTCGCCTTCCAGAATAACATGATAGTATTAATTAAATTGAAGATAAATTTTAGAACGATTTAATAAATTTAATATCTATTTGTTTGTCCCTGATTAAGAAGAAATTGTTCACTTTTACACAATCCATCAGTGAACAGATTCAATCACTGACACTTGTAAAATTCAAGATTTGTTTTATGACATGGGCAATATGACCGCGTGTATGCGCCTGCCCGTCTGTACGTCCGTTCTTTTAGCTTTGTCGTACCTTGTGAAAATACTATATGCTTATCTGCCTGAATGAGATGGATTCTTGCGAGCAAACATCAGTTCCCTCTCTGATAGGTCTATGTCACAGTTTGCTGAGGGGTTGGGCAAGAGTCATGACACATCTTATCACAGCAGTCATATTAAAACTCGTAGAGAAATCCTTTTTTATTTCCTTAGTTATACACGTAATACCATGCAATGTCCGGGCCCTTTAGTAAGGAAGAGAAATATTCGCAGGGCGACGTTTAGCGAGGCGACGTTCGGTGGAGCGATGTTTGACAGGGCGACATTCACCGGAGCGACGTTCGTCTGGGTGCCATAAGGACATTCGGCGGGGCAAAGTTTGGCGGGGCTAATTTGGCGGGGCGCGATAACGACGTTTGTCGTTGTGTCGCTGCAACAGAACAAACTAACGAAATGGTACAAATCAGTCACCATAATTTACAGTATTTTGATTCAAAATAGAAACGCCTGGGGTAAATACTTGATTACTTCAGTGAGAGAGTATACAAACTGAACCGGACGATAATAACATATTTTTGATCGTAAAAGGATACAAACATTAGTGTCATTCAATCATATGGTCAGGGCGAACATATCTTTGCTAAGTCAGATATCATATGAACTTTAACTTCATTGTAAATATTCGAGTGCTTGCATCAATCAGGACTAAGTCAGGCTTTATTTTGTAAGGTTCAGTCGGTAGCATGTTCTTTGTTTAATTATTTACTATAAGCTTACAATTATGTTGTTTGAAATTATGGAAAGATTTATGCCCAAATGCTTATCTCAAATGAAAAATAAGGTTAAAAACGGGGGGAATATTTCAACCGAAAAGCCACATTAAAAGATCGCAATCACTTATACATAGAAGACTTTCATACATTAAATGAATGTATTATGTTGTGTCTCCATGTATAATTACAAAATATAATTGCTGCATGTAACTCAAAGTATTTCCCGATCAATATAGAATAATTATTAATAAGCGTATTGTATCGTCAATTATAGAATGTGTTTGTGTAAAAAACAAAATTGCTTATAAATTGCTTATCGCATCAGCTTTTATCATGAATTTACTGAAGTTTTGAAGGCATTTTCAAGTCCCGTCTCGGACACACAATGCACATAAAAATTTGTTGTCGTTCGGTTATCTCGAAGTAAAACCCTCGATCATTCACAATTTGAGATACAGAGTTTCAACTGTACATATATTTAGCAATATCACACGATTTTTCAACCTCAGGCGTAACAATGTCGAATATTTCCTGGATTTAGTGCAAAATGGCAGTAAGTGTTTTCTTTATTTATATGTACTTGATATGACATATCAAAATATTTATGATTTGTGAACTTCAAATCATTCATTTTGCATAGGGTGTCTTTGGCGTGGAATATTAAAACTGGTTTTCACTCGAAATATTACGATCTAACACTGAAACAAAAAGTATCCTTCAATCATTGTGTGTTTAGTTAAAAATAAAGGTTTTATCATATTTTCTTCCTTTCTCGCATACATTTTGATAATTGCAAGGCCAAGATTTGATAAAATCGATGAAAGGTAGAAATATCTAGTGCTAAACGACACCCGTAATCTGGTCACTTAGAGCTACTGTTGGATAGTGGCTGATATAATAAAATTAATGCCTTGTTCAAACTGTGAAAGGTTACTTGAAGTGATTGTGTTCGATTATCGTTTTTTATATACATAAACACGGATCTGATGGTACAAAGTCGCATTACAAACACAAAAAAATCATGGATGTTATAGGAATACGTTTAGTAAAAGTTTACGTTATTATAGCAGCTTATTTTCATTTTGAATCATGTTGTTTTGAAACATCGGGAAGTTTGTTGAAAGATCCTCGTCATTGGCAACACTGTACGAGACGGGACTCAGATATTGTTTGTAGTATTATACCAGAAGATTTACCGGCGGGTACAAAAACGGTCCATCTTAGAAACGTAAGCGATGCCTATTTCCCTGACAGGACATTGCGAAAAGGATTATTTTTAACAAAAATTGGGGACAAGTTACAAACCTAGAATTTTCTGTCGACAGTGACTGGCTGGATAAACACGAAACTGTGCAATTCTTTGATTCCTCGTGTTTTGCAGGATTGACAAATCTGGAAGTATTACGTATAGATATCTCAACTATTGTTGACTTTAAACCACAAACTTTTACCGGGCTCACTAATTTAAAACTTCTAGACTTATGTGGCTGTCACAGATGTGATTTAGATAATCTTGTGAATTCATTAAACCAGCCTGGTTTTGTACCAAATCTGAAAAGCCTGAACATATCACGCCTGAACAGTTATCGTGAAGGATTAAAACTTACTAATAAGTTTTTCAAATTGATTTTCGACAAGCAAATAAAGGTACTAGATATTAGTTCAACACAAATTCTTTTTATGAATATGTCAGCATTTTTTAAAAAATGCCATTCCTTGGAATATTTCAATATCTCAAGAGTGAAGTTAAATTCTTTCACATACCAGTTTGATCAGTTATGTCCAAATTTAAAAATTGTGGATGCCAGTTACATTACTCAACCTTCGTATGTTATCCCAGATCATGGGCCCGCTTGTATTGTATCATACAAAACCATTCCGTTTGATTTTAACTGGGTATTTGTCAAGAATTTTCGAAGCGTAGAGTATATAGACCTGTCTGCTTTGAAGACTAAACGGACAAAATATTCATTGGAGAACGTAACAGTTTATCTGTTCGGAGCCAGTGAATTTAATAGCGAGCTCGAAGAGCAGGCCAGAAGGGCCTGCTCGAGAATCGAGCTTTACGGTAACGCAAGTATACTTCCACACTTGGTGATGGATTTGAAAAGTTTCGTCGGAAGTTCTTAAAAAGCGCACCCTAACGGATAGGTGCTCACAGGAAGTACTTCTTTCGGGAGTGAATACAGAACTTCTTCAATTGCTAAAAAAATATTCATCACTTAATAATAATGAAAGAATGCTTTCCAGTTGTTTGAAAAAAATATTTTTTTCATTTAAAAGATCAAGCATCGGCCAGAAAATGGTAAAAATGTCATTAATAAGCAGAAAGAATCGGGAACGCGGTAATGACGTCACCGTGACACCGGCTTCCCATAATTTTTGCAACGTATGATATTCACTGTTACAGGTATGGTGACACTAAATGTAGACTTTTTCAAGTGAATGGGTTCTCCTGAATTCTTGTGAGTAGGGAATAGTTTCTGTGTGACAAATAAATGATGCATATATTTTTAGCTAAATCCGATTTCTTTGAGCTCGTTTTGAGGCTTTGCCTTATTTCATATTATGAGAGTTTCTGATCTTACGTGAAAATCAATTAGACAGACTTAATTTGAAACTTATTATACCGAACTTTAGAGTTGTGAAGATTGATTTGTCCGGATGTAATAGGGAATCAATCGAATCCCACTACGGTAACATACGAGGGTATCCAAACAACACATACTATCCAAATAAAAAAGTATGGAGTTCCGGTTCAGACCATGGGCGTGCGACGACCCCGATGAAATTCGGGATATCACGGTCTTCGTTAATGTTAATAAGCGTCCGTCAGATCAGTAGGCGAAACGCAATATCCGCACAATAAGATGTCTGCGACTCGAAAGAATATATTTAAAGTAAGCTGTTAATTTTGTTGCGTCAGAAGCTAATCAGCCGGTAACGTGACTACACTGATATAATTTGTCATACAAACATGCTTTGTTCAATACTGAGTAGCATTTTTAAACGGCGACATTTTAAACATTTTTATATTTAGCGTGAGAGTGGATGCACGTTACACTGGCGCCGACATTTTGAAAATTTGAGGAAACAAAAACATTCTCCAACGAGTTCTTTAGCTCGGGGAATGAGAATAGATTCACCTTATTGTCGCTTTTCAGATCGTATTTAATTCCTTTCCGGTACTTAAGTTTCTTTGAACTTCTTTGTTACTATGCCTATATTGAATTTTTAAAATTAAGAAATCCGTGATTTTACTTGCAGGCATGACTGATTAATGGAATTATTTTACTTTTATATAGAATATGGACGGCACTCCATTACAGCATGTGCATGGTTGGACCTGTTGACATTTTTAGAAACGTGAGTAACTAACTTTCCATTGTATAATAATAATGTAAACATACACCCCACCCATAAAAAGCATAGAAATTCCTTATTTTTTACATTTTTATTTATTCATCAATTTGAAATGGGCCTTTTAGATTATTATTTCTTAAGGCTCACTGCATGTATACACAGTAATTAAGTTGAGCTTATTATTCTGCCGATAAGCTGTGCTCGGCCTAAATATAGCATTAAAGGGAATCGGATCGGCTTTTAGAAAAAAATATAGATTTTAAACAGGCTGGTAACATTGCCCGATCGGGCATTCGACATTAAAACTAACATTTTTTGAAAAATAGTAAAGATATTTCTTTCAAACTTGGTTGTCTTCAGTTTTGGTAGAATTATTTCCCCCTTTCAGATATTTATGACGCATAATTTTTGAAGTCCAAAAAATTATGTGTAAATGCATTACATTATGCTATAATGGTGTTTGTTTCGTACATTCCACACTCATTTGACACCGTGCAAATTGTCAACAGTCGAGTTAGCGTTGATAAGCGCAACTTGGCACAGACATGCAATTCGGCTCGATCTTTCTTTGGAATATATGTAATACTGTTTACATGTCGTACTGATACAACCACATTTTAAAATAAATTCGTATTGATACATCCACATTTTAAAATAAAGTCATATCTGATCCCTAACAAGTTCGTATTAAATTACAAAAATACAGCCCTTATCTGGAGTTCTGAAGCATGCTCGATTAGTTGGTCAGAATTATGAAGGAATTGAATTCAAACTGTTCCATAAATGCAAGAGTTTAAGAGTTAGTCAGAACCATAATCATGCAGAAGATGTAATTACTTTCACAAATCACAGGGCTCAAATTTTGGACTCGCTAAATGCAAGTCAATTTCATGGAATGCAAGTTAAGATAAAAATTTCACACTATTTTGTAAATACAGATAATAGTCAAAATTGTTGCAGTTTTTGTTAATGTTTGTAGATTCGCTTTCATTTGAGGATAACAGAAAACACAACATCTTTTTTGGTTAGCCATTTTTTTGTTGAATGGATTACTGATTATAAAGAAATGTAGAGGTCTATCTTATAATTAAATCTAGAACGCAGGCTATCTTACTGATTCGTACATGTATACAGTTGAATCGCTATTTATAATATTAGGTTCGAAAATTTGCCTTGCCGTAGTTTCAGCCAGTAGTTAAGTTACGCCATCAATGATGCGTTCCGAATTACTTTGAAGGTCATTTTGAGTTATAAAGCACAAAATTGTACACCAAGGAAAACCGTGCAAACAATATTGATGTTCTCGCATGATTTTTTAGGATATTCTAACATTCTTAATTGAAAGTCTAAATTTGCAAGTAGATTTTAGATTAAGCAACAAGAAAAAAAAGCTACATGCTAAAAATTTGCAGTACATTGGTCAAAAAAATTAAATTTGAGCTCTGCAAATGCAAACTGAAGCCGCTCACATTACTTTTTGGTCCGATGCATTCAGTTCCTGTTCTCCTAGGAATCCCCAGTCGAGCATGTCCCAAACAATATGATGAAGTATTTTGAGGCTATGAGCTAGACCAGTTGTTTTATGGTTCAAAATTCAGCTTTAAGTTTGGGCATGTGAAATTGGTGTCAGGCTTGGAAAATTTCCTATCTGGTTGCCAGCATGGTTATATATAGTTGAAATCTGAATTTTGTACACTGCACACATACTCAAATACGTTTAAAGTCATACGTTTATGAATCATGACCGTCAGATACCAATAAACAATTGTAGCATTTTGTCGGCTCCTGTGTTCATACTAAACTGAGGAAGGCAGAGCAGATTCTTCTAGCTGCTTTACCAGTCTGTTTTTGCCTTTTCATGGTACCGAGCAAAGTAAAAGTCATAGATCACCAAGTCAAAAAGGTACCTGGAATTCACTGGGTTAAAGTAATGTTCATACCTGTCAAGACACACGCATTTGGGCCTTAGATCACGGCCACACGCCCACTATTCAAGGTCACATGCATGTTAAAGAAATAAAGCAGTCAATTGTTTTTTTCTTAGAAAATTATTTAATCAAACATGCAAGGTGACGTTGACACAGTGTTTTTATACCGTATAATACAGCTTTTACATTCACCGGTGCAACATGTAATTTCTACCGCATGAATAAACATTACAAAAAGTAAACATGGAGGGAGACTATTCAAGACCAGATCTATTGTGTGTTAAAAGTCTAAATTTTCTATGTGAGGGCGTTTCCGGCTTTTAAGGATCATCGCCCTCCAGACCCTCACGAGGGAAATCTTCCCTTCGAACTCCGATCACACTCGTGGCCTTTGTGGAGCCTTGGCAGCTATGAATATTTGGCTGTTCTGGCTGGTCAGTCGTGTAAACAAACCTACTCATACAGTGCCTTTTCTTTTTTCAAAACTGAAATTTTTAACCGCAATTTACTTCGTTTCATTATACATTTTGACAAAATTTGCTACTGTTTTATTTTCATTAAAAAAGTTTTATTTAACAAATTTCTCCCGCCATGCCAATGATATAATTGGGGTCATCTTATTGGCATGAAAATTGATAAACTGCAAAAGGATGTTAGCTCTTAGACCTTTGAAATTTCAAAACAGCTGGTTGTCCATGTTTTCTTAATTTGCTCACCTTTCACTTTTCAGGCATCTTGGTCTATTATACAGATTATTGTTGTACTGCTCCAAAGTGCTTGTTCACAGACTGAAACCACTTGCTTGCGGCTCATAAGGTATTTCTATCTTTCTGTTTCTTTATTATAGAGTTGCAGCTGTGCACCATGGGAAGCAGTTTCAATCATTCAAAAGGCATGATATACTGTATACAAATTATTATTTGTGTGAACAGTTTTTTGCGATTGAGTCAGTGCATAGAATCAAATACCAAAGAACATTAGGCGTAAAAAAAATGTCTGTTTCCTGTATCCTGACCTACCATAAATTTTTGGCCCGACCCTAAATGGACGGTCCGTCCGCCTTTGTCTTTGAGAACATTTTTTTTTGCAAAACGGCACTTTTTATGCTTTAAACATGGACAATGGTGTTATAAATCAACTTACTGATGCTCTAGAGGCATAACCCCTCTATTTGTATTCATTTTTTGACACAAAAATAGTTTCCAAAAAGTCTCCCTAAAAATAATTTTAAAAAATCCAAAGAAAAAGTTTTTCCGACCTACCTACCCTAATTTTTTTAGCATGTTACCGGAAACAAATTTGTTTAAGACCTTAGTAAAGACTCCATTTCATTTTCTTGATGATAAAGCATTTCTGGACAAAACAATAAAATTTAATACATGTATGTAAATTTAAACAATTATTAGCTTGATCACCTGTCACAGGGTGACAACATGAGTTGATGTCCGTCATGTGCCAACAATTTGTAAAAATCTTCTTCAGAATCACTGGGCAGATTTACACCAAACTTCACAGAATGATCATGGGGTGGTCCTCTTTCAAAATTACCCAAAGAATTTAATTCCATATAGAACTCACGGAAAAGAAAAACTTTGAAAATGATTTCTTGTCAGAAATTGTTAGCCGGCAGGGCTTTTCATCCTTATATGACAGAGGCCTATATTCGGCCACTTCCCAATCCAAAAATATTGCATTTTTCCCCCAACATCCCAAAATGCAAGGTAACATTTCCCAAAAATCACATCAAAAAATGGTGTAATTTTATTTGTAAACATTTTAGTGTTACCGGAGGAAGCGGTTCTCAGATATTGATTTTTTAGCTCACCTGTCACAAAGTGACAAGGTGAGCTTTTGTGATAGCGCGGCGTCCGTCGTCCGTCCGTGCGTCGGTAAACTTTTGCTTGTGACCACTCTATAGGTCATATTTTTCATGGGATCTTTATGAAAGTTGGTTGGGGTCTCTTTTTATCAATTTACAATATTTGATTTCTGTTTTACAGGTTCACTTCTTGAGAGCAGGCAGCTACAAAATGGAAGATCAACAAATCCAGTATACTTGAAAAGCAAGAAAGAAACACCAGAAAATATAAAAAGACAGAAGAACAAGGGAACTTTAATAAAAAAAAAACTTTTAAGGATAGGAATTCAGGATTTATTTAGAAACTAAATATATTTTGAGAACAGCAGTGTTTGACTAAGCTCTGTTACTTTAAGAGATAATGTATTATCACATTGGTTTCGTTATTGTCGAACCCGCTTGCGGAAGCGAAGACATAGTTGTCCAAATGTCTATTCGGTGTATGTGCGTGCGTCCGTCCGGATTTGTTTGTCTGGACCATAATTTGGACATGCATGGAGCAATCTTGTTTATATATGGTATGAATGTTAACATCAGTGAGACGGAGTGTCATGCGCAAGCCCCAGGTTCCTATCTCAAAGGTCAAGATCACACTTACAGGTCAAAGGTCAAATTCAAAAATGACTTTGTCCGGAGCATTTCTCTTCATGCATGGAGGGATTTTGATGTAACTTGGCACAATTGTTCACCATGAGATGGAGTGTCATGCGCAAGAACCAGATCCCTAGGTCTAAGGTCAAGGTCACACTTAGAGGTCAAAGGATACAATAATGACAACTTTGGAGCATTTCTTCTTCACGCATGGAGGGACTTTGATGTAACTTGGCAAAAATGTTCACCACCATGAGACGGGGTGTCTTGCGGAAGAACCAGGTCTAAGGTCAAGGTCACACTTAGAGGTCAAAAGTCAGATACAAGAATGGCTTTGTCTGGAGCATTTCTTTTTGATGCATAGAGGGATTTTGATGTAACTTGGCACAATTGTTCATCATCATGCGACGGAGTGTTATGCATAAGATCCTAGAATTACTTCCATTGTTGTTTTCTATAAATAGCTTACATTTGTAACTTGTTTATTACTGGTCGTAGGGAAAAATCAGACCACTTTCTGTAGTACAACATGCATGTTACAATCCAATTTTCAGGTGTATTTTGACCTATCTCTGCTGGTGCGGATTTTTATGTGGACTTAGAATTTTTTTTTTAATTTTACGTTCCTTTGTTGTTACTGTAAATAACTTATATTGTAACTTTTTGCAATCTCTTTTATTTGGCATAAATGTTTGCCTCAATGAGACAAGGAGTGTCATGCACAACTCCCAGTCCTTTTGACAGCTGGAGGGCTTGACATATTGCCCGTGGGCATCTAGTTCTCATATTTTTCATGAGATTTTAAAGAGAATGTTCTGTTATACCCCCATGTAGTAAGCTTGTCTGTCTTTCAGTCAGTAGGTTTTCATGGCTTCCAGATGATAACTCATGAAAAGCTTGACCGATTTAAATATTATTTGGTACATAGTTACATGTTCGACTTTGGGGTCAGTAAGTCAAAGGTCAAGATAACTTGCAAATGCTTTGGCCTGGGATCATAGCTTTTGTAACACAGGTGTAACATGATAAAATACAGGTTGTTTGAATTTGAGGTCAATAGATCAAAGGTCAAGGTCACTGTGATTTTGAACAGTTGAACCGTTTCCGAATGATAACTTCAATTATCCCAATCAATTTCGATGACAAACAGTCGCCGCATATACATTTATGTAATCGACTCGAAAAACTTGCACCCTGTTTAATGTACACAGATCAATACACACAGACACGCGACCTTGATTACATGACATAACTAGCGATAGCGAGAAACGGCCGATTGATGCTTTAATTGCTTGTCAATCAATCGCAATTTCGGCGTGTGATTAGTGGAATAGGGCGGGGCTTCACAAAGGGCATTTAGAGTGGCGCAATTACACATCGAATGGCGCTAAATACGGGCAGGAGGGCGCAAGAAAAAAAGGGCGGGGCGCTCCGCCCTTCTAAATCTCTCTGGATACAACACTTGAGCCCTTGAGCCTAGGATGATAAAGTTTGGTACACAGGTGTCACATCATGAAATACAGGTCAAGTTTTACTTTGAGGTCAGTAGGTCAAGGTCACAATAAGGCAAAACAGTGAAATGTTTTTCAGATTATAACTTGAGAATGCTTTAGCCTAGGATCATGAAAATTGTTAGGGAGGTTGATTATGACCAGCAGGTGACCCCTAATGATGTTGAGGTCAGTAGGTCACAGGTCAAGGTCACACTGACCCGGTTCTTTAAAATGATGCACGGAGGGGCACCTGGGGTCTTCCTCCACCATTAAAACTGGAAAGTCGCCATATGACCGATCCTGTGTCGGTGTGATGTTAAATTCAACAAAATAAATAACGGTTCTTTAAAACGGTTTTTGGACAGTAACTTCAGGATGCTTGGGATGAGAAACACAATATTTAGTACAAGGTTGGTCGTGACCAGCAGATAACCTGTATTGATTTAGAGTTCCAAAGGTCAGGATGACCCGGAACATTTAAACCTTTTCCATACAACAACTTGAGAACACTTGGGCGGAGGATCATGAAACTATGGAGATTGAATTTGAGGTCATTAGGTCATAGCTCAAGAAAATGCTGCTTTGTTATTGGTTTAGTTCTTTGATAAGGCCATAATGTGGGTATAATTCGTCACTCCTGTGACAACTCTAGCATTTTTGCTCACCTGAGCACAAAGTGCTCAAGGTGAGCTTTTGTTTATCGCCCTGTGTCCGTCCGTCGTCAACAATTTGACTGTTAACACTCTAGAGGTCACAGTTTTGACTTAATCTTTATGAAACTTGGTCAGAATGTTACCCTCAATAAAATCTTGGACACATTTGATGTTGGGTCATCTTGAATCAAAAACTAGGTCACCAAGTCAAATCAAAGGAAAAGCTTGTTAACACGGTAGAGGTCACATTTAAGATTATATCTTCATGACACTTGGTCAGAATGTTAATCTTGATGATTTCAAAGTCCAGTCTGAATCTGGGTTATGTAGAGTAAAAAACTAGGTCACCAGGTCAAATCAAAGGAAAAGCTAGTTTACACTCTAGAAGTCAAATTTATGACCTTATCTTAATTAAACTTGGTCAAAATGTTGATATTAATGATCCATAGATCAGATTCAAATCTGGGTCAAGTGGGGTCAAAAACTAGGTCACCAGGTCAAATCAAGGGAAAAGCTTGTTAACACTCTAGAGGTCACAATTTTGGCCCAATCTTAATGAAACTTGGGCAAAATGTTTTCCCTCAATAAAATATTGGACAAGTTTGATATTGGGTCGTCTAGGGTCAAAAACTAGGTAACAGGTCAAATCAAAGGAAAAGCTTGTTAACACTGTAGTTGCCATATTTGTGACCATATCTCAATGCAACTTTGTCAGAATTTTAATCTTGATGATCTATAGACCAAGTTAAATCTAGGTCAGGTTGGATTAAATACTAGGTCGCTAGGTCAAATCAAAGGAACAGCTTATTAACACTCCAGAGGCCACATTTATGACTGCATCTTCATGAAACTTAATCAGAATGTTAATCTTGATGATCTTTCAGTCAAGTTTGAATGTGGGTCATGTGGGGTCAAAAACTAGGTCACCAAGTCAAATCAAAGGAAAAGCTAGTTAACTCTTTAGAAGCTACATTTATGATCATATCTTAATGTAACTTGGTCAGAATGTTGATCTTGATGATCTTTATGTCAATATGCCAGGTGAGCGATACAGGGCCATTATGACCCTTTTATTTATTTGTTCTTGTTGTAAGAGAAATTGTACATTTTAGAATACAGATTACAGCAAGTCACATTTTCTTTATTTTGACAATACTAATTTCAAAGCCTGACAAAAGCATCCAGTAGTGTTATTAAAAGTTGTTATTCACAGTTCAGCTATATTTCATGTATGGATAAAACAAATTATGTGATCTGTGATTATTATAAATGTGTATACAGATAAAACTTAAACATGTGAACAGTTTATTCAATAAATAAAGTGTAATGCAAATCTTTGTGATGTGTATATAAAAGCAAAATTAGGATTTGTTTTACGAGTAATTTCAGAATTACAATTAACACAAATAGAAAAAACCAAGCCTGCACAAGAAGGCTAATATGTCTCCCTAGACTGAGCTCTTAACCTGCCGTGGTGCAAATAGATTGTTAATGTGTGTCTGTTAAGTCTTGTTAACAGTGAGTTGCAATGAGCTGTTGTGATCACCTTAAGTCTGTCATTGTGCTTCTCAACAATTTGCCTGTTATTAAACACCCTAGTAGACAGTTTTTTTTAAATGTTAAAGGGATGAGTTGAAGTCTGATCGATTCCCGATTGGGGCAGTGCCTTATTTCATATTATACGTTACCTTCATCCCGGAGCCATTTCAAGTTTTTTATCTTTGACATGGATTGATATATCAAGAAACAATTTGAACGATATGATGATAGCAAATTTTAATCTATTCGGCGAGATCTTCAGAAACTTAAGTCAGTTACGTTACATCAGTCTAGCCAACAATGATCTAACTGACCTACCACGAGACATATTTGAATTCAATATTAAAGCAGAGATTATAGATTTTTCAAATAATCAGTTGACTCAGTTTCCATTTGAAAGCAGATATTTGAATGATTTAAAATATCTCAGACTATTAAATCTAACAAGTAATATGACAAAACACATTGATGCTGCTTCTTTGAAATCCATCGATAACTTTCAATTACTTTTGAAGCGCAACCCGATCTCTTGTTCCCACTGTGATTCCCTTGACTTTATAGACTGGCTTTTGACCTCAGTATCAACGAACAAATACGTGTTCGATATGCAATGTGAAAATGAGAATTCGGAACAGATTTATATAAGTAAATATGTCATTAGGAATTTGCAAGAAATTTGTAACAGGCCCAATGTTATCATTATCTCGTGTATTGCTTCTGTAGTAGTAATTATAGTGTTTCTAGTTGTATTACTTATAATAAAACGATACCGACGACGATGGCAATATAAACTTGAAATGGAAGACCGAGTTGCTCTCATAAGACAGGGTGCAGAACGGTATCAATTTGCTGTCTTTTTATCATACTGCAGCAGAGACGATGATTTCGTCAGGAACTTTGGCTACCAACCTTTAAATGAACATCTGCAAAATTTAATTGGAGAAGACAGAGACCTTGTATGTGAAGGGGATAGAAATTTTCAACTTGGCCGCCCGATACCTGAACAAATTTCAATACTTTTGAGAAAGTCTTCTGCGGTAGTAGTACTTTTAACAGACAATTACAGTCTTAGTGTTCATTGTCGAAATGAGTTTGATCAGGCTTTTATGTTAGAGAAGCCCATAGTGTTGATGGTAAAGGATCAAGTAGATACTGATTTAATGACACCTCTGATGCGGGATGTATACGAGAAAAAAACACGGATTCTGTGGACGCGAGAAAATGGACATTATGTACTGAAAACGTCCTGGGAGAATGTCTGTAATTCTATAGTTGAACTTGTGGAGAGGAAATGATCATTCAATGTCATTGCATATTTCGCATATAAATGGAAACCAACAGGCTATAAGCAGCACAAACACTTCCTAGTGACCACCAAATAATCACCATTACGAACTTCCCCCCTATATAAATAGAGACACGCAGGATTTCGAGCATTGCAAATCCTTCCCATGTAAATGCAGATCAGCAGGCTATCAAGCATTACAAACCTTTGCCATATTGTCATATATTAATGCAGACCAGCCGGCTATCAAACATTACAAACCTTTGCCAAATATAAATGCAGACCAGCAGGCTATCAAGCATTACAAATCTTTGCCATATATAAATGCAGACCAGCTTCAAACCTTTGCAATATACAAATGCAGACCAGCAGGCCATCAAGCATTACAATTCTTTGCCATATATAAATGCAAACCAGCTTCAAACCTTTGCAATATATAAATGCAGACCAGCAGACCATCAAGCATTACAAACCTTTGCCATATACAAATAAAGACACACAGGCTAGCAAGCATTACAAACTTTTGCCATATATAAATGCAAACCAGCAGGATATCATCATCAAGCATTACAAACCTGTGACATATACAAACGAAGACCAGCAGGCCATCAAGCATTACAAACCTTTGCCATATATACATGCAGACCAGCAGGCTATCAAGCATTACAAAGTTTTGCCTTATAAATAAAGACCATTAGGCTACAAGCAGCACGACCTTTTTACATGTAAATAGACAGTATGATTTAGCATAAACCTTTGCATTTTAATAAAAAAACAACCAAATATAAAGCATCACAAGCCTTTCCCATGTAAGTACAGACAATAGGTCATGACACTTTTCAGCGACCATGTGAACAAAGACCACCAAGTAACTAGCATCACAAATTTTGCTCTTGTATATAGAGACCTATGCAATAACAGCTTAATTTTGTACATTTATGTTTTGTCTTTTTTTTTTGTTTTGTTTGCTTCATTTTAGTGCATACAGTATGAGCCTGAACTATTTTGGTTTGATTTAGTTTTAGTTTAATATGTTTGAATATTTTATGACATTGTTTATAGTATATAACTGAATCAGTCGGAATTGTTTTTGCATGACTTTATATGAAATTTTAAATGATATATTTCGATGTTATTTGTATAATCATGATATGCTGATTTTTTGAAAAAAGGACTTGCTTGAATAGTTCGCAATTTGTGTTTGTTTTGGATACGAGTCTTTGAAAATAAAATCGGTTACTCGAATGATGATTTGATTTGCTGGTTGCTTTGTTTCCATATGAATTTATTAATGATATTTTTTGACGAACTGGTAACAATTTATGGTGTGTACTTTTGAATTCAATCTCACATTCGTGTTAAAAACAATATGTGGTTTCTGCTTTAAGGTTTGATATTATATAATATAATAGTTAACTCAGTGATGTCCGACTTGAAAGTTTAGTACGTTTCTAGTTCACTGAAACATTCGATCATAGCATTAGATAATACGATATAATGTAGAAATTACACATCAAATGTAATTACCTTGGCTAAATGTAAAAACTAACTAAGCATGTAGAACTTCACAATTACATGCCATGTAATAACAATCATTTGTTAAAATTTGCCTGATTTTATATTGCTGGTATAATTAATACTGTAGATCGTTATACATTTACTAAATGTGTTCATTTTTACACACTGATTATTCTTTTTTATTCCACAGCTGAAATTTGAATATATTAATACAACTTTAAGAAGTCAACTGCTAATCAATGCATGTTTTATTTTATGCTAACTAATGAAATACTGTATTCTATCAGTTAAATATTCTTATTTATCCTACCTTCATGCAAAATAAAGGCAAAAATCAAGGGGTCAGATAAATTTTGCTTTATCTGGTCAGTGACTAAATAAAGCTTGGCGGACTACTTTTTTTTTTTTTTTTTAAAACGACGCCATCTTGTTTTTGAAAATAACTGCTAAAAGACATATTTATGCAATTATTTTCATAAACGCGCTTTTATTAGGTATGTGAGACCATCACAAATGTATCGTGTATGCATACCGTACTTGCAATTACTACAAAAAGTTTTTATAACGGAAACGCTCGGAGAAACGGAAAGTGACTCATGTATAGCGTTTGTTCAGAATTTTAGCTTTCTACTCGTCAATCTAGGAATATATTGCATCTGTAATGGAGTGTTATTGAATAAAATCATTGAGGAAACGGTTTGCCTGTTCGTTTTGTCAAGCGGCGATATGGCGTGTATATAAGTCTCGTCAATCGTTTGCTTGGTGAGGATGGGCAATCCGACATTCAACTAAACTTCGGACAAAACTTCACTTGGCAGCAAATTAAAATATTCTTTAATGTTCAGCAGAACAGAGAAGTCAGACACAAAGCAGAACAAGGTTAGCCTTTGTTTTTCGGCTCTAATTTTATAATATTTTTATTTTAAAGACCTGTTTGTGTAATTGTGGGGCGTATTAATTTCTGTGCAAGACAGACTCAGATCTAGTTGGTGGTAAATTTTGAATTTTAATTAAAGAATGATTTTAGATCAGAAGGTAGGATAAATAGAACATTAGGTTACTGTCTTATAAATTTAAATTTATTAAGTTCGTCTACGAAAAAATAAAAGTCTCGGCAGAGCCTCGACTTTTATATTTTCTCCGACTCACTTAATAAATTTAAATTTATAAGACAGTAACCTAATATTCTCTATATCTCATCACTCACACTGTGAAAATATGAAATCTATATTTTCACACTGTGAGAGATATAGCTCCACCCTCCTCATACATTGTGTATGAATTTTAAATTATTTGCTTAAAACAGGATGAAAACTGTAGTCGCACTTTGTTCTTTATAGTATATTTCTCGATTTGAATTATTTTACTGAATGAGAATTTCATAACGTTATGCTGCAAAAATAAAATAAAAATGAAACGTTATGCTGTGTGCGTCTTTCTAACGTCACAACACGTCTGACGTCATGTCTGTTTACGCGCGTCTGTTTCCCACGCTGAGATCAAAAATTGTTGCAAAATGCACATCTCAACGTAATTGAGCATAAAATAAAAAGAAAATTTGTTTGTTTTTCGTGAATATGGAATATATCTCACCTCGATGTGAGAAAATGTTCACATTTTCTCACTTCTCATGAGATATATTCCATATTTACCCAAAAACAAACAAATATCCTCTGTTTATTTCGTTTTTGTCTCAAATATGTGTAATAGGGTTTCATATAACATATTTCTTTTGTTTGAATAGCATATTTATATGAACAGAATGATACAATTAAAGTTGTTTTATAGTACGTTAGATGTAGCTGTGCGTGAAATATCAAGGGTACAAGTGTGCTGGGACATTAAACTTGGACCTACAACAACACGTTTTGTCTGTTCATCACAAATATACCACCTGGTAAAGAAAACTGATTGAGATTAAACAGTTCTCCTAGTCTTTGATATGAACATTTGTTTTCAGTCTTTGATTTGTACTGTGATGTTTCTGACAGTAATGATAAATGTATCAGTAAGAGATGGAACTGATTCCAGCAGTTCTTCCTCATTATTAATACTCTTACATATCTTGGTCCGGCTTATGACCCTGGCTTAACCAGTGTGTAAACAACATAGTGTTATGTAGTTTTCTCTTAACGACTTTTTAACTTCAGCTTAAAAGACAACGACTATTCATGAATTACTGTCAACTTAAATTTGTACGTATAACGTATCAAGCATAAATATATCTCTTCTTTAAATGGCAGTTGCATAGTTGTGAATGAACAGTTGAAGGATGAACCTTTTGTAAAAATAGAAACTAAATATTTTTCACTTTTTACATGTTTATTAATTCTGTATAGTAAATAGCATACTTTTTTTCTATACGCAATAATGATAATTGCTATTATAAAACAAACAGTATGATTATAAATTCTAATGAAACATGCATACTGAGCATCAAAGCATAATTTTAAGTAAATCAAAGCAAAATCATAAACAAAAGAGATATTCACTAAACAAGACACGAAATATGAAACGTTCTGCATCATCTAAATTATTAAAACCTTCATAATATTATATTGATGGGCATTAAATAATAGTTATATTTTGAACATAATTAAGTCAATAGAGTTTCCCTGGCGAAATTATGAATGGATATTGAAAAATAATTGCACAAAAATAAAATGTAAGTGTCTTGTAGTAGTATGTGATTCCAATGATAATTATTACAACGTAATGTTTCTGCTTAATGTAGTTTTGTTAACTGACGACAACACACAATGACCTACTTAAATTTAGACAAAATCTACCATTTCCGAATTCATTATTTCACGGGATGGCCTGTCGTTCGCGACAAGAATGTGTACACGTCCCCGGACAATGTACAATGAATGCCTTTAATAATGCTCCTACCTCAATAAAACCCGCCCGCTTAGCTCAGTAGGTAGAGCGTCGGTCTACGGATCGCGGGGTCGCGAGTTCGACCCTCGGGCTGGGCGTTGTTCTCCGTGACTATTTGATAAACGACATTGTGTCTGAAATCATTAGTCCTCCACCTCTGATTCATGTGGGGAAGTTGGCAGTTACTTGCGGAGAACAGGTTTGTACTGGTACAGAATCCGGGAACACTGGTTAGGTTAACTGCCCGCCATTACGTGACTGAAATACTGTTGAAAAACGGCGTTAAACCCAAAACAAACAAACAAACAAACAAACCTACCTCAATAGACATTTTGATAAAACCACACAAGTTTGTGTTCAATAAATTGTGTGAATCTATGGTACTAGTCTTTCTTGGTTTAAACATATTTATTTATCAAGATATACATTACATATAACATACATACATATAACATCCATACAATACAAATATCAAGACAAGTGGATTGAATTGAAAGCTGCTAGAGCTTATAGTAATTCTCTCCACTACATATTAATAAGTATCGGTACAAGGTTATGGCGGTTAAAATTGATTATAATAATAAATCTCGACCAAAGTTGAATATATCCGTTGATTACTACGATTGTTATAATAAAAACGAAGTGTAAGTATTGACACGAAACAGTCTAAGGAAAAGATTAGGACATCTAGAAGTAAGTGAGGTTGTTAGAGAAGCGATATTAGAGGTTGAGGTCGGTGAGATAACTAAGATTTACAAGACTTCAGTCAAAACGTTCTGATTTCTCTATGTATATGTTGACAGCTTGGAATATATTTTCATTAGAGTTATCCGATAAAGATGTATTTCCAAACAGCAAAGTCTTTAGAGAGGCAGTGCACTGTACGCTAACGGAGTTAATTAGTGGAACTCTGATTGTATCATATTTTCTGCAGCGGAAAAAGAAATGTGTTTTTGTTTCCCGCTCTCCGCAAGTGCACAGAAGCGATGGAATCATATTTTTTGAAAAGAGGTCATCTGCAAGTGAGCTACAATTTGTACGGAGACGGGCGTGGAGAATCTGCATTCTCCGCTTACCTGAAAAGAAATACGATGGCACATTGTTAACTGGCATAAAGAGTTGTCTTTTAAAGGAGGAAAGAGTTGGCGCGTTACGAAGTGATATTGGAAGATCATTAAAGGTTCTAGTAGTTGAAGGAAGAAAAGCGTCATAGTATTGTGATGTTCGTGCTCTTGGTACTCTAAAATCTTCATTGTTGCGCAGACGGTATGTTTCTTTGCGAACAGAGGGTGGACAAAGTTCAGAAAGATATGACGGAGTTAGATTTGACTTCATCTTGTAGAAGAGTATGAGTTTATGTTTTTGACGCCTGGACTCAAGAGTGTCCCATCCAATCTCGTTTAGACGTTTTTGTATACAGACTAGTTTTATAGCGCCAGTGACAATCCGAGCAGCCTCATTTTGAGCGTTTCAACACGTAACACTTATCTGCCAAATATTTTATTGTGGGCTCAAATCTTGACGTCGCTATGCTGTGTTAATGTTATTTTTTTCATGTTTTGCGATTATCTTTCGTTCGTTTTTACATTGATTTGTCATTCGTAGATATTGCATTAAAGTGCGCTGCTTGAATTACATACTTAATATAATATTTAAATCATTTTATTCAAGATTGAAATATAAAATGATACTTCGAAGTGCAATGAATTTGATAATTATACAGTTATCCTCATAAACCATACACGACACCTTCTCGCATTCGCAGCGTGCTACTGAAAGATTTTATCCGTGCCTTTCTTCCGCGCTAAAGTCGCTTTCGTGTACCAGTTTGATATACTAATTGATGTTTAAATTACATACCTACTGTCGTCAAGCAAATTTACGCATAACGAAATGCAGAAACTGTGTCTTATTACAGTCAATTTTGAACCACTTTTATATTAGGCCATACAATGAAATGTGATAAACGAATAGTGTTACATTTATAGGCCAATATTTACGTTACATTTCGTAGAGGTTCAAATAGAACCAATGAACATGAAAGGTAAATGAAATTTGTTATTACTATTAGACAGTACAGTCATTTAATGTCACTTAAATCCCGCAAATTGTACTTTACACAATAATTAGGGTTATCGTTATCGACAGTGGACTTTGTTGGTGATCAGCCCATTCTAAACGTTAAATTATTGTTTTACAAAACGTAAGTCAGACCACAAGTAGAAAAGTCCTCATCTGTGTGATCGCTACACACCCAGATCAAATGGCTCACCATCTAGTGGGTAAAAAATAATGAGCGTGACACAATTGCACAATGAACATCATACTTATCTTTCAGTCAGAGATAAGTAAAACAATTATTTACGGGGGATACATAAGTGTTTACAAAGTCATTGCAAATGGGCGGGGTATTTTATAATATCAAAACTTGATCGAAATTTATGAACACATACGGCTATAATCTATAAGATGCTTCATGATATGCTTTAAAATATAGTTTGTTTATGTTAATAAAGAAATTATATAAATATTTTGTTTAAGCTATTTCAAAAGATTAATAAACATATGGAAAACTTTATGTTGGAAGTTGTTTAAAATTTGACATTATTTCTATTACATCAACTGTCTACTTGAAACTTAACACTAGATGTACATGAAAGGTGATACCGCAATCTATCTCTGGACGAATTTTAAAGCGCAGAATTTATTCAACTGTTGAAAAAATTTTAACTGTGTTAAAGGTGAACTTTTAAATATGATATTTCTATATTAATTCGGTTGAGGGCACGAATTAATGTGTCGCTTGTTCAGCGGAATTTACGCACTGTATGAACATTTACAATTTCTTTTATCAATTTTATCTTATTAATAAGAAAATTATTCGTGCAGATAATGCGAAGGTATTAAGCTTTGGCAACTAAATAGTCATCAAATACTAAATATCTATTTGTATTTGAAACAGTGACGAATTTGTTATTAACTTCGCAAATTTAATATATTTGTTTAGTAGTAGAACTAGTTTTATTCCGTTGCTTCGTTAAAACTAAGCTACAATTTATATTCAATATTATGCAAAAGACAATAACTCTTTATTTGCAGAGTTTGGATCGTTCTAATATATTATTTGCATATACAGAAAAAGATTGTGATTGTTAGGTGAACTGCCTGAGGTGTTTAATAATAAAAACATTGAAAAGTAAACGAAGGGCTGAGTATAACCGAAGAAACATTCTATGAACTTCAATTTTGTACAAAGTCATTTGTTTAAGCGTATAAAATTTACTTAGTGAAGGAATGAGTTATTTAAGCTAATTTGAGAGTGATTATTAATCAAAAATGAGTGTAGAATGCGTTTTAAAACCGCCGATAAAGTTATTTTTAAGAAACATATAAAAAAATGGGGAGTGTATTAAACTAAAATTTATTTGGGAAAAAATAAAATATGAACCGGCGCTATTTGCAAATCATCACGCGATTTTAAACGCAAAAAAACAACATTAATTTTACGATCAATTCTCTATAAGCACCAACAAAGGGCCAGAAACTCATAATCTCAGAATAGCTTCATATTTGCACCTTCGTTAGTATTCAGGGTATAAATGAAGAAAATATGAAGGATGGAAAGATAGGAATCAGCCCTGGTTACCATTCTTATACTTACATTGTTAACAAATCATGCCACAAAAATAAGTTTAGGCTATCAATCTTACAAATTCTACAGGCCAAAAGACCCGTCCAAGAAAATTTGTTATTCGCCTTCTGACAAAATGCAGTTTTTGATCTTAATCTGAAATATCCTCAAAAAGCACTGAAAGATCATATAGTCAAATCAATTCAGCTTTAAACTTTACTGGAAACATGACTTATCAATAATTTAATTATTTTTCGTTATTTTGATTGCTGATCTTGAAATATTTTATTCGAACGATGCCATTTTGTTTTTGTTTTAATGAATAACGTCGGGGAAAGGACCACAGTAGATATTTTTGCACCAATGTTGTTTATACGAATATAAAAAAGTTCTTCCATATCAAAACATATAGAACATGCAAATATTACAGTGTCATATTTTGAACAAAATACATGTAGTTTTTAATGCGGTGCTACAAATACTTTAAGCCTTTATCAGGATTTGATAATTTATTAAGGGTTCTGCTATACCTCACTTGGTCGATATCATAAAATTGAATCCAAAACGAAACGTTGACCTTTTTTAGTGTACCGTATTAACTATTTGTGTCAATATTTGTATACAATTATTTTAAAATACCTTATTGTGTAACACATTTATAATACCTCGGCCACGAAATATTGATATAATCTTTGATATAACCTTGAGCTGCACAACGTTCGACACTAACGTTGAAGTAAGTAAGCAGGGTCTTAATGTGGTTCTCTCAAGGAACTCGAAAGTCATTCTCCGAATGAATATTGCTTTATAAAGCTATGAAATAATGTGAAGTTATTTGAAAATTGCCAGGCAGTCCAGATACAAAAATATTTACATATTAAACTTAATATAAATAAACTAAGTGTAACATTTTTTCTTGATGTGGCCAGGCAGCATAGTATAGTTTCTTAAAAGTAAGGTCATAGAGAACTTATTTGACCAGACTATGATGTAACCTGGTAGTTGATATGGCCAGACTACGACGTAATATTATTTTCTTGATGTTGATTGACAATGAGGTAACGGTAATCTTAATGTGACGGTAATACAAAGACGTACTTCTCCTAATATGGTCTGACAAAACCGTACATATGTTCTAGATATGGTCAGCCAACAACATTAGTTTGCTGTTCATATGACCAGATAATGACATAATTATGTTCTTTTTACAGTCGGAAAATAACGTTTTATTTATACATGATATGTTTTTAATGATATGAATGCCACGTCATTTTCTCTCTAGATATGAACAGACATCGGCATAATTTCTTTTTCTCCTTGATGTTTTGAGACAACGGCATTATCTTGTACAGCCCACCCGCTTAGCTCAATAGGGAAAGTGCAGATCTACGGATGTCGGGGTCGTGAATTCGAGCCCTGGGCGAGACGTATGTTCTCCGTGGCGATTTGATAAAAGACGTTGTGTCTGAAATTATTCGTCTTCCACCATTGATTCATGAGGGGAAGTTGGAAGTTACTTGCGGAAAACAGGTTTGTACTGGTACAGAATCCAGGATCACTAGTTAGGTTAACTGCCCGTCGTTACATAACCGAAATACTGTTGAAAAACGGCTTCAAACACAAACAAACTTGATATGGCTGATTTTCTTGCTATGGTCAGACAATTGCGTAACGTTGTTGTTAATATACACAAACTTTAATTGTTGACATTGTCAGACCACGGCATATTTTGTTCTTGATATGGTCGGGCAATGGCATATTTTATTTTTATTATATTGTTCACCATATGTCTGGCAGTCATTGATGTAGTTTTAATCTGATACAGCGGCTAGAGAACGGCATAATTATCCTATTTTTGATATGGTAACGTGTCCATGACTTTTTTACGATAGTGAAGGACTTTGACGTACCTTTTTCTAGATATGGTTTTACGTAACTATGTGAAGTAGCCATTCGAAGAAAATATCAGTGTTCAACACTTTCATAACATTGACAGTTGTATATTTCACTGTATCAATAACATAAGCGGAATGTTTCCGGTTTTCTGCCAGCTCTAACTAAAATTTCTAGTTTTCTCTTCTAAACCGATCTGTAATTTAAATACGTACTACAGATAATGTCAGATCAAGTAAATAAGGACCAAACTCAAAACATTTGAACTTTTAGGAACGAATGATGGTTGTTATTAAAGATGCTCCAACAGATGGTGTTGAATTTAAATGCATGCGTACTTGTATGCTTTATAAAGCCTATTTTTTTGTTAAGCAAAAGCTGAAAATTTATTGGCAAATCCAAAAACGCGGTTATACAATATTTAATGAGGGACAATTCTGTTTTTAGTTTGATACACAAAACTTACATGATAATTATACGAACTAACTGCTGTTCACAGCTTACTTGAAACTGACCTTCACATCCGCATGTCGAAGTATATACTATCTAAGGACGCAAAGAGAACACCCTAGCATTCTGCACGGAGTCTTTCGGAATGTGGATTTTGTTTCAGGGCCCAGCCTAATATACGACTATAAGTGATAGTTATTTGTTATGTCAAAGCAGATTGATTTGAAAATTCTATTGGAAAATCCCACTTTTTGATGACATTTTCACGAATAGATTTTTTACTAAACTGCTGATTTTAATGTATCCTGTCACGATTATTAACTAACATATGGTCTTTAACATGGTTAGATAAAATTATAGTTTGCATGTTTTTGAAATATTTGACCATGATTTAAGGGATTCGCACGTTTCAAGCTGATTTTGAGACATTATTTACAATATATAACGTGTCGATCTTTTTGCAGTAAGTGTGAATTTATACTACGCAATATCATACCAGACTGATAAGTCTGACATCCAAACAATACAATAGTACAATATTAAAGAAGTTACCTTTAATCCCAGATTCAAATTCAGTTCTCCACTTAAACTTAAAAGGGAAACATAGTCAGGGTGGGTCGATTGGAATATCAACTGTCCTGTCTGAGTATCTTATCGTAAGTTAACACGACACAAAACTTAATTGCTATTTGAGAAGATCCCATGTTACTATTTTAGTAACTGAAATTATGTCCCAATATGAGAGCTCTACTTTAAAAGGAAGATACACCAAGTCGTTATTTTATATTATACCTAAGTTATATCCAGAAAGAGAAGATTCCCTAAAAGTTTTAAGTATGAAAGGGGAATAAAATTATGTCTCAGCAAGAGAGCTCTACTTTAAAAGGAATATAACCAAGTCGTTATTTTATATTGACACTAAAGTTAGTGAAGATTCTTTAACAACTTTAAGTATGAAAGGGGCATGTTTCTGTCAAAATTACAATTAGAGTTATGGGGATTGTAACCACACATGCAGATGATGATTATTAGGAAATAGTTTTAATTTTAAGTCATTACCTTTTAAAGTACCAAAGATATGTCTATAAAGTTTTCGAAAAAAAATTAACATGAAAATAATTCGAAGTATAACAACTTGGTGACTCTGACCTTGGATATAATGGGCCCAGTCCCTGCACATACTTTGTTTGCATGCTGAACAATGTTAATGTGAAGTTACAATAAAATATAAGCAATAGTAACAAAGAAAAAACCAAGGTTGTCGAAACACTTTAACCAAGAAAGCTCACGCCGACGCCGACGCCGACGCCGGGGCAGTAGATTAGCACCCATATTCTCCGAATAGTTGAGCTAAAATGCAATTTCCTTTAATTATTTATAACATAAACATGACAGTATTACTAGATTATAAGTAATCACCTATTGACTTTAAAAGGACATGCATAGGTTTTTAGATATGAAATTGTAAGACTTTATATGTTGATGCGATGCTTTACAATTTACATTTTCAGTACGGAAACTTCTTTTCGGCGATACATGCCCTTTGGTGTCGATTAGCCGTAAAATCCAACTCACCAACTCACTCTATATGCAAAGTTTAAAGTCAATAACTTGAATATTTATCAGGTTATGCTCCGGACACGAAATATGATGGATAGTTTTGCTAGAAACGTCGTACGATTTGATTTTATTTAAATCAGACATACTAAATTTTAGTACCCTGTTCTATTCGCTACCCGATCCATTTCAATACATGTCTGCAAACAATAGCAAAAACCAACAATGCTGGTAATTTTCTTTTAAAATCTGGATTTGTTTAGAATATTTGAATGTTTCTAAAATGTTTATATATTGATATATCTAGACCACTTTTATATGGAAATAATGTATAAATATGTTAATGTAGTGTTTTATTGATGATATATTTGCACTGCATTATCTCATTTGCATCATATTTTGCGCTATTTTCATACCAATATCAAATTGTACAAAATTAATGTTTAATTATGGTGTTTTGTGTGCCTCATTTTCATACGGGGTAGGCCAATGAAATGTAAGGTTTCATAGAGTCAAAGTGACAAAAATCCTCACCATAATGTAGGCATTGTAACTAGAACCACAAATTCAAGTTGACCCTACTTAAAGTACTGCATTTTTACTTGATATATCTGTGATTAATTGCAAGGAATTCCACAATCTTACAAAAATACACGGTCATGTTCTTCAAAAAAGAGAAGTGAATCAAAACAAAAGAAAAAAAAGTTTAATAGAAGAAATTAAAAACAAGTCCGCTGAAACATTATTGCAGGCTTTAGGTGACTAGGTACTTTAGCTTAATTTCCCTCAAACCATGAGACATGGAAAAAGGATAATTATTCATAATTTCAGCAAAATGTCCATTTGATGTTTGATCAGGGCTTTAAGAAAAACCTAGGCAAACATCATATGAAGACAGTTTGGCGATTCTGACATTTTAAGTTGTGCAATGTATCAGCGAGCAGGCGAATTTTTAAAAAGATGACTTCACAAAGAGAAATATATTCATAAAGCTACTGAGTAATGATGCTTATACACAGAAAAAATACACTCTGTGTATATGTATCATAATTCAAGGTATATGCATCATGATTCAAGGTGTTAACACACATCTAGAAATATGTGAAAAAGTCAAACCAAACCATTTAATGAACACTATTAAATGATATTTTTTTTTGTTTTGTTGGGTTTAATGTCGCAGCGAAACAATTATAGGTCATATGAGGACTTTCCAGCTTTGATTTTGGAGAAAAAACCCAAAGTGCCCCTCCGTGCATTATTTCATTACGGGCGAGTACCTGGATAGAACCAACGACGTCCATTAAACCAGCTCCATGGCTTCCTTACATGAAGAACTTAATGCCCCGAGTAAGGATCGAACCCATATAGGTGAGGGGTAAGTAATTTGAAGTCAGTGGCCTTAACCACTAGGCCACGGAGACCCTTGTAAATGTTACCATGTATTACAGGTAACGTAGACAAATAACTTTGCACTATCAAGATTAGGATTAAGATTGACGAACAGTTTTCATTTACCAATATTCTATAAGCAGACAGTTTTCCCAGAGTAGCGAGGATTTTTGGGGAAATTTCAAAACTGAAAATATATTAGATTAGATTATTTACATTGAATATTTCTCCCAGTTATGCATGAAAGAAGATACATCAAAGTCTATAATAACGCACATGATACGCAAGACGATTTTCTTTGTCAATATACATCTACCCAGTGTACCGAAAAATTCGTGTTATCTGTGTTTTTTGGGCAACTCTAAATATTCTTAACGTCAATGTGTCACGTTTTCAATGGAATTTACGCTCTCGGTAAATCTGTTCATTTACAATCTTTCCATTATTATCTTTAATTTATTCATTAAACAAGTAATAAAAACATTAATGCAGATAGTGCAAATGGACAATGTTTTGATTACATTTTGGAATTTGATAAGAATATTTAATACATTTAAAAATGTGTATTTCAAAAGGTTAGTGCTCATTCGTTTATAACTTTGTACTAGCATTTCAATGTCATTTTTAGGCTTTATACGATAATTTTTTGGCAGTCGCTAGTTTCGAAATAACTTTAAATTCACGTGAAAAAATTGTGTACATACAGATTTTGAATGATTTCTTTAGAGTTTTTGCATTGATAAAGAAGGGTAGCTGTTAGTACATGAACAATGTCAGCGGTGCACGGCAACAAAGAATACGATAACAATGATATTGAGAATGGTAACAGTAGATTGGACTTGGCGAAAGACACACAGGTCGAGCTAAGGTAGGAACTACTCGTTAAACTTCAGTATTGTACAAAGTCATTTGTTAATTGATAAATTAAACTTTTTTCAACGGAAATGCATTAAAAACCAATGTGACCCACACCCTGCGATATAAGATCGATATTCGTGTCTTTATAAAAGGAGTCTAGAGATTGCGAGTCATTTCCGCCAACTTTGAAGTCTGAATTCCTACACTCTGCCATTTTCAATTTTATCGACAACTGTTAGCAACTTGTAGTTCTAATTTTTTTTTTACATTTTATCAGTCACTGAGTCGTCATCAGTAGCAGCTTTGCTTAGACGGTCATGAGACTCTACCAGGCGCCTGATATTATCGGCAACTACTTCATATGATTTTTTTTTTTTTTGCATAACGGATTATTTAAAGATTATGAACCAAATGACATTCTTTATAGCAGGGATTTTGGGATTGAAGCCGTTATATTAAGGCTGTAGGTGCTCTTCATCTTAAATTTTAATAAAGCTTGAATGTTTCTTGTATTTCTTACTGAAACAACATTTACACCGAACGTTTGCATTTTATCATGTAAATTATCTAAAACGTAGCCAGTGAACGTGAACTATATGAACATTTAAATGTTGACAATTTGTAAAGCGAAATTTTAAATATGTAAAAAGGTTGAAAATGAATAACATGTTACGCTTCACCGCTGCGCCGAAGTACATCATTTATTTAACTTCTATTTCAGGCTTAAATATTCATATTTTTTGCATTATTTCGGTGTATGTATGCCATATGAAATAAACTAGTTTACAATGTAACATAATAAGGCCAAATCGATCGAAATATATCTTTCATACATTTGTATAGAAATATTTAGCATGTTTAGGCTATATCTTAAAATTTGGTATGTGCTTAACCGGAAGTGACGGTGTAAGGTCATTTCTCCAGAAAACAATGTCTAATAGCCGTTATACGGGTAGCATAAATTTTGTTGGGGAATCTATCATTTCCCATGTAGTTAGTACTAATGTCATTGTTGAGGTAATTTTAACAGTACATAAATCCAAGGACTCATCCATATATGATAAATATTTCATTCTTTCAACATGTATGTAAATATTTTTTTATCAAATCTGTTCTGATATCAGTGGCGTAGCTTCTATAAGGCACTGCAGGCCCGGGAAAGTGAAAAAATAAAAATGCCAAATATGCAATAAAAATCGAAAGGTAAGGGGGGTTAGGCTGTAGGAGGTAATGAATCAGTCACTAACGGGAGCGTATCTGGATGGTTTTGAACTGTACGCTAGATATGAGCAGCATAGCAGCGATGCTGCGAGTATGATGTAGGTGAGGGAGTGGGTCTCCATCTCCCAGAAAGTTGAGATTTAGTGAATGTTTTAAGCAAGAGATGCGTTTTCTTGCTATATTCCACCGTTAATCTATTTTGTTTGTCACATTTGTATTACATATTACGGAGGTAATCATTTAAAATCAAAGTTTAGCACACCACGCATGCTTAATGGCAGGGATCGTGACATTGTCTAAAAGCAAAAACTGCAACTCGAGCAGCCCAGGATATTTTGACGAATACAGCCATTTTTTCGTATACTTTATTTACAATGAAGAGTTCTAATTAACTTGACCATGACATTGTGTATCGCTCTAGCACGGCTGAGACTTAGAACGTTGAAGAATCAGAGTTCTGTGAATTGCTCTACACAATTTACTCCCTGTTTTCGTACATTAGACATCAATAGTAACAGTAGATATATAGTTATGTTTCAAAATATTTGTGTCACTGAAACACTGTGTCATTCTATGATATATTTTATTGTACAACTGCCAATACCCGCTCACGCCAAAGGGGCCTAACACCCTAACACTATAATAGTTTGGGTAACTGCATCTAACTCCTACACACGTGAAAAAATCGAATATTCGAACCGTGTGCAAAGCTGTCACTACGATTATTCATTTATTTATTTATTAATCATTTAATAACCTCCACAACGTCAAGATTACATAGGCAATGACTGGAACGTTACCTAGCACATTAAAGGTATACTAGGTTTTTTTGTTTTTATCGTATTTGAAATCTTCTTCATTAATTAATACATTGCGTCTGCATCCGCATTTTGGTACGTTTTTGATACCTCGCACTTTAAAGGTATACTAGGTTTTTTTGTTGGTTTTTTTTTTGTTGTAATCGTATTTGAAATCTTCGTCAGTGTTTAATTTAATGCATTGCGTCTGCATCAACATTTTGGCAAGTTTTTGATTAATGTATCTATGCGCACATTGCAAACGTTTCAAGTTTTCTCACGTGAAACGTAACATTTTTTAGTCATTAAACATCTAATTTTGGCAAATGCAAATTTAAACTGCGCAAATTGCTAAAAGTACTTCCGTATTCAGATATGGATAAAGATTGATAGATGTTATTGCAATCATTTATAAAGTCTTCGATATCACGTAAGCAGTCACGTTTTTCTTACTCGAGATAACGGAAGACTGCCATTTTTATTCTCCCACTGCTCTGTTTTATTGCACCTTATTGATACTTGAATAGCAGTAGTAACTGTTCATATTTTCTAATATGAAAGTCTTTAGCTTGTATCCGCTTGTATCTTTGTAAGTTCGAAACCTCGCACGAGGTGTCTATTTTTTCATTTTTCATTGTGAGGAAACCATAAGGTTGGCTTTCTGAACAATTTATGGCTTTATCCAGGTATCAGTTCATACTACAGGTTGGCTTTCTGAACAATTTATGGCTTTATCCAGGTATCAGTTCATACATCAGGTTGGCTTTCTGAACAATTTATGGCTTTATCCAGGTATCAGTTCATACATCAGGTTGGCTTTCTGAACAATTTATGGCTTTATCCAGGTATCAGTTCATACTACAGGTTGGCTTTCTGAACAATTTATGGCTTTATCCAGGTATCAGTTCATACATCAGGTTGGCTTTCTGAACAATTTACGGCTTTATCCAGGTATCAGTTCATGGCCTAAAGTTATGTCCGAAGGAGACATCCGGGGTCTTTCTCCCAACATTAAACACTGTTAAAAGCTGGACAGTTCTTTTGAGACATAAACACGTACTTGTAAAAATTACAGTTGATGATTTTATACTAAACCTCTGAAACTGTTTAGGGTTTACCTACATAATTGTTTTCCATGGCATTATAACACTTGCTTTATTTTCACTTGTTGCTTGTTTCTACTTAAGTTTGTCACTTAGGCAGACAGAATTTTTAGTTCTTGTGAGACATATCTATGCGAAATGTCTTCTACATGTATAGAAAACTTCAACTAAACGGATGCACAATAAACACATATGTAATTAAGATCATATGACATTAAGAATTCATTTAAAATATACGAAACTTAAAACGATTCACAATATATGTTCGACATGAAATGATATGTCCGTACTCCCTATATAAGATTTGTTCACTTTTACGCTATAGATCACAATAATCCAGATGCCACTGATCACGTGAACTGCAAACTGCAAAGAAGATAAGTATGATATACAGAAATGAAGCAGTATCAGTATGCCCAGCTTTGTAAGCAATGTGTAATTTAGAAAGAAGAAATATACACATATATCGTTCGAAGGTGTTGCCACCGGCCGTTCCTGTGCGGTTCCCACTGTGTTCCTTTATATGTTCGTTATGTTCTCGCTGACAGTTTGTGTCGAATTTGAATTGTACGCACAGGCGTATAGGCGTATGCCCAGATACGCGCCTGGCCAATATTGAACATGTAATTAGAGCGTATTCATTAGATATTTCCATGATTAAAAAGATAAAACAGATACCAGTAGTTTTAATTATTTTCTCGCTCGTATACCACCGCCCCGCCAATTATCGCCCCACAACTTTATTAATTTGGCAAATAGACAGTACTTGCGCCGAAAAAAAGGGGTTGCGAATGTCATGATTTTACCAAGAGGGGAAGGGGCCAAGGCCTGTTATTTGAGGGGTGGGGGGAATAGCTAGGTATTTGAGCGATGGGGAATAAAAACCTGATGTAAAGTCAATTTTTGTGGAAAACTGCATGATTTAAAAGAAAATTACTGAGGAGAAGGGGCCTATCAGCGGCCCCTATTATGAAGGGGACAAAACCCTGATTTAATTCTACCCCTACACCTCGGTGCCTCTCAATAATCCGTGAATCTAATGCATATTGAAAACATAAACTGTTTCAAGTTTATTAAAGTTTGAAAGTATTGTTTTTGATTAAAGAAGTCTAGACTGTGCTGTAAAATCTGTTTTTCATAGTACAAAATGCATATCTTGAAGTGCGTATACAGCTTATTTTTCAGTTGAATAATTATTGAAATGTGCATCTGTTTAATAAATAATGATTTACTACATTTTACCGGTGAATAAATATAATCAGAACTTTGGATGCTTAGTAATTAAATCAGGAATGCGTAGCATGAGTGATTTAATTATTCGCATCTTTTTATCCATCAACAAAATACAGGAACATATTTTTATCAGTCACACTGTGAGTGATATAGGTTTGCTATTTCTTTATTCACTCCAGGAGAACTACGTTCCAACGTAAGTCAAGTCTCATCGATTTAATGTGACTTATCTCAACGATGAAGTTACGGTGTCGCTCCAAATGTCCTTGTTAATTCATTTATTTTGTGCAATAAACAGTTGATTCTACGTTTTCATAACTTAAAAGATGAGTTTGATGTGTGGAACCTATATTAGCTATTTGCAGCAGATTGGAAGATACAACGAACTAGTTTCAAATAAACTTATGTAAGCTACATAAATGTTACAAGTCCGCAACGATTACAGACAATATGTGACGACGTCTCACATACAGTGTTGCGAAGTTTCAATATCATAATTACCATCTGAACTTGTAGAAAATTCTTATGTTCATTTCATCTTTACGTCGAGAATATTTTTGTGACACTTTCATAAATGACTGGATGACTGGATGACGCGTACGCCTGAGAAAGGTACAACAATTTAACCAGTTTGACAAATGTATTTGTCGTCACCATTTTACACGTTATAGTCTTACGCACGCTGGAGTAAAATTCTTTGAAATGGATGCATAAAATCATATACAATTTCAGCATGAAAATTTAAAGGTAGAGTTTATGCTCTACAATAGAAACAAGTATCTTCAGGTGTTCGCTATAGAATTACTTTCATTTATATCAAATTCCATGGCAATGTTGTAAACATTGTTGGTGGTTCCTACACAATAGTGGTGTTCTGCTGAACTACTACTCATGCATTCAGTTTTGAAAAAGTGTCTACATGTTATGCATTTCATTTTATATTTTATATTTATCAAAAGCGGTCAGAGAACCTGAAAGGTTTTAATACTTGGAACAACATTACAATTTTATTGTTTTATATTTTACTGCACGTCTTTCTTCCTCGTTCTTTCTGAACAGGCGCATTTCCTGAAAATTTCATTATTTCGCGTTGTTTTCATCCCCCGATTTTCTTTTTAAAGTCACGAAACTTGTGCATTTACTAAGATACGTCAAACTTATGCAGCTTATTGCATCACCTTTTTACTTTTCTTTTTCAAACTCAATTCATAAAAGTTGTGCAGAAACTCGAATCTCTTTTACTTTGTCGTTTTACTGAATCTCCCTTTTCCTTTCTTTAAATTGAAGTCATGCAGAGATAAGCATTATTTATCTCAGACAGATTGTATTTTACTGCAGCCCTTCCTCTAAAAGCAGAATATAACTTTTGCTTTTTATCTGTTTCATTAAATATATTTTTGTCTTCGCTTCAATTATGTTCGCAGCGACTGGAGTATTCATTCGTGATCATTTCGCTATTTTTTCTGTTTAATCCCTTTGCTTCTTTTAAGTTCACAATTAATTAGATCTTTTGATTATACTAAAATTTCCGTGTAGTTTGACATTTTTCACGTATTTCTTGTTAAAAGATCTGTTTTGTTGCAATAGATTCCTTTAAAAGATCTTGTTTAGACTTAATTTACATTCAGCAAGATTTATAATATGATTTGTATGAATTTTACATAAATCATTTAAAATGGCATTGTATATTCTGTGCGCACATTGTAAGTTAAAACGTGAAAGGCCAAGGCGGCCAACGGTCGCTGACTTCGAATCGCTTGCCCTTTCAACTATGTGCTTGAACTTTAGCTTTGGATGTGGGATTTTTATGTAAGAAATCCATCCAATACGCTTGCAGTAAGTCGTTTGCTCTACCAAGATGCCCGTCCGTATATGGAATAATGATCAGAGAAGCACCAAGGAGTTTCCATGACCACAAACCTTAATATCTTTAATTGTCTCGTAGAGACGTATTGTTACTAAATGGTCTCAAAATAGCTTTTACATTCACACTTATTAAATAGTACGTACATTCGTACGCCGGTAATCAATATTGCATTTATAATCAGGATCGTGAAGCATTACTTCCAGAGCTTTACAAATAAATTGGCTATTTCCTAACAAATATTTTCGTCATCATGTGCAGGCATATTGCTCATTTTGTCCGCACATGATAATCATTTAATATTACCTGCGAATGTAATTAGGAGCCTGAGACGTCTTAACTCGCAATCAAGTGCCATCAGGACAGATATATCTATCCAATTCTTTAACACATGACTGCAATTTTTCTTGCATATCGAATACAATTATGCGTTTCTAACAGATCTTGTTTTATTGCATATGGTATTTTTACATATAATAATAGAAATTCAAAGCAAATAGAAATTCTTTATTTGCAGTACTCTTTCTTATGGAAGAGTATGTGCGCCCAGCGCAGGAAATTAACGTCCGTAAACTGAAGTTATAACGTTTCAGTGAAGCACAATAACAAAGTTTCACTTTAGTTTTATCCTTTGTATCGTAACGGTATGTTCTTTTCGTAATATAACGTATTTTGGACCGAGAAATATACTACAAAGGGACGAAGAGTAGGTCTCAGGGTACCTGATATTGTCTTAGTTCACATATAAAATACCATATATAATAAATGCACGAAGCGCTAGTTGTCATTACCAGCATGAAAATGCAGGCATGGGTAAAATCAACGCAACGGAAACGCCAGTCCGGTTTGCAAGAAATATGTTTTCCTTATTACACATCTGAAAATATTTTCCTTTTTGTTTGTTCCTTTTTGTTTCAATGGACCGCGATCGTGCAATATTTTTCATTATTACATACCTAAAATTATTTTCCATTTAGTTTCCTAAAGTCGCGCAATATTACCGCTTCAGAACAAGTGCATATATCCACAAACAAAGCTAATAACCTATACATATTGACTTTCCAGTTTCATATTAGGTGCGTGTCGTCAATTGTAACGTCAGTTTCATGGATGTCATCACGTTTTAAAATTCTTTTACTAGGACATTTTCAGTTCCACTCTAGCTAAAGAACAAAATTTATATCGTTGCTATAATGAATAATACACGTGTAGTAATTGTAAAAAAGATTTTTAGAATTGCATCGAGAACTATGCATTCATTCTTCCTAAAGTCGCTCTATGTTGCTTAGTTGCGCCATGTGCTTCAAAAGAATCTTTTTACAGACAACAATTAAAGTGTGCACATATATTAGTATAACTCAACTCCGCGCCACCTCGTACATATTGCTTTCATTTGGACAAAGATATCTTGGGGATACCATTAAATGATAAAAAAAAATCTAGGCGTACACACTTGGAACAAAATCTGATTTTCAGTCACAGACTTGCTGGTATGTTTTACTCGAATATAAGTAATGCGTTATGTCACAATACTTCGATGAGTGTCAGTAACGCTTGCCTGTGTCGCGTTTAGAGTTAGTAACATCATCGGTTAGAGTGAGAAACATGATATTAAATAAATATTGCGTGTTTATGATAAAGCAGTTGCAGAAATATATTTCTAAGATTAAATCTGTCATTGCCTTTAATCGTTCATTGACTGTCTGTAAGTATTGCTTTTAAAAAGGTGTAGTATATTGTTTTATTCTGGAAAATAGCAAAATGCTTTTATTTTCTTAATAACAGACGCCTGTTTTAAAAATCTAAAAGTTTTAATCAATCTATGCAATTACATTTGGAATCTGAATTCATGTTCATGTCAAGACACAAGTAAATATAATCAAAGTAATTAATATATATGAAAATTATATAAGCCGTGTCATATTGAGCGATACCGTAACCAGAAGTCGGTGAGATATGTCACATGATATCGTTTAGACATGACTTGCGTTGGAACGTAGTTCTCACGGAGTGTTATTAGCATTCAGCCAAAAATAAACAGAATTTGTTTGTTGTGAATGGATATGGAATATCACATCGAGAACTGATAGGTTATATATTACAATAACTCGCGCTACCTGCTCATGAAAGTATTTAATTGCATCAACTGTCAATGTGATATATTCCATATCCACTCAAAACAAACAAATTCTGTTTATTTTGTTTTGCTGAATGCTAATAAAAGAAATAGAAAACCTATATCACTCACAGTGTGACTGATATGGAACTGGTAATACTGATGTTTGGTCAGTTATACTAAGTTATGATAACTTAGTCATAAACTGAACTTTGATCGTTGTTTGTGTGTTGTTATTGAATTAGCATTGGTTTTATTCCGCCAGAATGGCTCAGAATGCACCATAGACACTGTTAGTTTTTCCAAATTTTCGTGGGGAGGATACCCCAATGCCCCACTACCAAAGTCGCTTCTTCGGCGCATCGGGCCTGCAATTTATAAAATGCCAACTACGCCCTTGGATATGGGGGCTCCTTTTGATACTTGAAGCATGACAATGATCGTATGTGCACGTGTAGCTCGTGATTTAATTGGCATTATACAAAATAAAATTCACAGCACACATTTATCAAGATTAAATGTTATTACATGTAGAAGTCGACTACAAACTCATGTACAAATGTTTTTGGAAATGTTCTCACTTTTGTAATAAATTAGATATCGATTCATTCATAAAAGGAGTCGTTTGAAACGCTGTAAAGCCAAATTACCAGATATAATATTGGAAATTCAATGAAATTATAAGGGACAAGCTGTGGCTCTATGGTTCCTTATTTGACAGCACAACGTAAAAATTTAGAATTACGTTGGCGTGTTGCAACTTAAGGTCAATTTATTATCTTATCATCGGACAAACTGGCATTTTGCTTGATCTTTTAACGGTGTAACGATTTAAATGGATAATCAGTACTCTTATTCGGCGAGAATAACCTTATCATTGTATATCAGAATTAAACGTGTTCGAATACGTGCTTTATGAGCGGTAGTAACGCTTTGTTTGGCACATGCAAATTACCACCTTAATACCCTTACCTATTATACATATTTGATAAATGTATACATTATGAAAATCTTTTTTGATGAAATTGTGCATTAATTCGAAATAATAACATACATAAGAAGCAATGTAACGACTGTAATTTATGTTTCGATTTTTTATTTAAAATTTAGCACACTGAAAGATACTTATTTTTTTAATCATGTGATGATTTAAAAGTATGTCTAAATCTACATCAGTTACTATGAACATTTTTTATCAAAATCTACATTTTGGAACGTTTTCTATACCCGAAAATGCAGTTTTCTACAGAAACCCATCATGAACATTAAACCTAAGGCCCAGTATATTCAAATTGGTAAAACAAAACAAAAAAAATCAAGAACAAGACCGTATCATTTTTATTGCCTGAAGCTCCTTCGAATACAAAGAGGCATACAAAATTTGGTTTTATAAAATTCTACATTGCAAGACAATATTTGTTGCAAATGTGCAGAACTACCTTGATTTATCTTGTTTCATCACTTCGGAAAATATATAGCAGCATGAGTATTCATGTAGTAAAAGACAAGTTTATCTTTAAGTTTCAACAAGGAAGAACCAGAGAAAAGAAGAACAACGTGCGAAACCGGACTCATTGTCCTCGTTTTTATTTGCTTGCTGGCTATAATAGGTTTAGTAATAGCAGTTGTGCTTATAAAGACGGATACCGATGACGCCATACCAGTCGATAACACTACACCGCCACCTAAGGATGATACCACACCTTATACACCGGGTAGATATACATGCTATTAATATAGAAATGCTTTGTCCAACATTTGTCAAGTAAACACCCAAATCTTTATTCAAATTAAATATTTGAAGACATAAATACTTTGTAAGAAAATTAATCTTCCCTTTTCAGTAATATTTACATAAAATTATACGGTATGCTTCTTCAGCACCTAAAGAGATAGGATTACAATTCTTATGAGCCGTATTCTTCAGCGTTTTGTAATATTTTGACATTCTGTCCTGCCGATGATACTATAATCATTTTAGAGGAACGCGACATAACGATACATAGAACGCGACAATAAGAAACATTTTATGTCGTGCTGGCGGCGCGCGCTCTCCATCCACAAGAAGTTCGTGTCGGCGCGTTTGCCTGCACGCCAACACGAAATGAAATGTTTCATTTATTTGCGATGGCGCTCAGCAAGACGAAATAAAATGTTTTCTTGTCTCGAATTGGCGTGCACGCCTGGACGTCTCTACGATAGCTACATAGCTGCATGCGCGCCAACATATCAAAATGGAATCTGTGTTAATAGAGTACACACCTTCGAGGAATAAGATGTTTTATTCTGTCGAGTTCTACTTTTCGTTATGTTGTGTTGTTAGCTTCGCGAAAACGACACACAGAACTTTAAAATTTTCGTAATGTTGCGTTAGCGTGGGCGCCAGGACGACACAACGAAATATGCCGCAAAAGACGCGACATAACGAATTGTCCTAAATCAACGACCATACCATACTTGAGTAAACAATTAAAAAACAAGAGCTGTCTCCATAGGATGACACATGCCCCCGATGGCACTTTTAATGAATAGTTATGGCCGATGTTAGAGTTTAGGACCTTTGACCTACGGACCTGGGTCTTGCGCGCGACACGTCGTCTTACTGTGGTACACATTCATGCCCAAATATTTTAAAATCCATGCATGAATGACAAAGATATGGACCGGACACGCCCATCAATGCACTATCATGAAATATGACCTTTAACGTCTAAGTGTGACCTTGACCTTTGAGCTACGGACCTGGGTCTTGCGCGCGACACGTCGTCTTACTGTGGTACACATTCATGCCAAGTTATTTGAAAATCCATTCATGGATGACAAAGATATGGACCGGACACGAATGCACTATCATGAAAAATGACCTTTAACGTCTAAGTGTGACCTTGACCTTTGAGCTACGGACCTAGGTCTTGCGCGCGACACGTCGTCTTACTGTGGTACACATTCATGCCAAGTTATTTGAAAATCCATCCATCGATGACAAAGATATGGACCGGACACGAAAATTGCGGACAGACAGACTGACAGACTGACAGACGACAGACTGACAGACGGTTCAAAAACTATATGCCTCCCTTTGGGGGCATAAAAACATAATCACATGATAAGGGTAAAACATCGTTATAATTAATTATTAGCCATTACGCCGTTTTGATCTCTGCGATATTCCTCTCCGGAATGAATCGGCAGTAACGTAATAATAATATGACGTCGTAATGATGTGATGGCATACACATAAAAAATTATAAAATCATAAACAAAATCCATGCATTTCAGAAAAATTAATTCCCAAATGATTTGTGAGTTGTTAAATTACCTGTTTATAGATACTCCTCAAAATTCCGCCATGTTTTGCTTTCAGAGCATTTAGTGTTATTATTTGCGTTTTACGAATCAAAAAGTATGAATGTTTTCCCTTATTTTGGTCATCAATTAATTCAACATGTACAGTCGTATGCAGTCGTTCGGAAGAGATCACTTGAATCACTCGTGCTACACACTCATGATTTTATTGTACAAAACAAAAATCCTATCTCCTATGAGTAATATAAAAGATAATTATTCCTAACATGAAATTAGAAGTAAAATAAGAAGTAAAAATGAAGGTTATATATACATGTAAATATGATTCCTCAAGCAATCAAATAAAGAAGACTTCTTGCATACTTTTCAAAATTGCAAAACTGGCAGTGTATTTGATACGCGAATGTTATTAGTTAAATAATGCATAGCTACATGAAGTATCTTTACATTTAGAAATATTGTGTCATTGCTTGCATTCGTTTCTCCATTTATCACAAATTATCTAACAAACTTGAACTTCTTGAAAGCTGAATAATAAATGAGTGTTATAAATGTCCGTGTTAATGTTTAAAATACGATACTTATTAAGGAAAAAAGGTACACAGCGTCGGCTTTCATATTAAGGCTTGTAAGACGGCGTTAAAAGTTTTTATCAGACCAGACAATACTAAAATAAATAAATAGAAATTACTTAGCAACAAATACAAACCTGTCAAATACATAAACAAGCTGGTTGGAATTAGTATTCTTAGGTCTATAATAAGCATGTAAATTCAACTGGATATATTGCAGTCTTGCCAGTTTTGTCGCGTAATACCTTATAGGTGTATTTGTTATTTATAAAATCCAATATGATAGTCAGTAACTAATCTGAAATATGTTTAAACAATAAATTAATTTGAATATGTTTAGAAAGACGATTGCAGGGTTAGGGGAAGGGAGGTATTAGACTACCTTGGATCAGCGGAAGAATATTTGATATAGTTAGACATTTAATATGTCAGAATCTAAAACTGGAAAAGAATAAATCACAGAAAGGAGTCTTAACATTTTTATCTTTATAGCTACATGTCTTTACATTATATAGAGTACGGTTTTGTTTCCGTCTACCGAGGCCTCAGAAATTCTTTACGTCACTTTAAATTAAAAGTATGTGTCGATCTATATTACCAAAATGTTGCTAATATACACCTTGAAACCTTAAAGCTGAGACCATTTTTAAGCCGACAGTAGAAACAGATTGATACAGTCTTACACATATATAACGTACAATATACTTCCTTTCTTTCAGAAATATGTTCGACACATGATTGTGTGCACGCAAGTAAGTACTGTTTTATCTTTAGAGTGAAACCATACACTTAAAAAGCCTTTGCTATTAACCAAGAGTTTACACAAAGGTGTTTTGAGATTGCGACATTAAAGGTATATTTCTAGTATCTGAGTCGTCAAATTATGACAATACAGCATGTCATATATCGCAAAATTAAAATAGCCTGAATTCCTGTTGTAAATTCCTGTAAAGCATACGCAATGTTTAATTTACATACCCTTTTAGAAATGTCGAGGGATGATTTATCACTCGTAAAGAACTTTACCTTCACGCAGTCATGTTTTTTTTAAAGAATGTATCAGAATAAGTATCTCTCATGTCACTTTCAAAACGATTTTTTTCGATAACTCCATAGTATCAAAAAGTTAAGAGCGAATTACCAATAAGTATTGTCGGTATCTGTGATTACCGTATCAGAATAAATAAATATATGACTGAAACATTTGTTTATGCTATAATTTTGATATGTACAATGTATTAATCCGAGAGTGCTAAAATGTTAACGTTTGCTAAAGTAATGTGGTTTTAAAACCGCTTTTCTCTTTTTTTAACAATTTAATGCCCGACGAACATAACTCAATACAGCGTAACAATACGTGTTATATTAATAGATTTATTGAGGGTATGTTGAGTAAAAAGGTTTTGGTCCTCTGAAAAAAAGACGGAGAAAAGTACCTTTTAAAACAGTCATTGTTGATTTGGGTCATGTCATAAAAATTCATTTAAGACTCAATAAAATATACATTACGTTAAAATCTAAGAAAAGATCAAATACAAATACAATACGATGGCAACTTATGGTATAGGCGGCGCTGTAAATCTCCCTTATTTATTCCTGTCTCTATTTATTGTCTTGGCATTCTGAGCAATGCTGATTTTGTGGATAAATCTGTAAAAAACTGTTACTCTTCTAATAAAAATGATCTGCAGCGCATAGAACGTTGAGTTGCTCCATATAGTCTCTATACTATCATTATAATACTGATGTCTTTACACCTTCAGGACGTTTAGGACTAAAAAAGGACTTATAGTTCGATAAAGTGGATAACAAGCAGTCTTGTCACTTGCCAGATAATAACTGCATCAGTGAAATTTTTACGAAAAATTCTAGATAAATAAGTGGATATGTGGTTGGCAGAAATATGCCACCATAACATTACACAAACTTGATTGTGTCTGTAAAATACTTTTATTGTGTATCTAGGTTCAAGAATTTTGCAGAATATTGACAAGGCAGTAGATCCGTGCGAAGATTTCTACATGTACTCGTGCGGCGGGTGGAAGAAGAAAACTGTTATTCCGCAAGATAGATCTTACTATGGTGTGTCTAGTGAGCTCACAGACTCTATCGAGGTTACAAATAAAAGTAAGTATTTATAAGTAAAAGACCCGCAACAAGGGAAGTGACTAGCCATTTAAAAACTTAAGGAGGTAGGTTACCTTGTTACAAGGGTAAATTCAAATTAGTTGAACCGCAACGTCTTTTTGTAGTCCGTGTTATATAAAGTTTTAATTGCTAAATTCTCAGTTTCGTTTGTCTCTGTTCCTTCAAGTTCAGTTTTTATCCAGGTTTGAAGAACATGACCCTCCAAAGGTATTTCATATGGAAAGAAGAAGGAAAATACGGATATTTAACACTTTTCAGTGTATTTTAGTTTCATTGATATCCGTGGAAGTCAGCATAATCTATATTTTTACTAGTATGCACGTTAGCTTTCTAATATAAGCTTAAAATGTATATGTCGCGGGGCTCGTGTTTCCATGGTAACGCATTTTCTCTCATTTTTAGACAGCTATGTATAAAAATAGGGGTTTTCGACGGCTTCAGTGCCATTCTGTTAATGAACAACATGGAATATTTGGGTAATATCATTAGCAAAATACCAAGCACTATACATGGTACCCTATTTTTCTTAAAGTTTAAAGTAACCATGACAACAGAGATGTTTAAAATGGCTTATATCTTGCTTTTTGTCGTAATTTCTTATAAAATAATATTGAATAATATTATCTTTCGAGTTGATGTAGCTTTAAAACATATTATTTCTAACGTAAGTTATATTTTCGTGTTATCTGCATTTATTCAAACACATTTCTAAGCTTAGAATACTTACAGCAGTACCCCTCGTCTGGCATTGTTCATGGAAAAATCGTTCAGCATGCTACTGTTATTCTCATGGATATTGATGAAATGAAAATAAAAAGCCGAATCTGTGTTTCTTAAATAGACTAGTGTGAACGCTTTTGAATTTTACCTTTAGATACATAGGTCACGGGCTTCGTTTCCATGGTAACATCATTTCAATTCAAGAAACCACAATTTTCTACTGAAATTTGAACAATTTTAGATCTTAGTTTTAGTATATAGGTAACAAATTATCAACGGAACCTGAAAAATAGGTATTACAAATCAAACTGCTAGATTTTTTATTTGAAAATGGCCGTAACAAGTAACCTCTCACCTAACTATATTCCAAATAACATTGGTTACCATCATCCATTTTCGTACATTCCGCATAACATTTCAATGTAACTACATAACAGAAGCAAAATATTGATTATTATTCAGAGCAAAAGACTCATAAAAATATTTCAGCAAATAATGGTTATTTGAAAATAGTTTGAATAAAGAAAATGCACAGAATTACGTACTTTCAAGATAAAAGCTATTAATTTTGCGCGGTAACTGACACGTAACGTCATGACATCAATGACGTCATTTTAAGGCAACATTGTTTTGAAGCGTTTCTGCGGCAATTTATTCATTATTTCTGCATTATTAAACCATAAAGCATCAGATCGAAGACACGTTCATGATTTGTTTTCAGAAGAATGAATATACAAACACATTTAGTTTGTCGTAAACGTCGTCGTAAATCGTCACGTTAGCTTCCGGTTAGACATGTGCACATACAAATATGAAGGTAACCTACCTCCTTAATGAACATTATTATAAATTTATAGTTATAAAACTGTTTTTTGTCTTACCGACATATTGTGAATTCAATTCTACTCCTAATGTATTTTCCATAAACATTATCTGCTTATTTCATTTACCTCTCCTAATGCAGTGAATGTTTGTTTTTTGTCAGCAAATTCTGGAGCTTTGTAAACACCGTTTGATGCATATGCAGCTACTGATATATGGCAAAATGCATGCTGTATCGTAAATTTGATAAAAGCCAAGAGTTGATTTTCTACATGTGACCGTTGAAAATTGGCATAAAATCCATTAATAATTATTTTTTTCGCAATTTCAATGCAAAGTAGCAACATTTATTACCATCGAAATGCAAAAGAAGATACCTTGTATGTGATGGTTCGTTACAATAGAACCGGAAAAACAAAATCATGTATAAAATCATTCTTCTGGTTCTACTAAAGTACTAGTGATGTTGACATTTAGAACTTTAGGTTACTTCCTTAAATACTTTGTAATGATACTTTGTTAATATAATGCAGTTAGCTATCAGATGACTATGTTATAATTCTAGTACGTTTATCCTAAACATACATTAAGGTAACATATAACATATCTGTAACTTTCCTTTTGCATCTGTAATAATAATTGATATTTATTTTTATTTCTCACATTGCTTTCTGCAAACATGTAAGTATGAAACGTCCTTGAGCAACTACAAAACATGTTAATTTCTCATTAGGTCTGTCTTGAGACATTCTGAAATCACTTTCTTTCATTTGCCTTTCTTTTTTATTCTGAATTTAACTTGCTTGAATTGAAATCGTGTAGGATTGTAGTGAATGATAGTGGCAGGTGTACAGCCGGCGATGTACGAGTTGAATGGTTGATATTGTATTATATATTACGCATTACAAGCAAATTGTACTGAAATTTCCGAAATATTCACTTACAAAGTTGTGGAAAATACGTCTAAAGTGTTGCATATATATTTTAAAGACTGACGGCTTGATATCACTGATTGTACCAGGGCCAGGCTTGTTGCACAATGGTATATTATCATTTTCGATTGAAGGCAAAATCATTAGCGTGATATTCAACAGAATGCTATAACGCGAGCATTACGATAATCAAATGCCTTCATGTGAGAACTCTATCTGTTTGAAATGTAATGTATAGACGTATGGACATAATTCATCAATCACATTAACGCTTACAGCAAAGTTTAGCGCGTAATTCTACTTGATCTTATTTTGATGTTTCATTTCAGATCTGCTTGAAGAAGATAATGCATCATACAAAAATATATCAGCCATATCAAAAGCGAAGGACATGTATGCATCTTGCATTGATTTAGGTAAACTGAAATGAGAAAGTTTAGATATTTCATTTGATTATTTTCATATGATTCATATATATATAAACGTGAATGGCAGAAAAACTAAAATTAACATAATGAAACACTTTGTCGCCAACTTCGTTTCGTAGTCAACACCAAAAAATTTTTTAAAGCTTTAGTCACGCATAATCAACATTATTTCAGATAATCAATATTATAATCGTTTTATAGATTTATTTAGATAAAACTAAATTCTGTTATTCAATACAGGCATACCAGCTTTCATAAACTGTATATTATTTGCAGAAAAAATCGAACAGAAAGGTTCTTCTGCCGCTATACCTTTGTTAAATGAACTAGGCGGTTGGCCCGTTCTTGGAACTAATCCCGGTGGCAACTGGTCGCCTAACAATTTTAGTCTTTCTCAACTGTTGATCTCGCTTATACAATACAACAACAAGCCTCTAATCTATCTATATGTATACGCTGATATTAAAGATACAGAAAAATATATTATTTACGTAAGTAACGTTTATCTTTACTTTTCAAATAATTTTCATTATGTTACCTCTCTTAGTATAAGTGTTCAAAGCAGTAGCCCTGTTTTCTGGACGTAACTCTTTGCAGCATTTGCTATTGCCTTTTGCATACCGTTAAAATAATTAACCTGGATTCATACCCGCCACTTTATATTGAACAAAACTTAAAGGTTTTTAAAATTTAATTCGGTTGTCAATATTTGATTGTATGTTTAGTGGCGTTTACAGCTTCGCACAAGGAAAGTTACTATATGTATTTTCGTCTATCTGTTTGTGTGTCTGTCATTGTGTTGCAGCAGCTGTATGGTAATACAAAACCTGAGACTAGAAGAGCAAATATTAGAAAAGTATAGTACAGCTTACAGTGGGGAGCGTGTTAGATGTGAACGTGACCAATGCCTTTAAATAGACAGTGTGAATGTTGCCGCATTTTCTTTAGTAAAATTCATGAGCAAACAGACGATCTTTAAAAATAGTGACCTAGTACAGAATATATATATATATGTGATTCATAGTATGGGACACATATCTAGAAATATTAGAAAATAAAACAAACAACAGAAGACTTATTAAAATCCTGGCTGTGTTATCCGATATTGCAGGTAATATAGGAAGATTACGGTAACCTTGAATTCAAATAATATGGATAGGGCTAAGATATCAGTTGGATATTTCACAATTTTAAAACGAATTACACTTACATGAAATTTGAGCTCCTTGCTTTCCGAAAAGTAAATGAAAAATTCGAGACTTTCTGCTTAATGTTTTGAGCGACTATATGCGAAATAAAACAAACATACTGTAAAATGTCAAACAAAGTTTGTATATGTGTGCATGTGTAAAGTGCTCAAAATTATGTTAGATCAGTTCTATCTGTTACATTATATGTTATATTTGACCAAGATGTTATAAAAGTACCCATTATACAAGTGGTTTCGAAATAAAATTGCTTCAGAGTAAAAATGATAAAATTTTGATATTAAGGGCACACTACTCAAGACCACCTCATCTGATCTGATTCTTCATGAAACATGACTGTTACATTCTTCTCTGTCATAAGGATTGTTTTGCGACGTACAATTGTACTGGACTAGTGTTAACATGTAAACTATGGTATCTTCATCAGACGAAGACACATATCTTTAGACCTACTGATCAGATTCGTTCCATAATCAAATATGTGCAAGATCTTTTAGAAGTCATTGAATTAACAGTCCACTATTTTATCCTATGCCTCTGCAGTGAAACTTTAATGTTGATGTCTAGTACATACATTATTTTATATTTTAAGCCGCAATATCTTTAAAGTGGTTAAGCTGATCTAATAGCAAAAGTTATGATTTTATTGTATCTTTTTTCCATTAAAATAGATGGATCAGCCAGAGTTTGGTCTCCCGGGAAGACTTTATTACTTACTGGATAGCTTATCGTCCATGCGTGAGGCATACATCAACCTGGCGGTATCTGTCGCAAAATTATTTGGAGCTGATGGTGATGTTGCAGATAAAGAAATGAGAGAAGTTCTGGACCTCGAGACAGATATAGCAAATGTAATTTAAAAAATTACGTTTTGCTCATTTTCACTGAGAAATAAAATCTATAAGAATATCAGTTTAAAACATAGAATACGATATAAAAAAAGGACAAACTGTTTAAGTGTGAGATGTATTTTAAAATTTGTACACATTGAAAAAAATGTGACTAAGTGGACACAGCAATAAAGTATTCATAACGTCTGTCACCTCGGAATTTATGATGATAAACACATGTACAATAGATACAAACGGGTACTTGTATGTAAATTTGTTAGTTATTTTCATCGAATATACAAGTATTTTTTCGGTATATATTGATAGCTAAGTATTGTATTTGGTTTCATAGAAAGGTTCACATTTGCATTTTGGGCGCATATGGAATCAGTAATATTATCACCGTAAATTAAAGTACCGTCATAATTACTTCAGATTAGCATGAGAGCGGAAGATAGGCGTGACTACGAAGTTTTGTATAATAAAATGACAATATCGGAGCTTAAGCAGAACATTACAGAACCTGGACCAACTGACACAATACAGGTATCTTTTCTTTACATATGAGTTTCAATGTCGGATATTATGGTAAAGGGGAAATTTATTTTCACTTCGTATATTTTATGGGTATCTTCTGACAGTAGGTAGTCGCTTGTCAGGCATATTATACAGAGACTTATGGATCAGCTATGAAAAAAAAAACTTGTTGTGTAATATTATCCTAATAAAAACCATGATTTAAGTTACTAGTGGATATGGCTGTTATAACCTATAGTTTTCTACCTTATGGCTAGTTTTAAATGTTATTGTTTAATTTTCCTTAGCTAATAAATGAATGTCAACTTGATTGTCTTCAAAGTAAGGCTAATCGCATTAGCCAATACTCCTTTAGTTTAGGTAATATCGAATAGTAGCATAATAGATGGTTCGCTGACTATCTTCCTCAAGAAGCTGAACTTTTGTACATTGTACAATAAAGGGACCAGTTTGAGATATTATACCGCTGATCAAGATTGAAGATATGAGCAATTTCGTCATGCTCTTAATAATTATATGATATGTTAACATAATTGTGTCGCGCCATGAGATTTTTGGCCCAAATGCGGCGTTACGTCATTCGAGAAAAACCCGATTAAAGTTACGTCACAAAAATGAGTGGAGTTCAACACGTTTTCGTGTCAATTAATGCATTTTGTCAATTAACACTATATTATTGGGACGATAAATGAATGAAGAGACAAACGTCATTTACCAAGCAGGTATTGTAACATTTCCGTGTTTTGACATTTCGTTTCATTCTCAAATAATTGACAATTTATCGCCCTTTGTATCAACACGCCATTTGTAAACATGAAAGGTCGTGTGAAAGGAAACTTTTAAACAGTAATTTGACGACTGATTTAAAAGGGATAATGAATGTCATTGAGCGATTTACAGGTAAGTAGTAATATTTACACAATATGTAGAGTTTTAAAATATTAATCAAATCCATATATATTGACCGTTTTGTCCTTCGAAAATATCCCGGAATTGTCATCTGGGCTTTAATTCTAGCTAAAAATATTCAGCTCAGAGATGTTCATATGCTGTTACGGACCTCTGATGGTAATGGGAAATAATCAGAAAATTAAAACAGCGTCAGTTAAATTATGTCAGCTAGAACACCCGCAGTTTTTCAAAAAAGGAAATCACCCCCTCCCGGAAACATTTTACCCCCCTTCTCCATTCCACAACTGGGTTACCTCAAATCACCCCCCTTCCCATCAACTTCCACCAAATACCTCCCTTCTCTTTCCCACCCATTGTCATATGAAATACACCCTACCTCAGCTTGAGAACTGCTTCCACACTACATTTAACTAAATGCACCCCCTCTCCCCCTTCCTCCGTTTCTTTTAACTGTAAATTACCCCCCTCCTATATCCTCCAAATAAGGAGGAAGGTGGGGAGGGGTGGGGGGCATTCAGGAAGCTTACTTTTTTCCACAACAGTTTTCACTCTTATTTCTGATCAGTATGAAAGACCAGTATGTCAAAAGTCACAGCCTTATCCATATTTATGTAATGACTTACAGGAACAGTTGTCAGTTTAAATAAATTATTTCTTATTCATGTCAAACTCACTTCAATTAAAAAAATATAAAGAATAGCTGTTTGTTTTTATTTTGTATAAAACAGATGCTCAATAGCTTTTCATGTAAGTTTGCATTCAGTTCACTTGACCATGATTGTTGGATTCCTCATCACTACATAATGTTCTTTACAAGTTACAAACAACTTCTACACATTAAATGAATATATTTTAAACTTTAAAGACATTTTGCTAAGAAAGTCATGCTTTTGATTGAAACATATTATACTCATAGTATAAATCTTTGTGTTCTGTGTCCTGAGGTAACTAGCTAGGCCATCTTTATCTCACATTTCAGCTTTTTTTAAAGTATTTTTTTAATTTTACAGATCAACTATTGATGAACTACTGAGAAACATCTGGCATATTGCTATGACCTTAAACAAAAAGAAGGAATTCTCAAGGCATGCCTACATACCACATATTGTAAGAGTTTGTGGGTTTGTAATTTTCTGCATTTTTGCAGTTTTTCTATTGTAAGAAAGATAAATACATCTTAAGAATATATACAAAAAATAAATTCCTCTTAAAGTAAGTACAAGTAAGTTAAATAAATCTTAAAATATCATACACATAAATGACCTGATTGTATTAATAGCATTTTGAAAGAAATCATTACTAGTCTAATAGATTCATTCAACAAACATATCTAGCATAAAAAGAGGAGAGTGGGGACATATGCATAATGATTGAATATCATCATACATGTATTTTCCTAAGAAACTGTTGCAGTATTTGAGTATTCATTTAGTTAGACTGAATGAAATAATTCTTTTAAGTGTATGTCTACTAGTATGTTAGAAGATTAGCTAGTTTTTTGTATTTTTGAAAATTATGAGATTGATGGATGGATGGGTACTTATTAGTCATGCTTTTATGTAGATTACACAAAAAAGATACTTTTATTTTTTAAAAATGCTTCACAGTATTCTATTCTATAACTTTCTACTTAAAGGGACTAATACTAATGTATTTTTGTTTTGCAGAATGGCTGAAGGAAGAAAGAATTTCCAGCCAGAAAAATAAGATTCTTTATGAATTTGTGAATGGAAATGAAACCCAAGGAACTTATATATTTGCTTACCATCCAGTTGAAAGTATGCCAATGGAATAAAGTGCAACTGTCACAGAAGTGTACAAAATAAGGTCATGTTTTCTGCAGAAGTTCACCAAGCTGATTCAAACTACAAATGGGAGTCAAGTAAAACTAACTGAACTGTCAAAGTTCAACTGTGAGAAATGTTTGGTAAAAGTATGTTATGTTGTCAGAACAGCAGTGAAGTGGTTAGAGTAAAACTGTCTTCATTGTTTAAGCAATACAGATTTTTTTAAAAAAAACATACTCCATGCATAATATATCTTGAGTGCTCTTTTTTATTTAAATAATCATACAGTTTAAAGAAATTTGACAATAAATTCTATCTTTAATTTTATAAGAAAATAATGCATTGTTGCCATGGTTGCCGTGGTATTAAACATTAATCTGACTATAAATTATTGTAAAACATCTTTCATGTTTATATGTTCTATTTGTTAAAAAAATTAATGTAAGATCATATTCTTTTCTAAGTAATAACTGCATCAACAAAACATTATGTTATCATATGAATCTGCCTTAAACTAGCAAGAGTTGTGTCGTGTGTATCAGAAAATTATGTATATCCCAAACAGTGTCACATCAGTTTACATGAAATGAGGTTTTCTTACTTTTGAATATGAAATTAGACAGCTTTCAATGTAAATAGTATTTTGAAAAACACTTTAACATATTCAATTATTTCAAGAACTTGATAGAAATGGTACTTTTGGTAAGAAAATACATCATGGTTGCTATGGTAACGAGTCACTGATCAGTGTGACATCTGTACTACTACTTTAAGCAAAATCAGTTTATAATATTTCTAATAACTATATCTTTTTGCCTGATTCTCTGTCTAACAGTTACAAAGAGATATGTCAATGAGTCAAGTGTTCTAACAACAAGGTTAATTTGTCATAGTTTTGTCATGTTATCTTACCGTAATCCAGTAAATCTATTTTTGTACAAAAGAAAGCCATATTAAGATTTTTGCAAAAAAAACTGTTATCTTTAAACTCTGTCTGTACACTGGAAAATGTTGACGGTATATTAACTTCACTTTCTTGATGTAAATTTTGGCTGGATCAATCAAGGAACTATTCAAATTGGATTTAACAACTGTGTTGCCATGGAAACGATTTTAGGCGAAAATAATATGTGCTTACATGAAAAAAAGAAACAGAAAGAAATAAATTTAATTAACTGTATGTTGTGTTTGATATTTCATTATGTATTTTTTTCATATTATTTTAAGAAGGAGTCTGAATTAAGATAATCTGCCTCTATTTTGATACAGTTAGACGAAAATATGGTGTCCGAAAAGCGGTAATTTCTCCATAACAACGGCTGATTTCTGTTGTCAAATAGCATATTTTTACTTGGAACATGACAATCTGTCAGATTACCTGAAAACCCCATTTTCGACCAAAATCTCATTTGGGCCAAAAATCTCATGGCCTGACACATATATTTTATTGGTTTTATTGTTTTTATTTCGAAATTTTATCTCTTACTATCAAAAGTTTGTCTTTTATAATTCAAGTCATGAGACCTTCCGGATCTTAAGACTAAGATAAAACGATTCCTATGTCCAATAATTACATTTTAGGGTAAAGGGGAGATCCTTCTTTCTCTATTCTGAGCGTGGACTTAATTCTGTGCGTTAACATCACACCGACACGTCTCCAGGTAGCCCTTTTGAGAATCATTCAGGTTCAAATCTAAGGCGTTGAGTTAAAGCCAGCGAATTTAACCCATTGTAGTCACATTTGCTTATACCGGTATTTTCCATTTTAGTTCGATTGGTTAGAGTACATAAGTGGTGTCTTCGATTTGGAGAACGTGAAGATACAAGTGAACGAAAGCGAACCAGTCGTTGTTGAAGCAATACCGTACTTTGAAAAACTGTTCAGTGTGCTTCAGAAACATGGAAAACGGTATTATCATTTTTTTTCAGCTGTTATTAATATTAAAACGAAACGTGTTTTTGCGGGGTGGGAATTTACAACATGAATATCCTTTTATGTTCTAAACAATTCTTTGCAAGAATTTGTACTGATCTGTTTATATATTAACACTTATTACGTGTATAAGGGGATATGAAGAAATACTCACAAGAGCATTAATTACATTTTTCGAGCTTTAAGAAATATATCAGGAAATCAGCTGTACTTAAAAGGCATAATAAAAAGTTCAGGTATATTAATACTATTTATCTCATTTATTTTGGACGTGTGTCTTTTTCCGTTACATATTTGATCTTTGTATCACTACATGTACCTTACATCTATGGTAGAACAGGAGTAGGTTTTCCTTGAAATAGGACATGCGTAGTGAAAATCTACAGAGGCCTGTCTTTAATTTCTGTGAGTTTCTTGTTGAGCCGTGTATTTGAATGCATTGACATTACTTGATTTTTAACTTTGTGACTATTCTTAGATATTGCTTGCAAGTAGTGTTAGTGCTCAGTACGACAGTGTACACTTAAGGTTTGTATGCTTCTGATTTAACCGTGCCACGAGAAATCCTGTACAACATAATTGATCCTGACCTAAATTTTACTACTCTCGTCAGGTAGTAGTAAAAGTTGTAATCATGATATATAATGCTATTACATACACATTTCAAAACTGCGCTAAGTTTCATTGGAACCAGAAATGTCAACAATTTTCCATACTGACGTTCAAATTTCATATCGCATGTGGGACGTCATTTGTGGCGTCAGGTTCATGTATGCCGTCGCTTTTAGATGTTTTATGAAAATACGATATTACTGTCTCCCACCAAACAGTGGTGTGGGAGACATATTGATTTACTCCAGTCAGTGTGTCCGTGTGTCCGTCTACCTGTCTGTCACAAAGCTTGTCCGCACTCTAAGTCGAACATTTCTCATCCGATCTTCACCAAACTTGAACAAAATGTGTTTGACCATAAGACCTCGGCCAAGTTCGATAACTAGCCAAATCGGTTCAGGCATTTTAGAGTTACGGCCCTTGAAATACCGAAAACAATCAGCCTTTTTGGTCTTGTCCGCACTCTAAGTCGAACATTTCTCATTCGATCTTCACCAAATTTAAACAAAATGTTTTTGACCTCAAGACCTCAGAAAAGTTCGATAATGAGCCAAATCGGTTCAGGCATTTTGGAGTTCTGGCCCTTGAATTGTAGAGAGTAAACAGTATATAAAGACTGACTTGCTATATAGATGATTAGGCAGTTGTTGGAGACATTCGCTTTTCTAAAAAGCAGCTCTAGTTTCAGTTTCACACGGGCTTAAAAATAAATTTGAATCATTTATATTATAATTATAAGTCTTGATGCGTATGTAATCAAAAGATTGTTAGGTTTGCATCAAGAAATATGCACACGTTCTTTCGCGGAATGATATTGCGCTCCTGAAGCCGCGCAATATTTCTGTTGCAGAACTCGTGCATATTTCTCGATACAAATCTAACAACGCATAAGACTTATAATTATAATATAAATATACCTAAATTACGGCACAGTCACAATAAAGTGCGCATTATCCCAAAAATAAGAAAATGAAAATTATTTATATTTTTTATACTCTACGATGTCTTGTCTTATGCATGAGGGCACGTAGTTGGAATAGCAAAAATGTGTCCACAAAGTATCGAAATTTTGACTTGTTTACAACAAGGAGCCGTGTCTTACATACTATTGCCATTAAAAGACACTGGGGTATTTTGTTTGTTTGTTTCATAACAAATCATGGTAAAATTGATACTGGATTTTGTATATGAATAAATGAGATCAAATAAACACAGGTATGGGACAAAAGACGTGTTAAAGAGCTGAGCACATTCCATGTACCTGTACTTACGGACCAAACTAAAATAATGTTGCAATAACGTAAATCTTTTAAACATCATGTTCGAATGAAATTTATATGAACGATATGCTCATGTGTACATTTATAGATCAGAATCTTTACTGTTCTACCTTTTGTTACAACATGATGCAAGTTCACGGCTGCCTATTTAAGTAACTTTTATATTTTGAGCGATTAATGAAATGGCTATCTAAAACCTGACTTAAGAACATCTCGTTACTAACTGTTTAAAATTTTTATGCATAGCGTATTTGAACAACAAACTGTTTTATTATCATTCAAAGACATATTTACACCGGTAAAATATAAATATTCACTGGAAATAGGAAATCTTCATTGGGGCCGTGTCCTACACGATTTTTGTGGACAGCCTAACTGCTGGTTTTAACACCAAATGTCTTAGTTATATGTGTATATAGACCTTCAAAGCCATTGACTTTCTTCAACCCCGGTTTGTGTGCTACATTATAAGATACTGCAAATTTTCATAAAGATTACATGTCAGCTGATAGATACCACAATGTAAACGTCTTCATTGAGAGAACGTTTCGTATACGCATCGCACAATATGCCTTAAGCGCTGTATTGTTAGCTCACCTGTCACATAGTGACAAGGTGAGCTTTTGTGATCGCCCTTCGTCCGTCGTCCGTCGTTTGTGCGTCCGTGCGTGCGTCCGTCCGTCAACAATTTCTTGTCTGCATGATCGTGGTTTCATTTATGATTTTATTTTAACCAAACTTGCACACAACTTGTATCACCATAAGATCTCGGTTCCTTTCTTGAACTGGCCAAATTCCTTCATGGGTTCCAGCGTTATGGCCCCTTAAATGTCCAAAATGGGTTTCAGAGTTATGGCCCCTGAAAGGGCCAAAATTAGCTATTTTGACCTTGTCTGCACAATAGCAGCTTTTTTTATGATTTGATTTTTACCAAACTGGCACACAACTTGTATCACCATAAGATCTTGGTTCCTTTCTTGAACTGGCGAGATTCCTTTATGGGTTCTAGAGTTATGGCCCCTGAAAGGGCCAAAATTAGCTATTTTGACCTTGTCTGCACAATAGCAGCTTCATTTATGATTTGAATTTAATCAAACTTGCACAAAACTTGTGTCACCATAAGATCTCAATTCCTTTCTTGTACCGGCTAGATCCCATAATGGGCTCCAGAGTTATGGCCCCTGAAAGGGCCAACATTAGCTATTTTGACCTTGTCTGCACAATAGCAGCTTCATTTATGATTTGATTTTAACCAAACTTGCACACAACTTGTATCACCACAAGGTCTTGGCTCCTTTCTTGAACTGGCCAAATTCCCTTATGGGTTCCAGCGTTATGGCCCCTTAAATGTCCAAAATTGGCTATTTTGGCTTTTGCAGCCATGTAGAGACTTCATTTTTGGTTTTATTTGATACAAACTTCCAAAATATCTTCAACGACAATAAATCTTAGATTCCATGACAAATCAGATCCAATCGTAGGTTCCAGAGTTATTTGATATCTGATTACCTCCCCTGATTGTAATCAAAATGGATTTATATCAGTAAGTACTTATAGGACTTATTTGAAAATTCATTATTGTCATTAGTTAGACAATCAGGGTAAATAACTATGGACTGATTTTATGTCAAATTACCTCCCTTTATTTCAAACTAAAATGGGTAAATCTCTGTAACTAATGAAGATACTGATCTGAAATTTCATTTATGTCAACAGATTTATTTGGCAGAGCCTTCTTTTGTTCACTTACAATATTTTTTTTAATTACTTCCCTTTTACGTTACTATAAATAGCTTATTCTTAGTAACTTTTTTATTATTGGCCATAGGGAAAAACTGAGACCACTTTTCTGTGGTACAACATGGATGGTACCTCCAATTTTTAGGTGCATTTTGACATATCTGTACCTTGTAAGAATTGTTTTTTCTTTTTGGTTAAATTTTTCCCTTTGTTGTTCCTGTCCTTTGGACTTAAATATTTTTACTGAGGACCTTCTTGTCCTCAAGTGCAATGATAACAGGTGAGCGATATAGGGCCATCATGGCCCTCTTGTTTTTATTCTGTTACTTCCCAGCTTTTTCCATATTCTTGTATTCCCGTGACAGTAACTGAATAACCAAAGACCAAAATTAGCGTTGTTTTTGACCAAGATTGACAACTTTGGCGTCTTTGAATTTTAGTCATTTCACTCCGCGTTTGTTTCGTTGGTTACGGAATTGCAGAAAGCTGTAATAAATTACTATAAAAAAACCTTACTTCATACTGTTCATCAGAAATACCACAAAACATGCTCAGCCACCAAATGTGCGCACTTTATTGTGATATTGCCCACATTATCCATACATATTACGTTAAACTGGCAGATAGTACTGGATATAGGGCGTATGAAGACACATAATAGTTCCAAAAGTATACTAAGACCTTGTTTATATGTTCTGCACAGTCGCACCCGGATATCCGTGTACTATTTGGTATGTCAACGTCTCGGCAAATATAAGAAATTTCAAATTCATTCATTTTGGAGAAAATGATACAATATTTATCGTGCTTGGCAGACACATTGCAATCCGTTTTTAAATTTCAGTATGTATTGCAATATTGCATTTAACACAACACTTAAATTCGGACTGGAACTGTCCATCTAAATCCATTCTTGCAAGGCAGAAATATGGAACAAACAAGGATAGATGGACTGATAAACTCCGAATACTCTTACACATTCTTATGCATCAATTTTGTTGCAAGAACAACCCTACCACAAGTCACTCACAAGCAAATTGTCGCTCTACAATATATTGATATATACAAAATTAATACTGTATTGTTCATGGCTATGTAGTTTTGTGTTCGCTTTTAACCTGGCTTCTTAACTCAAATGTTCCATTTATATCTTCAACAGCGTAGTTGCCAACTATTTGGTGTGGTTCATCATAAAGAATCGAGCGAGTAACCTTGACAGTAGGTTTACGGATCTCATTACGGAATACAACAAGGTAAGACCGTTGTTTTTCTCTCTTAAGTATTGTCTGATAGTATTGTTTCATTCACATTTCTTCGGAAACGTTGTCTGCAGTGTTTAAAATGTATTTTGGAGGCGGTTTTGACCAGCTAGAGTTAAATATAATGCCTAAATTTATTACTGAACATTTCACGCAGTTAACACTCATAGTCATTTATCATGTTTATAACCGGTGATGTTCATATATTTCGTTAAGACTACTCTGAAAATAAAACAATAAAGTATACCAAGCATAGTTGATTTAAGCCATTTTAATGGAAAATTATTACCCTCACAAACAAATAGCATAAAGGAACAAATGTGATAGAGAAAATTTCGTGTAATTTAAATATTATCCGAGTAAGTGACCTATTATAAAACCCAATGAGTGTATAAAAGTATTGCGGACATTTCTTTCACTTTACTTAAATCTGTACGCCTAATATGCTAATGAACAGACTAAGCTAAATAGAATATGCTATTATATTATTTTTCTTGGTTGCATTCAAAGTTTCCAAAGAAACTCCATACAGATTTTAATAGAGCTGCTGCAAGTTTTAATAAGAACCTAGAGTCAACTTTTGTCTGTGACTTCATTTTGTCAAACATACAAACAGTCTGTTAATTGTTCAATCAAAACTAAATTTGAGTAATAGAGACGAACGCTATAAATCATATTTAAGACAATAGTATCTGGTATTTTGTAACAGTCATGTATCTGGTAACTTTATGCGTGTTAGTACAGAAAATGCCAACTGATAGCGCTAAGAGAACATTTAGCATTGTGTCGGCGATGGGTAAAATTACAAAAAATGCGATATGCACCAATCTACTGACTATCGGTTTGAGTTATTATTAAGCTAGCGGAAAGCACTCGACATAAAATGTTCTGCTTTTAAATTATTAAAATGAGTAAGGATAGCTGATTTCATCTTCACATAATCATATCGAAACGTAAAATGAAATTCAGTATTGTAGCTAATATGTAATTATTTTTATGACTTTAAGGCATTCAAGTCATACATTATATGACGCGGTTAGCACTGGCCTACTGCATATCATTTAACACTTGACTTAAGTAATCTATGTTCATTTTTAGACGTTCGATTTCATTCGTCTCGGAGAGCTCCCTTATGGACCATTTACATTTGATAGATAAGCTCTCATTACAAAGTAAGCGTAAATAATGTTTTTCTGTGAAAAGAACTTTCTTTTGTACGATGTGTTCATACGTTTCCATGTAAACTGGTCCAGTCGATTGTGTAAAGTATGCACGACAAATTTCAACGCACTTTGAACAAGCCCGGGTGTATTCCATAGAAACAACAATTTTGTGATGTATGCCCGACTGAAAATTCCTTCCCAGTTGTGTAGAGAACAATTTATCAAACAATGACACACATTTATCATTTTAACATAAATGTTACAATATTAAGTTACATGCCGTGATTAAAGTTTTGAATAATGAATAAGTCATAAAAGAAATTTATCTGTGCACCAGTTCAACTATTTGTCATTAAGTTATTCTGAAATCGCGTCACGTCACAAAACGTGTTTCGTACAAGGTAATGCCATGGTAATAAAATTGACGTCCTCTTTACTGAAGATGCCTTTATAACACGTACCTTTTATCGTGATAGATTTTTCACGTTCAAATACATAACGAAAATCATACTATTAGCCATAATAGGACAGTAATTAATGCTTTCATCAGTATTTAGGACTGCTGTGTTATGGTAGTTCAAGACATTCAGATCAAAAGATTTCATACACTATAAAATTTGATAACACCCATATACTCAAAACTTCAGTATATAGTATTACGTAAAAAATGTGCCGAATAAAAATATAGATTTGTGTTCTCGGTGTTTTGCTAGAGTGATTAAAAAAAGCTGACACAAGTTTTCGTAATAGGAAAATTGCAATTTTGGTAACATTTTGATAGACTTTTTTTCTACAATGTACTGGTTCGAGTCGTAAATTCGGTCAGGTCTTAAATATTCGGCCGCCCACTTTAAAGCTTTTCTTCGAGCCAGATGCTTGAGAACGCATCTGTGTCATCACAAGCACTTGCGTTAGCAACAAAGTCGGCATTAAAACAGAATAGAAAAATAGAGAAAAAGTTGTCCTTCCCTATAAAGTTGTGTACTTTAAATAGTAAATATTTTGTCTCGCGGGACGCGTGACGTCATTGCACGTGCTCGTTTATGCTAAGGCCCGGCAAGAATTAATTCAAATCTAAACTTTATAACACAAAAAGTACATGCGTTAATTAGCATTAAACGCGTTAAAACCAAGAAAATGAATATATTGTCCCTCAACGTCATTGAATTTCATTGTCTACGTTTTTTTTCACTTTCACGTCATTTCCTTTTGAATTTTCCGTTTTGGGGCCGTAATACGTTTATGCTTTGCCACGGAACGCGCATATATAAAAATGTGTTATAATAGCACGTGAGCGAGAGATTCTCTTTACTCTCCTGTTGAAACATCCCCGAAAAGTGACAAGAACAGCAGTTTTATTCTATAATGTGTGACAAACAGTGGCGTAAAAGTTAAACTACGTCATGCTGGTATGAGAAGGATGACAGGCGCTTTTTAAATCTCTGTTGGCAAGTATGCTATTGAAAATTGATTGCAGTTTGTTGAAGAAAGAATAATTTTGGCTGCAGCATCGATTTATTTCCAAGAAAATGTTGAAATATAACCAACTTTATGTTTCAAAAGTGGCCGAATATTTACAACCTCTAGAAGGTAAAATGTGGAGGCTAAACCCGTCTGTTATTTTAAGCGCTTTTGTACCATATTGTAAAAGTCCGTGAATGATAACAATTAATGTTGCTTGTATCAAAGCACATATGGTAGAAATTTTGTACAAATCGATTGTAAAACGAAAGAAATATTTATGAAAAACCGCAAAAAGTGGCCGAATTTACGACTCAAACCAGTAGATTGTAATTAAACTTCTCACAGTCGTATACTAACATAAGACCAAATATGATATAATTAAATACAATGGTTAAGTCCATATGTTTGTTTATGAGATATATTTGCCAATGATTAAAAAATCTGTTGTAATACATTTACTCATCTCTTACCATTAATATATAAAATGATTGTCATTTCCGTACACCGAATCCAGGCTTTATTCTTTGTTTTCCGTTATCGCGATTGCTTAATTCAGGTTTAATAACGTTTGTTTGTTTTTTGTTTTGGGTTTAACACAGTTTTTCAACAGTATTTCAGTCACGTAACGGCGGGCAGTTAACCTAACCAGTGTTCCTGGATTCTGTACCAGTACAAACCTGTTCTCCGCAAGTAACTGCCAACTTCCCTACATGAATTATCAGAGGTGGAGGACTAATGATTTTAGACACAATGTCGTTTATCAAATAGTCACAGAGAACATACATCCCGCCCGAGGATCGAACTCACGGCCCAGCGATCCGTAGACCAACGCTCTACCTACTGAGCTAAGCGGGTGGCAAGGTTTAATAACGCGATGAGCTGCTTTAACTGAAATATTTAGACAAGCTTATAAAATAGACATTGAATGTAGAAGCTTGGACACATATTACAATCCTACACGTCTTTAGAATAAAAATTCTCTCTTATTTTAAGACAAATTACAATATATTTCAGTGCTTTACAATATGTACCATAAGAAGTGAACAGATACATACTACTCCTTGGACGATGTTAGGAAGTCAAAATCAATATTTGAATAAGTTGCACAGCATTTCAGCTTTACTTTTATCTGTTCTACTCCTAGGTTTTGTATGGAACAACATCGTCTAGTGAAAGATGGAAAGAATGTGTGTATCTCACTGAATCTTATTTCGGCATGGCAGTCGGTCACATGTTTGTCAAGACAAAATTTGACAACTCTTCGAAAACAGCGGTACAGTGTCATTTTAATAGCATTTCAAGTTGCAAACAACATTAATGAATACTTGTTTAAATCCAATTATGATAAGAGTGGATACGTCCTTATATAGACGCGTATTCATAGTTCATAAACAGCTGCAGGTTTTGAGTCGCCTCGTTTTTAGACTGAGTGTTGGGGTGCAGGAGGCTATTCAATACATTACTACTTATAAAGCTCAGATCATCTTAAGCCGGTGCTATGTGGCATTGGATGTGTTGCACTTGTTATAATAAGAACTGTTTCAATAAAACAGGCTAAACTTTCTTTTTTAATCAGTTGATTCAGTTACTTGTTCTCCTGATAGGACTGATTTTGTTTTTGTTTTTATTCTTTTAATGAAATTAGTTTTCTAGTTTTGCAATCTGCATCTTGCATAACAACTGGTATGAGTCATATACTAGATGAGTAAACAGTCTCTACCGACTTTGATTTCCTCATCAGTTTTGAAAGACTTTACAGAATGAAGCATACAACTTTCTTTGCATGCTAACGGTAGTTGAAACCCAATACGTGAAGTGTGCTTTGTAATTGTGTTTTTGATAAAAATCCATGCTGGATATCCTTATTGGTCTTATTGCTAAACTCTTATTCTTTTAGGTGCATGATATGATCGGCAACATAAGAAACGCTTTTGATGAGCTATTGGATGATCTTGACTGGATGGATGAACCAACAAAAGAACTAGCAAAGGAAAAGGTATCAATTATTGTGGGATGGAAATATACTTCCCATTCCCGATTGGACGGAAAACACAAATCATATTCGTTTTAAGAATACTATATTTCATGATAAATCCTGTAAGTTTACGTAAAATTTTGCTCAATGTATTTCATTTATTTCAATCATGTGGGATTATAACATTCAGTTGAATTGATTCAATAACCTCTTTACTTGTTCATTGATAAATGGCCCCGACCAGTGTCCAACAGCAAAATACGCTACATGTATTCATTTATCTAGGAAGGCCTTGTTGTCCAAGAGATTAGGTTCTGTGACTTTGACTCACTGGCACGCCAGTTATGTGAGTTCGAACCACCGGTCTGGATATAAAAGTAATTTATCTAGCTTGCATACGGAATGTTTGTTACTCTATTATTGTGTCCGACACGTTTTAATAAAAAGAGGGGACGTTTGTGTCTTCCTCAACCGTCAATAGGTTTTATGTCGATATATAGCCTAACATTATGTCGGCTTTACTTACTTACCTAACTAGTCATAGACATGAATCTAGACTATTCTAACACGACCAGCAGATAACCTATTTACACATAGGAGGAAGTCAATCAACGGTTATTTTGCGACAATACATGCCCATGCAAAATAGTGGCGTCATCCTCTATGTATAGAATGATCTAGGTGCGTAGGCTAGCACGAAGTGTAGTTCCATGTCGCAAAAAGTAGTTACCCTTTTTTATTCTCACACTGTTTATATTAGTATGTCGAGTTAGAATCCAAATTACAAGTTTCCGAGTATGATTAATCGTGTGGCATCCGTGTGTCAACGGCCTTCGACAAGTATTCGTACGCATAAGAACTCAAAACACGGGGAATTCTACAATAAACCACGCTTGGGAACTCATTATTTCTTAAATAACATAATCATTCACATGTAATATTTTAAACTGACTCTAGACAATTATATTCCATCCACATTCATAGTAAATGACCTTTGTCTTTTTTTTCAGGCCGACGCAATTAAGGAATGGATTGGTTATCCAGATAAAATCCTGGACGTGGAAAAGCTCAACAAGCTGTATGAAAATGTAAGGAATCCGATGTTATAGATTTTTAATCTTCGATATTATTTACATGTAACATACTGATTACACATGTATATAGCGTACATGTTCATTCAGTTCCATACCCCTTTCGGCATGGGTAATTTTCGTTCAATTACAAATGTATATCTTTATGGGCCTCCGTGGCCGAGTGGTTAAGGTCGCTGACATCAAATCACTTGCCCCTCATCGATGTTGGTTCGAGCCTCACTCGGGCCTTTGAATTCTTCATGTGAGGAAGCCATCCAGTTGGCTTACGGAATGCCGGTCGTCCTACCCAGGTGCCCGTTCGTGACGAAATAATGCACGGGGGGCGCATCTGGGGTCTTCCTCCGCCATAAAAGCTGGACAGTCGCCATATGACCTATCATATGTCGGCGCGACGTGAAACCCAACAAAATAAATAAAAAGCAATTGTATCTTTATCAGGAGTTATGAAAGCAAGTGCTTAAAGCGTATGCAACAACTTCTTAAACATTTTCGCAAAGATTTCCTCCAACTCAAATTTATTTGTTCGCACACCATATTTATAGGCTACATGGGCGCTCATATTGACATTTTGGCCGAATGAATTCAGATCTCTGGCAGACGCATGTTGCGGAGGATATCACACATTTTCTTGTCTTCTGCGACTTTTTTCTTACTAAAAGTGCTTAAAAGTTGAAGAGTACTTCGATTAATTTTAAATTGCACAAAATTAATTGATATTATTAGTTACACTGCTTGTTGTAACGATTTCATCCTGCTAACTACCCTTTACTTTCATACTATTATCGACACCTATTGTAATTAACAAATCTACTTACAGTGTAGATTGGAATCCAGCTATAATTTGTTCGGTTATCACGTTTTGTTGATTAACCCAGCCATACAATGCACAGGGAATTGTATTTTGACTTAATCACAAAACGCAAAAACTCATATATACAGTTTATGAACTGGTTTTGATCAGGTACGCAAAACACCTTCTGTCCCATCCTTTCGAAAATGATCAGATTTCACGATTGAAACTTCAGATTTTATCGCGTTTCCTGTTGAATCCTATATCTTGCACGTAGATTAAATGGTCATTACATTAATTGCTGAGTAATAATATGTTTATCCCTTACGGCCTTGTGTCCAACGCAGAGTTATTGTTTTTCTTTTTTGCCACTTCTTCACGAGCCTTAACTAAGTAGAAAATTTGAAATGGCATTGAAACACAAACATTACTCTAGGAAACGATATCTTTAGTTGAAGCTTTTGATCTGACTCGTTCTTTTTTTTTTGTACGTTTTGTCCTCGTGCGTTGGCTTTGTGTGCGAGTTTGTGTATGTTTGTGTGATGAAGATTAGCATGAATTTTTAAAGACATCTGACAGTTTTCTATATGTATTGTCAAGATATGAGTTATATGACCCAGGGAAGTGTCTTCGCCTTTAGTATCTTGAACAATGTTTTAGGTCCAATCGCTAAGGTGACTATATCTTAGACTAGCTGACAAACGAAATAGAATGTCCTTTATTAAAACGTAGAGATGGTAAGAACAGATATCTCATACATAGATTTTCCTCCGGATACCTTGCCTACATAATTCGTGTACTGATGATTCGTAAATGATTTCAGTTATGAGCTAGACAATTTCAGGGATCAGGCAAATCACTAAATGTTTCAAACTAACAATCTTCAATTAATAATAATAAGCACAAACTCCTATAGGCTGGATACACTTTACTTGACTGGTCTTTTTGTTACAGTTCCCGTCAGACAATGTCTTTGAATCTACAACATACGAGTCCTGTCATATGTAGCATTCAAGTACCATATAGGTATATCCTCGATGCCTTGGCGGTACTTCGCCAATAATGCTGAATCGTCTATAAGCTGGAACTATACTACTATCTCAGTAGATGATCAAACTCTCGATCTACATCTCAGCTTTCCGATGCTCAGCCTATATTTGCTATCGTCTATAGCATTCAACTACCGTTAAGGTAAATTCATATGCGCTGGTCCTATCTTTCGAAACCATGTTGGAATTCTGCAACTCTTCTTGAGTCTATGAACTTTAAACGTTTTCTTTTCAATAATTTATCCGCATTGACAGGGTGGTTGCAATAACCACCTTATCAAGGTACTGGGACAAATTATTAGTTGAATCCTCGATGTATCTTCTTCGATCGCTGGATACCGAATGAACTCTCTGTCATCCATCTACTTACCTATGCTGCGTGATATTTATAGAAATTGTTTCTGATTGGTCTAAATCAATAAATAGTGTTTTACAACGAGTACTTGCTCTAACAAAGATCTGGTTCCATTTAATGTTGTTTATGACATAGTGTGTAATGCTGAGATCCAGCTATCAACATAATGGACCTAAATTAGTCATGAATGACCCAAACCCTATTATAATCAGCGATTTAACAATAATTATAGCAATGGCACCATGAAAAGGGAGTCAAGCATTATTTTTGTACATGTGTTACGCTATCAATATATCGGATATACAAATTATTCTGACATGTATATAGGCAAACATTTTTCTACAGACATAATATATATCGGTTGGTTAAAGCCAAATACGGTTTCTGCTACTTTAATTGAATTTGAATAATAAGTTAATCACATAGAAGCCCGAAGGGTAGTATTTTGGATGGCACAGGTCGGTCGTTCTGTCTGTTTGAAAATATTTCTGCCGGTAAGTTTGTTAACAGTTTTTTCTTGGTTCATTAATTACATACGCTTTGACCAATGACTCTCAAACTTGATTCTAAAATCTGTTTGAGCCGTCAGCCAACAAATGAGTGTTGCTAAAGTGTATCAGAAGAGGGTTTAGAAACCGTTCCATGTGGAACAATTATGATGCACAATGTACAAGGATTACCTTAATAACTTTAAGACATTTCTGCAACTAGAAGAATCAAATCATGACTTTTATGGGTATGTTGTTTAAACAGTTAGTAAGTTTTATTTTGTATACCTATAGTCTTGAATTATCTTGATTTTTCTTCTAACGTTTTCGTCGAACTCATTTACTGGTGTTTTTCTTACGTACATTGTAAATTATTGATAGGAATTCTTCTTGAAATTATTTATTCAAGCATTTTTATGTTTTATATATTGAAATGTTTGTTACAACTATTGCGTTCGTATTGGGCTAGGTTTGTTTCCACTGCGGAACATGTTTAGGTTGATGGTTCCGTAATTCAATGGTTTCGGCGCGTTTTTTCTTTATGTTTCACTTTGTCTATGATTTTTCTTTCGTACATTTTTCTTCATGCATTGAGCTAAAAATTTAAACAGAATTATACACTAAAATCTGGAAAGTAGATCCCTCGGAAGCACCGAGAACAAGGCAAATAGTGAAAATTGCAGACTCGGTTTGATTGAGTCTGTTCATGGGCAGTAATAGAAAAAGCAACACTGCCCACGCCCCCTAGCACCGGCTTAAGCAGTAGTCAATCTTCAAATCTAAATGAGTTGAAATCAATGATCCCGAAGGACCAGAAAATATAACAACACTGAGATGAAGTCGGGGCGACTTTTTACGGCCGCCACACAGCACTTAACACCCGCTGTTGTGAAGTAAATAAAATCTGGAAAGTAGATCCCTCGGAAGCACCGAGAACAAGGCAAATAGTGAAAATTGCAGACTCGGTTTGATTGAGTCTGTTCATCGGCAAAACCTTAATTGTAGGAGATGATAATATGCGTAATTTATATTAAGTTGTTGCGTAAACGTGATTGGAAAAAAAGTATAGATTTAGTGTTCTTCTTTCTCAACATCATCTCATATCTCTCCTTATTACAGCTTATTACTATAGACAAGGTTTGAAGTAATCTGACCATGAATATTTTTATCTGAATGTGTATCAACACGGAAAGACTATGTAGGATCCGTAAAATGTGTGCTGTTAAAGCGATAGTTGTTCGTACGCTTGGAAACATTCTGAACAGATTGTCATAACTAGTGCTGAGATTATCGTTAGGTTTCGAACACATCGCTTTTAACACAATTGTATTAAACTAAAAAGTCCTTTCCTTAATCAATATAGACTCGTTTGTCATATCTGAGTATTCCTTTCCTTCTTTAGATGGTTATTCGAAATTTATGAGGGATTTTCAAATTGAGAATAAATAGCCAAAAAAAGAATGATCGGAAAAACTTTATTCTAATACCTCTTCAGTCAATCATGAAAAAAAGTTCTCAGTTACTTTCGACACCTCATTTCTGATGGTATTTCACGCCGTAATGTTATAAAAAAGGGGAATGCAGCTTCCGCTTAAATGTCCAGCGCCATGTCACGCGACAAGGTAGCGAATGCCCGCTTAGCTCAGTAGGTAAGAGCGTTGGTCTAACGATCGCGGGGTTGCGAGTTCGATCTTCGGGCGGGGCGTATCTTCTCCGTGACTATTTGATAAACGACATTGTGTCTGAAATCATTAGTCCTCCACCTTTGATTCATGTGGGGAAATTGGCAGTTACTTGCGGAGAACCGGTTTGTACTGGTACAGAATCCAGGAACACTGGTTAGGTTAACTGCCCGCCGTTACATGACTGAAATACTGTTGAAAACGGCGTTAAACCAAAAACAAACAAACAAAAGGTAGCGAATGCGAATCCAACAAAGGAAACGGGAGCTCTTCCATTATACTTCCAGATCGCAAAGCTGGAACGTTAGAAGTGACATTAAAATGCATAATTTGAAAAGCGTATTAACTAATAAAATCCGCCCCAGCATCCTATTTCACTTGTTATTTCAGGCAATAATAAAAAGACACGAGTATTATCAGAATGTTCTCAACAGTTTAAAGAAATATATGTCTGAGGAGCTTCGAAAGCTGAGACAAAAGTTCGACAAAAACGAGTAAGTTAGATTTGAATTTCATTTATTCATCTCTATAAATAATTATTTCCGGTATGCATGACAAGAATAAGAGTGAATTAGTCATCTAAATGTAAACGGATAAGTATATATAGTTACTTACCGCTATTAAAACAATAAGGTAATTGAATAGGTTCGCAAAATATTTTTTAGGTAAGAATTTGGTAAATTAAGTAAAACAACTGTAGGAAGTATATTGTGACCAATTAAATGTGATGAATTTCACTTTCAGTTGGAATGATTCTCCAGCCCAAGTTAACGCATTTTATAGTCCTACCATGAATAACATACGTAAGTACAGTTATTGAAAGTAAATTGTATATATTCACGGCCAAAGCATTTAACTTAAACTAACAAAAAAAATTCACTTAATAAGATTAAAAAAAACCCGTAAGGGCAAACATCTGGGGACTAAGGTAATATTAAAGACTACGAAACTTTTTGAGAAACATGCATGAACATTTCGGAAGTTAAGCATTATATTATTTTTTCACTACGTTACCTTATAGATTCTAAGATATACGCGATGAATTAGGTAAAAAATGCCATTCACATAAGCATATAAAATGATAAATGACTTCGAATAAAAAATATAACATGACAAAGCTTAACAAGTTAGACACAGTGCAATAAAGGTAATACTGGTAGTCCAGAATTGACTTACTGTGAAAACAAGACAAAGAAGTAACTTTCGTGATTTGTTTAAAAGTTAAGTAAAGCTCAACTCCGCACAAATACAAAAAAGCAATTTCATGAGGCGAGGGGTGGGGGGTGGGGGAGCTGTTGAAACGGTATGCAGTCTGATAACAAAAGCCCTTAATATTTTTGAGGAGGCTTTGTTCTATTAACAAAATAAGTGAAACCAAAGGTCTTATACGGTTGTGAGAAATCAGGAAAGTGAAAATAAATACACGAAATTAATGATCATTAAGCATGGTTCTTTTGCTGCAGGAGTTATCGCAATGGCCGAAACATTGTTTTAAGGCTTTGAAATGTCAATGGATAACTAAACAGAACTCAGTTATATATGAAAATATTGACAACTTTCAGATCTGATTTGGAAACGACTATATCTATTGTATTTCTAAAAGATTTCATTTATGTTTGACGAATGAACGGTATACCTCATCGAGCCAAAACTAAACAGATATTGGACTGTCCTTAAAACAAGAAAATCAGTATTATTAGAAGTGTATTCCAGAATCGCCTACATCTAATGTAACTGAAAGATATGTTGGAAACTCGGCAAACACAATAGCAGATGCGCACTACAAAGGTTAAGAATATATAAATTGATCTTCTGGTCAAATGGAAGAAATTGGTCAAGTAAACTATTACATTGTCGTTTAAGTATAGCGCTACATAATAATTTCTTTTTCAAATGTAGGGTTTAGTTAATATCATATATGAACACAGTGGTCATATTCTGTAATATCATCGCGACGGAGTAATTTCATGCCTGTGTAAAGTTATTAAATATAAACCCACAGTAATGAACTGTTCTGAAATTTCTTATTGGCACTTATCAAAACATAAAATGTAAGGATAACTTTTCCAGAAGCACAGAGCACCCCAAATACAGACATATTTTAGATTTTTTACCAGAACACTTAAGACAGTATGTATGTCCAAACAGCAGCTTGAAGTTACTATCCAGTAAAAAGAACGATTGTTTTTTTTTACACAAATTGAAAACATATTAAGTGTCCATATATGTTTAATATAGAGGAGAAGTGAGAAGTAGATTAAAACCTAGGCTTGCTAAAATGTACCCTGAAGCTTTATGACCATAGAAAGATCCAGCATGTACAGAATCACTTTCTGATAGTGCTTCTAAATTATCGCGATGATGAGTGAGAGAAGTATCTTGTTTCGATTACAAAGACTTAAACTTATTTTGTTGATAGGGGCCTGCAATAGATGTATAAGGCATATATTGTACGGAATCTGCTTCAGCGTTAAGTTGATTGGCAATCGGATATCACGAGTTACTTGTTCATCTATTTATCTTCCCTATATCATTTATCTGTTTAATAATACTACTGTCATAGTCTTATATCAAGTATGTCCATTTATCTGACAACATTACTACCCGCTCTGCAATAGCATAAATACCCAGTTAAAGACGTATATTTCTGTTATAGAAAGACGTTAGGAAACCCTTTGATGTGTTTTAAATTCATATTCGAGTTGTAAGAAACTTATTTTGTTGATAGGGGCCTGCAATAGATGTATAAGGCATATATTGTACGGAATCTGCTTCAGCGTTAAGTTGATTGGCAATCGGATATCACGAGTTACTTGTTCATCTATTTATCTTCCCTATATCATTTATCTGTTTAATAATACTACTGTCATAGTCTTATATCAAGTATGTCCATTTATCTGACAACATTACTACCCGCTCTGCAATAGCATAAATACCCAGTTAAAGACGTATATTTCTGTTATAGAAAGACGTTAGGAAACCCTTTGATGTGTTTTAAATTCATATTCGAGTTGTAAGATAGTTTTAAAAGTGGGCTTTTAACTCAAAATAAATGGAAAACAAGTATTTAGTTTTTCAGTAATATATTTACAGATAACCTCTTTTAATAGAAGTAAAATGCTGATTGAAATTGTATTGCCTTCGTTCTGGAAAATGTGTGCATTGTGTAAGAATGATTTATATTTGTGAGGATGTTTGACTTTTTACCACAGGATGAGCCTTTGTCAATAATCTGGATAAAAACTGTCGTTTCCTCGACGTGACAGTAACTTGGATAAGCTTACAGTGTTAAATGTTTTTTTTCAAAAAGAAAGTTTAACTTCTAGATATTTCATATAGATATAAAATTCAGAAAAAAAAACAGTCTAATACGTACTGACGCTCACACGTTAAGATATACCCAACGGCTCTCAGAACATTTGTTTTATCTCTACTTCAACCTATGACGTAACAAGAGTTTGTCATTGGAGTACCTGCAAATGAATAACAGTTGTTCGTTGATGTCAGAGAGAATGAGAGAGAGAGAGAGAGTTGGCGTAAATCAAATGAAATTAAATCCCTAATTTCTGTGCTTCTTTACAGAGTTCCCAGCTGGAATATTACAGGCTCCATATTACAACAAAAATCAACCAAAGTAAGTTTTGTTTTCAGATATATTATATAGATGCATTAAAGGTGTATTGCTCAATACGAAAGCATATGTGTCAATAACGTATGAGAAAAATGGTATGGAAGTATACTATGGTGACTGAATTTAATCGATCTGAGGTCTAATATATCAGTGAAGTAATCAGAGCGATTGAAGTGTTTTTTAATTTCTCTTTCACATGTAAGTGTGAAATGGCCAAACTAAGAAAGGATGTGTTTAATGTGCTCAAATATGCCATAAAGAAGAAGATAAGTATCCACTATCAAACATTGATTATACAAAGAATTTTAACTTAATTTCACTAGAGCCTCTAGTTCTGTCGAATATGCCAGCTAAATTAATGTTTATAACTTAACAAAAAAGTTGCCATCAGACACAATTGATGGTAGGTTATTTAACATTATATATCTCTTTTATGTTTTCTAATCTTTCATACTTATACAGTGTTCACGTGTGTTTGTTTCCTGTGTGTCAGTTATCAATAAGTTCTCGGAATATATTGATGTTCGAGCTCATTAGTGTTCGGTTCCCGACCAGAATCTCGGGATACGTTGATGCTCGATCACGTTAGCCCTCAGTTTCCAACCAGTTTCTCCAGACACGTTCAACCTGGTGCTCGAGCTCGTTAATCTTCTTTTTCCCGACCAGTTTCTCGATAAATGTTGTTGCTCTAGCTTGGAAGTGCTAGGTAAGCAACCAGTTTCTCATGATAAGTTGTTGTGTCTTGTTACTAGGATGGAGTGCTTTGTTACAAACTAGCCGCTTGGGATACGTTGGTCCTCCAGCCTTCACTCCTCGGTCACCAATAAGTTCTCGGAATATATTGATGTTTGAGCTCATTAGTGTTCAGTTCCCGACCAGAATCTCGGGATACGTTGATGCTCGATCACGTAAGTCCTCAGTTTCCAACCAGTTTCTCCAGACACGTTCAACCTTGTGCTCGAGCTCGTTAGTCTTCTTTTTCCCGACCAGTTTCTCGATAAATGTTGTTGCTCTAGCTTGGAAGTGCTCGGTAAGCAAGCAGTTTCTCATGATAAGTTGTGTCTAGTTACTAGGATGGAGTGTTTTGTTACAAACTAGCCGCTCGGGAAACGTTGGTCCTCCAGCCTTTCACTCCTCGGTTATCAATAAGTTCTCGGAGTATATTGATGTTCGAGCTCATTAGTGTTCAGTTCCCGACCAGAATCTCGGGATACGTTGATGCTCGATCACGTAAGTCCTCAGTTTCCAACCAGTTTCTCCAGACACGTTCAACCTGGTGCTCGAGCTCGTTAGTCTTCTTTTTCCCGACCAGTTTCTCGATAAATGTTGTTGCTCTAGCTTGGAAGTGCTCGGTAAGCAAGCAGTTTCTCATGATAAGTTGTTGTGTCTAGTTACCAACCAGTTTCTCGGTATACGTTGTTGCTCGAGCTAGAAAGTGCTCAATCACCAACCAGATTTTGGTAGACGTTGTTATTTTTGCTCCTTTGTGCCCACATTCCGCCCAGTTTCTCGGCACACGTTGTTACTCGAGCTCGTAATTATTCAGTTTTCGACCAGAGTCACGGGACAAATTGTTGCTCTTGAAAACGTGTAAGTGCTTGGTACTCTAGCATTTTCTGGAGATATATTGTTTTGTCTAGTTACTTACCAGTTTCTGAAGATATTTCGTTACGTGAGCTCTGTAGTGTCGGTTACAACCAGTTTCTCGGGGTACGTTGTCGCTGGAGCTCATTAGTATTATATTTCCGACCTGTTTCTTGGAATAAGTTGGTGCTCGAGTTCATTAATATTCAGTTTCAAGCCGTGTTCACAGGATAGGTTACTGCTCGAGAGTGTTAGTGCTAAGTTTCCAACCCGTACGTATTATCTCCAAATCAAAATGGATTATTTTATTATTTGCAGTTCAATGAATTACGGTGGAATTGGCACCGTTATAGGGCATGAAATCACACACGGATTTGATGACCAAGGTAAATTAAACCACGTTTCCATGCCATGATAATATTAAACGATATTTGAACGTTTGCAGCTTGAAAAAAGCTTGTTCTTTTAAGTATTACAGTAACTACATAAAAAATAAATGAGATAAAAAATCTTAACCATTAATAACAATCTAAAAAATAAGTTATTTATTTATTATTAATAATCTAGTTTGTTCTGTCGTATGTTTTAGTGTTTTAAATTATCCAGTCCGTCCTTAGTACTTCTGGATTCGTAAATCTCTGAATATTCGAATATCTCTCAATAATGCATCTTACACACTCATTGCCCGGTAATTGTAACACTAATTTGTCTTCATTCCCTTTGTATATTCATTATTGTTCTACATTCTCCTTCAACCTCCTTTCCCATCCCCTTCATACACCTTACCACTTCTTTTCCCTCTACAATGTATCTATATTTGGCATAAATTTATTTGTACTTGCTAGATTTTTGAAACAACCCGTCTGTAGTATTTTTTCCGTTACAGCTTCTTTTTGTTGTGGGCTTACTTTGCAAATGCTTTGCTCTGAGGCTGTGTTTTAAAATAGGGCTCCGTACTTCCGAGAAATCTACCATTTCCTAATATCTTTTGTATGAATCGAATTCTGATGAAATGTGCAACGTTATTCACACTCCCATCACAAACCCTGTATCAAAATTCTGTTATGTAATGCACGATCCGCTTAGTTCAATAGGGAGAGCGCAGATCTACGGATCGCGGGGTTGAGTTTGAACCCTGTTCTCCGTGACGATTTGATGAAAAACATTATGTCTGATATCAGTCGCCCTCCACTTTTGATTCATGTGTAGAAGTTGGAAGTTCCTTATGGAGAACAGGTTTGTACTGGTACAGAATCCAGAAACACTGGTTAGCTAAACTGCCCGCGATTACATGACTGAAATACAGTTAAAATGGCGTTAAACACAAAATGAACAAATAAACTGTTACGTAAATGCATTGAATACGATAATTGTCCAAAAGACTTGATAAAATAACAACATCGAGTGCACAGTTAATATGGATTTACGTTCAAATTACTTTATTTCTTTTTATCACAATTTGCACTTTCAGCATACAATCAAAGTAGAAGTGGTACCATGTTTTATGTATTTACAGGGAGACAATTTGACAAAAATGGAAACCTTGAGCATTGGTGGAATACTTCAATTATTATCAACTTCAAGGAAAAGGCACAATGTTTTATTGATCAATACAGCCAGTTCGTAGCACCGGAAGCAAATCTAACTGTAAGTGAGCTTCTTTTATCAGACAGAGTCCATCAGGTTAGAGAATCAATGGTCTTTTAAGACTAACTAACGCATGTTTTGCCTGTCGGCTTGTGAAATACACACCACGTACACCATTAAAACTCACCACGCCGGAATTAAAGTGAAACTCGGTTTATCGTCCTCATATAAATTTAAAGATTTTCTCGATAAGTTTTTCTTCCCATGTATCGTGTTCACGAGGGAGGAAGTGTTACACGAAGGATGGAGTTCTTCTGATAACCTGTCATGTCGTCTTCTGATAACTGTTACGGAGTTACGGAATTAGACTAAACAGGTTTTTTTTCTGGCGCATAGCACTAAACATCAGGCAAAATTGATCATCAGACTTTAGTTTTACATCCCATTTTCTCTTTTTAAAGATTGATTATTACCATTTCGTTGACCGATTCCTTGTTTTGTCATACAGATATCAGAAGAAGTCTGTAACGTTTTCTAGGAACTCCGTAACAGTTATCAGAAGAAAACATGACACTTCCTCCCCCGTGGGGTTTGGCATCAAATATCAAAAACTGTGCTACAGCTGTTTTTCTGCATTTGTCCTTAAATGTTTGCAGACCATTGACAATCGCAGTTTTGATAATACAAAAACAAATTGTTTGCTTTATTATTTAGATGAGCAATAGAATTGTTGAATCAATTGTTACAACAATGTTCACTACGAACACATCTGCTTTTAAGTAATTTGATCATTTAATCTTTAAACTTGGCTACTATTCATTATTCTCATTGGCATAAAACAATTTCTTTTAATGTGATACTTAGCTAAGGCCTATCATTTTAAACAATCACGCATATTAAAACGCTGCATGGCAATAAGGCGTGTTCACCATACATCCGTTACCTATTCCATTACATGTATATTTCTTTTGTTAATCCAAACATTTGTTTTCCCTTTATGTTTGCATTTTTATGGAAAGGAGTACTAAAAGATTTTATAATCGTCAGTAAAACTCATTGTTCACTCATTAGCAAGCAAATACAGAGTAAACCGTTTCTGAACATTGTAATTAACTAGCCATATATTGCACGGTCTCAGGTTTTAAGTTTGGAACGCAAATAAATGCAATATGGCCACGTTTCTTTAAATGTGAGTATAGACAACAGCATTCAGACAAACTATAAATCCTGTTATATAGGCCACATTTTTTTCGAGAGGGTACGTAATCTAAATGCGTGTATCCTTTTATTTTAGATTAACGGCATCAACACACAAGGAGAAAATATAGCAGATAATGGCGGAATCAAACAAAGTTTTCGGGTAATGTTCATTTGTCACGAGTACAGTTAGAGTTAGAGGCCATAAAGTTAAATTCTGGCCACATATAATGTTTTTGGCTTCAGATGAAATGCATACAGTATGTATTCAACTTCATAAGCTTTTCAAAGTAGGTTATAACGGTAGCAATTATCCAACAGTTCTGGAACATCGCTTTTAAGTGTCACTGTATGTACTCGCAACTATTATTTTATGATAGCACATACCTATACATGAATGTTACATTGTTATCCATGTGTACGTAAACGTAGTGGACGTTGATGTTTAGTTTGCTAATAAGAAGAAATAGGAAGGTGTGATTTTCTTTCAATTTTTGTAATAGAAATATAGTAGTGATATGACCAGGAATATTTTGTTTCAGGCATACAGAAAATGGGTGGAGGTAGAACGACAAAAAATCGAGGAGCCACTGTTGCCGGGATTAAATTTTACACATAACCAACTATTCTTTATAAGCTTTGCTCAGGTTTAAAAAAATTATCTTTTTCTTTTCGAAAAATGATGAGAACGACAACTAGCAACACCTACCGTGAAGAACATTATTTTAGTATTGTTTGAGTGGAACTGACATCCACGTGTAGGTCAAATGTAACGTGTGATGACTTGTTCGAATGTAAGAACTTTATTATGCGAATTAGTAGTTTTAAACTAATGGAAACATGTAACACAACAAGCAAAATCACAGTGTAGACTCTGGTCTTTTCATAAATAGTAAGATATCAACAACACACGCCCCTGGCTACAGCTTTATGTTACAAGTATATATAACAGGTCACAATGATCCCAAAGAACAAGAATTTATAGACCCAAAGACAACTAACCCAATCTATATTTTGTCGATATCTTTTAAAATAGTTGAACGGGATTGAAATATTTTCGTTGAGCGAATGTATGTCTTTAATCTTTGATAATTACTATAGTGATAAACAATCAACGCGGTTGATAAAAGTTACATGTAGAATAATTGGCAATATTAGGTTAGATGTGAATGTTTGGACGTTGAGCTTTAGTGAGCTTTCAAGTTCTTTCGCCACGAGCCAACTTACCTAACAGTGTTAACAATTTTTCATGTGTTTGATTTACAACAGCACAATACACAACTTTAAGTGTCAATTAAAAGAAGCGCAAGTAGTTTACGTCAGAAATGACGTTATGATCTTTCAAAGGCTATTAACAAGACGAAGGTCCAAATTCATATTATCATATGTAATGTAACGTTATAAATGATTCGTGAAATACATAACATTATCTTGCAGAATAAAACATTTTGTTTTGTTTCGAGAAAATGTCTTTAGAGAACCTACTGTTATCATCTCAATACCACTATGAAGAAAAGCAAAAGTATGTCTTTAATTATATAAATGCTTCAGTTATGAAAATAAGTATACCCTTGTTTTTGGGAAAAAAAACGTAAATAATGAATTTGGTATCTTTATTTACGAAGCTAAAGAGACAATTCAAGCAACACTAGGAAGTATATACAACAAAACTGTTTTCCTAGGGTTATTTAGTCACTATTCAAGAAATAACATCTTAAGGTACATGTAGATGTTAATTCAATAAGACTGAAGTGAAATAAAATTATTGATAAAGGCGTTTTATTCTATAACATTTCTCTAAAAAATCACGACTGTCCAGTTAAAGAGAGCGGACTTAAGTTGTTGCATGTTGTCAGTATGGAAAGAGTGCCGGTTGCGTGACAGTTATGATTTGTTAACACTCTCAGAACATTTATCTAAAATTATTGTAGTCCAATATTTCTGAATCTAGTTCTCAGAAAGGTTAATGAAATCCCTTTGTGGGTTTTCCCTTACGTTAAGAAATTCTGTTTCGACGTTGGGCTTTTTAGATCTGTATTAAAAATGTACATCATTTAGAGGTGATATTTATTTCAGGTCTGGTGTGATAACTCCCGTAAGGAATCTCTGATCAGTCTCATTAACACTGGTGTGCACAGCCCGGAACAGTTTAGGTAAGTGTCATACCTTTGAGAATAAAATGTAAGAACATATATCTCAATGTTATACGGCAACCATTCAGTAACTAGTACAAATCTGTTATGTTCCTGTCGAACCCCCACCCTCACCCCAACTTCATGCCGTGTTCATAAAATATAAAACATGTTTCTTCCAATATTTTGGCAGCCAAATACCAATAAACTACACCTGTCAATAAAGGAGGTCAATTTAAGGTTCTGTTAATAAATGATAATATTTATTTACTTGAACGCTCAGTGTATCTCACGCCTGTCATTCTGGTGTGTTTGCCTTCGCCTTATTAGACATTGCCGGTTTAAGTTGATGTGGACAATGAACTGTGAATGTGCTGGTAAATCCTGGGGGTCTTCTAAAGACATACTTGTATTTCATTCACTGTTACAGTAGCTGACTTTGTTCATAAAAGAGCGTCATTGAAGTATTATATAAACAGACTGAATGAAACTAGGTCTTTGTTATGTTCTATGCTTGTAAAGGAATTAAATAAATTTGGGACAATTTAAATGAATGTTAGTACAGGAATGTTCTCATAAGATATTAGAAGAGTTGCTTTAAACAAGCATGAGTGAAATGTTTTATCAAGAGCTCTCCAAAATATACATGTACTTAGAATACATTTTCTAGAAAAAAGATAGTAGTTCTACAAAAGTTCCATACACTATGTTTCCATTAGGGTGGACGGATAGCTCAGTGGTTTGCACACTGGCCTTCCAATCCTGAGGTCGGGGGTTCGATCCCCGGCAGCTAGAATTTTCAGAAACACTTTTCAGTGTTTGCCACCCAACTAGAGGTGTACTGGTTAGGAACCCAGGCAATCCTTGCGTGTACCAGTGCTATACACTGGGCACGTTAAAGAACCAGGATGTCTATTCGCAACGAGCTAGGCTAAGTTAGCCGGACAAGCCTGTATCTGATTTCTGATCTCTCTGTCGTGGGGGCTTTGTCTCACTTTGTCCCTCTGGTCAGATCGCTCTGTGTCTGTACTAGTAGAGGATGAATTATGCGCCCTGTGTGGCTGCATTTGAACTATGTAAAGCGCCTTTGAACGTGAAATTGTTCACGAAAATGGCGCTATATAAATCTGGTTTAATAATAATAATAATAATAATAATAATTTTCATTTTATACATTTTGTTTCTGCCTTCGTCATATGTACGTCCGTCTGTCCGTCTGCATATAGCCTGATCTAGCTTCTCAAAATCCTCTGCTAGGATTTAAACGGAACTTCTAGGAAAATATGAAGCCTTGTTGTGCGTATCCTCGGTTTTTTTTTGTGGAGTCAGGGTCCCTTAAATGTAGCTTTTGAATGAAATTTGTCCGAACTGCTTTATAATTAGCGGGATTTGAAAACGATTTCTTGGGAATGATCCGTACAAATTCTAGCTGAACATGTATTACGAGGTTCATATTTAAATGATCTTGTATTGAGTAACGACCCTTTGATTATCATACATAAAGTCTATGAAGAGTTTTTTTCTGTAATTCATCTCCAAATTTCATTGAAGCCTAAGGGATTTATTGAAATAAGATGTGAATATTGTTGGTATATAATGTTCTAAATATACTGACGAGATAAAGAAACGCTTCATTGAAATTTGGCGTTATTTTTTTCCTAACGCTTTTAATTGTTGTGAAATGTAGTAAATCTACATGTACTCTGACCGACAAACACAGTGAACAAAAACTCGCGCGATTTCATTCAGCCATTTGTTCACTTCATGTACCTGGTCATGATTTCCTCGTGCAGTCCGTGCATGTAAACCATGTGGTTTGATTGAACGATTTTTGCACATGTACATGTGTAATACGACACACAACCATATTTTCAGCTATTCTCTGAAAAAAAACATAGGCTGAATTCTGAAGAGAGGGCTCAGGTTTTGGCTATGCTTGAATATGGGCGAACGCAGGAACAAGTTGCTAGACGTTTTAACGTCTCTCGTTCGACAATCGGCGTCTTATTCGACGTGTTAGAGACACGGGAACGTCTATCGATAGACCACGTTCAGGTAGACCGCGTGTAACGTCAATACGACAGGATATTTATATACGTCAACGTCATTTACGTGACAGATTTGTGACGGCGCAATCTACGTCACGTATAGTTGTAGGTAACCGTGGACGTCCAATTAGTCGACATACAGTGAGAAATCGACTCAGAGAACGCGGAATTACCTGTCGTAGGCCCTACCGCGGTCTAATTCTAACGTTACGCCACCGTCACCAACGTCTTATTTGGGCCCGCAACCATCGCGGCCAGCGTTGGCAGAACGTAGTGTTCAGTGACGAGTCGCGTTTCAACTTATGGAACGCCGACGGACGTATCCGTGTCTATAGACGACGCCATGAACGCTACGCAAACAATTGCGTTTTGGAGCACAATCGTTACGGTGGAGGTGGAGTAATGGTGTGGGCAGCAATCAATCATAGGTTTAAGTCCCAACTCGTCGTTTACCAAGGTAATCTCACAGCCAGGCGTTACATCGACCAGATATTACGTCATGTAGTTGTCCCTTTATTCCGTCAACGTCAAGGATTAGTCTATCAGCACGACAACGCGCGACCTCACGTTGCACGCGTCACCAGGGACTTTCTACAGGCTAGAAACATTAATGTTTTACCTTGGCCGGCGTGTTCACCGGACTGCAATCCGATTGAACACGCTTGGGATTATCTCGGACGGCGGTTACGCCAACGTCAACCCCAGCCAGCAAACGTCCGGGAACTGGTAGCAGCGCTGCACCAGGAGTGGGCCAGAATCCCACGGTATCTGTTACGTAACTGGTGCGGCTCTATGAGGCGTCGCCTTGCTGCTGTGGTTGCTAGCAGAGGTGGCCACACGCGCTACTGATTTTTCTAATGCAATTTCTCCAACCGGGCTATTAAAATTCAAGATTTAAGCTTAATGCGACAATGAAATGATTTCTTATTGACCATAAATTCTTGTAAAGCATCTAATTTGCGAATGGAATTGTTCTTTTCTAATTTTGAATCACGGTTAACGAAAAATTGTATACCGAGTTTGAATGAGGCGTTTCTTTATCTCGTCAGTGTATTTTCTCGGACTTATGTCCATTATTTATTTTACTGAAGAAAAAAGTTCGGACTACTTCTCCTAGTTTATTGTTTGTGTGATTTGACTAAATCGTCTTAGGAATGATAGTTGCAGGTCAATATTATTCATTAGTTATGGATTGTACGTTGACTGATTTGACAAATTGATTGTATTTCATTATTACAGATAGAAATTATGTAGACAGGTACTTTTTCATCATTTTGGAATTATGTAGACAGGTACTTCTTCATCATTTTGGGAATGCCATCAACACCAGTGGAATTGGGAAAATGCTCCTGAAAATTGTTTTATTTGAGAAAATTTGCAAATAAGCAAAATGTGTTAAGTAATTGTTCAACAGTATAACTGTTGTTTTAATGACCAAAATATACATACAAATTAGCAAAACTATTTTAAACCGGCAAAATTCCTAAAAGGTAACACTAATTTGGGAATGCTAATTTCAGAATTGGGGAAAAATACTTTCGTTGCTTTGGGATTACATCCTTTTACTTGAGGTAGATTTATTGGGGAAAAAGCCCTGCTAGAAATTTTTGTCAACGCTTCTTTTCAAAATTCTAGTCCAGATTTCAATGATAGTAAGAAATGCTTGGTATAAAGACTTGTTGAGCATATCATTGGCACGTCCGCTTGAAATATTGTTTGCGGAGTTATTACTCTTAAAATCATTTTTGAATAAAATGAGTAGCAAACCTAGGTACGGGTCCTGCCGCTAAACAATTTTTCACTGATATATGATCCTTAATTTTTACACTAAAGTTCACATAACACCATTAAAAACTTTCACATAACACCGTTAATCAATTTCGTAGTATTCAGTTACAAAGTTTACATTATTTATTTTACATCGTTTTTTTTAGAAATTTAATGTAAATGTAAACTGTCATTTATATACATTTCATTCCGCTATTGTGAAAAGGTAAACAGTAACACATAATCAGATTCGCATAAAAGTAATGCTCTGATCTTTCTTAAAATTATATTCTATAATATAAAGAATCATCATCAGACTTAATATAAAGGTTACAGTGTCAATAATAGTAAATATAGGCAAGTTGGCGAGCGTAGCGAGCCGAAAAAGAAAAGAATGGACTTTCAAGGGTATTTTGATATAATGAAAAATGGAAACTTTGCCGTAAAGAGAGTGCGATCGTACCCGCCGCACCTCCTCCCTTCCCCACGCTGGCTACGCCGTGTCATTATATGTTTCTTTGTTGTAAGTTAACATTAACTACCCCGTTTTATTTTCTCAGCAAGGGAGAAAAATCGTTTTTGAAATATCTCTCAAGCATGATTATTAATTGACGAGCACTTTAATGTATAAGAGACTGCCGAGAAAATAATGTAAAAAAGAGGATAATTTGTTTAGGATTGCGCACTGAAAATGAAATGCACGGCTTCTACCAGTTTCATCCACTATGAATACACATTTTGAAGTGTAAAAATAAACAGTTTAAAAATTTCTACACTACCTTAAAGTGAACTTCAAATGATCACCAAACTGTAATTACATGGTCTCCGATCAGTCTAATTTCAGTAATGGGTGTGATTTGTCATTGTGTTAAAGCAACTTAAAAATAGTGTGCTCGTTCTCGTAACATTTTAACATTTTCTCCATAAAAAAAGCAACAGTTACTTGCTGAGAACAGGTTAACTTGTACCGGTAAACAATCCAGGAACACTGGCAAGGCTAACTGCCTGCCGTTACATAACAGAAATACTATAAGAAACGGCGCTTACCAAAACAAACCAACAAATGAATAAAATGTGTTTTGAAACGCTCCCTAGACAGTCCGCATTCGATGTTCACAGTCAGACTTCACATAAACCGACAACGTCTATTTCCGCGCCATTCACAATTTCAAGTTATATTCATTTTGTTTCTGTGAGGTCAAAATAATTGTCTTAAATTTTCAGAAATGTTCACAAATGGAGATTAATTCTTTACTGTTCAAAAACGTACACAATTAAATACAGATTATATTATTCATGATAAAGTTATTTATTTGTACTGAGTAAAATTAAATTTCAATGAGTGCATACAAAGTTATTGTCGGCGAAAAGACAGACGACCAACCAATAAAGTCTCGTAAATATGCGCATTTTTGTGTAGATTATCATCTATACATCCTTACATATAAACCTCTAGAGATATTGGTTTTGAGGAGGTGATTTCATTGAAAGTTACTACTCCAATTCAATATTTTGTCATTTAGGAGTGAACAATGCCACACAGCAAAATTCACATTTAACAAAGTATCATTTTGTTTACAATGATAATATATTTAATGTAGCCTCACCGCAACTCTAACCTCCAACGTCGTAAAAATCATCTGTTTAGGGACAGTGTGACTTGTTAGTCCATACTTTAAATATCAAGAGTTTTTGTTTTGCCTCAGTCGACTTTCTAGTGCATATAGTCGTAAATGTTTTATTCATTTAGAATCGTGCCGAAGCAAAGCGAAAATGATGCGATTGATTTTAGCTGAATTTAATGTACATTTTCTACTTTCAGGGTAATTGGAACCTTGCAAAATTTCCGAGAGTTTTCGGATGCATTCGGCTGTAAAAAGAACAGTGCAATGAATCCTGAAGATAAATGTTATGTATGGTAGTACGCAGCCAACAAGGGATTAATAAAAACATCTGGGAAAAATTCTCAACAAAATCACGAACAGCGCTTGACATTTCGTTATGCATTGTTATATTAATCATTTGGTCATCTGCTACATGATCTGCACAGATAATGTCACATTGTTTTATTTTTTACAAAAAAAAACAACAACATGAAATGAACGCATAAATTCGGTAATTGTAGTCTATGCAAATACCACATAATAAAGTAAATTTTATACAGCTTTCATAGACAGTGTAAAGTTTGATGAAATATGTTTCCTTCATCTTCAGAAAGGAAGTATTTAAAATGGATTTCCGTTACATCTTGCTTCATGTCAGCTTACTGGAAGTATCGCCTTGTCTGCTTGTCGTATAGCCTATGTTATTTTCTCTGTTTCATAGACTGATGGTTTCTCCAATATTATATTATATTATATTAATATATTATATTATATATATTATCTATACATACATATATACATACCCAAATGTATCTCTAGATTTTATAATTATGCTTGCATTTCGGATTTCGAAAAAATCAAAAATAAGCAAACAGGCTCAAAAATTTGATTGTAAATAATACTCTTTTTGAAAAAGCAAGTAAAAAGATAACATTTTTCTAAAGAAACAAATGATAATTTTACTTAAGCTTTTCACAACGACCTTTAAATGCAAAGTTGTATAAACAGGAGCAAGCGAGAAAATTTAAAAGTAATAATATAATTATTTACATATTTCATTTATTTTTTATCTTATGACGATAGCATCATTGCTGCTATTTTAATCATGAATTCCATGTATCTTCTATCACTTCTTGACATTAAACATATAATATTACTTTTCTTTTGTTTTATTTTATTCCATTTTGTTTGTTATGCATTTGTTAAATTTAACACAAAACATTTAAAGATTATTGATAATAAGTCATACAGAGACTTGTACAGTATTTTGTTGTTGAGGTAGACCCAAAGTGTTTCTATCCATTATTGTTTTAAGCATTGGCGGGTACTGGAAACTACCACCGACCTCCTGTAAGCCAGACGGATGGTTTCTCAAGAGAAAATATTCACAACGAAAGCTTTTTTTTAAATCCAATTAAATAATTCTAATAATATATGATGCTAAAAAGCAAACACATATTTTACTTCTTTTTACATTCCCTTATGTTGTCTTTACCGCTTTAAAATATTGCTTTAAATGGTACACATTTTCCTATAAGCCGTACAAAATGGCCATATTAGACATATCTGATTTAAAAGAAAGTACATTGTATTTTGTTCATGCCAAAACAGTTGTTTGAATCGTAATCAAATTATACTTGATTTGTACAATAACAAGAGAATCATTTCCCTTTGAGAACAAATAACTTCGTTGTTAAAACACAACAAAGAATTATTTGCTCCATTTGAACTTTTTAGCAACAAAGCTTTCAAGTAGCATACAAAATGCAAATGGTATATTTTAGAGATAGCTACCAAAATAAAATGGCTGCCGAAACAACGATATTAAAGAAACGTAGCAAATTGATTTTGATGGACTAGATGTTTAGAGTTGCAGCAAAAATACAAATTCGTAAGATATGTAAGATAATCATAAAATTCTATTTGTTGATAACATGCCACAGTTTAATACCTGTTTTCGTGATTTTGTATGTATCGAGATTTTTTTTGTGTTATGCAATTTTCTTCTTGCATGTTCTGAACTAGTCTGTACAATGAGTCTGAAATACCTTGAATATACAATGTCATTAAAACAAAAAATATAACATTTAATCCGTCCAGATAGCAAAACTATAAAGTCTTCAGATTATAACACAATTATGAATCATGGCCAGTGTCAATATTTGCATTTGTTCACTTGCAAAGAACAAAACTAAACGATAGTTTAAAGAAGTCATACCTGATCCCGTGACTGTCATTTGTTTTTACACGATCACGAGTACACTCCATGAACCTAATATAGAGTTCCGCTTATGTCGGGTCAGTGCTAAGGGACTGTGGGATGTTGCACATTTCATTGATTTTAAAACAAAATGAGTGTACAGTTCTTGACTGGTGAACAAATAAATCATTTCCAAGCGATTTTATGATGCTAAGGTAAATATTATTTTTTTTTAAACAAAAGCATATTCATAGTTTCTGTGAAGGGTATGATGTGCTTTTTATAGTATTTTGGTGGAAAACATGTACATATACTAACTCTCCCTCGATGTCTTTGTCAATATATATCATAAAGCAATCTGTATAGTTTTAAAGTTCTCACTTATTAGCACAATACTAGTATGTTGAACAAGAAAGTTGACAATTTCAGAATTAAAATGAACAAGAGCTCGTAGAACACGAAATGCCCCCCCCCCTCCACTTGATACATTTATTAATTGCACAAGAAACAGAAATTATTTGCACGCTGTAAACAAAAGTTCTACTGTTCTGGTTCAATGTCACCCTGACCTTTGACCTACTGACCTCGAATTCAACAGGGGTCATCTGCTGGTCATAATCAACCTCCCTATTAAGTTTTGTGATCCTAGGCACAAGCGTTCTGAAGTCATCGTCCGGAAAAGGTTAAATTGTTCCGGGTCAATGTGACCTTGACCTTTGGCCTACTGACCTCAGAATCTGTATGGGTCATCTACTGGCCATCCATGACAAACCTCCCTATCAAGTTTCATGTTTCTAGGCCCAAGCGTTCTCAAGTTATCGTCCGGAAATGGTTTAATTGTTCCGGGCCACTGTAACCTTGACCTTTGATCTACTGACCTCAAAATCGATAGAAGTCATATGCTGGTCATGAATAACCTCTCTATCAATTTTCATGATCCAAACATTCTTCAGTTATTGTCCGGAAACCGTTGAATTGTTCCTGGCCAATGTGACCTTGAACTTCGACTTAAAACCTCAAATTCAATAGAGGCCATCTGCTGGTCATGATCAACATTCTCATCAATTTTCCTGATCCTAGACCCAACTGTTTTACTGTTCCTGATCAATGTGACATTTTGACCTATTGATCTCAAAATCAAAAGGGGTCATCTGCTGGTGATGATCAACCCCCTAATTAACTTTCACGATCATAGGCCCAAGCATTTTTGAGTTATTAGCCGGAAAATGTTTAACTGTTCCGGGTAACTGTGACCTTGAACTTTGACCTACTGACTCAAAAATCAATAGGTTTCATCTGCTGGTTATGACCATCTTTGATGATCCTAGGCCCAAGCCTTCTTGAGTTATCATCCAGAAACCGTTTAACTGTTCAGGGTCACTATGACCTTGACCTTTGATATACTGATCTCAAAATCAATAGGGATCATTTGCTGGTAATGACCAACCTTCCTATCAACTTCCATGATCCTAGGCCCAAGCGTTCTTGAGTAATCTTCCGGATATGGTCTACATACCGAGAGACCGACATCTACAAAACAATATACCCCTCCTTCTTCGAATGGGGCATAATAAGGAAACAGCTTCGGTATAATTTAAATTATTTTACGGCCTCAACCTAGTTTTAGAATATACATGTTAAAGCGACTACCCCAAATATTGTGGAGTGAGAATTTATAAAATCAAACGTTTACCTATATTCACCTTTATATTTAATGTTCTATCAATGTATTTTCATCGGATTCCGTCCAAAATCGTTGTTTTCCTAATAAATCAAAAATAAAAACATACGTCTGGTCTTTCTGATGAGGGTTTTCCCTTTTTAAGATAAAACGAAATCCTGGCCATCAGGTAACTTGTTCACTTACTTATATACATATATATAATTTCGCTATTTACAGGTAATTATGTTTAAATACCATCCGCCTTTAATATGGTCTTATGTTTTTCAAGCTTTCCTGTGATATTTTTAACCTGTACGGCTTTGTTTTAAATTTCTTAACAAGCTTACACTTCAATTTAAAAAAACCATTGCCCGGTCATAATTTCGGTATCGGCTGAGTTAAAGATGCTACTCATTTAAGGGAAAAGGAATTCCACACAAAGTATGTAATTCAAAAAATTGTCAGTCGCGTGCAAGCTTCGAACCATCAAAATTATCACTATAAAATGAAAACGTACCCACCCACTCAGCCTACTACGCCATCAAGCCATCTGTTGGTATCAAGCGTAATTCTTTACTCTACTATTTTTGTTGTTATTTAAATCACAAAAAAGTGTACGATACCTATAGATACTTATCCGCTCTATTACTAGTGACGGAAGCAAAATAAACGCATGCACAGTATATGATTTGTTGCCCACGTGATGAACGTGTTATGAAATACTGTAGCGTCTCATTCTATATTTATATCAATGTTAACAAAATAAAGTGGTAACGGTTTATAAAAATGCGTGAGAAAAACGGCGAAAACTCAAATTTTCCCGTAAATCTTGAAACTAGAGACTTATCAACGATAAGGTGTTATGTAGATATATGAAATAGTGGCGTCATTTTGCCACAAATTATTTTAAAAATCACAATTCACAATATGTAGGTTAGTCGCTTTAATGGGCTTGATATACAAAAATACAAATTTGGTTTTATGCCAAGAAAAGTTTGGCAAAACAATTTTTTTATCTAGTCTTACATTTGGAAAAAATCTAAATGTGTTTGGGTATTTTATCGCAAACTAGTATTAGCAGAACGGCTATATCTACTTCTCTGTATCATCTAAAATGACATTTGACTATTTGATATAAAACACTACAATTAGATGTATTTTTCTACTATTTAAAACAAATAGTGATCGTAAAGTGAATGGAATAATGTCATTGCATATTTTGATTTGTCGAAATTTCAAACAGAATTTAACAACAAATCAATCTAAATATGCGTGAAATTTGATTAAATAAGATCTTAAATTATGAAAGATATCGTCAAAAATTTTGATTTGTATGCTTTTTGAGACTAGATATCTTGATTCGACTTTTCCCAAAAATTATTCACTGAGAAACGTGCATGTAGCTTTAAATTGTTCATACATTTCAAATCAGGTGATCGTAATTGTAATAACAATCTTAAAGTTTTCATAGAAGTTTCTCCTCATACATTTTGAAAGAGGGAAAGAAGTCGTAATTGTAATATGATTTTTTTTTCAATTATATGATAGCAGTTCGTAGCCGTGTACAGCAGAAAATGAATAAATATTATAGTAATGGGTTATATCATTAGATAAGTATATTAGGTGGTGCTATTATCTATCTAAAGTAAATGTTGTATCGATAAAAAGTTGTTTTGGCTCAACAATTGTTATTTATATTACAATAACCTCAGCACAGGAAAGATAATTCGCACACGCTTGTTACAAGCCAAGATAGAAATATTTAAACATGGTTTAATACACTAACATAACAGTGTAATTGTCAGTCAAAGTATGGATTTACATTTGATTTAAGTAACTGTTCATGGTATACTCTTTATAGAGGCTGAAAGAAGGTAAGTAAGGATATAAAATTAAAGAAACAATAGTGGTTGTTGATATAAATGTCGCCTATCACAGTACTCTGCCTAGGGTCAGAAGGTACAACAAATGTGAACATTGAAGTTTCTAATTTACTGTCTTGCATTTTAATATATTAGACATCCTGCATATCCTAGGCCTTTAGTAAAATCAATGTGATAAAGAATTTAGCGGCTTATACAAATTTAATTTCACATGAGCCGCGTCAAACAAAAAGGGACATTATAGTATTTTGATGACATTTGTACATTATTGCATACATGATAAGTACATGAATGTCTTTACATAAAATAGAAATTTCAGATTTCAACTGAAATCATGTAGAACGAGATCTTAATGTAGCAGATTGCATCGATACTACGATAGATCGCGATATCTTAAGGTATATAGAATCTGGATGACGCTTTGATCGTTATTTGTTCCGTGACATAAACATGGAGAAGCAAGCATTTTGAAGGAGTGTTCAAAAGCTTTTGAAAAGATTAGAGAAGATATAGATTTAAAAAAACGTAGAACGAAGTTAACTTGTCTGAAATGAGGCATCACATTCGCTCAAATTTAAAAAGGCACATCGCCATGTTAAAACGTCCAAGTGACGTCATATAACTCTGACGTCATTTACACAAAACAACATCATTTACATTAGGGACCTTTCTAGCTTGACGCAGCTCATATAATTTAATTTTTGTATGTTAATTTAATACAGTAGATAAATTTTATTTGAGGTCAGTAATTGTACACTTAAATCATTGCAATCGGTCTTTAGGTAGTAGGGATTGTAATTGTGTTCAGGCAGTAATTTTGTCAGGAGTTATTAAGCCAGTTCTCTTAATTGATAAATATTAAGCATGAAACTTGGTTCTAATGTTTCTTTTGTAGATAGTTTAGAGCTACAGTGCATATAATATTATGACTGCCAAGTTGGATGGCACGGTTTTAAGAAGTAGCTGTCCAGATCAATTTTTATATTTATAAATAAAAGCAGGAACAAGCCGAAATATTTTGCACAGTTGAGTTTGAAAAGGCTTTCCTATTGTTTGTCATGTTACAAATTAGCTTAATATAACTGCAATTCATATAAACAGGATAACAGAGTATTAACAAATCTGCATGCTTACTAAGGAACTAAACTCTTCATGACCGCATATAAAACACTGAAAATGGATTGCACTTGATTGGATGGAAAAATGGGATAACATTAATTATGGTTGCATATATTTCAGCAGAAATACTTTTTTTTAAAGTTTCAAAAATATTTTCAATTTGTCTTTTATGCTATGAGTCCATAATTTTTTATTTTTAATATTTCTTTTTATCTTAGTAAGTAAGTGCTAGTTTTCATCAGAAATAAAAAGAGTTCTGTCCATTCTTTCCATATAGTATATTGGCAGTACCATAAACTTGCCTTAAGGAATACGTTTAATCTTGCTTGAAATGAAGTTTCAGATTATTCATCCAACGTACCATTTTCCAGGCAACAATTAGACATATTCTTAGACTAATGACACAGCAAAAAACAAACAAGAAAATAAAAGCGATGACAGTGAAAAACAGAAATATGTCCACATATAGGAAGTAAACGAATTACAAATTTCGTGCTGGTGATTTCATATGGTTAGCTCTAGCGTGGTGCATCTCGTCTTCACTCCAAAAGGCAGCCTTGTCGGCAGGTGTTTGAATATCGTCTCGAACAAGATTATCAAGTTCTTTAGCTTTGAGAGTGTATCTTGTCCAGCAATACTGACAAATCTCGTCAGACGGTCGGTCCAGTGATATATTTAGGATAAGTCCATACCCTTGACGTTCGGCACGTCTTGCATTAGCTAGTGAGTCAATACTAAAACAAGGAAGAATAAAAATTGAAACACAGTGATAGATCGCCTCTTGTGTGCTCAATATGCCCTTGTGAGATATGAAAAGTGCTGTCTTACGATGTCCCAAAATATCTTGTTGAAGGCATCAGATACACGTCTTGATATTTGATTGTTCAGGTTGGAAGGTAGATGTTTTTAACAGAAATCTGTATTTCAGCCAATCAAATGAGCGCATTTGAGAAGCGTATATAATATTTTATGTTTCATAGCACGTGTAAGATTACATTGATTGGTTTTACTTCTTTCCTTTAGAAATACATGCCACGTTAAATTGCTAACAGAATGATATAATTTTGTACAGACAGGTTACACCCATCTGTCAAATTTTTTATCGCTAAAATACTGAAGAAATTACAATTTTACATTTAAGGCCATACCAAATTGATTAATAAATCTTCGGAAAATTTTCAAAAAAAAATGGAGCGGGCGAGCGAAATTTTTATTTTTTTTTCTCAATTTTGATTTTTTCAGAGGCGGGTAGATTTTACATGGAGCGAGCGGGTTTTTTTTATTTTCTTTCCCAGCTTGGACCCTTGAGGAGGCGGTTATGATTATACATGAAGTTAACATTTCTTTAGAAATAACACAGAAATCAAACATTTACAGTGTGGGTAACACAGTATATAGCTTTTCTATTATGTTTTAAAGACTACATGAATGATTTTGCAAATAAATTCTTGCCAAACCTCACTGAATCACTTTCAAATTGTTTTTTTTTAGTTATAATTTCTAAGGGATGAGTGTCTTATTTTTAATTTTGATTTTTCTACATTAATCTGAAGGCCTGCCTATTTAACGGCACAGTATGAGGAATATTTAAGACAAAACAGGCACATGTGTGGAATAACATTTCTTCTGAAGCACAGTTAGATGGCTTCGGCACATGAACAACTTTGTGCCCCTAGTGGAACTCCAACCCATAGAGGTGAAGGGAAGTAACAAACCACTTGACCAGTGAGACCAAACAGAGTTGGTCATACAGATGCTTCGACATTGCTCGAATCCCTTTAGAATAATTTCTTAACAGATCAGGCTAGCTTATGCTTTTGTGGTGGAGATTCATTTCAGGCAAAAATGCTATGTTTCCTAGAAGGCGGTGGCTTAGGGCCAAGGGGTTGGGTAGAGTAAAAAACCCTTAACCCCCTTTTTGTTTTTTCTGCTTCAACTGGTATATGAACAAATTGAAAAATACCTCCAGTATACACTACAGTATCCCAACATGTTTTTGGCTGGATATCCGCTCTGTTTCATGTTCCCTTGTTGGACCCGGGGGGGTGGGGCTGCGAGTGACGAATTTGAAACTTTTTAATATGGAAACCAAAAAAAAAAAGCCGTCCGAAACAGATTCACGCAGGGAAGGGTGAGAATCCTCCCCGACCATACACTTCCAAAGGGCATTACCGCGATTTTCTTTTGAAGTCAACAGCGAAACATTAAAAATTTTCAAGCCCGCCATTTAAAATTAAAAAAAACCATGAAGGCTTTGCGGGTGTCCGAAATAGTCAAAAAACTGCGAACTGGTGACTCTGTTGAAGTTGAAAACCTCAAATTCCCGAAATTTACTTTCGTAACTTCTTTTTAAAACCCGGCCATGTAAGGCATTGCACACCGTATTTTTGAACACCTAAAGGGGGTCATTCGTTGCCCGCCCTTTGCGGGGGTTTTCGGAGAGGAGATTGTGAAAGGGCCCTTTTCAATCAACATTCATGCTCTAGCGTATAAAAATAAAGCGATTAGGAAAAGAAATTCACACAAATAAAAATTTTCTTACTTTGGCACTCCGTTTTTTCCCTTCATTCGAAAAAGTTGGATACCCTCACAAAAGTTACAAAATTTTTTCCCTAATCCTTTTCAATGCTTTATTGCTAAAAGTTTGGGCACAATAAAAAACGAAAAGGGCATTACATTTGCCCAAAATGGGGACAGGATGGCCATTCCATGACCACACATTTTGTATCGCCCATTGGTTTGTAATGAACGAGCCCATCACCAAGTCTCGTGATTGCAAGACATGGAAAATCAAAAAAGGGGGTTCTTCTGTCAAATTCACACGGGGCATTGGCCAAAAAAACAAATTTGCCAAGCCAAATTTACATTCCAAACTCGTACAAACTTTTTCATCATAACAAATTTTCTGTTCTAGAAAATAAAACACAGTGCATTGATGCCTTACTCAACAGTTTTCAGTAAATGCTCAAAAAAATCCAACTCAAACTTCGTACCAACTGAAAAGCCAAAAGTACCAGAAAAACCCTTGAGGCATCTAAATTCAAAGGCAGCTCAAAACCAACACGCCCCAGCTAACAAAAGTTCCTAAGTTTTCAGGTCCCTCGTCACGAAAAACTTTCTCAAACACTAACAACGTGGGGTGAGTCAAACCCCCAAAAAAAAAATTTGATTTGAGAATGAGGGGGTTTGGAAAGGATCAAATGACCCCATACAAACCCAAAACCCGGGTTCCCCATGATAAAACCCGGGTTAACAGGGAAAGGGGAGGGGAGACCGCCATTTCGCCCCGCCCGTTTAACCGCACAAAAAGGGAAAATAAAAATTTTTCCCCCCTGATCAATCAAACAATAATTTAATTTTCCATGGTTTAGTTTTTATTTCCCATTGTAAGGGAAAGAAAAATTATCCAGGGTTTTGCCGTGGACTTAAGAAAAATTATAAAAAAATTCTCTTCCTTATCAAAATTAATCCTTAAATTTATGTGCCTTAGTGAAACATTTTAAAGGAAACGGAAAAAAATAGCTTTCAAAAATTATTCAGTGTATAACTTCATAAACACTAACACGATAGGGCGTCTGTGGTCATCTTTTATTAAAAATAATGCACCGAAAACAAATTGTTCTAAATACAGTATCCAATCATTTTGCAAAAAACTTAACATTCATCGACCAAATACTATCTGTTCGATTTACTCCCTCCCAATTAAAACAAAATCTTGAAGAACTTGATGATTTTAAAAAACAATTACCAAAACCCGTTTTGTTTATGGGAGATTTTAATGGTCATCATAATTCTGGGCTGTTCTGACAGCAACACAAGGTCAAATTATTAAAACTTTTATTGAAAAATCCCCTCTGTTTTTAAAATGAAAATAAAAAAAGTATCTTCATCCTGCAACAGGAACTTTTCTTCGCTTAAATTGAAAATTTTTCAACCGAGCTCTTTCTTGTTTTTTAAATGGAAAGTACTGGATGATTTGCATGGTAGTGACCTTTTTCCCAATTATTTTTCAAAACTTCTAATCGCCATCAGCCCCCCTTCATATTTAAAATTTTAAAAAAGCTTTTGGGAAAAAAATTTAAAGCTATTAAAAAGATTTGATTTGGGAGATTTTACAAATTTTTTATACCCTATTATGGGTTTTCCCAGTTCTTTCCAAATTGCTGACAATCCTTTCCTAAAATTAAAGAAAGGGTAAACAAAAAAAATAACCTTGGTAAATATGTTTTAAAGATGCTGTTCGAAACGTGAGGGGCCTTTAAAAAGTTCAATATACGGCCGACGAAAGAAAACTTAAAAATCGTTAGGATTCTGAGAGAAAAAGCTCGCAGAACTATAAAAAAAGCAAAGAAAAAATCATGGCATCAACGTTTCAAAATTTAAATTCTAGCAGGGTTAAAAAAATCTGGAAATGATTCGCAAAAAAAGGGGAAAAAGGAAAATCTTAAAATTTTTCCCCATCTTCAAAACAGCCCCATCTATTGCTTGCAAGGAGGAATTTCCCAATCCCTTGGAAAAACTTTTTAAAAAAACTCTTCATCAAAAATTTAGATAAAAGGTTTCAAAACATAAAATCGATAAAGAAAGAAAACCCTTTTAAATTTTTGATTCAAATAATGAGAAGATTTTAAAAATTTTTTCACTCACAGAATTCTTGACCTTTAGATAAATTCACGATACCGCAGCGGGCCCGGGCCCAAATTCATTATCAACTTTTAAAAAATTTACCACAAAAATCATTAACCTCCTACTTGAAATTTATAATATTTCATGGAAAACGGCTTTTTTTTAGACCTGGAGAGAAGCTATAGTTATTCAAAACCAAAACCCGGGAAAAATAGCACAACCCCCTAAAATAGACCGTTTCCTTACCAGTTGTTTATTAAAACGCTAGAACGTATGATCAACTCTAAAAGTTTGGTATCTTGAATCCAAAACCCAATTACAAACTTTCAAAACGGTTTTCCAAGGGGGCGCAGCACAATGACATCTTTTCGACTGGAAAATTTTATTTGTGATGCATTTTAAAAAAAAGCATTTAGTGCTGATTTTTCGATTTAGAAAAAACCTATACACTACATGGAAATATGGGATTTTGAATATCTTTAACGACTTAGGTTTAAAAGGTCGTCTTCCAAAATTTTTTATCGCAATTTTTACAGATCGCAATTTTAAAGACGTGTTTGGGTTTTACCCTTTCTGACTCTTTTGACAAGAACGGGAGTTCCACAGGTTCTATTTTATCTGTCACACTTTTTAGCCAAAATTAATAATATTGTGAAATGTTTGTCACCAGGATAGATTGTTATTTATGTTGAGACTTTCTATATGTTATCGTTCAAAAAAATGCGTACGATTGAACGCCCAAATTTCGCATGTTTGAACAAAGTTCAAACTTGGGGATGGGGAAAAGGTTTTAAATTTTCCAATCAAAAACCAGTGTTCCCCTTTTGTCAATTTCGGAAAACAAAAAAAAGTACCCTGATTTCTAAATGGTACAAAAATACCCCTTGTTTTACGAAACAAAATTTCTTTGGGGTTATTTTTGTAAAAAAATTTTTTTTATACCCCACATAAAATCCTGAAAGCCCAAAGTTTAAATCGTTGAATCTTTTAAAGGGAATTTTAAATACTGATTGGGGCAGATCGCAAGGTTTTGTTAAGACGTATAGGCTTTGATTCGATCCAAGCAGATTCGGTTGTGTTGTTTAGGTTCACCCGAAATCGTATTTACAGATGCTGGATACTATTCATAATCAAGGTTTCGTATTGCTCTTGGGGCATTTAGAACATCGCCCGTTGAAACTTGTATGTTGAAGCAAACGAACCCTCCCTTTATACGAGAGTGAAAAACTGTCATTGCAATAGCTCTGGGGTAGCTGCCAACAAATCCAACCTGCTCAAAATCATATTTAAACCCCAAACCACGATCGTATTTACGAAAACCCAAAAAAAATTTTAAACCCTTTTTGGGTTTTGCATTGATTAATTCTTGAAAGGAAACAGATTTTGAATTCATGATGTAAAGATAAATTTTGTTCTGAAAACCCCCATGGGTTCTAATTCTCCCAAAAGTTCTCTTTGATATAAAAAAATGCTTGAAAAAAGGGTAAACAAACCCCCGAAATATTCAAGTCCAAATTAACGAAATCAAAACACTTACAAAATATTTTCCTATTTATACAGATGGTTCAAAAGATGATTCAAAGGTGGATGTGCCGCCGTTAGCATCTGCATCAATCAAAATTGTTTCCAAATAACGCACAATTTTTTTAGCGAACAAAAGCAATTGTTGGCCCTTTAATTTTTTTTCAGAATATAATGAAGAAAATTTTTTCATCTTTTCCCACTCCTTTCTGTATTTCAACAATAACAACCGTAATAAGAAAAACCCTCATTCAAAACATCTTCTCAGGGTTCATAATATCTTTTAAAAGTCCACAATTCTGTTTGGGTTCCCAGTCATGTTGGTAAATTTATGGAAATGAAATGCTGATCGCAGCAAAAAATCACTTTTTATAAAACAATCTAAATTTAAATTACCAAACTGTTTTAGGGCAAATATCAACAAAAACATTTTAACTAAAGGCGTCCTCGTGGGAAAAATGCTTCGTTTTAATAAACTTCGTGAAATTAAAACCCACTTTAGGGAATGGCACCAAAAATGATCGTTCGCGGGGGAAATTGTTCTTTCTCGTTGTGATGGTCATACCGGTTTCTCATTTGTATTGCTGAACAATGAAGATCAACCTGAATTATACATGCAAACACCCCTTACTATTTAAACAATTTTTAAACGACTGATGACTTCGATCCACAGCGCAACCCAAATACCATTTGAATCTCAAAAGGCTGTCGAGCAAATTTCAGCCGACAAAATTTTTGCATTTTTTAAAGAAAAAGGTATATATCATAAAATCTGACCTTATTTGATTATTAATCACCGCTTTTATACTTTTTTAAATTTTTTATTTTATTTTTTCACTATTTTGTATTTACGCTTTTCTTCAATGGTTTTATTTTTGCTTTTAATTAACGTAATCCCCTTTAACATTTTCTCGGGGATATATACCTTTTGGGCGGTTCGCCGAAAACCCAACTCTTCATTTATTCATTCAGGCAAAAATGATATCAAGATGAAAAGAAAGATCCCCAAATGGGCCCCCCTTAAAGTGTTTATGGGGCCCCCCTTTAAAGTGTTGTTTGTTTTGCTTTGACGAACAGAAAGTTTGAGTTGGGGAGGTTTGTTTTTTTTTCCGTTTTTTTTTTTTTGTTCTATCAAATTACCCCAAGTAATAGACAACAGGCAAAAATGGGGTTACAAAAAAAAGATTTATATCACATACTTATTTGAAAAACAAAAATTTTTTAAAATTGACTAAATGCTTTGATAGAATACTGATGCGTACAAAGAAGTTACGATCAAAAAGATTTTTTCCCAACAATGTGAAGGTCGGTCAGGATCTGTGAAAAAAAAAATTTTTTTAAAATAGTGTCGGCCCAGCTTTGGGCCTAGATAAAACATACTGAAAATAAACAAAGATAAAAAATGGGTTTTAAAAAAATATATCTGAACAATATTTTTTAAATATTTTTTTAAATGACCCCGTGCCGTTTACAAGTCGTGCTTTTTCCCCTTTTACTGTATTGAACAAAAGTAAATCCTACTTCATTACCTCCCACACATCAAAGGCCATGTGTGGCACTAGCACAGACACCCAGATTTCAAAAAAATGAGAACAACACATAAATTCGACTTTTTAGTTTGGGCATCAGTAACATGTATTTTGGGTGCATGAAAACCCCATCAATATCATTTGAGCATTAAAAAAGCGATTTAAAACCCGCTTTGGGGCCCTTATTATTCCGGCCGCGTAATCGGGAAAACAATTTTTTTTCGGAGATTTTTATGTACGTGCGGGCGGGTGATTTTTATTTTTTTTTTCTCGGAATGAAATTATTGATGCGGTAGTTCCGACGAACGACATATTAATTTGGTATGGCCTAAATGATAATTACATTTCATAGTATCAATATTCAGTGCGATAACGAACAGGTTCTTGAACAGGGCAAACATATCACTAAATGCACAAAGTGATTCCAAAAGGTTCGAGCCCTCAAAAAGCAACAAGTTCAGTAAGGTTTGTTATTTAGTTTAATATCGTTTGTTTGGTTACAAACAATAATGTCTGTTTTGTTGCACACATGTATTTTAGGTTGTTTGAATAAGACTGCTTGTAGACTTGTTTATACCTAGGTTTACCAGAGTTATCTATTTGATGTATATTTTTTTTATATTTTATATTTTTGGCTTTAGTTTTTACACTGCAGGCACTGTACCACCGCGGCCTTCACGATATGCACACGTATATTCATGGCACTGTAACAATTGTAACGAAGCGAGTGACAGTCAAATATGAAAAACAACTTTTTTAATGTTGCCATGGCGTTTAAGGTGCCTGAAGCCTAAAAGTCTACGCATTTATTGAGATATGTAAAGTTATAAGTTAACCGTTGGAGCAGTGCTGTTGACATCTATCTGTTACAGTAGACTAAATCAACGCAGCTACCTGCTTCTTACCTATCCTGCTAACAGCTATAAATGGTATTTATCCAGGAGTCAATAATATAAAGGTAAAGGTAAAGGTCTTGTTTATTATAGCGTCACCCCTATTGAAAGGGCCAGCCAATTTGGCTTATGAGACACCTTTTATTGTGCGTACTAATTACCTCCCAACTTCTACCACTATGCCAGGCGCCAGGCGGATAGAAGTCGGTAACCATTCATTTAACTAGCTCGCGGCTCACGAACCGGCCATTTCGGAATGAGTCCCATGACAAACATCCCCCGGACGAACGCTCCCCATGGGGCTCGAACCTTCGACCTCCCGATTCCGAGGATCAAGTGCGATTGTCGAGGAGTCAAGGTATATGTTACCATTTTACCTTCTGTAACAATATATCTACTGTATGTACTTTTAACATTACCCTGCATATTCAAGTAAGGCAACGAAACATTCTAATTGCTTTTACATAATTACGCTACGTGGATGCATTATATGTTGGAAGCAGAATTATTTGAATTGTATCACTTATCTCGACCAATGTGCTAATTGAATAATATTATAACCCTGGAAACACTAAGTGAACCAGAGATACAGACATCGAAAACATAAAGCTGTAACGGATGCTCCAAAACGAACACACTTTGCTTAATTAAGGACACTTTTTTGACATTCTGAGTTTTATACCTGTCTTATAATGATTTTGTGTTAAAGCTTACTTGAAAGGTTGACAAGAGACATGTCTAGGATTTTGCATTAATGGTTTTCGCATTGAGACGATACATTGTATGTGCTATACTTTTTCGGTGACGCCGTCTAAATTCGTTTTCGTTACCTATGTCACGTGACTTCAGTTTGCAAATCAAACTACTTGATAACGCATTATAGATAATTTATCAAAATGGAAGATTTATGCAACACTCTGCCTGATCGGATGAGAGTGTCAATTTCTTTTACTCTGTTGATTGTGCTACGCTGAGTGAAATGTAGACAAAGCGTTTATCCTAAACGACGCTGTTCACAGTTTTAAAGCTAACTTTGGCTCAGTATATTTAGCAAGAATATTGATATATCTCAAAATGATAAGTGAGTTTAATAAATATGATAAAACCTGTTTAAATCCCAACATATATCAAATTAAAGAAAGAGCTGAATACGGTCTGCGTATCACATGAATAAGGGTGTGATAAGGGTCTTTTATGTAGAGAAGTGCTTTTTAAAAGATTTTCCTTGTTACAATTGTCGTCTGTATATGAAAAGGTTTCTTGCTTTTGTGACTTATTCAGATTGCTTATTAAAATGAGTACTTGTTTGCTTTGATATATTTGTTATAAATTATTTAACTGATTTATTATATATGAATATTTTTCTTTAGTATGGTATGCAAATATTGAACTCAGTTGAAATCTGTTTTATTATATATATGCTATATAATGACTGAATCTCATTACACTGAATTGAAGGTACGCTGCATACAGTTTATCTATATGTGAAATGACTACGTTCAAACTTTGCTTATGAAACAGAAATATTTAAATAATTACAATTGTATGTTTTGCTTGACCTTCACTTTTTTATAGGTGTGACGTCATTGTCCAAAGATTCATGAATAGCGAATATGCTATTTGTTAAAGCGGGATCAGTTGGCCTATTTTAGAAATAAATAAAAATAATAAATAAAAAAATCCTTTGATATTTTCTCATGTATTCTAAGCAAACTTGATTTGTAGCATCTTTATTAGGCCCGCAGCCAACTTAGTTCAGCTGGGACATTTGACCCCTTTTAGAGGCTGCTAGAGATAAAACTAGAAATGCCTTATTCAGCGTCTCATGAACAGCTTGGTGGATCTTTGTCATACTTGGTCTGGAGCATCATTATAAGGTCCTCTTCCAAATTTATTCATATAGGAACTTGGGCCCTATTAGGGACCACTACAGCTAAAGTAGATATGCCTTTCTTCGCATTAACCACTAAAATGTAATGGATTTTTTTTCAAACTCGAGTGTAAAATATCGTAGGTTCTGCTATTTTGTTTTCAAATGGGGATTTGGGACCATTTTAGCTAAAATAAAACACGTTTAATGACCTCTTCCCCATGAACCCCTTCTTTAATCTTCATCAAACTGCTGCTGTATTTTTCGTCTAAGGATAAACGAAACAAAATTGCAACCTACGAAACCTTTTCGAAAAATTAAAAAAGAACCCTTTAAATTGTTAAAGTGCGGTGTTTAGTTTTGCAATTTGAAAAATGTTAGATGAAAGATGAATGTTAGATGAAAAATTCATAAACTTCTTTCCTTATTACAATTCGCCGACCATCATTTTTAAAGATATTTCTTGTTCATCATACTACAGTATCAGAGGTTTGACTGCAATTTCGATGCAGAAGCATGTGGTTATATATATGAAGGGCTCGGTGGAAAAGATAAGATGAGACGTTCAGGAAAAATGATCAGTCAGAAATCAGTTTTATTTTTCAAAGTGTTGATTTTGTTTTATTTTGATCTGCCTTGTGTAGTTAAAAAAGTATGAATGCAGTAAAATGAGGTTTCAAGTTTTCACGTCTCATGCTTTATTTACCAACGACCCTTGCTTGATCTAATTATATGTATCTCCGAGATGTGATAGACCACACTTGTCTACCAAGTACACTTAATAAACAAAGGCAAGACCAGCTTGAGTGAACTTGTTCACTCACACTGGTGAATGGCATTGTCTCTTCATATTTCATTAGGACAGCGTACTTAGCATACAAGCTTGCAAAGTATTAACTACGGACAGACAGAACGGGCTATAAGACTCATGATACAGACAAACCAACACTAAACCTTCATCTCGGAGACTGCCATTACTTTTTATATTGAAATACAACAAACACAACAAGCAATAGTGTGCCTCTTTTACGGGCAAATTTCATTATACACACAATACATGCAAATATGAAATACATCAGAGTCCATTATTTTGAATGGTAAAAATTCCATCGCTTGTTTCATCAAAAAGCACCCATCACTTTGAACTCTGTCATTTGCATCTGGTCTCTGCTGTAGCTGCCTGTAATAGAAATTAATATCTTTAATAGACTGAAATGCATTATGAAAGTAACTGGTTTAAGATCACAAAATGCAAGCTATAAGACTTTAGTGAAAACATTAAATTAACATTGTGTTATACTTGTTGAAATTTATTCTAGCTGTGTATATTGTTGAATGTGAATAGACCTACCTGGTTATCTTTCCATAACTCTGCTGTAAGAAATTTTGTCACACACCACTGCTGTAACATCTTTGACAAATCACCACTTCACAATAATGCTCTGAAATAAAAAATGAAATAGAACATCAGTCAATCAATGTTCAATGTGAAATGACACTGAAATGCTTCAGCCTTACAGAATTTATGACAAAAATGTTCATGTATCAAGCATCAAGCTGGAATGGCATTGTACTGAAATTTGAATCTATCTCAGTATCTGCTGAGTATTTGTGAAATGCATACCTTATTTTGTCTCCAAAATTTTGCTGTTGAAAATCTGTCACACACCACTTCAATATGCTTGTAAAACTTTTAACATCTTGGCCTGTACAAATCACATCACAGTGCTGACAAAATAAAGCAAAGCATTAGAAAATCAGTGCTTCTTGATAACTCATTCTGCAAAAGTGCCTATGCATTTTTACTCACAATGAATGATACAAAATTTGGTCTAGAAATGTTTCCATTATGTATACCTAAACATCTCAGGCTAGTTCACATATCTACAAACAGTGATGGCTGAAACATGCATTCATTGCCTCTAAAATGCTGAAATAATTCCTATTCAATCAGTCAAATGCTTATTTATTCTTCTAGACCACAAAACACTGAACATAGGGTCTAGAAATTCCACCTTGTGGCATGCCATAACGTACTTCTGACGCTATCAATTTATCCAGCTTGGCTTGCCGCCATTTTTAATTTTAGTACAACTTGAAGACAAACCGATCTGCATGCAGATTTCGGCTCCTATATATGCCATCCGAGTCAGTCCTTGGTAGTTTTCAATTGCAGACATTCTGCGACGTATTTTGTCATAAAGATTTTTCTGCTCCCTCCATCTGCAAACACAAGAAAACGATTTTATTCCACAGAAATACTTCGGCGCGCAGAAAGCCATTACTCTCGCTCCTTGCTGAACCTAGTTTGACGTGACCCAGGTCACCGCCCAGATTTTCGGAAAATACGGTCTAATTTTAGAATTGGGATTCCAGAAAAAATGAGACATGGTGAATGACAGGGCAATTTCAAATCAATGTTTTGAAGTTATTTCTGATCGCAGAAAGCTGAACTGGTCTTATTGAAAAACCAAGACATTTGTCTTAGTGGTGTCAAATTGTCAGTTTCACATCTTGCTTACTTTCTGTAAAATTATCGCCCAAACATGCACCTTTGTTGTAACGGAGCGGCTATTTTGTTGTTTACCGTGGTGTGTCATTTCTGAGCTAAAAATCATACATTTCCACACTTTTGTAAATTATGACAAATTAACACCAAAACAAGAAAGAGTTTAGCTGTCGAATGAGACCAAGAACACGAATTTACATTCAGGAATGAAAATGATATTTGCATTTCAAAATGGCCCATTTTTGTGCCTATTTTAACGAATTCCGTCACTTTTTTCAAAGTCAAAAATCTGCTAAACCAAATGTTTTGGAACAGAAGCTTTGCATGTATTTATAAGGCTGGGTAACTGGCTTTCTGATTCTAAAGCAGATATTTTTTCCATTCATGCTAAAGAAAACTACGAGGGTTGAAACTTGCAATTTTGCAAATGGCGCATTACTGTTATGTTGATAATACGGTCTGTCACTTCTGAGCAAAAATCATATATTTCCACATTTTTGTAAATTCTGACATTTTAACATTAAAACAAGAAAGGGTTTGTCTGTCGAATTAGACCAGAAACATGAATTTTCATTGAAGATTGAGTAAGATATTTACGTTTGAAAATCACTCATTTTCGCGAGCATTTCGCATGAATTTCAACAATTTTTCATGGTAAAAAATATGCTAAATCACATGTTCCAGAATGTAATTTTTGCATGCATTCATTAAGCTAGCAAACTGGCTTTCTTGTCCTAAAAGAGATATTTTTTACATCCATGCAATAGAAAACTACGAGGGTTGAAACTTGCAACTTTGCAAATGGCGCATTACTGTTATGTTGACAATATGGTCTGTCACTTCTGAGCAAAAAATCATATATTTCCACACTTTTGTAAATTCTGACAAATTGACATCGAAACAAGAAAGGGTTTAGCTGTCGAATGAGATCAAGAACATTAATTTACATTCAGGATTGAATAAGATTTTTGCATTTCAAAATCACACATTTTCGCAAGCATTTCACACCAATTTGAACCATTTTTCATAGTAAAAAATATACATATAACCAAGTGTTCCAGAATAAAATCTTTGTATGCATTCATTACGCTAGTGAACTGGCTTTCTTGTCCTAAAAAGAGATATTTTTTTCATCCATGCGTTAGCAAGATACGAGGTCTCAAAGTTTGACAGAAATTGCATCATTCTGCACAAAAGTCGTTGCGTGAAAAAAGTAAAAAAATAAACTGTTTATTTCTAAGACAAACGTACCAAACTTAAATTAATGGTATTCACTACCACAAAATACACTCACCTTTGCATATTGATAGTTCCAAATCCTTTAAATTATTCCATAATGCTCCAAAAACCGAGAGAACTTTTTACCTGTTTACTTTCATTTTGTTCAATGCAGTTATGACTGTGACGCACTGTTTTTATCAGTTGTTTATGCACACTGTAAAATGATTCTTAACGTCATAGTTGTTTGCAGACTTCTCTGTTTTACTGTTTTTATGGTGTTTATTGCCTTGCATACACTAAATCATCGAAACCTTGAGTATTTTACAGGAATTTGAACATGTACAGTGTTTCAAATAAGCTGATTTGCATCACAAATGTGCACAACGCTTTTAGATCATGATACAGCAGTGTTTGGCTGCAAAAATGCTTGTTTCGGAAAATAGTCTGTTTTATCGATTGTAAAGTGTTACAAGTACATTGTTTATGCCTTGTACATACCAAATCAAAGATATATCATGCAGTTGATAGGGCTTTGAAGCTGTACATTCATTGAACTGGGATAGTTTGGAGGCAAAAATGTGCACAGTGTGGAATATCTTTGTAGCTCTAGAATTTGCTTGTTGATCATATTAGAAGAAGCAGTTCTGGTATTACATTCTGTGTTACAAATACAGATCCAACATTTCTCTATCTGAATTAGATGTTCAAAACATAATGAGCCATTGAGGCAAAGGAAGATCCCCTGTTCATACATTGCACAGTTGTGCATCGAAACTGGCACCGCTGCCACTGTGTATGAGAACTTATAACCAGAAACAAACATTCAGTTTTCCTGGTTATTGCGCAGATCTAAATACCAAATACATGTCTTCTATCTTGTACGTTGTAATTGTTCATTGAAATAAAAAACAAAACAATGTTGAAAGTACAGTATGAGACTTTATTTACTGTACTGTGTTACATGTTTCATAGCTAAGTCATTTAGCAAACACATTTATTCTATCTCCAATTGCTTACAACGTGGTGGTCTAATAATAATGTTTAAATGTTTATGCAGACCTTGTCTGCTCCATCCATCATTTTTGGTTCCTTCCTGACGTTACACGTACAATACGAATTTGCTTCCAAACTGTGTTCACACCACTCGTGTTCTATATCAGAATGGTAAGTACTCATGTATTTTCGGAGCATGTACATCCATGTGGGGAAATTCATATCCAAGTCTGTCCTTATTTTTGTTAGGTCCTTGTATTGAACGTAGAGATAATTCTTTGCTGTCAGAAAATCACGCAATGCACACTCCACATCAATCAAATATACACTGTCTGGTATGTTCCCTTTGTTGTTACTATAAATAGCTTATATTGTAACTTTTTCATTACTGGTCATAGGGAAAAATCAAGACCACTTTTCTGTAGTACAACATGCATGTTACATCCAATTTGGACCTATGTCTACTGGTAGGAATTTTTGTGTGGACTTATTTTTTTAACGTTTACTTCCCTTTGTTTTACTACAAATAACTTATAATGTAACTTTTTGCAATCTTTCTTTTATTTGGCATAAATTTGCCTCAATGAGACAGAGTGTCGTGTGCAACTCCCAGTCATTTTCACAACTGACGGGCTCGACATGTTGCCCGTGGGCATCTAGTTTTTTTCATACTTTCACTGTCTCAATTTTAGCCTCATTTCTACAAATAACATATATTGTAACTTTTGCAATCTTTCTTTTATTTGGCATAAATTTGCCTCAATGAGACAGAGTGTCGTGTGCAACTCCCAGTCATTTTGGCAGCTGACGGGCTCGACATGTTGCCCATGGGCATCTAGTTTTTTTCATACTTTCACTGTCTCAATTTTAGCCTCATCACGCTCTCATGAGATAGCATAATCACAAGCTTACCTCCTTGTACCATGTTCTTGTTGTTGTCATGTGAATCAATATCAGTGACAAATGAGCCCCCATTTTAAGGGGTTAGGGGGGTCTTTTTCCAGTTATTTTCTCCTCTTTTCCCGCACATTTTGGTTCATGTATTGTTTTTTTTTATTTTCGAAGTTTTTGTCTAAACATGACATCAAACTTCTCACGCATTTACACTATGCCGTGTTAAGCATCGATTCAAAACACCTTTTATTGCTTTCATATTGTTTAAAGTGTGACATGACTGAAGATCAGCTTCAGTATCAATTGCGTTTATGTACATTAAAATGTTAGCATAGTCGTACAGTTAGAATATATATTTCTGCATCAGACTGTGCATCATATAGACTACGATCAAAGGTATAAATTTGTATTAAAAGGTATGTATATTGATATTCTTTCATATTTAAACTACTTAAATACGAACGTTGTTTGATTCTATTTTCTGTTTACAAAGGATTGATAACGATACTAGACTAAGTATTTTTGAACCGGAAAACGGCATTTGGTCCTGCAATGATTCTGCAGCAATTACTGTTAAAACTTATCATATTTGCCAAAGATACAGCAGATCGACAAATTAAGTGACGACGTGAGGAATCTGACTGAGGTATTTTGTACTACATTTGCTTCGAGAAGCCGCTCAAAGGATTTCGAAATCCTATCATTAATGTAAAAACGGTCATTATTGTTCTCCTTTCAAAGTTAGTTTATTCTTAGAAAGTAGTTGCACTAAGCAATTTATTCAGTCGAAATATATACAGGGGAATATTGATGAATTAACCCTTACAATGCTAAATTGCTATCATACACTTGTCATCTTTCAATTTAGACAATAACATTAACTGTAAAAAGAGGTGCTTACCAAAAAGATGCCGTCTGAATAGCGAACAGAGCAGATCATGACCTACACTGGTCGCAAAGGCAGATCCATTCGTGTCCAGCATGGAAATGGTTAAAGGCCCCCATTTTGTCAACGGACCAAGGAATTTCTGACTTTACAGTATGGTTCAAATATACAAGTCAATAAATTAATAGGGCGGTAAACTGGTATGGAATTGCATCTTTGACGAACCTTTTATATATGTGATACCTTACCACACTAAGGAAGCACTGTTTTATTTGAAGTAGTTCTGCAGTTTTAAAACATGTATTGTTCTAAAAGATAGAACTTTATTAAGTCATATTCTGTTCTGTATACAAAGAAATGTTAGCCAAAACAATGATAGGTGGATGTGTTAGATGTTTTGTTAGACCAATTTGGTCTTTTTATTAATTTTCACAATGGATTTTTAAGGGAGAAGCGCACTTAATGTTGGTGACATTTTTCAGTATGTTAAAAGTTCCACAAAGAAAATTTAAATGGAATTACTCACAGTTATAGATTTTCCCACTTTTAAATATATTTCCTTATAAAATGTACAAGTCATCATCCTTACACATTTGGTCAAATATCAATTTAAATCCTTCCATTGCAATTCAATTAATGTTATTATTTTATTTTTTTACCATCAAAACCTATCTATTGTAAAAATTAGTCTTAGGAAAGATAGTTTTACACTTAATACACGGGATATGATTGATTCCCAGCTACAGTTGTACTAAGCGTGTAACGGCTACCTGACATTATTTTAAGACGTTACACAGTCATTTCCATATTATTTCATATTATTAGTCAAACGTGCAAAATTACATTACATACCGGTACGCTACAAGAATCCAAAGAATAAAGATGACAAGGTTTTTTAACCTTCTATTATATTGTATCAATATAAAATGTATGTGCAATTTATGAAGCCTAACATAATTTATTGCAGAATAATGTTAAGAGCAGGGGAAAAATCTGCACCACACGTAAGAAAACTGTAAATGAAAGGTATCTGAAAATATACATTTATAATTATATAGCATTTCTCGAATAAAATCTTTTCACCTCAACGACATATTTACAACTGACAATTTAATTTAATCTATTTACAATTTAAATTCAATAAACAGTACTTACTTGTATATAATTAAGGGTAAGTCTCATTTGATTTGGTTGTTGAGAATGTATCTTATCATCATACCGGTATGTAATATGTGCAAAAATAGTTGTCGAAACTTAAATGCATTAAATGCATGCATTGCATTTTATGACGCTCTATATCGGTGGTTAATGATTTTTTTTTCTGATAAGGGATTTGCTGAACAAATCATCATTTACATCAACTAGCGTTAATTGATTGCTCTATATAATTATGTAAGAATTTCATAATTTCATTTGAAGCACTTCAAAATTTGGTTTTCCTGTCCTGGTTACCCAACCAAAATATTTTTAGCATATATATATATATATATATATATATATATATATATATATATATATATATATATATATAAATGCAATAAACAAACGTCTAAGAAATCGTGAATTTAAGAATTATTGTATTATATTTCTCAAGTATTTACACAGACAAATATTTATTTAGCCGAAATATATTAGAAATGCAAGTGTGTAAGTATAGTATTATCTCCCTTTATCTATCATAGTTGCGCAACCAGGATAGACTTGAAATATACTAATTCTGTTTTCATGGCTCATCTGAAGACGGCAAAGACCAGTCCTTTTGAGCATTTTTTTGTATTTCCGTTTAACAGTCTTCAGTACTTTGTCCCTAAAAACTTTCCACTTGTCTACGGTCACCCTTTCACAGCTACTGTCTGTTGTCAACGCCTCGCTGTGACTCATAAATGTATATCTAGCTCTGATCTGATCTGAGTTGTGATACATTTTAAAACTTTTCTTGTGTTTCTTTGCTCCTCGGTTAACATTTGAGGCATCCACAGAGCGCAGACCCTTCTTTAACCAAGAGCTTGATGAAATAATTATAAGTTCTCTCCGTTTACGTGCCAAGGAAAATAGTGTACCTGGCGTCTGCATCAATCAGACGTCTTTCAGCAGCAATGTTTATTGACGTCACTACTGTTTTGTGCCTCTTAGGACTGGCCCTGTCTTTAAGGACTGTCTAGCAATTTTAGAATTCATTTACCCACCTGTTACTAGTACAGTTTTCTCTGATACTTCAGACTTCCCATATGAAGTATGCAGTTCACTGAGTATCTTTCTTGTTACTTATATTATATCATTAGAGATAGTAATCAGACAATGTTGGTCTCAGGCTGCTTTTATGAAATGCTGAATTACTTGTCAGTATTTCATAACGTGGACAAACTGAATGAAATGAAAACGGCAAGGAATGAATGAAACATTCATCCATAAATAGTACAAGTGCTATTTTTCACCAATCTACAGATAACACGTTCCGTTTACAGTTGACAGTTTCCATACTGTCAAGTTGTGGCATAAACTAGCCCAATTGGGAATCAAATACGTTTTGTCATGAAATTTTGAATTAGTATTTTCTTTACCTGTGACATCATTCTGAGGATATATCAATTTCTCACCAGTCTGTTACAATGGGAATGAAGTATTGCGAGTTTGTTCATGAAAAGGGGACTGGTGCTATTCCATAATTATACAAAACGAATCTTGCAGGTCAACAAGTTCTGTGTCAGCTAGCGAAATTTCTTTAAGCATATCGGACATTTTGGTGTATCGAGTTTGAGATAAGATTATGAAAATAAAATAGTGGAACCTTTGGAATGAAATTGTTATAGCGGAATTCCGCTAAGGCGTAGACTTCTGCTTATACATCACTTGACTTGGAAGCAGACGAAACAGTTTATTTGACTCGATAGCGTAATTCCGCTAACGAGCATTTAACATAGATTATATGAGTTAACGGAATTTTCTAAGACAATGCTAAGCTGGTCAAACATTATAAAAATAGAAGTTAAGGTTTACTGTTTCAATGTAAATACTACTCTTTCACTCGTTTATACTACATAATTTTATTACACGTATTTGTATTGTAGACAGATAACGTAGCGATAGCATACTGAAAAACATTACGAATACCTGTATCTACCCCGCATTACGCTCAGGTGTGGAGCAAATCAAACTTAATGAAACGTTACGAATCAATTAAATGAACTGGATATTATTTTCGGCTATCTAAAAAGTAGACATTTGAAATTTTGATAAGCTGACATTTTTATGAAAACGTTCAGTACCAGGAACTATTATGTTCTTTTCTTTAGATTAACATGTGTAACTATAAAAAGTCAGGATAATAAATGCAAAAATACTTCTAAATAAATTGCTATCAACAAAGAATCTACAATGTCTTTTATTTCTAGTAACTGTTGTGATTTAAAAAAAATCGGATGAGAAATCAAAAAAGTAAAGTTATAGATGACATAGAAGAAACATTTGAATACCAGAACATCATAACTACCCTTATGTCGGCGAAAATGTCATAAATTTGGCTCACCTCATTTGTGACTTTGGCTTTAGAATTGCATGCATTTTTTCCGAAATTGACTCCTTTTACCGAATATTGTGTAATGACATGCCTGTGCTTATTTTACTGGGTTTAACGTCGCACCGACACAATTATAGATAATGTGGCGACTTTCCAGCTTTGATGGTAGATGAAGACACAAGGTGCCCCTTCGTGCATTATTTCTTTACGAGCGGGCACCTAGGTAGAAACACTGACCTTCCGTAAGCCAGCTGTATGGCTTCCTCACATGAAGAATTCAACGCCCCGAGTGAGGCTCGAACCCACATCGATGAGGAGCAAATAATTTTGAAGTCAGCGACCTTAACCACTCGGTCGTTCGGCACTGTCGGTATAGTTAGATTTTATCAATATGTATTATGATTCATTATTTCAATTAGTTTTATTGTATTTACGTTCTATATAAAAAGAGTTTTGATAATGTGTTCAGTCCTACACAGTATCAAAGGTAAAGATGAGTAGATTTATTTATTCTTTTCATTGAATTTAAGAACATAAATTTATAAACTCAAATTAACTCCGTATCCGTGTTTGAACTGTTCATAGATATTGATATCATATTACATCAAAATTCTGATATACTCTAAAATGTTCATATATGACGTTAAGAAAGCATGAAATACCTAGAAGATATTTGTTTGTTTTGAGTGAATATATCTCACTGAGAAAGTTTATAAGACATACAATATAAAGGCTTTTTTGCCCTTTGACATCAAAGTGCAACACTGAATTTTGACCCAAGTACCTGTGCTGTGTGTGATTTGTTTTGGGTTTAACAATTCTTTGTCGTATTGTGATGGAGTATGTTCTTCTGATAATATGTAAGTCAGTTTGATCATTTGACTGAAATGGCATATTTCTAAGTATACTGATAAAAAAGCTAACTAGAAATCCTGATTCATACATCAATACCGCCAAAAGATAAAGTATTTTGGGATTAATTTGTCTAAACATTTTTACTTTTTTCGCCAAGGTAAAATCTTATTGAGAAATACTATTTTGGGTAATAGTTTTTGTTTTCCACCAAAAACCTAGTACGTTAGAAATTAATTTTTAAAGTATTATAATTTCAATAATAACAACAAAATATTTAGATAGTTAACATGATTAAACAAATTCTCAATTTTATAACTTCTGTGACAAATGCTGGACCTTCATATTATTTTGCCGTCCTCGGTTTGTGCTGCCAACGAAAACAGATATTCTTAATGCGGATGAAAGGCAACTTTTCTTAAATAACATTGACTTAGCAATATTCAGTGACACGGTTTGATCAAAATAATAATTATATTTCAAATAAAATCAATTTGATACACAAAATTAATACTTGATAGTAGATATTGATTAGAGTAATAATCAATTTAAAATTCGAAGTTGTGTAGGTTCTTTTTTAGGTAAATCAAATTATTTGTTTTCAGGCCATGACGACATTTCCGAGCATGGCAGCGGACAAGAATCCTATTCCGCCTGTGTAGGATGTGGTCCTAATGGAGGCAAGCAAAAACGTCCCTGTTTCGACATACTTCTTGAACTCTATGCCGTGAAATTGTAAATCATTTAGAATATAAATTTTGCATCCATCAAATACAACTGTAGTCAATCTAAAGAAGTTAAAACATGAATTTAAGGTCAAGACAGCTTTTCTGTTTTTGATGATGTAGACTGACTTATTTTATTTTCAAAATGTATCTCAAATATCTTGACAATTTTAAAAAAGTACAAGCTGAATATATCATTAAATCACACCTTCTAATCGTTTACCTGCACAACGCAAATAAGAGACCTACACATTTACAGGTTATTTCAAGACATTAAAAGGAAATCCTTTCTGGAAAAGGACATATTGTTCGACGCAGAAAAGAATGAAAACATGTCAGAACAGAAAAGAACTTTATTTTCTTTGCTTGCATTTTCACTGGTCAACGTTAAGATAATAAAATTTGAATAAATCATCAAATATTTGTTTCCTTTTGATAGTATGAAGTCAAATTGCATAAATAACGTTTCCTTTTCAATCCATTCAGTGTAACAATACCAGTTCGCATAAATTAAGTACTAGGGGATTACACGAGAACTATGGATTGTTTCATCAATAAGAAAAGAATGTTTATTTTTAGATTAATTAGTTCTTGTATTTGTCACACACTTTCTGAGGGACAAATTTGTCTCCGGTAGGTATATGAGCAGGATCTTTCTTTGGGCCGTCACCGTATTGATAGGGATTATGTTTGTCGATTGATGCTACTGCATTTTCTGGTGTGCCTTCATATTTAGGTGAAAATACATATTTGTCGGCCACACCACGGTCCAAAGCCTCTTGGCCTGACATAGTATTTGGTAGAAAGTGTCCCTGCGAATCTCGGTAAGGACAGTCTGCCATTATCTGTTTTTCCTCTTGTATTAACTGTCGAAGAAAAACAACATGCTGTTAGCTTTGCGTGTTTATCCTCGCAAAGGTACATGTAATACATTTTACAATTAAATGTTCCTTCAGATCTTAAACACAAATCTGTGTTTTACTTGTTTGGATAATTATCCCGTTGCACTCAGCCCTCATACTCAGGTGTTTTGTGCTATCGGGATTGTTCAAAATCAATCTATCGACAAGAAAAGCATTGATGTAAATATCAACGGGCGTCATGTAATTAAAAGAGAACAAGTTAAGTTTCATCTTTTCATAACTACAGTAAGAAATTCACAAATTATGTATTAAATAAACGCAATCAATACAGAAAAACAAAGAAGAAAAAGAAATTTAATATGCAGCTTTAAAGAATTATGAAAATTTCAAAATTTGTTTACTGTGACTAAGACAAATGTTTAGCGTTATGCAAGAGAATTGAAGGTGAAAGTGAGTAAAAAGTGTAACCTTTAACGTTACATTCATTCAAGGACCTTCAATAGAGAAGTAAATATAATAATACATGTTAAAAATCTCTCTTTTAAATTATTGAATTTTCGGCCACCTGGCCTTTAACAAAACATGAAAAATCATTGATACAGCTATGTAACATCCATTTTATAATACCTTTGTCTCAATGACGTGACGTCATTTCCCAAACGACGTAACGCCACTTCCCGTATTATTTCACATTTGTCTGTCACTCAATTTATGTGTTATATTTAACATTGCAACCATGATGAAATTTCGTTGCAAGCTTTTTCATCCATTTCTTCTCTATTATCTGCCTGTAAAGGCGGCCTTCATGGTATAACTTTTGCAGTACTACCACCTGCAAGTCCTTTCAGTATGACCTACAAAATGACGATTGATAGGCTTGTCAACCCGAAGTCTGATATCACCCAAATGTCCAATTATACTTTCTTTCAGACTCCACTCAGTTTCTCCAACAAATACTGTTTTATTGCATGGTTTGCACAGTAATCCATACACTAGATTGGTATCACTACAACTGGTATGTGTTACTCTCTGGTATGCGTGTCTGTGTGTGGTGTCAGCTACCTTCCATTTAAATATCAGTAGGCAAATGTGGCAGGAACATATATTAGGAGAAGATCTGAAAGCTCTGTTTGTTTTGCCATGTGCCAATACATCCCAAATGTTATTATCTCTTCTGAAGGCTAACAATGATGGTTCCTGGAAGACATGTCTCATACGTTCTGAATTATAGAGTACTTTTGGGTGTTTTCGCAGGATGTTTCGTATATCTGGTAACATTCTGGAATAGGTCAGCACCAATAGGACCCTCTTTTCTTCTGGTTCAGTCTTCTATTTGTTTTTCATAATACCTGTCTGTCTAATTTACCGGCCCGTTGCAGCTTTTGTTCAAGTTCTCTACTACTATATCCTCTTTTTCTTAGCTGTTGTTTCAGTTCTCCTCTGTGTTTGATATAGTCACGTTCTTTTTCACAAGTGCTTTTAATTCTTATACCTAGGCCATAGGCCAATGCCTTCTTGGTATGTGCTGGATGACATGAAGCTTTCTGTATATAGAGCTGTTATTCTGATGTTTGATGAAGAAAATCTAACTGGATCCAGTAACCATATAATATAGAATCAGTGATACAAATCGCATGAATATGACTATTCCGTATGACAGATCGATCACTACAACTCGTACTGAAAAATGACCATTTTAAAATTATTTTGGCAGCTGATAGGAATCTGATAAGAAGGTTAATAACACAGTTACAGAACAGGCTTATACCACACGTTACAAAAAGGATTGGTCTGATTATGAAAATATAAGCAACAATTTAAATGATGATGTCACAAATTTAAGTGATTGTTTTTCTTCCGACAATTCGATAAATTTTGTTATTACATCGTGTGAAAGTGTATGTGACGAAGATCAGCTGAATATTCTTCAAGAACAAGATGAGCAATCATATGAATCCAAAATTTTAAATGTAAAAGAAAAGACACAAAAGAGGAATATACGTGGACTAGGAGACCAGAAAGACCAGAAATAAAATCCAATGAATTTTACATGGAAGCCGAAGAAGATCTTATTCAAAACTCTCTTGAAATAGTTAAGCAGCTAGTTAACAAAATGTATAGGGAAGGAGCTATATTAAAAAAAATGCAGGCATACCTTATTCCACGATATCCATAGACATGAAGATTAAATGGCAACCCAAAATTACACTAAACTGGTGCACCATTAAGAACTAATGGAATAAACACACCAAATGAAAAATTAGCAGAGGTAGCTGAATATGAATTGAATGAATTCGTCCCGCAGTCACCAAGTTACTTACGAGACACAACAGATTTTATAGACAAGATTACACAGATTAAATAGTCCATTTCAAGTGAAACCATACTTTTTTGTTTTGATGTTTGCAAACTGTATCCATCAGTACCAAGATTTGAAGGCCTGCAGGCATGTGCAGAGGGGTTGACAAAGAGATCTAAATCAATAATCCCAACTAGATATGTTCTACGAATTATATAAACTGTACTGGACAACAACAATTTTATTTAGGCCAATAACACTATGTACAAACTGACGGAGTAGCAATAGGTTCACGACTACGAAACATTTTTGCATGCAGCTACATGCGAAAGTGGGAAGAAGGTGCAGCCATGGTTCTAAAAAAAGACTTATTGATGATGGATTGGGGCTATGGACAGGTGGCATTGAAAAGCTGAAGCAATTTAGTTAATTTTTTAATGATATTCACCAGAATATAAAAGCTGAACTGTGATGGAGTCATCAAATATTTTTAGAATTTTTAGACACGCTAGTTAGGTTAGAGAATGGTAACATATATACTAAATTGTACGAAAAACCACCAGACAAACAGCTCTGTATACAGAAAGCTTCATGTCATCCGGTACATACCAAAAATTAGCTATGTCTTATGGCCTAGGTATAAAAATTAAAAGAATTTGTGAAAAAGAACGTGACTATATCAAACACAGAGGAGAACTGAAACAACAGCTAAGAAAAAGAGGATATAGTAGTAGAGAACTTGAACAAAAGCTGCAACGGGTCGATAAATTAGACAGACAGGAATTATTAAAAACAAAAAAGAAGACTGAACCAGAAGAAAAGAGGGTCCTATTGGTGCTGACCTATTCTAAAATGTTACCCGATATACGAAACATCCTGCGAAAACATAAAAAGTACTATATAATTCAGAACGTATGGGAACTGTCTTTCAGAAACCATCATTGTTAGCCTTCAGAAGAGATAAAAACATTGATGATGTATTGGCACATGGCCAAACTAACAAAACTTTCAGATCTCCTGATGTATGTTCCTGCCACATTTGCCTACTGACACTTAAAGGGGAGGTAGCTGACACCACAATCAGACACACATACTAGACAGTAACACATACCAGTTGTAGTGATACCAATCTAGAGTATGGATTACTATGCAAACCATGCAATAAAACAGTATAATTATGTTGAGGAAACTGTGAGGAGTCAGAAAGAAAGAATAAGTGAACATTTGCTTGATATCGAACAGCAGGTTGCAAATCCTATCAATCGTCATATTGTAGGTCATACTGAAATGGACTTGCAGGTGTAGTACTGAAACGTTATACTATGAAGTTCGCCTTCACACACAGATAATGGGGGAGAAATGGATGAAGGAACTTGCAATGAAATTACCACATGGTTGCAATGTTAAATATAACACATAAATTGAGCGACAGACACGTGAAATAATACGGGAAGTGACGTTATGTCGTTTGACGCCGTGTTTACAGGAAATGACATTGAGACAAAACAAGTATTACAAAATGGATGTTACATAGCTGTATCAATGACTTTTCATGTTTTGATAAAGGCCAAGTGGCCGAAAATTCAATAAAGAGTGATTTTTTACATGAATTATTTTAACGTTACAGTCACAAAATATACACACTTAATATATATATAATTGAATATTTATTTGGAAAGACTTAATAAATTAATCAAATGTACAGTATATGCCTTAAAACATAATCATGTATCAATTCAAAATAAGAGAGAGAGAGAGAGAGAGAGAGACTCCCACAACATGCTGTACAAACACGTTACACAATCTTTTCTGAAAAGCAATACGTTGCCTGATAAATACCATGCGCTAAAACAGATCAGTGAATGTTTGCAGTTTTTTTCAGCGATAGATTAGTCCATTTTACAAGAAAACAGGTAATACTTTGTTTTTAACGCAATACCGAACAGTTCAACCGTTTTACTTCTATTTTGCGAAGTTATGACAAACTATTATCTGATGGTACATTGTAATCGTTCAATATGGTGGAAATGAAAATATTTAGTCTTTTTCAAACGTTCATCCAAGTTACTACCTTCTCCTAAGATACAGACCGTGCCTTCTGAAAGGACAATTCGTTTATTGTTTCTAAATATAGATATATTTTAGCTTCTAGAATAAATACGTACATGATCATTTCTTAAAGAGCCTTTCGAATGTGCTTTTATTAGTACATACTAACGAAATAGGTTTGACAAACAGGCATATGTAAAATGACCGCTCCAAAGCAATTCCGAACTCCATTAGAGATATCGGCCTCAAGGCCGGCGCCAATAAACATTCACTTTAACTTATGATGTTGTCTGCCTAAAATAAATTCTTGGGAAAAAAAGTTAGTTTATCAGGAAAGATGGTTTATAATGTATATGCAGTACAGTAATGTTTAAATCATTATAATAATTAAACACATCCTTCAATATGTAAACTCGATGTATCTAGAAATTTGCATCTGTCATATTATCATCTAATAAAGTTTAAATGAAAGACACTTGTTAAGAATCTTTAACTCACTGTTGCCTTGTGCAGTGCAGGATTTGTTGCTTGATCTTGAATAATCTAGAAAGACAGGAGCAGGGGCGTAGCGTGATCAGTTTAGATGTTACTCAAGGGAAGAGTGTGGGGTAGAGGAATCCCCTCCTCCGGCTGGATCTGGGGAGCCTCCCCCGTGGAAACTTATGAGCAAACCTAGAGAAAGCAGGATGGCTTCTGGTGACTTTCCTCACCAAAACTATGCTTCCTCAGTTTTGAACAAAATATTCACAAACGGCTCGGAATGTAAAGAAAGGTCTATATAAGTTGATGAACGATACAAATCGGGGTCGGTGAGAGGGGTGGGGCTGGCATTTTGGAAGGACTTGAACTAGGCTGTTTATTTATTCAGGACGAAATTTGTTATTCACAAATTAAGCAACATGAGCTCTTTCTCCAAACTTATTTGTTGTATACAAAATTTGCATTCACTATACATTTTACTATGGAAAGACAAAAGCGTTAAACATTGCAGTAATAGTATCAATGACGGTCCTTTCCGCGAGATTGCACGCGTAATCTGACGTCCTTCACCAAAAACATGAACAAAATGGCCTCGTTCCAAACATTCTTTCAAAATTGGACGCCAAAATATTCAAAAAGAACATTTAATTATAGCTTTAACTAATTTTTCTGACGTCAAAGATCACAACTGAATGATATGACTGGAGTTTTAAATAAAAACCAGGAACTGTATTTTTATCAGAAGGCGAATTATAGTTGAACGTGGGCGGGTCTTTTTTACTGTGACTAAAAGATCGATATCTTGACATTTATTTTGATTTTCTGATACTCCTGGAAAGCAAATCAGTTATATTTGTAGCAAGCTGTCGTAAAATTGAATGGTATTTTTGTGCGTTTATATGGGCATGAACCACACTGGAAGGCTTCTTGCCAGTCAATCAAAAGATTCACTAGCGCGATTCATGAATTTGCATGAAGTCCCAGAAAATAGCATTCAATTCTTAAATAAAGTACACATGTGTGCATACGTGTTACAATGGAATATATGCAAATCACCTTGCAATAAATACTATAAACTGCCTAGGAACTGATTAGACTGCTGAGGACAAACTTTGACTTATGCACAATTTCAAAACAGAAATAAAATGATGAAGCTATTTTAATAGATTCCTATTTCATTCTTCAAGTTCAAATATTTAATTACTGATGTCGTCTACACATTTCCTTTATTATCGTTTCGTGAACTTAGATTTTATATTTCAGCCTAAACATCTGTCACAAGACTTTTGTCTCTGTATCATTATTTACTTGATTTCCAAGGATGTAGAGATACATGTTTTTGAAAATCAATGTTCATGGCAAGGACGATTGTTATATTAAAATGCAACATGCAACTTGTAAACATTGTAAACATGCAACAGATGGCTAAAATAACCTTGGTCTAGAAATCAATATAATGCTTACAACATTATTCTTTAACTGCAATATTTAAAAGAGAATTTACCGTAAATGCTGGTTATGAGCATTTATTACATATGTGTATCCTAGGTTTAAAGAAATCGAGGTATTACCGTATTTCAAAGGTATTGAGGTGTAGGATGTATAATTATTTCATGCGTTAAATAATTTTGATTGATGTATTTTACTGGCAATACATTTTGGGAAATGGGTGTCAGGGTATAAGAAGGTGACTGATGTTGAAACTTTATTTCTCTATAGTCCCCTTTCCCACGACTGGGTGAAGTAGGGATGAGTCTCTTAGCATAATGACCCAGAACGTATAAGGTAAAAATTAATGAATTGATAGTTTATATGACTGATGTTGAGTGTTATACTATGGCAATGCGGATAACAAAGCCTAAATGCTAATTTATGAATTTGTTCTTTTTGCTCCCGTTCATTCTCTTTGATTATGGGATAGATAATTTAGTTTTGTTTAAGCGTAGCGAAATAGGAAATAATTAACAAATAATCAAGGCCTTCGAGTGGTTTATCGTCTAATTTCCCACGGTTCAGAGTTCAGATGCGTAGGAATTGAACCACGAAGGCGTTAGCCCGAGTGGTTAAATACTGAAGCATCTTAACCGTGGTAAATTAAACAATAAATCACAACATTTCCGTCTTTGTTTAACTGGAAATCAAATCGAGCCATGTTAGAATACTTGGGAATTCATAGATGTTACAGAAACAGTTGTTATTTTACTAGTGATGGACAATTGCCATTAAGAAGATTGTTCTTATGGTCAATAGTAGCTACAGTATATATGCATCTGAAATCATATGTGTATTTAGAATTTTAAATACATTTAGATTTAAATAAGTATTTACAATAACAAGTGCAAGTGGAGCAAGAAAAAAAACAAAATTTAGAAATTTTGATAGAAATTTTGATAAAAGAGCAACAACAGTCTGCCGTCACAAAAAATTATAACAAAGTCAAGGTCCAAGACAACAGCATACTCATATGCTATGACATTGTCCATACCTCCATACCTCCATACCAACTCCTGATCAGTTTTTTATTGCTTCTATGGAGTTTTTAACCTTTTTAGTTTTTATTTTTGGATCTTAAATGATACTCAGCTGAGTAACCGAGTATGCCACGCTACGCGCATGAGGAGGATTTCAAAGAAAGATTTTGATGTCCTTTTGGTGTCATTAAACTGTAAGAGGAAATAAACAACACATTTGATTAAAGATTTGTTGACCTCAACATACTTCGTAGGTCCAGGAAGGTCGTCATTGACAAATGTTAAATGCGGGATAATATTCAATGTTACCTTTGAAACGTTTTAATTTCAAATATTGATTGTCAAAAAAAAATCGTACATTAATGTAAGTGTTAATATCAAACTGAAAACGGCGGAAAGATACGTGTCAAATGGTTTTTGCGATGTGCTTATTCAATACAGATCTGATTACATCTGGGTATAGATGTTTCATTTAAACGTTTTGTTCACGTGTCTTGTAGCACATAATATACTACTTCAAATCTGATACATTTTAGAATATGTGTATTGTTTACATCTGTTTTAACAGGTACAGTTCCTTTGCTACAAATATTCAAGAATTGAATATTACGCATGTGTCATTTGCCAATACTAACTGAAATACATATTTGATATGTTGCATTTAGTATTTGACATATAACTTTTCGTATGTAACATTTCAAATGAAATACAGTCAAACCTGTGTTAAAGACCACCTCTGTACAGAGACCACCTGGCTCTAAAGACCACATATTTTGTTTCCAATTTTAACATGTACAGTGTATTTTCACCTGTGAATAAAGACCACCTCCCAATAAAGGCCGCATTTTGGCTCTCCCAAGGGTGGTCTTTATAGACAGGTTTGACTGTAGTGTGCAATTGGCATGGAACTTAGTATTTGGCATTTAGAATTCGAATGAATAAAAAAGTCTAACTTTTAAATATAAACAATCATATTGGAATTTGAATATGCAATGCTGTGCATTGAAAACAGATTTTGGAAGTATCTATATGTCTTTATTTGATAACAAATCTACAGTTGTTTTAAGTGTTATTTTAAGTATACAACAGTTATCACCATTTGATATAATATAGATTTGTTTCAATATTATGCATTTAACATTTCTTTCAAGCACACAGGAGAAATAATGCTAAAACGAATTGTTAAAACAAAAACGTAATAAGATGAAGAGCCTAGTAGGTATTACCCTTGGAAAAGTGTTAATTTTGTATTCCAGAAAGGAAGAACTCTTGGTTAAAAATTAAATTTGAACAAACGCGCAGATCTTACCCCCCTATATCTATCAGAGGCTTTTACAATTTGTACATGTTTTCTAAAATCACAACCTTATGATCCAGTGCGATCGCTAAGTTTTTGTTTTGTTCTACTGACGTACAAGCAATGCTATTACTTTTTCCACTGGCAACAAACCAGAATAAAAAAAGTAAAACAACACTGTACATGTTATACCCTACCCCTAGGTGTACTATAAGAACCATGATCCTGAATTTGAAAGTGACTTACCCATTTCAAACTTGTATGTTTCACATAAAACGCGCATTTCAGTAAATGGAAACTATGACTTGTTGCAGAAATCAAACATAGTTTCATTCGACGGCTACATGTAAAATTTACAAAGTTTTCATAGAAATTACGACTTGAAAGAGTGTTTGGTGTTTCATAAGTAAGGCATGCGATTCACGGCAAAATTATTCAAGGATCGGTTCCTCCTGGACATTAAACATGCAACTAGGAAAGTACTATCTGGACTCTCCTGCTGAGCCCCTAGTTTTATCCAATGCGCTGGACGAAATCCGTTTAATGCTGGTAAAATATTTTGGAGTAAAGACAGTGTTCATTTGTGAACAGTTTACACGGATTCGCATGAAGCTGTGACTCACAAGAAAATATTCCAGCCACACTTTTTGCTCAATTAGGTGTTGAGTTTTCTCCCTCAATTTGTGGTAATGAAATATAGTTATACGATAAAACTCGAAATGATGAATGAAAATCATCTAAGAAATGATTTTGAATTCGCAATCATACAGTAGTTTACATTTTATTGTTTATTTTTCATTTAAATTAAATCCACTTTGTACATTTATGTTGCATGAACACATTTAGCGTACGTGTGTAGTTAAACGACGATTGACATACATTTCCATATCATCCAGTGAGAATTATTTTTTTATGCAGAGGTACATACAATATGCGGGTTGTCTCTGTGATATGAAATATTGAGACAATGTGACTGTGTGACTGGAGCACGACAGAATATAAATTACCACTTATAGAGTATGCATAGTACCCATTACATGTAACCACACTCAGTCTGTTTTAGGTGTGAAATGCGCGATTGAAATGGGTTATATTAAGTACGTTTACCCTTTCATGACCATTGTTCTTATATAATACCTAGGGGTAGGGTATAACATGTACAGTGTTATTTTCTTTCTGGTCTGGCGCCAGTTACTTTTTCCAGCGTTGTTGACTGTTAGGTAAATATATCCAGCTAAGAAATTTAATATACTGTTTTGTGATCCAAAGGTCATGAAATGCAGTTTAAAGACTGGTAAAGTTTATTAAATAAATTCAACTGGCTAGACTGTGACTATTGAAAGCAACCTCAGAATATAAATTCATTTTAACTGTATAGAACATATTAATCTTTTATGCCAAGGACCTAGTACGTACACATTAATCTTGGTTTATTCAGAACTAATTGCAAATACATACTTTTCTATTTAAATTTCTGCATTGAATTTCTTGTGCACTAAAGCAAAGAAAAAATCAATAAAATGACCTTTATGTCTCTTACTTTTTTAAAACTGACAGGTTTTTCTGATTAAAAATAATGTTATTGAATTTGTACACTTGTAAACACGACGAATAATAAACACAAAAAGTAAAAAATCACACGATAGCTGACATCATTTAAAAATTGTGCAGTCTGGGTAAATAATCAAGTTATTTTTTTTCATCGATGTTTGTTAATGAACGTTTAAGTACAGCATTTTAAATAACCATATTTATTCACACAGCGTTTGTACCGCTTATATTTTGATATTTCAATAACCTGAAATAACCTTACAAAGTACAAACTAAATCAAGGTACATAACTATTGATTTTTTTAAGTGACAAGACGGTATAAATATTGGTTTGTTCACAGTTATATTAATAATGAAGTATTGTAAAAGCTTAATGGATGATATCATGCAAAATTATTAAAATCTAGAAGGTATTTTAGTCACAAAAACAATTGTTTTTACCCTGTGTATACCTTTAGCTCTGTTGACCATATTGTGCAGCGAAACAGAACGTTTCGGCGATATGCACAACTAGCCTTTACACTGATCACTTCTAAATCTATCAAGTTTTGTCGAAATCTGTCCAGCAGTTTGACATGTTAAAGCCGGACAAGATTTTCTATTTTTAGCTCTCGCTACCACTTAGTGCAGCGAGGTAGAACGTGCCAGCGATGTGCCAATTAGGGTTGGTACTTATCACTCCTATGAAGTTTCGTCAAAATCCAGCCAGCAGTCTGACATGTGGAAGTCCTACAAGATTTTTCTATTTTTAGCTCATGTGGCCATTTTGTGCAGCGAAACAGAACGTGCCGGTGACATGAACAACTCGGGTTGGTACTGATTACTCCTGCGAAGTTTCGTTGAAATCCAGCCAGCAGTTTGACATGTGAAAGTCGGACACTTTCTTTTCTATTTTTAGCTTTTTCGGCCATTTTGTGCAGCGAAACGGAACGTGCCGGCGATATTCACAACTAGGCTGGTATTGATCATCCCTGTGATGTTTCGTCGAAATCCAGCCAGAGGTTTGACCTGTGAAAGCCGGACAAGACTTTCCAAATTTTAGCTCTGGTGGCCATTTTATACAGCGAAGTGGAATTTGCCGGCGATATGCACAACTTAAACTGGTAATGATCACTCCTGTAAAGTTTGACCGAAATCCTGCTCTGGTGGCCATTTTGTGAAGCAAAGCAGAACGTGCTGGCGATATGCACAACTAGGGTTGGTACTGATCACTCCTGTGAAGTTTCGTTCAAATCCGGTCAGCAGTTTGTCCTTCGATCGCCGGACAAGCTTCATGCGGACGGACGAACGGTCGAACGGACGGCGGAGGCAAAAACAATGTATGGGAGAGACATAAATAGGAAAGGAGGAGCAATTATTTTACACAAAAACATTAAAACATTGTACTCGAAAATTCCATCCCCCCACCCAACCCCCACAAACACACACCTCAGCACGAAGAAGTTTCTTTTTGCTACAGATATACTGAACGTCTTAGAATGAACGCTTATTTCACCATGTTCACATTCTATAAAGGAAACTGTTAAGAAAAGCTTCTTGTTCAACCTGGTTGAGTGTTATGTTATGCAATTTTCATGATTTACTTCAAAATTGCATTGACCTTCTCTAAAAATTACACACATGAATTGCAAATTGGTCAAAGGAGGTGATGGCAAATGAATAAATTCATAATTGTTTATTTCTGCAATTGCTTCATCTTTTTTTTTTTCATTTTTCTGATATCTTATGTTTTCGCAAGATGGAAAGTCGAATATTACATACATAATTTAACGTTTGTATATTTCAAATAGCATGTAGTCTGTTTTTTTTTGCAGGGGAGGGCCCCCGATATTGTTGTTATAACTGTTATGTATGTTCGATGTATGTACAAATGTATGTGAACTTAGACTTTGAACCCGTACATAAACAAAGTATTGTTTCTGGTTCTGGTGGTACTTAAATTAATTTTGATTATCATCTATTAGATAGTTTGAACATAAGAAGTAGTAAAGGCTGATGATCTCGTACCGGTACCGGATCACTTCCAATACGGTACCAGATCATCATGTTATGCCATAGGCCCCATTGTGAGTAAGGACATTTCTGGTACCCTATTGGAATTTAACATAGGGTACCAGATCACCATTTAGGGTACCAGATCATCATTTAGGGTACTATAAAAATTTACCAGTAGACAATACGAGAAAAGGTACTTTCTTTCTTAAAAGAAATGGAGCGGCCCTGAAAAGGGCCATTTTGTTTTTTTGAGTAGCATCTCTACTCAGTGGTGCTATCAGCCGGGGCCCTTTGGACATAGGGGTGAACCCTAACAACCCTGACGTAGCGATGACCCATGTATCTCTCCTCCATTATTTGCCTTTCTGCCCGTCTCCACTGTTCTCTTTCTCTTAAGGATCGGATGATCCTTAACGCCTCATTCATTCTTCGTTGGGTGTCCCTCCACCTCTCGTCTTCCCTCCTAAGTGTATTGAGGATACTGTTCTGAAGAACAGCAGCTCTGGCTTCAAGTTGTTGTAGCTCCTCAATTTGCTCGGCAATGGACTCCACTGTGAACGAATGATGAACTGTAGGCCAATGTACTTGCTTATATATGGATCGCGCGGACCGGATAGAGAATCAATATATTAGCCAATGAGATTTGATCTTACATGGAGGACCAACATCTACATGGCTAAATTGAAAAAAGACCAGGACTACTGGTCTTTTTGAGGGATGGGGTTATTGCACCTTACTACTACCCCTAGATAGGGTAAAAAAAAAGAAAACAAGAATATTTTGTTTACACATTTTTTATTGAACAAGTAACTGTATTAACAAAGAACACTAAGGGTACAAATAATCATGGTCTAACACATACAATTTAAACAAAGCTAAAGCAAGTTTTTCAGATTGATCTACTGTACAACACAGACAATGTTCAGGTTTAGCTAGTGATCTAGCTTTTGCATACAAGTGTCCATAGAATTGTTTAAACAAAGTTCCTACATCTTTGTCATTGAGATGCCAATATCTTGGCTCTAAACGAAATTTGATTGTCAATATAGTCTCAAAATCATATCCTCTGGCTAAAGCGTCCAAAGCAAATATGCAGTAAACACCACACATGGCACTGCTTCCACTTTGAAGTCGTATGTTGTTCCTAGTCCAGCTTCGGGTATTGTTGTCCAAGAAGGGTCGAATAGCTTCCTCTAAGGGTGGTAATCCATTTGGGTCAAAGTAGATGGCTGTATTTTCTCTGAAGTAAATAGCCACCCAATGTTCTCCAGGTTTATCTGAGTCATGTGTGTTCACTATGTAAGCTTTCACATGACAGGCTTTCTGCTTCGGTAGATGATCCTTAGGACACACTTCTCCATTGAGTGTTCTCAATATAAACGATTTATCCAAGATGTATTGAAGTTCATGGGTATTCATGATTCCAGGCGTCTTTCACTCGATCTGCCCATATACCCATCCAGCTTTCCCGTGGATCTGATTGATGACGGGCTAACTTGTCCCTTATATCTACCCACATATGCAGGGCTTGTACTTTCTCACTGCCATGCATATCCATGAGCTCTAGTTTTGGATACCATTTTTCCATGACATTGTAGACCTTTTAAAAGATTTTGGCAGCACTCTGCCACGCAGTTGATTAGATCTTTAGGGGCTTCCTTAATTAGTTTTTTTCTAAACTGAGGTTGTGCCTTGCCTAAAGCTAACATCATTGCCCCATGTTTCTTGATCAACGGTGTTTTACGTTTTGCCATCTTTATGGCTGTCCCAACAACAAATGGTATTGTTTCTGTGAATGCTCGGGCTTAAATAGGCGACAGGGCATCAAAGTCTGTTTTTGTTGCATCACTGATCGAACCTGATCTAAGCGTAGATACTTGTTGATTCAGTGGTGAAAATTGGGCCAACATTCCACTCGGATACCCTGTAAATGAGGAAGAAGGTAGGTTTGCCCAAGATGGAGTTCGAGACAAAGTACTGGACAAAAACGATATTGGGGTTGAGTTTCGGGACGGAGGCGAGAACGAAGTTTCTCCCGGTGTTGATTTGCTTACAGTCCATTTACCGTTTGGAGTCAAATAGGTTAAGCCATCATGTTGATTCACCACCACTTTATCAAATCTTGACTTAGGAGTATTAAGAACAGAGGTTGGGTTAGTACTCTTGGATCTCGATTTCATGTGTCTTGGAGTTTGAAATCCAGACATGATACTGATGGTTGAGAGAGCAGATCTGACTGGTGTTGTCTGATCAATCACATCAGAGACACGACTGACTGGTCTCAAAGGCGAGTGTTGTCTTAGTGAAGATCTTCGTCTTACAGTCACAAACCGACCATCGAGTTTTCTCATGGGTGCTGGAAGTGTTCTCTCTGTGGTCTTGCCCGAGTTCTTGACTTGTATTTTGACTTTCAACGGTGATTTGCTTTTCTTTGCTGGTGATTTGACAAGTCTCTTTTTGCGTTTCTTGGCTGCTTGCGTTTTGACAGATCTTTTCTTGACATCTTTGTCAAATTTTCTCAAAGTCTTTTGACCGTCCCAACGAAGTAGACTTCGAATCAAATCACCTCCAAGAAATCCACTGCCTCCTGGTTTCAGTATCAATTTACGTTTGGTTTCGGCATCCACATTGATCTTGGCTGCTAACGTAAACCATTTGATCATTTCATGCAGACCCGTTTGTAATAACTGATGTCTTTTATGAAGATTTTTCTCCTGGCTGAGCGATTCCAAGGCTCTGATGACAGATTGTGGTGTATAATCCATGACGAATTGTCTTGACGTGAATACCTTCTTCCTATGATTTCTTCTTTTATACTTGTCCCGTGTATACAACAGGACCTAGATTTCCTCCAGTCACCCAGCGATGAAAGATATCTGTTCTCAGTCTGTAGGACTCGGGAGTTCTTGGATGAAAATCAATCACTAAATATCCGTGAGGGACTGAAATGGCATCTCGGTAGGCTTGGAGTAAATGTGGCAATTGAATTTGACTTGCCAATACTTTGATTTGTCCTTTATCTCTAGTATTTTGAAACAGAATCATGTATTGCGCATTCAGACTCATTGTTCTGCTTGCTTTGGATTGTTGAAACATGGTCTGGGTGATATAAATCACACTGGCATTACGATGATGTCCTCTTCTTGTAAACCAAAGTTTGATTTTTTCTTCATCTTTATCGCTGAGCATGTCGTCAAACACCACCAAATGAGGAATACTGGTATTGCTGACAATCTCCTCGTCGTCGTCTGGGATGCCATTGACAAACTTGATAGCCTTCTCTCTTTCTTGCAACATAGCGTAGGTAGACTGCCATTCTTTGTAACACCACACCACTTGTTGTGGTACAGTTTGAAACACATCCGTTTTAAACTCAATCAATTGTTTGACAAATTGTGTTTTACCAGACCCACTTGGTCCAAAAATGAAAATATTGCAAGGATGTTGAAAAAGTAAACTACTTTCTTCCATGATGGTTTCAATAATAATAATGACAGCATATTCTGTTTTACATGTTTATTTATACTGACACAAACAATATTGACAAAAACAATGTTCACAACAAAACAATGTTTACAACAAAAACAATAACAATGTTCAGTTCTCATCACTCACGTTTAATGTTAGGATGATATTTACTCATATATTTTCGGAGCATGTACATCCTTATAGAGAGATTTATATTCAAGTCTGTCTTTGTTTTTCTTATGTCTTTGTACTTGACGTAGAGACACTTCTTTGCTTGCAGAAAATTGCACAATGCACATTCTATATCTACCAACAAATTCTCTGGCAAATTGATCCACATGTCCATTTTATCATCGCCAGTGTGGAAGATGGAGAAATCTATGCTTAAGTCCGTCCTGTTCTTGAATTAGGTTGTGAATAATTCTATTCGAGTGTCTGACGAAAACCCTATGTGTACATGTTGTACTTTACTGTAATGCGGTTTTCTTATCGATATATTGTGATGTACTTTACATATATCTTTTATATCACTTTAAAAATTTACCATTGTCAGGAATACTGCCTAGCTATTTTCCACCTTCATCGTTAAAATGCTAAGTTAGAATGTTTTAGTCTGTCGAAGCCTATTCCTTATATCCATTAGGATGGATCCAAATCTATTTCCTCCATTCCACCTCTTAAGATGCATTGCATTTGAATTTCACATGTTCATTCTAATTTTCCAAATATGATCTCGGGGGTTGACCTCTTCAAGGATTTTTGACCCCGTGGCTAAAACAAGATGTATTAGATTTTCATTCTATGTGAATTTAAGCCAATTTGCTTAGTAAAGCACTTCTGTAGATTGTTGATCCCATTGTTTCACATTAAAATTGTTTGATTTTATATTTCCCAAACGTTTCATCTCATGAATAAAGAGTCGTTGAATTCATGATGCACCAAGCATGATCTCTTTCTTAACATTGCATCATTTTTGTAAATTGAAAATATTGCTCACTGCAACATAAACTGCACTGTTGTCAGTAAAACTTGATTTGTACATGTTGCTGAAAGGGCTTTCTCTTCCGTTAAAGAATATCATGTCCTCTGTAACCCTAATGTTTTCATTATATCCGTTTGTCTTAAGTAATAACATAACTTTTTTCTGTTGTTAAATAAATACCAATTTCATTCAACACTTACGAATGATTTGTTGCTTAAAATGTTGAAGTCAGAATGATCAAGTCGGTCTAAGTCTTTTCCTTATATTCTTGTGTGTGATAACGGATTGTCATAAAATGACTGGCATCCACGCATGTTAGCAAGTCATATTTTAAACTGCTTCAATTAAGTAAACACTAAGCTTTATCAATACAACTTTCTGGTTCATTTAAAAATGTCCAACGTTTCTTTCATGTGAAAAAGTACCACCCCTTCTCCAATCGTCTATATGTAAATACTCTCTTTCACGAAAACTTATACATATAAAAAGGCACGCGCCATTTTCTGTTTGATAAGGTTGTAACAGGACACTACTGCACATTCAAATTCTGTTTACACCCTTCCTAACATGTAAGCATTTCTCGCAAGTGCTGTCAGATCGGTCAAAATTCCAAGCCTCTTATGTTGTCGATGCATTGACGACCACAAATCTTCATAAAACTTAAGGTATGACCCACCTAATGGCGAATATTTCAAATGTTCTAAACAATGTTACAACAATATACTATATCCAGTGAGAGACTTGTATGCAAAATTTAAACAACTTTTATCGTTAAATTTTGTATAGATCTAATCAAATTTCAAAAAGATGACCACCGTCCAAAACGTTACTTAATTTTGGTAAAAGAAACATCAAACTATTGGTACACAATTATAAAAAAAAGAAAAAACAAAAAAAACTGTGAATATCATTTTTAGGGTACCTCAAGTAAAAGATTTTAATGAGACAGAATTATAATTCCAACATTAAAAAAAATAAGACCGAGTCTTCTGGACTGTTTTACATTTTGTCCACTTCGTTCAAAATATCCTTGGGGGCAGAAGTAAACCCTACCTATATTCTTTCACAATATGCAATCTAAAGAGCAAAGGCAATATAGAGAACATTTTCCGCAGGTAACTCAGTATTTTTAAAGATGTCAAACCTTGCCCCTTCTGTATCAGAGGTAAAACTCATTTTGAACAGCAATACATTACTTATCAAATGATTTTATTTTCACTTTTGTACGATAAATCAATAATATATATTTCGAAAAAGAAATATAAGGGGGAAAATGACCCCAATTAGGCTTGAACCTATGCCCCTGAAAAAAAATTAAGTCATAGGAATTGAATACTCAAAGGAGGTTACTATTACTCGGGTCATACATTAAGCTGTCTGAAAAAAATGCTTATAAATCTTGCTAAGATTTCGAGTTACCATCACCTAAGCTTAGCTTCCAATAAGAGACAAAGTACATAAATGGAACACGGCTGAAAACGGATAGAAAATGAGCAAATATTTTAGGCAAATTGTTTATTGATTTAGTACAAGAATTTCTTGTTCTATGTTACATTGAAGTTTTGAGACCTTGTTTTTTTGTGACTTTTCAGTTTATATGTGTAAAAAAGTGATTCTAATTATCTTAATCAACACACAGGGATCACAACCGCGATTTTGTTAAACGTTCGTACTAAGTGATATCAACTACTTATAGCTACATTTTTACAGAAAAAAAATATTTAAATTTTTACGCTACTAGAAAATCCAGCGCTATCTTTAGCTATCATTTTCCGAAAACCGCACGTCAAGAACTAGGACGCTAGATTTTCTGAAAATTTCCCTACACGAAGGTCAGCACTCCATTTTTCTTTTACAGAAGAAAGTACTTTCTCTTATTGTCTATTGGCAAAAAATAATCATAGTACCCTAAATGGTGATCTGGCACCCTATGTTAAATTTCCATAGGGTACCAGAAATTTTCTGACTCACAATGGGGCCTATGGCATAACATGGTGATCTGGTACCGTATTGGAAGTGATCCGGTACAAGTACCAGATCATTCCTGACTCACAATGGGGGCTATGGCGTGGCATGATGATCTGGTACCGTATTGGAAGTGATCCGGTACCGGTACCAGATCATTAGCCTTTACTACTATCAGAGCAGTTAAACCCTTTTGCATAGACCTTCAGTTTTAATCAGAATTAATTTTAACCAACACAGCAACGGATATGCCGTATTGTTTTTTTAACAAACACAGCAAAATACCTTAACATTACTCGTGAAATGGACGATATATTACATGTACCGTCTTGCTAAATATGTATTAGTACCTTATCAATGACAATTTTACTTCAAACCAATCTCTTTTATGCTTAGATAATGGAGTCCTTAGATACAGCTGAGATATAGCCTTTATCTATTTTGCCTCCATATAGAGTTACAAACATTGCGTCTATAAAGTTATATTTTTCAATTATATGTTTCAATATTGAAAGATAAATCATTCGACTCTACTAGTTTTTATATATGTCTCGTTAAATATCACCCGTAAAACGTGTTGCATTACATCCATGAAAGTTAATTTTTCAGTGCAGGATAAATTATAGACAAATTTCAGTTTGCTATTAACAATTACATTAATGTACGATCAATTACAGGCATTTAACACACAACAGACAAAAGATCACTCCATAACAGACGCGTGAAATGATACCTGTTACTATATTTTACCTTTGGTAATTGTGCAAGGATCCGAGACTATCATACATTTGTCTAATTAAAATAAATGCTGTATATCAATGACTTTAAAGCGGCATACCTCAAGATTGTTCGATAACAACAAAAAATATATTTTAGATATCTTGAAATAAATGCTTAATCTTAAGAATGCTATTAAAACTTAGTTACTGACAAACTTCATGTTACAGAAACACATGAGAATTTCCTGTTTTTACGATGAAAATTGAAAAGCGTTTGTCACGCTTTAAATCCAGATAAACTGTCTCGATTATAAATATCTATATTTTGAAGTATATTATATTGGTTACGACGACGAGAAAATGCCGCGGCGGTCCGGGATTCGATTTTCGGCATGGTCATCTTTTTTTCTTGATTTGGAATTTTTGAAATATTTTAGAAACATAAAATTCATATTCTAATGTTCATAATATTACCAAACTTCAATTTGAAAGAAAGTGCTTTTAGCCAGTTCATGAGTCAGCTCCTTTAATGATTAAATAATTTCAATAGAACAAACACACGCAATGCATCGCATAAATTTGTTGTATTTATTTACAAATGCATACAAAAAGAAATTTCTGATACCTACCGTTACTGTTCTGTACTGTAACAGTAAAACCAAACGACCGAATTGAAATAATTAAATATTAATTGTCAGTTATACTAAAACACTCAAAAGATAAAAGACGTTTTCTACATGAATAGTGGCAAAACGCAACATGTATACCTTGCATAATATTAACATAATTTCACGCCTCTCAAACCTGAAACTTTACCGGGAACATATACAGATATTACAGTTTCTAAATATAAACAATGCTTTAACAAATATATATAACAAAATAATTATTGAGAAAAATATTTGTACCTGAGCTGTATAACGAAATCACTAATTCCGCTTCAAGTGTTCTCACGAGTAAGTTTAAGCGAGGAAAGACATGTCGTTTGTATTTCGAGACATGTTATAGCGCGCGTGTATGCGTGCGCACATTAATCAATACTGTATATCTTCCTTCTTCTGTCTTGGTTGTGCAACCAGATTAGATATGAAATCAGTTAATTAAGAAGTACATACTAGTTTAAAACGTATCTTTTGAATTAGATCATTGAAATGTCTCAATATCTATCAAACGAAATGTAAAACTAGAAATTCTATCGAAATCATATTAAATAATCCGTTGTTTAAATACATATTGTATCATAGCTCGGTGTTTTTTCTTGACAAATTGGTGCAGGTAAATCGTATACACTGAATGCAGGGTGCGGTAATGAAAAGTGTGCAGGTATTAAATATCCGCACGCTTGTTACCGCACTGTTGGTATAGGTTATAGATTATTTATTGATCTTCTTATGCAATTAAGTTTGCCGAAACGGAGCATAGCGTAGTGAAGGCAAAACTTAATACGTAAGAAGTTCAATAAGTGTATCTATAACCTATTTATAGTTTAAACACCCCATTTTATTTAACTGACAGGTTAAAGAAACAAAAAGCTCTCTGAAGTAAACTAAACCTCGCCTTCTTCAGTCTCTTGGATTTCATTGGCTAGTCTTATCTTCACTTACTACAACTTTATACAAGGTCATTTTAGAGCCAACCTTTAGCAAAACAGTTGATCCAGTACTGGAAGATTTTAATTTAGTTATCATAAATACATAGTAGACGACTAAGTCTTATCGAGTAGTTTGTGCAGCACAATTTCATATTCTTATTCAATGGAAATATGATATGCAGGTTTAACTCGTAAAGATCTAACAGTACAATTTAAGCAACTACATGTATAAATAAAACAAGACAAAGTAGAATCTAAGTGCATCCTGGTTTTTTTAGACCAGTAGATGTAGTGAAAGGTGCAGAAAGGTCAAACTTGAACTATGAAAGTACAGCTTGCATTAAATATGAAGCTAAAAATTAAGTTGATATTTGAGCCGCGCCATGAGAAAACCAACATAGTTGGTTTGCGACCAGCATGGATCCAGACGTCTGGCCAGGATCCATGCTGTTCGCTTTCAAAGCCTATTGGAATTAGAGAAACTGTTAGCGAACAGCATGGATCCTGACCAGACTGCGCGGATGCGTAGGCTGGTCTTGATCCACACTGGTCGCAAACCCACTTTCTTGGTTTTCTCATGGCATGGCTCATTTATCTACTTGGTATGTTTATTACACAGACACATTATTTCTTGTATGCAGTCCCTGCTTTGGTAATTGCTCCGCCTCCTAGAATGTGGGAAATCCATAGTAGGCGGAACAATGAATACTCATTAATTTTGAACTACTTCATGATTAAGTGGGTCAGATTCTTCAGATATGAAACAATATGAAAATAAGTTGGTTACGTTTTTGAAAATCCCTCGCTTGTCATTGGATAAAAACGATGTTTGAACTATAAGATAGGAAAGTATGCCAGCGTGTATGGGCGTGTCTCTAACAGCAGACAGCGACGTATATTTTATTGATTTTCTGCGCTCGCATTGGTTTATTTTACCTGAGCAGGGATTTTAAGTACTCACTGAACTGCTGTATATGGCAATGTGGAACGCCTACTGAACTACCATATATGGATGGCTATGATACAAAACAGAAAGAACACTAAAACTCTACGCTCCCTCGTACAAATCGTTTACCCTCGAGTTTCAATGCTCTTTCTATTACTTAAAGGGGAGAAAATAAAACAAGATAAAACATACATTTCTAAAAGAGATATATGTAATGGGTCTTTTCGATGATAGTGTCCAGCGCTGCTACAATACCCCTGCATATATTTACCTTGTCCGTTACCATATGAGTACAATGTTTGTTTTGTTGACAAATGACCCGCGTTATTTTCTGATTGTCCTTTCTGTACACACCACGTTAAGCGAAGGTACCTCAAACATTCATTGTTGTTTTTTCCCGGATGGACGGACGGACGAGATGCAATACAAAAGTCCCTTCTGTTTACACTAGATCTCCAGTTAGGAATTCAAAAGAATGAAAAATAACTGTTTATACAAGTTTGTGTAATTATGTAAAATTTTGTTTGAGGATGTTGGATACGTTTCAGGCCAATTTTTTCTACAATTAAGAATTTTTTCATACTTTGCATGTTTGAAGATCTTTAGTATCTATTGCATATAAAAGCAAAAAAAGGGTAGGTCACCGAACTCCTTGTCATTATATCAACCATTTTCTACACACACTTTCAAGACAAAAGTGAAAATTTGAAAAACCTGGAAAAATTTGGGGTACATTTCAAAACACATACTATCTTCATCAGTTGTTAACTAATTGTATTTCCAACAATTCAGTTTGAATATGCTATGAAGTCAGTATGAAATATTAATGATTTTCATGTAATACTGTGATTCATTTTCACAAGGCAATATAATTAGACCACCCACTTTTTTCCCATGAGACCAGTACTTGTATCAGTCTAAAGATGCATTATCAGACTAGTAAGTACAGAATTATCTGTCCCTGTTATATAAAAAATTGCAATATTTGACATTTTTAATGCTCTAGCTTGAACATTTTCATAACAATTTTGATCAAATTTAATGGCAATGTATATGAGCACAAGCTTTTGGAATAACTCGATTTGTGGTGTGATCAGACCAGTTTGTCTGGAATTATGTGCTCCTGATGTTTCGCAAAAGCTGTCTGTTAACAGCACACTTCACTATTTGAAGAACAGATGTAAATATTTGGTCAACACAAACGAGGATAGTGATGGTCGACAGGTATACAATGTTTCAAAGGCATACGTGAAACAGTTAAAACAAAATGAAATGGTATAAAAAGCTTAACAAATACAAGTGTTCAAATTTTTAAAGCCATATATCAAACAGTTAAACAGACAAAACATTGACTGGTACCAGAAATTTTACTAATATTCATGTCAAAAGGGACAAACTGAGCAAATATTTTGCGCTAGTTATGTAGTCTTGGATATATAATTATGGAGACTATGATAGTAAACTAGTGTAAGAAGTTTCAAAGCTGTATGTCAAACAGTTTTCACACAAACTAGTGTGAAAAGTGTAACCCATTTCTTCGTCCAAAAACGGGCCAAAATATTCGGCCAAACTCGTTGACTGAGTTACATACGCTAAATTACAGATTTGGGTTCATGCTGATGAACATGTTACTGTGAAATCATTTAAATTCGCTGGCATGAAATTTCGCGCAAACGTGAAAAGGGACTGTTTCGCGCGGGTTTTAATTCGCGCATTTTCAATTTTAGAAATAAAAAATAGAATAAAATAATAATAATAGCGCGGTCTTAAATTCGCGCATCAGTCCTAGCGCGAAATACGCGAAAATTCGTCCTACGCGAATAAAAATGATTTCAAAGTATAACAGTTTCAAAGATGCATTAAGTAATTGCACAAGGAACAGAAATTATTTGCTCAGTGTAAACAAAGGTTCTACTGTTCTGGTTCAATGTGATCTTGACCTTTGACCTATTGACCTCAGAATCAACAAATGTCATCAGCTGGCCAACATGATCCTAGGCCCCAAGGTTCTCAAGGTATCGTCAGAAAAGGGTTCAGCTGTTCCGCATCATGAGACCTTGACCTTCATATGGAAACGGATTGGTCTACATTCCGACCGACCGACAGACAGACCAACCGACCGACATCTGAAAAACAATATACCCCTCCATCTTTGAAGGGGGCATAATAAGAGATAAAAGTTCCAAAGCCATATGTCAAACAGTTTCAACAAAATTTGAACTGGTCCGAAAGTAAATTACAAGGGGTCATAATTCAGACAAACGTTTAAACAGGCTGAGTTATGTACTCTTACTTGAACGTCTTACATGCAGATACTGATCTTTAAAGAAGGGTCATTGGTCAAGAATATGGTATTCTAACAATGGACATTTTTATGTTAAATTTCTTTGAAATCCTGCCATGGCTACAAATAATAAAGTTTGGCGACTCAAAAATTATGAAAAGTCCCTTTGCGACATTGACCTTTATGGAACGGATCATGGGGTATGAACACAATTTTCATTGTTTGTGTGTTGGAAAAAAGTTATTTTTGAAATCCTGCCAAGTATTACAAAGTTGTAGTCATGAATATGAGTCAAAGTCTGATTTGATTTTAGCCTTGATTTTCATTGAATGTTCATAGATCATGATCTTGACCTGTGGTGTCACATGGTTCCTACAGAACTTTCAAAACAAAATTCAAGTACTTTTCGATGAGTTTTTCCTTATTTTCATTGACTACAAAATCGCATTTGTTGCATTTATATCTTTTACTCATGAAGAATTATGTCGATTTTCTACAAAACAAGGCAGTCTGAAAGACAGGTAAATCCCTCGCCATTGTTATGGATAGTGAAAGGGTAAACCTTTGACCTTGAGCTGTGACCTTGACCATGATCTGACCCATAAATTCTGCACATTATCTTGATGAGGTGATCATTTGACCCAAGTTTCATGTAAATCCTTCAAGTGTTTAGGAGATACAGAGTAGACACAAAATGAAAGGCTCAAGCCTTTGACCCTCAGTTGTGACCTTGACCTTGAGCGGGATGGCTGACTCATGAGTTCTAAACATTGTCTTGGATAGGTGATCATTTGACCAAGGTTTCATAATATGAAATATTATGAATCTTTCAAGGGGATTAGGAGATACAGAGCGGACACAAAATGGAAGGCTCAAACCTTTGATCCGGAGTTGTGACCTTGAGCCAACATGGCTGACTCATAAGTTCTGCATATCGTCTTGATGAGGTGATCATTTGAACAAAGTTTGATGAAAATCCTTCAAGGGGGCTAGGAGATACAGAGCGGACACAAAATGGAAGGCTCAAATATTTGACCTTGAGTTGTGACCTTGACCTTGAACCGACATGGCTGACTCATGGGTTCTGCACATGGTCTTGATGAGGTGATCGTTTGACCCAAGTTTCATGCAAATCCTTCAGGGGTTTAGAAGATACAGAGCGGACACAAAATGTTACGAAAGGACAGAAGATGGACGGAAGGATGGACGGAGACCATTCCTATAACCCCCCACCACTTGTGGCGGGGAATTAATAAACACTACAACAATAACCCGGAAATGACCTTCAATTCAGCACCTATAAAATTTCATGTTGTGATAATTGTGTTTAGAGTACTAAAACAAGTCCCAGTACCGTTCCGTACTCGTTGGAAAGCCCTGCCAAAGATAGGTCTGTCATTTGTCATTTTTTCCATATTTTGGTTTGATCTGTTATTTTTTCTGATTTTCTATTCGCAGAACATCAATTCAAGAACAATTTATCAAAATTTACTGTCTTTTTTTTTCAAAATTCAAGTACTTTTCAAGGAGTTTTTCGCAGCTTCAAAGTACTTTTCAAGTACTAGGCATCAAATTCAAGTACTTTTCAAAACCTGTCCGAACCATGGGTGTATATGTCTGCCAAATTATTTTGAAATTGTGCCATGAACAACAAAGTTATAGTCCAGATACAAGTGTTGACTGACAATTGGAAGGATGTTCAACGACTGACATCATCCCTATGTGTGCGCCACATCTCGTAATAGCAATGTTTGATGTTTTTTTTTTTCTACATTTTTGATTGAACACTTTTTCAAAATTTAATTTTCTAATATATGGCAACCACTACCTTAAACTTCTTTTAGATGTTGAACACCTTCAGTATTTTTAACAGATGGTTAATCACCTTAAATATTTCTAATAGATAGTGAACCATCTCAAGTAATCTTAAATATTTCTAATTGTCACCCAAAAATATTCTGGTATGTAGGACTCTCAATGAAAGTTATCTTATATGATAATAAATCAACTTAATGTCCAGAAGTTGTGTTGAGCTACCTTAAATATTTCTTCCTATACTAAGATACTGAAGTAATCAACAGGCTACTTCTAATCAGGCCACACAAATATATAGTAGACCAAGTACCTATCAAAGTATCTTCAGAGCTGACTAGTACTGAAGTAAATAATTTCTTTTTAATTCACTACACAATATATTATATTTGAAAATGTCTATTAATTGACTATTTGAGAAAAGTACCATGGACCTTTCACCAATGAAATTTACCAAAATTCTCTAATACAAAGAAAACCGGTAATTTGTTCAGGATATAATTAAACAGTAATGTTTAAATCAAACAAGAGCTGTCAGTTGACAGCGTGCTCGACTATTCTCAGTGCTTGATAGTATAATATAAGCTATGAGTAAAACTTTAACATTACAATAAGCATATTTTAAATCAAAAAGGTGCCATAATTTAACCAAAATGCTTGATAGAGTTGCCTCTCTTTTTTACAGACAGGGGTCATGATGTTAATCAAGTATGCAAAATATGAAAGCAATATCTCAATGGACTTTGAAAATATCTGGGGTGGTACGCAAACTATAACATTACAATAAGCATATTCTAAGTCGAAAAGGGGCCATAATTCAGTCAAAATGCTTGATAGAGTTGCCTCCTCCTTTTTGCAGACTGGGGTCATGATATTAAACAAGTATGCAAAATATTAAAGCAATATCCCAATGGACTTCAAAATATTTGGGGTGGTACATAAACTTTAACATTACAATAAGCATTTTCTAAGTCGAAAAGGGGCCATAATTAAGTCAAAATGATTTATAGAGTTGCTTCCTCCTTTTTACAGACTGGGTCATGATGGTAAACAAGTATGCAAAATATGAAAGCAATATCGCAATGGACTCTGAAAATATTTGGGGTGGACTACACAAACTTTAACATTTGTGTGACGCTCACGCTCATGCAGACGCGAGAGTAGGATAGCTCCCCTATTCTTCAAATAGTCGAGCTAATAAAAGTACATGAATATAAAGTATAAACTTTGAACTTTGTATACTGGGTATCCCACTTTAATGTAAACACAAACATTGTATAATACACAAACAGATTTTCTGAAAATCTATTAATAGACCAATTTTACTGTATGCTAAAATTAGTTAACCACTGGACCAGTGAAAAATCAGTACTTCCTTGTAATGAGGATGTGGAAAATTGCTTTAATCCCAAAATGTGTACTGTAACTAATAAATGGGGATCCAGAAACTGAATCAAAAATTGGACAAGTCTAAGACTAAGAATATTATCAAAGTACTTGGGTCAAGGCTTGTTGAATATATCTTTTAATTTGTTAAATATATTAATTTAAAAAGAAATATTTATTTTGATGGCAATTTCAATAGTTTTAAGAGATAAAATTTGGTTTGAAAGGAGATAGACTATTAGATAGAAGATACATCCAAAGAAATATAAAATACATTATAGCTATTTGATACAACATGCAGAATCCTTCACCAGTTTGTTTAATGCTGTTAAAATCCCTTTTACCACGTTAATGTGGCTTGTGAATTTTCTTTCTTTCGATCTTTTACAATAGCACATCATCTTGGCTGATAGTGATTCTTTTTATTTTTCATTTGTACTTTATTCAAATCACTCAAAAATCCTAACTGATTACTGAAATACTAAACAGTTGTAAAGTTTCAACATCCAATTTTGAAATATTTTTATTGACTTAAATACACATTAATATTACATTTCACTATAAACCTGTATGATATAATGAACACAATTCTATCAGACCACTAGCTGTTTACTGAAGGAATCATTGTGTAAAAGTCAAATCAAGTGTAGACCAGTCTGTAAATACTGTCTCTTCTGTCACTGGTAAACCTGAAGTATAAACTGTTTCGAAACGTTTGTATACACTAAAAGTTTTCATTTTACTAGTATAATCTTTCTATGTATGTTGTTTCGTCAGATTCACCGGATTTTTTCTGTATCCTAAACTCAGTGTTGTCGACCTCTGTACTTGACTTTGTACTTCTGTTCTGTCACCCACTAAAATTATTCCTAAAATTTCTTCACTTGACAAATTAATCACCACATATGTATAAACACCAACATATGTGTGAAGTCTTGAGTACATTTGACATTGTACTTATAATATAAAATTCTGGTTCATGTATTTTTAAGAGTATCCTGCACAAAGCTCAGCAAAAATTTCTTTCAGAACTGTTTATAAATTAATGTTACTTGTCAATCTGACTGCACATCATTTAACGACCACACATTTCCAGTTGACACCTCATCATGAACTGTCACTTGGGCTGCACTTGCTCTTACTTGGAACTTTACCAATTATAAGAAGGAGAAATGTTGTCTGTTCTGTTCTTTATTATTTCCTTAGTATCTGTTCTACCAAGACATTTCTCAAACTGTACTCTACTTATATCTGGTTCTGAAAATAGACATACTCATATCTGGTTCTAAAAATTTACAATCAATACAATTCGCATTGTTACAGAATACTAACTTGATTACTTATTAAATATTTTAAAAATTATGTATACTTTATTAATTTATTCATAAATCATCATGATAAAACATATTTAAGCACAGTGGTCCATTACTCCAGAAAAGATAAAAGAACCTTAAGGCCTAAACAGACGGTAGGTTCTAACTTTAGTTGTACAACACTAATTATCTAATCTTGTACAATTTTAAAATTGTACATCTTTCACATTCAGACAGTATTCCATTCCCATATAAATAACAGAGATTTACCTAGTAAACATAGTGCATCTGGTACTGAAAAGAATGTAACCATTATTAAAAAAAATAATATCCCATGAATTTGATTACGCATGACACAAATGAGCCACGCCATGAGAAAACCAGCATAGTGGCTTTGCGACCAGCATAGATCAAGACCAGCCTGTGCATCTACGCAGTCTGGTCAGGATCAATGATGTTTGCTTCAAAGCTTATTGCCATCAGAGAAACAAATAGCGAACAGCATGGACAAGACTGCGCAGATGCTGGTCGGAAAGGCAGTATGTTGGTTTTCTCATGACGCGGCTCAAATCATTTAACTTTTCAGTGTCGTCCGTTTCCCATTATGCATTGGAAGCCATTTTATATTCAGATTTGTGTTTATTTTTTGAGAATTTGTTTCTGGAATTTCATTCACTTTCCTCTTATAAAATTAACTAATTATACCAGTTTGTTGCTTGTCAACGTGGGTGGTACGTAAGGCAAAACTTACGAAATAGAACATATCCTAATATGTTAGTCAAGAAAGATTTACTAAATCAAGGAATAGCATCGTACACACGTACAACAAAAAGCTACCGTCTGTTGAGGGCTTTAGAATGAACTAAAATAATGAATAGGCAGTGGCTACGATTACGGTACCGTAATCCTAGCTTCCGGTTCTAGGATTACGGAAGTTTTGTATTCCTAGACAACCCTGTGAGGATAGGGTAGAATTACGGAAGTATTTAAGAGGCATCAAATATATTTTAGGACATGCATAAATGACGTTGTAAACTTACTTATTTCACTACTATATCGTGATACAGATCTTTTGTTTTGGGTTAGTATAATCTAAAATGGCGGCGCGCTAAAATTTTATAGAATTATCTATGTTTCGTATATACCTGAAATTTTAGCTCACCTGAGCAGGTAGTGCTAAAGGTGAGCGTTTGTGAACGCCCTGTGTCCGTCGTCCGTCGTCGTCCGCCCGTCAGTCGTCCGTCGTCCGTCCCTCGTCAACAATTTGACTGTTAATACTCTAGAGGTCACAATTTTGGCATAATCTTAATGAAACTTGAACAGAATGTTACCCTTAATACAATCTTGGACGAGTTCGATATTTGGTCATCTGGGGTCAAAAACATGTCACCAGGTCAAATCAGAGGTAAAGCTAGTTAACACTCTAGAAGTCACAATTTTAACCTAATCTTAATGAAACTAAGTCAGAATGTTACCCTCAATAAAATCTTGGATGAGTTCGATATTAGGTCATCTTGGGTCAAAAACTAGGTCACCAGGTCAAATCAAAGGAAAAAATTGTTAACACTCAAGAGGTCAAAATATTGGTCCAATCTTAATGAAACTAAGTCAGAATGTTACACTCAGTAAAATCTTGAATGAATTCGATATTAGGTTATCTGGGGTCAAAAATTAGGTCACCTGGTTAAATCAAAGGAAAAGTTTGTTAACACTCTAGAGGTCATAATTTTTGCCTAATCTTAATGAAACTTGGTCAAAATATTACCCTTAATAAAATCTTGGATGAATTCGATGCTGGGTCAGGTTATGTTAAGTCAAAAACTAGGTCACAGGGTCAAATCAAAGGAAAGCTAGTTAACACTGTAGAGGCAACATTTATGACCATATCTTAATGAAACTTTGTCAGAATGTTAATCTTGATGATCTACAGGTCAAGTTCAAATCTGGATCAGGTGGGGTAAAATGTATGTCACTAGGTCAAATCAAAGGAAAAGCTAGTTAACACTTTAGAGGCCACATTTATGACCATATCTTAATGAAACTTGGTCAGAATGTTTATTTTGATGATCTTTAGGTCAGTAGGTCAGGTGAGCGATGCAGGGCCTTCATGGCTCTCTTGTTTCATCAAATCAACACAAATGGTCTTTAATAACATACAATATGGTATACATAAAAAAAAATCAAAGTATAGAGTATTTTTTTAATCTAAGTTTGACCCTCATACTTCTATAATATTTCCGCGACCGCCATTAATTATATAGCGTTTAAGATTATACTAACCCAAAATGGCGATAGATAATACGAAATAATAAGGCAGGCATGAAAAATCACTATTTTAATTAAGTGAAATAAGAAGTTTACAACATCATTTACGCATGTCCTAACATATATTTGATGCCTCTCATAGGGTTGTCTAAGAATACGGAACTTCCGTAATCCTAGAACCGGAGGCCAGGATTACGGTACCGAAATAGTAGCCACTGCCTAATGAATAAGCAGTTACAGTAACAAATGACAATACATTACAATTTACATGACTCACCAGACTTTTGGAAACTAGTGTTGAACGCACCAAGATATACTAGAATTATCTAGAAAGAATAACAGACTCACTAAATAGATGGATGGCTACTGTAATGTATGAATAATTACGGCTTTTTGTGTCACAGAACAGTCTTCCAATATGGCTGACGCTCGTAACGAAGATGGCGATCCCACAATCCTCTTGGGCCAATCTAATAGCCGGAACCCGTTATCCGGAACATTCGGTCACTACACTCCTCCCCACTCTGAAAAGGAGAACCTTGTAGGTGAAGAATTGCTGGGATCCACATCAGTACTGGTTGTTTTCCCAGCAAGGCGAGTGGTTGCTATGCACTTCTCAGCGGGTTTGGCCAAGAAGAATGTTACCCAGGTTGGCTAGGTGAGTGGTGGTCATGCACTTCTCAGCGGGTTTGGCCGAGAAGACTGTTTCCCAGGTTGGCTGTGCTTGCCAACCCCATACTTTGGACCGCCCTTTTGGTCCGTTACATCTAAGAAGGTTGGCCCTGGACATATAACCGGTATGCATTCTCTGAGCATATAAGGAGTAGGTCCTTCCATGGCTCATCACGAATTCTACCGACTTCTAATGCAGCATATCCCAGTAGTGCAGGGGTGTTACGTCGAGCTCCTCCGTTGCCGAAGTATGGGGCATCTGTCTCTAACAACATCCTCCCGGGCTCCATGCGTCGGATGCTTTCCAGTTTCTCAGCGTCATCTTTTTCTGAGAACTTCCTTACCAGGTTGGTATATCCGAAGTATGTGTTCGGAAACTCCTCCAGCCACCTGGGAGTCAAGGCTTGCGTCCCTGTGAAGCAATGACAGTGGACGAGACGGTCCCTACCTACTTTGGGGTGGTTCCTATGCATTTGTAGAATAGTGAACCAGCTTTCATCAGGCGTTTGGGTGTCTTTCGAGCTGCGACTGTGGAGCACTAAGACAGGTTTTGGTCCTAGTGTCGACAGGGTCTTCTCCATATTGAGCATCTGTGTAAACCAAGTGTCTGGCTGTTCGGTCCTATCAAGCCCAATCTCCCCCAGAGCAGTAACCTCAGGGGAAGATATCAGAGTGGTGAAACGCTGCCAGTCCTCTTCAGTGCCTGATGTCAGTGGATGCCAGCCAACAGCTATGACGGCGCCGTGTGCGATCCATGAGTCCATCTGTTCCCTTGAAGGATATGTGTCTGGATCTCAGAAAACAGCCACAACTCTCTGAGTCTCCACCTCGTACTCCGGGTTGCAGACGACAGCCTGGTATATGGTCTCCAAGAATAGTTGCTCAATCCCCAATTTTTCCATGGTTCGGTCAAGGTGGCAGTGTGCATCAAAACCCTGGATTGGAATTAATAACTGGGCCGATTTCTCTGGTGATGGCTGGAACAGTTCCCTGAAATCTTGCTGCTCCTCCTTCCTCAACAACGAGACTAAAGCAAGACGTTTACTCCAGTGCAGAAGCATGGTCTCGGAGTTCCCCCTTGTCTGATGCACCATTTTTCAGGTACTGGTATACCGGCCTCAGCGCAGAACTCAGACATTCCCTCAATCAGCTCAGGAGACATGTTATGCTCTCCTGGAGTCTGATCAGTATTGTCCGCCAAGCGGATTAGATTCGAGAGCGTCTTATGTGCTCCCACCAGCACCCTCTGCAGAAAAAACCAGAGCAGTCCTTCGTCTAACCGAAATATCTTTTCCCCTTAGGTTAGGGTGGAACAAGAGCGGCAGGTGTCTGTTGAAGGTATGTTTCATAGAAAAGCCTTCCTCGCAGCCAGTTATTGGACACCGAGTGCCAGACCAGCCCCGCCTAACCTTCCGTTTGTCTGATTTTGAGCCAGATTGGCGTGGTTTATCGTGGTCTCTGTGGTCGGATTTGGACCCAGACTGACGTTGTCTATCATGATCTCACCTTCCAGTATTCGATTCCGCTACCCTCGGCCTCTTTGCCTGCTCACCCGATTCACTCCTGTCCCGTCTTTCTCGACTTCTATGAGAGTGTTCATACTGCTGCTCTCTTCTGCCAGATGGGTTATCTCGCCTTCTATCTCGAGGGGCATGTTGTTCCTTCAGGCGGGAGTAGCTCCCTTTTGAAGACTGGGCCTCCTGCTCAGGTTCTTGAGCAAGACCCCTACCATGGTGCCTCCTATGCTCAGGTTTTGGAGCAGAGGGATCCCTGATATGCTCTGTCGAGGAAGCGACAGGGGTAGATTCCACTTCGACCTGCCCAGGATTTGGGACAGGAGAGGCACTGGCTTCTTCAATGACCCTTTGCATCCGTGGCTTCACCGGGCTCACAGGCTTTGTAGGACTTGTGTCGGTGAGGAAAGCATCGTCTGCGGCAGTCACCTCCATATCTTCCTCTCCTGAACTAGATTTCAAAAGATCCTCCTCGGTCTTATCCTCAGTCCGGCTACCACCCTCCATCTGGTTACGCTTACAATGGATGGTTGTGTACCTATCCGGATATCCCTGTTTGGTCCCTGTGGATCACGACTAACTGCTCATATTTTGGGCTTGGGAAGATGATGAACCATCTCCAAAATCCAGTGGTGGCTATGGAACTGGATGGCGTTTAGCCACGCAGCCAGAGCTTTCAGCATCGGTTTGTTTGAAAGCCTCCGTGCTAGCTTAACTTGACCCAACAGAGCGTCCTCCCGCGAACTTACTCAGGTCCCCAGTGCAATATGGAATGACCTGTAGAATCTTTTCCGTGGTCATAACCAGGCCGTTGGCGGTTTCAGCCTCGAACCCCTCAAGTTCGGCTACAAGATTTCTTTTTGCCATATCTGAAAAAGAAAAACAGACCATGAAAATAGTCCTTCAGAAGTCCTACCTTATTTTTACAGTCAGTCCATTTATAGCTATCAATGTGTAGAGCATCAGTTGGTGTTACGTCTACACACGCACCATGGTACCACTCTTCACAAGTGTCACACTGGATCATGAATCGCCCCTGCCAGGGTTTCCGACAAAAGCAATAGACCCTATCGTCACCCCGAGCTGTTTTCACTTCCACTGGGTTTTCTTTCCAGTGTACTATCCAATGTGGTATATATCTATCCCGACAAGGTTTCAGACGGTCATGGTTAGCTACAAAAACCGAGTTTCTGAATTTCACCCTGAAAAGAAAGGCAGATAACTTGGTTACGATTATATCAGGGCCTTTCCTAGACGGGCACAGCTTCTTGCACTTACCTTTCAGAACTGCTGTGTCTAGAATGTACACCGGGTCACCTACCTCATACAACCACTCCAAAAGCCTTAGGTCTTAATCCCGTTTCATCCTTACCGTTGAAGTTTTTAACTTACCCCTGGCCGTGTCATGGCCCTCTGCTAGAGCAACCTTTAGCTTACCTGCATAAGAATCCAGATCTAATGGTTATTTACCTTTCAATGGAAACATCAGGTGTTCAGGCATATAAACTTCGCGTCCCTGCATTAATTTGTTTTCCGTGTAACCAGTCATGCGATTTACAGACGACCGTAAAGCTTCCGCGATCTGCCGTATTTGGTGGTCCCAGCGGTTATGAAACTTACCTATGAAACACCTACTTGCGTCCATAAGCGTTCTGTTGTAACGCTCCACCTGGCCATTTGCAGATGCCCGTTAAGGGCATTCTAATAACCTGCAGACTTCTGAAAACAGACTGAATTCGAAGTTTCTACCTTGATCTGTGAAGATTTCAAACTGTACCACAAACCTTGAGAAGAAGTTGTCAACAGCGGCTCTGGCTGTTTCCAACGCAGTATGGATAGGTAAGGGTATGCACTCTACCAATTCTGTGAATTGATCTACCATCATTAACACATATTCATTACCCCGGGATGTTTTAGGCAGTGGACCAATAAAGTCAAGATGGACCCTCTCCATCCCAGCATGGAATTCTGTTAGGGGACACCGACCATATTGCTGTTGCAAAGAGAACACCCTAGAATGTAGGTAGTGACATCATGTTTCATGCCATGCCAGGTAAACTTTTCCCTTAGCCGTTCCAGGGTTTTTGCTACCCCCTGGTGGCCTGCAGACGGTAGGTCATGATGAAGTTTCATAGCCTCCCCCATAAAGGACTTGGGCAACACTAACAAGGGTTCGTCAGTGTGTACATTCGTTTGGTAGAGTACCCCATCAAACATTTTGAAAAACTCTCTGTTCAACCCGGACGACTTTAACTCTGGACTCGCACGGAACAACATAGCTTGGTCAGGATCACATACATCTTTTAACCATTCTAGGATTATAATAAGATTCACATCGTCTTCCTGAGCTTTAATAAGATCAGAACTGGAGAACCCCCAGCTACTAGGTTGATTCCCCGTGGTCCAACCCTTGCCATCTGCTTGAGGTATTGCCTGTTGTGGTGGAACGGAGCCCTGTTCTGAGTTTGGAACAGGTTTATCCTGTTTTACCGGATGACTAGGTATCTGAGGTTTTGCAGCTGCCTGGCCCGCCTGTTTTCTCGGTTTTGGGACAGGCTTCTTTTGATTAACCTGACGGCTAAGTAATTCAGGTTTTGGAGCTACCTGGCCCGTCTGGCTAAGCGATTGATCCCTGGAGTCAGGAGATCCGCCTGTCGAAGGCTGAACTGGAACTTGACCCTTTTCCCTGGCGCCCCGCCTTGTTTTGACCAAATTCACACTGGCTGCCTCTGCTGATAATCCCCTTTCGGCATTCCATGGGATAAGGTCCACTGCCGCTTTCCAGCTCCTGACATCAGATATGTCTATTGTGTACCCTAGGTCATGATTAGGTAATTCACCCACTTCACACCCTCTACACCTCCGACCTCCAAGGATTTCCTGTTCCGCACCGACTTCTCACAGAGACAGCCCTCTGAGGATTCAAATTCATTCCCATGGACGAAGCGCCCATGTGCGCGGGGCCCCAAACCCTGAAGGGCACTAGGTTGGCCGCACCTTTCCATGCCTTCACCCATCAGCTTGGCCCCCAAACGGCATAACATCGTCTATATCGATGAGGAACGAGACCCAGCTCTCACTGGCCTTCTTACAATACCGACAACCGCCACAAGGTAAGTCCTACGATCGTACACCGACCCTTGGTGCCCACACTGCCCACCTCTAGCCGGCATTCTGGACAGGGCATCTGCATTAGTGTGGTGGCGACCTGCCCGGTGCTCCAGCACCATATTATATTGAGACATTTCCTCCAACTATCTCGCCAACTGCCCTTGCGGCTCATGAAACCTCATCAACCATCTCAAGCTCGAATGGTCGGTATGGACTTTGACAGGTTTGCCTAAAAGGTAATGTCTGAATTGCCTAGTAAATCGCACCACACCCAGGAGTTCCTTCCTGGTGGTACAATACCGACTCTGCTCTTTTGTTAGAGCATAACTGCCATAGGCTATCACCTTTTCCACCCCCTGTTGCACCTGAAGAAGTTCCGCACCAATCGCCCATTTAGATGCATCGGTATCTAATATAAATTCGTCATTTACATTAGGCAATGACAACACTGGAGGTGAAGTTAAAGCATCCGTTAGTGCTTTAAACGCTGTTGGCTGCTCAGCAGTCCACTTGGAGGCTTTCGTACCAGTTACAGTGGTTCGGCTAGCTTAGAGAAGTTTTTAATAAATCCTCTATGATAGTTCGCAAGCCCCATAAATCTTTCAACTTCCTTTGTATTTCGTTGGACAAGCCACTCTTGCACCGCCCGAATGTCGGCTTCGGTCATTCGTAAGGTGTCGCCAGTCACCTTTCGCCCAAGGAATTCCACTTCATGGCGGAAGAAGACACACTTTTTAGCTTTGAGTTTCAAACCATAAGAACGGAACCTTGCAAGCACTTCACACAGATTATTCAATGGTCTTGAAAATCGGAGTCAAGCCCCAAAATATCGTCTAGGAAAGCTAGTACGGTCTTCCATGACAGACCCCGCAGCATTATGTTCATAACTCTAGCATAGGTTGCTGGCGCTCCACATAACCCAAACCCCATCTTACAATGTTCAAACAAGCCATACCTTGTTATGAAGGCTGTTTTCTTCCTATCTTCATCCCGAATATTTACCTGCCAGTATGCAGAATTAGCATCTAATTTTGAAAACCAGGTACTACTGGAAAGTGTATCCAAGCAATCGTCTATCAAGGGCAATGGGAATACATCTTTCGCCGTGATAAGGTTAACGGCCCTATAGTCAATATACCACATGACAGATCCGTCCTTTTCCCGGACCAACACAGGTGCTGAAGCCCAATCAGATGTTGATTCTTGTATTACTTCGGCCTTGAGCATTTTCTCAAGGTGAGCTTCCTCCTCCCCAGCAAAACAAACAGGTGTCCGTCTCATCCTTTGCTTAATTGGACGTGCGTCATCCAGTCTCAATCCTGTGCTCAATTGCATTAAAAGTTTCCAGATCGAACTCGTCCTTAGCAAACACATCCTGGTATTCGACAAGGACTTGCGCTAGCTGCAAGCACTGCTCAGAGTCAGGTTTTTCACATTACTCACCAAACATCTGCTGTAGATGTAGAAGCACACAGGGTTTGGTGTCCCCTACAGCGGATCCGGCCTCAGCTTTTAGACCGACTCTAAGTCAGTTGATACTGACAGAGTCTTCCTGTTCCGGGTTGTACACAGTGGCATTATCTATTTGATATGCCTTTCCTATTTGTTTACCTTCTTTATTACCCTAAGGCAAACACTGGGGTTAACCAAGCACATGGTTGGTTGAGAGCCCCCATCCCTGAATGTTCTTGGGGCTAGGAATTTCTTATTATCCACCGGCTAAACCAAATAATCAGACAAATCACTGTCCATGGTACAACAGACCCTAGCTACTGAGTGGGGTGGTATGACAACACGTTTAGCCACAGACACCCTAGCTACCCTGGGCTGGTTCGAATCCGTGACCCCATCGAGAACGATGTTCATACCATCAAAATGCAAAATGCTCCGCCCCAAATCGAGTATTGATTGACCCTTATTGATAAGCAAATCAGCCCCAAACAACATAGTTTGATCGACTGGAGCCAGGTACTAGTTCTCACTGTACCAACGGTCACCCATCTTTACCCTAAAAGGACCTGCAACAAACCCTACCATAGACATATCCCTTCCCGCGGCTAGCAATTTAACTGTTCTTAACTTTGGTAGCTTAACCTTTAAAGCTTGATACACCTTATCGGACAGTATAGTAACCTGGGCTGCTGTGTCTATAACAGCCCTCACCATATGGTTGCTAACTTGGATATTCATGGAAAATTCAGTGACTGGTTGCATGTGTCGCACAGTCACCTCTTCCATGACATCCTCCAGTGGTTGGGCTATTCCGTCTAAGCCTGTGTCCCTGGTTTTGGGGTCAACAGGGTCGACACCGGAAGTGCTGGTAACCCGGATTTGGGGTCATCAGCTTTGATCGCAATCCCTTGAGTTTCAGTATAAGTCTGACCTTGCGGCTGGTCATGGGCCAAGGCTTGGCCAGTTAGCGTGACCCCTGCTTGTTTAAAGACTCCTTAGGTGGCTGGGTACATTGACTTTTTATATGCCCCAATTTACAACAATTGTAACAGGAGAGCTTGGCATACCAATCTTTGGAGGCCTTTTGTTGCCTGTCCTTGGCTGGAAATTTGCCCAATTTCTAGTCAATCTTTTTCTCTTACCGGCTCTCCAATTCTTTAAGGGCCTCCCGGAAATCATCCCCTCGCCGGCTGGGTGCTTCAGCCGACACTTGATTAACCGCTTGCAGTTGACCAAGCTTCTTTTCTAAACGAGACTCAATTTGCTTAAGAGCCTCCTGAAAATCTGCCACGGGTGGGTCAGATTTAAATACGTGATGTACAGCACGGGGATGTCCATCCATATCATCACCCGTCCTTCGCCGTTCAGGCTTGCCCTTGCCATACATCGCCAGGTGGACCTGCTGAAATTTACGGACCAACTGGATTGTGTTTAGTGCTGTGCATTGGTTTTGCATGCACACATGATGGCCCGCCTCCCAATCCAGCAATCCTTGCAAAAAGCGGTTAACTGATTGCTCAGTACTATACTCAGGCGGTTACTGCTTGAAGGCCCGAGCTGCTAAAGTAAGCACACTATCTGCCCAGTCATCCAAGTTTTCACCTACCTGCTGTGTGGCCTGTTGAAACCTAGCTTGAGCAATAGCTGGAATTTCTTGTTCTCCAAATCTGGCATCAAACTTTTTCAACAACATCTCATATGAAAGTATCTGGTCCACGTCAGATTCAATTTCTTCTAGGGCCTTACCCCTCAGATTCCACACCAGACAATCAAGTGCTTCTTGATTTTACCACCCGAAAGTCCTTACATACGCTGTAGCTGTAGCTTTAAGGCGTTCCAGTTTCCCCTCCCATCAAAGGTTATGTTTTTGTGTAGGGAAGCTATAAACTCCTTAACCCTGGTGTGAGCACCACGGGTGAGCCAGGGGGCTGGTGTTGGCATCTGGGTAATGTCAGTAAGATTTAATGACTGCATACCTGAAATTGGAACACTCGTCATGATAATACCTGTAACTGCTGGCTGCACTGGGGCGGAGACCAGGTTGTGGGTCCCCCCACAGCAGGAGTACTAGTGTAGTATGGCTCGCTGTTGGTATCTCCTGCTGGTTTTAGCGGCGTCACCACAGGTTCCTGAAAAGATAACTTTTGCCTTACCTGTGCTTGTTCCAGCATGCTTGTTTTTTTCCGCTGCAGCCGATACTGCCTTTTTCCATGCAGAAGTGGGCGGTTTTGGCCCACCTTCCGAAGCCTCGTCACCTAAACCCTCCGAACTCTCCAGCTTTACATTAGGGGGAAAGTCAATCTGAAGAAGTTCATCGTCAGAAAACTCCCGTCTGGACAGAACAGCAAGAGTTTCGGGAGTAACATTACCACTACTCAGCCTAAAACTATAATGGCCTTGGCCAACCTCTTACCAATATCAGGTATCTGCCGAAGTTAGCCTCACCAGCAAAGTTTATCTGGACAGCTTGCACCTTTGTAAAGTCAGATCAACCAGTTGCCATGACAGGTTTTGTGTCAAAATGGCAGTGCAATAAGGAAAGAACCAGGTTTTGATTCTTTACTTACAGGTACACTCGATTCTAGTCAAGTGTAACTATAATTTGGTTACATTCTCCTCAAGAAACTCTAAAATATCGAATTTTACCCCAACATAGGCTTCACGGAAATGGTTTGTTTCCAGAATGGCCGACAGACGTGCGCAGTGATGCGTTATGAGTTAAACGCGTTTTTGTCACTCACTAAACAAGTAGCAATCCAAGAATCAACGTAGATTCCTTTTTTCCCCTCCCCTAAAATTAATTAGAGTGGCAAACGCAGTCCTATCTTGGTGAATTAAAAGATAGACCTTTTTCCCACGGTCAGGTAGCGATTTATTATCAGCGGTTTTATTGATTCGAATAAGGCGCTGCCACCAGTGTTGAACCCATCAAGATATACTAGAATTATCTAGAAAGAATAACAGACTCACCAAATAGATGGATGGCTACTGTAATGTATGAATAATTACGGCTTTTTGTGTCGCTTAGAACAGTCTTCCAATATGGCTGACGCTCGTAACGAAGATGGCGATCCCACAATCCTCTTGGGCCAATCTAATAGCCGGAACCCGTTATCCGGAACATTCTCTCACTACACTGTCAAACAATAAATGAACAGGCACAATGCCACACCACTCTGGTCAACTTCCGCACTCATTCTGGTGCTCTGCTGTGATATTTTGTGTCGATGTTGTATGTATTTCCATGTTTTTTGTCCAGTATTTACTTTGGAAATTTTATGGACAATGTACACAAGATGTCTTAGACTAACAAATTATGTAGACAAACTTACTTTCGCTGAGTGACTGCTTTTAAATTTCTGACTTTTGCAGCCACAGTTTGACCATCACATTATAAAATAAACTGGATCGTTTACGTCGGATTATGCACCAAGACCAAATGTCGTTTTATTTATTGCAATGTTTAAGCTGCCTTGACAAATTGCTCAATTCAATAAGTCCTTCCTTCCTGCCATTCTGGAAACTGGACAAAGTCCTCATGGATCACTAGTGTAGGAATGCCAGACAAACATCCTTTTTTACGAACCATATTAGATTCCATAGAAATACTTCACAGTCTATTCAGGTACTCTCAAGAAACAGATGCTGCCTAAAACGGGTCTCACTTTTGTCCATCCGTGCAAGTCGTAAAATTAGCTGTCCGCGGTAGCAAACTACTAAATCTAGGATGTCTTACAGTGTACATTGGCTGTAGTATACACTGACTGGCTACCAGGGCACCTTTGATATTCACTTGATGTATACAAAATTAATTATAAATCAATTGTAATGTGGCAATCACATGTACATGTGTGAATAATTTACTGTAACAAAGTTGTTCAAAAGTATTCTTCTATTTCAGTTGCAACAATAAAAAAGAACTAGAAAAGAAATACAGCCCAACCTTTGTGAACAAGAGCTCCCCAGAGGATAAACTGCTCTAAAAATCACACATTTTCTTTCTTGTTGCATAAGAACAACACCTCTATAAGAAACTTATTTTTTATTTTTTTTTTGTACTTCGAGGCTGTTTCTCACTTTCATCATTTTAAGTTATATTAAGTGAATGTATGTCAGAAAGTTGTGCCTTCTTGAACTTAGACTATTCTGTTACAGAGATGCCTGGGCAGAGAGGTTGTTGTTGTTGCTATAATTACGAGATATAAGGACCAATTTTCATCCAACTTCACACAGTTATTGTCTATAACACAAACGTGTGTCATGCACAGCACCTGTGTGGCTACCTGTTAGGTCATTGTCACTCACACGGATAAAAATCTATTAAATAGGATTTTTAGCTCACCTGTCACAAAGCGACAAGGTGAGCTTTTGTGATCGCGCGGCGTCCATCGTCTGTTGTCCGTGCGTGCGTGCGTAAACTTTTGCTTGTGACCACTCTAGAGGTCAAATTTTTCATGGGATCTTTATGAAAGTTGGTCAGAATGTTCATCTTGATTATTTCTAGGTCAAATTTGAAACTGGGTCAAGTGCCTTCAAAAACTAGGTCATTAGGTCAAATAATAGAAAGACCTTGTGACCTCTCTAGAGGCCATATTTTTCAATGAATCTTCATGAAAATTGGTCAGAATATTCATCTTGATGATATCTAGGTCAAGTTCAAAACTGGGTTACATGAGCTTATAAACTAGGTCACTATGTCAAAAAATAGAAAAAACGGCGTCATACTCAGTTCAAAACTGGGTCATGTGGGGACAGGTGAGCGATTCAGGACCATCATGGCCCTCTTGTTTGTCTATGGCATAACTGTATTATAGGTTGAGATATTTTTAATAATGTTACACAAATATTTTCCACATCAGGTCCATGGGCCTCATGGGAGACCCAGCTCCTTAGCTTGAAAATCAATGTCTGAAACTACAAGGCCTATGCCTCTGATATTAGGTATGTATCATTACCTACAGATCCTCTTCCAAGACTGTTCAAATTATGCCCCTTGGATGAAAAGAGGCCCCGCCCAGGGTTCACTTGCTTTACAAAGAGCAAGATGCCCAAATTGTAATTTGGCAATGCTTGGGTCTAGGACTCTCGAACTAATAGGGAGGTTGGACTTGAAAAGTAGTGGCCCTTGAAGTCAAAGAGCAAGGTAACTGTGACCTTTATGATGAAAAAAGCTTATGATTCTGAAATACTTATGGCTACGACCCTTAAACTTAGTAAAGATGTCATGACCACTGGTTGATTCTTAGGGCAAAGGTCATTGTAAAAGTCTCCATGACCTTAAGCACCAAAAAGCTAGATAACTCAACAGAGCCAGGGGCTAGGACCCTAAAAAGTTAGTAGAGAGGTTGGTCCTGACAAGTAGTTGACTCTGAGGTCAAGGTCACCAAAAACCTTATACCATGCAAACAAAATCTTTTGTTAACTTTAGTTAAGTGTACTTGTGCCATTGTCCTTGCCATGTAGGGCCATGATACTCAGGTGAGCGATATAGGGCCATGATGGCCCTCTTGATTTTGTTAGTTTTATACAAATGTATAAAGTTCAATATCTATTTTACTATCAAATGTATTGACTTGAAACTTAAATAGTTCCTAACTACTAAAGTCTGCACCAGCAGTAACACTCCTCATAACTGTTTTGATTTTTGACAGATTTTTGCCCCTTTTCAACTTAGAGATTTTTACTGACAAAAGTTTTGTTTTATGGGCAAATACTGAGAAAAGTCGAGCGCACTGTCCTACTGACAGCTCTTGTTTTTGTGTTATTATCCTTTGCTTAAAAATACCGTTGCAATATTGCTTCAGGGAGCAACCATCGCTTCCACCAGTCACCTACTATATATGTGTGTGTGCAATATAGTACTGCAAATTTCAGTTTAGTGTGCTTCGACATTTGAGGTCCTTCAACGTTTGAGGTGCATCAGTTTCAAACGTTTGAAAAAAAAAATGCCTCTATGTAAAAATCTTCTTAACCCTGGTAGGTGAAATGTCACACATCAGCTTGACATGTTTGCAGCAATTCAGACATGACAAACTACTTGTAACACAATGACCAAGTGTGGTTAGACGTCTTTTCCGAAATCGGTTGAAAATACCTCAATTGAATGACGTCAGTACAATGTACTGTAATACAAAACTACAAGACTGCCATAGAAATAACCACCTGCAGGTTTTTCACTATTCTTACGGGAGTGCCGTAAAAATAGCCTGCGAGGCTATTCCTACGGGACCGTAAGAATAGCCACTTCCCTTTACGAAACCGGTCAATGTCGTTAAAAATCTCGCGATAAACTAAGATTTAAAGCCTCAACAAATAGTTTCCTTCTTGCTTTTCCATTAAGACGCCGATTATTGAAGATTCTCTTGAAAAGCAAGCAAGAAATAAGTAAAATGCAACACACTTCACAACTAGGTATGGTTAACAAAGCTTCTGATATGCCGCTCCAGTTCTGTGGAACTCGCTCCCAGAAAATTTTAGGAAAACATCTAGTTTTAATCAATCTAAAAGCTTAATTTCACACTGGAATGGTCAAGGCTGCGAATGTTCAATGTGCAAACATACTTAGCAGCTTCTTCTGGAGGACCGGAGGCATCTTTTCATCACACCCAACCAGTTTAATTCTATGCTTGTACTATCATTTTGGTCTTTTGCTTTTTAATTTTGATATTTCTTTTTAGATTCGCTTGATAGTTTTTGCTTTGTTTAGCTGAATTTGATGTATACCTTGTTCCTCATAGTTTGCTACAATTAGTAAGTGTATCTTGCTTTCCTTGTGTAGATGACATAGTTTTATGCCTTTTCTCCATGTTTAGCTGCTTTAGTTATTTACTGTGCTTTTTGCATTTGTGCTGTCAATACTTGACTTTAGCTACTTTTTGTATACCTTGTTTCCCTGTGTAGTCGACATAGATCTATGCCTTGTTCTACATGTTTAGCTGCTTTAGCTAGTTTCTTTGTTTAGTTTCTTTATTTGCACACTTTTCTTTCTGTTATTTATTATGTAATAATTTGCATGCTTTTTATGTGCTATTGTCATTATAACATCTTATTTTCATGCTATGTTTTATGTGCTACTGTGAAGGAGCTGCTGCTCAGTTCATTTCAGATCTGATCTGAGGTGATATTCTCGTTTAGCAATATTTTATTCAGCTTTTTGCGCCAGTTTTGCCTTTCAGTTTTATTATTTCATGTTTATCTTAAGTAGTTCTCAAGCTTTTGGTCAAGAGCAGCAGATCTTTTACAGGTTTAACTTCATGTTTTACTGCTATATGTAATTTTGTATAACCCTATCCCTTATTTTACAGCTTGCTTACTATATGTTTTAACTGTTTATCTTTGTTATATATAGTCGGTTAAAAAGCGTTTTCCGCTTATGTTGTATTGTTTCTCTGTCTTGCCGACTTAAAATAAAATTTATCTTATCTTATCTTATCTTACACTTAAATTTTGCGACTTTACGTAAACCGAAATCATTCGCGCATGCGCACAAAATGTACCGAACCATTCTAAACATAGAGCGTGACGTCACATATTCCGTCAGTACGACAGTATAAAAGCGCTACCGTAGTGTACACAATGTGTACCGAAATCCCTTTATAGGTTAAATGTCAGTAATTTAAATCCTTCTTTGTTTCATATAAAAAACGACAACTTCATGTCGTCTTTACGTATCTTTAGAGAACACTACTTTTTCCTACAACTATTAAGGGACAAACTGTTTCAAAGGGTCAGGTTGCACAGTGGCCAAAATAAGTATTGCCGGTAATTTAAAACCATTAAGCACCTCATCCAACAAAAAATTAGGTTATCTTACGAAACATACATCGAAAACATTATTGACATCCAACATACAGACAACACGCACTCTTCCAAATTCAACACTAAGAAACTTTACTTACTCATAAAAAATGCCAGACAGGACAACCAAGGTATTGCCCCACTAAAAGATCAGACAACTGGTAAAATTAACTAAGAAAAAATTGGAAAAGCAAACATTCTGAATAAACAGTTTCAGTCTGCTTTTTCCGGGAGTTTCTGCACTCTCACTGACCCAACTATGCAAGAATGCCCTTGGTAAAACCAGATACCCGATTATGAATGATATCGTCATTGGCCCCAGAGGTGTCCTGAAAGGTCGATAAGGCTGCTGGCCCAGATCTAATAAAGCCCATTGTTCTTAAAGAGCTCCGATATAAGATCCTTCACATAGTATCACTGATATTCCAAAGATCCCTAAATACTGGTCAACTCCCATCTGAATGGACGAAGGCAAATGTAGCCCTCAGTTCAAAAAAAGATGATACTAGTGACCCAGCAAATTATAGGCCCATATCCCAAACATGTGTTCTATGCAAACTCCTAGAACATATTATTGCTTCAAGCCTATCCACACACTTCTCCAAACACAACATTCTATATGAGCTGCAACACGGGTTCCGAGAAAAATGGTCCTGTGAGACCCAGCTAATAGAACTTGTTGATGAAATATCAAGGAATCTTTCCTCAGGTAAACAAACCGACCTTATCCTGGTAGACTTCAGTAAAGCCTTTGATAAGGTTGATGAAAGATCAAGGAATCTTTCCTCCGGTAAACAAACCGACCTTATCCTGGTAGACTTCAGTAAAGCCTTTGATAAGGTCAACCACATTAAATTGCTATTCAAACTCCAAGAACATGGTGTCTCCAAACAAATCGTGTCTTGGATCAGGTCCTTTCTAATAGGTAGATCCCAGTCTGTCGTGGTCTACGGTCATATGTCTGATCAAGTTCCTGTCACATCCGGGGTCCCCTAGGGCTGGCTCTGTCCTGGGGCCCCTGCTCTTCCTATTGTACATAAACGATCTCCCTGATACAATTATCTCCCAGGTACGGCTATTTGCAGACGAAACAGCCGGGTACCTTGCAGTTACCTCCCTCACAGATTGCCAAAGGTTACAAAGCGATCTCCTAAACTTAGAAACTTGGGGAAAAATGTGAGATATGGAATTCAACCCCAGCAAGTGCCAGGTCCTCCATATCACACGTAGCAGAAAGCCCATCCAGTTTCCTTATAAGCTACATTGTCAAACATTATCCCTAGTTAAGGATGCAAAATACCTTGGTGTCGATATCAGCAACGACCTCAACTGAAACACACATATCAACAGAATAACAACAAATGCAAACAGAACACTAGGTTTCCTCAAACGCAACATCAAAACAAAACACGAAAAGGTCAAAGCACTTTCATACAAAACACTGGTCAGACCACAGTTAGAATATGCATCATCTGTATGGTCCCCCCACACACAGGTTAGCATACTAAAGCTGGAAATGGTCCAGCGACGTTCAGTTAGATGGGTCAAAAATGATTATTCACGATACACAAGCGTAACGGACCTACAGAACACCTTAGGCTAGAGCACACTTGTGAAGAGACGTCTAGACTCCAAACTGGTCATGTTTTACAAGATTTATCACCATCTTGTAGCCATCCCCCTCCCAACTTACTTAGAAGTCCCAACCAGGTTAACCAGACAGATGCACCCCCTCAGTCTCCGCAAAATTCACGTCAACTCGGACTTCTTTAAATTCTCCTTTATCCCCCACACCACAGCCCTGTGGAACAGGTTACCCCGACATATTGCGACTCTGTCTGATCTTGAATCCTTCAAGCAGGCAGTGACCCTGTTCCAGTATTAAATATAGCAGTTGTTTTTAACATTCTTTTATTCTACTGGTTTTAACATTTTAACCATGCTATGTCCTATATTCTTACTACGCCTGGAAGTCCTCTTCCAGTTTTACTTTTATCTTCACTAACACCCGGCGTGCACCCTGCCGATAATACTCGCAAGAGGCGTGAAGCAGTAATCATAGATAGATAGATAGATAGATTTTTCATTAAAGGTCTATCACAAATTAACGAAAAAATGAAAAGAAAATAGGGGGTTGAATAGTTCCTAGTGAAATGCCAGTCAGTTGTGGTCTACTACCCTGAAAATGGCGCATATTTGTTCTCCTCCGCGCAATAAACACCTACTTCCGGTTTCGATCTGCAAAACTTGCCATGTGGGTTGTATGAACACGAAAACCATCTCATTTCATGCAGAATGTATTCTAGTAGCGAAAAAGTGTGATTAAAGCACTCGTTCTACACGAATTTGCGCAGAAAATAGGAAAAGTAGGATCTATTTATTATGGACTTCTTTCGATACACCACGGAAGCACATTTTCGACCGAATTACTGACCTTATTCCTATAAGAAATGTTTCTTATCAGATTTCACACCATTTTCATTTCTATTTCAAAGAAAGATGTAATACCATCTATGAAATTGTGTGGGTGCTGACAAGGCCTGGGGGTGCATGTGTTATGGTCTACGGGATACCATACAAAGGGAAAACAGGGTCGTGTATAGCAAAACGGATGTAAACATCAGTTCGAAGTGTTATGTGCGTGGTTTTGACCATCTTTCATTTGATAATTATCTTTGATGAATCCTTCATTTTGAATGTCGACAGGAATCTTGCAGTTTTTATACACTTTTATTGAACAGTCATACAGATGTAAGTAAATGATTGTTGATGGCTGACTTCATTGGGAAGATAGGCGCGAGAAAGTTAAATACTCTGGAGCATTTTCAAATAAAGTGTTTAAGTTCATTTTTCTTACATTTATCTATTGCTCTCTTTCTTCATTGAAAGGGTGATATACTATATATTGAATATTATACAATAATACTTCATATTTCAGTTTAACCTGATATGAACTGAATACTGAATGAAAACATAAGTCAGCCCTTTTGTCATGGATATTTACTTTATACAGACAGAAACAAGCAAATGTTCCGTAACTTTGAATTTAATCTACTCTACTGACAAGGTATGTCACATCCTTAATGTATAAGCTTATGCAACATTGATTTATACAAACATATCTCATTTCATTGTTTGAAATATTGGTAATATACCCGTCTAATTTATTTATTTTTTGTTATGAAAAGTCATGTATGAAGTGAATATTTTACTTTATGAATTTGAGATGGTTAAATAGTCTTGGACAAACTAGAGTTTTAAAATCAATTTGATTGTTTAGAATTTAACAACAAAATTGTTTTAGCCTGTTATGTAACAATGAAATGTTTCAGTCAATTGTACAATAGTAGCCTTTCTGTTGACACACGCTAGCCTTCTCTACATCAATACAGACATCACCGAAATTCCAGATGCAACCATCTGTTCATATATAAATAAAAGAAATAGTCCGTTTATATTTTGATATGTACACAAAATTTCAATTCTCCCCAAAATTGTTTTACACTATCTTGTCAAAATATAAATGACGCGCAGTATATCTTTTTTGCATAGACATCACAGACGTAATATACTAGATTTTGTTTACAGTTCTCAATTACATCCTGTTCACTGATAGGAGACTGAGTATGTCATTCAATACAAGTACCGTAAAGTTTTATTGTCCTTTGATTTACCAGTTTGTAAATAAACGATCAGTAGCAAAAAATAAACTATGATTTTAGCTGACTAGTTAGCACAGAAGAAGATAGTCAAGAAAATTCGACTGTCAAATTGTTTTATGTTTCTGACGGGCAATTTCTGACGGGCAATCTAACCGTCAAATCTTTGAAGGACCAAAATAATGGAGTAAATCGTCATGTAAAGTTATTGGACAGGTTTATCGCTTGCGTATATTGCCATGAAGACGCGGTGAACGTTAGTCGTGTATAGTACATACATCGGTTCGAATCGGCAGAAAATTTGTAATTTTGAAAATCATTTGATAGGTTTTACACAAATCTACGGTGCCCCTAAAGTGACATGTTACGCACTTTTTTTCCACTTAGGTAATGTGAGACTTTCGTTTAAACGAAATAACATTTGTAAAAACGAATAACTAATTCGTTTAAACGAAATAACTAATTCGTTTAATCGAAATATCTAATTCGTTTAAACGAAATGATTTCGTTTTTACGAAATGTTATTTCGTTTAAACGAATTAGTTATTTCGTTTTAACGAAATGATTTCGTTTAAACGAAATAACTCTTTCGTTTAATAGTTATTTCGTTAAAACGAAATAATTTCGTTTAAACGAAATAGTTATTACGTTCAAACGAAATGATTTCGTTTAAACGAAATAAAAAAAGTATCACATTACCTAAGCGGAAAAAAAGTGCATAACATGTCACTTTAGGGGCACCGTACTACGGTAAATCAATGAAGAATTGAATTTCCTTTTGATACATGTGCGTTTTATTTGAATATTTGGTTTCCGGTAGTGTCTGATTTCGGTTTAGTAATATGTCGTCAATTTTCATTTTTAAATAGGTATGTTAAAAGACAACAGCGTAAATACACGATACGAGGTTACAACTGTTTGATGTTTGTGAGATATTTCGGTAGGCTATCACACTTCAGTTGGTGCATTTCAGATATCTTAATGCAATTGGACTCATGTTATGGAAATAGTACCTTAATTTTAAATTATGAAAACAATTGAAAAAAATCATGTTTGTTGCTTATATATAATATGTAAGACCAAATATAATACTTAAGTCTTGAACTGATCATTTTTAGCATGTTTAAATTTTTTTTTTTAATTTCCATGTATCCGTACCAATAATTATAATAATACTTTCATACCTGTATTTCAAAATTTTCCAGGGGGGAGAGCCCCCCGATCCCCCTTAAATGGGGAGTTTCCCCCTTCAGTTCTTAAAAATTTAGACCAAAAGAAATGCACCTTAGGCCGTCATTTCGTATCTGTATTTCAAAATTTCCTAGGAATAGATCCCCCACCTTACCTTCCTAAAATGGAGAGTTATCTTAAAATATGAAAGTATCTGTGATAGATAGGGCTAAAAGGATGATTTTTACTGTGATATAACACAGTCTGAGAGTGCTCCAGAATGGACCAGAGACGTCCCAGGAATGCCCCCGGACCCCTTAGATTGTCTTGGTTAAAATTTGTGTTTGGCTACGGCACTGCGGACAAAGCGTTTTGCCACTAACCTCAGGATTGTGTGTTCAATGCCTTTGTCTGACCAAATTGTTTTATTTTTCTTTTATTTTATCTGTATAAGATTAATGAGTGCAGATAGTCCTACCTATCAAGCTATTGATAAATATTTAATCTCGATCATTGCTGGAATTACTTCTCTCAATGCCGGGAAATGCATATTGTATGACATCAGAAAATGTTGTAAGTCTATCAAAATACATTCATATCCACTATTTAATAAATTTAAGATATAATTATATTTGAACCATATCATATATCATATATAAAAACAAGAAGAAAAAATTTAGATTCAGTATTTACCGTAAGCATTATCATTACATTGAAATGACTTATCACTAAGTTGTGACATACAGGTACATGGGTAAATACAAGGTGGGATTATTATCTGAGTCATTGAGAATTGTGTTCTCTAAAGAAAGTTTGACTGTACTTAAAAGATGAAAATATAAGTATATCACTGAAGGCTACCTTCCACCCCACTACTCACTCAGATTCTTGACTGAAGTTTAATTTTTACAGTGAGTGATTTTCAACAAATGGTTTTACAACAATAACAATAAATTGATGTCAGGTTGACATATTAAGATATATCATTTTATGATTCAGACACGGAAGTTAAGAAAAGAAATTTTGATAATCTTCAAACGATTTACCAAATTCAATACTAAATCAAGTTTTTGCAGTGTCAAAGATGAAACCCATTAAGTAACACTTGCATCGTAATCTAAACACGCTAAATGAAACAATATATACAGTACTGTGGAAAAAATTATCTTAAAATGAATGAAGCGTAATGGATGCCGCATAGTAAGTTTTTGTATGCCTTTTTTGTTGTTTCGATCACATTACTTAGTGATATGGGCATAAATTGCAGTGTCATTGAATTTGTGAAATAAAATAGGAATAAAAACACTTGATAACTCCGTTCGAATATTAGAAACAGACAGCAGCCTCATACTGAAACTTTTCAGATGTGAAATTCACAAAATTGCCGGAAGACATGTCTTGTAGAAATGGGAAACGCATTTAGCTACTTTTATACCACGAAGAGTACCATTCAAAATTCTTCGATGGAAATTATAGACTTTAATAAGCTCCCTTAGAGTAGTATCAAGGCCAAGGATGAGTGCTAAAGTTGTTGCCTATACATCAAAACAATATTGAAGTACTCTCCATCAAAACAGTATATCTGCGTTCATATCTTTTTAGCAAACAAAGTCGAATGAGACTATATCATACCTATCTGAAGCAGCCATCATAGGGAGCGACTCAGCGTGACTGCTTAAAAAAGATGACTGCTTAAGTCATGTTGATAGCTACTTAATACAGATGATCAGTAAGGCAGGGTTCACTCTATACGCTTTCACTGTTTGATATATTATATTTTTATCAAATGTGTGCAAAATGTCTCCCTCAATTTTCGTTTTAGCTCGTCTATTCGAAGAATAAGGATATATTATTCAAGAAATATGTCTGTATGCATATATGATAGCTGTTACAAGAACTTTGCCATAACTCCAAACTGAATACTAGACGAGTGAACAAAGACATGCTAAGTTTCATGGTACCGTAGCCGTAGCGACTACTGAAGCAACCGAGGCCGTTGCCTCCATATTTTTCTGCCTCACTTGTCTATTTGTCTCGGTCGTGTTTTCTGCCTCAATTACCTAGGTATTTTTATATCGGTACCAAGTATAAGTTGAGTATTCTAATTAACTGTACAGTATTAGTAGTTATATATGATATATAACTACTAGTATTTGTAAGTTATAAATGTTAATCCGTCCATCCAAATCCTGAAATATCTTATAAATATATTTATATAAGTACGTTTTATGTCAGATTCCGTTATGATTATACATGTCAATAAGTTAATTTGATTGTGAATGTGTTTATCACGAGGAACATTGAGTTCAAGTGAATAAACATCTGTTCTATTCTGTTCTGTTATATTGGTCTTCATCTTTTCGTTTGCCGCAACTGTATAAATTACCAGGATTTCTTGTAAATCTTATCTCGGTTTAGAGACTACGTTTCAATTTTTCAGTTTTGAATAGGTTAATTTTATCAAATATGAAATAGGCTACAGCGTAACTACATGATATGACGTGTGTTATGTGTTTAAGATATTTCAGTTTATCTCGCCTTCCGCAAATTCATTGCATTTCTATAGACGTCACGAGGAGACATGCTATATTCCATACCCTGCCAGTAATTTTCAGATATGAATTTTGATTAAAACAAAATGGCTGCCACATCGCTGGCGAAAATAAATCTAGTCAGATAATTAGCTCTTGCTCTAAAACTCGTTTCAGTGTTTTCTTTTTCAGGTAGCAGGGTAAACTTCGAATTTTGGCCCCCGTCAATATTTGTAATAATTAGAACTTCGTGATTTTGGATGTCTGTAAATTACGATGAGAGATAATGATTGTTAATTCTTTAGAAAATTTATACAGCCGACACTTGTAAAATTCTGATGTCAGTTGTAAAACTAACTGCTGGAAGCTTTGTATGAATCAATGAGGCACCTTTTCGCGGAAAATTCAAATCAGGGAAGGGTTCTGTGCTTGTTGATTGATACTCAGGAACATCATCGCTATTTTGTAGAGAAAAACGAGCTGGATGGGCCCCCATTCCGTTTATATCCTGAAGTTCAGTAAGGACTATTAAATTAAGAAATGCAATAAAATTGGGCATTGTTCTTGCAGCGGGATCACTGCAGGCTGTTCAAAAAGTGCAAAATTGATGATTTTGACATACTATTTTTCATGGATGGTGTAAAATTTTCGTTTTAATAACTTTCTTTATTCTTGTATGAGAATCCTGATCTTGCCATTAATTAAAAGCACAAAACATGCACGCAATTTATAAAACGGCCACCCTGATTTTGCTCATAAGGGATGTGCAATATTGCGACTCGCTACATGTAAGACTGTCCGTGCCCAAAATTTTCGAATCTAAGTGTACCCTGCTAAGGGAAATCTGCCAAAATTAAATTTCGAAAGAACTCTTACATTTATGCGGTTTCACATAGTTTAGAACCTCTTCTTCGATATTCTAAACTTTCTGGGGACTGAAAATGCTACCTGACGGCACAGCAGCTCAAAAATGTTACGGTGTGGACACATAAAAGCATAAAAGTCAATATACACACATACGATTTTTTTTAGATTCTAGCTCAAGTAACAGGTTTCTGGTACTGTAGATTATGCGGTAGTGTCTGCGGCGTATTACGCTATAAAGTGGTATCACAGCATCAACGATCTGCCCGATCCTACGAACAGTTCAATCGTTTCAGGCATATTGGAATGTGCTGAACGTAAAAATTCTAAACCTGTTTAGAAAAATGACGTTTTATCTTCTGATCATATAGTGATATTCTATGACATGTTTAGTGGAAATTCTGATGTTATAGCATTAAGAGATCTTGCTATGATTTTAGTATGTTATGCAGGATTTTTTCAGGTTCAGTGAAGTAAGTGAGCTAAAGTGTTGTGATATCACCCTGAATATATGATAATTCATGTCAGAAATAGTAAAACAGGTGTTTATAGAGCTGGAAAAGATATCTTTATTTCAAGGGGCGTCACAAGCGCGTGTCCGGTCGCCATGTTAGATAGGTACATGCATCAGGCCGGTTTACGTTCCGATTCTGATATGTTTTTATTCCGCCCGGCGTGTAGATCCGGTGCAAAATGCTTTCTTTTAAAGAAAGACAAACAATTAAGCTTTACTCGAGCGAAAGAATGTATTGTCGGTAAACGTAATTAGTAGCTCCAAATTTAAAGTTTCCAATGCAGAGGGCGTGTCAGATCGCTGTTTAAAGCGTCATGGCAGGTGGACGTCTGATCTAGCGAATGATTCTTACATAGATGACTCAATTTCTAAAAAGTTAACAGTTAAAATTATACGTTCTCACATCGTAAATCGTGAGAAAAGTTCAGATGCTCACCTTTGCATTTGGTTCTATCGAAGTCTTGCTCACCGCAGGTAGTGTTTGTTATTTGTGAGAGGTACATTAAAGCTTGAAAGTTCTGCGCGTTACTATGTATAGAGCAGAACGTATGTCTTAACGTAGTGGGGTACAAATGCACCGAGTCATTTGTGCGTGACAAATGTATGAGATAACGTGGTCTTTTTCAGTTCTAGGCTTGACTTCGTCGATACAATACGTCAGCCAGCTGTTTTCAACTTTGAAAACAGTTTATAGTTTCAGTTTATTATATATCTTAACAGAATGAATGTTTAAGCCAAAGGTTCATATACTTGGTGTCTTATCAATAGGTAATATTTATTTTTAGATCGAGGTAAAATACATAATAGAAAGTTAAGCAAAGAGTTGTAAATACTTCAATATGTTATGTAAATGTTCATGAAGAACATACTTAAAACAGGTGTGTGGGTGTGTGTATTTGTCTTTAGTACATGAATGTCAGCGCTACTGTGGTTTACATTGTAGTGTAATTGTGATTAAGGAACGTAGCATTCCCTTTTATATTCATCCTTGTTCTACTTTCCCCTTCAACCCCCTGCTCCATCCCCCTTTCTACCCCGTACTCCTTCCTCCCCTTTTATCTATATTTAGCATAAAATCAAAATGTACTTGTTGGATTTTTGAAGCAACCTGTCTGTAATATTTTTCCGTTACAGCTTCTTTTTGCTGTTGGCCAACTTTGCAAATGCGTGGCTTTGAGGCTGTGTTTGTGGTGCTCTGTGCTCCCGATAAATCTACCCTTACCTATTATCAGTCATTGTACTTAGTAGAACATTCTGTTGTAGAATTATACTGGTACGGCATATTGTAAATTCAAACAGAAAATGCCTTCACAGTACATGATTGGTGTTTTATATTTGAGAATTTATTTGTTAATTTCATGTGTCACCTGCGAACAGAAATTCAAACATTTATATGAAAATGTATTTAGCAGCAACTCCTCCAAAATAAATCGAAGTCTTGCTCACCGCAAGTAGTGTTTGTTATTTGTGAGAGGTACGTTAAGACATTTTGTATTTTCCTTATAATACATTATCATATTGTTTCATGTAGCTAGAATATATAGTACATTTACTATTAACATAATGCTGCTATATCTGTTTTATTATCTCACACGTGTCCAAGATCGTGCGGAGTGCATTAATTTAACTAATTGTAACTGATTTTGAATTTACTTCGTCTATACATTGTAGGGGTCTTCTTTCCGATCCTGAGAACGCATCAAGACCCATGTTTGCTAATCACACTAGAAGATGAAGGACGACTTTAATATTCCTTTAAAATGACCGGCAAGTCAGCAGTATCTGTATGAACTCATTACACGGTCCATGCCGATTAAAATGGCGGCTTGAAAGATAATAACCCCTTTTTTGTTTTTCTATAGTAGCGATATAGTTCTTTATGGAAATATAAGTCTCTGAAAATCTGATAGCCAGCTAGAAAATGTCGAATAAACGTTATAAAGTAGGTGGATGTAATATGAAATAAAGAATAGCCGGAATTAGTGGTGTTCAGCCTATTTCAGTGTTAGAAAAAGCAAATGCAAAAAACACATTTATCGACCACAATGTGTTGTTTTCTAGACGTGGATTCCGCCATAGCTATCTTCTTTTCGCTTTATTATTGTAAAATACATGATTCACCAGAATAATAAATCCGTGATAATCACAATTCAAAAATTGAAATCCCAGGCTAAATATAGATTTTTTAACTTTCACTGTCATTTTTCAAAACGTTGAAAGCAAGGCTCTGATCGGCTAGCGAAAAGGTCGTACGAACGTGACGCTATCGGTTTCCTCAGATCCTATGCGTAGCGTTAATATATTATTTTAATCAGTTTGGAAAACACGGGTCTTGTTTACCACGTGATTTTATTTAGGAAAATGAAAGTTGAAATATTCTGGCAGTAAACTTCCGCCGTTCTAGACGTGTTCATTTCTCATTCTATGACAAAGGCCAGCTATTCCGTTTGCTGTAAAGTATCTTATTTTATATTACAAATTTATGAATTGTGAGCCCCTTTAAGGATGTAAGATCATTTTTTTTCTTTAATTAAGAATTTTCGCATACTATGTGAGCTTTGAAAAACATAAGTTTCTAAAACAAATAAGAGGAGAAAAGGCACAGGTGACAGCAATTGTTTTCATTTCAGTGAATTTTCTTCATCCACTGTTTAAACATCTTTGAAATTAAGAAATATTGAAAAAGTGAGGGTACTTCATGAAACATATAATATTCCAGTTAATTTTGTCTGGATTTCAGGTCAGATATATATGTTATGTATAAATATATATCTACTAATACCTGGTTTGTGGGAACTTTCTTTTGTTGATAATCTATGATCGTTCCAAGATCACAACAAAAAAAAAGTTCCAAGGCACTTTACGGAATGAATAGTGTTAGGTTCCCAAATACCAGGTGTAGTAAGGATATTTTTTTTTCAAAATGGCGAATGTTCTGAAAAAGTTCGTACATCCTTAAAAGCATGTTTAACTGCATTGGAAAGTAATTACATTCAGCGGATCGTTTGTATTCAAGAGATATCCAGTCATTTTTGCGTTCGGCCGAATGTATCAATATATATGTATATTGATGCCCGAAGTGCAAATGATGTTTAGTGTTGAGTATGCATGTCAAAATGCATGTTATATTGTGTTGCATACTATTATTGGCTATGACCAGTATGCAATGTATTAATTACTGCAGACTTCCAGATGGGATGTTAATGTTATAGAGCCGAAATTGTGTCAAGATTCATAAGAATTTCGGGAAGATATTTCTATATTAATTTCAAAAGTAAATACATGGATTCCAGAAGATCGGAGTGTTATCTATAATTTAATTTGTACCTTACAAAAGTGAGCATTCAGCGTCTAATTTACGGAAAGATAATTGAAATATGTAATTGATATTGAAAGAATTATTGTGAAGTTATATACAAAATCATCACTATTTTAAAATACACGTACTATTTGGCGGTTTTTCTTTATCTGAATATTGGCGGGCCGCATTCAGTAACGTGCAGGATTGAGTCCATGTCTAGCATATTCCTGACAATGTCATCCTTTCTTTTGATTGTCATCAATGCATTGCAGCAAACACTTTGCAGAAAGCAAGCCATAGTTTTTGTGTCTTTTGACACGTACCAGCTGACGGGCTTCATAGGCAATGCTTTTCCTGCGTTATGTCAGGTTTCCCTTGACGAATATGCCTCTACTGAAAGCCTTTCTGCTTGCATATAAATACTAGACGCTTAAGTTCAGAATATTAAGTATTGGACCTGTAATACAGTACCTCCTTTTTGAAGAGTATTCAATTCCAACAATAAACTTACTTTGACTGCAATTTTCAGGACCGCGTAGGTTCAAGCCCTACTGGGGCCAAATTTTTTTCCTTATTTTCTTTTTTTTTCTAGTATGTTTTTGCTTCTTTTAAGACTTATTATGGATGTGTTGTAAAAAAAGTGGAAACTTTTCATTTTATATGCGATTTCTTGATGTTCAAAGTGAATTTACCTCTGAATCAAGAGAGGCAGAGTTAGACATCTTTAAAAATATTGAGTTACATGCGGTAAAAGTTCTCTATTTTGCCTTCATTCTTTAGATAACATATTGTGGAAGAAATGCAGGTAGGGTTAACTTCTGCCCCAAGGTTATTTTTGAATGAAATGAGCAAAATTCAAAACAGACCAACAGGATTCGACCTTAATTTTTCAATGTTGGAGTTAGACTTCTGTCTCATTAAATCTGTTTACTTCAGATACCCTAGAAAAAATGGTATTTTCAGTTTTATTTTGTTTTTATAATTGTTTAGAAATATTTTGATGTTCCTTAATTAAATTAATGCTGTAATGAATTCTCTGCAAACGTTTTAGATAAAGTCCATCACATTGAAATTTGTTTCTACTTTAGCTTGAGGAAATACCATAAATTATACAAAATTTACAAAAAACGGCACGGTAAAAGTTGTTTAAAATTTGCAACACAGTGCGAAACATGGTCAACTTTAAGAATATACCAAGCAAATGCCATTTTTAAAACATTACTATTAGGGGTCCAATACTTTAAGTGAAGTTTGCAATCGATTTGGTGCTGTAATTGTCTTATTTTAATCTGCCCTTAATTGAGATGACACTTGTCAATGATTTTGTATGTATGATCTAGAACTCTTTTTCGACATTTGACATTTTCAGTCGCATCCAAATTTAAACCAGGAATACCTGAAAAGTCTAAACACGATCGACGACCGTTCTGTTCAAGATCGTCAAGTTGCAAAAGTGCATTAAAGGGGCAATTTCTTCTTTCATAGCGTTGATCCCTGACTGCCTTATTTTAGTATCAACCTTTACCATGGCTTCAAATTTCATTTGTCGGCTGGACGATAACCAGTAGTTTCTCTTTACTTTCATTATCCCAAAAAAACTGACATAGTCCTTTCAGTTCGTTTTTCGCCATTTTGAGGAAGGTTCACAGAAGTGTTTATTTAATAAAACACAACATCAATCTGTAAGTGTCGTTTTAAGTCTCCACGTTCTTGCACGCAGTGTTACTATATTTGTCATGCCATAGAATTCCATTTAATAAACTTATAGTGGAGGTTGGTGTACGTGAGGTGTCTAACACATTCATTACCTCTCATAAACAGAGTCATTAAACCGAGTCCGCTGTTGCTTGGTTGAGCTTTATGCATCCAAAGAAACCTTTCAAAGATTTTATTCTCTATTCACTTTGCATAAACTATATACTTATTGGAACTTTGACTAGGAATGTTCATAAATAACGTAGACTTTGTCTCTAACATTTATATACTTTATTGAAGCAAAACAAGAAATACACCATCATGATTCGCAATGTTGCTTCTAACTTCACTACGAATTGGACGTGATTATGATATTATAATCAGGACTTACGCCTCCTCGACGAAAGTCATTTACATTAACCTGGCGCACGGTGATCATATTTCAACGACGTTAACGACGTTTTGACTTCATTAGCTGCTTTCTTTAAGTTTGCATAAATTTATTTTTGCATGTTTCTTTTGTTAATCTTAATAAAAAATACCTAGGTCATAAGAAGTTGTTTGGTTCGAATACTGAAAGCAGTATGAACACTTACACAAAGCAACTCAGAATAGGTGCGCACCATGAACAAAGGCGTTATAGATTGACGTTAACGTCGAATCACGTATTTTTTTCTCTCTAGACCTTCGCTGTCTTTTAGTTATTCTAGGCCATTTACGAAACGTTTCTAACACTTCAATATCAAGACACAGGTGACCGAAAATTGTCATGGCGTCTGCTTCATTAGTTTATAAATTTCATAACTTAGCAAATGTCTTATTATCTATGCAAGCCAATGACGACTTTACGTGCATTATCAACAGCAATTCTCACTTAGTTCAAACGTTGTGTTTTTCCACTTCTCTCGTCCGGTGTATATATGAAGTTGTGCTGCTTTTTGGTGTATCTTCAGGTAAACAAGTGGACAATCAGTGCGAACATTAGCGGTCTAATTCAAATCATTACAGATGAAAAAGCGACTGCGCCGGTTATGAGTAGCTATGGTAATTAAAACGTTCTACGTACTTCGCGTGTCAAAAAAATGTAACAAAAATATATGACAGTTGCAAATTACAATCATATATCTCACATTGCACTATACACAAAAGGTGGCTTTTGACAGCAGACGTTATTTTTGAACAGCCATCGTAACGCTGCCTCTAATTTTGGCGATAATTGCCATAATTCTTAACGTACATATGGCTAATGTGTTACACATGCCGACACATGCATTGTTAATAACATGTCAATATTTCACAAAAATCAAATTATGCAAGGACATTATTTCATTCACCTCACGACTTGTACCAATTTTTAAAAAGTCACAAAAATGCACATAATTTATTCGTTTTAACAAAGAAAACAACATTTCATTTATAAGGATATGGAGTTGTAGATTTTAACTTTTCATATATATGATATATGGTCACAATGTCTAAACGAAAAAAGGTTTATTACCAAGATATGACAAGATGTGTAAATTCTTTTCTTTTGTCAAAATTAGCTCGTTAAACTTTGTAAATGGTAGACATTTATCTATGCTTTCATGACTTTTTGAAATCTGGTGGAGAACGTTGAATAAATAAGAGGCCCAAATACTAGAAGGCTTAAGTGGCTCTGAGGAATACCTTGTCCTGTTGAATTTGGCCCCAAAGTACAATTAATTTCCCATAGGGTAACATACAAATATATCAATGCAAGGCTTTGACACAATGTTCTGAAGACAAATGCAAATACCTTCTCTTTAGAAATCTATCCAAGAGAAACACAAAAATCACTTTGAAGTGACCTGTTGACCTGCTACTTTTCTCCTCACATCTGTCAGAATGAATACTGTATTGCATTTTTACAAAGTGAAGCGGTCCAGCCTACTTTTTGTACAAATCCGCAGACAGTCATTTGCACAAGAAACCATGATTTTTCAGATTTTTTTTACCCCTTTCTCTTCATTTACATCAGATCTATAAAATTTGGCTACATTCAGAAGCTCAGAATATCTATTTACAATCAAATCCATCATGAAATGAGGGACCTCTTTTCTCTCGGATACACTTCCTTTAGTTGGGTAACGAAGGGCAGGTAACTGTACCTTGTTACCAATTTAGACCTATTTGTCTCTTCAAACTAAAAAATATTTTACCAGTACAATCTCAGATGTATAGCAAATTAAATCTGAAAGTTACACCTTTGTTGAGCTATGCACTAAAATTTGACTGCTTCCAATGTTACACATGGTATCGGTCAAATCTGAGCCAAAAAAATTTCGCATACTTTTCAGATGAAAACAAACACAAAATACTATAACTTTTTTGTTTGATGAGATTTTCACCCAAAATAAAAAAAGGCATGTTTCCTTATTATACATCTATCCAAATTAAGAGCCACTTCAAGTCTGATTACAATATCACTGTTTCAATTTTAAGGAAAACTATTCATATTACAAAAAGCACGTCAAAACGCGTAGTCTACTCACACGAAAAAGTAAAATGTGAACTAAGAAAAATCCTGTAACTGTCAAATTTGCCCTTTTAAAGCAGCCCAGTATGTGGCAAATATGAGAATGAATAGCTTTTGTACATATATGTGTCATATACTTTTCAGTGATCATTCATTTATGGCTACCCTAGGTAAAATGAGCCAAACAGCTCTGAAAAGTCCAATATGTGAGCTTCCTAGAAAGCTTATGAGTCTTTCTGGAATTAATATTTCACTCAAATCTTACAGTTTATAGGCATTCAGTGCACTCTCTACATGAAACAGACACACCATGACCATTTACACTACACAAAATCTTACATTGTGTATCACAGCTGAGCTTTCTGACAAAAACAGCCCCTATCTCAATAAATAATGATTTTAGAGTACATCACTGCCTGCTGAATGTTCCAAACTGGCTAAATTTCTGCAAAAACCTTAATAAATATCAACCTGAGAAACTACAACTGGTGCTCCTAATTTTTCCGGTGAATAATATCAATGGAAGTGACCCTTCGTGCGATCGAACCAGGATCTTCGGTGTGACTGGAAGGCCTGCGCCGAACAACATCTGAAATATGAGTCAAGCTAGTCATAATTTCTTAGAATGAATACTTAATCAGTTTACATGATTGTATGTATGTGCAAACTATAATTTCAAAACAATCTGACTGCAAAGAAAGTGAGAAATGCAAAAGAAGTGCCCATCAAAGCACCTTTTCTATGGATATTTATATCACAATCTCCTTTCCCCATACTGAAACTGTCATAATCACATGATAATGTAATATAAAACCTCAAATTCAAGTCTTATACATGTAAAATGTGTCATAACAAACAATCTGAATAACAAAACTATCAATCACAAAGCAGTCTGTCCAGTCTCCTTGCTTTAGTGACTGCTAGATCTGAAACAATGTTTACTGTTTTCAGATAAAATTAGCTACAATCTGTACTGAGTATTCACACTGGGAATACACAGTACAGCATCAACTACCATGTACAAATTCCTGTCAAATTTCATGGTAACTGATTATAAATGTGATCTCACTACCACACATGGTGTACAAAGTAGTCATTATGGCAAAACTGGCTGAGATAATGTTATTCCACTACATTTCTATTTTCTAGCTTTTTTTTCGCTTGCGGGTGCAATTAAACGAAGTCTATTAAATTTTACAAAATCTCAGAAAGTACCTGATCTAAATTAAAAGCATCTAAAAAGGAATTATTTACCTATTCACAACACCGAACAATTGTCTTCGGTCAAATCTGTGAAAGCTGCAGACATATATGTACAAAGGCGGTCAATCCCCGTCTATGCGACAAACTTCACATTGTCCGAGCGCTCTCATTTCAGGTTTTCAGGTACTAAAAGTGTAAGACATCCAACAAAATAAGTAAATATACAATCCAGGACCTCAGATATCATGATTTATGCTCAATTAAGCATTGAGGAAACCAATATGCAAGTCTAGTGTGTGAAAATCTGCCTGTTTTCCTTCAAAATCAGTTAAAATATGCTAATTTCAGGCCTAATCTGCTCAATTTTCAAGTCCTTGAACTGATTTTTCTTGCACATATCATGCTTACACATATTTTTCTATTCAGACTGTGTGTACTGTGTTAATTCAAGTGACCAAATGAGCAATTTAATGTAAACAAGAATAGAAAAAATACATATCTGACTTAAGGTCAGATTTCCTCGGCCGCAGCTCAAATTTCTAAAAAATCAAGAAAATATCACATCGCGGCATTTGTAATACCCCATTCTGTTTAACGCATACCGGTTTCAAACAAAGAACTTATAAAAATGCATTTCATGCATGAAAACCCGCAAAATTAGAAAATATCCAGAAATATGTAAACTGAAAGTAGGATTTTTCACATTTTTCAAGTACATATACTTTTCACCCAAACTTAAGCAATTTCAGCAAATGTAATGATTAATCTAAATATTTACCAGATTTCTATGCTTACCAGCCATTTACTGTCAACATTTTAGCCTTGTATAATGAAAAATGACAAGTATATTGACAATTTACTTTCTGATAGTTTCCATCATATCAGGCCCCAAAGTACAATTAATTTCCCATAGGGTTACATACAAATATATCAATGCAAGGCTTTGACACAATGTTCTGAAGACAGATGCAAATACCTTCTCTTTAGAAATCTATCCAAGAGAAACACAAAAATCACTTTGAAGTGACTGTTGACCTGCTACTTTTCTCCTCACATCTGTCAGAATGAATACTGTATTGCATTTTTACAAAGTGAAGCGGTCCAGCCTACTTTTTGTACAAATCCGCAGACAGTCATTTGCACAAGAAACCATGATTTTCCAGATTTTTTTACCCCTTTCTCTTCGTTTACATCAGATCTATAAAATTTGGCTACTTTCAGAAGCTCAGAATATCTATTTACAATCAAATCCATCATGAAATGAGGGACCTCTTTTCTCTCGGATACACTTCCTTTAGTTGGGTAACGAAGGGCAGGTAACTGTACCTTGTTACCATTTGTTTCTAGCCAAGTTAAGTGAACATCCCTTAAGCAGCTCATTTCCTATTTTATGCTTTGACAGCCTAAACATGCATAATTATTCAAACAAACTTGAGGGTTAAGTGACGATATATCATGCGGTTTATGAACAGGCACTAACAGTGTTAGAGTAACCTCCTTTGAACAAGATTAAAAGAAAAACTTATTATGACAAGTTTGATGAAGATCTGTCAGGAGAAGCTTCCGGGAAGTTGCTTACAATTGCTTACAAGAGATTATGTTAGCTCGAGTGAACTTGAAAGGGGCTAAGTGTTTTCATTTGATAAAATTCGGAAGAGGATATTGCAGTGATGATTCAGAAAAGATGAAGCTCCTCTCATGAGAAGAAGTCGTTTATTAATAAAGCGTTTCTATTCTTAGCTATAGCGGTCACTAAAAGAGGCGCATTGCCCTATTTGAAGAATTTTGAAGAATGAATTTACAATTATGATGAAGATCCATTGAGCGATTCATGAGAAGTCGTTTAAACATTTTTTTAAGTCATCTCCAATGGCTCTTGAAAGGGGCCAAGTGTCCATATTTAAACAGGATTAGGCGATGCTACGGACAAAGTTTGACGAAGATTCATCAAGCAGTACATGAAAAAAGGTCGTTTTCATCGACGAACTGGGTAAAAGTTAAATAGCTAGAAGTTTCTTCGGGAAAAAGCTAGACGTCAAACCGTGATATTATGAGAAATTTGATTCTTTATGTTTCAATGGATTGAAAAAAAAAATATTTGTATGTTCCATAAGATGTTGTACGAGGTAAATCTGCACCGAAAATGAGGGAAATGTACAATTATATTTAATGGAAATAATCTCCTCTTATGAATAATTTTGTTATGTATAGTGACATGCAAATCCAAAAACAAGGATGCAATACTAAGTATCCTATCTATAAGTTGTATTTGGCTGAAATTCCCGGGGATAATAAGTGTCAACCGTGGAGCTACCAAACGGGATATTTTTATTAAAAATGTGAGACGGAAATTCACATTGTTTCGTTTAACTATAGTTTATTTTTTTTTTATTTTATGGAAAAAAACTTTATTTGAACTAATGCTTAAATGAGCCCCGCGATGAGAAAATCAAAATAGTGGGTTTGCGACCAGCATGGATTCAGACCAGCCTGCGCATCCGCGCAGTCTGGTCAGGATACATGCTGTACGCTAACAGTTTATTTAATTGCAATAGACATTGAAAGCCTGGATGCGCAGGCTGGTCTGGATCCATGCTGGTCGCAAACCCACTATGTTGGTTTTCTCATGGCGCGGCTCAAATAAATGCATTTGAATTCTGCTGTATGTTTGATCTTCACTTAAAAAAATGTAAAACCGTTATAGTTCAAGCTCTTCTCTACAGGCTGAACAGTTTTATAATCAAAATATATTGTCCAAAATTTCCGTTATCAACGCATTTAAAAGCTCTGCAAGGCTAAGTGTTGTCATTTACGAACAGTTAAAGGCAAAATTTACTGACTTTGTCTTTTTTTTTTTTTTACGGAACGTTTTTATTTTTTCATCTATTGGGGCCCAGTTTGGGGCCAAAGTCACATGTACTCAATAAACGACTAAGTATATATTGAAGTTAATGGGAATGGATTTCAAACGACCGTACAGATTCACTAAGATACTCGATACAACCATTAGAAACAGATCAAGTAAGTACATAAGTGAAAAGTTTTTCAATCAATAACAGACTTAAAGGCATGTTGTATATTCTACCATTCTACCATAAAGTAACGAAGAAATCAAGGATATGCGAGACAAATGCTTGCAACAACCATTCTTTTAGGCCCCCCCCCCCCCCGGGGGGGGGGGGGGGGGGGCTCCACCTAAAAAAGTCGGAAAGTCGACATATGACCTATAATTGTGTCGATGTGACGTCACATCAAACAAAAACGAAAAAGATGTCACAGAAAAATTTGCAAATAATTTCTAGAACAATCTTGAAATTAGACAGGGTTATGAAAATGTTCAGTAGAATGTAAGTTTGATAGAGAAGGACTTGCAGATTGAATGAACAACTCGAACAACTGAAAGGATAATTTTGATTCATATTCATAGCTTAAAGATGAAGTTTTTATTAGATCTAAAGTGACTCCTTTTATGCGTTGTACTCTTAAACAGAGCAAATGTACACATTGACAAAAATTATAATGTTATGCAATACTCATACATGTCCGTGTTTCACGGGTTGTTTCATGAAAAACAATGTAAAAGCAGTCTTACCTTAAGATCTATTTAATATTTCTTAAAAATATTTAAGCATTTGCAATATTTATTAAATAGCCCGCTTAATAGTTTTACTTATTGTATCGTATTTAAGAAGATATTGAACCGATGATTTAAATGTAAACAAACTTCATCTTAATTTACACAAAGCAAGGTGAAAAGGTCATACTGTTTAAGAGTGCTGATTTCCTGATTTACATCACTTAAGTACTCGCAATAAACCTTGCACTAATGTAAACGTTTTACGCAGCATTTTAAAAGAGGAATTTGGACTAAGTATTTTACTTTATTGTGCATTTCTGTTGGTAACAGTGTAACTTGGATTGTGCACGATATGTTACAATTTAACAGAAATGCAAATTTAATGAAATATACACCTTGTTTATGTGGTCAATCTGAAGATGAAGATGCAAATAGATTCATTCTATTTATTATTATTTGGATTTACCTACTTCAATCGAAATTGTGACTCGATTAGCAAAGATTTGTCAGAACATGTATGCAGAAAAAGTGGCTCAGAACTTATTTGTAAGTTCATACCAAGTGATATTCCAGACGGAGTGAAGTCAGTTCATCTTATTAATATATATGTGCCTGGCAGAATCATAGAAAAGGGAACGTTTTCATCGGATAAGTGGGGAAAAGTAAAAGAATTAGAAATTTCTTCAGAAAGACGGTGGACTCAAAACCATGATACTGTGGAAAAATTCGATTCCTTGTGTTTTGATGGATTAAAGAACCTTGAAAAATTGCACATAAGTATATCAAGTTCTGTTGAGTTTACACCGGAGACGCTCAGAGGACTCCCTAATTTAAAACTTCTGGATTTGTCAGGTTGTCGCCGATTTGATATCGATAACCTAATAACTGCTTTGAACGACGGTGAAGCTGTGCCTAACTTACAAAGTCTTAATCTATCACTATTGAATAGCTTCCGTAATGGGAACAGGCTCACTGACAAATTTTTCAAACTTATTTCAAACAAAAAGTTAAAAGAACTTGATATCAGCTCAATGCAAATATTGTTCATGAATATAACATCATTTGCAGAAAACTGTGCGACGTTGGAATATGTCAACATATCAAAAATGATGTTAAGCGATTATACACATGACCATGTAGCCCGGTATTGTCGTAATCTGAAATATATAGATGCAAGTTACATAATATTACCATCAACGGCCTTCCCAGATCGCGGTCCTACGACAAAGATTTTTTCCAACATATTCATACCGTTCGACCTTAACTGGACACCGATAAGACTACTATCAAACATTGAACATATAAATTTATCGGGATTAACACCAAAACAGACTAGAATCTTAATTAAAAACGTTTCAGTGCACATATTTAGTATAAGCAGATTCAATCTTAGAACACTAGTATTAAGAGACAACAATTTTGAAAGACTGGATATAAAAGTTGTCTCGCGGAAGTCAAAATTAGAATCAATTGACTTGTCAAGCTGCAATATTCGCTATCTTCGACCAGAGTTATTGTCAAGTTTTACATTACTGGCACATATTGACATATCAAACAATCACCTGAATGATATGATGATCGAGGATGCCGATATGTTTAGTAATGTCTTCCGCAACTTAACACAGTTAAGTTATGTTAATCTGGCTGGCAATCACCTTACACATTTGCCACGTGATATTTTTAGATATAATTCTCAAATGGAAATAATTGATTTATCGAATAATTTGCTAACGCAAGTGTCATTTGATGTAGAAAGACTGAAGAAAGTTAAAATGGTTAATTTGGCAGGAAATATGATAAAAATACTCAATGCTGCTTCGATGGCTAGACTTAGTAGTTTACTAAATACAAATAACAGAAGAAATAATTCAACGATGGAGCGTTTGCTAATTCTGAATGGAAATCCAATCAATTGTTCAAGTTGTGACTCCCTTTCCTCTATAAAATGGCTCGTTCATTCAGAGTCTGTGGTTAAAGGTTTCTCTGCACTGGAATGTCTGGATGAGAATGCCGACAAAGTTGGAATAGATCAAAATGTTATAGACAATGTTCAAATAATTTGCAACAAGCCAAAAGTGATAATAATGTCATGTATTGCTGTTGTTTTTACAATCGCAACAGTTATGATTTTGGCATTGGTAATGCGATACCGCCGTCGTCGTCGGCAGTACAAACTGGAAATGGAAGACCGTGTTGCACTCATCAGACAAGGTGCTGAATCACATCAGTTTGTAGTATTTCTATCATACAGCAGTAAGTGACGATTTTGTATATAAGTACGTTTAGACCCTCTGAACGAACATTCGAAACATGATTGGGAAAACGAGATCCGTCTGTGAAGGGCCGGATTTTCACTCGGGCGCCAGACTACTGACTAAATACACTCTTCCTGAAAAGTCGTTTTGTTGTAGTATTTAACAGACAATTCAGTCTTAGTGTCACTGTGTAATGAGTATGACCAAGCATTTATGTTAAAAAGCCGATAGTATTGTGATAAGGATCCGTGATACTGATAATAACACGTACGATTTGTACGAGAAGAAACTAGGGTTTTGTGATGTGGAAAATGGGCAGTACGTACTAAACTCTGGAAAATTTATGTACATCTATAGTTGAACTTTGGATTGACATAAGTTTTTTTATCTCGTGGAGAAACTCTGCGGCGAGAATTAGATCGCTGATTCGAATTGCGGTCCCTCCAATTAGCAGAAGGGACTTTAAGATTCTTCCGCACGAGAATAGGGAATTATTACAGAACACTGTGGTGTGACTTAACACCGAAAAATAAAAACAAAGGCATGTATTTTTTGTAGCTTTTTCGTTATAGTAACAATTAGAAAAGCAGTTTATTCTACAGGTTTGAAATGTCGGTTTCTGGTATAATCTAATGTGTGTCTTGTATGGATACATAAGATTTGTGCTTTTTGTTGTTTGATAAATGTTGCAACTTCGATGTATTCTGTAATAATTTAAATTGCCAGAAAGAAGCTTTATCACAGAGTATGTCAAGCGATTGTTTTAAGTTTGAGTGACTATGTAACACTAGCAGAATTCTCGAAGTATACTTTCCTACATATTCAATTTGATCATATGAGAAACTATGTGTTATTTTACAGATTTTCGATGTTTTCTGCACACTAATATTTAATTTAAATAGTGAGTGTATTGTAAGCTCCGCATTAGATTAGCTTCTAATATGATATATTACAGCTATATGTTTTATATTTTCATATATAGTGAACGGAGCCAGTCTATATATAACGTCCATTCTCAATATGAATTTCCAGCATAGATGCCTCCTCACTTCTCCCTCACCACTCTGGGTTCGAAAGCCCGCTTTACGTGTAGAATGCTTTACGGTGAGGAAGCAATACACCTGACTTGAAACTAGCAGGTGGTTCTACCCAGGTGTTCCATATAGTGTTCGGAGTGGCACCTTGGATCCTCCATGAAAAGATGGATAGTCATATAATTTTTAATGGTGTAGGTCTGACGTTAAATTCAACAAAAAACAAACAAAAAACAATAGACGGACTTTTTACTATTGAACTTACATGTAGAATAAATATGAAAATATTCATAATCATGAATAGTCTATAGTGGTTAGGCTATCTGTATACACAAAACTTGTGTTAAAGGTCTCAGACCGTCACCATAACAGACGACCATAAAAGGGAAAGTGGACTAACAGAATGCATAAATTGTTAGCTAATATTTTGAAGTAGATATGTCTTCATTTAGAGCAGCAATAATGTGTATGACTAAACCCACTTAAGAAATTAAGGATGTTTACGCGATAAATGGGGTTGAACATTTTTTATAGAAATAAACATTTAATGCACATGATGATGTTCACGTAATATTCTCGTGATTTGATTCTCGATTTGTTGGTATCAAATTGAATTGAATTTGCTGTAGTCTGGAGTGTCGCCGCGGTTTTTCCTCCCTTTCTAGTGCATTTGCTCTGTACGTTTTGATATAGATTCCAAAACGAGATCAGTTTGTCTTAGCAAATAGTATGATAACTACTCTGTATCAAAGTTACGTCCAATGTTCATGGACATTCAGCTTCTACGAAGAAGCTGAACCCTTCTTCCTGTCATGGTATGTGTTTCGAAATTGTCGAAAGTAAACTGATTTTAAAGGAAATATTGATAAACAGAAAGAACCAAAGAAAATGTTTTTCATTTTTTCATTTTCTATTATTGCCATCGTTTAATCACCCATATAATATATGATTTACATAAATAAATACCATTTTAGATATTCATTAAACCTCAAGATACAAGGTATATGTTACTTTTAGATATAATTTAAGTGATAAACCTAAGTTTTGTCTGCACCTCTCTGAGAATATGATATTTAATGGGGGTAAAAACAGTTTGGGCAGAATTAACTTGTTTTAACTCGCCTAACGTGCCCTTGCCACTACCAAGGCGGCGACGCAATTTTTCCGCAATGTGTTTATTTTCTCTATTTTGCCTATTGTTTTACTTTGGCTACGTTTTGAAATATACATGCATATCGTTCACTTATATATACATGCAATGCAGTTGGATTTTGTTCCAAGAGGCTGGGTTCTTGGAACTTTGTATCCGTTTCTTTGTTTCTATACTGGAGTCACGCATGTCCATCGGTTCGACCTCCTTGCTTCAACTTCATATACGTCGCCAGCCTGTAACTGTATATGTTGTGATTTAAACTTTGTATACTTTCCTCTTTAATGTTGTATGCAGGGTTAAATGTATACGGTGTTTAGATATTAACTTATTGATTTTACCTTGATATTTACTGCTTTTAACTGTGTTCGGCTACATTTCATTTATAAGCGTATTTAGATATTTGTTGGGCATTGGCACAGACGGCATCTCTCACAACCATGGGTCATCATACTAACCAAGTGATATCACGGAATTTTTAAATGCGTCATCACACCACTTCATTCTTCATATCATGTTGTCCTAATAACATCATGATGACTCATCCCAGAGTTAAAAGAGAATATTAGATGAATCATACATTAAATAATCAAGCCATCAAAAGTGCTTTCACACACTTTCTTCATTTTATTTACATCCACAAAACGGTAAATTATTTTCACCTAGGTCATATTTAAGGTCATACAAGGAGATATAATATTTTTTATCACGACTTGGTTTAAAGACAATAATAGCCACTGACCCAAACGACATCGATGAAGTCAATATTTGAATGTCCGCCCGACGCCATAGTAAACCTACTGGATGGGATTTGTAAATTTCTTTGTGTATTTACTTAAATCGTTTTAATTTAGCCTGTATATGTTTACTAACTTTACTGACCAGGAAACATGATCATTAAAGATGGATTTGCAAATTAAGATTATGCATTTTCATTTGTACCTGACAGCAGCATTTAAGTAAAGTAACAACAGAAGCATTTAAACAGAAGCAGCATTTAGGTAACAGCACCAGAATTTGAGTAACAAAAGTATTCAATCAGCAGAATTTAAGCAACAGAAGTTGCATTTAAGGACACACATAGCAGTGCTGGGTAGCTTTGCTTTAAGGTAGTTCTGCACGTTCGGATCAACATTTTTTTCTACAATGTAGAATTTGATTAAAGCCTGATTTTTCCAAACTTCCGAATTCAGCAAATAAAAAAGATATGGTCGTGTGCTTGATTTTTTGCTATACTGATTTGAAAAATAAGAACATCACGTCAGTTTTCATAATGGGAGTCTATGGGAAAATCACAATTTTCATAACATTTTCGCGAATATAACTTTTTCTACAATGTAGATTTTAATGAAACTTCTCACAGTCGTATTTTGTTTGTAACGCCGTTTTTCAACAGGATTTCAGTCATTTAACGGCGGGCAGTTAACCTAACCAGTGTTCCTGGATTCTGTACCAGTACAAACCTGTTCTCCGCAAGTAACTGCCAACTTCCCCACATGAATCAGAGGTGGAGGACTAATGATTTCAGACACAATGTCGTTTATCAAATAGTCACGAAGAACATACGCCCCGCCCGAGGATCGAACTCACGACCCAGCGATCCGTAGACCAACGCTCTTACCTACTGAGCTAAGCGGGTGGGTCTCACAGTCGTAAATAAACATATGACCTATATGGTGAAATAAAATGTACAGGTCCGTGTGCTTGTTTTTGAGATATTTGCCCATAATTAAAGTGATCCGCACATTTTGAGCTGGTTTTAAGCCACTATTATGAATTATTTAACGTGTCAGATGTTTTAATACCATATATTAACTTTAGAAAGATAGTTACGCCGCCATTGTAATAAATTTACTCACGAGTTGCCATAAATTCATAAACTGATTTTCATTTCCGTACGCCGAATCCAGGCTTTATTCTACGTCATCCGGATAAATGACGTTACGCCATCACTTCCGGTTTATCAAACGTGCAGAACTACCTTAACATGATTTTTCTCCACTCTTCCGAAGTAAGACATGCTATAAAGAATCTTAAAATAAGGGGTAACAAGAAATATCTTTAAAAAATTAGACGACCGCATTAGTCAATACACACTTTAAGCTACGAAACGTGCATACACTCTGCACTTTTAAAGTAAAATGTTCAAGATTTTTTGTAGAACATATTTTACAGAACACATATTTTACATCATAATTATATTAGTCATAATCTAGGAAACTTTGACAAAAAAATAAGACTAAAAGGAGGGGCCGAAAAGTGGGGTTAGGGGCGTGAGGGGTGGGGGGGGGGGAGGTTGGGGAGGGGACAAAATGACCATTTTTTTAAATCGTCAAGGGATACGAAATGACCAAAATGGGGACGAGTTGACTGGGGGACGAGTTGACTAGGGCACGAGTTGACTGTAAATCGTTTGAGGGAGATCACTCCGTATCAGAGTGGCAGAATCGAACTCTGTCGTAGAGGATTCAGGTTTATGACGTTTTACAAGCTATTTCCTAAGGAGCCTTGCAACGGATTATACTGTCAAAACACACCCCTTTAGAATACATTATCTTATCCATTCGTAAGCCTGTGGTATTGTTCATTCACTAATAAAAATGTACAGTTTTAATCAGCTGTTAAATGACATTCACCTCAGATATAAACAGGAAGTAAAGATGTAATAAATACCGCATGCGGCCGGAAAAAATCAACTTTACCATTGGCCAAATAGATTCAACGTTCTCACCAATACTTGAAAATGAACCAAACTTTTAAGTGCATTGTTGGAGTCCCATTGACTATCAAAGTTGGTCACAAATTTTACCTAAATTGTCAGAAAAAGAGTAACACAAAAACCAATTAATGAGTAGGTATGTATAGGACATGCATTTATTTTTTTTTAGATAAAATTATCTCGAGCGCACGACATCTTATCCCGAGCGCTCGACATCTTATCTCGTGCGCACGAAATCTTATCTCGAGCGTACGACATCTTATCTCGAGCCCACGTCATCTTATTTCGATCGCACGACATATTATCTCGAGCGCTCGACATCTTATCTCATGCGCACGGCATCTTATCTCGAGCGCTCGACATCTTATCTCGAGAGCTCGACATCTTTTCTCGTGCGCACGACGTCTTATCTCGAGCGCACGACCACCTATCTCGTGCTCACGACATCTTATCTATATATATTAAGGCCCATTTTGTGTATTCAGATCATCAGCAAAAACATACGACTGCCACCGTTTTTGCTTTTGTTTCGTTTATATACTTATAACCGTTTCACGGGTTATTAATTTAAAAACACAAACTGATAAAAAGGCAGCAAAAATTCAGTGATGACGCAAAGGAATACATTTAAGTCTCTGACAAAGATCTAATTATAATATGTAGGTTTCATCCATATATCAAAGAATATCCCCGTTTCCCCTTAATGCATGCATGCAATAACTTTTCTGACAATATGCGGATTGATACTATCAGTCGAACTGCGATTTATTGTTATTCTAACAGTGAGCATCAATAATTATGTTTGTTTAATTTTAAAGTCATAGGATGACCAATTATGTACACTGCTTTTCCAAATGATGCGATACACTTGTGATTGTGGGAAGTTTAAATAATATCTGATTAGGCGGGACCCTAATTATCTACTTGTCCGTATGTTTTATTGATGACATAAATACACACAAAGGACCCAAATATATATAGAAAAGATGTCGTGCGTTCGAGATAAGATGTCGCGCGCTCGAGATAAGATGTCGTGCGCTCGAGATAAGATGTCGAGCGCACGAGATAAGATATCGAGCGTTCGAGATAATATGTCGTGCGATCGAAATAAGATGACGTGGGCTCGAGATAAGATGATGTGCGCACGAGATAAGATGACGAGCGTTTAAGATAAGATGTCGTGCGCACGAGATAAGATGTCGAGCGCTCGAGATATTATGTCGTGCACACGAGATAAGAAGTCGAGCGCTCGAGAAAAGATGTCGTGCGCACGAGATAACATGTCGAGCACTCGAGATAAGATGTCGTGCGCTCGAGATAAGATGTCGTGCGCTCGAGATAAGATGTCGTGCGCACGAAATAAGATGTAGAGCGCTCGAGATAAGATGTCGTGCGCGCGAGATAAGATGTCGAGTGCTCGAAATAAGATGTCGTGCGCACGAGATAATTTAATCTTTAAAAATGTAAATGCATGTCCTAAACATACCACCGTACCTCCCCATTGAATTAAAAGTTTTTTTTTCAAGAATGGATTAAATTATTATAAAATACAGAATCACAGTATACCACTCTTCCAAGAAACAGATGATTTTTATGCAATTTTCTTAATACATGTATACATAAAGAAAGTGAATTATTTCAAACACTTCAACACGTCGTTAATTTCTGTCTCAGACAAAGAAGAAAATGTATTTTATGAGCTAAACCCGTAGGCCTTCCCTTCATCAAAGAGTTAACTAGGCATGTTTCTTCCATCTATAAATTCATGAATTCATTGGCGGACAGGTCATATATTATTCACATTTGTTCACAAATAATAAAGCGTTTTGACAAAAACTGCTAATACAAATATGTTATATGTAATAGTTATAGTATGTGTGAGAGTGTGTTACCAGGATATATCAGAGCTAGGGGTACATCGAGGGTATTTTTCTCTGCACATATCGTCGAGGCCGGTAGGCCGAGACAGATATGTGAAGAGAAAAATAACGAGATGTACCCCTAGCTCTGATATATCCTGGTAACACACGAGCACTACATATTATAACTGTTTTATCGCATAGTTTATCATTAAAATTTATATATCATTTTCATTTAAATTTGTTTATTATTATTTTTACTATTTTGATTCCCTTTCTGCGCCTCGCTGACTGAAACACTAAAACTTCTGTTTTAGAAAATGTGTTCCCCAGATAAAAGTACCCAACAAATTTCTGCATTGGTTTTAAATCTTTGCATTTCATTGGCCAGACATATTGTAAAACTTGTTGTTTTGTTTGTAAAAAAAAATCAAAGAAAAAGAAACATTTGAGAAATCTCAGAATTTCATATATTTCATGTATTTCTGAATTTGGCAATAGCTATCAAGTTTTTGAAATATTCTAGTTTATTTATTCTTTTACTTTATAAATGTAGGTGTTTGTGACAATTCTTTCTCTGTGAACTGTAAATTGGGGCTAAAATCATCTTTTCTTTGAAAGGAAACAATTATACTCCCTTGATAGGACCTCAATAGAGAAAAAGTGTTCCGATATATATCGGAACAGTTTTACTGTGCTGATATATATCGGAACACTTTTTTTCTTATGAAACTCCATAGAGATTTCCGTGTTGATATATATCGCAACAGTTTTGTAAGATATCAGCACAGTTTTGTAGTAATAATGTGTGTTACTATGTATAACATGCTGCAAAGATCAAAGGAAAATTGCCGCACTATGCGATAATTACATGTTAAAATACCCCATATGATTCAGGTTACATCAAAGCAATAAAACTCCCATTCACGCTTCCTCTAGAACCTTGGATGATACAGATTCATGCAATAAATGCTAAGCTGATGGCCTGAGAAATACTGGTCTGAAAAGTACTGGAAGTACTGGAACTGGCTGTTCTAATAAGACAGATGTTATTGTAAACACATGCCAAATGTTAACTGTTCATCAAAAAGTTTTTATATTTGAACTTTTAAATTCTTTCTCTTAGCAGCTGATACAGGAAAGTATCATGAATTTGTATAAAATAAAAGCAAAATTTCCAAAAATATCAGTTCACTATTTAGTGTGTCCATAAGCAACGGCACAAGCAATTAAGCACCTAAAGCTGTAACAGCATTTGAGCAGCCGGAGTAAAAATATGCAAGTAGATCCTTTGGAACTCAAACAAGCAACATTGAAACAGAAACAACATCATCATCATCAGCAGCAGCAGCAGCAGCAGCAGTACATAAGCAGCAAAAACAGCATTAAGCCATAAAGCAACACTATTTAGGCAATAGATGCAACATTTTAGCAGCAGAACCAGCATTTAAGATATTCCCAGAACTTCTGTAACGTCCAAGAACCTAGCAATATCATCGCGCCCTCTTTGACTCCTGCTTTACTGATCAAATGCTACCGTTGTTGCTTCAATGCTGCTTTTGTTGCTGCTCAAATCACAGTATCATATGAATTTACTTATTTTAAACCGTCAGCACTTTTTTGAAAAGTCAAAAAAGTACACTTAAATGTCTAGAAGTTAAATTTATATACGACCGAAAAACTACATGGCAAAGAAAACGATAACAAAAACAAAATAACGTCGTTGTCGTGCTATATCTAAACAGAATATAAATAAATGTGTGAAATTTAACCTCACTTATCTAAACCTCTGTCATCCTATAAATGATATATTCACACATTTGATAAAAACACACATTCTATGTGCATTTTTGTTGCTTTTCAAAAATGGGAGAGGTAGTAAAGTGAATATAATTATAAAAGCGTGTGATTCAATATTTTTGAAATTCAACATAGCTGTTTGGTCAGTATAATTATGTAACTTATTCCCATAATGTACAGTCTATTCGTTGCGTAGAGGTATATCAGAGGTAGATTAAATAGTTGTTTCTGTTGTTGACTTTAAATTTGTTTGTCAACAGTAGCCGAATTACAGCTGACCGAACTAACGTGTCTGGATACCTTACCAGAGTCATTTATTTTGTTGTGGGCCTACTTTACGATGCATGGCTCGATGGCTGTGTTTTTGGGTGCTCTGTGCTTCCGGGTAATCTACCCTTAATTTTATCTATGACAGAAGAATCATCACGGTGTTTCAAAGAACTTTGGAGAAGGTAGATTAAAGAAAATAATCAAATATTGCACTTATTGGAGGCTGTAGAGAAAAAGCTATTTAAAAGACAGTTACGATTAGGATGTTCTATTATTTTTAACGGATGAAAGTAGAAAAAGTAATTCAAGGGCGTTTAAATAATTATTTATCTCATTATTTAAAGCTAGTGTTTCTTAGAGCACGTATTTGAGATATTATTAGTATTTAAAATATATTGAAAGAAATACCAAACAAAACATAAAATAGAAATTACTTCCATACTTCACGCATTTTAAGACCGAATATTTATGTGGCCTGTTTTAGAATTTTTAATTAGGAAAAGTTGGCGGAAGACCATCACGCAGGCAGGCATCACAGAAACAAGTGGACCTTATACTGTAAAGGTATTAAGTTACAATTTAACAACATTTTGTACTTTTTTTTTAGTTTTCCTACTCATTGTAAATTGTTCGATCCCTATTACACAATGTTTGTTTTCTCGTTTCTTATAAAATACATCGTAACTGCCCCTCTCCCCTTTTATAGATATCGGGAAACTCCAACAATCTGAACTTAAAAGCAAGTTTTAAAACTGCATCTAGCCTTAGCATTAATGTATTTCTAATTTCCAACTTACGAAGGCAAAGGGAGGTAATAATATTTGTATATATGTGCATTTCTAACAAATATGTGCTAAATATGTAATTGCCAATGCAAATTTTTAACAATTATAATACAATATGTCTCAAATTATTCTTTAGGGAAAATAAGTTTATAAACTCTATATGTTAGCTTGGTTCGGCAATAAGGATAGGAATGCCGGCTACATGTATTAAAGAGCGTATGACGTGTATAGGGTGTGTAAAATGTTCGTACCTAATTAAACCGTTAGCGATTTTTCTCTTTTCAAGATAGTGTATATATATGCAGTGATGTGTTTTAAGATTTGAACACAGGAGATATATCAACTAAACAAAGTAAAGTAAAAAGGTTAGAAATTGCAAAATTGGATTTTTTAAAAATCCATTCATTTTCGCGTAGACTCTAATTTGGAAAATTTACTAGATCTACCCTCCATGCAGTATATAGATGTTTTCATACGTTCCGTAATTCCTATTCCTATTGCTTTATGGAATACATCATTTTTTCTTATCAGTGATATAACTTTAGAAGAAGACGCAGTCGGATTTGAAACAAATTGAATTCGTCCGAAGTGACGCTGTTCGAAGTGAATATTTTTTAACATGATACGTACGCGACGAATGCTATCAGGAGAGATAATTGAACAAATGACATAATGTACATTATCAAATGTAATACTCATTTCAAAGTTACCTTAACATAATACGAGCCTGCAAGGTTTCAGAAATCTGCAAATTTATTGGTAGCCAGTATTTTTGTCTGGTAACCCGAACATTTAAGTTTATTTGGCAATGGCCATTTCGGTTTATTTACTAAGTGCTTGTATACTACAGTTGGATGGAATGCTTAAATTAATATACGGTTTCAGAATTTTAACCATATGCACATGCCGTTATAGATTTTGTTCTCTTAGATAGCAATTATCATTACTAATTTTTCTCCTTTTTGTCATTGTAATAGATAAAACTACATGTATTTAATTATCTAATTATTGCAACATGACAGTACCATAAAAGGAATGTCAATCATTTTTTATAAACTTGCAAATTCCTTAGGGCAGTATGAATTGCAATTTATCTCATAAAATTATTTAAAGTCAACAAGTATTTCTGTCTGATTCTTAACATCTTTTAACGCCTAGTTTAATAAAAAGGACTAGAACGTCTCTCTCACCTTTTTGGCACTGTGTATTCACTTATCCGAATTTATATTTGTCCGAAATTCTGTTTAGTTTCTGATATGAACTCGCCGATTTTTGCTAAATCATGGTCGATGTTTTGCATGTTATACAAGTATTTAAATTGAAAAGCATAAACTCGGTGTAAACACTAAACTGCCTCAAAGTCAAATGTCTCCTCGGATCGCTCGATAAATATTGAGGTCAGCAAAAATGAAAGTACACTTCGGCAGGTGGCGGTAAAATGACGTAATTTTAAGACTGGTTTGCATATTGGTTTGAACACTACGGATCAGTGACTTTGATGTTATTGAATCAGTCTAACCTTTATCTTCGGTTAGCTATGCAACTGTACGATTAAACGGTTAATTGTTTGCCGACTGTAACAGTAGGTGGTAAGATAATTAATGCCTCGGACGTGTATCTCCCGATTATAGAGAACTATCAAAACTATGTTTGAAGACTACAGTATTGATTTCTGGGCTACTCACTATGTAGTTTCAAGGTAGCCCGGCGGGCACGCTCTGAAAAAAAAAATAGTAGCCCGACAGAATTTCCCGGGCTCCGGACATGGGATTTCTGAAAGTTTAAAATTAATACACATTACCTATAAAATACATTTGGTGCTGGCTGAATTGTTTCTTTGCGTCACAAAACTCACCATTCTACGGCTCATCGCAAGAGGAACCTGGTTACGGTATAACAAGCCTTAATCATTTTAGTATTTGTTTCTAAAATGTCAGTTTATGCCTCGGATGTCAGATTTTTTCGTATGTGAGAGCTGCAGACCTAGGCATTTCAGAGATATTTTTTAATTTAATTTCGTGTTATAAATGTTGATTCTACGGAAGCGTGAAAGGGCCACAAGTGTCTAATACGTTTTAGTACGTTACGGCTATGGAAAGAATACGCTATGAAAATGTGAATGTAAAACATGTTGTAAATGGAAATGGTGGAGCTTATGTTCAGTAACAATGTTCATCGTAGACATATATTTTGCAAGTTACTTGCTTAGGTATTCAAGCATCTTTCAATATGACAAAAGATTCTTGCACATCTATCCAACTGACATTTGATACGTTTTTATCAAATTTGGTTGCCGTTTTACTACCACTTATTTCAGAAGCCAGATGTAATATACTGGTGGAAAGGTCGTCACTTTAGGTTTACAATGACGACCTGATCATGAAACTGGTTTGTTTGTAGAAGCCGAAGGGGCTTGTTGTCATGACACTGTCCAGGAGCCCAGTTAACAGATTTTTTCGACTTACCTTGCATACATTGATATTTACTATAGAACAGTACATTCAACGTGTGCTCATACTGTTAGTCCACATTATTGGTAATGAACAAATTACTAACTATTGCATCTAACGACACTATGACTCGATTATACGGGTAATATACCACTAAGATATGTTGCTCTTTATGTGTAAGCGTAACATTTTAACACAGGTATTTTTTTTTGCTTACTTACCAGAATTTCACTCATTTGTAGAACTTGATTGCGCAAGATCTATATACCCCTTTCAGAAAGATTAAGCTGACGGTTAATCAGTTTACCATGCAGAGAAACGCACGACAAACTTTATTCAGTGAAGCATACAACATTTTTGCAGCTGAAACGGCGATCTGCATAGTGTTTGTCGCTCTACTTCGTGTGTTTTAAGCTTGTGAATTACAATAAGAGATGTATCGCTTTGAAATCGGTGCAGTGGTAAGGACAGGATGATGATCTCAATTTAGACAGAAATTAAAATTTGACATTGCAAAAGTTAATACACATGACCTATTAAATACATTTGGTGCTGGCTGAATTGTTTCTTTGCGTCACAAAACTCATCCTTCTACGGCTCATCGCAAGAGAGAACTGGTTACGGTATTACAAGCCTTAGTAATTTTAGTATTTGTTTCTATATTGCAATGAAAATATATGTGTGTATTAAGATTATTATTTGCACTCGGAAAAAAAACACAATTCCCACAGGGGTCCGTAACGGGTATACAATGTATGGAGATTTTTGGAACTTCGTCAAATCGTTCATAGGGTCCTTTTTGACGTTGTCTAAAAATGTCAGTTTATGCCTCGGATGTCAGATATTTTCGTATTTGAGAGCTGCAGACCTAGGCATTTCAGAAATATTTTCAAAATTAATTTCGTGTCATAAATGTTGATTCTACGGAAGCGTGAAAGGGCCACAAGAGGCTAATACGTTTTAGTACGTCACGGCGATGGAAATGATATGCTATGAAAATGTAAATGTAAAACATGTTGTAAATGGATAAGATCATGTTGATGGAGGTTTAAGTCTGCCTTCGGTATATTTATCGGGGTTTTTTAAACGCCGATTGAAAGTTTTAAAAATGGCGGCGGTAATACAACAGCGTGACACGTGCTATATATATTGGACGTCCTGCTATTATCAGATAATGTTTCGGCGGTCTAAACTATAAGAAGGTGTTTTTTGTATAATTTTGAAGTTAAGACACAAAATTAGTTCAACATGGTCATGATTATACTGACAGAAGGGTCGGTTACCTGAATCAAACACTTTTAGGCCTTAGGCCTTATTACGTACGATGATTCACGTGTTAAACAATGGAATATATTGTGTGTATGCCAGGCACTTAATAAGAATTTAAATGTTCCATTAAAACATGTCGAATATATTCGAATATGGCAAACCGAATAATCGGCTATTGATTTCAGTATTCATTCCCGTCCCTAATAATTAGAAGTAATTATGGCAGAGATCACACTTAGAAAAGAAAAATGTAAAGTTTAAATCATTGCATGCCCTAAGGGAATATGTGACATTTTTTGTGGTGAAATTTGTCAACAAACAGACGATATTTTTAAAGTGTTAAAACCCACACAATTTCACAAGGTAAAATTTGTTGAGAAAGCTATTGCTGGAGAGAGAATGATCTCTGCTATCCATATATATATGTCAAAGTACATGTATAGGAAAATATCTAGAAAAATGAGAAAATGCAAGAAAACAATTTCAGGACTGTTAGATGCATGACTGTGCTATCAAGTATAGCAGGTAAAATAGATAGCTTACTTTTCTTTTGCACTGGTAAAACATTGACAGGATTATGATTTACAAAAGGTTTTCACGCAAGAATAACATTCTATAAAAAGATTGTTTCCCTTATGTTAAGAGGGCTTAGGGTAAATATCTAGGAAATAGAAAAACAATACTTCTGTATTTTAGACACGGACGCGTAATGTCTTTTAAAAGACAACATGGTAAAGCAAAGAAATTTAGATATAATTTACTCGGTCCGCAGTTTGTTGTAGGATCATTTATTCTACGTGCAGGATAAAACGGAATGAAAATCGAACGGTTTCAAGACATTTCTGACATCGTGATATCTGATGATTACCGAAAGGATGGACTAAAAAAAAGCATAATGACCAGGATTCAATTCTGAACTGTAAATTTGTAGATTTATCAATTCACAAAATGTGACGATTATAGCATGAGAGTAAAGGGTTGTCGGCAAGATATGATATCGTTACGCAGCTTGATGGTAGTGTATATATAACTAATGATCCAACTTCAGTTTGTACGCGCATTTCAGATCTCTTAAAGCAGTGGTCCTTCAATAGACGTGGTATCTCAAGCAAGTTTGTATGTACTTAAAATTGAAAATCCGTTTATAACACTGTACTTAAATTGAAAATTCGTTTATTACACTGAAAGCTACCTTCAATCCTACTCCACATCACCCACTCTTTAATGCAGTTTATTAGTACAAGCATTTCTGTTCCATACGCATATTTGAAACTCTAGGATATGAAAATTTTACAATATTGTCATTCATATAAAAATAGATAATGCAGAAGCGAATTTTATTTCACTATTATATATATATATATATATATATATATATATATATATATATATATATATATATATATATATATATATATATATAAATTATCAACATATTTTTACCACTGCGACAGATGCCAGGTTAGCATATTTTGATATCATTTTATGATTCTGACACACAAGTAAAGATACTCTAGTAGTCTTCAAAAGATTTTTCAGATGTAATACTGTATCAAATTTTCGACCAAAAATGTTCACTCATTAAGATACACTTCGTTTGATATCAAACACTCCTACACGCAAAAAATACCGACAATACTCCTTTATGCCTTATTTGGTTACTGGGATCATATTACTTGATAATATGGGCATAAGTTGCAGTGTCATTGCATTTGTAAAAAAATAGAATGGGAATAAAATAGCACTTGATAACTACTGTATTCTAATACTGTAAATAAATTAAATAAATGGATATTAAAGTTTTCAGATATGGCGGGAAGACAGCGTCTTGTAAAAATTGGACACGCATTTAGCTTTATACGGCGAGCAGTACCAGAATAAGGTTCCAATCAAACTTATTCTTTAAAGGAAATTATAAACTTAAACTACTCAAATTTGAAATTTGAAGAAACAAAATGGTGAGGATGTAGGGTGTGTACTTCGATTCATTCTCACATTCGTGTTAAAAACAGTAAATTGTGAATTGATATGCAATTATAGCTCACTATATTTATGGTGTGTACTAGAGAAATCATTCTCACATTCGTGTTAAAAACTGTACGTGGTTTCTGCTATAAGGTTTGATATAGTTAACCTAGTGATGTACCACTTGAACGTTTAGTACGTTTGTAGTTTACTGAAATATTCAATCATAGCATTAGATAATGTTAGAAATTACACATCACATGTATTTACCTTGGCTGAATATAAAAACTAACTGTGCATGTAGAACTTCACTATTACATGCCATGCAATAACGATTACAAGTTTTTATAGTGGTGGTATATGCTTACTGTAATAATACTATGTTGTTATACATTTACTAAATATAATCTATCTTGAACACTGGTTATTCTTTTTTCCGAAGCTAAAATCTGGACATATTAATACAACTTTAAGAAGTCAACGGCTAATAAATGCATGTTTTATTTCGTTTTTTTTCCTGCAAATATGTGTTATAGTGTTTCATATAACATACTTCTGACGCCTGAAGAGCAAATTTATGTCGTTATTCTGTATTAATGTTAGTTTTTGTCATGTTTCTTCATCTTTCTTTCGTTTTCCCATTATTTTGTTGTTCTTAGATATTGCATTAAAGTGCGCTGCTTATATTGAAATATAATTATGAAATATAGAATCATACTTTAGAGTGTAATATAGTTTGATATTTATACAGTTATCCTCATAAACCATACACAACATTTTCTTGCATCCGCAATTTAACGTGCTACTGAAAGATTGTATCCACGCCTTCCTTCCGCGCTAAAGTCACTTTCGTGTAACAGTTCGATAAATTACTTGATGTTTAAATTACATTCCTACCAGAAACGATTTGACGTTGTCAAGCAAATCTACGCATAACGAACTGCAGAAATCGTGTCTTATCAAGTTAGTTTTGAACCACTTTTATATTAGGCAATACAATGAAATGTGATAAACGAATAGTGTTACATTTTAGGCCTATTTTTACGTTAGATTTCGTGGAGTTTCAAATGAAACAAATGAACATGAAATGTAAACGAAATTTTTATTACCATAAAATTATAGACAATACAGTTATTATATGTCATTTAAATCCCTCAATCGACAGTGGACTTTGTTGGAGATCAATTTATTTTAAACGCTAAATTATTGTTTTATACCACAAGCAGAAAAATCCTCTTCTGTTGATGAAAAATAACGAGCGTGACGACAGAATTGCACATTAAAGGAGGTACATAAGAAAATATTGTGTTCACAAAGTCATTGGAAATGGGCGGGGTATTTTATAATATCAGCACTTGATTGAAATTTATGAACAGATACGGCTATAACCTATAAGATGCTTCGTTATATGCTTTATAATGTAGTATATTTATGTTAATGAAGAAAGTGTTTAAGCTAACTCAAAGGATTAATAATGATATGGTAAACCTTATTTTGGAAGTTGTTTAAAATTTAACATTATTTCTATTTCGTAAACTGTCTACTTGAAACTTAACCCTAGCTGTACATGGAAGGTGATACCGCAATCCACCTCTAAACGAATATGAAGCGCAAAAATGTTATTTAACTGTTGAAAAGTTTTGCATTAACTGTATGATATTTCTATATTTATTCGGTTTAGTGCGCGAGTGTACCGTGTGTTCAGGGAAAATTACGCACATTTTCCATTTCTTTCATCTCTTTTATATATTTTAACTTAATAATACATTGTAACACTTTCCATGGGGGTAATGCAAAGGAATTAAGTTTTGGCAGCTGAATAGTCACCCAATACTAAATATCTATTTTTCCAAGTAAGTGTATTTGAAATAGTAATTTGTTATTAACATCGCAAATTTAATAGATGTTTTTAATTTTATAAATATTTTTTCCATTGCTTCGTTAAATCTAACTTAAAGGTACAATTTATATACAATATTATGCAAAAGACAAGAACTATTCATTTGCAGGTTTTGAATCTATCTAATAGATTATTTGCATATACAGAGTAAGATTGTGGCTGTTAGGTGAAATGTCTGCAACGTTTGATAATTAAAGAGTTTGACAAAAATATAGGGCTGAATAAAACAAAAGAATCTCAAGCGCAGCTAAGGTAAGACTTCAATTTTATACAAAGTCATTTGTTTAAACGTATAAAATTTACTTAGTAAAATAATTAGTGATATAAACTAATTTGAGAGTGGCTTTCAATTTAAAATGAGTGTAGAATGCGTTTTAATACTGCTGATAAAAGGATTTTCATGTAACAGACAACGAATGGGTAATGTATTAAACTAAAAGTATTTTTTTCTGGCAGGGTGGGGGGAGGCAAACATGAACCGGTTATCTTGCAACTAATCACGCGATTCTAAACGCAAAAAAGCATTTCCGAGCACCAAAGATTGACAAAAGGGCCGGAAACTCATAATCTTAGAATAACTTCATATATGCACCTTCATTAGTATTCAGGGTATATATTATTATGAGGAATTAATGAAGGATGGGAAAATATGAATCAGCCCTGGTTACCATTCTTAAACTTATCTTTTTAACAAAGCATGCCACAAAAAATAAGTTTAGGCTATCAATCTACAGGCCAATAGTCCCGTCCAAGATAATTTGTTATTCGCCGTCTGACAGAATGCAGTTTTTGATCCAAATCTAAATTATATTCTTAAATTCAATGAAAGGTCATATAGTCATGTCAATTCAGCTTTAAACTTTAGTGGAAATATAGTGGAAGACCTCGCTAGATATTACTGCACAAATGTTTTGTACACGAAAGTATATTTTCTATACCAAAACATATAGGAAATGTAAATATTACAATGTCATATTTTAAATAAAATCTTATTGCGGTGCTAGACAAACGTTAAGCCTTCATCAGGATTTGATACGTTATTAAGGATTCTGCTATACAACACTTGGTTGATATCGTAAAATTGAATCCAAACTGAAACCTTGATTTTTTTTAGTCTACTTTATTAACTATTTGTGTCAATATCTGTGTAAAATTATTTCAAAATATCTTATTGTGTAACGACTTTATAATGCCCCGGTCACGAAATATTGATAGATAACCTTTAATATAATCTTGAGTACTAAGTTTGACATTAACGTTCCAGTAAGTTAGCAGGGTCTTGATGTTGTAAACAAGGAGCTCCAAAGTCATTCTTTGAATGAATATTGCTTTATAACGCTATGAAACAATGTGACGTTATTTGAAAATTGCCAGTTAGTCCGGATAAAAAAGTTATTTATAATATATAAAACTTTTGCAACAGATTTTGAGCCCTAAGTGTAACAATTCTTCTTATTGCTGCCAGTCAGCATCGTATACTTTCTTAAAGGTCAGATAATAAAATAACTTATTTGGCCAGACTATGATGTAACCTGGTAGTTCATAGTGCCAGACTACGACGTAATATTGAATTATTTTCTTGACGTTGATTGACGATGAGGTAACGGTAATCTTAACATGACGGCTTCTCCTGATATGGTCTGACAACAACTTACTTATGTTCCAGACATTGTCAGCCAACAAACTTAGTGTGCTGTTCATATGACCAGATAATGACATAATTGTGTTCTTTTTACAATCAATCAGAACATTACTTTTTATATACATCATTATATGCATTGTAATGATATGAATGCCACGTCATTTTCTATGCTGTAATTTTGATGTAATCTTTACAAATAGATTTCTTTCTAAACTGTAGATTTTAACGAATCCTGTCAAGATTATTAACTAACAAATGGTCTTTATTATGGTAAAATAAAATCAATAGTTTGCATGTTTTTGAAATATTTGACTTTAGAGATTCGCACATCAAGCTGATTTTGAGACACTCGTTTCAATTATTTTGACATTTCAACCTTTTTGCAGGAATTATGAGTATATACTTAACGCAATATCATACTATCAAACTGATAAGTCTGACATCCGAACTATACACAATTACAATACTACAAACTACTTTTCAGCCTTAAATACAATCCTAACCTAATTCAGTTCTGCACTATAACTTAAAAGGGAGACTTTGACACTGACCATAACCAAAGTGGTTCGATTGGAATATCAACCGTCTGTGCGTATCTGATCGTAGGTTTACACGACACAAAACTTGATTGCTATTTGAGAAGATCTCATGTCACTATTTTAATAACTGCGTAAATGACCTTGAACCTAGCAACAGCAAAAAAAAAAAAAAATTAAAAAACATTCTAAAACTTTTATCCTTATAATGTTGCTTTGTATTTTGTGTGATAACAATATGTCAATTGCAACCATGAGCTGAAAATCTGAAAATAATACCTTGAATATGAATAATAAAATCATGGGACATTAACATATTTATGACTGTTAGAAAAAAAACCCAGAAAGAATCAGCAGATATAATATTATTTCCTTTTAGTAATCACCTAGTATTGACTCTAAATGAAGTTTTAAGAATTTGTAATACTATGTTGATGAGATGCTTCAAAATTTACGTTTTCAGAACTGAAACTTCTTTTCTGCAATTCATGCTCTCGGTAATATTTTGTGTGCCTTTTATTCACATGGGGTCGGCTAACGGAATATTAGGCTCACAGAGCCAAAGAAATTCCCATAATGTAGGAATTATAACATAATCACAAAATTAAAGTAGGCACTACTTACAGTACTGCAGTTTTACTTGATATATTTGTAATTGATTGCAACAAAGTCCACAATCTTACAAAAAGTACAGAGCTATGTTCTTCATAAAAAGGGAAGTGAACCAAAACAAAACAAAATAAAAAATAAAAGAAATTAAAAACAACTTCGCTGAAACTTTATTGTAGGCTTTAGGTGACTATGTGCTTTAGCTTAAATGTCTCAAACCATGAAGCTTGGACAAAGTATATATATTCCTAATTTCAGCAAAACCTTCGTTTGGTGTTTGATCAGTGCTTCAAAAAGAAAAATAGGCAAACATCAAATGAAGAGAGTTGGGCGATTTTGACATTATAAGTTTTGAACTGTATTAGCGGACAGAAAGTTGAACTTCGCAAAGAGAAATATGTTCAAAAAGCGACTGAGAAATGATGCATATACACTGATAAAATACACATTGTGTATAAACATCAAGTTACTAACATACATCTAGAAATATGTGAAAAAATAAAACCAAACCATTTAATGGACACTGTAACATGATTCTTTTTGTTTTGTTGGATTCAATGTCGCAGCGACACAATTATAGGTCATATGATGACTTTCCAGCTTTTTATGTTAGGGGAAAATCCCCAAGTGCCATTCCGTGCATTATGTAATCACGGGAGAGTACATGGGTAGAACCAACGACCTCCCGTTAAATGCATGGCTTCCGCACATGAAGACTCTAATGCCCCAAGTAAGGTGAGGGGGTAAGTGATATAGGTCAGCAGCCTTAACCACTACGCCACGGAAGCCCTTGTTAGATGAATAACTATATCAACATGTACATGTGTTATAGACAAGGTAGACAAATAACTTTGCACTCACTTTGGAAAATCAAGGTTAGGATTAAGATTAGCAAACAGTTTTCATTTAAAGACGCGCCACAAATTAGCTGTATTCTTTTGTATTTCCATGATGATAATTATACATGCTTTACACGAAGAATATGAGAGATAACTAGTATCTATATATAAATTGACAGTGAGATATATAAGGCTAAGCAAATGTTTTTAATGTCTAAATTTACTATTATTTTAATGTGGTAGTATGCACAGTTCTTGATGTATTAAGGCGGGTTAAGACCACAATAAGACCACATTTCGTTTCAGCTGTGTAAGATAGTTATCATTCTATGTTTATAAAACTATACTAAAAAGAGACTGAATAAGTGTGCAGATCAATCTGTTAAAACACAGGGAAGGCCTATATTATCCACCTGCAAACTTGTAGAAAGGCTATATTATCCTAGTTCTATGAGAATGATTTGCATGAATTTCATGTGGCAGGTAAAACTCTGTCGTGGTGGGTCTTTAACAATTTGCTTCTATCGACAGACAGTTTCCCCTGAGTAGCGACGATTATGACGGAAACCTCCATATTAAAAGGTGTATCCTATTTAGAAAATATTAATTTAAAAGTTAATAATTCAGAGCATGTTACGCAAAACATTTTTTTTGTAAATATACATCTACACAATGTACCGAAAAGTTCTTGCTATCTATGCTTTTTGGCAACCTTATATATGTTATATATAACATCAAATGTTACATTTTAATGCAATTCTTGCTCTCAGTAAATTTGTTCTTTTACAATCTTTAATTTATTTATTACGCAAGTAGTAAAAATGTTAATGTAGATGTGCAAATGAACAATGTTTTTATAACATTTTGGAATATGTTAAGAATATTTAGCTTTGTATTTTTAAGCAATGCTACATATATATTTATATCTATCTTAAAACATGTAGCACTCGTTTATTACTTGGCACTAGCATTTCATTTTTAGGCTGTATTCCATAAATTCTTTGCAGTCACTTGTTTCGAAATAACTTGAAATTTATATCACAAATGCGAAGAGACAGTAGCATTTATTTACAGATTTTGAAGGGTAGTTGTTAGTAAGTGAACAATGTCTGCGGTGCATAGCAACAAAGAATGCGATAAAGGTAATATTGAGAATGGGAACAGTAGATTGGACTTAGCGAAAGACACTCGGGTACAGCTAAGGTAGGAGTTACTCGTTAAACATCAATATTGTACAAAGTCATTTGTTAATTGATAATCTAAACTTGTTTCAATAAAAATGCATTAAGAAACTATTAAAATACAACTGTGATATATGAACGGTATTCTTGTCTTTATAGATGGAGCCTAGCACTTATGAGTTATTTCCGCCAAGTTTGAATTCCGACACTCTATCACTTTTACTTTTATCGACAACTGTTAGCAAATTGTTGTTCTAAAACTATTTTTACACTTTATCTGTCATTCAGTTGTCATTAGAAGCAGCTTTGCTTAGATTGTAATGAAATTCTACCAGGTGCCTGATATTCCCATCGGCAATTGCTTCGCATGAAACATGAAATACTTTTTTGCATAACGGATTATTCAAAGATGAAGAACCAAATGACATCCTTTACAGTAGCGTTATATTAGGCTGTGGGTGCTCTAGATCTTAAATCTTAGAAAAACTTAAATGTTTTTTGTATTTTATTTACTGAAACAACATTTACACAAACTATTGCATTTTATAATGTAATTTATCTAAAACGTAGTCAGTGAACTATATCAACATTTAAATATTGAAAATTTGTAGACGAAAGGGTATACAAAAATTTTACATATGTAAAAAGGTTGAAAATGATACATCAATAACTTTTATTTCAGGCTAAAATATTCATAAATTTTGCATTATTTTGGTGTATGTATGCATTAAAAAATAGTCTTTAACAATGTAACATAATAAGGCCAAATTAAGCAAAATATATCTTTCATTTGTACTGAAAATTTTAGGCTATGTCTTAGTATTTGGTATGTGTGTTTAAACTATCAGCACGTAACTTAAAATCTAGATGTACATGCAGAAGATATTTTGTTCACATTAATTTGATGGTATTACTAAAATAAAGATTGACTCGAGTGTACACGTTTTAGAAAATGTTGCATTTAAAGTAGTCTTGCGCGTTTGCTTACCCGGAAGTGGAGTTTTAAGGTCATTTCTCCAGAATACCTGGAACAATGTCTAGTAATCGTTATACGGTTTGGGGAATCTATCATATCCTATGTATTAAGTGTTGACAGTGAACACTAATGTCATTGTTAATTTTAACAGTACATAAATCAAAGGACTCATCCATATATGATAAATATTTCATTCTTGCAACATGTATTCAAGTATTTTAAAATTCACTTATTATTTTTTTTATTAAGTCTGCTCTGCTATTATTGGGGTCTCTTTTTTTATACTTGAAGCGTGTGACAGTGATCGCATGTGCACCTGTAGCCCGTGCTTTGATTTACTTTATACAAAATGAAATACACAGCATACATTCACCAATATTATAAAATATTACAAATAGAAGTCGACTTCAAACTCATGACAAATTTTTAATGAAATTTTTCTGACTTTTGTAATAAATTAAGTATCAATCATTCATATCACAAATGTCTTCAGTTCTTAATGTCAGGAATCGTTTGAAACGCCGTAAAGCCAAATTTTCAAATAACTACCAGATATAATATTGGAAAGTCAACGTAATCATAAAGGACAGACTGAGGCTCTCTGGTTCTTTATTTGATAGCATCACATAAATTGTTTAATTACGTCATCGTCACTTACGTTGGCGTGTTGCAACTTAAATCAATTTACTATTTTATCATCGGACAAACTGGCATTTTTTATCATTTGACGATGTCAAGATTCAACAGATTGACATAACAAAAAAGAAACCAAGAACAAGACCGTATCATATTTATTGTCTAAACTGCCATCGAATACATAGTGGCATTAAATAAAATTCTATATTCAATATTTGCGGTAAGTGTGCAGAACTACCTTAATGTGTTTTGTTTGATCACATCAGCATGAGTATTCGTGTAGCAAAAGACATGTTTATCTTAAAGTTTCAACAAGGAAGGACAAGGGAAAGGAAGAACAACACGCGAAACCGGACTAATTATTTTCGTTTTCATCTGCTTGCTGGCTGTGATAGGGTTAGTAATTGCAGTTGTGCTTACAAAGATGGATACTGAGGACGCCAAACCAGTCGATGACACTACAACACTACCTAAGGGTGATACCACACCTTATACACCGGGTAGATATACATGCTATTTATAGTTTTTAATATCTTAATTTGCATGTTCTTATTATAAAATGATTTGTCCGAATCTTCATTCAAATTGAGTGATTGAAGAAATAAATACTTAGTAGGAAAATGAATCTTTCCATTTCAGTAACATTTATATATAAGGAATGCTTCTCCAGCACCTAAAGAAACAGGATTATAATACTTATGATAAATCGTTTTAAAAATCATATTTTGACATTCTGTCCTGCCGTTGGTACTGAGATATAACCATTTTAGAGGAACGCGACATTACGAAACATAGAACGCGAGCACTCATTCCACAATATATTCGTGTCGGCGTGTTGGCCTGCACGCCAACAAGAAATGAAATATTTCGTTTATTTGCAATTGCCTCATCAAGACGAAATAAATGTTTCTTTTCTCTAATTGACGTTCACACCTGGACAACTCTACAATAGCTACATAGCCGCACGCGCTCCAACATACCAAAATGTGTTAATAGTGCTATGATGAATATGATGCTTTATTCTGTCGCGTTCTAAGTTTCATTATATTGTTTTTATTAGTTCATTTTGTCAAGAAAACGACACACAGAACTTTCAAATTTTCGTTTTGTTGTGTTCTGCTATATTTTACTTTCAGATCAGTAAATGTGATAATTTGCGTTTTATCAAGCAAAATTATGAATGTTTTCTCATATTTGTTTTAATCAATGCATTCAATATTTGCAGTTTCGTATGCAATTGTTCGAAAGAAAAGCTTGAATCACACGTTCTAAGCACTATCTCCTTTTCACTAATATAAACGAAGGGCGAATTCATTATTTCATATATTTAATTAGAAGTAAAATAAGAAGGAAAACTAAAAGTTATACATAAATATGATTCCTAAAGCAATAATATAATAGAAGAGTTCTTGCATACTATTCAAAGTTGCAAAACTGGCAGTGTATTTGATACGCGAATGTTATAAGTTAAATGATACAGAGCTAACACGTCATTTATTTCATCTGTTTCCCCATTTATCACATACATGTATTATCGCACAAACTTTTACGGTTTGAAAGATGTGTAATAAATGAATGTTATAAACGTCCGTGTTAATATTAAAAGTTCGATACATGTTACTGAAACAGTACACAGCGTCAGCTTTCTTATTGAGGCTTGTGGCGACGTAAATATTGAGAGATGGAATATTTTATCGGACCAGACAATACTGGTAAAAATCACTCACCAGCAAATACAAACCTGTCAAGTAAACAAACAAGCTGGTTAAAATTAGTATTCTTGGGTTTATAATAATCATGTAAATTCACCTATACTTATTATCTTGGAGTAGTCTGATCAAATAGTACAAACTAAAGGCAATAGATAGAAATGAAGAATTTTAGAAGACCCAGGCAAATATTTGTTATTTTAAAAATCTTATGTAGCAGTAAATAGCTGATATGTACTATGTTTAAACAATGTATTGACGTGAACATGCTTAGAATGTTTTGTTTGCAGGGTTAGGGGGTTAGGGGAGGGAAGGAAAAGTGTTAGACGAAGTTGAATCAGGGGACAGTTAGATATTTACAATTTCAGAATCTGAAAGTGGACAAGAAATAAACAAACAAGGAGCCTAATAAATTCACCTATATATATATATATACATGTTTTTAAATCATATAGAGTACGGTTTCAGCCGAGACCTTAGGAAATCTTAACGTTACTATAAATTCAAATTTACTAAAACATGGCTAATGTGTGAATTGAAATCTTAGAAGCTTAAAGCGTTTTAAACTGGCAGTAGAAAGAAATTTATACATCCTTACACATGCATAACGTGCAATATACTTTCTTTATTTCAGAAATATGTTTGACACATGCTTGTGTGCAAGCAAGTAAGTAATGTTTTATTCTTGAGGTGAAATCTTATACTTTAAAAAGCCTTCGGTATAAATCAAGACTACACACAAAAAGTGTAATTGTTTTGGAATGAAGACATTGAATGTACATTTCTATTATTTAAGTCGCCAAATCATAACGCATGGATAGCTTGTGTTTCGCTAAGGACTTGCAGCGAGACACAGAGACAGAAGAATAAAAGATTTGAGTCCAGCATTGTAAGCTTCAATCGAATAGATGACATATATAATGACATAATCATTTATACAGTGCTTAGTATTTAAGTATTCATAATTTCTTTCGACTTTATCTGTAGTCTTCAGGGATGGATTATCTGTATTGTACACTAAAACCCGACTGATTCTTTTTACGTGTGAATTTAATAGTACATGTATTAAAATTTAATTTGTCTAGTAATATATAGGACTGTGATAAAACTGTTACGGATTTGGAATGATTTTTCAAATCTATACACACCTTTCATCTTCTAATGCAGTGCTTCCTTTGTTATAAATATTTTCACTGAGGTCCTTTTCTGAAATGCGGCATAACTATAGAAATTGATGTTGGTAATGTCCTGTAGAATTTTCAATGTAATAAAGCCGTCTTTTTTACAAAGTTTGATAATTCTACGACTACATGTCGTTTTCAAAGTATTACAAGAAGTAAAACCGACACGTTTTGACAATTTTCAACAAGTACATTTGAATCAAATACGTAAACAAAACATAAACGTATAGTAACGAAAGTTTTATCTAAGACAGAATGAAAGCATAGTCATGATCAAAATATGTATTGCACGTTTATGTACATTCATTATAAATCTACAGTTATACACTATAGGTTACTGATGTAAAAATTTAGATATATATATAGTCTGATAGGAAATATTTCTGACATGATCGCAAAACAAACTAGCCTGAATACGTGTTATAAATTGTTGTAAAGCATACGCAAATGTTAATTTACTTATCCTTTTAGAAATGTCTAGGTATGAGTTATTACCCAAAAATAACTTTAAGTGTTAATCATGCTGAGTTAAATGATGTACTAAATTGTAAAAAGACGAAGTACCTTTTGAAACGGTCAATGTTGATTTCCTCTTGTCATAAAAATACATTTAAACTCAGTAAAATGCACATTACGTAAAAATCTAAGAAATGAACAGATACAAATACAATTCGAAGGCAACCTACGGTCTAAGTGGCACTGTAAATCTCGGCGACATATAAGTTGACATACCCGTATATATAAATTGTACTGATTATGTCTGTAAAATACTTTTATTGTGTATCTAGGTTCAAGAATTTTGCAGAATATGGACTTGGCAGTGGATCCGTGTGAAGATTTCTACATGTACTCGTGCGGCGGGTGGAAGAAGAAAACTGTTATTCCGCAAGACAGATCTCAATATCGTGTGGTTAGTGAGCTCGCAGACACTATCAGTATCATAAATAAAAGTAAGTACAAGTAAGACCAACTTCATAAACGCCGTTTGATACACACCAAACTATTGATATATGAGCCGCGCCATGAGAAAACCAATATAGAAGCTTTGCGACAAGCATGGATCCAGACCAGCCTGCGCATCCGCGCAGTCTGGTCAGGATCCATGCTGTTCGCTAATGGTTTCTCTTATTGCAATAGGCTTTGAAAGCGAACAGCATGGATCCCGACCAGACTGCGCGGATGTTGGTTTTCTCATGGCGCGGCTCAAATGTCAAAATCAAAATGCATGTTGTATCGTTGATTTAGTAAACGCCAAGTGTCGGTATTCTAAATATCGCCTTTGAGATTTAACATTAGAAATCAAACCATCGTATTTATTCGCAATTTCAATACAAGGTAGGCACTTTTATTACCATGGAAATAACACAGATGATACCTCATCTGTGATGGTTCGTCAAAACAGACCCGGTAAAATTTGAGATACTTTGTTGATATAATCATTTCAGTCAGCTATCAGAATCCTATTAAGTTTATCCTATTCAGAGATTTAGGTAACACATATTTGGTCACATAATTGTAACTGTCCTTTTGCAACTGTTATAAAGATTGAGTATTTATCTTTATTTCTAACATAATGGTTGCTTTTTACAAAACATATGTATGAAACGTCATTCAACAACAACAGAATACACGGATTTCTATTTGGTCTCTATATAGTTTTATATTATAACAAGATATATATCTATGTCATAAGACACCAAGAAATCTCTTTTTTTTCCTTTGGCTTTAATAGTTTTGATATTATAATTTTACCTTGATTGAAGTTAAGTCACGTAGGATTGTTATGACTGAGATTGGCAGGTCTACAGCCAGCGATGTATTGATGAGTTGAACGGTTGATGTTTTATCAATGTATTACGCCTTACAAGCAATCTAAATTGAATTGTTCGAAAAATTCACTTACAACATCTTGTAAAATGCATAAGACTGACAGCCTGTTGTTACTACCTTTACCAGGGCCAGGCTTCCTGCACACTCGTACATTTTCTTTTCCGGCTGAAGGCAAACACATTAGCATGATATTCACAGAATGCTATATCGTGAACTTTACGATATAATTAGATGCCGTCATGCGAGAAATCTATCTTTTTAACATGTAACGTATAGAAGTGTTTATATCATATTTCATTAACACTGTTAACGCTTACAGCACTGTTTAGCGCGTCATACTACTTGATCTTATATACATACATATTTTAATGTTTCATTTCAGACCTGCTTGAAGAAGATAATACATCATACAAAAATATATCAGCCATATCAAAAGCGAAGGACATGTATGCATCTTGTATTGATTTAGGTAAACTGAACTGTTGGTAAATATTGAATAGAAGAAAAGAGAAAAAAGTATTGCTTTTTTATCGGAGAACGTCTTATTTCAATTATAAACGTCATCATTTCCAATTTAGAATAAGAGCGGATTTTTCATAGTGATACTGAAATTTATTACATTACATTTATATAATATTATTTCTGATTAATCACTTGCCTGAATGTGGGTTCGAGCCTAACTCGGGGCGTCGAATTCTTCATGCGAGGAAGCCATCCAGCTGGCTTACGGAAGGTCGGTGGTTCTACCCAGGTGTCCACTCGTGATGAAATAATGCACGGAGGGGCACCTGGGGTCTACCTCCACCATCAAAAGCTGGAAAGTTGCCATATGACCTATAATTGTGTCGGTGCGACGTTAAACCCAACAAAAAAAAATAAAGATTAAAAGATATGAACAGAAAAGCTAAATTTAACATAATGAAAAACTTTGTTGCCGACTTCATTTCGTAGCCGAGTCCTCTTAAATAAAGAAATCGGAACAATGCAAGATTAACCTGTTAACAGTATATTGTAATTGTAGATTTCAGACAATCATATCGATACATTCATTAAGTCAACATTAAAAAAAGATTTCTAATGCTTTAGTCACGTAGAATTCGCATTATTACAGATTATATCATAATTCTCTTTATAAAATTATTTAGACAAACCTAAACTCTGTTATTCAATACAGGCACACCAACTAAACTCTCATTAAATTGTATATATTATTGCAGAAGAAATCGAACAGGAAGGCTCTACTGCCGCTATACCTTTGTTAAGTGAACTAGGCGGTTGGCCAGTTCTTGGAACTAATCCCGGTGGCAATTGGTCGCCTAACAATTTTAGTCTTTCTCAACTGTTGATCTCGCTTATACAATACAACAACAAGCCTCTTATCCATTTACATGTATTCGCCGATGTTAAAGATTCAGAAAAGTATATCATTTACGTAAGTAACGTTTATCTTTAATTCCAAATATGTTACCTTTAGTGTTCAAAATCAGTGACCTTCTTCCTAGAAGTAGCGCTTTGTATCATTTGCAAATATCGCTCGCATACCGTTAAAGTAATTAACCTGGAATCATACTCACCAGTCTTTATTGTACAATACTTAAAGATGTTGAATATTTATTTTCGGTTGTCAGTAATTGTATGTTTGATGGCGTTTACAGCTTCGCACAGGAAAAAGGAAAGATACTATTTCCGTCTATCTGTTTGTGTGTCTGTCATTGTGTTGCAGCAGATGCCTGGTAAAACAAAGCCTGAGACAAGAGGAGCATAAGTTCCAATAATTTCAAAGTATTAGAAAAGTATTGTGAAGCTTTTAGTTGGGAGTGTGTTGGATGGATAGAATGTTGACGTGAGTTTTTATGTGTACGGGAGTGGATGAAGGGGTGAAAGGATACTTAATAACAAAATCAGTAATAATCAATAGCGTAGAAAAATAATTTTAGGGGTGTTTATGTAAGTTCATTTTTGTTTTAAATGACAAGATACATAACAGGAGACAAACATGCATAATTCCTAGAGATAGATTTGACCAACGCCTTTCATTGAAAAATGGGAATATTGCCACATTTCCTTTAGTAAAATTCATGAACAAACAAACTATCTTTTGAAATAGTGACCTTGTTCAGAATTCATATTTGGTTAAATAATGGCTCCCTATATAATATTTAATAAAAAATCTGACTCACCAATCAGTTATAATCAAAAAGACCCACTTACCGGTTCCGTACACTTTAGGCTAGTTGCATAAGGATATCCGCCCCACCCCAAGACCATTGGTGAAGTGGTAAAAACTGTTGAGTGCCAAAAGACCCACTTTTTCCCTATAAATAACCAAGTTTATATATATATGACTCAAAGTATGGGACACATATCTATAAATATCAATAAATAAAGCAAACAACAGAAGACTTGTTAGATTCCTGACTGCGTTATCCGATATTGTAGGTAATATAGGAAGATTACTTTAAATTCAAATAATATGGATATGGCTAAGATATCAGCTGGATAATTTACAATCTTAGAATTTATTAAACTTACTTGAAATCTGAGCCACATGCTTTCTGAAAAGTAGATGGACAATTCGAGAATCTCTGATTAATGTTTTGAGCGACTATATGCGAAATGAAACAAACATACTGTAAATTCTCAGTCAAATTTTGTAGTTCGGAGCTGTATCAGTTACATCTTTTACATAATTATATTTGTCCACAAAGATGTTATAAAAGTACAGATTCTACAAATGATTTCGAAATGAAATTGTTTCAAAGTCAAAATGATTAAATTTTGAAAAATTAGGGATCACCTTAGTGCTATGAACATTCTGCCTTTACGTCATAAAGATTCTTACGAAGTATAATTGTACTAGACCAGTGTGAAAATATAAACTTTTGAATCTTCACCAATCGACGACACGTATCTTTAAACTCACGGTTTAGATTCGTTCCATAATCAAACTTGTGCAAGATCTTACAGAAGACATTTAATTAGCAGTCCACTATTTCATACATATTGTCTCTGCAGTAAACTTTAATTTTGTTTTCTGGTGCATTATTTTACATTTTAAGCCGGCAAGATCTTTTAAGTGGTCAAGCTGCACAAATAGCCAAAGTTATGATTTTGTTTTATCTTTTCCCATTTAAATAGATGGATCAGCCAGAGTTTGGTCTCCCGGGAAGACTTTATTACTTATTGGATTTCTTATTGCCCGTGCGTGAGGCATACATTACCCTGGCGGTATCTGTCGCAAAATTATTTGGAGCTGATAGTGATGTTGCAGATAAAGAAATGAGAGAAGTTCTGGACCTGGAAATAGATATAGCAAACGTAATTTACACAATTAAGTTTTACATTTTCACTGGGAAGCAAAATGTAGTAGAATATTAGATTGAAACATAGAACACAAAATAGAAAAAGGACAAACTTTTTAAGCGTGAGATGTATTTTAGAATTTGTACATATTGAAATGTGACTAAGTTGACAAAGTATTAAAGTCTTCATAACGTCTGTCACCTCGGAATTTATGATGAGATACACATCAAGTGATACTAATGGGTACTTATAATATTATGTAAATCTGCTAGTTATTTTCATTGAATGTACAGGTATTTCTTAGGTATATATTAATAGCTAGGTTTTTAAACAAGCTTCACATTTTCATTTTGGACGCATGTGGAATCATCAATATTATCACCGTAAACCAAAGTATTGTTATAACTATTTCAGATCAGCATTAGAGCGGAAGATAGGCGTGACAACGAAGCTGTGTACAATAAAATGACAATATCGGAGCTTAAGCAGAACATCACAGAACCAGGATCCACCGACACAATACAGGTACCGTTTCTTTAAATATGAGTTTATATATCAAATATTATGGTAAAAGGGAATAACGACTGATAAAATACAAAATACGTTTGTAACAAAGCTATACCCTGATACTTGCAAAGTGTCTACATGAAAATAAATGTCTACATGAAAACAAAAATACGACAGAAGGCTGTTCGACTGCATAATATAACAAAAGGCCCCTTTTTATATCCATCTATAAGCGACTTCAATATTTTAGAAATTATAAATACTTCATAGCCATATAGTGTCTTTTTGAAAATAAATGACAAAAGGTCAGTCGGCTGCATTATGATATTACATAACAGAAGATATAATCTGGAAAGGAGATCCTCCGGAAGCACCGAGAACAATATAAACAGTGAAAATTGCAGAGTTGGTTTGATTGAGTCTGTTCATGAGCAGTAATAGAAAATGCAACACTGCCCACGCCCCGTAGCACCAACTTAAGCAGTATTCAATCTTCAAATCTAAATGAGTTGAAATCAATGATCCCGAAGTGCAAGAAAACATAACAACGCTGAGATGAAATCGGGGCGACTTTTTACGGCCGCCTTTTTATATTTACCTATATAGTTGCTCTAAAAGCGACTTCAATATTTTGGAAACTTCATAACTTCACCAACTTCCTAACCTGTCTTTACCCCTAATAGTAAGAGGTAAAATGTAGAAATACGATAAGTCCCAGTGATACGGGAGTTATTCCGATTTTTTAAAACAATACATTAAAATTCACTGGAGGTTTTGTTTACATTGCTTTCTTTGGAATCCATTTGCAAGTTTGTGAACCAGCACAACTCAGAGATACACTGTGATAAAAGAAATATCGCTTTACGTACTACTTTCGTTGTTGTAATGGATTACAGTAACCCGCCATAAAAAGTTAATGTGAAATCTCAATCAGGATATAGCTTCTTAAACATATATTTTATGGGTATCTTCTGACATTTTATAGTCGCTAGTCACGCATAGTATGCAGAAAATTATGAAACGACTGTGAAAAAAGGCACTTGTCGAGTAAAATTATCCTAATCTAAACCATCATTCAAGGTACGAGTGTATATGACTGCTATTTCCTATAGTTATGTATCTCTTGGTTAGTTTTCTTTTTACTGTTGTTGTGTAACTTTCCTTAGCCTGGAGGTGAATATCGAGTTGATTGTGCTCAAGGTTAAGAATATCGCGTTAGCAAATACTCCACTTGATGATATTGAATAGTAGCATAATAAATTTTTCGCTTATTACCTTTCTCAAGAAACTAACCTTTCGTACATCAAACAATAAAGAAAAGATTCCCGAGATATGATACCGCTTTTCAAGATAGAATAGCAGGTATAGGCAACTTTGTAATGCTCTTGTATGATGTTTTGAAATACGTTTTTATTCGTTTCATTGTTTAATTTCAAAAAACCTCTTAATATCAGTTTGTTTGTTACAATTCAGCTCATGCTGGGACTAATCGAATCTTAAAACAAACAGGTCTATGTCCAAATGTCCAATAATAACATTTAAGGGTAATGAGAAGATCTTTCTTTCTCTCTTCTAGTATATGGATAAATATTTTTGCGTTAACGTCACATCGACACATTACTAAACAAATGGTAATTGTCTGTGAGGGGCATGTGAGTTAAGCCAGCGAACTTCACTCCTTGTGGTCACGTTTGCTTATACCGGTATTTTCCATTTTAGTTTGATTGGTTAGAGTACATAAGTGGTGTCTTCGATTTGGAGAACGTGAAGATACAAGTGAACGAAAGTGAACCAGTCGTTGTTGAAGCTATACCGTACTTTGAGAAACTGTTCAGTGTGCTTCAGAAACATGGAAAACGGTATTGTCATTCTTTCAAGTGTAATTTATGTTAAAACGTGTTGTTGTGGGTGTGAATTGTACACTATATAACTATCTGTTTCCGTTTTTACACACTTCCTAGCAGGAATATTATACTGACAAGTTTATAATTATATAAATACTACTGAAGTGTAAAACATATTTTGAAGAAAGACTCATAAAAGCATCAGTCGAACTGTAGGAAATATATTAGGAAATTCGCTGGTCCTAATTGGCATAGTAATAAGTTCAGGTATAGGAGTACAATTTATTTTTAAATTTTCGGACGTGTGTCCTTTTCCGTTAAATATTTATTAAGTTTTATATAATCACCTTACATCCGTGGCAGAACAGGAATTTTGCATGAAATAAAAGAAGCATAGTAAACATCAACAGAAGCTTTTTTTAAAAATTTTGGTTGGACTTTTGTGTTGTTGATAAAAAAATATTATTCTTAACACTATACTTGTACATACTTGCCAAATTATTTTTATTTATCATAATGGGAAAGACACAACCATTAACGAGAAAAGCAGTATGGTTCATATATGAGCCATGCCATGAGAAAACCAACATAGTGGCTTTGCATCCGCGCAGTCTGGTCAGGATCCATGATGTTCGCTTTCAAAGTCTATTGCAATTAGAGAAACTGTTAGCGAACAGCATGGATCCTGACCAGACTGCGCGGATGCGCGGGCTGGTCTAAATCCATGCTGGTCGCAAAGCCACTATGTTGGTTTTCCCATGGCGCGGCTCAAATGTTGCTTCATGAAATGCAAGACGAAGCGTTTAAAAAGCTACTATGAAGTTCCCTCGTTTTATGACTATAAAATGGTATTGAGGTTGCAAAATGAATGAAATTATGTCATGATATGGTCTTCTTGTGTTGGTATTTCTATAGCACAATGACAGTGTATTGTTTTGACAGTTTGTGAAATTTCGCAAATATGCTTTAAAGATATTGACAAAATATGAAATATCATAAAGAAAAGTAAAAAGAAACGTATTCCAAATGTACATACAGTGCAACCTCTTTATAGCAACACCCTCTTGGAGATACAAATATTGACTGTTATGTAGAGGTTGTTGTTCTAGAAAGGAAAACTTAATAGTATATTTCAGCTTAGGGAAATTTTGATGTTGTTATATAGAGGTTTTTGCTTAGGAGAGGGCCGCACTGGAGAGGTTGTACTGTATGTTCTGTTGTTACGCGTATATTAACTGCTTTCTAAATGTTACCAGCGCATGGATTTTTTTAACATTTCGTCGCCTCCAGAGATAGCCGGCATTATTATGGGATGAAATACTGTGGGGTTACAGACAACGCATAACGTAATAGCAAAATCATAACCTATAATAATTGATTATCAGTATTCGTATAGTTTATATAGTTTTGTTTTTCAAGTTTAGATTTAGTTGATCCACATAACCCGTTCCATTAATCTAGTGATGTTGTTTTATATGGTGTTAAGTTCACTTTTATAAATGACTTCTTTACTTTAACAAGTTCTCTTGTTTCTTCAACAGCGTAGTTGCCAACTATTTGGTGTGGTTCATCATTAAGCATCGAGCGAGTAACCTTGACAGTAGGTTTAAAGATCTCATAACGGAATACAACAAGGTATAACATGTTTAACGCTTGTCCTTCTCTTTAAAGTACAATTTCATAGTATTATTTCATTCATTTTCTTCAGGAACGTTATCGGCAGCGTATAAAATGTATTTTAAGGTAGACCGGAAAGAGTTAAATATTGTACATAAATTTGTTACTGTAGATTTCATGCAGTGTATAAAATTTGAGTAATTGTTATTCCAAGTATTGCGGACATTTCTTATATCATCCGTACATTTATACGTTTGAAATGATGAACATACTCAGTCAAAACGAGTCTGCTGTCATTTTGCTTGGTTGCATCCTTTGCTTCCGAAGAATCTTCATACAAATTTTATTAAAGCTACTGCAAATTTAATTACCTACCGGCTTCCTTGATTCGATAAGGTCTATAAAAACCTTATAGACCACTTAAGAGGTCTTTAACTATTACCAGACCTGTCCTACTTCTATTGTTTACACGAAAACGTTTATGACGAAACATCTCAAGTGCCTGCCTGTAGCGGGGATCAAACCCGAGTCACCACTGAACCAAATTGTCGGCACACTCACGCAGTTGTCAGAGATTAAACAACATTGTATCTTGTTAGAAAGTGGTTATTTGTGGAAAACTGGTCAAAGTACAATTCTCGTTTTCTGAAAAATGTTCTTATTTTGCTGAACGTCGTTAATTCATATCAAATTAGTGGTTGAAAATTGTATGCCTTTAAATTTTATCATATAGTTTTGTCGACCTGGCAGTCTTTCATTTGTGTAAAAAATTGTGGAGGACAAGAACGACTTTAAACGAAATAATGTTTATTCAAATCATTGCCATGTCAGTGAAAACAGAGGCCTCAAACTACAAACGTCTTAAATAGTAGTACTCATTACTTTCACTGTCGTGAAGATGGAAGGTTTTAATATCTTCTCGATGGGATGCATGCAGTTTTTTTAGCACATTTCGTTCAGTCTTCTTGACGCGCGCCTGATCAGGGTATATTAGCAAAGTATATAGAGTGTCAGCTATATTGCAATAACGGTGTTCCATAAATGCGATGAGTCAATCGCGTATAGGTAAAAAATCACGTGAAATTACCGAGTCTCCATGGGCTACTCTACCTGCTGCATTCCAATATACTTGCGGTCCCAGTAACCTTTCAAATCTATAAATAAAAGCCACAGCTAGTAATTGCTTTGCTATTTTTATAACTGCTAAGTGTCGTCGACGATAGTTAGTAGTTTACAACTGAAATCTTTGCAAGGACGCCGAATTTAACAATTATCAATGTTTCACTATTTAAACCAGACTTATTTGACCATGTACAAGTAGAATTATTTTTTTCTATAAATGTTTGTTCGTATTGTTCGTATGTTATTCCCACTACACCGATTGGTGTATATTATTTATACCGATCGAAATGATATACGCTTGTTAGAAACGCCTAGCCTGCTAAGATTATTTTACCAAAAAATATACAAGAAAACCTAATTACGCTATTTGTGTGTGACGTAACGGGAAAGCACCATTTACTGGCTAACGTGATACAGATGATACGCATTTCTTGTGATAATGTAATCTATATCAATACTTTTATGTATATTTAAGTAGCAAATTAAAGAACAAAATAATCTTAAAGTTTCTTGAAATAATTATGTAAAAAATATACATATGAAATAACATTATCGTAAAATTCTGACTAATTGACTAGACGCACATAGATCATCTCAGAAAAAGACTATAATCTTCCAAATATTTCCCCAAATGTGCACGGATTTTTCATGCAATACAAAATGTCATGTCCTAATTGCTGATAAATATATTTTTAGGTGTGTAGCAATTGGGCATTTTGTTATATAAATAGTTTCCGATAAATTATAGCACATATTGTCTTGTTCTTTCTTCTAATAATACATACACGTTACAAACGCTTTACAAATCTAAAACCAAGCTGGACTATGAAAAACAAAGTAGTATGTAGTAGGTCAGTTATCATTCTCGTAATAGGTGTGCATAGTATTCACAAATCCCTAACAGCTCTATAAACACAATGCAGACCTATTCCTCAAGTACCTAGAGTCGACTTTTGTATTTGACTTCATTTTGTCCAAAATATGAAAAGTATGTTTTTCCATGAAAACTAAATGCAAATAATAGGGTTTGACGCCATTAATCATATTTAAGACTATGCATGTTTAACTAAGTGATATTGGGAAATATACTTACAGATAAACAAACCAGTTAACAGCATAAAGGGAACATTTAGTCACCTGTATGTAAAACTTACAAAAAAATAGTTTGGGAGTATTACGTCTTTCCGATCTGCTGCCTTCTGGTACGAGTAATTATCAAGTTAAAGGAAAATACTCGACATGAAAAATTCTGCTTTATTTAAACGAGTAAGGCTAGCTGATTTCATCTTAACATATATTATGTCGAAATATAAAATGAAATTCAATAATGTAGTAATTATTTTGATGACTTTTAGACAACTCTTACAATTTACATGATATATGACACGGGAATGACTGCCCTACAGCATATCATTTAACACTTGATTTTAGTAATCTTTGTCCACATTTGAACGTTAAATTTTATTTGTCTCCGAGACCTCCTTTTTGGACCTTACATTTGATAATTCAGCTCTCATTACAAACAAACGCCAATCATATTTCTTTTATGAACAGTACTCCATTTTGTACTATGTGTTCATATGTTTTCATATCCTGTTATACTAGTACAAATCAGGCTTTTTATCAACACAGGCTGTGTTAAAAACGAGGACGATGAATTTCAACGAACTATGAACAAATGCCCTGGTTTATTTCATAGAAATTACAACTATGTGATGTATTCCAGACGACAAATGCCTTCTGAGTTGTCTAGAGAACTATTTGTTAATGTAACAATGATACACACTTTTCTTTTCAGCAGCGAAGAGCATCTGTTAAATATTAAATTATATGTGTTGTTATTGAAGTTTTGACTGAAGAATAAGTTAAAAAATGAAATTTGATATTATCTGTAACTTTATCTGTGCACTAATTCAAATGTTTATCATATATGTATTCTGACATCGCGTCACGTAACCAAACGTGCTCCATATATTTAAAAAAAAACGTGTCTTCATCTGATACGGTGGTGAGAAAATATGTTTTCTCTCTACTGAAAAATGCCTTTATAATAGAGATACATTTTGATCGTGATAAATTTTTCACATTCATTCAAATTCAACTATTTGCCATTGTAGTATAGAAATTAACTCTTTCACCATTAATCAGGACTTCAGTTCAGCACATTCAGATAATCTATTTCTACAATGTATACTTTGATCATACCTATTTTTTTCGAAACTCTTGTATATATGTAGAAAATCTGGCATATAAAAAGGATAGGGTCATGTGAAAAACAATAATCTGACAAAAGTTTTCATAATGGGAAATTCACACTTTTAATAACATTTTCGCAAATAGATTTTTCCCTGCAATGTAGATATTTATAGAAATGATTTTCGAGTCCGTACGTGGAATCCTGGCTTTATTCTACGCTTTCCGGAAAAATGACGTTACTACACTGCTTCAGGTTTATCAAACGGGCAGAGTTATCTTAATTAAAATATTTTATCAAACTTATAAAATAGATATTTAATTCAGACGGTTGGACACAAATAACTATTCTATACGTTTTAAGTACAAAACTTAAATCTCACTTATTTTTAGACAAAATATTAAACTGAGCCAGACTCTTTCAGTGCGTTAAATATATCATGGAAAGTGAAGACATGCATACTACTCCATGGACGATGGTAGGATGCCAAATTGTTTATTTGATTAAGTCTAAGTTGCACACCATTTCAGCTTCATTTCTGTCTAATTAACTTCTAGGTTTTGTATGGGACAGCATCGTCTAGTGAAAGATGGAAAGAGTGTGTGTCCTATACTGAAGCTCATTTCGGCATGGCAGTCGGTCACATGTTTGTAAAGGAGAATTTTGACGAATCTTCAAAAACAACGGTAAAATGCCATTTTAATGGCATTTCTATGTGCATTCATCACAAATCAATATTTGTTAAAAAACAGTGATAAGACAAAATACGTCAGGATAAAGACGCATCTTCAGAGTCCATAAACAGCTGTTGCTTCGTCTGTAAACTGAGTGTTGTATATGTTTTCTGTTCCTTTTGGATCAGGGAGCTTATTCAATATATTACTGAGTTAAGAACATCTTAAGCTGGTGCAATGTGGCACTGGAGGTGTTGAACTTAGCAATACTTATCCAGAACTGTTCTAATCAATTAATAGGTTATATGCTTACTTTATCCTTTAATTTCAGTTACTTGTTCTCCTGATATAAAATTCCATGTTTTTCGCTGGTGTTTTTTTTTTTATTTTTATTTTTCTTTTCCATAAAAAGTAATTTTCTGTTTTTGAAATCTGCATCTTACAAAACAACTAATATGGGTCATATACTGTAAATGGGGATATATTCACGGTGCCAAATGTTTGCGCTTTTTAAAAGTTTTGAAATCACGTGTCTTGATTTCGCGGGAACTTCTTCAACCGCGAATTATAAAGCATGGTTGTAAACAAATGAAAAGGAGGTCAATCTTCCTAGACATGCAAATAATAACAAACACGCAAATAAATTTGTCGTTTTCGTCTGAATTGAGACGCATATAGACTAATAATAATTCAACACTTTTGCGAAATTTAGTCCTGTTACACAAGTAATGCATTGAAATAAACTCACCAATGTTTTACTAATATTTTATCACTTAGTACAAGTAGCTACAAGTAAACTTCGTGTTTATACATAATTCAGCAATTACAGCGAAAATCAATAAAAAAGTATCTTACCGCATCTGCAAGTTTATTGTTTGACTGATTCATTACACACACACAAAAAAAAACAACAAAACAAAGACAAATAACAAACAGGGAGTGCCACGTACCAAAAACGCATCCTCCACAAAACGAAACCGACAGCACGCAGACGGGCACATCAGTCAATAACACACACACACTCGCACACAGGACTAAACGAACTAACAAAGGAACACAGTGGGGCACCGCCTTGGAACGGTCAGTGGCAAAAACACCACTGGGGAGCTTAAACCGGTTTATGGTGCGCAACCAGCCTCACTCTTACCCCCCACTTTGTTCCAAAGATACGGGACGGTGTAAATAAAAATAATCCCCGCTGACAACTTGTACATACACAATTTCCTTTTTTATGAACATGTTTGTAATGGTATCTTTTGTCACATTTGGTTCTTGTGTTCTTGGTTTTACGAGTATTCTAGTAAAGGAAAGTGTGGTATTAAAAGGCCGCCTTTAATAGTTTTGCCGGATCCAACAAAATTATCTGTGATGGACAGGCAACTGCAATTATCAAAAATGGAAAGAACAACCGCTATATAACAACAAAATGTTTTCACATCTTTATTTCTCATGCGCATACTATCTACATTTATAGGATTGAACCAATTACTGTTAAAATGAATAGACGATAAACAAGAGATCACCCTGTTACTGGCCGTCCTATGTTCTCGTTCTCGGTAACAAATAATCAAGGTGTTTACATTTCGCAAATATAGCGAAAATTAAACCTCCGCTAATATAAACCGCTATACAGTACTAGAATGTTAAACAGTCTCTACCGACTTGTAATTTTCTTATCAGTTTTGAAAGACTGCACAGAATAAAACACAAACTTTTGTTTGCATATTAACAGAAGGTTAAACCCTATACGCACATTTTGCATTGTAATTGCGTTTTGACAAAAAAAATCCATGTTGGGTATCCTTATTGGTCTAATTCGTACAATCATTTTTTTAGGTGCATTCTATGATCGGCAACATTAGAAACGCATTTAATGAACTGTTGGATGAGCTTGACTGGATGGATGAAACAACAAAAGAACTAGCAAGAGAAAAGGTATCAATTATTGTCGGATTGAAAAAAGTTACAAAACTTATTAATTTTCAGATACTTGAATTATATATTTTATGAGGGACATTTGATTTGCCTGCAATTTCCGCAAATTTGTGCTAAATTCAATTCAATTATCTCAATTTCATAGGATATAAAATTCAGTGAAAACGATTCAATAACCCACTTTTCTTGTGACATCATATAGTTTCATTAATAAATGGCGCCAACCAGTGTCCAACAAAATACACTACATCTATTCATTTAAGGAATGCCTTGTTTGCAGAGTATTTAAAATCGCTGACTTTGACTCACTTGCATGCCAGCACTGTGACTTCGATTTTGTGGATATAGAATAATTATTTCGTGTGATATTTTCTGTGATTAAGCAATCTAGCTTGCATACGGTATGTCTGTTATTCTACGATTGTGCACGACAATAGTTTTAGTAATACATTGTATAGGAAGACGGTTGTACCTTCCTCAAGCATCAAAAGCCTTTATGTCGATATATAGCCTAAATTTGTGTCTGTTTGACTGATAAACCAAAAAAAAAAATGTACTTATCTTTACTAATCATAGACATGGATAAAGTCTTATAATATTAGTGACATATTATGTTATTAGACCGTATCTAGACAATTACATGTATATTCCATTCACGTTTCATTGTTTACACATTACATAGTAAATGAACATTGTCTTTTTAGGCAAACGCGATTAAGGAATGGATTGGTTATCCAGATAAAATCTTGATTGTGGAAAAGCTCAACAAGCTGTATGAAAATGTAAGGATGTCTTTAACTTTAATATCTTTGATAATATATAACAAGCTGTTTTGGCATGGGGAAATGTTCGTAAAATGATATATCTATTAGGAGTCAGGAAAGCAAGTGTTTAAAGCGTATACAACAAATTCTTAAAAGAAATTTGTTTGCACACCATATTTGCGGAAATAATTCAGGATCGCTAGCAGACACCTGTTGCGGAGGAAATCACTTGTTTTCTTGTCTTCAACCACGTGTATCTTATTAAAAGTGTTTAGAAGTTTAAGTAGTTCGATTAAGGAGGCAGGTTACCTTGTTACAAGGGTAAATTCAAATTAGTTGAACCGCAGCATTTTTTTGAATTTCATCTAATATGAAGTTTAAACTGCTACAATCTCAATTTCGTTTGTCTCTATCCCTTCTAGTTCAGTTTTTATCAAGGTTTGAAGAGCATGACCCTCCAAAGGTATTTCATATTGAAAGAAGAAGGAAAATACGAATATTTAACACTTTTCAGTGTATTTTAGTTTCATTGATATCCGTAGAAGTCTGCATAATTGATAATTTTACTAGAAAGCACGTTAGCTTTCTAATATCAGCTTAAAATGTGTATGTCGCGGGGCTCGTGTTTCCATGGTAACGCATTTTCTCTCATTTTTAAACAACTATGAATAAAAATACGGGTTTTCGACGGCTTCAGTGCCATTCTGTTAATGACCGGCATAGAATATTTGGGTAATATTAACAGCAAAATACCAAGCACTTCACATGGTACCCTATTTTTCTTAAAGTTTAAAGTAACCATGGCAACAGAGACGTTTAAAATAGCTTATATCTTGCTTTTGGTCATAATTTCTTATAAAAAGATATTGAATAAGATTATCTTTCTAGTTAATGTATCTTTAAAACATATTATTTCTAACGCAAGTTATATTTTCGTGTTATTTGCATTTATTCAAACAATTTTCACAGCTTAGAATACTTACAGCAGTACCCCTCGTCTGGCATTTTTTATGGAAAAATCGTTCAGCATGCTGCTATTATTCTCATGGATATTGTTGAAATGAAAATAAAAAGCCGAAGCTATGTTTCTTAAATAGACCAGTGTCAACGCTTTTGAATTTTACATTTAGATACATAGGTCACGGGCTTCGTTTCCATGGTAACATCAATTTAATTCAAGAAACCACAATTTTCTACTGAAATTTGAACAATTTTAGATCTAAATTCTAGTATATAAGTAACAAATTATCAACGGAACCTGAAAAACAGGTATTACAAATCAAACTGCTAGGTTTTTTATTTGAAAATTGCCGTAATAAGTAACCTTTCACCCAACTATATTCCAAATAATATTGGCTATCTTCATCCATTTTCATACATTCCGCATAACATTTCAATATAACTACATAAAAAAAGCAAAATATTGATTATTATTCAGAGCAATCGACTCATTGGAAATATTTAAGCAAATAATGGTTATTTGAAAATAGTTAAAATAAAGAAAATGCACAGAATTACGAACTTTCAAGATAAAAGCTGTTAATTTTGCGCGGTAACTGACACGTAACGTCATGACGTCAGTGACGTCATTTTAAGACAACATTGTTTTGAAGCGTTTCTGCGGCAATTTATTCATTATTTCTGCATTATTAAGCCATAAAGCAACAGATCGAAGACAGGTTCATGATTTGTTTTCAGAAGAATGAATATACAAACACATTTAGTTTGTCGTAAACGTCGTCGTAAATCGTCACGTTAGCTTCCGGTTGGACATGCGCATATACAAATATGAAGGTAACCTACCTCCTTAATTTCAAATTACACAAAATTTTGTTCAAATATGGTATTGTTAGTTACACTGTTTGCTGTAATGATTTCATTTTGCCAACATTCCTTTACTTCCATGCTAATCGAAACCTTTTGTAAATTAACAAAGCCACTTACAATGCAGACTGGAATCCTGCTTTCATCTGTTTGGTAATCATGTTTTGTTGACTAAAACCAGCCATAAATGCACAGGGAACTGTATTTTGACTGAATTACAAACCACAAAGGCTCATATATAAGAGAGATCGCCGTGCCGTCACGCATAAAGATCTGTTTATCTGGTGGTAGGCGAAACAAATGTTTTTGCATTGTGTATGGGATCAGAATATTTGATTTTTGACTTATTCGCTCACTTATGGATTTTCAAAATTCAAAAAAAAATATAAATAAATAAATAAATAAATACTTACAATTTTCATATTTTCGTATTCAAATATTTTTAAATGAATAACCGCTTTTAATGACAATTATTTTTAATAGCGGCATAGTGATGTTCACGGCTTTTAGAAAAACCGACACCTAATTCCAGATGGTATTCCTAGCCTTATGTTTTTTTTTCAAATGCGAATCAAAAACCAACATGGGAAGTCGGAGCTGTTTCATTATACTTCCAGCTCGCAAAGCTAGAACGTTAGAAGTAATCTTTACTGTATAGCTTTAACTAAATGAAAAGCAAAGATCTTATTTATTTTTTTATTTCAGGCTACTATAAAAAAGCACGAGTATTTCCAGAATATTCTCAGCAATTTGAAAAAACATATGTCCGGGCAATTTCGAAAGTTGAGACAAAAGTACGACAAAAACGAGTAAGTTGGATTTGCATTTCCTGTATTCATCCATATGAATTATCATTTCAGAGAAACAAGTAAAATATTCTACTGATAATATTGAAATAAGCTATTCTTTTAAATGTAAACAGATTAGTAAACATAGTTATCTACTGCTATTGAAACCATCAGATATGCATCGAGATAGATTTAGGTTCGCAAAATGTTTTTAAACAACTGTGGAAAGTAACTTAAAACCAAATAATGCAGATGAACTTCAATTTCAGTTGGACTGATGCTCCATCCCAAGTTAACGCATTATACAATAGAGTCCTGAATAACATACGTAAGTACAATCATTGAAAGTAAATCGTATATATTCAAGGCCAAAGCAATTTACTTAAACTTAGAAAAAATCAGTATCCATATAATCAATACGATCAAAGAACATAAGGGCGAACAGATGGTGTTTAGCGTATGACTGAAGATGTCTAAGAAACATGCATGGACATTTCGAAATCTTACCTTTATTCTATTATTTTCGCTACGTTACCCTATTGATTCAAAGATGTACGCGATAAAATTGGGAAAAAAATCAAACATTCATATAAACATTATAAAAATGATAATGCCTTCTGATATATATATATATATATATATATATATATATATATACACGTATATTTATATATTTTGTATATTTATCCTGTCAAATCTTATTCTTGTTATTTAGTATTCGTAAGAAAATAAGACACAGTGCAATAAACTTATACTGGTAGAATTGAAGAAATATTGCATAACTGACTTACTTTGGAAATGCTTTTTTAGCCACATCACCGTATCCTCCCAAACGTCAGTTTACTGACATAAAAACAAAGGTTAGTCAAGTAAGAAATTACTTTCGCGATTTGTTCTTAAGTTAAAAAACACAATTAAAAAAATACAAGGCTCATAAGCCCAACTCCAAACAAATAAAAGGGACAATTTTATGGACGAAGCTGTTTAAGAAACTATGCAGTCTGATAAAGAATACCCTTTTATTTCTTGGGAGCCGTTGTTCTACTAACTAAATAAGTGGAACAAAAGGTCCTATATGGTTGTTAAAAACCTGGAAAGTGAAAATAAATACAAGACATTCATTATCGTTTAGCGTGGTTCTTAGCTGCAGGAGTTATTGCAATGGCCGGAACAAGGTTCAAGGTTGTAAATTGCCAATGAATAAACTAAATTGATCTCAGTTCTGTATGAACGTAGTGACAATTTTCAAAACTGCTTTGGACAAGACTATACCTAGCGTGTTTCCAGAAGATTTCATTTATGTTTGGCGACTCATCAGTATAACTCATCTTGCCAAAATTAAACAGATATTGGACTATCCTAAACAGAAGAAAATCAGTATTTTTTTCACCAGAGAAGTGTATTCCAAAATCGTTTGCATCCCAAGTAATGATATGTAGGAGACTTGGAAAAGGCAATTGCAGATGCGCAATACAAAGGTTAAGAAAATTTAAAATTAATTTTCTGGTCAAATGGAAGAAAGTGGTCTAGTGAACTATTACATGGAAGTATAAGCGCTACATTATAATTTCTTCTTCAAATGTAGGGTTTGGTTGATATCATGTATGAGCACCGTGATCATATCCTGTAGTATCATCGCGACGGAGTAATTGCATGACTGTGTAAAATTATGATATAAATATGAACCTATAATTTTACTTAACCGTTCTGAAATTTCTAAATGCAACTTGTGAAAAATAAAATGTAAGGGTAGATTTTCAAGAAGCACAGAGCACCCCAAACGCAGCCATATTTTAGACTTTTTCTCCACCAGACCACTTAAGACGAGTACGCTTGTCCAAACAGCAGCCTAAAGTCACTATCCGTTTAGAAAGAACGTTTGGTTTTGTAAATAAATTGGAAACATATTAAGTGCCCATATATGTCTAATACAGCGGAGAAATATTGAGAAGTACATTTAACTTTCAGTTTGCCAAAATGTATCCTACGATCACTTTCTGATGGTGTTTCTAATATATCGCAATGATTAATGAGTGAGAGAAGAATCCTTTGTTTGATTTTAAAGATTCAAACTTTATTTGTTGATATATGATTCATAAATTGTATGGATTCTGCTTCAGCGTTTAGGTGAACGGGGATGGGTATCACGGGTTACATGTCCATGTATCTTTCTTCTCTATATCATTTATTTTATTTAATAATACAACTGTCATAGTCTAACATAATGTATGGCCATTTATCTGACAACATTGAATTATTACTCGCCCTGCAAAAGCATAAATACCAAGTAAAAAGTATAAAATAAATGTTTCGGGTGATATTTCTGTTTAACCAAGACGTCTTGAAACTATTTGATGTTTTTAGCTCACCTGAACACAAAGTGCTTAAGGTGAGCTTTTGTGATCGTCCTGTGTCCGTCGTCGTCAACAGGTTGACTGTTAACACTCTAGAGGTCACAATTTTGGCATAATCTTAATGAAACTTGGTCAGAAAATTTTGCTTAATAAAATCTTGGACGAGTTCGATAATGGGTCATCTGGGGTCAAAACCTAGGTCACCAGGTCGAATCAAAGGAAAAGCTTGTTAACACTCTAGCGGTCACAATTTTGGCTCAATCTTAATGAAACGTGGTCAGAGTTTTACCTTCAAGAAAATCTTGGACGAGTTTGAGATTGGGTCACCAGGTCAAATTAATGGAAAAGCTTGTTAACACTGTAGAGGCCACATTTATGATGTATCTTTATGAAACTTCGTCAGAATCTTAATCTGGTTGATCTTAAGGTCCAGCTTGAATCTGGGTTATGTAGAATCAAAAACTAGGGCACAAGGTCAAATCAAAGGAAAAGCTAGTTAACACTCTAGAGGCCACATTTATGACCATGTCTTAAAGAAACTTGGTCAGAATGTTAATGTTGATGATATTTAGCTCAGAATTAAATCTGGGTTAGGTGGGATTACAAACTAGGTCACTAGGTCAAATCAAAAGAGAACTTGTTAACACCCTAGAGGCCACATTTATGACTGTATCTTCATGAAACTTAGAATGTTAATCTTAATGATCTTTAGGTCAAGTTCGAATCTTGGTCATGTGGTCAAACTAGATGAAAAGCTAGTTAACTTTTTTGAGGCAACATTTATGACCATATCTTAATGAAACTTGGTCAGAATGTTAATCTCTATGATCTTAAGGTCAATAGGTCAGGTGAGCGATACAGGGCCTTCACGGCCCTCTTGTTTTAATTAAAACTCGAGTTGCTAGATTTACGAGAGGACTATGTATTTATTTTAACAAAATACAAAATATAAGGAAAACAAGTATTTAGGTAATCAGTAATATATTTACAGATCATCCCTCTTTATAGAAGTAAAATGCTAATCGATTTTTTACTGCCTTCGCTCTAGAAAATATGAACATTGGCTAAGAATGATTTCTATTTGTCAAGATATTTGAGTTTTGTCCAAAGGATGAGCCTTTGTCATTAATCTTGATAGAATACTTTCGTTTTCTCAATGTTACTGTGTCTTAGATAAGCTTACAGTGTTGAATGGTTTTCAAAAATAATGTTTAACTAATAGATATTTTATATAAATATTTAAGTTTTCTAGGGCTGCTTTGCCTTTGATTAACTCAATTTATTTTAGCTCGATTGTGATTGCGACGATAGTGTAAAGTCTTCCTCCCAGATCTTTATAAGGACCATATTGCAACTTTTTTCCTTGTATTAATGTAAATTGTTCCTTTATGTTAAATAATTCCACTAATTCCAGATGCTTCACATCAGCATTAAATTTAAATGTTAGTGAATTGTTCTTCAGATCCTGGACGTTGTGACTTCAGAGGCGTTGATAAGTTTACATCCATTATATGTTTATACTGAGCATGTCTGTTAGGTCGATAAATGTTACTAACTATTCAGTAATAAATCATATCTATTGTCATTACTTAACTTGTACCACTGCAGCATGAAACCATTTGATAAAGCGTAGAAAATGTGTGTTTATATATGTTGTTATTAAGCAATATCAAGTATGAGATATTTTAACAAGAATATGAATTAAAATACAGTCCAATACGTGCTGACGCTCACCTGTTATCATATACCCACCGGCTATAAGAAAGAATCTTGGCCGAAATTAAATGGAGTTAAAACATTAATTTATGTACTTATTTACAGAGTTCCCAGCTGGAATATTGCAGTCTCCATTTTATAACAAGGATCAACCAAAGTAAGTTTTGTATTCAATATATTATAAAGATACATTAAAGGAGTATTGTTCAATACGAAAACAGAAGTGTCAATAACGTATGAGACAAGTGGTATGGAACTATACAATGTAGACTGAATTTTATCGATTTGAGGTCTGATTTTACAGTGAAGTAATCATAGCGATTGAAGTACTTTTTAATTGTTATCTTACATCTAAGCGTGAAATGGCAAAAATGTAAAATGATGCGTTTGATGTGCTCAAATGAATTAATATGCCAATATTCCAATGAATTAATGTTTATAACTAAACTAAAGGTTTTGACGTCAGACACTAACGATGGTCCTGTGATTTAACATTATATCTCTCTTCAAGACTTTTTCTTTTAAAAAAAAATAGTTATATAAATAGTGTAAGTCCTGCAAAATTCCTCGGGATGTAGTTCTCTATTACCAATTAGCCCTTCGGGTTACGTTGGTGCTCCAGCTTTTCAATCCTCGGTAGCCAATAAGTTCTCGGAATATGTGGATGTTCAGTCTCATTGGCGTTCAGTTACCGAACAGTTTCTCGGGATACGTTGGTATTCAAGCTCGTAAGTTCTCTGTTTCCAACCAGTTTCTCGAGACACGTTCAACTTGGTGCTCGAGCTCGCTAGTACTCATTTTCCGTTTGATTTCCCGGGATTCGTTGTTGCTCGAGCTTGTAAATACTCGGTTATAAAGCAGTTTTTACTGGTACGTTGTTATGTCCAGTTTCCAACCACTTTCTCGGGATACGTTGATGCTTGAGCTAGTTAGTGGTCAGTCACCAATCAGTTTCTCGTTATACGTTGTCTCAGTTCCGACCAGCTCCTCAGGATACGTTTTTACTCGAGCCCTGAGTACTCACTTTCCGACCAGTATCCCGGAATACGTTGCTGCTCGAGCTTGTTACTACTCAGTTTCAGGCCTGGCCCCGATTTCACGAAACAACTTAAGCAATTACTTAGTTAAGTCTGTTACTTTAAAATCATGCTATTGCTTAAGCTACTGATATTCAATGTTGACTTTTTCTATACCAATGTATATTTTATCAAAATAAACTATGGTTAGTAGTATCTGTCTGCAGTACCTATTTCAGTCACGCAAATATGATATTTCTATTTAAGCACGATATAACGAACTTAAATATTTGCTTAAATATATTTCTTATTTTTTTACTTCATTTTCTGTAAAATTCAGAATTATTGCGTTTTGAAATATGAATGAGTCATGTACGGGTCTGATATAGATGAAAAAGTCAACATTGAAGACGCATAAAGGACAAAAACAAGCATTTAAAATAACAGTCTTAGCTAAACAATTACTTAAGTTTTATCGTAAAATTGGGGCCATGTTCTCAGGATTTGCGTACATATACGTTGTTGCTCGGGTTTTTTAGTGATCAGTTTACGACGCGTAAGTACCGTCTCTAAATCACAATGAATTATCTTATTATTTGCAGTTCAATGAATTACGGTGGAATTGGCACTATAATAGCGCATGAAATCACGCACGGATTTGATGACCAAGGTAAATTAAACCACGTTTTCACGCCATGATAATTTTAAATGATATTTGAACGTTTGCATTTTTAAACCAAAGCTTGTTTCTCTAAGTATTACTACATCAAATATAATTGAGATAAAAATCAAAACTGTAAATAACAAATTAATCTCCAAAAAAAGTTATTTATTTATTGATTTAGTTAGTTTGTAGTATGTTTTAGGGTTTTAAATTATCCAGTCCTGAGAACTTCTTGATTTGTAAATCTCTGAATATTTGAATATCTTAAAATTATACAACTTACACTCTCATCGTCTGTTAATTGTAATAAGAATGTGTCTTGTATGAATCGAATCCTGATGAAGATATATTGGAAACATAAAATACATCGAAGCCAAGTAAAAGCAGATTTGGTTTGTTTGAATCTGTTCATGAAAGTTAATGAAAATGTTCAATAACCCTAAAACACACACACAGATTAAGCTGGAAATCTAAATAAAACTGTAAAACTTGGCAGTTATTATGCTTACATATGACAAGAGAATATAAAATACCGAGTCTCACGTACCAACTTTTGAAGGCCATCACACGTCAAGCAAAATAATCATATCTGGATTGATTGGATCTGTTTGCTACAAGTAATGAAATGTGCAAAGTTACTCACACCCTCACCCTATACCTTGTGTTCAAACTCTGTTATGTAGTGTCCGCTCCCTTAGCTCAGTAGGGAGAGCGCAGATCGCGGGGTCGTGAGTTTGAGCTCTGAGCAAGGCGTATGTTCTCCGAGACGACTTGATGAAAGACTTTGTGTTTGATATTATTCGTCCTCCACCTCAAATAAACTGTTACGTAGTTGCATTGAATACGATACATTCCCCCAAAAGACAACATGAATTAGAAAAATCGAGCACAAGGTTAATGTGGATTTACATTCAAATTACTTTATTTATTTCTATCACAATTTTCACTTTCGGCATGCAAAAAAGTAGAACTGGTACCATGTCTTCTTTGCATACCTATATGCAAAAGACATAGGGCACACATTTTAAAGCTTTCCGCCATGTCAAGATCAAAATTGTAATACACCAAAGTGCTAGCGCGAATTAAAAGCTCTTGATAAAGGCATTTTAAAAAAATATTTACAGGGAGACAGTTTGACAAAAACGGCAACCTTGAGCAGTGGTGGAATACTTCAATCATTACCAACTTCAAGGAAAAGGCACAGTGTTTTATTGATCAATACAGCCGGTTCGTAGCACCGGAAGCAAATCTAACCGTAAGTGAACTTCTTAAAACAGAGAGTCCATCAGGTTAGAAAGTCAAATGTCTTGTAAGACTATCTAATAAGGGTCAAACAACTTCCTTTGTTCGCATGTTTGGCCCGTCGGCATTGGGAAATACACGCCATGTAAACCATTCAAACTCATCACACTCGGACTATTCGTCCTCATTTAAATTTACTTCACATGCACCGTGTTAAGCATCAAATACCAAAGCTGTTCTACAGCTGTTTTTTTCCGCATAAGTGCTTAAAATGTTTGCAGACAGATAATGTTTTTGAGTTAACGATCTCAGTTTCTCAAATATAAAAAAAAAACAAAGTTTTTGTTTCATTATTAAGATGAGCAACACAATTGTTAAATCAATTGTTTAAAACATAAATTGTCACAACAGTCGTTCAGTACGAACATACCGGCTTTTAAGTGATTTAACCATTTATATGTTTGCTCCAGCATTTTGAACTTGGCTATTATGCATTCTTCTCATTGGCATTAAAAATAAATAGTATCTTTCAGTCTAATATTCAGCGAAGGCCTACCCACGCCCGTTAAACAGATGGACGTCAATAAGGCGTATTCTCCATACATACGATACTCATAACAGAAGTATTAACTTATTCGTTCACCTGAGCATCTGTTTTCCCTTCCTGTTTGCATTTATATGGAGAGGATCTCTAAATGTTTTTATAATCGTCAGTAAAACTCAGTGATAAATCATCAGCAAGCAAATGAAGAGTAAGCCGCGTTTGAACCTTGTAAGTAACTAACATTGTACGGGCTCAGGTTTGAAGCTTTGAACGCAGATAGATGCAGTAAGGTCACTTTTCTTTAAATATGTAAATAGACAATGGCATTTAGACAAAATATAAACGTTTTTATTTTATCCGACAGGCTACGAAATCTAAATGTATGTATCCATTTTATTCAAGGTTAACGGCATTAACACACAAGCAGAAAATATAGCAGATAATGGAGGAGTCAAACAAAGTTTTCGGGTAATGGTTATTTCTCACAAGTACGGTTGGAGGCGGTTCAGTTAAATTTTGATTACATTTGAGCCACGCCATGAGGAAACCAACAAAGTGGCTTTATGACCAGCATGGATCCATGCTGTTCACTAACCGTTTCTCTAATTGTAATAGGCTAAATGAAAGCGAACAGCATGTATCCTGACCAGACTGCGCGGATGCTAGCACGGCTCATTTAGTGTTTTTGGCTTCAAATGAAATGCATACACTATGTATTCATGTTCATAAGCTTTTCAAAATAGGTTATACCGGAAGCATTTTCCAACACTTCTTGAAGATAACTTTTAAGTGCCACTGTGTGTACTGGCAACTGTTATTACTTTATAGCATAGCCAATACCTTTACATGTATGTTACATTGTTATCCATTTTATACATAACGTAGTGCATGTTGATCTTTAGTTTGTTAATGCATAATTAGGAAGGTGTGAATTTTGTTATTTTTTTGTAATAGAAATATAATAGTAATATGAGCAGGAATATTTTGTTTCAGGCATACAGAAAATGGGTGGAGGAAGGACGACAAAATATCGAGGAGCCAATGTTGCCGGGATTAAATTTTACACATAACCAACTATTCTTTATAAGCTTTGCTCAGGTTTTGAAATTATACCTTTGTCTTGCTGAGAAAGACACTTATTTGTAAAACCTATCGAGAAGAACATTTTATTTTAATTGCACTGGGACTGAATTCTACGTGTAGGTCAGATTTAACGTGAATAGTTTTCTCCATAAGAACTTCAATATGCGGATTAATATTTTTCAACTTACTGAAACATGTAACACAACAAGCAAAACCTCACTATAGACTCAGGTCTATCCTTAAATGGTAAGATATCAAAAATTAAAAAAAAAAGGTATCAACCACACATGTCCCTAGCGCCAGCTTTATATTGCAAGTACACATAACAGGACACAATGATCCCATAGAACAAGAACGAACTAACTGACCCAAAGACAACTAATCTAACTTCTAATATGTCGATATCTTTTAAAATAGGTGAATGGGATTGAAATGTTTTCGTTTAGAGAATGTATGTCTTTACAATTTGATAAACACTATAGTGATAAGCAATAAAAGCGGTTGATAAGTATAATAATTGGCAATATTAGGTTAGATGTGAATGTTTCGGTTACGAGAAAATGTCTATACTATCATTATCTTAATACCACTATGAAGAAAAGCAAAAATATGTCTTCAATTATACAGATGCGTTATGAAAAACATTATAAATTTAATTTTAGAACAAAAAACGTAAATAATGAATTTGGTATCTATACGTTTGAAGCTAAAGAGACGATGCAAGCAACACTATGAAGTATATAAAAAAAAACTGTTTCCCTAGGGCTCGTTCAAAGGACGAACCATAACCAATATTTCAAGTAAATGTAAGATATTGAATACAATATTCGTTTTACTATTACAATGATACTTTCAATTTGAAATGAACTAATTTCACGGAAAGACAGGCTATGAAAATCATAGAAAATATTTAGTCACTTTTCCAAGAAAAAAATCTCATGGTGTACATGTAGATGTAAATATAATAAAACAGAAGTGAAATAGTTAATAAAGGCGGTATATTCTATAACATTTCTCTAAATTACGACAGTCCATTTAAAGAAAGCGGATTTCAATTGTTGCATGTACGCATGACAAGGATTTAGGTTTGGAGAGACTTTATATTTGGTCATGTTGTCAATATGGAAAGGGTGTCGGTTGCATGACGGTTATGATTAGTAAAGACACTCCGTGTATTGATCTAAAAAATATAGTAATCCAATATTTCTTAATCTAGTTTCCAGAAATGTTAATGAAATCCCTGTGTGTGTTTTCTCTTAAATTAAGATTTTTTTGAAGTTGGGGTTTTTAGATCAGTTTTAAAAATTTACATTATTAAGAGGTGATGCTTTATTTCAGATCTGGTGTGATAACTCCCGTAAAGAAGCTCTTGTCAATCTCATTAAGACTGGTGTACACAGCCCGGAACAGTTTAGGTACGTCTCATACCTTTGAGAATAAAATGTAAGAACATATGTCTCAATGTTACAGGGCAACCATTCAGTAATGAATACAAATCTTCCGTGTTCCTGTAAAACCCCCATCCTTACCCCAATGTCGTGCCGTGTTCAAAAAATATAAAATACAGAACGTGTCTCTTCATTATTTAGCAGCCAAAAATAATAAACTACAACTGTCAATGGAGGAGACACACAATAAAAAATACAAATTATGTTAGTCATGATATAATCATAATTATAGTGTTTTGTACTTCATCATAAAGCATTGTTTATATCAAGTAACATTAAATTTCAATGAGTGCAACAAAGTTTCTATCGGCGGAACGACAGACGACCGACAATAAACTTCTGGTAAATATGTCTATTTTTGTGTAGATTGTCGTCTATACATTCGTATATAAACTACTGGAGAGATTTGTTTTGAGGAGGCTGTTTTCATTGGAAATGACTACTTCGATTCAGTATTTTGTCCCGAGGGAGTGGACAACGCCACACAGAAAAAATCACAGTAAACAAAGTACCACTATGTTTAAAATGATAATATATTCTACGCTAGCATCACTGCCAATCCTGCCTCTAGCGTCGTATAAATCAACTGTTTAGGGACAGTCTGTCTTGTTAAAATTAGTAAGTCCTATAATTAAGAAGTGTCTTTGTTTCGTTGCAGTTTTTAAAATCGAGGTCTACCTTTCCGACTTTCTAGGGCATATAGTCTTAAATATTTATTCAATTAGAAAGCGAATATGATGCGATCGTAGCTGAATTTTATGTACATTTTCTTCTTTCAGGGTTATTGGAACCTTGCAAAATTTTCGAGAGTTTTCGGATGCTTTCGGCTGTAAAAAGAACAGTGCAATGAATCCTGGAGATAAATGTTATGTATGGTAGTACACAACAAACAAGGGATTGATAAAATTATCTAGGAAAATTCTCAACAAAATCACGAACAACGCTTGACATTTCGTTATGCATGGTTGAATGAATCTTTTGTTCATCTGCTACATAATCTGCATACATATTTTGTTCACGAGATGGACCGCCGACTGGTTCTATATTTTCATCTTGTATCTGCCGCAGTATCTTTTTTTGTTACAGACCTTCTTTGCGATGTATGTCTCTCTGGCCGTTTTTAGGGTACTATGTGCCTCTGGAAAATCTATCCTTTGCCATTTTGATAGTATTTCTGTTGTCAGTATACACATGGGTGTTTTACAATGTGTGTAACACCTTTTATAAATATGACCATTGTGTTATATAGCGGGAAAGTATGGACGGAATACCTTTTTGGTATAACGTAGTTCATGTAAAATTACAACTGGAAAATCTCAACCGGTTTTACCATTTATATGAATCCCCAGGAATTTGTTAATAACAAGGTCGTCGTCTAGGCTACGACATTATCAATAATGACATCGCTTTTGTAAATAAAAATACTGTCACATTGTAGTTTGTATCATTAACAAAAAAAAAAAAAAAAAAAAAAAAACATTAAATAAACACATAAATTCCGAAGTTTGTAGCTATGCAAATACTACATATTAAACAGTTAATACTATTTAGCTTTCATAGACGGTTTACCCTGGTTCGTAGACTGATGGTTTCACCCATATATTATTATTTATATATTATCTATACATACCCAAATGCATTTTTGTCTATCTGTTTTATTCATTTGGCACATTTTGAAATAATGTTACACGCATGTCGCATTTTAATATTTTAGGTAACTGTTTAAATTTTACAGTTATGCTTGCATATCATTTTTAGAAATAATCAAAATAAGTAAAAAGGCACACTAACTTTAATATAACTTTGAAAAGGATGTCTATTGATATATATCATATACAGGTAAAATGTTACTAATTTAAAAGTAACAAACAAAGATTTTACTAAAGCATTATACAACAACCTTCAAGAGTTAGGTTGTATAATTATACAGGAGCAAGAGAGAAAATTTAAAAGAAATACTTTTTTTACCTACTCTCATTTAAATTTGTCTTAGGATGATAGCATCATTGCTGCTGCTGTTTTAATAATGAATTTCATGTGTTTTATATCACTTCTTTACATTAAACATAATATCAATTACTTTTCTTGTGATTTTTAATCCACTCTGTGTTTGTTATTTTTGTGCATATTGGGGAGAATAATACATTTATAAAATGTGGATTGCTTGACACACCCAAGTCCCTTTTCCTTAACAAATAAAATGGCCTGCTTTTGCTTCTGTTAAGTTTAACATCAAACATATATAAATAAATAAAATTAAGGCACAGCTTAGAATTGGGATTTATCATTAAAATATTCCTATTACAAAGAAATTATTCACTAGTCAAAAGAAAGTCAATATTCACTTGAAACATGAAGTTTACAGTTAGTGGAACCATACCTGTTACAGCGAACATCATACCTTGCAAAATTTATGGGTAGCCGTAACGGTGACGTCATTCACCGCGTTCTCATACTGGCTTTAGGACATTCTTTTTTGTTTGTTTGCACTCCGCGCAGAACTCCTTACTATTTAAAACAATAATTCAGTTGTATATACATTTTCAAATCGAAAAAAGAAATAAAAGAAACACGTTGGCACGGTTTACAAATTTCTGTAACTGATTTGGGGTGCTCTGTTACTCAGGCAGACAACCAGTCTGCGGACTGTACATAAAACGGAACCGAAAGTCATCGAAAAAATGCCTTGGTATATGCAGACAACAAAGACGAATAACTATATACGGACGTTACCGTCTCGGGGATTTTCATCCCCTTTTGATAATAAGTCATACATTTGTATATGGCGACTTTTACAGTATTTTGTTGTTGAGGTAGACCCAAAGTGCTTCTTTAATTATTGTTTTAAGCATTGGCGGGTACTGAAAAGTACCACTGATCCCTGTTACTAGAATAAAAAGGGAGACCGGAACCAAAAAGTAATAAAAAGGACGCACACATTTTATTATTTCGTTTCTTACTTCTCCAGTCTAGTAGCATCTGACCATAAGATAAGTTATCACGGACTTGCCCTGTTAATAACCCACTCCACGCAAAGACGGCTGAATTTGGTTTTACAGGTCAGAGTTAAATATTCATTATTTGACATTTTATACCACAGGCGCTATCTGAAATGAATTGTAACTTCTATAAATCCCGCAATCATGATATCATGAGAAGGTTTCGTTTTCAATACTATCCCAACGTGAACGTATCCTTATATGAAGTACATTGCTTAATTGTCTGAAAATTGTTACATTTTGAATTTTGACGCCCCTGACGCTTATTGAAATAAAAAATGAACCCTTACATATATATATATATATATATATATGTATTCGAACGAATCGTAATATTTCGTAATTACAAAACCAGGGGTTGCAAGTTTGAGCCTCCGGTCCTCTATACAAAGTTTTGTTTACAGAGCAGTCAAAAAATAACCCATTTGGAAATACTAAACTTTCTTACTGTTTGATTAACCTTTAAAAGGACCTCCATGGCTAAATGGTTAAGATCACTAACTGCAAATCTTTTGCCCCTCACTGATGTTGGAAGCTGTCTTCTTGACTTATCTTTATAGTCAGTTCTATTTTGAGTAAATGATATTTCATCTGAGCAGAATTGCCAGCATTATTTGGGCTTCAGGTTTGTTTGTCTTCAAAGTGGGGTAAAATAGGCATGTGATCACTTTTATTGAAAAAATGTATACCTGGCTATAACTGCATTATCAAATCTGAAGAATAGCCTATTGAATACAGATATAAATCCCTTCAAAAGGAATGGAAAATGTTTTAAAGCCTTACTTGATTACAGGCTGATAGATAATATCTGTGACTCAGTGTAACTACCATATGTTGTCATACAGTAGATTTGTTTTGATAGAATATTAACATTGTAAATGGTATTGACTGAATAGGTCGTCAACTTAGTAGGTTAAATATATATATGATGCAGTATTTATTGTTTTTGGTAGATGTGTGTGTCATTCAACATCAGGGCACTATATGGTCTGGCAGCATAATCAAGATATATCTAATTGAATTATGTGTTGTGTCTCACATCTGACATCATACCGGAAAAGTGAATACATTTATATTATATCTTTAACAAATTTTTTACATGGTAAATTGCAAAATTTAATAATATTAGTCATTTTAAGAAACTGATATATTGAAAGATTAAATACCTTTTATGATGCATTTGCAGTACACTTTACACACATTTTAGAATTGGAAACTATCTGAAATGTGTGCAGGTGTACAATGTACTATTAAAAATGAAATTATGTCATATATGATACTGGAATATTTAATATAGTTGATAATACAACAAATATTACTTTTACTTATAAATGTCCAGTTATTGTATACACTTAATTATTATAGCTTGCCAGTCAAAAGCCACAGCTGTTGGCCAAGGTCCAAATGACTAAGGGTACTGAATTTGACAATCCCTGTTGTCATGAGTTTTTCATGAACTGTTTATGAATTATTTCATGAATTTAGTCATGAACTTTTTATGAACTAAAAATGGGACTTTTCTGTTCATGAACAGATCATAAAGGGATTTTACACAGTTTAGGATTTTGGGTTTTTGTTCATTAACTATTCATTAGCCAATTCCATAATGTGTTCACGAACTGGAAAGTCCACTTTTCTTTTCAGTGAAAATTCCATGAACACTTCATGAACTTTACAGTGAAAAGTTCATGAATAATTCGTGAAACTTTCAGGTTGCCTGTTGCAAAGTTACTAAACACCATCCTGTCGAAAGATTTCATGAACCTCAGATCTTAGCCTGGTTCCCTGACTGCATGGTTATTATTTACATAAATACTGGAAACGTTTTATAAGAAAATTGTAAGCCTCAAGAATAGCACAATTTTATCTGATGGCTAAACATATCTTTGGAGCCAGTGGAAACAAAAATGTCAATTTGAAATAACCTTCTGAAGAGAACTGTAAATAAGATTAAACATAGGGACAGGAAAATGTGTATTATCATGAAGTCTTGGAAGATTTTAAATTTGGATTACGTTGGGTCAAAATCTAGGTCACCAGGTCAAATCAAAGGAAAAGCTCTAGAAACCACTTTTTTTTGCTCCAATCTTCCCGAAATTTTGTTAGGATGTATATTTTTATAAAACTTTGGTCAAGTTCGAATTTGAGTCAAGTGGGATAAAGAAACTAGGTCACAAGGTAAAATCAAAGAAAAATGCTTGTTTACACTCAATATGCCGCTTTTGTTGTCCAATCCTATAAAAATTTGTCAGAATATTTGTCTCTGTGAAATCACTAGGTAAAACATGTTTACACTGTTATGGTGTGTTACTCAGATTGCGACCTATGGCCATGTTGGCCGTCTTGTTATACTTCTTACTTACCGATATGATATATTTATAGTACCAATAAAGTTGATTTTATTTCATATTGAGATTTTAAAGATTTTTTATCGGTTTGTCTGTCTGTCTATTTGACCTTCAGTCACATTTTCCATGCCAAAATTGAAATCCAAATGTTACAGCTGGCACTTCATTGAAACTTAAAAACACATAGATATCGCTGAGACAAAGTGCATCGTACAAGAACCTGAAGTCTATGTTGAATAGTATTCAGATTATTTTCATTTATGTAGCAAATGTTTACTTGTCCAAAAGTACTTAAAACATCTCTGACAGTGTAACGTATATTTTTCATGAGGTAGAGAGTAGTACACAAGAACAGTTACTACGTTGAATGCAGATCCATGATGTGTGTGCAGGGGTGTGTGTGGGGAGGGGGGGGGGGGGGGGGGGGCAATGTCGCTGACGTCGAATAAATTGCCCCACTTCCATGTGGGTTCCAGATTCAATCGGGGCGTTCAATACCTCATGCCAGGAAGCCATGGAGCATGCTTGCTTGCTGGGCGGAAGGTCTGTGTTCTACAAGGTACCAATCCGTGATGAAAAAATGCACAGAGATAAAACTTTGGTTCTTCCTCAAGCATATGACCTAAAATTGTGTCGATACGGCGTTAAACCCAACAAAAAAATGATGCGTGTGCGTATGTTGGGAGACATAATTTTTAGGCTGTTCCTGGGCTACGCCCCCTTCCCTCGGAAGAGATGATTGTATCTCAAGTGGTGCAACCCGACGTACATGTCATATGATTATATGATTTAGCCTTCTATTTTTATCACCATATCATCTTTGAGGTCTGTAAATTTTATTCATAGCTCAAGGCAAAATGAAAAAAAAACAATTGAACCTCCATTACTCGAGAAATTCACCTGGTTCTGCAACCAAATGCACAGACCTTTGAATAGCAATTGAGATGGAAAAGCAAGGGGTCGAACTTTCTTTGTGCGTATTATTTCTACATGACAATCGCGTCAGCACCATAGCTTCTTTTGAAACTTTTTATTACTGGCCGTAGGGAAAAACCGTGACCACTTTTCTGTGGTACAACATGGATGTTACCTCCAATTTTAGATGTATTTTGACATACCTGTACCTGGTAAATATTTTTTGTTGACTTAGATATTTTTTTTTAATTTCTTCTATGTTTTGTTCCTAACCTTTGGGCTTCAAAAGTCAAAACGCTTGGAGGAGCTCTTGTTAATCTACAAAATGTGTATAGCATGGATGTCACAAATTGACATACGGGCCTTATTTTATCTGTAGTGTAAATGCAGGTATTGCATCATATTTTTGTAAATTTTTGAGTTATTGAGGTAAATGTCAGATTTCACGCATAAAATACCTCTCATGTTTCTATGTATTTCATAACTTAAATTTTCATGTAAATTTCATTAAATTCTGTTCAGTAATAAGAAAGTTGATATTTTATAAACTTCAGTAATTTATGTTTTTATCCCCAAAACCACTATAATGGGCCTCAAATTGTCAATTTTAATTCGCGCCAAAGTAGTTAGATTCCCCGGCTATATCGTGAATCCCATGGAAATGCAAATAGTAAGAGTTCACGCATAGGCCGTGAATCCCATGAAATTTAGTATTTGGTGGGACATGATCCTTTAAATAGACTGGACTAGATATGCCTTGCGCACACCACCTTACGACATTATAGACGAATCTATGTCTGAATTATTTTCTTGCTAGAAATTTATGCTCGATCGAGGTAAGAAATATATTTGTTAGATTTTTGTATGATTTTTGCATTACGATTTTTATTTGGTAAATTTTTGTTCATTCTACAGAATTCTGTAACATTTACTTTTCGGCAGGTGATTTTGGCTAGTTTCGGTATGTCAGGATAATTTATTAAATTTTTTAGACTTTTGTAAATTATTTAGAAAGATGAGTCTAAACGTTTCGTTTATGTAAGATGTTAGATTTATACTGAAATTTGTATCGTGATAATTGTAAAGCACTGTTTCAAAAACTTATGTCAAATATTTTGTTAATTATGGAACGCCATTACTGCATTGTATTGTTATGTATAAATCTATATGGCAAGTCTAGTACCATGTATGTAATATATTATTGTAATATGAAATTGTGTGCCAGTCTATTGCATATACATACAATGTCCGTTTTAGTATATGGCATTAGATATTATATGGATGCCAACTATCATATAACGTTTGATTTATATTGAATTGTGTTAATTTGTAGTTGTAAATAATAGCTGCAGTTTATCATGTCCGTATCTATAATGTTTCATCATAAACTTTTCATATCTTTTTCATACTTTAACTTTAGTCTTTTAAGTAAGTAATCTTTGTAATAATGGAAGTAATTAGTGACGTAGTTTAATCACGTGACGTCTGAACTTAGTAGCACATATATTTGTATAAGTAGCACGTATTATTTATGGGAGCCTACGGAGGTATGGTGTATCCAAAGGAGCAGTTTTATGCACTGACTTATTTGTTTTGCTATGGTGCTTACCATATGTTATATATTTTAGCTTCTTCCGCCAGACGATTTTACCTGGTGATGTCATAACCCGGAAGTACAATGCCCGACGTTCACTTGTCTTCACTCGCCTGGATGTGATATTCCCAGCGCAGAGCTTTCGTCCCATGGTTGTGCCGTAAACCGCAAAGACGATGATTTTTGTTATCCTCTGAAGTCAGCTCAGGGATGCAATCACCTACCACCATAGGGAGCCAATACGGAATCAACGTATTCACGGTTTAAAGGGACTAGAAGATATGTTGTCATATATTGTTTGTGCTACTTAAAGTTCACAATTAAATTAAAGACCTGTGTCACGTCAGATTAGAATGGAACTGTAAGAACTTTTGTATCTAGAGATACTGAACTTTCTTTTTTTTCTTTCTTATAATCAGTTTTTTTTTCATATCATCTATTCATTGTTAATAATCATCTTTTGTAAATAAATTTGTAAATATTGTAAAGGGTGTTGATTTGTTCTGATGGTAACTGTCGCCGGTACGGCCTTTCCTGTCACAATGGATGTAAAAGATAAAAGCGTTACACAGCTTATTGGTGACTAGATCCGCTGTCTCGAAAATCAGTAAAGCATAATTATCATAACTAAGCCTACATCGCCGCAATATGAAGACATTTGATCAAGCACATGGAAGAGGGGTGCATTTTTATCTTGTCATCTGCATAGCAAGTATAAACTATTCTTACAAGACTACAAGTGAAAATACAATCCAGTGCGTGCTCATGGTAACCTTTAAACATATACCCATCGGCTCTTACAATATTTGTTACTTTATAACAGGAATTTGGCATTGGAACAAAAATCGATATTAATTATGGTTACTTAGACGCGTTGTGTAGCTGTAGGTTTAAACTAGATATATGTTGATGTCAGAGAGCGCGGATGAGAGCGTGTGAGAGTGAGTGTAAATTAAATAAAGTTAAAAACTAATCAATGACCTATACGTCTTTACAGAGTTCCCAGCTGGAATACTACAGTCCCCATATTATAGCAAGGGTCAACCAAAGTAAGGGTTTTTCTTTTATTTTTTTATAAATGGGACTTGAAGGTGCCCTATATGATAGCAAGGCGTAATTACAGTATGAGACAAATGGCATTCAATTATCCAAACAATGGAGACTGACAGAATGTTATTCACTTTGATCGATTTAAGGTCTGTTTTAACGGTGAAATAAACAGAGCGATTGCAGTGCTTCTGAAATGTCATTGTACATGTAAACGTCATATTAAAATGTAAAATGAAGCATTTACTGTGTTCAAATAAATTAATATATGCCACATGCAATAAGATAAGTATCTACTGTCAAACATTAATTGTACATAGTCCAAGAATATTTACAGAATTTCACTAGATCCTCTAGATTTGCTTAACATGACCGACAGAATAATGTTAATAAACAGTAATAATAAAACAATGATTTGGCGTAGGTCTTTAAAGATGGTCTTGTGATTAAGCATGATAGCTCGTTTTTAGTCTTTGAATTTTAATAGTGTTCACGTGTGTTTGTTTCCGAAGGGATACATTGTTACTCGATCACGCAAGAGCTCAGTTTCGACCAGTTTCTTCAGATACGTTTTTTCTCGAGCCCGTTAGTACTCTCGGGATACGTTACTGCTCGAGCTTGTTTGTGATCGATTACGAACCAGTGATTCTACACATATTACAGCAACACGTTTGTGTTATTCCTAAATCATAAAGGATTATCTTATACTTTGCAGTTCCGTGAATTACGGTGGAATTGGCAGCGTTATAGGGCACGAAATCACACATGGATTTGATGACCTAGGTAACTTAAACCAGGATTGCACGCCATAACAAATTTAAACGATATTTGAACGTTTGCTTTTTAAAACCAAAGCTTGTTTTGGAGTATTACCATATTAGATATAAATGAGATAAAAAAATAAACCATTAATATACAAATCTCAAAACAAGTTTTTTTAATTACTTAGTTTGTTTTGTTTATGTTTTAGTGTTTTAAATTATTCATTCTGGATTTAATTTTGTAAATCCCTGAACATTCGAATTTCTCGAAAATATACACTTCCACTCTCATCGTCCGGTAACTATGTCTCCCACACCACTGTGATGGGAGATATATTGACTTACCCCTGTCTGTCTGTATGTGTATGTGTATGTGCGTGTGCGTGTGTATGTGTGTGTGTGTGTGTGTGTGTGTGTCCGTCTGTCTCAAATCTTGTCCGTGCTCTGAGTCAATCATTTCTTAACAGGTCTTCACCAAACTTGAACAAAATGTGTTTGCTAATAAATTTTCGGCAAGTTCGATAACTAGCAAAATTGACTGACGCACTTCGGAATTATGATTCTTAAATCACCGAAATTCGCTCCGGTCTTTGGGCATAAAGCTGTTAGGTATAGGTGCATGGTTGACTCATACACTATTATTCAGATGATTAGGCAGTTGTGGGAGACATGCGTTTTTCACAAAATCAGCTCTTGTTTTAATACGAATGTGTCTCGTTTGAATCGAATCCTGATGAAAATATGTTTGAAACATAATACACATCGAAGCCAAGTTACAGCAGACTTGGTTTGTTTGAATATGTTCCTGAGAGGTAATGAAACGTTCAGCTACACTAAAGCCCACTCTCTATGAAATAGAATATAATTTATTATTTTATTTTGTTGTGTGTTACGTCGCATCGACAAAAATAGAAAATAAAGTGTCTCACAAACAAACATTTGAAGGCCAACAAACTTCAAACAAAATAATCATATTTGGATCTGTTCGTCACAAGTAATGAATTGTGCAAAGTCACTCACGCCACCATCCATACCCTGTGACCAATCTGTGTTATATACAATACATTCTTCTACAAGACGAAAAAATAACAACACCGTATTCATAGTTTATATAGATTTACATTCAATTAACTTTATTTCTCTGTATCACAATTTGCATTTTCAGCGAACAATCGTACTATGTCTTCTTTGCATATCTATATTAAAAGACATAAGGCTCAAAAGCTTTCAGCCATGCCAAGATAAAAATGTTAATAAACCAAACTGCAAATACTTCAATAATTTCCAATTTCAAGGAAAAAGCACAGTGTTTTATTGATCAATGCAGTCAGTTCGTAGCACCGGAGGCAAACCTAACTGTAAGTGAACTTCTTGAAACAGATAGGATCAGGTAAGACAATCGATTGTCTTGTAAGACTATCTAAATAAGTTCAGTCGGTTTCCTTTGATCGCATTGTTTGCCGGTCGGCTTGGTAAATACATACCATGTAAACCATTCAAACCCATCACACCGGAATACAGTAAATCTCGGACTATTCATCCTCCCATAAATACATAATAGTTTTCTCGATACGTTTTACCTCCCATGTATCGTGTTTGGTATCAAATACAAATGCTGTTGTTCTATAGCTGTTTTTCTGCAATAGCCCTAAAATTGTTTGCAAACTGATACTCTTCTCAGTTGACGACCGCAATTTCGAAAATACAAAAACAAAGTTAGTGTTTTATTATTGAAATGAGCTGAGTTGTTGAATACGTTGTACATCAATTGTCAGAACAGTCGTTCACAACGAACATACCTGTTTTCTGGTGTTCAACCATTTATATGGCTGGTCCAGTATTTGGCTTTGGCTATTATGCATTTTTCTCACTGGCATTAAACATTATAACTTCTTTCAGTCTAATATCCAGCTATGGTTTAACCGCGCCCGTTAAACAGATGTATGCCAATAAGGCGTGTTCACCATACCTACGTTACTTATACAAGTATTATTAATTTATTCGATTACCTTAACATCTGTTTTCCCTTCATGTTTGCACTTGTATGGAGGGTAGCACTAAAACATTTTATAATCATTGGTAAAACCGAGCGATAAATTATAAGCAAGCATGCGTTTGAACCTTGTGAGTAACTAGCTAACTTCAGTTGCACAGACCCAGGTTTGATTGTTTTTCCGTTTGTTTGTTTGTGTGTGTGATATTTTCGTGTGTGTGTGGGTGGGGGGAGGGGGTCAATGTCGCATCGACACAATTATAGGTCATATGGCAATTTTCCACCTTTGATGGTGGGAGAAAACTAAGTGTGCCCATCCGTGCAATATTTCATCACGAGCGGGCACCAGGGTAGAACCACCCACCTTCCATAAGCCAACTAGATGGGAGACATACCTCAATTTAAAGATTCTGTAAAAAAAAACAATAATGTCTGTTTACTTAAACATTCATTGTGGTATTTTGCCGTCTCCGTATTACCCCGCCGTTCATAATTTCGAAATATATTCATTTTCAGAAATTAACTTAAAGGGAGATAAAGGCTTTACTCCTCAAACGTACACAATTAAACCCTGTAACAGTTTATATAATTCATGATTAATTTATAGTTATTGTGTTTGGTACTTCATCTTAGAGCATTGTATCAAGTAACTTTCGATTTCAATGGGTGCATTCGAAGTCACTGTCGGCGAAAGATAGGCGATCGACCAATAAAGTCTCATAAATATGCGCTTTGTTATGTATCGTCTATACACCCGTATACATATAGTACTGAAGTGAATAGTTTTAAGGAGTCTGTTTTCATGGAAAGTGACAACGCTTATTTGATATTTTGCCCTTTAGCACTGAACATAATATAATATGGTAGCATCACCACAAGTCCAAGAAATCAACTGTGTGGGGACGTTGTGCCTTGTTAGTCCATCATATAATTAAGAAGAGCTTTTGTTTCGTCGCAGTGTTTAAAGTCGAGATTTACGTCCCGACGTCTTTGGGCATATAGTCGTAAATATTTCATTCATTTTGAATCGTGCTGACGCAAAGTTGATATGATGCAATTTTAGCTGACTTTTATGTATATTTTCTACTTTCAGGGTTATTGGAACCTTGCAAAATTTTCGAGAGTTTTCGGATGCTTTCGGCTGTAAAAAGAACAGTGAAATGGATCCTGAAGATAAATGTTATGCATGGTTAAACACAAGCAAGAAGGGATTAATGAAAAATATCTATGAAATATTACCGACAAAATCACGTTTAACGCTTGACATTTCGTTATGCTATGCAGGGTTGAGCTAATCTTATGAACATCTGCTACATGATCTGCATAAATATTTTTCACGAGACTTAGGTGATCCATGGGACGCTAACTAGTTCTACATTTTGATCCTTGTTCGTTACAGTTTCTTAAAGTTACGGACCTTCTTTACGATGCGTGGCTCTCTTGCTTTGTTTGGGATACTCTGTGCCTCCGGACAACCTACCCTGTTGTATTACTTTTGTCAGCATGTAAATGTATGTTTTGCAATTTAAGTAACGCCTTTAATAGATATAAAAATTGTGTTACATAGCGGAACAAATACATTTTTGTTATTATAATTATATAGATCGTTCGTGCAAAAATTACAAGTTAAAAATCTCAACCGGTTTCATCAATAATATGAATCTTCAGGAGCATGTTAATAACGACGCAGACGTCAGGCAACGACGTTATCAATAATGATGTCGCTTATGTAAATAACATGCTACATTGCAGTTGCATTATTAAATTATTTAATAATTAAAACATGAAATTCCCTAATTGCAGGCTCTGCGAATACTAACAGAAATAGTAAATACTATCTAACATTTGTAGACGGTTTAAATAATTTATGAACTTTGTTTTCTTTATCTTCTGACGGATAGTATTGTATTCTTCCGTCTTACAGAATTGAAATATGTGGAATTATAGTGTACAGTTTTTGCACATCTTGCTAAATCTCTGTTTACTTCTATATTGCCGCGTCTGTTTCTTTTATATTTAATTTATGAAGTGTTACCCAGTTCCGTAGGCTGATAGTTACCATATGATATTACATGTATATATTATCTACACATACTTACATACATACTTACACGAGTGAATCTGTGTCCTTCTGGTTTATATATTGGACACATTTTGAAATCATACTACAGGCATGTTTCAGTTTGATATTATATGTTTAGATTTATAATATATATTTATATGTGCTTATATTTCGGTTTTAGAAATTATCACAAATAAGCAGACAGGCACATGACTTTGATTGTAAATATAACGTTCTTTGAAAAGCATATAAAAAGAGGTGATTTGACTAAAGTAACAAAAAAGAAGTTGACTAATTTTAAAAGTAAAATATTTAAACAATTACTCAAAAAACATGAATAGCAAGGTTGTATATACGGGAGCAATGCAGGAAATTTTAAAGTGATAATAAACTTACATCATCTCGTATAATTTAAGGTATTAGACCCGTAATAGAGTACTTCCTTTGTGTGTATATAGTGTTGGTTAATGTCACCGGATGAGAATCTCGTATATTTGTCAAATTCGTTTGATGATAAATTTGATGATAAAAGATAAAATGAACTTTAATGTTGCTGCATGCCGCAGTAGGTAACGGTCACGTTATGTTAAACATTCACATGGTGGCATCAACTACGGAGCCAAAGAGCCGCAGCCTTACTTGTTTAAGGTCGATGAATCTCTCGAACCAATCTAATTGGTTGTTCTTTAAAGCCTTTCTATATGTGCAAACCTTTTTAGAAGACTAAAAGTCAATACTGTTTTCAATAAAAGGAACTTTAATTTGATATCAGTGTATTTTGATAATGAGTGTAGCTCCTGTGTTTAAAATGTAGCTTCCGTGTTTGTAATTGACTTCAGTATAATATAAATTATTTTTTTATAAATCTTCGCTATGAATTTCGTAAAGCATAAATTACAGCACGAGAAACGAGCTAAATCGACATCGGTCAGTTATCCAGTATTACGAAAGAAACCACTCAATGGGACCAGATATTCAAATTATTCAGTTTATCAAATCTGGTTTAATGAAAAATAGTAAGAGAATAAACACCTGAATACAGGTGCAATAATTTAAAATTTGTCATACATGATTATTTTTGTCCGTGAGTGTATTTTACTTTTACAGTAAAGGTACGGTACTTGTATATTTGAAGTTGTAGATGCTTTTATCATTACTGCTGTTTTAATTATGACTTTCGTGTATTGACATTAAACATATATCAATTTCTTTCTTTGCGATTTTTATCCATTGTTTGTTTCCAATGACTGTGCAGAATGAGAAACAAAATATAATTCAATGAAATGTGGATTGCTTAACATACACCAGCCCTTCTTTTTTAACAAATAAAAGTCTGTAATTGATAATAAGTCACATTGCGACTTTTACGGTATTTTGTTAAAGAACTAGACCCAAAGTGCTTCTCCAGTTATTTTTTAAGCCTTGATGGGTACTGAAAAGTACCACCGACCTCCTGTAAGCCAGAGTGGTGGTTTTCTCAAAAGACAATATTCACACCAGGTGTCATATCGGGAAAGTGATACAAAGCCAATGAACTAAAGTGGTAGTGTTAGCAACTAAAACAGATGCGTTACGTGTGTTCTAAAGTTTGTTCTAATGAAGTTGACGAACATAATTATCTAATTTCAGTTATGGATTCACCTTATTTGGTTGTTATATCTTAAGTGAAAATTAAATTGCTGCATAAATTCATAACAAAATATATATTTGGCATACGTGTACTTTACCTGAAACATGTATAAATCAATATAATATCAATACATTATTTTTGGGTACTTAACTTTGCAAGCGACATTAGTTTTGTTAAAATTTGTCATACAGTAATTTGACGAAAATGTCATTCTATCCATGATATCATGAAGAGAATGTTTGTAGCTTTGTTTATTATATTTAGTTACAGTTTCCCCTGAAAAGTTCCCATTTTGCTTTAGTATACCTTTACACCCGTACGCAGACCTTCTACCCTGTGTAATGCTGTCTTTGTCGGAAGTGTTTATAGAGTTACTACATGTAAAAGTAAAATATCCTACTTTTGATTATAAAATAAATGGAATAGTGCTATTGCATATTTTGACTTGTCGAAATAACAGTCTAAATATGTTGGGAATTTGATTAATATAGATTTAAAATCATGAAATATATCGTCAAAAATTTCGATGGGACTTTAGAAGTCCCGATTTGTATGTTTTTGACACTAAATATTTTGATTTGATTCCCGCCCCCCCCCCCCCCCCCACCTCCCTCCCCGTCCAAATTAATCGTGGAGAAACGTACATATAACTTAAAACTGTTAATATATTTTAAATCAGGGGAAAAACATAATTGTTATAACAATCTTAAATTTTTTATAGTAATTTCCCTTGATACATTTTGAAATAGGGGAAGAAATCGTAATTGCAATAACATTTTTTTAAAGTTTTCTGTGGCAGATTTTAGCCGCAGCAGAAGAATGATACTGGAGTTGTTGTCAGGCCATGAATCTTTGAGGAGTCGGAACAGCTTTCTAAAAGATCTCGGGTAGTCTTCTAATTATTGTTGGTTTTTTTTTGCTCTGGCGGCCAGGCATAGTAAGATCATTCACAGTGGACTGTAACTTAGATCCGTATGCCCCCGTGAGATATGAAAACTGTTGTCTTAGGATGACCCAAAATATTTTGTTGAGGGCACCAGATACACGTCTTGATATTTGGTTGGTCAGATTGGAAGGTAGATGTTATATGAAATCTGTATTTTGTGTGGCCAAATATACCAATAACAGCATACTATAATGATTTATCAATACTTTCAAATCTCATAATTGATCCTAAAGAGATATATACAATTTCTTTATCCGCCTCATTAAACAGAGCTTTAGGAGGTCGGCGGTGTTTAAATCCTATGTCGAGAGTATTTGGCAGCGTCGGCTTAAGGGAAAATGTGTGTTGTACATTCCGAAGCTTGCGTGTTGCTTCAGTTGCAGAAAAGTAATAAGTCGTTGTTGATAATGTTAAGTTCCTGAAACATGGTCCGTCTGGGTGTCTATCCACATCCGTTTTTTTATTGAACCAATAGCATTAAAGAGAACAAAGTTTGTGAGAAGTATAAAACCCACGGAACAAATGCAGGATTGTCCGACTACCTGATTGCAAGAGTGAGCACTGGACTTGAGTTAGCTGATATCAGCAGTACTAATAGAGCATTTGACTTATAAGCCAGGACAAACATGTATCCTATTTCGTTGAACAAAGCGGAAACAATGACGTAATCAAAATTCTTCCTGTCTTATTGCAAAATATTTCGGATATCAGGATGCAACATACCCGAGCTAATCCAATCTATAGTATGTCGATACCGCCTTTATTAATTATTTTCCTTCAGTCATATTGTATTTACATCTACATTTATTTCCAAAACTAAAGCATACAAACTACCTGCCGTCATATGACAAGCACGAATGTTTGTAGATACAAATGATAAATCATTATAAATAATCAATGAAGCTCGGAAAAGGCTATGAGACACATCTTGCGACAACGTAGATATCTGGCCTGGAACACTATCGTCAAATTTTTTCCTACTTTCACGAACGTTGCCATTAGAGAACGGTGTGCTATAGTCTTCTCCGAGTCCTGCCGGTTGTGACTTGGTAAAATTGGGCAAAAACCGTGGTCACATAATTGCCCTTTCAGCTAAGGCATTGCCGAAGGCTTGGAAAACGTTTACGTGGCTTCTCCAAGACATTGGTAGATACATCAAAACTGGGTGACCAGATACTGATGAACCAGCTGTTGAGTGCAATGCCATAAATAAGAACGAGACAACAATACCTAAAATAATGTGTCGCTTACATTCAGATTACCAATAAGACTTTATAACGCTAAGATTGCTTTCTGACATCTACTAAAATTGGTCCTGGAAATATATATATTGTTATAACGAATAGAGATTTATATGTATTGTTTTTTCCTGCTTCAAAATCAAAAATGCTGATTAAGTGAAATCAGAGCTTTATTTAGAAATTTTAAAACATGTATTTGCGTCAGTCCGATAACCTATACGTTTAAACGCAAAAAAATCGTACAAATCAGACAAATCGACATTGCCAGACTTCAAAGAATTTCAAAAAATCTTTCAATCCGGAATCTTGAATAACGGTTTATTATGTGTTAAGTATAAGAATGTCGTATCCGCAGATACATACAACTCACCTTTTCAAAAGGAAGATTTTCTTTTAACCATTACCATGCTGGACACGTATGATATTGTTCCAAAACAAACAACTTGAACAATATGTTTCAAGAAACAATTTATTAAACAATATTGCAGCTAATTTCAATATAGGTGATATCAAATACGTTTATATCAGAATGATATAAATGCTAACCTATTTAATATGCTAAAGGTAAATGCATTACATTAAGTTAATTTTACTTTTTTCTTTTAGAAATAAATGCTACGCAAAAGCTGCTAACAAAATGATTTTCTACAGACAGGTTTATAACCATCTGTCATAATTATTATAATTTTTTTATATTGTTAAAATGCTTATAAATATTACAAAAGTCCAAGATACAATTTCACATTTAAATGATAATTGCATTTCATAGTATCAAAATCCAGTGAGATGACGTTATCATTTCAAATCGACGGAAAGTTGAGAAAATAAAATTGTGTAATTACTACGACTTAAACGGAGGTATGAATAGATCAAATCTGACATAAAAATCCCAATAATATGCGAATGGCCAATTCATGTTGATAATATTACCAAATTGTCATTTGTTTTGGATTGAAAATTTAGGAGTAGTTGAGCATGTAATGTACATATGCAGCTGACATATTTTATAAAGATGTCCATAACATATCAAAACGTGTCTGAAATTTAAGTATCGACAATATACGTATCTGCAATGCTTGCTTATGATGCAAAAAAAATGTTGTTTTAGATTAGAAGGATAAAAACAGCCGAGGGGAGTGGACTACACATAATACAGTCTATTCCTATATCCAGTGGTCATAGGTTTATATCGTAAGAATGCAAATCGGACATAATCCCTACAACAAGTGTATATTCACTTCACCTTGATGAAGTAAACCAATTTGTATTTTATCGAAACTGCCAGAGGTCTCGGATACACAAAGAACCGTGACAGAGAGACGGACGAACGGACCGATGAAAGGACAGTTCTAATTTAATATTCATGAAGGTATATAGAAATTTGGGCATGCATATCCTGATAATACAGCAAAGATAATGATAATTAATACATGTATACCAACAATTGGAGTTGACACGGGTATCTGTTACTGATCGGTATTTGGAACAACTAGAGATAGCATTGCATATGAACGTTGATACCGAAGTGATCTTGGTTGTGAGGTAGGACGCTAGTTTATTAACATCCTTTCAGAAGGTTTTAAGACACACAGGTATAAAGGCTGTTTGCCCTTTGTCATCCAAGTGCAACACCGAATTTTACCCCGTCTACCTGTGCTGTGTGTGATTGTTTGATTTGGGTTAAACGATTCTGGTCGTATTGTATTGGAGTATGTTCTTTTCAAAATATGACATTCAGCCTGATTATTGGTCTGAAAGGGCATTTTTGAAGTAGATCTATACTGATCAAAAAAGCTAACCGGAAATTCTTATTCATGCGTTAACATCGCCAAAAGATGAGGAAATTTTAGGCGTGATTTCTCTAAACATTTTTTACCCTTTTTCGTGAAGGTAAATCCTATAGAGAGAGTATAATATAGGATAACAGATTTCGCTTCCCCTAAAACTAGTTCGTTGGGGATACATTTTATGGTATATTGCGTTTACCACAACAACAACACAATACTTAGACAGTTGAACAAATTCACGTATCTATACCTTCTCTGTAAAATGCTGAACCTATGGTCATATTATTTTGACGTCCTCGATTTGTGTTTCCAACGACATAACATATTCTAAATGCGTATGAATTATTGGGTAAGACATACCTTTATCATCAGCTGATTCCATATATTGCACAGTCGTAGGATTTGGAAAGAATGGATGTTTGGAATAGCTGGTCGTGAAATGAAGACACGCAGGGTGTGGCCTATCTTGATCTTCTGTACATAGTTTCTACATATTTGTATGCAGTGACTGCACATATTATCTTGTCAAAGCAACACAGTTATCTGTGATAACCAAAGGCATAGTTTTGGATAAAATGGTAGCACTTGTATTCCTTATAGTGACTTGCGTACTCAAAAATGAAGTTGGCATGAATGCATCAATTGTCTTCTGCCAGTTTGATATTGCAGTACCAGACTTGGCTGGTAGTAATTGTTATAGTTACATGGAACGTACACAACCATTGAATGTACACTATCAAACATAAATTAAACCTCACATTAATCTTTAGTCAGAATATTAGTCAGTAAATAAAAGCGGTGAAAATTAGATTTTTTTTTACCTGTCTGCATCACTATCACAGAAACTGTCTAGAGGCGGCTGCCAAACACAATGACCCAATGGCAGAAGATTACTCAAATTCTTTAAAATTGACTTGTAGAACATTAAAGTACAAAGAAACCAAACACTTGCAACAATGAATTCCCTTTTCGTTTAAGTTATTCCCCTTTCACTGTAACTGATGTACATCTGCTGTGTTTGCCTTCCTGAAGTATATTTTAGAGTCATATCTTTTGAACGTACAGGAAGATGTTGCTTTTCTACACATTACTTTATGAATACAAAGAATGCAAATATGACATGGAAAAATGATAAAGTGAGTGAAAAATAAAGATAGATATTGCAATGGTAAAAATGCATTTTTTTCATAAACGTGGCAACGGTTTGCTACCTTTTGCATAATATTTTTGGTATTTATATGAATATCTTGCAAACGTTTTATGTCAATAAGTTTGTACCACCGTTCACATTCAGAGCACAGTCCTTTTATGGATTTTTGAGAGAAACTATTTTTGCCAAAATTGTGTGGGTTAGTCCTTTTAACACCCGGGATATTTCTGGAGATTCCTGAATATCATCATTGGTATTTTCTTTGTCGTCTTCTCTCTGATGCTTTTGAGTTCACCGGCAGCTTTTGAGGCATATGGACACAAAACCTCTTTTCAATCAATCACTTTGTTAATTTCATAAATGTTCTCCATTCTTCTTCGAAAGAAGTACAGCCTAATATTAAATTGTACTTTTTAAGATTAAAATAACAGGGAATTACCTGAAGTCAGAATATGGTTTTTAAATAACAAAACGGGCGTTTTCAAATATATTTTTTTCTGTGACGTCATGTATATTTTTTATCCACGCTTGTCAAGCAAATGAAAATATACAAACCGCTGTATTTGTTACTTTTTACCATAAACAAATTCATAGATGAGCCATGCCTGCATGTCTCACTTTCAAATACGAGCCATGCCTGCATGACTCACTTTCAGAGTAGAGCCATGCCTGCATGACTCACTTTCAGAGTAGAGCCATGCCTGCATGACTCACCTTCAGAGATGAGGCATGCCTGCATGACTCACTTTCCGTCATACTGAGACATCCACGGATGACTCACTTCTGTAAACGAGCCATCCATGGATGACTATATAGCCGTTTCATCCACGGATGACTAACAAGGTTGACATCCACGGATGACTTACTTCTGTAAACGAGCAATCCACGGATGACTATGTAGCCGTGTCATCCACGGATGACTCACTTACAAGGTTGACATCCATGGATGACTCACTTTCAAGACTGACATCACTGAATGACTCAAGTAATACCCGTTTTCAACTGATGTCTTATATGTCGAGTGACAAGCCATGCATGTATGTCTCAATTAAAGCACAGCCAGTTGATCCGTCTTTATTTAACTAGGTTTCATATGAATATGTAAATACTGAATCTGAAAAGCATGTGTTACTTCTATTACGATGAGTTAAAGAAAATCAATCAAATTGGTATCAAAGTGTTATTATAATTTGGAGACAAGGGGTGTTGATCAGGAAGCAAGTCCAATAAATAATCATAGTTGATGCTATTTGGGTAGATATATGTCGTATTTTAGCCTACATTTTATAATATATTAATATCTACTCATTAATTTCATTGTTACAGAAACATTACCTTAACCGGAAATAAATAGATTTGATCAGAATACTTTAACCACAATAAGTTTTGATCAAATATAAAGACATGTTCAGTGGCAAATCTAAACATGCAAATCTATCTCTTTGTATATCAAGTGAAAACCAGTTAAGTTTTTCAACTTTAATTGTTTATAATATTTACTATACAATATACTAATATTGAAGGTGTGTAAAATGTTCCTCGTATACTTTCAAATATTTGTTAACTCATCAGATCTGTCCAAATGATACATTGAATTACTATCATCAATCACAAGCTGATGTAATATCAAATTATAGTTTTAATTGTTTGTAATCTCTGTTAAACTGGACCACTGGTACACGCCTTGTGCAAAATGCTAAATGATCACTCAAATTTTCTGCCATCACAACAACTCCTCATGACTTCACCTCCGAATGATTAATATTAGTAAATCTTATGATATAAAATCATTCACAAAAGGCATTATCTGTTTGAAGGGGTTTAGATATAGAAGCAAAAATACAGTAATCAGCTCTTAGTTTCAAATCACAGAAATAACTGAACTGTAATATGCTCCTTATTTATGTGTGTTGGGCATGTTCACAGGTATATTAATTAAAAGTTTGCAAGACAAGCTGAAAAGTGGACCTGAATACAACAAGAGCTGTTTGAAAAACACATATCCCCCCCCCCCCGATAGCGTTAGATATTAAATGACCTTGAACTAGGACCCAGGTTCAAGTTTAATAGGTGTCTTCTGTTAAAGAAGACTAACCATCCTATAAAATTGGAAGTATGTAAGAATAACAGACCTTCGGGTATTGAATTAAAATGGATTTCACCCTAAGTGACCTTGACCTTTGACCCCATGACCCGAAAAGTATTAAGGGTCTTTGATTTGACCAGGTGACATAGTTTTAGTACCCCATCTGACCTAGAATGATGAAATGTAAAGACATTACGTCTATTAGTGTCGAATATTATGGTATTGTGGTTTGTTTCGGCTTATCAATAGGTAAATCATTAAGCTCAGTCAATACAGCGTAGTAATTTGTGTTTGCATCGTCAATATTTTCGTCATTGATAATGTTGTGAGATGATGATATTTGATATTTATTTAGTACAAACATAATAGACTCAAACGATGTGGTCTATTATAGATTACTATACCCATCTGGTTTACGGAGGTCGGTGTAAACATGCCAAATAACTTCGTACAATGTCACAAAATCAAAGTCATCAAATAAAATTTCTTTATTACATAAATATGCAATCCAAATGCTTGCCGCTTAACTAAGTGCTTTCAAGGTATACTCTTCTTTTCATTTTAGATGTTAAATTTTAATTTCATGCCAGTGTCTGCAAAACATCTTGACGCTTTCTTGTCACTCACTAAGCATAACAAGGGAAGTAACTCTTGTAAAAACCTAATATGGAATACTATATTCGACCAAGCTTCCGTATAGAGAAAATATTTGATATACAGGTGACAGCAATTGACCAGGTGAATAATATGATATCAGTAGGAGGTATGACAAGCAGCATTTTGAGTCCCGTAAGTAAAGAACCTGCAACAAACTCGCACTTGCATTTCAAATCGCTGTAACGCATGTATAAATGACGCTACTACCTTTGACAAAATGTATAAACAGTTAACGGAAGAAACACGATGACTATACAATAACGACCGAGTTGCTACATGTATTGGCTATGTTTTCTGAAAAGTGAACAATGTTTCTATGATATAGTTTAGTTTTAAACTGCTATTTATTAGAGTTTTATTTTTTTTTTTCATATCATCACTAAGTGTAAGTGTTTGTTTCCTTCTCAGCTGTATTATTGCATTGTGCATTAGAACGACTATAGTGCGGTACAATCTAAATAATTTTCTTTTCTATAGCTCAACCATGCACATTTAACCACTAGAGGCGCAATTACTATATTGCTAACCTTGTTCGTGTAATGATAATTTCACTCATTTTTTACGTTTAATATTTAAGTAAAGATATTCTTTGTATTTTGTTCGTGGCCAAATGTAAAGTGTCTTTCTACTTCAGAGAGATAGGTTTAAGTATTATATGATCACATGCTATATATTGATCAGAGCAAAAGTATATTGTAACTAAAGCATTTTCACGGATCATAGTAACTGCTGTCGAAAAACAACAATAATCATTAACGACTTCTTAAGCTTAGTTTTACAAACCCTGTATAATATTAAGATGCTGTAGTAAAAGTACTGAACATTATTCATAATGCTTGATTTCATCAAATTTTTGTTTTTGTTAGATACTTTGTTTAAACAAGATTCGATGCAAATTCGTAATGCACAAGACATGTTTGGGGACTGACTCTACACAATTAGCTATTGTAAGTCGCTTTGGTATCCTATTTGATTGTGCGATAACAAATTCAGGTGTGAGACGACGTGATGCTTTTAGCCAAAAACGGGCTTGGCTACTGGAATTTTGTCTTGCAACTTGTCTAACCTTGCCCTGTAATTGTATGGTCTTGTGTTGTTTTAAGACACTTATAAAGAATAAAAGACACAAATTTGTATTAATAGGTCAGAACGATTTTGTTTGTATGGTTTTGTTTTGTCTAATACAGTCTGGTATTTTGTCACTTACGTTAGAGATTATCTTAGCGGGGAATCAAAACAAATGTTCAAACCCCTATTTTTTTACACAACAGAGTAACAGAGTGTTCCCAAGCGGTGACCATGTTTTAGATATACTTTTTGATTATTTAGGTTTATATGTTATGTATACTGTTTTCTATTTCATGTTGCCACTTCCATTTAACCCTCATCGTTTTATTTACCCTATCCCTGCCCCCCACTTTTGACACCCCTTTGTCTTTCTTATGTATTTCATGTTATTAAAGGAATACAAAGGCAGCATTGTGGTTGAAAAGTTAAAATTTGAGAAACTGTTGCTTCTAATACTTTACTGACATGCTTTATTGGAAACTAAGTGTAAACTCAACCAAGACAAACATTGTGATATTTAAGAAAGGTAGACAGTTAAAAGTGATCTACAATTTATGTTTAAAGGGGAGGTTTTAGATATTGTCAATAATTTTATATATTTAGGAATAGTTTTTACCACTGGTGACTCTTTTAAAATGGCATATGATACCTTAGCAGGACAGGCTACAAAGGCAATGTATAAACTGAAATCAACGCTTGTTAAATATCCAGGTATGCCAATAAAATGTCAGTTGGAATTATTTGATAAGCTAATTTTACCTATTTTAAACTATGGTTCAGAAATTTGGGGGTTAAACGAATCTATGGTGCTAGAAAGGGTACATTTTAGCTTTTGTAAAAGATTACATGGTGTAAAAATCCAAACACAAAATTACTTTATATACGGTGAGCTTGGTAGGACATCGCTGTTAAAAAGAATAGCTGTGGGTGTTATAAAATATTGGTTGAAAATTATACAAATGGAGAATGAAAAATATGTAAAGGCTATTTACGATTTGATGTGCAGACAATTAGAAGTAAAAACAAATATTAACTCTTGCGCAAAATCTGTAAAAAGTTTATTACAATCCCTCGGTTTTTATGATGTGTGGTTATTTCAGGGAGTTGGTGATAATGATGTATTTATATTTATACTAAAAACTAGATTAACTGATGTATTTGTTCAAAACTGCAGGGCGGATATTAATGATTCATCAAGAGCAAAAAGTTATGCTTTGTTTTCAAGTTTCAAGCTTCAACCTTATTTAAAATTAGTAAACATAAGTAAGTTTAGAAATGCACTTTGTAGATTAAGAGTTTCATCTCATAGACTAGAAATTGAAACAGACAGATGGCATAAACCGGTTCCAGTCCCTTACAATGGAAGAAAATGTCACTGTTGTAATAGCTTAGGAGACGATTTTCATTTTGTTTTAGAATGCTCGCTTTTTACCGATCTGAGAAAAAGAATATATAGAAATATTACTGGTCAAGACCAAATATACAGAGTTATTGAATTAATGACTGCAGAAAATGTTTATATTAATAAGAACTTAACGATATATGTACATAAAGCTTTTGACAATCAATACTGTTATTATTTTAATTGATAGAAAACCTCTCTTTCCTCACGCTGTATACATAATACATAATATGTGAATTGATATGTATATAATATTATATAGCAGTTCCTAATATTGATGTGCTACTGATATACATATACAACATATTCTATTAACTGATGCTTGACATTGTAACTATTTGTAAATATATATTGTGTGACACTGGCAGTGTTTGTTGTACTCGGTGCTTACATTGAGACTATTCTTAACAATTTCTTACCTTTAAGTTTTTCAATAGTTTAACCCTTACCTTGTAAAATTTCTAATGAACTTGTCCATCTTTTAATTTGGAAAGTACCATTAACTATTAAAAGGGCAGTTATCTAAATGATACTGACCAGACTGCACGGATGTGCAGGCTGATCATGATATACACTGGTCGCAAAGGCAGAATCAATCTTCTCCAGCATGATAAGGGTTAAACAGGTATCAGTGTACATATTTATCTTTTATTTCTCCATAGGAATATATTAAACAAAATTAGCTTTGGCAAGGAAATGAATGTGTCATTTTTATATTCATGCTCCCCTAGACCTAAGAATTAAATAATATTGTCTATTCTATTTCAGAAGGAAGTTCGTCTTTAACTTGCGTTCGTTCCTGTCAAATAAGCATTACGTATGACATTATATTATTTAAGTCTCGCAATATCTAGGGTAGGGTTTGATGAAAACATAATTGAAATCCAATGATCAAGCGTCTTGTCAGTAACTTGATGTAACTATTGATCAAGTGATGGAAACAGAACTGACATCAAAATCAAGTATGTCTCTATCAAAATTATCTTATTATGTAATTCATTTGTAAAGAAAATAACTTTCATTACCATAAGTACATTTTGTAACAAACGTCTGACAAATTTTTGTGTGATACGGTTATTATAACAAGAACTTTAATGAATAGGGAAGAAAGGAAATCTAAAACCTGAAACAGCTGAATATAGATATGTCTTCTGTTCTCTTTCTTTCTCTCTAAGCATTCTCAAAAACTCTCATTTACTTGTTTCTGAGATTATCAAATCGATCTAAGCATGCTACGAATATGTGAGAAAGAAACTTTCACTAATTGACAAAAATGTCAATCTAATCCGATTTAATAACGACCTCACGCATATATAGTTTCTAATTTTGTCAAAAGTGTTTTCCAAACTACAAATTTTTATTATATATTCCTAGGAGTATATGAGCTGTTACTTGTGTCATTGGCATGAACAATTCTTTCTTAATTTCCTTTTCCTGTATCACCAGATTGATCGAATGTATGATAATTCGTGGAATAATATTGCATGTATTTTCTTCTTATCATAGTAAACACATCATAAAATCACGTTAAAATTTAAAGCAAAACAAAATTGAAATACATTTCCGTTCATAGTGAAATCATGTTATGTGCAATACCTTTATAAGCACTGTAATAACGTGTGGTTGCCCTGGATGCAGGTATTGTTATCTTTCATGTCATCTGTCCCAAAGATATCCAATAGCAACTAAAGAAAACATAACCAAAGACGGTGTTATGGTCACTTGTATGAAATGTCATTACAACTTTCACAAAACTAATGTACTTTGAAACTTTGTGGAATCCTCAGCAAATTAAGTTTTAAATACGTCCCACATATTCCATTGAGACTGTGAAAAGCTTTCGCTCATGACAGTGTTCAAGTTTTATCTGAGTTGAATATTATATATTTCAACTATACCTCGCTAAAAAAACGTCGTGTCATTATTACGATGCTCGAACTCCATTTTGGTAATTTGTGGGAAATTGACTTTGAAAATTTGGTCTCTTATTTTCTGTGATAAAAATGAAACAAATATCTAGATTTTTTGGCTGGACATTGCTTTGGTAACAACATCAGGTGTCCCATTTTCATGATATCTACTGGTATCTCGATTTTTCGGAAAATTAAACTTTTCATTTGGAGATAGAACTTTTTCCAAATTCCAGCATTTCAAACGTTCAGTATTACATTGCTTTTGAATACAGGACATTTTAATATGACAAGTGATAGCTATGTTTGTTCAGTATTATGATGCAACAGGACTTAGCACTATGTAAGAGAGAAAACTAAGTGGATAATGTTACAGTATTTTTCAAGAATATGGCAAAAGATTGTCACGTGATCTCCACTGAAATGCAATATTTCTTATTATAACACTGCTCTATCTCCACTATAATCTAACATTTCTTAGAATTATATTGGTCTATGTCCATGTAATAATGGACATAAGACATTGTAATACTAAGTTCAACTTCAATTTTAGAAAACAAAGAAGGAATTCCATGCTATTATGTCAAGCAGAATTGTCAGATCAATGAATGGAATAGAGCTGGAGATAGGACTTGAAATCCCGAATTCAACGGTATATCATACTCAATTTTCATAAAAATGGAGTTAGAGCATCGTAGTAATGACACGACGATAAGGAAGATCTGTGATGAAAGGTTCAATTTAAACGTGTGAAAGTGGACTGCATCTTACATTACTATGTGACAAAAAATGTAAGTAAAACATTTTTTGTCCATGTCTGTGATGCTTAAATCAATTTTGTTTTGTCGCGAAAATTTAATTTCACGTTGATCATGTGTATGGAGAGAGATTAGACCATTTCGTGGCTCACACAACGTTTTTCAAGGGATACACTAATCTTCTACACGGCTGTAGGACAGACACCTAAAGTGATAAAGCGTCAGTGCTAACAGACTTTGTATGTTTTGCATTATTTGTTATTACTGTAGATAGTGTGATGTAGTTTTACTCAGTTCTATAGCTGATTTCTAAAGGTGAAGAAATACAAAAGCATGCGTGCTTTCAGCAACTACACTACTATCATATGAACATCTTAAAGTTATATGTATATAAGTCATGAACGTTATAATGTGTTATCATTTACTTTAAACGCAAGAAATATGAAATGATAAATCATGTTACCAGGACAGAACCGAAGATAACATTTTGTGTTCCTTTTTGTTCATTATGAGGTTTTTTACAAAGTTCTTGGCACTGTGTTCCTCTTCCGTTTTAAACAAAGAATAATATATGGTTACCTTAAAATATTAAACTTTAATTTATGTACAAGCATGACATTTTTCAAAAGACCCAGATCACAGTTAATACGCTCGTAACAAGGCGAAAGACGATTCGTCACTCGTCATACTATTTGGGAAATTCATTGGCGACCTTCCTAAATATATCATTTGGTATCTCTCTATAGAACAGAATCTGAAGTGAAGAATATTATAATTATTTTAACGTGACGAATAAATTCTTAAACGCAATTAACTTGTTTTTTTTCTTCAACATTAAATATTACAATGTATTATTCGGTCTCATACTTGTGGATCTTTCGTATTGTTTCTTGTCAAAAATATTAATATCATAACCTTTCAATGTCCTTTTGCATTAAATTTTAATATTTGCTTTCTTATGTGACATGTTGCCTTTACTTTAACTGGGTTATTTTGATAAATAAGACCCTAACGTGGAAATTACAATTTAGTCTGTCTATTACCGGCAGTTGTCACTGCGGTATTATTTTTGATTGAAGTGCAATTTGCGTTAACTTTGTTCCTGGTATTGAGGTGCTTTCACAACAATGATGTATTTTTGTTTGCCCTGAAATTTAACGGGGAAAGACAGGACTCATTACAGAATATGTTATTTCATAGTGACATGTGTCGACGAAGTTTTGTTTTTCGGTTAATTGTAGTAACATACACGAAGTTTGAACACAGGTTAATTACTGTCTTGCGACCAGAAAACAACTATCTAGTGCCGTTACTTTGAATATTGCGACATTTTCCGGACGATATAAAATAAAATATGATCAAATTAAATATCACATTCTGGTCCTTCGGGAACATTGATTTCAACTCATTTAGATTCGAAGATTGAATACTGCTTAAGCCGGTGCTGGGGGCGTGAGGAGTGTTGCATTTTCCATTACTGCTCATGAACAGACTCTATCAAACCTAGTCTGCAATTTTCACTGTTTGCTTGGTTCTCGATGCTTCAAAGGGATCTACTTTCCAGATTTTATTTGCTTATCAGTGTAATGTGTAATGCGTTTTCATAAGTGGATAATATAGGTGTATTTGACTATATCCGGTAGTTTTAAAGCCTGTGGTAAAACTTACGTGTAAACGTGACAAAATCAAACTGTGTTAATCACAAAATTAAATTGCACATTTAAATATGTATTTGGATTTCTTTTTGCAATATTATATCACAATAAAATACAACTTCCTAGACATTTACACAGGTATGTGAAAACCCTCTAAATTGGATGCGTTTATAAATGCAGAATTAGAATAGGTTATTTCTGTTTTCCGATGACTAACAGCTTAATCAAATAAATGGACATATATCACCCCCAAAAAGTCTAAGGCTGTTTTAATTTACAAAACGCATAAAGTTTACAACACTGCAAGAAAATATCTATGAAATAATGCCCCAATATGGTTTTCACTTCCAACATTCATGAATTATTATATCAAGTCCTGAAATTCCAAAACAAAACCTTTAGAGGGTAATAGCAAACTTAGGGCATGCTAAAAGACAGAAAATATGTATAAGCAAAAGGTTTCCCTTGAGAGAGTTCTCTTGATGAACGCTATTGATATGCTGTTCCTAGACCAACGTAAAGACAAATGAAACCCACACCAGCTGTGACCGAGCGGGGGAACTTATTGATTCTTTTCTGCATTTTTTACAAATATCATATTTAGTTTTGGATTGCAGTTAATACTTACTGACTCATATACATCAGCATTGGAGTTGTGTATTACTATGTGTATTCGGCTTAAATGGTATGTTACACTTCGTGATTTAATGCTAAAAGTAAAAAAACATAAACAACATATAAAAATAGTTTAAGTGTGTTATTTATTAAATCTTTATAAAGGATATCAACACGCTAAATTTTCTTTATAAAATGATTTGTTTTGTTTTCCACACACATAGGCGCCAGACTCATAGAACATGACATTTTAAATCTGTGTGTTGTTTACTTCAATTTTGAAAGGATTTTAAATTACTGTTAGGCATTTGAGAAAATGGAGGTATCTATTCCTTCATGAGGCCTACATGGAAGATTGGAAAACTATAAAATAAAATGTTTATCCTCCTTAAGTAAAGTCTTTACTTACTTAATTGCTTACTTCTCATTCTATTTGTAGATGTCGCCAATCATGTCTTACCTAATTAATGATAATAATTCGAACCTAATTAATATCTCACAACAGTTCAAGAGTGGAAAAGTTTTACGCCAAAAGTTTACGGATTTTCATGAGGTGCCAGACAAATACAGACGCATTTTAACGCTCTCAAGAACACATAAGAAAGATTGGTCCATGACCAGACACAGACAAATCCACTTAATGTGTCATTATTTGATAAATGAGATGTTTCCCAATATATTTTAACGAGAAACGGCGTAGCAGACTAATATAAAAATCACGGTATCAGGCTATAATACCATTAAATAACGAATCATATAACCTTGATGAAAGTCTACAATATAATGCAGTTCATCTATTACCTAAATACCTTATTTGGACTCTTCCGTTTTCATACAGCTTTATTTGTTAGATCTGGAGTGACACGTACACAATACAGGTCTTTTGACGAACTTTCCTCAATTTGTTGGTGGATGAAGTCCCTGGTGCATCTTCGGACATTATTTCATCAATGACAGGTGGGTTGGTAGGGCCTTCCTAAGATAAGTATGTAAGCAAACCAAACAACATGTATGCATATGAAGTAAAGTTAATTCTTCAAACAAATACAGGTATTTAATATTTGTAAAGCTTGTAAATATTTCTTAATCATGATATGTTTCAAGTATATGTGCCTGCAAACCGTATAAAACGATGTTTTTTTGCAACCGGTATTTATGTAGAGCATGTAGATCACTGAGTGTTTCGCATAATTTCGAGTGTGTTCCTTGTCGTTGGGATTGGATGAAGAATCATGGACGATTGTTACGAATTTTCCCATAAAAATCAAAGTTTTAATGTGTTATTGTCGCTAGCAAAGTAAAATATGTGTATCATGAAACGCCCATACAAATATATGCCATGTGTACAGTTTGCTTATTCAAGGCCATTTGATGTATTAAAACGTTCTAATTTGCTTTTAACTTATTTTTGAATGAACTGATTATTTTTGTATATACATCATACCTTAATTGCGTAGCAACATTTCTGCAACATTTTCATTTATTTCGTGAGTGTATGGCGACGTTAAGTTCCCAATCTTTCTATTTCAAACCATAGACAATGCTGTGAATTGTTCTCTCATATTTTACCTGTGCTCTAGTAATGGTATCATAAGAATAAATATGTCCTCGTATGGAACATTGAATCTTTTGCGAATGTATTTGTTCATATCTAACGTCATTGCTAATCGTTTGCCAGTTTTGGATGGTGTTTGAGATATGAGCGATTCATTTTCTTATATGACAAGAAATATAAACGAAGTCTTCTATATACAAAAATTTGTATTGTTTACTGCTTGAATAATTTCTTCGGACTTAAACAATCCTCCCCGATCCACAGAGCATACGCATCCTTGTTGGAAGGATAATGTCTGACATAAAGTGCATGTAATTCTTTCCACTAACTTCTGTAGCGCATTAGTGATATGAATAAAACTAATCTAAAGTAAAATTTTCAAGTGGAATTTGAAACATGAAGATTTGATATTCCGTATATGATCATTTTAATATTAGTAGACACATTAATATATATTCCTTTTCATCGCTTAAGGTCAAATAATCCAACTTTGGAAAGGCAATTCATACAGCACAGTCGTTGCACATAACAATGTACGGTGTTAATAATGTAACTAGAAGATAAACCCAGCTCCTTACAATTTATGCAAAATCTATTGAACTATATCATGAAGTAATTTAGTTATTATCTCAATATGTTTTGTGATATTATTTATTTTCGACACCGTAAAATCAGTTTTTATCTTTCATTTTCAGCCTTTGATCGTCGATTAAACCGTAATGATCCTAACATCATTAAGTCATCGAGAATCTATGTAGAATCATTCACTGATGTATCTGTACTTCAAATATACAAATATTATACATAGGTCTGCTAAAAGCAACATTAGCTAATTAGTACGTATCAGCTAATTTGGAACCTAAACAAAATCTAATCGAAACAGAACCTGACTTTCCAAGGTGTTTCTTAGTCTTTTTCTTCTAAGTAAAAGCCGATTGTTATCATGTAACAATTTATTGAACCTTGGGTAATCGAATTCCAATGAAACGAGTGTTTTAGCCTAAGACAACCGAAATTTAACTTAAAATTGTTTTATTATGAATGTGTTTACGGGAGGACTTGACAATATTTTGAAGAATTATGATTTAAATAGGTTCGAGATATTGAACTGCAAGGCTAAAGGCTCGTTTTCTTGTGATGAGATGAAACAGCATTATACAGGAACATATGAAGCTTGATGTTTGAACTGTCGTGTCCTGAATCTCGAAAAGGCGTGCTGTCAGGCAAAACAAAACATAATGTAACTTAATCGAACTACTTTTATACAAGATACACTCTTATCACAAACTGTTTGAATATGTTGCAAAGCAAAAGCGAGCTTGGCTGTTTTAAAACGTAACTGTATACATTTTCCCGCTGAAATAATTCAACAAAAACGCCTTCCAATTTTTGTTATATATCGAATACATTTACTACATGTTGACATACTAATACAGTTTATCCGCTGTTTTAATCGATAATCAAGATAAATTATTATACAGTCTTGAATAAAAGTCCTTCAATTTGAAAACAATATTTGCAAGACTGTTTTCACCTAAACGGAGGCGGCTTCATTATGTGTTACATTGTTATACAGTACATGTAGTTTACAGTTATTCTGTTCTATGCTGTCGATAAAATGTGGTGTTTATAAAATTTTACAGATACCCCTATGCTTTCATGTAATTGCTGACATTCTGGGAAACGATTTTGACCACTGTCCTTATGCACGTCCAGGTTTATATGACTTGCATTGTGAAGGCGTCTACATGGCTGTAATTACTCTCAGCCGTTTCCATTTGTGCAATTTTGGGCGGCCCTTTTATCACAACAAGATTCTGTCTTATGTGAGATATAATATATCCCAATAGTTCTTGAAATATGGTTCAAAACACAGGTTATACCGGTTACATATAATAAAATTTTAACTTATTAAAATGATGTGTTATGATTCAATTGTTGATAAGAAAATCAGAGCGAAATGAATTATGTAGCATGCATTATTCAACGAAATGTGCTATTTGCTTAGAAATAATGATAATAAAACAAAATTGAAAATATAGAAAAAACAACGAAACCCATCGCGATGAAATACCAATACCCCATTTTCATTTATGAGTTGTTTTACACAGAGGTAAAAAAGGATTATTTTCAAGTGTTTGTATGGAAATCAATCCTTTTTTCACGGAAAGTAGAATCGTTTGGTTTAAGGTATTAGATCACTAATAGTAATGTTTACAAAATGGCCTTTGCTTTGTATATTCTGAAAGGTAACCGTGTTTTGCACTATTTTGCAATTTTTTAACAACTTTTACCGTGCCGTTTTTTATAAATTTTGTATAACTTACGGTATCTCCTCAAGCTCAAGTAGAGACAAATTTCAAAGTGATAGCCACCATCCAAAAACTTTGCAGAGAACATATTTTACCATAAATTTTAATAAAAGAAACATCAAACTATTGGTAAACAATTATAAACAATTATAAATCACAAAATAAAAATGTCAATATCATTTTTCTATGGTGTCTCAAGTAAACGGATTTAATGCGACAGAATTCATACTTCAACATTGAAAAAATAAGGTCGAATATTGTGTATCTGTTTTGAGTTTTGCTTACTCCATTTAAAAATAACCTTAGGGCAGACGTAAAACCTACCTAAATTTCTCCACAATATATAATCTAAGAGTGAAAGCAAAATAGAGAACAGCGTGTAACTCAATATTTTTAAAGATGTGTAACTCTACCCCTTCTGTTTAAGTAGTAAATTCACTTTGAACACCAAGAAATCGCTTATAAGATTCATCTTTTTCCATTTTAAGTAAAAACTTACTAGAAAAAAGGAAAATAAGGGGGAAAAAATGGTCCCAGTAGGGCTTGAACCTACGCCCCCCACCCCCACCCCCACCTAAGAATTGCAGTAAAAGTAGGTTTATGGTAGGAATTGAATACTCTTCAAAAAGGAGGTTCTTTATTAGTGATCTAATGCCTTAAATTGTATTTATTTCCATAATGATATTAACAAACATGAGTACTACATTTAAATTAGCAAAGTTTGATAAAACGACATATATCGATCAAAATAATACAAACAAACAAAGAAAGTTTTAATCAAATGGATTGGAAAACAAGTTAGTTAAAAATATGAATTCCGCTCCATAAGAAAAACAGAGGTTAGATGAAGAATAGTAACTAGGCTGTGCAGAATCGTTTAGACATATGATATATGAAATTCCTTTTCTGGATTTAACATTAAAGATAAACACATTCCATTAATCAGAACAAAACGTGTGCCTTACATACGAAAGACCCGTGGTGACATTTCAACTTCATTATTTCATGATTTCTGCTTCATGATTTCACGATTTCCACTTCATGAATTCACGAATTCACGATTTCTGCTTCCTGATTTCACGAATTCACGATTTCACGAAAAAATTCACGATTTCTTGATTTTACGATTTCATGATTTCACGATTTCTTGATTTCACGATTTCTTGATTTCACGATTTCCACTTCTTGAATTCACGATTTCACCATTAAACTTCACGATTTCATGATTTCTTGATTTCACTTGTTCTGTTTGGCCAATCCATTCCGTTACTCTCCATTCAATGAAGTGTAAACGTAATGAATGGTCTGGGTTACAGAGGATGAGATTATACTCCTACATACGTCTGTGTGGAGGTTGGGGAGGGATATTGGGGCCTGTACCAACACAGTATTGGGTACTTTCAACACTAAAACATGTATGAACAAAATAAGATGCCCAAGTAGCTTTACTGTTTTAGACAATTCCAAAATATATAAGTATGTTTATTATGCTCACGCCATTTATTCTTGCTGTTTGGCGTGGTTCTTCTTGTTCGCCAATTTGACTTCAATGTGGTCAACGTGATAGGTTTTGTTGAAAAGAGTATACCAAAGAAGATGACTAAGCTTCATGACAGAGATACACTAAACTAAACAGAAAAGTTCTTCATAGTATATTATTCTAAAATTTCTTTTACCATTTAGTTACTGTCTATTTCAATGTCTGACAAAACGGCTTGTTACTGGTATGTTAATTTATTTGATAAAGGTAATGCATACTTTACTTCTATTAATATTCAACATTTATATACTACATGTTATTGTATACATTTACGTTTCGCAGTGCTATTTAGCGAAATGTTCTCCTAACTAGTGGTGGATTTGATGCATTTGACTTCTTATACTATAATATAAATTTAACTTCTATCTCTTTAATAGAGCTGATGCACTTTAAAATACTCCATAAAAAAAGACAAAAAAAGAAAAGAAAAAAAAAAAACATCCATGCCAGCAGACGCAAATTATATGAACATGGTCAGGCTGTGGTCAGATAGCTATGAATATTATACCTCTGAAAACTTCAAGACACAACATGGTCTTTTATCCACGTAAAAATTAATCGTCTTGTATTAAAGCATGGCAGTCCTTTAGATATATTGCTTCACAATAGCTGACAATACTAACATAGTCTGACTGTTATTTAAAATAACATAATATATGTAACGGCATTCCGGCTTGTTTCTTTTAAGCTATTTATAGATGTACGATCAGAGTATTTTTCGTAATCTTTCCGACTTAACTCGTTGTATTTCAATGCAGGTATATTGCTCATTACTGATCCGTACATAAATAGATCATCAATCCAAAAGAAGGGTGTATGCATTGCAGCTTCGTCTAAATAGGGAACAAGTTCATTCAGAATCATAACATACTGCCAGTTGCAGTATGGTGGATAAACCTTCCACCCCTTAAACTGCTTGGATTCCACATAGCATTTATGATGTATCGATCTGAAAATAACGCTGTGATACTGACGCCGGCATTGGACATAATACTGGTTAATGGACAGCATGTGCATATCACTTTTTAAAATTCGTAATATATTCATCACTTTATCGTCATCAGTTTTGAAAACATATTTAGCAATTTTCTGCATCGTTTAGTTGCCCATTTGTAGCCCATTACAGACTTGTGCGACAGACTGTGATAAGAATCCACGAATGATCCTTGTACAATGTCTTTATTGAACTGAAACTCTTACTGAATGATATCTTGAAAATCTGAACTATAGATGCTTTCAAGAAGAAACAATACTTTAACTTTTCCGTAGGATGGATAAAAACTGCTATTTGCCCAGGTTTCTCTTATTACATTTCTTCTCTTAAAGCTGTTTGGTAATGACAGGACCATAATAAGAATTGTCAAATTAATCACAGATGAGCAAGGGTCCTTTTTTTCAAGTAGGTACGATCCATTTATTGTTAGAGCAAATTTTGGTGTCGATGGATTGATTATTTTCATTAAATCCGTCTTTATTTTCACTTTGAAATTACCATTGTTAGATGTTTCTGTCGTTACACTGAGATTGTGTGGTAATTCTGGTTTCATTGTTGGTTCGTTTATTACCTTAGGTACACCATATGTCATGCTGCGCTTCAAAGAATTCAATTCAAATGCTTTCACTTTGATACAAAACGTGTCCAGCAGTATGCGTTCATCTGACGAAATAGTTATTGGGACGACAAATGCAATTAATAGGCAGAACGTCAACAGTTTTAATGTTTTGAAACAAAGTACGCTATTCATTTATCTATTAATTCCACTAACATATTTCGTTCTACTTCTAACAGCATTAAAAGCCAATTCCTTTGCATACAATATTTCTCCATTTGAAATATAAAATGAACATGAAATCTACATAAAAAAAAAAATCTTTTTATGATTTCACTGTGAAATCTTTGCTTAATCTACTCATCAACATATATCAAAACTTTATTCCCACTTAAATACTCTTTTTTTTAAAACTTCTATTAAGTACATATTATTGCAGAGTCGACTGGCTATGCCTGGATGGGATTATGATTGTACTTTCATACTATATGCACACATGAGTACTTACTAGATAGTGACAAGTGATAATTTGGTCTTTAAAAAAACCTTTCACGAATTGAAGTTCATCATAAATAAGTCAATCATCCTGCTTTTATCCTAAATAAACTTGGTTACTTTTGAACTATATACTATTGGTGCATAAAACAACACGCGTGGATGCCTATATTTTATGACAATGCATTTCATGTCTAGTTTGTAGTTGCTTTTTATGTCTTTGAAATTTAAATTAATAATGCGAATGTTGTACACATTTAAACAAAGGAAAAACGGAAATGTACAAATGGAAATCATTCAATACAACTGGCAGGTAGAAAAAATAAAATGACCTTTTTTACAGCTTGTAATAAAATTATAAAACGGACTTAAACTAATGTTTAGTATGATATACATTAATCAAGACATCAGGGTTAACTTTATCAATTGAGCTAAAACTGATAAAGGCTAAAGGTGATAAGGCTGTGACGGAGAAAATTGAATACGAAGTATATCAAATATTATTAATCTAATTGGATGGTATAGTCAGAGACGTGAAAAATAACACGTTTAATTTGCTTTCACATAGTGACAAGGTGAGCTTTTCTGATCGCCCCTATTCTGACGTCCGTCCGTGAGGACACAATAGAGACCACATTTTGCAATTGATTTTATTCAGACATGCTCACAACATGTATTGGCATAATGTCTCGGTTCTTTTAAATTTTTCAGATAAAAGCAATGAATTTAATGTTTATTCTAGCAGATAAAGGCACTTTTTGGAAAAAGGTGAAGTTGATAATGTTTACCATGAAAAAATATCATTAATTGTCACAAATTGACTAAATAAAGAAAGTAAGTAGTTTTTATTTCATGGTGCAGCATATTCAATTAAAAATAGAAATAGTTTGACTATCTATCTCTTCAATCGTCATATTTATGTATATTTATGTATATTGATATACAGTAGGGGAAACTACTACTGGGGGTTTCCCTACTTCCGGAACGGAAAGCTTGATACCAAGTATAGTATTTTGCTTCCCGTTCATTTTTTTTTTAAATTTTGTAATTGAAATTATAGTCAACTATGAGATTTCTAAGTTCATTATATAGATTTATATTGAATTGCTTGTCTTTCATATAGTACTTAAGTTACACAAATAATACTAATAAAACACTTTGTAACATTGCCATGCTTTATGACTGCTAAAACAAATTAAAATTTTCAAATGCTTCATTCACCACTTTTTTTGCAACAAATAAGCAGTTTATACTCCTACACATGCAGTTCATTTTTTAAATGTTATGTTGCTTAAAATCATACTGGCGAAAAATGATTTTTATGCAATAGCATGCATCATAAAAAGCTTCATATGGACCTGTACAAAAACCTGAAAACAAACAAAAATGAAATTTCTGACTGGAAAAAGGGGTAATAATTTTGACTGAATGCACTTCAATGTAACTTTAACTCTGTGTTTCACGATTGGGAAGTAATTTTTCCTGTTCGGAAAACTTTGAAATTAATCAATATAAAAGTTAAGTAACATTTGTTTAGACATTTAAAAAATTAGTCAAACAAAATGATGATTTTGCTTCTCAAACGGGAAACAAGTTACTATATTTAGTAACAAGTTTCCCGTTCGGGAAGTATGGAAAAAAACATAAATTGATTTCCCGAACGCAAAGATTCTTGGGTTAGTTCAGACTGATGTGGCGACACTGTGGTCAATAAGCGAAATCCATCGAAAAAAAAAAAAAACAACAAAAAAACACTTCATCATAATATCCGAGAGAATGTTGTTTCTGAAACAAACAGCTTGGAAAAAATATATTTACATAATGTCGATTCTCCTAATTACGGTACTAAAACATACTAATTCTGCATTTAACTTATTCTTGAATGAACTGATTATGATTATTGTTTAGAAAACAATCAGAAATCTTAATATAGAATATAGGAGTTAATCATGGCACAGAACAGATTTTGCTAAAAGAGCAAATAAAAGATATAACATAGCATACTGTGTATGCATATGACACAAACATTTCTCCAGTACATTTCGTGCGTTTTGCATTTCTTAATGTTTGGACATGTTTACATGAAACGTTAAAAGTATACTCCATTCCGTTCAGCACACCTTATATGTTGTGTTAGAGTACTGTTTCATGTTTCAGCATGAATATTTCGGCATTGATGGCTCGGCATTGGTGGCTCCAATATTCCCGGTTTTATAGCTTTGGTTATTGTTCAATCAAAAGTGCTCCTTTTAAATGCTGTCTTTTGGAAATATCTGTAATATACAGGCTCAATAACCTCAGATCCTCTCTCTAAATATGATTTGTTTAGGTTCTGCCCATTTTCTCGTTTCTTGTCACTTTTCTTGGAATTACATTCTGTGAATCACTGTAGATCCCATTTACACTGCCATATAAATACATCTGCGGGTATCTTAAAATTACTTTAGTACTTTAAACATGTGTAAATGTTAAATTCTGCTCAGCTCAGGGTTAGCAGACGTGGACGTAGCTTGCATTTCCACTAACGTCCATGAACAGGCTCAATCAAACCAAATCTGCAACATTTTCATTTATGTCGTGAATGGCTACGTATAGGTTACCACCTTTTTATTTTAGACCTTTGATAATTTTGTGAACTGTTCACTATTGTGCTCCAGTAAATCTATACTAAGTATATCCTCGCACGGAACATTGATTTGTTTTGCAAATTTCATGGATTGATACCGAAATCGTTTAAATGGGAATATTAATGTGATATATACAACTTTCTTGTATAGAAAATGACCATTCCATTACAATTTCCTCTCTAACCCGAATAATTTGTCACACTTGAAATCAGAAATTATATTTTTATTATTCACTAAAGGATAAGGCAATGTTGTCCTCGTGCTAACTCCGTCTTCTTGGATTTTTTAAATTGCATACTTCAAATCGGCTTAAGGTATTGAACCCGTAATAGAGTACCTCCTTTTTGAAGAGTTTTCTATTCCTACCATAAACTTACTTTGACTGCAATTTTCAGAGGGGGTGGGGGGGGGGGGGGGGGGTAGGTTCAAGCCCCACTGGGACCAAAATTTTTTCCCATATTTTCCTTTTTTCTAGTAAGTTTTTACTTCTTTCAAGACTTATTATGGATTGTACAAATGTGGAAGATTTCCATTTTATAAGCGATTTCTTGCTGTTCAAAGTGAATTAACTTCTGAATCAGGAGGGGTAGAGTTAGACATCTCTAAAAATACTGGGTTACTTGCGGTAAAAGTTCATTATTTTGCCTTCATTCTTCTTTAGATTAATGCTGTAATGAATTCTCTGCAAACGTTTTAGATAGTGACCATCACACTGAAATTTGTTTCTACTTGAGCTTGAGCAATTGAGGAAATACCATAAATTATACAATTTTTTTAAAAAACGGCACGGTAAAAGTTGTTTAAAATATGCAACACAGTGCAAAACATCGTCAACTTCAGCGTTCTGAAAGGCTTGAAGGTGGTTTTCATATAAATTAAACTTTTTGTCAGGCATTCCTTGCCCTTAAATGGTATTGTCTCCGAGAGCGAAATCTAGAGTGAATTTTTAAAACGAATAACTTCTTTTGTAGACGAAAGATGTAGTTTGCTTAGAATTAATGACAAAATTATGAAATGTAGAAAAAAATAAGAAAACCCATCACAATGAAATATCAATACCTTTCTCTTTCATGGGTTGTTTGACATACTAGTGGATCAAATGATTTTTTTCAAGTGTTTGTATGAAAATGTATCCGTTTGATGGAAAGTACATGTTATCATCTGTCCTTTTAGTCTCTGGCCAAGCGCTTTGCTGAGGAAGACTTCGTTACAGATGATATATTCAGATGTGAAATGTTTTGTTCTGAATAATGGAATATTCTCGTCAAAATAGATATGTAGTATCTTGGTGGTATCCTCATGCCAGTCGGTCCATTGGAACATAAACAAATTGGAAGACAAGAATGTCGTATGAACCTCATAGGCACTACATTGCTTGCTTGTCAGTATTACATTTTCTAGTGTTCATAAGCCCTTCTAGTGAAATTACATCGGCAGGTGTATTTCTGTAAATATTCCTAAATGAGTTCGAATACTTTGTTCTTCCAACTCACTCAATCTGAAATGTGTGAGAGAAAAGATGATATTTATTTTTTTTTGTAAAATGGCAAAGCTGATTTGTCAACGCACCTACATTTTGTACATGTTTCTGTTCAAATATCCCGATACTGAACTATAAACATGACATAATTTAGATTATTTCACCGTGTTTTACGAATTATTCATCTTTTCTCAGATGTTTTATGGAGGCAATTGAATACATTGCATACATAATGTATCTTTATCTCTTTATAGATATGTCAATTAACGTTTAAAGGCATTCATTATTTTAAAATTACTATTCAATGAAATGAAATGTTGAACCCAGTACAAAATAATAATGTGTACATCTGTTCCTAACGGCACAATTAGTTCCAGTAACATAGACATAGGAGCAAGGGCGGAGGCGCATGGTCGGTGAGGGCCCATCCGCCAATTTTGAGATTGGGAGGGGGTGGAGGGCGTTTCACCATATGTTTTTAACTCATAACTTTGACACTAAAATTTATTGATTTGCATTGTATGTCAGAAAAAATAGTCGAAAGAGGAAAATAATCCATATTTGAAATAGCATTTAGTATTTGGTTTTATAAGTATTGTCAATAAGAGAATTAATGATTGTTTTTCGGTTGCCAAAAGTAAATAGGGAAATATAGATATATTTATCTGCCCTGTCCCAAACTGCCGAACCCATCCCCACCCACCCACAGTTTTGAGATCAATAATGCCATTCATATTGTACTTATTTCTTATTACGTGATCATGTTGTGTTAAGAGACTGTTACTTTTATGTTAATAAAACGATTCAACATAATCAAATTGTGTTAAAAATACGTACTATATCATCAATGTACAAACACATATCTATCAATTTTCTTGAAAGTGGTTTTAATACAAGCTTAGTAAGAACTTACTTCTTAATCCCGCGGTATAAGTCTACGTTTGTATACTTTAATGCATGTTTTGAAATGCATATTATTATTTCAACAAAACATTTGTGAATGTATTTGTCGGCCTAAGAGACCGGTTGATTCAAATCGCTATTCGTTCGGGTTGTTATGTAAGGAATAAATCATTTTAGCTTGGAGAATATCAATAGTTGTATCCGGGTTTCCACCCGTGTTATATTAAAGAGGAGTTGTTTGTGAGTATGAAGCACACATTGGGTGTAGCTTTATCATCTGTTCAAATGAGTTAAGCATGTGCTAGAGCGGTTGGTGGGTGTATAGGCCTAGCATATATTTTTTATTATGATCAGTTTGTTGTTTTCAAATTGTTTGTTTTGGGATTAGCGCCGTTTTTCAACAGTATTTCAGTCACGTAACGGCGGCAGTTAACCTAACTATTGTTCCTAGATTCTGTACCAGTACAAACTTGTTCCCCACAAGTAACTGCCAACTTCTTCTCATGAATTATCAGAGGTGAAGGACGAATGATTTCAGACACAATGTCTTTTATCAAATCGTCACGGAGAACATACGCCCCACCAGGGGATTGAACTCATGACCCCGCGATCCGTAGACAATTCTCTCCCTACTGAGCTAAGTGGGCAAGTTTCTACTGAATAAAGTCGTTCCAACTGGGTCTGGTATTCTTCTGTATGGTTGTTTTTTCTGCTTCACAAGGACCTTTTTTAAAAAAAAAATTGTATCAGCATAAATCTTCATTGGTGGCAAAATATATTATCGTATTAACATGAAGCTTAATTAGTGGCAAAATATAGTTTTATCATATAGTATATGCAATTACATTACGTTCATTATTTAATCTTATAATTATATTGATATTATTATAGTTACAATTTAATAGCTTGAGGTATTGTACAGGTATTTATAATCTACTAAATTATAAATGTATATTTTCGTGTTTGTAAAAATGAACTAGATACAGTTTAAATAACGTTTAACGCATGCAAAATTGTTAATAAAAGTATTAACAGTGCAGAAAAAATCAGCAATGAACAAGAAGATCTTTTCGAGTGATATACCACCAAATATTCGCAATATAAATATGCTAAACCGTTCAAAGTTATTCAAAAGATATATCTATTGTAATTATCTTCATTGTGCTTTTCAAATATCAGGAGAAATAATTGTGCATAATATTTTACGATATAAATGTATGTCATATAATATATGACTAAACCATTATTAATGTGTAAACGGCGACGGCACGAAAATTGCTTCCAATATTTTAGATAAAGAGTCACAAACGTTGATATTGGCAGTAAAGAGGAGGACATACAAATGCTGAAAGTTGTTCATTCTTTTCGTTGAAGGTAAATGCAAGTGATAAACAAATTTTAATTATATGTTTACGTTAACGTATCTTAATGTCATTTAACACATTTTCATATTAAACAGGATTTTAATGTTATAAGACACTTTATTATTTATTTCTGTACATGTTTAAAACAGTTAAGATACTTTATTTATTTTGATTCGAGCGCGGTTGTATTCCCATTACTATAATAGGTGAATTTTGATTTACTGCATAACATCTTTCGTACAAGGTACTAAATGAATTTTAAAAGGCTAAAACATATTCATATGTTTACTTATGCATATGTAAATGTTATTGAACACTTTGAATATAAAACAATATTTAAATGTTAAATTAAACTTAATTATTTATTCACGAATATGTTTAAAACTGTTAAGATGCTTTATCCATTACCATTCAAGCGCGTTAATATACTCCTTTGGTGAATTGTGATATACTTCGGTCCATAAAATCTTGCAAGTCGAAATATCCATTACCATTCAAGCGCGGTACTATACTCCTTTGGTGAATTGTGATATACTTTAACTAATATTACTTCGGTCTATAAAATCTTACAAGTTGGAAATTATTTAAATCGTGAACCACTAATCTTATCTACGACGTTTTTCACTTGGAGTATTATTTGCATTGATCTGATTTACCTTAACACAGACTACTTATATAAAAAAAACATCACGCGTGCTATATCCAGTGTCATTTGTTATCATTTGGAATTACTGTATTCATGTTATAGTGCATATTGATTTCCACATATCCATGTAAATGAATATAATCGCATCTGGGATATAATTTATAAAAAAAGAAAAAGAAATCTTTAGTTCACAGTCAGGGCAACTTTAGTTCACAGTCAACGGCTGATTGATATCAAAGACACTCAGTCTTTCAACATGCAATCTTTGGATTGCAACTACCACTTATGTAATTATTTTCTTCCGAGAATTCGGCTAAGTCATCTCATGTACTAAAATGGAATAAAACATGCGCTGCCTGGAAATGTTTGAAATTGTCGGTATTGCAAATCTGAGCTGCCAAATCCATGATTGTTTAGTATCTGCATTTGACTAGTAAAATATGCTTTGCTACAATCAAATAATAAAGATAATTAATATATATCTGAACTGCTATCTATGGCAATATATTAATATTCTAGAAAACAATTATAAAAAAAGCAAGGGCAAATCTCTTATACACAAGTAAAGACAGACACGATGTGTGAACTACAATAATGGTGCTCGTATCATAGGATGGGCCTTTTCATTTCTCTGTTCAATCGTTTATTGTTCACAAGACAATGCAATTTCCAAGGAATAAATTGGTTTATTATTAGATATAATATATATTGTCAATCAGCTATATAATTTCTCAGTAATTTCGATATAAGTCAAATAAAATAAAGTAAAAACATGTAATTCAAATATATAAGAGGATCCTTATAGAAGAATACAACGCAAACAATAAAAATATAGCGTACTTAAAATATATGTTATTTTTTAAATATTCTTCTTAAAGCTTCTGTCATAAAGTCATGATGTTTTCTAGCCAACATTTTATTACGTCTAGTAAAATATTTGAATACACCTTAGTGACGTCAGGATAAACTAATATTGCATCCAGCTTCTGTTGTATCTGTTGGTACGTTGGAAAGACAGTAAATATCATCTGCATTTTAACTCTTAGCATGACTGACAAAAGACTTCAACGATGGACAACGTGATAGGTTTTAATAAAAATGATACAAATTAAACACAAATGTTCTTCATAGTAAAATATTGTAAGTTTCTTTTACATTTTAGTTACAATAAATTTTATTGTCTGACAAAACGACATGTTAATGGAATGTTAATTCATTTGACAAAGGTAATAAATACACGTACTATAATTCAAGAACTATTAATATTCAACATTTATTTAATAAACTATATTTTAATATAAACATTTATGTTTATTCGTGATATTAAACAGAATATGTTCCTACCTAGTGGTAGATGTGACAGAGCTATACATGTCTGGATGCATTTGATTTCTAATTCTTTAATATACATTTGACTTCTAATTCTTTAATATAGCTGACGGACTTAACAATATTACATAAAATAAAGAAGCACCGATGCCAACAGACGCAAGTTCAACAAAAAAGCTCAGGCGTTAAGAAATTTCGCAACAGATGGCAATGAATAATATTATATTTTTGAACATTTTGTTTCAGGACACAACAACGTAATCGAACAACATAGTGTTTTTATCCACGTAATGATAAATCGTCTAGTCTTAAAGCATGGCAGCATTTTAAATATATTGCTTCACAATAGCTGACCGTACTAACATAGTCTGACTGTTATTTGTAATAACATAATATATGCAAAGCATTCCGGCTTTTTTCGTTTTAAGCAATTTATAGATGTACGATCAGAGTATTCTCCGTAATCTTTCCGATTTAACTCGTTGTATTTCAATGCAGGTATATTGCTCATAACTAATCCGTACATAAATACATCATCAATCCAAAAGAAGGGTGTATGCATTGCAGCTTCGTATAAATAGGGAACAATTTCATTCAGAATCATCACATACTGCCCGTTGCAGTATGGTGGATAAACCTTCCACCCCTTAAACTGCTTGGATTCAACATAAAATTTATGATGTATCGTTCTGAAAATACCACTCTGATATAGACGTCGGCATTGAACATGAAACTGGTTAATGGACAGCATGTGCATATCATTTTTTAAAATTCGGAACATATTTATCACTATGTCGTCATCAGTTTTGATAATATATTTTGCATTTCTGCATCGGTCAGTTGTCCATCTGGAGCCCATTACAGACTTGTGCGACAGGTTATGATAAGAATCTACGAACGATCCTTGTACAGTGTCTTTATTGATCTTAAACTCTTGCTGAATGGTATCTTGAACATCTGAACTACAGATGATTCCAAGAAGAAACAATACTTTAACTTTTCCGTAGGAAGAATAAAAACTGTTATTTGTCCAGGGTTCTCTTATTACATTTCTTCTCTCAAAGTTACTTGGTGATGACAGGACCATAATAAGAATTGACAAGTTAGTCACAGATGAGCAACCGTTCTTGTCCTCAAGTAGGTACGATCCATTTATTGTTAGAACAAATTTTTGTGTCGAGGGATTGATTATTTTCATTAAACCAGGCTTTATTTTCACTTTGAAATTACCATTGTGAGATGTTTCTGTTGTTATACTGAGAATGTGTGGTAATTCTGATTTCATTGTTTGTTGATTAATTTCCTTAGGTACTCCAAATGTCATGGTGCTCTTCACATAATTCAAATCAAATGCTTTCACTTTCATCCCAAACGTGTCCAGTAGTATGCGTTCATCTGACGAAAAAGTTACTAGGACGACAAATGCAACTAATGTAGAGAACATCAGCAGTTTTATTTTTTTTCAAACAGAATGCGGTATTCATTTGTCCAGTAATTTCCACTTAAGATATTTGGTTCTATTTGTAATAGCATTAATATCTAATCCCATTGCATAGAGTCTTTCTCCATTTGAAGCATAAAATGAACATAATTATTATCTACATAAAGAATATCCTTTTATGATTTCACTGTGTAATCCTTGCTTAATCTACTGATTAACATATACCAAAACGTTATTTCCACTAAAATACGTCTTTTTTAAAACCTGAGTTAAGTAAACATTTGCGCTAAATTCGAATTAGCAATAGCATAATCTTATGGAATTATAATTTCATTTTCATACTATAAGCACAAAAAGAGTACTAAATAGATACTAACAAGTGATAAATTAGTCTTGAAAAATCTTTCACGTATGGAGGTACAACTTAAATAAGATAATCCCACTTTTAACATAGACAAGTCATTTAGACTTTATATACAACTGATGCATAAACTAATACGCGTGCTGTATTTTAACTAGTAGTGTGGAAAATAACATAAGCAGTCTCTTGCAACTGAAGCACAAGGTATGGTTAACAGTTTAATATGTATTAAAGGTATGTACCATCTATATTGAGAGAGAGGGAAAGATAGAGAGAGTATTTGTAAATGTGTAAATCAGGAGAAAAGGCTGTTACGGTGAAAATTACATACGATATATATTAAATATTGTTAATTTTATTGGAGGGTATAGTCCGTAACATGACTTATTAATAAGGTTTTTAAATCAAATTAAATCAAAGTTTTTCAACCACAGTAACTTTGAAAATCATCTGTATTTGCATAAAGACACCGATCCAATAAAAATAGCCATATTTCTAGAACGTATCGTCTCCAAACAGTGTACGTACACAATAAAGGAATGTGTGAAACATAGATATGCATAGAAGTAAACAATCGAACAAAAACAACGATACAAATAGTTTAAACATAAAAATACATTTTGGGGTAACACCTTGGAACGGTAAAAAACAATAAATATCACAAATTCAAACCGGTTAACTGGACGTAAACTATCATACTTAATACTATACAGTATTCTCAGCTTATTGGACACTTAATTATAGTTATCGACGCTAAATGAATCCCATATTCACGTAATAAGACGATATGTAGAATACAAAAATGAATGGAACAGTACAGAAAAAGAGCACTTCGAGAACTATACTTGGACCTCTCTATACTTCTGCACTTCATAAACATAATTGATTGTCCAACAAATTGACCCAAAATAATCCCACAGCAAATCAGCCTTTATATCATCAATAGACTATCACCTAACGAAAATTTGACGATCAGGCTTAAACATCTAGTACATATTGACTTTAATTCATATGACGTCATTTAGAGAACGGTCCAGTATGACTCTCTAGGCACTATGTCATATCCAGATGGGCACCTGGGCTCCGTTTCACGAAGCCTTCTTAGGATTAAGTTTGAACTTTTGAAAAAAATGAACTTTTGATATATACTTAGCAGCAAATGTGCTAAAACTGTTCAAATTCAAAAAAAGGCCTTTATCTACTTGATGTCTGACTATGACTTAGAATAAAACTGAATATGGCGACTGTGTGTATTTCAATAGTGCACTGCCGTTGTAATTGGTAATTACGCTCGAAAATAATTGAAAAATATAGCCACATTTACCAAATTATTTCTTGATCAACGACAAAATTAATATACATATATTTTCTTTTTTCTGGTGACCACGACTGGATCCGTAAATGTTAAATAATGTCTAAAGAACTCCATAAAAAGACTTAATATATTATCAGGTATCATATTACAAAACAGGCTACTTTGGCATTTTAAATATTCATATTTCCACTAAAACGTCAGCTAAGGACCAAGTAATATAACGGTTGCGAAATTTATTTTAAAAATCCTATACAATAGTTTAGTGCCAATTTATATTAGGAGAATAGTCACAACATAAAAATGAAAACAAGAAAAGTCATGAGCACTGAAGTCAATTAGGCAAATCTAGATATGGGGATCGACTTGTGTACCCACGGGTCTTGACGGAATATGGCCGCCTGTAACACAATTTGTATGATATCTAACTTTAGGGTATGCCAGCATGCGGATGTCTGTAACCTTGTAGAGATAGAAAACTCAGTATTTAATAACGTGATCCCACTTATGGACCTCCTATAGGGTTATGTCAGAAAATGACTGTCAGAAACCATACTGTACGACAAACAAAATTTACTTGATGCAGCCATATTAATAAATGTTCCGATTTAAAATTATTCATTTATACTTTCAATAAAAATCCGACTGGTCTAAAATAAGCAACTTGACAGATTTATAAAAAAGCAGTAGTTTTCACTAATATTATAAATAAATTTCCCTCCTCTCTTTCAGATGTATACATTAAAATGTTTTAAGAAGAAAAATGCGTTTTAAAAACAAATTGTTACGTTTACTGAGATAGAAATAACTAGCCTCATTTGAGCATTTGTAAGTAAAATGGGACTGATTCATGCAACTTCAGAATAACGCTGGAGATATCAATACTTTTGATAAGCACATGGAAAAGTCAAAACCGTTAAAGTGCTTTCTAATTTCATATAGAAATGGGAATATTTGAAAATTCGGATCGTAATATATATATATATACACAGCTAATTGGAGGAATTTGTTCAGGTAAATGATATTTTACTTGCTGGACGTGGTTCTTCTTGTTTTTGTTCGTCAATTATTCAGTGTCGCTTCAAGTGATTATACAAAGTACATTTTTACTTCACATATACATAAGATACTTTGCATTTAACATATGGTTTGGTCATTGTAAACTTTCCCCTTTTCCAAGATTGTACTGCGAATCTGACGTTTGTCAATAGGATTTAACGACTTTGGATTGCCAATTGTTTTTTAAAGTAAAACAGTTTTTAAGCACATATTTGATCTGCTAATCAAAATTTATATATAAAAAATATACCTAATAACTGCAAATGGTTTACTGTGTTTGGTCTTATGTGATATAGGTTTTGTTTGAAATAATGTCTCTCTTGGAATCTTAATAACTTCTATGATACCACTTTGAAAGCTACTTTTAAGGTATTTATCTTATTATAATAAGAAAAATATATTGTTTGCTAGAAAATCATTGCCTTTAAAGGAGATCATAATTGAGGGTAGGGGTTTGCGAAAACAATTATAAGACATGTACCCCTGCAGTAAAACTTTGGAATTAACTTGTTTATAGATCGCTAGCTAAGTTCAATAATGGAGAGAGCACTGATCGCGGGTTCGTGAGTTCGATCTTCGGGCGAGGCCATTTTCTCCGAGACGATTTGATCATAGAAATTTGCTTTGCCGGTAGGGCGAGGGTATCAACGTATCCCATGGAATTCTGTAGATATTACAACACAAAAAGAAACATGCGCAATCGCCTTTCTAGCATAAAACGAGTAAAGAAATAAAAAATGATTTTAATGTTCACCAATGTTATTAGATATCCATGAAATGCGCGGGAATGTCAGTATTGTTTGATCATGTTCATTGTATTACCTTTCGCTATATCCGTTATGAGACCGTTGTGATCTACTTCAAATAACCAACGAAAACAAAATTAAAATTGTGCCGTCTATTCTTGTAAAAGTTATCTTTTCAAAGAAATGTGTCATAACCTCCGGACACATCGTTTTTGAGTTTTAAAATGTTGATGATGCCAGTCCTGTATACCTACTTGCGGATTTTGTACCATGTCAGTTCATACAACTATAGCTGAGATTCAGTAGAAATCATAACTCCAGCTGTCGCTTTGTGACAATGACGTTTGAACATTTCAAAAGCTTTCTGACTCGAAGATAAAAATGAAGCAAATATATGTGAATTCATGATGCCAAGATGACGGGGATAGATTAAATTCATTATGTGAAAAACAATTATCGGCGCTATTATACAAAATTAAAAATGCGTCATATCAGTATCTTGCATAACCATCTAAAAGTGTACGATTCTCTAGGGAAAACAATACGATGGCAAACAGGAAATGTACAGAAAAAGATAACTTGCTGTTCTCTAAATTTATTCACAAACCAACAAATAAATGTTCGCATATTAATGACAGTGTTTATGTCAAGCGAAACAAATGACAACCAACATAAATATATCATAGAAAAACAATATTAAACAAAGTTATCAATTTAGTGTTTTTAGAAAACTGACATAATCATGTATGCCGTTTATTGAACGGAGACATAAGATATAACACGTTTTATCTTGTTCTGCAATTCGTAGCAAAGTTCATCCACAGTGCATTCTAAGATTATCTGCAATAAATATGATCAAACGAGAAAACAGATCCAGTAGAAATAGTTACTTTGTTTAAATGCATATCGCCCCCACCACCCCTCAAAACGAAGCTCTGCAACAGTGTATATACTCAATGTATGGACTGTGTAAAATTAAGACATATTTTGCACAGTAATACATAGACGAGTAAAAGAATCAGATGAAACAACGACACAAATATATATAAAGTTTAACATTGGGTGACCGCCTTGGAAAGGTAAATTGAGTCTTCTAGGAATATAATTATAATTATGTACATAGGACATAGATGCCCCCTCATACTGCACAATTTCATATCAATACTCTTCATCTATGCAGTTTTGAACCCATTTCCAAGTTTTTTGATGTCTTTTATCAAAAGTTAACAATTTATATTGAGCTAAATCGATCATTTGAAAAGAACAATGATATATATCCAATATGGAATGTTACGTTGCAAACCAACCAGCTTCCCAAAACGGACGTGCGCTCGAAAATCATACACGATTAAACGAACAAACAAATGAAGAAAGTGGCACACTGCTTAAGAACGATCAGTGCCAAAAACACCACTGGGGAGCTTAAACTAGTTTATGGTGCTCAACTAACCTAACCCCAATCATATCTCAAAGTCACGGGGCATTGTAGATAAAAGTAATCCCCCAGCTGAATCAGTAACACACGCAATGGAAAAAGATGCACGTCATGTAAAACATAAAAATGCTCTTGTACATTTGTAAAAAAAACACCCTTAAGAACCGAAATCGCACGTATTCAATGCCTTTGCAGGAGACAGAACATCAGAAGAAACACCATAAAGGACCTGACGAAACGAATCAGAAGACAGGGAACAAAACAGTTCTGGTGGGATTTTATGAAGCAAACTCTTTCCACCAGCTTTTTTACACTAATATCATGGACCCATACATACATAGGCACATTGAAGTAAAAAACATAATATTAAATAATATAACAATATAAAATATTAGAATTGTATATTTTGAAAACTGTAGACATTTGTAGAAATTAGATAACATTTCCTTCCAACAATGTGGTATAAATTTACACAATAATACCTTAATTATTTCGCCTGGTATAAAAATAATACAGTGATTTTTATTTATTCCTTCCCCCAACAATAACTAACTAGTTCATCACTAAATGTAATGTGTATTTCATAATTTTCTAGCAATTCTTTAAATTACTTTAGATTTGATTTCAATACTAAAAATGTTCTTTGTCATCAAAGTGTGTCTATAAATGCTTTGTAAATAACATCTCTTACTATAACAAACTAGGACTGAAAACTGTATTGTTTTCATTTTATGGTTTTATTATTCGTTATGAGCAGTTGTGAAATTAGCTGAAATCAATGCGTAAGGTGAAGGACATAAAAAAAAAAAAAATTCAAACCAAAAGCCATAACGACTCCTCATAACAGTTTATGAATTGCGTGTGTGTGTATGTGTATTCTTTTTGGGTTTTGAATTTTTGTTAAATCACTAAGGACAAAATACTGGTATAGAACAAATAAAGACTGTCAAGAATTCATATGCCTGTAAAACGATCAACTTTAGTTGTGACAGCGTTTGCCATTACCAGAAAACACCTTTAGGTCAATATATTTCCAACACAGTTATATTTTACATTTGTAGACTATGAAAACAGTGCAAAACCCTTTGTGTTAACATGAAAATGCTTCCTTGTTCACTCGACCTAAGGTGAAGTTTCTTGGCTGCAAGAAAGATAGCATAATATAATCATCTTTAATATTTCTGTGTATACAGATGCCTATATTTATGCTCTTTAAACCAAATTTTCTGTTCTCGCCCGCATGTTTACTAAGCTAAGCGATATTTTAGTTACTATCTTTATATATTAAGATAATTCTTTTAACTAACAATTTTCAAAAGGCCATGACTTGGCATTATTTCTTAAGGTTGATAACAGTTAAAACTATCTAAATTTTATCAGAGGAAACGCTCTAAACCGTAAAAGATACAAATAACTGACCGGAAACTTCAACAGTTTTATATTTGGTATAATAAAATAAACCCTCTTATTATCGAATATTACATTAGCAAAGATTAGTATACCGATGGCTATTGAGTAAAATTAACTGACAATGGTATATTGTTTAAATCTCAGAAGACTGTAAAATTGCATTTTGTAAGAATAATTGATGTACACTAATAGATAGAGCACACTTTCACCGTCCCTAATGATATCCATGATAATCTGTTCATAGAAAAAAAGTACAGTATATAAGTACCTTTGAGAATCTCAAATGAGTGCCATTTGTCTTCATTTTTCTGACGGCTTCAGCTAAACGTATTGAATGCAAAAGCTGTCAAGCGTTTTATCATACCTGTCAGCTTCGGACTCGGTGTTTAATTGGCTAGTCTTTTTTGGGGATCGTGGAATACATCTATTTTACAATAACCTCTTATGAACAGAAAAAAACAAACAAAAGTCTATAATTTTGCTTTGTTGTGTTCTTTGATTTTAATCTTTATTATATTATAGATTTTATCAGTTATTGACATGAACTTTGAACAATATTTTAAGTATATAACCTTATTCAGACACCCCTGTTTTGCTTTGTTTCAATAATTTATATATTCCTAGTCTAAAATTTGATAATACTATTAACCTGCTAGGATCATCACGATAACATGTAGTTAATACTTTGCTAAACTATTCTGTAGTAATTCATATTAGATTTAAAATTAAAAATTAAGACACCTATACGGGAATGTATATAAAACTCTGATACCTATTTGGATGTTATTTACAATTTCGTGAGATTTCGGATAGTTGCAATTTTCGAGGAAGGTACAAAATTATTCGTTATTGCACGATTGTTCGGAGTCACGCTGCATGTTTGAAGTTTTACCTATTTACAGTTGGACGCTCTCTTTTCATTTTGGATTGTGTCTGACGATGCAGGTGCAGGATGCAATATTAGGCAGTTCTTGAAAGAAAGAAGGACTAAGCTGTATTGAAATATGTCTTCTAGTTTGTTTTGTTTCGTTATTATTTTTTTTATTTATTTTTGTTTGTTCTTTAATGTTTTTTTTTTCATATATCCTCTGTCTTATGCGAGGGTTTTGGGTATTTGCGTAAGTGGTGCTTTAAGCTTGTTTTTGTAAATAAATTACGAGTAAAGTATTCCCCTAGAGATGATTGCTTTATTTACATCGTTCTGTGATTTTGGGACATGGTTGTGCAAAGCTCATTTGTGACACTGTACAATGCTGAAAAACTAAACCCTACGTTTTTTGTTGTTGTTTTTTTTAGGCATTATATCCTTATTTATTTCGCTATAAGCTTTTATAAATTTATACATGCATGCGATAGGAATCCCTCTCGCAACAAGTACAATACTAATCGGGTACGTTTTTGAATTTATCACGACAGCATGCAGTCACTAACTATTAAAGGGAAAAGGTGAAGATCAATTCTGAGACTGGTGGCTAAAATCCGTATGCAGACGTGTAAAAGTATATTCATAAAAATGGTTTGAACTGAAAAAAATCTCCAACTGAAAGTAATGAAATTCCGTCAGAATTCTTAGCTGACCCGAGATATGTTGTAGATAATGGATTTTTAAAGATCCGTTTATTACAAGCTAAGTGGCTTGAGGAGTATTGGACATTTCATTCCCATTCCTATTCTGTTGTTATGCTGTTTTATGCTTCCAAATGATTTTTTTACTTATACCACAGCATCAGTCTTTGTTACTTTCTCTACTCCTTTGGAATTATGCAGAACATTTATTTTTACTATATAATATAATTCTGTTTAAGCCGGTGCTAGATGGAGGCGGCATTTCATTACCTGTCACAAACAGACTCTATCAAACCGAGTCTGCTACTTCTGTTATTTTGCCTGGTTGCCTTTTGTGCTTCAAACTGATCTTTTTACAGATTTTATTATTTTTGAAAGAATATATACGGTGTTTAACCATTAATTTCCATCAATAAAACTATTCTGACTCTATTCTGACATATTACAATCTTTAGTGCTTTGAGAACGTCTCTTAAAAGAGGTTTGTTACAGAATCCTTGACGCCGGTTTGGAGAATCCATAAGTACGTTTTGAATATCTGGATATGAAGAGCTTGGTAATCAGTCTCGCGGCAACAATTTTTCTCCGACTGCACCTCATCTCAAGAAGCCATATGGAAAGAAGTAGCATGGCTTGTCATTTGTTGATATATATATATGAAAAAACGTACTAAGTTTAATTTAATCAATGTTTTAAGCTGAAGTATTATCAGGGATTACAAATTCCATATTTTCAAGTTTTAAAACAGGTAAATCACAAAAAAAAACGTAAAAGAACAATTATATATGTTTGATGTTGATGCAAGTGTTGCAAAGTTACGTCTATCAGTGTGTAGTTCCTTGTCGTCAGTGTCCTTCTCGACCTACGTCTTAGGTGAATCTTTATTCGAAACAGCGTTTATAAAAAATTGGGTTCTGCTACAGCTTATTCAATTGTGTTTGTAGAGTTTTATCTTACCATCAATATCACTGGTTTTCTTTAGAAGAAAATACTGGTTAGTGAAAGAAACACTTTCTGCGAAAATCGTGGTTTTATCCCTCCGGCAATAAAAAGGAAGAATCTCAATAAAGTAATTTTCTTGATCAATAATGTGTTGCTTCAATTTCTAACATATCCGATTATCGCGACCTTTTTAAGTACACCCCAGTCAGATATAACAAGTACAGATGCAGCTGAATCGAATCGTGTTTCATAGTGTATTGTTTCTGCAGCTAGTTTCCTTTTGTATACAAATTTGTGACGTGAACAGAATTCGACTGGTCATATATAAGTGTGTTGTTTATGCCTTTTGGAATATCTCGGGAGAAGGCTGTTTTTGTATGTTTTATATACTCATATGGTAAACTGGTGTGATGAAACTTTAAAAGATAACTTGTATTGCGTTAAAGGAGGAAAGTGGACATTCCGCTTTGGCAACGTGAGTCGCTATATAAACAACACCTACATATGCATCCATAACAAACTGGTTGTCAGATTGACTCTCCAACACTGTAATAATTTGTTGTTTTAACAACTTAGTCGTTTTTTTACGAACATTCTGAGGCAAATTATTTTGCTGTTCACAGGTGATTAGATTGCATAATATAATCTTCAGTCATATAAATTTGTTCCAGAAATTCTTCATATATCAAGATTGGTTCCCCCTTTTTTTGAATATTTGACATATTTGCCATTCATAACTGTTTTTCTTCCAGATGCACTTACTCATTCAACATGGATTGATGATACCAGAATCGCCCATAGGTGTTATCGGGTAAATTACCTGCTGATACGTTGTCCATTCTGCTTGCATGCTCTGCAGTGATTTTAATTTTACAAGGTGATAGTTGTCTCAATTAACGATTTGCTTTAAAAAAAAAAATTCTTGTAGCTTTGTTTACATTTCATTTAGTTTTTCTCTCGGAAAACTTTGGATAGCAGAGATGGTTTGTTTTGCTTCACGTAAGTAAGCAAGCCAATCCATTTGCTTTCTTTTGCAATTTTAATGTTTGTAATTTTAAGCATGTCTGAAAAGTTTCTGGATACACTAATTTCAACTGACGGATGAAAAGATTCTACAAAATTTCAATTGTTAGTGGTATCTTGTTATCCTTTAAATGTTTGCCATGAACTTTATACTGAAAGTTGCTTATCTGCAACTGTTTATATTCCCTTTTCATCGTATTTGCTACCAGCACAATTGCAATTAAATTTTTTCGTAAAATTTAATACAGTTATGCAGCTGGCGCTTTCTAGAATACTGCTGGTAAATGACCATTTCCCAATGTGTGATGTCTGCCGAATAATTTGGAAGAAACACTTTCTAAGGAGAAAATGTCTTCTTGCTCAACATAATACACATTAAAGTCCAGTTTCCGTGCATTGAACATGATCCGTTTGACAGGATGTTCTCTAGTCATGGGTACACACGCAACGTTGTTGATAATAATGCTATGTGTACATCTTTATTTATGGTAGTGATAAATAATGTGAGTTAATGTGTTGATGTATTTTGCTTGCTGATATTATGTATATAGCTTTCGTTCTTATTATTTTCAAGGGGCTGTTTTATCTCCAATAATGTCTTTAATAAATTGCTAAAGAAACACATTATAGTCATAAGAGGTACATTTTTATTTTGTGCATTCATTTACATAGCAATACCAAAAAGATATGTTCTGAGCCTGGATACATCTTGGAACCATCTGAAATTGAAAATAAAGAAAAAAATTAAAAGCCCCCATCCTGGAATTTTTTTAACTTTCGAAAGAGCTTTTCTGTAGTCCATATTGGTCTTGGTATCAGTGTAAACAGGTAAAAAGTTGTAAACTTTTGTGCACACAAAGTGATTTTCTTAGCCACACTTATTTTTATTAAAAATCAGATGTAAGTTCAACAATTCTCTCTGTCCGCCAGACGTTTCGTAAGTGATTTAGTCTTTTACTACAATGTAAATATATTTAATAAGCTACAACTAAAACGTGTCATTCCAAATTATTTCTATTCAGTTTACATTCTTTACAGTGAAGGTATTTCGTAACCAATCTGTGGTATATGATGTTTAGACTTAAATTATTTAGATGTTCATATTTATACAAACTAACAATGCTATGTTTTACCTCTTGATTTGGTAGAAAGACGTTCATGGTTACTCGGTGATACCTAACAACTACAAAATAAAAATAATGGTTACGAAAAAACCTCATTTTGCATTTAGTAACAAAATGAAATATAACTGAATAGTGATTAGTGGAAAAATACTATTTCCTGCATAACTGATGAGTAACTTAGATAAAAATATTAAAATATTAAATCTATTTACTAGTTTCCAGTGCATAACTAAGACTACAATTAAACAAATTGACCAAGATAGTCCTAGATCGCTCACCTGAGTGTCATGTTAAATAGAAAAAGTGGAAACTTCACAGGTCGCTCAACACGACAAATACGAAAATGTTGCAGGCTCGGTTTGATTGAGCCTGTTCATGGACGGTAGTGGAAATGCATGCTACCGTCCACGCCCTGTAGCCCCGGGTTGAGCAGAACTCCACATTTACGCATGCTAAAAGTACAAAAAGCAATTTAGAGACATCCGCAGATTTATTCAAACGGCGGTAAACATGGAACCTTCAATGATACACGGGTTGTGGCGTGTAAATCCAAGAAAAGCGGCGTTTGGTCCCCAGATGAAGTAATAGGTTTGCCCCAAACGAGAAAACAATGGTCAGAACTAAACAAACTGGAATTTAGAAGGGGGATCTGAGGTTATGGAGCATGCTTATCACGGGAACTGTCAAAAGACAAAATTAAAAAGCAGGCACAATATCCATGGGGTGATTACACAATACCCAAGGCCGTGAAAGCGGGTGTATTGGGACCACCACTCAATCATGTATACAAGCATACAAGGAAGCTAATTTTCATACACTAACATGTGTTCAAACAATCTATAGAAACGAAAGAAAAAGATTTTAATACTACGATGTTTGACTGATGCCAAATCTAAGTAGTAAGGTTCGTTTTGCTGCTAATAGGTACTTAATTGCCAGAATGTGTCATTTTGTTCTAAAACAAAAGTAGAGACCAAAAGTAGAGACACTCCACTCAACAGCTAACGAACTACCTTATAATCTTAGCATAATATTTTACGTAATTATAACACTTTAAGGTGTGTGTAGAAAGATTTAATTTAAAAACAATCTCGCATGAGCAATTTACAGACTGGAAATGGCCTAGTGTGCTAAAAAAAGAACAAAATCAATTTTTTAAGAAAGGGAACAAATATTATAAAACTTAGGAAAATATTACAATGAGTACTTTATGTACTACTGAATCAGTTAATTTGTATTTAGAATTTACTCTTTCCCAATCTTATCGGCTACATTTCGCTTAACGTTTACTTTAAAATATTACTATTCCTACAATACATAAGCATTAACTGAAGAATGCCCTATAGCAGTCACGTTTTAATGAATTACAATAGTTTGAATGTAGTTGATGGTTATCTTAGAGCAAGTGTCAACGATGTTTTAAGGGAGATGCCGTTTGACGACGGACAGAAGATGAATAGTCACAGCAGGTCATTCCAAGTACTACGTACTCAGATGAGCAGACAATGATCAATTTAATTTGATTACGAAATATAAAAAATCCAAGTTGTAGGATATCCGCACGCCATTGATGCTGTCAGCTTGGCAACCTTTTCCAGCTGACGCAAGTCCCATCAGGTACCACTTCTTATCTGATGTTGTGCCTGTTTTACAGATAATAGCTGACCCATCGTCTTTCTAAAATATTGTTGAAAATGTTCAGTTAAATGTAGCGCAACTATTAAAATATATGTGGCAAAATAACTAGTTCCATTTGAGAATAACACAAATGACGATTGTATAGATTAAAGCGACCAAACTACCTTTGAAATTTCAAAAATATTAAACATCAAACAAGAACAAAGATCCTATAACACAGTCTTCCAAAACAAAACCTTGCAGCGATGTATGTATGTATGTATGTATATATGTATCTATGTATGTAAACGCTATTTACATAAACAGAGACAATTAAAGAAGTAGTCAATGATAAAACAATATAAAGAGGCACCGCCTTGGAAGATCAATGCAACATCAAAAAACATTATGTGGGCTTAAATTTGTCAATTGCGTGCAAACCGCAGCTCTTTAACTGCAACATGTTCCAAAGGTAACAGTATGGTATAAATAACACTTGTGCACGCTGCGTGAATCCCTTACATACACACTGGTAGCAAAACCCAAGTTCGCAGCCATGTATATATACACGTAATAGTAACAAATTGCACGTTATGTATTATGTACGCTACATGTGTACCATTACGTAATGCATGGATTCTTTTGAAGGGGATGATGTATTTAAAATGTCCTATAATTATGGAATATGTCTGGGTAAAGAGTAACATTAACCGGCTTTACAGCCACCAGTTGTACTTTATCACTGACTCCTTCAAGGCGGTGTCCTAATATCGTTTATTTGCTTGTTTGTTTTGTCCTTGATGTTTTATTGTATTAGTTTGTTTATGATTTACACATCCATGCATATACTATTGTTTCGATGCGGGGAAATGACACATTTGGAACATAGCTGTTGTTAATAGAAATCCAATCTAAATCCAAAATACCTCACAAACTTTGCCTCGAACTGCATTAAAGCATATGTTTCGTTCTTCACTGGAACCTTGACATTTGCTTGTTGATTTTATGTTGACGTCAACTTCATTGTAAACATGTTCATTGCCTGTGAAATAAAGCTGAACATTAATAATGATCTAAAACAGGATTCTTAAACAGGTTATTTACGTGAGCCAACAATCTTGTATTTGCAGATACTGTGAAACAGGTAGTGCATTGGTCGAGATTTTCTCTAACTTATACTTTTGTAACGAGGATTTCACTACAATTAAACAGTTTGGTTTGGAATGTAATATTAAAAGTAATATTTTTTTCATTAAAAAGGAAAAGATCCAAGCCCCAATGTCCATTTTTTAACTTACTTTTGAATCCAATAACTTTACATCTTGTCATCGTGCTTTCATTTTCGCTAGTAGCAAATCGTCTAAATGGCCTAACACCGCCTCTTCCTCTCCGAAGTTTCCTTTTTAGAGCCAGAATGACAATGTCTGGATATCTGTCACTTATCTATTTAGGATAATGTATTGGTTTCAAGATATTTTCTGACAGGTTTTCTGTTCACACATAATATTTTCAAGTCATTCTAAATAGAACATGTACCAGTTTTGAGTGGTTATTTTAATAAGGAGCTGTCAACAAAGAGAAAATCATTTTATCTCTGTAATCCATTTTGTTACATGTTTACAGAATTTTCAGAAATTTCAATAAAATGTTACTGCATAGCATAATATATATAAAAGTTTTTTTCTTAGGAACTAAATACGCTACCAATGCCATTGTTTTCAGCGTTTACTGGTAACTTATTTCGTTAAGCGCTTACTTATATATAAGAAGTATATCAGTTTAAAACGTTGTACAAAGTGTAATACAAATGACTTACACAAAGCTGCAGGAAATAGTCTTGATTAAATACTACACATTTTTTCAGTACTTACAGCGGGGAATCTTATAGTGCGAGTGACCACGACAGACTGTCGTCTTTTAGAATCCATAGGTGTAAATAGTAATTTGAATTCCTCTGCTTCCCTGCAAATATACCAAAATAACTGTAACTGCCTAATACTAGTATACGGAAACATGTTTAACAAGAACTCCGCCTGCGGATTCCAACGCTTGTCTATAAATGCTTGACATAATACAAAATGCAAGAAAAGAGTTATGGTTTTTAGACTTCTTACCCTTTTAATGATGGTGAAAACAAAGTATATTTTCAAGGTTATCGTCACTGTCATATTCATGGACAGTTAACCTAAACAAAAAAGCAATAACAAAAGACAAAAGGGCCATAGTTCTAAACAAATGCAAAGTTGGGGAATGTTGTTATTCTTGACCTACATCCTAATCTTACGATAATAAATAAGTGTAGAAAGATAGAGCGTATGTAGTGTTCAACGAAAGTGGGTCTGAAAAAGAAATTCTAATTTTCTAATTACATAAAGGGCCATACCTCTGACAAAATGGATAAAAGAGCTATCTTTCTTGACCTACATACTGCCATACTAATAGTAAACTAGTTTGCAACGCTGTGATAGTATTAAAGTAAAAAATAGTTAATAAAACTCTTATTTATTTATCTAAATATATAAAGGAATATATTTCTTATAAAATGTATTTAAGCGTGATGGTTCTTGGCCTACGTACTCATATAATAATGATGCATACGTTTGCAAAGATTAAGAACTATAGTTCATAAAGTTTGAGCGAAAGTTAGCCTCAGTAGTGTCTTAACCAACGCCGACGGTGAGCAAGGGACAACAAAACATCGTATAACTGCTTTGCAAAAATCAGACGAGAGAAAGGTTATAATGTTATAAATTTGTGCAATAAATATTTGTCATTTGGAAGAACGGAATGCAACTGTTTAATTAAGTGTACCTAAGAGAACTCTATCGAAATAACGTATAATTTTCTCAGATTTCTTTCAATAAATTTATTTTAATTAATACTGGAAGTGTTTTTGTCGATCATGAGCAAAACGTCTTTTTAGTGTAAATACTGAATTACTTTTTTTCTGAATCATATGCCCGCATTATGTTGTTTTTATTTCATTACCGTTTTAATTGACAAGAAAAAAAATCTATTGGCATTTCCAGTTTTATGTTACTTTATGTTAAGGGTAATCCGTTTTTTATGCTTACAGTCGGTTTTCGTTGAACGTGTGAATATTGCCCAATAATATTTATTCTTAGTTTCGTTCATCACCCCTGTGGCCCTTATTGAACCCGTTTCCTGATAGATACTGCTTATTTGGATTGCTTTGGTTTACGTAACACGGTTAACTGTACTTGCTCTCTAACCTATTATAAACTGTCGTTATGAATATGTGTTAAATAGCTTTATAAGATTTTCATTTCAGAGTGATTAAACATTGCAACTAAATGTAATTCAGTAAGTACTTACCAAATTTCAACACACTTTCTTAAAGTTAAAACATATTTTCTGTCTATAAACACTCCATTGCAGACATGTTTTCCATTCCTCTCTATTTTCACCGTGAAGGACACATCACCATTGTCTACATCCTGCCCGCCCTTTATTCTTTTCACAACATCTTTAGACAGGCATATGGACGAGATAGTGACTGTAAAAAAAAGATTTCCGGTAAATATAAGCTAAACCTATTATCCTATTACTTATAGATACATAGTAGGCTTGGTTTTAACATCTGAGATAACACCAAATACATCGGTCTTGTAAACTTTAAATATGCGCACAATACAACACATAGCCTATCACTTACTTCAGAATGCTAATAAACAGCTACGTCTAGAATACTCGTCATCATAGCAAGCAGTAGTTAGATCTTTAAACTTATTATAGCGTGTTTGTACAAAAGGATTCATTCGTAACATGAACTTTGATGATAAAGCATAAGCTGGAAAAAAATCTACTACTTTGTGTAAATATATATATGAGCCATTCCATAAGAAAATCTGACTGTATTAGTGATAAGGTATAGCGTTAATAGCTTACAATATTCTCTGGAAGCATAGAACGGAAAGAAGCAAAATAAATGCAAACTCAGTTTGACTGATCGATTAAGTCTGTTCATGAGAGGTTATGAAAAGTGCAGCACCACTCACGCCCCCCTAGCATTAGCTTAAATCAGCTTTTTTTAGTAAAATTGGGTGTACTCCTTGATCCCAAAGGACCAGAAAATATAACAAAACTGGACCCGAGGACGGGGAAACTATTAGGGAGATAATGCAATATATACAGAAAACTTGCTGATTTTCAGCATACATGAAGTACATTCCAAATATTTAATTAATGTTAAAGATATACTGCCAATATGCAACAATTGCAGTATATACTGAAAACACAGTATAAACTGTAAATACTGTAAACAAGTAAATACCACAAACTTGCTGTTTTGGGCATGTATCTAATGTTATACACAGCTGCATATTTGCAGTATAGGTCAGTTATTTAAAGGGAATTCCTATAGTTTTTATGCGCATCCTTCTGCACAGCCGACACAATCTATGGAAAATTGAAGTGAAGTCGACATTTGTTGAAACATGTGACAGACAATCTTAAATATGAGGAATCTTGAATAAAATAGCATTTTTAATAAGTTTTATCAGTGATCAAATGTTGATACTGATTTATGTTGTATTGACATGTATCATGCCTGACATGTATCATGCAACTTGCCATTTGTGGTTGTGTGTTGACAGCGCATTTTAGTACAAAGACAGTATTGTTCATATAATGTTAGACAATTATCTATACACAAAGAAAACAGGAAAAAAATCTATGAAACCGTTTTTTCTATGAAAAAACAAATTGTTTACTATGGGTAAAATGTTCGCAAAAGTGAATATGTAACAAGAATTTGTTCTCCATTTGTACCCATTATTGTAATGATGTAGTATTACAATTATGACTATGATATCAAATCAAGTACAAAATAAAATCTGTAAATAGAATAAACCTTATTGGACTTTCTTGATGCATATTTTGGTTGGTATTTATAAAAAAAAAAAGCAGAACATTATGAAAATGTTGAAAAATCGCTAAAAGTTTCAGCAATAATGGGTGTGTTCCAAACAATTTTTCACAAAGACAAGCCTGGTGACCCATTGTTTTTATTTGTTCATTGTTTTCAGCACAAATTTTCCTATCATATATATGACTTTGAAAAAATTCTATGATAGGAAAAAAACTATAGGAATTATCTTTAAATCATGTACAAAATATTCTGCTTCTGGTCTCCGGGTAATACAATCGGAAACAGTTTCATAGCCTGACTATTGATGTTGCAAATTGTTCAAAACACTACAACTACATTGCTTAAATTCTAGCTCCACAGTTATAACACATACTACACAGTCGGACACTGCAGATGTGATGCAAACAGACACATGCATGATATTCTTCAATTCCCTGTTTTTCAGTATATGTATCAATATGCACTGTAGTATTTATGCTGCAAATATACTGCATGTATGCAAGAAATGCAGCATGGATACATATACGCGGTATCATTCTCTGCGTGAAAGTCAAACAGAAATTCTTCAATATTTCAAGAAATAGCTACATTGAAACTTTTTTCTTCAGGATCCGGTTCTTGAACAGATCTAGAACTGTAAGTAAAAGAAAATGGCCATTTCATGTTCTAAAGTTAAAAAAACAGGTACTTGAAATGTTGAAGCGTTGGTATTCTATAACGTCTGTTGAACATATTCTTCAAAATGTTAAAGAAACTTTACCTTGAACAGTTCACACAAATTAAGTCTAATTTCAGATCTGGTTCATAATCAAATTTGACAGAGATCATAAATTCACTGACAACAAGATTTTGGCTAAAAAAGAACTTTCTTTCATATTGAAATTTGATTGTATTGGCCCAAGGGCGATTATCGATAATGGCCCAGACGTTAGCGCGGGAAATTAACATTCGTAAACAGAAATGACGTCACAGCATTTCATACAGGTAAAACAGCAAACATTTCACTTTGAGATTTATTATATGCAACTGAACTATTGTACTTTTCGTTAAACAATTTATTTTCAGTCTAAAGCTATACCGTAGCCAACAAAGTACTACTGTCAATGCATTTGAGTTTTATACAATTGCATGAAAAAAGGTAAAATAAAAACTGGAATACTCGAATCTACTGACCTAAGTAGATCCTAGTGTCAAAACAGTGGTATATTAATTTTTTCTTACTATATTATAGGTAAACGTGTAATTAAAAAATAAAAACATGGAAGAGCGCTGCCTTTGAGTGATGAGGGCTCTGGAAGAAGATAATAGCCCTCGGACTATTATCACTTTGTTAGGACCATTATCACTCAAAGGAACTGCTCTCCCATTAATTAACCTATATATATTAACAGAACAGTACGTAACCCTGGTTTGCCTTATTTTGAAATGTAAAACTAGGTCGTAGTTGGAACTTGAGTTCAGATGTTCGAACAAGGAGTTAAATATTTGCCGGTATTTGCTAACTCTTGGCCACTCTATACATCAAAAAATTGTCTATGTTGCTGTATTTAGTTATACTAATTTATTTCAGCTCGATTGTGATGAAAATTTAAAGCTTATTTGTACCAAGACTGGCGTCACATGAGAGCACGTGGTAGTGACCCCAGTGGGGCTTGAACCCACGACCCCTGGATTGAGCGGCTGACACCTTAACCACTAGACCATCGCTCTCCTTTAACTTACTATATTTTGTTTAGAAGTTTAGTTCGTAACTCATATGTCCAAGTAAGGACTTGAGCCATTAAAGATTTACCCTGTGCTTAATTTACTTTCAATGACGGACAAGTCTGTTTAAATGTTTAAACAACTAATGTTATATTCACATGCTGAAAAATGAAACGTTTAATTATTTTTATTGTTAAATGAAAACCGCAAGTTTTGTATTCACGGCTCAATAATTACAAGTTATTAAGACCAGCTCTTCCTTTAAAAATTTATCTATTCGTTTTACATAAAAAAATTATATATTAATTAAAAACGTATTGGAAATGTTTCAGCTTTATTTCCTTTTGGCATTGTGGAGAATATTACATTTGATTTATAACAAAATAATTTTATAATTATAATAACGGTATTATTTAATAGCGTAACAAAAGTTTTACATCAAATTGCTATTAAAGGGTTTTTTGATATATTAAAAAATACTTGAAACTGAAATACACAGTTTTTTTATTATTTTTATTGTTCTATCTATGTATTTAATACGAGTCAAACATACGATAAATTTTACAGATTCTAGTGGTGGTAAATAATACATCTAATAAGATGTTACAGGAGGCAATATACATAGCATGTAAGAAAGCAAAACCAGTTGATTTGCATTGAAAGCGTAAGTATAACTCATATAATGTCGAAAGTAGCCTTGGTCTTGTTTATTGTTATAAACAAACATGATATTACTGGTAAGACCTTTTTAGTTTTTTTTTTCCAAGTGTTTCAGTTGTTGTCCGTGTAAAGTCTTTGTAACAGAAATGTAACGGTGAAAGAGCTGTCGTTCTTATTGCTTATCATGTTTTAGATGGTAATAATAAAGTTACTGTACATACATTAAATGAATATAATATTTTCAAAACTGAAACGCTGTAAAATTGTGGAACATAATTAGTATGTTATTTCGTTGTTATCGTTTGCAACCACTATGTTTCGATATGTTTGTTGTTTCTCCACGATATTTCATTGATGCAACGACAAGCAATTTTTCGATTCTGTTACAGTACTTGTTCCGAACGTGACTGCTGCCAAGAGACAATAGTAAAACTGGAAAACTGGCAATAACTTCCATTCCATGCTTCTGTCTGAACAAAATATTCATTGGACCACTCGTTTTCTATGTCAAATCATTTCCTATACAGTGATTTTGGCTTTGACTTGAAATTCAAAAACAAAAAGCAACAACACTTGCCTAACAGTAGAGGTTGACAGTTTTTAAGCCGGGAATCAAATCATAAAATCTATGTTTCTTTTTGAATTAAGGATTGATGTTTGTATGTTCTTTAGTTTTATGCATGATATAGCATGAATTATTTAAATTTTACAAAATATACCTGGGGCCGTATTCATAGAACATCTTAAGTATAAGTTTTGACTTAAGTTTGTGGTGATTTCAACTTAAGTCTAAGTAAAAAAACTTAAGTCCTATTCATAAAACAGCTTAAACTTAAGATACGTAAGAAATGACTTAAGTCAGAAAACGAATTGGCGTCGTGAGTACGATTAATGTGTTGTTTTTCAGATAAAAACACTTTAAACATAATTGTGCATGTTGTATCTGTCTGAAATTATTGTTTTATTTTTAATGTTTTCGTCCACAATAAAAGCCAATAATTACTTATTAAGTTGTTTCATGAATAACAAATATGCTTAAGTAAAATAAATTTCTTACCTAAGTAATACTTAAGTAAATAATCAATTTCTTATACTTATACTTAAGATGCTTTATGAATACGGCCCCAGATATTGTTTCGTAAAATTATACACATACATAACACTTAGCCCAACATAAATTTATTTTATATACATTGAATTTTTGTATTGTATTTATAGGCAATAACAAAGCGTGAAAACACTTTGTTTTGTTGTTGCGCTATTTATCTAAGCGTGTACGCACTTATTTCATTTTTTAAAATGTTTAATAATTTGTTTACTTCTTTGTAGTCATTTTTTCAGGTAATATCTGTAAGAATTTGGACCAAGAAGCGAATATTCATATCGCCACAGTCAAACATATGCTTTCATTATTCATAATGCATGAACGAACATTTAAACATCAATACCAAGGTGATGGTGATGCGTTTGTTGTAAAAAAGAGAAATAATCACATTATCATCATTAGTACGTTAACTCCGCTTTTTTACGGTTAAAACAAGTAACGAAAATATTCGTAAATTGTTAAAATAAAAGGCACTTACATGTACTAGTCAACAACAAAGTAAATGCTGTCGCTCCCATCATCACTGTATGTATTCGTTTAGGCAACTAAAAACAAATAATTAAAAATCTGGTATTTAAATTTATCTTAACATTGATTTTAACCGCCAGGCATTCTATGTCGTTTACCAGATACGTTTTTGCATACTTTATTATCTCAGTACAATAAGAACAATAGAAATATTTACATTATCAGGTGGTTAATTGCTCACGTTTTCCTTCTGTTTGTTTTATAGAGAAATACGCACCACAATCACAATATGATAGAAAAACACGTTTGTTTGGATTGTTTTGCATTGCTATAGACACCTTTATTAGATTAAACACGTTCGAGGCGGATGAGTTGATTATTCTACCTTAAACATTTTATCGTATTATTCATATTAATGATATGTGTAGAATCTAACACGAAAACAACGGAAGCCCTGATGGTATCTATCTTCGAGTTTGCCGGGGCACCTCAAATTGTCCTCCGTCATTTTAACATAACCACGTAATTGATTGGAGGCTTCAGTTTTTATGCAATTTCTCCTGAGGTATTTGTCCTCAGTTTATTAAGACGGATATTTTGATTCCGAATGTACACTTATATTAGCCTGTGTAACATTTTCTTTGATGAAATAACCGACAACTATTGTTAACAAAAAATATGGCCGTATGGCCAAAACATAATGCCGAAAGGTAACTACTTAGCTGTGATGTATGTTTAAAAAAGCCGCAGCGTAATTATATATGTTCAAGCTTCGTAAATAAAGAATTAAAGGGCACGACTGGAGCATTTGTCCAAACATATCTGCGAAAATCAATTTCAAATTGGACAGAACTGGAACAATTACTTACTTTGTCTCTAAGAACTGTCAAACATGAGTAATGACTGCCGCACATATACATATGTATGCTATATTTGATAGGCAAAATTTCTACAGCATCAGAATTCCAATACAGTGTACACTAAATACAGCTTCAAGACATTGGCCTTCTTTCATTAAAATTATTTCTGCATTGCATGCGACTAAAGCAAATTATTTCTAAAACATCTTGATTGTTAGAGTGAGCTTTTTTACCATGAAGGTCCTATTTTAATAAGGTATGGTCGAATCGGGCATGATAAACAATTACATCTGGAAAATGTCTGCATGCCATGTTTGGTCAATCAGAATGCCTAACTTTCGACTTGCTATTCATTAACTATGGTTCCAAAAATAAGCATTTTCTTCTTTTCGCACTGCCTCTGATCTGGAATTTTATATGTTTTGGCAAAAGAAGAACGCTTGACTGCATTAATTAGATAATTTGAACAATATGGATAAGCGTTTTTTATTATTATTTTGTCAATGTTTGTTTTGAAATCTACGTTATATAAGTTCTAGGCAATGGCACAGGTTAGCTAAATACCATCAAATGTTTGACAGACGCGTTATTAAACTGATGTTAATGAAATACTTTCTTGGAGGTATGTAATTTAGTTGTCATTCGTACAAGCAAGAACCCGTAGCCGGGAAGGTTTCAGATAATAAATAAATAAAGAATAATGCAATAATGTATTTTTTTAAACGGACGAGTCTTTCAGAAAGTCCGTATTTGCTACCAGGAAAGCAGTAGGATCAACATTTTGTTTACATCAATTTGCACCTGCCATTACAAGTGCGTTATTCTTTCCCCAGGCAACCTCAGTGATCCTTTAATACAATAGATATTGTGCTACGTCGATACATCAATAGATTTGGGTATACATTTACGGTGTAAAACTTCAGGAAAATATCAATGAACTATTCGCTAAATTCAAATATCTCGGCTCTTAACATATTTCTGTTTAATCAACTATTCACGTGTTGCACAAACACAAAGAATAATGATGGACTAAGTATAAATTGTCTATCTGGATCTGCAAAATCAAAATGGGATCGCAAATTTCCTTTGAGCTTAATATGCGCACGTCTTGCTTGTGGTAACAATATATATCCCACTTCTAGAAGCAATAATGTATTTATGTATTTGTAATATATATATTTAATACTGCAAGTTATGGGTTTATTAATGAAATTAATTGAATCGTGGAGCCCATTCTAAACATTCGTTTAAGTCGGTGCTAGGGGGGCATGAGATGTGTTGCTCATTCATTTCATTCCCTCTCATCCTAGAACCCACTCAAAGCCAGTCTGCTCTATTTTGCTTGTTTACGTTTTATGATTCTAACGGATCTTCTTGCAGATTTTTAACATAAGATCAGTGTAACACTTTGAATTAATTATCGAAGAGCCCTGTCTTGTTTTAGAGATAATTGGTGAAGAAATTTGTATTCGTTTATGCATAGGATGAAGATTGATAGGACCAGAATAGCTTAATCCATTACCAATTTTGCTTGGGTTTTTTAACAGGCGCTTGTAAATAAGTAATGTCTTGTAATGCAGATGAAAAGAGATCTGCATATAAATGATATTTAAGCTTGTATTCATTAGTACAGAAAATGCTTCGACCATATAATAGAATATTGCCTTGCTTTTTTTCCTTTTTTCCATAACGTAAAGATTGAATTAGATTAGGACGACATTGAATATAGATGTAAGCAAACGTTTTCGCGTCATCATAACGCCCATTCATCTGTTTCTGAAATGTTTCTATTTCCACTACACATTCCCGTGTGCCAGGGATGAAGCATTGTACACTTCTAACAGAAGGTATTTCTAAACCCGTTTTTATAGGGATGTGGTTTACAAACTTCGTAAGATCTTGGGCCATGGTAATTTTCCAAATGTATTTGGTAAAATTATAAAACGTTTTATTAAAAGAGGTTACGACCCTACTGTTTTGAGACATACCGCATGTTTAGTGTTCAATCCGTTTACAGTTGGACACTACGCTTCACTCTTTCATTGTGTCTGACGGAAGAGGGGTCTGTTTCGTCGAGCCCTTAAGGGTGTTTCTCTTGTTGCTCTGTCTTCTGAAAAGGCATTGAGTACATACGTTTTTGGTTCTAAAGGTTTCCTTTTTATATGTTTATACACGAGCATTTTTGTGTTTTACATGCTATGCCTTTTTGTTTCCATTACGTGTGTTAGAGATTCACCTGGAGGGGATTACTTTTATTTACACTGTCCCGTGTCTTTGGAACATGATGGGGGTAAGAGTTAGGTTGGGCGCGCACCATAAACCGGTTTAAGCTCCCCAGTGGTGTTTTTGCCACTGACCGTTCCAAGGCGGTGCCCCTCTGTGTTCCTTTGTTTGTTTGTTTAGTCCTAGTGTGTTGGCGTTGTGTGTGTGTGCACGCGCGTGTGTGTGTGTGTGTGTGTGTGTGTGTGTGTGGTATGCACGTCTGCGTGCGGTGGGTTTCGTTTTGGGGAGACTGCGTTTTTGGAACATGGCATTCCCTGTTTGACATTTGTCTTTGTTTTTTTTGTACGTGAACTACACAGACCTTTTATTGTAGGCGGTAAACCAATGAGCGTAATAACTATAAACAAGTAAATCTTTCATCTCGTATTCTGTTTTGAATTATGTCCCTCAACTGGTTTACTTTGTGATAGCTAGAAGACCCAGGGCAGAATATTTGTATTTCTGCGGTAGTAATATTATACACGCGTCAAGAAATAACAGCCACCAGGATATCTTTGCAAAACCACGATTTTTGGCAAACTTCACTACTATTTCTAAGTGACTTAGGAACTTCTGTTCTGGTTGGATGATAGCTAAGGGACCATGGCGCAATAAATGACTGAGTTTTGGAATAATTCAAAATTATTAATGTATAAAAAGGTCAATTCAAAAATTTTGATAACGGGTCCTAACTGATTTTTTGAAAATCCTGTCGGACATTTTTTCCCATATTTCGGCGTGTTTTCCGGGCGGAAAGCCTTAATTTTTTATTATAGTAAATGGTATATTTAACTTAGTTTTGGGTTGTACTGTAATTGTGTCTGGGTTTTAAATAAATTCAGCGATAAATAAAAAAAAATCCCATTTTAAAAGCTGGAAAAAATCCGATTAGACATTTTCAGAACAAAAAAACAAATTTATTTTTTGGCGTTTATAAATATGATAAAATGAGCACTCTTATACATAAAACGGTAATTATACGCGTTTTGTTATAGTTACAACTTCAAATTGCCAAGCCAAGACTTTAATAATTAGTATTTACAATAATAGTATTATTTGACTGAAATTATGTAACTGCTGTACGAGCTTACTTTGAACCAAACTGTGGCATATTAATTATGTTTGATGCGATCTATTACGGCGAAGAATGTATGTCACTTGCTTGCCTTTTTACCTTCGCTTCCAAAAAAGAGAGAAAAGATAGACAAAGGTACCATCCGATGTGGTATACTGGCAATATCCGGTCTACGTCCCCGGGGGATGATAACCTTTTTTCCCTAAAAGTATTTCTGGAGTAGTCACTTTCTGCATAAACATGTTGGTCGTTCATCTGGAACACCAAGACGCTTGCATATTAAAGCTGCGCAAGTATATGCATGGGGAAAACAAGGCGGAGTTAAATGAGGGTGATGGTGATAATGGAGAAATTTATGAATCTTGTGGTAATTATAAATTGTTTATAATTTTAAACTGCTTATAATTATGTAGTTCATTCCGTAAAGATTTTTTTTCTTGTATTTTGTGGACACTAATACAAGCATTTTACGGAATGAATGTGATTTTCATTTTGTAAAAAGAACGAATGGAAAAAAAAACATAACACATCGTCGCTCTGTATATAATCCGGTCTACGTCCCCTCTGCCGATTTTTACTATTTAACGGCCATGGAGATAACGTACCCGGGGAATATTTCTTTTTCAATGATATAGTCACATCGATGTGGTAAAAATAATGTTTATTATCATGTAATTCGTTCATTCATTCCTTAAAGATCTATTATTGTGATGATACTGACATGGGCATTTTACGGAATAAATGTGATTTACTTATAGAAAAAGAATGAATGAACAGAAAATGTCTTCGCTCTGTATTTAATCCGGTCTACGTCCTCTCTCATGCCTTTTACAATTCATATATAATGTAAGTTAACGTCCCAGGGAATATTTCTTTTTCCTTTCAATAATAAGATTCAATTCGTAAAATGCCCATTTAAAGATACTCTCCCCAAAAGAATTCCAAGCCCCATTTTGTGATGCATGATAGCCCCCTAAGAAAACCCTTTTCCCGGGAGAAACTTCCCTCTAGTAGAATTGAATGAATGAAACGAATATATAGTCGCTAGCTCTCTATATATAATCCGGTGTACGTCCCCTCTATTGATTTTCACCATTCAAATATAATGTAAGTTAACGTCCCACGGAATATTTCTTTTTCTATCAATAATGAGATTCATTCCGTAAAATGCCCATTTAAAGACACTCTCCCCCAAAAGAATTCCAAGCCCCATTTTCTGATGCATGATAGCCCCCAAGAAACTTCCCTCTAGTAGCATTGAATGAATGAAAAGAAAATATCGTCGCTATATATATATAATCCGGTCTACGTCCACTCTATTGATTTTCACCATTCAAATACAATGTAAAATATCGCCCCATGGAGTATTTCTTTTACGGAATGAATGCTATTTAAAGTACTTGATATCTGCCGTAAAAAAAATATATATATATCTTCACTGAAAATAATCAAAAGTCAGTATATAAAAGTAATTACGGAATGAATGAAGTGATTATATCCAATTTATAATTACCGTAAACTTTTAAAACATATTGCATTAATTACTCCCGTTATGACCCCCTCATAAAGTAATGACTTATGTAAGCGTCTTGATGATCCAGAGCAATGACAGCACACGCAGAAACTGTGTAGTCCAGAAAAACTTTTAGGGGAAGATAATTATCCCCACCCCCCCCGGGACGTAGACCGGTTATTACCGGTATGCTTACTTGAAAATCTTTTTGACATAAAAGTGGGTTTAAATGAAAGTATACCCCATTGAGATGAAACATTAATACCTTCTGTTTATCGGGCACACCATGCTGCAAATCAGTCACATTCCTAGCAATGGTCAAATATAATGAAACCACGCGACCGTTTTTGTCTACTGAGTATATTCTAGCAATTCTAGAATGTAATGAAACTGTAAATAAATTCAGAATTTTAAATCAGAGGTTTTATTCTGTAGAAGTGTGCACGTGCACAGCTACATATTTGGTACCAGGGAATGGCAAAACTAGTACCATTGTCAATGGCAATTTGACCAAGAGGTTATTATAATTCCAAATGAACTGATAAATAACTTTCATGTGCATTGACATTTTTGGCCGGCACATTGGATGATTCGTCTGTATTTCCCGCTGAAACGTGCTCTATTAATCTACAGAAAATACTTTAATTGCCAACCATACTATTTACCTCCATATAGAAAGAAAAAATTTGATATGCAGTAATTTCCGTTACAAGATGTTCTTGACGGTGTTTTACTTCTGATCTGCAATCTTTATGTAAGCAACTTGTTTGATTTTTGAACATTGTATCTTGCATCAATTAATGCATATAACTTTCATAGTGTAATCGCTGTGTCTAATTCCATCCATAAAATGTCCGAAATCGTTTTTTACGAAACCGTTTAAAATTTAGTTAGTCAATTAGTTTTCGTAATATTTTTAAACTTCAGGTCTATAAGGCATAGGCTTTTATCATGTTTCTATACCTCATGCTAAGATTATATCTCATTGCAAATATTCTTTTGATCAGCTAAAAACATACAGATCATGTGGTTAATTTTGCATTTTCACCATATAATCAAATTCACATGAAAATTTTGTTTCATAATGATGACATTTTCTATAAAAAAAAACTGCTTGTCGATTTATTAAACGGGGAAACGAGCCCAATTAAAGACCAGCTATGCGGAAATAATTACATTTAAAAACTATTTTCAGCTTATTTGATCCGTAAATTGCATTTTACATCACTAGTTTTGTGGAAATAATGGCATCTAAAAACTATTTTCTGAAAATTTGATCCATTAATGGTATTGAAAGTGTTTAGGAATTTCGGTTAAAAGAGCAGTTCCATTAATGCTGTTCTAACAAGGGTTACCTTTAGTACGAGAAAATGTAACTTTCAAGTTCATCAAATCATTGATTTATTGTGTTTTTCTAGAAGCATGCAGCTAAATAATAACCGCCATAATCACGTTAGCATGCATTTTCCAAAATTTGCCCAGGAGACAGTTATTATCGATACAAGTACTAGGCTCTCACAATGCCTGGTCCGGGATTCGAAGCCCGGACTTCTGGGTTAACACTAAAACGTGTTACCATTAGACCACCGAGCAAAACCAACACACTTGACTGATTCGTTTTCTGTTTGTTTTTATAGAATTTGATGTATGAGTTTTATCAGAATCTTCAATGGAATTGTCAAAACGTTCTGATAATTCATGGTTCTTAGCACTTCCAGGGTCAATTTAATTCATAATCAGTTATTCCGTCTGTTGTTTTCTTTTTTACTTTGATTAAGAACACACTTTGCGTAAGGACGTGCATTTATCTCACATGATTGCTTCTGAAAGATCGCGTACTTCCGTCTGATCCATATTTTTCTTCGTTTGTTTGGCATAAAAACGATATCACTCCGATAATCAGTTTATAATTAAAGAAAAACTGATGTATTTAAGGTAAAGTTTTGCATGTTATATCTTTGATAAGTTCACCCGTCTAAATTTTCTAAATTACCAGCAAATTGCGCATTCGACTGGTCAAAGTCATTTGCTAGTCTGTACATCATTAATTATCAGAACTTGATTAGGAGGCTAATAACTCATATATGCTTTGACGTTTAAATTAACTCTGTGCGTTTAATTTCTTAAGTTTGAAACTAATTTCCGCGTTGCTGATTAAGATAACTGTCAGTCGGTATTACAGTTAACAAAAAAGAACACAGAATAAGATTTTAATCTGTTATGGATTACACCCTACATGCTATCGTTTCAGACTGAAAATATTCTGTTAAAAATATTGAAACTCAATTGGCCTTTATTTTTAGTAAACGAAAGAACTTTCTGGAGGAATTCCCTTCTAACTGAATTATTATAGCAGTTTCTACATTATATAATCTAACACATCGTTCACGTGAAAGTAAGATTTTTGATACTTTCCGCAGAAGATATTTATACTATACACTTATGATCATCGAGGCACACTAATAAACAACGTGTTGTTTTCGCAACTGGAAACTACTTATTATATAAATACAAAACAGGGAATAGCTGATACTCTTTGGTCTACGAACGATAGGCTGCCACTCTGATATACTTACTACACATAGTAACTGACTAATCAGAGTCTGACAATAAGAATAAATGTTTTTTTTTCCATGCAGATTCTGCGCGGGAACCAGTTATGGCTACTTTTATCAATTAAAACTTTCCCTTTTAGCCGTAAGTACAATATCGCTTTTCCTTTATAAGTGATTAATGTTTATGAGAACTCAACTTAAACTATTATAAACTGTGAGTTGGATAACAGAGGGTGGGTACTGTTTAGTTAAAGGGAATGCCTTGCAAGATGGCGCTCGACCTCGTGGTTTAACGCCATCTCTTTAGACACTTATTTTTGCAGTTGCAAATGTACAACGAATTATCAAAAGATCATTTCACCATGTATTGTCGTTTTGCTCTTCCCCACAAATTATTGAAAACATTACTCGAGGTCTGCATATCTAGATCGAGAACATTTATAAATAATCTCATGTAGATAACATAACCGTATTAATTTAATCGCTTCGGAATTGATTATTTGATCCGACATTCATATAAAAAAAACTTTTAGTCTTGAACGTTTAGCTAATCTATATCTCTCAGGAATTCACACGGATTGATACACGGGCATTTCAATATTTCAAATACAATACCCTTACGTGTAATTGTGTGAAAAGTAATTTTGTGAACTATTATACGTGCTCTTCAGTGGTGTAGTCATCAATCGACAAGCGTTTGATTTATATGATTGTTCCATCAGTGGTCATTTTAGGAAATTCAAGGCTATTTTCTTTTCAAACTGGTTAGAATTGAATAAAACAAAATATAAAATGCTCATTCAAATGCATGTACTTTGTTTAAATTTTGTTCTGCCCAGCAGAACTTTTATATCCATTATGCATTACACAAGAAAAATGTTTAAAGTTTTTAAAATTATATAAAGGCTCTAATGATTAATGAAGGTTTAAACAGCTCTGCCAGGCAGAACTTTATCTAACTCAGCTCGAATCTTTTAAAACTAGATAAAGAATTTAATGGCTAAATATCAATAAGTCTAAAAAGTGCTATCCTGCAGAACATACACTATGTTTATGGTAGTTACGACTAAGTAAAATTACCATACATTTTATGTTTAAATTTATAGATCATAAGGATTTAAAATTATCAAGACAACACTTTCGTTACTAGTTTTGACTTTTATGTCTTCGTCAGAACTAACAACGTACAATACAAACGACGTCACGTCCGTTTGGACGCAAACGTCAACGTGACAAAAAGCGCAAATATATTTGTATTAATGTACATATAGATACGGATCATAATGATACGGCGGGTATTTATTGAAAAACATATTTCTTCAATATGAAGTAGAGAAAAAATAAAACCAAACATATCTACATGACAAAGTTTGAAGTATACATGTGAAGCATGAGCGATAATTAACAATACAATAATATAATTATAATAGCAATTAATCATTAATGTTTAAATTTAGAAATCGACAGATATAAGCTGAATCTATATCGCGACTTACCGCTTTTATTTGCGTTCTGCGATACGTACATACACGATGATATCATAAGAAATTATTATCAAAGCCTTGAAAACACTGATAGCCAGTGCTTATTGAGTGATGTTTCAACCGATACACCTGAAGAATCAACATCATTATACATAGACCGGTCATGATTGGTAAAGGTCCACTAGACAATGATATATGCCAAGTATATAAGCTCTGTGCATTGTGGTTCAAGACCAGAAGTTTTTTTAAAGGTTTTCCCTACACAACTCTAACTCTAAACCCTAACCCTAACGCTAGAGTGGAGTGATTTCGAACATTTCGAATGTGAATATGAGTTCATAATTATTCTAGAATCCCTTGCTGCTTGTTGTTCTTGTTAGCTCACCTGAGCACAAAGTGCTCAGGGTGAGGTATTGTGATCGCTCACCGTCCGGCGTCCGTCCGTCTGTCCGTCCTTCCGTCCACACTTTCCTTTAAACAACATCTCCTCCTAAACCAACAGGCCAATTTTTGATGAAACTTCACAGGAATGTTCCTTGGATGGCCCCCTTTCAAAATTGTTCAAAGAATTGAATTCCATGCAGAACACTGGTTGCCATGGCAACCGAAAGGAAAAACTTTAAAAATCTTCTTCTCAAAAACCAGAAGCCCTAGAGCTTAGATATTTGGTGTGAAGCATTGCCTAGTGGACTTCTACCAAGTTTGTTCAAATCATAACCCCGGGGTCAAAATTGACCCCGTCCCAGGGATCACTTGATTTTACATAAGAAAATCTTAAAAAATCTTCTTCTCAAAAACCAGAAGCCTTAGAGCTTAGATATTTGACATGTAGCATTGCCTAGTGGACCTCTACTAAAATTGTTCAAATCATGACCCCGGGATCAAAATTGACCCCAACCCAGGAGTCACTTGATTTTACATAGGAAAATATTTAAAAAATCTTCTTCTCAAAAACCAGAAGCCCTAGAGCTTAGATATTTTACATGTAGCATTGCCTAGTGGACCTCTACTAAAGTTGTTCAAATTATGACCCAGGGGTCAAAATTGACCCCGCCCTAGGGGTCACTTGACTTTACATAGGAAAATATTTAAAAAATCTTCTTCTCAAAAACCAGAAGCCCTAGAGCTTAGATATTTGACATGTAGCATTGCCTAGTGGACCTCTACTAAAGTTGTTCAAATTATGACCCAGGGGTCAAAATTGACCCCGCCCTAGGGGTCACTTGACTTTACATAGGAAAATCTTCAAAAGTTTTCTAAAAATAAACCAGAAGACATAGAGCTTAGATATTTCACATGTAGCATTACCTAGTGGACCTCTACAAAATTTGTTCATATCATGACCCCCTGGGTCAAAATTTACCCCGCCCCAAGGGTCACTTGATTTTACATAGGAAAGTCTTCAAAAATTTTCTAAAAATAAACTAGAAGGCCTAGAGACTAGATACTTGACATGTAGCATTGCCTAGTGGACCTCTACAAAATTTGTTCAAACCTTGTCCCCCGGGGTCAAAATTGACCCCGCCCTAGGGGTCACTTGATGTTACATAGGAAAATCTTAAAAAAAAATCTAAAAATAAACCAGAAGGCCTAGATCTTAGATATTAGACATGTAGCATTGCCTATTAGACTTTTACAAAGTTTATTCAAATCATGACCCCTGGGGTCAAATTGACCCTGCCCCATGGGGTTACTTGATTGTACATAGAAAAATCTTCAAAATTTTCTAAAAATAAACCAGAAGAGCTTAGATATTTGACATGTAGCATTGCCTAGTGGACCTCTACAAAAAGTTTTCAAATCTTGTTTTTAAAGTTACTTAAAGAAAATTTCAACTATATTTTCTCATAATTCTTTTGATTGATTTCTATTATGATCTTTTGACCGTGAAGACTTGTCCTTAAGTGCAATGATAACAGGTGAGCGATATAGGGCCATCATGGCCCTCTTGTTTAAAATAATAGTCCTCCGTTGCTCACACACTCACACAATATCAAGATTATAAAAAATAAATACGGGACTATTTGTTACACGTCCAGAATATTTGTGTGTTCATGGTGATGCAGTCATACAGAAAAAGAAAGAACACTCAAACGACGCGAGGTTGAAACTTGGTAGTTGATTAAGAGCTATAGCCAGTTGCTAAAGCACTGGCTAAAAATGTGGTACTGCTGTTGAAAATATGGCATGTACTATTACATGTTAGAATTGATTGATATAGCAGGCTGATCATGATCTACACTGGTCGCAAAGGCAAAATCAATTGTGTCCAGCATGATAAGAGTTAATAGTCTCCAGATTACTGTAATTGAGGACGTAAAGTAAATGTAATACTCGTGTTTTCAATCAGAACCTCTTACAAATGCATGCATATGAATGCTAGAAAACCATACTGTTATGGTACAGTTTAGTTTTTAACGATCTCATGTATAATCAACCTTTTGAAAAAAACATATTCACAGTCCTACACGCTAAGACAATCATCAGGCCCTAGCCGTATTTTTTTATAAACAAGGACACCGTCTATTCAAAGGCAAAGCTTTTGACACACGAACACCCAGTCAGGTTATTGCGTAAGATGGGAAACAATTATAGTGAATCGCCCGTTAAATACCATAACTATCACTGTCGTCATGTCTGCGCTTGTTTCTTTAATGTACTACTCTGTGTAAGATGTCTGCTTGCCGAGACAGATACGCACATTTTAGAAACCAACGGGCACCCTAACAAGACACGTGTGCGTATGCACACCGAAAGCGGAGTCCGCTGTCTTATTTGAAAGCGGTTTCTGTGAACAAACATTCCATGTTGTTGTAATACAAGCATTCCGAGTTGTTGTAATATACTTACCGATTTTTTTTATTTTTCAGGAATTATATAGATTGAATGGTTCTTACCTATGATGAACTTAATTGTTAGAGATAAATTGTTTAAACAACAGAATAATGAAACGGCTGGGTTACAGATGTTATCATGCCAACCGATTTCATTGTTCCCGAAATTACAAATATAAGAATTAGTATGTGCTATTATTGCCAATGTTTCAAATCTTTCGTTTTTAAAATGCTTATTTGCAATGTTACGTTTTTACTTTTAACATCCATCCGTATTGTATCTTAATTTACAAATATGTAATATCCTAGTAGCAACCCAGTGGCCGATAAGAGCATTTTAGAATGACCAGTTGTTCGATTGACTGGACTTTGTCTCCGATCTGGATGGATTTCTAAACGGCTTTGCACTTTGGTCTGTAATTTTCTTGTTCATGGATGGATTTTGAAAAAAAGCTTTGCATCAATGATCAGTTTGATATAACGATGTGTCACGTGCATGAAACCTAAATCAATTCGTCTTACTTTTTGTATCATCTCGCTGTATTGAATGTCCATCTGGATTTACTGTCCGGACTGTAACTTTGTCATGGATGGATGGATTTCAGCACACTTTGGCACCAGTGTTCAGCATTACATAGGAATGTGTCTTATACAAAAACAAGAATTCGACTCTTCTTTCTTTTAGAGTTATCTCCCTTACTTAAGTGTTCTTGGCCAGGGCATAAATAATAGAGGACATTTAGTGAAAGTGCAATGTACATTGACCATAACACTACAGGATATATATAGATTTGAACTATAAGTATATAATCTAGAAAATATATAATACAGTATAACCTCTCCAGAGCGGGCCTTTCTTAAGCAAAAACCTCTCTATAACAACATCATCAAAATTTCCCTAAGCTGAAATGCTAGGTATACTATCAAATTTATCTCTCGAGAACAACAGCCTCTACATAAAGGTCAATATTTGTATCTCCTAACAGCCTCTGCATAACAGTCAATATTTGTATCGCCTAAAGGGTGATGCTCTACAAAGGTTGCACTGTATATTAAATAAAGGCTTGACATATTGTCCCAAGTTACACATTTTACACGGACAAGAAAAATAAATATTATTGCAAATTCTCATGGTGTCGCTATATATATATTTTCTCTACCATACTTACCTTTTTCAGTTATATCCCTTTATTGATTTTTTACTAATATTCTTTACTCACAAGCAATTAAAATGAAATTAAACCATAGTTTAATAAGTTTTATGTAAAGTGAAATGTTATAAAAATTGACAAAAATATAGCCAGAATTACATATCAGTTAACCATGTTAACAATTCAATTCAAATGAAGCAGTACGAGGTGGGGGGTGGACGGCGGGGAAGGGGATGTCACGGTTATTATCAAAAGCAGTCTCTGGTTTTATATTGAGACAAACGGGGAATGAACACTTTTGCAACGTTAACTAAAACGTTTCAAATATACTTTTTGTTGTTACACTACATTTACGTCTTAAAAATATTTTCTGGAATTTTGAAATGAATGTACTGGCGCCAATTTACTTAAGTGTTTTTTAAAAAGAAATATTTTTCTTATTATCCGAACGAAACTTTTATCTTAACTGCAAGAAACTGATTATCTTAACATATATTACTTGAAGTAATATATGTTAAGATAATCAGTTTCTTGCAGTTAAGATAAAAGTCTACGTTGCAGTTATAGTTTTGTGGCTTTATGCTATACATAATTGCCGACATTTATTCTGCAGTTGTACGCTCTATAATAAGGGATAATGTTGAAATCTTGCCAACTTTTCCTTACAACTTTCGGTGAATAAAGTGGATGAGAATGTCTAAGATCCGTATAGAGATGTGTGGTATCTAGTGTCTAATAGAAACTGGGAAGGTTAGAAAAAAATGAGGAGTGTACCATTACGTGTCAATGTGACAGGCAAAAAATGTCAGATAAAATATGTTAACAGGAATTCAAAAAATATTGCGACAAGAATATCCGTAGGGAGAAAAATAATGCAATGCATACGGGATATAATTGAGAAGTATTAGTGTTATCATATTCCAGTGAGGATACACTTGTCGTATTCTCCAAGATCATATGTGTTGCCTTGTATTAATGTTGTAGGATGCTCGCAAGTGTTTGGTAAAGAATTTCCCTTCCTTCTGAAAGGGTTGGGGGAGTTACATGATATTCCTGTTGGATAATAAGAAAATTTCAGGAAGATAACACAATAATAAATCAAACTTATTCCTTTGGAAATCAGTAAAATTAATCAGGGGAAGGAGTTTCTAAATCACGTAATTTGTGACATCTGTCTACTTGGCCTCAACCAAATTTTATTTCAGATTACATTGCTTTTACATTACCTTGTTGAAGCAATCATAAAAAGAAGCTAAACTAAAGAGCAAGTAGGTTTGTATTTAAATTCAAACAAATACGATAGAAGAAAGACCGTGAATAAATTTGATTTTATGAATATTACTTGTATTTCTCACGAAATTAACCGTAGCAAATTGTTTGATTTGTACTGTTGGGATGAACCTCAGATCTACATACTTTTAGAACCTTCGGACTTACGTAAGTCAGCTGTATGTCCTGTTGGATTTTTGAAGCAATCAGCCTGTTATACTTTTTTCAGTTACATTCTCTTAGCTGTGGGACTACTTTGCGACATGGCTCTCTGGCTGGGTTTGATGTGTTCTTTGCTTCCGGGAAATCTACCCTTACCTTTCTTTTTCGTGAAAGAAAAACATCCCAAGCGAAATTTTGAATTCACAGCCCTACGGCACAAGCGATCCAAAGTCGGCTAATTCAGCCAACCGGCAATGGAGGTTTCCCTAGTAAAATATGGAATCAAAAGACGGAGAATATTTGGAACAGATATATCAATGAAGACTTTACAATCTGACTTAGTACATGATAAATACCCGATCTTTTTAAATTAAAAGGTTCTTGTATAGTCGTATTTCCAATGTGACAGTCGCTATTTTTATTTCCACCAATCTATTTTTATTTGAAACAATCAGTCATCTCGTTTCAACAAACGTTTGGCTTAACCTTTAAAATGGCACACACCGTCTAACTGCACAAAACACATTTATCGCCACAACGTGTTGATTCCGAGGCGTGGATTCCGCCATATCCGTTTTCTTTACACTTCAATATTTTATTATATCACAATTATAGTGGTCATAAGAATTACAAACTCGTGATTATCACATATCTAAAATTGAAATCCCAGGCTTAGATTTTTTTAAACATCTACTTTCACGTTCAAAATGTTGGAAGCAAGGTTCTGATTTGCTCCCGGAAAGGTTGTCTTAACGTGACCCGTGATTATATCCAGATCAAATGCGTAGCGTTAATAATAGATGATTTGTATCATATTGACCTTTTTATACACAACGTATGATATCATTTAATTGTATCGTTTTCTGAATAATATAATATATGAATTACAATCTGGTATTTATAACATGTGCAAATGTTGAGTTCTGCTCAACCCAGGGCTAGAGTGCGTGGACGGTAGCTTGTACTTCCACTACCGTCCATGAACAGGCTCGATCAAACCGAGCCTGCAACATTTCCGTTTATGTCGTGTTGGGCGACTGTGGTTTTCTACTTTTTAGTTCACGTGTCACGTAGTGACAGGGTGAGCTTTTGTGATCGCCCTTCGTCCGTCGTCCGTGCGTCCGTCCGTCGTCCGTCCGTCCGTCGTCCACAATTTCCTTGTGAACACGATAGAAACCACATTTTGTATTTGAGTTTTATCAAACTTGCACACAACTTGTATGGGCATAATATCTCAGCTCCTTTCGAAAACTGGCCAGATCCCATCATGGGTTCCAGAGTTATTGCCCCTTAAAGGGCCAAAATTTGCCAATTTTGGATTGTGAACACGATAGAGACGACATTTTGCAATCAACTTTTATAAAACTTGCACACAACTTGTATTGGCATAATATTTCAGTTCCTTTTGAAAACTGACAAGATCCCATTATGGGTTTTAGAGTTATATGGCACTTTAAAGGGCCAAAATGTTCTATTTATGGCTTGTGACCACGATAGAGAGCATATTTTAAAATCAACTTAAATAAAACGTGCACACAACTTGTATTGGCATAATATCTCGGTTCCTTTCGAAACTGGCCAGATCTCATCATGGGTTCCAGAGTTACGTCCCGTTAAAGGGCCAAAATTTGCTATTTTTGGCTTGTGAACACGATAGAGACAACATTTTGTAATTGACTATAATAATTAAACTTGCACACAACTTGTATTGGCATAATTTGTCGGTTCCTTTCGAAAACTGGCCTGATCCCATCTCGGGTTCCAGAGTTATGGCCCCTTTAATAGCCAAAATTTGCTATATTGGAGTCTGTGATGAATCTGGTAGTCTAAGATCCAATTATAGATTCCGAAGTTACGACCCCTGAGAGGGCCAAAATTAGGTATCTTTTACATTGTGAACACCATAGTTCTAAGTGACATATTATATTTTAACCACACTTACACACAACTTAAGTCACAGTAAGATCTCAGTTCCTTTCAAAAACTGGCTAGATTCCATCGTAGGTTCTAGAGTTACTGCCCCTGAAAACGGCAAATTATTCTATTTTGGCCCTTTCAGCCATATAGAGGTTTCATTTATGATTTGATTTGATACAAACTTGCACAGAATGATTATCTTGATGCTTTCTAGGCATGGATCGAATCTGGGTCATGTCGGGTCAAAAACTAGATCAGATTAAATCAAAGGTAAAGCTTGTTAACAACATAGAGGCCACATCTATGACCTTATCTTCATGGAACTTAGTCAGAAAGATCAGAAACTAGGTTATAAGGTCAAATAAAAAAAAAAGCTTGTTAACACTATTCAGGCCACATTTATGACCTTATCTTCATGAAACTTAGTCAGGATGTTTATCTTGATGATTTCTAGGCCAACTTAGAAAATGGGTCATATGGGGTCAAAAACTAGGTCACCGGGTCAAATCAAAGGAAAAACTTGTTAACACTCTAGAGGCAAAATTTATGATGTATCTTCATGAAACTTGGTCAGAATGTTTGTCTGCATGAAATGTCGGATAAATTTTAGTCTGGGTCATGTGGGGTCAAAAACTAGGTCACCGGGTAAAATCAAAGAATAAGCTTGTTTACACCGTAGGGTGGGGGCCACATTTTTTATTCTATCTTCATTAAATTTGGTCAGAATGTTTGTTAACACAAAGTCTTAGTCACATGGGGTCAAAAACTAGGTCATTAGGTCAAATCATAGAAAAAGCTTCTATACACTCTAGAGGCCACGTTTTTGCTCCAATCTTCTTGAAACTTTGTCAGAGTGTTTGTATTTATGAAATTTTGGACAAGTTCGAATCTGGGTCATGTGTGTAAAAAACTAGGTAACTAGGTCAAATCAAAGAAAATGCTTGTTTACACTCAAGAGGCCACGTTTCTTTCTTTCTTTATTTATTTGCATTTAAGGCCACCGGCCCATACACAATAGTATAATACAAGCATAAATAATAAAATATGTGTATGTTGTCATGACAAAATGTTCAGGTAAAGGTATATGGTAATACAAAACTAAATAATTAAACAAAACGTAAGTGAGGACAAGATGTTACATCTAAACAAAATTACATGACATTATAAATATACACTGTGCTAGGTCACATTGCATACCTAATAATTTAAAGTTACGATATTATTTCAGAGCGTAATTTCATGGCATAATATATAAACTGTGAAAGGTTACGCAGTAACAAGCAATTCTTGCTAGACATTAAAACATTAAATTTGTGTATAGTTGGATGGCGCCAAAACTTATCAGGTATATATCTTATGCGAATTATCTCATAAAGTGGACATTCCAGCAGGAAATGAAACTCGTTCTCAATAACATGATCACAATGAATGCAAAAACGGGTTTCTTTTGATAAGCCCATATATCTACCTTTTTCAATCATTAATTGATGAGATGATGTTCTAAAAGACACAATACTACGTCGGAATTTAACAATATCTATGTGTTCAAGGTAATCTTCAAAAACAAATCTTTGCTTAAACCCTTGATATAATACCAGTTTCTTATTGTTAACCATTTCAACGTTCCAATTTGTAAATATTGATCTTTTAATCTAGTTGTATAATGTTTTAAGAATACATTTGGATTATCTATTGCTTGTTTCTCCCATATATATCCAAAGCCATTACTATACAAATTATTTCTCAATGTAGTAACCCAGTTTTTATAACCAAGATGGTCCCAGTGTTTAAGCATATTGTAACATTTCTTAACATATCTATCTTCAGGCATATTAACAATACGAATCCAAAATTTTATACATCTCTTTGAAGCCCATATATACATAGGAAATCTGGCACAATCACCTAAAACAGCAGCATTGCAAGCATACAATGGTGCATTCATATACCTTTTACAAGCATATACATGAACACGTTCTATACAATCCCTGACTTCTAAGCCCCAAAGTTCTGAACCGTATAGTAAAACCGGAGATATCTTAGCATCAAAAATCTTAAAGAAAGTTTTATAAGACATTGGTAACAAATTATACATACTCTTTAAAAGGGATACGAGCACTTTTTTTGCTTTAAGTGCCATATGTTCAGACATTTTATACAATGACAATCTGCAGGTAAAATTTAAACCAACATAACTAAAAGCATTTACAGTTTCTATGGTCTGGCCATCATACATCCAGTTTTCATTTTTTGATGAAGTACCACCATTTTTGAATACAACAATTTTAGTTTTGTCAACATTAACCTTTAATTTCCACTCTAAACAGTACTGATGTAAGACATTAAGTTGCCTCTGTAATCCATTAACAGTATCAGATACTAGGGCCACATCATCAGCAAACAGCAACAAGAAAATTTCAACATCATTTGGTAAAAGTTGTATGCCATGAATTCCACTACTTCTGATTACATTATCTAACTCATTTATAAATAGACAAAATAAAATTGGACTAAGTTTACAACCTTGTCTTAAACCAAGGGGCAATCGAATGTTGCAGTTGATGATGCATTACTTCTTACACATGCTTTTACAGAATGATAAATACTTACAATTGATTTCAACAGATTACCCTTTATACCATTTTGAATCAATGCTGTATATAATTTTGATCTATGAACAGAGTCAAATGCCTTTTTAAAGTCAACAAAGGCCACATACAACTTTTTACGCCTCATACTTAGGTATTTACTAATTATAGAATATAAAACAAAACCATTATCAATAGTAGAGTATCCAGAGCGAAAACCAGCCTGTGCTTCGGTGATTATTTTAAATGCATTACAGTAAAAAGTTACTCGTGTAGTCAATATACTTATATACACTTTACTAAAAATATCAACAAGAGCAATTCCTCTATAATTATCAGGATTATCAATGTTACCTTTTTTATGCAAAGGAATTATTATAGACTTAGTCCAAGTTGATGGGAAGTGACCAGATCTATATATTTTATTAAAAAGTTTCCTTATATATGGTAATAAGATTTCTATTCCATAAATAAAATGTTCTGCTATAAGATTGCCTGCCGAAGCTTTATTTGGATTAAGAGATTTAACTGCTTCAATAATTTCATCATCAGTTATATCGTTATTAAACAGTATATCTTCTACTTCATCCATAGTTATATTTTCAACAAATATCTCTGCATTTACATCATTTTCTTCTGGATCACAGCTAAACACTTGTTTGAAATGTTCAAACCACTGACTAGAAGTAATATTCGTAGTATGACTCCCACTGCCTACATTACTCCTGAGCTTATTCCAAAACAATTTAGAATTTTTGACAGAAGCTTCAAGTTCATATAGACACTGATTTTTATACATTTTTTTCTTTTCTTTACATAATGCTTTATATTGTTTTTTACAGCCCATGTATAAATTAAGGTCATTAATGCTTCTACTAGTGCGGAATTTTCTTAGAAGCTTATTCATTTTGAGTTTCAATTCACTGCAATCTTTGTTATACCAAGTATTTTTGAAAGACATTCTATTCGAAGATTTACCCATTCTCCTTTTAAAAGGATCGCTACAAGCTAGTATAGCTTTTTCAAAATTCAAAACAATGCCATCTATATCAGCATCTTCATCAATTTGCAAGTCTATTGCGTCAAACATACCGCTGATTGCATTTTCACGAAGAACATTTTTAAAATGCTCACTATTTTCTGTGTTTATACTTATTCTTATATCTACATTTGAACTTTCATGGCTTGTATTCACATCTTGAAAATCTGGGTATACATATTCATTCACTCTTAAAAATAAACAAATAGGTAAATGATCACTTTCAGACCGAGATGCTATTGAAAAATTACAAACTTTGTCAAAAATATTCCTTGAACAAATATAATAATCTACTACACTGCATCCAAGATGACCAACATAGGTAAAATCGCCTCTTTTTGCATCCTCTCCTAATCTACCATTTATTATAAATAGTGCATAGGATTTACAAAACGAAATTAAATCTCGTCCAAACTTATTTACAACATTATCAGAATTTTTTCTTGGTATTTCTATATCATCGTCAAGAATTTCAAGATACTCCTGCATTTCTGGGATCTGTTTATCAATTGTCACATTATCTAAAAGACCCCCTGTTCGTGCATTAAAATCCCCACAAATTAACATTTCGCTATTTGCGAATAGGTACTCATTTCAACAATTACACTTTCAAAAGATTGTATGCCATACTCAACAGTGTCATCAAAAAAAGACGAGTTTTCTGGTGGCACATACAGACATGCAAAAATAACATCAGTTTCTAGACCAAAATAGCTTTTATCAAAACGGAGAAAAATACCTAATTCGTAATAATCACAAATACGTTTAACCCCATAAGACAATGTATTACGAATATAAACAAGTACACCACCCATATTACGACCCCCTTTCTTGGATACTTTTGCATTACAAATAAAACATGTAAAGTCTTTCAAAAAGTGCTGTACGCAGTTATGCCCGTTCACCCAAGTTTCAATAAGACACACTACATCAAATGACTTTAAATACTCAGCAAACCCCTCATCTAATTGTTTCCCTAAAAATCCACATATATTCCATGACACAATTTTCAGTGTATGGTGTACTTGTGCAGGACCTTGACCATCCCCCTAATCTACATTTGAAGATTCACCAGTTACTAAACGATCAACACCATTTGACATTTCCATTGATTCGCCCACTGGTGTACTTTCACCTGCCTTTCTAGACCCTTTCTTAAATACCCTTGTTTTAATCTCTGCATCATTCTTTTCTGGTAAAATATTCAGTACGCCATTTTTAAAGTATCCTCTTTTCCCACGTCTATTCAAATCTCTAAGTTGCTCTCTCTCCCAGCTGGTAAGATCATTTGCAATTTTAATTCCTCTCTCACGTAGCTTATCACGTACACTAAACAATTTAAGTTTGCTGTCAAAACTTTTCAATTTTAACAACACCATTCTAGGTTGACCCTCTTGTGATGTACCTACTCTTTTGGCACTAATAATAGAACTTTCACCATACTCATTATTCGGATAAGCAACTTTTAAGACCTCGTCACTCACTTTACTTGTTAACATATCTTCTGATTCCATTTCGATTTCAGACAAGCCAAATATTCTCAAGTTGTTCTTCCGGTGTTCCTTTTCTATGTAATGCACCTGTTTATTTATTTTCTCAAATTCGTCAGACATTTGTTCAAAGCTAAATGCCAACTCCTGCATATCCATACTCGTAATATCATTCTTATATCTTAATTCGTCCATTCCCGATTCCATCTGTGATAGCCGCGAATCCATTTGTAACTGTTTCGATTCAATATCTTCAACTTTCAACTTAATGTTCATCATTTGCTGTTTTACTTCGACAATATCAGATCTAGCAGCCAATACTTCATTTCTAACTTGATCAATTCTACTTCTAGATTCATGAATAGCATCGAGTATTTGTTGTGTTTCTTCAGATGGACCCGGATTTAATTCAACATCCGCGGCCAACAATAACAGCCTTTGATGATACTGAACATAAAAGATTACTGATTGCGGACATGTATCTGTCGATGTGAAAAAGGGTTCATTAATGCTAAAATATCTGCTGGATTCACTTGATATCCCTGGACAAAATAGTACATTATCAATCATTGTAATGTTCCAGTTAGTAGTTACATAATTGTTCGTAGCCAGCAAAATATTACACCCAAATAATATCACAATGGTAACAAAGCAACAGGCAAATGCTCTGTAATGAATATCAGACCCGTTAGTGTATGGATTATATCTCACTTTTGAAGTACACCTTTTACATTTTCTCCCAAGTCCTCCACGGAAAAGACCAATCCGACATCTGTACGTACTTAAGTCAATGCCCATATTTGCAAGGATAGCCACAGATACACTCTACTATAAAACACTATATAAAGAATGTTATTTTCTAGCAGTGGTAGCCCAAAAACGCTTCCGTAGATTTTATGCTGCAAGTAATTTCACAGGTATTTCACAGGTATGTTCATACCTACACATTGACTGTCAATAGAGCCCCCAATAACAAAAGACAACAAAAGACGGATTAGCAGTATTGGATGTCAATGAATGAATGTACACAACACTAATTCAGTAACTTTTCTATTGTTCTATCTTTTTTTTTGATGTTTATCAAAAGTAAAGTAAAGAAAGTTTATGATATATCTACCAAATTATAGTCCGAAACACCACTTTTATGTCCATATAAATTTCAATATGTTTACTCCATTTTAAACACTTTAAATTTGTGAAAAAGTCTCAGCCCAGAAAAACACGTCTGTCTGACAACATACACTGTATATACACGTTTTTTGGTCCAATCTTAATGAAAATTAGTCAGAACATTTGTCTCCATGAAATCAGTAGGTAAAACATGTTTACACTGTTAGGCTGTGTTACACAGGTGAGCGACCTAGGGCCATCATGGCCCTCTTGTTTATTTTAACACCGATATTCCTTTCAAACCATTCAACAAATAGTGCTGAAACCGCCAAAAAGCATACCATTATTTTGATAAACAGAATGAGAAAATACCAAATGGTCTATCGACGTATAGAACGATGGACCGACCGACGAATCGACAGACGGACCGACAATGAGAACCTGAAGATGAGATATACCACATCCAAAAATATCAAACATACATTAATGTGTCATTTCAGTTCGACAACAAACAGCTCAGTTATATTATACTACCGGTTTGCTTACCAGAATGTCTCCGATAATGACGTTTTAGTAATGTTATTTTGTATAATCACATACATATCTATGTAAAGTCAAATTTGAATCATTGATACCGAGCTGCATTCAATTTGTCTGGTTGAATGAAGTATAAACCAGAAATTATTTTTTCAAGACTCTCTCATGAATTCCATTCGTCAGACCTTTATTAATTGATATAATTTGCAATACGTCATCGTTCGCTATATATTGCCCTTTGTGTTGTTCCTTTTTACAGATTAAGATCAGAGCTTGAAAATGAACATTACAATATTGATATATAAACAAAACTAATGACATGACAACATAGGGTGAAAGTAACGCAGTAAAAGGACATATTGTAATGATACATTCACACAGACATATAACTCTATCTCTATCCCCGATACTAAAACAGCCGTTCTAACGTATTTACAGTTTATATAGTTTTCTTTTTCGACTGGTAGCTCGAGAATGTTCCGAAGCATTTGTGATAAATGGTTTGATAAATAAAAGGAAGAAAAAAAAGGAATAACACTGTATATACTCATGAAAATACAAATTAGAACTTTTTAATAAAAAAGGTTTTCCCAAATCGTATACCGGTATTTGAAGTCAAGATCCTCTTGAGTGATTCCGTAAATGCATAACAGGCTGCACGAAAATGTCTTTCTTTTTAATTAAAAGAAATTGCAACATATAGTTCGTTCTAGTTCCTACTTAATTTTAAATCTAATTAAGGTTCCTCGATAGAAGCAAATAAAACATAGTTATTTTTCTTGACTCAGCTGACGATACAATTGTTTGAATAATTTACTCTCTGTTCTTAAATGCCAAGAGAAATTGAATCAATATTACTTCCTAAATAATCAAGGATGCGTCAACCTAATTGTCAGAAATTGATAGGAATTCTCACTGCAGGGCTTTGGGACAGTACTTCTCTTAAATTCGGTACCATATTGATTCATTTGATGAGCTAAAAAGTGAAAAGTTTGAATGAATTTACGCATTTGATTATTGGGAGCTAGACTATCATAGTTAAATACATCATGCTATTGTACTCTCGGGACTCGAAATACGGGATGTACATTTATATGTATCATAAAACTTTTGTTATCCTAAAACACTCGTAGACATTTGATATCCTTAACAAAATGTTTCTTTTCTTAATTAACAAGTGTACAAAGCGATGTTTTATTACTGGGACCGGCTCTTAAACATTTAATATTACCTTAAACGATATCTACATACTTATTTACAATACTTCCTATTCAGATTGTTTATCAATCATGCAAATATGAAATTGGTAGGATTAAAATAATTACAGTTTATTAACCCACATGCATTTTCAATTATCTCAGTTGGAAGCACTTTCAAATAAGAGTATTTATTACATACTATATAAATTCTGTAATTAAAAAAATGGCTTGTATTTCACAAATAAATATGAATAGGCAGAAAAAAAATTCCGTATTGTACCTTTTGAATTCCGTACTGTACATTTGTATTGTATGCCGGACTACTTTCATTAATATGCATGACCTGGCACAGTTCTATAAATAGTGCACGTAAAAAACTTCAATAAGATCCATTTTATAATCGATAAAAATTGAAGATTTTGTTCAATAACAAAACAACAAATAAAAATATAGAGGTATATAATAAAAGGGTCATTATAACAGTAGCTAGATCTGGGATTATTTTGTATTCGGCTCTCGTGGCTTACGCACCTCGTGAGGTCCGCTGTGGCAAAAATCCACTTGAGCCGAATACAGAATCCCAGATCAAGCTACTGTTATAATAACCCTATTTTATTGTAAAATTTCCTATGTATTTACAGCTTGAATGTATGTCTAACTATACGTCTAGCAGGCATAAGTAATTTTACTTAGGCTTATGATTTTCAGATTTCTGTTTAGTTTTGTGAACTGAATTATTTGATTATTGTAAACATTAATGATTTGTGGTGCCTATAAAAATCTGTTATGTATATTGCGTGTTAGATACTTATATGGTATAAATATAATACCGGCAGAGTTGAACGCTGCCGCAGGAGATTCAGGTTAATGACGTTTTACAAGCTATTTCTACAGGAGCATTGCATCAGATTATACTGTCTAACAACAAAGCTCAAAGCACATTTACACTCCTTTAGAAAATATTATCTATTCCATGCGGAAACCTGCGGAATTGTTCATCCACCAAACAAAATGTACAGTTTTAATCAGCTGTTAAATGGCCTTCTCCCCAGAAATAAAAACAGAAAAGTAAAAATGAAATCAATACCGGCCTGCGGCCGAAAAACACATTCATGTTTAACAGTTGCTATAACTGAGTTATTAAGTCTCTTGCTATATGTAGTCTGTTGAGTTCGGCGTGATAGGGGATTGTAGTTTCAGATTTCATTGCAATCCGGACTGGCGTGTTTATTGTTTATGTAAAATTCAATAAATAATCAAATAACTTGATGGTTGTTCTTTGCTTTATATTATATTGATATATTTCTGGATCAAAAATTATTTTACGGGACAAACGTAACGTTAAGCTACAATTGATGAAACGGAACTCTGTCTCGTGCATCTTGGAAGCGTCATATCGTCATTTTATGGACATACATTTAATGCACTTCTTTAAGAAAGATTGCTACAGAGAAAGTACTTCGTTTCACATTACAATTACATGACTTGTAAAGTACGGCATGCAAGAAAAATTATCTACGCGGCTTTTGAGTAACTATATATAAATATTTACCCCCGAACTGGCTTTCTTATCCGAATCTACCACAAGTGACAGCTTATTGTTACAGAGAGTTAAAATCTGTTAAATGTATCGAAGAGTAAGTTTACTTGCGAACGTGTTACAATGATTCTGTATTGGTATTGGTAACACACAAGAGGTTATATATTATGAAAATAACGATAAAATCCCTTTTAAGCGTCATATTTTTAAAACCTTTCCCCATTAAGCGACAATTCTCTTCCATTAAAGCAGTGATGTTTTAATTATTATATTTGTTTTTGTGTCCGTTCCTGTCATTAAAGGTAATTTAGCTTCATCCCCCAGGAAATCACAGTGGCAATTTAAGAATTTTGAGAGTGCGCAACTTTCCATTTCTAGAGCAATGATTGCTCCTGGAATTAAAACATCAATGGACATTATATACCAATAGAGACATGTATATATTGCAACACGCTCTAACGTACTGGAATGAGTAAAAATATTTGTCCTAGACGACGTTGCTATTATAGCTATATCAGGATAAAGATTCACCTTTAATACGCAAATTATTCGAGAGCAGTTACTTATTTTACGTTACATTACTAGCTGCACGAGTCAGGATAGGTTTGGTTCATTGTATATATTAATTATATGTGGAATTCCGCTAAGGCTAGTGTTATGAGACTGAAGGGGAGTTAATCTACTCATGACATCCCGATTGAGATTGCACTGTTTCACCTTACATTTCTTAAATTTTGTTTAATAGAATCCTTCGGTTGAAAGTACTCCATCATTTTTTTGTAGTACCGACATTTTCCAAATCTATCGTATTTATAACGGAATCAATATCTGAATCGCAAAATACGAATTTTAGGTTTCTTTTATTTACAAATCCATTTAAAATCAACAAATTTTCTTTCAATAAAATTTATACAAATGTATGTTAAATCTACCAAGACATAAACAGACATAAAGTCTCTGTTATTTGTTTTTGAAATTCCCCCTACTATTTCTGAAAAAAAGGAGATCACACAAGACTGATAAGAAATCTGCAGAAAAAAATCAGGACTTAAGAGTGATACATTTGTCTTTCCATTACGTCGTTACGTGAAATACGTTATACCCCAACTGCATCTAAAATGCCGTTAGTACTTTCGTGCCGATTATCCTACCTTTTGGTAATATACTATGATTTAAAGTCTTTATCAACTTTTTAACATATCTAGTCTTGCCAGGAATTCTAAATTACCCTTTTAGTTTTGTCTTTTCTAGAATACAGCTACAATCCTATTTATACCGTTCAAGTACGTTAACTTAACGCATCTCCTTTCCTATATGTGACGTATTCTGTAAAGTTAACAAATAAAAGCGAAAAAATAACGTATAGCATAGAACAACATGTACAATAAATAAGTTGGAAATGAGCTTTGACACGCGCAGCACGTGTCATTACACATCTCAACAAACTTTTGCGTTTCTGTAAAAATGATAAAAATGGTTTTACTTCATGTATTATTTTAAACGTCGCTACTAAATTCATGTTCGAAAAGCCACTGCATGAGTAAAAAAATATTATTGTTAGCGAGTGACCGAAACTACAAGCGGCAAATGTTTAATTCTTCTGGGACATATTCGACGATACGCACGCGTTTGAATGAGAACTGGATATTTTGTCTGTATGATGAGTTTTGATACACATTGAAAATAAATCTGTTACGTAGTTTACTAATTTATTTTTGCCTTTATACAAATACGTAGCTTATCTGTTGCTTTGCTTTTCACAACTGGAAGACGTTCCCTCTGACACATTTGTGGATGTGTAAAGGTTATAACTATTGATCCAGCTTTCACAACGACAGTCCCTAACTGCTATATATATCAGAAAAAAAACATGTCAAATGTTCTACAACACCAGGCTGTCATCTATAAATCACTTCCTTTAAAACTGTAACACCAAGTCTGGCGTCGCGGTAGGTGTAAGTGTAAGGTGAATGAATCCAATAAATCTCAAATATTTTTTCAGGACAAATAATCATTATAGTTATTAAATATTTTAAAATATCTATAATTCCTTATCCTGACGATTGTTACATTATGATAAGGGAAATATAGTGTGAGAACATATTTAGTGACAATGTTAGTATAGTAAAGATAGAAACAAACTTAAATGTATGATATACTGAACAAAACAGCTGATCCAACATTTAATTTAGTTATTTTGCCAATATAAACTTACTAAAAATATTTGTTTGTAATTAAGCATATAATAATACCATCATATGGTTAACAATTCATTAAAATTTGAAGACATAATTTTAATCATTTTACTAGACAGCATCACTTTTCACTAGTCACAAAAACACAGTAATACTGTGTTTTAGAAAAAAACGAATAAAAAAAAAACATTTTTAACAAGAAATATATTTAAAAATGTTATTCGGTGTTGGTGTGGATTTAATGTATTGAAAATGTTGGACTTTCAGATTCAAACTATTTTGTCAGTCTCCCGCGCGTTATTACATAACAAATGTATTACTTCTTGACAAAATTATGACACTTTACAAAACAGTTCGAATATTCCTATGCAAGTGTAGATTACTACTGCATTTTTGACACTTTTCGATAGACATACTTATCAAATATTCAAGGTCTTCGAGTGGTTTGTCGTCTAATTTATCACGGTTCAGATTTCAAATGCGCAGGAATTATTACATATCTTAGCATCTGAACGGTGAACCGTGGTAAATTAGACGATAAACCACTAGAAGGCCTTGATTGTTTACGTTCTCATAAGACCATTGAAATATTTTGATTAAAACCATGCTTGACTTCATTTATGCGAGTAGTAATGAGCCGGACGTCATTCGGCAAATTGACGTCATAATGCTCTCATAGCGGTCCGCGCGTCAACCGTCAACCGTTATTTATCGCAGAATATACAGAGCTTGATTTTCTTCTTTTTTAACTGGCAGTCAACTTAAGGCATGTTAGAATAGCAAATAGACGGCATTTTGTGATTCAAAATCATATCAAACACTTGCATTTATTACTACTTGTTTAATCAGGTGGTGGAAATCAACTCTCAAGTACATTACAGAGTTAACGAGACAGCCGAACTCACCAGGACCGTCAACTACACTATAAATAAATAGTTACACAAATTTGGAGTTCTAAGGTTCATCAATCTCATTCAGGTACGTGTTTAAATACCCCCACTACAATAATATTTTGTGCTTCTCCGATAAACCTCTACTGTAGCATCTGTCTACTTTGCATCAACTATAATATTTTATTTCCGATTATATTGCTTTTACAGTACCTCGTTGAAGCAATTATAAAAAAGAAGCAAAACTAAGGAGCAATTAGGTTTGTATTTCAATTCAAACAAATACGTTAACAGAAAGACCGTGAATAAATTTGACTTATGAATAGCATTTTTACGTCAAATCTACATACTTTTAGAACCATCGAACTTACGTAAGCCAGCTGTATGTCCTGTTGGATTTTTTGGGGTATATTCTGTTAGCTGTGGGCCTACTTTGCGATGCATGGCTCTCTGGCTGGGTTTGGTGTGTTCTATGCTTCCGGAAAATCTATCCTTTTCTTTCTTTTTCGTAAAAGAAACAAACATCACTAGCGAAATTTCGAATTAACAGCGCTAGGTCGCTAGCAATCCAATGTCTGATACTTCAGTCAATCGGCATTGGAGGCCTCCATAGCCCAATATGGAATCGAAAGACGGATACATATTTGGAACAGATATATAAGATTTACTTCGATGCCTATACTTGACAAGAAGACCTTTTCTACAATCTGACTCATTATATAATACGCACTCGATCTTTATAAATTAAAAGATCTGGCGGCTGCTTATCTTGTATAATCCAATGTGGCCTTTTTATTTCCACCAATCTATTTTTATTTGAAACAATCAGTCAACTCGTTTCAACAAACGTTTGACTTAACCTTCTAAATAACACAAGCCTTTAAACTGCACAACACACATTTATCGACCACAACGTGTTTTTTCCTAGGCGTGGATTCCGCCATATATGTCTTCTTTTTATTTTATTATTCTATCATGTCACAATTTAGACATTACGAGATGTGGTGGTAATTAGAAATTATAAACTCGTGATAATAACATATCTAAAATTGGAATTCCAGGAAAAATATAGACTTTTTAAAACTTCTACTTTCACTTTCAATATGTTGGAAGCAAGGTTCTGATTGGCTAGCGGAAAGGCTGTGCCTTAACGTAACCCGCTACAGACTGTATCCAGATCAAATGCGTAGCATCATTAGGAGGTTTTTTTTATCAGATTGACCTTTATAAGCCTTTTTTAATTTATATAATTCGCCATACGTCATCGTTCGCTAGATATAGAATTTGATTTTATCCTTTGTGTCGTTCCTTTTGACAGATTAAGATCAGGGGTGGGGGTAGGGGTGGGGGGGGGGGGACGTCTTATCAACGATCGTACGATTTTGAAAATCTTATCGTACGATTTTGGTCTACGATTATCTTACGTTCGATCTTAATAAAGCGGTCTTACATTGGACAGATATCGTACGATTTTTTATGAATGTGCGATTCTTACGCATGCGCACTTCGTTTTAAATGCTCTTCAATAAGGAGATAGTGCGCGAACAAACGTTAAATCATAATGTCTGCTGCTGTATCGAGGATGGAGTCGTGTCAAAAAAAATGAACTGGTCTCCCGAAGAGAGGGACGTTCTAGTTTCTCGGTGTCAGCAGTCAGAGGTGGCGACGGGAAAATTCTCGTCCACCCTGACTGCTGCGGACAAGGCCCGCTTTTGGGCAAACGTTACAGAAAGGTAAACATTGATGAAAGTTTAGACTTTCGTGTACGTATGACATGATGTTACATCCTGTCAAATCAATGGAAATGCAGTTAGGTTAGATCTATTTATCCTCGTGTAGCATGTCCAGATTTTTGACAATCTTACTGTCGCTGAGTGGCTGCTTTTTAATTTCTGACATGTGACACAGAATGTGCAGTTACAGTTTGACAGTCACACTATAAAACAAACTTTATGCGTCGGATTAGGTAAGTAATACATATAATCAGGAAAGCAAAGGTTGATAATGAAAAAAAGTCATTTCTTACAACTAAGATTAACTGCTTTCAAGACTCATTCCAGATTAGAGATAGGATGGTGTTTAAGTGTGTTGCCTAGGCATATGTAGACACTGACGTCAGAGGTGCCAACACATTTTTTTTGCTTCCCCTATGCTATAAATGGGTTAAATTTTGAGTTAATTATGACCAACTCAGAAATTATTGCAGGTTTTGATAACCACTGACAGTCAAGAAATAGTAAAAAATATCAGATTTATAAAAGCGGTCAAACTGGTATGCATTATTAATAAGGCTAGATCATGGTTTCATTATCAGCCAGGGTACCCTAATTAAAATGTATGCCTACCTGTTTGTTTTATATATATATATATATATTTCTTGGTTTTCAAACCTTTTAACTGTCAAGAGGCAGTCAAGACTAATTAGAAGTTATTTTACACCAGAAATTCCAGAGATGCTTTTCAGCATCGCTCACCCAGTGGTGACCTAGAACAACAGTTTTTGCCTTGGGGCATAGTGTTTAATGCTTATGAAAAGATCAAGGGTTGATATTGTGTTTGCCTTATTCACTTATTTTAAAGTCCTGATGAAGGCTTATTTAAAGCCAAGACATCAATCATAATAAAAAATAGTTCAGTACCTTCAATGTTGCTTGTGTGTCCCACTTTGTTTATTTTTATTATCATGATTTTAAAGTAAAACAAGATTGTTGTCTAAACTTAGTAGATGGCAAATAATCTGTCCCAAAAATAAATTTGGGTTTTTTTTCATTGATGATGATTTGTATATGCAAGAATGGTAGGCAGTTCAATATTAGTGACTTTATATCCAAATAATAGTGCCATTTTAATGAGAAAATACTACTGACTTATCTGCATCCGGCTTTGCACCTTAATTTAATTGATGATTAAGAGGACATGATTTTGAGAGGACAAGTACTAACTGAAGACTGTCAGTAGTATTCAATATTGTACATTTACACATTATAAGATCAAATTGTTCATTACAGCGTGAACAGTGTGAGTAATTGCACGCGGAGTATTAAAGATCCAATACTTAGGAAAGTGAACATTTTAATTTCTTTTAAAAAGCACAGAAACTATTTCATTTTATTGGAAAATGAAAGTTGGTATGTAGAAATTCGAAATAAATCGCAGTATATGTACAATTATTTTTCTATGAAGTATGAAGAAAGTTAAGAAGACCTGGGGGTTCATTCTGTCGATTCATTGAAATTTCAACATAATACACATACATTTCTTTGAGTTCCAAAGACCTTCTGTAAATTTTGACCTGCCAATTTTCATTATTTAGTTTCTTGCAGAAGTCTATACACTGGCTATGAAAAAAATTGCCAAATCACTTTCTCTTAGTAATGGACCTTTAAACAAGTCAAGAAGAAGTGGGTGGACCTTAAAGTAATTACCTGGTAGAATCATTAGTTTTAGAATGCATTTGTATTTTATAGTACGAAAAAACAACTTTATTTTGAGGTTTAAAGGTCACCCATCCTTTCATATTTTTTGGGCGATGTAAAAAATGAAGCAAAAGTGTGACATTAGGAATGAATACTAAAATTAAATGTTGTCTTAAAATTTCCTACTTAAAATATTGTATACTCATTGAATTATCACAACTCATCTTAATAAATCACCATTCAACTTGGACTTTATCCATGAATAAAAAATACTAAAATCACGATATGCTCTTTATGGTCTGCACTGTTCACTATTCAGTCAGTACATCTTTCAATATTTACATTCGCCCTATTCTTTTCCATTGGAAATTATGACGTTCATATCGTATGAACAGCTAAAGGAAAGGCGCGAAAGTTACGTCATCGCTGCTTAGTGATAACCGACCGCTGTTTTGACGACGTCCGCGTATAGACAGGGAGAACGTTCCTTAGATGACGTCGCAGTTATTCCGTCTGCTGAACAGAATGGCTGGGAAGCAGATTTTAATGTTAAATGCCATAAGATATGTGCAAGTTATAATATCATTTTGTTTACAAATGGAAAGGAAATATTATGTAAATATAAGAAATGAAAAATATTTTTCGGTGTTCATGCGAAATGAACGACAGAATAGGATCGGCAAATTTAACATGAATCGCGCATGGATTTGCCGATCCTATCATGTCGTACATTTCGTATGAACACCGAAAAAAACCCATTTCATTTCTTAATTAAAACCCCTCCGAACTATTAATGTAAAGATTGATCAGTCCATTTTAGAAATTCAACAAGGAAAGGGCTAAACTTAAATGCAGTAGTAGAATTACATGATCAAAAGTGAAAAAATTACTGTTTTTAATTAATAAGTTGCAAGAATGTGGGAAAAACACATTCATGTAATTATACGTACTTCGAAAGTACTTCGTTTCACTTTATTACTACATGGTTTGTAAAGCACGGCATGCAAGAAAACAATCTTCCCTTGGTTGTTGACGCGGACTGCAATATCTGGCTTTTGAGTAATGGTATTAGGCAAAACAGATACAACCAAAATATTTACCCTCGAACTGGATCTACCACAAGTGACAGCTTATTGTGATACAGGGATTTTAATGTGTTTAATGTATCAAAGAGTTATTTTACTTAGTCTAGAGAACGTGTTAAAATGTTTCCGTATTTGTATTGCTAACAGACAAGAGGTTATACCATATGAAAATAACGATAATGTCACATTTAAGCGTCATATTTTTAAAAGCTTTACCACATTAAGCCACAATTTGCTTCCATTAAAGCCGTGATGTTTTAGATATTATTATTTTTTGTATCTGTCGCTACCATTAAAGGTAATCTAGCTTTATCCCCCAGGAAATCACAGTGACAATTAAAGAATTTAGAAAGTGTCCAACTTTCCATTTCTAGTGCATGGATAGCTTCGGGATTTAAAACATTGACCTTTAATAACAAGTATATATATATATATAACGAATATATATAATAATAACATAACATAACGAAATGTGTAAAATTACTTGCAAGTACATTCAATCCTAGGTACGTGTTTTCATAGCTATAACAGAATGAGGATTCACCTTTAACACACAAGTTATTCAGAAAGCATTGACTTATTCTGGGTTACATTACTAGCTATGTGAGTCAAAACAAATTTGGCTCATTTTATATATTATGTGTATGTGGAACTCATCTCGTGTTACGAGACTTAAGTGAGACTTCCATATTAAACCGTGTCTGCATTCGTGCTTCTTATCATTCGAAAGAATCTTTCTTAGATTTTGTTGAATAGAATCATTCGGTCATTTTATGTAATTCCGACATTTTTCAAATCTGTCGCAGTTATCTAGGCATCAATATATAAATTGTATAATATGAATTTTAGACTTCCCTTATTTAAAATCCATTTAAAATAAACACATTTTTTTCATTAAAATGTATGCAAATATTTGTGAAAGCTACCACGATTTCTGTTTTGGGAAATTCAACCTACTATTTCTGGATAAAAAGGAGATCACACACGGCCGTTAAAAAATCGGCAAAATAAATCAAGACTTAAGGGTGACACATTTGTCTTTCCGTTACGTGAAATACGTTATACTCAAACTGCATCTAAAATGCCGTTAGTAGTTTCATGCCGGTTATCCTACTTTTTTGTTTGATTTATAGAGAATAACAGGCCACTGTCTTTTGATATCAATGTTATCAGGTCGAGGTTGATATGGGCTGGAAGGGGTGAGGGAACTGAGCCCCTTCAGCCCATATCTGCCGAGCCTGATAAAATTAATATCAAAAGACACGAACCCCTTCAGCCCATATCTGCCGAGCCTGATAACACTGATATCAAAAGACAGTTGTCTCTTATTCTATTTATCACGAAACTCATAGACATTGCCTGGAACAACATATGTCTTTATCTCTTATTTTGTAAAAATTTACTTCTGAAGCACAAATTAATACATTCATATTTTACGGATTTGAAAATTCATCCGAAACATCTGAACGAAACAATACGGCAGCCATATTGAAATCAGCTTCGACAATGGTTATTGACTTTCTGATATTCATGGTATTCTTATAAAAATAACAATGAAATAAACTCTTGCCTGCGTAAAAACAAAAAAATCATCTTCTTGAATAAATCAGAGCATGCTTTATTTTCACATTATCAAACATTTGACTCAAACAACTAATTCTTTATGTCCAAAGAGCTGAAAATTTCACTTCCAGTTCCAGACTCAGAGATTTTAAAATTTAATCACTAAATTGACACTTTTCCAAGGATTACAATTAACACAAACCGTTCTGCTACCACTTAATAAAAAATGAATGCCTTAAATTAGGTATAAATCAAACATAAGTACATTGACAAGTATATTGTTTGTCTGTGTGATAATTGTGGAGACAAACATATTTAAGGAAATTAGTTCAGATTACAGAATCTGTTAAGAAAAAAAAGTTGTCCAATTTTAAAACTGGATTATGTAGTAAAACTCAGTCTGAAAGGAACCTGTTGTAAAAACTAGTCCGTCAATATACATGCCAGAAATTCTAAATTACCCTGTTAGTTTTGTCTTTACCGGAATAAAGTTGCAATCCTAGTTATAACGTTAAAGTACGTTAACGCATCTCCTTTCCTATCTTTACAGATTCTGTAAAGTTAACAAAATAGTGCGAAAAGATAACGTATGGCAAAGAACTACATGTACAATAAATAGGTTGGAAATGAACTTTGACACGCTCAGTATATGTCATTACACATCTAAACAAACTTTTGCATTGCTTTAGAAATAATAGAATATTTTTAATTTTAAACGTCGCTACTAAATTTATGCCCCAAAAGCCACTGCCCGAGTCAAAAATATCATATATCATTGATAGCGAGAGTCCAAAACTACAAGCGACAAATATTTAATTCTTCGGGGATATATTCGACGTTACGCTCGCGTTGGGATGACAACTGGATATTTTGTCTGTACGTATGAGTTTTGATACTCATTGTCAATAAATCTATTACGTATTTTGCTAATTTATTTGTGCGTTTACATAAATACGTAGCTTATCTGTTGCTTCGCTTTTCACAACTCGAGGACATACCTTCTGACACATTTGTGGATGTGTAATGATTACATGACTATATCTATTGATCCAGCTTTCGCAGCAACAATCCCTAACTGCTATATTCATCAGAGAAGACATGTCAAATGTTCTACAACACCTAGCTTTCATCTATAAATCACTTCCTTCAATACTGTAACATTTAGTTTTGGCGTCGCGGTAGGTGTAAGTGTCTCACTGATGTAGTATTCCAATAAATTTCAAATGTATTTTGATGATAAATAAAACATAATATTTATTGTATATTTTAAAATATCTATAGTTCCTTATCATGAAGATTGTTACGTTATGATAAAGGAAAATTATATATTATAAAAACATTTTAACAAGAAATATCTTTTAAAAATTTAGTCGGCGTTGTTTTGGATTTAGTGTAAGTATTGAAAATGTTTGATCTTCAGGTTCGCGCTTAAGATATGTATTACTTTTTGACAAAACAGTTCGAATATTCCTATGCAATCGTATATTACTACTACATTTCTGACACTTTTCGGTAGATATACTTGTAAATAGGCGACAGTCATATCAAACACTTGCATTTATTACTACTATGGTATAATCTGTCGGTGGAAGTCAACCCGCAAGTACATTACAGAGTTTACAGAGACAGACGAATCATCACGATCGTCAACTACACTATACATAAATAGTTAAACAAATTTAGATTTATAAGATTCATTAATCATCATTAAAACTCTAAAATTACGTATAATATAGATACATACAGTCTATAGTACAGTGCTTTAGGGTATAGCGGATTTTAGGGTATAGAGGATAGATTGATAAATTTTGTATTTAGACTTGAATTATCGTATAAATTTTCATATCATTCTTTTACTGGCATGCAAACAGACATTCTTACATACATTTTAAATATTTGCTTGTTATGTTATTTTATTTTTCATATGTCATCAAATGATAATCGAGGCTATTCTTTACTGACTAAATCAGTGTGTATGTAAAAAACGTCAGCGAATGAAAAAATATTTGATAGATATATAAAAAGCTGAATATTTTGAGAATACATTATTATTCAGTCTGATTTATAGTATAAAAATCTTGGAAAAGTTTGTTTAGATGTGGATTTTAAACTAATAATAGAAAAAATGACCAAAGCCATCCTGTACACCCTAAATCCACGCATATGTCAACAATGGCATGGAGAGAAAAAAAACACATGAATTTCTATTAAAAGCTGAATGTTTTGAAAAGAATATATATTTTCTGTCTGATATACAGAAAAAAAAACTATTAAATTTCATTTCTTTGAATTAGAATGCAGGACAAATTAGTTAGCTGCCCGCTATACCCTAAAGCACTGTAATATTTTGTATTTCTTTGACGAACGCCTATTCTATCAATATAAAACTCCGGGCCTCCGTGGCGAAGTGGTTAAGGTCACTGACTTCAAATCACTTGCCTCTCACCGATGTAAGTTCAAGCCTCACTCGGGGAGTTACATTCTTCATGTGCAGAAGCCATCCAGCTGGCTTGCGGATGGTCGGTGGTTCTAACCGGGTGTCCTTCCGTGATGAAATAATGCACAGAGTCGTCCTTCACTGTCAAAGCTGGAAAGTCGGCATATGACCTATAACTGTGTCGGTGCGACGTTAAACCAAACCAAACAAACAAACTATATAATACTCTGTTGAAATGCAACCAAATTTTATGTGAAACATTATGTCAATTTTTGCCAATTAAAAGTATGTATGTATTCATTTCTGCCCAGTCTTGCTTTTTTATTACATGAAGAATTATAAATTTTATTGGATTTGAAGTAGGTCAAAAGTTGGCTTAGACAGCTACGCCGAAAAATACAGGGATGTAGATGTAAATGTTTGCCAGAAAAGGGCAAATTACATACACATGTCAAATAATCTTTTTTCGATAGGGAACGACAGCGAAGTTATTTTGTTTTTCTTGTCATTTTCCCACTATTTATTTCGGCCCACCTCAGGACGGTATTACAATTGGAATTTTAATATGAAAATTTGTGATAAAGTCCGAAGATCTCGCTTATGGTCTTACGACTTAAGGTATTGGATCCGTAATAGAGTACCTTCTTTTTGAAGAGTATTCAATTCCTACCATTAACCTACTTTGACTGCCATTTTCAGGGGTGCGAAGGTTCAAGCCCCACTGGGACCCAATTTTTTTTCTTCATATTTTCCTTTTTTCCTGGTAAATTTTTACTTCTTTCAAGACTAATTATAGATGTTTTGTACAAAAGCGGAAAATTTTTTATGCGATTTCTTTCTGTTCAAAGTCAATTTACCTCTGAATCAGGAGGGGGAGAGTTAGACATCTTTAAAAATACTGAGTTACATACGGTAAAAGTTCCCTATATTGCCTTCATTCTTTAGATTACATATTGTGGAAGAAATGCAGGTAGGTTTTACTTATGCCCTAAGGTTATTTTTGAATGAAGTGAGCAAAATCCAAAACAGACCTACAGGATTCGACTTTATTTTTTCAATGTTGGAGTTAGAATTCTGTCTCATTAAATCTGTTTACTTGAGACACCCTAGAAAAAAAAAAGATATTTACAGTTTTATTTTGTGTTTTATAATTATTGTTTAACAATAGTTTGATGTTTCTTTGATCCAAATTAATGCTGCAATGAATTATCTGCAAACATTTTAGATAGTGGCCATCACATTTGTCTCTATTTGAGCTCGAGGAAATTCCATAAATTATACAAAATTTACAAAAAATGGCATGGTAAAAGTTGTTTTAAATTTGCAACACGGTGCGAAACATGGTCAACTTTAAGAATATACCAAGCAAATGCGATTTTTAAAACATTACTATTAGGGGTCCAATACCTTAAGTCTAAGCCTTATATTTTAAGAGAAAAATTCAAACAACACCAAAATTGTAAAAAGAAATGGCATTTTCACATGAAAATTGAACAACATATAAAATATGAATATAACTCTACTAAACGACTGTCAGTTTACGGAAAAGGGCTGCATAAAGGGGTCACATATTGGTACAGTTCAGCGCCTTAAAAAACTCACCATTTTTAAAGAACAGTTACATATCTTCGCTTCGCTGCATTTGCAATAATGTCCCAGTGCTGAAATATCATATAACTAGGCTGAACGTAGTTTTCAGCAATTGTTTATTTTTATTTCTTTATAAATGGTATTGATTTTCTAACGGGAACAATATTTTGAGAATATTTCAGTATCCATTGTGCGGGACAAAATATGGTAGATTGTTGATAAAGTTGTTGTTCGTTAATCAAATATTTCTTAGTTTTGAAGATATACTCCTAAACCTTAAGAGCGTAACAGAGATTCAAGAGGATATAATTTTATGATGACAAATCCCGAATGCCTGAGACGGGATTCGAACCAGCGTCTCACGGGTGGAAGTCTAATGCTGTAACCACTGAGCCGACTCCCTGACTCAGTTATCAGAGATTGACTATAAACTTACAAGATATGCGTAAGCGACCGTAACACTTCCCCGCTTCAAATGGGACATCATTTATGATGACGTGTAAACCATTTTCGGCACGACATTTCGCGGACGAGCCCACATCTTATGGCCTAACAAGTCATAAAGATTAAAAATCCAATATGCCTGAGGCGGGATTCGCCCACCTTACGACTTAAGAGGGTAACTGAAATTGCAGAGGACAGAATTTTATGATGTAAAATATCCATGCCTGAGGCGGGCTTCTAGCCCGGGTCACACGGGTCTGATGCTCTACCCACTGAGCCAAATAGTCGACTCCCTGAAACAGTTGTCAGAGATTGGCTATAAACTTACAGCTATGAGTAAGCGACCGTAACAGTGGAGAAAAGAAGCTTGGTGAAAGTTTTCCGCCAAGGAATGAGTTCTTTGTATTGGACCAGCAGCTATACTTAAATGTAATAAGAAGACACTCTCAAGAATAAATTATCTGCGTCCAGCTGCAATACTTTACCTATCTTTCAGAAATAAAAAGATAAAACGTAAGAGTAAAATCTCTTCGCTGGACCAGCTACTTAGCCTAACTATGATTCTCTGTCTCTGCCTCTTTCTCTCTGGCAGGCCTTAAACTTATGAGCTCCCGATCCGGATGCGAATGCTCTACCACTGAGCTTTCATGGCACACGATTCTACTTTCAGTGAAGTAATTTTGTCTAATGGTAGAGTGTCCGCCTCCGGTGCGGAAGGTCGCGGATTCGATCCCCGGTCGTGTACAAAAGATGTAAAAAATGATACCAGTTGCCCCCTTACCTGTTCAGCATTGTTGAGATGCGGAGACTGATATGTCTAAATTGGTAGAATTTGTTTCAGGATTCACTTTTAATTAGTTAGTGTAAAAAAATTAGTAATTTTGTATCAGATATAGGATCCGATGAATTAGTTTGCGCTGATTATACATTTAAAGGGGAGCAACCGTCTGACATGTTGTAATCCATGAGCGTTGATAAATATTTCTGGTAAAATCAAACCCTCAAGATCCTCATATCATAAAATTACGTTTGAACGAAGATATTTAAAAGTTTAAAACATCTTAAAGTAACTACTTTCACAAAATGCAACCGAAAACAAGCCGCATACTATCTTTGTTTACAAGCTAAGCTTGTTTGGTTTAATATTAATCAACCTGCCTTTTAGTTTTATGTAATTTGTAGTTCTAAAAAACGTATATTTGCACCAAAATTAAACTGAACTTACTTCCTTAAACAGCAAACTTGACTATTTGTTCAGCTAATTTTGACCTCGAAAACTGTTCCCCGCCTACTGTTTATTTTTTTTCTTGTCAAAAAATTCATCTATAAAACCGTATGATAAATTTAGGCACTTTTGTACATAATCTTAGATATGTAGGACTAGAATCTCTTAATCCATTATCAATCCTGCATGAATTTTATACATAGAGGTTTTTAAATAGGCAATGGCTCTTGTAACAGAGATGGAAAATGATCTGCATATATATTACATGTAAGCTAGTAGTCATTAGTTTACGGAATATTTTCTGCCACATTACAGACAAGGCTTTATCTCCCATATATCACAGTCAAACATTCATACCCTGAAATTATGTTTTCATAATATTTAGATCATAATAAATTACATGAATGCTAACAGTACGTCATTAATTGTAAATGGAAGCATACATTTCTGTGATAAATTTGCTTAAGGATGTAGGATCAAATTTGTTTTACTGTTCAGAATTTTTCTTACTCTGTGAACTTGAAGCACATTAGTTTCTAAGACAAATAAGAGCAGAAAAAGCACAGGATACCGCACTCGTTTTTGTTTTATAGGGCATTTGCTTCACCCATTGTTTAAGAATTTCTGAAATTAAGTAAAATTGAAAAAAATTGAGGTACTTTATAAAACATATAATTACTCAAATAATGTTATAGGGATTTCATGTCTTACAAGTTACTAAGAATACAAGATGATATCAGAATTATATAAAAATAAATGTCACAAACAAATCTCTTCCATTTTACATGTTGGCAGAAGTACCATACCCACCTTTTTCAATGGAAAAAAACGAATTTAAATTTATAAAAAAAAGTCTGAGGTTAAGATTTTAAAAATAATTTGCTGCTTAAGCACAAATGCTTCAAAATGACAAGAAAAAAATGTTGGGGTAACCCTGCGTCTAAGAGATATATTTAGAAAAAGAACTGGTGAATTCTGATCTTTTTAGTACTTTTTGTTTTAGTTTATACTTTCTCAGTAATATAAAGTGATATGTTGAAAACATTTTTTCTGTTTTAGCTTATTATTATATGTATATCAGTCTGAAAAATAGGAGAACCAAACCTGATCTACCTGAATAGGTATTTAAATTATCGACCCTTACCCCATTGTACATCTTACACCAATTTGAGGCAAGTGCCAGCCAAAAATACAGGTGAAAAAATCGCAACATGTAGAATCTGTTTGGTTAAATGGTACATTATTAGTCATATTCTAATTATTTAGCATTAATTTTTGGGCATAAATTGTTTTAGAAAGAAATATTCGAAAAAACATTTTTCAAAATGGCGGATATCCTAAAAAAAACGTTCGTACATCCTTAAAAGAAGAAACACAGTATTTTTATTAGATAGATTGAAAATATTGCATATGACGTATTTAACGATTTTGTTGAGGTAATGATTTAACTGAGAACCAGTTAAGCAGAATAACTTACGTCTGTAATAGTTGATTCGTAAAATGTATTGTAACATGAATGGCGTCATTATGAGGTCTAAATGTATATGTAACATTTCACAACTTTGCAATACGTCTAGTGTAAGATAATTTAGATCGTCCAATGCTTAATAATTCACAGGCAATTTATGTGCTGGGATATTTAGTTAGATCAATTTGTTTAAGTGTAAACAAACATAGCCAGAAAGTGGTCTATTTTTATGACTTAGTCCTTCCCTGGATATAATATTACACACACTAACATTATTACAATATAAATTCAATATCATTGTATAACGCGTCCATATTTACTAGTTTTATGAATTTTCAGCCATCGTACGGCTTCTCATTTTCCCTTTACTTCGTTACTTTGTTTCTTTAAGTAATAGCCTAAGGGCTTCTGCAAACATTTATACACAAAACGTGTAATGTCGTTTTTCTTGTGCATTAAAAAATCTAAAATGAGGAAATACAACGTTTTTATTCATAGGTGATGGCTTTATGATCCTGGAACAGTTTCTTGTTGTCATTCGTTTATTCTATGAAACAGCCAACATGTTTTAATTATCCATAACCGGGGAGCAAAAACTATCGTCACTATCAAAAGCATAATTATACAAAATGTTTTAATCAATAAATTTACTTCTTGTTCATTCAGAAGTCAATGCATAAATTAGGATATGTTTGCCTTTTGTATAAATATTTGATATACAGGGACATAAATTCCAAACAAAAAGAACATTTTTGTACGAATTATTTTGCATACGACATCGAACTAACCTGCTCACACATTTCATGTGGAAAATTAAATAAATAAATCTCGGCTTATACTTCCCTGCACCTATAATTAAATGATCGCGAATGTTATGTGCGACTCGATTTGTTCAAGATTAACGCCAAAACCTCAAATGTCTTGTTTTCCCTAGAGAGTAGACAGTGGGAGTAAGCGAGTAAGCACATAGCGCGGGAAGCAGGAAGCTGTATATGCGTTGGGGTTGGTAGCTAATGCAGCAAACATACTATAGAGCTGATTGCATCTTTTATGCTACAAAACGCAGATACCAGATGTTCATTGGGCAAGAATACATTCTTGGCTCTGGCAGAACTTTTGAAAAATAGAGTAGGAATTAATAGCAAGTGAAATTCCTCGTATTAACATGATTGTTCTCCCGTTAATAAATGTCCAGATCAAGTGAAAAACAAGTACTTTTATGAAAGAATACAGGTTTTCCAAGGTCAAGCCAGTTCAAGCTATTCATATAATATTTGAAATGGTAAAGTGCATGCTTAAATAATGATATGAAAATCTTTCTGACGGTGCTGACATAAATCAATGGTGACATTATCGCTACGAATTTCAACCTATGAGAAACTTGTTTGATCATAGGAAAGTACTAGGAATATTAAATGCACACGATGTCATTTTCTGGAGAATGTGTTCATGGGACACGGCTATTTCTATTGGACCATTGTCATTATTTCTAAAGCTTTCTTCTTGTTAAAAACTAACGTAAGCTAGTTTTAATTAAAATTGTTGTTTTTCCATTTTATCTTTCACTTTGATAGGAACATAATTGTAACTGTTGATGCTCGGATTGTTGCGTGATCTCTTTAAGATTTGTGTCGAGTTTTTGTTTTTTTTTTCTGAATCCTTTGATTGACATATCTTTCCCGGTATGGGAAGAACCAGAATAAGTATAATGGTATCTGTTTTAATCGTAGTTCTACTGAAGTCCCTTTGATACCTCAAAACTCGTTATATTGAAGTAATTCTTAAATGTATGAAAATGTCTTTAATTTTAATCATTTTGGTTGAATATGTCAAAATAAATCAATGTATAAGTAAGCTAGATCAGTATGGTAATTTAAGTTGATATTGCAATAAACTGAATGTCTTGAACATAACAGTCTTTTTATGATTTATTTTGTTAGACTTACTGCTATATCACTATTTCACAGACTGGGAAACTTTGACTTTATAGTAATCAATGCAACAGCAATGTTTGCCAAATCTATATGAATATATTTAGTTGTGTCTATGTCTTTTTATACACATGTCAACCTAAATAAAGATTAAATCAAATATAATCATTTTACGATATTAATCATACATTCAAGTTATATTTCCAACAGCCATGAAAAATACTGATTCGGTATATTTGAGTCTGTTGATGAATGAATGAAATGTATAGCATATTTCACGCTCCAATAATCGGGTGAATTTTATAATAAGTTACATTGAACTGAAAGAACCAGAAATAGTAATGTGATAACATCTGTTTCTGTGTATGGGTCGATTTGTACGGCATACGACATCTTGAGACTTCTGTTGGGATCGAAATTAATCAAATCTATAAGAAAATACCACAGAAGTATATTACGCAACTTATTAAAGTCATAGACACTCATGTCACGTTGTGTCACAATAAGCTTATTAGACGAAGAATATTTCATTCAATTTTCTGGCAATCAAATTACTAGGACCAATATAACATATCGTGCATTTCTTACATATTGTATCCGTTGTGTATGCACCTGCAATCTGAGGTCCGATTCAAGAATTACAATAACAAGTCTTAAACATTAATACAATTTCGAACATGAAAATAATGCGAAAGTACGAGACTACTATAAGCATAAACATTTCTTACACCCAAGTGTTTGAATCTCATGAGTTCCCTCCGTTGACATGACAAGAAAAGACGCTACCTCGAACACTGTGTACCCGGCGTCTACATCAACCAGACGTCTTAAAGCAGCAATGTTCTCTGACGTCACTGATGTTTTGGGCCTTACATGACAAGCCTCGTCTTTAAGGACTGCCTGAACATTGTTAAATTTACGTACCCACCTTCCCAAATGAAGTAAGCAGTTCAGTGTTTATCTGCCTTGCTGATATTTTTTAAAGAATACCGTACCTTAATATACGCTCTAATTTCAGAGTTTTGTTCGTTGTTCGTAGCTACAGGTATTTTGCTTAGTGTATATGACTATCCCTGACACTAATATAAGTATCTCCAAAACTGTACGATAGTTTTCAATACAGCTTTTCTTTTTAAAAGGAGTCATTTATGTATTATCTATGTAAAGAGTTTCTTGAAGGAAGCCCGCAATTGTCATTATTTTAAGAATGGCTCTCGAATGGCTAAGTTTAAACGTAAAAATCACATCGGGCAAGCATTTCAGTCGGTGTGACTCAAAAAAGGCGGGGATTTGTTGATTGTTTTTAAATACGTTTAGATTACGCGAAAGTCTGCATCGATGGTATTTATATATCGATGTCAATGGTCGGAGTTTTTTTTTTTGTAAAAATATGTATATCCTTGAGTTTTAACGGTTACGGATGCACAACCATAGAAAGGAGAACATCGCCAGAGTTCTGTCAACTTGTTCGAAATGTAAAAAATACACAATAAACAGTAAATCATTGATATGAGTTCCTAACATAGACATCAATTATCAGATGTAATGGCTTTGGCAATGTTTTTATTATTAGTTCAGTTATATCAGATATGAGATAGGGGAGCTCATGACAGACTTATTAAGTCTCTTTAGACACGGCCTGCAATAATCAGCGACTGATTTTGGTTCATGGGAATTAGCGGAAAATCATCAGACAGGGTTATACGAGCAACACCGCAGAAGGAATATAGTTAATCAATCAAGATTAAGCGGTCAAATAACTTATTTAGACTTTTCAAATGTGCTTTTTTCTGTGATCATCTCAGTGACGTACTTTCTACCAGAAATAAATGTCATCTTTATTACAAATATAATTCACAGAGCTGATATTAGCAATACATCATGCTGGCTATTTTCAGAGTACCCCTTAAAGGGTCAATCTGTCAAAACGCATGCGATCTCGCAGGGCTGGAATCGTATTTGTTTCAGAATCATTGACCTCTTTATGAGCTATATAAAAGTCATAAAATATTTATTAAAGTAACGGAATAGGGAAAGAAATGTGCCTCAAGCCTGTTACTAAATACAGAAAATATTGATACTATTTGCAGTTGTAAATATAATGCATTTTTGAATTCTATGCAATATGCATGTAAAAACGTAGTAATTAAAGATACAAAGTAGAAAGAATGGTTCAGTACTTTATATAGATTTCGAGATCTTTATGGGTGACTGCATTATTTTGATATGGAGTTTGTTTTTGTAATATATTTTCACAGATCTTTCTATTTAAAGTTTTGAACTTAGCCAAGCACATTCTGTTTGATATTATAAATGGCGATTTCATAAGCAGTTTTATAAATATTTTTTCATTCCTTTGTTAGGCAAATATACACGGGTAAGCACTATTGCTGTAGAAAGTTGTTAAAATAGTGGAAACTCTACAGTTCGCTGTACCAGAGAGATGAAGTACTGACTTCCTTTCCAGATAAAAAAAATCCAACCTTATTTCCATTTTATTCTGGCATGTATCTTTCTCCGTACTCTTGTATTATAATTGATAGATAAAAAATGTACTTGTTAGCATTTTACTGAAATTGTTTAACTTAGCATTATGCACTACCTCCAGACTTGCATCTTATGAGTTGATATCCTGTAGAAAAAGAACATAATACATGTCACTGAAGTAGAAGTTTGGAATTTCTTACCGTTATATATTAACAATTGACAAATTTAATCACTTTTCAATACTAGATGCCCGCGGGCAACATGTCGAGCCCGCCTTTAGACCCTAACTGTAACCTTGACCTTTTGAGATATGAACCTTGGTTTTGCACATGACACTCCGTCCCACTGAGTTAAACATTCAGGCCAAATATAATTAAGTTCCCTGAATACATGTCAAAGTAATGGGCCGGACAAGATCTGACATGGCATTTGACCACCAACTGTGACCTTGAGTTTGACATAGAAACCTGTGGTTTATGCATGACACTCCGTCTCACCGAGGTTAACATTCATGACAGATATAAACAAAATTGCTCCATGCATATCAAAGTTATGGTCCGCACGGACAGGAGCACGCATGCACGCACATACACCGAACAGCCATTTGGACAACTATGTCTTCGCTTCCGCAGGCGGGCTCGACAAATGTTTCAAAAAACATTTATTTGAAATACTCCATGTGATAAGTATCGGTATTTGTAAAGTCGTTTTCTGTTATTTTTCAAATATTTCATGTATGCTATATAAAGTCATTTCACATCTTGTTTCAATATTTCAGTTTAATATAGTAATGCTATTTGTGCAAAACTGTTGTAAATTATGTTGTTTTAACATGTAATCTTCATGAACTTTTTTCTGTTCTTCATCATCTTGTTATTATTTGCATAGCACAACATAACGTCGTTATAGTGATTTTATTCGCTGATGTTCATTACTCAGATTCCCTTTCATGCTTAAAATGCGCCAACATTCATTTCATTACCATAAAACATTACATAATGTGATTCAACTCTCTTAGGTAATGAAACGGAATTAATGTTTCCCGCACATGATACCTCAGGTACGAACAGAAACAAATGAACTTTCCTTATATCTTGGAATACAATGTGTTTAATTTATTACTTTTTAGACATGAAGATTTGTTTTCTTTGTATTCTAATCATTCAACATCCATAGAGCGCTTTCTTCTTAATGCTAAGGCATTAGATGGCACATTTGGCAAAAGCCTGAAAGTATCGGAACTTTACGTAACATTTCCATAACGATTTTTGCACATTCCGGCCGTTGCCAAAAATACCAGGCTGAAGAATATAGAATAGACGCCGGTTTCTTTTTGCCACGCCGGTATTTGGCAAATTCAGCCCATATTTATACGCGCTTTACAAAAATGAAAATTGCCTTAAATTGTTACATTAACCTACCTATTTTAAAGTTAGTATGTTTTGATATAATATCATTACTAGTTTTTCGTAAATAAGTACGAGAAAACTGCATTTGCCATGGCAAAACCGGTTTTGCCATCGCAAAACGGTCTTTTGCCATGGCAAGAATATTCATTATTTTGCCATGGCAAAATTGCCATCGCAATTTTTTTCATTTTTCTTAGAAAAGGATTTTATCTATTTCAAAACGAATGTATAGGCAGAAATATGCTGTTCCCTATCGATAACTCAGTTTTTTTTTATTTTGCCATGGCAAGAACTGGCCAAGGCAATTTTGCTATGGTAAGATTCTGCCATGGCAACTTTGCCATGGCAAGGTTCTGCCATGGCAAAATTCTGCCATGGCAACTTTGCCATGGCAATTTATTTATTTTTTCAAATATTTTAAAGGAAGTTTTATAATTTTAGTGATAATGAAATACAATACTGGCAGGAACAGAAAAAAATTAGGTTTCTTATGATGGCACATTTAAATCGACAAGAGCGGAATCTTGCTACATAGATTTCTCACCATTTTTGGGATAAATGCTAATTGATTTTCAGTGGCAAGGAGTAGTTTTGTACTTCCTTGTTTTAATGAATGAAAATGGATGAAATGTTATTGTAATATTACATAGCGGTGATCGTATGCCATATATTTTTTTCTGTTTATAACAATACAGATATTACTTCAATTACAGAACATATATTTTCATTAAATAAGCAAGTTTTTCGTTTATGAAATACGATATTAGTTATCATCACAGTATCTTAGTCTTTGATGTTATATATAACGCGTAAAAAATAGAAAAAAAAGTCCCAACAAAGAGGTTTAGCGCTTGAATGTTTTGTTTTCATTCTTGATTTACATTTAGCTTTCTAGACACGATTGTGATCACAGCGATTTATAATAACGAAAGGGAAAAATATGTATTAGATTTTCCCTTGCATATAGGTTTGTGAAACATATTCTATGTTACAAAATGAGCATTTTGCAACACCCATAGAAAGTCACACACTGGCGGTCGTGGGTTCGATCCCCGGTCGCGTCATACCAAAGACGTAAAAAAATGGCACTAGTAGCTTCCTCGCGTTGCACTCAGCCCGGTGTCAGTATAATGTGACTGGGTGGGGTATTATGTCACTTGTCTACGGCGTGATATTCCAGTGAGGCAGCACTATAAAGTTGGACATTGTGCTCATTGCTACAAGTAGACACCGTCGTTTATATGACTGAAAATTGTTGAAAAAGACATTAAACCCGAAATCACACGCACTGGCCTATAATGTAGTATTTGTCGCCGTCAGTGGGGTTGCATTTAGTTCAGTGATACGCGCCGGTGTCAGATAGCTAGCATTTATTGGGAATCAAAACATGCCAGGCAGGCGAATTTTAAGTGCATCGGTGCAAATGCAATTCTATTTATATGAAAATATTATTAAATAACAATATTTAAACACAGAAACTATTTTGCAGAGAGATAGATTTGTTTGTTTTGGGTTTAACGCCGTTTTTAACAGTATTTCAGTCATGTAACGCACACTATGTACCCGGATAATCTTAACTCTGTTCAGCAATCCTAACTCAGTGCCAACATGGCGGATGTAAAGCAGATACAACTTTCGATACAACTGTGTAATTTCGATGCATAAAGGAATGTTTCGGTTGTTATAGCTGTCTCCATTGATCAAGTGTATATTTATTTCAAAATGTATCGTGTTAAATATATCAACCCTTGTGTTTTCAGGTGGAATACCGACGAACAAGCCAAACTTTTCAATGGAAACTTTTACAAAAAATCTTAAAAAATACTTTTATGCTTTTGATGCCTCTACTACTTTGTTGTTTGAAAGCAAAAATATACTGCTTTATAGGCCGGTTTACGCTATGTTGTTAACCCACTACATGTTGACACAATACATGTTCAAATGTACTGACAGCGAGAAAAGGGATAGAAACATAACTTCGAGTTGATAAAAACCGAACTCAGTTTACATGAGGAATAGATAAAAACCTAAGTTACACTAAATCGCGGGAAAGATAAACACCTAACTGACTAGTATTCTATAGAAATGAATGAGTTGACATGTACATGGTCTGGTTATTGTAAACATTACTTTACTTTATAAGCGGTATTGTCTTCAAACTTTGTCATTAATTTTACAAGATGTTATATGAATGCCCACTACAGTCAAATATTTTTTCATACTTTTACTATTATGCAAACAGCAATGATATTTTTCAGACGGTAAATAAGTGTGTGTGTGTGTGTGTGTATGTGTGTAGTGGGGGGTGGGAAGGTGATCATGGACTGACAGGGCAGGGGTGTGGAAATCCACACATTTTTCACTTGCCCACGGACAATAAAAAATCCACTTGTCCATAGTCAAATTTCACTCGCTCGGATTTGTCATATTAAACTTTCATGAAACTGCAAATAGACTGGAGAGTTCTTTATTTAGGACAATGAAAGGAAAGCATATCACAGTAACAGTAATAAAAATAAGCTGTTAAAATATTTGCCTTTTAAAGTTTATAAAAGTCTGAAATCGCACAAGCAGGGTTCGTGATCTTTTGATGCCATGCCCAAAACACTGTCCACGCAATGGAAGAAAGCCAGATGAATTCAGGAAAGACTCTTAAAACGTTCCGACTTGGTTTAGTCATACTTGCGATCTCTGTGTGCTTTTGATTTTCATTTGGCTGACTACTGGTTCCCATAATTCCTTTGACAGTGACTTATTGTTTGAATTTTACTAACAAACTTGTCGAAATACTTTTTTAAGTTGTTTACGTTTCTGATTTTTTAGCATAGTCACCGATTTACAGTGTGCGCAATACCTAGCCAAAGAACCAATCAGATTATGAAAAGTGATGCTTAAAGACACAGATGCATGTTTTTTTTCTAAAACTGCAGCAATTGAGAGACTCTCAGCAAGTACATCAGGGATTTCAAACATTAAATTATCTTTATCACCTCCATACACTTGAAGCAACACACACTTTAATTGATATTGTTTGTTTTATTAGACGATTTCTTATTGACAGATCTATGCTTCAAAATTTGTTTGCAGAAAATTTCTTAGGAAACATTTCATACTTGTTGAGGCACCTAGATAAACCCCCAGACACATCGTAAGTCAATTAGATTGCTTCTTCATATGAAGAATTATACGCCACTAGCGAGGTTTCTAACTCACATCGGTGATAAAGGGGAATACTTTTAGGTACTCGGCCCGGACAATGTTGTGCACGTCCAAGTATTTTAGATATAGTGCGGGAACAATGAATTACACAATGATCGGTAGCAAACTATGTTTCTATCTTCCAATACCTATTTATTACCTTAAAGAATAATTCAATAGAGAAACTTGTAAAAGACCCTAGTTAATAGTTTACCTAACAGACTGTATTATATAATACATAATATTACCACCTTTAAGAAAATACTTAGGAAGCATAGAACACGATCAAGCAAAACAGTAGCAGATTAAGCTTGATTAAGTCTTTTGTAGAGTGGAAATGGAATGTTATACACATCGCATGTCCCCAATTATCGGATTAAGCGGAATGTTATTATGCACTTACATATTGGACAAGCTCATTAAGCCAGTTGTGACTGATTTCATTTTTCCCAACCATCTGGCCTATTATTTTCTATACTTATGGGTGTTTCAGTCTACAAAAGCATTTAGTTTACACAAACATGGTTCTTTAGAATTGTTTTATAGAACTTTAACATGAGCACATTATGTTTTGCCAAACACACGAGGACAAAACGAAACAAACAAACGCCGTGGAACAGTCAGTGGCGAAAACAACACTTGAGAGCTTAATCCACTTTCTGGTGCACCTTACCACACCCTTAACCCGATCGTGTCATGTTTCAAGAGGACAGTGTAAATAAAGTTATTCCTACAAGGTGAATCCAGTCAAATGTACTTTTTTAACGAGAGTTTGGTTTAACAAATGTTCAAGTGATGCCATATGTCGTAACTTAAATATTTGAAGCTATGTCTGTACCACTTATTCACTTATTTATGCAAAATATTTCATTGCTTGTGTTCTCTATTAAGAGTTTATAGATATAAAGATAGCGAAATATGAAAACATTGATTTAACCATTTTTTATTGCTTATATATACATGCAAGTAGTTCATAGAATTACAACAATACAAAAGCAAATGGGTTGTGCAACAAGTTGAAAGCAATATTGGGTGCTTCAAAAGCATGCATTAACAAAGAGATACATTTCTGTTGATTAACGCAAATTTTAAGAAAACGTGTATTACAATCAAGAAATAAACTTGAGCTTTTCATACAATAGTCATCAAGATTCCCTTCCAAACTCTACATAATTATATTTTTTTCTAACTACAGAAACTGGTAAGACTTCCTGGTCGAATGTGGCTGTCTCGTTTAGAAAACGCTTGGTTTCCATTCATTGGCTGAATTTAATATACTGACGAGATAAAGAAACGCCTCATTGAAATTTGGCGTTATTTTTTTTTCCTAACGCTTTTAATTGTTGTGAAATGTAGTAAATCTACATGTACTCTGACCGACAAACACAGTGAACAAAAACTCGCGCGATTTCATTTAGCCATTTGTTCACTTCATGTACCTGGTCATGATTTCCTCGTGCAGTCCGTGCATGTAAACCATGTGGTTTGATTGAACGATTTTTGCACATGTACATGTGTAATACGACACACAACCATATTTTCAGCTATTCTCTGAAAAAAAAAACATTAGTTTTCGTAATGCCGAGGCTGAATTCTGAAGAGAGGGCTCAGGTTTTGGCTATGCTTGAATGTGGGCGAACGCAGGAACAAGTTGCTAGACGTTTTAACGTCTCTCGTTCGACAATTGTGCGTCTCATTCGACGTGTTAGAGACACGGGAACGTCTATCGATAGACCACGTTCAGGTAGACCGCGTGTAACGTCAATACGACAGGATAATTATATACGTCAACGTCATTTACGTGACAGATTTGTGACGGCGCAATCTACGTCATGTATAGTTGTAGGTAACCGCGGACGTCCAATTAGTCGACATACAGTGAGAAATCGACTCAGAGAACGCGGAATTACCTGTCGTAGGCCCTACCGCGGTCTAATTCTAACGTTACGCCACCGTCACCAACGTCTTATTTTGGCCCGCAACCATCGCGGCCAGCGTTGGCAGAACGTAGTGTTCAGTGACGAGTCGCGTTTCAACTTGTGGAACGCCGACGGACGTATCCGTGTCTATAGACGACGCCATGAACGCTACGCAAACAATTGCGTTTTGGAGCACAATCGTTACGGTGGAGGTGGAGTAATGGTGTGGGCAGCAATCAACCATAGGTTTAAGTCCCAACTCGTCGTTTGCCAAGGTAATCTCACAGCCAGGCGTTACATCGACCAGATATTACGTCATGTATTTGTCCCTTTATTCCGTCAACGTCAAGGATTAGTCTATCAGCACGACAACGCGCGACCTCAAGTTGCACGCGTCACCAGGGACTTTCTACAGGCTAAAAACATTAATGTTTTACCTTGGCCGGCGTGTTCACCGGACTGCAATCCGATTGAACACGCGTGGGATTATCTCGGACGGCGGTTACGCCAACGTCAACCCCAGCCAGCAAACGTCCGGGAACTGGTAGCAGCGCTGCACCAGGAGTGGGCCAGAATCCCAGGGTATCTGTTACGCAACTGGTGCGGCTCTATGAGGCGTCGCCTTGCTGCTGTGGTTGCTAGCAGAGGTGGCCACACGCGCTACTGATTTTTCTAATGCAATTTCTCCGACCAGGCTATTAAAATTCAAGATTTAAGCTTAATGCGACAATGAAATGATTTCTTATTGACCATAAATTCTTGTAAAGCATCTAATTTGCGAATGGACTTGTTCTTTTCTAATCTTGAATCACGGTTAACGAAAAATTGTATACCGAGTTTGAATGAGGCGTTTCTTTATCTCGTCAGTGTATGTTATATGACAGTATTAAAACAATGCGATGCTTACCCAACTATTATTTATTTCATTATTTTGCTGCTTTTATATAGAATGTTTTTGTCATTTAGTACGTCTGTAATAACTTTATTTTACGATAAAAAGACTACATAAAATCTAGATATTTTCGTGTAAATATTTCCAGACGGCATATAATTGGATTTATTTGTACTGTTGTTTACTTAGTGCTGAACATATATGACGAAGTTGGCAATTTTCAGAAGCGGTATTACAGAGCCAAACTCCAGAACCTTACTTCACCTCGATTCTGCAAGATGACAAAGACGTAAGTTTGCAGTGTTATATTACCTCTGTGTTATATAATATCTAATATCTGATACCAAAGAAGCAGTAATGACAAAAAGGAATAGAAACTTTAAGAATAGAAAGTTAGGATTGTGAGACCTGTCTAAAAATGTTCTAGCTGTTCTCTGAGGGGTTTGAAAAAGAAATAATTTATAAACTGGATAAACTTTAAAGGAACACTTGCACTTTTATTATCGAAATATTAAATATTATATGTCAAATATCATACCAAAAAAGATTAGACATAAACGTTCAATAGCTAGAATTCAAATGTTACAAAATTTGAAATCATGTCAAATCTGTGCATGTATAGCCAAATGGCTTTAGGGATGTATTTAATTTGAATCAGTATTAAATGTTTTATCTTAATAAATTTTTAATGAACTTGTTGTTTTCAAGACTCTCTTGGAAATCTTGTATCCAGTTAGATCAGTGTTGAATGCTTCTTGGAATAATTGTGCTATATAGAACATTTTGAGCATTATCCTTCAGGCTTTCTAATTGTATTTTTTTCTTTTGTTGCTTTTATTTCCTCAATTGTTCTTCTTTATTATGTGGCTGAATACAGTAAAAGGCAGAATATAATGAAATACTGCTATTCCATTGATAGAGTTTAATCCAAGCATCTAGTAATTTTCTAAAAGATGTTGAATGGCACTCGTCTAACAAATAGTGATATTTGCCTGGAAATTTTATTGTCTATTCAAGTTACAACATTTTAGCAAGTTCATGAAATGTTATTATCAAAAAAGACCAGATTAAAATTATTCACACTGATATTGATTGAAGCAAGTAAAAGGAATATTACCTCATGGTGTCAACCTGAAAGAAGCAATTTGATCATCGTTAAATATTTAATTCCTTCAGGGTTTAATGAATTTGAAAAATCTCTTTCATACGATGTAGCTACAAAATAATTGGTTTACCAAATTGAAATTGTTTCGTCACAATGTTAACATTGTGCCATACCTCAATTCTTATATATTTATCTAGTATTGAGTAATTTGAATAGTTTCACTTTTGAGACTCGAAGTACTTGTTTTCCATATGTGTGTCCTGTCCGTCTGTCCGCATTTTGACGTACATACACAGCGTATATGAGCTAGAGTAAGTATTATAAGCTGTTCTCCTAAGTTTTTTTAGGGATTTCATTGCGTCAGACAGGAGGCCCTCGACTTAGTATAAAATATTCTTAGAGGGTTTACAATATCGTGCCGAACGTATCATAAGAAGAAAATGGCATAGAGCCATAATTACTATACAGTGTGTGTATTTGTTGGTATTGTTTGGGACAGAACTCAGCAGAACAGAGTTGATCAATAATATGCATAGAGTTTATGCAATTTTGTGTTGCATGAATCCACAAACTTATTTGATCTAGAATCGTTATACCTTATAGGAATATGTTTAGCACTTGGCATTTTGTTTTCCAGACTATACTTACGATCCTTGATTTTTGTTACAAATTTGCGTAAAGACCAGTGCGTATTTCAAAACGTATGTGATCTAGAAACAAGAAACAATAGTAAATTATTAAATAGCATTTGTTCTGCACTTGATGTTCTGTTTTGTGTTTCACTACGCCAGACTAGTGTTTTCGTACTTGCGTACAAGTACGCATAAAGACTTTTTAAAATGGTATCGCACTTGACCAAGAGTCATGAAAACATATAGGAATGCTATTCAGCATGTGAATTTGTGCACCTATAGTATTGTTTTGGATTTCACTCCGCAAGACCAAAGTAAGGCCCGAGTCAAAATTAGCATTAAGGGATTAAAAGCTTGTGTCCCGCGTATCTCCAAAGGTATTTGACCTGGAATCAAATAACTATGTAGAAATGTTGTCAAGCATGTAAAGTCGTGTACCATGGGTTTTATTTGGGATTTAACACCTTCATCCTCCAGTAAGCAAAATGTTTTACTCTTTGGATTTTTTTATCTTTGTTCCTTGATGATGTTGTGTAGTATCCATGCCCCCAGTCCCACCCAGTGATGACTCATGTCCTAAACCCTAGGTAATATTTAGAGAATATTAGGTTACTGTCCTTAAAATTTGAATTTATTAGGTAAATGGAAGAAATTATAAAAGTCGAGGCTTAAGGCGAGACATTTATTTTTTGTAGACGAACCTAATAAGTTTAAATTTATAAAGTCCGTAACCTTGTGTCTATTTATCCCACCTTCTGAGTTAAAATATTTTTTGATAGAACCATTTACTAGGTATGTGCCTGCCTCGAACAACGGTTTAAAAACAATATCCCACTATTGTCTGAGGCCCATCGGCTGGTTCACATCATCTTTGGTAATTTGAATTGAAGCTCTTAGAATTCCTCACATTATAAAGCGGAAAAAGTTTTGTTATGTTTTGTATCCGACTTATATGTACTGCTAAACTTGATTCATTTGAATTTGTTGCAAATTTCTATTAATAGTTCTGTTGCAAGTCGGACATCAATTCTCACCAAAGAAACGTTAAACCTGAATTAAATCAAACCATACTTCATAGAAAAAACATTTCCTTGGCCACATTCCTTTTCAGATGCAATATTCATTTTTTTAAGTGCAGCAATCTAAAACCTTGCACAAAAGCTATGGTTGAGTCACCTGCCGTTTCCTTGAGCGATTTTGTAATATAAAAATCCTTGCGGTAATTGAAAATGACAAGTAACTTTTAAAAGCTTTTTTATAAAAGTCGTTTTAAAAATATGTCTTAATATGTAGTAACTCTAAAATGCACAGTGGAGTTAAAAAAGGAGTCTGGCAAAATGTTATTTGGTCACTGACCTAATAAAGCAAACTTTAATATACCCCTGAATTTTGCAATTTATTTTGCATGAAGCTAAAAAAAATGTTTAACTTAGTGTTGTATTGTCAACAAGTAATATGTGCCTGTACAGTAACAGGACAGATAGGGGTCACAAGTGTCACATTGGCACTCACTTAGTTAAATGCTTTGTAATAAGATGTATTTTTTTTATCAATTTCGGTTCAAAAATAAAACCGAAGTCTTGGTATGGGCCTTTTTTTCACAAGTACATTTGCGCGGCTTTTTAAGACAATTAAATTACTTTGCCTTTGGAAAGTGTTTTTCTCTTCTGCTTATGCTAAACATAAAACTACATTTTCTGACAATGTGTGCACAATACACCGGGTCAGATTTTCACTGCTAACGTGAACGCTGCAGAAAATGAGTTACATAGCAGAAAATTATACTTGGGAAACATAGGCGAAGACACTCGACCAAACCCTTTAGATCTGAACTGCCAAATTCGCATGAAGAAAGTAGTCCTTGGTTAACAAAAAGAAATCAGCGGTAAGCATTTGTAATATCAGCTGGAAAATCGATTTGAAGTAATATTACTTATACAATAGAAAGCACCCAAGATAAATTCGCTGTCAAAATATTGTAGTTACAGAACTAAAAAAAAAACAACATATGTTCCTACGCGAGAACGACCTTCAAGGAATGGAATCATTCCTATCACGCTTGAACTGTATGATTAATCAAATGGAATTAGACGCTTCCACTGGAATTATCTGCGCTTATCAGTTGTGTATTGTTTAAACCTTCATAATTGTAGGTTTAACATGTTATGTTTGTTAATTGACGGTACGCAAGTCAATTTCTTTGCTTTTGAGGATTACGACAATTTTCTATGAGCATTCAATACCAAGGTTTTTATTGTTCTACATTTCTCTTATGGAAAACCTGACTATTTTTAGATTAGCATTCGCGCGTAGGATCATGGTATTGATACGATACAGAAATATGTTAGACTGTGTTACTTCCCTTGTCTTACAGTACGGCTGAAACAGGAGTTTAAGAAATCTGTACGCTTGTAATTGGTTTGTTAAGTTGCAGGGAACAGTTTCGCATTTGGCCCGGGTACCTTTTTTAAAATAAAATAGGTAGATTTAAAGGCCTTTATATTCAACTGGTTATTTATGGTGTTTATAGAACTAAAGATTCCTGCGTACGAGTAATTATTGTGTAAAATGAATGAATAAATGCTTGAATCGAATTTCCTAGCTCTTTGTAGGCGGCCAGGTCTAAAATCTTACCTGAGGTAAAGGAAGTCAGAAAAAAGGAAACGGTCATCCATCCATCCAGATTCAGCTCAAATTTGCGGAAATGAGACACTTTTCTTCCGACCATTATTTTCGTCTGGTCACATGCTTTAAAAATATAGATATGATTTAGGTCAGTCATTTGCAGATACTGCGGTACATGTCGCGAAGGTGTACATTTTGGGTCATTTTTGCCGGGAATTTCTCAAAACTGAACAGACTACAAATGGAATCAGTTTCAATTCCGACTTAGAAAAAATATTTATAATATTTCCCCTAGTGATAGAATAAATACACTCTCAGTTTTTAACTGTGAAACTTATTACTGCCCTATAAATAATGTAAAGCAAATGCATGGCTGTAGATGCTTGACGCTATTTCAAAGGTCTACACAATGAAAGATTTTTATTGAAGGATATTGAATGAATTTGGCACTGTGATGTATCTGAAAATCTATTTCTAACAATACCGCTAAAACTTTCATGACCCACCAAAATGTGGATCAATTATATATGTAGCATAAACTGCTTTGAAAGGATTGGAACTGTATATGCTCATTTCCGTTTGTGTAATCGGATTGGGCTTTGTCCTTTAATAAAAGACCGTAAACTCACCTGAATTGTGACAGTAATGCAATTTGCATTTTAGCATTAACTAAATACATCCTTTTTATTTTGACAAAAAGAAAACATGGCTGGTTTTATAATAATCTTTGCAGTTGACTATTAAATAAAAGTCACAGTTTCATTATATCTTCGATTCTATAGATAGAAGTATTTAAATCATATTGTTTCAGGAACGCATTTTGAAAATGATACCATCTTGATTAAAACAAAATAAATATTGATAACGTAGTTTTCCATGGAAACTATTTCTACAAATTTAAATTAGATTACTTCTATTGCAGCAATGAATATTTAGACAGCTATAAGTTTTCCATGTGTATGTTTGTGAACTTATTTCTGGTATCTTTATTAGATTTATTTGAATAACCCAATTCTTCATTCCCTTGAAATATAACGTATCTAAATAAATTTTATTTGATTTTGTTTTAAAAAAAATAAATATTTAAACAGTTGTAGTTTATCAATGTTTATGCATTTGTACATGACTGTAACCTTTTCGTGTGGTCATTTTGTGAGCGGTAATATCCTCAATCTGTCAGTAAGCCATTCGCTAAGAAATGAAACACGAACCATAGTTTTAGCCGACTGATATTAGGCTGCAAAATTTTAATGCATCTGATCTTTTAGTTAATTATTCATTTTTTTTTATACAAAGAATTTATGTTCTTAAGATTTTACGCATATGTACAAGTGTGGTAAGAACAACAACCAGACAATTTATATTTCAATTTGTATATTATACCTAAAGTAGCATTTTGTGACAGACAAAATAAGTTATCAATTAATTCAGGCATTAAGAAATAACATCAATGACAAGAAATTTCACATAAATTTTGCTTTCACCATCTCAATCAACGTTATCCCAATATAAGGTTAAATTGCATTCAATAGACACCAATGTGTTAAATTGTCATTTAAGTTTACTAGCATGATGCCGTCCATCCATACAACGTTTCCTGTGTTCTGTGTTATTATTATAATTATTATTTTTATTATTATATACCACATTTATATAGCATTCTTTTCATATAACATATACGCTCAGAAGTGTTTTACATAAAAGCATCTATATATTAATGTCCCATAAAAAATGGTAACTGAACTATTATAAAACGAATTTAAAATTACATGACATTACGGTAATAAGATACGTAGCGTTTTAAATTAAAGGTAAGCAGATTCAACTACTAATTAAAACAACAAAAACAAAATAGTTAGATAAACTCAAGTATAAAGTATTAAATCACAATTTAAGATATACTTTTATTTGTCACACTAGAGTTCTTTCTTGATTTGCCGGCCAAGTACCTGCATTACTCCACCAGGTAATTATTGAAATTAGTTCCCTAAGCCTTGTATGAAATAATGCGTCTTTAGCGGTCTTGCAGTCCTTTTATACCAGATTGAGGGCATTCCATAGCCTCGCAGCTGTTGTCTGAAAGCTCCTGTCACTGAATCGAACTGTCCGACATTGGGCACTACTAGTGCTAATGCATTATTTTGTGATCTCAGATTTCTGGAAGGCGTATATATTTCTAACATGTTCACTACATAAGCTGGTTATTGATCACTGAGTGCCTTGCATGTACATGTATGTGTTAGAATTTTGTATTCTACCCTGGAGCCGACAGAGTTCACGCAACGCAAATGATATATGGTCGTATCTGAATGTTCTGGTTACGATTCTACAACTTCCGTTTGTTTTTGGCCTTGGCACACAGACCAACACTTGTAAAGAAAATATATTTTGCATTGTTTCCAACTTGTGCACTATCACCTCTCAACCTTTGGGTTTCAAGCTATCTCTTAAATGCACTGGTTCAAGATCGTACGACAACACAAAAAAAAGAAATAAAAAATCATATTCTAATATTCATAATATGACCAAACTTTAATTCTAAAGAAAGATCATTTTAGCCAAAATCTGGAGGTTAGTGCCTTTAAATCGTTTTCCCTTTTTTAAGATTTTATAACCGGTGCAAATTTTTCCGTTTTATACAATCATTACCCGTACGAACGCATTACTACATAAAAGAAAATGAATAGACTGTCAGCCAAAAGGATGTCAGGAGATGTTAAGGAGAGAGTTTCAAATAAGCTTGGCTTTCTACTCAATCCTTCATACTGTAATTATGTAACGTTTCATGTTGTAAATATATATGAATAAAATATTGTTTAAACCAAAGGGATGTCAATTTGTCTCAGGATAACTTTATATAACATATGTATGCATATGCATGTTATTCCATATGTCTCTTATATTTATCAAATGATCGATTGACAGCAATTCAAAATCAGCAAACGTGCAATAACGAAAAACAGAAACAGAACTTTTAGATATTAATCAAAATATTTGTTTGTTAGAAAATGAACTTGATAAAAGATCAAATGTTGTTATAGCCAAGACACAATCTATTTTTGATAAGTTAAAATCACCTTCAATGCTGCATGAGCAAAACTCTTCAGTGCTCAAAGAACAAGAAACAACACTAAATTACCATGGTACAAACAAACTCAAACAGAAAGAGGCACCCGCAGTACTGACCAAACTACTGTCGAAATGTCACCTTGTTTGCAGACACCACCTTATTCACACACTGAAAATATTAACAGTAAATTTGTGAATAAACAGAAATTAGATAAACATACGCAAACCCAGATTGATTCAGGAAATAAGTCACCAAATTTCATAAACATTAACAAAACGAACAAACATGACGCTATAAAAAACAACAGAAACCGTAACACCACTGCTCATAATGGAATTCCTACACAGGAAAAAGATATCACAGTTAATTCCCCAAAACTGACATTCATTTCGGGATCATGTATTCTCAAAGGTATCGATACAAGACGCCTACACAAAAATGTCAGAGTGAAAAGCTTCCCTGAGGCTACAATTGCTGATCTTAAAGACAGATTGTCAAAAATGAACATGTCCCCTTATCAGGAAATTATAATACACGTAGGCGGTAATGATGTCGATGCCGGCATAACACCTGTCAACTTTGAACAAAAATTCATTTCTCTCCATTCTGAACTAGCTCAAAATGACAAATTACAAATGACAAAACTCAAATATCTCTGTACAAAGTTCTAACTTAAATTCATTGACAATCATGATTCATTTGTTATGGCCTCAGGAGAGTTGCCCAAAACCCTTTATCATGCGGACAGAACAAACCTCAGACCTGCAGTTACAGGCGTACTCATTCGAAACATTGATGCAAAATGTTCAGTTATGTCAACAGATAAAAAGCAAACTTCCAGTCATAATAACAAAACATATAGCAACAACACAGTTCCTGGTAGTAAAATGCGACCGATCTGGGTTTGAGATAAAATGTCTGAGAGCTCCGGGGCATATCGCACCAACAGCTACGATGTCCTTGGGCATGTCTGCTCCGAATGTAACAGTTTTGACTGTTCAACTCATAGCTTGGATATTGACAATGAAACACAAGAACACGCAATAGACATTAATAATTATAACCACGGTAATGATGATCAGACCTCTACCCACCTTCAAACTTCTCAATTAAATGATCAGCTTCCAAGCTAAAAATTAGACTTTAATCGTCGTGGTCTACATGTAGCCAATTTAAATATAAGGCATTTAAAATCAAAACTTGATGATATAAATATCATACTTAACAATTCAACCCCGGTTGACATTTTAGGGCTTTGTGAAATATTTTTAGATGAAAATGTAGACAATAAGACAATCTGTTTAAATGGTTACAACTTAGAAAGGAAAGACAGAAACACTGACAAAAACTTTCAGGTACAGGCATAGGTTTTTACATTGCTAATCATATTCAGTACAAACGGAGGTCTGATCTCGAAACCAAAGAAATTGAATCTGTCTGGATCAAAATAAGACTGAAATACTCAAAACCTATCTTATTGTGTTCAGTGTATAGGCCACCATCAGCTAAAACAAACTGGACAGAACTTTTTAACATACAGATCAATAAAGCTATGCATACAGGCTATGAGTTGTACATAATGGGTGACATGAACATCAATCTTGCAACAAACACGCAAGATTCAAATGATAAAAAATGGGCTCACATTCTTCAGCTACATGACTTACACCATGTTATAAAGAATCCAACAAGGGTAACAGCTCATACAACTTCATTGATTGATCATATCTATACTAACAACACAAATCATATTACTGAGTCTTTTGTCGCTAACATCTCCATTAGTGATCACTATCCTATTTGTTTTACAAGAGGCACAGGCAAAAACAAAGTGAAAAGAAATCAACATAATGTAATTAAATATAGATCATATAAACATTTTTGTGAATCCGATTTTCTTGAAGAGTTATCTAAAGAACTATCAGAGATACAATTACTACTAGATAACCCAAATCACAACTTTGAAATATGGAACAAAACTTTCATAAGTGTACTTGATAGTCATGCACCCATTAAAGGCAAAGAAAATCTCCTATAAAAGTGACCCCCCCCCCCCACCCCCCACAAATACCAGATTTTTTAATCCCCAATATACAAGATCCTATCTGATCCAGTCTGATAAAGGTTCATAAAACCCCTGTAGACTTGACATGTAGCCTAATTATTGTCAGAGAATCATAAATTTTATTGCCTACAGATAAAGATTAATTGGTTATTTCCTGTGTTTTGCATTTCATTGATTTAAATGCTGTTGTTTGTTTTTGTTTTGTTTTTTTTTTCTTTTTTTTTTATAGAATACATGTACATAAAATTATTTTAATTGATGCTGATTAATGTCCCGGCCAATTAAATTATAACTTTTATAGCAAAGCAATTCTCACTCCTTAACCATTAAATAATTATTTAAAACTTAATAAAAGAAATTAAAAGTTTGTTTATTCAATGACTATGATCTTTTTATCAAAAGTAACAAAATAATAATCAGAAAAAAAGTTAATTGCTGGATTTTATTAGAAATTAAAGAAGCGTTCTGTTGCATTTTTAATAGATAAAATGGAATATGGACAGAAGGATTTTATATATTAAAAATGCATAATTCCCCTTGTGTTGTCTGAATAACGTTTCTTTTATGTATAATAAAATCCAGCAATAAAGAGTTATCATTGTTCAAAATACACATAATTTATTATTTCTAAAAGCTATGTGCCTGAATGCATTTTTTATATTTTTGATTAAAAAAAAAAAAACAGCAATGATGAAATGTAACTGTTAAAAAAACTTGATTATTAAAAATATGATAAAAACACTTATCACTTTGTTTATTTAGCCCTTATTCAATCAAGCTTTCTAAACTCGTTATAAAGGTGAGATTTGTTTTGCTATGAAGGTGAGAAATATCACCTGTAATTTATGTACTGCACAGTAGCTATACAGTAGCTTATTATGATAAACAGAAGCAAGTCTATCAATGGTCCAGTCTTGTGTATTGGCCATTAACACCAATACGCAGACCTTATCATTCCCATAGGCCACATACCTTGCATACCAGAATCAGTGTCTTTAAACATAAAATAGTTAAAAAGAAAACTAAACCAGATTGGCTAAACGAGCATATTACCTCTGCACAGAAGAAAAGAGATTACTATCATAAAACTAAAAATTGGTCAGAATATAAATATTGGAGGAATCAAACTAAAACACTAATAAGGAAAAGTAAGCAAAATTTCTTCTCAAATGCTATAAATAACAACAAGGACAACTCATACCTTTGGAAACATATTAATGATATCAGTGGAAAAGGCAGTCAAAATTCTATTCCACAAAATATTGATATTGATGGATGCAAGATTGAAGAACTAGGAAGTGCTATTAACACTTTCAACAATTTCTTTACTAATATAAGTTCAAACTTAAGAGAAAAAACTCACTTTGATAACCGAAACTCTCTCAGTCTGTAGAAGATAAAGTTCCTCCGAATGTAAAATTTCAGATACCATTTGTTAAGGAAATTGACGTTTTAAAATTTATCAATGATCTAGATTTGAAGAAAGCAACGGGTATTGATAGTCTCAGCCCAAAAATACTTAAATTAGCATCAAACGTCATAGCTCCGACCATAACGGATCTAATCAATGTAGCAATAATCAACAATAAATTCCCGAAATGTCTGAAGACAGCTAAAGTATTTCCTGTTCATAACGCTGGTAATACATCTAATCCAAATTATTACAGACCTATTTCTGTACTGTCTACTATTTCAAAGATATTTGAAAGACATGTCACTAAACACTTATTTGCTTATCTCAAATATAACATGATACAGACATCGAAGTCAGGCTTCAGACAAAACCATTCCTATCAAACTGCGCTAGTTAAACTCATAGATAATTGGCTCACAAACTTAAATAACGGAGAGATAATCGGTGCTATATTCTTTGATTTAGGAAAGGCGTTCGATCTAGTTGATCATGAAATTTTAATTGAAAAATTGAATTATTATCATATAAGTCATAATTCATTGCTTCTTTTCAAATCTTATTTAGAAGAACGATTTCAATATGTCGCTGCTAATAACGAAATGTCAAATAAAAATTTAGTTCAGTCAGGGGTTCCTCAAGGCTCTGTATTAGGACCTGTACTTTTCTTACTTTTCATAAATGACTTAACACTTTTTATGAAGAGTTGTGATACAGATATGTTTGCTGATGACACAACGATACACATCCATACTAAAGACCATATAGTAGTCTTAACAAACTTACAAAATAGTGCTCATGAACTCAATAAATGGTGCAGTGAAAACAATCTGGTGGTTAATGTAGAAAAATCTTTAGTCATGATAATTTTATCTTATCTTAATCTCTGTTCATTGTACTACATACTGTTTATGCCACTAAGAATTAATTTGTTCATAATACATTATTTTTGTTCATGTCTTTCAATTCACTGTATATATTAGGATGAGTTTTTACATTATTATGTTAGAGGACCATATGTTAGACTGGCTATAGCCAAATATGTTATCCTCTTTAAATAAAGTTATTATTATTATTATTATTATAAATTGCCATTTCCCTTTGCGAACAGTCTATTTACAATCAGATGAGGTGACTAATAAAATTATAGAACTGTCTTAGGGCACAAATAGCTTTGACTCTCGCTTTTGCCCACTGATCTGCAGGGCAACTGAATTATGCATCAACGCAATAAGATTGCACAGGTTCAGGTTCTTAAGATATTTTAAGGAACGTCTGGTATATTGCATTACCTAAAATATCCGCCGTCCTGTCCCTTTGATACATGTATATGTACATAATTCCATATCCCGCTCAGACGTTGGTAAAATAATTCATTCTCCACTCAGTCTGGTCAGGATCCATGCTGTTCGCCAACAGTTTGTCTAATTCCAATAGGCTTTGAAAGCGAACAGCATGGATCCTGACCAGACTGCACAGATGCGCAGGCTGGTCTGGATCCATGCTGGTCGCAAACGCAATATGTTGGTTTTCTGATGGCACGGCTCATTATGATTTACTATAACAAGTTGCTGTGTGTACGGATAAATACCCTATACATCTGATATATACGTCAGTTGTTTTATATCAGACGATATAGATCCTGTTAAATTTAATATATTACATGGAAGGCCAATTTCAATACTTCAAGACACAACAGATCCTGATTTAATTTGTTTTGTATTCTGTTGTCTGTTTCATCATAGATCAATCATTATAAGAGATTTTGTATTTCTCGCATTTTTTTCTCTTTTTCTTCCCAGTCAAATAACAAATATAAACAAAAAGGTATTTCGTCTATTCAGCATGTTCAGGACCCAGTGCATCCAAATAACAAAATGAACAAGTACAACCACAGCTAGGATAATGCCTTTATGGAAACTGTGAACACAAATATGATGTACAGTTTATGGAAGCCATGCCCATTCGAATACGCATGGAACCTACCCTTTTGCCATGAATAAAATGTATATTTAGTCCTTGCATTTTTATATTATTTTGCAGTTATTCAAAAACATTGACAAAGAGTTAAAACTATTAAGATTGAGGCGTTATACAGAGATGTTAACATTTAAAAGTCAAGCGTTGTACCATACATTATACACCTATACTTACCAAAACGTTCAACGCTCCCTGTTATATTTATAAAATGCTTTTGCATGAATTTTTTATTGAATGTATTATAGATGCTACATTTGTGAAACTTATTATATACTGAGAAACAAAATCATGGCATTGTTTAATTTACATTATATTCAACAGTAGATATAGGGTTAAACAATGTCTTAATTGCTTGCATATTATGATGATTTATTTATTTTATAGCTGAAAATAGAAATAAAAATATTCCCATTGGAAATACCTATGGGAAAATTGTACCATAAGCTTCCCATTGGAAAACACCGTCCCCATAGAAAGTTGCTTTGCCAATGGGAAATAACCGTTTCCGATTTGAAATCGGAGAGCTCATGTTTGAAAGACAATACCTCCAAACATAATAGCGATAGGACATTAAAAATACTTGGTTGATATACGGATATACGGTAGGAAAGATCTTTCATTTGAACACTTATTTAAGATTGAAATCTTTACTAGACGTTTCTGGCAAATATCGTTCATGGCATATTAAAATTGTCGACTATAATATTAGGTTATTTAACATTGTTCTGCACAATACGGAGATATATTTAAACAAGTACCCAGCTGAGAAAACCATATTGGACGAGCCGCTAGGCGAATTGTACATAGGAAGAATAGATTGTAGAAATGTACATAGGAAGAATTACGGAAACGTATATTGACCCCCCTTATATTTAAAATATATAAAACGAATGGGAAGGTTTAATCAAGTTATATGTATTGGTGAATGTGAAAGTAGTCCTTCAAATGATTATGTATATATTTAATATATAAAGTAAGCTGTATTTATAAATATTTAGCAAATTATCAATAGCTGTTGTTTTAGTTTATATGTAAAGCGCTACATAAGCGAATTTTTCCGTTAAGTTATTTATTTATTCCACATAAATAAGTAATCTGATCGAATGACATGTTTTGATAATTATCCTCTTCACGCATTTATCAAAGTGTTATCTAAGTACGAAAAAACAAATATCCTGTTATTAAGATTGTTAAATATCACATGTTTTATGTATAAAAACGATTTGACAACATTTTAAAAGAAGGAACATGAAATGGCAGAAACTAGACACCATAGGTTTCAGAGTAACTCTACGATGTCTGAAAAGTATTTGTAGCGTTTTTCGTGTTGTCATGTCGGCGGGGCGAAAACACGTAAACTCAAAAGTAATGTATTTGTCGTGTTTCGTTTAGGCGAGGAGAAAACACAAACACTCGACAGATAAGGTATTTGTCATGTTTTCGTGTTGGCGGTGCAAAAACACGAAAACACGACAAATAAAGGGCGCCAACACGACATATTTATACCCGCCAACACGGAAACTCGACAGATAAATTTGTCGTGTCGGCGCCCTCTAAACGTCGAATTTTCGCGTAAAATTTGTCGTTTTTTTTTTGCGTTTTCGCCCCGCAGACACGACAACACGAAAACACGACAAATTAGGTTTTTGTCGAGTGTTTGTGTTTTCGCCCCGCCAAAACGAAATGGCAGAAATCATCCACCATAGAAACCAATGGCAAAGGGTTTTAGAAGCATTTTCTTTCTTTTCGAACGAAGAATTCAGAATTTATTTATCATTCACTAAAGTTGCATTAGGAGATCTGAGATTTAAAAAAAAAATACAATAGTATGTCTGATGTCAGCTATCGTTTTAAGAATACAAAGTGTATGTATAACAGACCCGGTTCAAGAAATATTTCATTGGGGTGCGGTGAGCAATCTTCCCTCTTGACTGCTGGAAAACGCGCGCGCTGGTGACGTAATTTTGTAATTATAAACGAATACTTAACAGATGTTTATTTACGGAGATAAAAATCATCTTTAAAGAAGGGGTTATTTGTCTTCATAAAACGTAACTTCTTTCATTTGAGATTACAAACATACGTCAATATATACATCTGTTACATACATACTTCTGTTTATAAACATAAACATGTTCGATCAATACATTTTATATGATTTTACTAGAATGATTTGTGGTAAAAGTTATAGCATGTATTTAGTTTCATACCTTAGAAATTAGATATTTCATTAATATTCAAGTTATATGCTGCATATATAAGGGGGGTCAATATACGTTTCCGTCAAGAATAGACTTAGTGACTTATGAGCAATTAACACGATGTACCTATTTTACTTTAATTTCGAGAAAGTTGTATGTATTAGTTTAAGTAAGAGCAAAATTGCTCTTAGACTATTTTTCAAACAAACAACTTGACAAAAAAAATTCTTCAGCAGTTCAATTAACAGATTTTCATAAATCCTTCTAGGCTGCCGAAGCACCTATTTTGGCTTTCCGTCTCAGACCGGATTAATTGTTTGTTGTTAACTGATAGGATATTTTAACAACGGGATTGTATTTAACGAAACACATAGTTCCTGTTTCTCTTTTTTTTCTGTTGATTATAACCACATGGGAACATAACGCCAGATTTATGCCTTTAACACAATCTAAGAGACAAACTGTTCATATTTAAAAGCTTATAAAATCATAACAAACAATTGACTAGGGCTAGTGATTCAACGCCACGGAGTGCAATATTTTATAACTGACTCATCACAATTAACAATAATATAAATGTTTTACGTATTTAAGTAAACATTAATAGACACCTATAGAATTTTCATAAATTTTATATTCTTATTTCAGAACGTAAGATAAGTTGTTTCAAGTAGGAATAAGTGCTCTGAGTTTAATTTTCCTTTGAATCATATGGTTATTTCTTGCCAGTGTTTGATTCACTTTAATTCTAAAGTGGACAAATACACTGAAACCACGCATTTTCTGTATATGAAATAAAGGCTTATTTGGTTAAATAAATTAAGTTTGGACGTATCACGCTATTTCAAAATCATTTTGGCTTCGTGTTATGATTTACACTATTTTTGTCGTTTTTTCTTTCAAAATGTAATACGTTATATTGCTATGAAAAGGAATTAATCATTTTTTTATCTTATTTGTAAAATCAGTCAAAAATATCGACTGGAACTTTGGATTGATGATTAATTGAAACAAACTTCTAAAAATGTCTAAATAATGACTTTCAAACGCCGACAGTTGCAACTGTTGAAAAAAAAATGCAATACTTTAAATTTTGTCTATTTATTCTGTGCATTCTGAAATAGTAACTTTAAAAATAAATATATTCTCTACATAAAAATTATAGGTTTCCATGAAACTTGATTTACTGTAAAAGTTATATTATTACGATCAATTATTATTATATTAAATGCTATATATAGTCGACATTTTAAGTACTTCTTTAAGTAATAATTATTCTGATACAATGTATCATCAAACAGTAAATCGATAGTTCAAATACTTTGAACTTGAGTTGGGTATTTAATTGATATCGTTTACGTTTGTTGTTTGGAACGTAGTCTATGTAACAAATAACAGTACATGTTATATCGAGACAAAAGAGAATCCACTTTATACGTTTAGTGCATACTAGACCAATGTTTCATATTTAACAATTACTACCATGGCATAGTTTATTTAAACACACAATTGAAAATTTAATATGTATTAATGTATGCACTAAGTTCATATAACTTTCCACAATATGAAATTAACTGTTATGTGTTATGGCTAATTATTTTTTGGAGAATTGACTACTACTAAATGACAATTAATTCTGAACGTTGATCTACATACACAATTAATTTATTTATATAGCAAAACAAAATATATTTGATGAAAATAGAACATTTTACTGAAAGATTAGATATATATGTATTTTATGCTTTCCAATAATAAATAAAGTGACGTACTTTTAAATTAAAAGTCCAGGAAAATATTACAGACGGTCTACAATATCCTGAACATTGTTTAATACGACTATCGACCCGGAAGTCAAAATAAGTGTTTTCCTCTCTACCAAAGTACGTTTAATGTCTCACTCCAACAGGCAAATGAGTTCAATTTGTCTCTTTGGAACGCTTAATGATGTTAGGTTCTAATGAACGTTGAAAGTCATCCGTTGATGATAGCACTCTTAAGTACATGTACCAGTTTCCCCGTTCAGCACGATCTGCGTAGAATAGGCTGTCTACTAATTACATATATAAAATTGTTATTTTGACTCTTGCTATATAGTTTTGCAGTTGGATTTTAAAGAAAAGTTTTCCATTTCACAAGAGGTGTACTATGTTCGAACGGAAGGCTACACAGAGTATAATTTGTCTACATTTTTATTGTAATCTATGTTTGATTTGCGATCCACCGATACCCAACATGCAATTTTTGAGTGCAGACCCTTGCACTTACCAGGAAGACTAAGTTTATTCCATTTAGTGTATATTTGTACGCTTTGTCTGTCAGTTATCCAGTGGTTTTCATATAGTTTACTTCGTCGGGGCTGCAGCCGATGAATAAAAGTCAGTTGGTCGCTAGTTTTGTCACTGTGGTTCTCTATATTAAGGTTATGGTGCGGGTAAGAGTGGGGTTGGGTGCTGCGCTTTTGGAACGTGGTTTTTCATGTGGATATTTATCCTTGTTTTATAGATGTGATTCTTAAAGCGTTGGTTTGACAGATCATCATTTCCTTTTGAAAACAACTAAGACACGTTTTTATCCACAAAAGCAAATAAAATATGTTTATGCCATTCTTGGAAGAAGCGGGTGTATATTGTTTAACTCTCTGTCTGTAGACAATCTGGTTTTCGGTCATTAAGTAGAAAATGAAGATATGCACATGCTTTACTCCTTTTTGATACTGAAATGTTTTGAAGGTATCAATTTAGGCACTTCCGATAAACCAAATTAACACACATCTATGTATTTACATAGTCAGCTAAGGTATGTGTGATATTGTGAATATCCTGCCATGCCACGACTTTATGAATGATAATTTTATCCAGCCTTATTCACTTGCACTTTATCATTATCTGACAATTTTTTAGCGAATGCCTTCTAAGAACGAATTCGTGACCTGGACTGACCCATACCACGTGACTGAAGTTTGCAAATCAGACAATAATGCATTATAAATAGCCGCCGGTTTCTTTTTGCCACGCCGGTATTTGGCAAATTCAGCCCATATTTATACGCGCTTTACAAAAATGAAAATTGCCTTAAATTGTTACATTAACCCACCTATTTTAAAGTTAGTATGTTTTGATATGATATCATTATTAGTTTTTTGTAAATCAGTACGAGAAAATTACATTTGCCATGGCAAAAGCGGTTTTGCCATGGCAAATCGGTCTTTTGCCATGACAAAATGTGTTGCAAAATGTGTTGCAAAATGTGTTGCCATGGTAAAATAATTTTGCCATGGCAAGAAAATTCGTGATTTTGATTTTTTTTAATTTTTCTTAAAAAGTTATTTTAACTATTTCTAAACGAATGTATTGGTAGAAATATGTTGTTTCATATTGATAACTCAGTTTGTTTTTTGTTTTTTTGCCATGGCAAAAACTGGCCATGGCAACTTTGCCATGGCAAGATTCTGCCATGGCAATTTTGCCATGGCAAGGTTCTGCCATGGCAATTTTGCCATGGCAAGTTTCTGCCATGGCAACTTTGCTATGGCAAGATTCTGCCATGGCATCTTTGCCATGGCAAGATTTTACTATGGAAGGTTTGCCATGGCAAGATTTTGCCATGGCAATTAATTTATTTTTTCAAATATTTTAAAGGAAGTTTGATAATTTTAGTGATTATGAAATACAATACTGGCAGGAAAAGAGAAGATTTTAGATTTCTTGTGTTGGCACATTTAAATCAGCAAGCACAGAATCTTGCTACATAGATTGTTTCACCATTACTGGGATAAATGCTGGTTGATTTTCAGCGGCAACAAGGAGTTTTTTTACATCCTTGTTTTAACGAATGAAAATGTATGAAATATATTTCTAATATTACATAACAGTCATCGTGTGCCATATATTTTTTCTATTTAGAAAAATACAAATATTACTTAAATTACAGAACATAATATTATTATTATCTATTCATCAAATAAGTAAGTTTCTTTCGTTTATGAAATACGATATTAGTTATCATCATAGTATCTTGATCTTTGATGTTATATATTACTCGAGAAATTTAGCAGGCTTGGATAATCTTAGCCGCGCAAAAATAGAAAAAAAAATATCCGAACAAAACTGTTTAGCGCTTTAAAGGTTTTTTATATACTTGATCTGCATTGAGGTACTTAAGCATTCAAGACATCATACAGCGATTTTAATGACGAATAGACAAAATGTGTATCAGATTTTCCCTTGCACATAGGTTTGTGCAACATATGCTATGTTACAAAAATAAGCATTTTGCAAAACCCGTAGAAAGTCACACACCAGCGGAACCGGTTATAGGTTCGATGCCCGGTCGCGTCATACCAAAGACGTAAAAATGGTGTTAGAAGCTTCCTCACTTGGCGCTCAAGACGGTAGTCTTAGGACTTGTCAGTCCGGTGTCAGTATAATGTTACTGAGTGAGTTAACAGATCACGTTTTTACGGAGTGATATTCTAGTGAGGCAACAGTATGAAGTTGGGCGTTGTGCACACTGCTACATTTTTGTTTATTTTTTCATATAAAGGTGATTTAACTATGTCCAAACGAATGCATTGGTAGAAATATATTGTTTCATATGGATAACTCAGTTGTTTATTTTAATTTGCCTTGGCAATTAAGTTATTTTCAAAGGAAGTTCGATAATTTTAGTGATTATGAAATACAATACAATTTAAGAGGAACAGAGAAGATTTTATATTTCCTATGTTGGCACATTTAAATCGACAAGCACAGAATCTTGCTACAAAGATTATCTCGCCATTGTTGGGATAAATGCTAATGTTAATTTTCAGTGGCAAGGAGTAGTGTTTAACTTCCTTGTTTTAATGAATAAAAATTGAAGAAATGTAATTGTAATATTATATAACGGTGATCATATGACATATATTTTTCTGTTTAGAACAATACATATATTTCTCGAATTACACATATAAAAAGTAAGTTTCTTTCGTTTAATATGAAATACGATATTAGTTATTATCACAGTATCTTAATCTTTGATGTTATATATGACTCGAGAATTTTAGCAGGCTTGGATAATCTTAGCCGCGCAAAAATAGAAAAAAATATCCGAACAAAAATGTTTAGCGCTTTAATTTTTTTTATATATTCTTGATCTGCATTGAGGTACTTACGCATTCTAGACATAATTGTGAATACAGCGATTTTTAATGACGAATAGGAAGAATGTGTATCAGATTTTCCCTTGTACATAGGTTTATGCAACATATGCTATGTTACAAAAATGAGCATTTTGCAAAACCCGTAGAAAGTCACACACCAGCGAAACCGGTTATAGGTTCGATGCCCGGTCGCGTCATACCAAAGACGCACAAATGGTACTAGAAGCGTCCTCTCTTGGCGCTCAAGACGGTAGTCCTAGGACTTGTCAGCCCGGTGTCAGTATAATGTTACTGGGTGGGGTATCATATCACATTTTAAGGCGTAATAGTTAGGCAGCACTAAAGTTGGGCATTGTGCTCACTGCTACAAGTAGACACCGTAGTAAACACAGAAACTATTTTGCGGAAAGATAGATTTGTTTGTTTTGGGTTTAACGCGGTTTTCAACAGTATTTCAATCATGTAACGGCTGGCAGTTAACCTAGCCAGTGTTGGGTACAAACCTGTTCTCCGCAAGTACCTGCCAACTTCCCCACATGAAAAAGAGGTAGAGGACTAATGATTTCAGATACAACTTCTTTTATCAAATCGTCACGGAGAACATTCGCCCAGCCCGAGGATCGAACCTGCGATCCCGCGATTCGTAGACCGAAGCTCTCCCTACTGACTAAGCTAAACGGGCGGGTATGCGGAAAGATAGAGCTCCTCAATTTTAATCACTAATGATTAATCAGATTTTAGATATGGCCGGGTTATTATCATTATTATTATTATTATCATTGTTATTATTATTATTATTGTAAACACGTTCAAATGCGCTTTACATATAGAAATGCAGCCACACAGGGCGCGAAATTCATCCTCTACTTCAGACTCTGAGCGGCCTGACCACAGGGACAGAATGAGATAAAGCCCCAGAAGTGTTAGAGAGAACATATTTAGATAAGGTATGTCCGGCTAACTTAACCTATCTCTTTGCGATTAGAAATTCTGCTATTTAAGGTGTCCAGTGTATAACACTGATTCACGCAAAGCCGTCTCTCCCGGGAAGAACCAGTACAGGCCTCTTAGTTAGGTGGGAGACACTTCAGAGCATCTCAAAAACTTCCAATGCCTGGAATGGAACTCGAACCCTGGACCTCTTGATTGACAGTCAAGCGTGTTACCGCTAGACCACCGGTCCGCCTAGAGCTGGACATAATTTCAGACTGAAATAAAACGAAGGTTATAATTACGTCACAAGTTGGACTATCAGACTGAAATAAAAATGAAAGGAATAGTCACGTTAGAAAGTGGACTGGTTATTCCCTACCTAGCGGGTAAAGATATTATGCAGGTAGTAGATCGCCTTCATGTTTTCTTATCCTTTCCTAAGTTACAAAATATTCACTGTATGACTATGTATCAATGTATATGTTTACTATTTGGGAATAAATATGTTTAAACTAAGAGAGAAAAGCTACAAGTCAGCATTTGTGACGCCATATTTCGCGTCATATTACGAAGTGATAGTGTATGAGTGAGTTTAACTAGACGGCGTGGATGGTAGCATCCATCTCCACTACCGTCCATGAACAGGCTCAATAAATTTTATGAAGAGATATATATCAGAAAAAAATATTCAAGTTTCTTTCTTTTTATGCCCCCGAAGGGAGACTTATAAGTTTTCAACTGTCCGTCCGTTCGTTAGTTAGTTAGTTAGTTAGTTCGTTCGTTCGTTCGTTCGTCACAACGTTAACGTTTTGCATGAAAGCACTTTACACCCAGGACCTTTAAACTTCACAAGCATTTTTCGCACATTTGCACGTAAAACAAGGGCTAAATGAGCATTATTTCACTCGTGCAATGTATTTTACATAAAATAAGATACTCAGCACTCAGCACAAATCAGGACCCATTTTAAATGTCTGCAACCTACATTTTATTGTAGAATATTATCAGTGCTAAATAAAAATGAAAAAAGTGGGGTCATGTTTGATGTAAGAAAAATAATATCAGTCAAGCACACCAACTGAAAAATTACTAGTAGCTGAAAAAAGATACCCCAAATTATACTGATAGTGTATAATTTAAGTTTCCATGAAACATTTTGTCATGTTGTTATTTCATTATCGAAATGCTACCTACATGTCAAGCATAGATCTGTCACGTGATTTTACTCCAAAAAGATGCAAACAGAATAGGAAAAATAGCTCTACAGAGCACAAACATGAGGACTATTTGCATCCGCCATTAGGTAGCAAGGTACACTTAGATGCGAAAATTTTGGGCACGGACAGTCTTACATGTAGCGAGTCGCAATATTGCACTTCCCCTATGAGCAAAATTTGGGTGGCTATTTTATAAATTGCGTGCATGTTTTGTGCTTTTAATTAATGGCAAGATCAGGATTCTCATACAAGAATAAAGAAAGTTATCAAAGCGAAAGGTTTACATCATTCATGAAAAACAGCGTGCCAAAATCATCAATTTTGCACCTTTTGAACAGTCTACAATGATCCCGCTGCAAGAACACTGTCCAATTTTATTGCATTTCTTAATTTAATAGTCCTTACTGAACGTCAGGACATAAACGGAATGGGGGCCCATCCAGCTCGTTTTTTCGGAAAATAACGAAAATGTTCCTGAGTATCAATCAACAAGCACAGAACCCTTCCGTGAATTGAATTTTTCCGCGTAATGGTGTCTCATTGATCATACAAAGCTACCAGCAGTTAGTTTTCCAACTGAAATCAGAATTTTACATGTATCGGCTGTATAAATTTTCTAAAGAATTAATAATCATTATCTCTCACCTTAATTTACAGACATCCAAAATCACGATGTTCTCTTTATAACAAATATTGACGGGGGCCAAAATTCGAAAGTGTACCCTGCTACCTTAAGAGTTTTCAGTTAATGAACAAAAGAGGGTTTTACTTGTTTTGAACTTTTATATGTCTTTCGCCAATTCAACCAAATAAAAATGTTTTCAATAGCCTGAAAAGAAGTCTGTATGAGAGACTCTAAACTTGCCCACCCCTAATGCACAAATTTAGCCAAAATTTACAAATCGTCGCTACGAGACAAAGAACGTACAATACATCCGTTTTTACCATTTTCTGACATGATTTAACGTATTTTGTCATTAGGAATGATATAAGGGCAAATCTGCACCATTTTGCGAAAATAAAATGTCTCCATCCCTTATTTTCTTATTTCATGGGGTCCCCACCGTCCGACCATCCCCCTGATTGACGAACTGCATAGCTGGTGAGCCAAATATGCGCTGTGTGGGTTAATAACGATAAAAATGATGTTTTTACTATACCAGAACCTTGTTACTGGAGCTAGAATCCAAAAAAATCGTATGCGTGTATATTGACTTTTATGCTTTTGTGTGTCCTCACCGTAACATTTTTGAGCTGCTGTGCCGTCAGGTAGCGTTTTAAGTGCCCAGAAAGTTTAGAATATCGAAGAAGATGTTCTAAACTATTTGAAACCGCACAAATTTAAGAGTTCTTTCAAAATTTAATTTTGCTAGATTTTCCTCAAGGTAGCAAGGTACACTTAGATGCGAAAATTTTGGGCACGGACGGTCTTACATGTAGCGAGTCGCAATATTGCACTTCCCCTATGAGCAAAATTTGGGTGGCTATTTTATAAATTGCGTGCATGTTTTGTGCTTTTAATTAATGGCAACATCAGGATTCTCATACAAGAATAAAGAAAGTTATCAAAGCGAAAGGTTTACATCATCCATGAAAAATAGCGTGCCAAAATCATCAATTTTGCACCTTTTGAACAGTCTACAATGATCCCGCTGCAAGAACACTGTCCAATTTTATTGCATTTCTTAATTTAATAGTCCTTACTGAACGTCAGGACATAAACGGAATGGGGGCCCATCCAGCTCGTTTTTTCGGAAAATAACGAAAATGTTCCTGTGTATCAATCAACAAGCACAGAACCCTTCCGTGAATTGAATTTTTCCGCGAAATGGTGTCTCACTGATCATACAAAGCTACCAGCAGTTAGTTTTCCAACTGACATCAGAATTTTACATGTATCGGCTGTATAAATTTTCTAAAGAATTAATAATCATTATCTCTCACCTTAATTTACAGACATCCAAAATCACGATGTTCTCTTTATAACAAATATTGACGGGGGCCAAAATTACCATTTTTTATTCGCGCCATTTTTCTCTTTAGTGTCTGTATGCCTATAAACGAAAGTAGGGTGTTTATTCTGCGGACCGCTGTCTGAAATGCGGCGATATGAGGGTACCTGACTTCATTTAACTTGCATTTTACTGCATACTATTCAACACCCCCTTTTTCTGTTTTGTTGAAGCAAATGTATGGATTTTTGTGGAAAAATAGGTCTACGACAGAGTTAAAATCTAAAAACTGTATCAAAATTGTTTTGATGTAGCTGAATTTTATATGAAAAAAAGAACATTTTTATTGGTATATAGCCAACACCAGACATGGAAGTGTGACCTATTTGCCCTCGAGCCAGCCACTCATTAAGAACTAAATAGGTATGTATTTAACAGATGTTAGATGTTAAAACAAGGGTTATCTTATCCTAGAAAAAAATCTACAAAAAATTGATTTATTTCAAGTGAAATGATGCTGTTGCGCCGACATTTTCGAAACACAGGTTGATACGAATGTTACATGATTGATTCTTTAATACTTGTTCTATTTACATATTACTCTTTAACAGCTCAATCACTTTTTCCTTCGTCATAGATAACACTTTGGCTATAAATGCATATTTAGTAGTCTTTTATTTTCGCCTGAGAATCGTTTGGACAAAATATTTTCCGTTGTAAAATATTTGTAGTACTACTTTTCAAAAAAATATATACGCAATACAAGCTATTTACTTTAAGTTAGCATTACTAAAATATTGAAAATACGTTTGTACCGTATACGGAAAACGTTTTATCGGTCTTTTCTATTTGAAAATTACACTGCTGACGTATCATGTTAATAAATAAAAATGACTATATTTCATAACATATAATATACTTTGCAAGTAGATAGTTACTTGATAATCAGCTTTGCTACACATTGTGAATTATAATATCTGTTTCTTTCCGTATAGCCAAACTAGTCTGTTATATCCATTATAGATTATATCTGTTTCTTCTTAAATAAAAATACGATATACCCACTGTCTCGTATTTTGAAGACTCACACAATTATATATTAATATATAAATTTTTAGCCATATGCAATAAAGAATTGATATAATGCAACATTTTAAGTAAATTGTTTTCGGAGCGCCTGAGACAGCCGTAGAAAGCAGAGAATTTTATTACCAATCAATATCTGTTTGCATGTTTATCGCTTATTAACTCCTTTTTATTAGTGGACTAGGGGTGATCATGTAATTTATTACAGCGGAAACACTGCATTTATGTTAACAGCCAAATTCCCAAATATTTTAATTACATACAGATGTTGTCAGATACAGTCAGTATGAAAATAGAAATATTTTATTTAAACATGCTTACCCTTTACGTTATTTGACAAATGTACCTGAATGCAGATGAAGAATATAAAAAAAACTTTAAAGCGCTAAACATTTTTGTTGGAATATTTATTTTTCTATTTTTGCGCGGCTAAGATTATCCAAGCCTGCTAAAATTCTCGAGTCATATATAACATCAAAGACCAGGATACTATGATAATAACCAATATTATATTTCATAAACGAAAGAAACTTAACTATTTGATGAATAGATATGTTCTGTAATTTAAGTAATATTTGTATTGTTCTAAATAGAAAAATATATGGCACACGGTCACTGTTATGTAATATTACAAAACAATACATTCATTTTCTTTCATTAAAACAAGGAAGTAAAAAAATACTTCTTGCCGCTGAAAATCAATCAGCATTTACCCCAGTAATGGTGAAACAATCTACGTAGCAAGATTCTGTTCTTGCTGATTTAAATGTGCCAAGAAATCTAAAATCTTTTCTGTTTCTGTCAGTATTGTATTTCATAATCATTAAAATTATCAAACTTCCTTTAAAATATTTGAAATTTTTTTATTGCCATGGCAAAATCTTGCCATGGCAAACTTACCATGGTAAAATTGCCTTGGCAGAAACTTGCCATGGCAAAATTGCCTTGGCAGAAACTTGCCATGGCAAAATTGCCATGGCAGAACCTTGCCATGGCAAAATTGCCATGGCAGAATCTTGCCATGGCAAAATTGCCATGGCCAGTTTTTGCCATGGCAAAATAAAAAAAAACTGAGTTATCGATATGAAACGACATACTTCTACCAATACATTCGTTTGGAAATAGTTAAAATCACTTTTAAAGAAAAATGAAAAAAATTTGCCATGGCAAAATCACGAATTTTCTTGCCATGGCAAAATTATTTTGCCATGGCAAAAGACCGATTTGCCATGGCAAAACCGCTTTTTCCATGGCAAATGTAATTTTCACGTACTGATTAACAAAAAACTAGTAATGATATCTTATCAAAACATACTAACTTTAAAACAGGTGGGTTAATGTAACAATTTAAGGCAATTTTCATTTTTGTAAAGCGCGTATAAATATGGGCTGAATTTGCCAAATACCGGCGTGGCAAAAAGAAACCGGCGGCTATTTATAGATAATTTATCAAATTGAAAGATTTATGCAACACTCTGCCTGACTGGATATGGGTGTCTATGTACTACTCTGCTGCGTGTGCAACGCTGAGTGAAATGACAGAAAAGCTGAATTACGGTCTGCGTATCACATTAATAAGGTTGTGATTAGCCGACCGATTAAAGTAGTGACTTCCAGACCACTGCTGTATTTATTCCTCGTACTAGGATTAACAATTCGGAAACAAAATTGCACGCATACGAAACCTTTGTGAAAAATTAAAAGAAAGCCATTTAAATTGTTAAAGTGTGGTGTTTAGTTTTGCTATTTTAAAAGTGTCAGATAGATGAAACACAAATGATATGAAAATGTCAGTAACTTCTTGTCATATTACAATTCACCGATCATCTATTTTTAAAGATACTTCTTGTTTTACATTAATGATCATTCCCACAAACGTGTTAAAATAATCTTACCAAAGCCTGTCATGTTGTTTATAATTGTTTATGTTCCGTGTCATTAAATGCTGTGCATATTATTATTCTTCTTTATACTTCCATCTCGGTTGCATCTATTGCCAATAAACCAGTTATACTTTGAGGGGTACCATTTTACAAAGTCTTGGATATTTATACTTGGCAAGCACCACCAGTTGTTTCCCTTACTTTGTTGGTCCTGCTTGAAATATAAACTCATGAATGTTGTTTCCTGGGTCGACATGTTTGTTATTTATCATTATAATATTGGCCAGCAACGTATCGACATTTTCATTGAACATGTTGAATATGTCCGACATATTCAGCCCCGTATGAAAAAGTTTGCAAGCAATAAATTTTCATTATATGATACATTGGATGAATTGGTGCTCGGTCCCGTTCCGGTTGCCGATTATTACATGATGTATTATCTTAGCCTCAGCCATATGTAAGGAGAAAATAATTTAGCAATCCGTTACATTTTGCTCATCCACAGGGAACATAAATATAAATTATCCCCCTTTCTTCAGCATATCGACTCATGATAAATGTCCCCTATCTCTTAACTCGCTTTTCAATAAAGATACGTCTGCCACCATACATTTTGACTGGTTTTGCTGCAAATAAGAAAACAGTTTATGAAACAAAAGAATTTAAATCATCGAGTAATTTTGCAAATTAAAAGAAAATTTGAACTATTTAAAATAACCTTTAAAACAGAAGGATATCTTTTTAATTTGAAAATCAGATGAACTTTCTATGAGTTGAAAATTGCCACACACACCTGGTCAACACTTACACAATAGCAGTTTCGCTATATTGATTTGATTTTAAGGAACAGACACTGAAAACTGAAAATTACTGTTTATTTTGATTTACAGATTCCTTATTAAAACTGTTTCTAGTCATACTTAAAGATCACAGCTAATGCTGTTGACAACTGACTGACAGTGTGCAGAATACCATTTAGAAATTATATGCACTCGTATAAGCTGGTATCTTTTTCTTTAGTACATGTTTTTCTGACAAATAAATTGGTCGTAAGTAGCATTATTATTTACGAAATGTAATACAATATTTGACATATATGACTTTGTGTTCAGGTTATGGATTATACAATGCAGCCTCCAAAATGTATAGGTCAATAACATATCGTACATTACATATAGGAAATATGTCTTAATGAACGCTTCCCCTTAGTTATTGGCAATCAGTATATCTGTCAACACTATTGTGTACAAACTGATTTTTTCTAACGTTGCTAGAAATAAGTGCGATAATAACGACTTTGACTTACACTTAATAAAATGTATATAGTCACATTAAAAATCATACGCTTTCTTCGTTAATTTTCAGGTACGTTCAGTAACTTTGAAAATGAGTATTGTCCAACGTACAAAATGCCTTCAAGTTGAACCATGTCAGACGAAATTTAAAAAGTACCATTTTTACAATTTTTTTGTAGATTTCCCTAAAGAAATTTGAGAAATACAATTATTACATTTTCTGTAGAACTTTTTTTCGTTTCAAAATTTTCTAAGAAATTTGCGCTAATTGAAAAACAAAATGACAATGCTTAATAAAATTAAAACCGATTTTTTTTGCAAGCCTTCATGATTGTTGAAATTAGAGACAGATACAATTGAAATAAAGAAACTTGAAGTTTCTTGTTTTTATTAAAGATGATACAAATTAGAAAAAAATAGAAATAATTTAACGATGAATGAGTCAAAATTAGTCTAAAAACTGATTGAATACTTTTCACTTTACTGTTTGCTATTATAATGTCACATATGCACATGGATTGATAAGTGGACAATATTCTTGTCGGTTATCGAACACTTTCTCTTTTTTTTCAATTTCTAAGTAAGTTAAATTTCCGTCAGTTATCGTTTAAAATCGTTCACTTATAGTGGATAAAGCTTTAAAATGTTATATGTCTTTTACACTTTGCCAAGATTGAGTGGGTGGGGACAATTGTTATATATGACATATATTTTTGTGTAATTTGTACTGAAATGTTTTATGTTGCTTTTTTGTCTTCATACACCTTCACTGTCATTCAAAAAATATTGATTTTAAGAAATTCCATTTTTATTTACACATAATTGATTAATATTGATACCGTTTAAACACTCACATACTTACTGCTCTTGAACATCTCGCCTCTAGTGTTCTATGAACGTGATGTTAAAATTTATAGACTTCTTATAGTTCAGATAGCATTTGAATTGCAGCGCTTTTTCTAGACAACTACGGCATAATCAAGTAGTACAACGTGGTTGCAAAATGCTGAATATACTGATAATTAATTAACTATTTCAAGTTTAAAGCGTATTCTCTCAAAAATCTATGAAATGTGAGCACTGTGAAAGTAACCAGATTATCAAAATGTTGTGCAGATGGGAGTACACCTTTGTAATGCTTTTGAAATAATGTAGAAAATCAACATTCTTCTTGCCTTTTCAACAGTATCAATTACATTTTTACCGACTTTATTACTTTTCAGTGTCATGCTAACATTTTATGCCAATGTTGATGGATTCGAAGTGAACATAAAGTTACATCCCCATTGTGGGCGAGTAATCTCAGATCAATTAATTTGGCACTATTTTATCATATCACTAACTCATTTTGCAACATTCTTCTTTATTAGTCATGTCACGTGACATCTGTTTCATACTTATTTTCTACAATGATGAGCGACAGCTTTAGTTTGAAGTCGGTTGTGATAAGTTAAAGGTGCCCGTTTGACCTTCCGTCAGGGTTATGCCCGTCAAGACGTTATTAACAATGACTGTAGAGTTACTTTAAATTTACTGATGAGTACGCAAAGTCATTTCCTAAACCAGTTCGAAATGATTTCTAATTATATAGAATATCAATACAGAGAATATGTAAATTCCATTGATGAACTCATTTATGTTTACTTGACGAAGCTTTCATTAGCAAAAGCTAAAACATTTGTATGAATCGTTTTAAAGTCTCGTGATTGTGAACACACTGCAATAACCCTTACTTGCCACTTATTTTAACACATAACACAATTATATATCTTCAGCGTGTTTAACTATAATTGAATGTGCAGTTTTGTTTGTTTTTAAAGTCAATCAAAAAAGATTACAGAACAGTTTACAGTATTCGTTTTTAATTTGCTTAAACACCATACTACTCAAATGTTTCTGTAATTAGTTTTACCAAGTGTAGCTTAAAATACTGCTACCGACGTACATAGGCATATATTAATACAATACTGTTATTAATCCCTTGGTATCTCTTTAATTATATCACTTCGGAACGGTCTATTGTATCTTCCATATTTATTAGTCTGAGGGGAATGTAATTGTGAAATCAATAGTAACAGTATTACAAAGCAAACAACATTCTAGACAAACTTTAGTATAATTACGCTAGAAATCACGGATATCTCATAAATGATATAGACCGGAAACTTTTCCGGACATAATATTCAAACATCATCAGTTTTCTGCTTGGATGTAACATGCTTTCATCAGAATTTTGTACTTTATTCAGTCTAAAATGTTTGCAAGATTGTGAAACAGTTGGTTCTTTTTATGTAATGTTTAGTTGTATTATATGATTAAATCCTGAGTAACATATTATTGATAAAGCCTCGGAATGTCCTGATTTAAAATGTGTTCTTTGTAAGGCAGTGTTTACACGTGTATGACCTCCAAAAAGTAATCCAATGCCTGTAAATTCAACAACTTTTAAATAGATACTGCATTTTTGTAATGATTTTGCCTTTCGGCACCAAAGGTTTTGATCGTTCTACAATGAATCAAACTCGGTCGCAGTGCAACGCTTAAATAAGTTTATAACTACAAAATGATAGATGTTCATCAAAATGCAAAAGTCTTGGCCCAAGCAAACTAATTGCTTACATTTTTCTACTTTTGTTATTCTAATAAGTTTTGGAATTATAAGAAAACGATACCCTAGTCCTGGTTTGTTTTGAAACCACGGAATGTATATAATTTAGCTCAAACTTTTGAGAAATTAAACCTTTATTACTTCCCTTAACTTAGAAAGAAGAAGAAAAAAAACTTCAGATAAAGCTTAATAGTTATACAAGAAGAGAATTCAGTTTTGTAACGTAAGAGTTTGGGAAACTATGGACGTCATGACTTTAATGATGCCTCTTATTTTTGTCCAAAACTATGCAATTCAATTTTCAATTTGATCAACTAATTCACAACAGTCATCAGAAACATTAAAAACTAACTTAACAACATGCAAGTAACCGCGAGTTACCGTAAATAAACGGTTTTGAGAAAAGACATAGCAACTGTGTTCGCTCGAAGTCAGTCAGAACCTAAAAGGGTAGAAGACATTGATGAAGCTTCAGACATTTGTGAGTTTTAAAGTGACATTACAAACCAAACTAGTACATCATGTTGTTATTGAAAGCTTGAAAATAAAGACTTGCGTTTTTCTATAACGCAACATTATAAAAAAACTGATAATCCACTGTAAACTCCCTTTTGCTACATGGATAAAAGATTACCAGTATATTGACAATACTTTGTGTTCAGATGAAGCGAATTCCTATCTTGATGCTCAAGAAAATAAACGTAATTGTAGATTTTGGAAATCGACAATAACATGCATTCTCAAAGGGTAACGGTATGGGCTGCAACAAGTTTGTCCATTCAAGGATAATGATGTCAATAGCGAACTGTCTTTTTACCAGCACTCAGACGAAAAAGTGTTGAGATTAAAAGAATGGTGCACCCCATACAGTTCGTTTCTTATAACACATTAACATATTGACACTTGACCCCTCGGACATTTTATTTTTGGGATACTTAAAAGATCGCGTCTTTAATCCCTAACGTTATGACATGCATGCACAGGTGTAAACAAAACGTAATTTTAGTGAATCGGTGGACGGTACATTTTGTTGTAAAAAAATATATTCCGTACATGTGTTCTAGCTTGGCCTTGTGAAATCACGGAGCCCATTCAATGGTCTTTGATACTAAAGTCCTGCTTAATGTTGCCCTATTCATTTCGTCTCACGAAAGACTCAGTTCAAACATATCTGCTATGACTTTGTTTGTGTGCGTTCTACGCTTTCAAAAGATTTTCATAAAAATTAGTCCTGCGTAATGTAGCTATGACGGCCAGGGAAGGTTACACTACGTATTTTCTCCCATGAACAGACTAAGTTCAAATATATCCGCTAGCTATGAGTTTATTTGGTTGCGTTCTACTATCACCAAAACGATTAGGCTTTAGTTATTGCGTTTTTTAGATAATAGAAAAAGAAAGTTATCATAACTTAAAAAGCAAACATACAATTTGAACATACACAATTACGATACGGGTGTAAACACAGGAACACGAATATTAAAAGTAAACAAGAACACAGAAAATGACAATTCGCTCAAAAATAACTCGGTAAAACAAAGCCTTGTAAAATCATTTTCTAAAACAAAATAAATTCGGTTTATTTCAGGAAAAACATACATAATTTTGAGGACAATGTAAATAAAAGTCTGATGAATTTCTAGCAAGGTAATGGTAACAAAGGACATGATATGTTAACCACAGAAGCACGCGTTTCAAGGGCATTGACAAACATACACATTTATCCATTTCCTTTTCAGAGAGGTGAAGAGTAAGAGAAACACCCTGACAAAAACAACTAACAAACGTCAAAGCAGTCCAAATATTTGATTATCTTACTGAATATATCGTAAAATTGTCATGGCACAGAAGCTGTAATAAATCACCGAAACAAGTCCGGTTGTGATAGGCCTTGTCACATAAGTGCATATATATTATTAAATCGTAAAAGGAAAATATGAATTACGATTAATAAAACTTGGCAAATTATTTATGCAACTAATGGCAACTGTAACCGCGCTGAAAAATATGTAATATACTTGTTCCGTTCTTGGAAGTCCACATCCTTACAACACACTCTAGCAAATCCAATTTACTGATGTGTTATCCAGTTTTTATCTTGCAGTGTAAAGTAAGTGCGAGGCTTCAGAGGTGTGGCGGCGCGACATTTGTAAAGAACGTAAATGGAAGAGAGTTGTTTATGGTTGTCACATGTCACTTGAGCAATGCCCAGAGGAATATATATATATGTCTTTCCGGACGTAAATTCAGGCAATACAGTGTATGGTATCTATATTTTCACTCTGATAAGACTGAGGTATGACAAATCAGAAATTACAATAAATGTTCTCCATTCTTCGATACCGGTATGGAAATGCAGTGATTGCTTTTTCACACTAAACATGCTTGAATTGTGTAACAACCTTTTCCATCAAAGTAACACAAGAGGTTCATAAAATTTATTTTCAAAATATTTTTGAAATAAGATATCAAGTACTCATTAGCTATGATCCTCATTCTAAATATTCTAGTTTGTTTAGCTTTGCCTACAGTTTCTTTTTAATAGGACTCTTCCATTATTTTAACTGGGGATCATATGCCGCTTTTCTTGGAATTATACTCTACTCATTGAAGGGTCCATGTGCAACTGTTTAGTTTTGCTCAACATTGTGCTAGAGAGCATGGGCGGTAGCATGCATTTCCACTACCGCTAGTGAAAAGACTCCATCAGACAGAGCCTGCAGCATTTCTATATTTGTCGTGCTACCTGTGAATTTCCACCTTTTTTATATTTTACATGTTTTTCTTATTCTGTCATATACTTGTATCCATCTTTAACTCTACGGTTTAAATGTTATATCTTGAGTACGATGTTTATTCCAGTATTACGAATAAAGGAAATATTTTGTTCGAGGTATTAATACATGCACAAGTTTTCCAAAAATCGAACACATCCGCTGGTAAGATTGAGTGCCATCAGAGATGATAATATTACAATAAGTTATATCATTCGTTAAGAATATGTAAATGCCTGTCATATTAATCAGTGATAAATATACCTTATAGCTGTCTTAACTGTGGCCTCTTGCAGTTAGTGTACATATGATGTTTGGTATGTTCTGATAAACACTTTCTGAAATATAAAGGACAATCTTCGTTTAAGATCCGAGTGGGCACGTCGTCACGTAAGCAGAACGAGAAACGAGGCAAAAAGATCAAACTCGATTTTTATCTCTCTGAATAAATAGAGAATAACTGAATTAAGGCTACAGAAAGCTTTTAGCGACGGAAAACATTTGACAGTTAAATGTTATCTAACAATTTATTGGACTGGTCTTTTTATCACGTTTAATATTAACCAAATGGAAGCCTTTGAAAAATCATATCGAATAAGTTTTGATTAATTAACGGAAAGCATAGCACAAAGAGGTACCGTACATTATTAATATTATTTCGGGATTAATTTTCGTGGATTCCATGGTTGAGTCAATGCACGAAATTAATTCCATCCTAATGATCCCTAAAATCCCTTTCATTTTATGTTCAAATGTCGAAATCCTCTGATTTATATCCTAAAGAAATAGTCGTTTTGGCCAGAGCAACGAAATATGTGCAAACAAAATTAACTGAATACATTGCATGCATATCTCACTTGTTTAAAATACGTTTGGAAAAGCCAGTGTGTTTTGATTTGAGTTACCATGGCCCGCCCAAATGTAATTGATTCATTTAAGTCAAAGAACTAAAATGATATTATACGTTCTTTATCGCCTCGCATAACGTAATATAGATGCGGTTTATTTAAATCACCTGTGTTCTTTTCTTGATTGATGAATGATTCAGCTATGCATGTTATGTGCCAACAATTTAATTTAATAACGGTTACGATTAAGTTGAGTCATGTCCGATTCAAAACAACTTGTTTCAACTCCAAGGTGCCGCTTTGCCACTGAATGTTTTTAAGGCGTTACCTCCCTTGGTACATTATTTGTACGTTTTCTCGCGTTTGTTTAATAGTTGCATATATAACTATATATTAAGCATTACTTGTGGTTTCCGTTTGCAGAGAAATGCCAATTTTAAAGTTGTCTGGCTACGTTTGGTCAGTATCTTTTTTACTTAGAGGTGATTGCTGTCAGTGTGATATTAACTTTTCATACAATTTATTTCATTGTTTTATAGGGGATTGAAATACTTTATTTTATACATGCACCTCGATGTTTTTATGAAAAAAATTAGATTTAAATTTATTAACAACTGAATATTCTCATCAAACTTGGAATACAGACATATTATAAGGTGATACATAAAACATTAGCTTAATATGGGATGTTGTATTAGTCTTTAAGGCTGGGACAAAAGTTGCACAGAATATTCATAATCATATATAAAATAACAATGTCGTTTAATTATTGTATGGTGCATCGAGCGGGATATCTCCTAAATCAAATCAGTTTTTTACCTACAATTATTTTAATCATAAACTTTTAACGCAGAATTAAATTAGTTATTTTAGTTAGTTGTTAACTTTGTAATATCTTATTTCAGTTTACAGTTGTTAACAATTTTCAATACCTTCAAAATATTTAATCAGCATTTAATAAGAACATAATATGCAGTGAGGGCAATGGAACAAATATCAACAAATGTTATGCATGAACATAAAAAAATATTTTTGTCATCTTTCAAACAGTTATTTATTACCTGATAACTATTTTTGCGAAGTACATAAAATTCGCAAGGTTGAAAATAACTGACAAAGCGGTGGGTTTCCTAATAAAAATAATAAGGATAGAAATATTTTCATTCCTAATTTTCGATATAACGTATATACTAGGTGGAAGTGAAATTCAGTTTCCAGTTTTTATGCCCCCGAAGGGAGGCATATAGGTTTTGAACCGTCTGTCCGTCTGTCGGTCTGTCAGTCTGTCGGTCTGTCCGCAATTTTCGTGTCCGGTCCATATATTTGTCATCGATGGATGGATTTTCAAATAACTTGGCATGAATGTGTACCACAGTAAGACGACGTGTCGCGCGCAAGACCCAGGTCCGTAGCTCAAAGGTCAAGGTCACACTTAGACGTTAAAGGTCATTTTTCATGATAGTGCATTTGTGTCCGGTCCATATCTTTGTCATTCATGGATGGATTTTCAAATAAATTGGCATGAATGTGTACCACAGTAAGACGACGTGTCGCGCGCAAGACCCAGGTCCGTAGCTCAAAGGCCAAGGTCACACTTAGACGTTAAAGGTCATTTTTCATGATAGTGCATTCGTGTCCGGTCCATATCTTTCTCATCCATGGATGGATTTTCAAATAACTTGGCATGAATGTGTACCACAGTAAGACGACATGTCGCGCGCAAGCCCCAGGTCCGTAGCTCAAAGGTCGAGGTCACACTTAGACGATAAAGGTCATATTTCATGATAGTGCATTGATGGGCGTGTTTTGTCCATATCTTTGTCATTCATGCATGGATTTTAAAATTATTGGGCATGAATGTGTACCATAGTAAGACGACGTGTCGCGCGCAAGACCCAGGTCCGTAGGTCAAAGGTCCTAAACTCTAACATCGGCCATAACTATTCATTCAAAGTGCCATTGGGGGCATGTGTCATCCTATGGAGACAGCTCTTGTTGCATATTACATGATTAAGAGATTTTTAATTAGAAAACGGTATAAAGATAAAAGATAAAGTTCTAGTTTCAGTATAAAGATCAAACGAAGACACTCTCTTGCTTCTCTCTCAGTCCTCATTTTACCAATCATTCACCTTTACTTCCCAGAACACACGTATATAATAAAAGCTAAGAGGTAAAAGCTAAATGAATGAATTTTAGAAACTATTTTGCAATACTAAAAACAAATCATAATGAAGGGCCCGGTTGCACAAACTAATTGACACTAGTTAAATTCATAAACATTCTTTCTTGACATATTTTGTGTAAAGCAGCTAAGATAACTTCACGTATGTATAATTCAAGTATGAATAGATGCAGTATTTATTTTCCTCTTCTTAGTACAGCTGAACTGTTTTATATCTAAATCCTCTAATATATATGTGGAAGCATTTGTCAAAACTAGCCATCTAATGAAAAGTAACACGTGTTTGAATGCCTAAACGAGACCGTTGTAAAATGTAAGCTTCATTTTGACTGTATGTTTATCAAAATGTGTTTCATCTTGAGATACACTAATTTCATTAATATTGTTATCTAATTAAGTACAAAATATAACATTTGTTTTATATAATATCAGGGAAATATAAGGATGGAGCCATGGTTCTTCTCTTTCTATGAAAATCAGCGCCAGACTCTAACGATTCCACACATGCAATAACGTAAAATGTTAATGATTGTCACGTACCATTTGAGTAATGCCAAGGATTTGTATGGCATTTCAAACACGTAATTCATTAGCAGACTTTATGTCATTCCATGTATATTATTAAAGGTATTCAATAATTAAGTATAAATTGTAAATATCTGAAAGGCACAATGCTGTGATGTGGCTTTTGAAGATTTTAATACAAGACCTATACATTTCTCTTTAAACATTTTAAAATAATATTCCATTATATGAGATAGAAACAAGCAAATTGTTATCACAAAAAAAATACGTGATAGTAATATATTAACTTTAGAAAGTAAGAAAACAATACCGTATTAATAAGCTTAACTAAGTAAAATTCACGAGTAGCAAAATAATTCTAAACCAATGCAAGAAGAAGCGTTTATGTCTGTAAGTAATCTGAACATGCAGTTGTAACCATGTTCCAAATGAACCAATCTTGAACGTAACAATAACATGAGATATGTGTCTATCGGTTTGAGTGTTTTAAAATCTCTTTGTTTCATAAATTAATGCCGCACCTTGGGGTACAATATTCTGAGTAGAGTTAAAAGACTGTAATGAAAAATAATTGCACTTGTAGGTTAATTATCCTCTGGTTTGTCACGATCGGCGTGATAGGTTTTTCTATCAATAAAGTATATTCTGCGTTGAAATAGGGATTCTTTGTTTATGTATAGAATCAATTAATGTTGTGACCTTCTTTCCGACATATAGCACTATTTTTCATATAAACAGCACGACAGCCGTATTAACATCGTATGAAATGATTGATGTTCCAATTACGGTTTTAAACATGAAACTTACATGTACTTTTACGAAATGATAAAGCACATCGAAACCGACAAACAATTCGTTTATCGGTTGTTCCATACACGAGTACTTAGTATAACTAGTTAAATCACTAACACCAGAATCATGATCTGGTCGCATTTAAACATATATTAAAATATATAAGCATTATATTACCTTCCTATGACACATATTTTTATTTTCAGAGGACTCCTGTCAACCGAAAACATTTCATGATTATTTCTTTAAAGATTATATATAGAGGTACAGTACACAACACATATATTAATATCGGCAAATAAATTTGACCGTGATAAAGAACAAATATGACAAGAACGCGTGCCGATTTGGTATAAACGTTCTTAGTTGTTACCCTGAGACCGATCAAGTATTTTGTACCTTTGAAACACGAAAATGATATATCAAAAATGAAAACACAATAGAAATAAACAGAAGCTTAGTCTTCTCTGATTTCTTTGTTTAAATTCAGTTCGGTTTAATGATCCAAATTTTAAAAACTGAAGTCATGCAATCCCTATGACTAAACACGTGTTCTTTAGTCTTACCGATTCCAAGCACTTTATCACATGATGTTTGCCTTTTCTGTTACTCACACACACAATTGTAGATTCTTTAAAACATAAAGTGACTGTTGAACACGGATACTTTGCATGAATCTAAATGATACGTGTACTTTTCTGGTGCGTATGAGTTTAATGATTTCTTCAAAATATTGACATATTGTTTTCTTGACACTTAATCCCTAATGTGATAAACATTTCTTTGCAGCATCTGCATATTTAGATAATGCAGCTTATATACTGTTTGATATCATGACAACAAAAGGAAATCTGGTAACAGCAAATAGCCAATACTTCTCTTGCGGCTCCAGAGTTAACGTATTGATGATGCGATATCAGGCGGTTCCAATACCGGCTTCAATATAAACCCTTTTTGTTTTATTTGGAATCAAATACTGTTAAACGCATGGTAAGATAAACACGATATCACATGTGTTTAAGGAGAACAAAACGTATATGTTATGATGTGAAATAGACTTTGGTGGATTTAATATTTTAGGGATTTTTTTTCAATATTCTGGGATAATATCAGGTACACAAACACTTTATTCATCAATAAACGGTAAGACTTGATTGAAATTGCAAATATGCGAAACAAATTAAGTTTTGCTGGCTAAGTAAGCTATGACTGTCCTATCCAATGAAAATTTTTAAATTGCTCGCCACAACACTTTTAATATTTTACATTAAATCTTAAAGTCGTTAGATAATTTTTCTGTCCACAGGTTAAATAGAAAGTGATTGTAATTACATTTATAATATGCCTTTGCTGCAGATACGATGCTATCTCAAATCCCATCAATTTTAATAACACAGAACATTGCTTGAGTAAAATAGATAAAGATATAAAATAAAAGAGAAAATATTACTCAAATAACTGAGACTAATTATTTCAAATCGCTAAATTGACTAATTTTCTGGCACAGTTTTATTTTCGTATTAACTGTTGTATCACCTATTAATAATGACTTGCTTTAAATTGATTCAACATTTCCGTTTCATTTTGGACTTTATCATTATCTGAATGTATTACAATAGCCCTGCTTGGAATTTTCTGCACATGTCACTTAATCTGATGCTTTCTGAAAAACGTTTTCAAATAATTTTAGTTACGATAATGCGAATGAACACTCAACATTATGCACTTATAACTAGCATGCTACACAATAATCTTATAACTCTTGTTCATAACGAACAAAAGTTATAAGATTATTGTGTAGTTTAGGAAGTAGCAATATAAATGAAAGTAAATCAAATCAGAGAGAGCAAAGAATACGAATAACGGATTCGAATTGATTTTATTGCATTACATAAATAATACCTGTAGTTTAAAATCTTAAATCCCTAAATCATACTAGTACAGAATCCAGGAATACTAGCTAGGTCAGCTGCCCGCCGTTACATTACTGAAATACTGTTGAGAAACGGCGACAAAACAAACAAACAAACAAATCTAGATATAGTTTTTCTTTATTTTCTTGATCAATAATTCAATTCGTTTTCATCAATTTTAAACAAAGTAATAAACTGTTTATAAAGCATTTTCTTTTAATAGGCTTCTCTATAGAGACGGTACCTAAAGCTACGTATTCAATGACAACAAAAACAAATCAAATGCAAAACTGAAAGCGCATAACGCTTTTCTCACACTAGAAATATTTTAACATAGCACCGCGCAGTAAATACGGGAACTTTAGACAGCGACATCGGCTTCGTTGTTTTTGTGCAGTAGCTAAAGAAAGGTGATTGTCATTGCTTTTCACTTAACATAAAAAACGTTTGCATTTTATCAACAGAAGTTTCTGTAACAGTAGATTCTGCAAGGTAAATGCTGTTCCGAACGCCTCGGTCAATATGCAAATTAGGTACATTTGTAAACACAAGGTGCGTGTCATAAAAAGTGAAATAACGTCTTTCGGCACAGTTTTTGGTATGGCTTTTGTGCGACCATCAGATAGAATGTACATTTTTATATCGCTCTGTTTTAACGAATTTTGTAAAATGTTGAGGGATTCGATGTCGTAAAGTTCATATAGTCTGTTTATATTTTTCTCACGAATAATGCTTTCTTTCATATGATATTACCACACCTGTAAATTATTGGCAGTAATAAATAAAATAAATTGTCTTTGAATAAATTCGTTTGAATATGAAAATTAATATAACGTTCAATTTTTTTGTTGGAATGATTGTTCATAGATCTTGAACTAAACTATATTTTTGGGAAACACATCCGAATCTATGCATACTTTGTTCACATAACTAAATAGTCCTAGAAGAGTTATCTGCCAATGGCTTCACTTTTCCAGGTAGGAACAAATTTTTCGGATTAAATATTACCTTTCAGCATGAAAACTGAAGTATGAAAGTGAAACCAATGTATAATTGAGGTACTCCGGTATTAAGTTTTTCAACAGAAAGTAATATCAGATGTAGTTTGATTTTTTAGGTACCATCTCTATACTCTATGTGGTTAGCTAAACATAATATAATAAACCGAATACTCAAGATCTTTATATAAGTCTTGTTCTGAATTTTTACCTCAAAAGTGAGTGGATGGGGTGTCTGATCATTCATACAATTATCATCTTCTCACATACTAGTGTTGTAGATTTAACTATAACACATGTAACATTCTTGTTTCAATATGGTGTGTAGGATTCGATAACTTGTAGCGTCAAAATACAACTTAGTCATAAACAGGAATCCTATGACGCAATTATCATATAGCCAAATGCCGTTGAAGAAGCCCCCATTGACACTGTGTACGTATAGTAAGAAATCTAGCAATATTTTGATAAATAAAATGATAGCATTATGGTCTTCGTAAGAGATAACGACATTAAGAGTTACCTAGACCTGCATGTTCCAATAATAGAAGTACAGTCTAATCTGAATTAGATTGCCAAAATTTTATATCAGAAGGATATCACGGGTTGCTCAATGAAATGATAAATGGCAAATGTAATGTAGTGCGATACCACTGATAAACAAGCTAGTCCTTCTATAAATTAAAAAAAAAGTTTCAAATTGTGCAGTTTCGCTGATTTTAAATCGGAATTAGACATTTTAGAAGACTCATAACGGAGGTTTTGGGGCATTTGCGACGTTCGTGACGTTATCACTGATAACTTTCTGTTGCCAAGACGACGGAAAAATAAATAGGACCCATAGTGCTGTAGTGCTATAGTTGGACCAAGTTTCATCAAAATCGGAAGGAATGTCATATTTGACGAATAACGTACCGACCCTCCTTGATATAGCATGACCCTGTCTAATGCAAAAATGACCGAATTTGTGATATACCGGTCACTGTCGCATTACAAATTCGTAAACATTAAAATTGCTTTGTCTTATAGCATTATTGAAAAATGTGATCATTTTAATGTATTTATAGGTTTAAGTATCACGGGAATATGGTTTATACTTTTAAAATGCATGTACCTGCTACAATAGAGACATAACAAACTCAAAAACTGATTATGAAAACATGTCTATGGTGGTCACTTTCATTAATTCAGTCCCTTAGCCAACCGCTATTGACAGGTTAGACTGTATATATTTTGATATCATAAAAAGGGCGGAAGACGCATTTGGACACAAGTTTAATTAAATGTTCAGAACACATTTCTTTACAAATATTGATGTTTTGCTACTTTACGGACATATCCATAGAAAAAAAAACAAATAAATTTTATTATCATTTTTTAAAATAATTAAATATTTTGCGGTTCAATTGTTATTCGTTAAGTCACATATCGTTCTGAGGAATATTTTATGTCAGCTGGTGACCTTGCTTATTTCGTAATAAAGTTGGATATCTATGTTACATCATTGCTAGGCAACCTGAGCAGACATTTAATATCTGTAACACTAGTCCCGAGAGGAAAATTAACGTCACAGTGGACAAATAATCGATCTGCTACTGTCATGAAAGTCAGAGATAGGTGAAAGAGCTGACCAATTCTTCTCTATTAACGAATAGAACCGACATCTGTTTTACACTACGCTGTACCTATAGAAACAAACACTCGTTTGCTAGTACGATACGGCATGCGGGTCCAATATCAGCGAAAGTATGACATTATTTTACTTCGCGTATTAGCGTAAAGAAATGTTTGTCGGCTTTTGTTTGAAAATTATACTGATCTCTGGTCACGTTGCTTTTTGTAAGGCACGCACAAGTGCAAAATTGATGTACATCAGAGACCCTATACAACTATACAACTTCTAATGGACGTATACTTAGTGCAATGCCATAATAATGCAACGATATACAATTTCATAACGAGTCTTAATGTGCTATTTTTTTTGCTGTATTGCAGCGGAATCTAGAACAAATTTGTTTATGACAAAAAAATTAATGTGTGCGTACGTGCGTATGTTGAAATAAAATATCTATCTTGATCCATCGTATATATTACTCGCTGTAATGTCCGGAACATATATTCAGAAGATTTATGCGGAATTTTTTCTCAACCGTCTGATATCGGTTTGATAAATATTACAAGCCACATTTAAGTTGACATTGATTACCATGTACTAATGACGGGACATCTTTTAGGCTTAGTTTGACTGATAGGATTAATGGACAAAATTGGCTGATGTTCCGCTTTAAGCGTATACTATATATATTTCTTAATCTCTATGTTATCCTTATTGATGTAATTAAACCGAGTACCATATACGAAAGAAGTGTAGTAAGACGCATGAAAATTAAATGTTATATATTTTTTGTCACAGACGTTCGCAGTTTTTTTCTAAAATTCATTTTCGTTGAATTATAAAAACAATAACACTACCCTGGCTTACCATGTGAAAATTCTTTTTATTCCTGCTTTTATTAGGTAATATGTATTCGATGTAGATTCAGATTACGGCGGATAAGATGGATCATGAAATTTACAAATTGCAATTTTGTGATTCCTTTTTAAAGGCACCTTTAGAACATTGATGAAATATAATAGGTTATAATATGGCTGCTTTTTATTGCATATTGTCATTTAACCATTTCATTTTCAGATTTTTATACAGCTATGGGATTACGCAATAACTTCACTGTTATCACATTCAGTTGCATAGAATAAATATTCAGTCTTTAAGTGGCATGAAGATGCTGATACTTGATTTTAGTCCTGATACACCACATGGAACAGTTGATACAGAACAAAAAAGTTTGTTATTTTTCCTGTTGGGCTGTGCTCTGTGCTTCTAAGAGATTTTATTAACCACAATTCTTGCATAAAAACTACTTTTTTTACTTGATCCGCCCATGTATTAACGGGAGAAAAATCACGTGAAAACAAGGCAATTCACGTGCTGTTAATACATGATTTTTATTTGTGAAATGCTTTGTCAGGGATGTATATATGTATTTCTGCGCAGATTGACATCTGGTATCTGTGTCTTGATTCTTCCATAATATTCTCTTCTTGTAGCATAAAAGATGCAATCTAATCCATAGTATGTTTTGCTGTATCAGTTACCAAAACCAAAGGCACTACCCCCAAACATGTACGTACTCGCTCCACCCTTGTTTACACCCCCTTTTAGAAGTCGGAGTCGATTCATTTTTTGTTGATAACCGTGAATGTATAAGAACTGCGTGTAACTTGCGCAATTGTTTGTTTTTAGAAATCATTTTAATGATTTTTGTAAGTATCAGTCGGATTGTTTTTATCTAATTTTGCGAAGAATTCGGATAAAACATTTTGAAAGCTTGTCACTACGTTCGTACTCATCCGTACTCTAAATGTGTACGTACTCAAAATAATTCGAAGGTAAAGTTATTATTCTTAAATTTGTGTTCCTGTTCATCAAATTTTTAAGTTATATGCAGAATTATGGGTAATGTAACGTTTGTAATAACTAGGAATAAAAATAAGATGCTCAAAAACCTTCAAATCACGCTTTTGGTAGTGTTGTTGATATGTGTGCCCCGGTTATGGATATTTAAAACATGTTTACCGTTTCCAAGAACAACCGAATGGTAACTAAATATGAACATGTGAATCATAAAGTCATCACATATGAAAACAATGCATTCAGTCGTCGTGCAATGTTTCTTTAATGCAAGAATAGCGACAATACACGTTTGTTTTGTGTATTAACGTCTGCAGAAGCCCGCGGGATTGTTTGTGACCGAGACCGAAGGTCGAGGTCACAAACATATCCCAAGGGTTTCTGCAGATGTTAATACACAAAAAAACGTGTATTATCCCTACACAAAAGCAGTCTTAAACTGCTCTATACTTGTATTTTCTTGTCCTTTGAAATCATGGAGGACAGTCAATCTTACTATAATAAAAGAATTACCTTTAAGCCGCTACTAAGGGGCGTGAAGGGTGTTGCACATTCCATTATCTTTTATGAAAGATTACATTGTACACATTATCAAAGAAACGTTAACATCAACTATATGATTGTAACGTTGTACATGGTTGCAGATAAAATATAAAATGATGTTGATACTGTATATTTTACGTTGGGTTTCCACAAAATAAAACTCTAAAGAAGACTCTGAGCGGGTTTTAAGAAATGAAATATTCGAACTATTATAAGATAAAAAAAGACTGAACAGCAATGCACTTAACTTATCAAAGTATTTGTAGCCTAAACGGTCATATAAAGTTTAGTATGAAATCAAAAAGACCTATACCAGCAAAAAAAGCTGATATTCCTGCAGTATCTGATAATAATTCTGTATCCATAGTGTAATCGAATGACGATGTGAGGCGGTTCCAATAGAAGCTAAAATTAAAGTTGTTCTTCTTGTGTCTGGAGTCAATTACCGTCAATAAAAAGGATATATTCTACAATGCAATTAAATTTAATTTGCTACACAATTTAAAGCAATACTGAGACATCCTTTAACTATTGTTCATGCTATATTGCAGAACTATCCTTGACGTATAATAACTGACTTGGACATTTTATATATGTTGGAATAACACAAGGTAAGAAACGACATTTGATACAAAAGAAAATTTTCAAAAATGTTAAGTTAGACAGAATTTGATTAAAAAAAGTCCGACATTTCTCCAAGACACCGAATGCTGTTGAATTTATTAGATTCTGTAAATCTTCTTTCAATATATTTGTTCAGGGAATTCAAACAAAGGATGGAAACTGTTTTAACACTATATAAATATACCGTTTAATGATGTCTAGAAGATATCCTCGCTGTACATCTTAAAAAAAAAACAGTAATGTATTTCTGTCATTTCAAAAGATAACGGACAAATGAATAAAGGAATTCGTTCCACATATGTTCCGAAAATGCTTTGATTAAAATGTCTGTTAATTTTCAGCACTGTTTGAAATGTATTTTTCCCTTTAAAATCTCTTGAACATAACGAAATTTGTTGAAAATCTGACCAAACGTTTAAATCTAGACACATCTAGACAATTATGTCTTCAATTTAACTTAAATGTATTCGTTGTCCGTCTTATAGCCTAGTTCAATAAAAATACAATGACACAAATATCTTCTGTTCAATGCATAGATCTGTGTTTACTATTTATGCTATGCGAAAATGTTTTTATATAAAAAACCCACAAAATTATAAAATTAAACAGTGCGAGAAATACTCCACTACTATGTTTTCCGGAAATAAACATAGAGCGGGGATTTGCAAGCATGTTTATGGGCCGTCTTTTGACGTAACTGTTTCTTATTTCAAAAAAATATAGCTGACATTAGTAATTTCGCCTTTTATTAACTTCCTTTATCCATTCTATTATTTTATCTTATTTGTACTTTAGTGTTGTCTTTGGGATGGTCACCTCTCATGAAGAGACGCAGTCAAATCGAGTCTGCCATTATTTTGCTTTGCTGCATTCTTTGTTTTCAAAGGATCTTTTATATACTTTATTGATATCTGTCGATAAGCAATGCGTGCTTCCGGGATAAAAGCATATTGGATCACCATTAATGATATATATGATTAATATGTAAAATGCAATATGGCCTATTCCAGCATGCAAAAGTGCAAGCCCTATATTGGCATTGTACTACGAAGCATAGAATCTAAATCATAGTTTTATTTCAAACTACTTCCTGAGTTAAAATTGAAACACAAAAAGTGCAGGTTAAAAAAATTAATTTTACTTTGGTTGAATAGGCCTCATCAAATGAAGAATAATGAAAATCAATACAGGAGCAAAACCAGTTTTTACATGGTATCATGAAGAATCTTGTATCGTCCGTGCATGATAAAAGTAAGCAATGTAAAGCCTGTATATTCCAATGTATATGTAAATTTTACATACAAAATGGTTTTTAACATAAAGGCGTTGAGCCTAGATAAAAAAAGGTTTAAAAACCTAACAAATTAAAAAGAAATTGTGTCGAAAATATTTGATTTTGTTGACCTTATGTTGATAAACTTCTGCTACATGGCCTATAAGGCCATCTATAGATAATACTGTGATATTTGTCTGGGAAAGCGCGGATACTTGTCTGGGAATTTAACAGTTTGTTTGACATGACCTATTATTAAAGGTTTTTTTTTTTGAGAACTCAGAATGGCATTCTCTTAGAAGTGTTTTCTTGCGGTTTGGTAACAACGAAAGTATACTATAGGACTTAAATGTAAGAAAATGATCTACAGTTATATAAAATATATACCTTTTCCAACTAAATGATCGAGGATTCCTTCGATTAGAAGCAAAAACAACCCTGGCCTTTATTTGCAAACGACCTTCTTCTTCCATGTGCAGAACTGAAATAACCCAAAAGGAGATTAAATCGCAACAAGTATATTAATATACCAACAAGACATTAGCTAAAACGGGTCCTTACAACATGATTGGAGCTCCTTCAGTAACCGGTTTTGAATGGTAATCATTAAAAACACATTATTTTAAATTACTCATTCAAACAGTCATATTACAATTACAATACAAATGTATTTAGCTTATATGATTACAAAATATTAGTGTGCTACTTTCAGCTGTTCTGCTTCACATTTTGTCCTTCGAAGGTGAACATTTAGATAAGAAAAATACATTTGCAATTTAGCAAATTTGACCAGCCAATCAACTTTTGTTTTGTTTTTCATTTTAATAATATACACTGTTAATCATGATGCTGCACTTTGTTCAGAAAAGTAAAAAGTGTCTCAAATAAATAGAAAAAGACTATAACTAAAACAGACCTGGAGCGCATGCGATATATTACAGACTCCGGTAAATACCGGATTTAAACGATTGGAATGACGAGTATCTTTAATGTATATATTTGGGTAATCCTACCAAAACCTTTAGTCAGTATGTTAAACATACTATTCACAATATGCGTGCGGACATATAATTTGCGTGTTTTTTGCCGCGCGCTCGATGATAATGATTTTGTGACATGCGCGTAGTGAGCAACATCGATCGAATTAAAGATGGATTTGTTCAAATGAAAGATTTAAGTTTTTTTTTTTTAATTTTTCTTGCGGCATTCAGAACAAACCAAGCTATCAGTATTAATGTTTCAACAATCTTCCTGGACTTGTAAAGCAACGTAAGAAGTGTTGAAGTTGGAAATCAGAAGTCGAAAGTCAGGAAGTTGGAAGTCAGAAGTGTGGAAGGTAGAAATTAGAAGTGCGGAAGTTAGAAGTAGGAAGTAGTAAGTCAAGAAGTTCGAAGTGAGAAGTGCAAAAGTTAGAAGTCAAAAGTTGGAAGTACTGAGGTCAATTGTCCCTCCAGGGCTTCCATAGTCAATAGCTATCCCTTGGTGAATATTTTTGTGATACAAAACACAAAAATCGTTTAGGTTAACACCTGTGTGGTGTCTTCGAAATAAATACACTAATCTAACATATTTTGCGAGGCTTCACCCTAGACATGAAACAAACGGTGTGGCTTCATAATTATAGACACTTTTTTTCACAGCCTTTTTGCTAATTTCTCAATGTCAAAATCGCCCAGGTTAAGTAGTGCATAGTGTCTACGAAATAAATACATTTATCTAAATTATTTTGCGAGGCTTTACACTAGACATGAATCAAACGGTGTGTCTTCATATTTGTAGACACTTTTGTCTGTCTTTTGCTAATTTCCCAAAGGAATATACGCTCAATATAAAGTTTTAAACAAAGTAATATCACTAAAATAATATATGCATTTTGATTCATATTATTTCACTAATAGCTCGTTCTATCTCATCCCTGTGAGACCATTCAACAAAGGATATGCAATGTTTTTAAGGATAAGTGGGAAAAAAGCAGTATCATTTTCAATATCGGGGAATTTATTGTTCAGTATAAATAGTAAATATTGTTTTTTTTCCGATCATACTGTATGAATATAGTTATCAAAAGGTACGTATAGAACTAACAATAAATGTGTTGGTGTATTCTACCAATACTTATTAGAAGGTAAGAACCTAATTGAAAAAAACTAACCGATAACTTTTAGTGTTTATTTCACACATACTTAGACGAATATGCAGACAATACATAATATCTACCTTTTATATGAAATTAATTGAAGTCAGGTTTTTTTTGTCGTTTAATAATTATTGTCTTTGAAACATTATTTAAAGGCTCTTTATGCCTTTGTTCATACCAAGGTTGTCGCATATTTCATTATCAACATAAATTATTATATTTTTAACTACTCGTCAAATTCAATTTTCTATAATCATTTTTTCTACATATTTTATCAAACTTTTGAGTTAGACAGTTTTATTGAATCCATTGTTTTGGTTACCTCCATTTATAGATCTGACTAATAGATGTATCTATTTCGACAGCTGTTTTGTCTGTTTTACATGAAATTTACATAAAATTCATATAAAATTCAAAATATTCATTAAATATTTATGAAACTTTAAATAAAACCCGTTCTTCTTCTGTTTTGAAATTGCTTACTTAGATGAAGTTAAATCAATCGCTTTCCTAACAGCATTAATTGAGTGGATATAAATTAAATGAGACGGATCACGTAATTTACAAACTTGTTTCGCAAACTATTTTTTTTTCTAATTTCCCTGAAGATTGTTTGTATTCTTTTATTTCATTATCATCTTAACGTATTCTAATTTCCGTCCCTTAATACAATTATAGGAAATCCGACAGATGTGATTATATTAAGATGATAAGATTTGTCTTGATATTGAGAAATTGTGCAAATTAAAAACAGATTTTACATCAGGTTGCAAAACTGATATTCAATAACTAAATTCAGAAACAGTATAATTTTATATTATTACCATATCAGACCACATACTGGTGCAACAAACTTTTAGAAAAAAATATAGCTTTGATATAAAAAATCTGTAAGAAGATTATTTTTTGAAGCATAGTACGCCATCAAGGCAAAATAATAACAGTTTATAGAGGTAACAAAACGTGCACCCCTTTCATCCCCTTAGCACTGGTTAAGCAGAATTCTGCTATGTATTGCCTTCAAGTTACGAAATCATAGCACATACACCCAATTAGGAATAACCGGATTCTTCTTGGAAAGCTTAATCATTTTGAAACCTACAACAGTGTTCCAATTTGTATATGATTAACATTTGGACAAAACATAACAAAATAAAAGAATTGTATAATTACGAAACTAAGTAATAAAATAACTGTTCCAATTAAACGCCAGCTTAGCTCAGTAGGTAAGAGCGTTGGTCTACGGACCGCGGGGTCGCGAGTTCGATCCTCGGGCGGGGCGTATGTTCTCCGTGACTATTTGATAAACGACATTGTGTCTGAAATCATTAGTCCTCCACCTCTGATAATTCATGTGGGGAAGTTGGCAGTTACTTGCGGAGAACAGGTTTGTACTGGTACAGAATCCAGGACCAGGGTTAGGTTAACTGCCCGCCGTTACATGACTGAAATACTGTTGAAAAACAGCGTTAAACCCAAAACAAACAAAAGCAAAGGTTACAGGGCCAGAAGACAAGTGCAAAAAAACAACCCATTTCTGGTGTGCTTCAAAATCTACCATTCTTAGTGATTAAAACGATCTTACTGTTCATTTTATCAGCTTTAATCAGTAGAATATGCTGTGTAATTGCATTATCTGATTAACATGTATTTTCTTATTGTATTAGCTGAACTAGATTGAAAAGGTTGATCACGTAACTGTAATCAACTGATTTCACCTGAATGTTTTGCTAATTTCCCAAAAGATGTATCATACTCTGTTATTGCATTTTCTAATTTCCGACCCGTATTAAAAGTATGGTAAGGCCAACAGATGCGATTACAATGTTATTGTTAGATTATACTTCTGTTATTCAGAATATAACAAATTAAATGTAAATACTACGGCAGGGTACAAACGTGTTATTTTCATGTAAAGGAATGTCCTAAGTGTAATACATACTGATATAAATTGATAATATATCGTATCTAGAAATGTTGTGTAAGACATGAAAAGTACTACATACTATAGTACTACAGTACTACAATATCTGTAAAATATACATTTTATTTGTTATATCAGTCTAAACAACAAGTCATACAAGTTGTACATACTTCATTCTTCTTTGTTTTGGATTATGTAGATAATGCTGGATGCTCCTGACTCATTCATCGGCTGCAGATAAAGAAACGGGTCACGGCCAGAGTTAGGTCTTTTCCAAACTTTGATATAGTACGGGGCATAATTATCCCCGACAGATGGTTGTATCCCCTCATACGCGTAATGGTTACAACTTACAAAAGGTATGATACGCAGATATCAAAATACTCTTGTCAATATAACATAGCAATGACATTGCCTCCAATGCCTTTGCAGACGTCAGAGCAACAGGTCAAACATAATGAGAATACAGTTATTGAAGCAACTCAGTTACAGCGAGCTTTGATATTTACCTTTCATGGTTCACTACTTTATTGTAGTAGTTGACACGTGTTGATGGCATCATGTTTCAATGTTTGTCTTCTAAACGTCCGATCACAGACGAATTCCATGCATTACTAAACAAGTAGCTTATTTTGTGATCGCAAATGCTTGCGTACTTTACTCAAAATTGCGTGTTTTAAGTTTTGGGTGCTGTATTTCTTCGGTGCTACCCAAAGTGGAAAAAATAAAATTTTCACGGTAGTAATGAATAATATAAAACCTGTCACGATCACCTCAACCAACATATCGGTGATGGAAGTGTTCCATGTACGTTTTTCTTTTTTTATAATTGACAGTTAATATGCAAATAATTCTAAATGTTGTTACAACTTAACAAGAGCAAGCCAGGTTCCAATTGCAAATGTTTGCCTGTAATACAATGTTTGAATATTGATATTTATATAGTTAGTGTTACACCTCGCACAAAGCGTAAATGTATACCGCTGCTTAGCTGTAAAAAGCAGTAATACATTAAGCTGTCATGATAATTGTTTACTGCATAAAATTAACCGTAAATTGGTGTCTGATATTTCATTACGGACCGTTAACAAAATTATACTGTAGCAATATAGATATTTCCATTGATATTTTGAATAATGCATTGTGAAAGTTTGCTGTGGAAGTTAACAAAATACCAAGAAAAGCGTTCTATTATTAGAATATCTTTATTTACGTCCTATATTTCTGAAATATGACCCGTAATTGAGTACCTCCCTTTTGAAGAGTATTTCCTACCAAAACCCTTCTTTGACTGCAATTTTCAGTGGGGCGTAGGTTCAACCCCCACTGGGACCAACATTTTCTTCCCTTATTTTCCTTTTTTCTAGTAAGTTTTTACTTCTTTCAAGACTTATTATTGATTTTTGTACAAAAGTGGAAACATTTCATTTGATAAGCGATTTCTTGCTGTTCAAAGGGAATTTACCTCTGAAACAGAAGGTGTTAGAGTTAGACATATTTAAAACTACTGAGTTGCATGCATTAAAAGTTCTCTATTTTGCCTTCACTCTTTAGATTACATATTGTGGAAGAAATGTAGGTAGGTCTTACTTCTGCCCCAAGGTTATTTTTGAACAAAGTGAGCAAAATTCAAAACAGACTCGCAGGATTCGACCTTAATTTTCCAATGTTGGAGTTAGAATTCTGTCTCATTAAATCCGTTTACTTGCGGCACCCTAGAGAAAATGATATTGACCGTTTTATTTTGTGTTTTAAAATTGTTTACCAATAGTTTGATGTTACTTTTATCAAAATTAATGGTAAAATGAATTTTCTGCAAACCTTTTGGATAGAGGCCATCACTTTGAAATTTGTCTCTACTTGAGCTTGAGGAAATACCATAAATTTTACAAAATTTATAAAAAATACGACACGGTAAAAGTTTCTATATCGTTTGTCAGCTAATCTAAGACATAGTCACCTTAGCGATTGGACCCATTTCATTGTTCAAGATACTAAAGGCGTAGGCACTTCCCTGGGTCATATAACTTGTATCCTGACAGTTACAGTTGTAAAAATTACAACACAGTGAAAAACACGATCAACTTTAAGAATATACCAAGCAAATGCCATTTTTTAAACATTACTATTAGTGGTCCAATACCTTCACACATGCACATGATTTATCTGTCGTCTCTAAGAAAACGTCACTACGGCCCTTCGTTATAAATAGGTTGTTATATCGCACACAATTAATCAATACAACTCATGGTTATCAGTGTTTCAATGTTTAGTAATAGAAAGAGCATTGAAACTCAAGGGTAAACGATTTGTACGAGGTGGCGTAGCCCCCGAGTATAAATCGTTTACCCGAGAGTTTTAATGTTCTTTCTGTTTTGTATCATAGCCTTCCATATATGGTAGTTGAAGTCGTTCCCCATTGCCATATACAGCAGTTCAGTTAGTACTTGAAATCCTTGCATTACATATGTGTAAAACCCAGGTGAAATAAACTAATGCGAGAGCAGAAAATCAATAAAATACACTTCGCTGTCTACTGTTCCAGACACGCTGGCATACCTTCCTATCCAACAGTGCGGTAACTAGCGTGCGGGTATTAAATACCTGCACACTTTTAGTTACCGCACCCTGAAGTCAGTGTATACGATTTACCTGCACCAAATTTGTTAAGAAAAAACACCGAGCTATGATACAGTTGCCATTAAATGCATGTTGTACATCTTCCTACGAACAAATTAATACTGTTCATATGATATTCCTGTCGTACTGATTAAATGGAACACTGAGTTGTGATCAAGGAGTCAAGCATTGACGTTATCGTCCTCTGGTAATTGTACGGCGATTTGTTAGCAATATCCTGTACCTCTTATAAAACGTTGTTTTCTTCAGATCTAGGTTACTTAAACATTATGCAGCATAGCATTTGTCCTTTTATTTGTTGTTAGATTCAAAACACTAATGTTATCTCATGTCTTCGTTCGTTCAACACTGATTTCGAGTGATGACCAACACAATTTGTATGCCAAACATTTTTATTATACCACATGTATAATTTGACATTATTGGCGTGACGCTTTCATTTAACGTTAATATTCACCCGATTAAAGAAATCGTACATTGAAAAGTAGGTAGGTGGTAGAAAGTAATGATTTAGCGAATACGAAATAAAAAACGGAAAGAGACAGAATTGGACTGGATGAGTCACATTACTTTTCCATTTGGCATTTACTTATCATTTTTTCCAAAGAAAGTATAATTTTGACATATCAACAAAGTATTCTCTAATCTTCATTATACAACAGTTTCATTTATTTTTCATAATACTTGAAGAAACGAAAGCTTTTCTTGGTATTTTTTGAACACCTGTCGTATAAACCAGCGAAAAGAGATTATTAAGATATATCTAATGAAACGTTTTGAAGGACATTTTCAGGGGAGAGCTTAATGTGATTGAAGCGATGTCATTGTTGATATTGTAAACATTAATCAGTAGAATGTACTTTTCGCGACACTTTTATTAAGTGTTTCCTCCAGTATTTAGATAAATGATAGAATTAAAGGCACTTAATACCAGATTTCCAATTTCGTCGAGTTTTGTGATCGTTCCTTTGGCATTTCCAAATTTCATCAGCTGGAATTTGTTAATTAGGATGTTTCGCAAAAAGGATTTGTAAAACAACGGATGTAAGGTGCTATAAAGTAGCGGATAAAGCATTGTTTAAGTGTTCACTTTTCCGCGTTTTAACAAATAGTTCTGAAAGTTATCCTGATTGATTCGTTTTTCTTTCCGAAACACTTTAGCTCATTGTATTCTCTTTCTACATAGTAACTCATTGACGGTCTAAATCTCGTAAATAGAAAGTTTGGTTCTCTACGTTTTATGTTTAATATCATTGTATTCTAAAAGCATGTTGTTATGTACAGCAATTTCAAAACAAAATAATGTCACACTCAACCAGATATTACGGCACGTCGTTACGTCATTTCCGTCCACCATATATAGCGTAATTTGCGTCATTGTACAAAACACCCCTCTGCATTATCAATTCACCTGCGATTACCGAGGAACCCATCGCAAAATGCGCCTGACATTCTATATATTTTTCACAATTCAGTTCTAAACAACACTATTAATATTCTAATGAATAAAACAGATGAAAAACACAAAACCGTCATTAAGACATTATTCTTTTTCCTGCAGGGTTCTAGAATATTCCTTTGGCTTTTTTATTCAAACACTGTAAAACATGAACCGTTACAACCAATATTAGAGCCGTGCCATGAGAAAACCAACATAGTGGGTTTGCGACCAGCATGGATCAAGACCAGCCTGCGCATCCACGCAGTCTGGTCAGGATCCATGCTGTTCGCTTTCAAAGCATATAGCAGTTAGAGAAACCGTTAGAGAACAGCATGGATCCTGACCAGACTGCGCGGATGCGCAGGCTGGTCTGGATCCATGCTGGTCGCAAAGCCATTATGTTGGTTTTCCCATGGCACGGCTCATTAAATCTTTTAGTAGGAAAAAAATGCATTCACTTTTTGAGAAAACATATACCAGTTTGCTCCAGTGTGGGCCAATCGTTGACGAACTAACTGAAATTATTGTGAATTAACTGGAATATCAGGTATGCGAAATATATCACTATATAGAGAATGTCACAGAACAACAATGCAAGCAACTATGTTTTTCAGCCTATAATATAAAATTTTTGACTAAGTAAAGCATACTTCAGAAACTTTGAATATACAAAATGTAAAACGTTTATTCTAAAGCATGTCCGTATACATGTATGTATATGTGTGACGTTATTTCAAGGTATTCAATCTAACTTCTGGCAATTATTTTAAATAATCATTAATAAAGTACATTCTTTTAGATTTCAAAATATATTGTAACCTCGAAGTATTTAATGTTTTGGAATATCAGTGACTGACAGAACTAAAAAATATTAATCCCAGTCGTTTTACAGGATCTGCTCTGTAAAGATTTATTTCCACTTTTCTTTAAAACGACTTGCCATGAGCTTGCTTAAAACCATAAACTATTCTTCCAGTTGTTTGATCAATGCGTTTATCATGCAGTACAAATACGATACTCTTATAACGTCTGATATATGTTCAGAGAATATCTAGAGGCTTGCTAAAATGCAGCAGGTAGTAGATATTTTCTATCCAAAGACATCTTTGATTTTTTTATATTTGCCTCCTTTGACATATATTAGTAAGTCAAGATCAACAGCTTAATATTATATCAAACAGGGGCAAACTATTAGTTTTATTATTTATGGGCTGTTGATGATTCAGTTTTTATCCATGTTTTGTTATTTCTTTTTCAACAGAAATGTAATTATCATATACGTGTATTAAAGATGGACGTTTCGAAATATTTAAGCAAAGCCAATGAACGTAATCGTTTCGTTCCGAAGTGTACGGTTATGATGTCACGTTCATTCATTGATATTTATGAAGGTTTTTTTTACTTCAGTCAGATGGGCTAATGTTTTCGTTTTCAAGAAATGTAGGCGTGTACCAGTAAATCATGTTGACAGATAATTTCTCATGTATTTTTTAATGTACATTATCCATCTCAAACATTATGCCAACCGAAGGAATAGATAGAGGTAAAAAGTGCAGTTAGCAACATCAAAAGAATGCTACTCTACTGAACAAATAGATGATACATTGTGAAATAATTATGAGAAATTCGAAAAAAACAATCCTTTTACTTCTATCAGCGCTACGCTATAAGAATGTAGTAAATCGTTAAACGAATATTCGGTAAGGGATAATTTACATATGTGACGGAATAACTGCCAATTTTAATGCATAATCTATTCAGCTGAAATATTTTCCCATAATAATTATATTATACAATGGTATTGACATTCAATACGTTCCTCTGTATGTATTTATCTAACATAATTCATTGCATAAAATGTAGTCATAGTAACAAGGATAGACTGTGTCCGAGACATAATGCTTCATACTTTACTGTCTTTTTACTTTGCATAAAATGACATTATTTACAGACTTATCTAGGTGCCAGCTCACATTTGAAATAATCTTTAGAAGTTTCCAAAATATCATTCTTCAATAACCAGATACGCGCCAGGTGAAACAAGTGCATGGCAACAAAATCAGAGATCCCATGCCGTTTGAGTAGGGATTAATTAATTGATCAGTTCGTATATCATACTATACAAATACGATATTCACACTAAGTCTTGTTATTACGGCTGAAACTACTTCTGAAAATATGTAGCAACTTCTTAAAAGAATATGTCTATTTTGTGCGTTCTTTTGTTGGGTTTAGCGTCACACCGACACAATTATAGGTCACATTGCGACTTTCCAGCTTTGATGGTGGAGGAAGACCCCAGGTGCCCCTCCGTGAATAATTTCATCACGAGCGGGCACCTGGGTAGAACCACCGACCTTCCGTAAGCCAGCTTGATCGTTTCCTCACATGAAGAATTCAACGCCACGAGTGAAGCTCGAACTCACATCGATGAGGGGCAAGTGATTTGAAGTCAGCGACCTTAACCACTCGGCCACGGAGGCCCCTTGTACGTTCTTAGACAGATATCGTTCTTAGACAGATATAATTAATTCAAGAACAACAGTAAGATATTACACAAAATAGGGACAAAAGATACCAGAGAGTAATCATTTCTAAGTTTCATCATTTACGTACAGTTGATGATACAGTTTTTGTCTATTCTAGTTATTTCGTCCATCAAAATGTAATAATTACCTCGGACGTGTATAAACTAAACAGGGACGATGCGTCCCTTTGATTCTCACGAAAGAAAAAAATTATTATATAACTTAATAAAATTAAAAACAAATGTTAAAAGAAAAAAAAATGTTTTGTATTTAACAAAAAGAGTTGAAATGACTCCTGCATGTACTATAAATTTGTAAATTTATCTATTTACCTTATACACATGTATCTTATATTATAACTATCGTTCTAACAAATCGCTTATGCCTCTAGAAATAAAGCTAGTGCTTAAAACTTATAAAGTACTGTCAGTCTGCATGCAGTTTTCTTTGAAATTACACTAAGAAGCATTTACTCTATGTCCGTCACTATGTCGGTAGATCTGAAGCTTCGTATCACGTAAGGTTTTTTTTTCTTTTGAAATGAACGTTGATGTATTAATACGACTAAGGTTTAAAATTCTCCACGTTTACGTATTAAATAGTTATATATTCAACGACGAAATGTTCCTTCGTGTATAATGAACACGATGCTCTATCGATTAATCAAAATGATGACATATTTTAAATTAACAAGAGAAACAAATCATTCGGAAACAAATTGATCCTGCTCACCATGAAATTGTAAAAGTGTTTGATAAGAAGAATCTGATGGGTGGTTTCAGTTAAATTGTCATATATTCATATTAGACATTCAAATGATTTTTAACATAACCATATGTTATCGCGGTTAGGGTTTTTTCTTGATTTAAAATTATAATGCCCGATGCTGTTTGTGAGACTGAGTTTCAAATAAAATCAGAAAAGTATGAACTGTTTAGAAAATTCCATTTTTACAGACGAAATACAGTTCATCCTTTTCACATTACTATATTTTCGTCGAGTCTTTTATCACCTGTGTATCTCTTAAAAGCGTTATTGCTTTCTGAGGAAACCAGACGACTGTAATCTATTTTTTAACACACTCATACACACTGCCGAAACGATATAATGTTTATAGACATTTTCCTTAAAGTTTAAAAATAAGTGCATCTATTTCATCTTGAGCTTCACAAAGTACATAACAAACAGTAAATTTCTTCATAAATTACACGAAGTTTATGACAGTGCGTTAAGGACCATAATTCTGATCTGGTAGGGTGAAATCCCAAACAGAACACTAGGTGCACAACTTCACGTCCTGTAACTATCCCCTTACGTTTTATGACTCCAAGTCAAATACTGTCATAAGATATATACAATCATGCCCTCTTATGCATATTTTTGATAAAGGCAAGGGCCATAACTTAAATGCTGAATAATATTCCTGTGATGTTTCATAATCCTGGGACAACTACGTTTTGAGATAAATGCGACACAAACTTAGGCCCTTTTTTTGCATATGAAAATCTTCTTGGATCATTTTTAAAAGTATAGACGGGGCGTTTTAAAACTCTAGTCCAACACAACGTTCCCTTTAAATTTGAATGTGATAGTGGCTTTTAAGTGGGAAATGACCGTTTCGGATAGGAAAGTGCCCTCTGGAAAGCGCATGAATGAAAAACAATATCTAAAAAAGCGATAGGATACTGAAAACCTTGGTCGATTTACGGTAGTAATGATCTTACATTGAACCCAGAAGTAATCGGCATTTTTGCCAAAAACGTTTTACTGCAAATTTAAATTGGCGGCAAGTTTAAGCATGTGAAAAGTGTCACAATTGTATGCAAGGGTGTTGCTTCATCTTTATCAACTTTTTATTTTTTTTATTTGAAAAGTGTATAGTACAACACTTGACACGTGACTCGTCATCAGTATTACGTGAAAATCGTGCTTCTTCAGTTTGACCATATAATTTGTATTACTGAATTTACGAATATCAACTTTTAAAAATAAGTTTCATAAAACTTCCCTTACAAAAATAAGATAAACTTGAATCTTTATATTTCACTGTTTTTTTTTGTACCCCACGAACAACAAAGTTGTAAGGGGGGGGAGGTATACTGGTTTCAGGTTGTCTGTCTGTCCGTCCGTCCGTCCGTCTGTCTGTCTGTCTGTCAGTCCGTAGACACAATCTTGTGCGCACCAGCTCTCCTCATCCCCTTGACACAATTTAATGAAACTTCACACAAGTGATCAGTAACAACAGTAGTTGTGCATGGGGCATTTCTTTCAGAAAAATGTTTTGCAGAGTTACGGGACTTTGTTTTTTTGTTACTATACTATATACATAGACACAATCTTGTGCGCACCATCTATCCTCATCCCCTTGACACAGTTTAATGAAACTTCACACAAGTGATCAGTAACAACAGTAGTTGTGCATGGGGCATGTTAGGTTCTTTCAGAAAAATGTTTTGCAGTGTTACGGGACTTTGTTTTTTGTTACTATACTATATACAGAGACACAATCTTGTGCGCACCATCTCTCCTCATTCCCTTGACACAATTTAATGAAACTTCACACAAGTGATCAGTAACAACAGTAGTTGTGCATGGGGCATGTTAGATTCTTTCAAAAAAAAAAATGCAGAGTAATGGGACTTTGTTTTTCGTTAACATACTATGTACATACAGTCTACATATGCAATCTTGTGCGAGCCTAATCTTCCGAACCCTTGCACACAATTTAATGAAACTTCAAACAAGTGGTCAGTACCACCCTAGTTGTGCATTGTGCATGTTACGTTCTTTGAGATAAATATTCTGCATAGTTATCGGACTTTGTTTTTTGTTACTATACTGTATACATACAGTCTATATATATACAGTCCACATGATCTTGTGTGCGTCAGATTGCAATGTACTGTGTCAGTGCATGCGGGGGTACATTCATCACCTTTTGTGATAGCTCTAGTTTTAACCGAAAAATAGTCAAAGTCAGATCTACTCTGTCTGTATTGTATAACGTTTCTCATTTTAACTGCTGTAATTTGAAAAAGTTAAACCAACGTTCTTCAAATATCAACACTTAACACAAATCACGTTATGTGCAAACTGCTTTTTCCTGATACATTTTACTAATTTCACACGAGAGATAGCTAATTCTATTGCATTACCTTCCGAACGTTCCCAAATTATCTGTCCCTTTATATGATTATAGCTTAGGCAACAGATGCGATTACTTGCTATAATTAGATCATTGCCCGGATAAATGTAACAACAATTACAATAGGGTGCGTCCAATTTAATCTAACTATTACTTAATGAGGTCAAGTTACATAGACGAAAAATATTTTAGACCCCACAACTTTGTAGCAGACATATCGAATGCTACATGAAAACATATATATCTTTGTAAAACAAATTTGTTTTAAAGATGTCACGTTGTTCTTTGAAAAAGTCTTTGTTTGGGATGATAGATACACAAGAGTGTTTTGTCAGTATGGATGCATTTTTTTCCACTTAAGGTAAAAACAAAAGTGTTAGGGTTCATCCAATCGTTATGTCCTTTTTCATTTAGCATTTTCCCTTAAGCCACTATCTACAAGAAAACAGCCTGTTTGCTTAACTGTCCACGCGATATAAATTGTCGACTTGTACACTTTATTATTTCCTATCAGATATTTAGTGTGTACATTCAAAAGCAGCCATGGTAAAGTAATATATTTGTATTACGTGCAAAAGACAATAACTAGCACAACCATGCTGCTAGCATTTTTCAATTTATTTATGTGAGTATTTCAAATTTTGAAATATTTGTTGTATTCTTTGAAACAAACACATACACAGCCGAGATCTTTCTTTTCTTAATCAATAATTACAACCTTGAAAATGTCTAAGGATGTTAACATTTTGTATTAGAAAATCGCTTGTTTGTTGCCAAATTTCACTACAGAAAATGTCACGAGGTCCCTAGGGCTCTATTCTTTTTCAATGATGAAAATGATGTTTGATTTGCAGGAGATCAAACTTTGTTAAAATATTTAGTCCTCAAGGTTTTTATCAGAACTGTCTCCTTTTTCCCCTAAATGATTAGCTGGGATCATTGTTTATTTAGCCTATATAAATTATATATTGTTTATTTCCAACATATATAAGTGAATTGTCCGTTATAATGATTGCAAAAGGTCTGCGATAGAACTGTACCCACTTGTGCGAAAGTTTATCATCTGGAATACGATTAACCTTTAGCTTTTCTTTAAAAATAAATGATGTATGACAAACAGGTCAGTTTATTTTATTTTACTTAATATATATGTCATTTACATTTAGATCATATGTCTGACCAGTTGTTTAATTTGCCATACGTCTGAAAAGGGAACATTTAGTTCAGTAGTCCGTTTATTAAATATACACTATGTTGATACCTTTCTACCTGTTTCATTTTTTCTTTCTTGAACTATCACGGCCACTGTTAACGGAAATTAATAAAAGGTAGTATCTTAGGTAATTCCGACTGGGCTTTTAGAATCACCGCAAATGTTCAGTGTTTAAAATGTGAGTCAACACGTGTGTTAGTTAGTCCATAAATGGCGAACATTAATAACATTTAAAACATTTCGGGCTAGATTCTGCTCCCCCAGTTAATGGTTTATATCTCGTTAATCAAAAATTAAAGACGACACATATGACACTCTTTGGTCATTTCAAACGCAAGTCAAGTCAGCCTTTGGTATTTTTGCAACTTCACTTTATCAATGTCTCAATGTTTCATCTCAATGTTTTACTCTGAGAATAACCTTTAAACCTGCCCAATGTGAAGACAATACAAATGAATAAGAAGCACATATTGCATATAATGTGAACATTAGACAGTGAAGTGTAATGTATCCAGACTAAAATTAAATAAATAATCACATTGAGGAAATTAATGACATCTGTTTTCGGCGAGATCAAAATATTCCTTTTGTTCTTCATATGTCCTTTCCAAACAAATATGTTAGTTCATGGCTTTAATTTATACCGCATTCAATTTAGAGGTTTAAAGCGCGTAGCGTCAGTATAATTAACTTCTTTATATTCCTTGTAAGTTTAAAAGACTGTCCATTAATTAAGAAGACAAATGCTTATGAGCAAAGACTGCCTGTAACATAAATGGATTAAGGACTTATAAAATCATTGATCTGATATTGAGCTTTAAGTATCAAAAATTGATACTTACATAGAATCTTATGTACAAAGATGAAAAAGTATTATTACGCTGCCCTTGCAATGGTCCGAAACCTCGTTAAGAGTAGCGATATATTTCATTTGAAGAATCCAGCTGGCTAGCGTTAGTCAACTGGTTCTATACAGGTGCCCGTTCGTTTAATAAATGTATGCTCAAAGGGGAATATGGGACCTGCCTCAGCCTAAAACACTAGCCGGATTTTGATAACAATTTTTCGACAAAACACATTTTACCATAGGAAGAAAACAGATACAAAGTTCCAATTATTTATTGGTACAAACTTCATATTTCTAGTTTTAAGTTTTTTTTTTCTGTACAAGGGCAAAGCTTACTAGGCGGTAACATACTTTAAAATGTTGCAAAATGTATGTTCATAATTGTATTAAATATCATTGTATTCAACTACAAGAAGGTGATGTAGTCATATGGTCTTATGTTAAGCAATTTATTTCCGGAAACTTTGATTACATTCAAGTTAAGGGCATTCATGTAAGACACCCTTGACACTCATAATATTCCTTGAACATACTTTTTGGGCTTTTAGTGAAGATTGCACATTACTTGAATTACGGAAGTAAATAATGATGCTTTGATTCTCAAAACAGGACTTTGTGTTTGGTGTTTGTTTTACGTATTCCGATGCAAGAACCATTTCTGATTAAATTCGATAGGCAATTTATCCTACCTTTGCTTTTACGGGGTTAAATTAACATTGTTTAAAGCTAATGTCAGTTTTACAAATTACATGCGACGACTCACGCAGTTCATTCTTTTCTTTTTGTTACAATAAAATTAACTTGTACATTTATTACATTGCGTTCATTAATACAAATATTGTAAAGCAAATAGATGTATTGTCATTTTAGTACTAGAATATTCCAATAATTTTAAAAATTTGGCGGGGAGTAGTTTTCTTTACATTGTCTCGTGACTTTGGTACATGGTTGGGGTAAGAGTGAGGTTGGGTGCGCACCATTAACCGGTTTAAGCTCCCCAGTGGTGTTTTTGCCACTGATCGTTCCAAGGTGGTGCCCTACAATGTTGTTTTGTCCTTGTGTGTTTGCTTTGTATGCCAGTGTGTGCACGTCTGTGTTCTGTGAGTTACGTTTTGGAGAGGCTGCGTTTTTGGAACGGTTTGCAGGAGTGTTTATATTGATTTTTTAAAGAGCATAACATCTAGAATGCAAAACTCGAAAAGAATAAATGATACAATATCAATAGTTAACAGATTATGTCTTGACTTAAATAAGTCAATAGTTTTCTTTTTTTTGTGAGCCAACACCAGCCCAGTTTTCACGATGCGTCCAATCTAAATGTCTTTCATCAGATAGGTTAAGATGAATGCTATTCTGTTAAGGACAAAACAAGCGATACAAAAGCACATATTATTTATATTGTCAACATTATAATCCCAAGAGCGTGATTGCCTCCAGACTTATATATTCAGCCTTTCTTTTAATAATAAGATAAATGATCACATTAAGGACTCTTTATTCTGGATTCTCGTTATTCACTCTATGTCTTTTCTAAACCAATACATTTTATTCCTTATCCATGTTGCTACACAAATTATTAGATGAAGGGTTCCATAAATGAAGATTAAACAGAGCATTTGGTAAGACGTTTCTGGAGATGGTAGTGATAAATGCTTTGTCTTTTTTGATCTTGTTATGATTGTTTTCTATCCCCTAAGAGAATGTCAGTATGATAACTTTATTTAGTATTAATTTTAAAGAAGTTATGACTCTAGCTTACATACATCAGACATAATAACAGGTGGAGGACTCTTTGATGGGAAACCAGGACTGAACTATTTTGATTTCTGTCTTCTTGCCTGTTTCGTCGGGCCTTTAAGGGTGTTTCCCTTTGTTGCTCTGTCTTATGCAAATACATTGAGTACAAGCACTTAACGTTCAAGAGCATCTTTGTGTTTCACCGTTTCAAGACCCCACTGTGTTCCTTTATTTGATTGTTTTGTCCTAGTGTGTTAGCCTTATGTGCGAGTGGTTGGTTGTGTGCGCCTCCGCATGCTGGGTTAGTGTTTGGAAAGGCTACGTTTTTGGAACGTGGCTTTCCCTGTTGGATATTTATTCTTGTTTTTTACAGGGTGATTATGAAAAGTTCTTATTTTAAAAAAAAACTATTGGCTTAAACTATATATTAAAACAATACACACATATTGTTTATTACGTCGGAAATAATAGCATTAATAAAATATCATCTTCTTTCAATTAATATTCCTTAAGATTTGGTAAAAGACTTTCACAATTTAAACTAATGAGTTGGAGTTGTACAATGTTATCCATAATTATACCTACTATATAAATTCATTTATTATATACCCTTCTGTTTAAAATACAACCTTTATTTCACTAGCAAGTATGGGAACCAGTATTAAACTCCGATCTGATCTGAAAAAAAATAAAAAATGGCCTATGGATCTAGGTCTGGCAAAATCCTCTCGAGCCTTATAGACCATTGCTGATCAAGGTACATGTATTCTTATGATAACCGTATTTATTATTTATAAGGCTCTGGTCTTTTTCATTTCAGACAAAGATGAATAACAGCTCAAGTGGTAGTGACGGATTACGATCTACAATGTATCAAAATCTGGAAGCTTATGCCTTGGCGTATTGGTATATGCATCCATACATCAGTCTTATAATTTGTACATTTGGGATTTCCACAAATATTGTTAATATCGCAATCTTATGCCAGAAGAAGATGATAAATTCTATCAACTGTATCCTCACTGGAATAGCAATCTCGGATATTCTAACAATGCTTGACTATGTCCCGTATGCAATGCATTTTTACCTCCTAACGGATCTTCGTAAGTCATTTTATATTTTCAAATATCTTCTAATATATTTGAGCCGCGTCAAGCCAAAAAGGTCCTTAACGTAAATGATGCTGTTTTGTGTAAATGACGTCAAAGTAATATGACATCACCTAGACGTTAAAACATGGCGGCGCGCCTTCTTGAATTTGAGCAAATGCTATGATGCCTCATTTCAGACGAGTACTTTTTCCTACGTTTTTTTATCTTCTGTAATAATTTCAAAAGCATTTAATTGAACAAAAATCCTTCAAAATGCTTGCTTCTCCATGTTTATGTCACAGAACAAATAACGAACAAAGCGTTATAAAATTCTACATTCCTTAAGATATAGCAATCTATCAATGAAATTTGCTACATTTAAATCCCGTTCTCCACTACGTGGTTTAAGTTACAATTCTGAAATTTCTATTTTATGTAAAGAATTTCATGTACTTATCAAGTATGCAAAAATGTAGAAATGTCATTAAAATACTATAAGGTCCCATTTTGCTTGATGCGGCTCATTTACCTCTTGTCATATTGACACAAATAATTGGTATTTTTGCTAGATGTATCTTACAATCTGTATTAAATATTTGGTGTAACCTATCTCCTTACGGATCACAGACAGTCTAATCCACTTTATTTCTTTCATGTTCGGCCTTTGCATCGACCATGATGAGGTCTCATTATTTCCATTCGAACTCATGGACTAGACAAGACATTCACGCCACTAAGCTCATAAATTGAGGGAAATAATTATTCCAAAATAGGTGCGTGCGTGCGTGCGTTTGATTAATCATGATAAGGCTGTATATAAACCAGTAAATAGTAGGAAAACCAGATGCATATTTTACATGCAAAAGTATACTACGCGACCGCCTTTAGCTTTGTTTTTGTTTCTAGTAGAACTGAACTAGTTAAGGATGAAAAAGCAAAATACAGTATGTTTGACCGGATACAAATGATCAAGTCATTACTTAATTGTCTGGTATATATCCTGACAAAAATTAATTATTCAGTTGCTCACTGCTCCCAAGACAATTGCTATAACGTTCCATTTCGGTGCCAATAAGTACACATAACTACGTCCAATATATCAAATAATGTGGATAGCTGACAAAACACGTGGAAGAAGCTTCACTATAATAGAAACAAATGACCTATCAGGACGTTCTTCCTTATAAAGCTACATCAGTTTTTCTTTTCCTTAAGTAACATACGTTGAAACAGTATAACGACACACAAAAAGAGGTATCCGTATATGTTCAATTTATTTCTCTAACTGGGACAGTGTTCTGAAAACACTAAATACAATGTTACGTGCACGTATTTTGCTACGCTAAGATATTTTCCTAATTGGAAGCAACTTCCTTTATACCCTTTCCAAACAAGTTTACACAGGCTTTAGTTCGTGTATATTAAATGTATCAGTAGAATAGATATTCACTCAGGGAAGCGTCAGGGATGCGCATATTTCATTACGCCTCATGAAAAGACTCAATTAAACCGAACCTGCAATTAGCTTGCTTTGTTGTCTTATCTGCTTCCAAAATATCTCATTACAGATTTTTTACCTGCCATATTATCAGTTCATTAACTGTCGTCCTGTGACCGTAATCGTCATCAAATACTCCACGTTTTTATGATATATATTCATTTGGGATCATTGAGTCCATTCAATGTATATGTAAAATAGTATTCCATTTATGCCAGAGTTAGAGTAGCGAGTTGTTAGGGGTGTCCTACATCGTATTACTTTTCATGGATACACTTAATTAACACTAGTCCGTAACTATTTTTTATTATTATTTTGCTTCGTTCCACTCATCGTTCAAAGGATATACATACTGAAAAAAAATGAAAACTGAATGTTATTTAATATAATATACTAAAAAAGACAATTTGTTGCAAACTATTTCAAAATCTAAGAAAAATATGAACGTGTTTCAAGATTTCAAAATACCAAAAATATATGCCATCAATCAAATGTGAATGTCCTTAAAATATTTCTCAACATAAATTTACATTGTTCAGGTAAACATTAATTTAGCTTAGAATTTACAACGGATGTATTTATATTGTATGTTCAGATCGAGAAAACACATAATTATTATTGCCATTCAAGTAACTGTTCTAAGTACAACCTAACGTTCACTGAAAACTTTCTGTTTTATTTGCAATTTACCACATCTGTCAACCTACGTATTTAAACATTCTAGGGATTATTACTGAGTAATTCTTCGTATCTATTTCAATTGTCTGGAACCGTAACATATTAAATGGGAAAATAGGTAGTTCGTGTATTACAATCCCTATTTCGTACTTCCATTTATCTGCATTGACAAATAACTTGTTTTCAATTCTAAAAACTGATATTAAATATCAGTTGTAATAAAGACAAGTAATTGAACCACAGTTTTGATAAGATTCAGTTTTATTATCAATTGTGAATCAGATATCATGTCATGCAGTCTTACGAAATATCGCATTATTTTAGAAATGTTTTTATTTTTTATATGTGTATATAGTTTTCGCAACGACGTATGTCAGTTGTGTGATATTAAATGATCTTATCAATTAACTGATATCTCCAAATCTTGGAATTTGCAAAGTCTAATGAAACAATCACATACTAGTATGTTCATCAAAGTCTGACATTTTCAAACATCATATTGCAATTTATTTAATTATTCAAATGTTATAGTGTTATAAGGAATAAATTGAACAGATTTGACAGGCTATTAAAGTCTCTAAAAAAACATATATGTGATGGTTTACTTTTTATTACAGATGATACACTTCGAAGATACACATACACATGGAGTCATTATTTAGCTGTTCATTCTTGCCTTAGTATAACAACACATACGATATCACTATGGCTTGCCGTTCTCATGTCGGCAATTAGGTAGGACAATACGTTTTCTATTTTTGTTTAAACTTAAATCGATTGTTCTGTTCTTTTGTTTGCATCATTTGTATATGTCTTCCTCAGCATATTGTCGTATGAATCTTAAAATTAATAACCAAACGGATTATTGAAACGTAAAGAAATTTATTTTCTTAATTTAGTAAGAATGTTTTACTTAACTCATTTTCAAGTATAAAAGTTTAAGGTCTGAAAACAACTAAAGAAGCATATACATCATCTGTCCTGTCCTCACTAACCTGAGTATTCGGACACTTAAAATTGGTAAATTGCAATTGAAAAGAATGGAAAGTGAAAATTTAGTCAAAAGAAGTCGTGTCATAATCTTTGGACTGCCAGACTTTTAGTTTTAGTGACCTATCATTGTGTCAAATACTGTGCGTAACGATACTAAAACATCCTGTAAAACATGTAAACTGTATTGATTTGTTAAATTTAAATCTCTTGTCACATATTTGTCATCTCTGTGTTGGATAGCTAATTAGACAAGATTTACAGAAGTATTCATGACTGGTTAGTTTTCAATGTAAAGTTCAAATTATACCTATATTGTATACCATATCAATATCCGCGCCACTATTGTGTCATTACAATTTCACTTTCAGCGTTAGATATCATTTTTGTTTTTCACATTTTTTCTTTACGATCAACCTCGGTAAGTATAAAAAAATCAGTCATTGCAGTGATTGTGAAATGCTGTAAACATACATTTTTTTTTCAAGAATACTATTTTTATTTTCAATGAATGATACCAAATATCAATATCGGCTTTTTTTTTTTCTTTTTTTTTTTCCTTTTTTTGAAACAACTTTCTCGTAGCATCACTGCAATCTCAGTGCATTACATTTTGGTGTTATTTCAGCTAATATGGATGTAATGTATACAGTTTTGCGCAGTATTAGTCGGTATGTTCTACAACAATTCCATCTTTATAGTAATATTGAATTTTTCCCCTTTTTTGTTTTCAGGTACTTTTTTATCCGCTCACGTGGTCGTTGGAACATAAGTGTAAGCCGTACCAGAGCCGCCATTGTCGCTGTTTATGTAGCTTCCATTATTGTCTGTATTCCGAATTACGTTGTAACCGATGTTCTACCCGTATATCTTCCTACCCATAACGCAACAGTCTACAGGATAAAAAATCTACAGATTTATTTAAAAAACTCAACGACTATGAATGCCATTAATGTTTGGCTATTCATCTTAGTGGGGAAAGCCATGCCATGTGTTTTAATATGTGTATTTGGTTGCTTTCTTTTGAAAACATTACGGCAGAGTCAGCAACTTAGTGAGAGTCTTAAACTTACGGCTACTTCAAGACGAATGCGAGCGCATAAACGAACAACTGTGATGCTTTTAGCTATCATTACAATGTTTATCATTTCTGAATTACCATCAGCAATTTTAGTTCTTATTTCCGTTTTTCAGGAAGGTTTCTTTATGGATTATTACATGTTGTTTGCAGATACACTTGACATGCTCTCTTTAACAAATAACGCAATTAATTTCATAATGTATTGTATAATGAGCCGCCAGTTCAGAGACTGTCTCTGTGAAAATTTACCGCTTTGTCATGCAACGTATAGTCAATACAAGTCCGCTAGGACATCGGAGGGAAATACACGCGCTGGTAATACTGCTCAAATCTGTCACTGAAATAGAATAGAAAACGAAAATTTTATATGTATTGTGTTTCGTAGTATATTTGTGTCACATAAATCATGTTGCTATTTTACTGTATTAAATGCTAAATTCGTGAATAATATTCAGTATAAAAGCAAATATCTTGTTGACCAGCTGTTAATCTGCTACTACAAACGGGTTGATATTTGTTTAGTTCCTTATTTACTTTTTGTTAAACCTAATACAACTCAATATATACTTGTTCAGAACAGGTTTGTTCATAACATTCAATAATCATCTGAGCGATGCCAAAGCGGCAAAACGTATGCATTAGCGTACGTTGCAGTATAAAATAACAAAATGCGCTCTCTAATGACGACATAAGGCGACAAGCCTTGCAATTATTTGCAGTTTTTCTTGTTGCTTCGGTACTATGTACCTTTAACAGACTCACTTGCACCAGAACAGGACAATAGTCCCTATACATGTTACATAGTGTACCCTACTACAATGTTTACTACGAAAACCATGATCATCATTTACTTGGCCAGTCCAGTCGAACGTTACTCACTTAAAACGCAGTCCAGCAAATTGGTATCAGTCAATTTTCTCAATGTTTCTTATCGCATAGACATACCGCGTAATTCATGATATAGTCAATGTACTAATCATCTTCAGGCGTCTGAGTGTTAAACATTTCAGTTGTGGTACTGTTATGACTTTACACGAACTTTCAACGTAATTACGTACCCATTTCAGGAAAACATAGACAATGAGTAAGTGGAAAGTAATGCAATGCGGAACAGGAATACGGGTACAATTTGGCCAGATAACGTTATATAATATTGTCATGGGGACCAATTATTTACCCCAAAAATCTTTTGGATATCAACTGAATATTTCCTTACCTACATTATAACAAAAAATACATTGATTTTTAATACGCGAAGAAATGATACTGCTTTTCTGGGTCTACGTGAGAATAGCAGCACGTAAAATAAGAGCATAGTTGAAGCCATGGCTGTAGACGATATAAAACCAAATAAATTAATCACCATAACCCAAATCCAGTGATTTGGCACAATAACCCAAATCCAGTGATTTGGCCTAGAGACTAAACCACTTAAAATACATAGATTACAGAAAATGTTATAGCTAAAATCCTACTTTACGTATGATATTAGACACAAATCGAATTAACAACCGCTGAATATGTGCGGTACATAAATATAAAAACCGGATTTCGATTGAGATTTATTAGTAATATAAACAAAAGACCTGATATGTTTTTAAATCAGTACTGATTATTTCTAAAAACGAAAAATAAAACTATAATAAATCGAAGATATTACAGTTTTCAAAACAATTAATACATGAACGGACTCAATCAAACTGAGTCTGCTATTATTATTCTTGGTTGCATTCTATGCTTCCAATGGATGGATCTTTTTACAGATTTTATTAACTATCAAAATAGCAATCTTTAAGTGCCGTATGGCGGCTGTAAAAAGTCTTCCCGTACTTGGTTTCAGTGTTGTTATATTTTCTGGTCCTTTGGGATCATGGAGTCCATTCAATATAGGCGTAATAGAGTTCAACTTAAGCCGGTGCCAAAAGGCGTGAGAGGTGTTGCACATTTTATCACCTCTCATGAACAGACTCAATCAAACCGAGTCTGCTTTTATCATTCTTGGTTGCATTCTATGCTTCCAATTGATCTTTGTACACATTTTATTAGCTACATACAAAATAATGAATGTTGAAACTTGTATAATTTATGTTGAATGTTGAACAAACAACACTTGTGTTGATAATTGATAAAATATATTAAAAACAACCTGACGTTCGTACACTTGCAGCAACATAATATTCATACATATGCTGAATACGGTTAGTCTTATTTGTAGATCAGGTTTATTTAAACTCAACGAAGTTATTCTGCTGCATAGAGATGAAACAAAATTATGCAAATTATAGTAAGAGATAATAAATATTGATCTTGTCATGAGGTAACTCAATACAGTTTCTCAATCTGTATCATACAAATAGTCTATTTTGGCTGTTAAAAGAAATCATAAATAACCATATTGAATTTCCGCCACGCTCACGCTTATAAGATTTGTCTGTATTTTGAGAGGCTAGTACGAAACTACTCTAACATACTGGGAATGGTGGGACTAACCAGCAATCAGAAGATCATGTTTAAACATTAACTATAAGACGTAAAGTTTAAACGAGTTTTGATAGTTATTCCCTTTAGAGCCCACGCGTAAGTATGCATTATTATTGTGGCATGTTTTTATTGTGAACAGTGCATTATAATACATAAGGAAATAATTCAAACTGTTGCAATGGACCCGTGCACCAAAATTTCATAACTGTCATTAACACGTGTATCTACATTATGTTAGAAATAAAGTTAAAGATTGAGAAAAGGTACTGTATTAAAAGGTGCTTGAGTTTAGTAAATAAAAGAGTATAGTTCAATAACAACTCTGCGAAATGAGGCAACGAAGACATTAAGGATACACACGCAAATAAGTTCAAATGAAGAAAAAAGTAAAGTGAAAACAGACATCAAACACAATAAATTTTAAGAAATATAAAACAAAACTTTGACTTTCAATCAAACATTGATTATGGAGAATAATATTTTGTAAAGATTTGTGTTGATTTTCCCCTGTGTAATTGAAAATATGAAATCTAAATACAAATAACTAGAAATATTTCAAATACAAATTTATATACTGCTGTTATTCTCTCTTATTATATAATAATGTAAATATGGTATGGTTACATGCGAAAACGTTTGGTAAATTAAAATATCAAAGTAGTTGTCCTCAGATCTACATCACAAAATAAAGTGTGTTTCTCCTGAGGTTAATCAGAATATCAACTGGGCAATCCTCTTGATGTACATAGCAATGTCAAAGTCGAGTTCCTCTCGATGAACATCACAATATCAAAAGGGTGTTTCTCCAGCTGTACATAGCAATATCAGAGAGGCATTTCTACTTATTAACATCCCAATATCAACGTCGCAATTCTCATAATCAATACAAATTTATAAAAGATGGCGTTCCTTTTGATGTAGATGACAGATTTAAAGGTCGTTCATCCTGATGTAAATCACAATATAAAGAAGACGTTCCTGCTGATGTATATCATAATATCAAGTGCGCGTTCTTCCTTATGTACATCAAAATATCAAAGGGGCATTCCTCCTGGTGTATATATATTACATGGTCAAGGAGGCGTTCCTACTAATGTACAGCGTAATATGAAAGGAGCGTTCTTCCTTATGTATGTACATTACATTATCAAAGAGGCGTTCCTACTAATGTACACTATAAAATCAAATGGGCGTTCCTTCAATAGCCAGATAAATAGTACAATGTGTTACTTGGCAGCTGTACTTCGTACATTTTAAGTTCGTTGAAAACACATTTAAAACAGCTGCGCTGGAGTTCGATATTTGACATTATCAATGTGATAAAAGTATGCGACGGATTTCACCGAGAGCAGCAGGATATTGTTTCACCAAATAATTGAATGTCGTTTCAATGATTGTAATGTAATTATATTGTAGTCTCAGCGTTTACTTTATAACATTTTCAACTTTTCATCATAATGGTGCAATGCCAATAAAGCCTGTTAAACGACAAATGTTAAACTGACCATTACAAAGATTTAAGCAATAGAACCACACAATAAATCACATGGATTGGCACTAGTATCTGATTTATTCGACATATATGTAACATTTTAATACTACTTCTATTCTCTCTTATATATATCCATTTCCATTTAGTGAATCTTAGCAAAAAGACAGACTAGATTAACAAAAAATATTATTCTCCGCTAAATCAAGCGGCATTGTATGTGTAAATGATAATTGGCTGAGAAGCAATTGTGACGCAATTTTGTCGGTATCAGGTAAAGAAGATTGTTTCTATTGGAGCAGAATCTTTTATAAATATTCCCTTTTTAACACTTAAGACATCAATCAAAAATATATTTATGGATGTCTGTCCGTGTATTCATGGAGCGTTTAGCTGTGGCATTGATATCAAAACTTCATCAAAATGAACTATTACTTTTATAGAAACTATCAAGGCAGTTGAGCTTAACGACGACACTTGTGGGACTGTTTTCTAACTGGAATACATCTTTTCATAATTGCTTTTCAAAGAATTAATGTTATGATTGTAAGTCTATATATCTAAAATAATAGTCTACATATCTTGTAATGTAAGTCTTTATACTTTGTAACTTCAATGTATACGATTTCAAGTAATAAAACTTCTTTCACAACAAAAGATCAATATATATGTACCATGTTCCTAGTTTCACAATATCGTCGTGATGTTATCACAACAATGTCAAACAATGCTGAAGAATTGTGTATTTCTTCTTTGTAAATGTCAACACCTTTTATAAATGAATTTAATTTTATTTTAATCATGTTAATGGACAATGAATGCATCTCGAATCAAACAAGATGCGCTGAAATAACCGCATAATATGTTTTGTACGGAGAAAAATATCTGACATCTATAATACTGATGGCAGAAACTTTTACAAAATGTTTTGCCTCACGTCGATATTAAACGACAAACTGTCAATCTAAGACATATCCCGAGTAAATTATTACTTTTTCTGTGTTTTTTGCGTTAAATCTACTTTTAATATCGTTTTATCAAAAGTAAGAAAATGTATATATTAGGTCTATAACTTCAGTTTATCTTGATATCAATCATTTTGTTTAAACTATTCCAAATAAAATCAGCACAACCTAAAAATAATCCGTTAAAAAGCCGTTTGGTATATAATATATGATATGATATGATATCATATCATATCATATCATATAATATCAAATAACGGTATATATCAAACATTTATAGATCTTCTTATCTTACACTGCGTTCGGTGACCGGGATCTGAGTTCTGAAACATATAATTATAGATGTCATTAAGGATTGTAATACTATGATAAAAATAACGACATCCACGCAGTTGACAATTACATCATAAATACTGAGATTTGAGAACGACAGCAAATACCGGGAAAATATAACTTGGTAATATGAAAATAAAAAAAAAATAAAAGGTCAGAGTAAACTGTGTTGAAGCATTGAGCGTAGCAAAGGCAACCAGAGCCACATGTAGGAACCTTAGCCAGTCACAAATATAAACTGTTGTAGAAAGATTTAGTAGACGGGTTGCGACGCAACATCTATATATCATATTTTTTAATTATATGAAAGACATAAAATATTGGGATTCGATGTAAAAAGGGAATGGGTAGGTAAATAGTAAACACATGCTCTTTTATGGTCGATCTAAACAACTACTCTTTATTCACATTTTTTCTGTTATTCTTACTAATCTTAGATATTGAACAGCCAATCGAACTTACAAAACTGTATAAGTAATACATTTATCAGTAAATGATTTAACTCCGGGCCTGTTACAACATTTGCTCGTTAGCAAATGCAATAAAGACAGTCATAGGATTTTGTTTTACTGAAATCATATCATGACACGTGTTATTATGATATAGACATCAGCTGCTGATATACTAGATCCGTCATTTTTGGACATTTTCTGACTCCGCATTGATAGCTATGTAATTGCACTTTTTGATAATAAAAACCTTAATAATAAAGTTCCGCGTAGGAAGTGGTATAGTACCATAAGGGTTTTCACTAACAAAGACATATAACGTACTTTTCTGAAGATCTAGCAATAACGTTTAACGTGAATATATTGCTCGTGCCTACTGTATGCTCCTACCTACTTGGAATGAAAAGCCGTACAAAGTTTTCTCCTACGTATCAAATGGTCTAGAAATAAAGCGCGTCAACTGATCATTAAGAGTATTCTGATCATCGTTAGAATACCCATTCATTCTTTGACAACTGATACAGTTTAATCCCGTTTGTTCCTGTACGCTGCGATCATTAGACAAGAATGGCAAATAATTAATCTGTTCAAACATACAAATTTCCTCATTAAAATTAATACGGAGGAACAAGATTTGATACATCCCATTGATGTTGCAATATAAGATTTTATTTCATTAATCAAGAATGTTCTTTATAAAATGAAAACATAACAAAAAGGAAAGTTATATTTGACTGCAAATAACGGATTTCATAAATTATTCTGTAATATGATCAAACCAAGAATTCTTTAAACTACGTGATGTAATGTGATACACTATACACAGGTCACTACCATTTTTCTTCTATTTCTTTCAGTCTTTGACAAGAAAATTGTTTAAATCTTCAAAACAGGTTATTTTTGCATTTAAATGATAGCATTGCAAAACTCGAAACAGATTCAGAAGTGTGTCATGTTCAGGATTACTTCGTGCTTAGCATTAAAATTATTTACTAAAAAGACGAGACCACCTGATACGAAACGTTTAACTATTGTATGAGAAGATGCAGTGAAACGAAATAAACATACCATATCAGATTAACCAGTCATTTCCAGTATTTTATTTTAAAATAAAGATATTTTACGCTTTGCTGTCAGTAAATACCGGAAAAATAAAATGTATAACAGGTTTTTCGAAGTGGAAAACTGCTTTATTTCCAATAAAGCCTGCGATTGATAGCAGTTTTTGTTTACGAAAGACGTTACATTATTGTGAAGGTTACTATACCCGTCATTGAAACTGCCATTTTCATGGTACATGCGGGTAGAGAATAAAGTATTCAAATCAAACAAACAAAAGACATATGAATTCACCTGAAGTTTTTTACTTAATATTTTTACAAATATCTGGGTGAAAGTGTGACATGTTTGTTTTACATAAATTATAAACTGAATTGCCTAGACAAAGCATAATGTATATAGTAAATGGTCTTGTTAGCTATTTGGACACGTAAGAATCATAAAAAATGGTTCATATGAAATGTAGATATTGATTCAGAATTAAATGCGACACAATGTTAATTGTTAATAGCCATGATGTCATAGCAACAGTAATATGCCAAATGTCCCTAGATGTATGTACATTCATTTAGCAAACATTGCATTTAAGTTCAAAATATTTTAGAAAGTATTAGGAGAGATATATGATATAAAACGTCCATTGTTAAATCCCTGAGCTATCTATGCACTTAGTAATGATCCGTTGCACACTCATAACTCCTAGAATAATCTCCCTGATTTCCTGAGGGATAAAGCTAGATTACCCTTAATGGTAGTTAAAGATTAATAAACAGTTCAATAGATTGTGCTTACGCTGCTTTAATGGGAAAAAGCTTTTAGAAATGTTACTTTTAAAGGTGATTTCTGCAGCCATATACTGGTGCACCAAACAATAGACAAATTGTTATGCCTATTTAAAATCACTGATTAGTAGCATTACAGATTAAACTAACTACATGTTTTGTTTTTGTTTATATCAACGCATTTATCCTTTCTATATGCAACGTAAACTGAAACTAATATTACCAGGACTAAATATATATAACAAGACATGTGAAAAGAAAGTACTCAGTTTTGGCAAGCAACAATTGATTAATTTTGTTTTCTTAGATTTGACGAGTCCCTTTTATGTCATTTTTCAGGCGTATGCCGGCACAAAACAAAGAACCATCGACCTACCACAACCTGTTTTGAACGCTTTAGCACGGGTCGCCACTCGGAACAATTGAAATCACTCTGCCTTCTCCATTATATGTTTCTCCTTAATCTCTTTCTGTTAATAGAGCTTCTGTACAAAATAAGGATTTGTAAATTACCAGATTTACAATGCTATAAAGTAGGATAGAGAGAAAATTATTTAAGTGTTTATTTTCCGGCTCTTTTACAGAATGATTATTGTAGTTTTAAAGTTCAAGATATCAGACGAATATACAGATAGAAGTTAATTCCTTGTGTTTTCCGTATAGACCGCTTGCATAAGTACTCACCTGCGGACTAATAAATCCATGAACTGTTAATATATTATATTTGTTGAAAGCAAGGGACAAAGGTCTGCCTGACTATTTGATATGGTTGAATTAACTGAAAATCGAGATAAGGTTACAGTGAAAACGTCAACTGATTTTTAAAAATATTATTGATATGTTTCATTTTAAACAAATCAGTAAATATTTAACCATACTTCTAAGGTCATGCATTCAGTTCATCTATTGATCTCATCTTAGTTTCTGTCTGTGATAAAAACATTAATTTTGTCAATTGTGAATAACACTGCGTCTGTGAAAAAAATCAGAATTAAGCAGTTCAATGTGATATTATCAAAGAAAGAGATGAAACTTTTAATTTGTACAAGAATCAGATGTTAATTAAAACCACTTAATGCAGCAGAGAAATAAAACTCAGATGCAAAGAAAATTATTTTTCAGGAAAGATTGAAAAAGAAAATATATCTGATTCAAAATCTTTGTGGAAAACTCTTAAAAACATTGAGTTGTCTTAAAACAAAGTTCTTCATGTAATATAGCACTGGCCTCAAGATTAATGCTACAATTTCGTTTTATAAATTAAATGTCGCTGGATAATTAGTTTAATACGTTTTTTGAAACGTTCGCCTATAATCTACTTGAAAAACTTCATACGTCGGTTTTTAAATTTTGAAATAAAATACTCTAAGACATTTTGAAGTTTTTATTCAGCTGAAAGAGTTCTACCCGATATTTTTGCATATAATATTTTTTCTTTTTCTGAAAACAAAATTTTGAAATACTTGAATTATCTTAGATATACTGGGGCTCCTGGTTTAGATTACAGACCTTTTCGTTCTTTAGGGAAAATGCTCCCATTTTATCTTATTTCCTAGTCTATGTTATTAATCTATTTCTGTTCAAGGAGTTGTTCATGACGACTTAAAGTCAGCACGTATTTTACACCGTTTTAAGAAAACTGACAAAAATCATTGGTGTTAAGATACTTTTCAACCTGATCTTACACTACTGTTTCATATAGCGTAGAATAATACTTCGTGTTATATCCTTTTTTAAAGAAAAATGACAAAACGGAAGTAGACAGCTATTGCCAAATATGTATTCTAAACATTATTTCTAAACTATAGGAAATAGTAGTGTGAGATCAGGTTGTAGAGTATCTTAAGACCTATTATTTATTACATATACATTTCAGTCCGATTTCAGACGTGGTAATACAACAGACACATGACTGGATCGTCCATCATATTATATTATTTGTTTGTTTGTTTTGGGCTTACGCTGTTTTTCAACAGAATTTTAGTTATGTAACGGCGGGCAGTTAACCTAACCAGTGTTCTTGTATGTCCGCTGCTGAAATGAATAGACTATTAATGTATGCTGACGGTTCTGGAATAATGGCTGCTGGTGAAAATTTGAACGAAGAACTTGCTTAAGTAAAGAAGTGGCTTATCAATAATAAATTATAATTGCATCTAGGTAAAATAGTTTCCGTACTGTTTGTCTCCAAGTCCAAACGATGTCAGATCCTAATTTAACAAAATTTATTAAGGTCAGGTTATTGAACCGACTTCGTCAGTTACTTCATATCAAAGTTTATCTTGTGATTCTATGGCTCGTCCAGTCATTAAACTGGCAAACTCAAGGTAAACAATTCTGAATAGGAAGCGTGAATATCTTACATAGCATGCTAAAACCTCTCATTCAGTGTATGTTTATTACGCCTGTAGTTGTTGGTATCATGATTTAAGTTTAATGTGGAGAAATAACTTGTAAACAACAAATAATTTGTTTTAGATTAAGAACGCTGGTCTTATATTGTATCTAAACGTTTTGGTAAAATGATTAAAAGTTTGTAAGATAGTAGCTGGTACAGCGCCTTATTATATGTGTGAACATTTATCCTCCAAGACCATCCACAGCCACAACAGAACGTAAATTCAGTGAGAGAGGTTCTTTAACAGTTCCCAAGGTCAAGGTTTTGTGATCACTTCTTTTGCCTACATTAGTGTTACTCTATGAAATGTGATACCACCTCCCACAAGTCATTTCCTTCAAATTTGCCGTCAAAATACATTTGTTTAAGTCAACAGTATTTTTATAATTTTTATTATCAAACTAATGCACCATTATTTGGATACACTCAGTGCATTCCATTGTTTAAAGCATTTTATGTTAATTAACACTAGGCAGTCGATCATTTTACATTTTGTCTACTTTTACCAGTCAGCTATGACATATTTTAACTTGTCTCACTTTTACCAGTCAGCTATGACATATTATAACTGTCAATAAAACATTATGTTTTTCTTATCGAGCTCAGTATCAGTATAATATTTTTAGAATATCTGTATCTGTGATATTTTATATTTCATGTCTCTTCATGTCATGCCATCGATAACTAGGATCACAATGGAAATAGGGGATTTTATCCCTTTTTGCGTTATCCTTAGCACAAAGAAAATGAGGAATTTAGTATTTTTTCTGTGTTATCCTTGGTACTAATATGCATGATTTATTACTCATGTTTGTGTTTCTAAGTTTTAAATAATGCAACATACTTGTTATTAAAACCTTGAATGCACCTAGCACCAATTTTATTTAGTTATCTATCAGCAATAACGGATGCTCTTACAACAGGTACTAAAATCCGTATGCATTGCATTTTACCTCTTAAGTGATCATCGTAGGTAACATATCAATTATAATTTATCTGCTAATGATCTATAGGAAGTCTAATTTATGCTAACGCCTGTTTAATTTGAAGAAAATGATGCATTCAAAGTAGGTTTCAAATTGTTAGTTTGACGGGTCGTTTATTATAAGCTGTATGTAAAAGATCTTAACAAAAAGTTAGGAAATGTGGATACCGTTGTACCTGATGAAAATCTATTGCAAGACTTAATTTACCTTTTTTGTTACTAACTGAAAAATCAGAGAGATGATAACAGACAAATGAGTGATACATGTAAGTGTAAGGATACACATGATCAGGTCATTACTGGAGTGTCTAGAACGTATCCGAACAAGCACTTATTATTCAATTGTCCATTATTCCGTGGAGAGTTTCTAGAATGTGCCGTTTCGATTTCCAGCAGCTACACAAGAATCCATAGTGTAATAGATACAAATGACATGGCTGGACTTTAACTAAGCTTACATTTCTGGTAACAGTTCTAAACATTCTGATTTGCCAGAGAGCATTCGAACAGTACAACAGATTGTCCGGGAAGAAAACTGATGGTAGCAGGGAAAGTTTCGTAATCCATAATGTTATAATCAAACCAGTGTATAAAAAGATATTTTCTTTCGTACTTTTATTGCTGTGTGGGAACATATATCCATGAAAGCAAATTTCATTGCTAAAAAAAAAGATTTGTAACTAAGACAAGGCAAATACTGCTTCTTCTCAGACGGCTTCGCGTGTAACCGTGCTACACACCGGACACGTTTAAGAACTGTCTTCTTGCAAGGAGGTAGGCTAATTTAGCCGGACAGGCCTTTTTTCTCTCGTTGTGTCCCTCCAACCATATCGGTTTGTGTATGCGCCAGTAGAGGATGAATTTGGCGTACTGTGTGGCTGCCTTTTTATGTATAGCACCTTTTCCTATAAAAAGGGCGCTAAAGAGATCTTATATGATATAACACAATTTTCTATTTTATCATCATCGCTCATTTACTCCAAGATAAATATGAGCAGATGAAGTTTACTTGGTCGGTCATTTTGAATAAGGAACGGTGCATTCCATCCTCTTAAACTGGTTCAGGATTGGCGAATGGAACGTGCCCTTAGATAAGAAATAAGATCATAATATCACACCATGCTAAATGCGGTAGATTTACAATTTCTCTCCCTATTTTTTGTCTTCTTTCAAAATCAAATATAATTTAATCTTCGGTCATTGCAAGTCCTTTTTTTTCAAAAGAAATATAGAGTAAAGAATCAAAAGTATTGAAACTGCGATGTTTGGAACACACCCATCTCTTTGAATATACAACTCTCTCATGAAATAATTGTTACTATAGGAGAAATCGATCACATATATAAGTTAGTCATGTGATTTTTATATATATATGCAACGTTTTGCTACATAGTTGCAAGTGAAGTTTCGTTATACGAGAATAAAATGTAAAAACAATTTTAAGGTAGGTCGATACCTTATTCGTCAAATATGACATTTCTTCCGATTTTGATGAAACTTGGTCCAACTATAGCGCTATGGTTCCTTTTTTGTTTTTCAGTCGTCTTGGCAACAATATATAATCAGTGATGACGTCACGAACGTCGCAACATAGGGCGCCAAAATGCCCAAAATCCGCCCTAATAGGTCTTCTAAAATATCTAATCAAGATTTAAAATAAGCGAAATTTCACAATATCATACTTTAACTAATTTACATACGGACTATTGTGTTTTAAGTGGTATCGCATCACATTACAACGGACATTTATAATTTTATTGAGCAACCCACTTCATTCTGATATAAAATTTTGACAAAAAAAATCGGCAAATATACGCAAAAATGATATCTTTAAAAAACTACAAGCCCATTAAAAGTCTGATTTTCAACACAAGTGATCAATTTTCAAATGAAATGTCAAATAAAAAAGGGAACTTAACGTTTTCAGTTTTTCACAATATTGTGTTGAAGACAGACTGTCCTTCAGATTTTTGGTCGTAAAACGCAAAGTTTTATCGACGTTGCTTATTGTTTGCATCGTTGCGCTTTGGACGTTTGCATTATATCTTAGATCCATTTCATCTGTATTCATGAGCCAACAACTTTGGGACATTATTATGCATCAGTCTTTCTAATATTGACGCACTACCAGCTATCTGGGTTTCACGCAAGGACATTTTCCTTCCTTTTTAACTACAAGTCGCTACTTAACTGACCGCGATACACGGAACGTAATTTTGACATCACCGATCTAAGAAATACGATCTTTCCTTTTATTTATTTTCATTTAACATTTCGTTTCTTTTTTTGTCTCGTTCCCGCTGAATTTGCAGTCAGCGTCCTTAATCCCGCCCTTCATTCGCACGTGTATTCTGTCTGGCACGTTGCGCGTATGAGTATCTTAGTAATGGCTGTTCCGCATACGCACCAAAAACTGAACCGGGGAAAAAAGAAAAGAATGTAGCTAAATGACATAGAGGCAGGCCAAAACGAAAACATGCGTGAATTGAGTATTTTTTTTCTGGCATGTAAATCACTTTTTCCTAATATTAGTCGAATTTTTACATGCTGCACGACTACTTAAAACAGGTGTACAGATTCATCGTGCAATTCCACACAAAATCGTATGTTGATAAATCAATGCTAATGATTTCATTATCCAATGCCGACGGAATTGTTATATCGTCATCATCGATATTAAGAACATATCTGCCTCAGGTATTTTGATATATTTGTGAAGCACTAGCCGATTAGGAAACCTTTTTTTCTAAAGCAAAATGTGTAAATCTCTAAGAAAACCGACAGTATAATATTCCCAGCAGTCATTCTCGTTTATAATTATGTAAAGTCACTAATGTTGCCTACAGTTATATTTACTACAGAGTTACGCAAATGTTTTCTCTTCTAATACGTGGCTTAACATGTATTTGAACTATATTTTTTCAGTTAAATCGCTTATGCATCACTGCAAAGTTAAACTGTAAAAAATCGCGAACATCGGTTTCTTTAAAATACCTGCATGATTATCTGATTTGCAATATTACCTTCTGTTAGTTTCCAATCATATTTTGCCCCAAGATTAATGTAAATAATAGACAGACCTATCATAAATAAGTGCATTTTTGCAGTTAGAAGTGTTAATAACAAAGTGAGCATCGTAAAAGAAAACCTTTTAAAAACCTATATTACGCTGAAGTAAAACAAAGGTGACATGCAAAATATTTTCGTTGTGACAAGTTATAATTGTAAAAACTAAAATAATGACCAAAAATCTACTAAGTTCGTTAAGAAATATAAATCATTTTGCATACTTAATGTATATATGATACATACATTATGCTACTTATTCCTGCTATATAGTATATATATGTGTGAATAAAAACAGTGTTTCTTCATTTACGATACACAAGAAGTCTTGAATTCACAAAATAATATTAGAGAAGGACTCATTTTTCAATTGTCTTTCATATTGGCGTGAACTATTAACCCTCTGTAGAGATGATACGAATCACGTAATTTACAAATTTGTTTCACTTTTTTTCTAATTTTCCTGAAGATTGTTTATATGCTTTTATTGCATTATCATCTTACATATTCGAATTTCCGTCCCTTAATACAATTATACGAAATCCGACAGATGTGATTATATTAATATGATAAGATTTGCCTTGATATTGAGAAAATGTGCAAATTAAAAACAGACTTTACATCAGGTTTCAAAATTGATATTCAAAAAGTGCAGCAATGCCATAACTACATTCAGAAGTAATATATATTATCACCATATCAAACCACATACTGCTGCAACAAACTTGAAGACAATATATAGATTTGTCATAAATCATTTTTCTTGAAGCATAAAAAACCATCAAGGCAAAATGATAACACTTTATAGAGGTAATAAAAAGTGCGCCCCCAACCCCCGCCCCCTCTCATCCCCCTAGCACTGGTGAAACGGAATTCTACTATTGTATTGCCTTTCAGTTACGAATTCATAGCACATACACCCAAATAGGAATAACCAGATTCTTCTAGGAAAGCTTAATTATTTTGAAACCTACAACAGTGTTCCAATTTGTATATGATTAACATTTGGACAAAACATAAACAAAATAAAAGAACTGTATAATTATTACGAACTAAGTAATGAAATAACTGTTCCAATTAATAATATAAATACACGCCAATGTAACCAACTGCACGATTTTGAATAAAACATAAAGATACTGTTGTAAACATTTTTATAAATCATAGCAAAACAAGACTGCATGCAAAACACTGCATTTTGTAGGAGGACGAGTTACAAAGGGCCAGAAGACAAGTGCAAAAAGCAACCCAGTTCCGATGTGCTTTAAAATCTACAATTCTTAGTGATTAAAACGACCGTACTGTTCATATTTTCAACTTTAATCAGTAGAATGTGCTGTGTAATTGCATTATCTGATTAAAAGATGTATTTTCTTATTGTACCAGTTGAAATAGATTAGAAGAGGCGGATTACTTAATTGTAATAAACTGATTTAACCTAATTGTTTTACTAATTTCCCAAAAAATTTATCATACTCTATTTTCTAATTTCCGGCCCGTATCATAAGTGTGGTAAGGCCAACAGATGCGATTGCAATGTTATTGTAAGATTATACTTATATTATTCAGAAAATTTAAAATTGAATGTAAATATTACGGCAGGGTTCAAACGTGTTATTTTAATGTAAAAGAATGTCTTAAGTCTAATCTATACTGATATAAATTGACAATATATCGTATCTATAAATATTGTGTAAGATATGAAAAGTATTACATACTATAGTACTACAGTACTACAATATCTGTAATATATACATTGTATTTGTTGTATCAGTCTAAACACGTCATACAAGTTGTATGTACTTCATTATTGTTTGTTTTGGATTATGTAGATACTGCGGGATGCTCCTGACTCTTACATCGGCTGCAAATGCGTTTATTTCTATCTGCAAAATTCAGTGAAATGTTCTTTTATTCACGTATCCTGTGTATAAAATACAAAAGAAATACAAAACGTAATTGCTTTCTTTTTGTCACATTTTTATTATTTCAAAATGTAATATGAATGTTTTCATTAATTTGTAAGCTACGAGTTCATATGATTTTGACGTCCATATCTGACACAGTCTTCAGCACGACCGTCATCATTCCTACATGTTTTTGAAAAAAATGTCTTGTAAGTTATTAGAAAACTATGAACAGAATGAAATATTATCTATTTACTTTCAGCAAATATATAAAAAATACTACAGAATCTGATACTTATAGAACCTTTCCAGCAACGCAGCCCCATACAGACACTAAAACAATGTATGCTTAGATGTAATAATAATAACAGATAAAGAAACGCTGTTGGTCACGGTCAGAGTTAGGTCTTTTCCAAATGTTTGATATAGTATGGGGGATAATTATCCCCGACGAATGGTTGTATCCCCTCATACAAGTAATATATACAAAAGGTATGATATGCAGAATACCAAAATACTCATGAAGTCAATATAAAATAGCAATAACCTTGCCTTCGATGCCTTTGCAGAAGTCAGAGCAATAGGTTAAACATAATGAGAAGACAGTTATAGAAGCAACGTGAGTTTTGAAATTTACCTTTCATCGTTCACTACTTTATTATAGTAGTTGACACGTGTTGATGGTATCATGTTTCAATAGTTGTCTTCTAAACGTCCGATTACAGAGGAATTCCATACATTACTATATATTATTAAGTAGCTTATTTTGCGATCGCAAATGCTTACGTTACGTAGTTTACACAAAAATGTTTGTTTTAAGTTTTGAGTGCTGTATTTCTTCGGTGCCACCAAAACTGGAAACGGTAGTAACGTGTTATATAAGCGTAAATGTATACCGCTGCTTAGCTGTAAAAGCAGTAATACATTAAGGAGGTAGGTTACCTTAATATTTGTATGTGCGCATGTCCAACCGGAAGCTAACGTGACGATTTACGACAACGTTTACGACAAACTAAATGTGTTTGTATATCCATTCTTCTGAAAATAAATCATGAACCTGTATCCGATCTGATGCTGTATGGTTTAATAATGTAGAAATAATGAGTAAATTGCCGAAGAAACGCTTCAAAACAATGATACCTTAAATGACGTTATTGACGTCATGACGTTACGTGTTAGTTACCGCGCAAAATTAATAGCTTTTATTTTGAAAGTTCGTAATTCTTTGCATTTTCTTTATTTGAAATATTTTCAAACAGCCATTATTTGCTGAAATATTTCTTATGAGTCTTTTGCTCTGAATAATAATCAATATTTTGCTTCTTTTATGTAGTTATATTGAAATGTTATGCGGAATGTAAGAAAATGGATGATGGTAACCAATGTTATTTGGAATATAGTTGGGTGAAAGGTTACTTGTTACGGCCATTTTCGAAAAAAAAAATACTGGCAGTTTGATTTGTTTTACCTATTTTTCAGTTTTCGTTGTTAATTTGTTACTTATATATTAAAACTAAGCTCTCAAATTGTTCATATTTCAGTAGAAAATTGTGGTTTCTTGAATTGAATTGAAGTTACCATGGAAACGAAGCCCGTGACCTATATATCTAAATATAAAATTCAAAAGCGTTGACAATGGTCTATTTAAGGAACACAGCTGGGGCTTTTTATTTTCATTTCAACAATATCCATGAGAGTAATAGCAGCATGCCGAACGATTTTTCCATGAAAAATGCCAGACGAAGGGTTCTGCTGTAAGTATTTCAAGCTGTGAAGTTTGTTTAAATAAATGCAAATAACACGAAAATATAACTTATGTTAGAAATAATGTGTTTTAAAGCTACATTAACAAGAAAGATAATTTTATTCAATATTTTTTATAAGAAATCAAGACAAAAAGCAAGATATAAGCTATTTTAAACACCTCTGTTGCCATGGTTACTTTAAACTTTAAAAAAAGAGGGTACCATGTAAAATGCTTGGTATTTTGCTAATAATATTACCCAAATATTCTATGTTTGTAATTAACAGAATGGCACTGAAGCCGTCGAAAACCCCGTTGTTTTACATAATTGTTTAAAAATAAGAGAAAATGCGTTACCATGGAAACACGAGTCCCGCGACATATACATTTTAAGCTTATATTAGAAAGCTAACGCGCATACTAGTAAAATTATGAATTATGCAGACTTCTACGGATATCAATGAAACTAGAATACACTGAAAAGTGATAAATATCCGTATTTTCCTTTTTCTTTCAATATAAAGTACCTTTTGAGGGTTATGTTCTTCAAATCTGGATCAAAACTGAACTTGAAGAGACAGAGATAAACGAAATTGAGACTGTAGCAGTTAAAACATCATATTACACGAAATACAACAAAAAATGCTGCGGTTCAACTAATTTGAATTTACCCTGATAACAAGTTAACCTACCTCCTTAAGCTGTCATGACACTTATTTACTGCGTAACAATATATATCGTATACTGTAGCAATATAGATATTTTCACTGTATACCTGATATTTTGAACAAGCAATTGTGAAAGTTTTTTGTATACAAAGAAAGCGTTCTATTATTAGAATATCTTTATTTACGTCCTATATTTAACAGCCACCAGGATATCTTTGCAAAACCAGGATTTTGGCAAAGTTCACTACCATTTCTAAGTGACTTAGAAACTTCTGTTTTAGCTTGGATGGTAGGTTAGGGGCCGATGAGCAATAAATGATATAGTTTTGCATTATTATCAATTTTCTTATGTACAAAAAAAGGTAATTTAAAAAATTTGCCCAATTGGATTTTTCCAATTTCCAATCGGATATGTGGCGTCCGATTGGAATTTTTGAAAATCCAATCGGACATTTTTCCAATATTTTGACGAGCTGGATTTTTTCCGGGCGGAAAACACTAATTTTTTATAACAAATTTAAAGGCATATTTGTGTCACATTTGTGTTTTACTGTCTTTTTGTCTGGGTTTGAGATCCATACTATGGTAAATAAAAAAAATTCCATTTAAAAAGCTGGAAAAAATCCGATTGGACATTTTCAGAAAAAAAATCAGATTTATTGTAAACACTTATAAACAGGATCAATGAACACCCTTAAACATAAATAGTGAATAACGACGTTTTTAGTCAGTTTAAAATGATATTTTTCCAATTTTAGGAGTTTGATTTTTTTCCAGCTTTAAAAGTTGGAATTTGTTTTTATAAATTTTCTAAAGTATGATTGAAAAGAACATAATTATTCAATGTGAATATTTAAATAAGAGATTTCACACATGCACATGATTTATCTATCGTCTCTTTGTCAAAACGTGGCTAAACGTTATCGTCCTCTGGCATCTGAACCGCGATTTGTAAGCAATATTCTCCTGACCACTTTTAAATATCCTGTACCTCTTATTAAACGTTGTTGTGTTCAGATCTAGTTCCCTAAACATTATGCAGCATAGCATTTGTCCTTTTTCTTTGATGTTTGATTCAAAACACTAATGTTATCTCATGTCTTCGTTCGTTCAACACAGATTTCAAGTGATGACCAACACAATTTGCATGCTAAATATTTTCACTATGCCACATGTATAATTTGACGTTATTGGTGTGACGCATTCATGTAACGTTAATATTCACCCGATTAAAGAAAATGTACATTGAAAAATAGGTAAGTGGCAAGTATGATTTAGCGAATGCAAAATAGATAAAGAAAGAAACAGAATTGGGCTGGATGATGACACATGACTTTCCATGTGGAGTAGCATTTACTTACCATTTTTCCAAAGAAAGTATAATTTTGACATATCAACAAAGTATTCTCTAATATTCATTATACAACTGTTTCATTTATTTTTCATGATACATGAAGAAACGAAACCGGTTTTGGTTTTTATTGAACACCTGTCGTATAAATCAGCGAAAAGAGATTATTAAGATATCTAATGAAACGTTTTGAAGCACATTTTCAGAGGAGAGCTTAATGTAATTGAAGCGATGTCATTGTTGATATTGTAAACATTAATCAGTAGAATGTACTTTTTCGCGACACTTTTGTTAACTCTTTCCTCCAGTATTAAGATATATGATGGAATTAAAGGCACTTAATAAAGATTTCCCATTTCTTCGAGTTTTGTTACCGTTCCTTTGGCATTTCCAAATATCATCAGCTTCAATTTGTTAATTATGATGTTTCGCAAAAAGGATTTGGGAAATAATGGATGTACAGTGCTAAAAAGTAGCGAATAAAACATTTTTTGTGTTTACTTTTCAGCGTTTTAACAAATAGTTTTCCTTTCCGAAACACTTTAACTCATTGTATTCTCTTTCTACATAGTAACTCTATGACGGTCTAAATCTTTTAAATAGAAAGTTTGGTTTTCTACGTTTTATATTTTATATCATTGTATTCTAAAAATCATGTTGTTATGTACAGCTATTTCGAAACAAAATAATGTCACACCCAACCAGATATTACGGCATGTCGTAACGTCATTTCCGTCCACCATATGTAGCGTAATTTGCGTAATTTTACAAAATACCCCTCAGCAATATCAATTCCCTTTAGATTGCCAAGGAATCCATCGCAAAATACACGTGACATTCTATATATTTTTCATAATCCAGCTCCAAACGACAGTATTAAATTTCTAATTAAGAAAAAAAAAAATGCAAAATCGTCATTTAGACATTGTTCTTTTTCCTGCAGGGTTCTGCAATTAACCCTTTGGATTTTTGTACATTCAAACACTGTAAAACATGAATCGTTACATGTCAACCAATATTAGGTTTTTAGTAGGAAAGAAATCCGTTCACTCTTTGAGAAAACATATACCAGTATGTTCCAGTGTGAACCAATCGTTGACGAACTAACTGAAATTATTGTGAATTAACTGGAATATCAGGTATGCGAAATATATCACTATTTAGAGAATGTCACAGAAATGTCACAGAAAACAAAAAACAAGCAACTATGTCTATAATGAAACCTTTGACTAAGTAAAGCATACTTCAGAAGCTTTGAATATATAAAATGTAAAACGATTTATTCTAAATTCGTGTAGATTTATATGTGTGACGTTATTTCAAGGTATTCAATCTATATTCTGACGTTTATTCTAAATAATAAAAAACAAAATACATGCTTTAAGATTTCAAAATGTATTCTAACCTCGAAGTATTTAATGTATCTGGTTTGGAATATCAGTGACTGACAGAGCCAAAACAGATTAATCCCTGTAGTTTCACAGGAACTGCTCTCAGACTGTAAAGAATATCTGCTACTCCAAATTGACTTGCCATGAGCTTGCTTAAAACCATAAAGTATTCTTCCAGTTGATTGATCAATGCGTTTATCATGCAGTACACACACGATACTCTTATTACGTCTGATATATGTTCAGAGAATATCTAGAGGATATACAGCTGTTGAAATACAGCTGGTGTTATTTTTAAACAAGTATATCCTACCCAATGAAGAGCTTTGGTTTTTATATATGCGTGATTTGGCAAAAAAGAACGACAAAATATTAATATGGATTATCAAATAGGGGCATACGACATCAGCAAGTAACTATTGCTAAGTTTTGTCATTTATTGGTAGTTGATGGTTCAGTATTTATTTTTTTTTTCTATTTTCTTTTCGTCCATAAAAATCTGATTACCACATATGTGTATAATTGTAACAGAAACGGACGTTTTAAAAAATGTAAGCAAATCCAATGAACGTAATTGTTTGGTTTAGTTCCAAAGTGTAAGGTTATTAAGTCATGTTCGTTCTATGAAATTTATAAATGTTTTATTTACTTTAATTAAATTGGCTTATGTTTCCATTTTCAAGAAATGTATGTGTGTAACAGTAAATCATGTTGACAACTGTCATATTTAATTAAGAAAAATAATATGTCCGTTAATAAAATATGGGCAGGAGTTCGGATGCGTAATAATTAAATCACGAGTGCGTAGCAGTGCATAATGGTTCGATTGTCGTCTATTATTATTCATATTAATAGCGCCTTGAATAACTGGTTAACTGACTTGCTAGAGGAGATGTACCCGTGACATTTGTATACAAGACAAATGGTGCCGTTGAGTGACAGATTTAATGCGTAGTCGTCTGTTTTACAATTTGTACATTTGTTTGATCTCATTTCAAACTTGCCCGACAGTTAGTAGTTATGTTTAAGTAAGTGTTATTCCTTTCTAAATAACAATCACTTACAGATGTTTTGTGGCGTAAAAGAGGTTTTGGTTATCGTTTACATCAATTTTGATGTTTTCCGAGGCAGATGCAATGAATAACATGATATTTAATTTGAAAAAAAAAAAAACAACTTAAAACGGTTGCCGAATTACATACATTTTTGGACTGACTTTTTGATTTTTTTCTTCAGAAAATGTTTGTCCTGTACAACACTTTAAATTTACAGTTACGTGTAAATTTGAGTAATTTGAAAAGACATTCTCGATTATATGACAATGTGTTAAAAAGCCAATGTAATTATAATAACTACAGTTGAAATACATAATTGTAAATCATTTCAGTCTTGTTATGATACTGTCATATTTTATATATCTTTTAACTTAAGTGCAAGGCAAGCCTAAATGTCACTTAAAATGGCTGCCAATTTATATTTGACTTAATGTTAATGATTCTTAAGACATATGCAGCATTAACTTTTAAGCACTTTTGCAATAAAAGTAGGTCCAGAATTCTGACAAATCTAAGTGATTTCCTAAGGAGAACACAAATTCACATGCTATATAACACTCCTCTGATATTTTATGATTCTAGGTCAAGTACATTTTGAGATACACGGGACATACTTTTTTATTTTTTGACTAGGTTAAGGGCCATAACTCTGGCCTTACAAATTGAAATCCAAAATAAAAGACTCCTCAGGTGCACAAATTCACATAATGGATACTATTCCTACATGGTTTTATGACGTGAAATCTTTATAAGATATTATGCAACACAATCTTTTAAGAAATTTATGCGTATGTTTTACTAAGTCAAGGACCTTAATTCTGCTCTGGTTGAGTGAAATCCCAAATAGAACACTTGGTGCACAAATTCAAGTGCTGTACAAACTTAGGCCCTTATAATTATGCATATGAAAAGCTTCTTGGATCATTTAAAACGAGTATATAGTCAAACACAACTTTCCCTTTGAATTGGAATGGAATAGTGGCTTTCATACATGTAGCCTTGGGTATTGTATAATCATCCCATGGATATGGTGCCTGCTTTTTAATTTTGTCTTTTGACAGTTCCTTTGATACGCCTCAACACGTGTATCATTGAAGGTTCCATGTTCACCGCCGTTTGAATACATCTGCGGATGTCTCTTAATTGCTTTTTGTACTTTTAGTATGTGTATATGTTGAGTTCTGCTCAACCCGAGGCTAGAGGGCGTGGACGGTAGCATGCATTTCCTTTCTACTTCCGTCCATGAACAGGCTCAATCAAACCGAGCCTGCAACATTTTCGTTTTTGTCGTGTTGAGCGACCTTTGAAGTTTCCACTATTCTCTATTTTCTCTTTAAATTTGAATGTGATAGTGGCTTTTTCGTGGGAAATGACCGTTTCTGATTTGTAAAATGCCCACTGGAAAGCGCATGAACGAAAAACTATATCTCAAAAAAAAAGCGATAGGATACTGAAAAACTTGGTCGATTTACGGTAGCAGTGATCTTACATTGAAGCCTTGTTTAAGTTTGAACTCCTTCAGAAATATAAATTAAAATGCACAGTTTCCTTGCCTTGATATTAAATTATCCTCCCCTGAAAACTGATTTGTTTAGTATTTTATGATTTTCAAGAGCAGATAATTCAAGATTAAGCCGTGTATCTTTGATTTTTAATACATATTTCCGTTTTAAACTTGACTCTCGGTCAGTACACAAAGTTTAAAAAAAATTCTGTCCGTAGAAAAACTGTTGCCTATATACATATAGAGAACTGTCCGATATGTCTTTAAGTTTCTTTTTAATTGCTGTAATTTGATAAAGTTAAACCAAAGTTCTTCAAATATCATCACTTAACACAAATCACGTTATGTGCAAACTGCTTTTTCCTGATTACATTTACTAATTTCACACGAGATACAGCTAATTCTATAACGTTTCCTAATTATCTGTCCCTTTATATGATTATAGCTTAGGCAACAGATGCGATTACATTGCTATAATTAGATCATTGCCCGGATAAATGTAACAATTACAATAGGGTGCGTTCAATTAAATCTAACTATTACTTAATGAGGTCAAGTTACATAGACGAAAAATATTTTAGACCCCACAACCTTGTACCAGACATAAAGAATGCTTCATGAGAACATATATACATCTTTGTAAAACAGATTTGTTCATTTAAGATAAAAACAAAAGTGTTTGGGTTCATCCTATCGTTATGTCCTTTTTCATTTAGCATTTTCCCTTAAGCCACTATCTACAAGAAAACAGCCTGTTTGCTTAATTGTCTAAGCGATATAAATTATCGACGTGTACACTTTATAATTCCTTATCAGATATTCAGTGTGTACATTCAAAAGCCACGGTAAAGTAATGTATTTGTATTAATGCACAAGAGAATAACTAGCACAACCATGCTGCTAGCATTTTTCAATCTATTTATGTGAATATTTCATATTTTGAAATATTTGTTGTATTCTTTGAAACATACACATATATAGCCAAGATCTTTCTTTTCTTAATCAATAATTTCAACCATGTAAATTTCTGAGGATGTTAACATTTTTATTAGAAACTCGCTTGTTTGTTGCCAAATTTCAATACAGAAAATGTCACGAGGTCCCTAGGGCTCCATTCTTTTTCAATGATGAAAATGATGTTTGATTTGCAGGAGATCAAACTTTGTTAAAATATTTAGTCCTCTAGATTTTATCAGAGCTGTTTCCTTTTCCTCAAAATGATAAGCTGGGATCATTGTTTATTTAACTTATATATATATTGTTTATTTCCAACATATATAAGTGCATTGTCCGTTTAACTTATGATGACTTATAATTCGCACTTGTGCGAAAGTTTATAATCTGGAATACGATTATCTTCTAGCTTTATTAAAAAATAAATGATGTATGACAAACAGTCAGTTTATATATTTTACTTAATATATATGTCATTTTCATTAGATCATATGTCTGACCAGTTGTTTAGTTTGCCATACATTGTACATCCGAAAAGGGAACATTCAGTTCAGTATTCCGTTTATTAAATATACACTATGTTGATACCTTACTAGATGTATCTTTTTATACGCCCGTTTGAAAAACGGGACGTATTATGGGAACGCCCCTGGCGGGCGGGCGGGCGGGCGGGTTGGCGGGCGGGCGGGCGGCGTCCACAGACCTTGTCCGGAGCATATCTTCTACATGCATGAAGGGATTTTGATGAAACTTGGCACTGTTGTTCACCATCATGAGACGGAGTGTCATGCGCAAGAACCAGGTTCCTAGGTCTAAGGTCAAGGTCACACTTAGAGGTCAAAGGTCAAATTCAAGAATGACTTTGTCCGGAGCATATCTTCTTCATCCATAGAGGGATTTTGATGAAAGTTGGCACAATTGTTCATCATCATGAGAAGGAGTGTCATGCGCAAGAACCAGGTCCCTAGGTCTAAGGTCAAGGTCACACTTGGAGGTCAAAGGATACAAGAATGAAAACTTTGTCCGGAGCATTTCTTCTTCATGCATAGAGGGATTTTGATATAACTTGGCACAAATGTTCACCACCATGAGGCGGAGTGTCATGCGCAAGAACCAGTCTCTAGGTCTAAGGTCAAGGTCACACTTAGAGGTCAAAGGATACAAGAATGAAAACCTTGTCCGGAGCATTTCTTCTTCATGCTTAGAGGGATTTTGATATAACTTGGCACAAATGTATACCACCACGAGACGTAGTGTCATGCGCAAGAACCAGGTCCCTAGGTCTAAGGTCAAGGTCACACTTAGAGGCCAAAGGTCAGATACAAGAATGACTTTGTCCGAAGCATTTCTTCTTCATGCATGGAGGGATTTTGATGTTACTTGACACAATTATACACCATCATGAGACGAAGTGTCATGCGCAGTTCCCTTCTTTAGAATTACTTCCCTTTGTTGTTACTATAAATAGCTTATATTGTAACTTTTTCATTACTAGTCGTAGGGAAAAATCGAGACCACTTTTCTGTAGTACAACATGCATGCTACATCCAATTTTGAGGTGTATTTTGACCAGTCTCTACCTGGTAAAGATTTTTGTGAGGACTTACAATTTTTTTTTTTTTTTTTTTTTTTTTTTTTTTTTTTTTTTTTAAGATTAACTTCCCTTAGTTGTTACTATAAATAACTTATATTGTAACTTTTTTATAATTGACTGTAGGGAAAAACCAAGACCACTTTTCTGTGGTACAACATAGATGTTACTTTCCAATTTTAGGTGTATTTTAAGGTATCTCTACCTGGTAAGGAGTTTTTTTGTGGACTTAGAAAACAAAACACTTAGTTATTACTAAACAACCACAAAATTAAAATTCCATTTGCAAATACAGGTGCTAGAGTAAAGAAATTTGCTGTGACGGGCGTATATTGTGACATTCTTGCACTCTTGTTTCTTTCTTGAATTATCAGGGCCACTGAAATTAATATATCAGGGCCAGGGAAATTAATATAATCTAATATCTTTGGTAATTTCGATTGGGTTTTTAGAATCACCACATATGTTCAGTGTTAAAAATGTGAGTCTACACGTGTGTAAGTTAGTCCATAAATGGCAACATTAACAACATTTAAAACATTTCGGCTTGACATATAAACATTTATAAATTCGCATATTAAGTTCTTTAATTCGAGGCTTCCTTTTCATGTTGCAACCTGTAATAGAGCTATAATTGCCTAATTTATAACTAATTGTCGGTCAATAAATATTCTGATTTCTTGTTCTCATTACCAATGCTAAATGCCATATGCAAAATGCTACATATTGTCACTATATCCCTCACAAAATATAGGGTGTATTTATAGGAAAGCAAACATATTTTCTATCATCGAAACTGAGAGTTATTCATTAGTTCATTGCGTTTTAATCTAATACATTTGATGATGTGCATGTCTTTATTGACTGAAATATCTTTTCCTCCTGCAAAATACTTCTAATTTAATATCAGAAAGGACAACAATTAAAGATCTTTCTATTATCTTTCAGTATAATAAAACAAATATCACAACGCTTTTATTATCTAAATTCGAAGAATTTCTGTCTGCTTCGCCCACGCCTTTATTGGCAGTATTCTCTCCATGTTGCAATATTTACTGCACACCTCCAAATAATTTGATTTAACATTTATATACAGTAACTGTTATTATTGCCAATACGACATGCTCCTCCATTTAATGGTTTAGATCTCGTTAAACATAAATTAAAAACGACACATATTTGGCACTCTTTGGCCATTTCAAACGCAAGTCAAGCCAACCTTTGGTGTTTTTGCAACTTCATCTTTTCAATGTCTCAATGTTTCATCTCAATGTTTTACTTCAGTCCAGATCTGAGAATAACCTTCAAACCTGCCCAATGTAAATATGTTATCACATATAACATATCAGCGTTAAAGACAATACAAGTGAATAAGAAGCACATATTGCATATAATGTGAACATTAGACATTGAAGTGTAATGTATCTAGACTAATATTTTCAGCCCTACCTTAAGAATTAAATAAATGATCACATTGAGGAAATTATTGACAGTCATTTGTTTTCGGATATGTCCTTTCCAAACTAATATGTATTCTTACTCAACTTTATACTAAACGATAAAATTTTGTTTTGATACTTTTGAATTATTACAATCATATACATGTATCAAACAAAATGCCGATGTTAGGAAACGGCCTTATAAAATGGTTACATTCGAGTAAAGGGGTTTCATGTAAGACACCCCTGACACTCATATTATTCTTTAAACATACTATCTGGGCTTTTAGTGATGAGTGCACGTTACTTGAATTACTGAAGTAAATAATGATGCTTTGATTTTCAAAACAGGACTTTGTGTTTGGTGTTTGTTTTATGTATTCCGATGCAAGAATCATTTCTGATTTAATTCGATAGGCAATTTATCCTACCTTTGCTTTTACGGGGTCAATTTGACATTGTTGAAAGCTAATGTCAGTTTAACAAATTATATGCGACGGCTCACGCAATTCATTTCACAATAGAATTAACTTATACATTAATTGCATTGCATTCATTAATACAAATATTGTAAAGCAAATAGATGTAATGTCATTTTGTTACAAGAATATTCCCATAATTTTAAAAATTAAACGAATTAATGTGGAATTATGCACAATTTCAAGGAAAAATCCAGCTGAAATAAATGTGTGTGTAAAAAGGATGGGGAACATTATAGCTTTTAAGCCAATACACCAAACTTTACCTGTTATCAGTACGAAATAATAACTTTCCAAATATGACTTTTCTTATTTTTGACTGGGACAGTCTTTTTAAGAAAAGTCAAACTGCACGCAGGAGTTGCTTCCCTTCAACTTCAGAAATCTCTACCTATAGGTAAGGGAGATCACTGCGTAGAAGATTGAAGAAAAAAACTATTATTTGTTAGTCCGATTCTTTATTTCTATATCATCAACTTCGAATACTTGTGCGGCATTATAGTTGATTTAACACATTTAAATGCACAGTAACCGAAAATTGCTTTTATAAAACATTCACCAAAAACATACTGTGTGCAGTAAGATGCGCAGAATGCCACTTTAAAAGTGAGATTCTATTTGTAATTAAAAGTGAGATTCTATTTGTAATTAAAAGTATATAGTGTCTTTAGAGATTCACCCGGCGGGGAGTAGTTTTATTTACATTGTCCAGTGACTTTGGAACACGGTTGAGATAAGACTGAGGTTGGGTGCACACCTTTAACCTGTTTAAGCTCCCCAGTGGTGTTTTTGCATCTGACAGTTCCAAGGCGGTGCCCCACTGTGTTGTTTTGTACCCGTGTGTTTGCTTTGTTGCGTGTGTGTTGGTAGAGTGCACGTCTGTCTGCTGTGAGCTTCGTTTTGGGGAGGCAGCGTCTTTGGACGGTTTGTTTATGTAGATTTGTTAGAGAACATAACATCTGGAATGCAAAATTCGAATAGAATAAATGATACAATATAAACATTTAATTGATTATGTCTTGACTTAAATAAGTCAATAGTTTTCTTTTTTGTGAGCCAGTGCTAGCTCAGTTTTCACGATGCGTCCAATCTAAATGTCTGACATCAAATAGGTTAAAATGAATGTTATTCTGTTAAGGACAATACAAGTGATACAAAAGCACATATTTTGTATATTGTCAACATTAAACACAAGAGTGTGATAGCCTCCAGACTTATATATTCAGCCTTTCTTTAAAACTAAGATAAATGATCACATTATGCACTCTTTATTCCTGAATGAGTTCTGAATTCTCATTATTCACTCTACGTCTTTTCTACACCAATACATTTTATTCCTTATCCCTGTTGCTACACACATTATTAGATTAAGGGTTCCATAAACGAAGACTGAACAGAGCATTTGTTAAGACGTTTCTGGGGATGGTAGTGATAAATGCTTTGTCTTTGTCGATCTGGTTATGATTATGTTTTATTCCCTAAGAGTATGTCAGGATGAAAACTTTATCTAGCATTAATTTTATAGCAGTTATGACTCTAGCATCAACGTTAACACTTACATAGCATTTTATACACTGCATCTACAAAAACAATCAAATGTATCAAGACAATATTTCCATTCAACGTACATTAGTACGTAAGAGTGATATCTCTACAACATTGTACTTACTACAAAGTAATGTAGTTGTATATTTATGTACAAATATATTTTATTAGGGCTCGTAATTCTCAGATACATGTACTTTGCTATGGTAACTGATGATGTATTTCAGTCAGAAGCAGTTTGCCCGATTGCCATTATCTATTCACTCTCTACATTCAGAGTTTTATACGGTTAGATGATGATCAAGTTAAAAGTAGTGCTACATATTGAAATCTTAGAATCTAAATACTAAATGAGACTGAATCTTCTGAAAGATATATGATCGTGTAGTTTTATTTATCTATGTTGATATTTATTCACAATCACAGAGATTTGATTAAACAAAAAGCTATAAATCTGATCGTTCAGGTAGGATCTCTAGCTAAGGTTTAGTATTTTGTGAACCATTTGACAGTGGTGTAGTTCCATAAGACTATACAGAATGATGTTACGTTATCCCTCATGACTGTTCGCACTTGAAACAAGAATACAAGAACAAGTCAAATGGTTTATCGCGGCCAGAAATTAGTACAAACCGGACAGAAGTTGCAAAATTGTCATTTGTGTAGGAAAGAAGCGTTTACCGTAATGTCCAGTACTGGACAGGTATAGTGACCATGCACGGACACAGCCAATTTTCCCAGAGGGGGGCCGATCCCCTGCTCCCCCCCCCCCCCCAACCCTGGACATTTTGAAATTTAGCACTTCATTTTTTGCATTCTGGGACAGTTTTATGGACTAACTTGTTAAATTTGGGAAAATGATAAAATCAAGCTTTCTTGCAGGTAAAATTCTTAGTTTCTCTTAGATAAATAATATGAATTATGTCGGGGTCGTATGTAGCAGCAGCCGCATATACTTTACATGCAGTCCTAATGTTGCCTTTTTCGAAAAACATTTTCTTTCCTTCTTTTCTTCTTTCCTTTTTTAAAGATTTTCCAGCGGGGGTCCGGACCCCCGGTACCCCCGCCCCCCCCCCCTCTTGATCCGCGCATGGCGACATATCATGCTTTCTGTTTATGCAGGTAAACTTGTGTTTGGTTAAATTTCAACAGAGCACAGTTGTCTGAACAGTGTACAAACTCATTACTGTTTTTTCGGGCAAGGGTGGAAAAAAAGTGGTAAACAATGAAAGCAGTAACAGTTTTATTAAAAAGAATAAACAATGAGACAAACATTTCCAACATCTTTGGACGGTTCAAAAATCCCATGTTAAACATACGATAAAGCCCGAAACGCGTGAAAATGTTCCGAATGTAAATCGGGTGAAATAGACGCTCGTACAGTTAGATTATGCGTCAAGATTGATTAAACTGGGCGAGTCTACTTAAGGATGAAAAAACGTGTTTTTTAAATGTTGCTCTTAAACAAGGGTGGCGGTTGAACTACTAAAAGTACAACAACAGTTAATTCACAACAAATCGTACGGTATGTTTTTATAATCAGTAGAAGCTAGTCGTATTTACGCTTATGAGACCTGTTTCACCTATAAGTAAAGAATTGACAGGTCCATCATGAAATATTTTCCCCTGCGTGCAAATACTTGTCCTATTCAATATGATCGCGGCCTCGATCAATAAGACTTTCAACAACCTTTCTTTTGTTCAGTCATGAATTAAATACGACTGAATATATTTCGTTGTTGGTACTATAAAAATAACATATCGAGTGGTCATGAAAAGTTCTTATCTAAAGCCTATTGGCTTAAATAATATGATATCAAAACAGTACACAAAGATTGTTCATCATTTTGGAATTAATAGCATAAATAAAATACCATCTTCTCTCGATTGAATTCCTTAAAATGTGTTAAAATATTTTTTTTTAGAATGAGCCCGATTTATTCAATTTAACGTGTCGCTGTTGTTACACTGTTATCCATAATTATAATTACTACACAAATGCATTTATTATTTATCTTTCTATTTAAAGTACAGCCTTTATTTCACTAGCAAATATTAGACCCTGTATTAAACTCCCATCGCATCCGGAAAACTAATCAATGGTAGGCATACTTGTTTCAGTTTTTTTACTTAAAATGTTATGTCAGAAATGACGTTATGATGGCGTCTTGACGTTCCATGCGTCAAACATTTCACCATTTCAAGGGAGTTTCAGTCTCATTTGACAGTAATTATAGTCAATGTTAGATGATATAACATAAGACATAGGTATATGTATATAAATTAAAAAGCGTATTTTAAGAGTACATTGCTGCATTCGGCTGTCACATATTTCGCTAAGCCTGATCAAGCTCGGCGTCAGCGCCTGATTGAATCTAGGTCTGGCAAAATCCTCTCGAGCCTTATACAACATTGCTGATCAAGGTACTTGTATTCTTATAATAACTGTATTTATTATTTATAAAGCTCTGGTCTTTTTCATTTCAGACAAAGATGAATAACAGCGAAAGTGGTAGTGACGGATTACGATCTACAATGTATCGAAATATGGAAGCTTATGCATTTGCGTATTGGTATATGCATCCATATATCAGTCTTATAATTTGTACATTTGGGATTTCCACAAATATTGTTAATATCGCCATCTTATGCCAGAAGAAAATGATAAATTATATCAACTGTATCCTCACTGGAATAGCAATCTCGGATATTCTAACAATGCCTGACTATGTACCGTTTGCAATGCATTATTACCTCCTAACGGATCTTCGTAAGTCATTTTACATTTTCAAATGCCTTCTTATGTATTTAACCTCTTGTTATTGACACAAATAATTGGTATTTTTGCTAGATGTATCTTACAATCTGTATTAGATATTTGATGTAAAATATCTCCTCACAGATCATAGACTGACTAATCCATTTTATTTCTTGTATGTCGGCCTTTGCATCGTCCTTGATGATGCCTCATTTTTTCCATACGAACTCATGGACTAGATAAGACATTCACGCCAGTAATAAAAGCGTATAAATGTAGGGAAATGATTATTCCAAAATAGGTGCGTGCGTGCGTGCGTTTGATCAATCATGATCATGATAAGGCTGTATATAAAGCAATAAATAGTAGGAAAACCAGATACATATTTTACATGCAAAAGTATACTGCACGACCTTCTTTTGCTTTGGTTTTTGTTTCTAGTAGAACTGACCTAGTAAAGGGTATAAAAGAAGAATACAATATGTTTGACCGGATAAAAATGATCAAATCGTTACTTAACTGTCTGGTACATATCCTGACAAAAAATTAATAATTCAGTTGTTCACTGCTCCCAAGACAATTTCTATAACGTTCCATTTCGGTGCCAGTAAATACACATAACTACAAATCCAATATATCAAATAATGTGAAACACGTTGAAAAAGCCTCACTATAATAGAAACAAATGACCTGTCAGGACGTCCTTCCTAATAAAGCTACATCAGCTTTTCTTTTCTTTAAGTAGCATACATCGAAACAGTACAACGTCATACAAAATGCGGGATCCGTATATGTTCAATTTATTTGTCTAACTGGGCCAGTGTTCTGGAAACACTAAATACAATGTTACGTGCACGTATTTTGCTACATTGTGATATTTTCCTCATTAGAAGCAACTTTCTTTATACCCTTTTCAAACAAGTTTACACAGGCTTTAGTTCGTGTTTATTCAATGTATCATTCACTCAGGGAAGCGTCAGGGATGCGCATATTTCATTTCGCCTCATGAAAAGACGAAATTAAATCGAACCTGCAATTAGTTTGCTTTGTTGCCTGATATGCTTCCAAAGTATCTCATTACAGGTTTATTAACTGCCATATTATCAATTTAGCCGTGCCATGAGAAAACCAACATAGTGGGTTTGCGACCAGCATGGATCCAGACCAGCCTGCGCATCCGCGCAGTCTGGTCAGGATCCATGCTTTTCGCTTTTAATGCCTATTGGAATTGGAGAAACTGTTAGCGAACAGCTATTTCGCCTTATTAAATGCTAAATTCGTGAATATTTTCTTAAATCTGCTACTAATAAAGGTTTGATTTTTGTTTAGTTCTTTTTTGTGTGTGTTAAACCTAACACAACTAAAATATGTACTTGTTCAGACTAGATTTGTTTAGAACATCCAAGATGTCATCTGAGCGATGCCAAAACGTTAAGACGAATGCGTGTTATCCAACGTTGCAGCATAAGGTAACACAATGCGCTCTGTTATGACGGTATCAGGAGACAAACCTTACGATTATGCATTTGTCTCCTGTTGCTTCGGTACAACTTAACTTTAACGGACCCATTGGCATCAGAACAGAACCAATGCGCATGTTATTTAATGTACCCCACTCCACTGTTTACTACGGAAACCATGATCATCAACGGGAAAGTTCACTAGCCCTTTTCAGTCGCACGTTTCTCACTTAGAACTGGTATCATCCGTCATGCTTCAGTCGCACTTTCTCAATATTTTTTATCGCATAGGCATATCGCGTCATTTATGATATTGTCAAGTACTAATTCTTCTTTGCCTATCAAACATTTAAGTTGTGTTACTGATTTTACAAGAACTTTTAACGTAATTACGTCCCCATTTCAGGAAAACATAAAAATGAGTAAGTGGAATGTAACGTTATAATCAAAGCAGAAAAGAATTATAGGCACAAGTTGATCAGATAACGTTATATAATATTGTCATGGGAACCAAATGTTTACCCCAAAAATATCATTTGGTTTTCAACTGTATATGTCCTTACTACATTATTATAATTATTATAACAAAAATTCAATGATTTTTGATTCGTGAAGAAATGAGACTGCTTTTCCGGGTCTTTATTAATCACTGTCGTCGTACGTCGAATTGCAGCACGTAAAATAAGAATATATTTGAAGCTAATGACAGAAGGAGATACAAAACAAAGTAAATTAATCACCACAACCCAAATCCAGTAAATTGGGCAAAAAGACTAAAACCACTTAAAATACATAGATTACAGAAACAGTTATAGCTAAAAACTAACTTTACGTTTGATATTTAGATACACATCGAATGCACAACCGCTGCATATGTGTGGTACATGAATATAAAAACCGGCATTCGACTGAGATTTATTAGAAATATAAACAAAAGAACTGAGACGTTTTTGAAACAGTACTGATTAATTCCAACAAACGAAAAATAAAACTATAATAACTGAACAATGTTACAGTTTTCAAAGAAAATAATACTTCAGTATAACAGGCAAAATAATTAAGGCCGTAAACAACATGACATTCGTACACTTTCAGCAACATAATACTCATACATATGCTGAATACAGTAAAACTTGTTTGTGGATCAGGTTTATTTAAAACCCAACGAAGTTATTATGTTGCATAGAGATGAAACACAATTATGCAAATAATAGTTAGAGACAAGAAACATTGATCTTGTCATGAGGTATAATGCAATACAGTTTCTCAACCTGTAACATACAAATAGTCTATTTGGCTGTTAAATGAAATCATAAATAACCATATTGAATTTCCATCACTCTCACGTTGTAAGATTTGTTTGTATTTTTGAGAGGATATAATACGAGACTACTCTAACAGATGGTGGAACTAATCAGCAGTCAGAAGATCTTGTTTAAAAATAACTAAAAGACGTAAACGAGTTTTGATAGTTATCTTCAGAGCCAAGACGTCAGTATGCATTATTATTATGGCATGTTTATATTGTGAACAAGGCATTACAATACATAAGGAAATAGTTTAAACTGCATAATAATTATCATGAACACGTGTATCCACATTATGTTAGAAATGAACATATAGATAGAGAAAAGGTACTGTATGAAAAGGTGCTTGAGTTTAGTAAATAAATGAATATAATTCAGTAACAACTCTGCGCAATGAGGCACCGAAAACATTAAGGGTACACTCGCAAATACGTTCAAATGAAGAAATAAAATACAGTGAAAACAGACATCAAACACAACAAATTCTACGAAATATAAAACAAAAGTTTGACTTTCAATCAAACATTGATTATGGAGAATAATACTTTGTAAAGATTAGTGTTCAGATTTTCCCCTGTATAATTGAAAATATGACAAATAAAATCTAAATACAAATAACTAGAAATATAACAAATACAGAAATTGAAATACTGCTGTTGTTCTCTCTAAATGTAAATATGGTATGGTTACATGCGAAAAGGTTTGGTAAATCAAATTATCAAAGTAGTGTTCCTCCAGACGTACATCAAAATATAAAAGGGCGTTTCTCCTGAGGTAAATCAGAATATTAACCGGGCATTTCTCCTAATGTACATTGCAAAGTCAAAGTCGAGTTCCTCTCGATAAACATCACAATATCAAAAGGGCGTTCCTCTTGATGAACATGGCAATATAAGACAGGCATTTCAACTTATTCATATCAAAATATCAACGTCGCAAACAAAAATATAAAAAATGACCTTTCTTGTGATGTACATGACAATATTGAAGGGGCGTTATTCCTGGTGTAAATCACAATATAAAGAAGGCGTTCCTGCTGATGTATATCATGATATCAAATGGGCGTTCTTCCTAATGTATATCACAATATCAAAGGGGTGTTCTTCCTAATGTATATACATTAATTGATCAAAGAGGCGTTTCTACTAATGCACACATCATATCAAAGGGGCGTTCCTTAAATAACCAGATAAATAGTACAATGTGTTACTTGGCAACTGCACTTTATACTTTTTAAGTTCGTTGAAAAAGTATATAAAATCAGTTGCGCTGGAATTCGGTATTTTACATTGTCAATGTGATAAGAGTGTGCGGCGCATTTCGACGAGAGCAGCAGGATATTGTTTCACCATTGGCGTTTCGATGATTGTAATATATTGTAATCTCAGCGTTTACTTTATAATATTGTCATCTTGTCAGTTATTGCAAGACATCATGCCAATAAGGTCTGACAAATATTAAATTGACCATGACAAATTTTAAGCAATAGAACCACAGCAAATTCATCAGCTTTTATAAATGAACTTAATTTTATTTTAATAGACAATAAATGCAACTCAGACCAAACAAGACGCTTCTGTTCTTATACGGAGAAAAAATATCATAATACTGATGGGAGAAACATTTTCAAAATGTTTTGCCTCGCTTCGATATTAAAAGACAAACTGTCGATCTAAGAAATTTCTTGTGTAAAATATTAATTTTTCTGGAAGCTTCAGACTGCTGACGAAGTGTCAATGTCACATTTTGTCGTAGTTTATAATTGATATGCTATATGATTAAAAAAAACACACACACACGTTAGATTTTTAATTATATGGTCTTCCTTTTATCGCATCTGTCGCTTCCCTTGCATTTTTGACATTTAAAGAATAAATCAATATCAAAGATCGGTACCTAAACAGAAATGTAAAGTGAATTTACAAAATACTGAGTAATTAAGATAATGTTTGAATTCAGCACTAAAATTATTGCAAAACATGGCGTTTTCTAGATAATAAACTATGAATCATAGCGATTTCAAAGTAAACAGTTAAGGAACTGTGTTCTTTTATATATATATATATATATATATATATATATATATATATAATTCATTTAATTTATTTGATGAACATTGAAAAACGCTTCGATCTAGATCTTTATAGCCAGACAAGTCGGTCGGTAGTACAAGAGAAAATAATGTGTCTGCCATGAACGTAGCAGTTAATAATCTGCTACTGCAGCGCTTTCAACGAACAGCATATTACATTACAGTATAACGTCAAAATATGACATATTAAATGTTTTGATTATTCAACAGACTCTTTTTAATATTTAGAACATCGTTTTGGTTTATCTTACTCATGCGTGAATCTATTTTTATGTATTCACACAGAATGGTAAAAAATTACACAAATGTCCCATATTTTCGGCATATACAGGGAACGTCTTATGATAGAATCATTCGAAATGATTTTATTTTATTTATTTTGTTGGGTTTAAAGTCGCACCGACACAATTTTTGGTCATATGGCGACTTTCCAGCTTTAATGGTGGAGGAAGACCCCAGGTGCCCCTCCGTGCATAATTTCATCATGAGCGGGCACCTGGGTAGAACCACCGACCTTCCGTAAGCCAGCATTCGAAATGAAGATCATGTGGAAGCATAGCATTTAAGAAAAGAAAACTAATAGCTGACTCGGTTTAACTGAGCCTGGTCATGAGTTGCATTGAAATTTTCAAAACCAATCAATCCATCCTAGCAACGCTTAAGCCAGACTCTATTACATTAATTTATTTTGTATTCACTCCTTATAAAGACCGCCCGACTGTAAATTGTTGTGACCGGTCTTTATTCAACACACGTTTACTGGGCTAAAACGTCAAAACGTCGGATGTGTCTTGAAATTTGCCAAAGAAAACTTTAGAGTGTTTAAATCTGTTTAATGAAGCACAAGATCTCCTTTGTCCCCGGAAACGTTTTAAACACTGAGCACAAAATTTAATATAAACGTCCGTTTTCTTTTACACTAATTCCAGTAAAATAACAGTTTCATGTAACTTGTAAGGACTAAGACCATCTTTGATGTTATTGACATGCTAACAATTACAACACTAAACCCAAACTATCAAATATAATCATAAAATATGCTATAGTGTATGCTATGAGTACCACTTAAAACCACTTAATAAATCCACTTTTCAGATAACACAGAATAATTGCGCACTGAAAATCTATTGAATATAATAAAATTATATGAAGCTTTTATAAATGTAAGAACCAAACATTTGCCAAACTAAAACTTGCATTTAAATGCAAACATAACGCTGCAACAAATTCAGCATCTTATGACATAACATATTCTTAGGAAACTAAACAAGTGTTGATAAAAGGTGCTAAACCCAAAACAAACAAACAGTCGAACAGGTATCCTTAAGAAATGAAATAATATTATAACTTAGAAGATAAATGCGAAGTCATGGAAACTATTTTCACATTGATTCTTTGATTATACATATTAAACGGTTACAAACATAATTGTGAAAATTCCAGTGTGAAGCATTAGTCAGTTAAATTGTATTTGAGGAAGTAGTGCTTTAGATATTTAAATGTAAGAACACGGACAGGTTGGAAGCACTGAAAACTTAAATACAGCCAGAAAATGATGAAAATAATCATTATTATTCTGATTATGACATATCAGTTCCGTAGGATGATGATTCTGACGATGAAATTCCTTTGATTCAGTTAGCTAAATATACCCGGTTAAAATTGTGTACAACCGGGACTTGAATCTACATTCAAAATATATGTTTTAGAAGGTGGAAATAACTGTACATGTACATCGGATACTTTACAAATGGATAAAAATTAACACAACAAAACAATGTTTCATAAGATACAAAAATAAATGACTGTGTGTAAATAAATGCATGACATTGTTTGTAAATTTAATAATTCTCCAAAGATGGATGTAAATATTACAACTTCACTGTACTTTACACATGCTCTCAGTGCGTTTCACACAACGTTCGTGTACATGTTTATAAATAAATTATACATAAAAATTAACTATCGATATTCACACAAAAACGGATGTAAATTTTAACTAATGCTAATGTAAATATTATGTATTTCTATTTTTTGGAATTTAATGTGTTTATATGTGAAAAAGGTAAGAAATTCAGAAACGTCCAAATATTTATTAAACGTAATAGATATGTAAAAAATGTGAATATTTCGAAGTGAAAATATTATTCTGTTTTGATATAACTTGTTACACGGACATAAGTAACGGACGAAATTGAATATAAAACTATTTGTTCAATTTTGTAAGTTTATTTTAATTTACACCAAATTTATTAATGTGTCCCTGCACGATTTCAATTGACTGCGTGCGAGTGTGATTATGTTGAAATCAGATAATGGTCTTTGACGTCAGGTGGTAATTCGTACCTCGCCGCAGCATGTATGTTACGAGATTGGCCTCAGGGAGTTAAGCAAAAACAAATAGAAATAAGTAATCATCAACAAGTACTCCTTCACTATATGAAAGGTATAGAAGCGATCTGGGGTAAGAATGGGTGAAGGAGAAGGGAAATGCGCATGAAATGTTTTAGAGCAAAATAAAACAAGGATGGGAGTGAAGTAACACCACAAACATACTACACAATATACATACATATAAATCGATAAGGTTCAAAAGCAAGTTGGAAACAGTGGCACCGCTTTGGATCGGTCATGCAAACCATATTTTCTGATAGTAAGATAAGAATTAAATACGCGCCGAGATAACCTCTAACATAAGAATACCACACTGGAAGAAGAAAGAAACTATACATAAGGTTAATCATGTACTCATATTTTATCTGCAGTCAGAAATAAGGGCGGTCTAACTTTTAACGGCACGATAAGGCAAGTTACAAGACAGAAATCCTCTCCCTCCGTCCTTTTTCTGGGATTTAGGAGAAAAACATCAATGCCTCACTCTTTATTAGCCATCGCACCACCAAATAGGAAAGCGCAGCAACTACTTCTACAAGTGTCAGTTACCACCACGCTATATGAGTTTAACGTTTTTGTGTTATACCCGTTCAGCGCATAAACATAAGAAAATGTACACCACAGGATTAAAACTACAGTGTATGTTTTGTTAAAACTATTCCCATTACGTTCTGGCACAACCTAACAAACACACCGTATAAAGAATTTCGTTGTTAATATATAGAAAATGACACGATGTACTGGTATATATTAAACAGTCATAGATGTTCCTAACTTCAAAGGTTTTCGTTGACCAGGATCTGATGTCTGAAGCATATAAGTATACATGTCATTAAATAACGACACCACGCGATTGATAACAGTTTATACAAATGTGTCACAAATACTATTTTGTATGAGACTTAAGAACGACAATCAATACCGGGAAAATATAATTTGGTAATATGACAACACAAAATAAAAGGTCAGACTAAACTGTATGGAAGCATTGAGCACAGCAAACACTAGAAATTGTTATGGTAAAACAGAATAAAACATAGTAGACGGACTGCAATCATGTGTATATAATATTGTTGTAATGATATGAAAGATATAACAGATTGGGTTTGGGTGTAAAAGGGGACAGAGTTAGTGAAATCATGTTTTTATCTGGTCGATGTAAAACAAAACTACTCTTTATTCACCACTTGTTTCTGTTATTCTTACTGGTCTTATCTATTAATAACAGCAAATCGGACTTCAAAATTGTATAAGTAATATATTTATCATCAAAATGATGCATCTCCGTTACAAAATGTGATCGTCGTTACACGTAATAAAGACAGTCATAGGGAGTTTTTACTTAAATCATATCATGACATATGTTATTGTGACATGGACACAACCCGTTATACTAGATATGTCATTTTTGGGTATGTCCTGGCTCCGGATTGATAGCTATGTAATTACCCTAAATAAAAGAGTTCTGCTTAGGCGGTAAGGCACCAAAAAGGTGTTTACTAACAAAAACATATAACATTCTCTGAGGTCTAGCAATAACGTTATCGAGAATATGTTGCTCGTGCCTATTGTATATGCATCTACCTACTTGGAATAAACAGACGTATAAAGTTTTCTCCTTGATGTAATAGCTCTTCGTCGACTTATTTTCTGTCTTATTCAGAAATACGTATCAAATGGTATAGAAATAAAGTGCGTCAATTTATCATTAAGTGTACTCTGATGATCCTTAAAATACCTTGTCAACCTTTGACAACTGAAACAGTTTAATCACGTTCGTTCCTGTACGCTGCGCCAATAAGATTCTCTGAAAAAAAATGAGGGTTTTTCATTTAAGATGAAGATAAAGATCATTTACGCTTTCCTGTCACTAAATACTGTTAAAGCAGGTTTTATCATATGTTTATCGAATTGGAAGATTTAGGCTTAAAACCGTTTTAAACAATTGTTATAGGTCTGTTTACGAAAATGATAATTTTAAAATCACTGTGAATGTTTCTATACCCGTCATTAGAACTTCTATCACTTCAACGAAAGACAAATGAATCACTTTCAAGTTTTTACCTACTTTTACAAATATCTGGATGAAGATGTGACATATTTATTTTACAAAAAGAGAAGTTGAATTGCCTAAAGCAATGTATAATGATTGGTTCTCGTCTTGGAAGTTTTGGAAGTATTTACATGGTTTATAATAAATTGTTTGTAAGCAATTTGGAAACGTTAGAATCATAAAAATATGCACATTATGAAATATAGATATTGATTCAGAACTAAATGCGACACAACTGTGTTAGATGTTAATAGTTAACATATCATAATTACAGTAATAAGCCCAATGTCCCTAGTACGTATGTTCATCATTTATCAACCATTCCATTCATTCCATTATGCTAGAAAGTATTAGGAGACATATAATATGTAATACGTCCATTGTTAAATCCCTGAGCTATCTATGCACGTAGTAATGATCCGTTGCACACTCATAACTCCTAGAATAATCTCCCTGATTTCCAGAGGGATAAAGCTAGATTACCTTTAATGGTAGTTAGAGATTAATAAACAGTCCAATAGGTTGTGTTTACGCTGCTTTAATGGAAGCAAATCCGAACTTAATCGGAGAAAGCTTTCAAAAATGTTACTTTTAAAGGTCATTTCTGCAGCCATATACTGATGCAACAGACAATAGACAAATTGCTATGCCTATTTGAAAATATTAATTAATAGCGTTCCAGATTCAACAAATTACATGTCTTTGCAAATAAAATAACTCATGCATTTGAATATTTTTTATAAACGCATTAATCAGGCCTATATGCAACGTAAGCTGAAACTTATATTATCAGGACAAAAGATATATAACAAGACATGTGAAAAAAGTACTCAGTTGTGGCTAGCAACAATTGGCTAATTTTGTTTGATTGTTTTCTTAGATTTGACGAGTCCCTTTATGTCATTTGCGTGTGCCGGCACTAAAGCAAAGAACCATCGACCTTCCACAACCTATTGTAAAAACTTCAGCACGAGTGAGATTCCCAATCAACACAGATAACGGCAAGTGATAGGAAATCATTGACCATAAACTACTGGCCATGGAAGGCCCCAATTGAAATCACTGATATGTTCACGAAGTGAAGTGATATTTTATTTATTAGGCCATTGTAAACAATAATTGATTGCTATCAAGAAACGAAATCATATTAATCTTTAAAGATGTAAACGTCGACGTGCGATCTTAGATGTTATGGAGTCTTGAAACTCAACACAAATAGCAAACAGAGAACAAACACAAACAATCATACTTACATTCAAACTTTCACACAACTTTCGTTTCATTCTGTTCACCATAACTGTGCGTCTATGCATTCTGACTAACTGAACCCTATATATCACGCTTGTATATCCACCATGTATTGTTCAGGAGACCACAGTGTTTTATTTTCCTGTGATACTGTCAAAATCTTGTCGTTTAATGGCCGTTTAAACTGTAAAACTGTAAAGATCCACCGGCGAAAAGTACACGACTGCATATATATTTAGACAGGGTGTATGGAGAAAACCAATTAAGCGTTTCAATGTAACATCGGTGGCAAGTTGATATTGTCAACATCATACGTTTCTTTTCCGTATTTGTCTCTCTTCCTTCTCTCAAACATGTAAATACGAGGACAAGGTTTCAATAGGAGTAGCCATGACACATACATATAATAACAAAAACAAATTACGTTAATCAAATAGACAACAGAGACAAATCAAACACAAAAAGGCACCGCATTTAAACAATCAGTGACAAGATCACCAATACGGATTTTAAACCGGTTAAATATGGTTAAAAGACTCACTCGTTGTCCCTCCGCAACCTGTTCTAAAGTCATCCCTGCCAGGTGAATACTTCACATGTGTATTTGTGTAACTTGGAACAATGTAACACAAACATACCCTAGTAAAATGTATAAAGGAAGAGGAAGGTCCCAGATACACGTGTACCTTAACCCTTTGCAAAAAAGCAGAACAAGACGCGAAACACGATGTAACAGGCCAAAAGCAAAGTATGTATGCAGTTTTCTTCCTTTGGGTTTTAAGAACTGCCGACCACCGAGCTTTCCACCTGCCTTGTCAGACAAAATCAAAGACAAAAGCTTAATGTTCAACTGTAAAGTAGCTGAACACGAAAGTTGCGATGTGTTCCAAAATAGCTGGTTCATAATCTCTTTTAATAAATCTTTTAATAATCTTCCCAATAGCATTTTTTCATGACCCAAGAATTTAAAAAGTTAACATCCCAATAAAAGTCAGGTTGTCAAGGCCTATGAAATTTGAAAATCAATTCTGAATTCCGATAATAAAATTTAGTGAAATATTTGCGATAACGGTATTCCTAATGATGGGCATTATTAGTAATACACTGATGACTTTGCTGAAGTCATCAACAAGACTACACGCTCTTAAATCTGATTAACCTATAAACATAGACCCCATAAGATGTTGCGCGGCGTTCATCCCCATCTAAGTAAGTTTGTTTGTTTTGGGTTTAACGCATTGGCAATTAATCTAACCAGTGTTCCTAGATTCTGTACCAGTACAAACCTGTTATCCGCAAGTAACTGCCAACTTCCCTACATCAGAGGTGGAGGACGAATGATTTAGACACAATGTCTTTTATCAAATCGTCACAGAGAATATCCGCCCTGCCCGGGGACCGAACTCACGATACTGAGATCTGCGCTCTCCCTATTGAGCTAAGCTGTCGGGCTTCATCTAGATAACGGAGATTAACAATAGGAAAATTTAAATCATCGCCCTCACTTAAATTGTAGTATGTATACTATTAGTAGACATGGGGAGGTGTAAATAAAAAATCGAAGCAACTGTATCCAAAGTATTAGTTTTATTTACCTCCAGCTTCCGGAGATAAATATTATAGACCGTTTGAGATACAAAAAAACGGATCATCCATGTACAGAATATCTTCCAAATAGCGTTATATATTATTCAAGTATGACTTAAGGTATAAGAACTGTTGTTGCGACCGGTAATTTTCGTGTGATTCCGTATTTTTCTATGACGTTGCGGCATACTTCGGACGATAATGTAGCTCATATGAGCATCTGGTTTTCCGTTCATGTAGAATGTTTTGCGTACGGAGAATACGAAATGGAACAGATATTTCTGATTGCATCACGGGTTTAATACATTATACACAGAATAACACTTCAGACACATAATTGAGGCTCTAGCAATTTCATCAATCCCTGCTTACTCTGCCTTCTCCATTATATGATCCTCCTTAATCTCTTTCTGTTAAGAGAGCTTTTGTACAAAGTAAGGATTTGTGAACTGCCAGATTTACGATACTATAAAGTAGGATAGAAAGAAAATTATTTAAGCGTGTTTTTCCCGGCTCTTTTACAGAATGATTACTGTAGGTTTAAAGTTCAAGGTATCAGAAGAATATACAGATTAAGGATTATTCCTTGTGAGTCGTGGTTTAGGATTGTTTCGTTGTCCCTTATAGACCGCTTGAATGAGTACTCACCTGAGGACTAATAAATCCATGAACTGTTAATGTATTACATTTTTTGTAAACAAAAGACATTGGTCTGCTTGCGGGTACATAAATGTACTACTTATATCTTCCAGCAATAACACAATTCAGCTGTTAATGACTATTTGATATGGTTGAATTAACTGAAAATCGAGATAAGTTTACAGTAGAAATGTAGAATTATTATCTAATTATGCCCCCGCTTTTCCCGCTAGCGCCGCCTGGTTTTGAATTTTGAAGCACAAATTTTGAGAACACTTCTGATTGCACTATTGTGTTATACACATCCTACAGTCTGTTTGTATGATGAAAATTTCCATCAGATCATAGCTGATCTGTTTAATATTCTAGAAAAATATTTGAAGTCATAACAGCTTATCTGGCAGTGACGAACTTTGATCTACAACTTTATCCTTGGCTTACTGATGCATGCATATTTATATAAGCTTTGCAATTTATTTCTTCGAGATTGCTACAAAGCTTCTGTAGCTATCGCGATCCTATTCAACAAGAAAATTACAATATCATATTCTATCAGATACCAACAGAGGTCTTTTACCTTCGAAGTTTTTAAGTCAATGTTTGTCTGTTAACTTATACTAAGCAAAAGATGGAACGCACGAGAACACTACTGAAATTGACTTTATATTATCTCCGTTTCAGTCCGATTTCAGGCGTGGTTATGCAAAAGCAACATGTCTGGGTCGTCTGTCAGATTATATTATTTTTTTTTGTGTGTTTTTTTTCAACAGTATTTTAGTTCTGTAACGGCGGGTAGTTAACCTAGTTACCAGTGTTCTTACATATCAGCTGCTGAAATGAATATACTATTATTGTATGCTGACGATTCTGGATTAATGGTTGCTGGTAAAAAATAATTCGATGCTGAAAATGGTTTGAACCAAGAACTTGCGGCTTATCAATAATAAATTATCTTTGCATCTAGGAAAAGCAGATTCCGTACTCTTTGTTTTTAAGTCCAGACAAAGGTCAGATCCTAATTTAACAAAATTGTTAAGGTCAGATTACTGGGCCGACCTCGTCAGTTACTCCATATCAAAGTCTATCTTGTGGGTCTATGGCTCGTCCAGTCATTAAACTGGCAAACTCAAGGTAAAGAATTCTGAAGAGGAAGCGTGAATACCTTACATAGCATGCTAAAACCGTGCGGTAATGTCTCTCAATCAGTGTATTTTTAATACGCCTGTAGTTGTTGGTATCATGATTTAAGTTTATGTGGAGAAATAACTTGTAAATAACACAAAATTTGTTTTAGATTAAAATAGCTGATCTTATATTGTATCAAAACGTTTTGATAAAATTATTAAAAGTTTGTAAGATATTGCTGAAGTGTCTGAAACATATCCGAATACGCATTCACTGTTCAATTGTTCACTAAACCCAAGAGAGTTTCTAGAAAGTGTCGTTTCGATTTCCAGTAGCTACACATAACATCAACCATATATCATATGATACAAGTAGCTGACCAAGCACGCAGAAGAATCCACAGTGTAATAGATACAAATGACCTGTCTGGACTTTAACTAAGCTTACTTTTGCTGCATTCCGGCCGCAGTTCAAAAATAACTGTCCGGTTTTGTATATCCATAATGGTATGAACGAAGATATTTTCTTTCGTACTATTATTGCTTTGTTGGAACGTATATCCATAAGAAGTAAATGTTATTACTAACAAAATAGACGTGTAACTAAGAAAAGGCAAGTACTGGTTCTTCTCAGACGGTTACGCTTGTATCAGTGCTACGTTTAAGAACCAAACTATCTTTTTTTGCAAGGAGGTAGGCTAACTTAGCCGGATGGATAGGCCTGTATATATTTCTTTTTCTGAACTTAGTATTTTCTCTCGTTGTGTCCCTCTGGTCAGATCGGTTTGTGTATGCCCCAGCTGAGGATGAATATGGGGTACTGAGTGGAAAAGCGGGGTAGTTGGGGGAATAGTGGGGACATGATGGTCAAGGAAGATGAAAAACTTTGCCGCTTTTCGAGATTATTGAAATATAAAGAAAGTTGTTATTTATAAAACGACTATAATAAAAGCAGCTTTGCCTTCAAAACCTGAGCTACTGTTATACTTTAATGCATAATGCATGATGTTTCACCTTTTCCTATCTGGACAAAGCCGTAGAAATATTGTCGACATATTACTATGCCACTTTAATTTTTATGTTGGTGAAACTATAACGTAAATTGCATTGTGTTTGTTTACTATCGAAGTTTTCAACATTTTATTAGTATTGAGTAAGTCTTCACATATATTTCAAGTGTCTGTTCTTTTATCATTTTAAATTAAAACAAAGGTAATTCGCATATTAAAGGTATATATACTAGTACTATATATTTATCTGTCTGACATTAAGTGAAAAACATATACATGTACAATGTTCAGCTGTAATAAAGTCATGTTATTGAACCACATCTTCAATACCTTTCTTTATATTCCGAAAATATTTCCAGTTTCTACTTGGTGTCACTTCTTTCGTAATGTAGACGCAACTAATTGTTGACGGTCATGCCATCCAATACATTATTACGTCAGCAGTCACATTAATTGAAATGTCGGTAATAACCGAGTAATAAGTTAACACGATCAGTTTAACATTTGCCCAGTCAACACAAAAAAATTGCCAAAGCTGCAATTTCGTAAAATCAAGCCAAATGAAACATTTGGTTTTAAACATTTCTAAACGACCATGTAAGATTATTTTCAAGATATAATTACTAGTATGCCCATCTACTTGGTATGAAAGCATCAACCGGGTTAACTATCCCTTGTTCCTGAAAGTGATATATCGTATTTACTACAGGGCTTTTATGACTATAAAAATCGGATTTCCATTGATTTTTGAAAACATAATTTATTATGTATATTAAAGCAGTAAATATAAAGTTTCATTAGTCGCTGATCGGAAGTTGGTAGCTGTATCATATAAGCTCTAGAATTTGTCCATGGCGATACTAAGAGACCTGTACTGGTTATTCCCAGGAAAAACGGTTTCGCGTGTATCGGTGCTATTCACCGGGCACGTTAAAGAACCAGACTGTCTATTCGCAAAGAGCTGGGCTAAGTTAGCCGGACAGGCCTGAATCTAAAATGATTTCTCTCTATCTGTTCTGTGGGGTTTATCTCACTCTGTCCCTCTGGTCAGATCGCTCTGTGTCTGTACTAGTAGAGGATGAATTTCGCGCCCTGTGTGGCTGCGTTTGCTAAATGTAAAGCGCCTTTAAACGCGTTTATCATGAAAAGGGCGCTATATAAATCTGGTATAATAATAATAATAATATAATCTCTGAACTGGGAAGTTGTAATAACCATGCCGGTAAAAACTTTACAAAGTTAATTATGAAGTATAATTCTCTCCCGTGCGTGGATTCATTCGTTATTTTATTTTTGTTTAAATAAAATCTGAAAAGTAGATCCCTCGGAAGCACCGAGAAGCCAATAAAGTCCATATGCTCTAATTTAGAATTGGCTTGCTTAGAATATATAAGATGTATGATGGCATATTTCTGTCACAATATGGCTGATTACCATGGTACTTTAAAAATTCTATCTTAAAGTTTATGAATATTTTTAAAAGGTGATTTCAATAGTCAAACGTTTCCTTGAACTATTATTGCGGTAATTTTCAATATTACCTTGATACTATGCTTTCTCATGGCAGAAGTATTATCAAAAAGATGTTATGCAAGCGAAGACGAAACATTATGATACCTGTTTTACATTGCTGCTGATCATGTACTACATAATTAAGAGCTCTTTCCTATGTTAATGTTTTCTAAGAAATATTGTTTTATTGTTTTTGAATTTATACACTATCATCGAACTATTCTTGTCAAATCTTAAATTAAATAGTTTTAATTAGGTTTCAACTTGCACAATATAGAAGTTATTGTCAAAAGGTATCACGAAATTGAATAAAATTTACGATAAATTAATATACGAGACCTTATAAGGAGCGTACCAATGTCAAGATGCACAGCACCTTTTTAACTGCCGGTACATACGTTTAAATTCACTTAGTGTTAAGCTGTGCAGGTGTAAATAAAACAAAGTTATTAAAGATTTTAATTATTTTTGTCCTCAACAAAATGAGACTATTGTCCTTAGAGAGAAAATGTCTTGGATGCTTTCGATCTACATGCCATTATACAATTTTGCAGGCATTTCACACGCAATGTCGGTAAACAAACTCAAGAATTATAAGTATTAATGTCATGTCATTACATAATCTAGAAAACTGCCTACGAATAACAAATGAGACAAACCAGACGGAAGCTGTCTGTTCATATTGGTATCAAGCAGCTGCTATAAGATTTTGTATATAGTTCATTTTTGGATATTGCATGACCTCGTTTTCGTATAACCAGATCATGTGAACTACTTTTGTGAAAGTAGTGAAAGTGTGGTTTAAATACAATACAACTTTTTTCCCGGGACACAGAAATAGAAAATTTAATATATTTGTTTAAAGCTATGTTATACAACATTGGCAACGCAAAGTAAACATACACAATTAAATAATGAACCTACATTCAGTTACATACGTTTATAAAAGGGCAGCACAGGGTACATTTTGCAACTATGATTTGCCACGAAACAGTGTTTGCTATGGATGTTTGAAATCATACCTTGTGTTACTTTGAAACGTTTAACATGATAATGTCTAAGAAATAGTCTGTTCAGTGTACAATATCTACTAGTATTTGTTTTGGGAAAAATAATGCAATCGAAGTTGAACATTAATAATGTATCATACACTGAGAAATAGGGCAAAGATCTTTTGACGGCTACACTCTTATACAAATAAACTGACATATTTAAAACATATGACATAGAGAACAAACCACTAAACCAGTTATGTGTAATAGAGTTCTGCTTAAGCCGGTGGTAGGGGGCGTGAGAGGTGTTGCACATTTCATTATCTCTCATGAACAGACTCAATCAAACCGAGTCTGCTATAATTCTTCTTGGTTGCATTCTTTGCTTCCAAGGGATCTTTTTACAGATTTTTATTTCAAGTATGCCTTTTTAAGAACATACCAAGTACATAAACAACAGTTTAACCTCTTTTTGTTTTTGCCTTCTTGATCTGACTCAACTAACACAGATTAAAAAGCAAAAAACATCATGCTTGAGAAGTTTTTGGCAGTTTCCGACAAATCAATTGCCCGGAGCCCGCGGGCTACCAGAAATGTTCGCCAGGCTACCAAAAATAAACCCCGACGTAAGCCCGCCGGGCAACCTTAACTTTAAGGCATCAGTAGCCCGGTCATTGTATAATTTACAAAAAATAAATCAACATTGAGTCATTTGCAATAGACAACAAATGACCATGTGTAATGATTATCCGGTCCCAACCGGTTCAAACCAGTTTAACCCTGCCCATTATCGATAATTTCAACGGTAGCTGCAGAAACAGTCTCTGCCTTCTCGCCGATCTTTTTATCAACAAATTACGTCACGGCGAGTGCATAGGTAACGAGAATCAATGAAGTGTTAATATTAATTGAGAAAGAGTATTGATTCTGTGTATTGCCAAAAACTCGCCATTTAATAAATTATCCGTAAGCGGCCAGCTGATTACCAAGCACGTGAAAAGTGCCCCGTAAGATTTCTTCATGCAAGCTTTAAATTAGACCATTGTTTAAGAATAATAAGTATATATCTAATTTTAAATGTAGACTGATCCTACCGTAATTTCAACTAGAAAATCCACAAATTTTACTGAATTTCGAAAGCAAAGATAAGTTAAGAATGTCCATTCACGATTCTAATTACACCCAATGTCGTATGCAAAATTTCCATAATTCCTTCAAAAAAAAATTGTGTTTGAGGATGCAAATGATCACGTCATTAAAAGAATCACCTGGCACAGTCATATTCATTTATCATTCAGTTGTTCATGACTCCAAAGAGAGCTTCTGCTTCATGCCTCTACGAGTTTCAACTGCTACATGTAACAACTTATATTAATCATATAACCAAGAATATAGATAATTTGCATGGTATCATAAAATCTATCTTTATATCTAAGTTGTTTTACATTAATTTTACTGTTGTTATCAAATGTCCAGTCAATAACAAAACCACGAGAGAATGACCGCGTACAAATAGGTAAATATAATAGAATAGAATAGATTTATGTGGAAAGTGTTTCGTGATAATAGCAAAAACTAGCAAAAGCTAGATTTTAGAACTGATTTTCAAGTGAAATCTGTATACGTTTTGTTTTATTTTCTCTGTAAACAGGGTTCCATGATAGATACACATTTAACTTAAGGCTATTCCATCAATTTACATTAGTGCTTCATAATATATTACCATTTTAATATTTGCAATGCTGTTTAAATGTCCAAATGTTAATCTTATATTCTCTTTGTAGCCTCCATATCATATAATATAATAATGATACTAATAGAAAATAATAATAATAATAATACATGTAATAACAATAATAATATAAAGGATGTAAAGAGAAACATTGGCAATGGCTATTGCCAGTACCTGACAGAGAGAAATATTTAATTAGATTTGAAGTGCTATCAAACTCCCACATGGCTTTGCAACGAACGTAGTTGAAAATCGCGGGCACGCATTTAATCAGAATTTATCTTAAATGTTTCAACAATGTCAATGTACGTAACGGCAATCTGATACGTGCGAGGTTTTATTCTTTTAGCTCGGTTGTATTATATACTTCCAGTTTCTTAACCACAGCTTTTTTATTATAGATAATACATTTAAAATGCACACATATTCACGTATTCATCATGTAGCTATTCGGTTTGTTAGAGTATAACAACATCTACGCTATCGCTATCGACAAGCTATCGGCAATGTCAGCAATTCGGTAAACTCAACACTTGAACAGTCTTTCCTGTTCTTCTGTGATCAATATTCGTATCATTAAGAGCACACTTTTTTCGGGTCCTTTTTGTGCTGTTGTTTTAAGGGACAATTTGTGCTAAGAGACCACATAATGCCTTCTCTTAACACAAGTTATATTCTGTCAATTTTTATTACGAGAACTGTTATTCATTTATATATACCATTACATTTTATATACCTATCTTTTAATTAGCTTTACGTGATATAGCATCAAGATAAAGATGATGTCATGGTTAGAGTGTTAAACTTGTGATTTTATTCCAGAGTGTAAAATAACACATGTTGTTGAAGGAAGTAGTATACCGCACACTGTCAGAGTGCCACTGGGCATTTCGAACCAGAAGCAGATGTGAGAATTTTCGACAACATTTACGAAACTCATTGTGTTTGTATATTTATTCTTCTGGATAATTACATTAATCTCTCTCCGACTCGAGGCTAAATGGATTAATAAATATCAAAATAATGAATTAATTATCACATTAATGCGTTCCAATAACGTCATATACGTCATGACGTTACGTGTCAGTAACCGCACAATATAAATAGCTTTTATCTTAAAATTCCGTTATTTTGAGAGTTTAGTTTTATTGCAGGTACCTTTAAACAGCCATTATTTGCCTAATATTTTTCATGAGTCTTTTGTTTTGAATGAAGTGCATTATTTTGCAGCTTTTAAGAATCTGTATTGAAAGTGCATAGTATTACGGAATGTAAGAAAGTGTTTGCCATTTATGAATAAAATTTGACAATTGTAATTGTTAACTTATTTTACCTTTTTTCGTTGACAATGGTATTTATATACTGTTGTTAGTATTTAAAGTCTGATGCTTGTTTATATAATTTAAAGAATAAGACAAATATATTAATAACTTTAAAAATAAAATGTTTTGAAACTACACGAAACATGAAAGATAAACAAATGATATATTTAAAAAAAAAGAAAACACACACACAAATGCAAACCATAAGATATCCTAATTACTACTGTTCCTATGATATCATATAACTTTAAGATCAAATAGGGTAGCATGTTAGGTTTAATTTACTCTGATATTCCATTTAAGTCATAAAGAAAAAGGCACTGAAGTCGACAAAATGCTCATTATAATAGGGAGTCTGTGAGGCAGTGATACGCAGGTTAGGCTACAACACCGGCGGTCCGGGTTCGATTCCCGGTCGCGGCTGATATCCCGACGAGTGTTCAGTGCTGGGTGATTTACTTAATATAAAATTTGGTACTGTTTCCAGCAGTATCGGCCTAGACTGGATGCTGAATAGGTAAATATGACGCCTGCCTTGGGCTGGGCTGGAAATAAGTTGTTCAATCCATTCCAGGTCGGGACTTTCGTTGACTACCCACGTTAAACAAGAAACTTTACCTTTACCTTTATCTTTGATCTACTTAAAATGAACAAAAATGTGTTACTATGAAAATACGAACCCCCGCGATGCCTTTAGGGTTATATTAAAAATCTATTGCATTCAGCTATGCAGACATCTACGGATTAGAATAAACTAAAGAAGTCTTGAATAACCATATTTTTTTTCTTTCTGTATAAACATACCTTAAGATTGTTAAATTTATACAATGTATAATTAAATCTAGTCTGCTCGCTTTGCTCAATATGGAGAGGGTAGATCTATGCATCGCGGGGTCTTGAGTTCGGTTTTCGGTCGAAGCGTATGTTGTCCTTGACAATTTGATAAAAGTCATTGTGTCTGAAATCATTTGTCCTCTACCTCTGTTTCATGTGGGGAAGTTAGCAGTTACTTGCGAAAAAAAAAATGGTTAGGTTAACTGGAATACTGTTGAAAAACGGCATTAAACCAAAGTCAAACAAACAAATTTAACCTGGATAAAATTTCCCTTAAGGGACACTGACAAACAAACATGATGACATTTTAGCAGTTAAATCATATAATTACATTAGAAACAATGTATTGCTACGGTTAAAAAAATCTACCATGATGACAAGATACATTACATCATTAATACAGCTACCAACTCCTCAAAGTAAAAAGAGAAGAGTATTTATTACTAGAAATATAACTAAGTTTATTGTCCAAATTTTCAGTCATATAAACGACTTTATAGTGCTACCTCGCAGGAATAACACGCCGTAGACATATAATAGGATGTCCCACTTTTTCATCCTACTGTAAAAGCATATATTTTCGCTGGGTCAAATCTTCGCGAATTTTTAAATATTGAATATGTTCGTGTCGTTTTTCGGCTTTTTAAGTCTAGTGTACAAACAAGTTATACATCGACGACTCTATACCTGCAACAAACAAACACAAAAGTTGTCATATCGTTCTAAATTTTACAAGTCTGTTCATCTTAAAATTATACTATCCTTTAGTTATTGCGCAAACGCTAAACATAGCCATTTTTTGTTAATTTGGTATGTTGGGGAAGGTTTGTATCATAAAGAGATTTACTTGATTTGTACTATGCTAATGGTTAATATTTACGCGAGAAATAATGTTCGCAAGATGAGAGACCTCGCTAATATAACGAAAAGTAAAACCTCGCGAAAATTTATGCTTTTACAGTACATTGACAGTAGGTTGACCAGTTTAAATACTGAGCGGCAAGCTTGGACCATGTTTGCACCTTTTTGGTATGACGCAGCCAGTGAGTGAGCCAGCGACCTCGTGCGCCCGAAGCAGGCGTTTTTCGTGTACCACTAGGCTACCGAAGCTGTTAGTAATAGAACTGACTTGTCTAGAAAATATCTATTTATTAATTTATTTATATCTCTGTTAGAAGTTTCAATATAAAATATTTGATGCCAGTTTCAATTACATTTCTCTTTTACAAAGATTTAGAGTTACGCTGGTTGGATATCAAAACATGTAATTCATTTATTGAATTTACTGTAGAATCTTGTAAATAAGCTCTTACTTTAATATAAGCGAAGCCTTACCATCGTTCTGTATGTTATTATACGGGCAAATGTCGTGTTTCTAATGGTTAATCTTTTATTTAAATAAAGCGCATACACAGGGTTTTTGTGTGCAAATCGAGATGCAAACAAAAAAAGTAGTTATGCATATTATCAGTCTTTATCAAATCTATTTGGTGATATTAATAACGAAGGGGTTATGTTCTCTATGTAGCACATAATCATTGAATATTTTTGTCTTTACATCTACTATTGTGTGAACTACTACATCGCTGTTGTATGATATTTAATAAGACAATCCTTTAGAATTAAATCCTACTCAAGAGAAATAAATTTCGAAACCAGCATAGAACATTTAAACAATTTCTTTGAACATCAAAAGTTAAAAAAGCGTTGTGAAATGCTAATAAATTCTGTTATTTCAATTTGATCATAGTCATACTGTGTTTTTGTCAGGTTTTGTTCAACATATATGAAAATATGGGAACATATTTACATAGTAATATTGAGGAAAATTGTCATTTATTCGGGAATTTGTGTACTTTCCCTTTTGATAATATACTCTGTTATATGTTATAATGACAGAACGTTCTCGGAGAAACTGTATTCTTTCATAAAGATGCAACAAGTGATGAAAGCCAGAACTGGAAAACTGTGTCAGAATGTATAATTCAATAAGTAGTAAACCGTTTATATACTTTAAGCTTCTTGGCATGTCTCTGTACTTTAAAGATGTACTTTGAATGTAATCAAATTTCTATATGTTTATAAATGCCATTTTAACATTACCATGAAATGTTGACAGCAAGCTTGTCTGTACGATTGAAATTATATAAAGATCACTCCTAAATCAAGCGTAAGCTTGTGCCAGTCTTGTAGTCCAGATACGAAGAGTGCTAATGTTTCACCTTTTCCTCTAAATGGTGTATTGTTTTTCTCTTAGACTACACTTAGATGCACTAAGTATTATTATTGCATTCCATCGAAATCTGCAGACTGCTATCGGATTCTAGAAAACATGGCTAGTATACGCACCATTATTTGTTGGACGAATTTATTTATATGTACTAAAAGTTATAATGTTGTTTTTTCTTTGCTCCCTTTACAAGAACAAAGTTTATATCTTCGCCCACCAGCTATAAGGCACCGTCTTCTTCGGCCGTGTTCACTACAGTGTAAAGGATCAAGCCTTATATGTCCAAACCTTGCCGTACGACCTATTTGTATCATATTGTATTCTTGTTTGTAAGTAAAATGTCTGTGCTGTAATATATCTGTTTTTAATAATCCAGATATAATATATGTATATCTCAAACAGTAGTATAAAATCTTTGTATATGGAGGATCAATGCGGAAGAAATTTTTCATGAAGGCGCAGTCCAACTGATACAATAATACATATAAAAATGACAAACAAAAATGTTTTTTGAAAAACACTGTTTGAAACATATTATTTTGATTCTAACACGACACTACTACTTGCATTATTGACGATAGCCACCATAATTTTGGCTTTTATTTTTCTTTCGTGTTAATGTTCAGCGCGCCGCTGTGACTTTAACGCTATTACATATTTATCTTAAGTTAAACGTTCAAACAAAAAATTGTTTCGCAAGATTACTTTGTACTTTTTCAATCTTCTTAGTATCAAAGAAAATAGATCGAGATATGTTAGAATATAAACTAATTCATTATGCATCTATCAAAAGCGGCAGGTCTTGCGATCCTTTGCTTGCGCCGCTGTACATTGTCTTACCAATTGGCCGCAAATGTTCTTTTACATGTGAAGTTTATTTCAAGATATTTTAAATAATTTGTTCTAGAAGAAATGCTAATGCATTAGCTTGTTTATATACAATGTAGCTTGTGATTGAAACTTTTTAAGAAGATATTTCAGTGAGAGCAAATGTGATTTATGATATGTTGTTCATGTTTATGCTGCCAAAGTCCAACAACATGAAGGTTTTAAAGCTATTTGCTTACTAGAAATAGTATCTGTATTTAATTCCTTCCATTATCGTATCCCAGACGTCTGGCTACGTAAAGACATATCTTGTATTTGACGGCTCTTTCCCGAATAACTTCCTCATTTTGAATATAAATTACATATTTGCCAGCAAACGTTCCGAAAATAGTTTAAAAGTGCATCTTGTTGTGTGTAACTGCTCATTATCCAGGCTCCTTCCGCATTAACATTAATGGAACCATCCTTCCCTTAGAAAAGGTAATCCGTTTTAATCGTTCGTTCTTGTTTGGTCATACTTTTCTGTCATGCTAGCTCGTACTAGGTTGGCTAAATCAAATTTGAACAAATGCATAAATGTACAACTGATGTCGTTCTGTTATCATTCATGCAAACAAATGTATTCTTAATGTTGTGAAAACATGAAAAATAATAAGAATTGCTGACTGTGGTAAAGGGAAGTTGGAAGTTATACTGAAATATGATTGAAACAGATTCGTTTACTAATGAATACAAGCTTAAATGTCATTCATTCGCAGATCCTATTTCATCTGCCTTCAAAGAATTATTACTTATTTACAACTTCCTACATACTAAATCCGTGCAAAATTGATAAAGGATAAAGAGATACTGAACCAATCAATCTAACTGTATCTATGCATGAATATTACATACGTTGTCATGGAATTTCATGAAACTCGGCAACAACGCTAAACAAAAACAAGCGGTGTACTGTTGAAGTTAAATATAACAAAATATCTTTTAGACGTTGTGGCGTACAACAGGCGGAATGATCTATTGTATGTTGTGTATACTTAATTTTGATTGTATTAAAATTGGATAAAAGGACTGAAATTTTGTATGAAATATAAAGGGGAATACGTCAAAGATACAAAATGAAAACAAAGACAATTTTATCAATATTATGTATTTTTGGGATCCGATGACATTAGATATGAAAGTCCCCTTGGACAATGAAGTAATGTTCGTGTACTGCATTTAATTCATAACGCCACTTGAAAGTTTACAGAAATAAATATTATCCCCGGATAACATTGTTTGAAATGTCATTAAGAACAAGTTCCTGTTCGAAATATCAATTAAAAACTGTAATTTATATGCAGAATGTATAACATTTCTTGTCCTTAAGCTTAAAGAAAATGAAAGATTTTTAAACACAGGTCGTGTCAACGAATCAAACATAAAAATATTATGTAACTAAGGTAATGACCTTGAGGACAACTGACAAAATATGGTAACTACAAATGAGGATGAAGCCTCTTTAACTGAAAAGGAAATTTTCTTAGCCTATCTGACCAAACCACTTAATCAACGTCATCAAGTTATTATGTGCTTATTTCCAACTAAAATCCTTACTCTTTAATAGGTAAAGCAATATGTGTGTACGTTAACGTATAAGTCTAGCATTTATTAAGGTCAGGCCATTTATGTTAGAAACGTATTACACTGTATAGTAATACTTAAAGTCCATAGATACACCCTTAGATTTCCATGCATGTAAGAATGATGTGATTTCCTACGGTATCAAGCATGATTACCTCTAATGGCAGTAATAAAAGTGATAAATGTATCAAATATGGTTCACACTGTGTTAACGATAGCAGTGGGACTGAGAGAAACCTTTATTATTGTCGCTCCTAAAGGCAATTATTGTTATTTTACATTATTCTTTATTGCGTAAACCATCTTGTCTACGACCACATATTAATATTCTCCCTTATAATCAATTTTATCAGGCGAGCTTTATTGATATTTGAAAAAGGATGGGAGGGACGTAGGTGGGTAAGGGGCTTGGACTGATGTGTGGGGGTTATGGAGTGGTTTGGTGTATTTACTAGAGCATACCTATTAAACCTGACGGACATCAAATTTTACAAAAATCACAATCAACAAAGTTGAACTATGACTAGCCCCCAGTATCGAAATATCCTGCAGCGTTTGGCAATTCATCACCATATAAGATATCTTGACGTCTGTAACGGCTTAATCAAAGTAACATAACACGACGTATTCTGTTTAAAACCTTACACTGAAAGTATGTCTTAATTTCTCAGAACCCATGCTGCATACTTTTCTCCCTTCACGGTTTGTATGCTATGACCATGACTAACAAATATTGAATAAAATAAAACTGAATGTAATTAATATGAATAATACTATAAATTTTGTAGAAAAAATATGAAGAAATATTAGATGTATTGATATTCATAGTAATGAACAGTTTATATATTTATTTTTTTTTTTGTTTTGTGAAAGATGATTGCAATATTCAGATATTTATCTGTCTTTCTTGATTAATCCCATGCCATATAACTCGGGTCGTATGATATGCCGATGTTATTAGCTTTTCCTGAGTTGTATAAGCGACTATGTCTTTTTAGCCTTCTTCGGGGTAAGTTAGCAAACACTCCCGATACATTATGTGCATAACATTTTTCTTAAAACTCCTGTTGCGGTTTGAACCGAAAGCAGTATGTGACAAGTGTTTTGCAAACTGTTTTTTATACTGCATGTGTACAGTCATTGATAGTCTTAAAATATATTTCGAAATAGGTCTATGGAGTTAAAGGCTTTCTTAGATATAGACAAAGGAGGCATTTACTAAATCTTTGCCTACACGAACATACCTTAAAATAGACATATAAATATTTATTTCCATTACTAAGTGCTTCAGAGATCATTACTACACGATAAAGGAAAAAATAAAGATAATAAGAGTTTTGTCTGAAATGCTGATCAGACCAACAAACAAATTCCATCATGATACTAAATGTCAGTGTATTCCTCGACGCCTAGGTGAATGGTTTAACTTTGAAGCTGCCTATAGTTTTGTAACATTGAATATCAAGTGTACACAATGGAGTTCTCCTTTCTATATTGAGGGTGAATGCGAATGAGGTCTAAGGATAAATAGATAAATATCTATAGAAAAGAAGCACTCAGACTATTTTCGCATTCATCCCTCGATATAAAATATAAATATTTGTTACCGAGAATGAGAATATCATACTTTGAAGTTTCGTTATGTGTCGTTAAATCCAAATGGTCCTTTGCTTGAGAAAATCCCCGACCATTCACATGTCAACAACGTTTTAATAAGATTTTTGTCAGGACACGCTGTCAATATTGAATAGATATTCAACACGATAGGCCTTACTCATTTTATCAAATACATCGCAGTTCGGAAACTTTATACTTACTTCGATTTCTGGCATTGTATGAAAATGATAAATATTTATATATATCAAAGCTGATTCTGTTATCAAAAATATAACTTCAACTACTAACAATAACACTGGGAAGAAAGTTCAATTTGTTTCCTTTTAAAAGTATCTCTCTGTCAACAATTACCATGGATGGTAATAATCTTGAATCAAATGTCCCAGTTATTAGATTTTGATAACCAATGGCTATCATTCAGTAAAATATTCTATTTTAAGTATGTACTTCAAATGTAGAAAATCACATCAAATGTATTTAATTTTACTAGATATATTAATTAGTTCTGTGTGAAGAGTTACATTCGTAATTAAATACCATGCAGTAACAGCTGGATGTTAACAAATTACCAGTTTTTCAGTGGCTGTACACATTTATACTGTTTTAGCTACATTTTCACATGTATACAGTGTGTAATATTTTGAACCTAATGTATAGCACTGTTAACACATATCAACTTATTAATTTGATATTGACTTTACTATATAAAGCAATTGTTCATGTTTTCAGATAAGACATGTGGGTCTTATATACATGTAGGACTGTTTAACCCTTAGCCTGCTAAATTTCTAAAATGGACTGGTCCATCATTCAATTTGGACAATACCATTTATTATTCAAAGGTTGTTCACTGAAACTTTACTGACTGAATAGCAAACTGTGTAGACCATGATCAGACTGCACGGATGTGCAAGCTGATCTTTGCCTGCACTGGTCGCAAAGGCACATTCACTTACTGCCAGCAGGCTAAAGATTAATGAAATAACAGGAATGTTTGTAAATTCTCCATGACAAAAATATGTCAATTTGTCGGGTTTTTTACCGTTTTACAGATTGGATTTAAATTAAAAATCCAGTTGATTTACAGACCAATCATTTCTTTCACTTAGTGTGCAAATTAAATTTGAAACTTAATGAAATGCATCATATTTTGAGAAGAAGAATGAAAACAACGTTTCTAAGAAGTCTATTCTAAATTACAGACGTCAACCAACATGGGCACAAATAAAACATATATGATTAAAAACAGGAATCGTCTTTGGTAAAGCGAGAGTTACTCTAAGCAAATGATGTACTTACTGTTAATCTTGTGTTTAATATAATGCCTGAATACTGACTGACTGATAAAATCATGAATTATCGATGGTAAACATCCGCGAGGAACTTAACCTGTCTAAAATAGACTGCCAGCATTTCATGAAAACTATTATAGACCTCCTAACGTATTCATGTTCCAAATACTAAACAGACTTTCTCACATTCGGATAAATCTAATAATAATAATAAGTCGAATTGTTTTCTTTGTTTACTGAGCGCCCACGCGAAAAAAGGCTGATCAGAACTGGTTTAATCCGGTTTGATGATTGACAGCTTCTAACTAAATTCTGATATCCGGTATCCGTCCCTCCCGTCATAAAATGCGCTATGCCTGGACATAGCTTCTATTTACATATTTTTGGTATACATCTAAATGTTTATATATGCTATTTAGGCCGTTGGCTTTTAAAAACATTTTTGCTGTTTTCCATTTTCATCACAGTCTCTGACATTAGCAATAAACCCATTTATAAAAAGACAAACTAAGCATTCAGACTAATGGAACTTATGTGACTTATTAAGCCAGCCTGCTTTCAAAGAGAGAAAATGTTATGACATTAAGACAGTATTAATAATGTATTTATGTATGCAATAAATATTGATACAGTCGGGAAAATACTTAAACCTTAATATGTCTATTTCGAAAGGTTGAACGCTACTTAATGGGAGGGTATTATGTTGAACGCTATTGAATATACTACAAATTTGTAGACCACATAGGACGTTACAGACGGTTTAAAATGTATGACTGTACAGTTCGTGTGCACGGAGATTATATTATATAGCAATCAGAATTGTGTTTTGAAATCTATTATATTAAAGAAAAATTATCAAGATATCTTTAACCAGTAGATCGTGCGGCAAATTAAAGGCCATTTCATAATATTAGCCGAACGATAACGTTACCATTAATTATTGATTTTGGTAGTGACCCTTTACGGAAATTTTTGGGGTCAGGATGGTAACTGGGGAGGGAGAGGGAATGTGGGGGTAGGGCGAAGCGTTAGTCGAGTCCCCCAATTTATCATACTGACCTCACATATTTTCGTGTAGGGTCACTAATAAATAATTGATAATGGAAATAATTGATTTGTTTTATCGGCCACGTATCGTATTTTTAGCCTAGAACAACATGAAAATCTACTGACCCTCCACAGAAATATAGGGTGTAACCAAGTGACCACCTTTTATCCAATGAAAATGCTAGAATCTAGTGGGAGGTTAAAGAAAATCATGCATCACACAGAGGTCATATATAGGACGTTTTCTACGAATGAGCAAATTATAATACATTGTGTAATTATGATATGCTTAAAATAGGTCTGTCATGGATAATTGTTATTCAGGGGTTATGCTATCACAAATATATCCTGCAAAAATGAAAATAAAATGTTTTATTGAACTGATAATCTACCTCAAAAATATTTACCTGGTAAACAATGTTATTTTTATTTTTTAACCATGCTCGTTATTTGCTAAAGGGATGTATAAAATTACTCATTATATAACTTAAATAGAAAAAGATATGTTGTCAATTAGATAATATATTCAACACATTGTACTTTTTCGCATTTTCTAAATCAAACATTCAGGGAGACAGGGGTCTGCGTAAACGTATACACGCGCGCATCGTCTGGGAACATGTATGTATAAACACTCTAATGAATGCTATGACAAAAACAAAGAAGCAACACACGTACAAAAACAAACATGAAAAAGGAACACAGCAAGGCACGTGCAGTCTTGGAACGCTTAGTGGCAAAAGCCTAATGGAGTTTGAATTAATTTACTAGTGCGAAAACTTCACACCATTTAAATCTTATCATATTCCTAAATTACAAGACATTGTAAATACAATTACTCCGCATCAAGTCAATTTACCTATCTCTGTTTTATGATTTTCAAAGTGAAAAATGAAACATATGCTCGGCCAATATTGCGCAGACACTCAGTGTTGGGTGTAAATCTTGCAAATAAGCATTTATTTCTGTAAACCATCAAACGCAACCAGATTGTGCCTTATAAAGACAGTTAATATTATTTGATTTTCTAACAAAAAATTAGATAAAATCTTTTGACTGAACTATGATTTATTTGCATTACGTCAAAAATAGAAACGACGTTAAAATATTACGAGCACTGAGTATATGTTTCGATTATGTACTGATCCATCGTCTGTTTATACACAACACATTTACATGCTATATTTCCTGAACACTATTTGTCTGATAATGCTGTTATGTGTACACAATAGAATTTGTTACAGATAACTTGTTCCATAACAGTACTTTAATATGATCACTTGGGAAATTGATAAGACAGGCGTTGGAGCGATTTAGACAATAATATTCCGTTAAAAGCAGAGTGATGAAAATTCTTCTTGCTCTAAAGTATTGGCTTGGCACGCAATGTGGGAAAAATTTATATTTACTCTGAAAAAAATTGATAAGGTACACTTATACTTATCTTCATAAATTTTACAAAAATAAATGACCATTACACGAAGATTGTGAATTACAATGACATATTTTATCTTGCACTTTACACAATAGGCGGTTTTTGATAGCAAAACTCTACAGTATTTTTAACAGCCCTCGTACAAGGTAACAAGTTAAAGGTAGCACAAGTGCGCGTTTGGCATCACTACAAAAAGATTTTTAAGGACCAGTTTCCTTTACAATGGTAAATGATCGTTCTACTGAGGTCTTTTTCAATTTGTCATTTTCAATGAACTTTATATTACGGCCACTATACAATGTCATTCCTGTTGAGGTTTACGTCACACTGACACAAGTACAGGTCGTGTGACAACTGAAAAGCTGTTGATGGTGGATGAAGACCCCAGTTGCCCCTCTGTGCATTATTTCATCATGGGCGGGCAGCTGAGTAGAACCATCGACCTTCCATAAGTTAACTGAATGGCTTCCTCACATGAAGAATTCAACGTCCTAAGCGACGCTCGAATCCACATCGGTGAGGGGTAAGTGATTCGGAGTCAGCCACTTTGACCACTTGGCTACGGAGGCTCCTACGGCCAATACAGTATCCGAGCCTGCAACATTTTCATTTTTGTCGTGTTGGGCGACCTGTGAAGTTTCCACTTTTTTCTATTTCAATGGACTGTTAACAATATGGCACGAAATGGTTATAGTTTTACCTGTGTGTATAAGATATTAGATAGAAATGTTTGAAAAATGACATTTGCTTGGTATATCCTTGTTGACCTTATTTTGTACTGTGTTGCAATTTTTCGTGTCGATTTTTATAAATTTTGTATAATCTATGATATTTCCTCAAGATCAAGCAGAGGCAAATTTCAAAGTGATGACCATTGTATAAAATGTTTGCATAGAATTCATTATACCATTAATTTTGATAAAAGAAGCGTCAAACCATTGGAAAACAATAATAACACCAAAATTTAAAAAAAAAAATAAGGTCGAGACATGTGGGACTGTTTACAATGTTGTCACTTCGTTCAAGAATAAGCTTGGGGCAGAAGTAAAACCTACCTACAATTATTCAATGATATATAGTCTAAAGAGCAATGGCAAAATAGAGAACTTGTACCGCATGTAACTCAGTATTTTAAAGATGTCTAACTCTGTTCCAGAGGTAAATTCACTGAACAGCAAGAAATCGCTTATCAAAATTTTCCAATTGTGTACAATAAATCAATAATAAGTCTTGAAAAAAATACAAACTTACTAGAAAAATAGAATTATAAGGAAAAAACTGGTCACAGAAGGGCTTGAACCTATGCCCCTTGAAAACTTTAAGTCAAAAGTAGGTTTATGGTAGGAACTGAAAACGCTTTTAAAGGAGGTAAACTATTAGGTATCTAATACCTTAAAAGTACCAAGAAATATTTAAGATATACATTTTGTAGCTATTGATAAAAGGTGATGTACTTCATTTACTTGGTAAAATAACATTATTAATAATTGAGTTATATAATCATTACTTTGAGCACCGGTCAATGACAAAATATGAATACATTATGATAATAGGATCGAGTTATAAAGGAATGCCTCCCAGTAATGCCCGAGTAAGAAGCTGTTTTACTTGGTAGCTTTCATAAGGCAAATTAGTTCAAAATTCACTACCATTTTCTGTAAAAACACTCCTATATGCAATTGAATAAAGCAATATGCGAACTATCAGTCATATAGATCTGACTGTAGGCAGACTTATTAAGCTGATCCTTTTGAACGAGAACTGAAATACTTATTAATATAAGACCATTGAATATTTGCAACGCTCACTAAACCATTAGATTGTTCAGCGAGCTTAAAAGACAAATGAAACTAATTCTCTGGACAGACAGACCAATCACGCTATCGATGGTAAAAGGTTGTTTTATTCATCATGCACGCAATGCCTATTTAAGACTGTAATCAGAGTAATTCTATGTTCTGGATAATAGAAACCTGCTGGAAGATATTGTGACGGGATTCGTATACAATAGTGTTTACCATTGTGAAATCATTTCTCTAATGCACACATGACACATGATATAGATTTGTAAGTCGGTTCACCCATGTTTAAACTTATAAGATGATATATTGAATATTTATTTCATATTCAGAATGTTTGTAAAATCAATTTACTTTTTTATATTTAGAATTTCCGTTAAATAGCAAATGCCTACATTGTCAAAAAGTCCCCAAATTGAAAATATAATCAATTTTGTAGTATAGTTATTTAACATTAATGGGAAAAGAAAACAAATAATATACCTTTCATGAGTACATACGCTTCTTGTTCAATTGTTAAGGACAAGGCATTTCGACGAGTACATGCATAATTATGCATTTTTGTATAATTCGTTAAGACCATTGTATGTTATATATTGTCGAAGCTGTCAATAGATTTCCTGATTTATCAATTCGAAGTCTTCAGACAATAGTATTTATCGTTTACTGCTTTTTGTTCAAAGAATTTTACGAAGAAGAAATACAATAAATTATTAGAAAACAATCTAACTTTAGGTCTTTTAAAAGTTTTGTCGTACATCCATACATACATGTATTATATTTCAATAGCAGTATAAAATGATACACACCTCAATGTAGAATATTGAGGAGCGAAGCAGGGCCTTCGTATTTTGACTGACTTAGTAACACTGCATCAAAACTTGGAAAGACGGTAGACTAACTTCAGACGACTTATCTCTCATATATTAATTACCAAATCTAAGATCAATAACTTTCACTTTGAATAGTGTGATGAGTGGTGTATGCTTTTTTTCCTTAGACCTGATCGCGAACAAATAATGTCAAGCATGAGGAAATGCACGTTGCACGTATTAAACAATTTCACAATATAACAACGCATGCAAACTAATATCTAGATAGTAATGTCAGCATGTATATAGATAAGACTATATTTTTTTCAGACGACAAGTTAAATTGTGTGACAACTGATAAATTCTAGATTAGGGAGCCAACAGCTCCGTTTAATGTTTTAAACAAAACTACCATTATTTAGTATTCAATTAAACAAACAAGCTTCCTGAAGACTTATGAAATTAATACACCCCTCACGACTCTAGCACCAGGTTAAACGGAATCCTAATGCACAAATAGGGAATAGGATCTATGGTCCTACGGGCCAAAAAAATAAAGACACTGCTTGCAGCACTAAAAGAAAAAATGCTAAAGACCAACTTTAAATGAGAATACATTCTACAGCAAATATTTTTCCTGGAAGATCTATATTTTTGTGGGAACAATATCAGACACCTGACATATCGGTGACTGTGGCCTCGCATTGTAAGGTTTGAATATTAATTGTTTATATATTTACATAAATCTTTCGTCGTTTAATGCATCACAAGATAACATTTTACTAGGATATTGAGTCTCAATATTCATTTGTTTATGACTGCAGACAGGCTCAGATACAGAAAATTAATATAAAAAAAAACACAATAATTGCATATGCTTTTCAATATTTTGTTTCTTACAATTATTTACAGACATGATACTGACATCTCATTAAACTGGCATCTTTGTTCCCAAAACGCTTGATCCGTCTAGACGTTTACCTATAAAAATCTCGATGTACGGATGCGGACTCAAAAAAGGGCCGTAATCCTGATCAGGATAGAATTACATCGACACGTTTAAAAAATAGGTAGCTTTGTGTTTTTACAGAATTAAACTGAATAATGTAACGGCCATACAGTGTTCCAAACTAACACATTCTTAACAGATTCATAGTGACATACGCACACGGAACCTATTATTGGCCTTCAACCTCTCCCCATAAATCAAAGGTGGGAGATGAATACGATGTTTCAGATCAAATGTCTTCTATCAATCGTCACGGAGAAAACAAGTCTCGCCCGGGGATCAAAATCGCGATCCGAAGATCTGCGCTCTCCCTACTGAGCTTAGTGGGCGGACGTATATTTCCTACTAATTTTCCTTTAATTAACATGTAGATATTGTTTTTGTAAAATAAAGTAACATACTGACATATCGCCATTCATAAAATGAAATATTTTCTTCATTTAATGACAGTAACAGGTAATGCTTTGAACGTTATGTATGAGTTCTTTACAATAAGATAGGCAGTACAACTAAAAACACAAACTTAAAGTATGCACTATATATGTAGTTAACTGCATCAAGGAACACAGTTTGAAACAACAATCAAAATATCATTTTTCTGAAAAAGAGTAATTTCAGCTGCAAACATGATCCTGAGTGAAATATTTGAAAAAATAGAGACAAATCTAAACCATGCACATTTTACCTCTAGGCATGAAAAGTAACATGCATAATTATTACAATGGTCAGCAGTTTGATAAGAAAAAGTATCTGAATTTTATTATGTTAAGCTCATATCGTATTACAACTAAATAAAACTCAAATTTTAATGCAAAAAAAACTATATAAAATGACCAACATATAAAAAAGATAAATAAGATTCAATTTAGTTTAATTTGATAGCAACACATTGTTTATGATAATACCTTTAAAGATGATTAAAATTGTAAAAGGAAAGACCGTCCTTAAAGATTTCTTAAAATTGAGAAGTAACCGAAATGTACGACTGTAAGTTTATAGTGTGTTTGCTAGACTCAGTATTCCATTGTCAAAAACTGAAATCATACCTGTCATAGTGAGGTGAAATTATCAAAATAATGTAACTCGAAAAGAATGGTTTGTCGCGTTACATTTGTTTACACTGATAACCCGGCAGCTTAAACTAGTTTGTATATTTTTTTGTAATTAAATACTGTTGGAAAGGCATGTGAAATCGTTTTATTTATCTAATTTATAGACTTCTGTGTTGTGCGCCGATTCCTTTCATTTTCAAGTATATAGATATGCCTCCGGTAAATGGTTAAAGGCCTAGATCCACTACTATATAAGTGTATCCCCTCAAATCCAGTAAACAACTCCAGTCTTATCTGCTGCTTATCGGCGATTATGTAACTTACTGGAGGGCAATTAGCACTGTTTCTTCCTCTCACTTTATAATATAGTTACAGGGCAGACTGACATTCTAATAAACAATGACCCCTGTTTATTGGAACCATACTGTGAAAGTCATTATGTAATGAAGGCAGGAGTCCCTTGGCCCACTGCAAGGATCTAGGCCTTTAAGGATGGCAGCACAAATGGCCTATGCTAAATATCTGCCAAGATAATTCGTTGCTATATATGTCACGGGTACGTAATTAAAGAAAGCTGCACATATTGCTTAAGTTGAATGTCTTATAACATAATTGTTTGCTCTATAAGCCACTGGTAAATGATTCAGCACAACAGCACACATAGCTTACAGTGAATATATGTTAAGAATATGTGTTGCTCTTTTTTCAATGGGTACTTTTTTAAAATGGCTTGCACATATAGCTTACGAACCATATCTGATATCATACTCCGTTGCTCTGTATGCTACGGGAGCATTATTAAGGCCGTTGTACCCTTGGCTTATGTCGTGTATCTTGTAACCGTTGCTGTTTATGTCATTGGTACATAACCAAGAAGGGCTACACATGTGGCTTGATTTCAATATGTTGCTCTACATGCCATGGTTCCATAACCTCAGATCCCCTTTCTAAATTCCAGTTGCTTAGTTCTGCTAATTGTTTTCTCGTTTAGGGCAAACCCATTATTTTAACTGGGGACCATACGCCGCTTTTCATGCAACTGCATGCAAGTGTATCATTGAAGGTTCCATGTGCTTCGCCGGATGAAAAACATCTGCGGATGTCTTAATTATTTTTGTACTAGTAGTATGTGTAAATGTTGAGTTCTGCTCGACCCGGGGCTAGGGGGTGTGGACGGTAGCATGCATTTCCATTATGGTCCATGAACAGGCTCAATCAAACCGAGCCTGCAAAATTTTCGTTTTTGACGTGTTAGGCGACCTGTGGAGTTTCCACTTTTTTATTACATAATTTAGTAGGGCTGCAATATGGCTAACTTTGAAAATCTGGTATGATATTCTGTTGTTCTCGGCGCAAGGGGTGCATAATTTAACAGGTCTTCACTTGTGACTCATGTTGAATATCTGCATACATAAATCTTGGCTCTGCATACATGTATCGCGGGTACATAGAAGGGTTGTATAATATAGCTTATAATGGATATCTGTTAACATAACCAATTGCTCTATATGCCAAGGTAAATGAAACACTCCTTATCTTAGATGATTCAGTATTGTAAATGTCAAATATATGCATAATGTTTCATCTTCCATAAATTTTAACTGACATCTATTTGGAGAAAATACATAATAAATTACATTATGTTCTGATAGTAAATATTTAAATGTCTTTTTGCTGAATTTAATGAAAACGTATTGCCAATAAATCAAACTTAAGAGAATGTTATATAAATCAACTGACATAATGTCAAATTTCCACGGTGTATCAGATAAACTCAGCTGTTTAATGGAATAAACAAGATTTTCTTCCCCGATAATAGTTAGATGAGCGTAGTAAATGTTTAGTTAAAACAGAATACGAGTTATTTTCATGCGATGTCTCAAGATATAATAGTAATTGTAAATAATGAAATATGTCAGATATAAAAAAAATACCAGAATGCATCATTGTTGCAGTGTCAGCGTTCATTATAATAAAATGATAGAAGATGGAATTTTTGAAGTGGATTTTAGAGGAGTTTGAATTTATGTTTCTTTAGAAATTTATGAAAGACATGTTAGTAAAACTAACCGTTTGAATGTGTTATTCTGGTAACAGAATTGGGTGTGAAACTGTGCGAATAGAGGCCATATTTAGGAAAGTGAAGTTAATCGAAGACAGTTCCAACTTTTATGCAAGTTCGCGTACATGCGTGTACTACTGTTGAATACAGTTTTACGAGATTGGGGTTTTTTTGGTACATTGCTTTTGTCTCGTTGGTGGTTATCCCTTTCTTTTACTTTTTTATGCCTTGTTTTTCTATATAAACAATGTAAGATTCTATTGATCAAACATACTGTACCACTTTATTATTCTATTGTAATCAAAATCACGAAATAATTCTGAAAATTTAAAAATCAAATTTGTTCACAACTTATATTTTAGAAATGCCGAAATGGAATTATCATTGATTTTGTGGAAGTTTATAATTGATAAATAAAAAGAACTGACAGTGTACTGTCACACAAATGAGAAATATGTCAGATTTGAAATGTAATTAATTCAGCGACACTGCTGGATACGAGAGATTTCAGATCGTTCAAAATCATTTGTCAAAAACATCCCAGAAAATAATTAATTGTGAAAGGAATCTTTTGGTTTTGGTTCTTATGCTGAATAAAATGATCGTTACAGGAATGACAAATTGAACGTTACTGAGCAGAAAATGATTTTCTTTCAAATCCGCTCATTACAGAATGACAGGATTGACATTGAATTGGATTTAATTGGAATAGGCATCTCTATGTTTTTGCAAGAAGTTATTAAACAGTTTTATCAGTAAAATAGGAATTTCATCGGGCTATTCTAAGAATATTCACAGAATGGTAAATGCATACAACATTGCAGTGTAAAACCGAAAGTTAAGAATTAGTACAATCTGTTTTTAAATTCGAAATAATAGTCCCAGAGAACAATAGTATTTCATTTACACTCAGCAATCTTCCATTGCAAATAGGAAAAAAAATATTTTTCATTCCACTGACATTTACCGTTATATCATGGTTTATTATCTAGTTCGACTTCAAAGTTATTGAGGTTTTTTGTTTCGGGCAGCCCATTTCAAAGAATGTGCCTGCTGTGTTTCATTATTTATTCATTCCATCCTCGTTGTTAATAAGTTATACTTTGCCCATGTGTTTCTGTGTATATGCCAATGATGTACAGTTATCGCAAAATATTCATATGTTTTAATGTAAATATTTAGTGTAAAGAAGTCAGTTCTTATCCCTGCCGTATATGTAAGGAAATGAAAAATTATTACAGTGAACGTTGACATGAAACAGAGAACCATGTCCAATAAACGCATTTATCAAACACGAGAAATAAATTTAATAAAGTTTGGCTAAAACTATCAAAGCACAAAATAAAACTGAAAATGTCTGTGTTTTATTAGTAGTATTAAAATAACAACTGTATATTTTCCTTTCTTGTCACACGACCAGTAGTTTCTCTGCACTAAGGAAATATTGCTCTGTTATCCTAAGTATAAAAGATCTTGTAAGTAGAAAATTATATAATTTGGTCTCTAAATAATGGAATTGAATCACTTGATACCACTGCAATACTTTCATTTTTTGTTTCAAATTAAAAAAAATTATTTGTTAAATATCTTTATGTTTTGGTCTATGAAGACAAGTCAAGCATGCCCTTGAAACCTAACACTTTACACTACTGCAAAAGCAGAAGGAACGTGCATTTATGTGGTCAGCATACCTGCGTGACATTTATGAGTACAGTTCAGTTTCCACAGGCATCAAAGTCCGTAAGACAGCTATCAGATATCAGCTATCCTTTGCCGCAGGATAAAGGTACTTCCACAAGCGTGTAAAAACAGTTACCATGACAAATTGAATGACCATTATGGTTTTACTGATTTTTATTAACATCAATATGGAAGATATTTGACAGTTAAAAATATATTTCACATTACAATTTTACTTATTCTTACTGAGAGGAATTTACGTAGTTTATGGTCAAGCATTTAAACAGTTATAAAACGCTTGTTTTATTATATGTTGTCCGACAGAAATGACTTCTTTACTCGCTTTATCTACATGTATCACAAAATAAAAGACAAAACAGCTAAACAATGTTTGTTCATTCAACTACGAAATCAATACCACATATGAAATCGTTTGTTATAGGGCGATAAACTTCATAGATAACAGAAGGAATTTTAGTTTATTAAAACATGATATAACTAATTCTTGATAACAGGCATGTTTATTAGTATACATTGATATATCACAATCTGAACGTGAAGAGTTTGAATTATTAGTATACTTTGATATATCATAAACTGGACGTGAAGAGTTTAAATTATTAGTATACTTTGATATATCATAAACTGGAGGTGAAGAGTATAAATTATTAGTATATTTTCAAATTGATATATCATAAACTGAACGTGGAGAGTTTAAATTATTAGTAAACTTTGATATATCATAAACTGAACGCGAGGAGTTAAAATTATTAGTATACTTTGATATATCATAAACTGGACCCGAAGAGTTTAAATTTATTAGTATACTTTGATATATCATAAACTGGACGTTAAGAGTTTAAATTATTAGTATATTTTGATGTATCTTAAACTGAACGTGAATAGTTTAAATGTATTTAAAGTAATATGATACCTTATTTTGTACAAACTTACTACAAAAATTGTCAGTTTCAGATAAATTCAATTACTTTTATCTTGTACATTGTCGCTATTTGCTTTAGTCGCCCATTTTTATTCGTGTTTACACTTATTATCTAATTAACCTCATATTTTACATTCTTGATAATAGAAGACTAAGTATTAATCTAATTCTAATTCAAAAGTGTAACTGTATTCGTCGGTTCAGGGATTAACCTAAAGGATATTAGAAAACTCAATTATGGAATCTTCCGAATTTCTTTTGGGAAATTTAAACAAATAAGGGAAAACATTATTTCTCAGTCACACCAGATAGATATTTTGAACTTCAGACAGAGGCACTTAGTTCGGAAACATTCGGGACTAATCTCACTATTCACAATAATCAAAATGAGCACGACAAACTATAGCAATTTTTTAAATAAATATGTGATCGAAGAATTGTTATTTTTCAAAGTCAGTTTTAATATAATTCCAAACAATTAGATATATTGTGGTATAATCTGAAACTCAAAAATGTACCGGTAACCCGGTAAATGTTTTAAGACAGATACTACATAATAGTTATATTTGCTTTTCAAAATATTGTAACGAGGTTTTGAGAGTGCTGTGATTTACATTGTTTTGAACATGGCTTTCCCTGCTTACTTTTTGGATTTCTTAAATCCATTTGATTGTCTGACTGTACGACGCGCATTTTGGTCAGACGATTATAATGAAATTAGACAAAATGTAAGATATTGTTAGATGGAAATTTAGCGCAAAAAAAATCTTTGTTATCAGCAATTTCTTCGTCAATCTATGTGTAGACAGTATCTTTCCGGTTTCACCGATAAGGACCAGAGTGGGGAATGGTTATCATGTATTTTTAATCTCAAACATTGAGGATTAAAATAAAAAAGGGTACGGGCTGATTTCCCGGGAGCACAATCACTCCTAATACAGAGAGAGCCGTGCATTCCAAAGAAGGTGCGCATCAACAGGAAGGCGTATTGGAAAAATATAGCAGACGGATAGCTTAAAAAATAAAACAGCAAGTACATTTTAAACATATGCAAAATACAAAAACGTGTAAGGGGTAGAGAAAGTGGGGAAGGCGTTGAGGAAGTGGAAAAAAAAAACAAGGATAAATTTTCAAGAGGGGAAGCCACGCTTGAAATACGTGGTCTCCGTACACCGCAAAAGTTAACAGTCAAGATGATTTAAATGCTATTAGTAGGCGTATACACTTATCTAAATGAATCTGATATCGTCTTTTTTACTATTTATGTTTGTAGAAGCGAAATGTACAATAATTGTTATATTAATACAATTGGTGGATAGACTATTCGCGTTGATTATGATAGACAAAAAGCACATTACTTTAAAGTGGAATTATTAGAGATTTATAATACTTGCAACGCTCACTAGACCGTGGTATGTCGTTACGTGTACATAGTCAGAAATTCAACTTACTGGCTGGATAGACAGACTAATCACTGTAATCATGGAGAAGAGGAAAGCATTTATTTAAAGTGGACATACCGTCAATTACAGAAAATAGATTACTGAGACCATTTAGGATAATGTGGTCTTCGTGACAAGGACACTATACGCACATGTTACAAATGGTATAGAGAACGTTGTGTCAATGATTCGCCTTTATTTCGAACCACATGTTAATGTTTAATTACAAAGTCAAGCTAAATGCTTAACTCAAATAGGCATTATTTGCAACATAAATTTACTATATCTTAACATCAAAGTGTTTATTGCCATAATTGTATTTGCATTTTCAAGAGACTATTAATGGTTAAATAAGTATTCGATATTGATTGTTACAAAATTCGAAAACTTGAAGGAGACCAAAACTTGTTTTTCATAATTCTGTTAGAACTAAGTGATTGGTTTTACAATATGCCACCACTACAAATTCGTGTCATAATATATATTTTGCTATACAAGCGTATAGTAGTATGAAGTAAAATGTCAAAACAAGTTTCCAAATTAATATAATGTTCTATATATTTAAATTCACAAATAACATAATTAATCAACAGATACAATACATTATCAACTGATATAATTTGTTGAACTAAATGTTTAATAAGAAGAACTATAGGAGCAATAATTGGTTTAACTTTACACTGTTCAATCCTACTTCCTGTGAAAATTTCCGCTCCACTTGAAAATAAACTTAATCTCGTCTTGGAGGGAATAACACAGAAATAATTTGGCAACATGAAAATATTGATGAAAAAAAAATGTTTAATCAAGTACAGAACACATAAAATGTTTCTGATATATAGCTTTTCGTATAAACACATCTGCGGATGTCTCTAAATTGTTTTTGTACTTTTAACATGTGTAAATGTTGAGTGCTGCTCAACCCGGGGTTAGAGGGCGTGGACGGTAGCATGCATTTCCACTACCGGCCATGAACAGGCTCAATCAAACCGACCTGTGGAGTTTCCACTTTTTCTATTGTATATACAAACAATCAATCTAGGAGACTAACCTTCTGTTGTATTTCTAGTCTAAGCAGCATTTTTCAAAATAAACATAAAGCCATATTTTCAAAGAAATGGGAGAAAATGACATCATACTTCTTGATGTTTGAGTACAAAACAATGTCTGCAAAAAGCTTTCTTTCCGCGAACAGAGCCTTCTTACTACTAAGGTTCAATACCGTCTCTGAAAATAAGTTTTTCTTTATCTTAGTCAGATTCTGAGACATTATTGAATATGCTATTGAATACTGGCGCTAGAAATACCAGACACTGATTTCATTAACTCCTTATTGAATGAATTTACGGATTATCACTTGCAAAGTTATTGAAACAAAATGTTCTTTAGAAAGAGAAATGTATTTTTTCAACTGTAATTCAAGTAATTCATTCTTTTCAAATCATTCCATAGACATATACAGATTATAAGGGTATGACAGGCATTCTAGATTTGCATAGCAGAATCCATAGAATATCCTTCCTGCACATAGTTTGTATTTGGTATAACGTGTTTATTGTGTTTCTGTAATGAACGTTAAAGCGCATAGGATGCTGTTATTTTTACACAAAAATAGGAACTTTAAAATATAAGAATTAAAAAACGTTCATGCTAAAGAGTTTCTGAACAGCACCGTTACGGTATCTGATGTTCTTACAAATCTTAAAATAACTGTCGAAAAACAATTTAAGATTTGCTTTAAATGAAATATTTACTGTAATAGTCAAATAATGCGTTCACAAACGATATAGGCATTATAAGACGTTTACTTAATTTCAGCTGTCTAAAAGTACGATTAACTAAGAGAAATGTTTCAGTTTGTATGACTGTGTTGTGTTACTGACATATTTCATTTGTACAGCAAACTTTAAAAGTTTGTCTATGGTAACATGAGCAGCACAAAATCAAGAGTTGTCAGCGAACGTTTGTCAGTTTCAGCTGGCTGCAAAAGATGAACATTTTAACATCAGCACATTCTAAAAGGGGAGTGGCGCGGGAAAGACGAGGAAATATTTGTGGAATGTTTGCCGGGTGGGGATGGTTGTGTGAGAAACGATTCTTAAAAAAGAAATAAAGCATAAATGAAAAATATATTAGAGTAAAAATATAGAAAACCAAATGTGGGAGGGGAACGGAATACTAAAATAAAATTTTTAAGAAACACATGAAACTGTTTCTGTGTATTGTGTTTGGGTTGGGGGATAATGCAGGCGGGAGTTGGAGTAGTGACGGAATGCGAGACACCATCAGGAAACACAATAAATAATCACTTTATGGTTGAGATGGGTTGATGGGAGTGAGACGGGAGTAGAGTGGGTGTGGGAGTGATTGAGTATTAAATGACAATACCAAAACACACAGGAAACTCAAACAAAGTGAGGAGTGGATATGAAGACACAATATCAATAAACACAAGAAACTAAAATAAGCAAAGGGAAATGAGGGATTGGATGAAGGTTGATTGAGAGGCCAAGCACTCTGGGCGAGGAGGGGCACAAGATTGATTACTGAGACACAAACAGAAAAAGAAAAGAAATGAAATAAATATTCTTTTGAGTGTGTGGGGGGTGTGGACAATGCATACAGACGGACGAGACACACATATATCCCCCCTTCTACTTTACATCTGCAGTAAATAACAAAACATATTCAAGAAAGTAAGGAAAAGAAAAAAGAAACAGAAACAGAAGCTTGAACTAAGTATAAACAGAAAAATAATTTAATCAAAATGAAACAAAGAGTTATGGGACCTATGCCCTTCAGCTGTTAGTACCTTTGAAGTGTCATTAGTTGCGATGTGTAATAATTGAGAGACGAATTCTGAGAATAGGTTGTTGTTGAAACAAAAACTAGAAAAAAATATGGTTAAGTACAAAAAAGTATAAAAAATGAAAGCAAACATAATTGGACATATGTCAGTCAGATGGAATTACCCTGCAATGATGAAAAAAAAATGAAATAGGTGCATCTTTTTCCATCAGCATTCACGCAAGATTTATGGAACCTATGTCATTCAGTAGGTGTAATTATAGAGAAGGCATTTATGAAGTATCATTTAGTTATGATGAGTAAAATAACCTTCCCGGGAATCGTTAACAATGTGGCTATACATGAGGCAAGCGCTGAGGCCAGGGTTATTGCAATAGATCAAACGTAACATAACTTTATAAAAATGAATGCAAGTGATATAAAGATAAAATACCTATGTCTGTAAGTTGGTAATACCACGTGAAGAAGCGTATGCAGTTTTATTTAGTATTGATGTGTAGTCATTGAGATTCTAGCTCCAGCTCCTTGCCAATCGCTGTGTATTATTGAAAAAAAATGAAAGAAATTGTTTATAACAGGAAGGGCCTAAATGTCATCAAAATGAACGCATGAGGTATGCAGCCTGTATCATTTATGTGGTAATATCATAGGAATGGCATGTATGAAGTTCCATTCCGTTTTGATGATTAATGGTTAATTATGAGCTTGCCTGGAATCATTAACGCTGGATATCGGAATAAGGCTTAGGCTATAAAAGAACATAAATTCTAGGGAGACACTTTGTCGGAATTGTCTGCATTTAATGATAGCTTCTGGAGTTTCTGGGCATGATTAAATGAACGCACTGTTTTTCCCCAGTTTCAGTCAACTATCATTATCTGATTACTTAGAAAATACGTGAGGTAAATCTTATTCTTAGATCGATTTAAAGTGCAACTGTATCATTATTTCAAGGCAAAAACATGACAATTCGATAGCCTCATTATGAAATCTTTTGATTTATACAAAATAAAGCTATTAGAAAGGAAACGAAAACGGAAATATTATTCAGATTCGAATGGAAACGCTGAAGCAAGAGACTGTTGCAACAGAAATTAGAGTTAAAATACACTCACAGACTTGATAAAATATGTGGGAAAAAAACGAAAGTTATCAATTGAAATAAATACTAAAATTGAGGACAATAGTTAAACAGGAAAGAAATTAATAATAACAGTCAGAACCACTCAGGTTAACCACAAACAGAAAAGTCTGTATCATTGTCAATACATTTCTGACTGCAATTTTAGCAATGGCACCCTGTTACCAAATTTGCGAGACACTTATCATTTCTAAATTAGATTGTGTGCCAGCTCTGAGGAAATCAGAGGTTCTCGTTTGAATTGCCAATCATCTAGATTCTAAATGTAGACAATAATTGTTTTACAAAAAGAGATAGATAATGTTTAAATATTTATGTTTTCTGACAAATTCCTTTTAAATTCAAAACTACTGCACTAAAGCTTAATACATACTTGGTACGGATTCTAGATAATTAAAGAATCACACGAAAAGTAATAGCTAAAACTTTCATGCCTGCTTAGCGAGTAATGATAAGATTATCCGGTTAGGAGGTCACCGTATTTTTCCTACCGACACGTTCGCACACTGACGTCATAACTTGAAATTATATTATGACGTCATAGTGCACGTGTGAGTTTTTATTTGCAACATCTTTGAAAATGTTATATAACGTTATAATTATATAAACGTTAGTCGAGAAAATTGATCCAACATATATGTCTGTGTAAGGTAGGTGTTTCTCGGCCCTAGGGACAGAATGGATGTAAAACTTCCAAACTTTACAGTTAAACACACCAACATTTCTTCACTATTCCCTATTTTGTGAAACTAAGAAAGGGCCATCATTCAAGAAAAAAAAGCCAATTTCTGGTCATCTTCACATCAACCACGCCTGCATCCGTAAAAATCTCAAGCATATCCTTTCAATAGTGACTGAGGAGTTGGAAACACAAGATTTTTCTCTGCATTCTATATAGCAAAACTACCAAAGGGCCATATATGCAGTAAAAAAAGTCACATCAAACGTTCCTGCCGTCATGGTCATCTGCATATCTAGCTTGTTCATCTAATAGTATGAAAGTTTGAAGCATATTCTTTAAATAGTGTTTGAGGAGTTGAACCCACAAGATTTTTCTCTATAATCTGTATAGCAAAAGAACCATAACTGCGGTAAATTTCCTTTATTATCGGTCATTTGCACATCAAGCTTATTCATCTGTGAATGTTTGAAGTAAATCAAGGTGATATTTCAGGACGTACGTACGAACAGCAGCAACGCATACATGTTGGGAAGGATGGTGCACAATATAAGTGAGTGAGTTGGATTTTACTGCGAATCGACACAAAAAGTTCATAAATCGCCAAGAGGTTGTATTGAAAACGTTAATTTTAAAGCATATCTGAAAACATTTACGTAAAAACGTATATACATAAAAAATGTTAAAAATATCATAATATTGCAAAAGATGTGAATAAATATATGATGTTCAGATTTTGTAAAAGATAAAATATTGCCGATTTAAACTTTTTCAAACAACTGTTTCAAAGATTCAACGTACCAGTATGTACTGCCTTGTGAAACGTTGTCCGCACATTCGATTAAAATATGTCTAATAGTATGCGGAATTTGACGTGATACACAATAAAGTTGATATTCTTTGTTCCTAAGAAAAGACTGAGTCAAACCTATTCGGCAACGAAGAAGAACACCTTCCTCCCTGCGAATAGATATGTTACCTCGGTGCCATTCACCGAAATAAGGTTTTATATAATAATATGTAGTTTTTTGAACGAAGCATTGTTCCATGAGGATTGCCATGTAGATAAAATGTTTTTATTTATATAATAATTATAAGTAAGGGTCCATGGTTGTGTAACGGGAATTGAATCTTTCTGCTTTGATCGTTTTTTTTTTTGTTTGTTCGTTGTTTGTTTTTTTTTTTCTTTTTTTGTGGGGGTGCCTTTTTATAAATTAATAAAATATTAAGTTAAGCTGATAAAAACATCAAACACAAGTTGTAGATATCTTTGAATTGTCTTTGTAAATGTAATATATGTTAGGCATATCCATTTTGATACCCATAAATACAATTATGACAACTGTAAAAGGTCAAGCGTTTTGAAAATAAAAGGCATGTTAAAAAAATGTTCAGCTGAAACTTGTGGTAGATGTACCTAAGGAACAAATCGCCGTATTTGTTTTTATACAAAACTGAAATCGATCAGCTATTTATACATTACCAACATTTTTTAATTTTCTGTGAAATTCCAAAGACATACAATTATTTACCACCAGCCACAAGTGCAATCTTTTTGCTAAAAGTACAATTGACGAGCCAATCATTAAGGGTTTACGTGTGCTTTTACCTTTTTCGGCGACGCCGTCTAAATTCGTTTTCGTTACTTATGCCACGTGACTTCAGTTTGCAAATCAAACTGCTTGATAACGCATTATAGATAATTTATCAAAATGGAAGATTTCTTTCACTCTGTTGATTGTGCTACGCCGAGTGAAATGTAGACAAAGCGTTTATCCTAAACGACGCTGTTCACAGTTTTAAAGCTAACTTTGGCTCAGTAAATTTAGCAAGAATATTGATATATCTCAAAATGATAAGTAAGTTTAATAAATAAGATAAAAACCTGTTCAAATACTAACATATATCAAATTAAAGAAAGAGCTGAATACGGTCTGCGTATCACATGAATAAGGTTGTGATAAGAGTCTTTTATGTAGAGAAGTGCTTTTTAAAAGATTTTCCTTGTTACAGTTGTCGTCTGTATATGAAAAGGTTTCTTGCTTTTTGACTTATTCAGATTGCATATTAAAATGAGTACTTGTTTGCTTTGATATATTTGTTATAAATTATTTAAATGATTTATTATATATGAATATTTTTCTTTAGTATGGTATGCAAATATTGAACTCAGTTGAAATCTGTTTCAATATATATATGCTATATAATGGCTGAATCTCATTACACTGAAATGAAGCTGCATGCAGTTTATCTATGTGATATGACTACGGTCAAACTTTGCTTATGAAACAGAAATATTGAAATAATTACAATTGTATGTTTTGCTTGACCTTCACTTTTTTATAGGTGTGACGTCATTGTCCAAAGATTCATGAATAGCGAATATGCATTTGTTAAAGCGGGATCAGTTGGCCTATTTTATAAAAATAATAAATAAAAAAATCCTTTAATTGATTTTTTCTCATGTATTCTAATCAAACTTGATTTGTAGCACCAACTTTGTTCAGCTGGGACATTTGACCCCATTTAGGGGCTGCTAGAGCTAAAACTAGAAATGCCTTTATACAGCGTCTCATGAACAGCTTGGTGGATCTTTCTCATACTTGGTCTGGAGCATCATTATAAGGTCCTCTTCCAAATTTATTTATATAGGAACTTGGGCCCTATTAGGGACCACTATAGCTAAAAGTAGATATGGCTTTCTTTGCATTAACCACTAAAATGTAATGGATTTTTTATCAAACTCAATGTGTAACAATATCGTAAGGTCTCCTGCTATTTTGTTACAAATGGGGATAGGGACCAATTTAGCTAAAAATATAAACACGTTTAATGACCTCTTCTCATGAACCGCTTCATGAATCTTCATCAAACTACTGCTGTAATTATTCGTCTAAGGATAAACGAAACAAAATTGCAACCTTAGAAACCTTTGCGAAAAATTGAAAGAGAACCATTTAAATTGTTAAAGTGCGGTGTTTAGTTTTGCAATTTGAAAAAGTTAGATGAAAGATGAATGTTAGATGAAAAATTCATAAACTTCTTTCTTTATTTCAATTCGCCGACCATCATTTTTAAAGATATTTCTTGTTAAGTCTATTTACAGAATACAGAGGAATATTCGTTCATTTTTATAGTACCCCATATTCAAAGGCGGTTTGATGTTCCTAGTCCAAGTCTTTAGCAATAGTTGTAACTAGATGTAAATAAAACGTGTTTTGTTTGTTTCCTGTAGAATATATTTCTATAATAGAAGAGTAAATGAAGTGGCAACCTACTGCATTTTACACTACATAATTTGATATCAAATAAACGACTTTAGCGGTTTTAATACTTTCATAAGTTGTTTTAATTAATCACGGTATGAGTTTTGCAGTTGGTTGAACACTGTGGTTTTCGGAAGAATCCAAATCCAAATGAGTTATTTCAGCTGAGGGAACAGTTCTTTTGAACTTGATAAATCTGTTACCTAAAACTTTTAAAGATCTTTAATTGTTGTTATATGCCGTTTCTATAGCAGCGATTCATTGTAGGATTATTTTTATGAAAACTGTTTCTCGCTGCTTTGTAAATTGCAAAACATTTTCTATAGCTGCGATTTTCTCACTGTGTCCAAATGAAAAGATGTGATTACGACATTACAATACTTTTTTCCGTCAGCCTTTGCAATATTTTTCTTCTAATAAATAACAATTCGATTGCTCTGGCTATGAACATTTATCCTACCAGTTCTCCCGCTTTTGGGTTTTTGACTTAAAAAATAATCTGAGCTAAGTTACACCTTCTGATTTTGTATATCTTGTCGGATTTAGTTGCCATAACACATTTAGCAGGTAATAGCTTCTGTTGCAGGTGGTTTAGTAATACATAGCATATTTATAATTTACTTTTGTTTCTTCAATTGTATACGAAACAAACTAGATAGAAACAACGTTTTAGCTCATTTGACAAAATTCAAATTCTAACTGGACCAATTTAACTATTCGCTCAGAGACATTGTTTCTGTCAATTTGTTTTTATTCTTCATAAGGAGAACGTTAATAAACATGTGATATATCTCTAATCCAAATGACAGAATTTAGTAGATATATCAGTCATTTCCCCAAGGTTGACAGACAGTTATTGTCTAAAATAAAAAAGAGGAAAACCACAGGTCGCCCAACACGACATAATAAATAAAACTGGGCTCGGTATAATTGTGCCTCTTCATGGACTCGGTCTGAAAAGAGAACATTTTGGTACAAGTGGAACAAATCACGTGTAATAGATTTGGGACTGCCGTACTAAGCCCCCCCCCCCCCCCCCCCCCAACCTCCACCCATACTTGGAAACATTGTTGCTATATTTTCTGGTCTACTCAATATTTATCTATATTTGAACTCCATCTAAGCCGCTGTTAGGGGACATAAGAGGTGTTACACTTCCCATTACCTCTCATGGTAGACTAAATCAAACCGTATCTGCTATTATTTTGCTTGGTTGCTTTATATGTTTCTAAAGTATCTTCTTACAGATTGTATTCACGGTATTATTCTAAACTAAATGTTGTTGTAAACTAAAATAAAATACGTCTTGCATTCCGTAAACTGACACCAAAAATGATGATTTACTGAAAAGAGGTAAGATAAATAATTCTAAATGAATGACAACATGAACCCATCATATTTTAAATATTTGTTTGTTTTAAGATGATACGTGTTTCGTCAAATAAACTTGAAAACTTTGCAAGTAAATAAATTTTATGCTACAATAACACAATCCTTGGTAATCTACCATTTTCAATACATTACTTAAATTTTCATAATATGTAATTTATCTCTTTTGCCTTTGTACTCCATTCTTGATAATAAACAAATAGTGGACGTAGATCAAAGAAAACCGAGTGGTGAATGTGTCTGGCTTCGTACCACTTGTCCTTCACCTCGGTTAAAGTGTAGCATTTTGTTCTCGAGAAGTAGCCATCCAGCGCCTTACGAATGTCCGTGGTTGTATTCAGGTGCCAGCCCGTGATTAAAAAAAATGCCTGGAGTGTTACCTGGGGTCTAATTGCCTTTCGAAAGCTGAAATGTTGCTGTATGAGGTATTATTGTGTTGATGTAGAGTATTTGTTCATTCACTGCAAAATACGTAAAAGGATACTTAAATGCTACCTTACTCCCCATACTAGTAGGTATCACATAATACTTCATGTTGCTGTGCACATTTTTACGTGGAACTATTTTTTCACGCAGCCCATATCTTATGTACGCTTATTGGAACCTATCTTGAAGTTTAGCTGGTGTAAATAGCGGTGAGCTGTCTGAATTTCTGAATTTTAGAAGAGTTCACTTCTTTTCAGAAAATGAGTGATTTTCAAAATGAAGAGCAAATACAGGTCAGGGACACGTAAACAATATCTTAAATAAACAATCTTTACAGAATTGACGTAGACACATTTTTTCATTGGATTCATTCTGCAGGCTAAATCTAATAAAAAGTGTAAACTATTTTGTAAATTCGTTTCCTATTACGTTTTTATGTATCTTACTGTAGCTGAAATTGTCAATTTTATTTTCAGTATAAGCTTTTATTGTTACGCTTTCTGGCTTTCAACAATATCGTCCTGTGTTTGATTTAAAAATGTTGCATGTTATATTAGTGACTTTAGAAAAAAAAAAACCTGAATGGTTTTGGTTTTGGTTGCTTTGTTTTAGTAAATAAAATATGCGTAATAGAATATTTTATCGGAAAAATTCATGAAAATGTACGGTTATATTGAATAAAATAATGATTTTTACATCTAAACTCACACACAGCTCGTTTTAAAGCAAGTTTTGTATGAAAAGAAACAAGTATATTCGTGATACGGAATCATGAAAGAATATTTTATTCCGCAATATGAAATCATGTAAAATAGGAATAAAACAAAAATGTTATAGCTTTAGAATGATTGTAATTTATTGAACAGACTACAAAATTGAAGATCTGATTTTGTTGTTTTGCATATATTATTTATAAAAGTTATGTCTGTATAGAAGAGATATTATACTCTTTGGTTATCCACTGACTGATGTTTTATAAAAAAGAAAGTTGATGTATATACTCAATATAGTCTATGTTCTTTTGCTATTGACAGTGAACTGAGTAAATTGAAGGAAGGGCACAGCATATATATGTTATACGTATACTATGCTTTGCGGGTTTTTTTTTTTGCGATAGAATATGTTATGAATTTAGTGCTGTCATAGCTCTTTAGTACTTAGACATTTGTATTGATAACTACACTTAAAATATATTATTTAAAAACTATTCAAAATATGGAAAGATATAAAGGACACTTATTTAATATGTTTTTGTAGGAGCACTATGTTTTCGCTAATATTTGGCAATAGAACAGGGTATGAATTTTAGTGTGCTGCTATAGCTTCTCAGAATACATTTGTATCGATAACTTTTAGGACAGAGGTAAAGTACACTTAGCTAATATGTTGTTGTGGGTGTGCTATACTTTGTTTTCTTCCAGCTCTTTATTATTTATTTGTATTGAAAGCAATACTTATTAAAGGTATACTCATTAAAACTCTCTAAAAATGAAAAGATGTAATAAAAATGTGCACTTATATAATATATCTTTAAAGGTGTGCTATACTTCAAAGTTTTTTGTTTGTTTCTTTTTTGCGAAAGAAAAGATTATGAATTTTATTAAAATTAGTGTGCTATTACATGTATAGCTTTTCAGTATATACATTTTGTATTTGTATTGATAACTATACTTATTAAGGGTATACTGATAAAAATAATATTCTCTAAAATATGGAGATATGTAAAGTATAAGTGTTGTTAAACTTCTACTTTGTTTGATTTGTGATAGAAAAGAATATGAAGCTGGAAAGTTGTTATAGCTCTGCAGTATATATTTGTATTGATAGCTATACGTATTTAAAGTATATTGATCAAATTTCTCAAAATATGGTCAGATGTAGAGTGCATTTTTTTAAATATTTTCTGTAGGTATGCTATGCTTTGGATTTATTTTTTTTTTGCGATAGAAAGATTATGAGTTTAGTGGGCTGTTATAACTTTTCAGTTTATATTTGTATTTATTCTTATTAAACTATACTGATCAAAATATATTTTGTAAGGGCGCTATACTTCGCGTTTTTGTCTCTTCGATAAAAAAGGTTTATGAATTAGGTGTGCTATTATAGCTCTTCAGTATAATTTGTATTGATAACTATATTTATTCAAAGTATACTGATCAAAACTTTCTTGAAACGGAAACAGACGTAGAGTTCGCTTATTGAAAATGTTTTTTGTACAGCACACTTTTTGAATATATTTTTTGTAGGTGAACATTGCTTTTGTTTGGTTTTGTGGTATAGAAAAGGTTATAAATATAGAATGTTGTTACAGCTTTTCAATATACTTGTATTGATAACTATACTTATTTAAATTATACTGATCAAACTCTCTAAATTACTGATAGATAAAAAGTAAATCTATTTAATATTTTTGTAGGTATACTATACTTTGCGATTTTCGTTCTCTATTTTTCTTTAGAAAGACAAACACAGGTATTTATCTTTTAGAGAAAAACATACTTAGTGAAGACGTCTTTATTATGTAGTTTTTCTTCGCAAAGACAAGGATATCTATTATTGTTCGATATATTAGGACTTTTATCTTAAATTGACCTTACCATTTTCGCACTTTTTTTCTGGAATGAAAAAAAAATAGGGATAGAAGAAAAAAGGAAAAGAAATTACAGTACAGTAGCACTTTATTTTGAAACATGACAAAACTATATATAGATATTGTAAATTACTGAAAAAAAGTAATGTCATTAAATAACCAAGAACAAACAAAAAATATATTGATTCAGTTCACGAACATTAACCTTGGTACATATGGGTTAAACATGAATGGTTTTAGCTTACAGCATATTTTTGATCATATTCAGCATTACGCTTTCTGTAACAAAAGTAAAGGTCACGAGCGCACATGTATGTGTATGTATGTATGTATGTATATATATATAAATATGTATATGTATATATGTATGTATATGTATGTGTATGGGTATATATATGTGTGCCTTCCTGTATGTAGAAGCTATATGTATATTGCAATAAGATACAAATGAACAAAAACGAATAAGTTAATGTGTTCACCATTTCTTTGCGTTTTGTATCCATCTGTCGTGTTTCTGAATAGAGACTTTGTTTTATGTAAATGAGTATTAAGTTGTGTAGTCTCAATGTCAGAGGGATAGGAAATAAGTCGAAACATAAAGAGTTATTCCACTGGCTAAAACGGCAAACATGTGATATATATCTTTTGCAAGAAACTCACTTAAATAACGATAAAAGTAGTACTTGGCAATCAGACTGGGGGAAGGGGTCATATTTTAGTGGGGGAAAAAAGTAACAGTGCAGGTACATGCATTTTGTTAAACAATTATTTTGCATTTGAAAACATTAGATTTACAGAAATAATCAGGGGTCATTTAATTAGCAATTGAACTAGACATCGAAGAGAAATCTTTTCTGATAGTAAACATATATGGACCGAATAATGATGACATTTCAATTTTTAGTAAATTAGAAGAATTTCTTACAGAGCATGAAGGCAAAAATGTTATATTGGGAGGCGACGTAAATACAGTTTTAGATCCAGAATTAGATAAAAAGAACGGAAATTCAAATACTCATAAAAAATGCAGAAAATTATTAAAAGATGTAATGGAAAAATTTGGTATTTGCGACATCGGGAGAATAAAAAATCCTAAAAAATCACAATTTACTTGGCACTCTAGCGATATCCGCCTATTTTTGTAGATTAGACTATTTTCTGATATCTCAAAGTCTTGTCAATAATACAAACTCATGCGAAATAGATGTCGGGTATAAGTCAGATCATTCAAGAGTAGGTTTAACACTGAATATACAAAATCAACCGAAAGGAAAAGGATATTTTAAACTGAATAACAGTCTCTTATTAAAAGATGACTTTCAAAAAGAAATAAAGGATATAATCAAGGAAACAGCTAGATTTAACGAACAGGCAAATCCAAATACTCTTTGGGAAGTTATCAAGGGAAACATTAGGAATGTAACTATAAAATACGCTACAAAAGTAAACAAAAAAGAGGAAAAAAAGGAAAAAGAATTACAGTTAAATATACAAGACATAGAAAAACAAATTTCACATGACAAAAACAATATTGAGAACCTAACAGAGGAATATGATAAGTATACAACAGAATTAAATGAATTAAATGAATTAAATGAGAAAAAGATACAAGGAATAATTATGAGGTCAAAAGCTCAGCAAGTTGAATATAATGACAAAAATAGTAAGTTCTTCTCAAACTTAGAAAAACAAAACTATGAGAAAAAATCTATGAAACAGATACATGTAAACGGAACTATTATAACTGATCAAAAGCAAATTTTGAAAGAGCAAAAATGTTTTTATCAAAATCTATACAAAAAAGAAGAGCAAAAAACATCACAATTCAAGTTTATGGATCCACAAATAAACACCCTAAGTGAAATAGAAAATAAAACAATCAGTGAAGAATTAACAGAACATGAATTCAGCATTGCCTTGAGAAGCATGAAAAATAATAAAAGTCCAGGATCTGATGGGTTAACAACAGAATTTTACAAAATATTTTGGAATGATTTAAAACAACATTATATAAAATCCGTTAAGTTCTCCTTTGAAACTAACTCTTTAACAGAGCTGCAAACACAAAGTATAATAACGCTTTTACCGAAACCAAACAAGGATACAACATATATTGAAAACTGGCGACCCATTAGCCTGCTGAATACAGATTATAAAATAATGGCTAAAGTAATAGCTAATAGAATTAAGAATGTTTTACCATCGATAATAAACAATTGTCAATCAGGCTTTATGAAAGGGCGACACATAGGAGACAACATTCGTGTTATTTTTGAAGTTCTTGAACAAATGGAAAATTCAGAACAGGAAGCAGTCTTATTTTTCTCTGATTTCGAGAAGGCCTTTGACAGCTTTAATCATAATTTCATGTTTCAAACAATTGAATTCTTCAATTTTGGTAATTACATAACAAAATGAATAAAACTGTTTTACAAAGAAGCAAAAAGCTGCACTATAAATAACGGTCATATGTCAGAATTTTTTGAAGTCGAAAGAGGTGTACGACAAGGATGTCCCCTTTCCCCTTACTTGTTTATTATTTGTATAGAGTTATTATCAAACTGTATTCTAAAAAACAATGATGTAAAAGGAATACATATCAATGATATTGAAGTTAAAAATGTGTTATTTGCTGACGATGCCACTTTTATTACTGATGGATCAAGAAAGTCTTTTGAAACGTTAATAAGTATATTAGACAATTTTAGAAATATTTCCGGTCTAAAACTAAATGAAAAAAGTGTCAAGTATTAAAAGCTGGTTCAATAAGTAATACAAATTTTAAATACTGTACAAATAAAAAATTTAGATGGACATCAGATTCTGCGCAATCTCTAGGAATTACCTTTTACACAGATATACAAAAGTCACAATCTAAAACTTTAGAAACAAAAATTGAATCCTTTAAGAACTGCCGCAAACAGTGGCAGCATAGGAAACTGACCCTACGGGGAAAAGTAACAGTTATTGCTCTACCAAAATTGATTTACTATTTATCTGTTTTACAAACCCCACCAAAACAAACAATAAACCAATTAGGAAAAAACTTGTTTGAATTCATATGGGATAAGAAACCAGATAAAATTAAAAGGGAAACAATAAAGAAAAACTATTCAAATGGAGGTATAAAAATGATAGATCTTTCCAAGTTTAATAGAGCATTAAAGGCCTGTTGGGTTAAAAAGTTACTGGATAAAAATAACAAATCAATAATAAAAGCTATTTACATAAATAAACTAGAAAAAATAGGAGCAAACTTGATTTTTGAATGCAACTTAAATGAAAGAGAAATATTTAAAAAATATAAGACAAATCCCTTTTTAAGAGATATCATTACAGCGTGGATTGAAATCGGTATTCTGTCCGAATGCACAAATGTAAACAAAGAGATAATATGGAACAACAGGAAAATAAAAGTAAACGATAAAACATTTTTCTATAGAACATGGTTCGACAAAGGTGTGTTATATCTCGAACATTTATATGATTTCCGAAAAAATCAATTCTATACATATGAAGACGTTAAAAATCTGTATAGTCTTCCTGAACATGACTACCTCTAATACATGTCTTTAATAAAAAGTATACCTACAGAACTAAAACAAAAAATCAAGGTAGAAAATGTACCTTTAACTTCAAAAAGAAAAGTTATTTTGAAAAGGTTTACGGACACAAAAAGGGCAAATAAATTCCTATATGAACATCAAATAAAAAAAAGAAGCACTGAAAAATAAAGCTGAAACGAAATTGGAGAATATTACTTCAAAAGCAAATTTAATATGGAAATCAATATATAGAAATATCTTTACAGCAACGATAGATAGTACATTTAGAAACTTCCAGTATAAATTTATACACAGAATAATAGCGACAAATAAACTTCTACTAAAACAAGGTCTTATCGAATCAAACCTGTGTGATTTCTGTCAGATGCATGTTGAATCCATTGAACATCTTTTCTGGGAATGTCCACATATACAAACTTTTTGGAGAGATTTGAGAAAATTTCTTCAACAAAATAACGTACATTTAGAACTCACATATGAGACAGTGGCTTTTTTAATTACGGAACCAGTTCTACAAAGTAAAGCTAAAAATGGTATCATTTTAACAGCAAAATATTTTATTTATAAAAATAAAATAAATAAAACTATGCCAATTTTGGAACATTTCTTAAATTACTTGAAGACAAGATTGGAAACGGAAAAGTTAATAGCACTACAACATGACAAAATAAATGAATATTACCATAAATGGAATGGATTCCCTCTACAAATAACTACATAATTTAAAAAATAAAACTCTCTAAACATACTTTTAGATTGGAATATGGCAGTTGGATACAAAACGTAGATATACAACACTATATCTGCTGATACCACATATGTATATAAGGATATGTGTGAGTGTGTGTATGATTTGCGTGGGAGGTTGTTTTGTATGAAAATGTGTATGTTTGAGGGTGGGTGTGAGATGGATGTGAGATTTCAAGAAATTTCCTGATGTACATTAAACAAATGATAATATATGAGCATCATGGTATAAAAATGAAAAACAATAGAAGCAGACATGTATTCGATATATAAAACTAGTTGGTAAAATTGTATATGTATTATGTAACGTTATTAGTATTGTCTGTATGATGTACATGAAGGGAAAACAATAAATAATAAAAAACAAATTTAAGTGGTGGTGGCGATGGGTGATAGGAGGGGCAAGTAACTCGATATTAGCCACTCGGTAAAGGAGAATCTTTGCTTTTTGTATTTGGAATGTAAATAAAAGGTACAAAATAAAAAAAAAAAAAAAAAAAAAATATCGTCCGATATTCGTTTCTGTTGTTTGAGGTTTTCTAAGAATTCTATTCTAGAAAAAGGGACCTCAGTGGCCGGCTAACTAAAGTTGCTCACCTAAATAATTTGCACCTCACCACTGTGTGTTTGAAACCTGGCTTTCGGAACTCTTTCATGTGAGGAAGCCATCTAGCTGGCAAAGCTGGAAGTTGCCGTATGACGAAATGCGTGTCGGCGTAAAACCATTTTTTCTTCTCCTTTCTCTGAATTAGTTTAACAAATCGTGTTGTCTTTAAACGTTTATTCACATTTCAAAATAAAACTCAAATTTAGATTTACATCACAAATTTTGCAAATTAATCAGAAAAAAGTCATGATTAGAATGACTGAAATGGTGAAAATAACCATATTTCTTAGAAAATCCTGTCATTCCCGGACACATTCTTTGTGCCATTACTACAGCTAAATGAATCAAGTTAATGCAACAAAACATCTCAATAGAATATGTCTTTTTTTCACTGCTATTTCGTGCGTTTGCTGTAATTTGTTGTTTTTCTGTCAAATGATACTTAAGGATCGAAGATGTATTCGCATCATTTATGTTACTTAAGAAATCTTGTTTATTTCATAAGGTTTTCTTGAAATAGATCTTTGTACAGATATTCCAAGATTGTTATATTTGTATGGATGAATTTACCACTGATACGATTTTGAATCTAGTATAATCTTACATTTAAGCTTTTATCTTACATCTGTTAGCGTGAATTACACTCAAAGTACGATTCCATTCTCAATTGTCTTATTTTTGCAACTATCTATCTTACAACTAAAATATTTTTCTACACTGATTCATTTGGATAATTAAAATAGGGTAATTTCCTTGCAGAGTCTTTTCGCACTGATTTTATACTCACTTTTCCCGTACATTTGTGTATAAGATCCATGTAAACTCAGTAGCTAGAACGTCTAGAATCTCGAAATTCAACCTAACCGAACACGTTCGGTTATCAAGAAGTAAATCGATCGATCCTTTGGAAATCGTGATACCAAGTTAATATTACAATCAATATTTAAACACACATACTTAAATGGGATTAAATAGTTTGAGGCATTATTTAAGCAAAACTCAAGGATTTCAGGTGTATTTCAAATTGTTCCTTTTCTTATTCCTATCACCAATAAACAATATTTATGTTCACAAATGTATTTTGTTTGGAAAGACAAAAGCCTGTATTTTCGTTACGCCATATCAAGGCTGGCGAGATTTACAAACATCATGGACAAAATGAAACATTCTTTGAAATGACGACAAAATGTCAAAAAAGAACCCCTCGTTTTTGTAGCTACTGCATAAAATGTAAATATTAGCATTAAATGCCATTTTTTGTGCGTTTATACGGGTATAAATCACACCGAGACTTCATGCAAAACATTGAAACATCGAAAGCGCGATTAATGAATTTACAAGAAGTCCCTATGTGGATTATGCCCACATAAACGCAAAAACAAATAACTTTTAATTCTTAATTATTATAGGATGGCTCAGATTTTATGAAATTAGCATTTGTTTATTTAATTATCAAAGCTACTCACCCGCAGTTTGGGTGAAATTGTTCGTTTCTACCATATTTGGCATAGGATGTACATATGACACTGAAGAATGATAAAGAGTGTGAAAACAAATCGGTAAAAAGCAAGAATGTTAATTTTCTGCATTAATTTAAAAGCGTTGCAACGGTTTACTACCTTCTGCACAATATATTTGGTTGAATTCAATTCACTTCAAATATATTCAGGCTTAAAATCATAAAACATTATATATAACTTATACAGTAAAACACGTGTATACAATAATCAATATATTTAAAATGTTTTGATTAAAATTTTATAAAAATCTTAGAACTATTTTGCTAATTTATACATGAAAAATGAAGTCAAGTATATTTTATATTTTATGACATAGAGAAAAAAGTTAACGCCTGGGATGACCTAATAAAGTAAAACTAATCACTTATTTCCAATGGTGTCCCATTAGGTAGATATAATTTGCAATTATTATCTTCACAATTAAAATGTGTGATCATTACTAATTTACAGGTACAAAATTCGTGTTTAAGTGAAAAACATAACGTTATCTAAAAACACTTATGTCCTGAATATTATCACAGTAATGATTTCAATACTTAAAACTAAAACAAAATAAAATACAGATAATCATCTTCAGGAAGGTCTCCGTACAAAATGGTAACAGTGATTTCTCTAAGACGTGCACACTTGAATAAATGTTTCTTCACTTCCTGTTTAAAGTTATGCTTATTTGTTTTCGCCTAAATAAACTCAGGAAGATTATTCCAATCACGAATTACATTGAAATAAAAAGTATCAGCACCAATACTTTTGACTTTTGGAACAACAAAATTAAATTTACTAAATCTTGTACGGTTGTGAATTGTTGAAACTTTGCAAAAGTTTTGATTACAATATTGTGGAGCAATGCCGTGGAAAATATTATAAACATGATTCAGCAGTAATTGTTTAACCCTATCTTCGACCCTTAAATGTTTGACTACTTCCAACATATCACACGTAATACTAGTCATGGGTGGTATATTAAGTATAAATCGCATAACTTTGTTCTGAGTTACTTGTAATCGGTGTTGTAGAGACTTAGTACGGCCAGCATACCAGTGCACGCCGAATACGAGTAGTCCAAGTATTAATGCATTTGTCAACTTTTTTTTTTTTTTTTTTTTTTTGAATACTAAAATTACTACAGTAAATTGACCTTACTAACTATTGAGTCTATTATCTGTTCACCATTTAAAAACTTGTCGATACGTAGACCAAGATACTTAACACTACTTTGAGAGGGTATTACATGACCGTTACAAACAACTTTAAAGAAAGTGTTCTAACAGAACCAAACAACATTCATTCCGTTTTACAAAGATGTAGGGACAATTTATTATCAGTTTGCCATGTTGAACAATTGTCTATAAATGCTTCTTTTTTCGGAAATAATGGGCAAACAATATCGCACTGTTATCGGCATATAATATAAGCTTGCAGTCCGAATCTATACACGTTGGCATGTCATTTACGTAAGAAAAGAAAGAGTAAAGGTTCCAGGAAACTTCCCTTGGGGACTCCACATGTAACATCGGCAGATTCGGATGACACTTGTTAATACTGAATGTCTGAGTTCAGTCAGTAAGATAAGATTGAAACCAATACATTGATTGATCACCCATTGCTGTAAGCTTGTCACAAATGATAGCATAATCGACGGTGTCAAACGCCTTTTGTAGATCAAGTAAAGTCATGCCAGTGTATAAACCTTCGGAATTATTCTGTTTAATATAATCTAACAGACGTATAAGGTAGGTATCGGTAGAGTATTTGGACCTAAAACCTGACAGGAACTGGTATAATAAGGAATGCTTATGCAAGTATTCAGAAAACTGATTATATACGGAACGCTCCAGAATTTTAGACACAACACTGAGAATGCTTACAGTTTTATACTTCAAGCAGGAAAGACTTTTTATATATAGGACAAACCCTAGCTGTTTCATGCCATCAGGAACAATTCAGGAACCTATAGACATACCTATGATGAAAGTCAAAGGAATCGTAAGGACATCAGCACCATCTCTTTTGGTTAATTATAAAAATATCTTGCAAAATTCTTATGTCAATAAGTTTATACCACTTGTCACTTTCAGAATGCGCACTTTCTAAGGATTTTTGAGAGAAATATGTTTTCGCTTAACGTGTATGGGTTAGTTCCTTTAAAGAAAAAATCGATTAGTCTTTATTATCTTTATTATGATATTTCAATGCTGTATGTTGCCCCACTTTGTAAGTGTTTTCTTTTTTGATTAACATGTTCAAAATACATGTATTAGTATTACTGGTCATACTAAACTATGATTTTGCATTAGCATCTTTTGATGTTTGCGCAAATTTCATTATATATAACCGAGTTCATTTTTACTTAAGTCGGACTAACTATAAGATTATGAGTACATGGACGTGTGTAATGCCTTGAAAATGCTCAGGTACTTTCAATCTGTCATTCCTGTCACCATCACTTTCTTCTTTCAGGTAACGAACAATATTTTTACAGTTAGCTGATTGCTAGGATTTTCTTGGCAGATAATCTTCACGGAACAAAGTTTACTCAAATACAATTGTGTTTTACTAAACCAACTCTAGTATTTCAAGTTGTTTGCTGAGTATGTACATATAATTCAAATCTGACGGTTGTTTGAGATGAAACGGTCAAAGATATTAATCTGTTATTATTCTGCTTAGTTGCATTACATCCTTCAAAAGGACATTATCATACATTTTATAAACTATCACAGCAGCAGTCTTTAAGTGCCGTGTGGCGGCTGTAACAAATCTCCCCATACTTTGACTGTGTGTTGCTGTATTTTCTGGTTCTTTGGGATCATGGAGTACATTCATTTACACTAAAATAGAATCCCGCTTAATTTAGTGCTAGGAGGTTTGAGGGGTGTTATAAATTTCATAACCCCTCATAAACAGACTCAGACACGCCGCGTCTGCTGACATGTTGCTTGGATGCGTTCTATGCTTCGAAATGGTCTTTTAGCAGAATGTATTATTCGGTTTTATTTTCAGGATTTGTATCGTTGTAGAATAAAGTATATATATTATTTCAATAATGTAAAGCCTTGAATATTTCTTAGAATTGTCGATTTTGTTAAAACGGCGGTAGAATTACAAGTATGCTTTACCGGTAAACGTTGTTGGTTAAATTACCTAGTTTTATGATTTTCTAACAGGAAATACCAGTAAACATTAAATTTTGGTTAAATGAAATCAGTGGTGTGGAAATAGCGATTCTATCAATATATAGCATGGAGAAAGAAAACTGATTATTCGAACTGGCATTCAAGCTGAATTATTCAGTAAAAGTAGTTTTTCAGAAAGGTCTTGGATATTGACATGAATAAAGCTATCTATTTGCATTCAGAAACAACAAACATGTGGTTTACTTCACTCCCGTTGTTATGTAGTTTTATTTATGTTTAGAAAATATTGTATAAAGTAATCGGTTATTCAATTAGTGCCAGTTGTGCTCCACTTGGCGTAAATTTGTTTTCGGGATGTTTAAATCTACTCTACCTTTTATTTTTCGGCGACGCCGTCTAAATTCGTTTTCGTTACCTATGCCACGTGACTTCAGTTTGCAAATCAAACTACTTGATAACGCTTATAGATATTTTATCAAAATGGAAGATTTATGCAACACTCTGCCTGATTGGACGAGAGTGTTAATTTCTTTCACTCTGTTGATTGTGCTAGTTGAGTGAAATGTAGACAAAACGTTTATCCTAAACGACGCTGTGCACAGTTTTAAAGCTAACTTTGTCTCAGTATATTTAGCAAGAATATTGATATATCTCAAAATGATAAGTAAGCTTAATAAATATGATAAAAACCTGTTCAAATACCAACATATATCAAATTAAAGAAAGAGCTGAATACCACTATAGCTAAAAGCAGATATGCCTTTCTTCGCATTAACCACTAACATGTAATGGATTTTTATCAAACTCGATGCGTAACAATATCGTAAGGTCTCCTGCTATTTTGTTACAAATGGGGATAGGGACCAATTTAGCTAAAAATATAAACACGTTTAATGACCGCTTCATGAATCTTCATCAAACTGCTGCTGTAATTATTCGTCTAAGGATAAACGAAACAAAATTGCAACCCTACGAAACCTAAATTGTTAGAGTGCGGTGTTTAGTTTTGCAATTTGAAAAATGTTAGATGAAAGATGAATGTTAGATGAAAAATTCATAAACTTCTTTCCTTATTACAATTCGCCGACCATCATTTTTAAAGATATTTCTTGTATGTATTGCTTTGAAAGAGACTTCATGTTGAAGCTGTCTTCAGATACGCAAGCACGATTTATTACTGTATTTGTTTTGTAAAATACATTATGCAACTCTAATGATATTCTTAATACAGTTAGATCTGTCTATAAAGAAGACCCTTTGGAAAAACGAACAGTTGTGTATATTGGCAGGCAGTCTTTCAATTAATAATAAGAGATGTAGTTAATGTTAAGATAGGAAACAAAACCAACGGTCTGTAGAGCCACATAGTCTCTATTCAGAGGTCATCTTTATCACAGATTTGCCTGTTTGTACAAATTTATTTCTTAGATTTGCTACAATAGTCAATCATATTTATGCCCGTGATCTCCAGTTAAACAGAAAGTAAAGATTCAGATACTAGTGCATCTTTATTTTGGACTTAAATATTATTCTGTATCTTAAATGTACATACTAAGATTGGTGATAATAGAGATGATCTTCTGTTTTGTACTTGCTTACTTCTAGATTGGGACGTTACCCGCGCAACAATTTCTAAGATATGTGTTTTCCAAACTGGCCCGCTTTAAAAAAAAAATCCATTTTAAGTAAAGGTTCTCGAGTGATCCCTACAAATGTTGTTCACAATTGTCCACAATATATGCTATTATATCTCTAATGAAGCAAGTTCAATTGATGTATCGCTCACACTCTGTCACAGGGATGAGTAATGTCATATTATTAACGTATATGTGTAAGGATAATGCTTGTTTAATTTAGCCCGAGTAATAGGTGTTGCACTTCCCATTTCCTTTCAAGAACTCAAGAACAGACACGATCAACCCGAATCTGCTATTATTCTGCTTGATTGCGTTCTATGTTTTTATTATATACGAGTATAATAACAGAAGTGTTTTATTTATAAATTTAAACACAAAGAGGTTATTCGCCCCGCGGAACGATTTTACGAATTCGTTGCTTGAGTGATTCTAATATATCGTTTACGTAAAACAGTAGATAACAAAAATTGTAGCGCTATTTATAGACTCTCAAATCAATGGAAACACATTTCTTACGTAAGAAAACTAAAATGAATTCTGGTACAAACCCACAAGTAATAAACAATAAAAAGTGTTCTCTTAAAACGTGTGTAAATTGTCACACATCTTGTATCCTGTGATAATTAATTCACCACAATATAACAGCTATAGTCCCTGGAGCTGCCTATGTAACTTAGGAGCATTTTATTGCGCTTTCGGAGAAAAACAACACGTCTTTTTATAGTTTGCTGCTTACTAATTAATTTAGATTCCGCTTCTTTAGTCTGCTAAAGGACATTTCCGGAAGCCGTTTCTGAACTACCTATATACGAAATGTGTGTAAAGGACGGGTTTTCTTAATTAAATCACCTAGGAATGAAACAATGCACGCGAAAAGTTTAGGCCCCTGGCAAAAATTAAACTAAATTTGAGAAATATCTAAATATGGATTCCCATGATTTCAATGGTTTCTTATTGATGTATGTGACATAAACCACTTATACAAAAGAGAAAAAGATGTCCATTGAAAAGCAAATGATAAAATATTTGTAGTTTTTGTTACATTTATAATAGTTTATTCGAGGATTTTCTCAAAAATACTAATAAAAGAAAACAGTTTTTCCCCATGTAAAGTTTGGAATTGATGACAAATTGTAATTAGTTGCGTCCATTACATTATAATCTATATATTAAAGTGAAACATAAAGAAAATTAAACAAGTCTGTCATGAAATTAATTCATAGTTGGCTTCAGTTCTTGGTTCTAAAATTTGAATGTCAATTTCAAATTGGTCATACACTTACCCTGTCTATAACATAAAACGAGCAAAGGTTGACAAACTCTTATCATCACTGAAAATGATAGAGTACGTAATGAAGTACATTTATGTAAAAATTAAAACGAATCTGTCTTTAGAAAAACAAATCTGTCCTTAGAAAAACATGTAGGATGTAATAATGAGGGTTTTTTTATTTTTTAATTACGATTTAATGAAATACGACAATAGTTTAATTTTGAAGGTTGCAAATTTCATAAACAATACGAAGAACTCGTCGTTGGTTTATGAAACTGCATAAATTGATCAAGTTTCAGATGAATTTTGTGTTTTCCCAAACACATGTTTTGTGATTCTGAAATATGTTTTATAAAAGGTAATAATAATAATTTGCTGAAATATGATGAAGAGATGTATCAAGTAATAAATGACGTTAGCAAAAATGTCGACACACAACTGGATCACGTTATCATGTAGTCTGGTTAGATTGTAACCCATTTTGAACAAAACTTATCATTTTCAATTGAAAAATATTTATTGAAGCCCCGTATACATGTATAGGAAATTGTTTGGCTCTGAATTATATATAAGTAACCGTAGGACAAAATCTGCATTGTCCCGAATAATGATTTACAGCCTGCAACTGACGGTAAGCGAACCTTAAAAAGAAGTATTTTCTCTTTTACCGTTATCTGTGTGATTATAAGATTCTTTCACTGGTTGTAGATGCAGATTGGAATTTCCGGCCTCAAAGGGTAACTGTTTAGGCGGTAACGAGGCTCCCTGCCGAGTTACCGCCTAAACAGTTACCCGAGATCCGGATATTTCCATCTGCACCTATAACCAATGAAAGAATCTTTTTCTTGAATACCGATTTCAAGAAAAAATAATAAAAATAAAATCAATCGAACGGCTTTCTTTTTAGAACTATTTCTTATGGCGGTGTATTTAAACAAAGCGCGGGAAATCAACGTCCGTAAACAGGAAAGACGTCATGACGTTTCAAAACAAATAACAATGTTTAGTTCCGGTTTTGTTGTATCAGTTGCAGCGTAACGTGATGAATTTTTGATAAAATAAAGTGTTTTGAATCGAGATATATACTATCAGAAACCAATAGGAACTGTCAAGGTATTGAATTTTTATTCCGTTTTTAAATAAAATATAAATAACTACAAAAATCTTCTACATATATGTAGTTCGTAATACGTCTTTTACAGCACGAGAGTCATCTTACACCCCGGGTAGTAAGATGGATTTTTCCAGCACCAGTAAAGATACCGGAAATCCCCATCTGATCCTGAAAATCAAATCCTGAAATCGGTATGCATGAAAAAGATTCTGTCACTGGTTATAGGTGCAAGTGGAAATATCCGGCTCTCGCGTAACTGTTTAGGCGGTAACTCGGCAGGGAGCCTCGTTACCGCCTAAAGAGTTACCCTCGAGGCCGGATATTCCAATCTGCACCTACAACTAGTGAAAGAATCTTATAATATAAACAGAATTTGGTTTGTTTACCTTGTTTCTAATACTGTCTGCCATTCATCATATCAGATTATTATTATGTTATTAATAGTTATGTTTAAAGGAGTTCATCACAATATTTTGTGCGCAGCTCAATCGCGCAGCAAGCGATAACCACTGTAAAATTCAGGATTCGCCGCCAAAGTGAATAATTGTCGGATATGCAGCGCACTCGCGCAATAAATTTGTCGTATGTACTGACAATATAGGTCGTGCATCCATATTTTACCTTTAAAAGTAATGGTGTTTTATTGGAGGAGTAGTCGTGGGAAGTGCTTGAGTCGAATACATTGTGGACAGCCAATTTGAAAGTAAACTATTTCTTCCAGTAATGATGCAGCCGACTCCAAGCCAAATAAAATTCCAGAAAATGTTAACGTAGATCTGTCTCCTTCAAGTTAAATGTGACTTCCTAAAAATGTTGTTATACCTGTTGTGCCCCATCCCGCATTTCACATAGTAAGACCAGAGTTATGGCCCTTGACAGTCAAATTGTACATAAAGGGTCTAAACATTTGTGTCTCATGTACCTCAAAAGTATATGCGCCAAGAGTCATGAAACCACACAAGAATTAAATTCAGCATGCGAAATTGTGCACCAGTGTTTTTATTTGAGGTTTCACTCAGTAAAAACAGATTTATGTCCCTTGACGTGGTCAAATATATACGCAAATGGCATGTGAAAGCTTGTGTAGCACGTATCTCAAAAAGTATTTGACCCAGAGGCATGCAACCTTAAAGGAGCATTATTCCGCATGTGAGTAAGAAAATTGGTTAAGAAACTGATAATAACATTGTGCAATTTGTTTCGTAAGAAAAAAAAAATGTTTATAATTTTTAGATGGGTGGGGTAATGAAAAAATACTTTTGTGGGTGGAGTGAATATTTTTTAATTTTTCTTGAAAACAAGCACGGGTTGATATTATCTTTTCGGTTTATATTTTTTTGTCTTAGTTCTAGCTTACATAATAAAAAATTTGGTAAAATTCTGTCCGCTAGATTTTTCATATCATTAAGAAATACTTCGTGTTTTTCTCAGTTTCAGATACTTTCGACATTTGTCAAGAGTAATTTTTCTGAGTTAATAAATCTATATATTGACATTTTATGCATAGTTATAGTGGTTCATTAATGGTGATGCATAAACAGTAACATCAGGGAGAAACTTTGAATAAATAGTTCTTTGCAGTAGTTTTATTATGACATGTATGTATTGTTTCTTCAGACAAAAATACCGAGTTGGTGTTCTTAATAAACTTTGAATATTGAAAAAAAGAAGCACGGGTACCTTTCATTTCTATTTTTTTTTATTTTAATTTGGCATACATCAATCTATAAATATGCAAAGTAATAACAAATTCTGTACACTAGAAATAATTGTGAAAAACATCTTTAACATGTCATGAGTAAATGGCAATTTCTTCTTAAAGTGTGACTGCAATAGGGTATGGAAACACACTTTTCCCTGTATCTAGACTACCAACTTCGATTAATTAAAACATGTTTTAACATAGTCAAATATTTTAACTTTACCATACCGGTATACACCAGACTGACAGTTTGATTGATTGCAAAATACACAACTAGATATATCTGGGATTAAAAAAGCAAATCAACTGTTGTTCGTTGGATTTAGTACATCTGTATTAAAGGAACCGCCGTTTGCTTTTGTAAAACTTGATACATTTACAGCATTTACTAAACATTTCATTTTAGCCAAATACGTAATTCTATACATCGTCTGACATCTTCGATGCGTTTGACAGAACAGAGTTCCTTTTAATCAAAGGCAATGACAAAAAACTGACAAATTGTGCTTTCCTTGTATTTTGAGAGGAATACTTTAATGAAATAGACCTTAACTCTTTCTGACGCTAGAAAAAAGATATGGCAGACAGCAGTCATTCGTCTGCAGCGCTGAGTGGATAATTAGCTTAAGTAACTATGTTATAAAATGATTATGTGATTGTAGAATTGCTTTATCAGAATGATGAAATGATAGAAACGTTCTTATCGAGTTTACTAGATATTCAACTACTTTATCTACATTATTTAAACAAAAATTGAATACAAAACAAAGGACAACAAAATACATTGCATTTATTGTCAATCTGAAAAAAAAAGCAAACGGAAGCTATGTAATATTCAAAGAAGATGTATGCTGCACTTGACCATTTTCTTGTCCATTTGTAGTGGATTGGTATCCTGAAGTATAAATGATATAAGTTTATATTAAAGTAGTTTTAACATCTATCTCGCCATTAAGTTGTTTTTACCTTTTTATTTTGTGCACAATTAAATCAGCTAGTTATCATTTCTTTTGTATGCATAAAGTGGGCATTGAAGGTACCATGTGCACCGCCGTATGAATAGATCTGCGGATGTCTCTAAGATGTTGAGTTTTGCTCAACCCGGGGCTAGAGGGCACGGACGGTAGCATGCATATCCACTACCGTCAATTAACAGACTCAATCAAACCGAACCTGCAAAATTATCGTTTTTGTCACGTTGAGCGACATGTGGAGCTTCCACTTTTTATGCCCCCACTTTGCCCTTGTCCGTCCGTCCGTCCGTGCGTCCGTCCTTCGGAGAATGTTGTTTCGCGCCTAGCTCCAAACGTATTTGACGTAGAGTCACAAAACTTTACAGGAATATTGGTCAGCATGTGTAGTTGTGCACCTGGGGTTTCGCGTCAGGATTTATCAGTCGTGTAGGAGTTATGACCCCTGACTTTGTAAAAATTAGTTATTTTAGTGTTGTGTCGCGCCTAGCTCCAAAAGTATTTGACGTAGAGTCACGAAACTTTACAGGAATGTTGGTCAGCATGTGTAGAAATGCACCTGAGGTTTCGCGTCTGGATTCATTCAGTCGTGTAGGAGGTGTCGCCCCTGCCTAGGAATGTCATTTTAATGTGTCCTTTGTCATGTAGTGGGGGCATCTGTCAAGTTTCATTATGCATCCAACCATTCTGGAGAGTTTATGACTGTGTTGATTTTATTATTGTCATACTTATACACTATATCTGCATAATAACTCGTTTAGACCAACGTTAATGTCAATTTTGTAGCTTTACTATAAACTTAATGTAAAGAGATCGTTTGGTGTGATTTTAGGTCATGCTGAATAGCCCTCTGGTGACTTATAATTTCTACATATTTTGAGAATTACCCTCCGTCCGTCCGCATATTATTTCAGACAGGTGTAAGCGCCGGCATAGGGAAACAGAAGGAAACAATGGCGCATAAACATGATATATGCGAGATTGAGAACATATATCTTTAAAGTCAGCGACATCATCTACTCGGCCAGCGAATTCCCACATAAAGGAGCTAACAAAATACAGTAATTCTGAATAAGATGTTATGCAAGAGACGAAAACAATAACGTTTGTGGATAGAAACCTTTACTGGTGAAGTTTTTGAATACTTCGTTCTTTAAACATTGCGTCATCTCGCACTTTAATTTCGAAAAAATCATTAAAGATTACTCATTATTTTTTTTCTTCTTAAAAATGTCTTTTTGAAACATACACTAACGTTTGTATTTAAAGTTTGTAAATCCTCTCATTGCTGTTATTTATTGTATTAGACCAAACATCAAAATGACGTTCAAAATTTATCTGCTGTTAAATTGTATTTTGACCACTTTTCGATACATCGGAAGAAGAAAAGCAAAATCCTAAATTGTCGGAGAGAGGTACAAGACCATATTTGTTATTTTGTTACAAAGACATTTTTACACTATTGTTGGTCTGTCCCACTTGAGGAATATCTGTTCGCAAGCGCTGTTGATAGGCTTGACTCCTGCATTTGACAGGTAATGCAAGGTTGTCTATGAATTCTAAAATCAATGTTAACACGAGAACATGCCTCTGATATTTGGTTTATGATTCTTTAATAACTTGTTTTAATACTCCACGAACATTTTTAGTATGATCATAGGTTGGTTTTAGTTCGCTGTGACGGAATTTCAGGAAGATATTCCTATACAATCTGCATTTCTGTCGTGTAAAGACATATAACGATTCTCAACATTCTCATATTTTATTTTTACTCATCGCAACCAACTGAATCTTTGGCTCATTGTAATACCACCTGTTGACATATGTTTCATAACTATTGCTCTCTCCAGTGACAGTTCCAAGGTGATGCCCCACGGTATTCCTTTATTTGTTTCTTTTGTTTACGTGTGTTTGCTTAATGTGTCGAGTGGGCGTGTTGGTCATGTGCACGTTCTCGTGCTGGGTTACGGTTTGGGCAGGAAGGGGTCTGCGTTTTTGGAAAGTGGCTTCCCCTGTTGGATATTTGTCTTTTTTTGGTTTCGAAAAATGAGGATTACGCTTGCCAATTTGATATTGCCTAACTGAATTCAGGAAATACCGGAATGAATCTTTTATGTACTAGTATCCTATATGAGTTCACACCATGCAAGACTAGAAGAAGAAAGAAAACGCAAGTCAAATATTGCTATCATTATTAAACATGTTAAAGGGAAACAACTCTTAGTTCAATATTAATTCTTCTTACGACTATTTATCTATCATGACAAGATACCCGAAATTGTAAAAAAGGTAAAATTGGGTTAAACAAGAAAATAAAACAAAACTTACGGTAAAAACAGGACGGTAAGCATTTTGAAAGCGATGGTGATTCCGAGTTTTACAAACGAAAAAAATCAAAACAAAAAAAAATAACAGTAGGGGTAAGCGCAATGTTTGTTAAACTTCTGAAAAAGAACAACAACCAATTAAAATGAATAACCAATAATAATTATGCATTTACTTCATATCTCGTTAAAACTAAACACAATGTCTTCTTTCTAGGCAACTTTCTGTAATTTACAGTAATACAGCTCTTTCGTATATTTGGATGTTCGGAATTGAGTTTTGTAATTTACAACGATATATGATATTCTTTTAAATGGCATTCTTTGCCAAAATGATAAGGTAAATTTGTCAGCTTAGCCCAGAGGATCGCATCATGGGCACGAGGACCAAATCAAACCGTGTAGTCCGCAGTTTATTAGTACTTCACCCAGCTTCTTTTTTAATAAATAAACAAAGACTGTTTTCTCAAAGTATTTTTATTTATTCTAAACACATATATTTTCCAGTTTGTTTGTTCTTTCTCACCCAATATAAATGTTAAATGAAAATAATTTGTTTGCAAAAACACCAAAATCGACCCCCCCCCCCCCCCCCCACACACACACACACACACACAAAAAGAAAAAAGACTCTCAGTTTACTGAGATTGTGCTCATTTCAGTACTTATTATTGTTGTTTAACACATCATTGGACACGGTCGGTAGTAAGTTAGTGTCTCAGTATCTACCCCCCATCACCACACCCCGAGAAAAAGCAATGAACAAAATCAATGTGTATATATGTTATCTATAAAGTTTTACACGGCGAGGAATACGTCACCCTCTCCTGCCTTTTCTACGTCTCAACCAGATCCAGCACCATTCCGATAATGAAATAGAATAATATCGTGTTTCCTGATATTATCTTGTGGTATCCCTATTTTCCATGTACCACTGTCAACACTCCCACAAAAATAGAAATAAAATTCCATGACAATCTTAAATTCCAACTTAATGCGTCCCTTAATGTTGTGCCATGTATTATAGTGTTATAGAGTTTAATTTGAATATACTACATAAAGTTGTTTCTCACGCTAATACTTACAGATGGGAATCTGTTATGCTGTATCGATAATGGTAAAATCCCATTATCGCATTATATTACAGTAATATGAAACTGGATCTCGATTCGTCAAGTTTGACTCTTTTTGATAGAATGACTTATCTTAAATCAGACAATCGATTTAAATTTGAGGGGTTCATACTATCTTTCAAATTTGAATTGCTTATTGTGAAAATGTCGTTTTCTATATCTCTTACAAAGGTGTAACTGCCGAAACTGAAGTATATATATTAAATGTTCTAAATGTATATATATAGGGTTTGTTCTGCACTTTTCGTAACTAAATGATCAAAATGCATAAAAAAGAAACCAATGAACTTGTGTATATGATATCTATGAAATAGCCGACGAAATTTCGAAATGCTTCACAAATTTTCATGTGGAGATATCACTTTAACGAATCTATAAGCAAGCTTATTGTACTGCAAATTCCATTTATTTTTCATATTCCGCTACTCCTCTAACGGATGAATGACTTACGTAAAAATAAAACATAAAAATGTCCGGCAATGTCGGATATTATACGAAATTGATGGATTCTGCTTCCATACACTGTAATGAACTAAATGAGAATTTGTATGATCCGTCTGTAAGCTTCAGTTCGTAAAAGGATTACAGTTATTTCTGTTGGAAATGTCAGCATTTTGGTAATAACATTTAATTTAGTGAAACAGATGGAAACGTATTATACATAATTGATTGATCCTTTAACAAACAAAACACAGACAAAGCCACAGATTCTGATTACGTTAGTTATATCCATCTATCACATATTTCATTAAGGAGTAGTTAGTTTTGCTTTTCGTGGTTTTCACAGCCATGACCAATAACTTGGAAAGTTTTATAATTTTTAACATTTGGTCTATGCCTGCAGAAAAGTGATGTTAAAGAAACTAAATTATCTTCAGTTATTTTGTACGCTTAACAATGTATCCATTCATTAAATAAGCAATATAAATATAAAAAGCTATAATATGAATATATCTTAATGGTTATACAATTATGTTATATAGCGTTTTATTGGTTACTTTTGTTTTATTTTTACGAACAAATCTTTAAGAAAATACACCTTAGTAGTTTATAATTACATAGAAACTAAAAGTGCAACAGTTTCAGAAATAACGTAATCATGCTTGCCTTACCAGTTCTTAAAATAAAAGTGCCTTAACGAAATGTTTACCTTAAATAAGATAATTTATAGAAGTGTCTTATATAGTCTGCAACTTAACTTAATAAACAATGTCTACGGTATACATATAGACCACAAGGTGGTCTTTCATCATACGGTATCATACGTGGTTGTTGGTGTCCATCCCAGCAGGACTGTATGCCTTTTAACCTTTAACCTTTCACCCTTGGATTAAAACCTTTATAAGATATTGCTAAAGGAATCATTTATCTCTTGTCGAAAATACATCATTGTGATTATCACAGAAGAAAGACAGGTTTTTTTTTTTGTTTAAATGATTTGTTTTGTACAATTAACCTATGCCAATTACCTGTAAAACAATAAATAGCCTAACGCGCATCGTCCAAATGACCGGTTAATTTTCCGTATTCAAAATTCTGAAGAAAAGGAATATCTCATTATGAAGATGTATGCTTCTCGTATCCAAGGAGGCGCAATAAATCTGCTATAATTTACCTATAATTCGGATATAAATACCATTATACTCGTGCATGCTGGAGTCATTAAATCTGATAACAGATTTATTTGCAGGAGTACAAAAGGAACTCGAGCCACTTTATCTTCGTTATGTTCTTGTTTCCAATATTTTACGCTAGCATATTTACAAATTTAAAGATGTGTATCACAGATCCTCTAATGTCCTAATTTGTTTCTATTACTTTTTCTATACATTTATACATATATGTCCTTTATTCAACTTACTTACCTTTTTCAGTAATCAGCATTTTTCCCGTCGCTAGTGTGTTTGTTTTTAGTTTGATTCGTTTCGATCCGATGAAGTGTCGACTAAACTCCCACCTTAAAAATCAAATTGTAGGCATATACTCGTAAGCTTCTGACCAAGTCAAATGTATGCAACACTCTTTTTAACCTGATATGGATTACCAAACTTCCTATTCTGCAAAATGTTTTAATTGTATAATTACCCGCTCGATCCTTTTTACTCGTATCTAATTTGCATAACTAATGGAGTAGTAGTCTTATATTGAATAACACAAGATTTAAATACTGGTTGGGAACCAGTATCCGGACAAATTTTGATATTTTGGTTCCATTATTTCGTCAAAATCTATTTGATATAAATGAAGCTCACACTGCACAAACTTCAGCTCCTTCTGCATCACATTTTCTAATCAGAATCGCGTTGTGACGTAAAGTATTGGTTCCATGGGGCCGCAAATGGGGACACGAAAGGAAGTTATTTTCCCCGTGAGGTAAACCAGTAGCCGGACAAATATTTTGACGATGTTTTGCTGTTATTTTGATATCGAAATAAGTAATTAAAGTATTTTCAAACATTTCTTTATCATTAATTTCTCCAAAAATGCACATGAAAGATAACCCGACATTCAACAGCAGCTACGAAAAAAAAAGTGGCTAACTGTAAAAAATTTCGTCTAACACGATTTCTTGATAATTCAAATAGATATTAGTGCAAAAATCGACAGCCCTGCATTTTATATAATTATTACCGTGAAATTAAAAGTAGCACATGTTATCAGCAGAAAATCGATATGTTGTTTAATTATTTCTTCCCCGCTTGATACCTCGACAAGTGTAAACTACTGCGCACTCGCATTGCTTTCTTCATGCCCCGTTAAGACCGAAAATGTTTTGTAAACATAGGTGAGTTATCATCGTAAAACCTAACATTATACAGCTTTGTAAAACAGTGGTTTGTTTTAGACATGAAGAACAAACATCCAAATAATACAGATAAAACAACTGCGTGAGTAACGCCGAAATAAAGCGGTTATTACATGTGTCCGGAAACTTGTCCTGTCCGGATACTGGCTCTCAACCAGTATAGTTTTATTTTTACAAAAGTCTACCTAAAACACACTCACGTATTTCTGTTTACAGCTGGAAAGCTTAAGAATATATAATAAAAAACAAAGAAAAGTATCAAACAGGGAATGCCACGCACTAAAAGCGCAGCCTCCTGAAAACGAACCCCCCAGCACACAAACGCGTGCACCACATACACACACACACACACTCAACCAACACATAAGGACAAAACGAACAACACACAAACACACGCCACACACACTCAAAGCCAACACATAAGGACAAAACGAACAACACAACACACACACGCGCACACAAAATCAACACATAAGGACAAAACGAACAGACAAAGGAACACAGTGGGGCACCGCCTTGGAACGGTCAGTGGCAAAAACACCACTGGGGAGCTTAAACCGGTTTATGGTGCGCACCCAACCTCACTCTTACCCCCACCATGTTCCAAAGACATGGGACAGTGTAAAAAAAAGTAATCCCCTCCAGGTGAATCTCTAACACACGTAATGGAAACAAAAAGGCATGGCATGTAAAACACAAAAATGCTCGTGTATAAATATATAAAAAACAAACCTTAAGAACCAAAAACGTATGTACTCAATGCCTTTTCAGAAGACAGAGCAACAAGAGAAACACCCTTAAGGGCCCAACGAAACAGGCCAGAAGACAAATATCAAAACAGTTCAGTCCTGGTAGGATTTAAGAACTGCTTATAATAACTGTCAATAAGAATGCCTTGAATTTTCTTTATTTCGCCGCTTCGCTAACCAATATTGACAAAATTTAATGCTTTTAGAAATTTGCCTTAGTACATTTCAGCTACTACCTCTGCAGAGTCGTCGGGTTAGCTGTGGTCAGTGTGTATATCAATATGCAGCCTAATAAATCTGTACAGTAAAGGGTACCTAGCTGACAGCACTTATGGCAAGGTATATTGGTATCATAGTATCTTTGGAATAGCTTTTAGTATTTAATATCCTGTATAAAAACGTTGTTTCACAAATCTGTTAGAGAACGTAACGTGTAAAAAAAATAGGAGTTATAAATATTCATTTCAACATGATTTCAGCGTAGATTAAAATGTAACATAGAATCTAAAGTTTATATCCATTAAATTACTAGAGAAATTGAATGGCTATAAGTATTTCAACATGAAAACCTATAAGAGGAAGAACTAACTTATTTTTATGACAATTTTGCTGCTTCAACTTGCAAAATTATTCCAGTTATTTCTAAGAGAAAATACTTCGTTGAGATGATAATTGCAGTCTGAAACAGGGTGATGAACTCTACATGATATATTATCATGCGTTATATCAGTAAATGTATTTGACAGATTGCGCGTATGTTATGTGAGGATATTAATCTATAAAATCAGATTTTTGATTTATTTCATTCATTCTTTGTTCAGTGACGACCTTCACATATCTTTCCTTTTAAAAGCTTACCTCAACTGTTATGAATTGTACGTAAAAATTGGGCACATCTGTTTTCCCTAACTTCTATTAATCAGTTTGATATTTTAGAAGACATTAAGGAATAAAGATAATTAAATTAAACTTTATCGAATGTGTGTAATTATAATTCACAATATAAACAACTACGTTGATAAAACTATAAACCACATGTCTCTGCGATAAGACATTTTAAGACAATGCGACTTTGGCATGATGTAAGATAAATTACCACTTTCTTAATATGCGTAGAATCAACTTAACGAACCGAGCGTTTTAGGTTGGTACATTTTCTAGTTCATGACCATGGTTCTTAAAGTATACCTAAGGGTAGAGTATAACATTTACGGTGGCCTTTTCATTCCGTGCCAGTGACTTATACCATATATATGACGTATACCGTGTTTGTATGTTTTAGAAAAGTTTTTATGAATATGTCACCCTCTCTAGCCTCCTCTACGTCCACATTAGTCTAAACAGCACTTGATCAAGCACAACTATTCCAATCATGAAATAGAAATATATCGTGTTTCCTGATACTTTCTTGTGGTGTCCCCTTTTCTCCTCTACCCCTGTCAAAACTCCCACAAAATAGAAATAATATCCAAGACATTCTTAAATTCCAAAATTCCAACATATTGTGTCGCTTAATGTTTTAATTAGTGTTATAGAGTTGAATTTGAATATACTACTTAAAGTTGTTTCTCACACTAATACTTACAGATGGGAATCTGTTATGCTATATTATAGATAATGGTTAAATCCAATTATCGCATTATATGACAGTAATATGAAACTGAATCTCAGTTAGTCAAACTTGACTCTTTTTGATAGAATTTATTTTCATCTTAAAACAAACAATCGATTCAGATTTGTCGGGTTCATATTATCTTTCAAATTTAATTTTTTATTATCGTGAAAATGCCGTTATCTTTTTGCTTCAGTTCACAAAGGTTTAAATCCCTTAACAGGTATCGAGTTTCACCAGTGATACAGAAGTATATATTATTAAATATTCTAATGTATAATTACGGGGTTTGTTGCAAAACGCATACAGAAGAAAACATCAAACGTCGATAAATAAAATGTATATAATATTAAATTTTACGAAATAGCCGATGAAATTTCGAAATGTTTCACATTTTAAAGTGGAGATATCACTTGAACGTATCTATGAACAGGCTAACCACCAAGATTATTCAGCCGAGAATGAAAAAACGTCTGGTGTATCGCCCTCCTCTATCGCTCGACGCCATTTTGTTTCCGTAATGATGCGACGTTGCGAAGCGTAACGTTTGGCGTTCCGCCAGACGTCGCTGAATTAAACCTTCTTCACCTTAACAAAATGATTACCTTATCTAATGAAGTAAGAATAATATAAAGAAGCCGAAATGTCATGTATTTAAATACATTCTACACCTTCATGTAAGAACCAATGTCTACTATATACATGTAGATCACTAATTGGTCTGTCATCATATGGTATTTTACGAGGTTGAAGACGTCCATCACTTTTTCACCTTTTTACACTTCTTCATTGAATTGAAACCTTTTTAAGATATTGCTGAAGTAACCATTGGCCTGAAGCAAGTCAGTCCATTTGGTCTTAATCATTTGTATTTGTCAATTACGTGTATTTATATACATTAAATAACCTAATGCCATTATCAATCCGTAGTTCAAATTATGACGGAAAATGATATCTCATTATGAAGATGTACGCTTCTCTATCCAAAGAGGTGCAATAAATCTGCTATAATTTACCTATAAATCGGTTATAAATACCATTATATGTGTGCATGCTGGAGTCATTAAATCTGATAACAGATTGTATTGCAGGATTACACAAGGAACTCGAGTCACTTTATCTTCGTTATGTTATTGCTTGCTTGTTAAATTGTCTTACACATTGTTAAATATATGCTCTTTATTCTACTTACTTACCGCTATCAATAATCAGCATTTTCCCGTCGCTTGTTTTTTTATCACTCAGATTCATTCGTTCGATCTGTTAAAGAGTCGACCAAATTTCCAATTTAAAAATAATCATATTATTTACATATGTATACTCGTTTCTGACCAAGTCAAATGAGTGCTACACTATTTTGAACCTAGTGTGACGGCATATGAATTACCAAATTTCCTATTCAGCAAAATGTTTTAATTGTTTACATATGACATGAAATAGCGTTCAATTTTTTACTCGTATCTAATTTGCATAACTAATGGAGCAGTAGTTTTACTATTATATATCATGGTCTAACACACTAACACCTTAGGTGACAATGCTTATGGTAGGGTTTATGGGTATCATATATTTTGGATAGTTTTAAGTATTTTATAGCTTTGAAAAAAAACTGTTTCTGTGTCAGAGAACTTAACGTAAAATAATAAGAGTAGTAAATATTCATTTTAACATGTACATAAACTGTTACACATAATCTAAATTTATTAATTATAATACTCCAGGAAAATGAGCAGAAGCATTTTAACATTAACATTAAAGCCTGAAAGAGGAATAACTATTATATAACTTTTCCTATGACTGTTCTGATGCTTGCACCCTTATAATCATGTCACTTATTATTAATAGAAAATACATCATTATCATGGTAATTCCAGAAACAGGTTGAACTCGACATGGTATATTATTATGCGTGATATCAGTAAACGTATTTGAAAGATTGTGTGTGGGTTTCGTGAGGATATCAATTTAATAAATTAGTTTTATTTTAATTTTTAATAATTTTGATTGCTTTTATTTTTTTCAGTGACGACCTTCAAATATCATCCTTTTAGAACCTTTCCTCAAATGTTGTGAATTATAATTAAATTTTGGGCACATCTGTTTTGACGAACCACTATTAATCAGTTTGATTAGAAACTATTGTAGAAGACATTATGGAATAAAGACAATAAAATCCATTGAATACGACTACTTAAAATTCACTGTCATACAACAATGTTGTCATTCATTGGTTTTATGTAAAACAAAAATTTAATTCCGGAGTTATTACGAAGTTCGTCTACGTTTTTTGCTGTAACGTTGATAAAACTATAACTCACGCGTAGTAACAATCATTTGTATAAAGTGTTTATTTTTTCAAACTAATATGGAATGTATATCCCCTTTTCTAAATTCGTTACACATTGAACTATTTAGTATGCCCTAAATCAACAGTGAAATCTTTTTTACTGCACTATTTTTGACAATTTTAAAGATTATGGAAATATTTGATTAGAATATATATCAGACTGTGTCTTCTTTTTACTGTAATATTCATTACAATTTTAAAATTTATAGAAATATTTGATAGGAAGTCAGAAAAATCTATATCTTGAATACTCACACGACAGGAAAGGGTAATGGAACTTAATGAATGCAGAAATATCATTTACTGATATTTTTGATGTGTTTTTGTTTTGTATCTTACATTCAACTGAACATACTCAAAACATAAAGTACAGTCAAAACTGTGCTAACGGCCACCTGTAAGTAGCGGCCACCTGTCGACAACGGGCAACCAGATTTCCCCCGTCGAAATATAGTCATAAAAAGGCCGTGAATAGCGGCCACCTGCCGACCGCGGCCAGCGGCCAGCCAAAGTCCTTCCCATAGACGGTAATTACTCTGAACAACGGTCATTTTTTTCATGCGTCGGTCGCTCATAATTTTCCCGCTCATAATTTTCCCTAATCAGCGGTCAAACTTCAAAGTCTTGATAAAGAGGTGCTAAATTGGCAACTGCCCCCCTTATTAACGACATAAAGAGCAAGAGTGTTATTGATTGTTTTTGATCGATTGTTGAACACGTTCTGCAATCGATAATATGGTTGATAATTGAGTTGTTTGTACATTGTTAACCGCTCTTGGTACACCTGCAGTTTTTCACACTTTTTAATGAACGGTGAAGTGCTTGTAATAAATGAGCAATTTCATAGAATATATTCATTATGTTAATATCTCTCATTCGAAATACCAGTCAAACGTTACTAAATTAAGTGCTTACTTATCATAGAAAAATGTCGAAACGGAACTTTCTTACATTAGAAAAACGCGTGGAAGTTATAAGACTTAGTGAAAGTGGTAAAAGTGGCAGGGCTATTGCAGAACAAGTTGGTGTTGGCAGGACACAAATTCATGGAATTCTGAAACGGAAACGCGAAATTATGGACGAGTTTGAAAATAATGTTAACATGGAGTATAAACGACCGCGCCGGGCAACCACTTATGAGGACATTAATGACTTGTGTTTGAAATGGTTTAATGATGCCACTGGACGTAGAACTAATGTCAGCTCCGCTTCTGAAAGAAAGAGCACTGAAATATGCACAGGATTTAGGTGTAAATGACTTTAAAGCATCAAACGGATGGCTGGAAAGTTTCCTTAAACGGAACAATATTGTGTTTAAGACAATGTCTGGTGAGCGCGGTGATGTAGACAAAACTGTTGTGCAAGACTGGAAAGACAAGTTACCATCGTTGTGCGAAGGGTATGAACCAGAAAACATCTTTAATATGGACGAGACCGGCCTTTTCTATCGGGATTCGACTAAGTCCACGTATTTCAAGAAAGGCGAGGATTGCTCGGGCGGCAAACGGTCAAAAGAACGTCTGACTGTGGCCTTGTGTGCTAGCATGACAGGTAATGATTTTTTCGTAAGTTAGGTCTGCTTCTCTTTTCATTCGATTAACGAATTTCACTGAACTTGTAAATTGGACAGTGTATCACGCACATCTAAGGGAAGTAATCCATGTTGCTTGTTGCGGTTATTTCTGGTTGCACAAAATGACTGATTTGACATTCCCTTGATAGATAATACATTAGAAGGTAAATGGATTGCACGTGTCTATTTTGCATAATTGATACAAGTTGGGTTGACCAACGGTGAAATCATTTTTACTGACTGTACAGTCTTGGAAAAAATGTCTATATTTCGAACGAGCACTGTTGTCTCTCACTGCTTAATTATTACCTGTTAACAAATATTTGGCTTGATTCACCCCAACAATTTGATAGATTTTCATTTCTTGGGATAACAAAAAACATAGGCCTACATAACTGAAACGCCTTTAAACAACAATGCACTGGCGTGTTTCACGGCTACACATTTCCGTATTTCTGTAAGGTGAAAAAAATATTTGTTTGTATTCATGCTTAACAATTTACGGTAGTTGGTCGGTGAATTATTTATTTCTTTTTTTCTTTATGGGAAATTGGGGAGCAGGGCGTATATTTATTTAATGGGACTTTTCGGATTTTTTCATGTCTAAAAAATGAATGCAAAAGTTGATTTCTAACATCACTTACAATGTTTAAAGCATGGACAGCGCATTTCGCATCCTTTTATTTTTATTTTTTTTAAATCACAGACAACAGTTGCTTGATTTCGTTTATTTTTTTACATTTCAGGGGAAAAGATCAAACCGTTGGTTATCGGGAAGTCGAAAAATCCAAGGTGTTTCAGTGGTATCAAACAGGATCGTCTGCCGGTAATGTACAAATCTAACAAGAAAGCCTGGATGACTGGCGAAATCTTTGAAGAATGGCTACACTGGTTTGACAGACAAATGAAAGGTAGAAAAGTGCTTCTTTTTGTGGACAATGCACCATCCCATCCTCAGGTTAATCTCAAAAATGTCAATGTTAAGTTCTTACCACCAAATACAACATCTCTATGCCAACCAATGGACCAAGGAATAATTCAGGCAATGAAACTCAAGTACAGGAAGAAACAACTACAGTACGTGATCAGTCAAATGGAACTTAAGCAGGGAAAAAGTGGATTTGATCTGTTGAAAGATATAAGTGTGCTGGATGCAATTTACTGGGTAGCACGTGCATTTAAAGAAGTTGAAATAAGCACCATTGTTAAGTGTTTCGCGAAGTGTGGATTTCAGTTAAACAGTGTTGAAAGTGAAAGTGAATGCACAGTGTTGAACGATTCAGAGAGTGATGAAGAGGAGGATGATAACTATCCAATAGCGCTTCATGTAATGGCTCGACAGTTGTTCGATTGTGATTTTATGGAATTGTTGAATATTGACAAGGAGTTCATATTATTAGCCACGTGTAAAAATGTAAGATATGGTACTCACAAGTGAATATTCTTCTGAACTTATACGTTAAACAAAGAAATATCATTTTTCAGTCTATGTCTTTACAATTTTTTTACCAAGTTGGACCAAAATTTTGTAGCTACGTTGTTTGATATTTTTCAGTGTTAACTCCTTTGTTAGATCACTTGGTGCGCCGTAAAACCTAAATAAATAAATAAATAAATTGTTAGATAACACTGAAAACTCATGTTATAAAACATGCGTACAACTGGAAACACACTCTTTATTCACAGTGTGCCCGTAAAACTTCGTACGATTTTATCTACTAAAGATCTTTATATGGAATTACACTACATATTGGAAAACTTAATGTAACACATAACAAACAATTTACGCTACTAACACATATTAAAAACACATAAAAATATACTACTTTGACAACGGAATAGATGCAGTTTTTCGCAAATTGAAGAAATGATTTCATAAAATCAGTTTGCTAAAAGGTAAAACACACAGCGGCAGTTGAATTACAGATGCAGCTGACTCGGGTTTGCATCAGTATAGTAGATGGCACGCACTGGACTTTTGGAACTGTACAGCAGACTAAGAACACGGTAGACTTTAACGTTTTCATGAATAGTATGTTCTCGTAGCTAAGGTATTACCGTTATAGTTACCGTCTTGTGTGGAATGTATATTAATTAAGGCAAGCTGTTATCACATTAATTTATGGTGTTACATTGAAAGTGTTATTCAATATATCCAGTGCAAGCTAATAACCTCCGTGCATGTAGATGTTATTGCTAGATTTGTATTGGCTATAAATGGTATTATGTTTTGGCTATAAAATGCTATTTAATGCCATATAAAATTGCTAGTCTGTTCTGCTCTGTTATTATAAAGCGGCAATTTATAATCTGAAGAGATTCGACCAAACATTCCACAAATGCTGTCCTTGTATTACGCTGAATAAATATGTCGATGATTTAAAATATTATCTTATCGTTTATCACGCCCATGTGTTATCAATTGTAACAAAGAATTTAGAATGATAAAAAGGAAAACAGTGAGGTTTTGTAGATTGAATGATGGGATGAAAACAACATGCAATTCGGCTTTTCAAAAGCAAGTTGATAAAATAAAAAATTGAAACAATCCTTGGTTTTATATCCAAGAAGGAATCTGTGAGAAATATCCCCATTTATCATACCACGAAGACAAAAACTAGAAGGATATGACTTGTTTTGTCCATATGATGCGCAAACATTATTGTGATTTTTCATTTTGTTGGGAGTTGAAACATATCAAATAACACTTTATTGCAATACACTTTTAAAATAAAAATGGATATATGATGGAACATTTGTTCATGGGGGTGGTACATTTGTTTGCAAGCCTAATAAATTGTGTTTGAAATGATTTCAAGAATATTGAATGACTAACTTTTTATCGAATGTGCAGGATCACATGAAATCAGGAACGGAATCCAAAGGCAAGGGCAACGAAATAAAGTGCCTTTATTTTGTCATATCGCTGTGGTCTCACTTCATATTTATTTATCAATTCTCAACATCTCACAATTTGAAAACGGTATGTAAATGAGAATACATAGCTTTTGTACAGTATGTTCCTCAGTTGATATTATTATTTCGTATTTCCTGATTTTAAATTGAGAGTAATCAATCGAATTCAAGCAATGTTAATGTGTATGCTATAGGAATGATACACGGGATAAAGTCGTGTAAAATTTGACCAAGGCGGTCAAAATCTCTTCTTCATCCTCCGTTGAGATTTTAAATAAAGCATATTAATGGTAAGCAAACCTAGTTAAGAGAATTTACAAATATAAAAGCATGTCTACGATATTCTTTACCCCCATTGATTTGGTTGTCATTTTAATCATATTTCATTTGACGAAATTTGATGTTTCCTCTCCCACGACTCCTACAAACCAAAGTATAATATAAAATGGTTTCAATTTACAATGCTTTACCAGTTATCTGTTAAACACTTCCCCACCGTCTGCATTTTAGTCTTTTGTCTATTTTATATGGTAGTTAAGAGGTGAAATCCCAGAATTAAGAATTGTATGTTAGTTTTAGACACTACACGTCTATTTAACTGAAAAGATCGTCGTTGAGATATATCAAACAACATATCTACAATAATGTTATCTAAATATCAATATTATGATATAAAAAATAAAGCTAAATGTCTTTTGTCATAACAAATTGGTACAACGTCATAAATGTAGCAATATGAAATAAGGTACTGCCTCAGTAGGGAATCGATCCGACTTCAACTCATCCCATGACATTTGAAAAGAACTGTCTACACGTTTTTTAATTCGATAGTAAATATCTCATTCGGTATATCGCATGTTACCATAGAGGGATCGATCTCGAATATCGTCGCTGCGCGTATGACCAATTCCCTATCAATTTAAAGGTAGATTTTTTAATAAAAACAACATTGTCCAAATTGTATTGTATTACAGGTAATTTCCGCCTGTTGGATAGGCGCACCCTCCGGAGAGGCATAATTTTTTATGAGCTTTGCCCACTTTACAAATGCACACTACGTGTAAATATACCATGTATCCATAGTTGTACTGATGTGCAAGACGTTTGTTTTTCGGACAAGTTATGTGGACGCTTATTCGGCACAAGGAAAAAGCGTATTTTTCCAAAAAAATCCGAAATCAGACGCTCTGTGCATGTGCCGGAAGTACACATTTTTTAATTCGATAGTAGCAAAGCGACGAAAATCTGTAGTATCGATTCCCTATTAAGCTGTTGTTTCATTATACTTCTTACCTAGGATTCAAATATTATTTTTATTTAACAATTTGAGTGCTCCCTGCATTTTTATGAAGGTTGACTATCAGTGTACTAACGCATTCTGCGACCTAGCAGAATCATGAATATCTATTGTAAAGGACATCAAAGGTGATTATGGGATCATATGACAGTGATGGATGCTGATCCATTTTCATTTCTCGCCCATACTCTGAAAACAGCCTATATAACTATGAAGTACCACGCATCTTAACTCTATCATGATTGTTCTATAACTTGCTGTAACCTTTTATTTTCGTTTACGCATAGTTTCAACACCGTTATTGGCATTTTAACCTTTTTCAATTAACAATATTAAATGTGAAATAGCCTCATATTGTGTGCTCATTCATCTTGCTTGATTATTTCTGCTGGTTTCCTTTACATGAAAAAAGAAGTAATTTCTGATTGATGAACTATCACTGCAGTTAGTACCTACGAATGCGCAGCACATCTGACATATGAGGTCCTATGAATGCGATATAATTAGACTAAATAAATTCCGTTTCCGTCATTCTGTCCGTCCTACCACAGTTTCGTGTCCGTTTCAAAACTCTTGTTATTCATCAAATGATTTTAACATTACTTGTCACAAATGTTCACCATTATGCGACGATGCGTCATGCGTAAAACTCGGACACCTAGCTATAAGGTCAAGATCACACTTAGAAGTCAAAGGTCAATAGGACTTTTTTTCTGTCCTGTCTGTAACTCAACAGTCCGTGAAGGGATTTTAAATTTTTTAGCACAAATGTAGCCCATAATAAGGTTATGTGTAATGCTCAACTTTCAAACACCTAGCTAAAAGGTCAAGGTCACGCTCGACGGTCAAATGTTTACATGGCATAAACAGGGTCTGTTTCGTGTCCGGTCCAGAACTTTGTCATCTATCAAGGGATTACAATTATATTGATTGGTATAATGTTCCCCATAATCAGACTAGGTGTCATGCGTAAATCCTAGCTCAAAGGTCAAGGTCAAAGAAATCAAAGGTCTATAGGGTTTTCTGTTCTATCCGTAACTTTGTCATTCATCAGAGGATTTTAATATTAGTTAGTATAAATATTCTCCTGAATGATATGAATTGTCATGCACAAACCCCAGTTCATTAGCTCAGAGATCAATATCATATTGTGAGGTCAAAGGACAACAGGGCGTTTTCCTCTCCGGTCTCAACAATTCATGAAGGGATTTTAATTTTACTTGACACAAATGTACCCAATGATAAGATAATTTGTCATGCACAACTTCAAACCCCTAACTTAAAGGTCAAGGTCGCGCTTGGCGGTCAAATGTCTGGTCCAGAACATTTGTCATCTATCAAGGGATTTACAATTATGCTCAGCATAAATGCTCCCCATAATCAGACTTGGCACAAGTCGATAATAGTTATAAGCCTTTTTTATGTATTACCGTACTCTCAAGATTTGTATGCAAGTCCCTGCCAAGTCTATAGTACACTAACGCATCTTAATGTATGTCTACTGTATCCTTAAAGTTCTTTATATAAGTCCTTGGCAAGTCTACAATATTCGCAAGTCTTTTTGTACTAGTCCTTGGCAAGTGCACAATACACTCAAGCCTCTTTATGTAAAACACTGGCAAGGCCATTATAATATACTCAAAATACCACTTCACTTATATCACTGGCATCTTAACAGACGGGTACTTTTTATGTTCCATCCAAGCCTGCATACTGTCTTGCATATTTATGCATGTCCCAGCCAAGTCTACACTACCCCAAGCCTTTATATATAAATTAATGGAACGTTCGCCTCTTTATGCAAGTCCCTGGCAAGTCTACAATACTCTCGAGTAAGTCTTATAAGGCCCTGGCAAGTTTACAATACCCTTAAGCCTGTTTATGTAAGACCCTGGCAAGTCGAAAGACAATATGTCGTGAGCAACACCTAGACCCCTAGGTCAAATGTCAAGGTCAAGGTCACACTTGCAGGCCTAAGGTCAAATAGGAGATTTTCCTGTTAGATCAATTACTCGTCCGTGAAGGGATTTTAATATCACTTGACTAATATGACAACGTGATAACCTAACTCAAAGGTCAATGTCACAGTCAGAGATCAAAGGTCAAAAGAGGTTTTACCCTTTCTGGTCCTTATCTATCATCGATAAAGGGATTTTAATATTATGTGACAAAAATGTTCCCCATAAAGAGCCAGTTTGTCATGTGCCATATCCAGACCCCAGCTCAAAGGTCAAGGTCACACTTAAGGCCAAACGTCAACGTTGATTATTTCCTGTATAATCTGTAAATTTTAAATATTTTGATAAAAGCTCATGCGTCATATGAACCCATATAAAAAGAAAAGTTTGTTTTTTTATCAGAATTACTTCTCTTTGATATGACGATGTCTTACATTTATCCTCATATTTTCAAAATGAAATGTTATCAAAAATAAAAGAATTGTTTTAAAAATATTTATAGATGTTATAAGCAATCAACATCTGTAGATTTTTGTATATGTAAATTTTAATCCAAATGTTGTGTTATGATGTATATATAGCACAACACTGTTTTAAACATCATTGACAAATATCAGATCATTATGTTATACTGTATTAGAGATTATTTGTTATCTTGCAGTAGGGGACTTTGCATTGAATTGCAATACTTCATTCACATGTTTTCATCAGATCAAAACTTTTTATCGTGTTTTGTATCTGACTGGTGACGGTCAGCTCATACTTAGAACATGTAAAGACATTGCAAACGTCCTTTGCTTTGGAGCCACAAAATCTAAATAAAGACTGTGTAAAACTGTACCTTTCTTTTTTGTTCTTGAATCTATGATATATCTAGTGTTCTACTGTGACAGACTTACTTTCAATATCTTTTTACTTGTTACAGATGCACATCATCACGATTTAGGTCAGTTTGCGACATTTCTCTGTAGTAGACGAAGATCCAACATGCCCCTCTGAGCTTTGTTTCAAACCTGAGCGGGGACATGTGTAGAACCACCAAACTTACGTAAGCTAGCTGGATGGCTGACTTGATATCTGTCGTTTAACATTTAGAAATTATTATAATTTGCAAAGAAAGGAAATACATGTATTTTGTGCACGACCATGAATATGACAACTAAACATTATAAACTTGATTTCATATTCTTAATTGGACTGCTTCCTACTCACGGTTCTATAACTGGTATTCTAAAAAGATAAATATCCAGTAGGGAAAGGTATATTCCAAGAACGCAGCCTTCCCAAACCGCAATCTAATAGCAGTTTATCGAAAAGGATGATTAACAGTAACACAAACAGATATGGAGAAAGTAAAATATTAAGAAAACGAGGACAAAATGAACAAAAAAAAAACGAACACAGTGGGAGACCGCATTAAATCGATCATTTGCAAGACATCATAAGACACTTATTTGCTTATAAAATGCTTGTGATAACTGCTAATTAGATTAAATTTATTCTCGGCAATGTATTTGATCTTTTAACTTTTTTAATTAACGGTGTGTTGTGCACAATATTCTAATGCCGTATTGCTCATTTACTTCGCCTTATGATTTCGGCTGATATTCTTTACAATAGAAAAAAAGTGATTAATGAAATGGGGCTTAATATGATGAATGTGGTAATTTCTCACTGAACAGCTGATAAAATAGTTCCAAGGCGGAGCCGAAGCGTGTTCATTTCATCCTTAAACGCATATTGGGCTTAAAATTCACTGAACCGAACTTTTTTCTCACATGATAGGGATATGTTCAAATTCCTCAAAGGTGTGTAAACTTCGTGAGAAATTAAACAAAAACAATGTTGAAATGCCCCACAAAAATGCGAAATTTACGTTTCGAATTTTAACCCTTGTAAATAAAACGTATACTTCGCCCGTCAAAACAGAATATAAACTGGAAAACTGATTTACATCATTTAATTATGTAATGGCAGATGTGATTTGTGGAGATACGATGTATTTGCACTAACGTGTGACGGCGAAACGTGAGGATGATATTTGTCAAGATACGATGGTGTTTCGCAAATGTGAAATAGCGATGCGGAAGGTGTAGCCACCATACGTTGAATGGTTACTATGAGGTGTTTTACTGATGAGAAAGGTATCCATCGCAAAGCCAAAGCCACCATCAGCTTTAATCAAAGGAAACAATGGATACAATATATCTTGTGTAGTCTTCGACTTATATAATAACTTGGTATACTAGTACATGATCACCACGATGAAACAAGGTGTCGCGAACAATACCTTATTATTTGACCCGTCTTTAACATTCTATTCTACAAATTTCATTAGCTTGATATAAGTTACTGTCACAATGAGACGAAGTGTTACGGGTAAGACTTAAGTCCATATCCTAAAATGTCAAATGTATATATCAATTTCCGATTTTAAGAATATTTGACAGTATTTGTGACAAATGTGTGAAAATTGGCAAAATTGTTATTCTGTACTCGAAAACTTTGGCCAGTTCATTTCATACCAAAACAGACACGTACTTAAAGGTCAATGTTGTAACTGATCCCGTGACTGCGTACCCTGATATTTATAAACCTCAGAAAAGACAAAATTGTCATCTAAACGAGGTTTCTAGTCACATGATTCACATTTATCATTAATAAACATCCGGTAAAAAAACATCGGAATAAAACACATTTGGTCTGCAAATATATCAAGAGGGCTAGCCTACAAAATATTAATTCTGTAGCATCAAATCGCGAAACAAACTTCACCTTGAATCTTGAATCTTTAATCACCACATATGTTGTAATTTTCAAAGATCATCGTGAAAGGAGTTACAATAAAAATAAACCACGATATCGCAAATCTACATCACAGAATGATAAAACATGTGCTACGTGCATCTTCCCCTTCACACTGACACGATCATCAATTCGAAATTGAAAAGGTAATTTCAGTACATTTGCCTTACCTGTCCATTCCATACTTATTTCAAAGTCTGTTTAGTCATCATTAATCTATTTTTATTTTTAAAAGATTAAATATTTGTAGAAATAAGAAATAAGGCTGCAGGAAATTGAAGAAGTTCGAAAATATAATTTACAAGTTGGTAACCTTTCAACGAAAATATAATTTACAAGTTGGTAACCTTTCAAATAACTTTTTTGTTGTAGTCGACAAATGAAGAAGCTGACAAATTACTTTATGGACTTTGCACGGAAATTGCATTTTCTAGTAAAATTTGTACTTCAAATAATAATATGAAATGTTTGTAAATATTTGGTGAGTTCGGCATACAAAGGTAAATTCTGTTTATTCGTAGGACCAGCTAGACCACATCTTTGCATGTCATTATAAATATTCCATGCATTTACGTTATTCGTTATTTGATGCACGTTTTAATTCTAATTTAAATTCTAACTTTCATTCTGACTTTATAGCAATTGATTTATGACTTATTATGTGCTACCTGAAAGCCATAGTAGACTGACATCAGGGAATTTTAGCACGACATGTCACGTGATACAGTATAACATAACACGTTAGAAAAAAAATGTAGAAATGAACGTTATTTTGAACAAATTATGCGCTAACTTTAGTGAAAAACTAAAGGACAAGAAAACATAGATGACTCGAAATGCGAAGACAGAAATAATAATATAATAAAAAATAAGGCACTGCCTCAATCGGGAATCGATCCGCCTTCAACTCATCACTTAACATTTGAAAAAAACTGTCCAATGACTGCACGGAAGGACACTTTTTTTATTCGATAGTAAATATCTCATTCGGTATATCGCAAGTTACCGCAGAGGGATCGATCCCGTTTTTCGTCGCTACGCGTAGGATGATTCCCTATTTTGGAATAAAAACAGCACTGCCCATATTGTATTGTATTACAAGCAATTTCAGCCTCTTGTATAGATGCACCCTCCGGAGAGGTATATTTATTTATATGAACTGTGCTCACTACGTGCTTTTATTTACAAGTGCACGCTATTGTCATTAAGTATTGACCTGGCACTCATTTATCTTCGCCAATATTTTCGGGCGTTTCTGTAAATTTACGCAATATCCTGATCCTGTATCCTGAAAATATATATATTACTAATTAAAAGTAACCTTTACTGTCAACAGATGACACGGTGGCGTATAGTCGTACACCCACTTATCGGGGCCTCCGTGGCCGAGTGGTTAAGGTCGCTGACTTCAAATCACTTGTCCCTAATCGATGTGGGTTCGAACCTCACTCGGGGCGTTGAATTCCCATCCAGCTGGCTTACGGAAGGTCGGTGGTTCTACCCAGGTGCCCGCTCGTGATGAAATAATGCACGGAGGGGCACCTGGGGTCTTCCTCCACCATTAAAGCTGGAAAGTCGCCATATGACCTATCATGTGTCGGTGCGACGTTAAATCCAACAAAACAAAAACACCCACTTATCACTGGTTCGAAATCAGCTCAAACCATTTTTAATGTAATGTAATGTTATCACTTTTATTCTTACATTATTTTATGTATCATATTTCATCAGTTTTAATTGTTTTCTCTTGTAGTATTCATTTTCTGGAAACGCTGGTGATAAGTATTTTGTTTTTTTATCTAAGATACTAAAAACAATGTTTATTCACGATTTCTACAGCGGATAGATATGATAACTTTCAATAAATGTACCATAAAATCACGATAGCTTTGATCAGATCAGTCGTAAGTTTGCATATGAAATTTGGAAAGAAAGAAGATATGGTATGACGTAGGACTCGAACCCACAACACCGAGGTCGGCAGCTACATGCTTTGTCCGCACAGCTACCTGCGCATAATTAAAATTATATATGCAATAGTTATATCATTTATTCACAAGTCTTCATTCAAAGGGAGAGCTTCATTTCATTGTTCTACGATTGTTCCAAATTCTATTATCGCCATTCTTAGATATACAAGTACAAATTATTCTGAAAATTGTAAATACATTATAGATAAGGTGACATATAGGTCCGGTGGGCCGGGTGTAAAATGCATGTTTCTTGTTTGTAAGTACCACATCGTTGTTGTTACACATGTCACTATAATAAATAAATTTCTTATCTTATCTTATATCGCTTATTTAGGTTCGGAGACCGAAAATTAATTTACGGAAATTTACGGAATATTCTTGAGTGCCGGGTCAATACTTACAGACAATATGTGTATGTATACCATATATCTATATTTTGTACTAGTGTGCAAGACGGTGCGGTTCGGACAAGTTATAACGGACGATTATTAGGCCAAAGGAAAAAGCGTATTCTTCCAAAAAATCACAAGTCAGAAATTCTGTGCATGTGCCGGATGTACACATTTTTAATTCGATAGTATATATCTCATTCGGTATATCGCATGTTACCGTAGAGGGATCGATCTTGTATAATGCAGTATCGCTTTAACATATCAGTTAAAATCCGAAAATTTAATACAGATCTTGTGGATTTCATTTTTAAATCTTTAAATCAGAAAGAAATAATTTGTCTTCAGTTAATCTTCAATGATTACAGTAAAACACCCAGAGGCTTTCGATAAGAGAAGGGGATATTACGCATAATCGATGGATTCTAATTCAGTCCGATCTTAGACATATTTCCATGTGCATTTCAGCATTTTATCCTTAGTCTTTTGAGAGCAATTTTACATTATAACCTCTTTGAGGGTTTTAGTTTCAATTTCAATTTTGTTTGCGACGATTTTCATAAAAACAAAAACAAATCGTTGATAATTGTTAAATTCTTTTGACGCTTTAACCATTTCAGTGAGCTACATTCCATTTAAACGTGACTGCATGAGATGTTACTCATGACACTTTACTGTCTGATTTCTTTAACTGAACAATAACAAATATTTCTAGAAATTTGTTGATGGTACGAGTAAATGATGTAATGTACAGATATCTTATAAAGCTAATATCCTGTATCAAAGATTTACGTCTTCACAATGCTTCTTAGACATATGTTTACACTAGAAGGACAGAAATGAATATATTTACTGCTTGCACCTGTAGTACTTTGAAGTGTATTTTATTGTCAATTTAAGGCGTAATATACTCTTTCGGAAGAAACTAATAAAATATACACTGAATTTCAAGTCCTTTGCTTTCTTGTGTCCTTGCATATTCTTGGTTCTTGACGTTGAGCAGAGTAAAATGAATATATCTGAGGCTTTGTTTGCATGTTTGCTATAGCATGATAAAAGTAACATTCCTTCGTTGAAAAACAGTATTGATGAATTCACAATAAGTTTACAAATGTCCATTTATTAAGGACGTATGCTAGAATTTGGTGCGAAAATTTTCCCAATAACAGAATTTCTTCAAACTATGGATATTGAAGGACAATCATCTAAGAAACAAAAAAAAATGCAATAAAAATCATAGGTCACCGGTATCGAAAAAGAGTTATCTGCCCTTGAAAACGGCATGTCCACCAAAAATGACGTTTTCAAGGGCAGATAACTCTTTTTCGAATCCGGTGACCTATGTTTTTTATTGCATTTTTTTGTTTCTTAGATGATTGTCCTTCAATATCCAAAGTTTAAAGAAATTCTGTTATTAGGAAAATTTTCGCCCATCTCATATACAGGGAATTCTAGCGTACGCCTTTAATCAGGGCTTTCAAACCAGCTTTTGAAGTCAATCTACTTTATTGCGTACGTGCATCCATTTGACTCTGTGTTTTGAAAGTTGTCATGAAATAAAAAAAAATCAATCAGATAATATTAAGACTTGATTCTAGTTACGAACTGAAAGAAAAATATGAAAAAGGGTAGTTCAATATTCATATGAAACAAGTACCGTCAATCGCCAATAGCGTATCGTCAATATATAATGTAATGAAGTTATAATAGAAAGCAACTCTGACTGATGAGAGGTCGACTCCTTGACGTCGAATAGCATAGATTCTATTTCGTTGTTTGGGTTTCTGTAGAAAGACAGCAATTAGATAACAGAAAATAAAAAAAAAAAGAAAAATTCACAAAAAAAAATCATCACACTAAGAAGAGTTTTCTTCGTTAAGACTCAGGGAAGTACCTACGCCTTATATATCTGGAACAATGAAATGGGTCCTTCCGCTAAGATGAATATGTCTTAAACTAGCTGGCGAACAACTAAACTGAATTTCGTTTTGTTGAAACTCAGAGCCTGTGAGACCTTGTCCTACTCATATACAATGTTTCTCTCTGGCTCACCTACCCAAAATATTGATTCTCGTGAATTCCAATTTGCTATCAGACGTTGACATGCAAATTCTATCGTATAGATCATGTTCAGCCGAAGTCTTCTTAATAAAAGCTGCAACTCATAATTTTACCCTGACTCCTTGATGTTCAGCTCATATGCTATATCTTACAGCATTCATTAACCTTGAAGATATGTACACGATCCAGCTATGTCTGCAATTAACTCAAATTTATCAGAAGTACCCAAATCTTATTATTTACAGTAATTCAACTGTTAATATAGCATTAATAAGATGTAAATGGAAACAAGTACTAGCTGTGCTGAAACTTAACGTTACTACTTCATCGAAAACAAAAACCATTCTGACATCCGTCACCATCAAACCGCTTAGATATCACATTGCAAAGTTCGTTGGAAGACAAGAGCTTTGCCGATGTTTCCTACGCAACTTCAGGCTAAGATTTACTAAATTTTGAATTTTTTAGTGGCGGCTGTAAGACGTCTCTTCGTACTTGGACTCACTGTTGTTATATTTTTGGTTCTTTGTGATAATGTAGAACAGTCAATTTTACTATAACAGAATTTCGCTGAATCCGGAACTAGAGGGCGTGTGGGGTGTTTAACATTTTATTACCTCTTATAAACAGACCCAGCTTCTGTGTTGCTTGGATGCGTTCTGTGTTTCGAAAGGATCTTTTCGCCTACTAACACAGTATAAAGGGCTACTGTATATGTATCAGTAAAATGTAAATAAGTAATGAACACAACTAAAAGTATATACAGAAATACAATGTAAACTTGGAAAGCTCCTGTGCTATATAGTTGCCTGGTTCACTGCGATATATAAACACATTAACGATCCCATGACATGAATATTTTATGAGATATGGATATTAAAAAAAAAATCCCTTTTCAAAACAATCAAAAATACCAGTATATGATACTTTTTTGTGCTCTTCACACGAAGTAACAATCAAAGTACATATTAACAATTAATGCGCCAAATCGTCAGGGAATACTTTAAACGAATAAGCGTGATCGTTTTGTCTGACTACATGTACTTTATCTTAATTTGTGTATAAATTACAAACTGTTTAATTTTCAAGTCCCTAATGACTTTCAAAGCTGTCTCCTACTGACAGCAAAACATTTTGAGCTACTTTTCTTTACCATTTCTACCGTTTATTCAATTTATTGTCCGTAAAGCAGCGACTTTGTAGACTCGTTAGCCGTTGAGAGCAGTAGACTTTGAGAAAACAAGGAAGTTTGATGTTTATTCTATAGAACATTTATCGGATTGATTTTGTACAAATTAAGAATACAAAAGAAAATGTAGAAACCTTCATTATATCATTTGTTTGTTTGATGTGTTTGTTGTTTTTTTGTTTTTGTTTTTTCTTTGGGGGGGGGGGGGGGGGGGTTTGACGCCGTTTTTCAACATTTTTGCGTTATGCTTTTACGGCGGGCAGTTAACCAGTGTTCCTGGATTCTGTACCAGTAACTACCACCTTCACCACATGAATCAGAGATGGAAAACGAATGATTTCAGACACAAAGTCTTTTATCAAATCGTCACGAAGAACAAAGGCCCGCCCGGGAATCGATCCCGCGACCCCGTGATCCGTAGATCTGCGCTCTCCCTATTGAGCTAGGAGGGCTGGTTCAATTTTTATCGAAATCGAATATAGATATCTATCGTTTATGTTATTTTCACATTTTACGTGATGCTGATATATGTATCGTATATGTCATTATGACTGATATTGACATTGATATTTATTAGAGTATCATAGACGTGTCTTTCGATATTGTTTTAATATTGCATTTAGTGTTTGTTGCAATACAAATTATTTTTTAATTATTTCAAAATACTTGTCAATGTTACCAAATTGAATATGTATTATGTTCCAAAACTGTCTACAATAATAATTATGAAATTCAACATTTAATTTCTGCAATTTGCAGATAATACTCAAGAAGTAAAGGACTTTATCTCAATAATATTGAAATAATACACTTTATATCGTGGAGAAGTGAAGTTATTTGTCTGTAAATCACAAAATACCAGGGAGTTTGTGACACAAGAGTTCCTAAATGAGAAATCTTTGCAGAATGTGGTATTGAACATTCCGCACATTAATTAAAGACAATATGAGATGATACTTATGTGACATTTACCAAAGAAAAGCTGCGGTATAGAAAGGAATATTTAACTTTACGTCCTAAATTGTAAATACATGTCTATATTATATAATGTCTAATCTGTCGACACACCAAAAGATGTTTAATTGCATTGTTAATCTGAAATTTCACAATCCGCGTACCTTCATTATTTTATTCGAAACACATTCGAAGCATTGTGGATTGGTGCAAATTGTTTTCTTGTGTTAGTATTGCTCTTAGGGCAAAGTTCCACATGTTTGAACATACTTAACATTCCGGATTAGAAATCTATCTACCTACCAGCTATGGATCTATCCAGCTCCGACAAGCACTTCAGTGTGAAACGGGAAAATAATGGATTGACTTTTTGAGACTGCCTGTAGGCACTGAACTCTTTGTTACTCATAATATTACATTGTGTCTGTCAGCCTCGGTAAGACAAATATAATCCAAGTGTATAATTACAGAATGATTTTGCAGCACAAAGTACCATTTTCTGGTGAAAAATGAGTTAGATACACAGGTTATAAAATCAGTCATAATTACTTTTTAATAAAGAACCGACAAACGAGTCGATATTTTAATCGTTCAGAAACCAATTCGTTCGTTTTTCAAAAGTAGTTCGGTTATGTAACGGCAGGCTGTTAAACCAACCAGTGTTCCTAGATTCGATAAAAGTACAAACATGTCCTCCGCAATAACTGCTAATTAGATTTTATCAATTCGTCACGGAGAACATCCGCCTCGCCCGAGGATCGAACTCGATCACGACCCCGAGATTCGCAGAATTGCGATCTCCCTATTGCGCTTTTATCGGGTTGGCTCAAATAAAAAGTAACATGCATACATATATCTTTTAGTAGTGTTCCTGGATTCTGTACCAGTACTAACGTGTTCTCCGGAAGTAACTGCCAACTTTCCCACATGAATCAGAGGTGGGGGACGAATCCCGGTCCAGGCACTGGAAATCTCTGAGATGCTCTTGAGTGCCTTCCACCTAACTAGATGCCTGTACTGGTTCTTCCCAGGAAAAACGGCTTCGCGTGTATCGGTGCTATACACCGGCACGTTAAAGAACCAGACTGTCTATTCAAAAAGAGCTAGGCTAAGTTAGCCGGACACGTTTGTATCTGAAATGTTCCCTCTTTCTGTTCTGGGGGCTTTATCTTACTCTGTCCCTCTGGTCAGATCGCCCTGTGTCTGTACTAGTAGAGGATGATTTCCCGCCCTGTGTGGATACAGTTGCTGTAAAGCGCCTTTGAACGTGTTTATCATGAAAAGGGCGCTGTATAAATCTGGTATAATAATAATAATAATGACAGCAAAGCGGTACTTACTTCTTTGAAGCGCATCTTTTTGATGACAGCATTGGCAGTTATTTATTCATATGTTGTTTAAATTAGAGATTGCGTTCACCTATGACGTCATAGAGCTCTTCAAAAATGAGAACTGCACGGATAAACAGGTCACCGAAACAAGGCCATGTACGGTACATGTGTAAAATTTCAGCAAAACCGACTGATTTAAAGAGATGATTTAGTTCAATTTATGATCTATCCTAAAAATACATAAGAAAGTAGTGTTTTATAAAAAGAGCAAATATCATTCATTAGTATCAGAGTTGTATATCAACTTTTCGCTAATGTTTAGACAAAGATCAAACTAATCTAAAACTCTTCTCGAGATATCACAGTTATTGTGATTTTCCTTTTTCCTTCCTTATAACAAAATTTTGCTCGTTTATAAATTCTAGAAATGTATGTGTATTTTGCGACATGGGTTAAACTACATAAAATGATATCATAACATTATTTATTTTAGTATAATATGGGCATTATGTTTTTCAAAGTACTAGTAATAATATAAAAGAATGTGTCTAAGATATCGAGGAGGGAGTTGGAAGTTTCGTTAGGTGTACAAAGTCATTCGGACAAAATATTCATAGGTGTATGATGAATACAACTGGAAATAAAACATATTTAAATGAATGACCGGTCCATATACATGTTTATGTTTCTGTAAAGCATTAGCCGACATTCTTTCATGACCGTCCTGACATAGGAACTAGGAATAGAGCCAATGTTAATAAACATATTTAGGAATTCAGATTATGCAGCGCTGACTAAAGTCGTAAAAAACGTATTATTTGCGCCTCCACATACCGTAGGTCGAATTCACCGGTCTGTTAATATATAATATAATATAAAACATGCATATTAAACTGTCTGAGCTCCGTTAACGTTATTTCATTCAATTGAAGTTGACACATTATCTCCATGGCAATCACCTCAGTCGTGTTTTATGAAATACTTTAGAATCATTAAGTAAATGAGAAATAATAGCTCATTTACATTAACGCTTCAAGACAAATGTCACGATTTCTGAGAGACATTAAAGCGCTTTGGTGGCAAGAGCACTGATTATTTCCACTGGAGATAAAGATATTAATCGGCAACGTGTAAACAAGTTGTTCAAGATTTAGGTATCTTGATATTTAACAGAATGTTGGAATAATGTTAGATTATCATATATTTTCAAAGCACAAGACAACAATAGATCTTAAATAGGTTTTTGAGGCACTTTCAGCCTGAAGAGGATGAATGACTTTTAGTTATACTGTTTCATTGGGTAAAAATAGAAAAAGACTGATTGTCTGAATTAAATTTTGTTACCACATATGACTGTGAATTCGCGGAAACATGCAATAATCGTCTGTTGAAATACCTGAACATTACCCTCTAATCATCCCATCTGCCCGAGGTAAAAATAAGTATCATAGAAAACGAAAAATTAAATATGACTTCTTAGCAATTTTCAGGAGTTATCCTGACCAGGCATACGGAGGTAATACGTAACAAAATCATAAATATTTGTAAGAAATTAAGTAATAAATATTGTTTTCCAACACACTGTGTAATTAAAATGAAGGAACTATCGCTTCTACAATAGAAAGGGATTATAATTTATCGTCAACTGTTCCACCTGAGTGTATATTTATGTCTCAAGATTGATGCCAACCATGAAAGATAGAAAATACGTAATGTCAATCTAAATGAACTAGTGTTTATTGCATTTGACTCAAAATTAATTCAAACATTAATTTCGCTAAACAAATGACATTTTCTCTGCAAATGATTTGTTTACTTGTCTTATGAGATAATCGAGATGCTCGAGTCCTCAGTAACCGAATGTTATGATCGCCGACTACGAATCTCTTATTCGTCACAGCTGTGGGTTCAAAACCTCGTTGAACATTGTAATGTGAAAACGCCATCCAGCTGGCCCGCAGTCCCATGCCTGAAATAATGCTGGTAGGGACATCTTGGTGTCTTACTCTACTATTAAAAGCTAGAGAATCGCCATATCGTTGGTTCAACGCAATAAGGGCGTATCTACATATGATTATTATATGTAGATACGCCCTTATTGCGTTGAACCCTCGATATGACATATAACTGTGTCGGTCTGAAATTAAACCAAACAAACACAATGTAGCTTTCTTTTGAATAAACCGATCTTGATATGTACATAAATTGTAAGGCAATACAATAGGATAAATTGATAGTTTCATCTTTTCTAAATCAAATCTACAAACAGAAGACATTTCTTAATCATTTTACACTTTTTACTATTTTTCATGAAACAGTCCTATTGAGATACGTTTATTTACGTTTTCTTGAAATGCTTTATTAAACATACCATTATTTCCAATCAATGATTTAACCAAACAATAACCTAACAGCCTAATCAGATATCATCAATTATGATCAATTAAACGCAATGAAAGATAAAACAATAAAGTAATAGTGATAAAGTAATAACGGATAAATTCAAACAAATGTCAAACCGTTCAATATATTTGCAACGCTGAAATGTGACACCTGTTACTCAATACTTTATTTTCTTTACACTTCAAGGTCTATTCGGCAGCTACTAAAGTGATAACTGAATGTCAAAATTGATTTCACTGTTGACACTATCTCAGTAGTATGCTAACAGTACAAGATACATAATGTTATTAAATTATAAAAAAGAAACACAACACTATGTCCTGGACCTAAATAATTCGAATTTAGGCATGTTGTGCGGAACACAATTGTGACAAACGTAGGTTTCAAATATTTCATATCAAAAACAAAAATATATCATTGTATTTTTTTCTCAAGGGAATCAGTGAGTAAATAGTCTCCTTAATCAAACAAAACAAATTTCATATCAAGTTATAAATCAAACACAGTGTATGGGAATCATTAGTTGTGTTTTTATTCCTTTAGGAGTTGAACCACACTTTATGTGAATTCATACTAATATATTATTCTTGTAGGACAGTCAACCAGAACTGACATATTTACTACATAAATCTTATCAGAGTATGCCCCTGTGGGAGATTTAAACGGAGGTAGTGTTTTATGCTCCTCCTATATCGTTGACTATAAAGACAAAATGAGTAAACTTAAAACATTTCTGTACATTCGTTTCCTTGCTCTTTTATTCTCGTCAATCCTATGGCTTATTCTTAAAACATTTATTAAGAGTGTTTATTTTTCTACGACGCCGTTAAGTTTGATATAATAGAATATATAAGAATAGTTTTAGAGGCAACAAAACATAATTACAGCGGACTCGAGTTTATCGAGTCGCTTCTTTTTACAGCCACCACTACTGCTGTGGTAGTTAATGATATATACAAGAAGATGCTTTGGAGGCGTAGAACGCAACCAAGCAAAGTAATGGCAGATTGAATCTGATTGAGTCTGGTTTCCAGAGGTGATGAATTTTGCAACATCACTCACGCCCCTCAGTGCCGGCTTGAGAGAAATCATGTCGTAGTAACTCGCATTTTCTTGACCTACACTATTACCTACAAGAATACAAGGAAAATAAATAAAGGATGTATTTGTAGTTATATCATATAAAATCGAAGACATTTTGCAACTTAAACAAATGAGGCTAGACCTAATATTAGATTGACGATGAATAATGGCTGATGAGCATAACAGTAATCAAATAATTATAAAAAAATGATAAAGCAATAATTCTTAAACAATTATTTACGAAGTCACGATAATATTACAAGAGTCAATTCACGAGTCTGAAGTTTACACTATTTGTTTACAGTCGAGTTTCCTCTGCACACTAATGCATTCATTTTATTCTTTGTTTGGCACTTGACTGTCAAATGCGTTAATCTAAGGATTCAACCAAATTGTTATTTTAGTTTTCACTCACATTCCAAATTTAGAGAAAAGTATGTAAAGGAATGTACTACACAGAACAGACTCAATCAAACCGAGTTTGCTGTTATTCTGCCTGTTTCCACAGGATATGACAAAACTTAATAAAACTGCCACGGTAAACACTGACTGATATAAGGTAAACTCCTTCAAATCACATATTTTTTCAGCACATTTAACATTATATGCAAATAAAGCTGTATCTTAACCCTAGCTCATGTCCTTAAGATCACTAAAAATATGAATGGGATCAAAACATCAGAATTGCGTGTGTTTGAATGAAGTTTCTGAAATTCGAGGTTTCGTAAAATCTCATTTGTTTGCAGAAAAACAGAAACATTAGTCAGAAAATTAAGTACTTAATATTCCTTCTTTGTGCCGGGTGGTGCTTTGATAACAAATAAAGCTTTTTTCGAAAATTGTAAATTTGAATTTGCCAAAAAAAATATCTAACAATTGACAGTTGTGGTTCTTTTCGCGCTTTTTATCTCCGTTTTCATAGGAATCGCTATTGTCGGTATAATGTCACCACGACAAAGCTACGTTACCCATGTAAAAACAACTACCATGTTCGATTACTCATTTAAATACCAATCAATCCTTTTTGTTCATTGAAAGGCACGCTGTCCATGGTTCAGATCTCTCAAGGAATGCAATGCAATGCACATCTAGTTTTCATTTATTCGTTCACTATTATATTTAGATCTTTTTCGATCAATGTATTATCGACGTTAATACACATGTGTAAGATGCGGGCATCTACTGTTACATGTTCTTGGAAATACATCACGATTTAATATCGAAATTCAAGGCAAATTTCAATTTGGGAGAATAATATACATGTTTTATAAACTGTTACCTTTTTTTACGCGCTGTTTACTAAATCCTCTTACGGATGTAATAAAATAAATCAGAACGTAATGGGTTTCATTTAATATTTGCACCAGGCGCTTACTTGACACATCCAAGAGTTTCAGGAGGACTTAAGATGAACTTAGTGAAATTCCTCTCAACTATCTTGACGTTAAGTCGAGATTTAAATATTGTGCATATAAATGTTTGCTAAAGGACAATACACAACGTTTCTGCAACACAGTTTAAGCTACAAATGCAAACATTTTGCAATTTCAAAAGTATCTGAGATACCGCTAAACTTTGATACGTCTGCACATTATCAAACACTACAATTTAAAACAATATGGCAAATTTTGTTTGAAAATAAGACGAGTTTATTATAAAGACATAATTTTTTTGTATTTTTGGTTTGCGTTGCTGCATCGAGGCCAAAGGATATAGTATACGAAATAAGTTTCTAGCCATAAATGGAAATGCTTCTTCGTGTTATATTCCCATACAGATGCTGTTTTTTACATCTCGCTATTTCTTTTATATAGCAAATATTTTAAAGCTGCGTTGACTTAGTAATATATCCTCTTATACTTTGAAATAAATAGCATACCGCAGCAATTTTCTAGGAGCAATAGTTTTACAACGGGAAATAGAAAATGTTAAAAATCATTATTTCTGTAAAGATGATAAAATATAAAAGTTTTTGCCGTATTATTTTTTTATAAAATTATAAACTTGAGGTATTGAGGCAAGTAACATTTTTTCGTTTTGGTTACCTTAGTTTAAACGAATAATTAACTTTATGCCCTTGGCAGAATGAACCAATTTATAAATGTACAACATAAGATGCATGTCTATATTTTATAATGTCTAAACTGTTAAAGCACCGGCGATATAATCATTTAGGATTGCAATGGTTGCAATATATATATCGAAGGGCGTAAAGGAATGATTTATTTAAAGAAATCAAAATATGTATCCACAGACACGTTTAGGTAAGTTTAACCATATGCCATATGTACGATATACGATAAACGGTAATATACATGTAGATATGATATTCTCATTTATTTATTCATGGAATGAATATGATAAATTGCTGAATAAATGCGTAGCTTTCAATCCGGAAGAGGATTTATTGTTACATAATGGAAACAATTTTGCACAACAATGAATACAAATCCGGCTGTCATTTACATGGAAATACTTTTATATAGGCGATGTACGTACCAAGGTAATATAAAAGCACAAAATGATAATGTTTTATTACGAAGGATTTGCATTCAGTCTCGACAATTTATTGAAATTGATATATCTATTGTCTACACCAGCAAATGGTTTCGGTATTTATCACAACAATGAGACAGTATTATGTTATGTTTCGTAAGTAGAAAACAAACTTGATAGCCTAGTGGTAGGGCGCCCGCTTAAAGTGCAGGAGGTCGTGGGCTCGATCCCCGGCCGCGTCACACCAAAGATGTGAAAAAATGGTACCAGTAGCTCCCTTGCTTGGCGCACAGCATTAAAAGGGAAACTGGTATCTCGTCTCATACCCTCGTGGCGATGAATTCCATCATGAATGAGGTGTCGAGAGTGATTAATATAAGTTGTAGAACTTGTTTCGCAATTGACCGACAATAAATTAGTATATAATAATAATAGAACTGAGTACTATACCATTCGATTTGTTAATGGAAATCAGATGTTACTGGTATATTCAAAGCACCGTTAGTCATAAATGCAAAGTGTGATGCTTATATAGTACATCTATGGTCTTGAAAAAATCTTTCTCTTAAAATCAAAAAGGCAGATTGTAATAACGTTCGAGTGTCAAATACACTTAGTCAAGGTTGAGTGTTTGTAGAATAGATCAACACCATGTCTTTAGTATAAAGTGTGTTAATACAATGCAGAGTCCTGTGGGTAAAACCTGATAACCCCATGCAATGTCTTATGTGTTAAATATGCTAATTATATATAGTGTCCTGTGGCTAGACCTTGCGAAATCGTTGCAGTGTTTTTGTGTACAATATGTTAATACAATGCAAAGACCTGTGTGTAAAAATTGCGATACCTTGCGAAATAGTTTTAGTAAAGTATAGGAAACCTACGCAGTGTCTGGTGTGTAATATTTACCAATATAATGCAGATTCCCCAAATACTTTGCATATCGTTTTTGTAACGTATAGAAATCCCAAGCAATGTCTTGTGTATAAAATATGCTAATACAATGCAGAGTCCTGGGTGCATGCCCAGGTCTCATGTGTAATGTCCAAAAACTTCAATTCATTAGAGAGTTTTATGCTTAAGCTCGCTAATACAATGCAGAGACCTGCGTGTAGAACAAAGCAATACCTTGCGAGATCGTTATTGTAGTGTCGAAACCCCATTCAGTGTCTTGTGTTTACAATATTCTCAGGCCTCATTTATAATGTTCAAAGACTTCAATTCAATAGAAATGCTTGTGCTTAAGCCCGCTAATACCATATAGATACCTGTGTGTATAAATAGCAATACCTTGCGGAATCGTTTTTGTAAAGTCTAGAAATCCCCTGCATCGTCTTGCGCCTACACTATCCTAATACAATTCAGAGTATTGTGTGCAAAAATGGCAATTACTTACGCACTCGTATAGAAAACCCATGAGGTGTGTACAACATGCCTAGTCCTCATGTATAATGTTTTAATGCTTCAGTTTACTAGAAAGGCTTATGCTGACTCTTCATGAAAAGATAGATTAGTAAGAAGATCACTTTCGGCCTAATCCTGTCTACATCTTGATGCCAGTCTTTAGTATTTTATTTTCCATAAAGAGAGATATGGTAACTTGCTCATGAAATAATTGCTTAACTACCATATGTGATAATGTACTAGCTTGCATTGTCCAAATTGTGTTCGGATTCACTTAAGTAATATATCTTAACACATTGTTTAACCTGTTTTAAATACTTTTTCCATGAGCAAGATGATTACACAATAACATCAGAAACATGTTTTTCATACATTGAATACATACATTCGAGTTAAAGTGGTTGTGAGTTTCTGGATACTAAAAACGTATATGAAACAAAATTAAAATCTCATGGAATGCATACTTAGCAATACATATATGTATAATACGTTTTGAAAATATACGAACATATGACTATTCATGAACTATTTCAATATGCCGTAAATATATAATTTACAAATATGAGTCATCCTTAAGAGATTGCAACTGTTTAACTTAAAACGAGCTTATTTGTCGAAATTTATGAGCTAAATGCCAAGGTCAAAATAAGTTGTACACACTATGGTTATTCCATTGATGGCACATTATGTAATTATAAATGTACTTTGTATGTGATTTTAAATGCATCATATTGGCAGCAGTCAGTATATGTACACATAAATGTTATGCCCGCATTTTAGAATCATTTTCATGATTACATAGTAAATATCTAGGTAATCATGGCATTCTACGGACGATATTGTAGTTCTGTCCGTTCAAACATGGGAAGACGCCAAATTGCATACGGAAAATACGCAGTCGAATGGAAATTTCAGGTTTTCATTACGGGTCATTGCCTTATGTTCATTTCACATTGTAAACGTCGCAGTCCCAGATACCAGCTTTACAAAAGTCATTTTTTCAGCTATTGTTGATTTCATTGCATGAGACCTAACTGAGAGTAATTGATTTTAGAAATGCTGTAACTGTAAAACCCTGAGATATATGTGTAAATGAATATACGGGACCTTAATCAATCACGTGGGTATAATGGTAACTGACTGTGACGTTAAATGTCAATATTGATTTAGACATCTTTCCCTATTATGCTCGCCTGTTACACCTCTAACCATCCATCTGACCATATTGTTCACAGATACAGACATCATTGTCCATTATGCACTACATTAAATTTATTACATAAAATACAGACATTTTGATAAAAGCATGTATGCAAAGCTGATGTCAACATGTCTGTCCGTGTGTTAGCATTGAGACTCTTAACAGGCAGGTAAGCAGTGGTCACTGGTTAGCAATGCAAAATGGAGTTACAAATTATATCATCCTAAAATATTGTATGCCTCCTGATATAAAAGAGTGAGCTGTGTTTCTTAGAATTTTCTCTTATTGCTGTAGTTATGCATTTTCTCTTATTGCTGTAGTTACGCAGGGTTTTTTCACCAACCTTTACGACATGTAGATGTAGCTAGATAACGTGGAATAAAATCTCGACGCTGTAAATGGAAATGAACATGACACAAATATATGATAACTGCTTTAATCAATGTATCAACAACGCTACGTTTGCTGTACAAGGTGCAAAATCATCTTCAAATTCTAATTGTCCCAAATATCTCATGTTGGGTAAACGAACCAGTCATCTGCTAGATGATGAATATATTATTTTTACAATTGAAGCGATGACAGCAAAAGACGTCCAAATGCTTACAGCCGAAGACGTACACATACCTCTTCTTCTTCAATCCTTCGAATTTTGAGTATTATATTATGTTTCATAAGAGATAATTTTTGCCATTCGTTTTGTATACCTTATTTAATGGAGACTTCCTTAGTAAACAGTCGAAGCAATTCAGATTAACAAAAGGGCCATTTTGTTAGATTATATATATTTGAGTCTAGTATGTTAGATATGGTGGGAGACCACTGTCACATTTTGTTCTTACATTGATTGGTACCTATTGTCTCCGCTGTAGGATACACCAAAGGCACTTATTGTATGTTGTATTCATAACATTATTGCCTTCCGGGTGTAATGCCAACTATGTTTATGAAAGATCTCTTGAAATGGTTTAATACGTTTCGCTTTTTGAAACGAAATTGATAATGCGCATTCAATCGCCAGGAATTGGTATGAATTTTTGATGTGTTACAATTGCATCAGATCAGGGTAAAAGAAATATATCAGATGGACTGATACAACAGTCATCGAATAAAAATATTAAGTATGGCCGGCTTGGATTACTTTAGTGTATTCACAGACGTACACAAGAACATTAATCAAATCAAGCAGACAGAGTGGAAGCAAAACATGACATGGCATAAAATGCATGGCTACATTTTAAAACTTTACTTTTTTTTGCGATGCAAGCCTTTTCTCCTGTGGCTGGTAGAAGCCAGATAAAATAAGAAACCACACAAAGATTATCATTAATTAATTTCAGATAATGAGTCATGAGATTATTTGAACTAGATTTTTGTTGATTCCTTTTATACTTGAACAACAGAATTATGTGTCGATACCCGGGACTGATGATTAACACTTATGTCTTGAAGCGTTGATATCTCTATTTCATGGGATAGGATACGTGAGTGAGTGCTGCCTAAAATGTATATTGAGACTAAAACTATTTGTAACAGACAAAATAAAATGTTATATTTTCTGTCAGTTTCACAATAAAACAATAATTTAATAAATGGTCATACAAACGTTTTTTAATGTTTGAAATAAACATTCTATTGTCTGCTTACAAAACTGGGTCCAAGAACGGAGAGACTATGGGCAATCACACCTTGCTATGAATGCAAAATATTATTTCACGTGCTCTTTGCTTGCTGAAAACCTACTCAGTGGCAGCAATTAAAGCACCCGCTGATAATGCTTTTTCAGTTGATGAAAATGTTGCGAATGCCTGAGACGCAATAAAGTAATCCATTAACTTGATGTTTCATATAAAAGCAACATACATCAAGAAAAACTGCGGCAGTGAAACTGATAACTAGATGAAATGTTTCCGGCTTGGATTACCAAATAGTTTTCACAGACAGACATTAAGATATTATTCTGACTAAATAGACATTGTGCACGCATTGCATAATGAAAAGTAAATAATAACGAAGAGCATTAAACAGAATTGACATTTCAAACAATATAAGACATTTTGTAGAGACAAGAAATGGCAATATTTACCAAGGTCACCATTCAATTAAAGAATAAATTTACGCTACTTGTCTTTGGAGCAATAGTTCGTTTCATCGACCCCTTTATTCCATTAAGGAGATTGTATACCTTAACTATTGTAACAGTTACGGTCCAGCTATGTTTCAACTCGATTAATGTGCGTATCTGTGGTAACGTGTCAACGGCTGCTGGACTCGTACGGTTGATCGGTTATCAAGACGGACTAATATTCGATCACAATAATTACAGAATACTATAATCTAGTATCTGTAATGATCCTGCGAGCTCGTAGAGGTGATCTTTTACCCAGACAGACAAAGACTTGATCACAAAATTACAGAACACTCAAAATTCAAGCATCTGTAATGGTTCTGTAAAGCTTCTGTAATATTGGTGTAGGTATGCTGAGGGTAGAAGATAAATGCTTAGGCTACTTAAGCGGGTCTGTACCCAGTTATCAATAGAAAGAAGAGCAATACTGTTCCAACTTTACTGATTTTAATAGATGCCTATACTCTGGCTTTACGACTAGATGATTTCCAACATGTACGAAAAATATGTTCGTGAACGTATAATTTATGCTTCGAAACGGCGCACACTTCTGACGTTCAAAATTGTCCGTAGAAATAGACGACGTTTGGTTAATAAATATTATAATACGGCTTTTCTATATAAAGATCGTGTTTGAGTCAGTGACCAGTATTAAATGCGAAAATAATTATAAAATAGATCATCTACGTTTCGAAAAATGCGTATCAAATTCTAGATATTGCAGACCAGTTATGTAGTGTTCTAGCTTTAGTCCAAAGAGGTAAATGGAAAGCCAAACTGGTTTAAGTACCATTTAATTTCGTAAATTACTGTTCTTTAGCCGTAACGTATGCTAGAAAGCTGTTGTAAAACTGACCGCAGTCGAACATTTCCAGCCCTATTTATACTAAATCTAAGGAAACGAGCAAGAACTTGTTCGGAAAATGTTCGACGGTTCGTTTTAGTTGACGTCCAGTGTTCGACGTTCGAAAATCGCTCGATTGACGTTCGGAAACGATCAATTTTTGTACGGACGAACGCTGTTAACCAACCAAACCAACCAGAGAAAATACGATCTCAAGCTAAAACTAAAGAAACTTTGATAGAAAATGACTGTTACATAGAGAAAAGGCTTTCTTAAAATGATTAATACCATGGGATTTCCACCAAAATAAGTCTTTTGCCGAAACATAGTGATTTACAGTAATGTAAACAATACACTGGAAGCAGTTGCTAATGACAACGGAAGTTATACAATCCCATCATGCATCAATGATCATGGCTCACGTAAACATGCAACATACATGTGAAATAACAATAAATGCAGCTTTCTTGCAAAGTGTGCGCCGTTTACGAGTTAAAACACTGGTAATCATTAGATATAATAACATATTTCATAACCCTAACTGTTTATAGCGTGACATTAAAGATTGTTGGCAAAATAACCATCATTTGCATCACAACAACAACAATAACAACATGTTACAATACGAAGGCAATGGTAGGGTATATCACTATTGTATGTGCGCAAACCTAAGCGGAAGTTAATGTAACGATTTACGACAAACAAAATGTGTTTGTATACTCATTCTTTAGAAACAAATTATTAATATGTATCCGATGTAATGCTTAGTGCATCTGCGGATGTCTCTAAATTACATTCTGGTACTTATAACATGTGTAAATGTTGAGTTCTGCTCAACCCGGGGCTAGAGGGCGTGGACAGTAGCTTGCACTTCCACTTCCGTCCATGAACAGAGCCTGCAACATTTTCGTTTATGTCGTGTTGGGCGATCTGTGGTTTTCCACTTTTTTATTTTAGTGGTTTAATAATACTGAAATAATGAATTAATTGGCACAGGAATGCTACAAAACATTGTAGATTTCAAGTAACGTGACCGGCGTCATCAGGTTCGTGTCACATACCGCGCACAAATAATAACAATTATGAAATTATTAACATTTCTTAATTTCGTCTATTTTTAACCAGCCATTACTTGTCAAAATATTTTGTTAGCCTTCGCTATCAAAATGATCAATAGTCATACGGAATGTAAGAAAATGGATTATGGTAACTGAGGTTATTGGAAATATAACTGGTTGCAAGATTACTTATTACGATCTCTTACAAATAAGAATTGGACAGGTTGATTTGTTATACCTACTTTTTCTCTTTCCATAGATAATTTGGTACTTATACTAAAACTATGCTCAAACATTGTTCATATTTCAGTAGACAATAGTGACATCTTGAACTAATTTATAGGAAATGGATTCATATAAGTTACCTTGTAACTTTTTTCCTATTCCTAACTCTATTTGTTACAATGATGTTTATGTTATGTGTACTTGATTGATTGAAATAAATACTGTTTAAACTAAATTAATGTTACCATGGAAACGAACCCCGTTACCTATAAATCTAAATATAAATTTCAAAGGCACTGACACTGGTCTATTCAATGAACACAGTTTCAGCTTTTTATCTGTATTTCAATGTCCATGAGAACATGCAAGCATATTTATTTTTTCATTGAAAAAAGTCAGATGAGGAGTATTGCTGCAACTACTTTATGCTATTATATTTGTTTAAATAAATGCGAATGAAACGAAAATATTCCTTACTTTAGAAATGAAATGTTTTGAAACTACATTATATGAGAAAGATTCATTTAAAATATTCTAAAAAATTACGATAAAAAGCAATATATATAATCTATTTTAAACATATCTGTAGCCATGGTAACCGTTACTTTAAACGTCAGGATAAATTGTGTACAATGTAAAATGTTTGATATTCTGCTAATAATATAACCCTGATATTCAATTTTCTAATTTGTAATAATGAGAATGGCACCGAAGCCCGTCGAATACCCTGTTATCATACATAGTTGCTTGAATATGAGGGAAATGCGTTACCGTGGAAACACAAGCCCCGCGACATATACATTATAAGCTTACATTAGAAAGCTAATGCGCATACTTATAAGATAAACGAAATCGTAGCAGCTAAAACATTAAATTACACGAAATACAATGAAATGCTACGGTTCAATTAATTTGAATTTCCCTGGTAACAAAGACTTTTTATTTATGTTTCTGCAAATACCTATTCAAACATAGAATGTTTTGAATCAATTTTGTTATCTTTTCTTATCCTTTGGAATTAGATTTTAGGATTCCATTCGATTTGTTTCTTTTAAAAGGTATGTCTAAGCATGTTATAACGGTATGATACATCTTCCTCATTTCGCTACCTCTATTGAACAAACCTCAATGAAACCGAGTCTGCTGAACTAGTACTTGTTTTAGATAATGTATTTCCAAATGAACTTCAGATAGATGCACGTTCTATGCTTCCAAAGTATCTTTTCACAGATTTTATTGACAATGGGATAAGCAAGTGCCGTGTGGATGCCGTATAAAGTCTCCTCGTACTTGCATTTAGTGTTGTTATATTTTCTGGTCCTTTGGGAGCTTTGAGTTCATTCCATCCCTACATAATGAAATTCCGCTTTAGCCGTTGCTACATGTATCGGGGCTTGAGAGGTGTTGCTCTTTCCATTACCTCTCATGAACAGACTTAATCAAACCGTGTCTGCTATTATTTTATTTCGTTGCATTCTATGCTTCCAAAGGAACATTTTGCAGATTTTATAAACATATCTTATGCATTAGTAATTCTTTATGTTTTTTTCTGTACGTTTAGTGATGGAATTTCGCCAGTTTGTATTTGCATTAGAAGAACAACCCCCAGTTTTAGGACAGTCAAGATGATCTGATTTAACAATGTAAAGCAACGAAATAAAGCGAAGGGTGTTTCATACGTAGAGATGTGTATTGGCTATCTTTGTTTTTAAATTATTATTTATATAATTTCCCTAGTCCGAAGCATTTCGATCATTACACGTGAAAAAAGCAACGCGAAAGGCTTTGATCTTTCATTTGTTGTTATGCAATGATTATCTTTGAATATGTAGTTAATTCTTCATTCTGCAGATTGCTGATATTTTTCGAATGTTATCTTTATATTCGCAGCAAAACCGTATTATCATTACACATATATTTTGAAGAATAATTTGTCGTTTAAGGGTAAGGGAAGTCTGAAAATAAGCTAATTTTATATGAAAGCCATCATCAAGCCTTTCATAATGCTGAAAGATTTTTTACAACTACTGAAAAAGATATGGCAATTTGAAATGTAAGAAAATGACTGATAATGGAGGCAGCCATTTTAGTGTGTTTATGACGTCATTTACGCACTGCTGAATACTTTATTTAGCAAATAACCTTTTAAAAGACTAATTTTCGTATGTTTCTTGAGTGAAATGTGTAAAACATAATAATTTCTTTCACTAAAGCTGGAAAAAGTAGAGAAACAGTTTTACAGTAATAAATAAATGCAGTTCAAATTTGTTTCTAAAAATTTCATAAATCCGCCATTTTTTTTTTGTTGCCATTGAAACAAAATGGCCGCCAATTTGACCAAATAATCATAACTTTCTCATTTTTACCCCGATTTTGAAAATTCTTTCTCTTCTTCAAACGATTTAAGAAATTCCAGCTGACAAAATTAACATTAGAACAACGTTGCCTTTCCCTTTAATTAAGCTAATGCTGCTATCGCTTTCTATATAGTAAAGCATGACATTCGAGGTATAGCTTTATAATAAACGTTATAATTTTATTACTATATTTTCTATTATCAATGTTATTCCGCATACGGAAGACGAACAGGTCATTGACATGTTCTGCAAATAATCCTATGATAATTCATTTTCTTTAATCTCCTTACCCTTTAACGACAATGAAATCGGCTTCATAATCAAAACTTAAATTATCTGAATTTTTGTTAAAAACATGTCTCGCTGTATCAAAGATGTAAACAGTCAAAGACAATATGTTAATATATGTGTGTGTGTTTGTGTGTGTTGGTGTGTGTGTGTGTGTGTGTGTGTGTGTGTGTTTTGCATAAACGGGATCAAGGTAATTTAATGTGATGAGAGAAGTATATGTTTATCTTTATCTGATATGCCATCTGTTATACGTTACATTCTATATTTGTAGTTAAATACATGCATACTAGTACATCAATGAAATAGGATATAATTATACTATCCTCCTGACTAGGTCATTATACTAAGTTAGGATGTGCTTCCTTAATTGTTATAATCATACCCAAAGATGTAGCTTGTGTGTCTCATGTAAATACGTATTGTTCTATGTTGAAATCCAATCCCATAGGCGTAGCATGTGTTCAATTATTCTTAAATATCTATGACTCTGTTCTATAATTATCTAAAGCTAAACACTAAACAAAAAGGAAAGATGAGTATCTGTACCATTCTAATATAAAAATGAAATACTGATCAGAAAATGATCTTTGTATTCATTTTAACCATTTAATTTTCAATATGCTTATCGAGCAAAAAGCTAGCATGTTAACGAAGCACGGGAATCTAACGTGCGTTGGTATACGAGATATAAGGATTCCAATTAACCGTTCTGTGTTGCATTCTTAGCTTCAAAAGGGTCTTTTTACAGATTTTTTTAGGAACATGATATTCCTCATACAGAATATGTGCGAGTGTGACATTCATATTTATACAGAGTATAGAACCCAGCAAAGCAACAACATTACAGACAAATTGGTTTGTGAGAGATTATGTCCAACGCAACACTTTAATACAAATATAACATTTCATGAACACCATACTCGGAAAGAACTAGAAATAATAATTACACTGAGTATTGGCATGGCATTGCCATGCTATTTTTTTCAGACGGTATATGTTAATATTCTAAAATATAGTTGCATAGGCGTAACCGTACACGAACTTATCAGTTATCGATACGGTATATTTTTATATCCTTCTTGTTCACTGGACCATGTTTCTGTTGCTGGACCCTCTGCCTTTAAAACTGCTTAATATCGTTTTAGATTATAACTCTATCTTTAGCATTTCGTTCACATACACAGGGACCATATCTGCGAGGAATTCTAGAAAACTCGAAAGTGGTTTATTTATTTACAAAAAGTCTAGTTTGTTAGTTGCAACACTGGAAGAAATCCTAAATAAATTTAATGATTGTCTGTACTTTAGTCATAATCGATTTCTTTTCCATAGTGATTGCGTGTATGTTCTGTTAATTGCTATACATAGTAAATGTCTGAGGCAATTATTCTAAACTTGACGGAAGCCTAATGACCGGGTGTTGTCTATTTATTACCTTCACTAGACACACTTCCTTTCCTGTCCATTAGCTTAAGGAACTGACGTTCGGTACATTTCTGAAGAAAAGTACGATACAATTTAGATGATGCAAAGAAACAGCTCCACCATCTGTATAATAGCTTGCAGTTTAGAAGAAGGTGTAAAAAAACTCAATGCTTGATAATGCTATTCCGAGGCCTTTGATAAGAAAAAATAAATTTATTTTGGTATGTTTCTGTCATGCTAATTTATATTTCAGTACAGATTTCTGATGAACGTATAAGCCTTCAATCGTAGGTGGACATGCTTTATAGGGCAGTAAACCCTTAAGTTAATAGCAAGTGCCAGTACACACATTACACAGACTAGTACCTTATGTCTGAACCACTTAACCATATCAATTGAATCTGATATCACATCACTAGTCTACAGCGAGCAAAAATTATAACAGTTAACAGTTGATCATAAATCAATAACGGTGCGCGATAGCTTCTATATTTTGATACATTATTGCATCTTCAAAAGGATTGAGGAAACACTGTCAAATTTTACTGCCATATAATTTCTGATCCATGATTGCTTTGGCTTTATCCTTTTTGAGTTTCAAACATGTTTGTTAACTAACTAATGTTACTTTCACTAACTGCTGTCTGCCATGTACGTTGTACATTTTCTTGATGTTTGGTGCCTGTCGGATTAAAGTATTATTACCACTGGATTCTTTTTGAGAAAGATTACAGCATCCATCTTGTAAAACAGTATACACAATTTCAATTTCCAGGACTAAGCAGCATTTGTAACAGTATTTGATATGTTGTGACTGCCTTTGACAGAGTAAAGTAATGGGTAACTGTATTTGATCATAAGTGTTAAAGTGCCACAGTTCAGATAAACTAATGCTGCAATCAAGAGATAAATAGATGAAATATTACCAAACAATCTCACAGAAATACAGGTCATTAATTTGACTCTGTAGACAGAGTGGAAACATTGTATGACAGCGAGCATTGTAGCAAGAAGCATCAGAAAGTCTATTGACGATGTAAGAAGATCCCGGTTGCCAAATTAAAGCACAATACAAAATGTTTGTTTGTTTTGTTGGGTTAAACGTCGCACCGGCAAAATTAAGGTCATATGGCGACATTCCAGTTTTGATGGTGGAGGATGACCCCAGGTGCACAATACAATATGAAACCATACAAAAGTTCCAATGATTATGAATAAACACAGCTTGACTGGTCCGGTTCTTCAGTGAACAGCTAATTTCAACGGCTACAGATTGTCAAAAACACATTATTGTCGTTACCACAAAGGGGCAGACCATTTGAACTTATGGATAGCTTTGATTTTACTTGGAGTACAAAATTATTTTCCCTTTGTATGAAGGTCAGAATATTCTTTTCTCCAGAATATAAAGGTCAGAATATTTTTACAGAGTAAACCAAAGATAATTTCCTAATTTTTTAAAAAAACTGATAAATACGATAAAGATATACATTGTTTATTGAGTTATGTGATTAAGTACACATGAAATAGCTTAATGCAAGTCTCTTTGATTATTTTTTTTTTTCATGAAGAAGCAGTCTGATTAAAATCACTGTTCATAATTTTAAGCATGATCATCTGATATTTATGTACATATATATAAATCATATGATTAATAACTACAAGATAAATAAACCGTTAGGAATATCCAGCCAAAAATGGATGCTAGGGACAAATAAGGGGTGTTGGTTCAGGGGTATACTTACACAGAAAAAATCGAATTGTACATGCAGAACAGCTCCTGTAAAAATTTGATGATTCAATATCCCCTCTTTTAGAACTAATATGAAACATAAGGGAAAATTAGACCCATCGATTTTTCAGACGAGTGAAAATATTTTATATAGCACAAAGAACGAGTCCTTTACTTTTTTTTAATTTATGGGAAAAATATTATAGGTAATTTAGCTTTGCAAACGATGGGATAATATTCAATGAATTGTCCTTCTTATGAATATTTTATTTTCAAAATCAATTTAATAGAAAATGGTCTTTTTTGCATAAACTTTATGTCTGTCTATCAACAATTAGATATATAGTAAATATGATATGTTAAGCGTTTTCTTGAACTGCTCGTAAAAATAACAATATTCAGCCACGACAAGCCTTTAATTACTATAAAATAACCCAAATCCGCCTGGTATGGCTATATTTGCCGAAAGTTGCAAAGTTTAAAACATTGATATTTTTATTGTGCTTAATATCTAAGTCGAACCATAACGTGAATTGTTCTATACCCTGCTAAGTGGTCAATGCTGGTTTTACGGTTCAGTCAAAAGCTCTGTAAGGCTAAGTTTTATTATTTACGAATGATGTGATACTCTTTCCTTTTAATTTCATTTTTTGATTTCATTAATTCTAACGAACCTGGCAAGAAGAATAACTCTGCTTGACTACACTTAACAGAACTTTGTTTTCTCCCTTTTATCTGTAGTCTATATATAGTCACTTTTTTGTACGGGTGTTTAATGATTACGTGTACCACTTGCCTGCGGTGTTTGGCTACTGGCTTTGCCCCATTTTGTTCCTTTATATGAGCTGCACCATGAGAAAATCAATATAGTGCGTTTGCATATATATATATATGTGCGCAGTCTGGTCAGGATCCATGCTGTTCGCTAACGGTTTCTCTAATTGCAGTAGGCTTTGAAAGCGAACAGTATGGATCCTGACCAGACTGTGCGGATGTGCAGGCTGGTCTGGATCCATGCTGGTCGCAATTGCACTATGTTGGTTTTCTCATGGCGCGGCTCAATTATGTTTGTTTTGTTTGCGTTTATTTGTCTTTATGTATGTAGTTAGTACGCATGTCTATCATATGTATAAAATACATGCGTTGCGTTCTTGGAACTTGACATTTTTTTTTCTATTGTCAAGTGTGGATAACCCACGTGACTTTTCGGTGTCGTACATACAGGAAACTTGCTCGATTCGTGTATCATTTTTGTTTGTCGTTTCCTCATTTGCTTCTTACTTGATGGATTTTAATGAAATAAAAAGCGTCGAAGATAGAAAAAAAGTGCTTTCTTCGGAACAAAACGTCTGCTACATGTAGACGTTATCCATACTTCGCCTAAAATCCCCTGTGTACGTTACACATTTGGTCCGTGAAAAAAAGACGTTTCGGCAAAGTTGCAAAAAGTATATAAATGCCTGGCAGACGCTTTGTGGCGGGGCCCATTTTCATGTCTTTGACGCTTTCTATTAATGTAAAAAGGCAATTATGAGCAAAATGTTACGTGAATGGAGCGGTCCCCGCCCGCCGTCCCACCATATACGATACCAAAAAAGTCACGTGGGTGATCACCCCGTTGTTGTCCGTCATTTTGGGAATTATAGAGGGTAAAGTGAACAAAATAATATCTTTGCATAATTCTATATTTATGAAATTATGATATGTTATTAACAATATGCTAATATAACTGTATTCTTAATGTCAAAATAGCATACGGCTCGTTAGCTGTTTTCTTCAGTAAATATTTATTTTGAAAACAATAGACTTAATTAATATACGACAATATACAATTTATACACAACGTGTCTATTGAAAACAAATGTATTTTAGTAATATCTTTCTTGTAATTATGTGACGTCAGTCAACTAAGTACACAAAATATAGTCATGAATATGTTTCAATCATCCCCATGGACCGGATTTGTCAAGTTAGAGTGTGCAACCCTACCTGCCAGTTCGAATGTAGGGAAACAGCTTATTGAACATTCCCATTAAAACGTTTTTGTTGGGTTTAACGTCACCCCGACAAAGATATATATTACGACTTTACAGCTTTTCATGGCGGCAAAAAACGGGCATTATTTCATCACGGGCGGCCACATGGAGGGCTTCCCTACATGAATAATTCTACACCCTCGAGGCTCCGAGACTCCAAACCGATCGGCTAGGGAAAAGTGATTCGAAGTCAGCGACCTTAACCACTTGGCCATGGAGGCCTTTCATTAGGAAATAAAGGGATACTAACAAATTTCTCCTAAATTAAATGCAAAAATGGAATATTAACGTCTAGCTATAAAAAGTATCAACAATCTGAATTGCATACAAGTCGAGCTTACAATTACTTTAACCATTTACTTGAACTGCCGGTATTGCTATTCTGAACACTGTGTCTTTTATTTATAATTGTTTAACAGCAAGTTACAAATTGTGTCCTAACAGAGTATGTTTATAGTGCTGATTCACGTTTAAACAAAAGAACATGCTTAATATTCAGATTATTTGGTAAATACATGTATTATGAATAAAATCATTAAAGTCTGCAAGAGAAGTGTCTAGTTTAAGTCTAAATCTACTACTCTTTGATCAGTGCCAGTGACGCACTACTTTTTTAAAACTACGATATTCCAGTCCGTTTGGGACAACGTGTTTATTAATTTGAACCCTGAGACAGTTGGCGCCAAACAATAGACTGCGACATTATAACATGGCTAGTGTCACATTCATTATCAGTTTTGCCAAATGTACAATGCAGACACTTTTTATTCCTTTTGTTGTTTTTAAAGTAAGTGTAGATCTATGTATACTTCTCCTTTTTCGACATACAAACAACACATTTTGTATTATAGATTTTAATTAGGGTTTGCGTGAATACCACCCAAAGTATCAAGCATCAACATAACATAGTGAAAACGAAGTACCGGTAATCTGTTTATTAATTTATAACATCCATCTTATTTTGTAATATAGCATTTTCTGTCCACCATACCTTTATTTTGTCACTGGTTAACAGACAGAAATATCTGTTTTACTATGCGAGATAAAATTATTCATATGCCGTCAAATACTGTTATTTTTTATTAAAATCTTTTTCTGGAGAACCTTTAATATTACTTTGGATATATATATAGGGTAGTGTGCCCCCTCCTCCTCCCTCCCCCCCCCCCCCACACGCACGCGCACAGACAACAAACGGGGGGGGGGGACTTAGACTTGGATATAGAGTCCATACGTCTGTCCGTCCGAATTTGTGTCGTGCATATCTCGAAAAGCATTTGACCCAGGTTAACCAAACCTCACAGGATTGTCATTCAGCATAAGAAGTTGTGCACCTGGTGTTGGGATTTTGCATGCCAGGCCAGAGTTATGGCTCAAAAATATGCATAAAAAGGGCCTAAAAGTTTGTGTCTCGTGAATCTCAAAAAGTATTTGACCTAGGATTATGAAACATTATAGGAGTATTATTCAGCGTATGAAGTTGTACGTCTGGGTATATTTTTTTTGAGATTTCACTCAGCCAGACAAGAGTTAGACCCTTGACTAAGTCAAAAATATGCATAAGTGTTTGTGTCGCACGTGTCGTGAAACAAATTTGACCTAGGGTCATGAAATATAATAGGAATATTCAGCATTTGAATAATTTGCACCTGAGATTTCTATGGGTCAGACCAGAATTATGGCCCTTAATTTAGTGAAATATATGCATACAGGACATACAAATTTGTATCGCATGTATCTCTAAAGGTTGGCTTAGAAACATAAAACATCAAAGGATTGTTATATAGCATGTGAAGTTGTGCATCCGATATTCTGTCTGTCATTTCGCTCAGCCGGACCACAGTAATGGTCTTTGATTTACTGAAAAATACATTTAAATTGCTTAAAAGTTTGTGCTGCATATGTCTTACAAATATTTTACCTAGAGTCATGAAACCATTTCGGAATGTTATCCAGTAGATCTATATGATTTTTGTTTTGGATTTCAGTCCGCAAGACCAGAGTGATGGCCCTTGACTTAGTCAAAATATGCATTAAAGGCTTTAAATTTGTGTCCCATGTATCTAAAAATGTATTTGACCAGGAGTCATAAAATATTAAAGGGTTGTAATTTACCACGCGCAGTTGTGCACCTGGTGTTATGATTTGGATTCACTCAGCCCAGCTAAAGTCAGGGTCCTTATCTTAGTGAAAATACACATAAAGTGCTTATATTTTGTGTTTCATATATCTTAAAAATGTTTCACCTAGAGTCATGAAACCATGTACAGTGACAGGAAGTGGGGGCACCAGTGTCCTATTGACACACATCTGGTTTTTAGTTGCGATTACACATTTTAATTTTTTCAAATTTTTTTCCGATTTTATTACTGTACCCTGATCAATTTAACAAACATAATGTGCCCTTAAAGTGTATACGTGCAACTAGGAATGTTCAATTAAAAAGAATGCTTTATCAAAATGAGGATATATTTTGCTGATTACAGGTAAAATAAGTCCTCTAACGTATTTACGTGCTTGTAATATTAGTTAACATTCAAATGAACTATATACACTTGTACGCAAGCGTAGCTTTGTCATAAAGGGCATCAGGGTTACAAAATGGCCTATATTATTGTCCTTTTTGCGCTCTATATAACGATCTTTCTATAGGTGTTTGTTGCAAATAACCTTGTACTTTTATGCAAGTTTGACGCATGCAGCTATTTTTAAACATGTTTTATGCACAATCGTGTAACCTGATATCCCTGAAAGAGATATATTTTACTGTGCTTAAAGTAGAACTGATCAAATAACTAGCAATGGAGGTGTTTAATAAAAGCGGGTGGATATTATCAAAAAGTCCTTAGGAAACATTTACACATATCAGAGAAAATGAAAAAAAGATTTTTGTTTGATATTTGCCAGGGTACAGTTGTGGTACGCGTCGCCTAAGCAGAAACCAATCTGGCAGTGTAAACCATTACAATCCCCTGCAAACGAAGTTTATTCCAGATTAGATGATATTTTTAACCGTGGCAAAACGAAAAGTATTCCTTTATATTGTCTAGGTTCACTTGAATCTTAATATGTCGTCTAAATACTGGATAGTTAGTCCCCTTAAACAGCATATAAACTCAATTATTTGAGGTAAAAAGCCTAAATGTTTAGTGTGGTTCAAAACAAGCTGGTATTTCAAAGCTGACAGTAACGATTCTTCTAGCCATTCGAGTTTCTTACAGTCCGCAGTGTCTGAGCAGTGGCGATCTGTAATAAAACAAAGTAACATATAATTAGTATTATTTCAAATTGTAATACCAGCGTCATTTGCGTTGTTAAGAATTGGCGCTTTCAGTGGCATTCAGGTTGTTAAAAATTCGCGCTTTCTATTTTGTTTTTCTTTTCTATTTAATATCTATTTAGAATTCTCACGTTGCTATATTCTCGAAAAGTAGCGAAGATAAAAGCGCCGCGAACATTACATAGTCTACGGTTTGTATTTATCATCGGTGTAACGCTATTGAGACATACTTGCGCGAACACTTTTGGGGGTCTTGTTGCTGTAATGCAACTGTCAGAGTTGTTGAATTTCTAATTGCCAGGAACTGCTACCGGGTCTTTGTTATTCCTGCTTAATTATTTTGTGTTCTGGTGACAATTCTTATTTATAACTTTCTTATCTTGATACACGTAGATTTGTGGACAACTATTAATGAAAGTAACCATTATTTTTATGTCACAACTACTATTTTACAGCCGTGGCCTTTATCACAAAATGGGCTGTATTCAATTTTGAAATACATTTTTTATTAGGTTGGGAGTTACAACAATACAACCTAGGTTATATTGTAGAAGTTTCCAGCTTTTAATGGCTAAGGAAAATCCAAAGTGCCACTCCGAACATTTTTCTGTGGCTTTACGTCATGTTTTCGTAATTGTAGAGAGAGAAAACATTGTCCACGGATGGCCAAATGTGTTTCACAAGTCAATGCCACACGCAGCATAAAACTCATACGACAAATTGTTTATCAAATAATTATTTTTGTTTAGCTATCATATCTTATCAACTTGCCTTGTTTTCTTTTGTTTATAATACATCTTTTTCGGCAAATATGTTTTTTAGAGTAAGAAGTCTTTGTATTCTTACCTGAACAGAACAAAATTACAGCGAGCAGAAGAGATAACTCTGCTTGCGTAAGATTAAGCGACATTAGTTTTTGCGTTAGTTTCTTCCCCTTATTTCGCATAACTGTTATGACAGAATTTTCCGTTTTCCTTGTATATATTGTACAATCTTCGGAACCTGCTGTCTTAAGTCTGACCTCTTCGAACATCACAGACATTTCAATTACCGCTGTCTTGATCTGTTCGTGTTGAACCTCACGACCAAGGGAGGTAAAATCTTTAAGTTGTTTTGCAAAAGTTGTTGCGAACAAAATGCCATTCCGAATGAAGAAACTGCCGTCAGCCTCTAAACTCGGCTCATTGTTCAGCTGATTGTTCTGAAAAAATAATTTTGCAATCAAATGCATCCGCAAAATGTCGTACTAGACAGTCAGAAGATATATTGCTTTGTTTGCAGAAAACAACTAAGGTTACATATAGTTTAATCTTTACTTGCGAGTCAGTCTGAACTAAATCGGGTCATTAATGTGTGCTATAGACAAGCTGGTTCTTACGGACGGACACTTCCATCGCTATATGCCCGGGGACTTAAAAACGATTTTAGTGGAATATTATCTGTATTGTAATGTTCGGCCGTTTTGTGAATCTAAACGTTCGGTTTTTTTTTTGTGTTTTTTTTTTTTTTTTTTTTTTTTTTTCTATTGCTTTATTTGTTGATTTTTGGGGATATCTTAGTTAGCATAAAAAGCAACATGTTCATGCTAAACTTTTTAACTTTGTTTTTTGAAAAAAAAAAAAATAAAATTGTAATTTTGCCCAATGTTTACAAAGGGAAAAATACCGAAAATTTGACGTTTTTAAACGTTTGTTTTAAAACCAAAAATATCCTTCAACTATCCTTGTAGTCCATTACAATCTACTGATGCATAATTTATATTTGGATCTTGCAAAATAAAACAGCGAAGAAGTTCTTAATCTTTACAAAACCTTAGATGACAATAGAAACACTGTTATAGTTATTGCCGTTTTATGCATTAATATATAGTACATGTATGCACATTAGTGCATCATTTAAAGTTATCTTTCAAGTATCTCCGTTTAACGGATTTGTACTGAAATTAAAGAATATATCAAAATGTTGGTTTGTATCTTTTATTTTACATTTGAAATTTCAGCACTTTGATTTGGAAAAATTCGAGCAAGTTGGTTTTATTTCACTGCAGACCTATGAATATTTGGATAAAAATTGCATAAATAAGTACTATATTAGAGTATGTGTACAGTGCATTCAAAGTCATTGCTGAATATATTCCGCGGAAGGACACTCCAAATATGAAAATGTATCATACAGGGGTACTAGATCTTCGAAACATTTAATTGCCAATCTGCATGCACGAAAGTTAACCTTGATCACACACATTTTAAACTTCTGTCACAAAACTGCGAACGCGTACCTTTTTAAAATCTTTTTTTTCTTCGAAACTACATTTGTAATGTTGCCAAGTTAGTCACTTTGAGCGAGAAGAAACTGCTCAAGTGTCTACATGTGTTTTTGAAGCTTATTTACTTTTCTTGTAACACCTGTTTCCTAACAAATGTTGTGTTTAGAACTTGTCATTTAAACTTAAGGAGTAACTAATTTAAATACGAACAATACTGGCAGTCATTTTGAAAATGCGATTGGAATAAAGAAAATAAAAAACATTGCGATAGTATCAACCGAAATAAAGATACATGTATAGTCAACACGTTACCAAAATTTAATTCTTTGGTTATTATATATACATGATACAGCTGCTTTAATTTATCCTGTTTAAATAAATGTGTACTAGTCTAAGAGCAGAAATTCGATTTCCAAAGGTAACACTTAGTGGGAGACACATGCACATTTCCAAGGAAAGATAATGTAAGATTATTTAAGTAACTGTCTTAGACTTTTTTAGAGCAGAGTCTTATGTATTAACATTGTAATATTATTCTATTTGACATGATTTTATGAAACTAAGATTATAAATCATGTCGCTTTTTGAATAAGCTTGACAGAAAAGTAGACTAGTAATATTACTTACATGGTTGCTGCAGGCTTTTGCGAAAGCGGAATAAACCGTTAATATAAGGTCATCATGATGTAGGGCCTTGGTCACCAGTGTTGGTTTCAGGCCTCTGTGGTCTGCCTTAGACCATCTTCCCATCTTCACAGCTACAGTTAAAACATGAAATTTCACAATAACACCAAATTAATTTAAATGGATTTCATTTTACAGATATTATGCAAAAGGATGCGAAGTGAATTCATGGTGACTATAGTTGTACGAAGGTTGTTAGAAGTTATTTGTACACCGGAGCAAAACGTTCCATTTACATCTGTTTGCAGTTAGTTTGACAATCATTCAGAATGTATGAGAAAATGACATAGTTCGTTAAATTTCAAATATTTCGTATTTAAAAATGAAATCACAATCTATCAGCATTTAAGGTTTAAGGTACTTAAGATAGGAGCTTTAGACTAATTTCTGTCAATATTAAGACTTTATTTATTTCATGCGCATTTCCATTTGCATTCTGATGGTTTCTTTGCATTGTAGTTTTTAGACAATAGCAATGAAGGGTGATGCTAAACAGGTAATTCATACGTAACGACAGACGTTTATAATCAAGCCCTTTTAAATGTACCAAGCTTTATTACAAATGCTTAAAAACGGTCAACAAACAGAGAAATGAAATGGTCACCTTTGTAGTATGTTTTTGTTTAAGTAAACCAGTTAAAGTACGACATTTCCAGTAGTGTATTGTTTATTATACCGGTTACAGTTAAAGTATGACATTTACAGTAGTGTATTTGCCTTTTATGATGTGTTTTCATTAGCTCACCTGAGTCAAAGGCTCAAGGTGAGCTTTTGTGACCGCTTAATGTCCGTCGTGCGTCGTGCGTCCGTCAACATTTTATAAAAAGACTTTCTTCTTCAAAACTACTGGGCAGATTTATACCAAACTTCACAGGACTGATTCTTGGATGCTCCCTTTCAAAATTGCCCAAAGAATTAAAATCCATTCAGAACTGTGGTTAAAAATCTTATTCTCAGAAGCTGTTAGCTGGATTTCAAAAATATTTTGTAAAAATGATCTCTAGGTGACCTTTTCGATAAAAAATACATGGCCGCCAGGGGGCTTATTTTCCCTATATGGCTATATTGTAAATTTCAAAATACGTCTTCTTCAAGACCACTGGGCAGATTTACACCAAACTTTCCTGAAATAATACTTGGATGGCCCCCTTTCAAATTGCCCAAAGAATTAAAATCTATTCAGAACTGTGGTTGTTATGGCAACCGAAAGGAAAATCTTTAAAAGTCTTCTTCTCAGAAACTGTCAGCCGGATTTCAAATTTTTTTTGTAGAAATAATCTCTAGATGACCTTCAACCAAAACTGCTTAAGCCCTTTCTATTTCGGTAAAAAACATGGCCGCCAGGGTACGGGGCTTATTTTCACTATATGGCTATATTGTAAATTTCAAACATCTTCTTCTTCAAGACCACTGGGCAGATTTACACCAAACTTCTCTGAAATAATCTTTGGGTGGCCCCTTTTCAAAATTGGCCAAAGAGTTAAAATCCATTTAGAACTGCAGTTACCATGGCAACCGAAAGGAAAATATTTAAAAATCTTCCTCTCAGAAACTGTTAGCCGCATTTCAAAAATGTTTTGTAGAAATGATCTCTAGGTGACTTTCCACCAAAATTGCTTAAGCCATTTTATTTCTGTAAAAAAAAAAATGGCCACCAGGGGACGGGGCTTATTTTCCGTATATGGCTATATTGTAATTTTCAAAAATCATCTTCTTCAAGACTACTGGGGAGATTTACACCAAACATCACTGGAATGATCCTTGAGTGGCCCCCTTTGAAAATTGCCCAAAGAATTAAAGTCCATTTACAACTGTGATTGCCATGGCAACCAAAAGGAAAATTTCTTCTCAGAAACTGTTAGCCGGATTTTAAAAACATTTTGTAGAAATAATCTCTAGGTGACTTTCCACCAAAACGTGGACAAATTTACACCAAACGTCACTGGAATGATCCTTGAATGGCCCCCTTTCAAAATTGCCCGAAGAATAAAATTCCATTCAGAACTGTGGTTGCCGTGGCAACCGAAAGGAACATCTTTAGAAATCTTCTTCCCTATATGGCTATATTGTAAATTTCAAAAATCTTCTTCTTCAAGACCACTGGGCAGATTTACACCAAACGTCACTTGCGTGATCCTTGAATGACCCCCTTTCAAAATTGCTCAAATAATTAAAATCCATTCAGAACTGTGGCTGCCATGGCAACCGAAAGGAAAATATTTAAAACTCTTCTTCTCAGAAACTGTTAGCCGGATTTCAAAAATATTTTGTAGAAATGATCTGTAGGTGACTTTCCACCAGAACGTGCTTAAGCCCTTCTATATCGGTAAAAAAAAAAACATGGCCGCCAGGGGACTGGGCTTATTTTCCCTTTATTGGCTATATAGTAAATTTCAAAAATCTTCTTCTTCAAGACCACTGGGCAGATTTACACCAAACGTCACTTGAACGATCCTTGAGTGGACCCCTTTTAAAATTGCCCAAGGAATTAAAAAGCATTTAGAACTGCGGTTGCTTTGGCAACAGAAAGGAAAATCTTTAAAAATCTTCTTCTCAGAAACTGTCAGCAGTATTGCAAAAATTTTAATGCCACGCCCCAGGGTCACTTTGTTTTTATATGAGTTATATAGGAAAATACTTCAAATATTATCTGATCATATTTCCTAGCCTGTTTAATTATAATTACCTGGTGATCCTAAAAAATTAGGGCTCGTTTGACTGTGACATTGACCTACTTCCTTGTTTTTTAAGATTCAGCCTTGATATTTGAATGACATATACAGTTTTGCACACCGATCCTAACACTGACTTTCAGTGACCTAGTATGTGACCGACTGACCTACTTTCTTAATATTTTAGCATCAGTTTGAAACATGTAGCTCATATTACTCAGGTGAGCGGTCCAGGGTCATCATAGCCCTTTTGTTCAAATTGTTTGTTATACCGGTTACAATTAAAGTATAAAATTTGCAGTGGCGTATTTGCCTTTATAGTATAGATTTATGTACGAACAAGTTACGTGTATTACTTCCTTTATGTCCTAAGATCAGTTTCGGGAATTATGGACTATTGCGAATTAGTCTATTCATAATTTTCTTTAGATGCTGCATGTTTAGACCGTGTACAGTGGACTACTTTGTCTTCTGGTTTCTGACTGCCTGACTGAAGTAAACTTTCCTCATGTAGTTTAAGGGTTTGTCGAAATCGCTTTTTACATAACTTTGTCTTTTCTGCGAGCAAAAAGGTTGGATGGGTCGTCATTAATACACTGCGAACGAACGAATGAACGAATACGAGTACATCATTGACAGGTATCAGGTAATGCTGCAGTTGAGGAAATTTGTTCCACGGTATTACTTCATTAACTTTCTGAATCTGTTTATAGTGACATAATTATATAAATCTCAGTAGGGTATTAACAATTTAAGTAAAATATTTTGTTGATAAACGTAGTTTTTTTTTATATAGCAATTATAGCAATATTGTGTTTCAACATAAATAAATTACTAAATTACTAAACTGTATAAATTTCCATTCTAAAAACGCATTTTGTCTGCTCAAGTTAAACCTAATAACATCGTTTATTTTATAGTGCATTAAAGTAAAAATAAATGCACTTTAATAGTGCACAAATTTGGAAAACTGATTGTATCAAACTAGACGTGAAACCCGAAACCGGTGACCTAGATGATTTTGCCCACCGATATTTTGTGCGTAAGTGCACGAAGGGCCATACAAACTATTTCGTACATGTAGAAGGCTGTTGAAACCGTAGGACCGTTAACATTTTTACTGTAAATAACTTGTAACACTTATTTGCTGTCGTTACTCCGGAAGTGCAGTAAAAGTAACTACATTCGAACGATATAAGCAGTTGAACTTCTCTCAGTTTCGTAAAGTATATGTAATTACCTTCATAAGACATCCCGACATCAAAACACCGCTGCATCCTGCAAAACCTGCATCTATTTCTGTTGGATTGCAATATCAAGCATTTACTTGGATTTTTGCATTGCCTGTATTGCTTATTTCCACGTATCGTCCGAAAGAAAAATCCCTGTTAAAGAAATGAGATCTATATTCTTTGTTTGTTTAAACGTGTTTACACATGGATTTTATGTTAGAGGGGGGGGGGGGGGGCGGTGAGGAGTTCTAAATTATTTCTGGTAAGAAGGTGGCATGGGCGAAACCAAGGCAGGGTTAGTGCTTTATTGCTTTCCTCTGATGATAGCTGGTTAGTCCGTTTGCTATATGTTCATAGGTAAGGTGTGATTATGTTCAAAGTAAAATTAGTCCACCGTTTGCTATATCTTCACAGGTAAATAGTATTTTCACAGTCCATAGGGCTCACATTCTATATTTTCACAGGTAACTGCAGCTTGATACATTTGGTCAGGTAGTTTGTCCAACAACTGCAATAACGATTGTTTTGTTTGCAAATCGCTGGAACGTAAATTGTCAGGTATAAGTCTCTTACACTTAAGTTATTTCTTATTCTTTAAAACCATTTCTTTTATGCAGCTATTTAAGTTTTAACTTGCCGGCGAATACTATATAGTAACTAGGGTAGTCTTACCTTGCACCCTTCACAACACAAAACACCGTAGTGAATCCCAGTGCCATTATCACCACATACACGGCACGGGTAAAGAGCAGGGACACCTAAACAAGAAAAGAGACGGTGAATATCGTAAATATTATTTTCATTGTTTTGCTGGGGAACTCGTCAAAATCCGTCTGTTATTATTAGCATGCGCGGATCCAGCCAATGTTCTCAGAGGGTGTCCGATCGCGCCCTTACTATACAATATACTTCTTATTTTCACATTCTTATGAGCTAACATGTTACATTTGGGAAATATAATAAAATTAAGGTTTCTTACAGGAAAAAATTCTTTGCTTCTTTGAGATAATTAACATAAATATGAATTATGTTGGGCCGTATGTAGCTGCCGCCACATACCCTTTTTATATGGTCCTAATGATGCCTTTTCGAAATAACATTTTTTTTCCTTCTCTTCTCTCCTTGTTTTAGGATTTTCCGGGGGACCCCCCACCCCCACCCCTTTTGGATCCGCGCATGATTATGGTTACGCATTTGCGAGTGTCTTTTAAGACGATTGCAAGCTGCTCGGACGACAGACATTTCGAGGGGCTCATCTTAACATTATTTAATCATATTATATACGGTCGGAAAAACTCGCCTATTGTGGTGATAGGGCCTTGCTAATTATGCACCCACTTTGCTTTGAAGTATCATATATTTGCCTGTCCATTTAAGAGAAATTTGTGTCGCACCTATTTCCAAAAGTATACTAACGTCATGAAACTTTATACGAGTTGAACAGAAGTTGTGTTGTTAAGCTCATCGGATCGTAAACTGTGGCGATCGCCCTGTTTTCGTCGTCAACTTCGTATAACATAACGCCACAACGAGGCTCGTGTCATATACGACTTATTTACAGTAACATACACATTTATATTATTCGCCCCCAGATATTCTTGACAGGTTAAAGTTACACCAGTGATGTTACAGACGCCGTCAGTCATTTACAATTTTACTTTCAACTCTAGAGATCCAACATTTGACTCAACCGTAATGAAAATTTGACAAAGTGTTAACTGGATCAGTTTGGCTCTAAAACAAAGTCACAATATTTGGTCAATAATAGAAAACCCTTGATATCATTTTTGAGGCTATATTTTTCTATGAACTAACCTTGTGATCTAGATTTTAATCCCAGAAAACCCTGTTCCCAATCTAATTAAAGTTTATAAAGACAGATATCTTAACAAGGTTTCATATAGATCAAGTGGGAAATATGGAATCTAAGGTGTTAACATATTTTCTTGCGAATTGATCAAGCGGCCTAAATTTCTTTTGATACATTCTAACCAAGCTTCATTAGGACAAAATTGAGACCTCAAGATTGACGACACACGGATAGACAAAGACAAATATATCAGCACTCTAACCTCAAAGTGGAGGCCAAACCACATTCGCCGTTATAGATGTGCTTTTCCTACTGCACATTCTATATGATGAACTGCTTTAAATATCTATCGCCCTAGCAGTTCACACTAGTCATCGCTCTCATTCCTAAATGTCTATCAAAATCACAAAAAAAGTTAGTTTATCTACTAATTAATAACATGTAGATAGAATATGAGAATAGTTATACGAAATGTTTAGACTTTTATTTTCTTTTGTTTTGTTTTGATTTGATTTGATTTATTCGTGATAATGTATGTCATACAATAAGTTACATAAAACATAGTATCATGTTTACACAAATTTGATATCACAGTTCATTACAAACTCTATAATTTGTTTCGTGATCCTAGGCCCAAGCGTTCTCAAGTTATCGTCCCGAATCGGTTAAACTGTTCCGGATCAATGTGACCTTGACCTTTAATCTACTGACCTCAAAATCAATAGGAGTCATCTGCTGGTCATGACCAATCTCCCTGTAAACTTTCATGATCCTAAGCCTTCTTGAGTTATTATCCAGACACCGACTGGTCTACGGAAGGACCGACCGACCGACATCAGCAAAACACTGTACCTCACCTTCTTCGAAGGGGACATAATAATAACGGAAGATCTCACAGACTACAAACAATGACTGCTATAAATAATATACACAAATTATTATGATTACTATGATTACGATTATTATGATGACACAAATTGTGCATATTTTGTGACATATATATCGCAAGATGACCCATAAATGGTTTACAACTTATTTCCAATGGGATCCTTTTGACAGAGTGTCAATGATCTAACATAAGCGTTATTAGTAAGCAAATTACTACTGTTGTAATGTACAAAGCAATTGTCACCAGTTAAGTTCAAAATTACATGTATCTCATAACTATGATCATTATAATATGAAGTATCACAGGACAAATCATATTATAAAAATAATGTAATGTTAAATCTGATGTTTCTTTCTGTTTCATAGAATTTATCAGATAAGATTTTTTTTGTTGTTGTTATGGTTTTACATACAATTTTCTATTGTTTCTAATCTTATGTGGCATACTGTTCCAGTCTAAAATTGCATTATGAAAAAAGTAGAAGAACAACCATCAACCGGAGATACACGACAGTAACTACATGTAGCAATAGTCCTAGTTCCATAAGAATGAGTTTATGTTGTCAATTCAAAATGCTCTCCTAAGTAAGACCTTTATTGTTAAAGTTTTTGTACAAATAATTAAGACTTAACTGTCTAACTCTATTTTTCATATTTAACAAACCAATGTTACTGAAGTCATATGTGGTACTAAACAGAAAATTGAGAGTATATTGTATGACCATTTCAATCTGTTGAAAAACTTCTAAATTTTGATAAGTCACGTTTTGTTCCAGATAAAATATTAGGTTATACCGACATGTAAAGACAATTTATTACAATTTGTTAAATATCTACTAACCATTTACTACAGCTATAAAGCGCTTTACCTAAAACATTACTCATGATATTTGGGTCTCTGTGAGAGAATAGGATGGCACTGTCGTCTGCATACAAAATGAGTTTTCATTTGTCACTTATACTGATGCTCGTATCATTTACATAACACATAATTAGTAGAGTTATGAAAAAATAAACAAACTTTTATATCACAGTTATTTAAAAACCTCAAATGTAAATAATTGGTTATCATCACCATGAGTACAAAACATTCTATGATTGTTAAATAGTTAAAGAAAGCAGCGAACCGTATACTTTTAATTTAGACGTAAAAAGAAGATTAATACATCAATGGGATTACTGTCGTGTATCAATATAAAGAATTACAAGATCAAAGTTATTTTTCCCTTTCACCGTTAAATAAATATAAACACACAGACTTCAGGACATTTCTAACTACTAACACGTGTCTTCATTAAGTTTCATTAAGAAGGCAGCAATCAAACACAGTGAAATAAGTTCAACTAAGCTAATTAAAAATCTGCGGCAAAACTATTAAAACAAAAAAATGAAATGTATGTACCTGCAGACATTGTTCCTTTAATTCAAGTATTTCAAATGTAGTCCAACAAATAGCACAGATGTATGATTGTGCTAGTTTACGACGAATGCGGCACATTTAAACAAACCTTGCGATATATAGTCATGAACCGGGTGTACGCAATATAAATTACATTATTTAGTAACTTGACGAGTGCTCCTTAGTTAACCTGAAGATTAATCCCTAGATATTTCTTACTTATCCTGACAAGTGATCCTTAGTTAAACCTTAGTTAACCTGACAAGTGATCCTCAGTTAATTCTTAATTAACTGGAGAAGTGATCTTAAGTTAAATTGACAAGCGATCCTAAGTTAAACTTTAGTTAACCTGACAAGTGATCCTCAGTTAATTCTTAATTAACTGGACAAGTGATCTTAAGTTAAATTGACAAGCGATCCTAAGTTAAACCTTAGTTAACCTGACAATTGATCCTCAGTTAATTCTTAATTAACTGAACTAGTGATCTTAAGTTAAATTGACAAGCGATCCTTACTTAAATTGACAAGACTAGTAATTCTTAGTTAAACCGTATACATTTATTCCACCAGCTAGAATATTAAAAACTAAAACTAAAATTTTGCCATCGTGTCATTATACTGTAATTAAATATACATTTAAATGGTGTTTACATTAACGCTCAGTAAAACAAATATCTTATGTACGCACACCACTGACGAAAACTCATTAATTGTTTTTGCCTTACATGCAATTATAGAAGAAGAAGAGGAATATTTTATAAGACTCTAAACCTAACAGTTTCTGGTCTATAACAATATGCAATCATATATACAAATATAAATGAATTTATGATTAATTATCTATATACATGAGCGCGGATCAACATCTGGTTAGAATCTATCCTTATCTTTGAACACTTTCTCCTACACATACAGTAACTAAGCACATAACATGATGATATGAGGAATAAACTATATAATACTAATGTAGTTCATTAATGATATTGTCCGAGCAGATTTATACTGCACCAACAAAACTTCTCCAGTGTTCAGCAATGTACGTACTTATTCCGATGTGTACAGTATTGATATATTGCTTAAAACCTTTTTTAAAACACTTGTAAATGAGACTAGCTTCTCGGTTTCAACATTACGAAGCTTAGAAGAACGGAGTAAATGTTTGCCGCTAGTCGGAATATGAACGGAAATTAATGGGTGCGAGGTAAATCTGCTCGCACAAATATAGATTTACTGGTACGTTAGTGCATATTTATATTTCGAATTATTTCAACCCAGCTGGCCACCCCTAGTGTTTAACGAACAAAAACGTATGCGCAAGAACAATTAAAGGCCGATTCACAACCACGGACCGCAGTCGGCTGTGACTCCTTATTTCATTGACTGAGATTAATTACCATATTTCGAAACTGTACTACGATAGTGTGATGTAAATATAATTGGGTGACCAATCGATGGCAAAGTAAAGCGGTGACCCAGTTACCTGGCCACGATTTGGACCATGTAGAAACGGAATTATTGAGAACAGGTAAACTTGCATATTGTTACATGTTATACATGGGATTTTTTTAAACATTAAGTAATTAGGTCAAACATTATGTTGTATTTGTTAAATTTCGTTAAGATTTTGATTTGTTAGATTTGATTAAAAGAGGTGTACTTATATGGTCACAGTCAGTAACATGTATTATAACCACTGAGTGTCAAGTTTGGTTACTAATGGTGACATATCTGGTATCTTCCAAGCATATAACATGAAGGTTTCTGAATATACTTGACTATGTGTACCTAGATTGCTTGTCTTAGAGTGCTTTCTAATTTAAATTGCTCTCTCACTAGACTTGCTGCGCAACCTGACTTGCTGACTTGGAAGATTACTCCTCCGAATTAACATGCTCCTTTTACTGGACTTGCTGCGAAACTACTTGCTGACTTGGAAGACTATACTCCTCCGAATTGGACTTGCTCCGATTACTGACTTGCTGCACAACTGGACTGTGCCCTTTGAAACTTATTCTTCAAATTGGACTATTCCTTTTACTGGACTTGTTGCGCAACCTGGACTTGCTGCATTGGAAGACTTATTCTTCCGAATTGATTGCTCTTTAATGACTTGTTGCCAAACCTGGACTTGCTGCATTGGAAGACTTAACTCTTTTGAATTAAACGTTCACTTTCACTGGACTTGTCACTTGGAAGATAACATCTTTCGAATTGGACTTTACTAATGGACTTGTTGCCATACTGTGCTATTGCACTGATAAAATTAATCATCCGAATTGTTGTCTTTACGACTTGCTGCGCAACCTGGACTTGCTGCACTTGGAAGACTTACTCTTCCGAATTGGACTTGCTGCGCAACCTGGACATGCTGCGCTTTGGAGACGTACTCCTCTAACTGAAACTCTTAAGTTTCGTTAGTGACAATACTGGAGGTTTCTTTCTAAACCTTATTTTTTTCCCTCTTTTTTTTATTTCTATTCCATTTCAAGTATAAATACAAAACGCGCGAACCGGATAGAGAGACGCCATTGCGACGTCACGCGAACAAAAATAGCATACACAAAATGGCGGCAAATTGTGTTTGTTTTATACAAATAAATTGATATTTTTGACAGCTGGATTGAACTATACATCTTACAAACAGTACATCTATAACATTAGTATAAACATTCAATAACATAATTGGTATGTCTACAATAGGATACCATCAAGACAACAAGATTGTTCACAATGTTCTAGTGCACATTTTAAATTTTTAAACTATATATATATCTTGCTATGTATTACAGATAAACCTTGAAAGGCGAACTGCAGAGAAAGACTACAGTAAGTATTGTTATCAGTAGGTCTAAAGAACCATAATAATTTGTAGTTATTAATATTGCCATTGATTATTTTCAAAACTATTTACAAAAGTATAAGGCATTTTCAATATGCAGTTGGAAGATCCTGTAATATTACTATATACAATATGTAAACATGTATGTACATGACATTTCAAACATTATAACAGTACGTAACTTTATGTTCTAAATCAGGATGGTATACACATACTGTTGCACTATATGACCTGATACAAATAATTATACACAATTTGTTTGTCTAAAGAATTATAAACTATAAACTTGTCGGTATTGACATGGCATTAGTGCTGAACATTTTGTAATGTATTTCTCAGACGAAAAGCATGATAGACAAACTGACTCAGTTTCTTAATAGTATTTCTGTCTGTACTTTCCATAAGCTCCGTAAACTTCATGACAATAGGATTTCGGTAAAAAAGTACATTTATATTGTGTTCTTGGTGAACGCCAAGAAGAAGAAGATATTGTGTTCTTAACTGTTGATATGCAGGGCGTATGAGGATGAAATGGTATTCATCCTCTAAATCTAAAGAATTGCAGATTGTACTGTAAGGTTGGTGCCTTTCAGTCCTGTTTTGTCCATAACGACCAGATTCAATTCTTAGATTGTGTGATGCTACTCTCAGCCTGGACAGAGGAATCTGAATTTTACAAGGTAACTATTTTAAATATGTTTCCAATATAAATTTTTTCTTAAAATGCATTAACTACTAAGACTACTAGAATTAGCAATTTCATTATTCCATTGCTGTACAAAAATATCCAAGACCCTCTGTTTAAGTAACATAGGGAAGTGGTTTAAATCAACAGAGTTAGGACTGAGCCATACATGTGAAAACCCATAACTGTTTTGTAATGTTTTTACACTGTTATTTAGTTGTGCTTGCACCACTAACGCATTATATAGTGTAGAACTTTGGAACAAAGTGACACCTATATTTAAGACTAACTATCATTGGTCGATTTTGACCAATGAAAACACTTGTTACATTACAGTCTAAGGTATAGTATAATATTATGTCTCATGATATGTGTCTGCTATCATCGACCCACTTCTGCTATTATCGACCCCTAGAGGTTTTTTGAAGAAATATCTTTGAAAACACTGAAAATCAAGTATAATATTATTATTAAGTAAATTTTCAACTACCTTTTATTATTATGATTGCAATTTGAAACTATGCAACTGAGCATATAAACAAACCATTACTTTACTATGATTTCATCGAAAATGTTACTTCATATGTGTTTTCCTGGTCTTTCATACTATCAAAGATTCATATTTGGTCTTTTGACTGACAATATGTACATATTAGATATAGTTATTTCTAATCTAACATTAGCCACGCACATGAGATAAATAATTAAAACACTCAAACAAAGTTGATTATCCATATTCTCTACAGTCTTAACAACGTATGTTAACATTTTATACATTTAAACTTTTTGTAAGTCTTCTGGACTCAACAGCTGAAGTTCATCCGCGTTTAAAAAATCGTCTTGGATCATTCAAGAGACTCTGGTAATCGGGAACCTCATTTTTGAGGTAGGTAAAAAGACCGTAGAACTACTCACTAACGGCAGCCCTTTCATGGCCCAAAGCCATCGGTTTTCTAAGTGAAACCTCTGGATGTCTCCCATAAAATTTAGAAAGCCAGTCCTTCCCAGGAAGATTATTTACAAATGGAGTTTTTCTTCCACCAATGTCTGCTGATGTCAGAGTAGGTTTCTTGCCTGGTCTTTTTGGATTTTCTGGGACCCTACCACTGACTTTATCAAGCAAGGTTGATTTTGGCACACCATAAGCCTTTGCTGCTGCTTTCCTGCTCATAGACCCCGACTTGACCATTTGTATTGCCATAGCCATCTGCTCTGACTCGTATTGAACACGTTTTCTTTTGACATGGAGTTGGGCAGACATACCTATAAAACAAGCATTAAGACCAAGGTAAGTATTTAAAGTCGTTAAAGGGTTACATATTTATTAAACTTCATTACATATATGATTTTACATGCTTATGGGAGTAATAAGCTTGAGCAATATTGCGTGATAAGAATAAGTCACGGGTGATAAAAGTAGATGACAACGATATTTATCAGGTATGGAGAAGATGACAACAAAATTTACACTGCACGGAAATAGTTTATACTATGCTTATAGTCTTGAAAGCTAAATATTTTACAGTTGTGAGAAAAAGATCAACTAAAAATGTGCATTAAGTGCTTTTCTCAAGGCAACTAGAAATTACATAAATTTAATTAGTGGGTGTCGATAATAGCAGAAGTTCATATTTTTAATCTGCTATTATCGACCCCCACATAATCTTTCCAGGAGTTGCAAGAGACTACAAAAATGGCTGTCAGGAATGGGTTCACTATGTATACAGTAGGATTAAATATAGAATTAATCTGATTGCATTCATAAAAACAGTACATTTGATGTAACAGAAAGATACCTACCTTAACGGACGATGTAGGATGGGCACTGAAATTTATCTCATGCAGCCGCACTGCGTGTAAACATTCAAACTGGCGCGGGAAGAAAATTTGTGGCGTAAAAATGATAGCGAATGACGTGATCGCATAATTTCTAGGAATAATTGTGATTAAGTATCAATTAAGAGAGGGTGTCGATAACAGAAGGGGGTCGACATTTGCCTTCTTTGCTCTATACGTTCTATTTTGTTTGACCTTGAGAAACCCCAGACCTCGCTTGCATAAGTATAGACCCTACAAATGCGTCGAACAACTGACATATGATTTTGGATGTTAGTGTATATTTCTTTACATTATTAAGAAGTACATTTAGGGCTTTCAGTCCCTTTCCAGCTAAATTGTCTTGGTTCAGTGCAAAGTTTCCAGCGTAATTGAAAACAGTACCCAAATTGTTAAAATTATTTATCACTTAAAGAATATTGCCTCCATAATACCATTGTTCATTAACTCTCAAATTACCATGTTTTCTGACAACAATTGTCTTTGTTTTACTTATATTTACTTCTAAACCCCATTTATCACAATATATTTTCAGCATGTCAATGTTATTTTGAAGGTCTTGTGGAGTGTTACCAAATACTACCATGTCAGCAGCAAACAGCATTAGGATAAAGTAATATCATCTTTTGTTAAGCCACTTGTTTGGTTTCTGAAGAAATAACTCTAGGTCTTCTACAAACAATGAAAATAATAGAGGGGACATTACCTCCCCTTGTTTGAGCCCAACTGCGCATTCAAAAAATCTGAAAATGTATTACAACCTTGTGGATAGCACTTCACATCATTGTTCCTAAATAATGGAACAATTACCCCTCAGACCATTGTTGTGGGAGCCAACCAGTATTTAGGAAAGCAATAAAATATCTGCAAGATAACTTGTTAAAATATCAAAGGATTCAATGAAATAATCATTAAGCAGGGCGTCCATATTACTACTTAGTGATTTAATTAGTTTTCTGAATTCTTCTATAGATCAAGTAAATCATGTTCCTCGAAACTACAGTCGTCCGGATCTAATGAACCAGTAGCGATAAAGTCTTCAGAACTTTGCTCATGAGGACAAGCCAGGTCAGATTGCATTTTGGAAAAATAATCATAGAATTCACTTAAAGATATATTGCCTTGCTTTGATTTCCTCTTGGAGAACAATTTCCAAAAATCACGTGGTTTACTATGACGCATACTATTTGTTTTACGTTTTCATTTTCGTAAATATATTTTTTTTCTTTTTAAATAGCTGTTTGTGCAATTGTTTAGCCTCACACATACTCTGTCTGTTAACATCAGATTTACATGCACTAAATCTATTCAACTCAGTATTATACCTATTTTTTGGCTATCAAACAATCATTGTTACGTGGTGGACTAGGCTGAACAATAACAGAAGCGTATGAGGGCCTATCTCCAAGAATATCTGATTCAAACTTTGGACCACCCATGGAATTTGATTAACATAATTTTCATCTAGATCCATGTTGTCTATCATGAAGGATCGCACTTTATCCTGTCACTTGCAATAAAAAGGTGCCGTATATTTTTATCGATCTACGGCACTTGATCACATGACCTTGATCTACGTCAGGTGATCGCATGACTAGCCGGACTTTGTTTTGGTCAAGCGTCGCAAAGGTCCGGATTTTGCGGCGTTCAAAACACATATTATCATGTTTAAAATGCATTTTATTACAGATTCCACTGTCCGGTGAAAAAAATGAAATAAGAATTATGTTCATTTGATTTTCGTCTGTTCTCTTTTGTAAATTAATGATAATCTCAATTGTTACACATTTTGACCCGAAGCAAGCGCCTGTAATATATGAGTACCTCGTAGTAAACGATAACAAACAGTAGTGTCTGCTGTCAATCCATACAGGAGAGATGTCCCAGGATTTAAGTCAGGGGACATTTGACGTGATTTGGAAAGATCTGTACTCGGCTCACATTGCAAATTTTACGCGCAACACTATGTCTGAAGACAAAACAACCACAATGGTAGCAGAAATGAAAAATGCTGACTTTATGACAGAGCATGGTTTTGATATTGATATGTTGTTCAATGACATGAATGAGAATAAAACAAATGAAGAAAACAATTCTGCAAATGATATTCCTGGTACTTCCCAACATTTAGAAATGCCAACAGAATCAGTAGCCCAATAAATTCCTACTGCATATACATTTTCAGGCATTTATTAATTTAAAAATTGTTACCAGAAAAGAAGAGAATTGAGATTGACTGTATAATTATATCATATAAGACTCATTCATTAAAAATATATTCAACATTATCATGTAACTAGCAGGTTGATATGATACTGTGTTCAGTAAAACATTTAAATGCAAAAATGTGATTACATGAAAAACATTGCATAGGGAATCAGGTTTCTTTTTACCGGGAAGGGAAGTGGCCTAGGTCTATGTTTTGGAAAAAAATAGCTCGGTATTTGTGCAAAGGGGAATAAAAAACCTGATGTAAAGTCAATTTTTTGGGAAAACTGCATGATTTAAAAGAAATTTTCTGAGGGGAAGCCCTATTTAGAAGGGTAAAATAACCTGGGAATACATTTGTCTTAAAGTTTGTTTCAGTGCAACTGTAAAATCCAAATACATTACATCCAGTGAACACCGTCTGGGCATTTTTGCCCCTAAAATTCTACTTCTGATATATGGAGGTAATCCCCAAGCAAAACAGTTATGTTTCCCCCCGATTCTGAATTTAAAATTCAAAATTCAGGGTGTTTGCTGTTTTAAAATAGTTTTGCTGATTTGTATATTTGTACATTTTATTAAAACAACAGTTAAATACTGTTGCGCAATCGATTAATATTTTACACAAAAATAACTTTACACAGATTTTGTAAATTTGCAAATTGTCCAAATTAAGACAATTTCCTAGAGAATTTTTCCAATTCCACTGGTGTTGGTGACATTCCCAAAATAATGGGGAAAACGTCTGACACCTGATGGTATATTTTAATGAGTGGCATAGTAATGAGTCAAAATATAGTAATATAATGAACGGTATTCAAGCGATATTTTGATATGAATGTTAAATAAATTTTCTCATTATTAGTTAATGTTTCAACTAATATCTAGTACAAAGGTCATAGTAAAATAATAGCTAAATCATCGTCCCCAACCTCCTGTTAAACCTTATTTTAATTTGCTACTTATGTGTTGGAAATCTTTTCAAAAAAAAGAATTTTTTAAAAAGATAGAAATAATTTTGCTGCTGTCTTCATTCATTTGTTAAGGTAGTGGACCTATGATTTCCAATTCCGATATTCTTTAGCTGTAATTGCATCTCCAGCAAAAGCAATAATTTTTTGGGATAGGATTTTTTTTTAATAAAATTACTGACTGTCATTACACTTAGGTCCTCTAACTTAACTACATCATATAACAAACTATAATACAAGTTCTCTTACCTATTAACTTTCTTCTTTTGATTTTCCAAAATATATCCATCTTGAAACATTCAAATTGTACTTCTTGTCGTATGAGATATTATTAATAAACACAAAATTCACAAATTTTTAAATGTACGTATCATTTTATTTCCTCAGATGGGGTGACATTCAGCTAGAAACTGGATCAGATGGCATTGAATATCTCCGACTGCAAGAACGGCAAACGAAAACAAGAACCGGAAGTAACATCCAAAAATTTTCGCAACCGCTGATGATCCCGAACGCTGTCCAGTGGAAATGTACAAATTGTACAAGACTCAAATGCCGCAAACATTTTGTGAACCAGCTCATCCTTTTTATATTGCACCTCGCACAAGCTCCCAGAAAACTGACGGTGACACCTGGTTCATGAAAATAAAGCTTGGAGAAAAAATTCTTGGCCGTTTATTGAAGATTATGGCTGCTGATGGAGGGCTCGATGAAAGTAAACGATTGACCAGTCATTCAACTCGCAAGCATCTTGTCCAGAAACTTCGTGATTTGGGAATCGCACCTATAGACATCATGCAAATTAGCGGCCACAAAAACATTCAGTCTGTAATGAATAATTACTCCTCCATGTCCTAAGAAAACCACAAGCAGTGTTCAAGAATACTTTCCACTGTAAGACCAAGTTCTGACAGGACATTATCCTCAGCCAGCTGCTCAAGTATCAGTGAGGCCTTTTTTCTTGCCATAAGCATTACTCAACCATGTCAATCTGCATCTCATTCTCAGCCATTTGTTCAGTCTGTGGCATGTGCTACTGCTAGCTCTAGAACAAGTTCTTGTACACTGCCATATGATGTGTCGCCTCCAAACCCTGAATCACGAAGTGACTATGGGATAGAAAATTTGAACATTAATAATCGCCAAGTTCGTGCACAAGAATGTCAAAGTAGGCCTAACGTACATGTACCAGTGCCAGTGGAAGTACCCCACCCATGTCCGGTTTCTTCAAATTCTGCCGAAAACTCCATTTCAGTTGTAAACGACACTGTTACTCTTTACACACAGATGAATTCACTGTTTTCTGGTAGAGTGTTAAATATCCAAAACTTCAACATGTTCATGAAATAAAGTTGGATATTAGATCTAATTATATTGACACGCTGGCCGTGACCTCGACCGTGATTTAAAACTTGTTTGAATTCATTCACGAATCTTTAAAAGCAATGATATGTTGACTGATCAATAAATTTGCAAACTGCATAACCTTTTATCAATGTTCCTGCTTACAATGCCTTTGAAGTGTTTATCTTAAAACCTGAAAAGTTATCAAATCTGAGGAATTATTTCTTCATGCGCGAAAATCATATCGCCATAATACCGTCTCATATTACGTCACAATAAAAGGGATACAACTCAGGAAGAATCTGTTAAAAGGTAGCGACCCTAAGGAACTCGAAAAAGGGTGACATGATATATAGAATAATAGGTTGGTGCCGTAGATGGAGAAAGTTCTCCGGATCGGCTCCAGAATTTATCGAGTGAGCCTACGGCTCACCCGATAAATTCTTCCGCCTTACCGGATAACTTTCTCCGTCCACGGCACTAAACCTATTATTCTCTATTTCTTCTCCGTGGTCCGGTGTTTCCCATTTGGTTTCCCATTTCTCTCCTCAGCGATGTTGCTAAATACTAAATTGTTACGCATGTACTGAGAAGTCAGATATATTAACCTATCTTGCATTTTTGATTTCTCCGCTTCCAAGAACTCAACAGCTGCTCAAGTGTGTTCATTGACTTGTTCCAACGCTAACGAATGATTATTGACACTATCTGAAACTTTATTTATTTTTTCATCATGCACTTTTATGTTGTCTTGTATATAATTCCATAGCTTTTGTCGAGCCCGCTTGCGGAAGCGAAGACATAGTTGTCCAAATGGCTGTTCGGTGTATGTGTGTGCGTGCGTGCGTCCGTCCGGATTTGTCTGTCCGGACCATAACTTTGGCATGCATGGAGCAATCTTATTTATATTTGACATGAATGTTAACCTCAGTGAGACGGAGTGTCGTGCGCAAAAGGTCAATGTCACATTTGGAGGTAAAATGTTAAATTCAATAATAACACTGTCAGGAGCATTTCTTCTTCATGCTCTTCATGCATGGAGGGATTTTAATGTAACTTGGCACAAATGCTCACAACAATGTGAAGAAGTGTCATGCGCAAGAACCAGTACCCTAGGTCTAAGGTCAATGTCACACTTAGAGGTCAAAGGTCAGATACAAGATTGAATTTGTCCGGAGCACGTCTTTTTCAAGCATGGAGGGATTTTGATGTGACTTGGCACAATTTTCACCATCATGAGACGGAGTGTCATATGCAAGAACCTAGAATTACTTCCCTTTGTTGTTACTATAAATAGCTTATATTGTAACGTTTTTATAACTGGTAGTAGGGAAAAATCAAGACCACTTTTCTGTAGTACAATATGCATGTTACATCCAATTTTGAGGTGTATTTTGACCTATTTCTTCTGGTAAGGCTTTTTGTGTTGACTTAGATTTTTTTAAAGATTTACTTCCCTTTGTTGTTTCTATAAATAACTTATATTGTAACTTTTTGCAATCATTTTTTATTTGGCAAAAATATCTGCCTCAGTGAGACAGGGTGTCATGTGCAACTCCTAGTCCTTTTGACAGCTGGCGGGCTCGACATGGTAAAATATGGAAAATTTGCTGAAATTTCTTCCGTTTTATTAAAGAATAGATAGATTCTTATTGGCCCTTGAAGACCTTTGCAAACGACTTAGTAATCTATATTCATTTAGCTGTTGTTTCATATTAACTTCAGTTTTCTAGGTGAAGAAAAAAAATAATTTTGCAGATGAGTATAGGTTTGTTTTTTCGTTACCGGAAAGGCTCGAACATTCTCGTATATTTCCGTCAATTCTTACTGAATTTAAGCTCCTTAACGGTTAAGACTGATTTCTTCTCACCCGCTGAACTACACACGTGTACGGATTTATAAATAAGTGGACGTTCCATAATATGATTTTGTTTACAGCCTCTAGTCAATTTTAAACAACTTGAGGATCGAAATTTAAAATTTCAAAAAGAGGAATTTCGAGTTTGCATCGATATTGGATCTTGCTCGAAGCTCGAAACTGGAATGTTCAGTGTTTTATTCGAACCAGCATTGAACATCGAGTCTGTCGAAAATGGGGATCTTAAGAAACTGATTTCGAGCTTGAATTACATTTTGAGAGTGTAAGAAGAAAAAACACTTAAAAGTTTCAAAACGTTGAAATTTGAGGCGGCATATTTTGGGCAAGTTAGAAGTAAAAGATCAAAATTCAAATTTTTGAAAGGATGACGTTGAATTTCGTTTACATTGAATTTCGCACAAACTCGAACTAAAAATTAAAATCAAAAGAAATCATCGAATTTCGAGGCACAATTGAAATAACAGCCAGCAGGAAGATCGAAATTCAAATATTTGGAGGGGAGCGGTGGTCTAGTGGATAATGTGTCGGCCGCTCTCTCTACCCAGGGGGCGTGGGTTCGAGCCCCATTGGGGTCACGACCATGACTTCTCATGTGACATCAGTACTAGATTTTTTTAGAAAGTTAACTCGAAAGTGGTTACAATAAGCTTGAAGCTTTCGCCACAATCAAGCTAAAACAAATAAGTATAAACTAAACTAAATATTTTGAGCTAGCATGAATTTCTAGTCAACTGGCATTTAAAAATGGTTAAAATAATGCGATTTTTAAACTGGCTCTTAATTCAATACCTGCTCGATATTCAGTTTGAAAATTGGACTTTGATTTTCGAACTTGTTCGACATTCAGTGTTAGATTTTCGAAACGTCGAGCTTGCTCGCAAATAAAATTATAATTCAAAATCGAAATCCAGTTGTTTCAAATTCAATCCAAGTTTTAAATTCGACTGCTTTGAAAATTTGAGCAGGCTTGAAATATGATACCGGAAATAATTTATTAAGATTTTTAAAAACTTGAATTTCAATATATCCGATCTTGCACGATTTTTAATCTTTGAATTATGATCTTGAGCAGATCCCAGTTTCATTGTTATATTGAAATTCAGCTTTTCAAAATTTGAAGTGTGATTTTCGAGCTGGCTTAACACTAATTGCTTGCTTGATATCTGACTTTAAAAAATATCGCGACACAACAATAAATGTGCAGTTATTTGATCACACAAAAAAAAACTATTAAAAACCTTTATTTTATAATCATGATCATCAAACAAAGTACATTTGTATTATAAAAGCGAGCTTCCATCTGATTGTAAGATAGTAGAAATTATTTTTGAAAAGTGATTGTCACGGCATGGCATATACTGTATAGTTCCAAAATGTCTTTATCTAATTAACAGATTAAATTAATTTGATTGAAATAAAAGAATGTGTTAATGCAGCTTAAACTCTCAAAAAGAGGAACAAGAAACATTATGATTATATTTTGGTTATTAGCTGTTGTTTCACGAGTAACGCTGGCATGATATTTATTCCTTCATATAACAGGGTCACTCATGGCAACATTAAAACAAAATAAAAATATTTAGTATCTAAGTCAATGAGTTCTTGTCACAGTCATCAAATTATGCATTAGCCAAATGGTATGACAACATTTAAAGTAAACTGCATCCTTATGCTCGCGAAAATGTCAAAAGATTTATACCGCTTTTAGTTATATAATTAGAAATTAATTATATTAACGTTGACAATTTTGATGTAAGCTGAGAAGTATAACTACATCTGTTTTTATAAATACATGCTGCTTTAAAAGTTCGGCTTTGATAATGTGAACTGCTTAATATATAGAAAATAAAAGCAAGACAGCTGTTACTCCATAACGCACATTGGTCTCAATATGAAAAATTAGATTACTACTGTGTGATAACGGATAAGAGGACACAATTCTTGCTATCCCCTTGTATCCACGGCCTCTTATAAAGCGACTCAGCAACGGTTTATGTTATTTTACTTATGTCTATGTATTAGGTCGCCTTATGTCTATATATGTCTTCAGTGCAATCGGTTGTGTTACATTTTCTTGTCTTTTTGGATCATAGGGTCCATCCAATACCAATGTAAATGAGTTCCGCTTGAGTCAGTGCTAGGGGTTGTGAGGGGTGTAACACGTTCCATTACTTCCAATTAACGGACTCAGTCAAACTGACTCAGCTATTATTTACTTGATTGTTTTCTGTACTTCCAAAGGCTCTTCCTACAGATCTTATTTCTTATCACAACAGCAATATTTAAGTGTTGGGTAGCGGCAATTCACTCTATAAGAAGATCATTTCGGCACATAGAACTCAACCTAGGAAAATTATAGCACATTCAATAGTTCAGGACAGGTTATGACCCAGCCCTCCTACACACACACTCATCCTCATGTGCCTAACATTGGCTAAAATAATAAGAATGGGTTGCGTGATACAAAATTATTGCAGAACATTAGTCAGCAATAATGTCTCTCATTTACAGAAACGTTTTTGCGATTAATTACGTATGGTAATCAAATATTATAGCACACTTACCAGACCGTATTACAGCAAATTGAAGCTCTTGTATTTGCATCGTATAGGATCAATGTCTTTTCCCTCTGATAAATAAATTGGATAATACTTTCAGCGAAATGAAGACACGAAAATAGATTAGGATTTTAGCAGAGAATAGACCTTTTACTTTGAATGAAATATCTACATTAAGAAAACATTTATTTGGGACATTGCAAGCGTATCGATATTGTTTGTATGTTTGTAAGTCTTTTCCCATTTAGTTTATTTGGTATACTAAGTTCATCAGTAGGTGAAAGCTGTATCGTGTACAAACTTGTTTTAAAAGTTATTACAATGACTAAAGGGAAAAAATGCATTTTTGGTCCATCGTTAGAAAGCCTGGCAGAAAATGTAAATAGGTATTTTGTGCATTACAACAGTAAAAGCATAATACTCCCTCATTTCCAAAGTAAGTACATAATATATATTCATATTATTATTGTCTTTCGGGCGTAATGTCAAATATGTTTATGAAAGATCTCTTGAAAGAGTTTAATACGTTTTGCTTTTTTAAACGAAATTGATAACGCGCATTCAATCGCCATGAATTGGTATGAATTTTTGATGTGTTACAATTGTATCAAACCAGGGTAAAAAGAAATATATCAGATGAACTGATGCAACAGTCATAGAATAAAAATAGGAAGTATTACCGGCTTGGATTCCTTTAGTGTATTCACAGACGTACACAAGAACATTAATCAAATCAAGCAGACAGAATGGAAGCATAACATGACATGGCATAAAATGCATGGCGGCATTTTAAAAAATTACTTTTTATTGCAATGTAAGCCTTTTCTCCTGTGGCTGATAGAAGCCAAATAAAATAAGAAACCACACAAAGATTATCATTGATTAATTTCAGATAAAGAGTTATGAGATTATTTGAACATAGTTTTGTCGATTCCTTTTATACTTGAACAACAGAATTATGTGTCGATACCCGGAACTGATTTTAACCCTTATGTCTTGACGCGTTGTTATCTCTATTTCATGGGAAAGGATACGTGAGTGAGTGCTGCCTAAAATGTATATCGAGACTAAAACTATTTATTATATTTTTTGTCAGTTTCACAATAAAACAGTAATTTAATAAATGGCCATACAAACATTTTTAATGTTTGAAATAAACATTCTATTGTCTGCTTACAATACTGGGTCCAAGAACGGAGAGACTATGGGCAATCACACCTTGTTGTGAATGCAAAATATTTCATGTGCTCTTTGCTTGCTGAAAAACCTACTCAGTGGCAGCAATTAAAGCACCCGCTGATAATGCTTTTTCAGTTGATGAAAATGTTGCGAATGCCTCAGACGGAATAAAGTAATCCATTAACATGATGTTTCATATAAAAGCAACATACATCAGGACAACATGCGGCAGTGAAACTGATAACTAGATGAAATGTTTCCGGCTTGGATTACCAAATAGTTTTCACAGGCAGACATTAAGATATTATTCTGACTAAATAGACATTGTGCACGCATTGCATAATGAAAAGTAAATAATAACGAAGAGCATTAAACAGAATTGATATTTCAAACACTATAATACATTTTGTAGAGACAAGAAATGGCAGTATTTACAAAGGTCACCATTCAATTAAAGAATAAATTTACGCTACTTGTCTTTGGAGCAATAGTTCGTTTCATGGACCCCTTTATGCCATTAAGGAGATTGTACACCTTAACATTTGTATGTGCGCAAACCTAACCGGAAGTTAATGTAACGATTTACGACAAACTATATGTGTCTCTATACTCATTCTTTAGAAACGAATAATTAATATGTCTCCGATCTGAAGCTTAGTGCATCTGCGGATGTCTCTAAATTACATTCTGGTACTTATAACATGTGAAAAGGTTGAGTTCTGCTCAACCCGGGGCTAGAGGGCGTAGACGGTAGCTTGCACTTCCACTACCGTCCATGAACAGGCTCAATCAAATCAACAGTTTCGTTTATGTCGTGTTGGACGATCTGTGGTTTCCCACTTTTTAGTGGTTTAATAATACTGAAATAATGAATAAAATACAAAACATTGTTGATTTCAAGTTACGTCACCGGCGTCATGAGGTTTGGGTCAGTTACCGCGCAAAAATGAAAACATTTTCTTTGAAGTACTAAATTATTAACATTTTTTAATTTCGTCTTTTTTTAACCAGCCATTATTTGTCGAAATATTTTTGAGCCTTTCTGTATCAAAATGGTCTATAGTCATACGGAATGTAAGAAAATGGATGATTGTAACTGATGTTATTGGAAATATAACTGGTTGCAAAATTACTTATTACGGCCTCTTCTAAATGAAACTTGGATAGGTTGATTCGTTATACCTACTTTTTTCTGTTTCCAAAGATAATTTGGTACTTATACTAAACCTATGCTCGAACATTGTTCATATTTCAGAAGACAATAGTGACATCTTGAACTAAATTAATGTTACCATGGAAACGAATCCCGTTAGCTATAAATCTAAATGTAAATTTCAAAGGAGCTGACACTGGTCTTTTCAATGAACACAGTTACGGCTTTTTATCTGTATTTCAACACTGTCCATGAGAACATGCAAGCACAATTATCTTTTTCATTAAAAAACGTCAGGAGTATTGCTGCAACTACTTTATGCTATGGTATTTGTTTAAACCAGGGCAAATGAAAGGAAAATATTACTTAATTTGGAAATGAAATGTTTTGAAACTACATTATATGAGAAAGATATATTCATTTAAAATATTCTAAGAAATTACGATAAAAAGCAATATATAAGCTACAGTGCAACCTCTGTAGAGCAACACCCTTTGGGAGATATAAATATTGACTGTTATATAGAGGTTATTGTTCTGGAGCGGTAAATTTGATAGTATATTTTACCTAAGGGAAATTTAGATGATGTTGTTATAGAGAGGTTTTTACTTAAGAGAGGGCCGCTCTAGAGACGTTGTACTGTATTTTAAACATCTCTGTAGCCATGGTTACTTTAAACGTCAGGATAAATTGTGTACAATGTAAAATGTTTGATATACTGCTAATAATATAACCCTGATATTCAATTTTCATATTTGTAATAACGGGAATGGCACCGAAGCCCGTCGAATACCCTGCTATCATACATAGTTGCTTGAATATGAGAGAAATGCGTTACTATGGAAACACGAGCCCCGCGACATATACATTATAAGCTTACATTAGAAAGCAAACGCGCATACTTATAAGATAAACGAAATTGTAGCAGCTAAAACATTAAATTACACGAAATACAATGAAATGTCACGGTTCAATTAATTTGGATTTCCCTGGTACCAAGGATTTTTTATGTTTCTGCAAATACCTATTCAAACATAGAATGTTTTGAATCAATTTTGTTATCTTTTCTTATCATTTAGAATTAGATTTTAGGATTCCATTTCTTTAAAAGGTCTTTTTAAGCATGTTATAACGGTATGATACATCTTCCACATTTCGCTACCTCTATTGAACAGACCAATGAAACTGAGTCTGCTGAATTAGTACTTGTTTTAGATATGTTTTTCCAAATGAACTTCAGATAGATGCACGAAGTATCTTTTCACAGATTTAATTGACTATGTGATCAGCAAGTGCCGTGTGGATGCAGTATAAAGTCTCATCGTACTTGCATTTAGTGTTGTTATATTTTCTGGTCCTTTGAGAGCTTTGAGTTCATTCAATCCCTATATAATGAAATTCCGCTTAAGCCGTTGCTACATGTATGGGGGCGTGAGAGGTGTTGCTCTTTCCATTACCTCTCATGAACAGATTTAATTAAACCGTGTCTGCTATTATTTTACTTGGTTGCATTCTATGCTTCCAAAGGAACATTTTACAGACTTTATAAACATATCTTATGCATTAGTAATTCTTTATGTTTTTTCTGTACGTTTAGTGACGGAATGTCACCAGTTTGTGTAATTTTTTTATGCATTAGAACAACCCCCAGTTTTAGGACAGTCAAGATCTGATTTAACAATGTAAAGCGACGAAATAAAGCGAAAAATGTTTCATACGTAGAGATGTGTATTGGTTATCTTTTTTAAAATTATTATTTATATACTGTCTCTAGTTCGGAGCATTTCGATCATTACAGGTGAAAAAAAAAACAACGCTAAAGGTTTTGATCTTTCATTTGTTGTTATGCAATGGTTATCTTTGAATATGTAGTTAATTCTTCATTCTACCGATTGCTGATAGTTTTCGAATGTTAACTTTATATTCGTAGCAAAACCGTATTTCCATTACACATATGTTTTGAATATTAATTTGTCGTTAATTAACCTAATGCCTCTATCGCTTTCTATATTGTAAACCATGACATTCGAGGTATCAACGGGATCAAGGAAATTTAATGTGATGAGAGAAGTACAGTGCAACCTCTGTAGAGCAGCACCCTTTGGGAGATACAAATATTGACTGTTATGTAGAGGTTGGTGTTCTGGAGAGGTAAAATTGATAGTATATTTCAGCTAAGGGAAAATTTGATGATGTTGTTATTGAGAGGTATTTGCTTAAGAGAGGGCCGCTCTGGAGAGGTTGTACTGTGTTTTTTCCCGAAATAGAAATATAGATTAGATAGACCAAATGAGCCGTGCCATGAGAAAACCATAATAGTGCGTTTGCGACCAGCATGGATACACACCAGCCTGCGCATCCGCGCAGTCTGTTCAGGATCCATGTTGTTCGCTTTCAAAGCCTTTTGTAATTATAGAAACCGTTAGCGAACAGCATGGATCCTGACCAGACTGCGCGGATGCGCAGGCTGGTCAGGATCCATGCTGGACACAAACGCACTATGTTGGTTTTCTGATGGCGCGGCTCGTCGAGACCAAATAACAAGATGCCTCATTATCGTGTTACTTTTATTGATAGAATCAGGGTAAATTACAATCCTTGATTACAGCGTACGGTTATACTGAAAATATTTATCTTAATCTGATATGCAAATTCAGATTATTTGTGCATGCAGTCTCTCACTTACCGCAAAAATATCAGCTGTTATACCAAACTACATTCTAGATTTGCAGTTAAATACTAGCATACTAGTACATCAATGAAATAGGATATAATTATACTATCCTCCTGACTGGGTCATTATGCTAAGTTAGGATGTGATTCATTCATTGTTATAATCATTCCCAAAGGTTCTATTCTTTCTAAATATGTACCTATAAGTAAAACTACAGCTTGTGTTTCTCATGTAAATACCAACAGAAGGAAAAACAAAGTCCATATTGTTCTATGTTGAAATCCAATCCCTTAACATATGTTCAATCATTATTCTTAAATATCTATGACTTCGTTCTATAAGTATTTAAAAGTAAAATACTACATTTTAGTTAATATAGTTAATATAGATCTACAGAAAAATAAGAGTTTTGAAATTGCCAACGTATTTTGCAATTATTGTCACTTTAAAACGCTAATTTAAAGGCATATGGTCATGTTTGCTTGGTTCTTACATCTTCAGTTGAGTAAATAAATGTTCATGTATAAACTTTTAAGCATGGCTGACGTGAAACGAAAATTTGAAACAAGCAACACAGTTTATGCATATATAAATACAATACAGAAATGTAATACAAAATTAATGTACTTAGTATAATATATTTTGTCAATCTTCTTAAAATAATATTACATTTTTGAAATTCAGCACCTGGATAAATAGTGCGTATCACATGTCAGAACTAAAAAGTCAAATGTTGTCATAAAGTTATACTTATAAGTTAATCAAAATCTAAAATGTCACACATTTATATAAAAAAAAGTGTAAACGGGAAGATTCCATACTTACGAACAATTAATAAGTGTAACTGATATAAGTTCTTAACTTTTAAGTGACCATATATTTTTTAAGAGAAATCTTATAACGAAGTTTTGAAATGCTGTACGTAGATCTATAATCGTGACTTTTTTAAATTATATGTTCAAAGGCGTGTTAAGAACAAAACCACATGATTGCAAGACTTCATTCTGTTGTAATGTCAAAATGAATCAATTTAGAAAATATATCAACATTCAGTCAGATAAACGCCACGTTTTATTTAGGTATGCATAACATAAAACTTCTTTTGCAAGAACATGAACCAACTGACAGCGACAGTGTAAGCTGGAATATAAACTAAAGGGCGCATAGGTTGTGCGAAAACTATGCTATATACTGCATGGCCGTAGCGACTATTGAGGCAACCGAGGCACTTGCCTCTGTCATTTTTCTGCCTCATTTGCCTCGGTAGTTTTTTTAATTATCTTTAGTCTCCGTCTTTCAGTTTGCCTCAGCAGTATGAATTACCAGGCTTTCCGGTAGTGTCCAATCTAGGTTTAGTTATATGTATCACATCCGATATAGCTCCCTTCGGATATAGCTCTTCGGGGAGCTAAATTCGGGGCACCTTTTTGTATATATGGGAGCTATAAACGGAACACCTGTAGCTTTGTTCCGTATAATTATAGCTCCTCGGGGGTTTTATGCAACATGGACCACGCGGCTTATTTAGGACACGTCGCATTTTTAAAGACCAGATCGTCAAATATTTCAAATGATGCCTTGATTCTGATGCAAGGGTCATAACTAGTACTTAACAACTATTTGCCACTCAACATTTCTGGACAGTTTTGGAACTTTTGGGCAACTACCTTATTTCATCAAGTCCGACAAAAAAAAATCTTCAGATACACCTAATTAACATTTGTTCCAAATTTGATAATTCTGTCACATAGTACAGAAGATGAGTGCCTGTCACAGTATGATCAAGTATGTATTTGGACTCGAGGTCATATTTGTGTGGTGGACGGATAGCTCAGTGGTTTGCACACTGGCCTTCCAATCCTGACGTCGGGGGTTCGATCCCCGGCAGCTAGTGATGGGCAAATTGGTTGGATTTGCCAACCGATTAATCGGCATAATCGGACAAGCCAACCGATTCGATTAATCGGATATAATCGGATAATCGGTTATTTTAGTTGCATATCTATAAGTTCACTTCACAGTGTATGTTTTATATCATTACTTAAGAAATGAACCACACAGAGATTAGTCCAATCTGACTAAAGTACATCTCCTATTACGCTACGCATAGGATCTGAGAACGACCTATTCATAGCCTCGTTCTGACGACCCTTTCGCTAGCCAATCAGAGCTTAACTTACAAAATTTAGCAAATTACCTGTAGCCTTGTCTTTTGATATTTACAATTCTTATGTCGGAATATGTCAGATAGCCGGTTAGCTCAGTCGGTAGGCCACTTGCTTAGTAATCGAGGGGTCCCGAGTTCGAGCCCTGGAATAACTGCACATTTTTCTTACTGTTTGACATTCTAAAAAGTCGTCTCATTGGTTAAAATAAAAATAGCAATGCTGGAAATCCAAAATATACAGAAGACGTATGTGAATGGGTCGTTCTCAGATCTTCGTTTAGAAGATCAAGTACTTCAGTTAGATTGAGATTAGTCTAGATATCCTATTTATATTGTATTCCTTCATTAACAGCGTAAACGTAAAAAAAATTGTGAAGATAGTAAACTTCAGGTACTCGTCTTAATTTCACCAGGGTGCAGACAGACAGTATTAATCCAGTGATATTGTGTTAAAAATCATTTGGAGCAAAAAACACAAAACGATTTATTATCCTGTTTTCTCATATTCTCGGGGGCCTAAGGGGTTGTTTTTATTCCCAGTAACAGAATAACCATTTCATAAACAACATTTGGATGTTATTTTGTAGAAAATTCACATGTCTTTCAGATGGAATCATAAAATATTACAGAAATTATCCCATTTAACTATTTTGTTACTTTATTTGATACCACCTTCACCCGCAGAAATGGACCAAGAGTTTCTCGTATTCCCGTGGATTTAGATTTGACTTTTCATCACAAATAAGTTGTAGAATTTAAAACATTAAAATTACCATTGTGTAACAAAAAGATATATTCTGTAGTAAATACACCAAGAAATATGACAATTAATTGCATAATCAATAATTTATGGCAAATTTGCTAACACCACCAGAAAAAAATAAGGATTTTTTTGAAAATTGGGTAAAATGCCGATAGTTTCGTCAATATGCGTTCAAATCACTTGAAATTTTCAGTGTGTCATTTTGAACCATTCGTGTGTAGAAAATAACAAACATTAAATTATTTGACAACTTTAAGGCAAAAAAACGAGAATATGAGAAACACTGAGAATACGAGAAACAGGGATAATTCTTAGTTAAAGACAGGAATGTTTTCAATCCCACAAAATTAAAAATTGAAAATACTTTTGCTTGCGTAAGTCTTACGGCATGCTATGCATACTGCCATACTAATGCCCAGAGTTTGGGATGATGGTTTTCCAAGCTATATTTTGTAAAAGCAATATATCTTCCAAAATCTGGGTGATCACAGATGACATCTAGTTCTTTCGAGATGTTTAAGGAGGCCTTTTTTGCTGAAGAGTAGTTTTCCTTGGCATAATTGCCCTAAAGAACCGTAAGTACCAGAAAGAAAAAAGGTCAGGAACAACTAAATTATCCGGGCTATCTATTCGCAACGAGCTAGGCTAAGTTAGCAGGACAAGCCTGTATATGATTTTTGATCTCTCTGTCGTGGGGGCTTTGTCTCACTCTGTCCATCTGGTCAGATCGCTCTGTGTCTGTACTAGTAGAGGATGAATTATGCGCCCTGTGTGACTGCATTTGAACTATGTAAAGCGCCTTTGAATGTGAAATTGATCATGAAAAGGGCGCTATATAAATCTGGTATAATAATAATAATAATAATAATATTTGCTAGACCAGATACAAATTTTTAAACCCATGTTTCTAACTTAAATTGCCAGTTATTATTTTCTTGTACAGGTTGGCAATTTTTGGTCTAATTATATCCGTTTTCGGGACTGTGTACCTACGCACTCTCGCTCTCTAGCTCATACGTATGAATGCACGAGAAATAAAATTTGTAAATCCCCATCTGTCTCCCACGTGGTGTGGAAAATCGTATATCAAAACACTCTGCCAAATATTCATGTTTTTTTATTACTCGAACAGTACTGTTAGAGTATTTTAATGTTTCCATGTAACTGGAGTCATATTCGGGTTTATTGTATACATTTGCAGCCTCTCTGTCCGAAGGAGCTATATACGAAAACGTGTGCCGAATACAGCTCACCGGGAACTATATCCGAAGGAAGCGTTATGTGGTGTGACAAATATGTCTTCAATTTTCATTTTCGTATAGGTATGTTATATGACAACAGCGAAAAACACGATACGACGTTATAACTATATGGTATTTGTGAGATATTTCAGTATTATACTTCAATTGGTTGTCATATATTACTGAATGTATGTATTATAGAAATGTATATGCTGATGCTGCCCACATAAAGTGGGACTCATGCTTATTTGTAAATAAACTAATCTAAACTAAACTAAACTGCGCGCATTTCAGATATCTTAATGCAAGTGGTCTCATATTATAGGGATAGTACCCAAATTTTAAATTATGAAACGCAATTGAAAAATTCATGTCTGTTGCTTATATACAATATGCAAGACCAAAAAATCTTGAATTTATCATTTTGAGCATGTTGTTTTAATGTTTTTTAATTTCCATGTAGCCGCTCCTGCAGATAGGCCTACCTATCAAGCTATTGATAATTATTGCGGGAATAACTTCTCTCAATGACGGAATATTGTAAGATACATGCATATTGTATAATATCAGAAAATGTTGTAAGTCTAATAAAATAAATTCAGATCCACTATTTAATCGAAAAATTTAGATATAATGTTATTCGAACCATATCATATATCATATATAAAATAAGAAAAACTATTCAATATTTACCATGAAAATTAACATTACATTGAAATGACTTTTCACTAAGCAAGGTAGGATTATTATCAATCTGACTAAAGTACTTGATCTTCTAAACGAAGATCTGAGAACGACCCATTCACAGTCGTCTTCTGTATATTTTTGATTTCCAGTATTGCTATTTTTATTTTTACCAATCAGACTACTTGTTCGAATGTCAAAGAGTAAGAAAAATGTGCAGTCATTCCAGGTTTCGAACCCGGGACCTCTCGCTTACAAAGTAAGTGGCCTACCGACTCAGCTAACCGGCTATTTGACACATTGTGACATAAGAAATTTAAATATCAAAAGTCAAGGCTACAGGTAGATTTGCGAGATATTGTAAGTTAAGTTCTGATTGGCTAGCGAAAGGGTTGCCAGAACGAGGCGATGAAAAGGTCGTTCTCAGATCCTATGCATAGCGTAATAGGAGATGTACTTTAGTACCGGTTGACATATTAAGATATCATTTCATGATTCAGACACGCAAGTAAAGAAAAGAAATTTTAATAATCTTCAAACGATTTACCAAATATAATACTAAATCAAGTTTAGAAGTCAAAAAAGTTACTCATTAAGTTACACTCGCATCGTAATCTAAACACGCTAAATGAAACAATATATATACAATACTGTGGAAAAAATGATCTTAAAATGTATGAATCGTAATGAATACCGCAGCGTAAGTTTTTATGCCTTTTAGTTATTTGGGTCTCATTACTTGGTAATACGGGTATAGGTTGCAGTGTCATTGAATTTGTGAAATAAAATAGGAATAAAAAGCACCTGATAACTCCATTCGCATAATAGAAACAGACATTATCCTCATACTGTAAATGAAATGATTTAATGGAAGATGTGAAATTCAAAGGATTGCCTGAAGACAGCGTCTTGTAGAAATGGGAAACGCATTTAGCTACTTTTATACCACCAAGAGTAGCGAAACAATTTTCCGATTTAAAATTTAAACCACTTTCGGTCAGCGGTGTGGAGTCTAATTACACGCATATACACTTACCATTGCTACATTACATACAATGTATTGTTAAAGATTGTACGATACTACACTATGTCTACCTCTCACATGTACATGTAATTACAGTGTTAAAACCGAGATGTTGTTAAAGTTGCCAATCGTTAGTTAAAAACTGATATAACTTACGACCTAAAATTACATTAGGCCTAAAAAAAATTCTTTGTTTCCGGTAACATGCTAAAAAAAATTAGGGTAGATATGTCGGAAAAATATTTTTTATTTTTTGGAAATTTTTTTTATTAAGGGAGACTTTTCGGAAATTATTTTTGTGTCAAAAAAATTATTACAAGTAAGGGGGTTATGCCTTTAGAGCATCAGTAAGTTGATTTCTAACATCACTGGCCATGTTTAAAGCAGTAAAAGTGCAGTTCTGCAACTTTTTGTGAAAAAGTTGAAAAAAAATTCTCCAAGGCAATAAAAACATTTAGGGTCGGGCCAAAAATTTAGGGTAGGTCGGGATACCGGAAACAAACATTTTTTACGCCTTAAAGCTCAAGCTCAATCTCGACTTTTCTCAGTTGAGCTGGGCTTAATTCTATCAAATATCGAAAGAAGCAGTAAAACAGATCAGGCCAGGGTATAAGCTAGTGCCAATGTTTGCACATATATTAGTAAACTGTATGTTTGTAGATTTGTCTTTCAGAACAAAATACAGGACCGTAGTAGGGTTGATTTTTTTTTTGGTATTAAACACCACATACCTGCACCTCCTCCCCTTCATAAAAACTGTTACAAATCATTTTCGCAAATTATTTAGATTGCATCTTTTTCGGTCTCATACTTACGATGACACGTTTGAAGAATAATCAGACCTCGACGTTTTAGTCGTTCAGTTTCGACGTTCCACTTTTTAATAAAATTTATTAGCAAGTGCAGTGTCTCGGTCTCAAACAATCCCGCGGGCTTCTGCAGACGTTTATACACAAAAAAAAACGTGTATTGTCGCTATTCTTGTATAAAAACATTACACGACGACTTTATGTATTGTTTTCTTATGTGATGACTTGACAATTCCGGTACATTTTTTATTTACCATTCCTGTTGTTCTTGGAAACGGTAAACATGTTTCAAATATCCGTATCCAGGGCCCAGAAGAAAACAACATCAAAAGCACATCCTGGAGGTTTTAAAGCGATTTTTTTATCTCTCGTTATAACAAACATAAAATTACCAATAATTATTCATATCATTTCACAATTTGGTGGACTCGATCACAATTTCAAGAAAAATAACTTTACATTCTAGTTATATTGAGTACGTACACAGTTTGAGTACAGATGAGTACGAACGTAGTGTCAAGCTTCCAAGCCGCTTATATGAATTCTTCGAGACATTAGATAAAAGCATACCGACTGATACTTATCAAAATCATAAATATGATTCCTAAAAACAAAGAATCGCACAGGTAAACACGCGATTCTTTAACATTTACGGTTGTCTACAAAATCTGAATGGACGCCGAGTTCTAAAAGAGGAGTAAACAAGGGATTAAAAGAGTACGAACATTGTAGGGGGCAGCGCATTTGGCGTTAGTTACTGATACAGTAAAACATTCTATGGTTTAAATTGCATCTTTAATGCTTCAAGAAGAGGTTTTTATGAAAGAAACAAGACGCAGATACCAGATGTCAATCTGCGCAGAAATACATATACGTCCCTGGGAAAGCATTTCAAAAATAAGAATCGGGTATTAACAGCACGTGAATTGCCTTGTTTGCACACGATTTTTCTCCCGTTAATACATGGGCGGATCCAGTGGAAAAAAAAGTTTTTATGCAAGAATGAGTGATAAAACATTTCTGTTGCATATGCATATCTGAAACTCTGGGATAATAAGTAAAATAAATGTTTATTTGCTTAATGCAGATTTTGATACTCCTAGTCCTACAGCTTAGTAAATATTTCACAACTGTAATTCATTTAATATTTTCTACTGTAGACCTTTATTTCACTGTTACAGTAAATGTTCATCTTGCTTAAATGTAGATGATACCATACTGGTTAATACCAACAAAAGTTTTACCACTATTACAAGAGATGGATGACAGGTTAACATGAATTGATATCCTTTCATGATCGTTTCATGATTCAGATACGCCAATAAAGACATTTTAGTGATCTTCAAAAGATTTATAAGATATAATATTGAAACAATGTCTGTATCAAAATAACAGTATATGTTATCAGATACAATTGCGTCATAATCTAAACGCTGCTAAATGCAAAAAAGGTATCTAAAATACTATGAAAACAAAATGGTGAAACTGCTTTCAAATGTAAATAGCGAAATGCATACCCACAAGGTAAGTTTTTTCCCATTTGCTGGTGTCTTATTACTTGGTTATATGGGCATAAGTTGCAGTGTCATTGCATCTGTAAAACAAAATGAGAAAAGAAAACTCTTTATAACTGCGTTCGAATAATATATACAAAAAGAAACCATAATACTGTAAATGTAAGGTAATTCAAAAATAGCAGGACAAAACGGTGTCTTATACCAATGAGATACGTATTTAGCTACTTTTATTCTAAAGAGCGTGACAGAATAAGTTTACAGTCAAATCTAGAATTTAAATGATCAATAGCAAAACTCTTTCGGTCAGATGTGTTGAGCCTAATGATAACTTCTTGTTACACGTTCACCCTTACCATTGCTTCAAAATTGTACTCGTGAGTATTTTATACGAATAAAAATTTATATATTTATCATACTAGAAAAAAATATTCGTGTAGTACACTTTCACTCTTACAGCTTTAAATATTCTCAAACAAATTATATCAAACATTGTAGATACATCAGTACTAGTAAAAACTTTATTCCCTATTCAGTTTCAAATAAGCCCAGTATTGTAGTATCAGCCCATAAGTATATCAAAACAATGTCTTAGTACTTTTTTATTCGGCACAACAGAATAGTCAGTTTGCGAAGTTTCTTGATTGGTTACTTAACCACACTTACATGAAACTTAAGTCACTTTAAGAGCTCGGTTCCTTTCAAAAACTGGCTAGATTCCATCATGGGTTCTAGAATTACTGCCCCTGAAAGGAGAGAAAAACTATTTTGGCCTTTCCAGCCATATAGAAGTTTCATTTAAGACATTTCTGGACAGAATGTTAATCTTGATAATCTCTAGGTCAAGTTCAAAACTGGGTCATTTGGGGTCAAAACTAGTTCACCAAGTCAAATCAAAGGAAAAGTTTTTAACATGCTAGAGGCCTTATATGTTACCTGATCTTCATGAAACTTGGTCAGAATGTTTTATTTGATGACTCCTTTGCCAAATCTTAAGCTTAGCCATATGGGAAAATTAAAAAACTAGGTCACCAGGTAAAATCAAAGGAAAAACTTGTTACCACTCTTGAGGACACATTTATGACGCTATCTTCATACAACTTGCTCAGATTGTTTACATTGATGATTCCTAGGGCAAGTTTAAACTGAGACATGTGGGCAAAGACTAGATCACAAGGTCAAATAAGAATCTTTATGAATGTTGATCAAAATGTTCATCTTGATGTTTCCTAGGTCAAGTTCGAATTCGGGTCATGTGGGATCAAAAACTAAGTAACATGCTTTAAACATGAAAAGCGTGTTAACACTCTAGAGGCCACATTTATGATCCTATCTTCATACAATTTTGGACACATCTTTTTTTATATATATTTATGACTATATGCCGTATTCACACATATCATTCGATAGCATGTTAAAGGTTAACAGATAATAGGTTCAAAATATGGCTTTGCTAATTGGCCTGTAAGACTCAAAATTCGTGACATACTTGTATGTTGATCTTCACTAAGCGATCCACATTTTCCTGTTACATTCTAACAGTGAAACATTATCTTCACAGAACAACTTTCAATGCTCGTCTACAAAGTTTATTCAAATAATGACCCCTAGGGTTACATAGACACACGTAGTAGTACATTTAAAATGTTCTGGTACCACATTGCACAGACCTTACATAAACTGCATGTAGCACATTTAACAGGTGAAAGATATACGGTCATCTTGACTCTCTTGTTTATAGTATAAATTGCACTTTACTCTGATAAAACTTTACAGAATAACTGGAAGTATAACAGCAAAAAAGAGGTTTTCTTTTCTGCAACAAACATTGATAAATAAAGAACTATTGTTCTCTTTTCAGGCAGGAACACTTTAAAGGACATTACTAAAGGGCATATAACACCATAAAAAGCAGTTGTTGGTAGGCCGTACAATCCTGTTGCAGTGTACACAGACATTGAGGGGGAATATAACAGTCCTTGCAGTATTTTATGTCACCTTATGCAGCTATTTCTTGTACAACATGGAGTACCCTAGACCTGCATGGAACACATGGCCTTGTATTCATTATATTATAAGAACTTGAAGGTTCTAGGAGACCACAAAAAGAGTAATATCTCTTCGAGGCAAGATCTGTAGTAAGTACAGTCATGTTTAAACTTTCTAATAGTATACACAGACTATCATATTGTACTGCTAGGTGTTAGTGTTACCATACTGTGATCAGTTAAATTTTCAAAATCATCACTGAAAATGTTGTTACTTTAAATGTAATATGTATATTATATATTTTTCATTTTACAAAAGAATTTAAAAGTTCAGAAGTGACTGCAATACTGTCAGTACTAGATATATTGAGCAAGACATCACTCAAAAAGCAGTGTGCAGACTGGTCTGTTTCTGAATGATCTTATGATGCTTAAAATACTGTGAAATAATATGACAAGCTATTACAAAAAATACTTCTGTTACACAATAATTTTACTCTACTAGTGACTATGTCTCTCAATTTTAGAAAAATGGTAGTTTCTTATGAGGTATAGGTGTCTAGTACTGGATCTGCACAGGGATGGTGATTATCTAAACTACCCGCCTGTTAATAACTAAAATACTATTAACAAAAGTATTAAACACCCACAAACAAAGAATAAATGTTTGGTTAGACATTTTTTTTTTCAGTTGATCAGGATTATTTTATGATCAGTCGTTAAAGGTATTAAGTCATATCACTAAGGCGAACAATAACGACCATCAGTGTTCTCTTTAAAATTGGTTGAAAAAAACATTAACAATTCTTTCTTTTTTCAGGAACTATAATTTGCTGCATCCAGTAATTTGCTGCCCATTGTTGTGATGGGTTTGTTGCAACTGCCTGGGGTTGTGCTAATGGAGAATGTTGGAATACAAGAGACAGTTTTGAATGTTTCAAGAGTGTGTTGGGTCCTCAACAAGTTTGTTCACATCCACTCAATCGTGTGGAAATACATTAATCCTGAATACAGGTTATGTCCAAAAACCTTTTAATGTTAGCGAAGTGTGTTGATATTGAAGATGAACATTTCAAGCACCTATCTAGTCTGAACAAACTTTTTATATTCATTTTGGGATTCACACGGTTGACTGGGGAGACTCTCTTTAAGTGTGCATTAACCACTTATGCACCTTGAAATGTGTTTCATTCTGCTAAACTTGACTGAATTAGTTACAGTTTTACGATATTGCGAAACCTTACACTCAATTACATTTGCACTGGATAGTCATATATGTTTGGAGAAATTCTGTCAAGTTACAAAACAGTACAAAGAAGTGTGATTTGGATTACACCCAAGTATATACAGTACAATATACTTGAACATGGCATTGTCTTATAAATAACATTGGTACTTTAACCTAATTTGCATATTTTGACAGTCTCCTTCTTTTGACTATACTTTCAGTTAAAGATAGCCATTTGGTTTATACAAGGCTGGTTTTATAAAGATGTTTACAGGATCCCTTTTATGTACAAGAGTGAACCTTTAGAGTCATGTTTTTGGAGATATTAACATATTTATCAGTTAGAATACAGTCTATTGTAACTTGTTTATATAACTTATTGATCGACTGAGCTATTTTATAGAGCTAATCAACCTTGCAAATGCTACTGTTTGTTGCCTCAGATTATTATTGTATTTGATGACTTATTATAGACAACATTTTGATTAACAAACATGATCATTATATATACCTTCTTTGAGTATTTGTATAGACATATTAAATTCAAATTATGTAGCATCCGTCCATTTTGAGAAAGGTCCGTCTCCTTATATTGTTACAAAATAAAATGGTCCTGTTTTTCAAATAAGTGATTTTTTCAATTAAGTGAATCAGATGAATGATTAAACAAAATGATAAGTTTTTGTTATCATGTTTTTAGAGGAAAAGAAAATATTTTCCCGCAAAACATATTACTTTTTCCATTTTATTTCCAAAAGCAAAAATCTTTCACAGAACATCTTTTCACTATAATAAAACATATAAAACTTTTCAAACTAAGAAATTCTGTTCTGCATAAAAGTTTTAAGCAGTAAGCATAGAGGGGGAGGGAAAGTCGGACGTTGTAGAGACAGATGTTACACATACATAAATTTTGCATTTCATTGATGTACTTCTTTGTATCCTACAGCAATCTTAATGTTGACATTTTCTGCCATCAATATGTAAACTTTTATCAAAAACAGAAGAGTTTGGTAACTTTTTTTTCATTTTCTGCAAAGAATGACTATTATGGGAAACGGCTTTACACTTTTTTTTGTACAGATCATCAATTGTCAGGAATTTACACTTTTCCAGCAAAGTATTAGTTTTAGAAATATTATGTTCTCAAAATTGGTCAATGGAAAGAAAATGATTTTTTGTCTGGTAATAACTGTTGAAATAGTTTACAGTACAACCTCTCCAGAGTGGCCCTCTTTTAAGCAACATCTCTATAACAACATCATTAAAATTTCCCTCAGCTGAAATATACCATCAAATTTACCTCTACAGAACAACAACCTCTACATAACAGTCAATATTTCTATCTTCCAAAGGGTGTGGCTCTACAGTGAGTGCACTGTATTTTTCTCTACATGAAAATAAATATATATCAATTTCTTAAAGGGAAAACGCCTGCTGCTAACATATCACAGGTAAAACAGAGAGTCTGGGAGCGTTTGACAGCATATAAAATGTTGGTGATCCGATTTGACATGCATTTTGCAAAGTTATGTCCGTTTTGAACTTAAAAACTTCTAGTTTAAGTTTTGCAAATAAGTTACTATCTCCAAAACTAGTGCAAAAACTGGATTGAAACTCTATAGATATGTTGATATTTAGGGTAATATTACTGCTTCTGGGATAAAGGTTCGAAAAGTCGAGCATTGGCTGTCTGACACATCTCATTTCTAAAAAAAAAATTGTGTTTAATTATTTGGATTACTATCATCTAGGAGTCTCAGAGTTGTTCAGGGTCTTCATTAAATTCTGACTAGCATTATAGCATTGAGTTTTTCTGTACAAGTATGACACTGCTTCTGCATCTTCAATGTGTTTATGCACACCTCAGAGTGTCTTTTTATATAATTACATTACTTGTTCACTTACACTTAAGAGCACCTATATCAGCCCAGTAATCTCTTAGAGATTCTATACAGACTTGATTCCTTGAGAAATTTTATGAGTAAGTGTCCAGAATATTGATAAAACATTTCATAACAGCCAAAAATAAATGTCCAGAAATAGGTGCAAAATATGAGAAAGATATTGTTTATTATCATATCAGCTATACACTAGAATTGCTCTTGCAGGTATTTTAAATTTTATATTAAAGCAGCATGTGATTCTTGGTTTTTCAAACACACTAAAGTTGAACCTGTTTGATAAGGGTTACATCAAGAAAAGTTGTTACAATTTTTTTCACATTGTTTTTACTGAAAAAGTGTGAACGATTTTATGATTGATATCATGATAAAAATGTTTAGCTCACCTGAGCATGAAGTGCTCAAGGATGAGCTATAATTGTGGACAGTCTTTGTCTGGTGTCTGTTTGTCCATCTCTTAACAATTAGCTTGTAACAAGCACACTTCGATGAATCTTAATAAAACTTGGTCAAAATACACCCCATCAAGAAATCTTTTTCTTTTCGAAATCAGTTCAGGTCTAATAAAAAGCCAAGTTGCTTGCTCAGATTTGGAAAAGGGTGTTAAACACACTAAAAGACTTCATTTACCATGCAGTCTTAATCTAACTTGGCCGATATGTTTCCAGCCATAAAATATTGGTCACTTTTGAAACTGAGTTGGGTCAAATCAAAAACTACATCAGGAGCTCAAACTAAGCTCAAACGTTTGGAAAACCTTGAAAACACACTCAATGCTTCATTTCTTTCATGCAATGTTAATATAATTTGATCAGAATGCATTCGGCTATAACCGCTTGCTTTACTTTGAAACTGGTCAGCTTGGGTAAAAATTTAGGTCACAAACTCAGATCAAAGGAAAGCCTTGTAAATACACAATAGACTTCATTTTTCATGTAATCTTAATTTTTTGACCAGAATGCATTCCGCTAAATTCCATTCGAAATTGGGTCAGGTCAGTCTAAAACTAGGGCATAAACTGAGATGAAAGGAAAATCTTACAAACACACCATGGACATTTGTCATGCATTCTTTATCTAATTTGACCAAAAATGCAAGCTCAAATCAAAGTGAAACCTTGTAACACTTCCAAGCAGTCTTGAAGAAACCTAGCCAGAATATAGGATTTGTTTGAATCATCGTATTGATGAAATGGCAGTTTGATATGATATGATGTAAAGCGGTAACTTTTAAGTTACACGTTTTATGACTAAAAGAAGTTGTCATGCTTAATTATCATATTATTAAGTAGGATGACTTTAAAACTTTCGTCAAATTGCATGTGATATGGTCTCGGCCAATGAAAGCGGCACAGTTACTCGTGTATAATAATGAGTTATGATAAGCAAAATGTTTGTATTGTAATCTGTTTAAAATAATAAAAGTTCTGTTCTGACAGTTTTTATTCACTTCATTCACTCAGTTTAGTTTAGCATAAGAAGTGTTTATACCCATTTAGCTTAAGAATATTTCTTTTTATTATTCAAACAGCTTTGTTATGACTTTATTGTGTTAAAATGTGATATTTAACAAATGTAAGATTCCATTTAATCAGGTGTGTACTCCTTGGCAAGTCTATCATTTTACTCCAGTGTAGGAAAAGTGTTCCATTACGTAATCGAGGAAACTTTTCCACCAGATGTGCAGGGAAAGTATTCCTGATTTGTTCATGAGAAATATTACGCTGAAGTGCGTGTTATTTTTCCACTCAATATGCAAGCAAACATCTCACCAATTTGCAGGAAAAGTTTTCCTGATATGTTTACGAGAAATTTTTCACTGAAATGTGTGTTAAGTTTCCACTTATAATGCAAGGAAACATCACACCAATTTGCAGGAAAAGTTCCCCTGATCGGAATATGGAAACATTTCTCTAAACAGATCGGCGAACATTAACCTGTTCTCAATCAAGGAAACGTTACACTAAAATCCGGCCTCCCTGTGCCTCAGTGTAGCTACAGGCCTGGAGTGAATTATTTTTATCCTGACTCCGCTTTTTGCAGCTCGGGTATTTGCATTTACCGTAGTTATATTTCAAAGCAGCATTCATTTCCGATCTAATACGTGTACCATAATAATGATCGTATTCACGGAGGGATACCTGGGATCTTCCTCAACCATCAAAGTTGGAATGTCACCATATGACTTTTAATTGTGTCGGTGCGACGTTAAACTCAACAAAATAAATTGGTTTTGGTAAACGATGACTTTGTTGTACGTGTAAGTTTGGTGTATTTATTGCTTCAAAGAACGCTATAGTTACTTTTTTGTCTAGAAGACTACTTAGTCACAATAACGATACTTAAGAAATTTTAGCTTTGATGATAAAACAGTTTGCTATTAACAGTTGGAAGAAAAGATATTTAACTTTGGAAAATGATATTCTTCATACAGAAGATTATGCCTCAGGCAACACCTGAATAAAACTGTACCATTTCATAAACATCATACTAGGAAAGAACTAGAAATAATAATAATTCTGAGTAAATTGGCATGGAATTGCCATGTTATATTTTTCAGACGGCATATTTCAATATTCTAAAATATACATGCGTAGGCGTCTCCGTACACAATTTTTATGATTATTCCATATGGTGTGCTTCAGTAACCTTCTTGTTCACTTGGCCATGTTTCTATTGCTGGACCCTTTGTCTTTAAAATTGGTTAAATATCGTTTTTCATTATAATTCTATCTTTAGCGTTTCGTTCACATACATGGTGACAATATCTGCGAGGAATTCTACAAAGCTCAAATATGCTTTATATATTAATAAACAGTCTCGCAGTTTTGTTAGTTGCAATACTGGAAGAAATCCTAAATACATTTAATGATTGCCTGTACCTTAATCATAATCGATTTCTTTTCCATAGTGATTGCATGTATGTTCTGTTAATTGCAGTTCATAGTAAGTGTCTGAGGCAATTATTCTAAACTTGATGGAAGCCTTATGGCAGTGTGTTGACTATTTATTACCTTCACTTGACACACTTCCTTTTCTGTCCATTAGCTTAAAGAAATGACGTTCGGTACATTTCTGAAGAATAGTACAATACAACTCAGATGATGCAAAGAAAAGGCTCCATTATCTGTATAATAGCTTGCAATTTAGGAGAAGGTATAAAACACAATGCCTGATAATGCAATTTCGAGGCCTTTGATAAGAAAATATATATAAATGTAATTTGGTATGTTTCTGCCATGCTAATTCATATTTCAGTACAGATTTCTGATCAACGTATAAGCCTTAAATAGTAGGTGGACATGTTTTATAAGACAGTAAACTCTTAAAATGATGGCAAGTAGACTAGTACCTTACATTTGAACCACTAAACCATATCAATTGAATCTGATATCACATCACTAGTCTATAGCTAGCAAAACAAATGTAACAGTTAACAGTTGATCATATTAAACGATATCTTCTATATTTTGATCCATTATTGCATCTTCAAAAGGATTGAGGAAAATTTTACTGTCATAAAATTTCTGATCCATGATTGCTTTTGCTTTATCCTGTTTGAGTTTGAAACATGTTTGTTAACTAACTAATATTACTTTGACTAACTGCTGTCTGCCATGTACGTTGTACATTTTCTTGATGTTTGGTGCCTGCCGAATTAAAGTATTATTACCACTGGATTCTTAATGAGAAAGATTACAGCATCTATCTTGTAAAACAGTATACATAATTTCAATTTCCAGGACTAAGCAGCATTTGTAACAGTATTTGATATGTTGTGATGACCCTTGACAGAGTAAAGTAATGGGTAACTGTATTTGATCATAAGTGTAAAGTGCTACAGTACAGATAAACTAATGCTGCAATCAAGTGATAAATAGATTAAATATTACCAAACAATCTCACAGAAATACAGGTCATTAATTTGACTTAGTAGACAGAGTGGAAACATTGTATGACAGCGAGTATTGTAGCAAGAAGCATCATAAAGTATATTGACGATGTATAAAGATCCCGGTTGCCAAATTAAAGCACAATACAATACGTTTTTTGTTTGTTTTGTTGGGTTTAACGTCGCACCGACACAAAGTCATACGGCGACATTCTAGCTTTGATGGTGGAGGAAGACCTCACGTGCACAATATGATATGAAACGATATAAAAGTTCCAATGATTATGAATATACGAAGCTTGATTGGTCATTTGAACTTTTCGGTAGCTTGGATTTTACTCGGAGTCAAAAATTATTTTCCTTTTGTATGAAGGTCAGAATATTCTTTTCTTCAGGAAATAAAGGTCAGACTATTTTTGCAGAGTAAACCAATGATAAGTTCCTTTATTTCAAAAACTGATGAATATGATAAAAATATACATTGTTAATTGAGTAATTAGATCAAGTGCACATGAAATAGCTTAATGCAAGTCTCTTTGATTAAATTTTTCAGTAAGCAGTCTGATTAAAATTATTATTCTTAATTTTGAGCATAATCATCTGATATTTATGTGCATACTATATAAATCCTATATTTGATAACTAAAAGATAAATAAACCGTAATGAATATACAGCCAAAAATGGACAAACAAGGTGTGTTGGTTCAGGGGCATACTTACCCAGAAAAAAATCGAATTGTACATGCAGAACAGCTCCTGTAAATATGAATCTATATTTGAAGATATAATATCCCCTCTTTTTGAACTAATGTGAAATAAGGCATTGCCTCAATCGGGAATCGTTACAGTCAATCAGCTTGCCCAGGAATATGCGTTAGTATCCATTTAAAGGTAGATTTTGGAATAAAAAACAATACTGCCCATATTTGACGTTGTGGTTCGGACAAGTTATGTGGACGTTTATTACGCATAAGGGAAAAGCGTATTCTTCCAAAAATCCGAAGTCAGACGCTCTGTGCACATGCCGGAACACCACATTTTTAATTCGATAGTATATCTCATTCGGTATATCGCATGTATCCGTAGAGGGATCGATCGAAGCGACGAAAATCGGTAGGATCGATTCCCTATTAATATAATAGGTTATACCTGTGGAAATAATGCGCAAGACTGAGCCTTTGTACCTTACATGTAATTATGCTAATACCTACCCTATACACACTATTGTCGTTATCGGATGTAAATTCAGCCAAACATAAGATAACGTTTACTTATATCTTTAAAAAGTAAATTCAAGGTTAAAGCAGGCTGACAGGTAGATAAAGGGAGAACAATCAAAATTTAACTATTTAAGTAAGAGACATTTGGTCAGTTATCTGGCCTATCCAGGATTGCAGCTAAATACAAACGAATTCAGTGAATGTATATCCCCGCCGAAAAGGTTGTTTTGTGAATTGACTATATTTTGAAAATATAAAACAATTAAAGGGCAATACCTCTGCAGATACGAAAGAAGTTCTGAAGAAAACTGCGCATATACCACGTCATTATTGTGCCTTTTTTGTCCTTTATTTACGTTTATGTTAAAGTTTATGAAAACCAATCAGTGGGTTACTTTTTCGCGGAAATTAATGAATGTTTAAGCTATTAAAGTTGCCATAAATGTAGTTACTGAAGATTAATAAAAGATGTAAAAGATGTACATGCACCACTGCCCTATAGCAATTTACATGTGTGTAGTTTCATGATGTCCAGTCAATAGATTACTTAGACACAGGACAAATCCTAAGTTTAACAAATTAAGGGAAACCTCTGATAGTACTGCTTAAGGGGATAATACTACATGTGACCAAAGGTCATTGTTTATTGATAATTATGAGAGTGATTCAAGCTTAAATACATTTTGAATTATAAGTATATTCATTTTCGGACGGACGGACGTACATTCGCACGCACGCATGTCGGCATGGACGAATAGCCGGATAGACAACGCAATTTTTTTATGATCCCATATGATAATACAAGTGATACAAGATTTGCGAGCAACGTCTGAAAAGTAGGCATTCAAAAATATGCTGAAAAGTAGGCATTCAAAAATATGTATGCTTGCCAGATAGTGTATACACAGTTTTATGTAAGAGTATGTATGTATGTATGTATGTATACTAGAGTGTAGGAGTTTTTCAAAGTTGGGGGAGGGGGTTGGGGAAGTGTAGGCAGACTTTTGGAGGGTAAACTACATCCTTCAACATTTTGGTATAATTATAAATGCTAAATCCTGAGTTTTAAGAGGAAGAAAGTTGTTTATCTACCAAATATTTCTGTGTTTTGATGATATTCTCCAAAACTTTACGTACTTATATAAACTCAAATTAGCCCTTGAGAAAGAATAGGTTTAAGTAGGAATTTATATTGGGGAGCGACACCTGTAGGAAGACGCGCCATAAATGAATGAACAAAAACATGTTATTATTATTATTATTATACCAGATTTATATAGTGCCCTTTTCATGATAAATACGTTCAAAGGCGCTTTACATATAGCAAACGCAGTCACACAGGGCGCGAAATTCATCCTCTACTAGTACAGACACAGAGCGATCTGACCAGAGGGACAGAGTGAGATAAAGCCCCCAGAACCGATAGAGAGAAATCTTTTTTAGATACAGGCCTGTCCGGCTAACTTAGCCTAGCTCTTTGCGAATAGACAATCTGATTCTTTAACGTGTCCGGTGTATAGCACCGATACACGCAAAGCCGTCTTTCTTGGGAAGAACCAGTACAGGCCCCTTAGTTAGATGGGAGACACACATGAGCATCTCAGAAATTTCCAGTTCCTGGAACCCCGGACCTCTGGATTGACAGTCAAGCGTGTTACCACTAGACCACTGGCCCACCAATGTCGACTGTAAACATTTAATCTATAGATCTTTCTACGTTTTTTTAACAATTAAAATCAAAAGAAGTGTCAACAAATAATTAGAATTTCATCGCCAAATTCTCATATGGCGCGTGCGAATATTTCTTATCTAATTGCCGATATTAAATTAAATATGCTGAATCATAGTATTCTTAAGTCTGAATTTATTGATGATATTCATGCCCATAACATCATAATAACATATGATGTAACGTACAGAGTATATGTGACTCCAAGTTGATATCATTTCTTCGCTTCATTAGTACCGTTTCACTGGAAAATCCGTTTACATGTACATGGTGTTTACCATGTTTACTGGCCGTTCAAGAACTGCCCTGCTCGTTCAATATTGCCCGACCATTTTAGAATTTTTTCGAACGATTCTGGGATATATTTCAGTTCATTCGTCATATTAAATAAGGAGATAGAAGAATCGAGGAAATAATTCTTACAAAAGTATCACATGTCTCATCAAGAAATATAATGCAAAACTTGTCAAATTGTTAATAACTTTACTATGAATTGTATTGATAGGCTAATGAATGACATGAAATGACAATAAGACTATAAACATATTATAGTTCTGTTCTTATGTTGCTATCACTTATATGGCATGGCATGTACTGTGTCGTTCCATAAAATCTTTATCTAATTAACAGATTAATGTAATGTGCTTGAAATAAAATAAATTGTTAATGCTGCTTAAACTTCCAGGAAGAGGAACAAGAAATATTATGATTATATTTTGGTTATTAGCTATTGTTTCACGAGTAACGCTGGCATGATATTTATTCCTTCATATAACAGGGTCACTCATGGCAACATTAAAATAAATAAAAATATTTAGTATCTAAGTCAATGAGTTCTTGCCGCGGCCATCAAGTTAGACATTAGCCGGATGGTATGACAACATTAAAAGTAAATTGTATCCTTTATGCTCGCGAAAATATCAAAAGATTTATACGGCTTTTAGTTATATAATTAGAAATTAATTATATTAAGGTTGACAATTTTGATGTAAATTGAGAAGTACATCTGTTTTTAACATAATGTCAGTTGCCCGTCATCTTGCGATTGCTTCGCCACTTCAGTTTGTGAGAGCTGCTTTAATTAAATTATGTCTAAAACAGACTGAACCATATTGTTTACTTCTTTCTAATAATTTTAGTATAATGCGTCAAAACAACTAAATACATGCTGCTTTAAACGTTTGGCTTTGATAATGTGAACTGCTTAATATGTAGAAAATAAAAGCAAAAGAGTTGTTACTCCATAAAGCACACTGCTCTTAATATGAAAAAAAAATAGATTACTCCTGTGTGATAACGGATAAGAGGACAACATTCTTTCTATCCCCTTGTATCCATGGCCTCTTGTAATCGATTCAGCAACGGTTTATGTTAATTTACTTATGTAGTACTTATGTATGTACTTATGTCTATGTATTAAGTCGCCTTGTGTCTATATATTATGTCGCTTTATGTCTATATATGTCTTCAGTGCAGTCTGTTTTGTTATATTTTCTTGTCTTTTTGAATCATAGGGTCCATCCAATACCAATGTAATTGAGTTCCGGTTGGGTCAGCGCTAGGGGTCGTGAGGGGTGTTACACGTTCCATTACTTCCAATGAGCGGACTCAGTCAAACTGACTCAGCTATCATTTTACTTGATTGCATTTTTTACTTCCAAAGGCTCTTCTTACAAATTTTATTTCTTACAACAACAGCAATCTTTAAGTGTTGTGTAGCGATTGTAAAATGTCATGTCTCCCCGTACGTATTTTACAAAATAGTCTATATCTATTCACTCTATAAGACGATCATTTCGGTACATAGAACTCAACCTAGGAAAATAATAGCAAATTCAATGGTTCATGACAGGTTATAATAGCACACTTACCAGACCGTTTTACAGCAAATTGAAGCTCTTGTATTTTCATCGTATAAGATCAATGTCTTTTCCCTCTGATAAATAAATTGGATAATACTTTCAGGGAAATGAAGACTAGAAAATAGGTTAAGATTTTTGCAGAGAACAGACCTTTTACTTTGACTGAAATATCTACATTAAGATAATGAAAATACAAGAGCTTCAATTTGCTGTAATACGGTCTGGTAAGTGTGCTATTATATTTGATTACCATACGTAATTTATCGCAAAAAACGTTTCAATAACTGAGTGAAATTATTGCTGACTAGTCTTCAGCAATAATTTAGTTTCATGCAACCCATTTTTATTATTTTAGCCAATGTTAGGGACATAAGGATGGGTGTGTGGGGGGTGGGGGGGGTGGGTGGGGGCGGTGTTTGAGGGCTAGGTCATAACCTGTCATGAACCATTGAATTTGCTATTATTTTCCTAGGTTGAGTTCTATGTACCGAAATGATCTGGTCACTTGATAATCAAATCAGATAATCACAAATTCGGTGTGACTTTATCCAGTATATTGTCATGCAAATACTCACTTTAGGCTTCATATGGGTTCGGAAAATCAGACGCCATTGATCAATATGTAATTTATATTTTAATTTTATTGTTTTCGAAGGAAACAAAAGGCATATTATGTTGTTTGGTTGCTTTTCTATAATATTTTTCTGGTGTCACTTTTCGATGTTTTGGGAAAATGTGTTAGCTATAGAGATGCATTAATGAATTAAAAAGATAATATATAGCAGAATCATATGTTAACATATCGGAACAATACGAATAGTTTATACGACTGCGGAATAACTTTACGAGGATGTGACCCGAGCGAATTATATACGCGAGGCGTACGCTGAGATATATTAAAACATGGTTCTAATATATATTATTTCGATTCTAATCTTTTATGTAAGCAAGTTGATAAAATAGGGAAACATTGTGCATGTATGGTGCCAAATATAGTAGGTCGACATGACGTGAATAGAAAACTGTGAAAACGTCTGGCAGAATAACTGTGAGACTTCTAGTGAATTATTCTACGCGCCTAATAACATATACAGTGTCTCTGTGAAGTTAGCAGAATAGCAGATTAACGGAGTTATTCTGCTGTTCTGTTAACTTCACAGAGACGAAGTGTTTGCAAATTTAATTGTAACATCGTTCTGTTATATCATTTCGGTTCTAAAACGTCTTTTATATAAAATAGTTGATCAAATGCGGTAGCACTCTTTATCGGCGCTTTTATGGCTCCAAATCATACGTCGACGTGGCATCACATTTCTGTATTTTAACGGAAGCATTCATTGACTTTTCTTCTTAATATCATTTTTAGAGGCGTCTTTTTGGCGTCCTTTAGATATTTATTTATTACAAGAAAAAAATAAAAACAGCATACGTTTGAATTGTGGACACTGCATTGCAACCATAGTCTCTAAGGTTGAACCTGTAAGCGTTTGATGTGCTAATCATTTCAAAAGATTCTATTGTTACGTTTTGTACAGTCAGAGTAGTTAACGAAAAGGAGAATATCACTTTTTTATTTCAATATTTTTAAATGAGAGTTGAAAAATGATGCAACAGATGTGCAACAATGAATAACTTGACTTAATAAGTTTCCATATCAAGAAAAATGAATGACGAGTTTGAAAATGAATTATAAATTCACAGGAAGTTTAATATAAATGCTGATGGTAATGCTCTCATTTAACATATCATTCTTTTCATATTGAACGACCTTATTAATTTGTTGATTCACTCCGCGGAAGTGGCTTTAGTCTGTCTTGATCTGTACAGTAATGATTACTTGTCTGCAATGTTAATGGCATTCCGTATTTAACTGTCTAAGGAAATTGTTTTATTACTCGAAATAAAAACCAAATAACTCATACAACACTCTTTTATTCATCAAGAAAATGCATTGATACTTATAACGATAGTTAAACATACGCATGATAATAATTAAATTAAATTAGGTAAAAGTATGTATATTGCCAATATTGGGAGTTGATCGGCCGCTCATGACTCAACAAGGGTCTCACCTTTTAGAGTCGTTAAAAGCACAGCAAAATCCGTCGACCGAGAGGAGAACAGACGCAACAACCTAAGGCTTGCAAACATCACTTACTGTAACAATGCAACTGCGCAATCCATCGAACTTCGAATTTTGAATCCAGCCCAGCCCGGGAATCACCGGGATGTGGTCAAATGCACAACCCGAGCCAATGTAGAGCGAGGCAATATAACACAACGGACCGCAAGGCAAAGCAATGCAAGACACTTTGTACTTTGTAACAGGTATCACTCAAACGCAAAGTAACGCAAGACACTTTGTACTTTGTACTTTGTAACAGGTATCACTCAAAGGCAAAGCAACGCAAAACACTTTGTACTTTGTAACATGTATCACTCAAATGCAAACATACAACAATTTCAATTGAACGTCGAGCTACCATTCCACCCATTTTGGGTTTCTCCGTGTAATGAGCGAAACCGCAACGCGAGTCAATGAAAGGCAAGGCAAGGCAAAGTGACACCACTGAGAGCAACGCAACATACGCAAAACGCTAGATAGGAATTGCCAAGTACTAGGGCAAAACCTTTTACTATCCAGTTAACACAAACTAGTAAACATATGATACCACAAAGTACTCAACTTGAAAGCAAACACAAAACAGACACCGTATCCGCTCACCTCACGACCGGCAGAATTTTACCGCACACATATTATGAGCGACAATATCCATCAGACCATTATTGCAAATAAAAACCTTTGACTTGTAGTATTGTGGCAAGATGAACAAAACTAATATTAAGGTTGTATCAAATGTCAAAGTTAAAAAGCCAGTGCTACATAATAATTGTTACCACCAATAATAGCAAAACTTTCTTAGTGATATCTTACTGTGATCACAAAGTTTTAAAGTTCACATGAAATGATATTTGCGACGGTCAATATTTCCTTATAATTATTTTCCTGTCCTTGAATTTCATCTCCCTACGACGCTGTTCTAAAAATGTGATTACTTCACTATTGTTTTCTTGCACATTTAGTTTATATATTTACTAGAAATATGTATATTAATATCAATCAATTATCCCGTGCCTCTTTAAAAGAATTATAAAAAATTTCAAATTATACTGGAGAGTCTTGTAACAAAATTTAGTCACGTCCATGCTAAACCGTTTTCTTAAATAACAAAATTTATATACTCTGTATCAAACTATCTCAGTTTTTTCTTCATTACACTGTATGAACATCTAACATTCAGAAGTCCTTTGTCACATAACAAGATAACATCTAGAGCCGACAGTAACTATCACCCGTTATGAATGTCAAGACCGGGTGGACAATAAGAACTAACTTGAACAAGAACAACAATGTTAGCTATTGTTAATGGATATATAAAACACTGACAGAGTATTCTAGTAAATTGTTAAAACTACAATACTAGCCCGAAATTGAAGATGCAAAACTCTGTAATATTTCGAAAGTTTCCTATAAATACAGGGTGTGGCGGGCGGGTAAATCGTTTTGACGTTACCGACGGTGTAGCTAGCCAAATGTGAGATAGCTGCACGAGATTATTCGTATTTATATTATATCGACTGGGTACCAGTATCAATAGGAACCAGTTCAGATCAGCCAAGTGTAACAATATCCATGACACGTTTATCTAGCAAAAACAGACGACAATTTAACATACTAGCAGACGGTAATTAATAAGCAACAATTTGAGAAAAAAATAAATTAAATTATTCTAATTCTAAAATAATTTCCATTTTTCTTATCCTGATTTGTACTTTGATACACTCTCTTTACTAGCGGTGAGCTAAATTGTGTTAGTGCAGTATAAAGAAATCTATTTTCTGCAAATCACTAGCTTTTTATAGGCACTAAATACCGTGTCTTTGTTCGAATCAAATACATTGCGGGATGTTTTAAGAGGATGACAATAATTAGAGAAAGGTTTAATTGTATTATGCTTCTATACATGCGACTAAATTTTGTAATACAAGGCATAATAATTTTATGTAAACTCATATTGATCAAAAATCCTAAACAATAACCATGATGTACGTTTAGCAGGTCAATATTCTCAGTCACAACCGGTTGATTCTAATTTCCTGGTGTCAAATAATCTAAAGCAGGCGGTTACAATAACTATTAACCTTTGGTCATGCGTCGTACAAAGACACACCTTAAGATATTTACAGTTAAGGTTTCGTTCTTACTTTCTGTTATTTTCAGATACATGTAACAAGTACAAAGTCAGATTGAGAGACCGAAGACTCACATTTTAATCAGGGAAAAGATCACAGCAAGCAAAATTTGCTATTTGATTTATAATCTAAATTAATTTCTCTGATATTTCATGAAATGTCACTATCATTTAATCTTCTATTATTTGATATGATAAAACAAGTCTGTGTATGTATGACAACATGCGTAGATGGACTTTTAAGTGTTTGGTATGAGCTTTTCATGGTTTCTTGTTCTGCCATTTGTTACAACTATTTGTAAAAAGGATTTATCTTGCAGAACATCTTTTATTCATACCTACGTAAAACAAAATGACAATTTACCTTTTAATGGAGGACACTGCATATCCACGAAAGATAACTCAAACACAAAATCTTAGCCCATTTATCTCATTTTCTTTCACTTGATATTTCAACGTATGCCGGTATTTTAGTGTTTTAGAATAGTAGACAGGTAGCTTCATATCATGAAGACAGAGTGCTGCGATCACTTATGCTTCTGGTTATGATGATGATGGCAAGCGCATTATTAGTGCAGCCCAATGGATATATTAAAAACAACAATTTTTATTCATTAAAACCGAAAAACTTTAGGAGAGATTTAACATATAGACCCTCTGGGGCGCTAACAAAAGTACACTGCTGAAAATCTGTTAATTACTTAGCATTGGCCTCAGAGCGAAACAATATGATTGTGAACCAATGTCGTTCGTTTTATACTGCGAGGAATCGCCCCCCCCACCCACACACACACCAACACCCATCCCCGATAGGTCCCTGGGCATCGTTTATTTGATTTTATGCTTTCAAATGGTATTGATGGTTGACCGCAACAGTATCACAACAATAAATACATTCGGTTAGATTTTTGTTTATTTTTCTTATTTTATGTTTTCAACCTTTTATCTTTTTGCAAAGAGAATTGATACAAAATTATGACGAAAATATTTTACAAATGTTTCTTTTCCAGTAAAGCACCATTGCCGAAAGCATTATCAATGACGAATAAACCGTTGTCAGGGTCTTAAACGCAACTAGGACTAATATGTTACTAAAGATACTTACTTGTATATATAATTACAGGTGATTTTTTGTTATTTAGCAAAAATACATTAGTTACTAATTTTATGTGATATAATTTTATGTGACTCTAACATCTGTATTGTATTCTGTCCGGTTGGCTTTGTTGACAAGAAATGATTTGGAGACCAAGCATTATAAATTTATCTGGAGTCGTCCAGATAGTTCAATTAACGTTTTGGCCATTCTTCAAATGAGCCGTGCCATGAGAAAACCAACATAGTGGGTTTGCGACCAGCATGGATCCAGGCCAGCCTGCGCATCCGCGCAGTCTGGTCCATGCTGTTCGCTTTTAAAGCCTATTGGAATTGGAGAAACTGTTAGCGAACAGCATGGATCCTGACCAGACTGCGCGGATGCGCAGGCTGGTCTGGATCCATGCTGGTCGCAAACCCACTATGTTGGTTTTCCCATGGCACGGCTCAAATATAGATATTATATCTGGAAATTTCCAGTATTAGATATTTCACGCTAAAACCTAATTGATGATAGTTTAATTACCATGTTTCTTCATTATACTATTATATACTTACAGTGAATCTGTTCAGCGTCCATAGCAGTGAAATAAGTCTGACATGGTCCAGACAATTGAATTAACGGAAAATGATGCATTGCTCGACGATAGTCCGGCTAAAACCACTTGAAGCAAATACTATCAGATAGAATAAATGCATCGTTAAATATTATGTATGTGGTCTGTTATTCCTTTTTAATTCATAACATGTTTCATGCTTTGCTTATTTATTACCTTTGTATAGTCTGCGTAGTTTAGAACTGCAAATCATCTGCAAGTCTTAAAGGTTTTTCATTTGGAACAAACTGTGTAGTCTTTCTTTGAATTCATACTGTGAAAACATGAAATTTACGGTTATTTTATCTTTTTATTTCCATGGTCGAAAGGAGACAAGATTCTCCAATCTGTCATAAAAAACGATATTGACCGACTGTTATCACAAATAATCAACAAAATATTCATTAAGGTCATTCTTTTACCTTTAAAATCTGAACATTAAAAAAATCATCTTCACTATTTCAAGACTTACAATGCTTAATCACTTAGTAAACGTCATAAGTAACATTTGAATAGCTTGAAGCAGTTTAAAATAATTTTATGTAAATTAACCTGACAGTGTATTTTTTTTGTTTCGCCATGGGCCTTTTATCTACACACCTCTTTATTCTCACGGTACATGGGTGCTTTGGAATTTCGGTTTCCGTGACAACACAAATAATATTTATTTGTAAAGTATGAAAGAATTTGATTTGCCGTAAAGTTAGAAAGTTTAGTAAACGGAATTACAATATACTAGTTTCAGCATGAACATAAAAAATTATTGGTGTTCCAGTATTTTAAACTATTTCTTATGAAATAACCTCAGTTATTATAGGTTTTCTCAAGGGTCGGCCAATATATATTGAAGTATTCAGCTTTCATTCAAAATACATATTTTAGAAGTCAAATAACCATTATTTTATTTCTTAGATATACGATTTCAAGTCTTTGGTACGGTATTTCAGGTATAACATATCTAAAGTGACACTTTACTCTCATGATTGATGGATTACTCTTAATAATAAAGAGGGCTATTCTCCGCCCAAGTATACAGATATCAAACTTGTATTAGCTTTTACTTGCATTATAACAACCTCTTGTCTGATTCGTTAATGATACTTTCTAGTCTTAGACATCTAAAACATGTCTGGAACTAAATGATTTGTTTTTACTGATTGATTACATATATTTGTCAGTTATAATTCATCAAACATGACGTTGAAATAACAATAATTTGGCACAGAACGTACTTTTCAGACTGGAAATAAAGCGAACGCAACTGATAGGTTACAATAACTTTAACTGCATTGAAGTTATATATAGTATATTTACCTCTTAAAGAAAAACTAATTTGTTATATATTTCTTAAAAGTCCGTAAAAGATACATAATCATGATTTCAGGTTATATAATATTTTAAGAGCATGTACCTTTTTACTGAAGCTAACAGTCGTGAAAAACTGCTTCCCCGATCCCCCTAACACGCACACGCCATAATTATAAACGACGTTTATGTAGCGATAATTTGACAGTTTGTGTAGTAAAACATACACTTTTTGTCAATAAAGCAGGAGTATGTAATATCACTAATTAAAATCTCTTTTAAACATATTTCTAGGATATTTTCTTATTTCAATTTAAAACTTACAGTTCGTTTTATCGGCAGTCCAAACATTTGGTATAGATCTCAAATCCAGAATATAAGCGGCAAACGCTTCTGGACAGAAACAATATGCAAGATAAGCAGAAAAACTTGAAAATGCTTCATTTAAAAAAAACAGGACTATAATTCCAAATTAGAAAGTAAAATACGTTGGGTACATCAGTTGCAAACAGAGCCGCACGCTTTGCCATATCCTTTTATTACAATAAAATTAATAATGTTTTCAAAATGAAGTCAATGTACATCGATTAGACGGTATGCCTCCTAAAATGTAAAATAATAATGACACTTTGTTCGCTAAATTAGTTATGATCACGTAGAAAACAGCCTTCTGGACACTCAGAACTACATCATACCTGTATACGATTGTTTAACTTGGTGACTTTTAATAAAAGGGATTTATAATGTGTCAGTCCTCACATGACATGCCACGCATTCATTTCATATATTAATTACACGTTCAGTTTCTTATAGCAAAATATACCTTATACTGCCAGTTACAGTTATAGTAACGTGGAATTCATTTTGGTCACAACAGAATCATCTATAGACTAAAGTCGTTGTCATAAGTAAATTAACGATTAATGACCTGAACATTACAGCAGTCGCTCTAATGAAACCTCAGGGAATGCAACGTGCTTACTATTTATGGCATGATGGGTGTTGCACATTCCTTATCTCTCATGAACAGACTCAATCAAACCGAGTCTATATTTCCTTGCTTGGTTGCATTTTATGCTTCCAAAGGACCTTCTGATAGATTTTATTAACTATTACAACATCAATCTTAAAGTGCCGTGTGGCGGCCGTAAAAGGTCTCCCCGTATTTTGATTCAGTGTTGTTATTTTTTCTGGTCCTCAAAATATTTTATTCCATCTTCAGACGCTGTAATCTAACGACATTAAAATCGGGAAAAAAAATACGACAGAAATAACAATTAACAAGTGGACAATAAAGTATAATAATTATCCCTGTTACGATGAAACAAAATTAATCATCTCAATGATATCTTATAAAATGTCATTCTTTCTTTTTTATCAGTCAGAATTATAATGAAACTACACTATTTCAAATCTTGATAAGGAAATCGTTTGTTATAATGAAAATGAAAATTACCTGAAGAAATTCCGATAAATTTCTGCCCGCCAGATGGGTGTTGTGACACGTGCGCATGAATTTTTCATTTGAATTATAATTTCCAGATTCTGATTCACAATTGTATTTAATAGAAGAGCTATTTGAGACATAGGATATCCAACTCTTTTTTCATGGATATGATTTATACCTTCGTGGAATGGTATGAAAATAAAATTATTCGCGACATGCTCGTGAATATGATTTTGTTCATACCATTGAAATTAAAATAAAAACATTACTCATAATAAAAACCTGAATTTTCTTATTATTATTATATATACAAATGATTGAAAATGATATTTGTTTACATTTAGAGTAATGTCCCTTTGCGAAACGTAAAATGCCGTGAATATGTATGTATTCCGGATAAAATATGACCTATTCATTGTAATGTTTACATTTTGACTTGGAAGAGCTCTTTTCATTATTGAAATGAATTTTTGACAAAGTTCAGAAACAGCAGTACAAATAAAGTAAATATGTTTCACTGCAACTAAATAATAGAAAATATATTTCAAGGCAATGAAGACATTTAAACATGTCCAGAAATGAGACCGTGTTTTGAAGAGTATTGTCCCTTGATTATTAAGCCAGATCGGTTAAATTTGGTTGTTTCCCTTTATACCATCTTAACGCGAGTATCGAGTTTTGTTAATCTCTCTTATCTTGATAATCTTGAACTTACACTGGTTTTATTAATTAGGGGTATTGCCACAACATTGTGAAACTTTTTACACAAGCGGAGATTATACCTTGCCCGAGGCAATTTGCAGTGTATATTTTGAATGATAATCGGGTTTTTGTTTCAAAATTGAGAGCCGGGAAGGATATTCCCATTTTAGATATGTATTTAAACTTTTGATTATATCTTTTAAGGGCAAAATATATGTGAATCATAAATTAAAAGTTAATTAATTAAAAAATAATTTTTGAAATTTAAATATTTTTATTCAAACATGTAATTTAAAATGACAGTTTTAACCTAATTTGACAAAGACGGAATTAGATCGACGTACATGTTTATTACGTGATATACATAACATTCTTATTTCTTCAAATTGGTGATTTTGAATGATAATCTGGAATTTGTTTAAAAATTGTCAGGAAGCATATAATTCCCATTACTCAACGTATTTTTTAAATATGTATTTAATGACCTCCAGATTTGGCTAAAAATAATCTTTCTCTCAAATTGAAGTTTGTTAATACTAGAAGATGTGTTTTTGTGTCTAAAATATTTCGTCGAAACCAATAGCGCTATAGCGGAATAAGTGAATTATGACTTCTAAAATATAGATTTTTTTTTATAATCGAGACAGTTTACCTTGAGTAAAGCGTTACAATCGCTTTTCGATTTTCATCGTATAAAGTAGAAAAACAGCAAATTCTCAAGTATTTCCGTAATATATAGTTGAACTTTGTCAGTAATTAAGTTTTAAAGCCTTCTTAAGAAATATAGCATTTATTTCCAGATATCTATAAAAGTATTTTTTCTTGTTGTCGAACGATCTGGAGGATTTTTATGAGGGCGAAATATATGTGTATTTCGGGTCTCCTTGAAAATGTGTCTTTTCAATTTAAAAAAGTTTTTAAATATTATGGATCCGTGGCCTATAAATGCATTTTACTTTACAATAATGTGAATTTGGATTTTGAACGGTAAGATAAATTATCAAAATTTATAACTCCATATCCATAATTTAGATTTTAACTTTAAAGTGTTTATGCAAGAGCCGTAATAAGTGTCCCTTTAGGCCGCGGGGCATGTCAGACAAACAGATACTAATCCAATTAGTAACGGTAATCTAAACAGAAATATGTCAGCATTCGGTTAATTTATTGTCAAACACGTTATTTGACTTTATCATACATACTAATAAACTTTGATAATGTGGCAGTTGACCTGAATACAATCGACATTGTTTATTGTCCAATACAGGTAAATCCAATAATTGCTTTGCAATAGATCTATGACGGATTATCTTTGAACACCCCTGGACTTATTGGACTCAACTGCCACATTATCAAAGTTTATTAGTATATAATCATTACAAAAAGATAAGATAAGAAATTTTTAACAACAATATTATAATACTTACAAACAAGAAACATGAAATTTACACCCGACCCAATGGACTTGTTATATTTACATGCACAATATTCAAGTTTAAATATGAACATATAGTTCTATATGTTAATCAACTTTATGTTATGTTACGTTTTAATGCAATAAATAATTCTAGTTGTGAAAATGGTATTAAATGAATTAAAAAATGGAATATTTTTATTTAAACATGTAATTTAAAATAACTTTATTTTTATTTAATCTGACAAAGTAATGACATTAAACACGGAATTAGATTGACACACATGTCTATCTAATTCATTTTATCCGGTATCATCAGTACACGTGTACTGTGACGGGCAAAATTTTCCAAATTAGTAAAATCAGTGATATTCAAACGTTTAGGGAAGCAAGAAGACATAAAAATAATTTAAAAATAAACTCATTGAAAGAAAGATTAACTTTTCTAGTTTACTTCAATAACTTAATAAATGTTGTGAGATGATTATAAATATAGAATAAATCATTCTAAAAGACCATGTAAAGCTTAAAATCTGTCATTTCCTACAGAAATCATTGGGACTCGGGATCAAAATTAGTTACTTATTTCAAACGCTTAGGGAAGCAAGAAGATCATATTTTATTTTATTAAAAATTATATTGAAAGAAAGTGCAAATATTGCAGATTACTTCAATAACTTAATAAATATTGTCAGATGATGCTTTTGATGTCATTTGATGTGTTAAAGTTTTTCTCCTTCTATATTTCAATAGGCGTAAATTGACCGATAATGGCTAATCGATACACCCGATAACCTGTTTTCAAGGGAGACAATTTCGCCAATAAGCCAGCAAATTGGCTTAGATTTCTGGGTATGTGACAATATATTTTACAAACTTTTTTAGTATTTCATTCAAACGTTTATAATGAAAACTTATTTTGTTCGTTTTGAAGGCTGTCACATAATGTTTTAAGTCAAATGATATGTTCAGTCTGACAGATGAAGACGTAAGATGATGCAATCTCTTTGAAAAAGTGAATGAATTTGTTATTAGTTACTGTATTCCCAACAGGTCTACAACATTTGTAATGAATACCGGTTAAAATTTTGTTTGACGAGGCTGCGTTTTTTAACAAGGCATTGGATGGCCTTGGCGACGTTTCAGCATACCACTCGCGTCTTCTAGACTTGGAATAATGACAGTGTAGCTATATTGATTAATAATCTAAAACATCTTCTATAATGTATTTTGTCGCATTATATTAATAATCCGTTAAAATCCGAAATTCGGCTATCATGGGTATTTCACTTTAAAATGAGAAAAGAAAGAATTTGGCTTTAATTTATCAGCAATGATTACAGTAAAAACACCAAGAGGCTTTTGATAAGAGGTATTATACGAAATCGATGGGTTTTAATACAATGGAATTTTAGACATTTTAGCTATGTTCATTTCATTCTACTATTATCATGATTATGAAAGTATGTGTACTTTATAACCTTCTGATGTTTGTTCTTTTGATTCCATTAGCAATTTCTGATGACATCTAAATACTTAAATACTGATCGCAGAAGAGAAACAGACCGGTTGTTTTAGTTAAAAGCATTATTCATTCTTTGACCTTTTCTGTTAGCTAGATTCAGTTTAAAAGTAGCTGCATGAGTCGTAACTCATAGATTTCCTTTACTGAATATATAGTAAATATGATGATAAGAGTAAATGGGAGTATTGTAGAGATCTCTTAATGATTTATATTGCTTAGGTGTATGATTACTCTTGAAGGACAAACTTAATTACATTTACTGCTTGCTCAAGTAGCACTTTGAAATGTATTAAATGTCTCTTTTACTTACTTTTATTTAGGATCGAGATATACTTCTTCGGAAGATTAATGGTATTGTTTAAAAGACAATGAATTTTAGAAATTTCTGTTTTCGTGTGTTCTTCCGTGAAACTCAGATCATTTTTTGGCCTTTTCTCTTGCCGTTTTGCAGAGTGACAATGTGTTTATAAAAAACATGCTACGACAAACAATGTCTTATCCCAAATTACCAAATCCCATAACTTCAGTCATCGACGTCTAATAAGTGATCGTCGAATTAATAAATTAAGTTATCCATTTATTTATTTATTTTGTTGGGTTTAACGCCGCACCGACACGATTTTAGGTCATATGGCGACTTTCCAGTTTTGATGGTGGAGGAAGACTCTGGTGTCCCTCCGTGCATTGTTTCATCACGAGCGGGCACCTGGGTACTCGGACACCCGAGTGAGGCTCGAACCCACAACGATGAGGGCAAGTGATTTGAAGTCAGTGACTTTAACCACTCGTCCGCGGAGGCCACCAATATTATATATAGGAATTTATAAAAAAACTTGTCGTCGTTGAAACACAGTATTGATGAATTGACAATAACTATATAAAAGTACATTTATTAGTCAAGGTTTTCAAACTTGCCTTTTGAAGTCGATATAGCTATAATAAACCTACTTTCATTTCCGTGCAATTTCGTGGATGACGTCATCAGATTATGTGCTCACGAGATATTGTCAAAACAAAAACGAAGCTGTCAATTTAAAATGTAAGCAAAGCAGACGAGATGACATTTGGGGAATAAAAATGTCATTCTTTGGCATGTAAGGAGATTATGAGTTAGGTTAGCAGGAATTTGGAATTAGTAAATACAAGGTATTTCTGCACGTTTGGGGTTTTATTGGTGTTCTTACCTGTTAAAACCTGATATTTTAACTTTTTTGGTGGTTGACAAAAGTTTGTGTTTACTTCCTGATTTTCTGTTGGCAGGTGCGCGCTTACACCAAAGCTGGAGTGTGACGTCATATGTGATGGGCACTATCCACGAACCAAGGCTAGGCAACGATAATGGTTGACATTGATTCGTGTTTGTTTCAATACAAATTATTAATATTTTAACTATATAAAAGATACTCATCAATGTTACCAATATGTACTGTGTTCCTAATTTGTATTCCTATGAAATACAACATTTGATTTCTATACGTTGAAGATAACTCTCGTGAAACAAAGGACATTATCGTCAATAAAATTGAAATTTTACACTTTATATCGCGGAGAAGTGAAGTTATTTGTCTGCAAATTATGAAATACCAGGGTGTTTGTGAGACAAATGTACCTAAAAGAGAAATCTAAGCAGAATGTGGCATTTAACATTCCGCACCTTGATTAATTTAAGACAATAAGTGATGATAGTAATCTGACATTTTAATAACGTAAAGGTGCGTTAACTTCTTAATATACCCCTGCAATATTTTGAAATAAATTGTACGCCACAACCACTTTAGAAGAATAAATTCACAACGAGAAATAATAAATTTTAGAATTTGATTACTTGTACAAAAGTGATCATTTTTATAGATAACTACTGAATTTTGACAAGGCATTGAAAACAGTAAATTTGTTTGGTTTTGATTACGTTTAAAAAAAGGAATATTTAACTTTACGCCCTTGGTATGATAAGAAATGTTGTAAATGTATGACGGAAGATACATGTCTATATTACATAATGTCTAAGCTGTCAACACAACAAAACATATTGTTTGTATTGTTAATTATCACACAGCATTGTTCTTAGATTTTACAATCCGCGTACCTTCATGATTGTATATGAATCTTCGGTGATTTAGACATTTAAAGCAGTGTAAACTGATGCAAACTGATTTCAGGCGTTAAATATAGGGCAATATCCCACATAATTGGACGTACTTAACATTCAAATAATCGGGATTGGAAATCCATGTAACGGCTACTGAGGCAGTTTTAGGATAAAATAGAACAATAAATTGAATAATGTATCTGCCTTTTAGAGACTGACTGTTGGTGGAATTTTGATTCCGCTGAAATAATTGCTTTGAACGCCACAACGGCTTATAGTATTACATTTTGTCTGTCAGCCTGTTTTAGGCAAATATAATCTAGATCTATATCATCTCAGACAGATTTGACAGCGTACAAAATGCCATTTTCTGTAAAATGATTGAGGTACACGGGTTGTAAAATCAGTCATAATTATTTTTCATCAAATACAATTGACACCTTTGACTGGTCTTAATACCACATAAACATTCCTTATAATTTTAACAAAAAAAAGATAAATATATTTTGTTATGTTGTAGTAATAATTCGTTTTGAACGTTTACTTTTTGTCGCTGTGATGTTATCGATATCGCGCTTAGAAAATGGTTGTTGTGTTCCATCTATTCGATATACTACAGGGGTATATCAAAACATGAGCGAAGCTGTATATAGTCACATGTAACACAGACATTGGTTTCAATAACCATTAGAGAGTACTGTATTTCTTATTTTGTTGTTCCAAAACTGCAAGCTCCCCATAAATAACAATTGCAGGCTAATTACTTTTTCTGTAGCAACACATTTTAACATATATTAATACGACTCATAACATCAATCCTATTACCCGGAATGATTGTGTTAGTCCACATAACATTATTTTAAAGTGGCACATTTTAAAGATCTACCACAGAATAACTATAATTTATTGTGAGTCCACAATGGCATTTACAGACGACTTATATCGAAAAATTAAATGAGTAAAACAGTATCTACATTGCTTGTACAGTTAATTTTTAGGCCAAGACATGAATGTTTAATAGCTAAATGTTTACTGGTTAAATGTAGTAGTAGACATAGTACTTGATGTATTTAGTTAGGTTTAGACTACACTTGATTTCTGTAGTGTAATATATTTATTAATGTAGTTCTGAACGTTCAGATTGATATTTTATATACAATGTTGAATTTGATTAAACACTGATTTTCAGAATCTACTTAGAAAATTCAGCAAATAAAAAGGATAGGGTCGTGTGCTTGATATTTGTGCTAAACTGATTTGGAGAATGTTGATCTTACGCATGTTTTGATATTGGGAGTCTACGGGAAAATCACATTTTTCATAACATAGAATTCTTAAATAAACATATGACTTATAATATGGTGAAATAAAATGTATAGATCCGCGTCCTTTATTATAGATATTTGCCCATGATTAAAGAAATCCACGCATTTTCAAGCTTATTTATAAGCTTTTATATAAGACATTTTTTGGAATCATTTAACATGTCACATGCTTAAGCATCATATTTTAACTATAGAATGTTGGTAGCATTGCTGTTGAAATAAATGTACTCACCGGTTGCCATGGGTTGATAAAATGATTTTCATTTGCTTTCGGCGAATCCAGTCTTCATTATACGTTTTCCAGGTAAATGACGTTACGCAAGTACTTCCGGTTTTTTAAACGTGCATGACTACCTTAAGTAGCAAACTCAGATTATGCAGCGCTGAATGACAGTTGGTTTTAACGTCGTAAAGAACGTATCATTTCCGCCTCCACATACCGTAGGTTGAATTCACCTGTCCGTTAATATCTTATATAATCTAAAACCCCAAAATACATATAAAATTTTCTGAACTCTATTAATGGCATTTCATTCCCATTGAATTTTACTCATTATCTCCGCAGACACCTCCATCATTTTATTATGTACTTTAGAATCATTAACTGAACGCGATATAATAGCCCCTTTACATTGAAATTTCGAGACAAATGTCACGACTTCTTGGAGTCATTAAAGCGTTAAATAGCGCTTTGTTGCCAAGAGCACTGATTATTGCCACTTAGGATTTGAATATTAATTAGCAACGTGGAAACGTATTATTCAAAACCTAATATTTTGATATTAAACTGAGTGTTAGGATATTTTTAAACTATCTTATATTTTCAAGGCACCAGACAATAGATCTAAAATAAATACTCTTGGCACTTTTTGCAAGAACATGATGCATGATTGATAGTTATACCTTTTAACTGAGAAAAGGAAGTAAAAAGAAACTGATATATCGAATTATAACTTGCTACCCTGTATGAGTATATTTAAAGTCGCGAAAACATGTGATAAGTGTCTACTATCCGAACATCAACCTGTAATCATCCTAAAACCGAAAAACGGAAAAGTTAATATTACTTTTAGCAATTTTCAGGTGTTATCCTGATCAGGCATAGGCGGGTACTCGTAACAAAAACATAAAAAAAATCGTAAAAATGAAATAATTTCAACAAACTATGTCAATAAAATGTGAGACATATCATTTCTACAATAGCAAAGGATAATATATTTTCGTAAAATTTTCCGCCTGTATATATCTTATGACTGAAGCCAACCATAAAAGATAGAAAATGTATAATATCAATTAAAGTGAACTAACTCTTGATGCATTTGACTTGAAATTAATCCAAACATTAGTTTCGCTTAACAAATGAAATACATTGTAAATGATTTCGAGGCCTCTCTGATCGAAGTAGGCCTACAGAAGGCCACTGGTTTTTCAAAGTGCCCGCTACATGCATAAAATAATTCTCGCAGGGGCATCTTCTGGACTTTCTCTACCATTAAACCACAAAAGTCGCCATATGATATATAACTTTGTCGGTGTGACCTTAAACCAAACGCACACACTGAGAAAAATCGTCACTACTTATACTTCAATAAACCGATCTAGATATAAATTGTAAGCCTTCACTACGATATTTTGATAGCGTCAGCTTTGCTTAAGCAGTCTTCAAGACATAATTAAGTATTAAGTACTATCTGATATCATTATTGCATGGCATAGAGTAAAGGGAACAAAATGGTCAAAAGGAATTAGCAAACAAGTTTTTGGGAACAATTCAAAGATAAATCAAAGGCCTAAAGGGCCTGAGTCGGCTAATGATTGATGTACTGACAGTATAGTCTACCAGTTTCAGTTTGTTTTTAGTCTTTTTCTTAAAATTTCATAACACAGCTCGATATTTACCCAAAATATTATATCCGGATACGATTACACTTTTCTCCAGTTTCAACAATATATTTTACAAATTGTGATGATACGAAGACATTTAGCAGCAATTGGCAGTATCTGACATCGAAGTTTACGGTTAAATTACCTTTTATTTAAATCTTTTCATAAAAAAGTTGTTTCGTTTCGTGAAAGCAGCCAAACATAGACGATCTACTTTCAATTTCAAAAACTACAAGAAAATACAATTTAATGTTTCGCCGATTTGTTTATTTCTCGAAAAATAAGAATTAAAATCATTTTTAATATCAGTAGTAACTAAACAAACCAGTAAGAGCTTCTTCTTCCGATAATTTATCCGTTTACTGACTGCAAAATTCAACCCACGCAAAGTTTATAAAAATCATACGATGCGTGTTTACGTTCAATGTGGGAGAATTAAGGCTGATCGGCTATGTTGCCTAACGCATCCAGACGATTCAGATTTTGTTTTTAAAAAGCATTGTGTGCGTTTCTGTAATTTTATATACGTTTTTATACGCTTAGAAATTATTAGACATGCGTATTTGCATTATTTCTATACGTAATTTACGCTAATACGCATCTTATCTGGAGCCCTGTGGAACTATTTTTTGTCTTTCGCTGGATGTTACCCAAGCTTTGTAAGCCTGCGCAATTCTTAAAATGCACATTTATGCTTAATGAGTTACATTCGAGTATTGCACAGTTACAAGTCATAAATATGACAGATTACATCGTATATTGGTCATAGCAAAGGGAATTGACACAACTAAACTTCATTCATGCAGTGAACTGTTTGAAGTTTGAGAAATCTAATGGAACTACATCCCTTCACGTGTTATTCGGTCCATTTAGAGAATCGCTGAACAGCAAGGACTCGTCAAAAGGCTTTCAGCCTTTAGCCGACTCAAAAATGGAAACAAAACTTTATTTTTCAAAAACTGGTATGATAAAGGTATCAAATATGTGAAAGATTTATTTGATTACAGAACCAATAACTTTTATTCTTTTGAAAACTTTAAATATGTATATGATGTAGAAAATAAAGATTTTTTAAAGTATCATCAGCTTATAAACAGTATTCCTTCACATTTCAAAGAACAACTTAAAACCGAAGATATGAACCCTCCTAGGGAAAACCTTATAGAAAAACTTTGTACATCAAAAACGCCAAATAAATTCCTGTATGAGAGGCAGATTAATAAACCAAAACCGAGAATAAAGTCTGAAGAAAAGTGGGAAAATATTTTGAACAGAAGCAATATTGAGCGGAAAAAAGTATATACTCAACCTTTCAAAGCTACAATAGATACAAAAATCAGAAATTTTCAATATACATTGTACCTTGATGATACTACTTGCACTAGAAATTGTACACAGTGGAGGTTATTAATAGATTATTTTACTCTCTTTTAGATACAGACTGGTTTGTTTTGCTCCTGTGGCTCTTTGAACATTTAGGAAACAAACCAGGAATCATTACGGGCACTTGTGAGTCTAGAAGAAGAGTAGACTTGTATGAAATCTACAAGGTGTTAGGCACAGAAGTAGCTGCTGCACTCCAAGGAGCACATGCGCTGTCAGGATCTGATACCACAGGTCACATATATTGAGTTGGTAAGAAGCGTGCACTTACAGTTCTGCTCAGTAGTTATCATGATGTTTTAAGAAGCATTTCGTTATTTGGTTCAGACATTTTTCCATGAGAAAATATTGTTAATGGATGTATGGAGTATTTGTGCAGGCTTTTAAGTTCCGAGGATATCAATACTAAGGATCCGGATGAAATGCGCTGGAAAAAAATCAAAGCATTGTCTTCTTCACAAGAAGTTCAGAAACTTCCACCAACTCGGCAAACATAGTATCAGAATATACTTCGAGCACACTTACAGTCAAGAATTTGGGCACAAGGCATGGAAGTTCATCCAATTATACCCGATCAACTACAGCTTGGTTGGATAGAAGACAGTGATAAAAGACTAAAACCTCTTCTGTCTGAAGCGCTTGATACCCAGCAGGCAGTAAAAGAATTGTGGTGTAAGTAAATGCACGCGTAGATGCGGATGCAAACTCAATAATTTGTCGTTAATAAGCTGTTACAGATGTCTAATAGCATAGTACTCTATAATTTATAAGACACAATACAGAAACATATGAAACAGAAGATGTCCTGAAGATGTATCTTGTTAATCTAAAGCTCAGTGTAATTAAGTTTTCGATAACACTGATTTATATTTTTATCATGGATCTGCTATTTGTATATTAATTTCTGACTTGTTATAATTTTAAGGGATATCAAGAAATAGTGCTGAAAATTTCAAACTTGTATGACTGAATTGGTACATGTGTTACTTAACATCATTTTGCAGAATGTATCATTTCATCTGGCATGACTCAAAATGTCTTTTCAGATAATTTGTTTGATAAAGAGGGATGGATTAAAAACAATCTCAAAGTAATATATAACTATCGTGTTGGTTGATTTTAAATAGATCTACGTTATTGCCATAAATTTGACTTTTTTTCTTCATTCTTTTTCAGTAAAATGACTCTTCAAAGTCATCCTGAGCAATGGAATGTAATTTTTCATGATGTTTTCAAAGTCATCCTAAGCAATGGAATGTAGTTTTTCATGATGTTTACCACAATTAAAAGTTTCAGTTATATGTTTCCGTTATTATTCTTTGCATTGTTTTCTCATAAATGTATTTCTGCAAGCCTCAAACTATGTTTAATCCTTTGATTTCTTAGAAAATTGGCGGCCATTCTAAATTTCAAGATGGCCGCCAACAGACTTGTCAAATAAAACAATGTTACCAATAGATTTCTTGCAGGTGACTTCATAATTTTTCATAAAAACACAACTTTTCAAAACAAAGGAAATAAAACTATAGGATTACAATTGGACGCAGACTACAGAGTTCACGCATGTGTAAAGTTTACCAGAAGAGCGGAGACCAATTTCATATTCAGATCCATGCGATGTTGTGTACTTACTGTGGCGGCTCTATTTGGGTCGAATGGACTTTGATGGCACTTAAGAATATTTTTATATCATTAATGATCCAGTCACAGTGAAATACTTCGTTACCCTGGAGAAGGATATGAAACATATGAAAGATCATTTCAAGACTTCTTTCTTTGACCATTTTATCAATGTTGATCTAACCCATCAATGTTTCATACAATTGTTACAAGGATAATTCAGTTTTCACCTGTTTCCTAAAATGCCAAATATGCCATAAAGGTACCGTTTTCCGTAACCTTGCAACATTGAACTGTTTCTGTTATTATGGAGACATTCTCCAGGAATGTAGTTTTTGCTAACTGAACGCAGTTTAGACAAAAGAACTGTTACATTTTTGTATATAAGTCTAGTTCCAACGAATTTTCTTCCATCCGTTATAAAAACAGGCGACCCCGGGTATTTTATCATTCGTCATTTCTTTTCTCTTTACCAATGAACTACTGGTTGAACGTTTTCATCTTATTGAGACACATATTTAGTTAAACCTGGGTGTCAGCGTCTATTTTTTATCTGCCCGTTTACTGATTAAGACAAGTGTTCAGATAAAAATGACTAACTCAAGCTTATAGTTTTAAATGTTTAGCTAGCCTACAAATGCTTGCTATTTATGAGGTAATAGGTACATAAATCAAATTAACTAATGTGTTTGCACTATTTCTATGTCCAAGTTTTCAATTTTCATTCAATGCAATTTAAGACAAAAACTTAAAAGACGAATATCTCTAAGTTCAAATAAATAACGAAGTTATAAGCATTCTTCGCTTTCATCACTCTAGATAACAGATCCATATATATACCAGTAATCGTACGATTTATATACTAAATACCAGAATTGCATATGATATGGATCAAGATGTAGTAATTTCAAACATTGTCATATTTCTGGGCTGATTTAAATAATCACTGACAAATATATTTATAATTAAAATTCGAAATGATGATATTTTAATCGCAGAGACCTACATAATTCTTCAGATGTAGATCAAACCTCTCCGGTTATCGCCTGAGTGTCCTTGTAAGATTATAAAGCAGTCCAAAACTTTTGACATTAAAATTAAAGTGGACACATTTCATGACACAAAACATATCTGTTTGAACGAAATCCGTATGTAGTTACATAAGGTTGAATATTGATCTATTGTTAAATCAATTTTACTCGAGATCAATTTGAACAATTTCATTTAAATAAAGGAGACTTCCTAAAATCTTAACATCGTGATACTCAGGTACGCCGTGTATAAAATGAGTTATTTCTTTATATTTATGGGTCATGCTATTCCTTCAAGTTCCTGTATAACAGAATTGCGGTCACATACGATCCTGGGGTTTAGGGGAAGTTTGGGTTGTGCGTGAGGGGTATTGCGCACGTAATTTCTTCTTGAAGACAGACTTGATCAAGACGAGTCTGCTATTTAGTTTGCGTTCCCTGCTTTAAGAGAATCTTCTTATAAAGTTTTTGTATGAACACAATAAACAATTTGTAGGGGTTTCCACATCATATAAATTATGTATGTAATCCTCTACGTTAGATATGTATCCATTGTCGAGAACTTGACCAGGGCACTCTGATAATATTAGTGTGAGAATAAGGCAAAGAGAAACAATGTATAATTATAGCCCTACACTCATGCACTAAGTTAAAATAATCAAATACCAAAAACGCTTTGGAACGTGACTGATAATTGGTTTTCACATGACAGAAAAATGGTTTCACATGAAAGGCAGCTTGTTTCACATAATAATATTATGACCAGCAGGGTTTAAAAAGGTGACACAACCGAATCTTTTTTCAGTTCGTCATGAAGCGAATTAAACCAGCAAGATACTTTTCTTGACTTAATTTCTGCTACAGAAAATGTACCCATTTTACCCAAAATCAATGACTATTTCCACCCGATAGATAGACTGCGATAGAAGGAAACCTTCTACATTGCGATTGCAGTTTGCTGCTGACGGAATCAGGAACAAGGTTTATTGGTTAGTGTGCGTTTATTTTCTAGAGCAAGCAACTCTTCATCTAATTGGTACCTAATGTAATTTTTAATAAACTTTGTATTAAACATTTTTCTGATGCATTTGTTTGTATTTCGTACATTCCTTTTCTATTATAGTCTACCAATATCCTGAGAAAATGTGACTTCTGATGGCATTTTTTGTTAATGCTCGTATATTAGTATAAAAGTGTTCCTTAGGATAAAACATGAAATTTAAAAGGGGCTGTCGCCTTCTAGGGGTCTTCTTTACTGTATAATTGGGTCAAAGGTCAAATGGGTGCATTTACAAATACACAATGCCGTTTTGCACTCATTTTATTTTCATATACCAACTAAATTGGTTTAAATATTGTGGCTAGACAACCATTATTATTTTATAAAACTGATGATAATTTTAAAAGTATATATACACATTTGTAATATATATTATATTATATTATATTATATTATATTATATTATATTATATTATATTATATATCTGGGAAAAGTGGCATACGATGGCAAAGTATGTTATACTTGACATTTTTGCTAATCTTTATATGTGGATCAACTACAGAAATATTTTTGGTACTGTCGTATCAAAAGGTTATCTAAATGTAATTTCAAGGTCACAGACATGTCAAGGTCAAAACTGAACTTTTAAACATGACCTTTTAGTTATTAAAGGTATCAGCTATAAAAAGAACAATGTATCGTACACATTTTGAGAAATGTGTGTGAAAGAGAAAATATGTTAGGTTTTAAGGAAGAAGACTAGAGCGGAAAATGAATTACATTTAAATGTATAAAAATTCTCACGCAAATAGTTAAAATCTCTTTAATGTCATGTTTACAACCAAGTATTTTTAGCTCAATAAGGAGAGCGCATACCTAAGGTTCGCGAGGTCGTGAGTTAGATCCCCGGGAGAAGTGTATGTTCTCCATGACTATTTGAGAATAGACATTGTCAGAAGTAATTTCGTCGTCCACTTCTGAATCATATGGAGGAGTTGGCAGTTACTTGCAGGGAAAGGCTACTACTTGTAGAGGCTCTGGAGCACTGATTAGGTTAATTTACTGCCGTAAAATGATTGAAATACTGTTGAAAGTAACATTTTTATAATAGTTTTATATGAGATGTTTCTTCAGCTCTATAAAGAAATGATTACAAATCTGGTGATGATTTATTATATGATTTTATATTTATGTAAATTTGTCCGCGCGGTGATGCTCGCGGTGATGCTTAAATAGGACCATTTCAAGGGAATATCTGAATATTGGTCACATCATAGGTGTACACAGTATATGTACGGTAATAAACAGGACAGAACAGATCTGTAGGATTTCAACTAGTTAATTTATACATTATTTTCTTGATTTGCTGTAATTTTTTTCTTTTTTCCATATCGGTCAGGCTTTTATTATCATACTTTATGTATTTGTAATTAAGTAACACATTTCAAGAACTATCACCGAAGCTCTTAATGCGATATCTGCATCATTTTTTTCTGAAAATTCAGCACGCTATTTCTGTTTCATCCTTATTATCTTTGGCTTTGCTTCTACACCCTCACTTCCTGTCAGGTCAAGCCTTTTTGAAGTTATAACGCCCACACATTCATAAACAAATTGCTACAGCACATGCGTAAACCACTGGAATAGAGTCTTGATTGACAGCATAGACCATTTTATATAATGCTTGAGAGAATTTGCACAATTCAAACTATCCCACAAATAGACTTAATCTAACCGAGTCTTTAGATCTGGCGACGGTTAGTACAGTCAAACCATGTTTGCTAGAGCTCGACGGTACTAACAAAATGTGTTCGAGATATCAGTAGTACATGCCAACGTGAAGTATACATTATACAGACCTGCAGCTGAGTTCGAGTCAAAAGTAGTAATTGGATAATCCGGATTCGAGCAAACGAAGTTTTATTGTTAGGTTTAACGTAGCACCGACACAATTATAGGTCATATGACAACTTTCCAGTTTTGATGGTGAAGGAACCGCCGACCTTCCGTAAGCCAGCTGGATGGCTTCCTCACATGAAGAATTCAACGCCCCGAGTGAGGCTCGAACCCACATCGATGAGGGACAACTGATTTGAAGTCAGCGACCTTAACCACTCGGCCACGGAGGCCCCTCAAGTTTGACTGAACTAATCTTTATACAATATACGCGCCATAGAACTTTCTACCTGTTATGTTCATACAGACAATCATACAGGTACTCAACCAGTATTTATGGAAATTGTTAGCCTGAAAACGGAAATTTTAGAAACATGAGAAAGATATCTTTCACAATTGAACATTCTATAGAAATAACTTAATCGTTTTTAATTTTGCCAGTCTCAAATGCAATAAATATTTCTAAAGTAATTTATTTTACTTCTCAAATTCATAAATATCACCGAAAAATAACAGGTTTATATTAGAGATTTTCAACTTACTTCGACACGGACTGCGGACAGCGGACTGCGTACTTACAGTAGGGGTTTTCTCAAAATATTTAAAGGTTCGCAAAACAGAAAACATACTTAGGGTATATATGTTTCTTTTACCTATATGTGTTGTAACTTCATTGTAACACACACGTATATACATTTTACATAACTGTTTTTAGATATGCTTTACATTTTTACATGGATGATTTTGGATGTGTTTTACATTACTCATAGTGTTCTTTACATTTTTACACGGATGTATTTGGGAATGTTTTACATTTTTACATCAATGTTTATGCTTTACAGTTGGCGTCTGCAATATGACTTCTTCTCGGCGATATATGGCCATTTAGTGTCGATTCGCCGTAAAACCCAACTCACTCACTCATTGTACAAATTAGTGTATTGTGAGATTATTTGCTGTTATACAATACATACATTTGAAAATATATGGATTGTGAACAGACTACATTTAAAACACGTAATCGCAAAATTCTGATGTCATCTAAAGACGCTGTCACATTTTACTTGCGTTAAGCATGTTTATTCAATTATCCGTAAGCTTTAACATTTTGTTTTTATATTTTGTGACATTTCTGGCGTTACTTAACCTCCGTGCGAATCGAACGATATGACATGTGAAGTTTCGAACCCACTTTACTACGATAATAATTTACCTTGATATGTTCATGCATTAATAATACAACTTGAAACATGAATTTGAAGATAACGGCGATTCCTGGATTTAATATATGTCCGTCCATTCAATTCCTAGACTAGTTTTTTCCCAGCAACATAATAAAAAAAACGCAGTACAAAATATTACTGTTAAAAATAATAAAACATCCTGAATGTAATGAAAGTCCGTTTATTTTTTGTTGTATAGTATATATACCGTGTTTTAGTAGAATTCTGTACGAAAAAGGTCATTAACTTTCATTAATTTTGAAAATGTATCTAATGTTCGATAAAATAGAAGTTTTACTGAAATATCTTGAATGATTTATTTCAACACTTTGTCTTAACATCAGAAGTTCTCATACATGTATCTTTGATCCCCGTCGAAACGAGATCCGATACATTACCATATTTTAGCTAAAACATCCTGAATTAGTTATGTATCAGCATGTTTGGAGATAAAAATGGAAATAGCCACTTCGTATTTTCATAATCTGATAACAGATTTGCATGTTAAAAGTTGTTTTAAATTTACTATCTTAAAGTGACTACTCAGTATGAATTATCAGTCTCAACTGGAATTTAATCTTTAAGTACTATTAAAACTGGCTGTCAAAATGTCAATCTAAAACCCAAAGGAGACCGAAAATTTTTTTGTGAACATTAGGCATGGGACGCGTCCAAGGTCAAATTCCGATTATATTTCAAAAAATGTTTTATGGCCTGAGTGCATGCATAGAATTGTCAACGAAATTATATTTTTGACACTATTTGAACGATTCTGTGTGGTCATTTGATACAACCAGCTTAGTAGTCGAGACAAAGCTTTTTTGGTTCTGTACCTTTTCGAACACATGCATACACATGGTATGTGTAGATACTCGGTTTTGGGGAACTTGGACAAATATTTAAACTCATGAAAACTTACGATATATATTGGTTTAATAATTTATAATGTAGCCATCTTTTATATCCTGATAAGATAACGTGACCGGGAAAACTGAATGAATTCAGTACTGTATAAAAATGAATTTGTAGGGTTTGAAATAGTTCAGAATATATATGTATAATACCAAGTAAGACATTTTTTACCGCGGTGCATTAGACTGTCACGCATCGTATCGTGCATTTTCAAAATTGTGCGTTGTACAATAGCATTTCAGCAACCCGAGTGCATTAGTACGAAACTATGTTTCCAAAATCACTATATACATTCTTTGATACCAAATATTAACTAAATTGTAACATACTGTTGTTTTGATTCCCTGATTTTAAATAGGCGAACCTCTTGCGACACAGGGGAAGGGGAAGAGTGTCTGTCTCCTTACCAGGTGGTCATTGGTTCAAATCCTTGATTAAAAGGTATGTTGATCGTTGAATCCGCGAATACTGGCTAGATCCTCAAGAAATTGACAACTAGCATTTAAATAAGTTGCTACACTTCAGATAAAAAGGAATAAGTTTGCGATGTCGAAAGATTTGAGTATAATAGATAAAGAAATAAATAATAAAAAAGGTATAAAAGGTAAAAGGATATTTTTTTTTAAAAAATGCGCCCACACTGTTACGAATGCTTGTAAGACAATATACATGTATATCGGCAATTCATAAATGCAATACAATGGATATTAAATCTTATAACTATCTTTTCTCGGATATTTTAAATAGAAACAGTATTACGGCATTAGAACCGGATGCTAAATACGCCGCTGTTCCGTTTTGCACAAAACTAACTTACATAAAGTTTGAGAAAACACCTATAGTAAGTTCGCAGTCCGTGGTCCGCAGTACGCGTCGAAGTAAGCTGAAAATCTCTATTAGAAGGTAGCAGAAATGGCAAAAATCTGACGTTTATAACAAAAATGCTGAATCTCTCTATTAGAAGGCAGCAGAAATGGCGAAAATCTGACGTTTATAACAAAAATGCACTTACTGACCTTTGACCTTGTGCTGTGACCTTACTATGACCCTTAGAAGGTGACAGCCCCCCTGAAACTTTTCCAATTTTAATTAAGTTAACAATGAACATGGCTGTCGGGCATTAACAAAAAATGCCATTAAAGGCAATTTCTAGGCCTCTTTTTTGGATATATAGGCAGCCTATTACATTACCAGATCAAAATAAAGATTTTAAAAAGCAAAGTCAACTTGTGATGTAGTCTCTGCAGACCCTGGTTTTGCATAATATTTAAAAAATGATATTTTCCAAATGGAGTTTGGTCCCAGATATGTAGCCAGCCCACTTATATTTTCTTTTGCAATGTGAGTGATTTCAAATCTATTTTTAATTTTTGACTTGTTTGTTTGTAAAATGCTTTGTTTAACAATCAAAATACGATTTGTTGCAATTTCTTCCCTGTATTTAAGGAACTTAATTGTGGCTTTATGACAACTTTTTGGATTAACGATATATCGACAGTTATAGGTCATATGACAACTTTAGCAATACAATTCCGTTACCAGTATGTATGTATGGATGGAAGGATGGATGGATGTATTCTGAAGCACTTGGGCATACAGTGGCATAAAAAAGTAACACATTCTCGTCAGTTTTAAAATGATCCAAAACTCTTTCAACTAAATCTACGGTGGAAGCGGATATATTGCTGTTTCACTACAACACAGAAGTTTAGGCACTCTTGGGTTCTGTGAATAATACGTTAATTTGATCGACAAATAGGCATTGCCCAAAGCGGAAATAGAAATAGGCGAGGGGAAGCATGGAAATTTGTTTTGTGAAATGATACGTAAATTTATTCGTTGAAGGAAAACGAGCAAGGTAAACGCATTCAACTAGGCCTATGTCCTCAAAACGTTTTATAGTGTTCATAATTATACGTACAAAGGCCATTTAACGGGAACAATATAGACTGGATCTGTACATATTCATGCGCACTTGTATACAAACAATCAGTGCAGCTGACCAAAAAAGATCCAATGAAAACACATAAAAGTGGTAATGCCAAAATACATTTAAATGTTCTCACCGGAAGTGAAGAAAATCTGTGTGTATATCAGATCCTCATAACCCATACACAAAGTACACACCCGTTCAATAGTTGATAAATGGCAAGAACGTTGTGGGCAAACAGGGGGTACAGATCTACGGACAACCTTAAATAACAATAAGCACAACAATTGACAAAAATATTAACACAAAATTAACAAAATATTAGAAATAGTACGTACGCCACGAAGGTCTTACGGACAGTCCGAAGTTATCATTTTTTAATGACGGCCTCGTTACCTATTTGAGTACAAGTTTTCGACAACAAAGCGATCGACTAGTCCACGAATACTTGACCTCAGCGATACTCTTTAGTCTGTTTATTTACTCATACTAATCTAAAGGATGACTGAAGTATCAAGTTTGACACCGTATCAGTCTCGATGTTACTTCAACTGTATAGGTTATTATAACGCTTATGTCCGAAAAACTATAAAACCACTTCAAAATTTCATTGGACTAACGCATTTGTTTTTGGAATGGAACAAATATACTCCACGCTTTCAGCGGTATGTGAAATTTCTATGTTGCAATATGAAAACCGTTTCGTAATAAACAAGATTTGACTTGCAAGTAATAAAATAAATTTGTGTAATCAACTACAAATACTGGATAACATGTACAGAAAATCAGCTTAAAGATGGTTTTTGTTGGACAATAGTCACGTCTATAGTATTTTTGGTATAACATTTGTAGAATTAATGTTAGAAAGGTAAACTGCAATATCATTTTGTTATATTTATATCGCATCACGAGGATTGCTAGATACGAAACAGTTCACTTTCAGGGTTCCCGCCGTGGTAGCATTTGGGTGTAGGTTCAACTACACTAAATACAATCTCCTATATTGCTAAATAAAATGACCACAGGACTGACACTTTAAGAGTACAAATTCCTACCTGATTTTGAGAAATATACTTAAAACTTTCACAAAAAGACTAAATCAATAGAGATCATCTTTCTTCTAAGACGGAGTTTTTCTGTCACCTTTTTTTCATTTTAGAATTTTATCAAAATTAAAATCATGTGGCCTGATACTACTTCTCATACTGAAACTGAGTTTCCTTTTAATAAATACAACTTTCTCTCTCAGTCTATTTACAAACATTTCAAAGATATCCACAATGAAATTTAAACAATTCTGGCTCTTACTCATACTAGTGTGTCCATCTCATTGACAAGTGAACAAATAGTGTCAAAAATACTGTCCGCCATTTCGAGACTCGGGTAGATGGTGCATTTCATTATTATTTGTTGGTGCTAAAACACTAAATTTCTAAGGAATATTTTATTTGTAAAATAAAATAAACTTGCAATTTAGTCCATTTTGCGATTTAACTTTTTTTCCGTACAAAACAATTATAATTTTAAGGTCAAATGAATTTCTTTCTATTTTTCATATAAATGTGACAGCATAGCTACGGCCCTTTTGAAAATATCATGGAATGTAATTTACCATGATGACGTTTATTCATATGGATCTAGGATAACAATTCCACACATGTGTACACAACACAATACCAGTAATGGTACATGTTAAATTTCCTTTATTTAGCTCATTAATGCGGTTTTCGTAATATTCATTTAATTTTCGAGTAAGATTAAGCCTTTTTTCGACTTTTCCATATTTTGATAATCATGTAATATGTAATTATCATTCTATATCTATAGCAATCTTAGTATGGTGTTAACCTTTCAATCACATGGTCCAATCACCGAGCTTTATTTGTCGTGTCTACATTTTATACACGCGATCTACGTACTTTCAACCTCGAATGCTAATACCAACTTAACGAAACACTTGTATAACATAATATTCCAAAAGTTTCTTCAGTCAATTGAATATATAAGGTTTCGTCTGCAAGGTATATTTGTAAAGACAATATGTGTTTGTATAATTTATTAAGTTACTGTATGATAACATCGATAGGATAAAGGTTATTATCACAGGGTCCTTAAAACAGTTTCTAATAAATAATAGGTGAACGACAGTCCTTCACACATTCATAGGACGTTTTTCTCGGGACGATTGTTGAATAAGAAACATAATTTTCATATATAAGACCCCAGGTGCCCCTCCGTGCATTATATTTCAACATGGGCAGGTACCTGAGTAGAACCACCGACCTTCCATTAGCCAGCTGAATGGCTTCCTCACATGAAGAATGAGGCTTGAACCCATATTTGTTAGGGGCAGGTTATTCGAAGTCAGCGATCTTAACGGTCCCGAGCTGGAAATCGAGCACACCGTATAGTCGGCCCGTCGTCTAGTAATATTTCTGCCTGTTATAGGGTTAATTGATTGTGGTCAGTGGATGACTCTTTCTGTGATTAGTTGGTTAAAAGGTCAACTGGTATGATGTTTTAACACTTGCAGTTCCTTTCGTTTATACTAGAAGTTCATATACCTAGATATCTCATAAAGGCTATCACTGGGTTAGGAAAAATGTGTATGACAAACAACAATTGAGTAAATAGATTTGAATTGTACATATATGTTGACATATTGTCGTGATATCAAATCTATTTCTTTTATGTGATCTGTTTATACAAAACCATCTTTTAAGACATTGTTTACTTTTTTGATACTGTTGTAGATGACCAGTAAAGAATACACGGTTCAGCCTATGCGATTTCCAGAAGATGGTAACAAGGTGATTCTGGAGTACACAATGGTGAATTACACACGCCTGGATTTAATTACCAAGACTTATGTAGTAGATTTTGAGCCAAAGTCTGTTGAAGGTCTGAGTATTTCAACATTCATAGATTTCTTGTCAACGTAAAATTCATAATTTTCATCTATTATCATCACTTTGAGGACAGGACCATTACATAAAACAATTATTATATGTCCGATCACCTAGCGAGTTTGGATCAATGTGCTTATACTTAAATGCTGCACATTTTAAAATTGTTTGATATTACCACCAAGACGGTCATGATATCCACCGATCACTCACAAGAATTTGAAACCTGTATCAAAACATTCGGAAAAAGATTCGCTAGAAGCGGCCATTTTGTTTTCAAATAAAAAAATTGAACATTTTAGTAAACATGTACAGACGAGCGAAAGAGAGGCAGTATGGAAACAAGTGACTAATTTGAATAAATCAACTTTCAAATTCAATAATTTCTAAGTGAAAAACAACCTTTAAAACACCTTTACGCAATATGAATAATAACAAGACTTTTGTTGCTGCGTTTAGGGTACTCTGTGCAACAAGACTCTGTGGCTGTGTTTTGGGGTGCTCTGTGCTTCCGGGGCATCTGCCTTTATATCTTATTTTTTTTTTGTCTAGTAATGAAAGTCCCCTACCGAAAGGGACATATATTTCACTCATCTCTTGCACAATTGTTGTGTGACTGACTAGCTGGCAAATGTCGGATCAAACAAAGGTTTTCTCTGATGACTCATTGATAGCGGGTGTCCAAATGATAGGCTTTAAGCGCAGTTTAGAAGTGAAAATAGAGTATTTTTAATAAATGTTTAAACAGGATCTGTCTTCTTCTATAAATGTGTCTCCAAATTTGAAATAATGATTAATGTTTGATACATATCCGTTAGATATATGCATATTGTCACTGCAGTTGCTAAAATTAATTATTTGAATTTACTTTTAAGAATGCCCTATTAAACATACACACGAATTTGATTCTGACAAGGCTGAATATCCGGCTCCGGAGATTACTATGAAACCCGTTGCAATGTGTCGAGATCCATTCAGGTTAGGCAAGCATAAGATAGTTCTGTGTGAGCCACTATACGCCGATCAACGAAATAAAGATATCGGTAAGTTAGTATTGATCTGAAACTAAAATGTGCTTTGAATCTTACAATGATTCTAGATTCATATTTTTAAACATATTGCTATGTCTAAGGAAAAACATTCCATCTACGGGATCACATTTCCGTCCATTACAACTCATTCTTGCCTAAAGTCCACGGGATCATATTTCCTTCCTTCACAATTCATTTTTGCCTATGTCATAAGGATCTTACATCCGTCCATTACAGCGCATTTTCCTTTGGTCCAGGAGATCATATTTCCGTCTAAAGCATTTTTCCTCTGTACAACCTTTGCTTCCCCATTAAAGTGACATCCGTCTTTGCACGTGGTAATATTTGTATCCTTTTAACTTTATCATACGGACAGAAATTAATATTTAATCGGTGTCTTTTTAAAACATTGTAAAGATTTTGTTTATGCTATTTTTACTTATTATTTCCTGTTTTTCTCCGTTACATATATTTCAACAGATTGTGTATAGAAATTATTTCTTTTGGCACAGCGTTCAATACAAGGAAGAAGTGTAAAGAGATTTTGGAAAAGGTAAAAGAGCAAGAGCCCTGGTTTGGAATTGAGCAAGAATTCTATATCACCGATAAAAACGATATTCCTTTGGACTGGAGTATTCATGAGCTTTCGATAGGTACTTGAACTATTCTGACACATCATAAAAACAATACTTAGGCATCATTCAACAGATTGTTATGTACATCATTTATGTAATGATAAAGTCATTATAATGATGTATAGTGTTTATATATTTTTGTCTTCTTCCTGAGAAACAATAAAAACTACTTGTATATAAACCAGTCAATGAATACCGGTTCATGGTACATCATTTGTATAGCCCGTTAATTATAAATCAGATTACACCTCACTGTACCAATTTCTTTATTGCTTTTATGATACAAACCTAGTCTATGATTTTGTGTCAATGTATAACTGGCTTCGTAAATTGTAGATATCAACAGTGAAATGACAGTTGGAGATCATGTAGGGTTTGAGCGCCATTTTGTTGACCTTCACCTTCGAGCTTGTATCTATGCAGGTCTGGAGATGTATGGAAGCGTCAGAGAAATTCTACCGTCAGAGGTAAACAATATGTTCTCCTTGAAATACATATTGCAACTGTCTTCATTTCTTAACTGTAGGTGACCATTTTACGTCCGTAAATTAACTTGTATTAGTTATAGATTTATTAGAATACAATATATTATGGAACATATATTTCTCTATTCATAAGATTTAAAAGAGCCTTCAAAACTAATTGTCACGACAGGTGTTGCACATTTCATTACCTCTTATGAACAAACTCAGTAAGACAAGTTTGCTGTTATATTGATGGGTTGCATTCCATGTTACCAAACGATGTTACAGATTTTATAAACTATCACAATAGCAGTCTTAAGTTTAAGTTATAATGTTACAATTTACGGGTACGCCGTGTTAACTTTAAGGTACTGTTATCACTTGTAATGGGTGAAATTGTTTTGACACTGACCGTCCCGGGGTAATGTCCAACGTTTGTGGGGTTTCTTTTGTCTTTTTGGTTTATTTTTTCTAGTAACAGATATTTGTTTGTATGTATAATACAGCTGAAATTTAAACAACTGTGCATGTACTTAGTAACGTTATGGTAGTGCCTATTTTGAGTACTCGATCCCTGACCGCGTCATAAGAAATAATGTGAAAAATTGTGCCAATAGCTCAATTACATGCCACTTCGCATCAAACATCTCTCATACTACCATAGCAACGTATATCATCAGGAATGAAGTGTTGCGAATGACGTTTAAGTTGTACAGCTTGTTTCAAGTCAGCCTACACCAATTATTACAAGTTATACTCTGATTACGGGTTGACGGGATTTCGTGAGATGTATCTTCCCGTTTAAAAAGTTTTAAGGGCTGTCACCCTGGTAAAATAAATGATTTGGATCGAGTTAAGCTTAATAATATCTAATGATTATTAATCAAATTGTTTTTGGTGTTTTATCATGTTTTCAGTGGGAGTTTCAAGTAGGTCCACTGCCAGGAATACAGACGGCTGACCAGCTTATTCTTGCCCGTTATATCCTCGTACGTCTGGCAGAGATTCACAACGTTAAGATATCATTCCGCAACATTGATTGTGCGCGTGACACAAATGCACGACAAGCATTACATCTTAATTTTAGTACTAAGAAAACTCGTGCTGAAGATGGTATAAAGTAAGTATGTTTATATCGTCACTCAAGCATTTATATTCTAAGTACATTGTTCAGTATATTTGTTAATACATGAAAAAAAGTTTCTACCTAAGCTCTTTTGTAATTCAAATCCGGCCATCAGAGTGTTCAAGGCATCGATGTTTACATTTTTACCGCATTGAACAAAAACTGTTTGGTTAATCAAAACTTATAAAGCACACAAATATTGTAGAATTTGTACATATTTCAAAAACGGTCAGTTGTCACAATTTTAATGTTGTAAATGTATCCACGAGTGAATTGAATGTCATTCTATACATTGGATTGGTAGTTAATGTTTAGGTTTCTCATTCCATTTCAGGAGCATATATGAAATCATAGCAAATATTTCAAAATATCCACAAGAAGCTTTGTTCAGACACTACGATCTTTCACATGGAGAAGAAATGAAATGGTATCTGGACAGTGGATTTTACGTGGCTTCATATCACAAATTCAAACATACAATAGGTGAGAAACATAAGTCAAGTATTAGAATACCTAGACATGTGGCAAATGAAGGCAAAGGATATATTGAAGAGAGAAGACCAGTGTCAAGTGCTGATCCATATGATGTTTGCCGAGTTTTTACTTATGCGGCTTTGTTTGATCATAACGGAGAGCCCCTTCTTTAGCATTACACATGTAAGATAGTTCTGTGTTAATGCGTCTACGCTTTCTAAAGTTTTTTGGTTCAAACCTTCTTTGGTTTACATGACTTTTGCAGTAAAAGCAGTTACCTTTCCAGACCAGGTTTGAAACATTTGTGTGAATCTAGAAGCAATGTGTATGCAAAGCTACTCTTACTGGCCATATTGTTTATTGTCACATATGATTTTTTTTCTGGATTCAAACATAATATTTTGTTGGTTATCATTTTGATATACACTTAGAAAAAGGAAAACCACAACATCCATTTTGTGATACTACATGCATGACATTTCTTACTTGTGCAGAGAGCTCGAGTTGTAGACTGAAGCGCTTTTAGGTTCTCCTAAAATTTAATGTGAATATTATTTATACATTGTTTGATAAAAAGACGTTTTAGAAATATTACATGCAAATTTTAATTTTTGATTTTGAAATTATTTATCTCTTACGTTCAACATGAGTCGGACTAGTTAGCGAAGCAAATCATCTTTTGCGATCTGCACTAAATTATATGCCATATGTGAGGTGAAATGTCTCATACAACTGGCGGACTGAAAAAAATAGTTATCACTGAACAGACATATGTTTTTGAATGTAGGACTTTTTCAAAAGCAAAGCACATTGGGGTCATTGTACAACAGCATGGAAGCATTCGATGTAACGAGACTTCCTTGATTAAAATTTAGAATTCACTGTTTACATGCTTTTAGGCTGCATCGGTCCTGTATAAGGGATCAAAAATTACAAAGCAATATGTTATTTTGACTATTTGGTTCTACTAGTCTACTCCGCGTATCAACTGAAAGCCGATGTATTGCGTAATTTTGTGATTTTCAGTTAACCATAGGTGTCTTCTGGCGAATACACGGGCGTAATTTTGCGTTTGGGTTCATTTTATCTATCTCAAAGTTTCCCGAACAGGAAAATTTACTTTCCAATCGGGAAACACAGATATGTATATTTATATTGAATTGCATTCAAAATTATGACTCCTTTTCCGCTCAGATGCATACTATTACATAAATCATTTTGGACCGGTATAACTTTAAACAACATAAAATGTAAAGAATTGCCTGTGTATGAGTATAAACTGTGTATTTTTGGATAGTGTTGAAGTACCTGGAACATTATTTTGTTTTAGCAATCAATTTTAAAAAGTGCTTTATTAGTATTATTTGTGCAATTAAAGTATTTTATTACAGATAAGCAGATAAGCAATTCAATATAAATCTATATAACGAGCTTCCTGATCGAGAAGTTAAGTTTTCAATTCAGAAAATTTTGAAATTAAATAATTTCAAAATTAGATAAAATTTTATTAGGATATTTAAAAATGAACGGGAGAAATTTAAACATATTTCCAAGTTTAAAATGGTGTGCTTCGTTTAATGATACCATGCATATTCTTAAACACCGGATCTTTTGGATAAAACAAGTCAAAAAAGGTTGATTTTACTTCCCTAACAGGAAGCAAGTTACTATATTTCGTTTAAAGTTTCCTGTTCAGGAATCAGGGAAAAAACCAGTGATTGTCTTCCCGAACGGGAAATGTCCCCTACTGTGTAGTATTAAATCTTCAAACAAAATTCAATAAAAACTATTTTAAAAGTTATTCTTAGTTATGCTAGATGTCCACTTCATAGCGTTTCTGTCCAATCCATGTAACTACCGCCAGTCAAACTCATAATCAGGATGAATATGGATGGTTCGAACATCTATAACAGTCGTGACACCATTAGTGGTGAATGTTCAATTATTTAAAAACTTTTGAGTTTTTTAACCTTGCAAAATGTGTTCGTATGTGTCGTTGATGTGACTGAAAATGTTAATGTGTTCATGTCACAAAAGTTGTCCATCGCAGTTTGCCCAGCATACTTTTTTCAATTCACCGTTCCAAAACCAGTTAAGGCTTATACTGGTTCTGTGGTGTAGCAACGCTTCAACACAAGAGTTTCCAAAATTATGGACACAATTTGAAAGTTAATCAGTTTTGAAGAAATGTTAGTTCACGAGTTTGTGATCGACTTTAACGTATCATTTGATTATTGTAAATCCATGTAAATACATGGTATGGATTCTGTATTAAAATGAATTAAAACACCTGCTCCACGTGATCATGTGGCAAAGGGAATGATTCGATTATTACAAAGGAGGCAGACATATTAGCTTGGACTTAATGATTAATGTTACATGTATAACAAAATATAATTGCATACAAATCAATGTGAAATACTATGCCAAAATTTCTCTTTCGAAAATATTAGCAACTTGTGTTAACGTCCGATAAATATTTGTGTATGTAAACATAGTAGTGTGTGTTAGGACTAACTTACTATACACTAATGAATGGATAAGAATGAAAATACAGGATGTCATAAAGAACTGGAAGATTTTTATTTTGCAAATGACTGTTTATAAATGACGGTTTATTTGTGATTGCAGCTCTTCATACACATTAGTTTATATATTGAGCCAAGTTTAACATATATATTAAGGATTTTCAAGATTTAAATCATATCTAATGATAGATCTTTAAGTGAAATAAAAGTACAGCTTCAACTAATCCAATGTGCTAATGCGTATCGTGTCACTTTTCAAAACTGGGCTCTGATTGTAAAATCGGTAAAATTATAAGATAAATTAAATCTATTTTATTGACATTTTACTATAACTACAGACTATATTTGTCTAAACGTATATAAAATTTCAGAAATGTAGGTCAGGCAATGGTTAAAATATTGGTATAAAGTCTTGCATTAGAAGATTTTTAAGTGTAGTATTTTTACATGATTTGTTCCTGTGACCTTTTTCTTGATCCAAGATGACCCAGTTTCAACCTTGATCTAGATTTCAGAACGAAACACATTCTGACCAGGTTTCGTGAAGATCAGGCAGTAACAAATGTGACATCAATTTACCGACCATAGATATTTCGTATAATACGTATTACTAATGTTTTATCAATGAGACCGTTATTATATAGCTTTCACGAAAGTTCATTTCTGTAAATTGAGTCAAAACAGTGTTTCAGGTCAAAAAATACAATACAATCTTTTATTTGCATTAATACATGCACCAGTAATTAAAATTGCATTAGATATTTCCATAATGTATCCAGCTATATGCATTCAGAATCCCAGTGTTTGCTGCTATCATTTTTCAGTATTCTTTTCAACGTAATGAAATTACATGTTTAACAAATAAATATATATATTTGCTACATCTCTCTAAATATAGTAGTGAAAGACTCGATTAGACCTGACCTGTATAATTCTTTTTCTTCTTTACTCCATTAATCACCGTTAATAAAATTTGCAGTACTATCTACATTTTTTGACAATGATCATGTTATGTGAAATGACAATGGTAAAAGATCACTGAGAATGAATTAAAGAGTACAACAAATGTTTCAACTAAATCGAAATTAAGCTCATTTAACAATACTAAATCCATAACACTAGCACCATGTCTTTTTAAGCAGACGTACGTACCAGTACCAAAGGCTGATCCTAAACGACCATTTACAATTCTAATCGAAAGTACTGTTCACATATTTTAAAGTATTTTTTCATGCAAGTTACTTTCCTTGTACATCGACTACCTAGGTTATGGCGTATCAGTTCTATTATAATCGTCACTAATAGTGGGTCCATATGTATAACAAATAACAAAGTCTTGCTTGCATGCTGTTCTAGCACTTAAATCTCTGGTATCCATAACAATGCCTTCAAACTCAAAATATCATATATCAGTTTGCAGCTATATCTACCAAAGTTGCAGTCGTGAAACGAACTATTGCCCAATACATATAGTGCGGTCAAATACATTCTCAAACTCCTTTTGAAAAAAGCTTCTATCTAGCTACAACCAAATAATAGTGTCTTGGACAAACTGAAACCTCATCCTTGATGGTGTTCCTAACATATATAACTATGATTCTCATAGTTACGTTTGCGTTGCATTGTCTAAATGTTTTATAGAACTTGTAGCATTTGTAATAGATCTAGTTTACTTGATTTACTTGTCATGTCTTCCGTACGAAAGATAATTTCATTATTTAGAAATAAAGGTTCAGAGTGTAAGTCCTCCCTCTCACCTGCACTTAGTCCATTACAATTCCAAACTAAACATTGAAGTCCATTTGGCTTCTCCATACATCCTCGACTGGTTTCCCGTTCACGTAAGGTTTGTCGTTGACACTCATGCCTGTTTTAAAAATTGTCAAAATCACGAGCGTTCAACGCTAAAAAGACGCAAATCTACTGCAACAGTTGCCGACAGGGGGCGCTTCGGCGTCAAAACTATATCAGACATTTATTTAAAAATGCACCATTTGAAAAGGGGATTCACTATCGTTCATTTATGCCAAAAATCATCACAATCTGAGATGGTGCCAAATTCGTGAAGAAAGTAGCGAGCCACGTTAAGTTGGTCGCAATGCGTGCCGCTTACATAGCACAAACGCACGTATCAAGATTTTATCAGACGCAATCAGTCATGGTCTTTTTTTTTGACTAAAGTAAAATATATTTTACCTTCCTCACGTTTTACTATCAGTTGGATACGTTCTAGATCAATGCAGCTATGCCCGAAATATTCATTAAAACCCCTGTTACGGATTTGGTGGATGAAAAACAGAAAGTGTTTCAGAACGATTCTAAAAGTAGGCTGCATGTTACTTATACATTTCTTTCTTCATTTTCTTAAACAGTTATTACACGTTCAATTATTTACTCCGTAATATTGATATTTTTCCATACTTAAGTTCAAATTTCATATAAGTCAAGCAGTCAGTCTCGTGTTAAACAATACTTTTTCTATTGACCTCAAGCTTAAGAAAAAAATATCTAATAATTAGAACTTATAAGTGTAGTATGTGTATGTAATAAAAGAATTATACGATTTACATGGAGAAATATGCATCCGTTCTTTCGCGGAATAATTTTGAGCTGTAAAACCATTTATAATAGCATGTCAACTTACTAAGTATATCTAAATTTGTCAGAACGAAGCAACTCACAAGGCCTCTGATTGGTTGAAAATGTATAGTGAATCCTGCAGTGTATATGTCGATGTAAAGTGGTCTCTTATTGGTCTAATATGCGTTGAATGTGTTTGAAAACTATCTAATTTCATAAATTGAAATTCTGATCCATGATTTCTGGCTAAAATTATTTTTAATGGTGTATTTTGGGTGGTAATTATGCACGTTTTACCGGTGCAGCATTTTCATGAAAAATAAAAAACAAGACATCACTGCCGGACTAGGGTAACCGAGTTCAAAGAGAAAAAAGTGCCCAAAAGTGATGGTCAACGGGTATATTTCTTGCAGTTTTATGATAGGCCTTGGATAGTTCTTCCATCCTAAGTAGATGGTATCAAAAGGTTAAATGTTAGGAAAGGTCCATAACACAAAACATTACAATGAAGGCCTACGGGAAATTAATTGTTTCACTTTGACCTAAACCATACAGATGTTATGCTTATTTGCTAAATGTTTGACACGAATGAGAAAGGTTTGCCTAAACAGTTGAATAGGATTTGATTTAGACACACGTTAATTTCTTATAAATGTACTGTTCTCTTTACTTTTACTGCACAAGAAAGTCATATGTCATCAAGGCAAAAACCTATCGTTTCTCCATTTTGAAATAAATGTTAGTGGATGTTAAAGCGAAAATAGATTATTATTTTTTATTTCGAAATCAATTTTCGGCAACTTTGATGCATAGCGCCAAAATTTTACCTGTTAAGATTTTTCTTCTTTAACGTAAAATAAAAGGAATAGATAATTGAGATGTAAATTAGCTGTTTTGTACCAGCATGCATTCCTCAACTAATCGAGTAATATGTCTGTGTAGGCATGGAGGTAGTAATTCGCCAGATATACCTTCGTGGTCGAATGTAGTCCATATCAATATATAGTGCAATTCTTCCGCCTAGTAAATGCCATTTCCATGCCAGATATAAGCTTTATTGAAGCTTGATTTTAAAGCGGAATGTCTGCGGATGATTTTAAGCTACGTTATTGTTCCTTCTGATGAGAAGGAACACTTATGGTGAACATGTCACTTGACTGAGCAGGTAATGGATACAAGGGTATCATCAAAGGCATCCGAATTCCAGTAGGCGCCGCCATTTTTTACTCATGCATATTCATTACAAATAGCCTCTTTGCCAATGTGTTTTTACGCATCTTTAAGTCAATTTTTAGTGAAATACAACTACGTAATAAACAAACCTACAAAAAACAATAATTTAGTTTAAACTATCTAACTCCTAAATCTTATATGTCATATTGCAGAATCGAGATTAACTAAATGAATATTCATCATCTAAAAATAGACTCCCGCCCAAAAATATCGTCTACTATTATTCTTCTCGGTTGCATTCTTTGCTGCTTCCAGGGGTTCTTTTTACGATTTTATTTCATACCAACTTTATTATTTTGACATTTTAAGTATAGCCATCAAAACATACTGTACTAATAAAGTTATTCGTGATTTTTTACTTGTCTGTGAATGCTATTGCACGATACGTACCGTCACCGGATTACAACATTTCAATTACTTCCCTTGTTTTTGTCAAGAACTGTATAATGCATTTCTTCTCTTTACTGAGCTATTATATTTCGACCTTTGTAATTTCATGCCTTTTGATTAATTGTTTTATAATTTTCAAGTTGTGAACTTTTTGTACGCACTTTTTTCAAATCCATTAGTTTGTTGGTGCCGACTTATATAAAAGCCATTTTTCTCCTGGTTTAGTCGTTTAGAACTTTTCTGCCATTGTATTGCTAATTAAAAGTAGGCAAACATACCACCAAATTCTGATCTGTGCCACTAGGACAGCTGTCGACACTGGTTCCCGAAATTTTGACAGAGAGATGGTATTTATTATTTATTGTCGGCTGATAATATTTAGGTAGGATCGCTCATCTAAAGGTGTTTGTTTATTATTTTAAGTTAAATAAATGTTTGTGTGAAATATTTAAGTATTCTTATAATAAATAGATAAGAATGCACGTAAACTAGCAAAACACATAGTTCATAATTATTTTATTAAAGATCCCTTAAAAAGAATATTTAATATGTGCTAGAAGGAACCTTTTGGTAAGCTAAATCTTGTATGCTTCAAAAGTTGAGTCGAAGCCGTTTGGTAAAATGAAAGTGAAAGTAGGTATTTTCTGATGTCTACCTAGTACGCAATATTAGCGTTTTCATTACGTGTCTCAGTCACGCGACTTTTATTTCACTGCATTATGGTCAATCCCATATTTTTTGGTATTTTTTTATTTCCTAAAGACAGACCTTCAAGACAAGGGTATTCTCGCAGGAAGTGAAAAACTAGAAATGCTAATAAAATATGTTATAAATTGTTATTTTACGTAGACAATAGCAGCGGAAGCTTAAAATTTACTATGCCTCTTCTTCTTCCAAATAATAACTTTTGTGTTCTATATTTATTAAGGCAATTTAAGTAATACTATTAATATATCAAATAAATAATAACAAAATCTTTTAGTTGATTTAGTGACATATAATCTTTTAGTTGATTTTAGTGACATAAAATCATTTAGCTGATTTAGTGATATAATCGATTTCGCTGGTTTTTGTATGACCTGTCAATTAACACTGCTGTTAAAAAAAATCAATGTTCGTTTACAGCAATTGATACATTGTACATGCATACTGAGAAAAACCAGACGACAGAAGTCATTACTTTGTCTTGTTAATAGCTTTGATTATTTCCATGAATGTTACTATTGCTTTATTATAACTGTTAGATTGTGCTGAGTTAAACCTGCATATTGCATTTTAAATGAATAAGAATGTACACAAATACTTATTCTACATACTTTTCAATAACGAAGTGATCTGGTTAGCACATTGCTACATTTATAATCCCATTATCGTGGCTTTGTTTACAAACAGTAAGAGTATTGTCTGTTTGCCACACCTCCTAGGGAAATTCAAAATTTCTCCTGACAAGTTTAAACTTTTTCTCAAAGTCATCCTTGCAAAAAATTGTTGTAAAAAGTCAAAATGTACAAATGTGCCAATTTTCAGAAAATTTCTTTCTACGATTTCTTTTTAAAAAAGAAAATAAAAAGGGTCCCTGATGTTAAGCATGCATAAAGTAATAGAAAAGCATGCCTCAGTCCAATCTTTGTGGCTTATATACTCCAGTTCCCACTTTAACAACCTTTAATTTGGTAAACATGCCAGCAATTTCTTTTACAGCCACATCCTGTCTTAAACTCGTCCTCAGTTTGTGTTTGATCACTCCATACTACTTTTGGCGGCGTATTAACATTATACTTATACTTACCTAGCTTGATTTTCATACTTCAACAAGTTTGAGCATATTCTTCAGTGTCTTAGTTATGGACATTCAGTCATGATTACCCCGTGTTAAAACGATCCGAAGTTGCTGAATCACCACACCGCTACGTTATTTCATGTGATGAAGTAGAATAATGAAAGAACAGGACAAGTACAAATAACATCGCGTTTAAGATATAAAAAAAATCAACTTTATTTTTAATGATAGCAGATTAACAGGCAACTTTGATGCATAAATGCAACTATTTTGGTAATTAAAACTGTAACTGGCCCTAAATAATGGATGATTGCTTATGTCTAAATGAAAACCAGACAACATATGAATATCTTTTATCATTAACATTTAAAACTAAAACATAATGTTAATAAAAATGATCTGTGGATCTTGCGTTTCTAGCCAAATAAAACAGAAATTCATGATATCAGAAAACGAATTAAAACATTCCTAAGTTAATGATATGCATTGTTTAATACAAATTTCATATCTTAGTTAACGTGAATGTTATCAATTTCAGACGATCGTTATTGTCTGTGACATGAACTGGTCTAACTACATCTCTAATTTTCTGTGTATTACACCATTAATGTAATCGATATCATAAAAATACATGTGGTTATGATTATGATCTGCAAAAAGGTTTCAGATTTCAACTGAACGATGCGCTGTAATATTTTAGCTGTAGAATTATACTGATTGTCGGTTCCTTTAAAGAAACATGGTTTTGGGAGAAAGTATGCACATGACAAACGCATCTTGTCTATATAAAAACACTTGGAGGAAGTGTATGAGAAGAGTATTTAGATTTTTTGCAGACGTTGTGTGCGGAGAAAATCAGTTGTTTTCCGGTCTTCGACAATGCTTGTTTTAAATCCGTCACATATTAAGGAAACTACTTCCAAACAGTCCTCCTAAAGTGAATGATTGCCCTGTATTTACGTTACCAAAACGACTTCTGGGTTGGCAATCCTGATAAACAAAACACTAAACAGTATGCAAGTATATTTATTTATTTATTTATTTATTGAAAAATGAAATAGTCACAAGTAATAGACTGTCTATACTGTCACTACTAGTAATTAATAGTAAATAATCACCATCATTCTCGTCTGGGTAATCTGAAAGAATTTTTAAAATAGAAAGATCATACAATCATAAATAACAATACTTACCTTATTTCATTCATTTATCATAATACAGTTTTTTATGTTCTGCTGATTTTCATAAAGTTTCCCTGAATATATAATAACAAATGAAACGTTTATTGTCACTGACAAAACATGATAGGACATTTCAAATGCTCTTTTAAGTAGGCCTTAATTCACTTTTTTAGCGTGAGCTGTATAACATGGACTTTTTTAACCTATATTCTATAGTAATCGGGGCACGGAAGAGGTGCGCGCTGAAAAGACAAACCATTTATCACTAGGTCTTAAATGACATTGAATATCAGAAGGCACATATCAAAAAGAGGATAATTAGAATGTTTGTTAACCAAAACTAAAATGATTTATTCTAATTTTATAGTCTTATTAAACGGCAATTGAAAGTAAACGTCTTTCCACGTTGCGTACCTCGCTTTAGATAAGCTGAAAAATCTTACATTTTATGAAAAAAATGACTATGCAAACCACAACAATGTGCAAATTTAATTGGAAAATCACTATTCTATCATATAATATGTAAGTATTTACCTATTACTTTACCCAAATAAAAAGATTTCAACAGTTATTAAAGTTCTTCCAACCTGCAAATGTTCAACTGACTTCAACTTAATTTTTTGCTTTGAGTTTTATCAAAACTGAGAACTTAATTGTTTGGGTCACTGGTACCAGAACAGAAAGAAAATGCCTCTGTACATGTTATACCCTACCCCTAGGTATTCTATAAGAACCATGGTCATGAACGGGAAAATATACTAACCTGTTTCAATCGCGCATTTCATAATTAAAACACGCAGTTCGGTAAATGTGTACTATGGATATCAAACAAGCGATAATTTATCTTCCATTGTGTACCGGTCACATTTCTTCAATACATCTTATGTTAGAAAAACAACCGGAAGTTTATAGTTATTTCAACGTTAAACAAAAAACTTGCTTGAACTTCCCTGGTGAAGTTCCGTCCTGGATTACAAAATTATTCTGATTTGCTGTTGTGAAAATGTATGTCAATCGTCATTTTACTACACGTGTTCGCTAAAATGTGAAAATGCAGCATAAATGTGCAAAATGAATAAAATAAACAGAACAGATGCAGACCAAAGTACGATTTCAAATTAAAGATAATATACAAGATGAATTTCATTCATCATTTCGAGTTTTAGTGTAAAATTGTGATTTTTTTTAATTCTGTTTTTGTTTTTTTTACATTTCGCCAAACATGTGCACACTGCCGTGACCTCTACACCGGATGTTCATTAGGGAAAGTCAAGCATGTTTTTTCTGTAACGTTGACGAAAGCATAAAATATGTTGATAATCTCAGCAATATGAAATATTGAGACAATGTGACTGGTGCACGATGGAAGATAAATTATCGCTTGTTCAATATACTAGGTACCCATTCACCGAACTGCGCGTTTAAGTTGAGAAATGTACGATTAAAACGGGTTAATATATTTTCCCGTTCATGACCATGGTTCTTATAGAATACCTAGGGGTAGGGTATAACATGTACAGAGACATTTTCTTTCTGTTCTGGTGCCAGTGGTTTGGGTCACTAGTGCTTCAAAGGCTTTTAGTGTTAATCTTTTACTTCAACTCCAACTAATTGTATACGGCCCGAGAAAATATGCTAGTGGGTTACTTATGGGGGAATCTGGCCCATCACGACATTATTTCAGAATCAGTATATGACGTCAAATCATTTTGACCTTCTATCACTGAAAGGATACCTATTGACCATTAAAATTTGCTGCTAAGCTGAAATATTTGCATGTGAATCGTGTGTTCATAGATGCATATCTTGTTTCTTATGAAAACATACATTTTGGTTCCAAATTTTAGGGGAATGGGGAAGCATATGCTGGCCAATACTTTCTTTTACACTTCTCCATACCCCGTCACTATTCCTATAGTTCATACGCCTTTAATTAAATGAAAATTAGACTGACAACCAACTGGGATAAGACATAAATAATTAGATCAATGGAAAGGCTTGCATACGAAACTGACACTATGTTTCTATTTAAAGTCTATATTAAGAACACAAATTTCATGGACGTCGGATTTCATGGTTGACAAAAATTCATGGCTTTCAAATTTCGATTCAACATATATGGGAAATGTTTGTTCGTAGAGATTCTGTTTCATCGTTCGTCATATCCACAAAATCAACGAGAACTAGTTATCACGAACATAAATGATTGCACAGTAATCAAATAAATTGAAGAGGTCCGTGCGAAAAGGTACCTATCTCCATTTAGTAAAAATGTTGGAAAAACGAATTTTTGTAAAAGTTTTGGTGAAATGTGATTTTTCCCAAAATAATTGCAGCAATAGATTGTATACTATTTAAACAGTTATGTTACAAAGTTTCGTGTATTTTGCACTATTTATATCCTTTTCATAACAAAAAATCCCAGGCTATGTTAATGCAACAAGGGTTCTAAGTCCATGGAGATATGCAACAAAGGTTCTAAGTCAATTGAGTTAGGACCACTGTTGCACTTAAACCATGATTTGCGAATCATTTTTTGCCTAAATATATCAATGAAATATATTAATTTTACATACCTGATGACTTTTAAACTTATTGATATAGTCTATTTACATTACGCTTGAATGTGGTCTTTTTATTATCCGAAACAGCCATCAAAGCCCTGAACTCTTTGATTTTAAACCATTGTGGAGTTATACCTAATGTTACATACGTAAAATACTTTTTTCTCACTCTTATGCAGAAGAATACGCTGCTTGGGGAGTTAATCAGGTGGGGAATGTTATTTTCTATGCCACAAATGCCCTAACTCCATTTGACCAAAAGTGGAGATAGGTACCTTTTGCACGGACCCCTTCAATTGATACATTGCCTTAGCAAGCAATTAAATACATAGTTTTGATGAAAAGTGTTTTTTTAACAACAGACACTAATCTTTAGTACTCATGAGATGGTTGTCTCAAAATGAACGTTTCCTACCGCATATTGAATTCTGTAAAATTTTACAATTCCGTGTACAAAACGTTTGTGGGCTAATTAGTTGGGATATGAATTTCAACAATAACATGAATGTGGATTTTATTTTGTTATAAATATGAACGAAAAGAAATAATAAAAGACTGGCTAAATTTTTTTATTCTATTATTAATGATAAAAATGAAGAGATAATAGGTATTTGAAATATTGCCGTCTCTATGCTGCCCATAGATACGATTAAAAGCTTTCGTTATGCACGTATACCAATTGACTGCAGAAAAGTTGATGAACAGAAATACTTAGAGTTTCGTTTCACGGAATTTTACTTTGATGTAAAGTATTTTTCCTAAATCCGAGCTACGATACTGTAATTTTCAATGCCAGTGTTACAATACTTACATGCCCATACTTTGACTTCACAAAGGTGAAAATAATCATTTGCCTTCTGGATAACTTTAACATATCTCCCGTCAACAGTCGATGACAAGAAAACACCCTGTTGATCCTCAATCTGGCCACTATAATGCGCAACTTGTGTCAAACTATTTAAGGAATCTCCCACAAGTACTGTAATGTTTCTGGCTCGATTCGCTAGACAAGCAATGACAAAAATAAAATATATATTTAACAGCTTTTCAACTCCACGTTAGGTTTTTGTTGATATTTCTGTCAAATATTGACATATATAAATCAAAATTAAATAGACTCTGATTACTATATGTGATCATTTTATTTAGATAAAACTTAGCAACAATAACATAACCGACAAAAATTCATTGAGTAGTCCTGGCAGTTACAATAAAGCTACTATAGAATAAGAAGTCCATAATGTGTGCAACTTGAAAGTCGCACCGACTTTATCTCAGTGTTGTTGTATTTTCTGGTCCTTCGGAATCACTGATTTCAACTCATTTAGATTTGAAGATTAAATACTGCTTAAGCCGGTGCTAAGGGGCGTGGTCAGTGTTGCATTTTCCATTACTGTTCATGAACACACTCAATCAAACCGAGTCTGCAATTTTCACTGTTTGCCTTGTTCTCGGTGCTTCCGAAGGATCTACTTTCCAGATTTTATTTTGGTACTAGCCACTATTTGGTTAAAAGTGTCCTCTGCAGTCGATCAGTCTTAAATCTTACACTCATCAACAGCTAGAAAACTCCCTCATGCAAACTTGATACTATTGCGCACCTGTTCAGTTTTAGGTAATCATTTTTTATGCGTTCTGCTGTTGGGATAATCCATGAAAGCAGGAGCACGTCAGTGGAATAAAGATTGTATTTCTCGATGCAAAATCAAAAATGATTTTGTTACATGTGTATTTTAACTTATGAATGATGGAATTGAAAATTATCGGCGTAAATATACCCATTCAACAACATATAATTAGTGATGTCTAACATTTTTTGTATTGCGGTCAATTGATCTTCGGGTTCTCTTTTAGTGGCTTATTCTCCGAGCCCATAGGCGTGGAGTATTTGTGATGGCTTTTTGTGAGTGCAGTGCAGTGTATGTCGTAAATAATGATTTGCAAAATTTCGAATTTTTATTTTTAATATCCGATCTGGCCAATATTATTGGCATCACATTTAACAGCACAAACGAGAAAAATAAATTTCACTAGAAAAAAAAAGAAGCCGGAAAGAAATCAAAAGGCAGAGAAGAAAGCAATTTGTGTCGGACGTCACGTGGAAAATTCCTTTCATGTTCAGTTTGATGAATGCGCCAGAGAGAAGAATACCTTTTTCGTGAGTAATAATTTTATCTTTTATTTTATTTCAAATATTGATTTATTATATTGTAGACATTGTTATTTGCCACATTTCTTTCATATGGTAGTGGGTATAGAACTTTTATTCCAACCAAAATTCCAGATACTGCTTTGTAAAGTTAATTTATGCTAATATTTAAACCAACTTTATTATGTTACTTTTATTGGTGTATTTATATGTAAGTTTTATAAGCATCTGTTAGGGATTGTTGTGCATTTGTTAAGGATTTATGTTTGCCGTGTATGGTGTTGTTACTATGTCGTTGTATTAAATTTGTAACTCATTCTGCATCTCGTTAAAGGTAAAATGATCTGTCATCTTATTGTAGGCATGACTATCCCATTCCTTTTTCGGAAATCAACACCAAACTTATTACACAGTAAGTACATCTGGAACAAATATCCATAAATAATTATATTTTTAGTTTTATACTAAACGCATAAATATTGATTACCTATGATTCCTTTTTTTGGTTTTTAATTCACTTTTGTAAAACAACAACCACCTTAGATAAAAATTATTTTAAAAAAACAACAAACTATTATATCATTGCAAACATACAGAAACAGACAAGGAATTGATGAATACTTTTGGTAATAAAGACACTGAAACTGAATATACATTATACACTTGTTGCCCACCTTTTGTCATATCGGCAATAGAGATATTTCTACATTACTAAAATCAAATTACCTTGTGTTACATTACACTGGACTGAAAATGTGTAAATTCTGCTTAGTACCGTTCAGTCGTCAGTGATCAAATAGCAAACAAGTAATAGTTATTATACTTAATTATCTTACAAGCATTAATCGCGAAGGGTGGCATACTCAGTTACTCGGCTGAGTAAAATTTAAAATTCAAAATTAAACAAAAGGTTGAGAATTCCGTAGAAGCAATACAAAAATCTGATCAGGAGTGGGTATGGGGGTAGGGAAAATGTCATAGCAAATGTATGCTGTTGTCTTGGTCCTTAACTTTGTTATAATGTTTGTGGCGGCAGACTGCTGTTGCTCTTTTATCAACATTTGTATTAAAATTTCTAAATTTTGTTTATTTCTTGCTCCACTTACAATTGTTCTTGTAAATACATATTTAACTCTAAATACATTTAAAATTCTAGATACATATATGATTTCAGATGCATATATAATAAAGATGATATTGACCAAGAAAAAAATTCGTAATGGCAATTATTGTTCATCACTAGCCATATAATCTATCAATTCATTAATTTCTACATGGAAAACATACTTTTCGAGGCACCCTACTCCACTCCGTCGTGGAAGAGGTAGTATAAAGAAACCAAGTTTCAACACCAGTCCTGATACACATTTCACAAAATTTATTGCCGAAAAAAATACATTAATCAAAATTATTTAACGCACAAAATAATGATACATTCTACTCCTAAATACCTTTGATATAAGGTAATACCTCGATTTCTTTAAACCTAGGGTATACGTTTGTAATAAATATTCATAACCAGCACATATTTAATTACTAATGTCGTCTACACATTTCCTTTATTATCCTTTCGTGAATTCAGATTTTAGATTTCAGCCTAAACACCTGTCACAAGACGTTTGTCTCTGTATCATTATGTACTTGATTGTTTCCAAGAATGTAGATATACATTTCACGGAAATTGTAAGTTTTGAAAAGAAATGTGCATGGAAAGGACAATTGTGATATTATAAACATGCAACAGATGGCAAACAATAACGTGTAGTAATTACCTTGGTCTAGACATCAATATAATGCTTACAACATTTTCTTGCAATATTTAAAAGAGAATTTACCGTAAATTTACTTGAAGAATCTTTTGAAACAGCTTCATCATTTTTTTTCTGTTTTGAAATTGTGCATTAGTCAAAATTTGTTCTCAGCAGTCTGATCAGTTCCTAGGCATTTTAAAGTATTTGCTGCAAGGTTATTTGCATATATTCCGTTGTAACGCGTATGCACACATGTGTACTTTATTTAAGAATTGAATGCTATTTTCTTTGCGTTTATACGGGTATAAACCACGATGAAACTTCTTGCAAATTCATGAATCGCGCTAGAGATTCTCGCATGTTTCGCAAGAAGCCTTCCAGTTAAGTTCACTCCCGTATTAACGGACAAATATAGCATTCAATTCTTATATTTTCATTTTACGACAGCTTTCTACAAAAATAATTATTACATAACTGTATTCTATTGTTTCTCTGATCGGCTCGGTGAATATAACTCTTTTCGGGTTGATAAATCCTGATATCAACCTAAGAAAAAGGCGTAAATTGTATACTGACTTGCTTTCTAGGAGTATCAGAAAATCAAAATGAATGTCAAGATATCGATATTTTCGTCATTTTATTACAGAACAGTCAGTAAGACCCGCCCACGTTCACATATAATTCGCCTTCCGATTAAAATACAGTTCCTGTTGTTTTTTTTTTTTTTTTGGTTGGTTTTTTTTTCAAATATTTCTAACTCTAGTGAAAATTCATACGGTCGTGTCGATTCAATTGTGATCTTTTTGACGTAAGTAAAAATAAGTATTTGTATAGTTAAGATTTTTTTTAAGTTTTGGGGTCCAGTTTGAAAGAACTTTTGCAACAAGGCCATTTTGTTAATGTTTATGGTGAAAGACGTCAGATTACGCGAAAGGGCCGTCATCGATATTATTACTCCAATGTTGTTTATACGAAAATTAACACGTTTGTCTTTCCATATACAGATCAGCTCACGCGGAAAACCCACTTTCCGTTTTTCCTCGAAGGAAAAACCTTGCATAGCGAGGAATTTCTCCGAGTACTGCCTAATTCTGACTCGGAGTACCGACTGTTATAGTTTTATTACTTTAGCAGAATTTCGTCGAGTCACTCCGAGAAATTACTTGACGGAACTCCGAGTCGAATATATACAGGTAACACTTAATGATTTCCGGTATTTTATGGCCACTCCGCGCGACTCCGAGTCTGTAATAAACAATAAATTGGTCATTTCGAGTGCCGCGAGATGATTTGACGAAACTTCGAGGCAGTATTTCCTTACTTGGACGGATTGTTTTTACATAATTTGCTTGTTTTTCTTTAGTTCTTTTTTTATTTGAATGTATGAAACTGTTGTGAATTTTGATATTGAAATAGTTTCTGACCATGCGAATTAGATTAAGAAGTATATTTATGTATAATAAACTGAATTATTAATCATACGAAATTAAACAAACTTTGAAATCACGCCGTTAAAGGAAAGTGATTTGTTAAATTTTTATATTTAAATAATTTCTGACTTTGCGAATTAAATTTAGGAAAACAAATCGTGTAATTATTTATCATTTATGCACTAAATTAAAAATAATTTATAACTAGATACACTTTAAAAATAACGCCCGCTAAAAGTAAATTGTTTAATATGATACTGAAATGCATGCGAATAAGATTTAATAGTGATTTGTTAAATGTAATATTGAAATAGTTTCTGACAGTGCAAATTAAATTTAGAAATAAAGTGATGTAAAATGGACTAAATTAGAAACTATATGGTACTAGATAAACGTTAAGATAATAGCCGTGATTGAAAAGTGACTTTTATCAGTTAATGAAAATTATAGGAGAAATGATTAATTTTCATCATGAAAATGGTCTTTCTTTTATTTTTTGGAAGGAATTATAAATAGGATAAAATACTACTGCCGTATCCACTTAAAAAGTAATAAAATATCATAAGTAAACAGAAAAATTTGGTTTATTTTAAAGTAAGATAAAAATACTTCAGTATTATTTTATTTACAATTCATTATTATTTTTATTTACAAATACTGTGTTATTTCGCGTATCGCTATGTAAAATATAATCACCCTGCTCCGAGTAATCTGAAATATGTCCTCGAAGTAACTCGAAGGCTCATTTAAATTTATATAGGTAATTAATTATTCGTCTCCGAGTCACTCGAAGGAATTCCGTCAAGTGACTCGGAAACAAAAGAAACCAATATACAAATGTAGGTGTGTATTCCGCTAATTGGATTTCATCTCGGGTCACCTCGAGGATTTCCTTCGGGTGACTTCGCATATATCTTCGGAGTCAGATAGCGAAATTCCTTGACGGAAAATGGCTGACTCGAAGAAACTTCGAGTCGGAGCCTTGGTACTCGTTTTGGCCATCCTCCGAGGATCGCGTAGAATGGGTTTTCCGCGTGAGCTGATCTGTAAAATGTATAGTAAATGCAAATTTTGTGAACAACAAAGTGGTTTGGAAAAAGAACTCATGTTGCTTTATTTGTGAATATTACAAATTTCGTCCTGAATGAATAGACAGCCTAGTTTAACGTTCATCATTTTACATAGACCTTTATTTACATTCCGAGCCGTTTGTGAATATTTTTTTTCTACACTGAAGAATCATAGTTTTGGTCAGAAAAGTCACAAAAAGCCACCATTTCCATTTTTTTGCTCTGAAATTTCCACTGGGGAGGCTCCCCGGATCCCGCCGGAGGAGGGGATTCCTCCTCCAACATTCACCCCATGAGTAACATCTAAATTGATCACGCTACGCCCCTGCTCAGTATACTGTTTTAACAATATGCGGATTTCAAAAATGTTCCTCTAGTTATTCTTAAGATATGCAAAATATCAAGTATTGCGTTTGAAGTTTTGTTAAATGCTTATATAAAAATTTAAAATTCATATTTCTAACAATACTTCAAAATGGTATAAAGGATATTTTAAACAAACGTTGATTTTCTGTTTAAAAGCAGATAAGGGGTAAAAACTGCAATGGAGCTAAATGCCGTTTAAATGTATAAACAAAGTCTTTTAAACCAACAATACAAGGAAACAATTAAATTGATACTTACATTAGATTTACAACGACACTTGAGATATAGTAATCTGTAACCAATGTATATTCTTGCTTCATACTGACATTTAGGCTCATCTCAACAGTCATAAGAGTCAGATGTGCGAGATAATGATATTTTCAGAAAGAGCTCATGTATTTCTTTTAAAGTATTCTATCAAGTGATGCAAATCTTTACTTACAACAACAGTCTAATCTGTTATACAGTTCTATAAGGGAAATTGGGTAGATCTGTTCCAAATCGACGTACCACCAGTTGATCGCGGCGGACTTAGTATGAAAACATGAGCTAGGAGACGACGTTTTTCCATCGACTGCCCTTTCTTTGACCTTTAGTTTGGTCAAAGAGACTAGATTGATAAGCATCCTTTTGGAAAGAAACCAGCTCTGACCCTAAAAATGAGAAAAGGATTTATACATTTGAACCAATTATTACAACTAAGCCGTGTTTCCTTCGGCCAGAGAATCGTAAGAAGGTAAGTATCACTGCATAGTTGCATTTATAGTATTCTCGAAAACATTCAGTTTTATTGTACCTTTAAATTATAAATGCACCCTAATCCTTTTCATCCGTAGCAACGGTAATTCACATCTCTAATTTTTTACAGTCGGTACATTGCTGTTATTACACTGTCATTTGATTGCCATTCAAATAGGCGATTAATCCACACTTAAATAGACACAATATTGTACTTACAAATAATATATCGTACTGGCTGCGGACTGCAAATTGCATGTATATGTCGTTCGATAGATGGATATTGTTTTTGTTTTTATCCCCTTTTTGCTTTACGGATCGATATTGAAAATGCTGCTGCTTCATAAATAAGTAAATTGTAAATCAATTGAAATAATGTGGATTTGTGCACTCATGTTATACAATTACGGTACTAGAATATGAATTAATAACAACAAGGTATGTGTAAGCACAGAACCATTTTATAGCGATCTATATAAGTTGAAGCTAGAATCTTTCGCGTTTTTGTTAGAACAGAGTTTTTTGCGGCTACTTAATTTCACGGAAATATACTACCCGCGAAAGGTGCTTAATATATATTTAAAAAGCGCGAAAACATTTCTAGGTTTACAGTATTGTAGAACATAACAATGAAAAAATGCATAAGATCATTTGATTTAAAAGAACGAACTTCTTATAAAAATAAATAAAAAGCAGACTCTTACTTGCATTTACTGCAGCAACACAGATAACGATAAATACAGCTGAAGAAACAATCATTCTTTTTTCAGTTTATTTTGATGATGTCGGGTAGTTAATGGTCTCTTGCTCCTTTTTACTGTTGATAAGAAAGGAGACAATACCAGTTATTAATATATGTATTTTATGTTGGCGTCGTTTTAATTCAAACATGAGCTCCACCAAGCGGGATAATATACGCCCGAATGGTTACATCAGAGGATGGGAGAAAAATTTATAGACCTTGACTGTAGAAGCCCAAAGACAGGAACAACAAAGGAATGAAATTCCAAAAGAAATCCTTACCAGGTCAAAATACACCTACAAATTGGAGGTATCATCCATGTTGTACCATAGAAAGTGGTCTCGGTTTTCCCCTAGGGCCAATAATAAAAAGCAAAGTCATATTTGAACGTTGACCACTAAGTGTGACCTTAACTTTGAAGCAAGTCAACCGAAACATGCGCTCTGCACGTAGTCTCAGTGGGGTGATATTTTGTGCCAAGTTTCTTTGAAATCCTTTAAGGCGTTCAAGAGTTACAACGCGTACACTAAGTTGCTAACAGACGGACGGACGGACGGACACATGGGGTATAACATAATACGTCCCTTCGGGCGTGTAAAAATATGTTGGTCGATCCAACTTTGTTTATTTCAAAATTATGATGTATATTAAATGCAATTTTCATTTTAATTTTCAATGTATTGGACACGTTTTGTTTACAGATGAATATGTTTGGTATTTTTCTATTTTACACATCTGTATGCAATATTTAGATAATGGGAAAATTTATGAGGTTATTCTAAGTTATCAATGAAAAACGATTAAAATTGACTTATTTTGCATTGATATTGCATTGATATCAGTTTCAATTAACTGTCTGAATAATGCATTAAAAATGCGTTGTTTTTTACAGTTCCGAAACGTTCTTCAATACCTTGTATTTTACATGATATAAAAGACAGTTTAGACTCAGTTAACTCGCATTTAAAAATCGACGTGTTGGTCGTGATATTTTCGTTTAACTCATTAATACCAGGAACCATATCTCCACTTAATTACTGTTATCAATTTTCCAGTACATTCCTAAGCCACTAATCCATTTAATATCTGCTCTGTATGTGGGTTTTCATCGATAATCAATAATCGATAAGATCTCTGGATTCTTTGATCAATATTACGGACATACATCTGTTTACTGTAACTTTTTGACACGTTCTAATGATCAAGAAGACTGAAACTTTACAAACTGATAGGGGAATTTATGATCTATTCAATGATGTAAAATTTACTAATATTTTAATATGCAAAAACATTTTACAGGCCAAATGAATCCACATAAATATGGAAAACTGCGGTATTCAAGTAGAAATGGACATAGAAAAACAACCATCATTTGATAGTTTTATATTTATTCTTCTATTGCTAAAATTTAAAACCAATGGCATTATGCAAGAAAAGAATTATATTTTATGTAACAGAATTAAAACTACTGAAATGGAAAAACACTGTAGTATAATAGAAAGTGAAGATAAACATGCAATATCTAGAAACAACTTTCTAATTCAGATATTTAGTGATGATTAGATTGAAAATACACGTTCAAATAATATTTTGATTGTTTCGATTGTTTCCGGGTATAATTAGTCTTTTCTGTAAAATATTTTCATTGGTAGAAATTGCTAGATTGAACGACATGCGTTACTCGATAAGAGTTGAAACGAACGCAAAAATGCGATCTACGTCCTTAATGAGTAAAATTTGGAAACGAAAAATAAATAATATAAATAAATGGAACCTGTGAGTAAAATTTCAAAACGACAACATTACTATTTTTTCTCGAGATATTTTCAGTTTGAAGTATATTCTGAAGTTTTAAAAAATGCGGATATAGTTAAATTCTACATGGTGAAAAAAACTACCTTGTGTGATATCTTTACTTACAGTAAACAAAATATTTTATTAGGTGTTGCTAATAAATGCCACTATAGCTTAAAACAGAAATACCTTTAAAAGACTTACTCGCTTGAACTGCTTAATGGCTCTTCATCAAACTTGCTTTGTTCCATCATTGCACGGTTGTATCTCAGAATTAATCAGTGGTGGTGTTTTGCCCTTTCAGGGACCGCAAGAAATAAACAAAACCGTTAAATGATTTGACATAAGACCGTATATTGACGTTACAGACCAAATTTGATTACCATCCATCAAACTGTTCACGAAAATTAGTCTTTTCAAGGCGTCTCTACTTTAAGTTCTAGCGGCCCCTAATAGCGGCCAAATGCCCTATATGAATAAACTTGAGAAAAGATCATATAATAAAGTTACAAAAGTTTGATGAAGATCCATCAAGCGGTTGACGAGGATCAGGTTTTTAAATATATATCTATTTCTAAGTCTAGCAGCCCTTTATTGGGGCTCAGTGATTGAACAAAGTTGGTAAAGGATCTTATAAAGATGATACAAATCAAGGTTGATTGTAATACATTAAACAGTTCAGGAAGATGTCATTTTAGAGCGTCTCTGATTTTAGTACTAGTAGCCCTTAGAAGGGCCAAGGAGCCCCGTTTGAAGAAATGATCTTTTTATATATTGCTATTTTTAGCGATAGTGGCCCCTACAAGGGGATAATCGCATCTACTTGAACAAATTGCGGAGAGACCCTTAAAATGATGCTATAGATAAGGTTAAATGTAGGTCCATAGAGCGGTTTATGAAACAAAGTTGTTTAAATTTTGTTGTTTTTTTTTTTGTTTTTTTTTTTTTTTGTTGTTTTTTTTTTTCAGTTTTAGCCTTAGCGTACCTTAAAAGAGCCGACTGCTTCCATTTTAACAAAATTAAGAGAGGACCTTATAAATGCCTACAGGCAATGTTTACTGAAGATTCATCCGGTGATTCATAAGAATGAGTCGTTTACAAAGTCTTTCTAATTTAATTCAAGTGATTCCTAAAAGGAACCAATTGCCCAATATGATCAAATTTGAGAGATGCAACAAACCAAATATGATAAAGATCCATCCAGCAGTACATGAGAAGAAGTTGAGTAAAGGCTTTTTGCTACTTATAACTCTAGCAGCCCTTAAAAGGGGACAAGATGATTAATTTGAACAACCTTGATAGAGATCTATACCAGGATGCTACTGGCCAAGCCTGTTGTATTTATGACCAAAAGTTTAAAAGGAGAAAATGATTAAGTAAAAATGTTGACACAGAACGCAGAACGGTCGACTCCGGACGCCGGTCTTTCCACCTATACTAATACAGTTCAGGAGAAGCAAAAATATCTACAGGCTGGAATACGTAATTATAAACGCAGAAATGCAATTCCTTCCGGCTACTCAACGACACATGTTCTCGCTTGCTAAAGCAAATTGCATCATTGCTTACACGGAAAAGGTAAAAGAAATGAGATTCGACTGCTCCGGATTTTTTGTTGCTTTTGATTAAAAATCATACAGCAAAACTGACTTGTCGAGACGGGCCGGAACTACTTTGTGGTGTCCTCTTTTATAATTTTATCCGATGGATTAGTGAGAACGGATATCAAGCAGACTTAGATCTTTTTGATATAAATATAAGATGTATAGTTTCAGATGCTAGTGTTACATTTGTATTTTTTCTGAAACTTACATATTCAATTAATATGTTAGTTGAATCATTTCATTAGTTGTTAAGTAAAAAAGCGACGTGTAATGCTTACTTATTTTCTTGAAGAAAATACAATATTTCCATATTTTCCTGCAGTATGCTAGAACTGAACTGTACATTTTATAACAGTTAAGTTTTAAGAAATCAAATACAAATCACAAAAATATCCTTTAATATTTAGTTTCAGGTCACAAAAATCCTGATCTAATGTGCTTTCACATAATAAATACTTGTATTATTATTGTTTAAGTAGACTTAAATTCATAATCAAATGTCATAAAGTAACAGTCCGGTACCAGTATTTAAAACAATCTTCCTGGTTTAAAGTGGTAGTACAAAGTTTCACCGTGTTTAGCTGTACACATATCTAAGTTACGTATGTAAGTTATTGCTGTTTCAACCCAATGAATAGCACAGTTAATACACATAAAAGTTTACACCAACTAAGTATATTAATATTAGTATATTACTAAGTATATTAATTATTTCTATTTTCAAATATGAACTTCATTGATATATCCTTGTCACTTTCATAATACTAAAATTATATGATTGCATAAAACCTAATTATATTGATAATGGCAAATAAACAATTCTAAAAGATCAGGTAAATATATGTATATATATTTATGTATTTTGATATCCCATGAAAGTGGTTCAAAGTCACAGTGTTACAAAGAAGGCACACCACGACAAGAACAAAGTACTTTTTTAAATAATCGCGTCATATCAAGAATAAAACTTAAATCTGAAAAGATACTTGATTACGTAGCCCGCCCGCTTAGCTCAGTAGGTAGAGCGTTGGTCTACGGACCGCGGGGTCGTGAGTTCGATCCTCGGGCGGGGCGTATGTTCTTCGTGACTATTTGATAAACGACATTGTGTCTGAAATCATTAGTCCTCCACCTCTGATTCATGTTGGGAAGTTGGCAGTTACTTGCGGAGAACAGGCTTGTACTGGTACAGAATCCAGGAACACTGGTTAGGTTAACTGCCCGCCGTTACATGACTGAAATACTGTTGAAAAACGGCGTTAAACCAAAAACTAACAAACTAACTTGATTACGTATTAGAGAAATTTCAATATCCACATCTTTGCACCTTATCAATGTTATGTGCTTGTTGAATATTACTTCGGAAAAAATATAAGATTAAACGGCACTTACAGCTTTGGAATATCCGGCCTACACTCTGTTTATAAACAAAGTCTAACTTCGCCGAAGCAGAATGATTACAGAACGATTCGGTCGAGGAGCGAAAATACTTCCAGAATTGTCTCTTGATTCTTCCTCACGCTCAAGTTGCTTTCTCTCCGTCACAATGAAATATGTTAATATTTATTAAGATAAATGCAATACACGAGAGCTGCCACAAGGACAGGGCGCTCGACTACTCAAAACTGTTTACAACGAGGTTGGAATATGAACATTGCAGAAAGTAGTGGGTGGACGAAATAAGGTTCTCCATACAGATAGGAGAGGTACTAAAAATGTAATGAGTGGGGAAGGAAAGATGAGTTTTGCGTGAGTACGCGTGTGTATGATATTTAGAAAAATGAAATAATATATGAAATTATATCAGATAATGATTAGAGGAATGCAAAAAGTACAAGGTTGCAGTGACGGATTGGGTAAGTGGGAGTTAATTAAAAATAATATGGAGGTTTAACACGGGAAATGCAACGATGAAGGAGACGGTAAAAGCTGTTTAAAGAAAAGCAACTTTAACTTAATATCTTTCCCTAGTGTACTTAACTATTTTGGTATCTGATCCAAATCTAAATGATGTCTGCCCCTCACCAAGATCAATTCTAGCGTGAGGTTTGGTGATAAAATAGGAAGTATATAAGTAAAGTTTAACTGAGAGCTGTGATATAACACAACATGTCATCCGACCTAAGTGACCTTGACCTCTAGAGTATAACCATTCATAAAATGAAGTCTGTCCCAACCAAAGCAAATCTATATGAAGTTCAATGCTAACTGAGGTAGTGGTTAAATTGTTAAGAAAATATAGTGAAATTGAGAAGTGTGGTTTAAAACTTTAGCCTAAGCGAGCAACATTAACGAGAACGGCGATATGAATATATGAGTAAAACGTATCGATTGCAATATTATGAGAAATCATCAGGTAATTACTGAAAAGAGAGAAATGCATCTTGCTTTTCATTTGACAGTAAACTGATAGATATACCTCAGACATCTATAGAAACAAACCAATGCAACATATGTTTGTAAAAGCATATTTATCATGATTGCAGTTGTAAAATATATCATATACCGGGTGTCCCAGAATATATGTCCACTTAACAAATGTTAATATCTTTGTCAAAAAATGCTTCAATACTAACAAATGGTCTCAAAAGAAAAGTAATGGGTGTAAGTTTTTGCTCAGTACAAGAATTGCATCGTGCGACGTCACAGTAACGTCTTATGACGTCATCAATGACGTCATTCATATTCAGGCTTCCAAGATGGCTGACAGTACTGAAATTGTTAGGCTCTACTATGAAAATGGAAAATTTCCATCTATTGTGCAAAGAAAGTTGATTAAAATGCATCCTTCAATAAAGGCACCTTCCAATAAACAAATTGTCCGAGTAGTTCAAAAATTTGAGAAGCATGGAACAGTTTTAGATCGCAGGAAAGATAATGCCGGGAGACCGAGAAGTGCCCGTTCCGAAGACCTGATTCAAGCAGTGTCTGAAGTCGGAGAAACTCCCAGAACATCTGTAAGAAAGGTACTGAGTGACATTACAAATAGATCTACGTGTAAATATACAGTGCATAGAATTTTGAAATATGACTTGAAGGTAACAGCTTATAAAATTTCAATGATGCAGCACTTAAAAGACGATGACATTTCAGCAAGGATTGCATTTGCAGAGTGGATGCGGTCACATGAAGAATTAACAGACAGTATTTGGTTTAGCGACGAATCACATTTTCATCTTGATGGCTATGTCAATAAGCAAAACATCAGGTCCTGGGGATCTACCAAACCTGACTTTCATGACGAGAAGCCGCTGCATAGTCAGAAAGTTACCGTCTGGGCTGCCATGAGTGCATCTGGGATAATCGAGCCATTCTTTTACGAGGAGGATGGCGAGTGTTGTACCGTGACTGCTAAACGATACTTGAAAATTCTGCAGAATAAGTTCATTCCAGAACTGATAAGAAAGGGAAAGATTGAAAGATGTTGGCTTCAACAAGACGGGGCGACCGCCCACATTGCAAATGATGTTTTAAAGTGGTTAGAGCAAACATTTGGCACCCGCTTGATTTCTTTGAAAACCGAGAAAGTTTGGCCTCCGTATTCGCCAGATCTCAGCCCCCTGGACTTTCATTTATGGGGATACTTGAAGGACAATGTTTATTACCCAAACCAACATCCATTGGAGAGTTAAAAGCCGCTATTCGTACAAAGATAAGAAACATTTCAAGAGACACATGTGCCAACGTCATACGTAACTTTAGAGAGCGGATTGGGCTAGTCAGGCAAAATAATGGCGGTCACTTAGAACATAAACTATAGAAACTGTAAGTAAATAATCAAGGTAATTGTTTGATTTACAAAAACTTATGTATGTACTCTTTCAAATGAGATATAATTTGCTTATGTGTGACTCTTCTGTGAAAAGTTATTAGCATTTGTTAAGTGGACTGGGATACCCTGTATTACAAAGCTAGCCGTGCATCACGTCTAATAATTACTCACTTAATAACTATGTAGTAATTAACTGCATCTTCGCTTTATAATTATTTGTGTTATTGAGAACATCTAAATGTTTTAGTTTTGAGATTTAGTGCTTTGTTTTCTATAATTTAGATATTTCATTTCCATGTAAATTTTATCAAATTCGGTTCAGGATTAAGAAAGATGTAACATTCGTTTTTATGACTTTTTTTGTATCTATATATGAAATTCCTAGCATCAGACAAGAAATACAATGTAATTGTAATTGGTAAAGTATCATAGACATGGTCATGAACGGGAAAATAGTAGCCGACTAGCACAATTGATACTTAACGTGCATCATTATTTTTTCCAAGTTTTGCTTATGGAACGCCTAAACTGCCTTAGCATCATACTTTATTAGTTCGGCATGTGCTTTTCCATTATATTCTGTACAAATCATAAGTTGTTATGTAGATAAAGCTTTTTGTTGTATACATATACTAGTTTGTCCGGTACATTTCTTAGATTGTGCTGTGCATTTACTAGTTTGTGCTGTACAGTTTATAGTTCGTCATGTGCATTTTCCAATATATTTGGTACAAAATATAATTTGTTATGTAGATAATGTAACCCCAGTGACAATCGGGTTTCTGCAGTTGATCTCGGGATTGAAGCTCAATGTTAAATCGATCAAATATTGCAAACAGAACTAAAGGTGCTTACAAGAAGGCGGTTAAAATATTTGATACTTTTCGTCAAGGTCAATTTGGGTGTACTTCTTGGCCGCCAGTGCTAGAGCACCTAGCTTCATTTTTAGCCCATCTATCAATCAAGAATGTAGCTCGGCATACAACTCGTCTGTTAACCTCGGGCATTACCTTTTAATGCAAAATTAATAGTTTTGAAGATCCTACTCAAAGATTTTATTACGCAAAATGCTTACCGGTTTTGATAGGTTGATCAAGCAGCCCATAACGCTTGACTTGCTTCGTAAATTTACATAGGTGACAAATTTTGTGAACTTTTCTACATTTGAGGCATTACTGTTTTCAGCAGTATTCTCTCTGGTCTTTTATGGATTTTTTTTATTTATTTATTTATTTTGTTGGGTTTAACGTCGCACCGACACAATTTTAGGTCATATGGCGACTTTCCAGCTTTTAATGATGGAGGAAGACCCCAGGTGCCCCTCTGTGCACTATTTCATCACGAGCGGGCACCTGGGTAGAACCACCGACCTTCCGTAAGCCAGCTGGATGGCTTCCTCACGTGAAGAATTCTACGCCCCAAATGAGGTTTCGAACCCACATCGATGAGGGGCAAATGGTTTGAAGTCAACGACTCTAACCACTCGGCCACGGAGGCCCCGGATTTTTTTTAAATAGACAAGCTTGTGCACACGACCTCAAACACCTTACATATAAGTGATAAAGGTCATGCGTTACGTGTAGGAGACGTTAGTATTGATAGTAATGGTGAACTTTAAATAACTCTACGTTCACCGAAAAAACCGATCAGAAAGGCGAAGGAGTAGCTATTCATTTACTACCAACCCATTTTTCTGTAAGTCTCGTGAATTTATTAAAGAGATATTTGGTTGTTCGTCCATCTAGTGCTTCAAATTATATATGTGTGCATTTAAATGGTCTATCACTCACACGCTGTCAGTTAAGTGCAGTTCTAAAGAAATCTTTGACTGCGGTCGGAGTTAATCCCCTTCCATACAAACCACATTTATTCAGGATAGTTGCTGCAACAGCAGCTTCACAGAACGGCATGACTGATGGCAATATTAAAAGAATGGGCCGTTTGGATCCAAGTGCATTTAAATCTTACATTAGAATCCCCTCACGTCAGCTATTCTCCCTCACATCATAAGCATATAATCAGTTGCATTCATTGATCCTGCATTTTGTTCGCCTTTCTGCTTTTTAACCATTTAAAGCTTTTCAGTGCGCTCTACCCGTATATGGACAGTAGGATCTTCAATTATAAAGTCGGTATTTTGTCACGCCAAGGGAACAGCTGAAGGTTCTCAACTTGGAAGGCAGAGTCACAATGCGACTATACTGTTGCAGGGTGGGAGTGGTATGAAATGGCGGCAAGTTAAATAACTAAACTTACACTTGCTTCATTTTGAAAACAATCAAGACATCATTGTTATTCGCTGTGGCGGGAACGATATAGGTGTTACCAAAACAGTCGATTAAAGGCGCCGTATAATGTCCGACATTAGCGAACTAAAGTCAAAACTTCAAACAACATTTTTTGCCTGGTCACAAATTTTACCCAGGTTGCATTGGACAGGCGAAATCTCTCATTTTGCATTAGAGAGATCTAGAAAACGCGTTAATAACTTCGCTGCTGATTTGTTTTTAAACTGCAAAGGCGGATACATTCGAGAAATCGTTGAATCTGTGACGGGTCTCTGCAGCAGGGATGGGGTGCACTTTTGGAAATAGCTTGTTTTTATTCACCCTGCAACACGCGATTCAGTTTTTTTCTAGCGGTAAATTATTAAGGCACGGTTTCACAGGCAGGGTTTGATTCGCTATACTGGTGGCGGTTGTCAAGAATTTTCACGTTGTTACAAACTCTCGATGTGGCGGTTAGGTCAGCCTCCACCAGTATATCTTAACTTTGTGTAATAAGAATTTTGTTTGTTTCAAGTATGCTGTATTAGGCCTCTGTTCACAGGGCCTCGACATCTGCATTTTTAACCTTAACTTTATATCATATGTATTTGTGAATTTACATTTATGTGAAGCTGTGACCAATTTCTGCCAAACATTAATCTAAACGAAATTAGATATTAATTGCCATAACACTTTGTTAATACTAAAATCTATGTAATCTTACCACTGTCTTGAGTTGTTCTTTTATAGTATTATTATTTTTCTGTGCCAAGCTATATCCAGTAAAGCAGTTTGTTGTGTACATTTACTAGTTTGTCCGGTACATGTCTTAGTTTGTTCTGTACAGTTATTCGGTACAAATTATAATTTGTTATGTAGATTTAACAGTTTGTTATGTACATTGACTGGTTCGTGTTGTGCATTTTGCAGTTTGTTCTGTGCAAGTATTACGTCGTTATGTGCTTTTCCAATATTTTCGGTACAAAGCATAATTGTTCTTGTAGGTAAAACAGTTTGTTCTGTACATTTGCTAGTTTGTACTGTATATTTCTTAGCTGTGTTCTGCATTTACTAGTTATACCCCCACCAAACATGTTTGGGTGGCTATATAGGAGTCAGTTTTGTCACGTCCCGTCGCGTCCCGTCGCGTACCGAAATCTATTATCTCAGTTATTAATAAATGGATTTGGTGCAAACTTAAAATAGATGTTCCGCCTTATCATGTCACTTCATGTGACACAAGGTGCATAACTCTGACACCAGTTTTTCATAAATAATGCCCCTTTTACTTAGAATTTAAGGTTAATTTTAATGCATTTCCAATATATCTCAGTTATTACTATATGGATTTGATTCAAACTTAAATGTTCCACCTTATCACCCACATCATGTGACACAAGGTGTATATATCTGACACAAATTTGTCATGATTTATGACCCCTTTTACTTAGAATTTAAGGTTAAAATGATGTATTTTCACTATATCTCAGTTATTAATAAATGGATTTGATGCAATCTTAAAATAGATTTTCCACCTTATCACCCACATCATGTGACACAACATGCATAATTCTGACACCAATTTTTCATGAATTATGCCCCTTCTACTTAGAATTTCAGGTTATTTTTGATGCATTTTCTCTATATCTCACTTTAATTTAACTTCACATTATTATTCCTCAAGGCCAGATTTTTTGTGCTCCATAACTTCTGTGTGCCTGAAAGGGTTTGAAAATAACTTTGGATTATTATTCTTCATGGCAAGAGGATGTGTCATATACATCATCCATGCCTGATGGTCAAAGGTCAATGTCACAATTCAAAGTCAAATATTAGGTTATTGCTCAAAGACTTTCACAACTTCATTACACCTGAGCATAGGATCCTCAAACTGAGTAGGCAGGTTAGTCATGACCGTAATATGACCCCTGTTGATTTTACGGTCACTAAGTCAAAGGTCAGTGACCTTTCAAAAATTGGCATTATAATAAAGTACTGAAGATTCACTGGACCTGGGATCAGCCAAGTTGACTTGAAAAGTAGAATTTCATATTGACAGATCCGTATGAACCCTCCCTTCACTTAAAAAAAACTATCTGCACCAAGTACCTGGTGGGGTATTAATCGCTTTCAGTGATAGCTCTAGTTTGTGCTGTCCAGTCAATAGTTTGTTATGTGCTTTTCCTACTATGTTCGGTACAAATCATAATTTGTTATGTAAACAAACAGTTTGTTATATACCTTATCTAAATTGTCCGGTACATTTTAGTTCGTGTTATGGATTTACTAGTTTGGGCTTTTCGGTACAAATCATAACTTGTCTCGTAAATAAACAGATATGTATCTATAATTTTTCATAGGTTTATTAAAAAAGATAATTGCCGAAAAGAACATAATTAAGTACTATATTATTTAAGAGAATCAACTTGTATTGACAAAACAGTAAGGGTACACGTTTTGCAATTTCACATAAAATCTAGGTTTTAAAGTGTTTGAATTTTCATATTCTTATGGAGAGCATGCATATATCTGACATCATAATTTAATTAATATTTATTTACAAACTTAAAGTAAATGTACATGACCAACAAGTAAATGTGCATAACAAACTGTTTTATCTACATAACATACACTAATTTGTACAGAATGTATTGGAAAATGCACATACATAACTATTAATTGTACAGAACAAACTGCTAAATGCACAAGACAAACTAATAAATGTGCATAACAAACTGGGTTTTTTCTACACAACAAATTATAGTTTGAACCGAATACATTAAAAGTGCCCATGGAAACTGTTAATTATACAGCACAAACTGCTAAATGCACAACACAGACTAAAAATGTGCCAGACAAACTAGTAAATCTATATACAAAAACTGCTTTACCTACATAATAAATTATTATTTGTACCGAATATATTGGAGAGAGCACATAACGATTTATCAATTGTACATAACAAAATGCTTTATGCAAATCACAAACTAAGAAATGTACCGGACAAACTAGTAAATGTACATAACAAACTATTTTATCTACATAACAAATCATAATTTGTACCAAATATATTAGAAAATGCACATAACGACCTATCAATTTGACAGCACAACCTAAGAAATGTACCGGACAAGCTAGTAAATGTACATAACAAACTATTTTATCTACATAACAAGTTATGATTTATACCGAATATATTATATCTACATAACGAATGATTATTTATACGGAATATATTGCAAAATGCACATAACGAACTACTTATTGTACAGAACAAACTAGTAAATGCACAGCTCAAGCTAATTTGTACCGGAGAAACTAGTAAATGTACATAACAAACTGTTAAATCTACATGGCAAATTATGATTTGTACCGAATATATATGAAAATGTATATGACGAAGTATTAATTGTACAGCACAAATTAGCAAAAGCATAACACAATCTAGAATGACTACGTAATAAAATAAAAAAAAATATTATATCGAGGCAGTCGAAGCGTTCCACAGTTTCTCATCGGAGAGACACTTCGGATGTGTCCATTCAACTTTTCGAGTAGACTGTGTATATGTATATAATTGTATAACTGTGAATACAGTACACTCTCTCTTGTTTTGCATTTCGGCAACATGTGCGCATAGTCGTGTCGTCTGGCCCGAAAATAGACTGTTGATGTTTCGTCTATTAATAATGCACCGTGTGGACATGAACTTGACGAATACAACCGCCTGATAGTTTTTACTAGGTCACTGTGACCTTTGATTTAGGGGGTCATATGCTGGTAATGCCCTACCTTCTTATCAACTTTTATGATCATAGGCCTTAGCATACGTAAAACGATTAGTACGGACCAACCGACCGACAGACAGACCGACCGACATCAGCAAAACAATATACCACTCCTTCTTCGAAGAGGAGTATCATGAATTGTTGTCAGCAATTACCCTTGTGTATGAAACAACCCACTGGCGCCAGATCAGAAAGAAATGCCTCTGTACATGTTATACCCTACCCCTAGATATTCTATAAGAACCATGGTCGTGAACGGGAAAATATACTAACCCATTTCAATCGCGTATTTCATATCTAAAACACGCAGTTCAGTAAATGTGTACTATTGATATTAAACAAGTGGTAATTTATCTTCCGTTGTGTACCGGTCACATTTCTTCAATAGTTCTTATCTTAGAAAAACAACGTGTAGTTTACAGTTTTTTCACAGGTACACAAAAAACTTGCTTGAACTTCCCTGGTGAAGTTCCGTTCTAGATTATAGACACACTCTGATTGGCTGATGTGAAAATGTATGTCAGTCGTCATTTTACTACACGTGTACGCTAAAATGTTTATATGTGGCATAAATGTGCAAAATGAATTAAATAAACAGAATTGATGTATAACTATGTATGATTTCAAATTCAAAACCATATACAAGATGAATTTCATTCATCATTTCGAGTCTTTTCGTAAAACTGTGAATATATTGCATTCTGTTTTTGTTTGTTTACATTTCGCTTAACATGTGCATACTGTCGTGACCTCTAGACCGGATGTTCATTAGGGAAGTTCACGCAAGTTTTTTCTGTAACGTTGACTAAAGCATAAACTATACGGAGCATCTCTGCAACATGGAATATTGAGACAAGGAGACTGGTGCACGATTGAAGATAAATTATCGCTTGTTTAATATCAGTAGTACACATTTACTGACCTGTGTGTTTTAGGTATGAAATACGCGATTGAAATGGGTTAGTATATTTTCCCGTTCATGACCATGGTTCTTATAGAATACCTAGGGGTAGGGTGTAACACGTACGGAGGCATTTTCTTTCTGATCTGGTGCCAGTGAAACAACCCACTATAGCGTAGAGGGGTGTTGAAGGAGGGATTTATTAACTGAGTATGCTGCTGAGTGACATTGTCGATTAAATGGGAACAATGTTAGTAGTCTTGTTTAGTTATGGAAGAGGCTGGTTGCGGCTGACGAACATCGGCAGACATCTGTATAAGATTCGTATTAGGAGGATGTCGGCCATCATGTATCACTATTTATTTGTTCGTGGCTAGCACAACGACGCAACCTAATTTATAGGAGCTTCCGTTTCTTCTTTCATTGCATTTACCGGACAAGCACAATTTTACTTAAGTCTCTTTCATTTAAAATTGTTTTAATTGTCTCTACAAATGACAGTGGGTCAGTTCTGTTTTCATTTACTTGGGATATATCCGCTTCTATAAAATAACTCAATGATGCAGAATCAGTTATATTCAAGCATTATGCAATATCAGATGGATCGAGCTCGGCTGTGAGAGCTTTTAATGGTCTGCTCGTTACTTTCAATAAGCTGGTGTTCTCGCTATTTCATGAAGATGAGATCAAACTAAACCTTTGACAATGTGACAACAATTGTGATTTCGGCGCGTCTATGTAATATCCGGGCCTCCGGCTAAAGCCAAAGGATTTTGAGAGAGGGGACGACCTCGGGCTGTGATAAATAAGTCCGTTACTTCACCATACACGGCATTTTCTTAAATTGACAAAGGTGCTGGTCCTTTGCAAGTTTTACACAAAATGGTTCACCCATATAAGGCAAAATGGAAAAACATCAGGTTAAGGTATAATGCAAAACAGCATTCCGCCAGTTCTTTTATTGGAAGATCACGTAAAAACTCAGGCGGTAATAAGTCGTACAAGTTATTTCACTGCGCCCTCGTGAAATTATAACGCCCGTTGTAAAACCACCCATCGTACATAAATAGTGTTCAAACACTCTTTTGCTATAAATTATTTCGATTCTAATATGCCTTAATCTATAGGCAACTGGGTCTGTAACAACATTATTCCCTAGTTCACTAGCTCAAGCAAATATAAAGTTATATCTATCCCGTAATGAAAGAGAATCATCGGGAGCAAAATGAACAGATACATTTAGGCGTGGCATCTGTCGTATAAACTATCAATCCATTAATTTCTACATGGAAAACATACGGTTGTGAATATACTTTCCGGGTCATTATGCTGCAAGGCACCTACTCATCCCTACTCAACTCCATCGTGGGAGGAGGTAGTATAAAGAAAGTTTCAACACCAGCTGCCTTCTCCCGATGCCCAAACCCCATTTGCCCAAAACGAATTCAATTTGCCGACACAATACATCAATCAAAATTATTCAACGCACGAAATATTTTATACATTTTACAATACCTATATATACCGATATATGAGCCGTGCCATGAGAAAACCAACAAAGCCTATTGCAATTATAGAAACCGTTAGCGAACAGCACTATGTTGGTTTTCTCATGACGTGGCTTATATGATAATACCTCGAATTCTTTAAACCTAGGATACACATATGTAATAAAGTCTCATAACAAGCAAATATTTTGTTACTTATTTCGTCAACATAATTATTTACTTTATTATTGTTTCGTGAATTTAGATTCTCAGCGTAAAATCTGTCACAAGACGTTTGTCTCTGTATCAATATTTACTTGATTGTTTCCAAGATTGTAGAGATACATTTCACGGGAAGTTGGAAACGAAATTTTCATGGCAAGAACAATTGTGATATAAAAAAGCATGTAACAGATGGCAAACAGTAACTTCTAGTAATTACATATTTACTGTATTCAAAAAATGAATATTGTTTTCTTGCGTCTATACATTGCGACTTCTTGCTAATTCATGCAGTGCGGTTCATACCCATGAAACACACAAAAATAGAATTAATTCTTATATTTACATTTTACGATAGCTGGCTACAAAAATAACTCATTTGCTTTCCAGGAGTATCAGAAAATCAATTTAATGTCAAGATATCGATCATTTCCTCAGAGCAGTCAAAAAGATTCACTCATATTCAACTATAATTCGCATATTCCGATTGAATTACAGTTCCTGGTTTTTTATTTGAAATATTTCTAAATCCAGTGAAAATTCATTATGGCCGTGTCAATTCAGTTGTGATATTTGACGTCTGAAAAAAAGAGTTAAAGCTATAATCAAATGTTCTCTTTGAAATTGCTAAAATCCAAATGTGAAAATGTGAAAGAATTTTTAGACTGAGGCCAAGTTCATCATGTTTTAGCTCAAAACTAATAAAGAAATAAATTTTAAATATCTTTGTAGTGCATGTGGTTGCAACGAAGCGTGTTGCATTCTCTCAATTGTTTAATTCTTATTTCATTACCTCTCATGAACAGACTCAATCAAACCGAGTCTGCTATTATTCTTCTTGGTTATTCTTTGCTCAAAAGGATTTTTCTACAGATTTTATTGCATTGTGCCTCAAAAGTGTACAACTAACTTCATGATACATTGTTTATTTTTTTCTTCTAATCTTAGATCTATTGTTCCCTTTAATAAAGGGATTATGAAGAACATTATAATGATATTATAGACCAAGTCTGATGAAGATCAAACTAGTGGATTAAGAGAAGAAGTCATTAAAATTATCGTTCTATTTTCAACTCTTAAGGCCCCTAAAATAGGCCAAGTACATCCATTTGAACAGACTTGAAGGCGGTTCTGATAATGACGACAAAGACCAAATCTGACTGAGGAGATAAACTCAGACGTTCATGAGAAGAAATCTTTAACGGCTTTGTTTATTTCTAACTGAAAGGGCAAAACACAACAGCTGCAAATCCTTGCAATGATGTTACAAACCACATTTGATGAAAATCCATCAAGCAGCATATGCAAGTAAGTCTTTCAAAAGTATTTTGTTTTAAACTCTAGTGGCCCCTAAAAAGGACCAGTCAACCAACAGGAATGGGAGGAGACCTACTATGATGCTACTGAAGTTTGAACAAGATACATCTAGGGGTTAAGCCGAAGAAGATATTTAAAGGTATTATATTTTAGCCTTAATGACCCCTAAAAAGGGTCAGCTGCCACTAATTTGAACTAATTTGGCATAAGACCTTAAGCTGATGTTACAGACCAAGTTTGATTAAGATCCATCAACTTTTTCAGAAACAGTTGTTTAAATACATCTGATGTTTTAGGTCTAGCGGACCCTAATTGAGGCAAAGTGACCCATATGAATAAACTTGAGAATATATCATATAATAAAGTAACAGAAATTTGATGAAGATCCATCAAGCGGTTTGGGAGGATAAGTTTAAAGGTACTCTAGTAGCCCTTTATTGTGGCTCATTGCCCATGACTGAACAAAGCTGGTAATTTACCTTATAATAATGATATATATCAAGTCTGATGGAGATTTATTAAACGGTTCATTAAATTGCCATTTAAAGGCGTCTCCATTTTAAGTACTTGGGGTCTCTAAAACGGTCAAGAGCCCTGTTGGAAAATAAGTTGGGAGAGGACATATCATGTTGCTACATACCAAGACTGATGTATTTAAACCAGTGCTTCATGGGAAGAAGTAATTTTAAGATAGTTATATCTCTTGCGCTATTGGCCCATTCAATGGGCTAATCCCTCCTACTTGAACAAATTGGAAAGAGGGCCTTACAATGATGCTAAAGATAAGGTTTAATGTAGGTCCATCGAGCGGTTCATGAAAATAAGTCGTTTAAAAGTACTGTATTCTTATGTTTAGCTCTAGCGGTCCCTTAAAGAGCCGACCACCCCCATTGGAACAAATGTAAGAGATGACCATATAAATGCTACAGATGAAGTTTAATGAAGTTTAATTCGGCGAATCGTAGGAAGAAACTGTTTAAAAGGATCAATTTACTAGTTTTAGCTCTAGTGACACATAAATACACCAAGTGCTCAATTTGAACAACTTAAGAGAGTATATTATAATGATGCAACAGACAAAGTTTGATAAAAAACCCATCCAGCAGTTCATGAGAAGATGCTGAGTAAAGAATTTTCTCTAGTTTTAGCTCTAGCAGCTCTAAAATGAGGACAAGATGGTCCTTTTGAACAACCTTGATAGAGGTCTATGCCAGGATGCAAGTGGCCAAATTTGTTTGATTAATAGCTTAAGAGGAGAAGACGTTTTAGTAAAATTGTTGACACAGGATGCAGGACGATGAGCGACGGACGTTGGTCTATCCGCCAATACTAATATAATTATAGTTCAGGTGAAGCAAAAAAGTCAAGTCTACGGGCTTGAATACAGAATTATTAACAAGTCAACGACGATTAGTGAAGTCGCAGAGATGAAACTCTTTCCGGCAGCTCAACGACACATGTTCTCAGCTTGTTAATGCAATTGCATAATTGCTTGCACCGAAAAGGGTAAAACAATACATCAATGAGATCGGACGGCTTCGGGGTTTATTTGGTTTTTCATTGCTTTAAACAAAATCATATCGTTAAACTGATCTATCGAGACGGGCCGGAATAAAGTGTTGGTTTCTTTTTTCATAATTTTATCCGATGGATTAGTGAGAACGGATAACTAGCAGATATAGCTCTTTTTTATACAGATATAATGCGTATTGTTTTCAGCTGCTAGTGTTATATTTGTACTTTTCTGGAACTTAACAGATTCTTTTAAGGTATAGCAGTATATCACAAAACAACAGAAATTTTAGTAAACAAACAGCATCTTGACAAACAACTTATCTATCCAATACATGTTCTTACTAATCAGTCCTATAGAGTTTGATCCTTAAAATATTCTGAATGAGTTGTCTACCTTTAAAAAAGAATGCCACTTGTAAAGAAATAAATGTAAACAATTGTCCACAGGCACTTGGTTGCACTGATGGTATGTCGAAAATTCGCTTTTTAAAGAATCTTAAAAATTTGGTCTCAGAATAGATATAAAGTGAAGGTATTGCACTCCGCCATTATCGGCCATTATCGGCAACGGAACTACGGTCGACTGGTTTTGCAAACGGTAGTAAGCCACTAATTTATCGTGGCGTGGTAACTAGAACTACCTAACTTATTTCATGCGTTAATATTACATATTAACTCTGTATTACTAAAACAGATCAATGGAACAGACTGTAAAACGAACTGGAGTACATGTCGCTTTTTGCCTACAGAGCCAGAACAATAACACAAGACACGTCGACAAAGTTTGTACAAGAACTGACATTACAATTTTTCACAGAATTCATGATGGACCTCCAGAAATTTATAATTTTAACATGACATCACCGTACGTTAGGGGTTCTAAGTGACCAATCAGAGAGCTGCATTTTCGAGTACCTGCCGGTTCCCACTTGGGTATAACGAAGTATATTTACAATGAAAATATAGTGACTAGAAATAAATATCACACTATTTTAGATATCAAATTAAGATTTTTCACTGCACATGCTTCAGATGATGCTACAAACAACAAAACTTTCAAGTTTTGTTCAAATATTATATGGATTTAATACCTTTATTTTAGTTTAAAGTTTGAGATTTTACAAAGGGGTCTACGATAAAGTCCGAGTGAAATGTAATAATCACCAAAGTGGAAATGAGTATCATTGTGCAATGTTTTGGACATGATAAAATTATGAATGGTAATAACTGATTTGGTCTATTGCTGTACTTTTTTTTCTTGTCTCTTGACATGGTATTTTTCAAACATCTGATGTTGTTGGAGGAATACATAAGGTGTGCCTGCAGGTATAACTTCATTAGACACCTGGGTAGAACCACCAACCTTCCATGTACCAGGATAAATTCTTCAAGCGAAAGATTTCTACACCAAAGCAGGACTTAAAATCCACACTGGTGAAGAGCATGTAAATGTAACTCCTCATTTATGATGATAGTCTGTGTAAATATTTACTTACCAGCACTATGTAGGGTTATGGAATAACCTTTTTGACATTTCACTGGTTTAAGACCACAAACACTATAATAACCTATTTCATTTTCAAATGTAAAATTATCAATCCGTATATAAACAAATCACCACTTTATCTTAGACAAAACTGACTTCAAAAACTTAAAATTCTATAGCCTTTTGAACATTGCCTCCATAATATCTGAAATTTCCATCGATAAAATGGATATTCTCAAATTGCTAGCTAACCTAAAACCAGACAAAGCTGCAGGACCAGACCATTTTTGTCCAGTTGTCCTCCAGGAACTTAATGATGAAATTGTTGATGTTCTACTGGTAATCTTCCATAGTCTTTCTCCTCAGGCACTGTTCCCACAAAATGGAGATAAGATTTTGTTTGCCCTCTATTCAAGAAGGGGGACCCGCATGACTTGGCAAATTATCTGTTATATCATTCACTGTGTAAAACACTAGAACACATCTATGCCTCCGATGTCTCTGTCCACCTTTCTAAACGTAACATTCTTTATGACCTCCAACATGGCGTTTCTAAAGGAGATATTGTAAAACTCAACTAATTGAGTTAATAGGTGAGCTGATTAACAGCATTTCCAGTCGTAAACAAACTGAATTAATTGTACTCGACTTCAGTAAGACTTTTGTTAAGATCATGGTGTCTGTCCACAAGTCATCAAGTGGTATTATGCATTTCTACTTGATAGAAAGTAAATTTGTAGTTTTTGAGGGCGAAATTCCAAAGAAGTACCAATGGCATCTGGGTTTCCACAAGGTTCCATCCTTAGACCTCAGTTTTTTCTATTTTATATTAGCGATCTCCCATTTTCAATCAAGTCTCAAATCCGACACTTTGCCGACGATAATGTAGTATACATATACCTTATTATGATATCAATTCTGTGGATGGAAACTAAATCCTCCAGGAAAATCTGAACAAGCTAGAACAATGGGAAAATAAGTGGGACACGGAGTTTAATCCTTCTAAATTAGGCACTACATGTCACAAAAATCAAAGCTGTCATCAAAACCAAATATTTACTCCATGGCTATATTTTATAGTTAATTGTCAGTGCTAAATAGTGTGACAGATGTAAAATATCACTTAAATATCTTTAAATGCTAATAAACGCTTAATTTCATAATCATCGCAACAACAAACGAAAACGCCAAAACATAAGCATAAAAATACTTGTCCGTCCACAGCTAGAATATGCATATACCATCTTGCACCCAAGTTATACTATGGAATAACCTTGACCTTGTAGAATAACCTGACCACAAAGTTTCAGATGTACTGTGGAATAATCTTGACCACCCTGACCTTGAAGCTTTCAAAGTGGTTGTAGCAACTATAAAGTACATGTACTAGACCAGAGTGCTATGGGTTTTTTATCTTTTGTTTGTTTGTTTGTTTTGGGTTTAACGCCGTTTTTCAACAGTATTTCAGTAATGTAGCGGCGGGCAGTTAACCTAACCAGTGTTCCGGGATTCTGTACCAGTACAAACCTGTTCTCCGCAAGTAACTGCCAACTTCCCCACATGAATCAGAGGTGGAGGACTAATGATTTAAGACACAATGTCGTTTATGATATAGTCACGGAGAACACACGCCCCGCCCGAGGATCGAACTCGCGACCCCGCGATCCGTAGACCGACGCTCTACCTACTGAGCTAAGCGGGCGGGTTCTTTTTTATCTTTTAATGCTTGTTCTTTTTTAATCACACTTACCATGCTAACATTCCTTTAGCCTTTTCATTTTAGCTGATGTCGGACCCATCAGTCTTTTAGAACACTTTTTCAACATAACTAGCAAGTCGACGTGTATCCCATGTCTCTATCAGTCGAGAGATGACTTGACATTATGAGAGAGGGAGAGAGAGAGAGAGGGTGGGGAGGGAGAGGGAGAGAGAGAGAGAGATTACCTGCCTGCAGCCACTTATGAAGTATATACCTACCTTTCATACAGAAATACATTTTCAATTTTTATAAATTAAATATCTGACATGTGCATTGTGAATAAGTTCTTTTTCTATAATTTAATGTTGTGAGCTTGTTTTTGACCTTGTGTAACCAATTTATTTTTATTACATAGTTTAAAAAAAGACAACAGTCATGATCAACGCTCAAAAGCCGGAAATAATTTAGTGGTTCAAAACCTTTTCATTACCCGTCATACACCGGTCATACACTTCCGTTGCCTCGCGTCAGGTATACCTTATATGTAATAATATCTAACCTAAAATTTTAACTTTTTTAATAAAAGGGATTCACTTACAGTAAATAATGTTTTTGAATACAGGGAGCACTGGTGCACATATTAAAACCAAAAAACAGTAAGTACAGGCCAATATAAGAAAAATACTATCAGTGCAACCAAGTGCCTGTGCAATTGTCAAAAACGATGTTTTACCTAGTTATGTCAAGTTTAAACACTCGTACGTTATTGCAAATGCATCAAAACGAAGACATGTAATAGCTTTTTAGAATTGTTAAGTTTTAAAGGCGATGAACTGTCCAGAAGCGTGGCTCCTTCATGCAGCCCTTTTTCGGAATTCAATACTAATACATATGTGAGTAAATTTTGTAGATTAATATAAATGTTTTATGTGTTGTTACATTTTCAAGTAAAACATTGCCTTTTTTCTATGATTTGATGATGTTCGAAATTTTTCCCCGAAACATGGACCTAACTTTTAATAGTTTAGTTTGATTATTTCGCCAGTTATTGAGTGTAAAGCTACGCGTAATGTTTTTGGTACCGTCTTGAAGTAAAAACAATATTTCCATTTTTTTTCCTGCAGTATACTTGGTCAGAACTGTTCATTTTATAACACTTAAGTTTAAAGATATCCAATGCCTATTTTTCACACAAAAAAATATCCTAAGATATTTACACCCAGATAATATTATTATGTAAAATCCTCATCTAATGTTCTTTTTCATACTAAATACATATATTTTATTGTGTATGTAAAATTAAATTTATAATCAAATGTCATTAATATATTAACAATCAGGTACTAGTGTCTTGAAACGCTTCCAGGTTTAAAGTGGTAGTACAAATTTATACTGTGTAGAGCTATTCACGTATCAAGTTCATGCTATTTCAAACCTAATGCAAAGTGCTGTTAATACACATCAAGTTAACACCAACTACATATGAGCCGCGCCACCATGAGAAAAGCATTATAGTGGCTTTGCGATCAGCATGTATCCAGACCAGCTAACGGTTTCTCTAATTGTGATAGGCTTTGAAAGCAAACGGCATGGATCCTGACCAGACTGCGCGGATGTGCAGCCTGGTATTGATCCATGCTGGTCGCAAAGCCACTATATTGGTTTTCTCATGACGCGGCTAATGTAATAATTACTTCTATATTCAAATATGAACTTAGGTTTCTCACTTTTATAATACTGAGTGTATATGTATAAAATTTCTCGAACGCATAGATCATGTTATTATTCATAAACATCGGGTAAATATATTAAGTCATTAAGTAAACGAGTGAATATTGCTATAAGGCAGGCACACCATGACAAGAAAAGTTTCGGAAAACATAAGATTAATCGGCACTTACAATTCTGTCATATCCAGCTTATGCACTGTTTAAACAGATTTTTACTTCTGAATGATTACAGAACAGTTAGGTCGAGGATGCAGTATTACTTCCAGACGATTGGTTCTTAATTTTTTCTAACGCTCAATATATTAATATTGTATCAATATAAATACAATACACGAGAGACGCCACAAGGACAGGGCGCTCGACTACTCAAAACTGTTTACCAATGAGGATATAGAAATAGCAGAAAATAGTGGGCGGATAATGTATGGTTTTTCGTTTGGATAGAGTTTATGCAGTGAATTCTTCGTGAAAAAGAAACCGATAGGAAGGAAACGGAACGTAGCGGAGTGACCGACCGAGGTCAGCAATTAAAATTCATAAACTAATGAAGCAAACGCGACAACAAATTTCAGACATATAAGTCTTTATCTCCAAGTTGTACAAACGATTCTCAAATGATCTAGAGTTGCCTAAATACAGCGACGATAGAGGAAGAAAGCGGAAAATCTGCGAATGGACGTCAACGCCAATGTATGACGCCGTAGATAAAGACCAAGTACTTACGTCGAGTACCCTGTCCGAGATGTGTGGCATAAGTGTTCATACATTTTTGGTATTCTAACCAAACAACCTATTATGACTTACGCATTGTTCATGAAAACTTATAAGAGAAATTTACGAAATTCAATATGAATTAATGCAAACTTAATGGAAGCATCACAATAAATGCACGACGTCGTTAAGTCGTTGAAATACAATCGCCGTTCACCGGGTCCATGTGACTGTTTTCGAGGAAGTGTAACTTCGGATTGCATGGTCGTAACAACATCAAATTTGCAGTGCAGTTAGCAAGAAAAAGATTGCAAATTATGATAGTATATTTCTTGTTTTGATTCATTAAAGTATATAAAAGCTAGAGAAAATGTACAATATGTTATTTTTAAAGAGCCCTATTACTTAACTTTTTTGGTACCAATCCAAAAGATGTCTGCCCTGATGATCAATCCTGGTGTGATGTTTGATGACAAAAGAGACTGTATATAATAAAGTTGAATGGAAAACTGTGACGTAACACAATATATTATCCGAAGTGACCTTGACCTTTCAGGTGCCTAACCATTAATTAAATGGTGTTTGTTCCCAACCAAGGCAAAACTATATGAATTTCAATGCAGTGATTAAGAAAATATATAATGAAATTAAGAAGTGGGCTTTAAAACTTTAGTCTGACGGAGCAACATCAACGAGAAAGGCGATACAAAGATAAAATAAAACACATCGATTGCAATATCATGAAAGAGATGTATTCTCGAAACATCAGTGAATTACTGAAAAGAGAGATATACGTTTCGCTTTTAATTTTGTTCTTCAGCAAACTGATAGATATAACTAAGACATCTATAGAAACAGAGAAATGCAACAGATGTTTGTAAAAGCATATTCACCCTTGTTACCCGGATAATACAAAATGATATGATAATTCCAAAATACTACAAACTTGATGAACTGTCAAACTTGGTAAGGACATTGTTTATTTCATTTTTTTCTAATTACTCATTCTGAGTGTTATAACTGATTCAAATTAGTTTACAAGCTGTACCATTTGAACTAAACAATTTGCATATGGGACATATTATTCACTTCGGAAACCCTTTAACAATGTTTACATTTTGCTTTTGAGAACGAGTTTGGAGATTCAAACCGTTGTCAACCTCATTTAATTGAGTTTTGGTAATGAATGTTATTTTGTAATTTTCAGTTATTATATAAACAATGATATGAACATGTTAGGAAGTTTTTATCTTAGATCAAATACCCCAAATTTACAAATATATAAGCATATGTATTAGTCGATGGATACTGACCAAAGTGTTCACAGAAATTTCGAAGATAAAGCCCAAAATGTTATATGGATAATAGTCAACATTGTAAACTGACACGAAAAAGAAACGCAACAAGTATTGTAATAGTCAATATTTATAACCTACTGATGTTTAGCAATACAGATTTATATGTGTAATCAAAGTAAACATAACAGGAAAAAAAATATCATCAAAAAATGAATATCGTCTGAGATCATATTTCTTTCCATGCTTCAACGTCAGTGCAGTCAATAACGCGTATAGCCACCATTTCTCTGTATGACAGCCTATACAAGGGTGGACTTGAAGGTGGACTTTATTGTTGCCCATACTATGAATCTGCCACCATTGTACGGATAAACCTCACGCACACAGTTATTTGCGAAACGTTTGTCGCGGCGTCTCTATATTCTGACCTATCCGTCACCGTGATGGAGATTAAATCTTGATTCGTCGCTAAATACAACAGTTCCCTATTGACGTCGTCCGTTATTTAGAGCCCAGCGTTGCTTATCTTGACGATGACAAGAGCCTGACATCGAGCTGGACTATGGAAATGAATCCCGCGTTTACGCAAACAATTTATGACTGTGTCACGGTGAATTGGTCGTCCGGGATTTCCAGTTACAACATGTGACGTGGATTGCGTGTGCGTGAGCATGTAAGAGAGATCTTGGTGTACCAATATCAGGGTTGCCAGCAGTCTTGAAAAGTCAGGGAAATTGGTTTCTTTTTCAAGGTCAAGGAATTGTCAGGGAATTTTAAAATTTGGTCAGTGAAAAATGAAAATCCTGGAAAGTCAGGGAAAAATAATTTCAAAGCTCGAAGAAGTAAATCATTTTAAACTTTTGTGGCTATGGCAGTCTTCAAGCATTAAATTTAAGTAATTAAAAACAAAGTTTAATGATGTAATACTGTAACATGCATTTAATTTGTTTAAACCCCCCCCCCCCCATTTTTCTTTAAACACTGATTTTGCTTGAAGACTGAAAGGCTTTGCAACCCTTCCCTCCAGAGCTAACTAACATTTTTTGTTATTTTGTAGGAAAGTGACACATGAGGAGATCTTACAACTAACATTATTCTAATACACTTTTTTGTTGTAGGTACTCCAGGTGTTTTTTGTTTGTTAAATAATATCATAACATACACATCTAAGTACATTGTTGATGTCATGTATTATAAACAAGTTACTATTTCAGGCACTTCCCTACTAGCATGACAAACTAACCAACTAACCACTAATGAGTAGTAAACAGACATCATTCAATGACAGTTGGCTGACAGACATTGAGTTTAAAAGTTGGGTAGGAAAAAATCCAAAAATGTGAATAAAGCAAGATGTGTTATTTGTGGTGGAGGGTCATTTTCATTAGGAAACATGGGCAAACAGGCTCTAAAGACTAACACAATATTTTCTAGTCATGAATATTGTGAAAACTCTTTTTGTTATTAACTATGCTTTATTGTTTTGTGTTTTGTTGCTTTTTTTTTTTTGCCACAAAGAAAGTGTGCCTTAAGAATTATGCCTTGCAGATATGCTTCAAATGATTTTATTATCAATGCTTTATTGTTATGCCACTAGAAACTATTGAGAGATCTTGGATTTTGAGAGAGATGTTTTGCCAATCCAATAGGATTCCAATAGTCTTGCTACTACAGTATTAGTCATGATGCTTTATTGTTTTTGCCACAGTGACTACTATGACACTGTATATTAAGAGATCTTGGATTTTGAGAGTGATGCTTTGTCAATATGATTCCAATGGTTTTGCTATTAGTCATGGTATTTTATTTTTTTTTGTCTCTAGGAAACTGTATAATAACAGAGCTTGGATTTTTCAGAATGATATTTTGCTAATACTAGCAGGGTTTCAATGGTCTTGTTATTAACCATACCTTATTGTTTTACCATCAGGAAAGTGTACCTTAAAAGATGTTAGATTTTTGATAGTTACATGTCTTGCAAAGATGTTTTTGATATGTTACATATCTCTTAATAATTAGGTTTCACTGACCAATAGTCACAATTATGTTTCATTGACTTGACCACCAAACAGTCATACAAGAAAGAAAACCATGTTTATTATGATTGTGTTTGATGTTTATGTTTAATATATTGGAAAATAAATACAAAACATTTGGAAAAAAATAATGGGAGGATTGGACGGCTATAGGGGAGGTCAGGAAGCCGTTTAAATGTTTGGCGGTTTTGGTCAGTGAAAAACATGAATTGGTCAGGGAAAAGTCAGGGAATTTTATTCACCCAGAGTGCTGGCAACCCTAAATATGTACACCTAGGCATTCAGAATGTGAACAGGGTTTGTGCTATTAGTGATTATAAAAGGTAGTTGACAATCAAATACATGTATGTATTTTATATGGACTATGGAGACCGTGGGGTAAAAAGGGACAGGGGGGTGGGGGAATAATACTTATGCACATGTGTACTTGATACCATGAAGGTGCAAGTTGTACACTGTGCCTGTTACAAGCATAAAAATGTTAACAGGCTCATATCATCATGTTGTTACAAAGTAATTTATCAAAATATGTCCACGCACACAAAACTGGTCAATCTGTAATGGGATGTCAATGAAAAAAAAATCAATTTTGGCTATTATCCACTTTCAAAGACAACACATGTAGGGCATTATCCATGGTCATTTTTGGCTATTATCCATTTTTCATACACAGATTAATATAAATTGGTTTGACATTAAAACGGCAGAAGTAAACAACTTACTGTAAACTATATTAGATAGTGAAATGGTAGAGTCGTATATACAGTGAAGTACAAGCATGAAAAACAATTCTAAATATTTTTGTATGATTTTTCAAACTAAACTTACATGGTTTTTGTAAACTATTTAACATTGTGTATTGTATTCACAAAAATACAGTAAAATAGTTTGAGTTCCATGGAAACACCTCGCCATTCGTTTTTTCTGCAACACCTGGGGGTTAAAATCTCTTATCAAGCCACAGCAACTTACCGAAAAATGTGAAATTTTCAAAATCGTTGATCGGCCATTTTATAGCATGTTGGAGTTATCGTATCATTTTGTATTATCCGGGTAACAAGGGTGATATTTGCCATTTCAGTTGTAAAATATTACAAAGCTAGCAACGCATCGTGTCTAATATTTACTCTAGTTATCTAGTAATTGACTGCGTCTTCTTTTTCATAATTAGTTGAGAACATCTAAATGTTTAACTTTTGAGATTTAGTGTTTTGTTTTCTGTAATTTAAATGTTTTAATTCAATGTAAATTTTATCAAATTCGGTCCTAGCAAGAACAAACGGCATCAGACAAGAAATAAAATGTAATACGTTAACCCTCGGTAAAGTAACATAGACATGGTCATGAACGGGAAAATACCAGCCGATTGTGATTAAGGAACGTAGCATTCCCTTTGTATTTTCATCCTGGTTCTACTTTGCCCATCAACTTCCTCTCCACCCCCACCCCCTTTTACCCCTTATCACTTGCACGCCCTCTATCTATATTCGGCATAATTTCGTATGTAAATGTTAGATTTTTGAGGAAACCCGTCTTTATTATTTTTCCATTAGAGCTTCTTTTTGTTGTGGGCCTACTTTGCACATGCGTTGCTCTGGAGCTGTGTTTTTGATGTTCTATGCATCCGATAAATCTACCCTTACCTATGATCTTTTGATTTTTGCATGTCGGCAACATGTGCGCATGGTCTTGTCGTATGGCCCAAAAATTGATTAGGAGACTCTGTACACTTTTGATGAAATGTGATAAGTTGAACTTTTTATACTTTGTTAAAATGCTGACAATTAGTGATTATTCGTATATGTAAGTATCATTTCTGCAGCAGGTTGTGTGGTATTTTCCTAACGTTATTCTTTTCATGTACGAAGGTATATGTTAAACAATTGAAACTGAGCATTTCTCTCCCTATGTATTTTATATGATGAAGTAAAGTTTATGCCTTAAGCATCAGCGTGCATCTACGAAGAGATTATGTCTTTGTACTCCTTCACCCGGATATAAATGATACATTACATGTAGATTATATAGATCTAGTTGGATTTACATGAGGTGTTTTATTTAGATATTTCTGTCATGCGTTCTCTGTTGTCATGTACTGAGCTAGAACTAATTACTATTAATGATGATTAATGTTTCGTCTATTAATAATGCGCTGTGTGATCATAAACTGGACTAAGCTTGAATACAATAACTGGATTGTTTTTTCCGGCGATCTTCCAACAGATCTGTTTATTTTAGAGCACAAGCATGATTGCCTGTCATTTTAAGAAAGTGACGAGTATGGTCAAGTAACGGACTTTAGCACAGCCCAAGGTCGTTCCCTTTCTCAAAATCCTTTGACTTGCCCGTAGGCACGACTAATATACAGAAATCATAATTGCAGTCACACTGATTTGCTCTTCATGAAATATCGTTAGTAACGAGCTGGTCATTAAAAGTTGTTTCATTTGACCTCGCCACACTGAGCTCTGATATTACATAACGTTTGAAGATAGATTATTCATCATCATTCTTTAAGGTCAATGAGTGATTATGTGGAACCGGATAAATGCTAAGTGGAGGAAAACAGAACTGACACACTGTCACATGTAGAGACAATTAAAACAATTTTAAATAAAAAAAAATACTTTGTTTATAAGTACTTGCCCTCATTTATGAAAGCGATAAATGAATTGGAAGTAAAAACGAAAGCTCCTATGAATTTCGGTTAATAGGTTATGCCAGCCATGAACAATGAAATAGTGATAAATGATGGCCGGAATCTTCGTAATACGAATGTTATACAGATTTTTGCCCATGTTCGTCAGCAGCAACCAGTCTCTTCCATAACTAAATCAGACTACTAACATCGTTCCCATTTAATCGATAATACACCTGATCCCCTGCTAAACAATGTAAAGTGTAAGCTTTGCTGTTAATGACGATTCCGGTTTCTCCTGGATATGAACAATACCAGACATGCAGTATTCAGCAAAACACTCGGAGGAATTTTATGCGTCATTATGGCCCTCATCATTCATGTGATGTGTTTGTAAGTTTGTAAGTCCAAAGTTGAATTATATACTTATAACTTACGAGGGCTGTTCAAAAATAACGTAGACTTTTGCTGTCAAATGTTGCATACTGTGTAAATAATAATGTGACTAATATCATTGTAAATCGGAAGCTTTCTGTAATTTGGTCATACATTTTCGTAACATTTTTGCTGATAGGCGAAGCTCGTCGAACGTTTTTTATAACCATATCTACGCATAACCGGCGCAGTCGCTTTTTGATCTGTCGTGATTTGAATCCGGTCGTTAATGTTTGCACTAATAATATACTTGTTTGCCCAAAAATACCCCTAAAATGCAGCAACACGTAAGGGCGACATGCACCTAGAGTATGGCGTCACTCCGATGTGGGAGGAGGATGAAAACAACGTTTATACAAAGCGAGTTTTACTGATTATAATGCATGTAATGTCGTCGTCGACTCGCATGGATACTAAGACAATTGCTTAGTTATTGAGAAATTTTGGCGAACAACAACTGAAATTCATAAACTTATGAAGCAGACGCCACAACAATGTTCCGTCATCTGTGTCTTTATCTTCAAGTGGTACAAACGATTCTGAAATGGTACAGAATCGCTTAAAGACAGCGAAGTTAGAGGGAGAAAACGGAAAAATTGCGAATGGATGTTAATGCCAATGTATGACGCCGTAGGTAAAGACCAAGTTCTCACGTTGAGTACCGTGTCAGAGATGCGTGTCATAAGTGTTCAAACGTTTTTAGTATTCTAACCAAACATATTCTTATGACTTTAATATAGCTAATGAAAATTTATAAAATAAATTTACAAATATGAATTAATGCAAACTTAATGAAAGCATCACCATGAAAGCACGACGTCGGTAACGTCGTTAAAATATGATCGCCGTGCGCCGGGTCCGTGTAAGTGACTGTTTTCGAGGAGGTGTAACTCCTAAATGCATGGACATAATCACGTCAAATTTGCAATGTAGTTGGTAGAAAGATTGCAAATTCTGATGGTATATTTCTTGTTTTGCTTTGTATCTGTAAAATATGGATTACATTTCTCATACGAAAACACATTGACAGAAATCAACATTCATATTTCAATAAGTGGAAATATTAATGCGTATCATACAAGTGCCTAGATAGATTTCATTACTCATTACTAAGTAGTTGCATTAATTTCAGATAATAAAAAGTCACATTTGGCGTTCGGTACCTGTTGTACTAAAGACCTGGTAAAGTCAGTTCGATCCGGATATAATATAACAGATTTAACGAATATATAATAATACAACATAAGATACTGACAGGGCACTATGTACTATCTACAGTACGATTAAGTGGAAATTTAGATAGAGTTCAAATGAACAGCGACATGACAAAACCAGCATAGTGCGTTTGCGACTAGCATTGATCAAGAATCCATGCTGTTCGCTTTCAAAACCTATTGCAATTAGAAAAACCATTAGCGAACAACATGGAGCTTGACAAGACTGCGCTGATGTGCAGGCTGGTCTGGATCCTTGCTGGTCGCAAACACACTATGTTGGTTTTCTCAAGGTGCGGCTTTTAGCAAAAAAATCATTTACCTAAACCACTTAGCTAAACAATATTTAAAGGTTTCCAAACAACAATGACAATGAAAATTAAAACCTGCAAGCTATCAGTAGGCAAGGTACTGACTGGTTGGCAATAATTCCAAACTTTAAGTGTAATTTTATTAAAGTCTACTTTTATTAATATCCAAAACATGATGTTCCAAAATCTTGTGTTGAAGTGTTGTTACACCACAGGATCACGTAGCATTCAGTTAATTCGGAGCAGAAGGAGTCAGGAAAGAATATTGGGTGGATGCGATGTAGGAACCCTTCTTTGAAGCCAATACGTTAATGTTTACATATACATCAACGTCACATATGATAGAGTTATGTAACGTAACAAGTCTTCAAACATTTTATTATGGAATACTTTGTCACATTGTTAATTATTCAACAGTGTCTCGACATTTACGGATATTCAGTATTCCAGCACTAGTTCCACTTTCACATTTGCCATAGGTCATGCATCATGTATCACAAAAAATGGATGGTCCAATTAAATTTTTCATCACTACTCACGATGTATGATCGTTACCAAATTAACTGGAACTTTATGAACTTAAATGACAAGCATCAAAACATGGATCGCAAGAAGGTTGAGGATGTGCACTTCGCTGGAGTAATACCCAGGAAAATGTAAGATAAGCATAACGTATAGTTCACGGAACCAAAGAATGATATAATATTACGCCTAAAATACTGTGCAGAAGTCATACATGTTGATTTAGTTGAAGAGGGTGCGGAATTGTTTATTATTGCCGAGTGTGTTTTACAATTTATACTACCTTATGCACAATTGTTTTAGTATTTTACCTGCAGATAGATTGTGTACGTTCATTTCTTCTATTAAGGAAAACTCTGTCTTGTTTTCCTATATTTCTACGTTATATTCAGTGTTGCCAAGCACCTGAATTTGCCCTGTACTTGGATAACATGTCACCCCATTTGTTAACCACAGAATCACGTAGTTATAGAGACCGTACAGTGAGGCATTGTATAAACTAGCAGTTTCTTGGGTCCTATTCAAGCTGTCATATAGAGTTTGCTTAAGTTAATTATGAATGAATAGTTCATTATTTATAGGTGAAAATGCGGTGTGCAAGTTATTTGCAAGAAATAATTACATTGTTTCGTTATACATTCAGGAAACGCTGTAGAATTTTAAATATCAGTGTCAATCACTGATATAGACGGACACTAAATACATTAGATCATCATAAAAATGTTGCTCGGCAAAATTGTTTCATCAATTGGCGTTCGATATTTCTTCGTCTTTAATAAATAGTTTCAATGTAACCGAGAATGTTTTTATTTTGTTAGGTTGCTTTCTACTTTGATTATATTAATTAAACAACAAACTTGAAATGTTGTAAATGTACTAATGGTTATCATATTTCCCAGGCCTTTGGTCTCCCTTGAGGTGTGTCGCACATACCGTGACTATTCAACATGTTCAAAACACTCATCCGAGCGGAGTCTGCTATTGCTTTGCATAACTGGATTCTATGTTTCCGAACTGGTCTTGGTCGGTAGAAGTACATAATTCATTTTATAACATTTTAATAATACCATATAAGGGCTGATATTCTGTTAAATAAAAGTATAGCTTTGATCATAATGGCATTCGGGCACAGACTCTTGGAATGGATAAGGTTTTGTTAAAAAAAATATTCAGCTACTTGTCAGTAAATGTAACGAAGTCATGTTTATTTAAGTTAAGATATGTACTGATGGATATTAATTGTAGTAAATCATTTATGCAAAAGATTTATCCTATAATAAGATTAAGCTTTCTCTCCGTACATTAGTGATATACCTTTAGTCTATGGAATTCTCAAATATCGGGTGTTAAATATGAATTATATTAAAAACACAAACATCAAAGATATTTGATAAGTTAAACCCAAGACTAAATTTGAGAATGCCAAATAACGACAATACCTCTTTATCTATCTGTCCTAATAGAACAGTATTTGTCTCCCTTCTTATATTCATTATATCTTACTTTGACGACAAGTATACACCATGTAGTGTAATTGTACGTAGATATGGACAATTTAGTACATTTATATTACTGTAATATGTAGACGTTCTATAGGAAATAACATGACAGCCTGTATTATATTTTCAAGCTCTTCCGTAGTGCAGATACAGGAACAAACTGTTGATTGTCGAGCTGCGATGTTTTGTTGTTTGTTGTTGTTGTTGTTGTTTTTTGTGTGTAGAAAATAGAAGAACATGTTGCTCAGTATCTGTCATATTTTACGGATAAACACAAATTATTTTTACATCAACTTTTTAAAGATATCAATTCTTGCATAAAACTTGTGTTTATTTTGTTTTCGATTTCGGGCATGCACAAACAGGGAAGTAAATGTGTACAAATAATCAGATTTTCGTGGGCACGGACTGTTGGCGAAAATTTGGGCCCAACGTAGACATAAGATGGACACCGAATCAGTTTTACTCGAAGCCGAAAGGTCCGAGACTTCATCTTGTGATACCCGACTGCACTGACGTCCCGCATTATTGTATTATTACGTATGTTTGACTCAAAGTCGCGATTTAATCCTTGAAAATGATAGACAAACAGCATTTAGAAAAGTACAATTACGTTTTTCAAATTAATTTGAATCGAGAAAGTTGACATGGTTACTTTATACCTTACATGAAAACTTTTTAAATGCTTCCGTCTACTTTACACATCTATTCAGCCTACTGAAGGTATTAACATGACGAAGCTGAAAGAGTATGAGTAGTCCAAATAAGGCTAGGGTATGAGCTGCAGTTTGATGTAGATCACACCACCCCAACCATGTTTGAGTTTATAAATCCAAGCTGACTTGGATTGTATTGATGCTTGTGTGTGTGTTTATCAAGCTTTGATCGCGTTGGGGAGGGGTGCAAAACAAACCTTTCTACTTTGAGTTATAAATCAAATATGCCTAGAAAATTCATTTGTATGGAAGAATATGGGTTTCGATTTCTATTACACGATAACGTTTGCATTTGAAAATGCGTAAGGGACTGAATGAACCAGGCAGAATTTTGTTTTGTCGGCACCTCAATACATCTGCACGTTGTGCAAAGACAGGGTGTCGTTTAAAGCTAAAGTTTTCATTGTTTACTGTTTATACTGTAGAAAGGGGGAGTCACACTTACTTTAAATATATCTAATATTAAAGAAATTACCACATGTCAAGAAATGCTATACTTGTAAATGTTCACCCGACATATATAAATATGCATTGTTACTGTAGGCCCCGAAAATGCATAAATTAAACATGTGTCATAACAACCTGCAGGGCCGACTTCGATAGGCTAATGTCAGCTGAATACAGTAGTCTTGTTTTATTTCGACATTTCCAGCACTTTAGTTTTGTTTTAGGCAAGAACAGCGATATAGGGTTAACACACTTTTGTTTCGTGAAACAACATTTGCAGAATCTTTCTGGCCTACGGGCTCGATCACCAACAAATTCCTCGAGGTTCTGCAGATGTTGTTACCAGAAAATCTTTCACAAAAAGAAAACTTAATCTTAGCTTTTTACTTTAATTGTAGAAAATACTCATGATTATCTTTTTAACTTTACTAAATATATAAATGAATTGTGCACGAAGACGTACAATTATAATCAAATTACAATCAGTAACAATCGTTCGTTAAAATATTACGGTTCCGGTGTTTCAGTGGTAGTACACATGTGTATGTGTTTAACGTTATATGAATATAAACTCGAAATTCCAACGCTCCCTGGGTATGTTTGGTAACATATTTCGTTGTTCTATTAATACATTTATCAAATTTCTTACAACATTAGAAAAATGTTTTGATGAAATATATAATTTCAACAAAATCGAATAGAGCGAAAATACAGTTTTATGTATTTTACGACCCGTACCGATTCTTTCACACTTCTGGACAGTTCAAAGCTGTTGCATGTCTTCGTTTTGATGCATTTGCAACAATGTACCAGTTTTTTAACTTAACATAACTAGGTAAAACATCGTTTTTTTACAACTGTTTACAATTATTTCTTTACAAGTGTCATTCCTTTTTAAGGGGCGGGGGGCAACTCCTTTAGAATATTTTAAGTATCCAACTCTATGGGACAGAACAGTAAAACATGCATTTGACAGATAAGGTGATTGTCAAGATGTTGTTCGTTTACTAATAATTTCTGTTGTTTTGTGATATACTGCTTAACCGTATAATGAAATTCGCTTGATTCTATATGTGTAGTGTTGTGACTTTTTCAAAATTAGAGTGATGCAGTAGTAGAATAAATTGATACCGTAGATTTACTCCATTTTGTTGCAATGAGATATTTTGTTTACAAAATATTTTTCTAAATGTGCGAAAATAAATTGTCACTGATATCGAGAGGTCATAAGCGCATTGTCTGTAACCACTTTGATGCCATACTTTGTATATGTATTTAGTTAATTATTTCTCCCCTATATTATACTTTAAAATGTATTCCTATTTATCATTTCCTTTAGATTTCTCTTTTATTACGATGTATACATTTTTGACAACATAACCGGAAAGTGTACTAATGTTATGTATTCATACTTCGCCTTGTTTATCAAGGTCAGTGTCATTTTCATAAACGAAGTTGTTTTGGACCCAGTTTTCTATACTAAAGTAAGACAATTTATACAACAATCTTCGTTGGGTATATGAAAATGTTGGGGTTTACTTGTCGAAACAGTGTCTTATTATACTAACTAGTCCTGTTATCTTGTCAATGCATGTTGTTAAATTGTCAAAATAGCGGCTTATTATGTTTCAAAGCTTTATTATATGATGTCAAATTGTGATGTTAACTTGTCCAAATAGTGTCTTATTATGTTATCTAGTCATGTTATCATGTCAAAGTACGATCTTGTTTGCAGAGTGTGTTATTATGTTAAAAACTGTGCTGTCTTGTTAAAGTATCGCATGATCTTGTCTACAGAGCTTGTCAGTATGTAGAGACTTACCCTAAGCCCTCTTTATACAAGGGAAACAATCTATTTATAAAGTGAAATTGTTGAGTGAACACCGTTTGTCAATCCTTAACTTGTCTATGTTATATCAATGCAATGGAAAAGTAGGCTATCTATATCAAATTCTATGCAGGATACACAGTACTGCATCAACCAGTCCTGAAAATGTTTTCTTTGATTTTCTCATATTTTTAGATATTTTTCCCATATTTTGACGAATATATATGGGAAGCAGAGATTGTTCCCATTCCAGCAGTATAGTCTGTGTCGAATTGTCTGAAAATATGAGTTTGTGATTTTTTGCTATATTTTATGAAGTTAGGTTGTTGTTTCTATGGGGTTTTTTTGTTGTTTTTTTAAGTCTAAATACCCAGCCTCTCAAAATCTATTGGTAACATTTTTTATCATCATGATTTTGGCGGCCATCTTGATTTCAAAATGGCTGCCTTAAATTATTCTATTTTCCATTTTCTTACCAATTAAATTTCTTTAAAATGTACTGTATGTACTTTGTATGTAATATAAATACTAGAGTGTATTAAACAAGTTTAAATCGAACATTTAATTTTGTCTTGTGTTTTTAAAATGGAGTTATTTGTGCTTAAAGGGAGATAAATCGCTTGTAATTTTATAAATTTACTATAATTTGCAGTGTAGATAAAATGGAGTTATTTGTGCTTAAAGGGAGATAAATCGCTTGTCATTTTATAAATTTACTATAATTTGCAATATCTTCAAAATACAGATATGACATGAACAAAATACATTCCTTTATACAAAATATGTCTAAACAACCATACGTTATATCTTTTAAGTTAATCTTTACAAGTTAAAGCATATTGATAACTTGATAAAGGCAATGTAAATGGAGGTAAAAAGCGAAAACGTGCATTTGCTTCTTGGCATCCTATATTTATTGAAATTATTCAATTATCGGCGAAGCAATTGCATTTATTGCATTAAAAAACGTCAAGGTAAACTGTGTATGTTATCATCAGTATTAATTTTATCTTTTCGGTTTAATAAAAAGGGAGATAATTACAAAATCTAAGAGATACATCCACATATTTTGAATGAACATTCAAACTGTAACTATTTTTCTCCATTTTGGAGCTAAATAAAGCAGTTGCAGTTAGAATATACAATTCTTTTAATTGAATAAAATAAATAGGAAATACCGGTAAGTAAATTTAGGATAAATTGCTGTTATCATTCTCAAATGTTCATTTTGTGGTGTTATACTTTTATCAAATTGCGGCTATATCAGAGAAATGCATGACAGAGTGGCTGAAAGGCCTTCCTTTACCATTAAAAGCTTGACGTTGAATATCACTTTGCCATCACTTATTTGGGGTTGAACCCCTTCAAGAGACGTAAAATTCTTTCAGGCGATTTAGCAATACTACTGGTTTACCGAAGATTATTGGTTCTACCCAGGCTTGGGCCTTGCTTTCAAAACTAACAAATTGCCATATGACTCGATTGCTTTGGATGGGACATAAACCTTAGAGCAAAACAAATTTCATGGCCCAGTTCTTGAAGACAGTCTTATGTTATACATATATGTTTAAAGTTCTACGTCGCATTGACAAAGTGCAGGATATATAGCAACTTTCTATATGAATTGTTGAAGAAGACCCATGTGCCATTCTGGGCTTCTTTTCGGGCATAGGTCGGCATCTGGTAGAAACGCTGACCTCCCGCAAGCAGGCTGGATGACTCACATGATGACCAAAGCAGGGCTGAATGAAATATGATTACAAAAGAGGACCAATGACGTTGAATTTGGGAGAAAAAATTGAAATACCAAATGTCGAACTCTGTAATGCTCATGCAGCCAGAGTCATTTGTAACTAGAAATGACAATATTTTTACATACCAGCATGTGTAGTAAAACTTTTCCTAATCTCAGGGGAACTTCACACAATACTAAAGACGCCTTTTAGATGTGGTTGCTTACCATTACTTGATACCACAAGAGGTCAAAGAAGTAAAGGCACTTCAGTTTTGTTCTGCGGCATTTTCTATTGTATATTCTTGCATAAAAACTACTTTTTTCACTGGATCCGCCCATGTATTAACGGGAGAACAATCGTGTGCAAACAAGGCAATGCACGTGCTGTTAATTCCCTATTTTTATTTTTGAAATGCTTTCCCAGGGACGTATATGTATTTCTGCGCAGACTGACATCTGGTATCTGCGTCTTGTTTCTTTCATAAAAACCTCTTTTTGTAGCATGAAAGATGCAATCTAAACCATAGAATGTTTTGCTCTATCTTTTACTAACGCCAAATGCGATGCACCCAACAAACAATGTTCGTACTCGCTTCTTCCCTTGTTTACTCCTCTTTTAGAAGTCTGCCTCGTTTCAGTTTTTGTAGATAACCGTGAATATTTAAGAATCGCCTGTAACTTGTACGATTGTTTGTTTTTAGGAATCATATTTATGATTTTGGTAAGTATCAGTCGATATGTTTTTATCTAATTTATGGAAGAATTTATATAAACAGCTTGAAAGTTTGACATTACGTTCGTACTCATCCGTCATCCTAATGTGTCCGTACTCAAAATAACCCGAATGTACAGTTATTATTCTTGAAATTGGACTCCTGTTTATTAAATGTTGCAGTTATATTAATAAATTTTGGTAATTTCATGTTGTAATGACGGGAGATAAAACAAATCGTGTAAAAATCTTCATATGTGCTTTTAGTAATGTTGTTGATTTTTGGGCCCTGGTTATGGATATTTAAAACATGTTTACCGTTTCCAAGAACAACAGAATGGTAATTAAAAAATGTACCGGAATCGTAAAGTCATCACATATGAAAACAATACATTTAGTCGTCGGGTAATGTTTTTATGCCAGAATAGCGACAATACACCTTCGGTCTCGGTCACAAACAATTCCGCGGGCTTCTACAGACGTTAATACACAAAAAAAACGTGAATTATCCCTACATTGAACTCTATTCTAATCAGTTAGTCGGCTTTTCAAGAAATAGTTAAGTCAAGCTGGTAAATACAATATAGAAAGTAAGTAGATTAGAAGATTGATTCCCTTACAAGCTTATTAAGGTCTAACAGCGTTATTGCCATACCTGCGGCTGGCAAGCCATTAAGCTGTAAAGCTGGCTTTGTTGAACAAATCTTTACATGTATTTAATTAAATGGTCATAGCTCATGCATTTTTCCTTCAAGACAATGTTATATTAAGGTTTAGGAGTATATCACCAAACCACAGAAATATTTCATAAACGAACAACATCGTTACCAATATTTTACCTGACCATTACATGTTCTGCCGTACAGTCCCATACTGAAAATATTCTGAAAAAGTTGTCCCCCTTTGAAAATGAATGTCATTTGTAAAGAAATAAAAATAAGCAATTGCTGAAAACTGTGTTTCACCTAGTTATGTGAAATTTCAACATTCGCACACTATTACAAATGCATCAAAACAAACATGTGTAACAGTTCCTTGAAAATGTTGAGTTTTTAAAGGCGCTTGACTGTCTGGAAGTGGGGCCTATTGAGACATTTTTCGCAATTCAATGCTTATATCAGTATACTGCCACTTGTTTTGTAGAGTAATATACACGCTATCATTACAAAAACAACAAAACAAGTGTCAGTATACTAATATAAACATTGAATTCCGAAAAAAGGACTGCCTTAAGAGGCCCACTTCCGGGCAGTCAAACGCCTTCAAAAACTCACCATTTCCAAAGAACTGTTACACATGTTTGTTTCGATGCATTTGCAATAGCAAGCGATAGTTGAAATTTCACAAAACTAAGTGGAACATAGTTTTCAGCAGTTGTTTAATTTTATTTCTTTACAAATGGCATTCATTTTCAAAGGGGGACAACTTTTTCAGAATATTTTCAGTACTGGACAGTACGGCAGAACATGTAATTGTTAGGTAAAATATTGGTAAGTAAACGATATTTTTCGTATATAAAATATTTCTGTGTTTTGGTGATATACTCCTAAACCTTAAGGCCTTGTTCAAGACTCATCCATTGGGTGATTTTGATACTTAAGTTTCCTTTTTGCAACTGTTAATACTCAATTTTCTTAAGATATTGGATAAGATGTGACTGAAATCATCAAATCACGAAAGAACACGTATCAAATGTTTCTGTGTGTGAAAAATATAACATTTTGTAGTTAAACTGCATGTATTTATTCACAGTTTGATTGATACCTTCCGTAGCACAATGTATTTCTATTTCATATAAATATTTGGGACTATGATATTTACAGCTAGAATAAAAGACTACCGGTAATCAAATACAGTGAGTGTGTGAGGGAGAGGGGTGGGGTGGAATTTGTCATATTTCATACAGATATGCTTATTTATATCCAAATTTAAATGCACACATTTTACACCAACAAGTTCATATGCTGAAATTTGGCTGTTAACAGTGCTTGCTTGTGAAAGGTTGCAGACAGTTTATTAAAGTCATATCTTCCTATTATACTAAAGTAATTTAAAAAAATGCTTATGCTAATTCATGTTGCCTTCTACAACAGTATCCCGATTTATGACACTATCATATTTTATTTGTAGCAGGCTTCCAGTATAAGATTTTGAAAAAGGCGCAGTCTTACATGTAAAGAGTGTTCTAGTTTAAGTGATGATATTTAAATGAAAGGAAAGTCAGATATCAACTATAATTTCATCACCATATTTGTGTTTTCTTACATTATAATAGGTATTCATTGCATCAGAGACTTTTGCTACACCTGTCAGTTTTGATTTATAAATACAATGTCTTTAGATGATTGATATTATGTTTAAGTTGAATGTCTTAAGCATGTATTTGGATAAGTATACTATTTCTTTTAAAGAATGACCGCATTTAACCGTTTAAGAATTAGGTGTATAAAAAAGACAACTTTCTACCTATAATTGCATTTGAAAATTATGGTTTTCATGTAGAAAAAAATCAATACTTGATTAAAACTTTAAAAACACCTTATAAATACAAGCCTTTACCATTTAAACATACAAATTTCCATGTCTTAGACAGAAAAACAGGTTTATTTGAAGGCTAGATTGAATATTTAATGGCATACTTACTGAAATATAGCAGCCACTTTGAAATTTAAGATGGCTGCCACACTGATGGCCGAAAAAAATACCAATGGAATTCTTAAAAGGTATCATATAAGCTTTCATAAAAACACAACTTTTCAAAATATAGGAAAACAATCCACAGGATTACGATTCTCCACAGACTAGTAGCTTTAAGTTTAAACGTATAGTACCTTGTGAAATTCTTTGGGTTTTGACGTTTTCAAAAAAACCTCGTCTTTTTGTTGACAAATTTCACCACAAAAATTGTCAGTGTTTCCTCAGGGTAGTAATTGACTTGATCTTTACATAGTTTTCTCATCAGACTGTAGTAATTATGCATGCTTTTTTCGTTCATAGAGGTAAAAAGTGCATGGTTTTGCATAAGGTACTAGGCCAATAACCATCTAAGCATACGCTGAAATAAGAGCGGAGTTGTCTCCATTTTTTCCAAATATTTTACCCAGGATCATTTTTTTACAGATCAAATAACTCCTTTTCAGAAAATGATATTTTAATTATTTTTCAGACTTTGTACTTTGATACAGTTAACTACACATAACTATCTGAAATAGGTGGAGCCAACGTGAAGTTTGTTTTTTTAGTTCCGCTGCTTACAGTACGAGTGTTAAAAGTCTATATTATCTTGTAAAAGTACCGTGTGATTTTGTCTACCGAGCGTGCTTTTTTGTTAAAAAGCTATGTTATCTTTTCCAAGGCCCACGCTAACTTGTCAAGACATTGTCTTATTTTTTTAGAATGCCATGTTTTCATGTCAAAGTGCGATGTTGTCATGTCAAAGTGTGGGGTAACTTGTCAAAACTGTGTATTATTATGTTAAAAGCTATCTTTTATGTGAAAGTACCATGTGATCTTGTCTTTAGAGCGTTTTATTATGTTATCATGTCAAAGTTCCGTATGATCTAGTCGTCTGAGCGTTTTATTATGTTAAAAAGCTATGTTACCATGCCAAAGTGTGGTGTTAACTTGTCAAAACTGTGTTTATTATAATAATACGTTACATTGTTATGTCAAAATGTGATATTAACTGGTCCAGATAGTGTCTTATTATGTAAATAAGGCAAGTTATTTTGTCAAAGTGGTGTGTTACTAGTAACTAGTCAAAATGGTGCCTTATTATGTTAAATGCTATGTTGTAATGTCAAAATACTATATACTCTTGTCAACCGAGCATGCTATTGTGTTAAAAAGCTATATCATCTTGTCATAGTGTTTTGTCAACTTGTCATAACCGTGTCTAATTATGTAATTATGCTATGTTACTATAGTAAAGAGTGATGTTAACTTGTGCAGATAGTATCTTATAATGTTAAATAGGCATGTTATGAAGCCAAAATGTGGTGTCAACTTGTCACAACAGTGTCTCATTATGCCATTAAGCTATGTTATCTTGTTAAAAATCATTTGATCTTGTCTAGTATTTTAACATAATAACACGCTCTATAGACAGTCATGCTGTACCTTGAAATATTAACATAGCTTTTTGACATAAAAAGACACTATTTGGACAAGTTAACATCACACTTTTATTTGATAAAGCTTTAAGCATAATAGACACTGTTTTGACAGGTTAACGCAACACCCTGAGACGATAACAGGACTAGTTAACATAATAAGACACTTGTCTGACAAGTCAACACCATGTTTTCACATGATAACATAGTGCTTAACGCCATAAGACACTGTTTGACAAGTTAACACCACAGTCTGACATGATAACATGAACGTTCCGACGTAAGACAGCTGCGGCGGTCCATGTAAACGTATCCAAAATTGTATAAATATACTTTGATAATGTGATAAATTATTGACAACTCATTAGGTGTCGCGTTAGATTAGGTAAAAGACAGCAATTTAGTATACAATAATTACTATTAGTGTTAATGTTTTGTTGCTAAAAAACACACTGACGGGTACCAGGGTAGAACCACCGACCTTCCGTAAGCCAGCTTGATGGCTTCCTCAAATAAAGAATTCATCGCCCCGGGTGAGACTCGAACCCACATCGATGAGGGGCAAGTGATTTGAAGTCAATGACGGAGTCCCCTTGTTGTCTGTTGAGGCAAAAGTAAAACAATATGTATTGTGCCGTTGCGTTGTAACATTATTACCAGTTAAATATTATGGTATAAGAACAAGTTAAAACACGTTTATCATTGTTCAATGTTTATTCTGTGCCAACCTTAAATTCAATTGTACCAGATAGCGAGCTGAAACAAATGTGTATATCATCGTTACATATCTGCAATCAGTTGTAATGGTATTAGACCGCAAGTTGAAACACAAGTGAAAATAATCTTGATATAAAAGCGCGTGTGTACATTGTTATTGTAAATAGATATGAAACAAATGTTGAGGTACATGTTGTTCCAATCATTTGAAGCTCGGTTCTCAGGGACGTTTTACTGTATTTTTAAAGGCAAGAGAATGGGAGCTATATTAAACAATGAATTCGTATAAATTGTTATTGATCCTATATATAGAAACTATATTATTACAATAATGTTATATCTGTTTTTAACAGGAAGCAGAATATATTTTCAAGTGGGCATACTTATTATTCTATCGTTTTGTCAACAAAATATTTTTTCAAGTGTATGTACTTCATCTATAGACTTTGTCGATTGCAATTATGTACGAATAACTAATGAATTCAGCGTTTGTTTACAGTTTTATGAAAATATGTAAGTCAACTTTGTGTGAGAATAGACTTTGATTAATATGCTATCAAAGAAAATGTATTGATATGGATTTAGTTTTCAAAATTAGCTGACATTTTCTGATCTGTTACATCAGGTAGCAGTCTGATTGTATTTTATTCTGTTGCAGAACAGTAACAACCGTTTTCTGGCTTTAAGTTTTAAAATATATTCAGTAAGTGCACTTGTGATTTCTACTTCACAGTATATTAAAAGATAATGTGACGTTCACATATAAAATCGAAAATCGAGTTCTCTATTTCTTTCAAGAAAATTTGCTTTTGTTTGTTTGTTTGTTTTGGGTGTAACGCCGTTTTTCAACAGTATTTCAGTCATGTAACGGTGGGCAACATCTTCCAAACATGAATCATAGGTAAAGGACTAATGATTTTAGACACAATGTCGTTTATCAAGTAGTCACGGAGAACAAACGTCCCGCCCGAGGATCGAACTCGCGACCCCGCGATCTGTAGACCAACGCTCTTACCTACTGAGCTAAGCGGGCGGGTCTTTCAAGGAAAAGGCGGACAGAAATAGAAAAAACAAACTATAGCATTTTGCCAATCTGAATATTTGAATTTCATAATACATATAAATGAATTGGCAGTCTGAAAACATAGTTGTAACGATTGACTAGTCGAAATGGTATTGAGCATACTGGTATTTTTGTTGTTTTTTTCTTTTGATAAGACAAACAAATAAGTTGTTTAAAGGATTGTTTTAGCTTATTTGATATCTCTTTTCAGGATTCGTGACAATGTCCGTCAGAATTTTCATTTCCCACAAATACTTAACAAACCCCGCTGGTTGATGCGCGACTGCGCGATGTTACATACTGCTATAATTTAGTATTAAGTGGTTTAAGATAATCTTACTAACACATTTATCAAAACAGGAAAAAAGTGATCACCACACTTGACCTTCATTATTATTAAATATTATATTAAAACTTAATATTAGCATAACAGTTTACTAACTGATAAATAGCGTACAAACAAGACAGAAAAATACGGATGATATATCTGATAGTAGGATTATCACTGTGGTTGAATAACAATAAGGTAAGCAATGAAATAAGGGTACATTTTTGACACATAAACACCGGTTTACTAGTTTGTATAGTTCTACTGATAAAGACATTTCTGACAACTAGGACGAATACGTATATTGCATTCTACGAACTGATGTAACAGTTGTTACGAAATGACATAGCATCTTGTTTGTATTGGTACATATTTTTAATTAAAAGCATTGGAAAAAAATATTAATTAAGTCATATAGACGAGTTCATAGATACACAAATTACTCCACAGATACATAACCTCTTCATCGTTTTTGAACAGATTATATATTCTTTTGCTATACATATTTTCTTGAATCATAATATGCTACATTAACCTGCAGACGTTATTCCTTATATTTCATAATACTTTATTTGCAGATTCTAAATTAAAGTAGCTGTGCATTTCAAAGTGTCATACAACATTCAAGCGGACGATACAAACAAAAGAAATATATGGAAAAAGTGGCATTTGATATCTAGTGCCTGCAATTCTTCATCAGTCTACTGTCGTTCTAACAAGCAAGTCCAAAGTATGCGAGATAACATAATAATAACTTACTGCGTTTATTAATTTTGGAAATCGGTAACTAAAAATAATATACAGAGTATATTTTACTGACAACGTGTAAATATGCGTAATGATACAATTCTATCGTACTTGAATATGTTTAGCAATACAAATGTATCAGACGACCATATGTTTAGCAATACAACTCTGTCGGACGTTACGAGCAATTCAGTTGTTCTTGAAGATAGCACTCTGTCACAATATTCAACAGGAACAGTTTCCAAGTCAGTGTTTAGCCATGATGACAATTCTAGCCTCGAGAATGCAAGATACACATATGACTATGAAAGCTTTGATTATGGAGACGAGTACATGTATCCAGGATATGACTTTGAAAGGGCCCTCTATCTGTACATCTGGGAGATTTTGGTTATTGTTACCTCCCTTGTAAACGTGGTCGTTATTTCTGTTCTTCTCCGTAGAAAGATGAGGAATCCCACGAATATCATTCTTGCTGCAATTGCTATTTCGGACTCTCTGACAGGACTTGTAACCTTGCCTACATACATCATGGTGTACCAGAATTATGATCCCCTGAACGATGATGCAAACTACAACGGCTACTATTTAGATAACTCCACCGAAACAGAGTCTCAAGGAAATGCTGCTGGAATTCAATACGATACTCTGTCAACCAAGTCAACTTTTAGTGGAAGTCCACATACAAATTATTCATCGTCATCAATGATAACTGACTCTACAACTCAAGAAGCCCTTGACGGCTACACTCTAACCAAAAGCCTTTGTAATGGTTTCATGATTTCAAAGTATTTTCTGTCCAAGACATTTCACTCAGTTTCAATATTTCTGACGTTGTTCCTAGGAATTCAAAGATACGTATCAGTGGCTTTTCCTTATAAGTCACAATTTCTCTTCAATGTCAAGAGAACACTCGTCTGCTGCGTTATTATTTTCGTCGTGTCTCCACTTCTACACTCATACCACCTAGGAAGTAACAAAGCAACAGGTGGCCTGTGCCAGTGGGAAATGCAGGACAAAGGATGCGGTGGCGTTTGCATTTACCTATGGGTAGCGTTTTTTGTACGTCACTTCCTGCCATGTTTAACGCTCGTAGTCTTCTCCGTGCTGTTCATTTTTCAGTTGCGCCTAGGGGAGAGAAGTCTTCGTAGAATGGACAGCAATAGGTCACAGATATCCAGACGCGTGGAAGAAAATCGTCGTATTTCGATCATTGTCACAGCCATTGTTATTATTTTCCTTGTGCCTGAAGTACCATACGGAATTTTCTTGCTCTATAATGCTATCGACAAAGCCGCTAATGAAGGTAGGGGAATTGATCTAGAAACAAACAGAGCCATACAAATGACGTACGAATTATTGCTAGTACTTTCATTCCATGCTAATTTTTACATTTACACACTGTTTAATAGAAGGTTCCGCAAAGTGCTCTACAGGACAATCGTAAAACCAGTAAGGAGACTTGTAGGTGATACAAGGAGATTGTCAATCACGAGAACATCATCGACGTCCCATCAAGGCTCCACTAGAAAAACGACGATGACCAACTCAAAGACAATAGACTCCAAGATCCAACTAGACACAAATTGGTTACATACAAATGATTCCGACAAGTCATCTGCAACGGAGATGCAACCTCTGAAAACTTTTGTCGCCGAAAAACGACCAAGTGAACATGAACTTGAACCCTTGAATGAAAAAATATAAAGAGGTCAATGTAACAGTATAATACTATTCTATGGATTATATTTGAAATTATCATTCTTGCTTTTTATGGTCCTACTTTATGGTGTGTGTTTGTGTGTGTGTGTGTGTGTGTGTGTAAACGAGCGTGTGTATGAACAAATACGTATCATACTGAGTGTAATGTCTGGTCCTAGAGGCGGGGTTGGGGATTAGGGGTTGTTGAACATTACATTTACCTGTCACGAACAGACTAAGCGAAATTCATTATGTTAATATTTTGCTTGGCTGCGTTCTATGTTTAAATGGATGTTCTCATATATTTTAACAGCTGCAGTAGTTTTATGTTTATTAAAAATATTTTCTTATGAATAATAACTGTTTTATATTGTTACACTCATGTAAGATTTATAACGTATATGCTTGATGCACTGCCTTTTTTAATCTTTCTCTGGAAAAGGAAGAATGTACTATTTTCATACATCTCTAATGAGCCATTATTTGTATTTGTATACATTTATCTATATAAATATACGGAATATCGGATTGATGATGCAAGCAAGAGGCTTCTGCACACCCACAAAACGAGAGACTGCCCTGTATCATCAACCTTAATCGTATTAATGAAGTCTTTGACCTCATTCTTTTTTGTTTTGTTATTGAAATATATGACTACCGTAATTATCTTAATTCATTCGCATGACTTTAGACGAACGCAATACAATACCCAATTGTTTTTAGCACTTGCTTGATCATAAGAAGAATGAAAGAGCTTTTCGTCTGGTGTGTTGTATTTTATCTGTTTGATTCCTTCTGGAATATGCCATTTGTCGTCCTTTAAAGCTAAGAAATCATGTCATGTCTTCTTTAAACATAGGGGGTAGTGACAGTTTTCTGTCTGTTTTAAGTCGATATGTTATGTTTTGGGGCGGGGTATACTCCACATACTACCACTTTTGAATGTATTATCACTTTAAATAGGTTTGTGAGTTGGGTTTAACGTCGAATCAACACAAAATGGTCATATATCGCCGAGCTTTAAATAGGTAGCCCAAATAGGTAGCCCATAGAGTAAGGTATTAAGTGTACAGAATAATTCGCCATCATTTGCGTCTAATGGGAACTATTCCGCAAGATGTATTACCATTTCCGGTCGTGGTGTGTTTAAACAAAGGAGTGTTACGACCTACGGTTCGGCGCCATACATGCGCCAATAAATACTTCGATTACATTTGATTAAGAAATTTTTACAATACAAGACATATTGGAACCACAATAACTTATAGCAAAACCGTATTTGAAAACAATTTATACACTCGGGCGGTTATAAGTAGTACAAAATAACTTAACTCTTGGAGAAAGAACAAACCGTATGATTACGATGTTTTCTTAATACTAATTTGGTTTCCAATTTAGTGTAATTTTTGTCAGAATATTTAATTGCAAATACAATGCAGATTGATGTAGCTAAGCCGTATTCTGATGTAAGCATTTCTATCTAATTTATGTCAAAAGGAGCAAAATTTTGATATATCTTTATGTTCAAACATAATCCTTCTTGATCGCTGTTCGAAGAAGCCGCCAATTGTACGTGTAGTGATTTTGTCCAGGTGTCTACAATGTGCAACTAGGATTTTTCTCCAGCGTAAATCTCTTCTGAAATAAAGGAGCACAGAAATTGCAGAATCGAAAACGTGAAAGAAAAATCTACTATGACACGAACAACCCTAAGTACCCAGTAAGCCAATATTGCATTCGGAAATTTGCTAATCAACTGGAATAAAAGCATAACTCCTACTTTGAATTGTATATATTCCACGCCCGATAATCTCCAGTCAGTTATGTATAAAAATATTTTGTTGAGATTTCCGGTTATTATGTATCTGGTATCAATATCTTGACACAAATAATTAAATCTTAATTATTTTCTAATATTCCTGAAAGGAAAAATCAGCGAATGCTACTCTATAAAGGATTGAACAATAATTACAGACATACAAATAATTAAATGCAGCGACCAACCATTCGCTTCCTGATAACTTTTAAGTTGCACACATGACGCTATTTCAGCGATTCTGTGCAACAGCCAACGCGTTCTGCTATAGTTTTCGACCATGAGAAAACCAACATACTGTAGCGCCTTTGCGATCAACATTGATCCAGACCAGCCTGCACATCCTTGCTGTTCGCTTTCAAAGCCTATTGCAATTAGAGAAACCGTTAGCGAATAGCATGGATCCTGACCAGACTGCGCGGATGTAAATGCACAATGTTGGTTTTCTCATGGTGCGGCTCAATTATATAGATTTCTAGGCAAATAGGCGGGGTCGATCGATTATTGATAAACAAAAATTTCAATCTATACTCACAAAATTTTATGAGAGAGTAGTTTACAACAAAAATACTATAGTTTATTCGGTGTTATAACTCGGTTGGTTATGTTATGATTCTTCACAGTGGGTTATGATTATTCGTAGCATATAACTATGAGAAAAATAAACTTAAGTCATGGATTTGCAGATTTTCAGCTTATGCCATGTCTTTACACACACGTACTTACAGTGGTACCTCTTGTACTTGTACAATATACCTTATGGCATGCACCCGTAGGTACACACACAGGTGTGCGCACACAAAATTGTACAATGACGTAACATCACTTCTTCTTTAAATGACATTTGACTCACGAATCTAATTGAAAACCAATTTATCCTAAAAACCATTCAACTCGCTGTTTGCATTGTCAAGTCTCTGTTTGCGATGCATCATTAATATATGGTTGTAGTATCAAGAAGTGAAAAATGGTAGTTTGTCATCTGTGCTTTCTTGTGATCTACATTTTCTAGAAAACATTCCTCCTCTTTTAAACATTTTTTCAGAAAAAAAGGTCATATAATTATGACGACCTAGTCGTCACAATGTATTGCTATGTCTATTTCAGGCATTCATTACATTTAAGAAGACGATCCTTATGTTATACCTGTTGCTATTTTGTCAGTTAAAAGTACAACCTCAGTTACAACTTCAAGCAGAAAAAGATTGACTTGAGAATACATAATGTACGTACTGAGAATTTCTACTCCAACTGCGAAATACAACCAGGTCTCTAATATACACCTTGTAGCAGAACAACATTCTTGAGCGATTCTTTTACAAATCATAGTAATTAAATTGATCTTCAGTTTGAATAGTGAGCAAAATGTTGTTAGTACACTATAGTGTCATAGAAACGTTCTACGGACACAGTTAAGACAACTATGAAGAATGACTTTTATTCTTTGCATTTATACCCATAGATTAACCAACGTTAATGTGTATAGTATATTCAGTTTGTTTGTTTTTTGTTTTTTTGTCGTGGGTCTTTGATATAATGTGATCCCCTCTATCATAACGCAGTCGTCGGGATAACTAGCGATAACTGCCATGTTCGTTCAATGTCGTCATATGTTTGCCTGTTCGACATACGGATCAATAATAATGCGAAGGAGTGATAATACTATACGAGGGTGCTATATTCGTATCACATTTTCACACTGTGTTTTCTAGCCATCTGGACTTCAACTTTAAGCGATATTGCGTTACGATGGGACGAAAACACTATGCAATGAAAAGATTGCACATTGCAAAAGTACGACATTAATAGCGCAGTTTATAGTCTAGTTTTCTGTATTTAAGTTATCGTACCTTTATGATTTTGCATCGGCTTTTCTCTTTCTGTCTCACATTCCTAATAGAGAATACAAACTCTTTGACGAGTAAGTGATTACTTCTTTCAAACTGTTGTCATTTCAAATGAAAATCAAAATAAATGCTTTAATAAGGCTTTTAAATTATAATCTCGTAGAAGTACATTGTATTCAGGTACTCAACATCAAAAACATGTTGCCTCATTTGCTGTATCGCCTTTTCTAATCTAGATTAAGATACAGCAATTTTTTAGTCTGACAATAATTCTGGCATGGTCATACATAACTTTGGATAAATAAAAAATCTAGCCATTGTTGAGAATAATGGTAGAAAATACTGTTAGCAAATATATATGCTGTATAGCGAACCAGGTAGAGTTTACTCTCATTATTCTCTGCAGCGTTCCCGCGTTTTATAACAGTTGCTATATTTGAAGTGAAAATTATTGATACTGTAATGCCAGCTTAAAATATGTGTAAAACTGACACTCAAAATTAAACCAATACATCGAATCTGAAGAATCTGGAAGAAGGGAAAGTAAATAAGATACAATATTTAAATCGGTAATTGATTTTATGTTTTATATTAGTGTCTAGAACCGGTACAAGACAGTTTCTAGTGGACGAACAAACATCATATCCTCGGAACTTATCATTACTTACCGTTGTAAGAAGGCATTTTTGAAGCAAACCTCGTACTGAATTTTATGGTAATATAAACACGGGTTTTCTTTTCATTTAATGCCTTTTATTTGACACCAGTTGAAAGCAAGTATCACTCATTTTACATTTTTATGCAAGATCGGATATAATTATTTACAATCATGGCATTACTGACGTATATTAATAATTCACTAAAACTCAAAAGACAGTAAAATATTGCAGATTATATGATATATCTGTGAGATATTAACCATAATTAGATATCCGACCATTATTGACAAGCAGGTGTCTACGTACTCCTCTATACTATTCGGCATACTTCCACCGTATTCATGACAAAATCACACTCAAAACATAATTGAACGGAAATTGAAAATAAATGTTGTAGCTGCCTCACCTGAACAGGTATTTATTGTAGAGTACACCCGTCACTAAAACGACGTTACAGCTAGAAATATACACGTTCATTATACATATCAGGATGAATTAGTGCTAAAACACTGGAAAGGAACATCTTACATGGACGAAGAAATATAATCTATTCTACTGGCCTTAAACGTCATTAACATAAAACTTTAACCTGCTAACCTTATATCGACCTCGTATTGTATCGGGTTTCCAGTGTTTATTATCGATTCAAATATCTAGGGTAGTTTAGTTATGATGCATACACGAATACGATAGTACATTGTAGTATATTGTGTTTTTGTAATCGTAAACAGACTTAACCTATTTTTTCTTCTTTATCATGTTTATATCGGAAATATATTTCTGTTGTCCATATATTTTATGGTAATATAAAAAGGTAGGGACAGCGGAGCCGATGTATGGTTTAAAGATGCGGATGTATTTATATGTACTAACACATTTGAAATATGTTTTGACCCGGTGTTAACTTGTTACATGGTAAATAAGAAAATGAATCTAGATAAAGTTAAACATGTTATGTGAACCAACAGACGCGTATGACCTTGTTATTTTAATATTATTTCTTGTTTTTGACAATGACTGTTGTTGTAGGTGCGCATGCGCGAATAAAAACATATTTTTATGTGCTTTAAGATTTTGTATCAATTATGTCACAACTCTCGGACAAATAGTGATCATTGCACTAACAAATGAAGGAGCTGCAAAGTTGACCGAGTCATTGACTCCAACATCAAGAGCCTTGTACAATGCCGCCCTCGTAATGTTTTCGATTTTCGGATTTCTAGCCTTTATGTTCATGATGCTAGCGTGCCAGATACGATGCGAGGGCTTAAACTTCAGATTTTGTAAAATGTGTCCAACAAATAGAACTTTAGTGTTTCCTATGCTACTCTTATCATGTATCATGATGTTAATAATGGATATATTCATGTTTATATTTACAACTGTATATGGCGCTCAACAAGGAGAAAGTGTGATAGACTTCTCCAGTTTCGGAGATGGATTTAGAAGCTGTATGTTCCTTATAAGTATGTTTGACATGGTTCATGCGTCGGTTGGAATATTTATTGTTATACTGTCTAGAAAAAATGTACTCAACAAAGTCATTCCTGCAGAATCTACAGGAAGTTACTTAGAACGGGAACGGTATAAACTAGATAAAGAGATGGAATACTACAAGAGTGGCCAGTTTAAAAAAGACTTCATGAAAAAATTTGAACAGGCAATTACTGAATCATAAGTACTCTCTGATTCAAATTTAAATAAGCTGAATAAATCAAATGAAAAGTATTCTACTGCAAGGAGAAAGTGTGTTGAAACCATTGCCACTCAGACATGACATAAAGATAAGGAACTTCGCAAGCCTTAGTGTGCAAAATTATAATGAATTTGTTATAAAATGAATATCATTGTTTTGCTTTTTTCTGTGATGGTATGTTAAAATATTTGTTATATTATGTTTATCACTAACGCCTGTTTGGTTAAAGTTGTATCTTAAATGCATGGACATTGTGTCTGTTCTTATAAACAGCATAAATTTTGCTAAAGCATATTCTTACCTGAGGAAGAAAATTATTACAACCGATCTGTAAAAAAGTTCTAGTAAATTAAATGCAATTCGTTTATTTCATACATAAAATATGCAAAACTTTTACTTCCAGTAATATTCTGTGTTTATGATTTTTATGTTTTCTGATTTTATCTAAAATGTGAACTGATTTCATATCCATGTACTTTAGAATTGTTTAGAACAAGTAAGAGAGAATTCCTGGCTTTATATTTCTTAGCCTTAGGCCTTTTAACATATAAATTGTCTTTCCATTTTCCATTTCAATTTGAGTATATAACTTCTTTTTCCAAAATACATTCTTGCAAAGTTTATCATTATTGTGCGACTCACTTTTTTCGGTCCTAGTGGTGCGAGAGATGATTTGTCATCTTTGAAAAATGGTAGCATAATGTAATTTTAACTTAAATTTGAAAATCTATTATGTTTAGATATTTCTGTATACGATTTCAAATCTTAGCAACTACATCTTGTTCTGTATAGCATATATTTCTAGCATCCAGGTTTTTTTATAATTATACAGAGCATCAAACTACTATATTAAAAGTAAGTTTGCTTCATGTAAATAATAACAGTGTATGTAATATATTGAAGGTAGTTGTTTTGTATATCATGCACATGGCAAATAAATGCAAAATTAATTATTTGAGTGAAAGCAGAAATATCAAACAGACGGCGGAATGCTGTTGTATTCCACATAAAAGGTGTAAATTTATCAGCTTTGTTGCCCGCGGTACCTAAATAAGAATGTTTAGAAATGTAATATTTTGATGATATCGATGCTTCCAAAATGTCTTTAACTAATTTATAATGTGATGTAATAAATAATCTACAGATCAAATAAAACGAGGGTTGTATGAGACTACCATGTTATTATTTTAGAGTGTTTTGGCTATACCGTCGTAAATTACAATTCCAGCCTAATTCACAGCTGCGCTCTTTATACCCTAACTAGGGAATGCCATGTCTTCCAGCAAATATCTTAATAAAATGTATTTATAATTAAATCAATAATGTGAATAAAAAAAGTATTTAATTTAAAGACAAGAATTTTAAAGGTGTTTATTTGATATTGCATAAAACTAAAAGAAATTTATATTATTCGGCTAATGTCATATACATATGAATTTAATTGACAAGCCGATATGACGCCATAAATATATTAAACATTTTTTATTATAAACGTCTTCTACCTCCCTCCCCCTTTGAACTCACAAAAATCTAAAGCTCAAAATCTGCCAGCATAAAAACTAGCATTATACTTAAAAAACGATTCTTATCCTGCCCTTGTATTGTACTGTATCAATTTGGTGTTTTCAATAATCGATAAGATAGCCTTCAGTATGTCTCTGTAAAACAGGAATGATAATATACAGAGTTATCGACTGTTTTCCAATAACTACAAGTTATCATGCATTATAACTACTGGTTATTATTAATGATGTACAGATATCTTTGCATTGCACTGTCCGTTAAGTTTTTAACCATGTTTAGAATATTTTCCAAAATACAACAACATAAAACAAAACGTCAATATCAATAAATATAAAATACGATATTATTTCGTTTGGAAATGAGAAGTTTATTAATAAGAGGAATGTTCAGAAACATACATGAAAATTGGAAAGATGTACCCGTATATGGTCTTTAAAACCAATTTTAAAATGGCAAATCATGTTAAGGTAAGACCTATTCGCGGAACAGACTCATTAACTGCGACATTTATTTCCATACCTTTTGTTGTGTCAGTATAAATCAATGTGGTATACATGTCCATACATACACTTCTATAGGGGATTTTAAAGTACCATCGGTGGCTTCTTTTAGATCTTTGTCTGTTTATGTGACGAAGCAAATACTAGAAGACATTTCCTGGTGTTTTTTTTGCAATGTAAGCACTGCTATCAGCTAATAATAAATCATCCTGAGACAATGACTGAACTGAAAGTTAACTGAAACCTATTCAGATAGTTACACATTCATAATTAATTATAACAGCCAACATTGTGCTGCAAGGAACTGAAATTCGGTAATCTCAAATGCAAAACAGTGTGAAATTTGAATGTATTAAAGTAAGCAGTATGCTGCAAAGAACTATTATCTAATGATTGCAAATATATATTGTAAAATTTTAAGAAATAAAATCTTTCTAAAGATCTTTAGAAATGAATAGAACGCAACCAAGCGACGTAATAGCAAACTCGGCTAGACTGAGTCAGTTCTTGAGATGTAACGAAATGTGGAACATCACTCCACCCCCGCCCCCACCCATCCCCCCTCACCCCCAACGCCACGGCTTAAGCGGATTTCTATTACATAGATATTGAATGGATTCCATTATCCCAAAGGACCAGAAACTATAACAGCATTGAATACAGGTACGGGGAGACATTTTACGGCCGCTACATGACACTTAAAGATTGCTATATTGTAATACTGTAAAGGCCAGAAATTTGAAGTGATCATTTTGCATCTTACATCAGTTTCTGTATATAAAGACTGCTTGTAATATAAACTGGGCTCAATTTACTAATGGTAGTTATCTTTATGTTTGTTTAACTTCTAATCCCGATCCGTCCAGTTCTTGAATTAGTTTATCTATCTTCTTGCTCTGCTCCTCTGTCAAGACGTCATGCCAAATACCTGGTTTACCTGAAATATACAAACGAATAGATTCAAATTTGAACGTTAAAACAACTGGTTAAAACATATATTGTAACAAGCCTTGTTAGAAATGACACAATCAATTCTGATTGAAAATTGAAAGATCACAACTTCCTATAACATGTACGTTTTAAACAAGACATGCAAAAACAAATGCGGGCGTTAAAAAACAGTTACGTTGGTTTCAATTCCCACTCAGGACGATTACTGGTACTGCATACGCAACTCGGTAATACAGTATCTCTAACAAAACATGCGATTCTTTTTTTCAGTTCTGGTTGAGAAAGGGGTCGAGTCCTCAGTCGTGTTTTGTCGGTCGTTTCTATTAATTTGCACGACGCTACATTAGATTTAAAAGTCGATAGACGCTCTGAGTAGACTTATTTCATGTAAGAAAGCCATCCAGTTTGCTTGAGGAAGATATTTAAGTGGTCCTTTCCCTTCTTGACAGTGGCTTAAATAATGACTTGAAATATATTGGTTTGCCATCAAACCTTACACACAATAAAGCGGCTGGTCTGTATAATTTTTAGTCGGTAACTTGCCAAATTTACCTTTATTTATATGCGCCCTTTCTATGTTTGTGTTTACAAGTTTGTAGTCTTCCCAGTATTTCAAGTTTACCATAGGATTGTTACGCATATTGTCCACGTGACAATGTTTGGTAATTTGTGCAACGTTCTCGTCGCTAAGAGGTTTTCCCAAGAAATCTGCAATACGTCTAATAGCGGCAGGTTTATCCTTGAAGTTGTTTGAAAATGACAAAAAATATGAATAATCATTAATAAAAACAACTTATGATCTATAAAACAACTTATCGCCTTTAAAAGCAATTTATCGTTTATACAACTGTTATATCAAAACTTTTATGCAGGGCTTCATTAAAATGGAAGGGTTAATAAACTGTATTTTACGTGGTAGGGGGTAGGGTGTAGTTTCGTATTTTTTAACCGATCTTGACTTGACTTGATGAAATGAGTAGCATTTATATTCAATGAGTTATCTATGTGATGTTTATGTAAGGAGCCTGGCGAAAGAGCAATGTTTGTGTAGAAATTATCGAATGCATGAATCGAAATTCGTGACTGTTTAGAGACTGCCTTTTAACGAAAGTCGACCAAAACAAGAACGGCAGTCAATCCAGGTTGATTCATCTAAAAGTTGCAGAAGTAAATGTTTATAGGAGTAGCTTTATACTAATATTGAAAAAAATATCTATCCCTTTAAGATCAGTTTGCAGTAATACAAATGTATAAGTGTTATTTTCTATAGATGGTTTATTCGGGCCATTTATGCCTCATAATCTAGTATTCTGAAGTTTGTTTGAATTGATTCTTTTTATCAAAATAACGACACTAAAATGTTATGTAAGAAAGTGCTACGTATGCGTGTATCTGCCCTACTTTTCTCAGAAAATAGCTAAAACTATATTGTTTATGATTTGTCTCGCAGTGATATTAACATCTTTTTTTGCAGAACGTTCAAATTTACTTTTACGTACATGTCATCTGTTATTACATATCAGAAGGATATATTTCATAAGCTAGAATAAATACTAGTGTACGACCCTTAACATTTATATATGTTTTAAATGATATACATTGTCAGTACGTGGCTGCTGGAGGGTATTATTTATGGGTTTTTTAAAGTTTTACAGAAAATCTTGAAAAACATGTTACCGCTACTATATCTTCGTATCTAAGAAACAGGACATTCTTATCGTTTCTCCTTTCCCAATATTCAAGTAGATGTCTTGGCCAGGGACATGCATACTCTGCAAAATTAAAGTACTGATAATCACTATCAAGCATTAAGTCAAATCTTGTTTTGTTTTTTGTTATTTCTGTCGTTATTTTACGTGTAAAATATTTCGATATACCGATTAATAATTACCTTACTGTCTCAAGAAACTTACTATTACTAAAAATGTATAAAAGTAATTAATATAACTATAGTCATTTACCCGTTCCATTAACGATGCCATCTAAACACTTCTCTAAAGTGTCATTTCTCTCAACTAGCAGTCCAACCCATTTCTGCCACCGAAAGTACGAAATTATAACATCCTTTGGATTCCTGCATACATATATTATCTGAAAGTATATAACGTTGCGTTCTTTTCCATTGAAAATTATGACGTTCAGTTTGTATGGACAGCAAAAGGAAAGTCGTCAAACGCTGCTGAGTGATAACGGGCCGCCGTTTCGACGACGTTCGCGTATAGTCAGGGAGAGCGTTCCTCAGATGGCGTTGCAGACGTTCCGTCTGCTGAAGAGAATGGCCGGGAAGCTGATTTTATTGTTAAATGAGCAAAATGTGTGCAATTTGTCATATAACCTTGTTAACAAATGGAAAGGAAATATGTTGTAAATATAAGAAATGAATTCATTTTTTCGGAGTTCATGCTTAATGAACGACAGAATAGGATCAACAAATTAAACATGAATCGCTAGCGCGATTTATGGATTTGCCAATCCTATTCTGTTGTTCATTTCGCATGAACTCTAAAAAAATGAATTCATTTCTTAAACAACAAACTTATGAAGTAGAATCCATCTCATGATATAAAGTAGAATATATATAGTACCCTGATTGGTTCCATGTAATATCAATATATTTTTGTTTCAATGAGTTTACAATCCCTGCCAAATTGTACCGAGCAATGTCAGGCACAAGCAAAATAAATTTTGCATTCAAAAATATATAATATTTTAGAGTGGAATTTGTATTCTTTTATTCCGAATAGAAGGTATATATTTTCAAGTTTAAGTAAGAAATTCAAATTGTGTATGTCGAAGTCTTGATATGTATTATTATTTGTGATCAGTAAAATGTGTCAGTACGATATTGATGATGTCCATCATGGACATGTTTGCTAATCGCTTATATTTCAGTTAAACCCTAACAATAAAGAAAATGAATGTAGACTTCAGCAGTACATTTGAGCTGGAGACCGATGTTATGCTGCCGAGACCTAATTACTATATTTTCTATTTGTAGAAATTGATGTCACATCGATAAGGTCAATATAAACTCCGGGTTTATGTCAGGCTTCAGCCTGTACCTAATGGCTCCACCGTCCTTTACAACTTATGCTCTTATTAAAGATATGAAATAATCAGCGAGACTCAAATAATCACCAATTAGAGGCCTGAACCATTCAAATAAATACGTTCCGTATAGATCCCAGAAGTCACTTTTAGTGGTATCTTTACATCAAGATACAATTCCTTTGATGATGATATGCACAACATAGAAATTTGTAAATAACAAATAACATAGATGTTTTGTTGTACATTAAGAATTGTATTAGTTTTTCTGATTTATTTAAATGAGTTGAAGCGAATGAAGTTCTGGATGAGGTCATCTGAAAATTAGTTAAGATGATTTTAAACTTTTCATGTAATACCTTAAAAAATATTATGAAATGATTGAAAGTTTTATATTACCCTGCCTTTTCCATTCCGCAGTTGTTCCGGTAGGAGAGAATGATGAAGATGACTTTTTATCATGCGAGGCGACTTCCTCTGTTCAACTTCCTTCAAACCTGCAAAAGTCTACTTCAATAAGCAGCATGATAAATCTTATTTTTCCACTCATACGTATGCCAACTATAGTATGATTGTATTTATTTTGTTGTCTTTGTTATATTGCCGTTTTTAACAACATAACATAGAGAACATTCTTTTAATTCATAATTATCATCTTAGTCTGGTTTTTAATGTTAAAACCTATACCAATGATAGGTAATAAATTTCGATCAATTATTCAATTACATGTGCTATACTTGTTTTTGTTTTTATTATATATTCAAACTTCTTGCAATCGTTTATGTTGCAGGTAATGTCGACATAGTTAATGCAATAAATTCTAACGTTTTGGAACTATTGTATGTAGGCACTTTTATCACCATTATGTACCTATCACGGCAAACGTTTACTCAGCGTATCAGAGATAATCTTTGAAAACCATCTTTGGCTGTTAAAAAATTGAATAACCTTTAAAATCTGGCCAATGCTCGTCATGAACCTCCACTTGTGGAAACCTAACATCTAGGTGTACTTTGTTTGCAGTTTCAAAGTCTAAAGTCTGTATAAGGTATACCATCTCTTGTGTCAATGTTGTTCCTGAAAATGCAAGATTGAAACCAAAACAAAATCTCAAATCAAAGCGCGTTGAATGCCTAAAAATAACTCGAACGACTGGTCTAAACAATATGGCATTTTAGATATAAGAAAAATGGCTGACCATAGAGTCAGCCATTTTAGTTAGTTAATAAGGTGATTTCTACACTACATAATTATCTATTTAGTAAATAAATCATTTAAAAGCTTGATTTTTTATTTTTCCCGTATGCAAAAGAGTTTACACATAGATAATTATTTTACTTTTATTCAGTCAAGTATGCCATACAGTGTTCTCGTGTTTCGAAACTCGCAACAAACAAATGTAACCCAAAATGAAAATTTGAAACATAGTCATGTCTTTATAGTTTGGAAAAAAAAATTGATTTAAAATATCTAAAATTTTTATCAAATATTTAAGTGTTTATAACTTTCTCACATTTAGCCGATTTTTAAAATTCTTTCACTTCCGAAAGCTATTTCAGAGGTGCTAGAAATAAATTAAAATAAGACAACGTTGAAACTATGCTACGAAATATGGAAGGTAAGCATAACCTTCTTTTCTATCTGTTAAATAAAACCCAATTTCATAGCAGTACCTACAACAGTGTACATGTAAAATATTTCGATTTCTTGAATATGGCTTTACTATTAAATTTTGTAATATCTTTACTATTTGCAAGAAATCAAGTAAATCAAGGCAATAATACACAACTGTATGCACATGGATAAACATTTACCTCATTTCTTACATTAAATATGTTATATGTAAGCGTTCTTCAATACCATCATTATTATGCAAATATTACTAAAGTTTTGTTGATGTACCTCACACGTTTATACATAAATGCATAGACTATCAAACCTGATCTCGGGAAGGTGCAGACCCATATATCATCTTCCCTTGTGTCCATCTGCTCTATTTCCCCAATCTCATCATTCGCTTTGTCATACATAACAACACCTTTATAAACTTTTAAAACAAGTTTCTTCACAAGTTCATCGTGAGGCACTTTTTGTGCCATCTTAGAATCCTTTTTGATATTATAAACTTAAGGTGACTTTAAGTATATTCAAATAACACTTCAGTCGTTTACTGCTTCTTCAAAATATCACGTATAAGATACGCATAAAATGTTATCATCATCATGTATATGTAAAACTCATGTAAATGGGTCATAATATTATGATTAAGCTGATGCATGACAATTAATCTTTAGACGAGTTTATTTTAAACAGGCAGTCATATGTTAATATTGAATTTTGTCGCACGTAAAAAAATCGTGTTTTGTTAAAGTAGTAGAGGAACATTAAAAAAACCTGAAAAGCTTAGTATGTGGAAAAGTCAGGTGTCCTATCAATACAAAATAGGTTGGAATCTTTCTCTGAAGTTTTTCAATCAATATTTCCTTTTTCATGATTTAAATAATTAAAATTCGATATTGTTTTCAAACTTACTAAATTAACGATCTACTTCTATGGTTACAAGAGGGAAAGCTTAGACAATCGCAATCATATAAATTGCATAGAAATCTTTTAATAATTTCTTTCTGTAACCACTAGAGCATCTTTGAAGAAATATCTTTGACTGCTATTTGTAATTTCCTGCAAAAGGTTCAATATTCGCAACGATTATGTTTACAGAATAAAACCGATGAAACTACCAAACGCTTAAATGAGACTACGCAGTTTTAACTTACTTTATACATGTGTATTGCATTTATTATCAGTAGGTGTAGTTTATACTTGAAAGTACAGGCGTGGCTAAACACAGCGATGAGCGACATCGTATCTGAAATCAATGTTCTTCCGCCTCAGATTAGATAGATAGATAGCTAGCTAGGTAGGTAGGTAGGTAGGTTTTATTTATTAAACGTGTGCACATAAAAAAGAACATGGCAATTAAACAGGTGCATGATATATAACAACAATATGGTGGCAAGCAGACTAATACAACTTTACATATATTCTCAACCATGAAATGCACACCAATACCATAAATAACACAAAAAGAGAAACAAAAGTTCCCCTTATTTCCATTGTGGTCCCTGTTATTGGCGTCATGACACAGAAAGTCGTGTATTTGTTTTAACAAAAAATTGCATATTAAATCTTGAAATCAAATGTTTCGCAGATAATTTAGTTTTACGTATTATCACAGTATTTAATGTCACATATTACTATCACAATATTTTAGGATTAGACACCTAGAGGTCAGTATTAAAAAAAAAACAGAAATATATCATGCACAACATAAAAGTGACTAGACAAAAAGGAAATAAGAAAGTATGAAAAACTAACTGGCCATAATAGGATTTTGATGGCATGTTTGAATTCGAAGGACAAGTAATATATTTAAGATCCTGGGGAATGTGATTCCACAAAGCAATACCATTGAAGGCAAATGTCTTTTTGCCAAAGCTCCCAACCTTGGGCATTGGGAATTGCCCAGTATCAGTGTACAAATAACCATCACTGGAATTCTTGCTAGGGAAAGCAGTTACTCTAGACCTTGTGCATCGATCATGTATAGAGCTAAGGGGTACAAATTTATCATTCAGGTACTCAGGGGTTTTACCCATCTTTATTTTATGTACATGACCGAGAGTTAACTGTTCAACCCTTTTAACCACTGATAAGCAGTTCAAGTCCCTAAACTGCTCAGGACTAACAAGAGACATACATCAAGACCAAGGGAAACCCGAATAAGCTTGTTTTGCGTAATTTGAAGCCTATTTTTCCAGTATTTAGTCAAACAGAAATACCAGAAAGAACAAACATAATCAAAGTGGCACTGAATTAGAGCCATGACCAACAATTTCTTGGTGTGAAGAGTCAAAAGTTTACTCTTATGATACAAAACTTTTAGACGGACATTTGCTTCAGAAACCACAAATCTTGCAATTTCATCACAAGATAGATTCTGGTCCATGATTGCACCAAGGTACTTCACTGAATTGGTAGCTTTAATACTTGTACCATTACATGTAATATTCAAACTTGATCGGGGCCTTAACTTGGAGTTTGATCCAAACAGAATGGACTCTGTTTTTCCAAGATGTAGCGAAAGTTTGTTATCAACAAGCCATTCACTTACAATTTCAAGTTCACTGGATAAAACAGATTCAGTCTGTGAGATGTCTTTTTCTAGAAACAAGAATACCCGATTCATCAGCATATGATAAAAGTTTTTTATTAACAATAGCTGACATGTCATTTACATAAACTAAGAACAAAAGGGGCCCAAGAACGGACCCTTGAGGAACCCCACGGGTAACTGGAGCCTGTCTGGAATGAACACCAGATACATCTACTAATTGCTGTCTATCAGAGAGGTAAGACTGAAACCATCTAATTGCATCAGAACTTAGACCTATGACATTCAGTTTCATTAACAGGATACTATGTTAGGCAGTGTCAAACGCTTTTTGTAAATCCAGTAACACCATGCCTACCATGTCACCTTGATCCATCAGACATTTCATAAAATCCGACAAATAAATAAGGCAGGTGTAAGTGGAAAATCAACGTCTAAAGCCAGACTGAAAAAATATACAAAATATATAAGTTCTTTATCATTCAGATAACCTTCCATTTGGTCACAGATAACCCCTTCAAAAATCTTAGAAAGAATGCATAAAATGGATAGAGGCCTATAATAACCAACATCAGTTTTGTCATTTTTCTTGTACAGAGGAATAACCCTTGCAGATTTCAGGTCATCTGGGACTATGCCCTGAATAGTGGACAGATTTACAATGTGGGGAAGAATGGACGGATTAATGTGAAGAAGTTGGCAGTTACTAGCGGAGAACAGGATTGTACCGATACAGAATCTAGGAACACTGTTTAGGCTAACTGCCCGCCGTTATATCTATGAAATGATGTTGAAAACCGGCGTAAAACACAAAAACAAACAAACAAACAAAATTAATTCTTTGACATTCTTTATACATTAATAATATCTATAACACATGCGTACTAAACATCTTTATTTGACATTTTCATAACAAGTAATAAAATTTTGTAAGAACAATTCAGCATTCTACAGATCTAATGTAGACTACTCTCAATAGCTCTGTACATCCAACTAATTTTAAAATGGTTTTCAGAACAGCAAAGAATAAAAGTTTATCAAACATACTAGTATTAAACTTTTATATTTTAAGTTAAAATATATGGTACAAAGCTGAACGGTTTTGGTTCCATGGGGCATATTTTTTAAAGTTTTAACTACTATTGGACTTTGTATTTAGATGATACATAAGTTACGTCAAAAAGCATTCTCGTACAAAAACAAAACCGGATGGAATTGCTTTTAAAGCTACTCGCCCACAGTTTGGTGTTTTCAGCATGTTTTTTTTATTTCCACCAAATTTGGTATGGAGTATATATGTCACTGAAAAATTATAAAGTTGTTAAAAAATGAAAGTTAGTTATTAGTAAAATTGCTGGAAGAATGTTAATTTTCTACATTATTTCAACAAGTGTTGCCACGGTTTACTACTTTCTGTACAATATTTTTGATTATTTAGGCCTAGTAGAATTCGTCCCTTTAAAGATGTAGATAGATTAATATGTTGTTTTTGCAAATCATCATGTCTTAAGTAAGTAGGACGGCCGAGTTTATTTAGTCAAAGGCAAGTTAATTAAAAAAAATGCACTGACACATTGAGGTATGGAGATGGCTTGATATATATATTATTATGCGCGGGTACTGATCTGTACAAATATTCATAGATCAATCAGATTTTCAAACATATTGAAATCGAGTTTATTTTGTGACAGAATTTACGTGTTTTTGGAGTTACGTAGATCGAATTTACCATAGAAATTCTCTTTGCAAATAGTTGTATGGAGAAAACGGTACTCTAGATGTAGCTATACTTTAAAGAAGTTGTTGGGAAAACATGGATAAATGCAATAACAGGCCGTCCGGGAAATTAAGTGTGCAATGCATAGACAACGATGTAAAACTAGACCGGAATATAATAACAGATGGAGAAGTAAGTGGACGAAGAGCAATTATGAAATCTGAGTTGCATGAATCGTCTGGTCAAAACACAAACAATGGAAGCACAATCTCAATCAATACCGCTGCTTTACCTTCTGATAATCTCTGTCGCGAAACTGCAAAATTTAATGGTATGATTTCATGTGATCCTAGTAGGACGGAAGGAACAGTGGTTGCAGCTGATAGGTATTGTCAAAACTGTGATGAAAATCTCAGTAAAACATGTGTAAGATTCCACAGAAAATTCTCTGCAACCGCAACGCATTTACTACGAAGAATGAATGAAGATTTTACAAACGACATACCTCCCGTCGCAGAGTCATGTAGTGTCAATCATAAAGATATAGATAAAATTAGACTTTTTGATATGATCCCAACTCATTGTATTGATATAAACGTAAAAACTGCAGACGACAAGAACGATTGTAATATTACCGGCTGTGAGTTGCTTTTATCTGGAGATATTGTTCTTTGTGATAATCAAAACAGCGCTCTCAAAATAGTAGACATGACATATCATCGGATCATTGCAAGGCAGAGTTTACCTTCGAATCCTTGGGATGTGACAGTAACAAAAGATCAACTCACGGCCGTGTCAGTTCATTTCGACAAAACGATTCAGTTGTTTTCAATAAGTAATACGAAGATTACATGCGTTCGTAGCTTGAAAGTCAATGGTATCTGTCTTGGTTTAGAACATTTCAACGACCATTTTATCGTTTCCTATGTCAGCAAGATAGAAATTATTTGTAAACATGGTACCGTTAAAAATGTTTTCAGCATAATACCATACAATTTTGCTGACCCTTGGTATGTAGCTTTCTGCTCTGTACACAATTGTGTGTATGTATCCCACAGGGATAGCAAAGAAATATCACGGCTACCAATTAACGCAGATCAACATATTAGACGCTTGAAAGATGAAGATATTAGCTACCCTGCTGGAATATGCGTTGCAAATGGCTCTGAATTAGTGGTTTGTAACTGGAATACCCATACAATACAACTGTATGGATCTGGAAAGAAACTTCTGCTTGATAAAAGAGATGGTCTGAAACATCCCCATGCAGTGTGCTACTCTGACGAACATAAAAAACTGTTTGTCAGTAGCTACTTGTATGATGGAGACCCGAAATATTTAAACAATATCAAAGTTTTTCAATTTATGCATATGGTTATGATTTAATGAAAGGAAATGTAATGCTTGTATAGTGAAAAATTTATCTACTCAACAGAATGTTTGAAATAAAGTGAATTGAATTTTTGAAAACTCAGTTTATAGGTAATATTATTTATTTTATTAGCAGGAGAGATAGACGAACTGTAAACGTAATGTAATCTTCATTCATCGAAAAGTATTTAAGCCTTGTATACTGACTATATTGTCAGTAAGAGTTGTCTGTTAAGATAATTAAATGGGATAAATGTGGTTTTGCTTCATTTATAGTTCTGTTGTTATAGATAATAAAAAACACATAGCATATTGCATTATGAGATTCCGTTTTCTCGCCTATAGAACAGGTAATCCGGATTAAATGCCGGTGTGTGAAGAGTTTTCCGAATGAAATGTCTGTGTGAGATAACTTCATATCTTTTGCCTCACCTCGGTCACCAATTTCTTTATATTACTACTGTTACTTCCTAATATACTATAAAAATTAAATCTATAAGAATGTCCTTTGGAAGCATAAAATGCACCCAAGCAAAATAACAGCAGACTCGGTTTGACTGAGTGCAACACCCTTCACGCTCCTTAGCACTGGCTTAATTCTATTACATGAGTACTGAATGGACTCCTATGATACCAAGGAACCAGAAAATATAACAACGCTAAATCCTTCTAAATCCACACTTTGTTACTTCAGTCAAACATGACAGATTTTTTAATTGATAAATTATTTCTAAACTTAACAGCAGTAACAATCGGAAGTACATTTAATGAGGCGCAACAAACACAATAAGGTAACACCGATTTCAAAAATGATCGTTAACTATGTTATGACTGCATTAGACTTACAACGTGTGAAATCGGTGTATATTATATTTTACACACTCATGTTTTAATCAGTTCAGTTGCAACGGTTCGTTCGTCGGTATTTTCTATATGTGCATGAAATTCTTTTATCAGATGTGTGATATCACTAACGGCATAGCATTCACGGAGGTTATTGCGTAAGAAAAAACATTATCGTTAATAATATTAACAATCTAAACAAGCAGATTTCTATAAAATTGTTAGTTAAAATAAATATGCATAGAAAAAGATTATTATCCTTGTTTCCAGAAATAAGCACATGGTCCTTCGCGGATAAATATTCCGCAGCAGATTGGGCAGCATCACCCTGCATTTGACGATACAGATCATATAACCAGCAGAATAGTACCTCACGTCCAGATAAAGGTGTCTTTGTAGCTCGTGTTGAGCGGAAAGTTTGTTTCAAATTTGTTTCATCTTGCTATGGCCATTAAGCGTTCAGCACTAAATTGTATTTTGTGATTTTTTTAATTAAGCTATTTTACCACCGTCCAACGAACGTACGTCCGATTTTTTTTTTTTATCAGATTGTTATCGGTTTTCTTTTTTTATTTTCATGTCAATATTTGACAGAGATAACAACAGAACACAAAGTGCGGGGTTAGTAAAGTTGTTTAGCTGAGTTTCACGGTATGATTTCACTTCATATAAGTTAAAGTTCATTAAATCTGTTATTTATTTTCTGTTATGTTTAACGTCTAAATAGCACGCTTTTAGGGCGTATATTAACTTTCAAACGTTGGTGTTATATGAAGGCTTTTGCTGTTGGGGTTTCCTATACGCATTATCGCAGGCGAGGACGGCTACCTGAGTAGAACCACAAACCTTCCGTTAGTCAGCTGGATTTCTTCCTTCTCTTCATCTCAAGTTAGGTTACGAACCCACAGTGGTGAGGGACAAATAGTCAAAACAATGAGAAAATAAATAAGGAAATTCCATTCTTTGTATCCAAAAGCTCCGTAAAAATCTCTCAACTTCGGTTTGGGATTTCAAGGGCGTGATAGACTTTTTTATATAAGTGATTTATATAGTTTAGACCACAGGATACCTCCCTTGTCTATATTTATGTTTTTATGGGTGATTTGTTTTTACAAAATCCCCTCTAACATAAAAATATTCCCCCTCTATCATAGCACGTGACGGATCCCTGTGGTTTAGACCAATGATATTTCGAGAAATTAATGCGTGTTTTGTAATGAAAATACAATACATATATATTGTTTTTAAAAAGGACGATAGTTTACTTTATTTATACAGGTTATATAACTATAATATAAGCAATTTAAAGCGGTCCATAAAAATCGTGAGACAAGGTGCATACACATTTTCAATCTTTAACTTATTCATTCATCCGTATGCTTATATACAAAACAGTAATTCTTACTGAAACAAAACGCTGATCTACCAAACAAAATGATCCTGAAATGAGCTAAGGGAACTCAGCATAATAGCATGTGGTCATTACGACAATGTCTGTATTTGTTACGTATGTACAATCTCTAGTCCTGAGCCATCTAGTTCATGCATCATTTCATCAATTCTTGCACTTTGTTCTTGTGTCAAAACGGCATGCCAGGCACCAGGTTCACCTTTAAAAGTGAGAAACATAGTTAGGTAATCTGAAGACCTCACAGATTTCTCAGATTTCAATTTCTTTCTTGAAATACGTATGAGGCTGAGCGTACATTTAGTAAAGTTAGTGCAGAAATGAATGGTAAACGGTTTCTTTTACGCTCTTCCTGATCAGTTTTTTCTATGTAAGTTTCCTAATCCGAGAACAATTTTTATTTTCAAATGTTACGATATTTTATCTCTTTTGTATACTGGAGAAATAAAATGGGTGTTTTCTGTTTATAATGATCTTAATATATGCCTGCCTGTGTAAGAGAGTGTTCTGCCTTCCTAAACGACAGAGTATAGATATCAAGTGGGAGAACAGCTGTCATTCATAGGTAGACATGTAAGATCATTTTTGCCTATCACGTTCAAGAATATGTCGCACTGACAAATACGTTTTGGGCATTTTCTGACAATGTATACTTTATGACGTCATTATATGATATGTTCTATAGTCACGTGATTAAAAGTGCATGATTTTACCCCCAAGGAAAGACAGAAGTATCTATCTCTTACACGTATTTGGACAAATGTATACTTTTCCTACCAGTTAAGCATGACTATATATTCTTGAAAACATGTCCTACTCACATAAACTGTGATTTTGTTGTTAAAGGCAAATTGTCACATCGAAACAAATTATGGTTATGTATGTGTATGGCAATAGATACAAATGTAAAAATGGCCTTATCTCGGCATTACACTTTGATAGCTGAAAATGAACTTAAATGCATGTTCATGGATTACGGTCGAAACCTTAACGACTAAAGTCTTTTCGTTCGTTCATATGAACTGTCATTGATAGATAAAAGCAAAAAATTATCTTAAAAATCTTTTCTTTCACACCTTTGTTTATATGTGCTCCCTTTGCATTTTCGTTAACATATCTAATGTCTTTCCAATAGGAGAAGTTCACTTTGTCATTAACCCGCATGTTGTCAACAAGACAATGATCGGCAATTTTTGTCACATCCTCTTCTGTAAGTGTTCTTCCCAACAAGTCTGCAATACGTCTGATGGCAGCAGGTTTATCCTTCAGTATATGAAAATATCTTATTCTAGTATATTTCTTCATTTTGCTATCTTTATTTTTACCAACATAAAGGTACAAGATTATAAATTCATGGTTTTCTACCACTGCTTAAGTGTCGCCTTAAAGAAAATAGTAAGTAATTAACCGTTAAATATTATTGCCAAATTTATATCTTATTATATTATGTGTGTCTAGTAATAATTTTCATCAAATAATACTGAATACTCCTAAATATCTAACATGTGGGAATCTGCTGATGCATGAGTTGAGCATCGGGCCCTTAGTTCGAATGACTCAGGTTCGATTTCAGGTGAGAAGGTAATTTGTCCACAGTTCATACAATAATTCACCAAGGCCCAATACTGACTACAAGTCGAGGATGCTTAGCTAATACATGTCGCGATAACTGTCGCTACCATCGATGTTTAATACATTGTTATTTTTTAAATATCTACATTAAAATCTACCTTGACGACATCTTCAAATCTAAAAAAAGGAACATTAGGATCATCCCGTCGACTCCAATATTCTAAAACATGTCTCGGCCACGGACATGCAAATTCTAAAATTAAAAAAGTATTGTTAATATAAAGCTTTGATAAATTAAGGTCCAGATGTATTCTCTAAAACAAAAAGTTAACAGAGTTGTAGCATAGTAAATGGCTGATCTAAGAAAACCTATGCCACGAATCAGTACATATCAATCTTACACTGTGTGAAAGGAAAGTAATATATTTGTAATTTTCCAATAGCATGGCTGTGTTAGTGGTTTAACACGCTAAACTCATGTAAACACAAATTTGGAAATGTTATTTCAGTCTCTTAGTGTATAAGTGGATCTATTCACCAGTCCCGTTAACAAAGCCATCAAAGAAGTTCTCAAATACACGGTCTCCTTCTACAAGCTGATCAGCCATAAAGTTATAGAATGACGTTACGACATCTTTCGGATTCCTTACCAAATATATAATCTGAAATTTAAAGAAAATATAATCTAAGCTTAAACATAAATTTTAGGTAACTTAATCTATTAAATGAAACTGAAACAGAAACTGAATAATTTGATTAAACGTCTATTTTTATACAATGATATATTCAATGGCGTTGTACATAATAATGATAATAATAGATATTGTAACAATATTAATAATGATAATAATAATAATAACAGCCTTATTGTAATAAACAGTCCTGATCGTACCCCTCCCCTTGAGGTCATTTTACCCCTATTGCCAATACCAGTGCTTAAAGCATCTGGCACGCCCAGACGGGCTGCATATAGAGGTTCCCCCCCCCCCCCCCCCCCCCCCGTTTAATGGTGCCATCATATACTATTTAAGAAAGAAATACTACACACTTCCCTACAAGTGCGTTTATTAAACAAACCTTGGAGATATAAATGTTGAAATGTAAAACCTTTTACAAAAATTTAAGAACTATCACCTGCTGTTTTCGCATGATAAACAGTTATCAAAATTTAAAACAATGCCGCGAAATCTCTGAAATACAGTGTCTTAAGATTTTCTTTTAATGTGTCAAGTGATTTACTTTTGCGTAGTTCATTCCACAGTTTTGGACCAATAGTACAGAAACGTCTATCATTGAATAGTTTTCACTTGTTGTATGGAACAACATAACGACATTCAGAATTTTCAGACGATCTCAAACCTTGTCTTCTAGGATTATACTCTGTAAGCAATTCTGTTAAGTACAGAGGTGCTTTGCCAGTGTGACAGCTATACATGAAAGAGAGTATCTTGAACTCAATTCTTGCTTTCACCGGCAACCAATGTAAGTGGTACAATGCTTGTCTAGAACTGTCATTCATGTTAGATGGAAGCATAGAACACAATCAAGCAATCAAAAGCTAAAACTATTCGATTTCTTAAGCACATACTATTTCGAAAAGGAAACAAAAGACTCAAACTAATATAAACTATCGTACATTATAATGGTTTGAAATCAAATCTATAAGTGCATGTGATTGTTAATAAGCAAAATTTACTCTTCCTTTCCCATTCTGTAATTGTTCTGGCAACAGAAAGTGATGAAGATGACTTTTGATCATACGTGGCGATTTCATCTGTTCTACATACTTTATACCTGCAATTGCAAATATGCTTTGACTAATGCAAAATGCACCTAACACAGAAACCTTTAGTTAATACAGGTTATGAAAACTTAATGGACATGTAAAATTGAATCTGTTCACGTTTGCTTAATTAAAAGAACATTTTAGATGTAAATAGATCTGGTATGATTGATAACGCGTGAGATGTGACTTTAAAGGGATCGCTCACAAGCTGAAAATATGGGAACAAAACTTAATCATGAAACCACTTTGCAGTTACGCATTTTATACTAGCGCAATATCTATATATAAATTATTGATATATTTGCAATTCCATACACTAAGGATAAAGTTGAGTTTTTACTCATAATTCCTTTCTTCAGAGTAAACCGTGAGGAATGGTTTGAAATAAATCATTTTAATAACCAGGATTCGAATCCTTTTTATGTCGCTTTTTAACCTTAAAACACTTGAAAGACAGAAAAGAAAATATATATCGAATTATTGTTATCATATCAATCATGTGAAATGACATAAACTTTAAGCAAATACAAAAGCTACGCATGTAATTGTCTATATGATTTGTAACACACCGTGTCCAATTGTTACTTTGAGAAATAAGATAGGTAACGTAGGATCAAAAAGAGCGGATTTAACAATTTTGGATAACAAAATTTTGATATTTAGAAATTATTTTCAATGAATATATGATATTGGGCGCAAGATTTGTGCTCCCTCATTGTTTTATACACGTTACTATCTCGTTTTATGATTTCGATATCCAAACAAACCTGTAAATGACATGCAGCTTTAGCAAATATATACAAGCGATAACACGATTGTGATTTCTTGCCTACCTAGAAAAAAGACATGTGTATCCCAGTAGAAGGTCCTAGGGAAAACACAAGTTGCACATGCTCACTTAGACTGGCTTCTGTCCCTATTTTTGTTCTGTCATATTTTTCATATGCTAAGTTTTCTTCATTAAGCGCGGAAGTAACCCTAGCAGGTTCTTTCTGTAACATTTTTATTGCCCCTGGCTCCGAACATCAGATAATAATGTGCTATTTTAGAGGCTTAAGATTTTCTTATAAAATGTTTGCAGTACAAGTATTTATAAAAAAAATAACCATGCATCCAGGGAGCCAGGCTAATACGTATTGTGATGTCATAATTATGACTTCATAAACTACTTGCCCGATTTTATAATCAAGAATATCTATAACATTTTTGAAAATAGGCAAAACTACTTTCCATGTCGTTTTCCTAAAGCCTCAGGACGCATTATTACACGGTTTCTCATTACTCGCTTTCCCTTGGTTTTGGAAAACTCCTCGCTTACACAAGCATACATGTAAGATCCTTATAGAATTTATCATTAAAAACCTTTATAATGCGGTCATTTATCATCTTTGATTTCAATATAAGGTACACGTGCATCAAGTTGAACTTTACTGGCTGTCTCAAAGTCTAGTGTTTGTATCAAGAACACGAGCTCTTGTGTGAGTGTTGTCCCTACAAAAGAATAAAGAAACATGATAACGTTGATGGCAGGGGCAAGCTTCTAGATTCGTGTTAACTGTTGTGAAAGTTATAAAGTTTTTCATTAATAAGAAACTGAAATGTTCAGAGAATAGTTGTATTTCAGTGTTAGATTTAACAGCAGCTGTTTACTTGTTCAGAATCGAAATTGTTTATAAGAAAACACAGAGGCTACAACAGCTCAAAGGAGACTTACGTAATCACTTTTGGTAAAATAATATCATGTATTTATAAGGTTGTAGAAAACGTTTTCCTTTAAAAAAATATTGTTTTGTTGTCAGTAAATCCGTCACATGCAATATTTTTATGTTTCAAACCTTTACGAAAGATTCCTTTGTCTTTTTCTGTCAAAACCAGCTGTACTAAAACAGCTTGCAAATATCTCTTATGTCATTTAATATATTGTTAATTATAGACACCATTCTCTAATTATCATATACTAGTAAATTACATCTAATATGGCTCGATTTCATTGCCAGTTAAACAAAGAATAAAGTCAAGCTCTGTATATTCTGAATTAAACAACGGTTGACGCGCGACAAGGTAAAAGAGTAATGTGACGTAAATTATGGCGTCCAGTTGCAGCTTGACGTCCATTTCATTTCTACTAGGACAAAAGAAACCCAGAATTATTTTCGTCAAAATATTTCAATGCGGGTAATCATCTAATTCACTACGGTTCATCGTGATTCAATTCTTTCACATCTGAACTCTAAACCATACGACAAACCGCTCGATTTTAAGTCTTCATTTTTTGTTAATCATATAACAACACAGACAAACATAATTTCGTAAAGATAATAAATAAAAATATAATATTCTAACAATCCAATTCATTTTCCTATTAAACAAAGACGGCTGTAAACAGTAAATTATCATACGACAATTCACTCTTCTGACGTCACAATATTACGTCATAGCGTTAAACGGCATATAGCGGCGCGTTGGAAAAGAAACCAATTGAAAACGAGCAAATATTTAATAAATGCCGTCAAGGATGTACTTTAAAGTTTCTGGTAACGTGTTAGAATCGAAATAATATATCTCATTTAGTGATTTGCTCTTGAATAAATCATTGTTTGTCGTTCAGATACGCTCTCGTGATATAATTCCCTCGCATCTGAACTCCAAACAATGATTTATTCAACGACAAATCACTGGATGAGATATATTATTTCTAAAATAAAGTATAAAAAATGAGCAAACCTGATCTAGGATATGTGCAAATCCATATATCATCTTCTCTTGTATCCATCTTTTCGATTTCCTCTATCTCATTTACAAACATTACAATTCCTTTATAAACCTTTCTCGGAACTTGTGATCGCGGTTTTTCGATATTGTTCTTTTCCATGTTAAACGTCTTACCAAATAAGTCTGCTTGAAAATTAACTACCCATCACCTGTTTTGTGAGATATTGCAACACAAAATTGTTAGATAAAGAAATAGTAACCTATTCACCTGTTTACCTATTTAAGTTCATATACATGTAGGTTGACTAACTTATCTGTAATCAACATGTCTTTACAAAGAGATGTTATTAGCAAGCACCACAAATGAACTCGTGCGTATTTAAGACAGAATAGAGATTACGGAAAGCTGCAATTCATCGCTCAAACTCAGATATGGTTTATACATATGCTTAGCTCGACGCAGTTAATATGATTAAAGAGAAAACACATGTAAATATATTTATAAAAGTGTTATTTAGATAAACTAAAAGTAGCTCCAACAGGAGCACGCCTCCAAATTATGCCAATATTTGAAAACAGGAGCGGATATATTTATGAAAAGTTGACATCACTCAAAAGCGTTATTCTCGTATGCAAAAATGCAATAATTTGTTCATACAATATCAGCTAGATGATAATGATTTAATACGTGATATTCAATACACATTTCTTTCAGAGGTGACTGCGTTTTCATCTTAACATTATGTGTCAATCATCTTGATGGTTAAATAGTCAACATAAGTGTAAAAATCATCAGAAATTATATCCTAACATGCGTGTAACTTGAATTTATGACCACTTATTACCACAGTTAGAGTTTGGTAATATACGTTTATAGTTTGTTATCAACATCAGGTCTATTTGTATGTTTGAGATTGACCTTAGTCAATGTGCATCAAGTATATTTATTAATCATCAATAAAATCTGAGTGTCTGCCTACTGAACAGTTTACACAGTAAATAGTTACCCGCGGATTTCATCCAATGTTGAATTTATAAGGTATTGGAACATTACATTTCCTTAAACCTGAACCATTTAATTTAATTCGGAGGTACAAATTGGCTGAGGATGTTTCGGACCATCTCCTTCATCAGTTAGATTCGTCATTTATTCCACCAGCTGTATTTCTCGGGAATCGCAAAAACAAATTACTTTGCTGTACCATCCTGTCTTCATGTTTCAAGTATCCAGTAAATTGACCATTAGTAATTCATAATTTCTATGAGATACATACTCCCTGTTCCGTTTGATATATACATTTCTGTGTCATGTTTGGATACGATAAATTTCAATATTGGTACATTATATAACACAACCATTCATCATTGATTTGCACCCATAAGAAACGATAAAGCAGTTACTGGCGAATTCAATACCAGGTCACACGCCGTCAAATTTGAGACGACGAATAAATCTCATATTTGCACCATGTACGTCTATAGGAAGCGAAGCAGTTTCTTCCTGGTTTTCTAATACAGTTACAAAACGATATAAGCCGCAAAAGGGAATGAAATGTTTTACCGAACATAGCTTACAGCCAATAACAATAGAGATATCAACATTCCGTTTCCTCAAACATAGAATAGTGTATAAAATGGAGTGAAAGATGTGGATAAAAGGGGTCACCTCTAGCTATAAACCTTGTTCGGAAATTGATAATTGGTAGGATATTTTCTCCTTAGTAACCTTTATATTTTCCAATTCATAAACAGTATGATCTCTTAAGTTTTGTAATGTCATGTTGTATGCGGTAAGAAGTAACTATTGTTCGCCTATGCCTGTTGTGCATGTATGTCCTCGTGTGTTTAAAGCCTTTTTTTTTTGGATCGAAAATAGGATGTTTGCAAGTTTTAGATGTAAATTAGGAACACTACTCTACTGCATGACACAAAAAGTGGATTATTAATATAATGTTAACACTATAAGTTCTAGTAATAATGGTACTGATTAAAATGGTCATTTTGTAAAAGCAGGCTGATATCAATGTAAAGTTTATTCACAATCGATGCGCCGGTGTAACATTAAACATTAAATATTGACCCCGTTGAAAATTGACCCCATGGGTCCTTTTAACGTTGAGAATTAACCCCGCCAACATTTCAACATTAGATTTTGATCAAAATGTCGTTGAAAACCTGTCAGTCGTTAAATTTTGATCAGTAATGGGGTCATTTTTTAACAGTTGTTTAAATTTAAGTTAAACGTCGGAGATCGTCTGTTTTTAGAAGAGAAACACAATGGAAAGAACCAGAAACTATCGCAGGCTCGCTGGATAGCTTCTTTATAAATAATTTCACAAGGCCGAGCCCGGGCTCAAAACCCAACTTCCCCGAGGTAGGCGAGATCATCTATATGTTGGACAGGAACTGTTAACGAAAGTTAACCACAATGATTTTCGACAGGGGTATAGGGTGTGGTCGGACTTTGACAGGCACATCAAGACTTCCACACAGGAAGTATCAAGATATTTATAAGGGATATCTCTGTAAATTATAGTAATATCTCTTTAACACAAAGAGATGTATTTTTACGTTATACAGATATCTCTTTATGCGTCCTAGTGCCAGGTTTGAAATATTTTACCTCAAAATTAGGAGTTACTAAATCCTAATTACGAGATAGCAGAATTAGGACTTAATAACTTCTAATTATGAGATAAAAATATTACAATATCATCATTTTTCTAACCTTTGATCAGTTTTATTTTTTGTATAATATCAAAGTAAATGCACCAACTATTCTTGTAAATACTTATTATATGTCATTTTACGAATGTGTATAATCTTCCTTTTAAGTTCGTTTATAGAATGTACATATATGACTTTTTGATACAGTCACTTATAATTCTGTTTAGAATTACCACATGTTTTAATGGTTTTATATGGTGTGTATAAATTGTAAAATTTGAATGTGGATGAGACTTTAATAAACTATAAATCCACCTGGCACTAGGACGCTCCCATATTAAAGCGATAGCTCTTTTGTGTAATAGGTATATATTGATGACGATTTGCCATAGAAAAATGTGTAACTGGCAGAAGTGGTAAACTTATATTCGAGGAGCTTATGGGGACACGTGACTAATGGAAAGACTCCTGATCAGTTTTTGTAAACAGCAATGTTAAAAAAGCGCATTTGAAAATACACCGACGGCTTTGATGCTGTGTTTCATTGGCTGAGCTAAGTAAACTTTGAACTACATAAAAAGTGCCGCAAAGAAAGATCAGAGACGCCGACGCCGTGTATGAAGCGACGTTCTTTTAACCAAAACGAGCGCCAAAGTGGAAAACGTTTCACGTTCACATTAGCACTTTGGTCTACAAGCACGATGGATGGTCTGGATGAAATAAAGACGTATATACTGTGACTCAATTCCACGACTTTTAAAGGGAAAGGGAAGGCCTATTCATAAAACACGGTGGTGATTATAAACACTTTCCATGCTTTACCTGTTCAAGTGTACTTATAACTGTACAATTGACTGTACCAAACTGATTACATGAATTTGAGGACCGTCTGTATTTTTGCAAAAACTGTTTAATATAAGGCAATTTACATGCAATTAAAATAGCTATTTACATACCTTTAAATGGTCTCCGTGGCTGGTCATCCAATAAGTGGCTTACTGTCCTTTTCCACAATTTATTTCGGTATCAATATTTGCTGGATGACTTTTTGTTAGCAATATTCTCATTCCAGTGCATAATTGCAAGACTGCTTTTCATAGTGTAAGCAGAGTCATGCATTGTCCAAAATCTTTGTTTTGATACATGTTAATAGTGTTATTGAAAGAATCCATGGCATAAAAAATGTATTGAGCATTTCTGTAAAAATGTTGCTTTTAAAGAGTGGCAAGTAGTAGTTGCCGCGAAAAACTTGAAAGAAGTACTTGTTTTGCACTACTATTTTGTGAATTTGTTTTAAAAAATCAGCGCTCGACTATTCGAATCTTTGACACAATGGAATTAACTATTATAATGAAACAAGGGCCATAATTTGTATTAAATTCCAGCACGATTTGTCTAACTTAATTATTTTAATATGTTTGATCACTGGGGTTTCAATCCAATACATAAAGTGGTTACTGAGATATGGTCTTGATGGTACTTGCACGCAAAATGTCAACCAGATTTTTTTAAAGTCGACCAAGGGCCATAATTTGAATTATATTTAAGCAAAAGTTGTCTAACTTAATTATTTTAATAGGGATGATCACTGGGAAGGCTCGTGTGATGTTTCAATCCAATACATCAAGTAGTTACTGAGATATGGCCTTGATAGTAACTTGCACGCAAAACCTCAACCAAGGTGTGACGCAGACGGCGACACAGACGCCATGTCGAGTAGAATAGCTCTCCTTATTCTTCGAATAGTCGAGCAAATAAAACGTATGACTATGAGTATTGAAGTTCTATTTTCTTTCAACTGGTTGTTTTTAATTAATAAAAAGTATCTTCATACGACACTAGAAATGGATGAGCTGAAGGAACACAAATTTAGATACTTCACTGATTACAATAACAGGATTGTAACAGTTAACAGTGTCCAATCGGATATGATATTGTTTTATAAATTGTAGATTTACACATAATTGTATCACTTGTGTATATCTGATTATAATCAGACAAAAAGAAAGTATTTGTTCTCATTCAAGTTTTCATCTTTTGGTGAGCAATTTGGCAAACTATTTGGAAAATATTTCTCTAGTTCACCATACTTAAGTCAAATGAAACATAAAATGACTTCTTCAGAATTTTTCAGATTTTGAAGAAATTGTCCTATTGGGCACCTTTAATGCCCATGCTTTTCCCATGCAATGACTATACATTCCTTTCAGCGGAAAGTAGGACACTTTATGTCTTTAAGCGGTGATAAGTTTTGTGATCTTTACCATCTCACATAGGCGATCTCGCTAGAAAAGGTCAGAGTTAATGGTAACTTGAAGAAGTTTTGGCTGTACGATTTCCACAGTATATAATTCTGAAAGTTTCGGAATATGCGCAATACTATCACTAAGAGGCCGGTACTGGTTCTTCCCAGGAAAGACGGCTTCGCGTGTATCGTGCTATACACCGGACACGTTAAAGAAGCAGACTGTCTATTCGCAAAGAGCTAGACTAAGTTAGCCGGACAGGACTGTATCTAAAAAGGATTTCTCTCTATCTGTTCTATGGGGCTTTATCTCACTCTGTCCCTCTGGTCAGATCGCTCTGTGTCTCTACTAGTAGAGGATGAATTCCGCGTCCTGTGTAGCTACGTTTGCTAAAACATGTAAAGCGCCTATGAATGTGTTTATCATGAAAAGGGCACTAAATAAATATGGTATAATAATGATAATAATAATAATTTCACCGAGTCTTAAACTGTGAATGGTTTGACTTGATCCAACAATAATATATTAGGCATTCATATCAGCTAGTGTTTTATTTTCGGTCATGTAAAGATGGTGTAACGTTATATTTAGACCCGTCGGTAATTTACAATTTAGGGGTCATTTTACAACGTTGAAAATTGACCTCCTGAGTCATTTTAACGTTTCAACACCATTACATGACAGACCCATAAAACATTCTAGCATAAAACCGCTGTCCTTGTCACTTTTCGGGGGTGTTTTAACAGGAGCGAAAACGTGTGTTAACAGAGATTCTTGCGCTCACGTGCTGTTACAACACATTTTTATATATGCGCGTTCCTGGCAAAGCATAAACGTATAACAGTCCCAAAATGGATAATTCAAAAGGAAATGACGTCAACGTGAAAAAAACAACTCAGACATTCCCGCGCATTTCGTGGAAGTTTTATGACGTTGAGGGACAGTGTATTCATTTATTAGTTTTACGCGTTTTATGCTATAATAGCGGCAGCGCATGTTCCTTTCGTGTTTATAACTTCTTCAGAATCCCTCGGGATACGTTGGTACCCTCGCCCACCGAGCTCAGGCACCAACCAATCCGTCGGGATTCTGCAGATGTTATAACACGAAACAAATATGCGTTATCCCTACATAATCAACCAGGTCAGTACTGCGACTCGAACCAAAGGTTGAAATATGATCCGACTGTAGTTGATCAGTTTTCAGACATCCCATCCATACATTACACATATAGTCACCAATTTTACATATAGACGTTAGTAAGCATCTTAAGATGTGTAGCTGGGTTTTAAATTCTATATCCGACCAGTATCTGCAGAGTTATGGCCAATGAATTGGCAAATAATTAGACGTATTATTAGCGTGTGGCGCACTCGAATGTATAACTAAACGTTTATTACTTACAGTCCTGAAAAAAATGAAAAAATGTTAATCTTTGATGATATGGTAATAGGCAAATTGCGTAAGATTATTAGAATCAGTTTTTAACGTTGAAATATGACCTGAGTATAGTTTTCAACGAGGGTCAAATTTTCATGTGCAGATGGATATTAAATAACGGGCGTGAAAATTGATCAGTCATCCGTTGAAAAAAAGACCCATGGGGTCAATTTTCAAAAGGGGCAATATTTAATGTTACACCGGCTTTACTGCTGTTTCAAGGCTACGTGTTATTTAATCACGCGCTTTTTTCCAAATGTGTCTTTCGATATCTGATAGAAAGTTTAAATCTCATGAAAATAGTTAGCACTTAAATATACGTGTTCATTGTATCATGCAGGTATTGCTAAGATTGGCATGCTTCGCTTGATGACTAAGAGTTGCATGATCAAATCGTAGAACATCATGATTAACATGTAATAAGTTTCACAAATGATAAAATCATCGTGCATTTGTGCTCGACTGTCATCTGCAAGTTGTCATGAATTTAAAATATCGTGCTGCTCTAAATTACCATATTAACACGATTACACCATCGGTCACCAGTATAAAAATACTGTTCATGTTTCTGAGTGCTATATTATTTGTAACGCAAGCTTCAGGGAACTGACTAAAACATTTCCTTCTAGCGCAAGTGTTACGGAGCACAATCACCAAAGGTATGTTTTGCTTTGTTTGTTTGTTTGTTGTTGTTTTTTGTTTTTTGTTGTTGTTGTTTTTTTGTTTTGTTTTTTTTTTTTCATTTATATTTAATTTTGTGCCGCTTATATTTCTCAAGAAGGAAATTACCAGGATATATTTCAAACTTGAAGTAGATTTTATCTTAAAAATTCAAACTTCTTATTTGAAAGACACATAATTATATAAATTAAGTGAATATAATTGCTTTCATTGACAAACGCGCAATTAGTGTTGCTTTTTTTAATATATGGAAAGCAACATAACGTAATATTGATAGATATTATTCTTTCTTCATGCAAGTATACTTTATTACATAAGAAATTGATGTCAATTCGTCATTGTGTAAGAAAATATAAATAAAGAGATCAGTAGAAATATGTTTCAATGAAAACGACTTGTGTCTTGAGCAAAATATTTTATACTTGTTATTGCAAAGAACAAATACTTATTTCAGGCAAAAGTACAGGTAACTCAAAATGGACTCAAAGAACAACACGATGTCAAGTGTACTGCCATATAGCTACGAAACAACACCAACCAATGCACAGCAAGCTGAGGAAGACGACAAAATCCTTCTTCCTTTCTTTTTGTTTGAAAGACCAATTTACCTGATAATATGGCCAGTTTTAGTAATTGCGTTGCTGCTTGTAAACATACTAGTTATATCCGTACTTTTGCGAAAGAATATGCGAAATACCACATATATGATACTGGTAGCAATAGCAATATCTGACACGCTTACTGGACTACTCACACTGCCTGGTTACATAAGTGTTTATCAGAATATAGATAACTTCAACTCGACTGCTGAATTTATTGTGTATCTCAAAAACTATCTTATCAATGCGGGATATGCGTCAGAACCAACCAACAACCTGACATCAAACTATTCCAGTGATTTTGAACAGTCACTAAAGAATCAAACGCATTCCCCAATGGCTAATACATCAGAAAATGAACTAAGCGCTACGGGACAAAGCATTCTCAACAGCTATTCTACATTTCTTACGAGAAGTGAGTCAGATGGTGTTTTATTTCTGTACCCAGGTCAATGCAGAGCAATTATGCTCTCCAAATACTTTATCCTAAGAGTTATGCATACAATATCAATTTTCCTGACGGTATTTCTTGCTATTCAGAGGTATATTTCGGTTGCATATCCTCTTAAGGCGGAACGACTGTTTAAAAAGACAACAGTGTTAATGGTATGCGTGATGATTTTCGTTCTGTCTCCAACACTACATATATATCATATTGTTGTAGACATGGCTGACGGAGATGTGTGTGGATGGAAAATTTCAAAGAACTGTGTTGAAGAGTGTGTGTACAACTGGTCTTTATTTTTCTTTCGCCATTTCGTGCCTTGTGTCCTTCTCATAACCCTAACAGGACTCTTTGTAATGAAACTTAGAGAGAATGCTAAAAAATCTGGACGCATCGAAAAATGCGGTAGAACTCCGTCGCGGTCGATCAAGAGCACACCTGAACGAAGGCGTATAACCGTTATAGTGGTAGCCGTCGTTGTAGTTTTTCTCATACCAGAAATACCTTATGGTATCTATCTTTTCCTAGAGTCACTGTCGTTTCACTTTGATAACATAGAATTGGTTGGAAATCTAAAAAAGAAAAGATATATTCACTATAGTTACGAGTTCCTCCTTTTGGTTTCCTTCCATGCGAATTTCTACATCTTTTGTCTCCTGAACAAGCGTTTTAGAAAGAATCTTAAAGAAATTTTCAAATCCCTAACGCACGTTTTTTGGAACCTTTGTCGAGAAAAACGAAAAAAAGTAAGCGTTGAACTGACTTCGTCTGGAAGATGCATGAAAGTTTCAACAAGTGGTGTTACGCAAGCTTCCATTGAAGTCGAAACCGGACAGTTCGAACGGCCCGGAGAAAATTGCTAACTTCCCGTTAAGTGTCTGCCTTACATGTATATTAGGTTACTTTATACATATAACAGGAAAATGTATTAATTTCAGTTATTGCAAGGTAGTAAATAGCTGGTAGTATATATTGTGTTAGTAAAGACGTGCTCTTACTTTTACATCTCTCAATGTTTACTCAGATCATATATACAACATGTCATGTTAGTTTTGCAAATTAACGATTTTATGACAAACTTACATAGTATTTAAGGTGTGCAAAATCGTCTATGTTGCGAATAACAAATTTAAATGCTGTCATGGTTTCCGTCTCAAAATTAAGCAGGTATTTAAGATGACAGAGTAACAGGTTATTGTCGATTCCACTTTATACTATTCTTCTGTGTAAGCACGTTAAAATTAAATAAACATAAGTGATGTTTTATTATTAGCATATTCTAGACAATTTACTATTTAAAATTAAAACTGTATAGTGTGTAGATGATACTGTATATTGTAAGTAAATGTATATTCGTAAAATGTATAAATATACTGTGCACTTCTTAATAAAGGAAATACAAAAGAATGATAATTTTGGATTTGTTTAATGTACATAATCTGTAACATTTTCTACATATTATAGATGATACATGTGCACGCGCAGGCATGCACGCACAGACACACACACGTGCGTCGGGGTTCAATATTAAATAAAATCATTGTGCATTCTAACATGACGGCTCACAAATCTTTAGTATTTTCTTATGCTGTCATATGGGGGTGTCAGGGCTGTTGCACATTTCATTCACTCTCTGTAGAACAAACTAGATCAAATCTGAGTCATCTATTACTTTGCTTGGTTGCATTGTATGTTTCCAGACGGCCTTCTTGTAGCTTTTTTTAAACTGTCACAACAACAGTCTTTAAGTGTCATATGGCGGCCCTAAATGTTTCCCCGAACTAGACCTAAAGTATGTGTTTTTACATTTTGTGGCCCGCTGAAATCATGGAGTCCATTTAATGAACATGTATAATAGAATTCCGCTTAAGCCGGCGCTACAGGGCGTGGGTGGTGTTTCCTTGGTTTTCATGAACAGATTAAATCAAAATAAGTATGATTTTATTGTGTTTGATTGTGTTCTTTGTGTCAAACAAATTAGATGTCATTTAATACGTTCGTATGATAAAAGATAGGTATAACTGAATTCTATGTTGGTGAAATTGGGTTAAATATCTCCCACAGATAAAAGTATTCTACTAATTTCAATTATATTACCAACTGATATAGTGGAAGATGCATTTTATAAAATGAGTGTTTCAGGCATTCAACTACAAAACTAAACTAGGCGTAGTAAGGCGGCATAGTATCGGCAAACATTGACAGGGAGTCGGCAGGATGTATATAGAGGATATTACATGAGTGTCTTTTTATATTGAATTAATAAACGAGTTTAGTAAAATAATAAAATGCGAGGCTTTTATTCAACGAGTTTAATAAATTCAATGTGGAAAGTCAAAAATGTAATATTCTTTTTATCACATGTAAGCTTTTCCTCTCGAAGCATCAAGAATTCTACTTTCTTTTACTATATAAACAAGTCAATTTGCTCAACGTCTCCTATACTATAAACGACGTCGACGTCAAGCTTTATTACACTAGACTGTATTATCATTTTTATGTAATGGCTTTATTACACTCACGCGACGTCAAATATGTAATAAACATAATTAAAAATGCCGTAGTTGTTGAGCTTATCCAAAGTGACGTAACGCTGCAGAACGCAGTCTGTCGTGGCGCTGCCGTCCGTCTATTACGTCATTCCTTTGTTTGTTTTCCAAAGGTTTTGGATTATTTTTTCTATGTTGGTCTGTTCCATATTTTTTTCTCGTCCTATTACTATCAAATACCCATCAACAAGATAAATATTTGGTCGCATGATGGGAGTACACAAACCTATCATATTTTTTTCATTCATATGTAGCCTCTTTCATTTTAAAATTGCACAGTACATCATATTCATAATAGTCGCCATTGCATTTTACCACCTGAAACTAAATGCTGCTTACAATATGCAAGTGCTTTTTATAATCACTTCTGTGATCAAACTAAACTTTAAGGGTACCATAGTTTGATCCACACAAATTTAAGTATTTATCAAAGCCTGTTATCTACAACTGTGTAACATTTTATTTAGACATTGTAGAGAACAATCATTGGTCTTCTGGATAACAGAACCGTTTGATATTCATAAGAACAGTAAAACATCTTTTCAACATTTTTGTTTGCTTTTGTTCAAATACATTAAATAGAGATGGGTCTACCCTAAAAGATTTAAGGGAATAACTTAGAATCGACCGATAGATGGAAGCCAAAATAAAAGCAGTGTTCAAAAGTAAAAAAAAAAACCTAAATAGGACCATTTCCGAACGACTGTTCAGACAGACAAAATATGGCCTTAACTTGTTTCAACTCTTTGTCATCGATATAGAAAATGCACACTTTTCTCGTGACTTACACTTAACAATTATTTTATAAGCAATCCGGAGGCCAAACCAGAAAGTTTAGTTGCATCAAACTTAAGACTGTTTCAATTTCATTCACAAAATTTTACGACTTAAAAGAATCGCTCCTGCAAATATTTAAATTTTGTATTCTTATCTGGAGGTACTAGTTCTCAGCGAGGATAACTTTGTTTACAGAAGATTTGAAGACAATTGTAATATTCGACAGTTAGAAATAACAAAAAACGTTAAAACTGGTATCGCATATTCATAACAACCTATGTAGAATATTGTTATAGTCATCATTTCATTTCATCGTTTTAGGTTGAGAATTAGGCCTTGAGAAACAAAAATGAAACAACACCAAATCATAGACAGAAAGAGTTGTTTAACACGAAAATTGAACAGCATGTAAAACATGTATATTACTTTACGAAACAAGTGTCAATATACTGATATAAACATTGAATTTCAGAAAAGGACTGCCTAAAGAGGCCCCACTTCCGGACAGTCAAACGCCTTTAAAAACTCACCATTTTCAAAGAACTGTTACACATGTTCGTTTTGATGCATTTGCAATAGCGTGCGAGTGGTGAAATTTTACATAACAAGATGGAACACAGTTTTCAGCATTTGTTTATCTTTATTTCTTTACAAATAGCATTCATTTTCAAAGGGAGACAACTTTTTCTCGACGAATACTTAAAATATTCGGAAAAAGTTGTCTCCCTTTGAAAATAAATGCCATATGTACTTAAAATGTTCGGAAAAAAATGTCTCCCTTTGTTCAATTTTCATGTCAAACAACTCTTTCTTTCTAGGATTTGGTGTTGTTTGATTTTGTTTCTCAAGGTCTAATTCTCAAACTTAAAAGTATTTTCAGACATTTTACTGACTGTTCAATGAATATTCGCTGTAGAGAAAAGGGCGGGAGTGTTGGGGGAAGTGGCAAAAGGCAAAGATGAATATTCAAAAGGGGAAGTCACGCCCCAAAAACGCAGTCTCTCTAGACCTCAAAACACAGTAGAGTTAACACAGACACACACAAGACCAACACGTGTGTGCACACAATGACAAAAGGATAGCTCAAGCCAATATATGATGGGTACCTAACCTAACGCATGAGCCAAATACATTCATATATAATCACGCTAAAGTATTCGATGTTAAACAGATTGTAAGATACCTTATTCTTGCAAACAATGTAAGCGGGTAACTACAGAAACACCATCTAAATTAAAAAATATTTTCTGCGGGGGCCTCTCATTTAAGATTATATCCAAGCTATCCTTTATAACAAATATATCGTGCTTTGAGTACTTTCATGAGTGGAAAACTATTGATGGTAAAGTCTGAACGGGTTTGTTTGAAATCTAAAAAAGAATTTCTTTCAGTTTAAAATTTTTGGTATGGGTTGCCTAAGATAATACTAAAGAGCACATGAATCTCTTTCACTCAGAGTTTTAGACTCTTGATTATTCTTTGATTTTGAATTTACTAGAAGTATTGAAAGCAGACTTGCACTATTCTATTGAATTTTTTTGTGGAGACTTAAGTTTGCTTTAGATATTTCATATGGTCATTTGTAAATATCAAATATTTTGTTTCCATATGGAGACGAAGAAAAGTATACATATTTAATAACTCGGCGCACTAAGCTATCATTGAAAAAATTCTGAAAGTCGAATTTGAAATGTTTATGTACCAACACTTAATTAACATCTTATTTTGTTAATACTCGTATATCCTTGATCATAGTTCGTAACTTAGAAATAAACGATGACACTAACAAATCGATTCGATACAGGTGTAAAACATACAGGTATAAAAAAAACAGCTGTAAAAAAGTACAGTTGAAAGTTTCAACTGTAAAATTGTCATGTCTCAAAATTACAGCTGGGGGTGCATGAGTACTGTCAAGAGCTGAGTGGGCCATCTTAAATGCATTTTGGCGGGATATAACTGAAATTCATACAGACACCACATCGTCTAAAATATTGGAATTTTAACAATTAGGGAGTAAGTGCAAGTGTTTAAATATCTAATACAGTTGTAAAAAGACATTTTTTAAGCAAAGCATTAACTATTTACATTATATTTGAAGCTGATAAGTTTAAAAAAATAGTTACAAGATTGTCATATGTTTTCGTTACAAAGAAAGTTTAATAAACAAGATATGATGCATAGTTACTACCGTAACTTTGTATCCTACTCTTGAATTTTGCACTTACTATACTGTTACATAATGTTAATACTGTAAGTTCTAGTAATAATGGTAATGATTAAAATGGTCATTTTGTGAAAACAGGCTGGTATCAATGTAAACTTTATTCACAATCGATGCGCCGGTGTAACATTAAATATTGACCCCGTTGAAAACTGACCCCATGGGTCCTTTTTTAACGTTGAGAATTAACCCAGCCAACATTTCAACATTAAATTTTGATCAAAATGTCGTTAAAAGCCTATCAGTCGTTAAATTTTTATCAGTAATGGGGTTTTAACAGTTATTTAAATTTAAGTTAAACGTCGGAGATTGTCTGTTTTTAGAAGAGAAACACAATGGAAAGAACCAGAAACTATCGCAGGCTCGCTGGGTAGCTTCTTTATAAATAATTTCACAAGGCCGAGCCCGGGCTCAAACCGCTAACTTCCCCGAGGTAGGCTAGATCATCTATATGTTGAAAAGGAACTGTTAACGAAAGTTAACCACAATGATTTTAGACAGGTAGATAGGGCGTGGTCGGACTTCGGCCGGCACGTCAAGACTTCCACACAGGAAGTATCAAGATTTTTATAAGGGATATCTCTGTAAATTATAGTGATATCTCTTTAACACAAAGAGATGTATTTTTATCTTATACAGATATCTCTTTATGCGTCTTAGTGCCAGGTTTGAAATATCTTATCTCATAATTAGGAGTTACTAAATCCTAATTACGAGATAATAGAATTAGGACTTAATAACTTCTAATTATGAGATAAAGTCCTAATTCTATTATCTCATAATTAGGATTTAGTAACTCCTAATTATGAGATAAAATATTTCAAACCTGGCACTAGGACGCATAAAGGGATATCTGTATAAGATAAAAATACATCTCTTTGTGTTAAAGAGATATCACTTAATAACTTCTAATTATGAGATAAGGGGCCTCCGTGGCCGAGTGGTTAAGGTCGCTGACTTCAAATCACTTGCCCCTCATCGATGTGGGTCCGAGCCTCACTCGGAGCGTTGAATTCTTCATGTGAGGAGCCATCCAGCTGGCTTACGGAAGGTCGGTGGTTCTACCAAGGTGCCCGCTCGTGATGCAATAATGCACGGAGGGGCACCTGGGGTCTTCCTCCACCATTAAAGCTGGAAAGTCGCCATATGACCTATTATGTGTCGGTGCGACGTTAAATTCAAAAAAAAAATATGAGATAAAAATATTACAATATCACCATTTTTCTAACCTTTGATCAGTTTTATTTTTTGTATAATATCAAAGTAAATGCACCAACTGTTCTTGTAAATACTTATTATATGACATTTTACGAATGTGTAAAATCTTCCTTTTAAGTTCGTTTATAGAATGTACATATATGGCTTTTAGATACAGTCACTTATAATTCTCTTTAGAATTACCACATATTGTAATGTTTTTTATGGTGTATATAAATTGTAAAATTTGAATTGGGATGAGACTTTAATAGACTATAAATCCACCTGGCACTTGGACGCTTTCATATTAAAGCGATAGCTCTTTTGTGCAATAGATATCTATTTTAGACGGTTTGCCATAGCAAAATGTGTAACTGGCAGAAGTGGTAAACTTATACTCGAGAAGCTTATGGGGGACACGTGACTAATGGATAGACGCCTGATCAGTTTTTGTAAACAGCAAAGTAAAAAAAGCGCGTTTGAAAATACACCGGCGGCTTTGATGCTGTGTTTCATTGGCTGAGCTAAGAAAAGTTTGAACTACATAAAAGATGCCGCAAAGAAAGATCAGAGACGCCGACGCCGCGTATGAAGCGACGTTCTTTTAACCAAAATGAGCGCCAAAGTGAAAAACGTTTCACGTTCACATTAGCACTTTGGTCTACAAGCACGATGGATGGTCTTCCAATAAGTGTCTTACTGTCCTTTTCCACAATTTATTTCGGTATCAGTATTTGCTAGATGACTTTTTGTTAGCAATATTCTCATTCCAGTGCATAATTGCAAGACTGCTTTTCATAGTGTAAGCAGAGTCATGCATTGTCCAAATTCTTTTGTTTTGATACATGTTAATAGTGTTATTGAAAGAATCCATGGCATAAAAAATGTATTGAGCATTTCTGTAAAAATGTTGCTTTTAAAGAGTGGCAAGTAGTAGTTGCCGCGAAAAACTTGAAAGAAGTACTTGTTTTGCAATACTATTTTGAGAATTTGATTTACAAAATCAGCGCTCGACTATTCGAATCTTTGACACAATGGAATTAACTATTATAATAAAACAAGGGCCATAATTTGTATAAAATTCCAGCACGAGTTGTCTTACTTTATTATTTTAATATGTTTGATCACTACTGGGGTTTCAATCCAATACATCACGTTGAAAATTGATCAGTCATCCGTTGAAAAAGGACCCTTTGGGTCAATTTTCAAAAGGAGCAATATTTAATGTTACACTGGCTTTACTGCAGTTTCAAGGCTACGTGTTATTTAATCACGCGCTTTTTCCAAATGTGTCTTTTGATATCTGATAGAAAGTTTAAATCTCATGAAAATAGTTAGCACTTAAATATACGTGTTCATCGTATCATGCAGTTATTGTTAAGATTGGCATGCTTCGCTTGATGACTAAGAGTTGTATGATCAAATCATAGAACATCATGATTAACATGTAATAAGTTTCACAAATGATAAAATCATCGTGCATTTGTGCTCGACTGTCATCGGCAAGTTGTCATGAATTTAAAATATCGTGCTGCTCTAAATTACCATATTAACACGATTACACCATCGGTCACCAGTATAAAAATACTGTTCATGTTTCTGAGTGCTATATTATTTGTAACGCAAGCTTCAGTGAACTGACTAAAACACTTCTTTCTAGCGCAAGTGTTACTGAGCTCAACCACCAAAGGTAGGTTTGCTTTATTTGTTTTTTTTTTTTATTTATATCTATGTTTGTACTGCCAATATTTCTCAAGAAGGAAATTACCAGGAAAATGTGGTAGATTTTATTTTAAAAATTCAAACTGCTGATTTTAAAAGCACATAATTATATGAACTAAGTGTAATAAACCGCTTTCATTGACAAACGCGCAATTGGTGTTGCTTTTTAGAATATAATTATGATAAGCAACATAACATGCAATCAGTATTGATTAAGCAAATATCTATTAGATAATATTGATAGATATATTCTTTCTTGTAAATATGCTTTATTGCATCAGAAATGGATGTTAATTTGTCATTCTGTAAGTTACTATGAATAAGGAGTTCGATAGAAATATCTTAGTCTAGGAGAATATAGGCAATGACCATCTTTTTCTTCAAATATTCAATTTGATTCACTCACACCCTTAAACGTTTTACTTTTTACCGAACCTTTAAATATACATATTAAGTATTATTTTGAAAGAAAACGCACTACGTCTATCAACTAATAGAACTTATTATGCATCTTAAAATATCTGGTTTCACATTAAAGGTACCGCACATCGAATTATTACAGTTAATCTTTAATAAAAAAAAAAAAAATATGCGAATTTCTATACATTAGTCATTTGGTGGTTATTTAATTCATACATGTACTACAATGAAATAATCGGGTTCACTTAAGAAGATGCTTAACTTACACAACCCTACAAATTAGAAATATTAATAAACTCAATAATTAGTTTACGACAGTATAAGATATCAAAAGTAAGTAGAACTTTGAAAACAACTTCTGTCTCAAGCAAAATATTTGATGCTTGTTATGTAAAGAAACAAAATATTTATTTCAGGCAAAAGTACAGGTTAATCAAGATGGATTCAAGGAATACTGGCGTTAATACGATGTCAAATACATTGCCATATAGCAATGAAACAACACCAACCAATGCTCAGCGAGCTGAGGAAGACGAACTAATCATTTTCCCTTTCTATTCGTTTGAAAGACAAATGCACGCGATAATATGGCCAGTTTTAGTACTTGCTTTGCTGCTTGTAAATGTACTGGTTATATCCGTACTTCTACGAAAGAATATGCGAAATACCACCTACATGATATTGGTAGCCATAGCAATATCTGACACGCTTACTGGACTTCTCACACTGCCTGGTTACATAAGCGTTTATCAGAACATAGATAACTTCATTTCGACCTCTGACTTTATTGTGTTTCTTGAACACTATCTAATCTACTCGGGATATGAGTCAAAACCACCTGACAACCTGGCATCAAACTATTCCAATGGTTTTGAACAGTCACTAAAGAATCAAACGCATTCCCCAATGGCAAATACATCAGAGCACAAGCTAAGCGCCGCGGGACAAACCATTCTCAACAGCTATGCTACATTTTTAAAGAGAAGCGAGTCGGATGGTGTTTTATTTCTGTACCAAGTTCAATGCAGAGCAATTATGCTTTCCAAATACTTTATCCTAAGAGTTATGCATACAATATCAATTTTTCTGACGGTATTTCTTGCTATTCAGAGGTATATTTCAGTTGCCTATCCTCTTAAGGCGGAACGACTATTTAAAAAGACAACAGTGCTAATAGTATGTGTGCTAATTTTCATTCTGTCTCCAATTCTACATATACATCATATTGTTGTAGATATGGCTGACGGAGGTGTGTGTGGATGGAAATTTTCAAAGGACTCTGTTGGAGATGGTGTGTACATTTGGTCTTTATTTTTCTTTCGCCATTTTGTGCCTTGTGTCCTTCTCATAACCCTAACAGGACTCTTTGTAAAGAACCTTAAAGTGAATGAGAGAAAATCTGGGCGCATCGAAAAATGCAATAGAACTCCTTCGAGGTCAATCAAGAGCACACCTGAACGAAGGCGTATAACCGTTATAGTGGTAGCCGTCGTTGTAGTTTTTCTCATACCAGAAATACCTTATGGAATCTATCTTTTCCTAGAGTCACTGTCGTTTCATTTTGATAACATAGAATTGGTTGGAAATCTGAAAACGAAAAGATATATTCATTATTGTTACGAGTTTCTCCTTTTAGTTTCCTTCCACGCGAATTTCTATATCTTCTGTCTCCTGAACAAGTGTTTTAGAAAGAATCTTAAAGAAATTTTCAAATCCCTAACGCACGTCTTTGGGAACCTTTTCGAGAAAAACGAAGAAAAGTAAGCATTGAACTGACTTCATCTGGAAGATGTATGAAAGTTTCAACAAGTGGTGTTACGCAATCTGCCATTGAAGTCGAAATCGGACAGTTCGAACGGCCCGGAGGAAATTGCTAACTTCCCGTTCTGCGTCTTCCTTACATGTATATTAGGTTACTTTAGACATATAACAGGAGAATGTATTAATTTCAATTATTACATTTGCTTGCAATGGTAGTAAATAGCTGGTAGTATATATTGTGTTAGTAAAGACGTGTCTTTACTTTTACATCTCTCAATGTTTACTCAGATCATATATACAACATGTCATGTTATGTTTGCAAATTAACGACTTTATAGACAAACTTACATAGTATTTAAGGTGTGCAAAATCGTCTATGTTGCGAAGAACAAATTTAAGTGCTGTCATAGTTTCCTTCTCAAAATTAAGAAGATATTTAACATGACAGAGTAACAGATTATTGTCGGTTCCACTTTATACTATTCTTCTGTGTAAGTTCGTTAAAATGAAATAAACATAGGTGATGTTTTATTATTAGCATATTCTAGACAATTTACTATTCAAAATTAAAACTGTATAGTGTGTAGATGATACTGTGTATTGTAAGTAAATGTATATTCGTAAAATTTATAAATATATTGTGCACTTCTTAATAAAGGAAATACAAAAATTTGATAATTTTGGATTTATTTATTGTACATAATCTGTAACATTTTCATCATATTATGATGATACATGTGCGCGCGCAGGCATGCACGGACAGACACTAACATGACGGCTCACAAATCTTTAGTATTTTCTTATGCTGTCATATGGGGCCGTCAAGGGTGTTGCACATTTCTTTCACTCTCTCTAGAACAAACTAGGTCAAATCTGAGTCATCTATTACTTTGCTTGATTGCATTGTATGTTTCCAGACGGCCTTCTTGTAGATTTTTTTAAACTGTCACAACAACAGCCTTTAAGTGTCATATGGCGGCCCTAAATGCTTCCCCGAACTAGACCTGTGTGTTTTTACATTTTCTGGCCCGCTGAAATCATGGAGTCCATTTAATGAACATGTATAATAGAATTCCGTTTAAGCCGGCGCTTCAGGGCGTGGGTGGTGTTTCCTTGATTTTATTTTGTTTGATTGTGTTCTTTGTGTCAGACAAATTAGATGTCATTTAATACGTTCGTATGATAAAAGATAGGTATAACTGAATTCTGAAGTGGAAAAAAGCAAGGATGAATATTCAAAAAGGGAAGTCAAGTCCCAAAAAACGCAGTCTCTCTAGACCTCAAACCACAGTAGAGTTAACACAGACACACACAAGAACAACACGTGTGTGCACACAATGACAAAAAAGGAGAGCTCAAGCCAATATATGATGGGTACCTAACCTAAAGCATTAGCCAAATACATTCATATATAATCACGCAATAGCGATCCTATTCTGTCATTCATTTCCCATGAACACCGAAAAAAAACAACATACAGTTGAACTTCGTTCGCTCTAACTCGACGGGACCAGCAAAATTCGTGCGTGTTATTGGTAGTTTGAGCCATCGAACAGAACGCACTATAAACGGATTTTGCCGGGACCTGACGATGAGTTCGAGCGAATGGTGGTGTTCGAAGTATCCGAGTGCGAGCGAACAAAGTTTGACTGTATTTTATTTCTTAAATGTTTATGGAATGTGCTAAAGTATCCGATGTTAAACAAATTGTAAGATACCTTTATTGTTGCAAACAATGTAAGCGGGTAACTATAGGAACACCATCTAAATTAAAAAGTATTTACTGCGGGGACCTCTTATTTAAGATTTACCCAGGCTATCCTTTATTACAAATATAACGTGCTTTGAGTACTTTCGTGAGTGGAAAAATATTGATGGTAAAGACGTTACGGGTTGGTTTAAAATCTAAAAAAGAACTTCTTTTAGCTTAAAATTGTGGTATGGGTTGGCTAATATCATAATAAAGAGCATATGAATCTCTTTCACTCAGAGTTTTAGACTCTTGATTATTCTTTGATTTTGAATTTACTAGAAATATTGAAAGCAGACTTACACTATGTTCTGTTGAATTTATTGATGGAGACTTAAATTTGCTTTAGATATTTCAGATGGTCAATTGTAAATATCAAATATTTTTGTTTTCATATGGAAACGAAGAAAAGTATACATATTTAATAACTCGGTGCACTAAACTATCATTGAAAAAATATCTGAAATGTTTATGTACCAACACTTAATTAACATCTTATTTTGTTAATACCCTTGATCAGAGTTCGTAATTTAGAAATAAAAGATGACACTAACAATTGTAAACAGATGTAATCGAATCGATACAGGTGTAAAGCAGGTCTCAAAAATATAGCTGTAAAAAGGTAGTAACAGTTGAAAGTTACAGCTGTAAAATTGTAATGTCTCAAAAATACAGCTGGGGGTGGGGAGACATGAGTACTGTCAAGAGCTGTGTGGGCCATCTTTAATGCAGTTTAGCGGGATATAACTGAAATTCACACAGACACCACATCGTCTAAAATATTGGAATTTTAACCATTAGGGAGTAAGTGCAAGTGTTTAATTATCTAACAGAGTTGTAAAAATCACGTATTAGCAATGCATTAACTATTTACATTATATTTGAAGCTGGTAAGTTTTAAAGAAATATCTATAAGATTGTCATATGTTTTCGTGACAAAGAAAGTTTAATAAACAAGATATGGTGCATAGTTTTTACAGTTACTTCGTATCCTACTCTTGAATGTTGCACTTACTATACTGTTACCATATTTTATATATTTAGATCATGTATTTTGTCATTTTTATAACAATTGCTATCCTTTCTAGAGAACTACAATTCCTCCTAAAACATTTTGTACCTCTGTTTTCGTCCCTTAGACTAATGCTCTCTTTTCACCACCTGTAATATCGTTTCAAAGAGTACCAAAATAAATCACACAGTGCTTCACAGCAAGGTCAGAATATACCCATACCTTCAAAAGAACGGCAAATTTATAAAACAGTCCATGCGTTAACGCAAAGCTAAAACAACGACAGTTAACATTGTTGCATCGCGGCTACACTTTAACCACCTCGTAGTACAAACACGTAACACTTATATTTTCATTGCATTTACCTGTAAGTTTATAAACACGATCTACATTTCGTCTAAACACAACTTTTCATCAGTTCGTTGCGGCACTCTTTAAACCGGAAGCAAACAACGTCGACTAACGAACCTTAGTTACCAATTGACAAGTGTTCAAGCATCTACCATATGTGTAAAGTGAAAACGTCGTTTTAGTTTGAATGATTAGTAATACCTGTAAACCCTTTAAGTATGATTGGTGATACGATAATACCAGTGACCAAAAACATTGATTTACAACAACGATGGTATCATGTAAAACTAATTAAAATGTGTAATTTGTTTGAACTTTGTTAACCACATTTGCATATTTTTGTACTTATTTGGTCATATATGTATCGGAAAAGGCCCCAGACCCCCGTAGCAATTTGGGACTGCATATAGATTCTGGTATAGCTCGGTTCCTGAAAGAATTGGCCTCTCTACCTATTTAGCCTACTGGCCGGGCCATACGATTCAAGTTTGTAAGGCATATGATTAAGTGACAAAACTCGCTATCTTATGGCACTAATTTTATTGTAAGCAAGAAAATCATGATTATAAACAAAAGAATAAGACAAAGACATTATCATAGTCTTGAGTAAACTAGTCGTAGTGTCGTATTTAATTTAATGGATCCGACTGCGAAATAATTTATATTTAATCACCGCGTCTAAATATTCAATTGTGTAGTGTTTTAATGCATATTAAAGTGGTTCATTTAATAGTATGTCAGTATTCTGTTTTATAAACAGGCACCTGAACTCATTATGTGTTTACTTTTATGACTTTTTACTTCTTTAGCTAAGGCCTCCAAACAACTATTACATTTTGCCTCTTGTCGTTTTTAAGTTCATAGTAGTTCTTATTTTAAATATGTAGCGTATACCCAAAACTTCCCAGGGAGTGTAGATATTTTTATAAGTGGAAATTTTACGGAAGGGCGGTGGTTTTACGCAGGAGCCCGGCAGTGATGAAATAATCCCCGGACGGGAATCTGTTGTCTTCCGCTACCAACAAAAGCTTGGAAATTGACATCTCACCTACAATTATGTCGATGTGATGTTTAGCCCAACAAAGCAAACAAATAAACATTCGAATTTATGCTGTAAGGACCTACCCCCCTCGGTAGTTGCACATCAACATCTCCCTCGATAAAGCATGCAAATACAAGTGGCTGTTGCGATTAACACGAGATGCGTTGATATAAATACCTTGCATGCGTCGATATTGTATATATAAATAGAAACGTCTTGTCTGTGAGAGTCGCCTTTCAAGGTTTTATGGTTGAGAAGAAGATACTGACTGAAAACAGACGCCTGTATTCATAACCTTCGGAGCGCAAATGGCAACGGCTTTGGCCAATGGAAATCCCGGCTTAAGACTAGGTTCTGTGATACGCCCAAATCAATATTTCACAATAATAATGATAAAAGTGCATTACATTACATACTCAAGTACTACACGACGGCTGAAAGGAAAAGACCCATACTTACACATAATATACGTTATGAGATAACATATTGACAAAAAGCTGGAGCATTACACGCTGAGCGTAGTGATATACGCAGAAGAAATTTGTAACGCTAATAATATATGGTACATACACAATATAATGTTAGAAATGACATGAAATACCCGACTTGCATCAGGCTTCAAGTTATTTCGCATAAATATTAATCCTCAGTCATAACAATGATACATTAACAAATGGCTAAGCCCTAAAACGTTGAAGTCGTCCCAAAGGTGTGGTCCGCCATTTTTAAATACTATGAATGGGACAAGGCAGTATCGTCAGAATGTTCCAATACGTCTGCCATTATGTGGCGAGAATCTCTTCCTGTACCTGTCCGAGGTTAATTAAGATATTCGCTAAAAGAAACATCTGTATCCTGGATTAATTCTCACAAGTGTTACGTATCCTTATGTAGAGTACTCTTTTACAAGGAGAAATGTCAACCATGATGACATTCTTATCTTAAGATGAATTTGTGTAAGAAACAATTCACTTATAGAAAAAAATGTATGACCTTTAACCTTTTAAAACTGATATCAGTCCTTGTATTATAATTATGTTATATTACACCAGTTCAATAGTTACTTGTATGCTAAACGTTTATTTGTATCATAATATCATGACTTTCATTCTGAAAAGGAGAATTCTATTACAATACTATAAATAAGCCTTCTGAATGCCTTCCTCAAACCCTTGTGGATTTAACCATCCATCTAAGGGCAGTCATATTTGCGGTATCAAATTCAAAACAGAAATATTGATCTTTGCCTAGGTAATTTGTACAGTTTCAAACACGGATATGGCAAGGTAATAATAGATCACTTTATATCTGATGTGTACATATTTATTTTACAAATAGCACTGTTTATGCAATTAACCGGAGAAACAGTCAATCCATTTTTCGTATTCTTCGTTTGTATTCAAAAATTTTACTCGAATGTGAATTTCAGTATCGCCAAAGAAGTAATATATCTTCATTTTTTTGTCCGAAATATTTGACGAATCCGGACATTTTATATCAAGACGCCCCAATTCTTGACATTCTGGCTCTGTGGTATATTTTACATGCCGATTTGTTGAACTGAAAAGTTTGATCGCAACGAATTTTTGCTCAGCATAAGCTGCTCCTGCATCTTTTTCGAAGAACTTGTACTTGGGAATTTCCTCGTCGATTTCAATTAATTTTTGGAAGATATCTTTACAGAGATCTTGTCCGCCGACAATAATTTTTTTAGCTGGATCATGGTGTTCTTCGAAAAAGGACAATGATTCCCATCCAATTGTATATCTTGCTACCCTTGTTTGCACTATATCTTGAAGATGACCAAAGCGCGCAGCTCCTTTAAGAACAGCTAGACCTGCCTCTGGAGGAATCATTAATCGCTTATTTGCAAATTTGTTTTCAAATGCTTCTTTCACTAGTTCACATTCTCCAAAGCCACCGACAAGGAGTATAACATCAACATCTTGTACTGTCGGTTCCGCAAACATCTTTCCGATATGACAGATTAGCATATTCAGAGGAGTTTCAAACAGGGCTTTTGCAGCAGCCTTTTCAATTCTTAGTTTGTCTCCAGTCCATGTGATCTTTGTCTTACTGTGTGATTTTGCAACTTTGTCCTGCATCTTTACACCATCCGACTCGCCTAACTCACGTAAACTAGCTGGAATTTTGAAAGTCATTTTCCCATCAATGGCTCTTGTTATCGTTCTTTTTTTGGTCTCAAAATCCCTAAGAAGGTCAAAGTAATCAATCATTTGTTCTCGCTTGAACTTTTCGATAGCTTCTGGTCCTATCATATCAGAAAGCATTTTCAAATAGGCTTTGTCTACTTCATTTCCGCCCCATGCTCCTCCACTTGCTTTATGGAGTTCTTTCAGACTACCATCAGCCATTTTTTGGTGGACAGTAATATCGGCCGTTCCGCCTGCAAAGGGCAGGTAATAGAATTAAATATGATATACCCAATGAACAACTATCAATACCGTAATCCGTAATTGTTTTTTCAACAACAATCGTTTTTGTATGTTACACATTTTTAAAACACAAATCACCAAAAACGTCCTTACGCCCAACACAATAATTATGCTGTATTTTGTTTCAGTTTCATGTATAGATGTGTACGTCTTGATTTATCAGTTACAGATAGTTTTAAAGACTTACCTCCTAAATCTACCACCATATATTTAGCAAGTGGTTCCGAAAGATTGCTGAGTTTGTCGTCTGTTAAGACTTGACACCATACAGATGCTGCCTCTGGTTCAAGTGCAAATAGTATCTGATCGTTAGGAATGTTTGCCTGTTGTAACGAGCAAATTTATGAAAGTGATAATTTTAGATATCTGAATAAGCAAACTGCGGTTTTACAGGTATTACAGATATTCACATGTAAGTCATTTTTACAAATAGGCAACATGCATGATTAATCAAATTATTTAATTATAAAATTTGTTGTGAACATTATACTGATACAAACTATAAAAGGTTCAGTATAAAGGGAAAATAATTAAAATCGAAAATAATGCTACCGCTATAGATAGTCATTTGTGTATGCAACGCAACTAACCTTATTGGCAGCCCTCCTCATGAACTGCTTCGCCTTTTGGTCCCAAATTGCTGGAACAGTAATCACATACTGTATGTCAGTTTCGAGGATTCCTGTTGTCCTTGATTGTATAGTTTTCCAAAGATGATTCTTCAGAAAACTAATTGAATGCGAAAAAATATCTATAGCTGGCATTTTCTTGCCCGAAATGTCTTCTGCAGGTGTGTCAAATTGCAAATTCTTGAAAAAGGCAAAACAATTCAAAAGTGACGAACTGAAGAGCAAAGAAGTTAAAAATTAATCTGAATTAAAATACGGTGACAGAAGTTTCCGACATGCTGCACCAAGACTGTGGAATGCTCTACCTAATGACATAAGAAACAATGGAACACTCTTATCATTCAAAAAATCATTAAAAACACATTTATTTGTAAAATACTATGGACAGTAACCATGCACATGCATGTGATAGTCCGACTGTGAATTTGTCAGCTTATCAATCTAAATTCTTTTCTTAATCTCGTTATGAATCGTATTTTAAACACTTCAGTGTTGTTTTCTGCGTAAACTGTTTCAGATGTAATTTGTGTTTAACCAGACAAACTGTGTTATTCGTAGTCATATGCATAGATATATTGCAAGTGTGATATTGTTTAACTTTCATGTAGTAAACTGTGTTTAGCATTTAATCATTTTAACTATTATTTAATGTTTTAAACACGTATCTTATCCGTATCATTGTTTTATTTTTGTAATTATCTATTGTGCATGTATGTTCATTCTATTGTTAAGCACTTTTGAACGTATATTCTTTTGTATGAAAAGAGTGCTATACAAATATGGTATAGTAATAATAATAATAATTATGACTGCGTAAATAAGAATCATTTACAGTACGATAATCTATCTAATACTACGATTCTCCTAGATACTAAGCTTTTCTAAATGAAGGAAAAGAATAAAATACATATCGACACCTAATAGTAACGCCATAAACAGAGATATAATCTTGATCCGTTCGGAAGCTGTTGTGATTTGACAGCATACTGCGCTACAAGAGAAAATGCATTTCAGTACGTAGGTATAGTGGACGCAACTTGACCCCGATGGTTGACCTTTGTATTATAATACATAATGAGGTACAACCTATTAGTAAAAAGGTGTGTACGTAAAACACTTAATCTCTTTGCATTTAAAAAACACAAGCTGCACGAGAAAATGGAAATATAAATTTATGTAAATATGAATTAGTGCATTGGAAAGTTAAAAAAACTGTATACTGTATACAAACTAATACCATATAATATATACAGCTACCCTAAGCACCCCCTTATTTCTACAATGAAATAATCGATATGAATAATCAGCCTAAGGTAAACCATCGCGGTCAAGTTGCGACTACTATATCTCTTTTGTATATGTTTTGGAAACCTTTATACATAATAATTGGCGTCTGCTAAAATATTTCAATACATAATTTGTTGGTCACCATTTGAAAAACAAAAGATATGTGCAGATTGACATGTTCACCTTTAATACAGTATATCCTAAATATAGGATTTGTGTCTATATTTGCATATACGTGTGAATAACCAAAACTAACCAAAATGAAATAGGATGTGATTTGGCAACTTATGTAGTTGATAAGTGATCATTTTAATTTTAAAAATATTTATCGTTTGTATTCAACTTCTAGCTTCAAATCTTTTTATCGTATGAAAATGCTACAAACAGTGACAACGAGAACTAAATTGATCAATAATTAAAAGCGCTACATTTTAAGCATTTTAAGTCTAATACGATTTTATAAAGAATGAATTTTAATGCAACGTCGCAAAATTTAACATCAAAACAAAAGGGTCAGAGTGAACCTAAGTCGCTCATCTGACCTTGAATATCTGACCTTGAAAATACGTATGAGACACTGAAGTATGAATGGTAACATCTGTGTAGCATACAAAAGCATAAATCATAACAAGTGTCAAATTGAAAAAGGACCTTAAAATGATTCCACATTACAAGTTTGATGGAGATCGGTTTATGAGAATAATTCGTTGAAAGCTTCTTTTCTATTTTAGCTCTAATGGCTCTTTAAAGGTGCCAAGAGTCCCTAACGGAAACGAAAACAAAATGGGAGAGGGCCTTACAGTGATGCTACAGACCAAATTTGATGAATTCATATCCATCAAGTGGTTCATGAGAAGAACTGTTTAACGATTTTTTTCTTGTTTTTATCTCGCGGTCCTTCCAAATGACCAAGTTTCCTCATTACAATAAATTTGAGATAGGATCTTACATTGATGCAACAGACCAAGTTTGATGAAGATCCTTCAAGTGGTCCAAGAGAAGAAGTTGTTCAAATGTTGTGTTTTTATTTCTAGTTTTAGCTATAGCGACCTATAAAAGGTGCCAAGTGCCACTATTTGAATAAACTTCTGAGTTGACCTTGTCATGATGCTACAGACCAAGTTTGATGTAATTCTGACCTGGGATTTCAGAGGAGAAGACGCCGGACCATCAGCCTATACTAAAAATAGCTAAACCTGAATCCTTGTCGAGCCAAAAAGAGCAGATAATACAATAAGTTATGTTTCAAAGTCCTGATAATTTTTCTTATTAGTAGCAATCTTGAAATTTCGTTCTGCAGCTGCATATGCGTTTTGTAAAAAGGGGCGTTTATACAGGGACACAATGTGATTGTTTGACATTTTGTGGAAGAATTAAGCTATAAACGACCATGTCATAAGTCATTTTTAATATCATGTTTGGAAATTAGGAGGGGTGCATTTATTTAGGATGAGGCATTAATACCGGTATATACGGTAGAACAGTTACATCTAGCCAACATGAAAGAAATGACAAATGACAGGAAGCGTTTATTACAGGGAGTGGTATTTATACTGTTGTATAGGTACATGTTTATCCTGACAATATGTGCAAGTTCATTTCATAGCAATGCACTGTTTGTTTAGGTCCCTTAAAAACTGCGGAAGGAGTTATCTGAATACATAGTAAAATAAAGCATTTTGTAAGATTTTAAACGGCCGTATCGGTTCAGTTAGGCAACAATTTGTAAAAGTGTACTTCGTAATGATATCTAATTTAATAGCTATCAGTTTTGGCCAGGTCCCTTTGCCCCTGTAGGTAACTTTATCCGGAAAACCCTTTAGCAGTATTTTGCATTCTGTAAAATTTCAAAAGGTCATTACTCATAAAACAGGCTTGGAATATAATGCACAAGTTTACGTCATAGTGACATTTTTTGTACTTTTGAAAACTGTAAGCGGAGAAATTCGGACAAAATTCTTATATCAGTATATTGCAATATACAGCATTCTGTAAAATTTCGAACGGCCATCACTTCTTGATCGAGCCCGAGCTTGGTATATTCATGTCCTGAAACATTCATAGGATCACTTCATAGTGATAAAGTTCTATAAAGTCGGCATAAATCCCTTGAAAACTTAAGGATGAGTAGCCTGAAAAAATATCTTCGGATGGAAAAACAGACACGTGCACAGACGGAAGGACAAGGCGGCGACTATTTCCTCTCCAAGATGTTTTGAGGAGCATATTTAAAACTATTAAACTAAACTATACAAATGTGTTAGCATTCAAACTATATTTTTATTGAAATGCAAGACATGCAGTTATGCAAACATACCAACTTTCTATATTATCTTATTTATTCTGTCAGATAATTTGGTGGGAAAACAGTGCTCGATAAATATAATTATGAAAGTTGTATTTCAAAATCATATTACTTGACTAACTTACTTTTGTTTCATAAAGAGACATTTTGAAACGCCTGAATAGGTACCAGTTATGGTGTTCATCTTCCTCAGCCAAATCAGCGTACTTGTTTTCCGCCTCAAACCCAAACGAATGAAACTCCTTGTTTGGTTTAAGTAGTACGGAAGTAGGGCATTTCAGCGATATAAGCTTCTCTGAACCTGCCACCCAGCTTGGATTCGTGTGTATATCGTTTGGCCTGTCGCGAAACGAGAATGCATACCCGCTGTATGTGGTTCCAAAATCCAAAGCGGCTGATATGAGCTTTGTACATTTTGAATTGTCGTCTGCCATTGGTATTGTTTTCTATTGGAAGAAGTTATTAATCGAGTTGTAAATTCACTATTTAAATCTGAGGACAAGTTATCATGTTTTAATATATACACTTATTGCAAATTAACACTGTGCAGTATAGCATGTATTATGCACAACAGTATAGTATCATGAAGTTATTTAACGTTCGGAAGTCCAAATATGGGCTATTACTGTTGTGTAGATACTCAATAAAATTCAGCTATGTACTCAACACTGTTAAATTACTTCTTCATTTCATACCATAATAAAAACGAAATGATGAAAAACAAATATTCGTACATTTTGATACTAGCAGAAGATTGGAAATATTTTAAAATACTTTACAACAACCATAATAAATCCATATTCTTTTCTAAGAATATGTATGTTTATGTTATCACGCAGGGTTTTCATTTACATGAATATCTAGAAAACGTAATTCTAATAACTCCAAGTAAACCTATTTCAGACACAACTTTTCAACATTTAGGCTTAGAATCTGACATTAACAGAAATCAAATTTTGAACAGAGAACATGTCCAAATATTCTAATACTGGAATTACCTCTATATATCACACTACAATAAAACAAAGGGGCCAAGATGGCCCTAAGTCGCTCCCCTGAGTACTACACCATAACAGTGTTAACATGTTTTACCTAGTGATTTTTGGAGACAAATATTCTGACCTAGTAACCAAGTTTTTACCTCACATGACCTAGATTCGAATCTATCCAAAAACTAATGAAAACAAACATTCTAGAAAAGTTTCGGGAAGATTGGAGCAAAACATGGCCTCTAGAATGTATAAAAGTTTTTTATTTGATTTTACATAGTGACATAGTTTTTAACCCCATGTGACCCATAATAACAAATGTTATGACAAAATTTCATAAAGATATAATCAAAAATTTACCCCCTAGTGTGTAAACAAGCTGATTCATTGATTTGACCTAGTGACCTAATTTTTGACCCCAAATGACCCAGAAAAAAGTTAATACGAGATTTCATGCACACAAATATTCTAACCAAGTTTCATGCACATCAAATGAACAAGAGTATTAAGAGATTTGGACGGGGGACCTAGGTTTTGATCCCATGTGACCCAGTTTCGAACTTGGCCTCAAGATATACATTCTGACCAAGTTTCAAGAAGATAGGGTCATAAATGTGGCCTCAAGAGTATTTACAATCTTTTCCTTTGATTTAACTGGTTGACCTAGTTTTGATCCCATATGAACAAGTTTTAAACTTGGCATAGAAATCATCAAGTTAAACATTCTGACCAGGTTTCATGAAGATAATGTCAATAGTGTGGCCTTTAGTTTGTTAACAAGCTTTTCCTTTCATTTGACCTGATGGTCTTATTGTGAGTTAAGTTGTCTGTGTGGTTAAAATCAAATATAAAATGTCACTTATATTTTCACAAGGTAAAAATTTTTTTTTCTTCTTTCATGGGACAACAGGGGTCGTAACTCCGAAACCTATGAACTGATCTAACAGGTTCATTGTGGAATCCATGAGTTATTGTTGTTAAAGATATTTTTCACGTTTGTATCAAATCAAACTATAAATGAAGTCTCTGTCTGGCTGCAAAATCCAGGATAGCAAATTTTGGCCCTTTAAGGGGTTATAACTCTGGAACCCATGATGGGATCTGGCCAGTTTTCGACAGAAACCGAGATATTATACCAATACAAGTTGTGTTCAAGTTTGATTAAAATTGATTGCAAAATGTGGTCTCTATCGTGTTCGCAAGCCAACAATATCAGATGTTGGCCCTTTAAGGGGCCATATCTCTGGAATCCATGATGGGATCTGGCCAGTTTTTTATAAAAACTGAGACATTATGCCAATACAAGTTGTGTGCAAGTTTGATAAAAGTTGATTGCAAACTGTGGTCCCTGTCATGTTCACATGCCAAAAATAGCAATTTTCGCCCTTAAAGGTGCCATAACTCTGGAACCCATTACGGAGTTTGAACCGTTTTCGAAAGGAACCGAGATATTATGCCAATACAAGTTGTGTGTAAGTTTAATTAAAATTGATTGCAAAATGTGGTCTTTATCGTGTTTACAAAAAATTGTCGACGGACGGGCAGACGGACGACGGACGAAGAGCGATCAAAAAAGCTCACCACGTTACGTGACAGGCGAGCTAAAAATGGATTGACGGAAAGACCAATATTCACAGATTTTTAATTGGTGATTGCAAACTTTTCCATGTACTTAACAACAAACATTAGAAGTCCATATTCTTCTCTCAAAAGTTAGATGCGTTATCGAGTTTTACTCCCAACGCTAAAAAAATTCTAAGACATCTTTTCATCAAATTCTAAACCGAAACAATATTCAACGGGTAGGAAATATTCTAAGAAAGAAACTCGGAGTCCGTAACCGGTTTCTGATATATCGCCACGTGACAGAAAAAAAAGCTATCTATGGGATAAATTTATATCGGTATAAAATAAACTTTTATTAAACACGCATTAATGTATTCTATTCGTTTGGTGATGACAGAGTTCAGATGCGTAGGAATTGAACCAGCCCGCGTGGTTAAATACTGAAGCATCTGAACGATGAACCGTGGTAAATTAGACGATAAATCGCAAGAATGCCTTGATTGTTTTCATTCTGACATGCTCATTGATATATTTTAATAAATATTATGCTGTACTTCATTTACGCGAGGAGTAATTTATTGGACGTCATGCGGCAATGTGACGTCATAATTGACGTCATAATTCTCTCTTACCGGTCCGTGCGTCAACCGTTGTTTATCGCAGAATATACAGAGCTTGAATGCCTTCTTTGTTTAGCTGGAAATCAAATCGTTAGAATATTTGATTGATTGTATTGTGATCCGGGGTTTTTAGCATTTAATAATATTAGAGGAAAAAGAAACAAAAGATATAAGTATGACGCACAGTCGTTATATACTTTCATTAGAATTGCACTTTCCTGATTGAAGTTGCTTGATAGTACAGTATCTGGGAAAATTTGTGTGCAAAAATGGTCCACTCGTAATTTCACCAAAAATATTTAGAGAAATGGCTGAAGTGTTAGAATCTACCAGGTGATTTGCTGAAATCGTGGTACGTTTTTCAAAATCCAAGATGGCCGCCAAGATGGCTGCCAAAAATTAGAATTTCGCTCGATATCCATTATTCGCTGCGGTTGTTAGTATCTTTTATCTTATAGACGTTTTTCTTACTTTAATCAACACGAAAAAGTTAAGTTCCATTTTTAATAGCGAAAAAAAAATATATAAGCGCGTTTTTTGCAGGAAAAAGCTGATTTTAGCCTTAAAATGGCCCAGAATGTTGGGGTATGGGTCCTTTTTTAAATTTGTATTCAGATTCATTGTACACAGCTGTTATCTTTGTATTAAAATAATTGTACACTTTTGGGAAAGACAGTTACACCATTTATGAAATAAAAAAATAAATGTTTTTATTTTACTAGCCAAAAAGTGGTAGGGGTATCCAACTATGAATTTTAGGCAAAATTCGAAATTCCGCTTGAGACACATTTATATTTGCTGCGGGTGTTAGTATTTTCTATTTTTTATGCTTTATATATTTGAATCAACAGAAGGAATAAAAGTTTTATTTTTCATAATGAAAAATTAATAAGAATTCGTTTTTATAAGAATAAATGCTAATTAAGCTTAAATATGCCCCAAAATGTTGTAAGACCGGTCCTATTTTGAGTTAATATTAGAATTATTGTAATATCCAGATGCTCTTATTTTTGTATTACAATAATTGTACACATTAGGAAAGACAATTACAGCATTTTTACGATAGAAAATGATTAACTTTCATTTTACTACCCAAAACGTAGGTGGAGTATATAACTATGAATTTTAGCATATTGTATTATATTATACCAAAAACCTATGTAAGTCTCTTTGGTAAGCCCAGTCAGATTAAACGTTTCATTTCTGAGATGCGGGTAAGTCATGCGAGTTTGATTTATCCAAATTAAGTATACTGATTAAGTTACTGTCAGAACAATTTGTACGTTTGATATATTGATAACGCTACATATAAGCACAGATAGTGCTTGACTCCCTTTTTTTCATGCTGTAATTGCTATACTTATTGTTCATTTGCTGTTGATAATAGGATTTAGCTCTTTTGTGACTGATTTAGGTTCATAATGTTGATAGCTGGACCCCACACATTATACCGTATACATTAGTTAAACGGAACCAGATATTTGTTAGAGCAAGTACTCGTTGTATAAATCTATGTATAAATTCGTACCAATCAGATAGATCTACAAGGTCTATAAATAGCACCAATCAAAGCTTACGTCTGCTAAAGTATAAATAGGTAGATGACAGATAGATCATACGGTATCCAACGATCGAAGAAGACGCATTGAGGATTCAACTAAACATTTATCACAGTACCTTGATAAGGAGGTTATTGCAACTACCATGTCAGGGCGGATAAATCATCAAAAAAGACGTTTGAAGCTCATTGACTAAGGAAGAGTTGCAGAATTTCAACAAAGTTTTGAGCTATTGGGACAGCTCACATCAGTGAGTTCGGTTTTACGGCGAATCGACACAGAATGGTCATATATCGCCGAGAAGAAGTCGTATTGCAAACGCTAACTGTAAAGCATAAATATTGATGTAAAAATGTAAAGCATACCTAAAACATCCATGTAAAAATGTAAAGAGCACTATGAATAATGTAAAACATATCTGAAAACATCCATGTAAAATTGTTAAGCATATCTAAAATCAGTTATGTAAAAATGTATATACTTATGTGTTAAAATGTCAGCTGCAAACATAACAATATTGCAAGATGTAAATAAAATTATGAAATGTTAGATTTTTTTATATATTCCTATCTGCTTTAAAAAGGATAAAATCTTTCCGAATGAAACGTTTTCAAATAACTCTTTCAAAGATTGAACGTCATAATATGTACTGCGCTGTGTAGCAAACTCCACACAGTCGATTAGAATAGGAGGTTTACCTTAAGGGTAGCTGAATGCTAGAGATGAAAGCAAATATACGCTGGGTCGGAAAGCTGAGACAGAGATACAGAGTTTGGTAATCTACTGAGATAGTAAGAGAGTTCCTATCTGCTTTAAAAAGGATAAAATATTTCCGAATGAAACGTTTTCAAATAACTCTTTCAAAGATTGAACGTCATAATATATACTGCGCTGTGTAGCAAACTCCAGACAGTCGATTAAAATAGGAGGTTTACCTTAAGGGTAGCTGAATGCTAGAGATGAAAGCAAATATACGCTGGGTCGGAAAGCTGAGACAGAGATACAGAGTTTGGTAATCTACTGAGATAGTAAGAGAGTTCCAGCTATCAGACGGTTCAGCGTTATTGGCAAAGTACAGCCAAGGCATCGAGGTTATACCTATATGTTGGTTGAATGCTACATATGATAGTATATTGGCGCTGAGCTTCCAGGATTCAGAACAATCATACAGAGCTACAACTTTTAATTAAGAGGACAGAGGCCGAGTATCTATGCGATAGGACTCGTATGTTGTTGAATCAAAGAAATTGTCTGTAGAGAACTTCAAACAAAATGACCAATCAAGTATAGAGTCTCCAGCCTATAGGAGTTTGAGCTAATTAATGTTAATTGAAGATTGTTAGTTTGAAACATCTAATAATTTGCCTGATCCCTGAAATTATTTAGCTCATAATTTAAATCATTTACGAATTATCGGTGCATTAATCATTTAGGCAAAATAGCCAGCGGAAAATGTATGTATGAAATAGTTTGTCTCATCAGCTACACGTTTTAACAAAGGACATTCTTTATCGTTTTTCCACTAGTCTAAGACATAGTCACCTTAGCGATTGGATCCATTTCATTGTACAAGATAATAAAGGCGTAGGTACTTCCCTGGGTCATATAACTTGTATCCTGACAATTACTTTCCTTCGTTTAAAATACGTCATTGGATTATTGCAGACGCTATGACTTGCAAACATTTTTGAGGCCTGTATGAAAGTTATACTTCTCAAATTTATGAAATATTGCGTGTCCCACGTCTCCTACACTATTAGCCTGATTTGCTTTAAACTTGCACAGATCAACAAGCTTGATGTGTAGTTGATCATAAAGGAAGGAATTTTTCAGTGACTAGTTTTACCGCAGTAATGGCCCTATGATAGTTTTTGCTATATGGAATATAGAGAAAAATATTGCGTGTCTAACTCCTCCAACACTTTTAGCCTGATTTGCTTTAAACTTCCACTTATGTACAACCTTCAGCTTGATACATGTGTAGATGACCATAAAGGAAGGAATATTTTCTGTGACTATTTTACCGCAGTTATAGCCCTTTGTTAGTTTTTGCTATATGGAATATACGAGGGGCGTTCAATATGTAATGTTACTCAGTATGTGGTTCCGTAACCGCTTCTTAGTTTTAGATGCGGTTTTTGGCACATTATAGAGCAATTTATTGGAAACACAATGCTATATAAATTTTAAAAATCGTTAGATTCAAAGTAAAAATATAATCATTTGAGCGAGGTGTACTCGGGTATACTGGACAATTTTATGTCCAAAATATTGAGATTGTAATATGCAAGTCCTTGATTCTACTATTCAACAACTAGAACTATAGTTCAATTTTCAGTTTAAACAGATAAAACAAATCATGATTTTTACAAAAACATTTGAAAACTGAAATAAAAAAGTTTATAACAGTAATTAAATTGAGTGTGTATATTTTTACTCGAAAATGGTAAGTTGAGTACAATAAGCCTCTGCATTTTGTCAGGCGCGATAATCATCATTAAAAAATTCTTGCATCTTAAGTTGATACTGGTATCTTAATTCTCGATTGCGAAACTAGTTCTTACAGTTTTGATTAATCGCTCTCAACACCCATTCCAGAAGGAATCAACCTCGAGTTTAGATTTTTTAGTTGTGTTGTAAAATTTAAAATATAATTAATAGTTTTAAACAAATGCAAACACGTCACAAATTGCTGTACCTCGTAGAAAAATGATAGAAGTTTGTGATTTTACAAGTGATTCTATTTTTCTGAGACTCTGGATGCCCAGGACAAACCTAAATTATAATTATGGTCCAGTATACCTGAGTACACATCACTCAAATGATTATATCTTTACTTTGAACCTGCCGATTTTTAAAATTTATATAGCAATATGTTCCCAAAAAATTGCTCTATAATGTGCCGAAAACCGCATCTAAAAATAACCACCGGTTACGGAACTACATACGGAGTAGCATTACTTATTGAACGCCCCTCGTAAAGAAAAATCTTGTGTGTCTAAATCCTCCCACACTATTTGCCTGATTTGCTTTAAACTTTCACGGGTGAACAACCTTGATGTGTAAATGTGTGAACATGTGTGCAAAACTTGTCCTAAATCGAATAAAATATGACAGTTCCAAGCAAGCGCTCTATGATCTTCATGCAGACCGATTTCACAGACTGACATTTACCGTATATCTTCATATTTTTAGGTACATATATTTAATTACATAGTTTATTAGCGTTATCAACATGTAATGTAATCAAACCTGTTATAAACTTTAAATACAGTTGGTGGTCGATGAATGATACAATGTATAAAGAGTGTAACGTATTATCGACCTTGCTATACTATATATATAACTGTTAATAACTGATATAACTGATAATTGGATATTTCAGTATTTTTTATCAACTCTCCTTTTTTTATTTGGAATAACTAATCATAGAATAACTCCAGAAACAGGAAACAATGATACATGAGATCATCAAAAAAAAGCACACCCTCCTTATTTGCGACAATAATTTTCGACCAATTTTTTCAAATTTCTCCTGGCAGCACAACTTGGCCAATAAACAAATTCCGTGAAGAGGTATGATGACGTCATAAACTGCCTCACAACCTATTGTACTTCATGTGACAAAATATGCAAATATAAAGGAGAACTCAAAAAGGGTCGATATATGAAGGGGGTCGACATTAGATGCATTTGCTCTATAGAAAATATTATTTGCCAAGAAATAGACATTTTTCATGTTCATAACAAATTCCGTGTCAGCCACATTAAGAACAAAGGCATTATAAGCCATTAACGTATTCAATGCAAAAAAAGATTTCATTCTATCAATCATGTTTTGTTTATTTCTGAAATGGAATCTTTCAAGTTTTAGATTTCATTTGTGGTTTTAGTATAGCGTCTATATCATTTAATATTACCTTGCGCTAGTACTGTTAAAGTAAATACCTTTTATAATAAATGGTTAAACACTTTAGTCTATAGTAGCGTCATGGTAAAAGTCCATTTTATTCATGCACCTGGATGTGCTTTCACATTTATCAAGACAAAAACATTTAAAATAGAGATACATCTGGGGCCGTCGTATTCATAAAGCATTTTAAGTATAAGTATAAGAAATTGATTATTTACTTAAGTATTACTTAGGTTAGAAAATTTATTTTATTAAAGTATATTTGTTATTCATAAAACAACTTAATAAGTAATTCTTGTTTTTTATTGTGGGCGAAAACATTAAAAAAAAAACACATTAATTTCAGATAGATTCAACATGCACAATTATGTTTAAAGTGCTTTTATCTAAAAAAAAAACACTTTTTTCGTACTCACCACGCTATTTTATTTTCTGACTTAAGTCATTTCTTACGTATCTTAAGTTTTAGCTGTTTTATGACTAGGGCTTAAGTTTTTACTTAGACTTAAGCTGAAATCACCACAAACTTAAGTAAAATCTTAAACTTAAGTCAAAACTTATACTTAATATGCTTTATGAATACGGCCCCTGGGGTTTTCAGCATTTAACCATATCAGAGGGAAAAGAAACACAATTTTTAAGTATGATATACGTACAATCGTTGCATATTTGCATTCAAATTGTACTTTACTCCATGAAGTTGCGTTATATCTTTAAATGTTTACATATGATAAAATGTTATCGTGTATAGTCGTTTTCACGTGTACACTATATCTATAACTATAACCTAATCTGGACTTCGTAAGTTGTTAATACTTTGAAATCGAATATGTACATGTAGATCTATATCATTTTATAACCACAGCGGCATTCAGTCCCAAGTTCATAAAAAAAATTATTATGCACTTTTAATTTATTTCTTTTGGTTATTTTTATGTTGATATGTTCTCTTTTTGAATATGTTTGTGTGCAAAATTGTAAATTATGAAACAAATCCTAATTTGTAACCTCCGATATAAGATCTAATCACTTCAAAGCAATATTCATGACAAGATTCACTTTTCGTATTTTCTATAAGAGATATATTCAATGAATAAAGTGATACTTACGTAGAGATAGAAATGTATATTTTATTAATTTTATAAAACTTTATATTTATTCCCCTTCATTTACCATTATCTTATTTCAGCCCATGCATCAATATTATACATTATCAGTAAAATATCAAAAAATAGCAAATGCATGTTGTTGTTTTTCTTTCCAGTAAAAATGTATTTGAAAGCTTACCCAAAATAAGGTGCTGTTCGACGTACGGAATTTGCAACAATGAAATATTTCTTCGTGGAAAAATAACGTCCTGTTCCGAAATTATGCGCAATAGTAGTTTCGTTTTCAAAATACCTGAATGGTGAAAATATCACGAAAATGTTTCAACATTTCAACAAGTATTTGTTCTAACGAGATCAAGATTTGCTAACTGAATGTGTTTTTAAACCCGGTGACCTGAACATCAGGTTTTCCCAAATAGCGTGTGCGCAGAATGTGGAAGGATGTGCACATATTGGTGTCCATGAAGATTGCATTGTGATCACTAAAGTAGGGTCGGGGTTCACCGATTATTCAGTTCTAGGCACTTTGTCAGGAAAACATCAAGTTCTACAATTTGCACAAGATCAAGTTCAGGTCAAGGAGTAAGAATTGTTTGTTGTTTGATTTCTTGCCTTGTGTGCTGTTTTTTTTCGGCCAGTTTATATCAGGAAGGTTAAGATCTGTGACCGGTAACCAAAACTGTAGCCAACTAGGAATAAAGTTTTGTAAAGATCTGAGGATTTTCATCGTTATTTGTAGATAGATAGAATAAGATAGTTATCAATGTTTCTTAATTGTAGCACTCTAGCTTCAAGAATACGATTACAATCTCGCATTGTGTATTTACTTCAACACGTTCATGCTGTAAGTTATCTCTGAGCATATCTCCTTCGATGATGAGGTTCACAAACACGTACCTAATCACAATTCACAAGAGTCAATGAAATTCCTAAATGCATATTTTACCATTCAGTTACAGATACTGTATGTTGAGAACTTGAGACTGGCAACCCTGACGTTGTTGCATGGATCGAAGTTTGTAGAACGGTTTTTCGAGTTTTAAGGTTAGAAAACATCGTTTGACATACTACTTGAGGATTTTATATCAAGTTTTAAGGGTATGGCTAACGCCCATGAGAGTAGTCTGCATAATCTATTGCCTAAAGGGGTGTTTAATATACAAATTTGAACTTCCTTAAACTTTCGAAATCGGTTTAGATTTGAAAAAAAACAACATAAATCTGGAATTGTGCTTACGGCTTTAAAGAAATACTTTTCAATCTTGCACACAACTGGAGTTATAGCTATTTGGATGCCGTTTATGGAATAAGAGAACCAAATATTAGCACTCATCCATTACATTAAAACATCTGTGAAAATCATTAAAAGGTATATCAACAGGGGAGTCAAAGCAGGCATGTTTGGTGAATGACTCTTTTTCAAAAATAAGTTTAAAACTGAACATTTCCATCTGATGGTGCAAAGACAAGTCCTGTGTAACTTCCTTCTACTGGTACTTGTATATTCTAATTGTCTGTTATAATCTAGCCTGGTCGACTGTGCCCTCAACTTTTATGCTCATGCAACTTTAGAAAAAAGTCTGTTTTGATATTTAGGATCGGTATTAGTTGTATAGTATAAAGTGGGGTTCTTTTTTACTATTTCAGATTTAGATACTTCATCTTACAGTCTTACTTACATTGTATCATCACTTAGCTAGCTACATACGCATTTAAAATCCCATTTTTCTTTAATGATACTGGGCATTCCCATGCGGTGTCCCTATTGATACATTCATTTTGTTCGTACCGTTTCATTGTGCTATGAAGCCATGTAGAATAAGAGACATTGAGCGAAATGAAACAAAAATGAAAGGCAAATCAAAGAAGTTCACTAACAATATCAATATTTTAGTATCTAAATACTGTCATTGTTCATAATCTTGAACATGTGACATAAAATACAAACTAATATAAAATGTGAACATGAAATGTTCAACCGGAAAAGGAGAATGAGACACAATTGCATTGTACTCATAATATTTTCTCCCACATTCTAGGATTCCGGACCAAGACAAAAAGCAAAGGTTCAAAATCCCTTGGAGAATGCCTAACCTCTAAACAGCCACAACTTGACCAATGATAAACACAAATTCCTAAAGATTCCTAAAGAAGAAAACTAATGACAGAACATTATCAAAATTGTTTGCAGGTTGTTAAATATTATTTCTTTACAAAACAGTGCAAGATTTTTTAGTAGTACTAGTTGTATATAGACTTGTATAAAATATTGAAAATCTTATCGTTTTTACTGTTCAACAGCTTAAACCAGCAGTTAAAAATTCTACTTTTTATTTGCAAGGATATTAGAGTAACGCAAAGTTCATCATATAACATACAATCCGAAGTACTTTGTTCCACTTTTATGGTTTCTTTGTCGTAATTCCACAACTTTCAAGTATTTCTGTGAATAACAACCCGGTATAATAACCAGTCTATAAGTGCACAATGTGCGGAATACTTCGGTTCCTTTCGTTCAGAATGACCTCCAGATAAATTTCATGAGAAATAACGAATGTTATGATGACAAAATCATATTTCTAGGTTATGATAGCGTTATGGAAAAGACAATATCGCTAAAATGTTAAAAATTCTACAAGGAAGATTTGGGTAAGCGGTGTTAGAATAATTTTTTCACCTGTCAACTTTTGACATCTATAGTCTAAAATTACTTAAAGACATAGACAGTCTAGAAAGACTTCAAAAGAGAGCAACAAATCTTGTCAAATCTTTGAAAGACTTTACATATACAGACCGGTTGAAAAAATTAAAATTACCCAGTCTTCACCATCGCAGATTAAGAGGTGACTTGATACAAGTTTTTAAAATCGTTAAAGGAATTGATGACTGTCCTCTTGAGAGATTTTTCAAGTACTCTTCTTCAACAAGAGACCATAACCTAAAACTTGAAATGCCATGTTCTAGAACAACGTTTTGCCTGAACCAGTTTTCTCGTGGTGTTATCAAACCATGGAATGAATTACCACAGTATGTTGTCAGTGCTCGTGCTGCCAATCGACATTATCGCCAAATGGCGATTATTTTATTGAAGTGTCGATTAAAACGCAATTTTTGGCGATAGAAAATGGCGATTAATTAATAAAAATGCTACAAAAAAAATTGTCCTTAAACTGTTGGAACATACGTAGTTTTATCGACAAAAACGTGTGAATTCGGAAGCAGGAAGCGTATATGCCCAGAGGCATAATTACCCTTTCTAAACAGGGACACGCTAAATGGATTTGTTTATAGCCAACACGCGTACGAGGTATACTTAACTAATTGATCCGCATGTGTGCACTATTGATCGTATAGAAGTTTAAAGCAACAATTATCATCACTTTATCCTTGATCATTTAATCGCCATTAATTACCAAACAAACAAATTAATTAAACATAATTCCTTCAGATTCCTATGTCCGACTCGTGACTTTTAGACTGAGCAACAAGTGTGCTTTTTGCATTCCGTCTGTCCACGGGCAAGCACAAATTAACAGTAGGGATTTACATTACATTAGCTTACACATTCTTTTTTTACCTTTAGAAAGTATCTTACCTTGACTGGGTCAGTAATTTCCTTAAATCCACTTAATTTTACTCGTATTTTTCAAAACCGAGACTTTAGAAACATATATTATCTCTGACACTTTCAGTGACTTAGATAACGTAACTTAAATTTACCCAAATTTTTGACACCTGCCATCAGAAACTGGGTTTAACCTGTTTGACAACTGTTTCTTTTAATTTGTGCCGACACCAGCAGATCAAAGAAGACACCAGCAGATCAAAGAAGACTCCAGCAGATCAAAGAAGAGGTGTATTCCATGTGATGTCATAGTGATGTCACTGCTATTGACATGTATTTAATTCAGAACCAGCATCAATACACACCTGTTATTTAAAATGACTGTGACTTTGAGTGCATTATAGCACTGGGAGTTGATTTATTTTTTGCTGATATGGAATTAACTTTTTTAAATTGTATTTAATATATTCAAAGGGTTTTCTTAGTTTGGGCAATCATTGCAAGAGTGAAAAAAACCACTTTAATTTGCAGTTTAATCACATCAGATTCAGAAGGTTTAAAATGATAAGAAAGCAGAAGCACTGACATTTTGAGTGAATTTGTTATTTACTTTAAATCAATAGACTTAAACAAAGGAATTACTAAAAATAGTAACATTATGTTAAGCATATTTAGTTCCTTTTTCAACTTGCATGTCATGGCGTTAAAATATTTCTACATTTTCCCTAAAATCTTGTCACTTCTCCCTAAAATCTCTCCCCTTCTCCCTAATCTTAGCTGAGAGAGAAGTGACTTCTCCGTAAAATCTTAGCCTAGCTTAAGACCTGACTTTCGTCACAAAACGTAATGATCATTCTTGACAAGAATTCACAATGGGTCATGTCACATACTAAAATGGTATTTTCAGTGACATCTGAATACAAACAACTGAAGATATGCATAAATGTATGATTATTCAAAGCCTATGATAAACATGTAAAATGATAACTGAAAAATAAAATGTGTTTGAGTCATGAAAAAAAAAATTGTTATAAATACCTTGTTTTATGTTTTTCACTGAAATACAAAAGCGCATGCGAATTACGCACGCGCCAAGTTTGTCTATTATTTTTTTCCCTGAAAAAAATGTGGCTATTAATTTATAATGGCCAGGGCTAGCACTGGTTGTAGATGCTAAAACTGTAATTGACTTCAAAATAAGATTAGATAAGCACTGGCAGGGAGAAACTCCATACAAATTAAGACACTAAAACGCTGGGCTGTAAATTGATTTTACAGCGATAATGACAATATAATTAGATCTGTCACCATTTTAATGAATAAACTGTGAAGAAACAAATTGAGCCATACAGCAGCAATTCCATAAGAAGAGGGGCTTAAAAAGGGTTTTACACCCTTCCACCAGAGCCCAGAATCATCTAGACTGGCATCAGTCGTTAGGGTCATTGAATGTAAAGCACCTGGCCATAAAATCAATCCTCTCTGATACCACTTTCTAAAAAAATTTACAATATCTCTTGCCTCTGTCTCTGTTGAGATGAGCCTAGAGAGAAAATGTTTTTCTGAGAAAATAATTTAGTGTCAGTGTGAAGAAATTAATATTATTACAGACTATTTGATCTCAACAGACTTTGTAAGTCTAAGAATCATCCTACAGGTATTATAATGAGACCTCGGGTAGACCGATTTTACATTTTGATATTTTATGTTGTCTACCTAGAGGTCTCAACCAGAAATAATCAAAACTGTGGTGGAAACTGTGGTCGATTGAAATTACGATTTTTCAGTAGTCACGATTTTTTTTAGCCCTAACCAGGTCGGAGACATCCCCTGGATTGAGAGACATTCTCTCGATCTAAACATTGTCTCTTGTTCGAAAGACAAAATGTCTTTCGTTCGAAAGACTCAAATTAGCTTTTAAAAGCAATGAAAATCATTGAAAGAGTAATTAAAACTCTCTTTTTAGAATGCGCAAATTTATTTCAAATATAGAAAATTATCTTTCTTTTATCAAATTTTCAAAATCAAAATTATTTTGGGAATTTTGTTTAAGCATTATAATGCTTAAGCAAACTTCTATGACAATGTGTTTCTTGTAAAGTTTACTTGAAATAACAAGTTGTTTCAATGATTAAATAATGCGACTGTAAAGAAATGATTGTTTTAATAATGATTTCATGTTTTTTCAACACTTAAGCTAAATACAGTCTTTCAATCGAAAGACATTTTGTCTTTCAAACGAGAGACAGTGTTTAGATCTAGAGACTGTCTCTCAATCCAGGGGAAATCTCCGACCTGCTAACAGCTTACCTGTTGTTTTAAATCATAAATAGTAAATAAAAAACATAAGAACATGACATATTTATCAAGAATTTCTGTTGTAAAAAATTTAAACCTCTAACATTTCAGTCGTCTTCATGTAATGGCGGTCGGATCGGAGGCGTGACCAATGAAAACGCTTCGTGTAGTAATGTGTTTACCTGTATCGGCCATTTTCCAATATGTAGTACACGCGATTTAAACCTCTGAATTTTTATGCCCCCGAAGGGAGGCATATAGTTTTTGAACCGTCTGTCAGTCTGTCCGCAATTTTCATGTCCGGTCCATATCTTTGTCATCCATGGATGGATTTTCAAATAACTTGGCATGAATGTGTACCACAGTAAGACGACATGTCGCGCGCAAGACCCAGGTCCGTAGCTCAAAGGTCAAGGTCACACTTAGATGTTAAAGGTCATTTTTCATGATAGTGCATCGTGTCCAGTCCATATCTTTGTCATCCATGGATGGATTTTCAAATAACTTGGCATGAATGTGTACCACAGTAAGACGACATGTCGCGTGCAAGACCCAGGTCCGAAGGTCACACTTAGACGTTAAAGGTCATTTTTCATGATAGTGCATTGATGGGCGTGTCCGGTCCATATCTTTGTCATTCATGCATGGATTTTAAAATTATTGGGCATGAATGTGTACCACAGTAAAACGACATGTCGCGCGCAAGACCCAGGTCCGTAGCTCAAAGGTCAAGGTCACACTTAGACGTCAAAGGTCATATTTCATGTTAGTGCATTGATGGGCGTGTCCGGTCCATATCTTTGTCATTCATGCATGGATTTTAAAATAACTACGCATGAATGTGTGGCAGAGTAAGACGATGTGTTGAGCGCAAGACCAAGATCCGTAGGTCAAAGGTCCTAAACTCTAACATCGGCCATAACTATTCATTCAAAGTGCCATCGGGGGCATGTGTCATCCTATGGAGACAGCTCTTGTTTTAACTGCCATAGTTTGAAATTTTTTTAAGGAATCTAGATAATATATACATCACTGGAAAGGAAAAATTACAGACTTTCTATGTATGTATTTCTTTTTTTGATCCGTTGCTTTATTATAACATAATTCCCACCCAACGGATTCCGTTGAGTGTTATTTACGTAAAGAAGGGGCAGTGCTATCACATTCTTTTCCTTTTCTGGTTTGTACTCGGAGGCGGATATTGACAAGTCAAAAAAATATTAACGATATTCAACTCTCGAGTACAATTATTTGGACTACTTTTGGAGCTCGAACCCCGGACCTCGAGATCTGTAGGCGGACACTCAACCACGTCGCTAAAGGGTTAACCCAACAGCAAGGCTGTTGGAAGTGGCCTATAAACCTAATCTCATTACACTTCTCCCCCTTTACTTTTCAGAGCTTACCAGCTCTCCAGAATGACACTCCATGTCCACCGCATGAGTCTGTCAAACACTTCTGACACCATTAAAGTAAACCCTGGGAGAGAACTTACCAAGGTCCCTACTGGGGCTCGAACCCCGGACCTCGAGATTGTAGGCAGACACTCAACCTGGTCGCTTAAAGGTTAACCCAACAGCAAAGCTGTTGGAAGTGGCCTATAAACCTACTCTCACTACGTAACAGAGCTATAAAAATAAATAGATCGGCAACTTGAAAGGCATATAGAGCAAATCTCGCAAAAAAAAAAAACGTGGGCATCATCCTGTTATTTGTACCATTGTACAGATAAATTCTGGCCTACTTTCCCCTTATAAAATTGGACGGATACAGTGAACTCGCCTATTCCGAACCAGTCTGTAAATTTACTCATTTCCAAGCTTTAAAGCAGCCGTCGCGCATACGTAAAGAAAAACCGTAAGTTTTGGTTTTATATCTAATGCATTAAACTAATAATTCATTGCTGGTAATAGTTCAAGTTATGCTTACATAATCCATATTTGCAACATTGTCCAAATGCTATATTTTTTCTTATGAGGAAATCTGACAAATGTAAACAAAAATGTCAGATTCAAGAAACGCTTGCGTTTTAGTTTTTTAATGAAATGAAACGAAAGGGAGATTAAAAAGAAGGAAATTTTACGTTCTTTCCAGTCATATATATCCCACATTAAAAACAACTTGACCATTGAGATGCCAAAAGAGGAAATATAGATGGCATACATTTTGCCTATTCCGAATCACACATTTTCAGTTCTGTTTTGCTGCATGTTGTTTAAAGGTTGTAGAAAAAATGCCGATTCAGTGTGTTCAAAATATTAATTTATGTTATTATTTTTACCCATGGCCAGATGTTAAAGAAAAAGGCAGAGGTCTTATTATACCATGTGACTATTTTATTCACACGAAGGACAAGACCGCCCACATGACTGTTTTAAAACAGTATATTTCAATAATGCCAGAGAAGGATGTCATGCCTATCGTTTTAGTCATTTAATTGGCCTTAAATGCGATTATTTCTATTCCTAACATAAAATAATTTCAGTTTTCGAGTCAAGATGGTAGTTTTATGTTGTTGTGGATAGTAAATAAGAAAACAATTTCAGTTCATTTGTGGTGATTCGGAATAGGCGAGTATGACCCGGATTACGCACAGTACCTGATGAGTCTGATCAATTACAGAAATCTGTTACAAACAATGTTTTGTTTCGAATTTTTTTTTCACGTTATTTTGATCGTGACAAATTTGTCCAGCATTTAAGATGAAATTTATATTTAAAATACTATAAGAGCTAAAAGGTTGAATATCGTAGACAGGACACTAAACAATTATTAGAGGCTAGGAAATCTAATGCTAGAAAATACTGGAAATTATTAAAGCAATTTTCATGTTCAAGCTATCCAAAATCGTTGTCTGCAGATGTTTTTGCTAGGTATTTCAAAGCAATTAATAATCCAAATGATAGATTTTATCAGGCCGATGAAGATGTATTAAATTTTAACGACAGATATATAAAGGGCGAATTTCAGGTAATGTTTGATGAATTAGATATTGAATTAGATATTGAAATTTCAGAAGAAGAAATAACTTTGTCTGTCAAGCAATTAAAGTTAAATTCGAGTGGAGGGTCAGATCTGTTATTAAATGAATTTCTCATACATGGTATCGATTATTTACTTCCATATTTATTCCAATTGTTTAATACGTGTATGACTAACGGTTATTTTCCAGATTCTTGGAGTGAGGGTTTGATTGTCCCTATTTTTAAAAGTGGAGATGATAAGAATCCAAGTAATTACAGAGGCATTACTCTTCTTAGTGCTTTAGGCAAGCTCTTCTCTCGAATTTTGAACAATAGGCTTAATAACTGGGCCGAAAATTACAGTGTATACATTGAAGCGCAGGCAGGTTTTCGTAAAGAGATGAGTACGGTAGATAATATATTTGTTTTAAATGCTCTTATTTCACATTGCCTAGGTAATAATGAAAATTTGTATTGTGCTTTCGTCGACTTTACGAAAGCCTTTGATTTTGTAGTGAGGGATATTTTATGGTATAAATTAATAAAGTTTGGTATTAGAGGAAAAATTTTAGATGTCATTAAGTCAATGTACGAATGTGTTAAATCAAAAGTAAAGTTAATGAATACTGTCAGTGACAGTTTTTCGTGTTTTTTAGGAGTTAGACAAGGGGAGTGTTTATCTCCCTTTCTTTTTAGTATGTATCTCAATGATATAGAGGAAACTTTTGTTTTAAAGGGTGTAGAAGGCGTAGATATAGGAACATTGAAACTGTGCTTATTATTGTATGCAGATGACATAATTTTATTTTCAAAAACAGCTGATGGCCTGCAGCGCTCGCTTAATGTTTTAGCAGATTATTGTTTCAATTGGAAATTGTCTGTAAATACCCAGAAAACAAAAATAATGGTGTTTAGAAGAGGTGGTAGGCTTCCACAAAACTTACAATTTTATTACAATGATACCCAATTAGAAATAGTAACAAAGTTTAAATATCTAGGTGTTATATTCACGAGCGGAGGAGCTTACAATGAAACTGATAATATGCTATCGGGACAAGCTCTAAAGGCAATATTTCAGCTAAATAAATACATATATAGATTTACCCCTTTCGCACCAAAATTTTTGTTAGAACTATTTGATAAATTAATAGCACCAATTTTAAACTACTCCTCAGAAGTCTGGGGCTTTAATAAAGGCTTGAAAATAGAACGAGTACACATGAATTTTTGTAAACGCATTCTAGGTGTGAAACTATGCACTCAGAACACTTTTGTATATGGAGAAACTGGTAGAATTTCATTTATGTTTAGACGTTTTTTATCTATAATTAGATATTGGTTAAAAATTTGCTCTAGTCCGGACACAAAATATATAAAAATTGCATATAAGATGTTAATAACAGATTCAGATATTTATCCAAACAGGACAAACTGGGTGACCGAAATAAAATTCTTATTATCAAAATTTGGTTTCTATGAAGTGTGGATTAATCAAGGTGTTGGAGATGTAAACATTTTTCTTTCAATTGTAAAACAACGTTTAACAGACAATTTTGTACAAGATTGGCAAGCAAGTTTAAATGAATCGTCCAGAGCTCTGTTTTATAGATCTATTGCATTTTTTGAATTTAAACCGTATTTGAATATTACAAATGTTACTAAATATCGTATTGCATTATCAAAATTAAGAATGTCATCTCATAGACTAGAAGTAGAATGTGGTAGATGGAAAAAGCCTCAAAGAACTCCATTTGATGATAGAAAATGTACAATATGTAAGTCTTTAGAAGACGAATATCATTTTATCATAGAATGCTCACTTTATTCAGATTTAAGGAAACATTATACATTAAGAAATATTTCTGGCATTTGCCAAATTATGTTAAATTTACTGAGTTGATGAATTCTACAAATGAACATGAAGTAAGAAAACTATCAACATACGTTTTTAAGGCGTTTGAAAGAAGAAAGGTGTTCTCTAATATTTAATTTAAATAATATCGGAGAAGATTAATTGTATGAATTGCCAGGTTTTAATGTTATAAAATTAACGAATAACATGAGACGTCTAATCACAAATATGCTGATTCATATGTAAATTTGTCTCTCCCACAAATGCTAGATTTGTGTTGTATTTTATATATTGTATAATGTGTTGTATTTTATATATTGTATAATGTGTTGTATTTTATGTATTGCATAATGTGTTGTATTTTATATATTGTATAATGTGACTCGCTGTATTACCTATGTTCTTTATATTGATGCTTTGTTCATGGGCCATAAATGGCTTATTACAAATAAAGAATATCATATATATTTAAAATATAAACTTGACGAAGTAAAACGATAAAAAAAAAATACTGTTTCGGAAAGGGCAAGTTCGCTGTAACAATTTATTCCATTAATGTAACCAGACGCTTGGTCAACATTTTCAGTTTTATTCCGTCAATGTTTAACAGACGCATGGTTAAAAATAGAATGACCTGTAACGAAATGATCATGTGACTCATGACAAGATATTAATTTCGCACTTAGAACGGTCAGGTGTGTAACTGTTTCAAGTTATCACAGTTTGTTACCCATTTGAGTTACTGCTTATACTTTTATAACTTGTTTCAGTTATCATAAAATATTACAAAGCCCTCCTGTGCCAATTCCTCATTTTGACTGAGACTAATGCAATTATTTCCTGAATCCTTGAACTTTTAATTATCTTTCCAGATATGCAGTAAAAAAATTTACGCAAGACTGATAAAGTTTTAGGCAAAAGTTTTAAAGCTATAAAACTCTTAACATCCCATTATGCTTATCAGGTCATTAGGCTGTGATGAATCTGTATACAAACATTTTGCACCATTGTTTCGTTTATTTCCATCACGAAATTATACTTTGTATGCATTTAACGCTTCAAACAAACGATACGGGTATCTAGACGGTAGAGTTAGATATTATTCGTCAAAGTCTGCACGGTAAAACTCGGTAAATAAGAATACTTTTTCAAGATAGGACTTTACTGTACCGGTACAAATAACCAGAGTATATATAAGGAGAGAGAATTCTTACAAACTTAGTAATGCCTTGCAAGGGGAAGATTTCCCCAGAAAAGGGTTTTCTTTGGAGGCTAAATAATAGAAAATGGGGCTCGGAATACTTTTGGGGGTAGGTATGATTCTGAAAATGACAAAATTTGAAAGAAAAAGAACGTTTTTTATCCTTTTTTATGAAGCGGTACAAATAGGAGTATATAAGGCGACGAATTAGGTCAGTGAGATGCTTCAACTGTCCGAGCCATTAACTCAACAATCGCTAGATTATGTAAACATATTAAGCAGGGACCTGGCATGAACGGTATTTGCACTCACAGAATAAAGCTAAACAATTGTTACTGATGCCAAATTATGATCAAGTCTGTAAACACATTAAGCTAGCATATCGAAAGGGGTACTGGAATATTTGACCTTTCTGGTGAGTAATGTTTATTTAGTAACAAGCATCTCACTGATACTGATTCTTGTGTTCGTTACAGTCTAGGTTTTTAATGGAAATAAACAACAACACTTCAAGGGGTGAAATTTAACAAAAATATATTTGTACCGTGGTACAAATAAGCAGATAATGCCAAAACGTGACAACTGACGCGTTCTCCACACGTCATTTTGTATGCAAAAGCATGCAATTATTAATCGGTAAATTAATTATCACCGTAAGACCACGCTTCTTTTGATGGTAAGAAACGTGTACTTTGTGTCTTAAGACTATTTCACATTAAACTAATGTTGTTTTAGAAGCTGACATATATTTTAAATGTAGTTTTAAAGGTACAAATTGTAACTCCATGCTGGCCAATGTTGGTTTTTACTATTAAGATAATGCCAATCCATGCTCTGACACAAGATCACGCGAGATTACAGCCAGTTGCCATTCTGTGTATTTTATACTTATTTGTTTTGATCCACATTTTCCTACTGCTCTACTCATTTATTTTTATTGATCAGTTCGGATATTAGGGCACTTCAGCGTATCACGTTGCATAGCAACAAGCGGAGGTGACAGCAAACGCTAAGTTGTAATTGGAAAGCGTTTCATGTTGGCAGTGGCCACGAGCCTTCGATTCTAGGATTACAGAAGTTCCATATTCCTAGACAAAACCTACGAGGATAGGCTAGGATTATGGAAGTATTTAAGAAGCATCAAATATATGTTCAAGACATGCATAAATGATTTTGTAAACTTACTTTTTTTCACTTAAAATAGCGAAAATGAAATACAAAAACGTATACAGGACTGGTGTTGATTTTGCCTGTTTCTATATACTGACACCGGGCTGACCAGTCCTAGCACTATCCTCTTAATGCTGAGTGCCAAGCGAGGCAGCTACTAGTACCATTTTTTATGTCTTTGGTATGACACGGCCGGGGATCGAACCCATGACCTCCTGCACTCGAAGCGGATGCTTTACCACTAGGCTATCCAGGCAGTCGTATGATTCAAAATATAAGATCTGCCTCTTTTAAGGTCAAGGTCATAACACCAGCACAAATTCTTGACGTCAGAAACTTAATAACATAGACACAAGATGTTTACTGTGACAATCTGAGCAGTTTTACGGGGGGTATTAATCGCTTCTGTGATAGCTGTAGTTTAACTAGATGTACTCTTAGATCTATTCCATTACCTGACATGATCATATATTTAACCTTTATCCTGCTGGCGGCAAGTTATTCTGCCATCCATGCGGGCTGACCATGGCCTGCACTGTTCGCTATTCAGTCAGTAAATTTTTAGTGAACACCCCTTCAAAAATGAATGGTACTACCCAAATTGAATGATGGACCACTCCATTTTAGAAATTTAGCAGGCTAAGGGTTAATGTGTTTGGTTTGTATAGACATGGTTCGCACAGGTCCTTAAAAGTCCTTGAATTTGACCCTAAGTGCTTGAAAAGTCCTTGATTTTTTTCTTCCAAAAAATCCCCTGAAAAAGTACTTGAATTTTGAAAAAGAAGGTAGAAAAGTCCTTAAATTTTGCTAAAAACGGGGGTGCAATCGTATTGTAGGGGAAAAATACAAAAAATAAATAATAAATAAGTCAAAACGAGCGAAAAAACTGTGTAAAATAAAAATACATGCACACCCACGGAGGGAACGCTAGTTGAACACAGTTTCGGTACGGAAGTTAGATACGGAATAACGATTTTCACAACGTTAAAATATTATGCGCAAGGTCATTATAGGTTAGAGACCACCAATTGTTTTCCCATAGACTTACATTGTAACATTATGGCGTGTACGGCCTTCCATACATCGAAACATGTATATCTAATTACAAGTTTTTCAAGAACTATCCTAGTTCTACCAAAATATCGGACGAAAAACATATGAATAGTGATACTTTATTTAAGTAATTTTCGTGTGAATGAGATGACACCCTGTTTACATCATTGACATGGTGGGAGAAATTCGTTTGATAAAACTTTTTTTCAATACACATAAAATGTAGCAAATTTTGTCAAAATGTATAATAAAATACTGTAAATGCAGTGAAAAAATATCAATTTTGAAAAAATAATCACTTCCTGGGTTTGTTTACATGACTGACCAATCAGAACGCACAGACGTTACCTTATTCCCAGGTATACACTTACCTCATTCCCAGTAAGTTCCCTGTACTTTTTTGAATTGGTGGTCTCTGACCTATAGATGAATGTTTCGTATCACATTTTCCAATTTTACAGTGATATTGTGGAACATGATCCAATACCAGATGTCTTACAAAGTTTCATCAAGAAATGTTCAGTTTTAAGAAAGATATGGACAGTTTACTGAGGTCACCCCCTGTTGATTTATATGCCCAGACCTGGTCCCTGTCGTCGTCAGTTTGCAATTTTTTGTGAAAATTTCACTTATTTGCATTTGATTTCACTTGGAAGCTGAAATACGATTCATTCCGTAAAAATAGAAATAAGGTCTAATAATTTTGATCATTCTCTAACATTACAGAGATAAAAATGATCCTTTTTCGCCCAAAAGCTCAGATAAAAATGGGCACACCTGTTAAAACAAAGAGGCCAAAATTTAACAAAAATCAAATTTCACGCTTATTTTTTGCACGAAAACGTCTTCTACATCATTTACAACAGATTTGTGGCCATTTACATTACCTGTGATGGCTTCCGACGAAAGTCATGTTTTAGCTCTATTATAGGTTAGAGACCACCAATTGTTTTCCCATAGACTTACATTGTAACATTATGGCATGTACGGCCTTCCATACATCAAAACATGTATATCTAATTACAAGTTTTTCAAGAACTATCCTAGTTCTACCAAAATATCGGACGAAAAACATATGAATAGTGATACTTTATTTAAGTAATTTTCGTGTGAATGAGATGACCCCCTGTTTACATCATTGACATGGCGGGAGAAATTCGTTTGATAAAACTTTTTTTCAATACACATAAAATGTAGCAAATTTTGTCAAAATGTATAATAAAATACTGTAAATGCAGTGAAAAAATATCAATTTTGAAAAAATAATCACTTCCTGGGTTTGTTTACATGACTGACCAATCAGAACGCACAGACGTTACCTTATTCCCAGGTATACACTTACCTCATTCCCAGTAAGTTCCCTGTACTTTTTTGAATTGGTGGTCTCTGACCTGTAGCGTGACTTATGGTATGATGGTATTAAATGCCTCCGCTACTATTTTCTATATAAAATTAAGAACTTATAACAAATTTGTATCAAGATTTCTAGCCTTTCACTTCCTTTGAGACTACCCTTGTCTTGAAGGTCTGTCTTTAGGCAATCAAAATATGCCCAGAAAATATGGGGTTGACCATAATGCAGTGAAACCATGGTCACGTGACTGAGACATGTGATGAAAACGCTAATATTGCGTATGTAGACATCAGGAAATACCTACTTTCACTTTCATTTTACAAGGCAGCTTCAAATCAACTTTTGAAGCATATAACGTAGCTTAAAATCATCTGCGGGCATTCACTTTTACAATCAAGCATCAATAAAGCTTATATCTGGCATGAAAATGGCCTTTACTAGGCGGGAAGATTGCACTATATATTGATATGGACTACGTTCGAGTGGACCACGGAGGCATATCCGGCTAATTGCCCCCTTCATGCCTATAAGAAATACCAAAGTTTTCAAAATCGTTCTGTTGCAGTCAATTATTGTACGTAAGTCAATTGTCAACAATTTTGCCAACTTTCAGTCTGAAAGAATGGCTACTGTCGGAATTATGCCCCATTCAGACAGACAGTCAACACCTGCAAAAAATGTGTCAGGGGCATAGATAACGCCAATTTTTCATTAAATATAGTATCATACGGCCTTACTTTTCTTATTTCTAGAATTCGTTTGCAAGAAACAGCTAGAAGTACACGAAAAATAATCGATTTCTGTCATTCTTACCTAAAATGGTGTCGCTGATGCAAAACTGAGATATGGGGAATCACCTTAAAAATCAGAATTTTGCCTACTTTCCAAAAAAATCGCAAATTTGCCCAAAATATGCAATTGATATGCCACGTTTGTCTTAAAATGGTGCTTATTGCTCAATTCTGATCAGAAAGTACCAGTTTTACATCGGTTGAAGCAGTTTTCACGAAGTGCGAATTTTTCATTTTAGGTATGATGGTATTAAATGCCTCCGCTACTATTTTCTGTATAAAATTAACAACTTATAACAAATTTGTATCAAGATTTCTAGCCTTTCACTTCCTGTGAGACTACCCTTGTCTTGAAGGTCTGTCTTTAGGCAATCAAAATATACCCAGAAAATATGGGGTTGACCATAATGCAGTGAAACCATGGTCACGTGACTGAGACGTGATGAAAACACTAATATTGCGTATGTAGACATCAGGAAATACCTACTTTCACTTTCATTTTACAAGGCAGCTTCAAATCAAATTTTGAAGCATATAACATAGCTTAAAATCATCTGCGGGCATTCACTTTTACAATCAAGCATCAATAAAGCTTATATCTGGCATGAAAATGGCCTTTACTAGGCGGGAAAATTGCACTATATATTGATTATATATGGACTACATTCAAGTGGACCACGGAGGCATATCCGGCTAATTGCCCCCTTCATGCCTTATCAACAACAACAATGAGTGGCCCAAAAAATAAATGTAGTTTCGCCAATAAATGGCTTACACAGGATGATTATTCATCGTGGTTAAAGGAGTTTAAGTCAGACAAGCATAAGTGTATGTGATAAACTCATTGATGTCGGAACTATGGGAGAAAGTGCGTTGAAATCACACGCGAAAACAAGAAGTGAAGTCCCTTGAGGACAAATTGAAAACTAGTCTTGAGAGCTTGAAAGACTTGTAAGAAACATGTACTAAGTATGTATACAGGCAAATATAGCTCATAAAAGGTAATCCCATTGAAGATCTCATAAAGGTTAAGATATGCTATTGTAGCTTATGGAAAATAGAACTGTTCTGTAACTTTTCTTCTATCTTAATGCTTTATGAAGAGCCTAAATGGTTTTGTAATTTAAGATTTAAAGCGATTAAAATAGTCCTTGAAAATCGATAAAAAGTCCTTGAAAAGTCCTTGAATTTTTTTTGCCAAGTCCTGTATGAACCATGATAGACTTTGACAGGCTTTAGAGAACTAAATACTGGTAGAAGTTCAAGAGTGTTATATATTAAGCACTACTAACACCTATTGCTACATGTCTCCAGTGCTACTGAGATGATGTTTAACCAAGCAAGTTATTTTTTCAGGCCTTACTGCCAGCTTTGTGTGAGAAGAGTGGCTGATGGCACTAGGAAAGCAGAAAATACCAGACAACTTGCAGTGTCCAGAAGAACTTTAACTGGTTCATTAAATGCCCATGCCAGCAAGACAAACCTTTTAATTCTTCAAAGGACAGTGAGAGCTCAAGGATGTTTGAAGAACATGCATATCAGAACACAGAGGATAGAAAAGCCTCTACTTCGGATAATTCTAGGTCCTCAGCTGGTCGTTTGTACTCAGCAAGTGCGACATATGGGTGGTCTTTCCCGTGCGCTGGGCACCGTCGGGAGGTTCCTACGAGTCAGATATTTAATCTTTACTGGTGCAATAGGTGGTGGAGTAGCAGCAAATCAGGTTAGTTTATGATACTTGTTCACTCATAGGTATACCTTGGCTTTAAGTATATGATTTGGCTGTAGCTTAAGAGTGTACAAGCTGATCAGCCAAATATTTTAAATCTTATTAAAAGTTTTCTGCTTGATTAAAAAGCAGTCTCTCACTAAGTCAATGAGGTTGCTGAACTTGGAAGTTCAAAGGGCTTGCTTCTGACCAACTTACAGCCCAAACATTCAAAGGATTGACTTCTTTCTTATGAGGAAAACACCTAGGTATCCTACTCCGAGAAGGTTGCTTTACCCAGCTTGAAAGCAAATACTGTAAAATGATTGATATTCATGAGAGACTTTTTGAGCTGCACCATGAGAAAACCAATTTAGTGCATTTGCGACCAGCATGGATCCAGACCAGCCTGCGCATCCTTGCAGTCTGGTCAGGATCCATGCTGTTCGCTTTCAAAGCCTATTGCAATTGGAGAAACCGTTAGCAAATAGCATGGATCCTGACAAGACTGCGCGGATGCGCAGGCTGGTCTGGATCCATGCTGGTCGCGAATGCACTATGTTGGTTTTCTCATGGTGCGGCTCATTTTTGTTGATTGACTCGGCAATTACCGTAGATACCCATGTATAATGCGCAGTTTTTTGACCCCCGGGACCACCCCCGAATCGTGGGTGCGCATAATACACAGGTATAGACAATTTTCCAACTTCAAAACAAGTTTGTTACCGATGTTCGCCATTTTGGTAAAGGGAAACTACTCCCCGCGCTTACTGTCTCCGCTAAAATCTAAGATTGCCGTTACGTTCCGTAAAAGATCGAATTGTTTATTTTTCTTTCAAACAAAATTAATTTCATATAAATTTAAAAGTATTTTGACGAAAGAAATGTTTATAAATCACAAAAATTATGTTACTAATTAAAGATCGAGAATTATCTTTAACCGAGATCAAACTGTGAATAACATAATTGACACGAGGTGACACGTTGATTGCCGGTAATTACTGGCTTTATGATCGTGACAAAAAGACTATCACACCTTTTGTTATCAGTTTAAATTGAGAAGCTCATGTCATTTTGAAAGATACCATTCCGAAATATTGAATCAGCTGCTATTTATTTATTCAAAATAGTGAATTAAAAAAGGTAAAACAACAAATATAACAATAATTTACTGGTTTTATTTTCGAGAAAACAAAAATCGATAGTACCGTGAGACCGATGCTGCTCTCCGCCGTGGAGATAAAATTTATTACCGGTGTCGATGTAAACTCTACTTTCGTTTTCCATCCACCTCAAAATTGACCAAATTTTTTTTTTTTTTTTTTTTTTTTTTTTTTTTTTTTTTTTTTTTTTTTTTTTTTCCCCAGGATTTTGCACTAAGATCGGGGGTGCGCATTATACACGGGTGCGCATTATACACGGGTATCTACGGTAAATCCCAATCAACAAGTAAAATTCCCACTTACTTAATGTTCAGAAGTTGAAATCCAGGAATTAATGTCCCCCACATATTTGGCTCAAACTATGAAAATTAATGTCATGCTCACGGAATTAAATGATTTCACATTACTGAATAAATCTGGCAGAATATACATGTATTACATGATTGTAGTAAAATTGTAATTTAAGAAGTTTCCTTATTACATGTTACTGTAATAACTTTTTCATCAAAAAAAAATCAATGTCATTTTGCAGTCTTTCAAAAGTTCTACAGTGTAATGAAAAATATGCATTTGTTCAATTTTTAGACGTATGAGTCATGGAAACAGCACATACCAGACATGAAGTGGTTGAAACATTACATTCCAGAACCAGAGACCTTGGATAAAATGGCAGTACCATTTAGACAAGCAAGAGAACTAGTCAACAGAATACATCTACCTGAAAAGGTATGCATTACTGCATTTGTAAGTAAAAAAAACGGTAATTACTGTAAGTTTACTGGTTTTTGCATGTGCAAAACATAGAAAATCTTGAACTTCGGTTTTGCTAAATGTTGCAAACATTACCACACGTCAAACTGTTAGAAACTGTTAAAAGCCTTCTAGAGAAAATAGGTTTACATAATATTATAGTGTGTACTTCACTTTGTTGATTCTATTGTTTTCCAAAAGTTCTTTATCATGAATTACAGAACAGAATCAGAATAAAAATCAGCTCACATGCTAGTTTTTAGCTAGACTGTTTGAAGAATATTGAGAGCTACTCTGCTCACCAGTAGTTGATGTCACGCTCCTGTTTCAGTTTTGGGTGCATGGCTATATGAGCCATACCATGAGAAAACCAACATTGTGCATTTGCAACCAGCATGGATCCAGACCAGCCTGCCCATCCACGCAGTCTGGTCAAGATCCATGCTGTTCGCTAATGGTTTCTTTAATTACAAAGCTTTGAAAGCGAACAGCATGGATCCAGACCAGACTGCGCGGATGTGCAGGCTGGTCTGGATCCAAAACTGTCAGACTTACACATCAAATGTATCTGCATAACTATGTTAGAGAACTCTTGGTTGAAATAAGTTTTGATAATGGCCCTTTATTGAAAGTTATAGCCCATGTTTAACTTAGAAATTAGAATAGTCGAGTGCACTGTCTTATGAACAGCTTTCGATGAATTGATGTTTTCTTTTAAAAAATATAAATGTTATATTCCTTTATGTAACTGATTAGAGTTTTTCACATACTTTTATCTTAAGCCATTGTTATGATGTTACTTTCATTTATACTGTGACAATGTCACGAAAATTGATTGCTAGTTAATCAGTACAAAGCTACCAATGAACCTTGTTGGACTTCATTTTTAATGCAAGACAAAGTTAGCCTTATATTATATTCATTACATGACGTAATGGAATGTGATATTTATTCTGTTTACAGGGCTGGTTGGGAGAAAAGTTTCCAAAGATGAAGGATATGTCAGACTGGCTGTCACACGGATCCAACAAAGAATTAGGCTCTATTTTCTCGGATGGTATCTTGTTTTATACACCTTTTTTTTGCACTAACTTATTTTTGTAGCAACAGTTGATTGTAAATTGCTTCAGACAGGCTTAGAATAGGGCCCATAGACATCAAAAGTTTTGAGTCAAAATCTTAGACAGCTTTCTTGTAGATATTGCTTTTTTTTATAAAGAACATATCTAAACAAACCATTGGGTAAATATAGTTCCTTAGGGCAAGAATTTCTCATAAAAAACGTTGATTCCTTAGAAACAAAAAAAATTGACAGATTTAGTGTTTAGCGTTTTAGTTTAAGATTCAGACTCAGTTAAGTCCTAATGAATCTTTCTGCCACCTTTTTGTATCATCACATTTCTGTCATTCTTTTCTATAACCATTTTTCTAGTAAAAGAGAAACAAATCATGGTCATGCCATTACTAAGTTATGGTCTCGAGTGTCATGGTTAATGTGTAAGGACCAAACAGGTTTTAGAACACATCTGATTCAATATTATGTTACTTGATAAAGACAGTTTACAATATTTTTAAATATGTCATTTTGACATTGTGTAAATAGGTTTAAGCAAGTTATTTGCTTCAGCAACACAATAAATTGTAACAAATGTCAAAGCACACACAAAAAGATTATTGAGAAATCTTGACAGTTTTAACAGCTCTGATAAGTTATTGATAATTAATTGAATGGATATGAAGTTAACAGTCATTTGAATCACAGCACAGCATAACATTGTATCCCCCACACAACAAAGTGGTAAGGTGGGGGTATACTGGTTTCAGGTTGTCCATCTCAGTAGACACAATCTTGTGTGCACCAAATCTCCTCATCTCCTTGACACAATTGAATTAAACTTTACACAAGTGATCAGTAACAACAGTAGTTGTGCATGATGCACATTAGGTTCTTTCAGAAAAATATTCTGCAGAGTTATGGGACTTTGTTTTTTGTTACTATACTATATACATAGAGTCTGCATATTCCATCTTGTGCGCACCTGATCTCTTGAACCCATAGACACAGTTTAATGAAACTTCACACAAGTGATCAATAGTGACCCTAGTTGTGCATGGTGTATGATAGGTTCTTTTAGAAAAATATTCTGCAGAGTTATGGGACTTTGTTTTTTTGTTACTATTCAATATACTTAGAGACTGCATATGCCATCTTGTGTGCACCTGATCTCCTGAACCCTTGCACACAATTTAATGAAACTTCACAAAAGTGATCAGTACCAACCCAAGTTGTGCACAGTGGATGTTATGTTCTTTCAGAAAAAAATCTTCCGTTATTGATTTTGTTATTTTTTGTTACTTTATATTGTGTGTATCAAATTGCAATGTACTGTGTCAGTGCCTGCAGGGGGTACATTCATCACCTTCAGTGATAGCTCTAGTCTTTTTCTGTTCTCTTTTTTTTCTGTCCTTGTAACATGTTGATATGCTTGTATTCCCAGGTAGAGAGTCAGTTTTGGATGTATTAGGCAATCATTTACCAGGTTTGTACTTAATAACTTCTCCTCTAACCCAGTGTGCTAGATATCATTATCCCCCAATCTGCTTGAATGATTGACTTCAGAGATGAGTTGTTTTATCTTACACAGTTTGCTAATATAAAAATGTTTTCCTCAAATCTGTTTGGAAAGCTAGCTAATGGACAGTTTATATGCAAAGTTAAATATTTGTGGTCGATCTTGGACTTAAGGTTGTTCTGCTTGTTTGTTGCCCAGGAAGCAACTGCTTAAAGTAATTTATCCCCATCACCTAGAATGAAAAATAAAATATCGGTCCAGCATATGGATGAATGTATGAATATTTAATGTGTTGTATGACACATATGTATGTCTTATCTGTAAGTTCCTTAAATTATGACTAGATAAATGGCAGAGTATAATTTAATGTAACCAGAAAATGATTTAAAGGGACCAACTTCCAAAGTTTTATCAAAGTTCTTGAAGTTTAGAAAACACACCAATGACAGTAATGATGTTAAAAGAAAATTGAAAAGCAGATTGATGTAGATTTTTTGTTTGTTTTGGGGTTTAACGCCATTTTTCAACGGTATTTTAGTTATGGATTTTGTACCTTTTAAACCTGTTTTCAGCAAGTGAATTCCAACTTTCCAACATGAATCAGAGGTGGAGGACTAATGATATCAGACACAATATCTTTTATCAAATCGTCACAATTGATGTAGAGGATTTAAGGCAATAAATATTTTAGAACCTGCTTATGAAACTGTAAAATGTAGAGAAAATGTCTGGGAATTTAGCTTTACTTTTACAGTCATTAATAATTTGTACTTTTTGAAAAGTCATTTCATTATTTTGATGTCAGTCTGTAAGCAGGTTGCATTAAGCTTTGGTGTGTATATATATATGATACTCGGGACCAAAACATGCATTTTGTTCATTGTGGGTACATCATGTCAAACCAGCTTCATTGTTTAAACTATGTTCATACTGGTGTTCATGGAGTTTAGAGGCATATGTATTGTAGAGGAACAGGTATTCTATTGTAACAAGACATATTCTTTAAGTTTACCTTTTCTTGACAATTTGTATTATTTATTCAAGTAAGAATATGAAGAAATAGTGTTAGGCCGTCCAACTGATGTAAACACGATTAGTAACACGAGACTTGTACATGTATATTTTTGATCGCATAGAACCAAAAGTTACATCAACGATTTCGACGCACGTATTTTATGTCAGACCTAAAACACGTTATTAATTGATAGCCCTACCTGTTCTTGATCAATCTATATCGGTGATTCGCTTGGAATACTGTTATTTAGAATGATATGCGAGAAATACATCGCTATATCGGTCTTTCACTCCGAGACATTTGTTTACTTCCGGTTGCTACGGTGTCACCATACGTTTATGTGACATCGTTTTCGATTGGATAGTAGCTATCTCCCAGACGTCACGTACCGTTGTCGTATGCGGAGCTGTGCTAAAACAAAGAAGTATTTTTGGCTAAAACTATAAAAGGCCTGTTTTTCGGCTCCTCATTTGTCAATCTTTCCTCCACCCTGAAGACAGTAACCCCTATGTTAAATGCATAAAAATCGGCTCCACAAATATCAATTTATCCTGACATAAGCATACTGTATAAGAGTCATAGAACAGTAACTTCTGGAGATATGTGGAATTTATGAATACTTTGTAAACTACTTAATATTTTATACTGGAACTGCTAGAACTTTATATCTGAATAAAAGATGTGTGACTGAACACTGATTTTGCCTCGTTGCTAGAGATATAGGTACAATGTCATCATTCTTTGTCCGAACCCAACTCAACAACTGTTCCCGGTCCTAGGCAGGAGTGCCGGCGGAACAATAGTCATGCTAAATGTTTTCAGATTCTGATTTATGTAGATCAGGGATCTTGACATCTTAAATTGTATGGTTGAAATAAGTCCAACCTAGCCATTTAGTCTAGCTGGTCAGATGTATACCAACTCGTTCAGCAGAGGCCACTACCTGTGCAGTACAATACCATAGTCACAAAGTGTGAATGGTCTATAATAAATCCGTTTTAAATTAGACATACTGGTAGGTTTTTGTCATAAGAAGAAGCTACATTTTACTCAGTGGTTCCGTGCTATGTACTTAAAATAGTGTACATAAAATTTAGTATATATTACCATTGCTTTGTTTTGAAGTTTGTTTTTTAACTTGTAATTTTGCAAGATATATATTTCAGACTCGGAAACAACTAAATCTGTTTTACCCAAAATAGGCATCAGTCCATTTTCCAGGGATGATGGAACGAAAGGGTCAACAATGGTATGTTCTGTTTTACCAAGGTTATGACAAAATTGTTATTTTGTTTCTACATTTATTGTACATTAATTCATTAATAGTAAAATTTGTACATGGTTATAAAGTTGACAGTTTCTAAAAAATAAATTGTCCTTGTAATATTTTTTAAACACTATACATAGTTCTTGGATATATATGACAAAATATTTTCTTAATGACAATACAGAGATTGCGACTTTAATACTTACATATTCATATGTAATAAAATCTATAGAAACATCAGAGAAGCATCTGCTAAAATTGTTTGATAAATTCAGTCAAGGTACACATTTATCTACAGGTCTAAAACTTGATTTTTGGTTTCACAAGTGCATTTGAACATGTATGGCTAATTTGTGTGAATGACTATGATCTTTTAAATTTGGATCCCTTACCATAAACAATTTTGGAAATGAAGACTGAAGCAGTTTGTGTACAGTTACCCATACAAGTTTGAAACAGCCACCTGTCTAATATAAAAGTTTCCAACTTCCATTTGCAAAAAAAATGAATGTTTGCAGTTTATTGTTGATTAATACTGTACTTTCAGTCAGATGACAGGGCTAGACAAGATAGTATGAATGAAGAAATCTTAAAAATGCAGGTGAGTGTTGGTTGTATCTTACAAAGGTAGAGATTAAATGAAAAAAGTCTGTCTTGTGATAAAGGTTTAGTGCATTCCTTAAATTTGGTATAAAACCAACAGTAGGACAGATCAATAGAACTTTCATTGCAAGACAAGTCCTAGCACTTGTTTCGTCGCTAAGATGGTCAAGTTGAGTTTTCCGCAAAATAAGGTGTCTGAACTGTTAAAGGAGGCAGAAGGAACAGTCAAAAATCAGTATGTCAGTCTGTCCATGTCAGTAGAGTGAATGGTTTCCATACACTAACTTGGGAAACACTTGACTCAGGACCTTCTTACTTTGTAAGGCGATTGGGCTTATGAAGTAGATGATAGCTATTGTTCTCGGGGGTCAGTAGGTCAAAGGTGAAGGTCACAGGGGTCTGAACCTTGAAAACGGTTTCCTCCCAATAACTTGACAACCACTTAACCCAGCACCTACAAACTTGGTAGCATGATTGGGCTTTTATCGAAAATATTACCACTATTGTTTTGGGGGCAAATAGGTCAAAGGTGAAGGTCACAGGGGCCTGAACCTTATTAACGGTTTCTATTCAATAACAGACCTGGACTTTAAAAATGGTTTCCCCATTGATAACTTGAGAACCACTTGACCCAGAACCTTCAAACTTGATAGCATGATTGTACTTATGAAGTAGATGACACCAATTGTGTTTAGGGTCAGTAGAACAATGGTCTGGTCAGTGTCACAGGAACCTGAACATGGAAAACTATTTCTGCACGGTAATTTCAGAATCACTTAAGAACCTTCAAACTTGTTAGCATGATTAGGAGACCCCTATTGTTTTGGGGGCCTGAACCTTAAAAGCAGTCTGCTTCGTAACTTGAAAACCATTTGACCCAGTATCTTCAAACTTGTTAGCTTGGTTGGGCTTATGCAGTTGATGACCCCTATTGTTCTAGGGGTTAATAGGTCAGAGATGAAGGTCATGGTGATCATGGGCCTGAAAATGGGACAACCTGTCATAGGGTGCATCGTGTTTTACAAACAGGTCTTGTTTGAATGTTAATCGAGACAAAAATTATTTTAGGTAAGCAAAAATGATGCAGCATTTTTTGAGCAGTAAATATGTGTTGTATATTTTACCAGACAAAGTACCAGAAAGAGGTTGACAGATTAGAGAAGGAAAACAGAGACTTGAGAAAACAGCTCAACTTGATGGAACAGAAAACTGGGAGGAAACGGAAAATGAATGTAAGTGTTTCATTTTGATTTCTTGATGAACTTTTATACTCCTTTTAAAAGGAAATTATGAAGTTAGCCTGTTCATCATAGAGGGGACTACAGTAAATGTGTGTTGTTTTGGGGGGGGGGATACAGCTGATCATGACCTAGGCTTATATGTAATAGCTGGTTTTTCCCATCCAATTAATTTGGTAGGGAGATAAGAACACCGTTTTAGAGTTCACTAGTTATGCCACCCCACACACACACCTTTGAAGAAGACAGTGTATATTGTTTTGCTTTTGCTGATTGTCAGTCAAGAGACAATTTTGGTTTCTGATCAAAAATAAGTAGAGAATGCTTGGTCTTATAAATGAAGTGAGGTCAAAGGTCAAGGTCATACTGAACAGTGGTCACAGTGACTTAGGCTGAAAACAGTTTCAGCTCCATAAGTAAAGGAAAATTTGACTGTCAATCTTCATAGGATGGTTGTCTTTAGTCAGTAGAAAACCTGTTGTTTTTTTAGGTCATTTTGGTCAAGGTCAAAGTCACAACATACATTATTATACACCCACATTCCTCCTGCAGGCCATCATTGAGGACATGTGTATTATAATAAATAGCTTTTGTTTGATACTTTTTGTTGAACAGTCTCACATGCTAGTAGGAGTTATAGTAAAAACATCTATATACATTTATTTATTATATACTAATTGTACTGTTCAGATGATATTTGTATTTCTGTAGTACTCTTTATTAATAAATATTGTAACTATTTTCCAGAAATCCTTGATTGACATGTACTCTGAGATATTAGATGTTCTCACAGACTTCGACTCCAGTTACAATACACAGGACCACTTGCCAAGGGTATATATCTCTTTCTTACGAAAACAGTTTCAGCAGCTATGGATCTTCGTAGGTTTTCAATAGAAAAAATAAATTGGTTATGCAAAGCAGTTAATAAGACCCAGAAGTTTGAAGGTTTACCTTGCCACTTATTTTTGAATTTCTGCAAAGGAAACTACTGCCTGCTTTATGGTTTAGAACCTAAGGATGATGGGCAAACACAGTAGGGTGATGTTTACTACAAATTCTTGGGTCACAATCTTGATCCAAATCATTCAGATTTGACAAGGACATAAATTTTGTGTTGCAGTTTAGTATGTGTGTAAGGTTGCTGTTAATTAGTGGTGAGAGAGCATACTGGTGAAACATCCTTTCAGGAGTAGTTAAGATGTTTGATGACCTTCGTCTTCATTGGTTCAAACCTTGCCTGAGCCAAATTCTTTTGTGTAGGTAAGCCATCCTGTTTGCATATGTAAGGTCAGTAGTTCTACTTGACTGTTCGCACTGCCTGAAAGTAATAGCTGTAGATGCACCCAGGGCCTTCTTCCATCAATAAAGCTAGAAAACTGGCATATGACTAGCTAGGGCCTCCTTGGCCACATAGTTAAAGGCCCTGCAATTCACTTACCTCGGTAGATTTGAGCCTTCTTGGGTAGTAATGTGACAGTCTAACAAAAGTAAGTTAGGACCTCAGTTTTCATGCTGACAAAGCAGACAATATATACATGTTTGATTTCCTGTTTTACAGGTAGTTGTTGTTGGAGATCAAAGTGCAGGAAAAACTAGCGTGTTAGAGATGATTGCTAGAGCTAGAATATTTCCAAGGTATATATCCTATTTGTAATGGAAATGATACAAGTTTTCATACAAGGAAAAAGGCTTCTGTGCCCAAGGACTAATAATCACATACCCTTCACCTCTCTTGATTCAAGCCCCTGCTTGGGTCATCAGTAGAGGTAGCCATCCAGCTGGTTTGTGGAAAGTCAGTGATTCTGTCCTGGTGGCAGCATGTTGCATAAGAAATTACTCCTGAAGGAGCATTTTGGTATTTCCTTTATTATTAATAAAGGGATAGTCAATATATGATCTAAATTGTCATTTTGACATAAAACCCAAATCTTTGATAAACCTAGACCCATTGTACAACAAACAACATTTGATGCCAAAAAAAATGTTTTATAACCTTGGCTCTAGAATTAAAAACAGTCTTCCTCCTTTGATGTTTTGGTTTTTTCACAACAACACAGAGTAATTCTGAAACTTACAGTAATCTGATAAAATAGATTGTCAAATGTTTTGTCGATGTTGATTTGAATAATCATATGTTTGCATGGATGGATTAAATCTAAACTGCAGTCTCGTTGGAATATAATATTTGAATGTATTGTAGGGGTTCTGGAGAAATGATGACAAGGTCACCAGTGAAGGTCACACTCAGTGAGGGTCCTTATCATGTGGCACAGTTCAAGGACAGTACAAGAGAATTTGACCTTACTAAAGAAGAAGATGTAAGAAATACATTAAATGCTTAACCTGGATCACTCACAGTATATAGTAAAAAGGGTTTTTAGATTATAATATTTTAATTTCTTGGAAAGACAGGAATTGATGTGTATCATTTTACTTGTAGTTTTTTCGTTCTAGTGGAAAAAAGTTTCAATCACACCCAAAACAGTTATTTTTGTCAAGATCATTTCTGTAAATACAGCGTTCATTGAAGTTTTAAGTAACTAAGAGAACTGGAAATCGTATTAAGTCACTTTAATTGACACTGTCAATATATTTGTACCCTATCTTCAGGGTCTTGTAGTTAAAGTCACTTACTTTGAATCATGTGTTCTCTTGCTGCTGTGAGGTGTGATTTGAAATTGTGGCTATAAATGTTTGTGTTTTCATTCATGAAGATAATAGGTGCATGAATTTATTGACTTTATATTTTAAATAAACATAACATAAACAGGAGTTTTGTCAGGTTGTTAGGACTTTTGTTCGTTTGTTCATCCACAGTATAAGGAAAAATTAGTCTGTAATCAATATTAATGATTCCTCTATTGTTTGTTAAATATTCAAAACCATGACATTGCAGACAGAAGCATTGAGAAAGGAAGTTGAGCATAGGATGAAAAAGAGTGTAAAGGGTGGACAGACAGTCAGTACAGAGGTTTGTGTTTTGAACTTACTGAAACTGAGGTCATGATGGTTCTTAAGTAATGAAACAAAATTTAGATGTTTAAAATATCTCAACAGGACTTGAATAAATGAACAATTGCTGATCATGCATGTATTTACTGTCTTGCATTTTGTATGAAAAAAATATGAACTGCTTCATGATATGATCAGCTCAACATAATTAGCTTTTTAACTACAGTGAAATTATCTGAGAGATGCTTTACAGTGAAAGTACTTGCAAATAGGTTGTTATACTTAGTCAGATTTTAAATATGCCGTCTGTCAGGGTGTATAACAATGTATGTGTTTTCTGTTTATAAGTGCATGTCTTTATGTCATATTTCAGTGTATATCAATGTCTGTGAAGGGACCAGGTATACAGAGAATGGTACTAGTGGATTTACCTGGTATTATTTCAGTAAGTTTGCTGTCACTCAAGTTTCACATTATCCTCTGAGAGTTCAGTTTCAGTAAATGATGCAACTACAAATTACAACAAGTTTAAAAATATCAAGTGGTTATCTTTCACTAAGATATTTATATTTATATATTTACCATCTTCATCAAATAGATTAAACTTTACTAGATAAATGAATTCATAATAAATTGTCATGCAGTAACCGTCGATTGCTTAAAAAACGTCCAGATTTTTATTGGTAGTACACATTTATACTGCGTTCAGCTATACATGTATACAGTGTGTACTATTATTAACCTAGTGCATAGCACTGTTTATACACATAAACATCTTAATTTTATGTTTAAGTTTATGTTTGACTTGCAATCACTTGCCCCTCACCGATGTGGGTTTGAGCCGCATTCAGGTCATTGAATTCTTCATTTTAGGAAGCCATCCAGCTGGCTTACGGAAGGTCGGTGGTTCTACCCAGGTGCCTGCTCGTGATGAAATAATGCATGGAGGGGCACCTGGGAAAAGCTGGAAAGCCACCATATGACCTATAATTGTGTCGGTGCGACGTTAAACCCGACAAAAACAAAAAAACTATATGCAGTATTTGTTCATGTTTTCAAATATGAAATTTGGGTCTTGTGTACATTTAATGCTTTTATCTTTGAGTGTGTAAAGTTATTGCTACAAGCTTAAATTCTTGATGGACTGTGTAAAATATTCTTGTATGACATGAAATAACTATTCTTATTTCAGACTGAAACAACAGTTATGGCCCCTGATACAAAGGAAGGAATCAAAAGACTAGTGAAAAGTTATATGGAAAATCCAAATGCAATAATTCTTTGTATACAAGGTGAGACATTTCCAAGTAAAATACGTTGATAGTGAAAATGTAATTTATCCAGGGGAATAAGTTATAACTGATGAGTGAAGAAAACATGTTTTCTAATGAGGTTCAAGAAATAGGAATACCATTCTCTGAGGGGTGCCAGAGGTCTGCCTCCATCTTCAAAAGCTGAAATGTTGCCATATGATCTAAACTGTGTAGGGAGTTAGTCTAAATGCAAAGGGGAATTATAATGAGTGAGGAACAAAGTTTCCAGCTTTTAAGCATATTGTATTAATGTACACAAAAGTTAAGATAACACATTGTGAATAATGTAGTTACAGTCATTTAGCCTGCTGGTGGCAATTGATTCTGCCTTTGTGACCAGTGCAGACTAAGGTGAGCTCATCTTGGTCTTTACTGTTTGCTATTCAGTTCGTAAATTTTCAGTGAACACCCCTTTGAATAGTACATGGTACTGCCCTGATTGAATGATAAGCCTGTCCATTTTGGAAATTTGTGGGGGTAAAGGTTAACAAACATTGTAATGATTGTTTACAAACTGATTTGGATTATCTTTGTGGCACTTGAAGTTTTTTCTTTGATTAATATAAAACTTTCTTGAATGACCTCATTTCACATAGCAAACAAGTCTGTTTACATTTTTGTCTCACAAGCACGTACTTCTAAATGAAGTTACAGTGAAACCTTACATACATTATGGCACAATGTTAATATGTAAGTGTTGAGAAGGGTTAGAATTTTGGAGCTCTACGAACTGTCAGTCATTGAAAATTTGAATCTCACCCCCAAAATAGTTCTATAAGCATTTCCTAATTTCCCTATGGATACACATATGCTGGTAAGAAATCCAGTAGTACATTGTAAAAGAAACTAATGATAAAACGTTATATTGTAGATGGGTCACTAGATGCAGAAAGAAGTAATGTAACAGATGTTGTTAGTCAGATAGATCCTAGTGGAAAACGTACAATATTTGTTCTCACCAAGGTCGATCTAGCAGAGAGTAACCTTTATAACCCTAACAGAGTATGTGTTTTTTCTTATGACCATGAACACCCCTAAGAAGCACTTGATCAGACATGAGGTGAACTGTAAGACCACTTTACAAATTGAATCATCATTTTGTTGTCTTCATAAAAGTCAAATATAGACCTTATTACATAAAGCAAAGTTGTAACAGCATTCAACGCAATATGACACAATTGTTCTAATGCTTCTTAAAAGTTCTGTCTGTCATAACTTGAGATGTAATACATATTTCAGATAAAATCAATACTAGATGGTGAACTGTTTCCAATGAAGGCTTTGGGCTACTTTGCAGTTGTGACTGGAAAAGGTTAAGTAGTTTTGACTTATTTCTCATATTAGGTTACATTTTAATGTACTTCTTCATAAATGTTAAGAAGGCCTCTGTGGTCAAGTGGTTAAAGTCTCTGGCTTCGAATCACTTACACCTCACTGCTGTGGGTTCGAAATTTTGCTTGGAGTGTAGATTTCTTTTGTGTGAGGAATCTATACAGCCGGTGTAAGGGAGGTCAGTGGGTGGCTTTACCCAGGTGCCCGCACATGCCTGAAGTAATGCCCGAAGGGGACCATTGAGTCTTCCACCACTATCAAAAGGTGAAAAGTTGCCATATGACCTATTGACCTATAATTGTGTCATTGTCATTGACACATGCTCATGAGAAGACTGCCACCTACACTTTTACAGCAGTAGGTTATGTTTAGAAATGTAATATTCTCTTATTACTGACTAAATTGATCAATGATTTCAGGTAACTCCAATGACAGTATTGACACAATTAGAAAGTATGAGAATGAGTTTTTCCAGAAATCAAAACTACTACAGTAAGTCAATATTACCTCTCATTTGTTTGCAGATGGAATGCTTACAAAAAGATCAAACCTTAAGATTAAATCATAAAGACATTGTGAAAAGTAACTTTTGTCAGATTTTGAAGGTTAAAAACCTATATTTTTGTGCTTCTAGCAATTTTAGCTAGATCCTACAATTAGTCCTTTTTTTTTCTTCAAAATTGTCATAGTGACCAATCACAGTTTAATTTGCAATGTTCTGGATATAGGAAATAACACTGAAAAAAATATGCCACATTTAAAGTAATAGTAGTCTACCAGGTTAGCAGTCATGATTGTTAATGAAAACTTGTCAGTAGTATAACCATAATACCCCCATCACACCAAGCTCGTTTTCAGTATGTTCTAAAAAATGTAGCCAAACGGACTCAAACTGTGTGGCAACGGAACAGACGTAGTAGCGACGTTCTACAGTCTGTCTAAGAACTTTATGGACTTACTCGGACGGGGTTGAACGGGAATGGAGCTCCAGAACTTTGAGCCTACTCAAAAATTTCTGCCGATCATTCCGTCCTACAGTTAGACGGACTGACAACGTACTTAAAACGAAATGGACGTACTAAGAACTGAACCGCCGTACTTCGATCATACTAGAAACGTGGTATGACGTAATGCAATCGGGCGTCAATTTAAGTACGTGTGCACACCGACCGGATCCGTTTGTAGCTCGTCAAATCCGTTCACAGAAAGACTTAACTCGACCGCATTACATCCTTAGTGCGTCGTTATTCCGTCTGAATACGATCAAAATATAATACTAAGTTTGCAATACGTTTCTAAACAGTTCTAAGAGTTTACAATACGTTCTCAGTACGCTCCACACGTTTTTAGTACGTTTATTCACAGTTCTTACAACGTCGATCCCGTCCGCAGTACAATTACACAAGTTAGGGTATAAATGCATGCCGTTGCCATACAGGTTCAAGATTTGGGCACAAGGTTTAGCCAAGTTTATGCCCTTGTTTTTTCTTCTTTGGTTTCTGACTCTGTCCTCCTTCATCCTCGGACTTGGAGACAGAGTCGTCAGAAGGTGCAGGGAATAAATTACTTCGCTCATCCTCTCGACTATCACGTTCAGAGGCTGACTTAGGAGATTCTGTATCGGCTTCTGTGAGACATAGGTCTTTTACTGCTTTAACACTTTACACCCCGTCTCTGTATGGCTTCACTTTTCTTTGGAGTCATATTGATACTTGCCTATTGCTGTGGATTTTTTTGTGTCTTGAGAGGTTTAAGAAACAAACGAGAATGAGAACTGGGCGAAACGTGATGGCTTTTGATAGCCATCAGGCCAGAATGTGATTGCAATTTACGTTCTGAACGTACTAGGGAGAGATGAGGACGTAATCAGAACGAGTTAAACTGTCTGTGAACGAGTTGGTCGAGTTAACAACTAGTTAGAACGTATTTCAACGTACTCGCAACGAAGTAGGACTAGTTACGAACTTCTTTAATCTGACTACAGATGGACTTGGTCTGCCTACAAACGGTGTCCACATGAGGTGAACGGGCATTTTTTTCCGAACTGAACTTACTATAAACGGACTTCAGACGGGATAAAGACATGATGGACGTATCAAGAACTGTTTAAGAACTAACTACAATCGCATTATGGATATTTTCCGGCCAAAGTACAAACGTTCCAGCCAGATCGCAGCCCGTTTTACAATATTTTAGGACGGGTTGGGACGTTTTGAGAACTAGTTTGGTGTGATGGGGGCTTAAATTATTGAGGGCACAAAATGTTGTCATTTTATTAAGTATATCTTCAGTTACTGTAAAGAATGTTTTGTGAAAGGAACTTTGTTCTTTTGGTTCTTAAGTATTCTTTTGGTCCTTAATTATTCTTTTAGTAATCCTAATTACGGAGCATTATTTGTTGGTGGGGGAGGGGGCCAGTGGCCGAGTGGTTGTTGCTGGCTTTGAATCACTTCTCCCTCACTGATGTGGGTTCAAGCCTTGCTTGGGGTGTTGAATTTTTAGCTCGACTTTTCGAAGAAAATATAGAGCTATTGCACTCGCCCCAGCGTCGGTGTCGGCATTGGTTAAAGTTTTTGATAAAGTCAAATATCTCTGTTACTATCAAAGCTATTGACTTGAAACTTAAAATAGTTATTTACTATCAAAGTCTACACCAGGAGAAACAATCCCCATAACTCTGAATTTTGACAGAATTATGCCCCTTTTTAACTTAGAATTTTTTGTTAAAAGTCAAATATCTCTGTTACTGTTAAAGCTTTTGACTTGAAACTCAAAACAGTTATTTACTATGATCAAAGTCTACACCAGGAGACACAATTCCCATAACTCTGATTTGAATTTTGACAGAATTATGTCCCTTTTTAACTTGGAATTTTTTAATGGCAAAGCTCTAATTCAGAGTCAAGCACTGAGAAAAGTCGAGCGCGCTGTCTTACGGACAGCTCTTGTTCATGTGAGGAAGACATGCAGCTGGCTTATGGAAGGTTGATGGTTCTACCTAGGTGCTTTCAAGTGATGAAATAATGCACGGAAGGGCACCTGGGGTCTTCCTGCACCATCAAGGCTGGAAAGTCGCCATATGACCTATAATTGTGTCGGTGCAACATCAAACCCAACAAAAAACAAATGCATTATTACTGTCTGTGTTACAGAGATGGAGCTCTAAAGGTAACACAGACCAATACTAACAACCTGAGCATGGCTGTATCAGAACTGTTCTGGAAAATGGTGAAGGAGAACATTGAACAACAAACTGATGCTTTCAAAGGTAAACTATATATCTTTTAACCTTTAACCTGCTTAATTTCTAAAATGGACTGGTCCATCATTCAATTTGGGCAGTACCATTTATTATTCAAAGAGGTGTTCTATGAAAAATACTGATTGAATAGCGAACAGTGCAGGCTGATCTTGGTCTGCACTGTTCGCAAAGGCAGAATCTCTTGCCGCCAGTAATAATGATAGTAATAAACACATTTGTGAGTGGGTGTGTAACAAAAGACAAAACATTCGTTTTGCTAAATTTATTTCAAACAAGATGTGTAGGACCATGAATACCTTAGCATGCTTCTGTAACACATTAATGGATGTTTTTGAAGTTTAATGGTATAAAACTATCTTGTGGAAAAAAATGATTGAATTTTGTTTGTTACATTACCTTTATTCTGTAAGAGAATTAAATAGACCTGAGATTTAGTTGAGAACAAGTGTTTTCAGAAATGGGGAATGTATAAATTAGAAAAGTTTTGTTTTTTTAAATTCAGTAACACTTACTTCAATTTTGTATATAAGAAAGAAGTTTCCATATTGCAGACTTGCTTATCTTTCTTCAGCAACAAGATACAACTTGGAAACGGAATGGAAAAACAATTTCCCTAGACTGAGAGAGTTGGACAGAGTAAGTCAGTGAAACAGTACATTGAAAATATAATAGCAAATCCTTAGTAAATCTTACATTTAAAAAAATGTAGGAATACTTAGAGCTAACATGATACAAAAACACATGCATATCAAATTGGAAATAGTTTTAGTCTTGGTTTATTGTCCTAGAAGTTTTCAAAGTGCTTTAATATTAAAAACTGTCTATGCAAATTTGCTTTTATGTGTTTAAGCTTATTTGTATTTGCTGTATAGGTGGCTCCTTTACAAGGCTGTTAGTAATTTTAGTTGGAGGATAGTGCAAGGTACAGAAGACATTCCAATTCTAGAAGCTTTTCTGGTTATTTAGCCTGCCAGACATAAAGCACCTGTACATGGGACTCAACCAAATATTCATAATTTTAGTTATAGGAGAGGGAGTTCAAACTCACAACTCATGGAATGTTTGTGTGTTATGGTGTTAATTTAGTAAATTAGGGGCCTTATGAAAGCACAGTTTGGTTTATGAAGGAATGTAAGAAGGGATGAGAAATTGAAACGATACTTAATATTTCAGGATGAACTATTTGAGAAAGCTAAAGGAGAGATACTGGATGAAGTGATCAGTTTAGGAGCTGTGTCTCCAAAGCAATGGTATGGTTATAATATTATTGAGAAAAAAAAGCAAGTTCACAGCTGCTTAAGATAGGTTAATTTGATGCCTTTCTTCATTTGCACTGAATTTTATATGCTTTTTTAGCTCACCTGTCACATAGTGACAAGGTGAGCTGTTGTGATCACCCTTCGTCCGTCGTCAGTCCGTCCGTCCATGCGTCCGTGCGTCAACAATTTCTTGTCTGCACGATAGTGGTTTCATTTATGATTTTATTTTAACCAAACTTGCACACAACTTGTATCACCATAAGATCTTGGTTCCTTTCTTGAACTGGCCAGATTCCAATATGGGTTCCAGAGTTATGGCCCCTGAAAGGGCCAGAATTAGCTATTTTGACCTTGTCTGCACAATAGCAGCTTCATTTATGATTTTATTTTAACCAAACTTGCACACATCTTGTATCACCATAAGATCTTGGTTCCTTTCTTCAACTGGCAAAATCCCATTATGGGTTCCAGAGTTATGGCCCCTGAAAGGGCCAGAATTAGCTATTTTGACCTTGTCTGCACAATAGCAGCTTCATTTATGATTTGAATTTAATCAAACTTGCACAAAACTTATGTCACCATAAGATCTCGGTTCCTTTTTAAAACCGGCCAGATCCCTTAATGGGTTCCAGAGTTATGGCCCCTGAAAGGGCCAAAATTAGCTATTTTGACCTTGTCTGCACAATAGCACTTCTTTATGCTATTTGATTTTAACCAAACTGGCACACAACTTGTATTACCACAAGATCTTGGTTCCTTTCTTGAATGGCAGATTTCATCATGGGTGTCCAGAGTTGTATGGCCCTTAAAGGTCAAAATGGCTATTTTGGCTTTTGCAGCATATAGAAACTGTCATTTATGGTTTTATTTGATACAGACTTCCAAAACCACTATCTGGTTCCTTTTTAGAATGGCCAGATTTCCATCGTTGTTCCAGAGTTTTTGCCCTTAAAGGTCCAAATTGGCTATTTTGGCATTTTGCGCCATATAGAGACTTCATTTATGGTTTTATTTGATAAAAGACTTCCAAATATCTTCAACAACAATTAAATCTTGGATTCCATAACAAATCATGTCCAATCATAGGTTTCCAGAGTTATTTTTGCTGACTATTCGAAGAAAGTCTAGCAAATTCTACTCACCTATTGTGCGTGGTCGGCGTCCACAACTTGGTTAAGTTTTTGCATGCAAGTCATACTAGTCTATCATTTAAAGGCATATAGCTTTGAAACTTATTTATTTTTTTAGGTCAATATACAACCTCACTGGGTCAATTCCATAACTTCAAATTTATTATGAGCAATTAATGCCCCCTTTTGGATTAGAAATATGTGGTTAAAGTTTTAAACATGCAAGTTAACATCTCCAAAACTAATGTAGATATTGAATTGAAACTCACATGTTCTTCGGGGTTATAAAACTAGTTGATAGCAGCAAGTCAATAACTCATGACTTCAGTTTGGCAAATTGTGCCCCTTTTGGACTAGAAAATTCTGGTTAAAGTTTTGCGTGCAAGTACATACAGCATTACCACAAGGCATATAGATTTGAAACTTATTTTTTCTTTTTCTAGATCAATTACCTACATCACTAGGTCAAGTCCATAACCTGACATGTTTTGGCCAATTTATGCCCCTTTGGACTAAAATTCTGGTTAAAGTTTTGCGTGCAAGTCATACAGCTATTACAAAGGCATATGGATTTAAACTAATTTTTCTTTTCTAGATCAATTACCTCCTCACTGGGTCAAGTCCATAACTCTGACATGTAATTAGGGCAAATTAGCCCCTTTTGGACTTGAAAAATTTGGTTAAAGTTTTACATGCAAGTTACTATCTCACCAAAACTATGGATTTGAATTGAAACTTCACATGGGTCTTCGGGTATCAAAACTAGTTTGACTGAATCAAGTCCATAACTCTGACATTATTTTGGCAAATCTATGCCCCTTTGGACTTAGAAAATTCGGTTAAAAGTTTAACATGCAAGTTACTATCTCCAAAACTAATTGCAGATATTAAATTTGAAACATCCATGGTCTTCGGGGTTATTAAAACCTAAGTTGACAGAATCAATCCCATAACTCTGACATGCATTTTGGGCAAATTATGCCCCCTTTTGGACTTAGAAATTATGGTTAAAGTTTTAACATGTAATTTTTTTCCAAAAAATGCAATATGGAATTGAAACTTAAACATGTTCTTCGGGTATAACTATTTGATGCACAGATTCCCATACTCTGATAATGCATTTTGGTCAATTATGTCCCCTTTCGAACTTAAACTCTTTTGATATTAACATTTTGGGGTAATAATTTCTCTTCTGTACAATAATTTCGAATAGTCGAGTTGGATTCTTAACGGACAGCTCGTTTGTTTATCTGTTTACCTCCCCTGATTGTAATCAAAATGGATTTATATCAGTAAGTCCTTATAGGACTTACTTGAAATTTCATTATTGTCATTAGTTGGACTGAGCCAATCAGGGTAGATAACTATGGACTGATTTTATGTCAAATTACCTCCCTTTATTTCAAATTAAAATGGGTATATCTCCGTAACTAATGAAGATACTAATCTGAAATTTCATTTATGTCAACAGATTTATTTGGCAGCTCCTTCTTTTGTTCACTTACAATAATTTTTTTTTTATTTTCTTCCCTTTTACGTTACTATAAATAGCTTATTTTTAGTAACTTTTTAGCTCACCTGTCACAAAGTGACAAGGTGAGCTTTTGTGATCGCGCGGTGTCCGTCGTCCGTCCGTGCGTCCGTCCGTCCGTCCGTAAACTTTTGCTTGTGACCACTCTAGAGGTCATATTTTTCATGGGATCTTTATGAAAGTTGGTCAGAATGTTCATCTTGATGATATCTAGGTCAAGTTCGAAACTGGGTCACGTGCCTTCCAAAACTAGGTCAGTAGGTCTAAAAATAGAAAAACCTTGTGACCTCTCTAGAGGCCAAATATTTCACAAGATCTTCATGAAAATTGTCAGAATGTTACCCTTGGTTGATATCTATGGTCAAGTTCGAAACGGTACACGTGCCGTCAAAAACTAGGTCCGTAGGTCTAAAAATAGAAAAACCTTGTGACCTCTCTAGAGGCCATATTATTTTCACAGATCTTCATGAAAATGGTCAAGAATGTTCACCTTGTGTTTCTAGGTCAAGTTCGAAACTGGGTCCGTTGCCTCAAATCTAGGTCAGTAGGGCTAAAATGAAAAACTTGTGCCTCTCTAGAGGCCCATTATAATCACCAAATCTCATGAAATTGGTCAGAACGTTCATCTTGATGATATCTAGTCAAGTTCGAAACTGGTCACGTGCTTAATAAAACTAGGTCATGTAGTCAAATAATATGAAACACCTTGTGACATCTCTAAAGGCCACATTTTTCTGGGATCTGTATGAAAGTTGGCTGAAGGTTCATCTATGATGATATCTAGTCAAGTTCGAATTGGTCCGTCGGTCAAAACTATGTCAGTAGGTCTAAAATAAAAAACCTTGTGACCACTCTAGAGCCAAATTTCATGAGATCTTCATGAAAATTGGTCAGATGATTCACCATTGATGATATCTAGGTCAGGTCCGAAAGTGGGTCACGTGCCTTCAAAAACTAGGTCAGTAGTCAATATAGAAAACCTTGTGACCTCTCTAGAGGCCATATTTTTTCATGGGTCTGTATGAAAGTTGATCTGAATTTCATCTTGATGATATCTAGGTCAGTTTCGAAAGTGGGTCACGTGCTTCAAAAACTAGGTCAGTAGGTCAAATATAGAAAAACTCTGTGACCTCTAAAGGCCATAGTTTTCATGGATCTGTATGAAAGTTGGTCTGAATGTTCATCTTGATGATATCTAGGTCGGTCGAAACAGGGTCATGTGGGGTTCAACAAACTTAGGTCAGAGTCTATAAATAGAAAACCTTTTGACCTCTCTAGAGGCCATTACTTGTGAAAGGCTCCATAAAAATTGGTCAGAATGTTCACCTTGATGATATCAGGTCAGGTTTGAACTGGGTCACATTGCCTTAAAAAACTAGGTCAGTAGGTCAAATAATAAAAACCCTTGTGACCTTCTAGAGGCATACTTTTCATGGATCTGTATGAAAGTTGGTCTGAATCTTCATCTTTATGATATCTAGGTCCAAGTTTGAAAAATGGTCAGTGCGGTCAAAAACTAGGTCAGTAGGTCTAAAATTATAATATCTTTGACTCTCTAGAGGCCATATTTTTCAATGGATCTTCATGAAATTGATCTGAAGTTCACCTTGATGATATCTAGGTCAGTTTCGAAATTGGGTCATTGCGGTCAAAAACTGGCCAGTAGGTATAAAAATAGAAAACCTTGGTACTTCTAGCCATATTTTTATGGAATCTATGAAAATTAGTGAAATGTTCACCTTATGATATCTAGGTAAAATTCAACACAGGGCAGTACCTTCGAAAACTAGTGTCATAGGTTAAATAATAGAAAACTTGTGACCTCTTGAGACCTATTTTTTCAATGGATCTTCATGAAAAATTGGTCATGAATTTTTTTCTTGATATACAGTCAATTCAAAACTGAGTCACATGAGCTCAATAACTAGGTCACTATGTCAAATAATAGAAAAAACGACGTCTACTCTAAACTGGGTCATGTGGAAAGGTGAGCGATTCAGGTCCCTCATGTCCTCTTGTTTATTATTGGCGTAGTGAAAAACCGGACCACTTTTCTGTGGTACAACATGGATGAGCTCCTATTTTTAGGTGTATTTTGACATATCTGTACCTTGTAAGAATTTTTTTTTTCTTTTTGGTTAAATTTCTTCCCTTTGTTGTTCCTGTCCTTTGGACTTTTCTGAGGACCTTCTTGTCCTCAAGTGCAATGATAACTGGTGAGTGATATAGGGCCATCATGGCCCTCTTGTTAACAGTTTCCAACACATGAGATTTTGTGACATGTCTTGTTTTCAAATTCCTACTTTTTACCATTCAGAAAATGTGATATTCAAATAACTGATCATTTTTTTAAGTGACAAATCTGGGTGCTATTTTACACCAATGTTTGATTACACTTGGTAAAACTGTAAACAGAAAGCATATTTTTGGCAGTTTTTATTAACTCACCTGAGCCAAAGGCTCATGGTGAGCTTTTGTGACCGCTCAGTGTCCGTCGTGCATCATCCGTCTGTCAACATTTTCTAAAAAAAATCTTCTTCTTGAAAACCACTGGGCAGAATTAAACCAAACTTCACAGAAATGATCCTTGGGTGGCCCCCGTTCAAAATTGTTCAAAGAATTGGATTCCATGCAGAACTCTGGTTGCCATGGCAACCGAAGGGAAAACTTTAAAATTCTTCTTATCCAAAACCGCAAGGCTTAGAGCCTTGATATTTGGCATGTAACATCATCTAATGGTCCTCTAGTAATATTGTTCAAATTATGCCCCTGGGAGGTAAAGAGGCCCCGCCCTGGGGGTCACAAGTTTTACATAGACTTATATAGGAAAAAAATTTAAAAATCGTCTTGTCTAAAACCACAAGACCTAGGCCTTTGATATTTGGTATGTAGCATTGCCTTATGGTCCTCTACCAAAATTGTTCAAATTATAACCCTGGGGTGAAAAGAGGCCCTGCCCCAGGGGTCTCAAGTTTAACATAGACTTATATAGGAAAAAACTTTAAAAATCTTCTTGTCTGAAACTGCAGGTCCTAGGCTTTTGATATTTGGTATGTTGCATTGCCTTATGGTCCTCTACCAAAATTATTCAAATTATGCCCCTGGGGTGAAAAGAGGCCCTGCCCCGGGGGTTCTCAAGTTTTACACAGACTTATATAGGAAAAAACTTTAAAAATCTTCTTGCCTGAAACTGCATGGGATAGGCTTTTGATATTTGGTATGTTGCATTGCCTAATGTTCCTCTACCTAACTTGTTCAAATTATGCCCCTGGGGTGAAAAGAGGCCCAGCCCTAGGGTTCCCACATTTAACATAGACATATCTATAGGGGAAAAAATCTTCTTGTCTGAAAGTTCAAAGCCTAGGCCTTTGATATCGGATATGTAGCATTGCCTAGTGGATCTCATACAAGAATGTTCAAGTTATGCCCCTGTGTGAAAAGAGGCCCCACCCTGGGGGTCATTTGTTATATGAGTTATATAGGAATAAATACTTCAAAAATTATCAAATCATATTTCCTAGAGTGCTTAATCATAATTACCTGATGACACGAAGTGATTAGGGGTCACTTGACTGTGACCTTGACCTACTGACCTACTTTCTTGTTTTTGAGATACAGCCTTGAAATTTGGATGACATGTACAGTTTTTTTCACACCAATCTTAAAACTGACTCTCAGTGACCATGAATGTGACCTACTTTCTAATATTATAGCATCAGTTTGCCGTTTTACATATGTGGCTCATATTACTCAGGTGAGCGATTCAGGGTCATCATGACCCTCTTGTTTAAAAAAAGTTTAACCCCAGATGAAAGGGAATACAGTAATGATTGGTGTGCATAATTGTTTGGTAGCCTTTTAAAACTTATTGATACCATATTGAGTCAGTACCTTGTCTTTTATGCTGAAGAAGCTTTTGTTTCATATCTCACCTTGGACTGTGAAATCAGTAATGTTCATAGGAGACTAACCTTTGTGGATTTCATGGTTGTGTCAGTCAGCAAAATTAAATCCCGACGAATAAATTTCCTTATCATTTTGAATTTCTCTTCAAAAGTTGAAATTAACAAATTCATATACCCACGAAAAAGCATTGTTTGGCTAAAGCCATGAAATTATATGCCCGCAAAATTAAATGATTTTACAGTATGTGATCTTTTTCAGGGAGATAATGTTTCGAAAAAAGTTATGGGAGAGAACAGCAACTCATATGTTTGAAAATATCTATTTACCAGCTGCTCAAGCAGAAACTGTGGGGTAAGATACTGAAATAGTAAAGTCATTTTGCCTATATACTTACCTACCATCTTTGCATATTTTGAAAAATGGCGGTAGAAATATTACTTCTTCAAAAGACAGTAGAGAATACATTAACTCCCTTTTCAGCCAAACTACCTTGTTACAAAAGGGAAAGTTGTTTTGATGAAATTTGAGTTTACAGTGATTATTATGTCTCCCCCAGGAGACATATTGTTTTTGCCCTGTCCGTCCGTCCGTCTGTCCGTCCGTCCGTCCTTCCGTACGTCACACTTCATTTCCAAGCAATAACTGGAGAACCATTTGACCTAGAACCTTCAAACTTCATAGGGTTGTAGGGCTGCTGGAGTAGACGACCCCTATTGTTTTTGGGGTCACTCCGTCAAAGGTCAAGGTCACAGGGGCCTGAACATTGAAAACCATTTCCGATCTATAACTAGAGAACCACTTGACCCAGAATGTTGAAACTTCATAGGATGATTGGTCATGAAGAGTAGATGACCCCTATTGATTTTGGGGTCACTCCGTCAAAGGTCAAGGTCACAGGGGCCTGAACATGGAAAACCATTTCCGATATATAACTAGAGAACCACTTGACCCAGAATGTTGAAACTTCATAGGATGATTGGTCATGAAGAGTAGATGACCCCTAATGATTTTGGGGTCACTCCGTCAAAGGTCAAGGTCACAGGGGCCTGGACATGGAAAACCATTTCCGATCAATAACTAGAGAACCACTTGACCCAGAATGTTGAAACTTCATAGGATGATTGTACATACAAAGTAGATGACCCCTATCGATTTTGGGGTCACTCCATTAAAGGTCAAGGTCACAGGGGCCTGAACATTGAAAACCATTTCCGGTCAATAACTTGAGAATCACTTGACCCAGAATGTTGAAACTTAATAGGATGATTGGTCATGCTGAGTAGATGACCCCTAATGATTATGGGGTCACTCTGTGAAAGGTCAAGGTCACAGGGGCCCGAACATTGAAAACCATTTCCGGTCAATAACTTGAGAACCACTTGACCCAGAATGATGAAACTTCATAGGATGATTGGTCATGCAGAGTAGATGACCCCTAACGATTTTAGGGTCACTCTGTTAAAGGTCAAGGCCACAGGGGCCTGAACATGGAAAACAATTTCCAATCAATAACTTGAGAACCTCTCGACCCAGAATGTTAAAACTTCATAGGATGATTGTTCATGCAGAGTAAATGACCCCTATTGTTTTTGGGGCCACTCCGTTAAAGGTCAAGATCACAGGGGCCTGAACATTGATAACCAGTTCTGATCAATAACTTGAGAACCACTTGACCCAGAATGTTGAAACTTCATAGGATGATTGAACATGCAGAGTAGATGACCCCTATTGATTTTGGGGTCAGTCTGTTAAAGGTCAAGGTCACAGTGGCCTGTTCATGTAAAATCATTTTTTGGAAATAACTTGAGAACCACTTGACCTACAATGTTGAAACTTAATAGGATGATTGGACATGCAGAGTAGATGACCCCTATTTATTTTGAGGTCACTTGATCAAAGGTCAAGGTCACAGGAGCCTGAACAGTGACTGGAGAACCACTAGGCCAAGAGTGTTGAAATTTAGGGATGACTGGACATGCCAAGTAGATGATCCCTATTGCAGCCAACCATCAGTGTCTCTTTGATTTTTGCTCCTGACCCCTATTGACTTCTTGACTTTAGGACTTTGCATTGGGGGAGACATGCGCTTTTTTACAAAAGCATTTTCTAGTTTCCAATAGATCATACATTTTGGATGAAAACTATAACTGTTTTAAGCTGTAGTTTGGAGGTGATTCCATTTTACAGAGATTCTGTTCCACTTTACAGGAATCTTTTCTTCGTTAAAGGGAATCTGGTTAATATAGGTAATGTTCATTTTGCTAGTTGGTAACTTCTGATTTATTTAAATTATACTGTCTAGGCTTTAATACACATTTTTTAAGTTTTCTCATTATTTCTTAATCTATTATTACTTTCAGAGAGTTTAACACAATGGTTGATATAAAGCTATCGGAATGGGCATACCATGCTTTACCTAAGAAAAGTGTTGAGGTAAGGAATTTTGTACTGCTAACAGAGCTATACATATATACTTTACTGTCATAGGTTAACCTGTATAATGTATCCAAAACATAAGTGAACACTGTAAATGATTTGTAATGAAGGGGCTTGTAAATTTTAAACCTGCACTTTATTGTGAGGGTGACATTTTAACAAAAAAAGTTACATCAAATGAGATAAAATCCTGGCTAAACTGTCGTTTTCTATGCTGTATAAAGCACTCTGTTTCTGATCTTTCCTAGTACTTTAGTTTGCTGATCATTCCTTATCAGTAAACACTGTCTAGAAGTAAAAATCAAGCCTGATTATGTTGGAAATGAATTGTTATCTGTGGAATGAGTGTAAGTAGAATCACAAAATACCATCAAAATGATTTCATAGATATATTTTACCTTGTATACTGATATCAGGTTGGTTGGGATGTATTGCACCAGGAGTTTTCACATCTTGCTGACAAAGACAAAAAGAAAAATGCCAGCGAGCATGATGAAGTGTTCAACCGACTGAAACTAGCTGTGATAGAGGGCAGTAAATCTACGCATAACTGGGAGAGCAAAGCAGAGGAGAGCTTAGTAAGTATCAAGTTTATGCGTACAGTATTTCAGTGTAGAAATATCTGACAGCCATTCATGTGGATTCAAGTCCTGTCTTGGGCAGTGTGAGGATTTCTGTGACACTTTAACAGAATTTAATATGTTTGATGTCATTCATACCCCACATCTTGATTTATTTGTGGAAGTTTTCAGGCACTTTTGGTAAATATGGTTCTTCTTGTACAGAATCCAGCAACAGTTGTTAGCTAATTGACTGGCTTTAAATAGTCAAAATTGTATTGAAAAATGGTGTAAAACCCATGTTGGCTGGACATGGATTAGTATAAGCCTTGTCAGGATAAATCCTTCTACAGTTTTCAGTAATGTTTAAAGGCTCATAATTCCTTTGTTTAAAATGTGGCTGCCACATTTTCCGTTATGAACATAAAATACATTAATTTCTTGTTAAATCCCATTTCTGATAATTACTTTCTTTAACATTTGTCAAAGGTTGGAATATTGCTGAATATACTAGAATGTTTTATTGAATCGTTCGTTTCTAGCTCACCTGTCAAGTAGTGACAAGGTGAGCTTCTGTGATCACTGTCCGTTGTCCGTCCGTCCACAATTTCTTGTGAACACGATAGAGACCACATTTTGCAATCAATTTTTATCAAACTTGCACACAACTTGTATTGGCATAATATCTCGGTTCCTTTTGAAAACTGGCCAGATCCCATCATGGGTTCCAGAGTTATGGCCCTTTAAAGTGCAAAAAATTGCCATTTCGGCTTGTGAACACGATAGAGGCCACATTTTGCAATCTTTTTAATCAGACTTGCACACAACTTGTATTGGCATAATATCTCAGTTCTTTTCAAAAACTGGCCAGATCCCATCATGGGTTCCAGAGTTATGGACCCTTAAAGGGCCAAAATTTGCTTTTTTGGCTTTTGCAGCCATATAGAGACTTCATTTATGGTTTGATTTGATACAAACTTGCAAAATATCTTTAACAACAATAGGTCTTGGATTCCATTATGAATCCTTCAGATCCAATCATATGTTATGGAGTTACAGCCCCTGGTTGACCCCTGAAAGAGCCAAAATTTGTTAATTTTTACCTTGAGAAAATGATAGAAGTGACATTTTACATTCGATTTTAACCACACATACACACAACTTAAGTCACAATAAGATCTTGGTTCCTTTCTAAAACCGGCCAGATTCCATCATGGGTTCTAGAGTTACTGCCCTTGAAAAAGGCAAAATTTTCTATTTTGAACCTTTCAGCCATATAGAGGTTTCATTTATGCTTTGATTTGATACAAACTTGCACAGAATGTTTATCTTGATGATCTCTAGGCCATATTAGAAACTGGGTCATGTGGAGACAAAAACTAGGTCACCAGGTCAAAGCAAAGAAAAGCTTGTTAACACCCTAGACGCCACAGATATGACTCTATCTTCATGAAACTTGGTCAGAATGTTTATCTTGATGATTCCTATGCCAATTTCAAAACTGGGTCATATAGGGTCAAAAACTAGGTCACCCAGTCATATCAAAGGAAAAGCTTGTTAACACTTGAGGCCACATTTATGATCCTATCTTCATGAAACTTGGTAAGAATGTTTATCTTGATGATTCCTAGGCCAAGTTCGAAACTGGGTCATGCAGGGTCAAAAACTAGGTTAGCACTCTTAGAGTCCACATTTATGACCCTATCTTCATGAAACTTGGGCTCAATGTTTATCTTGATGATTCCAAGGCCAAGTTCAACAGATGAGCGATATAGGGTCATCATGACCCTCTTGTTTATTATCTCCCTTTATGGCATTAACTACAACACTTCATGTGCAATATTAGAAGCAGTGCCTTTCTAGCTATTTAAGTACGCATAACATCTATTTGGAAAGCTGTTGCATCTGTTTTTAAGATAAAAAATTTTAAGCATTATGGACCTTTAACTATGATGTGAACTATGATGTGAACTTAGGCATCATTTACAGATAGCTCTGACTTGTTTAACATTTGTAGAGAGTGATGCAGCGTAATACACTAGAAGACAGAGCAGTACAGGATAAACAACAGTGGGATACATCAGTTAATTTCATGGAAGAAGCTCTAAAGGAACAACTGGAGAAAAGTAAGTTTAGTGTGTTTTGTCTAGATTATGAAATCCTTTGTGTCTAAAACAGCTGATCAGCAAACAGATAAGGAAACTGTAAGCCATTGTGTATTCTTATCAAAACAAGATGACATTGCTCACAGAATGTTAAGCTCACATTGACCAAGCGTTCAGGTTCAGCTGTTAGTATATTAGGCAGATGGTCAGGTGTCCATTGTCCACCACTTTGCTTAAACATCTTCTTCTCTGACACTTCTGGACAGAATTACACCAAACATGGTATGAGACATCCTGGCATGGATTTCTATCAGTATTCAGAGACTATGAGCGCTAAATGTTAAAAAACTTAACAACTTTATGTTACTTGATGGATTTTCACCATACTTCGTGAGAAGCATCCTTCCATGGAGCTTTCTTAAACTAATTGAAGTGAATCCACTTAATCAGCACTTGGGGGGCCAGTGCTAATACTAGGAAAACCTTGAACAACTTCATTTCGTAAATGGCTTGATGTATGTTCTCTAAACTTTGTCAGAAGCAAAGTAAAAAGTCAAGGTTTGGTGAGTTAGTAGTGGCTTTCACGACCCTCTTATTATTGGTTAATTCTTGAAAAGCATTATCATTCACTGGATGTGAGGGCTGAATATCATGATTCCTATTAGAATAATATGCATACTTTACTGAAAAATAAGTTTCAGTAGAAGCTTGACTAGTCATGAAGATAACAACAGCTTATGTAGCCCTATGAGAATGTGATTGGATCTAGTTTATGAAAACTATTATATTAGCTCACTTCTGCTTATTTAAGTCATTTCCACTTGTAAAACCAGTACTGGTGTCAGATGTAGAGTTGCAGTCGTAACCATAACATGGCTGGAGCCCTCAACTTAGAATTGTTCAGCAGGCTATTTAACCACTTGACTGTTTGCATGTGGACATTGTTGTCTTGTCTTTGTGGATGTGATTCCTGACTCCTGATTTTCTGTTGATATTTCACAGATGAGGTGACATTGAGGGAGTTGACGGGCCCGGGATCTTGGGAACAGTGGAGACATTGGACATACAGAACACCTGAACATAAAAATAGAATAGCCACCAGAAATGAGCTGGAAAGAATACTTAAACCTCAAAATGTAAGTATGCTGAACACAGTCACTTTTTATTGTTGTGTATTTTTTAAGTTCTGTGCAGACGAAAATTTAAAAAGAGAATGTTACCTTTAAGAGGCAATACTTCCGTATATTTTAAGGTTTATGATGACTGAAGTGACAATAAAACTGAAGTAATGAAAATGTAGTGTTAAAAATGATTTCTTCATAGCAAATGAGTGCCCTGTTCAATTTATATGCCCAAAGTAATGTATTATGTGATGGCACAGGTCATCTGTCTGTACTCTTCTTAGCAGTTTTGTTTCTGCTTAATATCTTAAAAATGCTTTGACCTATGATCCTCAAACTTATGTACAATGCACATGAGTAATGCATGACCCTAAATGATTTTGAGGTCATTGGGTCAAGGTTGCAGTGACTGGTAATACAAAGATTGCTCTTGCTCAATAACTTATTAGACTTGGACTTTTGCTCCTTGAACTTCGCATTACTCATGGGCATTGCATGATCTGTATTGACCTTGACATCAGTAGGTCAGAGGTCAAGGTCAGAGTTATTGTAAATACATAAAAAGACACTTCTGCTCAGTATGTTGAGAATGCCTATACATACAATCCTCATATATGGTAGGCACATTACCCTGGTTACAGGTTAGAGCCCAATTAATTATAAATCAGTGGGTTAGAGGTCACGTTTACAGTGACTGTTATTTCAAAAATATTTCTGATCAATATGTTGAGAGCCCTTTGACCTTCAATTCTCTTACTTAAAATGCACATTGCCTATGGGCAGTAGATGACATCTGTCAGTTTTAAGACAAGTTGGTGAAAGGTCAAGGTCACACTGACTGTTTTCATTTCAATATTTTGTGAGTGATTTGACCTGTGGACCTTAAACTTTGTAGGCACATTGCCAGTCGGCACTAAATGAACCAGATTGAGTTTAAGGCTACTTAGGTTAACGGTCAAGGTCACAGTGATTGGTATTACAAAAAGTTCTTCTACTCATTTTCTTGAGAACCATTTGACTTTCAGTCATCTTACTTCTCAGGCTAGACTGAAATACTGCTGAAAAACGGCGTTAAACCCGAAACAGACAAACAACAATACCTGCAGGCAATGGATGACCCTGATTGATTTTGAAATCATTTAGTCAAGTCATGGGCACAGTGACTGTTAGTACATAAAGTCTTTTCCACTCAATATTTTGAGGAAGATAATTTCATGACCTTGGCAGGCTCATTGCTCATGGGCAGGGAATGGCTGTCTCCTGATATTGAGATCAGTGGGTTTAAGGTTAAGATTACAGTGATGGTTAGTTAAAAATAAATTAACATACACCACGAATCCCTCATGATTTTTAGGTTTCTTAATGAAAGGTTGTGGTCACTGTCATGAGAAAAGATCACATACTAGATGTATTATGTGATGGTGCAAGTCATCCATCTATCTGTTCTTGATTTAGTTTCCACACGGTAACTGCAAATGTTTTTACCTATAAGGCTGTGATTCTAAAACTTGATAGACACATTGTTTTAGGCATACTATACTTCAGACAGTGGTATTTTTGTTGTTTAACCGGAAATGAGACAAAGTTGAAAGTAATCTGTATGTTAGAAAGATGCATAATAGCCTTAGAAATTTGTGCTTAGAGGCAGAGGTGGAGGCATAGTATGGGTAGTGCAGACTGTCTAGCGTCCCTAAAATTCCTACTTTTTCCTATTTTTTTTCAATTTGGCTAAAATTCCTATTTTTTAAAAAAAATCAAAGGAAATTCCTAAAAAGGCCCTATTTTTTCACAAAAATTCCTAATTTTTTAACTTTTTTGCAATGATCAAAAAGAGAAAATGTTTTAAATGTTGTTTTAAAGTTCTTCTAATTCAGAAAAAACAGTTTAGCACAGTTCAAAGCAGTTTACCAGTGGTAGATGTCTTTTCTGTAAATAAAGCACTATTTGTGAGTTACTTTTATGTCAGTCTCATAAAGGTAAGCACATTACATGGTCTTTAAAGTCCATATTTTAATTTGAAAATTCCTAAATTTAGCCCTAAAATTTCCTTAAAATTGTACCAAATTCCTAATTTTAGCCCTATTTTTTTTGTACAAATTGCCCTAAAATTAGCCCTAATTTTTTGTCAGGGTATGCTAGACAGCCTGGTAGTGCAGAAATAAAAAATGGCAGACCAAAAAAAAAATATATATATATAATTGAGCCGCGACATGAGAAAACCAACATAGTGGGTTTGCGACCAGTCTGGTCAGGATCCATGCTGTTCGCTTTTAAAGCCTATTGGAATTGGAGAAACTGTTAGCGAACAGCATTGATCCTGACTAGGACCAGACTGCGTGGATGCACAGGCTGGTCTGGATCCATGCTGGTCGCAAAGCCACTATGTTGGTTTTCTCATGGCACGGCTCAATTATGAATTTACAATTCCATTTTGTTTTTCAGAAGCATAGACCAACGTTATCTCAAGATGAACTTACTACAGTAAAACAGACACTGCAGTCCCAGGGTATAGAAGTAGATGCTGAATTTGTAAGTAGCATTTTCTGGTTTTACATTTATTTACTATATCAAACTATATCAGCAAAGTTTTTAACTATGCTCAATCAAATAGATTTAAGTCACAATGGACAAATAGTATTACGTGACAGATAGGGTATGATATTGTAAGTAATCAACATTGTTTTCGTTTATATGAATAATCCTGTTAATTGAATAATTTTTCCTGACAAATTTGTTATGCAAATAAACAAAATCTGTTGTAAAGTTAAAGGTAAGCTTTTTTTAACGTCATAATCAATAATATGGAGCTCCTATATGTATTTCATTTAACTTTGAATTCTGTTTTTGAAGTCATTTATACTGTACTGATTTCAAAATTGAATGTTTAACTTATAGGATTGTGAGATATAAGAAAGTCAGTTTGAAAAATTGTGATGTTGGGAGCAATCTTAGCTTAATTCACTTCCTAGGCAATGCTGGAATACTATATAAATGATGGTACTTAGTTATAATTCATTTTGATATATACATGAATGTCCACTATTGAAAGAATCGTTTGAACACGTGATAGACATATACTTTACTTTCAGATAAAACAAACATGGTACCATGTATTTAGAGAGAAATTCATCAAGAGAGCCCTACAGCAATGTAGTGATTGTAAAAAGGGTTTCTATTATTACCAGCATAACGTTCCAAATTCAGGGGTGAGTATTTTCACAAATAACTGTTTGTTTAAAATATCTTACATTGAAGCATTTCAGATGAATAGAAGATGACCTCTGTTTCATAAATGTTCTAAATAAAAGGATTCTGCTAAGAAGGGCAAAGTCAAAGTCAGATTATGTATGTTCTTGTTGTACTATCCATATAGCAGATTTATTCTTTCTATTTAACCAGAGGACCCGCCCGCTTAGCTCAGTAGGTAAGAGCGTTGGTCTACGGATCACAGGGTCATGAGTTCGATCCTCGGGCGGGGCGTATGTTCTCCATGACTATTTGATAAACGACATTGTGTCTGCAATCATTAGTCCTCCACCTCTGATTCATGTGGGGAAGTTGGCATTACTTGCGGAGAACAGGTTTGTACTGGTACAGAATCCAGGAACACTGGTTAGGTTAACTGCCCGCCGTTACATGACTGAAATACTGTTGAAAAATGGCGTTAAACCCAAAACAAAAAAACAAAAAACAAAAAAAATTTAACCAGAGTATTCATTGCTGATAGATTAATATGAGAAATCCTGTAATTTTGCAGTTGAGTATTGTGGTTATGAGAAAGATGCAGTTGAGGAATTTTAAATTCTTTACTGTTACTTCAGTGCATCAGCTAAAATATGTACATACATATTTATGTCTCCCACCACACAGTCATGTGGAAGACATATTGATTTACTCCCGTATATGTGTCTGTCCATGCGTGTGTCACAAATCTTGTCCATGCTCTAAGTCGAACATTTCTCATCGGATCTTCACCAAACTTGAACAAAATGTGTTTGACCATAACGAGGGCTTGGTGCAAAACTATTGTAAGTGTATATAAATAAAGAACAAGATACAATACTTTTGCGCCAAGCCCTCGAATTAAGTCCTCAGCCAAGTTTGATAACTAGCCAAATCGGCCCAGGCACTTCGTAATTATGGCCCTCGAATTACTGATCCGAACCACTCGTCCAAACTACTTTGAATTACTGAACCAAAACTTACTGAACGGAGTGGCCCTTTAAATTATTGAATCAAAATTTACTCCTGAAGTGTACTTTTTTTACAATTCAGTTGATTAGGCAGTTGTGGGAGACTTGCGCTTTTCTCAAAAGCAGCTCTATTTTTTAATGTTTAAAACAAATGCACTGTATAACTTAGTGACTATTTTGAATTAATAAATGAAATCAGTAGTTGGCCATTTTTTGGCCAAGCATTTAAGGGGACTTGAAATACATTTACAAGCTTGATTTTAGACAGCTCTCCCGTAGGTTTGTTGGTAGTAGTTTGTTCAACCTTTTGGCAAGAAACTCGGCAAGATGATGAAAATGGTTTCAAAATACATAATACAACCGTTACTATCCCATTCATTAAACTTACATGGTTTATTATATGATTACATACATAAGTTGCCAGCCCATAGTTTGTGCTATGTAACTTGTCTATATTTAGCATAACTTTCACTGGGCTAAAAATCAAAACTGGGAAAAGAACCTTTTTTTCTGATTTTGTGTACTAATAGAACTCTTACTGGATGGCTTGCCTGTCAAGCATAAAAACTAGGTGTTTGGTAGAGGTATGTTATACTGTGAAAGCAGTAATATTTTTGGGGGACTAATTTTCCATGGTTGAGTCAGTCATCGAATTCAAATCCAACTATAAAGCAATTTTTCCATTTATTTAATCTTAAAGTTTGAACTTTGATGTAAGCAAATTCATGTCCCAAAGAAATATTTGTGGTTTTTTTTTATTTAAACCTTGAATTTTTCCCCATAAATTAAATGTTTTCTCTGTATTATATATTACAGCTTGAATGCCACGAGGTTGTATTGTTTTGGAGAATACATAGAATGTTAGAAATGACAAGTAATGCTCTACGACAACAAGTTATGAATAATGAAGGTACGTACAAATTAGTTTAGTTTAGATAATATTTATTTCATGTTCGAAGTTGACTTAAAGTCATCACTAGTGTAATAAAGTTTTGACTAAAATATAATAGAAAACCTGCAGTAGACATTTTATTTTATGTCTGTCCCCATGAACACCTACATGTTAATTGAAAAACATAATGAGTTATTTTATTTCATTTTCCAGCTTGTAATCTGCCATTAACGAAAGTTGTTGAGTTTGTTCATGATTTCAGCAGCATCTGTGATAATTTACTCTTCCAGTGTGTTTGTCTTTTGCATGTATTCTTTGCAAAAAGTGACATGCGAATACCTTTCAGATTACTTGATAAACTTCCAAAATAAATTCTTTCCCAATTTTGAGAGATCTTGGTTATAACCATGGAGTTGCTTTAAAGTGGGGATATGCAGTTTGGCAAATATGGATAATATTTATGGGTACACTTATTAGGGCTACTATTAGGCATATTGAAAGGTCTGTAATGTATGTAACAGCTCATAAAATTATCTAAAAACCTGATTCTGGTAGGAGAATACAGGTACCTTCTCAGAAAGTATTGAGTACTTAGAGAATTGAGGTATTAAATCAGAAAGTACCAAGTACTAAGAGAACTGGGTATCTCATCTGAAAGTACCAAGTATTAAGAGAATTGAGGTGTAGCATAAAAAATATCAAGTATAAATATATAAATATTTACTGTTTACTTTTATAGCTAGAAGATTAGAGAGGATTATCAAAGATGTATTAGATGACTTTTCTGAAGATACTGATAGATTGAAGAAATTGTTAACTGGAAGACCTGTTGATCTAGCGGAAGAACTAAGTGAGTTTTGTTCACATTTTAATAAAAAAAAATCTGCACAGATCAGGCAGCATTAACCCTTACCTTGCTAAATTTCTATATTGAACTTTCAATTTGGACAGCACCTTTAACTGTTAAAAGGAGTGCTTGCCAAAAAGACACTGACTGAATAGAGAACATGGCAGACCATAATCAGACTGTATGGATGTGCAGACTGGTTATGATCTACACTGGTCGCAAAGACAGAATCAGTTGTATCCAGCATGGTATGGGTTGAGGTATAGCCTGTCTGGTCATTATATGGAAACTTTGATATGTAAAATCAAAAGGTCTAAAGTTTAATTCATCTGCAATGCAAAGGTTTTTTTTTTTTTATGAAGAGAAAGATTTCTTATCTTTGCCTTTGGAGAAGTTTTCATCTACATGCAATTAGTTCTTGCAAGGAATGATGAAACACAAGGAGTTTTATGTTCACCATTACATATTATTACATGACTGCTGATATAAATCATTGGTCCATAGTTCATTGTTTTGTAAAATCTATACTTCAGCACTATAAATTTGCTAAACAAAAGTCAAAACTGGAGAGAAAAAAACAAAAACATCTGAATATATATTTCTGATGTCATGTAAACAAAACACTTTGACTTACCTGAATGGCTTGCCGTCCGAAAGTCAAAACTGTTGACCTTTGATCTTTCAAACCTAGAGCAATAGTTTTGATAGTTGGCCAGCAAGCCATTTAATATGTGTATAATGTTGAAAAACAGGTCAGTTCCAATATTTGGTCTTTATACACTTACCAAGTTTCTTTGTCCAGACCATAATTTTGAGGGGCCTCCGTGGCCAAGTGGTTACGGTCGCTGACTTAAAATCACTTGACCCTCACTGCTTGAGTTCAAGCCTCGTTCAGAGTATTGAATTCTTCATATGAGGAAGCCATCCAACTGGCTTACTGAAGGTCGGTGGTTCTACAGAGGTGCCCGCCCGTGATGAAATAATGCACAGAGGGGCACCTGGGGTCTTCCTCCACCATGAAAGCTTGAAAGTCGCCATATGATCTAAATTGTGTCGGTACAACCCAACAAAAAATAAAAAAAGAAGAAAAAATAACAATTTCAAGCTAAAATTTAGACTGATTGAAGTATATAGCAAAAACATACTGTCTTTGTTCACAAACTTGATAATGCTTTGAAAATCCTTTCGTTACTTCTACTATGTTTGTGACTTGTGGTATTTCTTTTCAGAAAAAGTTAGACAAATACAAGAGAAATTAGAAGAATTTATTGAAGCATTGAACAGGGAAAAGTAGAGCTGTGCAGAAGTTCTTGCAGATATGGACATGAAATGAATACATGAACACAGACCTATTGTTGGATTCAAACTATTTGTGTACATTTTGTGATGTTTTAGGAACTATTTATGAAATCGAATGCCTTTCATACAGGAAGGAATGTGTCATAATGGTACATTGTCTGATTTTGTATAGCTGAAAAGTTTATTGTGTACATGATGTTGTTTTCACATAACTGAATTTTTGGTGCATTAGCTGAGAGATAATGATATAAGTGCTTTTTGTTTAAATGTGCTAGGAACCAGTAATATTGGTTACAGTATTCAGTTTACAGGCTACATTGTGAGAGTATTTTATGGAACAATGAAGTCTAAATAGAATACTTTAAAGTCATTAAATATTTGGCAATTTGGGATGGTACCATTTATTATTCAAAGGGGCGTTCACTGAAAATTTACTGACTGAATAGCAAATAGCACAGACCACGTTCTGTACTGCTCGCAAAGGCAGAATCACCTGCCACCAGTAGGCTAAAGGTTAATTTTATTTGGCATGAAAGGTCTTGGTTTTGGCGAAAATGGCTCTTTCACAGGAGATATGATAATGAATTTATGGAGTTTAACATTGGAGCATGAAAGTGAATGGGAATTTTACTGGTTTGTTGTGGTTTAATTTTGCGGATTGATTGAAATGCAAAATCCATGAAGAAAAAAAATAGTCCCCACAAAATTTTAATATTTGCACAAAGTTTGCTGTTTATACCTCCTCCGTAGGTTGCCAGTATATTGATCCATACCTTTGTCTTGTTTATTATGATGCATTGATTTATACACTCATCGTTTAATACAAAAACACCAATTTTGATGGTTGGACAGAAAACTATCTTAACTTGCATTAAATAAAGAAGGAGCTTTGACCGTTATAATCTGTCAGTAACTAAAATTTAAAGTCTACTTACATTGTCTTAAGAAATACAGCAATGATTGTTTGATACCATAAAATTTTCTATTTTAGCTGGACTTTTTGAAGAAAAAGTACAACTGTTGTACTCGCCCTGCCATCGGCGTTGGTTAAATTTCTCTGTTACTATCAATGCTATTGACTTGAAACTTAGAATATTATTTACTATCAAAGTCTACACCAGGGGAAACAATCCTCATAACTCTGATTTGAATTTTGACAGCATTAATAACTCTGATTTGAATTTTGACAGAGTTACGCCCCTTTTTAACATAGTTTTTTTTGGTTTAAGTTTTATAAAGTTTTTACTGGCAAAGCTCTTATTTAGAGTCAAGCACTGAGAAAAGTCAAGCGTGTTGTCTTACGGACAGCTCTTGTTTTTGTTGTTGCACAATCCGGAGGTCATTGACAAAAGAAAAATGAAATGTTATATCACTTAGTAATACATCATTTTGTTTATATCTATATATGTGAATTGTTCATTGCTTAAATGTGTTAAGCATATATCGTTTGTTTAATATTTCAACACAAGTTCTTACTTCAGCATTTATGATTATTGATCATATGAACAATATCTTCAGCGGTTCAAATTGTATTCGTAAAATCCATTTTAAAATTGTTTGTTTTTTAAATGAACATGTTAAGCCTTAGTGTCGGAAAATTTCTGTGAATAATGTTCGACTTAATCCTTATTCACATGGTAAACTTTTGGTTTACTTATCAATCCATGTTCGAGTTTGAATCAAATATATTTTGAGTTTGGACAATTTGAAATAATCGGCGTTTACAGTGTGTTTTGAGATAGGCTATGAATAGGTTCATTCAATTGGATATGTCAATACCCACATTTTAATTTTTCCTTCTCTTGTTTAACTTACTTTTGTTCCTTATTTTTGTAGTAAATATTTTGTTAATTTAAGTTCTTTTTATCGCCAGAAATTCTAGAATTTACATCAAATGAAATTTCTTCTATTTATGTTAAGATTTGTTTAGTTTTGTCTGCAATGAAATTAATTTTATAGAAATTGTTGTGTATACATTTTATGCAAGTTGTTTAGATTAGTTTGTCTTTTCATACAGTGAAATCTGTAGAAACTGTTTACACCATTTCTGTCCACTTGTCTGCTTTTCTTGTCTGTCTTTCATTTACCTGTTTAGCATTAATTTACATACTTTTAACTTGTTTAATTTTGATTTAAAAAAATGCATATACCAGTATACATAGTGGTCTGAAAATATTTTAATCCATGAACTTCAAACCGTAATTTATACAAAGAATTGAAATGCAGATATTGGAGAGACATGGGCTGTCCCTGAAACATATTTGTTTAGATTTCTAAAGTTCTAAAGCAGAGCAGGACTATATTATTTGTGATTTATTTATCTTTGTTACATTTTGATATGGAAGATTCTTTGGTGCATACTGAATATTGTTTCTGTATGTCTGTTCATTTGTATGCAATGTTGCAAACCATGATTATAACAAACATGTAAAAACTTTATTCTGTGGTTATTGTTATAATATATTTGAGCCGCACCTTGAGAAAACCAACATAGTGCATTTGCGACCAGCATGGATCAACCCCAGCCTGCGCATCCGCGCAGTCTGATCAGACTCCATGCTATTCACTAACAGTGTCTTTAATTGCAATAAGCTTTGAAAGCAAAGATCCTGACCAGACTGCTCAGATGCGCAGGCTGGTCTGGATCCATGCTGGTCACAAAATGCACTATGTTGGTTTTCTCATGGTGTGGCTCAATTATGTATCAGTTACAGAATTGTGAGTAAAATCAGGAGTAAATTAAACAGCACCTCGAGAGCAAATTGCCCAGTTCCTTTCAAACCAATTATCCTGTCCGGAAGAATGCCTGCTGTACAACCAACAAGGCCCTGTCGTCCTGGTGATATGTACTCTGTAAAGACGTATCTGTTTCTAATACTGTCATTGAGAAAAGTTAATATCCACTATGTGCATTTGATGTGTTTAATGTCACAAAGACTTAATTATAGGTCGTATAGTGACTTTCCAGCTTTCGATAGTGGAGAAAGACCCTAGATGCCCCTCTCTCCATTATTTCATCATGGATGGGCACCTGCGTAGAACCAATGCCCTTCTGTAAGCAAGCTGGATGGCTTCCTGACGTGAAAAATTCAACAACAGAAGCATGGCTAAATTCCACATCGGTGACCTTAACCACTCGGCCACAGAGGTGTATCTTGGGTAGATTCAAGGTACCATGAAATTTGTCAAGACTGTTGGATTCTGGGTTCAAACTTGCAGCTTCCACACTGTTGCCACAAAATATTTCAGCCATGTGTGAATTGACCTGTCAATCAAATTTATCTATGATCCAATCAGATAACGATATTTAACAAACACGTGTGTACCACTTATCGCCGCCATTTTCCTTCGACAAGCTACTTGTTGAGGTTAGTAGATAAGCATCTCTCTTTAAAATCTAGTTTAAATTCTGTTTTATTGCTTAACTGTTGAAGTGGACTTAGAGTTGTGCAAGTTATTTCTTTCCCTTAACCAAAAGCAATCTTGAAAGACATGTAAACTTTGGCCTTTTTACAATAATAAGCACCTATGTCAGCTGAAGATGAATAAACATGAGACCTTAAAACTTGCATCAAATTTAAATGTTATTAAAATGTATCACCATATTCAATGTATGTATACTACAATACATAATAAAAAGTGAACTCTGCACTCGAAGTACTAATAAACTTTGATAATGTGGCAGTTGACCTCAGTACAGTTGACACTGTTTATTTTCCAATACAGGTAAATCCAATATTTGCTGCACAATAGATCTATGAAGGATTATCTTTGAACACCCCTGGACGTATTGGACTCACCTGCCACATTATCAAAGTTTATTAGTAACTGCTTATTGGCGAATATTTACAAAAATACATGTAATAAATAAATATCTAGCTGAAACATATAATCATCCAAATAAACTAAGGTACTGATTTTGTGAGTGAACAAGTATTGTTCAATCTGTTGCGTTATATGGCCAAATAAAAAAACCTGATCAGGTAGGCAATCTTTTTTGTCAGAAATTTAGTGTTTTATTATTTTTTTTTTTTTTTAAATCTCTGCCTATAGAAGAAATATAAACTCGAGACCTTAAAACTTGCATCAAATTTAAAAGTTACTAAAATGTATCACCATATTCAATGTATGTATAATACATAATAAAAAGTGAACTCTGCACTTTGAGTAACCGCTATTTGGCGAATATTTACAAAATACATTGTAATAAATAAATATCTAGCTGAAACATATAATCATCCAAATAAACTAATACTGATTTTGTGGATGAACAAGTATTGTTCAATCTGTTGCGTTATATGGCCAAATTAAATAAAACCTGATCAGGTAGGCAACCTTTTTTGTCAGAAATTTAGTGTTTTATTTTTTTTTCTCGAAAAATCTCTGCCTATAGAAGAAATAATGAAGATTTAAGATTTTAGACATTTGAAAAATGCAAAGGATCCCCAAACTGGGCAGAGGACTCGTGTGATTTTCTCTGAAATGCCAGTGACTGTTCGGGTGCCCAAATATATACCTACACCCTATAAATAAAACCTAGCAAGTTCATTAAGGATTTAAGTTGCACGTCTTAAATTTCAGTTTAATAGCCACAAAAAGAAGCCGTTTGTATAACAAATGAATTAACGCAAGTAAATTTAAAATGAATAAAAAATAATATCTAGAGTTTAGAATAATTAACGAAATGTGAATAAAGGGACAGAAAGTATACTAATCTGGACGTAAAAATACAGTATAGAATTTGAGATTAGAATTTAAGAAATATATGAAAATACAATATACATTTTAGAATTTGTGAAATATATGAGAGTGAAAAAGAACTACAACTCAACGTGGAGCCTTAGCTTAACATTTGACGTTCGAATGTGAAATACCTGCAGCCTCTTGAACCTTAGTAGTGTTATTTCCATCCGAAATTTTTTTTTTTATCAAATTGATATAGGACTTATTAGCAAACTTTTTAGTCATAATGATCTTTTGTATGGAAAGAAATATTAGCTAACATCGTAAGGCACATCATTTTCAGCATTATCGTATCCGTTATTTTGAAGCTTGTTTGTCAAAGGTTTCGCATTTTCAGAACACGTGATCTAAGGCGGAGCGATCGGACGTTTGGCGACTGGTTGAAGTTGTTTACATTCATTCCTATTTTTAGCTGTAGTAGGAGTAATTTCCAGCATTTGAAAAAAAAGAAGAAAGAACCTTCTAAAGACGCTACGCATCAAGGTTGATGGAAATCCATCAAGCAGTTTAAAAGGGGAAGTAATTTAATTGTAATTTTAGGTTAGAGAGTACTAAATTTTTTTAGTTTAGAGACTACTAAATTTCTTAGGTTAGTGAGTACTAAATTTCTTAGGTTAGAGACTACTAAATTTTTAGGTCAGTATTAATTTAGTACGACTAAATTATTTTAAAGGTTACAGACTACTAAATTTCTTAGGTTAGAGACTACTAAATTTCTTGGGTTAGAGACTACTAAATTTTTAAGGTTACAGACTACTAAATTTCTTCGGTTAGAGACAACTAAATTTTATAGGTTACAGACTACGAAATTTTATAGGTTACAGACTACTAAATTTTAGAGGTTAGAGACTACTAAATTTTACAGGTTAGAGACTACTAAATTTTATAGGTTACAGACTACTAAATTTTATGGGTTAGAGACAACTAAATTTCTTAGGTTAGAGACTACTAAATTTCTTAGGTTAGAGACCACTAAATTTTATAGGTCACAGACTACTAAATTTTATAGGTCACAGACTAAATTTTATAGGTTAGAGACTACTAAATTTCTCGGGTTACAGACTACTAAATTTCTTAGGTTAGAGACTACTAAATTTCTTGGGTTAGAGACTACTAAATTTTTAAGGTTACAGACTACTAAATTTTCGGTTAAGACAACTAAATTTTTAGGATACAGACGACTAAATTTTATAGGTTAAGACTACTAATTTTTGGGTACAGACTACTAAATTTTATAGGTCACAGACTACTAAATTCCTTAGGATACAGACCACTAAATTTTATAGGTTAGAGACTACTAAATTTCTTGGGTAACAGACTACTAAATTTCTTAGGTTAGAGACTACTAAATTTCTTAGGTCAGAGACTACTAAATTTTATAGGTCACAGACTACTTAATTTTATAGGTTACAGACCACTAAATTTTATAGGTTAGAGACTACTAAATTTCTTGGGTAACAGACTACTAAATTTCTTAGGTTACAGACTACTAAATTTCTTGGGTTAGAGACTACTAAATTTTTCAGGTTACAGACTACTAAATTTCTTCGGTTAACAGACTACTTAAATTACAATACTTAGGTTAGAGACTACTAAATTTCTTAGGTTACAGACTACTAAATTTCTTGGGTTAGAGACTACTAAATTTTTAAGGTTACAGACTACTAAATTTCTTCGGTTAGAGACAACTAAATTTTATAGGTTACAGACTACCAAATTTTATAGGTTACAGACTACTAAATTTTATAGGTTAGAGACTGCTAAATTTCTTGGGTTACAGACCACTAAATTTTATAGGTTAGAGACTACTAAATTTCTTGGGTTACAGACTACTAAATTTCTTAGGTTACAGACTACTAAATTTCTTGGGTTGGAGACCACTAAATTTTAAAGGTTAGAGACTACTAAATTTCTTGGGTTACAGACTACTAAATTTCCTAGGTTACAGACTACTAAATTTCTTGGGTTAGAGACTACTAAATTTCTAAGGTTAGAGACTACTAAATTTCTTGGGTTACAAACTACTAAATTTCTTAGGTTACAGACTACTAAATTTTTAAGGTTACAGACTACTAAATTTCTTAGGTTAGAGACTACTAAATTTTGTAGGTTACAGACTACCAAATTTTTAAGGTTACAGACTTGTAAATTTCTTGGGTTAGAGACTACTAAATTTCTAATGTTAGAGAGTACTAAATTTCTTAGGTTAAAGAATAATCCATTTTTAAATACTACTTTTTTTTTATTTATTTATCTACTAATACAGGAGGCATATAGCGATTGTCCTGTCCATCCGTTCTTTCGTTCATCCATCTGCAGGAGGTTAACCAAATGGGACCGTTTCATTTAGCGTCAATACCCCTTACAAGAATGACTTGATACTAATGCAGATGTAACCTGTGACCATTCCTCATCTTCAAACATCACCTGACCTGTCTGACCTTGACCTTGACCTCCTTTTGGACTTAGGTTGCTTTATATGGGCCATCTCTTGGTTAACCAAATGGGACAGTTTCCTCTAGCATCAATACCGCTTACAAGAATGAATTGATATTAATACAGAAGTAACCTGTGACCATTCCTCATCTTCAAACATCACCTGACCTCAGTTTAACCTGACCTCAGTTTGATCTTGACTTCGTTTTGGACTTTAGCGTTTATTGAACGCAACTACTTGTTTTAAATTATTTTTTCTTTATTTATTCATACTTATTTAATTATAAAATTTCAAAGCCACTATAAAGGTCCTTATTTTCCCAATTACACGCCAAATGTTGTCCGATACATATATTGATAGTTTTAATAATCATTGGGCATGTTATGAATTAAATCATTTTAAGTGTATATATACTAATGTCAAATTATTCAACCCAATGTTTAATTCAAAACTGATCTTCCCCACAAAGTTATGGGACTTGATGCTATGACCTAGTGTTATAAACCTGAAGAATATTTGTGTGAAGTTTCAATTCAATATTTGCATTAGTATTAGTATTAGTACAAAAGGTGGCATAATTCAGCCAAAATTGAGGTTGGTTATCGACTAATAAAAACCTGGTAAAAGTTTTGCATGCAAGTACATACAGCTATCATTTAAAGGCATATACAGCTTTGAATTTTTGTCTTTTTCTGAGTCCAAAATACATGTCAGAGCTATGGGACTTGACCCAGTGACATTAGTTACTGACCAGCTTCATTATAATTGGATACGGTTTTCCATGTTCGGGCTATTATGACCTTGACCTTTGATCAAGTGAAATAATTTGGGGTCATCTACTCTGCATGTCCAATTATCCTATTGAGTAACATTAACATTCTGGGTCAAGTGGTTCTCAAGTTACTGACTGGGAAAAGTTTTCTATGTTCAGCCCCCTGTGACCTTGACCTTTGATGGAGTGACCCCCAAAAACAATAGGGGTCACCTACTCTATTATTCCTATCTCCCTATGAAGTTTGAAGGTTCTAGGTCAAATGGTTCTGAAGTTATAAATCAGAAAAGGATTTCAATTTTCTATCCGCTGCGACCTTGACCTTTAACGGAGTGACCCCAAAATCAATATGGGTCATCTCCTCTTCATGATCAATCATCCTATGAAGTTTCAACATTCTGGTCAAGTGGTTCTCAAGTTACTGAATGGAATTTGTTTTCAATGTTCAGGCCCATGTGACCTTGACCTTTGATCAAGTGACCCCAAAATCAATAAGGGTAGTCTAGTCTGCATGTTCAATCAGCCTATGAAGTTTCAACATTCTGGGTCAAGAGGTTCGCAAGTTTCTGACCGGAAATAGTTTTCCATGTTCAGCCCCCTGTGACCTTGACCTTAAATAGAGTGACCCTAAAATAGATAGGGGTCATCTTCTCAGCATGACCAATCATCCTGTGAAGTTTCAACATTCTTGGTCAGGTGGTTCTCAAGTTATGGATTGGAAATGGTTTTTCATGTTCAGGACCCTGTGACCTTGACATTTAATAGAGTGACCCAAAATCAATAGGGGTCATCTACTCTGCATGACCAATCATCCTATGAAGTTTCAACATTCTGGGTCAAGTGGTTCTCAAGTTACTGACAAGAAATGGTTTTCCTTGTTCGGGCCCCTGTGACCTTGAACTTTAACGCAGTGAGCCCAAAATCAATAGGGGTCATCTACTCTGCATGTCCAATCATCCTATGAAGTTTCAACATTCTGGGTCAAGTGGTTCTCAAGTTATTGATTGGAAATGGTTTTTCATGTTCAGGCCCCTGTGACCTTGACCTTTAATAGTGACCCAAAATCAAACGGGGTTATCTACTCTGCATGACCAATCATCCTATGAAGTTTCAATATTCTGGGTCAAGTGGTTCTCAAGTTACTGACAAGAAATGGTTTTCCTTGTTCGGGCCCGTGACCTTGACCTTTAACGCAGAGACCCCAAAATCAATAGGCATCGTCTACTCTGTATGACCAATCATCCAATGAATTTTCAATATTCTGGGTCAAGTGGTTCTCAAGTTTTTGATTGGAAATGTTTTTTTATGTTCAGGCCCCTGTGACCTTGACCTTTAATAGAGTGACCCAAAATCAATAGGGGTCATCTACTCTGCATGACCAATCATCCTATGAGGGGGGCCTCCCTGGCCGAGTGGTTAAGGTCGCTGACTTCAAATCACTTGCCCCTCATCGATGTTTGAACCTCACTCGGGGCGTTGAATTCTTCATGTAAGGAAGCCATCCAGCTGGCTTACGGAAGGTCAGTGGTTCTACCCTGGTGCCCACTCGTGATGAAATAATGCACGGAAAGCTGGAAAGTCGCCATGTGATCTATCATGTGTTGGTGCGACGTTAAATCCAACCAAAAACAAGAGGGCCATGATGGCCCTGTATCGCTCACCTGAGTACCATTGCTCAAAATGGTATGATCGTTTCAAACCAATCTCATTAGAAGCTGCTAAGGTGTATTCATTTAGATAAAAAATAAAGGGAGGTAATTTGTCATAAATTCAGTCAATATGTATCTTCACTGATTGTCCAAGTCCATCTGTTGACATAAAATGAAATTTCAGATCAGTATCTTCATTTTACGGAGAAATACCTATTTTAATTTGAAATAAAGGAAGGTAATTTGACATAAAATCAGTCCATAGTTATCTACCCTGATTGTCTCAGTCCAACTAATGACAATAATGAAATTTCAAATAAGTCATAAGGACTTACTGATATAAATCCATTTTGATTACAATCAGGGGAGGTAATCAGATATAAAACAATTTTTGATTCTGACAGATTTATCATGGAATCCAAGATTTATTGTTGTTGAAGATATTTTGGAAGTTTGTATCAAATCAAACCATAAATGAAGTCTCCATATGGCTGCAAAAGCCAAAATAGCAAATTTTGGACCTTTAACAGGCCATAACTCTGGAACCCATGATAGAATCTGGCCAGTTCAAGAAAGGAACCAATATCTTGTGGTGATACAAGTTGTGTGAAAGTTTGGTTAAAATCATATCATAAATGAAGCTGCTATTGTGCAGACAAGGTCAAAATAGCTAATTTTGGCCCTTTCAGGGGCCATAACTCTGGAACCCATTATGGGATCTGGCCAGTTCAAGAAAGGAATTGAGATCTTATGGTGACACAAGTTTTTTGTAAGTTTGATTAAATTCAAATCATGAATGAAGCTGCTATTGTGCAGACAAGGTCAAAATAGCTAATTCTGGCCCTTTCAGGGCCATCACTCTGGAACCCATGATGGAATCTAGCCAATTCAAGAAAGGAACCAAGATCTGATGGTGATACAAGTTGTGTGCAAGTTTGGTTAAAATAAAATCATAAAAGAAGCTGCTATTGTGCAGACAAGGTCAAAATAGCTAATTCTGGCCCTTTTTAGGGGCCATAACTCTGGAGCCAATAAAGGAATCTGGCCAGTTCAAGAAAGGAATCAAGATCTATTGGTGATACAAGTTGTGTGAAAGTTTGGTAAAAATCAAATCATAAATAAAGCTGATATTGTGCAGACAAGGTCAAAATAGCTAATTTTGGCCCTTCAGGAGCCATAACTCTGGAACCAATAATGAGATCTGGCTAGTTCAAACAAGAGGGCCAAGATGGCCCTAGGTCGCTCACCTAAGAAACACTCCATAACAGTGTAAAACATGTTTGACCTAGTGATTTCATGGAAACAAATATTCTGACCAATTTTCATTAAGATTGGACCAAAAAATTGGTCTCTTGCGATAAAACAAGCATTTTCTTATATATGACCTAGTTTTTGACCCTAGATGACCATGTTCAAACTCGACCTAGATTTTATCAAGGCAATCATTCTGACCAAAATTCATGAAGATCAACTGAAAAATACAGCCTCTATCACATACAGAAGTTTTTTCTTTGATTTGACCAAGTGACCTAGTTTTTGACCTCAGATGACCCATATTCAAATTCGACCTAGATTTCATTTAGGCAATCAACCTGACCAAATTTCATAAATATCAACTGAAAAAAACAGTCTCTATCGCATACACAAGATTTTTTTTTAATTTGACCTAGTGACCTAGTTTTTGACCTCAGATAACCCATATTCAAAACCGACCTAGTTTTCATCAAGGCAATCACTCTGACCAAATTTCATGAAGATCAATTGAAAAATACATCCTCTATTGCATACACAATGTTTTTCTTCGATTTGACCTAGTGACCTAGTTTTTGATCCCAGATGACCCATTTTCGAAATCAGCCTAGATTTTATCAAGGTAATCATTCTGGCTAAATTTCATGAAGATCAGTTGAAAAATACAGCCTCTATTGCATACACAAGGTTTTTCTTTGATTTGACCTAGTGACCTAGTTTTTGACCCCAGATGACCCATTTTCGAACTTGGGGTTAATTTCATCAAGGCAATCATTCTGACAAAAATTCATGAAGATCAATTGAAAAATACAGCCTCTATCGCATACACAAGGTTTTTACGTGATATGACCTAGTGACCTAGTTTTTGAACCCAGATGACCCATTTTCGAACTCGGCCTAGATTTCATCAAAATAATCATTCTGACCAAAATTCATGAAGATCAATTGAAAAATACCACCTCTATCGCATACACAAGGTTTTTCTTTGATTTGACCTAGTGACCTAGTTTTTGACCCGAGATGACCCATTTTCGAACTCGGCCTAGATTTCATCAAGGCAATCATTCTGACCAAAATTCATGAAGATCAATTGAAAAATACAGCCTCTATCGCATACACAAGGTTTTTCTTTGATTTGACCTAGTGACCTAGTTTTTGATCCAAGATGACCCATTTTCGAACTCGGCCTAGATTTCATCAAGGTTATCATTCTGACTAATATTCATGAAGAAAAATTGAAAAATACAGCCTCTATCGCATACACAAGGTTTTTCTTTGATTTGACCTAGTGACCTAGTTTTTGACCCGAGATGACCCATTTTCGAACTCGGCCTAGATTTCATCAAGGTTATCATTCTGACCAATATTCATGAAGATTAATTGAAAAATACCACCTCTATCGCATACACAAGGTTTTTCTTTGATTTGACCTAGTGACCTAGTTTTTGACCCGAGATGACCCATTTTCGAACTCAGCTTAGATTTCATCAAGGTTATCATTCTGACAAATATTCATGAAGATTAAATGAAAAATACAGCCTCTATCGCATACACAAGGTTTTTCTTTGATTTGACCTAGTGACCTAGTTTTTGACCCGAGATGACCCATTTTCGAACTCGGCCTAGATTTCATCAAGGTTATCATTCTGACCAATATTCATGAAGATTAATTGAAAAATACAGCCTCTATCGCATACACAAGCTAAATGTTGACAGACGACGGACGACAGACGACAGACGACAGACGACGGACGACGGACGCCGGACATTGAGCGATCAGAAAAACTCACCTGAGCATTGCTCAGGTGAGCTAAAAAGGAACCGAGATCTTATGGTGATACATATTGTGTGCAAGTTTGGTAAAAATCAAATCATAAATGAAACCACTATTGTGCAGACAAGGTCAAAATAGCTAATTTTGGCCCTTTCAGGAGCCATAACTCTGGAACCCATAATGGGATCTGGCCAGTTCAAGAAAGGAACCGAGATCTTATGGTGATACAAGTTGTATGCAAGTTTGGTTAAAATAAAATCATAAATGAAACCACTATCGTGCAGTCAAGAAATGGTTGACGGACGCACGCACGCACAGAGGACGGTTGAAGGTTGATCACAAAAGCTCAACTTGTCACTATGTGACAGGTGAGCTAAAAAAAATTCCAACCAACCAATTTTCCTATGAAGTTTCAACATTCTGGGTCAAGTGGTTCTCAAGTTACTGACTGGAAATGGTTTTCCATGTTCAGACCCCTGTGACCTTGAACTTTTAACTGAGTGACCCTGAAAGCAATTGGGGTCATCTACTCTGCATGACTAATCATCCTATGAAGTTTCAACATTCTGGGTCAAGTGGTTCTCAAGTTATTGATCGGAAATGGTTTTCAATGTTCAGGCCCCTGTGATGGAGTGACCCCAAAAACAATACGGGTCGTCTACTCCATAAGTCCTGCCATCCTATGAAGTTTGAAGGTTCTACGTCAAATGGTTCTCCAGTTATTGATCGGAAATGAAGTGTGACGTACGGATGGACAGGCCAAAAACAATATGTCTCCCGCAGAGGGGGAGGGGGAGACATAATTCTATTGCATGTCCAAGACCCAAATTGCCGATCAACAGTCAAACCTATTGGTCCTTGGTCCTTAGAACCTACAATATTACTATTGGCTAGCAAGCCATTCAGTATGTGAGTATTATGTCATGCAAAACCATGGTTTCTGGACAAAATCTCTTTGGAAAAAGAGCTCCTAGCAATCTGCATGAGCAAAACAGTCTAATCCCTGTTCTTTGATGTTAAAGGAGTAGGGTACATAGAAACATAACAATATCAACACAGATTTAAAATTTTATTAATTTGCACAAGTGTTAAAGATATTTATTTTAACATAGATAAAAAACATGCTATATCATGGTGATAACTTAGTGACTAAGGAAAATTTGTTAAGTTTCTTACCTGAAACATTTAAAAAAAAAGAAGAAAAAAAAAAACAAAACAGCTGTCACTATTGGTGACAAATGCCCCCAAAGTGTGCCCCAGAATGCTACAGTTGTATGCGCAAAATAATCACAAATCATTTCATGATCTTGACCTTGACCCAAGAGGTCCAGGTCTTAAGCATGACGCACCTCAATATTGTTAACATTTGTGTCAAATTATTTTCAAATCCCTTGATTAATGTTATTAGTTATGGACCAGACAAGAAACACCTTTGACTTCTAAGTGTGACCTTGACCTTGGAGCTAGGGGTCTGGGTCTTGTGCATGACACCTTATCTCATTATAGGGAACATTTATGCTCATCAATGGAAGAGTTATGAACCGGACAAGAAACAGACCACGTTAACCTATAACCTTTAAGTGTGACCTTGACCTTAGAGCTAGGGGTCTGGATCTTGCGCAAGACATGTCGTCTCATTATGAGGAACATTTATGACAAGTAATTTCAAAATCCCTTGATGAATGGCAGAGTTATGGACCGGATACAAAACATACTCTGTTAACTTCTAAGTGTGACCTTGACCTTGGAGCCAGGGGTATGAGTCTTGCGCATGACACATTGTCTCATTATGGTAAACATTTATGCCAAGTTGTTTCAAAATCCCTTCATGGATTGCAGAGTTATGGACCGGACATGAAACAGACCATGTTAACCTTTGACCTCTAAGTGTGATCTTGACCTTGGAGCTATGGGGTCTCTGGGTCTTGCGTATGACACGTCATCTCATTATGGTGAACATTTATGCTTGCACAGATGGACAGACAGTGCGATTTTAATATGCCTACCTTCGGGGGCATAAAAACACTATAGCCAAAAACTTTTATATGTGTTGTTGTTGAAATACCTACCACATTATCTGAAACATTGAAATTCAGAAATCAACAAATACTAGGGGAAAAAAAGAGTTCAATCCAATAAAAATATAATTAAAAAAATATTTCTGAATTTAAGTGTTAACTTAAAAAAGATTTAATTTGAAATACATCTCTTACTTCTGTAAAAATAACTAATTAAAATTGCTTGTCTAAAACACTTTTTCATTTAATTCCATTTTCTTGTATCTTAAGTATTGCCAACTTTACTGAAATTTTTTTTTTACAAAATGTAAAAAGATGTTTATAACAATATTTTTCATAAATATGATAAAACTTAACAATTCCTTTTTAAACAAGATCATTCATTTATTCATTCATTCATTCATTCATATTTATTCATACATTAATTCATATTCATTCATTCATTTATTCATTCATTCATACTGATGTGCAAAAATTCTTTCTTTTTCAATTTTCCCATTTGTTCATTCATTCCTTTCATTTCTTTTATTCTTTTTTCCATTTTCTCATACATTCATTCATTTTCTCAATCTGTCATTTTGCATTCATTATTCCTACACAACATTTCTATATTAAGTCTGTTTTCTCATTTTCCCTTGTTTTTGTTTTTTTACTAATTATATAAAAGATTACAAGCACCACATGAACTTTAACTGCACAAGTGTCAAGCTTCAAACATTCATAGATCATGCATTAAACCATAGAAAAAGTTCCAGAAAATATAATAAAAATCTTAAAATTTTCTTAATTCATGTAATTCCCCAAAGCCTTAACTGGAAATGTTTGTAATTAAATGAAAGTCTCCAAAAAATGCATAAGCATATTAAGTATAAACTTCTATAATAAACAATAATATTGAAGAAACTTGAAGGGATACCATTATACAGCTCAATTGTAACCCTCTCATCTACAGGAAAATGCTAAGCCATAGGCTAAATTTTGTCAAAGGCATTTTTCTACAGTTAAACATGTTTCTGGGAAAAATCAACAAGAGCCACTGAGGAAGAAAAATCGACTGAAGCAAACAAGACAGAAAACCTGACCTAGTGTGCCAATGGTTGCCTCATTAGTTACTACAGCCATGATCTAAAAGGTTATTAATGTCTGAATCTCCAAACAAAATTTTTAATATTCAATAAATATATAAATAACCATAATTATTGTGCTTTAAATCATTACAGTCATGTAGTTGTCACCTGTGAACAGACATCATCTGACTCAAATGGCCAATTATTTCCAATCAAATAATTGTAGTGTATGTATTTGACTCTTTAAAAACAACACCTCGGCCAAAGCCGAAGTTCAGCAGTATTTAGAGTAAACAATCTGTATTTTTCCACTGGGTTTTATCAAACAATTCATACTGAAAAGCACAAATATGCCAATTCTGTAAATATCATAATTATATACAAAATGTAGCTTTAAAACAGCAGTGTTCTGAGTCAACCATTGTTTCTAGAAGTAATGTTGAACTTATAACGTCAAGTTGTTCTTTCCATATTCAGAAATATTCATGTTTACCCAGTCTTTAGTCAAATCATGTATACCAGGGGTGTAAACTGACCAATAATTTTTAAGTTTCTGAGGGGAAGGTTGTGGGAAAGGGAATCCCCTCCTTTTGGTGGGGGTGGAAAGCCTCCCCCTAGGAAAATTGCTGAAAAAAAAAACAAATACAAAATGGCAATTTTACAAAAGCTGGCTTTACCACAACTAAGAAATTTGAAACTTTTGGCTGTGACATATACAAATTTTAAAAGTTAAATTATATTTATACGAGTAAAACTAACTTCCAACCATCTTAGCTCAATAGGAAGAGTGCAACTTTATGGATCACAGGGTTCTGAGCTTAATCCTTTAAGGAGAGGCAACTCTGGGTCATATGGAGAAGTTTCTTGTGGGAAACAGGTCAGTACTGTGGTGCAGAATCTGGGAACACTGGTAATATGTTAACTACCGTACCCATCAGTACATAACAAAAATACTGTTTTAAAAAACAGTGCTAATTTACCCAGGTACATGTTCTACATTTACAGAAGTGATTAAGTCAAAGGCCGATAAAAACAGAATATTCAAATGAGGGTGACATTGTCCCTGGTACCCCCTCCTGGCTGCTATCATCACCTTTCCAGCCTTTTCGACTTTGATTAGACAAAATGTAAATGAGTCGAGTTTACCGTTAGTTTAAAATTAATAATATACTAATAACACTAGTTTAAAGCCTATTTCTATCTTTGAACATGCAAAACTTTGGTCAAAAACCTAACAATATTTCTTTGAACTACAGGTATGCAGAGTTACATGTAAAACTTTTGTCGGTAAGTAAAAATTGGTTTCTATCTGTGAACTATCTATATGCATAGTTACATGTAAAACTTTGGGCTACATGTCAAAAGCCTATTAAGTTGTTTGAACTAACTGCTATGCTAAGTTATATTAAATATTTAAACTTTGGGCTACAAGTAAAAGCATGTTTCTTTATTTGAACTTTCTGATATGCAATATATTACATGTCTCTTTAGTGACTGTTGCAGAAAGGTATTTAGTTTGTAACTGTAATCTTCTATCAACTGAAATCCTCTCAAAACTTTTAAAATGATTGCTTAAATTTGGACAAAGCTCAGTGTCTTTGCCATTCGCCAGCTGCTAAAAGGCCAAAACGTAATTAAATATTATAAAAGATTCAGTGTAACTAAGTTATATTTCACTGGTACTAACAGTTAGTAAGTTCTTACTCTAAGAAACACGTCAGAGAAATTTGGGAAGTTTTGACCAATCAAAATGTTAGCAAAATTAGATTATATCTTTTCTTTACATGAAAATTGCCGATAGGTAACAAAAGCGAATATGCCGATGATCCGAGTACACTAAACAGTTTATTGTCACAAAATTGTTCCAGTTCACATTATGTAGTCAGGAAGAGAATAAGAGTGCACTTAAACTGCTTAGCTATAGCTACTGCTGTTATAGGAAAGTGGTAGATTGTCTGCGTTAGGGGTTCGCCACCCGGTCAGAGCTTAAACATTTGCATTCTGTTACAGCATGTATTTGCAGTTATCATGCAGTCTGTTTCAGATGTTCTATATTTTTAGCGAACAGTATCATGGATCATTATTGAGCAATCCAGATCATTGCTGAATGTTAAATGAAATTCACCCAACTAGAAAATATTCAATATATTATGTCCCTTTGATTTGTTTCTGCTCTACATGTCCGAGAAGAGTTACATTTCCTTGATCACAAAATTTTCTGTTAAATTATGAAAATATTAAATGCTTATAACTATATGCTTCTGGTTAAAATATTGTGGAAATCTGCCTTCATTTCAAAGCTTTTTAATTTCATACCTATGATTTGAAAAATTTAGGTACTATCTCTAGATCATTAGCGTTTTTTTTAAATTTCATACACGAATGGCAAAGTTACAAACCAGATATCCAGACAGATATTCAATATCGATAATTCAACAAGAGCTGTCCGTAAGACAGCGTGCTCCACTATTCCGGGATTTGACAGTAAAATGAATATATGTCTTAATAAGAGACCTCTACTTTAAAAGGAAGATATACCAAGGGACATAATTCCATCAAATACACAAATTTGAGTTATTAGGATAATGTTAAAACACATGCAGATGATGATGATAAAGATATATTTTGAGTTTCAAGTCATTATCTTATATAGTACCAAAGTTATGTCCAGGAAACGAAGTTTGTAAAAAAATTAAGTATAAAAGGGGCATAATTCAGTCAAAAATACAAATCAGCATTATGGGGATTGTTACCACACATGCAGATGATGATGATAAAGATACATTTTAAGTTTCAATTTTCAATCTTATATTGCATTAAAGTAGTATCCAGAAACCGAAGATTGCAAAAAAGTTTAAGTACAAAAGGGGCATAACTATGTCAAAAACATAATTAGAGTTATGGGGTGTGTATAGCCACACATGCAGATGATTATAAAGCTACAAACACTTTTAATTTCAAGTCATTATCTTTTAAAGTACCAAAGATATGTCATAAACGAAGCTTTCGAAAAAATTTAAAATGAAAATAATTCATAGTATAACTCCTTGGTGACCTTGCCCTTGGGTATAATCGGCCCAGCCCCTACACATACTCTGTTTGTATGCTGGACAATGTTTATGTGAACTTACAGTATGATAGAAGCAAAAGTAACAAAGATATGACAGAAAAATAAAGGTTGCCGAAAAACTTTCTTAAAAAGAACCTAAGTATAAGACCTTGGTGACCTTGACCTTGGGTATAATGGGCCCAGTCCCTAAACATATTTTGTTTGTATGCTGGACAATGTTTATGAAAGTTACAGTAAGATATAAGCAATAGTAACAAAGATATGACAGAAAAGCAAAGGTTGCCGAAAAACTTTAACCTTAAAAATAAACGAAGTAACACCTTGGTGACCTTGACATTGGGTATAATGGGCTCAGCCCCTAAATATACTTTTTTTGCATACTGGACAATGTTTATGTGAAGTTACAGTAAGATATAAGCAATAGTTACAAAGATATGACAGAAAAACAAAGGTTGCTGAAAAACTTTAACCTTAAAAATAACCTAAGTATAACAGCTTGGTGACCTTGACCTTGGGTATAATGGGCTCAGCCCATAAACATATATTGTTTGTATACTGGACAATGTTTATGTGAAGTTACAGTAAGATATAAGCAATAGTAACAAAGATACGACAGAAAAACAAAGGTTGCCGAAAAACTTTAACCAAGAAGGGTCAGGCCGACGCCGGGGCGAGTAGTATAGCCCCCCTACTCTCCAAATAGTGGAGCTAAAAAGTAAAAGGGATTGATTTAAGGGTCTTGTATCCACACATTATCATGTTACTTTGATCATTGGTGCAAAGCTTTTTTTCCATCCATGAATGACAAAGTTACAGACCTGACACAAAATTGGGATGAACAAATTAACAAAAGGATAGTTAAATACTGCAATTACTACATGCCACCCCCAGGTGGGGAAATAAGCTTGACTGCATGTTTTAGGGAGGACAGGGGGTGTGGTAGACTATAGTCTGCAAAATTATACAGTCTTCATACATTCCTATTTTGTGTATTATCTGTCAAAAAGATTTATATATAAAACTTGCAACATTTCATAGTAATACTTGGTATGCCAAATTATACATAAACAAGAGGACCATGATGGTCCTGAATCGCTCACTTCTTCCCACATGACCCAGTTTTGAGTATGACGTTGTTTTTCTATCATTTGACATAGTGACCTAGTTTTTGAGCTCATGTGACCCAGTTTTGAACTTGACCTAGATACTATCAAGATAAAAATTCTGACCAATTTTCATGAAGATCCATTGAAAAATATGGTCTCTAGAGAGGTCACAAGGTTTTTCTATTATTTGACCTATTGACCTAGTTTTCGAAGGTACCTGACCCTGTTTTGAACTTTACCTAGATATCATCAAGGTGAACATTCTCACTGATTTTCATGAAGATCTCATGAAAAGTATGGCCTCTAGAGAGGTCACAAGGTTTTTCTATTTTCATACCTACTGGCCAAGTTTTTTACCGCACGTGACCCAGTTTCGAAACTGACCTAGATATCATCAAGGTGAACATTCAGATCAATTTTCATGAAGATCCATTGAAAAATATGGCCTCTAGAGAGGTCACAAGGTTTTAATAATTTTAGACCTACTGACCTAGTTTTTGTCCGCAGTTGACCCAGTATCAAACTTGAACTAGATATCATCAAGATGAACATTCAGACCAACTTTCATACAGATCCCATGAAAAGTATGGCCTCTAGAGAGGTCACAAGGTTTATTTATTATTTGACCTACTGACCCAGTTTTTTAAGGCACGTGACCCAATTTCAAACTTGACCTAGATATCATCAAGGTGAACATTCTGACCAATTTTCATGAAGATCCATTCAAGGGTATGACCTCTGGAGAGGTCACAAGGTTTTTCTATTTCAAGACCTACTGACCTAGTTTTTGATTGCAGTTGACCCAGTTTCAAACTTGACCTATATATCATCAAGATAAACATTCACACTAACTTTCATACAGATCCCATGAAAAATATGGCCTCTGGAGAGGTCACAACGTTTTTTCATTATTTGACTTACTGACCTATTTTTTGAGGGCACGTGACCCACCTTCGAACTTGATCTAGATATCATCAAGGTGAACATTCTGACCAATTTTTATGGAGATCCATTCACAAGTATGGCCTCTAGAGAGGTCACAAGGTTTTTCTATTTTTAGACCTACTGACCTAGTTTTTGACCGCACATGACCCTGTTTCGAAATTGACCCAGATATCATCAAGATGAACATTCAGACCAACTTTCATACAGATCCCATGAAAAATATGGCCTTTAGAGAGGTCACAAGGTTTTTCTATTATTTGACCTACTGACCTAGTTTTTGATGGCATGTGACCCAGTTTCGAACTTGACCTAGATATCATCAAGATGAACATTCACACCAACATTCATACAGATCCCATGAAAAATATGGCCTCTAGAGAGGTCACAAGGTTTTTCTATTATTTGACCTACTGACCTAGTTTTTGATGGCACGTGACCCACTTTCGAACTTGACCTAGATATCATCAATGTGAACATTCTGACCAATTTTCATGAAGATCTCATGAAATATATGGCCTCTAGAGAGGTCATAAGGTTTTTCTATTTTTAGACCTACTGACCTAGTTTTTAATTGCATGTGACCCAGTTTCGAACTTGACCTAGATATCATCAAGATGAACATTCAGACCAACTTTCATACAGATCCCATGAAAAATATGGCCTTTAGAGAGGTCACAAGGTTTTTCTATTATTTGACCTACTGACATAGTTTTTGATGGCACGTGACCCAGTTTCGACTTGACCTAGATATCATCAAGGTGAATGTTCTGACCAATTTTCATGAAGATCCTGTGAAATTTATGGCCTCTAGAGAGGTCACAAGGTTTTTCTATTTTTAGACCTACTGACCTAGTTTTTGATGGCACGTGACCCAGTTTCGAACTTGACCTAGATATCATCAAGGTGAACATTCTGACCAATTTTCATGAAGATCTTGTGAAATATATGGCCTCTAGAGAGGTCACAAGGTTTTTCTATTTTTAGACCTACTGACCTAGTTTTTGATGGCACGTGACCCAGTTTCGAACTTGACCTAGATATCATCAAGATGAACATTCTGACCAACTTTCATAAAGATCCCATGAAAAATGTGACCTCTAGAGTGGTCACAAGCAAAAGTTTACGGACGGACTGACGCACAGACGACGGACGCTGCGTGATCACAAAAGCTTACCTTGTCACTATGTGACAGGTGAGCTAAAAAACTGTGGAAATACTTTGAATGCCGAGTTACCTACGTAACACTTTGAGGAAGAAGCCCTAGAATAAATCAGTCTTTGAAATCTTTGGCATGCAGATGTATATAACATTGTTAAACATAAAGCAAGAAGTCCAAGCTAGAACATTTCATTTTCAAGAGGGTGATGTATAGAAGTTTGGGCTACAAATCCTAGCACATTTCTGTTTTTGAAATATAATAATGTAAAATGTTGAGCTACAAGTCTTAGCACATTTATTATAACTAAAGGACTTTCTTAAATAGTTTGCAGGCAGAGTTATTTGTAAAACTTTTGGATAAAATTCCTGGCCATTTCTATTTTTGAAATGTAGCAGTGTGTATTATAATGTATATAATTAGTCTATGATATCGATTGTCCGATTAGCTCAGTTGGTAGAGCACCTGACTTGCAAGCAGAAGGTCGCAGGTTCGAGTCCTGTATCAGGCTGCACATTTTTCCGCTCCTATAACATTGGTGCCGTGAGAGTGGTGACTATCCTTGGAATCCTAGAGCTAGGGTGAAGCAATTGGCTGGGTTAGTCAAAAGAATCTGAGTTGAAAAAAAAGGAGGGAGGAATGTAGCAGTGTGTATATAATGTTTATAATTAGTCTATGATATCGATTGTCCGATTAGCTCAGTTGGTAGAGCATCTGACTTGCAAGCAGAAGGTTGCAGGTTCGAGTCCTGTATTGGGCTGCACATTTTTCCGCTCCTATTACAAAATATTTTGCAAGCAGAGTTATTTGTAAAACTTTCTGATAAAATTCCTGGCACATTTCTATTTCTGATTATATTTTGAAGGCAGAATAATAATTATTCATTGGGCTGCAAATCCAAGCACATTTGTATTTCTATTGTATTTTTTTTTAATATTTTGCAGGCAGAGTTTTTGTAAATCTTTTGCATAAAATTCCAGATTTCTATTTTCAAAATATTTTGCAGTCAGTTATTTGTAAAACCTTGGGCTACAAGTCCTAGCACACTTCTTTTATTTAAATATTTCACAGACAGACTTATTTCTAAAATATAAGTCTATATAAGTCCTAAAACATCGCTATTTTTGAAATATTTCTTGGCAGAATAATTTGTAAAGTTTTGGCCACTGAGTACAAGTCCTGGTATATTTCCTTTTGTGAAATATTTTGCAGCCAGATTGATTTGTAAATCTTATGTCTATAAGTTCTAGCACATTTCTTTATCTGAAATATTTGGCTGGTAAATTTATTTGTAAAACACTGGGCTAAAGTCTTAAAGCTTTGTTCTACAAGTTCTAGCACATTTCGGTTTTGAAACTGATTGGCAGAGTTATTTTGTAAGACACTGTTGCTACATGTCTTAGCACATATCGATTTTGAAATACTTTGAAGAACCAGCAACTTGTATGTTAAAGTTTGGTCTACAAATCTTTCTATTTTGTAAATATCAGCCATGAAAAGGTATGATGCAATAATTTGAGCAACATTATAACACAGCACATTTCTATTCTGGAAATACTTGGTATAGAGTTATATCTACACACTGTGCAGTAAGTTTGAGAAATATCTGGCAAGAAGAATTATTGGCTATAAGTTTTTAAGACTAGTACATTTCTATTTTAAAAATACTTGGCATGCATACGAGTTTATACTTAAACTTTAAGCTATAGGTTCTAGCATACAACCTTACTTTGTAATAATTAGTAGGCAGATTTATAAGTAAAACATACAATAAAAGCTGTTAAACTTGCTGTGCCCAGAAAAACAACTGAGCTTTCAATACCCAAAAAGCTATTAAACTTGCAATACCCAGACAGACTATTAAGATTGCAGTACCTACAGAAATGTTAAGTTCCCTATAACCTATACTAGGATTGCAGGGAAATTCTAAGTTTGCAGTGCCCAGAGTAAAGTTAAGAGCTTGCAGTACCCAGAAAAAACTACTATGTTTGCAATAGCCAGAGAAATTCTTAAATCTGCAACAGCCAGAGTAACTAGTCAACTTACAACACCCACATAAACTATTAAATTTGCAATACCAAAGATTTCCACTTATTAGCTTGCAATACCCAGAAAAAATATTTTTAGCTTGCAGGAGCTATAATAACAATTAAACTTGCAGTACTCAGAAAACTTTTAAACTTGCAGTATCCTGAAAAAATCTTTTAGACTTGCAGTAGCAAGAGAAACAATTAAGCTTTAAGTACCAAGAGAGACTATTAAGACTGCAGTTCCCAGAGAAAATTCTAAGATTGTGTTACACTGAGAAATTTACTGTACCAGAGAACTTGCAGTACCTAAGCTTCAAGTACACACAGTAAAATTATGGGTTTGCAGTACCCTGAAAAAAATCTATTAAGTTTGGAATACCAAAGTAACTACTAGTATTACAATTGTAGTATCTACAGGGAAATTTTAGACATTATGTACCCAGAAAGAAGAAATATTAAGAGTGTGCAGTTTTTTTTTGAACTGTTATTTTTACAATACCCTGAGAAACTTAAGCATGCAGTACCAAGAAAACCTACCAAGGAAACTTTTTATTTTGAGGTATCCAGAGAAAATTATCAAAATTGAAAATAGCCAGAAAAACTAGTCAGGGTGTAGCACCCAGAAAAAAAAACAGTTTGCAGTGCTAAGAGAAACTAGTAAAATCCCAGTACCCTTAAACACTATTAAGGTTGTATTACACAGAAAACTATTAAACATTCAGTACCTACAGAAACTACTAGGCTTGCAATATCCAGAGAAATTATTCAGCTTACAATACATTGTATCCAGATAGACTGCTGAGCATTTATTTTTTATTTTGTTGAGTTTAACGTCGCACCGGCACAATTTTAGGTCATATGGCGACTTTCCAGCTTTTAATGGTGGAGGAAGACCCCAGGTGCCCCTCCGTGCACTATTTCATCACGAGCGGGCACCTGGGTAGAACCACCGACCTTCCGTAAGCCAGCTGGATGGCTTCCTCACGTGAAGAATTCTACGCCCCAAATGAGGTTTCGAACCCACATCGATGAGGGGCAAATGGTTTGAAGTCAACGACTCTAACCACTCGGCCACGGAGGCCCCAGACTGCTGAGCAGCCAGCCTGCATTACCTTGAAAAAGAAAAACTATTCAACCCATAGAAACTATTTATCTTGCAGTCCCCAGATAAACTACTGAGCTTGCAGTACTCATGAGAACTATTACACATGCAGTACTCATTTTTCAGCTTTCAGTAACTAGAAAAGCTATTCACTAAAACTTGCAGACCCCACCTGCCCCCCCCCCCCCACACCCCACCCCACAAGACAGAATTGAGCTTGCAGTATCAATAGATTAGCTACTGAAAAATCATTTGATTAAGTGGGCATGAAATTTCGTAGTTTTGGTCAAAACGGCAATTATGTTGGGATATGAATTCGTGGATTTCAACCTCTGAACATAAAATGAAAGGGAATTTTACTTGTTCATAATGGGATTAAATTTAGTGGATTGACTCAACTGCGAAATCCATGAAAATTAGTCCCCCACGAATATTTAATTTAATGATGATTTAAGTATCCAGAGAAACTAATATGCCTGCAGTATCCAGAAAATAAATTTTGCCTTCAATACCCAGGGAAAATTTATAGCATGCAGAACACAGAAAAAACTTTAAGTTTGCAATATCCTGAGAAGCTATAAAGCTTGCAGTGCCAAAGAAGTCCTTTGGCTGCTGTACTCAGAGAAACTTTTCAGCTTGCAGTACCAAAATGTCATGCAGACACAATCAAAGGTCATTAATTTTGGTGACTCTGGATCCAGCTTTGGACAATGGAGGAAGAGCCCAAGTTCCCCTCCGGGCATTATTTCATCTTGGGTGGGCACCAGGTTAGAACCACCGACGTTCCATAAGCTAGCTGGATGGCTTCCTTGTATAAAGAATTCTACACCTTAAATGAGGTTTGAACACAATAAATTATATCAGTGAGGGGCAAGTGATTTGAAGTCAGTGACCTTCACCACTTGGCAATAAAGGCCCCATTTATTATCCCCCAACGAAAGTCGGAGGGATATAGTTTTGGTGTTGTCCGTCTGTTCGTCCTCCCATCCGTCCGTCCGTCCAGAGCCATATCTAGAAAGTAAAACTTATATACATGTTCACCACTATGAGGTTATGCGGCCCATCAAGTTTCAGTCAGATTGCCCAAGTAACACCAGAGTTATGGCCCTTAGAAGTTTCTAGTGTTAACTATGTAGGGTATGCCCTTTTCTCGTTATTCCGAGCCCCTTAACCGGTATTTCAGTGCTGGTCAGTAACAGCTTTAAAGTTTCAAAAGTGTTTTTGTTTTAGTTTGATACTCCAACATCTAAACTTAAAAAATCCCCATGAAGAAAAATTCTAAAGATTGTTGTAAATAAATAATCCAGGCTTTCACCTGATGACCCCATCCCTCTGAAACAGCCAGATTCCCTCTCGTTGAACCGAGACTTGCGATCATTTGTACTAGCTCTGAAAAAATAAGGCTTTTTTTGAAAAAGTTCTTTTTTAAAATTAAGAACAAATACATTATAGTGTTTGCGGACAAAAAGTTTTAAAATATGTGGTTTCTGTTTTCTGTAAGAAGGTTATATATTACCCCAGTGATTTTAGATAAGCCAATTTTGTGCCAAAATTTTCTGTTGTGTCTATTTCTATTTTAATGCAAGTAGTACTATTTTCTCTTTATTTTTGTTTAACTGTCTTATGATTTGCCATAACATACATAAAATTTAGAAACAGGAAATAGCTGCAAGGGCAAATTTTCCGAAGGCTCGGAACAATGAGAAGGCTCGGAATTACGAGAAAAAGGCATACTATAAATATGGCAATTTCTGCATCATAACTTCTGATATATTTGACCTAGAACTATGAAATTTATTTTGAATTCAGATCACCATAATGTGGTTGTGCACACACAATTTTGTTTGGATTTCTTTTGTAACTTCAGAGTTATTGCGTTTTAATTGTATAAAAATCCACATATTTGTACATACACTTACCATTTGGTAGAATTTCATTAAATTTCTTTCAGTCTTTTCCATGAACATTTATTATAAACATGTGAAGTTGTGTACCAATGCCAGGTAACCCCCTCCCCCTCCAGGCCCCCCCCCCCCCCCCACCCAAAAAAAAAATTCATTCCTTAATTCCGTATTTTATATTTTTTTAAAACCTTCCATGAATATTTATCAACATGCAAGTTGTACCATTCCCCCACCTCGCTCCTCTACCCAGTCATGCCCACCATCGATCATGCATCCCCCTACAGCCCCCCCCCCCCCCCCCCTTTTTTTCATTTTTAATTTTCCCATCAACATTAATAATCAACATGTGAAGTTGTTTCCTCACCCGTTCAACGCCCCCCCCCCCCCCCACACCCCTCCCCCTCCAAAAAAAGAAAGAAAAAAAAAATATATATACATACATATATATATATGTGTGTGTATATATATAGTAGAGAAAATTTTTACGAACTAAATCACCACCACAATATACCAGACCAATTATGGCAAAGCGCCTAGCAGTACAAACGAACACGCACATGCCACAGCAAGTCCACTATAACCGTAAGATTGGTTTCGATGCTGCTTTATATACGGGCCCGAATTGTACTACACATTCGTACTGGTTCAACATTTGCATACTCAAATCTCTGTTTTCATGTCTCACAAATCATAAAATATATTTCCATTCCTTTTTTTTTTTAAACATGTTCAAACCTTCAACAATTGTGCAGTTGTACCCGCACCCACCTTGCCCCCAGCCATATTGTTCTAGATGTCTTACTTGATTGTGTTCCCTTAAGGACATCTGTTCTTTTAAGTTCAAATGTACATGTTAAACAGCAACTTCTGGTGCCAAACCACTCAAAGACAATATTTTTGTTCCAGTTAAACTTCCAAGCTCACATTTCAAATAACTCCATTTAGTTTTAAAAGCTAAGCTTATTACAGTAAGCATATTCCATTTAAATAATTTCTTTAGTCAGGATCAATGTATCATACCTTTACTATATACACTTTAAACATAAATTTTGTTTTCTGTTAACTTGATTTTGGCTAATGAAATTATTTGCTTTTTAGTAACATCCTTAACTTTTTGCTGGATATATTTTTTGGCCATTCCACACCAGAAACCCTTTCGGCTGGGGATACCAATTCATCAAATTTGCTTGGTTTTATTTTGCAGACAGTCAATTTACTGTATAATAATGAATGTAGACATGATCCTGATGGATTCTACATAACTTCTTACATAACAATGCCAAATTTTGGAATTTTCCTTTTTACCGTTGGTCATCAATATATCATTGTCAGTGACTTTAAATCTGAAATGGGTAACTTACCAGTAGGTAAATGAAAACTGCATTACATACCAATAATTCACATTTCTAAACCTTCAGGAATTTTTTTTCAAAACAGTTCATAACAATTCAGCCTCACATTTCTAAAATTTTCTAAGTTTCTAATGATGTGACTTCGCTTAAAGATACCAGGTGCAACCATTAGTTGCAACACAACATCTACACAAATGCTTGTAAATTCCTATCAAATAATTCTTGAGAATGCATTGTTTAAATCTTAAAAGTTTTGCAGACAATCCTGTATGTTTTTTTTAAATAAAAACAATGATTTGAACTAAAATAGAAGAGTTATTGCAAAAAGGCTTTGAAATAACACAAAGAAATCACAGAAATTAGTTATAATAATTATTTCTATGTTCAGTTCCGATGCTCAATTATACAAATAGTGTTACTGAAATTCTTTAATATATCATTTTGTATTTTAAGTTCTGGTGAGCAGTGAGTACAATAAAACCGTATTTTGCTGCAAAATGTTAAAGAAATAAAATTGAATCTATTAAAACAAACTTTTTTTAAAAAATGCTTTAAACATATTCAACAGCCTGCCTTCAAAAGTTCCATAAACCAACTACATGGACCACTCGGCCATGCAAGAACATTGAAACAGTTGGGAAAATTAAAGCTGTGAAAATTAGAAATGGTGACCTTGACCAAACTGGACCCAAATGCAATTCAAATAAGCTACCTATAGGCAGAGTTTTATTTCAGCATTTCAATCCAAATGTCAAGTTATTGAGCAGATACCTTTACATATGTGAATTTTTAACCTAATAGCCTGCTGGCAGCAAGTGATTCTGCCTTTGCGACCAGTGCAGACCAAGATCAGCCTGCACATCCATTCAGACTGATTATGGTCTGCACTTTTCGCTATTAAGTCAGTAAATTTTCAGTGAAAACCCCTTCGAATAATAAATGGTACTGTCCAAATTCAATGATGGAACAGTCCATTTTATAAATTTAGGAGGGTAAAGGTTAAGCAATCCAAGCTTTAAATACTGTGATTTTCTGTTTGATTCACTTTATTCCTTTCTTGAGATATTGAGCTTCCATTATCTTTCTTTCTTTTAAGTAATAGTGACCTTGATGACACTGACACCATATCAAGTCCCTACCTCATTCATACTATTAGCTACCTATAAGTCAAGTTTGGTTTAAATATTTCAATCCACATTTAAGTTACAGGTACAGTTTGTTTTAATGGCTCCTAATGCCTTTGTTTAAAATGTGGCTGCCACATTTTCCGTTTGGAACATAAGACATTAATTTCTTGTAAAATCCTATTTCAGACTGATAATTACTTTCTTTAACATTTGTCAAAGGTCTGAATGTTGCCAAATATACTAACGTTTTATTGAATCTATTGTTTTTTATTATCTCCCTTTAATGCCCTAACTATAACAGTTCATGTACACTATTAAAAGAAGTGTTTCTACAACCATGTAAGTACACATAACATCTATTTGGGAAGCTGTTTCATCTGTTTTTATGATCAAAATTTAAAGCATTATGGAAGTCACATTTGAGCAACATTTTATTAGGCAAATATGTTTATTTAATTTATACTTTTGCTGAAAAAATGTTATTTTGGTTTTTCATGTATTCTGTTAGAGAGTTATTTAAGGAACAAAAAGATCCATTTCATGGAGTCAGCTATTGGAAAAATGTATTTCATTACTTTTTACCAAATTTTGTAATTACCTCCCTTTAATTTAAAAGTATTTAAAAAAAGTTGACTATTTCTTTTGATTTCAATATTATTTCTAGTTTTACATTTTGCATTTGGTAAATATTTCAATATTTCAAAAACCTGTTACAAAAGACAAGCTGTAACACAGGTGTAGCTTCAGAATTCATCTTTTTTCCATTCTAACCAAGATAGACAAAGGGAGGTAATAATAATTAATAATAATTTAATAAACTAGCACTTCTTATTTATTTTGACAAAATATGTACTAAAGTCATGTCAATGCAAATATTTGACAACTTTAATACAGTACTGAAGTGATTATATTCTTACCATTCTTTAGGCAAAATATGTTATTTGATTTATACTTTTGCTGAAATAATGTTATTCTGGTTGGACAACCAGGATAGGAAAATCAGTTTATAATCAAAGCATAAGTGTAAATACTGGAGGACGGATTGTCTTGAAATGTACTGATTCTGTCAGGTCCGAGATCTGCAATGTCCCTTTTCTGTTGGGAGTGTTAAACTAGTAAATGTCTTTTTCGTTTGTTTTTACAACAGTGTAACCATTTCCTTGGCAAATTTCTATGTTCATTGTGAATTTAATGACTTAATATGAAAAATGCAGACAATCATTATCAGACTGCACAGATGTGCATGTAGACACATACACAAAATTACAAAACAATCATACATTTTGTAATAACTATTGGGCAAATATACATCAAACTACAATAACATAGTGAACAGAACTGAAACACATTTTTAAGGTCACTAATTATAGCAGGGATGATCATACTTTTAAGGAATACACATGTAATGGATTACCATGTTGCAAATTAAAATAGACTGTAATAGCCAAATCATTTGAGCATGAAATATTTTGATTTTGCTCTAGAATAGGAATTACTTTTACAGATTTACCGAGAGCTCCCAAAGTAATATTGTATTCGGCAATATAATAGATTCATTTCTCAATAAATTTCCAAGTATCATAAATCATTGGAATTAATATCAAAAGCATCTATCAAAGTTCTATTATTCTATTTCACTTCTTTGTGGTGATTAAAAATAACAAATATTCCAGCTTTTACTTTCCCTAAATTCTGAATTTTTTAAGTACAGCTAATTTATTTGTGAATTCCATTGATGTAAAATCTTCAATGAAAAATCTGTCATCCAGTGATAAGAACACTGTCTCGTAATTTTTATAAAGCATGCTTAGTTTATTGGTCAGCGGGCACATCTTCTGCTTGAGTTAATACTACACTAATCTGCATTCAATTAAAGCGCGCAGTGAAGCGTGCTGATTTCAGTTGTTCTATGTGCTGCCATTTGATAACTATTTTCTTTCGATGGAGTGTGAAATCTATGGTGGTTATCAAAAAATCGATTAAGACGAAATTCGTATATGTATTATTATGGTTCCACTGGACGGAATTGTCTTAGACAAAAAATGTGAAAATTTTACATGTATTAAAAAGTCGGTGAACATAATTAAAAAGTGTAAATGATCAGCAGTTGGTTAAGTTTTCAACAAATCCATTAGTTGACCGAAATCTGATTACCCAGTAACCATATTTAAATATTTCAACCCACAGTAAAGCTATTGGTAAAGTTTGGTTTAAATATTTCAAACCACAGTAAACTTATAGGTCAAGTTTGGGAAATTAAATATTTTAATCCAAATAAAGTTATAGGTCAAGTTTGGTATAAATATTTCAATCCAAAATAAAGTTATAGAGTTGACATGATGAATATAATGATGAATGTAGTCTTTGAAAAAATATCCTGCAGTCCAATTTAAGCTTTAAATATTTTCTCTCTATTCACTGCTTTGGAAACTCTTAAACAAAAGCATTCTTAAACTACATAATTATAATGTTTGATAGAAAATATCTGTCAGGTTTTTGACAACTGAAAGGAACAAAATGACAGCTCCTGACTCATTTTATTTCCAAGAACTGTTGGTTTGAATTTCATAGCTTATCATGCATCTGCAGTGATTTTTAGCATTTCTGCTTTTCTTTAATAGTTTTCGACAAATTAAATCAAATATTAGGCAATCAAAGTTTGCTATATCTATTGGGGTCCAAATAATCATGATGCTTAAATAACTATTCTTTTCAAACTGCACATAACTTGCCGACAGACTTGTCATTGGTCAATTACAAAACTGATCCCCCAAAACAACCAATCAGAAGCTAGAGTTTTGAGACTTGTCTTCAAAGCTTAGTTTTATAACCTTATGCAGAAATTTCATTTTCTCACTTAAAATCCTACACAGAAATTTTAATTTCTCACTTTAAATCTTAGGCGGATATATCAATTTCTCATTTTAAAGGCACTTACCTCGAGTTTTGGCTAAAAATAACCTTTCTTTAAAACTAGTTTGGAAATAGAATATTTTGACTATGAGTTTTTGTTTCTAAACTATCTTAAAAATGCCAAATCAAGAAAAAAAAATGATGCCCTCGTTGGGAATTGAACCCGGGATGCAACGGCAATAAAAACTTTTCTGCTGTCTTTACCAATACCACCATGGACGAATATGTATCTAACAACCATTAAATATACATACTTATAATTCAGGCAGTTAAAATCGAGTAAAGTGTTACAAATGCTTTTCAATTTTCAATGTGAAAATTAGTAAAAACAACTTATTCTCATGTGTGTTTCCATAACATTACAGTCTGTCAGTAATTAAGTTTCAAAGCTTTCCTGATACCTAAATTTTCTTCTTTTTTTTTTGTTGTCGTACAAATCTGTAGTCCAGTGCCTTTAAATTTTAGGCAGAAATTTCAATGTCTCACCTTAAATCATAATATGTATACATTTATAATGAATTACAAAACTGTAAACAACATGATTATTTATAGCTGCAAGAAATTGTTACACAATATCATAGTCATAAACCATACAGACTAGAATTCTGAGACCCTTAAAATTCTAGTTTGCATGGCCTTAATGACAAATGAATTGGAATTCTGGGTCTCTCAAATAATTCCAATTCAGTAAGATACAATTGTTGCAACTATCTAATTACCATTTTGTTGCTTACAGTTCAACTATGACATATTATTTAGTCTTCATCACCGCGTCAAATGATTTTAATATCTTAATACTAAGATCTCACTAACCTACAATAAACCCTAAGAATACTGCAACGGTCAAGACACATCACAGAGATAACCAACTACATAAACAACAACAACACCCAAATTACCACGCTATTTATATCTCATAATCACATACCTCACAGAAAAACAGCCAAAAGGAACTGGCTATCAAACTAAAACATCAGAGCTGCACCTGAGAAAAAACATCAATGAATGAAACCACTACCAAGAAGAGGCTGGATGCTACTATTTCTACATAAACTTGCACTGATGAAGACTAAAAGTATGTCACAGCTGTTTCAAAGCAATCTCAAACCTGCTATATCCCATAAATATGAACATATGAGTGGCGCCATGAGAAAACCAACATAGTGGGTTTGCGACCAGCATGGATCCAGACCAGCCTGCGCATCCGTGCAGTCTGGTCAGGATCCATGCTGTTCGCTTTCAAAGCCTATTGTAATAAGAGAACCCGATACCGAACAGCATGGATCCTGAACAGACTGCGCAGATGCGCAGGCTGGTCTGGATCCATGTTGGTCGCAAACCCACTATGATGGTTTTCTCATGGCACGGCTCATATCTTGAAGGCAATTACTAAATTCAATAAATTTGATCATTAATTTCAATGCTGGTGAACAGAAATGTTAATTATAAATCACTGCAGACAACAACATGATTTTATCATGCATTAATTGTTTTGCCATGTTACCTGTTATGAGCTGTTCAAGATCAGTTGGCTACAAACAATCTTTTTCTATTGTATTACCAAAACTATGTAATATTGTTATTAAATTGTTATAAGCCATCTAAAAGTTACCAAAGCTTTGATATTATACACTTACTATAAGTAAATCATAAAATAAAATTTTCTCTTTGTAACTTTCCAATAGAATAAAATACAAAGAGACAATTTTATTGTAAACTTATACAATACTGATATAATATGTTTGATTCCAGTTTTCAAGACTTACATTTTCCTAATTCATATCACATTTTCGAACTATACTGTCTTTTTTGTTATGTATCATATATCTAGGAATAAATGTTCCTGCGCCTTAGCATCCCAGTGTAGCCTTTTGCAAAAGGTGGACATTTATTTCAAATAATCTAAAAATCTAGTTCTGTTTTCTTTCATAAATGAATATAAAAGTATAAATCAAGGGGTGAATGCGAATGTGCATAATAGATAAAGAAGCACTTTTGAGAGATCTTGGTCAAGTAATGGATTTGTTTGAAACTTTAACAACTGATCATTTACATTTAATTGTGTGCACTGAGTGCTTAATATGTGTTGTATTTCCACTGCAGGTATTTTTTAAATTAATTTTGTTTTTCCTATCGTGCTTGCTGAACCAAGACTGGATTAATAAAACATATTAAGTATTAATTAATTAACATAACGTAGCCTAAAGAATGATATGAATATTAAGAACTTTTGTATTATATTTGTCAAAGATGTACATTGACAATAATATACTAAGTCCAAATTTATTAGAAATATAAGTTTGTAAAATTATTATTACCTCCCTTTGCACAAAAAACACAGATTGAAATACATGACAAGGTTTTTATAACTTATCTTTTGGTTCACATTGTTGAAATATCCCAATATCTATCAAATGTTTATGTAAAACTAGAAATACTGAAATCAAAAGAAATAACAGAACCCAACAATTTCTAGCTGATATTTGAATGAAAACATCAAAAACATCAGTATTTTGTAATTAAAACTATGGTAATAGGTCAGTTTTATATTTAAAATCTTTTCTCTAGCTATACTTGTTCACTTGTTGTTGTAATTCATGGGCACTGCCATATTGTCTTCTTCGCCGAATGTATTTTACTACGTATCATTTCATTGGTTAATAATATGTTTCGAGTATTTTCATTAGTTTATGTTAAGTTAATTGTTTATATCTGTCATGTGACTATATAATGCTCAGGAAATTTCATTTATATAGCCATTTTGTTATTTAGATAGGCTGTACCGGGCAACCGGTACTGTCATAGAAGCCTTAGCGCTTCATCTATTTAATTGGGATCATTCTCACATATTTACTTGCTTATAGCAAAACTCTAAAACATAAAAAAATTTCTCTACTCTTTAGATTAATAATTAAAATTCTACTTTCCTTCTTTAAGTTTCTTTGTTTATTTAAATTAAATAAATTCTGAAATACTGAATAAATATAGATCTATATAGAGTTGATGACTCTTGTCTTCACTGTAGTGTAGGAAATTCCCCAGAAATATATCGGCCATAGATAAATCTATACAATCACCTATATTAGAAATTTTTATATAAAAATCTATTCCCCAGATGAGATTCGAGCCAGTCCAACTAGAGCCTGGTACACAATTGCAAAATTTCTCTGCATTCTGGTAATTATTGACTAGTTGCTCTGACAGTATGGTACTTATTGCTCAGTTTCTCTGACACTATGGTACTTATTGCTCAGTTTCTTTGACAGTATTGTACATGTACTTATTGCCTAGATTCTCTGACAGTATGGTACTTATTGCTCAGTTCTTCTGACAGTATGGTACTTATTGCTCAGTTTCTCTGACAGTATGGTACTTATTGCTCAGTTTCTCTGACATTATGGTATGAATTGCAAAATTTCTCTGCATTATGGTATTTATTGACTAGTTTCTCTGACAGAATGGTACTTATTGCTCAGTTTCTCCAAAAGTATGGTACTTATTGCTCAGTTTCTCCAACAATATGGTACTTATTGCTCAGTTACTGACAGTATGGTACTTAGTGCCTAGTTTCTCTGACATTATGGTACTTATTGCTCAGTTTCTGACAGTATGGTACTTATTGCTCAGTTTCTCTGACAGTATGGTACTTATTGCTCAGTTTCTCTGACAGTATTGTATGAATTGCTAAATTTCTCTGCATTATGGTAATTATTGACTAGTTTCTCGGATAGTATGGTACTTATTGCTCAGTTTCTCTAACAGTATTGTATGAATTGCTAAATTTCTCTGCATTATGGTAATTATCTACTAGTTTCTCCGACAGTATGGTACTTATTGCTCAGTTTCTCTCACAGTATGGTACTTATTGCTCTGTTTCTCTCACAGTATGGTTACCCTACTTATAGCTCAGTTTCTCTGATATTATAGTATGAATTGCAAAATTTCTCTGCATTATGGTAATTATTGACTAGTTGCTCTGACAGTATGGTACTTATTGCTCAGTTTCTCTGACACTATGGTACTTATTGCTCAGTTTCTTTGACAGTATGGTACATGTTCTTATTGCCTAGTTTCTCCAACAGTATGGTACTTATTGCTCAGTTCCTCTGACAGTATGGTACTTATTGCTCAGTTTCTCTGACATTATGGTATGAATTGCAAAATTTCTCTGCATTATGGTATTCATTGACTAGTTTCTCTGACAGAATGGTACTTATTGCTCAGTTTCTCTGACAGTATGGTACTTATTGCTCAGTTTCTCTGACAGTATGGTACTTATTGCTCAGTTTCTCCAACAGTATGTTACTTATTGCTCAGCTTCTCCAACAGTATGGTACTTATTGCTCAGTTACTCTGACAGTATGGTACTAACTGCTCAGTTTCTCTGACAGCATGGTACTTATTGCTCAGTTTCTCCAACAGTATGGTACTTACTGCTCAGTTTCTCCAACAGTATGGTACTTATTGCGCAATTTCTCTGACGGTATGGTACTTATTTCTCAGTTTTTCTGACAGTATGGTACTTACTGTTCAGTTTCTCTGACAGTATGGTACCTACTGCTCAGTTTATGGCAGGATTGTTCTTATATCCCAGTTTCTCTGACAGTATGATACTTATTGCTAAGTTTCTCTTGACAGTATGGTACTTACTGCCCAGTTTCTCTGATAGTTTGGTAATTTATGCCTTTAGTTGCTCAGAAAGTATGGTACTTATTGCCCAGTTTTCCCTGATAGTTTGGTAATTTATGTCTTTAGTTGCTCAGAAAGTATGGTACTTATTGCCAAGTCTTCCCCGATAGTTTGGTAATTTATGCCTTTAGTTGCTCAGAAAGTATGGTACTTATTGCCCAGTTTATGCCTTTAGTTTCTCAGGAAGTATGGTATTTATTGCCCTGTTTATGCCTTTAGTTGCTCAGGAAGTATGGTACTTATTGCCCAGTTTATGCCTTTAGTTTCTCAGGAAGTATGGTATTTATTGCCCTGTTTATGCCTTTAGTTGCTCAGGAAGTATGGTACTTATTTCCCAGTTTATGCCTTTAGTTGCTCAGGAAGTATGGTACTTATTGCCCAGTTTATGCCTTTAGTTGCTCAGGAAGTATGGTACTTATTGCCCAGTTTATGCCTTTAGTTGCTCAGGAAGTATGGTACTTAATGCTGAGTTTATGCCTTTAGTTTCTCAGGAAGTATGGTATTTATTGCCCTGTTTATGCCTTTAGTTGCTCAGGAAGTATGGTACTTATTTCCCAGTTTATGCCTTTAGTTGCTCAGGAAGTATGGTACTTATTGCCCAGTTTATGCCTTTAGTTGCTCAGGAAGTATGGTACTTAATGCCGAGTTTATGCCTTTAGTTTTTCAGGAAGTATGGTACTTATTGCCTAGTTTATGCCTTTAGTTCCTCAGGAAGTATGGTACTTATTATCACATTAATGTTAGTTAATTTAGCCAGCCTAGCAATAAAATATTGATTTACTATCACTCTATGGTCATACTGCAGCTTATTTCTGTTCCTATGCATCCAGACGTCTGGAATGATACCTACCCAATGTTGATAAAGTACATGCATATATTTCTACCAAATAGATGTAAAAGTCTGAAAATCCTACAATAAAGATATTCTGATAATTTTTGTTATAACTATTAATTACAATATAACTTACTACATAATGAATACCTTATTTACAGTTCAAATGTTTACACTTTACAGAGGTTGCTGTTAACATTCTGATTAGTACTGCTTACTCTAACAAGTGTGCAGTCTCATAGGGGGATTGGTTATGTCTGTTACCAGCATAACAGTTTCATTTACATTAAATATTGCCAGCATAATTAATAGCCTACCATGTTCAGTGATTTACCAGAAATACACATTAATAAATGGCATTAGACTCCTTCATAAACCTTCATTGAATTTTGCATCCCTTAACACAACCTTTCCCATTATTTTTACATACAGGTCTTGTATTTCATTTACAGAAAATATTGTTTCAAGTTTTGTAGAGCCTGTGCCACAGTAAGATACATTTTACAAAAACTCATGTTATGTAATGCCTTTATAATACATACGCTAATCCGGCAATAAGCATTATACTGTATTAACTATGAGATTTCCACATGTGAATGTAACTTTAAAACTTAAAAGAATGTATTAATATATATTCCAGAAATAGAAATGCCATTTAAATAGTGCAACAGTTAAAAATTTTATTGCTCAAACATAAAGGCAACTTAAATCAAGTAAGTGCTGTCTTACAGACAACTCTAATCACAGAAATGCTCAGTCTTAAAAGCACCTTAAATCAAGGAATAACTAAATCTTAAAAGCAACTAAAACAAGGAAGTGCTCAGTCTAAAAAGCAACTTAAACCAAGTGCTCAGTCTAAAAGGCAACTTAAACCAAGGAAGTGCTCAGTCTAAAAGGCAACTTAAACCAAGGAAGTGCCAAGTTTTAAAGTCCACTTTAATCAAGGAAGTGCTAAGACTTGAACGCAACTTAAATCATAAATTGAAGTGCTCAGTCTTTTAAAAAGCACCTTAAATCAAGGAAGTGCTAAGTCTTAAAGGCAACTTAAACCAAGGAAGTGCTCAGTCTAAATGGCAACTTAAACCAAGGAAGTGCTCAGTCTAAATGGCAACTTAAACCAAGGAAGTGCTCAGTCTAAATGGCAACTTAAACCAAGGAAGTGCTCAGTCTAAAAGGCAACTTAAACCAAGGAAGTGCCAAGTTTTAAAGTCCACTTAAATCAAGGAAGTGCTAAGACTTGAACGCAACTTAAATCATAAATTGAAATGCTCAGTCTTTTAAAAAGCACCTTAAATCAAGGAAGTGCTCAGTCTAAAAGGAAACTTAAATCAAGGAAGTGCTCAGTCTAAAAGGCAACTTAAACCAAGGAAGTGCTCAGTCTAAAAGGAAACTTAAACCAAGGAGGTGCTCAGTCTAAAAGGCAACTTAAACCAAGCAAGTGCCAAGTTTTAAAGACTACTTAAATCAAGGAAGTGCTAAGACATGAAGGCAACTTAAATCAAGGAAGAGCTAAGACTTATAAACAGCTTAACCCAAAAAGTGCTTGGACCTCAGTTGGCAATTTACATTAACTAAAATAACAGTAGAGCTTAATTTGCATTGTAGGCAATTTCATCTGTAACAAGAGCTGTCTGACAGTGCGCTCGACATCTCAGTGCTTGACTCTGAATAACAGCTTTGCCAGTAAAAACTTTATAAAATAACCAAAACAAAACATTCCCAGATAAAAAGTGGCATAACTCCGACAAAATTCAAGTTAGAGTGATGGGGACTGTTTCTCCTGGTGTAGACTTTGATAGTACAGATCTGTTTTAAGTTTCAAGTCAAAAGCTTTGATAGTAACAGTGATATTTGACTTTATCAAAAACTTCAACCAACAAGAGCACCGCCTTGCGGGTGCTGATGCTCATCTGATTTTTTTTGTATAATAGAAATATTGTCCTACCCATGATTTTCTAAGTCTAAAAAGGGCCATCACTCTTGCAAAAAGCAGGATAGAGTTATGTTTCTTGATGTACAGTGTCCACTTATGATGGTGAAAAACTGTTGCAAGTTTTAAAGCAATAGCTTTGATAGTTTATGAGAAAAGTTGACTAAAACATAATATTCAACCAAGAAAATGATTTTTCTAAATCCAAAAGGGGCAATAATTATTGCAAAAAGCAGGATGGAGTTATATTGCTTGCTGTACAGGGTCAGCTTATGATGGTGAACAAGAGTTGCAAGTTTTAAAGCAATAGCTTTGATAGTTTAAGAGAAAAAGTTTACCTAAACATAAAACTTAACCAAGAAATCTGATATTTTCTAAGTCCAAAAGGGGCCATAAATCTTGCAAAAAGCAGGATGGAGTTATGTTTCTTGATGTACAGGGTCTGCTTATGATGGTGAACAAGTATTCCAAGTTTCAAAGCAAAAGCTTTGATAGTTTAGGAGAAAAGTTGACCTAAACATAAAACTTAACCAAGAAATCTGATATTTTCTAAGTACAAAAGGGGCCATAAATCTTGCAAAAAGCTAGATGGAGTTATGTTTCTTGCTATACAGGGTCAGCTTATGATGGTGAACAAGTATTCCAAGTTTCAAAGCAATAGCTTTGATAGTTTAGGAGAAAAGCTGACCTAAAAATAAAACTTAACCAGGCAACGCCGACGCCGACGCCGACAACCGCTCAAGTGATGACAATAACTCATCATTTTTTTTTCAAAAAATCAGATGAGCTAAAAATTCTAAGTTAAAAAGGGAAATAACTCAGTCAAAATTCAAGTGAGAGTTATGGGGATTGTTTCTCCTGGTGTAGACTTTGACAGTAACCAACTATTTTAAGTTTCAAGACAAAAGGTTTGATAGTAATAGAGATAACTGACTTCATCAAAAACTTTAACAAAAAAATCTAAGTTAAAAAGGGGCATAATTTTGTCAAAATTCAAATCAAAGATACAGGGATTGTTTCTCCTGGTGTAGACTTAGATAGTAAATAACTATTTTAAGTTTCAAGTCAATAGCTTTGATAGTAACAGAGATATTTGACTTTATCAAAAACTTAAACAGTGACGCCAACGCTGGGGCGAGTGTAATAGCTCTACTTTTTCTTCAAAAAGTCGAGCTGAAAATGGTGGTCTAGTTCAAAAAACTGCTGAGACTTCCCTTATTTTTACAAACCACAGACTCTATTTAAAGCTTTGAAATGCATGTAAATGTCTATATTTCTCAAAAATAAGTATACCTATAAAATCTTAACCAAGAGTGCATAGTTATGAGTGATATTTATATAATAAATAATTTTGGTTTTTTTTGTTTGTTTTTGTTTTGGGTTTAACGCCGTTTTTCAACAGTATAATTTCAGTCATGTAATGGCAGGCAGTTAACCTAACCAGTGTTCCTGGATTCTGTACCAGTACAAACCTGTTCTCCGCAAGTAACTGCCAACTTCCCCACATGAATCAGAGGTGGAGGACTAATGATTTCAGACACAATGTTGTTTATCAAATAGTCAGGAGAACATACGCCCCGCTCGAGGAATGAACTCTCGACCCCAAGATCTGTAGACCGATGCTCTACCTACTGAGCTAAGCGGGCGGGTTAAATAATTTTGTGATCAAGGAAAAGTAACTCTTCTTACATGTCGAGCAGAAATATAAAAGGGACATTATATACCAAATATTTTCTTTTTCAGTGTTAACAGTACCGGGTAATCTGGATGGTGCAATGGCCCAGTGAACTGTTCACTAAAAATACAGAACAGTGGAACAGTCACATAAAATATTTAAAGGGTCATAATGTCCCTGATTAAAATGTGGCCACCACATTTTTTGTTACGAACAGAAAATATATTATTTTCTTGTTAAATCCAATGTTTGATAATTGTTTTGTCATGTATTTGTCATAGGTTTGACTATATCATTAACATTATAGAAAGTACTATAAAATGCATAGTTCTGATGATCTCCCTTTATGACCTTGACTTCATAATTGCATGTGTAATACTGAAAGTAGCATTTTTCTGACTATTCAGTTATGTGTAGTCTCTATTTGGTCAGCAGCTTTATCTGTTTTTAACCCTTAGCCTGCTGGCGGCAGATGATTCTGCCATTGCGACCAGTGCAGACCAAGATCAGCCTGCACATCCGTGCAGTCTGATCATGGTCTGCACTGGTCGTTATTCAGTCAGTAAATTTTCAGTAAACACCCCTTCAAATGATAAATGGTACAGCCCAAATTAGAAGATGGACCAGTCCATTATAGAAATTTAGCATGGTAAGGGTTAACATAAAATTAAGAGCCTTATGGAACTTTAAGGCTTGACCAAGACCAGAAACCCAAGACATCTCACACCTTAGGTGCAAACTATACCATATCACTGTATTATACTACAGCAGTTTCTACAGCCAGGCTTATACTCTTCCATACTACATTACTTGAACTGGAACAATTTTGTCACAATGGCATGTTCAGCCTACTATGGACCACTGACATATTGACCTTGTTAGCTAAAGGCAATTTTCGTGTACACAAAAATATATAATCTAGTTTTAACATTTCAATTCTTAAAAACTTCCCAAATTTCTCTAATTTGATTTTTAGAGTATGAACTTACTAACTGGTAGTACCAGTGAAATATAACTTGTTCACAGAGAACTGAGACTCAGTTATGGTTTCTTCTTCTAGGCTACCTGAATCAACAAAGATCTCATACTTGTATGCAGCATAAATGCTCATACACGGAGATAAATTGTGTTACAAAAGTGGTGTTAAAAATTATATCATGAAAGACCAAGAAGTGCAAGGACTTGCAGGTAGCTTTAGTCACAGTGCAGACAACCAAAGAGCTATAAAAATAAATAGATCAGCAACTTGAAAGGCATATAGAGCAAATCTCGCCAACATCCCGTGACAACTGAATGAGATCTCGTAAGCGTCTGTTGATCACGATTGATCAAGTCGGCAAACGCTTTTAAATAAGGTTACTTTCGGATCGATTGTTTATAATGATAATGGTGCTTTTTAATGTTATTAGTATTTTCTACATGGGGAAGGAATGAATTTATGATTGGAAGTCTAAGAAATCAACAGTTTTCGTTTGAAAAAAGGACTCAATTCGGTTCATTATGCGCCGGGCGTACCGCCAATTTTATACTTCAGTAAACGTCTGTTGATTTGATCACGATTGATCAAGTCGGCAAACGCTTTGAAATAAGATAACCCTCTAACACGAGATGACACGGGATTATCCCCAGTTGCAATTCTGTGTATTTTTAGTTCTTTGAGACAACACAAGTCTTAATGTCCATGATACCTCAGAATAGTATTAACATGACAGATGACAGATAAATGCATGGGGAAGGTTGGGACAATGTTGTTCACTTACCAAATAACATGTATAATCCATATTCTAAAGGTAACATACTGTTTCAGATTTAATGCCAAAATGAATGATAAATATTCATCTATTCAATTTTTAACAGTATAATCTGTTACACAAATGATAGGCAGTTAAGCTAACCAATGTTCCTGCTTTCTCCACAAGCAACAGACAACTTCTCCATGTGGCTCAGTGATAAAGGACAAACCACTTCAAACACTATTTATGAGTAAAATTGGTCATAAAGAACAACACACCATGCCCATGGACTGAATTCCCCACCTGCTCTGTTGGACAGTCTAATTAGGTGATAATATGTGTTGTAGAATTGTCTCTGATTCAACTGTACAATATAACATGAAACACACCTCGCATTATGTTAAACCTAAATAAATACTGTGAAATGTGAATTGTTTTGATAAAACCCTTTTGGTATAAACCTTAAGTGTGAAGCCCCCTGTTGGTTTCACCCCTTCCCCCCCCCCCCCCCGCCCCCCTGCGCCCAAAGTTTTCAGAAGCTCAAATTTTACCATTTCTGTCATTGTATTGCTGCTGATGTTAGAAAAGCAAATTTTCTATGTAAATAAGGCCAATAGGTTGGGTTAATTTATATGTATGTATCATATACTGCATTTCAGTCCAGTAATTATGTAATTTGCACAGGTGATAGGATACATTAAAATTTTGTATGGAGGTGTCAACATTAAAATGTGAATTTTGAACTGTAGTCAGGTCAGTTTCTTGAAAAATGTTTGACAGTAAACAGACATTTCAGATTTATTAAAGTTCTACTTACTGTATGCCTGAAGTTTAAGAGTGAAAAAAAAACAAACAATTCTTTGTTCAAATGAAATTATAAACAGTTATATCTAATTCAACTGTATTTACAAGCCTTACAAAATTAATCTGTAGCATTGTTTAAAAAAAAAACAACAATATATGATCAATGAACGTTTGTGTGACTTCTACATCTTACAAAATTAAATGCTTTAAAACTGTCAAGTCTCATTCATTCATTCTTTCATTCTTTCAGTCAGCAACATGTTAGATTTAACTCTTTCATTTGTCCATTTTTTTCCCACATAAACTAGATACCTTATTTTTCAAAATATCCAATATAGTGCCTCCATTTTGCTTGATTCTGAGTGTCAACATGTTTGCATGAAGTTCCAACATAACCAGCCTGCTTGTTTAGCATCTGCTCATAAAGAAAATTAGACAGTGTTGACTCTGTCCAGTGCGGCCTGCTCCTAGGAAGTTCCATTGTTATTGGCAGTCATGTTTGGTGTAGCATCATCTACTTGAAACAGAAACTTGGTAGTGTTGTATAATCAGCACTGTCCTGAAACAAAAATTATTTTGGTAAAATAAGAATGTTATCAGTAAATAAACTTAATTTATAACAAATCATTCAAAGAAATGTGAACACTATTTCTTTAAAATAGTTCTATTGTTGCATTTTAAGTGACCTCAACATTTTGCATGTTATATGGCTACTTTCCAGCTTTTGTGTAGGAAGACCCAAGCAGCCCCTCCAGGCATAATTTCATTGAGAACCAACAATCTTTAACATGCTAGCTCAGGGTGGCTTACTTTCATGACACAAGCAGGGCTCTAACCAACTTGGGTTGGGTATGTGATTTCACCACTCAACCATAGAATTATATACAGCAAATTACTTTAAAGGTTAGAAAAAATGATTGCAAAAAAACCACCTTGATTTTAAATTACTCTTATTTCTTTCTAACAAAATTAACTTTAAAGGCTGTAGCATTTCTATTTGAGAAAATTAACATCATTATTAAATATTTAAATATTTAAAAATCTAGACGAGTATTAATATTAAATCAATATTAATTTTTATTTGTTTCTATATTTTCATGAAAAAAAAACTTACATGATAAATGTTTTACAAGCAATGTTTGCTTGAAGTCTTGTAGATTACTGGTGTGCATCCTTAAAACCTTCCGTCTCTGTAGGATCTTCACCGAGCCTCTTGTGTACATAATTATGTACATCTCCTGGCAGGACCATGTATTGATATGGTACAACTTGAAGTTTCTGTGGCAGCTATTCATAAACAAGTATCTTTCTGAAATTGAACTACAGAACTTAATTATCGCATAATATTCATTTACCACAGTGACTGCTGCCTGTATTATGAGACCCATGTAGGAAACTATACTTTGTTCTCTGCATCAAATTTAAATCCTTAAATATTCATATTCCTTCATTTCTTTGTATTTTGTAAAAAATATTTACATTTTGTAAAGAAGATTTATTCTTTTTATGGAGGAGATAAAGCCTCTATCTATGTTCATTTGTTTTCTGCCTTATTGACTTTTAACAAAGAGCAATAAACTGTACCTTCTCACTTGCGAAGTTTGTTCCGTGAACAACCTCCCAACATTCTCTATAAGTAAGGGACAGCCTTTCAACATTCCCCATAAGTAAGCGACAGCCTTTCAACATTCCCCATAAGTAAGCGACAGCCTTTCAACATTCCCCATAAGTAAGCGACAGCCTTGCAACATTTTCCATAAGAAAGGGAAGCCCCCCAACATTCCTTTAAAGAAGGCATTGCCTTTCAACATTCCCGATAAGTAAGGGAAGTCTCCAAACTTGCCACAAGTAAGATAAAGCCTCTTAACATTCCCTAAATGTTTATTTCGTAAAAGTAGTTAATTTTAAGTAGTAGTTAATTTTCAAGGGAAGGGCCGTTTCCTAATGTTGGCAGAACTTGTGGCCCAGGGTCGTTCATATGGGAAAATTAGACCCATCGATTTTTGGCACGAGTGAACAGCCTCTAAACGTTCACCTCAAGTGACAGTCTTTAAACATTCCCCACAAAGGACAGCCTCTAAATATTCCCCGCAACTAAAGGACAGCCTTTCAACATGGGAGATATGAAAGTGTTGTTTTTTCTATATACCTCAAAAAAGATACCTCTGTTTAGAAGGAATGCTAAAGCTTTTTTTATATCAATCTTATTTCCCTTAGATGTGATAAAATTAATTCTGAATTCATTTCAGACCAATCTTCTGTGAAACACTTAAGCTTGAGCAATGTGGCTTGAATTAAACATGTGAAATAACTATTTACACCTTTTTGTTATGGCATTCTATTTTGAAGGAAGCATATCTGGCAACATACAAGTACTATAGACTCAAGATTATATGATACAAGAAGCCATGTGCTATTGAAGATTTATGCATTCTGTGGATATTGACTGTTGTTTATTTTTTTTGAGCATTAATTATGTCTTTCAGTATGCAGTATGACCGGTTCATTTATCTGATATCTTTCTTGAAAGACTACAAAGGTCTACTCTTGAAATCAGTTTCTGAAGTTGCTTTAGTTTGTTTTTTCTATTATTTTGCTTGGATGCATTCTATGGTTCCAAAGGATCTCCTAACTCAGATTTACTCTTATTACAGATTTTATTATTTATCACTGTTATCATCATTACCGTCTGCCTTTGCAGTCATGCAAGGGATGTTAAGGGATTTGGTAAATGTTGCATGCAGTGGTAGCTGACATTTAAGACAAAGTGCAATGTCCAGGAAACTTAACTCTACTGTGCCCCATTTCTACTTAATCTCCCATCATTTTATGTTATTATGCTTGTCCAGAACTAATATCTCATTAGATTTACTTGACATTTTACACAAAGATAAGGGGCACTGGGAAGAAGTGTTGTGTACAATGATCATAACTCTTACATCTGCTTTTACAGATTTGAGAATTACTCCAGTTTGATTCTTTTCCCCTGTTTGGAGTATACCTTGAAGGTATACATTGAAATTAATTACAATAATTAACTGTTAACCTGCTGGTGACAAGTGATCCTGCCTTTGCGACCAGTGCAGACCAAGATCAGCCTGCATATCTGCTATTCAGTCAGTAAATCTTTTTGAACACACCATTTAGTAAGAAGTGGTACTGTCCAAATTGAATAATGGACCAGTCCATTTTAGAAATTTAGCAGGGTAAGGGTTAAGGAGAGCAATGACAATGAAATGAGCTCCAGTCTCATCAATGAGTATGGCTCACTGTTACAAACTATTTCCTTTTACATTTTACATAAACTTAAAAATTTATTCAACTTGGGAAAGCATCGCTCTTGTAATAAAACCGATACTTTATTATGATTTAATTATATACATTCAGCCTAAATGAGCATTTTTGTGTGTCTCTCACTTTAAGTACCTGTGTCTTTTAACATTTTCAGGGGTTTCTAATAGGCTTTAAAGGGCCTATTTTATATTAAAGATGATACATGCAATAACATGCAATAACTTGCATGATATTTAAAGATTTTTCTTGTTGGACATCTTTCCCAAGTGTCATCATCTTTATTGAAAGAGCTATTATATAAAGATCTGTGGCCATCAGGTGTTTTCTTGTAAGATATTTTATGCAACTTCAAAGATCTAATAGTTAGAGTAATATTTTCTAATGATATCTTACAAATCTGCTGGGGCCTGATGATTTCATTCTTGTGGACATATCATGCAATGAAAGATGTTAATAAGAGGACATGTACAGCACAAGTTCATAATTTTACTGTCCTTCTTTTTTAACTTTTTTATAAACTCACATTTAAGGCCCATATTATACATCCACAAGGAATTTGATACAATTGATGGAATGACAGAATGCAATTATTATAGGAAATGCATGTATACCACAACAGGAGTTGTCACAGGAGACACGGCCCACTTGATTATTTAATTTATTTCCATGTTGGATAGTGAAATAAGGCATAGCTAAGGTAATTAGAGCTATTTTAAACATTCACACTACCTTAGTGGGGTTTGGCCATGTATTAATTGTTCACAGTGTAAGACTGGTAAACTACTAGTAAACATCACACTACCTTGGTGGGTACCAGTCAGCATGGGTAGGCTTAGGGGACATCAGTCAAAAGGTTTTTTTGTGGGAGTGTATTACAGACTTACAAGATGAGGCGTGTTGTAAGCAGAATTGCAATAGTAAGATGTAGTCTTTTGTAAGAGAGTACTACAGACTTATAAGGTACTTAAATTAAGTGGCATTTTAAAGGAGGGCATTGTGAACTTGCCTGGGACATTAGTGAAGTGGTTGTTTGTGGGAAAGTACTGTACACTTGGTAGTATTGTACACATGCCTGGAACTTTTATCAAAAGACTTGGGGCTTGGGGACTTTTACCAAGAGTCTTGGTAGTATAGTAGACTTGCAAGGGCCTTTTATTAAGAAGCTTGGGATAATTTTCACTACTGTCTATTAACATGGCGGACTGCACTGTTTGAAATTCAGTCAATAACTTTTTGCTATGCACCCCTTTTAACAGTATAAATGCCGTACTGTCAGTTCGTTATAGAAATTCAGCAGGGTAAGAGTTAAGAGGCTTTTGATTATTTTCGAATAGGCTCAATCAAACCCAGCCTGCAACATTTACGCTTATGTTGTGTTTGACGATCTGTTGTTTTCCACTTGTTTTGTTTTGAGAGTATTGTAGACTAACCAGGGGCTTTCATCAAGAGGATTAGGAGTATTACAGACTTGCCAGGGACTTTTATCAAGAGGCTTGTGAGTATTGTAGACTTGCTAGGGCATTTTAATAAGAGGCTTGGGATTATTTTCACTACTGTCAATGAACAGGCTCAATCAAACCCAGCCTGCAACATTTTCACTTATGTTGTGTTGGACAATCTGTGGTTTTCCACTTTTCCTGTTTTGAGAAAATTGCATTCTTATAAGAAATTCAACGGTTTTATACACTTGCCAGAGACATGTATAGAACCTTAAGTGTATTGTAGACTTGCTGGGACTTTTACAAAGAGGTTTGGTAGTATTGTATACTTGTCAGGGGCTTTAATCAAGAGACTTGAGAGTATAGTACTGTAGACTTGCCAGACACCTTTATAAAGAGGTCTGGTAGTACTGTAAACTTGCCAAGGACTTTTATCAAGAGGCTTGAGAGTTTGTATGACTTGCCAGTGACTTACCAAAATCTATATAAAAGTGCTTTTTATGTGTAATACAATCATGTATTTCCAAAATGTGGGTCAGCATTTATATAATTGTTAAACAGTTTAATAATTACAAGACTTGTTTTATAGAGCACCAAAAAACAGATACAGTAGCAAAACTATTGTAAAGCAGCAGAAGCACCGAAAGTTAACAATCCCTTGGGAATTTTAAGTTCAGAATTGGAAAAAAACCCAGACTTTTTTGCTTTGGGACTGCCTCCTTTTACCAGAGGTAGATTATAGCAGAAAAAATATACCCTGTTTATAAAGAGTCTTGTACACTTGCTAGGAGCATTTATCAAATGTCTTTTGAGTATAATTATAGACTTGCCTGGGACTTTTATCAAGAAGCTAGTGAGTATTATAGATGTGCCAGGGACTTTTATGAAGAGCCTTGGGAGTAGCCTTAAGAGGGACTTTTATAAAGAGGCTTTGGAGTATTGTAGACTTGTCAGGGACATTTCTCAAAAGGCTTGAAAATATTTTCGACTTGCCAGGGACTTTAATCGAGGAGCTTGGGAGTAATGCAGACTTGCCAGGGAGTTTTATCACAGGGCTTGGGAGTATTGTAGACATGCAAGGGACTTTTATAAAGAGGCTTGGTATTATTTCACTACTGTCTATGAAGAGGCTCAGTCACACCCAGCCTGCATTTTTTCGCTTATGTCATGTTAGGCAATATATAATTGTTTTCCATTTTTGCTTTTCTGAGACTGTTGTAAACTTGCTAGGGAGATCAACTTTTATCAAGAGCCTTGGGATTATTGTAGACTTGCCAGGGACTTTTACCAAGAGGCTTGTGAGTATTGTAGACTTGCCAGGGACTTTTACGAAGAGGCTTGGGAGTATTGTAGACTTGCAGGGACTTTTACCAAGAGGCTTGGATGTACTGTAGACTTGCCAGGGACTTTTACCAAGAGGCGTGGGAGTATTGAAGACTTGCCAGGGACTTTTACCAAGAGGCTTGGGAGTATTGAAGACTTGCCAGGGATTTTTACCAAGAGGCTTGGGAGTATTGAAGACTTGCCAGGGACTATTATTAAGAGGCTTGGGAGTATTGTAGACTTGCAGGGACTTTTAGCAAGAGGCTTGGGAGTACTGAAGACTTGCCAGGGACTTTTACCAAGAGGCTTGGGAGTATTGTAGACTTGCCAGGGACTTTTATCAAGAGGCTTGGGAGTATTGAAGACTTGCCAGGGACTTTTACCAAGAGGCTTGGGAGTATTGTAGACTTGCCAGGGACTTTTATCAAGAGGCCTGGGAGTATTGAAGACTTGCCAGGGACTTTTACCAAGAGGCTTGGGAGTATTGAAGACTTGCCAGGGACTATTATCAAGAGGCCTGGGAGTATTGAAGACTTGCCAGGGACTTTTACCAAGAGGCTTGGGAGTATTGAAGACTTGCCAGGGACTATTATTAAGAGGCTTGGGAGTATTGTAGACTTGCCAGGGCTTTTATGAATTGGGAGTATTGTAGACTTGCCAGGGACTTTTACCAAGAGGCTTGGGAGTATTGTAGACTTGCCAGGGACTTTTATCAAGAGGCTTGGGAGTATTGTAGATTTGCCAGGGACTTTAATTTAGAGGTTTGGTATTATTTTCACTACCGCCTATGAACAAGCTCAGTCACACGCAGCCTGCAACATTTTCGCTTATGTCATGTCAGGCAATCTATTGTTTTCCATTTTTTCTGTTTTGAGACTAGGGACCTTTATCAAGAGGATTAGGGGTATAATAGACTTGCCATGAACTTATATCAAGAGGCTTGGGAGTATTGTAGACATGCCAGGGACTTTTTTATCAAGAGGCTTTGCAGTATTGTAGACTTGCAAGAGCCTTTTATTAAGAGACTCAAGTTGGGATTATTTTCACTACTGTCAATGAATGGACTCAATGAAAACCCAGCCGGCAAAGTTTTCGCTGTTGTGTTGGACAATGTGTGGTTTTCCACTTTTCCTGTTTTGTGAGTATTGTAGTCATGCCAGGGATTTATGAATAGATTTAGCTTAAGTGTATTGTTATAGACTTGCTTGGACTTTAATAAAGAGGCTTGGTAGTATCGTCGACTTGCCAGGGACATTTATCAATTGAGAATTGGGTGTCAGGGACTTGTATCAAGAGGCTTGTAGACTCGCCAGGTACATTTATAAAGATGCTTGGGAGTACTGTAGACTTGCTGGGGACTTTGATCAAATTGCTTGACAGAACTGTAAACTTGCTATAGACTTTTATCACGAGGTTTGGTAGTTAGTGTAGACTTGCAAGGGACTTTTATAAAGTCTTTCGAGTATAGTACTCAAGCTAGGAACTTTTATCAGAAGGCTTGGGAGTATTGTAGACTTGCCAGGACTTTTATGAATAGCCTTGGTAGCCTTGGGGGTATTGTAGACTTGCAAGGGACATACATAAAGAGGCCTGGTGGTATTGCAGACTTGCCAGGGACTTTTATAAAGAGGCTTTGTGGTATTGCAGAATTGCCAGGGACTTTTATCAAAAGGCTTGGTGGTATTGTTGACTTGTCACGGACTTTTATCAAGAGGCCTGGTGATATTGTAGACAAGCCAGGGACTTCTATCAAGAGACTTGGGAATACTATAGACATTCCAGGAAGTTTGATCAAGAGGCTTGGGAGAATTTTAGACTTGCCAGCGACTTTTATCAAGAGGCCTGGTGATATTGTAGACCAGCCAGGGACTTTTATCAGAAGGCTTATGAGTATTTTAGATTTTCCAGGGACTTTTATCAAGAGTCTTGCAAGTATTGTAGACTTGCCAGGGACTTTTATCAACGGGTTTGGGAGAATTTTACACATGCCAGGGACTGTTAGAAAGAGGCTTGGGAGTATTCAGGGTTTTTTCTAGCTAATTTGGGAACAAAGCCTATACCCCCAAAATTGGGAATTTTGACGCATAAATGTTCCAAATTGGGAAATGTTTAGTCCCATAGGATATAGTAAGGATGTGTTTAAGCACTTTCTCGTCACTTGTTTCACTTTGTACAACCTCTTTAACATACTTCCATTACAAAATTGTCCATAATTTGGTAAATAGCTGTGCAATTTTGATGAAATTTTTTTCAGAATGTAGATTGGGAATTTTTGCACTCATTTTGGGAAAAATACATACTTTTTGGCATTGGGAATATAGCCGAATAACGGCTATAAAAACGGCCGAAAAAAAACACTGAGTATTTTAGACTTGCAAGGGCCTTTCAATAAGAGGCTTGGGACTTTTTTCACTACCATCTATGAACAGGCTCAATCCACCCCAGCCTGCAACATTTGCGCTGATGCCATGTTGAAGGATCTGTGGTTTTCCTCTTCTTCTGTTTTGAGCGTATTGTAGTCTTGTCAGGGACATTTATAAAGAGGCTTTGGAATACTGTAGACTTGCTAGGGGCTTTTATCAAGGAACTTGGAAGTATGGTAGAATTGCCAGGGACTTTTATAAAGAGACTTTGTGGAACTGAAGACTTAACAATGACTTTTATCAAGAGGCTCAGGAGTATTGTATACTTGGCATGGGCTTTTATTGCAGGGCTTGGGAGTATTGTAGACCTGCCAAGGACCTTCATAAAGAAGTTTTCTGATATTGTAGAACTGCCAGGGACTTTTATCAAGAGGCCTGGTGGGCTTTTATTGCAGGGCTTGGGAGTATTGTAGACCTGCCAGGGACTTTTTTAAAGAGGTTTTGTGGTATTCTAGAATTGCCAAGCACTTTTATCAAGAGGCCTGGTGATATTAAGGACTTGCCAGGGACTTTTATCAAGAGGCCTGGTGATACTGTAGACTAGACAGGGACTTCTATCAAGAGGATTGGTAGTATTATAGATTTTCCAGAAGTTTTATCAAGAGGCCTGGGAGAATTTTAGACTTGTCAGGGATTTTTATCAAGAGGCCTGGTGATATTGTAGACTAGCCAGGGACTTTTATCAAGAGGTTTATGAGTATTTTACATTTCCCAGGGACTTTTATCAAGGGGCTTGGGAGTATTGTAGACTTGCCAGGGACTTCTATCAAAAGGCTTTGGAGAATGTTAGACATGTCAGGGACTTTTAGAAAGAGGCTTGGGAGTATTGTAGACTTGCAAGGGCCTTTCAATAAGAGGTTTGGTATTATATTCACTACCATCTATGAACAGGCTCAATCCACCCCAGCCTGCAATATTTTCGCTGATGTCGTGTTGGAGGATCTGTGGGTTTCCTCTTTTTCTGTTTTGAGCGTATTTTATTCTTGCCAGGGACATTTATAAAGATGCTTTGGAATACTGTAGACTTCCTTGGGACTTTTATCAAAGAACTTGGAAGTATTGTAAAATTGTCAGGGACTTTTATAAAGACACCTTGTGGAACTATAGACTTGATAATGACTTTTATCAAGAGGCTCAGGAGTATTGTAGACTTGGCATTGGCTTTTATCGCAGGGCTTGGGAGTATTGTAGACCTGCCCGGGACCTTTATTAAGAGGTTTTGTGATATTGTAGAATTGCCAGGGACTTTTATCAAGAGGCCTGGTGGGCTTTAATTGCAGGGCTTGGGAGTATTGCAGACCTGCCAGGGACTTTATAAGGAGGTTTTGTGGTATTCTAGAATAGCCAAGCCCTTTTATCAAGAGGTCTGGTGATATTGTGGACTTGCCAGGGACTTTTATCAAGAGGCCTGGTGATATTGTAGGCTAGCCAGGGACTTTTATCAAGGGGTTTATTAGTATTTTAGATTTGCCAGGGACTTTATCAAGAGTCTTGTAAGTATTGTAAAACTGCCAGGGACTTTTATCAAGAGGCTTGGGAGTATTGTAGACTTGTCAGGGACTTTTATCAAGAGGCTTGGGAGAATGTTAGACATGTCAGGGACTTTTAGAAAGAGGCTTGGGAGTATTGTAGACTTGCAAGAGCCATTCAATAAGAGGCTTGGAATCATATTCACTACCATCTATGAACAGGTTCAATCCACCCCAGCCTGCAATATTTTCGCTGATGTCATGTTGGTGGATCTGTGGGTTTCCTCTTTCTCTGTTTTGAGCATATTGTAGTCTTGCCAGGGACATTTATAAAGATGCTTTGGAATACTGTAGACTTCCTTGGGACTTTTATCAAGGAACTTGGAAGTATTGTAAAATTGTCAGGGACCTTTAAAAAGACACTTTGTGGAACTGTTGACTTGATAATGACTTTTATTAAGAGGCTCAGAGTATTGTATACTTGGCATGGGCTTTTATCGCAGGGCTTGGGATTATTGTAGACCTACCAGGGACCTTTGTAAAGAGGCTTTGTGATATTGTAGAATTGCCAGGGACTTTTATCAAGAGGCCTGATATTATTGTGGACTTGCCAGGGACTTTTATCAAGAGGCCTTCTGATATTTTAGACTAGCAAGGGACTTTTATCAAGAGACTTGGGAGTAATATAGACTTTCCAGGGACCTTTATCAAGAGGCTTATGAGTACTGTAGACTTGCAAGGGACATTCATAAAGAGCACTGGGAGTATTGCAGACTTGCCAGGGACTTTTACCAAGACATTTGTAAGTATTGTAAAATTGCCAGGGATTTTATAAAGGGGCTTGGAAGTATTGTACTCTTGCTACTGAATTTTATCAAGAGGCTTGTGAGTATATTGTAGACTTGCCAGGGACTTTTATCGAGAGGATTGGGAGAATTTTAGACTTGCCAAGGACTTTCATAAAGAGGCTTGGGAGTACTGAGACTTGCAAGGGCCTTTCTTTAGGAGGCTTGTGACTATTTTCACAACCATCTATGAACAGGCTCAATCCACCCCAGCCTGCAACATTTTCACTGAGGTTGTGTTGGGGGACTTGTGCTTTTCCTCTTTTTCTATTTAAAGAGTATTGTAGTCCTGCCAGGGACATTTTTCGAGAAAATTTGGAGTACTGTAGACTTCAGTGGCTTTTTTAAGGAACTTGGGAGAATTGTAGACTTGACAGTGACTTTTATCAAGAGCCCTAGTGGCATTGTAAACTTGCCAGGGACTTTTTAAAAAAAGGCTTTGGGTTTGTAGACTTGTCTGGGCATTTATAAAGAGGCCTGGTGAATTTGTGGACTTGCCAGGGACTTATATCAAGAGGCTAATTAGTATTGTAGACTTGCCAGGGACTTTTATAAAGAGGCTTGGGAGTACTGAAGAATTGCCAGGGACTTTTATAAAGAGGCTTGGGAGTATTGTAGAATTGTCAGGGACTTTTATAAAGAGGCTTGGGGTACTGAAGAATTGCCAGGGACTTTTATAAAGAGGCTTGGGAGTATTGTAGACTTACCAGGGACTTTTATAAAGAGGCTTGGGAGTACTGAAGAATTGCCAGGGACTTTTATAAAGAGGCTTGGGAGTATTGTAGAATTGTCAGGGACTTTTATAAAGAGGCCTGGAATTTTTTTCACTACCATCTAAGAACAAGCTCAATCCACCCCTGCAACATTTCCGCTAATGTCCTGTTGGAGGATCTGTTGTTTTCATCCCTTTCTGCTGTAAGAGTATCGGAGTCTTGCCAGGGAATTTTTGAAGAGGCCTGGGAGTACTGTAGACATGCTAGGGGCTTTTATCAAGGAACATGGGAGTATTGTAGAATTGCCAGGGACTTTTATAAGGAGGTTTTCGGGTACTGAAGACTTGACAAAGACTTTTATCACGAGGCTTGGGAGTAATGTATTCTTGCCAAGGACTTTTATCAAGAGGCTTGCAAGTATTGTAGACTTGCCAGGGACTATTGCAAAGAGGCTTTGAAGTATTTTAGACTTTCTAGGGACTTTTATCCAGAGGCTTGGGAGTACTGTAGACTTGCCAGGAACATTTATTACAGGCTCATAAGTATTATAGAATTGCCAGGGACTTTTATCAAGAGGCTTGCAAGTATTGTAGACTTGCCAGGAATTTTTATCAAGAGGATTGTAAGTATTGTAGAACTGCCAAGGACTTTTATCCAGAGGCTTGGGAGTATTGTAGACTTGCCAGGAAAATTTATTACAGGCTTATAAGTATAATACAATTGCCAGGGACTTTTATCAAGAGGCTTTTGAGTATTGTAGACTTGCCAGGAACTTTTATCAAGAGGATTGTAAGTATTGTAGAACTGCCAGGGACTTTTATCAACAGGCTTATAAGTATTGTAGACTTGCCAGGGACTTTTATCAAGAGGATTGTAAGTATTATAGAACTGCCAGGGACTTTTATCCAGAGGCTTGGGAGTATTGTAGACTTGCCAGGAAAATTTATTACAGGCTTATAAGTATTATAGAATTGCCAGGGACTTTTATCAAGAGGTTTTGGAGTAATGTATTCTTGCCAAGGATTTTTATCAAGAGGCTTGCAAGTATTGTAGAAATGCCAAGGACTTTTATCAAGAGGCTTGCAAGTATTGTAGAACTGCCAGGGACTTTTATCCAGAGGCTTGGGAGTATTGTAGACTTGCCAGGAAAATTTATTACAGGCTTATAAGTATTATAGAATTGCCATGGACTTTTATCAAGAGGCTTTTGAGTATTGTAGACTTGCCAGGAACTTTTATCAAGAGGATTGTAAGTATTACAGAATTACCAGGGACTTTTATTCAGAGGCTTTTGAGTATTGTAGACTTGCCAGGAACATTTATTACAGGCTTATAAGTATTACAGAATTGCCAGGGACTTTTATCAAGAGGCTTTTGAGTATTGTAGACTTGCCAGGAACTTTTATCAAGAGGATTGTAAGTATTATAGAATTGCCAGTGACTTTTATCAAGAGGCTTATAAGTATTGTAGACTTGCCAGGGACTTTTATCAGGAGGCTTGGGGGAATGTTAGACATGTCAGGGACTTTTAGAAAGAGGCTTGGGAGTATTGTAGACTTGCAAGAGCCATTCAATAAGGGATTTTATTCACTACCATCTATGAACAGGCTCAATCCACCCCAGCCTGCAATATTTTTGCTGATGTCATGTTGGAGGATCTGTGGGTTTCCTCTTTCTCTGTTTTGAGCATATTGTAGTCTTGCCAGGGGCATTTATAAAGATGCTTTGGAATACTGTAGACTTCCTTGGGACTTTTATCAAGAAACTTGGAAGTATTGTAAAATTGTCAGGGACTTTCATAAAGACACTTTGTGGAACTGTAGACTTGATAATGACTTTTATCAAGTGGCTCAGAGTATTGTATACTTGGCATGGGCTTTTATCGCAGGGCTTGAGATTATTGTAGACCTACCAGGGACCTTTGTAAAGAGGCTTTGTGATATTGAAGAATTGCCAGGGACTTTTATCAAGAGGCCTGATATTATTGTGGACTTGCCAGGGACTTTTATCAAGAGGCCTGATATTATTGTGGACTTGCCAGGGACTTTTATCAAGAGGCCTTCTGATATTTTAGACTAGCAAGGGACTTTTATCAAGAGACTTGGGAGTAATATAGACTTTCCTGGGACCTTTATCAAGAGGCTTATGAGTACTGTAGACTTGCAAGGGACATTCATCAAGAGCACTGGGAGTATTGCAGACTTGCCAGGGACTTTTACCAAGACATTTGTAAGTACTGTAAAATTGCCAGGGATTTTATAAAGGGGCTTGCAAGTATTGTACTCTTGCTACTGAATCTTATCAAGAGGCTTGTGAGTATATTGTAGACTTGCCAGGGACTTTTATCGAGAGGCTTGGGAGAATTTTAGACTTGCCATGGACTTTTATAAAGAGGCTTGGGAGTATTGAGACTTGCAAGGGCCTTTCTTTAGGAGGCTTGTGATTATTTTCACTACCACCTATGAACAGGCTCAATCCACCCCAGCCTGCAACAATTTCACTGAGGTTGTGTTGGGGGACTTGTGCTTTTCCTCTTTTTCTATTTTGAGAGTATTGTTGTCCTGCCAGGGACATTTTTCGAGAAAATTTGGAGTACTGTAGACTTTAGTGGCTTTTTTAAGGAACCTGGGAGAATTGTAGACTCGACAGTGACTTTTATTAAGAGCCCTAGTGGTATTGTAAACTTGCCAGGGACTTTTTAAAAAAAGGCTTTGGGTTTGTAGACTTGTCTGGGCATTTATAAAGAGGCCTGGTGAATTTGTGGACTTGCCAGGGACTTATATCAAGAGGCTAATTAGTATTGTAGACTTGCCAGGGACTTTTATCAAGAAGCTTGTAAGTATTGTAGACTTACCAGGGACTTTTATAAAGAGGCTTGGGAGTATTGAAGAATTGCCAGGGACTTTTATAAAGAGGCTTGGGAGTATTGTAGAATTGTCAGGGACTTTTATAAAGAGGCCTGGAATTATTTTCACTACCATCTAAGAACAAGCTCAATCCACCCCTGCAACATTTCCGCTAATGTCCTGTTGGAGGATCTGTTGTTTTCATCCCTTTCTGCTGTTAGAGTATCGTAGTCTTGCCAGGGAATTTTTGAAGAGGCCTGGGAGTACTGTAGACATGCTAGGGGCTTTTATCAAGGAACATGGGAGTATTGTAGAATTGCCAGGGACTTTTATAAGGAGGTTTTCGGGTACTGAAGACTTGACAAAGACTTTTATCACGAGGCTTGGGAGTAATGTATTCTTGCCAAGGACTTTTATCAAGAGGCTTGCAAGTATTGTAGACTTGCCAGGGACTATTGCAAAGAGGCTTTGAAGTATTTTAGACTTTCTAGGGACTTTTATCCGGAGGCTTGGGAGTACTGTAGACTTGCCAGGAACATTTATTACAGGCTTATGAGTATTATAGAATTGCCAGGGACTTTTATCCAGAGGCTTCTGAGTATTGTAGACTTGCCAGGAACTTTTATCAAGAGGATAGTAAGTATTATAGAATTGCCAGGTACTTTTATCAAGAGGCTTTTGAGTATTGTAGACTTGCCAGGAACTTTTATCAAGAGGATTGTAAGTATTGTAGAACTGCCAGGGACTTTTATCCAGAGGCTTGGGAGTATTGTAGACTTGCCAGGAATATTTATTACAGGCTTATAAGTATTATAGAATTGCCAGGGACTTTTATCAAGAGGCTTTTGAGTATTGTAGACTTGCCAGGAACTTTTATCAAGAGGATTGTAAGTATTATAGAATTGCCAGGGACTTTTATCAAGAGGCTTATAAGTATTGTAGACTTGCCAGGGACTTTTGCCAAGAGGATTGTAAGTATTATAGACTGGCCAGGGACTTTTATCAAGAGGCTTATAAGTATTGTAGACCTGCCAGGGACTTTTACCAAGAGGACTGTAAGTATTGTAAAACTGCCAGGGACTTTTATCAAGGGGTTTTGGAGTATCGTAGACTTGCCAGGGACTTTTATATTGAGGCTTGAATGTAATGTGTAGACTTGCAAGGGTCTTTTATCAATAGGCTCAGGGAATTTTAGACATGACAGGAACTTTTATAAAGAGGTTTTGGAGTATTGTAGACTTGCAAGGTCCTTTCTTTAAGAAGTTTGGGATTACTTTCACTACTATCTATAGACAGGTGCAAATCCACCAAAGCCTGCAACATTTTTACTTATGTCGTGTTGGGAGTATTAAATTTTGTGGTTTTCATCTTTTCCTGTTTTGCAAGTATTTAAGTCTTGCCAGTGAAATTTTTTTTTTTTTTTGATTTAACGTCGCACCGACACATGATAGGTCATATGGCGACTTTCCAGCTTTAATGGTGGAGGAAGACCCCAGGTGCCCCTCCGTGCATTATTTCATCACAAGCGGGCACCTAGGTAGAACCACCGACCCTCCGTAAGCCAGCTGAAAGGCTTCCTCACATGGGGAATTCAACGTCCCGAGTGAGGCTTGAACCCACATTGATGAGGGGCAAGCGATTTGAAGTCAGTGACCTTAACCACTCGGCCATGGAGGCCCCTTCCATGGACATTTATCAAGAGAATGGGAGTATGTAGACTTGCAAGGGGCTTTAATCAAGGAATCTGGGAGTAATGTAGAATTGCCAGGGACTTTTATAAAGAGTCTTTGTGGTATTGTAGACTTGACACTGACTTTTATCAAAGCCTCTGTGGTACTTTAGTCTTTCCAGGGACTATTACAAAGAGGCTTTGGGCTTGTAAACTTGCCTGGGAATTTATAAAGAGGCCTGGCACTACTGTAGACTTGCCAGAGACTTTTATCAGGAGGTTAGGGAATAATGTAGACTTGACATGGACTTTTATCAGGAGGTCTGGGAGTATTTTAGGCTTTTCACGGACTTTTACCAAGAGACTTGTGAGTACTGCAAACTTGCCAGGGACTTTTACCAAGAGACTTGGGAGTATATAAACTTGCCAGGGATTTCTATCAAGATGCTTGGGAGTATTATACACTTGCCAGGGACTTTTATCAAGAGGCTTGTAAGTAATTGCCAGGGACTTTTATCAAGGGCTAAGGAGTATTGTAGACTTGCCAGGGATTTTTATCAAGAGGTTTGTGAGTATTGTTGACGTGCCAGGGACTTTTATCAAGAGGCCTGTGGGTATTGTAGACTTGCCAGGGACTTTAGTCAAGAGGCTTGGGAGAAATTTAGACTTGCCAGGGACTTTTATAAAGAGGCATGCGAGTATTGTATACTTGCAAGGGCCTTTCATTAAGAGGCTTGGCATTATTTTCACTACCAACTATGAACAGGCTCAATCCACCACAGCCAGCAACATTTTTGCTGATTTAGTATTTGAGGATGTGTGGTTTTCCTTTTTCTGTTTTGTGTGTATTGAAGTCCTGCCAGGGACATTTATAAAGAGGCTTGGGAGCATTGTAGGCTTGCTAGGGGCTTTAATCTAGGAACTTGAGAGTACTGTAGAATAGCAGGGACTTTTATTTATAAGAGTCTTTGTGGTATTGTAGAATTGCTATGGATTTTTATCAGGAGGTTTGGGAGTATTATAGGCTTGTCAGGGAATTTACCAAGAGATTTGGGAGTACTGCAGACTTGCCAGGGACTTTTATCAGGAGGCCTGGGAGTATTGTAGACTTGCCAGGGACTTTTATCAAGAGGCTTGGGAGTATTATAGACTTGCCAGGGACTTTTATCAAGAGGCTTATGGGTATTGTCGACTTGCCAGGGACTTTTATCAAGAGGCTTGTAAGTATTGCATACTTGCCAGGGACTTTTATTAAGGGCTGAGTAGCATTGTAGACGTGCCAGGGACTTTTATCAAGAGGCTTCGGAGAAATTTAGACTTGCCAGGGACTTATATAAAAATTCTTGGGAGTATTGTAGACTTGCAAGGGCCTTTCAATAAGAGGCTTGGCATTATTTTCACTACCATCTATGAACAGGCTCAATCCGACCCAGCCTGCAACATTTTCGCTGATGTCATGTTGGAGGATCTGTGGTTTTCCTTTTTCTGTTCTGTGTGTATTGTAGTCTTGCCACGGACATTTATAAAGAGGCTTGGGAGTACTGTAGACTTGCTACGGGGTTTTTATCAAGGAACTTGAGAGTATTGTAGAATAGCCAGGGACTTTTATAAGGAGGTTTTGTGGTATGAGAGACCGGACAATGACTTTTATCAAGCAGATTGGCAGTACTGTATTCTTGCCAAGGACTTTTATCAGGAGGCTTTGAAGTATTTTAGACTTTCAATGGGACTTTTATCAAGAGGCTTAAGAGTATTGTAGACTTGTCACGAACATTTCTTAGAGGCTTGTAAGTATTATAGAATTGCCAAGGAATTTTATCAAAAGGCTTGGGAGTATTGTAGACTTGCCAGGATCTTTGATCAAGAGGCTTGTAAGTATTATAGAATTGCCTGGGACTTATCAAGGGGCTTCGGAGTATTGTAGACTTCCAAGGGTTTTTGATCAAGAAGCTTATCAGTACTGTAGATTTGCCAGGGACTTCCACCAAGAGGCTTAGGGAATTTTAGACATGCCAGGAACTTTTACAAACTGGCTTTAGAGTATAGTAGACTTGAAAGGTCCTTTCTTTATGAAGTTTTTTTTTTTTTTTTGTTGGATTTAACGTCGCACCGACACATGATAGGTCATATGGCAACTATCCAGCTTTTAATGGTGGAGGAAGACCCCAGGTGCCCCTCCGTGCATTATTTCATCACGAGCGGGCACCTGGGTAGAACCACTGACCTTCCGTAAGCCAGCTGGATGGCTTCCTCACATGAAGAATTCAACGCCCTGAGTGAGGCTTGAACCCACATCGATGAGGGGCAAGTGGTTTGAAGTCAGCGACCTTAACCACTCGGCCACGGAGGCCCCGGTTTATGAAGTTTAGGATTACTTTCACTACAATCTATAGACAGGCACAATCCACCCCAGCCTGCAATATTTTCACTTATGTTGTGTTAGAGGATTTGTGGTTCTCATCTTTTTCTGTTTACAGAGTATTTAAGTCTTGCCAGTGACATTTAACAAGATGATTGGGAGTACTGTAGACTTACCAGGGACTTCTATCAAGAGACTTGTGAGTATTATAGACTGGCGGGAGACTTTTATCAAGATGCTAATGAGTATTGTAGACTAGCCAGGGACTTTTATCAAGAGGCTTGTAAGTATTGTAGAATTGCCTGGGACTTATATCAAGAGGCTAATTAGTATTGTAGACTTGCCAGGGACATTTATCAAGAGGATTGGAAGTACTGTAGACTTGCTAGGGACTTTTATTTATAAGTCTTTGTGGTATTGTAGAATTGCTATGGATTTTTATCAGGAGGTTTGGGAGTATCATAGGCTTGTCAGGGACTTTTACCAAAAGATTTGGGAGTATTGCAGACTTGCCAGGGACTTTTATCAAGAGGCTTGGGAGTATTATAGACTTGCCAGGGACTTTTATCAAGAGCCTAATGGGTATTGTAGACTTGCCAGGGACTTTTATCAAGAGGCTTGTAAGTATTGTAGACTTGCCAGGGACTTTTATCAAGAGGCTTGTAAGTATTGTAGACTTGCCAGGCACTTTTATCAAGGGCTGAGGAGTATTGTAGACTTGCCAGGGATTTTTATTAAGAGGTTTTGGAGTATTGTAGACGTGCCAGGGACTTTTATCAAGAGGCTTGTGAGTACTGTAGACTTGCCAGGGACTTTTGTCAAGAGGCTTGGGAGAAATTTAGACTTACCAGGGACTTTTATAAAAAGGCTTGGGAGTATTGTAGACTTGCAAGGGCCTTTCAATAAGAGGCTTGGCATTATTTTCACTACCATCTATGAACAGGCTCAATCTGACCGAGCCTGCAACATTTTTGCTGATGTCATGTTGGAGGATCTGTGGTTTTCCTTTTTCTGTTCTGTGTGTATTTTAGTCTTGCCACAGACATTTATAATGAGGTTTGGGAGTACTGTAGACTTGCAAGGGGTTTTTTATCAAGGAACTTGAGAGTATTGTTGAATAGCCAGGGACTTTTATAAGGCGGTTTTGTGGTATGAAAGACCGGACAATGACTTTTATCAAGCAGGTTGGCAGTACTGTATTCTTGCCAAGGACTTTTATCAGGAGGCTTTGAAGTATTTTAGACTTTCAATGGGACTTTTATCAAGAGGCTTAAGAGAATTGTAGACTTGTCATGAACATTTCTTAGAGGCTTGTAAGTATTATAGAATTGCCAGGGAATTTTATCAAGAGGATTAAGAGTATTGTAGACTTCCCAGGAACATTTCTTAAAGGCTTGCAAGTATTATAGAATGGCCAGGGAATTTTATCAAAAGGCTTGGGAGTATTGTAGACTTGCCAGGATCTTTGATCAAGAGGCTTGTAAGTATTATAGAATTGCCTGGGACTTATCAAGGGGCTCCGGAGTATTGTAGACTTCCAAGGGACTTTTATCAAGAGGCTTATCAGTACTGTAGATTTGCCAGGGACTTTTACCAAGAGGCTTAGGGAATTTTAGACATGCCAGGAACTTTTATAAACTGGCTTTAGAGTATAGTAGACTTGAAAGGTCCTTTCTTTATGAAGTTTAGGATTACTTTCACTACAATCTATAGACAGGCACAATCCACCCCAGCCTGCAATATTTTCACTTATGTTGTGTTAGAGGATTTGTGGTTCTCATCTTTTTCTGTTTTCAGAGTATTTAAGTCTTGCCAGTGACAATTAACAAGATGATTGGGGGTACTGTAGACTTACCAGGGACTTCTATCAAGAGACTTGTGAGTATTATAGACTGGCCAGGGACTTTTATCAAGAGGCTAATGAGTATTGTAGACTAGCCAGGGACTTTTATCAAGAGGCTTGGGAGTATTGTAGGCTTGCCAGGGACTTTTATCAAGAGGCCTGTGAGTATTATAGACTTGCCAGGAACTTTTGTCAAGAGGCTTCGGAGAAATTTAGACTTGCCAGGGACTTCTATCAAGAGGCTTGGGAGTATTGTAGTTTAACAAGGGCCTTTCAATAAGAGGCTTGGTATTATTTTCACTACCATCTATGAACAGGCTCAATCCACCCCAGCCTGCAACATTTTTGCTGATGTAGTGTTGGAGGATCTGTGGTTTTTCTTTTTCTGTTTTGTACCGTTTCCAGGGCCATTTATAAAGAGGCTTAAGAGTACTATAGACTTGCTAGGGGCTTTTTATCAAGGAACTTTGGGGTATTGTAGAATTGCCAGGGACTTTATAAGGAGGTTTCGTGGTATGGAAGACTTGACAATGACTTTTATCAAGAGGCTTGACAGTATTGTATTCTTGCCATGGACTTTTATCAAGAGGCTTGGGAGTATTGTAGACTTGCCAGGAACATTTATTAGAGCCTTGTAAGTATTATCGAATTGCCAGGGAATTTTATCAGAAGGTTTGGGCGTATTGTAGACTCAAGAGTCTGGTAAGTATTATATAATTGCCAGGGACTTTTATCAATGGGGCTTCGGAGTATTGTAGACTTGCCAGGGACTTTTATCAAGGGGCATCGGAGTATTGTAGACTTGCCCGGGACTTTTACCTAGAGAATTTTAAGTATTGTAAAACTGCCAGGGACTTTTATCAAGGGGTTTAGGAGTACGGTAGACTTGCGAGGGACTTTTATCAAGGGGCTTGAGAGTAATGTAGACTTGCAACGGACTTTTATCAAGAGGCTTAGGGAATTTTAGACATGCCAGGAACTTTTATAAAGAGGCTTTGGAGTATTGTAGACTTGCAAGGGCCTTTCTTTAAAAAGTTTGGGATTACTTTCAGTACCATCTACAGACAGGCTCTATCCACCCAAGCCTGCAATATTTTCACTTATGTTGTGTTCGGAGGATTTGTGGTTCTTATCTTTTTCTGTTTTCAGAGTATTTAAGTCTTGCCAGGAGACATTAATCAAGAGGATTGAGAGTACTGTAGACTTGCTATGGGCTTTAATTAAGGAATTTGGGAGTATTGTAGAATTGCCAGGGACTTTTATAAAGAGTCTTTGTGGTATTGTAGACTTGACATCGACTTTTATCAAAAGCCCTTGTGGATCTGTAGACTTTCTGGGGACTATTACAAAGATGGTTTTGGTTTGTAAACTTGCCTGGGAATTTATAAAGAGGTCTGGCGGTACTGTAGACTTGCAAGAGACTTTTATCAAGAGGTTTAGGAATATTGTGGACTTGCCATGGACTTTTATCGAGAGGCTTGGGAGTATCATAGGCTTAAGCCAGGGACATTTATCAAGAGGCTTGAGAGTATTGTAGACTCACCAGGGCCTTTGATCAAGAGACTTTGGAGTATTGTAGACTGCCAGGGACTTTTATCAAGAGGCTTGGGAGTATTGTAGACTTGCCACCAGGGACTTTTATCAAGGGGCTTGTAAGTAATGTAGAATTGCCAGGGGCTTTTAATAAGGGCTAAGGAGTATTGTAGACTTGCCAGGGATTTTTATCAAGAGGTTTAGGAATATTGTAGACTTGCAAGGACTTTTATCAAGAGGCTTGTGAGTATTGTAGACTTGCCAGGGACTTTCATAAAGAGGCTTTGTGGTACTTTAAAATTTCCAGGGACTTTTATCAAGAGGCCTGATGGTAGTGTAGACTTGTCAGGGATTTTTATCAGGAGGCCTAGTGATATTGTGGACTAGCAAGGGACTTTTATCAAGAGGCTTGTGAGTACTGTAGACTTGCCAGGGACTTTCGTCAAGAGTCTTGGGAGAAATTTAGACTTACCAGGGACTTTTATAAAGAGGCTTGGGAGTATTGTAGACTTGCAAGTAACTTTCATTAAGAGGCTTGGCATTATTTTCACTACCATCTATGAACAGGCTCAATCGACCCCAGCCTGCAACATTTTCACTGATGTCGTGTTGGAAGATCTGTTCTTTTTCTGTTTTGTGCGTATAGTAGTCTTGCCAGGGACATTTATAAAGGGGTTTTAGAGTACTGTAGACTTGCTATGGGCTTTATATTAAGGAACTTGAGAGTATTGTAGAATTGCCAGGGACTTTTATAAGGTTTTGTGGTATTGAAAACTTGAAAATGACTTTTATCAAGGGGCTTGGGAGTATTGTATTCTTGCCAAAGACTTTTATCAAGAGGCTTGGGAGTATTGTAGACTTGCCAGGGACTATTACAAAGAGGGTTTGAAGTATTTAAGACTTTCCAGGGACTCAAGAGGCTTAAGAGTATTGTAGACTTGTCAGGAACTTTCATAAAGAGGCTTTGTGGTACTTTAAAATTTTCAGGACTTTTATCAAGAGGCCTGATGGTAGTGTAGACTTGTCAGGGATTTTTATCAAGAGGCCTAGTGATATTGTAGACTAGCAAGGGACTTTTATCAAGAGGCATGGGATTATTATATAGACTTTCCAGGGACTTTTATCAAGAGGCTAAAATACGAGTATTGTAGACCTGCCAGGGACTTTGATCAAGAGGCCTGGTGATATTGCAGACCTGCCAGGGACTTTTATCAAGAGACTTGTGAGTATTGTAAGCTTGCCAGGAACTTTTATCAAGAGGCTTGGGAGAATTTTAGACTTAACAGGAACTTTTATAAAGGGGCTTGGGAGTATTATAGTAATGTAAAGGCCTTTCATTAAGAGGCTTTGGATTATTTTCACAATCTATGAACAGGCTTAATCCAGTCCAGCCTGCATCATTTTCAGTGATGTGTTGGAGGACTGCGGTTTTCCTCTTTTTGTTTTTTGAGAGTATTGTAGTCTTGCCAGGGACATTTATCAAGAGGCTTGGGAGTACTGTAGACTGCTATAGGCTTTTATCAAGGAACTTGGGAGTATTGTAGAATTGCTAGGGACTTTTATAGAAAGACTTTGGAGTATTGTAGACTTGCCAAGGACTTTTATCAAGAGGGTTGGCAGTATTGGGGGTATTTTTACTAGCGTCTATGAACAGGCTCAATAAAACTCAACCTGTGATGTATGATCTGTGGTTTCCTCTTTTTTTCTGTTTAGAGAATATTGTAGTCTTTCAAGGGACATTTATCAAGAGGCTTGGAGTATTTTAGACTTGCTAGGGACTTTTATAAAGAGGCTTCATGGTATTGTAGACTTGACAGTGACTTTTATTGAAAGGCCTAGTTGTATTGTAGACTTGCAAGGTACTTTTACAAAGAGGCCTGAGAGTATTGTAGACTTGCCAGGGACTTTTATTAAAAGGTTTGGGGGTATTTTCACTACCGTCTATGAACAGGCCCAATCAATCTCGGCCTCCAACATTTTCGCTTATATCGTGTTGGGTGATCTGCAGTTTTCCACTTTTTTCTGTTTTGAAAGTGTTGTAAACTTTCTAGGGACATTTATCAAGAGGCTTTGGAGTATTTTAGACTTGCCAGGGACTTTAAAAAAGCAGCTTTGGAGTATTGTTGACTTGGAAAGGCTTTTCATTAAGGGGCTTGGTATTATTTTCCCTACCATCTATGAACAGGCTTAATCAAACCCAGCCTGCAACATTTTTGCTTATATCGTGTTGGACGTTCTATGGTTTTCCTCTTTTTCTGTTGTGTGTTGTATTGTTGCCAGGGATATTTATCAGTAGGTTTGGGAGTATTGTAGACTTGCCAGGGACTTTTATAAGGAGGCTTGCGAGAATTTTAGACTTGCCAGGGACTTTTATGAAAAGGCTTGGGAATATTATAGAATTGCAAGGGACTTTTATAAAGAGGCTTTTGAGTATTGCCGACTTGCCAGAGACTTTTATCAAGAGGCTTGGGAATATTGTAGACCTGCCAGAGAATTTTATTAAAATACTTTTTTAAATTTATTTACTTATTTATTTTGTTGGGTTTAATGTTGCACTGACACAATCATAGGTCATATGGCAACTTTCCAGCTTTGATAGTGGAGGAAGACCCCAGGTGCCCCTATGCATCATTTCATCACGAGCACCTGGGTAGAACCATTGACTTTCCGTAAGCCAGCTCACTCAGTATGGCTTCCCCACATGAAGAATTCAATGTCCCGTGTAAGGCTCAAACCCATATCTATAGGGGGCAAGTAATTCTAAGTCAGAGACCTTAACCACCCAGGCCTCCCATTTTGTAGAAGATTATTGTGGATTTGCCAGGGACATGCATGACAAGGCATCACACAGGGAGTATTTTAGACTAGCCGGGAACTGAATAAAAGGGGTGTAGGCACTGGAACAAAAAATACAAACTTTAAGTAAGTGCTATATCTATTTTAGATATATGTTGGCTAACTGCATCCAAGTAAACAGTCTGAAAAAAATATCTGAAACATTATTTTCTGAAAAACTATTATTTGAGCTGAAAAAAAAATGATCCTGGTTAAAATATTTGGACCACGATGGTCCTGAATGGCTCACCTGTCTCCACATGACCCAATTTTCATGAAGATCCATTGAAAAATATGGCTTCTAGAGAGGTCACAAGGTTTTTCTATTATTTGACCTAATGACCTAGTTACTGAAGGCACATGACCCAGTTTTGAACTTGATCTAGATATTATCAAGGTGAACATTCTCATCAATTTTCATGAAGATCTCATGAAGAGTATGGCCTCCAGTGAGGTCACAAAGTTTTTCTATTTTTATACCTACTAACCTAGTTTTGACCACACATGGCCCAGTTTCGAACTTGACCTAGATATCATCAAGGTGAACATTCAGACAAATTTTCATGAAGATTCATTGAAAAATATGGTCGAAAGGTTTTTCTATTTTTAGACCTACTGACCTAGTTTTTGATCGCAAATGACCCACTTTCAAACTTGACCTAGATATTATCAAGATGAATATTCAGACCAACTTTCATACAGATCCCATGAAAAATACGGCCTCTATAGAGGTCACAAGCTTTTTTTTTTATTTGACCTACAGACCTAGTTTTCAAAGGCGCGTGACCCAGTTTTGAACTTGACCTAGATATCATCAAGGTGAACATTCTGACCAATTTTCATGAAGATCCATTAAAAAGTATGGCCTCTAGAGAGGTCACAAGGTTTTTCTATTTTTAGACCTACTGACCTAGTTTTTGATCGCAGTTGACTCAGTTTCAAACATGACCTACATATCATCAAGATGAACATTCAGACAAACTTTCATACAGATCCCTTGAAAAATATGGCCTCTAGAGAGGTCAAAAGGTTTTTCTATTATTTGACCTACTGACCTTTGACCTGGTGACCCAAAAGTCAATAGGGGTCATGTACTCAAGTACTATTAGCATGTGAAGCTTGAAGGACCTGAGTGCAGTGGTTCGCGAGTAAGGTGCCTTCATGCAAAAAGTTAACATTGGCCCCTGTGACCTTGACCTTTGACCTGGTGACCCCCAATGTCAGTAGGGGTCGTGTACTCATTAAGTACTATCAGCATATGACGTTTGAAGGTCCTGGGTGCAGTGGTTCGCGAGTAAAGTGCCTTCATGCAAAAAGTAAGCATTGGCCCCTGTGACCTTGACCTTTGACCTGGTGACCCCCAATGTCAGTAGGGGTCGTGTACTCATTAAGTACTATCAGCATGTGACGTTTGAAGGTCCTGGGTGCAGTGGTTCGCGAGTAAAGTGCCTTCATGCAAAAATTTACATTGGCCCATGTGACCTTGACCTTTGACCTGGTGACCCCAAAGTCAATATGGGTCGTGTACTTAATAAGTACTATCAGCATGTGCAGTTTGAAGGTCCTGGGTGCAATGGTTTGCGAGTAAAGTGCCTTCATGCAAAAAGTTAACATTGGCCCCTGTGACCTTGACCTTTGACCTGGTGACCCCCAATGTCAGTAGGGGTTGTGTACTCATTAAGTACTATCAGCATGTGACGTTTGAAGGTCCTGGGTGCAGTGGTTCGCGAGTAAAGTGCCTTCATGCAGAAAGTTAACGTTTTGAAGAACGAACGAACGGACGGACGGACACACTAATATGCCTCCCATCAGGGGCATAAAAATTATTGTAGTGAACAAAAGAAGGATCTGCCAAATAAAAACAAGAGCACTGCAATGCAACGCAAATGCAGACCAATATACGCATAAAACGAAGTCATATGACCTTTGACCCCTAAGTGTGACCTTGACCTTGAAGTGAGCCATCTGTAACATGCACTCTGCATGTTGTTTCGATGAGGTGAACATTTGTGTCAGGTTTCTTTGAAATCCTTCAAGGGGTTCAAGAGTTAGAGCGGAAGGGAAATTGCTAACCAACAGACAGACAGACGGACACCGAGGCGATAACATAACACGTCCCTTCCAGTGTATAAAAAGGAATCGAGATCTTATGGTGATATAAGTTGTGTGCAAGTTTGGTTAAAATCAAATCATACATGAAGCTGCTATTGTGCAGACAAGGTCAAAATAGCTAATTTTGGCCCTTTCAGGGGCCATAACTCTGGAACCCATTATGGGATCTGGCCGGTTCAAGAAAGGAACTTAACGTATGGGGACACAAGTTTTGTGCAAGTTTGATTAAATTCAAATCATAAATGAAGCTGCTATTGCCAGACAAGGTCAAAATAGCTAATTCTGACCCTATCAGGAGCCACAACTCTGGAACCCATAACGGAATCTGGCCAGTTCAACAAAGGAACCAAGATCTTATAATGATAAAAAAAACACCACAGAATTTCCAGGTATTTATGTAAAACAGCAGTTTGAAGAAGGGTATTTCACATGCCAGTATCTTTTTTGAAGTGGCATTTTACAGGAGTGTTTTATTTATGTCAGGGTCTTACATAGGGAAGCTTTTTATAGAAATATTATAACATACACTGCACTGTGGTATTTTGTAGGAGAGTACTAGCTTAAATCTGTCAGGGTCTTTTGTAAAATGACATTTTGTAGCAATACTGCATACAGAAGACTCTGAGTCTGTTGAAAAAGGATAATGAAATGATATCCCCCACCCCACTGCAACCTCCCCCACCCCCCACCCCCAGCACAGGCCTAAGTGAAATACTACTACAGTAAAAATGTTCTTCATTTCTCAATGATATTCTCCATGATCTCGTTTGAAAAAGTTATAATGGTAATAAATAACAATGTATATTTTTAATGCTACCCACTGTATTATTACCTTCTATTTTCAATGTGGGAGATAATTTTATATTTATTCAAGAAAGAGTTATGATTATTGTGCTTTTAAATTTATTATATACTTGTCTATGATTGTATCAAGACCTATAAATAACGATGCTATAGACCAAGTTTGATGAAAATAAATGAAGCTTTTCAAAAGAAAAAGCTAATAAAATGCATTTCTATTCTAAACTCAAGCAACCCATAAAATGGTAGAAGTGCCCCCATTTGAACAAATTTGGCAGAAGACCTTATAATGATGCTAAGACCAAGTCTGATGAAGATCCACCAATAAGTTCATGAGAAAATTTTTTTATTTAAATGTATTTGCATTTTAAGCTCCAGTTAGTGGGGATCCAATTATGATCCATAGATTAAGTTTGATGAAGATCCATCATGCAGTTCAAGAGAAGAATTTAAATAAGTCATTTAAAGATAATTCTGTTTTAAGATATAGCAGCGCCTATAAAAGGGGCAAAACACCCACAGATTAACACATTTTTCAAAAGACCTTATAATAATGCTTTGAAGACCAAGTTTTGTGAAGATCCACCTGGCATTTCCTGAGAAGTTGTTTAATATATTACTTTTTTTTAGCTCTTGCAGCCTAAGGCTCCTATTCAAAAACTTTTAAAGAGTACCTTATTATAATGCTGCAGATAAAGTTTGATGAAGACCCATGAAGCAGCACAGGAGAAAAAGTCATTTAAAGATATTTCTCTTTTTCGCTCTAGTTACCTCTAAAAAGAGTCAAGTGCACCATCTGAAAATCATTAGGAGAAGAACAAACAGTAATGTTCAGTCCATGTCTGATGAAAGATCTATCAAGTGATTAATGAGAAAAAATTGTTAAAAGGTTTTTCTATTTTCAGCTCTAGAGGCCCTTTTAAGAGGCCAAGTATCTGAAACTGAATAACATTTGGAGAGGACTTAACAATGATGCTCAAGACCAACTTAGATAAAGATCCCACCAACGGTTCATGAGAAGAAATTGTTTTAAAGTATCTCTTTTTTTAGGTCAAGCGGCCCCTAATACATGCCAACCTAATCCAGAACAAATATCCTCACTGAAACAAATTTGTTTGTGAAGAGGACCTTAAAATGATGCCGCAGACCAAGTTTGATGAAGATCTATTAGTAGTTCATGAGCAGAAGCCATTGCAAGATATTCCTATTTTTAACTCCGGCTGCCCCTAAAAGGGGCCAACCTAAACCTGAACAAATTTGATAGAAGTCTATTCCAGAATGCTACTGACCAAGTTTGGTGTAATTCTGATCAATGGCTTCAGAGGAGAAGTTTGAGTAAAAATTTTAATGCAGGACAATGGAAAACAGATGATGGACAATGGACAACGGATGCTGGATCATCATGTGCTAACTGTACAAAGTTCAGGCAAGCTTGAATTTGTTGACGACACAAAAGTATTGCAGTATTACACCTTGTGCACTGCTCTGTCCAAACAGACAATGGGGCATATTTCATGAATGTGACAGCAAGAATTATGAAACCTAAGTACATGCAATTCATTTAGTACAATTTTCATTGGGAAGAAAATTTAATACATTAAGTTTCTTTCAGTTGTGCTTGAGTAATATCAGAAATATAAACTGGCTAAGAATTGTCCATAAAGTATGTTCATATACAGTCCATGTTGGGGGTTCAGCAAAAACTCCCCAGCCTTTCATTACGGTGAGCTAAATATGAATATCTCTACAGTAACAATTTTTCAGTGAACTCGTAATTTGAAACAATTAGGAATTTACTGAAAACATGACTTGTTTGTGAAATACATATGCTACTTCCACCCCATTTATTAAGGTTGTCTGTTGTAACTAGGTATTTATTTTTCAGTCTCATGTATGCACAGACCTTGGCCTTTGACCAGGTTACTCAACAAAATATGCAGAATTTGTTGTCTGACAACAGAATACATGTTATAAAGTTTCACTGCTGCAGGTCAAAGGGTCTACCCAACCCCCACCCACTCCACATGTTATAAATTTTCACTGCTGTAGGTCAAAGCATCTTCTCCTCCTACTAATACCATATATGTTATGAAGTTTAACTACTGCATGTTCAAGAGTCTCAAAGAGACTCTGCTAATGATAAGGACCATTTTAACAGTCACCAAAGCTATTGTAACACTGATGTTAAGCCTTAATAACAGCTATAGCCCTTAGAAAAATAGATGTCATCTACTGGCAGGCAATGTTTCAAGGCTGTATGTCTTTAAGCAATCTCTAGTAATTATTATAAAAGTAATTTATACTATTTTAAGCATAATTATATAGCTCTAACTGAATACAAATTTAAAATATTTTTGTTCTTAAAATGTACATAGACTCCTTATTAACCTCCATAAGAAGGGACCTAATTGAAACTATACTAAATCACACATACCCTTGTTTGGTAAAAAAAAATAATTTAATAAATAATTATAAATTCTTACTTGAACTTTTTAACTATGCTGTACAGCAAAATACCTTTTCGTCAATTTAAAAAGTAAATGATAATTATTTACTTTATTTACAGGATGCAAATATTGCTTAATAAGAAAACAAATTCTAAACTTCACAGTATTATCATAATAATGTAACACATCAAGAACAGGAAATATTCTATAGGCCATTAAATTTTATCTATAGTATATCCATTATAATGATAGTCATTTCATAGCTGTCTAAAGCTTCATGCAAAGTTTGCAAATAAGTAAAAAAACAACTTTAAGCTTTTTAAAATCTAAGTCTATATTTCAGACTTTAAATGATGGATACGTCCCAGAGCATTATATAATTTATAATAAAATAGGACAATTTAATATTACAACTACTAATCTGTATCAATTTTCATTCTCATATAAATAAATTGAAAGTTCAAACAAAAATCAAATTTAAGACTGAATTGCTTGAAAAGATATTCATCTTAATGGATATTTTGTTGTTTAATATTTCATACATAATATATATATTCCTTACAGTGTCCGACAAATTTATAATTTTACTGGTAGCCCACTGGGCTACCAGAATTTTTTTCTGGTAGCCCAGCATTTTCTTGTAGTTGCCCAGAAAATTAACCATGAAAGTACTAACTTGCTCTATCCGTACCCGACTTACTGAGATGTGAGAATAAGATGGGTCTTTAACAATATTTTGTTAATAACAGAAATCTAAAAACACAAAGATAAACATTTCATTCTCTTTAATCATAATATAGAAGTACAAGTTGAAGTTAATACAACATCTTATTAAAGAAACATTTTCACACAAGTATCTCTTAGTTTACAACTTAAAAGTCTTAAAATTGTAAATTTCTGTCAGTACTGAGATCAACTTGAGTATTTATACTTTCTATACTGGTAATCACAAATTATTAGATGTTCACAAAATGTATTTAAATTGCAAGTCACTGTCAATATTCACAGGTGGCAGTATCATTGATTGGTCACCCCTTCCCCACCCTAAGACCCCTGATACAACCCGAAAAAAAATTCTGACATTCTCAGGTGTTCCTTAATATCCCCACCCTACAAGACCCCTGATACAACCCTGCAATTTTTTTTCAACTATCAAACTACTGTTTTGATAGTTGAATTTTTTTTCAGGATTGTATCAGGGGTCTTGTAGGGTGGGAATATTAAGGAACACCTGAGAATGTCAGAATTTTTTTCAGGGTGGTATCAGGGGTCTTAGGGTGGGGGAAGGGGTGACCAATCAATGATACTGCCACCTGTGTCAATATAATTGAGATCAACTTGAGTACTTGTACATTCTATAAACATTCAATAATCTCTAGTTAAATGTTCACATAATCATGAAATGGTATTGACCAAAGAATTCGGCATTATATAAAGACTCGTGTAGTAAATTGACAGTTTTTATGTTTAACGTGTTTTTTGCACATGCTGACAGACATGTTACTAATGACTCATTTTACGCTGGTTCCCAACCTTTGAACTGTCGAAGCAGTGAAAGCGTGGTACCTATCATAATCAGTCGTGGGTAATGTACGAGAGGATCCGATTGAATTTAGAGATTTTGACTGGTACATCGGTCATAATTAACTATCGTTAAATCGGTCCACTTTGATTATTCGAGCGGAGACCAGTCCACGATAGTTTGCATATTTGATATTCGTAGGCGGAGACTGCTTCTGCAGCCACCGTTGAAATTATCGATAAATGGGCGGGGTTAAACTAATAGGACGGTTTGCGACCCGTTAATCAGTACACACGGAAAGTTGTTTATTGCAAGTTACAATCGAGTAAACGACCGGATGTTGATGATTTTGTTGGGGAGTTTGTAAAATATAGATACAATAACCCGGCTACTGATGCTTCAAATTTATGGTTGCCCGGCGGGCTTCCGCCAGTATTTTTTTGGTAGCCCGACGAAAATTTCTGGTAGCCCGCGGGCTCCGGGCAATTGATTTGTCGGACACTGCCTTACAAACTTCAATATAAATCAAATTATTTTTCATCTGCATTTTCTCCGTAGTTAAAGTTTGCTGTGTCTATGACTTTAATTAAAGTAGAAGTCTTTATTACGTAATAATACTGCTAAAATGAACATTTTGTGAGGAATGAAGGCTAGTTACAATAAAACCTGTTATAAATACTTCTTTCAATGGTTGAATCAAATTAAATAGAATACTGAACAAACTAATGACTGTCTTTAACTGATGAGAAATTTCCAAATGGGAAAAGTTAAAAGTTAGGTAACAGTGAAGTGAAAAATGCAGTGAAATTGTGCTGTGCAAAGGAGGGGAGGTAATTTCCCATTTGAAAATTTCACTTAAAGAATTTGTGGAAAATGAAAACATTGAAACTTTCTTTACTTAAAGAAAATCACAAATAAATCTTCAGTCATAGAAGATATAAACAGGAAGTAATACTACTTTTGACAATTAACCTTTAATTCAAAATAAATGCAGGTACATTTAACATGGAGAAAATATAGATATTCCATGAAAACTGGTCCTAGTAAATCAATACTTAGCCTTATTACATTCTCAGATTCCATAAAACAAAGAGCTGATGAAAATTCATCCACATGCTAGCAAAAATATGTTCTATTAAATGTTTTAAATAATCTACAATTTCTTTCAAGTTCACATTTCTTGATCCCATTCTTTGCTTAAATTATTCCATCATTTCAACCCAGTTACAAATGAAACACAGAAGTAAAATTAAAGTTTAACACTCATTTTATCAATGAGCAAATTTAATTCCAAAAGATAAATTATGTATTGCATGGCCTCAAGTTAAACTTCAGGATAAAAAATAACAAATATTGTCGAACAATGTCACAGGTGCTAACACTCATCCATAAGTGCTTGACTTAAGCCAATATGCAAGAAAAGAGTTATGGTTCTTGGCATCCTTTATCCAAGGCTACTGATGAATCCCTTAGAATAGACCAGAAAGTAGACCTTAATCAATAAAAAAAATAAACCAATAAATACCATATTTCTAAATACCAGAAAGGGCAATTATTTGCATGAAAATGCATGATAGAGTTATGGTTCTTGGACTACTTACTAAAGTACAACCAAACCCCAACAATCAAGTGACAACACCTCGCAGATTTTTATTTTGTGAAACTGAAGCATTTTCTGTATAAGCAATCAGTCCCTCTTTACTTATTCATATGACAAAACATTTAAGATGTGGGCCGTGATAGTTCACCTGACCTTGACCTTTTGTCCTTTTTTCTGACCAAGTTTGGTAAACATCCATCAAGTAGTTCATGAGCAGAAGGCATTGAAAGATTTCTCTATTTTTTGTCTGGTGTCACCTAGATACATTTAAACAGAACCATTTGATGAAGTTGAGAACATTCAGGCAAGGATGCTTCTGACCAAGTTTGGTAAACATTCATTAAGAGACTGTTAAAGGTTTTTATCTATGTTGAGCCCTGGTGCCCTCCTCAGTGCTACCCTGCAGACACACTGGAACAAGTATGAGAAATATATATCTAGGGTTGCTAAATACCAAGTCTGATGACAACCATCTAGTGGTTCAAGAGAAGTTTTACACAAGTTTCTATTTTTAGCTAAGGTGGCCTTTACATGCATTAAAGTGAAAGTAATGCAACAAACTTGAGACAGGTTTTCGATTATTAAATGATGTTTGATGTACACACAACTAGTGGTTCATGAAAAAAAGATTTCTAAAGATTTTTCTATTTATAGCTCTGGTGACCTTTAAATGCAGCCAAGTGGAGGTATCTGAATAAATCTGAGAAAGGCCCATTAAGGATACATGCTTCTGACCAAGTTTGGTAAGGTAACAACCACCAAGAGGATCATGATTTTTTTCCTATTTTTAGCTCTTCCTGCCTTCAAATGGTGCTGAACCTTTTGACCAAATATGAGAATGGTCCTTGCAAGGATGCTTGTGATAAAGTTTGGGGAATATCTATCAAGCTATTCATTAGAAGATTTTTAAATGGGTGCTTCAACAATTAGCTCTATTAAGCCTTTTAATGCAGTCAAGTATTTAAACAAACAATGAGACAGCAGAAAATGACACTTCTGAAAAGTTCTGAAAATTAGTGAGATGAAGTCATTTGATATTTTTTTCATTGACAGTAAGTGCAGTCAAGTAGAATCTTTCCTTTAGATGTAGAAAACAGTCCTTCAAAGTGGAATAAACTGTTTAAAGGAATTTTTATTAGCTCTGGTGGCTCCAAAGTGCAGTCAAGGGGAATGTTTTGAAGAAAATTGAGAAAACTTCATGCAAGGGCTGGCCTTTCACCAAGTTTGGCAAGCACCCATCAAGCTGTGTAAGGTTTTTTTCTACATTTTGCTCAGGACCTCATGCAGTCTGGTCTTAAGAGCATTTTCTGTATAACTTCACTATCTGTTACCCTTTGTTTATCAATATTACAAAACATTTGACAAACAAGCCATGAAGGCAATGAGTCACTTACCTGAAAATGACTTTTCGACCAACTTTAGACAGCACACAACAATTAGTTTATAACTATTTCTACTTTAGGCCCTCATGGCTTTTAATTGCAGTCAAGCAAATCCATTTTTAAAATGGAAAGAAATGTCTATCCAAAACTGCTACTGACATAATTTAGTGAAGACCAGTCAAGCAGTTTATGAGAAGAAGATATTTTAAACCTTAAGTGGTCATTTAGTACAGCCACCATTCAGGCAATATTCTTCTCACCAAAATGTGTGAGCAGGAAAATGTGTTTTTTTTTGTTTCAACTTTGACTGCTCCCAAAAGCAATCAATCAAGCCGCCATTTGTGCAATCTTTAGAAAGGCTTATATCTAACAATGCTACAGACCAAGCTTGCTGAAAATTCATCAAATGATTCAAGTATAGAAGTTTGGTTTTTCAGGATGGGGGTGGGGGGTGTTAGAGAAGGTTTAAACTCAGGCAGCCCTTAAATGCAAAGTATATTCAGCAGACACATATGAATTAACGTGACAAAGGCCAATCAAACCCGATGAACATCTAATCCGGAGTAACCACAAGAAAGCTTTTTTAAGACGATTTTCTTTTTGACTTTTACAGTCCTAAATGCAGTGAAGCAGATTCTTTTAAATAGATTTGACTAAGGTCCACAAAATAAGGCGTCTGGTATACACTTATCTTGCTGTTCAAGAGGTTGTTTTAGTCTTTTTAATCTTTCTCCTGTTTTATCTTTAAGACATAGTGCACTTAAGCAAAACCATTTTAACAAACATGGCCAAGTTTGGAGAAGAGGCTTATGAGAAATCATATCAAGTTTTTTTTTTATTCAGGTGGCCCCTAAATGCAGCTAAACAAAACCATTTGAACAGATGTGACTGACTGAAGATGCAAGGATGCTTCTAATTCAAACTTCATATAGTATTTTATGAGAAAAAGTTGTTTAAAGATGTTTCTTTTTAAGCTCAATTAGCATTAAGCGCAGTCAAGCAAAATGTAAAAACATGAGAAAGAACTGCAGAAGAATGCTTCTGACCAAGTTTAACTTGAGAAGCTGATGTATTTATTTTCAGCACTAGTGGTCCCTTAATTAGTGCAGTTAAGTGGACCATTTGGATAAAAGTAAAATGACATTTTAAATGCTTGCTGTTTTTGGCCCTAGTAGCCAATATTTGCACTAAATCAGGTCATGATAGAAAAAGCTAATTAAAGGATGTTTTAGCCCAAGTTTGGTGCACATCTATCAAGCAGTTCATGAGAAGATAATCTAAAAATATTTTTAGGTCCGATGGCCACTTACTGCAGCAAAGCAGGTTCATTACACTTACTTTGGAAAGGTTTATCTGAAATAATACAGACCAAGTTTGGAGAAGATATGATTAGGTTATATGTGAGAAGAGGTTGTTGAAAGAATTCACTATTATTAGCTCTGGAGATGCCAAAATGCAGTCAAATGAAATTATCTGAACAAATTTGAGACAGCCTCAATATGCCAAGATGATATAGACCAAGATGGTTGTAATTCTGACTTACACCATCAGAAAAGAAGAGATGTTTCAGCAAAATTAGGGATAATTGTTGCCAGACATGGTGGATGGACGCAGGACCACCCAAAACAGAAGGATATAGAAAATGAAGAGTTTGCCCTGGCTATTGGCAAGTTTAAGGTGGCAAAACAGCAGAAGAATGTAGAAAATATAGAGTTTGCCCTGGCTATTGGCAAGTTAAATGTAGTAAAACAGCAGAAGAATATAGAAAATGTAGAGTTTGTCCTGGCTATTGGCAAGTTAAATTTTAAGGTGGCAAAAAAGCTGAATATAGAAAATGTAGAGTTTGCCATAGTTATTGGCAAGTTAAATGTGGCAAAACAGCAGAAGAATGTAGAAAATATAGAGTTTGCCCTGGCTATTGGCAAGTTAAATTTTAAGGTGGCAAAAAAGCAGAATATAGTAAGTGTAGAGTTTGCCTTGGCTATTGGCAAGATAAAGGTGGCAAAAAAGCAGAAGAATAGAGAAAATGTAGAGTTTGCCCTTGCTATTGGCAAGATAAAGGTGGCAAAACAGCAGAAGAATATGGAAAATGTAGAATTTGCCCTGACTATTGGCAAGATAAAGGTGGCAAAAAGCAGAAGAATAGAGAAAATGTAGAGTTTGCCCTGGCTATTGGCAAGATAAAGGTGGCAAAACAGCAGAAGAATATGGAAAATGTAGAGTTTGCCCTGGCTATTGGCAAGATAAAGGTGGCAAAACAGCAGAAGAATAGAGAAAATGTAGAGTTTGCCCTGGCTATTGGCAAGATAAAGGTGGCAAAACAGCAGAATAGAGAAAATGTAGAGTTTGCCCTGGCTATTGGCAAGATAAAGGTGGCAAAACAGCAGAAGAATATGGAAAATGTAGAGTTTGCCCTGGCTATTGGCAAGATAAAGGTGGCAAAACAGCAGAAGAATATGGAAAATGTAGAGTTTGCCCTGGCTATTGGCAAGATAAAGGTGGCAAAAAAGCAGAAGAATAGAGAAAATGTAGAGTTTGCCCTGGCTATTGGCAAGATAAAGGTGGCAAAACAGCAGAAGAATATGGAAAATGTAGAGTTTGCCCTGGCTATTGGCAAGATAAAGGTGGCAAAACTGCAGAAGAATATGGAAAATGTAGAGTTTGCCCTGGCTATTGGCAAGATAAAGGTGGCAAAACAGCAGAAGAATATGGAAAATGTAGAGTTTGCCCTGGCTATTGGCAAGATAAAGGTGGTAAACAGGAGAAGAATATGGAAAATGTAGAGTTTGCCCTGGCTATTGGCAAGATAAAGGTGGTAAACAGCAGAGGTATACAGAAAATTAAAAGATTACCCTGGCTATAAGAACTGCCTTAAAATCTTATAATAATCACTGGATACCTATTCATGACCAAGTTTGATTTATTATGAATCTGAATCAGATTAATATGTGTATTTGACTGCATTTCAAACTAAAGAATTAAATACATGTACTTGACTGCAAATAATTCACTAGATATTTGAAATCACTGGAATCTTAAGTACAGGGCATTTACTGCAATCAGAACTTTTTGGTACTAGACTCTTTCATTACTTTGGAACTGGAAGTTTTTTTATAATTAAATGTACTTGACCACACTGTAACATTAACATCAAAGGCCTGAAGGGCCTGAGTCGGCTAATGATTGATGTACTGACAGTATAGTCTACCAGTTTCAGTTTGTTTTTAGTTTTTTTCTTAAAATTTCATAACACAGCTCGATATTTACCCAAAATATTATATCCGGATACGATTACACTTTTCTCCAGTTTCAACAATATATTTTACAAATTGTGATGATACGAAGACATTAAGCAGAAATTGGCAGTATCTGACATTGAAGTTTACGGTTAAATTACCTCTTATTTAAATCTTTTCATAAAAAAGTTGTTTCGTTTCGTGAAAGCAGCCGAACATAGACTATCTACTTTCGATTTCAAAAACTACAAGAAAATACAATTTAATGTTTCGCCGATTTGTTTATTTCTCGAAAAATAAGAATTAAAATCATTTTTAATATCAGTAGTAACTAAACAAACCAGTAAGAACTTCTTCTTCCGATAATTTATCTGTTTACTGACTGCAAAATTCAACCCACGCAAAGTTTATAGAAATCATATGATGCGTGTTTACGTTCAATGTGGGAGAATTAAGGCTGATCGGCTATGTTACCTAACGCATCCAGACGATTCAGATTTTGTTTTTTAAAAAGCATTGTGTGCGTTTCTGTAATTTTATATATGTTTTTATACGCTTAGAAATTATTAGACATGCGTATTTGCATTATTTCTATACGTAATTTACGCTAATACGCATCTTATCTGGAGCCCTGTGGAACTATTTTTTGTCTTTCGCTGGATGTTACCCAAGCTTTGTAAGCCTGCGCAATTCTTAAAATGCACATTTATGCTTAATGAGTTACATTCGAGTATTGCACAATTACAAGTCATAAATATGACAGATTACATCGTATATTGGTCATAGCAAAGGGAATTGACACAACTTAACTTCATTCATGCAGTGAACTGTTTGAAGTTTGAGAAATCTAATGGAACTACATCCCTTCACGTGTTATTCGGTCCATTTAGAGAATCGCTGAACAGCAAGGACTCGTCAAAAGGCTTTCAGCCTTTAGCCGACTCAAAAATGGATATCTGATTGCACTGGAAATGAAGTCTTTAATACATGTACTAGTACTTGACTGCATTGGAATGTTACAAACCAGATATTTAACTGCACTGGAACCGAAAGATTTGGATACACATTCTTGGCCAGATTAAATCCTGAAGCATTGGATATTTGAAAGCATGACCACACTCAGGGATATTAACAATTTGTTACTTGACTGCACTGGAACCTTAGTATGTATTAGATACATCGTACTTCTATGTAACTGAATAAAATCGTATTCATGCATGCAACTGATTGTATGGACAGATCCAAAACTGTCAATCATTAATGTTTACATAAAACAGACTGCATGTCGTAATTGTATGTTTGTTTGTTTTGGGTTTAACGCCGTTTTTCAACAGTATTTCAGTTATGTAACGGCGGGCAATTAACCTAGCCAGTGTTCCTGGATTCTGTACCAGTACAAACCTGTTCTACGCAAGTAACTGCCAACTTCCCCACATGAATCAGAGGTGGAGGACTAATGATTTCAGACACAATGTCGTTTATCAAATAGTCACGGAGAACATGCGCCCCGCCCGAGGATCGAACTCACGACCCCGCGATCCGTAGACCGACGCTCTACCTACTGAGCTAAGTGGGCGGGCTGCATGTCGTAATTGGGACTGTCAAATATGATTAACCTAGTTTACACAACAGACCACATGCATTTTGTTTGTGATACACATAGTGTCTCAGCACTTGACCTTGGTATGAATAGAATAACTATAGAGGGAGGAGTCAGATGAAATTTATTGACAAAACTGGAACTGTCAACTGTAATCATAGCTTTAGGATACAACTTGACTATCTTGGAATGTTAACTGTTGGATATTTGACTGCACTGTAAGTGGAAGTCTTTTATACTGGAACTTCACTACCTCAGAATAGTTGACTGCACTGGAATTAAAGGTTTTGGATACATGTACTTGGCTATATTGAAACCTGAAGCATTTTGTCTGACTGCACTGAAGTCTTATGTATTGAATATATATTTGGCTGTATTTGAATTTAAATAATTTGACACTTTGATTTACATGACTGCAATAGACTCTTTATTGTTTCTGACTACACTAAATGTAATTTTAAATTTAGGACACATAAACTTCTCTGCTTTGGAATCTGAAGTATACTGGGTATTTGACTTCGATGGAACCTTATAGTAATGGTTACTTGTATAAGACTGCACTGAAACCTGATGTATTCCATATCTATACTAGACTGCCATTATAATCCTAAGTATTTAATACATACACATGACTGTATTCAAATCTGATGTATTTGATACATGTACAAGACAGCGTAGGAATGTTCAGCATTGCATTTGCATGCCTGATTCAATCTAAATCCCCAAATGTAAGACTTTGGATACAATTCATACACTTGACTGCACTAAATTTTATACTATAGTACAAATGTACTTGACTGCATGTAAATCTAATGTACTTGCATTCTAAAGTACTGGCTACATGTCTATAGCACTAGACACACATACTTGACTGCATTTGAAACGAAGGTTACCTTATTGGACAAATGTATGGTAACTGAATGCACAGGAATCTAAGGTATTGCATACATATTTGGCTGCATAGGAATTCAAGGTTTAATGGACAAATTAACTGCATAGGAATGTAATGTTATGAACAAGTGTACTTGACTACTTGACTTCATAGGAATCTATGACATAGGACACATCTACTTGACTGCATTTAAATCTAATGTTCTGGTTACATGTCTCCAGCACAGGATACAATATACTTGACTGCATTTGAATATAAGGTAATGAACACAATGTTCATGACTGCATTGGAATCTACTGCATTGGACAGAATGAATGTATTTGACTGCACTTAAACGTACTGGCTGTATATCTGCAGCATTGGATACATGTACTTGACTGCATTGGAATCTATGGCCTTGATTGCCTTTAAATCTAATATACTGGCTACATGTCAGCAGCACTGGACAAATGTACCTGACTGCATGGGAACCTTCAGCACTGGGCACGTGTACTTGACTGCATTGTAATTTAAGGTACTGGACACATGTACTTGACTGCATTTGACACTAATTTATAAGACAAATGTATTTGACTGCATAGAACACTATGTTAACAGACACATGTACTCGACTGCATGGGAATTTAAGGTAATTTATTAATGGACACATGTCCATGACTGCATTCAAAGCTAAGGTACTGGACACATGTACTTGACTACACTGGAATCTAAGGTATAGGACACACATACTTTACTGCATGGTAATCTAAGGTATTGGACAAATGTTTTTGACTGCACTGGAATCTAAGGTATAAGACAAATGTATTTGACTGCATAGGACACTATGGTAATAGACACATGTACTTGACTGCATGGAATTTAAGGTAAATTACTAATGGACACATGTCCATGACTGCATTCAAATCTAAGGTACTGGACACATGTACTTGACTACACTGGAATCTAAGGTATAGGACACACATACTTGACTGCATGGTAATCTAAGGTATTGGACAAATGTTCTTGACTGCACTGGAATCTAAGGTATAAGACAATTGTATTTGACTGCATAAGACACTATGGTAATAGACATATATACTTGACTGCATGGGAATTTAAGGTAATTTACTAATGGACACATGTCCATTACTGCATTCAAATCTAAGGTATTGGACACATGTACTTGACTGCACTGGAATCTAAGGTATAGGACACACATACTTGACTGCATGGGAATCTAAGGTATTGGACAAATGTTCTTGACTGCACTGGAATCTAAGGTATAAGACAAATGTATTTGACTGCATAGGACACTATGGTAATAGACATATGTACTTGACTGCATGGGAATTTAAGGTAATTTACTAATGGACACATGTCCATGACTGCATTCAAATCTAAGGTATTGGACACATGTACTTGACTGCACTGGAATCTAAGGTATAGGACACACATACTTGACTGCATGGGAATCTAAGGTAATAGTTAAATGTACTTGATTGCACTGGAATCTAAAACATTGGATACATGTACTTCACCGCATTGGAATCTAAGGAATTTGATATATGTACTTGGCTGCATGGGAATCAAAGGTAATAGACAAATGTACTTGACTTCAATGGAGTGTAAGATTATGGACAAATGTACTTGACTACACTGGAATCTAAGGAACTGGACACATGTACTTGACTGAATTTGAATCTATCACATTGGATACATTTACTTGACTGCATATGAATCTAATGTACTGGTTACATGTCTGCAGCACTGGACACAATATACTTGACTGCATTCGAATATAAGGAATTGGACACATATACTTGATTGCATTGGAATCTATGGCATAGGATGCATGTACTTGACTGCACTTAAATGTACTGGCTACATATCTGCAGCACTGGACACATGAACTTGACTGTAAGGGAATCTATGGCACTGGACAAATGTACTTGATTGCATATAAATCTAATGTACTGGCTACATGTCTGCAGCACCGGACACAGTCATGCACTTAACTACACAGGAATCTTAAGCATTGGACACATGTACTTGACTGCATAGGAATCTTATGCACTGGACACAATGTACTTGACTGCATTTGAAATTTAAGGTAATGGACACATGTACTTGACTGCATTGGAATCTAAGGTATTGGATATAGTACTTGGCTGCATCTGAATTAAATGTTTTGGATACATGTTCTTAAAAACATAGGAATCTTAAACATTTGATTAATGAACATTACTATATAGGAATCAAAGTATGTTTACACATGTACATGACTTCACTTGATTATCAATGTATTACATACATGACTGCATATGAATCAAAGCTTTGGATTATTTAAACTTTAAAGAAAGCTATCATGTCAAAGTCTGCTTCATTAGAAAACAAGTATTGCTGATTGGATATGAGTTGGTAAGCCATCATGACCCAAGATGGATTAGAATCCACAACATTCTGTTTTGTTTTTATGCAATAAGGTATGATGTTACCTTGACCTTTGACCTTTTGGCTCCAAAACAACAGGGGTCATTGTCTGACCATCAACAATTATCCTATAAATATTGACGGCTGCAAGCCCAAATATTCTAAAGCTATACATCCTAAACCATGTTAAGATGAAAAGTCAGTCTGACCTTGACCTTTGACCTAACAACTGAACAAAAGAGGTTATCTTCTGACAATAGAAAATCATGCTTTGAAGTTATATGGCCATAGGCCAAAGCATTCTACAGCTACTGATGAAAATCTTTGTTAAGTTTCAAGGTGACTATGACATTTACCTTTGATCGACTGACCCTAGAAAGGCAAAAGGGGTCATACTGACCACTGACAATCATACTGTGAAATTTGACAGTCCTATGTCAAAGCATTCATTAGGTTTTGGCTGTAAACTTATTTCAATTTTTCAAGGCAACTAGGACTTTGATCTTTGACCTCCTAATCTCTGAAATATAAAACAACAGGGGCCCTGTACCATTCAAGAAAGTTTGACTCATGTAGTCAAAAGCAATAAATCACTTTAGTAAAAGTAATCACTGTGACCTTGACCTTTCTACTGACTGACCAAAGGGTCATCTGGTGTCCACAAGCAATCATCCTACTATGTTTTACCACTGTATGCCTAAGAAATCTCCAATTAATGATTGCAAAATAGTTTAGTTACTGTGACTTTTGACCTTCTGTCCTAAAAAAACAATAACGGTCATCTTTCACATACAATCACCCTTCGTAGTTTGACAGGCCTTTTTTCCATCATTTTGGGAATGCCACCAACACCGGTGGAATTGGGAAAATGCTCTTGGAAATCATCTTAATTGGGTTAAATTGAAAATTAAAATTATCTATATAAAGGTGCTTTTTGTAAGTAATATTTCCAAATGTGGGTTTGCATTTTCATAATTGTTCCACAGTATATATTATAATTGCTGTTTACAGAACTAAAATAAACAGATAAAATGAAATCATTTTTATTTTCATCTTATTATTATTGATATTTTGAATCAATTTTCATGTATTTCGCGCTAGGACCGATGCGTGAATTAAAGACCGCGCCATTATTACTTTTCAATTTTATTTTTTCATTTCTAAATTGAAAATGGGCAAATTAAAGCCCGCGCAAAACAGTCCTTTTTTACATTTGCGCGAAATTTCATGCCAGCGAATTTAAATGATTTCACAGTAGCAAGACTATTGTAAAACAGCAGAACACCGAAAGTTAACAATCATTTGGGAATCAGAATAGGGGAAAAAACATACTTTTTTGCTTTGGGACTGCCTCTTTTTACCTGAGGTAGATTTATAGGGGAATGTATGTCATGAATTATGATATGAATTTTAATTGTCCATCAAAAGACAGTCTGACATGAGTAAAACAATCAAATCTTTGTACTCTAAATTTAACCTTGACCTTTTGGCAGGTAGTCTAAATCCTGCAGTGGACATAACAATGCCAAGTAATTTGAAAAATCTATTCATCCTTATTGTATAAAGAGGCAAATGACCAAACAACAAGAATGAACTGTTTGACTTCTTAGTATGATCCAGAAAAATGAATATAAAATATGTGACTTCTTATTGTGACAAATGCCTTTGAGCCAGTAGTCCAAATCTTGCATGTGACATCTTCTCTAATTATGGTTAATCTTTTTGCCAAGTTATTTGAATCCATCTGTGTATACAAAAGTTATAGACTGGTCAAAAATTGACATAATGTCTTTGACAATTATCAAGTGAAATGAACGTCAACTTTTGACCTCTCAGTGTGACCGTGACCTCTGTTAGGGCTCTGAGTATTGCACCATGTGACACATTGTCTTGTAAAGATGAATGGATGTGACAGGGTTTTTAATATTCATACATGCATACAAAAGTTACAGAACAGACTAGAAGTTGCCCTCTATGACCTTGACATTTGAGCTTTGGATATGGGTCTGGTGGTAATTAGTGCAAAGTATTTTTGAGATCCCATCTTCTGTCCTGAAGAAGTCAGGTTAAATGACCATACCCAAATTTTGTATGGGACTGAGAAATGTGAACATATCAAACATAGATTTTAAACAATAAGAGAAAATATACTAAATTGCCATGTTTTTTTTACAATTACTGAAGAGTAATAATGCTGTATCTACACCCTGTTTACTTAAAGTGCCTATGAACTTTATTAATTGTTAAGAAACCTTACCATTAACAATTAATTAATTAATTAATTAATTAAATCTATACCCACAATAACTTTGCAGTGAAAGAAAACCATAAGAGAAAATTACATGTTTTGTTAGATTTACTTTAAAATTTACCAAAATCACTAGCACTTGATCTACTGGGGGAAAACATCAATAAATTATTGAATAAAAGACTTTAGTGTAAACATACATATCAATTGTTTTTCTATGAAAACTTTAATTTTTAAGAAGTTGAAAGTATAGCTATATATGCAAGAATGATTTAAATACATATGCAAGAATGATTTAACATTTAGAATTTTTGTTCTACAGAAAAAGCAATATAAAATGAATGCATGGCTGTATATATTTTAACAACAGCAAGAGTTCTGAAAAGCAGGGCAATATACACCTGAATCTCTAGCAGTGGTGGAGCAAGGGGGAAAGAGGATTGTTGCACTCCTCAAATTGTGTCATCATCACCTGTTGCATAATATTACAAGTTTCAAGTCTTTAAAGAGCTTTCATATTGTGCTCTGGACACAAAATACAAAGAACAGATATGACATGTGAACTCAATTGATGATATTGACCTTTAACCTTCTTACCATGTTTAACATTGCTAAGAAAAAAATACCACCTGCCTATAAATTATATGCTAAGTTTGAAGCCAATACCTTGAACACTTCTGAAGTTGTGCTCCAGACAAAAAATAAAAAAGGACAGATTTTAGATCTGAACTGAATTTTGTGACCTTGACCTTTGACCTACCAACAAAGTTCATGAACTCTGAACATCTCTCATTGCAACCTACATATATGCTATATTTAAATTCACTACCTTAAATGGTTTTTAAGATATGCTCTGGCCACAAAATATGATGGGCAGATTTACCTTACTGTGATGATGACCCTTGACCTACAGTCCTGCTTCATGTACTATGTGCATTGTTTCATTGCCACCTAAACTTATATTATATGAAATCTGAAGTCAACTTGAATGGTTATTAAGTAATGTTCATGACACAAAAAATGACTGAAAAAATTGACATCTGAGCTCCATTTGTGACACTTGAACCTACCAGCCTGGTTTATGTGCTCAGCATTATTTACTTTAACCATGTACTTATATTCCAAGCTTCAAGTAAATACCTTGCATGGATATTAAGTTATGTTCAGGACACAAAATATGACACACAGATTTAAAAGTCACATTTAAAATAACATAGTTTAAGAGAAGAAGATCACTTACCATTAATTGAATGACTGCCTGTCTCCACTCTTTGTTTTGCTCCCTGCAGAAACTTGGTCTGCCTCAGCTCTTCAATGAACAGTGGTCTGCCTTGGCTCTTCACTGAACATTGTCTGCCTCAGCTCTTCACTGAGCACTGGTCTGCCTCAGCTCTTCACTTAAGACTGGTCTGCCTCAGCTCTGTCTGCCTCAGCTCTTCACTGAACATTGGTCTGCCTCAGCTCTTCACTGAACATTGGTATGCCTCAGTTCTGTCTCCCTCAGCGCTTCACTGAACATTGGTATGCCTCAGCTCTGTCTGCCTCAGCTCTTCACTGAACATTGGTTTGCCTCAGTCTTCACTGAACATTGGTCTAACTCAGCTCTGTCTGCCTCAGCTCTTCACTGAACATTGGTATGCATCAGCTCTGTCTGCCTCAGCTCTTCACTGAACATTGGTTTGCCTCAGCTCTTCACTGAACATTGGTCTAATTCAGCTCTGTCTGTCTCAGCTCTTTGTTGTTACTAGGTTTTCTTAAATTTAAGCTGTGAATTACTTATTGTGCCTCATCATTGTCACGCTGTATGTACTGAGGTGTATATTTCTGCCCATTTCTTTCATGCTCCATCATCATACATCTATAAATGATAATATCTGTAACACATTATGTCAGTTTTCTGATGTCTCTGTCCAGTAGGTCAGGTTTCCTGGTCATGTTTTGTTTGTGCTCTCAGTGCTTAACCATTGTCAACTGCCATGCACTTCTTTGATTTTGCCTAGAAAAAAAAATTGATAAAATTATGCAAAAACAGCGAATTATAATAAGTATTATTAGATATTTTTATCTTTCTTTCATCTACTTAAAACAAGAGTGTTGCACAAAATTAAAAGACCCCTACAAGTCAGGGCACAACTGTACAACAGTTGCCACAGAAACCAAAGTTTAGAGATATGACTACATAAAAGAACCATCATACAGATATGTCAAGGTGTGAGTTTGTAAAGATGTAAAACTGCCTTATGATACTGATACAATGCAAGTCAGATCATCACAGTGGACAACTGTGTGAAGCTTTAATCTATTCCCATTAATAGATACTGAGATACTAATTTACACACAAAAACTTAACAAAAACTGCTTAGTAGAAAAAAGAGGCATAATTTTGTAAAAATGCATAGCAGAGTTATGAAACCTGTGCAATGCATGTAAGATCATCAAAGTGAGCAAGTGTGTGAAATTTAAGAACATTCCAATTCATGGGTAACTGATATACCAGCTTACATGCAGAAACTGAAAAAAAAATTGCCAAGTCAAAGAAGAGGCATATTTTTCTTAACTAGAATGTGTCTATAAGACACAGGGTTTGCTCCCACTGGTACATTTGCCAAAAATAAGGGGCAATAGTTCAAGTATTTGCAGTCTTAAGGGGATATAGCCTCAACAAACATTTTATATAAAGGATTCATTATTCTAGGCCATATCCTTTTTGAGCTATGAGCATCACAAACAAAGAAATCCACTATTTTTTGCTATTTCAAGGGCCGTAACTCTGTAATTAATGCGTAAATCTCAAGAAGAATGCCAATTGTGCAAGTTCACATCATGTTAAAGACCCATGCAAGGTTTCATCAATTTAAATGAAATACTTTTTGAGCTAGGCCTGTCACATAGTGAAAATGTGCATTTATGACTATTTCAGGGGCCATAACTCTGGAAATAGTGGGAGGAGCCAGACAAAACATACGAGGTGCACAAGTTCATATCATGATTTAGACTCATGCAAGATTTTAGGGGCCATAACTCCTGAAATAGAGAGCATAGCCAGACAAAACATAGAAAGTGCGCAAGTTCATATCCTGATTAAAACTCATGCAAGGTTTCATCAATTTATATCAAACACTTTTTGAGCTAGGCGTGTCACAATCTTTTTTCAGATGGATGGACAAGAACAAATCTATATGCCCCCTCCACTCAGTGTTATGGGCACAAAAAGCAAAGTAGAGTGATGGAACCTCAGTGCACTGCATGCCCGTTCATCACAGCGAACAAGTGTGTGAACTTTTACTCCATTCCCACAACTGGTTATATAATGAAATACCAGCTTATATACATTAAAACATATCCAAATTTAGATGCTGATGCCGACACGTGGGCAAGTGCAATAAATAAAATTATTCACGTTTTTCATCGTCTGCTAACTATTTTGTCTCCAGTTCCCGGTAGTTAATTTACCGCGTTTTCTGCTTGCAATTCACGATTTTCTCATGTTTTCAGTGCACTATATAAGTGATTGTTAATTGATATTCTTCACTCGAGGTTGAATATTTGACAGCATAACAAGTATTTTGATTATTTGTTTATTCCCTCCCACCCACCCTTACAGACATTTCAAGTTTCTTAATAGTTATTGCTGATGGCTTGTAGCTGTATTCGAATATCGAAAAAGGATTTGACTTTTTGACTGTGATTTAAACAAGAGTAATCATTTAGTTCTAGAGAGATTCCTCAGGCAGACATTACGTCTCCTTTATATTCTGATAGAAAATAAGGTTCACAGTTAAGTACCTTATATTTTAAGGGTCTTTAGACATGAACAGTTCCTTGATAATTATTACTGTTGAGTATTCATGTATTACTAGAACTTTAAAGGCAGATATACATTTAACATTATATGAGAACATTTGAATTCTTCATGCCAGACTCGGTATATACATTTAGAAAAGTAACATTCACAAGTATGCATTTAATTCTATATCAATATATTTTATGCGGTTTTTTCCCCATGCAATGTTATTCTTTTCTTTCGTTATCAAATGGAAATTGCCGTTATCCTCCTTTGAGCTAGTTTTCATTTTATTTTTGATTTTACCTTGAAATAATGTTATGTTTTACACACAGCACATTTTTTCTTATTTTGTGGTTATTCAACGAAGCTGAGAGAGAACAGAATTGCCATCTTATATGCTGTTTAACTATTATAATAATTCTAGATAAGATGAGTTCAAGTTATAACATTAGGTTCAATCCGGACCTAATAGAAAGCACATTTTTACAGTTTAGATTTTCGTGTACATCTGATTGTATGTTTGCCTTAAATTTTGATAGTATGTTTTCAGGCTGAGTGGTGTACAGAGATAAAGATAACCACATTTACCCAGCTTCTACTGGTCGATCATCAACACATCGCACAACATCGTACATTCTGACATTTGCAAGACAAATATATTCGTATTTTTTGTACATTGGAATGCTGTCGAATACTAAGACCTGTATCCTATATTTTTGTTTGTTGTTTTTGTAGTTAGGAACATGAAATTAGTGAATAATTGATTTACTCACGACACAGAGTGAGTAACTCTACCTATTTTTTGAATAGACAAGCTAACAAAAGCAGTCACAGGAGACAGTGGGCTCAATTATTTCGATGCTGGATAGTGAAACTGGGCATATCTGAGGAAGCTTGAGCTGTCACTGGACACACTGGAGTGTTTAATTACTCCAATAATGATGAAGATATAGGACAAACGTTTAAGGCTGTGTTAAATGTATTTAGTAATAACAGAGAAAGAGAAGTGTATCAAAGTACCAAATAAGTATACAAGAGGGTCATGATGACCCCTGGATCGCTCACCTGAGTAATATGAGCTACATTTTTCAAATGTCAAAATGATGATAAAATATTAAGAAAGTCAGTAGGTCACATTCATGGTCAATGAAATTCAGTTTTACGATTTGTGTGTGTATGTCATCAAAATTTCAAGGCTGTATCTTAAAAAACAAGAAAGTAGGTCAGTAGGTCAAGATCACAGTCAAGTGACATCATGATATTTGGGGTCATCAGGTAATTATAATTAAACAGTCTTGGAAATAGGATCAGTTGATTTTTTAAGTATTTTTCCTATAAAACTCACATAATAACTAAGTGACCCCAGGGTGGGGCCTCTTTTAACCCCAGGGGCATAATTTGAATAATTTTGGTAGAGAACTACTAGACAATGCATCATACCAAATATCAAAAGCCTAGGTCGTATGGTTTCAGACAAGAAGATTTTTAAAGCTTTTTCCTATATAAGTCTATACAAGAGGGCCATGATGGCCCTATATCGCTCACCTGTTATCATTGCACTTGAGGACAAGAAGGTCCTCAGAAAAAATATCTAAATCCAAAGGACTGGAACAACAAAGGGAAGAAATTTAACCGAAAAGAAAAAAAAATCTTACAAGGTATAGATATGTCAAAATACACCTAAAAATTGGAGGTACCATCCATGTTGTACCACACAAAAGTGGTCTCGGTTTTTCTCTACGGCCAATAATAAAAAAGTTACTAAAAATAAGCTATTTATAGTATCGTAAAAGGGAAGTAATTAAAAAAAAATATTGTTAGTGAACAAAAGAAGGATCTGCCAAATAAATCTGTTGACATAAATGAAATTTCAGATCAGTATCTTCATTAGTTACGGAGATATACCCATTTTAATTTGAAGTAAAGGGAGGTAATTTGACATAAAATCAGTCCATAGTTATCTACCCTGATTGTCTCAGTCAAACTAATAACAATAATGAAACTTCAAATAAGTCCTATAAGTACTTACTGATATAAATCCATTTTGATTACAATCAGGGGAGGTAATCAGATATAAAATAACTCTGGAACCTACGATTGGATCTGATTTGTCATGAAATCCAAGATTTATTGCTGTTGAAGACATTTTGGAAGTTTGTATCAAATAAAACCATAAACGAAGTCTCTATATGGCTGCAAAAGCCAAAATAACCAATTTTGGACCTTTAAGGGGCCATAACTCTGGAACCCATGAAGAAATCTGGCCAGTTCAAGAAAGGAAGTAAGTGGTGATACAAGTTGTGTGCAAGTTTGGTTAAAATCAAATCATTTATAAAGCTGCTATTGTGCAGACAAGGTCAAAATAGCTAATTTTGGCCCTTTCAGGGGCCATAACTCTGGAACCCATTAAGGGATCTGGCCGGTTCAAGAAAGCAATTGAGATCTTATGGTGACACAAGTTTTGTGCAAGTTTGATTAAATTCAAATCGTAAATGAAGCTGCTATTGTGCAGACAAGGTCAAAATAGCTAATTCTGGCCCTTTCAGGGGCCATAACTCTGGAACCCGTAATGGAATCTTGCCAGTTCAAAAAAGGAACCAAGATCTTATGGTGATACAAGCTGTGTGCAAGTTTGGTTAAAATAAAATCATAAATGAAGCTGCTATTGTGCAGACAAGGTCAAAATAGCTAATTTTGGCCCTTTCAGGGGCCATAACTCTGGGACCCGTAATGGAATCTGGCCAGTTCAAGAAAGGAACCAAGATCTTATCATGCTTATGGTGATACAACTTGTGTGCCAGTTTGGTAAAAATCAAATCATAAATAAAGCTGCTATTGTGCAGACAAGGTCAAAACAGCTAATTTTGGCCCTTTCAGGGGCCATAACTCTGTAACCCATAATGGGATCTGGCCAGTTCAAGAAAGGAACCATGATCTTATGGTGATACAAGTTGTGTGTAAGTTTGGTTAAAATAAAAACATAAATGAAACCACTATCGTGCAGACAAGAAATTGTTGACGCACGGACGGACTGACGACGGACGACGGACAAAGGGTGATCACAAAAGCTCACCTTGTCACTAATGGGACCCCATGGGCAGGGCTTCTTTTCACCCAAGGGGTACAATTTGAACAATTTTGGTTGAGGACCATAAGACAATGCTACAAACCAAATATTAAAGGTCTAATTAAGTGTTGTGGTTTCAGACAAGAAGATTTTTAAACTTTTTTTCCTATATAAGCTAGTCTATGTAAAACTTGGGACCCCCGGGGCGGGGCCATATTTGACCCTAGGGGGATAATTTGAAAAATCTTGGTAGAGGACCACTAGATGATGCTGCATACCAAATATCAAAGCCCTAGGCCATGTGGTCTTGTGCAAGAAGATTTTCAAAGCTTTCCCTATATAAGTCTATATAAACCATGTGACCCCTGCGGGCAGGCCATATTTGACCCCAGGGGGATAATTTGAATAATCTTGGTAGAGGACCACTAGATGATGCTACATACCAAATACCAAAGCCCTAGGCCATGTGGTTTTGTACAAGAAGATTTTCAAAGCGTTCCCTATATAAGTCTATATAAACCATGTGACCCCCGGGGCGGGGCCAAATTTGACTGTAGGGGGATAATTTGAACAATTTTGGTAGAGGACCACTAGATGATGCTGCATACCAAATATCAAAGCCCTAGATAGCCATGTAGTTTTGTGCAAGAAGATTTTCAAAGTTTTCCCTATATAAGTCTATATAAACCATGTGACCCCCGGGGCGGGGCCGTATTTGACCCTAGGGGGATAATTTGAACAATCTTGGTAGAGGACCACTAGATAATGCTACATACCAAATATCAAAGCCCTGGTAGTAGGCCATGTGGTTTTGTACAAGAAGATTTTCAAAGTTTTCCCTATATAAGTCTATATAAACCATGTGAGCCCCGGAGCGGGGCCATATTTGACCCTAGGGGGATGATTTGAACAATTTTGGTGCAGGACCACTAGATGATGCTACACACCATATATCAAAGCCCTAGGCCCTGTGGTTTTGGACAAGAAGATCTTTAAAGTTTTTCCTTCCGGTTGCCATGGCAACCAGAGTTCAGCATGGAATTCAATTCTTTGAAAAATTTTGAAAGGGGGCCACCCAAGGATCATTCCTGTGAAGTTTGGTGTAATTCTGCCCAGTGGTTTTCAAGAAGAAGATTTTTTTAGAAATTGTTGACGGACGGTGCACGACGGACATCAAGCGGTCACGGTGACATAGCTCACCTTGTCACTTCGTGACAGGTGAGCTTAAACGGGACATAATTCAAGGAAAGTTTCTGCAAAAGTAATGCACTTTGTGTCATGTCATGTGGTTAATAATGTGGAACAACTATTTTAAGTTTGAACCAAATCTATTTAGTAATGACCGAGATCATAGAGCAAAAGTACATCACAATTTGAACCTGAAATTCTAAGTGAAAAGGGGACATTTATAACACATTACCGACAGAGTTATGGACCTAGTGTCATATGATGCGGGAGATGATATGGAACATAATTATACTTTAAGTTTTAATCAAATTCATTCAGTAACAACAGAGATATGGTAAAAAAGCATCGTAGTTAAACCAAAATTGCAAGTAAAAAGGAGACAAAATTCAAAAAATATTTGTTCCACAGATATGGCCCTTGTGTCATACAACATGTATGTTGAAGACAATAATATGAAAGACCTATTTTAACTCTGAATCAAATTCATTAAAGAATAACAAAGATATAGTGAAGGTGCACCTGGTGAATATTAACCTGAAATTCTAAGTAAAAAGGGGGCATAATTCATGAGATATCAGTGCAAAAATTATGGGCCTTGTGTCATATGATGGTGGTGATGATGTTGTACAATCTTGCATTAAAGACTTTGATCCCAGACTAGACTCAAAATCAACAGCGCATAGCAAAAGAGATAGTCAGTGAAATATCACATGATGCATAGCCTGTACTTGATACATAAAATTGCCATACCTTAGTTTTATGACTGTTTTGCCAGGCATCTCATATATGACATGCTTAAATTGGCCTCTATGTCATTCAGCTGGGTCTCTAAGATTAAGTATACACAAGTTCATCAACTATGTCTGCTTCTGATTAGATACTATCATCTCTACACAAACATGGGCCAAACTACCACAGCAGTCGTCCTCGTCCTAGATATGGTATATGTACCTAAACAAGAAAACATTTTTTGTTGTTTAAAATATGAAATAATTTTGTTCTATAAAAACAGCTGGAAAAAGCCACTGAGATTTTTCCAGTATTATAAGTATATGTATTTCTAAGTTCAACTATTATATATACTACATCATAAAGGTAAACATGAAACACTTTTCTCACAGCCTTTGTTAATTACATCTGTTTACAAGACAACTTGTATTAAGGTATTGGATCCCTAATAGTAATGCTTTAAAAATGGCATTTGCTCGGTATATTCTTAAAGATGACCATGTTTCGCACTGTGTTGCAAATTTTAAACAACTTTTACCCTGCCGTTTTTTTGTAAATTTTGTATAATTTATGCTATTTCCTCAAGCTAAAGTAGAGACAAATTTCATTGTGATGGCCACTATCTAAAATGTTTGCAGAGAATTCATTACAGCATTAATTTTGATAAAAGAAACATCAAACTATTGCTAAACAATTATAAATCACAAAATAAAACTGTAAATACCATTTTTTTCTAGGGTGTCTCTAGTAAACAGATTTAATGAGACAGAATTCTAACTCCAACACTGAAAAATTAAGGTCGAATCCTGTGGGTCTGTTTTAAATTTTGCTGTTTTAAATTTTGCTCACTTCATTCAAAAATAGCCTTGGGGCAGAAGTAAAACCTACCTGCATTTCTTCGACAATATGTTATCTAAAGATTGAAGGCAAAATAGAGAACTTTTACCACATGTAACTCAATATTTTTAAAGATGTCTAACTCTACCCCTCTTGATTCAGAGGTAAACTCACTTTGAACATCAAGAAATCGCATATAAAATGAAAATTTTCCATATAAGTCTTGAAAGAAGGAAATACTTACTAGAAAAAAAAGAAAATATGGGAAAAAATTTTTGGTCCCAGTAGGGCTTGAACCTACCCCCCACCCCGCTGAAAATTGCAGTCAGTGTAGGTTTATGGTTGGCAGGGGTGTAAAATTCTTTTTCACACCACTCGCCCAGCAGGACTAGTAGCTAGTAAAATCTACTCGCCCTTAGTGGACAGTCACTCGCCCTAATAATTGACATTTTTAAAACTCTCGTAGTAAGGAATGAGTATTATGTACAACAAGCAAATTTCAAACATAACACATAGCTCGTACACTACGTTTCCTTTTTGATTATTCATTTCTGTTACTCTTAAATTTCTTTTTCACACCAGACATTTTTCTTTCACTAATTTTGTGATCTCCACCATCAAGTTGCTCTCCATAATAACTGCATCGATAGTAAAAATAATCACAGTCTAACCCCTACAGTAGTTTCCCAAAGTGTCAGGAAAGTATTAAACATCAGTTATTTTCCTTTTCTCAAGACTTATTTCCCGAAAAATAATTATTTTAAAAAGTGTCCTAAAAATATGGACACAATATTCATCATCCACAGACCCGTCTTGAAAGCGAAAAAAAAAGAGTTGACGATCATCGGTAATTATTCTGTTGATAAACTAAGTAACTGGCCTGTTTTCACCATCAATTAACATCCACTCAAAGAGCTAAAAGTGTGTCGGCATCATGACATCTGAAGTGGAGATCAAAGCGGTATTGTTGCACGAGATTGTCATGGCATTACGTCATATTACAGTTTTTCGCGCCATGTGACCTATTTGCCCTCAAGGAATTTACATTATCGTTTGAGAAGAATATTTTATAAAAAAAAAAAAAAACATGTACAAAGATTCATTTAAAACTTATTAAAAACCGTAACAACATTATTTTGTTTTATTTTAAAACCACATTTCTATTTACGTCCACGAGGTCACGTAACCTATTCCGCCGCACTAACAGAAACCTTTTCACCAAAAAAATCGTTTTTAACTCAATTTATTTTAATTACTGCCGCTTTTTCATTATTTAAGATTTTTTAATTCTGTTTTTTGTTCTTTCTGGTCAAAAGTCCGAATTTTATGCCCATGGTATCTATCACTTATTTTCTCTTAGAAAGAAATCAGTAATAAAGATCGCGCTGTTTGAAATTTAACAAATGATTATATGAAAATTCGACCGTTTTCATACAAATTTGCTTATATTTCCGTCGATATTTTATTGAAATCTTAGTATAATTCAAATTGTATTACTTCTCAAGCGATGTTGAAAAACTGAAGCGATAATGTTAAAAAATGAATGCACTACGCGCATTTTTTTGTGTACTGGTCGATAAACAAAAGTAACGGAGATGTAAATTTGATATTACGATAGGTCGCACGTGCTCTCGGAATGGAAAATTACCGGCATAATTGACGTTTTGATATCTTTACGATTTGCGGGTAAATTCCAGTCAATCAAAGTAGCAACTGAACTATCTCAAAGTTTGTTGACGTTTTTCAAGATGTAATTTCTGAATTTCATTAAAGCTACGACGTAAAAACCACTCGCCCGATCGGTCGAGTATACAGCGAGATCCACTCGTCCTATCCAGACTTTAACTCGCCAATGCGAGCGGGCGAGTGGAATTTTACACCCCTGGTTGGAACTGAATACTCTTCAAAAAGGAGGTACTCTATTACGGGTCCAATACCTTAAGAGACCACCAGTGACCTAAGTGCAAAAATTGGTCTCTTTACATGAATGATCTCTTAATACAACAAAGTTTGTTCTTTAACAACACATGATGTCCCTGAAAAAGTGGTCGGGTTCTTAATCTATAGTGCATTTTATTCGACCTGGCGGGGCGGAGTTAATCTCTGAGTTATGCAAATAATGGTAATCTCAAAAAAATGAGCAAAATAGGTAGAGTAATATAATTGTTTTATTCCGTAATTTTCGATAACCAACAACTATTAAATTCAACACTACATTGGTTACATGTAACATACATATCCTGCAAAATAATGTAGTTGACCGTCACAAATTAATTCATTTATTTGGGTTTTACGGTGCACCAACACAGTATAGGTTAGATGGCACCAAACAGGATGACCGTTGCGAAACCACGCCCCGCCGGGTCAAATAAAATGCACTATAGTGGTCTCTTAAGTGCTGCACTGTTTACTGTTAATCATAATTCATTGGTAGCTTAATACTCATTTGGCTTAATGGGATGGCTTATGTTATGATCTGATATTTTGTAGTTGCTATTCTTTAAGCCTTACAAGTAATACCCATATCCTGTATTTTACTGTTAGGAAAATGGAAGACATTAAAAAATAAAAAATAGTCATAAAATACTTGTCAGACTTACTAGTTCCTATAAATTAAACACAAAATAATATTCATGTAGAAACTAATCCAATGAGTTGAATATGATGCACTGGGGATTAATTCTAACAGAAATATGCAGAATAAGTTTGGACGTGGCAGGACAGCGACAGCCAAAAAATATCACATTGTCCAGAAACATCTTATTATTTGGACTAAATTCAATTGTAGACTTTGTCAAGTTTTGTGTAATTATATACCCGAACAGTTATTCAATGATTCATATATATATTATGTCCTAAAAATATACAAAATAAATAAAGTTACTGCCTTAAGGCTTTTTTTAAAATACTCAAACAGTCAGAAATACCCAATGTTTGTGTTTGGTAGTGCCATAAATTTGTTGAGGATCAGGAGTATATCATCAAAACACAGAAATATTTGATAAACGAACATCTTTATCAATATTTAACCTGACCATTACATGTTCTGCCGTACTGTACCGTACGACGGATACTTAAAAATTTTAAGTTAAAATATTCTGAAAAAGTTGTCCCCCTTTGAAAATGAATCCAATTTGTAAAGAAACAAGAGGACCATGATGGTCCTGAATCGCTCACCTGTCTCCAAATGACCCAGTTTTGAACTGAGTATGACGTCGTTTTTTCTACTATTTGACATAGTAACCTAGTTTTTGAGCTCATGTGACCTAGTTTTGAACTTGACCTAGATATCATCAAGATAAAATTTCTGACCAATTTTCATTAAGATCCATTGAAAAACAAGGCCTCTAGAGAGGTCACAAGGTTTTTCTATTATATGACCTTATGACCTAGTTTTTGAAGGCACATGACCCAGTTTCGAACTTGACCTAGATATCATCGAGGTGAACATTCTGACCAATTTTCATGAAGATCCATTCAAAAGTATGGCCTCTAGAGAAGTCACAAGGTTTTTCTATTTTTAGACCTACTGACCTAGTTTTTTATTGCAGTTGACCCAGTTTCAAATTAGACCTAGATATCATCAAGATGAACATTCAGACCAACCTTCATACAGATCCCTTGAAAAATATGGCCTCTAGAGAGGTCACAACGTTTTTCTATTTTTTGACCTACTGACCTAGTTTTTGTCGGCATGTAACCCAGTTTCCAACTTGACCTAGATATCATCAAGACGAACATTCTGACCAATTTTCATGAAGATCCAATCAAAAGTATGGCCTCTAGAGAGGTCACAAGGTTTTTCTATTTTTAGACCTACTGACCTAGTTTTTAACCGCAGTTGATCCAGTTTCAAACTTGACCTAGATATCATCAAGATGAACATTCAGACTAACTTTCATACAGATCCCATGAAAAACATGGCCTCTAGAGAGGTCATAAGGTTTTTTGATTATTTGACCTACTGACCTAGTTTTTGTTGGCATGTGACCTACTTTCAAACTTGACCTAGATATCATCAAGGTGAACATTCTGACTAATTTTCATGAAGATCCATTCAAAAGTATGGCCTCTTAGAGAGGTCACAAGGTTTTTCTATTTTTAGACCTACTGACCTAGTATTTGACCGCAGTTGACCCAGTATCAAATTTGACCTAGATATCATCAAGATAAACATTCAGACCAACCTTCATACAGATCCCATGAAAAAATATGGCCTCTAGAGAGGTCACAAGGTTTTTCTATTATTTGACCTACTGACCTAGTTTTTGTCGACACGTGACCCAGTTTCGAACTTGACCTAGATATCATCAAGTTGAACATTCTGATTATTTTTCATGAAGATCCATTGAAAAATATGGCCTCAAAAGAGGTCACAAGGTTTTTCTATTTTTAGACCTACTGACCTAGTTTTGGACGGCACGTGACCCAGTTTCGAACTTGACCTAGATATCATCAAGATAAACATACTGACCAACTTTCATAAAGATCCCATGAAAAATGTGACCTCGAGAGTGGTCACAAGCAAAAGTTCATGCACAGACGACGGACGCTGCGCGATCACAAAAGCTCACACTGTCACTTTGTGACATGTGAGCTAATAAAAATAAACAATTACTGAAAACTGTGTTCCACCTAGTTATGTGAAATTTCACCATTCGTACGCTATTGTAAATGCATCAAAACAAACATATGTAACAGTTCAGGGTTTTTTCTAGCTAATTTGGGATCATAGCCTATACCCCCAAAATTGGGAATTTTGACGCGTAAATGTTTCGAACTGGGAAATATTTAGTCCCATAGGAATTATAGTAAAGATGTGTTTAAGCACTTTCTCATACACTTGTTTCACATTGTACAACCTCTTTTAACATACTTCCATTACAAAATTGTCCATAATTTGGTCAATGTTTGTGCAATTTTGATGAAATTTTTTTCAGAATGTAGATTGGGAATTTTTGCACTCATTTTGGGAAAAATACATACTTTTTGGCATTGGGAATGTAGCCGAATAACAGCTATAAAAACGGCCGGAAAAAAACCTGCAGTTCTTTGAAAATCCGGAATTTAATGTTTATATCAGTAAACTGACACTTGATTCGTGGAGTAATATACATGTTTTACATGCTTTCTTTCTATGATTTGGTGTTGTTTGATTTTTTTTTTCTCAAAACGTAATGCTTAGCGTTAATGACGCAATTAATATTCATTTCAAACTGGTATTTAAACAGTTTAAACAGGTCAAAGCCATTTGGTCCTTACTGGTTCAAACATTTACCATACATGGGCCAAGGTAAATATCAAAATGTGTTTTAAAATTGCCAAAATAAGCTCAAAGAAAAAACTTGGGAAATATATTGTCTGTACTGTATTTCTTGACTCTAAAACCTGTTAATTTTGGCCAATGTAGGCCTAAACATGCCAGAATATAGTTAATTTGTACTGCAGAACAGGTTCAAATGAAAAAAAAAAGCATAGTTTACAGCTTGTAGATATTTCTTTTTTTAAAAACTACCTTTTTGTGCATTTGTGCGGATGGTTCATATGTATAAAAATACCTCCATCAAGTGCAGTACGCGAATCAATCCGCTGTTTGCAACTGCAAGTTTGTTGCTGTGCCAATAAGCTAGCCTGTAACCAGAGCTATAAAACTGTTCTCTGGCCTTACTCATTTGGCTTATCATGATGACTTATTTTATGATCTGATATTTTATAGCGCCATCCCTCTAACGAAGAGAGCGACAGTCAAAAAAGTTAATTATCACGCTGTCCCGAAAGCTCCTATTATTTGCACAGGCACCAGTATCGGACCTGGGACAATAATATGTTTGTTTTCATCCTAAATGAGTTCAAAATGAAAAATATGTAGTGAAATATGAGCCCCCTTCAAAATATACATGTCTACGTATATTTTGAAGGGGGCTCATATTTCACTACATATTTTTCATTTTGAACTCATTTAGGATGAAAACAAACATATTTTTGTCCCAGGTCCGATACTGGTGCCTGTAATTATTTGGACTACCATTGAGCTCAACACATTTTTCAAGTCGATTTTGCGCGTAAATCTCACATTAAATTGCCTATTAAAATACCATACAAACAGAAAAACTAATGATTGTTTAAATACCTTGAGTGTTTGGAATCATCTTCAACTCTCTGTGGCCCAATTCGCCTGTATTTTTATTTTCTTTCTTCTTACAACATCACTTTCCGCCATTTTTTCAAGGTGAGCAGATTTTTTATCACGTGATCACGCACGGATTTATGGGTGAACGATTTCGCTGTGATCATTGCATTTACATTTGTGTTATTACTTGTTACAGCTAATACTCTTTTAATCCTGACCAGTATAAACCTTTTGTGTAATGTTGAATGGCTGTTGTACTTCGGATGTATACAATGAAAAGATTATAATCAAGATGTGAAATTATGTAACCATTAGACTGAACTGAGTCGTATTATTTTCCTTTAAATAAATCCACCCACATTTAAATCAATTTATGCAGCGCCGTAGCGAGGCAGTTGCCCCGGTAAAAAAAATTGAGGAGCAAAAAAAATAAAAGAGTAAGATGTAGGCCTATCACACTTTATAAAAGTTGTATTTAGGCATTATTCTTCATCCAATACACCTCATATAAACCATATCCAATAGTCCAGTCTTTACCCATATCACTTATTCTAATTCACAAACTATAATAACTAACCACATGGATGGGCCTCTCTTCTAATTTTACATTTCCCGGCTAATTTAGAAGATTGTTTTTGATGCCATTCATCGGTTTTGTTATTTCTATGTACTTGCACTTGGAATGAAATATTGATGGCGAAGGCCACAGATTTTGTCGCTGACAAATAAATTATTATATTGGCGCATATTTGTGTATTTCCAGACCCGTAATCCCTTGACCCGAGTCTCGAACTCATATGAGCAGACAAAACCTAGCGTAATTTTGGACTGCGACAATGGCGCCCAACATGGGACATACATATCATAAACATACAGAAAACATAAGCTACGGGCAGTGTATACTTTACCCTGCGACTTCTGGTGCATCGCCCGGAAAATATAGGCCCATCCATGTGGTTAGTTATTATAGTAAGTGAATTATGAATGAGTGATATGGGTAAAGACTGGACTATTGGAGGTGTATTGGATGAAGAATAATGCCTAAACACAACTAAATACTACAATTAGACTACGGAAGACGATTACGGACCAATTACAATAATATGACTACGGAGGACAATACGGGACATACATATCATAAACATACAGAAAACATAAACTACGGACAGTGTATACTTGACCCTGCGACATCTATTTCAAAAATTTCTAGGGGAGACCCCCTGACCGCCTAGACCCACTAGATTGCCTCGGTTAAAATTTATGTCGGGCTACGGCACTGTTATGCTAGATCTTATCACAAATCAAGAATATCTTAATTGAATAAATGCGAAAGTGCCGTGATGCGCGAGCTTTCCCTATTCAGCAAATGTTTTCTATGGAAGCCCAAGGCATCGGTCTTTATTTCCAAGTTTGGCACAGAGGTTCGCTCGTGGAACGCAAATCAACAGAAACTGAAATACACGGACTTGCATCGAACCTCTCCTGAACATTAATTAAATCAATTTTATGACCTTTTCACATATTTTATCAAAACACCATTCTAGATAACTTTATGAAAGATCGATGAAACTAAATAAATTTTCATCTACGTCTACATCTGCTGTGTACTGTCGGGAGGACTTGTCTAGGATAGACTGTTAAAAGTGGTGCAAAGTTAAAAAGAACTACAATTACTAAGATTAAAAGCACAAATATAAATTAGAAGATTACAGTTGTCAGCCTCTCATATAGAATCAAACTGGGGCTGGACTGTATGTGTAGGGGAAGACGTTTCAAGGAACGAGTTGTCAAGTTGTTCAGGTTCCTTGTAGGTGTGAGGTGTTCGTATGTTTGATTGTACACTGTATCACAGCACAGCACAGCACAGCACAGCATAGCATTAATTTACTTAAAATGAACGCATCAAAAACAAAATTCATCTTATTCGATAGTAGACAGCAACTTGACAAATGTTCAATCACAGAAATTGACATTGCTGGTGACAAAATCAAATCAGTACATTGTATAAAGTACCTATAGGGGCATTCTTAGATGAAAATCTTAGTTTTAAGGATCATGTCAAGAGAAAATGTCAGACCGCAATGGTTAGTTATCTTATAAAAATTATCAGAAAATACCTTACTAAAGAGGCTACTGAAAGTTTTGTATTATCACTTGTCATTTCACGTATAGATTAATGTAATGCAATAGTGTATGGTATTTCTCAGTGTGAAGTTCAGGAAATGCAAAGGATACAAAACATGTGTGCCAAACTCGTTTTAAGATTCGACAAGTACGACAGTTCAAAACAAGCTTTGTTCCGACTACATTGGATTGCTATCAAAAGAGAGTTGATTTTAAGATTTTAACTGTCATAAATAATTGTTAGATCGGCCAAGCTCCATCTTACTTGACTGAATTATTATCGGAACAAGCACCAAGACGTAGTTTAAGGTCTTCAGGCTCTGTTACAGGTTGTTACGAGCGTAAAACATTTGGTGATAGAAGTTTTCAAACTGTAGGTCCGAAGCTATGGAACAAACTACCAGTAGAAGTGAGAAATTCTAATTCGGTATACACTTTTAAGAAAAAGCTCAAAACACTGTTTTTTAGAAGCTTTGAATCATGGTTTTGATTATTTCTCTGTTGATGGACTGAATATGATAGAAAGTTAGAAACGCTGAGTATACTCTACTATGTAGTGTGATCGACGTATGTTTAATACGCAATGTTGTAATTTGCACTGTATAGTAATTTTGTCGAATATGTCGTGTTTAATTGTTTAATACCATCATGTATATATTTTATCATATGTTTTTTAATTTAATGTACAACGCCAGTGAATATACTATAGGCGTTTAATCAAATAAAGCGTTTCAGTTTCAGTGTTTTAGTTTCAGTTTCTGTTTCAGATTCAGTTTCAGTTTCTGTTCATATCATATCACATCACATCACATCACATCACATCATATCATATTATGATAAATCCCGTTTGTTGCTGCTTTCAAAAGGAATTTCAACGTGATTTATCATTCCCGACGTTGACGTTAATGAAAATGCTTGTGGAAACTGCCAAAACAAACGTTCTGGTTTTCTGTTTGGTGCAACACTTTTCCATAACAAGCACCCCCCTCCCCTCTCCCCACATACACACACACACGATTTCTCTGGAAATATAAGACTATACCAGTCATGTTATACATTATTCCCAGTGTGATTATAAAAAAACGTTTTAATGTTCTGAAATATCTTCATCTGTTAGGAGATTTGATAAATTAATGTAAATTTATAAAAGAAGTGGACACAATATCCGAAGAAAGTTGAAAACTATTCATCATTCTAAGAACTACTTTCAGCAAGCCGCCATTTTAGATGAACATGAACTCAGATAACATGAACTTCTTTCTCAATATATAATGTGGAAGGATATCTCCTCAAATATTGTGCTCTTGTATTTGCGCAAATAAAACGAGGTGAGTTTTGCGGGTTACAGCTTACACGTCCGTACACCGGAAGAATTTGTATTGTTGTCTGTCGTCATCTGAAAATAAGTGGAATAAAACACATTTTCTAGGACTTTTAACACACAACACATTCACACACGTCTTTTCTTTAATAAAACAAAAGATGGAAATGCATGGCGTGAAACACGCCACCAAATCTACTTGAAACATGGTCTAGTTGTTCCGCGACACCTACTCTCTGTAATATATTTTGTTTCAAAGAACTGAAAATGCGTTTTTTTTTTACTTAGAGCTTAAAGTTCTGAAGTTCTGTATGTGTGTCAGGTCCCATGGTCTCTGAATTCTTCTGCCATGTCGAGTTGTGTGGGCTGGGCAATGACGCTTCAACTCGACATTACGATACCATGAACAGTACAGAAAGTGTCGTTCAACTGCGCTGTTATGTCGGCGCGGGAATACAAGACAGTACGACAGCTAGACAAATAAAGGGCTCCAAAACGATACTTTTACGTCCGCCAACACGAAAACTCGACAAAAAAGGCTGTCGTATTGCAGGGCGAACACGTGACAATACGACAGCTATAGACAGATTTTACATAAAAATAACTAGAAATAAAGGCTCTGTTGTGCTGGCGCGGGAATACAAGACAATACGACAGCTAGACAAATAAAGGGCCACAAAACGATACTTTAACGTCCGCCAGCACGAAAACTCGACAAAAAAAGCTGTCCTGTTGAGTCGTGTTGCGGGGCGAACACGTGACAATACGACAGCTAGACAGATTTTATATGAAAAGAACTAGAAATAAAGGCTATGAATATATCGTTCTGGTGTCCTAAATATATAATTTGATAAGCTGTCGAACTGTTCTGTTTCCCGCCAACTAGACAAAACGACACTTTCTCTGTTTTTCTAGTTGTGGTATAATAAAATATAATTTTGTCAAAAGAAAAGTCAGAGTTATGAAACCTAGCAAGTGAACATATCTTGTGATCATTAAAGTCTGTATTAAGTTTCAAAATAATATCCCTATCGATTCTACTTGTGTTTCATATCTGATGCTTTACTTATGTTTTACATGTATATGCTAAGATAGTTAACACTCTGCTTTTTATGTGCTGATTTATTCAAAATTTCTGTGTGTGTTTTTTGTTGTTGTTTCTACAGCTGCTTTATGAGAAAAGCTGTATTCAATATATCTTAGTTATAAAAGAGAGATGATAATATTTTCACATAGTTGTAATACTCAAAGCACGGTATTTGAAATCCAGATTGTAAGCATATCTCTTAAATAAACCGTGACACCTGCATAGCATAGAGCAGCACCTGTTCGGCAAATTGCAAAATGATCAACGAACAATAACAGTGATCATGTTATTGAGTTCTCATGTTCTAATATCTGCAGCCATTCTGAACAAGATATTTTCGTGGAATAATTGAAGGTACCTTTAGTAAAAATGTTGGAAAACGCATAATTTCAGTGAAGTGTGATCTTTCCTGACTTATAGGGAGTCAGTGGCGCAGTGGTTAGCAGGTCGGACTACAACGCCAGCGGTCCGGTTTGATTCCCGGTCGCGGCTGATGTCCAGACTAGTGTTCAATGCTGGGTGATTTACTTAAATTGGTACTGTTTCCAGCACTATCGGCCTAACCTGGATACTGGGGAGGTAAATATGACGCCTGCCGTGGGCTCGGCTTGAAATAAGATGTTCCATCCATTCCAAGTGGGGACTTTCGTCGACTACCCACGTTAAACAAGAAACTTTACCCTTTTTTTACTTCCCAAAATTAATTACAGCTATATTGTGTTATATTACCGAGTTTCGTGTAATGTTTACTATTTATATATTTTGATAACAAGAAATGTTGTTTTTGTCGGCTATGTTTATGTTACAAGGGTTCTAAGTCCACTGTTTTATGCAACAAGGGTTCTAAGTCCATGGAGTTAGGACCATTGTTGCATTTGAACCAAGATTTTCGCATCATTTTGCCTAAATATATCAATGAAATATATTAATTTCACATACCTAATGGCTTTTAAAATTATTGATATAGTCTATTTAACTTAGGCTTGTGTATTTGTTATCATCCAAAACGGCCATCAAAGACCTGAACTCTTTGATGTCAACTCATTGTGGAGTTACACCCAATGCTGCATACCTGAAATACCATTTTTACTTTTAAACAGAAGAATACGCAGCTGGCGGGGAGGATGGAGGGGTTAATTAGGTGGAGAATGTTATTTTTTATGCCACAAAGGTCTTAACTCCATTTTGACCAAAAATGGAGATAGGTACCTTTTTTGCACGGACCCCTTCATTTGTGTGTCTTTAAACACAGTCAACTAAATGACACGAGAGTGCAAGGCAAACTGTCTCATATTTATTCCGTTAAGAGCATTGGTTTAAAATTTACTGATTTACGCCACAGGCACCATTTTTCCAAACAAAGAACATATTAAAGTAAGGCAATCTGTATTTAATCCAACGTTAGTTGTTGGTGATATAAAATTTAACAATTATTTTACAGGTTTTTGAGATGAAATGATGACAAGAAGTGACATAGTTAAAAACCTCAGTGTACAGAGGCATCTAGCAAAATTCAAATCAGTGTGACGTTCAGGCTTACTAAAGCTTAGGATCTGTTTTAGATATGTGGCGTGTCGGCAAGCATAATTTGTCCATAATGCATTGACATGATCGCTTTTCTCAACACCTGTTTGTTTGTCTGTTTGATTATTTTTTCAGGCTTCTCCCGGTACAGTTATAAATTATAATCCTTATTCCAGTCCTTAAGTAGATATATCGATCTTGTGTTTCTATGATTATGTGTCTTTCCTGCAATACCTTTCTTAGCTTTTTGTAACTTATTCCTACCTTGGGGCCTCCGTGGCCGCGTGGTTATGGTCGCTGACTTCAAATCACTTGCCCCTCACCGATGCTGATCCGTTATGAGGAAGCCATCCAGCTGGCTTACGGAAGGTCGATGGTTCTATCCAGGTACCCGCTAGTGATGAAATATATATGTGCCTGTTTTATTCCAAATCTCAGATGACCATGCTAATCTGTTTGAATGGATACGCTTAGCACTGTTTTAGTCTACACATTTGTGTCCGTTTTTCCCTTTCAGTGTCTTAACCTGACGTTCTTAATTAACTTTTAGGCCTCTGGCCTTTGCATTATCCACTCAGTTTTTGCTTTTGTTTTGCATGTATAATACTATGCTTTGCTTTTCATTTGTATGCTGTGTATGCTTAATATTTGTGTGTGTTTTTTTGCAGCTCTTTCATTCGTTCATTTAATATATGTTATAACAGTCGATTATAAATGCTCTTCTCGATCTTATGTTTCTTGGTATGATGTCTTGCCGACTTTATATAAATTGTATTGTATTGTATTGTATTGTATTGTATTGTATTGTATTGTATTGTATTGTATTGTATTGTATCAGGCAAATAAAGCATTATATTCCTCTCCACGCTGAAAAAAATGACTAATAAATTTTCGAGCAAGTCAGAAACCATTAATTCTATTTTTCTAACTGAAGAGATGATTCATATCACAAAGGATATGCTGCACATAATACTCGTAGAGAGGAGCGCTGCAGTATAGATAGATAGATAGATAGCATTTAAAGCGACTTTTCATCGTGTTCGAGAAATGAATGATTTGTAATACTGGATGTTTGCTTACTAATGACATACATATTATTTTATGTACGAAAGGGGTCAAACTACTGAAATTATTATGCTGGAGTTGTACAAATATTTTAGAACAGGTTCTTATATATCACCATTTACTCAGAGCTTGAAATTTTTTTGAAAAATAGAAAACCGTTTTAAGATATTTGCCTAGCTAAAAAATTTCAGCTCAGAGATGTTTATATGTTATTACGGATCTCTGGACGCGACCATCAGAAAATAAAAACAGCGTCAGTTAATTATTAGTTATGTTAGCCAGAACTAGTAGAACCCTTGGTGTTAACATTGTTTTTGTTAGTTGAAATTCTTTCTGGTAGTTTTTTTTTTTTAAATAAGTGACACAGTCAGAATCAAGGGAGGTTACTCTTTTTACAGCATCGGCGACGGAAACTGGTAGGAAAAAACTGCATTAAAATGACGGAAGAAGATGACAAGGGTTATCGTTGGGAAACAGAATATGAAAAGACATGGTAGTTTTATTTTCTCGCTAAATCTTAACAGTTTTTGACATTCGGAGTAAAATTTGTCAAAGATATGTAACATGACCCATTTCGGATAGTAATGTTCTCCGGTTAATACAGAGACTGAGAATATAGGGGAGTCATGTATTTATGATATTGACGTATTCGTTTGACTACACAGAATGCAGTCGATTTTATAAATACATGCTTCCCCTAAATAGACTTTAGTCAATCATGTCAATGGAGTGAAAGTAGTGTTCTGTATTGAAGTGTCTAGCCATCCGGTAACTGGATGCCTAGCATGTGTTCTAGCCGTCCGGTTTACCGGACACCTAGAAAATCCTCGGGAGATTTTACTGTACTGTGTTTATTGTACTATGTTACCATTGCATGAGGAGAGAAAAAAAAGAGAAAAATATAGCAATGGATGAAAAGGGGCATAATTTCATTAAAACAAAAGCAGAGTTATGAGACCTACTGGTACTGATGATAGTGTTATTTCTAGAGCGACGCAGCGGGGCGCCCCGCCCTGCCCTTTTTTACTGCCGCCACGCTGCCCGTAAAATGTGCCCTGTTGCAGCGATTTTTTTCCTTCTTTAATAGGGTCCGTAAAACGGACCCTTTCCCAATTGAAAATAATGACCATTTTTCCCAATTTCAGACCAAATTATTCCCAAAAATGACCTACAAACATTTTTGAAACGGCTGCTGTCCCGACATCGTGAAATTCGCCGATTATAGAAAATATGTTCCGAATTTTAATCGAGTGTTTGCTAATTTTGACCAAAGGGCAAATACGCGATAAAAATTCAGAACATGTTCTCTGTCATCACAAGCGTGAATTTAATCAATCGCACCATGTATTGTTTTCGGTAATCGGTTTCCACGATCTTTTTCTGTAGAACCAGTGACAAACTGTGCGAACAATGAGTCACAACAGCAAATATAATGTTCAAAGGCTAACAAAATCCAAGCTTGCTGGCTGCAAAAGCCTTGTGGAACTCAGACTCTCACGGGCATCTTCACAGCCTGTTCTGACTGAGGAAACGTCCGTTGAATCGTCGACACCGGTGTCGTTTTCATGTCAGAGTCAGGAGAACTCTTGTGTAACTCCGGTTGAATTTGTGCCAGAGTGTGTGCCTTTAGAACAACCATTGTTATCTCAGAGTCAGGCCACTGTATCATGTTGTGATGATCAGAACACTAGCTCTAGTGTAACTCAATTAGATCCAGGAAAGGGATTATTGTAATTTTGTATGTTACACAAAATTCCCAATTAGGATGAAAACGACGCTATTTTTCCCAAATCGTCCGGACGCCGACGCTTTCCCAAAATGGCAAAAAAAATCGCTGTGTTGCCTTTGATCTTATGCTAAATCCCGCCAAATTCCCTGTTGACATGCCTCGACGATTTTTTGATCAGCAAATTACGTCACGGCGAGTGCACACAGGTAATGAGAATCAATGAAGTGTTAAAACAAATTGATAAAGAGTATGGATCCTGTGAAATGTCAAAAAAGCGTGCGTAAGCGGCCAGCTGATTACCGAGCACGTGAAAAGTGCCCTAGATTTCTTTGGGCAAAATTTAAATTAGACCGTCGTTTAGTATAACAAGTATATATCTATGCAGTTTGATTCTACTGTAATTTAAACTAGAAAATGCACACATTTTAATGATTATCGAAAGTAAAAGAAAGTTTAGAATGTCCGTTCACGAGTCTTATTACTCCCGATGTCGTATGCAATTTTTCCATATTTCCTTCAAAAACGCTGACAGTCGGTGTATTTTTTATGATGAGAAACATCAAAATATGTGGAACTATCTCTGGTTTACCCAAGTGGGTCATTTAAACTAAGTAAAAACTACTTTCAGACAACATTCCGAAAGTGTACCAGTATCCGGATAGTATATTTTGGATATGCGATTTAGTAAACTTTAACCTTACTGTAATGGCACTTTTCTGTTAATGAAATATTGATGAAAGACCTGATAAATACATTAGGACTTTTGATAATTATCAGTTTACAATATGACCTGAAACAGGCCTACAACTATGTTGTTTACAACATGATCTTGGTTTCAAGATTAAGCTTATATTAAGGCCCTCCAATATTTCACATTCATATGAATAAGTTGACATTCTTGGTGACATTTTTAAGAGAAAGGCTTGAATGGTTTAACCTAAACTATAAAGTAAGTAAAAAGCCTTTGTAAACTTTGTTACTAGTTTTGGGAAGATTTAGCACTTTATTCTGTGACATTTCTTTTAAGTGTGCAATAAAGATAAATGGAATACATACATGTATTAACTATAGACATCTAGAAATGCAACTACTGCTATGGTAACTTTCACATCTAAAAGGGCACCCTGCCCCTTTCGGACAGCAACCTGCCCCTTTTTGGCAGCACCCTGCCCTTTTTGAGCTCTAGAAATAACACTAGATGATAAACCCGGACAGATGATAAAGTTGACCACCTTGGAATTATTCGATTGCAATCAATTATTTATTTCATTGAACAGACCATCTAATAGCAACCACTAACAACACGAAAGTTCTGGTGTAAACAAAAACAAAATTGGTAAATATCCTGTATAAATAAATGACTTACATTTATCTGTATAACAAATATTTATCCAAAATTACTGGGGAAGAGGGTGTTTTTTTACGCATGCTCACTGTCAACACATAAAGGCCTGACATTGGGTCACTTTTCATTATCTGATCCGGAATGACTGTTGCAGCATTTTTGGGAAAATTTCAATATAATACTATGAGGAAAATTTTGTAAATGATAAAGTGGTCGAATTTATCATCAGTCAACGTTCGTACAGTCACCATTTTAAATTCCCCTTTTAGGGCCTCACTACCTGTGAGTTTGCTTACTAAATATAAATTTGAATTACGTAATGTTTTCAGCAAATGTTAAGCTTTAGTTTGATACCAACCATTGATAACAATTTGCAGAAATAATAAATTTACAGATAAAAAACCTCATTTTCTGTTCGGGTTTATCATCAGTACCAGTACTGGTTTCCCAGTAGTTTCCGGACCCAAGTAGTTTTCCGGACCTTTTACATATCTTGCTGTATAGACTTTTGCCGTCGTTAAGCATCTGGGTAACAATATCATATCATCTAGACATTTGTTGCCTTTACATAGCAGCGAAAACTCAGCATTACCTAACTTATTTATTATTTGAATATCTTGGTTGTTTTAACTCACTTCAATGTAATGTTTACATAAGAGATTGTCAACTACAGGGGAATTCCAGTTATAGTGCGCATGCGCAGAAATTGGGGCCCCTTGAGGGTAAACATCAATTAATTGATGCTCCCATTTACAGACGATACAGTAAAAACATTCCGATAGTAATAGAATAAAACGAAAGTCAGAAAAAATCGACCTATTCTCTATACTACAGCATTAAATTATAGATTAAAAATAGGAACCAAAATAGACAGGGATTTGCCAACGATACTGTCTATCAATCAAATCTTTAGCAGCAGTGTCCATGCCCGAGTTGTTAGGGCGTTAGACTACCAATTTTGAGACCGGTCTTGTTCTTTTTTTTTTAAAGTTGTTAATTATATTAAAGATTCTTATATTACCAGTCCGCTAAATACGCTCTGTCATTTTAGTGTGACGTTACAAACGTCAGTCAAATGTAATTAGACATAACTGTAATGCGCATTTTATAAGTCTAGCATCTGTTAAATTCTTGACATTTACTTTTCAGTCATCATCAGGCCTTAGAATAAATAACGAAATCGGAAATTTTTGCTTTTACAGAAAGGTTACACCTTTTACAATGAAAGGTCCGGAAAACTGCTCGGACTAATTGAGATATTAATGGAATTAATTGCCCCATTTGAGGCCTCATCTACATTTGTGTTATGAACACAAGTGTAATACGAATTCTGCATGGTGTTAACGAAGAACCAAGCTTTCTTCTGTGAACATTTTATGTCTCTACTATGTTTTGTTTGAAAGTTACTGGCAAAAAATAGTGATTTCGGTCCTGAAACTACTGGGAAACCAGTACATCATTGTTTTGGTATTACCATGGCAAAAAAGTATGTGAAGTTTTGTTAAGTTGTGATGTGTATTTAAAATTGGTAAAATTGAGCAGGGGGTAGTTGTTAGGAAATATTTTGTCTTTATTCATTTACAGTGTACATCCAGTTATGGTACTGATTTATAATGAAAATTGGCATTTTCTTTTCATTTCATATTCTCCGCATGTGGCTTCAGGTTATTGTTTCTGTTACAGCAGAAGGATGCCACAATAGTGTATGAGAATGTGTAATAATACAGAAGTAGCCAGTTGTCGTTATGGGTCAGCTACCTTAAGCATAAAGTTTTAATTGTTGAGTTATTTTTTGTTATTTACAGGGAAGCATTGCAGGAGGATGATGAAGGTTCTCTACAGCCAAGCATTAATGACATGTTGCACAAAGCTAAAAGAAGAAAATTGCTTGAAAAAATCACAAATGTTAGGCTGGGAATGGTAAGGATGAATACCAAAATATGTCGGGAAGCAAGGTTGAGGACTTTTATACATGTCTGCAACATTTTGCCTGAGACTTTCTCAATTGATCATAGGTATAAATATGAACATGGGAGGGGGAGGGACAGGCACTTAAGCTTTGCAAGAGGAAGCATTTATTTGGCGTTTTCCCAGATTTTGGTCAAAAGGTTGTAAATTAAGAAAAAGCAAAGTACACTCAAACTTGCTTTAACATGCATTAAGATCCTTTTAGTGTTGTTAAAGACCAGATATGAGCCGCGCCATGAGAAAATCAACATAGTGGCTTTGCGACCAGCATGGATCCAGACCAGCCTGCGCATCCGCGCAGTCTGGTCAGGATCCATGCTGTTTGCTAACAGTTTCTCTAATTGCAGTAGGCTTTGAAAGCGAACAGCATGGATCCTGACCAGACTGCACGGATGCGCAGGCTGGTCTGGATTCATGCTGGTCGCAAACCCACTATGTTGGTTTTCTCATGGCGTGGCTCAATTATGTTAATGCACTGCATTTTGCCCTTCTTTTGGTTTGTTTTGATACCCTGAAATTTGAAATTAATCTGGATGCATGCCTCCTTACTATCTGACAACTTTTGAAATGAGGCTTAAATGTTTTAAAATTTGACACACTGTGAAATAATTTAGCTTCATTGGTATTTTGTAAGGACTATAATTTGTGCATTTCAAAGTTTAAAGATAAAGTAACTATATAAGACTTTTGTTTGTTAGTTAAGATATGATTCCATTGATTGGCACAGCCATGAAACGAACCAAAGTTAGTCCTCCAATGAACACAAATAATTTACCCATTTAACTATTCAGCAAGTTTTGAATGGGGTTTCAATGTCTTAAAATCTGCATAAATCTTGAGATGAATCCCTTTAAAGACTTTACAGATGACTTTTATCAGGTTTTTTTTCAGATTGTGATAATAAGTTGTTCTGCATTCTTTTCAGATGAGGCACATGTTTATCATCATTGACATGTCAGTTTCGATGGATGATCAGGACCTGAAACCAACAAGGCTTGTTTGCTCTTTAAAGGTTTGTTGTTTATGTTAATCTACAAAGGTTTTTTATTTAAGCAGTGATGTTGTCCAGGCCTGTGATTCCTGGGAAGAAAATATCTTGGTATTTGTCAAACCGGAATAAAAGACCTGAGTTAGAATAAACAAGGACAAATCAAGTTTTTTAGTCCAGGTAAACTTTGGAGAACACTGAGTTTTTGTTCCTTAATTAACTAAGGAAAGTTGTATAAATTTATGATCAGTTTTATGAAAAAGAAAACTGTATCTCTCTCTAAACAGAATCGGACATTTAAAGCAAGTGATAAACTTTCATGAAATGTTGATTTTTATTTTCTTTTAGTTATTGGAACATTTTATAGAAGAATATTTTGACCAGAACCCTATAAGCCAGCTTGGTATTATAGTGACAAAGAACAAAAGGGCCGAAAAAGTTACTGAACTTGGAGGTATGGTTCCCTTTTGTTATAAAGATACAGAACCTTGCTGCATACGGTTTTCCTTTGTATGTATACTTGAACTTATTTAAACTTCAACGGTACCAGACATATCAGCAGGTATTTTGCTACCCATTGGCTGGAACTATTACATGTTCAGTTTTAATCTTTTGTTTCCAATCCACATAAAGTAAAGATGACATAGGAACTATTTTTTAGCTCACCTGAGCAATGTGAGTTTTTTTGATCCTTCGATGTCCGGCATCTGTCGTCTGTCAACATTTAGCTTGTGTATGCAATAGAGGCTGTATTTTTCAACTGATCTTCATGAAATTTGGTCCTAATGATTACCTTGATGATATCTAGGCCAAGTTCGAAAATGGGTCATCTGGGGTCAAAAACTAGGTCACTAGGTCAAATCAAAGAAAAACCTTGTGTATGCGATAGAGGCTGTATTTTTCAATTAATCTTCATGAATTTTAGTCAGAAAGATTACCTTGATGTTATCTAGGCGGAGTTTGAAAAGGGGTCATCTAGGGTCAAAAACTAGGTCACTAGGTCAAATCAAAGAAAAACCTTGTGTATGCGATAGAGGCTGTATTTTTCAATTAATCTTCATGAATTTTGGTCAGAATAATTAAAAAACCTTGTGTATGCGATCGAGGCTGTATTTTTCAATTAATCTTCATGAATTTTGGTCAGAATGATTACCTTGATGATATCTAGGCGGATTTCGAAAAGGGGTCATCTGGGGTCAAAAACTAGGTCACTAGATCAAATCAAAGAAAAAACTTGTGTATGTGATTGAGGCTGTATTTTTCAATTAATCTTCATGAAATTTGGTCAGAATGATAGCCTTGATGAAATCTCAGTCGAGTTTGAATATGGGTCATCTGGGGTCAAAAAGTAGGTCACTAGGTCAAATCAAAGAAAATACTTATTTATGCTCAAGATTTTTTGCTCCAATGATAATTGGTCAGAATATATTTTTCCATGAAATCACTAGGTCAAAAATGTTTACACTGTTATGGTGTGTTATGGTGTGTTTCTCAGGTGAGCAACCTAGGGCCATCTTGGCCCTCTTGTTTCTGTTCATTATAAAACATTTTACTTGCCGGTGTCAGTTTTATCTGGTCGTATGACCACTGCATCAGATATGAACAATTTTGTAAGACTGGTTTCATTATTTTCAACATAATACACTGTACATACCTAGTATTATTTCTAAAGCGATGCAGCTAGCACCCGTCCTTGCCCTTTCCAAATGTTATCATGCTGCCCTAAAAATGTGCATGTCTGCCTTTGATGTGCTGTTAAATCTAACTCCTTTACCTGTCATATCTTAAAAAATTGAATGTCATCATTTTGTGTTTCCTGTGCATTAGGCAATCCAAGACGTCATATAACAGCTCTTCAGAAATTAAAGGAGAGAACCTGTCAGGGAGAGCCATCATTACAGAACTCACTTGAACTGGCTATGCAAACTCTCAGGTACACTTTGTTAACCAGTACTTAGAGAAATTTTGTTCATTACAAGGATATGTCTTATTGATTGAAAATCATTTTCCTGTACATGTATCTTTAGAATATCCAGACATAACAGTTTAATATCAGCTGAACTTAGCCTGACTTGTAGGCTTACTGGCCATTGAACTGTTATCTGGACTGTTCTACGCAAGGGCGTAGGAGCTGGGGCGGCAGGGGCGGCACCCGCCACCCCAATATTTCAAAGAGCGGCGAAGTGCCGAACTCGTAAATTTTTGAAAAGGCTAGAAAATAAAATTGAAAATAAATACAGCGGTCTTCCATTTCTCATGAAGTACATCGGCGACTGGTGTGTACACAGAATCTTGTCATATTGCTGACACCTTGCTAGATCACCTTGGTGACAGGGTATTGTACAAAATCGATAATCCGCAATGACCTAGGACGTTGTATTTTCATGCCCCGCAGACTCGGATTATAGGCAATACATTAATTTAATTAATCATAATGATGAAATTGAACGTAAAAAATATAGAAAAATCCTCATAGACTTTACAGATCTAGTTAAATTAACAAGTATTACAGCTTCTACATCAAAATATAAAAGGCCAATCAGCCTCGCAATTTTGCATTTCCAAATCGATCATTTGGTAAAAAGAACCCTGAACTCCGTTCATTCAACCCTTAATGATTCAAAGAATACAGTGAATTGCGTTTTACCTTTATAATGCCATTTAATGACTAAAATGCCATAAGGATTGGATAACCCCTTTATGTCAGGGTCTTGTGCTCGATCCCCTACTTAGGACATTACTGGTTTTACCCTGGCAAGACATTGTCTTATCTAACATTGTATCGCCATTACAGTGTTTAAACATAGTAAACTGTAAGTAGGGATGAAAACTCGGAAAAAAACCAGTATTTTCAACAGATACTGAGCAGTCCAAAAGTCGCCAGATTGCACCATATACTCTTAGTCTAGCTATCTAGCCCCGGATCCCGTTCATTAGGAGGGGAACACCCCCAAACTCACCTCTGCCGCCCCAATGCTCAAATCGTCCCTACGCCCCTGCTATGCAGTTATATATAAGTTTATTTATAGTTGCCACTATATTTGCTCCTTTGGGCAACTCAGCCTGAAGTTAATCATTTTAGGGTTTGGAGAATATTGCAAGAAGCTTCCTATGATTCAGTAACAATGCAGGGTTTAAAGCACTCTACACGGAACCTCGCTTTACAGTCACATCTGAAAGACTGTTAGTATTTTTATTTGGAGAGTGCAGCAGGAGTTGAACCCATGACCTTCCACTTCTGAAATCAGTGTACAAACCTTTTAGTGGTGGCACTAGATTCTTTCCTGTGCATTTCAAGACAGTATCTTCCTTTTGAATTTCGAAAATTTGAAATTGCCCAGAGTTTTATGAGAAGAGATTAATACAGAATTTCAAGCAAAATGTACAGAAGATCAGTATGCTGCTTTTTACAAAACTTTCTGCACATTGTTTGTAGACATATGCCAAGTCATGCAAGTAGAGAAGTACTAGTGTTGTTTGGAAGTTTAACAACATGCGATCCTGGAGATATTCTGGAGACTTTGAAGGTTAGTGCAATATTCTTTCAGTGTATATTCATATATACATGGAATGTGTGTTTGTCAAGTTTATTAAACCAATTTATTACATGATTCCTTAATATATTAACAGCCAGTGCATAGTTTCTATTATTGACCAGGCTTGGCCAAATAATAGAGTGGAAAAAATCTTTTGGCTTGTAATAATACACTTATTGACTGACTTGCAGCCCATACAGTCCAAAACTATTAGCCCTTGGTCCTTCAGACCGCAGGCAAACAATTGTGAATATTGACTGCCAAGTTGTTTATAGAAAGTATACTGTTATATTGCAGTAGGGTTTAAATAAGTAATTTGATAATATACCATACAATATAATGCAATAAGTGCAAGAAAAGTAATATCCCCAATTCCTGTATCTTCGTGCCTTCCTATATCTTCGTGCCTCGGTCATTTACATGGCTGCTAGTTCATGCAAAAGTTCTGACGTCACTAAATTGTGTTTACAAAATAAGGACATGGTATTTCGTAAACAAAGAAGGCAAAATGCATAAAAAACATGTAATTTGCCTTTAATCCACATTAATTAAATATCTATCATTAAAAATGTGTAGCTGCTTACAAAGAAACCAAGTACAATGCAATTATTTTTAAAATATCCAAATTTTCATTTCCAAAACTTCTGAAAGTTTCATTCCAAGGTCATTGCCAATTCTCCTAACCTAATTTCATCGAAGGGGAAAATTTCCATGCTTGAATGACATAAGCGACCCAAATAACACAAGTGGCACGATGATATAGGAAAATGGCAGCCGTGACTTAGGTTACACACATGGAGGAAACATCTTGAGATTTCACAATGACTGTTTAGGATATCCAAACAAAAAAGTTTGCATGATAAAGATAAAAGGCTTATCTTCAATATCATATATACAGTTTTGAATGTATTTTGCCTAATTTTGGGATTTAAATGGGGGAATAAGTAGGGGGCACGAAGATACAAGAAAAGGGCATATTGACCAAAGCTAGTAAGTCAATAACTAGTTTGAATGGTTATTTTTTTAGCTCACCTGAGCCAAAGGCTCATGGTGAGTTATTGTGACCGCTCAATGTCCGTCGTGAGTCGTCCGGCGTCCACCCGTCAACATTTCCTAAAAAAATCTTCTTCTTGAAAACCACAGGGCAGAATTACACCAAACTTCACAGGAGTGATCCTTGGGTGGCCCCCTTTCAAAATTGTTCAAAGAATTGAATTCCATGCAGAACTCTGGTTGCCATGGCAACCGAAAGGAAAAACTTTAAAAATCTTCTTGTTCAAAACTACAGGGCCTAGGGCTTTGATATCTGGTTTGTAGCATCACCTAGTGGTCCTCTACCAAAATTGTTTAAATTATCCCCCTAGGGTCAAATATGGCCCCACCCCGGGGGTCACATGGTTCATATAGACTTATATAGGGAAAACTTTGAAAATCTTCTTGTACAAAACCACATGGCCTAGGGCTTTGATATTTGGTATGTAGCATCATCTAGTGGTCCTCTACCAAAATTATTCAAATAATCCCCCTACGGTCAAATATGGCCCCGCCCCGGGGGTCACATGGTTTATATAGAGTTATATAGGGAAAACTTTGAAAATCTTCTTGTACAAAACCACATGGCCTAGGGCTTTGATATTTGGTGTGTTGCATCATCTAGTGGTCCTCTACCAAGATTGTTCAAATTTTCCCCCTAGGGTCAAATATGGCCCCGCCCCGGGGGTCACATGGTTTATATAGAGTTATATAGGGAAAACTTTGAAAATCTTCTTGTACAAAACCACATGGCCTAGGACTTTGATATTTGGTATGAAGCATCATCTAGTGATCCTCTACCAAGATTGTTCAAATTATCCCCCTAGGGTCAAATATGGCCCCGCCCTGGGGTCACAAGTTTTACATAGACTTATATAGGAAAAAAAGTTTAAAAATCTTCTTGTCTGAAACCACAACCCTTAGACCATTGATATTTGGTTTGTAGCATTGTCTTATGGTCTTCAACCAAAATTGTTCAAATTGTACCCCTGGGGGTCCCAAGTTTTATATAGACTTACATAGGAAAAATCTTTAAAAACCTTCTTGTCAGAAACCATACCACCTAGGCTTTTGATATTTGGTATGATGCATTGTCTAGTAGTCCTCTACCAAAATTGTTCAAATTATGCCCCTGGGGTTAAAAGAGGCCCAGCCCTGGGGTCACTTAGTTATTATGTGAGTTATATAGGAAAAATACTTTAAAAATCATCTGATCCTATTTCCAAGACTATTTAATTATAATTACTTGATGACCCCAAGTAATATGATGTCACTTGATTGTGACCTTGACCTGCTGACCTACTTTCTTGTTTTTTAAGACACAGCCTTGAAATATTGATGACTTACACAGTTTTGCACACAAATCGTAAAACTGAATTTCATTGACCATGAATGTGACCTACTGACTTTCTTAATATTTTATCATCAGTTTGACATTTGAAACATGTAGCTCATATTACTCAGGTGAGCGATCCAGGGTCATCATGACCCTCTTGTTAGTAGTTTGGCAATATCATATTTTTATGTGTGCTGTTTTCCAATACCAAACAGAACAATAGCATGTACTATTTTGTGCAGTGAGGTGTCATTCAGGTGAATTAGTATTAATTTATTCTTACCTTATGCTATATTCTTAATACATGTATTAGTATTTGATATTTTATGCATTAGACATGAACAAGACATATATATCTTGACTGCTATGACACAATATATATTCTTACTCTGGTGTTAATGAGTATTTTTGTACTGTAGATAGAAAACTTTTACAGTAGAATTTGTAATATACATGTATTCATAAAACCTTGAAAAATGAATATTTTCAAAGAATGTTTTACTTAATGCAATCGTCACTTTTATATTTTCAGTTGCTAAAAGAGACACATATAAGATGTTCAATGATTGGCCTGGCGGCTGAGGTCAGAATCTGTAAGAAGCTGTGTTCAGATACAAATGGTATGATATGTATAAGGCTTTGCTAGAATCTATATAAATTTCTTTGTTTGGTAACTTATTTATTGTTGCCTCTGGTAACCCATATGAGGAACTCCTCAAGAAGGCTGTTAGTAATATTAGTTGGGCTTGAACTCACAACTTCAAGATTCAGAGTCAACTGTTACCACTGAACCACTGCATCTGCTCTTTCTATGTAAAGACTTTGGTCTAAGCTCATTAAACTGTAAGTTTTGAGACCAGTCACAGAATGCAGCCTTGTCATTGGTCAATTTCAAATTTGTGTTTGGAAACAACCAATCATTTGCTTAAAGTTTTGAGACTGGCCTCCAAACTCACTTTTATAAGATTCAGTCCAGTCCTTGTTTATTTAAAAGATGAAAAAAGTCTCTTACAAAAATTTAACATTCACGGGATCCGGTTATTTCTATGAATGAGACATTCCTTTTTAGCTCAACTATTCATAAAATAGTAGAGCTATTGGACTCGCCCATGCGTCGACGTCCGCATTGGGGTCCGCGTCCCGATTTGGTTAAGTTTTTGTATGTAAGCTGGTATCTCAGCAACCACTTGCGGGAATGGATTGAAACTTCACACACTTATTCACTGTGATAAGCTGACTTACATTGCACAGGTTCCATAACTCTATTTTGCTTTTTTACAAAATTATGCCCCTTTTTTGACTTAGAAATTTTTGGTTAAGGTTTTGTGAGTAAGCTGGTATCTCAGTAACCACTTGTTGGAATGGATTGAAACTTCACACACTTAATTACTGTGATAAACTGACTTACATTGCACAGGTTCCATAACTCTATTTTGCTTTTTTACAAAATTATGCCCCTTTTTTCGACTTAGAAATTTTGGGTTAAGGTTTTGTATGGAAGCTGGTATCTCAGTACTCACTAATGGGAATGCATTGAAACTTCACACACTTGTTCACTGTCATGATATGACATGCAGTGTAAAGGGTCAGTAACTGAACTTTGCATTTTACAAAATTATGCCCCTTTTTCAACTTAGGAGTTTTTGGTTAAATTCTTAAATGTAAGCTGGTATCTCAGTACCCACTAATGGGAATGGATTGAAACTAAACACACTTGTCCACTGTCATGAGCTGATAAGCACTATGCAGTTTCCATAACCCTATTTTGCTTTTTTACTAAATTGTGCCCCTTTTTCGACTTCGTATTCATTCAATCGACAAGGCAGTTGAATAGTCGAGCGTTGCTGTCCTCCGACAGCTCTTGTTTATGGTTATAAAGTCAGAATAAAGAAACATAACTGCTAGAAGTTGGAGTCAAAACAAAAACTACAGAATTGGTGTGTAAATTGTGCTGAAATTATCATATTGATGCTTTTTGCAAATTCAGTTTTATATTGGGTTTATTTTAATATTGTTTTGTGGTATATTTTGTAGGTAAATACACTGTGATATTAGATGAAAGTCATTTTAAAGATCTGTTAAATCAACATACAAGTCCTCCGCCAGCCATGGTGAGATACATTTATTCATACATAAAATTACAAAAATAGGCAGGGGCATTCTTTGCTTATGAACAGTGTTAATTGAAGTGGAATTATGCACATTTTTCAAGTAAAAATCTAGCTGAAATTGATGTGTGTGTAAAATAAAAAGTGTGGAGGAAATTATAGGTTTTAACCCAATATACCAAACTTTTCCTGTTACCAGTATGAAATGGTAAGTTTCCAAATATGACTTTTCTCATTTTGTTTAAGAAAAGTCAAACTGCATGCAGGATTTGCTTCCCTTTAACTTCAGAAATCTCTATTTATAAGTAAGGGAGATCACTGCATAGAAGATTGCAGAAAAGAACTATTATTTTATTAGTCTGATTTCTTTCTTGCTGAAGCATCACTTCGAATACTTATGCAGCATTATCATTAATTTAACACATTTAAATGCTTAGCAACAGAAAATTGCTTTTATAAAACTTTCACCAAAAACACACTATGTGCAGTTAGATGTGCATAATGCCACTTTAATGTATCTATATTTTTCATACATGAATTAAACTGTTTTAATTTTAAGTCATTCTTTCCTGCTTGAATGCCAGCATTTTGGTTTCTGTCTGCCTCGAAAATGTTAAAGGGGCACACCTCCAGATTTCTAGAGAAAATGCCTCTATTTGTTGGAATGTCGAAACTAAGTAATTCTATGAGACCCATGCCTTATTTATAATCACATTAAGTAAGTAAAATATGTAGTAAACTAACAAAAGCGTGTGTCACATTGAGTTAGTATTTCCTGTAATACAGTATTAATTTAGCCATATTTTATTATCATGTTCGTCATATAGTCACATTGTTTTATTATTTTAAATACTTTGAAATTATTATGTCTCCCCATGTCTGTCCCTCTGTCCGCATTAAGCTTGTCCGGCTTTCACAGGTCAAACTGCTGGTCGGATTTCGATGAAACTTCACAGGAGTGATCAGTACCAAGCCTAGTTGAGCATATCTTCGGCACATTCCACTTTGCTGCACAAAATGGCCGCAAGAGCTTAAAATAGAAAAATCTTGTCCAGCTTTCACAGGTCAAACTGCTGGCCAGATTTCGATGAAACTTCACAGGAGTGATCAGTACCAAGCCTAGTTGTGCATATCACTGACACATTCTGCTTCGCTGCACAAAATGGCCACCAGAGCTAAAGATAGAAAAAATCTTGTCCGGCTTTCACAGGTCAAATTGCTGGCTGGATTTCGACGAAACTTCACAGGAGTGATCAGTACCAAGCCTAGTTGTGCATATCTCTGGCATGTTCCGCTTCGATGCACAAAATAGCCACCAGAGCTAAAAATAGAAAAATCTTGTCCGCTTTCACAGGTCAAACTGCTGGACAGATTTTGACGAAACTTCACAGGAGTGATCAGAACCAAGCCTAGTTGTGCATATCACCAACACGTTCTGCTTCACTGCACAAAATGGCCACCAGAGCTAAAGGTATACATAGCGGGGAGACATATGTTTTTGTAACAAAAACACCTTCTAGTTAATTTTTGTTGGGGACTAATTTTTGTGGATTTTATGGTTGTCAATCCACAAAATGAAATGGAAACAAACAGGTAAAATTCCAATTCATTTTATGTTCAAAGGCCGAAGTATAAGAATTTTTATCCCCACAAAATAGCCCTTCTTGCAAAAATCACGGAATTTTGTGCCCAGAAAATTAAATTATTTCACAGTATCAACATTGTTTTATGATCCTAAATACGCCACAGATGTTTTCGTATGTTTTCAAAATTATGATATTCTTGCGTTGATCTGGAGGCAAGTGCCTTTAAAGCCACAGTATAAAAAGCACAAGCTCTTACTAGACAGCTTACAAAGACAGTCAGCTGTATTATAACTTTTGATAATGTCAAGATTACAGCTTACCTATAGTCATATTTTTTCAGATGAATACAGAATCCTCCCTGATCAGAATGGGATTTCCACATCACCATCTAGGTGGAGACAGATCTGGTGATAAACCATCTATGTGTATGTGGTAAGTTGTTTAGTTGAATAGACTGGAATGAATTATGGACATTCAGATGAACGCAGAATTTCCTTTAGTCAGATTGGATTTTCTGTATCCTCATTTCTGGTGATAAACCAGTGATGTTTATATGGTAGTTTAACATATTTCCTTTGGTTGAACATAATATAAATTACATTATTTTACCCTCCTGATAATAGTCCTCTCCATATTCTATCAGGACCGGGTGGTTAAGGCTGCTAACTTCAATTTGCTTGCCTTCATTATTCTGGGGTGTAGAAATTCTTTCATTTGAGGAAGTTGTCCAGCTGGCTTATGGAAGGTCAGTGTCCTTCCAAGGTGCCCACTTGTGTCAGAAATAATGGCTGGATTGGCACCTGGGGTCTTCATCCATGGTCTGAAGCTGGAAAGTTGCCATATGATCTATAATTATGTTGATGTGATGTTAAACCCAATAAAAACAAAAAGATACCACATTATTAGCTCGACTATTCAAAAGATGGTGAGAGCTATTCTGCTCACCCAAGTGTCAGCATTACCATTGCCGTTGGTGTTGTCACACCTTGGTTAAAGTTTTGCACACAACTTCATATATCAGTGACCATTGCATGTATAAGAATGAAACACAAGGCTTCCTAGTCATCAGACCCAATGTAGATAACTCTTGGTTGAATTTAATACAAATGATGGCCCTTTTTCTAGTTATTTGGTTCACGTTTTGTGTACAACTACCTATCAAGTTGTATCTCAGTAATAACTACATAATTATATTGGACTGAAACTTCACACAATGCTTCCCATTCATCAGATGTACTTAAATAACCAAGTTTGATAACTTTTTATTATTTAATGTAAAATATGACACTTTTTCAGCTTAGAAATTTTGGTTGAAATTTTGTGTACAACTGCCTGTCAAGTTGTATCTCAGTAATGTTTGAAACTTCACACAAGATGTCCTTCTCATCAAACCCAAGTTAGATAAATCTTGCTTGATTAGTTAAAATTATGACTCTTAATTGACTTTGAAAATTTGGTTGAAGTTTTGCCTGCAAGTTGTTACAATTGCAATAATAACATTTTTATTTTGTAATAAATTGTAATAAAATAATTCATTTAATAAGCCTTGCCAAGATATAGCCATTTTGCAACTTAGAGGTTGGTAATTAGTTGAGCATTCTGTTTTATGGACAGGTCTTGTTTGATATCAAGTGAGGCCATACATTTGAAGAGGGGTCCGTTCTATTTCTTAACATTAGGTGGAGCAGGTCTGGGTGTTTGGGCAGATCTTACTTTGAAACATTTATAAGCACATAACAATGTAGATCTAACAAAATATTTTCAGAATTTTTCTGTTAATTCTGTTTTTCAGTCATCTTGACAGTAAATCAGTTGAAGGTTTCAGTACAACAGGGTATTTCTGTCCACAGTGTAAGAGTAAATATTGTGAACTACCTGTGGAGTGCAAGGCTTGTGGTATGTATCATTTGGTTTGATTAATGTCATTACATGTATATTTTTGACATTTCATTAAGCAAAGTATCCTTTGACAAGTAGTCAAGAACAAAAACAAAATTTTTCAGGAGTTTCTAAACAGTTTTCTAACCAGACCAGATTTGTTTTCCTAATAAACAGAGAAGACTGAAACAGATATTGTTATGCCCCAGAATCAGTGTTTGCACATTTCATTACCTCTCATGAACAAACTCTATCAAACCGAGTCTGCTGTTATTTTTGGTTGCATTCTTTACTTCCAAGGGATCTTTTTACAGATTTTATTAACTATCACAACAGCAATCTTAAAGTGCCGTGTGGCGGCTGTAAAAGTCTCCCCGTACTTGGATTCAGTGTTGTTATATTTTCTGGTAATATGGGATCATGGAGTCCATTCAACATATGTGTAATAGAGTTCCACTTAAGCCAGTGCTAGGGGGCGTGAGAGGTGTTGCACATTTCATTACCTCTCATGAACAGACTAAATCAAACCGAGTCTGCTGTTATTCTTGGTTGCATTCTTTGCTTTATAAGGATCTTTTTACAGATTTTATTTGTATGTCATAGTTATTACGTCATAGTGTCAAACATTGTAAAAAGAAAACCGGGACACCTGCACTTTACCGGTATGCACGTTCAATAAACATTCCACATTTATTCTTATGGGGGCTACTGCCCCCACACCCCCGTTTTTTCTTTTTTCTTTAATGAATAATTATTGATACAATTTATTTAAATGATTGTAACGAGCACACCCTGCCTTTTACAATCCTAGCAAGAAGTGCGTACAAGTAAAGTGCATTCTAGCCTGAAAACCGCATAAAACAGGCAATATTTTGGTGATGTTGCCAAGGATGTAGATAATAATCCTTGATGTCATATTAGAATCAAAATGATATATCTCGAACAGCGATTTTCTCTTGAATAAGATCATTGTTAGTTGTTGAGATGCTGTTACATTACTTTGGGTCATGCTCGTGGTATAATGCCTTGCATATGAACTCCAAACAATGATCGTATTCAGCGACAAAATCACTGTTTGGGATATTATTATCTCTGAATTAAAAATAATTTGAAGTTCATGTGGAGCATATCTCTTATAATAATAGCTATGACAGGCTGATCAGAGGCTGATAGGCTGTTTGAGGAGTTCATGCATTTAGATTTGGACATGGACATGTTTCTTTGATTTTTCCAGTACTTTAATGTGGAAATTTGGTTCTGCTACTGTTATGATATTGATGTTTTGGAGTTACTTAAATAGTTTCCATAACCACTCACATTAAAATTTATTTTCATGCTAAAACTTGTATTAGTACTTCTTATTTTGCTACATATTATGGGCTCATTACTGTTACACTTATACCAGGATATTTGGCTTGTTCCTGTCTGTATATTAAAGGTGTAACACTGGTACCAGTATATTTACTAGTGATGATAATCGGACAGCATTATGATAATCGATTAATCGGATATAATCGGAAGGCCTTCCGAGCGATTAATCGGAAAATAATCGGACTTTAACACTGAACCTTCTGTTACGTATCAAACATTAGCTCACTTGACTAACTGTATCAGCATATATTTAGCAGGAGTAATATAATTTGTGTGTGAAGTTTTAGCCCTTGTATGCACTATCAATGTGGCTAATTAAAAAGTATCTTTTATTTATTGAGGTAAAATGTGGCATTTTTATATGATTTGCACCCAAACGTTTGTGGGACTATCAGCACTGCCTGAGAAACTGACCATGCTGTCAGACCTAACACACCTCAATAAAAATGCTATTTTTGTCCCTATTTGTACATTTTATTATTGGTTCAAACTTCAATGCCCTCCAATTGTTTATTTCTAATTTTCTATTTATAACTGTTTCTTGTTTATAAAATCACACATTTACAGCTGCATATTAAAAATATCTACAAGCACAATGCTGATTGAAACTATGAAGTAAATCAACCTACATTACGAATGTGGGAGGGGTACCGTTATATGCGGTCTTTTCGGCATCATCGGCAAACAACAGTCCCCATTTTTTAATTTTCTTTCACTGCTGCATCTTCACATATCTTGTAGAATTTAAACTACTTCCACACTGGTGGTATAGGGGAATATAGTTTTGATTGCATTATTATTTTGATCGAATGCAGTATGCTTTACCTCCGTTTTGAAGAGTGAAAAAGAGATGAACCTAAAGAGGAAATACCACCAAAAAGACACTAACTCCCGAATAGGCTTAAAACAAGCATAAGTGTCAAATAATCGATTATGCAAGTTCATAATCGATGTCGGCGATTTCGACTCATTAAATGATCGACAATCGATTGTCGGTGACAATCGGAACATCACTAATATTTACCATGTTCCAATCTGTATCTTACTGGTGTAACACTAGTACATGTACCAGCATAGTTAGCTCTTTCCTGTCTACATATTACAAGTCCCAGCATATTTACCTTGTTCCAGTCCGTATCTTATAACACTAGTACCAGCATAGTTAGCTCTTCCCTGTCTACATGTTACAGGTCTAACACTGGTGTAAGCTATTTATGTCTCCCCCATAGGTGGGGGAGACATATCGTTTTTGCCTTCACTGTCAGTCTGTCCGTCCGTCTGTCCGCATTAAGCTTGTCTGGCTTTCATAGGTCAAACTGCTGGTCAGATTTCGATGAAACTTAACAGGAGTGATCAGTACCAAGCCTAGTTGTGCATATCGCCGGAATGTTCTGCTTTGCTGCACAAAATGGCCGCAAGAGCTTAAAATAGAAAGAGCTTGTCCGGCTTTCACAGGTCAAACTGCTGGCCGGATTTCGACAAAACTTCACAGGAGTGATCAGTACAAAGCCTTGTTGTGCATATTGCCAACATGTTCCCCTTCGCTGCACAAAATAGCCGCCAGAGCTAAAGATAGAAAAATCTTGTCCGGTATGTTGGCTGGATTTTGACGAAACTTCACAGGAGTGATCAGTACTAACCCTAGTTGTGCATGTTGCACAAAATGGCCACCAGAGCTAAACAAAATAGAAAAATCTTGTCCGGCTTTCACAGGTCAAACTGCTGGACAGATTTCATTGAAACTTCACTGGAGTGATCAGAACTAAGCCTGGTTGTACATATCACTGACATGTTACGCTTTGCTGCACAAAATGGCCACCAGAGTTAAAAATAGAAAAATTTTGTCTGGGTTTCACAGGTCAAACTGTTGGACAGATTTCGACGAAACTGCCTTCACCTTCATGTACAGTATTAAATCCGTTAAAACCAACTGCAACTTATGTTTTGACTTTCGCTCTGCATACCAACAAACATGCCCCTCTTCCATCCTTAGAATACATAGTGGGAAGACATATGTTTTTGTGACAAAACCACCTTCTAGTTTTAGCTTGTTCCTGTCCATTTATTGCAGGTCTAACAATGGTGTCAATATATTAAGCTTGTTCCTGTCTGTGTCTTACAGGTCTAACACTGGTATCAGCATGTTTTAGCTCTTTCCAGTGTCTGTATCTTGTTTTAGCTCATTTCTGTCTGTATATTTCAGGTTTAACACTGGTATCAGCTCCGCATCTTGCTCGGTCTTACCATCATCTGTTTCCGCTAGATCAGTCACAAGAAATTCCAGTCACAGACTTTGATCCTGGGCAAAACATGTATATATATTTATTACATTTTATTGATCTCTTTTTAGCTCACCTGTCACAAAGTGACAAGGTGAGCTTTTGTGATCGCGCGGTGTCCATCGTCCGTCGTCCGTCTGTGCGTGCGTGCCTCTGTAAACTTTTGCTTGTGACCACTCTAGAGGTCACATTTTTCATGGGATCTTTATGAAAGTTGGTCAGAATGTTCATCTTGATGATATCTAGGTCAAGTTCGAAACTGGGTCACGTGCCTTTAAAAACTAGGTCAGTAGGTCTAAAAATAGAAAAACCTTGAGACCTCTCTAGAGGCCATATATTTCACAAGATCTTCATGAAAATTGGTCAGAATGTTCACCTTGATGATATCTAGGTCAAGTTCGAAACTGGGTCACGTGCCATCAAAAACTAGGTCAGTAGGTCTAAAAATAGAAAAACCTTGTGACCTCTCTAGAGGCCATATATTTCACAAGATCTTCATAAAAATTGGTCAGAATGTTCACCTTGATGATAACTAGGTCAAGTTCGAAACTGGGTCACATGCCATCAAAAACTAGGTCAGTAGGTCAAATAATAGAAAAAAATTGTGACCTCTCTAAAGGCCAAATTTTTCATGGGATCTGTATGAAAGTTGGTCTGAATGTTCATCTTGATGATATCTAGGTCAAGTTCGAAACTTGGTCACATGCGGTCAAAAACTAGGTCAGTAGGTCTAAAAATAGAAAAACCTTGTAACCTCTCTAGAGGCCATATATTTCATGAGATCTTCACGAAAATTGGTCAGAATGTTCACCTTAATGATATCTAGGTCAAGTTCGAAAGTGGGTCACGTGCCTTCAAAAACTAGGTCAGTAGGTCAAATAATAGAAAAACCTTGTGACCTCTCTAGAGGCCATATTTTTCATTGGATCTGTATGAAAGTTGGTCTGAATGTTCATCTTGATGATGTCTAGGTCAAGTTCGAAAGTGGGTCACATGCCTTCAAAAACTAGGTCAGTAGGTCAAATAATAGAAAAACCTTGCGACCTCTCTAAAGGCCATAATTTTCATGGGATCTGTATGAAAATTGGTCTGAATGTTCATCTTGATGATATCTAGGTCATGTTTGAAACTGGGTCAACTGCGGTCAAAAACTAGGTCGGTAAGTCTAAAATTATTAAAATCTTTTGACCTCTCTAGAGGCCATATTTTTAAATGGATCTTCATGAAAATTGGTCAGAATGTTCACCTTGATGATATCTAGGTCAGTTTCGAAACTGGGTCACATGCGGTCAAAAACTAGGCCAGTAGGTATAAAAATAGAAAAACCTTGTGACCTCTCTAGAGGCCATATTTTTCATGAGATCTTCATGAAAATTAGTGAGAATGTTCACCTTGATGATATCTAGGTAAAGTTCAAAACAGGGTCACGTACCTTCGAAAACTAGGTCAATAGGTCAAATAATAGAAAAACCTTGTGACCTCTCTAGAGACCATATTTTTCAATGGATTTTCATGAAAATTGGTCAGAATTTTTATCTTCTTAATATCTAGGTCAAGTTCAAAACTGGGTCACATGAGCTCAAAAACTAGGTCACTATGTCAAACAAGAGGACCATGATGGTCCTGAATCGCTCACCTATCCCCACATGACCCAGTGTTGAACTGAGTATGATGTCGTTATTTCTATTATTTGACATAGTGACCTAGTTTTTGAGCACATTTGACCTAGATATCATCAAAATAAAAAATTCTAACCAATTTTCAACAAGATCCATTGAAAATATGAGCTCTAGAGAGGTCACAAGGTTTTTCTATTATTTGACCTAATGACCTAGTTTTTGAAGGCATGTGACCCACTTTTTTACTTGACCTAGATATCATCAAGGTGAACATTCTCACCAATTTTCATGAAGATCTCATGAAAAATATGGCCTCTAGAGAGGTCACAAGGTTTTTCTATTTTTCAACCTACTGACCTAGATTTTGACCGCACATGATCCAGTTTCGAACTTGACCTAGATATCATCAAGCTGAACACTCTCACCAATTTTCATGAAGATCCATTGAGAAATATGGCCTCTAGAGAGGTCACAAGGTTTTTCTATTTTTAGACCTACTGACCTAGTTTATGAAGGCACGTGACCCACTTTTGAACTTGACCTAGATATGACCAAGGTGAACATTCTCACCAATTTTCATGAAGATCTCCTGAAAAATATGGCCTCTGGAGAGGTCACAAGGTTTTTCTATTTTTCAACCTACTGACCTAGTTTTTGACCGCACGTGACCCAGTTATGAACTTGACCTAGATATCATCAAGCTGAACACTCTCACCAATTTTCATGAAGATCCATTGAGAAATATGGCCTCTAGAGACGTCACAAGGTTTTTCTATTTTTAGACCTACTGATCTAGTTTTTGACCGCACATGACCCAGTTTCGAACTTGACCTAGATATCATCAAGATGAACATTCTGATCAATTTTCATGAAGATCTCTTGAAAAATATGGCCTCTAGAGAGGTCACAAGGTTTTTTATTTTTAGATCAACTGACCTAGTTATTGACTGCACGTGATATAGAGGCTGTATTTTTAATTGATCTTTATGAAATTTAGTCAGAATGATTGCCTTGATAAAATCTAGGTTGAGTTTGATTATTGGTCATCTGGGATCCAAAAGTAGGTCACTAGGTCAAATCAAAGAAAAACCTTGTGTATGCAATAGAGGCTGTATTTTTCATTTGATCTTCATGAAAGTGTCAGAATGATTGCCTTGATGAAATCTAGGTAGAATTTGAATATGGGTCATCTGTAGTCAAAAAGTAGGTCACTAGGTTAAATCAAAGAAAAACCTTGTGTATGTGATAGAGGCTGTATTTTTCAACTGATCTTCATGAAATTTTGTCTGAATGATAGCCCTGATAAAATCTAGGTCAAGTTCGAATATGGGTCATCTGGGTTCAAAAACTAGGTCACTAGGTCAAATCAAAGAAAAACCTTGTGTATGCGATAGAGGCTGTATTTTTCAATTGATCTTCGTGAAATTTGGTCAGAATGATAGCCTTGATGAAATCTAGGTCAAGTTTGAATATGGGTCATCTGGGGTCAAAAACTAGGTCACTAGGTCAAATCAAAGAAAATACTTGTTTTTGCTCCCATTTTAATGATAATTGGTCAGAATATTTTTTTCCATGAAATCAGTAGGTCAAACATGTTTACACTGTTATGGTGTATTGTGGTGTGTTTTTCAGGTGAGCGACCTAGGGCCATCTTGGCCCTCTTGTTAGACCTACTGACCTAGTTTTTGACCGCACGTGACCCAGTTTCGAACTTGACATAGATATCATCAAGGTGAACATTCTGACCAATTTTCATGAAGATCCATTGAGAAATATGGCCTCTAGAGAGGTCACAAGGTTTTTCTATTTTTAGACCTACTGACCTAGTTTTTGACCCCACGTGACCCAGTTTCGAACTTGACCTAGATATTACCAAGGTGAACATTCTGACCAATTTTCATGAAGATCTCATGAAAAATATGGCCTCTAGAGAGGTCACAAGGTTTTTTAACCAGGTAAACGAAAACCTGAGTTATTAGATTGGGGTATGTCGTTGGTCGGGCGGGCGGATGGGCGGGCGGCGTCAAACTGGTGTTTCCGGTCAATAACTTGTTTCGGTAAAGGTATTTGAATAAAACTTGGTATGTATGTAGCTTATATCAAGACAAAGGCTGGGATTGATTTTGGGGTTTCTGGGGTCAAGGTCAAGGTCACTGTTACTTAAAATAGAAAAAGGGTTTCCGGTCAATAACTTAACTTAGGAATGAGCTATCATGATGAAACTGGTGTTTAGAAAACTTATATAAAGTTGTAGCTTGGGATTGATTTTGGGGTTTCTGGATCAAGGTCAAGGTCATTGTTACTAAAATAGGGTTAGGGTTAGGGTTGTGCTTTAAAGTGGTGCACTGTGATTCAGTATACTTTTTTATTCTTATGAAAAGTGTTGAAAACCTGGTTTCGTGGCATTGCTGCGTTTCTTGTCTATTTTTAGACCTACTGACCTAGTTTTTGACTGCACGTGACCCAGTTTCGAACTTGACCTAGATATCATCAAGATGAACATTTTGACCAATTTTCATAAAGATCCCATGAAAAATGTGACCTCTAGAGTGGTCACAAGCAAAAGTTTACGCACGGACGCTGCAGGATCACAAAAGCTCACCTTGTCACAAAGTGACAGGTGAGTTAAAAATAGAAAAAACGACGTCATACTCAAAACTGGGTCATGTGGGAAGAGGTGAGCGATTCAGGACCATCATGGTCCTCTTGTTTAATTTAATTTGTGTACAGTTAAGCCAAAATAATTTGTAAAGTTTAAAGGCAGTCTTTATGCAACAGTTGATTTTTGTTATCAGTTTTCTTTCATGAATAATTACTCTCGAAACTTACATGCAAGTTTCTGTTCAAGTTGTTTACCCTTGTCATACTGGTCACAATTGTCGGTAAATAGCTATACATAGCTAATGTTTTTCTTGTTTATATATATGCACCGACTTAGATAAAATTTGTATTTTTTGTATTGTATTGTATTGATTTTGCCTTTGCGACCAGTGCAGATCATGATCAGCCTGCACATCCATGCAGTCTGATCATGACCTGCACTGTTGCCATTCAGTCAGTATTTTTCTGGTATGCACCCCTTTAAACAGTTAATGGTACTGTCCAAATTGAAAGATGGACAAGTTCATTATAGAAATTTAGATTGGTAAGGGTTAAATTCTGCCAATTTTAGATTGAATAAGGTTAATAGTTATCAATGTTATATTTAAACTTCAGATACTGCTTTGCATGTCAGATTCAAATACAGGACCAAACAGTAAGTACTTATAATAATAAATGTTTTTTTTTTCTTTATTTGATTAACGTCAATGAAAATTCAAGTTTTGATAAGGTGTCATTGAATTATCTTTTAATGCTTGGTTTAAATACCAGTAATAGTTGCATCGCTTATGTTTATAAATATAACAAGAGATGTTATTGTATTTCTATTCGTCTCTTCCGATAGTGATTCCCATTTGCACCATACACCATATTTCTGTACTGGATACAATACATTCAATATTAAATGGTTGAAAATTTAGTAACAATTTTCTTTGATTTTTCTTCAAATGTAAGACAATACCATAATGATGATTGATATATATACATCACTCTTAGGATCTCGTAGAGTAATAATAGGAACTAATTACATTTTCAAAACGTTTTGATTTGGTTGTCTCAAAAATAATATTGATGAGGCAATTTCAGCCACATTTATTGTGAATGGATGGTTATAGTATTTCCATGCTGTCTTAGTCAGCCATAATGCACATTTCCATCACTGTGGGGAATCACGTGATCAAAATAATCTCTAAACAAAAGTTATATTTTGAAATAAACTTCCTACCATGATAAGATATAAAATTTATACATAGCCTAACATACGACTAGTGAAAGTTATTATGTAGTTGACAATACTGATAGATATGCTGTAATTACAAACACTAAGGAAAATAAGAAGTGTCAGTTTCTTGAAGTGTTCCAGATAATCAGAAAGTGATTGTGCTTAAATCTATGTAGTTTCAGGATACAACTATGTAGCTATATGATAGGCTATATTTTAGATTTACAGCAAAAGTTGCTTCAGTTTTATCCCATATTATTCATAAATTTATTTTGGTTTAGAGTTTGTAGATCATGTAATTCCCCATAGTGTCCATGTGAATTGTTCCTTCTGCTCACTTGAGCATTACGGGCTTGTAGTGAGATTTTAGGAAAATGGATGTCTGCTGTCTGTTCGTCATTTGTCCACAATTTCTTTAAGGATGGACTCCTTCCAGACCACTATTAAGTCAATTTTAACTGAACAGGAATGTTCCTTGGGTGGTCAGTTCCTTCAAATTTAGGTCATCTATCAGGGTTGGCATAGTCTTATTTAAAAGTGCTTTATTTGATTTTCGTTCTTAATACCAGCAAGTCCTGGAAAGTACATGTACTAACATTTTCTACTGACTCATAAAAATGCTTTAAAAGTCCTTAAATTGAGTGAAGATTTGTAATTTTAATTGACTGCTTGAAGAAACATAGGTGGTAAATTTGGTGACTGTATTTGTATAGTGGTGAAACACATTATTCGTTTTGGGGTCATACTAACAGCAAGACAAAAAACACTGGTTTCTAGCTTGCACATTCTTCACTGCCTGAAGTTGGGTTCCAGCAATTTTCAATCTTCCATTTCTGGTTGTCAATTTGTCTTTTTATTTCGGTAAAGAGTGACATGGTCGAGGAATAATGACATAACACTGTGAAATTTATTTCAAATATTTAACTTATTTTCAGGTGTACCAGTGTCGAAAATGCAAGCGTATATTCTGTATAGACTGTGATATATTTGTGCATGAAACTCTTCACTCATGTCCTGGTTGTGCAAGCTCTCGTAAAACGCAGACTGCAGAAGCTGTCTTCACTTAGTGTGATATATGGAAAATCTTGTTGCGTAAATTCTCTACAAGTTGAAATAGTTCTATAGAAATACAAAAATCTAGATAATGTGGAAAAGTAATTAAGCAAAATAAAAAGAGCAAAAGCAGTATCCTCATAGAATTACAAAAGTCTTAAGGTATGTCGGACGATATGAGTTGTGCAGTCAAACAGAATTGTGCAGCAGCAAGCTTTTAGTGTTCATGATCACTGAAACAGATGTTCCAGTAAGAGAGGGGCGGAGTTACAATGCCATTGTGGGATTCAAATTTCTGTGCAGCTATTGTGTTTTACACTATTAAGCTACACGTAGACACTGTTTTCTCAGGAGAAGGGAATTTGAGTACATAATTGTTTGATCAAAGATGGCATTTGGTATGATTTGTTTATTGAAATACTCGATTAAAGATAACTACAAAATGTACAATATATTGTTTCTTTCTCTTGCTTTGTGGGGGCCTCTGTGGTTGAATGGTTAAGGTCACTGACTTCGAATCACTTGCCCCTCATCGGTGTTGGTTTGAGCCTCACTAGAAGCATTAAATTCTTCATGTGGAGAAGCCATCCAGAAAGGTTGGTGGTTCTACCCAGGTACCCGCCCATGGTGAAATAATGCAGGTAGGGGGCACCTGGAGTTTTCCTCCACCATCAAAGCTGGAATGTTACCTAGATCTATAATTGTATCGGAGTGGGGTTAAACTCATCAAAACAAACAAACCCTTGCTTTGTGCAAATCAGATGTTTAATCTACTTTTGAGTGAAGTACATCAAAATATTAAATCTTATCAGAGCTATTCAGATACATTTTCTTACATTAACAGAAACATTTTAAGTATGAGTGAAATGGAAAGAATATATATTTATGAAATACATAATACTGATGTCTATTTAAGAAACATGCAAATTTTATTTGAGAGCAATTAACAGAAAATGCTGAAAACAAATTAATGTCTTTGCCCAGTAAAAAAGGCCTGAATGGTGCATACAGCAGCATAAATCAAATCACAAAATTTAATAAATGGCATGCTTATTAATAAGTGATAAAATCAGCAGCATTTCAGTCTTTCTAAAGATTATGAACAAAAATGTTGACATGTGAAAAACATTTTTTGCAGATCTCTTTAACCGTGATCAAATCTCTCAAAAGTAAGCACACAGAGCTATATATTTTTTTTTACCAAAAGAAAGGTAATATATTTTTTTTCAGCTGAGAAGTTTCATTAAAAATGAAACATCTACCTTGTAGAATTTTTATATGCCGGAAGGGACATATAACCCCGAATGTTCATCTGTCTCTCTGTTAGCAATTTCTTGTCCGCTCTGTGACTCTGAACCCCTTGAAGGGCTTCAGAAAAAATTGACACAAATGTTTACCGCATAGAGACGATGTGCAGTGTATGTTTTTGGATGGCTGGCTTCAAGGTCAAGGTCACACTAAGGGGTCAAAGGTCAATTGACTTTGTTTCTTGTGCACTCTGTAACTCTTGAACTCCTTTAAGTATATCGCAGAAACTTGACTAAAATGTTTAACACATTGGAACGACATGCAGATCGCATGTTTTGGATAGCTGGCTTCAAGATCAAGGTCACACTTAAGGGTCAAAGGTCATATTACTTCGTTTCGTGTCTGCTCTGTAACTCTAACTGCTTGAAGCATTTTAAAGAAACTTGGCACAAATGTTCATCACAGAGATGACGCGCAGAGTGCATGTTCTGGAGGGCTAGCTTCAAGGTCAAGGTCACACTTAGGGGTCAAAGGTCATATGACTTTGTTTCGTGCATATATTGCTCTGCATTGTTTTTATTCGGCAGACACTTTCAATACTTTTTTATTGAATTACTTCCCTTTATTTTACTATGAATAGCTTATTTTGTAACTTATTTATTATTGGCTGTAGGAAAAATTCAGGACCACTTTTCTGTGGTACAACATGGATGGTACCTTAAATTTTAGGTGCATTTTGACAGATTTGTTCCTGGTAAGGATTTTTCTTTCTGTGGACTAAGAATTTTTATTTTGGATTTTTTTCCCTTTGTTGTTCATGTCCTTTTTGCTTCAACAGTCAAGTTCTTTGAATTTTTTTTATATATGTCCCATCCTCTGATATAACCCTTTGGGAGTATTTTTACGCCACTTGGAAATCTTGTTTCTGTATCCAAAAATGTCATTAAAATTGTGGATTCCCATTATGAAAATGAACAAAATCCAAATTTTTCAGATCAGTCTAGCAAATGTCAAACACACAACCCTATCATTTTTATTTGCCGAATTTTCTAATTACACCTTTATGTTTTGAAAAATAGCGATGTAATCAAATTCTTCACTGTAGAAAAAATTTTGATCTGAACAAGAACTACCTTAGTAAGTACAAGATTATTCCAAGATAATGCAAATACCAAAATATTTTTTTATTAGTAATAATAGTAATTGTTATATTGAATAACTTTATTTAAAGAGGGTAAAATATTCGGCTATATCCAGTGTAACATTATGGTCCTCCAACATTATAATGTAAAAAATCATCCTAAGTATGTAACATGGACAATGAAGTCCAAGACATGAATGACAGTAACATCTTACGAACAAACCAGTCCTTAGTGACATCAACAGTACATGTATGTAGTTATTTAAAATAAAAACATTTTAAAATTTAGGAAATATCAGATTGAAGAAAAAATATGTACAAGTGTTTAAAGAATAAATGTTTCTTGTAATATGCAAAACTCAATTAAACCTTGTCATGCAGGACACCATTAATTTTGCCTTTGTAACCAGTGCAGATTATGATCAGACTGCACATTTATCAGAAGAATTTTAAATTTTTTTTGCACAAATGTCCCCTGCAATGAGTTGATGTGTCGTGCACAAGACCCAGACCCCTAGCCACATTTGGAGATTTTTTTGTGTAACTTTTTCATTCAGTGGTATATATTCAAGTAACTTTACATTAATATTAACCATTACAAGACATTGAGTCATATGCAAAGGTCAAGGTCTCAGGAACCCAAGTAAATTTCTATTTTTGTTTGTGCATGAAATTACCTCCCTTTTATATTTGATATATTGCAAAACATATATTTTTATATCAGTTTTGCCACTATTTGAAAAAAATGAAATTACATTGTATATTTTAAGTAAGATGATTGGTATGAATTAATAAAAATAAAAAAGCTGTCAACAGTAACTATTGTAGACAAGCCCAGGCACAAGTTAACAGCATTACTACAACTCACTAAGTTGATAATGTAGTGCAGTACTGTATCAACAGTAGAATTAACTTTTCTGGTGTGTAATTTAAAACAGGTTATTTTAGTTCCATATAAATGTCATGCATTTTATTTCTTTATGTTATCCTGTCTTTAATGTAGTAAAATGTTTCATTATATTTTTGTTTATATTTCCTCAGCGATTAAAAAATAAAATCACATTTAGTCTTTAAAATACAAATACAGTCAAACTTGTGCTAGCGTCCACCCGTAAATAGCGACCACCTGTCGACAACAACCGGTCTTTGGTCCCCTGTAGAAAAATGCTCATAAAAAGGCCGTGAATAGTGACCGCGACCAGCGACCGGCATTATCGACTCCCAAGAGACATATTTGCCCCCCAATAACGACCAAGCTGGACCGTTACGGGATGAAAATATTTGAAATCCGCCGAATTTTCACGACTTGCATTATAGCAAACATAATAATTACTGCTTGACTGAAAATTTGCAAGTTTGCACCGGTCGAAATTAATACATAGAACATAAAGAAAGCAAGAAGCTTTTTATCAGCATGATAATGGCTAAATGAGAAGTGACCCTTCCCCCCGAATAAAGACCACCTGTGAACAAAGACCACTTTTGCTTGTTCCGAAGAGTGGTCTTTGTTCACAGGTTTGACTGTATTTACATTGGATAGCATTCTTCAATTTAGATTTCCAGACATTTTCACACTTCATAATGTCTTCATGAATTGTATGATACAAAGCTATGACTTGTGTATATTGTTTGTGTATTGTCCTTATACTTAGAATATGTTGTATTGGCATGTAATATGTTTTGTGAAAATTGTCCCTAGGTGGGGGTGTTGAAAACTCCGTTAAAAATTCTTGTTTATCCCGACATGAGCATACTGTACTAGTCATAGAACAGTAACTTCTAGAGGTATATGGAACTTGTGAATATTTGTGAACTATGAGTGTTGTTACCATGGAACTGCTTGAACTTTACATCTGAATAACAGGTTTGTGACTGATCACTGTTTTTGCCTCTTTGCTACAGACATTGGTACATTGTCATCACTCTTGTCTTAACACATTTCAACAACTGTTCCTGGTCCTAGGCAGGAGTGCTGGCAGAACAATATTTTAATGATGCCACAGTTACAATTTATTTTATTTCTGCAAGGCTTAGATGTTACATATTATACTAAATATTCACCGGGTTTTACATAACTTATCTTTGAAAATAAGTAAGTTGCAAGTAATGTTTTACTGAATACAAAGTAGAAAAAAAGAGACAAAATTGGACCATATGGTGTTGCCACGGGGACTCGCAATTACCTAATATTATTTGTCTAAAGAAAATAAGGTTTTGATATATCAAGCAATCCCTTCTCTATCTTATGTAACAGTTTAATCAATTTTCGATAATATCTGAGAAAATGCGAACACTTGCGTTTATTTATTGAACACCCCTCGTAGAATGAAACAATAAAACTAGTTGACTACGATAAAAATGCAACTGCCTTTCTGTCTGTCCGTGTGTCTGCTCTGTAACTCTTGAAGGATTTTGAGGAAACTTGACACAAATGTTCACTACATCGAGATGATGTGCAGAGCACATGGTTTAGATGGCTTGCTTCAACATCAAGGTCACACTTAGGGGTCAAAGGTTATATGACTTTGCTTCTAGTCCGCTCTGTATTACTCTTGAACTGCTTAAGGATTTTAAAGAAACTTGGCCCAAATTTTAACCACATCAAAACGACCATGCAGAGCGCATGTTTCGGATGGCTAGCTTCAAGGTCAAGGCCACACTTGAGGGTCAAATATCATACCTATATTGCTCTGCATTACGATGCTCTTGTTTTACTATTGTTTGCTACTTTTGGGTATAATTTTGAGATATTTTTTGAAGTATAAAATGGTTGTATACATAGCTATAAAATACTCTTTTTTTTCACGTTTTTTTTTTCTCCAAGCAAAAAAAAAAAAAGACCCAATGAATACTGTCAATAAATGCCACCAAAATCATGCTCCACTAGTGCATTGTTAGTCTAATAAACACCATCAAAACCTTGTTCCAGTTTCACATAAAAATGATCTAACGGATTGCTAATTGACACAAATGTGTCACTTAACAAAACACTAGTGCGGTACATAATAAACCACTAACAGATGGCTAATGGATTGTATAATATAGATCGCTAATTGTATGCATAATGGATCACTTAATTGAATGCACAATAGAGCACTTCATGGAACGCGTGATGTTTAAATGGATCGCTAATGGAACGCATTGACAAACACTGAAAACAGATTTTTACAGTGATTTTATGTGTTTTTAGTTTTGACAGTGTTTATTAGAAAATGTTTTTGTGTAGGATTCCCTATGGAATCCCAATAACAGTTGTGATGTTAACATATAATGACTTTTACTGTTAGGAAAACATGTGATTAGTATTCTTTAAACCGGTTAAGCATTTTTTGTATTTGAATTATTTTAATAGTTCAGACTGTTTTCAGCAAAACCTCAAAAATCAAAGTGTTTTTTTTTGTAAGTGTCGTTTATATTCTATGGTTCTTTCTTATCTAATACATCTTGCACAGCATCGTGAAATGAACCATTTAATAGAAATTCCTTCTTCACTTCTGAATAGTTGAATATTGCTTTAACTCTGTAATATTTGCTGTCATTTTCCAACATATAAGTGCTGAGTTTTTGACTTTCTTCAAATACCCGGTAAATGAATATTAGTCTGTTTAGTTCTTCATCTGTAAAAAGAAACAAGAAGTGATCGATTCTTTTCTTATAAGGATAATGGGCCGTTCGAAGTAAGATATCTGTGAAACCTTAAATTTAGAACTGGTCACTTTAAAATACTTTTTAATGCGAGTCTGTTAAGGCATAATAATGTGCAAGAAAGCTGCATGATTAGAAGTGTTAAACGTATAGTGAGTTTTTTTTTGAAATTTCAGCAGGAACTATACATTGTAGACAAAGTTACTTAAATTGAATAGATTTTATTTAAACGATATGACAGTTACTAAAATAATTCCACTTTCATTCATCAAAGGTTCGATAAAGTCACAGTTAAGATGAATCCTGTCTTTTATTGTTCTTAGAACAACAAGTTAAAATGAGAAGGGTATATCGATTTTTCAAACATCTTAATTTGTCGACAACAGCTTAAACTGTACAAAGTTACATATTTGATGTGTGTGAAATAAGGAGAGTTACATGAATATAAAACCGATAGGTTATCAACATTTTACAGAAGAATTTCTGCATTACCTTGTAAGTTTTCCAAGGCCGAAAACATGTCATCGATCCCTCGTGTCTTTGCTTTGCATGTCACGACAATTAGCTTTTCAGACTGCGGCTTATTTGTACCGAGATCATCCAGATTGAATGTTGTTGTTAAGATATTTCGAAGCTTTATATCCCCAGGAGAATGAGTAGCACAGTGTAATCTGTCATGATCGAGTAAGTAGGCATCTCGCTTTTCTTTTGGTTGCTTTGCAGGCTGCCATTAGTTGTACAAAATATACAATAGGGGAAAGCAAAAAATGTAAATTGTTTAAAGATTCAAGTTTATTTCTTTAGTGCCAAAAGGCTATTAGCCGGTTAGCCAAACGACCGGCTTGTAGTCTGCATTCTAAGAAACCCCGAACTTTGCGAGTGACTTCTAAGTCTAGTTGAAATGTCCTTAGACTTTTTTATAAATAGACCTTTTTCAGGTCATTTCATTGACTGCAATCAATTTAATTGCCTAATGGTCACATCATTTTGTATTCATAAAGGCGACTAACTTGAATTGAGATTGTTTTGTTCAAAATTGCCCAAATAATTATAAGTCCATTCAGAACTGTTTGTTGCCATGGCAACCGGAAGGAAAATCTTTAAAAATCTTCTTCTCAGAAACTGTTAGCCGGATTAAAAAAAAAAGAAGATTTTTTTAGAAATAATCTCTAGGTGACCCTCTACGAATTGCATAAGTCCTTCTATTTCGTTTAAAACATAGCCGCCAGGAGGCGGGGCTTTTTTTCCTATATGACTATTCTGCAAATTAAAAAATTCTTCTTTGAAACCTTAAGACAAAGAGCTTACACATTTGGTATGTGGCATTGACTTTTGACTAGACTGTTCAAGTAATGATCCCAGGGTCAATATTGGTGCCGCCCTGTGTTCCCTTGAATTTACATAGAGTTCTATAGGAAAACATCAAAATGCCATTCTCTGAAACCGAGAGGCATATAGCTTAGATATTTTACATTTGGCATTTTCTAGTGGTCCTTTACTAAGATTGTTTAATTATGACACAGTGTCCATTTAAAGCCCAGCCCTGGGGTCACATAGTTTTTATATGTGTTATATAATTATAGGAAAATACTTCAAAAGTTATCTGATCATATTTCTTAGACTGTTTAATTTATAATTACCTGATGACCGCAAGTAATTAGAGGTCACTTCACTCTTACCTTGACCTACTGACCTACTTTTAAAGATTCAGTCTTGAAATTTGAATGACGTATAAATACAGTTTTGCACATCGATTTAACACTGACTTTCAGTGACCATGAATGTGAACTACTAACCTACTTTCTTGATATATTTTGCATTGCATCAGATTGACATTTGAAACTTGTAGCTCATATTTCTAAGGTGAGCGATCCAGGGTCATAACCTTCTTATTGTTCATATATTATTGCTTTAGAGTACATTTGCTAGTGTTAAATCTTTGCTGTTGATTTTTATACCTTGTTTAATTTCGTGTACTAACCTAATTCGTGTTTACGCTTTTTTAAGTGTCGCCAACAGAAAACGTATTGGAATGGTGTTAACTGATCCTTTGTTCACACATGTCACTTAGATTAATAGATATGTTCTTTATTCTTTACTTTTCCCAGAATAACAATTTAATGTATATAATTACTACCTTTGGCAAAATCCGTTTCAGGCAACACAAAAAGTTCTGTAAAAGAAAAATATATTTTATAATATACCACTCAACATTTCCAACAGGATTTGTCGGCTGAAGTACAGTAGTATATGATCTACACCAAACATAGAAATCATACTAGGAGTTGGAGGGGAGGCCATATTTTGTTATTATCTGATTGCAGTTGAAAACAGCGATGTTTGTTAACTTTTTGACCTAGCAGTGGAGACACATTTTCAGTGGTAAGTGTTTTATTATCTACGAATTTACAAACGAAAACGCACTGTCTAACTTTGGTGGCCATATAAATTATCTTCACTTGGGTTTTGGTCTGACATGTTTATCTGTGATTGTAAAAAAGTTATCGAAGGTACTATTTCAGTTGAGCCTGACGAAAAAGTCGTAACCATGCATGAAAATGCGATTTCTGTTACAGTACAAAATGAATACTTTACAGGATGTTTATAGTTCTGGACTAGTGCATGACAATATATTCTTATTGAAAATTTATATCTAAAACCTCCTGTTGCAAAACTATTCTGGAACCATCAAAATTTTGTTGTTTGATTATATACACGTCATTTTGTTGTATGGTTGTTCTAACGAGATGTCTTTTAGAAGTCTAAAAACTAATACAAATTGGAAATTAGAACTTTTGAAAGTGTTGTATATAAAATAATAAATCTAGTGTTGCATTTAAGAATACTAGTGAAGGCAGCAATATTGACATTATGCGTTCATTTACTAGTATCCGTTTCGTATATTTCAATTGCTATAATATACGATTAACATAATTACTTATTGTCTCCGGAGGTAGCATGACATACATAAAGGGTTCATTACGTCCACTGTGTCGTTGTTAGTTTTATTTTCATGGCCACGTTCATCTATCTTACTTTAATGTATTATGTAAAAAGCAATAACTTGTTCTTCATTTCTGTTCAAAGATTTGTTTATGATGAGGAAAATGTTTGATGTTATGATTTTAATACTTTTTTTACAATGTAAATACGTCATGCATTTTCAATGCGGCGTGGCAATTATAAAAGTGTAACCCCTGTTTGTATTGATAAAGTCTATAAAATGATCAGATCGCAGTATCAAAATAACAGCAGACTCGGTTTGAGTCTGTTCCTGAAATGTTATGAAATGTGAGTTAAGCTATCTTCTAGATCCATCCACGTTACTTGGGTATTAACTGCTCATCCGGAATATTTTGTTGAGATCAACATAGTCCTGGAAATTGATGTATGGTGTACTTGCGCTTCCGTACGTGCGTCCATCCGATTTTGTCGTACAATAATTTTGATATTAATAAGCAATTTATTTTAAATTCTGCAAATTTTTTTCCCCCGCCGATGAAATCAGGAGGGGCGTATTGAAATGGCGTTGTCCGTCCGTGCGTGCATGCGTCCGTCCGCAGCCATTTCTCAGTAACTAGCAGGTAGAATTTCATGAAACTTGAAATAAACATGAACCAACATACTGCAATGATGCCCGTCAAATTTGTTTTTGGATTGGTCAGTTTCCCTTAGAGTAACTGTCCTTGATTTAATGAAAATGACCAAAAATGTCCGTCCGCAGCCATTTCTCAGTAACTAGCAGGTAGAATTTGATGAAACTTGAAATAAACATGAACCAACAAACAAAACATTCATTTTCTGTTAAAATGATTTTGACTAAATGAAATTATTTGCTTCTTAGTAACTTCCTTGAAATTTTGCCAGCTATATTTTTTGCCACTCCTCACCTCAAGCCCTTTCGGCGGGGGATACCAATTCATCGAATCTGCTTGATCTTTTAAGTGTCACGCTTAAAGTCAATGGTATCTATCACAATGGTCACGGTCAAACGCGGGTCCTAACTGTACTGCGCATTTTGATTAATTTAGCAGAAATCTTTGCTCAATGTAATTGACTGTCGCGCACAAACCAAATACTCCTCTCATTAAAGCCAATGTCAAAGTTATTAGTCCATGACTGGAGCAATCATTCTTGTTTGGCAATGTCTCCGTACATGACACTAAGTGTCGCACACAACATCAGACCCTTGTACCAACTTAGGGATGAAAGGTCATTTTAGACCTTATCCGGGTAAAACTTTCTGTCATACATTCTGTCAAACATGGAACACTCTTGGAGCGCGGTCAAATATCATAATCACAAGGCAGTCTGAAAGACAGCTATGTCCGCCACCACTTTTATGGATAGCGGAAGTGTTGATGGTATTGGATTGAAGCACTGACGTTGTTACGTATATTTCAAAGACATCAGTGAATTCAAAAAACCTTAAAGAGGTTTAGGAGATACAGAGTGGACACCAAATGAAAGCTTTTGAACTTGAGTTGTGACACTGACCTTGAGCCGACATAGCTGACTTATGAGTTCTGCACATCGTCTTGATAAAGTGATCATTTGACCCAAGTTCCAAAAATCATTCAAGAGGTTTAAGAGATACAGAGCGGACAAAAAATGTAAGGCTCAAACCTTTGACCTTGAGCTGTGACCTTGACCTGACATGGCTGACTTATAAATGTGTTCTATACATTGCCTTGATGAGGTGATCATTTTACCCAAGTTTCATGAAAATTCTTCAAATGGTTTAGGAGATACAGAGCAGACACAAAGTGTTACGGACGGAAGGACAGACGAACGGACGGAGACCATTCCTATAACCTTCAACCACTCGTGGCGGGAGATTAATAAGGTAAGAATAGATTTCCCGGACGCAAACAACACAGCAAAACACAGCCAGAGCGACACATCACAAAGTAAGTCCGCCACAAATAGAAACAGTTACTGTAGTGGAAAGATGTAGCAGACGGGTTCAAAAAACCATCAACATATAATTTTGACTATATGAGTGATAATATGTATATGAAAATTAAATACAAATAAGGATGGGGTTAGGGAAAGAGGGGTACGTGTTTTGGGAAGGGAAAACGCAGCCCACCTAGACTACAATTCACTGCAGTGCAAGCATGAACGTGCACAAGGGGCAACACACTCCCATGAACACACACACGCACGAACCCAAGCACGCACGCATACACTGAAATAGCAAATCAGCTAGACAAACAAAGGAACATAGTAGAGCACCGCCGCCAAAGGACGACCTGTGGCAAAACCAGTTTGGAGCTCTCACCGGTATCTGGTGGGTACCTTACCTCACTCATGCTGAAAAGGAGAGGGGACGTAAAATGGGGACCAGCAAATTTAAAGAAAATAACACCACCACGGTCAGTAACTTACATAAAGGAAAATGGGGTTTTAATCACATTTAGGGCATGCCAAACTAGCAGTTACCCTATTTTCAACAAGTTACACAAGACGGCACGAATAAAATAACGCTGCTGAGAAAGGCTCTAATATAAGTGACAGAATATCAAATTGTATCAAGTAAAACATATAAATAGGCTCAATCTGAGGTATCAGTAAACAAATGGGCTCGACAACTTGTCTCAAGTCAGGACGCAAAGATTTATTTTATTTTGTTGGGTTTAACGTTGCATGGACACAATTATAGGTCATAAGGCGACTTTCCAGCTTTGATAGTGGAGGAAGACCCCAGCTGCCCCTCCGTGCATTATTTCATCAGGAGCGGGCACCTGGGTAGAACCACCGACCTTCCGAAAGCCAGCTGGATGGCTTCCTCACATGCAAAATTCAACGCCCCGAATGATGCTCGAACCCAAATCGATGAGGGGCAAGTGATTTGAAGTCAGCGACCTTAACCACTCGGCCATGTAGGCTCCAGGACACAAAGAACCTTACTTTAAAGGGCACGACTAAGCAAGAGGTCATTGCCTTATCGAAAATGTGTCTCCTTCAAAGGGGTAAGTTCTTGTTTCAGGTCTGACGATAGTAGAAAGACAGTAATTAAGAAAATACAATAAAATGGGTTTTGCTTGCATTGAAATAGTAAACAACATATCATATCTAACCCCTGTGACATTGACTTTTGTAGTACTAGGACAACTCTCTAAATTGCCAAGGGCAATCTACATGTGAAGTTTGGTATTTCTAAATTTTGCTTGGATACATTTTATGTTTCAAAAGGATTTCGTCACAGCGTTGATTGCTATAGAAGATAAGAGGTAAGGGTAGATTTCTCGGAAGCACAGAGCACCAAAAACACAGCCACAGAGCCACGCATTTGCGTAGTAGACCAACAACAAAAAACAGCTGTAATGGAAACATATTTCAGACTGGTTGCTTCAAACATCCATATGCTAAATATAGATGGAGGAGAAGGAAATGGTAAGGGGCAAAATTGGGTCGCGGGGGTGGGGGATGGATGGGGAGGAACCCGAAGTGGAAAGTTGAACAAGGACAAATATACAAAGGGAATGCCAAGTTCCTTAATAACAGTCACGCTACAACGTACACCACGATATCGCAGACACTCGTGTAGTATTGTAATATCTTATCTCAGTGACCTTAATCTTAGAGGAATCTGCCTCTAAACCAAAATGTTTCTCCCAGCTCCTCTAATTATATTTATAGAAAAACAGTTTGTTTGATAGTTACTATATATGATCTATGATGTTCGATTACAGCGTGCTTATTTCTCTTTTATAGATAAAAGAATTAAAAGTTTATTAAAAACTACTCATATTTGAAAAAAAACAACACAAATGACTACTGATAGTAATAACACTACTGACCAAGCGTTAAAGTGTTGCAGACTACAAGATAACTAGTATTGTACATGAAAAGGCTGACTTGAAAAAAAATCAATACGTTAAAGGAAACAGCCTATTGCCCAAACATTGCTTTGTAATATATTGACACACATGCAATTTACAATTCCCATTAGCTTTATTTGCTTTTAATAGTTGCAAATAAAAAAGACAACGAAATTTATGTTTGTAGTAATTAGCGTAAAGCTTGTCAGGACACAAGCTAAACTGACATGAACTAAGCAGATGTAGTTTACATTCTTCTTGTTCACACTTTTCTTTTATTTTGAACATTTTTACATCTGCAAAATAGTGTGATAACCATAACATAAAGTGAACATTGATTTGTCCTCGTCATAAACAATTCTTTGAATGGAAATAAAGTGTATGTTACTGCTTTTTTACATACTTGGTATTTAGACAGGTGGCTACGGAAATACACCTAACTATGGCAGAGTGCAATCATAAACCTTCCTGTAGGGAGCGCGACAAAAACATCGACAGACAAAACATTGACACGACAAAACTTTGTCGATTCGATCAATTGTCGCGTTGCGGTTTTGTCGATGTTTTGTCTGTCGATGTTTTGTCATAGACCCTTCCTGTATGTCATGCTACCTCCGGAGACAATAAGTACTTGTACCCCGCGAACAACAAAGTTGTAAGGGGGAGTATACTGGTTTCAGGTTGTATGTCTGTCCGTCCGTCCGTCCGTCTATCTGTAGACACAGTCTTGTGCGCACCATCTCTCCTCATCCCCTTGACACAATTTAATGAAACTTTATACAAGTGATCAGTAACAACAGTAGTTGTGCATGGTGCATGTTAGGTTCTTTCAGATTTTTTTTTGTGCAGTTACTGGACATTGTCTTTTGTTACTTTACTATATAGTAGAGTCTGCATATGCAATTTTGTGCGCGCCTAATCTCTTGAACCCTTGCACAAAATTTAATGAAACTTCACACAAGCGACCAGTAACAACTCTAGTTGTGCATGATGAATGTTACCTTCTTCTAGATATATATTCTGCAGAGTAATGGGACTTTGTATTTTTGTTACTATACTATATACATAGAGTCTGCATACAGTCTTGTGCGCACCATCTCTCCTCATCCCTTTGACACAATTTAATGAAACTTCATACAAGTGATCAGTAACAACAGTAGTTGTGCATGGTGCGTGTTAGGTTCTTTCAGAGTTACGAGACTTTGTTGTATATACATAAAATCCACATAATTATGCAATCTTCTGTGCGTCAAATTGCAATGTACAGTGTCAGTGCATGCGGGGGTACATTCATCATATTCAGTGATAGCTCTAGTTTTGCTAATCTTCACTAGTAGGAATTAAAATATACGAAAAGGATATTCTAAAACGTGAATGGTTTAAACTTTGTATACATAATCCTTACAAATTATTATTTATATTGGTCATTACTAGTGTTCAGGATGAGTAACTTCACTTTTTGGTTCCTATATTACTGCTATAAAATACCTTTTACTAGTATTATATCCAGTATCGTGTGAACGTTAATACTAACAAACATCAGTAATCCTAAAAAATATCGAAATAACTGAGTAAGTCTAAATTCATGTCACAGTACTGATCTATAGCTTATCGGTCACCAAAAGTAGAGCAAATCGATACATTGTTCACACATGTCACTTGGATTAATAAATATGTCCTTTATTCTTTCCGAATACAACATTTAAATGTATATAATTACCATATGGATCCCGTTCCTTTGCAAGCAACTCCAAAGATACTGCAAAAGAAACAATCTCTTTTATAATATAGTTTTCAACATTTCCAACATAATTTATCGGCTAATGTACAGCAGTATGATATACATATAACCTACAGGCGTATTTTACTTCCTAACGGACAAGCAAATTCGACAGCGTAATTATTTTTCAGTTCTCTTATTTTCATTTCAAAATCCAAGTGCTAAAGTGACTGAAACTGGGATGTAGAGAAGAGAAGAGGTAGCTGAACATAATTCTGATAAAATGACATCTGTTTCCTAACAACGCACATGTCAGAATGGACTTCTTTACGAGTAAGCAGGACCTAAAAAGTTAAATATTATTAAGTGAGCTGTCAACTTCAGTTTATCATTTGAAGAGTACAGTACAGAATAGTTCAGTTCATCTTCAAGATACATTATCAAACTCAACTCCTGTAACAGTTATTCAGCTTCCAGGCTCGTTTTTTTTTCAACACTAAGATATGATAAAATAGATGCTGTATTATGTTTTTAAGTTCAAATCTAAGATATGTTCAACTCTTAGATATGCCCAACTCAAGATGTTTTGTACTCAGCTAAAACATGAAATCAAGGCAAACAGACTTCATCTCTGAAGATACTGTTTCAAACTCGACTCAAAAATAAATAATGTGGCACATTTCTGCTCTGAGATAGTTAAGTAGTTTTCGCGATAACGTTATATGTAAGAACATTCGAGGAAATATGTGCATTTTCTATATTCGTTAGTAATAAATGATATTTTGAATTACTAGATACGTAGTCCAAATTGTCGCGGTATAGGCACACATTTGACCCTTTTTATTCTAGTGATATTTTTATTCTAATTTTAAACTTGTAAACCGGTTGGACAAATTTTCTGCAATGAAAGCAGAATATATAACTAATATTAAATCAATATTTTGATAATATATAATTAGTAATACTCGGAATAAAATGTACTGTGTAAAAAGGAAAAAGAAATACTAATAATTTAAATCCTCAATTCATTACAACAAAAATCTTCAAGTTGATGTTAACAACAATATATGCGTCGTGTGGTTATATAAAAACGAAGTTTGTTAAGAGTAATGGAGTGTTACGTCTAAGGGTAACATTTGCTTGTTACTTCAAGTACTGAAGGTAACACAAAAAAGAAAATAGCAACAATAAACAGTTGCAAAGTTTATGATAAAAATAACAATTCAAATACCTTAAAAATGTTAACTAGCCGTACAGTCCAATCTAATATGCAAGACTAGTCCAAGTTCTATCCTAGTCAAATTTAAATTCAATCAGTATAAATTCAGAATCTTATCCAAACAAACCAAACAAATAAATCCTCTCTTCTAAGATAATTTTTTAGCAGGTGAAAATAAAAGTAACTGCGACAAGAAAATGTAACTAATTTATAAAACACTCAGTCAAGATCAGTTAAAGACACGGCTACTAAACGCTAGCGCCACCACCAAATTGTGGTGACAAGGAAAAGAGCTATCGACATTTCCGTGGTGCAGCTATCGCCCGTTTCTACTTGTAAACACGGGAGTAAAATTTATATTTTATCTTATATTTTTATTGATAGAACTTTTTTCGAAAATCGGAGAATGTAGTTCCGTGTAACAACACTTTTACTACAGGTTGCCTGTGATTTCATTAAAATAGTATGCACATTGTGGTGTCAGGAGCTTTTCTCCCGAATCTGACAGTGGCACATTTTCATATCGGCCAGTATTCGAACACCATTCCGATGAATAGACACACTGTAAGAACATACTTGTGCATGCAAATGGTGTAGAAATGATAAATAACTATATACGCACACACCATGAATAATAGAATCTCGGGTTAGAAGAAATATAGCAGGATTTTTAAAAGTGGTGGCGCTATAACTCTAGTGATGGCGCTATACAGTAGTGGTGGCGCTGTTACAGCATTCAATAATACGAACTGCTGACGCATCCGGAACAAAACAAACACCAACATTCTCTAACTGATAATTTTCCTGTAAGGAATTATGTTATTAAAGAAAGAAAAACACGATCATAGTTTATTTATCTTTATGAAACATTCTCTATCTAAGAAAAAAAGGACAAAATACTCACAGACCCTTGGGGCTCTTGTAGTCAAAGTAAATATTTTCCTTTGTTTAAAATGTTAATTTAGAATTATCTCTAACCTTTAAATATTCTACTTAAATACAAACGTAAGTGTACTTTAAATTCAGGTCAAGAAAAATAGTAGCAATACTCTTATTTCAAACAAAGATTTGTGTCCAGGAAATAATTTGAAGTAAGTGTAGAATTTATTTGTTATATTAAGATTCTGAAGGTTCTTTCTGAAAAGTGAGTACAGTGCATTTTCAATTCAATCGATTAAATATGATTAATCAGTAGAGCTTAGATGTACAATCTGAATCCATATACATGTAGATTATTTTGCGATCATGTAGAGGTTACTGCATGTATTTTGTTGAGTAACGTAATTTGGGTGTAGTGTGGGATAGGTTGATAACATCGATTATTGTAGAAATTTCCGTGGCTTGCAGACAGACATTTTCATATATTAAAATTGAATATATCAGCTACTTATCATATACAACAGCGCCACCACTACTGTATAGCGCCACCACTTTAGTGATAACGCCACCACTTTCAAAAAATAGTCGTGTTTTCACTTTTTACTGTGTTTTTGTAATTCTTTGATGTATTGGAATACGTGTAATTCATTTCTACACCATTTGCATGCGCAGGTATGTTCATACAGTGTGTCTAATCATCGGAATGGTGTTCGAATACTGGCCTATATGAAAATATGCCACTGTCAAATTCGGGAGAAAAGCTCCTGGCATCACAGTTTGCATAATATTTTAATGAAATTACAGCCAACCTGTAGTAAAAGTGTTGTTACACGGAACTACATTCTCCGATTTTCGAAAAAAGTTATATCAATGAAAATATAAGATAAAATATAAATTTTACTCCCGTGTTTACAAGTAGAAACGGGCGATAGCTGCACCACTGAAATGTCGATAGCTCTTTTCCTTATCACCACAATTTGGTGGTGGCGCTAGCGTTTAGTAGCCGTGAAAGAAAAAAATAGCAAAATACTTAGTAGTAAAACCAGCAATTAAAATGAATATTAACTTGGGCTTTGCACAAAAAAAAGAGAAAAAAAGTGAGAAGCTAACCCAATTTACATGCAAGCGTTTCCGGAGAATAATAGAGCTATATAGCATTTATTAACTATGCTATATGTTTCTAGATAGTATGCTTGTTTTTTCCCACTAAAAGTCAAACTAGAGAATCTATTACAGAAGCATCTCATCTGATAGTAGATGAAGGAAAATAGATTTTTAATATTTAAAAAAATATTTTAATTGAATTTAGAATAAATATGTATCACACATTTAACGAAGGAAAGGCAGTAGCTATAGAGAGATAAAACAGGAGTCTAAAAAGGATAATGTAGAAATACTTTACAAGAATAATACTAAGGTTTATTTATTATGAATAACATTATAATAATAGATAATTGGCTGAAAAATTTAGCAACACAAGCATACTGGTATAAAAATGACATCGATTAAAGCCATTCGAAGACACTGTTTACTTTAATTTATACATAAAACATGAGCGTAAAAGTATATCTGTAAATCATGCTAAAGAAAGGGTATTAAATGAGCATATACCACATTACCATGGAATTCTACATGGACAATGATTTAATTGACAACAGTGATTATAGAAGTAAAATGTAATCATATTATTAGAAAAAAAAGTAATGTTAAAAATGTTAGTGGTAAAGAAAGCAGCAGAATTACAGAAAAGATTTCGTTAAATGAAATACAAAGTAACCACACCTGTAAATGTATTTGTGTTAATAAGCATGATCTTTTCAGTTCTGTTGTTAACAAAACGTCTTTGTCATGCATTGTTGAGATGATGCAAGATTCACTTTTGACAACGGTATTAATACATTAGCATATAGTTATGGTAAGCGTTCCCGAGAACTATAAGCTCGTAAAATTGTCACACTGTAAATAGTTACCCGAATTTCTTTTACAATTAAACCTTCTAAACAAATCACATCATTTATTTTGAAGTTGATTTTGAAAGAAATGGACTAATTTCTTCTTTAATGTTCTGCCTTAAATTATTACGTTAGAACATTTCTCTGATATATGTGTTCTTAATTTCAAAGCAGTTTTTTCATCTTTTATGCAATTTTTGTTTAATGTTACATTATTTCCATTAAGTACCTCGGTATCATGAGGAACAAGGCTATTGTCTAAATAACTAAAATTTTGTCGAAGCGGTTTAAAATAGTTCTAAACAATATACTTTCAACAGGTGCATTTGAATATGTGAAACGTTTCGCTAAAATCTACATTTTACATTGTTACAGGATTAAAGGAGAGAATATAAACCTTCATTAGACTTCTGATTTACTGAAATCATTTCGATTCACATAAAGAAATCTTGCATCATAATTTTTTGTAGTTTTTTTTTTAATATGAATCAATATTATTATGACATCTTTAAAATATTAGTATCCAATGCATTCTTACCGTAAATGGATAAAATGTGCAGCACACACAGAACAACATGTATTCAGATGTCTGAAAGAAAGATCAGTTGTTTTAATATTATCATTAGCACAATATTATTGTTTAAAAGGAAATTAATACGATTTTAATAAATTTTGGAATTTGGTATCAAAAGAAGTCTCAGTCGAAAGTATATTGGTTGGTTTCAGGATACCAGCTTTTTATTGTTTTAGTTGGACGACATAACACTATTAATTGTCAAATCAATGTAAATGAAAGGAAAAAGTTAGTTCTACTGAAAATATTCTGGAAACGGTTAACGACAAATTGAAAACTATTGGGAAAGAACAAGAAAGCAAACAAAACAATATTCTCCTTCCTTTAATCATTCAGACAAGTTATGTTCATATTCAAAGTACCAAAGTAAATGCGTAAAATCTTCAGTTGATTGCTCATATTCTTTACGCAAGTTTATTTCAAATCAAAGTTGATTCGTTAATTTTCTTTGTTCACTATATAACATTGCAATTGTACTGCTTAACAGCTTACAATCCATGTAAATAAACTGGGTCATAAATAAAGCACAATTTTGAGTTCAGATGCGTTGTAATCTAATCACAAAGGCTGAACGAAATTAAATGGGGTCATCACTGGAACTTTAAGCCATACATATTAAAACTCTCAGTGCAAGACTATACAACAGATGGATAAAGGGAAGTTCGTCGAATATTTGAAATAAATGAGTAAGTCTGAATGCATGTCACACTACTGATCTAAAGCATAATGGTCACCAATAGTAGTGTAAATGAATACCTTGTTTACAAAGGTCACATGGATTGATAAAATTGTTCTTTATTATTTATGAATACAACAAAATAAACGTATATAATTACCACTTGGGTCCTAATCAATTGTAGGCAACGCCAAACACACTGCAAAAGAAAACTCTCTTTTATAGTATACTTTTCAACATTTCTAACATGATTAATCGGCTGATGTACAGCAATATAATATACAAATAACAGACCGGATGTATATTACTTCCTAACAGACAAGCGATTTCGACTCTTTTGGACAGCTTACTTATTTTAAAGTTTTCTTACTTTCTTTTCTAAATCAAAGTGATAAAGGTACTGAAACTGGGATGGAGAGAATGGAAGAGGTAGCTAAACTGATAAAATTTCATCTGTTTCATAACAGCGCACATGTCAAAATGGATCTCTTTATAACTAAACAGGACCCAGAAAGTTTCATATTTCTTTTCCTGCAGGTTTGGTTTAAGTGAGCTATGAATTTTAGTTTTGAAGAATACAGTAAAACAGGTACAATTCATCTCTAAGATATATTGTCAATCTCAACTTCTGTAATATTGGTAAAAACTATTCAACTTTCATGATTCGTGATATGTCAGCTTTTACGACAAATTCAATTCAAAATACGTTCAAATCCATGTTATGTTCAGTTTTTAAGTTCAACTGTTAGATATGTTCAGATTTTAGATATGTTCAACTTGAGATATCTTCACCTCAAGATATATCTAACTCAAAATTTATTCAACTCAAGATACATTCAACTCCGTTTAGATATAATATCAATGTAAACAGAGTTTTTCTCTCAAGATACCGTTTCAAACTAGACTCATAGGTAAATATGGTTGCACATTTCTGCTAAGTAGCTATTGCGATAACATTAAAAACTTTCCAGAAAATATGTGTATTTTCTAAAAACATTACAGTAATAAATTCTATTTTATAGATAAATAGAATAGATAATGGCGGTTTAGGCACACATTTGACCAGTTTTATTTTAATGATAATTTTGTTCTCATTTTAAACTTGAAAGAAGGTTGGACCAATTTTGTTTGCCATGAACGCAAACTGGCAGTAACTTACGAATATATTATTTGTATTAAATTAGTATTTTGAATACAGATAATGAGTAATACTCAGATTAAAATGTATTGTGAAAAAAAAGAAAATTCACTTGTAAATTAAATCCTCTATACATAACAGCAAGAGGGCCAAGATGTCCCTGGGGCGCTCGCCTAAATAAAATACCATAACAGTGTAAACATGTTATACCTAGCGATTGTGTGGAGTCTAATATTCTGACCAGTTTTCATTAAGATTGGACCAAAAATACGGCCCCTTGGGTGTAGTCAAGCATTTTCTTTGATTTGACCTAGTGACCTGGTTTATGACACCACATGACCAAGATTAGAACCAGTCCAAGATTTTATAAAACCAAACATTCTGACAGTTTCAGGAAGATTCGAGCAAATAATGCGTCTAGAGTGTAAACAAGCTTTTCCTTTTATTTTATCTAGTGACCTAGTTTGGACCTCACATGACCTGGATTTGAAATCCTCCAGTACTTCATAATAAAAATATTCTGACCAAATTTTTTGACGACATTATTAAAGTGTAACCCCTAGAGTGTAAACAAGCTTTGCTTTTGACCCCATGTGACCCAGATAAAAACTCGTTTGAGATTTCATGGAGACAAACGGTCTGACCAAGTTTCATGCACATCAAGTGAGAAATGCAGCCCCTATTGCATACACAAGGTTTTTCTTTGATTTGAACAGGTTACCTATAGTTTTTTACCCTAGATTCTTATTTTACCTAGATTTCACCAAGAAAATCATTCTGATCAAAGTTCTGGTTTTTGACTCCAGATGACTCATATTCAAATTTGACCTAGATTCCATCAATACAACGTTCTGACTAATTCTCATGAGTTTCGTGTCGTTTCAAACTTAAACTGTGGACTCAAGAGTGTTAATAGATTTTCGTTTGATCTAGTCTTCTGACCTAGTTTTTAACCCTACGTAACCCAGTTTCAAACTTTACCTAGAGATCATGATGACAAACAATTTGACCAAGATTACATCTATGGCCTCTAGAGTGTTAACAAGCTTTTACTTTGATTTGACCGAGTTACCTAGTTTTTGTTCCCACATGACCCAGGTTCAAACATAACGTATAGGTCATCAAGGCAAACGTTCTGACCAATTCACATGAGTTTCAAATTTAAATTGTGGACGCTAGCATGTAAACAAGATTTTCTTCTGATCTGGCCGACTGGCCTAGTTTTTGACCCCACATCACCCGGTTTCCAATTTGACCTAGATATCATTAAGACATGCATTCCGACCAAGTTTCATAAAGATTGGGTCACAACTGTTGCCTCTAGAGTGTTTAAAAGGCAAATGTTTACCGACGACGAACGACGCCGGACAATGACCTGTCACAATACCTCACCAGTGAGCTAAAAAAGCAGCAAATAGGTGTTAACAGTGTTACGGTCGCTTACGTATAGCCTCAAGTTTAAAACCACTCTCTGACAACTGCGTCAGGGAGTCGTCGCTTTGGCTTAGTGGTAGGAGCACTTGTATGTATTTGTTTAGGTTGGCGTGGCCCTTATAAACAGCACTTCCACCCTTGCGACCCGGGTTCGAATCCTGCAACAGTAACTTTGAATTTTTCATCATAAAATTCTACCATCTACAATTTCTGTTACGCTCTTAAGTCGTTTGAGCAGAAATATGTGCATCTCGCGGTAATATAAAAACAAAAGTGTACAGGAGGCGCAACTGATATTCGTAAAGCCATGTTTAAAGCTTCCCGGATATAAATATTGTGATCCCTGTAACATAACGGACCTCCTGTTAATGAACTAGACGCAGTATGTATGGACCATGGCTTTTGTTGTGAATGTAGTACAGTTGGCACAAAAACGGAAAAAGTGGGAAACCTTCAAAAACTGATACCTCAATCCCCTGTTATAAACTGAAGCAGTGAATTAGCAAACGAATTGCATAAACCGGTTAAATTTCCAAAACGCCAAGTATAAATAGAAAGTTGACACGCAAGCGTTGTTAGGAACAGTTATACAGGTATAAACTATTTAACAACTACGAATATATTTCTAGTAATTATACTTTGGGTATACCACTAAAAATAAACCTGAATCTTTTACAGATGCCTTTGATAAAATTATTTCAAAAGGAAGACAGATGAAGGAAACGAATTTTATGATAAACTTTCCCGAGTATTTTCAGATAAAACTAAAATAGATACACATTTAATAAGAGAATGGCGGTAGCTAGAGAGAAACAACAATCATGTAAAGTATTTACAGCAAACAATACTTATATTTATTAAAATAATTTACAGGCTAGCGTTGATACATATTACAACGAAGAGCATATTAGTATTGAAATGACACCGACTGAAACCATTCAAGGCACCGTTTATTTTGATTTATATAAAAAGGTAAGCCAAAATATAAAATTGGAAACCGAGTCCATTTGAGCAAAATTAAGCGGTATTTTGAAATTTTGAAAAAGGTTAAACATCGAACAGGATTAAGAATATCTGTTATTAATGGAAATTGAAAGACAAACCCAAGAACATATACCATGTATTTAAATATTGAATTAGTTGAAGGTGCATTCTATGTACAAGAACTTTTGCCTACTGAACAAGAATTTTTTAGAATGGAAAAGAAAAAGTTATAAAACGAGACTGTAAGAAAAGCAGGCCTTACTAAAATGGAAATGTTACAGTGAGAAATGTAATAGCTGGGTTTCCTTTAGTAACATTGAACATAGGAAAACATAGAAACATTATAAAATCTAAACTTGAACAAATGTATAGTGATGAAATTTAAGAACATGCGATTGCTAAATAAGAAAATGTAACATACCCTTACCTTTTAAATAAAGGTCTATTTGAATAGATTTGTGGTTGTTTAGTACAAATAGGGTATGTAATTGTCACAAGTAGATGAAAAATGATAAGTTACAATTGTATCTATATTTTGATATATAATTTCTCGAAATAAAAAAAAACCAACACTTAAAGCCAAGCATTTAATGAATACACATTACACACATAGATGTAAATATAGTCCCCTAGCCGCTTCAAGTCGTTTACAATTACCTCAATAAGTCATAGAAAAGGATTAACAGATATAAAGAACGGTGACAATGAATGTTTTAGATGGTGTCATTTAACTTTCAAATTATTTATTAACACCCAAAATAGTTTATTTGTTTTGTTTTTGTTTGTTTTGGGTTTAACGCCGTTTTTCAACAGTATTTCAGTCATGTAACGGCGGGCAGTTAACCTAACCAGTGTTCCTGGATTCTGTACCAGTACAAACCTGTTCTCCGCAAGTAACTGCCAACTTCCCCACATGAATCAGAGGTGGAGGACTAATGATTTCAGACACAATGTCGTTTATCAAATAGTCACGGAGAACATACGCCCCGCCCGAGGATCGAACTCACGACCCCGCGATCCGTAGACCAACGCTCTTACCTACTGAGCTAAGCGGGCGGGCCCAAAATAGTTTAAAAATATAAAAAGTACACGAAACAACATCATTTAATTTATTTGGTTATATAAGTAGTAACATAACTGCAAAGTTCTACAGTATTTTTTCTTTGCACCGTGGACATACGCTAATGGTAACACTTAAAAACAACCGTTTTTGTTCAATTAAATGTTTTTCGTTATTTACTTCCTACTTTGTCTGCTGAAGTATTTTCAAATTCGCTTATATCCGGATCCACAGTAAAAACAAAAGGGAGATAATCTCTTCCAGTGCCAGCGATGAGATTGATTTCAATTATTTATTCCTCATCTTCTGTATTTTTTTCATTAAATTTATGAATTCCAAACCGTCAATTTTGTTTTGTTGCGACAGCATAAAAACAGTCAAATTGTGGACAGTAATTTTTGTTTTAACTTTATTGGTTTTGATTCGGAACAGATTTTACTGCCTCACCATTCTTGGCTGTCTTTTTAATTTTAAAATCCAGGTTTTATTTAATTTCTTTAATTTTGGCAAAACATTTAGCGATATCTTTTTGTTAGTTTTAGCATAAATAAGTCACTGTAGATTTCATTGTGACGTCCATCGTCAATGTTTATCAAGACGTCGAGTTGTGTCTTAAAACCTTCTAATTTATCGTTCAATGTCAAAACTTTCTAATGTATTGTTCCAGTTTTCAATACAGTCATTTAATACTGTTTCATGTCCATTACCTCTCTGTGAAGCTGCTTTAAAATTTACACTCATATTTATATTCTGCAGAGTTACTAAAAATGCATTTAACAACTAATGATTCTTTTTTATTTATCAGTATCAATTTTATTCATTTCCTTATTGATTTCTATCTTATACATATTTTGTAACTTTTTATCAGCTTCAGCAGTCTTGCCTTTGAGTTCTTCATGTTTAATCATACTATTCTTATTCCCTTACATATCAGATTTCTTTTCAAGTTCATATATTGCGTTAGACGAAATTTTTATTTCTCTTTCAATTCTACCTTTTATCTCAACTACTAGTATTACTTTTTCATTGTATTTATATCTTTTGTTAATTCTTCATCTTTGTTAATTCTTCAATATTGTTTGTTTCTGTTTCTATAAAAATTCAAAGGTCTAGAAGATTTTGATCTTCTGTCATACTTTGAACTTTGTTAACACAAGTCCTTTTGTCACTGGGCTTATGTTAGTTTCCCATATAAACTATTTCATTGTTAACAATATCTAACGGTCTGTTTATTTTGTTGTCTAGTTCTTTGTTTTTATAGAAGTTTTGTTCTATTTCACTTTAAAATTTTAAAACTTTTGTATTGTTGCTCAGTAGCATATCCAGCTAGGTATATCCACTTAGTTCAATATAAAATTTAACTCTGCTTGTACTATCTGGTGCTTATTTCACTTGTGCATTTAGAACTCGCATTATATAAATAAATTAAATTAGAATAAGTTTATTTGCTTTGCCTGACCCCGAACATCCGCATATTAGCATTCCAAGACATGAATCTGGCATAAAATCATATACATGCATTTGCTTAAAATCAGGTTTATTGCTTTTTCATAATTAATTGTTTCCATATATGATTTGTATACAAAAAAGTAATCTCATATTGAATTAGATTAAGTTAACATAGAAATATGACATTTAAGGAGGTAGGTTACCTTGATATTTGTTGCGCATGTCCAACCGGAAGCTAACGTGACGATTTATGACGACGTTTACGACAAACTAAATGTGTTTGTATATCCATTATTCTGGAAATAAATCATGAACTACCTCCGATCTTATGTTTAATGTTTTAATATTGCAGAAATGATGAGTAAATTGCCGCGGAAACGCTTCAAAACATTGTTGCCTTAAAATGACGTCATTGACGTAATGGCATTACGTGTCAGTTACCGCGCAAAATTAATAGCTTTTATTTTGAAAGTACGTTATTCTGTGCATTTTCTTTATTTGAACTATTTATAAACAAGCATTATTCGCTGAAATACTTTTTATTAGTCTTTTGCTTTGAATAATGATTAATATTTTGCTGCTTTTATGTTATTATATTGAAATGTTATGCGGATTGTAAGAAAATGGATGATGGTAACTGATATGATTAAGAATATAGTTGGGTGAAAGATAACTTATTACGGCCATTTACAAATAAAAATCGGACAGTTTGATTTGTTAAACACTAAAACTAAGCTCTAAAATTGTTCAAATTTCAGTATAAAATTGTGGTGTCTTGAATTAAATTGATGTTACCATGGAAACGAAGCCCGTGACCTATATGTCTTATTGTAAAATTCAAAAGCGTCGACACTGGTCTATTTAAGGAACACAGCTTCGACTTTTCATTTTCATTTCAACAATATCCATCAGAATAATAGCAACATGCAGAACGAATTTTCAGTAAAAATGTCAGACGAGGGGCACTGCTATAAATATTTTAAGCTGTGAAATTTGTTTGAATAAATGCAACTCATATGAAAATATTACTTACGTTAGAAATAAGATGTTTTAAAGCTATATTAACAAGAAAGATAATTTTACATAATATTTTTGTATAAGAAATTACGATAAAAAGCAACGTATAAGCTATTTTAAACATCTCTGTTGCCATGGTTACACTCAACTTTAGGACAAACATAGTACCATGTAAAGTTCTTGGTATTTTGCTAATCATATTACGCAAATATTCCAAGTTTGTCAATAACAGAATGGCACTGAAGCCGTCGAAAAACTCGTATTCATACATAACTGTTTAAAAATGAGAGAAAATGCGTTACCATGGAAACACGAGCCCCGCGACATATACATTTTAAGCTTTTATTAGAAAGCTAATGCGCATACCAGTAAAACTATTAATTATGCCGACTTCTAAGGATAACAATGAAACCAAAATACACTGAAAAATGTTAAATATCCGTATTGTTCTTCTTTTATCAATATAAAATACCTTAAGAGGGTCATGTACTTCAAACCTTGATAAAAAATGTACTTGAAGGGACAGAGATAAACGGAACTGAGTTTGTAGCAGTTAAAACATTAAATTACACGAAATACAAAAAATCGCTGAGATTCAACTAATTTGAATTTACCCTGGTAACAAGGTAACCTACTTCTTTAAGGTAGATTGTATTAGTAAATAGAAAAGAAAGGCTGGAAAAGTGTATAAATATCACGGTATGGTAGAAACTACAGATGGTTGAAATAAAAATATCCTAAAGCTGGATGGCCCAATTGTTAAAAAAACAAAACAAAAATGACTGAATAAAAATGGAATGGCAGTGAAAACCGAAACAAAATAAAGAAGGAAATAAAGCAATGAAACAGCAAACTGAATTAATATAGTATAAGTATCAATTAAATCAGATTCTCGGTACGGCTACTACGTATGGAAAGATCTTTAAGGAAATAAATTTCAACCAAGCAAATATTCATATAAAATAACAAGTAGTGGTACCTAGTGGTAACTTATCAATTGATGTACCCACGTTACTAAGGTAGTTTAACTTTATTGCTAGATTGTGTGTGTCCGGTGAATCTGTATTTTTTTAAGAAAAGTAGACAATGACATTATTGATTTAATAACAAAAAATATGTAATAAAAGTAAAACATAATAAGATAAATTAAATGCAGTGTTCAAAGAATTAACCGAGTTAATTGGTTTGTCAGATAATGGTGGTTCTTCATAATATCGACACATAGTTAAAGAATACCGTAACTGTGATATCGAGTTTGTAGAAGTTTAAATCAACTTGAGTCAGTATGGGGATCGTTTTAATCTGGTAATATCAATAAAGACTTAAAAACTCAAGGCGGTGTTCTTATTGATAATATTTTGAAAGAAAATGTACTTACAGCTGAAAACGTGAAAATATTTACAAAAAAAAAACAACCCCAAATTATTTTCAATAATAATATAAAAGGAACAAAAATGTAATTCTTTCGACTGAAAAAGCCAAAACAAAAGATAAGAAAAATACACGAAGTGAATTTATTGTTAAACTTGGTCGTCTCCTTGTCTTAGATAAAAGACAATTATATGCTGTAAGCTTAGATTAAAAAAATAAAATATGATCACGAACAATTATGTTTAACTTATAATAATGGTAAGAAATGGAAGGATAAATACTTTGATTTTTCTTTGATAACGGTTCATACAGTCAGACAGACATTAATAGTTACATCGGAGAACTTTAATAATACTGTGAAATCATTACTATTCGTGGGGGACTTATGTTCGTTGATTTCGTGGTTGAGTCAATCCACGAAATTTAATCCCAACAAATCTGTAAAATTCCCATTCATTTCATGTTTAAAAGTTAAAATCCACGAGTTCATATCCCCACGAAATTGCCGTTTTGACCAGGTCTAATTTCATTTCGGAAGACAAAATTAAGCATGTGGTCCAAATTTGAACGCTGTAGCTACAGAAATGTGGAAGTAGGTCACTAGTTCAAGATCAAGGTCAAAGTTCATTCGGTACACAAAACTATGCATGTGGTCCAAATTTGAAGGCTGTACCTTAAAAAATGTGAAAGTAGATTACTAGTTCAATGTCAAGCTCAAAGTCTATTTCGGTACACAAACTTATGCACGTGGTCCGAATTAAAAGGGTGTAGCTACAGAAATGTGAAAGTAGAATGTAGGTCACTAGGTCAAGATCAAGGTCAAAGTTCATTTTGGTACACAAAACTATGAATGTTGTCCAAATTTGAAAGCTTTAGCTGGAGAAATGTTAAGGTAGGTCACTAGGTCAAAATCAAGGTCAAATTTCATTTCGGAACACAAAACTATGCATTTGGTCCAAATTTGAAGCCTTTTCCTTTTAAATGTGAAAGTATGTCACTAGGTCAATGTCAGTGTCAAGTTCAAAGTTTATTTCGGTACACAAACCTATGCACGTGGTCCAAATTTGAAGTCTGTAGCTACAGAAATGTGAAAGTAGGTCATTAGGTCAAGATCAACTCATGGAGAGAAATTATCAAGTTACCTGATGTTTTTCGCGGGGCCAGATGGGTTTTGTCGACATAGGTAAAATCACCGGAAACGCCAGTCCGGTGTGCAAGAATGTGTAAGACCTTTCGTTAAGGTTTAAAGTTATTATCATGTTTTCTCATTTAGATCCATATTTATTTCATGATCAAAGAGCATAAATTCTTTTGAAGTTTTTTTATAAGAATAGGTAGGGCTATTGGACTCATTCATGCGTCCGCGTCCGCATAGGCGTCCCGATTTGGTTAAATTTTTGTATGGGAGCAGGTTTCTCAGTAATCACTTGTGGGAATGGATTGAAACTTCACACACTTTTTCACTGCGATAAACCAACTTTGATCAACAGCCTCAATCAAACCGAACCTGCAACATTTTCGTTTATGTCGTGTTGGGCGACCTGTGGTTTTCCATTTTTTTTTATTTTACATGCACATGTTCCATAACTTTGTTTTGCCAATTTACAAAAGATTGCCCCATTTTCGACTTAGAAATACTTGGTAAAGGTTTTATAAGTAAGTTGGTATCACAATGCCCACTAATGGGAATAGATTGAAAATTCACACAGTTGTTCACAGTGATGATTTGACGTGCAATGCACAGGTTCCATAACTCTACTTTACATTTTTACAAAGTTATGCCTCTTTTCCGACTGAGCAGTTTTTGGATAAGTTTTTATATGTAAGCTGGTATCTCAGTACCCACTAATGGGAATGGATTGAAACTTCATACGCTTGTTCACTGTCATGATCTGACATGCAGTGCACAGGTTCCATAACGCTTCTTAGCATTTTTATAAAATTATTCCCCTTTTTTGACTTTGCAGTTTTTCTGTTAAGGTTTTGTATGTAAGCTGGTATTTCAGTACCCTCTAACGGGAATGGATTGTAACTTCACACTATTGTTCATTGTCTTAAGCTGATATGCATTGTACTGGTTCCATAACCCTGTTTTGCAATTTTACAAAATTATGCATCTTTCGGCTTTAATATTCATTCAATTGGCGTTGCTGTTTTCTTACAGTCCTTGCTTTTTAATATGAATCAATATTGTTATGACATCATTAAAATATTAGCATGAAATGCATTCTTACCTTGAATGGAAAAAACGTGCAGCACGCGCAGAAGAACATGCATTTAGATAATTCCTGAAAGAGAGACAAGTTATTTTCATATAAAACTATATTCGCTTTCGAAAACCTTTCTCAAAAACAAAAACAGAATACAATGTATGCGATTTTAATAAAGTTTTGAACTGGTATCAAAAGAAGTCTCGAAACTTCAGAAAGAATGTCTGTTAGATCGTTTCAAGAGGTCAGCTATGATGGTTTATTTGGACGGCATAATACTTTTCATTGTCAAATTAAATGCAAATCAAAGGAAGCTTTATTTGTTCTTTCGATTTTACTGCGACAATACGTAATTCGTCCTCTGCCTGTGTTTAGTGTGGCAAATTAGTACTATTGAGAAATTCGGGAAAAGTTAAAATTGATAAAATGTTCGGAAAGAAAGGTCTGAAACAAGAAAACAAACTAAACAAACTTCTACTTCATTTCATCATTCAAACAAGCAGTTTAGTTTGAGACTGTGCATGCGCGATAATGACATCATAGCAGGTGAGCAGCAGTCATTTTGTTTTGCTATTATTAATAACTCATTTGCATATAAGAAAAGAATCTAATACGCTTGCTTGCGCGGCAACCATGTTGGATTCTCTTTATGACGCGGTGGATTTACTTTTAGAAGATCGTCGCCGATTTATTTTAGATCCATGAAGTATACATATCTGACTTGTATATTCGATTATGCGCTTGATCGCGACATTGAAGGTCGGGCCATCGACGGGGCAACAGTGGAACTAAATGAGCAAACAATGAATATAAAATTGATGTTTAATGAAGAAAAATAATGCAAGTTATAAAACCATAATTCACAATGGTTTAAAAGAGTAAATAAAATGGTACATATAATGTTTAAGTAAACAACTTTATCTAAATAAATTTAGAAACAACTACAGAATAAACATTATTTTTTATGCTCTTATCTCCGTGAAGACCTAAATTTAGATGACCTTGATTGTTATAATTATCTTTCCTATCCCTAAATGCATGAATATTAAAACATGTCAAAGTAATATTTTTAGAGTGTCTTGCGCGTATTAATTTAATACCGGATGTTCAACAAGGTTAGGCACACATGTCAAAATAGTCCCAATTAAAGTAGCCAACGAGTCTAGTGTGTGTTTATTTAAGATCGGATGGTTTAACAATGATCTATTGATGTATTAAAATTATTATATAGAGGTATATGATATTGTAATTTGATACAGTAATTAGTAATGTAGTAATTGCTCTTTTGACCCACTTTATGGACCATAACGATGTTTGGTGCACTCTTTTAACTTGTCTAATATCAATGGTATAAAATCCCAATTAATAAAAGTCAGTTTATTTATTTATTTAGGTTTTTACGGCGCACCAACACAGTTAAGGTTATATGGCGCAAAACAGGACTACAATTTTTGGTTCCACATCTCCTTTACATCGAAATAAAAACATGAGGTATGGAATAATAAAAGTCAAAGAATGTACATACCAAACACTTTTAGCAGCTGAAATTGATAATAATTTCAAATCAAAATATTTTAAATTAATTAGGAAATTCATTGTGTCTTATAATTTTCATTTTTTATATCCTCAAATGTGGGCGTATTGCAATAGCTTTGTCCGTACGGGTGTGTGTGCGTGCGTGTGTGTGTGTGCGTGCGTGTGTGTGTGTGTGTGTGTGTGTGTACGGGTATGCGCGTGTGCTCGTGTGTTCGTGTACGTGTGTTTGTGTTCAAACATTTGACCTTATATCAGGTTTGACCTTGACTAGTACTTTATTTTTTACTTAATATGATCTGGTATTTTTCCCTAATGTTAGAGCCTTTCTCAGCGGGGAATGATTTTATTTACATTATGTTGTCTGACTTGTTGGAAACAGGGTAAGTGCGAGGTTGGCGTACCCTAAATGCTTTTAATGCCCAGTTTCCTTTGTATAGGTTACTGACCGTTCCAAGGCGGTGCCCCTATTTTCAACTTGTTTTCTGTCTGTCTTGTACTTTGTGCTGCGTATGTTGTCTTGTTTGTCTTGTTTGTTGTTAACGTTTCTTTCCTGTTTCTCCTCACTCCCCCTATCGTCGCACCCCATCATTTCCTCTTGCATATGCACTTCCTTCCGTTGGCATCTACTCCGCTTTTACACTGAGTAAGTTTTCTTGCCCACCTTAATTTTGGCCGCCGGAATCCTAAGGCGGTGCCTGACTGTTGTTTTATCCTACTTATTTGTGCGCGTGTGTGTCCCTGTGCGTCTGTGTGTCATGGGTAGTGCCCTGCAGTGTTGTTATCTCTTACTTGTCTGTTTATCTATTTAAGCTAGTAATGTGTGTGTGTGTGTGTGTGTGTGTGTGTGTGTGTTTTGTACAGGAGTGTCAGCGCTGTGGTTAGGGTAATTTTTTGAATATCAATTTGAATATCAATTCTTGTTCCACTTTCCCCTTACCCCCACCCCCATTTCTACCCCCTACCCCTTCCTCTCCCTTTTCTATATTTTGTATGAAATCAATATGCTCTTGTTGGATTTTTTTTTACCGTCTATGATGTTTTTTTCGTTACAGATTCTTTCAGTTGTGGGCCTACTTTGCAAATGCGTGGTTGTGTTTGTGGTGCTCTGTGCTTCTGATAAATCTACCCTTACCTACTATCTTTTGATGAACTGATGACATTGTTTGAAATATAAACATAAGCTGGCATTCAGACAGACACTATTCAAACAGAGTAAATCTTGAAAATGTGAACATATCCCCTTATATTTTAAAGTACAGGCCCCGTATCGTATCGCAAACACACCTGAACAAAATATAAATACGTATAACTTTGCCGCTTAAGAAATTGGCTTTTATGGGGAATATAGTACATCCTATATATATATATATATATATATATATACATATATAGACTTCTTTTGGTTTCAGTTGTTGCAATAAATGTCTACAGGTTATCTAAATACATGGTTTTCACAATCACGGTGCAGGACCATTAAAAAAAACCAACGTGCCAACTAACTAAGCTCTGGCTGGGTCTTTGTGTTTCACAGAAGAAAAAAATGATAATTGATTTAACGTTATCGTCTGCTTCCCAGTAAAGGTTTAACGTAGATAAACAAGTGACCGAGTACACTAGTCTTCTACCGTTGAAAACTTTGTTATGCTCGTGGCACAAGACCACACGTATCTGCCCTTGTTTGACCACAATAAGGAAGTGATTACGCGGAAAATAGTTCCACTGTTTGGTGGTGAATGTTGGTGAATTTTTTAGCAAAAGATCTGCAATAAATTGCATAATTTAATAGAGGAGATATGAAATAGTAGGTACACGTACAATTTGACAGAATGAGAATATCAGAATATGCTTAACATGACTTTTGATAGGGCCTGTTTTGCCTGTTTGCGGCCATCTAGAGAGTATTCTTCATACGCATGTGATTTGGTTCAAAATGGTGGAAAAAAGAGCCGTTCAACCCCATATTTATTGTGGCTGGATTTTTTTCTCTTGATTAGTTCTATTGAGTTCAGGTAATTTTAGAGGGTTTTGGAATTCATGCAAAATTGCAATAGTGTCCAGTGCCTATATAGAACATATAGTGAAAATAACTGTGGCCTAGGCCTGATATAGTGGAAAATGTCAGAAAGTAAATTGTCAATATCTTTGCTATTTTACATTCTACATAGCTGTAATTTTGACAGCGAATGGCGGTCGGCATAGAAATGAAATCTGGTATATATTTGGATTAATCATTACATTTGCTGAAATTGCTTCAGTTTGGGTAAAAGATATACATACACTTGAAAAATGTGAAAAATCCTACTTTCAGTTGGATAAAAGCTTACGAGGACGTTTTCTGGAAATTTTTCTAATTTTGCAGGTTTTCATGCATGAAATGAATTTTTATAAGTTCTATGTTTGAAACCGGTATTCGGAAAACAAAATGGTGTATTAGAAATGCCGCGATGTGATATTTTCTGGATTTTTTTTAGAAATTTAAGCTGTGCCGAGGAAATCTGACCTAGAGTCGGATATGTATATTTTTATTCTTGTTTACATTAAATTCCTCTTTTGGTTACACACAGTCTGAAAATAGAAATATGTGTAATCATAATCTGTGCAAAAAAATCAAGGACTTGAAAATTGAACAGATTATGTCTGAAGCTGGCATATTTTAATTGATTTTGAAAGAAAACAGGCAGATTTTTACACACTAGACTTGCATTGTGGTTTCGTTAATGCTTGATTGAGCATAACTCATCATATCCGAGGTCCTGAATTGTATACTTACTTATTCTTTTGGAGTTCTTACATTTTTAGTATAAAAAAAACCTGAAACCAAAAACCGCTCGGACAATGTGAAGTTTGTCGCATAGATGGGGGTTGACCGCCGCTTCTCAGATTTGACCGAAGACAACTGGTCGGTGTTGTGAATGGGTAAATAATTCCTTTGTGGATACTTTTAATCAAAATCAGGTACTTTCTGTGATATTGTAAAATTTGATAGACTTCGTTAAATTGCAACGGAAAGTGCCATAATGACTGCATTCTGAAACATGTGTGGTAGTGAGATTACATTAATAATCAGTTACCATGAAATTGGACAGGAGTTTGTTCATAATAGTTGATACAGTAAGCTATATTCCCAATGAAAATGTTCAGTTCCGATTGTAGCTAATCATACCTGAAAACAGTAAACATTGCTTCAGATCTAGAAAGCAAACTTCATGTGGCTCTTAATTTGGATAGATATATATGCTGTTTTTTATTTTGGGAGAAAGTCTCGTCAAACAAGATAGTGATATAATTTTGCGTTTTGTTTTCATCTGATAAATACGTGAATTTGTTTTCGCTCAGATTTGATCGATACCATGTGTAACATTGAAAGCTGTCAAATTTTAGTGCATAGTTCAACAAAAGTGAAACTTTCAGATTTCATTTGTTATACATCTGAAATTGTGCTGGTAAAATGGTTTTTAGTTTGAAGAGGAAAATAGGTCTACAAGGCACAAGACCACAGGTTTTTCCCCTTGGTTGACAATAAGGAAGTGGTTACGCGGAGAATAGTTCCTCTGTTTGACGGTGAATATTGGTGAATTTTTTAGTGAAAGACCTGCAATATGGAATAGTTGGAACATGTGCAAGTTGACAGAATGAGAATGGCAGAATATGCTTAACATGACTTTTGATAGGGCCTGTTTTGCCTGTTTGCGGCCATCTAGAGAGTATTCTTCATACGCATGTAATTTGGTTCAAAATCATGGTGGAAAAAGGGCCGGTCAACCCCATGTATTAAGTTCAGGTATTTTATGGGGGTTGGAATGCATGCAAAATTGCAATAGTGTCCAATGCCTATGTAGAACATGTAGTAGTAATAACTGCGGTCTTAGGCCTCGTCCCTTGTAGTTGTTGGCAAGAGTGATTTCAAGGCATTTAGAAGCTAAGAAATAAAAAAAAAATATTTTTTTTAAATTCAAATAGTGACTTTGGCCTACAAGCATAGATTATGTACGCGACACATTGTCTTATCATGGAGAACATTTGTGTGCAGTACTAAAACATTTAATCAATGCACATAAAAGTTAGGGAACGGAAACCATTCTACGTGACCATCAATAATGGTATAAACCGTTGACCGAATCATGAGGTACATTTAATATCCTTCTGAGCATATAGAAGTTAATAAGCGGAAACAAACATTTGTTTGACGTTAAACAATGACTATGATCTTTAATCGAACTGGTTCGTCGTGAGGAACGTTTCTATGTAGCACTTAGATAATCTATCTAAAATTATGGAGCAGAAACAATTTTATTGATCTTCAACAGTGAACTTGATCTTTAATTGAATTGGCTCGTCGTGAGGAACGTTTCTATGTAGCACTAAGATAATCCATCTAAAATTATGGGGCGGAAACAATTTTTACTTGACCTTCAACAGTGACCTTCATCTTTACAAGCATTAGTTGTGTGCGTGCATAATTTACATATTGTCCTATATTCACATACCAAGTTTTATGAACATAGTTAATAATACGTTTTGAGTAACTGCAGGATCCAGATTTGTCGATAAAATATGCAAACCGTTGATATGTTTCTTTATCTTGCCTCCTACGAGTTTATTGCATTTTTATTGGTCAATAGACGTCACGTGGAGACAAGATATATTCCATATCCTGCTAGTACATTTCAGATATGAATTTTGATTAAAAAAATGGCTGCCGCTTTGTTAATTTACAAAATATTAGATTATAGCATGTAAGTAAAGGGTAGTCGGCAAGATAAAATCGTTATACAGCTTGTCGGTGACAGGTTACGGGATATTCGCTCTCGCCTGATATGGATTTTCGAGACAGCGTATATCCCGTATGCTGTCACCAACAAGCAGTGTAACTAATATTCTTTGCAAAAAGTTAAAAAGTCATCGTAGTATTTTCAGGCGACATTAGCAAATATATCACTTGTATCGAGTAAAAACACATATTGTAATTTTGTAAAATATCCTGACAATAAGTATAAAGGACAAATACATAGATAATAACTAAAGGCTTGTTTGAAACGGAGTTTACATCAAAAGAACGGTTTCAGATTAGATACAGTTAGGTACTTCCAGTGAAGTAATGATTTTTGGCTAAATTTAAACATTAAAAGGTGAAAAATCTTAAAGCAAGAAGGAAAAGATTATTTTAGAATATTCAAGAAAGTAACATTTCTTTTACTGTACACTTTCTATAATAGCCATTTATCTTTGTATGAAATTAAATTACATCAATTAAAATAAATTAACACATTTAAGTATAAATAGTTAAAAATATCTAAAGGGATATAATTTCAAACAATTATGCTATTCCTGACGTATCTTTCCTCCCAATGCAACCAAGAAATAGCAACTTCGGTTTGATTGAGTCTGTCCATGAGTGGAAATGAATGGAAAGTGCAATACCCCTCTAACTCGGCTTAATCGGATCTCTCTTACATAGACAGTGAATGGACTCATCGGTATTGGTCCAAAAGGACCAAAAAATGTAACAACACTGAGCTCAACTATCTAATTTTGACCATTAAAATTAGCTTTGGCCTTGACCCCCTTTTCGTGAACCATTTATAGCATATATTGTGTGATATGAAAACATTTAAGGAATAAAAACCAGCCACTAATGAAAACAACATAATTTTCAAACAGTGGAACAAATGCCGGTTTTTTACGATTTGTTCAATACATTTGACTTTGAAATTTTGCAGTTTGGCCTTGATTTCTTAAGATATGATTTTTGTTTCAGTGTTCATGCGAAATGAACGCCACCACTGTGGCTTAGCGACCGATCTTACCAAAACGAAACGTAAGAAAGGCTACTTATTTTAACATCAATATACTATATCCACAAATTTATCAATCTTACAAAAACATACATGCAAGACAGATACCATGGATAAATTTCTTCAAAACACATAAAGTAAAAATAGTGAAATAGCCTCAGAATGACACTTAAAGATAGTTATTTTCTTTTATACAAAAACGTGATTGTAGTGAAATCTTATTCATGTCTAAAATTTTTATTCACGTGTACCATATAACCTGTCGTTTCTTCTTTGAAATGCTTTATATACATAAATTCCTAGTTTTCTTATATATATGGTATTCTCTAGCGTTAACAACTCAATAGATTTGAACATATTTGGGTGTTTCCAATACCTTTTATGTATGTAAAGTTTCCTAAATCAGAGTACATTGAACATTCAAGTATGAAATGATATTCATCTTCTAGCTTATTACATGTTACACATTTTCTATCATTCACTGGGATTCTTACAGGTCTTGCCCATCGACCTGCTTCTATTTGTAACCTATGAGATGACACTCTTAATCTTACAAAAGACTGACAAAGTTTATTAACCGTGAAATAATCTAAATAATCTTGAAATTTAAAATTTGCAATAGTTCTATAAAATAATGCTCGAGTCGATTCTTGTAACCTTTCATGCCAATTCTGTACAAAATTATCTTTTAGTCTTTGCTTAACTATTTCTAAAAACATATCTGTATTACCTACGCTTTGTTGCAGTTCTGTCTTCCTGGGTTAGTTTCAAAATCATTTTTCAATACCTGATAAATTCTACTTATATACTTGTTCTCTTTACTACCTAAGATTTTTATCCAGTATTTAATAACATTAAATAAGTGTCTACAGTGAAAGGATATTCTACCTAGTTCTCCATATATAAAATCATTCTGTGTTGTTTTTTAACATCTAAGACATTTTTACAATATTGCATATGTACGCGTTCCATAGGATTGACTAGAACTAAAACCCATAACTTCACTTCCATAATTCAGTATTGGGGCAATTAAAGTATCAAATAAATCCATCTTATGTCTAGGTTTAATATACGTTAATTTATATAGATATTTCTCTAAACTAAAAATTGCTTTCTGCGCTTGTCCTGCTAACGTTGTTTGCGCAGTGCTAAAAGAGCCTCCACATGTAAAAACAATACCCAGATATGTAAATTTCGTAACAATTTCAATAAAGTTTCCGTTATAATAAGACGCCAGATCCCTGGCCAATCTACCACCCCTTTGAATATCATCACTTTAGTTTTGGATACATTTACTTTAAATTTCCAAGTATTACAATAATCATTTAACAAATGTATACATTGTTGCAATTCTTCAGCAGAATTGGCGAAAATGGCAATGTCATCGGCGTACAAAAGCAGAAAAAGTTTAAACATATGAATATCAAGACCCTCAATACCACTATGTATAAATGTTTCTTCCAGATCATTCAGCAGCATAGAAAAAAGAAAGGGAGATAAGCACTCCCCCTGTCTGACACCGAGTGAACATGTAAACTCTTCGCTCAAGTTGTTCAAGTATTTTACCTTTGATTTCACACAATCATACATCGATTGAATTATATTTAAAATGTTTCCACGTAATCCTAATCTAATAAGTTTGTACCAGAGATTTTCTCTAACAACATAATCAAATGCTTTACTATAATCAACAAATAGACAGAAAAGTTGCTTCCCTTGATTTAAAAAATTAGAAATTAAACCATTTAATACAAACACATTATCTATAGTACTCATGTTTGATCTAAAGCCAGCTTGAGCCTCAACATATACATTATAGGACTCAGCCCAGTTTTTCAATCTAGTATTTATGACACTTGTAAATAATTTACCTAGACTACTCAATAGTGTAATTCCTCTGTAGTTTTCAACATTATTAATACTTCCTTTCTTATGTAAAGGAATGACGTAACCTTCTGACCATCTGTCAGGGAAGTACCCTATTTCAAAAATTTTGTTAAACAGAATATACAATAACGGTACAAAAATGTCCTTTCCTGCAATGAAAAATTCATTAAGTAATAAATCCGGACCTGCAGAACGATTGTGTTTTAATTGGTTTATTGCTATTCTAATTTCATTTTCAGATATAATAGTATTCAACTCTTCAAACATAACTTTAAATTCATTTTCTCTATATCTATTGTTAAATTCTAATACATCTAATACATCTTCGTCAGGTACAAAAAATCTATCTTCTGGGTTATTCACTGCTCTAAAATATTTCTCAAACGTTGATAGAGGAATACTTGTTGGTTTAACGCCAGCAGCTTCTTTTAACATTTTCCAGTATCTACGTGCATTTTTAAACCTACAGTTTTCGTATTCATATCTACACTTTCTCAATAAACTCTTATATTCTGATCTAGCTTTTACCATATTTACTCTATTTTCATCACATGGATTATTACGATATCTATTTAACAATCGAAAAAATACATTTCTTTTCTCATAACACTCATCATTATACCAGGGATTTTCATTTTTTACAAAATATTCACCAGTTGTATTAATACCTGACTTGATAGACTTCTTAAAAAATGGTGACGCCACACTATCTATTGTATCTTCGAAACTTTTCAAACATTCATTAATACTATCACTATCTGTGCCCAATGAAATGTTGTTTCCTATACTATTAAAATTTTCCGTAATATCATCACATTTCAGGCGGTCTACAAACTCTGAGCATAAGTCATTTTTCCATACATATTAAGTGTTGACAAAATTTGCTTCATCATTACTTGCAGTTGCTTGATTAACAGTATCAAATGCCAGCTAAAATTCAATCAGACAATGGTCAGACAATATGTTCGGCTCATTAACATGAAAATTATATACATGTTAAAATAATTCCGGCCTACCTAGAACGTAATCAATAACGCTAGCCCCACGATTATTTACAAAAGTATATTGTCCGATATTCAAGTCACTCCCTAATCTTCCGTTCATTATTCTAAACCCCGACTGTTTACAAAAATCAAGTAAATATAAACCGTTATTAATGACATGCCCCTGATCTTTTGATACCCTTGGTAACTCAGCGTCACTTACATAATCATCTGGTAACATATCAAGGTGTGTGACATTATCATCAGATACAAAATCATGTAAGACAGACGTACGTGCATTATAATCGCCACATAAGACAAAATGTGCATTACCAGTACATTGGTTTTCTACATGTATACACGAATCAATCAACCGATTAAAAATATTGTCTTCAACTAAAGATTGTCTACTACTGTCATCTGGCAAAACATAGCAAAGGCCGATAAAAAGATCTTTAGATATATTCAATACAGTCAAGCGTTTATTTTAACCCACAATATATCGTCTTTACTCTGAAACACTTGTACGTGTGAACTTAACACTGCCCTTAAATATTTTAGAAGCGAGTTTAAGCACATGTATGGCGTTAAAGAAATTGGGTTTTATGCAAAACCACTAGACAATGCCACCTGACAAATATCTAAGTTTTTTGCCTTCTGGTGGCAGTGAAGAAAATTTCAAAGTTTATTTTAACGTCATCTCTGAATTTTGGTTAATGATTAACTCAGATGAATAGGAAACTTTGTCCATAAGTAATATACGAATTGTAAAAAGTTACATTTCCTTGCAACAACTTAAGGTTAAAAGATAATCTCTTCAACGCGAGTATTTTTAAAGAATAGCAAATATGTTTTGCAAGTAGTTTTGCATGATGTAATTAAGCAAAACTACCCGATAATAATAATACGAAATATAAAATGTTTCTGTATGCAAAATTTAAGTCAAGTTGTTAAAAAGCTTCAAACCAAAGCGAGAATTACAATGAGACAAAAACCAAAATATTTAGGCAACTCGCTGTTATTTTATAAACTTGCGAAATTTTGTTTAAACAGTTTCTCACAAGTAAATGCCTGTTGAGTCTTTCGCAGCTTTTTAAGGTTTCCATAGATAATATCTCGTTATTAAAATTTTCACGTCACAAAAATATCTCGTAAGGGCTTGAACACTGAACAAGGCTGATGCTCAAAAACTTGAGAACTATATAACCTAGAACCTTAAAACCTCATTTGCAAACTTGGTTTGGTCAGTAAATGATTCTTTTTGACGTTCAACCTGATATCACAAAAGTCTAAGGGGCCTGAACTTAAAACAAGTTTACCGATCAATAGTCTGACAGCCATTTGGCATAGAAAATTAATTCCTCCTAAACATATTAGCCTTCGTCAGGGAATCACTCCTGTTGATTATGGTGCCAATAGGTGAAAGGTCAACGTCTCAGGGACATAAACTTAGGTTTCCGATCAATAACTGAAGAATGATATTACCTTAATCCTTTGAACTTCATAGACACACTGATTTTGGTCTGTGGTCAATTGACAAGCTCTATCGATTATGAGCTCAATAGCTGAAAGGTAAAGGACACAGAGGCATGAACATCAAAATAGGTTCCAGACAGTAACTTCAGATCTAGTTGTCCTTGAATCTGTTAACTAAACAGGCACATTTGTTTTAGACATTGTCGGTCTAAGACAGTGACAAATAATCAGGGTTCGAATTTAAGCTCGCATACTCGCGAAATGCGAGTGCAAATTTCAAACTGCGAGGTGAGATTTTAGACACCAGCATTTTTTTGCGAGTGAAAATGTTTGGCCGAATAATGTGCATTTCTAACGGTCTGTTATGTCTCAGCGACATTCAAAACAAAGTATAATACTGAAATCCTGATTTAAGGTTTAGCAGTATATCACAAAACAACTGAATTTTTATTAAATGAACAGCATCTTGACCAACAACTTATCTGTTCAAGGCATGTTTTACTGTTCTGTCCGACAGAGTTGGATAGTAAAAATATTCAAAATGAGTTGTCCTCCTGTAAATAAGAATGCCATTTGTAAGAAATAAATGTAAACAATTGTCAAAAACGACGTATTACCTACTTGTGTAAAGTTTAAACTCTCGCACGATGTTGCAAATGCATCAAAACGAAGACATATAACAGCTTTTTAAAAATGGTGAGTTTTGAAAGGCGCTGAACTGTCCAGAAGTGTGGCCCCTTCAAGCAGTCCCTTTCCGGAAGTCAATAAATATATGCGTAAATTGACAAAGGTTTAGTAAAATAATGTAAATATTTTATATGCTGTTAAATTTTCATGTTAAACAATGCTTTCTTTCTATGATTTGATAACGTTCGAACTTTTTACCCGAAACATGGACCTATACCTTAAAAATCTTAAAGAATGTTGTTTAAAATCTTCTGAAATATAATACAATCACGTAATGTAGCTACCTATTATGCCATTGAAAAATATATAATCACAAATCCTAAAGAAATAACATAATTATCTCGCGGTGAATTGGTTTTCAAATACTTGTATATTGTATATGTTTGTACCGGTGTCATACCTGGTTTTAATTTGGTGTAATTATCTGATTTATATTGGATTTTATTTTCTATAGAAATTGCCTTTTTAAACCGTTAGCATAGGCGGCGTGTGATTTTAATATTTCATATGTTCAGGATTATTACAAAATAAACAATCAAATACAAATGTAGCGGTTACAAAAATGTACCTTATATAAGACTACAAAGACTAGGCCTACTAGTGAACTTCAATGCTCGTTAAATCCACCAATTATGCAAATCAGTTTGCTACACAAATAATGTTTATTACGAACACATTTTGCTTATCTCCAGGAGTTTGCTATAAGCGGAGCTTACTGTATACAGTAATGTATATTTAAGAAGTAAACTAAGAATGCAGTTTCTTCAAAGATATCAAAACGCTGTGATACGGGTACACCATCCGTGTCAAATCCTGACGAATTGATACTATAAAATGATTTGTTTGACATAAATTGCTGATCCCAGAAAGAGACTATTGATCATTTCAATGTCTACTATAATGTTTACGGGTTTTCCATGCAGTAAAAATGTAGCACTTATTGTCGACAGACATATATAGAAAAAGGAACGTAGCAAGTTGGACATTTTGTTATATTACACAGTACCCGAAAAATATTAGCACAGGTCATAGTGTTCCTTCCTTCCTTCCTTTATTCATTCCTTAAAAAAAAAAATATATATATATACAATGTATATATATATATATATATAAAATATTAAAAGTAACTCCTGTAAGTGTATGTGAATATTGGGCAGTGAATGTGAACTAAATCCTGGGGGTCGTCTCAAAATTGCTTTAATTTCATGTTGCGAGCATATTTGGTAATTCTTTCTTGAAATCCCGTTCAGTATGGACTTTTTACAATTCAAGACTTTTACAGTTTGTCAAATCTTAAACAGTATGACGTTTATATTTTAATGTACTTAACTGTTCAAACAAAAAGTGCGCAAATTTTGCTAAATGTAATACACGTTTTTTTTAGATCAATGCAAGGAACAATAAATAATTTTCCACACCCACAATAATTGCATTTTGAAATAAATATCACAATATTGTCGCTTCTCTTTATTTTATAAAAATGGTGGGAACCATCTAAGTTTGTGAGGACGAAATCTAAGATTGTGTATATGCCATCATCCCCCTATGTCAGCTGAAACACTTCCAAACATAAAAGTTCACCCGCGAGCCCAAAGGACTTAGACTATCATTTATTTATTGAGGGTTCTGAAGAATAAAAAAGAATGTCCCATCCATAATTTTATTTTAACAATAACCGCAGTTTAGCAGTTTAAATTTGAATGTGTGCATCCACTATTACTTTACACAAGACCATTTTTTACCCAAATGGCGATTTGTATAGTTTTTACCATCTATTTAATTGTAATTTCTCCTTCACTTACATTATTTACGTTTATTCACTATTACACACTTTTGAAATTTAAGATCTGTGAAAACTAAAAGCGTCTGTTTGAATAGCAAACAACATGCTTTCCTTGGATTACGTTCTGTAAAATATGTTTAACAACAGCAGCCAGTCGAGCGTTATGTCCAGAAAGATTTGCCTTTACGTGACGCCATAGCCATATGAGTTTCATGGCAATTTAAAACATACTGCCCATATATCTTGCAACTGCAGAGATAAAGTAAATATTTTAAAATGGTGTTCATGTCCCTATGTTTGAAGTTATTTAGTTTTACTAGACAGATCAGTTTTTTACTAAATTTTAATAAGTATTTATTTTGCATTAATCAATATGTATTCTAATATGCTTGTTTCTGTTAAAAGATACGTAAGCTTAAATGGCTGAATGAAGTCACTATAACGTACGATGACGTTGTTGCGACCAAGAAAGAGCGCTACAGTATATTTTCTACTGTTATAGATAACGGGCATATAAAAATTGAAATAATGTATAGAAAAATCGTGTTTTACTTAAATCAATACACTCAAAATCGGTTATACGTCGACAGAATAGTTCACTTGGGATATGTTCTCGTGAAATTGTTCCGCGGACGTACAGATCAGCTCACGCGGAAAACCCTTTCTACTCGATCCTCGGAGGATGGCCAAAACGAGTACAAAAGCACCGATTCGAGTCGGCCAGTTTCCCTCAAGGAATTCGCTTTCAGACTCCGAGGATTTATGCGAAGTCACTCGAAGGAAATACTCGGAGTGACTCGAGATGAAATCCAATTTGCGGAATACACACCTGTATTGGTTCCCCTTTGTTCCCGGGTCACTTGATGGAATTACTTCTAGTGACTCAGAGACGAATAAATAATAAATAAATAATTACCTATACAAATTTAATTTGGTCTTCGAGTACCTTCGAGGACAAATTTCAGATTACATGGAGCGAAATAATTATATTCTACATAGAGATACGCGAAAAAAAAACTTATTTATGAATAATTATAATAGTACCTTTCTATGTTACATTCATATCATTTTATGACTCTTTGAGTGGATGTGGCAGCAATTATTTTCTCCCTTTTATAACTCCTTCCATATGAATAAATGAAGGACCATTTTCATCATGAAAATTAATCATTTCTTCTATAATTTTCAATAAAAAAAAATCACTATTCTTTAACGGCCATTTTCTTCAAGCTTTTAATTTAGTTCAATTTACATAAATCTGTCTCTGAATTTAATTTGTACTGTCAGAAACTATTTCAATATCATGATATTTAACAACTCACTATTCTTTAACACCAGTTATTTGAAAGTTTGTTTAGTTCTTTTGACAGTTCCTGTGATACGCAGGCTCCATAACCTAAGATCCCCTTTCTAAATTCCAGTTTGTTTAGTTCTGCCCATTGTGTTCTCGTTTGGGGCAAACCCTTTACTTTATCTGGGAACCAAACGCCGCTCTTCATGGAATTGCACGCCTCAACACGTGTATCATTGAAGGTTCCATGTTCACGGCCGTTTGAATACATCTACCGATGTCTCTAAATTGCTTTTTATACTTTTAGCATGTGTAAATGTTGAGTTCTTCCCAACCCGGGGCTAGAGGGCGTGGACGGTAGCATGCATTTCCACTACCGTCCATGAACAAGCTCAATCAAATCGAGCCTGCAGCATTTACGTGTTTGTCGTGTTGGGCGACCTGTGAAGTTTCCACTTTTCTCTATTATTCTTAAATTTAGTCCATTTATATATAATAACATAATTTATTTTTTATTAAAATAGCATTGTCAGAAAGTATTTCAATATTATACTTAACAATTAACTTTTTACCTGTTGTTATTTTAAAGTTAATCTAATTATAAATCATGCTTAATTTAGTGCATTTGACATTTTATTTCCAATTTCAATTCAAAAAGTCAGAAATTATTTCAATATCAAAATTTAACAAATCACTTTTCTTTAACGGCGGTCATTTGCAAGTTTATTTAATTTATATGATTTAATAATTTTATCCATTTTACATAAATATGCTGATTTATCTAATTCGTATGGTCAGAAACTGTTTCAATATCTAAATTCACAAATTTTAAACAGTAATAAGAGCAAGCTAAGTGTATACAATGTTTTCTATACAATATTTCATTACGCACCTTTCTATTAATAGTAACAAAAAGCCGTTAAAACGGTCATTATGTCCGCTGTTGGCGGATCCATACTTTTTTAGCGCAGATTGCCTCACGTGCAATAATCATAATAACCCTGGGAAACCGGAATGTCATGCATTTTGAGATACCCCCTTGACAGTGCGCTTCCCATGCACAGTCAGGCTTCACGTAAATTGATAATGTCTATAGGTCAGTAGATGATTTTGAGATCTGTAGATCATAGGTCAAAGTCATTGGTATGAACTTAAAAATATTCAGTCGATAACTTGAGCATCATTTCACCTACAAACTTTAAACTACATAGGGCATCCTTTGACCTATTGGTACCAAAATCAATGTAGCCACCCACTGACAAAGGTTCTACATGTATGTCAAATGGTTCTAAAGTCATTGATCGGAAATCCTTTTCTAAGTTCAGCTACATGTGACCTTGATCTTTAAGATATTGGCTTGGAAGTCGATGGGGATCATATACTAACAAATACCAATGTGCCTTTTAAGTTTGAAGCTTCTAGCCGAAATGGTTCTCAAGTAAAACGAAATGGTGGATTAGTCAGTCTACGCGGTGACGATATGTACAATATCTGCTACCTTAATTAACGATTTATTTGACATAAATTTCATGTAAAGCGGCTGATTTTCATTTATTTTAGACGTCTGTTTTGACATAGCTATGCCACAATTGCACAAATGAAGTTAAACGTGGATAAAATTGAAGCGGCAAGAGTAACCGGTGCGACAAAACGTTCCATTTACAGAACTAAAGTGGGAATTATTGTCAGACAGAAGGAACAGCTGTGTACCCTTATTGCTCCTTCAACACAGCACGAGGTATAGGTACACTTTAAAGGCTAATGCTAATATGCCATTAACAAAATACCATATACAACGATATAAAAATCATATATTCCTCAGTTATTAGTGAATTGAATTTCTTAAATGAACATATTAAAACAAATCTTGATTTATGCATTTAAAAATAGTCTCGACACTATCGTTACCTGACCACTTACCCATTACCTTCTGGATTAGGTCAACTATTTAATATTTGAATTAGCATAGGTTGCAGTCCATTAAATAATGACCATTTAAAAATATCACGCACAAATAACCCTCTCTGTATGTCACGGTAGAGAACTTGAATATCAAAACAGGGAGAAAAAGTGTAGGTGGCCGGGTAGCCCTGTCGGTAGAGCATCGGAACGATATTCCGAGGCCCCAGGTTTGAGTCCCGGTCTGGCTGTACCTTTTGTCATCCTGTGACATTTGGCGCCCAACGTAGGGCCGTGACGGCATTACACTGGTTAGTCTCCAACGCCTGTAATTGCTTATATAATAAATTACCGGCTGAAATTCGAGGACGAATTTCAAAATGGTGGTGAAATATGTCACGGTATAAGAACTTGAATATTAAAACGGGGAGAAAATATGTAGGCGGCCGGATAGCTCAGTCCGTAAAGCATCGGAACGGTATTCCGGGGCCCTGGGTTCGAGACCCGGTCTGGCTGCACATTTTTCTCACCCTGTGACATTTTGCGCCCAACGAGGGACCGTGACGACATTGCACTGGTTAGTTTTCGACGCATGTAATATATATATAAAAAGTACCCGCTGAAATTCGAGGACGAATTTAAAAATGGTCGGGAAATATGTCACGGTAGAGAACTTGAGTATTAAAAATGGCCGGGGAGGAAGTGTGTAGGCAGCCGGGTAGCTTAGTCGGTAGAGCATCGGAACGGTATTCCGAGGCCCTGGGTTCGAGTCCCGGTCTGGCTACAAATTTTCTCACCCTGTGACATGTACTTTTGGAGAAATAGACACCCCTTCACGTTATTTAAGGCTTTTTCTATTGTTCTCTAATGAGTTAGAAATTTAATATATAAAATTAGTTATCTATTGAATAAACCATGCATTTTAAACCATACTTCCATTAAATTTTCATTATTCTTACAGTAATTTATATTATGTAGTAATAATTGCCTATTAACCCATACCCTGCTTTTCTATACTCATTACTGAACTTGTTCATCTTTCAATTTGAACATCAACTGTTAAAAGGGATGGATATCAAAAAGATACTGACTGAATGGCAGACTGAGTAGAACATGATCAGACAGCATGGATGTGCAGGCTGATCCTGATCTGTACTGGTTTCAATGGCAGAATAAATCTTGTCCAGCATGATAAGGGTTATATTGATTGTAGGTATTTCAATTACATGAATACAAAATAAATACTGTTCCAATCAATTAAGTATATTGTACATTCAGACATGGTGCACTTAGACTTACGAGAAAAGATTAATTGCATGTTTGAATACATTTGTTGCAATTCTTTTTAAATTCTTCTATCAGATTTCATTCTAATGTTAAAAAATACCCCGGTAGTTTTGAATAAACATTAAGCAGACACAGATCACCGATATAACCTTGTAAGTCTTAACAAATTCGTAAAATGATACGAAAGAAGATTCTTTAGAAGAATAGGATATAACAGGGCAAAAATAAAGCAAACTCAGTTACACTGAACATTTTCGTAAGAGATAAACAAGCCTGAATACTTGAATGGAATCAAAATCCCAAAGAAATATTAACAATACTGTGTCAGTCTTTACTTTGGTTAGCTTGTACAGTGTAACTTCCGAAAATCAAACGACCTTAGGACCATTCTAAAAGTTCGATACTTGGGAGTCTCCGAAATTCTGAAATTTGGAAGTTTGCAGTTAAAGTGGACGTGGTGCACTAGAGTTATGTTTTCTTACACGTAGGATGAAGAGGTTATTATCCTTTATAATTGTACAAGTTTGTATAAAGTAATTAAGTAATTAATGAGTTAATGAATTAATTGCAAACTTTAAGGATAATCAAGTATGTATAAATATACATAAATAACAAATGTAAAAAAATCTTTTATTTGCCATCAGCAATTGCAAATGAATAGAATCCTTGTATATACAGTGGCATTTTCCTCATCATTTTGGGAATGCCACCGACACCAGCATAATTGGGAAAATACCTTTGTAAATTGTCTCGATTGGGAATAATTGAAACTTAACAAAATGTAATTGAGTTCATTTAGAATAACATTTTAAAACTTGTGATGACATATTAACAATTGTTAACTAAATTAGTAACAGTTTATTATATACCAAACCTATTGTCGAAAAGCAGAAATAACCAATAACCTAGTCAGTAACAGTAATTTAGGAATTTTAAGTTCAGCATTGGGAAAACATACTTTCTTGCTTCGGGATTGCCTCCATTTATGGGTGGTAGCTTTATAGGGAAAGAAACCTGACACATGCAATACAATAAATATTATTATCATGTTATTTATAATTGTAAGTAATGTATGTAATAAACATTATGATCACGTATTTTGTTTTCTTTCTTTATTGGCAAAAAAACACAACTATTTTTAACACGATTCATGATTCGTGTTCACTAGCACTCACTCAAACATTTTCCACTTTCATTTTACCAACTTGGAAGTCCCGAGTTCTTCAATACATTTGTGTATTTAATAGATGTTTCAAACATTAAGACAGTTTACCACACGTAATATATTCATCACGTTTTCATAAATTGAAATCAAATAAAAGTATTCGCCGATTATTTCTTTACTTTTGCATCAAATGGTCATTGTGTTTATAATGCGTGTAAAATTAATAGTTAAACAAAAGAATATTTTGACAACTTGCCACAGGAGGTTTGGGGTTAACAACATGTTAAAGACAGGCGACACTTTTAATCCGGCAAATAGTTTGCTGTCCCGTTTTCGGAAGTCAAATTTAGTGTGAAAATATAAACGCTCCTTCAAAAATCGCATTTCTTTTAAGCAATAGAAATAAGAAAATGTTTGAGACTCGTACTAAACAAATTGTCAATAAAGTTTTAACAAAGCTTACATGACAAAATGCAAAATTATTTTTTCTAGTTAGCTAAACCAATATAATATGCATATGTATAAGCACACCCTATAATATAAAATGACTGTACTCCCCCATCCCTCCCTTCCTGTTTCGACCGATCAACACTATAATCTGACCGCTAAAAGTTTGAAGAAAAAAAACCTATTTTAAAGTGATAAATGTTCTTTGTTGGTGTGTGTATTTATATTTTATTAGAAGATGGGCACGATTTTGTTTCTATATATAGTTTGTTACTCTGAATACAGGTAAAATTATAGCAAAAATCTCGATTGATCACTGATTTTGTTCAGAAATTGTACATTGTTGGCGACAAAAGTACATATTTTCATGCTTGTTGAAGAATAATCTACATACAAATCCCATTGTTTCGTGGATAAAGAAACAATGCTAGTTTAGTAAAATTAAATATTTTATTTTTCTAAAATCTCCAATTTGTTTATAATCCTCAATGAAAGAGGGTACGGTATGATGTCCTGACTGTTAACGTGTTTGCTTTCAATACTATAAAAATGTTTGCGACTTCCTTAATAAAGACATCACACGCACGCACGCACGCACGCACGCACACACACACACACACACACACATGTAAAAGCAACCAATCGGGGATTTAAGTTATAAACCTACCAACTGGGAACTTGTTTATTACTGTAGCTACAGATATCATATTTCTACCAACTCTTATTCTTATCATTTTTAAATTATACGAGGCTTAAGATTAAAGCTATCTTCAACTGTTAAGCAATGAGTTTTTTCACATTCAAAACGGGGAATGTTGTGTTTAAACCAGCTGAGGTAAATGTGTAACAAACCGGGTGTTTGTGTATCGACGAAATGTGGAACTGAGTGTTTCAACAAAACAGGGTATTAGTGTAAAGACTAAATGAGGTACAAGTGTATAACTAAATGCGTTCGTGTGTATAGTTGAAACGAGGAACTAGCTATTAAAATGGTGTATGCGGAAGCACCTGTTACATAACATATATATGAGTAAGTCAATCGAGGGATTTAATTTGATTTGATGGGTTTAACGCCATTTTTAAACAGTATTTCAGTTATGTCAAGCGGGCAGTTTATCCAACAATCGGTCCTGGAAAGATCCACTGCTAGTACCCATCTTCCGTAAAAACTGTCATCTTCCTTACAGGAAGTGATAGGGTCGGTTGCAGGGATCGATCGCATGGCCCTTAATCAGTGAGAGATTATAGTGATTTAAGTCAGCGACTCTAACCACCCGAACACAGCGACGGTCAATCAATAGAGGAAAATCTATATTCTATTTGTAAGTACATGTAGTACGTCAATCCTTCGACATTCAATAAAAAATATCAGATGTTTACATTAAAATAACTGTTTATGAAAAGACATAGAACATAGATGCATGATGCAGAGATATAATATAGCACAAAACAGTATCTGTTTGTATCAAATTCATGTTTCAGTCACTTTGTATTGCTTACAAGAATTGTTGAACTTCGATTTCCTTCTTCATGTTTTAACTAAAATTTTCCATAAGGCATTCACAAAACTGTGCTAGGCAGACAATTTCCCCTTAAATTCTGTCTAAATAAAAGAACTGATTTACAGACACAATATTGTAGACCAACTTGTTACCATTTGCAGTTGTATTCTACTCGTTCCAAAGACAGTCAGGCGCGTAGCTGCTTTTACGCAGATACGCAACAGCGTAGTCAAAATCTGGCAAGCATACACAAACTGGCTACTTTATTTGGTTGCAATAAGAAGTCTATATCATTCAACGATTGCTTCATACGCAATCGTTGCTTGCTTATATATTGTTTAAAGTACAGTAAACTGAAGTAAAAACAAACTGGATTTTATAATTGGTTGATTTATCGTGCATTGAAATCCCGCAATAATTGTCTTTGTAGTTTTATAACAATTTAGGTACAGTCATTATCCTACAATTTGATTGCTGATTTTGTAATAATCCTGACCATGTGAAATATTACATTCACACGCCATCTACGCTAACGGTTTAAAGAGTCAAATTTCTATATTAAAATTATAATATAATGTCAAAAATTGATAGACTGTTGGTTGAGAAATCGGCAAAGAGACATTTTCAAGACTAAAAGCTTTTGAATAGGACAATTTGTATATCACTGCAGACGTAATTTGTCACGCATAATATTTTCAGACATCATAGATATATCTTATAATTGTACTATAAAATTATCAATTATTCCATGGTCCCAATGTTGTAGAAAATAAAATATAAAAGAAATCAAATAATTACACCTAATTAAATCCTACGCGTATTGCAAAGGTTTGACACCGGTACAAGTCATACGATATTACAGTTTCTGATAACCAATTCACAGTGAGATAAATATGTTCTTTCTTTATAACTGGTGATTACATATTTTTCAATGGCTTTATAGGTAACTAAATTATAGTATTATATTTCAGAAGACCTTAAACAACATTCTAAACAAATTGCCCAATCAAGATTTTTGTGTAATACTTGGTTTTAGATGTCGTTGAGATTATATCAACAATCACGCTATGTTTTTAATATTTTTCTATGATTCAATATTGTTGGTAAAATGTCTGCCCAATGTTAATGTTCAAGCCTGAAATTTTCGTTTTTTCGCACTTCGCCATTGTGATCTCTCGCTTCTCCGTCATGAGCAGGCGATAAAATGCACCATTTGCCGTTCTCACATTGATGAATAATGAAGGGAGGATACACCGACCCCCCCCCCCCCACCCCCATTACTGTTATATATCATTCTCATTCCATACGCTCTTTAACAAATGATACACATGAGATCGTGGGTTTACTTGGTTCACGACAATACCTTCTTCAAAATTTCTGATTTAAATTTGCTTCAAACTTTGATTTCAATTGGCATATATAAATGCATTAAAATTTTGACAGTATCATTGTAAAAAACATCCGGCAAATCAAATTAATATGTCTAACACGCATTCATAAAAGCAAACTAAGAAGTAAATTGGTTATTTTATTTAAGATTCTAGGTATATAGAAATGTTTCATTTCTCATGCCAAATACATATAAATATATAAAGGAACAAAAAATTTTACGAAAAAATTACCTTCAACATTCCCAAACGAACATTCCAAAACATTTAGTAACACAATGACGAATGGTATTTAAAGAAACATAACCGAATGGTTTAATGGATAAAACCGGTGAACATGTAGATAATATCCTGTTAATATTTGCAACTAGAAATTAAAAGTCAAGGTAGCATTTGGCATAACACATATCCGAAGCCACATAACGCAAAATTAGGCCAAATGCAAATAGAAACTTTAGTGGGAGGATGTAGTAAATATCATATCTATCAACATGTACATGTTCAGACTTCTGCATGCATATTTTTCTGTTTGTAGAGTAGCTATTTTTTATTTTATGACTCTCTTTGGAAATGATTCGTATATCTCGAATAGCATTATTTCTATTGTAATGCTAATTTATTTAATATAAAGATGAATAAAGAAGTTGATAGTTATAATGCTGGCTCCCTGTTTGCGATAAAATTTCAGTTACCATATTCGAAATTCGGGTATTAGTCTACGATTCAGTTACAAACTTTAAAATGCTTTGCTCATGATTTATCCTAGTTAATATTTAAAGACAAATATTTGGAATATGCTAATTGTATAATGCACCTAAAGCATTGGACCAGAAAATACTAGGTCGCACCTCTACACACTCAAGGAAACGAATTTATATAGTGTATTCTTCGAAGATATTTTCCTATGTTTATTTTACTTGCGTGTGTGCATGTATGTACGTATTGTTTCGAAATAAATACTGTTTAAACCAAACTCTTAACCATCAAACTAAAATTACTGAAATTTTTACGGTTAATGGTATATATGGATGTTGTTCTGTATATGGTTGTTTTGCACCTGTAACACACAATTAAAGATAAGATAAGCTTCTGATAAAAGCATACCGTTTGTATTTTATGCAATGTTCCATATCATAAAATGGGCAATAATATTTAGGAAAGTCGCCCGTACAGATAAACGTTGGTGACTATATATAAGGTAAGATATACACAAACATTCCACTGTTTGTATTTCTATCTGCATATTTGTTTTGATGATAATTCGCAAACTGTCGTTCAAAAACTGAGTAAAAGCCTTTAATATGTAAATTCAATAGTTGAGCAGATTGCATTGATAAATGTCTAGACTTCGTGTAGATATTCGCAAAGTTGTACATTAAATGTGTTGTTGAACATGTTTCGGAGTATTAAAGAATGGTGGAATGGGCCTTGGAGAAGACCTGCCAAAGAAGAATGGAACAATGTAAGCTTTATATAATTACAACCGGGGCATTTGGACTGTTACTACTTCTCTGTTTTAACAGACATTTTAACTAAAACACGGGATTTAATTCTACTTGCGAAACACTAACATACTTTTTAATTACAGTCAAGGTCCTAAAATGTGAATAGTTATTTTGTTAACCTGTATCAATATCAACCATTGTGGCTAAAAGATTTGCTCTGTCAATGACTTAAATAATATCAAATGCGCAGGAACTTAAAATACAACAAAATTTGACGTTTGCTTTTATCTATAATTCATGATTGCGATTTATACATTCTGTCAATCTAAATGTATCTCGATGCTTTACGTCTTGGTTTACAGACAGGACAGAACAAAATAGACCTTTATTAATATAAACATGACTAATTACACACTAGTGTAGCATTGAAGGTTCCAAGTGAACCACCGTATGAACATATCTGCGGATGTCTCTAAACTTTTTTTGTACTTTTAACATGTGTAAATGTTGAGTTCCGCTCAACCCGGGGCTAGAGGGTGTGAACGGTAGCATGCATTTCCACTACCGTCCATGAACAGGCTCAATCAAACCGAGCCTGCAACATTTTCGTTTTTGTTGTGTTGAGCGACCTGTGGAGTTTTTACATTTTCTATTTTGAACATATTAAGCAGTTCTTATATACAACAATTCATATTTATATTGAAGAAAGCTTTATGTTTTATATAGGTTTCTCTATTTTTTTTCTCCTACATACAGGATCTCGTCTATACATTTTTTGCCGTGCGCATGCGTCGGAAATCGGGTACTATTGATAAAATGAATAATATCGTTGAGATTCAATTATGAATAAAAATCCTTCTCAAAAAGAGTTAGTTGAGGGAAACGATTCCAGAGAAGGCAGATATTTATATACACGATACTGAAAACACATTTTCTTGTATCAGTAGTATAGACATCGGGGTTTTTTTTGTGTGTAAAAAACGAGCGACATCTTGGATGTCCCAGTTACTTTTTGCGTACAAGTAATGAAGTCAGTACGCATGCGCGGTAGCCATTTTTGATACAATTAATAGAACGATCTCACTATGATTTTAATAGAAAGGATTGTTTTGATCTATTTTTGGAATGACATTTGGATTCTTCCGGAGGTATACAGCGCTTTCTTGCATACTCGACCTAGGACGTGAACGCAGATAGTGAATGCCAAGTCTAGGCGGGACCTGATATATTTATAACAATGGAAGTAAATGAATAAACAAAATATATTAGATTTATAAATTAATGAAGAAAAAATGCACGTTATAGAAATGTAATTCAGAGTGATTTAACAGTGAAAATAAAACAGTTTATGTTTAAATAGATTATTTTATATAAATAGATATACATTGTATTTGATTGTTTATTTTGTAATAATCCTGAACATATGAAATATTAAAATCACACGCTGCCTATGCTAACGGTTTAAAAGGCAATTTCTATAGAAAATAATATCCAATATAAATCAGAAAATTCCACCAAATTAAAACCAGGTATGACACCGGTACAAAGATATACAATATACAAGTATTTGAAAACCAATTCACCGCGAGATAATTATGTTATTTCTTTAGGATTGGTGATTATATATTTTTCAATGGCATAATAGGTAGCTACATTACGTGATTGTATTATATTTCAGAAGATTTTAAACAACATTCTTTAAGATTTTTAAGGTATAGGTCCATGTTTCGGGTAAAAAGTTCGAACGTTATCAAATCATAGAAAGAAAGCATTGTTTAACATGAAAATTTAACAGCATATAAAATATTTATATTATTTTACTAAACCTTTGTCAATTTACGCATATATTTATTGACTTCCGGCAAATTACAAATGGCATTCTTATTTACAGGAGGACAACTCATTTTGAATAATTTTACTATCCAACTCTGTGGGACAGAACAGTAAAACATGTATTGAACAGATAAGTTGTTGGTCAAGATGCTGTTCATTTAAAAATAGTTCTGTTTTTCGCCAATAAAGAAAGAAAACAAAATACGTGATCATAATGTTTATTACATACATTACTTACACTTATAAATAACATGATAATAATATTTATTGTATTGCATGTGTCAGGTTTCTTTCCCTATAAAGCTACCACCCATAAATGGAGGTAATCCCGAAGCAAGAAAGTATGTTTTCCCAATGCTGAACTTAAAATTCCTAAATTACAGTTGCTGACTAGGTTATTTCTGCTTTTCGACAATAGGTTTGCTATATAATAAACTGTTACTAATTTAGTTAACAATTATTAATATGTCATCACAAGTTTTAAAATGTTATTCTAAATGAACTCAATTACATTTTGTTAAGTTTCAATTATTCCCAATCGAGACAATTTACAAACTTTAAGGTATTTTCCCAATTATGCTTGTGTCGGTGGCATTCCCAAAATGATGAGGAAAATGCCACTGTATATACAAGGATTCTATTCATTTGCAATTGCTGATGGCAAATAAAAGATTTTTTCACATTTGTTATTTATGTATATTTATACATACTTGATTATCCTTAAAGTTTGCAATTAATTCATTAACTCATTAATTACTTAATTACTTTATACAAACTTGTACAATTATAAAGGATAATAACCTCTTCATCCTACGTGTAAGAAAACATAACTCTAGTGCACCACGTCCACTTTGCCTGCAAACTTCCAAATTTCAGAATTTCGGAGACTCCCAAGTACCGAACTTTTAGAATGGTCCTAAGGTCGTTTGATTTTCGGAAGTTACACTGTACAAGCTAACCAAAGTAAAGACTGACACAGTATTGTTAATATTTCTTTGGGATTTTGATTCCATTCAAGTATTCAGGCTTGTTTATCTCTTACGAAAATGTTCAGTGTAACTGAGTTTGCTTTAGTTTTGCCCTGTTATATCCTATTCTTCTAAAGAATCTTCTTTCGTATCATTTTACGAATTTGTTAAGACTTACAAGGTTATATCGGTGATCTGTGTCTGCTTAATGTTTATTCAAAACTACCGTGGTATTTTTTAACATTAGAATGAAATCTGATAGAAGAATTTAAAAAGAATTGCAACAAATGTATTCAAACATGCAATTAATCTTTTCTCGTAAGTCTAAGTGCACCATGTCTGAATGTACAATATAATTAATTGATTGGAACAGTATTTATTTTGTATTCATGTAATTGAAATACCTACAATCAATATAACCCTTATCATGCTGGACAAGATTTATTCTGCCATTGCGACCAGTACAGATCAGGATCAGCCTGCACATCCATGCTGTCTGATCATGTTCTACACAGTCTGCCATTCAGTCAGTATCTTTTTGATATCCATCCCTTTTAACAGTTGATGTTCAAATTGAAAGATGAACAAGTTCAGTAATGAGTATAGAAAAGCAGGGTATGGGTTAATAGGCAATTATTACTACATAATATAAATTACTGTAAGAATAATGAAAATGTAATGGAAGTATGGTTTAAAATGCATGGTTTATTCAATAGATAACTAATTTTATATATTAAATTTCTAACTCATTAAAGAACAATAGAAAAAGCCTTAAATAACGTGAAGGAGTGTCTATTTCTCCAAAAGTACATGTCACAGGGTGAGAAAATTTGTAGCCAGACCGGGACTCGAACCCAGGGCCTCGGAATACCGTTCCGATGCTCTACCGACTAAGCTACCCGGCTGCCTACACACTTCCTCCCCGGCCATTTTTAATACTCAAGTTCTCTACCGTGACATATTTCCCGACCATTTTTAAATTCGTCCTCGAATTTCAGCGGGTACTTTTTATATATATATTACATGCGTCGAAAACTAACCAGTGCAATGTCGTCACGGTCCCTCGTTGGGCGCAAAATGTCACAGGGTGAGAAACATGTGCAGCCAGACCGGGTCTTGAACCAAGGGCCCCGGAATACCGTTCCGATGCTTTACGGACTGAGCTATCCGGCCGCCTACATATTTTCTCCCCGTTTTAATATTCAAGTTCTTATACCGTGACATATTTCACCACCGTTTTGAAATTCGTCCTCGAATTTCAGCGGGTAATTTATTATATAAGCAATTACAGGCGTCGGAGACTAACCAGTGTAATGCCGTCACGGCCCTACGTTGGGCGCCAAATGTCACAGGATGACAAAAGGTACAGCCAGACCGGGACTCAAACCTGGGGCCTCGGAATATCGTTCCGATGCTCTACCGACAGGGCTACCCGGCCGCCTACACTTTTTCTCCCTGTTTTGATATTCAAGTTCTCTACCGTGACAAACAGAGAGGGTCATTTGTGCGTGATATTTTTAAATGGTCATTATTTAATGGACTGCAACCTATGCTAATTCAAATATTAAATATTTGACCTAATCCAGAAGGTAATGAGTAAGTGGTCAGGTAACGATAGTGTCGAGACTATTTTTAAATGCATAAATCAAGATTTGTTTTAATATGTTCATTTAAGAAATTCAATTCACTAATAACTGAGGAATATATGATTTTATATCGTTGTATATGGTATTTTGTTAATGGCATATTAGCATTAGCCTTTAAAGTGTACATATACCTCGTGCTGTGTTGAAGGAGCAATAAGGGTACACAGCTGTTCCTTCTGTCTGACAATAAATCCCACTTTAGTTCTGTAAATGGAACGTTTTGTCGCACCGGTTACTCTTGCCGCTTCAATTTTATCCACGTTTAACTTCATTTGTGCAATTGTGGCATAGCTATGTCAAAACAGACGTCTAAAATAAATGAAAATCAGCCGCTTTACATGAAATTTATGTCAAATAAATCGTTAATTAAGGTAGCAGATATTGTACATATCGTCACCGCGTAGACTGACTAATCCACCGATTCGTTTTGCTTGAGAACCATTTCGGCTAGAAGCTTCAAACTTAAAAGGCACATTGGTATTTGTTAGTATATGATCCCCATCGACTTCCAAGCCAATGTCTTAAAGATCAAGGTCACATGTAGCTGAACTTAGAAAAGGATTTCCGATCAATGACTTTAGAACCATTTGACATACATGTAGAACCTTTGTCAGTGGATGGCTACATTGATTTTGGTACCAATAGGTCAAAGGATGCCCTATGTAGTTTAAAGTTTGTAGGTGAAATGATGCTCAAGTTATCGACTGAATATTTTTAAGTTCATACCAATGACTTTGACCTATGATCTACAGATCTCAAAATCATCTACTGACCTATAGACATTATCAATTTACGTGAAGCCTGACTGTGCATGGGAAGCGCACTGTCAAGGGGGTATCTCAAAATGCATGACATTCCGGTTTCCCAGGGTTAATATGATTATTGCACGTGAGGCAATCTGCGCTAAAAAAGTATGGATCCGCCAACAGCGGACATAATGACCGTTTTAACGGCTTTTTTGTTACTATTAATAGAAAGGTGCGTAATGAAATATTGTATAGAAAACATTGTATACACTTAGCTTGCTCTTATTTCTGTTTAAAATTTGTGAATTTAGATATTGAAACAGTTTCTGACCATACGAATTAGATAAATCAGCATATTTATGCAAAATGGATTAAATTATTAAATCATATAAATTAAATAAACTTGCAAATGACCGCCGTTAAAGAAAAGTGATTTGTTAAATTTTGATATTGAAATAATTTCTGACTTTTTGAATTGAAATTGGAAATAAAATGTCAAATGCACTAAATTAAGCATGATTTATAATTAGATTAACTTTAAAATAACAACCGGTAAAAAGTTAATTGTTAAGTATAATATTGAAATACTTTCTGACAATGCTATTTTAATAAAAAATAAATTATGTTATTATATATAAATGGACTAAATTTAAGAATAATAGAGAAAAGTGGAAACTTCACAGGTCGCCCAACACGACAAACACGTAAATGCTGCAGGCTCGATTTGATTGAGCTTGTTCATGGACGGTAGTGGAAATGCATGCTACCGTCCACGCCCTCTAGCCCCGGGTTGGGAAGAACTCAACATTTACACATGCTAAAAGTATAAAAAGCAATTTAGACACATCGGCAGATGTATTCAAACGGCGGTGAACATGGAACCTTCAATGATACACGTGTTGAGGCGTGCAATTCCATGAAGAGCTGGTTCCCAGATAAAGTAAAGGGTTTGCCCCAAACGAGAACACAATGGGCAGAACTAAACAAACTGGAATTTAGAAAGGGGATCTTAGGTTATGGAGCCTGCGTATCACAGGAACTGTCAAAAGAACTAAACAAACTTTCAAATAACTGGTGTTAAAGAATATTGAGTTGTTAAATATCATGATATTGAAATAGTTTCTGACAGTACAAATTAAATTCAGAAACAGATTTATGTAAATTGATCTAAATTAATAGCTTGAAGAAAATGGCCGTTAAAGAATAGTGATTTTTTTATTGAAAATTATAGAAGAAATGATTAATTTTCATGATGAAAATGGTCCTTCATTTATTCATATGGAAGGAGTTATAAAAGGGAGAAAATAATTGCTGCCACATACACTCAAAGAGTCATAAAATGATATGAATGTAACATAGAAAGGTACTATTATAATTATTCATAAATAAGTTTTTTTTCGCGTATCTCTATGTAAAATATAATTATTTCGCTCCATGTAATCTGAAATTTGTCCTCGAAGGTACTCGAAGACCCAATTAAATTTGTATAGGAAATTATTTATTTATTATTTATTCGTCTCTGAGTCACTAGAAGTAGTTCCATCAAGTGACCCGGGAACAAAGGGGAACCAATACAGGTGTGTATTCCGCTAATTGGATTTCATCTCGAGTCACTCCGAGTATTTCCTTTGAGTGACTTCGCATAAATCCTCGGAGTCTGAAAGCGAATTCCTTGAGGGAAACTGGCCGACTCGAATCGGTGCTTTTGTACTCGTTTTGGCCATCCTCCCTCCGAGGATCGAGTAGAAAGGGTTTTCCGCGTGAGCTGATCTGTACGTCCGCGGAATAATTTCACGAGAACATATCCCAAGTGAACTATTCTACACAAGATAATATTTGCAATTGTATTTGGTGAAGTTTTCATTTCTTCGTAACAGAAATTTTAGCACATTATTTGTGGTAACAAATAAATTGAAGAATATGTTAACTGTTTTGTATGAAAATAGAGTAAATACATTATTGATGCAGGAATATTAGCAGCATGATTGTTATATCCACTTTTTAAATTTCCAAGACAGAACATTGCTCCATAGCCTTTAAATAACAGTGTACAATCAACAATATAAGACAGATTATTTCCATTTAGTAAAGATGGTTTAGGGTAAAATCATAGTAATACTTATTGGTTGTACATTGGAATTTATAGCTTAAAAACTTAAACCTATCTTCAAAATCGATTCTTCTTCTTATTCTATAAAAACCGATGATAGCCCAGTTAACGAAATTCCATATACTTTTGTTAGGTTCTGAGAAAACCATCAGTTTTCTGCGACAGTATAATTCTTATCTCTTGTAAAACATTCTTGAAAAATTTGAATTTCCATTATATCATTTTACATCACCGTAGGTACGTCTGTAATAAAATGTTTTTACTATTTATTATCACTTAACTACACATATATTTCATTGCTATTTTTAACTGATGTCAAACAGGTGCAAAGATAAACTGCAGGTAGGATTATCATGGTAGCAACGTTTACTTTTTAGTACAATGCCTTTATATTGCAACACTTAGCTGTAATGGAGGCACAGAACACTGATTCTTTGATCCTTCGTCACTTTTTGGACTGTGTCAAATAACTCACCATGATTTCTAAAGATCTGCGTTCTAGAAATATTTCTATTGTACCAAATTCTGCAAACATAAGATTGTTTGTGACATTTTCTGAATTTAGAATGTGGAATATCTTGCGTCTAAATTTTCAGTCTGTACATCCAACTTCTATATGAGAAAATTATGGTTTCCCGTTAGGGCCATCACCGCATACTGTGTATGTTTTTGTATGTAAGCTGATAACCATCCGTGGGATCGGATTCTAGCTTCACAGACTAATTCACTGTAATAAACTGACTAACACTGCCTAGGTTCCCTGACTCTGTTTTGCTGTTACACAAAATTTTGCTTTCGGCTTCAGCAGGTAGGATTATCATTGTAGCAACGATTAATCTAAAGTACGATGCCTACATATTGCGACACGCCGCATAATGTGTATGTTTTTGTATGTAAGCTGATAACCATCCGTGGGATCGGATTCTAGCTTCACAGACTAATTCAATGTAATAAACGGACTAACTCTGTCTAGGTTCCATGACTCTGTTTTGCTGCTACACAAAATAATGTCCCTTTTTCGGCTTCAGTTTATGGATGTAAGTTGATATCGCAGTACCAACTAAGGGGAATTGGTTGAAACTTCACACATTGTTCACTGTGGTCTGACATGCAGGAGGGTCCATAACGCTGTTATGCTGTTATGCATTTTCACAACATTATGCCCCTTTCTCACATTTATTTTTATTCATTTGACAGGGCTTTTTGAATAGTCAAGTGTTGCTGTCCTCTGACAGCTCTTGTTTCATTTTATATTTTGTCAATATCTTCGATCGATCAAAAGAAAGAATAGAAACTCGATGTTCAGAGTGTTATCAGATACATAAGGGCCTGACTTCTTTGCGCGATTAATTGTTTACCATGTCAGGATGCGAGATTATGACGTTTCCCAGGAATTAACACTTTGTGTATGGTATTTCTCTATATTCTATAGTAATCATCGGAGTGTAAGTTATATCACTATATTACATCCTACTCAGAGCGCGTCAACCCTTTTTAAAGGCACCGGCCTCCAGATCGACAGCAAAAATAAAAGAACCTTTTTAGATATTTGGAAGTTAATGCTATGTTTTTTAAAATGCTTTGAAATTTAATTACTGACAGACAATATATTATGGAAACATAAGAATTCGTTATTTTACTACCTTTTACGGTGAAAACGCTTTATTCGAGGTAAACTGTCTCTATTACAAATATCTATATTTAAGAGCTATTAAAACTAAATTCTCCATAGCGGTATTGGTAACGACAGCGGGAAAATTCATTATTCCCGCGGCGGTCCGGGTTCGATTCCCGACACGGTCATCTTTGTTTCTTGAATTGGCAGTTTTAAAATAGTTTAGAAACAAAATCCCATATTCTAATGTTCAAAATTTGACCAAAATTCAATTTAAAAGAAAAGATCATTTTTAGCAAAAATCTGGAGGTCAGTGCCTTTAATAACTTTATCACCTGTAATACATTGGTTTCGCGCCGCTTTTCCACATGATAGTCAGTTAAACATTTTAATTTCACGCCGTTTTCATTTCGTGTATACTTAGGTGTTGGTGTTTGTAGACGGTACAAGGATGTAGGATGTAAAGATTTTGTTTCATGTAAGTCAAGGTTTGCAGTAACCCGAGAGACAAGCAATGAGCAATAGAGCTGTTGACAAAAACAAATCCCTGCTTCTTATTCACTGCTTTGTTTTAGGTTTGGAACATTTGTTTTGAGCGGCCACAACTGTAGTATTCTTCCTTTTTGTTTAACGAAGTGCCTGTTAAGTCTTTTTGCGTTTATTAACCAAATTTCGAATGGTTGTGCTATAATTAGTATTAATTTACCATATCGAGTGTTGAACGCAATACTGTAGTAACTCCTATAAAATAAAGAAGGACTTACGGCAGTATTGCGTTCAACCCTCGATATACATTAATTATTTGTAGAACAGTGATTTTGCATGATTAAAGAGCAACAGGCGTAGTATTTTCCTGAAAACCACAACGAATACATCTACTAACTGGGATGCAGTGGAACAGTGGTTGCATAAGGACTAAGAAATCAAGAGTCGTAAGTTCAGCTCAGCGCTCCTCCTTCTAACAGTCGGATGAAGGTTTCGTGTATGGGTGCTTCATATCCGGAACTAAAACCAATCGATGCGTCTTCTGTATCTTGCACTAGCCTCACACTAAAGTTACAAATTCTTTTGAAGACTCGCCAATATGAGTTACCGGTGGCGACAATGAAAAGAAAACGTAGATACAGATACAAAATAAATATATTTATATGAATGGTAGAGATTCACGTTTTTTTTTTCAGTAAGGTATAACCATGATAGATAGAACAGGTCATAAGTTACTGTAAATAAGCCAAGTTACACGGACCCATGTCGTACTATTATGCTGATGCTATTACTTGGCTTATTCACAAATAGAACAGATGACCATGGATTAAAATGAAATGGATTACTCATGTATAGTATAAAGTAACAGAAGATTGAGATGAGAGACCATCTGACGGATTCAATAAGAAATCGATGGATATACATTCTTGTGGTAGTTGCTTTACATTGACTTCTTGGTTATTAATGTGAAATATTTCTGTTACAAACAGTGAACTAAACTTATAAAACAAAGTTTCAGGAGATATTCCACTATTAACCGAGAAATGAATGTAATTACGCGAGTTTCACTCATTCGCTATTATTTCTACGTGTTTTCTACGTCCGTAACGTTATTACCTAATGCTTGTATTTCAAACATTGCCACTGCAGAGATGAATGACGGAAACCCAGTGGAGATGCTTTGAGGACTCAGGTACTTTATTAAACTTGACGTCTATTTTTCCAACATATTTCGAAGTAAGCTTACAAAGCTTGTAATGGTGCTCCTTATTTTCCTAAAACCAAAGTGGCAGCTCAATATCGCAAACGATACAATAGGATTCATTCTGCTCTGTGTATCTTACAAATACACTTCAATTGTACACAACTAAACGTACATGTATTATCAAAACCTGATTTCCTTTTACGCAGTAACAACATTTAGCAAAACAAAAATCGTGTTCAAAGGGAAAGAATCGGACAAGTGATCCTAATAAAAAGGCTTCCACGATTTATCTTTCTCGCATGTACAGTGGTATTGCATGTTGTTACTGGATATATCCTCTTAGATATCACGGTGATAATGTCAATATCATATGATGGCATATTTCTGCCAACCACATATCCATTTATCTATGCAGAAAGTTTTCTTTAAAATGTCACATATCTAGTTATTATCTGGCAAGTGGCAAAGTTGCGTGTTATCCAGAAAATTATGTAACAGAACAAAACTGACTGTTAGTGCCCACTACTGCCATTCACATATTCACATAAATAAGGGGTAATATCCAGTTAATATTTAATTAGCGATTAACGGTTAGACTTTACGAAATATTTATTATGTCTTTTTATGTATTTTCATTCATTCCGCAATGATGGATATTGCCAGTCATAACTTACTAACTAACAAAACTTTAGTTACCTATTTAACGTAAGTGAATAATGCGGGTGGCAGAAGTGGGCACTAACAGGCAGTTTTGTCCTGTTAAGATACATAAGTGGATAACATGCAGTTTTGTCACTTGCCAGATAATAACTGAATAAGTGACATTTTTACGAAAAATTTCGAGATAAATAAATGGATATGTGGCTGGCAGAAACATGCCACCATACTATCACATTAAATGTATGTTATCAATTCATTGTGATTGGACAGTTTTCAAAATTCTTTAAATGTTTAAAACAGCCATAAATTAATCTAGGATCCGTTTACATTGATCTTTCTGCATACAACTATGAATTGATTATAATTTTTCATTAGTAAAACGTTGAAAATAAAAGTTACATACAAAAGAAACTTGTTTGCTCGATATTTTGATAAACGACCATGCATGATTGTATTTTCATACTGAATGTATTAAACAACTTGAAACGAGTTGAATATTTCTATATTTGTTAGATTTAACTCGCTTAGCTCCAATACCTTTCTTCGCTGAAAGCTATCATAATATTAGGACAGAGAAAATGAATGGTGCTACCTAGCTTCACTAGTAGTGCAAAAATTTAGGTGACCCTAAAGAAATTATTCAATACACGGGCGGGCAGAGGAATAGTCACACAAGCTAAGTCCCCTCCAGCATCAGGTTTTCGATAACAACAATGAAAATGTCGGACACAATCAAAGTAAACCTACCTGAAAATACTGAACTGACTCTTTGGATCATACTATATATAAGTAGTGTCCATGCATTAGCGTCCTAACAATATACTACTAATAAAAAATAGAATACGTCATTTAACATTAACAGGTTAACTTTAAGCCAACAAACAAACAAATAATATTTACTTAATCTGATTCAAAGGAACTTATTTCAATGAAAGCACATACATTTGAATTTAAAAGAGTTTCTTTCAACCAAATCTACCTGTTTTTATGAGATTTATTTAAGAAGAATACTGATCACTTTTCAATATCTTCATCAAGTACGAAAAACTTACATTAGACAGATTTCAATATGAAGCTATCAAATATCTATCGGTTTCAGTAAATCTGTTCAAACTAATAGAAATCTTCTTGAAATTAAATGAGTGTCACTTTCTGACAGGAAAATATTAAAAAAAATGTATATTATCAGATTACTAGAAATAATAAAAATAGAACTTAATAATCAGTAACATAAGATAATATATTTTGAAAAAGTAATGATTACATTACCATAGTTAGGAGAACTGAGCCATATTCAAAATCATTTATCCAATCTTCAAATTTCTGAACAATCTTGAACTTGAAGTTTATTACCTATCACAACAGCCGTCCTCAAGTGTTGTTAGGCGGCTGTAGAAAGTATCCCCTTACTTTGACTCAGTTTTGTTATATTTCTGGTCCTTTGGGATCATGGTTTATGGATATAAGAATTCCGCTTAAGCCGGTGCTAGGGGACGTTAGGGGTGTTGTACATTTTATTACCTTTCATAAACAGACTCAATCGAACCGAAGCTGCTATTATTTATGCTTCCAAAGGATCTTCTTACTAATTTTATTGACATTATATACTTCAATGATTGCATTCTACATTTATTGTGCCCACCCGGTCGCTGTATGGGCGGCTGCGTTCTTTGAATGTGGCTTTTCCGGTTGGGCTTTTGTAGTTGTTTTGTATGTTTGGAATTCACCATCATTATGCGTGTTTAAAGGTCAGTTGAAGACAAATCACTTTATTGATGAAACACGTTATTCAGTATAGCATGAAAGGATAAGAAACTATTCAATTGCGCGTTTTTATCCTCTTACTTAAGTTGTTGACTGCTCTTAAAGCGACTAACCAACACATCGTGATGTCAGATTTTAAAAAATCAAACTTTTGCTTTATTCACCTATATGCTGCATATTCAATGTTCTTACAATATTTTTCATCAAATTCTGTTGAAAATCGTTGTTTCCCTAATACGTTTAAAATAAAAACATTCGTCTACAATTTCTGATAAGGGTTTCCCGGTTTATAAAAAAAAACGGAATTCCCGTCAGCAAACATCACGTGATTTTCAAAAGAGCGCACACGTATAGGTATCGCACACTATTGTGACGTTTTGAAGAAGAAGAAAAACAATGATATAAAATGAAGTCATACACTTAATACGTTAACGATGCAGTCAGTGATTTCTCATTGGCCTAGTGTGGTTACGGTATTCGTATTATACTTTTTCGTCGTGAGTTCGATTCCCAGATCCGTTAAATTTTGTCTTTAATTTTTTTCTTCACTACAATTCAATGAAGACAAAACGAGTTAGTAAATCTAGTTCTAACATGTTCACTAAAATTATATGTCACAACTGACACGTAATTATGTCTAAATACACTCCACTTTTAATACGATCTAATGTTTTTTAAGCTTTCCTGTGACATTTTTAAACCTGTACGGGTTAGTTTTATAACAATCTTACACTTCACTTTAATACAAGCATTGCCCGGCCATAATTTTAGGATTGATTGATTTATAGATACTTCCAATTTTATACGAAAATAAGAAACAAAACAATGAATTAGAAACCAGAGAAAAACAAACTTACACAAAGTATGTAATGCAAACTGAAAACAAAAATTGGGGATCCAACTCCCGACGAAAATGTATAATAGAAATACCGTAACCGCTCGGCCAACGAGGAATTACTGACTAAATCGTAAACTTAGTGTTCTGACTTGATTTTGTGGCCAGCGATGTTTGTGTACTTTTAATAATGGAACGGTCCGTTGTTTAGGTAGTGTTATTCGGTTACCTAAATAAGGCAAAGTAAATCATGCTGACTTCCCTAATAGGTAGACGAGTATATAAATTGACCCATCAAACTACATGCGCACTTTTGATTTGCTGCCGACGTGATGATAGCGTCTAAATATGCTGTCGCGTCTCGTTCTATATTTATCAATGTTTACAAAATAAAGCGTTGTAACGGTTTATAAAAGTACATGTAAAAAATGCAAAAATTCGAATGTTCCCGTAATTCTGGAAACAATAAACTAGTCAACCATTATGTTTCATGTAAACATATGAAACAGTGGCGGTATTTTGCCTTTCGGTGATAAATTATTTTAAAAATTACAATTCACAATGTGTGGGTTAGTCGCTTTAATAGAATACAATGAAGAAACATTGATTGACCTCCAAAATTATATACAACAATTTAAACGTGTTGAACAGTAATTGACTAATGACATCTATCACTGATGGTCCAAATCACATCCTTCGTTGTTATTTTTCCTGTTCTATATCCTTGTGTAAACTGATATCAGCCTATCTAAATGTGTAAGCTTATAATTTTTTGCTTGTTTTTGTTGCGTTTAACGTAGCACCAACACATTTATAGGTCATATGGCGACTTTCCAGCTTTGCTGGAGGAGGAAGACCCCAGATGCCCCTCCGTACACCTGGGTAGATCCCACCAACATTCCGTAAGCCAGCTGGATGGCTTCCTCAGATGAAGAATTCAACGCCCCGAGTGAGACTTGAACCCACATAGGTGAATAAGCTCATCATATCTGGTTTTACAACAAAAAGAAATACAGCTGGTTTTAAAGAACTTCAAAGATATAATATAGAAAACAACTAGACAAAAGGTGCAGACAGCACACTAGTACGTCTTTTTTACCTGTCAGTATTTCTGAATGTTCTTATACTATCGGCAGAAATCCCTCTTTGCAAAATTTTAATGTAATATTTGATCATAATGATATATCTATCCCAAAAGACCAGAACAGCCGCCAATAAAAGTGTTGAAACCAGTTGTTTACAACCTGAAAAGTAGAAATAATGTCATGAATTAAAAGAATAATAGAAAATGTTGTTACTTTATTTTCACAAATATCTAAGGCGCGTTTTAAGCAGACAAAAGTGCAAATTAATTTCCTTTAACACATTAAGTTATTGTAAGGTTTTAAATAGTCATTACCCACGACTTGCATAATATGTCAACAGCTTTAAGCATTAACATGCACCCTTGCTCTTTACCTTTTCAACATTTCAGAGCGCATTTTTAAGGGTAGATATTTTCATTACAATATGTTGAATAAAGAATACTGGTCGAACACACTCGACATCACTTTATGTCTCTTTAAGTCGTAAGTGTATTTACCCTTGTCAAGAACAAGACGGATATTACATGCGTTGAATTTGGCTCGATATTTCACGACGAAGCAAAGGGGTCGCGGAAAAATAGGTCGTGCTTCTCATAGAATAGTTTACAAATACATTCAGAACTTATTTAAACATTACCTTGTTCTAAGCCGTGTTCAACGTTAAATATATATTACATTCTCCACGATTTCGTTCCGATAACTAGGTACGTGATCACTTTTAGGTTTAATTTGAAAGTTTGTGTGATATAACTATATTTACTTCTATGGATATTAAGAGGACTTGTTTTGGTTTTTTTGACGGACCCTAAAATGCAAAAATTACTCAAAAGAGGAAAAAATGATACCACTTATAATATAACGAGGCCTGTTACATTCTATTTTAACAGTCTCAGAATAAGTCTGATAAGCAATTTAAATAGCGTTGCACTCCTTCATAAATACTATGCATGTGCATTACAACATGTTTTGTTTGCTTGTACATATGTAAAACGCGTTGTCAGTACGTTGGCCTAAATGTTCAACGGGTCTTGATTAATATCTATCCAAAACTTTTAATAGGAACCGTCATTATTTAGATTTTGAATCAATACTAGAAGTTATTTGCGTACGTTGTGCAAATAAATCAGTTTATATTTTGATTATCGTACCTCACGCCTTGAAAATATTGATCCGAGTACAATATGTAGTACATTCGAATTATTGTTGCTTTAAGCATGGTCAATCGCATTCTCATGTTTAAAAAGTTTGCGGGTTTTTAGACTCAGAAGGCAATTTATTAGATTTATGAAAATGAACATTATGCAATTTGTCTTAGCAACGCAATAAAAAGAGAGATGAATGTAATTTTCAATGTTTAATTTTATTCCAAACGTTTGCAAAAAAAATTATTCCTATTTCCGCCCAGTGAAAATTTTCAATGTCTGTAGTACATGTATTATATATTCTTACGAATCAACATTTGATTTTAAAAATCCTGGTTGGACATCAGCGTTAGGAAAATCAAACTTTAGTAAGATGTGGTAGCTAACATAACTCAAATACTCAGGAAATTTAATTTAGATAACTTGATTCAAACAAAGCCATTGCATGTTTAAAATCCAGCCGTCTCCATTTGAATTATAACTGAAACCTATGGGACAGTTTAAACACGTGTGTCAACCTAGTCTGGACAGTCGTCGATTATTTAAGCTATGCTCTTAAAACATAAGATACCTGTTAATTTGTATAAGTGCGTGCAATTGTACAGATGTAAATTCTGGCACAATGTAATGCGGTCAAGCCACACTCTCTCTCGGATGCAAAACTGTCTCGTAAAAGTATTCTTTAGTAGCACATTGTTAATGTTTACTTGTTTTATCTGCGAACATTCATTTGTACGCGAATCTGGGAAAAGAACAAGGGAGAAGATCCAACAGGTAACTTAAAGCCACATTTCAAACACAAAGCCTGCCGACAGACCCAACCCACAGCAAGCGGACATGCAAAAGACTAGCACACATAGACAAACACACGCAAAGACAAAGATAAGGCAAGCATACACGGGGTCCCTCACTTCTCTCCAATCGCAACCGATATGCAAAATAAATAATGCAATATGTATTCATGTATTCTTTATCCAAAATCTATTCAAAATAAGCAGATCATTTAACAACGTATAGTCAAGCACCCATTCCACAAATTAAAACCTGAATCTCATCAAAACAAAATGACATTACAAATTATTCTATTCATGTTATGTCTTTCTATACAAATCCATCATGTATTTGAGTCATTCTATATTTTCGCAACATTAAAACATTCTCAAAGCAGTTTAAATATATGACATTAGAATCTGCTTTGGGTGAAAATATTTGACTAATATAGTACATTGATGCACTTCTTTGTACCTTATTAACGTTATTAACACAATTTTTTGTACGTTTAAGTATGTAAAATTGACATTTTTCACTGTCCCTAGGTAATTTTTTAGATGTTTGAAGTAAAATTTTAAAAAAACTGCAAAGTTCAATACCTAAAGAAAATACCATCAACATTTATTTTTTACTTGGTCTGAATGCCAGTGTACATACAGTTGGAAATTCGGGAGAAGTTCATCACTTAATTTAATTCCAAAGTTTGTACCCAAATTTAATGTCCCTCATGTAACAGAAAGCTGTTTAATCAAAGTAACAGCTGATCCCTCTGTTATATTATCTATGCATCGCCGCCACTCTAATTTTCAAGATAACATTTGAGGTGCCACGGCGGACATTCGTTTTTCTTTATCGAGGAAATACCATTTGAAAGTTGGTAAGTAGATGCGTAATTTTTTTCTGTCTCAATTGTAACAGTAATAATTCATTACAATGAAACACATGCGAGGCTTCATTACTGTAAGATAAGTGTTTCAAATGCGACAATTCCAAAAATAACACGTCGGGCATCCCTAAGGGATCCATTACTATTTTTAAGAAGAAAATACGCAAAATAATTCACTCCTGTAACAGTCACTCATATAACGGCCATTTTATAACAGTAAAGACGCAAACTGTTACAGGAATGCAAGTATTTGCCAAACAGCGAATGAAATAAAAACTATATGAAGAGTAGATCTAGTTAACTTCAAACATTGTTTCAATTACTTCATAATCCAAATAAAAAACATACATCAGCAAGCATAGAGCTAATATCTTTAATTCTCTCGCCGTATATTTAGTTTTGTTGTAACAGGAGAGACATGTCGTGTGACAGCAAAGACATCTGTTTATATTTTAACTGATATGCAGCTTAATAACACATATATAAGTTGTATTTGAATATGTGTTGCCTCCTTACAAGATAACTGTTAGGTTTCATTTTAACAATAGGGAGTCTGCTATTTAAATTGTATTTACAAGAGAGCTGTAACAGGAGAGACGTCCAGGGCAGTAGCAGGAAAGACGACCAGTCTATAAAAATAAATAATATAACACTGAGTATATCTGAACCAAACTGAATTTACAATATAATAACCAGTGAATATTTGTACTATTTCAAAATTTGAATCAGAAAAGTTATACTTACATGCATGGAAACTATTGGGGTTTTATGTAACTGTTACAGGAGAGACAACAATATGTTATGTGCATGACAATTTGCATGTATAGTTTGAGTGCATACCTGAATAGATACTCGCATTTTTTGTATTTTGTTTAAATCCGCAACATTGACAACAGTACTGAAGAAACTAGAACTGTCACAGGAGTGACGAATACCCCCACAATACGGTCTTGTCACAGAAGAATGGCAACCATAAGAAAGACATGGCCACAAGAAGGTGCAATTTAAATCGAACTTGATCTGTATTTTATGATGTTACACATGTGTACCAAAATTTATCTAAATCTGTCAAGCCTTTTGTGAGTTATTGTCCGGCAACCATGAGTTTGACAAATTTTAAGTTCGAAAGGGGTCATAACTACATATAAAATTTGTGGTTTGTAGCCAAAGTCGAACTTTACCTGTATTTTATGATGTTACACTTGTGTACCAAAACATTTAAATCTGTCAAGAACTGTCACTTGAGCGTTTAATGACTCCAATAGTGGATGAATATTGCAGAATAGCTTGAGTCTGTGTTAAAAAATATCAAATAATAAGAGAGGTACAGATAAAGTGTATCAAAATACTATATAAGTATCATTCTAAGCAAAAAGGGGGCATAATTCAGGAAATATTGGTGCAAGAGTTATGCAAGTTTGAAACAAATGCATTTCGTACTAAATGAGATAATAGTGAAAATGCATCACAATTAACCTTAAATTCTAAGTAAAAGGGGGCATAATTCATAAAAAAATGATGTCAGAGTTATGCACCTTGTGTCACATGATGTGGGTGATAAGGTGGAACATCTGTTTTAAGTTTGAATCAAATCCATTTAGTAATAATTGAGATATAGTGAAAATGCATCAAAATAAACCTTAAATTCTAAGTAAAAGGGGGCATAATTCATGAAAAAATGGTGTAAGAGTTATGCACTTTGTGTCACATGATATGGGTGATAAAGTGGGACATCTATTTTAAGTTTGAATCAAATCCATTTTGTAATAACTGAGATATAGTGAAAATGCATCAAATTATCCTTAAATTCTAAGTAAAAGGGGGCATAATTCATAAAAAATTGATGTCAGAGTTATGCACCTTGTGTCACATGATGTGGGTGATGAGGTGGAACATCTATTTTAAGTTGAATCAAATCCATTTAGTAATAACTAAGATATAGATTTTGGGAAGGGACGCGACGTGACAAAACTGACTCCTATATAGCCTTCCCCCGCGCGCCCACAAACATGTTTGGTAGGGGGTATAATGAGCATGAATATCCCATTAAACTGGGACGTATAATACAAGGGATAGACAGGCATATAGATGAATGATTGAAACAAGTGTTCTTTAAAGGTTACTTGCAGTCTAGAAATGATCTAGTTTGCTACATTAACGTCAAAAAGCTTACTCATTTATATAATTTTACAGAAGACGACACGGTAATGTCAATTGCTGACCTACAGAAAATGTTCTGGCTCCAAATGGATTCAGGTTCAGGTCATAAACGAGTGTAATTGATTGTAAACCCATAAAGTTAAATGATGAACCAGTTAAGACTAATGATAAGGTAGTGCATGAAGATCAAGAACCTAGAAAGACATCATGTACACAAGTGGTGAAGACACATGAACAAGATTTTCCCAGTGAGTCGACAGATGATTGAGTAGTAACACACGGGTTAGTAGAGCTTGAAGATCAAAAACCCATATTACAGGTCAAACAGTAGTTGCAGAAGTGCAAGAAGATACAGTACCCGTGGTTACGGACAAAACAAAAGCGATGCATAAACAAGCAGTGAGAATTACGATCAAAATTAGACAATCTTGACAGAAAAATCAGTTAAAGAACACAAAGTAGTTCCTGAAGTAGGTGACAGATAAACAGGTTAAAATGCCTGTAGATCACTAACAAACATCGTTGACACTTAAACTTGAAATGCACGAAGAACCCGAACACAGGACTTAAAAGATGTACAACAAGTAGAGAGATGACAAATATATATTGTACATGTAAAAATGACTGAAAATCAGATACCAGAGTTGACACAACACATGGATGGGTTAGCAGAGAGTGGTGTCAGATACACCAGAAATTCCAGGAAGTATAAAACCAAAACCGTTAACAGATGATCCAGAAATAATAAATGAAACAGTTGCTTTTGATGTTTTGATAGAGCCCAAAGAGATGAAATGTAGTTGTAACACATGGAATCGTAATGCCTGAAGAACTATAGCCTGCAGAATAACATGGAAAAAAAACACAACATAACACGGTTTGATGGAAGAAGGCAAAACGTTGAAATAGCACACGCATTGAGAGAAAAAACAAGACGCTGAATTTGAACATATCCAAAGTACATAAATCACCGTTTTCCAAGACTTAAGGTTGTGTGATGGATAAAATATGTTATGGTAAGGTATGATAAACGACCTTACTCACGTGTATTTGAAGAAGCTTGTGAAACATCATATGAACAAAGCTTTTAAAAGAAACAGCAACATTTTCATTTAGCTTCAGAGTATGATGGACTTTAATTTATAAAGAAAACATACTTGCCAATGGAATTATTCCTGAAATCGAAGTTTTAACTAGGAGTAGCACACATTTATTATAAAACAAATGAAAACATCTTTAATAAACTTTCATACAATATCATGAAAAGGTAAAAGTAAATATATAAGCAGTTTATGGTGATTGTTAGGATAGGGTATTGAGCTGGTTATTCAATTTTCTTTTTTGTTCGTTAAAAAGAAGATGAATCATACTTAAACATTTAATGCTGTCTCACTGGATACATGATGTTGATTCAGCGTTGATGCAAAGTTGATACTTGATTACCTGTCATCAACATTGAATCATTCATGTGTTTCGACCACCATACGTACTTGCCCGGCAGTCTAAAGATAACGCTTCGAATGCCAATTCAAAGGTCAATCGTTCGTATCATGGTCGGAGTACTTGAACTCTCTGAGATGTTCTTGAGTGTCTCCCACCTAACTAAGAGTCCAGTAAACTGGTTCTTCCCAGGAGAAACGGATTTGCGTGTATCAGTGCTATTAACCGGACATATTAAAGAACTAAACGGGCTAGGCTATGTTAGCCAAGTTTCTCTCTGTCTCTCTCTTTATCTCGCTCTGTGTCTGTACTAGTAGATGATACGAATTTGTCGTGGTGGGTGGCTATCTTTGTATGTAAAGTGTATGAAAACGTGTTTATCTTGAAAAGGGCACTATGTAAATCTGGTATAATATAATGATAATAATATATCACTAGTGTTACAATAAATAACACGTCATATTGTTATCATTTTATTTACCTGTACAATCATTATAATTAATTAACTAGTTTAACAAGAAAAGTATCTTTATTTTTACAGTTAATGTCGTTTCAACCTGATATATTTTTTTTGAATTTCTGTTACAATAGAATGGCGTCAATGTACTTTTCCATATTTTTCACTCATGTTACATAACAATATATGGAAGAATTATATTAAATGTTTTAAATACATGGTCATAAACTTTGTTTGTTATGTTTTACAGAATGATTATATCTTTCAAAACTAATCAAAATATTGTTTGACTTTCTAAAAAAGAACGTTTCGTCTAGCTTTTCTAGTCAAATATCTCCCCTGTAACAGACAGTATCCTTGACGAAACACATAATTATTGCAGTTATGAAAACACGCGAGATTGTAAATCTTTTTTAAAAAACATTTTCGCTCTTTTTAGTACGGGGCATGTTTCGCATTTGTTGAGCAATTGTTCTAATTTTATGTTCAATAAATATAGAACCTGTTCTTAGTTTTCTGTTTAAATGTCACTGCGTAACAAAAAGGTGTCCTTCTTGATACACTTTTGTCCCTCCTGTAACATTGTAGATATCTTCGATTATAATTTCCACTGTTATCTTTTAATCCCTATAACCTTAGTATTTCGGAACATCAGAGTTTTCCTTTCACAACAGCACTGGTTAAAATTTGATACATTGACCGAATTAAAAGTACAATTAATATTTTAACAATGAAATAAATTAGTTTTAAAAAATATCGCCTGAAATACATCGCAGTTTTGTTTTGTCATACATATAGGACGTAGATGTTATTTTATCTATAAAATAAAGCTAAAACTTTCGTATTGTTATGGTCTGGATGAGCTTACTGTATCTTATGATAAAGTATCAGTCACTGATATTATTGTTACAGGAGGGAAAACATGTTTGTTCTGTCTTCAGAAAATGTTCTGTTTTGGTAAAACGAAGAGATATTAAGCTTGCATTCAGTTAATTTTACATCGAGATAAGTTTTATTGATTAAATCCACCAGATGAAAACAACAAATGATGATGGTAAATTTTCAAAAGTTACCAACTCTAAAATGTTGCGAAAATATAGAATGACTCATTTACATTAGGATATTATCAAAAAGTGAAATTAGTTTCCTGATAACCAACATTGTAAAGACGTTGGATTATAAATTCTATTATTGTTTTTTTCTTATCAGTGTATATCACGAATCTTATACCTGACATTCATTTTATTAGGCTAAGCCATTTATCAGCTGTTTATTCAAACAGTCGCTGTCAAGTAAATACTCAACACGCGTGCATTTTCGTTTATTCTCTTACGGCTTTAAGCCGTAACAAATCAAACAGCGTAACATTATTTAAGACGAAACATCCCATCTACCTGGTGCAATATTGCAACACGGGTCGCTCGGGTGCTAGTCCAGTGCTCTTACCACTTAGCCAAAGAGACGACTCCCTGATGCAGATGTCAGAGATTGGCGTTAAACGTGCACGCTATACGTAAGCGACTGCAACACTTCCTCTCGTCAACGACGTGATCATTTATGACATGTAAGCTATTTCGGTATAGGAAGTGACAACATTACGACATGTAAGCTATTTCGGTATAGGAAGTGCCAACATTACTTTCAAAACTTTTCACTCAGCGTTTGCAGTCTCAACATGGCATTGATGATGATAAAGATGAGGTAAACTCTCAGGTGAAAAATGTATGTCAAATATAGGTGCATAGATGTACGTGTTTTAACTTTTTCAGTTGAACATATTAAAATCATTTTTATATTCAATAACTTCCATTGCATTGAGAACTTTTTTGATACTGTATCTAAGAAGTAATTAACTTTCCTTTTGATAAGCTGATTTATGTATTATGATGCCTAGTATAACATAGATACAATCTATCTAAACTATAGTTATGGTGAAAGAGTGCTACCCTTAAATGTTTCTAGTATTTACCATGCCAAAGTTTGAAACATTAATGCTGTCCTTATTCTGAATTTCAAGCGGTATTAACTTTTGCCATTGAAGTTACAGCAGGGGATAAGGCCCACCACTAATCAAAATGCTGTTAAAAACCAAATTTCACAGTTAATGATTTATTAATGTGCCTGGAATTTATTCCAAGCAATCTCAGAAAATAAAGTATACCGAGGAACACTTACGGTAACTTTTGGACATATATCATCTCCGATCCAGTCGCCAATGTCCGAGTAAAACTGTCTTTGGAAACTTTTACGACTAAGTAACTGACACAAATTACAAGAAATACACGATCCTATGTCTTTATATTTGGTCTTCCACTGAAAATAACTATTGTATAAAGTTGCGTTTGAACTCACTTTTTTCACATAATTTGCCAAAGAGTTTATGTCTTTGAAGTCATAAATATTTATATACGAATTTGGTATGACGATGTCTTCGCTGATATTCTTCCAGTTAACAATAGGAATCTGTTCCCGCTTCAAAGCATTCCAGTATTTTTCTGTAACGTAATCATTACACAAAGAATTCTCAAAAGCCAGGTAGAATTTATATTGTTTTAAAATAGCATCACAACTTTTGTTTTCAGCTTTCATGGCACGTTCGTAACAAGGTTTGCCATAACATTCTCCGTACATATCTGTTGCTAGATATTTTTTAATTTTATAAACTATCTTGTACCGTTGTGCTTGATCTATACAATTAGATATCAGTAGTTATATATATAGCGTTTTTGGCAATTTAACCCCCACCCTGACCCCTTGTCCCTATTCTAAAAAATCCAATGCTGGACACTTTAAAACCCGCAGGTTTTATCAAAGATACAAGCTAAAAATTTTTTAAATCTTTAGTTAAACCGAATGAAAACCTTTGGTTTAACCAAAAAAAGATTTAGTCTTTGGTCCGGACTGACCCCCCTGACCTATAACCCCTCGGTCAGGACTGACCAATGCCAGCCAATTTAAAAAATAAGAAAAAAACAGGTTTTCAGGTTGCTTTAACTTGACAAAACCTTACCAATTAACAAAAATGAGAACAAAATCTAAAAATATTAAAAATAATTAACTATAAAATGTACCTCCTGTAATATTACTTCCGAATTTCTTATTTATATACTAACTATTATACCGCAGTTAAACAGACGATTTATTGTCGCATTCCTTTTATCAGCTGTTATTTGCAATAATCAATAAAGCGGCACCGGTGCATTAAACCAATATTTGTTTAAAGTTGTTGATATTGATAAACTTGAAAATGACACCGGTGTTGATAAATAGTTTTTGTTGAAACAGTTTATTGAGAATTACGCTGTAATCCGTCTGCACTTAATGACCTTAGTATAGAACGTTTCGCAGACGACATATGTGTCAGTTTTTGTTGAAAAGTTTATTGAGAATTACGCTGTAATTCATAACAAATTTTAAAACCATTAAACGTATAGATTATAGCTTTGTAATTGGTGACACACGGTGTGTTTACAATCAATATTATAAGTTAAAACAGATGATTTATTGCATTCCTTTTAAGATAAACATATATCGAGGAGTTGTTTATAACAACATAGTTGATCTTATTTTCAATTAGTAAGTATATTATTAGGGTACACATAGTAATTAAACCTTTAATCCAAAAGGCTGTTTCTATCATAGGATACAGGTTCATCTGATATGTAGAATTTGATGTAACTGCCCATCAAAAGCATAAATGTTAATTCTGTAAATGCTGAATCGTCATAGGGGTGAATATCAAACATTGTTCCTTGTTTTAGATAAATTTTAATTTTTTCTATACATTAGATATTAACTTATCAGTATCAAAGTCCTCAGCTGCCTCAGCTGTTATATTTACATTATCAAATATACCAAAAAGTAAAACATCATCCTGAGGTCTATTATTTCGCCACCTAAATATAAAATGTGATATTGGGCTTTTAGTCGGTTTATACGGTTCACCCGGGGAGCTTGCACCCTTTAATAAAATCTTAATATCTATTATATAAGTTCCGGTTTTTCTGACTATAAACACACCACTCAAAAGCATATCTAGTACATCTATTTTATATTCTTGGTTTGTGTTTATAAAATCTTTATAATCTACGATAATTCCAGGTCTTATTTCAAATATATTTAAATAGTTCAGATCGGCCATATTTTTATATGTTGAATGTATCCAGGCACCACGACGGTCGAAATACTTTTTCATTTGTATGTAATCAAAAGTATGATTATAATAGTATTCAAAGAGAAACGCTTCATGTCTCACTTCCTCTACCCTTTTTTCTATTTTCCTGTCTTTCTTTTTAAGTTTAAGAATTATTTCAGCTAAATCATCAACTCGTTTTGTTGTAGCAACTTCAGAAGCAGATAAATTGTCAACAGTAGCCTTTGTTCTAGCTAATTGTGTTTCTTGTTTTAAGAAAGCATCTTTTACTTCTATAATTTTTTCCCAATTATTTGAAATTTTTTCATCATTAGTAGCAATTTCTTCGACATTAGCGGTTATTGCTTTAGTATTAGCAGTAATTACTTGGGTATTAGCAGTGATTGATTCTCCTTGTTTAGCTGATATTTCAACTACAGAGTCCAAATCATTTATTATTTTTTTAATTTTATCATCAATTTGATTATTAAATTTATTAATATCTTCTTGTAATAAACTTTTAAGTTTACTTAACTCTTCGTACTTTATATTGTGACTTGCATCAACATTATTAATCAGGTCTACAAGTTGTTTCTTCAAATTTTCTATCTGATTATTAACTGTGTTAATTGCTTTAGTATTAGCAGTAATTGCTTCAGTATTAGCAGTAATTAACTCTCCTTGTTTAACTGATTTTTCAACTACAAAGTCCAGTTCATTTTTATGTTCTTCAACTTTAGCATTAAGCTGCGTCATATCTTCTTGTAATTTTTTTGTAATATTACTTAAGTCTGCATACTTTAAATTATGACGGTTGTCAACAATACTAATCCAATTTCGAATTTGTTTTTAAAGTCATCTATTTTAGAATAATTTCTTCTTTAAATCCTCTAATGCTGTGTCATGATCATCACCTCTTTGTGAAGCTGCCTTTTCCAAGTCAGATTTATATTCTGCAAGTTTATTTGAAATTAATTCTAATAAATCTTTATGCTTTTTTTCAGTTTCAGTATTTAGTTTATTTATTTCTGTTCTAATTTCTAACTGATACATATTTTGTAACTTTTTTTCAGCTTCAATAATCTTGTCTTTTAGTTCTTCATGTTTAATCATACTATCTTTTAATTCTTGAATTTGGGTGAATAAAATGTTTAAATTAACTCGAAATACTTCTTTTATGTTATCATCTGTCAAATCTGATTTCTCTTCAAGTTCTTTAATAGAATCAGTCATAGCTTTCATTTCTTCTTCAATTTTACCTTGTAATTCAACTATTAATAATGAATTCTTTTTAAAATCTTTTGTTAATTCTTCAATATTCTTTACTTCTGCTTTTAGTGTCTGTTTTATACTTTTGACATCTTCAAGATTATAGTCATCTATTACACTTTGAACTTTTTATACACAAACCGTCTTAAAACTACATCGGTGGATTTATCTGGATTTCCTAGGTTGTTTATTTTATTACCTCCCATATCTAATGCTCTGTTCATTGTGTTATCAAGTTCCTTATTTCTGTGAAGATATGATTCCATGTCCTTTCTAAGCTTTTATATTGTTTTTTAGTAACATAATCACTTAAATCAATATCAAATTTAACTTTACTTACACTTTCAGTTTCACTTATTTGTTTTGTATCATTAAAAACTCCCATTATATATTACCAGTAAAGTTTTTTCTTAAAAACTTCCTTGGTTTGTCAATATATAAGAAATCATATTTTGATTTGTTGCATTAGCAAAAGTATCACGATCTACATTTTGTTCATTACAAATCATATCATTTTCTCGTTTACCTGGACTTTCAAATAAAATATAATGTGAACAGTTAATTCGAATATCTTTTGTGTTTTATAGTAAGACTGACTTAAATAAATAACACAACAGTTTTGTGACGTCCTTGAATAAAGTATTTTGTTATTTCATTTTGAACTTTTTTATCTTCACATACAAAATCATCAATATTACTACTTTTTGTTTTTCTGATTCAAGATTCTCACAAGGTTCAATTTGGTTGGGATCAGCTGAATATTCAAGTATTTCATTTGGATCTACTTTAATTTTTTTTGCAATTTGGCTTAAATGGTTAATTAAATCTTGATATTTAGATTGTTCTAGGTTTTTAGCATACAAGTATAATTTATCATAATATATAAGAGGTTTTCGAAGTATATGCATTAATTTATTTGTTTTTCCAGATCCAGAAGATCCACATATTAACATTCTAAAACATGAATCTGGCATAAAAGGATAAAATTGTTTAAAGTTATTGGATTTATCACTTTTTGTATCATAATTTGGAATTTCCATTTATATAATTAAAAACTAAAGTTTTAAAACTTTATAATACATTATTTTACAATATCTTACATTATTTTACAATATTTTACAATATCTTACATTATTATATAAATGCAATCGAAACTTAATGAAATAAGAATAAGAAAAAAATTAGTTGGGCAAAAGATGAGAAATCTTAGAGAAGTAATAATGAGAGAAAAAATAAGAAAAGCTACAAATCGGGATATGTATACTGAAATTTATAAACCAATTACTGAAAAAATAGAAAGTCAAAAAGAACAATTATCAAGTCAGTTAAAAGCATTACCTGGAATTAAGGAGCAATTAGCGTTACTAGGTGATGAAATAAAAGACATACAAACATACCAGGGTGTACCACAGCTATTCCAAGAACCACCACCAATTACAGGGTCTCCTGAAGATCATGTGGGTTTGGATACGGATACGGATGATGGTGATGAGTTTGAAGACACTAAAGAATCTCTTGAAGAATCAGAAGAAGAATTGGGAGCAAGACCAAAAGAATTTATAGTTAATTTTAATAAAGATATTGATTTAGATCTTTTAGATAAAAAAAAATATAACACACCACAAGAAGTGTTTAACTTTTTTCACAGCAAATCTAAAAATCCTGATGAAAGAATGACTAAAGAAGAAGTAGAGGGTATCATAGAACATGTATCGGATGAAATAAAAAAATTGGCTAGCAAATCTGGTGCAATAACTAGAAAGACAAACAAAACAGATCATGATCTGAAGCAACAGGAAGCAATTATAGCCGAGAAGGAAAATTTAAAAAAATATAGAAAAACGATCAATTATATTCTTGAAACAGGCGGATATACAGGAAAAGGAATAAAACATCATAACCCATATAAAGTTTCACCAAATGGACAATATGGTAATTTAATTATTAACTAAAATAAACTTTATGGTCAAAACAAATTAATTGCTAAGGATAGAATAACTGGAAAGGAAGTAATTAACACTAAAGTAGATAATGATTTGATTGATTTGATTAATAAAAGATATAACAATAAGAAAAAGCATTCAATTCATTCAAGAAAAATATTTAAAGAATTAACAGAAAAATCAGGATTACCTATCAATAAAAGATCTATGAAATTTAAAAAAGTAATTAGAGGACAGGGTTATGACGTTTGTCCATGTAATCCAAAAGAATTGGTTAATGACTTGGAGTTAATTTGTGGTTCAATTGATGCTGGAAATAATAATGAAGAACTAAAAAATGAAGGTATTAGAATAATTGATGAACTATTAAAAATGAATTCACTCTTACCAGAACAACATGAAATGTTATATAAAAATTATTTTTCTTGAATATATAAATGGAACAAAAAATAGTATTAAGTTCTGAAACAGTTAAAGATAATAAAAATAAACCGAGTGATTTTACAATTAGATTTAGTCGTTCTTTAATTTTAGATAAAAATAAAACTTATGTTGTTGGTTTGGATAGTATTAACACTATGACCTATTCTTGGCATAATATTAGTGATGAATACGACAATAAAAGAATTCGTTACAATAATGGTAAAGAATGGAAAGATATCATATTTACAAACGGTTCTTACAGTTACACAGATATTAATAATTATATTAGGGAAACATTAATAAGTAATGATTTTTGAATTTAATAAATCAGAAATTGCTCCAATAAGTTGGAATTTGATTTAAGTAGTTTTAAGATTTTGATTTCAATTACAGATAATTTTATGTGGATTTAAGAATGTCAAATTTTCATACATTGCTTGGATTTGAGAAAAAAGCATTGAGAAATACCGAATGGGGAACTACAACACCAAATATAACTAACTCTGTTGATACAATTTACATTCATTGTGATCTTATTGATAATTCACTTGTTGATGGTAATTTCAGTGATATTATCTATGCTTTAAGTACTGCAGATTTAACAAGAGCTTATCCATTTACAAAAGAACCACAAAGAGTTGGATATTCTGAAATTAATAAATATATTATAAATTCAATTAGAATATATATTACAGATGTATTTGGTAGAATAATTAATTTTAATGAGGTTGAAACAAGTTTACACTAATTTTAAAAGAAATTAATTAAAACTAAAGTTTTAAAACTTTAATTATGAAATTATAATTTTAGTTTTATATAATGTACAAAAAAGTTTATGACAAAATAAAGGAATATTATTTATGTTGATGTCAGACCAAAGAAGAAATCATACACGGAACAGTATCTTTGACACTTTAACGAAATTGCTTTCAAGCGGAGTTGCATCTTCAATTGGCACAGCTGGAAAAAAAGCTTTGGAAACAGCAGGAAAAGCAGCACTTGAAAGTGGAACAAAAAAGGTTGGAACAGAAGTTGGAAATTTAGCTGCTGATAAAATTGTTGAAAAACTTAAAAAGAAACCTGCTCCGGCAGTTGGTAATTTAATTGCCAAGGAATTACAAGAAAAGAATAATAGTAAAAATAATAAAAATAATAATAAAAATAATAAAAATAATAATAAAAATAATAATGAGGAGGATATTGATATAAGATTAAATAGATTATTGTCAGGATCTGGAACTTCAGCTCGACAAAAACGTATTAACAGATTAATTTATAAAAACTAAAGTTTTAACTTTAATAAAAAATAAAATAAAAAATAGAATAAAAAATAGAATAAAAAATAAAATAATATATAATATATACATGTTTAGAACAAAACAATATTGTGAAAGATATGAATTAACTCCTATTCAATTAGATACAGCTTTAATATCTGTCCTGGGAAATAATGTTAAGCAACAAAAAAACGGATATCACTTTACAATTAATGATAGAAGCTCATATTTTGATTGGTTTAATGGTTATTTTGAAGTAAGTTTTAAAGTAAATAAGCTTGCTGATGGTGCTGAGTATAATGGAGCCCAAATCGCTCTAATTAATAATGCAGCTTCATTAATTGATCAGTTAGTGGTTAAACAAAATGGAAAAATTGTTTATGATTGTAATAATTTATACAAAGTAATAAATGTAAAGAGTTTGGTTGAACTATCTGAAGATTATGCAAAATCAACTGGAACAAATGAATTTATCTATTTAGATACTACTGCTACTGCTGCTGCTGATGATAATTCAGGTTTTAAATTAAGACAGGAATTAATCCAGGGTAATAAAGAGGTAAATGCTAAAATTCCACTAAATAATTATTCATTTTTTCAGGGTTTAGAAACTAATATTATACCTCCAAGTCAAATTCAAATAACACTACAGCTGACAGATGATGATGAATTAATTTTTAGAGCTAATGCTGCTGATCCAGGTAGGGTAATTGTAACAAAATTAATTCTATGGGTTCCACGTTTGGTTTTCAATGAATTTGGGTTTGATCTAATTGCTACTGAAAGATTTACAAAAGCAAGATGGTCATACCTTAGGGAAATGGTGACACAATCAACTGATACACAACAAACTAATATAACCTTTAGAATAACAGCTGGTGTAACAAAACCACAACATGTATTTGTTTATTTACAACGACCTGATAAAAGTAATTCACAAGAACATAACCCACATTTATTAGATACATTTAAAATTAATGCAGCAAATGAAAATTGCACTTTGAGCTCCTGTCGTCTTGAAGTTGGTAATGGTGTTTTTTATCCAGAAACAGAATACACAAGTATATCAAGAATATATGATGATGTAATTAATTATTATTATAAACAAAATAATAAGACTACTGGAAGTCTCTTAAATAGATTTAATTTTAAAAAATTGTTTGGATTTATTCATTTTAACTTGGAATATAAAAAGGAAGTAATAACAGAAGATCCTAAGCATATTACATTAACAGCTAAATTAAATATTCCACCAGCAGCTAATATTCGTGTTTACGCAATTGTATTGTATGAAGAAACAGTTGAAATAAATACTATTGGAAATGAACTTGTTATTGTTTAAATGAACTTGTCATTGTTTAAATAAAATAAATATAAATTAAATAAAATAAATATAAATTATATATAATGACATCAAATTATATTGAATATAAAGTTAACCTTACAGATGGACAAAAGAAAAATTTAGCCCGAGCCTACAACAACAAAATTCCACATACTTTTAGATTAAAACATGAACAATTACATGGAAACTTCCCTTTACTTTTAACAAAAACACAAATTAATCAAATTAAAAAAGCTGTTGCAAATAAGAAGGGATTAGAAATTACAATTTCAAAAAGCCAAATGTCCAGTCAAGGTCAAAATGGTGGATTTTTAGGAGCTTTAGCTGGTTTGTTAGGAAAAACAATTCTTCCAATGGCAGCAAAAATAGCTCCAAAAATATTAGCCCCTCTAGGCATTGGAGCCCTTTCTGGACTGGCCAGTACTGGTGTTAGTAAAATACTTGGAAATGGTATGATTTCAGTAGCTAATGATAAGAGAAATATGATATCACCATATCTTACACCTAATCAAAGAAAACAATTAGTAGGATCTGGAGTGATTAAATTAACACAAAAACAAAAACAAGACGGTGGGTTTTTAGGTATGTTGGCTGCTAGTCTAGGAATACCTTTGATTACATCTTTGTTAAGTGGTAAGGGACATGGCCAGGGTATACAGATTGATTCACAACGGAGACCTTACAGACGAATTCCTATAGTAAAAAAAAAAATAAAATTTAGTAAAAAAAAATAAAATTTAATAAAAAGAAAATAAAATTTATAAACAAACCAATTTCTAACTTTGAAATTGAACAATGGGTAAAACAATTAAAAATTAAAAACTTTAGGGGTGTATTTAGTAGAAATAATTTACTAAAATTTAAAGAAAAGGACGAGTGTGGAATTATAAATTTGGACGACTCTGTTGGTCCTGGAACACATTGGGTTTGTTACTTGAATACTTTGTACTTTGACCCATTTGGACTTCCTCCACCAAAAGAAGTAATTAAGTATATACCAAATGTAAAATACAACAATGTTCAATATCAAGACAAAACAAGTATGCTTTGTGGATATTATTGTTTATTTTTCATTAAAATGTTACAAGATAAAGTACCGTTGTATGATTTATTGTATAAAATACTAAAAATTAATAATGTAAAACAAAATGAACAAACTATTATAAATTATTTTAACTAATAAGGACATTTATTTAACTAAAAAGGACATTTATTTTAACTGGAATAATTAATATAATGGGAATATTCAATAATAATAAATGAAAAAAATAAATAAATAGAAAGACAATTAATAAAAAAACCTCCATGTTTTTAACAAGTTATACCCAAGATACCGATGGTGGGTTATTTCAATGGAAAACTGTAAATGCTAGTCCTGGTTTAGTTCAAAAGGTAATAATGTAAGAATTAATTTTAAATTGCATCTTAATTATTCTTGTTGATGCAATTAAATTAGATAAAGGAGAAGCTAAATTACAAATAAAAAATAAAGAAAGTGTAATTCTTCAAAGTTATCATGTAAAAAATAACAGAAAAAATGAATCTATTTCTATTAATTATGCAAATGAATTTAAAATAAATGATGTTATTTATATTAATTCTTTAAACGTTATGAATATTCAGTTAACAATTTATGGTTCTATAATTTAAGTTTTAATTTAAGAGTTAATTTAAGTTTTAATTAATTTTAAGAATAAGCTAATGTATCAATACCATTATCAAGAATATATCTTTTATCATCATAACATGATAAAGATGTTTTATTTATAACATAACTGGAAAGATTGTGTTTATTAGAACGAATAACTTTAAAAGTGTGATTACTTTGGGTTGAATTAAACAAAGTATCTTTGTAATTTTTATGAACTATTGTTTTCTTAACAACAAGTTTTTTAATTCCTTTACATTTTTTAACATTAACTTCGTTTTCTAATAAATATGAATACATTTTACTTCTTAATCCGACAAATTCAACAATGGGAATGCCGGCAGCTTCATCTTTAAATTTTCCAATTACTTTTTTATTATTATCAAAATAAAATTTTGAATTACTATCGTAATCACTATTATCAAATAAATCTTTGTCCTTATAAAAATCCTCATATGCATCTTTGGTTTTTATTTCATAACATAATGAATCAGTGTCAGTGAATAGTAATTTACAATTATCCTCGTACTTTTCCTTAATATAATTATAATGAAAATCATACATTAAATATTTTGATAAATCTAGAATGCACATTCCAACATAACAAGGTCTGTTTAATAACAAACTTTCTTTTATTCTATGAATACCAAACAAATTCTTGTTAAACATCGTTGAACTAACAAATGAAGGTTTGGCTATGTATTTTAATAAAATATTTTCATCATGAGTTAATTTAATATTAACCCTCTTGCGTAAATTCTCCATCGTCTTACCAAATACAGAGTTGTTCATTAACTTAAAAAAGTCCTTTTCAAATGAATTTTTTGCTTTAGATCTTTTTTGAGTATTAAAATCAATATACTTTTTTAACCAAGGACTTTCGTCAAAAGTTAATATTTTATGTATTTTTGTTACTTTTAACCCTAATTGTGTATATAGTTCAAGATTTTTAAAATGAACTACATAATTTTGTTTTTTCATTAAAGTTGGAACTAACTTCTTTACATTACTTTTTCCTATTTCAAATTCTGTTTTAATATTTTTACTATAATCAGAAAGCCATTGATCTGGTATTTTAATTTTTTCAGGAGCTAAAGGATAATCATTGTGGGTTTTATGTAATTCTTTTGGATATTCAAGATCACATTCAACTATAAAGTTAGTTTTACCTTTTGCAATTAATTTCTTGAATTGTTTTTCGGATATAAATTTAAAGTTTCCAGAGGGTAAAGGTTGACACATAGCCCAACCGTAAAGGTTATTGGCGTCGAGGTACATAATGTATTTGCTTTCTTCTTTTGAATTATAATCTTTCATATATTTATTGTTTGCTTTGCTGTATCTGTTTGAAATATAACTTATTCCTCCTCTCAGTCCCTTTTCAATAAAAAGATACATATCAATATCAGTTATTAAATCTAACTTAATTCCAGTCATTTTTAACATTGCATCCCAAGCTAAACCAGGACTACTAAAATAATGACAAGGATCTAATTTGTAGTACTCTAAACATATTTTTCTAAAATTTTCAAATACGTCAGCTAAAAGTAATACGTCAGTTTTTAAATATAGATCATGATATTCTCCCATTGTTTTAATTTTAAATTTATTCCAAACATTTTTAGCATGTTCATATTCGTTGTCAGATATGTGTGTTTCATTTAAAATTGAATAAAAATCTTCTTTAGAAGGTAATTCTGTTTCTTTAAATTTTTTAAATGAATCCATGTAATCATATGGATAAACACCTTTTGTCTTTAATAAATTAATATAATCAAATTCTTGAGATAAGTATTTAAATTCTGGAATATTTTTTACTAAGTTATCCAATGATTGAGACATAAATTGAAATGAATCAATAAAGACCAAGTCGGAAATCATAAATGCCATATATCTTTCCATATTGTTAGGAATAACATTAATTTCTTTTTTAAATTTTCCTATTTGTTGCATAATAAAATGACCGTCATAACCTCTTAAATTATGAAAAATAACAGGAATTTTATGTGTTAGTTTAAAATTAATATTACATTCTGAGTGAGCACTTCCTCTGAATTTTCCTGTTATATGACAGTGATCACGTACTTTGATTGAATCTTCTATATATTCTTTTTCACAAATATGACAAAACTTTTGTTTTTTAAATTCAATTTCATCTTTTTTAGACATTCTTAGTTCTTTGTTAAAGTGCTCTTTAAATATTTCTTTACAATATTCCTCTTCCTCAAGCATTTTTTCAATAAACTTGTAAACTGCATTAGGACCTCTATAAATCTGGGTTGGTTTAGTATATTTATCGTCATAACAACAAACAACTTTATAGCCGTAACCACAATCTATATGATTTTGATATGGTTCAGTAAATGAAGATTCAGTTGATGGTAAAGCAGTTAAAACTTTTTTAGTTATTGATTCAAAATCGCATAAATTACAAAAGGTACTGCTAAACCTTTATGATAATTTTTAAATTGTACTTTACTTCCCTCTTTTGGCATTTTTACACCTTGGATACCATTAATAGCTAAACAATTTGGAATATGTTCATTTAATATTCTTTCTTGAGAAAAATGTTGCAGACAGCTTTTACAGAAGTTTTTTTATGTGATATTTTGTTTTTTGAAACATTAATCTATTAAAGTCTTTTATCCAAACATAATGTTGGACTACAGTTCTTGAGGGCTTACAGTCATCATCAGTTATTTTATCATTAGTAATTAGCAACATGTCACAGTGTTCTTCGTATTGATATTTTGATATGTACAATGGATAAATACTATTTTCTTCATAAACCAAATATATTAAATGATATTTCATTTAAAACTTCAATTTTAGGTATTTGATTTAATGTAACAGGAAATTTAATTCCAGTATAATCAAGATCGTTTTTATATGTTTTTTATATTTTGAAATATTTTGAGGATTTTTTTCAACAGGAAATTTGTAAGCTAAATGACACCATCTAAAACATTCGTTATCATCATTCTTTATATTTATTAATCCTTTCATTGGAGTTGTAATGGTTTTTGGTAATTCTAAATAACTTGAAGCAGCCAATGGGCTATACTTATATCTGTTTATATAATGAGCATCAACTGACTCTATTCTCCAGCCCCTTCCTTCAGAAATCCAATTACCAATTCTATTTATTATTTCATCAAAAGCTTGATGTAAAGTTTTTTTTATTTCGTTTGTGTTAATAATTTCTAAAGCTTTTGATTGAAAATAAGCTGATTTATATATTGTATCAGTTTTATCCATTTTTGCAAAAGTTATTTTTAAAACAACGTTTATTTTTATACCTTTTAAAGTTTTAAGTTCAGATTTAAGTATTTCATAAGAGTCGTTTATAGTTAAATATAATTGATTCTTTGGATCTTGTCTATATGTAATTTTAATTTCAAATTTCTTATAATATTGTTTTGTGGATCCTCAATTTCCATCTATATATTATATTTAGAAAAAAATCTTCAAGCAAAAAAGGATTAAAAAATAATTAAAAAATAATAAAATAAATAAAGTTTTAAATTATCTTTAAGAAAAATAAATATTTAAATTTTTATCTTTTTCCATTAACTTTTGATATTCCACATTTTACTCGGTTTGTCCCTTCACAACACATTTTTATTAACCCAGCATTAATACCAAATTCTTTAGATGCTTTGTAAGTGCTTTTATATGTTTTTTCTTCATTAGTATCACAGTCGGTTACAGTTACTTTTTTAGGATTGTTTTTGATAATTATTTGGTCTGGGACAATCACATAATCTTTCATCATTTTCTTTTCAGTTAATAGACAACCACAGTCCCATTCAAATAAGTTCTTTTATGAAGATAAGGATCTATAACATTTTGTAATTTATCAATAACATGATTTTTATATTCATCGCTAACTATTTGATCAAGTTTTGATTTAATAACATTTCTTCTTTTAAGAACTTTCTTATATGAATTTTTGTCTGGATTCATTATTTCTCCTAAAGTGCTAGATAATTTTGACATAATCATTCTATCTACCTTTCTATTAACCCTCTATATATAATATACTTATAGAAAAAAATCTTTAAAAAAACACGTAAAATTTAATACAGCTCTTCTTCTTTTTTACTTTTATATCCGTTAAGTTTAAATTCCTTCATATACGTTTCAAAAGGCATTGAATATTTTTTTCTTTCTGCATTTCTAATAGTATTGTAAAAATATCCTGAATAACTTGTTTCTCTTCTTCTTTATTTACTTTTCCAATCCGTGCTTTTGTTATTAGTTGTTTTATTTTATGATGATGTGCTTTTAAATAAATTTCTTGTCGTCAAGTTTTAGTCTGTCAGTAAATATGGTAATTACTGATGGAACAGCGCCCGCAACTGCTACAAATATAGGAATAGCTGGGAAAAAGTGCTAATGCAGCTGAACAACCAAAGACACCTGCTGTAATATATAATCCGGTACTTACTCCCACAAAATTTATAACTTTTTCTGTAAGCAGCAGCTAGTTTAGTTAAGTGAATAATTAATTGATCTATTGTTTCTATTTCCCTTATTATTAGAAATAAGATTTTTATTACTCATTTATATAATTAAACTTTTTATTTTCTAAATTAAATTTGTTCAAGATCGCTAAACGGAACCCAACTATTAAATTCTTCACTATAACCTTTCCATTTTACTAAAGCTTGTTTTTTCTTATAGTCTCGTCTAATAACTTTTTCTATTATAAAAACTTCTTGTGTAGTAGGTAAAAGTTCTTGTTCATAAAATGAACCTTGAATTATTTCATTATTTAAATCTTTAATAGTGTATGTTCTGGATTTGTATTATTAATTCCATAAATTATAAATATTTCCTCTGTCCAGTTTGGTGTATATCCTTTTTCAAAATGTCTTTTAAGTTTGCTTAAACGAACTCGATCACCAATTTTAAATTTTGTTTTACTTTTTGGTATTTTTAAATCACCATAATAAATTAAGGTAAACAGTACCTTTATTTAAGTTTTTACTAGCTTCGATTGGTGTCATTTTTATACTAGAATGTTTTGTTTTGTTATATTTATCAACCATATCCTGCAAATTATCTAAATAAGTATAAGTATTATTTGCTGTAAAATATTTCCACATTATTCTTTTTAAAACTTCTATTAAATCTTTCTATTACTACAGCCTTTTTCCCTTTATTAAATGTATGGTACATATTAATCTTATTTTTTATTCAAAAATGATTCAAATTTTTTATTATAAAATTCTTTTCCTTCATCTACCCATAAATTTACTGGTAATCGTCCTTCTAATATTATTTTTTCAAATGCTTCAGTAACAGATTCTCCAGTTTTATTCTTTAATGGAATAACCCAAGCATATTTACTAAATATATCAATAACGGTTAACAAGTACTTTACTCCTTTATTATATTTTGAAAAAGCTTGCATGTCAACTAAATCAGCTGACCAAGTATCATCAATATCATTAACAATCACTCTTCGTTTCATAAATTTTCTTTTAATTGGTTTGTGTAATTCTTCTGCTAATTCATCGCTCCATGTGATTCCGGGGGTATACTCTACCCCCTTTTCCCGTTTTTTGATTTTTGTCCCAACCCAAGTGTGTATTTCGTTTTAATTATAGGTTTCACAACTAAATGTTTTGCAATCTTTTCTCCAAATGTTTTTGATTTAGTTTTATTTAAATTGGAAAGCATTTGCTTATCACATGTACCCTTTTTTACACCACTGTCATAGCAAAAATCATGGTCCATACATACTGCATCCAGTTCATTGACAGGGGGTCCATTATCTAGGGGATTTCCTGGCCCACAATAATTATATCCTGGAAGTGTTAAACCTTTCTTAGGTAATAAAGGTAACATTGCTTTGTGAATATCTAAATTACCCCCTGTACTTTTAACAAACTTTGATTTCATTTTTCCACAAGATGAACAAGTAGCCTTTATCATTTTTCTCCCGTTTTTTGTTATAACATAATGAGGATTTATATTATCAGTAAATCTTCTTTCTTTCAAACAATATATTTTATTCTGTAAACTCATCTATATCATATGTATTTAAAACTTTTTAGTTGGTTTTTACTGGGTTTGAAACCTGTGGATTTTAAATTGTTCGGCATTGGTCAGTCCTGACCGAGGGGTTATAGGTCAGGGGGGTCAGTCCGGACCAAAGACTAAATCTTTTTTTGGTTAAACCAAAGGTTTTCATTCGGTTTAACTAAAGATTTAAAAAATTTTTAGCTTGTATCTTTGATAAAACCTGCGGGTTTTAAAGTGTCCAGCATTGGATTTTTTAGAATAGGGACAAGGGGTCAGGGTGGGGGTTAAAATGCCAAAAACGCTATATATATAACTACTGATATCATCCCAGCAATTTCCTTTGTTTTCTCTTTGTGAAAATTTCTGTTTCCGAAAATTGCTAGAGCTGCATTACTTTCGGATAAATTCAGTACATATTTCGAGCCATACGGCAACCAAAGTGTGGCATCCTGTCTGTACCATGCAGTCCAGTTGAACACTCCGTTTAAAACTTCAGTATCCCAGTACATGTTACCAGGTGGCTCCATATTAAAAAGGACCCATACCTGGTCAGGTCGGCGGTAGTTTGGAAAGGCTATTGTTGTTTTTGCTCCGATTTCCCATTTAGGAAAAAGATTAAAATTGTTAAATAAAACCGCATCAGTTGTAACAATTTCACTCTTTTTCACTGTAAAATGACACGTATCCTTGCAGCCTGACTGGCACTTTTCAAAACTTTGTTTTATATTATCCGACAGGAAAGGTGTCCATATAAGAATATTTTTTGAAACATTTGTGTTCTAATTCCTTTGCAAACTGTATGTTACACCTCGTTTTGTTTCGTCATTGTAAGACATATACAGTTGTACATTTATCACATATAGTAACGGTAACGACAAAAGACACACAGTGGTACATTTAGTACAACTTTTGTGTCTTGTATACAGTCTCATTTCAGAAACTGCTGCTGTCAAATTCTCGTAACGCTCAGGTTTACCCAAACAAGTCCAATTTAATGACATTTTTTTCCCTTATCATTCAAATTAGATAAAAAAAAAAACGCAAACATAAATTTAGCTTATCAGCTGACATTAGCGTAGCTCTGTGGATACATTTTGTAATAAATATTGAGCCGACTTTTACTTATGAACTGAATGTTTGGATATGGCTGTTTAATTACACATTTAAGGGGAACCGAAGATGAATAAGATATGGTATAAAAGTGACATGTCCATGAGAAGAGTCAGAAAATTATGTCAATAATTGAAATATATTGCATATACACGTACAGGGACCATGAATTCAACTTGTAACTGAATTACAAAATTGTGTGTATGTGTTTATGTTTTGGTCCACAAAGCTGAAAATGTCGTTGGAATTCTTGCAAGGTCATTATGAAAACATTATTATCATCTTATTGATATGTAATTTCACACAACTACAAGAACCACAGACAAGTACTAGTATGTTAATAGAGAAATATATGATTTATCAGATTACAATGTTGTGCTTAATATGTTCTGTAATTCACATTTTGCTGATGGTGATACATAAAACACAAGAGGGCCATGATGGCCATATATCGCTCATCAAAGTTTAGTTGCTTGCTTGAACAAATTTCTTTGTTAAAGCTTAAAAAAACTAGGTGAGTAGGTCATGGTAAAAATTATTCAAGATAACTTCTGAAATCTGTTAAAAACTATACAGGTGGTCAAAATCTCTTTGCTATACCTTCAAAAACAAGAAAGTAAGTCAGTAGGTCAGGGTTAAGAATATTAAATATGATCTGTATTGAAAGTTATACACGTGGTTCATATTTCTATGCAATACCTTCAAAAACAAGAAAGTAGGTCAGTAGGTCAAGATTAAGACTTTTCAAGATGAGTATTGTAATCTGTATCAAAAATTATACATTTGGTCTGAGCTACATGTTTCAAATGTCAAACTTATGCTAAAATATTAAGAAAGTAGGTTAGTATGTCACATTCATGGTCACTGGAAGTCAGTTTTTAGATTGGTGTACAAATCTATACATGCAATCAAAATTTCAAGGCTGTATCTTAAAAAACAAGAAAGTAGTTCAGTTGGTCAAGGTCAGTCAGGTGACCCCCTAATCACTTGGGGTCATCAGGTAATTATAATTAAACAGTCTAGGAGGTATGATCTGATACTTTTTGAAGTGTTTTTTTTTCCTATATAACTCATATAACAAGTGACCCCCGGAGCGGGGCCTCTTTTCATCTCAGGGGCATAATTTGAACTATCTGATTAGAGATCACTAGGCAATGCTACATACCAAATATCAAAAGCCTAGGCTTTGAACTTCAGACAAGAAGATATTTTTCAAAAAAAATCTTATGTAAGTCTATGTAAAACTTGGGACCCCCAGGACAGGGCCTCTTTTCACCCTCGGGGCATAATTTGAATAGTTTTGGTAGAGGACCACTAGGCAATCCAACATTCTAAATATCAAAGGCCTAGAGCTTGTGGTTTCAGAGAAGAAGAAGAAAATATTTAAAGTTTTTCCTATATAAGTCTATGTAAAACTTGGAATCACTGGATGGGGCCTCTTTTCAACTCAGGGGTATGATTTGAATACTCTTGGTAGAAGACCACTAGGCAACGCAACAGAACAAATATCAAAGGTCAATGTAAAACTTGGGATCCCCGGGACCGGGCCTCTTTTCACCCCAGGGTAATAATTTAAACATTCTTGGTAGAGGACCACAAGGCAATGCTACATACCACATATCAAAGGCCTAGGTCTTGTGTTTCAGACAAGAAGATTTTAATGCTTTTTTCCTATATAAGCTTATGTAAAAATTAGGACCCCAGAGGCGGGGCCTCTTTTTCACCCCAGGGGCATAATTTGAACAATATTCATAGAGGACCTTTAGATGATGTAACATGCCAAATATCGAGGCTCTACGCCTTGCGGTTTTGGACAAGAAGATTTTTTAAGTCTTTCCTTTTGTCATGGCAACCAGAGTTCTGTGTGGAATTCAATCTTTGAACTATTTTGAAAGGGAAACAATCCAAGGATCATTCCTGTGAAGTATCATCAAAATTGTACTGGTGGTTTAGGAGGAGATGTTGTTTAAAGGAAAATGTGGACCGACAGACTGACGGACGGACGATGGACGGACGGAATGACAGCGAACGGTGAGCGATCACAATAGCTCACCCTGAGCCTGTAGCTCAGGTTAGCTAATAAGGTTTTTTGTTTAAGAAAATGCGTATTTTGTGCTTTATGTTGCAGTGAAAGATAAGCCAAAAAGCGTAGGCCTGCAGTCTAGTTCTACTACATAAAAAGGCAAAACATGCATTTTCATAGCCATTAAGTGATAAAGAAGTGGTTTCAAGGTCCCGCTATTGTCGATAAAATGAAAAGCTAATAAAATAAAATGAAAACAGAAAACGGACGCAATGTTTAATACAAATAAAACGCATTGCCAAATCAATGTTTGATAAGGGGAACGTGCATTGGTTATAAGGGATTGCATCCCAATAAATTGTTATCTAAAATTTATAGCAAACAGCTTAGGTTATACATTCGTTAAGCGCTTACAAATAAATTTTATTCTTTTGGATCAATAAAGGTCAGGTATAGTTTTGCTGTTAACAGTTTATTTTGCTCCTATATAGCTAGATAATAACTCGTGATAGACGCTTGTACCTCCTGTGAACAATATTGAATGGTCAAAACATTGTGTTGAATCAATGAAGAGTACACAAACATAAAAGAACAGATAAAGGCTATACAGAGACCACTCAATGGCCTACTGGAACTTGTATCTGACCACTCAACAACAAAAAAAACAGAAACACAAAAACACCCAACGTAGTCGTACACTTGCTTTATCATTAGGTATATATGAAAATCAATAATTTCGTTTTATCCCATATTCTGTTATAACACTGGTTGCACGTGTATGAAAATACCAATTCACTGTTTTAGTAGATAATGTATATAAACATAAAGTAAAGATCACAGTCACTTGTATGACTCTATCCATTATTATGATAATGATGGCTATTGTCTGTCAACAGATTTCAATATACAGTGAGTGGCAGATAAAAACAGCAGTGTAGCTCGGTAGATTGTTCATATCAAATGCATCAAGAACCAATGTTGTTAATCACTTTTATACTTTCTAGGCGCTGTTTTAGCTGCTGCCACTAAATTTATCATATACCTTTCTATGAATAGCAACGTGACGAAGACATATAGATGGCTTACGGAAGGTCGGTGATTCTACCCAGGTGCCCGCTCGTGAAAAAACGATATACTGAAGGTGCCCTGTGGATCTAAAGCTGGAAAATCGCCGAATAACCTATAATTGTGCCGGAATGACGTTTAACCCAACGAAACAAAACGAAAAAAAAAACATAGTGACAAAATTGCGTAGAACAGCCACCTATAACCCAGGCCAATAACCAGAAGACAGTTGGGGCCTCCGTGGCCGAGTGGTTAAGGTCGCTGATTTGAATCGCTTGCCCCTCACCGATGTGGGTTCGAGCCTCACTCGGGGCGTTGAATTCTTCATGTGAAAAAGCCATCCAGCTAGCTTACGGAAGGTTATTGGTTCTACCCTGGTCCCCGCTTGTGATGAAATAATGCACGGAGGGGACCCTTGGGTCTTCCTCCACCATTAAAGCTGGAAAGTCGCTATATGGAATTGTGTCAGTGCGACGTTTAACCCAACAAAAGCAAAAAAAGAAGACAGGATATTACACCACCAGAAAGATATTTATGACGTCATTTTTGATGTCATTTTGCACAGTGTCGTCGCGATAAAAAAAGTATTTGATAAGATGAACTGATTCAAACAATCTAATATTCGTTATTGTGTTAGGTATATATATGTAATTAACAACTCGTTAAACGAAAATGACGTTTCTTACGCGCTCCTGAGACTGAATTAACACTTGACTGCACTAAATTTATATAATTTTAAATAGACATTTGATTACAGATCTACAAGAAACAGATTCGAAAAATTGAAATATCTTTTATATTTTAATTACTGGTACCATATGTATGTACATAAAATTTAAAACATGAAAGCAAGCGATGGCTGACAAAACAGGAAAAACGAAACAAAACGCTTTTTATATATTTAACTCTTTAAGTTGTACGTCAGTTGCGTAGCTGCACTTTCTACAGCGAGGATTTATAGAATATTAAAGTGGCTCTAAATGTATTATTGAGGTGTATCTCTTATCATACTTCTTCATATACATAATACGCATAAAAAGGATCTGTTTACAAATTTTATTAACACAACAGCATTTTTTAAGTGCCGTGTGGCGGCTGTAAAAAGTCTCCCCGTACTTGGATTCAGTGTTGTTATATTTTCTGGTCCTTTTGGATCATGGAGTCCATTCAACATATGTGTAATAGAGTTCCCCTTGTGTAATAAAGTTCCGCTTAAGCCGGTGGGAGGGGGGGCGCAAGAGGTGTTGCACATTCCATTACCTCTCATGAACAGATTCAATCAAACCGAGTCTGCTATTATTCTTCTTGGTTGCATTCTTTGCTTCCAAAAGATCTTTTTACAGATTGATTTTATTATGTTTCATTTTAGATAGATACTTGATTACCGATCTACAAGAAACAAGATTCGAAACATTGAAATATTTTAATACATTTATGATTAGCATAATATGTACATGTACCAATACCTGTAAGTTATTGTTAAAAGAATAAACAGGTGACCGCTACGCTACTGCATACTGATTAGAAAAACGTGAAACACAGGTAAAAAACAAATATCAGACTTAAATAAAACGATTTTGTATATTTAACTCTTAAGTTGAACGACAGCTGTGTAGCTGCAGTTTTTACAATGAAGCTTTATAAAATACATGAAAGTGGTTTTAGAAGTTTTACTGTTTGTCACTTCTCATACTGCTTTATTATACATGTTTCAGTGATGAAATTTAACCGTATTGTACGTGTTTGTAGGAATGATATGTTAACAAATTCTTATTTGAACACCTTTCTTGTTGGACAATATTATATAGAACCTTTCGAAAGGTACATGTCAAATTGTAATGATACATATGAGTACAATTTCAACGTGAAAAAGAGGGAAATTTCTACTGCAGATGCCGTTGTATTTCACAATTTTGATATTTTCCCAAAAATTAGTAAACTGCGAAATTGGACCAAAACAAGAATATAATTTCCAACGTACCGTTGACCTGATTAAATTTTTAACCTCCAAGCAATATGTTCTGGAACCCATTGGTCTTATTATAAAACGGAGTGTTCAATTAACCTGCATGGTATAGACAAGATACTACCCTTTTTGTAGCTGAGTTCGAAAAGCAATGCGGTCATGGATTTTTTCGGAAAAAGATATTTTCCTACAGACAAATCAACGGAAGTAACTGGGGTTATATCTAATTGTAAAGACCAAGCTAAAGGGTATAAACTAGTTTATGATATACGAGATTATGTAACTATAAATATTTATGTTGAGTGCTGAATAAGATAAACCTTGTGTCGTTAAATCCGGGGTGATATTCTGAAACGATATCAGATTTAACTGGCTTTTAAAAACGCTATATTATGGCAAGTCAAACGTTGCTAAATTATACATGTATGTTATTACTATTGTATGTTTGTTATTGTTATTCAATGTCGTGTCATTCATATTCTTAAATTTGCTATTGTTATTGTATATGTCGTTATTCCTATTGTATGTTCGATATTCTAATGGTAAAATTTATTATTGTCTATATTTCTGTATTATTGTATATCTGATATTGTTATTTAAAGTCGTGCCATTCATATTCTAAGTCTTACCATTTTTATTCTATATTTCGTTAATGTTATTGTATGTCTGTTATTGTTATTCAGTGTCGTGCCATTCATTCTTATGGTAAAAGTCATTATTGTTATTCTATATTTCGTTATCGTTATTGTATCCGTCATTCCGTCCGTCATTCCGTCCGTCCGCAACTTAGTGTCCGGTCCATAACTCTGTATTATCAACGGATTTTGATATTACTTGGCACAAATGTTCCCCATAATCAGACGACGTGTCATGCGCAAACCCAGACCCTAATCTCATAGGTCAAGGCCACACTGGTAAAAGATAAACTGGTTTTTTTTCGCAATGTCGTGACCGGTCCATAACTCTGTCATTCATCAAAGGGTTTTTATATTACTTGGCACTGATGTTCCCCATAATCAGACGACATGCCGTGCGCAAAACCCAGACCCTAACCTCAAAGGTCAAGTTAACACTTGGAGGTCATAGGTAAAATGGGCTTTTTTAATGCAGTTTTGTGTCCGGTTCGTAACTCTGTCATTCATCAATGGATTTTAATATTACTTGACACAGATGTCCCCACTAGTCAGACGACGTGTCAAGCACAAAACCCGGACCCCTACCTCAAATGTCAAGGTCATTATTTCTAAAAAATAGAAGTAATCTACAATTCTTATCTTTTTAATTAATTTTTTAACCGTAAGGGGTATTTGGTTCATACTTTGGGTTCTTACCAAACCCCTTGGGGGAATTCTTTTGGTTGGGGTCAGGTCAAGGTCACATAGGTCATTGGTACTAAAAATAGAATTAATAGAAAAATTAGCTTCTCTTAGGAACCGACATGCATCAAACCGACAAGAAAACAAAATCAGCAATGTTAAACATCTTAACAATCTGGTACTGACCAAACCGTAAAAGTAAGAGAATATGTTCCCTCCATTTCTACACGGAAACGTGGTCTACTTTCATTTATGACGAGCCAATGAAAAGCATTGTTACAAAATATGGGAAATAATTACATCATTCTGAGGAATATAAATAGCAAAGCGACGATATACAAATACAATCATATAACATAGAATATGAATGACACGTTTTGTAAATAGAATCATCAGATATTGAACAACAATAATGACTTTTACCATAAGAATATCGAACATACAATAGGAATAACGACATATACAATAACAATGTAAGACTTAGAATATGAATGACACGACATTGAATAACAATATCAAAGATTCAATAACAATAACGAAATATAGAATAACAATAATGACTTTTACCATAAGAATATCGAACATACAATACGAATAACGACATACATGTATACAATAATAATAGCAAAATTTAGAATATGAATGGCATGACATTGAATAACAATAACAGACATACAATAATAATAAAATAGATTATATAATTTAGCAACGTTTGACATGCCATATTCTATGTAATGACTACGTGTAATGAATACTGGACTGCTGTTAAGAAGGAACAGATTCCTATTGATAACTGGAAAAATATTAGTGACCAAATTCGTATATAAATGTTTACTTCAACAACATGACATACGTGGCAGTCTACGTGAAAAGGTGAGTTTAAACGAAATTTAATGCAAACAAAAAGACAAAGAGATATGCATTCCTTCTGAACTAAGTCAGTTATAGAGTCGTAGCAGCTGTCAAAGGTAGGTTTACTCTGGCTCTGCCGACTTCATTAGAGCTGATATATGTCCAAAAGTAATCATATGTATTAACTATGCTAGGGTTGCTGTTGATCAATTTATTATAAACATGGTTTATGATAACTGAATAGAATTGCTAAAAGCGCATTTAACAGTCACAAACATATATGATGTAGGAACACTGCAGGGCACCGCCTTGGAATATAATTACAAGTAAAGTAAATTAAAAGCAAATAACATCTACAAAAATATAGCATATAAAAAGTGTTGTTGGAAATGAGCAATATAACTGGTTATTAGACCGCCAGGAAGATGTGTATGACATCCTATTTTTTTTATTATACCTCTCTTTTATCTACAATGATAAAATCCCATTAGGCGTAAAAAAAATTGTTTGTTTCCGGTATCCCGACCAACCCTAAATTTTTGGCCCGACCCTAAATGTTTTTATGGCCTTGGAGAATATTTTTTTCAACTTTTTAACAAAAAGATGCAAAACTGCACTTTTTATGCTTTAAACATGGCCAGTGATGTTAGAAATCAACTTACTGATGCTCTAAAAGTATAACCCCCTTATTTGTAATCATTTTTTGACAAAAAAATAATTTCCGAAAAGTTTCCCTTAATAAAAAATAATTCCCAAAAAAAAATATTTTCCGACCTACCTACCCTAATTTTTTTGAGCATGTTAGCGGAAACAAAGGATTTTTTTTTAGGCCTTACATGAGAAAGACATATCTTGACTATTTTCAACCTTTTTGACACGTGACCACGTGAAAGTCAGGTCATGTGACCGCGCTGATATTTTGAATGTCATATAAGGGCAATTAACTGCTTCAATTTTTAGCCATATGATTGCCTCCCTTGTACACATATAGTAGTGACGTCACTATTCAATGTGTACACAGGCGATTACTGCGCTAAAAATGAAACTGTTAAATTAAATGAATAAAAAACATTTTTAAACATTTTTATGTACAGAATTTTGTTCGGTATAATAAAATAAAAATCATATGGCAGCGTATGTGACATTGATATTGACAACCCTCGAAACAGAATGTCACCACTCGGCTTTCGCCTTGGGTGACATTCTGCTCTCGGGTTGACAATATCAATGTAACACACGCTGCCATATGATATTTATACATGTATATTGTCCTCGCGATAAAAAGTACTTTATATGATGAACTGATTCAAACAATCAAATATTTGTTATTGTGTTTAGGTATATAATAAACAACTTGTTAAACGAAAATGACGTTTCTTACGCGCTTCGTAGGCTGTATTAACACCTAATTGCTCTAAATTTAAAAATAGACACTTGATTACAAATCTACAAGAAACAGAAATATCTTTTATACTTTTATCACTGGTACCACATATATGTACATGTTGTAAAATTTAAAACACGAAAGCAAGAAACGGCTACCCTACGGCATAGACAAAATAGGAAAAACGGAACAAAACGCTTTTTAATATTTGACTCTTTAAGTTGAACGGCAGTTGCGTAGCTGTAACTTCTACAATGAGGATTTATAAAGACATAAAAGTGGCTTTAAATGTATTACTGAGGTGTGTCTCATTCTTCTTCATACATGTATACATAATACGCATGTTTATGTTTCATTTTAAACAAATGCTTGATTACAGATCTACAAAAAAACAAGATTCGAAACAGTGAAATATCTTAAATACTTTTATTATTAGCATAATATGTGCATGTAGCAACATCTGTAAGTTATTCTTAAGATAATAAACAGGTGACGGCTACGCTACTGCATACGGATAAGACGTGAAATACAGGGAAAAAATACAAATATCAGACTTAGATAAAACGCTTCTCTCAAGTTATACGTCAGGTGTGTAACTGCAAAGTTTACAATGAAGTTTATAGAATACATAAAAGTGGCTATAGATGTTTTATTGTATGTCACTACTCATATTGCTTTATTACACATAATAATATTTCATGAAATTTAACCTATTATACGTACTTCTAGGAAAGACATGTTAACAAATCTTGTAAGAACACCTTACTTGATGGACAATATTATATAGAATGTTTCGAAAAGCGCATGTGAATTTGTAAAGTTTCGAAAGGTGCTCGTCAAATTGTTAAGAGTCCGCACGCTTAGCTCAGTAGGGAGAGCGCCAGTCTACGGATCGCGGGGTCGTGAGTCCGATCTTCGGGCGGGGTATATGTTCTCTGTGACGATTTGATAAATTAAAAAAGACATTGTGTCTGAAATCATTCGTCCTTTACCTTTGATTCATGTGGGGAAGTTGGCAGTTGCTTGCGGAGAACAGGTTAGTACTGGTATAGAGCTAGAATCCAGGAAGACTGGTAATGTTAACAGCCCGCCGTATCATAATACTGTTGTAAAACAGCGTTAAACCAAAAACAAACAAACAAACAAATTGTAAAGATAACCTCTACATGTGAATGTAATTTCAACGTGAAAAATAGGTAAATTTTAACTGCTGATGCCGTTGTATTTCACAATTTTGATACTTTCCTCAAAATTAGTAAACTGCGAAATTGGACAAAGCAACAATATAATTTCCAACTTACCATTGACCTGATCCAATCTTTTTAACATGGAACCTCCAGCTCTGGAACCCAATTCAGTGTTCGATTTAACTGTATGGTATAGACAAGATACTACTCTTTTGTGACTGAATAGCATCGAATCGTTCGAAAAGCAATGCGGTCATGGAAACAGATATTTTCCTACAGACAAATCAACGGAAGTAACTGGGGTTATATCTCATTGTATAGACCAAGCTAAAGGGTATAAACTAGTTTATGAAGTGCAAGAATATGTAACTATAAATATTTATTTTGAGTGCTGATTATGATAAATCTTGTGAAAGTGTCTAAATATCCGAGATGATATTCCAAAATAATATCATTTTAACTGGCTTTTAAAAACTCTCCATGTAATGACTACGTGTAATTAATACGGGACTGTATTAAGGCGGGAACAGATTCCTATTGATAACTGGAAGAATATTAGTGACCAGATTCGTATATAAATGTTGACTTCAACAACATGAAATATGTGGCAGTCTACGAGATAAAATGAGATCAAACGAAATTTTATGCAAACACAAGGACAAAGAGAGATGCATTACTTTCGAGTTATGTCAGTTATAGAGTTGCAACAGATATATCAAAGGTATTTTACTCTGGCCTTGGCGACTTTATCCGAAATGATATATGTCCAGAAGTAATCATATTTATTAACTATGCTAGGATTGCTGTTGATCAATTTATTATAAACATGAGTTATGATGGAACAATATATATACATATATCGGTTTCTGACTGTTTATTCGTCAGACAATCAGTTATGCAAAGTTGATATAGTCTATAACGGTATGATGGTTATCATTTCATGGCATATTTATAATTTTATGTTTTGTCAGTAGAATAACATTTCACTAATAATAATTATACTGTTACTATAACATATTACATACAATGCTACATAGCATACTATTTTATTAAATTAGTTAAACAATCGTATATTACACGGGCCTATATGCCTGAGATCCAAACGTTGTTCTTGTGTTTCGTTTCGGCAAGATGAACGTTTGTTATATGGATCAAGATTGAAAAAGTCATGATCGTTGTCGTTTTTGACATACACATTGTAATACTTTTTTGAATTAATTGAATAAGCATTTAGCAATAGTTTCATGTAAATACGGTATGCTACGTAACACCAGTTAGTAATTAAGCTAATATTCCGTTTCTTTTATTCAGTAAATGTTGACAGAACAAAACTTAATACATCAATGTATGTTTAGTGATTCGTACCGTAGAACCTTCTCCGTTTAAATGTTTACATCAATGATTTATTTGTCTCGCAATTATATTGATTGTAAATCCTCATGGGCCTTTTGGCCTACTGGAATATTTGAAATAAACTTATCACATTTATCAAAATTATATACGTTATATATACGTCAGACCTGACTGAATATAATTGCTTAAGGCAAGCACAAAAAGCATATAAAACGTGTTGTTAGAATTATACAAAATCAAGACATGTGTTTGTGCATGTGTTATTAGTATAAGTTAAACATCAAAATGCACTCACACTACGGAGAGAGAGAGAGAGAGAGAGAGAGAGAGAGGGAGATATATATACATATATATACATGTATATAGGAGGAACTCATGATGGTATAAGAGACGCAAAATATGAAATGAATATTTCAACGGTGTACACGTTAAGAGCTTCCAAATAAAATGTTATCAAGTCTTATTATTATTTAGGAAGGGCAGACGTATGGTAAAGTATTATATGTTAAACGTTTCCAAATACATCGCGGCCACAGAAGCAAGGTACAATTGATATTAACGTCATTTTTTCTAATCAATTATGAATCCCAAGCTGACTTAGTCAGTGCATTTTTTATATCATGTCATCAAGGGAAACATACGCCCGCCCCGGGCAAATGTAACGGATTAAATACCGTAAAGGACTTCAGGATACATATCTTTCCAGATATTATGAAATGTTGTGAATTCGAACTGTGTTGCTTTTGTGTTTCTTTTACTTACTAATTTGAATCTTATATTTTTTTATATTTGTTATTCTTATTAATATTTAATTGTTTATTCTATTTCATGTTTACAATGGAGGTATAGTATTGTCTATAAAAAGCGGTGCCAATTATAATGCCTTCATACAGTTAATGTATATCAGTATGACCTGTCTTCTGTCTTCGATAGCTCTACATGAAAATGCACTGTATCACAGGAAAATGGATCATGACTGAAATATATGAGGTAAGTAAAATACACTGGTGGAAACTATTGACAAAACAACTTTTTTTGAGAAAACAAAATACGGTTCGAAGCTATATCCTTGGTTAAGTCGCTATTTTGAGACAATCTCCAAACCAACTAATCTAATAGCCTAAACACAATAAACAGAGTGCAAAAACAGAACTTTATATTAAATAGATGCAATACCACTTCTACGCGCAAACTTTGATTCGTCCTTGATCGAACTATAACTAGGCCATCACTAATTTTCATTCTTGTTAAATTCACTTTTGTTTATAAACAATAATACAATAAAGACGCAACTGATTTCATTCTGAGATACCACTCATAATGTTCAGTGGAGTAGTAGCCTTATATGTATATTCAGTTTATAGATAAGTAACTGTATAAAATTTCTGGCATTGTATCTTCAACATATTATCTATCCTACTACTAAAAAAGTTATTCTGTGTAGGTAGTAGATATTGAAATGTCAGGAAATAACATATTCATATTATAGGCGCTAGACGTAAAGTAATGACGTCACGCTTTATGTATATAATGCTTTGTGCAAACTATATGTCAATTAACCATCCCTGGTAGATTGAACAGAAATATTTCAAATAATCAAAAAATTTTGGTGGAGTCATATTACGTAACCACAATAGTGTCTCATGTGGAAGCGTGCTGTTTAAGAGAAGTCACTGCGCGAACCGCATTCAGTTGACGCCTTTTACTTGAAATAGTTGATGAATCCACGTTTAAATCTTGAAATCCGAATATCTGCTTTACATCTGATCTAAATCTCGATCCACTGAGAACGTAGACGAAGAAATTTAGAGCTGCATTCATATCGGAGAGAAACATGAACAATTCTGATATTGTCCAAAAGAGGTATGGTGATACGTCTATTCCATCCAGGCTAGGGTAGATCAGATGAAGAAGAACGAATGGTGACATAGTTAGCACAAACACTATGTTTGCTGCGAGCAAAGTCATCGTCACAGACCTGTTGCGACCGTTCTTTGAAGCTTGCTTTTGTATCGAAATACGGAGAAGATGTACAACAATATACACGGAGCCAACAATGATGACGGTTATAGGAATAAAGAAAGAGTTGATAAAATCCATCCATGCTATAATTGTCTCGCCATTATCGACCTTTCTTATCCATATAATACCAAACGTCTTGTCAAACTGAACGCTGACAATGCAAGTAAACTCAACTGTATTCAGAGCAGTTATCACAAAACAAAGTATAAATAGTGTCACACCAGCACGTGCTTTTGTACAGATTTCTCGAATTTGTAACGGCATGGCAATGCTAAGAACCCTCTCTACAGTTATACAGAGAAGTAGCCAAGACGATATCTGAATGTTCGAATACGTTAAGATAGTTTTTGCTGTTGTTAGATATGGACTTATGCCATATAAGCTAATGTTGCATGTCCAATGTAACCAGCGTTCAAATGATACAGATATCGCTAGTGACATGTCCGAAACTGCTAAAGCTGTGAAAAACGTTGAGGTTGAAGAATTGCGATTCTGTTTACGTGACATTACTATTATAATCATAGTATTTCCTGCTATAGACATTAAGACCAAACCGATAATGGCCCAGTTAATAAAATTCCGTATACTTTTATAAGGTTCTGGGAAGTCAATGCTTAAAGTATCATTTTCGTCTGTCGTAAAATTGACAGAAATATTTGAATTTTCATTAGCCATTTTACATAGTTGCACAACTGTAAAAAATGCTTTTCATCTGCTGATGTCTGATATATCCAATGATAAATATTAAAAGTATCTTTCTATATTAAATGTGCCATTAAGTTTGGGCATACAGTTACAACTACCCCAATATTGAAATGATTCTGGTACGACCAATTAACAGCTTATGAATATAAAGGCAAATTGGAAGCACGTGATGACGTTGCTACTCAAACTTGTTAATAACAGTAAAACCATTAGGGTCAACTAATTTTGCCTGAGGAGGCCTCAATACACAGTTGTTTGCTCATGTGTCGATACTTTTAACCAATTGATAATACTCTTCATATCCGAGCTCTTTATAAGATTTAATAGTCACGACATCTTACAAACAGTATGACTTGCTATTTCACAATGCAGATGTAATAGTATACCATCGAATAAATTGTTGCACTGATGCTTTTGCATATATATAGGTTTAATTATTTAGATTTTAAGTGTTAAACCTGGGCCATGTAAGCAATATGATATATCCAAACATTATATCAGGTAATTATCTTCCTATACCCACTGAAATCCCTAAAAGAAATATTTTACTACTTTTAAAGTACTTTAACACAAGATACTTCGTTTGACACTAGATTAGTTACAGTTAAAGTTAAATGAGGATTTACAGAATATATAAATCACTTTTCTTAATTAAAGGTCGCCTTGTATATCGCACTAGGCCGATCTGTGTACGTATGAACACATTTAAACAAGCAAATTCGATGAATTGGAATCCCCCGCCGAAAGGGTCAGAGTTGAGGAACGGCAAAAAAATATATCCTGCAAAAGGTTAAGAATGTTACCAAGAAGCAAATAATTTCATTAGTCAAATCAAATTAAAAGAAAATGAATGGTTTGTTTGGGTGGGGGGGGGGTGAGGATACAACAGTTTACATGTTGATTATAAATATTGGTAGAAAACGAAAAATGAAAAAAAAAAAAAAAAAAAAAAAAAAAAATGGGGGGGGGGGTGAGTGAGGGGGAAGGGGGTGACCAGGTGTAGGTACACAACATCACATGTTTATAATAAATGTGCATGGAAAAGAATGGAAGAAGTTTAATGAAATTCTTCCAATTGGTTGGTTTGTTATGTACAGATCTGTGGATTTTTAAACAATTAAAGGGCAATAACTAAATGGAAAATTGACCAATCGAAAAAAAAACTTGAAGGGCATCGTCGCAGTATCTTGGTTCATGTCTATTTCAAGTTTGATGAAATTCTACCTGCTAGTTACTGAGAAATGGCTGCAGACGGACATTTTTCATTAAATCAAGGGCAATAACTCTGAGGGAAATTGACCTATCAAAAAAAAACTTGACGGGCATCAGCGCAGTATCTTGGTTCATGTCTATTTCAAATTTGATGAAATTCTACCTGTTAGTTACTGAGAAATAGCTGCAGACAGACATTTTTTATTAAATCAAGGGCAATTACTCTGAGGGAAATTGACCAATCAAAAAAAAAACTTGACGGGCATCATCGCAGTATGTTGGTTCATGTTTATTTCAAGTTTCATGAAATTCTACCAAGTAGTTACTGAGAAATGGCTGCGGACGGACGGACGGACGGACTGACGGACGGACTGACGGACGGACAACGCCATTTCAATACCCCCCTCCCGATTTCATCGGCGGGGGATAATAATTAACTTTGTATATCAAAGTGCCTCCCCCTTTTTTGAGGCGAAATAAAACAACTAAATACCTTTTCGCATAATAGATAGACAGCCATGCTAAGTAAAGCATGTTTAGTATACGCCTTTCGTAGCTAAAAATGTAATTGAAGTAGTTGACAATAACACTTCCATAATTTAGCTAGATTGAACTTTGTATATAACATCGTTTTCTATAATGATAATAAACGTTAGCTTTTCCTCACACAAGTGTTGTAGAGCCATATTTTGCGCACCGTACAGGGGCGTAGGGACAATTTGAGCATTGGAGCGGCAGAGGGGGTGTGTTTGGGATGGGGTGTCCCCCTCCTATGAACGGGGTTCGGGGTGGCCCCGGGAAAATTTTGCATATAGCTAGAGTAAATGGTGCAATCTGGCGACTTCTTGGACTGCTTAGTAATTGTTGAACATACCCGGTTTTTTTTAGAGTTTTCACCCCTATTTACGGTTTACTATGTTTAAACACTGTAATGGCCGTACGATATTAGATACGGACAATGTCTTGCCAGGGTAAAACCAGTAATGTCTTAACTAGGGGATCGAGCACAAGACCCTGACTTAAAGGGGTAATCCAATCCTTGTGGCATTTTAGTCATTAAATGGCATTATAAAGGTAAAACGCAATTCATTGTTTTCTTTTAACCATTGAGGGTTGAATGAACGGAGTTCGGGGTACTTTTTACCAAATGATCGATTTAGAAATGCAAAATTGCGAGGCTGATTGGCCTTTTATATTTTTATGTAGAAGCTGTTATACTTGTTAATTTAACTAGATCTGTAAAATCTGAGGATTTTTCTACATTTTATGCATTGAATTTAATCATTATGTTTAGTGCCTTTGATTCCGCTTAGCTGTTAGCTGTGTTGTACATTCCGTTGAACAGACTCACCAAACCGAGTCTGCTGTAATTTTGGCTGGTCGCATTCTGTGCTTCCAAATGTTCTTCTTATAGACTCTTTTTTATCCTGCCACTTGCAGTATTTTCGACCCGATATCAGGGTGCCGTATATCTTTCTTGATATACCGTCAGTTGACACGTGACCAGTGATATACGACCAGTTGATCATGTGACCTTATGATAGATATTGTTGTCGTATAACTGGTTATTTCTGCGGGTGCATTTTTTTGCGTTTTGGGCATGAAAATGGGTATACTAATTTCCGCGATTTTAATTTCTGCGGATTTCTGTAGAGAGGTTAATTTAATTTCTACGTTTATCCATGGAGAGGTGCTTTAATGTTTGGGACATGGCTCTGTATAGTGAGGTACAAGTTACAAGGCTTAAAATTTATTTCATGCATAAAATACAGTTAAAAACGCACATGTTAAATACGATAATGTACATGCACTCAGTTCAACAGTTGCTGCATAATACCCTGAAACACATTTAAAACCTTCATTTAAAATACAAATGCGTTATTTCCAATTTCAGAATCGCACCTATTTTCACCGTCAGTTAATTCCTTTACAATTTCATTGCAGTGATTTATTTCCCGTGGCGACAAGCTATCAGACAAGGGCCCGTTGAGATCCGGTAAGCCCTTTCTAACAAGGTATTTCAGCAGAACCATTAATTTACAAATCTTGCTTGAACTATCGCAAACACCAAACTAAAATTGATTGTACACGATAAACTGATAAATTCTTTTGTACTTTACTGCTAGTGTTACAAATCTTTATGATAAAAGTTAAGCGAGGGGCTACTAGCGGGATACGCGTATTGATTATGTAATTTTAAAGTACACAGGTAAAAAGAGGCGACAAACGGGGCGATCTGATATACGAAACTACGAAATATTTGCGAATTTAATTTTTGCGGCTGGAGGAGACCCGCATTTAAAATATCGCAGAAATTACCTACCCGCAGAAATAACCAGTTATACGGTAAGAAATTTTGCATTGAAACCATCACCATTGTGTTGGAAATGTCCGAACTAAGAAAATTAGAGGTCAAATAATGAGTTTTTATTTAAAAACGAAGAATTTATTGCGATTTTTCAATTGTAACCACATTACTGTGTCGGTGGTGACATCATTATATAAGTGACGTCATTACGAATATGACGTCACTAAAACGGTTGTCGCACACTAATTTTTGTAAAATAAATTGCCAAATATCGGAAAATGAAGTAATGACAAGATAAATAGAATAATAGGTTAACCTATTATTCTCTATATAACGGAAACAATTTAATTGTGAATTCAGTTACTCTGATTTGTTTGTTTGTTTTGGGTTTAACGCCGTTTTTCAACAGTATTTCAGTCATGTAACGGCGGGCAGTTAACCTAACCAGCGTTCCTGGATTCTGTACCAGTACAAACCTGTTCTCCGCAAGTAACTGCCAACTTCCCAACATGAATCAGAGGTAAAGGACTAATGATTTCAGACACAATGTCGTTTATCAAATAGTCACGGAGAACATACGCCCCGATCGAACTCACGACCCCGCGATCCGTAGACCAACGCTCTTACCTACTGAGCTAAGCGGGCGGGCTACTCAGTTACTCTGAATATAAAATTAAAAGCCTTTTTTTTATACAATTGAAGGACTGTTATAGCATAAGTTTAGAAGGACAATGATCACTTTTAATGTTAAAGACTAGAAGCAATTCATACACTGGTTTTCAGACTGGCTATGAATTAGAACAAATCATTTGTTTCATTCGTTTCATTTGTTTTTAACAATTGTATCTATAATTATCGATGAATTCTAATCTAAAGGTAAAGGAGGATGTGGTAAACAAGTTGAAGAACAGTTATCTAGATCCGCGTAGTGTATACCACATTACTGTAGTGCGGATATGCATGTATGTTTCTGTTATGAATCAGAGTGTTTAGACATACTTGATGCTATGCACATCTGTCTGGTCTGCAAATGTCGGAGAATCTATTCAGATGACCACCGGTCATGCTTGACATAATGCTTAAATTGATATCGGTTTATTCCCACGCAATTTGGGCTGTAAAGTGGAATGGTGTTCCATCGTTTAAAGATATTCCTTTGAGACACTGAAAGCTTTCTGTTGCATGACTGCCAATATGATATTGACACGGAAAGATATGTCAATAACAATTTCATTTATTATAAATGACCAGCAGGGATATTTTGTTTGCTTTCTACGGACATAAACAAAATTAATTTTGTTATTCCCTAAACTTAATTCTATGACCCAATTTATTTCCCTATTAATCATAAAGGACTGAAACTATGTGTTATTTATGCAACAAATTCACTGTTAGTACGTCACAGTTATTTCGTCATGGCGTCAAACATCTCTGGAAAAGAAAATCAGATTTAAGGTGTCATTTTGAAAATAGGCCTTTCCTTTTTTAAAGTTTCTGATGACAATAGTTTTTCGTTTATTTTATTAAAAGGTATTAGTTAAGGACAAATTTAGTAACGCCATTATATTTAATATGCCATAACGAATAGATATGTTTTGTATTGTCATATTGGATCGAAATATCAGAGCTTCACCAAACTTTCAGAATATCTTAGTTTTTCTTATCACCAAAACCCACCATTAGACATTTACGGATTAAGTCTACGTGGACTGTGGACACCTAAGGCGATAGATTTTTCAAGGGGACCGTCTCAACATAGTTTAATTATATTATGCGCGATATGAAAAAGAGTTTATAACGGCAATAGGGTTTGAGTTATTATATCATCACTATGCGGTAGGTGATATAAATTTGGATGTGCCTGTTTTTAGCTCGACTTTTCGAAGAAAAAGTAGAGCTATTGCACTCGCTCCGGCGTCGGCGTCGGCGTCTCCGTTGGGTTAAAATTTTTGATAAAGTCAAATATCTCTGTTACTGTCAAAGCTATGAATTTGAAACTTAAAATACTTATCTACTATCAAAGTCTTCACAAGGAAGAACAATCCTCATAACTCTGATTGAATTTTTACAGAATTATGCCCTTTTTTAATTTAGCATTTTTGGTTATAGTTTTTGATAAAGTCAAATATCTCTGTTACTATCAAAGCTATAGACTTGAAACTTATAATAGTTATTTACTATCGAAGTCTACACCAGGAGAAATAATCCCCATAACTCTGACTGAATTTTGATAGAATTATGCCCTTTTAACTTAGTATTTTTGGTTAAAGTTTGTGATAAAGTCAAATATCTCTGTTACTATCAAAGCTATTGACTTGAAACTTAAAATAGTTATTTACTATCGAAGTCTACACAAGGAAAATCAATCCCATAACTCTGGTTTGAATTTTTACAGAATTATGCCCCTTTTTAATTAAGAATTTTCTGTTAATTTTTTGATCAAGTCAAATATCTTTGTTACTATCAAAGCTATTGACTTGAATCTTAAAATACTAATTTACTATTTAAGTCTACACGCGTAGAAACAATCCCCATAACTCTGATTTGAATTTTGTTAGAATTATGTCCCTTTTTAAATTAAAATTTTTGGTTAAAGTTTTTGATAAAGGCAAATATCTCTGTTACAATCGAAGCTATTGACTTGAAACTTAAAATAGTTATTTACCATCAAAGGCTTCACCAGGAGAAACTATCTGCATAATTTTGATTGAATTTTGATAGAATTATGCCCCTTTTTAACTTAGAATGTTTGGTTAAAGTTTTTGATAAAGTCAAATATCTCTGTTACTGTCAAAGCTATTGACTTGAAACTTAAAATAGTTATTTACTATCGAAATCTACACCAAGAAAAGCAATCCCCATAACTCTGTTTGAATTTTGACAGAATTATGCCCTTTTTTAACTTAGATTATTTTGTTAAAATTTTTGATAATTTCAAATATCTCTGTTACTATTAAAGCTTTTGACTTGAAACTTAAAATAATTATTTACTATCGAAGTCTACACAAGGAAAATCAATCCCCATAACTCTGATTTGACAAGAAATTATAACTCTATGTGGTCACACCTTTGAATTACCTCCCTTTTTGACACTTCTTGACCGGATGATAAACCAAATAAGTATTGAAGATACCAAGTCGTAACTTTATACAATGTTAGACCTCATTGAAAGGAAGTGCAGTGACAAGGAACCATAACTGTAGTTGGTCCCATTTTTAATAATCTCCATTTTTAAACCTTCTTTGGGGCATAACTCGAATACTATGCAAGATAGATTTCATACTTAACAAACTTATAGAAGTCAGTGAGAAGGAGTGTAGGGACAAGGAACCGTAATCTAGGTCGTCCCATTTTTTAATTATCTACCTTTTTTGAAAACTTTATACTTACTCTAGATGCCACATTTTCTTTATGAAATTTAGTCCAAAGACAGAACATTTCTCTTTTTAAATGTATACAAAATCAAAATACAGTTATCTGGGATATAAAAGTCAGTCGATTCGTCATATCATAGAAAGGCCCTTTCAACAGTCTGAAGGCCTAGTTTCTACTTAAAAACTGTTCAGAAAGATTGTCTTTTTATATAGTCTAGTTCAACTTAAATTTGGTTATCTGATGTCAATAACTATACTACTATGTTAAATCATAGAAAAAAACTTCTGAGCATTATAGAGGCAATAGATTTTATCGCAATATGATTTTGCTCAGTTTAAGCTCTATATGGACGCACTCACGACAACGACTTTCAAGAACCGTACATGTCTGTGCATCCCTTGTGTGTAGAAGAAAACATATCGGATTGATTGTATAAACTGAAAACTGTCAACAAGAAATGAATTTCATTTCATTCATGTTTATGCCATAATACAGTATAAATGGGAAGATTTTTTTTTATTTTGATTATTTTCCTATCTTCCGTTCATTTATCTAGTAAAAAAGCTGTCCATCTCTTCGTCCATCCACTACTGACAAATTAAAACAATAAAGTTATACGAATACAAAGTCTTTAACGCGGCTAATAAAGAAATAACAAGTGCTCCGCCAAGCGGGGCAATATACGCCCGAAGGATGATATGAGGGGCTGGGAGCAAAATTTAAAGAACTTTACTGGTGAAGCCCAAACGAAAAGGACAACAAAGGGAAGAAATTACCCGAAAAACTCTAAGTCCACTAAAATCATTACCAAGTACAGATAAGTCAAAATACACCTTAACGTTGCAGGTACCATCCATGTTGTACCACAGAAAAGTGGTATCGGATTTTTCCCTACGGCCAGTAATAAAAATGTTACAAAATAACCTATTTATAGTAACATAAAAGGGAAGTAATTCAATAAAAAAATATTGTAAGTGAACAAAAAATGGATATGCCAAATAAACTCAAAAAACCAAGCAATGCAAAGCAACATAAACACAAAACAAAGTCATGTGACCTTTGACCCCTAACTGTGACCTTGACCTTGAAGCGAGCCATGCGCTCTGCACGTCGTCTCAATGTGGTGAACATTTGTGCCAAGTTTCTTTAAAATCCTTCAAGCAGTTCAACAGTTACACATCGCACTCGAAACAAAGTTATATGACCTTTGACCCCTTAGTGTGACATTGACCTTGTATCTAGCCATCCAAAACATGCGCTCTGCACGTCGACTCGATGTGGTGGACATTTTTGCAATGTTTCTTTAAAATCCCTCATACAGATCAAGAGTTACAGAGCGGACACGAAACAAAGTCATATGACCTTGACCCCTAAGTGTGACCTTGACCTTAAAGCAAGTCACCTGATACAGGCGCTCTGCACGTCCTCTTGATGTGGATAACATTTGTTTCAAGTTTGTTTAAAATCCTTCAAGGAGCGGAGTCGACACGAAATTGTTAACGAACAGATGGACAGACAGACGGACAGACACACAAACAGACTGACAGACAGACAGCCAGATGAACACCTGTGGTATCCCAAAATACGTCCCTTCGGGCGTATAATAACAACAAAGGAATGGAGACGCAAGATATTACGTTTTCTACAATGTTTTACCTGCTGACCTACATTTTGATCCCGACTGACCCAGTTTAGATTGTTTCATGTTGGACGACGACGACGACGATGGAATAAGGATACATTGCGATCAGACTAGCTCATCTTTTCAACTTTGTCGCAGATGCGCAACTTATAATATTGAAGAACATTTCAGGAAAGTGTTATGACGCTAGATCAAATACTTTTTGCGATATGTATAACAAAACATTTCTCTGGCGAACAGACGGACGGACAGACATATCCAAATATTATCCTGTGCAGTGACATATTAAGCCAGACCTTACCATCATTATAGGAATGTTTTCCTACCAAACATAAATTAAAATTATCATGTTGAGACGGTCCCCTTGAAAAATCGATCGTCTTAGGTGTTCACAGTCCACGTAGACTTAATTCGTAAATGTCTATTACCATGTACCAAGGATATAGGATAGTGTATGAAAGCCGTTCCACCAGGTGATTTTCTTACATACGTATTAGTCACAAAGTTAACGGTATGATACGTAAATCACAGAAATATGCATGCAAATATACATATAAAATACAGGTAGCGAATTTTATTATATTCAAGCCTTTTAAAACCGACAGAGAAACGGCCAGACATGTGTCAGTTTGAAGCTTATCTGTGCCGTTGGACTTTGAGAACTGTACGTCCGTCACGGAGTGTACAACCTTTTCATAAGAAATTCATTATAAAGTAAACGCAGCATAAAATCTACATGAAAAGGTTTAAAAACTATCAATTTATCTTTATCGGTCCAAAATCAAAATCAGATCCGTATTGCTTAGCAGGTTGGACTTCAACGCAAGAAGTCCGGGTTCGATTCCACGTCGCGGCTGATATACCGACTGGTGTTCAGTGCTGGGTGATTTACATAAATCGGTACTGTTTCCAGCAGTGTTGGCCTACACTGGATGCTGGGGTGGTAGATATGACATCTGCCGATGGCTCGGCTGGAAAGAAGTTGTTCCATCCATTCCAGGGGGAGACTTTGGTTGAAAGCATATCTTACCATGAATTATGTTTTTTGCGCACTGTTTCTATTTTTTTCACGTTCTCATATGTAACATGGGGCTAACGAAATGCCATTATTATGGTGGCATATTTCTGCCAACCACATATCCACTTATTTATCTCGAAATTTTTCATAAAAATAAAAATGTCACTTATTCAGTTATTTTCTGGCAAGTGACAAAACTGCTTGTTATCCATTTAAGTATCTTAACAGGACAAACTTGCTTGTTAGTGCCCACTACGGTCACCCACATATTCACTTACGTTAACTAGGTATCTTGGTCAGTTATCATTGGCAATATCTTGTCAATATCTCGTAATCGTCCCCTATCATTACGGAATAAATGAAAACACATAAAGGGGCATAACAATTATGCAAATTTATCATTCCAAATCATATCGATAGACACAAACCATTAGGGGTGGTCTTAGGGGATGAGGTGGACATACACTCATTCATTCTGTCATAAGGAGAGAAAAATGTGAAGCCAGACCGAGACTCGAACCCGGGCCTTGGAATACCGTTCCGATAATCTACGGACTGAGCTAACCGACCGCCCATACCATTTTGAAATTCGTCCTCGAATTTCAGCGGGTACTTTATAAATCAAGCAATTACAGGCGTCGGAGACTAACCAGTGTAATGCCGTCAAGGCCCCAACGTGGCGCCAAATGTCACAGGATGAGAAAAATGTGCAGCCAGACCGAGACTCGAATATCGTTCCAATGCTGTACCGACTGAGCTACGCGGCCGCCTATACATTTTCTCCCCGTTTCAAATTTCAAGTTTTATACCGTAGCAATTCCCTATAGAGGACGAAAAGGCTAACCGTTAATCGCGAATTTTGGTACGAATAGTAACTGGATATCAAGAAAACTTTCACAACAACCACTTATTTATGTGAATATGTGGATGGCAGAAGTGGACACTAACAGGCAGTTTTGTCCTGTTAACATAATTATCTGGATAACACGCAATTTTGCCACTTGCCAGATAATATCTGGATATGTGACATTTTTAGAGAAAACTGTCTACATAAATAAGTGGATATGTGGTTGGCAGAAATAGGCCACCATACATTATGGCCTTTTTCTATATGTTACTTTGTTCTAATTTTGACTTTATGGTGTTCGACCTCTTTATACTAAATCTCTTTACTAAGAATAGAATTTAATTTAGCCGAAGAAGTTCCAAGCATGTATATACGACTATTGTACAAGTAGTTGAATAGCCTCGTATGGAAGAAAACAAATGTAGACCAGTTGCTTTTATACCGTTGACGGATCTATTAACCTACTGACATGCAGCATTTACGCCGCAAATCAGACATATGTTCATGTAAATAATGAGATTCTTATTTTTGGGGTTACGATGATGAACGTTCTACTTTACATGTCAAATAATTTTTTTCATTTCACTTCCTGATTGAAATATCATTTTTAAAGCAAATCATTATATTGACAATTTACATACCGTCCGAATATCAAGCAGGTAAATTATTGATATGAGCCGCGCCATGAGAAAACCAACATAGTTGATTTGCCCCCGACATGGATCCAGGCCAGCCTGCGCATCCGCGCAGTCTTTGAAAGCATGGACTTTGAAGGCGAACAGTATGGATCCTGACCAGATTGCGCGGATGCCCAGGCTGGTCTGGATCCATGCTGGTCGCAAAGCCACTATGTTGGTTTTCTCGTGGCGCGGCTCATATTATAAATATTTCGCAACGACTGATTGATTATGTTCAATACCTTTAAAAAGCCAATCAAGTGTATGTGTAACTTAATACGAAATATTGATTCCATCCGTGCCAAAACAGACTATTTTCATACTTTTCAAGACGTATAAAGGAACAGGTTTGAAGGTGTTTTAGTGATTATAACGTGAAAATTTTTATATACTTTAAAACATGGCATCACCCACAGAATCCTTTTCTAAAAGATACAAAATCAGCCTGAAAGGTAAGACAAATTTACAACATCTTTAACAGTTAACCCTTTTGTACTTTTTTGTAAAAAAAAGTAATTGTTCGAGAAAGATAAAAAAAAAAATTGAGACAGTTTCAACAGTATGTGCATTTTCTACATGGGTTTTCAATTTGTCTTCTGGCCTGTTTCGTCGGGCCCTTAAGGGTGTTTCTCTTGTTGCTCTGTCTTCTGAAAAGGCATTGAGTACATACGTTTTTGGTTCTTAAGGTTTGCTTTTTATATATTTATACACGAGCATTTTTGTGTTTTACATGCCATGCCTTTTTGTTTCCATTACGTGTGTTAGAGATTCACCTGGAGGGGATTACTTTTATTTACACTGTCCCATGTCTTTGGAACATGGTGGGGGTAAGAGTGAGGTTGGGTGCGCACCATAAACCGGTTTAAGCTCCCCAGTGGTGTTTTTGCCACTGACCGTTCCAAGGCGGTGCCCCACTGTGTTCCTTTGTTTGTTCGTTTTGTCCTTGTATGTTGACTTTGTGTGCGCGCGTGTGTGTATGCTTATTGTTCGTCTTGTCCTTATGTGTTGGCTTTGAGTGTGTGTGTGTGTGTTGTTCGTTTTGTCCTGGTGTGTAAGCTTTTGAGTGTGTGTGTGTGGTGCACGCGTTTGCGTGCTGGGGGTTCGTTTTGAGGAGGCTGCGCTTTTGGTGCGTGGCATTCCCTGTTTGATATTTTCTTTGTTTTTTTGTTGGAGGGACAGTCATTAATTCTTGGACTGTTCCTTTGAAAAGAAAACTATTGAGTGCTTGTTAAAGAATATTTTATTATATGTAAAACATCTGAGTAACTATCATGCATGATTTGTTGAATTTGTATTGAAACAGTACGTTATGGCAAAGTCGATGGAGCGTCGCGGAACACTTTGGAAAATTGATATTGTTTTGCTTTTTTAATTTGATAGTAGTACTTTTCGTTTTTTAACACGCTGATCTGCTCGGAATAAAGTAAGAATCATTACAAAAGCTAAAGAAGACTGTCCGACCAATAGTGTCTATGCGGGAATCGCCATGGCACAGATACATTTACGATAAATTTGTTAAAGCACCACATAAAGTGCATTCAATCAGAAGCAAAAGAAAAAAACTTTGAAATTTTCAAGTAGATCTATAACGAATCCATCCACACACCCCTGCTACTGAATGATTGCCACTCGTAGTATAATGTGTTTACTTACTTTGTTACTTTTCAAATTACGTTTTAGTACTAAATCTTTATTAGATCTTTACTTTCCTTTCCTCAGTCACTTCATTAATGATAAAAAAGTCATGCTGACCCGTGGGCGGAGCGAAAAACACGTTTTGACCTCGAGCATTGACGTCATGACATACCAAAGTGACATCATACAAACGCAGGGAAAAATACCAATCGCTACAAAATATTTGGTTTGGTCATTTTTTTCTCATTAACCTTCCAGATGATGAATTTGATAATAAACAATGCCGTTTAGGTTCGTTCAATATGAAGATTTATCGACACCACTTAAAGGCACATTTTGATATGTTTAACCTTCTAAAATGGACTGGTTAATCACATAGTTTGATTAGTACCACTTATTATTCAAAGAGGTGTTCACTGAAAATTTACTGATTGAATAGCGAACAGCGCAGACCATGATGTGCAGGCTGATCTTGGTCTGCACTGTTCGCAAAGGCAAAACCACTTGCCGCCAGTATGCTAAAGGTTTATCCACACTTTTTCGTGTTATCATTTAATGTAAATATAGATGTTTTAACGGAACAGCAACTATATTTCAAAATGCAATAAACTACACTTTCAGTATCGTTCGGTGTTAAATCTTCACAACTGTTACAGAGCCTTTTTCTTGCGGTCACTCTAAATGGCGAAAGTGATACAGTTATTGAATTGGTAGACTAGTATTTTTTTTTCGTTCAAATAAGTAGAACGGTTAGCTGAAATATTGTTTAAAGATGGCCAAACTCCTTTAGAGAACCTGTAATGACATGTTTAACTATTTGAGTACTCTGTGAGACATTTAGTTAAAACACACAGTTAAGATCACTTTTCCCTGGGCAATAAATCGTTATACCGGCCTTAGTGAAAGGCACTATTTGCAGTGTATAACAGTGTATGCATGATAAGAATGGGTTTTACCTAAAACCAGATTTATTCTTGTAAACTTTGAAATATGTTGTTTAAGTAGTTTCGGTGCAGTTGGTATAATTGAGATAGATCAATAACTATTTTGACTGATTTGAAAACCGGTATATAATTTATCTTCTTTTAAATCATTTGGAAAAGTTCCAGATGTATTAATATTGATCACTGGAGCATTTATTGTAGAAAACAATGGAATGAGCTTTGGGTCAATACTTGTAGAATTCTATATGTTTATTATATCAATGATCTTTTAAATTTCAAAAGGTATTATTGTTAGCAAATTTGATCGCTAAAATTGACGTAGTCGAGTAATAAATGTAAATATATTCTACAGTTGGTATAAGAAAAGAAAACGGGTGCACACATAAAAAGATATATCAATAGGTTTCAAAAGCTCTCTTTATATTGGTTTAAAGATATGGTTCTCTTTCAAATTTGTGACATATCACACGCGCTTGCTTTAAAATATCTTTTATTAGAGATAGATTTAGTTTGACATTAAGATCTAAACTTATTTAAACAATGTCAGGTATGTTACCTGACAAACTGTTAGCAATATTTTATATATCCAAATGTAGCAAAGGTTCTTATAAAAGTTCTTAATGCAAAAGGTGACTCGAAAAAGCTTCATCGATTTGTATCTGAGACAACAGGCACTAGGTCTGAGAACCCTATGCCAACTGGACATGACACTACACTGGCTGAGAAATTTGCAGATCATTTCATGAATAAAATCGAAAAAATTCGAGAATCGTTGAAACATTTCGATAAGTTTCAACCATACGAAAAAGATATTCCTTGTTTTGACAGTTTTAAAGATCTGAGCGAGGAAGAAGTTAGAAAACTTATAAATCAACTACAGACAAAATCATGTGAAATTGATATTCTACCAACAAAAGTGTTAAAATCATACTTGGATGAGCTGTTGCCTGTTATTACCAAATTGGTTAATTTGTCGTTGCGCGACGGCATCTTTCCAACAAAATGGAAACAGGCAATTGTAAGACCTTTGTTGAAGAAAATGGGACTGGAACTTGAATTCGCAAACTACAGGCCTGTTAGTAATCTATCGTTTCTGTCAAAATTAATTGAAAAAGCAGCTCTGTTCAGACTCAATGATCATGTAAACAAACACAATCTTCTACCAAAAAACCAATCTGCTTACAGGAAAAACCACTCTTGCGAATCAGCACTGTTACGTCTTGTAAATGATTTACTGGATGCTATGGAGAAGAAAGAAGTTACGGCGCTAATTGCCATCGATCTCAGTGCCGCTTTTGATACTGTAGATCATGACATTCTTGTTGATGTGTTAAACAAGCAGTATGGCGTTCGTGGAACAGCACTGAGCTGGGTTGATTCCTATCTGCGCCCCAGAAGTTGTCGTGTAAGTGTCAATTCAGCCATGTCATTTCCACGCCAATTAAATTGTAGCATTCCACAAGGGAGCTGCTTAGGACCTTGGCTATATTTGACATATGCGGGGACACTGTTTGATGTTATTCCGCCGTCGATTTCAGTTTACGGCTTTGCGGATGACCACACTGCTAATAAACGCTTTAAACCATCATCTCCAACAGTAGAATCCCAGGCAATACGAGAACTTGAACAATGTGCTAAAACAATCAACAACTGGATGAATGAAAATAAGCTTAAAATGAACACTTCCAAAACCGAGTTCATCATGTTTGGTAGTAGGCAACAGCTCTCTAAGTGTTCAACTGACAAAGTATGCATTGTAGGTGATGAAGTGAAATCAGTGAGCTTTATTCGATATCTAGGTGCATTCCTGGATGAAATCTTGAATCTAAAAGAGCATGTAAAATGAAAGTGTAGAACAGCAATGCTCAACTACTTCAGAATAAAATGTATCCGGAAATATCTTACCAAAGAGGCTACCGAAACCCTTGTCCTGTCATTGGTGATATCCCATTTAGATTATTGTAATGTCATTCTGTATGGTATTGCTCAAAGCGAAGTAAACAAAATGCAACGAATTCAGAACATGTGTGCAAAACTTGTCCTAAATCGAAGAAAATATGACAGTTCCAAGCAAGCGCTGTATGACCTTCACTGGCTACCAATCAAAGCCAGAATCACATTCAAAATGCTCACCTACATGTATAATTGTTCAGTTGGAAACTCTCCAGAATATCTTTCTGAACTTCTCATAAAACAAACACAGACAAGAGACTTGCGTTCTTCAAACTCCGTTACTGGGTGTTTCGTTGTTCCTTTCAACAAGCGCAAGACGTTCAGCGACAGAAGTTTTGGTACTGTTGGACCTAAACTCTGGAATGAATTGCCTCTCGAAATAAGGAACTCGGACTCAATAGATGTTTTCAAAAGAAGTTGAAAACTCATTATTTTGGAGATTACTTTGCACTCTTTTAGAGACTGTGACTGTAATTTTTAAGAAACTGAAGTAACGTGAACTGGATGATTTTTATTGTGTAAATACATTCGAAAATGAACTATATTATAACAAATACAAAATACAGTTGTTTGTAATAACTTCTGGACATGTCGCAATAACCCACTTATTCTTATTTAATAACAAACAGCTGTCTTACTGTATCTTAATATTCTAATGTTTTATTAATCTTATCTGATGTCTGATCTTTTTTTTAATGCTTACTAAATAGTTTATTCACAATGGTATTTATGCTCATTTGTGTTATATGTCATTAAATATCTTAATTTTTGTCGTATTTTTATGTATTTGTAAAACGCCATTGAATATGTTTTGCGTAAAAATAGGCGTTTAATCAAATGAAACAGTTTCAGTTTTCAGTTTTTTAGCAATGCAAAATTATAAAAGCATAAATAACGATGGCCTTGTGTTTTTTTTTGTATAGGATACACAACGCGTGACCGTGTCTATTATACAATCATGTAATATATACCCAAGCGCAGCGAGGGTATATTTCAAATAGACACGGACATCAGTTTTGAATGATTACAGCTTTTTCACGTGGACTTACTCAGAGACAAAATGATGACCGTGTCTATTTGAAATATAGTTTCTAACATTATATAGAAATGATTTCCTTCCCTTCTCTAAAAACATCCACCATACCCTTTATATATATTTATAAATATATTCATTACCTTTGTGCAGACTTAAAGATGTTTAACTTTCTGACGAATATTCAGAATTTCCAAATTAAGCTGTTCGTGGGGTCTACCTCAGAGACTGATCCATCACTTGCATTTTCAAGGTTACAACGGAAAGAAAGAAAGATCATTCGTACTCCTGTCTGGATATCTAGTATCTGATTTGCATGTGCCATAACAGCATCTTTTTACCATAATGATAGAAATTTACTAAAAAATACAAAATATTTCTATGTCAGACAAGTCAATCAGTTTGACATAACAACAAGGCTTATCAGATTAGATAGGTCAGTTGTAATATAATCTGCTATTGTCGTAAGAGTAATATTAGTTTTGTACCGTTAGCGCTTATTTACTAGCAGCCTAAACGAAAGGGTGCATATTACTTTGCATGAATTCTGTATTTCTCCAAATACCGGAGTTACTATCAGTGATAAGCAGTTCAAACATGAATATACTCCAAACTAAAACTGCTGGACACTGTTTTTATGTGAATTGGACAAATTTGTTAATCAACAAGTCAGAAACTTTACTTTGATTTAAAGTATTGGACCCCTGTTTGTAATGTTTAAAAATGGCATTTGCTTGTGTTGCGCAGTGTTGCAACTTTTAAAAAAACGTCCCTTTTTTATAAATTTTGTATAATTTATGGTATTTCCTCAAGCTCAAGTAGAGACAAATTTCAGTGATGGCCACTGTCCAAAACGTTTGCAGAGAATTCATTATAATACCATTATTTTTGATAACATAACATCAAACTATTGGTAAACAATTATAAAACACACAAAAAACATTCGATATCATTTTAGGCTGCCTGAAGTAAGCGGATTTCATGAGACAGAATTCTAATTCCAAAATTGAAAAATTAAGGTCGAGTCCTGTAACAGTTGTTCACTTCATTCAAAACTAACCTTGGACAGAAGTAAACCCTAACTACATTTCTTCCACTCAGTATTTTTAAAGAAGTCTAACTCTGCTCCCTTCTGTTTCGGAGGTAAATTCACTTTGAACAGCAAGAAATCGCTTATCAAATGAAAAATTTCCACTTTTGTACAATAAATTAATGATAATTCTTTAAAAAAGTAAAAACTTACCAGAAAAAAGTAAATTGAGGGAAAAATGTCGTCCCGGTTGGGCTTCAACATACGCCCCATTGAAGAATTTCAGTCAAAGTAGAATTATTGTAGGAATTGAATACTCTTTAAAAGGATGTACTCTATTACGGCTCTAATACCTTAAGACATACATAGTTTCCAAAAACAAAAAAAAAAGCTAACAGCAGATTAGACTTTTATACGCGAGTTGGAAAGAAATTACAGAGGTAAACTTTGTTTAATGGTAATTAAATACAAATCAATTATTGAAATTATCATTTTCTAGTAGAGACTACTTTTAATTGGTATCTTGAAATACTAAAATCCTGCCTTTTACTGTAGTAAATAGTAATTATTTTATCTATTTCACAGCTTAAACAGAAGTACTGTAAGGAAAGCATCGATGAAATATGGCGTCGTACAAAGCCAAACTTCCTAAGCCGAGATACAGCAACTGGTTGAAGGCAGGACTTGCTTTATTGATTACAAAAGAAGGACTTACCGATTTTGTGTACGACGAAATCGAACAGTTTCAGATAAAATGTCTGGCAGATATTTGCGCAAAACATGGACTTCCTCCAAATACAACTTGTAGTAGCTGTTCTACAGTGGCAGTATTAGTATGTCCAACAGCCGGGATATGCAATAGAAAATCTGGTACTTGTACATTTCATAACGGCAATTATTATCGGATGTGTCCAAACCAAGTATGTGATAGATTGAGACAAGCTATTACTAATGCCCACCGTTATCCACGCCCATCTTACAAGAACACAGACGCAACCAAGTGGTGTTCCAGTGCATGGGAGGTAGCTAAATGTTACATGCCAGCCGACGGATACAGTCATGCAATGACCGCAGCAGAGACGGACTTTAACGGAATACTGAGTGTCATCCTTAACCATAAGAGTTTCCAGAGTAAAATATCTGACGATTTGTCCAACAAAAGAGGAATCTTTGTTCAGGTACGTTTACGACGGGAGAGAGTAATGTAAATATCTAATTTAACAGATGTTTTGTAATTGTTCCATGATTTTGCCATGTCAGAAAATTTCATGAACTACTATGAAGCATTTCAACGTTTTTATACAAAGGTCTAGAAAGAAGTGTTCAAACATCGTGCAACTACAAAGTTGTACACACCTTATTTCGCAAATCAGAAGGGTTTTTTCTTGACATTATCATAAAAATGATACAGTTAATCGAAAGGTAAATACAATTAAATCTTATTCAATAAAGTTTTAGATTTGTACTGATTATATAAATGCTTCATTTATGAAACAGGCCCGCGAAGTTGGCCGCGACATACGACATTCGTCAGATTTAGAACTGGATACACCGACGTTGATGAATTATTTCACGATTCTAGAAGACCTGCTCTCCGATCCCAAGTTCCTTCAGCATAACCATAAGGCACAAACTGCACTTGGAATGTTAAAGCAGGTATACAAATGTATTCACTTATTAAACAATAGCGGAGTTTACATGATATTTATTGTTTGAAAACATTTTAATATGAAACCCTCATTTGTAATTACTTAGTGTCTTCTATACGTATTACAAGTAAACATAAACGAATGTAATATGAATATAAAATGTTTCTATTAAACTAAAAGCCATATATTTTGAAATGATATTACGTTTTAGCTCAAAAGCAACACACTGGTCGTCAGAGCCGATGATTTAGAGAAAGTGTTGAGAGATGCCGCTTCAGTCATGCAAAACAATATCGTTGACGAGGCTGATAAACGTAAGCAAGACATTTTAACACAAGTAACAAATGCTTTAAGTTCTTTACAATCAAAGCAAGATAACTGCCTCGATGCAGTGACAACAGCAATGATGTCTGCCACAGCTTTGATACAGTCGACAGCTGAATGTGCGGAGAAAACTGTAACAGACCTATCAAAGACAGAAGGAGACAAATTGTCAGAGTTAGGAAGTGAACTGAGAGCTGAAGTAACTGATTCGATAGAACGAAAACGAATTTCAGCGGAAGAATCTTTCGAAAAGTTTGCGACAAAAACTATTACAGATTTGTCAAAGACGGAAGGAGAGAAAATGTCAGAGTTAGGCAATAAACTGAGAACAGAAGTTCATGACTCGATAGAACGGACACGAATTTCAGCCAAAGAATCTGTAGAAATATTTGCCACTAAAACTGTCACAGATCAAGCAAAGACGGAAAGAGACAAATTGTTGGACATAGCCAACAAAGTTAGAACAGAGGCTCTTCACGCGATCGAAGAAGAAAGAACTTCGGCTGAAAATACTGTTCAAAAGGCTGCCACAGAAAGTATTAAAGATGTGACCGAATTAACGGAGAACAAAATGAAGTCCTTCATACAAACAGCAAAAACAGAAATATCTGATATCTCAGTGTCTGAGCAACAGAAATTGAGAGATACAGGACACAACCTTATAAGAGCACTTGAAGAGACTGGCGGTAGTGTAATCAGAGCAGTAGAAAATGATAATGATGCAGAAAAAATTGCGAAATTTCGGGAAATAAAGAAAGGTAAATACCGATATTGTCTAATCAAAAGATATTGATATGAAATGATTTTCTGCGGAAACATTATTTAAGATTTTACATAAACGTAGAAATAATAGCTTAAAATTTGATTTTATGTAAATCATTACCTGAAAATTATTACACACAATTATGAAGTCATCTCCTGTTACTTCGCTTAGCGTCAAATGCTGATTTGTTTGTAATATACTGGAAGTTTAAAGGGAAAGGCAACGTTGTTGTTGCGTTAATTTCGTCAGCTGGGATTTCTTAAATCATTTGAAGAAGTGAAAGAATTTTCAAAATCGGAGTAAAACTGAGACAGTTATAAGCATTTTAATATTTGGACAAATCGGTGGCCATTTTGTTTCCATGGCAACAAAAAACATACAAAATGGCAGATTTATGACATTTTTAGATACACATTTGAACTGTATTTACTTATTCCTGTAAAATAATTTATCTACTTTTTCCAGGTATAATGAAAAATATCATGTTTTACACCTTACACTTAAGAAACATATGAAAATTAATCTACTTCAAAGGTTATTTGCTAAACAAAAAACGTGTTAATGACGTCATAAACACACTAAAATGGCCAAATCGGATAATTTCTTTATACTAATATTATCTTTAATTATAGTAATTTTATAGACTTAAAAAACGTTTACATTTGCAATCGCATGGTGCTGATCCGTTTATTTAATACATTTTTGTAAAGTAATTTGTTAAATACGGTAAGTCATAGATCTCTGCAAAAGTGATAAGTTTAACATATTTTATTTCCAGCTCTTAAAGAAGACTTGATAGAGTTTAACAGGAGTGAATACAGCACCCTTCCACTGTCGCCTTTATTTGAAGAAAATGATGCACCTTTAACAGAGTTTTATGTTACACCGACAATGTATGTCCATCGTTCATGCGAATCGCCAAACGACCATATCAATCTGAAAGCCAACCGCCGCAGTACTGACAAAAATAAGGCCAATGTCAAATCTTACAAAGATATATTTTATACAAATTCTCAAATGCATCGAAATATATACGTAACAGCTCCAGCTGGAATAGGAAAGACTTCATTCGCGAATCACATGACTCTGACATGGTGTCAGTCGCACGATAACCAAACAACAAACGATGCATTCTTTCAGAAATTAGATTTAGATGCTTTAGAAATGTTCGAATTCCTTTTCTATCTTCCCCTTAGAGACATTAGGCAAAGTAATTGCGACATCGACAACATGATAACAACTCATATCATTGACCTATTACCGAGGTCATATTTGTTCAATGGGGAGTTTCTTCAGAGAGTTTTATACGAAGAAAATCATTTCGTCGTATTGGATGGCCTTGATGAATGGGCACCTAATCCACAGTGTGAATTATGTACAAAAAATGCATTACCGCATGGAAAAATTCGACATAAATGCATTCGTCTTACAACTACACGCCCATGGAAATTAGACTATCTAAGACTCAATTCAGCTAAAGCCGATCAACATGTTGAAATAGCAAGTCTTTCTGAGCTTTCAGTGCAGTCAGATAAAACTGCTACACTGTCAGGAAAGTTAGCAAACAAGGTTATTTCTTACTTGAATGGCAAATTTCAAACCAGTAAGTCAGTCGAGGCATTTTTTAGTTTGCTTGACGAGAAACAATTATGGAAGGTAAGCGAAGTTCCTTTAATAGTACTGCAGTTGTTGTGTTTGTGGTATGACGGGGAACAATTAGGCGATTCTCAGTGTCAGATTTATAGTAATATGATAAATCTCTTGTTTGAACGGCATGCACGTGGCTCTGATGTACATGTAAATGACAATACACAAAAGCTGCCATTATGCTTCGACTCTAATGCTGAATGTAAAAAATACTCCAAACTTCTTATAAAACTTGGAAAATTAGCTTTTGATAGACTGTGCAGTTTCAATCAAGAACAAGAGCTGGTGTTTGAAAGAACTGTAGCGCTAAACGTTTTGGATGAAAATGATCTAGATATGTGTTTAAAGATCGGAATACTTACACAAAGTAAGCATGTCGATAACAAATTAACTCGAAGGAGATCAAATGTTTCATTTCTCCATAAAACGTATCAGGAGTTCCTTGCAGCACTCTATGTATCGAACATTGAAGACGTCGAGGAAACCCAAATAGCCATATTCAAATCAGGTTTCACTGTGCCGAAAATATTAGGGTTTGAAATGTTGTTCACATTTATGGCAGGCTTAAATTCAGATATAATGCCAGTGCTTCTAAGGTCATTGGTCTCATATATTTCAAAGGATAAAAGAACAGAAGAATATAGGCGAAGTGTAGATTCTTCTATCTTTCTTCAGTTTAGTTTCGCTGACGACTATTCGTACAATGGCTTATTTGATGATCAAATGCGCTTACTGAAAGACATACAAGATATAGTTGTCATGTGTTCAATAGAGTGTACGGCAAATAAAAAGGAAATACTTCCAAACCTAGCAGAGGATGTCTTTTTTGAAAGTTACAACTCTAAGGAATACCTTTTTACATTGAAACAACTGGTTTTAAATAATTCAGACAATGTTGTATCTTTATCATGTAATATCTCTGTCACAAATGAAACGCTATGGGCATATGAAATATTACAAGACATATTAAAGTCAATTACGTCATTGCAGAAGCTTTCGGTGTGCCATTCCTGGAGTATAAAATGCGACAATGTAAGCGACAGTAGCGAGTACACCGACAGTGAAGATGACAGTGACATTGAGGAAATCGATCTGGAGAAAATCAAAAATATTTTCTGTGAAGAAATCTACCAAGGGAAAATCGGGAATGTTAAATTGGATGAAATCGAAGTAGAGGAAATTAGGACCCCAAAGTTTGAGGACATCGACCGGAAGAAAGGTAGAAATGTCGCCAGGGAAGACATAGACAGAAGCAAGTTTAAGAACCTCAGCTGTGAGGAAACCGATCAACAGGAAGTCGACTGGGACGAAACCGCATGTGACAGTTGGGACATCATCCCTGGGGACACTGCTAGTAGGGACACTGGTTGTGATAGTAAATGCAGTTTTATAATTGCTTTTGTATTGAACCAGTTACTATCAAGGTCTATAAAGACAATGAAATCTATTGAAATTAATACAGACTATTTCTCCTGTTTACATTTTAGTGTACGTGAACTGCAAGAGTTTCTTGAACATATTTCTAACATGGAAGAGATAGGCCAGGTCAGTCTGGAATCCTTACATTGTTACGGAGATATGGAAAGGCCTTTAGATTTTAAAACAGTCAGGCTTAAGAAATTAGAAATACTTAATATATCTAGTATGCCGTACATGAAATTAAAGGGTTTACAAAACTGTCATAATTTGAAAATATTGAATGTTTCTTCGGGGGCAATTAAGTTTCAAATTCCTAAAAACAGTATACAAACACTTATTATACGAAAAATATCTATGTCTCACAGTTCCGTGAAAAGAATGTTGAAAAATGTATCGTTTGCTTCAGAACTTACTCATATTGAAATAGACGCTATTGAATGCATCGACCATGAAGAGAATTGCAGAGGATTTGACTTAACTCTAAAATCTCTCACACAATTTTGTGAAGTTTCATTGACAGGTTTGACGTTAACAAAACTACAGTTGAATGAAAAGACTATAACTCTCCTAGAAATGAGTGATATGTGTATGGATTTGAAACTAATGGGGATTATTTCTGAATTAAAATGCATACGTAAGCTAAAATTGAAGAGAATCGCCTATATAGGCTGTGATTTTTTTCCGAGTTCATTGTGTATTTTAGATCTGTCTAAACTGGAACAATTGCAAACGTTATGTTTAAAACAATGCGATATTGCGTTGAAAGGGTTTGGAAAAACTAGACAACTTCGCAAATTCGAATTCGGTGAAATAAGATATTTGACACACTGCAAAATTATGTGTAAAATACTTCCAACAGCACAAACATTGAAGGAAATCACTTTCACTAACATTAATGAATATGACTTTGGAATACCTGAGTTGGTACTGAAAGCTGTTTCAAATTTAAAAAAGCTTCAGAACATTAAACTCGCGTTTGTCTCCGTCCCAGAGAATGCTCTGGGCTTTATATCAGACATGCATGAACTGGAAAAGTTGGAATTTATATCTGTAAAAATGTCAGCAGCATCGTTTCAGAATTTGATAAGATCGCTCAGTCAGCTTCAACAGTCGGTAGACCTTATTCACTTCGGGAGCAGCATTGAGCCCTTGGAAGAATATAAACAAATTTTGGAAATGCTTCGGTCATCTGATTTATTTGAGATTTATGAAGAAGAAGAGGAGAGGTCAAGCATATATGATCGCATTACCAAACGGGAAACAGGTCCATAGAGTACATACGAATATCAAACTTGAGGATTTTATCATCGAAGAACGACTTGCTAAGGCCTTCAACAATAATGGAGGTTATGGGTTTGAAATGTGTCAAGTAAGTAAGTTAAAGTAAGCCAAGTTAGTCTGTTGTGTCATGACTACTCATCTCTCACCTTGATGTTTTATGTTCAGTGACTATTTAGGACATGAGTTATTGATGTACCTTCCGTTGATTTGACAGCCATATATTGCTTTGTGTAATTAAAATTGACGCAAATCCCTACACTCGTTAGTCATGTTTTGATAGTCTAATATGTTTTACTACATGCTTTTCAACGCTGACAAATTCTTTTGATCGTAAGCACAACCAAACAAATATCCCTTGTATCTTAATGAAGGGAGGTACCACGTGGAACTCGGTTATAGCGATGACACGGGATGTATCATGACGCAAGGTTTGATTTGATTTTGTTGGGTTTAACATAAGTTATATGGCCACTTTACAGCTTTGATGGTAGAGAAAGACCCCCAGGTGCCCCTCCGTGCATTATTTCATCACGAGCGGGCACCTGGGTAGAACCACCGATCTTCTGTAGGCCAACTGGATGGCTTCCTCACATGAAGAATTCAACGCCCCGAGTGAAGCTCGAACCCACATCGATGAGGGGCAAGTGATTTGAGTTCAGCGACCTTAACCACTCGGCCACGGAGGCCCCATATGACGCAAGGTGATTAGGCAATCGTGCACAGGTTCAGAGCTTCTACTTACTGAGCATGCATGCAATGGCCGTGCCAAAAATGACAGCCTTTCGTATCATCAATGTTCCATTGGATTCATTGAATTGTTTTTGGACTACCGTCAAAAATACACAGTTATTTTTGTGTCATTTTTTTCAAAGACATTTATTAAAAAAATTCACATATCATTTAGGCAACATTAAAGGCATGGTTTTCAGAAATCCTGGAGACATTAAATAGCTAATAGATAGAGCTGTTGCAATGGCACAAGACTAGAAAGAGAATACCACTGTACATGTTATACCCTAACCCTATTCCTAAGTATACTATAAGAACCTAATCTCCATATATTTTCAAAGATCCTTCTTTCGGAGTAGGCGATAAGTACTACTATTCATAAGCCAAACTCATACTGTATTTTGAGAATGGTGGTTTTGCATTAATCTAATTCTTTGTAGAGCTTTTATAATAAAGTTTGTCAGAAGATCCTATGTGAAAATATAACGCAATCCAGCAAGATTATAGCAGAATCAGATCACAAAAGATGATGAAATGTGCAATAATTATTACACTTAAACGGAACTCTAGGATGCAGATACATTAAATAAACTGTTTTTATTCTTGAAACTAGCAGATGCATGTTTGTTACTAAGCATATCCGATATCACAATTACTAGCTACTGCAAATAAGCAATGATACAAGGAACGATGTCGTATCTATATGTTGCTGTCAAATGCATGGATTTTCAAACTGAATATAGCTACAAAATGATTGATCATAGAGTAAAGCTTTTACTTGATAAACGTCATTTCGACAGAGATGTAAGACGACCTGAGCCATTTAACCTTTAGCCTGCTGGTGGCTTTGCGACCAGTGAAGACCAAGATCAGCATGCACTGTTTTCTATCCAGTCAGTAAATTTTCAGCGAACACTCCTTTGAATGACAAGAGGTGCTTCCCAAATTGAGTGTTGGACAAGTCCATTTTTGAAATTCAGCATGGTAAAGGGTAGCAAAATTTTCTTTTGATAATGGCTAGCCACTGACCTCATTGATATGGTAAGTTTCTGGAGCAACAGTGAACCAATGCCGCCTCGACTTTTAAAGGAAATTTTACTACTGAAGATATTGATATAAAACTTACTTCAGTTTACAATAGTTACGCCTCTCATGCCAGTCTCGGCGCAGTATAATAAATGGTCAAAGGGAAAGAATCGGATAGGTATTACCAACAAAAAGAATTCCGTGATTTATCTTTTCTCTTTTCACATAAGTGCATATTATAACTGAATCATTGGGTTACATGATTATATTTTAAATACCATATGGTATGTGCAATAAAATGCAAGTATGGCATTTAAAGTGTGCAATATGATGTATAATGCATATTATACCATATTGTATAGCTGAAAGTCAATATTTTTGTTATATTGAAGTATAAATGTATGTTTCAATGGTTTCGTTGGCTTTGTATCTTTATTAACAGAAAAATTATATAATTATTCACTCTTGAGGTAGTGGATATGATGTGATATTCACTAGTAACATGTAATATGGTAACAAAGGTAAGTATCAACCTCTTTAGCGTATTTAACGTTACATCCAAAGGCTCAGTAGTCAGTAATTGTTGTATGATATACATTTTCTTTATCTTTAACATATTTTGAAATAAGCTTGAAATGTGATGGTCTTTTTCATTGTAATCGGACTAGTTTCACGTGCAAAGCTATTTTTTTATAAAAAAGATCACAACGATTTTTTATTTGCTCGTTTCTACCCGAGACGTGCGCAGTTACGACTGGGTAGATCTTTTTAGATATCATAGTGCTACTTCCAATACAATGCTATAAAGATGATATTGTATAATTATGTAATACTGATACTTCCTTTTATTTTCAGGAATATCGTTATAAATTAAGCATGAATCTATTTGTATGGAGCAATATAAGGCAGGTGTACTCGTATTTCTTTGCGAATTGCTTTTATTATCGCAACACATTTTGATGTTCTGTTCAATATTTAATATATTGTGAATCTTTTGAGCAAAACGACAAAACAGATATAAACCTGTAAAGTATAATTCCATTTTTTAATTTTAAAATCACGAGGCTTTTAACACGATTTCCGGTCTGCGATAAAGTTGATTTATGAATATGCATAAAGTTAACAATGATGAGATTATCATTTCTAATTACCGTCGATCATAACAGCATGCTTTCCTTAAAATGCAGTGATTTTTCCATCTCGGTGTACATATGGGGTGATTTTATGACATTCATAGAAATTTCGAAAAAGCACGTTCCAGAGAAAATCTTAAGGGTGCAACAAACCTCAGAGTCAGACATTTTACCGAAATATGTTCTTCAATCATATCTAGAAGAATTACTTTCCGTTATCAACAGGAGTACATCTCTTTGAGCAAAATGTATTTACAGGGAATTAGGGAATTTATTAACCTCTTTAACAGAAAGTGGAACTTGAATTTGCAGTTTATAGACCAGAGGATTGCTTATCATTTCTTAGTAAGTTGAGAAAACTGTCCACTTCGTACTTGATGGTTATGTGAATGACAAAGGTCCAGTTCGCTTACAGGTGTTTTCATTGACATCAGCCGGTGTAACTTAAACTTGTGGATGGCTGAGAAAAAAGATTTTTGGACTCTGATCGCAATTGATCATAGTGCAGCCTTTGACAATTACATACTTTCTGGTGTACTTCATAGCCAGTATGGTGTTTGTGATAGGGCAGTAAGTTTGCTAGACTCCTATTCAACACCCCGAAGCTGTCGGATGAGTGTAAATTCAGCGTTATCATCTCCATGTATGTAATACTGTAGTGTTCCACAAGGCAATTTTTGCGGTCCTTGGATCTATCTTACTTACGAACAATATTTACGTTTACATATACCTTATCGCAAATAAACGTTTCCAATCGACATAAGGCAATAACGAATTACACCTTCGGACACAATAAAGGGGCTGAATGTTGCTCCGATTAATAAAAATGTCTTTCAATGATAAATTTTTAAGTACTGTACGTTCAAGAGTGTGAAACAATATACATAAAAATAGTCGGCAGTCTGAATCCTTAGACGTTTTAAGAAGAATCTGTAAACATATTTTTTTTATTTTAAAGTTGAGTGCATTATTTTAAAAGACAACAGCTAGGAATTTAGTATTGCGTAGCTATGTCAGTTATATTTTGTATGCTTTACTTTTAATGTTAATCTGGATTTATGTACTGTTCTTATAATATATGAATATTTTATTGTACTTTATAATTATTAAGATGCATCGTAACGACATGTTTTATGGCAACACCATTAAATATATACTTGTATAAAAGTAAGTGCTTTATAAAATAAAACAATTTCGTTCCAGTTCCAGGGTTAATTTGAATATAGGTAATTTAATCACTAAAACAAGTTACTAAGCATTCGCAATTTAAGACTCGACTGAAAATAAAACTGCTCCTTGGTTACACCTAAAAGCACGAGTATAGGATGTTTTGATAATGATAGAACGAAATCAGGGAATTATTTCGTGTCTGGGCGGCATTTGAATAAAACCATGGTCTTCTACAAGGCAGTTAGAATTTTATTTGCCATTCCTATATTCAAAGCGGTGTTTCGAACAGTTTTGATCGCTTTTCCAAGGTGGTCCTTTGGGCGGGAGATTTGCATACTTCCAACAGTGTTTGTTACTTTAATGCATAGAATATATTTGCCAGTTCAAAATTTGCTCTTTATTAGCATATTAGTTATTGTTATACTAATTAAATGCCAGTTCAAAACTTGCTCTTTATTAGCATATCAATTATTGTTATACTAATTATTTGCCAGTTCAAAACTTGCTATTAGTTATTTCTATGCTATATTTAATGAAGCTGTGTTATGTAGAAAACTTGAAAATATTTCGATTTCCTTTTGACAAAAATCAGCACTAGTGTAGTAACCACAGTGGTATTCCGATATAGTCCACACCCTGTCTTACGTTGAATTAAATATTATATCTGGACAAAGGGAAGCATATGAATAAATAATTCTTAGATCTTTAACAAAACCGATAGAAATGATAGAACATTTGATCAGCATTTTATATGTCATTACACTATACATGTTTTTTTTCAATTTGTTTCATCCTGTATCGAAATCTGCATGGCTGCTTTTCTATACATGGTATTTTTCGACTATAAAAGCTTTTGTGGCAACACGTTTAGGTAGATTGGCAATGCAGTCCATCATAAAGTGGCACTGAAACTTCTTACATGACACAATAAGGCAGATCCCTTGAAAGCAAGCGACATAATTGCATGAGCATTAATTAATGGTGCAATACCACTGACTTCCCTTAGAACCGGCTTAATAGGAATTCTTTGATACAGAAACATCAAATTGACTCAATGACGCCAAAGCATCAGAAAAATAGTAGTAGATCTATATGGCAACGCTGAGTCCATCTACGGGAGACATTTTACGGACGTCAAACGGCGCATAAAGCTTAAGGTTGTGTTTGTTTGTTATGAAGATGGACTCGCTCCATTTTAGATATACGAGGGATAGTCAGTAAGTTCCCAGACGTTTTTAATATATTCATTATGCTAACAAATATAATAATTAATACTTAACTTAAGATCAGTTCGAGCTATCTCTGTAAAATGAGCAAAGTTTTGATGAATATAAAGGTAAGTAAAGATAAATGAAAACGGAACACTTCATATGTAAGTAGAGTGACATTACGTTACCTTTCTGACTGAGAGCTAAGAGCATTGGAAGAAGACACATTGAGGATTCACTAATAATTTATCCAGTAACCATTGATTAAGAGAAATATTTGCAGTTTACTCCTGTCAGGCGGATAAATTATTAAAAGAAAACATGAATTCTTAGATTAAAGAGAAGTGAGGAATTCAATCAGGTTTCGAGCTATAGGGCAGCGGCAATAGGAGTTATAGCTTAAAGGTAAATGAAATGCTATAGACATGCATTATAGGCTGATTGCACCGGAAGCTGAGACAGAGTCCCAGAGTTTGGTAATCTACTAAGATAGTAGGAGAGTTCCAGCTTATAGAAGGTTCACAAGGCATCGGGGATATACCTATATGGTAGTTGAATGCTACATATGATAGCATACAGGCGCTGAGCATCCAGGAGTCAGGGCATTCATATAGAGTTGAGAGGACAGAGGCCGGGCATCTATGCCGTAGGACTCGTATGTTGTTGATTCAAAGACATTATATGACGGGAACTTCAACAAAAAGACCAGTCAAGTATAGAGTCTCCAGCCTATAGGAGTTTGAGTTAAATGGAAATTGTTAGTTTGAAACAGTTATTGATTTGACTGATCACTGAAATTGTCTAGCTCATAATTAAAATCATTTACGAATCATTGGTACACGAATCATTTAAGCAAGGTAGCCAGAGGAAAATTCTATATCTGAGATATTTGGTCTCACCAGCTTTACGTTTTAACAAAGGACATTCTACATCGTTTGTCAGCTAGTCTAAGACATAGTCACCTTAGCGATTGGACCCAAACCATTGTTCAAGATACTAAAGGCGTAGGCACTTCCCTGGGTCATATAACCGGTATCCTGACATATATTTCAGATTAAGAATACTAAAGGTACAGACAGAGATATCTACCGACAGACTGCGAAACATGATAAAAGCTCTTCGTGTTCTGTCTTAAGATAAATTACTGCTTACATTGGTGTGTTTATTCCTTGTATTAACCTTATTAGTATGTTTTACTTTATAGAGTCGGGTGATTGGGTCATTTATGATGTTATGATACAGATTAGCTTAGCGGAGAACTGTTATATTTACACTGTCTCGCCTAAAACGTCGAAATTACGTTATATATAAAGGTAATTAGCTTAGCTTATAACGCGTTTAACTCCTACTAGTCTCTCCGTTTCAATCATATAAATTACTAATCGTTCCAAAATGGTGTTCCTATCTTGTTGATAGGTAATTAAGGTACCCCGGTTGCTACTAGTACACTACATTTCAGAGTCAACTTGTGGGTTGCTTGCTTTGCTGTGTGTGGTATCGATTGAAATAGAAAATGTGGAAACTCCATAGGTCGCTTAAAACGACAAAAATGAAAATGTTACAGGCTTGGTTTGTTCATGGACGGTAGTGGAAATGCATGCTACCGTTCACGCCCTATAGCCCAAGGTTGTGCGGAACTCAACATTTACACATGTTACAAGCACCAAACAAAATTTAGAGACATCCGCAAATGTGTTCATATGGCGGTGCACATGGAACCTTCAACGATACACTAGTCTGTAAATATGGTCCTAAGTTAAAATAATGGGCTTGCCCTAAACGAGAAAACAATAGACAGAACTAAACAAACTGGAATTTAACAAGGGGATCTGAGGTTACAGTTTGCTGTGTTAAATGCTTCCTGAGGGGCCTCCGTGGCCGAGTGGTTAAGGTCGCTGACTTCAAATCACTTGCCCCTCACCGATGTTGGTTCGAGTGAGACCTCACTCGGGGCGTTGAATTCTTCATGTGAGGAAGCCATCCAGCTGGCTTATACGGAAGGTCAGTAGTTCTACCCAGGTGTCCGCCAGTGTTGAAATAATGCACGGAGGGCACCGGGGGTCTTCCTCCGCCATCAAATCTGGAAAGTCGCCATATGACCTATAATTGTGTCGGTGCGACGTTAAACCCACGTAAAACAATACAAATGCTACATCATTCCACTACACTTCAGTGTCAGTCTGCGGGACCGCCTCGGTAGCCTAGTGGTAGAGCGTCCTCTTCGAGTGCGGGAAGTCGTGGGTTCGATCCCTGGCCGTGTCATACCAAAGACGTGAAAAATGGTACTAAAAGCTTCCTCGCTTGGCTCTCAACATGAAAAGGATAGTGCTAGGAGTGGTCAGCCCAGTGTCAGTATAATGTGACTAGGTGGGATATCAGGCCAAGTGTCATATTCCAGTGAGGCGGCACTATAAAGATGGACATTATGTTCACTGCTACAAGTAGACACCGTCGTTTATATGACTTAAAAATTGTTGAAAAAGACGTTAAACCCGAACACACACACACACACGCACACACACACACACACACACACAACTTTCGGGTTGCCTGCTTTGCTGTGTGTGGTAGTGGTTAAGTTTGCCGTGTTGAATACTTCCTGAACTTCTAATTTTACTTTTTTGTTTTGTTTCTAGGCAGCAACGTGTTAAAATTTTAAAACAAAACGTAAGTCGTTGTTTAGATGAAATTTTATTGAAAAGGCACATATAGTATGATGAACACATCAATACTTGTTAGTTTTCATAAAACAATTGTAAATATGCGTTCTTAATTCACTTTTTTTTCAGAAATCAATATGAAGTTCATAATTATTTCATATGTCCAATATCTTCTTATGGTTTGTTTTTCATTTCATTTCATATGGCACATATGATAAATATTTCTTTTTATATTTTTAATGTATGAACCAAATTATCAACCTCGTTGTTACACTGTGTCGAGTGCATAGTTTATATGCAAATATAAACATAAATGAAAATAAACAGAATGTTTTTAAACATCAACAAAGCCAAATTTAGTAATGCACCGATTTGAACTAATTTACAACTTGGTGTCAGGTTAGTGTGTGCGGTACGCTTCATGTATTGCTTTTCCGTTTCAATTGTCGTCTGCTGATTGAACTCGCATTTGTTCATTGAAATAGGAATTTCTTGTTGAATGACTTTGTAGAACAATTATTAATAACGTGTTAAGTATTTAAAAGTTCAATTTTTCTCACAATATCTCCAAAATGTCAATGAAATCAATTATTCTTTTTTAAGAAAATCGGCAAAATCAAATTTTATAGAATGTTACTAAATCTTAAACCGTTTCTTTTAAATTGTACTTCTAGCAATTCCAATCAAGCATTTGATTTGTCACACAAAAACCTTCAACCTCGAATTAAAATCAAGCTACAGCTAATTCCAGTAGACATATATGTTTAAACAAACAATTAACAACGTAGCTATGCAACATTATTTTTTTCTAAAATGACAGAAATAAACTTTGCAGTTCAAATGGTGATTACGACAGTAAAATAAAATATAATTCAAATAAAATCTAACTATTTACAAACAACATATTACAATTAATGAAACATAAAGAATGAATACTATTTCATCTGCCAATACAAAATTAAAAAGTGAGCACTAATAAAATGAATAAAATATGTGGCAGCAATTTGTTCATTTTTCAACAAAAATAAAAATAGATTTCATATTTTATATATTTGTAAAAATATAATTTGTTCTGAACACAAAACAAAGAATTTATTTATCAAAAAGTCAGATAACATTATATATGTTACAACTGTGAAATGCACATTTAAATTATTAAAACAGTTTTATATGCAACACTCTCTCTATATATATATTTATATTATAAAAGTCTCCTTATGTTGTTACATTAAATGGTTCTGCGTACAGGTCAAAGTGACCCTGAGTTCTTAATACCATTTTATAACACGAGTACCTATAAACAGTAATAATTTTATACTAGATTATTTTCTTATTATCGTATTGCTAGATGCATTACCACATTATAATAGCTCATCGATAATGGCCCTGGCATTAGCGCGGGAATTCAGTTTTTTTACCGAAGCTGTCATTTCTGTTTTATCATCTGCATGACGGTGTAAAGCATTGCATTCTTAAAGCCGTTGTTACTGCGAAGCATATTAACTTTAACAACACACAAAAAAAAACAAATACATATTGAAACTTTGTGATAATTAAGTGGATTGTAAAATGTGTCCCTAAACTAAAATCTAATGCTGATAACTAAATAGGTAAAAAGTCTTTTTTTAAATGATCGAATATTGGATGTGGATTTAAAACATGATGAGAGAAAAATGTACAAGAATGATATGACCAATTACAAACCAGTTTCTTTTTTTGTGGTTGCTGATGGCTTGGTGGGGCTGTTTGAAACATTAAAAAATAAATGAACTACGATTTTACTTGAACACGGTTTCAAATGCATTAAAATGCTTTTCTCGTAATAATTGATTTTAATAGAATTATTGAAATATAACAGTGAAATATAATAAAATACAATAAAAATCACCACCTATATTTTTCACTGATTGTTGGGTCAAATTGATAAAATTTGGTTAAACTATTGGAAGAACATCAAATTAAAAGTTACTGTGTTCACACACAAATGGAAGATCAAAATATTTTTCATCGCCCAAACACAAGATTTTACATGGCATGTCACATCTGGTGTTATTCTAGTAAAAACTATTTCAATCTTATATTGATACAACCAGACATTCTCTAACTATTTAAAAAGTACTCGAAAATCCAAATAATAAACATTTTTAAGAATTTATTATCAATTCAACAAACATGATTTTCAGTTATTTTGTAAAAGTGAAACATCTCTTTGATCAGACTATCTTAAACGCTTTCTGCACATCCGTCATAACACATACGACCATTTTTTAAAACTATGAATTGACAACATGTATTTGATATAAAAATATGAAGAAATTCAAAAAGATCAGCTAAAATATGCTATAAATGTGATAATAAGAATGTATAATAACAAATATCTAAATGCGAAAAAACAGCACGTTCGTTACCCATTCCAATACTTTAAAAGCTACATGTAGACTTTATTCATTCACAACACACGCATTCTAAATAAAACTTTGTACAACATGCATTATGCTTAACAATACATTCAGAGTTTTACATTCCGTCTTAAAGACGATCTCATTTTACACATAAAAAATAATAAAATGCAACAAAAGCTATAACTATAAAAACAAATGTTAAAAACATTTTAGTTTCATTTTTATATTAGAATATCTAAACAAATTAACATTTTCAGCAAAGATAACCACAATCACATAAACATACTGATATGTTGTGCCATTTTTGTCAGAAACACCGACTTGTGGTTCACGATAGAGTCACGTGCCATGTCCCACCTACGGCTATTGGTTATATTTGATTTCATGCTCTATGACGTCACTATTACGTCATGTAAAAGACCACTCCTCTTTGCATAGTCCTTCTTTACACGCCTGACACAGCTCGGAATTATGTTGATTTCTTGGTTTTCCAACACGTCGGTCTATTCTAAGAGGTGGTCGCACGAAGCCATAGTAAATCTGGCCAACCCTGTTGTAAACGTTGCCGATGACCTGAAAATAAAAAAAAAAAGATTTACTCAATAGCAATGTTGGGAAAGAATGACTATGAAACAAATACGAACATTGGTAACGCAACAAACGACGAAACAGGAAGACAACAACAGTTTTGATACAAATGTATTAGAAGATATTCACAACGTACATACAGAACAAATAAATAGGTAAAACGTGTTTTGAACAGAACATGAACTATCAAATAAGTCAGAAGACAGTTATCATTCAAAGGCGTATATCTATTTCATTTAGATACTGGTGGTCTGACACGAAATTCGGACGAGGGCTCATCAGCCGTACATCTACGAACATAGCATCACTAAATACAAATTGCTTTACCAGTTCCAGTGCACAAAAACAACAATAACTGCAAAATGTCCACAACATTAGGACGTAAGTGGTAATCCGACTATGAAGATGACGCAACGGCTTCAATGATACCAACGTGCAAACATATGGTTCTGATAAACGGCGTTAAAAATGACAGTTATAACTGTTTTTACGACTGTGCAAAAAGCTAAAATTATGGAAATTAAACCAGATGGTACTTTAAAATGTAACCACATAAAACGTGTGTGGCAATTTACCTTTACAACTTCTTCTGGGTACCACATGGCGTGCTCAAACTTTCCGGTTTTGCATTTCTGGCACTGTTGTCCATAAAGCTTGAACATAACGCAACCAGCATTGGTGGCATAATTGAGCTCAAACCAAAAGATCACACGGCCCTTCATTGACGTCCAGCCGTGACCGCAGTCCTATAAGATATATAAATATATATATATATTTAGTTTTAAAGTTAGATATTTCCACTATTTAAGTTTCTTTCGCATCAACAAATTAGCCGGAAACTTTAAATGAAAGGTCGAGTTTGACTAGACATAAACTGGTAAATACCGCCCGTTAACTCCTTTTCGGTCACTAACTGTTTTATATGGTGGTTTGCTTCCTTTTTACTTGTTATATAATTGAGCCGCGCCATGAGAAAGCCAAAATAGTGCATTTGCGACCAGCATGGATCCAGACCAGCCTGTTCATCCGCGCAGTCTGGTCAGGATCCAGGCTGTTCGCTTTCAAAGCATATTGCAATTAGAGAAACCGTTAGCGAAAAGCATGGAACCTGACCAGACTGCGCGGACTGGATCCATGCTGGTCGCAAATGCACTATGTTGGTTTTCTCATGGTGCGGCTCATATTATATTTGTTGTGCTTTTTATCAATGTATTACTGGTTTTCGATCGAGCCATGTTCCTGCAAGGTTTAAATGAATAAATAATATTACATTGGTATTGTGCATTATAATAGTTTCTTTAGTTTATACGCTTTATTTACTTGTTTTCGGGACAGTGTAATTTATGTACATGCCTTTGTTTTTGCTTTTGCTTTTTCCTTAATTATTCAAAAGCACAACATGCAGTGATTTCTTACTTGATATTGTACTTAATTTTCTTCAAATTTACAGCATCATAACATTTGTCTCTTAGACAACGCAATTAAAGTGAACATTTAGTCATTTTTCAATGCAAAACAATAAACAAATAATAAATTGGTCTATATAAGTAACTACTCCTCATAAAATAAACAAACGTGTTTGTAAACATGGGCGGCTCCAAACAGAAGGGGATCCATGCTCAAAATTAATGACAAAATACAATACATGCCCTGACCACAAGTCTATTTCATAAGTACAACACTGTTGACCCATTTAGACGAGGAGAACTAGACAATGATAGAAAAAAAAACTTGAGTTGGAGTTTGCTCCCTTAGTTTAATTTCACAAAGTGTGCGAGGTTGGCGCATATTTTGGATTTAACTCCATAGTCAAGTAGCGGTGCACTGTTTGACGATGGCCATACGAATGCCTTAAATTATAGCCACTTGATGTATACAAACATGCTTGTTTGGTTATAGTGTTTGTTTTTCATGAAAACTTCTATACTAGTTTGGTAAGTGTATATTGTAAATCATTGACTCTTACGGTGAAGGGTACTAATAACCTTAAAATAGAAAGATATGAGCATAGTTACATAGCATAAAATGTTATGAAGGACAAACGCATATACAATTTTAGACACTAAGTTGACACTTTAATGAATAAGGCTTCCCTAAATTTGAATATCATATTAATGCACACCTGAGGGCTACAATTCCATATTCTTACGACGCAGACGTATAGTCTAGTTCAGATTAACTTTTGGTTGCATAATGGGATGGTTATTGGATGTTTAATTTAGAAAATGGGCAATCCTACAACCATTTCTACCAACCAAGGTGGCCAACGTTGCCAACGTATTTATTTTCAATCAGTATGGGTAAAGGTCTATCTGAGAATTTCTATTGTCGTCGTATTCATTTTCAATCAGTATACATTTTGTAGGTAAAGGTCTATCTGAGAATTTCTATTGCCAACGTATTCATTTTCAATCAGTATGGGTAAAGGTCTATCTGAGAATTTCTATTGTCGTCGTATTCATTTTCAATCAGTATACATTTCGTAGGTAAAGGTCTATCTAGAATTTCTATTGCCAACGTATTCATTTTCAATCAGTAGGATAAAGTCTATTGAGAACCACTGCAGACTTTATCAAATGGTAACTTATCTGAGAATGTCTGTTGCCAACGTATTCATTTTCAATCAGTATGGGTAAAGTCTATCTGAGAATTTCTATCGCCAACGTATTCATTTTCAATCAGTATGGGTAAAGGTCTATCTGAGAATTTCTATTGCCAACGTATTCATTTTCAATCAGTATGGGTAAAGGTCTATCTGAGAATTTCTATTGCCAACGTATTCATTTTCAATCAGTATGGGTAAAGGTCTATCTGAGAATCTCTACTGCCAACGTATTCATTTTCAATCAGTATGGGTAAAAGTCTATCTGAGAATTTCTACTGCCAAAGTATTCATTTTCAATCAGTATAGGTAAAGGTCTATCTGAGAATTTCTATTGCCAACCTATTCATTTTCAATCAGTATAGGTAAAGGTTTATCTGAGAATTTCTATTGCCAACCTATTCATTTTCAATCAGTATGGGTAAAGGTCTATCTGAGAATTTCTATGACAATATTAAAGACTCACCTGGCAAGAGAATCTGACTTTGGCGCTATCTTTGAAGGTTCTCCAGCTGTCCCCTGGTGGGTAGAAGGTTGGTACTAGGCACCACATGTGTGGAAAATATTGGGAAAACAACCGATCAAACTCTCCGTGCCATACCAATTCCATTCTGTAAAAGAGAAAAAGGTGCATGTAGTATAAACATATCAAATATCTACATTAAAATAAAGAAGGAAAAACAAAAACGTTATGATAGCGATTCCGAAACAAAACACTTAATTAAAGGTTCTGAAAGTGTATATGAACAATTCTATTGGCATGGCCTGATGCAAGCGTTTTAAGACATGTCTCAATGAAAAAACATTTTAACAAATTAGCTTACACAAATATTTAATCATTTTATTCTGGGCATATTTGCAAATGTTACAACATCCAAGTATTCTTTCAAAAGCATACTCTCTACTATACATATGATAAGTTGTTTTACATTTATCAGAGGACTGCACAGGGAACCCCACTACACCATCTCTGTTACATATAAATTGGGGAAAAAGAGAACTACAGGTAAAATGTTTCTTGCCCTTAACATGCTTCAAAATTTTATATTTAAGTGGCCTATACCATGACCACAGTATTATATATATCAACAACAGAACTACAGGCAAAATGTTTCTTTCTCTTAACATGCTTCAAGTGGCATCTTCCATGACACCTCAGATATATAAATTAAGTGCCATGTACATACTGTAAAACAAAAACACATTTCGTGGACAAGAAATTTCGTGGTTGGGCCAACATGAATTTGTGAAGCTAAAACGAATGGGGATTTGTTGTTGTTGTTTTTTTTTTTGTTTGTTTTTTTGTTTTTTTTTTTTTTTGTTTTGTTTTTTCGTTTAATTTTGTAGGTAAGTGAAGCCCATCTATGAAAATGAGAACCTTTGAACATTAATGGTTCCGAAGTATATATCAAGAAAGGACCACAGGCAAACGTCATAGTTAACATGCATGATTCAATAATATTCCATTCGCTACTTCCATGTCACTTTTACTATAGATAAATTGTAAAAGGGAAATACATGAAAGTATCTCTAACATGTTACAAAAAAGTGAATTTAACACTACAATGTGTAAGTTTTGATTGTTCAAACGTCTTGTTTTGTTACATGTATGAAATATATGACAAGTATGTCGATAGATAAATGTCATGCAGCGCTCATTTATAAATCATTTTCTACTTTGATACCGAACCTATGGTATGATATATGACAGATAATAACCTTTAAAGGAAATAGATAAGTGATTTCTTCACTAGTTCACTGACAAGAAAAGAGCGTCCGGTCCGGGATTATAATTTTGGTACTATGTGAAAGAAATAAGACTATATTGTAATATTTAACTTGTGAATTGTCATATTGCACTGGAGAAAGAAGTATGTCACGTGATTCTTGGTTAACCCTTAGCCTGCTAAATTTCTAAAATGGACTGGTCCATCATTCAATTTGGGCAATACCATTTATTATTTGAAGGGGTGTTTGCTGCAAATTTACTGACTGAATAGCGAACAGTGCAGACCATGATCAGACTGCACGGATGTGCAGGCTGATCTTGGTCTGCACTGGTCGCAAAGGCAGAATCACTTGCCGCCAGCAGTCTAAAGGTTAAACGAGTTGACAAATAAAAATGCAATTATGTAAATGTTTAATTTGCAAGAGAAAACAATTATTTTTCTTACATCAATGTCATCAGAATTTTGCATAATTTGCATACAATTTACATATAAAATAGATTTTTAAAGGCAATATACAACACTTACTTATGACAGTAATATAAACTAAAGCGATTATTTTTTTATATTCAGTTCATATATTGCTTTCTTCATATACCGAAATATGACTGTTAGAGTAACTAGACAAAAATATTTATGAACCGTGTCGGGAAGACTGTTGCACAATGATTTAACAACAAAAATAAATGGTACTACACTATTTATATTACAGACTGTTACACATTTGAATATTAACCTCTTTCTAGAACGAATCTGTGACCTTAGAGAAAACGTCTTACGCATTGATATGTTATGAATTTGCATTAATTTTGAATATAAGTTACTACTGATCTTTTAGACTTCAGAGTTGCTTTCAGATGTATATAGCTGAACATTTGGAACACCTTTGGTATGTATATAGGCGATGTTTAATTTATTGTTGCAGGCCATAGAACAGCTGCCACGATACTAGATGGTTATTTGTATCCACTGTCCGGGCGATAAGCCTAGGGGTCTTTGATCAGAGCCCATCTTCAACAACACATAACTTAGTCGAGAGTGTGAAACAAATCTGACTTAAATGGTAGCGGGTAACAAAGAAATGTGAAAGTGAACTGATGTTTGAAAATATCTACGTTGCTGGTACGTATAAAAAATAGTATGTTGAAATTCTTGTTAGTACTAGGATACAGTAATATACTGGAATGTTCTCTATTTTGTTACGTTAGTACGACTGGTATGACACTTGTAGTTATAGGTCACCACAACATAGGGAGTGTAAAAGACTGGTAACTGGCTCTATTCCATTAAGAATTAGCTCAGAAATTAAGACCTTCGGTGGTTAGAATTTTAGAGATTTTTCAAAAGTAAATATTAAAACAAAAATCTTTCATTTCTTGACTACCTTTGTAGTGGACGGCGTTGTTTATAATTTGTCAGAATTGCAGACAAGAACACCTCGTTTGTTTGATCTTTTACAGGCTCAGATACATTTTACATAGTTTTTGCTCGATAATATGTCAGCAGTATGAATTTACACCAATTTGTAAGATGAAAGAAAACACGAATACACAAAAAAAACGCTACTTGCTAAAGTTGTCACTAACTAGCACGATAATGTATGAATATTAATAAGTGATTGAGGTTGTTTTATCTGAGAATGCATCTCAATAATGTAATTAGTGTACCTTACCATACGTCGAATTTATTTCAATATATAATGTTTTATGTACTACTATATATGGTTTTTAATGTCAAAATAGCATTAGAGGATGTAATTGCTATCGTAAAATATATTTAAATATATTTTAAGTATTGAATCTTTGAAATTTTGTCTCAAAATAATTCAGCGGTTTAAGAACGGTGTCTTAATATGTTATGACCTTCGGACTTGTTCCTTTATTCTCAACATAAGTTTATCCTCTTGTGTGGATCTGGAGATGCATATGCTAGAAACACTTTCAATGTCACTATAATATAGAAAGCTCTGTGTTTTGAGAAACGTCTCGACCGATGGTCTATTTTAGATAGTATTCGGACTATTCACGAAGGCGCTAGAGTTTTAAATTGTCATCCAAAACCCAACTAAAAACTTCGGTGCCAGAAAACAGACTCGAGTGTGATTCAGTAATCACCGTTGTTTCGATTTAGACGAGCTGAATAATAACCTATTTGAACAAGATTAAAACTACATACGTTAAGACATGAACCTTAAATGCAAACAAATATTGTAATAAGTGTTTCAAATTTTAATGAGAAATCTGTCAAGACTACTGAAAGATGGTATTATGTTTACACAAACTACACGTACTTGTTTTAACAAGACACTTCGACAACTTTGATAATAAATGATAAGATATTTATTGATACAGGGTTTAAATCTATATCTACAGATCATTTTAAAGAGATAAAATTGTCTTTTTATCTTAAGTTTGTACAAATTTTGCAATCAATTTTCAATGTAGTTACAATATTATTAATGTAACTATCACATTGGCGATTTTTAGTAAAAATACATTTGATAAGTCACACATATGACATATCGTATTGCTTATTTTCTTTTTAAACAACCAAGTTATTTGATAAAATGATATCAAACTGACCAGAATTCAATAATGATCAGCCGAAAAAGTAATACACTATATGCCCATATGTAAGTGGTAAAGCAATGTCATATGTTTCGTTTAGAACAAATTTTAACAGTTTTTCTAATCGAAATAAGGTCCACTTCATACTTTTCCATATTGTTTACCTTATCCTCAAAGCATATGATATTATTAGTAGTGGAAAATGAACGCAGTTACTCTAACAAATGGACCTTGTACAGAACCCTCCCCCCCCCCTCCCCCCCCCCAAAAAAAAAAGTAATAATGAATACACTGTAAAACTCTAAAAGTCTGGTGTACAAGTATACGTACATCAGATGTCTCAAGATGCCGTTATCTACATACAGTTTGCTTTAAATTTGACTTAAAACTGGAACATAGGCAAGCTTTTTCTTCATGAGATACTATGTTTCAAATATGCAACACTAGTTAAGTAAATATTTGTTCGAATAAACTCATTTACGATGTTATTGTCGTACGTAATAACAGCTCTTTTCAAGATTTTGCGGGTATAAAGTAGCGTTTCAGGTGGGAAAAAACTCCTTCGAGGCCAATTAACCATACTTATTATATCTTTCTTTGCTCTTTACTAAGCAAATATTATACTTACAACCGTATTATTACCAACTTTTATTTAACTTGTCAATAACATTACTTCAATCTTCAAAATCTGTCTAATATTTACATTAAGAAAAATGTCTTATTCTTTGTCGGTCTATATTAAGTGAAAAGAATTTCGTTGTTCAAAATATTGACCACTCTATGTTTTGGTTAATCAAACATGACAATACAAATTTCTAGATGACAAAGTAAATGTTTCACAGCTCTGTGTGAAATTAAGGAATTGAAACGAAATACGGGCCAATATACTATGATAATGTTTGAGACCTAACAAAAAAATCGTATTTTAGGGACCGCTGTTCCTGTGTTATTACGAACGAGTAAACATTTGAAGTGAACAATTATATCAAATTCAGTATATATTCGATTTGGAAGAAAGCAGATTTGAACCATTCCCGTGAAACCTCTTGTAAAATATCTAGAACTTGAATCAGACGAGATGTGGCTGTGGCCCTAACAGGAATCTGACCCATGAAAACTGGGTTGAGTGGTCGATATCTAATAGACCTTGGATATACTGAATTTCTTCTTCTGTCAAAGTTGAAAATAAGTCCGAAATTGTGAAAAATCACCTTAAGTTTTTACAAGGTATTACATGCACGTTAATCTTGGTGTGCGTAATTACTGTAAGTACACGGGGACCTGACACGGAAACCGCCATGCTATGATCGATGAACAATTACGATGCAATATCTACTTCGTAGTTCATACAGCTTTTTAATGTACAGGGCTGAGTTTTTAACTGTGTCCATTAGAAAAGATCCTGAATGAGAATGAAAAATGTTTTCAATTTGTTTGAGAAATTGCCTGTTCTCAATCTACCGTAAGTGAAATGCTTAGAAGGAAGAAAGAGTAAAACTATATAAAATCCAGTTTGTTATAATAATTCCTCAAGGTATTTAGTATAAATTCAGCACTTTGCATTTTATTCGTTCCTTTTAAGTAACTATGTTGGATGATTCTCAACAGCATTTCCTAAACACACACAGCGTAAGAAAATGTCTTACACGTCGTCATTTTTGAACGGAGATTTGTGACGTTTTTTGTATTTTTATTTCACCTTATAATACTGTGGCACTAGGCTTCAGAATGTTTAAGTTGAAGCCATATTCTTAAATGAGGATTTTTTTTTTTGCAACGATTTCAGTAAGAACAATTCTTAATTTGACAAATAACATGCTATCCTAGTTTTAGCTTTATAAAGGATTTTATAATCATATGCTCTCTTTCCTTTAATTATGTATTAGAATAAGAAGTTAGTAATTCTAACTTCGTTTAAAAGGAGAAAGTTGTATCTTTGTATTACCAGTGACTGCTACGACAATCGTCAGTGTAAAAAGGCCACAAAAAGAAAAACCCAGCTGGTGTATTTTTTACCAAGTCCGACATTTGTTGCACAGACCGTATCATTTAACATGTAACATTTGTTTAAAGCAGTTTCTAGTTTCACATCCTTCCTTTATAATGCTAAAACTAGGTTAGGGGGTTGTTTGTCTAATTAATTCACTTTACGGCGTTTTATGACAGACATTTTCCGGTCTAACTTAAAGGAAAAATGAAAAACAATAGTCTAACTATATTATTACTATGAAATTATAACGTTCACGGTGTAGTCATACACCAAGTATACCAGAATTTCACCTAGCTAACGCTTAAATGTCAAATGTATTTTCATTTAAAAGGGGAGAGAACTCACAGAGGTTAGCAGTCCCCTTCAGTACAAAAATTACATAATCTCAGTTTAAGAACAGTCGAAACGCAGTGTTCAGAATAACAAAAAAAAAGTTGAAAGGGAGCGAAAACATCCGACTGAGAATTACTAACTTAGGTTTTTTTCACTCTGGTAAAGATCAGTGCTATGACAGCCGTTGCAGAGCAGACATTTTTTCTCATTTTACCACAAAACGCAGATAAACGAGAGGAGATATGGTGTACCTCATGTACCATAATGTTTATATGAAAGTAATTTGAAGGTCTATAGAACCAGGTGATAGAATCAGGCCCAAAAAAGTACAGTAAATATTAGAATGTCTTATTTGTATGGGTTTTGATATGGTCTATCTTGGAACAATGATCGGGAAATCGGGAACAATCCTCTTTCCTTTTTTCTCTAAACATAATATTTTTATTGATAACAGACACACACACAAATACGAGTATAGAATGATAAAATCAATTTTTAGACCTTATTTTAAAGATTGTAGTTCCATGCACATTTTTGTCATGTTTGACAATAAATGGGTTGTCATTCACAAGTGTTAACAAAACAATGTAATACAGGGGTATTAAAAATCAAGACTTAAATGTGATAACGCTCACAATATTTGACATTACTGAATAGAAGTCTTTTAATCTATGCACTTCGTGCCTTCGCTGCCCCTATTGAACAAATGTAAGGCATTTTAATATCAGATTTTTATCCAATATTATTTTCATTAGATTTCACTAAAGTGATTTCCGTTTGAAGGCCAGTATTTAGACAAGTCACAATAAACCCCAATTGAGAATTTTGTAATAGAATGTATTAAAGGGTGCTCTGATCATTGGAACAATAGGACGTGATAACTTTTTACATGTATTTATATTTCTAAAAAAAATCTACATGATGGTATTGTTAGTGTACTGCTCTTTTACATTTTATCAATTTGTTTAAGAAAAAAATAGGCCAAAATTTCGTTCCTTTAAATGAGATATCAGAACGATCGTCGCGAAAATGGAAATGCCCGTGTCAATGATTCTCGCATTGTTGACAATTAATCAATCAATCAACCAATCAATCAATAGGGCTATCAATTATTTGCAGTATAAGTGCAAAAAAGAACTCGTGTTATCTCAAACATTCTTTTTCTTTAAAGAGGACAGTAATAAAGGCGGTATGACTTTCCTGTAGAATTAATAAGGTGGAAACTACACCGATGATGAGAGAATATGTATCAAGAGTTAACTTAACTTAACTACTTGTCCATTTTGCATGAATTACTGCCCATGATACCCTAAATGTATACACATTGTTCTTAGTACCCTGAATATGACCCTAAATGTATACACTTCGTTCTTTGTGCCCTATGTTCACTTTAAACTATGAATTTCTAAGTAATGTCAACACTATAATTTTAAATAATAATTCAAGTCAATAAAATTTAATTTGTCTGGAGGGCACTGGGTCATGAAATTAATATTCATGTAAGTTGTGAATAATCCTTACATTACACAGTCATAAATGACAACTGATGAAGTTTTATTACTTCATTAAAGACACGTATCTTTTCCCGTCAAGATACTTGGTGTAGCTAGCTGGTTTGGTTAACTGACACAATCAACAAACACCAAATGTCTAGCTAGCTGGTTAGGTTAACTGACACAGTCGGCAAACACCAAATGTCTAGCCAGCTGGTTAGGTTAACCGACACAGTCAGCAAGCACCAAATGTCAGCAACAATATCTAACGTCAAAAGTGCAAGCAAGATTCACCTCTTTCACCCAAGAAGTCCAGGTTTCGAACCCCATTGGGCCAGATAAAAAACGTACGTCATCACCAGGCATCTTTCTCAAAGAATTTTAAACATAGTTTGAAAACTAGTGGCCGTGTGATTGGTCGATTTCAAGACTGTGTTAAAAAATGAGCCAATCAGATGCTAGTGTTTCGAATGACTTGTTGTAGTAAGGTATAAGCATGACCAACTTTTGGCAAAAGACAGAATTACTACGTAATGGACCCATTTTCAATAACTATGCCCCTTATTGGAGATATTTTAAGGTTTTCAGCGTTATTGTTTCAGACTTAGTAGTTCATCTTAAAAGAAAATATTTTATGAAATACGCTAGTCTATATTTTCTTAAACAGGTAAACGATGATTTCTGAAAGTGAAAAATAAAACTGCTTGTTGCTTTTGACACGAATAACATGAAAGGATATTTTAACTTAAACAGCAACCTATTTGATGAGCCACAATCATACTAAAGAAATAACATTGTAAAATTTTGCATATTTTGTCATTATTTCCGCAAGCAGTTGTTTTGTGATCCGAAGGTTATTTCTTACACTCCAGGTATTGAATGTTAACATTACCCATGTGTTTATGGGCTTTTAAAAGAGCTAAATTACACGATTGTCAGGTTTACTACATTTAAACATCCGTGAAATAAACATTAATGAAATTTAACAGCCACGTTGATTTCCAAAAGGTTCGACGAATGATGATGATAGCGGATACATCAACACGTTTTCACACCCGGAAAATCTGATTTCGCAGCTAAGTGAAATAATGTTAGACAAAAATGAATAAAGATAAGTGCTGCGACTGTCTTAAAATACATGTATATGTGAATTCTAACAATGATGGTATTTAATGAACAATTATTCAGAAGTAACCGTAACGCCAGCTGAATATGTAATCGTATTAATTGAATAATTAATTGATTGATTGATTGATTGATTGATTGGTTGGTTGGTTGGTTGACCGACCGACCGACCGACTGACTTCATCTGAATATACAATCGTATTGATTGATTGATTGATTGGCAGGCTGGCTGGCTGGCTGGCTGGCGGGCGGGCCGACCGACGGGCTGGCTGGCTGATTTTCGACATAGTATATTTAAATGGTTGATGCAAAAAAATTCCGGGTACACATGCGTTCAAGTTTTTAACTTCAAATGATTATATGTTATCATATACATATATACGACAAGGGAGAGTCAAGGAGCAATATCTGAAGAAATAGCGCCAAAGTTTGTTCACGTGAAGTAGGCTTTCAGGATAATATACAGCCTTGGTATAGGTACTATGTCAACATTGGAAAAATCATTTGCACCTAATGTTAAAATATTTTAAACCAGGTAGTTCAAATGATAAATTGTGTCTTTTTAGTGAAGTTACTCAAAAAGAAATGTTAAATGGTAATATTTTAGTCCTCTTTGAACTAAAAAGCGTTTTCAAAACGTAAATTGAATTCCCTCTATGCAATCACAAGTTATTTCGTTAGTTGATCAAACTGGTCCTGAACGACAAGACGTATTTCGTCTGCAACAACCTTCAACAACATGTATAAAATTCTAGCTAACAGAATTCAATAGAATATACTTTTTAGACAAATGAAAATATGAATAATGCTATTTTCGAAGTTATCGCCTTAGTACATTTCAACACATATTCTATTTGATCGTTTGAGACATTATTCGACGCTGCAGTTGTTTAAGAACAACCACCCACGGGAGAATGAAACACAGACGTACCAGATATTTACTGAGGTATCACCGCAAGACAACTAAAATGATTGTAGAAGAAACTAATAACACCATTTACCACATGTCAATGTTCTGGTCACAATTACATTTTAGGATTTGTTTGGTTTTTCTTTGTTGGATTTTACCCTTATCATGCTGGACACGATTGATTCTGCCTTTCGACCAGTGTAGATCATGATCAGCCTGCATATCCGTGCAGTCTGGTCATGATCTGTACTGTTTGCCATTCAGTCAGTATTGTTTTGGTAAGCACCCCCTTTGAACAGTTAATGGTACTGTCCAAATTGAAAGAAGGACAAGTTCATTATAGAAATTTTGCAGGGAAAGGGTTAAAGTCACACCGCGACACAATGTAAGTCTTCCGACTTTTCTTCCAGCTTTTGGCGGATGACGGATGGGGAAGACCACAGGTACCCCTCCAGACATTGTTTCAGCCATTGGTGGACACCTGTGTTAAACCACCGCCCTCATGTAAGCCAGCTGGACGGCTTCTTAACATGAAGAATTCTGCACCACAAGGAATGTTTCAAATATCGCGTAGGGGCAAACGATACGAAGCCAGCGTCTTTAACTACTCGGTCAGTGAGATCCAAGATCTTAGACAACTTAAGAACAATAGAAGGATAGAAACCATAACACGCTATGATTTCATAACAAACAAAAGGAGCATACGTATTATTTTTATGTGATAGACACAAAAAATGGTTTAAGAACAAAACGATAACTCATTACCAGAAATTTAAACAAACAAAGACCCAGCAAGTGTATGTGATTATAGTGAACTGATGTTTCCAGCTATAAACAAAATGGTGTCATTTATATTTGTATGGTAACACCGGTTGAGAAAATCTTGTCACCTGTTTTCGTGGTACAATCTTTTTAATGAAGAAGTAACACACTAGAAGATGAGCAATAAAGTAAATCGCACTACACCCGATGTTATTGTCGCGTCATAACGGGACCCTTGAAATCAAACAGACTGGGTATAGACAATGACAAACGGTTGACAATTTATGACACACTACATACCGTGGTGAGTAAATAAAGAACACTGAAATATTTGTATACAGTCATCGAGAGAGATCTTGTCTGAATTAGGAAGGTTTTTTGTGTCCCTTTAGTATCATCACCGTCAAGCTCTAACATGCATTTTTGCTACTGAGTCTTAAATTTCGTCAGTAAAGTTGTGAACAAGCTCGTTATCACTTGTTTAACAGGTAGAGAAAACATTATTGCTACTCCAAAATAAAACAGGTTTGAACACGAAGCTAAAATATATTTTGGTTGTTTTCGGGAACACTGTGTTCAAGAGAATATTGCTTGCTAGGGTCATGATGCGACTTCAACATTAAAACGTGGACGAGAGGTCATGGCTTCCATCCATGGAACAGCTTCATTAACGGTTTGCAAATGTTTACACTAATTTACATTAGGTAAATTAATTTCATGTGTGAGACTCGCACCGACGGCAATATGATGAAGTAGACATCAGACCTCGCTGTGTCACTGTTTTTTTACTACAAATGCAAAAAAAAAAATGAAAATCACATAAATGAATGCATGAATACTATGCATCGAAAAAACAAACTACTATCTGTTACGCAGGTCTCTAGAACAAACGTCTAAATTGTATTCAAATTAATATATGATTAATGAGTTGATAAATCTAAACAAAACTGAAATTGAATAATGCAATGTGTTACATATTTAATTTTCATGCTTTAACCACATAGTATGAATACCGTTTTCTACTTCGTGAACTTAAGCGGTGATGCAATATAATAAATAATAAAAAACAAAAACAAAATAAAGGTCTGACAGTCTGCAAGCTTGATGGTTACAATAGCATTTCATCAGTCCAGCACACCGAATTCTAGGAGTCGAACTCACAAATGACTGTGGGTGTTCTCCATAACGAGATATTTACCTCTTCATTCAAAACTGAACGGTCGCAGACAAGTTATGTTGACAGTACATATAAATATATGTATATATATTTCTTAAAATAATTCATACTGCGAAATAGACAGAAAACAGCCGAAGTCACGATGACATATAGAGATATAAGATATCACATTGAAATTAAAACACGACAGCATCGTTGCTGTATTATGTAACTTTGGTGCAAGGTACGGTAATATGAGAACCCCAAAAAAAGAAAATTATAGCCCGCTTATAGTATTAATTTCACTGCGTATTAAATTAGTTAACGAATGGTTGAAAATTGCCAGTGTTTAATAATATGAGCCACGCCATGAGAAAACCAACATAGCGGGTTTGCGACCAGCATGGATCCAGACCAGCCTGCGCATCCGCGCAGTCTGGTCAGGATCCATGCTGTTCGCTAACGGTTTCTCTAATTGCTATAGGCTTTGAAAGAGAACAACATGGATCCTGACCAGACTGCACGGATGCGCAGGCTGTTCTGGATCCATGCTGGTCGGAAACCCACTATGTTGGTTTTCTCATTGCACGGCTCATTTAATCATTTTCTATAACATGCTTGTCAAAGCACAACGTGTAAATACTAAAATGTCAACGAACTTGATGCCACCGAACCATCGTTTACTTGGTTACAAACGTTGGTCACTTAATATCAAAAACGGTAAAATGATATCAAAATGAAGTCAGATTTATACACAGTCTTCACTGTAACCTTACTCCTATCAAGATGGTGAAAAGATAATATTTGTATTTTAAATGACGTCTTTTGCGGGCATTATGTTTAAAGATGTGACAAAATGGGGAAATTGGAAAATATTTACAACAATTTCGCATGATTTACTGCTGGCAAGTGTATGAAAGAAGTGAGGTTTATTTTTAAGCCAACAACGAGGGTTATGATGAATGACAAAGCCAACACTTGGTTAAAGTTTCGCATTAAAAAAATACATGAACTCTCTTAACCCTTATCATGCTGGACATGACTGTTTCAACCTTTGCGACCAGTGTAGATCATGATCAGCATGCACATCCGTGCAGTCTGATCATGATATGCACTGTTCGCCATTCAGTCAGTTTCAGTATTGTGCGCAACATCTATATAAATCAGGAAGGCATTCAGGACCCAGTTTAAACATAGTATCAGAATTATAGATATCTTGAGTGTTTTGTGGCTGTAATTTTATCACCTTAATAAAGGCCAAACATTTAACAGCACGGCCACAATCTCTTTTATGGACGTCTAGAGTCATTTAGGACGTTGTAAATACTTGATGTATTTCCACCTTTTTCCTTTTTATAGGTCTATTTCAACTTGAAAGACAGGTTTTAATGTTGCAGTGTCTAATTACAATGTAAAACATCGAGTTTTATCAACTTTTACCAGAAGTAAACTCATTTAAATACAGAATCTATTTTTAGATATGGCAAGTCGAGTCCGAAACAATACGGTGTCCTTAATAGGACTCCATATTTACCAAAGTGAATCATAGTTATATATTTGGTATTTCTTAGAAATATGAAGTCGTTAATAGATATTTTTTACAACGATTGTGTAATCATCCGAGTAGTATACCACATCCGTGTTTGTGACCAAAGAATTTATAATTACCTAAAATTAGAGATTACGATTGCATGTGATGCAAAAAGTGACGATAAGAGACCTATAGATTTTTGTATGAATTTTTAACGAGATATTTTATCATTCTTTTCACACAAATAAACTATTTCACTTGAATAAATACCAGCTGTAAAATAATTTATCAACAATCACACTGCTGATGTAAAATTGTGCACGCTTAGTTGATTCACAATTACTTTTTAGATCATAAATTTGATACGTGAAATCTGATTAACGTAAAATGTACCCATAGAAACCTTTTTATATTTAGGTTTTAATACAAATTTCACATAAAATCCTGGTTGATGATGTATATCCATTAATATTTATACCTATAACTCGTTTATATAGATATGTAAGACCGTGATAATATAACTAATTTTAAATAGCTTAGAGCTTAAATGCTGATATAACTTTATAACTAGAAAGCAAAAACATTGATTTAGACTTTTTCTTGGCGGAGGAAGTGGAGGTTGAAAGAAGAAAAGACACATACAAAAGGTTGCTTAAAGGTTGCTTTCTATCCATTCATGAGATGAATGGCAGTAATCTGTGTCCCAGGAAGTAGTTTTACTTCTAAAAATCTTTGAAATAATGGGATGAAGCCAGATATCACACGAGAACACTAGTGTGTTTGAAAAAGGTAGTGATTGGGTGCTGTGTAGGTGATACATGATGTTTTCCAAATCTTATGGTGGCATGACACCTAAAGAACTCTTCCGTGAATTATTTACGTTTCAAGTCATTGCAAGATTGAGGGTCAACCAATATTATTCTCATATCTATTGTCAGGAACTGTTTGCATCCTATGCTGCCCGCTGGCGGCAAGTGATTCTGCCTTTGCGACCAGTGCAGACCAGGACCAGCCTGCACATTATTATGGTATTCGCAGTTCGCTATTCAGCCAGTAAATGTTCAGTGAACACCCCTTCGAATGATATATTGTAGTGCCCAGACTGAATGATGGACTAGTCCATTTTAAAAATTTAGCGGGTTAAAGCAGCATGCCTCCAGATGTGGCTAAAAAATAATCTTTCTTTCAAATTGAAGTTTGATCATATTATGAACTTTAGAATATGAATTTTTGTTTCTAACATATTTCAAAAGTTCCAAATCAAGAAAAAAAAGATGACCGCGTCTGGAATCGAACTCCGGACCGCCGCGGCAATAAAGACATTTTCCCGTCGTCATAACCAATAGCGCTATAGCTGATGTAGTGAATAATGACTAATAGATATTTATAATCGAGACAGTTTACCTGGAGTAAAAGCGTGACAAACGCTTTTCAATTTTCATCGTAAAAAGTAGTAAAAACAGCAAATTCTCAAGTGTTTCCGTAACAGAATTAAGTTTTAAAGCCTTCTTAAGAAATATAGCATTTATTTCAAGATATCTGAACAATTTTTTTGTTGTCGAACGATCTGGAGGCATGCTGCTTTAAGGGTTAACTGTAATTTCGACAATATGCACATAAGTTTATATGACAACATCTAGTATATTAGTTATTTACAAGTTCTAAATATGAGCCGTGCCATGAGAAAACCAACATAGTGGGTTTGCGACCAGCATGGATCCAGACCAGCCTGCGCATCCGCGCAGTCTGGTCAGGATCCGTGCTGTTCGCTTTCAAAACCTAATGGAATTAGAGAAACTAATAGCGACGGCATGGATCCTGACCCGACTGTGCGGATGTGCAGGCTGGTCTGGATCCATGCTGGTCGTAAACCCACTATGTTGATTTTCTCATGGCACGGCTCATATATATTTTCCTTGTTTTATATTAATTTTCGTTTGTTTTTGAACTGTAAAATTGTTATTTTTTGTCATCTGCAACTTCTTGTGGTTAAAATTTCATTAATATCTATTTAAGAGACACTTCAATGTACTTAATCCGACAACTATATAATGTAGCATTTTCGGAATGCAACCATGTACGTCAAATAAACAGGTAAGTATTATTTGAATTCAATACTCGGGGTGTAAAGTCAATTTCGGATCGCTGGTACATATAATAATACCATAAATTTAATTTCGCTGCTCGTTTGGAATTACATGTGAACTGGCTTAGTGTACAATAAAAAAAGTCCCTTGAACTTATTTTATGCCTTTTCTTTTGATGTCACCTAAACATTGGTGATGTATACATGTCGTTATATCATTTCACTGATAAAAAAAGCAAAATTAGTTTACCTTAACGTACTTAATGAGTATGAAAAATATTAACAATTACTTCACAGTGTCTGTACAAACATAAAATTAGCATGTCTCTGTATCTAAACATTACTGAATGTTAGGTTTAAAGTAGTACAAATCAAAATATGTTTAGCTAAGCGCAGTAAAGATGTGCGCTACCAATAAAGAAACTGGAAGCTTTTTTAAGAACTGTACATGGCATTTAATTGTGAATATAGCTCTACAAACACTGTTAGTTTATATATTTAGTCAAATTAAATTCATTTGATAATGATTTTATACATCTGAAGTTAGTATCTAAAAAAACATTTCAGTAAAAGATGCGCACTGGATATTTTTAAGACTTGTTAGGCTATTTTGTATCACACCATTCAATACAAGTTCTAGTTTGTTCGTGGTCAGGATCCATGTTGTTCGCTTTCAAAGCATATTGCAATTAAAGAAACTGTTAGCGAACAACATGGATCCTGACCAGACTGCGCATCGCAGGCTGGTCTGGATCCATGCTGGTCGCAAATACACAATGCTGGTTTTCTCATAGCGCGGCTAAATCTAAGTTATTTATTAAACTTTAAACTAAATGAACTGATAAATGTAATTCTAAAATTCATTTCACTGGACATGTCTCTTAACAAATCGCATTCACCTCTTCAACTTTTATGGTATTACTAAATTTTGGTTGTTTTTTGATACCGAGTACCAAAATACGTAAGTACTATCTTGTAGTGTAATAATGCTCTATAAATGCAAGAGTTTCAATAAATCTAAATTAACTTCACTCGTACCTTTTTAATCAAATATCGTTAATGTAAACTGCATTAAGATATGTAAGTTTTACGCATAAACTGTTTTAAATGTTATAACTGATCATCAGATTAGACATCTTAAACATATTAAATGTATAACTTTTCCATTCGGGTATATATCCTGTTCAATAATCTACATAATAAATCGTTAGAAAAATTTGTCATGCATTTCTAAGTAAAAAACATTAAACTTTTAACGAATAAAATTTCCAAACGTTTTCATATTAAGTAGACAGCAGACTGAGTTTTCAAAATTCGCCTGTACAGCGAATCCATATCTATAACATACGTATTTTCCGTCTTCTTTTACACATAATATAACCTGAGACGTCAGTATTTTCCATATCGACGTGCAAATTTCTTATTCAAAATGTGACATCATTTGTGACGTCATATAGTTAAAATGTTCTTTTGCGGCGATAGATGCTAAAGAACAAATCTATATCGTGTACGTAGTGAAAACAATGACTGTGACTCAATGCAGACTTGGAGCGCCGGTATAAATTACAGTCTCCGGTACATACCGGATTAACTAAATTTGAAAGAAAATATCTTAAATGTATATATTTTGTAACCATGGTGATACTAACCCTAACCTTTAGTCAGTATTTTATGCATATTGTACACTAAATGCATGCGGACATGCAAAAATATGCATTTTTTTGCCGTGCGCTACAACTGATAATCACTTTTGGGCATGCGCAGAAGACCGCTCCAAGCCTGCAATGAGTTACATCGGAAAACAATTGAAGATGCATGTATGTAAAAAAAGAACCAGTGGGTTGTATCATTTGGTAAAACTGTCCGATAGATAGATTAGTGGAGTGGTTTGTCACACATTAATACTCAAGGTTTTGCACGGTCGCACGGCAAAATTACGTTTACAAAATTAATATTTATCAATGTGTCCCTGTAAATGCGCTGTACTGAAATTTGACATCACAGATAATGTGAGTATTCTTAATAATCAACGTCATTTTAAAATATCAACGTCCCTAATAATGTCTAATGTTCCTTGTTTTCGTGTTGTCTTGCTCCATTTCATTTGTTTTCTACGGGACTGATGGCCACAATGGGACACCATACTTTGTGGGGTTTTTTCATGATCGCGGTGCGCTGTATTTTGATAACATGTTTTTACTGATAAAGTTGAAACCTATAAATTACTCTTCAAAATAGTTTTTTTTTTCGTTTAAAAATAGTTTTTTATATAAAGTACCGTCCGTCACACTTTTAAAGTGATATAAATTATGTACATTACTTAAATTTTGATACACAAGTACTTCACTAATCTAAGTATTCATAATCTTTGTTTCTGATAAAGATGAGACGATTGAAAGATATAAATTTGAAACAAAATTAAATTTTATATCGTCTTAGGAGATAATTTTACGTGAATGAATCGTTGAAAATTGAAACGTACCATTTAGTTAACGCTCCGGTAAATATCAAACAGTTTTTGTCACGATTTGGCTAGTCATTTACAGAAGGTTAAAATTTGGTAAGATGACTGTTTGTTAGGAAAATTATATGAGAATGATGGTCTGTATTGCAAATATAACGATCCCAACCGCTGCTTTTAGAATATTTCTCTGATTTACAAAAAGTTTTGATACTTTTCGACCATTGACCGACACTTGTACCATGATAAACTGCAGATAGTTTTTGTCTAAAAGCGCTTTTAAAGGTTATATCATGCAACCAAAGTTAATCTGGTTCTTAGCTTTAAACTTTGTCTAGACAAAGTCATGTTCATATAAGTGGTTGTACATCTCTTGTCAGTTGGGTCTTTGAAGATTTCTCGTGGATGAAATTATAAACTTAAAAAAAAACTACAGCTGAGCACTAGTGAGCCGTAAGAAGACTTAGGAAATGTGATTTACCTTTGTGAGAGAAGAAGACCCATGTCTTTATCTCCGTAGTTTATCAGATGCATAATGTCTGGCACAAGTCCTGTTGTCCCGGGGCTCACTCTCGGGCTGACTGCGGGTGGTGGCACTGGAGGGCTGACTGGAGAAACACCCGGGCTTAGTGGGTTTGTAACATTTTGCCGTATAGACGGACTGACAGGGGGTAATGGAGGAAGTCCATTTGTAAGCCCATTAGAGAGCCCATTTGTGAGTCCATTTGATAGTCCATTAGTGAGTCCACATGTGAGTCCATTTGACAATCCGCTTGAAAGCCCATTTGTAAGCCCTGGGCTTACGGGAGGCGGCTGAGAAAGTGTGTAATAAATCACAGTTTCAGCCCCCGACGACATTGACGGCAATGATGAAATTGCCGGCAACGCCGACAACGTCAACCCCGTCGGCGTCGGTGTCAATCTCATTACTTCCAGCTTGAAGTCTGTCTATCCACGTTAATAAAAAAATCACAAATCCTTCAACCAGAGATACTCTTCTACTATTTAAGTTCACGTATCAAACAGTGCAGTATAATTTTTCTCACAGAAGTTGGAAGTCCTTTCCTAAATTAGTTATGCTCACTTCAAAAAAACACGTCCGTATGTGTGCAACTCGTGTGCCTTTTTCATCAATTTTATATCAAATTTTAGTCTTTAAAGGGTCCGAATATTAAATTTCGTAGATTTGAAAATATGTAGAGATCCTACTTGTATTAAGTCAATTAAGGTTAAGTCCTATATTTTGTTTACACGACACTGATAATGATAAAGGAAATTAGTGAGTCTCCCTGCATCAAGCTAATCTGGGCTTGGATGAAGCCCCAAACCTGTGTTGTTTAGTTCCCTCAGAATTTTATATGTTCAACAAGTAAATAACCCATAAACATGTTTGCACCAGGATAGATAAACTGATGATACTTATAGAATGTATATTGCGGCGTGCCCGTGGTCCTCAGGGTTGTCTTTATCAGCGCAATGTCATATTTTATCTAGATAACGAATCCTTTTTCCAGAGATCTTAAAGCCCGGTGATATCAAACTGTCAATATTTAAAACTTTAAACCTAGGATTTAACAGCGAAACATGCAATTTTACCCGTTTTATGTACATAAACTGGTAAATCAAAACAAGCGTCTACTTTAGCTTCCTAGTTGGCAAAGATGTCGCTTGTATTGCACTTCTTATATCCTGACAAGGTCAATGTCTTGTAAAAACGCAGAGATTGAAAGGCCCTATAACGCAAAAAGGGTCCATACAATTATTCAGCTACAGTCACAAATGTTTTATCCTATTTCATAGTATCTAAGAACTCCAATAAAAATGCATGGAAAGTAGACAGCACCCGTTGCTCGCAGTCACAAATGTAAATGTTCAGCTCAGTAGAGAGTGTCTAAAGAAGCATGACGCCCAGAACGTGACAATACAACTGTTAGAGTGAAAATATTCCTATCCACACACACACACCATTAAGTCCTTAACATGTTTGTTCTACGTACATACATGTAGAAAAAATTTGCATTATCTTTAGTGCCCCGCATAAATAAACAGGGTATCGCATAATAAACACATCGTTTTGTCCTCCGACCAGTAGATCCAGTTTTTCGAAACACTTCTTCCCAGTTTTGAGATTTTATACAAAATGTCATTCAAGATCCTGTTTTAAACCATATATTTAAGTAAATAAATCCAGAGTCATTTGCCTTTATTCAACCATAGTGTTTAAACGGTTGCAGAAGGGTAAACAGATGCGGTTGGCTGATTCCTTTTTTATGATCATAGCAAACAGTTTTCTTAGATTTTTGTACAGATATAATGAAACTTCAAAAATGCCTTTTCTTCATGAAATGAAATGAGTAAATAAAAAAAATCTCAACTCCATATCTTATTTCAAATACGTCGATCTACTTTATAAATTAAAATGTTAACAATCAGTTTGTAACCGGACCAGGGAATCAGTTTTTTTAACTATTCTTATTATATGACGATAATGTGACAAAATGACGAAGTAGTCTTTTAAATTTGTTTAAAAAGCCGAAATATTGAATGGTGACGTGTTTCCCAAATGGTACAAGCAGTGTTTATTATCTAATAAATTTCGTTCAAACATGATAGGCCATCCGCGCCGTAGATCTAATATTTTACACATCTCTGAAAAATGACAGAAATATCGACAGTTAATTAATGTAATTTACTAATCTATATATAAATTTACTCTTTTTGCTTATTTTATCATCCGGCCTGAGGTGTGAAGTAGTTTTGGCTGTTGCCCTCATATAAGAAATGTCTGAGGGGTGAAACAGTTTTGTCTGTTAACGTCAACGGGGGATTGAATATGCCCAACGTTTTTCACCAAATTATAGTAGTTTCTGTTAGAACTAAACTACAGTGGTCTGGTCTTTTATAGATAAAACATTTATTTCACGGGCGTTTTTAGAACAGTCCAACCTATGACTATCTGTCTCTTGTAACAGATCTTAAGTTGTCCCTAACTCGCGAAATCCATGATAACAATAAAATTAACAGTATACTGTAGCTATTTCATAATGATTGAGGTTAATCAGTTTATTGTAAAGTAGACAGTCCCTACATCTGTCTTATTTCTACAAAGTTGTTTTACCGGATATCAGGTGATATAAGCTGTCTGTGAGGCCAAATTAACTTAACGAACCTTCTGCTCCAGCAACATAATATGTGTTTTCAAATTCAGGGGCGATGGTAGGGCGGAGGAAGATAGAGAAGGCTGGCAAAGAGTGGATGGGATATGTGAAGGTAGAGAGGGGTGGCAGAGAGTGGATGGGATATGGGAGTGTAGAGAAGGGTGACAGAGAGTGTATGGGATATTGGAGGGTAGAGAAGGATGGCAAAGAGTGGATCGAATATCGGAGGGTGAAGAAGGGTGGCAATGCGTGGATGGGATATGGGAGGGTGGAGAAGGGTGGCAAAGAGTGGATGGGATATGGGAGGTTAGAGAAGGGTGGCAAAGAGTGGATGGGATATTGGAGGCTAGAGAATGGTTGCAAAGAGTAGATGGGATATTGGAGGGTAGAGAAGGGTGGCAAAGAGTGGATGGGATATGGGAGGGTAGAGAAGGGTGGCAAAGAGTGGATGGGATTTGGAGGGTAGAGAAGGGTGACAGAGAGTGAATGGATATTGGAGGGTAGAGAAGGATGGCAAAGAGTGGATCGAATATCGGATGGTGGAGAAGGGTGGCAATGAGTGGATGGAATATGGGAGGGTGGAGAAGGGTGGCAAAGAGTGGATGGGATATGGGAGGGTAGAGAAGGGTGGCAAAGAGTGGATGGGATTTGGGAGGGTAGAGAAGGGGTGGCAAAGAGTGGATGGGATATGGGAGGGTAGAGAAGGGTGGCAAAGAGTGGATGGGATATGGGAGAGTGGAGAAGGGTGGAGGAGCAATTAGATACCGAGTATCTACGACAAAAAAGAAATAGTTTGACAAACAGCTACAACGTTTCCAGCAAACTAAAATATGTATGTTTGTTTTTAAGTTAAATCAATAGTTGCCACGGTACCCATATGGGCGACTCCTCCAGGAAACTATTAGTAAAGTTAGTGGAAGGATAGTGCATGATATAGAAGACTTTCCGATTCCAGAAACTGTCCTGGTTACTTAGCCTGTCAGGTGTAAAGGACACATACATGGGACTCTATCCAAATGTTAGTAATTCTTTTTAGTTGGAGGAGCGTGGGGTCGAACTCACGGCCCCTGATTTCGTAGTTTCCACTGGACAACTGCGTCCGCTCTTACTCCTGTCTGTATTTATTTTTGTACCCATATATGGACAAAATATTGATCACAAAGGATGGCCTTCCCCTACTTCATATTTTCCCCAAAGACTGATTACTTTAAAGACTTTATTAAATTTTGTATTAAGTTAAATGTCATTCGAAATCAAATTGAATAATAAGACAAACAGTTTATTTGCAAGCTACACTAGACGTTTTTCTGCACAGTAAAGTAAACATATCAAAAAATATGATCGACACGTCTATACAATAATGGTAATATAAGTTACTAAATCACTGAGAAATCAGATATCCTTTAAGGACACCATGTATGGGTAGTTTTCCTGTTTGCCGAGCTCATGCTAAAATGGCAAATTTATGCGAAATTTGATAAAGATGATAGGGTTCATGAAAATCTCGCTTTAATAACTTCTTATAAGGTTTCGGTATTGAAAACAGCGTTAAGGTAAATATTTTGTATGTACACATTAACATTAACTTACGGCTATATTTTGTTTTACTATTTACTGTTTGGTGAATGAAAAAAGTTGTTAGCAGAGCAATAGGTCTAAACAGGCATATAAATTGTGGTTAAACCTTCCGTTATATAGAAACTTTTGGTTACAATTGTGGCTTTTGAAGATGATATTTAAAACTAAAACGCAGTAAATAAAGCAAAAATGAATATTTCAAACATATCTACAGTACGTATGAATTTTGTAAAGCGAAATATTCATGTCCTTCTGATATCAGGACTGCCCCACTGTCCTTCAAAAAGATTTCATTTAACCATTTTAAAACGTACCGATCTTGGATGACATACCTAATGAACCTTGACAAATTCTTATGCAGTCAATTTCACAAGGCTTCCCTAAAGTCATACTCAAACTTAAAAACAAACTACTGTGGTCAGTGTGATTAATTTTTAAGTGATGCATATCAACAAGCTCTATGTTAATTGTCACGGGTAAGGGTCTGTTTAACACAGACCGAGTTCAATACTACGGAATCCTGTTAGGGCAATACAATACTGTTCTGTTGCGAAATAGCCATGCTACCATATCGAAGGAAATAAACAGAATGCTAGTAATTACTTGGTTATACCGAGAATATATTCAAAAGCTTGATACATCAGTGCAGTATTTAAAGTATACTTAAGACATGTCTTTAGACAGCGGACTACACGAGATATGAAGTGGAACCGATGTTAGAATTTAGTACAGCAAAGTTGCGTGAAGATGCATTAATTATAACAAATCATTTCATTATATACGCATATAAGTGTCTGAACCTCCTTTTAGATAACCTATTTCAAGAATTAGAACAGCTGTCATGATCTGTACATCAATGGAAATTTCACAATTATAAAACAGTTTTAAACACACATCGTTTTAGTCTCCCTGTCCACCCCCGTCCCGGAGGTTCTTCGCCTTTATCAACTTCCAGATAATTACAAGTTGTTGTAAATTTACAGAGTGAAAGCGAAACTTATTTATTTTTTTTTTTAAATAGAATTTTTGATGTTAAAGAATACTGAAAGTTTTCGAATTATTAATTATTTTTATTATCAACTCACATACATACACACTGAGTATGCGGAGCAGCAAAATGGACTGTAGAAAAATATAATGATATGGGAATAATACATTTTTAAACAAGATTATGAGATAGCGTGCACCCAGTTAGAATGAATGGCTGTTAACCCTTTCGTACATCTATACATTTTACCTAGTTGTTTTAAATTAAATTTATATGTCATTTAAGATCTTCACAATGATGTTACTTGAAAACTCAGTCAAGTCTGACAGTATCTATTTTTTTTGTGTCTACCACTCAAAATTTGATTGAAAATACATATCTAAAAGTATCTTTCATTTGCAAATTAAAGTTTTGCCAATTATCTTTTTGAAGAGCACTGTCAAAAAGATAATTTATTTGTCATGTTTTATTCCGTCATTAAAAACACGCAAAAAAACTTCAATTTTTTACTTTAATCACATCATTACATGTTTTACACTTCTCAAAAGAATCTTAATCCCGTACAATATATTTTCACTTATTTGTTTTAGCTTAGCCCCACACGGAGTAATTTGAAGAGATACAATTTATCATATGTTTTATGTTCTAAAACCCAAGTTGAGAATCCTGTTCATCGTTTCCCGGTTTATTTCTAGCATTGTGTCACTCGAACAAGATTTACCAAACTTTTGAAGTGCTACTTAAACTAACAAATATTGACTGACAATCAAAATATTCATGTTTATATTCGTTAATCGATCAAAAGAGGCAATAAACGACCTCTTTGACCAGATTTATGCTTAATCTTTTTTAAACACTGTGTTCTTGCACCGTGCAACACTAAAGTAGAAAAGAACGGTGTGTTTTAATATTGAAATTGGTAGTAATGTAGTTACACTGTTAAAGAATGTTTTATAAAGATTATATCTTGTTTCCTTTTAAATTATATAAAATTTCACATTTTAATAAACTTTTTTTGTCGAAAATATGTTTTGAATTTCAATATGAATTACTTCAAGCACTTTTTTATGATTGAATTTTTAAAACAAAACTCAAGTGAAAAGAAAAAGTGATTCAATAAAATAAATGTGTTGATATAATGAATGATTATTCCTTTAACAGTCTAAACTTAGCCAAAAAAATCTAGAAAAAAAAAACAGGTATAGACGGAAACAGTCTTATAAGTACTGTTTGTGCCATGGATTAACGGAAGAACTAAATCGGCTACTTTCGACCGGGATTCTTGGCTCTATATTAAACAAGCTCAGATAAAGTAAATGACCAGCTGAATGAATGTCCACTATGAATAAAAGAAAAAAATTCTTTCAGTCACCAAAACAATTTTTTTATTTATTTTTTATTTTTTATTTTTTTTTTTTTTGGCTTGGGAGAGAGACATGTTTTAGAATCTGACCACTTTCTTTACCCAGTGCAGAAACAAGGACTGTTGACGGATGACAAATGATATACTTTTATTACAAATCACAACACGTTATCATGTTAATGTTAATATTTCGCAATACAGTATAAACATTTCAAAATACGTTATTAAAGTTACAGTGATTAAACCTAACACGATTTAAGAAGTTTGGAAAAAACTGTTTGGGTATTCACGCTTTCCTTATTCACGCATTTACGTCCGCTAGTCTTTTGGCAATCAGGGAGACAAGTAGAATATGGGTAATATTTTCAGAACACACCACCCTAACAATGTGTTGAAAAAAAGACATAATAGAAACAAATATGCTGGCCGAAAGTTGCGCACGTAAAAGTTCTTATCCAGTTTCAAATGATGCGTTGTATTTACTTGATTAGCACACAAAAGCGAAACTAAAGTAACTGTATAATGAATTATGAAACAGATAAAAACAAGTTTGTGCTGAGTTGACAAAAACTGTCAAAGGTAAATGTCAGGTTCAGAGGCAGGAGCGAAAAGTGTGGAAGAATAAAAACCGCTTCTCATTAGTATGCAGGCAAGGCTGAGTGCGCATGCTCATGATTTAATGTTTCCTTTTATTTGCATATGTTTATCTTATCTGCTGAAATTAAATATGATAAGTGCTTATTACTTATACAACGCCACCAATTTTCACACCGCTGTTGACTATATATTTCAAATCAGTATAACAGCGCATGCGCTGAAAATAATGATTATCACGTTAAATGCTTTTATTCCGACGTGTCTTGCTCGCTTCATCAATTCAGGGCCACCTTAAAGTGCGATTCCGTCAGTGAAGTTCACTTTGATTTGAACATACTTTTTATCCAAATATTTCTATATAACGGATGTAAAAGCTACGTATCTTCAGAAAATTTTGAGATAACAGAAAGATTTATCATGATGTCGTGTTTGTTATTTTTGAAAGAACACATAAGATGCCATTCAGGCACAAATAAGAAAAATATTTCTTATTTTATTAAAATTGCCTTAGCTTTCAATTGCATGTAAACAAGAAGAACGACAACTCTCAGAAACGTAAAGATAAACATAGGATGATTTATCTGCCTTTACAATCGGGTAGATTGCTTACACTGATTTGTATATCCGGTGTCGCTTTTCATAATTTGCATGTTTATACGATTAAAAAAAATAAAACTGATACATTAGGCAGCTACTTTTTTCTTACCTATCTAGAACCCTTAATGACATTCGATAATGTAGTATTCTCCGGTTGCTAAAGGCTCCGTGACTGAAATCAGTTGGATAGTTTACAAAACAAAACAATTTTAAATGTATAAAAATTTGATCTTAGGAACTTACATTTTTACACGTGTTTTAAACCTTAAACATAGTTTCTTATGACATTTAAAAAACAGGTTTATGGGAAAGTAATTAGTATCAATACATGAAAATATATGCTTATAACATCCAACACCCTATCCTATATAGGTTACAAAATGTTTAATACATGCATAATTGAGCCGCGCCATGAGAAAACCAACATAGTGCGTTTGCGACCAGCATGGATCCAGACCAGCCTGCGCATCCGTGCAGTCTGGGCCCAGTTGTTCGAAACTTTAACAGGATGTTAAACTAACCGCCGGTTAAACTTTGATTCAAAATATTTGTCTTTGTGAGAAAACATTAGTATGATGCTTTGGTTTGACTGTAAAGACATTTAGGCGCTGATAATCCTTAACTCATAACTTTGTTTTTCTAAGTCTTTAAAATGTTGAAATATAACCCTAAAAGTTAATCAACTGTTAGCTTAATCGCCTGTTAATGTTTCGAACAACTGGGCCCAGGTCAGGATCCATGCCGTTCGCTGTCAAAGCCTATAGCGATTAAAGAAACTGTTAGTGAACAGCATGGATCCTGACCAGACTGCGCGGATGCGCCGGTTGGTGTGGATCCGTGGTGGTCGCAAACCCACTATTTTGGCTTTCTCATGGCGCGGCTCAATTATCATTTCAGGAGTATGAATGGTGTAAGTAAGTCTAAAACTGATCATCCCGTTTTGACCTGTTTATACTGTATTCATTTAATCAAATTGACATACTAGTAATAACTTTCATACAACACGTGTTTCGATTGCATAATGTTAAAGCTATTGGTTTACAATTACGGACGTACTATTATTTGATATGAATAACTTATATGGAGAAATTATACATTTCTGAAAAAATTGTTAAGTTTGATCGTCATTTGAAGAGCGTCTCAGGCTTTTTACTCCTGAATTAATATAGAGGGATGGATACATTCCTAACAGTCCTGTGCAAATAAAAATATCTGTAATTGCAAAGACATTTTATAAGCTTTCGGAGGGAACTTTATGATATGCCACAGCTAAGGTATAAAGCTCCCCTGGCGCTTATATTTGGTGAAAGTGGTATGCGTTACAGCTGTACTCATTGAGTGAGACAGAGATGTATGCAGCGGTGGAGCAGTAATTGGAGAGAGCAGTATGCGGTAGAGCTGTACAATTCGAAGAGGAACAGTGTTATATTTGGAGAGAACAGTATGCAGTGGGGCGGTATTCAGAGAAAAGTGCTATTCGGAGAGAGTGGTATGCGGTCCACATTCTACTCTTAGTACACCAGCTCCTAGACGATTATGTTTTTTCCGTCATTATTTTCTATTACATTTCAAATCCTGTGACTGGAGTCAGGCTATATCCTAGTTCAAGTATCATAGTCGTACAATCATTTCACTGCGAAAATTTCCACAATAGACTAGTTTTTGACTGCTATGAAATTACATTAAATAAAGTACAAAAATAACTGTTTTCGTAATTTTTATTCACAGTCCAGAAGCTAGTTTACATTCAAACTAAACGTGATTTATCGCAAATCTTTAGTCAACTTCATTTTTACAGAGAGGCTGTGAGGAAGCTTTTTTGAGTCATAAGGTGACTTAATATGAATTATAAACCAGCTATATATCATATTTTCATATGATTAACATATACCGGAAACTCAAATGTCGCATCTTAATTTTAAAGTAAAATATAATTATGTTAACCGTGATACACGATACGCGTTAAAATCTTAATTATTCTCGACCTTATAAAGACATGCGTTAAATGAGTGGTTTACTGCATCATCATGATTTTCAAAAACACGAGCATTTCGTGCATTTTTTACGACAGCATCAGTACTTAATTAAGCACTTTGGAACATTATCTAAGAATTATGCATGCAGCTTTGAAGTGTTTTACGATTTAATAAGCAATGCGTGTAAATGTCCTTAAAAAACGCACAAAGTACAGAACTGCATTTGTGCATATTAAAATGCAGCAGGTTGCCTCATCTGATGGGTTGGTACGTGTGTTCCGCCGCCTGTCTGGTAGCTCGGGCATTTTACAGTTCTGAACCAATCAATAGTGCGTTATGACGGTCTACAGTTTTCATTTTTCTTTTGAAACGACATGCTAAAAGAGACAATCTGGGTCATGATACGCTGAGACTTCGGCTTTCGATGATTAAAGAATAAAATTCTCTCCCGTCCCTATGTTTGTTAAGTCATATTACTCATAAATAAGATTACTTGATAAACACAGGAAGAAACTCTAGCAGGTTGTTTTCATATTGACATTGCCCTTTGCTCCAAACAGGGCAAACATCAGATGAAAATATGCTATTTTAGAGACTTAAAATTTACGTACAAAATGTTTGCAGTATATACTAAAAATAACCATTCAGTCAGGGAGCCAGACTACAGTATGTTATATTGTGTATTTCGGTCATTTCTCTAAAAGCTGTATTTTTGAATAGTTCTTTTTAACTTGACTAGAGACGAATTCGTAACATGGACCTCAATCCTATGACATTAATAATGTTTGTATGTAACGCATATTTGGACATAAATATTGTTTAAACCAATTTGAAATCATTCAAATTATTCATGAAAACGTTATTTATGTTTTATCCGCTATATTTATTTCTTTCTCATTTTACGTTTCCTGTGATCATTTGAACAAAAAACTATTTTTCACAAAAAATATCTATCATTGTGAAATATAGATATCATGGTGTTTAAAAGCAAAAATATGATAAAGTTTTGTTCTTGAAACAAATTCGATAAGGAGGAACATTTCTATGGTCCTTGAGGGAGGAAAATTTCTAAGGACATTAAAATAGGTTCGTTATGGTGGAAATTTCTGTAGTCTTTGACGGAGGAACCTTTCTATGGACTACGAAACAGGTTAGATAATGAGGAAACTTTCTATGGTCCTTGACGGAGAAACATTTCTATGGTCTTTGGAACAGATTCTATAAGGAAACCCATATCTATGGTCCTTGACGGAGGAAAATTTTTATGGAAATTGAAATAGATTCGATAAGGAGGAAATTTTCTACGGAAAAAGTTGCTTAATGTGTTTTATTTAGATGCATAAATATATAAAGACTAGGATAGCCTTTTTTGAATTGTTTTTTAATACTTTAACATAGAATGCATTAGTAAATAGTACAAGTGTATCGTTTTCATAATAACTCTGTCTTATCAATTGTCTTTTATTTTATCCAAAACTAAGGCAAAAACTAGCTTCTTTTGAATTCACATCCTTAACGATTTCCTTATCTTTAAACCTTACCCTGCTGAATTTCTAAAATGAACTTGTCCATCTTTCAATTTGGACAGTACCATTAACCGTTAAAAGGGGTGCCTACCAAAAAAGATACTGAATGGCAACGAGTGCAGACCATGATCAGACTGCAAGGATGTGCAGGCTGATCTTGGTCTGCACTGGTCGCAAAGGCAGAATCACTTGCCACCAGCAGGCTAAGGGTTAACAGTATCAGGTGTCACTTTAAGACATGTTTGCATTTAATCTTTTAACACTGCAATCAAGATATATAATGCGATCAACTGCAGCCATGCTACTATTGTGTACGTGCAATGTTGATGACTAGCATCCAATCAAACTTAAAGACATAAATCATTAAATTTCATAACTTTTATTTTCCAAAGGTAGAAAAATATTGCTAGTCTGCATTTAGCAATGAAAATTTAAGTCACACCTCATGATTTCATGACAAACTATAAATGTCATGATAGTGACCGAATGCAAATATGATTGTTCTAAATTTCAAGCAAAACCGAACCATTGTTGTTTTTTTCTGTCTTCCCTTTATATAAGTGACAGTAAAGTTACAAAGTATGCAAGTGCATAAAATATAGAATGAAAACTACGTCTTGTGTCATTTAACAAGCCCGGCTTTTGTTTAAAGGCGGAAATAAGACTAAATATAGTCAATTTTAACGTTTAACGTTGTCATAAAACGTCGCATAAGTGAACAGTGATTTACGCGTTGCATGCTAGCGACAGGTTTCATTTTATTACGTGTCATCAAATTATGAAGCTAACAGAGATGCAGTTTTAAAATCGCTCATAAAACGTTTAAATATGCGGTTTTGAAACTGAGACAGGCTAGTAAGTTAATCATATGGACATGGCGTATTTTTTTACCAGTTTTAGTGTAGTTAATGCCTTTGTTTAAAGGGTGTTGCACAATATACAATTAATACCAATACCTAGAACATGCCAGAATATTAATCATTTAAATTTAGAGGTCATAATGCTTTTGTTCAAAGGGTATGGTATAAAATATAATATGCATTTATGAATATAGTCTTTGCTAACTTCCGTGTTTTTTCCCAGATATTTATTAATCCTTTTGTCAGAATTTTAGGGCTGGCCGGAAAATGGAACATTCAGGTTTGTAGACAGTTATATTGAATAAATTATTTATTTTATAACTTCCCTTTATTCTTCTTTAAGACTGCTTATCAATAAGAAATAAAAACGAGTCCAAAAATTATGTAAATCAACTGTTTTCACAGTCTATCCATTACTCCCTGTCAAAAGTAATCTTTTTAAATTATCAAAAGCCACTAACTTCTGGGCCTTACAATAAAGGTAAAACTTATATTCCATAAGACACATTCTCATATACCCAGACCAGAAACACACAACAGTAGATTGTATCAGCCCTTAAGGACAAACAAATTTAAACTGATAACCGACAGGGATGTGTGGTTAACATTATCAACGCTGTCTTTAGGTTAGTATGTCAGAACGTTAATGTTTATAATAACCTAGCTGGTCGACCGTAAAACCAGACATCAAAGAGGACATAGATAGTCTTAGTCTTAGAGATTTTAAAACAAATGTTGCTAGTATGTACTTTCCTATAACTAACACATCGGCAGGTATCTTAGAGTAGCTACGGGGAAGCAGTGTTAACCCTTACCCTGCTAAATTTCTATAATGAACTTTTTGTCCATCTTTCAATTTGGAAAATACCATTAACTGTAAAAAGATACTGGCTGAATAGCGAACAGTGTAGATTATGATCAGACTGCAAGGATGTGCAGGCTGATCATAATCTACACTGGTCGCAAAGGCAGAATCAATTGTGTCCAGCATGTTAAGGGTTGAAAAGTTTGTTGTGATAGTCTTACCAGTCGAATTATGTGCAAAGCTTAAAAAAGAATGTATTTTTACCTGAGTTGCTGTTAAGAAAAGACAGCTGAAAAATAGTCCGGGGGAGGTTAGTCTGACTTATTAAAGGGAAATAATTCATAGAGATTTTAATATCCCTAGAAGTTATCCCCTCTTTCCAAAAAAATACAGGAATACCATTTACTGTTTAGAAGGTCCATTTTCAATGTAAATGTTGTACGGTGTAATTTATAGTTGTTAAAATCATGTAAAACGGTCATAATTCACTTCAGATATGACATGTCGCGTTTCGCAACGCTGGCAAAATGGAAATTAATTTAATATTATAATTGCGCAGAGTAGATACCGTGCTAAACTCATGTATTTCTGCATAAATTTGTATAAGATTATCGTTTAATTAATTATGGTGTTTATTTGATACTCGGTGTCTTCGCTTATTTTAGAGTGAAATGCTGTAAATACTGTTGTAATTCTATATATAGCGTTTTGTTAATTGTGTATTAAACAATATATGACAGTATTCGTGCAGAAGCCGAAGAGGGTTCAAGTCAGAGCCTTAAAATGGCATTTCCCGAACAGTCGGGCTGGTATGCATTTATCAATGAAGTTCTATAAAGGGCTTTGATCATGTTTAAATATACGAGATAGATATGAAAACTGTGTTCAGTGACAGGGTTTTCTTATCGTTTAGCCGCCGTCTTAAACACTTTCTTATATTTTAAACTATAACAAGAATCACACATGATTATTTTTTATACATAATTGGGTCCGTTTAGTTCAAAACATGCCAAAAATGAGCCTATATTCATAAATAACATGTCAATTACTATACAGACAGTAAATTAGACAATTTATTTCAGCGAGTGTATACTATGCACGTTTGTTTTGACTTCTCTTGATAGATATGGGTCCTCTAGAGTGAAATATCATCAAATTAATCCATGTATAGCATATATTGACGATACTGAGGAATTTCCTATGCAGATGAATGATAAAACGGACATTTTATCAATGGTCTGAAGTGTCATCAATATTCTATTTGAAACCAGCTTAGTATCAAATAGTTCAGTATACGAACTTCATATTACATGTTATACTTCATAAAGACATACAAGATTACTTTTCTATAACCCAGTTGATGATGTAAGCATTTATAAACGTGTGTTGATTAAAAAGGCAATGCTAAATTAAATATTTGTTTTTACGTGACACTACACTTGAAAACACTTCCAAAACCAAATGCTTATATTCTTTTAAGACAATGGCCTTATCCTTACGATGTATGTGTGTTGTTTCTTCTTCACATGTACGTGCGGATGCATTTACTGCAGATAAGGACATTGGTCATAGAAATAAATGGCATGACGGCCACCTTAGAAAAACATGATAGTATACTTTTATTTATAAATCGCTATTAATGACAAAACTATAAGTGGCACTCGCCCTCTATGCAGTCCATTTATTTAGCAATTTAAGGATACAATTCATGTCCTCTGCTTAGTATTTTACAGCGAAACCAAGGTATTTTTGCTCGAAACAAGAGGTATGTTTGCTCCACCTTAACAGTGAAACCAAGGTATGTTTGCTCGGGTCTTACCATGAAACAAAGGTATGTTTGCTCGACCTACCCATGAAACCAATGTACGTTAGCTCGACCTAACTTTTATTTCATTACAGTGTATCTATTTAATCGTGTACCAATGTCAAGTAGTTTGTTTAAGTTAATCTTAAAGGGCGAATTAGTATGTCGAATAGGTAACTAAGGCATTTTTAAACGTTGTATAGTTACGAATAATGAGTTAAATACTGATTATATAATCTAAAGGCCCAAAATTCTATGTATCCCGGCTCTGAAATCTGCCCAAACTAAGTATGGTTAAACTAAAGCAGTATTGGACAGAAGATGGTTCTATCATGATTACCCAACTCTGTGACAAGATGTTTTCCACGACTCTAAGACAAACTATTTTCCACGACTCTAAGGCAACTTGATATTTTCCACAACTCTAAAACAAGATCTTTTTCACGACCCTAAGACAACTTGATATTTTACACCACTGATAAATTACTGAAGTTTTAACATTCGAATCAGCCCTCTACCCTGTAGAAAGATATAATTATATTACATAATTCATAAATACGCGCATTAAGACATACCTAACTATGCTTGCAATGTTGCTAACCTTTAAATTTTACCCAGCTAAATTTTTAAAATGAACTGTTCCTTCATTGAATTTGGGCAGTACCATTTGTTATACGAAGCGAGGTTTACTGAAAAGCGAACAGCGCAGACCATGGTCTGCATTGGCTGCAAAGGCAGAATCACTTGCAACCAGGAGGTTTAGGTTAATACATGAATTCAGATATTACCTTATCGCTTATTCGTTTAAATTTGACCACAGCTATGAAATTTCGTTGGCATTTAAAGCAAATTTATCCGGCAGAACACAATTTCATGTTCGTAATGTTGCACACCATGTAATGACATCCATCCTCTAGCGAGTAAACGCAACTACATGATGCTAAAATCTGTATTATGACATTCTTGCATTCTGACAGACTTGGTACTTCGACATATGCAATGACATTCGTGTATCAGAAAGACCAATTTCAAAGTACTGACATACCATACACCTAAAATTCGCGTGATGACATTTGTGCGGTCTGACAGAACTTGGTACTCGACATGTGTAATGGCATTCGTGTATCAGAAAGCCCACAATGCTATAACTTGCGCACGACATGCAGTTCGACAGAACTTGGTACCTCGACATGTGTAATGACATTCGTGAATCAGAAAGAGCATGTTCGAAGTAAAGACACGTCATACTGCTATAAAATGTTTAATATCAGAAAAAAAAATGCATATGACTTTCGAGCTAATGCCAATTCGTTTGACTGTAATATAAAGAGTAACGCACACTGCTGTAATTAAGGACTGAACTTTGATTCGAAGTGGAAAGCAAATTGAAGTTTAAGTAAAACATGTTTCAGCCCTCAAAAACATGTTTCGACATATTCTCGGCGGACGAACAAAACATGAAGAACAGCTGTTACCAGAGTGATACTTCTAACACAACAACATGCATCACATAAGACATATAGAAACACGTAAATAACACTTAACAAAAATATTCCCAAAAACTCATGAGAAAAAAAAAAACTACTTTATGTCTTGTTTTCAGGTGAATGTCATTTCCCTGTTTTTGCATGCAAACAACTAAAGTATCTTTTACAGAAATTAATGCCACCAGTCTATGAATGTCCTTAAAGTGGAAAGATAATTAATTTTCTTAATGGGCATGCGAGAAATGATGTATATTCATATTTATAAAAGTAGCTTCAACATATATATCTTGCTGCCAAACAAAGTGTAAACAATTATGAAGAAACAACTGAAATGGGTTTATTTACCCTTAACATTTTACTTACTGCATGTTTTCTTGTTGTTTGTATCATTTTTACGTGTTTGACGTCGGTAAAACAACGTAAGTTACGCCGAATTAGCGCTGTTTCGGATGTTGAGATTTTTCATGATGTCGGCAGGGTGACGGCTATGTATATAACAGAAGATGTATTCGCTTTAAATAACAACAACTACACATCATTAATATTAGTTGTTGTCGTATGTTTTAGGTGAAATGTATTCTGTCAGGACCTGTGTCTTACGTGTTTAAATCATGTTTTCTCAGCTTTTTACAACATTTACGTAGCTAGATTTTTCCGGTCAGGGAACGATCTTCTATAGAAAAAGAGTGCTTTTGATGGATTTATGGGAATTCAAATACCGGTAAACGTCCCTCGAAATTAATTAACGTAATGACTGTTTAGTAAAAACTGAACAAATTGTTTAAATTTAACTTGAAATAAGAAAGTAAACGTTAGTGTATGTTTGTGTGAATTTTTATATTTTACATTGTATGAAGAAAAGTTACCTCAATCTATGCTTAATATGGCCTCTTTGGGACTTAATACGGTCCCTTTGTGACTTAATAGTCCCCTTTGCGACATAATACCGACTCTTTGAGGCTTCAGGGACACGTTTCATGTGGTGCGCTTGCCACGGATAGACTAAGACATGAAATGTTTCAAACAAAAAAAATACCAGATTTATTTCAATTCACTGAATAACACGCACATTTATTTTCATATATTTTCAATACATTCATGCATTATATGTCTTTTTAAAAATATTATTCTGGGCATTTCACAACTCATAACAGAAGAAATGGAGACAAACAATCTGAATTTGAGACAGAACTCACAATTCTATTGAAACCTTTTCATTGAAACTAGTGGATGTCTAGAAATCGCACCTTGGAAAGGGATTTTGTTGATCGCATGTATTTTCTCTCTGGTCCGGATTCGAATAAAATCTACAAGAAGAACCTTTGGCAGCAAAGAATGCAACAAATAAAAAATAATAAAACTCGATTTGACTGAGTTTGTTCATGAGAGGTAATGGAAAGTCCGGATCAAGAGCCCGTCACCATAACCCAGCTACACTGCTTCTTTTGTGGAACAACTTCCACGCGTTCATCTTTGCATGACAAGTAAATATTTCACAGCGTCTACATATACATGAACCGAAAACGGATTGTGCGAGTGTGGTGGGGATAGAAACTGACAAAGTTCTTTCCCGGCAGATTACACATTGATTCCAGTGACCTGACTAACCTGCATTGAACCGACAAGAAAATTGATGGGTCTATATATATTACAGACAGCTAATATACTCGACACTTTTACGGTTATTGCTCGACACTTTTTGCATTTGACCGTTACTGTCATAAACTCATCCCCCAAATAGTAGTAACCTAAATATTATTAAACCTTGACCAACTGGTTGTATTTGCATCCTAAAAGTATCGTTTGAGTCTATGAAAGGTAATAGGTAAGGGTAAATTTCTCGGAAGCACAGAGCACCACAAACACCCAGAGCCCCAGAGCAACGCATTTGCAAAGTAGGCAATATTCTATACATTGATACATATGTACATCTGGAAGTGTTTTAGACATGTTTCGCGAAGCATGTTGATGATAACTGACCAGGAGAACATGTCGTAACAACTAGATTTAATTGTGACATAAAACCAACACATGGAAAATGTAATTGAGCTGCAGACTCGCCATAAATACATTTGATATGTTTGTATGTCTTCTTTGTTCGAGTTATATTGTAACGGAATGATAAAATTAACTTGATCACTCATGGGTTTCTTCCGGGAAATTACACGTTACTGTAAGCACAAGAAGGTGGTCCTTAATCTGCCGAAGCTCAAACACGAGGTCTCCGTGTTTAAAGGCTGATCCTTTATTCACTAGACCATTCCTGTTTTTCCTTATTTCAATAAAACCTGATCAGGCTGTATTTACCGGTAGTTCTCTTTCAAGTATAAAAAGATAAAAGGATGAAATAAAATCGTAAAATAAGCAAAATGTACTTACGATTGCGCCGGTGACAGCGGTGCTGGGCTTGATTCACCACTACTTGGGGAGTCTGATGTCGAACTCGATTTCGTCGGCGGAATTGCTGATGACGGCAGACCGTAAACTTCCGGTGCAGTGAGAGCTGTCGGCGGTGCCATCGTCACGCCATTTATAGTTATTCCACCTACAGATCCTGTTGTGCATCCTGCAACACTGCAGCCACTTGTCGGCGTCCCGTTGACACCACCAGGTGACAGGCTGTTTACAGCTACACCATTGCCGGCGATACCACAAGTCGCCGGCAAACCTGTCAAAGCGTAACCACTAAAGGCAGCTTGCAAACCGTTCAGAGAAAGTCCATTCAGTCCGTTAAGACCACTGAGTCCATTCTGGAGGCAGTTCAGACTGGTCGCTGGTATTCCACCAAACGTAAATGGATTTATCTGTCCTGCCGGCAAGCCGTTCAGGGCCGGAGATATAGTCGTCGGTGACGGCGCCGTCGTAGTAACTCCGTTGTGTGGAACTAAGGTCAACATATCGTTAACAATGTGCATAATATTTACTTAAATATGACAAAAAGATCCACTTATCCGGTACGTTACAAGTGTTATTTAATTTCAAGACAAAAACTCTTTAAAATCACAACCTTTTATATGCACTTAATATCGCTGATCTGACTTTTTCTAAAAATCTGTTTCTCTTGCAGTGACCTTGCCCGGCATTCCGAAGTGACTTCGTCCTTTAATGTCCTATATGTTTGTCAATAAACTCTTAGTCTACAATTTAATAAAATTCTCAAAATGTTGTATTGAAAAGATAACTCAGAGTATCATCAATATACTGAAAATCTTCGTTGACCTAGGTGTGTAAACAAAAGTAGATTAATGCATTTAACGAATACCTAGGATATGAAAGCTCGCACTGGAGATGATAAAAGCGTTCATTCACCAGTGTCCAAAATGAGGATCCTCTAAAATTTGACCATAACAACCAAAATTAACTTTTCGCCAGTTTTACATTAAGCTATGCGTGTTTATGTCCCGTTAACTATTATCTTTGGAAAGTCTTAAACTTAAAATTGCATCAAAGTTGTATAAAGTTACTTAACTCTGTTGTATCCGTCTTCTTAACAGCCTGTAGCAATTTTCACAAGTTTAAATTGACTTTCACTTTGTAATAATTACTTTTAGCTGTCAAAATTAGACGTCCCTTTTAGCACTTATTTGACAATGTTGCCAAAAACATCTAACAAATATTATTTCTTTACAGTTTCTTATCCAGGCTCTTAACCAAGATACATTGTCAAATTATACTGCTTTCACTACTTATATATATAGCAGCATACTTTTATTACATCGTCTGCCGGTTTCGCACCGGCGCACACGTGAAAGAATATTGTTCCAGTTTTATAAATTGCGACAATCAAGCAGACTGTTCGTTCGCTGCGGCTTTTTACGCCTTGGGGCGTTACGTTGGCCGCAAGCGTTGCATTTGATGCGTTATAATTATCTATAAGGAAATCAACGTGAATGATTGACCCTGGTTACTTCGACAATTTTTATCAGGTCATTGTCCTGCACAATTTTATGCATAACTGACAATCAAAAGTATTTAATGTCTATTTTTGTACTGTAAAAGTAGAGTCATTTATATTCAGATAATCGTACCGTGACAGCCTCAGTATACTGTCACTATTCTATCAGCATCGATAAATCGATTGTAAAAGGCATACTTTTTAAAGTTCGCAGTTTTGGCTCTAGTGGTATGGTAAAGATGTAGGATCGAGGTCCTGCATGAAACATTGTATATGATTTGAGTGATTTTTCAACAAAAAATCGATTAACAATCAATCAAGACTATTTTCTGCTAAAAGTGGGATCCGAACCTGTGACTTCCTCTTGGCATGTCCAACACTATCATCCACTAAGTTTATGTGTACTTGTAAGCTTTATAAAAACGACCCAGTAGTAATATTATTACAAATATAATTGCAACCTTTGTCCAAACAAGATTTCAAGGCTAAATACAAGTACGTTCAGTATCTGTTCTAGTAACCTAGTGCTAAATACAGGACTGCCAAATTTTATTGTCATAGAAATAAGATACTGCTGATAATTTTGAAATTTGGAAACTCATTTTACGTATTTTATGAATGGAAAGGATGTGTGATTATGTCTAAAATACAAAATAAAGGATATCCCGTACATATTACAAAGTATTGTATGTCTTATTATTCATAAATTTCCGTCTTTCGCTGCGATATCATGAATTTCATTAAAAGATAATAAATGGACGGAAGTCGGAGTCGTATATTTTTGACATAATTTGGAAAACCACGAAGCGAGACCGGCTATCGCACTTCCGTAGATGTGGCCGTTAATGTAGGACAAAAATAAACCCATTTTTCTACATCATATAATATACTGCTGACTAAGAACAATTTAGTTAATTCATACCAGTGTCTTCCGCCATCTAGCTATTTTCTCGTGCATGTATAACTTAAGGAAACAGAAATTAATGAATGACAACAAAAAATGGCAATAAGTATATCTAACTCGATCATAACAAATATTTGCGTGTTTATATACTAAAAATAACTAGTGTTAACCATAAACAAATTTATTAGGTAGGCAGTATACACTGTATGAGTGTGATTTAAAATTGCTTTGAGGAAAAATTGTGCCGGGGATGAAGTCTTCCGGTTTAATGTGTGTGTGTGTGTTTTTTTTATATATTCCAAAGAATTCCACTTGAAGCTTACAAAACTCTATTAAAGTGATAATACTGAAAAAATACTAAAACTTGATAAAACTAAATGATTACAAACGGGAAAGAGATACGAAAACATTTAGGTTTAATATGCAAGAAATCTAATAGCGACTGAATACCGTACAGACGTACTGATGGATGGAAGAAGTATCAAAGATCACAGCAAAATTTGATTTGACTTAACTTATCAAGCTATCACAGTTGATGCTGCTCTTGTTATTGAAACAATTGTTGTCTTTTACTACTGTTTTATAATTACTTCTTTGATTGTTGTCACAATTCGTAAGGTCTTTTTCACTTCTGCTGCTTTGACAAATATTGTTACTACCTTTTAAGCCATGCTCAGGTGAGTTTTTGTGATCGCTCAATGTTCGGCGTCCGTCTGTCGTCTGTCGTCTGTTTGTCAACATTTAGCTTGTGTATGCGATACAGGCTGTATTTTTCAACTGATCTTCACGAAATTTTGTCAGAATGATTATCTTGACGAAATCTAAACCAAGTTTGAAAATGGGTCATCTGGGATCAAAAACTAGGTCACTAGGTCAAATCAAAGAAAAACATTGTGTATGCGATAGAGGCTGTATTTTTCAATTTATCTTCATGAATTTTGGTCAGAATGATAACCTTGATTAAATTTAGGCCAAGTTTGAAAATGGGTTATCTGGGTTCAAAAACTAGGTCACTAGGTCAAATCAAAGAAAACCCTTGTGTATGCAATAGAGGTTGTATTTTTCAATTGACTTCGTGAATTTTGGTCAGAATGATTATCTTAATGAAATCTAAGTCAAATTTGAAAATGAGTCATCTGAGATCAAAAACTAGGTCACGAGGTCAAATAAAAGAAAAAACATTATGTATGCGATAGAAGCTGTATTTTTCAACTGATCTTCATGAAATTTGGTCAGAATGATTGCCTTGATGAATTCTAGCCAGAATTTGAAAATGGATTATCTTGGGTCAAACACTTGGTCACTAGGTCAAATCAAAGAAAACCTTGTGTATGCGATAGAGGCTGTATTTTTCAATTGATCTTCATGAAATTTGGTCAGAATAATTGCCTTGATGAAATCTAGGTCAAGTTCGAATATGGATCATCTGGAATCAAAAACTAGGTCACTAGGTCAAATCAAAGAAAAACATTGTGTATTCGATAGAGGCTGTATTTTTCAATTGATCTTTGTGAAATGTAATCAGAATGATTGGCTTGATGAAATCTAGGTCGAGTTTGAATATGGGTCATCTGGGGGTCAAAAAGTAGGTCACTAGGTCAAATAAAAGAAAAACCTTGTGTATGCGATAGAAGCTGTATTTTTCAATTGATCTTCATGAAATTTAGTCAGAATGATTGACTTGATGAAATCTAGGTCGAGTTCGAATATGGGTCATCTGGGGTCAAAAACTAGGTCACTAGGTCATATCAAAGAAAATACTTGTTTTAACTCGAGATCACAATTTTGGTCCAGTCCTAATGAAAATTGGCCAGAATATTTGTTTCCATGAAATCACTAGGTCAAACAAGTTTGCAAATTACACTGTTATGTTGTATTTCTCAGGTGAGCGGCCTAGGGCCATCTTGGCCCTCTTGTATGTTATTACTGTTCCTGTTTTGTTTTTTTGTAATTTATTACTTCCCTTGTTTCTACTGAACAGGTGTCTTTCTTGTGCATTTTATTTGTGGTGATTAATGCGTAAATTGGTGTAATATTAATTGTTGTTGCAATTATAATTGCTTCTACAGATGTTATTACATATTCTAAAATGAAAAAAAAAAATGTATATTTTCATTGCAACACAGCAATTTATACATTGCGTTGACATATCATTCGGCATTAATAATTTCTACGTAACAGCTGTCCGATTTCAGTACTTTTATAACTCTTGTTGTATATTTACTAGTTGAGCCGCGCCAAGAGAAAATCAACATAATGGCTTTGCGACCAGCATGGATCCAGACCAGCCTGCGCATCCGCGCAGTCTGGTCAGGATCCATGCTGTTCGCTAACGGTTTCTCTAATTGCAATAGGCTTTGAAAGCGAACGGCATGGATCCTGACCAGACTGCGCGGATGCGCAGGCTGGTCTGGATTCATGCTGGTCGCAAACACACTATGTTGATTTACTCATGGCGCGGCTCATTTCAATTTACAATACTTTTTCGTCGTTTGATGTAATCGTTCTTATTTCACTGTTGTGACAATTGTTTCTGCTTCTAATGTAGTTACGATTATTCTCGTTTCTCATGTTGTTATAACTGTTATAACCACACTTTTGTTATTTCGAAGACGACTGCAAAGCAAACACTTGCAGTGCTACGATGATACGATCACATTTCTTGTAAAGGTAAATGTTTCTTGTGTAGCAAGGGAAGCACCTGGAATGGATGGAACGATTTATTTCCTGTCGAGGACACGACATGCATCATATTTACCTCCCTTGTATCCAGTCTGCCGCTGCTGGTTGAATAAGTATCACCCAGCTCTGAACAATAGTAGGGATATCGGCTGCAACCAGGAGTCGAAACTTGATCGCAGGGGTTGCAGTCCAACATGCTAACCACTGTGCCACTGGCTTCCTCGAGAGTAGTAGCTCATTGACTAGACCCTAAAATCACATTCCTTTTGTATATAATTGTAGTTTTCCGGTAGAGTTAAAACATAAAATTTTATTATAATATTACAGGGAATTTTGAAGAATTTGATCTAAAACTTACCTCCATTTAGTATGTAATACACTTGAAATTTCAGTTGATGTGCAGCTAAAGCAGCCCATGAAATATTATGCTTTACTACCTGTACAGCGTCTCTGCTGAGATCAAATAAACATTGATCATTTTTTTTTTATTTTAAATTCATATATTATTTCTGTTGAAAATTTGAATTGCAATGAAAAGAAATGCATTAGCATATTAAACGTCTGAAGACTGCTGCATCCTAAAGGGGTCTTCCCTTTCCTAACTAGCCCGAATATGACGATAATCAGGCACTTAGCTGGGATACACTTGCGTGTAACATACGAAGGCCAGAAATATACAATCAAATTTGCTTCATTATATATTCTGTGGGGTTTTCTGTTTTGTGGGTGACTGTCTTATAAAGTCTTTAATTCTGCCAGAATCATATAGTATAATATCAACTTGACAGTGCATGTGTATGGAACGCCGTGGCTGTCTTATATGGACATTTTCATGTTATTCATTCGTGTTAAGAATATATAAGTGCATTCGCTCATTATACTTTTTAGTATTCTCGTTACTACTGTTGTCATAACTCTCTTCGTTCTTATACTGCTATAGCTATTCTCGTTGTTATTGTTGCTATAATTCTTGTAGTTCTAATACTGTTGTGAATATTACTGTTTCTTTTGTTTCTAAAGTTTACTTTTATTATCATGATAATAATGAGCCGCGCCATGAGAAAACCTACATAGTGGGTTTGCGACCAGCATGGATCCAGACCAGCCTGCGCCTCCGCGCATTCTGGCCAGGATCCATGCTGTTCGCTTTCAAAGCCTATTGGAATTTGAGAAACTGTTAGCGAACAGCATGGATCCTGACCAGACTGCGCGGATGCGCAGGCTGGTCTGGATCCATGCTGGTCGCAAACCCACTATGTTGGTTTTCTCATGGCACGGCTCATATCTTTTTTTCGGTTATTGTTTAAATAGTTTTGTATATGCGTTATGACTGTTTCATTATTTCTACAACTGTAAGTTTAAACAGCATAAATCAAATTCATTGATATACAAATTATACATATAGGAATAAAATTAAATATAACTAACGATGTTACAAAATGGTATAAATCTAAAAACTTATACATTTTTTCTTTTCTTTTTTTTGTTTGTTTGTTTGTTTGTTTGTTGTTGTTACTGTTGTTGTTGTTGTCTCTACTTTTGTCTTCGTGTTTCTGCTGATTATAATCTATTACAAATCAAAGTTAAATAGCTATGCTAACAGGAGAAGAGTTTGTATTTTCACTCATGATGTAGCTGGGTTAGATACCCCTGTTATCTATTCATTTACGTCATCAAAGTAGCGAAGACAGTGAAACTGTACCAATTCACCCGAAAGCAAAGAGTTTTAAATAGTTCACCAGGTTATTAGTATGAATGTTTTTTGGGGGGTTTATTTTTATTCTACCCAAATGTAGATAAAAAAAGACTAGTGTGGCTAGTACCCGCAAATCCCCGCGTTTGCATGACCTACAGTTGTGAACAAACCTTTCTCCAGAATGAATATTGTAGCGGCTGCAATTTTTAAGTTCCAGTACTATTTAAAGTAATAGCTAGGAAAGCATATGCCCGTCCAGTCTTGGTGCCTATATGGGTGCCCCCCCCCCCCCCCCCCCTTCAAAAAAAGTTAAAAACCACTGCTTTAATCCTAAAACGAAAAAAAAAATGTTTTCCTATATATACTCTTATATGGAACTTTTCCATACAAGAGTATATATAGGGAAAAACATTTTTTTTTCCATTTTCTTTTTCATTTTAGGATTAAAACAGTGTTTTTGATTTTTATTTATTTATTTAATTTTTTTTTTGGAGTGGGCAGCACCCATATGGGCACCAAGACTGGACGGGCACCAGTGGTCAAAATAGCATTTCTTTATAAAAATTCAGCATGATGCATACTACACGGACTGGGCCGATTTCGCGTTACTAATTTTTCGCGAAGAGATACATTCATGTGGTTATAAATTCGCGCTTCGCAGTCGGTTAATGGCTTTTTAAGATAATGCTGCTTAAATGTTTCAAGTTCGCGGGTCACTAAGTCCGCGAATATTAGCGTAAAATAAAACAATTGAGTAAATAACCTAACAAAAATTATCCTATCTGTTACTTATGGAGAAGTTGTGACCCTCGTTTTTTTTAAAACATGAAGTAAAAAGTCGGTTCTAGACCTATATCTGTGTTAAAAAAAAAAATCCAAAAAAATACCTTCCTAATTTTACAAGAGAGCAGAAACAAAGGTCAGTAAACTGCAGATGATAAACGGGACCATAGCTTCTGTTTGTTCTTTGATTAAGGTGACCTTATCCACACATGTCCCGGTCATTGGAGATGGTCATGTTATTATAATATGATATCTATACAAACATGATATTCAAATAGTTGCCGTTTTCATACGAAAGTATATCATTTTGACAAGACAGTGATAAAAAGTGACCACTTTGATCAAATATGACTTATAGCTCTTTCCTAAACCAGCACACAGGTGATCATATCTAGGGTCAAGCACTAAATTCTGGGTTAAACATATCAGCTATGTATGTATTTGCCGAGGTATAATTGCAAAATACACGTACATGTTATCAAATTTATTACAAAATGCGTTAGTTACAAAATGAAGTCTAACTCTTATCATGCTGGACCCGATTGATTTTGCCTTTGCGACCGGTGTTGATCATGATCAGCCTGCATATCCGTGCAGTCTGATCAAGATGTGCACTGTTCGCCATTCAGTCAGTATCTTTTTGGTAAGCACCCTTTTAAGATGAACAAGTTCATTATAGAAATTTAGCTGGGTAAGGGCTAAGACAGAATGTGTTGGTTTTTTTTAGAAATGCACATAGCATTAAATGAAGGTGGACAGTGCAAACGTCTCTCTGAAAGAGGTCTAGGACATGTAGATTATTACTTAACTTGATTGTGCATTATGCATCCAAAGGACCTTTTGTTACATTTTGTTATATCTAAATGCATACGGACAAGTCATTAGATAACATAACCCGCTTTTCTGAAAAGCTGTTAAAATCTCTTGTGTAACAAGAAAGTTATAAAGATATGGAAGTTAGAGAGACAGTAAGGCATACAATCAATAACTATAAACAACTTTCTAGAAGTCAAGGGTGAAACGATGTATTTAAATATGTACTTGAAAATGGGTTATATGGAGAGACGTACTTTAAGCACAACCAATGCACTTTAAATTAAAAGACACGGGGCTAACAAAAGTTGATGGAAGCGCACGCTGTATCTCAGCTCTTCACCACGCTCACTTAACTCCCTCGTACTGTGCTTTAAAGACTCTTCGTCCAATCTCAACATTTATTGGAAAAGTTATGTATTCCACACACGCTTCTTGCACTGTTTGAGTATCTCTGCCATCTTGTTCAAAGAAAGCTTGTAGCAACGAAATCATTAAGTGACATTCCTTCTTCTGTGACCAGATGACAATTACCTGATCGCAGTTCAAACAATGCTTCTTTCTAAGGTTAAATAACGTTTCCACTTGATCGGCTACAAAAAATAAAGACTAGGTCTTTGAATTCTTTGTCACTTTTCTGCTTTCTGGACAAACTAAGTCACCTTTTGCTTCTTCGGAATCTAGCTTTAGACATTTTACGTCCGGAGATGTCAGCAGATCTACGTTAGGCATGCTGTAACTGTTCATGCTTGAAGCCAAAGGCTAATAGAGGACATGATGTGGTGTGTGCGAATGTTCCTATTATGTAAAAGACTTGCCGCCACCAGGAATTGTCGCGTTTACCCTGTCTGTGCATATTGGCTGGCTAATGAATACATGTATAAGAATGATACGTGTAAGAACTGGAAATCGAAGGGCTTCAAAGCGTATGAAATCTGCCCATGCTCGTTTTAAATTTGGGTACTAATTGTGTCTGCCTAATCTACCATTCGGTCATCTCCTCCCTTAGTAAGCTCATGGTTGCTCACCTGTTCGTCATGAAACTGGGTTACAGTGCAATGAAAACAGAACATGTATTTCTGAAATTCATGAAACATTGTACGGCCACATCTACGATTGCTAGCTCCGACTCTCATATGATATCAGACGTCAGTCTACCGATAGGTGCCAGTCTTGTCAGAACTTTTAACTGTGTTCATTTCTTTAGAACTTTGAAGTAATGTTACGGAATATCCAAGTTTACAAGTTTAACACTGCAAAATCAACAAACAAAGAGCAAGTTATAAAAGTGATTCCGTTATATAATTAGTATCATCCTTGTAATTCATCATCTCCATTCATAGAGGCTCTACACTATGCCTGTCATGCCTGTTCGTTTACGTTTTTCCTGATTTGAGCCGCGCCATGAGAAAACCAACATAGTACGTTTGCGACCAGCATGGATCCAGACCAGCCTGCGCATCCGCGCAGTCTGGTCAGGATCCATGCTGTTCGTTAACGGTTTCTCTAACTGCAATAGTCTTTGTAGCCTTTGAAAGCGAACAGCATGGATCCTGACCAGACTGTGCGGATGCGCAGGCTGGTCTGGATCCGTGCGCGTCGCAAACGCCCTATGTTGGTTTTCTCATGGCGCGGCTCATTTATATATCTCATCCTTCTGACCACCAGCACACGGAACATCACCCACAGTATATTTGCATTTACACACACTGTTCATTCTTCCCATTCGTGAGTTCTCAGACATTGTAAGTTCCATAAAAATAATTCTCAGACATTGTAAGTTCCATAAAAATAGTTCTTAGACATTGTAAGTTCCATAAAAATAGTTCTCAGACATTGTAAGTTCCATAAAAATAGTTCTCAGACATTGTAAGTTCCATAAAAATAAATCTCAGACATTGTAAGTTCCATAAAAATAGTTCTCAGACATTGTAAGTTCCATAAAAATAAATCTCAGACATTGTAAGTTCCATAAAAATAATTCTCAGACATTGTAAGTTCCATAAAAATAGTTCTCAGACATTGTAAGTTCCATAAAAATAAATCTCAGACATTGTAAGTTCCATAAAAATAGTTCTTAGACATTGTAAGTTCCATAAAAGTAGTTCTAAGACGTTGTAAGTTCCATACATTTTGTAAAGTGTATTTATTTATATTTTGAAATAGTGTATTACATTTTCTTTCAATTGCTCCTCACTAAATTGTACCTAATGGCATTGTTTACGTATCATTATCTTTTTACCTGTTTAGTTGTGACAATTCGTATGACAATCTGTCACAACATATTTTTTTTCTTTAAATATCTTATCACTAAGTGAAATTGCCCCTACATTTTTCATACAGGATATTTGTTTGTTTGCAGTGTGATTTCGAAATATATGTTCACCGATAAGGGAGACATATTCTTATATAATTCCTTTGCTATGTTTTCTTCAGTCCATTTCGGTTATCGAAAATAGACATAATTTTTATTTTGTTGCTTTTTAAATGTAATTCAACTCTTGTACATGCTTTTAGCTTTTGTCGTTGTCCATAGAAATTTTAAAAAATCCTGTTATACTTCTTCATACTAGTTATACCACTAAGGACCAGTTTGTTCATAATATGTTCTTTTATATAACGGTAATTATTTCTTAGTTATGGTGGCTGTTATGTGCCATTTCGTTATTTCGTTCTGTCGCAGCGACACAACGACAAACGTCGTAATGGCGCCCCGCCGAACCCCCCGCGAAACGTTGCCCTGCCGATTGTCGCCCCGCCGAATGTCGCCCCGCCGAACATTGTCCCGCCCCTTTGTTGAAGAAAATAGCATCATGCTTAAGCATTTCGTTTACATATCCGAAAAAAATTGTAAACTTACCTACCTTTCCATTCGAGTTTTAAAAACAGAATGTATTGAACCGCAAAATAACGGATTCGAGAATTTCAATATTATTCTCCCTAGATATTTTTTTCAAGAATGTTTTCTCCCGCTTTAGAAATTATCGATATTATTTGATCAATATAAAATGTTTTGTATACATGTACTGTTCAAGATTTTTAGGCATAAACCTACGATATGGACATTTTTAGACAGAAAATAACAACATAACCATGACAATCAGTAGAAACCCGCATATAACTCGCGGGAAGAGATATTCAGCTTTGTCAATTTTAGAATTAAACCGTCCTGCAGGATCATTTATGGCATTAAGAAGCACACTCAACATATAAATTGTCAGAAACGTTTTCCTATTAAGTATTTGTCATCACTCCAACTGATTAATGAAGCCACCAATGGAGCTTTTCTAGTATAGAATAAAAGGCAATGACCGAAGCTTCCATAACTATGTTTTGTAGAAAATTGCAACACGCTCCATCATAACTGTAACACATTAGACAAAATAAAAAAAGAAGAAACTGAGAAAAAAAATCAAAACGCTGTACTGTTTGACAGTAAACGGAAATAAACAGTCCAACAATTCGTAAGATATAAAATAAAGCGCCATGTTATTGTTCCATCAGTAACAGACTGATATTAGCATTATCATCCACAACAACAACAACAGTTACAGCAACACATTTTAAACACAAAAAAAAATCATTAATTATATTGTGGTTCATTTCCATTTTATAGGTAAAATTTAGAAGTGATGCCAAGTGCATACTTTATAGGGTCTTCAAACCTTTAGCCTGCTGGCGGCAAGTGATTCTGCCTTTGCGACCTGACCATGGTCTGCACTGTTCGCTATTCAGTCAGTAAATTTTCAGTGAACACCCCTTTAAATTATAAATGATATTGCTTAAAATGGACGATGGGCCAGTTCATTATAGAAATTTGGCAGGGTAAGGGTTAATAACCGTCTATATAAGTAATACTTCAGTTATAAATCGTTAAGTTTGACAAATGAACACATGTTTATTCTAGTCTGTTATAAAATTGTATGAATAAAACATCAACTTTGATAACAAATGAGCCGCGCCATGTGAAAACCAACATAGTGGGTTTGCGACAAGCATGGATCCAGACCGGCCTGCGCATCCGCGCAATCTGGTCAGGATCCATGCTGTTCGCTTTTAATGCCTACTGCAATTAGAGAAACCGTTAGCGAACAGCATGGATCCTGACCAGACTGCGCGGATGCGCAAGCTGGTCTGGATCCATGCTGGTCGCAAACCCACTATGTTGATTTTCTCATGGCGCGGCTCATAATATGTTTTACAAAATCATTCATTTTCATCCAGAAGATCTTTAACTTCTTTTACATAAACAAACAATACAAATACAAATATGTCAATTATGTATTTCAAATGAATAAAAAGACAATTTATTTACAATATATCTCAATTCGATATTGATATTAACACTAACCATGAAACCGAAGCGAGGATGGAATAAGTGAGCTATGATGAAGCTGATGATCAAGTTGCAGGATCAAACTCAGAAAATAAATACAAATTTTCTACTTTTAAAACTCATTTTCCGTGTGAACAATGTAAATTCGGCGAAATATCTTGCAAAATAAATTCCATCCTATTTCTAAGAACAATACGTTAAAATGGTAACAGTATAAAATAACCACCAGGGTATCTTTCCTTATTGAAGTACTTCAGTGGTTCAATTTTTTATTTAACCATAAGTTTTGATTTCTTTGTTTTCTGGGGTTTATGTATGATACCAAATTTACAACATAACGTGCAAATTTACATCGCCTTGATATAAATTGCACTTGATTAACTGAGCCGCGCCATGAGAAAACCAATGTAGTGACTTTGCGACCAGCATGGATCCAGACCAGCCTGCGGATCCGCGCAGTCTGGTCAGGATCCATGCTATTCGCTAACCGGGTTTCTCTAATTGCAATTGGCTTTGAAAGCGAACAGTATGGATCTTGACCAGTGACTGCGCGGATGCGCAGGCGCAGGCTGGTCTGGATCCATGCTGGTCGCAAAGCCACTATGTTGGTTTTCTCATGGCGCGGCTCAACTAAATTTTTGTACATGCATAAAACCCTGAAAATCAAGATATTTTTTATTATAAATCATAACATAAATCACATTTAAATCGTAAAAGCCTGGAAGCCTTGCTTTATACGTAAGAAACAAGCTATATTTTAGTGTCAAACGGGCAGCTTTCACACGTATAACACTGAGAAGAATAAATTGTCAACTGCCTATCTGTTTATCATTTTAATTTACGAGAGCAACTAATGACCTTCGTATCGTATTGGACCGGTCAATGACCTTTTCTTGACGCGTTTGTAGACGTCATGCACTGTGGTCATCATGATAAGACACTGACCAATGACCAACTATTATAGTTTACGGGATATTTTGTTTATGTCGTTTATCCAAGCTTAAAACATTGTCATGACGTCACTCCTTTGTTCTCGCTGTACTGTATTTTTAATATTGGACTGCTTTCAATGGGACTTAGTTCAGTATTTTCCACGTCGAGTCCAATGTTATTTTAATATTGGACTGTGTATTTAATATTGGACTGCACGAGGAAAACGATTTATATACAAAATCAATGTCTTCGTGTAGTCCAATATTTATCAATACATGTAGCGTAATTCCATATAGAAATATTGTAATCAAATGAAAGCAGTCCAATAAAATAACACAGTACTGATAATAAAAGGGAAAATTAATATCAAAATTAAATTTTATGTATAGATCTAGATGCAAAATTTTAAAAATAGCATTATACATATATGTATTCTGCATGCGTCAACGTAGTCTTACTCCTTAAACGACGTTTCCCTAGAGCAATAATTTCTTCCAGTTTTAAAAATTGTGCAAGAATTTATTGCTCTCTATTGAAAAAGCAGTTTTATAAGACCAATCATGATACTGTAAAATCATTTAATTTCGTGGGCATGAAATTTCGTGGTTTTGGTCAAAACGGCAATTTTCGTGGGGATATGAATTCGTGGATTTCAACTTTTAAACATAAAATGAGTGAGAACTTTACTTGTTCTTTGGGATTAAATTTCGTGGAATGACCCAACCCGTGACGAAATCCACGAAAATTGGTCCCCAACGAATATTAATGATTTCACAGTAGTTCTTTTAGGCCGTACTGTCAATAGCCTTTATGATTTTGTTAAGTTTAAATGAAATGTCATCAATACTTTTCAAGTAATGCTCCAGAAAAAGCCTTATTTTGTTTTGTCGAAATATCTTTTAACTTTGTACTCGTATATTCTATTTCATTCTATGCTATTTTATGAAATACTGAGATTTTAGTGAAAATAAATTTAATAGATTCAAAGTGAATGATATTAAATATATTTTTCAGTATTTCAGTTGGGACTACATTAAACATCCGTTGTAATAATAACAACATAAATACGAGCAGCTTTGAGTGCATCAATAAAAATCATACTGAAAGCAAGTTTTCCTTAGTTTTCTGCATCCGCCTCGCCACTATGCGTCTAAAGGAACGAAAATAATATGATTTGGACTTACCAGTAGCTGTATCCGATAATATATTAAAATGTCTGTTCTGTAAGTCTTCTTGCACTAAATTTGAAGATTTTCGGGCAAGTTCATGTACAACCCAACAAAACTGTCATTGAACTAATAAATCACAACAGTATATTGTCAGGCGTGTAAACAAACAACCCATTTTCTCATTCAGTGCACATGCAGCATTCATTTTCTCCAGCTGTCCGATTTCAACTATACTTTCAGTGAAACATTATCTGATTATCATAATCCGCCATACCCTTGTAATTTTTAACACAAAGAAAGTTTCCTTGTACACATTTAAATAAAAAAACATAATCACTTTATCCTAGCCATGAATTAAAATAAATCCTTTCTAAAATGTCACAAAATTTATCTCCTCCCGCCGCCACTCATGAGAATACTACTGCTTATTCCGTACATCAGTGTACATGTGTAAACACAATTAATAGCATCACGAGAATCCCGGGCTAACGAAAGTCCAATATCACGAAGGCGAGAAACCCGAGAAAAACGCAATCGTGCATTATGAGAAAAACGTGCGTAAAATTGTCATGAGGATCTACAGGGTATTTCATAATCATATAGCAACTTTTATTAAATGCATTAATGTGAATAAAAACCGAATTAATTCAAGAATATTTTACGTCAATGGTTTATACGTAATTTTTTATAGGTTATGTCATAAAAACAATGTTTTAAGTAAGATATAAGCCTCAAACGATCCAATATGTAAAATACTGGACGGTCCTCAGCGCTAACGCGCTTCGGACAGTCCAGTATTTTACATATTGGATCGTTTTCGTCTTATATCCTATACATATAATTATCATTTATCAGTTGTTTGAGATTCTATAGATGCTAGGTTAATCTACTTCATAGCTATCTTTATTATATTTGCCTCCATTATAGGCTGCATGAACTACACTTAAGCCGGCTTTTCTTTATTTCATATAAAATCCACTTACTTTATGCACCTGTCAATATTTTGCCCGCCCAGGGGGGCGGAGGGCCGACCCAGGGGAATTTGACATTTCAAAAATTTTGTTGTCTAAATCCCAACCCTAGGGACAACCTTTTTTGTCTAAATCCCACCCTAGAGCCTGGTTGGTATATCAAATGTTTGTCAAATTCCCGCCTGTCGGGAATGGTCTTCTGTCTAAAGTCCCGTGTATGCCCGCCGCTCCCCCGGGCGGGCAAAATATTGACAGGTGCATTATAACGGGTTTTCGGCATTTTCTAGCACATCAGATTTTCAGAGACTTATATTCCCATGACGAACTATATCGCTACTATAGAAAAACAAAAATAAAAGAGGTGTTAACTTTTATATAAGGAAACTACGGTTAGTTAAATACAACTCACTGAATTTACTACTTTTCGCTTCTTTCAATGTCTCTTTTCGAGACATAAAATTCTTACGCCGCCATTTTTTCTTAGCATGCGATAGGAACATGCCGATTTCGACAGAATGCTACATATACATTCTGAAACGTGGTAGAGTAAAAGAAAAACATGCACGATGCTGTTGAGGAGGGGCACGAGGAAAGGAAAAAGATTAGCACTATTTGTATTTGGACTACTTTTGATGGATCTGCGTAGGCTTACATTTGATTGGGAAGTAATCAGCCTATAAGAAATCTTTTTTGTTTGAATTTTTCCAGAATTAGCATTCATTCTCAAGGCACACCCATTTCACAATGATCTGCTCAGTTTCGTTGCAAAATATTGAGAAGATCTAGAGAAATGAGCATTTATTACAGGTCACCCCCATTCAAAAACAATAATAATAATAAAAAAATATTTTTAAAAGATACGCGAAATTTAGCCATTTGCAAGCAATATCTCAAATATTAGTTATATTAAATGATGCAAAAATAATTTATTTAAACCATTCACTTTGTCTCAGTTTAATGGTCATAGTGTGAACCTTTTTTCGAAATATCACAGGGGTATATTAGTAAACGGTTAACGTAGCCTTGTTGGACTGGCATCAGTAGTTAGACTGGCGGTACTTTAAATTAAATGAGCCGTGCTATAAGAAAACCAACATAGTGGGTTTGCGGCCAGCATGGATCCAGACCAGCCTGCGCATCCGCGCAGTCTGGTCAGGATCCATACTGTTCGCTAACAGTTTCTCCAATTCCAAAAGGCTTTAAAAGCGAACAGCATGGATCCTGACCAGACTGCGCGGATGCGCAGGCTGGTCTGGATCCATGCTGGTCGCAAACCCACTATGTTGGTTTTCACATAGCACGGCTCAATATATCTGCCATTAAATCCTCTCATTAATAGCACTTTCTGAAGAAATAAACAACAATATCTCTTATCTCTAATTGCTGAGATGAGCCTAGAGAGAAAGGGTGTTCTTAGAAAGCATTAGTGTCATTATAAAGAAAGAAATTACTTTATGATCTCAACAGACTTTGTAAGTCTACAGCTGTTTGTAAGTCGCCTAGACTGAAAGGGTATGTTAACCTCGTTATGTTGTAAACTCCTAGATCTGTTTCCTTCAGTCTGTATGATTGATTAGCTTGTATCTCTGTGATTTATACCCTAGCTGCTGATTGGCATGATCCAGCATGATTTTCATATCGCCGGCTCTAAAGCAGTAATTTTTCGATTTTTTTTTTGTCACATAAATAATTCATGCCATATCGTGTCTCTTGCATCAAATAAGGCAGAAAGACGTTCAATCTTGTGCACGGACGTTGTGCCGATCGAGAATATTCATACACTACAATACAATGCAATGCAATGCAATGCAATTCAAATCAATTCAATTCATCAGAAAGGCGTTCAATCTTGATGACGATCGTAGTGTCGATCGATAATTATTTTAATATTTCCATGACATTCCTCATTTTGAAAATACAATACAATTCGATACGATGCGATGCGATGCGATGCGATGCGACGCGACGTGACGCGACCGACACGACACGACACGACACGACACGACACAACACAATACAATACAATACAATACAATACAATAATGTCGATCGACAATTACGACATTCCTCATGTTGAAAACAAGAACAAGGGAAAAGAAATGAATCAATAAATGTGGGGTCGTTTTGTTAGTAAGAAAACTGATATGACGTTAATTTAATTTATTTGTAACAGATGCAAATTACATTTCCGGTTTTGATGTTAAAAGCTATTTTTGCTAACCTACATAAAGCATATAAATAGCACATTTTACTTTTAAATTCATTAATAAATATGAAAGATCTTTTTTACCTGTTTTAGGACACAACACTTAGGTATTATTGTGGTTTGCGGAGGTATGTCAGCTATATTGTCACGCCTTTCCTGCATGTTAACCCTTACCTAGACTTACACAGTCTGTTGAGATTAAACATTTGCCATTTTATTTTTATTTTTTTTTAAATATATATCAACCCTTTTACTGTGGCTTATCTCAACAGACTTATAAAATGCGTTTTCGGCTTACATAACCTCGATGAGGATTCATTAGAGACAGAGGCTAGAGATATTGTAAATTTTATCAGAAAGTGGTATCAGAGAGGATTTTATGGCCAAGTACTATACATTTAATGACTCTAACGACTGATGCCAGTCTAACCCTTACCCTGCTAAATTTCTACAATGAACGTGTCCATCTTTCAATTTGGACACTACCATTAACTATTTAAAGGGGTGTTTACCAAAAATATACTGACTGAATGGCGAACAGTGCAGATCATGATCAGACTGCACGGATGTGCACTGATCGCAAAGGCAGAATCAATCGTGTCCAGCATGACAAGGGTTTATTTGGACCTATGTTCTCTTGTTATGTAATATGAATATTTTTATCATATTTTGTAATTCAGATATATCGTAATGACATTTTATTTTTTAAAACTTATTGCACAAAACCACAGATTGCTTACTTGTATAAAGTATATAAAAGTAGTTTAATCCCATCAAATTTTGACATGTGTGTCACTTCATGCTCTTCCTCGTATCCCGAAATATATAATTTCGTTGATTTTTTCTCCTTAAATTCGTCATTTTCGGCTATATTACAATACTGACTTCCTTTGTTGCTGGATTAATATGAAACTGCCATAATAATCAGAATTAGACTTTCAAATTAGCATTCAAATTTGAATTTCAAAGCTGCAAAATTTAGATAAATTCATTATGGAGTTTAAAATCTTAAATTACTAAATGTATGTGGTAGAGAGAAATTCTAGAGCTGTAGAGAAAACCATTTATTTTGTGCTTCTAAGTGAAATACTGATATTTATCAATTAAATACAATTGATATTTTCTCTGTTTCAATAAGAACTTGACCTAAAGATCATCAAGATTAACATTCTGACCAAGTTTCATGAAGATAAAGTCATAAATGTGGCCTCTAGACTGTTAACAAGCTTTACCTTTGATTTGACCTGGTGACCTAGTTTTTGACTCCACCTAACCCAGATTAGAACTTGACCTTAAAATCATCAAGACTAACATTCTGACCAAGTTTCATTAAGATATGGTCATAAATGTGACCTCTATAGTGTTTTTAATAATCTTTTCCTTTGATTTGACCTGGTGACCTAGTTTCTAATCCCACATAACCCAGATTCAAATTTGACCTAGAAGTAATCAAGATTAACACTTTGATCAAGTTTCATTAAGATATGATTATAAATGTGGCCTCTAGAGTGTTAACTAGCTTTTTATTTTATTTGATCTGGTGACCTAGTTTTTTTACCCAACATGACTCAGATTCATGATTTACCTAAAGATTTTCAAGATTAACATTCTGACCAAGTTTCATGAAGTTACATCTTAAATTTGCCCTCTAGAATGTTAACTAGCTTTTCCTTTGATTTGACCTGGTGACCTGATTTTTAAATCCACATAATCCAGATTTGAACTTGACCTGAAAATCATCAAGATTAACATTCTGACCAAGGTTCATAGTGATATTATCATAAATGTGGCCTCTAGAGTGTTTACCAGCTTTTTCTTTGATTTGACCTGGTGGCCTAGTTTTTGACCCCAGACGACCCAATATCAAACTCGTCCAAGATTTTATTGAGGGTAACATTCTGACCAAGTTTCATTAAAATTGGGCCAAAATTGTGACCTCTGGAGTGTTAACAGTCAAATTGTTGACGACGGACGCATGGCAATCACAAAGGCTCACCTTGACTTCGTGCTCAGGTGAGCTAAAAATCGCAAAGTCCTTGCAAAATTTACTTCACTAAAGATATATACTTACAGGATCATAAAGATATACGTAATCTAAAAAAATCTGGAAATGTCATATAGAACTATTTGACAGTTTTTCTACATGTATATATATATATTATGACGTAATGATGCGATGTACATTACGTTGCGCGGGTAAAATTGATATAATTTGTTTAAAACCATTGAAAATACATGAAATAAAAAGAACATTTGTTTGTTTCAGTGAAAGATCGAAATAAATTTCGCTCATAAACACCATGATTTAAATTTTCACTCGTGGCTGCGCCACTCTTGAAAATATTACATATGGTGTTCACTCGGTGAAATATGTTTCGATCTTACACTGAAACAAAACAAATATCCTCCATTGTCTAACAGATGGCAGTGAAGAAGAACTCGAAAAAAGAAATGTTTTATTGTGCAACAATAACATATTACACACTTATCAGCTCAAACGAAGTGTTTGTAGACTGCGATCTGGCAGCTTTTCGTATCTGCGCACAACATTTCTTTTTCTGGTGTCTTTTACAGCACATGAGCAGGAGACTTTTCACTTCCACCCGAAATTCGGATCCACACATGAAATATAACAAAAAGTTCACAGCATTGTTTGTATACATTAAGATATTCGCAACAGCCCATAGGAGTAACTGAACAACCAATGTATGTCCTTCTGTTTCTTCGGGCCACCAGTAAAATTGTCCAATCGAGTAAACGTTGACAGGTCCGACGCAGACGAAAAACACAGAGTTCAAGGTTAACAACATTGCCGTCATCGGAATAAGTGGTTTCTGCGGGGCATTCCTGGTTACCCTTGTTACATGGTTTATAACACGACGCTGGAATCGTCTGCTGCGTCTCACATTCACTATTATGAGGATGTTGCTCGTCATAAGAATGAGGAAAGGCAAAAAGAAGACGACAACGAAATCGATCCAAGTCCACACAAAGTACATAAAGCGGGAATATGTGTCATTCGCGTTGTCAGGTTCGCACGTGCAAACACTAGTATTTGTTTCTTTGTCGTTTGCTATACGAATCTTCACCCCAAACAGAATATGTCCATTCAAGACCATAAGCACAGTGACTTCTGCCAAAAGGACACAAATGGCTAACTTTCTCGTGCACCCTACTTTGGCCATGTGCGGTTTTCGCACGCTTTTTACCCTCTCCACAGTAATGGCGACCAAAATCCATGATGACAACTGTAACAAGAAATTAACCAGATAGAAATGTATTTTACAGAAACTGTCATTTATGTTCCTGATATCAAAGTCAAAAGTCTCCCTGACCCATTGTCGAACTAAACCAATGTGCAGCACGAATAAGTCGCAAAGAGCTAACGCGGATAAGTATGTTGACGTTGACGTTCTCGTGCGCTGACGCCGATTCAACACGATAAATGACAGAATATTTCCAAATGTTCCAATTAGTAACAGTATTGGCGAACTTATAATCCACAAATATTTAGTTGCGGTCTTTTCATAAAAGTCTGTTGTATTCATTTCAGTTTGCATCGATCACAACACAAATAAAATCACTTATTATCAGAAGTTCTTAAATTCTCGAATAAATCTGCCATTTCTATATTCATCTTTTTACTCCTTGCAGCATTTTTTTTATTGCTTTGCTTCTAAAATTTGTTATTTCTGATAATTGTTTACTCTTATGAAAAGAAATTGAAATCACGAATTATTCCTTTTTTTTGTTTCGATTAAAGATTTATTAAGTATATATCTTGTTTCTGTCATAATTTTTTATTCGTAAAAAGACAATAACAGAAGCATGATTGTTTATCTAACAACTGAGGGCTTCAGATAATTTGGACCTCATGCAGATCCAAGCCACAATCCGTTTCCGAGGCATTATTCTAAATGGCAGTGAAATCTTGCAGCGCCGCCTGTGAAACAGGCGAATTGTGTTATTATTCAAGAAAGCTTAAAATAACATCTTATTATCGATCATTATCAACCTTCAAACCTATCAGTGAGAGAGAGAGAAGTTATTACATGAAAGATTTAAAAGTATAATAGTTTTACACTGCATGGAATTAAAACGTAGCATTAAATTATATGTCGCAGTACAAGAAAAATAAAAAAATTCTTGCTTCCCGTCCCTAGGTACCTATCCATTTTAAGAACGTATGCTAGAATTTGCCCCAGGGCGAAATTTTCCCAGTAACAGAATTTCTTCAAACTTTGAATATTGAAGGGCAATCATCTAAGAAACAAAAATATGCAATAAAAATCATAGGTCACCGGTATTGTAAAAAGAGTTCTCTGCCCTTGAAAACGGCATTTCCCCAAAAAATGACGTTTTCAAGGACAGATAACTCTTTTTCAATACCGGTGACCTATGAGTTTTATTGCATATTTTTGTTTCTTAGATGACTGTCCTTCGATATCCAAAGTTTGAAGAAATTCTATTATTGGGAAAAATTTCGCCCATCTCATATACAGGGAGTTCTAGCGTACACCTTTAAATATGGACAGATGCAGCTTCTCGTACCTTCTCCGCCAGGCTTCGGTAAATATCTGTAATCACCAAGGAGCACCGAATGCAAATTACGGAAATTGATAGTTTCTATATCCTTTAAAGTCGAGAATAACTTGCAGATGATACTCAGGTATACAGTTTCGAAAAACCTCGTATTACATTTTAAATCATCTACCTCTCTTTTAATCCAGCCCGCCCGCTTAGCTCAGTAGGTAAAGCGTTGGTCTACGCGTACGAATCGCGGGGTCGTGAGTTCGATCCTCGGGCGGGGCGTATGTTCTCCGTGACTATTTGTTAAACGACATTGTGTCTGAAATCATTCGTCCTCCACCTCTTATTCATGTGGGGAAGTTGGCAGTTACTTGCGGAGAACAGGTTTGTACTGGTACAGAATCCAGGAATACTGGTTAGATTAACTGCCCGCCGTTATACCACAGTCACACATACGGCGCAAATAGCTACGTCTAGCTACGGATAGAAACGTAGTAACCCGTACCTGAGCCGTACGGATTGGTACGAATTGATATGGATTACTAGATTCTACTTTAAGGTACGTCTCAGGTACGTATCAATACGGATAGATACGGATCACTACGTTTTTATCCGTGGTTAGACGTAGCTTTCCGCGCCGTATGTGTGACTGGGGTATTACATGACTGAAATACTGTTGAAAAACGGCGTTAAACCCAAAACAAACAAACAAATCTCTTTAATTAATCCTTCTTAAAAACAAAAGTATACAAACACTTGTTTATTATGTGTTAAACTATAATAACAATTTACTTACTTACTTACTTACTTACTCACTTACTTACTTTCCAAGTTAATTACACGATTACATGTGTTAAATGATCGCACTTTTCTTTATTACACATAGTTCACTTTAATTAATAGTAAAGACAAATGGACATAGATCAACGTAGAATTAGAAAAACACGGTAACATGACTAAATTATGCGATATGATTGGCTGAAGAGGACTTAGCTAATAGCGCTTTTGGAGATAGCACATTGTGCTATGCAAAATCTTCTACATCCTACGGTATAAATGAATGTTTCAGTATTTTCAAAATGGCACTCAGTAGAGTACTTTAAAGTGATGACATGTTGATTGGTGGTATAAGTTAATACGACAAATTTGGACATAAAAGTCAACCGGAAACTTTTTGTGGTTCATTTGAATCGACAACCTTTGCTAGATATCTAGAATCCACTTTACGCTTTTTCATATAAAAACGGTGCACGGTACTTTTCTTACAATAATAAACAACACACGTGACTGCGTGTAACTTCAAAAAGCTTTACATACACACAGCATAAACATGAGAATGAAAATAGAGAGAGAGAGCATGTAGACTGTCCCTATAAATAGGGAAATACGTTCCGTTATAGCCTAGGACAGTCTCAGAACGAGGCTCTATTGTTCACTAATTTCGGAACGAAATACATTTGAAGGCAGATACCTTAATGCTGTTCTTGATAATTTGAATGTCTCACTAGATACTATCTAAATGAAATATTCTGATTTCTTTTTCAAGATCTCAAAATACTGAAAATCTGCGTGTCATGTTTTGAATGCAAGTGCACACGCGTGTATTGAAATTTCAGCGTTAAGTATAGATAAGCGGACTACTTTCACAGAGCACACACCCTGTCTGAAGCCAAAGAAAATAATATCAATCCCGTCTTAGACAAACTTCTCCCGTCTGTTTGACTTCTTTTTCATTTCCGATTGAGTTTTTAGAAAACTGAAAAACAGAAATAATGGCTTCTTCACGCGTAACAAAACATCCGGAATTTTAAGATTTTCTAGGATTTCATTTCCAGGACAACTGATAATTTTCCATTTTTGGTGTTTTTTTGTTTAATTATTTATTACTTCGGGCAGAAAATAGCATGGCAATTGCATGACGATTTGGATTCTTGTATACCTAACGTCTAGTTTGATAGATTTTATGACAGATCATTTAGGTTCCCGGAAATAGAGGCCGAACGTAAGTTACCCCGTCTGAGATTTTTTTTCCAGCAATGATAATTAATGTTTAACACTGATGAAACTTTGTCAGTTTGAAATATAATACTGAAATCTTTATATACTTTAGATTCGATGATATTTGCGTATACTTTGTTTAGCGATCTATGATTAGCAGTCTCATTCGCCGCGATGTAAAAAAAAAGTCGCGAAATGTAATACAATTTTAAAATATAATGAATATTTTAAAATATACACGAACAGTTTTAATTCGCGAGTGACTGGCATAATTCGCGAATATTATTTCGCGAAAAGAAAAACGTTGGCAATATTACCCATTCTACAGTAATTATACTCAATTTATGATAAAAATCTGTATATCTTCAAAAATAATTGCTTTTGAAAAAAAAAAATCTAAAAGACTTTCACACTTCATGTTTAGCAACAATTATATTCTACCGACTTTGCATGTTTAGTTAGAACATGAAACTGCTGTACGTGAATGTTGTGTACATGGAAGCCACTTATAACTGGATTCGTTAACAATAATGCTTTTTTTTTTTCGAATCCGCACAGCAGTTACGAGTGGTTCCTTCGAATCATTTATATATTTTCATATAATTTGATTTTGTTTCGTTTTCAAGAAAAAAAAAAAAAAAAAAAAAAAAAACACTTCAAAGTCTGCACCAATAAAATTCACTCATTTCATAACTATAATCTGTCTAGTTTTAATGCTTTAGAAAAATGTCACGACTGTATAGAAATGGTATATTAAATGAAAGTGAGTATTTCACTTTAAAATTTGTATTTTACTTATTCTTGCATCATTCACGAGGGGATGGATATGCTACAATGTCTAAGCCTTTGCTGCTTCAATTTTGTGTGCTTCTTTTTATTTAATTACACCCCAATGTTCGAATTAGTCACGAGGTAAGGGTAAATCCAAAACGTGAAAAATAATCACGAATCAAAACGAGAACAGACATGCAGCCGAGTTTAAGTCAAATACTCTTTGAGATGTATGTGACACAAATTTATACGTCTATTATTCATGTTTTTGACTAAGTCAAGGGCAACAACTCTGGTCTCATTGATTGGAGTCCCAAATTAAACTGAAGGTGCGCAACTTCACATACTGAATAACAATAGTATGATTCTAGGTCAAATATTTTTTTTATTTTTTTTTTGAGATGCGCATAAGACAAATTCAGACTGACGTATGGACATTTATTAAAAGTGAAAATTCTAGTGCCCCTACAAAATAAGGAAGCACAAACACAATATTTCAGCTAAATATGAATTTTGTTCAGGACTCATCAGCAATGCTTGCGGCATTTCGTGGTCATAAAAGAGAAAGTAAACGAACTTCTAAATAAAATCATATATTCCGAAGAGCATTACAAGAGATCACAGAGTGATCTTGGCGCCCACCAATGTGCCATTTTTGAGTGTTCCAAATTTCAAGACTTATTGACTAGCTCATTTCCGTACAAAACAATGTGCATATGGTCCATGCATGTGGTCCAAATTTGAAAGCTGTAGCTTGAGAAATGTGAATGTAGGTCACTAGATCAATTTCAAGGACAAAGTTCTTTGTACACAAAACTATGCATGTGCATTAAGTTTGAAGGCTGTAGTTTGAGAAATTTGAAAGAAGGACACTAGGTCAATCTTAAGGTCAAAGTTTATTTTGATACACAAAACTATGCAAGTGGTCCAAATTTGAAGGCTGTAGCTTGAGAAATGTGAAAGTAGGTCACTAGGTCAAAATCAAGGTCAAACTTCATTTCAGAACACAAATCTATGCATGTGGTCAAAATTTGAAGCCTGTACCTTCAAAAATGTGAAAGTAGGTCACTAGGTCAATGTCAAGGTCAAAGTTTCTTTCGGTACACAATCCTATGCATGTGGTCTAAATTTGAAGCCTGTAGCTACAGAAATGTGAAGGTAGGTAACTAGGTCAATCTTAAGGTCAAAGTTCATTTCGGTACACAAAACTATGCAAATGGTCCAAATTTGAAGGCTGTAGCTTGAGAAATGTGAAAGTAGGTCACTAGGTCAAATCAAGGTCAAATTTCATTTCGGAACACAGAACTATGTATGTGGTCCAAATTTGAAGCCTGTACCTTCAAAAATGTGAAAGTAGGTCACTAGGTCAATGTAAAGGTCAAAGTTTGTTTCAGTACACAAAACTATGCATGTGGTCCAAATTTGAAGGCTGTAGCTTGAGAAATGTGAAAGTAGGTCACTAGGTCAAAATCAAGGTCAACTCATGTCAAGGTTCATCTTGCCATGCAAAACCATACATGTGGTCCAAATCTGAATGTTGTATGTTATTGACAAGAAGATTTTAAAAGCTTTTCCCTATATAAGTCTATATGAACCATGTTACCCCCAGGGCGGGGCCATGTTTGACCCTAGGGGGATAATTTGAACAAACTTGGTACAGAACCACTAGATGATGCTACATTACAAATGCCAAAGCCCTAGGCTTTGTGGTTTGGACAAGAAGATTTTAAGTTTTTCCCTATATAAGTCTATGTAAACCATGTGACCCCCGGGGCGGGGCCATATTTGACCCTAGGGGGATAATTTGAACAATCTTAGTAGAAGACCACTAGATGATGTCACATACAAAATATCAAAGCCCTAGGCCCTGTGGTTTTGAATAAGAGGTTTTTCAAAGTTTTTCCCTATATAAGTCTATATAAACCATGTGACCCCCGGGGCGGGGCCATATTAGACCCCAGGGAAAGAATTTGAATCAGCTTGGTAGAGGACCACTAGATGATGCTTCATACCAAATATCAAAGCCCTAGGCTCTGTGGTTTTGGACAAGAAGATTTTCAAAGTTTTTCCCTATATAAATCTATGTAAATTATAGAAATAAACAAAGGGCCATAACTCACTAAACAATTGTTGAACCAGACTGATTTTCAGGGGGACACAACTAGGGTATCAATACATCATTCTGACAAAGTTTGGTCAAAATCCCCCCAGTAGTTTCTGAGGAGATGCGATAACGAGAAATTGTTAACAGACGGACGGACGGAAGGACGGACGGACGGACGGAATGACGGACGGACGGACCACGGACGCAGAGTGATTTGAATAGCCCACCATCATGATGATGGTGGGCTAAAAACACGCTTTCATTTCTGTTAAAACTGAAGAAAGATATACAGTAACTTATATTTTCCCTTTACTACAACTTTTTTATCCAAGCTGCTCAAGACTAAAATGTTGGATAAACGTTCAAAATGTGACTGACAGCAACTACTTTAAATCGCAGTTTCCCCCGTTTTTGTGGGCGAAAAAAGTAGGTCACTAGGTCGTGGTGGGTCTTTAAGGATCTATTGTCTATCAGAAATGAACCTCAATATTCTACTTTCACTTTCAGTATTATTCGTACATAGTTTGTAAAATTTCCAAACTTATAGTGTTATATCTCTTCAAAAGCACCTTCTTTATTCACATTTGAGAAAAGTTTGAAAGAATTCAGTACAATAGTCCCCGAAATGTCTGCTTAGTCAGCATTTTTAAGTGAAAAAGGTATATGTTTTTGCCAAAATGTAAGCAAGAGTTATGAAACCTGCCATGTGTGGTCATCTTAAGATGCCATTGGCCAAGTAGTTTCAGAGAAATGAGCTTTCATGCAAACGGGCCACAAGTTTGACAAAATGTAAGCCAGAGTTATGAATCCTGACCCGTGAGATCACCTTATGATGCCCAAGTCTTATAACGAGTTTGAAAGCATTCAATCATGCAGTTTCTGAGAACCTTGCCTGCCTGCAAAACTTGCATAGAATTTCTATTTAAAAAGTTTTTTTTGGACAAAATAACAGCTAAAATAATGTAACTTTTCCTCTGAGGTCATTTAATGATGCAAAAGCCATGAGTGAAGTTTGAAATCATTTGGCCTACATCCCAACATGCAAAACTTAAACCAAAATTTCTAAGTAAAAATGAGCTGTTTGTAAAACACATAATTATACTCCACATGATAATAACCTGTCAGAAGCAAGTATGTATGTAATTTTGTATGGTGTTACCTAGACCTATGACCTCAGAAATAACAATTTTCCTCTACCGACTACATGCACCCATCTTATCAAGACCGACAGCCAAAGAGGTCTTGATTATTTTGAGGGAACCGTTTTAAGTATACAAGTCACTGTGACCTTTGACCTACCAACCCGCACAACAATAGGGGTCATTTACTGACCACTGGCAATCCTCCAATGAAATTGGTAGACTGTATACCAAATGCCCTCAGTTACTGATTGGAAACTGTTTCCAGATGCAAGGTCAATATGACCTTGACTATAATAAATTTACCAATCACAAAACACTTGGGGTCATCTGACCATAGGCAATCATCATATGAAAATAACTTGAACGACTACAAGCCAAAGAATTCTTTTTTATTTAGCTGAATCAATATTCAGTATTGAGGTCACTATGGCATTGACCTTTAAACTGCAAACTCCCAAAATAATTTAATGACCACGGGCAATCATCCTTTGAAGTTCGACAACTGTAGGCTTATATGCTCTTTAGTTACCGAGTGGCAACCATTTTCATTCTTAAAGTAACCTTGACCTTTGACCTTACAACAAACAAAATAAAGTTGTTCCTCTTTTGACCACTGGTAATCATCCTATGGGTTTAAAGACTGTAGGCTAAAGAGTCCTTCAGAAATTGAGCGGAAATTAAATACATTCCTTCTTTCTTTGTTTTGGGCTTAAAGCCGTTTTTCAACAGTATTTCAGTTCTGTAACGGCGGGCAGTTAACCTAGCCAGTGTTCTTGGATTCTGTACCAGTACAAACCTGTTCTCGGCAAGTAACAGCAAACTTTCCCACATGAATCAAAGGTGGAGGATGAATACTTTTAGACATATAATGTCATTTATCAAATCATCACGGAGAACATACACTCCGTCTGGGGATCAAACTCACGACCCTACGATCAGTAGATCTGCGCTCTCCCTACTGAGCTAAGTGGGCGGACTGGAAACCAATATCAGTCTTTTGGTCACTGTTACCCTGACCTTTGACTTGCTGACACCCGAAATGATAGGGTCATCTACTGACCTCTGGCAGTCATCCCATGAAGTTTAATGACTGTAGATCAGAGCGTTCTGTATGTATTGAGTGGAAACTATTTTTGAACTCAAGGTCAGTGACCTTGACCATTGACCTATCAACCCCCAAAATAACAATGGCCATCTACTGTCCACAGGCAATCATCTGATTACTAAGCATTAATTACTGTGTGGAAAATGTCTTGAGGTCACTGTGACCTTGACTGCTCACTGTCAAGCCCCAAAAACTAAAGGGGTCATCTACAACAGGCTATCTTCCTATTAAGTGAAACTAATTTCAGACAAAGTGTTTAAAAACCAAATGGACTACTGACAGACAGACAAGTAAACTGATAGACGGAGCAACAATGAGCAAAACAATATACATGTACTTTCAAAAAAAGTGGGGGGTGTAAAAAAAGAGGCATAATTTTGACAAAAAAAGGAGTTAGAGTTATGCCTCCTAGTTTTTGAGATACCTGCTTACATGTAAAGCCTTTGCAATGCAGACACCAGTGAAAGAGTGACAAAAAATGCTCAGTTTCATAAAGTCAAAATGAAAATCAGTAAAATGGCTTCTACTTCAATTACCTGACATTTACACAAGGGCATAATGAAGGAGAGATATTTTTGTATTCAATTTGGAGAAACCAATCCTTCAACATTCTTTTTCAATGCAGAAAATGGCCACAAGTGATTACTGGATCATTAGACGATGCATTTTCTCTCAAAGTTACCACTATAAAGGGTCTTCAAGAAAATAAAAGAATTGCAATTATACGTTTCAACGTTTATTTGAAAAAGGAAAATTACCACACGTGGAAGCAATTTACACTGGATTCGTAAAAACTAAATAAGCTATATGTCCAAATGATATCCAAAAACATATTTTTCGATGAAAGAATGTGTCATACACTGAAATTAATTCTGAAATTGTCTGAAAATTCTGAAATTATCTGAAAATTCTGAAAATGTCTAAAACATCTACCACCTCACATACATGATATTATGACTGGATAAGACAAATTGAGAAAAAAATGGTTTGATCATGAAATTGTAAACTATGTAATAAAGTTTGGACAAAATGCTTTTTCATTTTGTTATTAACATTTTTAGTGTTAAATTTAATATCAGTTTTAGCTGAAAAGGTGTATGTGTGTTTTAGGGGGACAATTTATCTGTCAGAAATGTGGTGGGTTTCCTAAGATCTGTTGTATAACCTAGCTCATGCACTAGACATTTGTTACTGGGCTTGGAAGTAAGATATTTCAGAATTATTACATACTCATTTCTATTCCCCGTTAAGTTACACTGGTACCGGAAACGTCAATATTTTTCCATACACTGACGCCTGAATTTCATATCGGGTGCGTGATGTAATTCAGTGTGTGTCGTTGCACTATTTTTTTCTATTTAGTTCAGTATTGTCAATCCTATTCAGGCTATTGAACACATATATGGTATTTACATAATATTCATACGTGTAGATGCGTATGTAATAAAAAGGTTATTATCTTTGCATCGGGAAATATGCACTCGTTCTTCAGCGGAATAATATTGTGCTCCTAAAGTCGCGCAATATTCCCGATACAAAGCTAATAACCTATAAATATAACATCTTTCCTTTTGAGAAGGACAAGGCTTTATATGAAGAAAAAATTATAGATTATAACAAGAGCTGTCTCCATAGGATGACACATGCCCCCGATGGCACTTTGAATGAATAGTTATGGCCGATGTTAGAGTTTAGGACCTTTGACCTACGGAGCTGGGTCTTGCGTGCGACACGTTGTCTTACTGTGTCACACATTCATGCGTAGTTATTTTAAAATCCATGCATGAATGACAATGATATGGACCGGACACGCCCATCAATGCACTATCATGAAAAATGACCTTTAATGTCTAAGAGTGACCTTGACCTTTGAGCAACGGACCTGGGTCTTGCGTGCGACACGTCGTCTTACTGTGGTACACATTCATGCCAAGTTATTTGAAAATCCATCCATCGATGACAAAGATATGGACCGGACACGCCCATCAATGCACTATCCTTTAATGTCTAAGTGTGACCTTGACCTTTGAGCTACGGACCTGGGTCTTGCGCGCGACACGTCGTCTTACTGTGGTACACATTCATGCCAAGTTATTTGAAAATCCATCCATCGATGACAAAGATATGGACCGGACACGCCCATCAATGCACTATCCTTTAACGTCTAAGTGTGACCTTGACCTTTGAGCAACGGACCTGGGTCTTGCGCGCGACACGTCGTCTTACTGTGGTACACATTCATGCCAAGTTATTTGAAAATCCATCCATGGATGACAAAGATATGGACCGGACACGCCCATCAATGCACTATCCTTTAATGTCTAAGTGTGACCTTGACCTTTGAGCTACGGGCCTGGGTCTTGCGCGCGACACGTCGTCTTACTGTGGTACACATTCATGCCAAGTTATTTGAAAATCCATCCATCGATGACAAAGATATGGACCGGACACGAAAAATGCGGACAGACTGACAGACCGACAGACTGACAGACGGTTCAAAAACTATATGCCTCCCTTCGGGGGCATAAAAATACATGTAACATCATAATTATGCCAAAATGCTTTTATAAGCCCTGATGAAAAATCATTGATATATCTAAGTATTAACACATTTTTGTTCTGCTATTATGATATACATGTATAGCTTATGGACCCTTTACGTATACTAGGTACATTACTTCCATCTGTGATTTTCATAACAACAGAAAAATTAAATGAGTAAGTTTTATGCGTAACAGAATTATAGCACATAATATGAGCCGTGCCATGGGAAAACCAACATAGTGGGTTTGTGACCAGCATGGATCCAGACCAGCCTGCACATCTGCGCAGTCTGGTCAGGATCCATGCTGTTCGCTATTAGTTTCTCTAATTCCATTAGGCTTTGAAAGCGAACAGCATGGATCCTGACCAGACTGCGCGGATGCGCAGGCTTGTCTGGATCCATGCTGGTCGCAAACCCACTATGTTGGTTTTCTCATGGCACGGCTCATATATATATTCAGGGCCTCACCAAGCTTTGTCTATGTGTCGCATCAACTAATGCTGAAACCTTAGCATACATGTATAGCAATGAACATTAAGGGCCATAAAGGTCCTTAGTCGCTCACCTGACTTATACCTACTGACTTTGCTTCTGACCAAAAGTGAATTTTTATTATTCAGTTCATGAAAATAAGTTATTTCAAAGCCTTTTCCATTTTTAAAATTGGCAGACCCTAGGAAGTATTACATGGAACAATCTGAACAAAAATGAGAGATGACCATACAAAGATGCTACAAATCATTTTTGGTAAAGATCCAAAATGCAGTTTATAAGAAGTCATTTAATGATTGTTTTCTATTTTTAGCACAGATAATCAAGCAGAACCATTTGAACAAACTTGAAAAAGAAGACCTAAAGATTCTTCTGACTAGGTTTGGTGAGTATTCATCAGGCATTTCATGAGAAGAAGTCATTTAAAGGTCTTTTTACATTTTAGGGCAAGCAGAACCATTTGAATGAACTTGAGAGAGGTCTATGAGCCAGTATGCTACCTACCACGTTTGATGTAATTCTGACATGTAGTTTTAGAGAAAATGATGTTTAAGTAAAAATGCTGATGACGGACCATCCTCTTATACTAATAGCTAACCATGAACTTTTAGTTCAGATAAGCTAAAACGATATGTACAGGTACCTGTATTAAATTTCTATAAAATAATAACAACAATCTGTCTAACAAATTAAAATGTAGTTGTTTGCTACATGTAAATCCACAAGTTTAAGACTTCAAATTTAAGGTTTCGTAAGTACATTGTCCATGTGTATGACTAAACTGTTAGAAAATGGTGATGTTCTGCATTTTGACCCCTCAGACTCCCTAGAAATAAATAATGAATTATACAAAGTCTTGAATATTTAAAATTGCAACCTCTCTTACCATCAAATTAAAAACCCATGTTTTCTCCATGGAAACAAAACTCTAAAACTTTTCAAAAATATTTTTTCCTCAACAGCAAAGTATCAATAAATAAAATCTAAAATAGTCCAGTCCCTGAGGGGGTGTCTGTGTGCACGAGAGGTCCAGAGAAAATTTCTCTAGAAATGATTAACAGAACATCTAAGGTGTAAGAAAATCGAGGGTGATGGTGTCGCATCATGGTGCGGTCCAAGAAAATCACCATCACCTTCGATTTTCTTACACCTTAGATGTTCCGTTTATCATTTCTAGAGAAATTTTCTCTGGACCTCTTGTGCACACAGACACACCCTCAGGGACTGTATTAAAAGAAGTTCTTGCGGAAGCATAGAATGCAATCATGCAAAAAACAACAACAGCAGACTCGGTTTGACAGAGTCTGTTCATTAGAGGTAATGGAAAGTGCAACAATTCATTTCTACTTGATATGGAAACATAAAATACCAACAAAATTTGGTATGCTTTCACATCTAGCAGTAGTTGCATGAACACACTTATAAGAACAGCTGGTACATGTGTTAAAAAAATCTGACTATTGAGTATGATATAAATATATAGCATCAAACAGCAAAAACAACAATATAGGATCACAATTATACAATGTCTTTCGAGGATAAAGAAGAAAAATGTGAAAAAAGTGAGAAAAAAACATGTAATTTTGAAAAAAGACTGTTACCTATCTAAATATAACACCTATTTTAGAGCTCAAAATTATAGACTTAAAGCTCTCAAGTCCGAACAATTTCACCGTAATCAAAATCTGATATAAAGGCTTGACCATAGATCCCAACCCCCACTACTCTGACCTACATTACAAACGATATTCACACTATTTAAAACCACAGATTATTTTAGATAATCAATCTTGTAATTTCTGTCGGAACGCAATCTCTTTTATTGCAGTGAATAGTTTCTTCAAACAATGTTGGAAATCTAGCATTATATGCCTGTAAACAATCAAATTAAAACTTGTCCTACTTCATTAAAAGTTCATTTACCTGTAAACCTGCTAGGGAAAATGCAAGAATATTTTAAAATATACCTTTATTAAGGACTTTATTTAAGACAGCCCAGACTTTCTGTGATGAAACCAAGAACACCTGCACTGCATTAGTATCTACACTGAATCAATGAAATTTTATCTGAGAGAAAAGATTCATAAAGTGTTTAAATTTTTATTTAGTGACACACATTTGTCATGCATTGACTTTACTGAAAATATTCTTCATAACAGTCCATAATTCAGATGTCTAGATTTCATCAACTGGCTTCACATGTTTCTATTTTTAGTATGAAAACAAGCCTGAAAAATAAGCCAGACACAACTACCCCCTTATGGGGAATGGTGATCTGTGGAAACAAAATTCTATTTATATGTTAGAAAGACAGCAGATAATGAAATTCGAACACACAGAGAGTCACCCTGAGGCTCTCAGCTGACTTAAATATGGCAGCAATCCTGAATCACTCATAAATACCATAAAAATATATGATATACTTGTCAATTCACAAAATCCGATTTAATGCATTGTTTTGCAAATGAAAGATATATACAAAATTCACAAAAAGTTCATAAGGAGAAATATATAAGGTGAGATAAAATAACATTATTATGCATCAACTGGGAGAAAAATATCCTAATTTCTGTTTATACTTATAGACAAGAGGACCATGATGGTCCTGAATCGCTCACCTCTTCCCACATGATCCAGTTTTGAGTATGACGTCGTTTTTTCTATTATTTGACATAGTGACCTAGTTTTTGAACTCATGTGACCCAGTTTTGAACTTGACCTAGATATTATCAAGATAAAAATTCTGACCAATTTTCATGAAGATCCATTGAAAAATATGGTCTCTAGAGAGGTCACAAGGTTTTTCTATTATTTGACCTATTGACCTAGATTTTTAAGGCACGTGACCCAGTTTCAAACTTGACCTAGATATCATCAAGGTGAACATTCTGACCAATTTTCATGAAGATCCATTCAAGGGTATGGCCTCTAGAGAGGTCACAAGGTTTTTCTATTTCAAGACCTACTGACCTAGTTTTTGATCGCAGTTGACCCAGTTTCAAACTTGACCTAGATATCATCAAGATAAACATTCAGACCAACTTCCATACAGATCCCATGAAAAATATAGCCTCAAGTACGGCCTCTAGATAGGTCACAAGGTTTTTCTATTTTTAGACCTACTGACCTAGTTTTTGACCGCACATGACCCTGTTTCGATCTTGACCTAGATATCATCAAGATGAACATTCTGACCAACTTTCATGAAGATCCATTGAAAAATATGGCCTTTAGAGAGGTCACAAGGTTTTTCTATTATTTGACCTACTGACCTAGTTTTTGACCGCATGTGACCCACTTTCGATCTTGACCTAGATATCATCAAGATGAACATTCAGACCAACTTTCATACAGATCCCATGGAAAATATGGCCTCTAGAGAGGTCACAAGGTTTTTCTATTATTTGACCTACTGACCTAGTTTTTGAAGGCACGTGACCCACTTTCGAACTTGACTTAGATATCATCAAGGTGAACATTCTGACCAATTTTCATAAAGATTTCATGAAATATATGGCCTCCAGAGAGGTCACAAGGTTTTTCTATTTTTAGACCTACTGACCTAGTTTTTGACAGCACGTGACCCAGTTTCGAACTTGACCTAGATATCATCAAGATGAACATTCAGACCAACTTTCATACAGATCCCATGAAAAATATGGTCTTTAGAGAGGCCACAAGGTTTTTCTATTATTTTATCTACTGACCTAGTTTTTGACGGCACGTGACCCAGTTTCAAACTTGACCTACATATCATCAAGGTGAATGTTCTGACCAATTTTCATGAAGATCTTGTGAAATATATGGCCTCTAGAAAGGTCACAAGGTTTGTCTATTTTTAGACCTACTGACCTAGTATTTGACCGCACGTGACCCAGTTTCGAACTTGACCTAGATATCATCAAGATGAACATTCAGACCAACTTTCATACAGATCCCATGAAAAATATGGCCTTTAGAGAGGTCACAAGGTTTTTCTATTATTTGACCTATTGACCTAGTTTTTGAAGGCACGTGACCCAGTTTCGAACTTGACCTAGATATCATCAAGGTGAACATTCTGACCAACTTTCATAAAGATCCCATGAAAAATGTGACCTCTAGAGTGGTCACAAGCAAAAGTTTACGGACGCACGGACGGACGACGGACACCGCGCGATCACAAAAGCTCACCTTGTCATTTTGTGACAGGTGAGCTAAAAACACATCTACTGTTAAAATACAAAAACAAATACATAAACAGTTCAATACAAGTATTATGTCTTTTTACAGTCCATAATATGACAAGAAATATCAATATAAAGCCAACACAAGAGCACAATCTGTCACATGCACATACATACAATTTTATACAGCTAGATTTTCTCCTTTTTTTCTCTCCCACTATGAACAATATACAGCCGGTTTTCATATTTGATATATACATGTCCTTACTAGAAAGTGCTATGAGTATAACTCTTTGTAATAGAGTGACTAAATGGACATTAAGAAACTGACAAAACAAAATCTTTAAAATGAAATGATATTATCAACTTTAAAGTCTAACTTGTGCCACAGACCACCTGTGAATAGACAACACCTTGCTCAAATGACCACTAGTCTCTTTTCAACTTTAATTTTTTGAAGTGTAGTTAAGTGCTGCTGTGCAAAAACCTAATTAGGGCTTTCGCACCAGCAAGGATACAGATCATTGCACAGCCATACTGTTTGCTAATTCCTACATCCACAGTGTTCATTCATCAACTTCAGCACATCTATGCAACTGATAAGAGGTGCAAACAGATCCGTATCCATACTCGTTGCGAAGCCCTAATGTTGGTTTTCGCACAGCAGTGTTCATTTTAACCTGTGTATAAAAACAACCTTGAATTAAAGACCATTTATACTCTTTTTCCAAGAGTGGGTTTCTATACCGGATAGACTGTGTATAGTATGAAAAAAAGGTATTTGCTGAACACAATGTATATAAACTTTATGAGTTTTACCCAAAACGGCTATTTTGTGAGGTTACAAGTTTTTGGATATAGAACGAATGAGAATTTTATGTGTTAATTGTGATTTAATTACACAGATTGACACTGTCATGAAATCTACGAGAAGTAATCCCTCACGAATATTCATGAATTCACAGTATTACTTGGTATAAATGCTCTTGTAATTTTTTTTGTTTATGTTCAGAACTATACTATAAACATTTATTATCATTACATACTCATACAAAAAGTACATATTTCTTTTAAATCTAATTCTTCTTTTAAATCATTATGTTATTGTTATGCAGTATGTTTATTTTTTCGTTTTCCTAACATACATTGTTAATATACAATATCTGTAAGTGTTTAAAATGTATAACATGTGCAATCTGTGTATACTTAAATGAATCAAAATGTAAAAACATATTTCTTTTAAATCTATTATCTGAGATTCTGAGAGCAGACTTTGTATTACTAGATCTAATTCAATTTAACTTTTATTCAACTTTTAACAAATAAATAAAAACAATTTGTAGATACATGTAAATGTACAGAAGAAATAAATAATTCTATAAAAATAAAAATAATAAGAAACAATGAGATATGCATTTAAAAAAAGGAAAGACAATAAAGAATGGAACAATAACACTTCAGAAAGGATTTACAGTGTTGTTCAAATCTACTGTTTAACCCTTACCATGCTAAATTTCTGTAATGGACTGGTCCATCTTCCAATTTGGGCAGTACCTTTATCATTTGAAGGGGTGTTTACTAAAAATTTACTGACTGAATAGCGAACAGTGCAGACCATGATCAGACTGCACGAATGTGCAGGCTGATCTTGGTCTGCACTGGTCGCAAAGGCAGAATCACTTGCCGCCAGCAGGCTAAGGGTTAAAGTTATTGCCAATAAGTTCTTGTAAAACAGTTTATTTCCTTTGTTTAACCTTTACCCTGCTATATTTCTACAATGGTCTGGTCTGTCATTCAATTTTGGCAATACCACTTATCATTTAAAGGGGTGTTCACTGAAAATTTACTGACTGAATAGCGAACAGTGCAGACAATGATCAGCCTGTACAGTCGCAAAGGCACAACCAATTGCCGCCAGCAGGCTAAAGATTAAATGCAGGAAAAGAACAAAATGTACAAAATGCAACTCTTATTTTAAAAAATTACACTTATTTCAAATCTAATTGTTTACAATCTCTTAAATATTTATAATTCTCTTATATACCTTGTTTACCAATTACTGGGATATACATATTACCGTGAATGGCCTGTTAAATTTTGACACTTAACATGAAAAGTGCTTAACATTTAAAGAATTTAGCTAAGTGACTGGTCGTTATAGTTAATCTTTGCAATTTTTCTCAGCAATTTTCAATGAAGTTGCTTATTTCTGCCATATCTGTTTCATATTTAGTTTGACCCATGTAAAATAGGAATGCTCTCTTTGCCTTAGATCAGTTTAACAACTTATTTAAAGTTGAAATTCATGGTAATAGGTATATGCCGGAAAATGCTAAAATTCTCCACCTTTGTTCTTTAACGACAAAAGTGGAACTTTTACCTGGTGTTTTTACGATTTCTTTGCCAAAAGTCTAAAGCTAAAATATAAATTAATTAACCAGAATAAAATTTATCTTTTCATACAATCATTTTGTTACAGAGTCCACTGAATATAAGACTGGCAGTATTGGTATACCCAGAATATGTTCAATATATAAAGCATTTTGTTCTTAAAAAAGAAAAAGAAAAGAACTTGGACCTTCAACATTTTTTTGTAATGGCATGTTACAGACAAAACATTTCAGCAGATATAATCAACTATGTACATGTAACAATGTCAATTTTTACCATTTGAGCTGCACCATGAGAAAACCAACATAGTGCATTTTCGACCAGCATGGATCCAGACCAGCCTGGGCATCAACGCAGTCTGGTCAAGACCAATGCTGTTCACTAACGGTTTCTCTAAATGAAATAGGCTTTAAAAGCTAACAATTATGGATCAAGACTGCATGGATGCGCAGGCTGGTCTGGATCCATGCTGGTCGCAAAAGCACTATGTTGGTTTTCACTATAGATAGCATTTTGATTAAAATTCCAAGGAAGCCTGGACACTTTCTGATGACAGAATATTGATAAATTCTCTTTCTTTTTCTCTTTTATTTTTAAAGTTTTTAACAAAAATAAAACCTATCACAACTCTGTTAAGCATTCTTAATAAAATGAGTATAAAGGAAGAAAGAAAATGTAAAAAAATAAATCATGAAATTGAAAAATAGTTTTGATTACAATAATAAAGACAGAGAACACATTTCAAAATTAGTTCACTTCCATGTTCTCACACATGCTTCTCCTATACTTGTTTTAAATTATGAGATTCTCGTAAAAAAAAGAAAAACAAATATTTAACTACTTACAGCTACAGTTACAAAATTACCTCAACATTTTATAAATCAGACAACAAACTGTTACTTATTGCCTCACTCAAATATCTGCCACAATGAAACAGACCTTCCTGTAAATAAGCCTTTCTTTGACACAATACAAGTACAAATATTTGGTATCTTTCAACTCCTAGTAATTTCATCACAGCTATTACACTATATTACCAATCTGATAACTTATAAAATTTATCAAAAGTTAACAAAATCAAATATTATCTTTAATTAGAAAATCTGATGTTTTTAAAATATGCAAAAACTAAACTTAAAGAAAATGGCCCCTAACATACCACAAAATCTTTCAGGGTTAAGAGCAAATTAAAGTGGTCAAATGTTCAAGGAATGGGCGCGAAACTATTGAAACAGTATATGAATAAATTAAAGAACAAGATACGACAGTTTTGCCCTCAGCACTCTAACTGCACACAGATAAAGATGCACTTGGAACAGTTTTGCTCTTTCCAACCAATGTATACCTTATCACTGTTGTCTAAATTCATCTACTGCCGTTAAACACAATGTTAATTAAATATCTGAGTATTTCAATCAATCTTACGACACAAGGACAACAGAAATTTAGGGAATGTTATATTTCCTGATTATTATCATTTTTTAATTGTAATGAATAACTGGAATGTAAATTTAAAAATGAGGTCACACTCCTCTCTTTCAGCTAACAATATATATATTTGAACAACATGGCTCAGATCTTTTTAAACTTAATTGTGTAATAGACATATACACCTCATCAAGTCAATTTGATAGAGAAATGCCATTTCTTCATTAGGACAATTTTCAGTAAAAAAAAAAAAAAGCAGTTAAAAGTATTCAATGTAATATTTTAAATCCCATGGATTTCATCAATATGCCTAGGCCTTCTGAGTAAAAAGTTCTGTCCCCTGTTTTAGATAACCATGTTGGTGTCATCACCATCATCTGTATCGGAGAGAAGTGTATGTCTGCCGCGGACGTCGGCTTGACGTCGTCGGCGACCAATGAAGATGATTATACTAACAACAACAACAATCAACAACAATCCACCAAACACCCCACCAATAATCACGGCAGTCACTGAAATCAAGATGATAGGAGTTAATCACATGAAAACGTCTTTCACTTACATTTGCATGAAATTTTCTCACAACTTATTTGTTCATAATAACTACCATTAACCCTTAGCCTGCTAAATTTCTATAATGAACTTGTCCATCTTTCAATTTGGACAGTACCATTAACTGTTAAAAGGGGTGCTTACCCAAAAGATACCGACTGAATAGCGAACAGTGCAGATCTTGATCAGACTGCATGGGTGTACAGACTGATCATGATCTACACTAGTCGCAAAGGCAGAATCAATTGTATCCAGCATGGTATGGGTTAAAACTCCACCCATGCTTGTTTTAGTACTGTAACTCTAATTCTACTGTCATTGTTTAGATTCAATTAAGATTGTACACTTCTAATAGTGTTATTTCCCAACAACTTATTTGAGATTCAGAGTGCAGTATGTACTGTAACGGTGGGTGGATAAGCTGTTTATAGGCAATGATTTTACGTTCACAAAGCTTTATTTTCTGGCTCCATCCCCAAGATATATTAAAATTCACATAGTAAGAACAGAAATCAGCAACACTAAATAATTATGGCCATTCCCCAAATGATCACATTAACATGAAAATTCAAGGACTATTAGTCAAACAATTAAGCAGTTACAAATAACAAACTATACCCCATCTGACAGACAACATGTTCTTCCCTATAAACCTACTTATACCATTTTGACACTTAGCAACATTCCTCCTAAAGGTCTTGCAAAAATTAGCCAATACTTGACTAAGGATAATCTAGAGCCATATCTGGTAAAATTTGTCAACTGAATCTCAGAATTGTGACAGCCATATTTCATTCTTGGTAAATTTTTCGCAAGCTGCTGTATCTCATCAGACAACATTGTCAGCTGCAGGGTAGCTTTACAGCAATTTCCAATTAACCCTATGAAAGACCATTCAAAGCTTCATCTTCCAGAGAATTTATTTATTTTGTTTGGGGTTAACGTCGCACCGACCCAATTATATGTCATATGGCGACTTTCCAGCTTTGATGGTGGAGGAAGACCCCAGGTGCCCCTCCGTGCATTATTTCATCATGGGCGGGCACCTGGGTAGAACCACCGACCTTCTGTAAGTCAGCTGGATGGTCTTCCAGAGAAGGTCAGGAGTCTAAAAGACTGTACTGTCTACCTAACTAGGGTGAGGAGACCGCCCAATAAAGCTTAAAAGATGACACATTCAACTAAAACTATGAACAGGGCAATGGTGAGCTAGGTTATACTGGAAGGAGTTGCTCTGAACTGACGTACAGAATCCTAAAACCCTTCCAGACTGGTGGTGTCAGAAGCTGTAACTGGTAGCTGATTCCACTGGGGTATTGTCCGTGGATAAAGCAGGACTAATCTAGTCATGTTATGAATATAGGACCTAATTTATTTGAAATAAGATTTTCTATAACTTCGTAAAAATACACACTGATAATGAACTAGAAAGTAATAAATACATACTGTTTATTCCCCCTTTCTTGCCTTTGTCAGTGCTGTTCTGTGCTATGGTCACAGATGGAACATTTGTAGGTTTTGCTGTTGAACCAGCTGTAATCAAAACAGTAAACTTCTAAATAAATTGCAACAGAATATAGACAAGTGATAAATGACTCAGAAGTAAACTGATTTATGCTTACATTTTATATATATCAAGGCAGATGTTCTCTGCTTTTACTTTACAGTCTAAGATACCTCAAAGTCTTTGAAATACATCATTCACCCCTCAAATTTCACAGCCAGTTAAACCATACTTCACACCAGAAGTATGCATACACCTCAGCCTAAAAGCTGTATATTTCAGCCAACATAAATATCTGTTCATAAACATAAGTCCTGTATTAACACTTACTAGGAAACAAGGGGACCTGAGTTTAAACCAAAGCTCCTGCAACTAAAATTACTAACACTGGGATAAGAGTCCTGTGTATGGGTGCTTTACCCCAGGCATACTAAGAACCAGGGTAGCTTCTGGAATTGGGAGAGTCTTTTGTATCTTGCACTATCCTCCAACTAATATTATCAAAGGTCTTCAGAGAAGACACCGATATTGGTTACTATTAGCAACTACAAACAAGCTTACACACTTGTAAATAGACCATAAATCCTTTACATGTCAAAGAGTTCCAGTAGTAAGAGGCTGGACTTCAGAACCAGCGACCAAGAGTTCTCTCCCCTATCCCTCCATCTAAACTTACTAATTTTCATGTGACATACATTGTGGTCAACAGTAGCATTCTTTACACCCAGCATAATAAGGAGCAAGTGAATGTGTCTGGAAATGGGCTATCTTTTGTATACTGCATTTTCCTCCACAATCTCAACTGACCCATATTCTACTGGCTATAAATAAACTGTCAATTCTTACAGTTTGTAAAGAGAGATAAATCTGCAATTAATGAAGATGACATTATGCTTCTGTTCTTCCTCTCCCATTTATCAATACATCACTCAATTCCATTCAGTGGGTACAAATAAAAGAGAAGATCAACAGAAAACTATTGAGTGTAGGGGTAACCATTATGGTTCTTTGGATCTGTACTTCCTCCCCTTTAGCCCAATTCTTTAATTTATATGTCTGGTGTACAGCACAAATGCACAAGATTCTTATCAGAAAGACTTAATTTTTAGTGGAGGTTGGGATGGGGGCCAGCTACACCTAATGACCCTTATCAAATCATAATATACTGTATACAATATCTTTATGCATGACCTATCAAATAGTATTTTACTACATCACCTCTCAAACCTTACTTCACAGTTTATCTAATCTTATTTCACAACATATCAAAGTTTACCTCACAGCCTATCAATACATACTTCATGAACAATCTAACCTTATTTTGCTGCATATCAAACCTTACTTCACATCTTATCTAACCTTATTTCTCAGCATATCAAACCTAACTTCACATCTTATCTAACCTTATTTCTCAGCATATCAAACCTTACTTCACAGCCCATTAATCCATAGTTCACAGCCTATTAAACTTTATTTCACAGGATATTAAACCTTAGTTCACAGCCTACTTCACAGCCCATTAAATCTTTGTTCACAGCCTACTTCACAACCCATTAAACCTTAGTTCACAGCCTATAACACTTTACTTCACAGCCCATTAAACCTTAGTTCACAGCCTTTTCAACTTTACTTGGCAGCCTATCAAAACTTACTTCACAGTCCATGAAAGCTTACTTCACAGCCAATAAAATCACACTTCATAACCAGTCAAACCATACTTTACAGACTACCAAAGTTTACTTCACAGCCTTTCTAATCATCTTTCATCTTAAAAATTACAGGTGAAGTTAATACCACGGTATAATTTACATAGTTATTGTAAACAGAAAAACTCACTCTTCTGTGTTGTTTGACTAGCCGGTTTACAAAATCCAGTATTCCCATCAAACATTGTATCTGGCTGACACTGGCAGACACCAGATCTAACAAGTTTGTTCTTGTCAGTTGTTGCTATACACATCTCATACTTCTCACAATTCCCCACTCCTAACTCACAAGACTGGTTGTAGGTCTCTGTAATTAAACAGTAAACAAATAAAAAAAAAATGTTAACTGACAGCTTCAGTTGAAATGGCCATATTTTTTTAAGAATCTGAATAACTGAAACAATCTTGGTAAAGGGTCATCCAAACAAGAGCTGTCTGATGACAGCGCGCTCGACTATTCGAAGAATTGATTGAAGAATGGGGTCAAAATATTTCCACGGATATTCAGACAAAAGAAATAAATAAATTAGACGAACAATGTTCCTGTATCACTTTGATTTCAATAAGTCTTGCACTAAATGGCAATATATGAGCCAATTTCAAAGTCCAAAAAGGGCCATAATTCAGTCAAAATAGTTATGTACTCTTGCCTACAGATGGAAATTATAATGATAAACAAGTGTTCAAAGTTTAAAAGCCATATGTCAAATAGTTTTGACAAAACATGGACTTGTATGAAAACAGAACCAATTTCAAAGTCCAAAAAGGGCCATAATTCTGCCAAAATAGGTGACAGAGTTATGTTCTCTTTCCTACAGATAAAAACTATTATACTTAACAAGTGATAAAAGTTTCAAAGCCATATGTCAAACACTACAAAAAATATGAACTGGTACGAAAAACTTAACCAAGATTTCTAAGTCAAAAGGGGCCATAATTCAGCCAAAATCCTTGATGGAGTTATGTACTCTTGCCTATAACTGGACATGGTGATGGTAAACAGGTGTTGAAAGTTTCAAAGCTTTATCTCAAAAGACTTTGTCAAAATATGAACTGGTACGAAATATTAACCCAGATTTCTAAATCAAAAAGGGCCATAATTCAGCCAAAATCCTTGATGGAGTTATGTGCTCTTGCCTATAACTGGACATGATGATGGTAAACAAGTGTTGAAAGTTTCAAAGCTTTATCTCAAAAGACTTTGTCTAAATATGGACTGGTACGAAAAACTTAACCAAGATTTCTTAGTCGAAAGGGGCCATAATTCAGCCAAAATCCCTGATGGAGTTATCTTCTCTTGCCTATAACTGGCCATGGTGATGGTAAACAAGTGTTGAAAGTTTCAAAGCTTTATCTTAAAAGACTTTGTCAAAATATGAACTGGTACGAAAAACTTAACCATGATTTCTAAGTCAAAAGGGGCCATAATTCAGCCAAAATCCTTGATGGAGTTATGTGCTCTTGCCTATAACTGGCCATGATGATGGTAAACAAGTGTTGAAAGTTTCAAAGCTTTATCTCAAAAGACTTTGTCAAAATGTGGACTGGTACGAAAAACTTAGCCAAGGTGTGACGCCGACGCCGACGCCATGGTGAGTAGGATAGCTCTTCTTATTCTTCAAATAGTCGAGCTAATAAAAACAGGTTTAAAATTATTTCAAAATCGGACTGGCAACTTCTGATATGACAATTTTTAACAAACAAGGAAAAGTGAACACCAACTCTGGCAGCCATGTTTTTTTGTAAAATTTGATCAATCTGGATATTTCTGTACAGCGTCACTCAAGAAATTGAATGTGAAACTATTTTATAAGAGCCAACAGTTCCTGACAAAAAGATTTTGAAACTTCTAGAGAAACTAGCTGCCACGTTTTTCAATAAATGAAATAATCTGAACCATCTTTACAGAGAGTTAACCAAAAAATATTTTATGTGAAATGATTTCAAAATTGGGCCAGAAATTTTTGACAAGGAGATTTGTAGTCTCTACTACATACATACAAGTAAATCGGCCATGTTTTTAACAAACTGGAATAGCTTGTGCAATCTGGATAAAGGGTCAACACTCACAAAAGGACCATTTGTGTGACCTAATTGCAAAATCACCTGGCAGTTTCTAGTAAGAAGGTTCCGGACATTGCATGATGGGAAAAGCCCATCTTGAGCCCATTCCGCTCAGGTCAGCTAAAAATTCTACTTACTAGAATTGACAACAGTTACTGGCTTTGGAGTTGACATTCCTGAAAATAGAGAAAAATATCCAATAAGATTCCTTTTCAGCAGCTATTTTAGGCAATTTGGAAATTCTGTCATTTTATCTGCATTAATTTTGTTGACAAATTATTGTGAAACATTCCAAATCTCTTCATGATATGAAAGCAGCATATACATTTAATCATTTAATTCTAGATACAAATTGAAGAAAATCACAAAAACTCTTTTACAGATAAAATAAATTTAAGAATAAGTTGAAAATTTGTTATGGTACCTTTTGTTGCTTTAGGAGTATGTGGTGTTGTTGCTGTGGTTGGTAAGGGAGTGCAAACTGCTGGTGATTTCATCGGAGCTAAATTTTTCATATCATCTGTACATGGCGGCACATCTATATACATGGGTGGCAACACTTTCCGATTCTCACTGAAGGTTGGCAGTCCTCCCATAGTAGCTCTTACATCTGCATTTATCTGAAGTAAAACTATACATATACAAAACATACAAATGACCCAAGATGACCCCCAGTTGTTCACCAAAAACTAGGGCAACTTCCTATATATATGTATGACTGAAAGATATTTTCATTTAGAATTACATACTTTTTGTAACACTGTTTTTTTTGTTAAATTAATCATTGGCTTTGAAACAGCCCAAACCCTATCATTATATCATAATCATAATATCATAAATTATATACCTTCAGAGGTCAGCTAAAGTTAAAGATTTCAAAAATCGCTACAATCTCAACCAAGGTGCCAAAAGGGCAAGTCAAGCTTAATTTTCCCTTCCCACATGAACTTGACCTGATCAATATTTATAAGTATTTTAATTCCTGATTTATTCATTTATTATTTATTCACATTCTACACCTACTTGGCCTTATTTTAAACGTTTCAAGAACAAAATTTCAAAGCTTAAGAGAAATTTTAGAGAAATATAAACATAGAAACTAGAGCTGCTTTTGAGAAAAACACATGTCTCCCACAACTGCCTCATCATCTGAATAGTAGTATATGCGTCAACCGTGCACCAAGACCTCAACTGCCTAATCATCTGACATGATAAAATCTTGGGGACATGAATGATCCATACAATACTATTCACACGAGTACTACCGTATAACGGGTAATTTTTACCTGCTGCTAATTTTTACTATATTTTTTACAACCAAATCAGAATCATAAATATTGGCCTCGTATAAATTTGCTACATAAAGTCAAATAAGCTGGTGGACCTTGTGATTTTGTACATGTTAAAATCCTATAAAATAAAATCATGTGTTTTTACCGCAAATCCGTAAACTTTTACAGCAGTAAAAAATAACCCGTTATACGGTATATGGGTCCTTTATGTCCCCTAGACCTGAACAATTTTCTGTAATTTAAGGGCCATAATTCCGAAGTGCCTCGGCCAATTTTTAAGTTTAAGTAGTTATCGAACTTGGCCGAGGACTTATTGGTAAACACATTTTGTTCAAGTATGGTGAAGATCGGATGAGAAATATTTGTGACAGACTCACACACACACAGACAGAAGTAAATCAATATTTCTCTCACCACACAGTGGTATGGGAGACATAACAAGACGACCATGATGGTCCTAGACTGCTTACCTGAGCTATGCTGCTTGCATGAATAGTTTTTGTAGATGGTTATGGAAGGTAAATGTCAGCGAAATTATATTGAAATAGTGTCAGTGTTTTCTGTCAAGAACATTTCAAAAGTTTCTACTATATAAATATGGGCAGGTAAGGCCAAAAAAAATTAATGTTCAGTTTCTCAGGCCCAGCCGCATATGATTTTGACCCGCGCTTCTAAATTTTTTATCAAAGAAAAATTGACGAAATCCACGTAAAAAGAACATTCAACAAAAAAATGAGGACAAAAGAACGTAAATAAGAGAGTACGAATAAATCATCAAGAACGGTTACTCTGTTAATCTCGGTTAATAGGCGTTTGGTGTTCTGTTTATTCTATAAGCGAAAAATTATTACATTGATTTATCGTGCCAAAACGAAACTAGGAAATGTCGTCAATTTTAGTTTCCAGGTCCAATCTGGACCCAAAGTGATTGTTCCCTGGACAACTGTTGGCACATATGGTGTGCCTGATACTTTTTAGATGTTTAAAAAAAAATCCAAAGAGAACAATTTGGAAAATTTCCACCATAGTGTTCTTATCAACACAAATTGAACAAGAGCTGTCACTAATGGTGACAAATGCCCCCACAGCACCTTGACCTTTGACCTGGTGACCTTGACCTTTGACCTGGTGACCCCAAAGTCAGTAGGGGTGGTGTACTCAATAAGTACTATCAGCATGTGAAGATTGAAGGTCCTGGGTGAAGTGGTTTGCGAGTAAAGTGCCTTGATGCAAAACGTTAACGTTGGCCCCTGTGACCTTGACCTTTGACCTGGTGACCCCAAAGTCAGTAGGGGTAGTGTACTTAATTAGTACTATCAGCATGTGAAGTCTGAAGGTCCTGGGTGCAGTGGTTCGCTAGTAAAGTGCCTTCATGCAAAAAGTTAACGTTGGCCCCTGTGACCTTTGATCTGGTGACCCCAGTAAGTAGGGGTGGTGTACTAAGTAAGTACTATCAGCATACGAAGTTTGAAGGTCCTGGGTGCAGTGGTTCGCGAGTAAAGTGCCTTCATGCAAAAAGTTAGCGTTGGCCCTTGAGCTTGACCTTTGATCTGGTGACCCCAGTCAGTAGGGGTGGTGTACTCAATAAGTACTATCAGCAAGTGAAGTTTGAAGGTCCTGGGTGCAATGGTTTGCGAGTAAAGTGCCTTCATGCAAAGAGTAAAGTGCCTTCATGAAAAAAGTTAACGTTGTGACGAACTAACGAACGAACAAACGAACGGACGGACAGTTGAAAACTAATATGCCCCCAAAGGGGGGCATAAAAACACCATTAAACATATTATATACAACCTTTCATGGTGCTTTCATTTCAGTTTCTTTTAATGCATAATTTGTTTTAGCTCAATTGTCACGTAGTGACAAGGTGAGCTTTTGTGATCATTTTTGTCTGTCGTCAATTTCGTCTGGCGTCCATGCTTCAACAATTTCTTGTTTAATATATATAGTAACTTTCTCAGAATATACTGAGTGCCAAATGCAACCTTCAGAACAAGTATTGTTCTTCTAAATTATTATTTACATAAGATGCAATGTCTTAAGTGTGTTAAAAATGGATGTACATCACTGGATTCCATATAAAACGGGCAATGTCGTTAATAAAAAAAAAATAAATAAGTAAAAAAAGAATCCACCTGCCTCATTAAATTTTGCAAAATGTGGCCCGAGAAACTAAGCATTTTTTTTTGGCCTAATGTGTATGTGTGTGTTTGGGATGGGGAAATGGAAAAAGAAGTTGGGGGAATGATGTGATATGACAATATCAAACAAGAAGATGTGACAACACATCCTAGCAGCGTTTTTTTTTTTGACAAAACGGATAATTTGTACAATCTTCATAAAATGTAACCCAAGAAACATTTGTGTAAAGTTGTTTTAAAATTGGGCCTGCTGTGAAAACTCCCTCTGGCGGCAAAAGATGGTTTTAAGACAATTCAACATAACTTTACAATCTTGGTAGACAGTCATGCAAGGACAGTATGTGTGAAATTATTTTAAAATCTGGCCAGCTGTTTCATACAAGAAAATTTGTTTGATTTAGTTTTTGAATAATCAAAATAAATTGAACAATCTTAGTAGAGGGTCACACATGGACCAATCTTCTGGGAAATCATTTTAAAATCGGGCCAGCAGTTTCACAAAAGATTTTTAAAGTTTCTACTATATAGTAGGTAAAAGCGACCACACCCTCTGGTGGCCATGTTATGTGTGAAATTATTTAAAAATCTGGCCAGCTGTCTCGGAAAAGATGTCATTTGAAGATTTTTTAACTTTTAGCTCTGGCGGCCCCTATATGAAACAAAGTAGAACCATTTGAACAACTTTGGTAGAGGACCAAAGAAGGTACATCCAGGCCAAGTTTCAACAAAATCCATTTACTGGTTTTGGAGGAAATTTTCTTTAAAGAAATTGTTGATGACAGATAAGCACACACATGCAGTTGAGCTAAAAACAGCTGTTTCGACAAAAACCAAGAAATGCATGCCCATATATTAAATAATTTCATCTTATACAAGAAGTTTGAAATGTTGACAAAAATGTGATAAAATAATCTTCACATATCATGTAATATTACAATGTTAAAAATTATCATCCCACTGTTAGCAAATAAATCAGGTTGAAGTATAAACTTACCCCATATACGACATGTGTAGAATTAACCCGAACCATTTCCACAAGAACTACAATGGTAGTTTTAATGCCAGCTAGAGTTGGACCTGTTTTATTAAAGAAAAAATATTCATATAAAAATATGAGAAATCATTAATGTTCATGGCCCTCTTGTGTTATCGTTTTACTTAATATCTCTTTACTTTAATTTACTCGTAACAATTTTTCTAGAGCGTAACTCAAGGTGGGCCGGTGGTCTAGTGGTAACACGCTTGACTGTCAATCCAGAAGTCCGGGGTTCGAATCCCGGTCCAGACACTGGGAATTTCTGAGATTCTGTCTCCCACCTAACTTAGAGGCCTGTACTGGTTCTTCCATGGAAAGACGGCTTCGTGTGTATCGGTGCTATACACCGGGCATGTTAAAGAACCAGTCTATTCGCAAAGAGCTAGGCTAAGTTAGCCGGACAAGTCTGTATCTAAAAAGGATTTCTCTCTATCTGTTCTGGGGGCTTTATCTCACTCTGTCCCTCTGGTCAGATTGCTCTGTGTCTGTACTAGTAGAGGATGAATTTTGCGCTCTGTGTGGCTGCATTTGCTATATGTAAAGCGCCTTTGAATGTGTTTATCATGAAAAGGGCACTACATAAATCTGGTACAATAATAATAATACAACTCCGAAACTTTTACAGGGATTTTGTTAGAATTTCAAGCAATGTTAAATGACACTGAGAGGAAGTACAATGTAGCAGAACACTTCCTGTCAGAAAATGCTGGCACAGTCAGGTGAGCTGTCTAGGGTTAAAACTCAATGTCCTCCACGATTGTGTGAAGTTTTAACGAAATCCCACCAACAATTTCAGAGTTAAGCTATGGACATAGTGTTCTAAAAGGATATAAGATGTATCACTAGACTCTGATAATGTAAAGTAAAATGTTATAATAATGACCAGTGACCTCAACAATGACCTCATATCAACCTTCACCTTGAACCTAGTGAACTGGGTTGTGCAGTCTGTGTGTCCTCCTGAGGGCAAAAACTGATGCTAGTTTTATGAAAAACCTTCCAGCAGTTAAGAAGATATAGAGGGGATACAAATTAAACTATATGATCTTTAACTTCTAAGCATGATCTTGACCTTGAACTTAATGACCTGGGTTGTGCACCCTGCATTTCATCTCTCAAATTGAACTGGATGTCAAGAAATTCTTTCTTGGGTTTAAGAAAGAAACCGCGTAGACATGAATTTAAACTGCTCTCCAAGTATGACCTAAACCTCTGAACTTCTGATCTAAGTCATGTGTTCAGCACATCTTCTTGACCAGGTGAACAATTTCTGCTTGCTTTATGAAAATCATTCATGGAATTTAGACAACACGGAGCTGACTTGAAGTTAGGCTATTAGATTTTTGATCTGTGACCAATGACCTTAGACTAGTAACCAGGGTTGTGCATGTGATCTTGACAACTGAAACTACTTAAGTGAAAATTTTCCCAGCAGAGAAGACACGATGAACTGGGGAACAGTCTTGATACTATGTATCTGGGGAATAACTAGAGCCGTCATTGAAGGTAAAAAGTTACAACAGATGCTGCTTTGACACAAAGAATTTTAAATGTTGTGATCATGACCTTTGACCTTCAACCTTGACCTTGGACCTACTGACCTGGACTGTGCACTCAGCATCTTGATCAGGTTACATTGAGCGAACACAAATTTGAGCCTTGTGAAATTTGACTTCTGAATGTCACTTTGACCATGTCATCAATAATAAATTTTACCAACTTCATTAAAGCGATTAAGAAGATACAAAGGGGAAGAAATTTAATAATATATTTCATATAACATCGTCTCAACCCAAGCTATATCTTTGGTGTAGATGAGCTAAAAGTAGAAATACCTGGTATGTCAAAGGAGCTATTGTGAGCAATAGAACCCGACATATTAATGGCTTTACTAGCATCTTCATTTGGAACATCTACATAGTAGTCCATTGCGACTGGATTTTCACAGGGATTCAACCTCAGTCCGAAACATAAGTCCATCTCAAACGTTGCAGTAAATACAGACTGAAAATAAATGAAATATTTATGAAAGGTTGTGTTTTGTTTTTACACAAAGCTGTTCTGTCAAGTTCAAATTTAAGTCATGGGATTGCACATTTAACAAGAGGGCCATGATGGCCCTATACTGCTCACTTGAGTTTAATTGCTTGGTTGAACAAATTTCTTTGCTAATGCTTTAAAAGCAAAAAATAAATAGGTAAGAGTCATGGTAAAGATTCTTCAAGATAAGTACTGAAATCTGTTAAAAAATTATACAGGTGGTCCAAATCTCTTTGCTGTAGCTTAAACAAGAGGGTCAAGATGACCCTGAATCGCTCACCTTAGTAATATGAGTCATATGTTTAAAATGGCAAACTGATGCTAAAATATTAGGAAGTAGGTCAGTAAGTCACATTCATGGTCACTGAAAGTCAGTTTTAAGATCGGTGTGCAAAACTGTACATGTCATCCAAATTTCAAGGCTGTATCTTAAAAAACAAGAAAGTAGGTCAAGGTCATAGTCAAGTGACCCCTAATCGCTTGAGGTCTTCAGGTAATTATAATTAAACAGTCTAGGATATTATGATCTGATAATTTTTGAAGTATTTATTCCTATATAACTCATATAACAAGTGAACCCAGGGCGGGGCATCTTTTCACCCCAGGGGCATAATTTGAACAATCTTGTTAGAGATCCACTAGGCAATGCTACATACCAAATATCAAAGGCCTAGGCCTTGAACTTTCAGACAAGAAGATTTTTTCCCCTATATGTCTATGTTAAATTTGGGACCCCCCGGGCAGGGCCTCTTTTCACCTCAGGGGCATAATTTGAACAATTTTGGTAGAGGACCAAAAGGCAATGCAACATACCAAATATCAAAAGCCTTAGCCTTGCAGTTTCAGGCAAGAAGATTTTTAAAGCTTTTTCCTATACAAGTCTATGTAAAATTTGAGACCCCCGGGGCAGGGCCTCTTTTCACCCCAGGGTTATATTTTGAATAATTTTAGTAGAGGACCACAAGGAAAAGCTACATACCAAGTATCAAATGCCTAGGTCCTGTGGTTTTAGACAAGAAGATTTTTAAAGTTTTTTTCCTATATAAGTCTATGAAAAACTTGTGACCCGGGGGCGGGGCCTCTTCTCACCCTAGGGGCATAATTTGTATAATCTTCATAGAGGACCATTAGATGATGTCACATGCCAAATATCAAGGCTCTACACCTTGTGGTTTTGGACAAGAAGATTTTAAAAGTTTTTCATTTTGGTTGCCATGCCAACCAGCATTCTGCATGGAATTCATTGTTTCTTAACAATTTGAAAGGGGCCACCCAAGGATCATTCCTGTGAAGTTTGGTGTAATTCTGCCCAGTGGTTTTCAAGAAGATTTTTTTAGAAAATGTTGACGGACAGACAACGGACGATGCACGACGGACATTGAGCGGTCACAAAAGCTCACCATGAGCCTTTGGCTCAGGTGAGCTAAAAACAAGAAAGTAGGTCTGTGGGTCAGGGTTAATATTTAAGACGAGTATTGAAATCTGTATCAAAAGTTCTACATGTGGTCCAAATTTCCATGCTGTATCTTCAAAAACAAGAAAGTAGGATAGAAAGTCAGAATTAAGACTATTCAAGATGAGTATTGAAATCTGTATCAAACATTATACATGTGGTCCAAATCTTTTTGCTGTAGCTTCAAAAACAAGAGGGTAGGTCAGTAGGTCAGGGCTAAGAACATGATCAGAGTATTGAAATCTTTATCAGAAGTTAAATTTCTATGCTGTTAGGATCAGTGTGCAAACCTATATATGTCATTCAAATTTCAAGGCTGTACCTTAAAAAACAACAAAGTAGGTCAGTAGGTCAAGGTCACAGTCAAGTGACCCCTAATCGCTTGAGGTCATCAGGTAATTATAATTAAACAGTCTAGGAAATATGATCAGATAATTTTTGAAGTATTTTTTCCTATATAACTCATACAAGTGACCCCCGGGGGTGCCGGAGCCTCTTTTCACCCCAGGGGCATAATTTGAACAATCTTGTTAGAGAACCACTAGGCAATGCTACATACCAAATATCAAAGGCTTAGGCCTTGAACTTTCAGACAAGAAGATTTTTTCCCCCCTATATGTCTATGTTAAATTTGGGACCCCCTGGGTGGGGCCTCTTTTCACCCCAAGGTCATAATTTGAAAATCTTAGTAGAGGACCACTAGGCAATACAACATACCAAATATCAAAAGCCTATGCCTTGCAGTTTCAGACAAGAAAATTTTTTAAGTTTTTTCCTATACAAGTCTATGTAAAACTTGGGACCGCCGGTGCAGGGTCTCTTATCACTCCAAGGTAATAATTTGAACAATCTTGGTAGAGAACCACAAGGCAATGCTACATGCCAAATATCAAAGGCCTAGATCTTGTGGTTTCAGACAAGTAGATTTTTAAAGTTTTTTTCCTATATAACTCTATGTAAAATTTGAGACCCCCAGGACGGGGCCTCTTTTCACCCCAGGGCATAATCTGAACAAACTTCATAGAAGACCATTAGATGAAATAACATGCCAAATACTGAGGCTCTATGCTTAGTGGTTTTGGACAAGAAGATTTTCAAAGTTTTCCCTATATAAGTCAATGTAAACCATGTGACCCCCAGGGCGGGGCCATATTTGACCCCAGGAGGATAATTTGAATAATCTTGGTAGAGGACCACTAGATGATGCTACATGCCGAATATTAAAGCCCTATGACCTGTGGTTTTGGACAAGAAGATTTTTAAAGTTTTTCCTTTGGGTTGTCATGGCAACCAGAGTTCTGTATGGAATTCAATTCTTTGAATTATTTGTAAAGAAGACCATCCAAGGAACATCCCTGTGAAGTTTTATCAAAATTGGCCTGGTGGTTTAGGAGAAGATGTTGTTAAAAGGAAAGTGTGGCTGGACGCCTGATGTTGAGCGATCACAATAGCTCACCCTGAGCCTTTGGCTCAGGTGAGCTAATAAAACACTTAGTAATACTGAATTGCTTGTTGGTCATTAGTGAAATTATATGCCCTTTAACAGACTGAAGGCAAACAATTTTTGACTAAAGGCAAACCGATGGGTCAGTGCAACATGGTCGTAACTTGAGAAGTTCTTATACATCCCAGCTAGTGTTTACTGTAATATACTTGCTTACAAATTTGCAGCAAAAGGACCATGATGGCCTTATACCACTCACTAGGTCAGGTAACAAGAAACATTTATGCCAAATGATATTGAATTCCATGCATGAAAATGCAATGTATACTTATAAACTCACTGGCTTAAAATGCCCATTGCATGTGATATTCGAGCATGAACTGTTGCATGCAAACCGCAAGGCACCACCACTTTTTTCATCTGCATGTGATAGCTTGTCAGCTAACTGATTCCAAAACTGACATTTTGAATTGTCAGCAGCCCCAAGAACCTCAATAAAGAACAAGCCACACAGACCTGAAATAAACAGTTTAACATACACTATTATTAATACACAAGCTTTTATCAGATCAATGATGAAAAACATTTACCCATCATTTAAAAACTTCATTTTTTTATACAAACATAAATTACCTATTCAGTCATGCATTCACCACTGCAATCTTTTGTGACTAAATCGAAACCAGTAATAAACATACTGCACTTTACTAATTTACTCTGGGTACTGAATATTTTAACATATTTCTGCACTTATGGAATATGAATACAAGAGCTGTCACAGGAGACAGCACGCTCGACTATTTCAATGCTAGATAGTGAAAATGAGGAAGCTGGAGTTGTCAATGGAGTATTTAATGATTCAAATGTGGATAAAGATATTGGACAATAGCTTATGTTTGTGTCAAAAGAATTTAAGTAATAAGAGAGTTAAAGATAAAGTTATCAAAACATTAAATAAGTATAATTCTTAGAAAAAAGGTGACATACATGAAATATTGGTGCAAGAGTGATGCACCTTGTGTCATATGATGTGGTTGATAAGGTGTAACAACTACTTCAAGTTTGAATCAAATCCATTTAGTAATAACTGAGATAGAGTAAAAGTGCAAAAAACTTTAAGCTGAAATTCTAAGTAAAAAGGGGAGATAATTCATGAAATATTGGTGCTAGAGTTATTGTCCTTGTGTTATATGATGTGAATGATGATGCCGAACAACTATTTTAAGTTTGAATCAAATCCTCTTTGTAATAACAGAGATATAGTGAAATTGCACCAAAACTTTAACCTGAAATTCTAAGTAAAAAGGGGGCATAATTCATGGACAATTGGTTCTAGAGTTATGGACCTTGTGTCATATGATGTGAGTGATGATGTGGAACAACAATTTTAAGTATGAATAAAATCCATTTAGTAATAACAGAGATAGAGTGAAAGTGCACCAAAACTTTAACCTGAAATTCTAAGTAAAAAGGGGGCATAATTCATGGAAAATTTGTTCCAGAGATATGGACATTGTGTCATGATGTGGGTGATGATGTGGAACAACTCATGAAATATTGTTTCAAGAGTTATGACTCTTGTGCCATTTGATGTGGGTGATGATGAGGAATAACTATTTTAAGTTTAAAACAAATCCATCAAAACTTTGACCAAAGTGCGGACGCGGGAGGACGCCGACGCCAGGTCAAGTAGGACAGCTCTCCATACTTAAAAAAAGATGAAAAGTATCAAGCTTCCAATTATAGACCAGTCTCATTGACATGTATACCTTGCAAACTATTAGAACACATTGTGGTCAGGAATAGCTTGGATCACTTAGACAAATTTAACATCCTGGTGGACAACAAGCATGGTTTCCGTGCCCGACTGTCTTGCAAGATGCAACTTGTTGGTTTTATTCATGACTTAGCTGAATCAGTACAGCATGGCTGGCTCTTATTAAAATTAGATCATTAGGGGCTCTGCACATTCCTGGATCAAAGCTTTCCTAGGACATGGAACACAAAGGATGGTGGTAGATGGGGCAACATCTGGCTTGGCTCCTGTTATATCAGGCGTCCTTCAGGAGTCCATCCTGGGACCTCTACTATTCCTGCTCTACATAAATGACCTACCAGTTCTGTATCTTCCAATGTGTGTCTTTTTGCAGATGACTGCACTATCTACAGAACAATTAAGTCACAGGCAGACTCAGCTCAACTGCAACGGGACCTTAACAGTCCGTCATTATGGGAGCAGAAATGAAAGACATCCTTTAACGTGAGCAAATGTCATATCATGCATGTTTCTAGATCCAGAAAACTAGTGAATACTGTCTATACCTTACATGATCAGCCTCTGTCTGTTGTCAGTCAAGCTACTTACCTAGGTGTAGAAGTAACGTCTAACTTACCTTAATTGGTCACCTCATATAAACAAAATATCTAGTAAAGCATGTCAAAGTCTTGGTTTCTTAAAACGTAATATACATTCTGCTAAGAGTAGTACCAAAACAGCTGCCTATAACACCATTGTTAAGACTAACTTTAGAGTATTTTCCAGTGTTTGGGATCCTTATCCTCAGAAGGATATAGATAAATTAGAAAACATTCAGAGGCAAGCTGCGAGATTTGTAGTAAATAATTATAGCAAGACCTCGGGTACAGTCACAAATATCATAACAAATTTAAGTTGGAATTCCCTCCAGTCCGGAAGGAAATATAGTAGGTTGGTTTTATTTTATTTATGGTTCATAATCATGTTGATGTCAAACCTAAACAATATCTCGCTCCAATCACAAGAGAATCTAGACATTACCATCACTTAGCTCTGCAAATACCCTCTAGGCTCTACCACAGTTGACTACTACAAATACTCATTCTTCCCCAAAACTGTGATAGAGTGGGACATCTTACCATCTCATGTAGTCAGTCGACTGGATTTAAGGGGTATAGATTCTAGGTTATCACTCTTCTATAAGATTCATCATGATCTGGTTGCTATCCCAATCGTGGATTACCTGACCCCAATGACCCGCTATATCTTCTATGGCCATTCCCTAAGTTATAGGTTAATTGCTGCAACCACTGCAGGGTTTTTTCTAGCTAATTTGGGAATATAGCCTATACCCCCAAAATTGGGAATTTTGACGCGGAAATGTTCCAAATTGGGAAATATTTAGTCCCATAGGATATAGTAAGGATGTGTTTAAGCACTTTCTCATACACTTGTTTCACATTGTACAACCTCTTTAACATACTTCCATTACAAAATTGTCCATAATTTGGTCAATTTTTGTGCAATTTTGATGAAATTTTTTTCAGAATGTAGATTGGGAATTGTTGCACTCATTTTGGGAAAAATACATACCTTTTGGCATTGGGAATATAGCCGAATAATGGCTATAAAAACGGCCGAAAAAAAACCCTGCATTGACTATTACAAGTTTTCTTATTTTCCGAGAACAGTGTACCATTGGAACCAACTTCCCCCCAGTGTCGCCCACCTCCCTACCCTAGAGCAGTTCACTACTGCAGTTTGCAGCCTAGAACATGTCTCACCCTTAAGTTATCCTGCAAACTCGAGTTTTAACCTTTTTATATCACCAAATTTATTTTTAGTTTCTTCCACTCTTAATTTTTAACACTATATTCTTTCTCTTCTTGATTTTGACGCGCAAAATGTCTACGTTCCCGCAAGGGGTTTGACGTCAATGGCAGATAGATAGATAGTCAGTGCTGAAACAATCTTCGGATTCAAACCAGCACTGGCTGCATCGATGTTCAAACCATAATTACTATATATACTTGCTTTTATCCTGTTTTTAACCCTACTAATATTTCTCTTTTCTTGCACAACAGCTTATGTATGTACATGTTTTACATTTAGGGCTGGAAGGTGTTAGGTTTTGCACCTTTTTTATCACCAACTGTCAGGGAGTACTAGGTGGACTGAGAAGCTTGAGAAGCCTGATGGTCTTTCACTTTTTAACCCCCAATGCATTGCCACAATGTATCAGTAATTGAACAAGGCCATTATCGTAAAAGAAGAAGAGAATTAAGACCTAAATATGAAACAGATGTATGACAGGAATAAGCAACTTTATTGTAAATTTGCTGAGAAAAATTGCAAAGATTAACCATAATGACCAGTCACTTAGCTAAATTCTTTAATTTCTGGGATCAGTGTGAAATAAAAATTAAGAAAAACACTTCCATTTTCAAAAATATATAGTTTTTCTAAAAATCTTTAGCACATTGAGCCTAAATAATAAGAGAAAAAATGTAAAGCACTTTTCATGCTAAGTGTGAACACAGGCCATTGGTAATTATGTATATCCCGGTAACTGGTATAATATTAATTAAGGTATAATAGGGGATGAAAATCCCCGAGACGGTAATGTCCGTATATAGTTATTCGTCTTTGTTGTCTGCATATACTGAGGCAATTTTTTCGATGTTTTCCGGTTCAGGTTTATGTACACAACGCAGACTGGTTGTCTGCAAGAACATCCGAGCACCTCGAATCAGTCAGAAAAATTCGTAAACCGCGCCAACATGATTCTTTTTCGTAATGAAAACTGTACATGCAACTGAAAAACACTTCTAAAACAGTAAGGAAGTGTAAAGGCCGTCAAGTTTCTACGTGGAGTGCAAACAAACAAACAAAAAATCCTAAAGCCAGTGCGAGAACGCGGTGAATGACGTCACCGTCACGGCTTCCCATAAATTTTGCAAAGTATGATATTCGCTGTAAAAGGTATGATGGCACTAAATGTAAACTTCACTGTTTAGAGCGAAGTTTCACTTTCTTTTGAGTGTTGATTATTTCTTTGTAAGTAGATATATAAAAGATAAATCCCCATGCTAGGCAGTGCCTTAATTCATATTATTTCCAAGCGTCGGGAGACTGACCAAGCAAGCGATGTATATGCCACGGTCTCTCATTGGGCACCAAATGTCACAGGGCAAGAAAACTGTGAAGTCAGTCTAGGGCTTGAGCCCAGGGCCCCTTGCTAACAGGGCAATTGTGCTCTACTGACTGAGCTAACCGGTTTCTCCCCTGAAGTGACCAATTAGGTTCGTACAGTGTCTAGAAGTGTATGTGGTAAAGGGTTAGACAGTAATGGAAGATAACAGAAAGACCATATTCTGGCTACAAGACCCATTGTCACCGTTTTTTAAGACCTAAGACATTTGTAAGAAGTTGTACAAACTGGGACTGGGGTCATGCTAACTGGGGTAACAGTCAACTCCATAATGCCATAAATGTCACGTAACATGCAAGCTATTGTTCATTTTGTAGTTATACATAAATAGCTAATTTGATAAAAAATACAATTAAAAACAAACGTTTATATGTAACTTTACCCAAAATATTTAATGCCAATTTCATTTCTACTTTTTCTTGATTTTGACGCGCAAAATGTCTACGTTCCCGCAAGGGGTTTGACGTCAATGGCGGATAGATAGATAGTCAGTGCTGAAACAATCTTCGGATTCAAACCAGCACTGGCTGCATCGATGTTCAAACCATAATTACTATATATACTTGCTTTTATCCTGTTTTTAACCCTACTAATATTTCTCTTTTCTTGCACAACAGCTTATGTATGTACATGTTTTACATTTAGGGCTGGAAGGTGTTAGGTTTTGCACCTTTTTTATCACCAACTGTCAGGGAGTACTAGGTGGACTGAGAAGCTTGAGAAGCCTGATGGTCTTTCACTTTTTAACCCCCAATGCATTGCCACAATGTATCAGTAATTGAACAAGGCCATTATCGTAAAAGAAGAAGAGAATTAAGACCTAAATATGAAACAGATGTATGACAGGAATAAGCAACTTTATTGTAAATTTGCTGAGAAAAATTGCAAAGATTAACCATAATGACCAGTCACTTAGCTAAATTCTTTAATTTCTGGGATCAGTGTGAAATAAAAATTAAGAAAGACACTTCCATTTTCAAAAATATATAGTTTTTCTAAAAATCTTTAGCACATTGAGCCTAAATAATAAGAGAAAAAATGTAAAGCACTTTTCATGCTAAGTGTGAACACAGGCCATTGGTAATTATGTATATCCCGGTAACTGGTATAATATTAATTAAGGTATAATAGGGGATGAAAATCCCCGAGACGGTAATGTCCGTATATAGTTATTCGTCTTTGTTGTCTGCATATACTGAGGCAATTTTTTCGATGTTTTCCGGTTCAGGTTTATGTACACAACGCAGACTGGTTGTCTGCAAGAACATCCGAGCACCTCGAATCAGTCAGAAAAATTCGTAAACCGCGCCAACATGATTCTTTTTCGTAATGAAAACTGTACATGCAACTGAAAAACACTTCTAAAACAGTAAGGAAGTGTAAAGGCCGTCAAGTTTCTACGTGGAGTGCAAACAAACAAACAAAAATCCTAAAGCCAGTGCGAGAACGCGGTGAATGACGTCACCGTCACGGCTTCCCATAAATTTTGCAAAGTATGATATTCGCTGTAAAAGGTATGATGGCACTAAATGTAAACTTCACTGTTTAGAGCGAAGTTTCACTTTCTTTTGAGTGTTGATTATTTCTTTGTAAGTAGATATATAAAAGATAAATCCCCATGCTAGGCAGTGCCTTAATTCATATTATTTCCAAGCGTCGGGAGACTGACCAAGCAAGCGATGTATATGCCACGGTCTCTCATTGGGCACCAAATGTCACAGGGCAAGAAAACTGTGAAGTCAGTCTAGGGCTTGAGCCCAGGGCCCCTTGCTAACAGGGCAATTGTGCTCTACTGACTGAGCTAACCGGTTTCTCCCCTGAAGTGACCAATTAGGTTCGTACAGTGTCTAGAAGTGTATGTGGTAAAGGGTTAGACAGTAATGGAAGATAACAGAAAGACCATATTCTGGCTACAAGACCCATTGTCACCGTTTTTTAAGACCTAAGACATTTGTAAGAAGTTGTACAAACTGGGACTGGGGTCATGCTAACTGGGGTAACAGTCAACTCCATAATGCCATAAATGTCACGTAACATGCAAGCTATTGTTCATTTTGTAGTTATACATAAATAGCTAATTTGATAAAAAATACAATTAAAAACAAACGTTTATATGTAACTTTACCCCAAATATTTAATGCCAATTTCATTTCTACTTTTTCTTGTTTACGTTCTAGGATGTGACGTCAATACTGTCTTCTGATTGGAAATAATTGAATTCCGTCTTTCTAATTTTCAAAACTGAATCAAATTTAAAACAAATAAATACAAATATTAGATATGAAGCAAAGTTATGAACCGAAATAAATTAGAATTGGGCTATAAAACTGAAAAATGATAATTTATAAATATTCATTCTGTGTGAGACTTCAAGATGTCAGCCTCCAAGAGGTTATTATTTCCTGGTTATATTATACTGCTTTTTACGTGTGAATTTATGTTTTCTAGACTACTTATGCATAGCAAATATAGAACAAAAACTTTTTCAAAGTTACAAATATCTTAAATTCAGCCTGGGTGGCTGAAGGTTGCCATTAGATAAGAAAATAATTAGTTTTCGCGAATATTGACAAGAAGACTAAAATAATTGGTTTGTTACCTGTCAGCTAGACACTTCCTAAAAAATTTCTGCAGTCATTTGTTTACTATGTTTATATATATAGCTATGTGTGTCGATTATTATGCCTTCCCTTTCAACCCAGGTGCTAGTCAAAATAATTCGGCGGTCAGATTTTTATAAATTTTTGACAGCTGCTGGCAATCTCACCGTCAAAACTTCGAAGGACCAAAATTATAAATGAAGGATAAATCACAGTACACTGTCATGTAAAGTTATTGGTTTTATTGTTTGCGCATATTCTGTGTAGACATAAACGTTTATCGTGTATAGTTAACTTACATAACGACCATTTCAACAGAATTTATGCAAGAACTAATACATTAAAATACAGCTTCATTCCAAATACAGTCTGTGACTGGGACTCTCTACCTCCGGATTTAATCAGTAAATACATGACAGCAACCAATCCAGTCTCCACATTTATATCAGTCAGGGGGGGTGAATTCTAAAATAATAGCAACTTGACGCAGGCGCGGTGAGTAAATGTTTCATTATGTTTCACCGTAACCAATCAAGATCAAGATCAAGACATAGCTAAAGTCACCAGAAAATTCATAATTTATGAAAAGTTTTGATCATTTTTACATAAATCAATGAGAAATTGAATCACTTTTTGATGCATGTAAGTTTCATTTGAATTTATCTCATATTCACAACAAAATCAGCATTTAAACCCAAATCAGCAGCGATGACAATTTCATCAGAAATTTCCTCCACTATTTTGGTCTTTCAAGTGTTTGACGTTAGATATTGCCCATAGGTAAGAAAAATAACTCAATATTTCCTAGGATTGGGTCAAATTTGTTGGAATACCCAGGTGCCCGCGGGTGATGAAGTAATGCCAGGAGGGGTGCCTTTCATCATCCTTCACCATTAAAAGCTGAAAAGCCGCCAGGTGACCTGTTATTGTGTCTGTGACATTAAAGCCAACAGAAAAATATTTTAATTATGTAGAAAATTATGAAAGACTTTTCCTGATCTCAAAGCGCAATATCATTTGCATACACATGGACAAGTAAGGCATGCTAAGACATTACTTAAAATCGGTTATTAAATAATAGATCTATATATTGCGAAATGTGACATCTGTTATCTTTACACCCAGGTTAATCTCATTTGCATACAATATGCTTTATTATGTTTTCTTTATGTATGCCTCACAGTTTAGGAATACAATGTTGTGAGCAATAATGAGCTTATGCTGATAATGAAATATAAGTATGTTGATACAAATGTATTGGGGCGTCTATGGCTGAGTGGTTAAGGTTGCTGACTTCAAATCACTTGTCCATCATTGATGTGGGTTTGAGCCTCACTCGGGGCATTGAATTCTTCATGTGAGGAAGCCATCCATTACCGTTACGGAAGGTTGGTGTTTCTACCCAGGTACCCGCTCGTGATGAAATAATGCACGGAGTGGCAGCTGGGGTCTTCCATCTACCATCAAAGCTGGAAAGTCACCATATGACCTATAATTGTGTTGGTGCGACATTAAAACCTGGACAAAGAAATAAGATACACATGTACATCTGTTATATTTTTCATTTTTAGACAGTAAAAACACAGGGAATATTAGATCAACACTTGAAGACAGCAAATGCATGTTGTACTGTTAATCTGACTCATATCTTAATCCTGTCATTCTCACACTTTTACATCCATTTAGTCTCCATACTTACATACTGGCTTTACTGCATTATGTTGGATTTAATGCTAAGAAATGAAATTTTTTTTGTGTAACCTTCCCAGTCAGATAAACTACAAGAGTACTTATACAAGCTCCAGTTTCAAATGACCCACAAGATACAGACAGGAAAATAAGAAAGGATGAAATTGTTACTCATTTTTACCCATTTTAACTTCTGAATAGTTGTAGATGAAGCTCAGCATTGTGTCATGGATGGGGTTCAAGTCCTTTAACATAAGGTGGAGCATCTAGCATTTTACTGTTGCATCATTGTTCCTGGTAATACTCTGCTATGATGTATTTTCTCATTATTTCAGGAAGAATAAAAGTGATGACTCCTTCGTGTTTATCGATCCAACAGATATACTTTCCATAAATCTGTCCGGAGATACTTCCAAAGATATATGTTCCAGAAGCACACAGTCAGCTAATGAAGAATTGCAAAATCAGGTTTTTATGCTTTCTGTACATTTAGACTTTATTTCTATTGGTTTTCATTTTCTGCTTATTATTGATAGAAATCCATTATCATTATGTTGATTTTTCCAATAAATGTTTATACCCTTAAAGGTGGATAATCAGATTTTGGCCATGTAACGGATTTGTTCGAAACTTTAGCATCTGATCATTTACACTCATTTATGTTCACTTAACACTTAATACAAATTAGATTTTCACTGGAGGTATTTTTAAAATTTCATTTTCCTATCCTGGTTGCCCAACCAAGATAGAGTTATTTTATCATAAGTATAAATTTGATAAACATACTTTGCCTAAGGAAATGTATAAATATTAGACATATTGTAATATATTTGTAAAATATTTGCATTAGAAATTATGTATTTAGATGGAATTCATTAGAAACGCAAGTTTGAAAAATTATTATTACCTCCCTTTGCCTATCTTGGTTGCGCAACCAAGTTAGATTGGAAATAAATGAATTCAGAAGCTACACACAGCTTTTAAACTTGCATTTTTGTTCAGATTGTTCAATAGTTGATATGTCTATCAAATGCAAATGTAAAACTAGACATTGTATCGAAATAAAAAGAAATACCCAGCTTTTTATATACTTTCATATTAAAGGGGAGTAATTACAATTTTTTTTAAAAATAATGAAATATACATTTCAAATAGGAATCTAACTCTATGTAATCGGTCTTTTTGTTCCTTAAATAATTCTCTATCAGAATATACAAAAAGTAAAAAATGTCATTAAATGTTGTTTAAATGTGATTGACCACCTTTAATGCGCTTTCAGTATAAGAAAATAAATATTGCATATAAGTATATCGATACTATATTGGAGTCAGGGGCAGTCTTTAAATGTGGGTGAATAGAAATCAAGAACACAAGGCCGAGTGGTCGAGTTCATATATAGAGGTCAAAGGTCAAATAGCCTTATTCCATGTCTGCTCCATATCTGCCAGTGATTTTTTTATTTCTGTCAAAAATTCTCCTCGGAAAAACAAAACCAATTTTTTTTTTACACATCCCAACCAACAAAACCCTTAGATGTACATGATAAAGTAAACTGTACCTTTTAAAACATGAGACAATGTGCTTTTAAATCATTTTCTTTTTTAGTGTAACATTTATGAACAAGAGCCATGTTAGACATGGCCAACCCCCCCGCCGGGCATATTATAATTGAAGGCTAAAGTTCCTGGCAAGTTAGTGTCTGAAAGTATTAATTTTGGGGAAAGCTTTGAAGAACCATTTAGTTGTGGTCCGCATCAGGGGTTTTAAAGATGTGGAAGAAAGAATAAGTCAGTGGTGAGGTGGTGTACTGCTAAATTTTATTAATTTTCATGAACAGTAAAGCTATGACGTTTTTCTATATTGCTACTGTAAAAAGAAGGAATGGAAAGCTAACAGGGAACACTAGTGCCAGAATGTCACAATATATGCCCGTCACAGCAAATTTGTTTTTTACTCTAGCAGCTGCTGTATTTGCAAATGGAATTTTAATTTTGTGGTTGTTTAGTAATCATTGTAAGTCTTTTGTTTTTCTAAGTCCACAAAAAACTCCTTACCAGGTAGAGATATCTTAAAATACACCTAAAATTAGAAAAGTAACATCCATGTTGTACCACAGAAAAGTGGTCTTGTTTTTTGCCTACGGTCAATTATAAAAATGTTACAATATAAGTTATTTATAGTAACAACTAAGGGAAGTTTAGATGTGTGTTATGTAGTTGTAAAGCGCAATAGAATATTTTATAATTTTTGCGCTATATAAATGCCATGTATTTGTATTTGTATTTGTATAAGTTAATCTTAAAAAAAAAAAAATTAAAAAAAAAAAAAAAAATTGTAAGTCCACACAAAAATCTTTACCAGGTAGAGATTGGTCAAAATACACCTCAAAATTGGATGTAGCATGCATGTTGTACTACAGAAAAGTGGTCTCGATTTTTCCCTACGACTAGTAATGAAAAAGTTACAATAAAAGCTATTTAAAGTAACAACAAAGGGAGGTAATTCTAAAGAAAGGAACTGCGCATGACACTTCGTCTCATGATGGTGTATAATTGTGCCAAGTTACATCAAAATCCCTCCATGCATGAACAAGAAATGCTTCGGACAAAGTCATTCTTGTATCTGACCTTTGGCCTCTAAGTGTGACCTTGACCTTAGACCTAGGGACCTGGATCTTGCGCATGACACTCTGTCTCGTGGTGGTGAACATTTGTGCCAAGTTATATCAAAATCCCTCTACGCATGAAGAAGAAATGCTCCGGACAAGGTTTTCATTCTTGTATCCTTTGACCTCTAAGTGTGACCTTGACCTTAGACCTAGGGACCTGGTTCATGCGTCTGACACTCCGCCTCGTGGTGGTGAACATTTATGCCAACATATATCAAAATCCCTCCATGCATGAAAAAGATATGCTCCGGACAATTTTTTTTAAGAAAATATGATAAAGGAGAATAACTCAAAAATAGGCAAGATAGAGTTATTGTTCTTGCACACTGCACTTCCTCCCAATGTGTTCTATCAGTGTATGAAGTTTGAAGAAAATCCCTCCAGTACCTTTGGAGTTATGCTCTGGACAAAATGTTTTAAGAAAATATGATAAAGGGGAATAACTAAAAAATAGGCAAGGTAGAGTTATTGTTCTTGCACACTGCACTTCCTCCCAATGTGTTCTATCAGTGTATAAAGTTTGAAGAAAATCCCTCCAGTACTTTTGGAGTTATGCTCCGGACAAAGATCATTGCGGACGCACGCACGCACGCACGCACGGAGAGCATTTCTAATATCCCCTTCGCCTTTGGCGGGGGGGATAAAAAATATTGCTTTTATCACGATGCAATTTTCCCCCTATTTTAGTGGTTACAACGCAATTTTCCCCTCCTTACGGGCCCCGCCACTATTCCCCCAAAACTTAAAAAAAAACACTCTCTCCTAAACTGAATGATTTTCAGGTGGCATCAGTTGTTTACCTCATCGAAATGACATGCAGAGTGTTTTACCTCATAAATATCAGAGTAGCTTCTGGTGGTATTAATCATTTTTGTGATAGCTCTCGATAAACTTTTTTTTGATACGTTAAGAAGATACTTGAAGATTATTTTCTTCACATTTTTATGGTGCAAAGCTTATTCATTTTAAAACAAAATCTTTTTTTTTTGAGGAAGAAATGTTTTTGTAACAAGCATGAAAATCTGTTGTACATTGTAATGGATGTGTATTGCATACAAATATTAACATTTGCTAGATATTTTGTATGGTAAGTAAAAAGTGCTGATTTTTGTATGAACAACATTGGCATATCAATATCAAGGATGATAGCACAATTCATGAATTTGTAAGAAGTTCCAATGTGGTTTATAGATACCCATACAAATACATAATAAATAGCATTTAAATCTTAAGTAAATAGCAGATAATAATAAAGTAGATGTGTTACAGGTGTCACCAATAAGTAAGAGGACTGAACCATTAAGCTTACAGAGATTCCAGGAGTTTATAGATACAGATGGTCGACTGGTAGATGAGTCATCATTGAGACGAACAGTATTTTTAGGTAAATGGCTTTATCTTTGTGACTTAAAATATATTTGTGTTTTTTTCGGGATGTTCATTGGGTTTTTTTTTTTTTAAGTCTTATATGTAACCTTTTATGTGTTTGTTGGCATTGACTTGGATCTGAATGTTGTTTCAAAAATGTTTGCTTGAAAAATGGAATGAGTAAGTCTTAAAAAATGTGTTTGTTCAGGGTAACCCAACTTCTCCTAGCTAAATTCCTTACCTTAGAGATTATTTTTCCAGTTTTGTAGAGGTTGATTCTTGGGCTAACAGAAAAGGGAGTTTTAAAGGAGAATAAAATTAAAATGCAAGAGGACACTTCATTTGCAAATACTTCTATTTATCAAGTATAACACTAACAATACTAGTTTCTAACCTATGTATCCTTGACATTTTGTGATGTTGCATCTGGAAAGAAGTAAGACCCAACTTCCCATCTAAAAACTTCCTAGAAATTGCCCTAAAACAATCTTTTAGGTATAATCCTTGAACCTCGCTTTTCAGCCCACCTCAACACAAAGTGCTCAAGTTGAGCTACAGTGTTGGCCAGGTGCCCATCATTATGCTGCATTAACAGTTGTATTGTTGATAATCTAAAGATCACAATTGTAGCCGAGTCTTAATGGAAGTTGGTCAGAATGTTTGCCTCTATAAAGTCCGAAACAGTTTCAGTATAGAGTCATTTGCTTGAATCTACTTGAAACTGGGTCAGAATATCTGTCTTGGCAATATCTAGGTCAGGTTTAGAACTGGGTCATCTGGTGTGGAAAACTATGTAATTAGGTTGAATTCTACCAAATCTACATGGAGGTTGGTCAGAATGTTTGACACAATATTTGATATAAATCATGTTAGCATATAATTGTGTTATTTCTTCAAATATTTCAGGTGGTGTAGAACCCAGTGCCAGGAGAGAAGTTTGGCAGTACCTATTTGCACTGTATCCATGCTCTTCTACAAAAAGGTAAGTCTTTCTTCTATTTGAAAAGTTGCGAGTTTTATTACCTTTATTCACAGCAAGCATTATTTACTGTATCTTTAGATAAATCTTTTTGCATCATTTTAAACTGTTTTTCGCAAATTTGTCAGTCCTGCATTACGAGCACAGTTTTTAGTTTGACTAAAAGAAGTGTATGGAGAGCTATCCTACTTACCCTTGCATTGGTGCCTGTGTCCAGAGCTTGATTAAATCTCTGTTGCACTTTCACTCTATGTTATTGATGGATTTTCTTCAAACGCTTATCATCACCGACTTCAAGTGACTCAAAGTCAGTAACTTTTCCACCAATACTTCATAAATTATGCACCTATTTTATGCAATTCTCTGCCTCAATTTTCTTCTCTTGTCTTCATCTTGTAAATTCAAAATCTTATGACATTAGTTGCGTTTTCCCCTCTCAGAAGAAGTGAAGTGCTGCTGCATTGAACAATAATTGTCGAACTGTATAATATGTGTTTGCATATTCAGGGAGAGAGAAGCATTTGCTGACATGTATGATAATGTTGAGATGTATGTTTGTATATTCAGGGAGAGGGAAGTGCTGCTGTTGGATTATATAGTCAAATACAATGAGATGAAGTCCAGATGGAAAACACTGCTAGTACTCAGTGCTCAACCAGGAGGTAAGACTTGTCAGAACAGCGGATGCATTGGTCCAGTGGTAGCAGCGGTAATACAAAATTAGCTTGACTAAAATCACTAAGATGCTGGTGGGGTAGCTCAAATAAGTAACAAGTGGTGACAATAGATAAACTGATATACACATAAGACTTTCAATATCATAATCCCAACACCATGAGGGTGTCCCTGTTACTAGTATTGTCCCTACATGAACATTCTACTGCTCAGGTGAGTTTTTCTGATCGCTCAATGTCCGGCGTCTGTCTGTCGTCTGTCTGTCAACATTTAGCTTGTGTATGCGATAAAGGCTGTATTTTTCAATTGATCTTCATGAAATTTGGTCAGAATGATTGCCTTGATGAAATCTAAGTCAAGTTTGAATATGGGTCATCTGGGGTAAAAAACTAGGTCACTAGATCAAATCAAAGAAAAACTTTATGTATGCGATATAGAGGCTGTATTTTTCAATTGATCTTCATGAAATTTGGTCAGAATGATTGCCTTGATGAAATCTAGGCCCACTTTGAATATGGGTCATCTGGGATCAAAAACTAGGTCACTAGGTCAAATCAAAGAAAAACCTTGTATATTCGCTAGAGGCAGTATTTTTTCAATTGATCTTCATGAATTTTAATCAGAATGAGTGCTTTGATGAAATCTAGGTCGAGTTTGAATATGGGTCATCTGGGTTCAAAAACTAGGTCACTAGATTAAATTAAAGAAAAACCTTGTGTATGCGATAGAGGCTGTATTTTTCAATTGATCTTCATAAATTTTGTTCAGAATGATTGCCTTGATGAAATTTAAGTCGAGTTCGAATATAGGTCATCTTCGGTCAAAAACTAGGTCACTAGGTCAAATCAAAGAAACCCTTGTGTATGCAATAGGGGCTGTATTTTTCAATTGATCTTCATGAAATTTAGTCAAAATGATTGCCTTGATGAAATCTAGGAAGACTTTGAATATGGGTCATCTGGGGTCAAAAACTAGGTCACTAGGTCAAATCAAAGAAAAACCTTGTGTATGCGATAGAGGCTGTATTTTTCAATTGATGTTCATGTAATTTGGTCAGAATGATTGCCTTGATAAAATCTAGGTCGAGTTTGAATATGGGTCATCTGGGCTCAAAAACTAGGTCACTAGGTCATATCTAAAAACATACTTGTTTAAAACTGAAGAGACCACATTTTTGGTCCAGTCTTAATGAAAATTGGTCAGAATATTTGTTTCCATGAAATCACTAGATCAAGCATGTTTACACTGTTATGGTGTGTTTCTCAAGTGAGCGACCTAGGGCCATCTTGGCCCTCTTGTTTTTTTGTTTTTTTTTGCATTGAGAATAAGCCTCACAATAACACAGTACTGATCCTTCTTTCTTCCATCAGTATTTACTACTGTACTTTAACAGCCTCAGTAGCCTAGTAGTAGGGCATCCCCTTTGAGTGCAGGAGGTCACGGGTTTGATCCCCTGCCGTGTCATACCAGAGACATGAAAAATGGTACCAGTAGCTCCCTTGCTTGGTGCCCAGGGAAACTGGCTTCTCTTCTCTTACAACCTCGTGGCAATGGATTCCAAGATGTAGAACATGCTTCACAATCGACCTAAAATGAATTAGTATAAACTAATTACTGCAGATTTACAATTGCTGCTGAAATCAAAATGATTATGTTTAGTTCAGTGAATAAACCATTCCAAGTTTTAATTGAAAGGTTAGAGTGAAAGAGGTCTAAGTACCTATGAATAAAGAATGAGACTTCTTCTGCTTTCAAACCAGGACATGCTGAGTGTTGCAGACTAGTCTCTATCTTGCTGGAATATATACTGGTATCTGAATGAATGATTAAATAATATAAGATATATCTTTTTTCAGCAACCAAATTTGAACAAGGTCTAGTTGCAAGGTACCAGCTGGATGACTCACAGAGCGGTTTACTAAGCCCAGACCTGGAAACCAGTAACCCACTGGCCAATGTAGAAAACTACAATCACGACATGCAAGCCGTACAGACAGACGGGCTAGAGTCAGATTTCAACACATTGTCAAAAAACTGTGAATTTTTAGATTTTAACAGTGAAGAGACTAAACAGAAAATAGAGTTTATGAAAATACAGGCACAGGTATGTATGTCACTCAAAAACTGTCAAGAGTATACAAGTAAATGTATCTAACTCAATTTTATTAAGTATATGGAGAGCTGTTCTATCTGCCCTTGAGTTCACACTGTTAAAAGTGTGATGCACTCACTTTATCTCTGATATTTGTAACAAGACTTGTTCACAGTTTTCTTTTTCATACAAATAAAATTCTCATAGAATTTGCTTTGTTCTAGGTAAACTGTATATCTGCGTATTTAATGCTCAAGAAATACTAGAATATGCACTTGATTTATTATCCTTGCCAGTACTTCAGAATCTATGTATAACACTTAAACTCCCAGGGTACAAATGTGTAATTGTATTCAAGTTATGCCAGTACTGCAGAATTATGCAAAACACAAAAAAGGATTATTCAAAACACAAAAAATGGTTCAATGTACAATTGAAATTTCAGGTTAGTTGGCACATAACAAAATTTTTTAGAAGGCTTGCAACTGCTCACCTTAAATCTATATTTAATTTAATCAGCCGCACCATGAGAAAACCGACATAACGGTTTCTCTAATTGCAATAGGGTTTGAAAGCGAACAGTATGGATCCTGACCAGACTGCGTGGATGCACAGGCTGGTCTAGATCCATGCTGTGCGCAAATGCACTATGTTGGTTTTCTCATGGTGTGGCTCATTTATCTATCATCTACTAACTTGATATAGCACTGACTATGAAACTTAAATATATTCACCTTAAGCACATATACTTTAAAATCTTAGACAGCGTGTAATGTGGAAAAGACTTTTCATTGAGTAATGCTCTAAATGACGTCAACATTTTATCATACAGGTATATGTGAATAGATGTAAGATAGATGTTACGGGTATGAAGAGTTATTTACGGCTGATAGACAAAGATGTTCCTAGGACGGACAGGGATGTGCCATACTTCAAGTAATTACCCCTGATTTCTTAATTATACCCACACTATTATTTTATGAAAGTTAATCAAACTTTAATTCTTGGCTTGGGCGATATGGAAGTGGCTAAAACTGTGACGAATACCACTTGAGCCATTTTGCTATTATTTAATGAAAGTGGCTCAAACTTACTATTTGGCTCTTGTTACTGTGATGCTAATACCGTGAAAAAATTCCAGGGACACAGGACTTGTTTAAAGTTACATGACAGAAAATGTCCATATATTTTATGTGAGACAAAAAAGCTTGTGGTGTGGAGAAATCCAAAAATATGTTCAGTTAAATATTGCAAACAATGTTACGTCCATCTAGTGGGCAGACACACCATATATCTATTATTTTAACACTGTTTCGTTCATCCTTCACTTGCAGCATAAAAAAGAAGTTGTTAGAAAATTTCTGTAAAATAGCTAAGTGAATGTTTTAAATCAATTTAAGGAAACACAATGTTAATTGATGAAAAATTACTTTAGTATTTTGATAGCTAAGTCTATGTAATTTTAAGTGTTTTAAGCATTTAAGTATTGTCCATAGAGTAAATATTGTAGGATATCATATCTCATATTCTATAAAGGAGTTATGTCATGACTTTGAATCTTTTCAGGGAATCAAAATCTAATCAGCTATCAATGTTACGGGATATATTAATAACATATGCAACATTCCATTCAGACGTAGGTTATGCCCAGGGCATGAACGATATCCTTGCAAGATTCCTGTTTATATTTGATTCTGAGGTAAGCATTTTTAGCTCGTCTGGTTTTTTGAAAATAATCTACATTGTGTCGTTGGTGTCGTTGGCATTGGTTATAATTTTTGTTTAGCCTTAGGTCCACCTTTTCTCAATAACCATAAGGGCTACAGCTTTTAAACTTTGCATACTGGTTTGTCATCATTAGATGACCTAATAGGACAAGAACCATAACTATGATTTGAATTTTGTCAAAATTATGGCCCTTTTTTTACTTAGAAAATTTGAATTTCTTGGTCAAAATTTTTGTTTAGTTCCACATTTTCTCAAAAACTTGAAGAGCTACAGCTTTGAAATTTGCACACAATTTATCACCATTAGGTGACTGTGTAGGCCAAGAACCATAACTCTAACCTGCATTTTGTCAGAATTATAGCCCTTTTTATACTTAAAAATTCTGAACTATGACACTTTTTAGCTCACCTGTCACAAAGTGACAAGGTGAGCTATTGTGACCGCTTGATGTCTGTCGTTCGTCGTACGTAGTCCGTCGTGTGCCGTCCCTCGTACGTCAACAATTTCTAAAAAAATCTTCTTGAAAACCACTGGGCAGAATTACACCAAACTTCACAGGAATGATCCTTGGGTGGCCCCCTTTCAAAATTGTTCAAAGAATTGAATTCCATGCAGAACTCTGGTTGCCATGGCAACCAAAAGGAAAAACTTTAAAAATCTTCTTGTCCAAAACCACAGGGCCTAGGGCTTTGATATCTGGTGTGTAGCATCATCTAGTGGTCTCTACCAAAATTGTTCAAATTATCCCCCTAGGGTCAAATATGGCCCCACCACGGGTCACATGGTTTATATAGACTTATATAGGGAAAACTTTGAAAATCTTCTTGTACAAAACCACATGACCTAGGGCTTTGATATTTGGTCTGTAGCATCATCTAGTGGTCCTCTACCAAAATTATTCAAATTATCCCCCTAGGGTCAAATATGGCCCCGCTCCGGGGGTCACATGGTTTATATAGACTTATATAGGGAAAACTTTGAAAATCTTCTTGTCCAAAACCACATGGCCTAGGGCTTTGATATTTGGTATGTAGCATCATCTAATGGTCCTCTACCAAGATTGTTCAAATTATCCCCCTAGGGTCAAATATGGCCCCGCCCGGGGGTCCCAAGTTTTACATAGACTTATATAGGAAAAAGCTTTAAAAATCCTCGTCTGAATCCATGCTACCTAGGCTTTTGATATTTGGTATGATGCATTGTCTAGTAGTCCTCTACCAAAATTGTTCAAATTATGCCCCTGGGGTTGAAAGAGGCCCCACCCTGGGGTCACTTAGTTATTATGTGAGTTATATAGGAAAAATACCTGATGACCCCAAGTGATATGATGTCACTTGACTGTGACCTTGACCTACTGACCTACTTTCTTGTTTTTAGCTCACCTGTCACAAAGTGACAAGGTGAGCTTTTGTGATCGCGTGGCGTCTGTCGTCTGTGCGTGGGTGCGTAAACTTTCGCTTGTGACCACTCTAGAGGTCACATTTTTCATGGGATCTTTATGAAAGTGATATGATGTCACTTGACTGTGACCTTGACCTACTGACCTACTTTCTTGTTTTTAGCTCACCTGTCACAAAGTGACAAGGTGAGCTTTTGTGATCGCGTGGCGTCTGTCGTCTGTGCGTGGGTGCGTAAACTTTCGCTTGTGACCACTCTAGAGGTCACATTTTTCATGGGATCTTTATGAAAGTTGGTCAGAATGTTCATCTTGATGATATCTAGGTCAAGTTCGAAACTGGGTCACGTGCGGTCAAGAACTAGGTCAGTAGATCTAAAAATAGAAAAACCTTGTGACCTCTCTAGAGGCCATATTTTTCATGAGATCTTCATGAAAATTGGTCAGAATGTTCAACTTGATGATATCTAGGTCAAGTTCGAAACTGGGTCACGTGGGGTCAAAAACTAGGTCAGTAGGTCTAAAAATAGAAAAACCTTGTGACCTCTCTAGAGGCCATATTTCTCAATGGATCTTCATGAGAATTGGTCAGAATGTTCACCTTGATGATATCTAGGTCAAGTTCGAAACTGGGTCACGTGGGGTCAAAAACTAGGTCAGTAGATCTAAAAATAGAAAAACATTGTGACCTCTCTAGAGGCCATATTTTTCATGAGATCTTCATGAAAATTGGTCAGAATGTTCATCTTGATGATATCTAGGTCGAGTTCGAAACTGGGTCACGTGGGGTCAAAAACTAGGTCAGTAGGTCTAAAAATAGAAAAACCTTGTGACCTCTCTAGAGGCCATATTTCTCAAGAGATCTTCATGAAAATTGTTCAGAATGTTCACCTTGATGATATCTAGGTCAAGTTCGAAACTGGGTCACGTGGGGTCAAAAACTAGGTCAGTGGATCTAAAAATAGAAAAACCTTGTGATCTCTCTAGAGGCCATATTTTTCATGAGATCTTCATGAAAATTGGTCAGAACATTCACCTTCATGATATCTAAGTCGATTTCGAAACTGGGTCACGTGGGGTCAAAAACTAGGTCAGTAGGTCTAGAAATAGAAAAACCTTGTGACCTCTCTAGAGGCCATATTTCTCAATGGATCTTCATGAAAATTGGTCAGAATGTTCACCTTGATGATATCTGGGTCAAGTTTGAAACTGGGTCATGTGCAGTCAAAAACTAGGTCAGTAGGTCTATAAATAGAAAAACTTTGTGACCTCTCTAGAGGCCATATTTTTCATGGGATCTTTATGAAAATTGGTCAGAATGTTCACCTTGATGATATCTAGGTCAGGTTTAAAGCTTTGTCACGTGCGTTCAATAACTAGGTCAGTAGATCCAAAAATAGAAAAACCTTGTGACCTCTCTAGAGGCCATATTTTTCAAGAGATCTTCATGAAAATTGGTCAGAATGTTCACCTTGATGATATCTGGGTCAAGTTTGAAACTGGGTCACGTGCGGTCAAAAACTAGGTCAGTAGGTCTAAAAATAGAAAAACCTTGTGATGTCTCTAGAGGCCATATTTCTCAATGGATCTTCATGAAAATTGGTGAGAATGTTCAGCTTGATGATATCTAGGTCATGTTCATAACTGGGACATGTGCGGTCAAAAACTAGGTCAGTAGGTCGAAAAATAGAAAAACCTTGTGACCTCTCTAGAGGCCATATTTTTCACAAGATCTTCATGAAAATTGGTGAGAATGTTCACCTTGATGATATCTAGGTCAATTTAAAAGTGGGTCACGTGCCTTCAAAAACTAGGTCATTATGTCAAATATTAGAGAAACCTTGTGACCTCTCTAGAGGTCATATTTTTCAATGGATCTTCATGAAAATTGGTTAGAATTTTTTATCTTGATGATATCTAGGTCACATATGCTCAAAAACTAGGTCACTTTGTCAAATAATAGAAATAACGGCGTCATACTCAGTTCAACACTGGGTCATGTGGGGATAGGTGAGCGATTCAGGACTCAGGGTCCTCTTGTTTAAGATACAGCCTTGAAATTTTGATGACATACACAGTTTTGTACACAAATCATAAAACTGAATTTCATTGACCATGAATGTGACCTTCTGACTTTCTTAATATTTTATCATCAGTTTGACATTTGAAACATGTAGCTCAATCATATTACTCAGGTGAGCGATCCAGGGTCATCATGACCCTCTTGTCTTACATACTAACCAGCACTTGCAGATGAGCGATGGCACCTGTAGGCGGTGCTCTTGTTCAATTGTGTTGTTAATCATATTATGACTTTCACCACTTCACAATTGTATTGGTGACAAGCCAGTGATGCATCATTGCACACTTTCACCACTTCAATATTGTATCGTCAACAAGCCATGCTACATCACTGGCTTTCACCAATTCACTATAATTGTATTTGCAACAAGACATTGATATATCAATTCACACTCTTGCCTCTTCTCTATCATATGGTTGACAAGCCATGATACATCGATGGCTTTCACCAATTCACTATAATTGTATTTGCAACAAGACATTGATATATCAATTCACACTCTTGCCTCTTCTCTATCATATGGTTGACAAGCCATGATACATCGCTGGCTTTCACCAATTCACTGTAATTGTATTTACAACAAGACATTGATATATCAATTCACACTCTTGCCTCTCCTCTATCATATGGTTGACAAGCCATGATACATTGCTGGCTTTCACCAATTCACTATAATTGTATTTGCAACAAGACATTGATATTTCAATTCACACTCTTGCCTCTTCTCTATCATATGGTTGACAAGCCATGATACATCGCTGGCTTTCACCAATTCACTATAATTGTATTTACAACAAAACATTGATATATCAATACACACTTTTGCTACTTTGCCATTGTATTGACGACAAACCAGGGATATATTCAAACAAATTTTCACCACTTTAAGCTTGGTTTTAAAGTTTTGCATGAAAGCTTCTCAGCAACTGAAATTTACACAATATGAGCCGCACCATGAGAAAACCAACATAGTGGATTTGCGACCATCCGCGCAGTCTGGTCAGGATCCATGCTGTTCGCTTTCAAAGCCTATTGCAATTAAAGAAACCGTTAGCGAACAGCATGGATCCTGACCAGACTGCGCGGATGCGCAGGCTGGTCTGGATCCATACTGGTCGCAAAGCCACTATGTTGCTTTATATTATCAAAAACCAGAGTGATAATTTCTAAAATTTGACATACATTTGCAAAATATGTAAGTAAACCAAAAGCAGTTTTCTTCTCAAATATAGACTGATAATTTGATATATAGGCCTATTATTGTCTAGAATATTATATGCAGAAAAACTGTATGTCAACATATGGGCTGACCAAGAATGAAATATGTGTTAATGAAAAGTAGTGAAAAATAGATCATTTATTTTCTAGGTTGAAGCATTCTGGTGTTTCCATAATTATTTGGACAAAATAAAAAATGATTTCCTAGAAGAGGGTATGATAAAAAAGATAGGTAGGTTTGCATAAAAATATATCATATAACCAAGTCTTCTCTTTGTCGATCAATGTATTTATGTAATATTATACGAATATTATATGACTTGTCAGCCTGAGGGCAGAATGTCACCCTGTATGTGTACAAGGGAGGCAATCATTTCATGATTTGGCTAAAAAATTTAAGCAGTCATTTGCCCTTATATGACATTCAATATATTAGCAGGGTCACATGACCTGACAGTCATTTCACTTGGTCACGTGTCAAAAAGGTTGAAAATGTTTTTGATAGTTAAAATGCCTCCTCGGGTAATGGGATTTTGTCACTGTAGACAAAAGTGAGGTATGATAAAATTATTATTCATGTGAATGATAGATTGACTGTTTATAAATAGATGTAGTAAAGATTGTTTTGCAGTAATGATGCTTTTCTGGACTTTTTTTTTTCAATTATAGAATAGTTACGATTTCATTCTGGTGCTGCTGAAAAAAACATCATTTACATAACAGTGGGTTCACTTTTTGGGGGGGTTGAGATAACATCATACCAACACTGTTACAGATTATAGCTCGTATGGCATCTTTTTGCCGTTTCATGGTGGAGAGGCCAGGCACCCCTCCGAGCATATTTGCAGTCACGAGCTAGCACACAGGCAGAACCATTGACATTCTGAAATGTAGCTGGATGGCTTTCTCACATAAATTCAACACTCCAAGCAAGGCTTGGAACCCAAGTCAGTGTAGGGCAAGTGATTCCAAGTCGGTGGCCTTAACCACTTGGCCACCGAGGCCCCCACAATGTCTTCTGATAATATGAAATAATAACGAATGTTTCTCCAGCAAAAATTGATGTTTATTTTGGCTTATTCTTTTGTTTCATTTAGAGTTTGTAACATCATACTGATTGTAAAAGCATGAAATGAGCCGCGCCATGAGAAAACCAACATTGTGGCTTTGCGACCAGCATGGATCCAGACCAGCCTCTGCATCCGTGCAGTCTGGTCAGGATCCATGCTGTTCGCTAATGTTTTCTCTAACTGCAATAGGTTTTGAAAGCTAAGAGCATGGATACTGACCAGACTGCGCTGATACGCAGGCTGGTCTTGATCGATGCTGGTCGCAAACTCACTATTTGGTTTTCTCATGGTGTGGCTCAAATAACGTACACCAGTTTGACAGTCTGTTTATTAATACAGTTAAAACTAATTAGTATCTTGAATACCAAGGGATGTAGTGTTTTATTTGGAGGTAACCGAAATCCGACTTAAGAATGTTATTTTGTGAATATGTTTTCGGAATGGGACTTGAAAATGTCATCGAGATAGCAAGACTTTTGAGATATGCAAGTTAGATTATATCAGTTTCATATGTATTTGAAAATTGAAGTAACATTGGCTATTACATTATTGTAGAGTTAGTGAGAAAGCTGTTACTAGAGATGGACCCATTGTTACTGGAGCATCTACAGAGGCATGACCTTGGTGACCTCCTCTTCTGTCATAGGTAAGTGATCTTCCTAGGTCATAGGTCAAAGGTAATGCTTTCAGTACCAGTTAGTATTTTTAGCTCACCTGTGACAAGGTGAGCTTTTGTGATTGCGCAGCGTCCGTCGTCCATCCGTGTGTGCGTGCGTCAGTCCATAAACTTTTGCTTGTGACCACTCTAGAGGTCACATTTTTCATGAAATCTTTATGAAAGTTGGTCAGAATGTTCATCTCGATGATATCTAGTTCAAGTTCGAAACTGGGTCATGTGCCGCCAAAAACTAGGTCAGTAGGTCTAAAAATAGAAAAACCTTGTGACCTCTCTAGAGGCCATATATTTCAAAAGATCTTCATGAAAATTGGTTAGAACGTTCACCTTGATGATATCTAGGTCAAGTTCAAAAGTGGGTCATGTGCCTTTAAAAACTAGGTCAGTAGATCAAATAATAGAAAAAGCTTGTGACCTCTCTAGAGGCCATATTTTTCATGGGATCTGTATGAAAGTGGGTCTGAATGTTCATCTTGATGATATCTAGATCAAGTTCGAAACTGGGTCACGTGCCCTCAAAAACTAGGTCAGTAGGTCAAATAATAGAAAAACCTTGTGACCTCTCTAAAGGCCATATTTTTCATGGGATCTGTATGAAAGTTGGTCTGAATGCTTATCTTGATGATATCTAGGTCAAGTTCGAGACAGAGTCATGTGCGGTCAAAAACTAGGTCAGTAGGTCTAAAAATAGAAAAACTTTGTGACCTCTCTAGAGGCCATACCCTTGAATGGATCTTCATGAAAATTGGTCAGAATGTTCACCTTGATGATATCTAGGTCGATTTTGAAACTGGGTCACGTGCCTTAAAAACTAGGTCAGTAGGTCAATTAATAAAAAACCTTGTGACCTCTCTAGAGGCCATACTTTTCATGGGATCTGTATGAAAGTTGGTCTGAATGTTCATCTTGATGATATCTAGGTCAAGTTTGAAACTGGGTCAACTGCATTCAAAAACTAGGTCAGTAGGTCTAAAATTAGAAAAATCTTTTGACCTCTCTAAAGGCCATATTTTTCAATGGATCTTCATGAAAATTGATCTGAATGTTCACCTTGATGATATCTAGGTCAGTTTCGAAACTGGGTCATGTGCGGTCAAAAACTAGGCCAGTAGGTATAAAAATAGAAAAACCTTGTGACCTCTCTAGAGACCATATTTTTCATGAGATCTTCATGAAAATTAGTGAGAATGTTCACCTTGATGATATCTACGTAAAGTTCAAAACAGGGTCACGTACCTTTGAAAACTAGGTCAGTAGGTCAGATCAGGGCTCCGGAAATTTTGATAACTCAATCGGTCTGAAACGAAAATCCTGACATCGGCGCTACCCCACCCACCGCATTCCCAATATTACATATTTTGTAAAACGTGATAGGGTAAAGAAATAAGCATGTCATGCATCAAAACTGAGTTACCAGTCACCGCGCGTTACCATACAAAGAAGACAGTTATTCAGTGTTATGTGTGATCGTTACTTTGTTTAAATTTCGATATTTTTCCGAGATAATATGAGGCATTGACACCGTATGCGTAACTAGTCTAAAAGCCAACGCACGTGACTTCGATACCGTATACACGGCAGATACTTTGTGATGTTTCCTCATTCTTTGACGGAATTCTATAAATTTCTATAAAATACAATGCGTCAAAGTGAGTTACATGACACATATTCTCTGCTAAACAGCCTAAGTATTTAAAGAATACTCTGCCGCGGACCGAATGTGTACGTTATGTGAACGCTGAGATCGAATTTCCCGCATGTATAGCACCAAAACGTCACGCGGGTTGGCCACGGATATTTCATTTCACTTACGTTGTACTTCAATAAGCAACTACATTTTATAAAGTTATATGTTCTCTTCCGATGTAAACAAAATTTCATTTTGAAACGTTTTTTTAAAAGACCGATTTGATAAACAGTGCCGCTCCGGTTTTCTTTATCATTCGTGGTTGCCCGTCCGTCTTTTTCTTTTTTGTACAGTCGGGTTGCAAAGACGATTTTCTGCATTTGTTTCAACTGGAGCCCCAACAAATGAATCATGTAATTTTTTCAAATCAAGTAATTATAAAAATTATTTTTATCGGTTTTCCGTGTGATGTCTCATTAAATCAAAGACCTGTAATGTACAATTATAGCTCTTTGATTAAATGCAGCGACCATTTGTTTGTTACCTTTTGAAATAAACCATCCGTAGGATTCTAAATAAAAGAAGTGGATCCCCGTCGAAATGATTTGGATCCAGTCAGAAACGTTAGGAAACCAGTCAAAATGTTTAATACACCGCAGTCGGCTGTCTGCAAACATTAAAGGAGGTGCCGCGCGAGCACTGATTGCGTCACGCGCTAATTACGGACCGATTATCAAAGTGACAATCAGACCGATTGACACGTTTATTGATTATCTGAAGGTGCGACCAACAATTTCCTACTTGGCAGGTGATCGTGTATTGAGATATCGGACCGAAATTTATACTTTTCTCCATTTTTACGGGACCGATTTTTTTCGTTTTTTCACTTTACGAATCGGTCTGAAAAGTCAAAAATCGGTCCAAAACCGACAAACCGGCAAATTTCTGAAGCCCTGGGTCAGATAATAGAAAAACCTTTTGACCTCTCTAGAGACCATATTTTTCAATGGATCTTCATGAAAATTGGTCAGAATTTTTATCTTGATAATATCTAGGTCAAGTTCAAAACTGGGTCACATGAGCTCAAAAACTAGGTCACTATGTCAAATAATAGAAAAATCGACGTCATACTCAAAACTGGGTCATGTGGGCAGAGGTGAGCGATTCAGGACCATCATGGTTCTCTTGTTTTGCCAAAGGCATAGGTTATAATTTACTAGATCCTTCCTTGTCATATTGGCTAATAGTTTTAAGAGGAAAGGTATTTAGCCTGCTGGTAGCAAGTAATTCTGCCTTTGCGACCAGTGCAGACTAAAATCAGCCTACCCATTTGTGCAGGCTGATCATGGTCTGAACTGTTTGTTATTCAGTCAGTAAATTGTCTGTAAACACCACTTTGAATAATAAATAGCACTGTCTAAGTTGAATGATAGACCTGCCCATTTTAGAAATTTAACAAGGTAAAACTTAGGAAAGTTATTTTTTAAATTTTGTCATCTGTTTAATGGCCTGAATAGAATTTTATGAGCTATACAGAAACAGAACAGTTAGGTGATATAGCCCACCCACTTAGCTAAATAGGGAGAGCGTCGGTCTACCGATTGCAGGGTCGTGAGTTTGATCCCAGGGTGGAGCATATGTTCTTCATGACGATTTGATAAAAGATATTATGTCTGAAATCTTTTGTCTTCCACCTCTGATTCATGTGGGTAAGTTGGCAATTACTTGTGGAGAACATGTTTTTACTAGACTACAGAATCCAGGAACACTGGTTACTGTGGTTAGGTTAAATGTCCACCGTTACATGACTGAAATACTGTTAAAAAACAGCATTTAACCCAAAACAAACAAACAATTATGTGATATTGACCATTTACCTGACTGTTGAGGGAATATATGTTATACATGCGATGTATGTTTTATGAATATTCTGTGAAATCCTTTTATTTCATTAACAAGTTTTTGATTCAATCAAAATGGCCCCTAGTGTTTCATAGAGACATGGAAAGTTTTACATATGGGTTGGTATCTAATTTCTTCAGTTGATGCAGCCACACAATTCAGAAAAACTTTATTAAGGTCCTAGTTTTCCAGATGTTTGACTGTTAACCATAATATATTGCAGGAGGTATGTGATTGAATACTAAACTGGTTACAAAACATATACTGCAGTAGATACTCATATGTTAGGCTTCATATAATAATGTTTGCGAAATGTGTTGCCATGGTAACAGTTTTCATTCATATTGCAGGTGGTTGTTACTGGGATTTAAGCGTGAATTTAGCTTCATGGATTCATTACGGGTGTTTGAAATACTGAGCAGTCATCACTTAGAGTTATCCTCCGTCGAGGCAGAGACAGCGAAAAGAAAACAAGCCATGAAGGAATTTGTGAAACAAGGTTAGCCATTGTTTCTCTTGCAACCTTTTTGCTGTGATCCTTCCTTTTTGTTGTTTTTACTGGCTCAAAGCCCTATGATTCGATTCTTGTAGTTATTTGTACAGTTGAAACTGAGTATCGTGAATTCTAAGAGACCAAGTGTTTTTACTTAAAGATAATGGAAGTTTGACTTAAAATGATATTTTGTGCACATGTTTTTCAGGACAGGACTTGAAAATGTCATTGAGATAGCTAGAATTATGAGATAAGCGAGTTCGCGATAGGGAGTTTCAATTGTATGTTACACATGCTTGTTGGTGTACTGGGAAATTGATATTTGATATGTCTATGTGTATGGTTACATACTAGATCTATACATAGAGCTCCAAATTCGGCTATCCCTGTAGGGCCCCAGTCAAACGGCAGCATGTCAGTATATGCGATCAGCTGTTTAGACGACATAGAAGCTATGACTAGGTTACATACATGCTTTGCTTTATATACTTCTGTAACAAATGATAGCTCCTTTTTAATCACAATTGATATGTAATGTACATAATGTTTTATCGCTGAACAAGCCAGCACAGGTGCACAATTCTGGTTAACCAATTAATGTGATTTTACTTGAAAAGTTTAAAACTGATGAAAGAAGGCATAAAACCTGTAGCAAACAAAACCACATGTTGCAAATTTAAAGCAATTTCGAATCACAGGGGTCTCCATGGATAAGTTGTAGAAGTCGGTATTCAAATGAATAGGGTATAGAAACTTTGGATATGAAAAAGCTGTCAAGCTGGCTTACGGAAGATCAGATATTTTACACAAGTGCCTACCTGTGATGGAATAATAGCCAGAGCACCACCTGGGGTCTTCCTCAAGCATCTAAAGCTGAAAAGTTGTCATATGAACTAAAGTTATGTTGATGTTTCATTAAACCTAACAAAATTTTTGTTTAAAAAAATGCCTGAATCACAGATGCAAATTACAGAAGTTCTAGATATACATGAAACTGGCTGAGCTTTCATCATGAACTGAAATCAGATAGTAAAATCAGTATAAAATAAAAATTCCATATGTTAATGGTTTTTTTACCATCTGATTGTTTACAGGGGGAGTAACTAGAACAGAGCCGATAGATACTGATGCTGAATACACGTTTGAACTGTTTATGTGTGTGGCATTGCTGGAAACATGTAGAGAGAGATTGTTCAGATGTTATGATGCCGCAATGGTTTTTGACTGTATAAATCAGTAAGTGTACATTTTATTTTGTTTTCACTATAGTTTTGTACTCTTAACTGTACTTAAACTTTTCTTTGTTTTATGAACCAGATCTCATGTAAGTACACACTTTACATTGTCTGTTTGGATCGTGTACACCTGAATTGTGTTTTGCTGCAGGTTGTCTTTACATACATCTGTTTCCTTTCCACTCGGTAAGTTAAGAATACTTTGACTTATGATCATCGAACTTGATATGTACATTCCTCATTGGCATTGAATGAGTCCTATTTAGACTAAGAGTTAGGTCACAGTGACTGTTCAAATCGTTCTTTACATGGCTTTTTTATGAACTGCTTCATGGAGTTTTTCAAACATAGGTCAGAAGAATCTATTTATGGACCTTTCTCAAGATCATATGGTTGGTTGCACTAGAATATACTGAGGGGTCACAAAAGCAAAATATAGAACAACCTTTAATAACCTCTTGATTGATAATCACCAAGCTTGGTCATTGTTAGGTCAAAACGGCCACCTCAGGAGGACAACTGGGCTTTTAGCCTTCACAGGTTCTTAGTTTCAGTTCTTAAGCAAATAAAAGTATTTGGTCAGACATAAACTTATCTATCTGTCTATATCTAGAATGAGTAATGTCTGTTAATATATGTAACTATGTAAATATTTTAACTTGAAAATCATGCCATTCTAATTAAAGTGTAACTATTTCAATGGGAATTCGGGAAGTTAGCTGACTAACTGCTTAAGGCTAGTGGCTGCTTACAATAGGTGGCAGCTATGGCAGGTTCATCTGTATTCCTATAGAAGATTACTGTGTAAGATGTGAATATTTAGATAAATCTATATAGTATACATATGAGCCACACCATGAAAAAACCAACATAGTACACGCAGTCTGGTCAGATTCCATGCTGTTTGCTTTCAAAGCCTATTGTAATTAAAGAAAGTGTTAGCAACCAGCATGGATCCTGACCAGACTGCGTGGATGCGCAGGCTGGTCTGGATCTATGCTGGTTGTAAAAGCACTTTGTTGTTTTTATGCCCCCAAAGGGAGGCATATTAGTTTTCAACTGTCCGTCCGTTAGTTAGTTAGTTTGTTCGTCAAAACGTTAACTTTTTGCATGAAGGCACTTTACTCGTGAACCACTGCACCCAGGACCTTCAAACTTCACATGCTGATAGTACTTATTGAGTACACCATCCCTACTGACTTTGGGGTCACCAGGTCAAAGGTCAAGGTCACAGGGGCCAACGTTAACTTTTTGCATGAAGGCACTTTACTCGCGAACCACTGCACCCAGGACCTTCAAACTTCACATGCTGATAGTACTTATTGAGTACACCACCCCTTCTGACTTTGGGGTCACCAGGTCAAAGGTCAAGGTCACAGGGGCCAACATTAACTTTTTCCATGAAGGCACTTTACTCGCGAACCACTGCACCCAGGAACTTCAAACTTCACTTGCTGATAGTACTTATTGAGTACACCACCCCTACTGACTTTGGGGTCACCAGGTCAAAGGTCAAGGTCACAGGGGCCAACATTATCTTTTTGCATGAAGGCACTTTACTCGAGAACCACTGCACCCAGGACCTTCAAACTTCACATGACGATAGTACTTATTGAGTACACCACTCCTACTGACTTTGGGGTCACGAGGTCAAAGGTCAAGGTCACAGGGGCCAACGTTTACTTTTTGCATGAAGGCACTTTACTCGCGAACCACTTCACCCAGGACCTTCAAACTTTACATGCTGATAGTACTTTATGAGTACACCAACCCTACTGACTTTGGGGTCACCAGGTCAAAGGTCAAGGTCACAGGGGCCAACGTTAACTTTTTGCATGAAGGCACTTTACATGTGAACCACTTCACCCAGGACCTTCAAACTTCACATGCTGATAGTACTTATTGAGTACACCAACCCTACTGACTTTGGGGTAACCAGGTGAAAGGTCAAGGAGCTGCGGGGGCATTTGTCACCATAAGTGACAACTCTTGTTCTCATGGTGTGGCTCATATATTTAAAAAAAAAACATTTTACAGGCAATTCTTGAATTCTAATTATGACACCACTGTGGTGGGAAACGTATTGATTTACTATGTCTTTCTGTCCGTCTGTCAGAAATATTGTCCGAACACTCTTGAGTCGAACATTTCTCATCCTATCTTCACCAAACTTGAACAAAATGTATTTGCCAATAAGTCCTCAGCCAAGTTCGATAAATAGCCGAATCAGCATAGGCACTTCGAAATTATGGTCCTTGAATGATCAAAAATTACTAAATATTGCTGCCAGTGCCTGCATTTTAAGTCATTGGTGCATGGTTGACTCAGATAGCTATTTAGATGATTAGGCAGTTATGGGAGACATGCACTTTTCTCAAAAGCAGCTCTAGTTTTGTTATATATTTCTACTTTCAGCTTGGAGATAAATCTGGATTCAATACTAGAGAAATCGGAACATCTTTTCTTCAGATACTGTAAAAAGACGGTGGAAAATAGTTTTCAAATTGTAGACACCCCTGTAGTTAACAGATGATGTCATTCTTTATGTGTGCAGGTACATATGTGAAAAAAGGTGTATATACTAATAAATGTGTGCTCTATTTCTTGATTAATTAATTAAGTGGTATACTGAACCTAAACATGTGGCAAGATCACTTTGACACTTATATGAAATACATGTTGGTGTTTTGTAATTAAATTGTACATTTTCTATGATAAATAATAAATGCACTATTAATTTAATAAGCACACATTCAACATAAAGTGGTAAGAAGCAGTTTTTTCCCTTCTGACACAGTTACATTACCGGTTGTTAGAATTTCAATAATTACACTGACTCTAGGAGTATATAAATTGAATTTAATGGTTCATATACACATGAATCGGCTATAAACAACCTATAAACATTGCAATTAATATTTTGTTAAGTTTTAGATTTTTATACAAAAAAAAGTCCAATCTGACTTGCTACAAAAGAAGCATTTTAGGTACCCCTTTCTGGACCTCTTATAGAATATGCCTCTTGTTTAACAGGTGGTGTTACCAGGGTAGCGACAACTTGAAGTTTGTTTTGATGTAGAACTGTGAAATGTCTACAGAGATAAAGTTTAAGTATTGCCAAAAACTGTGATTTAATGTCAAGTTTTTCATGCCATCCAGTGAAATGTTGTAATTATTTGTCTTTTATAAAATGCTACTGTTCGATAATTTAAGCTTGTAAGATTCTTTCACTGTTTGAAGATACAGATGGGAATATCTGGCTTGAGGGGAACTATTTATGTTTACCGCGGATTAAACAGTTACTCAAGGTCCAGATTTTCCCATCCACATTTACAGCCAGTGATAGAATCTTTCTCTTGCTTACCGTATTCAAGAAATAATCACATGGATGATTTTCTTTTATCACTTTTTATTAGCGCGACTATACGAAGTATAAGGAGAGCTATCCTACTCGACCAGGCGTTGGCGTCTTTCCACATCCCCACCTTGGTTAAAGTTTTTTTTTACACTTTCTCTTTTTTCAACTTATCTCTGTAATTACTTGATGGATTTGATTCAAACTTGAAATAGTTATTTCTCATCATCACCCACATCATCTGACATAAGGGCCATAACTCTGGCTCCAATATTTCATGATTTATTCCCCCTTTTCACATTGATTTTAAGGTTAAAGTTTTGATGCACTTTCACTCTATCTCTGTTATTACTGAATGAATTTGATTCAAACTTAAAATAGTTGTTCAACATCATCACTCACACCATATGACACAAGGTGCGTAACTCTTGCACCAATTTTTCATGAATTAGTCCCCCTTTTTACTTAGAATTTCAGGTAAAAGTTTTGATGCACTTTGACTCTATCTCTGTTATTACTGAATGGATCTGATTCAAACTTAAAATAATTGTTCAGCATCATCACCAACACCACATGACACAAGATGCATAACTCTTGCACCAATATTTAATGAATTATGCCTCCTTTTTACGTAGACTATACTTATATAGTGTTTTGATACACTTTATCTTTACCTCTCTTCTTATTTAATATTTTTGACACAGACTCCAGCTATTGTGCAATATCTTCATCCGCCATTGGAGTTAATGAAAGCTCTAGTGACAGTTCGTTTCCTCAGATGTGCCCAGTTTCACTATCTAGCATTGAAATAGTCGAGCGCGCTGTCTCCTGTGACAGCTCTTGTTTCCTATAGTCGCGTATTTAAACAAGGCATGTGAAATCAATGTACATAAACCAGAAAGACATCATGATGTTTCAAAGACAAATAACAATGTTTAGTCCTGATTTTGTTTAGCACTTGCAGCATAACCTTATGTATTTTGGATAAAATGGCTTTTTTTTAAATTGAGGAATTTACTATAATGAACAAAGAGGAACTAGTGAGGTGTTTGAACTTTATTCTGTATTATGTAATAAAATATAACTTACTGCATAATTCTTCAATAAATAAGAAGTTCGCTATACATCATTTACAGCACGAGTGTCATCATGCACCCTTGGGTGTAAGATAGAGTTTTCTAGTACCACTGAAAATGCCAGAAATCCCCATCAAGTATGCAAGAATCAAAGTGATAATGGTATAGCTCTTTTTGCTTGTAAATATAAGTATTTCTCCGCCTAATTGTTGTTCTAAAATGGCTCTTAGATTGTTGTTGTTCTTGTTATACTTCTTCTTACATAAATTATTAAATTTCAAAATTTTTCATGTCATCAGAAGGAACATAGAGAGAATTCTTAATAAAGTGTTGAGTATATGTTAATAAATGGGAAAGCAGTGCTTTTGATTGATGATGCTCCTGGCAAGGAGATGATAGCCTGAGGGCTATTCTCTTTTTCAGAGGCTATAATTGTTTTTTTTCAATGGCAGTTATCACTCAAAGACAACCTCCTCCCATGTAATTACCTGTTTATTACATAGTTACATGTAATATAGTAAGAAAAGTCTAGTACATGTACACTTTTTTATTGGTACTATTGGTACTAGTATCTGCTAACATAAAAATGTTCAGCATTTATAGGCTAGTGATTCTACGCAATTCTATAAAAACCAGCTGCCTTTACAGTTGTTCATTGTTGCTTATAGTATGGTTGTGGAATAAAATAAGTTATTTCAAGAAAAATACATGGCATTATGCTTCAGATAAATAAAACTAATGCTGAACTCAGCTTTTTTTGCCTCTGTGAAATGACATGACGTCATTTCTCTTTACAGACTTAAATTTCCCACGCTAAAGTTGGGGTTATGATCAGTAATGGCACAGGGGCCAACAACAAAAATGTAATATTGCAACAGAATTGCCAGCATAACTTTATTACTATTTATAGATACTTATGTAATAAGTTTTGATAATAAGTAAATAACCAGTAATGCATGCAATAAAAAGTTTACTGATTTTTGAGTCGGCTAAACGATGTAATCGTTTTGACGAGTCCTTGCTATCCAGCGATTCTCTAAGTCTAAATGGACCAAATAACACAGTGAAGCGATGTAGTTCCATTAGATTTCTCAAACTTCAAACAGTTCACTGCAAGAATGAAGTTAAGTTGCGTGAATTCCCTTTGCTATGACCAATATACGATGTAATCTGTCATATTTATGACTTGTAATTGTGCAATACTCGAATGTAACTCATTAAGCATAAATGTGCATTTTATGAATTGCGCAGGCTTACAAAGCTTGCGTAACATCCAGCGAAAGACAAAAAATAGTTCCACAGGGCTCCAGATAAGATGCGTATTAGCGTAAATTACGTATAGAAATAATGCAAATACGCATGTCTAATAATTTCTAAACGTATATAAAATTACAGAAATGCACACAATGCTTTTTTAAAAACAAAATCTGAATCGTCTGGATGCGTTAGGTAACATAGCCGATCCCGATCAGCCTTAATTCTCCTACATTGAACGTATACACGCATCGTATGATTTCTATAAACTTTGCGTGGGTTTCTACACACACACATGAATTTTGCAGTCAGTAAACGGATAAATTATCGGAAGAAGAAGCTCTTACTGGTTTGTTTAGTTACTACAGATATTAAAAATGATTTTAATTCTTATTTTTCGAGAAATAAACAAATCGGCGAAACATTAAATTGTATTTTCTTGTAGTTTTTGAAATCGAAAGTAGATCGTCTATGTTTGGCGAAGCGAAACAACTTTTTTATGAAAAGATTTAAATAAGAGGTAATTTAACCGTAAACTTCAATGTCAGATACTGCCAATTGCTGCTAAATGTCTTCGTATCATCACAATTTGTAAAATATATTGTTCAAACTGGAGAAAAGTGTAATCGTATCTGGATATAATATTTTGGCTAAATATCGAGCTGTGTTATGAAATTTTAAGAAAAAAAAAACTAAAAACAAACTGAAACTGGTAGACTATACTGTCAGTACATCAATCATTAGCCGACTCAGGCCATTCAGGCCTTTGATTAAAATCTGCCTCAAACATTTTTTGGAAGGCCCATATATTTTGTATGTTAATTAGCACCAATTATAGACCTATATCAGATAAATGTATTTATACGTTGCTTAAAAATTAAATATTGTTGAGTGTATTAGATAATTTTACATGTAAGAAAACTGCAAATAATGTGCCATATCTGTATTATTATCAAGTTGTTGAATATTTTTTCAAGCATCAACTTTTTTCAATGAATATGTTGCAAAAATGAAGAGTTAAGTTGTACATATACTAGTATGTCAGTGGAATAATAACCTACTACTTTGGTCCACCTTTACATTTACCATGCTAAATTTCAAAAAAGGACTAGCTCATCATCCAATTTGGGCAGTACCACTTATTATTCAAAGGGATGTTCACTGAAAATTTTCTAACTGAATAGATAATTGTGCAGGCTGATATTGGTCTGCACTGGTCACAAAAGCAGAATCTCTTGCCACCAGCAGGTTAAAGGTTAATTGTATCCAGGTTTTCACTTTATTTCTCTTTAGATATATAATAATACCAGTAATGTTACGCACGACGGAAAAGAACCAAGGGTAGAAATAGGATTTTTTTGGTTTTCAAATTACATTTATTGCTTTTGAATTTACCATCAAGAAAATTATTTTGATTATGTAATGTCAGTTGCCAATTTTGGATATTTTGGGCACCAGGAAGTTTTAAAATGTCAATTTTACCTTATGTATTGATGGATTGATATAGAACTTTCAGGGTATCTTAACTATTGTAAATTTTAAAGCAGCCTGTCCTTGTAAAAAGAAAATTGTCTGGAATTTCACAAGATTTATATCTTGATCTTGCAAAATAAAGCCAAAATTCATGAAAAACCCTGGTACAGATTTAATGGATTGATTGAACAGCAGTCTTTTTAGACCACTGCTGGTGGAGTAAAAGAGGGGACTACAGGAACGCCCTCCGTCCGTCTGTCTGTCCGTTGGTCTGCCCATCCGCAAATCTTGATCCTGCAGTTACTGGAAGTATTCAAGCTAGGTTTTAAAACTTGGTTTGCGGATAGAAGGCAATATGTACATTATGCTCGTACATGACTAATACGTGTAGGCCAAAGGTCAAGGTCAATGGTGAAGGTCAAGTGAAAATTGTTTCTGCTTCATAACTTTTATATGCATTGATGGATTATCGTAGTGCTACACACAAATGTTCCCCATGATGAGACAATGTGTCAGCACATGACCTGTGGTTGTCCGTAAAAGGTCAAGGTCACTTTTGAAAGTTTTCCACCAGTAGGGGACTTGTTTTGCTGCTGCAGTACTCGGACACTTGTCAAACTACTAGTTTTATAATTGATTCTTCAAATTTTTATGTTTTTTTTTCTTTTTCTTTTTTTGCCACTACAGATGTTGGAGAAATTTATGTTATTGTCTCATGATCTCAATATTTTATTGTATTTTGATACTGACCTCAATTTCTTTTCGTTTAATTTGAAAAAGAACAAATTAGCTAGCTTTACATGCATACAGTTATAGTGTTTTAGTTTATACATGTTTATTGTGAATTCATTCTTTTGTGGCATTGAAATTTCATACTTTCAGCCAAAAAGCCTATTTCAAAGCAACACAAATTTGTTGAGTTTAAATCTTAAAGAAGGGTATTTTATTTGTATGCTGGGAATAATTTTGTTGAATGATACAACCATGAACTTTATGAAAACTAGTCAGCTATGAAGATTAAGAAATGATATTCCAAGCAGTGATTTTTCATTGATAATAATCATTGTTTCGAGTTCAGATGCGAAGGAATTATATCACAATGGGGCAGCCCGAGTGATATCATAATACTCATCTGAATGAAGTTACCAAGGAGTAACATCTAATCTTCAAAGATATTAACAAATATTTACACGTTCTGTGTGGTTTTTGTATTCCAGTGCACCAGTATGATGTTGGATGCTATGAAGTAATAATTGTGATATACAAACAGTGCATATGTTGCATAATGATGCACAGCTTTTGTCTCTTTTATTTAGCAGGGAAATAAATCTGGTTGTGTAAGAATAAATTAGCCGCGCCATGAGAAAACCAACATAGTGCGTTTGCAACCAGCATGGATCCAGACCAGCCTGCGCATCCGCGCAGTCTGGTCAGGATCCATGCTGTTCGCTTTCAAAGCCTATTGCAATTAGAGAAACCATTAGTTAACAGCATGGATCTTGACCAGACTGCAAGACGCGCAGGCTGATCTTGATCCATGCGGCTCGCAAACGCACTATGTTGATTTTCTCATGGTGCGGTTCAAATGTTGAAATTTATATTATGTTGTTATGTACTTATAACTGCAAAATAAACATATTTATATCTATACTTCTTTCACACACTCAGAAACCCCAGTGTCATTTTGTTCGATCTCTTTAAATCAATCAGACAGCAAGAATCAAAGAGACTTGTTTTATTAGTCATAAATGGCAGGTGTGAGTAGTAAACGCATAGTAATAAGGTAGACAGGTAAGACAGGGCATGCATATGTAATTTGATTTATGCATGATTTAATTATTACGTGGTTGATAACTTTTTTTCGTCAAGTTAGCAGTTATTATAAATGTTAGGACATTGATGTTACTTCCAGCATAAAACATTTCAAAAATACTTCCTATATTGCTCCTGAAGAAAATGACATCCAGGTGGTTAATTAGATTTGGTTAAAATAATGTATTTATTCAAAGCTTGAACATTTGTTTATATTCACAGAGAGCTTAATTCATGTTTAACCTATATTTTCACAGGAGGTATTTACCTACCAAGACAAAGTTATTTCAGTGTAAGAATTGAGTTTTGTAAACATACTTAGGGTGTGATATGAATGTAAGAACTAATGTGTTATATTTCTTTACATTTACAACTATTCATTTAGCCAAAATGTATTAGAAATGAAAGTAGATAATATCATTTTAACCTCTCTTTGCCTGTTGCTAGATTGGAAATGAATAAATTCCAAGCTACTCACAGTTTTAAAACTTGTTTTTTCCAAAGCTTCTGTACATATTGTTGAAATATATAATGATTGTTTCAGAAAAGTGTTAAGATCCATACCAATTTGGTTAAAAGTATGGACAAATTTAACAGGGAATTTTTGATTTTTCAATTCTAACATTTTTATGCACGTGCCATCTGATGTTCACTCAATGAAGGATAATTCTGCTGTTTTTAGCTCACCAGAGCCAAAGACTCAGGGTGAGCTATTAGGATCAGTCACCGTCTGATGTTCGTCGTCCGTCCGTAAACTTTTACTTTAACAACATTCTCATAACCCTATGCCAATTTCATCCAAACTTCACAGGAATGTTCCTTGGTGAACCCTCTACAAATTATTCAAGAAGAATTCCATGCAGAACTCTGGTTCCATGGCACCGAAGGAAAAACTTTAAAAATCTCCTTCTCAAAAACCAGAAGCCCTAGAGCTTAGATATTTGGTGTGAAGCATTGCCTAGTGGACCTCTACCAGTTTTGTTCAAATCATGACCCCGGGGTCAAATTGACCCCGCCCCAGGGGTCACTTGATTTTACATAGGAAAATCTTAAAAAATCTTCTTCTCAAAAACCAGAAGCCCTAGAGCTTAGATATTTGACATGTAGCATTGCCTAGTTGACCTCTGCTAAAGTTGTTCAAATCTTTACACCGGGGTCAGAACCCCAGGGGTCACTTGATTTTACATAGATTTCTATAGGAAAATTTTCAAAAAAATAAACCAGAAGGCCTAGATCTTAGATATTTGACGTGTAACATTGCCTAGTGGACCTCTACAAAATTTGTTCAAATCATGATCCCCGGGGTCAAAATTGACACCGCCCCAGGGGTTACTTGATTTTACATAGGATAATCTTCAAAAACTTTCTTGAAAAAACCAGAAGGCCTAGAGCTTAGATATTTCACATGTAGCATTGCCTAGTGGACCTCTACAAAATTTGTTCAAATCATGACCCTGGGGGTCAAATTGACCCGCCCCATGGGGGTACTTAATTGTACATAGAAAAATCTTCAAAATTTTCTAAAAATAAACCAGAAGGCCTAGAGCTTAGATATTTGAAGTGTAGCATTGCCTAGTTGATCTCTACAAAATTTGTTCAAACCTTGACTCCCCCTCCCCGCAGGGTCAAATTGGCCCAGCCCCAGGGGTTACTTGATTGTACATAGGGAAAACCTCATAAATTTGCTAAAAAAAATAAACCAGGAGACCTAGATCTTAGATATTTGATATATAACATTGCCTAGTAGACTTCTACAAACTTTATTCAAATCATGACCTCCAGGGGTTGCTTGATTGTACAGCAGAAAATCTTCCAAAAAAATTTCTAAAAATCATCAGTTTGACATTTGAAACATGTAGCTCATATTTCTCAGGTGAGCGATCCAGGGTCGTCATGACCCTCTTGTTCATTGATATCACAGTTAAATCCCCTGACAAAAATAAGAAGTAGATTTTCTAGGCATTTCACAACTTTGTATGCGTTTTGAATTTGAAGCTATTTGTTTGTATACAGTTACATACTAGAAAATGTTTTCTTGATATTTATTTATAGTATAATACAATTACATATATAAAATATATTATTATATACCTACATAAATTCTGTAAAAACATCGGCTTGTATTTCACAAATATGTACAGGCAAAAAAAAATTTGGTATTGTACCTTTTAAATTCCATATTATACCTTCCGTATTGTATGCTGCCGGACTATTTTCATTAATAATGCATGACCTGACACAGTTCTATAAATAGCGCACATAAAACTTCACTTAATTCCATTTTAATATCGGTAAACATTGAAGATTTCGTTCAGTAACAAAACAACAAAAAGGTAGAGGTGTATAATAAAAGGGTCATTATAACAGTAGCTAGATCTTGGATTTTGTATTCAGCTCTCCTGGATTTAGCAAGGTTGGATCACACTCGGCGCTTGCGTGCCTCGTGAGATCCGATCTGGCAAAAATCCACTTGAGCCGAATACAGAATCCCAGATCGAGCTATTGTTATAATAACCCTATTATACAAATTTGGAGACAAGTTTTTTATATGTACTCACTAGGAAGTAAAGTGTTACTGTGACCAAGATATAGATTTCTAAAAGAAGTTTGTTACTGATTTATATATTCCTTATAGTTAAATTTTGTTATGATTTTGTTCTTGTTATAAACAATAGAAGTGCAATAAAATAAAAAAAAAATCACTGTTTGAATTTAGCTTTATATTTTAACAAGTTTTGTTAGACTGGTAAATGTTGAACAAATGTTTTAGTGGTGTCAATCTCATCCTGTCAGCTCAACTTTAGTTTTGGGTAGATTTGTTGAAAATAACTTGATATATAGGCTTTTTACAGTTAGCCCAAGAAGGGACTGTATATTTTGTCCAGTGGGAGAAATGTCAAGGTCACTGTCACTAGAATAGAATAAAACAGTGTCATTAAATAGTTCAATTTAAAAAGAAGTTAATGAAACAAAACTTATGCTGTAGGAAGCTTTAGTCAACACCAAGGATGTGATTGGACACTATGCCAGTGGGGTCAAGGTCACTATTACTAAATCTAAGAACAGTATTTCCTGAATAAATTAAATTTTATTAATATATTGAAATAATGAATCATAGCCTTTGAGTAACTTACAGAGTAAGGCCTGAATTTGGATTTCAAATTTTGCCTGTTTGGCCAAGATCCTTTATTCTAAAAACAGAGAGGAGAAACAAACTGTGTCCAATAGACGAATAGAGTAAGAAGTGAAACTTTAGCTATATTAAGCTTATATCATTACCAAAGTCAAGATTACTGTTGAGGTCAAGGTTATTGTTATCAAAATAGTTTTAGAAGCAAGTGACCCAGCAACAAATTATATTAGATTTTAAATGGGAAATCATTCTGAACAATCTCATGAAGATCGGGTAAATAATGTGGCTTTTAAGTGTTAACAAGGCTTCTTGATGTAACCTAGTTTGACTTTCACCTTGACCCAGATTTCATAGAGATGAACAAAGTTTTATGAGGATCAGATACAAGATGTGGCCTCTAGAATGTTAATAATGTTTCAGCTGACCTGAACTTTATTCAGGGTGAACTATACCTATAAGCAAATGGTTTGTCATATAACATCGACATTTGAACTTTAACATCTTCTCCTCTGAAACTACTGGTCAGATTTAAACCAAACTCCATGTATAGCCTTCTGGCAAGGTATTCTCTCAGATTTGTTCATGTCGGGGCTCTTAATCCAATTTAGGGCAACTAGAGATAAAATCAGAGAAAACTTTAAATAAAAAACTTTCCTCATGAACCGCTTGATGGATCTTCATCAAACATGGTTGGTAATTTCATTACGAGGTCCTCTCCCAAATATCTCTAAATAGAGATACTCGGCCCCCTTTCGCTTCTGCTAGAGCTAAAAATAGAAATACCTTTAACCCTTATCATGCTGGACACGACTGATTATGCCTATGCGAACAGTGTAGATCATGATCCACCTGCACATCTGTGCAGTCTGATCAAGATCTACACTGTTTGCGATTCAATCAGTATATTTTTAGTAAGCACCCCTTTTAACAGTTAATGGTACTGTCCAAACTGAAAGATGGACAAGTTCATTATAGAAATTTAGCTGGGTAAGGGTTAAACATCTTTTCATGAAACCTCTGATGCATCATCATAAGATATTCTCTAAGATTTGTTCCAATGGGACACTCGGCCACTAGTAGGGGCCTCCAGTGCTAAAAAGTCCCAAAGAAATACCTTTCGTCCTATGAATCGTTTAGTGAATCTTCATTAAACTTTGGTTTCTAGCTACAATAGAAGACCCTTTCCAAAATTTATTCCGAATATTTGATGTTAACATGTTGTTTTTTCTTCTTTGACCTCAGGTTACCTAGTTTTGAACTTAAATGTATTGAGACAAAAAATTTAGTATTCTGAGGATGCTTTTGGAGATTTTAAAGAAATTGTGGCTCTGAAGTGTTCACAACGTTATTCATATAATTTGCAAAGTTTTTGAACCCAAGTGACCCAGATTCGAAATTATTCGAGACTTTGCTGAGAGGAGTAGTCTGACCAAGTTTCATTAAGATCGGGTTAAATTTGACTCTCGTAGACTAGAGTGTTAAAAGTAAACGTTTGACGGCGATGGACACTGAAATCACTATAGCCGACCTTGAGCAATTCTCACCGTTTCAGCTTACATGAGCACAAAGATTTTGATATAAATAGCAGCATTTTTTACCACGTCAGAACAAATATGCAGAGCACAAGGTCCACAACACTTGGTCGAACCCCCTTCCCATTTTAAAAGTAGCCTGTTTTGCACAATACGAAATAACTGTTAAGGACTGTGAGTGTATTATTGTTAATCAGGGGTTTTCATGGGCGAGTATGCTTGTGAATGAGTAAGTGACTGAGCGACGATAAATCCATGTTTCACGTGCATGCACCCTTAGCTGCAATTGATTGAGGATAATGGTTTAAAAAAGTTAGAAAAGAGCTGCAAATTTACGTCATGTACCTACGGTGTCAGATCAGCTAATATGTGGTTCCGGTAGAAATAATTCAGTTCATACAAAAGAGGTTTCCAAACACCGTTTGGTGCATTATTCCTTAGAAAAAGACATGTACCCCTTTGGGCATCTGATAATACGCTATAAAAACCTATGTGACAACATAAACATTTCTTTATTCATCGAAATGACTTTCGTAATAACTTGAAGCGGAGATGTATATTGTCAAATCTGCGTAATTAAACCATCTTGTTTGAAAAATAAACGTTAACTTAAAAACAAAATACTTGGTCTTGAAGACGAATATATTTCGATCGTTTTATGTGAAAAATGAGGTGCACCAGTCCACAGCCCTATGTTTATCGACATTATAGGTTCTGAATTTAGACTTACACTAAAAAAGCAACAAATTGTTTGATAGACACATGAGGTATGCTCTGACTGTAGGAAGTATGTTTACAGGTCAGTCCATACCCAAATCAACCTCTACGCATCTTTTCAGTCTTAAAGACCCACAACAGCCTAGTGACCGCATAAACTCCATGAAAATCATTCTGGTAATACATGTTAAAAGATGACAGGTGGGCAATTTAGTCCCTTTCTTTATAAATATGTTTTCACTGTGACAACTTCATCTGATTACTTATTCAGTCAACATATTTTCAGTATAGTTTTAAAAACATAAATAACTATCTTACACTGTAGAAACAACGTATGTTCTCCATGACGATTTGATAAAAGGCATCGTGTCTGAAATCATCTGTTCTCCATCTCTGATTCATGTGTGGGAGTTGGCAGTTACTTGCGGAGAACAGGTTTTTACTGGTACAGAACCCAGGAACACTGGTTAGGTTTACTGCGTGCCGTTACATGACTGAAATACTGTTGAAAAACGGCGTTAAACCCCAAACAAACAAACATTTATAATGCCACTGTCTATTTGTAACTACATATTTGTTCATGCAAGTTATGTTATAATTACCATCAAGGAAATACAAAAGAATTCAATTTTTTTGTGGTGGGTCTTTAACTTGTTTTCCAGTTATATACTAAACTTGTACCATTGATATTATGTTTATAATAAAGAGACATACAAATTTTGAGTACCATTAATTCTTTAGTTTGTTAGTGTGCCTTCAAGGACATATGCGGGTTCAGTAGGATTATGGAGGAGGGCCATATTTAAACATGTTGACAGTATAACGACTGAATGGTAATGCTGCGTTTACACTTAGCCACGATGTCCACGATTTGAGAGAAGCGTGGTGAGCGTGGGGGCTCGTGAGATCGAATCGTGGTGATCTTGAGGGAACTTGGTGGAATCGTGATGATCGTAAGGATCGTGACAAAATTTTTGGCAGTCAAAAATTTTGCCACGATTATCCCGATTTATCTTAAATCTTGAGAGAGCGTGATAGAACTTGGAAATCGTTGTAGAGCGTAATGCAGCTTAACAGACATTAACGTAGCGCATCAGACCTTGATGCTCCATCGTATGGGGATCTTGGTGAACTTGGAAACACGATTCTAAGTTCCACTAGATCTGCAGGCATCCTTACATAGTTGACGTTAGAGCCGACACCTTCACGCCTGAGTTCTGTGAAAAGTTGAGAGTATTGTCCCAGTTGGCGCCTTCGGTTTCCACTTAACCATGGTCTCACCCGCCAGGTCTTAGGCTTCTATTCTTCTTCTCATTACTCTCTTTTATATCCTGCCCTATTCCGTCCCTTGTTGCTGCTGCCGACGAGTAACTGTTATAGGCATACACGAAAAATGCAAATTCAGCATTTTGTTCAGCTCTTTGATGCATAGCTCGTTCCTCTTTGAAATCTCTGGACAGAATGAGAGGATGACCCATGACTCCTATTTATACTCCAATCGTGCTCAAAACGTGACATTCTTGATCAAATCGTGACCATAAATCGTTGGAGAGCTTAACAAAACTTGATAACGTGAGGGATCTAAACAGAACGTGACAAAGCGTGATAGCATATCGTGGTAATCGTAAGAGAACTTGAGAGAACGTGATGAAAATCGTGGCAGATCTCGACCAGAATTGTGTTGGTTTCGTAATAAAACGCTGCAGGTAGTAACAAAACGTACTGAGAGCGTAAGAAAGCGTAGGAGAGCGTAGTAATGCAAAATTCGTGCAATAAATCGTGGAGCTCCGAGCTTTTCTTTAAATCGTGGACATCGTGGATATCGTGGCTATTAGTGTAAACGCAGCATTTATAGCAATGGTCTATAAAACGGCATATAAAGTCCACATGTCTACGATTTTTTATGCAAGAACAGAGATCATTGTGTGTTTGTTTTATATACTAACGTCTGCAGAAACCTCCGGGATATGATGATGTCCTCGTTCTCCTCAATAATCCCGCGGGCTTTTGCAAACTTTAACACGAAAAAAAAAAACACTGTATTGGTTCGAGTCGTAAATTCGACCACTTTTTGTGGTTTTTCATAAATATTTCTTTCTTTATAAAACGGATTTGTACAAAATTTCTACCATATGTGCTTTAATACAAGAAACATTGATTGTTATCATTAACGGCAGTTTACAATATGGTAAACGATAAAACCGCGTTTAAAATAACAGACAGGTTTAGCCTCCAGTTTACCTTCAAGAGGTTGTTACATAATATTCGGCCATTTTTTAAACATAAAGTTGGTTATATTTTCAACATTGTCTTGGAAATAAATCGATGCTACAGCGAAAATCGTTCTTTTTTTCAACAGAATGCGATCAATTTTCAATAACATACCTCGTTGGAAATATTTGCCAACAGAGATATAAAAAGCGCCTGTCATCATTCTCACACCGGCATGACATAGTTTGATTTTTACGTCACTGTTTATTACATATTCTAGCATAAAACTGCAGTTATTGTTACTTTTCGGGGGTGTTTTAACAGGAGAGAACACGTGTGTTAACAGAGAGATTCTCGCGTTCACGTTTTTTTACTCGTTTTATGCTAGAATAGCGTTAGCGTATGTTCTTTTCGTGAATCGTGCGCGTGCGATGACGTCACGCGACCCGCGATACAAAATATTTGCTGTTTAGAGTACAAAGGACAACTTTTGTTTCTTCTCACCTTAACTTGTTGTTTTTTTTTTGCCGATTTAGTTGCTAACGCAATCGCTTGTGATGAATTTACGACTCGGACAAGTATGGTTCTTAATTAATTCTCGTCCATCCAATTAAGGTTAGGTCACGGATACCCACCAATACGAGCGTTGTTTTACTACTTGCCGATTTTAGCATTATACTTGAATACTTAAAAACCTCTTAACAAACAGAGCAACTATTGCACTTTACGTGCTCCACCTTTCATAAGAACACTCGGCATGCTGTGCGTGCTAAAAACGTACAATACCATTGAAAAGCATACAGGCAAATACAGTGCTAACATGATATGATCCAGACCAAATGATTTGTGAAGATTTTTTAATATAATTCAACAGTTAGATTTGTTGGGCAGATTTGGCGTTGTCGGGCTGCCTCAGACAAAACAGTATGATGTTTTCCACTCCGTGTAGTTTTAGTACTGAATATAACAAAAGAGAGAAAAGAAACGTTTAAAGTAATGTATTTAATATTTTCAAATAATTTATATTGTTGAAACAAAATATACGTAAAAGGCAAACACATATGTTACATGAACAACCATTTTGACATTTGCTGACCTTGAACTTTGAAAGCATTTATAGTGTGCCTTTTACGCCTGTACGCAATTACGAAGACAAAGAAAAAATATGCGATTAAAAGTGTCATCATTCATTAGTAGTACCGTTTCTATAGTAATGTAATTAGACCGCAGCGCGGGGAACAGACGACTTGAAAATTATTTTCACCTTTTCCCTTTCTTTTGATGTTACACAGTAAATAAAGCAAATGTTTTTTTGCACTCATTACTTTATAGATGTCTGCATCTTCAATTACCTTTTGCGTCGCGTGCGGTTTAAAAAATGAAAAATAGCATGCAAGACATTGTGCATTTGTAGTCGAAATGACCCAGATGGGTGGTGTAATTTTTCAATACGCACTTACGTTAGGGTTAAGTTTCGTTACGAAAACATATGTGCATTTAGTAATGGTATGTGTAATAAAATGTACAACTGTCAAGCCATGCATTTAAAAAAATATGATGATATAAACAAGACAATAACATGTATAAAGCGAGTATGGTAATAATTTTGTGTCGCTGAACCAATTTGTTTTTTTAAGACGTAAACATGCAAAGCGTGACGTATGATGTGCGATGAAGCGTCGTGCAAACACAAACAGCGGTTGTAACATCAAAAGCCATGCAGCAAATCTGCAAAATACAAGAAAAATACAATAAGCTACTTATTGCAATGGGGAGAAAACTCAAAATAAATTAGAAATACAATTAACAAGGCATGCAGCTGTTGATTTATGCAAGCTTACGACAAATATTTTGTTTGTAATTTCTGTCACTAAACTGTTCTGAATTGACTACCATTTACTGGCCATACTATTTGAGTCATATCGGAGAAATTATGTACATTTTGTAACTGTGAACACAATTTACTTAAATGTTTAACAGAAATAGAAAACCAACAAAAACAGTGAAATAAAACAAATAAAAAGGTTTGCGGGGAAAAAAAAGTCAGAAAGAGTAGACAGTGCGGCAGTCGGACGAATGGAACTTGGTATATAGACAGAAATGTATTAATACGCCGTTTTATTAAGCGCTACGTACATATTTGTGGAACTTACATCAGTATGACAAAAATTGCACATGTACATAGTGACTCCAACTACCCTGTTCTTACATACGGTTAGGAGATATAATAAATCAGTTTTAAAAATAAAATGTGAAAATAGTCAGAAGCAAATCGAGGTGTACATTATTGTCTTTAACTTTTAATAAAATTCCAACAAAATGATACGTAATTCAACGAAATTAAAGATCACATTTGTTCGAATACCCAGTATGTTCCCGCTTCAGGAAGAGATCTACAAAGCATTTGAGCCGTGCCATGAGAAAACCAACATAGTGGGTTGGCGACCAGCATGGATCCAGACCAGCCTGCGCATCCGCAGGATCAGGATCCATGCTGTTCGCTAACAGTTTCTCCAATTCCAATAGGCTTTAAAAGCGAACAGCATGGAGCCTGACCAGACTGCGCGGATGCGCAGGCTGGTCTGGATCCATGCTGGTCGCAAACCCACTATGTTGGTTTTCCCATGGCACGGCTCATTTTATTTTCTTATGCAGGTATGCTGTTTAAATTTGCACTTATGTTATTTACTGAATTTATATGTATACATATATATTACGTAACTTCCGACACCTATAAATTCAAAGAAGAGTCCAATGTGATAACAATTTCGTCAATATTCCCGAACAAGTTAGGCCTGACCGATTATCTACGTAGGTAAATTACAATACAACAAACGGGTGATAGTACGTTCGGATCCCGGGCGACTGTTTCCCTATTTTGAAGTAAAATTACATAACGTTATATTGTTGGTCAAGGTTTTATTCCTATTTTAAACGCCAGCACACTTTATTTTAAACCACAAGAGCTATTAAGTGAAATTTGATTAGCGTTGAATGCTTATCTCAACAGACTCTTCACAGAATACTGAGCTTTTGTAAACATAATAAATAGACTGGCAAAAGAATTATGGGCCTCTCGCAACAGGACCGAATCCTAGTCTTTGAACAAGTTCTAATAAAGCTTGTGCTGACCATGCCGTAGCGGGTGTCGATCCTGCTCCTCCTGCGGGTTTTGTCGTTTGTTGGGCTTGTGTTGTGGAAGGTGATTGCGTGGTAACAATTTTCCCAGAATTCCAGTTCCAGATGGGTTTCCCGTCTCCTGGCGCATGCCATGACGTCCGCCCATTGTTCCATGCCACACTCCCGTCAGCGTTTTGATACTGTGCCCCTCTCTGAGACCAACTACTTGCTGTCACTGATCCCTGATTCACTTGCTGCCAGTCCCCATTCGTGCCCCAACTGCCACCAGTGCCCGTGCCAGTACCAGTTCCAGTGCCCCCAGTTCCCCAAGACGAGGCAGAATTGCCACCCCAGGTACCACCTGCAGCTTGATTATTTGGACTACCCCATCCGTTTGTACCACCCTGGGCGCCCCATCCCCCGGTACCAGTCCCAGTCTGAGAGGTACCCCATCCCCCAGTCCCACCACTTGCACCCCAGCTTCCCCCTCCTGCAGTGTTTGCTCCCCATCCATTATTTCCTGTGTTCGCGTTCGCAGCACCCCAGCCACCACCGGTACTCCCTCCTGCTCCCCAGCCAGTGTTGCCTGCCGTATTTGAGCCCCAACCGTTGCCTGCACCAGCACCAGCACCAGCACCACGGCCAGCACCGCCAATCAGACTGCTCCATATGTTGGCTGGGGCTTGAGTGACCGACTGTCCAGACAGCCAGGGATCCATGGTAACCGCAACAGGTGCTCCTCCTTCGCCACCGGCTCCAGCTGCTGCTGAAATATCGTCAAAACATGTTTGCATTAGTCAACGCATCAAGTTTGACCTTCCGTAAAGTCACTATAAAGTAAAGTAATGCTTACTAGTGGCTAAATATTACAAAGCTCTGTTCTCATGACCACCGCTTTACAAAATGACACTACATGTATTGTCTTTAAAGCTTTTGTTACATTTGAGATTTTGGTACGTTCCTGACCTGGTAAAGGTCAGATAAAAATGAAATGATGAAAGTAATTTGAACAATTTGTTTAAATAGTTTTAGCAAATGTTCACAAATTCATACGCCAGCTTAACGTATATCATTACTGAAATACAAAGAGTAAGTTATGCAAATAAGTCTCAAAAGATTGTCATAATTTTCATGCCCTTATCAATAAAAGCACTAACAAAGCTACATGCACTCAAAGCAAGAAAATGACAAGCTTGCTGTATTTTCGTTACTAGAAGCAATGCACGCCGACAAAAATAAATATCCGCAGAAAACATCTGAATCCGCTAGGCTGCGAACTATTGAATGGTTCCAATCATATGTCCTATCCGGTAAGCTTGATTCTGGCTCAACTTGATCCTATTGCGTCTGCTTAATCCTTGGAGTTCGAACAACTGATTTAACGATAGCCCCAACTAGGTTGTCAAATACAAAGGGTTCGGACCACAGATTTACTGTTGGTCCCAACTAGGTAGCTAAATACAGGAAAGTCGGGCCTTAGATTTATTGTTGGTCTCAGCTAAGTAGCTGACATGCACACGAGTTCAAACTACACATAGTATTGGTCCCAACTAGGCAGCTTAATGCAGAGTGTTCGAACTACAGATTCATTGTTGGTCCCAACTAGGTAGCTAAATGCAGGGATTTCTGACTACAGATTCATTGTTGGTCTCAACTAGGTAGCTAAATGCAGGGATTTCTGACTACAGATTCATTGATGGTCCCAAGTGCATAGCTAAATGCAGGGATTTCTGACTACAGATTCATTGTTGGTCCCAACTAGGTAGCTTAATGCAGGGATTTCTGACTACAGATTCATTGTTGGTCCCAACTAGGTAGCTAAATGCAGGGATTTCGGATTACAGATTCAATGTTGGCCCCAACTAGGTAGCTAAATGCAGGGATTTCTGACTACAGATTCATTGTTGGTCCCAACTAGGTAGCTAAATGGAAACCTTCGTACTACAGTGTTACTGTTGACCCTAACTGGGTAGCTAAATAGAAAAAGTTAGGACTATAGATTTAATGACGATCCCAACTGGGTATCTAAATGTAGAACGTTCGGACAACAGATTTACTGTTGGTTCCCACTGGGTAACTAAATAGAAAACGTTTGGATTACCGATGTTATGATGGTCCCAACTGGGTAGCTAAACGCGGGGATTCGGACAACAGTTTTGCTGTATATAGATAGTTCGAAAAAAAAACCAACAAATTGTTACTGGCCATTATCGTCCTAGATTTATGATTCTTTGATATTTAAAATTGCGGGTAGTTTTCTTTGATCTAAGTTCATCTTATTCAGGAAACAAAGTCTAGATCAAGCATCAAAAATAATATTGGCACTTGACGTACTCAAAATTTCAGGCCAATGACTTGAATGTTAACCTTTTTCACCCCTGCAAGAAATAATTTATACGCAGTGCTGAACAGTATTAGTTCTGTGGATATATGTGTTGTTAATTTTATCATAATGTTCAAAAACGCAGATCAGCCCATATATTTCAAACCACAGTGGCTTACGCTCTGCTAAATTAAAAGCCATGCTAATATAAAAAGCGCTTAGGCTATTTCATATGAAAATACGAAATGCAGTTTCAAGACTCTTATCTCACTTTAATGCAAGCGCAATTCTTACTGAACTATTACAAAATGCAGCATTCGCAACCCTCGCAGCGGAAGTTTTCAAGATCGGGCACATAGCCATGCACTAAACACAACAGAGGCAGGATTTGAAGTGAAAACACTAATTATTGTATGAAAAAGAACACACGAAACAAAATTTATATGTAAATTCACATATAAACCAATAAGAGAAGATTTGTCGTTTCTTAGAACATTTTAGTAGACAAATATAATTTCAGGATAGGGAATTTAGCTGAACAAATTTAATCATCATACATTACAAACAAATGTATGTTATAAACAAGAGGGCCAAGATGGCCCTAGGTCGCTCTCCTGAGAAACACACCATTATACACCATAACAGTGTAAACATAGACCTAGTGATTGCATGGAAAAACATATTCTGACCAAGTATCATTAAAATTGGAGCAAACACAAGTATTTCTTTTATTTGACCTAGTGACCTAGTTTTTGACCCCAGATGACCCATATTCAAACTTGACCTAGATTTTATCAAGGCAATCTTTCTGACTGAATTTCACGATAATCAATTGAAAAATATAGCGTCTATCGCATACTCAAGGAAATCATTCTTACCAAATTTCATAAAGATCAATTGAAAAATACAGCCTATATTGCATACACAAGGTTTTTCTTTGATTTGACCTAGTGACCTAGTTTTTGACCACAGATGACCAATAACCAAACTCTACCTAGATTTTATCAAGGCAATAATTCTGACCAGATTTCATAAAGATCAATTGAAAAATACAGCCTCTACTGCATACACAAGGTTTTTCTTTGATTTGACCTAGTGACCTAATTTTTGATCCAAGATGACCCATATTCAAACTTGACCAAGATTTTATCAAGGCAATCACTCTGACTGAATTTCACGAAGATCAGTTGAAAAATATAGCCTCTATCGCATGCACAAGGTTTTTCTTTGATTTGACCTAATGACCTACTTTTTGACCCCAGATGACCCATATTCTAAGCTGACCTAGATTTCATCAAGGCAATCATTCTGACCAAAATTCATGTAGATTAATTGAAAAATACAGACTCCATCGCATACACAAGGTTTTTCTTTAATTTGACCTAGTGACCTAGTTTTAGATCAAGATTATCATTCTAACCAAAATGCATGAAGATTACTTGAAAAATACAGCCTCTATCGCATACACAAGGTTTTTCTTTGATTTGACCTAGTGACCTAGTTTTTGACTCCAGATAATCCATTTTCGAAACCGGCCTAGATTTTATCATGATAATCATTCTGACCAAAATTCATGAAGATACGTTGAAAAATACAGCCTCTATCGCATACACAAGGTTTTTCTTTAATTTGACCTAGTGACCTAGTTTTTGAATACAGATAATCCATTTTCAAACTCGGTCTAGATTTCATCTAGGTTATCATTCTGACCAAAATTCATAAAAATTACTTGAAAAATACAGCCTCTATCGCATACACAAGGTTTTTCTTTGATTTGACCTAGTGACCTAGTTTTTGACCCGAGATGACTCATTTTCAAACTCGGCCTAGATTTTATCAGGATAATCATTCTGAACAAAATGCATGAAGATAAGTTGAAAAATACAGCCTCTATCGCATACACAAAGTTTTTCTTTGATTTGACCTAGTGACCTAGTTTTTGACCCCAGATGACCCATTTTCGAACTCAGCCTAGATTTCATCAAGGTAATCATTCTGGCCAAATTTCATGAAGATCAGTTGAAAAATACAGCCTCTATCCTATACAAAAGCGAAATGTTGGCGGACAGACAGACAGACGACAGACAGACGCCGGACATCGAGTGATCAGAAAAACTCACCTGAGCATTGCTCAGGTGAGCTAAAAAGTGGGCTCCAGCGGCCACCATACTTCGATAATTAAAAGTGAGATTTAACACGGAAACGGGCTCGGAAGTGATTCAGATTTGCCTAAAGATTTCGAGCCCAGTCAATAGTTTGAAAAAAGGGCACATATTCATAAAAGTTTTAAGTAAAAAACTTGGACCAAAACATTACAATGCTATATTTTCCATTTTCTCTCAGTGTTAAATTAGCACAGACTGCGCTGAAACTTTAAATAAACGTGCATTAAACTTTACATAAACGTGCATTCTGTAACTACAAATAGCTTAGCCAAATTTCAGTTATGAGAATTTGATATAAAAAAAGTTTTGGTAAATAATTTCTTCAGTCCGAGTTCAAGTTTCATTCTTGACACTTTGATGAATACGAGCCCGGTATAAGAAACGGCAATTCAGAGAATGGCATGTACAGCAAATATATTTGATAAATTTCATGCCGGCACATTACCTTCGGGATCAACTGTGGCTAATCAAATTTAACAAAAAGGAAAACCATGATATATAATTAGTTATAACCTTAGACAACAAGCAATAAATGAGCCGCGCCATGGGAAAACCAACATAGTGGCATTGTGACCAGCATGGATCCAGACCAGCCTGCGCATTCGCGCGCGCAGTCTGTTCAGGATCCATGTTGTTCGCTAACAGTATCTCTAATTCCAGTAGGCTTTGAAAGCGAACAGCATGGATCCTGACCAGCCTGCGCATCCGACTGCGTGGATGCGCAGGCTGATCTGGATCCATGCTAGTCGCAAAGCCACTATGTTGGTTTTCTCATGGCGCGGCTCAAATGGACGTTATAAGTTTAACATCATGCCTGTGTACTACACTTGCAATGTTGATTTAAAAGCTGAGAAAAGACAACTGGCAATAAACTGGCAATAAAGTAAAATATCATGCCAGAAAGATACTTTTGAGATCAACTATGCATAATTTGATTTAAAAGCAGACAATCCGATGATATTATAAGCAATTGCAATAAACTGACAAGAGAGAGGATGCATCATGCCGACAAATTACGTTCGAAATCAACCGTACTCTGTAAGATATAATAACATATAAATATAAAATGATATCACGCCGGAACGATACTTCGTAATGAACTGTGCATTATTTGAGTTAACAAATACAAAAATATAAGATATAACCATTTCAGCTGATAATGAATGCACATTTAACACAAACAAGATTAGACAGCGGCCCATTTAAATCTGTAACTATTCCTATGACCTCACTTTGAACCGCATCAGCATTCACTTCAAAGACAAGAAAAAATGGCATATAACTTACTAAAGGATAGCCGTGAAGAAAATAAACTCCTTGGGCTAAATTGATAACAAGAAATATCTTTAAAAATGATGGTCGGCGAATTGTAATAAGGAAAGAAGTTTATGAATTTTCATCTAACATTCATCTTTCATCTAACATTTTTCAAATTGCAAAACTAAACACCGCACTTTAACATTTTTTTTTTATTATTTTTTAATTTTTCGCAAAGGTTTCGTAGGGTTACAATTTTGTTTCGTTTATCCTTAGACGAATAATTACAGCAGTAGTTTGATGAAGATTCATGAAGCGGTTCATGAGAAGAGGTCATTAAACGTGTTTATATTTTTAGCTAAATTGGTCCCTATCCCCATTTGTAACAAAATAGCAGGAGACCTTACGATATTGTAACACATCGAGTTTGATAAAAATCCATTACATTTTTGTGGTTAGTGCGAAGAAAGGCATATCTACTTTTAGCTATAGTGGTTCCTAATAGGGCCCAAGTTACTATATAAATAAATTTGGAAGAGGACCTTATAATGATGCTCCAGACCATGTATGACAAAGATCCACCAAGCTGTTTATGAGACGCTGTATAAAGGCATTTCTAGTTTTAGCTCTAGCAGCCCTTAAAAGGGGTCAAATGTCCCAGCTGAACAAAGTCGGCTGCGGGCCTAATAAAGATGCTACAAATCAAGTTTGATTAGAACACATGAGAAAAAATCAATTAAAGGATTTTTTTATTTATTATTTTTATTTATTTCTAAAATAGGCCAACTGATCCCGCTTTAACAAATGCATATTCGCTATTTATGAATCTTTGGACAATAACGTCACACCTATAAAAAAGTGAAGGTCAAGCAAAACATACAATTGTAATTATTTCAATATTTCTGTTTCATAAGCAAAGTTTGACCGTAGTCATATCACATAGATAAACTGTATGCAGCGTACCTTCATTTCAGTGTAATGAGATTCAGTCATTATATAGCATATATATAATGAAATAGATTTCAACTGAGTTCAATATCTGCATACCATACTAAAGAAAAATATTCATATATAATAAATCAGTTAAATAATTTATAACAAATATATCAAAGCAAACAAGTACTCATTTTAATATGCAATCTGAATAAGTCACAAAAACAAGAAACCTTTTCATATACACGACAATTGTAAGAAGGAAAATCCTTTAAAAAACACTTCTCTACATAAAAGACTCTTATCACACCCTTATTCATGTGATACGCAGACCGTATTCAGCTCTTTTTTTAATTTGATATATGTTGGTATTTGAACAGGTTTTTATCATATTTATTAAACTTACTTATCATTTTGAGATATATCAATATTCTTGCTAAATATACTGAGCCAAAGTTAGCTTTAAAACTGTGAACAGCGTCGTTTAGGGTGAATGCTTTGTCTACATTTCACTCAGCGTAGCACAATCAACAGAGTGAAAGAAATTGACACTCTCGTCCAATCAGGCAGAGTGTTGCATAAATCTTCCATTTTGATAAATTATCTATAATGCGTTATCAAGTAGCTTGATTTGCAAACTGAGGTCACGTGGCATAGGTAACGAAAACGAATTTAGACGGCGTCGCCGAAAAAAAAAAAAAACAAGAAACGCGGCAATGCCACGAAACCAGGTTTTCAACACTTTTCATAAGAAAACAAAAGTATACTGAATCACAGTGCACCACTTTAAAGCACAACCCTAACCCTAAACCCTAAATCCTAACCCTAACCTAACCTAACCCTATTTTTAGTAACAATGACCTTGACCTTGATCCAAGAAACCCCAAAATCAATCCCAAGCTACAACTTTATATAAGTTTTCTATACACCAAGTTTCATCATGATAACTTATTCCTAAGTTAAGTTATTGACCGGAAACCCTTTTTCTATTTTAAGTAACAGTGACCTTGACCTTGACTCCAGAAACCCCAAAATCAATCCCAGCCTTTGTCTTGATATAAGCTACATACATACCAAGTTTTATTCAAATATCATTACCGAAACAAAAGTTATTGACCGGTCACCAGTTTGACGCCGCCGCCCATCCGCCCGCCCGCCCAACGACATACCCCAACCTAGTAACTCAAGTTTTCGTTGAAAACCTGGTTAAAAAACAATAACAATTATACCCGTCTGTGACATGAATCTTGGTTTAGAATTTTTCAATTTCCTTCAACAAGCGTCTCTCCTATATTTTTCACAGCTCTAACCTGATGTAGATTTAAATCTATCCTGTAATCTATGTTTAAACACAAAGTATGGTACATACGAGTATACCGCGGTATACCGTCAGTAGCATATAATTTTCATTTAGTTTCTTTTGGGTAATTGCGATAGGTTTGCTGGTTCTCTGCTTGTCCATTGCTTAATGCAAAGAAAGCAATGTAAAAATGCCATGGTACTCGAAAGCTTTCATCTAGACGGACCGGAGTAAGTACCTTAATATTGGCACACAGAAAGATTTTGTTTGGTTTGAGTTTAACGCCGTCTTTCAACAGTATTTCAGTCATGTTACGGCGGACAGTTAACCTAACCAGTGTTCCTTGATTCTGTACCAGTACAAACCTGTTCTCCGCAAGTAACTGCCAACTTCCCCACATGAATCAGAGGTGGAGGACGAATGATTTCAAATCGTCACGGAGAACATACTACGCCCGGGGATCGAACTCAATACCCCGCGATCCGTCGACCAACGCTCTCCCTACTGAGCTAAGCGGGTGGGCTCAGAAAGGTAGTTAGTTCTATACGAAAACTGAGAATGATTTGATAATTTGTTCTATAGGAAGCCTGAGAATGATTGAACAATTTGTTCTATAGGAAACCTGAGAAAGATTGGACAGTTTGGACCTGCCTTTACAACTGTTGAAACTTTGCAAATGACATTTCACATTTATGTTTTGCCGACAACTCATTTTATAATCAAATTCAACAAAACACTGCATGATCTCATGCAATGAATTTATGGCAATTTCGAAAGTAGAGATAAAATATGAACACATTTTATTATAGCTGTGACTAAAATTGCCATTTAGAAATAATAACATTTCATTGCTGCTGTGACTAAAACTGCCAAACTGAAATAATAAACAGAATTAACATTTCCGTAGGATGCATCCGGCGGCGATATTTATGTAGCCTACATGCACCAAAATGACGTAGAAGAATGCGTTCTCTAAGCTGTCAAATTGTTTGGAAAGTATAACAATCGAAATACGTGTGTTGTCCAAGTTGTGTTACACACATTCGACACATACCACGAGTACATAACTTGTTTTATCATTGCTACCTTCGTTGCTCTTAAGGTACAGACGTTACTCCCGTGTGTAATTGGTGGCTCAATTCGAGTAACTGGTTCTCTTTCTACTTTTCGCAACAAGCGAGCGCCTTTGGGCAGTGGCGGATGCTTAAAGACTCTCCAGTATTCGACCAAATGTTCACTTGTTCCAGGCCATATGAGCCAAAAGCAGAACGAGAACCAATAATTGATACCGATGGTTCTCATTGGCTGACAAAGAAAGCGTGGGAGTAATATCCACACCTCAACAGCAACGACGGTAGCAATGGTTGAACAAACGAAGTACATACATTTTAAGATGCACTTGGCGGATAGCTTACAGCATGGATTCTAAATATGTCGGACCCTCAAATTACTGTAGACATGAAGACAGCGCTATTTACTTCACAGGCAGGTTTTAGAAAATCTCACTCAGCTTGTGATGATTTTTAGCTTGATAGATATTGTACAGTCTAGTAAAAAGAAATTGTATTGTTGTTCTGTAGATTTTAAGCAGGCATTTGACTCTTTTTGTAGAAACGACTTGTGGTATAAAGTGCAACGGTTAAAGATAAATGGAAAATGTAAAGACTTTTTTAATTGTAATGTCGGTGTGAGACAAGGCGAACATTTGTCGCCTTTTTTATTTAGTATATTCTTAAATGACTTAAAAAATTATCTATGTGAAAGTAATGTTGAGGGATTTAGCAAACATTTAAATGCCGAAAATTTAAAATATACTTGAATTATTGATTTATATGCAGATGATATTCGCAGACCCTGAAAACGATTTACAAAATGCCTTAAATGTATTGAAATCACATTGTGTCCAGTGGAAATTGAAAATAACGGTTGATAAATCAAAAATACTCATTTTTGGTAAAGGTAGAACCAGATGAAATTTGTTTTTTTTTATATATTGGAAACAGTCAGGTAGAAATCGTCAAGCACTACAAGTGCCTTCGCATTTACTTTACTAAGGGTGGCTCTGTTCTTACAACAAAGAAATATATAGAGGACCAGGGAAATAAAGCATTGTTTTCTTTTTTTTTTTTTTTTTTTTTTTTTTGAGAAAAAACCGAACCCCTTAATTTGTCATATGAACTGGAAATAGATCTCTTTAACAAAATGGAAAAACCAGTATTACTGTATGGTTATGAAATTTGGGGTTTTGGAAATATTGATTGTATTAAAAAAGGTTTGTATATCTTTAAACTTAAGAAGTCGACCAACAATTTCATAGATGATATAATTTTATGGTGAACTTGGTATCTTTCAAGTATGTCTTGATATCCATAGAAGAGTTATATCGTTTGGACAAAACTTACTAAATGTTCTAATGAAAATACTGAAAAAATGTCTCGTAAAGTTTACAGAATGATATATGAAATGAATATTTCAGGTACTATAAAGTCCCAATATGTTCGTCCGGATTTTCGGGTGTATGGCATAGTCAGAGTTCTTAAGCGACTAATGGTTGATTGAGTCAATTTGTCAAAAATTTAGAGCAATTTTATACAGAAATGGCATTCTGATTTACAAATTACATCAAGCACTAATATTTACAAAACTATTAAAACTAATTTCCATAGAAGCGTTTACATCAGTCTTTTGTCATCTAGACGTAGTCTATTGATTATGCGTTTTTGTTAGAAACCATAGATTACCTGTGGAAATGGGAAGATGGCAGGGAATACCATCTTCTGAAAGAAAATGTACTTTTTGTAATAGTGATGTAGGTTATGAATTTCACTTTCTTTTTATATGTCAACAATTTGTTAATGAAAGAAAAAAGTAGTTGAAACGATATTACTATGTTAATCCGAACTTTTTCAAGTTGGAATTGTTCTCCAGCACAAATATAGCTGTACTGAACAAACTTAGTCTATTTGTCGCGTAATTATTTAGAACTTATAACGTTGATATATTTATTGGAGAATTGGTAGAATGTACTTTACAAAAGGTCTACATTATCACCATTTGATGTGCTACATGTATCCGAATGCTATATATATTATGTTCGTCGTTCTCCATTGACCTGCAGTTTGTTGATATGATATGCCGCCATTTTTCACTGTATAACTACGAAAATGATGCTGATGTTTACCTGATGCAAACCTAAGTTGGAAAGTAAAGTCTGAAAGTTTTAAAATTTCCAAAAACTAAAGATCAAAATTAGGATCTCATCAACACTGTATCTAATTAAATGTATGTCTCTGTACAAAAAAAGTCACTAATTGCGATGTTTTGGCCAAGTTCGTGTGTCGCCTGGGTGTGGATATGTATAATATTTCCCTGTTGTGTCAAATTTAAGGCGTTCATATTGTACATTGTATATTTAATCACTCATTGGAAGGTACGTGCTCCTTAAGTGTAAACAAAACTGACACAATTAAATTATTTAACGCTATTATGTCATATGCATCATTTTTATTTGTTGTTGTCATAAGGAGTTTGACATTAATTACTTCTGCTACTATTTAAGGTTAAGTACTATGACATGAAAAATAATTATCTTGTTTTTATATTAACGTGTAAAATAATGCATATGTTCAAAACAAATTACAAACGTTTTCCGGTTGCATTCTTTAGCATATTTTTCATTTGTTTCAATATGGCATTGATCATTAGTGTATGTCTAGCAACTTGAATTTGAATTGTCTGTACTAATTGAACTTTTATAGACCTATGTTATGAAATAAAGATATTGTCTCAGTCACTTGACCATGGTTTCCAACCCCATATTTTCTAATACTTCTTGTTGTCAATAGAGAGACCATAAGGCAACGGTAGTCTCAAAAGAAGCGCAAGGATGTAAATGCTGATAAAAAATCCCATGTTTTAGATTGTCATTTTTACAAAAATTATAGGGGGAACATTTAGGACCGTCAAACCTACATCACGGTGTGAAGAACGCCGAAACGTCATACAAAGCTACGTAATTAAGCGGAAATTACCGATTGCCTTTAACGGACAGTTTCTATCACAACTGAGATTTTAAAGACACATTATATCATGTATTTTGATACTTACCATGTAATGAGGGATCAAGTCGAATCATTCCTGATCTAATATTTGTATAGTATATCGTCAAATTCACAACAACTGTTGCTCTGAAATAAACGGAAGTAATATTACAATATCTCTCAAATTTAACGTATTATAAAAAGTGCAAACACCGTGACCAAAGAAAAAAAAAAACATTGCTTGAAGGAAACTGATAAGTTCATAAGTTCATGTCTTAATTACTTTAGTATAAACTACGTCTCCTCGGCATTTGGAAATGCTTGGCTAGCATGTATCTGAACATCCTGCGAAATATATGCTTACCCCAACATAGCTATATCAAATTCACATTTAAACCAATTATATTTATCAAAGAAATTATAAATACAGAAACGTAAATGTTGTAACCTGTCACCCTGACCAGTTTATCAAACGAATAGACGCTTATTGCAATAAGATATAATTGTAATATGACTAACAATGCTTTAAAAGCACTGTTTTGCTATAAATTATTTCTTAATTCAATTAAGATATCCCGAGACGTTTCAATGAAACTCATCTTAAAGCGCTTTAATTAAAGGTATCCTAAACGCACCTTTAAACGCTTTAAGTAATATAAAGGTATCCTAAGAAGAAAAATTAAAACATTTACGATATATGGGCGGTTACTGGACAATCTACTCAACTGTATACAGTGAAAATACTCACATAAATTGGATTTGCTCTGACATCATATTTTCTGGACCGTACCATAATACAGACACGGAGTCTTTATAAGAATTATTTTGATGCGTCACCGTGTCACCACGTGCTAAACAGTTTAATCGTTTGCAGCCCCCATCTTCGCTATAAAATATACCCGTGGGCCAATCTTTAGCACCCTCCTCCGCAGCTACCATCATGAACCCTTTGAAAGGTGGACCCCATAATGTAACTGAAAAAAAAGTCAAATAAAAGCTGATGTATTTACTATGGTAATAATTATAATTTTATCATATCTTTTATCAAATCGCTTAAATTTCTGAAGATTAATGTTGTTTCTTGTTATAGAGGTGAGTGGGTACAAGACGTTAAGGTAGAATATAGGTTTTCGATCTACCTGCGATTCAACCGAAGTTGTCATCACTAGAAGTTGAGCAACTTGTGGCTGTAAATGGGTTAATTTGGTCAGATTATGATAGAAAATGATAATTTCAGTGCAATTTTGCAGATAATGTGTACAAAAAAAAAACTAAAAAATATTTCAAATTCACTGTTAAGGGTTTATTTTTTTCTAACAATGCGTATACTGACTAAATTTTGCTAAATTTTAGGTGTCAGAACTAAGACTGGGTACATTTTACAGTTGAAGTGTGTGATTTGAGTGCAGTTTAGAGCACAGAATGATAAAATATGGCAAAAATAAGCCCATACAATGAGAAGCGGTGTAATGAAGTATTTCGACCCCCATAGAATAACGACCCCCCCCCCCCGGTCATTATTCTATAGAAAATGTGACTCCTTTCCTGTAAAATATTGACTCCCCATATAAAAAACTGACTCCCTTTGAAAACTCTATAGAATAACGACCCCCGGTCATTATTCTATAGAAAAACTGACCCCTTCAAGTAAAATACTGACTCGCTAAAGATGACTCCCTTCGAATCTCATAGAATAACGACCCCGGATATTATTCTATAGAAAAAGTAACTCATTCCGTGTAAAATACTCACTGCCGAAATCACTACATTCGAACTCTCATACAATACCGATTCCCGGACATTATTCTATTTAAAAAAGTTACTCTTTACGTGTAAAACACCGGCTCCTAAAAATACTTTCGACGATAATATCTATTAAAAAGTGATCCCCACCAAACCTAACGGACAATTTTACTAGATCTACAACTCTAATACCCTCCATTGCCAATAGTTAATATTTTTATTGTGCTACTACTACTGGTGCCGCTACTTCTATTGCTATTACTACGTGTACTTCTTCTACTACTACTACTACTACTACTACTACTACTACTACTTTTACTACTACTACTTTTACTACTACTACTACAACTGCTACTACTGATACTACTATACCAGCTTCCACTAATACGTCTTGTACATCTACCTCTTCTTCTCCTGCTGCTGTTGTTGCTGTCACTTATTTCTCTGCTGCTGCTGCTGCTGCTGCTGCGCTGCTGCTGCTACTACTGCAACTGCCACTACTACTACTACTACTACTTTCTACTGTTGCCGCTACCGTACTTTACTGCCACTGCTAAGTATTGCAACTTCTATTAATACTAAGTTCTATGCTAGCAGTTTCTTGTGCAGTTTTCTTCTGAAGAATTACTTCATACCGAAGTTTGCAGGGATTATTTACACTGGTGTGTTTTGTGAATGTATTGTGAATTGTTATTTTCCTGAAAAAAAATTGTATACACCAAGATACAGCATCTAGAAATAGAATCCCTTTTCCCGTTGCGGAATGCTCTGATTTCTGTGTCAAGTGATGGTATCTGGGGCTAATTGTCAAATGGAAGGACGGACAGACAGACGGACAAGGGCAAATCTATATGCCCCCTCCCCTGAATGGGGGCATAAAATGCAGCAATTAGGCCTTAGATACATGAGTTATTACTAAATTTGACCAAATGACCGGGGGTCGTTTTTTATGGGAGTCAATATTCTTCATGAGGTTCAGTTTACTTCACGTGGGGGAGTCATAGTACTATGATCTGGAGGTCATAATACTATGACCGAGGAGTCACTTTTTCTATAGAATAATGACCGGGGGTCATTATTCTATGGGGGTCGAAATACTTCATTACAGCGGCCATAACTTGTATGTCGTGACAGCTGTTTTAAAGGAAATTTGGCATGCTAGCGTACCTTACTGGAAAAGCTGTAAAACCTTGAAAATTAATTTTATCATACTGAAACTGGTATTTTTTTTTCATGCATTTAGGATACTCGTACAATTTAAATGGAAATAACACTTTTATAGTTATATACTACTAATCCAGTTCCTTCTTTATTTCATGTAAACAATCAAATCTTGAGGCCTCATTTTCAGTACTTTAGAGTATTTCAATGATATGAAAACCATATATGGCCATTCAGTATGACATGTATTCCTATCAAAATAGAAAAGTATTATACAGTATGGAAATACATTTTGACTACTTCACATGTAACACTATGTAGTCACTTCCTGTTTGTGTTATCAGTCCACAAGATAATAATACTTAGTAGGTGAATGTAGTATCTAACTATCTAAACTCCTGACAAAGTTTCAAACCAATTTGCAGTGGCTGGGGACGTACGCATGCGCATAGGCTGCAGATTAATTCCCTAAGCGTGGTCTCGTCATTTGCTGTCCATATAATTGGGTCGCTTTCGCTGTCAATGTCATGTGACAATGACTCAGTTTCATCCAATTGTTACTTCTTTGACATACAATCTCATATTGCCGCGTGATGCGTCAATTATGTTATAATACATTATACATGTCTATCAACTAACGCGCGCTGAAACAATCTTTTTATTGTTAACATATATAATAAAATTCACAACATAAATTACTTTTTTGAACACTTTAATCAGTTAGTTGTCATTATTAAACCCATCGTAAAATTTTCTCATGACCTATATCCTAAAATACGTCCTACAATACTTGGTCACGAAGTTCAGGAAAAGTGCTTGAATCTCTTTATTTTCGATATACATGTACATTTTTTTTTTGTATTTTGCCAATAACTTATGTATACTCTCAAACGAAAGGTGTTCAAGTTTCGTAAAGGCGGTATTTATCCCGATTTTATATTTTATCAGAATTTAGGATGGCACGTGTCATTTCCTATACCATGGAGCAACATCTAGGATATATTATGTACATGTACTACAAGGGTTAATCCAAATGACAGGTATGAAAATTGCTAGTACGCCAGACCTTAGCGTATATTTAAAAGTGACTTGTCAACAATTCCACAGAAGGTCCAACTGTCTCTAAATGGTTTTGTCGAATTTCAAGCAATAAAATGTTGTTTGCACTTTGAGTTTCGACTTAACGTAAACGTTGAGACACTCGGAGCTAAGAGCAAGACGTTTGCCTGAAGGACTAACTATAAAATTAAACACATCAAAATGCAAACTGGATCCCATTTGTTAACCGTTGATCAAAATGATGCTGGGAGTTCCCCAGCCTACAACATGCATATGCTATGAAGTTACTGGCACTGTGTTTTAAACCAAAACGAAAATTAGAAATCGAACAAACACTACAGATGACACAAAGTTTTTCGAAAGTATCACGTAGAAAACTTTGCAGAAATCCTATAAACGTAGTACAGCATGCCTGAAGTACGTTGGCCAGGCCACAATCTAGCTACTTAACCTTCCTACATGTGACAATTTCGAACTTTCCAAAACTGAACTATTAATTATCTGGTAAGAGAAAATTATGTAGTTGTTGTTGTTGTTTTTTTTTTTTTTTTTTTTGTTTTTTTTTTTTGGTCTTGTGCTTGCATCTGTCATTTTCCAGTGTACTGGCGGGTTTGTACACTTAAGCACTATGGCAAATATTCCTAGAATGGAACTTCACGCATCTGTGTGATGCATCAAAACTTCAAAACTTTTGGAAAACCCCTCATGTATGAGCATACATCGTAAAAAATTTTAAAGGTCATTCCAAAAAATGATTTTAATAACTATTCAGATATTCATTATATAACAGCGTTACAAAGAAATTAAGTTAAAACTAGGAATTAGGTATTAAAATGCGATAAAAATTGAAATAAAAATAAATGAAATACACATGTTCATGAATTATTCATAGCAATTTTACATTATTGCATACTAAGCATACCTTTGTCGTATAGGAATCAGTCAAAAATGTTACTGAAAACTGAATAAAAGGTTGGATTTCCATTGTTTAAAGTGTACACGCATTATCATCAATAAACCGTGCACAGTCTTATATAAAACATACGTAAATGGCAAACATTGAAAATAATGAAGATATTATATCATTTTGTCGTGTCTCAATTTTCCTTTCAAGACATAAGATAAACACATTAAATGGTATTATTTCTATTTGTCACAATACAGAACTTACACAATCGAGGAGGGTTCGAGAGCATTGGAAAGGTATTCAAAGACTCCTTCTGGCTGCACATTATTCGCAACCTCTGACATCATATTAAAAAAATAAAAGATGTCTTTAAATGTAAATTAAAAACAGAACTTTTAAATATGCCACTTTAAATCTTAAATCCTATTAAACAAATAAACAAGGCCTTCTTGTTGTTTAAACGCTCATAATGCCTTTGTTTTACATGTGGCTGTCACATTTTCCGTTATGAACATAAAATACATTGAATTCTTGTTAATTAACATTTGTCAAAGGTTTGAATATTGCAGAATATACTAGAATGTTTTATTGAATATATTATTTTTATTACCTCCCTTTATAGCTCTAACTATAACAGTTCATGTGCAATATTAAAAGGAGTGCTTTTCTAACCATGTAAGTACGCATAACATCTGTTTGGAAAACTGTTTCATCTGTTTTTAATAAGATAAAAAAATATAAGTATTATGGACCTCTAACGTCTGATTTACAGTAGTTCTGACATCAGACGCGCAGGATTTGAGGAACCAGTGAGTCGGAACCTATGTAAACCAGACGTCAACCCACTGTAAGAAGACCTTGTTTATTTTCATTCTAACATGCTCTTTGAAATTATATGATAAAAATATGCTGTTTTTTTTTTTTCTAGAGTAGTATTGAACCGAACGGCATGCCACATTTTGACGTCATAATTGACGCCATGTAATGCTCTGTCATCGGACAAGAAGAATATTAAACTAGAGAACATGAAATGTAAAACCAATAATACAGATACATGTATCGAGTTTGATCATACCCATAAAAATCATTCAACAAAAAGCAAAAAGAAAGGAAAATTTACAAAACAAGATAAAACTTGACAATAGATGTTGAATAATAATAGAAATCTAATTTTCGTTTCAGTGCGAGTTTGAAAGAAACGCATCAGACGAACAATGTAGTGGACACAAGTGAAACATAATTTGACAACAAAGTTGTTTTACAGCACACATAGCGCAAATGCAGTTACTACTGATAGAACGTAGTTACCGTATCGATCCGATACTGAGCCTAAATATTTACTAAATTGAACGGATTATACTATTAGGTACGTCTCAGGTACGTATCAAATACGAATAGATAGATTACTACGTTTTTAATCCGTGCTAGACGTACTTTCCGCGCCGTATGTGTGACTGGGGTATTAAGCAGATATTGCGTGAATATTTCATGAGTTAAGCTGTTCCTTTTTCGATATGATATATGTCAGTGCTTACTAAATATTTTATTTAAAGTATCTAAAACGGTATTTACTATTAATTTGTTGTCATGTCATGCTTTTTTTCGCATGCGCGAAGTCTTCAAAATATAAACACATTTATAATAGACCTGTAAACACATTTATTATAAATATATATTACAGAGCATTGTCTTTTTAACATTTACAGCTGTGTAACAAATTGGCTTGTCAAAAAGACAAAAAAATGGACTGACAGGTCAAATACAGTTTTTACTTAATTAGTGCACTAATGAATTTGTCAACGACAAAATACTACCTCTGTCAAAAAAGTAATTTCAAGTTGTCGAAGTTTGTTAAATCCTGTCGAACGGCAGTACGAATGTAAAACGCGTATACGACGCGCATTCTAAATATCCATAGTATATATCATGAGGTGCTTTGATTATGATGGACCGTTAACCAAAATACATTTGTTTTAATTAAAGTGCAGCAATTCACCTTACACTGATCGAGCAGCACATTTCTTGAGTGATTTGTACTTTTTTTCTTTAAGCTGTGCACCGCCAGCAAAGCTTGAAAGTATATGATCAACAATCGTGTCGGTGCGACGTTAAACCCAAACATAACAGAAACTAATTACACACTAAGTACAATGCACAGGTACATAGCTTAAGGCAGTATAAATGTGCACTACCACTATACAGTTAGAAGTATTTTGTCTGTAACTGCATGACGACAAAACTAAAAATACACAATTAATTTATCTACAATTAATGTATTTAGTAAAGTTAAGTACACTTGATGAGGTTTTTTTACATTTGAAGCAAATGTTCGAAAGATCAGATATTTTAGTGAAAGGTGGACATTTGATGATATTCATCTGAAGGCATGTAATGTTTTCAGAAGACACTTGAAAATGTCGGTTGTTTTTTAGCAGTACAGAACAAACAATTTCTTTAGACGCACATGTGTACGTCGTCAAACATATGCACACAATAAAACAGCATAAAATCAAGTCACCATGGAACACTTGTCAAGCTTGGTGAAAAGGATACCTAACACCTTTTGTCTATTGTTTAACTCAAATAATTTACTGGTGCTTACAATTCTATTTATACGGCCCAACTTGTCATCCTCTGAAAGAAACAATATGTTTTATAAATTTTTTTGTAACACGCTTACGAAACAAGCATTGCTTTGTGACATTGACCTTAAACCTGAATAAAATGACCATCACGATTTTATACCAGTTTTAGTGTAACTGTCAGTCAAACAAACACCAGACAGACTACAACTACTTAATACATGTATATATATAACTAACAACCTCACGAATTAACCTTTATTTCTTTTCTTTTTAACTTGGATAATTTACTCATACATGCTAACAAAGATGTCACGTATTGCCTTTATCTGGTGAATATCTTCACTGTATTGCCTTTATCTGGTGAATAATGGCGTAAGAACCAACAATAGTTAAACAGTAAAAGAAATGCACCCACTGAGATTTTTATATTAACAATAACCGTTTCCATTTCTCACCATTTCAGATTGGGAGAGTGAGGACCTCGGTGAAATTGTGCTATCTCCAGGACAGTGAAGACTGTGGTCAAATTGTTCTTTCTCAGATATTTAAATCTTAAGTCAGACAGCGCACGCATGGTGGAAAAATACACACATTTTATGATAAACGATTGACAATTTCGTAGGTCAAACTTGACGCCGCCATTGTATCTCAGCCTAGCAGGTCATTTCCATGATGTCTAAGACCTATCACAGGGCTAGTCTTCTCCTATTTATTACTTATTTAAGAAGGAATTATATTATTAAAAGTGAAATCGATTTATGAGACTTTTTGTCAAGTTGCAATATATTTTGAATCTTTGTAGTTGAAAGTTTGTACAGCTGTGTCTTGTTTAAGTATATTCTGAGACAAAGTTTTATATTTGCAACTTAAAAAAATTGAATAGATAGTACATTTTTATTTTCCATTTTGAATTTGATGGTTACGGGCTTAGAACACGTGTTACACTTTGAAACAGGGAACCATTGCTCGTGGTGCTATTCATTTATCAATGAAATTATTTCCCTTGCTTCTAAAAGAGCAAAGACGGAAATTATGCTGTGACTTTCACGCAGTTACTTAAAATGGATATAGTTGAATATGTCAGAGACTTTGAGGCGGAGAAAAATTGGTGCGTTAAATGTAGTAGTGGATGTCAGTTTTAGTGCACGAACATATATGTTAAGTAACTATGAAGTGCAGCTGTCTGGACTATATATGCATACAATGATTTATTGTATAGTTCAAGTGGGGTAAGTTATGGAGCACCTGTTTGACTTGACAATATAAATATATGTACACCTTTAGAAAGCAATCGAGAGTGACAAAAATAAAACCCTTAAGAAGTTTGCCGGTGCTTGTATTTAAATACTTTTGTACTTGAACAGGTTATTAACGAAAACTTATTGACATGTTTACGTATGAAAATGTTTAGAGAAAAGCACCAGAGATACTGTTGTGTTATTTCTTATGTGTGTGTGTGTGTTTCTTTTTGTCTGTATTCACATTTATATCAAATAAAGTACGATATCTGTACACATTTTATTCTAGATTTCACATATATATTACGAAATATGTTTAATTAATAACGCTGTATCAATTTTGCCATTGCGTTCCACCTTACTAAATTCTTTTAAAGATAGCATTAAGTATAAGAGACGTTGATCTAGTTGACTTGAAGAAATAAGCAATTTTGTTGTTTCGGCAAGAACAGCTTACTTGTGATAAAACAATGATAACATTTGTGACTTTCCACATTGAATTTATAAAACTCGTTGAAAAAAATGATATAAAATATTACTTTATTTAACTCGTTTAATATTCTCAATGTACACTTAATATGACAAATTGTATACTGCAATGAAATGACACATGTAAATTTATCACATTTCAGACATTTCGGCAAAGGTTTATTACATACCTGTTTAGAATGAATATATGATCACAGGACAAACATTCAATTAGTAATTTTCGCAAAATATAAAATTTGAATGAAAGGCATACAATGCAATTGATAAACGCAAATGAGCCGCGCCATGTGAAAACCAACATAGTGCGTTTGCGATCAGCATGGATCCAGACCAACCTGCGCAGTCTGGTCAGGATCCATGCTATTCGCTAGTGGTTTCTCTAATTGCAATAGGCTTTGAAAGCGAACAGCGTGGATCCTGATCAGACTGCGCGGATTCGCAGGCTGATCTTGATCCATGCTGATCGCAAACGCACTATGTTGGTTTTCTCATGGCGCGGCTCAAATATTTAAAGTGTCATAATGGTTTTGGTTATAATATGGCTGTCGCGTTTTTGATATGAATATAAAACATTAATTTCGTCTAATTTCCATATTCGGTAATTATTATCTCATATATTTGCCATAGATTTGCCATAGATTTCAATATTTGATTAATATAATGTAAAGTATGAGTGGATCCCTCTTTTTTATTATCTCCTTTTTTGCTCTAATAAAATATGTTAATGCGCAAGATCGTAAATATCTTATGTTAGTGCAAAAGAGGCACACGAATATTTTTCAATCATTAATAAGTGATTCTGACAAAGATAAATCAAAGCCCTGAAAGGACTGATAGCCAGTGCTTACTGAGTGATATTTCAACCAATACACCTGAAGAATCAACATTTAATTGTGCGTAGACCGGTCATGATTTTAACAATGTTGGTAGAGGTCCACTAGACAATGCTACATGCCAAATATCTAAGCTCTGTGCATTGTGGTTCAAGACAAGAAGATTTTTAAAGGTTTTCTCTATACAACTCTATGTAAAACTAAGTTTGCCCCAGGGTTGGGCCAGTTTCAACCCTAACCCTAAACCCTAACCCTAACCCTAGAGCGGAGTGATTCCGAATATTTCGAATGTTAATATAAAGTTCATAATTATTCTAGAATCCGTTGTTGCTTGTTTTTGTTGTTTAAAACAGTAGTCCTCGGTTGCTCACACACTCACATAATATCGAGATCATAAAAACTAAATATGGGACTATTTTTTACACGTCCAGAATATTTGTTTGATGCGGTCACACAGAAATAGAAGAAAACTCAAACGACGCGAGGTTGAAACTGATTTAGAGTTATAGCCAGTTGTTAAAGCACTGGCTAAAAAGTAAACTACATTGTCTGACACGTAAATTTATGACATTTCAGATAAAAAATGCTTTAAAAGTTTTCTTAAAAGTTCATAAAAAGTAGTCCAAATATATACGTACATGTTTCATAATTTAGACAGATAATTAATTTTGAATAATTTCTGAAATATACCTTTATACACGTCATAATGTTCACACCGCGGAAACACATGTCTTACTTGATGTATTTACATCTGTTGCATTGTAGCATGCGTATATTAATCATTCTAAAGGAATATAATAATTTTCATATTGTTAAATGCTTCTTTTTTTTGGCTTATAGGAACTATGTTTCATTTTGTTAAAATCTATTTTGGCTATGCTTCAAAATGCGTTTTACAGCGAAGCGGTTTTGAAAAGCTTCACCAAGTTAAAGTTTTCATGAATTCATGATATTATGATATTTATTTATTTATTTATTGTTGTTGTTTGCTTCTTGTTTTTTTTTTTCTCGATGTCTGAACATAAGCAGACAGTTTGAAGAGATTCACATTTTCGCAGTAAACGACTAGCAATACGTGAAATACTACTTTTATTCTTTACAACCATTCCGGCTTCATTTAAGAGAAATGTGTTTGGACTTCTTGCTTTTATGCATAGTATAATATTAACCAACAATAGGATTTGGAAAAAAGGGTCAAATATAAAATGCAAAACTTCAAGCGCAACTGTACTCACCTCGTATTGGCCTGTCTGGCCTAAACACATCCGCCGACGTTGTGATATTATAAAGTCCCATTGCTTTTGTCGGGAAAACCCTTCTGTAAGTGTGTGGATGTATATGCCTGGGCGTCATGTAAAAGCAAGAGTCCTTTGGAGACCCATTAGGCCTTGAGTAAGTGTAATATATAAAGCATAAAATTCCAAATAGTAAATATAATCCCTTCATGACTGTTGTTTGCCACACAACGATCTAAGAAAAAATTCTTTAGATTATGCTGACTGAAGAGTTTTCAATTAATGTTTCAATACATCAAAAATCCATGTAAAAAGCCACAACATAAAAAAGGTAGTGATTTGTAATGAGTTTGACAAGATTCTGTCGTTTTCTTGATCTTCTTAGAGGATGGATGGTGAAATGCGAAGCTTTGATTGGCTCATGTGACCGTGACGTAACACTTTTCGGAACATGTTTTGACAACCAGAAAGGGTGCACAGCGATTTTATTTATTCGGAGATGTTACAGTTCATGACATTTTACGCGCAAGTTCAGACCGTAAGAAAATTACATGTAACTGTTACGACTTAATAAATGCAATTTACACAAATCCATTCACAGCCCTCGACATAGAGACCCTTTCAGTTCTTTCTTTTGTACTAGTCGTTTAATATGAACAAGGCAAAGACTGAACTGAAACGAGCGAGAGGAAATAACGTTTTGGCATCTTTCTTTTAAAATTTAAGTCATCGAAACTACTTGCTGCTAACAAAAGCAAAACTATTCACTTCTTTAATTCGCAAGATATTTTTGATTAAAAGCTGTAACTAATATTATTATGGAGGGCAGTGATATAGAATTTTTGAAGAGATACATGATTTAATTAAATCTCAGTTGTCACTGCCTTTACCGTGAAATCATTTACACACTCGAAACAGCGTCACTCTTTCCTATCTCCACCAGATGGCGCCGGTGTAACTTCCCGCAAATGTACCGAAACCCATCATGTTTTCATTCAAACCGAGTCTGCTATTATTCTTCTTGGTTGCTTTCTTTGCTTCTAAATGACCTTTTTATAGATTTTATTAATATAAACCTGAGTTAGAGCAGGCCTCCGAATTATCTATAAAAGCAAAACCCCTGTGACGAGCCGCTATATCCACGATTACTAACGAGGCAAATAAAACAAAAGCGTACACAGATATACAAATATATATTTTTCAATTTACCTGCTCAACAGTTGACAGTTATTCAGTTAAAACCGTCAAGAAAACATCAGTTTGACAGACAGAAACGTGGTACAAATTTGGCTGTTCTACCTCGGGGCGTTATTTCCATTGTCATAAATACCTTCAATGTTACAAACCTACTGGTAAAGGTAATGCGGAGGAGAAGTAAAATTTTAAGGGCGTTCATTTTGGTATCTTTTTATTGTTAGGTACAAAAACATATTTCTTTCGTTCGAATGTGAAGATTTATGATAAAACAGTACATTTATAAGCAAGGTAAAGAAGGTTACTAGTATCTGAAGACAAGCTTGCCTGGTAAGTACAACTGGAAAAATCTGAGGCCGCTAGTTCGATCTACGGTCTGAGACCGCTAGTTCGATCCCCGGCTTGAGGCCGCTAGTTCGATCCCAGGTTTGAGGCCGCTAGTTCGATCCCAGGGTTGAGGCCGTTAGTTCAATCTACGGTCTGAGGCCGCTTGTTCGATTCCCGGTCTGAGGCCGCTAGTTCGATCTACGGTCTGAGGCCGCTAGTTCGATCCCCGGTCAGAGGCCGCTAGTTCGATCCACAGACAGGGGCCGCTAATTCGACCAACTTCTCCTTGAACATTTGACTGAAGACAATAGTCCAGTTATTGCTAGTAGCCATTCACATCTCAATTATATTGTAAATTTTTCATATAATTTCGAAACACAGCAAGGTGGTAATGATATGAATTCTGGGAACACTAAATACTGTCCGCCGTATAACTGATTTTTTTTTAAATCAACAAAGCAAACATATAATTACAAATAGCTCTGTTCTCTCCATTTAAAGTTACTATACAAGCCTCCGCGTCAAAGGTCTAAACAGTGGTAAAGTATATATAGCCACAATTTTTTTTTTGAAGGTACTTTTTTACGGTAATTTTATACAGTTATTTCCGTACTTCCACTTTTCTGAACAATGGACAAAATGCACGATCTGATATTGTTGAAGCAGAATGACATGATTCAAGGCTCAGAGATATTGTTCCAAAAACATAAGTAATATTGTCCGTGTTTTACTATTTTTAGGAATGTGCGCTTAATTTGCCACTGTTCATGTTCTCAGTTCGATGGTTTCTCGGACGTTTTGTTACTTAAAGACGCGCAACAAAATAACTGTATTCTTTATTATTTTCATGATGGTAATTATACATGATTTGTCATATATAAGGCCAAGGCAGTGTGTTTATTGTCTCAAAATATTGTTAAATTAATATGTAGTATGCACAGTACTGGATGCATTAAGGTGAGTTTAGATCACACTTTGTATCTACAGTGTAAGATATTTATTATTCTGTATTTCTAAAACTGTACTAAAAGAGAATGACTGGATAAGTTTGCAGACTGAAGTTGTCAAAACGCATTAATTCAGGGAGCGCCTAAATTGTCCCTCAGTCATCTTGTCGAATAGCTGTATTATACCAGTATTATCAAAATGATTTGCATGAAGTTTATGTGGGAGGAAAAAGTAGGTCATTAGGTTGTGGTGGGTCTTTAGTATAATAGACCTGAACGATATTGTCAGAACAGTTTCATGATCTATGCTCAAAGTAAGTAATATGATGACATACACAACTTTTAGAAATAAATATCAATTATTATCTCCCTTTATTATCGGTGGTGTCAAAATTTAAAATTAACGTATGACATAGATCTACTTCATCATATTCAAAGTGCATGTACAAACTTTCGGAAAGCACATGCTTATCACGACAAAGCACATGCTTATCACGACAAAGTGTACTTGATTATATATCTTTCAAAGCAATAATAACAGTCGTGTCTCTAGTAACTATATGTGTCTGACGTCAGTGACGTCACACCAAGATTTTCGCCTTTCCATAAGGTCACTGACTCTCATACTTAGAGGATTTTAGGGAGAGACAATTTTACAATCACACTGCCGCTAGCTTTTAATTAGCCATTTTGTCATTTTACTCTCTTTAATTAAAGCCACATATTATTGTCTTGAAGACATGCAAAATATCCTTGTCATAACAATGGAATATGCATGGAAGTGACATATAAGTTAAAATATTCGCGTATAATTTCAACTCATATTTTATTCATTCATTAACATTAACAGAAAATACATTAAACGCAAAGAAAAACACATGTAAATGAACATTTTTATAAGAATTAAAAAGACATTATACACTTACCATTTCAATATATTACCAGATAAATGCAAATAAATAATAAAGTTGAAGGAATGGATAAAGGCAAGCAGTGGTGTATGTGTGGTGTCGTTTGAACAAAAGGTTAAGAGTACGGCTTGACAGTTTAACATTAATTATACCAACAGACAGTCAATGTCTATTTCTGTATGTGGTACATTGTCAAAAAAAATGCAATTTGCTAATAAGCTACACATGTATATAGTTTACCAACGATATCTGGTATATGAGGTTCAGGAATATAGAATGGACACGAGTTAAATGGGTATAATAAGCAATATAATCAAAATCATCTCCTATTAACGCTGAAGACAGGTCTTAGAGGGTCAAGTTCAGACGACCTTTCCGCTAGCCAATCAGAGCCTTGCTTTCAACATTTTGAAGGTGAAACTAGAAGTTTAATCTGGGATTCAGTTTTCGATATGTGATTACCACGGGTTTATAATTCTTGTGGGTACGCCCTCGTGTTTTTTTTTTGAGAAGAAATAAAATAATAATTAAGCTTATGGAAACATTTGAGAATTAGTTGTTTTCCTATTTTTTTTCCATTAAAACTTGGAAAGCGTTTTCCTCAGTGGTGTATTGGTCATGAACGCGGGGAAATTTATATTCCCGCTGCGGCGGCGGGTCCCCGACTCAGTCGGGCTTGATTTATCTTTTACATAGTTTAGAAACAAAAGCTTAATTTTCTTATATTTATAATATGACAAAACTTCAATTCTAAAGAAATATTATTTTAGCCAAAATCTGGACTTCAACAAGTCGTTTGACTGGTTCAGATAGACATTGGAAATCTGATTAATATAGAACGGGTCGCCATCAGACCTAACATTTAGGAAGATCGAGTACTTTAGTCAGATTGTGTATATAAGCTATTTACATCAGACAAATTGCTTGCTGTGCTTAAGTGTATTTTAAGTGCAGCTTTAAATAATTGTTAGTTAGGTACCATGTGTATGTACATAAATTTAATAATATTGTTGTGCACTGACAAAGTCATTCGAATTTTAAGGAAGTCGATTACCATTATACAGCTTCAAAATAAAGGAGAATTTAGTTATGATTTTGCTAAAAATAAATAAAAACAAGAAATGTATTTAAAAAAAAAAGATGGTCGGCGAATTGTAAGACAAGAAGTTTATGAGGTTTTCATATCATTTGTGTTATTCTATCACCTATCTAACATTTCAAGTTCAAAAAGCAAAACTAAATCCCACACTTTAACAATTTAAATGGTTCTTTTTGAATTTTTCACAAAGGTTTCTTAGAGGTACAATTTTGTTTCGTTTATTCTACGACGAATAATTACAGCAGTGGTTTACCTAGAAGACCTTAATTGATCTGCTAATCACATCCGTATTAATGTGATACGCAGACCGTATTCAGCTCTCTCTGTGAATTGATATATGTTGGTATTTGAATAGGTTTTTATTATAATTATTAATTTTTCTTATCATTTTTCAGATATATATCAATATTCTTCTGAACATACTGAGCGAAACGTAGCTTTAAAACTATAGACAGTGTCATGAAGGTCAAACGCTTCGTCTGTCATTTCCCTCAGCGTGAAACAAAAGGACACCCAATCTTTCATTTTGATAAACTATCTATAATGCATTATCAAGTAGTCTGATTTGAAAACTTCAATCACGTGGCATGGGTCAGGCAAGGTCACGAATTCGTTCTTAGACGGCATTCGCCGAAAAAAGCAGTAAAGACTACTGAACTGTAGATTTAAGGTCGTATTTAGTTTTGACAATGTCATTTTTTTACTAAAAGAAGACACCATGTTACGATGTCTTCCTCATTTCCATGACTGAATGACAAACGAGTTTAATTACATGGCTAGTTATTTTGCCAAAAGCATTTTTAGTTTGTTTCTGCACACCAAGTTAAGTGAATGTTTTCAATTTCATTTTAGGAATAATGTTTTTTACTATCTGTGTATAAAATACATTGGACTGTTCAATGTGGGTGGAGAAGGAAGGTCTTCATGTGTACTTTAAACTACATACCTGCAATAAATTTCTTATTTCTCTATATATTATTCCCTTTCTTTCACATTGGTTTATTTGAGTCCAGCGGTGCACATTTTTAAATAAATAGGTTTCCGCCAATGAATGACAGCTGATGGACACCGCATTACAAAACACGTTTTCAATGTGCATCTTCCAGTCATGGACGTTTTCATACAAAGAGGTGACAAAGAATCGGAGATAATGGAGCATTTTGGCCACAGAAATGTTCCACCGTATGGATAACAAGATTCAAGGGATTTGGTGTTCATCATATGTATATAGCTTTATCTAAAGAAACACATTTGAAATGTAAACATTTGAATTTATTAGCTTTGCCGGGTTAGAGAATAGTAGGTAATAAATAACGCAAATGGCTTTATATCAGTAGAATAATTAGAGGGTATTTCTGTTCACATTTTTAAGGATGGGACTGACCAAGTCTGTGCCGAAGCTGGAGAGATTTCTATCATATGTGCTGTATTTTTTCTCTCTAACGGTGGCTTTAAATGTATCTTTCGGTATATTTGTTATGCCACTAATATTGGCCAATTTTTACGAAAGCTGACATGTAATGTCGTTATGTGTAATGTTGTTTTATGTCATGTCGTTATTATTATTTTTGTGTTGTTTTGTTTTGGGTTTAACGCCGTTTTTCAACAGTATTACAGTCATGTAACGGCGGGTAGTTAACCTAACCAGTGTTCCTGGATTCTGTACCAGTAAAAATCTGTTCTACGCAAGTAACTGCCAACTTCCCCACATGAATCAGAGGTGGAGGACTAATGATTTCAGAAACAATGTCGTTTATCAAATAGTCACGGAGAACATACGCCCCCCCCCCCCCCCCCGAGGATCGAACTCGCGACCCCGCGATCCGTAGACAGACGCTCATACCTACTGAACTAAGCGGGCGGGCGTCATGTCGTTATGTGTAATGATTTTATTTATCATGTCGTTATATGTAATGTTGTTATGTGTTGTGTCGTTATATGTCATGTTGTTATGTGTTATGTCGTTATATGTAATGTTGTTATGTGTCATGTCGTTATATGTCATTTCATTACATGTCATATTCTTATATGTAATGTCTTTATATGTCATTTCGTTATATGTCGTGTCGTTATATGTAATGTCCTTACATGTCATGTCGTTATATGTAATGTCATTATGCGAAATGTCATTATAATTATGTAACTGTCGCTACATGTTATGTCGTTTAAAGTTTTTATATATTTTTGCTGTCGAAATCATTGTTGCTGCTGACGATAGTAAATAAACATTGATACAATGGCATTTATGTGGATTTATCTAGTGTGTAATTCACAAAAAAAAATGTAATTTCAATATATAAAAACGAGATAACACCTGGTCCGGAGTCACAACGGTTGCAAAGTGCTTGTGTTCAATATTTGATCTAGAGATCTATTTTTTTCCAGATTGTTCTTCTGATACTCAATATAGATCATTTTAAAGCATATGACATAAGCAGGCAAACTAACAGCAGACTCGGTTTGATTGAGTTTGTTCTTGAGAGACAATAGAATGTGAAATACCGCTCACGTCTTTAAAGCGAAACTCCTTTATTCAGAAATCTTGGATGGGTTCCATGTAGTGGTTCAAAAGGACAAGAATACAACACAGAGCCAATGTCTTCTTTTGATATCTTATCTATTCCAGTTCCATGCTTACAGAAATAACTGAAAAACAGCGGCTATTTGTAAAAGACAAATTTTTAAAATTTTATTTACTTTGTTTGCGTAGCATACTTATATAGTAAGAACGGGAAATGATATATCATTAATGTGTATGTTTATGTAATATGACTTGACAGTTTCACTCTCTATTTCAGTTTGCAAACCAATTGAAGTTGCCCATAACGTATAGCTTTTCCTGACCTTATCTTTTATTAAATGATAGAGACACAAACATGACAATGTTGTTTTGGTGAAGCTGGTTCACGACTTCAAACATTGACGTTAAAGTCGAATCACGGATTTTTTTTTGTTTTCTCCCTCCACCTCCGCTGTTTTTAGCAAAGCTGGGCCATTTGTGAATGACTTGTACCATTGAAAGACCAAGACACAGATGACCGAGCATTGTTGTGGCGTCTGTTTTATTCGACCGTAAATTCTAGCTGCTGTTCACCAAAATTTCTACATACTTAAACTACTTCTTAAACTACTATCTGATTATCTATGGGGGTCGATGACGACATTACCTACAGTATAAACAGTAGTACTCACTTAGTTTAAACGCAAAAGTCTACTTTATTTTAGAACAACTCTCGTAGATATACATACTTTGTTTTATTTAGTGTTACACTAGTGTAAATATACTTCATGGAAACCATAATATAACGTTTCATTTAGTGTTACACTGGTGTATAGGTACTTAATGTCAAACCATACTTACGTTAAACTTATATTTTATGTTGCATTGGTGTAAAGATACTTAAATGTCAAACCACACATATGTTTTATTTATTAATTTTAGAGAGTTGAACATCACAACACATGCTTAGGTTTAAGTTAGTGTGTTCAAACATACAGGCACGTGTGTTATTGGTGTAAAATACTAATGTAACCCATGCTTACTTTTTATAAATTAGATTTGAACGTTTCATCGAGTGTTACATTGTTATAATGATACTAATATCTTGACAAATCTGTTACATACTTTATTTCGTGTGGCGGTTTTAGTGAAATAAACTGACTCGACAAACATGTAGTTGTTGTTAAACGAAAGATTTAACTATTAACATAATTAGATTACGTAATAACACATTATTGAAGGAATATTTAAACAAAATTTAAAGTGACAAGAAGATAAAACAGTTCGCGTTCTTTAGATTAAATAGTCAAAATTAAGCAATTGAAACAGATCGTTACCATGGAATTGAGAGAAAATAGAATATGTGAGTATTGTAATATGTATGCAGTAGAAAGTGAATATCATTTTCTGTTAATTTGCCCAAAGTAGGCCCTCTCCAAAATACACAAAAATATTTTCCAAACACTTCATGGCCTTCCTTAGCAAGGTGTAATGTCAAGTAAAATCAGTCGACACTTTTCAAAATATCTATGTGAAGCTTTCAAAGCAAGAAATGATAATGTGAAGTAATTTAGCTTTTTCCACTTTAAGACATATATAGATGTATAAATGATTGTATTTTGTCATGTTAACATATGTATTTTTGTGTGTATATTTTAGTTAAGAATTAGCCAAAGGCATAGTGTATGCTGATTTTGCTAATAAAGTTTGTTTGTTTTGTTTATATAGAACATAACACTTACTGTAAATGAGATACATTTATGTGCGCAAGGTGAATTAAATTAATGCATAATAGATTTCAGATTTCTGTATTTATATGGCAAGGCCCAAATAAATGTCAAACGTGTCCGTAACATATAAGTTAAATGTTTAATGCTCACGTAATGTGAGTTGTAAATGCATATTCTTTAAATATATGTCTATTAAAAGTGGATTGTTGTTAAAATTTGCTGTTCTGTTTAAACTTCTGAAGTACAATATTGTTGAAAAAACAACAACAATAAAACATCCGAGGCATATCATTTTGAAAAACAAAAGAAAGATTTTGTGATCTTTTTAACAGATGGTTATGACCGATTGTCACATGATTTGTTATTTTTAAATGCAAACAAAACATTTTTAACAATGTTCTGAATACCAATGCAGAACGTGAGTATTATGTATGCATGGATCCCAATAGCAGAATGCAAAAAAAAAATAATTTATAGCTTTTAATGTTACAAATCTTAAGTTAATAGTTAATTATAAATCCTCAAAGTATAGAAAAAACTGCAAATGCAGTTCTGCAAGATGTATTATCTAAAAGATAAAGTTTTACTATGGATAAAATCTTCTATATTAACATGAAAACAAAAAAAGGATACTTAATTATTGAAACAGTTTCTAATATCAGTCAAAGATGTTTGTTACGCTTAGATTGTTGAGCGCAATATTTATGATGTGTTAGTGGTACTGTTTAGATTTTCAGCTTGAACGTTTCAGCTTGGATGGTTCCAATTCTCCCGCTTTCAATATTTTTGGGTATTTTTCAAGCATTCTTTAGATATAATGCCTGCTTTTTAATTTTAGTTCTGACAGTTTCTGTGACAGGCAGCTCCTCTGATACCCTCTCTAAATTGTAGTCTGTCCATTGCTTTCTCGCTTAGAGCTAGTGGGGATGATACACAGCTTTTCATTTTAGCCTAGCGTTTCATACACCGCCGTATGAATATTTCTGTGAATGTCTCTAATTTGGAATTTCGTACATGTTACATGTGCAACCATAGGTATGAAATTCCTATTTCGTTTTTTGCTTTGATAATCAAATATTTTTAAAACATTCTTATATATCTATAAAACTATTCCAACAAAATGAAAACTCTAAATAGATTTGTAGCAGCAATTTAAAGTTTGTATAGTTCTGTCAAAGCGGCAATCAAATATAAAAGATCTACTTCAAACATTTGTGCAATGATATTCAAGCACTGTTTGCAACCCATGACATTTTTTCCATGTTTGTCCTGCTGTTCGCAAAAGACGCAGTATTTTTTGCGCACATACCTGAAACTTTACAATTTATTCTTCAAGATATGTATCAATAATGTTTAAAGTGGCGTATGAGAATATACTTAAAATATTCTTCAAAATCGACAAAGGGAGAATAGACATGTTAACCTTGTGATAACACTTCGGTTATAACCGAACGCAGTCAAAATAGACAATCCCTTCTTGAAAGCTGTACTGATTATCATTTATTTGTATACTTTTATAACCTACTATGCCATTACCACAAGGTTTTAGGTACTCGCCCTAAACTATAATTTGTTAAAAAGTAAATAAAGAAATCGTGATATTTCATCGAATTAATATGATTTTATAAATTTCGGCCAAAATTGAATCAATGTCGTTTCATTTGTAATTATTTTGTGATATTACAGTTTTTCTAACTTCATATATATATATATATCCTTATCTAATTCTGCATCCTGTATTTTATTGTTTATCCCTGCATTTTTGTTTTCAGATTCGGTACTATATTAATTCTAAAATGAACAAAAAATTAATTAATATTTTAAATTAGGTTTTCGGCGCTGGTTTGATACTTTTTTGTATATTTGTTTACTTACCTTTGTTCCAAAATATTTTGAATTAAGATTTGCTTAAATTGTTTAAGTTGTCTTTTCAACATAAAGTGTAATTTTCATTTATGGATTCACTTCACTTTTGAAAAAAAAAAACGCCCGTTCAGCAATGCACTCTGTTCTTACTGGTTCACTAGAAATATTAAAAAAAAAAATTATTTCTAATTTCTTTAAATGACCGTTTACCGTTACAGCAATTGCCGTTAAATCACGACTGCTTAATTTTCTTAATCGTTAGCCTTCTAAATGTCTAAATTGGACTGGTCCATTATTAAATTTGAACAGTACTACTTAATACTCAAAGGGGCATTTACTTAAAATTTACTGACTGAATAGCGAACAATGCAGACCATGATCAGCCTGTACATATGTTGTCTCTGCAGGCTGATCTTGGTCTGCACTGGTCGAAAAGGCAGAATCACTTGCCGCCAGCAGGCTAAAGGTTAAAACTGATACCCAAATTACTGTATTTGCGTTAGAAACTAAATGCATTAGATGCGTATTCGTTTATCACGATTGTAAAACTTTATGCAATTAAATCAACGTTTTCGTCATTACATTTTTGCTCTTTCTGAAAACAATAGTTGAAAAATATCGTCTGTATACTCATTCCATTTAATTATACTTTCCTGCAACACAGTACTTGTAGACTGCTGTTGGGATTGTATTTAAAATCAATTAGAAACTGAACCTTTGGAAACATAGAACACAAATCGGTTCATCGTTCCATATTATTCAGGAAATAGGAATGGGATACGGAATGGATTGCATGTAATAATCCCAAAAGGAGCAGAAAATATGACCACACCAAATATAAATACTTTTGCACATATGTTTCATTTGATATCTTACTTGTTTAAGTCCAGTGTTTCCAGAAACAACAGAGTAATAACGTCTATTCAAGTTGAGGGTCTTTGTTGTTTTTTTTTTAAATTTCATCCTCGCAGCTTGTTTGTACATGTATAACACACTTACCTAGGAAGAACGCTTCATGACCTTTTCGTAGTATGAGATTAGGCTAATTGCACACGGTATGACTTTTATGAAACATAAAACTTAAGTTATTCATATATGATTGACATAATGCCGGCTAAGCTGCAGTAGGCTTATTGACTGCTATAAATCTTCCAAGACAAACTGAAAATCATTTCTTCTATTTGTACTGCAATCATTCCATAAAAAATGACAATTGAGTGAATTTAATTAAAGAACAAGTTTTTGCAAATTATCCTATCTGTTATCATTTTAAAATAATCAGAATGCGGCTTATCATAGGTTTTCATAACACATACTTAGCACTCTATTAGTCTTGATACCGACTAGAGCATATTTTTAAAAACATATAAATACTTTATGTAATTTCTACTTTTTCACTTTTACTATCTGAGCAATACTCCGTTCCAGTGTATGTTTAATTTGAGAAGCTCAGGAGTTGTCTCCTATGATGATGAAAACCATAATGTCTGAATACAGTCTAGGCATGTCTTCTACATCGGACGAAAAGAATTGTGAGGTGTATGTAAGTAGGTATAATTCCTCTGCAAAGACGTTCAATTTTGGTAATTGTCAACAGTGTTCAATTTACAACCACAAAGATGTAAAACATGATATAAAGGCCTCGACCTCGAATGAATCTAATAAATATTCAACCAATTTTAATTAGGAACAGTTTTGGTCTATTTTAAGGAAAATTGTTTGGAAAAAGTTTCTATCATAATATATGTAAACTAAATAAATTTCTCTTGAAGACAGTTGATGAGATTCCTTATCCGTCATGTAACCTTTTTAAACTAACAGGCACGACTATCAGCACTTGCTCTAGGCTGGAAATCTATTCTCCCATTTCAGACATATGTTTCTTTTGCAAATGGACATCAGAAATAGTTGATTATGTATCAAAAACTAAATGGATGTCAGAAGACTCGTATCAGCGCAATTTTTTTTTGCGTCTAACGCCGTGTTTAGCAATATTTCAGTCATGTAACGGCGGGCAGTTAACCTAAACAGTGTTCCTGGATTCTGTACCTGTACAAACCTGTTCTTCGCAAGTAACTACCAACTTCACCACATGAATTATCAGAGGTGGAGGACGGATGATTTAGTTGGATCTTTAATACATAGATATAACTAAAGGTATATTTTACTTTTATCAACGACTTCCCACTTGCCCTTAAGTACGGCTTCATTGTTTTACATAAACATTAACATTATACCAATGAGTTTAACTGTGGTTTCAGATAGAGCTTAAACATTTTGATTTTATCACCATCCATTCCTATATAAAGTGTGTCTTGTTCATTAAGTGTGTGTAATACAATTGCTGTTGTTCAAAAGCTTTTGTATCATTACATAGTCGTCTGAGAGTTGTGTGAAGTAGCAACAAACAAACACGGAGTCTTTTTGTCCAAACACACCGTTGAGTTTCTTGAATAATCACATTCGCTTACACAATTAACATTCTCTTCATCTGTAACTTACGTTACTTAGCCAAAATCCTCTGTCGAGTTTGAAATATAAATCATATTGCGCTATGGATTAACTGCTACATAGGCAGGATACTCAAAATGCTAATCCTGTATTGTCTTTATAACTGGTACATGCATATAAGGATCTTCACTACCGGTGGAGTAATTCCAATACACGTTATACCATGACAATCTTCAGTCACATTCATAGCTCTGTCAAACTCATTTCCTGGATTTTAATATTGTAAGGAACCTTTTTGTCTTGGCTAGTGAAAGGAAAGGATATGCTACAGCACTTTGCACATCCTCAACTTTTGCCACATGGCGGTTATATCGTTTGTTGTTTTTTGGTTGTTTTTTTTTTTAATGAAAGCTAGCTTCTTTTGTTCAACGTCAAACAGTTTAACAGACTTATTCCTTTTGTCGGCAATGACAAGTTGTTTTTTTTTTCAGATAGTTATTCTATCCATGTCACGTTCTTCCTTTTCATCCGCCGCTTTGACATTGATTTCGTTTTTATATTGCGCGGACCTCGTATTTTTCAGGGAATTTTAAAGTGTTATCCTTGACTTTTGTTGCTGGTTTCAATTTTGGCATTGCTTCTGCATCTAGAAGCTTGTAGTGTGTCACGCAATGCATGATGTTACATGTAACATTCCGCAGAAAGATGGTGACCATCTATTTTACATGGCTCACAGTGAAACTGATTTTCTTCCCTGAATGGTTTTGATTCGCGCTGACACCACACCTCCTTACGCATGATCGTAAAATTTTGTTGCAACCCGTTTGCTAACTGTTTGCTATCATTTCTTCAAGCTAAACTCTTTTCATTACAACTCGGCATATTGAGCAAAGTGTTTCCATGATGAATCTATCTTTCACAAATTTTCCGATCTTTTATCAGTTGTACGGCCAGTTTTAAGTTAGCAAATGGAATGATGTTCAAGTTTAGACTTACCTTACAAACCATGTTGTCTATATCTACGATCAATGACAGGAATTAATGTATGATGACACTTTTGCGCAGTCGAAGAAATGCAAAGCTGTCCTGCTTGAGGGGCTTTAAGGTTCAAAAGCTTTAAAAACTATCTAAAGGACAACATTTGAACATAATTCCCTATAGTTATTACTCTATTTGAGGAAGGAAAATTAAAGCTTTCCTTTATTTTATTTTATCATTCTAATTTACAATTGATTCTGTTGAAAATTAAATCTTAGATTTATATTGTTATTTTTCAAATCATGTTGATTTTCTTTTCTTTTTTTTTTACCCAAATCAAAGGGAAGGTTTTGTCAGCCATGGTCTAAATTAACGAGGATGGGATTTAGTCTGGGATGCATGCAGGACTTTTTCGATACATTTTAGACTACATTCATCCAATTTGGCTAAAAGATATGAATTGATAACTGACAGCCAGTGGCTTCTAAAATTATTTATCCTTTGTTAGAACTTTACCCTTGTCAAGCGGCTGTAATATAATCACTATATTACAAAGAAGTACCACAAAGCTAAACCGAAAACAGTTTTACTTCACAAGGTGGTCAAATGACCTGTCATATCCTAGATAAATGAATGGTAAGAAAAATGTTGTCATATATATGAGCGACAAATGGGATATAAATCTTGTGTAAAGTATGTATATGTAACATACATGATACGCTTGTCGGAGTAGGATCAAATATACATTTATCAATAGAGCAATTTGGATCCAGGAAATGTGTGCTTTATAGTTAGCTGTTCACAACATGCATGAAGTGTTAAGTCAGTGTCATCTGTAACCTTGGATACATTTATTACATCAGTTTGATGAACCAGGCAATATGATATTGTAACATTCGCCCAATTTATATTTAACTGAAGTTGAAACTGTGCAAACAACATAGATTTATAACTTTTACATTTACAAGGAATACACATGTTCTAATTGCTCAGAACATTTTGCAACCCAGTGTTGCCCTGGGTCTTCCTCAGCCGTGAAAAGTTTGAAAGTCGCCATATGTTGGTATAACTTAAAGTTAGCTCTAAATAAACATAGACTATTTCCCTGCCTACATATTTCTCATTAAAAATAAAAACAAATGTATTACTAATTGAATGAAGATACACTGTGCCCGTATTCATTAGTAATTAAGCGTAAAACATAGGCATAAACAAGCAACATGTCCTTCTAGATCTACAGGAAACCTTGTCGGAATGTATCTGTTGAATATAGGTGTGGCTTGAAAATAGGCCATATTTGGCCAAAAAGACGCCCAAGGTCAATTTGGGAAGGCCACCTTTTCTGTCTTACTAAAGTTAGATCAATTGCAGAGTAAACTACTTGGTCACTAGGTTCAATCAAAGAAATGCCCTATTCGTACCTAAGAGTCAACATTTCCTACCATTTTCTGCATGTAGCCTACATTTATGCAATCAAGGTCAGTGTTCCTGGATTCTGTACCAGTACAAACCTTTTCTCCGCAAGTAACTTTCCCACATGAATTATCAGAGGTGGAGGACTAATGATTGCAGACACAATGTCGTTTACCAAGTAGTCACGGAGAACATACGGCCCGCCCGAGGATCGAATTTACAACCCCGCGATCCGTAGACCGACGCTCTACCTACTGAGCTAAGTGGGCGGGTTTTACGTTTTTGAGTTCAGTTCGTCTACTAATTAGGAAAATCAACGTGATGTACTTTGCCACATAGGTAAAACCACTTTTCGTACTGAATAACATTACCTGAATAACGGACCGTTCCATTAACATCGCTGACCTCAAAACCGAACTATTAATGTTTCAGTATGAAAATGAAAATATTGTTTTGCATATGAACCTTGGTATCAACATCTTTTTTAAAGTATGGGAATAATAGAAATTGACCCGCCTTAGGGCAGATGTGTGAGGTAAATTATTCTTAAATCCAATGTTTCATGCTCCTCATTGCGTGTGGCATAGAATGAAAAATATTTTTTGTCATGTTAAAAATGTATAATGTAAAGATATATACTAGTATTCATAACCTTTTATCTTTTGGTTGTTTTATTTACCACTATAACCATTCTGACATACCTATACATAGCTTGTCGGGCAAATTGCCGTCAGTATGACAAGATCTACAAATTTTAAGTGGAGACCTGGCAGGAAAAATCTCTTTTTAAATCTTTCAAATTGTTAAGGTCACTGTTTGAAAATGGAGTCATTTATCTTTGACACCACAGAAGTTGTTATAAAACAAATAAGTAACATAATTTTTAAAATTAGATAGACATATAGGAAGAACTGATCGCCAGCCAGTTAGATATGTGTGGATTTTTAAGTTACACCTACACAATTAATTATCAAAATGTTTATGTCACTCCTGTCATAATTTGAAGCAGGACAGAAAAACAAGGAAGAATATCCAACAGGGATAGCAACGTTCCAAAAACGCAGCCTCCCCGAAGGCACACACGAAGAACACTCGCACCACACACACACACACACACACACACACAAAACAAATACAAGGACAAAATGAACAAACACAGGAACACAGTGGGGCGCCGCCTTGGAACGGTCAGTGGCAAAACCATCACTGGGGAGTTTAAACCGGTTTATGGTGCACCTAACCTCACTCTTACCCCCGCCATGTTCAAAAGTCACAAGACAGTATAAATAAAAGTTATCCCCGTCAGGTGAAACCCTAACATACGTACAAAGGAACACAGTGGGGCACCGCCTTGGTTATGGTCTAACTAATGACAATAGGATTGTTGTGCCAAGTCAAATAAAAACTGTATATTTGTATCTCATACATATTAAACCTAAGATATGTTGCATAATTGTATGTTAAAACACTAATGACTTAGATGTGGTTTACAAACTTCGTAAGATCTTGGGCCATGCTAAACCTGGGTGAAATCAGAGGGCTTCTGCAAGCCTGCTGTACGGCGTTTCCGGAAGGACTCGAATCAACTGAGGGGAGGGTAAGTTAAGTAGAAGTCGGCAGTCTTAACTAATTTGCCGCAATAGCCATTGTCTACTAGGAGCGGCGCACGGTCTGCAAGCATTAAGTCTGAGTTCAACAGAACTCTACCTTTGTTTCATGTGGATTCTTCATGTGAGGAAGCCATCCAGCTGGCTTACGGAAGGTCGGTGGTTCTACCCGGTTGCCCGCTCGTGATGAAATAATGCACGGAGGGGCACCTGGGGTCTTCCTCTACCATTAAAACTGGAAAGTCGCCATATGACCTATCATGTGTCGGTGCGACGTTAAATCCAAAAAAAAAATAAAAACATTGTTTCATGTGGAAAAGTTTTCAGTTAGGACAGAACAAGTGAAAACTTGCTACAAAACTCATAAACAATGGTCTAACTAATGACAATAGGATTGTTGTGCCAAGTCAATTAAAAACTGTATATTTGTATCTCATACATTTTAAAAACCAAAGATATGTTGTATAATTGTATGTTAAAACACTAATGACTTAGATGTGGTTTACAAACTTCGTAAGATCTTGGGCCATGGTAATTTTCAAACTGTGTTTGGTAAAATTATAAAACGTTTTATTAAAAGAGGTACGACTAAACTGTTTCGAGATATACCGCATGTTTAATGTACAAACCGTTTACGCATCCCTTTTTGATCGTGTCTGACGGAAGAGGGAGAGGACTCTATGATAAGCAGTTTTTAGATCCTACCAGCACTGAACTGTTCTTATATCTGTTCTCTGGCCTGTTTCGTCGGGCCCTTAAGGGTGTTTCTCTTGTTGCTTTGTCTTCTGAAAAGGCATTGAGTACATACGTTTTTGGTTCTTACGGTTTACTTTTTATATATTTATACACGTGCATTTTTGTGTTTTACATGTCATGCCTTTTGTTTCCATTACGTATGTTAGAGATTCACCTGGAGGGGATGACAATGTACTTTTATTTACACTGGCTCGTGTCTTTAGAACATGGTGGGGGTGAGAGTGAGGTTGGGTGCGCACCATAAACCGGTTTAAGCTCCCCAGTGGTGTTTTTGCCACTGACCGTTCCAAGGCGGTGCCTCACTCTGTTCCTTTGTTCGTTTTGTCCTTGTGTGTTGGCTTTGTTTGCGTGTGTGCGTGTGTGTGTGTGTTATATCTAATTCCTTGCAGAATTAACAGAATTCATACGAATCTTGAAAGTATTCACTACGTCCGTACTCATCCGTACTCATCCGTACTCGAAATGTGTTTGTACTCAAACTAACTCGAGTGGAATGTTTTCCTTCTTGAAATTGTGTCCCTGTTATGCAAAATAATGTGTAATGTCATGTTTTTTTGTAACAATAAATAAAACTAAGTCCTTAAAAATCTTCAGTACATGCCTTTGGTAGTGTTGTTGATTTGTGGGCCCTGGCTATGGATTTTTAAATTACGTTTACCGTTTCCAAGAACAACAGAATTGTAATTGAAAATTGTACCGGAAATACATTTGATAGTCGAGTCCTGTCTTTATGCAAGAAAAGCGACATAAACATTACAGAGGCCTTCTGCAGACGTTCATACACAAAACACGTGTATTATCCCTTCAGTTATGTTATATATATATTTGGTTATATATTAAGGACCGTCGTTTATACGACTGAAAAATTGTTGAAAAAGACGTTAAACATGAACACATACACATATACTAAGGAGTTTAAGGTGAATTTATGTATTTTTGTTTTTTGATTTTGTTGGGTTTAACGTCGCACTGACAGAAATATAGGTCATATGGCGACTTTCCAGTTTTGATGGTGGAGGAAGACCCAAAGTGCCCCTCCCAAAACAGAAAAAAAGGAAAAAGATTGGAATGAATCGGTGTAATAAATTGTGAAAAAATCGGGTGATTTGTTCATGATTTGATCACGATTCAAATGGTATGCAAGTTGGCTAATTAATCGGTAATAAACTGTAAACAAATCGTTATAATAAATCGGTAACAAATCAGGTCTTCGTTTTGCTGAACAATAAATCGGTAACAAATCGTGTTTGCTGAAGTTGAAATGAAAGGAATTTGGAAATCAGTGGCACTAATAAATCGTGCTAATGAATCGGTTATATATCGTGCTAATAATTCAGCATTATTTCAATGGATGAAAGCATGAATATAAAAAGTTTAAGGGCGAATTGTTATTCTCTAGAAAGGGTAGCATTAACTATAAAAATGGCAAAATAAATGATCTAGTAAGTAAAGAACAACATGAAATATATAGATTCTATTTACAGTATAGCAACTGCAAAATTCAAGATAAGGATACATATTAGAACATATGCATCACATCTTGTTTATAAAACGTTCTGTAAAGTTGTCATGAAAACATATGACAATCTTGTAATTATTTCCTTTAAACGTAACAGCTTCAAATATAGTGTAAAGTGTTAATGTATGTAATAAAGCATGTCCTTTTACAACTATATTAGATATTCAAACATTTGTACTTACTCCATAACAGTTAAAATTCCAGTACTTTAGAATATGTAGTGCGTCTATGTATTTCAGTTATCCCGCCGAAATGCATTAAGATATAGTCAATTTTAATCGACCTGGCGGGGCGGGGTTTCGCGACGATCCACTACATTATTGTCCAGGGTATGTAGTATATTCAGCAACCTGATTTCTTATTCACTGGCCATTTACCTTACACTGTAACCACTGCAGCTCTACCTATTTTGCTCGCTTTTTGAGATTACCATTATTTGCATAAGCCCGAGATTAACTCCTCCCCGCCAGGTAAAATAAAACGCACTATAATATACTCATGTTTCCCGCCCAAAAAATTGCAGCTTTACTTTTTAATGAATCGGTAATAAATGGTACTACACAAAATATCTGTTTCAAATGAATGGTAAACAAATCATTTATTTGCAATGAATGGGGGAGGGACTTGCTCTGTAAAACCCGATTCATTTAATGAATCGTAAACAAATGTTGTTAATAAATCGGCAAATCCCGAGTTGTTCACCATTTATTCACGATTTTGATACCATTTGTTACTGTTTTTTTTCGTTTAGGATCTATGCATTATTTCATCACGAGTAGGCATCTGGGTAGAACAACGACCGTCGCATTTAGCGTTTACATTTTGCACTAGACACAAACATCTTGCGGTTACATTAAGCACTTGGCTCTTACATTAAGCATCGATAATAATAACACCATTTATTTTAGCTTATAAGCATATAATGCCTCTAGCTGTATTACAAGGTATAGTGTAGAGATTTACATGTAATGTAATGAGATATAATAAGATATAATGAGAGAAGCTTTAGAGAACGATATAAACTTTGGAAATCGGTTAAAGCTATACTATGAAAAAGAAGTATTTTTTTTAAGTTTCTACACAAATAACAGCATTTAATAATGTACTAGTTTTCATTATTTTGCCTGAAAAGTTGTGCTAAATAAATAAACTTAGATAAAATTATTTCATATTTAGTTTTTGAACTCATTAACCTGTCAAATTTACCAAGATTTTGGCCAGCTACGATAGCATGACTTTATGAATAATTTTCTTAAGTCTTTATAAATTGTGCACGCGAATATAAAATGGTACTCACTTTCTCCTACAATTGAACAATACAATTTACACTTTTTATCTTCTCTAGGTATATTTTTATAACGACCTTTTTCTTTTTCGAGTTTGTGCGACGATAACCTAAATTTTGAAAGAGCTATTTTATGGGGTTTTTTTTATTCTGTATAACATCTAGATAAGATTCAATTTCGAATGAATGTTTGAAATAAATATAAGAAGCTAGCCTCTGTGAGTTATATATAGTTCTATACCAGCTCTGTTTGAGTTGATCAAAACTCTGTTTTTAATTACTTGAAATACAAACATTCATGGATCTTAATATCATTTTTGTTTTGCCATAAATCGGTGAAACCTAAATTTTCTAATATTGTTTTGACTTGAACTGCCAAGTTTTTGCTATTGTATGAATTGTTCATGCCTACGTCCGTTTTTAACATTTGATACGTTTTCTTTATGTTATTTTCATCAGAGTTTAATATTTTTAGCCAATATTGTACAATGTGTAATTTTCCTATCACAATAAGCGGAAATATTTCAACTCTCCTTATATGTTGACTTTTTTACAGAAAGAAACTTTCGCAAGAACTTTATGTGGAGTATTTCTATATCTTTTCCTTCGTTAAACCCCCAGACTTCTGAGGAACAATTTAGTATGGATGAGACCAGTTTATCAAAAAAGCATAATTTTCTCTGCTGTTTTAAATCCATAATGGTTAAATACAGAAAAAAATTATACATTGCCTTAGAAACATGCTCAGCTGTGCTTTTCTGAGTCTGTAGTAATTACCAGTTTTAAAGAGTAAAAACAAAGACAAATATCAAACAGGGAATGCCACGTACCAAAATCGCAGCCTCCCCGAAACGAAACCTACAGCACACAGATGTGCACACCACAAACACACGCACATACACGTGCACACACACAAAGCCAACATACGAGGACAAAACGAACAAGGGTACACACACACATACACGCGCATACACACAAAGCCTACACAAGAGGACAAAACGAACAAACAAAGGAACACAGTGGGGCACCGCCTTGGAACGGTCAGTGCCAAAAACACCACTGGGGAGCTTAAACCGGTTTATGGTGCGCATCCAACCTCACTCTTACCCCCATCATGTTCCAAACACAAAAATGCTCGTGTATAAAAATATAAAAAGCAAACCTTTAGAACCAAAAACGTACGTATTCAATGCCTTTTCAGAAGACAGAGCAACAAGAGAAACACCCTTAAGGGCCCGACGAAACAGGCCAGAAGACAGATATCAAAACAGTTCAGTCCTGGTAGGATTTAAAAACTGCTTATCATAGAGTCCTCCCCCACTTCCGTCAGACACAATACGCACAGATATTTGAAAGACGAAAAAACACGTAACTTATTTCCATACAGGTAAGTATGTAGGTTACTTTTTTTCAAATATCAATACCTTCGTTTTGCTCACATTTATTTTCAAACCCCAAGTTTTACAATAAAACTCTATATCTTTTAGCATAGCTTGCAATGAAGTTGGCGAGGTTGTAAATAACACTTGGTTATCAGCATATAGCATAAGAAATAGTTATGTTTACATTAAGCACTAGCCACAAACATCATCGCGTTTACATTTATCACTAGACACAAAAATACTGATTTCTTCATCGAGTTTCTTATCCGATATTTCATTTTGAAATTCGTAATTTACACCAAAGTACAAGTAGTGCCTGACTTTATGCGGTAAACATGGAAACATTTTAAAAAACAGGGGACACATTAGTTTATTATTAACAGTACTTGGATCGGTGTATCCCGTGATGAAACTTACAATAAGTGACACTACTATGTTCGTTAACATTCCAAAAGCATGGTACCATTGGTATGACATTCTGTAGAAGTTGTTTACAATCGCGTCATCTGCTTCAATTCATTAGTTACAGAAGTTGAAGATAAACTAGATTGTGGGGATGACGAAACTGTTGTAATAGAGGTATTGGTGCCTGTTACTTCCCAGTTGCAGCCGTCGGTGAATACTGGTAATGGTTTAGTGCCTGGTGGACGGTTTACGAGTGCACCAAAACCTAACCAACTCATAAACCCTAATGAAGTTATCAACCCTACTAGAGCGCCATGCTTATTTGTCCATGGGAATATCATGCCCACTATGAAACAGCCAAACATTGGACCTGACAGTATTGCATACAATGAGTATGATAATTGTAGAATAACCAAGATGTCAGTTTCAGAAATAATGACAGCGACAGAAAACATAACAAATCCAAACACAAGTATTATGAGTTTCGAAACCACCAATTCTCTCTTGCCAGATAGAGATTTAAAACAGAAATGTTTTAAATAGTCTTCAATTACAATAGCAGACATTGCATTAAGCCCAGAAGACATTGAGCTAATCACACATGCCATAAATATACCTGCTAATCCTTGTGTTGTCCCAAGCACGTCGAGAACCATTAATGGAAAAATCTAGTCAGCTTTATCTAAGAGTCCAAACTTAACAGGATCACATTCGCTGTAGCATGCATACATTACGACGCCAATCAAGCAGGCCAGTGTGATTATCAGAACTAATCCTGGGAAGTTCAAAAATACGGTAATCTGTGCTCAACGCAAGGTCGGAAGAGAACATTGACGTTGAACTTGTGACTGGTTGACTCCGTAAAGAAATGACCAAAATATGCCTCCTCAAAAACCTAGAGACCATACCGAATGCCTTGTGCGGGAGTCCAGTGAAACATCTGTAAATTTAATGCGGCCGCGTTATGGCATGTGTGTTTAGCGCATGTCTTAGCTCAATGTCTTCTGAGCTAAATGCAATGCCAGCTATTGTAACCGAAGACTATTTAAAATATTCCTGTTTTAAATCTCTATCTGGCAAGAGAGAATTGGTGGTTTTGAAACTTATAGTACATGTGTTTGGATTTGTAATGTTTTCCGTCGCTGTCATTATTTCTGAAACTGACAGCTTGGTTATTCTAATAATATCATACTCATTGTATGCAATACTGTCAGGTCCAGTGTTTGGCTGTTTCATAGTGGGCGTGATATTCCCATGGACAAATAAGCATGGCGTTCTAGCAGGGTTGATAACTTCATTAGGGTTTATGAGTTGGTTAGGTATTGGTGCACTCGTAAACCGTCGACCAGACACTAAACCATTACCAGTATTCACCGATGGCTGCAACTGGGAAATAACAGGCACCAGTTCCTCTATTACAACAGTTTTGTCAACTCCATAATCCAATTTATCTACCTCTTCTTACTAATGAAATAGAAGCAGATGAAGCGATTGTAAACAACTTCTACAGAATGTCATACCAATGGTACCCTGCTTTTGGATGTTAACGAGCATAATAGTGTCACTTATTGTAAGTTTCATCACGGGATACACCGATCAAAGTACTGTTAACAATAAATTAATGTGTCCCCTGATTTTTAAATGCTTCCATGTCTACCGAATACATTCAGGCACCACTTGTATTTTGGCGTAAATTACGAAAATGAAACATCGGATAAGAAACCCGATGAAGAAGTCAGTATTTTTGTGTCTAGTGATAAATGTAAGCGCGATGATGTTTGTGGCTAGTGCTTAATGTAAACATAACTATTTCTTATGCTTTATGCTGATGACCAAGTGTTATTTACAACCTCGCCAACTTCATTGCAAGCTACGCTAAAAGATATAGAGTTATATTGTTAAACTTGGGATTTAAAAATAAATGTGAACAAAACGAAGGCATTGATATTTGAAAAAAGTAACCCACATACTTACCTGTATGGAAATAAGTTACATGTTGCTTCGTCTTTCAAACATCTATGCATATTACTCTTTAAAACTGGTAATTGCTACAGACTCAGAAAAGTACAGCAGAGCATGCTTCTAAGGCAATGTATAGATTTTTTTCTGTATTTAACCATTATGGATTTAAAACAGCAGAGAAAATTATGCTTTTTGATAAACTGGTCTCATCCATACTAAATTGCTCCTCAGAAGTCTGGGGATTTAACGAAGGAAAAGATATAGAAATACTCCACACCTAGTTCTTGCGATAGCTTCTATGTTTAAAAAAGTCAACAAATATGGAGAATTAGGAAACTTTCCGCTTTTTGTGATACGAAAATTACACATTATACAATATTTGTTAAAATATTAAACACTGATGAAAAAACTTTGATAAAGAAAACGTATCAAATGTTAAAAACGGACGTGGGCATGGAAAATTCATATACAGTAATAGCAGTTCAAGTCAAAACAATATTAGAAAATTTAGGTTCCACCGATTTATGGCAAAACACAAATGATATTACTAAAGATGACCATAAATATTTATTTCAAATAATTACAAACAGAGTTTTGATCAATTCAAACAGAGCGATTCACACACATATGAAGTGCTTCACCACATATCGTTCATGATACTGTTGGAAAATATACGGATTTTCATTTGATAACTGAAAAAATCAAACGGAGTATTCAGAAATCTTGGATGATTTGATGGTTTGCCAGAAATGTTAATGCGGGTTGTACTCGTCTAAACACAAAGGGTTGGAGAATAAGAGAATAAAAACAAGGACAATAGCCTAGCAGGATAAGCCATTCTAAAAAACGCAGCTGAGGTACGCCCGTGGCTTAATTCTTTTGCATCTGAACTAAAAACATTCGATATTATTCAATAACTAAATAGAATCTAATATTATTTCTTTCAAAGTAAACATGATAAATGCAACAGAAATCTAGCAGTGCTTTTTTTGTAAATTGATAAATGTTAAAACGACGTTTCTGTCGTCTGATAAAAACACTCTGGACTACATCTGTGTCGAACAACAGTGCTAAATATGATGTGCTGTCACAAATTAGGCCTATATGAATTCCACTTGGCACTCACCGATGTGGGTTCGAGGCTCACTCGGGGCGTTGTATTCTTCGTGTGAGGAAGCCATCCAGCTGGCTTACGGAAGATCGGTGGCTCTACCCAGGTGCCAGCTCGTGATGAAATAATGCACGGATGGGCACTTCGGGTCTTCCTCCACCATCAAAACTGGAAAGTCGCCATATTTGTGTCGGTGCGACGTTAAACCCAACAATAAATATATAAATTCACCTTAAACTTCTTATATAACCAAATATATATAACATAACTGCGGGGATGAAACACGGCTTTTATGAATCAACGCTGTAATGTTTGTGACCGGGACCGAAGTTCGAGGTGACAAACATATCCCAAGGGCTTCTGCAGACGTTAATACACAAAGCAAACATGTATTGTCGCTATTTTTGCATAAAAACATTACTCGACGACCAAATGTAATTTCGGTACAATTTTCAGTTACCATTCTGCTGTTCTTGGAAACGGTAAACATGTTTTGAAAATCAATAGCCATGACTTTTTAAGGACTTTTCTCGTTATAACAAACATGACATTTCACATTATTTTGCATAACGGAACACAATCTCAAGAAGTGTAACATTACATTCGAGTTAGTTTGAGAACGAACACATTTCGAGTACGGATGAGTACGAACGTATTGAATACTTTCAAGATTCATATGAATTCTGCTCATTCTGCTTGGAATAAGATAAAAAAAAGAACATACCGACTGATACTGGTCCTGATACTTCCCAAAATCATTAATAAGATTCCTAATAACAGACAATCGCACAATTAACACGCAATTCAATGAACTCACGGTTATCGACAAAAAATGAACTAGCGCACAGTTAAAAAAAGGAGTAGAGTGGGAAGCGAGTAAATATATTTCAAGAGGTTGGTAACTGATACCATACAGAAAAACATACTATGTATTGGATTGCATCTATTATGCTACAAAAAGAGGTAACTGTGGAAGACACAAGACACATACAACAGAGATCCGTCTACGCAAGGATATATGTCCGTCCCTGAAAAAGCATTTCAAAAACAAAAATCGTGTATTAATAGCACGTGAATCGCCTTATTATTATATACCTATATAAATTATAAATTCTGTCAAAAATACAGCTTGCATGTCACAAGAAAATATGAAAAGGCTGAAAAAATCCCGTATTGTACCTTCCAAAATCCCGTATTGTACCTTCCGTATTGACTGCATTCATTAATATGCATGAGCTGACACGACACAGTTATATAAATAGCGCACACAAAAACCTCAGTCATTTCATTTTAACATCAACAACTATTTAAGATTTCGTTTGATTACAAATAAAGAAACAAAACGGTGGAGGTATATAATAAAAGGGTCATTACAACAGTAGCTTGGACTGGGATTTTATATTCGGCTCTCGTGGATTTTGCTTGGACGGATCACACTCGGCGCGTGTGCGCCTCATGAGGTCCAATCTGGCAAAATCCACTCGAGCCGAATACAGCATCCCAGATTGAGCTATTATTATAACAACCCTATTACATACACGATTTTGCTCCCGATAATACGAAGAAGGATCCAGTGAAAAAAGTAAATTTTATGCACGAAAACCTACTAAACTGATCATTTCACTTCAGCGGTTTTGACAATATAAAAGCAAATTTATAATGTTATTTATAAATGTCATGTTTTAATCTATGTTTTTACATCTTTAGAAAGCTTTTCAGAATGATTGATCAATATATTTAGTCTATACGATATTTGAATACTTTGAATATTTGAACGTGGATCATAACTCAGGTTATCTTATTTAAGATAAGATACTATCAAAAGTGGCCATTAGTTCAAAATAGTAGTCATATGTATGTTTCTAAATAGCAGATGTATTTTCCACTTTACTTACATTTATATGCGATATTTTGATATTCATTAGCAAATTGTTTCTTCTACCAAGTGTCTAATTATTTCATACTTAAGCATGTATATTTCACGCCAATTCAAAAAACGCATGTTAGATATTTCAATGAGCATTGGATGTTTCTTTGCAATTATACACAATACAATGCATTCAAATTGAAATATTTTTTCGAAAGTTTAATCAATTTCTGAATAAGATACATATAGTAACAGTTTCATATATACTTGATAAAAATGAAGAATAAAAAAAGAACTTGAGTTTTAATAGCGTCCAATATATGTATGTATGTATGGTGGCTGATTTCTGCCATTTCGTGTGTTCGTGTTGGCGAGGCGAAATGTCGAAGTAACGGAAACACGAAATGGCAGAAATCAGCCACTATAATGTATATCATATTTTGTAAGCTTTCTTTCTAAAATATAATTCAAGTACTAGTATTTCCAATTTCTCTTTGTTATAAAATACATTATTCAACAAAAACAAAGCGACGTATATTGCTTGGTTGCATGAGAACTGTGCTTCCAATGGACATTACACAAAATTTATTTTAAGAACGCTTCCCATTAAAGGTAAGGTCGTAGATCCATTAGGGACTAGCCACGCCTCCTCATTACAAAATCCGTAAAGCAGGTTTAGCCACTCTTCCTTATTACAAAATCCCTAAAGCAGGGAATAGCCACGCTTCTTCATTACAAATTCCCTACAGCAGGGAATAGCCACGCTTTCTCATTACAAAATCCCTACAGCAGGGAATTTTCATGCTTTCTCATTACAAAATCCCTACAGCAGGGAATAGCCACGCATCCTCCTTACAAAATGCCTACAGCAGGGAATAGCCAGGCTTCCTCATTACAAAATCCCTACAGCAGGGAATAGCCACGCTTCCTCATTACAAAATCCCTATAGCAGGGAATAGCCACACATCCTCCTTACAAAATCCCTACAGCAGGGAATAGCCACGCTTCCTCATTACAAAATCCCTACAGCAGGGAATAGCCACGCTTCCTCATTAAAAAATCCTTACAGCAGGGAATAGCCACGTATCCTCATTACAAAAGCCCTAGAGCAGTGTATGGATGGATGTGTAGACGACACTGAGACATATATTCACGCAATATACCATTGACAAAAAATAAAAACTTATAAGAGAATAAAAAGAGGCCCCACCTTTGAGCGGTTAATGACAAAATCATCACTGGGGAGCTTGACTTTCAGCCTGCTGGCGCATGTGATTTTGCCTTTGCATATCCGTGCAGGCTCATCTTGATCCGCAATGGTCGCTACTCAGTCACTAATTTTTCTGTAATCGCCCCTTCAAATGATAAATAGCACTGCCCTAATTGAATGTCAGACCAGTCCATTTTAGAAATTTAGCGGGTAATCGTTGCAACGGGTACTTGTGCATAAACCTTCATTCTTAGTCACCACCATGAAGCCATTACGCTTCATTCTTAATCGCCATCGTGAAGTCGTTACGTTTTTTGACACAAACAGATAGAGAAGTATAATGACGTTTCGGGACAGCGTGATAACTTTTGACTGTCGCTGTCTCCAATTAATAATATCAGATCATTAAATAAGTCATCCCGATAAGCAAAATGAGTAAGGCTACACGGAAGGATACATTATATTAAATATCTCTTTCGGTATATCGCATGTTACCGTAGAGGGATCGATTCCGTATCATTTTAAAGGTAGATTTTGGAATAAAAACAACACTGCCCATATTTGAACTGATATGCAAGACGTTATGGTTCGGACAAGTTATGTGGACGATTATAAGGCACAAGGAAAATGCTTATTCTTCCAAAAATCCGAAGTCAGACGCTTTGTGCACGTGCTGGAAGGACACATTTATTTTTAATTCGATAGTATATATATATATAATATTTCATTCGCCATTCGGTATATCATGTTACCGTAGAGGGATCGATAGGATCGATTCAATAATAACGATGTAGGCCACTAAAGAGAATAGCATGTTTTATCACCTATATTTGAATAAGGCTTACAGTTAGGGGTAACACCACTCTCTACCACCTAGTCCCAATTCTTGACTCTATACCTCCCTGACGGTCCGTCTGCAATATCAAATTGAAACGATCAGTACGTCACGAGTTGAACTACCTATTACCAAACCTTTCACTACATTGTATACACGGTTCTCTGCCAAACCATGTCATAAACTGTATCAGTTGTATGACCTTTTTGTATGTTAAAAGGGTATATAACCCTTTGTCACTGCACTCATAGGGGCATAAAATAAATTTAAACATAAACATCTATATTCTATGTATAAAATGCAGAGAGACTTTTGGGTACTTGATGTCACCCCTGGTTACACCAAGTTTTAAGTCAACAACTAAGGAGTGGTAAAACATTCTATTCCCTCTTGTATCCTAGATCTATCCGTAATTTTAAGGTCTAAGATTAGTTTTCTTTTTCTGTTTTAAATCTAAAAGAACTTTCCAAAAATGTATAAGTTTATATACTTTCTAAATATAGTAGATAATGATATAAACCTTTAAAGAGTTATATCCTACATTAAGCGCATTGTCATTGTCATTTAGTCTCCCTTTATGAAACATAATGTTTCTGTGTATTAGAGATCCACTTTATCCGCTGTTGAGAAATCAAACATCTCAAATGTTTCATCTACGGAAAAATCCAAATCATTTTTGTAAATGTAGGTCAGTTAATTAACTGATGATTTTAATAAAAAGGGGATTGTGAGAGGTTAATAATCCCTGGTTTGGGGGTAGTAATATATACGCCATTTTTGGGTGTCCTTATTTTGACTAAATAACGGAGAGACTATTTAGGAAATGGTCGAATTGTAAATAAGTTGCCTAAGGTTATACATGGATTAATCCATGCATTGACAAACAAACGAATAAAAATTACGTAAGCTAATTATTTCAATTTTATATAAAGATGGATTAATTCCATCTGCAAATATAACATCCATGCTGATAATGCCTTTAACAATAAAACCTCCATATTTATCGTAGATCTTCAGGTAACATGCATTGGATTAATCCATCATTCAGTCCCCGTCATTTCCAAATAATTTCCTGACAAAATATAGAAACCAGTACAATCTTAAACATGGATTAATCCATCCTACAATCAGCAAACTCTACAATAAGGCAACCGCAATCGACTGAAAAATCAAGAATTGAGTTCCAACTTTATCTCATTTTAGTTTGATCAAATACCAATGATCAGGTCCACTTCAAGTGTAATATACAAGATGGATTAATCTATCCTTTCATCATGGTATTGTTATTATCAATGCCATTACGACTGTGAAATGCAATAACAATGTAGGTCTATCTAAAAAGTAAAACCAAAAACATGGTATTAATCCATGCATTGACTTTATAAGAAAATCAATACCTTCTAAACCGCACAGTGCCAGCATTAATTATAGAAAAAGATGGATTAATCCATCCTTTCATCTTAGATTGTTATTACAATGCCCATTAACTGGGGGGGATACTGTGAAATGCACACTGTAGGTTATCTAAAATGTAAAACCAAAAACATGGATTAAGCCATGCATTGACTTTATAAGAAAATCAATACTTCTACCCGAACAGTGCCAGCATTAATTATAGAAAAAGATGGATTAATCCATCCATATTTTTATATCTAATTTTTTGTGAAAAATATTGTTTCTCCAACTCTGTCTCATTTGTGTACAAGTTTGATGAACAAATACATGATCAATCCACTTCATGTGTAATATACAACAATGGGATTAAATCCATCCTTTCATCTTGGACTGTTATTACAATGTCATAGTGAAATACACACTGTCGGTTAATCTAAAAATGTAAAATAATAACAAGGATTTAATCATGGCATTCCAGTCTTTAAGGAAACCAATATTTCTACTTAACAGGGGCTAACAATAATTGTAATTGCTAAAAAAGATGGATTAATCCATCCCCATTTTATTTTGGTGAAAAAAATATTGTTCCGACTCTATCTCAATATTACAAGGTTTGAACAAATTATATTAATCAGTCCACTTCATGTTTAAAATATATATCATGGAATTAATCGCGCATCGCCTTTTCATTTGGACCTGTTTACTGACTGGGGTGAAATACGATAATGTTACGTTTATATTCTAAAAAGTTAAAAATTAACCAAAAACATGGATTAATCCATGCGTTCATTTTATTATGTGAAAAATCAATACTTCTACTAAAGCATGCTAACAGTGATTATAGAAAATGATGGATTAATCCATCTCTATTTTGTGTAGGTGGGGAAAGATATTGGTAAGGAACCGTCTAAAATGTTAAAACAAAGGCATAGATCAATCTGTCTATTTCAACTTGTAAAAAACAAATGCTAATATTGTCAGCAAAAGATCTGGATTAATCCATTCAATTTTAATGTTTGTGGAGACGTCTACAAGTAAAATCAAACCACAAAGATTAATACATCTTTTTTCTATCATGTATCTCCATAATTGCTACACAACACACATTTAGGATATCGATAGAAAAGAGGATAAGTCCATCCCCGTTGCATGTATTGAAAAACCACATAAGTCAAACCGTATGAAACAACGTTTCGAATTTATGTAAATCATAAAAGACCTGGATTAATCCATCCTTTTCTACTTCCAAGTTACCAAACTTTTTATAATATTCAGTGTATTAATATAGAAATTATGTATAATTAATCCATCTCGGGTATTTTTATATGAATTCTACATGTACTTTTCTTGTTGGGAAACACTCTTACGCTACAATGACGTCATGTTAACGTGCGGTAACTTCAATGTTTAGGTGTTCGACCAAGAAAAAGCGCTACTATATGTATCTAACTGTTTTCACGATTAAGGGCATATTACAATCAAAATAATTTTATAACAAAAACCTAGTTTTAAAACACTTTTTTAAAATACATTCGGGCGATAATCCTCGTGAAAAAAAATCATACGCCTGACGTAATAAACGACCCATCCTGCATGACTAGTGTTAAACTATAAGTTAAAAAACAAATAGTGTTATTGCTATAATTATTTCCTTAAATAAAAGCACATTCGCTCCGATCACATTAACTAATATAAAATCAAAGACACGGATTAATCCATGATTTTCCCAACTTTTTTACACTCAATGTTGATAATAAATTGAGAAAAACAAACGAAAAAAGATTTATCAGTCACAGCTTTTATGATTTTAACTTATATAATAAAAAAGCATTGGCTTAACCATATCAAAAAATCACAAAGAAAAAAATCAATGACATTCTGATTTAATCAAAGATGATTAATCTATCTGCAGTTCTTTAGTGCACAAAAAAACAAAACAATCAACATTTGCTGATCTTACCAAACAAAAATAAAAAAAGGACATGGATTTAATGGCGATTCTTTCACTGGTTGTTGGTGCAGATGGGAATTATCCGGCCGGAGGCTCTGCCCGAGTTACCGGCGTAAAAAAATAGCTCGAGGCCGGATATCTAGCACCTAAAACCAGTGATATAATCTCTTTTCCCTTGCAGATATCATATTTTAGACAATAATAAGAATAATAATAAAAGCTATCGAACGGCTTTCTTATTAGAACTAGTTCTATAGCAGCGTATTTACATAAAATACGGGAACCCAACGTCCATAAAATATAATATTAAATTACAACATAGATCTTCTAACATATAAAAAGGTCATGGTATAAGTTCTTGTTTATTAAAAGGGCCAGCCAATTTATTTTGGCTTATGGACAACCTATATTGTGGCGTACCAATAGGCCTCCAAAATCCTACTACTATGACCAGGCCCAGGCATGGCAAAAAAAGATCGGTAACCATTTAACTAGCTTGCGGCTCACGAAACGGGCCTTTCCGGAACGAATCTCATTACAAACATTCTAACCGACGAACGCTCCCCATGGGGCTCCGAACCTTAGCTTATAGGCTCCCTATCCCGATGCGGCCTACGCCTTAACCACTGGCCACGTAACCGAGATAAAATATATATACATATAGCATATATATAATATATTATATCTATATCATATATATATATATATATATATATATATATATATATATATATATAGGTTCGTAGAACGTCATTTACAGTCACGAGAGTCAACCAGGGGTAGTAAGATGGATTTTTCCAGGCAGCGGTAAAGAATAAACCGAAATTCCCCGGTCTGGTAGTAATCTCCAAACTTTCTTCATTGTACATTCAGTTCAAATGATTTTCCCAAATAAATAATACAAATATAAAACCAAAAGAATCTTAAGCATGCATTTCAAAATTTGCCTTATTACGGTTGTGTATAAATATTTATTTCAACGGTCGCGGCGTAAAGGGGACCTAGTGGGTAGGTAACCAAGTGATTTCTGTCTTCATTGGTACAGTTGGGGGCTGATGACTGATTCCTAATAAATCTAAGGGTTCAAGTCAGTCTACTACAAATGTATTGTTATCAATTAGTAAGAAGGGGAATACCCTGAAATTTTGTTTTAAAAACCACGTAATACATATTTGGCATTCTATTTATTGTTTTGTGAAAAGAAAAATATTTGTTTGATTAAACTATCATAATAAAATAATAAGAAACCTATTTAGGAATACGTTACAAATTTCCATTAATGGTTTTTTATACGGGAAAAACCAATTTTATTATTTTTTTTTTCGAGTTCTGTTTGGAGATGTGCACTAAATTCAAAATCTTATAAAAAATGTTAACATTTTACTCATCTAAAAAATTTTGTTTTAATGCTTGCAGAATATTGTGGAGGGGGGGGGGGGGGGTAATTTGTCTCAGATTGAAAAACCGTAATTTTCAACCCAAAACAACAGACAACAATAATAATAATAAAAATCAACAGAACAGAACAGAACAGAACATATATTTTATTGGAGGGGGGACTTTTATGTACATACTACATTGTCATATAGATAAAGAAAATATAATACACATATATAGTCACGAATTTCCTAATAAAACAACGACGAAATTTTTGACATAGGTATCGCGTTCTAGATAAATATGGTAACAGCTAAATACATGGATAACTTATCCACAAAAGCTCAAACCGCCTAATTTTCATATCCGACATTATGATAGGATGAACTATTATACCATTTTTTCTTTTCTTATTGTGGGGGGGGGTGTTATGCTTCCTTAAATAATCTGGTAAGAATGGTCTTATTTGCTAATTTAAGCAATTCTATAAATTTAAACACTTGACGGGCCGGGTTGAAAAGTACTTTTATGTATATTTGTTTCTTATTTGTGAGTAACAAGGGGCAACATCAATACAGAAAAGGTAATTCGTCCTCGATCTATCACGTAAACTACAAAGTCACAGTAACGTTCATTTCTTGGTGTTCTGTTTCTACCAATATCTACCTGTATATATTTTAAAGAGAATGGGCAGACAGTCTAATTCGTGATACAAAACTTCTTAAATTTTTTTGGTAGTATGTCAAGGTAACTTTCATAAGAGAAATCATTTTTACAATCTGCATATAGTTCTAAAACGGTATTATTTTGTATTGAAATCAACATTGAATCGAAGGAAAATTCAATTTCTTTGTGGGGGGGGACTCACTACACACGTCCTTCACGGTCTAGCTGGGACCCCTTCCGTGCTAATTTGGCCCTTTAAATCAACTACTGTTACAATAATCGCTGATAAGCAACAGATAAGATGGGAAGTTGTTAATTAGATGTGGGGGGACACATATATAGTAGTGGATCTAGGCCTCTACAATGCAGTAATGGATAAATGCTTAAAACATGCGCATAATACCACTTTTATGAATTTTGTACATGTATATAAATGTAATGGATAAAATAAGTACCCGCGCACGGTTATAAAAGTTTCATCCTCATAAATCGTCTGATTAAACGACTACTGTTTCAGTTAGACTGGAATTTTTTTTCTGACTATTTATGTAATGGTGGTAACTATGATTGATATTGGTTTATTTAATCACTAGAAGTAGTACCTATAAGGTTTACGTGACTATTAAAATTTTAAAATATGTGTGTAATTACTATGTATACGTTAGCAACGATGTACGTAATGTACAAGTTGAGAATAAATTATATGTTTCTGTTCTGTTCTGGGTTGCTGTTCCTCTACAAATTCCCCATCTGTAATTCGGTCAAGATGGTAGGAAAGTTTTTTATTTTTTGTTTTTTTTGGGGCCGAGGCAATCCGGATTCGACTCCCGGCTAAAACTGCATGTTCTAAATGTTGATTAAATGGGCCAGGTTTTCATGTGAAAAAAAAAAAAAACCCGATCATTTCGATCATTTTAGAGGCCATAAAATCTGGAGCCCAGACCCCTCAAATATTGAAAGAAAAAGGGGGAGGGGGGGATTGCGTGAGTAAAACACATTTCGTGGACTATTTTTCACATTGAAGCTAAGACAAGGAACTTAGTCAGGTCTTATCTTTGTTGCGCACATTTCCAAAATTAAAATAAAAAAAAACCACATCTCATACGGACTCATCACAAATATCAAAATCAAATGATTTCGTGTCAACCCATCCTTTCTTGGCCATCTTATTCAAATTTATTCTGCATTTCAATTTGAATAATTCATTGATAGATTTTCATTCTACAAAAAGCAATTAAGAAGGATTTATAATTTATCATTTTCTTTACATTCACAGATCCTTACATACGAGAGAGCGCTATACAGATGGAAAATAATTTTAAATCAATCCCAATCGCAGACATGTTGTAAAAATATAAGCCTTCGGAGGTCATTTCAAAGGCCAAACGTTTTACATTCTTTCAAACTATGTAGAAGTTAAAATGAACGCTGATAGTGACGGAATATAATGGTATCATACAAATATATCAAAGACATGAATAAATCCATCATTTCTTCTGGGCGCGTGTCCGAACTTTTTTTGCCAACTTAAAAATGTTAATATCCGATTTAATATCCATCCCTTTGTTAAAATCAAAATGCATGTATTAATCCATTCTGGGGTTTGTCTGCACTTTTACAAACACTCTTTGCATACAATGCAAAATAATTTATGATAATATGTCACATCCAAAGATTCGAACAAACACGTTGTCCTTCATTCAGGTGATAAAATATCGGGGGGGGGGCTGGCTACCATCTTGATGATATAGTATTTTGATTATTAGGTAACAGCAGTCATTCAGGCATTTACTTAAAAAATCATAAAGTGAAATTTGTGTTCCATATCCCTTTGATGTTTTTTTCGTTTTGGCAAGTAATTCGAATCCGCAGATGTTTTATGTTGTTTTCCAAGGATATTTTGTTTGCCGTGGTACTGTTTATTGTTTCATGATCATTAACAGTTAACATACCTTTTAATCAATGGTTACATAGGCATTAAACTGATTAATCCGGTCTCAACAGTTTTCAAACATTAATTTACATTAAAATCATAACATTAATTATTAAAAGGCCAAGTACCCTGCGCCGCTAATTGAATCGTCCTCAATCAATCGAACACCAATGTGTGTTTATCTAGCCCGCGGCGATAACATCCTGTTGAGAAGTGAACCGCACTCAGAATATACCTCTGTCATTAATTCTTCAGTGGAAGACTGACAAATAGGGTAAGTACATATTTGATTTATAATATCTTTTAATTTTAAATTAACGTGAATTAGAAAAAAATATGATATGCGTCTTAAAATTCTTTTTTTTAAGAACACATCATTAAACATATTTTTGTGCATCCGAAACACGAGTTTCTTCGTATTTCAATGAAAATGGGTAGATCTTACGAATTGCTGTATAACGAAATAAAAGTGAATGAAGAACATTCAACTGCCTACAATTTTGAAATATCGATATGAAAAATTCAAATATACCTGGAAACAAATTCATTTCATTCATTATCATTCATTCATTCATTCCATCAATCAATCAAAATTCAATTAAATATCATTTCATTAGGTAATCGACATCAAACATAGATGTTACAAGGGGATTGATATCAAACATTGGCTGTACAAGGATTGAAATAAAGTCGAAGAAAAAAATTTATATGTAAACACATGTCTTCATGAATGCCATGGACATAAACGAGAAAAAAAAGTTGCAAGGGAAAAAAAAGGCAACTACAGTACCGGATAAAAAATTTCATTCGGTATAAGCAATTTACCTTTACGAATGAATGGGCGACACAGACATTAAGTAATTCTTTTTTCGTTCAAAACTGTAATCTCAAAAAATGCCATAAAGAAGTTTTAATATGTTTATGATATTTCATCTTAAGAAATTGGGTAATCTAACGTCCATATTATACTGTCCAAAATTACGCTATTTTCAGACTTAAGTGTAAGCAGTTTTGAATGTATATCGTATATTGGATTCGAATTATTTAATATCAAAAATTTGGGGGAGGGGGAAGGGTGTGGGAAAAGGAAGGGGGAAAAAATATCTGTCACTACGAAATAAATTAACACAACCCCACTCCTTTGTTTACCTAGGGTCCCTATATATTTCGGAAAGACTTGCACGAACAATATATATCTCGCGGGAAGGCCTGTAATGAGGCACGTAAAGCCGCTATTCTATACACTAGCCAAGAACTGTTCACGTGCACTTAGAGACAAGCGCACCGTGCATCACAATTATTCTGAAAACAGTGGTCATCTGTTAGTAAATTATTCGAGTAGGGTCGTAAGTCAGATCCTTGTAAAGAACAACAACAACAAAAAACCTCAAACTAGAATCATTCCTTTCATTTAACTACCACTGATTAAGGCATGTATACAATATTACATAGTTATTTGGGGGGGGGGATGGAATGATTGGCAACTCCAGTACAGAAATAATGTATATTAAATTGGTTCCAGGATTGAAATACTGAAGTTTTTTGGGGGGGGGGGGGGGGTTTTGGGGTTGTGCTGAATGATACACTGCATAAATATCTTAAATTCATTTAGGTTAATCTATGAGATTTGGATCCATATTTAGATTTAATTAAGTACTAGTGCGCCGGGGAGAGAGGGAGGGGGAGGGGGGGGGCGTTGCAGTCTTTTTACTTCTTACAACCTTTATTCATCAGTTGCTGTTACTGCAGTGTATTTTTCTTTCAAAATTACATAAATTCCCGAAGAGCGGCACTTGTGATACACAGTAAAACGTGCAAATATATACAGGGACGAATCCAAGATTAGGCGGATTCTCTAGGGGACCCGTGATTCCATGAATATGCATCATCCTCGGACAATTGTTTTTGATGTTGTAATGTGAAATAGTGGCAATCTCATTTTAAATCTGGGCGAGACTATTTGGAAGGCATAAACGAAAAGCAATATGAGAGGCTGCGGCCATGAGAAAACCAATATTTTTAACTTAGCGGACGCATCATAGATCCAGACAAGGGGCAGTCTGTGCATCTCGCAGCCTGGTCAGGATCCATGCTGTTCGTGCTAACGGTTTCTCTGAATTGCAATCTGCTTGAGAAAGCGAACAAAGTGGATCCTGACCAGAATGCGTGGATGCGCAAGCTGAGTCTGGATCCCATACTGGTCTCAAAGCCACCATGTTGGTTTTCTCCATGTTGGCGGCTCATAAGATGAAGTTGAGACTGTCGTCCGGTCCGTACATTTTCCGCGATTAATAATTTGCGATGCGAAGCCAACCAGATATATCAATTTTAGGACATGAAATGTATGCTTGCCGCCCCCGCCCCCTCCCAACACACACATACAAACACAAACACAACATGCACATGGTCAATAATTTTTCAAATACGGACTAAAGAAATTTTTATTAAGGAAAATGCATATAGCAAACCCGTGTTTAAACGTTATTTATACAAGATAGACGGTTGTACGTCATGGCGTAACAGTTTCTCACAGTCCGACCGCTTAGCTCACTAGGGGGAGCTCAGAACTACGGATCATGGGTCGTGAGTTGGATCCCTGACGGTGCGTATGTTCTCCGTGACGTTCGATAGAATACATTGTGTCTGAAATCATCGTACTCCCCGCTCAGATTAATCTGTGGAAGGTGACAGTTAATGCTGAGAACAGGTTTTATTACTGTACACTGATAAGGCTACTGCCCACCGTTACATAACTGCAATAACTGTTGAAAAATACGTTAAACCCAAAGCTAACACAAAGTAATAATTTCACGAGGGCGCAAAAGTTACCCGGACATCGACGGCCTTTAAGTGTAAGAAAGACCTGCCGACAAGCTTCATTAAACACCTCAGGAGCTTCCGCGCTCATGGCTGTCACAATGCAGTAAAGATATCGTACTCGCTGATAATCTGTACTTTAACATGTTTTTAAAAACATAAAAAATAAATACGTTTTTCATAATGATTCTGAAATAACTCAAACCAGAAATATGTGTTTTCACCATGGCCAGAAATGAAGAAGGGGGGGGAAATGGGGGGAGTTGGGATTTTGTTTGTATTTGTACTAAGGTAATAGATACCAAAGATTGTCCGTGTTAGGCGAAAGCCAGAAGACCACAGGGGACATGTCCGTTATGGGGCGATCATTTTAAAAATGTTTTAAAAATCGAAATAATAGATAAAGTTGTGTATGTACATTTTTCTCGTTATCAAACAATATCCATAAGTGGTTGCCACAGTGAAACGTATACCCTCCAGGCAAGGAGTGGAGATACTACCTCCGTGCTCGTGCTCTCCGGGTTGTAAATCCACGGGAGACTAATAATACACTTGATCATGTCCATAAAAGCATTGCTATAGCTAAGTATTTTTAGCTATGAAATGTTAGGCAGCTACAGTTAAATTTTTCACAAGAAGTTTCTTAAAAAAATAAGTAAAGCTTTTTTAATTGATGGCGATAAGTTAACGGGACTTGGAATACTGGCTGCCTGTAAAAATAATTTAAGCGCAAAACAGATTAGACGGTTATTGACGATTATTTTACTTTGTCTATAAATCACAAGAAAGAAACAATCAAATAAAAATCGTTTTACATAAAAAAAAAAGTCCTTGGCAAAAATATTATACTGACCGCGGAGGACTGAAAATCAAAATCTTTATTTTAGCAACACATCATTTTCACACATTTGGACAAAATTAGAAACATTAAGTTTAGAAAAATAGCGGATCGGAACTTGTACAGTCACGAAGAATAAGGAAAGTATAAAATTAATTTTTTTGAAGTAAAAAATAAACCTGTCATGTCACTGTCACATATTTCATCAAAATGTACCGGGAGGGAGAATTTTTTTTTGCATTTACAAGTACAGTAATCCCTAAATATAGGTGATGAAGGGCAGCCAGATAATATGGCGAAAGAATAATCCTCCTTGGGGGGGGGGGGACCCAGTAAAAAGGCGGCATTTTCATGTTTTATATAAGACAGTCCTTTTTTTATTTCATTATTGACCTATACCCGATATTTGGGGGTGCATTTCAAGGGGGGAGTTTTTTTGCTTTTTAGCTTTTAAAGAAATGTAAATAAACTATTTACACATGTATTCTACCCAACAATTTAGAACTTGTGTCTGTTTGGGGAAGAAATATTCCATGGTGTAAGACATGCAGACATTAAATCTCTGACATTAAAAGATACACAATATCTACCTTTTCTTGGTGTTCTTTGGTGGTTTATAGGTCATTTAGGAACATAAGGCTAGTGATCCTTTACTAAAATGGGTCTGGGTATATTTTACAGGATCCGCAGAAGATTGCTAATTGGGGGGTGATAGAAGATACAACTTTTTTACATTTTATACCCTTAAATAAGTCCTAACATTGCAGACAGGATTATGGAACACTAATTAAGGGCAAATAACGGCAGATCAGGTTATGGGACACTAATTTAGACAAGGTATCGCTACGGTAGCTGGGCTAGGTTTGGTTACGATTACATTGTGGATGTTATTTGTGACATTTTGATAAAGACAGCAGAATGAGAAGTGTATACTTAATTCATTTATTTGTTTGTTTAGTTATTTTTGTGATGAAGTAAAACTACATTTTATCAGGGCCAGTAGTAAACAGCAGACCACATCACGCATTTTTTATGTACTTTATATAATAAACAGGTTATGATGGTAAAATCTTTCTGAAAAATCTCTACCCTTTTTGTCTCAGTTTGAAGATAGCTCTTAAAATTGAGGGAATGACTGGCCCGGCCTATGTGTGACAGGAGTATGAATCACACATTGCATTTAATATGGAATGTTATTTAGCAGTTTAATGAATTAATAACCATAAACCGCAACTGACGTTACTAAACTATCCTAGATAGAACATTTTAGGATAATTTGGTATCAAACTACAGTAGGAAAATTTAATATCTATTATCTTTTTTACGTCGATGGAATGGGTATGGTGGGGCGTAATGATACTAAAACTATGTCATCCCTCCCCAACCAGATGTTTATTCATAATAAATTAATTAATTTTCACACGATCCATTTTATAGCCTTTGTCAATCTCGGTATCTGTGAACTGGAGGAGGGAGATCACGGCCGTCTGATATTTATAGGATTTTAATGCGTGTACATTATTTCAGGTTGAACACACGATGGAGATATGCTATAGGGGTAATTCAGGGCAGAAACCTGACAGACCGGCCTTTCTATCATTCCAGAAGTTCGTCAAAAGTCAGAGATGAACTACTGCGGGGAACCAGTGGTATGCGAGAATGGCAGACTGATGTTTCGTATCTCAACAGATTAAATTACGACTATCGGAGATCATGAAACTGAATATTTCCTGGGTTTTTAATCGTTCATAACTCCTACACATTCACTAGCAGACGGCAATGAGAAGTCTATGATCTTATTAATGACCCATTTTGCATGTCTGTGAATGATCGAAAATTCTGAAAGAAGGATATGCATAAATTTAATTTGATGCGTGAACGGCGGGCAGGATATAATGTGTGAAATGTTGTGTATTTACTATTAATTAGAAACAAACATCAAGAAAAGCATGACGTAAGTATATTACTGGGAGCATTGTTTCTGCTGGGGGGGGAGGGGGGGGGGGAATGTTAGGCTAAAAATGAAAAATTAATATAATATCGTATGAAAAGCTGTATAAACTGAACAATCCGAGCTGGGAAACAATGCAGAAAGTTTACAGTTTGATATTATATCAACCAGGAAGGAATGCTTTGATGTATGAGAGCCCTCGTCAAACACTTAACGGCTTAAAAGAAATTGTGGAAAATCGGACGATGATATAGGTCACACGGCAGTGTAAAATCTAAAACGCAAAATAGCCAGCCACGGTGGCAGGGCAATTAAAAGGGTGTATAACCTGCAATCACTGGATGAAATATTTATTTTACCCAGCCTTAACCTAGATTAATTTCTAAATCGCCCATTGCGTTTATGACACAAAAAATGCGAATTTCTACGTTCTAACTGGGAAAAAAATGAGAAAATATTTTTGGACTATTATGATTATTTTCCATTTAAACCAACCAAACATGTATGAGTTGATAGGAATAATCTATCCTTTTTCGTGTGAAAACCTATTTTTAACTGTTTTCAAATTTTTTTATAGAGGGATGGATTAATCTCTGCTGTAGGCATAAAGGAAATCATGTAAGGGTACGCGCAACGGGGGGGTTAGAAAGGGTGTTTATTTAACATTTGAGATTGGGGGGGGGGGGTGCAGCAAAAGTTGTTTTTGTTTTTTCTCACTACATGAAATATGGATAGAAATATAACCAATATTACCATTGTATGCAGAAAATTTGGAAACGTTTGGAATAAAAGATGGATTTAATCCGTGTCTTGGGGGGGGGGGGGGGGGGGGGGGATTTACGACCAGACTGTTTAAGAATTGCTTCCACTAAAATGGGGAAAATGAAGGCCAACCTTTTATACAAATGTGGCATCGGGCATGTAGAAGTTTTTGAAATGTACAAGAAGAAATGGCAGTATATAATCCATGTCCAAGAACTGGTTTTCACTACATGAAATATTTCGAATTACTTTATCTTTTATCAAGTTTTGAAAATTTCTTGAACACCAAAACGCATGGACTAATCCATGTTTTGGTCATATATATCTTAGACGGTCTTACACTTTGTTTGGGGTTGTGTTTTATATAATCACAATAGGGGTAGATTAATCCAATCTTTTTATCAATAGGTTGGCATCGCACGTAGAAGTTTTTTGAATGTGAAGAAGAAACGATGGATTAATCCATGTCTTCGAACTGGTTTTCACTACATGAAATTGTTAATCGGATTACTTTATCTTATTATCAAGTTTTGTAACTTGTCACACCAAAATGCATAGATTAAATCCATTTTTTGCATATATATTTTAGAATGGCCTACAACTTTGTATTCATTATGGTAATAATAAGGGGTGGATATAATCCATCTTTTTATCAATATGTGCATCCATGTAGAAGTTAGTGAAATGTGGGCATAGAAGAAATGATGGATTAATCCATGTCCGCGAACTGGTTTTCTGTGTGTTGTACATGAAAATTGTTACGGATTACTTTATCTTTTATTCAAGTTTTGTAAACTTGGCAAACCAAATATGCATGGATTATTTCCATGTTTTTTGGGCATAAAAATTTGTTAGATGGCCTAACAGTTTGTTTCATTATGTATAATAGGGGTGGATGTTAATCATCTTTTTATCAATATGTGCATCGGGCATGTTAGAAGTTTGTGAAATGTGGCAAGAAGAAATGATGGATTAATCCATGTCCAGCGAACTGGTTTTCACTACATGAAATTGTTACGGGGGGATTATATTCAACTTTTATCAAGTTTTGTAAACCTTGCCACCACCAAAATACATGGATGGACATGTTTTGGCATATATATTTAAGACGATCTTACAATTTGTTTTCGCATTATACATAATAGGGGTGGATAATTTCATCTTTTTATCAATATGGTGCATCCGCATGTAGAAGTTTGTGGAAATGTGGCAAGAAGAAATGAATGGATTAATCCATGCGTCCGCGAACTGGGTTTTCACTACATGAAATTGGTTACGGATTATTTTAATCTTTTATCAAGTATTTGTAAACATGCACACCAAAATACGTGGATTACTCCAATGTAATTGTCATATAATATTTTAGACGGTCTTACAATTTGTTTTCATTATATATAATAGGGATAGGATATAATTTCATCTTTTTATCAATATGTGGCATCGCATGTTAGAAGTTTTGTGAAATGTGCAAGAAGAAATGATGGATTAATCCATGTCCGCGAACTGGTTTTCACTACATGAAATTGTTACGGATTACTTTATCTTTTATCAAGTTTTGTAAACTTGCACACCAAAATACATGGATTAATCCATGTTTTGCATATATATTTAGACGGTCTTACAATTTGTTTTTATTATATATAATAGGGATGGATTAATCCATCTTTTTATCAATACTTGCATCGCGTGTAGAAGTTTTGGAAAAGTGCATGAAGAAAAGATGGATTAATCCATGCCGAAGAACAGGTTTTCATTACATGAAAGAAAAAATAATTTATCAAGTTTTGAAAACATGCACTAAGAATGCATGGATTAATCCATGTCTTTGATTATATAATTTAGACGGTCTTACAATGTTTTCTCATTGCATATGATAGGGATGGATTAATCCATCTTTTTATCAATATCTGCATCGTATGTAGAAGTTTTAGAAAAGTGTAACAGGTTTTCACTACTTGAAGAAAATAATTTATCTTTATCAAGGAAGAAAGGATGGATTAATCCATGCTTTTGACTCTACATATGTTTTATAATGAACATAAAGTGAAAAAAATTTCTTCAAAGTATGGAATTCATTTGGACTGAATAATGGATTAATCCATTCATTATCAGTAATGATTTCTGAATTCGCAGATGAAATAAACCATGATAAAATGGAAATTATAGCTTCTTTTATTCGGGGTTTTGCCAATGCATGGATTAATCCATGTCACAAATTCCGCGATTTTTTGCAAAGTTGACAATTTCCAAAATAGTCCTCCGATATTTGGTCAAAATAAAGACACTCTAAACGGCGTATACTACCCCCAAACAGGGATTTTTTTGTCAAATCCCTTTTTATAAAATCATCAGTTTTATTCGTTTTGATCTTGAATTATGTACGCCGTCACCTTGTTAAGCCAACCAAACCAACTGTTAATTCAGTTCAGAAGTGAGGGCCCCATGTATGACCTTCGTCTGACAATTTCTGTAAGCAACTGTTTAATGAAGTAAATGAAACCTAAGTGCAATGCCTAATGAATTATTTATCTAATGGATTCGAATATTACAGTAAATGTTCACTTAAACTGGATGAATTTTTTCATCAGATTTATTTTTATTTCCAATGGTCAGTAGAGTAATTTGCCCCTTACTAGAACTCGGCGGTGTCTTTTTTTTAGATCATGGAGTCTGTACATTGTTCAGTTATGAAAGAGTTATACTTAAGCCGGTGCAAGGGGCGTGAGGTGTGTTGGACTTTTCATCACATTTTATACTGCGATTCAATAAAAGCGGGACTGCTTATTTTATTGAGTGTGTTGCGTGATAAGATTCTAAAAAAGATTTTCTGTTAGATCTTTATAGCAAAATGTATAATATATAACAAGCCTCATTTGTTGTATTTATCGTACAAAAAAGATAAGACGCTTGTAGTTTTATTGTAGATAGCTTAACCTATCAAAAAGTTCAAACATCATTACAACCAATAGAAAAAGTTTGTTTGTTTTTGTTGTTGGGTTTAACTCCGTTTTTCAACAGTATTTCAGTCATGTAACGGCGGGCAGTTAACCTAACCAGTGTTCCTGGATTCTGTACCAGTACAAACCTGTTCTCTGCAAGTAACTACCAACTTCCCCACATGAATAATCAGAAGTGGAGGACGAATGATTTCAGACACAATGTCTTTTATCAAATCGTCACGGAGAACATACGCCCCGCCTGGGGATCGAACTCGCGACCCCGTGATCCGTGGACCAACGCTCTCCCTACTGAGCTAAGCGGACATGTAATGTAGTGGGTGCATGTAAATCTTGAGCAGGCCCCGTGAGAAATCTCACCACCTCTGGTGCCGCCATATTGGAATGCAACCGAGAAAAATAATAGCAGACTCGGTTTGATTTGGTCTGTTCGATTTAGATCTGCAATAATATTTTATTGGAATGTTATATTTGTGCATTTTCGACATATAGAAGAACAAAATGCTATCAAAATTCTTAAAAAATGAACTCATTTGCTACATATTTATATATATACAAAAACAAATTTGAATACATGTTACTACAAATGTTGCTAAAGTAGCGAACGGCACTTTATAAGATTTTATTTTTTAAATTTTCAACGAAGATACCCTTCCTCCCCTTTTTCTATATTTTGCATTAAATTAAAATGTACTTGGATTTTTGAAGCAACCCGTCTATAATATTTTTCTTCATACAGCTTCTTTTTGTTGTGGGCCTACTTTGCAAATGCGTGGCTCTGAGGCTGTTTTTTGTGCTCTGTGCGTCCGAAATATCTATTCGTTTTTCAGAAGATCTTTTGAACTATAAATGGATAAAAAATAACAGATTACAGGTATTGTTCGTATGAGAAAAAATGGTATAAGTCACTTAGGGGAATAAAGTACAAAAATGTATCTATAGAAAAAGAGAAACTCCACAGGTAACCCAACATGGCAAAAATGAAAATGTTGAAGGTTTAGTTTGATTAAGCCAGATCATGTACGATATTGGAAATGCATGGTGCCGTCCGCGCTATCTAGTCCTAGCCCGGGGTTGAGCAGAACTCAACATGTGTATATGTTACAATTACCAAACTACAATTTAGATACATCCACAGATGTGTTTATACGGCGTTATACATGGAACCTTCAATAGTTGAAGTAATAAGGTAGGCCTAAAAGGGAAATAGCGGACAGAAATAAAGAGGGGATCCGACGATGTTGCTGATCCTTCATATCACAGAAACTGGAAACATACATATTAAACGTCATAAAGTTTTAGACAAGACTTAAGCAGCTAGATGTGACCCCATTTAACCCAACTGTTTTCTGCATGTAATTCACTATTTTATTGATAACGAACTCTGAGTTTGCAAAAATATGTGATACTCTCTGAAAAATATATACTTTCCGAATATAAAATATCATCAAGGTTCCTTAACATAAAAGGCTTCAATAATGTCAAACTGGATCTTAGTGGGCAGTCTAAGTATGAAATCGCATGTCAGCACAAAAATAAATCAGCAACGAGTGGAGCGCAGTTAATTCCCATTTGGATACCAATCACTTCAAAATGTTTAAAAATGCTAAATCTAATAACAGAAACGCAACGCTCCGAATACCTGGCAAAAGGTCTACAGCCTGTTTTTGTTATATCTACAGTTAGGAAAAAATAGTGTTGTAATATTTTCTAGTCCTTTTGGATCCTTGAGTACATTCAGCTTTCTATAATACCGCTTAAGATGGGATACAACACATTTCATTATCACTAATATCTGAATCAAAAATTATTTGAAGGGACACAGACAAACAAACGTGAGGTTTTGGCATCTTAAAACATTTAATCACACACAAACAATTAATTTCTACGGTTCAATAAATTTGCATCTATCATGATAACATGGCATACACCATCCTTAGATAAAAAAAGACTAGTCATATTCTGGTGCAGGTTTACCAGAATAATTCTTGGTTCCAGAACTGTAGGCACTCCTTCTTCCGGCAGAGGTGTAACCAATTACAACCGTTACCATGGTATCTGTCCAAACATAGTTATTGTTGTCGTCTCGGTAGTTTTGTAATTCAAGTACAGACATTTTGTGAGTAATTGGGACACATTCAAGTGAATTGTTTGATCCAATAGAATATTCACAGAGACGCTCTGCATTCAATATCGTCGCCGGGTATTGTTTGGCGTTATGTTTTACGCTGTAATACCAGGGACATGTTGATCGCTTGTTTGGAGGGTCGTGCGGTCCGTTGGATACTTGTTGTGGGCATACAAGCTCATAATCATAGTGTCTATGGTGAATATCTATAGACGTTGTCTCATTCTTGAAATTGGTTATAAGGCTTGTATAAGAAGCAGGGCTCATCAAGAATTCATTGGTGACTGCATCCCGTCTGTGAATGTGCACCTTGCTAAAAGCAACGCTTGATTTAGACCGTTTCTGGATTGGATCACTGTTTGTGCCGTGTAACAACAATAACCAAACGACAAAGAGTAAACAGTTTCTGTAGTACGAATGTAACATCTGAAAACATATTATTGAAAATTTACATATTTAACTTATGAAATTTGTAATTACTAATTTATGAAATATACTGTTCAGCATCATTTTCTATTTTCAATTTGGGCAAATCTGAATAGTTAGTATTTCTGTAATACACTGTACATCACTTGAATGTTTGAAAGGTGTGTTCAAGTATTTAACATTACTGAATATAGAAATTAAGTTTGCATACAGAAATTTTTTCATAATTAAAAGTCATGATGAAACTGATGATTGTTAAGTTTTTAGTAGTAGTACACATTTATACTGTGTTTATCTATACATGTATACGGTGAACCTAATACACAGCATTGTTAATACACATAAACTTGTTAATCTGTTGATATAAACTATATGAAGTAATTGTTCATGTTTATCCATATGGAATTTGCATCTTATATACCTTTAAATAAATATTTGCCAATCTTCTATTACTTTACTTTAAGACTGTTGATATTGTTGATATAGGCATTTAATTCTGAAAACGAAACTATAGTCTTGTTAATACTCATATCTGTATGCCGTATTTTTGATGATACATTAGCTAGTACTAAGTTAAATTACCTTTGATATTTTGAAGACTTTTGATCCACGCCTTAAATACGCCTTTAATACGCCTTTTAGATTTGATATCTTAATAAGTGTAATTCACTGTAGTGCTAATATGAAGTTCGATATTGAGTATCAAACTTTCTCTGAAGGCCAATGACGCAGATTCTGGTATTTATGCATTGGAGACGGATAAAACGCTCAGCCACAACTAGCCCACGCGGCTAAATCTGAAATAGTCCCAAACAAATTTGAAAAGGAACCTTAAGCAGGTAAATTAATCTGTTAAATCTTTTAAAATCCCCGCCATATGTAAATATAAAATGTTAATTCAATTACTGCTTTTCCGTTACATCTTAACAAACTTACTTCATTCGCCATCTATATATAGAGTAATATATGTTAAGTGATGTAGTTTTGTAATTGGTTGATAATCTAATATTGACAAAAGTATTTACCATTTATTAAAGCTGATTGGTTGAGTTCTCATCCACAGAAAGTAACTGATTTCTCCCGGGATGAAGGTAAGTAAAAACATTAGTGACAGTGGTATGTTATTTACAGACTCTTAATTCTGACTCTCGAGATACATTAATAAAATAAATTGGGTTTAAAAAGAGTTAATCGACTGTCAGCTAAATCAACTATTAACACAACTTTCGAACAGCTGGACCCAGATATGTTTGCAATAGTTAAATGTTCTATATAATAAATAATACAACAATGACGTAAATCTTTCCTTAACAATTTCAGTAAAATAAATAAATCTGGATTATCGTTAATTCCTTGCATATTTAATCACGCTACATCAGTACATGTATCCGGAAATATATTTACCATAAAATGCTTGGCATATATTGCATTTAAACATGTCTACATTGAATCTGCATAATTCTTCAACATGTCCCGTTCATTAGATACATTTTAGTGGAAATTTGAACTGGTCTTTCCCGTCTTTCTGTCTTGAATTTTAGTTATATTTTTCGAATATAACGTCTTAATTATTTCTACAATAATGGTGTAAAGACAGAAATATTGTATTTTGAAATAATATTCTTTTATCTTAAAATAATACCGTCGATGAAATCTAACTAATATTTGTAATTTTCTTTATAAATAAAACGTCATAATCAAATATACGTTAATAATAGGTTATAAAGTGTTATCCAGCGTCAATTTAATTCAATGTTGTTTTAAGGAAAAGGTTTGAATGCAGGTCTTGGAAGTTTCGCAGCCACAGAGTTTTGCTATGAGTGGGGGAAGGGAAAGAGAGGGGAGGGGGGTACTGAAAGGAGGAGAAGCGGGGAGTTTTTTCACTGTGGATGAAGGACATGGAATTTATTTGAGGACAGATATCAGAAGCTCAGGAGTTTTTCTGTTTGACTTTTGTCCTTGTTATAGTATATGAATTGCAGTTGGGCATTAAATTCGCATTACCCTAACCCTAACTTTTTGTCAGTATATTGTACGCTCAATACGTTTAATGTTGTAGTTTTATATGCGGTAGAGAAGGTACCTAGAAATTCAAATTGTTTCAGCATGAAATGATAGCTAAGTGCATCAATTTACTGAATTTGTTTATTTATTAATATATTTAATGTGTCACGTTATAGGACTTGACTATAAAAACGGGGAGAAAATGTGTACACGGCAGGGTAGCTCAGTAATCTGAGCATTGGAACGGTATCCAGAAATCCCGGGTTCGAGTCCCGGTCTGGCTGCACTTATTTTCTCACCCAGTGACATATGTTTTTTTCCATCTTTCCATGTAAAAATAGATCTGAAGCAAAAAGCAGTTTTTGATTGATTTTGGGATGTCATCAATTATAGTCTATATCAAAATTATCTGCAGCTAAAAGAATTCAGTAGAGTATAATGTAAGTTTGGTATACCTTCAACTCTTTGAAAGAGCCTATACTGAACTTTCTTTTGTATCTTGGTAAATTCAAAATCAAAGACTACCCAAAAATCTAAAACTCTTGAAATATGTCTCTGAGTGAATGAGAATGACATGCTCTTTATTATAAGCTTAATTCTGACCCTCAAGATACAAAACTAAAATGAATTGAGTTTAAAAAATGTTAATCGACTGTCAGCTAAATCAACTATTAACACAACTTTCGAACAGCTGGGCCCAGATATGTTTGCAATAGTTAAATGTTCTATATAAGACATGATACAACAATGACGTAAATCTTTCCTAAACAACAATTTCAGTAAAATAATCTGGATTATCGTTAATGCCTTGCATTTTTAATCACGCAACATTAGTATCCGGAAATATATTTACCATAAAATGCTTGGCATATATTACATTTAAACATGTCTACATTATTGAATCTGCATAATTCTTCAACATGTCCCGGCTATTAGACACATTTTAGTGGAAATTTGAACTGGTCTTTCCCATCTTTCTGACTTGAATTTTAGTTATATTTTTCGAATATAACGTCTTAATTATTTCTACGATAAGGATGTAAAGACAGAAATATTGTATTTTGAAATAATATTCTTTAATCTTAAAATAATTTGGTCGATGAAATCTTACAAATATTTTGTAATTTTCTTTATAAATAAAACGTCATAATCAAATATACGTCAATAATAGGTTATAAAGTGTTATCCAGAGTCAACTTAATTCAATGTTGTCTTTAGGAAAGGTTTTAATGCAGGTCTTGGAAGTTTCGCAGCCACAGAGTTTTGCTATGAGTGGGGGAAGAGAAAGGGGGGAGAAGCGGGGAATTTTTTTTTCACTGTGGATGAAGGACATGAAATTTATTTGAGGACAGATATCAGAAGCTCAGGAGTTTTTCTGTTTGACTTTTGTCCTTGTTATAGTGTATGAATTGCAGTTGGGCATTAAATTCGCATTACCCTAACCCTAACTTTTTGTCAGTATATTGTACGCTCAATACGTTTAATGTTGTAGTTTTATATGCGGTAGAGAAGGTACCTAGAAATTCAAATTGTTTTCAGCGTGAAATGATAGCTAAGTGCATCAATTTACTGAATTTGTTTATTTATTAATATATTTAATGTGTCACGTTATAGGACTTGAATATAAAAACGGGGAGAAAATGTGTACACTGCAGGGTAGCTCAGTCGTTTGAGCATTGAAACGGTATGCAGAAACTCCGGGTTCGATTCCCGGTCTGGCTGCACTTATTTTCTCACAGAGTGACATATGTTTTTTCCATCTTTCCATGTAAAAATAGATCTGAAGCAAAAAGCAGTTTTTGATTGATTTTGGGATTTCATCAATTACAGTCTATACCAAAATTATCTGCAGCTAAATGAATTCAATAGAGTATAGTGCAAGTTTGGTATACATTTGTACCTTCAACTCTTTGAAAGAGCCTATACTGAACATACCCAGAAATCTAAGCCAATTTGCTGGCTTATTGACGAAATTGTCTCCCCTGATAACAGCTTATCGAGTGTATCGATTAGCCGTTATCGGTCAATTTGCTCCTATTTAAATATAGAAGGGAAAAAACTTTAACACATCAAATGACATCAAAAGCATTATCTGACAATATTTATTAAGTTATTGAAGTTATCTGCAATATTTACATTTTCTTTCAATATAATTTTTAATAAAATGAAATATGATCTTCTTGCTTCCCTAAGCGTTTGAAATAAGTAACTAATTTTTATCCCGAGTCTCACTGATTTCTGTAGGAAATGACAGATTTTAAGCTTTACATGGTCTTTTTTAAATGATATATTCTCATATTTATACTCATCTCACAACATTTATTAAGTTATTGAAGTAAACTAGAAAAGTTAATCTTTCTTTCAATGAGTTTATTTATAAGTTATTTTTATGTCTTCTTGCTTCCCTAAACGTTTGAATACCACTGATTTTACTAATTTGGAAATTTTTACCCGCCTAAGTACACGTGTACTGATGACACCGGTTAAACTGGTACACGTCTCTGAATTAGATAGACAGGTGTGTTGATGTAATTCCGTGTTTAATGCCATTACTTTTTCAGATTGAATAAAAAATGTTATTTTAAATTACATGTTTAAATAAAGATATTCCATTTTATAATTCATTTGATATTAATTTTCACTACTAGAAGTATTTAGAGTTAAACTTGAATATTGTACATGTAAATAAAATACATGGACAATGAAAGTAATATTCACATTAAAACATACATCTGCAGTTTTACTCTTTTTCACATACTTCACTTAAAAGTAATCGGCAAATATGAAAACATATTATTCGACTGCAATTATTCGTAATTATTGCATATCTGTACATGATAAACCCCAATCAAGCATCACTATCATATTGTCATACAAGATTAAAGTCAAATAATGCGTTTTAACAATAAGTTAACTGATTGCTGACAGATTTATGTATATTATGGTAACTAATTGGATTAGTGTCTGGTTGTCTGATTTGCCCCGCGGCTAGGGACAATTATTAAAGCTCTTCTCTAAACACTTTTAAGTAAAAATCTAAATTATGGATATGAAGTTATAAATTTTGAAATTTTGTTTACTGTTCAAAATCCAAGTTCACATTAATGTAAAATGAAATGCATTTATAGGCCACAGATCCATAATATTTAAATACTTTTTAAATTGAAAAGACACTTTTTCAAGGAGACCCGAGATACATATTTATATTTTACCCTAAAAAAAAATATTGAAACAATTAAAGGAACTGGTCTCCAGATCGTCCGAGAACAAGATTTTTTTCCGATATCTTGAAATAAATGCTATATTTCTTAAGAAGGCTTTAAAACTTAATTACTGACAAACTATATGTAAATATGTATTTTAGGGCACTGACCTCCAGATTCGGCTAAAAACAATCTTTCTCTCAAATTGAAGTTTGTTCATATTATGAACATTAGGATATGAGTTTTTGTTTTTAAAATATTATAAAAAATTCAAATAAAGAAAAAAAAGGATGACCGCGTCGGAAACCGAACGAATGACCACATCGGCAATTAAAGACACTGATTCTGGTATGCAAGGTATGTGGCTTATGGTCTGCATATTGGCAGTAAGAGCCAATATACAAGACTGGACGATTGATAGACATGCTTCTGTTTATCATATTAAGCTACTGTACAGCTGCTGTGCAGTACATAGATTGCATGTGATATTTTTCACCTTTATAGCAAACCAGTTCTCACTTTTATAACGAGTTTAGAAAGCCTGATTAAATTGGGACTAAACAAACAAAGTGATAAAATACAACAGCATATTTATTTTTCAATTAATCAAGCTTTATAAACAATTATATCTTATTATTGCTTGACTTTTATAAAAAAAAAAAAAGAAGAAGAAAATGCATTCAGGCACCTTTTAAAAAATAATGAATAATTCATCTATAAATAAATCATGTGTATTTTGAACAATGATATCTGTTTATTGCTGGATTTTATCATGAAGGTCCATATTTTTTTTTCATTTATTGAAAATGCAACTGAGCGCTTCTTTAATTTCTAATAAAATCCAGCAATATTCAATTTTTCTGTGTTTTATTTTGTTTCTTAGATAAAAAGATCATAGTTAATTAATAATTGGAAAAAAAATTCTTGTAAGTTCTCTTCTTGATATTTAAATAATTATTTCATTTTTCATTAAATAAAGGTGAGAGTTTTCTAAAATGGTGAGAACTGTCTTGATGTAAGAATAATAATTTTATTGGCCAGGACATTACTCAACAAGAATGAGCAATAAAAATTAGTATATTATCAATTTAAATAATTTTGTGTATAATCTGAAAAAAGCTGCATTTCAATCAGTGAAATGTATAGCACTGGAAGTAACCAATTATCTTTACATATCAATAAAATTTATGATCCTCTGACATGGACTACATGTCAAGTCTACAGGGGTTTTATGGACCCTTATCAGACTGGACCAGACAGGATCCTGTTTATTGGGGATTAAAGTGTCTGGCTTTTAGGGGGGGGGGGTCACTTATATAGGAGATTTTCTTTGCCTTTAAGAGATTTTCCCGTCGTCGTAACCAAAACCGCTTTAGCGGGATAAGAGTATTATGACTTCAAAATATATTATTTATAATCCAGTCAGTTAACCTTGAGTAAAGCGTTACCCGCTTTTCGATTTTCACCGTAAAAAGTATTTAAAAATACGCTGAGGAATAGGAATAACATGCTTTCCGACAATTTTTAAATAAATACCAGATTATCATTCAAAATCACCAATTCGAAGAAATTGCAGTGTTATGTATATCAGATAATAAACATGTACGTCCATCTAATTCCGTCTTTGTCAAATTAAATAAAAAGTGTTATTTTAAATTATATGTTTGAATAAAAATATTAAAATTTTAAAAATCATATTTTTATTCATTGATTTTAAAGTTATTGTATATATTTTGCCCTTAAAATATATAATCAAAAGATTCAATACATATTTAAAATTTACGCTGAGTAATCGGAATAACCTTCCCGGCTCTCAGTTTTGAAACAAAAACCCGATTATCATTCAAAATCGCCAATTAAATGAAATTACAAAGTTATGTATACTGCAAATAGCCTCGGGCAAGTTATAAATTCCATGTCGTTACAATACCCCCAATTAACAAAACCAGCGCAAAGTCAAGATTATCAAGATAAGAAAGATTAACAAAAATCGATACTCGCGTTTAGATGGTATAAAGGGAAACAATCAAATTTAAACAATTTGGCTAATAACCAAGGGACAATACTCTTCAAAACACGGTCTCATTTCTGGACATGCTTTCTTCTGTCTCTTGGTAAATTCAAAATCCAGGACTACCCAAGAATCTAAAACTCTTGAAAAATGTCTCTGAGTGAAAGAGAATGACATGCTCTTTATTATAAGCTTACCAAAACCATACAAAAAATTAACGTGAAATAAGTTATTAAAGATGTCATAATGTAAACAAATCTCAATTCACCATCAATATTTTCCACTCATAAATGCACAAAATTCAGGTGATAATGTAGATATAACTGTAATTGAGAAGCCCCAAAAAACTGTTTTAAGTTGTGTGAACAGATTAAATGTAAATTAAAATAACATCTGAAAGTATCCACTTACTTTGTTTACAACAATAAATAAAATATCTTATAGTTTGTTTAAGGTTATGGACCTGTAACGAAAATCGCCAAATCGTGTATTCTTTTCCATATGCTGTTACAGCATTTTACGTTCTTTACGGAAAACAATGATCAGAGAATGTCCAATTGTTTACAAAAACATCATTACACAGAAATTGCAGAGAGTCATTACCGATTCACTACATTAAATTGTTGGAATTACATCGGGTGAATGTGACTTTTTGTGTAACACTATTTGCAGCAAAGTATTCCTGAGCAATCACAGAAATGCTTCAAAATGAGTAAAGCATGAGAAACCCTTGAAAATAATTAATTGAAATGATGAATATAACAGTCTACATTTGTTGTTACACATAGTTACGTAATACCATTTTTACGTATTTTGTAATCTGTTGAATATATATTTTACATTTTAATATATCAAATTTTGTCTGAACCAAATTATCATCAGAGAGAACAAAAGATAAAGTTAGCTAAAAAGCCAAACTTTTATTCTGAGGTAACATTTCTTCATGTCGTAAAACTTGAAAGGAATTTATGCATTATTTTGTTTTATTTTGAATCACTACTTAACTTTCTATATAGCGAGGCATCAGAGCAACTTATAAAATAATTGTCAGCGTAAGCCATGAGAAAAGTATGCACGCTGTATATTAAATACAAAGAGTTTTAAACAATTCAATTCGTTTATTTACAGATTGACATGAGTCCCACAATGCGTGGGCAGCATCAGCAATACATACATACATACATACATACTTACATACAAACATACATACATAAATACATACATACATATATAACATATACTACATAAGTATACATGCAGAAAACAGTTTAAATACAGTAATAAATGGGAAAACGACTACCTTCAGTATCTGTGTATTTTCTAAATTATATATAATAAACAGTACCTGGATTAACGAAGTATGTCATGTCAAATATAGGTCATATTTTGTGTGCCTGATCAGTAGTTGCGAAAATGACCTATTCACTATAATTAAGTTTTTCTTTCACGTGTGACCACAATTTTATAACGGCTTCAATTTTATTGGCCTATTCAGAGTTGTTCCCCTAAACTTTTCTTGGGTAGGTACATGGGTTATTGATCTTACCGCTACGTGTAAGCTATGATTTACAGTAATCATTTGTTTTTTTTATTTGTTTAGGGATCTAAAATACAGTTACATAGATTGACATACTTTCTGAATATAATGAAAAACTATAGCATTATAGAAATTATAGCATTGCCCCACTTTAAACGTACTTTACAACATGTAGCCGTTGTGGGGTGTATTCAACAAGTCACGTCTTCATGAGGTTCTACAGGATCTTTTTATTTTAATGCGCATGCGCTCTTCACATGTGACAAAAAGATTACTTAACAATAAGTAAACCTACATAATAAAGGGAGACTAAATGACCATGGCAAGGCGCTTAATGTAGATATAACTCTTTAAAGGTTTATATCATGTCCTATTATATTTAATATATTTAGAAAGTATATAAACTTATACAATTTTTGATCTTTTTTATTTAAAACAGAAAAAGAAAACTAATATTAGACCTTATCATTACGAGTAGATATAGGATATAAAGGGGAATAGAATGTTTTACCATTCCTTAATTTTTGACAAAGACTTGAAACTTTGGGTAACCAGGTGTGATATCAAGTACCCAAAAGTTTCTCTGCATTCTATACATAGAATTGATTCGAATGTTTATGACTAAAACTATTTTATGCCCGTATGGCTGCAGTGACAAAAGGTTATATACCCCTTTACCATACAAAAAGGTAATACAACTGAAACACAGTCTGCATAGAACAGTGTATAAAATACAGTGAACAGTTTGTAGGTAGTCCAACTCGTGACGTACTAATCACTTCTAATCAATGGAGCGTCAGGGAAGGTAACTAGAGTCAAGCATTTGGGACTAGGTGATAGGGAGTGGGGTTACCCCTAACTGTAATCCTGTTTTAGATATAGATACTACCTATAAGAGAGTGGAAAACCGATAACATATTCTATTCTTTTTTATTGACCTACATCGTTATTAACTCTTACTGTTACTTTTTTTATGTATATTTTGGGTTATACTAACACTTGACTCAAACTTGGGCAAGTATCACTCATGTGGACCTCGAGTAGACCTTTGCAGGAGTATGTGTGGAGTTCATAAATCCTACCCAATCGTAACTCTCCAGTAATGTACACAAGGGATTAAGGGGATTACACGTGTTTATATGACATTACATAACACCAAAGGTATGCAAAAGTGCTGATAATTATTTTTGTCGGAAGAATGTCTGTGTGTGTTTTCCGTCCACCCGTCCATTTGTTTTGTAATACGTTCGTCCGTCCGTCAGTCAGTCAGACTACTCATCTGCTTGAGTAGAATGAAATTTATACTTGAAAATACACGAGTTTATTTTTCACTGGAATTGAAATTTACTATTACAACTGAATTATATTCGTGCCCAGGACACCCTCAACATTCATCCACTCTTGATAGTTGACTCGGCTGTCACTCACCTTTATGGATACAAATGGAATCTTTCCTGAGCAAAGACGTGACCGTTAGGCAATTTAATTGAGTGGAGTTGAAGTATCATCTATGAATACAGTCCTTAAAAGACCTGTGGTTTATATACTATGCCCCGTCAAGGACTGCTGGAGTTAATAAATCTCATACATGGAAATCAAATGCAGTCTTCGTTTCTTATAGATTTCAACGCCGACATCAATCAGCATGTAAACACCATAACACATAAATAGATTATTACAATACAGTTTTCAAGATATTCAAGATGGACATTAAACACAATACATCCAAACAAATGGCTCTACAGTGGATATTCCCTAATGGATCTATGTCATTGCTTTTAAGGGTGTGCGTTCTTAGAAAATAAAATCGGTGAAAAGGTCATTGGAAGCACAGTCCTAATGCTGCCAAGCAACATAAGTTGTTTTCCTATTGGATTTGTTTTTGTGGAATTATGTATTTATGACAAAGAGAAATTGGCAATACTTTAATTTTATTTTAAAAAGAAAGCATACAAAATAGGACATACATACATATATTGAACGTCATTAAAACTCAAGTCCTTATTTGAGCCGTGCCATGAGAAAACCAACACAGTGGGTTTGCGACCAGCATGGATCCAGACCAGCCTGCGCATCCGCGCAGTCTGGTCAGGATCCATGCTGTTCGCTTTCAAAGCCTATTGGAATTGGAGAAACTGTTAGCCGACAGCATGGATCCTGACCAGACTGCGCGGATGCGCAGGCTGGTCTGGATCCATGCTGGTCGCAAAGCCACTATGTTGTTTTTTTCATGGCGCGGCTCATTTATTCTTATTTTATTCATTGTTATCAAGTATATATGAAACTGTTACTGGTATGTTTCTCATAAAGAAATTGATTAAACTTTCGAAAAAATATTTTAATTTGAATGGATTTTATTGTGTATAATTGCAAAGAAACATCCAATGCTCATTGAAATATCTAACATACGTTTTTTTTAATTGGCGTGAAATATACATGCTTAAGTATGAAATAATTAGACAACTGGTAGAAGAAACAATTTGCTGATGAACATCAAAATATTGCATATAAATATACGTAAAGTGTAAAATATATCTGCTATTTAGAAACATACATATGACTACTATTTTGAACTAATGGCCATTTTTGATAGTATCTTATCTTAAATAAGTAACCGGAGTTATGATCCACGTTCAAATATTCAAAGTATTCAAATATCGTATAGACTAAATATATTGATCAATCATTCTGATAAGCTTTCTAAAGATGCGAAAACATAGATTAAAACATGACATTTATGAATAACATAAATTTTCTTTGATATTGTCAAAACCGCTGAAGTGAAATGATCAGTTTAGCAGGTTTTCCTGCATAAAATTTACTTTTTTCACTGGATCCTTCTTCGTATTATCGGGAGCAAAGTCGTGTATGTAATAGGGTTGTTATAACAGTAGCTCAATCTGGGATGCTGTATTCGGCTCGTGTGGATTTTGCCAGATCGGACCTCACGAGGCGCACATGCGCCGAGTGTGATCCTTCCCAGCAAAATCCACGAGAGCCGAATACAAAATCCCAGCCCAAGCTACTGTTGTAATGACGCTTTTATTATATACCTCCATCGTTTTATTTCTTTATTTGTAATCGAACGAAATCTTAAGTATTTGTTGATGTTAAAATGAAATGAGTGATGTTTTTGTGTGCGCTATTTATATAACTGTGTCAGCTCATGCATAATAATGAATGTAGTCCGGCAACATACAATGTGGAAGGTACAATACGGGATTTTGGAAAGTACAATACGGCAATTTTTCAGCCTGTTCATATTTTTTTGTGACATGCAAGCTGTATTTTTGACAGAATTTATAATTTATATAGGTATATAATAATAAGGCGATTCACGTGCTGTTAAAACACGATTTTTGTTTTTGAAATGCTTTTTCAGGGACGGACATATATCCTTGCGCAGACGGATCTCTGGTGTATGTGTCTTGTGTCTTCCACAGTTACCTCTTTTTGTAGCATAAAAGATGCACTCCAATACATTATATGTTTTTCTGTATGGTATCAGTTACCAACCTCTTGCAATATATTTACTCGCTTCTCACTCTACGCCTTTCTTTTAACTATGCGCTAGTTCATTTTTTGTCGATAACCGTGAGCTTTTAAACTGGCGTGAAATATACATGCTTAAGTATGAAATAATTAGACAATTGGTAGAAGAAACAATTTGCTAAAGAATATCAAAATATCGCATATAAATGTAAGTAAAGTGTAAACTGCTCATGCTATTTAGAAATATACATATGACTACTACCAATTTTGATAGTATCTTGTCTTAAATAAGATAACCTGAGTTATGATTCACGTTCAAATATTCAAAGTATTCAAATATCGTATAGACTACAATTGTTACGTACTTTAAAAGCATTGCCTTATATCACTAAATAAATGGATCATTTATTCTTATAAGCCTCCTTTTTAAATTGAGACAAATTAATCACTGAAGTGAAATGACCAGTTTAGAAGGCTTTCTTGCATAAACTACTTTTTTCACTGGATTCGTCTACGTATTAAACGGGGGCACATTCGTGTGTAAACAAGGCGATTCACGTGCTGTTAATACATGAGTTTTATTTTTGAAATGCTTTTTCAAGGGAAGAAGGCTCTAACACACATCGGTGAGGTGCAAGTGATTCGAAGTTAGCGACCTTTAACCACTCGGCCATAGAGTCCCAAAGTAAAACATTGATACTCAAACACGCAAAGGGAGAAAAAAAAATCTTCAGTAATCCGAGGTCTCAAGCGTGCTTATTATAACATTTTATTAACGTGAATTCATATAGCTGTGCAATTTTATCTAATAATCTACATCATCCAGATCACAATTTTCGTTTGCAAAAAAAAATTGTTGGTTACGTTATCTAGAAACTGTTAATTTTCGCGTGAGAAAGGTATACATAAAACCTCAATGTATGGGTAGACGCATTAATCAAAATCTGTCCAAATGCGGATGCAGAAGTCATGTACGGAAACTAAACATTAACGATGACTTCAAAAACGATAAAAGCAAAAACTATAATACCCTTACACAATCCAAACCCGCCGGAAGACCGAGACTCTCTCTATAACACCTACACCTACACCTTACTCGCAGCATCGCTGTTTGGTTCATAGTGATGCTGCTCCTGTGTCTGGCGTACAGTTCAAAATCATCCAGCTACCCCCCTGGTTACTCTTGAAGACATTCACCATATGTTTGCCACTGTGGTTTTTATTTCCAGTGCACTGCTATGACATTTAAAGCTATGACGTAAAAACTTTTATCACATGTTTGACGTCTTTGGAGTGAAATAAAGCCATAACATAAAGATGATCATACACTCAGTGTAATAAAGCTTTGACGTTTAAATCGTTTATTTAGAGGCATTGGTCGACTTCACTTGGTCTATAATAGGTAAAGAAAGAAGAATTTTGATGTTTCAACAGGAAAAGCTTACATGTGATGAAAAGAATATTATCAAACTCGTTGAATAAAGTTGATATTTTTTTTTTGTTATTTTTTTTTTCAACTCATTTAAAGCATGGGCGGATCCAGCGGGAGGATGGAGGTCCGGACCCCCTAGAATGTTCAAAGTTAATAGTGTAAACTTTGAAAGCTGCACTTTCATAGTTGAACAAACAGTACAAAAATCATATTATAACGTACTGCAGCTGCGGGCACCGTGAATCCAAACAATACTTGCTGTGTAAAAAATAAATAAAGAAGGTTCTATAAAAATGGCGACCTCCTCGTGGTTAGAACTGGTAACGTTTGAGATCAAACAGCAAACATCAACATCGATAATGCCAACACATGATTTATATTATATTTTAAATAAACCTTTAGAAGCGAGTCATTGGCAGGGGGCTTACCCTTAGTAAAGGCCAATAATGAATTTTTCATCGTTGTTCATCCGTACTCCTAGTATGCTCGTTTTCATTGTAAAATGATATTGGATTTCTATTTTCGAAGTGATGATTACATTTTTGATGGGATTCAGATTCTTGTTTTCTTTACTCTAAAACGCTCGAAATTCGTTCTCCGTTGACCCCAAGAAACAAACATTTTCCGGAGGAGGACCCCCGTACTCCATCAGTACCTATCCCCCTCTGGACCCCGCTAGAAAAAAGGGTTTTTATTGCATTACATTTGTATAACTTCAAAGTTTGTCGATTTTGTTTAATAGGAAATCCAACTCGGGACGTGAAAGATTTAAGTAGTGTGCGATAATTTTGTGTTTAAGCGAGTAAAAACCACATTAAGACTTTTAGCAAATCGTAAAATCAGCCAATATTACTGAATGCACCATTTGATCTTATAATTATCAAATTTTAATCCGTATATTTTCCAACGGAGTATCATGAACGATACGCGATGATGCACTTCATTTGTATGTGAAGCGCAGACATATCTTTTCAAATAATAATAAAAAAAAAAACACGATTCTCACGAAAAATACATTGTGTTGCTTTAAAGAAATGTTTGAATATGAAAATGGTCGGGGGAAAGAACGCTAAAAGAAATCGTGAATGAATTGTTTATGTAAATATTTAGCCAAAGCCCTTATTTTGACACTTTGGATCTGTTTCTGGGAGAAAATCGTAACTTCTAATGAAAAGTTTGAACATAGAGCTGTCATTAAGCAATGTGTCAGGGATAACCCAGACAGAGATCCTTAAGTTTCTAATAAGCAAGTAAAATAACGTTACATAATAATGGTTGCTTGTGTACAAATGACATCGCCGTTTTTCGGACTGTTACATGTAAAGCACACGGTCCGTGATACATAAAGTTAGTTGCTGAGGAGAAAATCCAACTGACTTTCCTTGTGGAAATTAACAATGCCAACAAGAAAACAAAACGACGAAATCTCGGTATATGTTGGATTCAATCACGGGTTATATATAGTCCTACTCACAGTTTTCTAGCTTAGGCTACTGTCAAATATTTGAAATGAAAAAGTGTTCCATGCTGACGGGAAATGTTTTGAAAACCAATGTCATTTAGGTAGAAAGCTATGCCGTCGCATCCTTGAGTTTACATTTAGCACTAGACACAAACATCTTCGCGTTTAAACTTAGCACTAGACACAAACATCTTCGCGTTTACATTTAGCACTGGCCACAAACATTTGGCGTTTACATTTAGCATAGACAAAAAAAGCATCTTCGCGTTTACATTTAGCCCTATACATAAACATCTTGGCGCTTACATTAAGCACTTCACGTTTACATTAAGCACTTGCCACAAACATCTTCGTGTTTACATTTAGTACTAGACACAAACATCTTTACGCTTACATTTATCACTAGACACACACAGACTGACTTCTTCATCGGGTTTCTTATCCGATGTTTCATTTTCGTAATTTACGCCAAAGTACAAGTAGTTCCTGAATTTTGTCGGTAGACATGGAAACATTTTAAAAAACAGGGGACACATTAGTTTATTGTTAATAGTACTTGGATCGGTGTATCCCGTGATGAAACTTACAATAAGTGACACTACTATGTTCGTTAACATTCCAAAAGCAGGGTACCATTGGTATGACATTCTATAGAAGTTGTCTACCATCGCTTCATCTGCTTCTAGTCCATTAGTTACAGAAGTTGTAGATAAACTAGATTGTGGGGATGACGAAACTGTTGTAATAGAGAAATTGGTGCCTGTTACTTCCCAGTTGCAGCCATCGGTGAATACTGGTAATGGTTTAGTGCCTGGTGGACGGTTTACGAGTGCACCAAAACCTAACCAACTCATCAACCCTAATGAAGTAATCAACCCTGCTAGAGCGCCATGCTTATTTGTCCATGGGAATATCATGCCTACTATGAAGCAGCCAAACATTGGACCTGACAGTACTGCATACAATGAGTATGATAGTTGTAAAATAACCAAGCTGTCAGTTTCAGAAATAATGGCAGCGACAGAAAACATTACAAATCCAAAAACAAGTACTATGAGTTTCGAAACCATCAATTCTCTCTTGCCAGATAGAGATTTACAACAGTAATATTTGAAATAATCTTCGGTTACAATAGCTGACATTGCATTTAGCCCAGAAGACATTGAGCTAAGACTTCCGCTAAACACACATGCCATAAATATACCTGCTAAGCCTTGTGTTGTCCCAAGCACGTCGAGAACCATTAATGGTAAAATCTGGTCAGCTTTATCTACGAGTCCAAACTTAACAGGATCACATTCACTGTAACATGCATACATTACGACGCCAATCAAGCAGGCCAGTGTGAATATCAGAACTAATCCTGGGAAGTTTAACCATACGGCAATCTGTGCTCTCCGCAAGGTCGGAAGTGAACATTGACGTTGAACCTGTGACTGGTTGACTCCGTAAAGATATGACCAAAATATGCCTCCTCCGATACCTAGAGACCATACCGAATGCCTTGTGCGGGGGTCTAGTGAAAAATCTGTGAATTCAATGCGGCCGTGTTCACTTGCAGTTTGCCATGCTTTAGAAAAGCCACCAACCTTAGCAGATCCCATAATAAGTAATGTTAGAAGTCCAGCGAACATGATAATTAGTTGTAGACTGTCCGTCCATAAAACTGTCTTCATCCCACCTAACAGCGTATACAGCGTACAGACGGACGCAACACCTATCATAGTACCCCATAGCGATAGCCCAGTAACCGCCTGGAAGGACAAAGATGGAACATAAAGTATAAATCCCATGTAAAGCAGTGTTTGTAGTATAAACATAATTGACACCATAAGTCTAATTACTGTTCCATACCGCAATTGTAGATAACTGAAGCAGCTCGTCGTGTTCAAGTGGTAAAAGATGGGCAGAAATACGTGCGCTGCTCCAGCTGTTGCCACAAACATTCCAAAGTTAAGCCAGATGTACATAGTTCCATACGTGTATATCTCCGCCGGTACTCCAATTACAGTTAAAGCGGAAAGGAAAGTCGCCACCAGCGAAAAACTAACAAGAAGTGGATGCATTTGTCTGCCTCCGAGATGAAAATGTTTGACATCGAAATTCTTTCTGTCCCTGTATGCATGGTAAATTCCTATAGCTGCCGACAGTACGAATAACAGAGAAAAAAGTATATAGTCCAGAATGCCAAATTCACGTTTCATACCGGTGTGTATACTAAAATCTCCAGCCATTTTAGAAATATTCGCTGTTTAAACTTCTAAACTGATGAAGTTATATTTCAATATATATATACATCAAACTGGTATATAAACGATGAATTTCCACGGATGTTTGAAATAACTCATTAACCGCTCAAGCTAAAACGTAGATATTAAATCTATATAAAATCGACAAAAAGCTGTGAGCGGTGATCCGTCACTCTTAGAGATATTGCTACTTACAGTGTACGAGATATGAATATCTCTATTATGAGCTTTATAACACCTATAAAAGAGTTTTAAAAAACTGCTTATGGAAAACTTTTAACGAAGAAAATCGTGCTATGTTATATGATTTTATGATGCTTGATATATAATTAATTTGTGTTTGTTAAAGGGCATATAATTCCTCTGTCCCCTTATAATCAGTATTGTCTTAACTTAGGTCAGAGCGTCTTGCTATTTCCAGGTAAAAGTTTGAGATTGTGGAGCGGCATTGCAGTTTCTTTTAATGTTCTTTCAATGACTTTTCTAACTAGCTGGAGAAGTTTTAGTTGACATGCCCCGAACACATGCGTTTAAACCCCAATTTCCTTTACATATGTTAATACTGACCGTCCTTATTTTCAACTTTCAAGGTTTATCTGGTTATTAAATTTACTAGCATGTTTAAAGTTTTGTTGTAGGTCAAAGGTCGCAATGCGTACTTTTTAACACGGCCAGAGCTAGAACAAAGAGCCACAGAAATCTGTCTTTAAGTGACGGGTCATATAATTTTATTGTTGTAAAGACAGCAGTAAAGTTTATATATATTCACTGTTGGTGGTGTTAAAAGAGCAATATTTCATTCTAGTTATAACTTAAATGATATTAATTATTTATAGCAAGGGTCTGATTGAATATAAAATGGCCATGCTCCAATCGCTACAGATATTGTATTTGAGTAGCGCTTAAAATGTAGGAGAAAATAATATAAAAGTAGAAGAAGCCCATGAAAATAGTCCTCTACTCCTAATGTCATGCAAAGGGCACAGACGAACATCACACAAGCTGTGATAAACCAAGCGGAATGGCATATAGTATATAATAAATATTTATTATATGTATGTATATTATCTTCCAAACTTCTCTTTCCAAAATAGCAAGGTAAAACACAGTGATAAATGAGGTAGGAGTGAAATGCGAAGAAACAAGACCCTTTTCTACGTCCAGTAACAAAAGAGCTTATAAAACAACACTGAAGCTCTTTTGTTTGATTAGATTACAATATACTCTATGGCGTTGTACTATAAAACACATACATGCCATTACGATACACCTTGATAAAGAACCGGTTGTCTTGTGGTAACACGCTTGACTGTCAGTGTAGAGGTCCGACTGTTCTCGGTCTAGACACTGGATTTCTGAGATGCTCTTGCGTGTCTCCAAACTAACTAAGAGGCCTGTACTTGGACGGCTTGCTATACACCGGGCACGTTAAAGAAGCAGACTGTCTTTTGACTGGTCTGTATTTAAAGGATTTCTCTCTCTCTCTCTCCCACCCCCTCTCTCCCTCTCTCTCTCTCTCTCTCTCTCTCTCTCTCTGTGTGTTCCGGGGGCTTTCTCTCACTCTTTCCCTCTTGTCTGATGGCTGTGTGCTGTATAAGCAGGGCATGATTTGGCGCCCTGAGCGACTGCATTTGCGCTATTTAAAGCGTCCTTTGAACGTGTTTATCATGAAAAGATGAAAAGAGCGTCCTTGCAACGTGTTTATCATGAAAAGAGCGTCCTTTCAACGTGTTTATCATGAAAAGAGCGCTATAAAAATCTAGTATAATATATATCCACAAACAGTTATTATTTCTGTTGTGTGCGAAAGCAAGACATTAAATTCTCTAGAATGTTTTCAGGTTCCTTATACTCACTTCACTTACACTTCTGAAACACACAGAACTTGTATTATATGTGTCTGTTTGTTTCCTTTTTCGATTTATCTTTTATTTTTGTTAATGTTAATGTTTACATAGTCTGTGCGCACTTTCTACATGAACTATTGAACGAACAGATTCTATTACACCAATTTGTTTATTCTTTTGCTCGGGCTTGCTCTCTGCTTTGAAAAACTTCATTAACGGTCATCACAGCAACCTTTAAGTTCCATGTGATGTCTCTCAATAGTCGGATGCCCGTGTTGATATATTTTCTGGTTCTTTGGGACCTTGGAGCTCATTCTGTGATTGTGTCTAAGAGAATTCCACTTAAGCCGGTGCTAGGAGATGTGTAGTATGTTGCATATTCTATTACCTCGTGTCAAACTGATTCTGCTATTATTTTGCTTAATTGCATTCTATTACAAAGGGTCTTCTTATAGATTCTTTAGTGCATTGTGGCTGTCTTTAAACGTCTCTCCGCACTTGGACTCAATGTTTTATATTTATTATGGATTCCATTAAAAAGATGTTTAATAGAAGTCCGCTTAAGTCGATGCTAGGGTGGTTTGAGGAATAATATACGTATATACATGCACCCCCGTTTTCCTGTTCAATAAGTGACTATTACAATTGAAATAACACTCCTACTAATTCTCTTGAAATGGCTCTCAAGGAAAGATTTACCTGGTTAGTTTTTACTAGTTATAGAGTACATCAAAGAATATCAAGAACACTTCCTTGTAAACGAATACGTTTTAAAATGCAACCCAATTGGCCAGTTACATCCCTGTCGAGGAATATGCATCAACTGCCAGGTACAAGATGCAAGAAGCCACAGACAGGCTTACAGCCTAGACAGAAGAGACAGAAGAATGATGTGTTCAGGTCAACAACCTTCACAACCCTGTTTTCACTGTCACCAAAGCAAAGTAGACAGCTGCTGGCAATATTAGGATTTGTGTCACCCCATATGCAGAAGTGGAGGAGTCAACATATCTAGGAGTAACGTTTGACAGGCGCCTAACATGGAAGGCACATCTAGCCAATACAGAAAGCAAGCTTCTCATACTACGGAAACTTGCTGGTACAAGCTGGGGTGCACACAAAACATACAAAGACAATATGCCTTGGGACCATAAGACCCATCCTAGTGTATGGCTCCTCAGCTTGGATAACAGGGGTCAAGTCAAATCAGTGCAAACTCCCATTAAGGACATAAAAGACATTACTGTCCAAAGCCCTAGGACAAACCAGCAAATACCAGTACCTGCCACACCATCCTATGAAAGCCAAACTCAAAGGGCTTACAAAAAACCGCTTAAAAGGGCAGCTTTTTGCACGAAGCCAGGAAGCTCAACTAAACCTTTGCAGAGCATCTTCGACAACCCACTACTCTTTTAACTGTTCAAGATCTACCAGCACCGTAGAAACGTGACCAATCTAACCTGACTATTCATACCAATGTTCCTGGTTTTCCCCTGGTACTTCAGATGAAACGGCCAAGCTATCCTTCACAGAGGCCATGATCCAAGACACATCCCCGGAAAAGACATGGACACAGTCGTACTCAGACGGCTCAGCCTCAGCTGCAAGAAAAGACGGAGGAGCTGGCATCTTCCTACTGCATACCTCGGGAAGATCAGAGACAAAGAGTAGAGGTTGAGGCCATCAAACAAGTTATTAAACTCACTGAGGAGTCTCAAGAAAGCTGCCCAACGTGGTTATAATCACGGATGGTTATCTTCTCGGATGCTCTGTCAGTTCTCCAAGCAATGGAAAATTCCAAACAAACATCTATCTCCATGGCACTTTTTTAGCCTTTGCAAAACAAGAGTTATGTCCTTACAATGGATTTCTGCACACTGTGGTGTATCTGGAAATGAGGACGCAGGCAGATTAGCGAAGTTTGGAGCTACAGATAACCAGCCACAAAATGCCATTACTTACGAGGAGAAGGTGACAATGATCAAAGCACTGACAAAGCCAAGGCCAGTCAAGGATGACTACCACCTACTAGACAGATGGGAATATGTCAATGCCTACATGTGCACCAAGCTTAAATTGTCTCCTTCTACGATGTGCCCCTGTGGCCTGGAACAGAAAACTGTTGAGCACATTCTGCAAAGATGTCCAAGAATACGTTTTTAAAAATGCAATATAATTTTACGTCCTTGTCTGAATACGAAACACCTAAGCAGGAAATCGGATGTTTACAGCGTTGCTCTAATATCTCGGACAACAGGGAAAGTTCTATATGAATATTTCCTATTTCAAGCACAGGTTTGATACTTCAAGGTCATTTTCTAAAAGGGCCGTTGTACATCTCGGGCAGAAGTACAAGTTCTATATGCAAATGTTATATAATATGCCGTGGTTCAATATCATGTTCAATGTGGTCGTCGAATCACTAGTGGATGTAAAAGGTGCAAGGAAAGTTCGTTCTAAACGGAAAAGTAAATCACTGTAGTAAAAACATGAAAATTAAAGCATGTACCGTATTTAACCATATTAAATGCTGATATATTGACGTAATGCTACTACATGTGGTTAGTTTAAGATTTTCTTATAAGAGAAAATACAATTTATTCTATCTACTAAGTTCTAATATTGTCACCTTTTGAAAATGAATACGCATTTTTTCTTTCGTTGATTTTAACTCCAACATTTTATGTAAGACCTTGAATTATTATTTGTGCAATGTAAATTCAACTACTATTATGTAAAACAAAACAAACTTCTAAATATATTGGTGCTTTTTTGGTATCCGATCCACAAATAGATTTTTAGACATTTCGATGCATGGTGACGGCGAACGCCGTCTAAGAACGAATTCATGCCCTATGCCACGTGACTTAAGTTTGCAAATCAGATTACTCGATAACGCACGATAGATAATGTAGCAAATTTAAAGATTTATGCAACACTCTGCCTGATTGGACGAGAGTGTCTATTTTTTTCATTCTGCTGATAGTACAACGCTAAATGAAATGTCATACAAAGCGTTCATCCTTAATGGCGCTGTTTACAGTTTTAAAGCTACCTTTCGCTCAGTACATTTAGCAAGCATATCAATATATCTAAAAGTATATATATAACCTGTTCAAATACCAACAGATATCAATTTACACAGAGAGCACATCACATGAATAAGGGTGTATTTTACCCGATCGATTAAAGTCTTCTAGGTAGAGAAGTGGCTTCCAGACCACTGCTGTAATTATTCGAAACAAAATTGCACCCCTATGAAACCTTTGTGAAAAGTTAAAAGAGAACCATTTAATTGTTTAAGTGTCGTGTTTAGTTTTGCTATTTGCAAAATGTTAGAAAGATGATAGAATACCACACATGATATGAAAACCTCATCAACTTCTTGTCTTATTACAATGCGAAGACCGTCTGTTTTAAAGATATTTCTTGTTTGGTATCATTTAAATGAGTTGTGTCTGCTGAACAAGAATTAGCAAATAAGACCATAAATAATATGTATGAATCACTGCAATAATCTTTTTGACTGCAAATGGCAGAACTTACACTTTAATAACTAGATTTTCTGTCGAAATATCATTGAAAACTATAAAGTAAAACAACTATTGTTTTATAACATATTATTATCATGTGATTTATATTTTTTTTTTCAGTAGATAAAAACTTTCAATTGATAACAAAATTATATTAGCTAAACAGACATCAATATTTGATATATATTTACAACATTGTTGATTTATAAAACTTGCTTATTTCTGGATCGGATACATTAAAATGTAGTGAAAAATGCCATTTCTTCTATAAAAAAATGTATGAATTAGGCCATAATTTTACAAAAGTGACACACATTCATCTCAACTTACCTAATAGAAAAACTTAAAGCATGATCATTCATAATCTTTCAGTGAACAGTGTGGACCTTTTCTATTATATTTTACATCTCAGTAAAATAATATAGCTGCTGGTTTTACCAGAGCGAACTTTCTTTACAAACCTTAGAAGCAAATTAAATACGTACTTAATCAACACAGACTATCAGCATGCATGTGTTTCATGACAATGCGACTTACATACAGCTGAACATTTCAAACAGCCCCTGGATGGTCAAGGTGTGGCCACACCCTCTTAATTCCTCTCACTTTCAAGTATTAGAATATGTACAGAAGTATTACCTGCCAAGAAAATTATTGACAACAGAAACAAACGGGCACTAGAGTCAGTTATTGTCAGCTATACATCATGGGAAAGCACAACATTAGCCATAAACTGTATTCTTGGCATATTATCTACAGGGAAATTAATCGTGATGATTATTATTGTCATTATTATTTTATGCTAATAATAATAATAATAACTCCAGGGGAATTAATCAACATTGATGATTGATGATTTTTATAATTCTACCAAATTAGTTTTAACATATTTTTACTTCATTCGATCAAGTAACATAGTTGCAATGTTGGATCAAAAAACAAGCAAGTAAATGCTTATATTAATTCCTTTCCATAAGTCTACCAAATTGAACAAGGACATTAAACGCAACCAGTTTTATACTGTACTGAGTTTTGACGGCCTTCCATAACATTGAAGTACCTGTCAATATGTTCATTTTATCTGAAAATATATTATGTCTTCATCTGCCTTTATCTGTGTGCGCATACATCTAACGGGCACTTTATCTTCACCCAGGGAGTTATTAGCCGACAATTCTCCATCCAATAAGCTCCGACAAAAGAGAGATAATTGTGTCAAGCTTAGATTATCAACCAATGATAAATATTATCACTTAAAACATTTACCACGCTATACGTAGATAGCAAGTAGCGGTAAGTTCCTCAAGATATAACGGAAAGAAAGTAAAGAGCTAGATTTCCTTTTAGATATCGCGGGGATTTTAAAACATTTCAATAAATAAATTTACCTGATTAAGGGTCCTTTTCAAACTATTTTCAAATTGGTACTATTTCACGTTAGTATTGGCGGTGTTTTTTATCCTCCTTTTCTACATAAATATAAGAATGGTGGACATTGGCCATCAAAGCAAGTTTGAGGCTTTATCAAACACTCATATCTGCACTCCAGTAAAGTAAACGTTTGTAAAGTATTTATTCCAGGCGTGGATCAACCTTCTGCAAAATAGCAAAGGTTAGTACATTATTTCAGTCCAAGGGTTAGTACATTATTTCAGTCATACAAAATGATACATTCTTGTTTCATAGAAATTCGATTCACTCGTACATTTGTATTAGAATTGATATAGATAATAGAACTGGTTAATTGATAAAATTTAGTTTTACACGTACAAAAATGAACAATAGTTGATTTTTCCTAAAAAAACTACAAAAATTAAATTGCTTCAGGAAAATTGATGCTACAGCAAATAAATTCTAAAAGTAACTTAATCATTAATATTCGTTTTAAAACCATCAGATACACAGTTTCAGAAATTTAAAACAGTTAAATGGTGTTGAATCACAATTTATAAGAGTATACATAGGTGATAAAAAAAATCTCATATGGCAGTTTATGTAATTTTAATAACATTTTTCAGATGTTTCACCTACACAGAGAGAACCTATCAATTTTGGTCGTCTGCTTCGTACTATTGCAAACAGCCGACAGTAATCCAGTCCAGAAACAATCTAAATTAAGCGATGCCTTTAGCAATGCGCGCATTAGCAGACGGGCAGTTGCCACTAATGAATTCATGATGAATTTCGATTCTTACACAAGCCTTATAACCAATGACAAGAAGGAGATGGCGTCTACATATTTTCACCATAGGCACTATGATTATGACTATGATTATGAGCTTGTATGTCCACAACAAGTATCCACCGGACCGAACGACCCTCCAAACAAGCGATCAACATGCCCTTGGTATTACAGCGTGAAACATAACCCCAAACAATATCCGGCGACGATATTGAATGCAGAGCGTCTCTGTGAATATTCTATCGGATCAAACAATTCACTTGAATGTGTCCCAATTACTCACAAAATGTCTGTACTTGAGTTACAAAACTACCGAGACGACAATAATAAATATCTTTGGACAGATACCATGGTAACGGTTGTAATTGGTTACACCTCTGCCGGAAGAAGGAGTGCCTACAGTTCTGGTATCAAGAATTATTCTGGTAAACCTGCACCAGAATATGACTAGTTTTTTTATCAAAGGCTGGTGTATACCATGTTATCATGGTAGATGCAAATTTATTGAACCGTAGCATTTCATTGTGCGTTGTGTGATTAAATGTTTAAGCTATCAAAACCTCACGTTTGTTTGTTTCTGTCCCTTCAAGTACAATTTGTTTCAGTTATGAGTGGTAATAAAATGCGCAGTATCCGCCACGCCCACTAGCTCCAGCTTACGAGGTATTATAGAAAACTGAATGTATTCCACGATCTAAAAAGGACTAGAAAATATTAGAACACAGCTTTTGTCTAAGTTAAACGCTAGATTTAACATACACATTGTTGACCTTTAACCAGGTATTCAGGGCAATCAGATTTGGCAATAAAAACTTAAATCGAAACGGGAACTAACTGCGCTGCACTCGTTGCTGATTTATTTTTGTACTGTCATGAACACGGTTTCATACTAAGTCTTAGACTGCCCACTAAAACCGAGTTTGACATTATTGAAGCTTTTTAATGTTAACGGACCTTAATGACATTTTAGATACGGATAGTCTAAATTTTTCAGAGAGTGTCACATATGTTTGCAAACTCAGAGATCCTTTTTTAACAGAATAGTGTATTAAATGCAATGCACATTTGTGTTAAATGTGGTCACTTCTAGCTGTTTCAGCCTTGTTCAAAACATTCTGTTGATAAATAATGTATTTTGCCAGTTTCTGTGATAAACAGTAACAGTAACTTCGGACCCCCTCCGTTTACTTCTGCCCGCTGTTTCTCGTTTTCTTCAACAGGAAACCATACGTTCCGACGTATTGTATTATAGTGTATATTTGTAGTTTTCATATATAACGCAGTTTGTTAATTGTAACATGTGCAAATGTTCAGTTCTGCTCATATCAGGGCTATTGCTAGAGAGCATGGACGGCACCATGTATTTCCAATACCTTTCATGAACAGGCTTAATAAAACTAAGCTTGAAACATTTTCATTTAAGCCGTGTGGAGTTTCCTCCTTTTGAAATTTTATTCCCCTTAGTGACTTATACCATTTTGTTCTGATAACAATAATAATCTGTTTTGTTTTTATCCATTTATAGATTCATTTTTTCCCCGAAAATGTATAGGATAATATAATTTATAAATGTAAGAAAAATATTATCACCTTTGAAAATTAAATCTTATGAAGTGGCATACGCTACCTCGACAACATTTTAGAAACATATATGCAATAAAATTGCTTCAATATTTTTGTATGATACAATAATTCTGAACAAGAAATGTGATAGCATTCTGTACTTCAGTATATTGAAAATGCAAAAATATATATTCCAATAGACCGCAGATCACGCTGAAAGTCGAGCAGACTCTGTCAAATCGAGTCTGCTATTACATTTTTTAGTATTTTTCTCAGTTGCATATTGTGCTTCCAAAGCATCTTTTACAAATTTTATTTCGAATATGGCGTATGGCGTCGCCCGAGGTGGTGAGATTTCTCGTGGCCTATTCAAGGTTTATGTACACCCACTGTATTACATTATTTAGCAGTTGTAATGGTAAACATTTTTGATAAGTAAGGCTACCTTAAATCAAACGAGAAGCGTAAACAAGACAAATGAGGTTTATTTTGCTATAGATAAATCTAACAAAATATCTTTTTAGAATCATAAAATGTAACAGACTAAATGAAATAAGAAGTCACGCTTTTATTGAAATTGAACACGAGATATAATGAAAAGTGCAATATACCTCATTCCCCTATCACCGTGTTGAGTACAACACTTCCGTAAGTGAACAATAAGCAGACACCATGACCTCAAACAAAAGACAACACCGAGTCCTAGTAAGAGGCAAATTGTTCTACGTACTACTTCATTACCAGACCACTGAATAGTTCTTTGTAAGACACCTAAATTTCTGTACACTTATAATACATTTTTAAGGAGATCCTTAGAAGCATAGAAAGCGTCTAAGTGAACAAGCAAATTCGATGAATTGGTATCCCCCACCGAAAAGGTTTATGGTGAAGAATGGCAATAAAATACATCTGGCAAAAAGTTTAGGCTGTTACTAAGAAGCAAATAATTTTATTAGTCAAAATCAATATAACAGAAAACAAATGTTAAAGTGTACATAATAAATGTATGTTACAAAGACCCTGACTAATGAAATTATTTTGAATGGAATATGTTTACTGTAATAAGCTTAGCTTTTAAAAATAAATGGAGTTATTTGAAATGTGAGCTTGAAGTGTAACTAGAATGAAATATATTGTCTTCGAGTAGTTTGGCACCAAGTGTTGCTGTTTAACATGTACATTTGAACTTAAAAGAACAGATGTCGTTAAGAGAGCACAATCAAGTGAGATATCTTGAACATGGCTGGCGGCGGGGTGGGTGTGGTTACAACTTCACACGTTGAAGGTTTGAACACTTTTTTAAAATTTAAATATATATATATTTGATTTTTTTGAGGGGGGGGGGGAGGAGTAGGGGGAAGGTGGGGTGACTTGGTGAGGGTACAAAACTTCACATGTTGATTATAAATATTGATGGAAAATTAAAAAAATATATAAAATAATATTGGGGATGGGAAGGGATGCATGATCTGGGTAGTGGGCATGACTGGGTGGAGGAGCGAGGTGGGGGAACGGTACAACTTTGCATTTTGACAAACATTCCTGGAAGGTTTAAAAAAAATAAGGAATGAAAAAACAAATTGGGTGGTGGGGGGAGTGTTGGGAGGGAGTGTGACCAAGGCAAGGGGTTGACCAGGTGTGGGTACACAACTTCAAATGTTTATAATAAATGTTCATTGAAAACAATGAAAGAAGTTTAATAAAATTATACCAATTGGTTGGTTTGTTATGTACAAATATGTGGATTTTTAAACAATTAAAGGGCAATAAGTCTTAAGTTAGTAAAGAAATCCGGACGAAATTGTGTGTGCTCAACCACATTATGGTGATCTAAATTCAACTGAAGTTTCATAGTTCTAGGTCAAATATATCATTAGTTATGAAGCAGAAATTGCCATATTTATAGTACCCTATTTAGTTAACACTAAAAACTTCTAAGGACCATCACTCTAGTGTTACTTTGGCAATCTGACTGAAACTTTACGGGCCGTATAACCTTATAGTGGTAAATATGTATATGAAGTTTTATTCAAATATTCTCAACCACTTCCTAGATATGACTCCGGACGGACGGAAAGACGGACTGACGGAAAACGCCAAGACTTCGTATATCCCTCCGACTTCGTCGGGGGATAAAAATAAAAGCAGACCCGGTTTGACTGTGTCCTTTCATGAGTCCGTTACACACTACAACACACACAGTGTTGATGTATAGCTGTCAAAACTGAATCAAATTGAAGCGAATTGGGAAGGCCTAAAAATATAGCAGGCAGATTCGCCTTTAATAGTGATATAATATAATGTGTTGAAAGGCAGTAGAATATGATTAAACTAGAAAGTGATTTATTGATTGTATATGCAAAATTCTTATCTTGGACAAGTCATAAGGCCCTAAAAAATTCTTTGTTTCCGGTAACATGCTAAAAAAATTAGGGTAGGTAGGTCGGCAAATTGTTTTGGGGGAATTTATTTCATGAAGCGAAACTTTTAGGAAATAATTTTTGTTTCAAAAATGATTACAAATAAAGGGTTATGCCTTAAGAGCATCAGTAAGTTGATTTCTAACATCACTGGCCATGTTTAAAGCATTAAAAGTGCAGTTTTGCAACTTTTTGTTAAAAACTTGAAAAAATATTCTCCAAGGCCATTAAAACATTTAGGGTAGGGCCGAAAATTTAGGTTAGGTCGGGATACCGGAAACAAACAATTTTTACGCCTAAGTACATGGTATTCCGATTTCATTGTATTTAAGTGATAATATGTACATACTCTTTGATTTCTTACTATACAACTATATCTACCAGCTTCAAAAGCTAAGCAATGAGAAGACATTCTAAAACAATTCAACAACTTCAAATAATCGTTATCAATATTTATCAATATTATTCAAACATGACTCAAAACTAAACGAAGCTTTAAATCAAGCGTAGTATTGTAGTTTCGACAAACTAGTTATATATTGTTATGGCATTCTTGTAGAAATTGATCTCTTAATCAGGATTTTAATATAAGGAAATATATTGCATTCAGTTCAGTATTGTCTCATAGATATCCATATTCTAACTGATCTAACAGAATTTTAACGTGCTTAGCCCAAAAATTTACACATTGGCGAGTTTATATTGTTTCATTGAGAGTTGAAAATATCTGCCATAATAGAACTTGGATTATTTATAAGTTTTAACCAATACTTCCAGACATTCTCCTTACATAAAATCGAAATAGGACATCTTCTTTACTCTCCAAGGACTGCAACATTTGGCGTTTGTTGTTTAACTCCTAGAAGCTTTATTGCAAAATTTCATTTATATTTCATCAACAGAGCTTGTGTTATATAATCCCCACACTTCTGCGTAGTATAAAATTATTGGTTAAATCATGCGGTAACAATTTTGTTTTGAGATCAAATTTTAACCTGGTAAAGAGTAAATATAAACCATTTACAGCTTTAAGTGCTTTCTCAGACAGTGCTTTAACAGCGTCAGTTAAAGAACCATTCGAAGAAAATTTCACACATAGGTAACAGAATGAGTCTACTTTTTCGAAAGATGTATCATTTATATACCACTGATAATATATTAACATTTAATCTTCCTGTTCTAAAAATACATGTTTTAGTTTTATCATAATTTATTTTAAGTAAGACTATCTAATTTGACCTGTAGACTGTAAATAACAGAATTTATTTTATGCTTTTCAGTAAAAAGCTGAAATTTATCAGTGAAACAAAATTGATATTTTCGCTGTCTCAGACAGTGAAAACATCATTTTTATTTTTCACTGGTACGGAACTACACTACACATTAATGCGAAAGAATATAAATTCCTTGCAAAATTTATTTCAGTAAAGATATAGATGTATAGAAATGCTAACAGGAACATAGATATGTACATTCTATTATAATAAAATGTAAAAAAAGTCAGGAAACGTAATAGAACTACTTAAAGATTTTCAACAAAAATATCCTGACGTCACGAAGTTATGACGTCATGATTCGATGCACTTGACGTTGCGCGGACAAACTGGATATAATTTTGTTACAACTATTTCAAATACATAAAATAAACAGAAAATTTGTTTGTTTCAGTGTAAGATCGGAATATATTTTACTGGTGAACACAGTTATTTACATTTACACTCGTGAAAATATTGCATTATAATGTTCACTCGGTTAAATATATTTCGATTTTACACTGAAACAAAGAAACAGACACTATATCATATACAAATAGTAACATGTATATCGAAAGATGGTAAAAATCATTTTCGGTAAGCGTGTCAAGATGAAGGTTGCAGTCATATCGTTTACGAATAAGATAAAGAACATCGGAGAGAGTGGCTCCCCCTGTTTTAAGCCGAAAAAGAAAATCTTCGTACAAGCAGATACATATAGATAGATTTGTTGAGTCTGTTTCTTAGATTTTTTCAGCATTTCGGACTTTTTTTATATGTAGCAACGTCAATTTGAGGATAATAAGGTTTTTTAAGAAGTTTCATATCTTTTACCTTTTTTCGAAACAGTTTGCGTGATTTAAGACTTAGATATGCAGGCTCCATAACTTCAGATCCCCTTTCTAAATTCCAGTCTGTTTAGTTCTGCCCATTGTTTTCTCGTTTAGGGCAAACCCATTATTTCAACTGGGGACCATACGCCGCTTTTCATAGAATTACACAATAGTGTAGCATTGAACGTTCCATGTGCACCGCCGTATGAACACATCTGCGGGTGTCTCTAAAGTGGTTTGTACTTTTAACATGTGTAAATGTTGAGTTCTGCTCAACCCGCTGTTAGAGGGCGTGGACGGTAGCATGCATTTCCACTATCGTCCATGAACAGGCTCAATCAAACCGAGCAAGCAACATTTTCGTTCTTGTTGTGTTGAGCGACCTGTAGAGTTTCTACTTTTTCTATTTTAGCTCAAACATAATACGTTTTCGTTATTAAGAAGTCTGTATTAGACTTTTTGTTTCACTTCACAGAACGTTTTACGGCTTTGCAAAAGATCAATGATATTTTCCTTACTTCTACACTTCTTCATTTTCCCTCTTATTACTAAAAAGGCATCTTTAGCCTGCCTACATGCATCGTTAGAGCATTTACTATTTCTTTTTATATTTTTTGTCCGAAGTATACAGACTCTCCAAATATTCTACCAATGATTCTCGATTCAGTACGTAATGAATTAACGATAATCCAGATTATTTTACTGAAATGGTTGTTAAGGAAAGATTTAGGTGATTGTTGTATTGATAATTATAATACTTTATCATAAAGTAATAATGGTAAACATACAGGTTTAAACATGTAATCTAATTGTCCAATAAAGTACATTTCTGAATGAAGGAAACTGTTTGGTGCCAAGTCTTAAGTGTTTCTCAAATATCTCAAGTAATTGGGAAAGTTCTATATGTATATCGTTTTATTTCAATTAAAGGCCCAGTGGTTCAAGGTCACGTTCCAAAGGGTAGTCATGGAAAAACTGGTACCTATATACGAACGCTAACATGGTTAAATTGTAGTCTTACCGACGATGACAAAACACGCGTTGCATTTGTTAAATAATATTCGTCTGACTTGGAATAACTGGAACATCTCATCAGACATTTAAAAAATACATTTATCGACGGAGTTTTATTTCCGGGTGTGTGCTGTTTCTTAACTCGAATTATTTAGATACTGACCAAAATTCCAACTAAGTAACTCCTATCGTATATCTAGATTTATGGTTCCTAGTCACGGTTGGGTATCTTATATAGCTCTCGGGTAGTCCGGACCGAGCTCGCCCTTAGAATATTATTTATTTTATCCATAAATAATCCCGGAATGATTCGAAGTTGAACCCATATGGTTCCTGGCTACACTTTTAGACAAAGATTAGGTACCTCTGTAAATCTCTAGCTTTTTGGACAGTAAATAGAACGTGACTGAAAAGTATTAGAATTTAGAATATTTAACTGTTGCGAACATATCTGCGCCAAGTTGTTCAAAGCTGTGTTAATAGTTGATAAAGCCGACAGTCGATTAACTTTAATGGTTATATTTCGTCATGTTAGAAAACTTAGTAAAACTGGAAGGTTTTCGATCTGTTTGGGCCTCTACCCAAGGAAATACTTTACATGTAAATGTAGGTATATGTATCTTTGACATACACTTATGTATGGTTATATATAGATATTTGCCTTCATATTTGTACCATATATGGATGTATTGGTAGTAGACTATTGAATATCTGACCTTTGCCAGATGGACAGACAGTTAAACCTGCGTATAAAGATGCAAGATGAAATTATGACTTACAAACTCAATTTTGTTTAGTAATATATCTCGGGAGTCAGAATTAAGAGTCAAGAAGTAACATACCACTGACACTAATATTCTTTCGTACATTTTACCTTTATCCAGGGAGAAATTATTTACATTCCTCAACCAATCAGCTTTAATATATGGTAAATACTTTTGTCAATATTAGATTATCAACCAATAACAAAAATACATCACTTAACATCATATTACTCTATATACAGTTGGCGAATGACAGTAAGTTTGTTAAGATGTTGCGGAAAAGCAATAATTGAATTAACATGTTATATTTACATATGGCGGGGATTTTAAAAGATTTAACAGATTAATTTACCTGCTTAAGGTTCCTTCTCAAATCTGTTTGTGACTATTTCAGGTTAAGCCGCGTGGGCTAGTGGCTGAGCGTTTTATCCGTCTCCAATGCATAAATACCAGAATCTGCGTCATTGGCCTTCAGAGAAAGTTTGATACACAATATCAAACATTCATATTAGCACTACAGTGAATTAAAGTCATTACAATATCAAATCTAAAAGGCGTTTTAAAGGCGTGGATCAAAAGTCGTCAAAATATCAGAGGTAATTTAACTTAGTCTTAGCTAATGTACCATAAAAAAACGACATACTAATATTAAATATTAACAAGATAATTCTTTCGTCGTCGTTTTCAATATAAATGCCCATATCATCATTATCAACAGTCTGAAAGTAAGCCTTAGATACAATATTGGCAAATATTTATTTAAACCTTTTAAAGGTATATAAGGTCCAAATTTCATATTTAATATCATGAACGATTACTCCATATAGTTAATATTAACATAAGATTAACAAGTTTATGTATATTAGCAATGTTGTGCATTAGGTGTAAAATAGTACACACTGTATACATGTATAGATAAACACAATATCAATATGTACTAGCCCGCCCGCTTATCTCAGTAGGGAGAGCGTTGGTCTACGGATCGCAGGGTAGCGAGTCCGATCCCTGGGCGGAGCGTTTGTTCTCCGTGACGATTTGATAAAATCATTCGTCTTCCACCTCTGATAATTCATTTGGGGAAGTTTGTAGTTACTTGCGACGAACAGGTTTGTACTGGTACAGAATCCAGGAACACTGGTTAGGTTAACTACCCGCCGTTGCATGGCTGAAATTCTGTTGAAAAACGGCGTTAAACCCGAAACAAATATACAAATAATATGTACTACTACTAAAAACTGATTGTTTTTTAACAATCATCTTTTACTTAAGAATATATTTCTATATGCAAAATTAATTTATATGTTCAGTAAAGTTAAAAACTTGGACACACCTTTCAAACATTGTGATGTACACAGTGCATTACAGAATTACAAACTATTTAGATTTGCCCAAATTGAAAATAGATAAATGAAGCTGAATCACATCAATATATTATTACATTTCATAAATAAGTACATGTAATTACAAATCTCATGAGTTAAATATGTAAATTTTCAATATGTTTTTCAGATGTTACAATCGTACTGCAGAAACTGTTTACTCTTTGTCGTTTGGTTAACGTTGTTACACGACACATACAGTGATTCAGTCAAGAAACAGTCTGAATCAAGCGTTGCCTTTAGCAAGGTGCACATTCACAGACGGGGTGCAGTCACCAATGAATTCTTGATGAGCCTCGATTCCTATACAAACCTTATAACCAATGACCAAAAGAAGATGGTGTCAACATATATTCAGCATGGACACTATGAGTATGAGCTTGTATGTCCAAAACAAGTATCAACAGGGCCGAACGATCCTCCAAACAAGCGATCAACATGTCCCTGGTATTACAGCGTAAAACATAACCCAAAACAATATCCAGCGACGATAATGAATGCAGAGCGTCTCTGTGAATATTCTATTGGATCAAACAATTCACTTGAATGTGTCCCAATTACTCAAAAAAATGTCTGTACTTGAACTACAAAACTACCGAGACGATAACGATAACTATGTTTGGACAGATACCATGGTAACGGTTGTAACTGGTTACACCTCTGCCGGAAGAAGGAGTGACTATAGTTTGGACACCAAGGATTATTCTGGTAAACCTGCACCAGAGTTTGATTAGCTTTAGATCAAATATAAAAAGGTGTAGCCGGTAAATGAAAAAAATAGCATCAAACTATTTAAACTGTAAAAGATTTTAATGAAAATGGCGTTTCTAATTAAATGCGTATAAGTATATTGATTGCATTTTATACATATCTAGATGTCGCATGCGCGCGCGCAAACTCGCAACTACGTGCATGTTTGCCCGCACGCACGCATATACACTCGCGTTATTCATCTCACGAATCTAAAAGTAAGCCTTTCTATAATTATACTGAAAATTCAAAACCACATGTTAGTTTGTAATATTTAATATATAAGGAAATGGAACACAGAAAAAAAAACTCTTGAAAAATTTGAATAGCACATATTTGAGCTATTGCATCTGGAATTCTGAAGTAACGTCGCCATTACTTGGACCATATGCTATTTTTTAATACTACTGGCATACTAGAGCATCATTTAAACGTTTACTTTGAATATCAGTTAAGATGATAGAATAAGATTTCTAGCAAATACTGGTAGTCTACATTTAGTATTTTACCATCTTTGTCAAAAAGCGTCGTGGTGTCAAAGTTCAGAAAATATGTGTAAAAATTCAGAACAAGGACTTTCTTATAAAATTTAAACATACACATTTCTAAAACAAACTCGTCGGCATTGGAGTAAAAAGGAGATGAACACCAAACGTGAGTTTCTCAAGGTCAGAAAAACAGAATAAAAATCATAGAGAATCCGTAAAACAACGTCTTTTTTTCAACGTTAATGCAGATAACTTTGATAATTGTTCGAAATTCATGAGCAGTTACATGAGCAGTTACAGCAATTATTCATGAAAAATGCTTCTTGAACTATTTTGTAATTTATTACATGCATGTGAATAAAGAAATGATACTCATACGTTTCTTAATTGGTTTTATTTTACGGTGTGCAATACTGTGTTTAATTAAAATTTAAAGTAATCTGTCCTTAAATATCACCTAATTTTCCATGTTGGATTTATTTTGAGGACTTTTCTCTGTATTGCATAAGTAACTAAAGATTATAAATCATAAATAAACCTTTATTTTGCGATTAGTTTAACGTTCTGACATTATTTTCTTTCTTGAAATATAATCGGCCTAGTGTTTATATATTGTCCTTTGGTTCACCATGCACATGTTTGTGACACTGACTGTTTATATTATACTACAATTGTAATAATTTGGTCTAGCCTTTAACTGAATCGCAGATTTGATTTTTTTTAATATGGGAGAAAATGGTGACAGTGAACTGTTCATCAGAATAAAAACATAATTGCCCAGTATAAATGATGAGAGTAAATGTTTATAAGAATGACTTGATAAAAATCCTGTATGATCTGATCTTGTTTGAGATATGTTATTCTCGTTAGGTAAGTGTTTATAAAAAATTGCTTCAGTAAAAGTTTCTTGATATGTTTGACATTTAAATCTATAATGTGATGTTGATCAGGACCATGACTTCTAGGCAAGTAGTGAATGAAAGTATCAGAATAAGCCCCTCCTTTAGCATTTATCTATTCTGTTCTAACCTATGGAAGAAGACTGCAGTTTGCTTGAGACGCAAATCTTTACCGTCAAAATCGTCTTTAGATCTTGCCCACTGAAATTACATGATAACTCAATCAATACAAAGAAAGTACAAACAATTCCCAAAAAGTTCATGTGTCTTGGTGTAAATTGTCATATAATCAGTCTTGATATTTTTGTTTATTATATACCTATATAAATTCTGTCAAAAATACGTCTTATATTTCACAAGTAAATATAAACAGGCAGAAAAATATTGTACCTTTCACATTGCATGTTGCCGGACTACTTTCATTCGGTATGCATGAACTGACACAGTTCTATAAATAGCGCACATAAAACTTCACTCAGTGATATTTTAACATCGACAAACATCGAAGATTTCGTTCGATAACAAAATGACAAACAAAATGGCAGAGGTACATAAAGAAGGGTCAATATAACTGTAGCTGGATCTTGGGTTTTGCACGGTTGGATCTCACTCGGCGCTTGTGTGCCTCGTGAATCCCGATTCGAGCCGAATACAGCATCAAAGATCGCGCTACTATTATAATACCTCTATTATATTTACCTGAAAGAATGCGTTTTAGATATCACTTTCACATCATACAGTGTCTGGAATATCCCTAATAGTACATCTAAAAACAAATGTATTTAAAAGTAATGCAGAACGGGTATAAAATACAAACGTAAGTTACAATTTGCCTTCACAATCACATACGTGTTTGTGTGTTTGGTTTTATATTCAGCAGACGTAAAAGGACCCAAGGTACAATCTGTTCATTTTGTAGGCACTGGCGGGTATCTGACAGAACAACAAAATATCCGCATTTGTTTTATTTTGTTTTAACGTAATACTGAAACAATTATAATTCCTATGGCGACTTTTCAGATTTTGATGGTGGAGGAAGATCCTAGATATCCCTTCGTACATTCGGGCATCTTGGTAGGACCACTGACGTTCAGTAAGCCAGCTGTTGCTTATCAAGGCGTAAACTTGACACAAGGTATCGCGAATGTTAAGTATGTTGTTCTATGATAATCCTTTTTTACTGAGTAGCCAACTAATAAATAGAGCACTTTCAAAAAGATGGTTGCGTAATCAATTTTAATTCTTACTCTTAGAAACTAATTTCTCTCTACACTAAAGTAAACCATGTTTCAAAATTCAGATGCACTATATACCAGTGTTCATCCTGGTCTAAATTCAGTTAAGATTTCTTAATCATAATAGTTTGAAATCTCGTAAAATCCTACATGTTCGTACACATATATGCGCATACGTATGAAATATCATAATGAAACGGGTTATGTTTTAAAAAGGCTTAATTTATAATACTATTAAACAGTTGAACCTTTTGGATATCCAAGTTTTGTTATAAACGACTGGATTGCCTGTATAGCTTGTAACTCCAGTTCTGTTTGATGGTTAAAAACTTTAAGCAGTAGGTCCCTTCTCGCAACAAGCTGATCAGCGTTCAGTATATCTTACCATTTTCAGCTGTGAAAGTACAAAAGATCGTGAGCATAGGTGGTGATATAATTATCTGTTGGCTTGTAACATGTAAATGGAAAATGTAATTATAGTACTGCAGAATAAATACAATAATACGTAAGTCTGATATTTAATCAACTTGCATATGCATAATTATGATTTCGATACGCACCTTTCATGGCACTCTTACACTAATTCGTCATAAGATAACGAATGGACTTTGGCTCCAACCTTACTGTTTCATCGACATTGTTTTCCACCCATTCAATTACAGTTGCAATGTATGCATTCTCCTTCACTAGAAATCTGTATAATTGTGTCGTAACTGATTTCATCGAGGGTGCTGTTGATTGGCTACTCGCAACTGTTTTCGTTGACAGTCCTGTTGATTGGGCGGCCGCAACAGTTTTCATCGGGACTCCTGTTGTTTGGGTGGTCGCAACTGTTTTCATCGGAAGTCCTGTTGTTTGGGTGGTCGCAGCTGTTTTATCGGGAGTCCCGTTAATTTGATGGTCGCAAATGTTTTTGAAGGATTCCTTTCGACTGGGCGATCGAAACTGTTTTCGAAGGGTGTCCTATTAATTGGGTTGTCGTAACTTTTTTCATTGGAAATCCTGTTGATTGGGTGGTCACAACTGTTTCCACTGAGTCTTGTTGAAAGGGTAGTCGCAACTGTTTTCATTGGGAGTCCAGTTGACTGGATGGTCGTTTCTAACATGTCGTCCTCATTTTTAAACGCCAAGCCCTTAACGTAAAGTTAGACCATTATTTAACTATGGCATACCGTCGTAGTATTCATTCAGTGACTACAGGGAAAAATTATAGCGATGTCTCTTAGTTTAAGAGAAAGCTGTATTATTAAGGAGCTGTCTGTGACTGATACTCTTTTTCTAGAGAATATCTATCTATGTTACAGAAATAGCTGTAAACGATAATATGAGATCAGTCAGGCTTTCACTGAGAGCCCAATTTACTTATCATTAAAATACACAGATAGCGTCTAAATTAAGATATCTTTTTAGCTAGAGCAGGAGTGTTCCCCCTCCCTCCCTCTCTATAAAATGCTTTATCTTGACGTTAAACGATAAGTCGTTTTTCATTAAATATTAATGTGGGAAAAAATAACAACCGCTCTCTGCGCCATGAACGCCATAAACAAATTACTTTGAGTGTTCCTGATTTTTGCAAAATTCTATTTGTATGGTAATCAATTATTCTCTTTGGTAACGTTACTTATTCTGCCCTCCCTCTTTACTGCTAGCAGTTAACGTTGCCATCTATCTCTTTACAAAGGTGATTAGAATTTTGCCTTCAAAGCTAGTTTTATAACATTGTTATCTCTTTCAACAAAAAGAGCTCTTTTTATCAGTAAGTGCTAGCTTTAAATAGAAATATCACTTTTACACAAATCGATATCCTTTAAACAACCTTATACAGATAGAGCTCATAGTTGCAGCGTTTTTTTAAAGTATATAATGAGATCTCATAGCATTAAACTCTTCAACAGATTTAAAACTTAAAGAGGTATCTCTATTATTTAAACATTTCCTGAAGCCACTGAAGGAATAGAAAAACCACATGCCATATCTAACAACGTGTAAAATATGTATTTGTTAAAGCGCCTATCAAAAGACTTAATAAAACTTCGGTAGTATAGATAAGTTTTCGTTAGCTGTAACTTTTGAAACTATTTCTATTGGAAAACTAGTTAACTTTTTTGATGTTTCTCATTTTTTTCTTGGTCGCATTCTATGATTCCAAAGTGCCTTCATTTGGATGTTAATAATCATCATCATCGTCATCATCGCCGTCATTATCATCATCACTAGTACTAAAACTGATAATGTGGTTTTGTTCATTTTCCTTACATTTTCAATGGTAATATTCGATACATCTTGAAGGTCTGGAGGTTTCTGTGTGGCACTACCAGTATACTGAAGCTCTAATAAGAATTCACGGTCGTATTTTCGACGGGCGACATTGCATTCACCTAAAATAAAGAAGACAATGTTAACACCAACCAACGTGCAAAAACGAAAACATTAAAAATTGTGCAACACGTCTATGACCTGTGATAATCAATTTAAAGCAATCAATGGTGAATTAAGAAAGTAACAAAAGCTATGTACTATATCGTAAAGACAGCGAGCTCGATGTTTCAAAAATGTTTGCATATTAAAGAGAGAAAAACAATGGATGAATATGATATAAAACATATTTTATTATGTTCGTCTGGGAGCAAGGTGCGTTGGATATGTAATGAGAAGGGTCCATTGCCATGTGTAATGAGAAGCTTGTATTGTCGAGTGTAGTGAAGAGCGAACATTGCCGAGTGTACTGACGAGCTTATATTGTCGAGTGTAGTGAGGGGCGTATATTGCCGTATGTAATGAGGAGCTTATTTTGTCTACAGAAGTGAAGTACACTGTCATGATTAATAAGGAGCGTACACTTCCGTGTGTAATGAGGAGCGTACACTGTCTTGATTATTGAGGAGCGTACATTTCCGTGTTTGTGATGAGAATACAGTACCGTGTGTGAAGAGCGTTCATTGCCAGTGTGAATATAATCTTGTTTTCAAGTAGCTTCTATATACTAGTACTGAACGAACACTTTTTGGTAAGCATGTTGGAACGTGTGGTTTGTGCTATTATGTATTTACACTTGTCTGTTTTATTAACATTACCTTCACACATTACTTCCTTTTGTCACAAATTCAATCCCTTAAATGCGTGTTGTTCTTGTTATTCGCTTCGACGAGTTTGAAATGTCATGGTTAGCTGGGTCTCTTTTCTGTCCTTGAATTACTTTTTGATTTCTCCTTTTTGTTGTTCCATTTTCGTATATGCCCTATGCAAAAAAATACATCAGTGATCTATTAAACCGTGTATATGCAAGTATAAAATCTAGCTAGAATTGCAAGGTGTACAGTAAGTCACTTACAAACATATCAACATTAACCCACTTGCAAAGTCCCAATACCCAGTTCAGAAGATAATAGAGACTAAATTTATGTATGTTATAATATGTTCTTTTTTTCCCTGACAAATATGTGTGTATATCAATTAATTTCATGCATTTGTGCACTCAGATTTAATAAAATACATCTCTGCATTGTTTGTTAGGTATAATCTTAAACATACAGTCTTTTTTCTACGATCTTATTTCTGAGAAGCATGCAAAATATATTATGCTAACCACATTCTGTTTTCTTTGCATCTCGTGCTCATCCAAGTGGACCCGCTTGTTATCTTTACCGCCAGTAGACACTACCGGGCTAATTTTGTCTCTTTGGTTTGATTCCTTAAATAATCTTAGTTTCACGATTTTCTCAAGATGATAATTATCTAACTTCTTTGCAAATTTCATCAGACATGGCTAATTCGTAGTGATGTATTTCAAATATTCTATCAGGCAAATCCATTTCCTCTAATACATCACTTATTGCAGTTTTAGTTAGTTTTACTGCAGCAAATAGCTGACATATCCTTTGTTCTCTACGGTTATTCTCAATTGCAGTAACACGTTTTTGGATTCCTTTTGCCAAATTGCTGTATTTGTCTATTAATTGTTCGATAGAATTCTGGTCGGCAAGTTTACGAAAGAGAATTGCTTCTTCCAGTTTATCACAGAAGTCATTAAATTCCTTTCTTATACGTAGTACCTTTGTTCTTGGCAAGCATTTTGTTCATACATTTCAACAGTAGTCAAAGCTTCTTTCGCTTCTGTAATGCGTTTATTCGCAAAAGCCAATACACTGGAAAATTTGTCAAGCAGCTCACTTAACTCAATACTTTCAGCAAACTGCGCTGCAATGTCTTGTATGTGTTCAATATTTTGACACAGTTTGTGGTCTTTTATCATGCAAACGCTACATCCAACTTTCCCATGTGATGAGCAAAACCATTCAAGAATTCGCTCAGCTCGTAACGGACAGGGTTCAACGCATTCGTCGTTGACTGGTTTGGAAAGTTTCTCCGTTGGAATGTTCTGTTGTGGAAGAAGTTTGTGATATTTCCAAGGTGCAGGGCGTCTATGAGTTCTGAAGCAGGGATCACATAGATATTCACGACAGTTAGCGCAGTATCCTTCAACAGGAATGTCCTTCAATCTGGCATGGGTCACAGGTAATGCCAAGCTGATTCTTCAACGTCTCCATCTTAATTTTTAATTTAGTAATTCGTGATGAAAACAATAGGAACAGAGTGGAAAATCTTATTGCCGCTTATCGTATTTCAATTTTCCGAAAATTCTCGTACCATCGTTTGATAAATTTAACCAAAAGAGTACATTGCTGTACTAGATTGACAATTTCAAAAACAATATTATCTGAAATGTTATATCACTTATCACAAAAGTTGTCATTGTTAGTTTTTTCCTTTGTTATCAATGATTTACGTTTCATACGTATGTATCTGATAAATAAGGTGAACGAATGAAAGAAATATTTTAAAAGCATTAACTAGAAAGCTTGTAATGAAACATAATTATTCAGTCTTTCAAACGAAAGTAAATAAAGTTCCTTCCATGAAAACGAATATCTATTGCACCCCACTGTATATGTCACAGTAAGATCTATTAACCCAGAACGCGCTATTACATGTATACATGACAAATAAAACTGAAAAACTTAAATGGAATACTTTGATTAAACGCCTATTTCTATACTTTGACATATTCAATGGCGTTGTACACAATAATAATAACAGAAATAATAACGACAATAATAATAATAATAATAATATGACAATCATAACAGCCTTATTTAAACAAAATGTCATGACCCCACCCTTCCCCCTGAGGTTATTTTACCTCTGTTGTGAATACCAGTGTTTAAAGCCTTACGAGGTACGCCCAGACGGGCTGCATAGAGGTTCAAACCCCCTGGTTAATGGTGTGCTATCACAGATTTTTTGAAAAAAAAAGAAATACTACACAATACCCTACCCATAGAGCCTGTACCAGTAATTACGTTTAATGAAACAAATCTTGAAAATATAAATGTAAAACCTTTTATAAATATTTAAAAACTATCATCTAGATCTACTACTATCGCATATAAAACAATTATCATCAATGACATGAAATTTCTGAAATACAGTGACAAATATGATAAGTGACCATGAAAATTACATAGTTCATTTTCACTTCATTATAGGTTTATACAATGATATATCTTATTTATTTTTTCATTATATTCTCCGCTGTGTACAACATAATATGAATTTATATGATTTCACAAAATAAGTACATAGCCATTCATAAAAAAAAATATAAGAGACTTGTCGAATATACAAACTATAAAAATTCCAGGAATATATACATTTTTAAATATAAGAAGCAACTACGAATAAAAGCAATGCTGTGCACATTAATAATAAACATAAACATAGAACATTATCAATCTCATTCAAAATTACTACACAGATATAATAAGACTTACTTACTACATTTGGCGCCAAACATGCTCCATGAAATAATGTTTTCCTCTCTCATCTACTTTTTACATAAAAGACATATTAGAATCGAAATAATATATAGCAGAACCGTGCTTAACATATCTGAACAATACGAACCGGTTATACGCCGCGTACATAATTCACTCAGTCTATGCCCTCGTAGCGTATAACCTCATCGTATTGTTTCGATATGTTAAAACATGGCTCTGTCTGCTGTATAGTATTTCTTAAACACAAAAATATCAATTCCGTCATTATAAAACATCATACAATTATTGACTCTTGAGCCGTTGGATATGATGTGATATTCACTAGAAGAGGACAATATTGACCGAGGCTATAGCCGAGGTCAATATTGTCCTCCTATAGCCGAGGTCAATATCATTCAGTGTGTATATAGTTTCTTATCGCTGAAATATATTGTAGTTGATTGTCCAGACACTGGAAATTTCTGAGATGCTCTTGAGTGTCTCCCACCTAACTAAGAGGCCTGTACTGGTTCTTCCCAGGAAAGACGGCTTCGCGGTGTTATACACCGGGCACGTTAAAGAACCAGACTGTCTATTCGCAAATAGCCAGGCTAAGTTAGCCGGACAGGCCTTTATCTAAAAAGGAATTTATCTATCTGTTCTAGGGGCTTTATCTCACTCTGTCGCTCTGTGTCTGTGCTAGTAGAGGATGAATTTCGCTCCCTGTGTGGATTTTTTTGCTATATGTTCTATGTAAAGCGCCTTTGTACTTGTTTATAATGAAAAGGGCGCTATATAAGTCTGATTTAATAATAATTATAATAATAACCTGAGCATTTTGGTCAGTTATCATTGACAGAAGTAACACCTGTAGCTGTTTTTCCCACTGCTCATACTGTAACTAGAGCTACATGTCAGTTCAAGAACATTCTCAGTATTCTTAGAAAGGAAAACTCACTAACCATTAAACATAAAATATATTTTGAAAGTTGATGAGCGGTTAAGGCCAATGAAATTTAGATTATTTTATAACATATAATGATAAAAATTGTATACTTTATATGATAATTCATACGAAATTTAAATGAATTTAAAGACATCTGATAAAATCATTTCACTTCGTTTAAAGATGTATATAATTAAATAAATATGGTGAAAATTTTCAGCATTAATTTGGTTTGATTATTGTTTTATGTATTGCTATTGCGATATTACTGGATAGTGGAGACGCAGCCATAGTCTGGAAGTTCGGTTTTAATTCTAGATACAAGGTGCGCGTTCCGTACGTAATTGCTAACCCTGCACTTTTATCGCGCGGGACTAACATGTTTCACGAACAACATTGAATGGGCAAGAAAATGATTCCGTGATCAATTAACAGGTTTGGACCAGAAATTAATGACAAAAAGCAGTTCCTTAACATATAACACATATAAAACGTATGAAAACAACATTAGCAACGCGTAGGAGTTTGATCAAATAACCTGTGAAGTAAATGGTTTGAGTGCGAAGTTAACGAATACAAAAGTAAGAATTTATTTTAAAATTTTAAATATACACATATTGTATATAAACAACGAGGACAAAAGATACATATAAATGAACGCAGCTGGGCACCGCCTTTGAACAGTCTGTGACAAAAACACCATTGGAGAGTTTAAACCAGTTACTAGTGCATCAAACCTCGCATGTTATGAAGTTAAAAGACTTTGCAGATAATTTTTAGTAACATGACAAGGGTACCAGATCAACAGCTTTTATTACTCAGGTACTAAAATAACGATTTAAACGAAAATGTTGCAGACTCGTTTTGATTAAGCCTGTTCTTGGACGGTGGTGGACGTGCAAGCTACCGTCCACGCACTCTATTCCCGGGTTAAGCAGAACTCAATATTTACACATGCTAAAAGTATAAAAGTACAAAACAAATTTAATGGCAACCGCAGATGTATTCATACGGCGGTGCACATGGAACCTTCAATGATACACAGGGTGTAATTCCGTGAAAAGCGGCGTACTATCCGCAGATAAATAATGTCTGTGCTCTAAACGAGAAAACAACTGGCAGAACTAAACAAACTGGAATTTAGAAAGGGGATCTGTGGTTATGGAAACTGCATATCACAGAAACTGCCAAAATACAAAATGAAAAAGCAGGCGCCATATTCAAAGGGTGAAGAAACGATAAAAAATAATCTGTTCTTTAACACAACAGAAAAACCCTAACCCTAAAAACTTTGCAGTAGACGAGCAATAATAGAAACACAATTAAGGGCCGGAACAAACATAATATGTCTGCATAATATGTTTGCAGTATTAACAGTAGTAGAGAAATAATATAGACCAAAGAGAGATAATCGGTGGGCAGCTCACGGCAATGCTTATTAAAATGCAGAACAGTATATAGTCCGTTCCGAATGACTTGAGTGCCAAAGAGTTTAACCGCCAGTTAGATTTGTCCCTTTCAAATGTAGTTTTACCTTCATCCAGGGATAAATTAATCATTTGAAAATTCAACCAATAAGCTTTGACAAACAATAGATAATTTGGTCCGATTTAGATTATCATCCAATTACAAACGTACACCACTTTATATAATTTACGCTAAATATAGACGACAAATGACAGAAGGCTCCTTAAGATATAACGAAAAGACAGTTAATAACCTAGCAAATTATTGAGCGTATTTTAGGTATCCAGGGGATTTTAAACATAGACTAGATTGTATTACCTGGTTAAGGTCCCTTGTTAATTTGAAAGTTTTTGGTAATATTTTAGATTGAGCCAACATTCTGCAAAATATTAAGAGTAAGTAAATAATTAAAGTCATAGAAAATGCTTAGCAACATGTATCACCAAACATAGACATAATAATATGTAATATTAACGTGACTTTTATTCCGACGTCCATCATAGTAAAGTACTTGGTCAATTCATTTTGGGTTTAGCGCCGTTTTTCAACAGTTTTCCTAGATTCTGTGCTAGTATTAACCTTTAAAAGTAACGGCAAGCCTCTGCACATGAATCAGTGGCGGAGGACGTATGATTTCAAACTCGCCCAGGTCGCCGAAACCTTGCAATCTGCAATCAAGCTTTTCATGGAATTGCACTCTGTGCATCAATGAAGGCTCCATGTGCACCGCCGTATGCATCTGCGGATATCTCTAAATTATATTCTACTTGTATTCTGGTCCAGCTCAACCCGGGGCTAGTGGGCGTGGACGGTAGTTTGTATTTCCACTGGCTCAATCAAAAAATGATAGGTAATGGTAGATTTCTCGGAAACACAGCTTCAGTGCCACGCATTTGCAAAGTAGGTCTACAACAAAAAGAAGCTATATGAAGAAAAATATTATAGACGGGTCGCTTAAAAATCCAACAAGTACATTTTAATTTAATGCAAAATATAGAAAAAAGGTAGAAAAGAGGTAGGGGTAGACGAAGGGGGGAAGGGGTGAAGGGGAAAGTGGAACAATCATGAAATTTAAAAGAGAATGCTACTTTCCTTAATCACAGTTACCCTACAACGTAAACCACAACAGCGCAGACACTCATGTGCAAAAGACAAGCACACACATGCACACAACTAGCTTACACAGATTATGAGAAAAGCAAGATAAAACAACAATGTAGGGTACCGCCCAAGACACATAGACGCACAGGCACACAAACGCACACATATAAGCAGGAAAAACAGAAATCGGGCACCACCTTAGGATTTCGGTAGCCAGAATTAAGGTAGGCACGATAACTTACTCATAGTAAAAGGGGGATGCCAAAGCAAGAGAGCGCAAATGCAAAAGTGAAAGGATGGTGTGGGCGATAGGGGGTGAAAATAGGGATACCGCCTTGGAATGGTCAGTGGCCTATATAAAGGAAACTGGGATTTTAGACGCGTTAAGGGCATGCCAACCGCGCACTTACCCTATTTTCAACAAGTTAGATAACACAATGCAATTCCCCGCTGAGAAAGGCTCTAACATTAGTGACAAAATACCAGATCATACCGTATAAGTGCTTATTTCTGCGGGCTTAATATTCTGCGATTTTTTCAAAAATGAGGTGGTATTAAATTTCTGCCTACCTTATTCCTGCGGTGTCTTCCTTCTCACATTGATGGGATTTATTTCTGCGATTCTGTATTCTACGGTTGTTTCATTAATTTCAAATAGACAGGTACGTATTTTGTTGTTATTTTGACAGTTATGTTGGCTTCCGGTTTAAAAATAAAAGTTGACCGGTACTGATGTAACATCGTCATCATCACATAATGTTAATTGTTAAATGCAAGGAGAAACAGTCATTTTATGAATACGGTCATACCAAACAGACACGAAAAATGTCTGAAACTATATTTTGCAAACATTCTCAGCTGTTCATGGTAACGGTAACCTTGTAACGTATGAGTTCAAGAACAATTCATTGACAATGCTGGACTTATTATTTATGAATCATATAAAAGTCCATTATCAACTGGAAAGACAAACTCTATTTATTCGTCTGACACTGTCTGAAGTTTCAACAGAAATTGGTGATTGCTTTTGGTTACGGTAACATAACGACGGTACTAAAGATACTTACAGGTGAATTCTAAGACTAAGTATCTCTTCAATATATAAACTATTGACTAATTACAGATTAATAAAATCTGGAAAGTAGATCCCTCGGAAGCACCGAGAACAAGGCAAACAGTGAAAATTGCAGACTCGGTTTGATTGAGTCTGTTCATGAGCAGTAATGAAAAATGCAAGACTTGTAAACTCCCCTGAAGGGTTAAAATAAATGAAAATAACAGCGGCGTGTAAACCCAGATACTGTGTATGTTGTATAATCACATCGCTATTTCCGTTTTGGTTGTTCATTGTTTCTACACTGTGACTAAGCCAGCTGGATGGCTTCCTAACACGAGGAATTCAATGCCCCGAGTGAGGCTCGAATCCACATCGATGAGGGGCAAGTGAGTCGAAGTCAGCGACCTTAACTAGTCAGCCACGGAGGCCCCCGTTACTACGTAGTATCATCATGTGTTATGTTATATGAAATTCATGTTTACAGAATTAATGAAGAAATACTTGTTACTTTGACACAGTTAAATATATCAATTAGAATCTATCTACTGTGTAAACATTTGATGAGTAATCAAGACATCTTTCATTAGAATTTGAAAATAAAGTGAGAATTGCATTAATTGGGATACGTACAATAATGAAATCATTTTCATATGTACGATAAAACCAGCCAGTCATTTAGAATAAAGTGTAAGGGGCCTCCGTGGTCGAGTGGTTAAGGTCGCTGACTTCAAATCACTTGCCCCTTATCGATGTGGGTTCGAGTCTCACTCGGGGCGTTGAATTCTTCATGTGAGGAAGCCATCCAGCTGGCTTACGGAAGGTCGGTGGTTCTACCCAGGTGCCCGCTCGTGATGAAATAATGCACGGAGGGGCACCTGGGGTCTTCCTCCACCATTAAAGCTAGAAAGTCGCCATATGACCTATCATGTGTCGGTGCGACGTTAAATAAAAAAATATATAATTAACAAAATATGATCAAACCAAGACTAAACAGTGATGTTTGGTCTATGAATTGAGAAGTAAGATTGCCCAATACTCCGTCTCAATGTGGCAAACATTGATGATACTTCTAGTATGAAGGTGTATTTTGACATAGCTCTACCTGGTAAATTATTTTTGTGGACTTAAATTTATATTTCTTGTCTGGCTGATCGTTTCTGATAATAAATAGCTTTAGTTAGAGTCCAGATATTACAATGAAATTTGTTTTAATAATTTAAAATGTTAAACTCATCTAGGCGGTGTGTCAACAAACAATGGGCTCGACATTGTTGCCCTTTGGACTTCAACATTCTAGTTTAAATAAGTGTCAAGAGTGAGAAACAAATACAGTTGGTTTTATATGTCAAATTTTCTATTGATTAAAATAAGTATTGTTTATCTCTAACTTAAAAATCTTCCAATGGACTTACGATTGATAAGCAATGGCTTGACATAGCCATGGCTTCACAACACAGCATATACAAACAAGAGTATTTTATTAAACAACTATATCCTTAAACCACGATATAACCTGTCGGAGGAAACTGGTTTATTATTTTCAGTTTCGAGTATGTTGAGATTTAATGACTCTCAGAACAAAAGTCATCTATAGATTATGAAACGTTACATTTGTAATTGTTACAAAGATGCGACGGTACGCTAAACGTTTAGCTTTTACCATGTTCTACATATAAGGATAGACATATCATGTTGTGATTAGGAAAGTGTCTCATAATCGTTTCTATAGAATAACTTTAGATATTAGCAAAGTGTCTCACCTATCATTTACTTTAGAAGAAAACTAACCGGTAAGATAAACTTATATTTTGAACGACAGTCTACCTTTATCCGTCATCAACCTGACTTATTTTGAAGTACACGTACTATATGCATTGTAAACTGGGTGAAGGGTTCAGAAGATGTCGAAATCGTGTGTAACTGAATAAATCAAAGGGCGGGGGAAGTTACAATCGATTAACTGCGAATGTATCATATTTGCATTGAAAAGCAAATTTTACGAAATAAGAAATAAAATATGTAAGTCTTCTGCAGGTTACATGGGTTGTAGAGTAAATTATATAGTAGATTTGTGTCTTACTGTACTTGAAATTAGCTGACCACCTCGCCATATAAACTTTTCCTAAAATCGTGCGACAAAATGCAAGTACAAAATGACACTAATCTAATATTATGTATATATTTAATCTCAGCTTGCGTTTAACTGATGTACGGATCCGAACGACATTTTGTACCGACGGTAAGTTTAGTACGGGTTCTTGATTCCAACATCAAATACCCGATGTCTTTCAGGAATTTGACAACGGTCAAATAAGTGAAAACAATACCTTCGCCAATTTATCAAATACATGTATGCTAGTTTTCATTTGCATTTTTTTTATTTTCGACTTATATTTGGCCTGCAAAATGTAACGGTAAATATCAAAATTTAAACAGACTTAAGTATACATCTTTTTTCAAGCCTATCAAATAATTCAATGAATTCTGTCCTAAAAGTTTTTACTTGCGCCTTTTCTGGTTTTGCTTGTAGATCAACTGCTTTATATTTGATTAATTCCAAAAGATTTTCTTGCATTTCAGTAAGTTCCGTGTGTAGCAGCAACTTCCGGAATATAATCGACTTTAATACGCACCGCGATGTCCTGCCGTCATGCATACGGAACATCCGAAAGTTTTATGCTCATTACAGAAGTATTCAATAATTTGTCTGCATGATTTTTGGCAATCATCCGTACATTCATCTTTTACTTTTGTTGCTGGTTTATTTTTCGGCATTGCTTGTGCATCTAGACGCTGGTGGTGTCTCCATACAGCCGGTCGTCTATGGATACTATAGCACGCCGAACACAAGTATTCTTTACAATCAACACAGTATCCATCCGCAACCAGATGGTGACCATCGTGTTCACATGGATCGCAGTAAATCTCATTTGCTTTCTTCGATGAATTTGACCGAGGTTGAGTCCAGTCATCCTTACGCCCTGATACTTCCATATTTTATTTCAAGTCGTTGTTCGTAATAATTATATTCGACCTACATTTGTAGAGGAAACATACACATCTTCAAAATCTAGATTTGTTGTAGCACTTTTTCCCATTTTACTTTCCTCAACCGAAGATCAGTAAGTATTTCATTCTTTGTCCATAGCAAAATGTATTCAATTTAACTAGTTGCCATAGGTTTTTTTATGTATGTATGCACATGAATATGAAACTAGTTATGTCACACTTTACGGTAATCGTGTTCTCATAATTACTATATATTATGAGACTGGGAACCAACCATGACGGAATATCGAATTACCATCGAACCGAGATAAGCAAGGTTGTTTTATGACGCACGCATTGACTCTTTCGGGTCTTCTGTCACTAAAACTTATACAAGATCGAACGTTACAGATACTGTACTTTGATCGTTTTTGACACAATGGCCAAAAATTTTATTGTCGATTGATTGGTTATTCAGCTAAAAGTAGTTTCTACAATGAAGAGTTTGTGTAAACCCTGATTTTTCAAAACTTCAGAATATATTCAGAAAATTCAACAAATAAAATAGATAGGATCGTGTGCTAGACTGAGTTGAAAATTTTTTACCTCACGCAATTTTTCATAATAGGAGCCTATGGGATAATCACATCTTTCATAACATTTTCGCGAATAGATTTTTTTTTCTACTAAGTGGATTTTATGAAACATCTCACAATCGTAAATAAACGTATGGCCTATAATCTGATGAAACAAAATGTATAGGTCCGTGCGCTTATTTTAGACCATGCTTAAAGTGCACTGCGCATTTCAAGCTAATCTTTAGACATTACTTTGAATTATTTAATGTGTCTGATATTTTACTATCATATTTTAACTTAAAAAGTTAGTAACAGTGCCATTGCAATAAATGTACTCACGGGGTGCCATTATTTCATAAATGACTTTCATTTCCGTACGTCGAGTCCAGACTTTATTCTACATTTTCCGGATATATAACATTATACCATACTTTCCGGTTTATGAAACGTGCAGAACTACCCTTATCGGGGCAAGGGACAGTAGATTTGAAAATGCCACAAATCTGCGCTGATACCAGTGCGAAAAAAAAAATGAAATCCAATTTTGATAAATTCTAGGCCAGTGTTGAGCGGATGTATTGTATAGTGGCATATTTCTGCCAACCACATATTCACTTATTATCTTGAAATTTTTCGTAAAAGTGTCACTTATTCGGTTATTATCTGGCAAGTGACAAAACTGCTTGTTATCCACTTAAGTATATTAACAGGACAAAACCGCCTGTCAGTGCCCACTACTGCCATCCACATATTCACTTACGCTAACTAGGTATCTTGATTTTTGTCACTTAGTTAGTTATGATTGGCAATAGATGGAGGAGCAGGAGTTTTCATTTAAAACCCATTTGGCAAGAGAGAAACACTACATGCACCCACAGGAAAACACTGCAGCAATTACAAGGCTGAAACTGAAGCACTCATAAAGGCCGTCTCAATGCTTGAAGACTCGGCAGAAGAAAGCTCCTCAATCGTCTTTCTTACAAATGCACTGTCTGTCATGGAAGCTCTGATCAACAATAAAACTCCGCAGCTAACCAGGAGAATGCAGAGCCTGAGTATAACCTGCAAAGTAGCACTTCAATGGATTCCATCCCATTGTGGACTTGCAGGCAATGAAGAGGCGGACAAATTGGCTAAGCAATGAGCTCAGTCAGAACAACCAACAAAACCTGTGAGTTACAAGAAGAAAGTCACCCTCATCAAGGCACTAACGAGACCAAGGATGGAGGAAGATGCTTTTCATCTCTTTGATGGTCAGGCTCCGCTCAGGGCACAACATGCTCAATGCTCACATGTACAATAAATACAGACCGGCATCATCGCCAACTTGTCCATGTGGTGAGGAAGATCAGACTGGAGAGCATATGCTTCAGAGATGTAAAAGGCATGACCAGGAGCGATCTGCGACTTGGCCGATAGATACCTCAATCCACCAGAAACTGTATGGAGGCATTGAGAATCTGCGGCAAACCACAAGTTTCATCGAGGCTACTGGTCTGACAGTGTAGTGGCGTACGAGAAGAAGACTGGCAATATCCTGTAATCGTCCCCTATTATTACGGAACAAATGAAAATGCATAAAGGGGCATAACAATTATGCAAATTTATAATTCCAAATCCTATCTATAAGCACAAACCATTAGGGTGGTGGTTGGGGATAAGGTTGATATGCACTCATTCATTCTGTCACAGGGTAAGAAAAATGTAAAGACAGACCGAGACTCGAACCCGGAGCCTCGGAATACCGTTCCGGTAATCTACCGACTGATCTACCCGACCGCCTACACGTTTTCTCCCCGTTTCAATATTCAAGTTCTATACCGTGAAATATTTCCACACCATTTTGAAATTCGTCCTCGAATTTCAGCGGGTACTTTATCAATCAAGCAATTACATGCGTCGGAGACTAACCATTGTAATGTCGTCATGGCCCCACGTTGGTCGCCAAATGTCGCAGGATGAGAAAAATGTGCAGCAAGACCGAGACTCGAACCATGGACCTCGGAATACCGTTCCCATGCTCTACCGTATGAGCTACCCAGCCGCCGATACATTTTCTTCACGTTTCAATATTCTATACCGTGACAATGCCGTATAGGGGACGAAAAGTCTAACCTTTAATCGCCAATCTGGGTACGAATATTAACTGGATATCATGAACACTTTCACAATAACAACTTATTTATGTGAATATGTGGATGGCAGAAGTGGGCATTAAAAGGCAGTTTCGTCCTGTTAACTTAAGTATCTGGATAACACTCAATTTTGCCACTTGCCAGATAATAACTGGATATGTGAAATTTTTAGAGAAAACGGTCTAACGTAAGTAGGTGGATATGTGGTTGGTTGCAATATGCCACGATATTGGCACATTTCTGCCAACCACATATCCACTTATTTATCTTGAAATTTTCGTTAAAAAAAATGTCACTCCTTCAGTTATTATCTGGCAAGTGACATAACTGCGTGTTATCCACATAAGTATCTTAACAGGACAAAACTGCCTGTTGGTGCCCATTACTGTCATCCACATATTCACTTATATTAACTAGGTATCTTATTTCTTGTCAGTTAGTTATGATTATATAACCGTCCCCTATCATTATGGAATGAATAAAATTCTTAAAGGGGCATAATAAATATATAAATTTATCATTCCTTCTGATAAATTCTGTATAGGGGACGAAAACTCTAACCGTTAATCGCCAATATGGGTACGAACTGGATATCAAGAAAACTTTCATTATCATCACTTATTTATGTGAATATGTGAATGGCAGAAGTAGGCACTAAGAGACAGTTTTGTCCTGTAAACATAATTATCTGGATAACACGCAAATTTGCCACTTTCCAGATGATATCTGGATAGGTGAGAAAACTGTCTACATAAATAAGTGGATATGTGGTTTGCAGAAATATACCACCATACTTTAGCACTAATTTACAAACTAGATATTTCCCTAACATACTTGACTTCGGCAAGATGGCGCGCACATTATTAATTACTTAATATAGTCTTAATGAGTCTAAAGGGAACATTTTTTACACCAACCTAGCTTCCTTTTAAAAACATATGCAAACAATAAGTACAATAAAATGGTATGAATACAGCATTTGTTACACAGAAAAAAAAGTAATACGTTCTATGCTTTTGGCTTTGCTTACGTAGCTTACAAACAAATACTTCAAATACATATTAATTCTTTACTAATTTAATACCAATAAAATGCTAATCAGTATAGAATAAATGCGATATTAAATTTCTCGTTTGTCATATGTCGTTTGTTTAGTCAACTTCACACAGCTTTAAATAATATACTTTTTTGCAAATGAAAGAAAAAGTATTAAATCGGTATTTCATTACACTTCAACCGTTAGGAAGTATCATAATTATCATAGCAGCATTGAAAAAAAAAGTTTTATATAAAAAAATACAAAAAAGTGTTCTTTGTTATTACAGCTTGCTCAGTAACTCAGTATTTCCGGTTATGTCTGCTTTGTTTATATAAATATTCTGGCTAGAGTTATAACAAATAATGAACCAACATTTTATTATGCAATTTTGGCCTTCTATAATAAAAGGTATACAGCATTAGTATTTCATTTGATTTGATGCAGTATTAATATTTTTAAAAGACTAAGTACGTAATTAACTGTTTCTTTCCATAAGTACAGCATTTGTATATTTTAGACCTTTTTTTATAAGGATATGCAAATGAAGTACAAAATTGATGTTTTGATGTATTTATTGATGTTTAATTAGTATTGCATATATCTTATATGCATGATAAAATTTCCACTGCATCTAAACCAGTTAAATACTGTACAGAATTAGCATTTAAGTAAAGTGTTTAAACTTCCTTTTTTTCATATGGGTTGACATCATTTTCAGGTTGGTCTGTATTATCAGCATAATTGATGTGAATCGACATATAGATGGGCGAAATCAGTCTCATTATTTAGATACACGACTTCATGACAAATACTTTTCATTGGGCATTTTTTCATTGCCTTCATTGCAGGTTAGCCCCTTCAGACTTAAGACAGGTGGTTGGAAATAGTCCGTATATTTACACAAATTATTGGTTATCAGTAACATTTGAAATTTTCTTATCTCTGTAAACTATACTAATCATTTGATATTGTTAAATATGTACATCATAATAGATTGAATTATATAATAAAAAGATATGTAAAAGCTAGTATGTAATATCAGCGAGATCAGAAAAAATGACATAAAATGCGCTTATGTTAATCGTGTAACTATTAACTTTTTATGTCCATTAAGAGAGATGCAGACTGCTAACTAACTACAAACTTGATAAAAATTATTTTCCGCATATAACATTTAAATCTATAAAACAAATAATATCTTTACTCTACAGAAAAGGAGATATACCTCCACATTTGATACCTCTAAAATTACATTTAACTGCGTTTGCTTTACCTACAGTAAAAAATTGTAAACATGCTGTACTTTATATAATAGCTCATCTTATCTCGACAGATATTGCTAAATTCCCAATCTTTGGAACTACAGGGCATTGTTCACTTGACACCTATTTTTGTTTAAGTTGATACATGTATAAGCGTTACTAATATTTTCGCTTCAAACGTTCATTTTATTTGATGGACTATTAGTAAGCAGTAGTCCGCTTATAATTAGTCAGGTTCACAAAGCAACTTTTCCAATTTACTCATGTGTTTTTGAACATTTATGAAACTGCCATGTCGGCGAGGATTCTGTCCTATTTTAACATAATTATACATCAGTAATGGCTAAAAACAAATAAAACATTCGTGTTCATTTATCTTTGCAGATCCAATTTTCAGTTTAGAATGTCAATTCAAATTGCCTGATCATTTTTTCAAAGTTTGTAAAAGTTATATTCAGTTGGTTTTGCAGTACGTTTTCGCCAAACTTTCCTCCAAAGAAAGCAAACAAAGATTAGACATACCAAAAAGGACAGGAGAACAAACTAATTAACGGAGAACTCATGTGAGATAATATATTCAACAAAACTATTCAAATTGTTTTACGCTAACTGGTAAGGGTCACATGAACGCTTAAAATATTGAGAGATTCGTATCAGCTGAGCTTAGACCTAGCTTTGAATAAGAATACACTAAAAACTAAAAAACATAGCATGTTATATAAAATTTGCATTATCTCATAGAAGTGCAATTACTAATAATTAATTACTTTTTATCCTGGCAATAATAGCTGTAAGAATATTTCAATATTGCCATTGTGAGTTTGTATAAATTTGTATTATTTATGTATTTGTGATGATGTACTTAGTGTATAAATCGGAAATAAATTTAATATTCTGTTCTGTTCTGATCAATTTAGCCTTATTTCACGACTTAATGAACTCCGATCAACGCATGCCCATCTAAAAGTATACTAATGGAAAATTATTTACATATTTCGTTTTATGAAAACATTCCATAAATGGATGAACAGTTTATACATTATACAAAAATGAACAACAAAATAGAATAATTCAATACTTTTATGAAAACATTTTAATGACGTTTTTTGTACTTTTATTCATAGGATATATTTTTTCTTGGTTAACAGGCGCACAAAATCATTAGTTCTCTCAAAAGTAAAAAAAATGCATTTTGTAAAATATTGTTTGATATAGACTATTTGACATATGGATTGCTGGCACGTGTTCCTACAAAGAACTGAAACACGGTAAAACATCTGATACAGATACGCTATTGTCCACGAACGGTACAAAAAGAGACGCTTTTAAATAATCCGTTTGTACTTTTTGCTATATTTCATACCTTCTTTCACTTTTACTTATGCGTGTAAGGTAAAACTTTATGTAAATAAAGCAATTCAGATATTGTTATTTTCCATTGCTATGTACAGTGTTTTCTTTTTACTTTTGGCAATGCAATTTGGATTTATTACGCCATCGCTATCGCTCAACAGTTCTTGTATTACTTCACAGTCTTCAGACAGTTGTAAAATACTTTGTTTAAATTGACAACAGACACTGAGCCTGTTTTGTCACAAATGATACCATGAGACCCTACTAAATGATCACCTCCGCTGGCAGCGTTTACCTTTCCTTCATTACAACATTTTCTTCCGTTTTATAAATGGAAGTTAGCTTTTTCTGTTCAACGTCCAAAAGTTAACCGATTGGTTGCTGCTATCAACAACCACAAGTTGCTTATTTTCAGACAGTGAAGTAATTCCTGTTATATCGCTGTTCTCGTTATCATTTTCTGCTTTGATGTTGATCTCACCTTCAAACTCAGCAATCTTTGCACATTTATCCATGATAAGGCACAGTTTTAGCCCCCAAATTTCGAAGAAAATGAAAGTAAAAATACATCTCAACGATATGGATTATTTGAAAGATAAAGGCTTAATCTTGCATTTTTTGAAGAAAAAATGTATCATGTTAAAAGTCATGATCCATGGTCTAGTTTCATGCCATCAACACAGATTTTGTACATTTTTAGATGTTTTCATGCACTTTATCAGCAAAGTACGATACGAGCGCAGGGGAGAACAATTTTAATTTTTGGATATGTGTTGAGGATTACAAAAACACGGAGAATGATACATGAAAGAAAATTGTTCTGAGGTGCGCTCGTAGTAAATTTTGAACAAATACGGTATTTTTTCCGAACAATTTTACTCTAAAAATAGCCATATAAAGGGACGAAACTCTTGCTTTACTTGAAGAGCTTGGCGTAAAGGTAAGTAAAACATCTTGTGACGTCATGCGGAAGTGATTTCGTTTGAAACTGGGTCGCGTGCGATCAAAAAACTAGGTTAGTAGGTCTAAAAATAGAAAAACCTTGTGACCTCTCTAGAGTCTATATTTTTCAATGGATCTTCATGAAAATTGGTCAGAATGTTCACTTTGATGATATCTAGTTCAAGTTCAAAACGAGGTCACGTGCCATCAAAAACTAGGTCAGTGGATCAAATAAAAGAAAAACCTTGTGACCTCTCTAGAGGCGATATTTTTCATGGAATTTGTACGAAAGTTGGTCTGAATATTCATCTTGATGATATCTAGGTCAAGTTCGAAACTGGGTCAGCTGCGATTAAAAACTAGGCCAGTAGGTCTACGTCGTCCGTGTGTCCATGCGTAAACTTTTGCTTGTGACCACTCCAGTTTAAGATCCAGCCTTGAAATTTGGATGACATGTACAGTTTTGCATACCAATCTTTAAATTGTCTTTCAGTGACCATAAATGTGACCTACTGATCTACTTTCTAATATTTTAGTATCAGTTTGAAACATGTGGTTCAATATACTCAGGTGAGCGATACAGGGTCATCATGACCCTCTTGTTTTCTTTCTTTGTTGCTTCATAATTAATTAACAAACAAAAGGAAGTCCTTATTTATATTTTGTATGCAATAAATCTGGAAAACTGTACTAAATTAGGAAGGCAGCGCTTTTGATAAGCCATATATATTTCAAATGTCCGTATGGACTAATTGTCTTTAACAATGACAAATAGTACAACAAGGAAGACAAGTGTGGTATTCTAAGAAGACGGCTTTTAAACACAATGCATCTCAAGTGCTGGTGTCCTATCCCTATATCAAATGTCCGTATGGACTAATTGTCTGTAAGAATGACAAATAGTACAAGGAAGACAAGTGTGGTATTCTAAGAAGAAGAAATTTGAACAATGAAATATACTTAAAAATAAATTGAAATACTTACGCGTTTGGATAGGAATAAACATTTTCGTTTTATCTTTTACACATCATATTAATTATTGAAATCCTAAATAAAAGATTAAAGAATTAATACAATCCTGGTGGGATTCAATGTATGTCAGTAACAACAAGGTCAGGCATCCAGTTAGAAAAGCCTTTCAGCATAAAACAAAGTTTCAAAAAGCATGTATATATGAAACTTAATCTGATCTTAATTGATGATCATCAAATGAGTGAAACTGCTATATAAAAAGATAACTACATGTATATGCGGATTTAATTGTATACGGGGTGCTTTTATCTGTATTTATAAACGATGATTTTCACTTTTGCTTTTGACTTTATTTGCGATGCTTTAAACTACATTTGCTGTGCTTTTAACTTTTATATGATATGCTTTCTACTGTATAGTTATACGTGGTACTTACAACTGTATATGAATTGGTTTTACATTTTCATGCGGTGGTTTCAGCTTTATATGTGGTGCTTTCTAATGTGTATACGGTGCCGTTAACGGTATATGGGGTTTCACCTTTCGTCGGTCCTCTTTTCATTATGTGTAGTAGTTCGATTTTCATATTATTTACTTTCAACTTTATTTGCGGTGATTTCAAATGTTTGTTTGTTTGTTTTTGGTTTAACGCCGTTTTTCAACAGTATTTCAGTCATGTAACGGCGGGCAGTTAACCTAACCAGTGTTCCTGGATTCTGTACCAGTACTAACCTGTTCTCCGCAAGTAATTGCCAACATCCCCACATGAATCAAAGGTAGAGAGCTAATGATTTCAGACACAATGTCGTTTATCAAATAGTCACGGAGAAAATACGCCCAGCCCGAGGATCGAACTCACGACCCCGCGATCCGAAGACCGACGCTCTGCCTACTGAGCTAAGCGGGATTTCAAATGTATATGCGGTGCAAACTTCATTATGTTTAAACAACATTATGAGATCCACTTTATTACGAAAATTAACAAGCATCGCCGAAAACATCTGATATTAGGATTTCATACAAGGGTATTATTATTTATAAACATGTGTCAACATTGTCTTTAAGTTTGGAGAAAATGCAAAGGAAATAATAGGAAATTAAACAACATATAGCTTTTATTCGCACTTAAGGTTATTTTCGTTAGCGATTTTGACACATATCATAAATATTTGCTGTTCATTACGTTATTATTGGTACAAAATCAATTATTTTTCGTATATAAGTATGTGTAAACATGTTATTTAAAGCAACAGAAAATACAATTTTGAAAAATGTAAAAACTAAAATATTATAGCTTATATAAAGTTATTTTCGTTATCGATTTTGACGCTCGCTAATTATTTCCTAATTATTTTAACACTGTTTTACCCTACGGGGTATCGAATGTTCAAATACGCTGTAGTTCTCATTCTGTTTTAATAAACGTTTCGGCCTTTATCAAAATGACAAATCACGAGTCATGGCAATCTCTCAATACAACAACAAATGAAATATAAAGCCGGAACAGACGTAACGTTGCTTAACGTCACCGTCAAGTCCCGCTAAAAGTCGAAACACATTTATGATTCACAGGGAATGTCAATAGTTATCCTGAAAATATTAAAGTATATAGAACTGTTATTACCCTTAGTGGTATCGAATGTTCAGAGAGTCTATAGTTTTCACTCTGTTTTTACTACCTATTTCTAGTGTCATCTTAGATAAATTTAACTAAAGTTTTAGGTACCAGATAGACATGCTTTATGTCACGACTGAAGCTATCCGTTATTCTACCGTGTTCGATAAGAGTTGGATACAGGTTGTATTCGTTTGTGAAATACGAGCTCTATTTCAGACAGAAAATTTATAGGTATATAAAAAAAATCGTCAGCATAAGTGAAACAAAAACTTTTTTTCACTGGTTTTAACAAAAGTGTTTCCATCTACCCGTCAAATGTATTTGTTGGCGAAAGTTGAACAGTTGCATGTGATCAATAAGTTTCTTTTACATTTATATTTTACATTTTATTTAGGTATTTATTTTGTTGAAAGATATTTTCTTTAAAAAAGTATCAATTTATCTATACTTCATATTCTTTCCTATTCAAGTGCAGTTCCGTAACATTGAAAATTATATTTCAATTTCTCACTGTTTGAAACAAGAAGTATAATCATGAGATATTCTATCGTTTAAAGAACATGAAATAAAAAATATATATTTTATTCGCCTTAACTACCGTATGCTGAGCGTAGCATACTTAGTAATAGAGCCTCTGTATTTGAGATGGGCGAATTTTTTCCCAATAATAGAATTTCGAGGGAAATGCCGTTTTCAAGGGCTGATAACTCTTCTCCAATACTGGTGACCTATAATTTTTATTGCATATCTTTGTTTCTTAAATAATTGTCCTTCAATATCCAAAGTTTGAAGAAATTCTATTATGGGGGAAAATTTCGCACAAAAACATCTCATTACACAGAGACTCTAGCGCACGCCTTAAACAGGATGCCAGTGACACACACATCTTTAGATTTATTATAAATCCATCGTTAGGTAAGTTTTTGTTAAGTGGATATTACTTGTATTTCAGTGACGCCAGTACAATGTATGTCTTATACTCTTCATAGTAGGTGTAGATCCGTTGGCCAAGGGTTCTTTTCCGAGTATTATATCGGGTATAGACGGATAAATGCGTAGAGGCAACGAACTCTCACAACAGAGTGAATAGGATCCTCACTTGAAAGAACTGAAATAAAAAAGCCAAGAACCAGCGATTCTATATAAACGATACGACCAAACATGCTTGGAGATCATATATAATGTAAACATGGCTTGTATATTTTGATACAATGGTTAGGATGAAAACCAAACGTTTATACAAGTTTGAGAAAATTTCGTTTTGAGTAGTAGACATACAACAGGCGTATAATGATTAGAGGCAGTCATGAGGACGTGCTCAAGAGTCGCCGGAGAACATGATCAAAGTACATGTACACTCATTTTCTAACCTGATTAGGGATTTGTTTCTTATGAGTGATATTGCGCTATGGCATTTCCCGAGCTAAACTGCAGACATAATTGTTACAAATTATACATAATATATATACGTCTACGCTACTTACGATATACCAGATTTTACCAAAATGCGTTAAAAGCTTGCAAAAATATATTGTACTTGTCGTTATTTACTTACAAACTGAAAGGCAGATATATAATTTTGAAAGGTTTTGGATATGTTTTATGGACTATGTTTTGCAATATATGTATACTTATTAATATTAATGGCCATGCAATAATAAACAATCATAAACTTATACATGGCCTCGCACTACTCGGGTGTACGTCATAAGCAGTTATTTCCGCTTATTGTTTTAGCAAGTAGTGGAAGTGGTTTAATATACGTGGAAATAACAATTTAAAGAAAAGTAACGGTAGTATGTCTAAACAGCGAGTGGTACAAAGTTCCAAATAGAAGTTTATAGTTAAAATCAAAGTTGTGTAATGTAATATGGAAGTGTCTGGGAGGAGAAAGGCGGGGTCCGAGCCTGTGTCAAAAGCATCCGACATAGAAGCAGAAAATCACTGCGATCCGTGTAAACACGATGGTCGCTCTGTTGCCGCAAAAGGATATTGTGTGGACTGTAAGGAGTATTTGTGTACCGGATGTTACAGAGTTCACCTACGGCCATCTGTTTGGAGACACCATCAGCTTCTGGACGCACAAACAATGCCGAAAACTAAACCAGCGACGAATATCAAGGTAACTGATGTATGTACAGAGGTGTGCCAAAAGCATTCAGACAAAGTAATTGAATACTTCTGCAATCCACACGAAATCTTAGGTTGTTCTGCATGCATTACAACAGAGCATCGTTCCTGTATTAAAGTCGATTATATTCCGGTTGTTGCTGCTACATTTGGCAAAAGTAAAGAGTTTAATAACCTCCATGAAAACCTTGAAAGTCTTTTAAGTTTAAACGAGAAGAACAAGTCAAACATAAGGAATAAATCAAAAGTTGTCGATATTCAAGCAGACAGAGCAAAGGTGCAAGTTACGGCTTTGAGGACGGAAGTTGATGCGTTATTTGATCGACTTGAAGAGAAAATTGACAGATCAATTGATGACGTCAGAAACAGAGACAAGAAAAAGATTGTCAAGTTATCAAATAAATCAGACGCAGTGTCAGCTAATCTTAAGGACCATATATCTGTAATAGAAACAAAAGTAAACGAAGGAAAAATATGCCAGCTCTTCATAGAAACAAAACGCATGGAAGAGTCGGAAAGAAAACTCCATGCAGAGGTGCAAACAATTGCCGAGGATAGCAATATACAGATTTTTCAATTTCAACCGGACCAAATGATTGTTGATATGATGGAAAAGCTTACAGTCATTGGCAAACTAAAAGTCCTGGACAAAAATGCAAAACGTCCACATTTTGAAGGCGAAATCAATGTTAAAGCAAAAACTGAAACGAAGAAATGTAATATAACAGGAATGTCAGTTTTATCTAAAAACCAACTCGTCGTTGCGGACTACATGAACGGATGTGTCAAACTTCTAAGCATTGTGAATAAAGATGTAATCTCCGTCTATAAGAAAGACGTTCTGGACGATTCTGATCCGTTCGATGTGACAAAAGTTAATGACGCACAGATCGCAGTTACCTATCCTTCTGCCTGGGAAATCAGGATACTGGACATACCAGACGGCGGAAATTTGAAGTCTGACAGGGAAATAAATGCGACAGGGGCATGTTATGGTATTGTTCGTAGCGGGGATAATCTGGTCGTGTCGTTCAACACTCCGCCTGAAGTCAAGATTCTTACTTTGGATGGAAAAGTTGTCAAGAAAATAACAGGACACTATAATTTCCCTGACTATGTAGCATTCAACCCGTATCGCAACACGATTTATATTTCAGATGTCTCTTTAGATACATTGACATGTGTCACAACGGAGGGAAAAAATGTAAGTTATGACAAACGTTTAGGAGGACCTTGTGGTGTCGCAGTTGACGCAAATGGTCAGGTGTTTGTTTGTTGTAGATCTAAAAACAGTGTTCTGCAGTTGCTTAAAGGCAGCAAGAGGCCACATGTACTATTGCACAATAGCTATGGAGTTAGATATCCCCAATGCATCACTATCAGTGAACAAAACACACTTTTTGTTGGACTGGCTGATGACAAAGTCAAAATGTTTCAATTATACTAGAAATATCAGATCAATGGAGAGCCCTTAAAAAGGGAAAATGCAACATTTCAAATTTGTTATTTAGAGTCACGCGAAAACATAACATATTTGGGAATAAAATATGAAAACAAACGGTATAGCATTTAACTATTTTCAGTGTAAGAAAATGGCAGAAAGTTTGAACACAATGACGTCATCCATCTTTTCTTTAAGCTGGATACCACTTTTAATTTTCAAACAATGCCAAAATGCCTAGTTTATCATATTATAAATTGTTATGCACCTACATTAGGTTCTAAGACAAATATATAACATCACACATCATAGTCTGTGCCGAATTGTAACCCTGTGGAATGTATTCCTAGATTAAAAAAAAATCCGTTTTTTGTTTGTTTGTTTTTTTGAAAGCTTATGTGTCACTTATTAAGTATTCCTCTATTTATGTTTTAAGCTATCAGTTAGACGAGAATCTTGAATTTCAGAATGTCTGCCATATTTTGATAAGTATACTGTATATATATATTCAATCTGGTCTTGAAACAAAACCTGTTTTTCTTGCTAAGACACGCAAATTTTTATTTAGTAATGGTAAGGGGTTGTGATTATAATGTTTATATGAAGGTTTAGTTAAGAATTGATTTTTATACACGAAAAATATAATTTTCAAATTCAAATTTAGGAAGAAAAATCTTCATTCTTCATACATGCGATCCTTGGTAAAATGGTTAAATACAGCCATTCTATGAAAGAAACAGTATATTTATTCAAATACAATTTTAAGAGATTCCTCTTAAACATAGCGTTAGTTATTGAAAGAAAATGTTTTTATAAATATGAGTGACAGGGTGTAGTAAAAGCCCCTGCTGCAATGAAATACCTATTAGGATGAAACGAATGGGCACACAGCTATATTGCAAGACGACAGGTGATAAACTTAGGCCCTCTCTGATTTATTGTGTTCAAGACGTCGATTGCAAACATATCCAGTGTATCTCTTTTCAGTATAGTTTAATAATTATCTTACCTTGACGTAACAAAGTTTGGTATAAACTTAAATTATTACACCAAGTAAGACCATGAACACATTGTCTTGGCATGTGTCACCGTCAGTTTGTAAGTAAATACCTATGTTTCTCTTCTTTTTGTTTCATGCAAATCATCTATAGATACCATCATGTAAAATACAAAATGATACAGTTAGTCTGTTGTGCGTCTGTAAGGGCTTGCCAACCATAGATATGGCAATAACATTATTAGACTTAAATAACTTAGTATGAGAATTAATCCCTAAAAATCTACTTGCTTTCCTTATTATGTTTACAAGTTTGGCATAACAATGTCTTGACATGTCGACTTACTGATGAGACAAAAGATGAATATGCTTGTAAAAAAATGCTGCAGGACAAAACAGAAATGCTATGACTTCCTTGACCTCTTGTGGGTCCAGGAAATGGTAAGCCACCCCATCAAAAAGATGTCTTTAGTATTGTGTGTGAAATTCCTGAAATAAGGAAAGTGTTAATATTCATGTATTGTCATTTCTAGTTAAAAATGACACTTGCTGAGCATTACCGAGTCTTACTTGGTATTTCATTCCATTCTTTCAAATTTACCACCACTGGTACTCTTTGTAATCATATTTCATTTATCTTAGACCAGTTAATGTAAATTACAAAAGGATGTGATTGTCCTACAAGTTGAATACCCGGTTATATGTAAATAGTTTCTATATGAATTACCAACATGAAACCATAAAAGCAAGAATAGCAAGAAAAATATCTTTCAACTCTGATGGGACATTATTTTGTCACTTTATTTTGAAATATAAACTCCTTAAATATTACATTACATAGCTCAGAATGAGATAGTTCTATTTTCAATCAATATTAAGTGGTTTTACTTTCGCCATCTAGTACAATTAACTAGGTTCCTCTGTAGCCAAGTGATGAAGGCCGATGTATCAAATTTCTTGACCAAATTCTCTTTGGGTTCAAGCCCTGCTCAGGTCATCATGTGAGCCTTCCAGTTGGCTTTCGGAAGGTCATTGATTCTACCAGCTGGGCACCAATGCCAGAAAAAATGTCCGGGGACACCTTGAGTCTTCCTCGACAATTAAAGCTAGAAAGTTGCAATATGTTCTAAACTTTGTCAATGTGATGTAAAACTTAAAAATTAGGCAATAAAGTTCTGTTTTGTTGGGTTTTATGTCATACCAAAACAATTTAGGAATATTGCAATTTTCCAGCTTTGGAAGGTAATGGAAGACTCAAGGTGCACCTCTGGGCATTATTAATAGGCATGGGTGGGTGCCTTGGTAGAACTGATAATCTCCGGTAAGCTAAATGCATTGATATCTCACACGGAAGAATTCTACGTCACTCGAAGAAGGGTTTCATCCCCACAGAAGTGACAGGAAAGTTATTAGAAAGTCAGCTTCCCTTAAAACCTAGCCATGCATTGTTCTGAGATGGCCATCATTGAATAAAAGTATAACACCACAAAGTGCACAATAATTTGATATTTTAAAAATACTTCCCTGTAAACCTACCTTATTCGTTTAAGTTACAGTTTTAGAATATTTATTTTGTTTGGTTTAACGTCGCACCGACACAATTATAGGTCATATGGCGGCTTTCCAGATTTGATAGTGGGAGAAGAGCCCAGGTGCCCCTTCGTGCATTATTTCATCACGAGCGGGAACCTGTGTAGAACCACCGAGCTTCTGCAAGCCAGCTGGATGGCTTCCTCACTTGAAAAAATCAACGCCCCGAGTGAGGCTCGAACCCACATCGACCCACGTTTTAGAAGAAAGCATTGTGTATAACACAACTGCAGTTAATTTATTTTACTCAACAGGGGAGAAAGAAAGATAAAATGTGAATGTTCATTCTAAAATATCTGGCAATATCTGTCGCATTTTGTAATTACCTCCTTTCTTTTCTATCAAGCACAAACGATAAATACTGATAATAAGATAAAAGAAAAGTTTACAACGATAAATTCAGTCACTTCACTGATAATGAAATAATTTTTAAAATATACGATACCAAAAAGCAAATGCTTTTTTTTTTGCCTCCCGTTATTTTGTCTTTATCACCTTAAATGGTAAATTATACCTAGACATACAGTATGGTTTATTTAGACATTTTTGTAAAGAATTATGTCAGTGTTTGAAGAAGTAGCAAATTATACTTAATTTTGTAAATTACAAGAGAATTATTCCTTTAGTTTAGTATATACTGATTTATTTTAGCTCGATTGTGATGAAAGCTTCAAGCTTATTTGGACCACTATCGAGTCCGCTATCTGGGGAAAAAAGCAGTACTGGTGTCATATGAGAGGGCGTGGTCGTGACCCAGTGGAGCTCGAACCAACAACTCCTGGATTGAGCGCCGACACTTTAACCACTTGACCGCCGCTTCCCTTAAATCTCTTTTATCTCCCTTAAAGCACAAATAACTCCATCTTATCGACATAAGAAAGAATTTAACGTTCCATTCAACCTTATTTAACTCACTCTAGCATTTATTTAACATAAAAATGCATACAGTACTAAGTCAGTTTGAAAATAACATAATTTGAGGCGTCAATTGAGAAATCATGATGTCCGCCAAAACAATGATTAATGTTTCCTATGAAATTTGAGAGACTGGGTGTTTATACTTTCAAACAAAAATACAACTATGTTAAATATAGCTAAAAGAAAATCACAAACTCATCATTTTGGACAATTTGCCATAGACTACTAATTTCTGTTAATCACATTAAATTTTGGATGTGATTACAAGTACCACGGCCATTCTAAAAATAATGACAATCATGCTGGAATATGGTACACAGTCTAAGTACAGACTTCAAATTAAGAAGGTTCCTTCAAAATATGCGTCCTTGACATCTGCGCACTTAAGCAGCCTAGAAATCTGCACGTTGCAGAGTATTCTGCCTTTGTTGTGGTCTTACGTAACTGAAAAATACCACTCCCGAGTACTTTATTGCCCCCGGCCAGCATCTTTCTCATCTTTGGTTATAGGAAAAAGTCACTAGGACTTAGATCTGGTGAATAAGCGGGATGATATTGATTTGCACCATCTTTCCTCTCTCAGAAACCTTTGACACTTTTGTGAACCGCATCTTTGACATGGATCAAATGGAAATCGCGAGAACTAACCATTTGACCCATTTGTTTGTTTTCTCGTTTAACAACTTTCAGTTCTTTGTCTCTATAAAACTTTCCAGTCACTGACTTCGGGGTAAAGAATTTATTTGTACAACAGTACGCCTTGAATTAAGTTAGCTCTGCACGTTTGAAACAAAATAATTTCTACAATGTACAATTTGATTAAACCCTGATTTTTCAAAACTTCAGAATATACTTAGAAAATTCAGCAAATAGACTGATTTGAAAATAAGGACATCACGCAAGTTTTCATAATGGGTCTCTATGGGAAAATCACAATTTTCATACCTTTTTGGCGAATAGATTTTTTTTACAATGTAGACTTTAATGAAACTTCTCACAGTCATAGATAAGCATATGGCCTATAATATGGTGAAATAAAATATGTAAGTCTGTCTGCTTGTTTTTAAGGTATTTGCCCATGATTAAAGTGATCCGCACATTTCAAGCTGGTTTTAAGCCCATTAGTTTGAAATATTTAACGTATCAAATGTTTTAATCTCATATTATAACTTTAGAAAGAAACTTGTTACGTTGCCATTGTTATAAATTTACTCACGGGTAGCCATTAATTCACGAAATGAGTTTCATTTCCATACGCCGAATCCAGACTTTATTCTACATTATCCGGATAAATGACGTCACGTCATCACTTCCGGTTTATGAAACGTACAGAACTGCCTTAAAGAAGATGAAATACAAAACCTTTTTGACGCTTATAGTTTCTTTCTGCAATTACTGGACCTTTTCGCAGCCGCTGTCTGTTGTGGCTCAATTATATATAGGTCTCATCTTCCTTGACATTGTGCCATAATCTGCATTTCACGTTGTTTTCAGCGTTTGTTAAACCAAGTACTTGGTAAGAATCTTTCCCTGTTGATATGCCAAGAAAAGACGCTTTCTTTGACACATGTACCTGGTGTCTTCATCAGTCAGAGCAGCAATGTTATTTGATGTCACTGCAATTTTGGGCTTAAAGGCCTAGATTCACTACTATATAAGTGTACCCCCCCCCAAATCCAATATACAATTCCCATCTTATCTGCTGCTTATCAGCGATTATGTAATAGCAGCTGATTAGAGGGCAATTAGCACAGCAGGGACCCCAACTAGACCATGAAGATGTGTGCAGTGGAGTTGAAAGAAATTAATTTTTCTTCAGTAAATGTGGAATGATAATAAAAATAATTATTATTTTGATATTATGTAGATGATAATAACTATTACTTTAATGTTATAATAATGATAATAATAATAATAATAGAAATAATCATAATTATTATTATTATCATTATTATTATTATTATTATATTACATATAGGATGATAAAAGATACAGTAATAATATTAAAAATAATAATGATAATAAAACACAAGTATAGTGAAAACTTCCTGAGTTCTTTGTGCTGACAAACAATAATTTTCGATTTGGAAATTGATTTTCATGTATTCATGTAATCAACATTATTTGAATATAAAATTATTGTGTTCCATCTATACTCAATTTTCATTTTCAGTATGTTGCCAAAAGGGACTTTTTTCATGCTTTGCTTTGTAACTTTGAAATTCACATTCTGTTTTCAATTTAGACAAATGTTGTTTACAGTATTCTGCAAGCTTTAGATGAGTGAAAGTCACATTTTTCAGAAATATCACAATTCTCCAGACAGAAATTGAAAAAATAAAAATTTGCATGTTTCTTTAAGTAAGTTTCTCATTATTTCATTATTGTGAAAATAAGTTTCTTATTATTTTATTATTGTGTTTGATCAACAAATATTTTTGTTTACACAGAAATGCAAAAAAAAAAAAAAACTAGTATAACTTTAAAAGTTATCAATTATTCATTAATTTAAAATAAATTACATAGTTTCCCCTTCTCACTAATAGATACACTTGTAAGGTAGACTGACTCTCCAATATACAATGACCCTTGTTTATTGGAGCCATACTGTGATGGTCATTAGCCCCCAACTGTGCTGGCGAAGACAAAAATCCCTTGGCCCACTGCCAAAATCTAGGCCTTTAAGAGGACGGGCCCCGTCTTTAACGACTGACATACCATTTTGAAATTCATCTACACTGTTTTTGTTTGTTTGTTCATTTGTTTGTTTAGGGTTAAGCGCTGTTTTTTAACAGTGTTTCAGTTATATAATGGCGGGCAGTTAACCTAACCAGGGCTTCTTCCAGTTTATAGCATTCTGGAATTATCATAGCATTTCGTATTATCCGGATAACAAGGGTGTTCATGTTTACAAAATAAATGAACAAAACAAATACTTTATTACCTTGTCATAGTTAAATATATCATTAAGAATCTATCTACAGTTTAAAAAAATTGATGAGTAATCAATGCATTTTTCCTCGAAAGAAGGAACAAATGTGAGAATCGCATTAACTGGGACAAATACAATAATGAAACCATTAATATTTGTTGCACAATAAAAACAGTTCAGACATTTACAATAAAGAATCTATATTAAAAACAAAAATATTATCAAGACAAGATTAAAGAGTGACGTTTTTGGAATTTGGCATGAAAAATAAGACTGCCCATGCATTTTCGGTCAAACTCAGCTTTTGCTACCATAACATATTAACTGTTATTTTGGGGATTATCTGTTGGTGGCATTCTTAATTCCATTACTACTTTTCAATACCTTTAGATCATATTTTAATAGATGAACAATTCTCACTGTTATGTTTATTAAACAATCGGTTGTTCTAACATCATTTCTTCAACGAATTAAAGGAAGGTTAACTGCATGAATAGACTGTACAATGGAGGATGTAAATCCTTGCATCTTTTATAAACCAGGGACATTTTCGTTCTACTTCAAGTTGTTAAAATCTGTTTCACTTAATAGTAAATAATCAATCACGCTGGTTACATTATTACTATAACATGTGTACACACTTTTGCCAAAATCGGCGCCTAGACGACCGTTAGCTATTTGAAGGGAGGTAGACTTGCACATGTCTATTAGCCTGTTACCATAAGAGTTACTTCCCTTATCCACTGAAAATCTCGGCTGGGGCGTATCAATAAAATATTCATCCTCGTCGATGTCCGACACATAACTATCACATAAGATGGAATCGTTTTTACACGATGTCCTTGCGTTACAATCACCGGAAATAAGAACCGTGCCTCCAGATTTGAAATATTCTATATCATTTTGCAAACAGAAAATAAGTCTATATCCAATATATTTGCAACCGGGGAATTTTCGGGCCATAAATATACTGCCGCCAAGTAAATATCGGAAGAGTTTTTGAAGAAATATTTACCAAACTTTATCAAAACAATCGTATCATGTACATTTTTAACAACTGTAATTCCATCTTTAATACTATTTCATACGTATATCACAATTCCAACGCTATTTCGCTTTGCTTTGCGATGCCTGAATTTTCGATATAAATTGTAACAAAAATAACCGTCTAATTCAATGTTACTTGACTTACTAGTCCATGACTCCGTGAGTATAATAAGATCGTTTTCCGCCAAGAAATCTGTGAAATTTTTGTCCGCTCTTTTAGCAGAACTAAGTCCGTTGCAGTTCCAAACTAAACACTTAAGTCCATCCGCGAGCTCCATGCGTCGGGAACAACTTTGCCATTGACGTATAACATATCGTATGAGACCCAGGCAGTATTGCCGGCCTCCTTTTCCTGCTTCATTTTCCTGAAAAGACTTTTCCTTTTCACTGCAATTTCCGGTGTAAACTGCTCCGTGATATAATAACACGTACTCCTAAGTTTATGACTGGATTTCCGAACAACTTCTCTGTCCCGGAACAGGTTGAACTTGCAAACAATGCGGCGAATTTTAGTTTGCCTTTCAGTTTGATCTTGTGCAGGAGGACCCATACGATGTGCCATTTAAATTTTCATATTTGCAACTTAGTCTCTTGCAAGCTGTAGTTCTTCGAGAATGAAATTTCGGAGGATAGTTTCTGTTTTTTTTCTGGATTTTCATTTGTTTCTTCCTTAATACCGCCGAAAATCAAATTACTGCGCATGGATTGCGATTGCATATAGGTCAAGGACTCTTTCATTTCGACATTTTTCTTTTCAAGACTTTCAATCATCTTACGAGCCACCTCACTTTCGATCTCAGTGGACGATACACGATTTACAACATGATCAGTTTTTGAATCTGTCGCTTTGGATGTAGAGTCAACGTGTAACCATAGTTTTTTAAGTTCATTATCAAAATTGTCTACTTTATTTTCTAACCCTTGGACCTTAGCTTCTACATTTCTTTGTATTGACTCAAGAGATTCGAGCTTTTTATCTACATCGATCTATTTCAAATTATTTTTTCCCAGCATAGCAATAATGTCTGCATTTGTGGGTCCATTTGACTCGCCTGCCTTAGCTTCCGCTATATTGTCAGACCCTACCAAATTTAAGGAAGTTAAATGTTGAAATGAATAAATATTTTCATCCAAACGCGACATACAAGGTTTTCAAAGAACAGCAACGATATATTAATATGTAAATGTAACTTTATTTCAATATAAAAGGTACAGCATCGGTATTTCATTTGTTTTGATACAGTATTAGTATTTTTTTTCCGAAGTGCAGCACAAGTATATTTTAGACCTCTTTCATAGGAAATGAAGTACAGAATTGATGTTTTGTTGTATTTAATTGGCGTTTTATTAGTACTGTAATAGCTTATTTGCAAACAAACTAAATACTGTACAGAATAAGTATTAAGATAGTGTTTTGTTTAAATTCTTATGAGTTGACTTTATTTTTCAGGTCTGTGTATATTATCAGCATAATCAATTTGGATCGACATATAGTCTGAGCGTAATCAGTCTAACGATATAGAGATACGCGACTTTATCACAAAAACTTTTCATTGGACATTTTTATTGCCTTATTGCGGTTTATCCCCTTCAGACTTAATACAAGCGGTTGAACATTGTACATATATTTACACAGACTGTCGGATATCAGTAACATTTGAAGCTTTTGTATCTTTGTAAACTATTTTAATCATTTTATATTGTAAATATGTACATCATAACTAACTAAATTGATTAATAAAACAATATGCAGTATCTGATATGTAATATCAACAAGATCAGAAAAAACAGGAGCTGTTGGAGGACAACGCTTAACTATTCAACAGCCTTGTCAGTTGAATGAAAATAAAAGTCGAAAAAGGGGAATAATTTTGTAAAATTGCAGAACAGGGTTATATGGAAACTGTAAAATGCATATCAGTTCATGACAATGGACAATTGTGTGAAGTTTCAATCCATTCCCATTTTAATAGTGGATACTAAGATACCAGCTTACAACTGCTAAGTCAAAAAGGGACATAATCTTGTAAAAATGCAAAGTAGAGTTATGTAACCTGTGTACTGCATGTCAGATCATGACAGTGAACAAGTGTGTGAAGTTTCAATCCATTCCCATTAGTGGGTACTGAGATACCAGTTTAAATACAAAAACTTAAATCAAAAACTGCTAAGTGGGAAAAGGGGCATAATTTTGAAAAAATGCAAAGTAGAGTTATGGGACGTGCTTAGTGCATGTCAGTTGATGACAGTGAACAAGTTATGAAGCTTCAATCCAATCCCATTAGAGGGTACTGAAATACCAGCTTACATACGGGTGGACGGATTGCACACTGGCCTTCCAATCCTGAGGTCGGGGGTTCGATCCCCGGCAGCTACTCGGGAATTTTTAGAAACGCTTTTCAGTGTTTCCCACCCAACTAGAGGTGTACTGGTCAGGAACCCAGGCAATCCTTGCGTGTATCAGTGCTATACACTGGGCACGTTAAAGAACCAGGCTGTCTATTTGCAACGAGCTAGGCTAAGTTAGCCGGACATGCCTGTATCTGATTTCTGATCTCTCTGTCACGGGGGCTTTGTCTCACTCTGTCCCTCTGGTCAGATCGCTCTGTGTCTGTACTAGTAGCGGATGAATTATGCGCCCTGTGTGGCTGCATTTGAACTATGTAAAGCGCCTTTGAACGTGAAATTGATCATGAAAAGGGCGCTATATAAATCTGGTATAATAATAATAATAATAATAAACCTTAACCAAAAATTTCTATGTCGAAAAAGGGCCATAATTTTGTAAAAATGCAAAATAGAGTTATGTAACCTGTGAAATGTAAGTCAGTTTATCACAGTGGATAAGTGTGTGAAGTTTCAATCAATTCAAACAAGTGATTACTAAGATACCAGCTTACATACAAAAACTTAACCAAATCGGGACGTGGACGCCAACGCAGACGCCGACGCATGGGCGAGTCCAATATCTCTACTATTCTTTGAATAGTCGAGCTAATGACATCAAATGCACTTATGTTAATCGTGAAACTATTTACTATGTGCAGAGTGCTAACTTACTACCTGTCTTTAGACAAAAACATTATGAAGATTATTTTCCTCAGAAAACATTAAAACTTACAAGAGCACCGCAATACTAAGCAATATACGCCTGATGGTATGACTTTTGACCCTTAAGTGTGACCTTGATCTTGAAGCGAGCCGTCTGAAACATGCGGTCTGCACATCATCTCGATGTGGTTAACATTTGTGCAAAGTTGGGCACGAAATAATGTCATATGACCTTTTACCCCTAAGTGTGATATTGACCTTGAAGCGAGCCATCCGAGACATACCCTCTGCATGTCGTCTCGGTATGGTGAACATGTGTGCAAAGTTTCTTTAAAATCCTTCAAGCAGTTCCAGAGTTACAGAGCAGACACAAAACAAAGTCATATGACATTTGACCCCTAAGTGTGGTCTTGACCTTGAAGCCAGCCATCCAAAACATGAGCTTTGCATGTCGTCGTCTCGATGTGGTTAACATTTGTTTCAAGTTTCTTCGAAACCATTCAAGGGGTTCAAGAGTTACAGAACGGACACGAAATTGCTAACGGACGGACGGCCACCGTGTCATGATATAATACGTTCCTTCGGGCATATAATAAAACAAATATTATATCTACTCTACAGAAAAGATGTTAATACCTCCAGTTTTGATATATCTCAAATATCCTTGATTTAATTATGATTTAATTGCAGTAGAACAATTGTAAACATGTCGTACGTTAATATAACAAGAAAACCTACATATTTGCTATAATAGCTCATCTTATCTCAATAGGTACTACTAAATTCCCAATCTTTGGAACAACAGGTGATTGTTCTCTTGACCTTTATTTTTGTTTAAGTTGATACATGTATAATCATCCCTTACTTACATTATCATTTCACGTTTATTTATCAGTTTAGAATGTCAATGTAAAATGCTTTAAAATTGTTTCACAGACTTGTAAAAGTTATATTCAGTTTGTTTTGCAGTACATTTTCACCCAAAAGCAAATAAAGATTAGAAATACCAAAATGGACAAATACAAAAAAAAAAAACTACTCGTGTTCATTTATCTTTTAAGGTTCAATTTTCAGTTTAGAATGTCAATGCAAATTGCTTGAAAATTGTTTCACAGAGTAAACAAACTTTTTAAAGTATTATTAAGTTGGTTTTGCAGTACGTTTTCACCACACTTTCCTCCAAAGAAAGCAAACAAAGATTTACAAAACAAAATATTACTTTATTCAAATTGATCTACACTAACCGGTAAAAGTCACATAGACACTATGTTGAGAGATTTACATCCACTGAGCTTAGCAGGTACTATATATACAAATTTAGTCTTAATTCACACTTTAAGGACTATGCTATTTTGAAATTATGAATTAGGTGGGTGGGGTACATGATATTATTTCTGAGGAATTTCGAAGTTACTGTTAAAAAAACTTTATTCCAATGTGACAATACATTAAAACCATGAAGTGCTGAACTCTTTCTTTAATTAACATTTAATTCCAAGAGTACATACACATATACATATATATATTTACCTTTACAATTTATACACTAGGAAAATGTTTGTTTTACATGTAAGATCAAAACATTAACCGCCCGCCCGCTTAGCTCAGTAGGTAGAGCGTCGGTCTACGGATCGCGGGGTCGTGAGTTCGATCTTCGGGTCGGGCGTATGTTCTCCGTGACTATTTGATAAACGACATTGTGTCTGAAATCATTAGTCCTCCACCTCTGATTCATGTGGGGAAGTTGGCAGTTACTTGCGGAGAACAGGTTTGTACTGGTACAGAATCCAGGAACACTGGTTAGGTCAACTGCCCGCCGTTACATGACTGAAATATTGTTGAATAACGGCGTTAAACCCAAAACAAACAAACAAACAAAAACATTAACCTCTCGTGAAAATATAATGCATGTGGCGTTCACTGTTGATATATAATTGTAATATTATATTTTGACGTTACACTGAAACAAACAAATACCCTTTCTGCATATTCATTTATATAAAAATATAAACAAACAAACAAACAAACAAACAAAAACGGGAACAATGTTTATTTTGTTCGATTGAGAGTAACACCAAAACTATACACAATAAACTTTTTCCCAGATTTGTTTGGTGGGGGAAGACTCCAGGTGCCCCTCCAGACATTTTTGGGGCTCAGACTGGTACCTAGATTGAGACACTAACCTCAGCTGGATAGCTTCCTTACGTGAACAGTTTTACACCTCAAGTGAGGTTTCAATTCCACGTCGGTGATGGGCGAGGAATTCGAAGCCAGCGACCATGACAATCACGTTTTTCTTTTGCAACTTTAAAACTTAAATATTCAATTAAATTTCGTGAACATAAATGATACTCTCAATGATATTTACCGTCAGAAATTACAAATGGTTTGCCGAATACACCATATTTTTAATTACAAAAGTTTACACACCATGTGGGTCGGAAAGCACGAAATTTACGTTCTTGAACGTATATGTGAATCGTCATGTTTGAAATGTAAACAAAGGAATAAAAAAACTGTTTTCATGTTCGTGGTAAAGATCGAACTGTGATTGTCAATGGGATGTTATAAAAAGGTGATGCTTTATATAGATTAGAAAGTGAGTCGTACTATACAATAAGGAAAACTAAGGTAAAATGCTCCTTTTATTTCGTTCACTGAAGAAAACATGGCGGACATATTTTTGTAAAAGGGCGGTGTACGTGTGATTTGTGTAACACAGTTTAACGACGGTTTCTTAGAAAACTAACGCTCAGCTCATTTAAACTGACATATCCTTGACTGATGAATATATATATTGTATAAATATGAGAGACTTACGGTACCAAATACTTGCACCGAAAATTTCTATGCATTTTCTTCCAGTACACTGTTGGGACATGCTTTTGAGTGTCATTGATACTTTATAATTTATTCGGAGATACATTTTTTTATTATTATTAGTTTCTCTTTGATCCCCGTGCATTTCTCGTGTTGTTACGACAATCTCAATTATACACTGGGATTTTACATTGTCAATATAGAATAGTACTTAATGAACTTTGATCATCCATGCCTATCCGGTAGACTACAAATATTCCTATGGAAGATTATCTAAGTATTTTGTTTGTGTAATATACAAACTGTACAACAAAATAGATTAATTCAATACTTTTATGAAAACATTTTAATGACATATTTTTACTTTCATTCATAGGATACATTCTTTTTTCATGGTTAACAGGCACATATAAGCATTTAAGTTTTCTCAAAAGTTTGTAAAATGCATTATGTGAAATAACGTTTAATATATACCATTTGACATATAAATTGCTGTCACGTGTTCGTTTAAAGTACAAACACGGTAGCATATCTGATACGGTATTGTCAATGAACGTTACAAAAAAGAGACGCTTTTGGATAAGTAACAAATAATTTACAAAATCCATTGGTACATTTTGCTATATTTGATACAGTCTTTCACTTTACTTATGAGTTTAAGATCAAAGTTTATGTAAATAAAGCAATCAACGTTTTCATCAAACTGTAAATGTAGTTTTTACTCCAAGGCCAGTATTCATCAACGTTTTAATCCCGAAACTCTAACTTAAGACATCAGAACTGTGAATATTCAAGATGTATTAATTGTACCATTAGCATAGCTGAAGAAATACTAGTGCAAAGTTTCTTTACATTACGTGTTAAGTATGCTGTGGCAAAGAAAAACAAAGTTCAAGACTTTAAACGTTGATAAATATGGGCGTTTGATGCGTTTGAATGGTGGTATCTAATATAGCTTAAACATGCTGATTCTGTCACCATCCATTCCTATATACAGTGTGTCCTGTTTACTTTTGGCAATGCATTTTGGATTTCTTATGCCATCGCTTTTGTTCAAAAGTTCTGTTGTTACTTCACAGTCTTCAGACAGCTGTAAAATACTATCTTTAAATTGACAACATGCAAGCACTGAGCCTGTTTTGTCAACAATGATACCATGAGGCCTTCCTAAATGATCACCTTCCGTTGCAGTGTTTACCTTTCCTTCGTTTGTAACACATGTTACTGAACCTGAAAACCCACTCCCGTTTGAAATGTAAATTGTATCGCGGACAGGATTCACTGCTATATAATCTGGGTACTCAAAGTTTCCTTCTATCATCTTGATAACTCTTCCATTTGTAGTAAGTATCTTCACTACCGATGGATTATTGAACGACACGACCAAATTACTTCCGATACACGTAATGCCATGACATTGTCCTGTTGCATTTATAGCTCTATCAAACTTAAAACTTCCGGACTCTGATATAGTAAGGAACTCAATTGCCCTGGCAGAAGGATAGGAAACAGCAATCTGCCGATGTTCAACTTCTGCCACATCGAATGGCTGCTTTAAAACAATATCTCCCGTTTTGTAAATGGAAGTGAACTGTTTCTGTTCAACATCCAAAAGTTTAACAGCTCGGTTTCTTGTATCGGCAACGACAAGTTGCTTATTTTCAGAAAGTAAAGTCATTCCAGTTATATTACATTCATTGTTATCATCTGCTGCTTTGACGTTGACTTCACCTTCGAACTCAGCAACCTTAGCATGTGTATCTAGACATTTAAGTGTGCCAATTCCTTTAAGTTTTTGCTTCATGTCAACGATCACTTGGTCTGGCTCAAAGACATATCTTTGAATACTTTCGTTTTCAGCTACTCTTTTTATCTCCTGCGCTATCTTGTCAATAGATTCCTTCATGCATTTTGTCGCAATGAACAACTGACAAATCTTCCGCTCGTTTACTTTTGTTTCAATTTCAGATATATAATTTTGAAGATCGTTAGAAATTATTTCTGTTTCATTCGCTAGCTTTGTCATCTTTGCCTCGTCCCTGCTCTTTATATCATCGACTGACTTGTCAATGTCCTTTTCAAGTCTTTCAAATAACGTAATCACTTCTGTCCTCAATTTCATTATCTGCGCCTTTGCTCGTTTGGCATGAAGATCAACCGCTTTAGATTTACTTAGTGTGTCAGATTTGTTGTTCTCGTTCATCTTGAATAATTCCAAAAGATATTCTTGCGTTTCAGTAAGCTCCGTACTTGTGTCGTATGTAACAGCAACTTCCGGGATATAATCGACTTTAATACAAGCACGATGACCTGTCGTCATACATGCGGAACACCCGAAAGTTTCATGCTCATTGCAGAAGTATTCAATGATTTTTTCTGTATGTTTTTGGCAAACATCCGTACATGTATCTTTCACTTTTGTTGCCGGTTTGATTTTCGGCATTGCTTGAGCATCTAGAAGCTGGTGGTGTCTCCATACAGCCGGTCGTCGATGGATACTATAGCACGCCGAACACAAGTATTCTCGACAATCTACACAGTATCCGTCTGCAGGCAGCTGGTGGCCATCGTGTTGACATGGATCGCAGTAAATCTGATTTGCATTCTTGGATGCATCTGACTGGGGTTGAGCCAAGTCCTCCTTACGCCCGGACACTTCCATATTTTGCTATAATCCTTTTTGTACAACTATGAAAACACAAACAAAATATGTTTATTCAAAACGTAGTTGCGTTATGCCACTTGTGTATCATTTAACTTTGATCTAACGGTGCCAAGTATTTTATTCTACGTCTTTAAAAATGTATTCGCTTCGCTAGTTGCTACGGGCAGCGTTTGAAGTATATATATGTCAATGATAATGAAATTGGATACATCATAATTTGCGGTAATAATGTCCTCATAATTATTGAACCGTTTGAGATCGGGAACCAAACATGGCTGAATATCAAATTACCTTCGACCCGAGATAAGATCGATTTCTGACGCGCGCATGAACTCTTCCATCAAACGTTACAGATACTGTACCTTAATCAATTTTGATACTGTGCCAAATTTCAGGGTCTGTTATCTGTTTCAGATAAAGAAAACTTCAAAAATGAAAAGACAAATGCAGGAAGTAAAATAAAACTACATGTCTGTTTACTTGATGTTTACATTGACACAGTTACTATGGAGTTGTATCTACACAATTATGGCCATATGGCGACTTCCAAGCTTTAATGATGGAGGAAGACCCCAGGAGTCCCTCAGTGCATTATTTCATCACCAGCGGGCACCAGGGTAGAACCAACGACCTTCCGTTAGTCGGCTGGATGGCTTCACATGAAGAATTCAACGCCCCGAATGGGGCTTGAACTCACATCAGTGAGAGGCTAGTGATTCGAAGTCAGCGACCTTAACCACTCGGCCACGGAGTCCCCTTTAATGACTTCGATAGAGGGATATGTCACGGCAATTCACCCACAACACACCCTAGTTATATCAACCCAGGCCCTCTACATTTAATATTTTGCAAACGGACATAATTTTCTATGTACTAGTTTAAATTGTATAAATTAACAGATAATTCTTGTTGCCTATGTTCCTTGTAGATGTATTTATTAATTATGCTTATCAAAGAATTAAGGCAGTTGCTTTGAACACGACGTTAACAAGCAAATAACTATGATGTCAATATTTCTCGTCACTTATTAAATTATTAATGCTTAGAATCTCATATGATAGAGTATCAGTTAAACCAGATCAAACATTCTCTTTCCTTTAGGATTGATTGCTTTCATACATACAAAACTTCATGTTATTTGTGAAGCTTTCATACAGATTATCTTGAAAATAAGGTAACTTTAGACAACAGAAAAAATACAGAAATACAAGAACTTTTTTTCAAGGAATTTTATTGAAATTGTATTTACATAACATTACATAATATGATTATTTTTGTTTCATTTTAAGATCGCAACAGCTTTCCCCAAGTGAGCTTCAGAGGCAATATCTTCAAGATTCGACTGATAATTTGAAGTCACGGGTTCATGAGTGACTGATGATGCATTTGGTTCTCTTGGATTTTCCCAGAGCTTGAATAATGATACCACGAGGCAATTGAGGCCTGTCAAAATCTACGACTGACACAGCCAACTGCATCATGGCAGACCCAGGGACTGTTTAATGACCCTTTTACTATCCTATGTCTAGTGTTATCTTAGCGAAATGTGACTAAAGTTTTAGGTACCAGTTAGACATATTTTATGTCATGCCTGAAGCTATCCGTTATTCTAAGTTGAATTTTAGTTTTGTATTCGTTTGTAAAATATGAGCTAAATTTCTCACAGAAAAGTTATAGGTATATGATAAAATTCGTCATCATAAGTGAACAAAAAGTTTCCATCTACCCGTCAAACGTAGAAGTTGAACAGTTCTATGAGATCAATATGTCTCTTTTACATTTACATTTTACAGTTTATTGAGGTATTTATTTTGTTGAAACTTATTTTCTTTTAAAAAAAGTATCAATTATTTATTCTTCATATTCTTTCGCGTTCAGGTGTAGTCCCATGTTCGATGAAAATTATATTTGGATTTCTCACTGTTTGAAATAGTAAGTATAATCTGATTCGCCTTAATTACCGCAAGCTGTGCAACACAAACAAAAATAAACATACATTATGTGGCATGTTTAACTAACAGGATATTGTACAGTCCATAAAATAAACAAACGTGTTTGTAAATGTAATATGAAGGAGGAGATATATAGTAATAAACAACATATGTTTACATTGCTAGTAAAGATATGGATATACAGGAATGTAAAGATGCAAAACTACTAAAATAAGATAAGAATAAAACAAATTACAGAGGACTAGAATCTATACAACATTCGGCAACATAAGACTTTTTAAACATTGAGTAGAAGCTACCTAAAGAATGTAGTGAAAATTTTCAGAATAAAATAATGTACAAAATGTATTATGAAGCTGTTACATTTAGCAATTCCACAAATTAATGTATTAACTAATGTACATTAACGTAAATATATTTTTAATATAAATGGAACTCGTCATCCAAAAAAGAACATGGCAGAAAATACATTTTTATGCGTAGATATAAGCTTTACAGTGTCTTCGTAATGTCCCCCCATTCAATCTTACACGGATAACTAGTGTGTGTGTAGTGATGTTGTGATTTGGTTGTAAATCCATAACTGAGACAAATTACTTGTATTTCAGTCACGAGAGCACAATGTAGGTCATATTTTAGAGGAAGACCCATTGACCCAAAGTTCCTCTCTCAGCATTATGTCTGGTATAGACGGGAATTGGGTGAATGCAAGGAACTCCCCGCAAACAGACTGAACAGGATCTTAACTTGAAATCATTCCACTAAAACTAAAGTCATTTAAACACAAATCGAAGGAGAACCAGTGATTCTATATAAACGACACGACCAAACAGCCTTTGAGATCATATATTATGTAAAGATGTCTTGTATATTTTGATGCAATGGCAAGGACGCAAACCTAACGTTTATACAAGTATAAAATTTCGTTTTGAGTAAACATACAATATGCGTATCATGATGAAGCAGTCACGAGGAGAACATGATACATAAGTTTGCAGTATTTCAAAGTGATAGAAAAAAGAAACGTGATACATGTACTCTCATTTTCTAATCGATCAGGGATTTGTTACTTATGAGTGGTATTGCGCTATGGTTAATTCCTGAGCTTAAATGAAGACATATTATTACAAATAATTCGTAGTATATTTGTCTATGACACTAAACGTAACTAGAGTTGTTGCCAAAATAGGTTAAAAGCTGAACCTGTCGTTATTTTCATATTGATTGAACGACAGGCATTTAATCAATTTTGATAGGTATCGGATATATGCATGGACTATTTATTGCAACATATTTATTAATATTAATGACCAAGCAATGGTAAACAATCATAAACTTCTAAATGGTCCCACACTACTTGAGCGTACGTCATAACTAGTTATTTCCGCTTATTGTTTACGCAAGTAACGGAAGTGGTATAATATACGCAGAAAGAATAATTTGATAGTATATTTAAACAGTGATTGCTATGTACAAAGTACCAAATCGAAGTTTATAGTGTGTGATATGGAAGTGTCTGGGAGAAGAAATGTGAGGTCCGAATCTGTGTCAAAAGCATCCGACAAAGAAATTGATAATAACTGTGATCCGTGTAAACACGATGGCCGCAATCTTGCCGCGAATGGATATTGTGTGGATTGTAAGGAGTATCTGTGTACCGGATGTTACAGTGTCCACCTACGACCATCTGTTTGGAGACACCATCAGCTTCTGGACGCACAAACAATGCCGAAAACTAAACCAGCGACGAATATCAAGGTAACAGATGTATGTACAGAGGTGTGCCAAAAGCATTCAGACAAAATAATTGAATACTTCTGCAATCCACACGAAATCTTAGGTTGTTCGGCATGCATTACAACAGAGCATCGTTCGTGTATTAAAGTCGATTATATTCCGGATGTTGCTGCAACATTTGGCAAAAGTAAAGAGTTTAATAACCTCCATGAAAACCTTGAAAGTCTTTTAAGTTTAAACGAGAAGAATAGGTCAAACATAAGGAATAAAACAAAGGTTGTCGATATTCAAGCCGATAAAGCAAAGGTCCAAGTTACTACTTTAAGGTCTGAAGTTAATGCGTTATTTGATCGACTTGAGGAGAAAATTGACAGATCAATTGATGACGTAAGAAATAGAGACAAGAAAAAGATTGTCAAGTTATCAAATAAATCAGACGCAGTGTCAGCTAATCTTAAGGACCATATATCTGTAATAGAAACAAAGATTAACGAAGGAAAAATGTGCCAGCTGTTCATAGAAACAAAACGCATGAAAGAATCGGAAAGAAAACTCCATGCAGAGGTGCAAACAATTGCTGAGGATAGCAATTTACAGATTTTTCAATTTCAACCGGACCAAATGATTGTTGATATGACGGAAAAGCTTACAGACATTGGTAAACTCGAAGTCCTGGACAAAAATGCAAACCTGTCACGATTTGAAGGCGATATCGATGTAAAAGTTAGAACTGAAACAAAGAAATGTAATATAACAGGGATGTCAGTTCTATCTAAAAACCAGCTTGTCGTTGCGGACTATATGAACGGATGCGTCAAACTTCTAAGCATTGTGAATAAAGATGTAATATCCGTCTATAAAACAGAAGTAGTAGAATATTCTGATCCATTCGATGTGACAAAGGTTGAGGACGGACGGATTGCAGTTACCTATCCTTCTGCCTGGAAAATCAAGATACTGAACGTACCAGACGGCGGAAATTTGAAGTTTGTTAGAGAAATAAATGCGAAAGGGGCATGTTATGGTATTGTTCGTAGCGGGGCTAATCTGGTCGTGTCGTTCAACACTCCGCCTGTAGTCAAGATTCTTACTCTGGATGGAAAAGTTGTCAAGAAAATAACAGGAGACTATAAATTTCCGGACTATGTAGCATTCAACCCGTATCGCAACACGATTTATATTTCGGATTTCTCTTTAGATACAGTGACATGCGTCACAATCGAGGGAAAAGTTGTAAGTGATGGCAAACATTTAGGAGGACCTTGTGGCGTCGCAGTTGACGCAAGTGGTCAGGTGTTAGTTTGTTGTAGATCTACAAACAGTGTTTTGCAGTTGCTAAAAGGCAGCAAAAGGCCACATGAGCTTTTGCACAAAAGCGATGGAATTAGATATCCCCAATGCATCGCTGTCAGTGAACAAAACACACTTTTTGTTGGACTGGCTGATGACAAAGTCAAAATGTTTCAATTATACTAGAAATTGCCATGAGATCAATCAGGGAAAATGCAACATTTAAAATTTGTTATTAGAAAGAGTCACGCGAAAACATGAAAAATGGGAAATAAAATAATAAAACAAACGGTAAAGCCAGTTTAACTAGTTTCAGTGTAAGAAAATGGCAAATGGTGTCATCCATCGTTCTTACAAAGCTTCTTTAAGCTATATAACATTTATTATTTTCCATTAACCTATATCATTCATTAAAACTTTGTCAAGTTTATCACGTAAGAAATTGTTTTGCATCTAAACTAGTTTGTAAGACAAATGTTTATTATCGCACATCAATTACTGTTTTGGTTTGCTTATATTAGGAGCTGCATAATTATATATTTAAAGTTTTAACTTTCAACCATTATTTCTCATTCTCATTTTCAAAAATGTATACAGCTATATCAAGGCTTTATCTATATGTTACTTTACTAGCTATAGAAACTTAAACAATACATTTCATCAAATACAAATTTCAATATGATTAAAAGTATGAGAGCCATTCTGAAAATAATGACAATCGCGCTGGAGTATGGAACACAATCTGTGTTTAAAGAGAATATAAAATTTCAATGTATATGCCTTTGAGCTATTATAATTTACAAAAAAAAAAACATTTACCAAAGTAACAAATGTGTTGTTATCACTCTCATCTAAAATCCAAGCTTCCTGTACCATTTTATGTATAGTATGTCACAGTGTCCTATGTCAGCTGTGCTGAAAATATGAAATAAAACTGCATTTTCTTCTTTAACTGACCACCATGAAGTCAATGTTGATGCAACATGAACAAAACCCCTCCTGTATTGTCTGCATATAGTCCCCTTAACAGAAACACAACGTACATATACAATATTTAGCATGAATTTAGCAACAGGGTGCTGTTTTTATACCCCACCCATCATTAAAAACAGTGCCTTTTTCATTGTCAGCACATTTTCTGATCCTACAGGGGATTATTGAAAGTGAACAATAGCTGATATTTAGACAGAGCTGGCAAATTATTTACACTGTCATTACAGTATTTTAGGACTTACAGGTCTTAAAAATAAAGCTCTACTGCAGTTGTTTTCATTAGTTTCTGGCCATAAATGCAACTGTGAATAAGGGGAAGCCTAATCTTGCAAAAAAAAATTAAATAAACCCTTGAGAAGAGTGCTTTACACTCAAATTAATGGCTGCCAAGCATCCCTGGAGTGCAAATTTTCGGTTACTTTCACACAATTTTAGACCATGGAAAGCCTTAATTTTGGCACTTCTTAAACAAGAGGGCCAAGATGGCCCTAAGTCGCTCATCTGAGAAACACACCATAACAGTGTAAACATGTTTGACATAGTGATTTCATGGAAACAAATATTCTGACCAATTTTCATTAAGATTGGGCCAAAAATGTGTACACAAGCATTTTCTTCAATTTGACCTAGTGACCTAGATTTTGAGCCAAGATGACCTACATTCGAATTTGACCTAGATTTGATCAAGGCAATCACTGTGACTAAATTTCATCAACTGATTGAAAAATACAGCCTCTATCGCATAAAAAACGTTTTTCTTTGATATATCCTAGCGACCTAGTTTTTGACCCCAGATGACCCATATTCAAACTTGACCTTAATTTCATCAAGGTTAGCAATCTGACCAAATTTCATGAAGATCAATTGAAAAATACAGTCTCTATTGCATACACAAGTTTTTTCTTTGATTTGACCTAGTGACCTAGTTTTTGACTACAGATGACCCATATTCTAACTTGACCTAGATTTCGTCAAGGCAATCATTCTGACTAAATTTTATGTATATCCAGTGTAAAATGCAGCCCCTATTGCGTACACAAGGTTTTTCTTTAATTAGACCAGGTGACCTAGTTTTTTACCCTAGATGACCCATATTCAAACTCCACCTAGATTTCATATAGACAAACATTCTGATTACATTTCATGAAGATCCGGCGTAAAAAATGCAGCCCCTATTGCATACACAAGGTTTTTACTTGATTTGACCTAGTTTTTGATCCTGGATAACCCATATTCAAACTTGACCTAGATTTTATCAAGGCAATCATTCTGACCAAAATTCATAAAGATCAATTGAAAAATACAGCCTCTATCGCATACACAATGTTTTTCTTTGATTTGACCGGGTGACCCATTTTGAACCTGGCCTAGATTTCATCAAGGTAATTATGCTGACAAAATTTTATGAAGATCAATTGAAAAATACAGCCTCTATCCCATACACAAGGTTTTTCCTTGATTTGACCTAGTAACCTAGTTTTTTTTGACCCCAGATAACCCATTTTTGAATTAGGCCTAGATTTCATCAAGGTTATCATTCTGACCAAATTTCATGAAGATCAACTGAAAAATACAGCCTCTATCGCATACACAAGCTAAATGTTGACGGACGACAGATAGACGACGGACGCCGGACATCGAGCCATCAGAAAAACTCACCTGAGCATTGCTCAGGTGAGCTAACAAGAGGGTCGTGAAGGCCCTGTATCGCTCACCTGACCTACTGACCTAAAGATCACAAAGATTAACATTCTCTGACCAAATTTCATTAAGATATGGTCATAAATGTGGCCTCTGGTGCGTTAACTATTTTTTCCTTTAATTTGACCTAGTGACTGACCTAGTTTTTGACTCCACATGACCCAGATTCAAACTTGACCTAAAGATCATCAAGATTAACATTCTGACCAAGTTTCATGAAGATATATGCCTTCTAGATTGTTAACAAGCTTTAATTTTGATTTGAACTGGTGACCTAGTTTTTGACCCGACCTGACCCAGATTGGATCTTAAGATCAATAAGATTAATATTCTGACCAAGTTTCATAAAGATATGATCATGAATGTGGTCTCTAGCTTTACATTTGATTTGACCAAGTGACCTAGTTTTTGACCCCACATGATCCAGATTTGAACCTGACCTAGAGGTCATCAAGGCAAACATTCTGATCAATTCCCATGAGTTTCAAACCTAAAATTAGGTCTCTAGAGTGTTAATAAGCTTTACCTTTGATTTGACCTGGTGACCTAGTTTTTGATCCCACATGACTCAGATTGAAACACGACCTAAAGATCATCAAAGTTAACATTCTGACCAAGCTTCATGAAGATACAGTCATAAATGTGGCCTCTAGAGTGCTAACTAGCTTTTCCTTTGATTTGACCTGGTGACCTAGTTTCTGATCCCACCTGACCCAGATTTGAACTTGACCTAAAGATCATCAAGGTTAACATTCTGACCACGTTTCATGAAGATATAGTCATAAATGTGGCTTATAGAATGTTAACTAGCTTTTCCTTTGATTTGACCTAGTGACCTAGTTTTTGACCCCAGATGACCCAATATCGAACTCGTCCAAGATTTTATTGAGGGCAACATTCTGACCAAGTTTCAGTAATATTGGGCCAATATTGTGACCTCTTGAGTGTTAACAGTCAAATTGTTGAACAATCTTGTTAAGAGATCAACTAGGCAATGATACATACCAAATATCAAAGGCCTAAGTCTTGAACTTTCAGACAAGAAAATTTTTTTCCTATATAAGTCTATTTAAAACTTGGGACCCCCTGGATGGGGCCTCTTTTCAACTTGGCAGCATAATTTGAATAGTCTTGGTAAAGAACCACTAGATGATGCTACATTACAAAAATATCAAAGCCCTAGGAGCTGTGGTTTTAGACAAGAAGATTTTCTGAGTTTTTCCTATACAGGTCTATGTAAATCATTTGACCGCCAGGGCGGGCAATATTTGACCCTAGGGGGATAATTTGAATAGTCTTTGTAGAGGACCATTAGATGATGTCACATATAAAATATAAAAACCCTAGACCCTGTGTTTCAGACAAGAAGATTTTCAAATTTTTTCCCTATAGAAGTTTATATAGACCATGTGACCACTGGAGTGGGGCCATATTTTGACCCTATGGGAATATTTGAACAATCTTGGTAAAGGACCACTAGATGATGTTTACATACCAAATATCAAAGCCCTAGGCCCGTGATGTTTTTCACAAGAAGATTCTAAAGTTTTTCCCTATATAAATCAATGTAAGCCATGTGACCCCTAGGGCAGGGCCATATTTGACCCTAGGGGGATAATTTGAACATAAGGACCATGATGGTCCTGAATCGCTCACCTGTCCCCACATGACCCAGTTTTGAACTGAGTATGACGTCGTTTTTTCTATTATTTGACATAGTGACCTATTTTTTGAGCTCATGTGACCCAGTCTTGAACTTGACCTAGATATCGTCAAGATAAAAATTCTAACCAATTTTCATGAAGATCCATTGAAAAATATGGCCTCTAGAGAGGTCACAAGGTTTTACTATTATTTGACCTAATGACATAGTTTTCGAAGGTACGTGACCCAGGTTTGAACTTGACCTAGATATCATCAAGGTGAACATTCTCACCAATTTTGATGAAGATCTCATGAAAAATATGGCCTCCAGAGAGGTCACAAGGTTTTCCTATTTTTATACGTACTGACTTAGTTTTTGAACGCAGTTGACCCAGTTTCGAACCTGACCTAGATATCATCAAGATGTACATTCAGACCAATTTTCATGAAGATCCATTGAAAAATATGGCCTCTAGAGAGGTCAAAATGTTTTTCTATTTTTTGACCTACTGACCTAGTTTTTGACCGCAGTTAACCCAGTTTCAAACTTGATCTAGATATCATCAAGATGAATATTCAAACCACTTTTCATACAAATCCCATGAAAAATATGGCATCTAGAGAGGTCACAATGTTTTTTACAATTTGACCTACTGACCTAGTTTTTGAAGGCACGTGACCCAGTTTCGCACTTAACCTAGATATCATCAAAGTGAACATTCTGACTAATTTTTCATGAAGATCCATTGAAAAGTATGGCCTCTAGAGGGGTCACAAGGTTTTTCTATTTTTAGACCTACTGACCTAGTTTTTGACCGCAATTCAGATGTGTTGACAGACAGCAGACGCTGGACAATCACTGACCACAAAAGCTCACCCTTGAGCAGTTCGTGCTCAGGTGAGCTAATAAAAAAGACAAAAAATGGCATACCGCAGACTGTCGCTGCTTCAAGGAAAGGAGAAAAATATTGCATATATAATGTACTGCAGGATTAAATTTTAAACTATGCCTGTCTAAAAGAATGTATTTCTATGTCATATCATTACTATTCTTTTCCAATATTCACTCTGGCACTGTCAGTAACATAGTTTTCCCACAGTCTTGTCATAAAGTCTTCATGGAACCGTAACTGGTCAAGTCTCTCTGGAGAACTAAATAAAAGATGGGTGAAAAAACTATACATTCATCTAACATTCATTATGTCCTGCTCACAAAAAACATTATGCCTCTAAGCAGATACCAACTAGAGTTGTCACAGGAGTGACGAATTATACCCCCACAATTTGGCCTTGTCGCAGAAGTAAGCCAATGTTGAAGCCAAACTTGCTTACCCTTTGAACTACTTACCTCAAAATCAATAGGGGTCATCTGCTGGTCATGATCAACCTCTCTATGAAATTTCTTGATCCTCGGCCCAAGCATTCAAAAGTTATTGTCTGTAAAAGGTTTAAAATTTCAAGGTCACTCTGACCTTTGACCTTTTGAACTTGGAATCGATAAGGATCATCTGCTGGTCATAGGCAATCTCCCTATTAAGTTTCGTGATCCTAGGCCCAAGCGTTCTGAAGTTATTGTCCGAAAACTGTTTAGATGTTCCTTGTGACCTTGTCCTTCGACCTACTGACCTCAAAATCATTAGGGATCATCTGCTGGTTATGACAACCAACCTATCAATTTTCATGATCTTAGGCCCAAGCGTTCTCAAGTTATCATGCAGAAACCGTTTAACTGTTTCGTGTCATTGTGACATTGACCTTTGACCTACTAAGCTCAAAGTTGTATTTGACCTGTATTTTATCATATTACACCTGTGTACAAAAATTTATGATCCTAGGCCAAAGTGTTCTCAAGTTATCATCCAGAAACTATTTAACTGTTTCAGGTCACTGTGACCTTGACCTTTGACCTACTGACCTCAAAGTCGAACTTGACCTGTATATCATGATGCTACACCTGTGTACCAAAGTTTATGATCCTAAGCCCTAACTTTCTCAAGTTATCATCAAGAAACCATTTAACTGTTCAGGGTCACTATGATCTTGACCTTTGACCTCAAAGTCAAACTTGATCTGTATTTTTTGATGTCACATCTGTGTACCAAAAATTACTTAAATTGTTCAAGCCTGTCATAAGTTATTGTCTGGAAACCATGAAAACCAACAGACCGACCGACCAACCGCCAAGCTCACTCCTATGTACCCCCCACCCCAAACTTCGTTTTGTGGGGGTATAAATACTGCAAGTATCACCAGAGTCACATGTAATTATCTGTTTGAAATATAAACAATGCCAGAATTGAGCACCAATTGTGCTGATAATGTCTGAAAATATCTAGTCACTGGACTAACTTCTTGTAATTTTATTACTGAAATTTTATTACTGAACAACCTAAGACCTAAGAGGCTTTGATTCTCCTAAAACTCGATAGCCAGAATTTTGAGATAAGCAACTTCAAGACATCGAGTTTCAACTGTGTAAGCGGTCTTCAAAATATTTGTTTTTTTATCAAAATGCAAAAAAACTATTCTAGAATTGATATGTGCATTTTCAGAATTCCAACCTTGCCGGCCATTGCTGGAATTCTTAAAATCCAAATAACAATTCTAGAATGGTCCATATTCTGATACTTCTCATAACATGTACATATCTTTTGTTAACCCTTACCCTGCTAAATTTCAATAATGAACTTGTCCATCTTCCAATTTGGACAGTACCATTGACTGTTATAAGGGGTGCTTACCAAAACGATACTGATTGAATAGCAAACAGTGCAGATCTTGGTCAGACTGCACAGATCTGCAGGCTGATCATAATCTACACTGGTTGTAAAAGCAGAATTAATCCTGTCCAGCATAAGGGCTAAGGTCATCCGATGGAAAACAAATTGATGTACCTGTAAGATGTTCAACAGTAAACTAAATTATAGTACAAGCAAAATGGATATAATTTTTTTCATTTTATTTACATATTGCAACATGCTGAGAAGGAATCCAGCCAGGGTATGCTGCCAAAATACACTAGAAGATTTACTGTTCACATGCTTTTATTACTTCTGTCACACAGAGCTACAAGACAAGCGGTCTAGTAACCAGGCAGTTTTGACAGGAGCTCAAGTTATACCTACAACAGTTTGATCCCTTTGAATTTTAAATATCCTATTTCATTGTAGTCAAAATCTGGTAAAGTCATAACTATTTGTTTCAAATGCAATGCTAACAACCAAAATTCAAAGCCTGCAAGAAGCCTGTTGTTAGTCAGAGTAGAAAAAGCGCATGTCTCTCCCAATGCATAGTCGTATATGCAAGAAATCAATAGGGAACAAGAGCGAAAGTCAAAGGGACACTGATGGCTGGCTGCAATAGTGATCACCTACTTCCAATCATCCCACAAAGTTCCAACATTCTTGGCAGAGTGGTTCCAAAGTTATGAATTGGATATGGTTTTCCATGTTTGGGCACCTGTGACCTTGACCTTTCGTCAAGTGACCCCAAAATCATTAGGGGTCATCTATGCTGCATGTCCAATCATCCTATTAAGTTTCAACATTCTGGGTCAAGTGGTTCTCAAGTTATTGATTGGAAAGGGTTTTCTATGTTCAGCCAACTGTGACACTGACCTTTGATGGCATGACCCGCAAAAACAATAGGGTCACCTATTCTGTAATTTCTAGCTCCCTATGAAGTTTAAATGTTCTAAGTCAAATGGTTCTCAAGTAATAAACCGGAAAAGGATTTCCATTTTCTATCTGCTGCGACTTTGACCTTTAATAGAGTGATCCCAAAATCAATAGAGGTTATCTACTCTGCATGTCCACCAATCCTATGAAGTTTCAACATTTTGGGCCAAGTGGTTCTCAAATTACAAACTGGAAATGGTTTTCCATGCTAAGGCTCCAATGACCTTGACCTTTAACAGAGTGACCCCAAAATCAAAAGGGGTCATCTCCTCTGCATGACCAATCATCCTATAAAATTTCAACATTCTGGGTCAAGTGGTTCTCAAGTTACTGACCAGAAACGGTTTTCCATATTCAGCCCCCTGTGACCTTGACCCTTAACAGAGTGATCCTAAAATTATTAGGGGTCATCTCCTCTGCATGACCAATCATTCTACTAAGTTTAAACGTTCTCGGTCAAGTGGTTCCCAAGTTACTGACGGGAAATGGTTTTCCTTGTTCAGGTCCCTGTGACCTTGACTTTTAATGCAGTGACCCCAAAATCAATAAGGGTCATCTCCTCTGCATGACCAATCATCATAATTATGAAGTTTCAACAATCTGGGTCAAGTGGTTCTCAAGTTATTGATCGGAAATTTTCCATGTTCAGGCCCCTGTGACCTTGACCTTTGATGGAGTGACCCAAAAAGCAATAGGAGTCGTTTACTTCATGAGTCCTGCCACCCAATGAAGTTTGAAGATTCTAGGTCAAATGGTTCTTCAGTTATTAATCCGAAATGAATTGTGACGTACAGAAGGACGGCAAAAACAACATGTTTCTCCCAGTTTTTCTAGTTTTACATCTGCATTTGATAAATCTGACTATTTTAACAATCTGAATCCAAAGTGAAGTTTTAAAACTCTGTGTAGCTTCTGAATTGATTTATTTCCAATCTATCCTGTTTGTGCAAAGGGAGGTAATAATACTTTTTCAAACATGCATTTCTAATGAATTCCATCTAGATATACAACCATTCATGCAAATCTTTTACAAGGTGTTAATTTTATATATTTCCTTAGGCAATGTATGTTTGTCAAATGACTTTAATAAGGCAAAATATTTCTATCTTGTTTGGAAAACTAAGAAAATCAAGTTTCAGAAATACTGGCCTCTGGTGAAAATCTAAAAGGTACTAATCTATTTCTTGGCAAAATCTGATTAACTGCTCAGAAAACATTACCTTAAATTGCATAGGAAATAAGTTCAATCATTTTATGTACAAGAAGGTCATGTGACAAAAAATACTATCATTCAAAAAGTTCTCTTTTTATATCTAAAAGATGTGAAACAGTCATTTCCACAGTCAATTCCGCAAACCTGTCACCAATATAATGTAATGCTTTTTTGGATTAAATTTTTTGTAGTAAAAACTTGTTTTCATTGCACTTATTCCCAGACTATGAAAATTATGTTTTTTAATAAAATACAAAAACAGGAAAAAATGCCTTTGACTGAAACTATGTACATGCAGTCTAAAGTCACAATCATTTTTAAACTTAAATCTAGATCTATCAGTGTTATCTCCAAACTTGAATCTTGGGCAGTATGTCACCACACATTGATCTGTAATCTTGTCCACATGTCTGCTCCTCTGGGTCCTATATTTAGAACAGGTACTGAGTTTCCTTCTTGATCACTAACAGCTGCTGAAAATCTGTAACTGAAGTTTACCTGAAAAATGGTTTTGATTACATGAAATACTACAAAAACATAGAATTCTTTAAGGTGGAGTGCGACCTTTAAATTTTTTTTAGATAGATCTATGAAAAATTAACGGAAGAAAATTGAGGATATTTCTGATTTATTCCAGTTTTCCGTTTGGCTCTTATTTAAGCCACATTTGTTTGGTGCGCTGTCAAACTTGGTTTCTGTACGGTTTTCAGCATATTCCTGTTTTAGCTGGAAGCGGACGCGAATGGAATTTATATATTTTTAAAAGATTTAAAATTTCCTTTCCTGTGATATAAATTTCGTGAATGATTTATGACGTACCTTAAATTTATGACGCCTTAAAGCGTCGGATTTACACAAAACGTAACGTAGAGTTTAGCTCGAAAATTGTCCGTTTTTCGAAAATAACATTTTTTCGGGTCGAGGAATTTTGTTTAAATTTCAATCATAAATGCGCAAGTATATTTACTTGCGTTTGATTAACAAAAAGTTGTATGTCACCGAATTCGTTTTTTCAGTACCATCGATTTTGTTTCCCCACCCCCGAGCTGAAATGCGACGTTATTTGGTGGTAATACGCTAAAGTTTCGGACGATTTCGGAAAGTTTGGAACCAGTTTTCGAAACTTTATCGTAAAAATATACGTCCAATGAAGGCATATACTGAAATATATATATATTAAAAAAAAACATCACATATACAGTAAATCAAATTATATATGAAAAATGAAGTAAACGCAAAGTTATTTGGTGGTATTTTAAAGTTACGCCGATAGTTTCGGACGATTTCGGAAAATTTGTACTATGGAGTTTATTGTCGACATAATTTCATTAAGTTATACGTTTAATGTCAGCATATATATACTGAAATATAAGAAAATAACAATTCGAATTATAATAGAAAAACGAAATCCCGGCTAGTTATGAGCTGTGAACTTTCGGGTTTTTTAAAATTTATTATAACTACCCTTACAGAAGAAAAAGGCCTGCTGCGTACTCTTGCTGTGTACATACAGCGTATATGATGCGTACATGATGTGTACTGAAATCAAGGGCTTTAAATAGTACGCAGGATATACACCGCACATACACCGATAGTACGTTTGTAGTACACTTTTGACATGCAAATGAGCTCTGCCGCGTACTACTTGCTGCGTACATGCTGTGGACTACATAGTACACAGGATGTACGCTGGAGGAATTTAGTATGCGGGAAATAGTACGCAGCATGTACGCGGCACATACACTTTTCACATTCAAATGAGCCTGCGGTGTACTACCCCTGCGGCGTACATGCTGTGTACTCCTGGCCTGAGTCCTGCAGCGTACATGCTGTGTACTCCTGCTGCATACGTGCTGTGTACTCTTGTGGCGAAACTGCTGTGATAATGTAAATTCCTTACCCCACCAATTTTCGTATGCAAATGCTGATCATTTGGACAGAAAAAAACAGAAAAAAGAGAAGTGACATGCATCAGTAAGTATTTACCCTTACCAAAATAATGTAGATTGATGTTATCAAATAAATTTGTATGCTTTTCTTCATCCACTTTTCAATGAAATAAATCAATTTTTGTAGCATGTAATTTGGTAAACATTTGAAGAAAATGGCGTAACTGCATCAAGGGGAAACAAATTTAATGCAACTAAATATAAGTGTTATGATTTATTATAGACGATGTGTGCGTAGTATGTATTTATTTTGATTAAAATCCATCTGAGAACAATCTAGGACTGGAATTATATAAGCATTTATACACTTTTACGTCCGTAAAAAGTAGCGCACCAAAAAATTTTGGATTGATTTTTTCCAATGGGGCAAGCGCAATTAGCCAAAAATGTTCTGAAAATATACGAGCGGCAAATCCAATGAACAACTTTTTAATCTGGTGAGGCCTTAATGAGTTAACATAATGAGCATTAAAGCCTTTATAAAACATGATAGAATGGTGTTTTGCTTAAGAGTATTCAAATAACAGTGAGAGCTATTAATTCTTCTCATTCGGGCGCTGTTGAGGCATTATCTTGGTAATTATTTCATGTATTACAAAATGTAATGCAACGAAGTTCAAATAACTTTTTTCAATTATCTAGGTTAGAAAGCTCCAGGATTAATTCAAAATGAAAAAGAATATATTTTTATACTGCATGCAAGGTGCAGCTCAGAAATCACTAAGATGTAAGCTTCACAAATGAACATTGCAAATAGTTTGGCAAATTTTCATTGTTCAGAATACCGGTAATCTGAACTATTCTATGCTATTAAGATAAAAGTTACTCGGAAATCAAGTTCTTGCTTCCAAAAAAAAAAAAAAATGTACAAATCCTTCCTGCATGAAGTGTACTTCAGACTTTTACCTAAAAAAATTCAAAGTATAAACACCAAAAGAAAATGAACAAGTCCCTCCCGCGTATATGAAGTTTACTTCAGACTTTAACTTATAAAAAAAAAAACTAAGTATAAATGCCAAAAGAAATTGTACAAGTCTTTCCCGCATATATATGGTGTACTGCACAAATTTCAAAGTATCTGCGGTGTACATGCAGTGTACTATTTTCTTGTACAAGTCCCTCCTGCGTACATGCAGTGTACTCCTTAAATTTTCAGAGTCTGTGCTGCGTACTTGAAGTGTACTAGTGACCTCCTGCGTACATGCTGTGTACTCGTCGAAATAGTATGCGGCATGTACGCGGCATGCGGTGTATGTAAAATATACTCCTCTGGCGTACTACTGTGTTCGCGGCATATACACAGCAAATACGCAGCATGTACGCCACAGAGGCTTGCTTCGGTAAGGGTAACTTAGTTAGCATTCGAGTTTAATGTGTGATTATGATTAAATTACTCCTGTCAGAAAGCGCATTATATGAAGAAAAAATGATTTTCAACTTTATAAGAATTCGATTTAATCGTGGGATTTACGGTGTTCCGTTAGGGCCAGCGGCTACTCCCTGTAAATGGGAAGCCCGAAGGTACGATAGTATGATGGCTAAGCGCGACAGTACGATGGCGAAAACAACGACAGTATGATGGTGACAGTCTGTTGAACTACTCTTCGGAATCAACTGTTGTGCTTCACCATCGTAGTGTCGCGGTCCGCGAATTCACCATCGTAGTATCACCATCCTAGTGTTGCGGTTTACCATATCGTACTGTCGCGTTTCGTCAACGCACTGTCGCAAGTGTCTTTTTTATGATGTTAACCTGACAACAAATATTTTTAACGTTCCATGGCTTGCAATAAGAGCTGATTAAAAATATTTTCTTACAAAACAATTAATGACAATTACATGTTTTATTATTCATTTTCTAGCTGAGAGGTTAATTTTGAATATAATATTGTTTAGAAATAACATTCTGTCGGGTGGTATTCGTTTGAATTACACCCTACAGGTTGATATTTATTTCTATAACCTCATGAAAACAATAGACCGACGGAGACTATCCTTGAACAGTACAACGCAAATAAGGTATATAAACAGAAAAAAGAGGGTGAAACGCGACAGTGCGATTGCAAAGCTCGACAGTTCGATGGTGAAACTGCGATGGAGAAGCGTGACAGAGCGATGGCGACGCGTGCCAGTAGTATGGTGACACTACGATGGAGAAGCGTGACAGAGCTATGGCAACGCGTGACAGTACAATGGTAACACTACGATGGAGAAGCATGACAGAACGATGGCGAAGTATGACAGTACGATAGTGAAGCGCGACAGTGCGATGGCGAAGCACAACAGTGCATTGGTGACACTAAAATGGTTAAGCGCGACAGTGCGGTGGTGACACATCGATCGCGAAGCGCTACTGTAAGATGGTGAAGCACAACAGTACAATGGCGAAGCAGTACTGCAGCACTTCACCATCGCACTCTCACAATTCGCCATCATTTTTTGTTTGGTTGATTGTTTGATATGACGTTTTTTCCATTACATATCAGCTGAGCTGCAAATTTCTAACTGAGTGTCAATCGCGATTCTCTGCGACATTATTTGTGAACTTAAACACATCTTCTACTGTAACTCGGAATAGTTGAGTGTTACTTTTCGATCAAACCTTGCCGCTTGTTACACTTTAAAGAGTGCATATGCATTTCGACATCACAGTAAGCATGATATGTCTCCTGCAAAATCTTGAATACAACAAAGTCGGTACTGTTTAATAATTTTCTCTTTTAGTTTTCTTTCTAATATGCAAAGGAAGAAACATTATATCAAGTCAGCAATCGAGCTCGAGTTACAAGCAGAAAATCAGTGATGAAAAATATAGAGTATTTCTTTAAACTAAAAAAGAATAAGTAGACAAACTCCGTTAATAGTAAAACTTTAACTTGTGGGTAATTCTTTACCTTTCCTACATACAGCAACAATCCGACATCTAAGGTGCACAGTTATAATATTTTACATTGATATCGTCCATGGATGTACGGTCTCTTTGACCTTTAGAAATTTTTGAAACGGTAACATGCATGAGTCCATTATAACACATGTTCACATTAAATACCAATAATGAAGATAATACAAACTTTTAATGATGTTTTTTTATAGAAGTAATTCCATTAAAATTACGTAACAAAATCGAATGCTAATAAAAATTATTATAATTGAAGTAAAAACCAAAAGTTCGCAACTCAAAACCAGCCGGGGCTATTTTTTTCTACTATTATTCTAATTACTGTATATGTGTTATTTCTTATGTTTCAGAATATGCTTTCGTTGAACGTATATATTTTTACGACAGAATGTCGACAACATCTTCCATAGTACAAGTTTTCCGAAATCGGCCGAAATTTTAGCGCAATTTTAAAAATACCACCAAATAACGTCGCATTTCAGCTCGGGGGTGGGGAAACAAAATCGGTGGTACTGAAAAAACGAATTCGGTGACATACAATTTTTTGTTTATCAAACGCAAGTAAATATATTTGAGCATTTATGATTGAAATTTAAACAAAATTCCTCGACCTGAAAAAATGTTATTCTCGAAAAACGGACAATTTTCCAGCTAAACTACGTTACGCTTTGTATAAGTCTGACGCTTTAATGCGTCATAATCTTAAGGTACGTCATAAATCATTCACGAAATTTATATCGCAGGAAAGGAAATTTTAAATCTTTTAAAAATATAAAAATTTCATTCGCGTCCGCTTCCAGCTAAAACAGGGATATGCTGAAAACCGTACAGAAACAATGAAAATGACGCCAAGAAATGACGCCCAAAAAGTGCCGTTAGTGGCCAAGTTTGACAGCGCACCAAACAAATGTGGCTTAAATAAGAGCCAAACGAGAAACTGGAATAAATCAGAAATATCCTTAATTTTCTTCCGTTAATTTTTCATAGATCTATCTAAAAAAAATTTAAAGGTCGCACTCCACCTTAAGTGTTTTTCTCCTGTTTTGTGCAGACATTCCATCAAGAATATGAATTTTACAGTTGATATTTTTTAGTGCAGTAAGAGTTATACTTCATGCAAATGAAACATAAAATTTCTCATTATTTAACTGACTGTACAGTATGTAAAATTATTAAATAATGAAATGACGTTACAACAAATGTTAGTCAATGACATTTCAAAGGTTAAAATGCCAGTAAATAAGCAAAAAATATCTTCGAAATTAAATATTTTAAATTATTTTTCAAACTTTGACTGGTCAATACAAGCACAATACCTGACACTTGTGTGTGACACATTTTCTCATCATGCTTAACATTTGCATGAATCCCTTAAATTGCAATATTACTTTATACATTGCCAGACATGTAAAATTTTTGACATTTACATTCATTTTGGTATATAACTTGCTTTGTCACTTTCGTTCACTTTTCAGAATTGCCTTACTGTAAACATAACAATAACACAATGCATTTTTTTGGTTACGGGTTTATCCCCCTACCCAAGTTGAAGTGTATTTCTGACAATCATAGCATCTTTATTCTATTCTAAATCACATCCAAAGGATGTTCATGTGCTACACAAAATAGTCCCATTCATGAACAATGCAGATGAATTATCAATGAACAAGCAGTTCTTATTCAACCTGTATCTACTCACACTGACCATTTAGATCATATAAGACCTATCAATGATAAGGTATTCCAGCCCATGGTTACATCACAAGCTGGGTCAGGCAGAGTTCATCTTAGATATGAGGCACATTAAATTTGTATTTGTTTCTCATTCATGTACCATATAGCGGGTTATTTCTGTGGTCAAAATATTCTGTGTTATGGCCCCAAAAATTGTGAAACAAATTTCTGCATGTTAAATTTCTGCATTTTCACATAAAAGGAAGAGAAATATCTGCGTTTTCGATGCCAAGGAAGAGGTAATTCCTCACATGATCTGGCGTCGTGAGAATGTTAGCATATGAAATCAATAAACTAAATTATAGGTAACTGCTGTAAAGTAACTTTGCTTTTACTGAATACATTGTAGGATATAATAACATGTGAATTGAAAAAATATAAGTCTAACAACAATATATTGTACAAACTACAACTGCAAACTACGGTATATCGGCATAATTACGGTTACAAATGTATAAAGGTTACTAAAGTAAAGTTCGGAAGATCTTCACAAGGGATTAATAAGAACAACTCAAGTGAAATTCGCTCAGTTTATTTCATTCACAAAAGAAAACAAACGTTTTCTAAGGGATTAACAGTTAGGACTTTGACTGACCATCACACCTAATTATACCATTATCGGTAGTTGTTAGATGACGATGGTAATTTCCAATAATTAGACCATGCCATTGTGAACTTCGGATTACCTCAGGTAACATAGCGTGAAACAACGGTGAAAAAATGCAGATTTTTTTGCGTTTTAAATTTTTGCTGGATGAATATTCTGCTGGAAATATTTTTGGGATTCTACCAAGAGACTGCAGAAACGCAGAAATATTCCCCCATAGAAATAACCCGCTATACGGTATATTCATAAACTGGCATTTGAACAGAAAATAAATCTACCAAAAACCCGCAACCATCAGACATTTCAAGGCTTTGATTTATTTTCTGATCATAATGCTTTACATATTCAATCCAGTTTCTAAATTTATTGCTGGCCTGTCTGTTTAAGTACAAGTAATAAAGTCGCAAATATCCATGACATAATTTTCCCATGTTATTGCAGGCGCTGGAAAAACTCATTGTAAAATGACACACAAGCTGAAATTTATGAAGGAAGACATAAATTCATGGCTACTAGTGCTTAAAAAAAAAGCATTCATTTTATTTTATTTCTTCTATTAACTGAAGGTAGCACTGGAAGAAGTATATACACTGGTTGAAGGTGTGGATGGAAATATCTTGCTCTCCAGTAACTGTTTCGCAGTAACTCAGCAGAGCCCCAATACTGCCTAAACTGTTACCCTTGAGCCAGATATTTCCATCCGCACCTTCTATCAGTGAAAGATTCTTAAAATCTACAGCACAAGACTAGGTTCTAACTGCTGGTAATTTCATTTGTAAAGTTTAATATCAACATTTACCATTATTTTTAACATCAGGTCAAAAATACTCAAACAGAAAGTCAGATTACCTCACATATCAGTTCCTAGGAAAGTTTGGATTTCCGCATCAAGAGCTTAGTATTTCATCTGACAGTGAATTTCCAGTTAAAATTATATGAATCTTTAAGTATCTGCATGTCTGGATGTCTGTTTTTGTGATCACAAGTTTGACACATTACCTGAAAATCATGATTTTTTTAAATGATGGTATCATCAAATAAAGATGAAATTTGTTAATATTTCTAAATTAAAGAGATTCATATCTACCTGTTAAACTACTGACACAAAATACTTAAAGAACAATAGTGAAAAATAAAACCTTACAGGGAGCAACCTACGAACTACTTTGCTGATTTGTTTGTTTGTTTTGGGTTTAACGCCGTTTTTCAACATAAGAAGTGGCTGTAGGCCAACTAGAAATTTTGCTTTGAATAAAAAAATAGTATCAGCCAGAAAATTTACCATATCCAAAACTAAACCTACTGAGATGTCTAAAAAGATCATAAGAAATGAAATACATTTGTCACCTTCCTTACTTACGGGCACTGAAGCTTGTTCACCTTGCTACAAGCCTTAACTGTGTGCACTGCCTTGTGACCTTCTTGCTACAAGTTTTACCTGTTTGCACTGCTATAAAGCTCAGTGACATTGCTGCCAGCTTTAACTATGTGCACTGCTATAAAGCTCAGTGACATTGCTGCCTGCTTTAATTATGTGCACTGCTATCAAGCTCAGTGACATTGCTGCCAGCTTTAACTATGTGCACTGCTATAAAGCTCAGTGACATTGCTACCAGCTTTAAGCATGTGCATTGCTATAAAGCTCAGTGACATTGCTGCCATCTTTAACTATTGGCATGGCTATTAAGCTCTGTGACTTTCTGGCTGCCATCCTTAACTACATGCATGGCCGTGAAGCTCTTTGATTTTAACTGTCAGCAATGCCATGATGCACTGTAACCTTTTTGTTACAAAATTTACCTGTGCACTGCCATGAAGCTCTATGTCCTTATTGCCAGCCTTAACTGTTTGCAATGCCATAATGCCCTGTGACCTTTTTGTTACAAACTTTACCAGCCTTACCTATGTGCACTACTGTGGAGCTCTGTTACTTTCTTACTACCAGCCTTACCTGTGTACACTACTGTGGAGCTCTGTGACTTCTTATTACCAGCCTTACATGTGTGCACTGCTGTTAAGCTCTGTGACATTCTTACTACCAGCCTTACATGTGTGCACTGCTGTGAAGCTCTGTGACTTTCTTACTACCAGCCTTACATGTGTGCACTGCTGTGAAGCTCTGTAACTTTCTTACTACCAGCCTTACATGTGTGCACTGCTGTGAAGCTCTGTTACTTTCTTACTACCAGCCTTACCTGTGTACACTACTGTCGAGCTCTGTGACTTCTTACTACCAGCCTTACATGTGTGCACTGCTGTGAAGCTCTGTGACATTCTTACTACCAGCCTTACATGTGTGCACTGCTGTGAAGCTCTGTGACTTTCTTACTACCAGCCTTACATGTGTGCACTGCTGTGAAGTTCTGTGACTTTCTCACTACCAGCCTTACATGTGTGCACTGCTGTGAAGCTCTGTTACTTTCTTACTACCAACCTTACCTGTGTACACTACTGTGGAGCTCTGTGACTTCTTACTACCAGCCTTACATGTGTTAACTACTGTGGAGCTCTGTGACGTCTTACTACCAGCCTTACATGTGTGCACTTCTGTGAAGCTCTGTGACATTCTACTACCAGCCTTACATGTTGCATGCTGTGAAGCTCTGTGACTTTCTTACACCAGCCTTACATGTGTGCACTGCTGTGAAGCTCTGTGACTTTCTTACTACCAGCCTTACATGTGTGCACTGCTGTGAAGCTCTGTGACTTTCTTACTTCCAGCCTTACATGTGTGCACTGCTGTGAAGCTCTGTGACATTCTTGCTACCAGTCTTACCATATTGCACTGCTATGGAGCTCTGTGATTTTCTACTACCAGCCTTACCTGTGTCAACTACTGTCGAGCTCTGTGACTTTCTTACTACCAGCCTTACATGCGTGCACTGCTGTCAAGCTGTTATTTTCTTACTACCAGCCTTACCTGTGTACACTACTGTGAAGCTCTGTGACTTTCTTACTACCAGCCTTACATGTGTGCACTGCTGTGAAGCTCTGTGACATTCTTACTACCAGCCTTATGTTTGTGCACTGTTGTGGAGCCCTGTGACATTCTTACTACCAGCCTTACCTTTGTGCACTCCTGTGAAGCTCTGTGACCTTCTTGCTGCCAGCCTTACCTGTGTGCACTGCTGTGAAGCTCTGTGACCTCATTGCTATCAGCCTTACCTGTGTACACTGCTGTGAAGCTCTATGACTTACTTACTACCAGTCTTACCTGTGTGCACTGCTGTGGAGCTCTGTGACCTTCTTGCTTCCAGCCTTACCTTTGTACACTGCTGTGAAGCCCTGGGACCTTCTCGCTACCAGCCTTACCTGTGTACACTGCTGTGAAGCTCTGTGACCTTCTTGCTACCAGTCTTACCTGTGTGCACTGCTGTGAATCTCTGTGACCTCACTACCAGCATTACCTATGCACACTGCTGTGAAGATCTTTGACATTCTTGCTACCAGCCTTACCTGTGTACACTGCTGTGAATCTCTGTGACCTCGATACCAGCCTTACCTTTGTACACTGCTGTGAAGCTCTGTGACCTTCTTGCTGCCAGCCTTACCTGTGTGCACTGCTGTGAAGCTCTGTGACTTTCTTACTACCCGCCTTACATGTGTGCACTGCTGTGAAACTCTATGACTTTCTTACTACCAGCCTTACATGTGTGCACTGCTGTGAAGCTCTGTGACATTCTTGCTACCAGTCTTACCTATATGCACTGCTATGGAGCTCTGTGATTTTCTTACTACCAGCCTTACCTGTGTACACTACTGTGGAGCTCTGTGACTTTCTTACTACCAGCCTTACATGTGTGCACTGCTGTGAAGCTCTGTTACTTTCTTACTACCAGCCTTACCTGTGTACACTACTGTGGAGCTCTGTGACTTTCTTACTACCAGCCTTACCTATGTGCACTACTGTGGAGCTCTGTGACTTTCTTACTACCAGCCTTACCTGAGTACACTACTGTGAAGCTCTGTGACTTTCTTACTACCAGCCTTACATGTGTGCACTGTTGTGAATCTCTGAGACATTCTTACTACCAGCCTTATGTTTGTGCACTGTTGTGGAGCCCTGTGACATTCTACTACCAGCCTTATGTGTGTGCACTGCTGTGAAGCTCTGTGACATTTTTACTACCAGCCTTACATGTGTGCACTTCTGTGAAGCTCTGTGACATTCTTACTACCAGCCTTACATGTGTGCACTGCTGTGAAGCTCTGTGACTTTCTTACTACCAGCCTTACATGTGTGCACTGCTGTGAAGCTCTGTGACTTTCTTACTACCAGCCTTACATGTGTGCACTGCTGTGAAGCTCTGTGACTTTCTTACTTCCAGACTTACATGTGTGCACTGCTGTGAAGCTCTGTGACATTCTTGCTACCAGTCTTACCTATATGCACTGCTATGGAGCTCTGTGATTTTCTTACTACCAGCCTTACCTGTGTACACTACTGTGGAGCTCTGTGACTTTCTTACTACCAGCCTTACATGCGTGCACTGCTGTCAAGCTCTGTTATTTTCTTACTACCAGCCTTACCTGTGTACACTACTGTGAAGCTCTGTGACTTTCTTACTACCAGCCTTACATGTGTGCACTGCTGTGAAGCTCTGTGACATTCTTACTACCAGCATTATGTTTGTGCTCTGTTGTGGAGCCCTGTGACATTCTTACTACCAGCCTTACCTTTGTGCACTCCTGTGAAGCTCTGTGACCTTCTTGCTGCCAGCCTTACCTGTGTGCACTGCTGTGAAGCTCTGTGACCTCATTGCTATCAGCCTTACCTGTGTACACTGCTGTGAAGCTCTATGACTTACTTACTACCAGTCTTACCTGTGTGCACTGCTGTGGAGCTCTGTGACCTTCTTGCTTCCAGCCTTACCTTTGTACACTGCTGTGAAGCCCTGGGACCTTCTCGCTACCAGCCTTACCTGTGTACACTGCTGTGAAGCTCTGTGACCTTCTTGCTACCAGTCTTACCTGTGTGCACTGCTGTGAATCTCTGTGACCTCGCTACCAGCATTACCTGTGCACACTGCTGTGAAGATCTTTGACCTTCTTGCTACCAGCCTTACCTGTGTACACTGCTGTGAATCTCTGTGACCTCGATACCAGCCTTACCTTTGTACACTGCTGTGGAGCTCTGTGACCTTCTTGCTGCCAGCCTTACCTATGTGCACTGCTGTGAAGCTCTGTGACATTCTTACTACCCGCCTTACATGTGTGCACTGCTGTGAAACTCTATGACTTTCTTACTACCAGCCTTACATGTGTGCACTGCTGTGAAGCTCTGTGACATTCTTGCTACCAGTCTTACCTATATGCACCCCCATTTACTGTGTACACTACGTGGAGCTCTGTGATTTCTTACTACCAGCTTACCTGTGTACACTACTGTGAGCTCTGTTACTTTCTTACTACCAGCCTTACTGTGTGCACTACTGTGAAGCTCTGTGACTTTCTTACTACCAGCCTTACCTTGTACACTACTGTGGAGCTCTGTGACTTTCTTACTACCAGCCTTACCTAGTGCACTACTGTGAGCTCTGTGACTTTCTTACTACCAGCCTTACCTGGTACACTGACTGTGAAGCTCTGGACTTCTTACTACCAGCCTTAAATGTGTGCACTGTTGTGGATCCTGTGACATTTTTACTACCAGCCTTATGTTGTGCACTGCTGTGAGCTCTGTGACATTTTTACTACCAGCCTTATGTGTGTGCACTGCTGTGAAGCTCTGTGACTTTTTACTACCAGCCTTAGTGTGTGCACTGCTGTGAAGTCTGTGACTTCTTGCTACCAGCCTTACCTGTGTGCATGCTGGGGAATTCTATGACTTTTTGCTCCACCTTACCTAAGGCACTGCTGTGAAGCTCTATGACCTTCTTTACTTCCATCCTTACCTAAGGCACTGCTGTGAAGCTCTATGACCTTCTTGCTACAAGCCTTCCCTGTGTACACTGCTGTGAAGCTCTGTGACTTTCTTGCTACAAGCCTTCCCTGTGTACACTGCTGTGAAGCTCTGTGACCTTCTTGCTACAAGCCTTCCCTGTGTACACTACTGTTGAGCTCTGTGGCTTTCTTACTACCAGCCTTACATGTGTGCACTGCTGTGAAGCTCAGTTACTTTCTTACTACCAGCCTCACCATGTGTACACTACTGTGAGCTCTTGACTTTCTTACTACCAGCCTTACATGTGTGCACTACTGTGATCGTGACTTTTACTACCCTTCTGTGTCACTACTGGAGCCAGTACTCTCCCTACCTGTGTACACTACTGTTGAGCTCTGTGACTTTCTTACTACCAGCCTTACATGTGTGCACTGCTGTGAAGCTCTGTGACATTCTTACTACCAGCCTTATGTTTGTGCACTGTTGTGGAACCCTGTGACATTCTTACTACCAGCCTTATGTGTGTGCACTGCTGTGAAGCTCTGTGACATTTTTACTACCAGCCTTACGTGTGTGCACTGCTGTGGAAGTCTGTGACCTTCTTGCTACCAGCCTTACCTGTGTGCACTGCTGTGAAGCTCTATGACTTTTTTACTTCCAGCCTTACCTAAGACACTGCTGTGAAGCTCTGTGACCTCATTGCTATCAGCCTTACCTGTGTACACTGCTGTGAAGCTCTGTGACTTACTTACTACCAGTCTTACCTGTGTGCACTGCTGTGGAGCTCTGTGACCTTCTTGCTTCCAGCCTTACCTGTGTGCACTCCTGTGAAGCTCTGTGACCTTCTTGCTGCCAGCCTTACCTGTGTGCACTGCTGTGAAGCTCTGTGACCTCATTGCTATCAGCCTTACCTGTGTACACTGCTGTGAAGCTCTATGACTTACTTACTACCAGTCTTACCTGTGTGCACTGCTGTGGAGCTCTGTGACCTTCTTGCTTCCAGCCTTACCTTTGTACACTGCTGTGAAGCCCTGGGACCTTCTCGCTACCAGCCTTATCTGTGTACACTGCTGTGAAGCTCTGTGACCTTCTTGCTACCAGTCTTACCTGTGTGCACTGCTGTGAAGCTCTGTGACCTCGCTACCAGCATTACCTGTACACACAGCTGTGAAGATCTGTGACCTTCTTGCTACCAGCCTTACCTGTGTACACTGCTGTGAATCTCTGTGACCTCGATACCAGCCTTACCTTTGTACACTGCTGTGAAGCTCTGTGACCTTCTTGCTGCCAGCCATACCTGTGTGCACTAATGTGAAGCTCTGTGACCTAATTGCTACCAGCCTTACCTGTGTGCATTGCTCTGTGAACTTCTTACTGCCAGCTTTATAATAAAGAATATTAAAATTCTGCCTGACCAACATTGGAGAACCTTACCCATTCTCTCCCACTTTGTTCAATATGATTTGCAAGACATGAAACTAGAGCTATCATTGAAAACTGAATAGAAGAGTTCAAGCAGTAGAAACTTTGATTAGAACACTTACATCTTTCAAAGATTTCTTATATCTGACTTTTCTCATATTCGACTTCATCTGTGGTCCCTCTCCAGCCAAGTTTATAGCCTGTTCACTGACAGCATATTCTGCAGATATCAAGACCAACAAGGATCAAAGACTGTTCACACTTCCTAACCTGCTTGGCTGTGCTCTCTAGGTGTGTTCTATGCCAATAAAGAGGAACTATAAAGAGGAAACTTATCAATACATGGATATAGTGCTGGGTGCTATTACTTGTGTCCAGGTTACAGTTGTAATTCATCACAAACATCAAGGTCCAAGGTGATAAAACTTGAGTTTGGAGACCAGTCTCAGACTGAAGGCTTACCATTGGTCAGTTCTAAATTTGTGATAAAAAAACAACCAATCACATTCTGCACTTCTCAGACTGGTGTCAAATATAATTTTTATAGCCATGTACATTTCATATACTGTAAATGCAGAATTTTCGCAAGGGTATAATTTTTGCTCAATTCACAAAGTCCCTTAACTTGCTAACAATAATCCTCTCATAAACATTAACCACTAGTATAATGCAAATCAAGAAAATCTAGTCATTCCACAACACTTCCTCAAAATCTGAAATGGAAACAGCCATATTTACATGAAGAGCACCGCCTTGCGGGTGCAGACACTCATCTGATTTTTTGTCTCTGTATAACAGAAATAACCATACCTGTCTAAAGGTAATACTTTATGACGTGTAAAATCCTGAAAAATTCAGATTAAATAAACATTGCATTTCCCTTACTCCTCTTGTCCAACTGTTGAAATGTTTAAAATTAATTTAGTTCTTTTCATTTTCCAAATAATTAGCTGTAACTTCTACAAATGCTTATTGAGAAAATACATTTTAAGACTTTTAAAGCTTTTTCAACACAATAAACGGTTTTAAAGGCCCTTCTTGGGATGCCTGAACAATGCTAATTGTTATTCATGCCAAATATAAATGCATGTCAAAGTTATTGTCCGGATTTTTTAAATCCGGACAGAGGTATGCACTAACACACATACACCAAACAGACATTTGGACGACTATGTCTTTGCTTTTCTGCAAAGTGGGCTTCAAAATACAAATAACCAATGGCATTTTAGTGGTCTTTCTTAATTGAGTTACCTCCCTTCAACTGTAAAATTTGTAACTTATTGTTTGCATAACTTTAAATGCAGCTTGATTATTTAATAGTATATGATTCTAAATACAAATGTTCCATTTACTTGTTAACTGTTTTCTATTATTAGCATGAAATCAGAAAATCCACTATTGTTCCCTAATTACAGCATGTAGAATAAAGATCTTCTGAAGTCCATGGTTTGTAACAAGCCATTCTTCCTTGCTGTTACTTCAAACTACAAAAGAAAAAACATCTTTTCTAACTGTTCAGAAAATATACAGAAATACTAGATGTGCATATAAAATGTTATTGAACAATTATTTGCTCCATGCATGTCAAACTTATGGTCCAGACAAACAAATCCTGACAGACACACACACGCACGCACAGACACACATACACAAAACAGCCACTTGGACAAGTATGTCTTCGCTTCCGCAAGCAGGCTCGACAAAAATGATATAATGCATTGGTGGGGATTTAATGTGTTGAAAATGTTGGATTGCAGTATAGATAAAGAACTATAATAAAGACATTCTTTCATACTGTACATGATTTTTTTTAACCATGTGAAGTTTCAATAAAATCATTATAAGAGCCGCGCCATGAAAAAACCAACATAGTGGCTTCGCGACCAGCATGGATCCAGACCAGCTTGCGCACCTGCGCAGTCTGGTCAGGATCCATGCTGTTCTCTTTCAAAGCCTATTGCAATTAGAGAAACCGTTAGTGAACAGAATGGATCCTGACCAGACTGTGCAGATTTGCAGGCTGGTCTGGATTCATGCTGGTCGCAAAGCTACTATGATGGTTTTCTCATGGCGCGGCTCATTAACAGTTTCTTTCAGTCTCCCAAGCATTGTTTACATAAGAAATGACTTCTTGACAAAATTACGATGTTTTACATAAGAGTGCAATTTTAAATCAATATTGCATTTCTGACACATTTCGGTAGATTTATCAGCAAGAAGCATTTAGTGATTCGAAATCATATCAAACACTTGCTTCTATTACTATTGGTGTAATCAAGCAGTGGAAATCTATCCGCAAGTACACTACAGAGTTTATATAGATAGCCGAGCTCACCTCAACTATTAACTACACTATACATAAATTTCTACACAAATTTAGGGTGTAACGATTATTGAACTAAAAACCAATCATCATTCAGGTAAAACTCTAATATTACATATATAAATAATTCCTGTCCATAGTAATCTTTTGTACTTCTCCGATAAACGTCATTAGAGTCAGTACCTACTGATGAAATGTAATGAAACTTTATATGAACAGTATATTAATTTCAGACAATTAAAAGTATGCATGTAGTCACTTCTGTACAGTCCCACTGTTTCTAGTTGAACAATTATAAATTTACAATAGTTGTTGGTTCTTTAACCTTTAGCCTGCTGGCAGCAAATGGTTCTTTCACCTTTAGCAACACTTGGACACAATATCAAGAAACACAATAAACTAAAAGTATAAAAATAGTGGCCCTATGAAGCTGACCACTAGGGGTGTCACAATAAACCGGTACATCGGTATATTGCAATATGTTGCAAAAACTGTACTGCACCACGATATGCACCCAACGTACCAGTTTTCTACGGTATTACCTTGCATTTTTCTTTTTCGAATGTGTTTCTCGAATTGCCATTTTTTTTCATGGTCTGCTCGATTGAAATATAAGTTCCAAAAATTTAGTCGAATAGATAAGTCATGAAACCCTTATAAGTTATATTTCTATTCAAAACCTTGAGAGTGATATTTGTTTAAGCTTATGTTTACTTTCAACAACTTGTTTTAAAGAGTATAGAGGTGTACAAAGGTTTAACAGTAGTAAAAGAATAGCTTTATTGTGGTACATATTGCAATACGACTATAATGTATTGCAATATATCGTAGTACGCTTCAGGCGTATCGCGACACCCCTACTGACCACTCAGACCTTGACTGTTTGACCTTGAATAGATGTATGAAACATTGAAGCATAAATGGTAACATAAACTAGTGGTCACTAAAAGGGGCCAAGTGCCACCAGTTGGATAAATTTGGGAGATGATCTTACAATGATGATGAAGACTAAGCTTCATGAACACCCACTTAACAGTTCAGGAGAAAAAGTCATTTAAAACACACTTTTCTATTTTTAGATCAAGCGATCCTAAAAGGGGATAAGGACCCTATTTCAACAAACTTGGGAGAGGACCTTATAAAGATGCTACAGACCAAGTTTTAGTGAAGAACCATCAAGCCGTGAAAAGAAGTCATTAAAAAATATTTCTATTTTAAGCTCCAGCACCCACCCCCTCCCCCTCCCCTCTAGCATGCCTGTTGGAGAGGACCTTAAGGTAGTTCTGCACGTTTGATAAACCGGAAGTGATGGCGTAACCTCATTTATCCGGAAAACATATAGAATAAAGGCTGGATTCGATGTACGGAAATGAAAATCATTTCATGAATCAATGATAACTTGTTGTAGATTTATTAAAATGGCACTGTTACTATATTTCTAAAGTCAAAATATGATATCAAAATATAAGACTCGTTAAACTAGAGCTATCACTAAAGGTGATGAATGTACCCCTTGCATGCACTGACACAGTAAATTGCAATTTGACGCACACAAGATTGCATAATTACGTGGACTGTATGTATATAGACTGTATGTATACAGTATAGTAACAAAAAACAAAGTCCCATAACTATGCAGAATATTTATCTAAAAGAACGTAACATGCACCATGCACAACTAGGGTTGGTACTGATCACTTGTGTGAAGTTTCATTAAATTGTGTGCAAGGGTTCGGAAGATTAGGCGCGCACAAGATTGCATATGCAGACTGTATGTACATAGTTATGATAGTATGTTAACAAAAATCAAAGTCCCATAACTCTGCAAATTTTGTTGTTGAAAGAACCTAACATGCCCCATGCACATCTAATGTTGTTAATGATCACTTGTGTGAAGTTTCATTAAATTGTGTCAAGGGGATGAGGAGAGATGGTGCGCACAAGATTGTGTCTATGTATATAGTAAAGTAACAAAAAACAAAGTCCCGTAACTCTGCAATTTTTTTTCTGAAAGAACCTAACATGCCCCATGCACAACTACTGTTGTTACTGATCACTTGTGGGAAGTTTCATTAAATTGTGTCAAGGGGATGAGGAGAGATGGTGCGCACAAGATTGTGTCTATGTATATAGTATAGTAACAAAAAACAAAGTCCTGTAACTCTGCAAATTTTTTTTCTGAAAGAACCTAACATGCCCCATGCACAACTACTGATGATACTGATCACTTGTGTGAAGTTTCATTAAATTGTGTCAAGGGGATGAGGAGAGATGGTGCGCACAAGATTGTGTCTACGGACAGATGGACGGACAGACAAACAACCTGAAACCAGTATAACCCCCCTTACAACTTTGTTGTCGGGGGGTACAATAATTCAAATAATGTCTTAAAATTAGCGTGAAATATTCAGTTCCCTTTAATCATGGTCAAATATCTCAAAAATAAGCACAAGGACCGATACATTTTATTTCACCACATAAAAGGCCAAATGTTTATTTACAACTGTGAGAAGTTTCATCAAAATCTACATTGCAGAATAATTTCTATTCACGAAAGTTATGAGTTTCCCATAGACCCATCATGAATAACTGCGCGAGGTCCAAATTTTTAAAATCAGTCTTGCAAAAAATCAAGCACATGACCTTATCATTTTTATTTGCTGAATTTTCTAGGCATATTCTGAAGTTTTGAAAAATCAGAGTTAAATCAAATTCTACATTGAAGAAAAAAAATCAATCCAAACGTGCAGAACTACCTTAACATGATGCTGAAGATCAAATACGATGAAGATTTGTCAAGAGGTACATGAAAAGAAGTCTTTTAAGTGCATTTCTATCTTAAGCTCTGTAGGAGTTGGGGTGGGTATAGGAGACTGAGGGGGTGGGGATGGGAGCAACTAGGGGTAATGTGGATGAGAGTTTGAAGGAGTTTAATAGGATGTCCCCTAAAGAACATTTCTGAGGAAATATTTCTTAATCAAGCCTGCAGTTTTATGGAAAGAGATTTTTTAGCTTTTCCTTTTGGTTGCCATGGCAACAAAACTTCTTCAAGACTGACCTAAATTTGAAGGAATCAGAAATAGAACCATCAAAGGAACATTCCTTGAAAGTTTGGTTGAAATTGGCTTGGTGTCTCGGGAGATGTTTTTAAAGAAATTATTGACAACAGAAGGACAGACAGATGATAAAGTTTTCAATTATCCTAAAAGCTCACTTTTGGTACAGTATGCATAAGTGAGCACTGGGGTGTGATAATGTGGCCAAGAGCGTGAAGAAATTTTGTAAAGAGTCACCTACAAGAGCTGTCAACATTGGTCGCAAATGCCCCTGAAGCATGCCCAAGAATGCTACAGTTGTCTGCGCAAAAAAAACACACATCATTTCATAACCTTGACCTTGACCCAAGAGACCCGGGTCATAAGCATGACATAGTTTCTCAATATGGTTAACATTTGTGTCAAATTCTTTTCAAATCCCTTGATAAATGGCAGAGTTATTGACCAGACAAGAAACACCTTTGACTTCTAAGTGTGACCTTGACCTAGGAGCTAGGGGTCTCAGTCTTGCACATGACATGTCATCTCAATACATGGAACATTTATGTCAAGTAATTTTAAAATCCCTTCATCAATGGCAGAATTATGGAACGGACAAGAAACAGACCATGTTTAACTTAACATTTAACCTCCAAGTGTGACCTTGACCTTAGAGCTAAGGGTCTGGATCTTGCATATGACATGTTGTCTCATTATGGGGACCATTTATGCCAAGTAATTTCAAAATCCCTTTATCAATAGCAGAGTTATGAACTGGACACGAAACAGACTCTGTTAACCTTTGACTTCTAAGTGTAACCTTGACCTTGGAGCTAGGGGTCTGGGTCTTGCACACAACATGTCGTCTCATTATTGTAAACATTTATGCCAAGTCATATCAAAATCCCTTCATGAATGGCAGAGTTATACACCAGACACAAAACAGATCCTGTTTACCTTTGACCTCAGAGTGACCTTGACCTTTGAGCTAAAGGTCTGGGTCTTGTGAATGATGTGTTATTATGGTGAAGATTTATGCCAAGTTATTTCAAAATCCTTTAATGGATAACAGAGTTACAGCCCAGACAAGAATTTACACAGATGCACAGGCACACACACGAATGGACAGTGTGATTTTAATATGCCCACCTTCTGGGGGTATAAAAACATCCAGTGAAATTATTGTACAATCAAGCCAGCAGTTTCAGAAGAAAAGATTTTTTTCAGAAAATGGGAAAATTTGCCCTATCATTTTAAATAACATAGAATGATTTGAAGGAAAGTAGATATTATTTTGAAATCGAGTCTGTGGTATTTTCAGAGTTTTCCAACTAGCCATATAGAGAAAACTAGCCCGGTCCATCTGCCATGTTTTTAATGGATTGAATTTGGAAGATCACCTAAGGAACACTGCTGTGAAATTATTTTGAATTTAGATCAGCATTTTTTAATATTTATTCTCTTACATCATCAATTCAACCTGTAGAGCAACTCCCTACGTCTAATAGCAACATCCATCACAGACCTACAGCCCTATTCTTCTGGAATTCTTGGTATTTAGCTTCCTCCTTGCTTTCCTGCAGCTTCACTATAAAAAAAAAGACACATTTTTCAAAATAATTAAAACAGGTACACAAATGCCATAATGAAATTTTGTAAGAAAAATTGAAATTGAGTTATCTCCCTTCAATCATTTTCTATTTAATAATCTCTAGGTTTAGACCTCACACTGGAAAATGACTAACTAAAATATGCCTTCTATTTGAATAAATATTTTAAATGATTTTCAAAACTCAAAGCTGCTATGTACAAAGTAAAGCAACTCAATAATGTTGATTCCTTGTCTTAAATTACAGCAATTTTATCAACAAGTACATACCACATCCTTATCCCTATATTTTCCATATCCTTTTTCCATGACACTCCATGGCACATAACTATGCACACACAAATTTCTTGGTTTCTCACTGCAGCATGATCTACCATACAAAAGAAATATTTCCTTATATAACATCTTATGAGGTACATAAATACAATAAATACAAAGAATATTAGACAATAATTGCAATTTTCATGGCACTTCGCTCTGGGTCTTGTGGTTTTTGAGAAGAGGATTTTGTCTTTTGATTACCTTGGCAATCAGAATTAATGGGAATTCTTTGAACATATTTGGTAGAGGACCATTAAAGGAACATCAGGCAAAGTTTCATCAACTTCCACTGCATAGTTTCTGAGAAGATGTTTAAGTAAAAAATGTTGATAACTCAACCTCAGGAAGAGTGGTTCGGTCATGACTTTTTGTTTGGATAAGGCTGTTATGATTGTTATTATTAAATATTGTCATTTTTATTACTGTTATTATTATTATTATGTACAACGCCATTGAATATGTCACTGTATAGAAATAGGCGTTTAATCAAATTATACAGTTTCAGTTTTTCAGTTTGAATAAAAGACAGAGTTATGGACTCTGGTGTGTAACTTTACTTTAGGATCTACAATGTTTGTGTGAGATTTCAATCAAATTCATGAATAGGTTTCAGTAACAGAAAGAAATGTCAGTTTTAGGAAAAGGGGATATAACATTGTAAAAAAAAATAAAGTCAGAGTCATGGGACCTAGTATGTGAACTTGTCTTACGACTCTTATGATAAACATATCTTGATATACGTATCAGTTCCTTAGGTGGGATGGAACAGGGCTGGGATGGATGGGACATTAAGTTATTCTTATACAGTCTTTGGTGGGGGTACACCTATAAAACTGTGATTTGATTCAGAAATGATAGGGTTTTGTGAAAATATACTTAAAGAAACTTACCGCCCTTCAACTGTGAAAATTGTTTTATGCTACAACTTTTACTTTTTTTAAAGTAAGCTCTCCTCTAAATGCAGTTATCTGAGTGGAAAATAATTTGAAATATGAATGATCTGTTTACTTATCAAACATGTTCCATGATTGCTGTGAAATCCAAAAATCCACTATGTTTTCCTCATACATCATGTAGAACAAAGGCCTGCATCTCTGATTACTGAAGTTCATAGTCAGTAGACATTCTGCTTTTGTTGTTACCTCGCACTATAAAAGAAGAAACATTTTCCAAAATGTTTGAAAATCCACAGAAATGCTACATGTTTAAATAAAATATTATTAAACAATTTAATCTTACCAAAGTACCAAAAATCTGTTTTATATGCATAACCAGGAGGGTGTATGGGCCTCCCCAAAAAATGTCTTAAAATCTGGAAGGCACTCTTGTGCAACTTGTCAAATATCTGAAAACTTATAATTTAAAGGAGTTATAAATCAGATTGTAATAGAAACTTGTTAAAGAATCATAAAAATTACACTTTTAAATGTTTCTCAAATGCCGCTGATAATATGTGAAGTGACCTCTCCTTAATTAGCGAATATATTTGCATTTTAAAAAATTCACAAACTTGTGAAATCATAAATGGATACACGCCTGCCAATAAAAATTCAATGGTCTGATTTCAAAGCAGTGTTTACTGCTGCTACCATATAATGTGTTCCATTTGGTTTTCAAAAATCCCCACATTTCCATGTTGCATTGTCAACACATAATTTAGTATTTTATAATTTAAATTGGACTTACTGGTAAGTTGCAGTCTTAGTCTGATGTACAGCAAAGGTTGGCCAATGACTTGAGAATGTATCCATCACTCTTCCCTTATTGGGGCTGAAATTCAGCCCCATTCCCCTCTTCAAAAAATTCTCTGGTTTTATTATGATGCAAGTTTTCCACAATTCTAACTGTTTTTATGAACTGATTTCCCTCTCCTAACAGGCCCTTCTACCATTCCTTCATTACTGAAAAAAAACAAAAACAAAACAATGCAAGCTTGAATCTCTGGAGACATCTTACAAATGTATCTGGCCCTCTGTGGCTGAATGATTAATGCTTTTGAATTTTGACTCACTTGCCAGTAGCATCAGTGAGATAAAAATGTGAGGAAGCTGTTGGGCCATTTTATGGAAGCTTACGTATACAAAAATGTAAATCTATATAATAACAGAAGATCAGGACAACAGCACTTAATAAACTGAACCCACAAAAAGATCTCAAGCAAAAAGCAATGCAACAGTACAATCAGCAGATCTAAGTAATGCCAGATTTTTGAGTTGTATCAGGAATCTTGGATGTAGGGGTTGGACTAATCAATTATACTCCCACCTGCAATCCGTAGATCTGCACTCTCCCTGTTGAGCTCAGTATTAAGTAGGCAGACTTACATTACATTTACAGGTGCTAGTAACTAAATCCTTTTTACCGTTCTATAGTCCTATAATTATGTATATACGTATATAGGACTATAGAACATTAAAAAGGATTTAGTTACTAGCACCTGTGCATTATCCTCTAGAGGCCGCTAGCTGGCACAACTACACATAGCACTCTCATAATGGCTCTCATAATGGGGAACCCAGACCATTAGGTATTACAGTGTAATGTTTGAAGTATTTTTAAATGTGTTCATAACTGGAGCTGTGACGTTTTGTGCAGGTAGATTATTCCAACATGATATGACCCCAGGAGTGTGGAAATCCCAACATTTTTCACTGGTCCATGGACAAGTGACACTTAAAAATCCACTTGTCTGCAGTCATAATTCACTCTTATAAACTTACCTTATAAACTTGCTTCGTATCATCACGTAAACACCAATATGAAAGAGTTAGTATTTTCAGTCTTTCTTTATATGGACTAACATAATACTGAGTAGCCCTTTTCTGAACCCGTTCTATTGCTTCAATGTCCTTTTTAAATCTTGGAGACCATATGATATTTCCATACTTCAGGTGAGGACGACCTAAACATTTATGTAACTTTCTGAACTGTTTAGTTGTTAAGTGCAAAAGTGTTCTTCTTATTAGATCTAGTCTGACTTTACTATGCAGTTTAATATATGGCTATTATGAAACAAGGTGTGCAATTATTACTAGAAGGCACAACAAGCCGTTTATTGACCTTTTTGTTATATACCTTCACTTCATATATTTATCTTGGTATTTTCATTTCATATATTTTCCAAAAGCTTAAAAGCAATACTTGTATTTCTTTTTTCAATAACAATGCAATTAATATTTGACAATCGATCTGAAAATGATTCAGCACCCTTTTGCCCATCATAATGAATGTTGCTACATGACATCTGCGTCAGAACGCACTGACGTTCCAGTTACCTGGGGCCATTATGATTATGGTGCGTGAGGTGCACTGGTCCATTATGGATTCGTCAACAGAGGACGTAACCATTTGAAACAGCTTCATAATATGCTGTTTTGAAAAATGTATCTATATGTTCTTAAAAACCCCAGACCTTATTACACAGACATCTGGGGTGAGGAACACTTGCCGTACCCTATCCCCAAATACTACACACTTGTATGAGTTCCACACCATAGTCTAAATAATGAGACCTCGGGTTGACAGATTTTACATTCTGATATTTCAAGTTTTTTACTGGACGGGGATATCGCCCAGTAAAAACATGTAACGATATTCAACTCTTGAGTATAATTATTTGGACTATTTTATAGTCGGTTCAAAACCACCAGCGGAGCACTTATGTTAAGTGTTTGACTCTTAAAGGGGCATGGTGCTTCCCTTGAAAAGGGGCATTTTTAACGCGCGGTTTGGCATTGAAAGGGCATTCGTCCAAGAACGCTTGTCGGCGTCATTTTACATACTATTTTCTCATTGAATTTGAGAATCTTTCATATCTCAGATATGGGATAGATATTTTGTAGTATTCTTTATAATGCCTACCATGGCATGTTGTGAAAGTGCTTTCCTTTCTTTTGTTTAAAGATGAAACTGATGATTCATACTTTCAAACATTCTTATTCTGTTACGCTCGTGAAGTGTTAGCTTGCATTTTCAGAGACAGATTTCAGGTGATAATTAATAAGCAACAAGTTTTATTGAACAACTATCAGTGCACAACTTTATTTTGTCAATCATATCATTTCACCACTGATTTACGTTAAGAGAATAGGCAGTTCGTCAAATCTACATGTAATCAATGACTTTGTACCTATATTGCTGATTAAACCCATTGTTCTTCCTTGCCAGTAAGATTTAGACGACAGGTCGAGTCGGAAAGTTATATTTTGCTAGTGTTTTGGGCATGCGAAAACGAAAGTAGAATGCGACGTAAAAAGTATATGCTGTGAAATTTGCTAGATTAGATCGTCTGCCACTATTTTTATCACTCCCCCGTTGCTCGGATGTTTTTGCGATACATACAGTGACTGACTATGAATCTGTTTTTTTTTCGTCTAATCACACATTATTCAGTAATATAAACATAAATGTGAATACCAATGGTTCATTGCGAGTAATAACTCAAAATTTCGGCTTGCTTGACGCATGCGGCTGTGCACTTTCATCTTAAATTTCGGCCTTATAAAATCATTTTGACAAATTATTTACGAAAACAAAACTAGGGCCTTGCATTTTTAGTTTATTCATTTAAATCTCGATCAGTTTTTATAACTAAATCGCTAAGTTATCGGTTATTTTCATACCGATGCATGTTTTCAAATTTTCAAGATGGCGACGACTTCTGCATCGGCGCGTCATGAATGTGCTTCGTAATATTACAAATCAAGACATTGGTCGATTTTAATGAATTTGGTATCATTCTAAAGCTTAAACGTTTATCTATTATTTTTATAAATGATATCCGTAAAGGAATAAAATAAATCTTGTAGATAAAATCGACATAAAATATTTTGAGTCTGGTCAATTTTCATGGGTTGGTCGGCGATCGGCCTAATTAGCGCATCGAAAATGTGCGATAATCAATCTACATTTTAAATGATTACAACCTTTTAAAATAATTATCGTTTAATTGACCGTTTCAATCATATCTTCCGTAAAAAGGCTACATGTTGCTTCACCGTCGACGTGCTAAAAACAAACAAATTTTCATCTACTGTTTCCAATTAAACTATCATAAAACAGTAATTGATTGCATAATCCTGTCAGTTCTTAATCAGGGTCATTCACGGTTGATGCACTCACGTGTCGACCTGTTGATCACAGCCGCTAATTGACGGTACAATACACGGAACATGGCCCGCGGACATTGGCTTTCCAGACTGGTTTTGAAAGGGCACTTGTCAAGATAAATATACAAGCTTCGTAGAATAAAAGGGCACGTGGCGCAAACGGGCGGTTTGAAGGGCAGCTTGGCGGCACTTCAAACGGGGCATGGCGCTGCGCCATGTTAAAAAGGCCTGCAGGAAACACTAATGTTGTATTGTTACTTGTCTTGCCGACTCAAAATAAAACTTATCTCATTCCACACCCTTGTCAAGCGGCTTGTGTCTGTGCCTTCTTTACGGTTCAATTAAAAGGTACCTACCGGTTACTAGTACACAACATCTGTATAATCTGACACTAAATTAGCACAATGTTGCAGACGTCATTTAAAATCCTTAAAAGCAGGTGCTGCACGTAGGAAGCATTTTCAGATTAGGGGTGGTGGTTGGTGGGGAGGGGGCACACATTTTGAAAATCAGCCGACCTAGAAAATCAGCCGACCTATAATAAAAGCAGACCTATAACAAACCCAGTTCCATGTGACAACTGGAATAGATCATGTATGCAAAGATTCTACCATGAAACGTTAAACAACACTTTTTTTAGTTGTTTTAACCCATCAAATAACAACTACAAAATGCAGTGCTAAATTGACTCGCTGTCAAATGATTGCTATGATAATTACCGTAACTGGTCAAATTATTGGGTCTCTCCTGTTCCTTCGGCCCTAAAAAGCCATGCTTTTGAGTTTTTTAAGTGCTCAGACGACGAATTAATCGCACCTCCAGTACAAATGGCGCATTTGGTTAAAGGGCAGTAACTGTGCGCTGTAAAAAACATACTCCAGCCAATAACCGATATATAAATATATAGAAATAGATCAGGGCATAATATGCAGGCACGTGTCCAGGTGGGGGGCCAGGGGGCCCGGGCCCCCCCAGCTGGCTGCCTAGTTACGATTTTTATTACTATGGGCCCCTCAATTAACAAATTTATACACCAGCGCAACTGCCTTGATTTGACAGCAATACACAGGCTAAAGAGCCATAAAACCGTGTCTGGTAGTGGAAATTAGCCCCAGGCATGTCACAGGTAAAAGTTTATCTGTGCATGCTTCATTGATCGCTTGATCGGTACTTGATTAGGTAGTGGAGAAACTATTATGTTTTTTACTCTTTGGAAGTGTTATAAATGATCAGAACATTGTTGGTTTTGTTAAGTAAATCTTAAAATGAATCTGAAAATTGAAACATTATGATGGTTGTATTTTGTTTCTACATTAAGGCACATTCCCCAAATTTATTAAATTGATCTTTTTATTTTACAACAATTATGAATTTGAAACTACTGTATCAATTTTACTCTTTTGGGTCCAATAACCTTACTTAAAAACTCTCATAGTTTTAAAAGTAGTTTCTCAGTAAATCTCACAAAACGCATCTAAAACTCGTTACTTATGAGGGGTTTTATACATAAAAATATCACTTAATATGTGCTGTGATGTTATAGTTTGTACAGTCAAAGAAGTATAAAATACACATCTATTTATTTTTATAGATCTTTGGTACAGTTAAGAGTTCATTGTCATTTGAAATCTACGATGTAAATAGTAATTGTCATAATATTTCGTTTGTTTTGTTGGAAATCTAAAAACATTTGGCCATTTTGCAAATAGGATACCCTTGATAATTAGACTAGCCACTAGACTGATAATTACAACATTTCTATGATTTTTTTTCTTTTTTATGTTCATAGAGACAAAAGTCAGTCTATTCTAGAGATTTTCTAAGAGGACTGATGTTAAAATTGTAATATTGGACATAGTATATAGACTGGCTCAGTTCACTACATGAAATCATAAAATGGGGAAAAAATATCATAGTCTAGGAGCTAGTCTTCTTAATAATCATCTTAAAACTTCAACATTTTTTTTCAACTGGGTATCATACAGAAAAATAAGTCCATACACTGTGACTGTACAATCATACATACACTGAAAAAGGCTCGATGAAATGATTAAAAAGTAGACTTTTCCTTAAATATATGATACATTCATGCATCCTTAAAGGTGTTTCAGGTAGCAGGAAAATGCATCTATTCATGTGCAATATTAAAAAAATTTCGCAATCGGGAGGGGATACCCCTCCCGAACCCACCCCAGGTTGGGCCCCCCCAGCAAAAAAATCCTGCACACGGGCCTGCAATATGCATGTGGTTAATTGACATATGCATTGTGATTTATTGGTCCAACAGTTTCAAGAACAAGGTATGTTAGCATATTACATAGTCTACATTCAGGCACATTGGAACATCCAAAGACTCTTACAAATTGGACTGTTAGCCAGCGGAACATGTTGCCTGTCACAGCTCATGAAGCAGCCGCAGTTGACATGTTTAATTAAAAAGGGCCCTAGGAACAGGGGTGGGGGCGGGGCCTAATAATTTGACCGTTATGGTAATTATCATAGCAATTTTTTGACAGGGAGTTTCAATTTTAGCTGATTTTCATAGTGTGTGCAATCCCCGCACACCCCCGCCCCCCAAATCTGAAAATGCTTCCTACGATCCTGTTAAAACCATCGTCATTATGCCTGTTATTGTCTCAACCATAGGATATTAAACAAGAACTATTCATTCTACTGTACAAAGATTTTATTCTAATTTTGTAAAAAAAAAAAAATCACTAGTAGGCTACTATAGTTTCCTTATGTACAAACACTATATTTTTAGTTATTTTAAATTCACCAGTGCCTACATACAATTTTCATTTTTAGTATTCAAAAGAAGAAGACAACTGAACCAGTATAAAGTTTCAAGTTTCAAGATTTCAAGTTTATTTTTCACATTTCGCATAATTTTAACATGTCTAAACCGTTGCGGAATGGTACTAATTCCACTTTGGCATTGATTACATTTTAATCGGACTTTATCATAAATTCCTTGTGTAAAATCTCAAACTTTAAACTAAATGAAAGGTTTTAAATCCATATAATATTTCAACGAAACTTCAAAGTTTTGTTGTTTTTAGCATCATCTGGGACATGTGCAGTGAAAAATCTTATTTTGATGATATGTATTTCTAAAGTCATTGTAAATATACTTCGTTCTACCCAAAGAAGTATAAAATTATTTTTATAGCTCTTTGTTCTACCCAAGCGGATAAACCCATCAGAAAACTACCCGTGACAGCGGAAATACTCTCACCCGGCCATATTAATCCACCTTTTTCCGCGACGATTCCTCCATCGCCGCGGCGTTGGAACCATCGCTTCTGCGGACTGAATTCTCTCATATTAATCCACTTTTTCTGCGACGATTCCTCTATCGCCGCGGCGTTTGAACCAGCGCTTCTGCGAAAGCTACGGCCACTGTAATTGTAGTTACTCGGAAATATGTATTTGAACGTTTTATTCGACTCAATGAGTCTAAGTTTTACTGTAAATGAACTTCGCAAACAATTTGGTTTTTAATAATACGCACTTCACAACATAAGAAAATTGCTCAGTTAAATATTGCATTTTATGATATTTTCGATGCTAAAAAGGAAGTGCGCCTTCGGTCAATTATAATGATAAAATTCTGTTTACTCGTGTATTTTTCATTTTCAGCTGTATTTTCTGTCATATATAATTAAATGACCGGATTCTTATGTTTCATTTCTCTTCGTATTTTTGTTTCTTAAAAAAGTAAAGAATAAAAAAAAAATGTTTAAAAAAAAAAAAAAAAAAAAAAAAACAAAGATTGACAAACTCCAGTTGTCACGTGGCAATAAGATAAGTTTTATTTTAAGTCGGCAAGACATATAACAATACAAAAAAATAAAAACTTATCTTAAGGCAACGTGACACAAGAAGACGCACCATGTTTTTCCTTTGCTTTGTTTTGTTTTGTTGGGTTTAACGTCGTACCCACATAATTATAGGTCATATGGCGACTGTTAAGCTTTGATGGTAGAGGAAGACCCCAGGTGCCCCTCCGTGTATTATTTCATCACGGGCAGACACATGGGTTCCATAAGCCCGGCAGCTGGATGGCTTCCTCACATGGAGAATTCAACGCCCCGAGTGAGGCTCAAACCCACGTCAGTGAGGAGCAAGTGATTCGAAGTTAGTGAACGGCTTAATCAATGAGCCACAGAGCCCCCATGTCTTTCCTTGCTCAGTACAGGAATACATTTACTGACAGTTTAACTTTGAAATTTTGTACACGTCTTTTAATTATTAAAAGAACAATGTCAAAATTGTACATACTTTAAGAACTCATGGAAATCGAAGTTTCTCTGTGTGAGCTTTCAGTAAAATCAAATTTCTTTATTTGGAAACTATGATATACAACATACGTAGGAATTTTACACCAAATTAGTGAGTTACTGTATTTTTGTAAAAATGAAATATAAATATCTACGCCATTATTTCCGCATAGATCTAAATGTATTCAAACTGAGAGATCACTGTCGTTAAAAAAATAATGACCGCATTATTAGATTTTATTGTAATTTTAATATGCGATTGACAAGAATAGCCTATACATGTTGTTCTTTTTAAAGGTATTCGAAACAAGTTTGATAATATTCCCTGCAGCACTCGTTAACTCCGTGATATGCTTATACAATAGAAGGATTAGCGGCTATTGTTAGGGTGTGGTTCAACACACCTGAGCTACATGTGTAGAGAAAATCACCTTTAAAATCATCAGGTGAGTTACTGCTTTGTATCAACATACTATTATCTGCTACGCGAATTACGGTATGATCCGTGTGCCTACATTCAATGTAAAAATACAAAATTAGAAATCCACATTACCCTGTCTCTTTCGTTACGTATGTTAGATATGACTTATTCTTCATTATAGAGTCTGTTCACCCCGTGTATTCCTTCATTACATATTTCCGTATCTTCTTTATATCTCTTCTGTTCTGTCATTGCAGCCCGGCTGTTCAGTCATTATTGCCCGATGGTGAAGTGGTAACTCGCTTGACTGTCAATCCAAAGGCCCGGGGTTCAGATCCAGGTACAGACACTGGAGATTTCTGAGATGCTCTTGAGTGTCTCTCATCTAACTAAAAGGCCAGTACTGGTTCTTCCAGGAAGGGCGATTTCGCGTGTATCCGGCGGTGCTTCACACCGGGCACGTTAGAGAACCAGTCGGACAGGCCTGTATCTAAAAGGATTTCTCTCTCTCGGTTCTGTGGGCTCTGTCCCTCTGGTCAGATCGCTCTGTATTTGTACTAATAGAGGATGAATTTGGAACCCTGAGTGGCTGTCTTTGCGCTATGTAAAGCGCCTTAGAGCGTGTTTATTTTGAAAACGAAACTAAAAAAAAACCACAGGCGGGGGCCCCATGTTTTTTTGTTTAATTCAAAAGCCCCTTTTTTCACCCAAAAAATACTTTTTATATTTTATCAAATGAAAAAAATAGTCCAAAAATCCGTCACAGTACTATACATTCATGCCCGGGTTTTTTGGTATTATTTTTTTCACATACACTGGCCCGTGCCCTTTTTAAAAATTTGGTACAATAAAATAAAAAAATAATAGCCCGTCGCCCTGTTTTTATTATTATTTTATTTTATTATTTACTTACAAGTACTCTTTTGACCACCTTTTTAAACCGCATGTTCCTGGATTCCAACCAACTAACCGTTCTCCACAAAAACGACAACTTCTCTACATAAAATCAGACGCAGAGGACGAATGTTTTCAGAAAAAAATTTGTTTTTTTTTAAAATCCCACAGTGTATAAAACGCCTCCCCCGGGAGTTGAATCACAACCACTAAAAATAAACCAGGGTCGGAGTTCTATTATGTTGAATAACACTTATTTTTAAAAATTATGTTTTCCCAAACCTGTTCCTTAATAACCATTTGTTCGTAATTATGTCCCGTTTTTTTATTTATCACAATGCTTTCCTCATTAAATCTGCCTTCCATCATTTCCCCATATGATATAAAACGTTCTTTTCACTTGCAGAAAAGTTCGTTTGCTGTTGCCTCGCGACTGCAAAAAAATTGGCCCCAAGACCCGCGGTCGAAAATGGCAGTAAGGGGTGAAGTTCGCGCATATATGGTTTAAAATTAGTTGAACTATACGTGCTTTTTAAATACTATTGAAATTTTTTGTTCCTTTTTGCTTTAAGGTTCTAGATTTACAAAAGAAGGCCAAGACTAAAAGTTTTTACTTTAGGGAAGTTTTTTTTTAGCCATTTTTAGCGGAATTTCCAAAACGGAAAAACGGCAGTTCTCTTTTTACCATACAAAAACGAGTTGTGGGGGAAAAATGAACATGCCAAAAAATAAATCGAAAACAATATGTGCGGACCGAAAACAGCATTTGGGCCCCAAGACCAAAAAAAAAAAAAATTTTTAAAAAAAAAAAAAAAAAAAAAAAAAAAAAAAGGGAACACAAAAAAAAAAAAAAAAAAAAAAAAAAAAAAAAAAAAAAAGGACACAAACGAAAAAGGGGAAAAGGACACAAAGGGGGAAAGGGAAGGAAAAATATTTTTTTTTAAAAAAATGTTAATTTTAAAAAATTTTGCTGTTAACTTTTATTGAATTCGATTGTTTGTTTTATATACACATTTTTCAGAATTTTTGAGGTGATTTGGGGGGAAAAATTTTTTTTGATAAAGCAGGGCCATGGTGTTTGGGTTGAACCAGTTTCCGAAAAGTCTGTTTTGCTGGGGTGAGCGGGCAGTGTCCGGGTGGGGGCCGGGCCCCCGGGGCCCCCAGCTGGCGGCTATTTTCGATTTTTTTACAGGGCCCCCTAAATTAAAAAATTTATCACCACTCAATTGGCTTGAATTTCACACAAACACGGGCATTTACAGGAAAAGTTTATTTACTGCTTCATTGTCCTTGTTTTTTAAAAACGGGGTCTTGAGGGGTAGTGAGAAACTATATGTTTTTTTACTCTTTGGAAGTGTTATAAAATGATCAAAATTGTTGGTTTTTAAGTAAATTTTAAAATGAATCTGAAACTTGAACATTATGAGGTTGTATTTTGTTTTTATTTTAAGGCACTTTCCCCCAAATTTAAAAATTGAAAGATATTTACCTTTTTTTAATTTTACAGTAAAAATGAATTTGAAACTATGTAAAATTTTTTACTCTTGGGTCCAATAATCTTATTTTAAAAACCCGTAGTTTTAAAAGTAGTCACCCAAAAAATCAAAAATTTAGTTATAGCAATGGGGGGTTATATACATAAAAATGTGCTGTGAAGTTATAGTTTGTACAGTTAAGAAATGTTTAAAAAACTCAGTTTTTTCCCTAAATATTTATACATCTTCAGCACCCAAAAGGTTTTTCAGGTAGCAAAAAATGCATCTTTTATGTGCCATATAAAAAAAATTTTAAACATCGGGGGGATACCCCCCCCCAACCACCACTTGGCCCCCCAAAAAAATTCCGGAAGGGCCGGCTGAGTCAACGTAACCTAAAAGACTTGCCAAATTGGGGGAAAAGGGTTGGTCTTTTTTTTTGTTTTGGGAAATCAGTTTCACAGTAAATATTTTGAGTATGAACACACATTTTTAATGTTTTTGGTTCTATAAACGGTATCCTCACTCTAAACCCCTTTTTTTTTGCAGGTAGCATAGTGTGGGTCGAACAAGTATGCCATCCCCCCCTCAAAAATCTTTATGTTAATTGGGAAATCATTTTTTAGGCGTGAAGTGTAATTTTCTCTACAATTGAAAACATCCAGTTACACAAGTTTTGGGTGGAAAACCCTTTTTTGCTCATCAATTCATGATTTTAATTTTTTGTCTGATTCCAAAATGACCCCCCTTTGCATTTTTTTTACAAATTCTCTTGCTGAAGGTCAACATGTTTCAAAAAATGCTTTTGGGTCCCCAGTCCATTTTTGCGTAACTTTGACAGAGGAGAAATTTTTTTTAATTTTTGGGACAAACTATTTCTTATCGATACAAGCTAAAAGGGCCCTAACAAAAGGGGGGAGTTTCCCCTGGATTGAGAGACATCTCCATCGAGATCGTCCTCTTTGAAAGACAAAGGGCAAAGGACTAAATTAGCTAAAGTTTGAAAAACAGAAACTTTACAGGGGCAAATTTAGCAACATTACTATTAGCAAAAGTAGCCCCTATAAAAAAGCCATAACATGGGGAATTTTACCTCAAACTTTTTTTTTAAAATGTTTTACGTTTTTTTTTTTCAACGTAAAAAATCATAAAAAATAAAATTTTGATGGAAAATTTGTGCCGTTTTGGTTTATTTATGGCTAATTTAAAAAAGTCAGTCCCCTTTTTTTGTTCCTACTAAAATAAAAGATACGGAAAATTTTTAAACAATAATAATTAATTTACTTTATATATTTATTGGCCAAAACCTAATGTTAATCTCTGTAAGTACCATCAAAAAAAATTTCTATTAGCTTAAAAATAGCTAATCCCATTTTTTCCATTGAAGTAAACAAATCCTTCCTTTTTAACGAGCAAGCGCAATCAGCATTATATCAGATTTTGTTGAAAAATTTACTATCGTACGCAAACAAGGCAATTTCATGTGCTGCTTTTTAATACATGTTTTCTTTTTTTAAAATGCTTTGTCAGGGAGTACGACGACATCGGGTATCTCACTTGATTCTTCTAAAATTTTCCGAAAAACATTAAAAATTTAAAATAAAAATTCCTTTTCATGAAACTAGGAAAGCCCCAAAACTCGACCATATTTTTGACCAAAATTCCCCTGAAAAAATTTAGAAAATCCTCTTTAAAGATTTGCAGAAAGTACAACAAGCAAGTCATAGCAATTATAATCAGTCGCCCATAATTTTCGTATATTTCTTTAAGAATACCCTGTTATTGTGACTTTGAAAAGTGTGGTTTTTGATATCCAAACTGCTGTTTTCAAATCTCAAATGTTGTAATGAAATGAGACTGCCCATAGTGTTATAAAGATATTGAATACATTGATTGTATACTATATTGCTTTATTTTCAGCATATTCTTAAACAAATATATGAAAATCATAGGTCATGACCAATTATAAATGTCTGTGAGAGTATATAGCTATTATCAATATTAAATAAAGCAAAATTATAAAGTTTTTAAACTTTTTTTTTTTTAAATACTATAAATTTTCCCAAACCTTTAATGGGTCAAGCACATACCTCTAAATTTGTTGGGAAAAATTTTACCCCCTTTTGGCTAGAAAATCCTGCAATTTTAACTGTCCCCAAAAACTAATGCAGATTTTAAATTAAAATTTTACTTGTGTCTTTGGGTTTTTAAAACTAGGATAAAGCCTGAAAATCTGCAGCCGGGCCCAAAAATTTATCCCCCCTTTTGTGAAGAAAATCCTATTAAAATTTCTAAATTAATGCAATTACTTTTTCCCAAAAAACTAAAAGCAGTTTGGGTTTTTGAACTCTAGATACTAAACTTTTGGGGAAATTTTCCCGCTTCGGGACAACATTAGAATGTCATGAAAGCATTGGCTGTCTTACCCAAAAGTTATGGACGCAGCTTTTGTTAAGATTTTTTACGTTTATGACATTTAGTTTAAAATAAACTTTGGGATTCAGTATTTTAGGATTTTAAACATTAATTCCGACGGACTGTTAACGTCCAAAATAAAAAGGGCCCTTGCAATTTTTAATGTTTTTGAACACAGTCATGGGCTGCGATCGTTCTACCGGCAAGTCATTGATGATATTTAATCCCGGCCGGGCTATCATAACTTGATTTTTTTGGAAGAACAAGTCAATGAAAAAAAAAAAGTTGTAAAATACATGATTTGAGAAAACAAGAAAATGTTTTAAGTGTAATAAAAAAAATTCAGATTCTTTTTTAAGCTGAAATTTAGTAAGTAAAAAGTTTTTTGGGTCCAATCCCCAATTTTTAAAATAAACCAAAGAAAAAACTCTTTTTTTTACTCTAAAAAATGGACAATTTTTGTAGAAAAAGATTTACCCCAATTTTTATCTGAAAAGGTTTTTCTTGTAACATAATGCAAGGGGGAAACATTATTTGTGTCATTGAAAAATCCTAGTAGAAACTAAGCAAGTCAAGAACAATAAACAATTTTTTCAAGCTGAGGTCATATTGGTCTTTCCAACCCCTTTTTGGGAAATTTTAAAAACCAAAGTTTGTTGTATTCGCCATCATCCATTGACTCGCACAGTGGTAAAATCTAGCAGCTGTTTAGAAGGGGAACCAGAACAACCTTAGTGAAACCCAAACATTTTCATTCTTCAAGTGAGTACATGACTAGATTAGTTTGGACAGAATCTGTATGCAAGTTTTCTAGAGATGGTATGTATTAAACAATCTAAATGCACCAACTTCAGGCCAGTTGGATAATGGCAAAAAGAAAAAAACCCCATTTTTAGCTCAACAAAAAATAAAGAGGCTATCCACCATCTCTGGTTGGCTTTTCCCCACCCCTCAAAAAGTTTTTTTTTACACTTTTTCTTTTTTCACCTTATTTCTCTAATTACTTGATGGATTTGCTTTAAACTTAAAATAGTTTATCCTCACTATCAACTACATCATCTGGCATAAGGACCATAACACTCACACCAATATTTAATTAGAATTTCAGGTTAAAGTTTTGATGCATTTTCACTCACTCCCAGTTGTTACCCTACAGATTTGATTCAAATTTAAAGTAAGTGTACCACATCTTCACCCACATCATATGACACAAGGTGCACAACTCTTGCACTCTTGTAAAATATGCCCCCTTTTAAATGAAATTTCAGGAAAAATTTTGGTGCACTTTCACCTGCTCAATACCCTAAAGGGATTTTGACCGAACTTAAAAATTTGTTCCAAAACTTTTACCAACACACTGATCAGGGTTCTAACTCTGGCACAAATATTTCATGAATTTTCCCCTTTTACAAAAAAATTTTTATTTAAAAATTTTTTGGCGTATTTTCACTCATCTTTAAAACTAAAGGGATTTAATTGAACTTAAAACAATTGTCACATATCACCCACATCATACACAAAAGGGCCTTAAAGCCTGCCCCAATTTTCATGAATTATCCCCCCTTTTGACTTACAATTTCAGGTTAAAGTTTGATCCCTTTTCACTCTATTTATTTTTTAACAAGGGGATTTGGGTCTCATGAAACATTGTTCCCCCTTTATCACCAACATCAATGACAAAAGGTGCAAAACTCGGACCAATTTTGCTTGCCTTTAAAAGAAAGGTAGAGCTATTGCCTGCTCGTGCGTGGGACCCGATTTGGTTAGGGTTTTTTGTAGTAAGCTGGTATCTCATAACCTTTTGTGGAAATGGATTGAAACTTCACACATTTTTTTACTGTGATAAACCGATTTCACGCACGGGTTTCCCAAAATTTTATTTTGCTTTTTTACAAATTTATGCCCTTTTTTCTTTAAAATTTTTTGGTTAAGGTTTTGTATTAAGTGGATCTCAGACCCCTAACGGGAATGGATTGAAACTTCACACACCTGTTAATTCATCATCTACATTTTTTGCATTTCCAAAACTCTACTTTGCATTTTTAGCTCATTGATTTTTTAAAAAAAAAATGAAGTTTTGTCATCCTTAGGGGGTTGTCGCGCGGCGTCGGCGTTGCCTGGTTAATTTTTATGTTTGGGTCAGCTTTTTCCTAAACTATAAAAAGCTTTTGTTTTGAAACGGGGAATACTTTTTTACCATATAAGCTGACCCTGTATAGCAAAAAACTAATCCATTTTGCTTTTTGCAAGATTTATGGCCCCTTTTGTACTTAGAAAATTCGATTTTTTGGGTTAATTTTTAGTTTAGGTCAATTTCTCCTAAACTATCAAACATTGCTTAAAACTTGAATATTTGTTCACCATCAAAAAGCAACCCTTACATCAAAACAAAACTCCACTTGTTTTTTGCAAGTTTTATTCCCCCTTTTGGGACTTAGAAAATCTTTTTTCTTGGTTAAGTTTTATTTTAGGTCGTTTATCCAAAAAATAAAACTATTGCTTTAAAACTTGCACCCTTGTTCCCCACATAAGATAAACCGTACAGCGAACCATAATCCATCCGCTTTTTGAAAGATTTAGGGCCCCCTTTTGGGACAGAAAAAACAGTTTTCTTGGTTAAGTTTTTGGGTTTGGGCAATTTTTTTCCAAAAACATCTAAGCTATTTTTTTGAAACTTGCAAACTTGTTCCCCATCATAACGACCCTAAAACAAAAGCAACTTTAAACCCACCCTGCTTTTTGCAAAAATTATTGCCCTTTTAGACTTAAAATCATTTTCTTGGTTAGTATTATGTTAAGTCAACTTTTCTCATAACTATCAAAGCTATTGCTTTAAAACGCAATATTTTTTCCCCATCATAAGTGACACTGAAACATCAAGAAACTAATTTTATTCTGTTTTTTTGCAAGAAGAGGCCCTTTTTTAGACTTAGAAAATCAGGGTGGACAATATTTTAAACACAAAAAAAATCAGAGAGCGTCAACCCCAAAGGCGTGCTTTTGTTTCAAAATTATGCCCCTTCTTAGCCGCTAGTTCAAAGAAAGTCCTAGGACCGCCCTGTGTTGGCGGCCTTGGCCCATGCCCAATTTTGGGTTTAAAATTTTTTGTATGTAACTGGTTTCTCAGTAACCACTTGTGGGAATGGATTGAAACTTAAAACCTTATTACGTGATAAACTGATTTACATTGCACGGTTCCAAAAATTTATTTGTTTTTTTTAAAAAATTTTGCCCCTTTTTCGACTTAAAAATTTTTGGGTTAAAGGTTTGTATTAAGTGGTATCTAAGTCCCCACTAAGGGGAATGGTTTAAAACTTCACAAAACTTGTTCACTGTCATGATCTGACATGCACAGTGAAGTCCCATAACTCTATTTTGCATTTTTTAAAATTATGTCCCTTTTTGATTAAATTTTTGGGTTAAATTTTTGTATGAAAGCTGTATCCATTACCCACTAAGGGGAATGGTTTTGAAACTTCCACACTTGTCCATTTATGAGCTATAAGCACTGCGGTTCCAAAACCCGTTTTGCATTTTACAAAATTACCCCCTTTTTTGGGTTTGTTTCAGTTACAAGCGGTTTGAATTTTTTTCACATTGCGTCCCAGACAGCTTTGTTGGTTAAATTTTTTAAATCACCTGAGCCAAAGGCCATGGTGATTTTTTGTTACCGCTAAATTTCCGTCATGGGTCGTGAGGTGTGCTTGGCGTCATCAACAATTTTTTCAAAAAAAAATCTTTTTAAAAAACCACGGGACAGAATTACACCAAATTCTAGGAATATCCTTGGTACCCCCCTTTCGAAGTTTTTAAAAAAAATTGTTTCATGCGAACCTGGTCCCATGGAAATGGAAAGGAAAAATTTTAAAAATTTTTTGTCCAAAACCACGGGCCTGGGGCTTTGATATCGGGTGTGTGCACATCTAGGGCCCTCTACCAAAAAATTCAATTACCCCCCCTGGGGTCAATAGGGGCCCCCCCCCCGGGGGTCACATTGTTTTATAGCTTACATGGGTAGTGTTATTTCTAGAACTCAAAAAGGGCGGGGTGCTGCCAAAAGGGCAGGTTGCGCCCGAAAGCGGCAGGGTCCTTTTAGATGTGAAAGTTAAACCATAGCGGTATTTCTAAGTCAATTTAAATACATTTGTATTCCATTTATCTTTTTTCCCACACTTAAAAAAATGTCACAGAATAAAGTGCTAAATCTCCCAAAACTATACAAATTTTACAAAGGTTTTTTTCTTATTTTATATTTTTTGGTTAAACCATTAAACCTTTCTTTTAAAAAAATGTCCCCAAAGAATGTCAACTTATTCAATGAAGTGAAATGTGGGGGGGCCTTTAAAATATAAGTTTAAAATCTTAAAACCCCAAGATCATTTGTAAAAACATAGTTGTGGGGCCTTTTCGGGTCACTTTGTAAACGATAATTTTAAAAAATCCTAAATTTATCGGTTTTCATAAATTTTCTTTAACAAAAAGTGCTTTTACAGTAGGTTTAAAAGTTTTCTAAATCGCATATCCAAAATATACTTTTGGATACTGGTACACTTTGGGAATGTTGTGTGAAAGTATTTTTACTTATTTTAAATGACCCACTTGGGTAAACCGAGATAGTTCCACATTTTTTGATTTTTTCTCATCATAAAAAATCCCGACTGTCAGCTTTTTTAAAGGAAATATGGAAAAATTGCATACACATGGAGTAATAAGACTCGTAAGGACTTTTCAAATTCTTTTATTTTCAAAAAAACTTTAAAATTTGCTTTTTCTATTTTTAAATTACTTAGAATCAAATGCATAATATATATTTGTTACTAAAGACGGGTCAATTTTAAAATTTTTCCCCAAAGAAACTGGGGCACTTTTCACGTGCTCGAAAACGCGGGCCGTTACGCAGTTTTTTTTGACTTTTCACGATCCATACTCTTTATCAATTTTTTTTTAAAACATTCATTGTTTCTCATTACCTGTGTGCACTCGCCGTACAAAATTTTTGCTGATCAAAAAATCGTCGGGGTTTTAAACAGGAATTGGGGGGTTTTAGTATAAATAAAAGGCAACAGGGCAATTTTACGGGGACGGGCGGCAGTAAAAAAAGGGGAGGGCGGGGCGCCCCGCGCATCGCCTAAAAAACACTAATAGGGAAAACTTTGAAAACTTTTTGTACAAAACCACTGCCTAAGCTTTGTATTTTGGTATGTAGCATCATATGGTCCCTACCAAGTTTTCAAATTTTCCCCCCAGGGGCAAATATGGCTCCGCCCCGGGGGGCCCCCATGGTTTATATAACTTATTAGGGAAAATTCGAAAATTTTTGTACAAAACCCCAAAACCTAGGCTTTGATATTTGTATTTTCATCTCTATGGGCCTCACCAAATTTTTCAAATTTCCCCCAGGTCAAAAATGGCCCTGCCCCCGGGGGCCCCCGTTTTACATAGACTTATTAAAAGGAAAAGTTTAAAAATCTTCTCATCAAACCAAACACTAAGACCTTTTATATTTTTTGTAGCATTTTCTTTGGCCTGAACCCCAATTGTTCAAATTGTCCCCTTTGGTGAAAAGAGGGCCCCCCCCTGGGGGGCCCAAGTTTTTTATAGACTTATAGGAAAAAGTTTAAAAATCTTCGGAAACCCTACACCCCAGGCTTTTTATATTTGGTATGAATTGTTAGTAGTCCTCTACCAAACTGTTCAAAAAATGCCCCTGGGTGAAAAAAGGCCCCGCCCCCCCCTAGCACTTAGTTTTTTGTGATTTTACTTAAAGAAACATCTGATTTTATTTCAAACTGTTTAATTATGACCCAATAATAAGCACTGACTGTGACCTTACCTGCTACCTCTTTTTTGTTTTTTAAAATACGCCTTAAATTTTCATACCGTTTGCACAAAATCCTAAACGAATTTCATTGACCATGAATGTGACCATAATTCTTAAATTTTTTATCATTTGCATTGAACAGAGCCATACCTCAGGGAGCTTTTTGATGTAAGGGTTTCCTGTATCCATAATTTGAATTTGAAAATTTTACACACCAAATCACGTCAAAAAGACAGCAATGCTCTACTTGCATTTTTTTGCTCATCTATTTTTTTAAAAAAATGATGATTATTTTCATCACTTGGCGTTGTCGCGTCGCGTTGACTGGTTAACTTTTAGTTTTTCAACTTTTCTCCTAACTATCAAAGCATTTCTTTGAAACTTAGAAACTTTTCACCTCATAACTGACCCTGTATCCAAAACATTTAATCATCTTTCTTTTTGCAAGATTTTTGGCCCTTTTGTACAGAAAATATCAGACGGTTAAGTTTTATGTTTTGGTCAACTTTTCCCCTAAACATCAAAACATTGCTTTTTAAACTTGAATACTTGTTCACCATCATAAAACCCTGTACACAAGAAACAAAACTCCCTCTTTCTTTTTGCAAGAATTTTTGCCCCCTTTTGGACTTAGAAAATCATTTTTTGGGTTTAAATTTTTGTTAGGGCACTTTTTCCTAAAATATCAAAGCTATTCCTTTAAAAAATTGCAAAACTTTTTCACCATATAAGGACCCTGTGCAGCAAGAAACAAACTCCACTGCTTTTTTCAAATTTTTGGGCCCCCTTTTGGGCCAGATTTCTTGGTTAAATTTTTTTAGGGCAAAATTTTTTCTCTTAAAATTTAAAGCTTTTCTTTAAAAGTTGCAACCTTGTTTACCCTCATAAGCGACCCTGTACAGCAAGCAACAAAATCCTTTTGCTTTTTGCAAAATTTTGCCCCCTTTTTTACTTAGAAAAATCATTTTCTTGGGGTTTAATATTTTTTTAAGTCAACTTTTCTCATAAAAATCAAAACTATTTCTTTTTAAAAATTGCAAATTTTTTTCCACATAAGGGACAGTACATCAAGAAAAAAACCTATCCTGCTTTTTTCAAGAGGATGGGCCCTTTTTAACTTAGAAAATCATGGTAGGGCAAATTTTTATTTTACAAAAAAACAGATGACGTCACACCCCAAGGCGGGGCCTTTGTTTCAAAATTTCCCCTTTTTTCTTACACTTTTGTTTAGTTTTGTATGTAAACTGTTATCATATACCCACTAATGGTTGGAACAAAAATTTACACTTTTCACTGTCAAGCTACACTGCGGGCCCAAACACTTTTTGCATTGTTTTCAAAATTAGGGGCCCTTTTTCAATTTTAGTACATCAATTTACAAAGGGGTTGAAAAGTCGACGTTTTCGTCCTCCGACAGCTCTTTTTTTTCAGAAATATCACCTTTACTTAGAATTATGCTTCCCCCCCCCCCCCCGCCCCCGCCTTTTGGGGGAGAATATTTTTTTTGCCCGTTCGTCGTACGCACACTTCATTTCCGATCAATAACTGGAGAACCATTTGATCAAGAACCCTTTAAAACTTAATGGGGTTTTAGGGCTGCTGGATAGACGACCCCATTGTTTTTGGGGGCACTCCGTCAAAGGTCAAGGTCACAGGGGGCCCGAACTTGAAAACCATTTCCAATCAATACTTGAGTCCAAATTTACCCAGAATGTTGAAACTTTATAGGTTATGTACATGCAAAATAGATGACCCTGTTTATTTTTGGTCACCTGTTAAAGGGCAAGGTCACAGGGGCCTGAACATCAAAAATGTTTCATCAGTAAATTTAGAACCCCTTGACCCAGAATGTTGAAACTTTAGGTGATGGGCATGCAAGTAGATGACCCCTATTGATTTTGGGTATTGTTAAAAAGGTCAAGGTCACAGGGGGCCGAAGATGGAAAACCCTTTTTTATCAACAACTGAAAATCTTAACCCAGAATGTTAAAACTTTATAGGGTAATTTGGACAGCAGAGTAAATACCCCAATTAATTTGGGGTCCTCTATTAAAAAGGGCAATTTCACAGAGGCCTAACAGGAAAACCGTTTCGGTCATAACTTTAGAACCACTCAGAATGTTTTAAACTTCGTAGGGGATGGGCATGCAGAGAAATGACCCCATTGTTTTTGGGGTCACTCATTAAAGTCAAGGGCACAGGGCCGAACATTGATAACCCCTTTCCAAACAAAAACTGAGAAACTCTTGAATCTAGAATGTTGAATCTTCATAGGGGATGAACATGCAGAGTGATGACCCTAACGATTTTGGGTACCGTTAAAGGTCAAGGTCACAGAGCCTGAACAGGAAAACAATTTCCAATCAATAAATTTGGGAACCCCTTGAACCCCCAAAACTGAAACTCATGAATATTGAACATGCAGAGTAGATGACCCCCCCAATTTTTTTTGGGGCAGTTCTTAAAGGTCAAGGTCACTGAGCCTGGTCATGTTAAACATTTTTCCGGAAAATAACTTGAGAACCCTTTACCCAAAGTTGAACAGGGTCAAAATTTTAAAAATATTTTTTTCTGCTAAAATTTCTAGTGCCCTTTTTTGTTCACTATAAAAGGGAAAAGATATACAAAATCAAACCGGGTATTTTAAAAACGCAAAATATTTTTTTCTGTTTACATTTAAAAATACACAGTTGGAAATTTCCCAAAAAAGCGATCTTTTTTAGTTTAAAAATTACGAGCCGACCCAAACCCTTAAATTTCAAAAATACTCTTTTCGGGAATATTCTGGGTACTAAATTTTAACATAATGCAAACAAAACAAAATATTAGAGTTTTTTCACCATTAGGTTATAATAACCTTTGATAACTGTCATGGCCATACGCTTGCATGTTTTACACCCATCTTTTTCCAGTTTTGCCTGAAACAATATCAAGGGGCGACATTAATTCTCCCTTCCTTTTTTTTACTGTTTTTTAACACTGGCGGTTACGCCCTTTTTTCGGATCATCATTTTTTTTTTGGGGCACTGGCCCCCTCTAGTCGTGCCGACCGTTTCAAAAATTGGTAATTTTCACAACATTTTTTGCTCACCTGTCACAAAATGACAAGGTGGCTTTTTTTGATCGCCGGTGTCCGTCGTGCTTTCCGTGCGTCCTAAACTTTTGCTTGTGACCACCAGAGGTCACATTTTTTTGGGATCTTATGAAAATTGGTCAAATGTTTTCTTTATGATACTAGGTCAAATTCGAAAATGGTCACGTGCCCTCAAAAAATAGGTCAGTAGGTCTAAAAAAAAAACCCCGTGACCTCTCTAAGGGGATATATTTCACAAGACCATGAAAATTGGCAGAATGTTTAGCTTTATAAAATCTAGGTAAATTCGAAATGGGGCAGTGGGCAAAAACTAGGTCAGAGGTCAAAAAAAAAAAACCTTTTGACCTCTTAGAGGCCCTATTTTTTTGAGATCTTCATGAATATTGGTCAAATGTTTATTTGAGATTCAGGGCAAGTTTGAAACTGGGTCACATGGGCAAAAACAGGTCATTAGGTCTAAAAATAGAAAAAAAACCCTTGTACCCCTCTAAGGGCCCTATTTTTCAAAGATTTCTGAAAATTGGGCAAATGTTATCTTATGTTTTCTGGTGAGGTTTTGAAAATGGGGCATGTGGGGTCAAAACAGGTCAAGATCTAAAAAAAAAAAACCCCGTGACCTCTCTAGAGACCATATTTTTCATGAATCTTCATAATATTGGTCAAAAGTTCACCTTGTGAATCTAGGCGAGTTCGAAACTGGGGCAGTGGGTTTAAAAACAGGTCATAATCAAAAATGAAAAAACCCTTTTGACCCCTCTATGGGCCCTATTTCCAATGGATTTCAGAAAATTTGGGCAGAATGTTCACCTTGATGATACAGGTCGAGTTCGAAACTGGTCATGTGGGTCAAAAACAGGGCAGTAGGAAAAAAAATAGGAAAAAATTGGACCTCTCTAGAGGCGATATTTTTCAATGGATCTTCAGAAAATTTGTCAAATGTTACCTTGAAGATATCTAGGGCATGTTCGAAAACGGATCAGTGGGGTAAAAATAGGTCATAGATCTAAAAATAGAAAAACCTTGTGACCTCTCTAAGGGCCCTATTTTTTTTGAATCTATAAATTGGGCAAATGTTCATCTTGATGATATCTAAGTCAATTCAAAAGGGTCACGTGGGGGCAAAAAAATAGGTCAAAGGGCTAAAAAAAGAAAAAACCTTGTGACCCCTCAGAGGGCCATATTTTCATGGTCTTCCCTGAAAATTGGGGGAATGTTCACTTGAGATATCTAGGTCAGGGTTTTTAACTGGTCTGTGCGGTCAAAAATTAGGTCAGTAGGTCGAAAAAAAGAAAACCCCTTTAAACCCCTTTTAAGGCCTTTTTTACGAGATCTTCATGAAAATTGGGGAGTGTTCACCTTTATATTTCTAGGTCAAGTTTAAAAGTGGGTAGTGCTTCAAAAACTAGGGCATTAGGTCAAATAAAAAAAAAAACCTTGGACCCTCGAGGCCCGTTTTTCAAGGGTCTCATGAAAAAAATTTGGTCAAATTTTTTATCTTGATGATATCTAGGTCACAGTGCTCAAAAACTAGGTCACTATTCAATAATAGAAAAAACATTCATACTCATTGAAAACAGGGCATGTGGGGATAGGGGAGCGATTTAGGACCATCATGGCCTCTTGTTTTTTAATTTTGGGATCCTAGGCAATTTAGTTACTAAATTTAAACAACCAAATTTAAATCCCCGATACCAAAAAAACGTCATTTACCCCCAACGTACTTCCGCGCATTTCCCAAAAGATTTACACTGGAAACGTACGCATACACCTATTTTAAATTTTTACTGACCTTCACAAAGTGACAAGGGGAGCTTTTTTGATCGTGCGGGTCCCGTCCCGGGGCGGGTGCGTCCCGAAACTTTTGCTTTGACCACTCAGAGGCACATTTTTTAAAAGGGGTCTTTAGAAATTGGCAAATTTTACCTTAGATACTAGGTCAAGTTCGAAACGGGTCACGTGCCACAAAACTAGGTCATAGGTCTAAAAAAAGAAAAACCTTGGACCTTCTAAGGCCATATATTCAAAAAATCTTCATGAAAATTTGGGCAGAATGTTCCCTTGAGAAAAATTTTAGGTCAATTAATCTGGGTCCGGGGGTCAAAAAAATAGGTCAGTAGGTCTAAAAATAGAAAAAAAATTGTGACCTCCTAGGGCCTATTTTTCATGAACTTTATGAAATTTTGGGCAGAAAGTTCACCTTGATGAATCTAGGTAACTTTGAAATGGGCACGTGCCCTCAAAAACTAGGTCATTAGGTCTAAAAATAGAAAAACCTGTGACCTCTCTGAGGCCATATTTCTCAAAGGAAATTTATGAAAAATTTTTTTAGAATTTTATTTTAGATATCTAGGGCAAGTTCGAAAAATGGCACGTCGGGCAAAAACTATGTCAGTAGGTCTAAAAAAGAAAATCCCTTGGGCCTCTCTGAGGGCCCTATTTTCATGGGTCTTATGAAAATTGGTCAGAATGTTCAGCTTGATGGGACAGGTCAGATTCGAAACGGGGCATGTGCGGGCAAAAATAGGGCAGTAGGGATAAAAAAGAAAAACCTTTTTGACCCTCTAGAGGCCATATTTTTCAATGGGTCTTCAGGGAAAAATTTGGGCAGAATGTTTTTCCTTGATAATCAATCAATTCGAAACGGGTCACATGGGTTAAGAACAGGTCAGTAGACAAAAATAAAAAACCTTGTGACCTCCTAACCCTATTTTTTATAGATCTTTATGAATATTTGGGCAGAAGTTACCTTGATATACGGCAGGTTCGAAACGGGTCACTGGGGTCAAAAAATGGGAGAATGTCAGCTTGATGATATCTAGGTCAGGTTTTTAACGGGTGATGGCGGTCAAAAACTAGGTCAGTAGGTCGAAAATAGAAAAAACCCCTTTTGACCTCTCTGAGGGCCTATTTTTTCACGAATCTTCATGAAAAAAAGGTGAAATTTCACCTCGATGAATCTAGTCAAATTTTTAAAAAAGGGTAGTCTCCAAAAAAGGTCATTAGGTCAGAAAAAAGAAAAACCTTTTAAACCCCCTAGAGGCCCTATTTTTCAATGGATCTTTAGAAAATTGGTCGAATTTTTATCTTATGATAAGGTCACTTGTGCTCAAAAAATAGGGCCTTGAAATAATGAAATAACGCGTCAAACCATTCAACACTGGTCATGTGGGGGTAGGGGAGCGATTCAGGACACATGGGCCCTTTTTTCCCATTTAGGCGGATAAGATTCAACGAAAAATATATTTGGAACTTTTTTTATTGTACTGTCATGGTTTTTTTTTTAGGGGAATTTTCATTTGCCTGGCATTTCATTTACTGCTAAAATTAGCGAGTGCTTTTTTTTTTAGGCACACTATTCTAAAATTTTCCCCTGGTTTTTTTGCGAGTATGCGTGCTTTTAAAATTTTAACCCGTTGAAAATTAATGGGTTATTTGGGAAAGCAGAGTGAGACCCCATTATTCTGGGGCACTGATCATAGGTCAGCATTTACAGGACCGAAAAATGTGATTGAGAACAAATAGGCCAAAAGTGTTGAAACTAGCGGGATGACTGGACATCCATTGATATCCCCACTGCACCAACCATCATGTCTCTTTGATTTTTGCTCCGACCCCATTATTCTTGCCCAAAACCGCATTGGGGGGAAAAAAAGCCTTTTTTCAAAAGCATCTTTAGTTTAAGGTTAATTTTTATACATTTCACTATATATAGTTTACTAATGGATTTGATTCAAACTTGGGGAATAGTTGTTTCCCCACCCTATGACACAAGGTGCATAACTCTTGCACCAATATTTTAGTGTTTTTTGTTGGACATTTTTTTTGCTTGACTATTTTAAAAATAAATAAACTATCCTACTCAACACTGCGTCGGTTTTTCTTCGGGTCACACCTTGGTTAAATTTTTTGTACCTCAACATTTTGCAAAACTCTTGAGATAAAAATTTGAAACTTCAACACTTGTTTTCCATCACCATTTCCCCGTTTTAGGCAAGAGCACATAACTGCACAATAATTTTGGGTGAATTAGGCCCCTTTTACTTAGAAATCAGGTTAAGTTTTTTGACCAAATTTTATTTTTACATCTTTTGGGATAAAAACTTTTTTAAAATTTCAAACTTGTTTTTCCACACCATGTCCAGTTATGGCAAAAGTGCTAACTCCACAAGGTTTTGGTGAATTATGGGCCCCTTTGAAGAAACCTTGGTAAGTTTTTTTGTACCAGTCCACATTTGACAGTCTTTTGAGAAAAGCTTTGGAACTTTTAATACTTGTTTTCCTCCCAGCCCCGGTATAGGGAAGGAAAATAACTCCATCAAGAATTTTTGGGTGAATTTTGGCCCCCCCTTTTGACTTAGAAATCTTGGTTAAGTTTTTTTGTACCCGTTCAAAATTTTTTTGTATGTTTGAATATGGCTTTTAAACTTTTATCGCTTGTTCAATTTAAATGTCTATCTGTAGGAAACAGTACTAACTTTTACTATTTGGCTGAATAGGCCCCTTTTTGGACTTGAATTGGTTCAATTTTGTACAAGTCCATGTTTTTTCAAAATTATTTGACAAAGGCTTTTTTAAAATTTTTAGGGGCCTCCGGCCCAGGTTTAAATCTTGACCTTTTAAACCATTGCCCCCCTCGTGTGGGTTTGAAAACCCCATTTGGGGCGTAGAATTCTTCACAGAGGAAGCCATCCGGGCCCTTTCGGAGGCGGTGGGCTAAACCCCCGGTGCCCGCCATGATAAATGTGCCGGAGGGACCTGGGGCTTCCCCACCATTTAAAACGGAAAGTCGCCATAGACTAAAATTGTGTCGGTCGATTAAACCCAACAAAATAAATAAATAAATTTAAAATTTTAAAACTTGTTTATCACATGATTTCCAATGTAGGCAAGAGTCATAATTCTGACAACTAATTTCGCGAATTAAGGCCCTTTCGGACTTAGAAATCATTTTAAATTTTTCATACCATTTTTATTTTTTGTTTAAACTTTTTGACTTTAAAACTTTTTAACATTCATAACCCCTCATGGCAACCCCTGCCTTAAGTGCAAGACTTATCAAAATCCCAAATAAAGGAACATGGGGTTTTTTAATCTATTTTTTTTTTTTTTGTCTGAAAAAATTCGGGAAAAAAAGCACTCGTTTCCCGGGGGAAGAATATTGCCTCCTAAATCGCACAATATTTCTGCTGAAAAAACAGCTATTTCCCCAATTTAAAGCTTTAAACCTATAATTATTAACCCCTGAAGGGGCAAAATTTTGTTTGTCCCGGGGACGTCGTCCTCATCTGTCCTTCCGCTTCGGAATTTTGGGGATCTGCTCTGAGCTCTGAAAACCCCTTTAAGGGTTTTAAAGAAATTTACACAAAAGTTTCCCACGAGACGAGGCAGAGCGCATGTGTTTTTGGATGACTCATTCAAGGTCAAGGACACCTGGGGGGCAAAGGGCATTTAGTGTGTTTTTTTTCCCTCTGTAATTCTTTAACTGTTGAAGGATTTCAAAGAAACTTGGCACAAATGTTCTCCACACTGAGATGACGTGAAAAGCGCTTGTTTCGGATTACTAGCCTCAAGGTCAAGGTCACACTTAGGAGTGAGTAACTCTTGAACTGCATGAAGGATTTCAAAGAAACTTGGCACAAATGTTCACCACACTGAGGCAATGTGCAGAGCACATGTTTTGGATGACTTGCTTCAAGGTCAAGGTCACACTTAGGGGTCAAAGGTCATATATGACTTTGCTTTGTGTATATTGCTATGCATTGCAGTGCTCTTGTTTTTATTTGGCAGATCCCTTTTTGTTCTCTTACAATAATTTTTAGCTCACCTGTCACAAAGTGACAAGGTGAGCTTTTGTGATCACGCAGCGTCCGTCGTCCGTCCGTGCGTGCGTAAACTTTTGCTTGTGACCACTCTAGAGGTCACATTTTTTATGGGATCTTTATGAAAATTGGTCAGAATGTTCATCTTGGTAAATTCTAGGTCAAGTTCGAAACTGGGTCATGTGCGGTCAAAAACTAGGTCAGTAGATCTAAAAATAGAAAAACCTTGTGACCTCTCTAGAGGCCATATTTTTCATGAGATCTTCATGAAAATTGGTCAGAATGTTCACCTTGATGATATCTAGGTCAAGTTTGAAACTGGGTCACGTGGGGTCAAAAACTAGGTCAGTAGGTCTAAAAATAGAAAAACCTTGTGACCTCTCTAGAGGCCATATTTTTCATGAGATCTTCATGAATATTGGTCAGAATGTTCACCTTGATGATATCTAGGTCAAGTTTGAAACTGGGTCACGTGGGGTCAAAAACTAGGTCAGTAGGTCTAAAAATAGAAAAACCTTGTGACCTCTCTAGAGGCCATATTTCTCAATGGATCTTCATGAAGGTTGGTCAGAATGTTCACCTTGATGATATCTAGGTCAAGTTCGAAACTGGGTCACATGGGGTCAAAAACTAGGTCAGTAGTTCTAAAAATAGAAAAACCTGTGACCTCTCTAGAGGCCATATTTTTCATGAGATCTTCATGAATATTGGTCAGAATGTTCACCTTGATGATATCTAGGTCAAGTTCGAAACTGGGTCACGTGGGGTCAAAAACTAGGTCAGTAGGTCTAAAAATAGAAAAACCTTGTGACCTCCCTAGAGGCCATATTTCTCAACGGATCTTCATGAAAATTGGTCAGAATGTTCACCTTGATGATATCTAGGTCAAGTTTGAAACTGGGTCACGTGCGATCAAAAACTAGGTCAGTAGGTCTAAAAATAGAAAAACCTTGTGACCTCTCTAGAGGCCATATTTCTCAATGGATCTTCATGAAAATTGGTCAGAATGTTTACCTTGATAATATCTAGGTCAAGTTCGAAACTGGGTCACGTACGGTCAAAAACTAGGTCAGTAGGTCTAAAAATAGAAAAACCTTGTGACCTCTCTAAAGGGCATATTTTTCATGAGATCTTCATGAATATTGGTCAGAATGTTCGCCTTGATGATATCTAGGTCAAGTTCGAAACTGGGTCGCATGGGGTCAAAAACTAGGTCAGTAGGTCTAAAAATAGAAAAACCTTGTGACCTCTCTAGAGGCCATATTTCTCAATGGATCTTCATGAAAATTGGTGAGAATGTTCAGCTTGATGATATCTAGGTCAGGTTCGTAACTGGGTCATGTGCGGTCAAAAACTAGGTCAGTAGATCGAAAAATAGAAAAACCTTGTGACCTCTCTAGAGGCCATATTTTTCACGAGATCTTCATGAAAATTGGTGAGAATGTTCACCTTGATGATATCTAGGTCGTGTTTAAAAGTGGGTCACGTGCCTTCAAAAACTAGGTCATTAGGTCAAATAATAGAAAAACCTTGTGACCTCTCTAGAGGGCTTATTTTTCAATGGATCTTCATGAAAATTGGTCAGAATTTTTTATCTTGATGATATCTAGGTCACATGTGCTCAAAAACTAGGTCACTATGTCAAATAATAGAAATAACGACGTCATACTCAGTTCAACACTGGGTCATGTGGGGATAGGTGAGCGATTCAGGACCATCATGGTCCTCTTGTTTTTAATTACTTCCCTTTTTTGTTACTATAAAAGCTTATTTTGAAACTTTTTTATTATTGGCAGTATGGAAAAACCGAGACTACTTTTCTGTGGTACAACATGGATGGTACATCCAATTTTTAGATGTATTTTGACATAACTTTACCTGGTAAGAATTTTTTTGTGGACTTCTTTTTGTTGTTCCTGTCCTTTGGGCTTCAACAATCAAGTTCTTTAAATTTTACTCCCATCCTCTGATGCAGCCCTTCGGGCCTATATTGTCCCGCTTGGCGGCGCTCTTGTTTAATGTTTTGATACACTTTATCTTTCTAATTTCTTAATATTTTTAACACAGAGTCTAGCTGTTGTGCAATATCTTCATTCACCATTAGAGTTGTTATAAACATTCCAGTGACAGCTCCAGTTTCCTCTGATGTGCCCAGTTTCACTTTCCAGCATCAAAATAGTCGAGTGTGCTGTCAACTGTGACAGCTCTTGTTTTAAATGGGCCTGGCTATGACTGTTACAGCTCTCAGAAGATTGCTAATTTTGTATAGAACATTTTAGCAAATGTATTTACTACTGAATACCTTTATTCTACAGGTAACCAATGCCAGTCATGTGACGCTTGTTGAGAGTGCATGTTCATTAGCAGACAGTCGTTACAGGACAAAAAACCGAACTCAAAAGCAAGGAAGGAAGGTAAATAAATTCGAAAAAGAATGTTCAATTAGAGTTTTGCTTTTTTAGACTTGTATTTGTTGTTCAGATTGTTTTTGTTTTTTCAGATAATTTTTCCAGATTTTCTTCAGAATGATTTGGCGACAAAGTATTTTTGTTTCTGATAAGGAGGTGGTCATGTTGTGTTAAGCTTGAACCAGTTTTCTGTAAAGTCCATGGTTATTTACTAGGTCATATGTCTATCCAATTTCATGTGGGTGATAGCTTCGACATGCATGAGCAGTATTTTCTTATATTTGACAGATTTATTTGCCTGTAGAGCACATGCTGCAGGCTCCTTAATTCAAAGGTTATGGTCACACTTCGGTGATCAAAGGGAATACAGCATGTCCAAACCGCAACAATGCATGGATCAGTCTTATATCATTTGGCATAAATATTTCTTGAAGGTCAAGGTCACATTTAGGGGTTAAAGGTCATGTAAGGTCTTGTCAGGGTCATAACTGTTTGCCACAGTGAAATGGTGTTTGCAGTAGGTGCAGGTTTCTATCTCAAAGGTCAAGGTTTCATTAACAAAGAGGTCAAAGGTCATGTTAGATCTTTTCTAAGCTGTCACTTTGACATGCAAGGAGCAATCCTTAAATTGGTGTAATGTTTTTGTCTCAACAAATAATTATTGTGCCCTTCTGGCTCGAAAATTCTAGTTTCATCCTAGATACCAGTACTTACATCAAATAATTATATGAATGCAATAAGAATTCATAAAAAAAATGTAAGAGAAGATAAACTTGTATAAAATCAATTCAGAGTTATGGTTCCTGTACATTGCATTTCTTCTCATTGCCATCTGTCAATATATTCAGTGTTATTTTAGTTATGTTTAGAACATTGCCATCACAAACATAAAAGTACAAAAAGGGGAGATGAAACTGTACATATTCTAAAATTAAGTTATGGTTAAAGGTCTTTGCACGATGAACCATCTTTCCATTTGTCACATACAAATGAGGAGATAAGATATTTGTATGGTTTTGCTGATTTAATATTTCAATTTGAAAGTAATAGTTTATCTAGGCTATATATTTTGAAGATTGTCAAAAAAATTTAATACATGAAACAGTTTGGTTTACTATTAATATTGATACATTTGGATGTGGTAACCATTAAAAACGGCCATAACTCATTTATTTTGCATAGCACATGTATATCCTGATCATACGCTCAAGTTTGTTGATAAGTAAAAAGGTATTTTTGTTTGTTTAGGTCAGGTCATTCGGAAACTATGAAATTGGTTATCTGGAAAGCAAATTGTAACAGAGAAATGAACCAGTATCCTCTCAATAAATTATTTGGGGAAAAAACATATCTGCTGTAAACAAATATTTTCTCAATAGTCATTGCCTTGATTTGCAATAGATCTGAACCAGTGCACTCTAAAATATTAATTTTGGAAAAAACATGTGAATGTTGTGAACAAATCTCTATATAGATTTAGACATTATTTTGATTTGGGCTAGATCTGAACTATATAGTATCCGCCAAAATTTAATTGGGAAAAAACTTAGCGGGTCTAAATCAGTATTTTCTCAGTAGTCAACTTGGTTTACAATAGATTTGAACCATTATCCGCCAAAAGTTAATTGGGAAAACCATGTCAGGTCTCGACCACTATTCTGTCATTATTAGTCAATTTGGTTTACAATAGATGTGAACCAGTATCCTTTAAAAGTTAATTGGAAAAACAGTGTTGGGTCTTAACCAATGTCCTCTCAATATTCAAGTTGGTTTACACTATATTTGAACCAGTATCCTTTAAAAGTTAATCTGGAAAACATATCAGGTCTAAACCAGTATCCTGTCAATAGTCAACTTGGTTTACAATAGATTTGAAGCAGTATTCCCGGAAAGTTAATTGGAAAACTGTGTCAGGTCTCAACCACTATTCACTGTTAGTCAACTTGGTTTACAATAGATGTGAACCAGTATTCTTTAAACGTTAATTGGGAAAACTATATCGGGTCTAAACCAGTGTCCTCTCAATAGTCAAGTTGGTTTACACTGTATTGCACCAGTATCCTCTAAAAGTTAATTGGGAAAAGTATGTCAGGCTTGAATCAACAAATATCATCCTTGTCATTTTCTTAGATGGTAGGGGTCTTAAATAAGTTAACTTCCTTTGAACAACATTGTTCTAACTGGGAACAGATTTTGTGGTTCCAAATCTAAAAAGCCATTGTCATAATTTGGAACAGATTGATAGGCTCTCAGCAACCAGTATCCCCGAAAAGAAATTGTTTTGGCATTTATCTTTCGATCTGAATTAAATTTCGAAATATTTAGAAATTACAAATTGGTTACGCTTTATACTAAGCATACACTTGCAGACATCTAAGCCTAATTAAATTGCTCTTGTTCTGTTTAGCTTAAATACTAAAAAAATAATTTTTTGTAAAAAATTCAACAACTTCTTAAAATTGAGGGCAGGCTTTTTTTGCATAATATACATCTGCTGTTACATTATCTTTTTATGGTTCTAGAGTTTACTGTTTATTATACTACGATTTTGACCTGGGACTTTTATGTTCATCTTTCCCTTTGCGTCCATTCCTTGCACTGTTCTCCTGCATTGTTCAGCATCCCAGCATGCACCTTGCACTATGCTTGCCTCTTCCTTATATAAAGTTCCAAGTCAAATTTAGTATAATGTACCATCAAATATCACATATTTTCATGTTCTCCTATAATAACACTGTTTGTTTCTCCAAAACATCTAGTGTAATTTAAATGAAATGTTCAGCATGATGTTATGTTATTGAAAACAGTCAGTCCGAGGTCAGTAAATCAAATGTCAAGGTCACCTAAGTATTACACATGTAAAGGACTGAAGTACCTATTTTATGTCTCGGCTATATTAAAACTTTTAAACAATTAAGTGGATTCCAATGAAACTTTTAACAAATATTAAGCATTATGAGAAGGTATGTTGAGAGTCAGTTCTGTCCCTCAAAGATTAGGTCACAGACAATGGCACTTTTCCTCCAGACTGTTCATTCGTAAAGAACTTTTAAGATTTCAAGGGATTTCAGTGAATCAGTATCACATGATGCAATTTTGAAAATCCTGGTTACCAAATTTTGGGTTCTTCTAAGGTAGTGATGTGGGCTGACAAGCATGGTCAGTCTGGGTTGTAGTTCAGATTGATATTTATTCACCAAACTTGTGTTTAGCCCTAGCTTGGGGTTGTATTGAGGCAGTTGGGGTCACTGTACACAGTTTTCTGCAATTGTGGTAATTGAATTTGGTTAAAACAGCAGGGCAAAGTTAACTGCATCAAATGGGGTTTCAGGTCAATAATTTAGTTGTCACCAAACATGGTGTGTAGCAAGTTTGAAATCATGAATTAGATATTGCAATGAAATTTGATAGAAAGATTTTGAGGAGAAGTCTTAAGACTAGGGGTCACCAGGCCAAATGAAGTCAAGGTCACCATTACTAAAACAGCACTGTCACCAAGTTGTGTATAGCAAGTTTGTACAGTTTGTATTAAGGCTACTGGAGTCAGGTCACTGGTACTAAAAGTAGAAAACAAACAGTTTCTGGTCAATAATTACCCAAGATAAACTGGCAAAGAGGTACTGGTTAAAAGTTTATGAATAAACCAAGTGTCAGAATCATTTACTTTTGGCTATATACGTTCTGTTACAAGTTACAAGAGTATTATTTAAAAGGGACTGTATTCTTCAAATAACATGAAAGGGCTTTAGTGATATCAGAATATTAATTAAATTCTTTTTGTCAGATTTCTTTACATACTTCTCATCAGAAGAGTGGGAAAGTGTTTCTGGTTCAGGTTTAAATTGCATTTAGGGACAGTGTCATTCATTTCGGAGGCATTTGTTATCGTTCAAATGTTTTTATAGCTGGTATGGAGAAATTGTAAAGAAGCATGTATGTTAGATAATGTATTTTTTGTTATCAATATGATTATCTAGAAAATCTTCACACTTTTGACCAAAATGCCACCATGCAATCTTTTAAAAATACTGAAAAAAGTCATTGACAAGGGAACTAGGTGGAATGGCTGCTGGTTCATGTATCTGCATTTAAAGACACCTTTATTCTTCTCTAGGTCAAGATGGGAACTATATTACAGGTCATTTTTCAGCTGATAAAAACAATTGAAAAAAGTCACATTTCTCCTGAGTTGAGTCAAAAATTCTTCTTTCAAAAATACTTGTAGCTGGTTATAATAGCTTGCTATGGATTAATGTCAGAACAACTTAAGTGTCAAATAATTTTGATGTAAAGCTTTAATAATAGCTGTTTGGAATATCACAGGACTGGGTTAAGAAATATTTGCTACTGACTAATATTGAACTACTGTATTTCAGGAGTTAGGCATGGTCTATTTTCCCATTAGCATACCAACCCTATTTACCACATACAAATGTATCCTAATTATATTTAAGACAGTTCATATAGTTTTCAATCAAATTAGAAAAAAAATCTTTCCTATCCTTTTATGTTTGTTTGTTATTAAATATTCAGGAAGTAATAGTTTAGATTTTAGGATGTCCACAGATTTTTAAGTTTTATGCAAAGGGAATAGTAAGGGGAAAACGTATATTTTTGTTAATGCTTACTTCAAGAACATACTTTATTTTGACTCGTATTTCTTTCACAGACATTGCATGATTCTTAAATTTGTAGGTCGTGAAAATCTTTTCTTTGGAACTACTTTTTGATAATTTAACAGATAAATAAAATAAATTGATACAATTATACTTTCTTGTGAGTTTTGTTTTCATGAAATTCAAAGATATAATTAAGAAATTCAAGCATATATTGTTTGACAGATTCCTGTCAGCAAAAAACTGAGGATTTTTTAATGTAGAAAGTTTTGATAGAGCATTTCTGTCTTTGCTGTGGAAGTGTTTGTATGAAAATTTATGAAAAATTAAAATCTATAACATCTTTTGAAAACATAAAATGCATTGAGCAAAATTATAGCTATAGGCGAGTCCAGCAGTGACAATAAGCAAAGTCAGGTCTTCACTTCCCTAAAATGTTACAAATATATTTAATATGTATATAGCTTTTACATATTCTGTGAAAAGTAGCATGAAACTTTTTTTTGACAGAATTTCAGTATTTTGGAAATTATTCATCTTTAATAGTCTGCTAACTTCAGCAATATTCATCAATGTGATTTAATTTGTACTATGAAATAGAGACCAACATTTCACAAATTTGTGCTAAATTTTGAGCTAATAATAAAATGACTTTTTATAAAATTCTAGGATTGGATTTGCACATAAATTTTTGTCAGTAATTGGGGGAATATTTTTAAGTCATTATCAGTTCAAGGTCAAGGTCACTACAGGTGGTATGGTGAGATCAAAGGCTACTTAGGCACCATTTTACTATATATGCTGTTTTTTTCTTTTTACCTATGACAATTTTTCAAGAAGCTGGCACACAGCTTACCAAAGTAATCGGACATGCAAGATGCATCTTTCAGTCATGCTGGTTCAGTATCAAGGTCATATAGTGAGGTCAAAGGTCAGATAGGCAGGTTTACATGTGCATTACATATCTTTATATAGCTTAGCAAAATTGTTTGCTTTCTGCAGCATTCAAGGTTGTACATTTTGGGGTCAAGTTTACACATTGAAAGGTCAAGGTAAAGGTCAAATGGGCAGTATTTCAGGTCTAATTTGTAGTTTTATGGAAATATTTTCAAATAACTTGGGACAAGCATTTTTCAGAAGTTACAGAATTTACACTTGATATTTAATGAAAGTGTATGTGGTGAAAAATCACAGAAAAGGATTGAATTTAGCTTAAACATGATAGTTTGTCTTACATGATATTATGATATTAGAATAACCATTTTAGTGCAGATTTAAAATACTTTACAACATAAAGAAAATACATGAGAGGTCAATTTTGTATCAGACTGCGACAGTTTTAAGTCTTTAAAATGAATATGCTTAAAAATTGGGAAAAAATATATAAGAAACATCCTGTGGAAGCCTACTAACATACTTGGTATCAGTGAGATAATTTTTGAGAGGTAATGAAATGTGCCCCTACCTCTCTGCCCCACCCCCAGGCATAAGTTGAACACTGGTTTACTGTGAGTAGTTTTCCATTTTATTTTTTTGAATTTGGTGAATAACTGTTGAGCCGTGAATTATTGATTGTACTATTTTGAAAAAGCTCTGTATTTAAAGGGCTGAAGAATTTAAGATCAATTTTCTTTATTTACTCTGTTGCCTTTCTATCAGTGCAGCTTGTTTGCTGTGCTTGTATTGCATTTTTGCTAACTTTCCATCTAACTTCTTTTCCTATCCTATTTCACTAACTCTAGTTAGCTATCCCATGGTGTCCCCCATGATGCTACTAGGGTATATTTCTTCCTGCTAACTATCAGATCTACCTAAATTGGCCAGCTATCCATGGTGCTGCCTCCATGATGTACTAGGGTATATTTCTTCAAGCTAAATATTATACAACCCAAAATTAGCTAGCTTCCCATTTGGGGTCCTCCATGATGCTACTAGGGTATATATGTCTTCCTGCTTACTATCATATCCACCTAAATCTAGCTAGCTATCCCATGGCGTTCCTCCATGATGCTACTAGGGTATATTTCTTCAAGCTAAGTATTATATCAACCTAACTCTAGCTAGCTATCCCATGGTGTCCTCCATGATGCTACTAGGGTATATATGTCTTCCTGCTTACTATCATATCCACCTAACTCTAGCTAGCTATCCCATGGCGTTCTCCATGATGCTATAGGGTATATATTTCTTCCTTATAACTGCCATTAGGACCATATTATATCCATCTAGCTCTACATGTGCTGCCAGGTGTATATTTCATCAATCAAGCTAGCGAAGTGTACTGAGAGGGGATGCTGCATACTGCCAGCCAGCCCATGTTTCTTCTAGGGAGCATTTACCATTCTTTGCTTCTTATAGCTTTCCCTATATATTCCTATATGCTCACCTATTCTATAGGGTCTTATTGGTAGTAAATTTCATTATTGTCTATACATTACATCTAACTAGTGTGCTACCGGGTTGTATATTTCAGCCATCAAACTAGCCAAAGCTGCTACATTGTATGGTTGTATACAGCAAGCTAGCTTTCTTTCCTTCTTACCTGTTGCTCTTCTTGATGGAAGTCTTTCAGTCTTTCAATATTTAGCAACTTCTGATTGCAAAACTGTTTAAACTAGAAGATTATAAGGTAATCATTATGGAAATATGTGACTAAGTATCAAGTTAATATTAATGTAACACAGTTTAAGCCTACCGCAGAAAGTTATTCAAAATATTTAAACTTGTATGATTTTTCCATGTTTGATACAATCCGTTCTTAGTAAATGTAAGAAAGCAAAACTTGAAGCTTTTAAAATCTGCATCATAATGGTTGTTTTCTGAATATTTTAAGAGCATTATTTTCAGTTATTTAATATTATAACTTTACAAGTGACTAGGGTTATAAAAATTGATGATAGCATTAAGTCCCATAACTCTTGACATTCATTTTAGCAAAATTATGCCCCCTCCCCCTTGGACTAAGTAAATCCTGGTTAAAATTTTGCATTCGCAGCTCTTTAAGTATTTTAAAAATTAGGGTAATATTCCTCATTCAAATAGTCCAGCATTAAATTAATGTCTTAAGGACATCTCATATGTTCTTTGATCTCATGCATACCAGATATTTCTAGGTAATTTCTGATAATTTGCAAGTCGGGACCAGTTTTCTAGAGTAATGGCCCTTGAACAAATCAAAAAATTGCAAATCTAAATCTATTAAAAAAAGTTTATAGAAAATATAAATCTATTTGAAGGGTATATATTGTGATTCTACATCTTGGTATTATGGCATTGTTAGAAAAAGTTTCACTTTTAAATGAAGTGTTGGTTGCTATTTTAGTATTTTTTTTCTTTCTCAGCAGTGATGTTTAAAAGCAAGCAAGGCATGAACTTCAGTTAATTCATTTTGGTTAATGGTGCATTTGATTTAAATCTTGTTCATTAATACTGACTAGGTTATTGGGGTTACAAGGCCTGGAAAAAAAAAATAAGATAGCTAAGATAGAAAGTTGCAGTATCAGGGCTTTAATGGGTAATAGGTCAAACATCTTTTGTGACATATTATGCAATATTTCTGGCAAATACAATGAAATATTATACTGTTATAAAACTTTGGCATTTTGTGTTAAAAAGTTTCTTTTATGAATTAAAGTTACTGAAATAAATTGTTTTTAAATTCATTGGCATTTGCAATGTCTGTTTAAGGAAGAATTTTGTAAGGTAAATTGGCAAGGTCTAAAATTGATACAATATGGAAAGTTTAATTGGCAAGGTAAATGAGATGAATGGATGCAAGACTTGATCTTAACTTTCTTCAAAATTTAATCCTTTTTGGGCAACTTTTTGTAAAGCTGATCAAAATTTTAAGATATTTGTAATTAAATAATAGAAGGTGTTTTGTTCAAGTTCAGTAGTAGACAAAATTGTTCCAAAACTCACCTAGGTTACAGATTACATATCCTAGAATGTTTGTGATAAGATTTTTGGCAAGGTCATTTTTGTAAAACTAGAGTTATGGTAGTTACCATACTTCATGTTCTTAAGACAGCAGCAGCCATTTTCATGAACAATCTTTTATGCGATGTAAACATACACAACAACTTTATATATAATGTTTATAGCTGTATATAATTATTGACACAATTGCTGTAGTGAACCATGAGTTATGGCCCTTGAACAATCTTACAGAACATAATACAGAGTACAAATTGTTGCAAGACAATAATTGGCAAGATTGATAATAACCCAATAGTCATTGGCTCATGAGTAATGTCTTAATAGTGTAATTTCATAGTTTTCCTGTCCTTCTAATAGGAAACCAAATCAAATTATTGTTTTTAAAGAAGCAGGTACAGAGTACAGTATATTTACTTTGTCACCAGCCATAGGTCAGTAAGTGAAATCATAAAACTCATGTTAGCACCATAGAGGAGGTATCTTCTACCTGTCTTGCTGAAAGCCTGTCAGAAATGAAGTCAATATACAAGCTTGGTTATCTTGGGTAAAAAAATAAATAAAAAATGGTATTGGATTGAAATCCCATGTAAACACAATAGAAGAGATATTTTCTACTGGTCTAAAGGTCAAAATAGAAACTTGGTAATTTTTGGAATTGAATTAAATTTAAGTTCAACTGGGTCATCTTGTGTTTAAAGTCATCAGGTATTGTGTAAAGAGGAAGGTTCAGTTGGAAACTGAACCATTCTCGAGAGGTCAAGAACTTGAGTGCAGAAAAACCTTGGTTACACTTTAGTTATATTACCTTTTAGATGTGCAGCTTGGTAAGGCAATCTAGCACTATTGTGACCACTTACTTTTTGTATGTTTATTCAGAAGTTTTAAGCAATTTTGGTGTAAGTTTCGGTTTAAAATTTTTTAACTTGATGTTGCATTTGATTATGGTTAGGGTAAGAACTTTTTTTTACTTTTTAGCTCACCTGTCACAAAGTGACAAGGTGAGCTTTTGTGACCGCGCGGTGTCCGTCGTCCGTCGTTTATCCGTGCGTCGTAAACTTTTGCTTGTGACCACTCTAGAGGTCACATTTTTCATGGGATCTTTATGAAAGTTGGTCAGAATGTTCATCTTGATGATATCTAGGTCAAGTTCGAAACTGGGTCACGTGCCATCAAAAACTAGGTCAGTAGGTCTAAAAATAGAAAAACCTTGTGACCTCTCTAGAGGCCATATATTTCATAAGATCTTCATGAAAATTGGTCAGAACGTTCACCTTGATGATATCTAGGTCAAGTTTGAAACTGGGTCACGTGCCCTCAAAAACTAGGTCAGTAGGTCAAATAATAGAAAAACCTTGTGACTTCTCTAAAGGCCATATTTTTCATGGGATCTGTATGAAAGTTGGTCTGAATGTTCATCTTGATGATATCTAGGTCAAGTTCGAAACTGGGTCAACTGCAGTCAAAAACTAGGTCAGTAGGTCTAAAAAATAGAAAAACCTTGTGACCTCTCTAGAGGCCATACTTATGAATGGATCTTCATGAAAATTGGTCAGAATGTTCACCTTGATGATATCTAGGTCAGGTTTGAAACTGGGTCACGTGCCTTAAAAAACTAGGTCAGTAGGTCAAATAATAAAAAAAACCTTGTGACCTCTCTAGAGGCCATACTTTTCATGGGATCTGTATGAAAGTTGGTCTGAATGTTCATCTTGATGATATCTAGGTCAAGTTTGAAACTGGGTCAACTGCAGTAAAAAACTAGGTCAGTAGGTCTAAAATTATTAAAATCTTTTGACCTCTCTAGAGGCCATATTTTTCAATGGATCTTCATGAAAATTGATCTGAATGTTCACCTTGGTGATATCTAGGTCAGTTTCGAAACTGGGTCACATGCGGTCAAAAACTAGGCCAGTAGGTATAAAAATAGAAAAACCTTGTGACCTCTCTAGAGGCCATATTTTTCATGAGATCTTCATGAAAATTAGTGAGAATGTTCACCTTGATGATATCTAGGTAAAGTTCAAAACAGGGTCACGTACCTTCGAAAACTAGGTCAATAGGTCAAATAATAGAAAAACCTTGTGACCTCTCTAGAGACCATATTTTTCAATGGATCTTCATGAAAATTGGTCAGAATTTTTATCTTGATAATATCTAGGTCAAGTTTAAAACTGGGTCACATGAGCTCAAAAACTAGGTCACTATGTCAAATAATAGAAGAAACGACGTCATACTCAAAACTGGGTCATGTGGGAAGAGGTGAGCGATTCAGGCCCATCATGGTCCTCTTGTTTAAGATGGTAGGAGTGAGCTTTTTTCTTTTTAGCTCACCTGAGCACAAAGTGCTCAGGGTGAGGTATTGTGATCGCTCACCGTCCGGCGTCCGTCCGTCCGTCCGTCCGTCCGTCCGTCCGTCCGTCCGTCCACACTTTCCTTTAAACAACATCTCCTCCTAAACCAACAGGCCAATTTTGATGAAACTTCACAGGGATGTTCCTTGGATGGCCCCCTTTCAAAATTGTTCAAAGAATTGAATTCCATGCAGAACACTGGTTGCCATGGCAACCGAAAGGAAAAACTTTAAAAATCTTCTTCTCAAAAACCAGAAGACCTAGAGCTTAGATATTTGGTGTGAAGCATTGCCTAGTGGACCTCTACCAAATTTGTTCAAATCATGACCCTGGGGTCAAAATTGACCCCGCCCCAGGGGTCACTTGATTTTACATAAGAAAATCTTAAAAAATCTTCTTCTCAAAAACCAGAAGCCTTAGAGCTTAGATATTTGACATGTAGCATTGCCTAGTGGACCTCTACTAAAATTGTTCAAATCATGACCCCGGGGTCAAAATTGACCCCGCCCCAGGGGTCACTTGATTTTACATAGGAAAATCTTCAAAAAATTTCTAAAAATAAACCAGAAGGCCTAGAGCTTAGATATTTCACATGTAGCATTGCCTAGTGGACCTTTACAAAATTTGTTCAAATCATGGCCCCCGGGGTCAAAATTGACCCTGCCCCAGGGGTCACTTGATTTTACATAGGAAAATATTTAAAAAATCTTCTTCTCAAAAACCAGAAGTCCTAGAGCTTAGATATTTGACATGTAGCATTGCCTAGTGGACCTTTACTAAAGTTGTTCAAATTATGACCCGGGGGTCAAAATTGACCCCGCCCTAGGGGTCACTTGACTTTACATAGGAAAATCTTCAAAAGTTTTCTAAAAATAAACCAGAAGGCCTAGAGCTTAGATATTTCACATGTAGCATTACCTAGTGGACCTCTACAAAATTTGTTCATATCATGACCCCCTGATCAAAATTGACCCCGCCCCAGGGGTCACTTGATTTTACATAGGAAAATCTTCAAAATTTTCTAAAAATAAACTAGAAGGCCTAGAGACTAGATGTTTGACATGTGGCATTGCCTAGTGGACCTCTACAAAATTTGTTCAAACCTTGCCCCCCGGGGTCAAAATTGACTCCGCCCTAGGGGTCACTTGATTTTACATAGGAAAATCTTTAAAAAAAATTCTAAAAATAAACCAGAAGGCCTAGATCTTAGATATTTGACATGTAGCATTGCCTATTAGACTTTTACAAAGTTTATTCAAATCATGACCCCTGGGGTCAAATTGACCCTGCCCCATGGGGTTACTTGATTGTACATAGAAAATCTTCAAAATTTTCTAAAAATAAACCAGAAGAGCTTAGATATTTGACATGTAGCATTGCCTAGTGGACCTCTACAAAAAGTTTTCAAATCTTGTTTTTAAAGTTACTTAAAGAATATTTCAACTATATTTTCTCATAATTCTTTTGATTGATTTCTATTATGATCTTTTGACCTTGAAGACTTGTCCTTAAGTGCAGTGATAACAGGTGAGCGATATAGGGCCATCATGGCCCTCTTGTTCTTTTTTGTATTTTTCTGCCAATCTTCCAGACTGCTGAGGAGGAGATGTTGCTTCAAAAGATTGGCAGAATTGCATTTTGTTACAGCTGCCAAGGCCTGACAGATCCCTTTACTATTGATCGAGACATGCTAGCGTGACCATCGAGGACAATCCGGTGCCTATATGTCCGCAAGATGAAGCGTGTGGGAGTAACTGGTTCTACAATTTTGTGCCGGCAAATTTAGATGAAGGTTATTCTTGGGTTTTGAGAGATGGGAATCAGGGATTGTGAGGATTTTATTTCTTTCAGGTCCACAGCCTGCCAATGACAACTGACTGTATGTCCCGTCCATACATACAGTCGGCAGGATTTTTTTCAGCATCAAGACCTGCCTAGGACAATCTTTATGAGATGGGCAGGATTTCATCTTTTGCAGGTCCAAGGTCTGCCTAAGACGGCTGAACATACAGAGGTGGCAGAATATTTCTTTCAGGTTTCAAGGCCTTGCAGATCCCTTAACTGTTGATCAAGACTACTATCGTGACTATCGAAGGGCTCCGGTGCCTATATGTCCGCAAGATGGAAGCGTGTGGGGGCAACTCAGATCTGCAATACTGTGCCGGCGGATTGCTAGATGATTGTTCCTTTGTTGAGAGAGATGGAAAATGGGATTGCAAGGATTTCTTATTTATTTCAGGGCCATACCTGCCTAGGTCTCCTAATGCATGTTTTACTTGGACGGAACATACATTGGGCAGGATTTTATTTCTTTCAGGTTCAAGGCCTGCCAGGAATGGGCAGGATTTTCTCTCTTTCAGATTTCTATGAATGTTTGCCTTCCGTTACCAGGACAGGCCAGACTGTCAGAATTTTTTTCATGTATCTCACTTCTACAATATTGAATTCTTTCCTTACTAAAGCAAACGTTCTTAACATAAATTAATTTGGCAGGTTTTTTTCCTGTTTTGGCTTATTTAATTACAGGCTTAATTTAGAGCAGAGACTTTCACTATTTCCATGCATGGAAAATGAAATAACGACCGTCCTTGTGTAGAGATCCAGACACTGTTCCCAAGGTGATGTGAAATGGTGCCAAGTGTTGTATATGTCTCCTGCCTTTACTCAGCAGGACCACTGCTGCATGGATCTTCAGTATCTTCAGTTAGTAAGTATATCTTCTTTAGCTGAATTCAACAAATTTCTAAAACAGACTGGTCCAAAAGTCAATTTGGGCAATACCATTTTTTATCGAAGGGATGTTCACTGATGAATTTACTGACTGAATAGTGAACAGTGCAGACCTTGATCAGCCTGCACAGATGTGCAGGCTGATTTTGGTCTGCACTGGCCGCAAAGGCACTATCACCAGCAGGCTAAAGGTTAAGGTTAATATGTGTATTTGTTGCTGGACTTCGCAGTTAGATAACATTTCTAATATTAAATTCTTTTATTGTATCTGGCGGTAAATAATTCTTGTTTGATGTATCTTGTACCTTGTTCCTATTCTGGTTGCCCAGCCTAGATTGGGTTATTTTAGCATAAATATAAATTTGATAAACATATTTTGTTTAAGCAATGACATGAATTTAAGCACTATTAATATATGAAATTTGTCAAGATTTGCATTAACAAGTATATATTTTGCCAAAATTCATTAGAAATGCAAGTTTATAAAGTATTATTACCTCCCTTTGACTATCTTGATAGATTGAAAATAGATAATTCCAAAGTTATACTATGCTGTTTAAGAAATTGACTTTTGTTTCAGTTGAAACATTCCAATATCAAATGCAAATATAAAACTAGAAATTATATTGAAATCAAAGGAATAGTCCACTTTCTAAAACACTTATATGTCAAAGGGGAGTAATTACAAAATTTCGGGAAAAGTAATATACATTTCCACCAGGGATACAACTATGTAATTGGACTTTTTATTCCATAAATAATTATCTAAAAGAATATATGAAAAGTGAAAAATGTTGTAAAATGTTGCTCAAATGTGATTGACCACCTTTAACGTTATGTGTGCAAGTACATATAACTATTTCATTAAGACATAGAGCTTTGAAACTTAATTTTAGCTCGACTATTCATAGAATAGTTGAGCTGTTGGACTCGCCAGTGTGTCTGTGTCCATGTCAGCGTCCCGATTTGGTTAAGTTTTTAGCTTGACTATTCAAAGAATTTAAAAAACAAATGGAAATTTACTTTGTTGTTTTCTCATCAGTCGATAATTAAAATGGATGGATATCAAATAATTTGTTTACCCCCCAAGTACTTGTTATCTTTGTTATTGTCTGTTTACTTTTTATGCTAATGTTTTTTAGTGAATAGCTCACAAACTAATATTAAATTCTTTTATGGTATCTGAGGTTAAACAGTTCTTCTTGTTTGATGTATCTTGTAGGAACTCTGATGATACTGAGGAAATATTCTACATCTTCACCATGGTTACAGTCGAATTGTAATTCCCATGTAGGCATTATTGCTATACAGTGTAGTCAGCATGTATGTTTTTCTAAGAAAGTGGCAAGGCGGAAGCTGTGCATCTGGACAGGTAAGGTTTTTTTGAGAATATCATGACTTTGGCTTGAATTTTTATGTTTACAATACAGATTCTCAAACAATTTTGATACTATTTTTCTCGGTTTGAGTGGCAACCACTTTAATTTAAAAATGATGCCTTCGTTATTGCCATTCCTTATTTCCTGCCAGTTTATCTGTAGGCATCCTGTGAATTTGTTATTATTACATCTATAGTGTAGAATTTGAAGCAGCCTTAACGAACTTTGGGTCAACTTCCAGCAAAATTTTAAGCAAAAGTATAGCTGTTTAAAAAGTTTTGACAAAGTCCTGCCTTTTTCTCACATAGAAATTTTAGTGAAGGTTTTATATTGGACTTTGAAGGAGGTTTGTCACTTTCAGCAATTATTGTACTGAATGACATGTGATTTTGTTAAAATTGAATGTGAATAGCAGTCAGTAAAATGATAGGTTTATTTATCTTGGCTGTGGCAATACATAATAGGATTCCCTATGAAATGTAAGGATTTTCAGAGTTACTGCCCTTGAATTATTGAATGTTCAGAAAAGTGTGTGTGCACTTAAATACAACTTTGTGTATTTTCTTTGATATTGGTCATATTTCCACAAAGTGTAGGTCAGTATAGATGAATAAGCCAGTTTAGATAGATTACTTCAGAGTTAGGTCCCTTGGATTTATAAACAGTTTAAATCCAGACCAGATCTCCAAGAGTTACTGCATTCACAGATAAGCAGTGTTGATAAACTAAATTAATACAAAGAAGGATGTTCTAAAGTCCAAATTAATGTGCTCTATGTTTTGACTGGCTCTATCTTGCTGAATATACAGGTATGATCCGGTTAGGTCTTGAGAATATAATCATGGATAATTCCATCTTGGTAACTCCAGAAAGGTCTATATTATCTTTCACCAAGTACTGAATCCAAGCTTGCTTTGCTAAATCTACAAACTTTTAAATTTTGAGTATTTCTTTCATAAATGCTTTAAGGATGCTTTTGCAGTCATTTATTTCTCTGATCTTTGACAAGAAACATTCAGTTGAGCAGGTGGCATGCATTCCTCCTTTGCACTATACACCTCCCTCCCTTGCACTGCACTTTGCATGCATGTTTGCTGCTTTCTCAGTAGAAATTTCAAGTGAAAGTGTTGGAGAAATAAATATGCCTAAATTGGGAGGGAAGATTTGTCTAGTTTCTCATATCTACATCAAATAAGCAAGCAGTGTTTAGTACGTGGTATTCATCAATCCATAATCTGCAATCTGAAGATATACTGGTGTAACTGGGCTCTAACCAGTAGTCCTTAGGGAAGTGTCACACACTTAGCCTCTAGGTCATTTTCCACCATTCATTTCATTTAAGATCACCATGAAAATAATCTCACTTTCTCATATAATGTGGAATAGACAAAATGGAAAGTTCAGTAAAATTCATATATTAACTGATCAAAACTGCCATTCCATGCTCTGGTTACTGGTTATTCATATTTATAATGACAGGTTAAGGCAGAGAGATAAATAAACTGACTCCTCTTTCATTGTAATACCTACCATCAGTGCAGGTAGATGTATGACTGCATTCAGAAGTAAAGATAAACTAACAATTCCTAGGCATTGTGTTAAAAATTGGAATACTAGAATTATATTACTGTCCAAAATGGAAAAGTTTTTCATCACATATTTTGGCTAAAATTGATGGCTCTATTTTTCAAAGTGATTGATTAATCATTGTTCAGGCATTTTTATAATGAATCATTTGATAAATTCATATGTCTGATCCAAATATACTGGCTGCTCTTTTTAAGTACTTGAATGATTAAGGTACTGGCTATGCTTTATTGTTAAATGTTTTTATGACTGATTAAGGCAGACAAAGAGATGTAGAGATCTTACCAATTAAGTGAGAGGAATAATGGTTACCCACAAACTTTTTCATTAGGTACTGGCTACATTTTTTAAGTATTAACTTGGTGGTTAACCTTTGTTGTTACAAACTTTGTCATTAGGTACTGGCTACATTTTATAAGTATTAACTTGGTGGTTACCCTTTGTTGTTACGAACTTTTTCATTAGGTACTGGCTACATTTTATAAGCATTAACTTAATGGTTATTAACTAAAAGTTTACCCTTTATTGTTATAAACTTTGTCATTAGGTACTGGCTACATTTTAAAAGTATTAACTTAATTAATGGTTACCCTTTATTGTTACGAACTTTGTCATTAGGTACTGGCTATGTTTTATAAGTATTAATGAAATGGTTACCCTTTATTGTTACGAACTTTGTCATTAGGTACTGGCTATGTTTTATAAGTATTAATGAAATGGTTACCCATTATTGTTACGAACTTTGTCATTAGGTACTGCTATGTTTTATAAGTATTAATGAAATGGTTACCCATTATTGTTACGAACTTTGTCATTAGGTACTGGCTATGTTTTATAAGTATTAATGAAATGGTTACCCTTTATTGTTACGAACTTTGTCATTAGGTACTGGCTATGTTTTATAAGTATTAATGAAATGGTTACCCTTTATTGTTACGAACTTTGTCATTAGGTACTGGCTATGTTTTATAAGTATTAATGAAATGGTTACCCATTATTGTTACGAACTTTGTCATTAGGTACTGGCTATGTTTTATAAGTATTAATGAAATGGTTACCCATTATTGTTACGAACTTTGTCATTAGGTACTGGCTATGTTTTATAAGTATTAATGAAAGGGTTACCTTTATTGTTACGAACTTTGTCATTAGGTACTGGCTATGTTTTATAAGTATTAATGAAATGGTTACCCTTTATTGTTACGAACTTTGTCATTAGGTACTGGCTATGTTTTATAAGTATTAATGAAATGGTTACCCATTATTGTTACGAACTTTGTCATTAGGTACTGGCTATGTTTTATAAGTATTAATGAAATGGTTACCCTTTATTGTTAAGAACTTTGTCATTAGATACTGGCTACATTTTACAAGTATTAACTTAATTATTATAGCAGAAATGTTTGGCTACTGAACTGCTATTATAGTATAATGTAGGTTGAGTTTCATCCTCATATGTAACTGTTACTTCCCAAAGTACAATTTCAAGAAAAAAAAAAACACCCATTGGGTTCATTACTGGCTGTAATTGTCATATTACATTAGTTCATCATTAACCACAAGAAAGGAAAAAAAGATTTTAAGAAAGGTTACAGCCACTCTGTAATGTTTTTGTAGTGTCGGCCACTGTTGGAAGGAAGGTGCCAGTCACTGCATTAAGGAAGGTCAAAGTTAAGTCACTGTAACAATGTTGACTATAGTTGTTATATCACATCACCACATTATTAAGTTAGAGCAATATACATGTATTCTGTCTAGTTGAATAAAGCATATATAATGTTAATGAAGTGCAGGCATTGATTCTGTTCTAGATTAAATGCAATAATCATAGTAGTGTTTTAGGAAAAGTGTCTGCCAATATGCTTTATATCCGGCAATTAAATACATTTTAAGTTACTACCTTATCATTTACTTTGTCAACTCGTATAGATAGCCAGGCCGGTTTAAACAAAGTCTCAAGTGGAGGCCAGGTAATATAACTAGCTTCAGTTAAGACTGAAAAGCTACTACTTTCTACATTTAAAAGATAATCTGATAGGGATATGGTAGGATAAGGCAAAGACATACTGGCTACAGGTTTCTAGAAACTGCCATATCACTGCATCTAAATCGTTGTATTTTTGGACTAAATTTCAGTGGATATGGGTGATAAGGTAGAATAAGGTGTTTTTCTGCCACTGTTGGTATGAAAGAGTTCTGTACGATAGTGTTTAAGTCAACCCTCAAAATAACAAGGTAATAGGTACTACCATATCATAAAATATGTGCATCAGTTGAAGCCAGGCCATTTTCTTGGTTTAGTGAAAATCCACAGATCAAAATCTGAGGGTTGCTGGTCATATCATTTTTTTTTTTTTTTTTTTTTTTTTGCATTTGTAGGACATTGTTTTTGTTTTTTTTGCCATTAATTTTTTTATTTGTATATGATTTCAGTGTTCTACCTGAACATTCATTTGACTCACTAATCATAGTGTGTTTTTTGGAATTATTGAATGTCTTTGAAGGTGTATTAGGCGTTAATTCAAAATTGAAGGTTATATTTCTTATCAGTATTATTAACAATGGGATTCATTCAAAATTTGTCCAATCATACATCACAGAATCTCAAGGAGAACACTGAATTTCATTGCTAGGACTGGTACTGGTGATAAAAAGCCAAGGAAAAAATGGCTTCTGGTTAAAATTTTAACTAAACTACATCTTGCATATTTGATAATTTCTTGACGATTAAATCCTTTAGCTGTTAGGGATATGGTAGAATAAGGCAAAGGTTCAATTCTGGCTACTGGTTTTGTATGAAAACTGCCATATCAACACATTTTAAGGGCAATGTAAAATTGGCTATCATATATTTTTGGACAAAATTTCAGTGAATAGGGATGATATGGTAGAATGTAGGAAGATCATAAGCCATTCACTTCTTTCTGAATCTGTATGATATAAATATCTGCATTGCAAGATAAATAATGAACACATTGTTTTTTTCTCAACATTACACCCATACACAAATGGCTTTAGCTGTACATCTTAATTAAAGATGGGAGACTTGTTCTAAAGTTTTATAAAGGGAGCTTAACTTTAAAACTGCTACTGTCGACTTGAGTATTTCAACAGTATTTACAGAAATCAGGCATTGGGTTGCTGGCTAGATTCACTTCAAAAATATTACTTTGAAAATATATAGGTCAATAAATTCAAACTTCAAAGGTTTTATTTATGATTATTAAAGTTATTGTTTAAAATAGTTCTACCATCAAGCAAATCTGAACATTCTCTTTAGAATTAGGTATTACTAACTGACTCATTGATTTAAATTGTTGAAAGAACTGAGGGATGAAATCAAGTCTGTTTTACATGGAATAAATGTGAAAGCCTCTTTTCTACTTACTTGCTTTTTCTATCCACATAGCTATTTGCTCAAAGGCAACTGTCTAGTTCTGCTGCCAGGGTGGATATTCAACCACGGTAGCTGTCCCATACTTCTCCCACAAATAGCTGTGCAATCCTAAGGGTGGAAACTCAGACCAGTTGGCTGTGGCTTAAACTGCTACTGTGTAGAATTCAACCAAGCCAGCTCTCTCTCAGCTGCCGAGGACGATATTCCACAAGCCAGCAAACCTCCTTACACCTGTCCTTTACTGTCCAATAAAGTCCTATATTTCTGTCCAGATTAGCTGTCCCATCCAGCTATTGCAGGAGGAATTCCACCAAACCCCCTTATAAAGTCCTATATTTCTGTCCAAATTAGTTGTCAAGACAGCTTCAAAAGGAGGAATACTACAAGCCAGCTGGCCCGTCCATCCAGCTTTTGCGGGAAGAATTTCACCAAGCCACCTGCCCCAAGGAGTTCTACCTTGCAAGCTGTTTTGGAGGAATTCCGCCAAGCCATCAAATGTCCTATACTTACGGCCAAGTACAGCTTCTAAGGGTCCCAGCCAGCTGTTAAGGAGGAATTCCACCAAGCCACCTGTCCCATACAGCTATTTAGAAGAATTCTAGTAATCTGTCTGTCTGGTACAGCTATTGAGGATGAATTCCACCAAGCCATCTTGCCATTACTAATGCCATGCGGATAGATAAGCAGTGGTAGATGGGAGAAAAATATTTTGCTCAATTTGTGTTTAGATTTGATACTTCGATCATGTAATATCAAGGGCCAGCCAGCAAGGAATTTATTTTTGGTTTTATAAGCTAGAACAATTAAAAGAAATTAAAACAGTTATATGTTACTAATGTAAAATTTTGTTTTGATTTAGAGTCAGTCAGTACACTAAATTACTGTCTAGTTGTACAAGAACAAAATAGAAGAACAAAATTTTCATCAGCAGGTCAGTTTTCAGTACATATTTAAGTCTGCATAGTGATTGGCATAATAAATTAACTTAGTAACAACTGTTTTAGAAAAATAGTCTTGCAGATACCAAGTCATCACTTCATTGTAACAGAAAAGATTGAGGTGTTTGTTTAGTTTAAGGTAGTCCAGCAACCTTTAGCCTAAATGACAAATTTACTTAAAATCTTTGGGCCTGTAATAATTTTCATCATTTTCACAATGTGTATAATTGTATTAAAACTTCAAAATTGGTCATACAGACTGTCTTCAACTATAATGTGTACAATAGAATTCATTTAAGCTAAAATTTCTTCAGTTCAAAATTCTTCATGAATTGGACACACTGTGCTCCAAATATTATTCCTCCACTTACTGCCTGCACATCTGTTTAGGAGTAGCAGTATTTTCTAGTTTTCTGTTTCAAAGACAATCTTTGATACTTAAGTAGTAAGATATTATTTAGAGTTGAAGTTTAAGTACAATATATGTTTGGTTGTGGTCTTCCTACAGACATTTCTATTTATATTTTTTATGTGTGTTTGAGCTGTATGATTGTGTTGCTTATCATTCTGACTGCTGACCAGACGCTTCTCTGAAGTTTATTTATATCCTGGACTGTGCTGTCAAACTTGATAGTCCAAAGACAGTAGAGTACCATATCACTATAATTGCTCAACTCTGTAACTGTAGCCGGTTCAGGGAAAATCCTAAGCTGACGAGCTTAATTGACTGCTGTTTAGATCTTCTGTTAACGAAAATCTGTTTTAATCAGCAATTTCAACTGTTTAAATTTAACATATTGAGGCATATTGTGTATTTTTGAAGTAAATTTCAAGAAATAGGGAAGATATGGTACAATAATGGAAAAGATTAGCTTTTGAATGTTTGTTAAAACAGAAATCTTTTGCAAAAAAAATCGACAGTATTTATCGTGAAATGAATGTAACTAGGATACTGTTGTAAATGCAATGTTTTTGTACAATGAATTACCTAATCTTTAATGCAGTGAAAGAATATGGAGTGAATGAGTCTTAAACAAATTGTATCGTAAATGTTATTGAATGGTGAATGTATTATTTTGTAAAATTGTGCGAGTGAATATTGAATTTAAAATGTTTTAAGTAAATTGCATTTTAAAAGACAATGACCAGACAGTAAATCTAATGATTTTGTAAAGCAGTGGCAGAGTTAGGTTATATTATTCTGTTAAAGACAGTGGCATGGCATATTATAGTAAATGTTTTGTTTTCCAAAGTGGCAAGAATTTTTGAGTATATTCTAATTTGTAAAACACAGTGGCAAGGTTAAAGTTGATTTAATTTTTGTATCACACTGGCAAGGTATTTTTAAATGGATTTAATTTCTGATAGAGTTTTCAAGTAAAGTGGGTAATGCACAAAACTCCAGTAAGTTTGCAGTTTTTTTCTTTCAATAGAATGCCTGGTATTTGAGTGCTGCTCAAAGGTAAAATAGGATTTAGTATTATTCAAGTAAATGTATACTTGTTGTACAGTAGCCTAATATTTTCTGCGGTGAAATGAAAGTTTTGTTACTTTGTTGAGCTGATTTCAAATCGGTTACATCATCAGCCTCTGTTCTGGTACAAAGTCAGTTAATGGTATTGAGATACAAGTTAATACTTAGAAAAGTACATTTTGAAATAAATTTCATGTAGCCAGTAACAAATTACGGTTTATTTTACAAATATTAATTTTTCAAAATATTGGCAAAGAGCAAATGGCAGGTTAGCTTTTTTGTTCAGTATGGTTTTATATCTAATAAAGCTTGGCTATCTTTCATATTTTTTTTTTCAAGTTTTTTTTTTTTTTTTAGTTAGTCGTCTTTGCAGTCTTCGTTCAGGTTAAGGCTAAGAAGTAGGAAGTTGAAATGAGCCAGTATATTTAAGATAGCCGTGAGTTAGCTACACCTTGGAGATTTTTCAACGTGTCAATTTTTAATTATCATAAATTAACGTGTCAATTTTTAATTATCATAATTTTTGCTGCATTAAATTTTGTTTCTTTAAGATTTAAAAGCTAATTATCATTGCTAACTTAGGTAAATCATGTAAACTAATACGATAGGTTTCCATTGTCACTGTTTTCTGGCTGTGGCCAAGTTTTTTTTTCCTTTTTATTTTACTGATGTCAAGGCCTGACAGATCTCTTAACTGTTGATCCACACAGCTATCGATACCATTTAGGATCCCGGTGACTATATATCCGCAAGATGGTTTCGTGTTGGAGTTTAACTGATCTACAATTCTGGGCCGGCAGTGTTTAGATGAAGGTTTCTCCAGTGTTTAGAGAGATGGGAATCAGGAATCGTCGGGTTCTTTACGCCTTCCATTTTCAGCATTTTGTTTCTTTTCCATATTTCAAGGTCTGTCTATGATAATTCTCAGATCCTTTTGACTGCCAATCAAGACTACTAACGGTACCATTGAGGATTCTGGTGACAATATATCCGCAAAATGGGGTCGTTTGGGAGTAACAGATCTACATTTCCGGGCCAGCGGTTTGCTAGAAGAGTGTTGTTCCTGTGTTGAGAGAGGTGGAATCAAGGATTTTCTAGAGTTTTCTCTGTACTAGGTCTTAATCTGCCAGCAGTTGCTGATATCTGTTCAACTTGTTTGCAATATACACTGGGCAGAACTTCTTTCTTTTTCAAGAATTGTTTTGTAAGCCATCTGAATTTTTACCAAATACTGTCAAAACATTTTTTCAATTTTTTTGTATACAATCTAATTTCTTTAAGAAGTGATATAAAGTAAGCACTAATAAGTTTATTGGACATGATATAGACATGATAAGGCCTTGGTGTAGCTGCTTATGTCAAGAACAATGCATAATTATAAAAATACTTATGACCAAGGGTTAAGTTTTGTTATACTCTCATCTTGAATATAATTCTTTATACAGACACCTAGGTCAAATAGTAAGGATCAATGAAATGGTCAAAATTGTGACAGTTATTAGCATCTATTCAGTAAATAGAAGAATTTTCTTTGAAGTAAGCCAGTATCGTAGTAGAAATGATTTAAACTTTTGTTTCATTATTTAATAGCCAGTTCCAAACAGAGTCTCTATTTGCCAGTTCTGTGAAAATTGATATTTTCTCTCTATTTATGAAATATTAAATTTTTGGTGGTATTTCTTGATAACTTAGTACATGTATCAACTCAATTTAAATATTAAAATTTTTACAGTATCTATTGATAACTTGATATGAACTCTATTTAAAAATTAAATTTAGGCCATGTTTCTTTCATTCTTTTGGCAGCTTTTTCTTTTCTTTTTTATTAATAATTTCAGGATGAGAGTGGTTCTATTCCAATGGCTGTAAGCACAAAATCACATGGCCTTTTACGGAAAACATCATTCTATGAATTGATCAACCACAAGTATACCTCTAATTTAAAGTGAGTATTGTTACGGAACTTATTTGGACAGCGTAAGCTAAATCAATTGTCCGACTTACAGCCACATAGCTTTCACCTTATTTTATTGTATAATGGTTACATGAATAAGTAGGACATATTCCTTGGCAAAAAGACTCGGGCAGCAAGCTAAATTGGCAATATTGAAAAAAAATGAATTTGTTGTTGTGCGATTCATATCTTCTCTGTAGCATATTCACTGTTGTAGTGCAGTTTGGACTGCCTTTGCACTATACTTTTGACACGGTATAGGCCGAAAGTCCAGTGTATTTCCTCTTCACTGTAGTAAGAAGATATTACAACCTATTATGAAATTTTTATCGTGTTTTCAGTCAGGTTCAGATTTCTGAAAAAAAACGTGTCAAGTGTTCTTATCAATGATTCAAACATGTATTTACCTGATTCCGCCATTGTTTAATATAAGAGGTAGATAACAACTGATATTTGGCTTTTAATAGGAAGAAGTATGGTTTTCCCTGGCACGTCATTAATCTCTTAAGTTAAGCACAGTGTCCAAATGTAAGAGTAGAATCTTGAAGCATTGAGCATACCAAACAGAATCATAGCCTCACACAGTAAAGCAGTTCATTTTCAAGTTAGGCAGTGTAACATGTAACCTCGCACAAATGTTCCTTTCATAGAGTTAGATCCTTATTAGAAATGTATGTTTTATTACATTTTATAACTTTTGTGATTTTCCCCCTTTAATATGAAAATATTCAAAAGGTGGGCTATTGCTTTTAATTTAAATGTCATTCCTAAATAGGCATTGGAATATTTTAACAATCTTAACCAACAGGCAAGTTTTTAGTGTTTAGCTTTGGAATTCATTTATTTCCAATCTATCCTGGTTGTGCAGCCAGGATAATTAAAGGGAGCTGATAAGAATGTTACAAACTTGCATTTGTAATGAATTTTGGCTAGATATTTATTTGTTAATGCAAATATTTGACAAACATAATACAGTAGTTCTTATATTCATGAGAAGTATCTTTAATAAATTCATGCACATGCTAAAATAACTATCCTGGTTGAGCACCTGGGATAGGAAAATCAAATTTCAAAAATATCTACAGTGAAATTTTGTTATGTATTAAGCAGTTGGTGAACACACACAAGTGTGAATGATCATTAATTTTGTTAAACTTTCGACCAAATCGATTACCTGATCAGAATCTGATGAAAATTACAGCTCCTGCAAATACCCATGGTAATGTGACCTAGCAGACAAAATGTAAGCCAGGAAGTTACCTCTGCAAAAGCCCAGACATTCCATATGTAGGAGTATCTTCATTCTTCAAGTGAGTATATGTATATGAGAATTTTCGCCACATCTGTGTAGTATTATCTTAAACATATTTTTAACCCTTACCCTGCTAAATTATATAATATATATTGAACTTGTCTATCTTTCAATTTGGACAGTACCATTAACTGTTGTAAGAGATGCTTGAAGAAAAGATACTGACTGAATGGCAAACATTGCAGATCTTGATCAGACTGCACTGGTTGCAAAGGCAGAATCAATCATGTCCAGCATGTTAAGGGTTAATTACATATGTAGGAAGTGATAGCTGCAATGCAACTGCATAAAATGAGCTGCATAATGAGAAAACCAACATACTGTGTATTTGCGACCAGCATAGATCCGGACCAGACTGCGCGGATGCTCAGGCTGGTCTGGATCCATGCTGGTTGCAAATGAATGATGTTGGTTTTCTCATGGCGCCTCTCAAATAAGCTTTTAAACAAGCTTTAGTATATTTAGTCTGGCACATATTGGCTAACTACATAGAAATGCTTAGAAAAAGAACATGTTATTCTGAATAATTCCTGTTTGAAGCACTTGTTTCAATGGATTTAGCACTTTTTGTAACTCTGACATGTGTCAAATTTCATTTATTAACATCTGTTCACTACTGAGATCCGACTCTGCGTAACTAAGTATGGGGAAAATATAAAACCAAACTGTCGACTTGAAAATTGGCAAATTTTCATAAAGGTGAAATAACATAACATTTGTGCATTTGTGAAGAGACCCAACAGTGAAAATGGAGATCACAATTTGACACAGAAGATCTTGAATTCCATGTGATACATGGAGAGATAAGCACAATCGGATTGTAAAAAATAACTTCTTGTAATTGCTAATTTGTATTTAATAGTACAGAATCCAGGAACACTGGTTTAATTAACTGCTCGCCATTACATAACTAAAATACCATTGAAAAACAGTGTTAAACCCAAGACAACAAAACAAATACTCCAAAAATCTGCCTCCTGCCCACTTTTAACCCTCCACCCACCCAGAAACAATTTTCTTCTTTATACCTTTAGGTCTTGAAACTATTCTGGGATCCAATCATAGCAACCCCACTCCCTCTACTACCACCTCAAACAAGATAATTGTACCCCCTGACACAAAAGTATTAGGAGTTTCGCATGTCCTGCCAACTCATCTGTAATTCATGTCAGTTCTATATCTTACTAACTGCTAAGAAAATGTCCATAAAACTAACACCAGTTTTTACCTCATCTATACAAGGTACAGAGAGCATAACCCATTTTACTCAGTCAAAGGTCAAGGTGACAGTTTGAGGTAAAATGTCAAGTAGCAAATAACTTCATGTCTCCTCCATATCTTTTAAACTGTTTTGAAGATACACCAGATACTTGCCTCATCCAAGATATCTTGCAGAGCACACAACCCAGGTCACTAGTTCCAAGGTCAAGGTCACAGAACTCAAAGGACCAAATATAAAAGTAGCATCAGTTGTTAAAACCATCCAGATGACCTGCAAAGTGCACAATCTAGATTACTAGGTCCTAGGTCAAGATCTCATTTGACGGTCCAAGGTCATGATTTTACTTTCTGTGTTTCTGTAGCTGCATCTGAGTGTATAAAATTCCTTTAGTGATAGCTCCAGTTTGAAATCTACTTGTCAGTATAGAAACTTTACACTTGAAATACTGTTTCTTCAGGTAAAAAAGTATTTTGGGTGTATATTCCAGTGATAGCTCTAGTGTCCTGTACATACGTTTTATTTCACTATCGAGCTAAGAGGTGTTGTTTCTCTCACTGATTAATATTGTTGCATTATTTCAGTTGCATCTTAGCCAAGAAGTTAACTTGGATCTGCTTCACAGGGAGTCATTGGTGATCAACTAGGTAGTAGGATACAGTTCTCTGATCAGATGGAATCGCTTTATATTATCTCGCTGAAATTTAAAGAGCTGAGGCTACCATCAGGAAAATCTACCATGTAATAACACTAACTCTGAACATTGCTACTGAGTCTACCACACAGTAATGCTGACTAGGAAATAGCTATTGAGTCTACCACACAGTAATACAAACCCAGAGCATTGCTATTATGTCTTCTACACAGTAACACTGCCCCAGAATGTTGCTACTGAGTCTACCACACAATAATTTGGACTAGGACATTGCTATTATTAGTTTCCACGCAGTAACACTGACCGGAGTAGTCCACACAGGAAAAACCCATTTGACTTAGGCTGTTGCTACAGAGTCTTCCACACAGTAATACTGACCCCAAAGTGTAGCTTTTCTATGGAAAATTCAGACAGATAACTGAAGTTACCTGTCAGTAGGTGCAATAAACTCTTAATTATCTGTTAATGTTAACACTCTTGATTCCGATGGCTGGGATCTGCTGAACACTGGAAAAAAAGCGTGCAACTCACTGTGTGACATTAGTGCAAATTTTTTCAAATGTGACTGTGAGGTATAAACAAAATTATTTTAAGTAACATTTAAGTAATGTTCAAAGGTTGTAGTGAAAACTCACTGAATGTGACATCAATGTTCAGATGACAGTGAAAGAAAGACAGTTATAATTACTAGTAAAAATCTTTGAGTAGATATTAAAATAATGTTTAAAAGTGATAGTTGGTACAGTAAGATGTGGATAATGTGTTTTGATGTCATATAATAAAGTGTAACTGATTGTTCCAGTGTATTTATATCATTTCATTGAAACAATTATCTAAAGAAACGAACTAGACAAACTGTTTTTATCATTTTGGATTGGTTAATAGTTGCATACATTTCCCACAAGAGATCAAAAAATCTCTGCAATCTCCCAGAGTCACATTCACATGTATGCTGGCATTCGTACTGTACAATATATGCTCCCGTCTACAGAACAAACCTGTTTGGTATACAGTTTTAGCTCGACTATTCAAAGAAAAAGAAGAGCTATCCTACTTGCCACGGCATCAGCACCTGCATCACACCTTACGTTTTTCATACCTGTCCACATTTTGACAAAACATTTCATCATACACCTTTGTAATTATCACCATATCCAGTTTTAGGCAAGTGTAAAAACCTCTTGTCAAGGATTTTGACTGAATTATGGCCCCTTTTAACTTGCATCTCTTTGTCAAGTTTTTAGTATCTATTCATATTTTGTGCATGCTATTTGACATACAGCTTTTATACAATCTGACTAAAGTACTTGATCTTCTAAACGAAGATCTGAGAACGACCTATTCACATTCGTCTTCTGTATATTTTGGATTTCCAGTATTGCTATTTTTATGTTATCCAATCAGACGACTTGTTCGATTGTCAAAGGATAAGAAAAATATGCGGTTATTCTAGGACTCGAACCCGGGACCCCTCGCTTACAAAGCAAGTGGCCTACCGACTGAGCTAACCGGCTATCTGATACATAACGACATAAGAATTGTAAATATCAAAAGTCAATGCTACATGTAGATTTGCAAGATGTTGCAAGCTAGGCTCTGATTGGCTAGCGAAAGAGCCGTCAGAACGAGGCAATGAATAGGTCGTTTTCAGATCCTATGCGTAGCGTAATATAGGAGATGTACTTTAGTCAGATTGAGCTTTTATACTTTTATCTCTTGATAACTATAACAGTCTGTCAGGTATTTGGCTGAAATATGGCCCTTTCTGGACTTAGAAATTGGTTCAGTTTTTGTACAAGCCCACCTTTTTGTCAAAACTTATTTGACAAAATTATTGCTTTGAAACTTTGAACACTTGTTCATTGTCATGATCTCCATCAGTAGTCAAGAGTATGTAACTATGTCTATGTATGAAACTTGGCTGAATTTTGGCCCTTTTTGGACATGGAAATGAACAAAGTTTTTTACGTACCATTCCGTATTTTGTCTAAAATGTTCGACATGGTTTTGAAACTTTAACCACTTGTTTACCATAGTCTCCATATGTAGGCAAGAGACTACATAGCTAGGACAAGGATTTTGACTTAGTTGTGGCCCTTGTCTAGATTGTTTTATATATGGCTATGAAACTTTCAACACTTGCTTCCATTATGGTCTTTACCTGTAGACAAGAGTATATAACTTTTCTACTAAGAACTTTTTAGGTACACCATTAAAGATAACTAGGAACCAGTACTTACATCAATTCTTTGAATACTCGAGTGTACTTAATTATGTCTCCAATATGTAGTGGGGGAGACATAATGATTTAGTGCTGTCTGTCACAAGTTTATCTACGTAACTCCAAAACCAATGGGGGGATTTATACCAAACTTCCCAGGAGTGATCATTACCAAGCCTAGTTGTGCATCATTGGGCAAATATTTGGCATCTTTGAGTTGGATGATTTTCAGCTTATTCACTGTGATAAACTGACTTACACTGCACAGGTTCCATAACTCTATTTTGCTTTTTTACAAAATTATGCCCCTTTTTCGACATAGAAGTTTTTGGTTAAGGTTTTGTATGTAAGCTGGTATCTCAGTACTCACTAATGGGAATGGATTGAAACTTCACACACTTGTTCACTGTCATGATCTGACATGCACAAAGTAGGTCCCATAACTCTATTTTGCTTTTTTACAAATCCTGCCCCTTTTTCGACTTAGAAATTTTTGGTTAAGATTTTGTATGTAAGCTGGTATTTCAGTATTCACTAATGGGAATAGATTGAAACTTCACACACTTGTTCACTGTCATGCACAAAGCAGGTCCCATAACTATTTGTTTTGTTTTCAAAATTATGCCCCTTTTTCGACTTTTTTGGTTAAGGTTTTGTATGTAAGCAGGTACGGTATCTCAGTAACCACTAATGGGAAAGGATTGAAACTTCACACACTTGTTCACTGTCATGATATGACATGCAGTGCAAAGGGTCAGTAACTATTCGCATTTTACAAAATTATGCCCCTTTTTCAACTTAGGAGTTTTTGGTTAAGTTTTTGTAAGCTGGTATCTCAGTACCCACTAATGGGAATGGATTGAAACTTCACACATGAGCTGATAAGCACTGTGCAGGTTCCATAACCCTGTTTTGCTTTTTTACTAAATTATGCCCCTTTTTCGACATGTATTCATTCAATTGACAAGGCTGTTGAATAGTCTAGCGTTGCTGTCCTCTGACAGCTCTTGTTAGCTGGGTTATGACCCTCAATTCATCCAATTTTATGATGTTTTGGCCACTTACTTGATATAATTGGGTGGAATTCCACCAATCCTTACAGACAGGAGTTTACAGTACCAAGCTTCACTGTGCATATTGTCTGCATGTTCTGGTTCAGTGATTTTCAAAGGTGTTCTGGCACTTGATTGGTCTATTTTATCTTGTCTGGGCAACTACTCCAATACCAGAAGAAGATGTACACCAAACTTCACATGAGAGATCATTGCCAAGCCTAGTTGCGCATGTCATCAGCAAGTTCCAGTTTGTTGTTTGATAAAATCTTAAGATGTTGTAGCCACTTGTCTTACATGTAGGGGCGGATTTCAACCAAACGTTACAGGAATGATCATTGCCAAGTCTTGTGCATATAATTTGGCATGTTCCACTTCAGTGATTTTCAGCAGAGTTATAGCCCTTGATGTGGCATATTTTAAACTACTTTCTACATACATTATGATGAATTTCACCAATCCTCACAAGTAATTAGTGTGAAACATAGTTGTGCATATTATTGTCATTTTCTGATTAAACTATTTTCAGTACTTTGTAATTCTTAGGAAAAACATAACATCTATTTTATTAATTTCATCCTTGCTTCTTTAATAATCTGTGCAGCCGGTTGGTGAAATTTCAAAGAATAATTTAAGTAGTATTCAGTAGACGTGGTAAATTTTACATTGTGGCCTTTCAAATTAAACCCATATTCAGTAGATACAATGAACATTCTGACAAGATTCCATGTGGATCTGGAAGAAAATGTGGCTTTTGGTGTATAAAGGTAGTTTTGCATGTTCAATAAACTGGCAGTGATGGCGTAACGTCTTTTATCCGGAAAATGTAGAATAAAGCCTGGATTCAGCATAGGGAAATGAAAAATCATTTTGATATGAAGTAATGGCAACCTGTGAGTAAAGTTCTTACAATGGCACTGTTACTATCTTTCTAAAGTTCAAGTATGATCATATTAAAACATCTGACACAGATCCAAAATGTCTTAAAATTAGCTTAAAATGTGCGGTTCACTTTAATCATGGTCAAATATCTCGAAAGCAAGCACATGGACCTATAGATTTTATTTCATCACATTATAGACCATATGTTTATATATGACTTGAGAAGTTGCATTAAAATCTACATTGTAGAAAAATTTCTATTTGCAAAAATGTTATGAAAGTTGTGATTTTCCCATAGACTCCCATTACGAAAGATTGAGAGGTCCAAATTTTTCATTACAGCACATGATTTCAGCTTTTTTTACGCTACTAAAGGCATGTCAAGTGGAACTATCTGAACAAACATGAAAAAGATATTTTGAAGGATACTAAAGACAAAGTTTGATGAAGACATCAGTAAAAGTGTTTTTTTTTCCAATTTCAAGCTCTGTCAGTCCTTAATACATGTACTGTCAAATTGAACAGTTTGCATAAACATTAGGGAGATCCTCACAAGGATGTATATATGAGGTGTTCGAAAAGTCTCATAACTTATTTATAGGGTTATTAAAATAAAAATTTCAAGTGTTACTTTGATATATTTTGTACGTAATCCGACAGAAAACCCGATTCTAATGGCAAAATGCAAAATCCACTGTCATTATAGCCACGTCGAGTGACATCGCGAAACATGTCAAGTGTTTATGTGTCTTTAAAGAGTACATAATTTAAAAGATATATTCTCAACGTCAAAAACTGCTCAAAATATACATGCATCTTTGGCACCATTTTGTCAATTCCTGCGTATAGTCATGGGCTGAAATCTGATGTCATTTCCGTAAACAATGGAAGTAGAGAACATATATCTTGCTGAAGTTGTCAATATGGCACTTGAACAGCGTTATTCCTTAGTTTTGTATATTAATGGAAAAAACAAAATCAGAGACGCTCTCCATGATTGTGGACACTTACGGCAAAAATTGAAGAAAACCAGCATATATGAGTGGTTCAACGTCTTCAAGAATGATCCTTTGCACAATGTTGCCAACTACCCAAGATCTGGACGCCCATGCATCAGGAAAAGCCGACTGTTGTCCGGGAAACACTCCGTAAAATTCCAAAGGAGCATTTCAGGTCATCCATTGGCAAGTGGATTTGTAGGTGGGAGAAAGGTATATCATGCAAAGGCAAATATTTTGAAAAGATGTAAATTTTAAAGGTGTCAGACAGGCTTTTCAGATGCCATATTCCCGTCACGAGTAGATTGCCCTGCCAAACATTACCCAACGTTACCATAGTGGCTGCGGATTTTGCAAGAGTGCAATATGTATCATTTTGTCATTTGGATTATGTATGATGTGGGTGATGATGTGGAGCAATTATTTTAAGTTTGAGTCAAATCCATTTAGTTATAACTGAGAGTGAAAGTGAACTAAAATTTTAACCTGAAATTTCAAGTAAAAGGGGGCATAATTCATGAAAAATTGGTACCAGAGTTATGGACCTTGTGTCATATGATGTTGGTGATGATGTGGAACAACTAATTTTAAATTTGAATAATATCCATAAAGTAATAACTGAGATAGAGTGAAAGTGCACAAAAACTTTAACCTGAAATTCTAAGTAAAAAGGGGGGAAAATCCATGAAATATTGGTGTGAGAATTATTGCCCTTGTCCCATAATGATGTAGGTGATGATGAGGTTTAACTATTTGAAGTTTGGAACAAATCAATCAAGTAATTACAGAGATAAGGAGAAAAAAGAGAAAGTGTAAAAAATACTTTAACCAAGGTGGGGACGCGGAAAGACATTGACGCCGACGCCGGGGTGAGTAGGATAGCTCTCCATATACTTCGTATAGCCGAGCTTAAAAGTAAGAGCTCGTAAAACACGAAATGACCCCCTTGATGCATTCAGTAATTGCACAAGGAACAGAAATGATTTGGTCACTGTACACAAAAGTTCTAGAAGGGACCAAGTGCCCCCATTTGAACAAACTTGGGAGAGGAGGATATAACGATGCTACAGACCAAGTTTGATGAAGATCCATCAAGTGGTTCATGAGAAGAAGTCGTTTAAAGGTATTTCTATTTTTAAATCTAGCAGTCCCTAAAATGGGCCAAGTGCCCCCATTTGAACAAATTTGGGAGAGGACTTTGGAATAATGCTACAGACCAGGTTTGATTGAGATCCATCAAGCGGTTCATGAGAAGACATTTCAAGGTTTATCTATTTTTAGCTCTAGTGGCCCCTAAAAGGGGCCAAGTGCCTCCATTTGAACAAACTTGGGAGAGGACCTTATAATGATGCTACAGACCAAGATTGATGAAGATGCATTAAGCGGTTCATGAGAAGAAGTCGTTTAAAGGTTTTTCTATTTTTAGCCCAAGTGTATCCATTTGAACAAACTTAGAAGAGGACCTTATAATGATGCTACAGACAAAGTTTGATGAAGATCAATCAAGCGGTTCATGAGAAGTCCTATAGAGTTTTTTCTATTTTTAGCTCTAGCGGCCTCAAGAAAGGGCCAAGTGCCCACATTTGAACAAATTTGATGGAGGACCTCACCAGGATGCTATAGATCAAATCTGGTGTTATTCTGACCAGCAGTTTTAGAGGATGTAAAAATAACAAAAAGAATTAAAAACAAGAGGGTCATGATGGCCCTATATCGCTCACCTGAGTAGAGTTGTTTGCTTGAACAAATTTCCTAGCTGAAGCTTTAAGAATAGCAAACTGATGCTAAAATATTAGAAAGTAGGTCAGTAGGTCACATGGTAACTAAGTCAGTTTTAAGATCGGTATGCAAAACTGTACATGTCATCCAAATTTCAAGGCTGTATCTCAAAAAAAAACAAGAAAGTAGGTCAAGGTTACAGTAAGGTGACAGGTAATCTCTTGGATACAACAGGTAAATATAATTAAACAGTCTAGGAAATATGATCTGATAAATTTTTAAGTATTTTTTCCTATATACCTCATATAACAAGTGACCACCAGGGTGGGGCCTCTGTCCACCCCTGGGGCATAATTTGAACAACCCTGTTAGAGGTCCAACTGGCAATGATACATACCAAATATCAAAGGCCTAGGCCTTGAACTTTCAGACAAGAAGATTTTATTTTTTCCCTATATAAGTCTATGTTAAATTTGGGACTCCCGGGGCAGGGCCTCTTTTAACCCCAGTGTAATAATTTGAACAATTTTGGTAGAGAACCACAAGGCAATGCAACACACCAAATGTCAAAAGCCTAGGCCTTGCAGTTTCAGACAAGAAGATTTTTAAAGTTTTCTCCTATATAAGTCTATGCAAAACTTGGGACCCCCAATGCGGGGCCTCTTTTCACCCCAAGGGCACAATTTGAACAATCTTTATAGAGGACCACAAGGTAATGCTACATAAAAAATATCAAAGGCCTAGGTCTTGTATTTCCAGTAAAAAAGATTTTTAAAGTTTTTTCCTATATAAGTCTAAGTAAAACATGAGGACCCCCGATGCTGGGTCTCTTTTCACCCCAGGGTAATAATTTGAACAATTATGGTAGAGGACCACAAGGCAATGCTACATACCAAATATCAAAGGTCTAGGTCTTATGGTTTTAGACAAAAAGATTTTTAAAGTTTTTTCCAATATGTCTATGTAAAACTTGTGACCCCCGGGGTGGGGCCTCTTTTCAACCCAGGGGCACAATTTGAACAATTTTGATAGAAGACCATAAGATGATGTCACATGCCAAATATCAAGGCTCTACGTCTTGCGGTTTTGGACAAGAAGATCTTTAAAGTTTTTCCTTTCGGTTGCCATGGCAACCAGGGTTCTGCATGGAATTAAATTCTTTGAACAATTTTGAAAGGGGACCACCCAAGGATCATTCCTGTGAAGTTTTGTGAAATTCTACCCAGTAATTTTCAAGAAGATGTTTTTAGAAAATGTTGACGGACACACGACGCACGACACACGACAGACATTGAGCGGTCACAAAAGCTCACCATGAGCCTTTGGCTCAAGTGAGCTAATAAAAATGTGGACGACAATGGACGACAGACCATCCACCCCAAACTTATAGCTCGCCTAAAACCTTCGGTTCAGGGTGAGCTAAAAATATATAACAAATCACGAAGCAAAATATACATGTATATTCAATATTTTCATGCCTATAAAGAACAGGATATCAGCATACATGTATGTCAAAACAAAAACATTTCAGACCTGCGTGCTAAGCCTATTTACACAACAATTACAATAGACAAGATGATATACTCTCTGGTTAAGTTTTGCTAATATTCTTAAACATAGCAACTTGTCAATTCAAAACAGCTGTGAACAGTAAGCAGAAATATCGTCAATAACCAGCTATGAAGTTCTACTTCTTGACAACTTAAATATGGCAAAGTAAATGTGACGCAGAAGTACCAAATCTACAGAAAAACCACCTTTCTATCCCCAGAAATTCTGCAGAGTTCCGGTAACTAATATTTGGTCTGGTTTCTTTAAATCATTACGGTCACAAGTCTTTTATCAAACATGATTCAAAATTATTCTCTATGCTCCAATGTTATCTTTTTGTGTGTATTTCAGTTTCTGTTTTCAGTTCACCGTTATTAACAGGTAATCATGTAACATTGTCAATATAGGTCTCATCTTACTCTATGACGTCTTTTTTCCTTCTTAGCAAGCCTCTTCTGATCTGAAAATATATTATATTACAAGAATTATACCTTCTTTCTGGTTAAGTGATCCGAGTACTACGTGAGATGGTTGTGTGGCCCCAGACTGGAAGGACATTTTGTTGCAATTTTGTCATGCGAGCATAGTTTACACGTCTGCCAACCCACTTGACTTTTTGGTATCGTACACTAAGAAAGTTATAAGTATGTGAACAATATCAAAAAGTCACTTGGGTTTACTGCCCTAAGTTAAGGTCAAATGGCATTTTTAAAGTTTTTATGATCGGTAAAGATCTCATGTGCCTTTCAAATTAATAATATCATTTCTGTAAAGAGCAGATACCTGTGTATGAACCCCAGACCTACAGCAAGCCACTTGATAGCTTCCTTGCAGGAAAGAATTCTGTTTATCAAGCTAGCTTTCACATCAAAAGTGTATTAACGAGGAAAGAGGAAAATAATTTGATGTTACCAGGCACATAGATGTACCAAGGTCAGATAGGTTAGTGTGATAAAGCCATTCGATGAGATGACTCATTCCAAGGACTGCACAGACCTTACCTTCAGCTGTTTACCCTAGTGTCAACATTAAACATATTAAAATTTTCATTTCTCATGTATGTATCCGATGGTCAAATACATGACTGGAAAGTGTGATCTTCCCCACATTAAACAGGAAAGCATTGTAGGGCTGTTAATTTTAGCGAAAGTAAAAAGAAATCAGATCCAAAACTTAAATGATCTATGGTATTTTCTAATCCTAGCTGTCTGTCAAACTAATTTTTTATATAAAACCTGTGCTAATTATTTTTTGTCTGCTTTGGCAAAATGGGAGGAAGGTGTATCTCAGTACTATTTGTCTATTACAGTCACTTAATTATCAAAGTCAATCGGGAGTGTCTTATAAAGACAATGTGAAGTATGAAAAAGTCAACTGGCAATGCCTTAAAATGTGAATTGAATTACAAAGTAAATTGGGGCAATGTGGAATGAATCACCAAGTGAATGGGTAGTGTCTAAAAAGACAATGTAAAACAGATCATTCAAGACTGTCTAACAGAAAGCAATGAAGAACGTATGACAAAATCAGTGTAAGAAAGCTTTATCTAAAGTCGGCAAGAGGTTACAACTATACAACATAAGCTCATAAGAGCTTTTTAACCGAAAAGTTGTAAGTGTCTTACAAAGACAATATGTTTGTTTTATTTGTTGGTGGTAGTGGGGAGGTAGGGGATGGGGGGTGGAGGCAGTCTTACAAATACATTGGGTAGTGGACTGAAAAGACAAGATGTGACAATGTGGACTGTATAACAAAGTTAATGGGTAGTGTCTTACAAAAACGATGTAAAATAGATCACAAAATAATTCCAGATTGCTCTACAAAGACAATGGGGAATGCATCACAAAATTAAAGTGTAGTGTCTTTCAAAGACAATATGGGGTGAGGGTGGGGTTCTTACATATTTGTGTATTGATTTACAAAGACAAGATGGGACTTCTTAAAAAGACAACAGATGGTGTCTCAGAAAGTCAATGGGAAGTGTCTGACAATTACAGACAATGCCGAGTGCCCGACAACGACAGTGTGTTACAGAATGGGGAGTGTCTTACAAAGAAAGTGAGGAGAGTCTTACAAACACAATGGTGAGTGTCTTACAAAGACAATGGAAAGTGATTTATACAAACAATGGTGAGTGTCTTAAAAAGACAAATGGAATGTCTTAAAAAGACTATGGGGGTGTCTTACACAAACAATGGTGTCTTACAAAGACAATGGGGAGTAAATTACACAGACAATGGGGAGTGTCTTAAAAAGACAATATGGGTAGTGACTTGCACAGACAATGGGGTGTGACTTACACAGACAATTGGGAGTGACTTAAACAGACAATAGGGAGTGTCTACAAAGACCATGGGGAGTGACTTATAAAGACTATGGTGAGTGTCTTATAAAGACAATCAGGAGTGTCTTATAAAGACAATAGGGTGTACCCTATGCTAACAAACAATACTTACTACTTTCTCGTTTAACATTTTTCCCATATAGTTTACTGTGTCTGAACTCTGCGGCTAACTGTGCTACTGTTTTACTCTGTTTCTCAAGATACTTCAAATCTGCAACCTGCACACCACTTGCACTGCAACAAGATATAAACTTATTATTCATTCCCTCTGTGACTTTATACATTTATTATTGAACAGTTACATAAAAATAACTCTGGAGCTGGGGAAATTATAATTAATTGTTTACACAGACATGTGTCGCAACCAAATTGCCATCTGCTGCAACCCAATATGTAAGAGCATTTTAACCATACATACGGGTGCAGCAGCTGGTTTTTAAAACCAGCTATTGGACCAGGTGCGGTATACAGTATATAATCATGGTCAGAAATTTTGTAGCTGGTCAACTGTTCTGTAAAAGCTGAATGACCACAGTATAATTTCCAGGTAGATTCATACATTTTGCATAATAAATTTGCCTTATTTTATGCCTACATGAATTTGGAAAAATACAGCATGTATTTCATAAGTAAATAACAACTGGTAAAAATGAATTCTTTATGTTACTATGTTTAAATCTAATTCAGCATAAATAATACGGTTTCAAGGACGATAGTGCCTGTTTTCTTGGGTTTAAAGTCATTTCATTGTAAAACAATTTGCAAACTGACCAAGTAATTGTGTCATTTTAATGCCTTATATCTAAACCTGTTTGTCTAGTTCAGTCTCATGCCTTTTTAATTTTTTTTTATCTTATTTCATACTGAATTTTCTGCTTTGTCATCCACTGTATTTTTTCTCTTGAATTGTCTGAAAAGCACTTCTGAACATTTTAAATATATGAAAAAAGGATGCTAAAGAATGTGGAATAATTATAATAAAATGAGATGGGAGTTAGTAGCCCAGTAGTCCAGCTTATGGCTGAATTATCACTTCCATTTCATTCCAGTCAGGAGAATGCTTCAGGGGAGGTAACTTGAGACATATATTGTGACTAGTAGTGTGGGGGGGGGGGGGGGGGGGGGGGCTGGTGCAGAAGTACTCTACTATACCAGAAAATTAGTGTTAAAGCCAGTATACCTGTCAGTAAATGCAATAAAGTTAGCACTAAGTCTGTCATCTGATTTCTGAACTATTGCTGAGTCCATCTCCAATGTGGCCTCTGAAATAGCATTTTTAAGTTACTATGGTAACATGGTTTATGGATTTCTGTGATATTCTACATGCTACAGATTGAATATTTTTGGGATCAGAATAATTTGAACAATCTAGATAAACGGTCACCCAAACATTATTTGTGTGAATTGTTTTAAACCACCTAATAAATTTGAACAAGAAGATTTTTAGACTTTTCACGGTGAACTTATAGGGAAAAATGACCAAACCCCTGGTGTGCATGTCTTTTAAAAATCATAATAATCTGAATTATAATCTTGTTTAAGGGTCACCAAAGGAAAATTTCTATGAAATTGGTTTAAAATTGAACCAGTTGTTTGGGAGGCAATGTCATTTGAACACTTTCCTACTTTTAGCTCTGGCAGCCATGTCTTGAGGAATATGAATTTCACCATCCTTAGAAAAACGTCACCCAATTACAATTATTTTTCAATCAGGCAAAAAGATTTTTAAACTTTATTCTTAATATATATAGGGAAAAGTGAATAAGCTGCTTGGCAGCCATGTTTTTCCATGAATCAACATAATAATTTGAACAAAGTTGACAGACAGCCATGCAAGGATCATTTCTGTAAATTTATTTAAAGTCAAACCAACAGTTTGTGACAATAAGACATATGAAGTTTTAACTATATATATTACAAAGAAAAATGACCCTACCCTGTGGCGGCCATATTTATTGGCATATTAAAATAATCTTAACAACCTTGATAGTCCCTCAAAGATCATAATTATATGTGTGAAATTATTTTAAAATCATAAAAAATTAAATCTCAACGAACAAGTAGAATTCCCATTCTTTTTATGTTCAAAATTTAAAATCCATAAATTCTTATCCCAATAAAATGCCTTTTTTTGGCCCAAACCACAAAATTCCATGCCCACTAAATTCATTGATTTCACAGTAATTTCTTGTGGCAGAAATGTACTAACCTGTTTTTGGTTTTCTGTTTCTTCTTTTCTTTCCATCTTCATATCTCTTCCCTTCTGTTTTCTGAATCTTTTTAGGTATGACATCATCAATACTTTCCAAGAAATCTTCAGGTAATTTTGTTTTCTCTAAATCTTCCTGCTTCTTTGCCTTAATCATAAAAAGTCAAAAATAGTTATTACTTTGATCCATCAACAAATATTTACCATCAGTCTGAATTCTAAATAAGCGACATAATCATACACTTGCAATTTGAGGCAACATTCTAGCTTGCCATTCTGATTTTCATACGAATGTCCTTATTTTTAGATAGACACCCTGATTTAATCAGTAGTGTGTGGTGTACTGAAAACATTAATTATTTTGTCTGTATACATAAATTTTAATCTGTTTTGTAAATTTTGATATTTGGACCTTAGTCTGAACCTTAGTCCCTACAAAATTCTTCACACAGTCTATCAATTGCGTTTACAGGCTGGTTTCATTAACCTTTAGCCTGCTGGCAGCAAAAAATTTTGCCACTGCCACCAGTGCAGACCATGATCAGTCTGCACGTCCGTGCAGGCTGATTATGGTCTGAACTGTTTGCTATTCAGTCAGAAACTTTTCAGTGAACATCCCTTTGATAAACAAATGGTACTGCCCAAACTAAATGATGGATCAGTCCATTTTAGAAAGCAGGGTAAAGGTTAAGTTGTTTTTCAAATCATACCTTCTGTTCTTTAAACTGAGTATCTAACTGTTTCCGTTTGCTTTTTTTCTTTTGTTTCTCAGCATCAACTTGTCTCATTGCAGACCGGAGTTGTGACAGGACTGACTGCCTGCTGTCATGGAAACCAACATCATCCGGAGCTTCATCATCACTATCAGTCTCTGGTTTCTCTTGAACATCTTCTGGATCTGAGTCTTCACTTCCTTTGAAAGTATAAGAAATACTAAATATTAATAATTATGAAAAAAATATTACAAAATTATTCTATTACTTTATATAATAATAAAGTAGACAAAAGTTGTTTAAACAAATATAAAAACATATTAATTACTGCTTTAGAACTTACCTAAAGGTCTTTCACTAGCTATGTGTCTAGTTCAAAAAGTACATCTGTACTCTCATAGTATAATTTATAGTAACAAACTATGAAATATAATTGAGCCGTGCCACGGGAAAACCAACATAGTGGGTATGCGACCAGCATGGATCCAGACCAGCCTGCGCATCCGCGCAGTCTGGTCAGGATCCATGCTGTTCGCTAATAGTTTCTCCAATTCCAATAGGCTTTAAAAGCGAACAGCATGGAGCCTGACCAGACTGCGCGGATGCGCAGGCTGGTCTGGATCCATGCTGGTCGCATACCCACTATGTTGGTTTTCTCGTGGCACGGCTCATATGTTTTGTCAGTGTACAAACTATCACTTGGGACCAGAAAGGTCTTGCTAATAAAACAATAACATCAAGTGTCAGTGATTTATAAAGTTTTAGTTTGTCTGCTTGCTAACAGACAACTCAATGCATACAAAAGGAACTAGAAGGGACTACAATATGATTTCAAATCTACCTAGGATATCTGTTAACAAAGACTGCTATCAAAATTAATTTAAGCTAGATGTAGAAAAAAAAACAGATTCCTTTTTTTCCCTGAAATAAACTGATTAAAATACTTGATAACAAAAAATATAATTGCATCAAAGAGCTACACAGTATAAACAGAAACTTAAACATAACTTTATAGCATATTTAATTCCATATTTCTTCAATTATGTGACATTCATACAAGTCCAATCTTGTGACAGAGACATCGAGAAAATGTTGATATGTGATGTCTTATAGTCTGACAAATAAAATTCAGTCTTTCATGTCATTCTTGGTTATTCCATGTTTTTGTCAGTGCTGGAAAAACTAGTCTTACACCCGGGAGTGTTAGATGACACTCATACTGTAATTTATGAATGAATTTGTAAATTCATATGCTACTATAATAAAACAGTGCATAAAGGAAATACATTCATTTTATTAGTCATTACTTATATTATTTGAAGCATATGGTATGCAAGAAAAAGACTCTATCACTGGTAGAAGGTGCGGATGGAAATATCTGGCTCTCTAGTAACTGTTTTTATGGTAGCTTGTCACGGCCTTGTTACTGCCTGAACACTTACCCTCAAGCCGGATATTTCCATCCTTACCTTCAACCAATGAACAATTCTTATAATCTTAAAGATGGGTCAATCCAGAGTCGCAATGAATTAGGCTTCACTAAAACTATCTACCTATCTTTCGTTTCTGTTGACTCCTTGTGGAGATGTAGACAGTTAGTATGTCAAGTCACTAAGGATGTTAAAAGAAAAAATATATTCAAGTAAATAGGAGAAGAACAAGAGCTGTCAGAGGACAGCAACGCTTGACTATTCAACAGCCTTGTCAAATGAATGAATACAGAAGTTGAAAAAGGGGCATAATTTTGTAAAAATGCAAAGTAGAGTTATGGGACCTTCACAGTGCATGTTAGATCATGACAGTGAACAAGTGTGTGAAATTTCAATCATTTCCCATAAGTAGATACTGAGCTATCAGCTTACATACAAAAACTTAACCAAAAACTGCTAAATCAAAAAGGGGCATAATTTTGAAACATTAACAAAGTAGAGTTATGGGACCTGCTTAGTGCATGTCAGATCATGACAGTGAACAAGTGTGTGAAGTTTCAATCCATTCCCATCAGTGTGTACTGAGATATCAGCTTACACCGTAACCAAAATTTTCTAAGTCAAAAAGGGGCATAATTTTGCAAAAATAGCAAAATAGAGTTATGGAACCTGTGCAATGTAAGTAAGTTTATCACAGTGAATATGTGTGTGAAAGTTCAATCCCCCACAAGTGGTTACTGAGATACCAGCTTACATACAAAACCTTAACCAAAAATTTCTTAGTCGAAAAAGGGGCATAATTTTGTAAAAAAGCAAAATAGAGTTATGGAACCTGTGCAATAAAAGTCAGCTTATCACAGTGAATAAGTGTGTAAAGTTTCAATCCATTCCCACAAGTGGTTACTGAGATACCAGCTTATATGCAAAACCTTAACCAAATCGGGATGGCGACGTGGACACCGACGCACGGGCGAGTCCAATAGCTATTCTATTCTATGAATAGTTGAGCCAAAAATAGGTTGTTAAGAGTAAAATCTGTTAACTCACAAATTAAGTAACCATCCACACAGCCTTCTTTTATATATATATTTCAATTAAAAAACATTCTGGTGCAGTCTGAAGTTATTGGTAGGTCTTAAGAACAGGGTACCAGTACATGCAAATTATACATATTTGCTTGTTTCAAAATATTGCACTTTTGAAAAATACGATTTTTAAACCTTTTTTAAATCTTTCATAGAAAGAGACTTTGAAGCTTCTACCTAAGTAAAACACTAACCCTATGGCAGTCTGGGAATTTGCTTAAACTTTGGTAAGATTCTTACCAAATGTTTTGATTTTGATGCACAAGTGTAAATTCTTTATGTGTCGCAAAAAGACCACTGAACAATACGCAAACCTACATAATTTCATATCACTATATTACAAATTATTTTGCCACACAAAAACACTGACATCATCGAACTTAACATGACGTCATTTTAGTGTACTGGCAAGTGTGATTTAACAGAAACAAGTACATTAGAGTAACATATATTTTCCTTTGTCCTGCAGTGGTAATTCATTATAATACAGAGTGACTAATATTGATTGAATAGATTGAATAGATTGAAATATAATATAACTTTAACGTTGTTTACATTGTGCCATCATGTCTTTTTGCCCTATGTAGAGTGTGCATTCGCTAAATTTTATTATTGCTGCTATTAAAGGATCGCACAAGTGTAAATCCCTCTATATTTGAATGTTTAATAGTCTAATAAGCTAGATTTGACTATGTACGTTGCCAGATGAATTAACTGGTAAACTATACTTGCATTCCAAAAGCACTCTATATAGGAAGAGACTGATACATTTATAATCATTTTTATATAATTTTACAAGAAAGTATAATTCTATAACATTTTAGATACATATATTAACAAGTACTTGTCTGAAAAACAAAAAATAGGAATTTAGAGAAAAAAAGTTAGGTGCTTTTAGGAATTCCCTTGGAGTTTTAAGTTTTTTTAGGAATTTAGCAAAATGTAAAAAAGGAAATTATCTCCATTTTTAGTTAACAAATACCCCATAGCTTCCCATTTAAATGCTTCTTTTAAATATTCAGAATTTGCAAATGATATTAAAAAAACAAGAGGGTCATTGACCCTAAAGCACTCATCTGTGTACAAGGCTTCAAGTGTGTTTGTATAAGTACAGAGTTAGTTTTCTTCTATGTTAGCCTTTATTATATACATGTCACACACACTTTTGAACCTAGGATAATAATTTGAACAATTATGGTAGACATTACATATCTCATATCACACGCCAAATATTAAGGTTCTAGCTATTATTGATTCAGAGAAGAAAAGTGACCACGTCCTCTGGCAGCCATGTTTTTTTATGAATCAGAATAATTTGAACAATCTTGGTAGAGGGTCACACAAGGACCATTTGTGTAAAATTATTTCAAAATCAGGCTTGCAGTTTCAAACAAGAAAAGTTTTAAAGTTTCCACTATATACATATAGGGAAGTGACCACGCCCTATGGCGGCAATGTTTTTAGATGAATCAAAATAATTTGAACAATCTTGTCAGAGGGTCACACAATGACCATTTGTGTAAAATTATTTTAAAATCGGGCAAGCAGTTTCACACAAGAAGATTTTTAAAGTTTCCACTATATACATATAGGGAAAAAGTGACAACGCCCCCTGGCCGCCATGTTTTTCACAAATAAAAAAAATTTAAACAATCTTGGTAGAGGGTCACACAAGGACCATTTATGTAAAATTATGCTAAAAGTGGGCCAGCTGTTTCACACAGGAAGATTTTTAAAGTTTCCACTCTATATATACATATAGGAAAAAGTGACCACGCCCTCTGGCGGCCATGTTTTTTGACAAATCAAAATAATTTGAATAATCTTGGCAGGGTTGTGCCTAATTATTTTATAAAAAGACCATTTGTGTAAAATTATTCTAAAATCGGGCAAGAAGTTTCACACAAGAAGATTTTTAAAGTTTCCACTATATACATACAAGGAAAAGTGACCACGCCCTCTGGTGGCCATGTTTTTTGACAAATCAGAATAATTTGAACAACCTTGGTAGAGGGTCACATAAGGGCCATTTGTGTAAAATTATTCTAAAGTCGGGCCAGCAATTTCACACAAGAAGAATTTTAAAGTTTCCACAACATACATATTGGGAAAGGTGACCACGCCTTCTGGCGGCCATGTTTTTTGACAAATCAAAATAATTTGAATAAAATTGGTAGAGGGTGACATAAGGACCATTTGTGTGAAATTATTTCAAAGTCAGACCATCAGTTTAGGAAGAGATGTTGTTTGAAATTTTTTCTATTTTTAGCTCTGGCGGCCCCTATGTGCAACCAAGCGGATCTGTTTTAAACAACTTTGGTAGAGGACCATCCAAGGAATTTCCATGCCAAATTTCATCAAAATCCATCAGTGGTTATGGAGGAGATGTCTTTTAAACACAATTGTTGACGACGGACAGACAGACAGACGGACCCAGGCAGGACGGACACAGTGTGATCACAATAGCTCACCATGAGCATTGCTCAGGTGAGCTCAAAAACAAGGTAGAGTACCGTAAACCTGATGCCATATTTTCAACCATGGAAGTGGACTGAGCCCGGCTTTGCAATGAAAACGACAACATCCGCAAGGACAGGTAAAGAGCAAGATTCCAGGTGTGCACAGGGATATCACTGCAAAGCCAGACTCAATCCACAGGGTAGTTCAAATTATCTGACCTCAGAACTGATTCTGAGATAAATTCGTGATAGGGCATAATCCCCCTCTTTACATCAAAACTAGTAAAGACCTTTTCTGTGGTGAATATAGATTTAGGTAAAAACACGATCAGACAATATAATTAAACGATAAAATCGTGTAACAAAATAAAACTGAATCATTTTATGGTTTAAACATTATAAACAGTAAAACAAATTAATAAAGCGTAAACACTATAATGTTTCATTTTGGCTACCTTGCCATATTTACATTATTGTTGTTTACTCCGCACTAGAAGTTGCTATTTTAAATCAACACCGCTTTAAAATACCCTACTGTATCATCCATATCAATTCCCAACTATTTGAATTACGCACACATTGAGTGTATAATAACATTTAACCTAGGTGTGTAGAGTACCAATTCAATTTATTTACGCTAGTAACAAGCCGTTGCGTGCGTTTCTGCATTTTTATATATACGTTTTTATACGCAAAAAAATGATCAAACATGGGTATATGCATTATTTCAAAGCGTAATTTATGCTAATACGTATCTAATCTGGAGCCCTGGTCAGGGCTACCTTGTCTTTTTTGTTAATATCATCGGCAGATACTGAATATTTTAATTTTAAATCGGAAGCCGAGAGGTATTTGGTAACTGTAAATAATTTCAAATACGACAAATAACGGTCAAATCATGACAGGGAGTAAACTGACAGCTATACATGCAGCCGCAAGGTACCTGTGATCATGAAAGTCTGATCATTCTTCATTTATAATACAAAGTGACCTTTATTGGCCAGTTATCTGCACATTACCCCATTCCTGATCATGTTCAGGTTTTGAATCTTCAGTTTCGTCATCGTTCAAATGAGAAAATGCTTCTGTTTCAAATCTGTTTTCTTCTTCATCATTTTGGTAATATCGTCTTTTTCTCTGAGACATGATTAAACCACTTTGACAGCTGAAACACGTGTTGTTGTTGTTGATTGACACTAACCGCTCTGGTAAGAATTTAACTCTGCACAAGAAATTCGGAATCCTCAGACTTTATCAGTCAAACCGTACGGTAAAGTCCGATTTGCGTCAATCCGAATGAAAAAATCGTAACAACAAGCACAAACTGGATAACATTTTTAAAATAATATAGGTATTTTTTGTTACCAGTATGTTCTGGCTGTAAGAAATTGATACTTATTTATGAGATATTTCTTTACATATTATGTCAATCAAATGCATCAGTACAGCGCAACATTTTCATTCAAAAACTGAAATATATTTTGTCGCAATAACGGAGCCGGTGTGTACTTCGATTCTTCCTAATTGAATGTATCCTAGTGTAAGTAGTTAGCTGTTAAAAAATTAGATCTATTTGCGGGTTCTACCTTAAGTACATACATATATATCTCTGTCTGTCCAATTCTTGTCTAGTCTTATTTAGCAATGACAGCACAGGGGGCAGCACCGTTGTGCCAAAGGAGCCAATTCGGCTAGTTGATAAAATTTTTGGAAGTGGCTATTCCTACAGTCCCGTAGGAATAGCCTCACAGGCTATTCCTACGGCTCTCCCGTAACAATAGTGAAATAGCCCACAGGTGGCTATTCCTATGGCTCTAAAGACAGTTTTGTAAGTCCATCTTGTATTTCATTGTACTGAATTAATTCAACTGGTATATTTTCGAACAAATTGTTTACTTTTCAGTATCACATCCAGAGGGAGCAGGGGTCTAGCTAGGTCCAATTTTTTTGGAGAAGTCTCTTCTCCCTCAAGCTGATTTAGGGAGAAGTGGGGAGAAGTGGACAGACTACCTACTGCAATGATGTTGAGTGATTCGAAAGGTCACTGTAATTTTCTTGTTTCTTGATAAAAAACATTGATGTGACCATTCATTTTCTTAGTTACATCATTTCCCATACAGTGGTTATTGTTTCGGTACAAATTTCTGAAAAAAGTCCTTTTCAAAATTCAAGCCGATTTTGTAACCCGCTGAATTTTGGTTATATCTTGTATGAAGTGTTTATTATTTACATCAAGTCATTCATAGAGGAATGTCAGTATCTCACTCGAATAAAACTGAAAGTAAACTGTGTAAATTAGAAATCATAGCTGTCAAGGCTCCACAAAGGCCACGTGTGTCATCGGGGTTCGAAAGGAAGGTTGTCCTTCGTGGGAGTCTGGAGGGCGATGATCCCTAAAAGCCGGAAACGCCCTCACATGGAAAATTTAGATTTTTAACACAAAATAGATCTGGTTTTGAATAGTCTCCCTCCATGTTTACTTTTTGTGACGTTTATTCATGCGGTAGAAATAACACGTTGCACCGGTGAATGTAAAAGCTGTATTACATGGTATGAAAACACTGTGTCAACATAGCCTCGCATGTTTGATTCAATAATTTTCTACGAAAAAACAATTGATTGCTTTATTTCTTTAAAATGCGTGTGACCTTGAATAGTAGGCGTGTGAGCGTGATCTAGGGCCGAAATGCGTGTGTGTCTTGACAGGTATGAGAAATACATATATTCAAATAAATTCATCGACAGAAGTCAGTTTAACGTAGTTATAAATTACATGTCGTTATTTTATCATAGATAACAAATAATTGTGTACCATATTCCAATTAATCGTATGGTTAATCAGCAGTTTCTTTATAAAACATTGGTTTTTTTTTGCACTCGAACATGTGGACAATTAAAGCGAAGTGTCAAAGTCGTAAACGCGGCGCTAATTGGCTGAACAGAATCGACTCTGGTGTATCGGATAATTTGATTCGCTTTCACACTTCTCGGGAAAATCTCGCAAGTACCTGAAGTAGGCGGAGCTTAAATTATGCTATCGGCGTGTGTTTGTGTATTCTACACTTGTTATGACACCGTGGAAATTGTCAACAGTCTGGGTAGCAGTAATTAGCGAGTGAGGAAATCAAAGAAAATCGGGCGACTTGCATTTCACTTTGAGGTTAGATATGAGCAAAGTTTGAAGTTCTAGAGCGCCTATTTCGCTCAAGTCGCCCACTCACGAGAGGTCTGGTGAGTTCGAATATAGGAAAAGGCTAATTTATGTCTAATGGGCAATATTGTTGTCATCACATAGAGTGTATTAGTTACAGAAAGCGTTTTGTTATAGTTGAATATCAGTTTTCAGCTCTATCCAAATGATATTCAAAACATGATGTAAAATTAAAATAATGACATATTTATTACTCACACTATTATCATTACATTCATTGAATTCATTGATTTGTTGCATATATCTATACATATATCATTTCTATAACAACAATATTACTCATAGACATAAATTAGCCTTTTCCATTATTCGAAATCACTTCCTGTTCTCTCGATGTGATACTGAAAAGTAAACAATTTGTTCGAAAATATACAATTTAAATTAATTCCAGACCTGGGGTCAATTATTTTAAAGTAATTAATTAAATTACAATTACATTGAGAAATGTCCAATTAAATTACAATTACCATTATATTAAATTTAACAATGTAATTAATTAAATTACAATTACATAGCAAATTGTAATTAATTACATTCAATTACAATACCAAATGTGGTACTTCTTACATGAACACTGTAGCAAAGTTCTTTTACTTTGTACTACATATACATAATAATTCACCTGTAAACTGATTTCAGTTATTTCAAAATTGAATTTAAGCTCAAAGTAAAATGTGTGTTTGCGGGAAATCATCACTCAGTCTTTAATATTATTGCAAAAGGAGCTAAAAGTCAGTCCAAATTAATAGTTAATACATTGTCAAGCAGAATTCGGTTAGAGAAGAATGATGCATGTAAAGTCAGGTATTTCTCTGAGGTCTGAATTTCTCTGAAGTTTATATGATCATGGTTCTGCAATATGTTTCTAATTTAACTAGAATACTTCAGTATTTAATCATTTACATTTTAAACATATATTTAAATTTTTTATTCTTGACACTACATGTTATCCAAAGACCACATTGAAAATAAGTTGTAAAACATTCATAAGCCATCCTAGAATAACTGTGTCATTAAAACTGTAGATTACTCATAATGTCTACAATAATTATGTCTCCCCCAGGAGACATATTGTTTTTGCCCTGTCCGTCTGTCCGTCCTTCCGTCCGTACGTCACACTTCATTTCCGAGCAATAACTGGAGAACCATTTGACCTAGAACCTTCAAACTTCATAGGGTTGTAGGGCTGCTGGAGTAGACGACCCCTATTGTTTTTGGGGTCACTCCATCAAAGGTCAAGGTCACAGGGGCCTGAACATTGAAAACCATTTCCGATCAATAACTAGAGAACCACTTGACCCAGAATGTTGAAACTTCATAGGATGATTGGTCATGAAGAGTAGATGACCCCTATTGATTTTGGGGTCACTCCGTCAAAGGTCAAGGTCACAGGGGCCTGAACATTGAAAACCATTTCCAATCAATAACTAGAGAACCACTTGACGCAGAATGTTGAAACTTCATAGGATGATTGGTCATGAAGAGTAGATGACCCCTATTGATTTTGGGGTCACTCCATTAAAGGTCAAGGTCACAGGGGCCTGAACATTGAAAACCATTTCCAATCAATAACTAGAGAACCACCTGTCCCAGAATGTTGAAACTTGATAGGATGATTGGTCATAAAGAGTAGATGACCCTTATTGATTATGGGATCACTCCGTCAAAGGTCAAGGTCACAGGGGCCTGAACATTGAAAACCATTTCTGATCAATAACTAGAGAACCACTTGACGCAGAATGTTGAAACTTCATAGGATGATTGTACATGCAAAGTAGATGACCCCTATCGATTTTGGGGTCACTCTATTAAAGGTCAAGGTCACAGGGGCCTGAACATTGAAAACCATTTCCGTTCAGTAACTTGAGAACCACTTGACCCAGAATGTTGAAACTTAATAGGATGATTGGTCATAAAGAGTAGATGACCCCTAACGATTTTGGGGTCACTCTGTGAAAGGTCAAGGTCACAGGGGCCTGAACATTGAAAACCATTTCCGGTCAGTAACTTGAGAACCACTTGACCCAGAATGATGAAACTTAGTAGGATGATTGGTCATGCAGAGTAGATGAACCCTAACGATTTTAGGGTCACTCTGTTAAAGGTCAAGGCCACAGGGGCCTGAACATGGAAAACCATTTCCAATCAATAACTTGAGAACCTCTCGACCCAGAATGTTGAAACTTCATAGGATGATTGTTCATGCAGAGTAAATGACCCTTAATGTTTTTGGGGTCACTCCGTTAAAGGTCAAGGTCACAGGGGCCTGAACATTGATAACCGTTTCCGATCAATAACTTGAGAACCACTTGACCCAGAATGTTGAAACTTCATAGGATGATTGAACATGCAGAGTAGATGACCCCTATTGATTTTGGGGTCAGTCTGTTTAAGGTCAAGGTCACAGTGGCTTGTTTATGTAAAATCATTTTTGGGAAATAACTTGAGAACCACTTGACCTACAATGTTGAAACTTAATAGGATGATTGGACATGCAGAGTACATGACCCCTATTTATTTTGAGGTCACTTGATCAAAGGTCAGGGTCACAGGAGCCTGAACAGTGACTTGAGAACCACTAGGCCAAGAGTGTTGAAATTTAGCGGGATGACTGGACATGCCAAGTAGATGATCCCTATTGCAGCCAACCATCAGTGTCTCTTTGACTTTCGCTCCTGACCCCTATTGACTTCTTGCCTATAGGACTTTGCATTGGGGGAGACATGCGCTTTTTTACAAAAGCATTTTCTAGTTATATTTTTTATCTTGTTAGAACTGTGATGTCAAATGCTATGTTGTTTGTATCATTTAATACAACAAATTTTATCACAGATAAAAAATGATACGCTAAGCATTTCAGTTTTTGCTCTGATAAAAATCTAAATAATAATGACGCAAATAACAATTTCAAATCATAATCTGATCATTTTCTCCAAAAACATAGTGACAAACATCATCAAAGATTACCAGTTGGTTCTAATAAGACAATTATATCAGAACAAAGGAGCTATGTCCAAGGGATAACACCTACCATAATATTCTATTATTATTCTTAACAGCTATGAAATGCAAATTAGCATGTTAAAGTGAAGTGTCACTGGTAATAAATGTATATATACTATTTGCACAACAAACTGGATTAGCATGTGCCATGTAATTGGAAAGTAATTGAAATGTAATTGTCAATTATACCCCAAAACTGCTCTGTAATTAATTGAATTACAATTACACGTAATTGATAAATGACCCAATTACAAATAACATTCAATTACTTAGGAAATGTAATTTAATTGCAATTAATTACAATTACATTTTTAATTACCCCAGGTCTGATTAATTCAGTACAGTGCAATTCAAGATGGACATACAAAACTGTCTTTAGAGCCGTAGGAATAGCCACCTGCGGGCTATTTCACTATTCTTACGGGACAGTAGGAATAGCCACTTCCAAAATTTTTAATTCAAGGTGGCGAATAAAAAATTGCAAGTGGTGAAAATGGTAAATTCTATGCATTTGTTAGGCCTCAATTTGACTGCTTTATGTAAACAACTGTAATGATGTTCTTTGAAGTAATGATATACAGCAATAAATTTCACATACATATTATGAAGTAGCATATGTCATTGACATTTTGACATACATGTGGGGTGTAATTTGCAGCCAATTAGCAGACAGTATATATAATATATCCAGTTTTGAGCAGTTACTGTTCTGTTGCAATTACAATTAATTCTATGATTCTGTTCTTTAAATGTTAAAAAAGTAACTTACCTTAAATATATATTTTCAAGAGTTCCAAATAATTTTTACTTCTGCTTTTCAGACCACAATTTAATATTTAAAACTACTTAACTGAAATTCACACATATTTTTTGACACCCTCATCAGATACTGGGCAAAACCTGTCGGACAATTTTAGCTTTTTCTTTGCATTCATGCCTATAATAGCGGGATCAATTTGAGGAACCTGTTTATTCTGTGTGAAGTCACTGCTCAATTATTGACATGTATTCATTAAGGGACTCAGTGCCAGGGCTTTTTCCCCGTATAAATCTACCTCCCGTAAAAGGAGGTAATCCCAATGCAAAAAAGTATGTTTTTTTCCCAAAGTTGAATTTAAAATTCCCAAATGATTATACCTTTTAGGGTTTTTGCTGTTTTAAGATAGTTTTGCTGATTTGTATGTATATTTAGGTAAATTATAATACTGTTGAACGATTACTGAAATGCAATTCATTAATATTTCACACAAAAACACATTTATGTAGATTTTGGTAAATTGCAAATTGTCCCAATTAAGACAATTTCCGAGAGTATTTTCCCAATTCCACCAGTGTCAGTGGCATTCCCAAATTGATAAAAAAAAGGCCTGAGTGCAGTACACCTTTTATATTTAAAAACAACAGTCAAATGTTTTGTGGGTTTTCATGATGCTATTGTGCTAATTGCACTGGGAGTTTCAATCATTGTCAATACTTACTTTTTAGCTCGACTATTCATAGAATAGTAGAGCTATTGGACTCGCCCATGCGTCAGCGTCCGCGTCGGCGTCCGCGTTCCGATTTGGTTAAGTTTTTGTATGTAAGCTGGTATCTCAGCAACCACTTGTGGGAATGGATTGAAACTTCACACAATTATTCACTGTGATAAACTGACTTACATTGCACAGGTTCCATAACTCTGTTTTGCTTTTTTACCAGTTATGCCCCTTTTTTGACTTAAAAATTTTTGGTTAAGGTTTTGTATGTAAGCTGGTATCTCAGTAACCACTTGTGGGAATGGATTGAAACTTCACACACTTATTTACTGTGATAAACTGACTTACATTGCACAGGTTCCATAACTCTATTTTGCTTTTTTACAAAATTATGCCCCTTTTTCGACTTAGAATTTTTTGGTTAAGGTTTTGTATGTAAGCTGGTATCTCAGTACTCACTAATGGGAATGGATTGAAACTTCATATACTTGTTCACTGTCATGATCTGACATGCACAAAGCAGGTCCCATAACTTTATTTTGCTTTTTTACAAAATTATGCCCCTTTTTCAGCATAGAAATTTTTGGTTAAGTTTTTGTATGTAAGCTGGTATCTCAGTATCCACTAATGGGTAAGGATTGAAACTTCACACACTAGTTCACTGTCATGATATGACATGCAGTGCAAAGGGTCAATAACTCAACTTTGCATTTCACAAAATTATGCCCCTTTTTGAACTTAGGAGTTTTTGGGTTAAATTCTTATATGTAAGCTGGTATCTCAGTACCCACTAATGGGAATGGATTGAAACTTCATACACTTGTCCACTGTCATGAGCTGATAAGCACTATGCAGGTTCCATAACCCTATTTTATTTTTTTACTAAATTATGCCCCTTTTTCGACTTTCTTATTCATTCAAGCGACAAGGCTGTTAAATAGTCGAGCGTTGCTGTCCTCCGACAGCTCTTGTTCCTGAGGTAATTGTTGAATCTTTTTTTGGCACTCAGAATACATAGTAACAGGGTTTTCTTGACATTGGCACTGGTTGCTCAGACTGAACAAAATACCTTGAATTTCAATTTAATCACATGTGATAGGTAAATATATTTTCATGAAAAAACCCTTTTACATCTAGCTTCAATATCACCATTTACTAATGGAAAATATAAAAAAACATTCAAACATATACAGATTCTCTCCTCTCAGGCTCATGTACCCACTCGCACAAATGTGTCTCTGAAAACCTTTTTATGTCCAGTGTGGTCCATGAGTGGGTAAATATTAGAGGTTCAGTAACTATTTATACAGGTTGTCTAGAAATCCCACTATAAGAGTTTGTAGAGGTCTGGTAACTGAATCTTTAGGCTTTTGGATGACTGGAACCCTAGCCACATTGTTTTGCAATGAGTGCAGTATTGAAAGGTTAGTGTAATGATACAGGAAAACAGAATGTTTTTCTGTCTGTATTTAATGTATAGGTGCATAAGATTATGTTAAAGTAAACCATTCAGTTTGTGAATATTTAATTATACTTGTGCCATTTTGTTGTTGTTTTCAGCCCAGGATTTCTTTCTCAAGGCTTGAGCTAAGGGGCGACTTGAGCGAAATAGTCACTCTGGAGCTGCCCACTTCGCTTTAATCTGACATCAAAGCAAAACTCAAGTCATTCAATTTTTTTATCCGTACATGTACCAATTATTGGTCTACTGACAATTTGCAAGCTTGTCAACTTGACTCAAATATATGAAGGTATAATTTAAGCTCCCCCTACTTCCATTCCCGAGAAGTATGAAGGTGGTTACGTCACTAGTTTGTGTTGTTAATCTTAATAGGAGGGATTGATATTACTTCAACTGAAATATTCTCTTTTTGTGCTTTAAGAAATATCTTAACTCGAATCATTTCATTAAATCCACTTAAGTTTACATTGTAAAACACTCAGATTTAGATACCTGCTCTGACAAAAATAGCTTTACTGAAATTCAGGCACATTTTGACATTTACTGCATCAGAAACTGGATTAAACCTGTTGGACAACTTTTTCTTTTGATCCATGCTGACACTAGCAGGATCAAAGACATGTGACGTCAATCAGGTGACTGCTGTTAACAAGTAGTTAACTTAGGGCCGATGCAATACACATTTAATGTCATTAAAAGGCCTGTGAAATGCTTTTATGGGTTTTCGAGATTTAACTTTTAATATAGTAAGGACTGGAAACTTGATTTCTTTTTCTAATTCTGTTCTTACTTAACACCAGCCTGTCTGCTGCACATTACAGTGTTTGATACTTTAAATGAACCGTCTTATAAAAAGGAAATTATACAAAAACAGTTGCAAGTATATAAATTTTAGTTCCTTTTTTGTCTGGCAAGTCGTGGCACCTAAATTTCTCCACTTCTCCCTAATTTAAGCTGAGGGAGAAGTGACTTCTCCCTTAAATCTAAGCCTAGCTTAAGCCCTGTTTCATCTGGAACTGCTACTTGGCTGTGAATCATTTTCAGGACAACATTCAGTAAAGTAACATTGCTTAGGCCTGCTCTTCAAGAATCTGACAACACTTAAAGTTTTTTCTTTTTAACTTGAATGCTCATATTCTCTTTAAATAAGGTCTGTTTTGAGAGAAAATTACAAAGTTTGCTATTATGCATGGACACTGTCACATTGTGATATTGCACTGAAATCATGAGCTTACATGCAAAAAATTTGTCAAATGAGTATAATATTAGTGAGAATGATAGGATGGTTAAGACAGTGTGATAATCTTTTTTACTAGGGCGATAATATTTTTATTCTTCATTTTACAAACCCTCCTACGACAAAATAAATTGGGGAATTTTACTTTTCTGTCGGGAAATTAATTTTTTTATTTCCTCCTCTGTCATTATTCTTTATTTTTTACTCTATACTCCTTTTCTACAGTATAAATAAAATGGGGATTTGAAATTTTATTTTTAATTTTATTCCCTCCTCCTACGACACTTGGGCAATTCCATGGTTTGTAAAACAAACAATAAAAAAATAAAGGCCTAGTGCCAGCTGTCCTTAAAGAGTGATGGAAATTGGCGATTTTAGAAAATATACATTTTAAGTTTGGTTTACTTTAATAGTAATGACTTACTCACTTGGCTTGTCATATCTGATATTCTATTATGGCCATCCAAGGCATCCCCATAAAGGATAGTAACCTGTAAATGAAGAAGTTATCAGCTTGTCCTAAGCCATCAAACTCAGATAGCTTGAACACCATCCTTTGCTTGAAGTCACTGTCCAGTCTTGATAAAATTCCAATATAAGGTATATTGTTCAACACCAGAAAATTCTAACTCTCAGACTCGACCAAAGGTCCTGACAAATGTTTTTAATTGTTTTATAATGCATTTCATATCTTTCCCTCGAACATACAAGACACATTTCAGATATTTCTGTTAGAATGTTGCCTTTAGAAAATTGATTGACATGTGTTTATCAAAGCATATTTTTTGTTGTTGCATACATGTTGTATACAAATGTACCATTTACTATTGCTACAACACATACGGCAGTTGAGTTATCAGGTACATATTGTAATGTCCCAAAATCTCAATGGTTAATTTGAAGCTGACAACTCGGACAAATTTTGCTGGTCTCATCCTTATTTGACCGACTATATATTGATAGATATTCAAATCTCTTGGCACTGACATTCACTTTAAGAAGAAGGTATGACTACTGTGTGAAATAAGCATACGTCCATTCACCATGTTGAATTTATTGCTTAGCTACAAAGAATTGTACCTTTTCCTCCCTGCATTTTTTTCTGAAATTCTGTCATATTTATTTGCTATGATAATACATGTATATAATCTTTCATCTTAAAACAGTTTTCCTGAAATTGCACTGTCTGCAGCAGTTTTCGATTGTGATTAGTCTCAAGATTGAATAAATGGTAGGTAGACTCGGTCTGAATGAAGTTAGTATCAATTGTTATTGATGCAACCGACAGATACTTGGGCTTTAGATATGCCAGGCAATCAGTTCTGGATCCTATGAAACATCTTGTACCACTTATTTTTTTGCTAAAATAAATCATACCATGACAGCATTTTAAGGGCTAAAATTCAGCATGACTCCCCACTCCAAAAACAATTCCCTCCCACCACATTCTTGCCAAAAAATGATCTTAACTTTTTTACATATTTTAAAGAAAATTCATTCCTAAAATAATATAATCCATTTAAAAACACAAAAGAATGTGCTTTTAAGTAATTTTCTCCTGTACTGTTATATATTTATTTTCACCCAATTTTATCATTTGATTTAGTCGTTACAGTTTTCTCCTCCTGGTCACTGCATAGTTGTAAGAAGTTTAGATAAAAAAAAATCTCAAAATATGCTGTCAAAGCATTAGTTACTACATGATACAAAACCTAACAAAAGCATAAACTTTCGACTTTATTATTCCCAACTTTGTAGCTTATTTTTCAGTAATTGAAGCAGACTTTCGCAAATAATTAATGGTTGAATTAAAGTAATTCATTTGAATATGCCAAATAAATTATAATTTGTTTAAAATTGGTGCCTTAAATCTTGAAGGGTTTGGATTTTGTAGTAATTTAACACGCTTACTACTAAATGCTGTTTTTAAGGCAGATAACTCTTTCAGTACTGCATGGTGACCTATGACTGACTGCATATCTTTGTTTCTTAGATGATTGTCCTTCAATACCAAAGTTTGTAGAAATTCTGTTTTTTGTAAATATTTTGCTCATCTCGTATACAGAATTTGTAGTGAACTCCTAAAAACATTTAACCCTTATAATGCTAAACACGAATGATTCTGCCTTTGCTACCAGTGTAGATCATGATCAGCCTGCACATCCATGCAGTCTGATCATGATCTACACTGTTCACTATTAAGTCAGTATCGTTTAGGTAAGCACCACTTTAAACAGTTAATGATACTGTCCAAATTGAAAGATGGACAAGTCTATTATAGAAATGTAGCAGGATAAGGTTTAATATATTTTTTATTGAGTGAGGACCAAAGTTTTAGCCAGTTGTAGTACTGTCTGGCTATGAAATCAGGAGGAATTAGTTCAAGCCCCTGCTCCCCCCCAAGATAAAATTCTGACATTTGGATTTATGTTAGAGAACTTTGTAAGGGTGTTTTGTATCAGGCACACTAAAGAATCAGGGAAGCTTCTGAAATTGACGCACTTTCTGTATCTAGCAGCTGCACTGTTATACAGCTAAAATTATAACTTAGTTCTGTGGATGAAATTCTCAGGAATTGCCCATATGGGTTACATGACTATGATTTAGTTAAATTTACGGTACTTAAAACAGGGAATACCACTTATATTTCTTCCGTTTTTTCAATTTTCACTACTAACATTTCAGTTGTGAGTTTCAAAGTTAATGCTATTGAAATCTAATTGAAATTTAAGTTAAATAAAAGTCCCAACTTTTCAGATTTTTTTTAATGATTATAATACACATTCAGTTTGTTTAATGTGATGCTTTTTGAATGAAAATTATTTTTGCCATTCTGTGGATGCATTTAAATTTTTGATTGGTTCACATTGAATTTCATGAGATCAGATGTCGGACATCTAAACTCTGTAATGTAATGTCACAGCATTGTAATTTAATGTCAAAATTCTTTGTATCAATATCTTTTAATCTTTTTCAGAATATAATCTCGAATTCAGCCAGTTCATCGATATTGTCAACAATCAATACCCGACAATGAAATCTCTATCATAGGTACAAGGATAGTAACAAAATACAGAACAGAAGGAATTTTGGTAACATTTTTGTCAACCTGACTGAACATGAATGGAATTGTATACAGACTGATACAGTGTACTTAATATGTCAAACTGGAGAGGAAATTGTAAAATAACGAGAAATTTCCACTAAGTGCTGTCCGTGGGTAGCAAGATATTATGTGAATTTATGTCTGTTTTATGCGAATTTATGGCATAATTGGTATTACACTGAGGATTTTTAGTTTGAACACATGTTGAAGAGGATTAGGTGGAAACCTTGTAAATGATAAGATATGTATTGATTTACAGGCAAGATCAAAATTCAAGTATTTCGGTGTTTGTAAAGCACTACCGAATCTCAGTTTGAAGATGTAGGCAAAATTATTTTGTGAAGTAGAACTTTCAGTGAAGAGAGAGGAGTAGATATTTCACATTGAAGAAGTTAACTTTTATCAGCTTGTGTTTGAATAGAGTTCTTCATATTCTCCTGGTAATTGTAGCGAAATAGACAGATAAAAGATTGTCGTTCCTCAGTGCACTTGAAAACGTGTTGCAAATAGTTTGTAAATAATGCGTAAAATCTGGTGTAAGGAATAGAAAGGAAAAGTTGGAAAATATGTCAGCTAGGGCAGTAATTCCGCCATTGACTGTGGATCCTTTGCCACAGAAACAGAGTTATGAGATGTTAGAATCGCGACTGAAAGCTGCTGAAAGTGATACCCGTCTACTCATTGATCATTTAGGAAGTATGGGGTTTGATACACCTCTTGAAGGAAAAAGTGGTTCATATGAAACTGTTTCCCCTTTTCGGGGCCAGGTGAACCAGACAAATTTCGAAATGTTTAAAAACAACTATGAAAACCTAGTTTCAAGAGTGTGTAAAAATGAAAGTGTTCTACAAAGTTTGAAATTAAACATGGTGAATTTACATGGAGATAAGAACTTCAAGCAGAAAAGTGACCTTGAAATGAAAGAAAAGTTCCAGTTTGCAAGAGAGGCCTATGAACAAGAAATAGGTATGTATCATGGTATGTTTCTTGAAGAGGGCATCACATATTAGGGTACAATAATGTAGATGAGCATTGAGCAACACTGTTTTGTCTGTTATATTTGGAAAAAAAAAGTTTTTTTGGTATGCTACTTTTTATGGTGTTTTTTTTTTATGGTAGTATTATCTCTGAGATCATTTTACACTTGTAATACCACTCAACAGAGAATTCGATTGAGTTACTGCACTTTATGTTTTGATAAAACTGTAACATAAATAACCCGCCAGGTTAGCTCAGTAGGTAGAGCATTGGTCTAAGGATCTTGGGGTCGTGAGTTCGATCCTCTGGCGGGGCGTATGTTCTCCGTGACTATTTGATAAACGACATTATGTCTGAAATCATTAGTCTTCCACCTCTGATTCATGTGGGGAAGTTGGCAGTTTCTTGTGGAGAACAGGTTTGTACTGGTACAGAATCCAGGAACACTGGCTAGGTTAACTGCCCGCCATTACATGACTGAAATATTGTTGAAAAACGGCTCAGGATGAGCTATTGTGATCGCTCACCGTCGGGCGTCCGTCCATTGTCTGTCTGTCCAAAGTTTCCTGTAAACAACATTTTCTCTTAAACCACTAGGCCAATTTAGATGAAACTTCACAGGGATGTTCTTTGGATAGTCTTCTGAAAATTTTTTAAAAAAATTGTATTTAATACAGAACTCTGGTTGCCATGGCAACTGAAAGGAAAAATTTTAAAAAATCTTCCTGTCCAAAACTACTGGGCCTAGAGCTTTGATATTTAGTATGTAGTGTCATCTAGTGGTTCTCTACCAAGATTGTTCAAATTATCTCCCTAGAATCAAATATGGCCCTGCCCTTTGGGTCAAATGGTTTACATAGACTTACATAGGAAAAACTTTGAAACTCTTCTTGTCCAATACCACAGGGCCTATTGCTTTGATATTTTGTATATAGCATCACCTAATGGTCCTCTATCAGGTTTGTTCAAATTATCCCCTTTGGGTCAAATACGGCCCAGCCCTGGGGGTCACATGGTTTATATATACTTATAAATAGAGCGAAACTTTGAAAATCCTCGTGTACAAAACCACATGGCCTAGGGCTTTAATATTTTAGTATGTAGCATCACATATATAATAGTCTTTTACCAAGATTGTTCAAATTATCCCCTGGGATTAAAAATGGCCCTTCCCTGGGGTGGGGTGGCACATAGTTCAAATAGACTCAGGTGAGCGATATAGGGCCATTGTAGCCCTCTTGGGTTTTTTTGGGGGTTTTTCGAATAGATTGATGTCACAAATATCAATGATACTAACAAAAATGGTACTATTTTATGTTTTTGTTATTCGTTAAATTGCAGGAAAACTGACTAGACAGGTAGAATATTATAGAGAAGAATTGAACTCGGAGCTGGATAGCAAGGAAAAGGCCAGGGAAGAGATAAGGGAGTTACAAAAAGCTCTCGGACAGGCTGCAGAAACAAGGGTATAATACTTGCCTAAACTTTCAAATTTTTATTTTAGTCATGTTGCATTGCTGTGTGTCGGTTATAGATCCAAAATGCAATCAATAAACTGTATATTCTTTTTACTTATGATTGTTCTGAAAACCTCTGTTATGATTTCCGTTAGTTTCCATTCATAGGCAAGGCAGCTTAAACTTATATGAAATAACAAATTCTGTTTTCTGTAAGAATTTGTATAAACAATTGTTTGTTTTGTTTGGCTTAATGTCGCACTGACACAAATTATAGGTCATATGGCGACTTTCCATGGCGGAGGAAGACCCCAGTTGCTCCTCTGTGCATTATTTAATAGCGGGCACCTCCGAGAGAACCAGTATAAACAATTGTGTTTTTGATAAAATCCGTGCTTCAAAATTCTATTCATGCAGAATTATTGTGAAAAGTAAGGGTATATCCTTAACACTATGTTGTCAGCGGAAGAAATTATTCCAAAGACTTTTCAACCTGTTGAAACTAAATAGATTCATAAAGGAACAAAATGTTCTAAAACATTTCACTACTTGCTCAGATGGAGGTTGCCATGACAGCAGAGGGCTTGAACATGTCCCAGCAGAAGTTACAGAAACGAATATCAGACTTGAAGGAGGAGGTGGCCAGGGAGCAGAGCCTGCGTGCCAGCTTGGAGGAATCACACAACACACTTCTGACCAGAGTTAGGGAAATGGAGAGTGTTGTTGAAATTGAAAGATCAGGGGTAAATTTTATATTTATTTATCTAACTTAAAAATGGTATGATCTTTCAGCTGGAAAGAATTTCTATTTGCAAGCAAGCTTGGTTTATTTTGGAAGTAGGAAGCACTTTGTTTATTTTAGATTCCAGACATAATTTAAATAATGAATAAATTAATTTAATAACAGCCTTTTTTTTTTACCATAAGTCTTTAGAGAGGACAACTACCAACTGTGTTCAACTACCAACTGTGTTAGTATACATGTATATCATAATTTACTTCTCAAAAGCTTTATTAAATGTTGGTCTGAAAAATGCTTGTATATTAAGAAGGTACTGGTACTGGTACTTTTCTCATCAAATGGTGTATTACAGGACTACAGATGGTAAGAAGAACACACATAATGGCATGATGGCATGTTTTTCAAAATACCTGAGCAATTTCTTGAAGTCCAGTATAATGAGTTGATTTAATTACCTGTTCTAGGTGAAGAACATGACCACAGAGTATGCCCAGATGAAGGCAGAGACAGAGATGTTGAGAGAAAAGCTGAGAGACGAGATCAGGAAAAAACAGACTGCCGAAAGCAGCTATAGCATGCTGTGTGAGGAAAAAGGTTTGTACTTTATGAATGTTCTTGTGGCTAAAATACCTAGGAAATCAGTATAACTCTTGGACTTATATTTTTATGGGCTTCTTGGTTTCATCGTTTCAAATAAATTTCAGTCCCAGTCCTCTAAGTTGAAACATTGAAATTCAGTGCTAACAAAAATTGAATGATTTAACCATATACCAAGTACATTGTATTGCGAAGAAAAAAAAAAGAAAACAACTGAAAAAATTGTTACAGCCTTTTAGTTGGTAGATTTCCTTTGACATTACAGATTGTTGCCAGTTTTGACTGATACAAATGACAGAAGAAGAACAAATTGACGATAAAACTATGTCTGTAATTTTCCAGACTAATTTATAATTAAAATGAGTTAAAAGCACAGTTTGCTAAACAGTTACAAAAATTTGTTCAGAGCTGTAGGAAGGTCAATGTAGTGTAAGCGAGGAAAAATAAACGTTTGGCTATTGATGACAGTCTTGTAGTCTAAACTGTGTAACCTGGGTAAATTGATATTTTAAATTTTAATCATTTATTTGTTCATTGCTGATAATTTTGTAAAATAATTACTTTTTATTTTCAGATAATTTATTGTTGAATTACAACAGTGCGGAGAACGATCGTCAGGTTCTGGTTACCGAGGTAACGCGATTGCGAGAGCAGTATGAAGATTTAATCAAACAGATGGAGCAGACGCAAACAATCATAGACAAACAACAGGTAGGTCATGAGTTCACAGCTGGTCCATCATTTTGTTTTGTGTTGAAATCTTTTTAGAGGAACTTAGTTAATGTTTTTCTATATATTTCTGTTTTTATTTACCAAGGATATTTTAAGCAGGCAGTGCATGTTTTATAGTTAATTTATTGGTGAGAGTTCGGTGCTATATATTTATTGAAGACTTTATTGTTGTGATATCAGGGTTCATGGTTATAAAACATGAGTTTGAAGACCAGTTTCAGAATGCAACCATATTATTGGTCAGTTTTAAAACTGTGCTTAATATCGACCTATCAGATGCTGGAGACCAGTTTCAAAATTGGTGAACGCCAAGAAGAAGAAGAAGAAGTTTCAGAATGCAACCATATTGGTTAATTTTAAAACTGTGTAAATATCAACCAATCAGATGCAGTAAAATTAAACTGATTCCTTACCCTCAGCTTAGTCAGCATTATGGAATTTTAAGGACAATTTTGTGGAAATAAGATTTGCTAGACTTAGTGTGGTTTTGATCAGTTATTTACAAAAAGTCTTAATTTTATTTCACCAGCAAAGCAACTGATATTCTAATCATGTCTTTTATGAAATACTGTTTACAGGGACATTTCTCTAAAAGGTTTTATTCCAGAGTAAGATGTTACACTTAAGAATGTATGTTTTTGCACATGTACAAATTTGATAAGGTTAAGGAAGCATATATGAGCCGTGCCGTGAGAAAACCAACAAAGTGGGTTTGCGACCAGCATGGATCCAGACCAGCCTGCGCATCCGCGCAGTCTGGTCAGGCTCCATGCTGTTCGCTTTTAAAGCCTATATATGGAGAAACTGTTAGCGAACAGCATGGATCCATGCTGGTCGCAAACCCACTATGTTGGTTTTCTCATGGCACGGCTCATATATAGTTGAAGAGTACATGTACTTGATTTCTTGGTTGATATTGGTGTTTCAGACATTTTGTATTTGTTGTAGATGCTCATTTAGAATTACTTCGGTCAGTGATATGTAAATTATGTGGTAACCAACAGCAGATTAAACTCTTGTTTGAAATAGATATTTTAGTTTGTAAAAAAACATCCCTTTATGAATATTTTAGGAAATATTTTTAACTGATAAGCTCAAATCTGCTGACCAAGTGACCGATTGTTTGGTAAGAGAAGCTATATTTGTTAATGAATGAAAGAAGAATAAGAAAAATGTGAATAACATAGCTAAACAGATGAGCATATACTTATAGCATGTTGTGAAATCTAAAATGATGTGAACAAGTGTGTGTTTCCCCTTTGTTACCTTACTTTGTAAAAAGGGTAACGGTAGGTTGGTAACACTGAAGTTTTTATTTTGCTTACTGTTTTAATGCAGTATAGTTTTAGGTGTACAAGCACTAAATAGTGACATAATGCGAAAAAAAGGAATCATTATGGCGGAATGAAAATTTTCTCAGTCTTTTTTGCACTGTAATAGTTCTAGAACACACAATTTATCCTTGATTTTGGTTTAGTATTGACAAGGTTCTTCAAGAAAATCTGGGTTAAAGATTCCTGTTTTGTTCTACAACATTTAATAGTTTGTTACTTCTGTAAAGAGTAAAAATGCCAGCTATTAAGTGTATGTATGCCTTTTTAGCTCACCTGTCACAAAGTGACAAAGTGAGCTATTGTGACTGCTTGATGTCCACCGTGCGTAGTGCGTCGGGCGCCAATAATTTCTAAAAAAATCTTCTTGAAAACCACTGGGCAGAATTACACCAAACTTCACAGGAATGATCCTTGGGTGGCCCCCTTTCAAAATCGTTCAAAGAATTGAATTCCTTGCAGAACTCTGGTTGCCATGGCAACTGAAAGGAAAAACTTTAAAAATCTTCTTGTCCAAAACCTCAGGGCCTAGGGCTTTGATATCTGGTGTGTAGCATCATCTAGTGGTCCTCTACCAAAGTTGTTAAAATTATCTTCCTAGGGTCAAATATGGTCCCGCCCCGGGGGTCCTGTGGTTTATATAGACTTATATAGGGAAAACTTTGAAAATCTTCTTGTACAAAACCACATGGCCTAGGGCTTTGATATTTAGTGTGTAGCATCATCTAGTGGTCCTCTACCAAAATTATTCAAATTATCCCCCTAGGGTCAAATATGGCCCCGCCCGGGGGTCACATGGTTTATATAGACTTTCATAGGAAAAACTTTGAAAATCTTCTTGTACAAAAGCACATGGCCTAGGGCTTTGATATTTGGTATGTAGCATCATCTAGTGGTCCTCTACCAAGATTATTCAAATTATCCCCCTAGGGTCAAATGTGGCCCCGCCCCGGGGGTCCCAAGTTTTACATAGACTTATATAGGAAAAAAAGTTTAAAAATCTTCTGTTCTGAAACCACAACACTTAGACCTTTGATATTTGGTTTGTAGCATTGTCTTATGGTCCTCAAACAAAATTGTTCAAATTGTACCCCTTGGGTGAAAAGAGGCCCTGTCCTAAGGGTCCCAAGTTTTATATAGACTTGTATAAGAAAAAGCTTCAAAAATCTTCATGTCTGAAACCATACCACCTAGGCTTTTGATATTTGGTATTCTGCATTGTCTAGTAGTCCTCTACCAAAATTGTTCAAATTATGCCCCTGGGGTTAAAAGAGGCCCCGCCCTGGGGTCACTTAGTTATTATGTGAGTTATATAGGAAAAATACTTCAAAAATCATCTGATCCTATTTCCAAGACTGTTTAATTATAATTACCTGATGACCCCAAGTAATATGATGTCACTTGACTGTGACCTTGACCTACTGACCTACTTTCTTGTTTTTTAAGATACAGCCTTGAAATTTTGGTGACGTACACAGTTTTGCACACAAATTGTAAAACTGAATTTCATTGACCATGAATGTGACCTACTGACTTTCTTAATATTTTATCATCAGTTTGACATTTGAAACATGTAGCTCATATTACTCAGGTGAGCGATCCAGGGTCATCATAACCCTCTTGTTAGAGCACTTACAATTTTGTCTGCTGCTTTGTAGAATAGTAAGTTTTTCTAAGTGTGACTTTTTCAGTTTATTGATATTTATTAAATTATCCAAGGTTGTCCAAACATCTGCAAAGTTAAAGAAAATAAAAGGGGAGACACTTAACATTTAGCTTGTGTTTCAAAGGGAGAAACATTATCTAGATATAACTGCTACTGCTTTAAATTATTTACCAGCTTGCTGTCTGTAAATTGAGAGCTGAACTTGAGTTTTCTTTACTCATTTTATAAAAACAGATCTATGACAATTATCTCAAGTGTTAGGATATTGAAATTTAATTTAGTTTCTTTTCCTCTTTGTCTTTTTATGTTGTCAAATGTAGCAAAGAAGTTGGCAGCATGTGCCATATTAAAGTAATTTAAAATGTTTTCAACAATTATCACAGACCCTGACAGAGCTGAAAGCAAGTGGATAAAAAGACAAAGTAGATTGTATATATTTTAAAAAGGCTTTAGGTAAAGTACTGATCAGTTGCAAAGGAAGAAATTTCAGACATACGGTAATACAATTTCAATAAGAGTCAATTGTTGATCAAAAGAGGCTATTTGCAAGCTTTTGTTTTTAAAGAGTGCATGTATCTAAAAATTGTTCTGATGCTTAATTTTATTTTTTTTGGCTGTCAGACTTGCATATATGTATTCAAGATTTTTATGTTCTGCAGTTACTTGCTTGATCTTAACAACTGCTTTATCCTTGGTGTAAACGACTTGTAAATAGCTGCCTAAATATTTTATGCAAAATACAGTATATTACGGTTTTGAAAGTATGTCACTTTTAGATGATGTTTGATTTACTATGTAGATAATTGTGTCATTTTGTATTCTACATTTTAGAAAAAGCAAACACTCTGTAGATATTTTTTATTAGTGGACATAAATATGTTGTAAAAGATATTCATTATGGGGTTACAGAAATATGTATATACTGACGTCTGCCTGGTAGGAACATTATAGTAACTTATTGAACTTAAAGAAAAACTTCCCATAAGATTCTCTAATGCACTGGGTGTGTAATTAACATACTGGTAGAAATCTAGATGCAACTTTCCTAACAATGACACATTCGTTTGACTTAGGGACAATATCCCATACATAAACTATGCCATGACAAAAGGCTTTGAGTGATTTCTCTAATTTAAAAGTTTTCATTCTTATGTTATTTTTAATTTATGCAGAATATGTGAAAGGTGATATCGTTAAAAAAATCCTTTAGTTGAAAAGCTCTGATATGTTTCATCTCTGGTAATTTCAGATTCATTTATATAAGTCCTTTTGCTGTAATTTTTCTTCTTTATTTAGTACTCACTTCTGTTCCCCATTAAGTTACAATGGTCAATATTTTTCCATACACTGAAGCTTGAATTTCATATCGGGTGCTGACGTAATTTGATGTGTGTTGTTGCATTTTTTTGATTTAGTTCAGTATTGTCAATCTTATTCAGGCTGTTGAACATATTCATAATATTTACATCACATTTATACTTGTAGGTACATATGTAATAAAAAGGTTATCTTTGCATTGGGAAATATGCACTCCTTCTTAAGCGGAAGAATATTGTGCTCCAAAAGTCGCGCAGTATTTCCGCTGCACTGAACTCGTGCATAGCTAATAACCTATAAATATTAAATTATGACTCGGCAATTCACTACCAATATATTGTGTGACTTTTATAAGCAATATTTAAAAAAATCTTAAAATCAAGTAACAGATATTGGTCAGTACTTAATGTAGACCCACAGGAATTTTTCAATATTGAATAGCTTTGAGAACAAAGGCAATTCTGGGAAGGGGTGTGATTTGGATTAAGTGGAGTTCAGTTGAGAACCGTTCCTCTCTATTGAATGTTTTTTGTGATTTACATGTGCACATTGTCTCACTGCACGTGTTGTTTTTGCTGTGTTTGTAGAACAAGAATAAAGAGTTGGTGGAGGAGAATGAGAATCTGACACAAATGTTGCGTACGACAGCAGCCGATCACGATAAAATAAATGCACAATTGAAACGTGAGCTTCAGGTAATGGTTTACAGTTTGTGCAAAAATTGATTTTGACAGAAGAATAAAAAGCACATAATACTAAATGTTTAAAGCAATGGCATTAAAACAGTTTTCACTTTTTCAATGGCAATTATGTGACATAAGTGGTTATTGGCACAAGTAAACTGATATTGACATGACAGTTTATTTAGGTTTAGAAACGTTAATAACCACTTAAGGCAAGCCATTTCAGTTGAATGAGTTGTTAAAGTGATACGTACCCAAATGTAACTTCTGGTTATTGACTCAGCACGCAAATTGCCAGTAATCTGTTATTGTGCACTTTTCTGGTGACGGGTAACAGGACTTTCTCTTGTAAAATTTTATTACTAGTTTGAGTGATCATATTGTTTATAGAATTTCAAAGATGAAATATAATGTGTGAAAGCATAATTGTTTAAGAATTACCACATACATTGGAGGCAAAACATAATAAAAAATGTACAGATGAAACATGTATTTTTAGCTCGACTTTTCGAAGAAAAAGTAGAGCTATTGCACTCGCCCCGGTGTTGGCGTCGGCGTTGTGGTTGGTTGAAGTTTTTTATAAAGTCAAATATCTCTGTTACTATCAAAGCTATTGACTTGAAACTTGAAATATTGTTTACTATCAAAGTCTACACCAGGAGAAACAATCCCCATAACTCTGATTCGAATTTTGATGGAGTTATCCCCTTTTTAGCTCATCTGATTTTTTGAAAAAAAATGATGAGTTATTGTCATCACTTGAGCGGTTGTCGGCGTCGGCATCTGCGTCGGCGTTGCCTGGTTAAGTTTTATGTTTATGTCAGCTTTTCTCCTAAACTATCAAAGCTATTGCTTTGATACTTGGAATACTTGTTCACCATCATAAGCTGACCCTGTATAGCAAGAAACATAACTCCATCTTGCTTTTTGCAAGATTTATGGCCCCTTTTGTACTTAGAAAATATCAGATTTCTTGGTTAAGTTTTATGTTTAGGTCAACTTTTCTCCCAAACTGTCAAAGCTATTGCTTTGAAACTTGGAATACTTGTTCACCATCATAAGCTGACCCTGTACAGCAAGAAACATAACTCCATCTTGCTTTTTGCAAGATTTATTGCCCCTTTTGGACTTAGAAAATCAGTTTTCTTGGTTAAGTTTTATGTTTAGGTCAGCTTTTATCCTAAACTATCAAAGCTATTGCTTTGAAACTTGCAACACTTGTTCACCATCATAAGTTGACCCTGTACAGCAAGAAACATAACTCCATCCTGCTTTTTGCAAGATTTATGGCCCCTTTTGGACTTAGAAAATATCAGATTTCTTGGTTAAGTTTTATGTTTAGGTCAACTTTTTCTCTTAAACTATCAAAGCTATTGCTTTGAAACTTGCAACACTTGTTCACCATCATAAGCTGACCCTGTACAGCAAGCAGCGTAACTCCATCCTGATTTTTGCAATAATTATTGGCCCTTTTGGACTTAGAAAATCATTTTCTTGGTTGAGTATTATGTTTAAGTCAACTTTTCTCATAAACTATCAAAGCTATTGCTTTAAAACTTGCAACAGTTTTTCACCATCATAAGTGGACACTGTACATCAAGAAACATAACTCTATCCTGCTTTTTGCAAGAATGATGGCCCTTTTTAGACTTAGAAAATCATGGGTAGGACAATATTTCTATTACACAAAAAAAAATCAGATGAGCGTCAGCACCCGCAAGGCGGTGCTCTTGTTTGACTTAGAATTTTTGGTTAAAGTTTTTTATAATGTCAAATATCTCAGTTACTATCAAAGCTATTGACTTGAAACTGAAATAGTTGTTTACCATCAAAGTCTTCACCAGGAGAAACAATCCCCATAACTTTGATTTGAATTTGGTGGAGTTATGCCCCTTTTATACTTAGAATTTTTGGTCAAAGTTTTTGATAAAGTCAAATATCTCTGTTACTATAAAAGCTTTTGACTTGAAACTTAAAATAGTTATTTACTATCAAAGTCTACACCAGGAGAAACAATCCCCATAACTCTGATTTCAATTTTGATAGGGCTATGCCCCTTTTGTACTTAGAATTTTTGGTTAAAGTTTTTGATAAAGTCAAATATCTCTGTTACTATCAACATGATCAAAGCTTTTTACCTGAAACTTGAAGTAGATGTTTACTATCAAAGTCTTCACCAGGAAAAACAATCCCCATAACTCTGATTTGAATTTTGGTAGAGTTATGCCCCTTTTTTACTTAGAATTTTTAGCTCACCTGTCACAAAGTGACAAGGTGAGCTTTTGTGATCGCGCGGCGTCCGTCGTCCGTGCGTGCGTGCGTGCGTGCGTCCGTAAACTTTTGCTTGTGACCACTCTAGAGGTCACATTTTTCATGGGATCTTTATGAAAGTTGGTCAGAATGTTCACCTTGATGATATCTAGGTCAAGTTCGAAACTGGGTCACGTGCCATCAAAAACTAGGTCAGTAGGTCTAAAAATAGAAAAACCTTGTGACCTCTCTAGAGGCCATATATTTCACAAGATCTTCATGAAAATTGGTCAGAATGTTCACCTTGATGATATCTAGGTCAAGTTCGAAACTGGGTCACGTGGGGTCAAAAACTAGGTCAGTAGGTCTAAAAATAGAAAAACCTTGTGACCTCTCTAGAGGCCATGTTTTTCATGAGATCTTCATGAATATTGGTCAGAATGTTCACCTTGATGTTATCTAGGTCAAGTTCGAAACTGGGTCACGTGGGGTCAAAAACTAGGTCATTAGGTCTAAAAATAGAAAAACCTTGTGACCTCTCTAGAGGCCATATTTCTCAATGGATCTTCATGAAAATTGGTCAGAATGTTCAGCTTGATGATATCTAGGTCAAGTTCGAAACTGGGTCACGTGGGGGTAAAAACAAGGTCAGTAGATCTAAAAATAGAAAAACCTTGTGACCTCTCTAGAGGCCATATTTTTCATGAGATCTTCATGAATGTTGGTCAGAATGTTCACCTTGATGATATCTAGGTCAAGTTCGATACTGGGTCATGTAGGTTCAAAAACTAGGTCAGTCGGTCTAAAAATAGAAAAACCTTGTGACCTCTCTAGAGGCCATATTTCTCAATGGATCTTCATGAAAATTGGTCAGAATGTTCAGCTTGATGATATCTAGGTCAAGTTCAAAACTGGGTCACATGCGGTCAAAAACTAGGTCAGTAGGTCTAAAAATAGAAAAACCTTGTGACCTCTCTAGAGGCCATATTTTTCAATGGATCTTCATGAAAATTGGTCAGAATGTTTACCTTGATGATATCTAGATCATATTCGAAACTGGGTCACGTGGGGTTAAAAACTAGGTCAGTAGATCTAAAAATAGAAAAACCTTGTGACCTCTCTAGAGGCCATATTTTTCATGAGATCTTCATGAATATTGGTCAGAATGTTCACCTTGATGATATCTAGGTCAGGTTCGAAACTGGGTCACGTGGGGTCAAAAACTAGGTCAGTAGGTCTAAAAATAGAAAAACCTTGTGACCTCTCTAGAGGCCATATTTCTCAATGGATCTTCATGAAAATTGGTGAGAATGTTCAGCTTGATGATATCTAGGTCAGGTTCATAACTGGGTCATGTGCGGTCAAAAACTAGGTCAGTAGGTCGAAAAATAGAAAAACCTTGTGACCTCTCTAGAGGCCATATTTTTCACGAGATCTTCATGAAAATTGGTGAGAATGTTCACCTTGATGATATCTAGGTCAAATTTAAAAGTGGGTCACTTGCCTTCAAAAACTAGGTCATTAGGTCAAATGATAGGAAAACCTTGTGACCTCTCTAGAGGCCATATTTTTCAATGGATCTTCATGAAAATTGGTGAGAATGTTTAGCTTGATGATATCTAGGTCAGGTTCATAACTGGGTCATGTGCGGTCAAAAACTAGGTCAGTAGGTCGAAAAATAGAAAAACCTTGTGACCTCTCTAGAGGCCATATTTTTCACGAGATCTTCATGAAAATTGGTGAGAATGTTCACCTTGATGATATCTAGGTCAAATTTAAAAGTGGGTCACGTGCCTTCAAAAACTAGGTCATTAGGTCAAATAATAGAAAAACCTTGTGACCTCTCTAGAGGCCATATTTTTCAAATGATCTTCATGGTCAGAATTTTTTATCTTGATGATATCTAGGTCACATGTGCTCAAAAACTAGGTCAGTATGTCAAATAATAGAAATAACGATGTCATACTCAGTTCAACACCGGGTCATGTGGGGATAGGTGAGCGATTCAGGACCATCATGGTCCTCTTGTTTGTTTAAGTTTTTGATGAAGCCAAATATCTCTGTTACTATCAAAGCTTTTGACTTGAAACTTAAACTATTTATTTACTATCAAAGTGTACACCAGGAGAAACAATCCCCATAACTCTGGTTTGAATTTTAATGGAGTTATGCCCCTTTTTAACTTACATTTTTTTAGTTAAAAGTTTTATAAATGTTTTTCTGGCAAAGCTCTAATTGAGAGTCAGGCACTGAGAAAAGTCGAGCGCGCTGTCTTACGGACAGCTCTTGTTGTGTTTCTAAAAATTAGAGGTTATTTATACCGTGCACAAGTACTTTATAAAGGGATATCAGTTTTCTTGTTCTGTTGTTTTTTCTTTGGTGAGATTATAATATTCGTTTATGTCAAAATGTGAATTTATGAGATTTCGGTATTGCTTCTTGCAAGATATATACAGATATTACATGAGTGCCTTTTCATATTGAATTTATCAAAAAAAATATATTAATTGAGAAAATCTGAGGCTCTGCTGAGCATTTGGTCATTTTAATTTAACAAGTTTAATGAATTCAAAGTAGAAAGACAGAAATGTACAAATGTAATATTATGTTTAACACATGTTAGGTTTGTTTCACCGAAACATCAAATTTCATCATTCCTTATCAGGGCTTGACACATCCACTAGTCCACTCGAAATACAATCAGAAATCGGCTCCCGGTGAGTGCGATTTTTACCAAAATTACGATAAATCAGATTAAAAGGGAGTGGGAACTGGATAGCAGAAGATCTAAAATGGACGTTGATTTGTTTTACGCAACTCAAAAATTCTGTCCTGCTATGTTATGATACTGCATTGTGATTGCATTTGCTGGACACCTGATAGTTTAGATCAAAATTACAGTTTGTACCGTTTTAAACAGATTTAAAGAAAGAGGCTGTCTGTAATAATCATTTTTAGTGAACTGCAGGATGAGTAAGAAATGTAGCAGGATGAGTGAAAAGTTTAGGCAGCTCCTGCAGGATAAGTTGTTTTCAAGGAATTTGTCGAGCCCTGCTTATGTTATATACAAAATAAATTTGATTGTTGTCTCCTATACTTAAAACAATGTCACCAGTATAGCTTGTGTAATACCAAAAATATGTAATGGCTTTGTTTCACTCCCATGACATCAAATAATGTGATAAAAAGTTTTTACGTCAAGATGGGCATTTATCAACAATTTAAATGTTTATTCTGGCTTTGAATGAGTAACCTTAGAGAGTTAAGGCGAACATGGTGTAAGCAATATCAAAACTGTGAAAAAATATGAAGACAGAAGAAAAAAATCCTTGTTTTTCTAATTCATATTTCATCATAAAGAGTTATGTCATCACAGTACACATACTCCTGAATGGCTATAAATGTTTTTAGCTCACCTGTCACAAAGTGACAAGGTGAGCTTTTGTGATCGCGCGGTGTCCGTCGTCCGTTGTCCGTCCGTCCGTGCGTGCGTCCGTAAACTTTTGCTTGTGACCACTCTAGAGGTCACATTTTTCATGGGATCTTTATGAAAGTTGGTCAGAATGTTCATCTTGATGATATCTAGGTCAAGTTTGAAACTGGGTCACATCCCTTAAAAAACTAGGTCAGTAGGTCTAAAAATAGAAAAACCTTTTGACCTCTCTAGAGGCCATATATTTCACAAGATCTTCATGAAAATTGGTCAGAACGTTCACCTTGATGATATCTAGGTCAAGTTCGAAACTGGGTCACGTGCTGTCAAAAACTAGGTCAGTAGGTCAAATAATAGAAAAACCTTGTGACCTCTCTAGAGGCCATATATTTCACAATATCTTCATGAAAATTGGTCAGAATGTTCACCATGATGATATCTAGGTCAAGTGCGAAACTTGGTCACGTGCCATCAAAAACTAGGTCAGTAGGTCTAAAAATAGAAAAACCTTGTGACCTCTCTAGAGGCCATATATTTCACAAGATCTTCATTAAAATTGGTCAGACCGTTCACCTTGATGATATCTAAATCAAGTTCGAAACTGGGTCACGTGCCATCAAAAACTAGGCCAGTAGGTCAAATAATAGAAAAACCTCGTGACCTCTCTAAAGGCCATATTTTTCATGGGATCTGTATGAAAGTTGGTCTGAATGTTCATCTTGATGATATCTAAGTCAAGTTCGAAACTGGGTCACCTGCGGTCAAAAACTAGGTCAGTAGGTCTAAAAAATTTAAAAACCTTGTGACCTCTCTAGAGGCCATATATTTCATGACATCTTTATGACAATTGGTCAGAATGTTCACCTTGATGATATCTAGGTCAATTTCAAAATTGGGTCACGTGCCTTCAAAAACTAGGTCAGTAGGTCAAATAATAGAAAAACCTTGTGACCTCTCTAGAGGCCATATTTTTCATAGGATCTGTATGGAAGTTGGTCTGAATGTTCATCTTGATGATATCTAGGTCAAGTTCTAAAGTGGATCACATGCCTTCAAAAACTAGGTCAGTAGGTCAAATAATAGAAAAACCTTCTGACCTCTCTTAAGGCCATATTTTTCATCTTGATGATATCTAGGTCAAGTTCGAAACAGGGTCATGTGCGGTTAAAAACTAGGTCAGTAGGTCTAAAAGTAGAAAAACCTTGTGACCTCTCTAGAGGCCATACTTGTGAATGGATCTCCATAAAAATTGGTCAGAATGTTCACCTTGATGATACCTAGGTCAAGTTTGAAACTGGGTCACGTGCCATAAAAGACTAGGTCAGTAGGTCAAATAATAAAAAAAACCTTGTGACCTCTCTAGAGGCCAAACTTTTCATTGGATCTGTGTGAAAGTTGGTCTGAATGTTCATCTTGATGATATCTAGGTCAAGTTTGAAACTGGGTCAACTGCGGTCAAAAACTAGGTCAGTAGGTCTAAAATTATTAAAATCTTTTGACCTCTCTAGAGGCCATATTTTTCAATGGATCTTCATGAAAATTGATCTGAATGTTCACCTTGATGATATCTAGGTCAGTTTCGAAACTGGGTCACTTGCGGTCAGAAATTAGACCAGTAGGTATAAAAATAGAAAAACCTTGTGACCTCTCTAGAGGCCATATTTTTCATGAGATCTTCATGAAAATTAGTGAGAATGTTCACCTTGATGATATCTAGGTAAAGTTCAAAACAGGGTTACGTACCTTCGAAAACTAGGTCAATAGGTCAAATAATAGAAAAACCTTGTGACCTCTCTAGAGACCATATTTTTCAATGGATCTTCATGAAAATTGGTCAGAATTTTCATCTTGATAATATCTAGGTGAAGTTCAAAACTGGGTCACATGAGCTCAAAAACTAGGTCACTATGTCAAATAATAGAAAAAACGACATCATACCCAAAACTGGGTCATGTGGGAAGAGGTGAGCGATTCAGGACCATCATGGTCCTCTTGTTTGTTTTTTTCAGAGGCATTCTTAGTTTGCATTTAATGACTAAATTTATTGATTTTATGATTTTTAGTAGCTCTAGAACTATTCTGCGTTTTTTTAGCTCACCTGTCACAAAGTGACAAGGTGAGCTTTTGTGATCGCGCAGTGTCCGTCGTCCGTGAGTGCGTGCGTCCATGCGTCCATAAACTTTTGCTTGTCACCACTCTAGAGGTCACATTTTTCATGGGATCTTTATGAAAGTTGGTCAGAATGTTCATCTTGATGATATCTAGGTCAAGTTCGAAACTGGGTCACGTGCCGTCAAAAACTAGGTCAGTAGGTATAAAAATAGAAAAACCTTGTGACCTCTGTAGAGGCCATATTCAAGTCTTATGAATTGGTCAGAATATTCCTTGATGATATCTAGTCAAGTTCGAATGGGTCACGTGCTTCAAAAATAGGTCATAGGTCTAAAAAGAAAAACTTGTGACTCTTAGAGCCATATTTCACAGATCTCATGAAATTTGGTCAAAGTTCACTGAGATATCTAGGTCAAGTGAAACTGGTCACGTGCCATCAAAAACTAGTCAGTAGGTCAAATAATAGAAAAACTTTGTGACCTCTCTACAGGCCAAATTTTTCATGGGATCTGTGTGAAAGTTGGTCTGAATGTTCATCTTGATGATATCTAGGTGAAGTTCGAAACTGGGTCACATGCTATCAAAAACTAGGTCAGTAGGTCTAAAAATAGAAAAACCTTGTGACCTCTCTAGAGGCCATATATTTCATGAGATCTTCATGAAAATTGGTCAGAATGTTCACCTTGATGATACCTAGGTCAGATTCGAAAGTGGGTCACATGCCTTCAAAAACTAGGTCAGTAGGTCAAATAATAGAAAAAACCTTGTGACCTCTCTAGAGGCTATATTTTCATGGGATCTGTATGAAAGTTGGTCTGAATGTCCATCTTGATGATATCTAGGTCAAGTTCGAAAGTGGGTCATGTGCCTTCAAAAACTAGGTCAGTAGGTCAAATAATAGGAAAACCTTGTGACCTCTCTAGAGGCCATATTTGTGAATGGATCTCCATAAAAATTGGTCAGAATGTTCACCTTGATGATATCTAGGACAGGTTTGAACTGGGTCACGTGCCTTAAAAAACTAGGTCAGTAGGTCAAATAATAAAAACACCTTGTGACCTCTCTAGAGTCCATACTTTTCATGGGATCTGTATGAAAGTTGGTCTGAATGTTCATCTTGATGATATCTAGGTCAAGTTTGAAACTGGGTCAACTGCGGTCAAAAACTAGGTCAGTAGGTCTAAAATTATTAAAATCTTTTGACCTCTCTAGAGGCCATATTTTTCAATGGATCTTCATGAAAATTAATTTTAAGGTTCACCTTGATGATATCTAGGTCAGTTTCGAAACTGGGTCACGTGCGGTCAAAAACTAGGCCAGTAGGTATAAAAATAGAGAAACCTTTTGACCTCTTTAGAGGCCATATTTTTCATGAGATCTTCATGAAAATTAGTGAGAATGTTCACCTTGATGATATCTAGATAAAGTTCAAAACAGGGTCACGTACCTTCGAAAACTAGGTCAATAGGTCAAATAATAGAAAATCCTTGTGAATTCTCTAGGGACCATATTTTTCAATGGATCTTCATGAAAATTGGTCAGAATTTTTATCTTGATAATATCTAGGTTAAGTTTAAAACTGGGTCACATGAGCTCAAAAATTAGGTCACTATGTCAAATAATAGAAAAAACGACATCATACTCAAAACTGGGTCATGTGGGAAGAGGTGAGCAATTCAGGACCATCATGGTCCTCTTGTTTCCTCGCAGTAAATTGCCATGCACAGGTCTGGAATTTTTGAGGACTGGTCCTGATATCAGGCTTTTGGTTTTCGACTGATACCCAGGCCTGCATGTAAAAATACTGGATATCAAATATTTAGTCAGTATTTTAAGATTAGACATGCAAGATATTCAAATAAACATTTAACATCCATTACAGAATGAGCGTAGGAAAACAGCAGATAAAGAGGTGGTTGAAGAAGAAGCAGTGAGATTGAAAGATAGTGTGGCAGAAATTACAGAGAACAATCTGGATCTCAGGAAAAAACTGTAAGATTCCTAAAGACTGACAAAAAGTTTAGATTTCAACATATGTCTATGTTTGTGTCACAAATCATATAGGTAGCTATAAAGAGCCTGCTAATTTTTTTTAAAGATTCATTATACAACTTCCTTCTTATAGATATATACAAGCTTTAATAAGTTTTTACAAGCATGTTATCAATTTGGACTTTTAATTTTGTTGAAATAAGAAATTTTCTAAATTTGATACCATAAGGTGTGCACATACCATGCATTAACCCTTAGTCTGCTGGCAGCAAGTGATTTTGCCTTTGTGACCAGTGCAGACCAAGATCAGCCTGTAGGTCTGTGCAGGCTCATCATGGTCTGCACTGGTTGCTGTTCAATCAGTAATTTTTCATTGAACACCCCTTTAAACAATAAGTAATGCAGCCCAAATTGAATGATGGACCAGTCCATTTTAGAAATTTAGCAGGATGGAGGGTTAATGTTGTGCATTGAGATATAGTAGAACAGGAATGATAGTAAACTCAAATACAGCAAGAGTTTAGATGTACTTGATTGAATTAAGTGGTTTTCCAGGTCCAAAAGTGCCAGTTGAAGTTGAAAATATAAATATAAGATTTTAGACTTGCACTATTGAGACCATTACATATATCAGCCTTATTTATTTCACATTGATTGATGACTTTAAAGTAAGTGTTGCAGTACTAACAAAATTTTTGAAGTAACTCTTACTATCAACTTTCAATATTGATAATAATAAAAAAAATTATTGTTCCCAACTAAAACCTTAAAATATATATACTAAATAAATAAAAATATGTCTGATTTTTACAATTACAGGAAAAGGTCTGAGGAAGAGGTATCGAAACTGAGAACTAAGATGTCGAGTAAAGATGAAGAGTTTACTAAGACAGCAGACGGTCTAGAGAAGGAATTACAGTCACTACGAGAACAGTTACAGACATTGCAGAAAGACAGGGACAAAGCTCTTAAAGACAAAGAAGCATTGTTGGAAGAGGTGAAGTCCGTTGAATCCTTTCATATTCCCTTAGGGACTTTAAATGCTAATAAGTAAGGTTCTGACATTGAATCACTTGCTCCCCATCACTGTCGATATGAAACCCGACTCAGCTTTAGAATTCCTTCATGCGAGAGTCTGTCTGTTAAGCGTGTGGTAGGTCAATAGTTCTAGCCAGGTGCCAGGTCAATAGTTCTAGCCAGGTGCCAGGTCAATAGTTCTAGCCAGGTGCCAGGTCAATAGTTCTAGCCAGGTGTTTGAAATAATGCCTTGAGTTGCAAATAAGGTTTTTCCCGCCATCATTTCAGATTGAAAGTTTATGATGTAAAAAATACGTTGTGTATTTTAAAATTCAATGAAAGAACTTCAAATTCCCTTTGTATTATAAAAGTAAAGTTGATAGAATTTTATTATTTTGGAATTTGGAATACAAAATTCTGTCATTTGGAATTTAATTGTATCTGAGGACTTTCTTCTTAACCTTTAGTCAGCTGGCAGCAGGTGATTCTGCCTTTGCAACAAGTGCAGACAAACATCAACCTGCACATCTGTGCAGGCTGATCATGGTCTGCACTGTTTGCTGTTTAGTTAGTAACTCTTCAGAGATCACCCCTTTAAAAATTAGTGGTACTACCCAAATTGAATAAAGGACCTGTCCATTTTACAAATATAGCAGGGTAAAGGTTAATGCACTTGAACTGTTACTGTATCTTTATAGAGCTTTCAGAATGTGTTCACACAAATATTTCAAATATCATCTCCGTATTAGATTAAATTTAACTGTACAAATCAGACTATCTGTTAAATGCACAGACTTCAAACTGCCTGAATAAGTTTTCACTCTTTCATTGACAGTCCTATTTGTAATGGTACCTACAGCAGTGAAGTTAAGCTGTCTTTGACAGATCTTTCTCTGTCAGATATTCTCAGTTAATTTTAGGGGAATAAAAGTTTAATGAAGGTGGAGTTCTTCGCTTCAGTGTTTTTAGATTGAAGTACTATTAATATACGAGTTTGTACATATTATTATGTTCTGATTCTAAAGCTTATTTGTTATCATTGGCATAGAATGTAAGAATGATGTTATGTATCAATAAATTTAACAAGATAAAATCTGTCCCAATATTCCCCATATTCTTGTAAATCACAGAAAATTATGAAATATGTAGTGTTTTTTTCATGGAGAACCTGACCAGAAATATTAACTGTAAAATACACAATATATATTTCAACAGAAAACTTTTTTTCAAGTGAAGCTTAAAAAAATGACTTTTTAGCTCGACTATTCAAAGAATAGTAGAGCTATTGGACTCACCCATGCGTCGGCGTCCCGATTTGGTTAAGGTTTTGTATGTAAGCTGGTATCTCAGTGACCGCTTGTGGGAATGTATTGAAACTTCACACACTTATTCACTGTGATAAACTGACCTACATTGCACAGGTTCCATAACTCTATTTTGCTTTTTTACAAAATTATGCCCCTTTTTTGACTTAGAAATTCTTGGTTAAGGTTTTGTATGTAAGCTGGTATCTCAGTAACCACTTGTGGGAATGGATTGAAACTTCACACACTTATTCACTGTGATAAACTGACCTACATTGCACAGGTTCCATTACTCTATTTTGCTTTTTTACAAAATTATGCCCCTTTTTCAACTTAGAAATTCTTGGTTAAGGTTTTGTATGTAAGCTGGTTTCTCAGTAACCACTTGTGGGAATGGATTGAAACTTCACACACTTATTCACTGTGATAAACTGACCTACGTTGCACAGGTTCCATAACTCTATTTTGCTTTTCTACAAAATTATGCCCCTTTTTCGACTTAGAAATTCTTGGTTAAGGTTTTGTATGTAAGCTGGTATCTCAGTAACCACTTGTGGGAATGGATTGAAACTTCACACACTTATTCACTGTGATAGCCTGACCTACATTGCACAGGTTTCATAACTGTATTTTGCTTTTTTACAAAATTATGCCCCTTTTTCGACTTAGAAATTCTTGGTTAAGGCTTTGTATGTAAGCTGGTATCTCAGTACCCACTAATGGGAATGGATTGAAACTTAAAACACTTGTTCACTGGCATGATCTGACATGCACTGTGTAGGTCCCATAACTCTACTTTGCTTTTTTAAAAAATTATGCCCCTTTTTCGACTTAGCAGTTTTTGGTTAAGTTTTTGTATGTAAGCTTGTATTTCAGTATCCACTTATGGGAAAGGATTGAAACTTCACGCACTTGTTCACTTTATGAGCTGATAAGCACTGTGAAGGTTCCATTCCACTTTTGTATTCATTCAATTGACAAGGCTGTTGAATAGTCGAGCGTTGCTGTCCTCCGACAGCTCTTGTTGGTATACTTGTTTATTTCAACTGTTGATGTTTGATTTTAAATGAAAATTATTATCTGTTCCATGTTTATCAAACCATTGATGCTTTATTTTTATGTAATAAAATTTTATGTGTTCCAGGTTAATCAAACAGTTGATACAATGGTTGAAGAGAGAACAAAATTACAGAAGCAAGTTCAGCAGCAACAGTTAGACCTTGACAGTCACTCGAGGGCTCGGAGAAAACTGGAACATGAGAATGCTCATCTGCTTGAACGTGTGTCCGGGTTTGAAGAACAGCAGGTACGTGTAATATTTACATAACATTGAAATTATGCAGCCGTTTTCAGTAGCATAATGCAGCCATATATCTAATTTTAATGTAGTGCAGCTATATTTTTTTTTTTTACTAACAGAAAAATAACTTTTCTTTTATGATCTTAAGCTTTGCTGTACACTATTCTGTTTATGTAATGTAGGTTTTAGGTATTTGAGCATATTTAAACCATCTTTTTAAATAAGGTAGATCTGTGGTTTTGGCTAAGTTCACTTCAAGTGGAGGATTTTGAGGCAGAAAGTACATTTCGTGAGAAACATAAGAGACAGAAATGCCTAAAGTTGAACTTTTTTGTTTATTGATTATTTGAAGTTCAGCTAAGCATTGCTTTCATCTTTATTTTTTCTATCTGCAGTAATAAAAATTAATAACTAATACGATTTATTGTGACTCATTTAGCATGCACTATATATGTATCAGGTACATGAAGATGGGTATAAGATACTGTTTTGCTTACTTGTTCATGCAAATTTTCACAAATATTGATGTCTCTTACCTCTTTACTAGTTCATAGCAATTTTGATAATACATAGAGACAACGACTTCAGACTTCGGTCCTTTTAATACCAGTGTAATAGAATTTCACTAAAGCCGGTGCAAAGGCCCATAAGTGGTGATGTATTTTTCATTACCTCTTGATGAAACCAAATCTGATGTTATTTTGCTTTGTTGCATTCTATACTTTCAAAGAAGCTCCTTTAAGATTTTATTGAAAAATATATGAGCCGTGCCATGAGAAAACCAACATAGTGGCTTTGCGACCAGCATTGATCCAGACCAGCCTGCGCATCCGCGCAGTCTGGTCAGGCTCCATGCTGTTCGCTTTTAAAGCCTATTGGAATTGGAGAAACTGTTAGCAAACAGCATGGATCCTGACCAGACTGCGCGGATGCGCAGGCTGGTCTGGATCCATGCTGGTCGCAAAGCCACTATGTTGGTTTTCCCATGGCACGGCTCATATGTTGCAAGCAAACAGTGTTTTATCCTAGCTTTTATAAGATTTGTTTCAGTTATTTCCATCAAAAACTACTTGGTGTGTTTCAGTTAATGTATTTCATGTTTTTGTTCCCAGTTTTCAAAACTACATGTTTTCCTTTTCCAGTTACAGTTATTTTATTGTTAAACATATATGAGCCGTGCCATGGGAAAACCAACATAGTGGGTGTGTGACCAGCATGGATCCAGACCAGCCTGCGCATCCGCGCAGTCTGGTCAGGCTCCATGCTGTTCACTTTTAAAGGCTATTGGAATTGGAGAAACTGTTAGCGAACAGCATGGATCCTGACCAGACTGCGCGGATGCGCAGGCTGGTCTGGATCCATGCTGGTCGCACACCCACTATGTTGGTTTTCCCATGGCGCGGCTCATATAGAGTTCATTTTTGTTGAACCTGCTTGTAGTGAGCTTGACTTAGTCGTCACTTTTGGCGGGTCAGTGTATGTCCGTGCGTCCGTCTGATTTTGTCCGGACCATAGCTTTGACATGCATGGACCAATCTTGTTTATATTTGGCATGAATGTTTACCTCATTGAGAAGGAGTGTCATGAGCAAGTTCCATTTTCCTATCTCAAAAGTCAAGGTCACAGTTGGAGGTCACATGTCAAGGAGCATTTCTTCTTCATGCATGGTGAGATTTTGATGTAACTTGGCATGAATATTCACCATTATGAGACAGAGTGTTTTGCACAAGAACCAGGTCCCTAGGTCTAAGGTCAAGGTCACCCTTGACAGTTGGCGGACTCAACATTCTGCCCGTGGGCATACTTGTTTAACCTTTCAGCCCACAAAATGTAAAGTCATAATTTTAACATCAAATTAAAACTATGAAAGAAGAATAGATATTCCTTAAAGTAAGAGAAACATCATTCTCACTATAGATAGTGCCTTCACTAAATGATCTAAGGTTTGGAAAGTCTACCAGACAGTTACTTAACAATACTAAGACGTGGATTTTATTTTTACCTTTAGGCTAGATTAACAGTTCACATGGTATGAGTGCTTTTCTGTATAAAGCATGGTGCAAAATATGTATCTCAGGTTTTGATAAAAGTAATTGATATGAAAACTGTAAAACCTGGAAAGAAGTTTTTAAATTCATTTAACTTATTAATAAATAAAGTCTGGCATGAGAAAGGTAGCCTCTGGATTTATATGTCAAATTTTCACTAATTTAGCAGTGATGTAATGTCATAATATTGTGATGTCATAAAAATGTGAGATTATTCACAGTTTAAGCTAGGCCTTGAAAATATTATCAACCTGTTCAAATGATAATTGATATTTTTTTTTACAAATAAACTTCCAGTTGTTGGAATTAATATTAAAATAATTGTTACCTTCTACATGTTTTATGTTCTGTGAAAATTTATCAACCTGGAAAAGTTAATATCAATCTCTGGTTATGCCACCCAGGCTTTATCATTTTTTCTATGGTCAATAAATCTTCATAAATTTCACATACAGTTACTTACAGTTGAAAGTACTTTGTTATGAATTTGGAAATTTTGACAATAATTTGAAGGGGTGCCTCTCAAGCTAAATAAAATTTGAATATTACTTTGCAGTTTTCATATCATAGTTCTTGGTCTGTTGCGAGATCCCATTGAAGCTTTGTTATGAAGTTGAATACATAGAACAGAACTGTTATGCCGTTTATAGACTGCATGTTTTGGAAGCTGACAGAAGTTGCTTTTTGTTTAAACAAGATATACTTCTAATGAACTGTAAATAGGGAATTTTTTGCAAGTTTAAGGTTTTCGAATATTGGTGATCTCACTCATTCATGAACTGAAAACTTTGGCATATATTTTTGTAACAAGTAATGATAAAATGGTGTGCAGTAGCAAATTTTTGGTATTGCAGATATACCTGACAAATACATACAAAGAATATTAAAGTAAGAAATAAAAGTCATGAAAAATTTTCAAAAAAATCTGCAGTACCTGATTATGTGATGAACATAATAGTGTCACTAAATTTTTTAAGATTATCATCACTTCTCTATAGGCTTTGAATCTTCAGTTTGATTAGACTTATCCTGATAAGATGTACTTGTGATCTTGACAGTTTAGTTTATCACTGGTAGCCATTTCATGTTGTATTTCATAATCATTTTCTCATAGCATCTTTCCATTTTTCTCATAGCTTGAGAATGAGGTCAGTATATTATAGGTCTGGAGTCCTAATGTTTGGTCCTCTAAGATTGTTTCATTAACCAATGTCATTTAACATCTTAGACTTAGGGGTTACTGTAAAGAATGTCCATTTATTTGTTTATCTGTGGGAAGTAACAAAGGGTTTTTAGAAGAAATTTTCTGGTCAGTGATGATATGTTTCAAATATAGTGTTTGATAATGACCAATTTGTGTTTTTCATTAATCATACAGCGTGTCATTAACAATATATATATATAGTAGTGAAATGTATAGATTTGTGTAATATAATACATATACTAATTACAGGGGGATTTGTGTTAGTGGAGCATACATCAAATTCATTAGCGTGATGTTAAGCGTAATCAGCACCATCATTTTCATCATTTACAATTTGGAGATGTCATCATTATCAACATAAACTTCATGATCATGATTTGCCATCATCATCACTTCCATGTTGCAGTTCCATCATTATCATCATTATCATCATCATCATCATTTTCATTGTAATTGTCATCAGTATAAATGTTACATTCTTCATATAGCTTCACTGTCATTATCTGTTTAATTTTCTGTAGAGTCATCATCATCATCATCATCATCATCAACATCATCATAACTGTCTGCATCACAATTATTATCATCTGTATTTTTACATCATATTCAGCTTTGACTTGTATATAATTATTGAAAAATGTCTTGTAAGACACCAGTTCAAGAAGCAAGTTTGTAGGCACACTGCAGTTATTAGTTCTTAACACTAATTGGACTTCCATAGACTTTTCTACTAGATTATTATGTGAAATATAATTTTCTGTATTAAAAGATTGAAAAAGTAACAGATCTTTGTGGACAACTCTGTTACCAGGTATAGGAGATTGTAACGTAATGTAACCTTCTGTGTAACAGTGTAATATTGAGCAACATCACATGAAAAGGTACCATGTTGGACAATTTTGAAAATTTGTTAATTGATTTCACCTTGTTCTGCTGGTACAGAAGGAATCTTGCAGTCTACGGTAAGTTATAATGGAGCAAAAAAGGAATAGGCATTGGAAGAAAGTATGAATATGCATTATGAGGAATTGCATGAGTTCTTTCCACTCTATTAGAAAAAACACCCACTTTAATGGTGGAATAAACTTTCTTATAAGATATTTACTTTAACTTAAGGTATTTTATTACACCTCCACAAACAAAGCTCTCCATACTGTTATTTGGTCGGTATTGGTTCATCATGGCCAAACATTTTAGAGTGAAATCTTTCTTTCTTTCACATATTCTGAAGGACTCTAATAAAACTGCAAATGCATGATCATCATGAACTTTAGATGTATGTAGCTCTTTTCTACGGTCTTGTCTTCAAGCTACATGAAGTCAGACTTACTTAAAAGATGGTACTTTTTCAAGTGATGTTGTTCCTTGGTATCAGTAATACATACTTGATCACTATATTCAGGAGAGATAAATCTGTCTGAAAGGCTGTATATATGTATACTTTCCAAGTCGGAAATAGTGCATGTGCTTAAACAGTGAATATATAAGATATGCAACCTGATCCCATACCAAAGATAATATTGAGTTTATCTGTAGATCAACATTTGCAAGTTCATAATGATAAAAAGCCATCTACTGAAAATTTTATTAATAGATCAAAATCTTCCAAATTTATCTGCTGAAAAGTTTATTTATAGATCAAAATCTACTGAGAACTTTGAAGATCTCTAACTTTCGAATTCAGTGGCAGGAGAAGTTTATTTAAAGATCAGTAACTTCAAAATTCATCTGCTTAGAAGTTTATTATGTCTCTCACCACACAGTGGTGTGAAAGACATATTGATTTACTCCTGTCTGTGTTTTGTGTGTGTGTCTATCAAAAATATTGTCCACACTTAAGTCGAACATGGCTCATCCGATCTTCACCAAACTTGAAAAATATATGTTTGTTAATAAGTCCTTGGCCAGGTCTGATAACTTAAGTCAAATAGGCCAAGGCACTTTGGAATTATGGCCCTTGAAACTTGTTTTTGATAATCGAAGCACTGAAAGTCTTATAAGGCAGTTAGGGTGACTCATATACTACTATTCAGATGATTAGGCAGTTGTGGGAGACATGCACTTTTCTCAAAAGCAGCTCTAGTTTATAGACCAATAACTTCTTAATTCATCTACTGAGAAACTGTCTTATTTTGGTGTAAATCACATAACAATTGTCAACGAATTGGAAGGTTTAAATGAGCAAGGCTATACTAATAATAACAGGAAGAAGTTTTCTTTTCATATGAGCAAAGGAAGTGAAGTACTGAAGATTGCTTTTATGTAATGAAATATAATATCAAAAGCTATTTTGAGTGCATGCAGGTCATTTTATCCATGTAAGGTCTGTGTAGTATGCTGATTCATATAATCAAGAAAACGTGTTGGTTTTTCGGGGTTCAAAGAATGCATGTTTAGTTTACTGTTATTAAAGTTTACTGTTATTAAAGCTCATTTCCATTCTAAGAAAGGAGGAACATGAAATTATCTATTTGTTGATGTTAATTGTCAATTGTTATATTTTTTATTCATTTCTGAATATATTGTTTTGTCATTTTAATACATAATCGCAACTTGATTACATTTCTCTTGCTTTTGCATTAATTAATGTGTATTTATATTCTTTTATTGTAATAGCAAATTATAAAAGTTGGGGATGAGAGGTTATAATATCAGTATATTATGATATATTCTGGTAAAGTATACCTGTGTTATATTTATTCTAAGACTGTTAAAATTTGTTACAACTAGAGCCTAAAACTTTCTTTGTGTACATTCAGTTATGCAAGGATTATTCTGATTCGAAGTTTTCATTCTATGTTTATATAGCAAGCACAAAAACATGTGGAGAACACACTAAAAGAGATGATGGATCAGAAGAACAAACTTGCCTACGAGAACGGACGTCTGCAGACCCTGGTAGAACAAACAAGTCTCGAGTTGGAAAGTCTGCGGAAATCTGATCTGGACGTGACAAAGTATAAACAGATTTCAGAAGCACTGGCTTCAAAATATAGTCAGGTAAATGGGCCTGCTTGCTGACTATAATCTCTCTTTATTGTATCAGATATTTTGGGTTTAAACTTTAGTGTTTCTTTCAGATGAAAATCTTAAAGGCTTAAAATGTTCATTACTGTATTTGATTTGAGCTGTGCCATGAGAAAACCAACATAGAGGCTTTGCGACCAGCATGAATCCAGACCAGCCTGCGCATCCACGCAGTCTGGTCAGGATCCATGCTGTTCGCTTTCAAAGCCTATTGCAGATGCGCAGACTGGTCTGGATCCATGCTGGTCGCAAAGCCACTATGTTGGTTTTCTCATGGTGTGGCTCATTTACTTTCTCTCTGCATGATGAAAGGTCTTTTGGTCATGTAATAAAATGGAGGACAAGTGACACTAGGATATTGGATTAGTGTGTGAAGGAGCATTTTGCCCTTGCAGAAGGTCAAATCTGTGACCCTTGGCTCAAAGGATATAAAATGGAGCCATAATGCAGGCTTGTCAGTTTTAAGAATATACTTTGAAACAACATTCAAGCACTAGAGGCTTTAGACTAGTCTAAAAACTTTGAAACCAGGCTTTACTGTATCATTCTGTCACTTCTAAACACGTCAAGTGCTTAATGACTTGTCACAGTTCTGATAGCATTACTGTGAAATCATTAATATTCGTGGGGGATTAATTTTTGTGGTTGAGTAAATCCACGAAATTCAATCACAACGAACAAGTAAAATTCAATTTCATTTAGTGTTCAAAAGTTGAAATCCACGAATTCATATCCCAACGAAATTGCTGTTTTGACCAAAACCCCAACATTTCATGCCCACGAAATTAAATGATTTCACAGTATTGTAATGTACAATTGGTATTAAAATCATATAACCAATATAATGTGCTCATAGATAAATCCTCAGTATCTTTGTGAAAATAAGGGATCTGTTTTGTCTAACTGTAGTGCTGTGAATGGCATAAGAAATATTCAATTCTGATGGGTAAAGGAAAACATTAGGTTGAATCATAACATTATAATTATTTTGAAAGGACCTGCTTGTGGTTGTTTCATTCAAAAGAAATTCAAAACATGTTGACACCTTTAATAGTTAAAGTCTTTGATCTGCTGAATGACATACACAATGTATTAAAAGGAGGCACAGTGAACTAGGCTTAAAGTGTTAGAATGTGATCTAGGAAGATGCAGGTTTGAATCCCCGCAAGAGCAGACCTTTGTTGTGGTGTCTGAGGCAGATGTTTTGGCCTGAAATGTAGGAAGTAGTCATCATATACAGTAAACATATATTGGGAGAACATTCTTTACAATTGATATAAACTACAGTAAATGGGATTAAACAAGATTGATTATCTGTTTTCAGTGTGAGACAGAGATAAGTGAACTGAAAGTAACGATTCAAAGACTGGAAAGTCAGTTAAAGCAGGCCCACACCCAGCTAGATACCAGGCACAGTGACTATAGTTCTGTCAGTATAGTCAAGGACGAACTGTTGAAAGAAAACCAGAGACTGCTTACCAAACTACAGAGTGTAGAAGAGAGAGAAAAAAGAAAGGTAATGTAACTGTTCTATGACTTGATACTGTGAGCTCATTTATATTCATCGTGGACTAATTTTTGTGGATTTCGTTGTTGTTTTAATTCATTGACTTCCGCGAAAAATGAACAAACTAAACTATCATTCATTTTATCTTCAAAAATTGTTATCTTCAACATGAGATTTTGGCCAACCCTTGAAATTCTGTAACCAGGACATTAAATGATATCACAATAGTACAATATATGAGCCGCTCCATGAGAAAACCAACAAAGTGTTTGCGACCAGCATGGATCCAGACCAGCCTGCACATCAGTGCAGTCTGGTCAGGATCCATGCTGTTCGCTTTCAAAGCCTATTGCAATTAGAGAAACCATTAGAGAACAGCATGGATCCTGACCAGACTGCACGGATGCTGGTCGCAAATGTTTTCTCATGGTGCAGCTCATATGTATTGACTTTCTTGCAGATTTCAAGTAAAATTGGAATTGTCTCAAAACCTTTAAAATCCTGGAATTTTCTAAAGTGGCCTTGGATCTAAGAACGTTGAATATTCAAAATTTGTTTCAAGGCTAAAATTTGTTGTGGTATGATTGATTAAAATGTGAAGGTTTTGCTGGGATATACATTGTATGTTTAGATTATTTCATATTCAGGGCTCTGGAAATTTTGAAAACTTAGTTGGTCCAAAACAAATCACAACATATGCGCTACCCCTATCACTGATTACCATAAACTATACATGTATTTATAAAACATGATAGAGTAAAGAAATTAGTAATGTCATACATTAAAAATGATTTATGGGTCACTGTGAGTTACCATACAATGAAAAGTCATTCAGTGTTATATGTGATCGTTACTTTGTTTAAAATTCAATGTTTTTCCATGAAAATATTTTCAAGGATAAGATTGCCAAGGCATTGTTTTCTTCACACTGTGTTTTCACCTAACTAGTCTAAAAGCCAATGCATGTGACTTCGGTTTTATATACACAGCAAGTACTTTGTGGTGTTTGCTCATTTTTTGACAGCTTTTTGTAAAATACAAAGCGTCAAAGTGATTTACTCGACACATAGTCTCTGTCAAACATTCTCAGTTTTTTGGTTTCACAAATCAGTCTGAAAAGTCAAAAATCGGTCCAAAACCGCCAGACCGGCAAATTTTCAGAGCTCTGTTCATATTGTAAAAATAAAAGGATTTTCTTTTCAGTGTGTTTTAATTTTATGGATAGATGCAGTCCCTCACCTATTTTACTGATTTTATAATGAGGTGATAATAAAATTTCCACCTTAACTGTGAATGTGCTTTAAGTTTTGTATTATTTTCCATTAACAGTCTTTTAAGGTAAGGTAAAATTAGTGTTTTTGTTATTGAAAAGTGAACACTATTTCGGCTTGATGTGTTAACTTAGTATTTTTTAAATACTGACTTCATTGTTTAAAATGTTGATTTCATAGTTGGGATTCTTTTAATTTCCTAGTTTCTTTTTGAAATGTTATTTTCATACTTTAATTCTGATGATTTGAAAAGTTGATTTCTTAGTTTTAGTGATTGGTTTAGTTATGTCTCCCATCACACAGTGGTATGGGAGACATACTGATTTACTCCTGTCTGTGTGTCACCGTCTGTGTGTCAGTCTGTCCCTCTGTAGTTGGTCACAAATCTTGTCCGCACTCTAAGTCAAACAGTTCTCATCCAATCTCCACCAAACTTGAACAAATTGTGTTTGACCATAAGTCCATGGCCAAGTTCGATAACTAGCCAAATCAGCCTAGGCCTTTTGGAATTATGGTCCTTGAAACATTGTTTTTGATAATCAAAGCAAGGAAAGTTTGATTGGGAATTGCAGTTGTGGGAGACGTGCGCTTTTCTCAAAAGCAGCCCTAGTTTTGTTTTGCTTTTAGTTTATTCTAATTTATTTAAGTTCGATACTGAGTGTAGGTTTTATTCAAACTTAAAACGTTTATGAATTCAGATCCAGGTCATTGACAGTTTGTTTTGAAAAAAAAAAAACATGGATGTAAAAGTAAAGCAGGAACATGAATATTAAAATAAAGTAGTTTAGATTAATTAAATGTCTTACAACTTAAAAATGTTCATTCAGCTATTTCATGTCTGTTCATAGAGTATGCTAAATATATAGTTTTTCATGATAACTCATACCTGGATATGTTACAGAAAAACAATGACAACTGAACAAAAGAGATAGTATCATGGCCAAGGGTTCTAATAGAATTGAGTTTGGAGACCAGTTTGAGAAAGCAGCCTTGCCATTGGTCAATTTCAAATTTGTGCTTGGAAACAACCAATCATACATAAGAATTTTGAGACTGGTCTCCAAACTCAACTTTATAGCCTTTTTAGCTCGACTATTCATAGAATAGTGAGCTATTGCACTCGCCCATGCGTCGGCGTCGGCATCGGCGTCCGCGTCCCGATTTTGGTTAAGGTTTTGTATGTAAGCTGGTATCTCAGTAACCACTTGTGGGAATGGATTGAAACTTCACACACTTATTCACTGTGACAAACTGACTTACATTGCACAGGTTCCATAACTCTATTTTGCTTTTTTACAAAATTATGCCCCTTTTTCGACTTAGAAATTTTTGGTTAAGGTTTTGTATGTAAGCTGGTAACTCAGTAACCACTTGTGGGAATGGATTGAAACTTCACACACTTATTTACTGTGATGAACTGATCTACATTGCACAGGTTCCATAACTCTATTTTGCTTTTTTACAAAATTATGCCTCTTTTTCGACTTAGAAATTTTTGGTTAAGGTTTTGTATGTAAGCTGGTATCTCAGTACTTACTAATGGGAATGGATTGAAACTTCACATACTTGTTCACTATCATGATCTGACATGCACTAAGCAAGTCCCATAACTCTACTCTCTTTTTTTTCAAAATTATGCCCCTTTTTCGACTTAGCAGTTTTTGGTTAAATTTTTGTATGTAATCTGATATCTCAGTATCCACTAATTGGAATGGATTGAAACTTCACACACTTGTTCACTGTCATGATCTAACATGCACTGTGAAGGTCCCATAACTCTACTTGGCATTTTTACAAAATTATGCCCCTTTGACTTAGCAGTTTTTTGTTAAGTTTTTGTGTGTAAGCTGGTATCTCAGTATCCACAAATTGGAAAGGATTGAAACTTCACACACTTGTTCACTGTCATGATATGACATGCAGTACAGAGGTTCAATACCTCTACTTTGCATTTTACAAAATTATGCCCCTTTTTCAACTTTTGTATTCATTCAATTGACAAGGCTGTTGAATAGTCGAGCGTTGCTGTCCTCCGACAGCTCTTGTTTTCCTTGAACTCGGTCAAACCTTACATTAGCAGCTACAGACAGTAGTTAAAAGCTAAATATACTAAGTGATGAAAGGAAAAGAAGTCTGAATATATATATGAACTAGAATTCTTTTTGCTTTCACCCCTAGAAATTAAATTTATTTCCTTGTTGTATAAATTCTATGACACTATATAATGTGTGGCTATTTTTTCCAGGTGAAGGCATTACAGAAGAATAATGAGGATGCTAAGGCAGTGAATAAGGAGATAGCATCTACCCTCGAGTCAGTCATGGCCTCACATTCTCAGCTACAGACAGTGGTTGAAGGTCTACAGATTGATCTTGGCAAGAAAGACTCCCAGATCAGTAGACTGAAAAATGAGAAGTATGTTTCACATTGATCTAGTATATGTGTATTATTATGTTATAGGGGACAAGCTATATTCAAGTTTTGGAAATTAGAGTTACTGTAGGATTCAACAAAATAAGTAAACTTTTGGTGATATCTAGAGCTGTGGTATCACTGAAATTATGTCACAGAACCGTCTGTTATCTTGTAAGCCTTTCCTTGTCAAATTTTAGATATATTGTTGACATTGCAATCTAATACACCCAGAATATAAGTTGAGTAAGAAAGTCTTCAAACAGTCAGTAGTTTTACATAATTTACCAGTGTTTTTATGCCCCCTTCAGGTGATATATAAACAGTAATTGCACTGTCTGTATGTGCGTTAGTTTGTATGGTCTGTATCCCAGTTGTACATGCTGGACATGATTGAGTCTGCCTTTGCAACCTGTGTAGACCATGATCATCCTGCACATCTGTGCAGTCTGATCAAGATCTGCACCATTAGCCATTTAGTCAGTTTTGGTAAGCACCCCTTTTAATGGTACTGTCCAAATTGAAAGATGGACAAGTTCATTATTGTAATTTTGCAGGGTAAGGGTTTTAAATGATTCAAGGGATTTAATGAAACTTTACACAAATGTAAGGCAGTATGTGAAGTTGTGTTATCTGCATGTTCAAGGTCTGTACCTCAGGATATTGTTTTTCTGGTAAAATCTTCCAATCCTATACCACTGTATCAATTATAAAACGATACAGCTGCTCAACATACTATTGAAAAATACGTCAGTAATTGACAAAAAATACGTCATTAATTGACAACGCAAATACCGCAAAAATTTAAATTACAATATATAATGTGTCAGTGGTATGCATACATACAGGGATATATATTCTTAAAATACACGTTAAAGAGTTGGGTGAGACTAAACCCATGAGGTTAACTCAAACTTGGCACGGGGCCCTCATGAGGCATTCTAAACCATCAGCTGTGATCGGACACCCGCAAACCCCCTGAATAACAGGCCACAACTAAACCACAGTCAAGAGCAGTCCATTTAGAGGATACCTTGTCACTCACATATAACATCTCTTAATGTAAATGAATACTGCCTAAGAGTTATTGAATCAATTGTTTTTACTTTCAAATTGATTCTGTTTGCAAATTCTTACAATTTCTACTTTCTACTTGTTGAAACAAATGGACTTAAATGTTTACTGTTTCACTTCTAAATTACTGTGATATCACAGTATGTGTGTGTGTGTTCGGGTTTAACGTCTTTTTTATGACTGAAAAGTTGTTGAAAAAGACGTTAAACCCGAACACACACACACATACTGTGATATCATTTATTTTCATTGGGACTAATTTTCAGGGATTTTGTTGAGTCAAGTCATGGAATTATATACTAAGACACATGTAAAGTTCCTATTAATCTTATGTTCAAAATCTGAAATTAAGAAATTAACATTTCCACTTAATAGCCATAATGATTGTGGTCAAAACAACAAAATATCATGCCCATGAAATTAAATGATTTCGCATGAACACAATTCAAAACTTGTGACATGGCAGCTTTCTGAACCTTAATGTTAACCTTTAGCCTGCTGACGGCAAGGGGTTTTGCCTAAAATCAACATTATGTCCATGCAAGTTGATCATTATCTGCACTGTTGCTATTCATTCGGTGAATTTTCAGTGAACACCCCTTTAAATGATAAGTGGCACTGCCCAGATTGAATGAGGGGCCAGTCCAATAGAAATTTAGAAGGGTAAAGGTTAATAACCAATTAGGTTAGTACGGCCTGTCAATATAGAGGCCACAAGTTCAATCATAGAGCACTGCAGATTTTCTTTAATTTGACCAAAGGTACCAGGTAGTTTCATGTCATTAGTCATCCATCCCTATTCCACAAGAGTAAATTGTCTGTTATGTACAAAGAAAAGTTAGTGTGGGGTAATCGACTACCATTACATGTTACTAGTAATATTCAAAAATGGCGATAACCACTGTCATACAGAAAAAAATCAAAGCATTTTGTTATGTCGGTTGAGTGTAGACAAGAATGGTTTGGAATGTTTCAGGAATCGAGAGCAGCAAGAATGGAAGGTAGAGATGAGAAGGTTTGAGGAAAGGATGGAGAATCTACGTGAAGAATTGAGACAGGAGAGAGACAAATCACAGAGAAAAACTACCAAAGATATTGCTGAGGTAACTGTCAAATTGTTTCATTTTGTGGAATTAGAATTTTGGCCAAAATGGCAATTTCATGAAGTCATGAACTGCATGTTTGACAGTTTAGCTCAGTTTACAACTATGATATTTTTTTACTTTTGATGGAAGGAGCCAGTATGTTATTCTTTGTGTAAAAGAGTGGATCTAAGGCAACTTTATGAAAGAATCAGTTGGTATTTTATTTGTTTATACATACTTGTATTATCATAAAATGGTGCATCTGTTTTCAGCAGACATCGTAAAAAATCCCAATTTGTAATATATATGAGTTGTGCCATGAGAAAACCAACATAGTGGCTTTGCGACCAGCATGGATCCAGACCAGCCTGCGCATCCACGCAGTCTGGTCAGGATCCATGCTGTTCACTTTCATAGTCTATTGTAGTTAGAGAAACTGTTAGCGAACAGCATGGATCCTGACCAGACTGCTCAGATGCGCAGGCTGGTCTGAATCCATGCTGGTCGCAAAGCCTCAATGTTGGTTTTCTCATGGTGAGGCTCATATTGAGTTTTAAAGATTTCAAAATTTTGTAGTCTTGCATAGCTTATTTAGAAAGAAAGATCATTTATATTTATCCGGGCAGTGTTAGGCTTGAACATGTAAAGTTACAAATATATGTTACTTGTGATCTAGTCTATTTATTGAGAAATTTATATAGAGAGTATAATTTGAAACAAAACCACAGTTTACTTGCTTCCATAAAAAGGATGAACTTTGTTTCTTTATAGATTAAGAAACAGAATGACAACCTGTCTACCCGCAATATGGAGTTGATGAAATCAAACACAGAGATGCGTCAGAAAATGCGAGATCAGGAAAATGTTGTGCAAGACTTAAAAGACAAAATTACTGATCAGAAACGCAAAATGGATTACTTGAGGAAAGGGAAAAGTGATGTGGAAGAATATGTAAAAAAGATGAAGGTATTTTAGAAGGCTTTAAACGACACATAATTTATGTAATATCAGAAATAAGTGCTTTCTCAATTGATACATCTGTAGTTGTTTGTTTTGAAGTTTAGTTGTCTTTAATTATCATTTCAGAATATTTTATGCACATGTGACTAAGATATCAGAATTAGCACATTTGATTTCCTGTTTTGAAAACTTCTCGGCCATTGTCATTGATATTATGGTAGGCTTGCAACTTCTTTCAATATTTTCTGTTAATATTTACAGGAGATGAAAGCTGACATTGAGGAGCTGGAAAACCTCAGAGATACTTACATTGCTAAAAACCAAGAACAGGTAAGCTGAAAAAATACATTGCTTTCATGAACATTGAAGAGAAAAAATGAATTTTCTGAATCATGACTTTTCATATTGATATACCAATACCTTTGTAAACTTTAAAGGAATAAGTGTTACTTACAAACTTAACTCCTTGGGGCCGAAATACGACTAAAGGCGCTATATTTTCTACCCCAGTAGCGTCGATATCCGACTAAACGCGCGTTATCAGGACTCCCCAGGACGGCGATTGACGAGTATAGTCGCGGCACCGAGATCATGCTGATTGCGTCACGTACTTGTTAAATTTTGATTGTCCTGATAAAAGCAAAATTATTTTGCATACCGGCTATTATTTCTTACATGTTATAATTATTAATTATGCTAATAATTAGTTTCCTTGTTAAAATAAATGTTTGTAAATATGCGGTAAAGGAAATAAAAAAGACGAACTCCGCTGCGTTTCGTTCATACTGTATTTCAAAAGATTAAAATAATGTCGGCTGTCAGAGATTTTTCTTACACTGAAGAAAATATTCATTATCATGCTGATTTTGACGTATCAGTTCCGTCGGATGATGATTCCGACAATGAAATTTCATTATCAAAGAAATTGATGGTCGAAAAATGTAAAGTTTTAGATGGGTGAAATATTCGTACACTTACATCATTAAATTCAAATGGATAAAAATAAAACGAGCAATACATAAAAATGTTTGTAAATAAACGCTTTTTGTAAATTTAATAATTCTTCAAAGATGGGTGTAAATATTACAGCTTAACTGTCTCAGTGCGTGTAACACAACGTTAGTTTACATGTTTAGAAATTAATTATACATCAAAATAAACCATCGATATTCACTCAAAAATGGGTGTTAATTTTGAGTAATGCTGATGTTAATACTCTGTTTTAATAATGTATTTCTATTTATTGGAATTTAATGTGTTTACACGTGAAAAAAGTAATAAAATCTGAAATGTTCAAATATCTATATTGAACGCAATAGGTGTGTAAAAATGGCGAATGTTTCGAAGTGAAATTATTATTCTATTTGGATATAAGTTACGGACGAAAGTGGATATATATAAATATGTGTACAAACGTGGAAGGTTTTATAAGTATAGTTAGATGTACACCCATGTTAATAATTTTTCCATGCATGATTTCAATTGACTGCATGCGAGTGTGCTTATGAAAAGATCAGGTAATGTTCTTCGACGTTAGATGGTAATTCTTATCTCGCCGCAGCATGTATATTATGATATCGGCCTCAGGGAGTTAATATGAATACTGCCCATAAAGGTTTGACAATGTGTAAAAAACAGTATTTTCGGTGAGTCTAGTACTTGGAATACTTGGGTTGTAGGCCTATCTTGTTATGTGGAGGAGCAATAAGGGTTTGCAACTTTCTCTGTGAAACTGTAAAAAACATCCCTTTGGTCATGTGAAGAAGTTGTGTTTGAAATTAACAGAAACTTTGGAGATTGAAAAGATACAAATAAAAAATCCGCTCGGAAGGATATGAACACAGGTGCTAGACACATAACCGAATATTTTACTTAATAGACCTATATATGTATATAATAAGTCTATTATATACATATATATATAGGTCTATTAAGTAAAATATTTGGTTATGTGTCTAGCACCTGTGGATATGAATGGCATTAGTTTGTTTGAGTGGAAGATTGATTTTATTTCATGTCTTTTTATGATATAAGTTAAATTAATTGAGCCGCGCCATGAGAAAACCAACATAGTGCATCTGCAACCAGCATGGATCCAGACCAGCCTGCGCATCTGTGCAGTCTGGTCAGGATCCATACTGTTCGCTAGCAGTTTCTCTAATTGCAATTTTATGGTTTGAAAGCGAACAACATGGATCCTGACCAGACTGCGCGGATGCGAAGGCTGGTCTGGATCCATGCTGGTTGCAAACGCACTATGTTGGTTGTCTCATGGTGCGGCTCATATGGAACAGATGCAACATTTTGTATTGTTAATGTGGAAAATAAGACTGTTTGGGAATACATTTTTTTTGTGACGAAAATATGGTGAATATGAGGATATGAATTTGTAGATTTCAAGTTTTGATGGTGAAATAAATAGGAATTTTGTTTGTTCATTGATATTAAATTTTAATTTTTTGGAGTGATGCTGCAACCATTAAATCTATATAGTTAATCCCCCAACCAATTTTAATGATTTCATAATATAGTACCTAGTTGTGGTTTCTGTAGTGTCAGTGCTACAAGTAATTTTATCAGTGCTAAAAAGTTTGTCTTTCTATTCCAGGCAGAGATGATTTCAACCTTCATGGCTCAGATCAACTCCCTGCAGACTGAGTTGAGGCAGCTTGCACATGCACAGTCTCAAACCCAGGACCTCATGACTCAAAAAGAAAGATCTATAGAAAAAGAGAGGAAGTTGAAAGACGATTTTAGAAAGAAATATAAGGTACATTCTCAGTTTTTGTTTATGTACTTGTAAAGTCTTAAGTACAGAACATCTTGGACTACATGCAACCAAATCTTTCTGTTAGGACAAACGTCAATATATTTGAATTCATTATGGACCCTTCTCTGTCTCCAGGAGGAAAGTTGTCAGTTATAGACAATAAGTTAGAAATTGAGTGAAGGTAAGGAACACAAACTGGCTAAATGAATTGGGGGATAAAAAGACTGTTAAAAAGTATTGTTACATATCTTAGGACCTTAGGGAATGGGAAAATGCTAGATTTCCAAAACTTGGAAAATACACAGAAAATTGCGAGCCGAGGGGGAGGGAGGACACGTGAAATGCTTGAGTCAGCCTCTGTACTGCAACCATCAGTGCTGCAGTGTTCAACTGTATAGTTTAATTGACACTAAAATTTATAATGTAATATTATGTAACCCTATTTTAATCAGTTATATGTACTGAGTGATTAAAGACAAAATTATTTGCTGAAATTCGGTATAGAAATTTGACATTTTGACAAAAGATTAGGAAAGGAAGTGTTAAGATATTTTCTATATTATGTTTATTACAGCATTCAAGAAGAAAGGAAGATGAACTGGATCATATGAAGTCTTCAGCAGAAAAACGTCTCAACGAAGTCAGGGAAGAATCTTTAGAAGTATGTAAACACCATTCAGCTAAATCTTGATCATTTAAACTCTTGTTTTCCAGACAAAGCTGAATCTTGATCATTTAAACTCTTGTTTTCCAGACAAAAGCTTTACATTCAGGAATTATGACAGCAGTGGTTCATATGTTATGTGTGATAGCGTATATGTGGGGTTGAACAATTCACTATAAATGATATAATAGACGATTGTTATCTGAATAAATGTAGGGAATGTTAATTTCATATCATTTGTCAGTTAATAAAAACAGTAAGGGTAGTAGTTATATTACGAAAAACAATGCAATATTTCAGATATCGAGTCATTTAAAGAGTGCGCATGAGTGGTTCAAGGACAAGTTTGATAACCTGCAGCAGGAGCTTCTCTCATCAAAGTAAGTGAAAGTCTGATAGTGCTGAAGAATTCAAACATTTGAGCCGCGCCATGAGAAAACCAACATAGTGGCTTTCCGACCAGCATGGATCCAGACCAGCCTGCGCATCCGCGCAGTCTGGTCAGGATCCATGTTGTTCACTTTCAAAGCCTATTGCAATTAGAGAAACTGTTAGCGAACAGCATGGATCCTGACCAGACTGCGCGGATGCGCAGGCTGGTCTGGATCCATGCTGGTCGCAAAGCCACTATGTTGGTTTTCCCATGGCATGGCTCATTTCATTGTCATGATTTTAATGATTAATTTGAATGTGATAATGCTTTTCTTCAAAACTAATGTAGATGTGTTGTTTATTAACCTTTACCCTGCTGAATTTCTGAAATGGACTGGTCCCTCATTCAGTTTGAGCAGTATCACTTATTATTCAAAGGGGTGTTCACTGAAAATTAACTGACTGAGTAGCGAACAGTGCAGACCATGATCAGACTGCACGGATGTGCAGGCTGATCTTGGTCTGCACTGGTCGCAAAGGCAGAATCACTTGCCGCCAGCAGGCTAAAGGTTAAAAAATATTTTCATTCGCCCTATTCTGGTCCATTGAAAATTTTGACATTGAACAGCAAAAGGACGGGCGTGAAAGTTGCATCAACACTGCTAAGTGAAAACAGGCCGCTGTTTTGACAACATCCGCGTATAGTCAGGGAGAACGTTCCTTAAATGACATCGCAGTTGTTCCGTCTGGTGAACAGAATGGCTGGGAAGCTGATTTTAATGTAAATGCAACAAAATGTGTACAATTTATGATCTAATCTTGTTTACAAACGGAAAGGAAATACACTGTAAATATAAGAAATGAAAATCATTTTTTTCAGTATTCATGCGAAATAAACGATAGAATAGTATCAGCAAATTAAACATGAATCACGCAGTTCATAGATTTGCCAATCCTATTCTGTCGTTCATTTTGCATTATCACCAAAAAATTAATTTTCATTTCTTCAGAATTTTTACCAAATAAGTTAAGAGACTTCCATTTTGTTGTGTTTCAGTCTGCTTCATTTCACACACGCCATAGCAGTTAAGAATAGATTTTTTTTAAAACAACCTCCTTCTTTGTTAATGGACTTTCACTAAACTTGGACTGCAGCATCTTTGCATAGACATCTCTTTAAGTCTGTTGGTACAGTTATACTCCTTTGTACACAGGGAGTGCCAGAGCTAAGAATAGTAAAAAACATTCACGCAACTGCTAATAAACTGCTCAATGGTTCTTAACCAAGTTTAGCATATTGCATCAGTTGTTTTCTCTTAAATTTGTTTAAATTGTTCCACTCAACTGAACACAAAAAAAAATGATAGAAACCTTGAAATACTTTTTATGGTACATCTTTTCATTAGGCGTTTGATAGATACTAACCAAACTTGGTCTGTAGGGTAAATGTTTGTACACTTATTCTTGTTTGCCCATAAAGTTAAAGGCAGTGTCATCTTGACTATTAAATAAATAGCCCCATGTAGTTCTGGGATAATCTGTGTATGAAAAGAATTGGAACCACTGCCTTACCTTTGCATGATCGTAAGAGGCGACTAATAGGGTCTTAACACTTGGTTTTGCAGTAACTCTGTGATTCCAGCAGGTATGCAAATTTTGATTCCATACCTCATGTTTTTATTTTGATGTAAATGAGATGTGGAACCCAAATTTGTAGTTCTGTTTGCGCCGTAAAACCCAAATAAATAAATAAATTATATAAATAAATATGTCTGTCAAGTTCATAGATTGCTATTAATCATCATAGCAGCTTCCACAAAAAAGTTCTGTACACAAATTTATTTTTTTTTTATTTTAAATTCCTCCTCACATCATCATACAACATATAAATCACTTTTAGTTTGCAACTGCATCAGTGTTTTCATGGGAGTAATTTAGGGCAAACATATCTGTCTCGTTTATTGTGCAATAGGATGGAAATGAAGGCTCCATTGTTTTCTCTTATTGTTACTATGATTTGTTTATATTTGTTTCTGTAGAAAAGTACAGGAGAAGCTTGAAGAAGAGAATTTTGATCAGAAGAAAAAGTTAGATGGGGAGAGAAGGAAAGCCCAGGCAGCTGCTGAGAAAGCAAAGGAAATGATTCAGGTAGGTATGGAAATGAATAAGGAAGTGATCATCTGGATGACACATGAAATAGTAACTTCAGTATATGCTTTAAAAAGGATAGGGAAAGGATTCAGGTATGTATTTGATATTCAGATAGTTAGGGAAATGATTCAGGTATGTATATAATATTCAAATAGTTGGGGAAATGATTCAGGTATGTATTTAATATTCAGATGGATAGGGAAATGATTTAGGTATGTATATAATATTCAAATGGTTGGGGAAAGGATTCAGGTATGTATTTAATATTCAAATGGATAGGGAAATGATTCAGGTATGTATATAATATTCAAATGGTTGGGGAAATGATTCAGGTATGTTTATAATATTCAAATGGATAGGGAAATGATTCAGATATGTATGTGATTTCCAAATGGATAGGGAAATGTTTTCAGGTATGTATATAATATTCAAATGATTGGGGAAATGATTCAGGTGGCTTTTGAAAAAAAATCATGAAATGTTTTAACTAGGTATGTAAGTATGTTGTGAAATTGATTGGAAAATGAATTAAGCAGGGTGTAAAATAGGTTGGGAAATGATTCAGGTACATATATTTACTAACATCAACAGAAAACTGATGTCAGGTATGTGTTAAGATAGTGAAGTTCTTCAGATATGTTTTGAATAATTTAAACATGCATGAACAGCTTTTGAATGATTCAGGGAGGTATTAAAAGGCAGATAAATTAACTAGAATGGAATTCTTTGCAGAATTGTGATGTTGGAACTGAACCATGGAAGTTTGAAAAACTGCTCAATATGAAAAAAATATGAATACTTTGAAGATTGAACTTGTTCTAAATGAACCTGTGGAATACATTGTAACCTAATAGAAAAGTCAATGCGAAAAAAGAAGTGGTAATTAATGAACACAGATATAAACAATGATTTAAAAATTTTTGTTTGTTACAGGCAAGTCGGAAGACTATATCAAGACTTAGTGATTATGCAGACTTAGCTGACCATGAAACAAAAGAACAGTTAAATCAGTTATACAGTCAGTTACAGCAAGAGAAAGACCATTCGAAATATCTCGAAATGAAACACCAGAGATATAGAGACTCAAGTGCTCGACAGTTTGAAAATCTGCTTCATGAAAAAGACGATTCCTACAGTTGATAGGTGCTTGCCTCTGGTACTCGGAACTATTTGAGATTTCTGTTAGTGGTATAAACTGTGCTGGTAGCCACATTTGTTAAGCAGATACTGTGCCTTAAGCATTTGCATTTTCAAGTCCCAATTTTTGTATGTTCTGTATATTTTGACCTCTACTCAGCAGCGACCTGCAGTATTGGAAGGGCCCAATTGCACATACTGTTTTAAAGACTGTTTAAGACATGTTAGACTGTTTAAATGCAATGTTGTCTACTTAAGGTTTAGAGTTAAGAATTTTCTTGTCTTAAGTTTTTGAGAGAACTGCATTTTTGACAGGGTTTTGTTTAGATTTTTTTAAAACTCTAATTAGCATTTACGAAGACTTTGTGTAATTCATAAGATTGAAAGCTTGTTACAGGGGGAAGACTAATATTTAGATAGGCTCTGAATAGCAAACACCTCTAGATACAAAGACATGTATTAAACTTTCAAGCTGGATTATTTTACATCAGTTTTTTCTCTGTTAAGGTAGTTCTGCACATTTGATTAACTGGATATGATGGTGGTAATGTTGTTCATTAAATTTTGTAAAACCTAGAATAATGCCAGGTAGTTATATGGGTGGCATAATTGTTAGCGGAAATCTGTTATAGCTTGTGTATTAAGTGTTAAACAGCCGGTGATACTGTCTTTCTTAAGGTTGATGTTATATAGGTTATTATATAAAACAATTTAAACTGGTAACAATTAAGAAGCAGTAATACAAAGACTTAAATTGTTATTTGTCAAAACAAGTGTAAAAATGAAAAATCGAACCCATGACCCTATTTGTTTTATTGGTTAAATATATTGGTTTTGACAAAATTATTTCTTCCATATGTGTGGAACTACCTTAATGACAGTGCAGAAAAGCAAGTACCTCAAGACAAAGGAAGTAGAGGATAGTATTTTGTTTAAATATCTTTCACTGAGTTCATGCCATATGTAATATTTTCAAGAGTAGCATGGCAAAGAGTTAAAACTAAGATTTGGTATCCACAAGTGAAACATACCCGTACTTCATCTTGCATGCAAACATATTAATATGTTCTGTTAGTATTGGTTAAATAAATTTTTTATGCCCCTGAAGGGAAGCATATTAGTTTTCAATTGTCCGTCTGTTCATTAGTTCATTTGTTAGTTCGTTCGTTCGTCACAACGTTAACTTTTTGCATGAAGGCACTTCACTCGCGAACCACTGCACCCAGGACCTTCAAACTTCACATGCTGATAGTACTTATTGAGTACACGACCCCTACTGACTTTGGGTCACCAGGTCAAAGGTCAAGGCGCTGCGCGGGCATTTGTCACCATTAGTGACAGCTCTGGTTTACTTGATATAATTCACACATAACACAGTGAAAAAATATTTCATATTTTTCTCTGAGAAATTATCATATATAGGTATTTAATTATTGAAATTCAATAATTCAAATGGGAGAAAAATGCAATAAATCATTTTTATTTTCCCCAAGAGAACAAACTTCTCAGTGAATCAACTTCCTCAGAGCTAAAACTTACAAAACAAACAAATGTCAGTGAAAAGTAAATACCTCCATACCAAAGAAGACATTTAAGAAATGAAATGTTTTTTTCAGTCTTCATGCAAAATGAACAACAGAATAGGATCAGCAAATCCATGAATCATGCTATTCTGTAGTTCATTTTGCATGAACACCGAAAAAAGTAGCTAAATTTCTTATATTTACATTATATTTCCTTTCGATTTGTAAAGAATATAATATTATCAATTGCACATATTTTGTGGCATTTGACATTAAAATCAGCTTCCCGGCCATTCTGTTCAACACACGGTATAACTGCGACGTCATCTAAGGAACATTCTCCCTGACTATACGCGGATGTCGTCAAAACAGTGGTCGGTTATCACTAAGCAGCGATGACGTAAATTTCGTGCCTTTCCTTTTGCTGTTTATACGAAATGAACGTCATAATTTTCAATGGAAATGAATAAGGTGAATGTAAATATTTTCTTTCCAACATAATAAGTATAGGATATTAACCTTCCTATATACACTCAGTACAACAAACAAATTTCATTATCTCAGTGGGGGCTGAGTGGTTAAGGTCATTGATTTGGAATCACTTAAATCTTGCTTGGAATGTAAAATTCTTCCTTACGAGGAAGCCAAGGCTTCCAACTGACTTGCAGAAGGTTGTTGATTTTAACCAGATGCCTTCCCATAACTGCAAATCCCTTTGATTTATAATTCTTTCGGTGTGACATGAAATTCATCACCAAAAAAAATATTCTCCCACATGGTGTCCTTGTTGGTGCACCATACATTATTGCAGACTATAGCTATAAAACTGCCAGGACCAAAGTGCTTCATGTCATGACAGCAACCTTTATACTGTGATATAATGTTTTGTGATATTTATTTTTATGATGAAAGATGTATATACATTTGTATACTGTCTTGTTATAGCTAATTGTTCTGTGAGATGTGAAACCAAAATTTGTAGTCCTGTTTGGCGCCATATAACCTATACTGTGTTGGTGCGCCATAAAACCCAAATAAATAAATATTGTCAAATAGAAAAATTTCCAGTATACATTTGATGTAAATTATATGTCAGGTACTGTGACATCATTAAATTTCATTTGCATAAAGTTTTGTGGTTTTAAACAAGTGATATTTGTGCAGTTATCAAATTATTTAAAGATGAAAAGAAATTTTCTGTTTATATACTAGACTTAAAGTTCTTGATTGAATCAAGTGTTGAATTCTCAAGGATTAGCTCCCAATAAATATTTATGACTATACAGTATCAAATATAAGAGTGTGAAGCATAAGACTAAGTAGAGATTTGTAAATAGAATGGTATTTTTGTTCATAATTTCTAAAGCATCTCAGATATATTATTTTTTTAAATTATTATTTTTATACATTACATGGGTACTTAGCAGTATCTAAATAATAGATCATTAATTTTTCCCACAAACATAACATGAACAAGTCTGTTTAAAGCCCAATAGATGATTAATTTTTCCCACAAACATAACATGAACAAGTCTGTTTAAAGCCCCGTAATGCTTATATGTTTATATATTTCATATGCCAAAACAGTACCAGTCTTAAATGCTGTATAGTTCAGGCATGACAGAAAAAAGAACATTGTGATATTGAATATATTATGCTTTATGCATTTTAATTGTTCCTATAGCAGACAGGTAGCCCTGCTGCAAGAATAATAGGATGGGGAAAAGCTGTGTCATCTTGGACTTCTAAAACATCTATTTTTGAACTAAAAAACAAAACAAAAAACAACAAAAAAAACCCATAAAATATAGGGCAGAATTTCTGTTTTTAAAAATGTCATAAATGAAGTATCTCTTCAGCAGATATAAATTCATGTAAAAAAGTGTGGCAGCAATGACATGGTTGTTTTATAATACTCCAAATGTTGGTCAGTTAAAGCTGTTTTGGATGGAAAATTGTTATTTAACACATAAAATAATACAAAATGTTTATATGACATCGAAGAACAACAAATGAAGTGGTCCAGGGTGAAATATTTATACAAAGTCCTTGTTGAAGGTTTGTTTTCCTTGTCATTTTAATGGTAGCTCAGACATTTTACTCATTTTGATAGGTCTTTTTTTTGTATTTTACAGGGATACCTTATAAAAGTTATGTGTTAGTAAGTTAGTTTATATCAAAATACAGTTGTTTTAGAAATTTTGAAAGGATATTATTTTTAGCCCAAGAAATTGGAATATATGTGCTGTTATAAGAGGTGAAAACAGATCTGTATTATCAGACATTGCATTTGTAATACACTATGTGTTTATGTAGAGCACATTGTATAGTTTGTAACTATTATTTATGTTCATTAAATTGTAAAGGTAACTCTTGCAATAAATGGAATAAGTTCATAGTTGTTTTATTGTTTGTACAAGTACATGTGTTTAGAAATAATTCCTGTTTTCAGACGGTGTTTGTCTGAAAAAAAAAAGGATCCTTCAGTAACTAGAAAAATATGTATGGCTTTCAGTTAATGGCGATGAAGTACTTAAATAAGGATGCAAATTACAGTTTCTGTAGTAAGACAAATGAGCCTCGCTATGAGAAAACCAACGTAGTGTATTGCACCACATAGGTATCGCCCATGCACAACATATGTATCCCATTTGGTTTTTCGCCAATAAATATCTAATATAAATGATCGCCATATAGGTTTTCTTCTGAGTGGGGTTTAGTATACGGAAGGTTTCAAGTGCAAAATTTAAGCAGGGGCAGGGCAAATACAACATATTTCAATCTGTTGATAAAAATGTTGCTATTTTTCAGTCTTACCGCTTCAGGGAAGATAAGTTTTTCTCCGTCATTTCAACAAATACAGGTAAGGTAAATGCACTTAAGGTAAACGTGCTTGGTAATGTATACTTGGTTGCACTGCATCGCGATATTTTGGCAAAACCATGTCATTTTCACAAAATTCACTCGCAAATAAAAATCTCACCAGTTTTTCTGTGAAATGTTTACCACATATGTACTACTGGAAGTACAACATGATTTGAAGCGGAGCCCATTTGGGAATACTTAAGTTGGTTCCCCCGCCGTGCCCTTGGAAGTTTTAGAGAAAACGAATAGAAAGGGTGGCATCTGGTGACTTTTCTAACCAAAACTATGCTTCTTCAGTTTAGAACAAAATATTCACAAACCGCTCGGAATGTTAAGAAAGGTCTATATAAAGTGATGAACGTTACAAGTCAGGGAGGGGGGTACGGATGGCATTTTGGAAGGACTTGGACTAGACTGTATATTCATTCAGGACGAAATTTGTTATTCGCAAATTAAGCAAAATGAGTTCTTTTTCCAAACTTATTTGTTGTATACAAAATTTGCATTCACCATACATTTTAAATGGAAAGACAAAAGCGTTAACTTTCGTATAAACAACATTGCAGTAATATCAATGACCACCCTTTCCACGAGATTGCACGCGTAATCTGACGTCCTCCGCCAAAAACATTTACAAAATGGCCCCGTTCCAAAAGTCTTTCAACTTGGATGCCAAAACTTTCAAAAAAGAACATTTTAATTTCTGACGTCAAAAATCACAATTGAATCGACATGACTGTATAAATTTTCACCGAAGTTAAAAATATTTAAAATAAAAACCATGGACTGTATTTTTATCGGAAGGCGAATTATAGTTGAACCAATTTTTGGCTGGTCTTTAATTTTTTTTTGACATTTCTTTCTATTCTCTGATACTCCTGGAAAGCAAATCAGTTATTTTTGTAGCAAGATGTCGTAAAATGTAAATATAAGAATTGAATGTTATTTTTATGCGTTTATATGGGTACTAACCGCACTGGAAGGCTTCTTGTAGTCTTCCAAGAATCGCTGGCGCGATTCATGAATTTGCAAATAGTCCCAATGTGGTTTATACCCGTATAAATGCACAGAAAATAGCATTCAATTCTTAAATAAAGTACACAGGTGTGCATATGCGTTACAACGGAATAATCAAATCACCTTGCAGTAAATACACTAAACTGCCTGAGAACTGATCAGACTGCTGAGGCGAACTTTGACATATGCACAATTTCAAAACAAACAAAATAAAGAAGCTATTTCAACAGTCTTATTTCATTCTTCAAGTACATGTACATTTACGGTAAATTCGCTTTTAAATATGCAGTTATAGGAACATGTTGTAAGCATTATATTTATTTCTAGACCAAGATAATTACTAAGCCATCTGTTACATGTTTGCATGATGTCTGTTTTCAAAACTTACACTTTCAGTGACATGTATCTCTATATTCAAATCTTTGGCATCAAGTAAAAATTGATATAGAGACAAGTCTTGTGACAGATGTTTATTGACAATATTCTTAAAGAAAATGTAAGATACAGACATATGAAATAGATTCTGGTGTGTGCTGCAGTCATTAGAAGTTCCTCAATTTTATATAGAAGAAAGAATGATAAAGACAGAAAGTTGTCCAGTTTGTCAAACTGACCGTTTCGCAAAGCGACACAAGCCACTCTACTTGATACACGTATGACAATAGTACAATGTCCTTTCTAGGTCTGAGCGGAAATTCAACGTTTAAGGACAAAAAAATCACACTGCAGTATTTCCAGCACAAGTATTTCGCGACAGATGACAATGGTTGATTTAGAGTCTAGTTAAAAAGCTCAAATGGCAATTTTTTATGTTTATGAGACCCTTGAACACTTTAATCCGAAAAAAATTTAGACGAGGTCAAAGAAGTCCGTGCTGTCTTCTGTGACATCTCTAAAGCGTTTGATCGTGTGTGGCATCGGGGACTCTTAACTAAACTATCATCTACTGGAGTACAAGGCAATCTCTTGAACTGGTTCGAATCTTATTTATCTGATAGAAAGCAACGAGTAGTTCTTGCTAATGCTTCATCTAATTGGCCTTTGATAAATGCCGGGGTCCCACAAGGATCTATCTTAGGCCCTCTTCTCTTTTTGCTCTATATAAACGACATTGTTGTTGACATAAAATCTAATACTAGTATTCGCCTATTCGCCGACGACACAAGTCTTTACATTGTCGTGGAAGATCCTAACATCTCTGCTGCTGCTCTAAATGAAGAGCTGTCTCGAATCACCTCTTGGTCAAAATTATGGCTTGTTTCTTTTAATCCAGCCTAAACAGAATCTACTGTCTTCTCACGGAAACGAAACAAACCTTTCCATCCAACCCTTTTTATGGACCAGATTCCAGTAAACATGGTAAAACACACACAAACATGTTGGCCTCACTTTGTCTGACGACGCCAAATGGTCTTCCCATCTTTCATCGTGTCTTAACAAGGCATGGCAAAGAATCGGAGTACTCTGATCGCTGAAATCTAACTTGTCAAGAAGCAGTCTTGAGAAAATGTATATTTCATTTATAAGACCACTCTTGGAATACGGAGACATCGTTTGGGATAACTGCACGAACGAGCTTAAAAACGATCTAGAAGCGGTTCAGATAGCAGCAGGAAGAATTGTAACAGGGGAAACGCAATATTGCAACTCAGAACGTCTCTTGAAAGAATTAAACTGGGAAACTTTGTCTGAACGGAGAAGAAAACATCGGCTAATACAGTTCTATAAGATGAAAAACAACCTCACTCCTATGTATCTACGAAATCTCATTCCTAGCCATACTATTCAACCTCACCATCTCCGTTCGATTTACAGCATACCTTTGATCCATACAAACACCCAGTCTTATGCAAGTTCTTTTTTGTCCACAACAATCCGTCAGAACGCGCTCTCTTCAGCTGTCCAAAACGCCTCCTCTCTTTCCGAATTTAAAAACAAACTTTCCATTCCAGCTCCAAACCACTCTTTTACGTCGGGGCACGTAAGTACCAAGTTCAGCATACTCGCTTACGACTCGGATGCAGTTCTCTAAACTTTGAGCTTCATCGTAGAAATATTGTTGAATCTCCTCTTTGCGAATGTGGTGCAGTCGAAACTGCGCTTCTCTTTCTCCTTCAGTGTCCGAGGTTTCACCTCGCACGTCAACGGTACTTACCTGACATCCCATGTGGTATCACACTCAGAAATCTTGTTCATGGAGACGAGCATCTTGCATACGAAACCAACAAACTAATCTTCCTACGTGTCCAGAGCTACATAGCGGCAACTAAAAGATTTGACAAATGACGAGGATATATTTGGTGGTATTCTGCACTCCTTTCGTCCCTTGCGTGACATCATAACCCATACAAAATCACAATTTGTCTCTTTTTTGTATCATATTCACCACCTTACACAACTGAATAACAATGATAAAGTTATTATAATAGTCTTTGCGGTAAACGTAATGATATAAATCCTTTTTGCGAAAGTTTCAATTAATAACTACTTTCACTAATTTACATTACTTTCCGGTTGAATAAGTGCAATGATAAGGTCACAATAAGGTAAATAGTTTTCCCTATATATTCTATATATAACTGACCTTTTTTAAAGAGCTACCAAACATAGCTAGACCCATTTCAGAGAACAAATCCTTACCTCATTTTAAAGAGCTATGATGAAACTGATATAAAATGAAGAGACAAGTAGGGGTCATGTATCTTCTAAGAGACATTTCTCTGGTCACATTTGCTTACTGTAAAGTGACATCAAAATCACACTGCTGTGACCTGGAAGTACTACTCATACTAAAATTGAGCTTGACTTCACCAAATACAACCTGCTCTCCCATTTTTCTTACCAAAATGTCAAAAATACACCTACAATGAAATTTAAATAGAAACTAGCTTCAATTTAGACCTCTGTTGCCATGCCAAGTGAAAAATTAGTGTTCAAATATCTGGCAGCCATTTGCGACTAGACCAGATGGCTCCCACGCTGGTTCCTTTAGTTTAGTTAGGCCATAACTAGGCCAACTCCACCATGGAAAGGAATTAATATAAGCATTTACTTGCTTGTTCTCCAATCCAACATTTCACAAACGTATTTTGCACATGTATTTTGACTATGTAATTTTATCGAAAAAATAAAATATGTTTAAACTAAATGCGGGTTTCAACCTTTCTGTTCTGTCAGCACTTTGATTGTGTTTGTTAATGGTTTTCACGTGACCGGAAAGAAAAACAAAGTTATGATAGCTTGCTCGGATATTTAAGCCACAGTTTGTAAGGAGTATCTGTTGGCAGAAAGGTAGAAAAACATACAGGTAAGTCGTGTTTCACATTCTGGCCTTTTAAAACACAATAAACGAATTATAAACTGTTACAGATAATTACCAATTTTAAAACTGTTAAATAAATCTATAATCATATGATAAAATAGTCTGGGAGCCAAGGCGAGTAGAGCTAAAAAAATACAATTTTTGTGCCCCCACCCCCGCTATACAAATTATTCTAGGTTATTATATTGTGGGGGGAGGGGGAGGGGTAGGGGATGTCCAGTGTTTATGAAAATCTGCTTTTGTATTGATATCACTTTTGTTGATATCTATTTTTTAAACATCTTATAGAAAATTGAAACTAAATTATGAAGCCCGAAAGACGGTTAGTCCATTTTTGTATATTCTGGAAATTTGGTATTTCAAAATAAAGTAAAATAAATAAATTAAAAAAAAATGAGCATGTAATAGATTGAAAACGAAACCCATGATTTACCCGTTTTATTTTTAGCTCGACTATTCGAAGAATAAGTAGAGCTATCCTACTCACCACGGCGTCGGTGTCGGCGTCGGCGTCGGCGTCGGCGTCACACTTTGGTTAAGTTTTTCGTACCAGTCCACATTTTGACAAAGTCTTTTGAGATAAAGCTTTGAAACTTTCAACACTTGTTTACCATCACCATGGCCAGTTATAGGCAAGAGTACATAACTCCATCATGGATTTTGGCTGAATTATGGCCCCTTTCGACTTAGAAATCTTGGTTAAGTTTTTCGTACCAGTTCGTATTTTGACAAAGTCTTTCAAGATAAAGCTTTGAAACTTTCAACACTTGTTTACCATCACCATGGCCAGTTATAGGCAAGAGTACATAACTCCATCATGGATTTTGGCTGAATTATGGCCCCTTTCGACTTAGAAATCTTGGTTAAGTTTTTCGTACCAGTTCGTATTTTGACAAAGTCTTTTGAGATAAAGCTTTGAAACTTTCAACACTTGTTTACCATCACCATGTCCAGTTATAGACAAGAGCACATAACTCCATCAAGGATTTTGGCTGAATTATGGCCCTTTTTGACTTAGAAATCTGGGTTAATATTTCGTACCAGTTCATATTTTGACAAAGTCTTTTGAGATAAAGCTTTGAAACTTTCAACACCTGTTTACCATCACCATATCCAGTTATAGGCAAGAGTACATAACTCCATCATGGATTTTGGCTGAATTGTGGCCCTTTTTGACTTAGAAATCTTGGTTAAGTTTTTCGTACCAGTTCATATTTTTTGTAAAGTGTTTGACATATGGCTTTGAAACTTTTATCACTTGTTTAGTATAATATTCTCTATCTGTGGGAAAGAGTACATAACTCTGTCATCTATTTTGGCTGAATTATGGCCCTTTTTGGACTTTGAAATTGGTTCTGTTTTCATACAAGTCCACGTTTTGTCAAAACTTTTTGACATATGGCTTTTAAACTTTGAACACTTGTTTATCATTATGATTTCCATCTGTAGACAAGAGTACATAACTATTTTGACTGAATTATGGCCCTTTTTGGACTTTGAAATTGGTTCATACATTGCCATTTAGTGCAAGACTTATCGAAATCAAAGAAATACAGGAACATTGTTTGTCTAATCTATTTATTTCTTTTGTCTGAATATCTGTGGAAATATTTTGACCCCATTCTTCAATCAATTCTTCGAATAGTCGAGCGCGCTGTCATCAGACAGCTCTTGTTTGGTTTTAACGAATATGTAAAACCGAGCAAATTTTCAAAAACGACTGTCTGTTAAAAAGAAACTTTTATATGTGACTTCATACTACAAAAGAATTTGTCAGTTCTTCATTAGAATGAGATATTGTTTATTAGTTATCTTCTCGGCCAATTTTTATTCAAAATTGCAACTTCAGTATTAAGTCTCGATATTAAAGCGTATGTATCAACTGAGTTTTGTTTCATTGCGAATCGACTCTGACACAAATCTGTACAAAAGTTACATTGTAACCACACTTATATAAGAAAGACATTACAATAGAAAAAGAGAAATCAAACTTAAAATGCAGCGTGCTGCAGACTTTAATGAATTGCAGCAATGCCTAAAGAGATTCGAAGGCACGGTGTTTCACTTTACACATATCAGCGAAGATTTGTAAGCTTGTATTCTGTTGAATATGGGTTTTTTATGCCCCCGAAGGGAGGCATATTAGTTTTCAACTGTCCGTCCGTTCGTTCGTTCGTTAGTTAGTTCGTTAGTCACAACGTTAACTTTTTGCATGAAGGCATTTTACTCGCGAACCACTGAACCCATGACCTTCAAACTTCACCTGCTGATAGTACTTATTAAGTATACCACCCCTACTGACTTTGGGGTCACCAGGTCAAAGGTCAAGGTCACAGGGACCAACGTTAACTTTTTGCATGAAGGCACTTTACTCGCGAACCATTGCACCCAGGACCTTCAAACTTCACATGCTGATAGTACTTATTGAATACACTAACTTTGGGGTCACCAGGTCAAAGGTCAAAGTCACAGGGGCCAACGTTAACTTTTTGCATGAAGGCACTTTACTCGCGAACCACTGCACCCAGGACCTTCAATCTTCATAAGGTGATAGTACTTATTGAGTACACCACCCCTACTGACTTTGGAGTTACCAGGTCAAAGGTCAAGGTCACAGGGGCCAACGTTAACTTTTTGCATGAAGGCACTTTACATGCGAATCACTTCACCTAGGACCATCAAACTTCACACGCTGATAGTACTTATTGAGTACACCATTCCTACTGACTTTGGGGTCACCACGTCAAAGGTCAAGGTCACAGGGGCCAACATTAACTTTTTGCATGAAGGCACTTTACTCGCGTACCACTTCACCAAGGACCTTCAAACTTTACCTGCTGATAGTACTTTATGAGTACACCAATCCTACTGACTTTGGGGTAACCAGGTCAAAGGTCAAGGTCACAGGGGCCAACGTTAACTTTTTGCATGAAGGCACTTTACATGCGAATCACTTCACCTAGGACCTTCAAACTTCACATGCTGATAGTACTTATTGAGTACACCACTCCTACTGACTTTGGGGTCACCAGGTCAAAGGTCAAGGTGCTGCGGGGGCATTTGTCACCATTAGTGACAGCTCTTGTTTATATATTATATGCATATCTAAAGTCGTTGACATTCAAGTTTGCAGCTGAGAGAACTTGTGATGAAGAGTTTAATCCACCTTACACTGCTGGTATGTCTCCTTGGCTTCGCCGTCAGCAGATATATACCAACGGCACCAGCTGAGACTGATTTGTTATTGCCTGTCAAAAAACATAAACCAGGAAAGTTACGGGTGCGACGGGCGATAGGAAATTCAGAAATATCTGTATCGACTACGAGTTGGGTTTGTACTCAATGGGAATTTAGAGAAAAAGATAATGACACTTAAATGCATATCACCGAAACAGACTTTGATTCATAAAATTCGTGAACAAAGTAAAATTGGTTATTATACATTTTTTGTATAGCAAATATTACAAACATAATGTGTACCGCAGTGTGAAATATAAGATATAAGATCATGGTGCCTGTTACGCGGCTGTTTTTGTCTGTGGCATATCTGGTTATCATTAATTCAGTTTTGTTGGACATTCAATATTAGTATTTATTCAGCATACACTTTTTTTTGAACGTTCAATACCAATAATGAAATATCGAGAAATATTGATAAAATAAAATGCATATTGTTATCGTATTTATTTTTCACTGCAGTCAAGATATAAAATCTAGAATGATTGCTATCAGTGTATGGTACATTTGAGCCGCACCATGAGAAAACCAACATAGTGCATTGGCGACCAGCATGGATCCATACAGTTCGATTTCAAACCCTCTTGCAATTACAGAAAACGTTAGCGAACAGTATGGATCCTGACCAGACTGCGCGATTGGTCGCAAATGCACTGTTGGTTTTTGTCATGGTGCGGCTCAAATGTACGTTTTACCTGGGATGTATACGAGTTCACAACATTCAAACCTCTTCAAGGAGACATTACACGGTAATCGTGACATTACACGGTAAACCGTTTCAGCACTGTCAAAAAATAAACGCATCAAAAATATGTCGAAACGATCAAAAACTGCGTGTTGATGCAACTACACTTGCATGTGTTATATTTGTGACAGTAATGTTTACATTTATTTCTAAAACAAGGCTGATTTCGGCCGCACAAAAAGGTGTTGTTGTGTTGGTGTTGTTGTTGTTGTTGTCGCAATTCATTAATGTTTAAAAACATTTTCAACCATTTTCTTATATAAAAGTCAAAATACTAAAGTTTTTATCATGAATATGGTTTTTATTCTCATTTCATGGTATGAAAAAGAAAAATCATATTTCATTCACGCCTACGCCACTAGTGAATTTTTCTTCTACCATTCGACTGGAATACTGAAAAATCATATTCATGAAAAAAACACACACACACTAATTTAAAAATACTCTATATGTATTCGGATTTGTTTAAACATTCTAATGTCAAACAAATATTTTCATTTGACATTATACAAACAAGATGGACTCTTCATGGAATTTGACTATTCTGTCACTGTCTGTAGGTGGGATGCAAACAGCCGACAGTTCAAAAGCCGCTATCATCCGCAGCTGCCTTCGTTTCTGCTATTGAAATCCCTTGAAACCGTATTTCATATAAAAGAAAAGACAATGAAATGAAGTACCTTTAAAACACTACTTTCTCAAAAATGTATAGCAATATACGTCTCTCTTTTAATTAGTGTCGCGCTAAACTTCAGTGTTAGTTTTGATATTGTCCTATTTTATTTAACTGTCAAATGCATATTGATTAAATGGGCGGTGCATAGAATATTCTAATCTTCGGTTGATTTTCAATACATTCTGTTTTGTATACGGAAAGTAACCAGCAATTAAAATAGTTTATTTTTATAGCGTGTATACGTATATACGCAAGACACGATAGTTCAGTGGTCATTGTCAATAGCTTGAAACCTGGAGTTCATAAGATCGATACCTCTGAGTTTTTTCCCCCACAAATTTCAACAAACACTCTGTATCTGACATTTTTATCCAGTATTTCCATCATTTTATTTTCACAAGTATTTTTTTTTCATTTTTCATTTTTATCTCTTTTATTAATTTCTCATTTACATTTATATATATTTTATGTATTTTTTCACAGTTCATTTCACGACTATACAAAGGACCTCGGACATTTTCCTATTCAGATTGCCTATTCGATTAAGGAAAACGTGACATAGGGATAGACTTCTGAAATTGCATAGTTACTATGATAGTTGAAGTCCATTTCTTGATAAATGCGACTTCATTTTACAAGTTTATGAACAAAAAAGAAGACTTTGTAGACATTTCTCATTCTCTTTTCTATTAAAATATGAACATAAATCATTTTTACGTTTTAAACATCTTTCCCACCAGTGACGCAACAAAATAGTTCACATGCCTTTGTAAATAATTATTATATACGTATGCTGCAAAAATGGCACTTGGTCACTGGTGGGAAAGTGTTTAAAATTGAAAAAAACTACGTACAGTGTGTTAGCAAATAAATTTTTACATAAATATTTGACACTTATTGCATGTGTTTCCTAAACCTTACATAAATACAGCTTTATTCATTTTTGTAAATATTTCAAGCACAGAAAACACTAAACTAAATAAATAGGGGACATAGAAAGTGAAACTAGAAAACAGACAGATCCTTATCCTTATAAGAATATCTTATGAATTTTTCAATCAGATCTGTTACCTCTTGACAGTCTAAGTCCGTCGATTGAGTGTTATCAGGATTGAGACAACTGCATCTGTCATAAGTCAAGAACCAAGCAAGTGGCTTTGACATATTACATAGTTATGTGTCTTCAACGTAAACATGACAAAGAAATACAGACGAACTTCTATGGGAATAGTGCCACTTAGGTGCAATTTTTTTACCTTTTGTAGGACGCAGTTCAAGCGAACCTAGAATGCATTTTAAGAGCAACATTTGCTTTTATTCGATCCAGCATCCTATACCCTAACAAAAACTACACCAGACACCATCTCATTAACTAATCTAATTGCTTCCAGAACTTACACTGACACCCATAGAACTAATACTGACTCGCCCATAACTAACACTGACACCCCAAGAATTAACATCAATTTCCTCACACGTCTGAAACTTATTTCGAAGCCAACCGAAATACTAGTAAGGACCTCAAAGAACTAACACAGACACCCCAAGAATATCTATATAAATGTTGATACTAGCTAGTGAAGTTTCATTGATATAAAATGCTAAAAGAAAGGCATCCCTGAACCCGCAGTGGAATAGGCAGTCTCCTGCACCCCTCCGTTTCAATTGAAAAAGGCCAACTACGCCAATGTATGGCCAGCTACACCAATGCATGTATTCAATAATAATCCTCCACATAATGTGTATATAGTAGTCGCAACTTGACTGCGATGGTTGACCTTAGGCTGATTATTCATATCGATTATTTCATTATAGTAATCAAGGGTGCTTAGGGTAGCCGTGTAAATTTATATTGAATTAGTTTGTATACACTGCAGTATCAAAGTATATATACTTACATTTGATCAGTTGAAACTTTCCAATACACTAATTTTTATCTACATAAATTTTTCTTGCGCAGCTCGTGTTTTACGTACGCTCCTTTTCAATATTAGGTTGTACCTCATTATGTATCATAATGCAAAGGTCAACCATCGGGGTCAAGTTGCGTCCACTAGCAATAGATGTATAGACAAGAGGGCCAAGATGGCCCTAGGTCGCTCACCTGAGAAACACACCATAACACACCATAACAGTGTTGTAAACACGTTTGACCTAGTGATTTCATGGAAATAAATATTCTGACCAATTATCATTAAAATTGGAGCAAAAATCTTGAGTATAAATAAGTATTTTCTTTTATTCGACCTGTGACCTAATTTTTGACCCCAGAGCACGAGACCCATATTCGAACTTGACCTAGATTTCATCAAGACTATCATTCTGACCAAATTTCATGAAGATCAATTGAAAAATACAGCCTCTATCGCATACACAAGGTTTTTCTTTGATTTGACCTAGTGACCTACTTTTGATCCAAGGTGATCCATTTTCAAACTCGGCCTAGATTTCATTAAGGTTATCATTTTGGACTTAATTTCAGGAAGATCAATTGAAAAATACAGCCTCTATCGCATATACTAGCTTTTCCTTTGATTTGACCTAGTGACCTACTTTTTGACCCCAGAGGACCCATATTCGAACTTGACCTAGATTTCATCAAGGCAATCATTCTGAACAAAATTCATCAAGATTAATTAAAAAATACAGCCTCTATCGCATACAAAAGGTTTTTCTTTGATTTGACCTAGTGACCTAGTTCTTGATTCCAGATGACCCGTTTTCGTACTCGGCCTAGATGTCATCAAGTTTATCATTCTGACCAAAATTCATGATGATTAAAGGAAAAATACAGCCTCTATCGCATACACAAGGTTTTTCTTTCATTTGACCTAGTGACCTAGTTTTTGACCCCAGATGACCCATTTTCGAATTCAGCCTAAATTTCATCAAGGTAATCATTCTGACCAAAATTCAGGAAGATTAATTGAAAAATACAGCCTCTATCGCATACACAAGGTTTTTCTTTCATTTGATCTAGTGACCTAGTTTTTGAACCCAGATGACCCATTTTCGAACTCGGCCTAGATTTCATCAAGGTGATCATTCTGACCAAAATTTATGAAGATTAATTGAAAAATTCAGCCTCTATCGCATACACAAGGTTTTTCTTTGATTTGACTTAGTGACCTAGTTTTTGACCCCAGGTAACCCACTTTCAAACTCGGCCTAGATTTCATCAAGGTAATCATTCTGACCAAATTTCATAAAGATCAGTTGAAAAAAAAACAGTCTCTATCGCATACACAAGGTTTTTCTTTGATTTGACTTAGTGACCTAGTTTTTGACCCCAGATGACCCATATTCGAATCTGACCTAGATTTCATCAAGCTAATCATTCTGACCAAAATTCGTGAAGATTAATAGAAAAATACAGCCTCTATCGCATACACAAGGTTTTTCTTTCATTTGACCTAGTGATCTAGTTTTTGACCCCAGATGACCCATTTTCGAACTCAGCCTAAATTTTATCAAGTAAATCAGTCTGACCAAAATTCATGAAGATTAACTGAAAAATACAGCCTCTATCGCATACACAAGGTTTTTCTTTCATTTGATCTAGTGACCTAGTTTTTGACCCCAGATAACCCATTTTCAAACTGGGCCTAGATTTCATCAAGGTGATCATTCTGACTAAAATTCATGAAGATTAATTGAAAAATACAGCCTCTATTGAATACACAAGGTTTATCTTTGATTTGACCTAGTGACATAGTTTTTGACCCCAGATGACCCACTTTCAAACTCGGCCTAGATTTCATCAAGGTAATCATTCTGACCAAATTTCATAAAGATAAGTTGAAAAAAAAAAAACCAGTCTCTATCGCATACACAAGGTTTTTTTTTTATTTGACCTTGTGACCTAGTTTTTGACCCCAGATGACCCATTTTCGAACTCGACCTAGATTTTATCAAGCTAATCATTCTGACAAAAATTCATGAAGATTAATTGAAAAATACAGCCTCTATCGCATACACAAGGTTTTTCTTTGATTTGACCTAGTGACCTAGTTTTTAAACCCAGATGACCCACTTTCAAACTAGGCCTAGATTTCATCAAGGTAATCATTCTGACCAGTTTTCATGAAGATCAGTTGAAAAATACAGCCTATATCGCATACACAAGCTAAATGTTGACAGACAGACGACAGACAGACGACAGACGCCGGACATTGAGCGATCAGAAAAACTCACCTGAGCATTGCTCAGGTGAGCTAAAAACAAACAATAGGATATGATCAATGCATCAGTGTTATCATGGGCACTCGGGTGGAAATAACTGAAGTACAGTTAGGGACCAAACGTTTTGTTCTACTTTTATTTTTTCCGTTTCATTTATTTTGAAAAATGTCATTAGAACTGATAATCTGCATGGTATCAGTTTATTTATTGTGTTAAAATATTTCATAGTAGACATACACAAATACCAATGCTTATTTCAAATAAAAATACACATTTTAAATTTTTCAAAAATATGACCCTTAGTTACAAACTGTTCGAATTTCAAGAAAACGAATATAAAATAAAACTGTTTTTTTGTGACAGTTTGATAGGAATATAACTTATTTATCAGTATTTGAAGCTGTTATATAAAATTATCAGCTACTGAAGTCAAGAAATAGCATTGAACTTAGGGCAAAATCCCTAGCATAATGTCCGATGTCCTTTCATAAGTATGAATTACAACTAGCTAAAGTCATCATTCAGTTTCATTCGCGGTGTCGGTACTGCGGTCAGCGAAGTCATATAAATCATATAAATAATTAAAAATGAAAAATAATAATTGGGCTTGATAATCGGCTCGAACAAGTGATTTCCCGCATTCGAGCCAAATGTTGTAACCACTGAGCCACAGATACGATCGATGAGAGTGTGTTTCACTTACAATACTAATAATGATATTTAGACAATTTTACCAAACTTTCTTTCAGTAAAACATACGGATAGCACCGAAGTTGGGTCGAATATTAAAATATCGAATGCACAGAGCGTGTAATGTATGCATATTTGACAGGTTAAAAAATAGCACAATAGCATCTGCGAAAACACACATACTGTGCTACGGGTTTTATTAAAAAACAACAACAATAACAACAGAAACAGAAGAAAACTGCCTTTGTGCAATTTCATTTACATCTAATTTACTGGACGTATTTGCGTAACACATTCAGTTTATAAACGTAACTGATTTTTACTTTCAAAACAGCGAATATATTTTAGCAGAAGTGAAGTAAACAAATGCAACAAGGGAGTTAACCGCAACACGGTAAACGCGCAATCCAATTCCCATTGGGAATACGCTTAAATGGGTTGCGCGACTACCGGTGCTGGTGTTGCGCATCAATTTATATAAAATCGAGGTAGATGGGGTTTTGTTTTTCTAAATAATGGCACATTAAATCTACGAGTGCTTTCGAAAAAAGCAAAATGCTATTCGATACAAAAATTAATAAATCATTATTCATTAATTATATGTGTGAAATACCAACTTATTAATTTAAGGTTTAGCAGTATATCACAAAACAACAGATTTTTTAGTAAATGAACAGCATCTTGACACACAACTTATCTGTCCAATACATGTTTTACTGTTCTGTCCCACAGAGTTGGATACTAAAATTATTCAAAATGAGTTATCCCCCTGTAAATAAGAATTCCATTTGTAAAGAAATAAATGTAAACAATTGTCAAAAACGATGTTTTACCTATTTATGTAAAGTTTAAACTCTCGCACGATGTTGCAAATGCATCAAAACGAAGACATGTAACAACTTTTTAAAATGGTGAGTTTTTAAAGGCGCTGAACCAGTGCCGTAGCCAGACACAAATTTCAACCGAGGCAACCTAGGGGGATCCGGGGGCATGCCTCCCGGATTTTTCCCCAGGACGTCACTGGTGCGGTCTGAAGCACTCTCAAACTGTTTTATATCACAGTAAAATCGTCCCTTTAGCCCTATATTTCATAGAACGTTCATATTTTAAGAAAAAATATATTTATAACAAGGATAATTGGGGATTTATCCTATTCTAATATAGTCTCGGATACAATCATTCAAAGTTTGTAATTGAAAGGCAATAAAATCAGAAAACCATCAGTAAGACATACAACATGCTTTTTTAGCTCACCTGTCACAAAGTGACAAGGTGAGCTTTTGTAATCGCGTGGCGTCCGTCGTCCGTGCGTCCGTGGACGTCCGTTCGTTCGTCCGTCCGTAAACTTTTGCTTGTGACCACTCTAGATGTCACATTTTTCATGGGATCTTTATGAAAGTTGGTCAGAATGTTTATCTTGATGATATCTAGGTCAAGTTGGAAACTGGGTCATGTGCGGTCAAAAACTGGGTCAGTAGGTCTAAAAATAGAAAAACCTTGTGACCTGTCTAGAGGCCATAATTTTCAATAGATCTTCCTGAAAATGGTCAGAATGTTCACCTGAAGATTCTAGGGTCAAATTGAAACGGGTCACATGCTTTAAAAACTAGATCTTTAGGTCAAATAATAGAAACACCTTTGACTCTCTAGAGGCCATATTTTTTCAATGGATCTTCATGAAAATTGGGTCATGTGGGACAGGTGAGTGATTCAGAGACCATCATGGGCCTCTTGTTTAGAATACTAGTAGATTTATTGGAGTTTATAACCGGAAGGGGGAGGTACTGAAGGGGGGACTGTGTCCATGTTGGGTAAAGATAACTATGAAATGGTGGCCTCTGGTGCATTTTTTTTTGGTCTTTTTTGGGCGTGGACAAGGCTATCAATATGACTGTTAGGATTTCCGCCTCACCTTGCCTCAATGATGTCATGAGGAGATATATTCTGTTATATTCATGATATTAATATACTTCACTGAACTTTTTAACTGAAATTTTCATCAGTGGAAAGGCTACTTTTTACTCTTCTTTGTTTTTGCCTCTCAAATTTTAACCGAGGCAACTGCCTCGGTTTGCCTCAGTGTGGCTACGGCGCTGTGAACTGTCCAGAAGTGTGGCCCATTCACGCAGTCCCTTTCCGGAATTCAATAAATATATGCGTAAATTGACAATGGTTTTGTAAAATAATATAAATGTTTTATATGCTATTAAATTTTCATGTAGGCCTAAAACAATGCTTTCTTTCTATGATTTGATAACGTTCGAACTTCTTTTCTCCGTAACATGGACCTATACATTAATAATCAGCTCTGTTATCACGAAAACTCTGCTGGCTCGAGCACAGGCACGGGTCCAGTGTATATTTTTTGTTTAATATAAAAAATCCATTTTTTTCACACAAATATACTTTTTAAATGTTAGTCAAATGAAAAAAAAAATCGATGACCAAAAATCCGGTCACAGTATCATATAGATTCTTTTGGTCATCGATTTTTTCCAATGTACACCGTGCCTGTGGGCTCGGGCTGTCAAAAAAGCATGGAATCATGAAAAATGCGAATTTTCTAACTCTTGTGCCTTCTTTTTGGAAATGTGACGATTCTAAACAAGTGTAAAACAGTCATGAATATTACATACACTTGAATGAAATGTTGGCTTTTGGGGCGAAAAGATTGGCAAAAATTATCGGGAATGGGGTGGCGCCCCAGGAATGGATTTTGCGGTATACATAATATTGCATTATGATGGCTACGAGCAACTCCATTCCGGTGCGCCAACCCATTCCCGATTGATTTTTTGTAATTTATGTCCCCATAAGCAGGATTTGAAGCATATAATTGTGATATTCGTTTACTTTATAAAGTTTGAGTTATAAAAGCATCAGTGTCTCTAGATTAGGCATATCGAGGTCAGGAATTCCATTTTTTGTTAATTTCGTACTTTTTCCGAGTTTTTGAGATAATAGAGCCAGAATCATAATTACAAACCGGCTATTTTACATTTTGATTTTTTGTTTAATTAATCATATTTGTGTCGATAATAAGCATTTTGCTTTTTTCGAGAAAATTTGATTCTTGGTCTCATACTAAGCAAAATCATAACATTCACATACCTCAATTTCGTCTTTTTCCGCGCCAACACCAGCACCGGACGTTGCGCAACCCAATTTTAAGCGTATTCCCGGGGGATTTCAAGTTATAATTTGATTTTACTGTACTGCTGGTATAGGTGGGTTTTTTTTTATATTTCAGTATAATGCTTGCTTTTCTTGAATGTATATTTTTTACGATTTATATTTCGAAAATGGTTCCATAGTACAAGTTTTCGATAATCGTCCGAAAACTTCAGCGTAACTTTAAAATTACACAATATAACGTCGCATTTCAACTCGGGGGTGGGGAAACAAAATCGGTGGTACTGAAAAAACGAATTCGGTGACATACATTTTTTTGTTAATCAAGCGCAAATTAAACGCATGTTAATGTGACATCATTCTATTGTAATAGTGTTTTAACAGAGACAAGCATAACAGAATTAAAATTCAATATTTTTAGCTCGACTAAACGAAGTACAAGGAGAGCTATCCTACTCGACCCGGCGTCAGCGTCTTCCCGAGTCCACACCTTTTTTTACACTAATCTTTCTCTTTTTTCAACTTATCTCTGTAATTACTTGATGGATTTAGTTCAGACTTGAAATAGTTATTCCTCATCATCATCCACATCATCTGACATAAGGGACATAACACTAGCGCCAACATTTTTTGATTTAGCCTACCCTAAGCCCTTTTCACTAGGATTTTCAGGTTAAAGTTTTGATGCACTTTCACTCTATCTCTGTTATCATAGATTTGTTCGAATTAAAAATAGTTGTTCAACATCATCATCACAATCATATGACACTATTTTGCATAATTCTGCACCAATTATTCATGAATTATTTTCCCATTTTTCCTTAGAATTTCAGGTTAAAGTTTTTATTGCCACTTTCCTCTATCTCTGTTATTACTGAATGGATCGGATTCAGACTTAAAATAATTGTTCAACAACATCACCCACATCATATGACACAAGATGTATAACTCTGGCATCAATTTTTCATGAATTCTGCCCCTTTTTACTTAGAATTTAAGGAAATTATGATACATTTTTATTATATCTCGATTATAATGAAATGCATTTGATTCAAACTTGAAGTAGTTTTTCACATCATCACCCACATCATAAGACACAAGATGCATAACTCTTGATGAACTGTTTAATGAGTTATGGCCCCTTTTTGCTTAGAATATACTTATATAGTGTTTTGATACACTTTATCTTTACCTCTCTTATAACTTAATATTTTTGACACAGACTCAGGCTATTGTGTTGGTGCGCCGTTAAACCCAAATAAATAAATAAATTATCAAAAAAAAACAAAAAACAACAACCTTAATTTGAGTTAACCAAATCCAAAGACAAATATTTGAAATCAATACAAAATTCTTTTTATGCCCCCCCGCCCCCCCCCCCCCGCCCCCCCGCTCCAAACGTGGGCATATTTAAATCGCACTGTCCGATTTGTCGTGCGCAAGACTCACACTCCTAGCTCCAAAGTCAAGGTCACACTTAGTGGTCAAATGTTAACATGTGATTTTTTGCGCATACAGCTGTGGCATTCTTGGGCCTACTTCGGGGGAATTTGTCACCAATAGTGACCGCTCTTGTTTAAAATTTTAATGGAATATAGCTGCAGATAAGATCAAGAGATGTATTGTAACTAAAAGTGATGACTACGGAGGACTAGAGAATATAGGTTATTTTTGACATCCCTAAAAATCACATGGATTCGGAGATTAATGACATATACTTCAATTTTATAAAAGGGATATTTCCTTTTCTTTTAAACTTTAGTTAAGTTTGGTGATTACTACTTGGAAAGATGTTTTTCAAAGATTAATATTTCTCACTGAACAACATCCGAAGACATGTTTGACATAACTCTTATGCTTAGAATAGATGGCCTTAGTCTTTGCTACTTGTTGTTTTGTAAAGAGAAAGTATTTTGTGATGGCATTGATAAATATAAGGAAAAGATCCTTCTTGACCCGGCGTCAGCGTTTGCGTCTTTCTGCATTGCCACCTTGGTTATGAAAACTTTCTGAGCTCACCTGAGCTTAAAGAGCTCATGGTGAGCTATTTGTGATCATGCTGTGTCCGTCCCGCGTCCGTCCGTCAAGTCGTCTGTCCGTCATCAACAATTGTGTTTAAACGACGTCAAGGTCACAATTAGAGGTCAAAGGTTAACATGGTCTGTTTCTTGTTCGGTTCATAACTCTGCCATTGATGAAGGGATTTTAAAATTACTTGGCATAATTGTTCCCTATAATGAGATGAAGTGTCATGTGCAAGATCCAGACACCTAGCTCCAAGATCAAAGGTGTTTCTTGTCTGGTCCATACCTCTGCCATTTATCGAGGGATTTGAAAATAATTTTACCCAAATGTAAACCATATTGAGATGTGTTAAGTTTATGACCAAGGTCTCTTAGGTCAAGGTCAAGGTCACAAAATTATATGTCATTTTTTGCGCATACAACTGTGGCATTCTAGGGCCTACTTCTGGGGCATTTGTCACCAACAGTGACAGCTCTTGTTTCTTTAATATAATGAAAGTTAAACCCTTGTTTGACTTAAATACTTTTGCAAGTCCATAAAGTCTTTATCCTCAGGAACACTCCATTGGATGAAGCTTCACGTAAGGACAGGCATTAAAATAGTCAAGCACACTGTCCTATAGACGCTCTTGTTTGGTATTTCCATGGAACAATATTTCTACTTTTGCATGGCATTTTGTTATGGTGCTGTCAAGCATCGGTCCCAGTATTTGGTCTAGCATTTACATTGTCATACTTTGTAACAATAAGTGCTTAGATTTAACAAAAACACTAAATTTTGTCCACCTGCAGCCAGTTCCAATAAACCAACTGGGAGGAATTTCATAGAACTTGTTCAGTATTTGCTCACTTTGTGTCGGGATTGCAGTTTATTTCAGGAATGATTTCCACTTCTTTATAAATGTCAGATTTTGTCCGTATGAAGCAAGCTTTTAGAATCCAGCACTGGCACCAGATAAGAAAGAAAATACCTCCGTACGTGTTATACCCTACCCCTAGGTATTCTATAAGAACTCATGAACGGGAAAGTACACTAACCCGTTTCAATCGTACAAACGCGCAGTTCGGTGAATGGGTACCTAGTATATTGAACAAGCGATAATTTATGTTCCATGTTGCACCAGTCAATTGTCTTCAATATTACCATATTGCTGAGATTATCAACATATTTTATGCTTTCGTCAACGTACAGAAAAACTTGCTTGAGCCATTCCCTAATGAACCATCCGGTCTAGAGTCACGGCAGTGTGCACATGTTTGGGCGAAACGTAAACAAACAAATACAGAATTTAATAAAAATCCAATTGTACACTAAAACTCGAAATGATGAATGAAATTCATCCTGTATATGATCTTTAATTTTGAATTCGCTACGTTGGTCTGCATCTGCTTCTGTTTATTTTATTCATTTTTGCACATGAATGCTGCATTTTCACATTTTAGCAAATACGTGTAGTGACATAATTTTCACAACAGCAATCAGACTGGTTTTGTAATCTAGAAACGGAACTTCACCAGGGAAGTTCAAGCAAGTTTTTTGTTGTAAGTTGAAATTTATTATAAATACGCGTTGTTTTTCTAAGCTAAGTTGTATTGAAAAAATGTGAACGGTAACACAGTGGAAGATAAATTACACTTGTTTGTTGTCCATAGTACAATTTACCGCACTGCTGTTGTTTTAGGTATGGAAATTGCGCGATTGAAAGGGTTAGTATATTTTCCGTTCACGGACCAGGTTCTTTAGAATACCTGGGGTAGGGTATAACACGTGCGGAGGCATTTTCTTTCTGATCTGGTGCCAATGGAATCCAGTGACCTGATTAAAAGCCCATTTTTTTGTTGAATCAAGAGACACATCACAGAAAACATTCATTGCTTAAGTGTGTGGTTTAATCTGTCAGATAAATTGTATCACATGGTTCAGCCATTTTTGATGACAGGGGATATAATTTACTTTTCGAATTTATATGTCCTGCATTTAGAAACAAATTGATAATTGATTTGATGTTTCGACATAACTATGAAATTATGCTACATAGTTCAGTATATATTTAAAGCAATGTCTTGATAGAATGATCTAGGTGCTAAGTATTCAGGACCGTATAATATAACAGAAGTTATTGGACACCGACTAAAACTCAAAAACATGGATGGGAAAATTCTTCAAAGCCTTGTGTCAGTGAACAATGTAAAGTTATTCAAGGAACAGCTAAGTGCAAGCCAGGACATGCCAGATCCAATGGCTACAGATAGCCAGCCAACCAGCCAAGAATCTGAGTGCCTTAAGTTCATCAACAGTCTTGATACAAACAATAGTGTAAAAGAAGTGTTTCGAGCTTGCAAAAAACTCAACATGAAAGAAAACTGGAGGTTGGTCTCGGTAACCTGTAATATTTACAGGAAACTGCCAACCTGCCCCTGTCTTTCATTTATTAGTGAGGTAGAAAACGTAGAAGTTATACTTAAGCATAATTATATTCTTATGAATTAAAGTATTGTGTACCTGGCAAAGGGATGTAACCGTTGTTGTCCTTCAGTCATTCAGTCAACTTTTAGGTAAAACTACTTCCGTTTTTCCGATATTTACTGAAAACACGAGAACTACATTTATTGGTCATAATTATGTTTTACTGTATCCTTCCTTAGTTATTCTAAAATTTCTTTGAAGTCTTGTTAGCTTGTGGACATGAATAGCATGTTTTGCTTGAGATATTTTTTCTGTCACGGCATTGAGAATGATTTTGCAGAAGTTATCAGTGTAAACACGTTAAAGGCAGCATTACAGAAGTAGTTATCACTCTTGTTAAAGAAGTTTTCATAAAAATTTCTTCACTAACATATATACTTTTAACTATTACCCTGCTGAAATTCTAAAACGGACTTGCCTGTTATTAAAATGAGACAGAACCATTCATTGTTTATATGAGTCTTCAAGGTAAAGTTACAGGCTGAATAGCAAGCAACGGACTGATCTCCACCGGTCGAAACTATACCCGCTAGAATGCTAAGATTTTATAAAAACCTAAAATTATGCATTAAATACAATATTTTAGGACCCATTTTGCATTAAAAATCATGAAATTGTCTCTCTATTTTTTGTTAGATGCTAGTGAAAATGGTTTTTGGTTGCGGGTTTATCCCGCTACCAAAGTTAAGTGTATTTCTGACAATCAAGTAGCGCTTTATTTGATTAGTCCACATCCAAAGGAATTTGTTCATGTCTTACACAAGTAGTCCCATTCTTGAACAATGCGGATGAATTATCAATGATCAAGCAGTTCGTATTCATCCTTATCCATTTACACTGGCTAGTTAGATTATATAAGGATCTTGTCATGATTAGTATTTCCAGTCCATGGTTACATCACTGACTTCCAGCTGTTCATGTAAGGTCAGGCAGAGTTTAGCATAGATATGAGGCACATTAGTATTTGTTTCTTATACATGTATATTTATAGATTGGCGTTTAAAATGAAAATAACTCTAGCAAAACCCGTAACCACCAGACATCTCAAGGCTTTGATATTTACATGTCGGGCATAATCGTCTTGATATGCACTGATACAGTCAAGCTATGTTATGATTCTGAAGAAAACTAATGCGTTTCTAAATTGGTTCAGTGTGTTACCGCTTTGTTGGGCACAAAATTGTTTGAGATAATGCAGAGTCTAAATGTATTAATCTGAACATAGATAATATGAAGTAAATTTTATGTGTCTAGGAAACAAAGAAAGAAGAGCTGGTAAATCAAATGAGAGAGGCCATTTTAAAAGTCTTCAGTGTTCCTGGAGATGGAGACTTTTCTGGAGCGCTTCTTCTGACAAGGTGTGTACTTGCGAAGGCATTCAAAGAAGGAGTTAATGCAGCCGACATTCTCGAAACTCTCAACAGTAACCCTTCCTTCCTGTCCCATTACCAAAATCCCCAAGATCTTAGTAATGAAGAGAGATTGACTGTGGCAGGAGAAGGGATCGAACAGGCCGACTTAGAGACGCTGAAAGGCAGTAACTGGTTGAACGACAAGGTAAGAACTTGTATATATACATGTAGCTCAATTCTTGTTCCGAGACAGTAGTTTGATTGTTTGTGAAGAAGTGGTCATGAAGCTTTAAGGGTATTTGATATCAGAATGTGTACAGGGATGATATGCAAATCTGACATTTTAGCATGCTCGTGTTTGGTCAAGGTCGCTTGTAGGGGATTAGTTTATAATAATTTATTTTAGGTCGATGGTGAAGAAAGTTCTACAACTTATCTTAATCACTCTCGACACCTCATTCCGGATGGAATCCATCGCCACGAGGGTATGAGAGAAGAGGCCAGTTTTTCATTTAATGCTGAGTGCCAAGCAAGGGAGCTACTGGTACCATTTTTCACGTCTGGTTTGATACGGCCTGGGATCGAACCCACGACCTCCCGCGCTCTAACACTAGGATATCGAGGCGGCTTGTATGGATTAATTGCCAAGTGCCAATCATTAGATCCATTTGTGTTTGTAAAAGAAGGATTTACATGTATTTGCAATTTTAACAATGGCACATGGCTGGGTGAGAAATGTAGTATCTTGTCTTAAAATGGTCACGGTTTGTTACCTTGGCAAAACGAAAGCTATAGATAAATCTTAAAAATTTAGAACCTTTTCATTGAATTAATTCTTCAAAGTCAAAATGTAATGCTTGATGGACATTAATATTATATACTAGGAGAGGTTTGGATGTTTATGAAAGCAACTATGCATGGAGGTACTTAAGCAACTGGATCATGTTGAATCATATTTAGTTGCTCAAAGGCTGTCTGAGACTATACAAGACAGTCAAGCCTTGAATATCTCATTTTTAATTTCGTAGATAGATTTATCAGTTGTGCCTTGCTGCATTTCAGGTGCTGAATGGATACGCCAAGCTTCTGGCCAGGGAAGCTAACGACGCAACCGGACAGCGCTCAGTAGAATGTTCATAATCTTCTTACACAACAAACTTTCTATTGTGGGATGCAGGAAAGTTCAAAAACCTACTTGTTTAAAAGGGTAGGTATTTCAACAAGACATTGTATCAATAGTAAGGTGTATAATAACATGGATATAGGTGTATCTACAAGATATTATCCTTTTATGCTACATAATTTTACTCTTATTGATATCATATCAAAGATCAACCTTTAAATTACCATGAATTCTGTCAAATGTAAATAGTATGCAAAAATGAAAGAATTTTATATATTTAATGAATAGTGGCTATGTTACCAAGAAAAATAACATGTGTTAAGCAAGTAATGGCTTTAAATGGCTACTTTTTATGCATGTTGTTGATGACTGCATATCAAAACTGTACTGGTATTTAGCTTGGCATGTGCCAGTGCATTTATTTTGTTTCGTCCTTTACAGGTAGATTTTTCATTCTATGATTTGATTGTGGTTCCATGGAACAAGAATGGTAATCGCTGTCTCTAGGTAGTGTTGTGGTTTGTACGAAGGATATTACCGTGATCAGTTATTCGCACCCCATATTTAAATGCAGACAACAGCTCCTTATTGCCCACCCTAAATCTCTTGCGAAAATAAGTCAAGACAACACTACACCAATGCTTTACATGTATATTTTCTACAAGAAAAGCGTCCCCGTTAGCCTCCGATCTTTTCTCCTCACTTCCTCCCCTTCAATAGAATAAAATACGTGCTCCGCATCTAATATACTGGTTAAATTCAATTAAAGAAGATTTTTTCATTAGTTTAAATATAGAACAAGAAAGAAATTTTTTAAATGACTTGTAGATGTAAAGTAAATAACTGAAACAATATAAGTTTAAAAAACTGCACAGTCTTCTGAACTCTTCATGCGAAAAAGGTTGCCAAATTAGATGTCTTTATTTGTCCACCTTTTTTATCAGTGGAGTGGGTCTTGGTCTTGTTTGTGCGTCAGTCCCTGCTTCAGAAAAAGGTTTAGGACACACCTAGCTAAAAAGTAACATACATGTATATGAATTGATGAAACCTTGCATGAGTCTTTATCATTACATGGGATTGCACACTATTTTTAGTCTGGCTCAGCCACCTACAGTTATGGCCAAGGCTATACCCCCTTTGGACTGCAAACATTTGAATTATTGGCCTTATTTGTAACAAATATACCTGTGAGGGCACACCACTTGTCCTACAGACACATTGTAGTTTGGGTTAAATATTTGCACGTTTTCAATCGGTTTCTTTTCCAGCGCGCCGCTTGCGTTTGAGCATGACGTCAACCCCGCTCTCTGGGGTCAGCTCCGAAAGAGATTTGTTTATAATTAATTCACTGTTTTCTGCCATCTTTGTTAATAGGAAAATGATTCGGATCGGTTAGAAATATTTCATTATCACACACCCTATAACGTGATGTCGTCTTGAACTGTAAAGTATTTATACCAGGGTTCTAGTGTAAATTCGCCATAGTTTAGATCCATGTACTTACTTTCTAGAACTTCAACCCATAGAAACCCATATATATATAGCAAACTACAAATAATCAGCCGTCAAACTATGAAAAGAAAAGGTGGTTGTAGACAGATTTGTGGGTGGAACGCGCCAGATTGAGCATGAGCCTTCTCGAATCGCGTTGTTGACGGGCGTCGCGCAGTAAAACGACCAATCTTTCGTTTTCCTCATCAATTTGACCGTAGGGAAAAAATAAGACCACTTTTCTGTGGTACAACATAGATGTTACTCTCCAATTTTAGGTATATTTTATTATATATAAGGTATCTCTACCTGGTAAGGAGTTTTTTTGTGGACTTGAAAAAAAACACAAAAGACTTACAATGATTACTAAACAACAACAAAATTAACATTCCATTTGCAAATACAGCTGCTAGAGTAAAGAAATTTGCTGCGACGGGGGCATATATTGTGACATTCTGGCTCTCTTGTTCCCTGTTAGCTTTCCATTCCTTCTTTTTACAGTAGCCATATAGAAAAACATCATAGCTATACTGTTCATGAAAATTAATAAAATTTAGCAGTAAAGCACCTCACTATTGACTTATTCTTTCTTCCACATCTTTAAAACCCCTGATGCGGACCACAACTAAACGGTTCTTCAAAGCTTTCCCCAGAATTAATACTTTCAGACACTAACTTGCCAGGAACTTTAGCCTTCAATTATAATATGCCCGGCGGGGGGATTAGCCATGTGTAACATGGCTCTTGTTTGTAACAAATATACCACTGAGGGCACACCACTTGTCCTACAGACACATAGTAGTTTGGGTGTCTACCATGACCATTGTTAATGTTAATAGAATCTGTATCCCTAGGACTACAAGAATATTTTATCTACAATCCGTATTAATCATGCAATCCTCATTGTAATAGGTCTCATAAATTCACTGATAGGTGTCGGAATCATATTCATTGTCTGGAATTTGTTTTGTTTTTCAGCCTGTTCATGAGTGAAAGATCGAAGATTGTAAATGGTGGCTTTCACCAGTGGTTAAGTGTCCAACCTCCCACCAACAAGCAGACTGATAGATTCAGTTGTGGTGTATTGTGCTGATGGTAAGTTAAAGCATTTACATATGTTATAGAAATATATGGGACATCTATTTAAGACACTTAAACCTTTGTTCTATATGAATAAGAAATGCCGCTTGGTAATATTGTAATGGAATTCTCCCTTACAAAATGAACGTCATGAAATTATGTGACAAATAAACATTTAGCATACAAGTAACTGCTGAACTAGAGTAATTTAACTTAATACAAGGACTGTTTTCAATATTTAAAGTGTTTATATACGTCATACCTAAGTTACTTTCCTTCAAATGGACTGTTTTCTACAAAGATTCTTCATAAAAATTAGAATGTCATCGTTGTTGACATTTCTCCTTGTGAGAGAGTACTCTACATTAGGATACGTAACTCTTGCCATAATTAGTACAGGAGGCAGATGGTTCTTTAAGCGAATAAATTAAATACTCCCAGACACGTACAAAAAGAGATTTTTACCACATCATGACTATCTACAGACGTATTGGAACATTTCTGACGATGCTGACTTGTGCCATTTACGGTATTTAAAAATGGCGGACACGGAACTTTGGACTACTTCTACATTTTTAGGGTCCGGCTTTTAGTGAATGTATCTTTGTTATGAATGAAACTTTTAGGGATTCATATTTATGCTTAAATAACTTAAAACCTGATGTAAGCCGGATATTTCAGACCAATTTTAACATTTTACTATGTATGTACTATATATTGTTAGCGTTACAAATTTCGTCTGCATGTATCACTACGCTCAGCGTATAATGCCCGGCTTTTTGTCAGTATGTTATTTCATAATGTGTATCGTGTATGATTATGTGGCTTTTCTTTTAAGCCGTGCTTGTAGTACTCGAGCCTGAAATGTAACACACTTTTAATGTTCTCATTGTTAAATCTTGCTTTGGGCGTATCACAGTACCTAGTCTAAAGCCGGGATTTTTATTGGTCAAAGCCGTTGCCATTGGCACTCCAAGGGCTATAAATACGGGTGTCCGCATTCAGTCGGCATCTTCTTCTCAACCGTAAAACCCTGAGAAGTAAAACTCACAGACGACTCGTTTCTATCAAGAAATATATTTTTCTATTCAGAAATACATTAACAGCTTTTTAGCAAGATAAAAGAAACACTTATTAGGCAGTCTTAACTTTATTTTAAAGAGCAGAAAGTCAAATTCATAGAATAGGCACTTTTAGCCTTACAGAACAACAACAACAACAATATTATGAAGTAAATACAAGACCATGTAAAACCGAACCTTGCAGTATGCCTAGTCTGAATTACCGTGTTATGGCAGAACCAAAGAGGTGCATTGGTCTACGTAATTCTACTTATATTCACATATTGTAATGCTTTGTACTGATGTAGATTCTATATATAACTGCTTTGACTGAAGAAGATCCCATTGCATAGGCCTAGGTCCTCCATTGTTAATCTATGACGATGTATTTATTTCTATGGTGTAATATCATTTCTACGATGTCATATTGTCAACTTCTGGAACGTACTTTTATGTTATGTAAGCGTTGTACGATTATTATCATGTCGCAATATTAAAGAGCTATTTTAACCGTTCATCCGAGTTCCTGTGGTAATTTGAAGGTATTGATGTAAACCAGAAAGTAGTACCTATATATATGCACTTCATCTTAACTGATGGTGATGTATGTATATCGGTTATCATTATGCTCTTGATATCCTGACTAGATAGGACCGAAAAGGTTTTTCCCAAGGAATATGATATATATATTGACGCATCTACAGAGATTGTCCAATATCGACGCATCCAAAGAGGTTGTCCCAGGTATCTATTTCAACGCATCTGGTGTTAATACCAACATACACTTGTATTTGCATGCTTTATCAGTGGAGATGTTGATGTGCAAATACAAGTTATTACTAAGTAGATCGGTATCCTGATTAATAAGGATGCGCAACTACCCAGGGGGTAGGTCCTTACAACTTGGTGTCAGAAGTGGGATAGCTTTTCTTTTAAGGTATCCATGAGACGAACACATTTTGGTGGAATGGAGCGAATACCAGATGATCAGGAATTGGAAGCGAATCCATAAGAGTTCTAGATGTATATTAGCTATACCTTTTTACTTTTAGACATATGAAGATGGCATCATATGCAGATACACTAGTTTGGCAATCGAAGAAGTATGCAGTGGTAGTTTTTTTTTATTTTGTCTATATCAAAGGACCCTTGACACAGACTACTAATCTATTCATTCTTTTATATTTGTAAATAGCAAACATGACTGATTCCGATTCCGAAGTACAGTTACCCTGGGGACGATATACCTGATCGTGCACAGAATGATGACAGTGCAAATGAAGTGGATCAAGTGGCCTACTACACTATGCCGTCAGCATCAGATACAGACGTAGATGATGAGGTACAAGATTTGACTAGACAAGGAAATGGTAGTAATGTTCCGCATGATAACAATGTCAGTAGTAACAAAGCTTGAATTGGAGATATACCAAATGATGAGCAGTACATAGTACACCGACAGAGTAATGTTGAAAACCGCAGAACTAGACGTAGAGTAAACTTTGACAAACATGATGACAACATTTTATTTAGGACTGCGGGCAAGAGAGCAAAGACTGTATGTAGTCTTGGTGCAGAAACTATCGGAAAGATTTGGAAGTACCAGACAACAGACCAGATATTTAACAAAATTTGAAACTAGAAAGCGTAATTTAGGAGAAACTATCGCATCTTACGGAGATGATATGAGACTTTTAGCACGAAGAGCTTACCCCGACCTTGCAACAGAAGCACAAGAATCCCTTGCCCTTCATCAGTTTTACAAGAATATAACACCTGATCTGAAGTATAGATGTATGGACAGAAATTGCAACACAATTGAACAAGCCGTAGAAATTGTTTAAAAACATGAATCAATCTTAGGAGTTGATGACAAAAAGAGGTCAGCTGTATGCAATATTACAAACACCGGCAAGCCAAGTACTTTTTCAACAACAAAGAGGGCTAATAGCAACATTAATATAGAAGGTGAGATAATGAACCAAATGCAAAACATCCCTAGCCGACTTGACAAAATGGAGACAAAAATAGAGAAGGTGGGTACGAATGAGAAAGATGACAGACGCAGGGGTGACCGTTATGAACGAAGGTTTTCTGGTTGTTTCTTATGCAAGGGGATGAACCATTATGCAAGGGATTGCCCAAAACGTGGACAAAAGTCGGAAAACTTCAAACCGCTAGCTTGAGTGACCAATGGTTAGTGGATGATGTAAGGCCAAATGATGTAATAAATTTGTATACAGACAAAGAAAAGAGAGTTTGACATTTGCTTGATTCGGGTATATTGGACAGTGGTCTTTGTACATGTTGTTCTGTGTTTGATAAACAAATTACAGCGGTGACCCTGTATTAGTATGTTGGTTGATAATGGTTTATCTTCTTCGCTACTTTCAAATCGTGTATACATGTCAATAGAGTCTGGAAAGGGACCAGAGCTTAGTCAGATAAACAACACTATGCAAGGTGCAAATGGTCATGGTATTGAAATTTTTGCAAAGATTAATGCAACGCTTGAGTTAGGTCAAGACATGTTTCAGGCATCTATTATTGTATGTGATATAGTCCCAGATGGTATTCTTGGACAAGATTTTCTTCTTCGCAATGCTTCCAATATTGATTACAGGAAATCAACTATATACACAGATCAAACGCACGCCCATTAGCTGTTGGATAGGCGGACAAGCTGAAGCACGATGCAGAGTTATAACGTACCAAGAAGTCACAATACCTTCGTTACCACTTGTCAAGGCGCCAGTGGAAATAGAGAATGCCAGTACATTAGCTTATCTAGCTATTATGTGTGTATCTAAGTCTCTGGTAAACGGGAAGTCAACCGTAGCTGTTGAAGGAGTTCACCAGCCCCATACTAAAAATCCAAGTGTTTTCCTGGTAAATACGAGTGACACACTAATTAGAATACCAAAGAATGTACCTGTTGGCATCTGTGAATCATACTATGAGGCAAAGGAGTTACCTAAATATAACAACAGAAACATAAATCCGGGTGACAAAGAAAAAACAGGACCAGACAAAATGCCTGAGCACCTTCAAGATCTTTTCGAAGAAGTAAAACAGAACAGACAGGAGAACAGGCTGAGAAACTTGCTGACTTACTGATAAAGTACCAACATATTTTTGCAAAATCATCTGATGACTTAGGAATGAACACATATGTACAGTATAGAATTAACACAGGTTCGGCGACGCCTATACGCCAACCACCAAGACGTCAACCATTAGGCAAAAGAGAAATAGAAAAGCAAGAAGTAAATAAAATGCTAGAAAGAGGCGTTATCGAGCCTTCGCCGGGTAGCTAGTCTTCTCCAATAGCCTTAGTAACAAAGAAAGATGGTTCAACAGGCTTTTGTATCGATTAAAAAAATTGAATGACGTCACCGTTAAAGATGCGTACCCTATAACCCCTGTTGATGAATGTTTAGATGCTCTTTCAGGTTCAAAGTGGTACAGTTGCATGGATTTGAATAGTGGTTTTTAGCAGGTTGGATTAGACCCTGATGATATGCACAAAACAGCATTTTCTACATGCCTTGGATTGTACCAGTTTTCAGTTATGCCATTCGGATTAGCCAACTCGCCATCTACATTTGAGCGCCTGATGGAGAAAGTTCTTAGAGGCCTTCACTGGGAGGAGTGTTTGGCATATATGGACGATATCATTGTTCCAGAACGAACATTTGAAGAGGAATTAGAAAGGTTGGAACATGTTTTCCGAAGACTGGAAGAGGCAAATTTAAAGCTTAAACCAAAATGCGTGTTCTTTAGAAAAAGTGTCAAGTTTCTTGGTCACGTAGTTTCAGAAAATGGTGTTGAGACAGATCCTGACAAACCTAAAGCTGTAAAGGACTGGAGTCGCCCGACAAGCAAAAATGAAGTGAGAAGTTTTCTCGGTTTATGCTCATATTATAGACGTTTTGCACATGATTTTGCTTCAACTGCCAGACCTTTGCACAAACTCTGTGAAAAGAATGTAAAATGCCAATGGTGAGGTGAGGCTGAAGAAGCATTTAGTAGCCTGAAAGCAGCACTTACACAACTTCTGTATTAGCATATCCAAAACTTAGACAACCAAACCATTTGTTTTAGACACTGATTCTAGAGAATTTGCATCAGGAGCCGTGCTGTCACAAGAGTATGATGGGACCGAGCGAGTAATAGCATATATGAGCAAAGTCTGAATGTTCAAGAAATGGCATATTGCGTAACAAGAAAGGAATTGCTGGCAGTTGCTGTAGTGCTCAAGAAATTTCATACATACCTTTATGGCCAGAAAGTTCTCTTGCGTACTGACAATTCGGCTGTAAGCTGGATGAAAAACATGAAGACACCTACAGGACAAATGGCAAGATGGATTCAAGAGCTAGGTATTTATGACCTTACAATTGTTCACAGGAAGGGAAGGAAACATTCAAATGCTGATGCTCTATCGAGGGTACCATGCAAGGTGTCTCGTCAGTATGCTGATAAACCAGAAGACATTAAAGAAATTGATGAATGCTCAAATGAATCAGATTTTCATGCATTGGCTAGCTATCATCTGAGGGTAGTCACTAGATCACAGACAGAAACAAAGCATATGCCAGAATTGTTAGATGGGTGGGATTGAAGTCATTACACTCAACCATGACATACCTACTGCAGCTCATTTAGGACAAAAACTTATACTGAAGAGAGTACAACAAGACTTCTTTTGGCCAGAAATGAAAACAGACGTTCAAAGCTATTGTCAACGCTGTGACATATGTAGTGCAAGAAAACCAAGCAGAGCATCAAGCAAGGCTCCTCTTGGTCAGCGCATCACAGGTGGTCCAATGGAAAAGGTGTCAATGGACATACTGGGTCCATTTGTAATATCAGAGAAAGGAAACGGGTATGTCTTAGTGATGTGTGATGAATTCACAAAATGGACAGAGGCCGTAGCTTTACCAGATCAAGAAGCTGTCACAGTAGCAAAAGCGTTTGTTAACGAACTCATATGTAGGTTTGGAACACCGTTACAACTCCATACAGACCAAGGCAGGAACTTTGAGTCCTACCTATTTAAACAGATGTTTGACCTGTTTAGAATTTATAAGACAAGGACTACAAGCTTCAGACCGCAAGCCGGTTCAACAGGACTCTTACAACTATGTTGGCAGCATACTGCCAATCGAACCAAAAGATATGGGACGTTCATCTTCCACAGGTGATGATGGCTTACCGAGCTACTGAGCATTCTACTACAAATATCTTACCAAATATGATGGTACTGGGACGCAATGTCATTTTACCCAGCCAAGCTGTTATTGGGAGACCAGTTATGAAAAAGAATGATGAATTAGATCGCAGTGAATATGTATCTGATATACAGGACACACTTCGTGATTGTCACAACATAGCAAGAAGAAAACTTGAAAAGCAAGCACAATACAGGAAGAAATACTATGATTCCAAAGCCAAATCCAGGAGACTAGAACTAGATACAACTAGAAAGCCAAGTGTGTGTAACAAACCTACAAACAATTGGAAAGGTCCGTATCTATTGGTGAGACGACTTGATGATATGACGTACCTGATTCGCCCTTCAACTAAAATAGTACCGAAGGCGGTACACATTGACAGACTTCTTCCCTACCGAGGAACAAATCTACCCCGATGGATTCGAGACTTGAATCAGATTACTTGAACAAAGACATGAGGCAGAAGACAAAATGATGATATTTACTGTTGCAAGCTTTAGTTGCCTTATAATTTTCTTATATATATGCTCTAAATGATATGGTTTTAACTCGCCTATGTTTCATATGCTTGGTAGCGTACGGTGATTTAAAGGCTGATGTTTGATTCGCCTTTGTGTTTCATATATTTGGAATATGTGACTAACAGAGCCCAGGGTGGGTTCTGTGTCATTTATGTATATTGGAAATATACATGTGTATGTCTTTACTTGTTGAGCAAAAGTAAGACTGTTAACTTACCTCACGGTTGTGACATGTTGGGTAGATGAGATAACCATAAACTCTTAGATGAATTATACAAGTCTTAACATCATAAGTTATAGCACCGGAAATATTTTGGACGTTTATAGGCGACGCGTATTTTTCGTTTCTTGCGAAATTGCTTCGGTAGCGCACTTCAGTCAATAAAAGTCCAGCGAATCCATAACAATAATACCAGTCTAAACCATTTGGATGACAAAGAGTCAGTGACCATAATGGCTTATGCAATGTGGATCATTTAATGAGTAAAGGATGGCCCAAGTAACAAAATTCTTTTACCACTATATTTTCAGTATGGTACTCAACTGCTGGTCATGTGGCCAAGGGTTTCCAAACAAGGATCGCTTGAGGAACTACTTTATGAGTAAGCCTCATCGCTTTTTGGAGGTCGTCTGTGCGTGGTGCTCTGCCAGAATTAGAAGACCGATAGATCTGCGTGCACACATTGTCTCCAAGCATCTAGCTGTGGCGAAAGAGCATGGAAATGACTTTCCATCGGTTGGAGAAGCCTTCTACGCAGCGGTTGAACCTAGGGCCTTCCGGACATGCATGAAAGGAGTCTCTGTCGAGTCTCCAAGCGTCCTGATCAAGGAGCAGCTTTTGAAAGATAACGCCCGAACACCTGAGGAGTGGCAGCGACGTTTGGAGAGGCATGGTCCCCACTACAGTAAGATACAGCATCACTGAAGTCAGTAAGCCAGAGGCTGGATCTTACTCTCCAACAAAGCCTGAGATTTGGACGGTCCAGTCAGTGGAAATTGGAGGCTTCCTTTCCAAGGTAGTTGCGTACAGCGGGAGTGGGCTTCATTACCGTCAAACCCTAGAAAGTGTGGAGCAGAGGTGCCGGGACAGACTGATGAGAGTTATGGGAGCTATCAGGGAGATACCAAACCTCCAGCCCAAGCAGTGGTCAGTATCTGAGGTTACACCAGAAGTGGGCAAGATCCTTTAGGCAATTTGACTAGATGGGATGACGGTGTTAAAAACTGAGGTCAACAGATGGAAGCCTGCAGACTTGCGCTCCAGCCCACCTCGAAAAAGGCTAGCGTTGTCACCTGCATTATCCTTCACATCACCAATGCTGTCTATGACGCCTCTTCTTTCTCTTTTGCATGAGCAGGACCTAGACTATAGTTCCAGGGAGTCAGAGTCTCCTGATGCCACTACTACGACCTCTACAGCAACCATTACTTCATCCATCTCTACATCTAGTACTATAACTACTGCTCTCACAGGAACAACTGTCACGGGTACGACAATGTCTTCTTCATCAACCGCGTCCACATCATCGTCTGGAACCACACAGTCATCTTCTTGTGTAATGTCTTCCGTGTGTTAATCCGTCTCAACTTCAATCACTTCAACCACTGCTGTCTCAGGAGCGACTTCTTCAAGTATGACAATGTGTTCTCCATCAACTACATCCTCATCATCCTTTGGAACCACTCAGTCATCTTATTGTGCGACGTCTCCTTCTGTTTGTTTATCCATATCTGCCGTCTTCTCAAAAAACTTCTGGTACTTCTGCGCTACTGACCACAGCTACTTCTACAGTTACTACTTCAAGAACCGTGTGCTCTTCTTCATGTTCTAGAACAAAACCCCGTACTTCATCAGTTAGACAGAAGTCTGTAACCTCCACTGTTTTATCATCATCTGTTTCTGGCAAGAAGACCGAAGTTATTGCTTCCATGGACAGCGCTTCAGGACTTTTCCTTCCTACTGTCTCTCCGCCAAGATTATCTTCCTCAGTTCTCCTACCAAATGATGTGACAAAGGAAACAGAAATTTATACTGCCACTCCTACTACCACAGATACTGACAGTGAGATATCTACTGCTGAGTTAGCATCTCATCTCCACCTGCAGACTGGAGAACCCTCTCACTTGACAACCGCCTTCTTATGTTGCAGACTGTTTCTACATCATTAGCTGTTCAATGGGACATGCCTTTAGACCGAAGCTTCATCATGGATGCCTTCCAGTTTCTTGCCCGTCCAGGAACCGAGGAGTCTGATCTTACTTCAGCTGAATCCCGTCTTCGTCATGCAAACTTCTCCGTTGTAAGGAAAATTTCTCAGAATGAAACCCGTAACTGGATCTACTTCTCTTATCGCTATCTACGAGTCAGGATATCCAAACAGTTTTAGCGCACAGCTAGGACCTTATTGCGACTTCCTTGCCAGCTTGAGCCACATTCCAGTTAGAATATGAACTATTCAGTTTCGCCTGAAATAGAGTTTTAAAGGTGAAGTAATTTATTACGTAGTAACGTTATTAAATATTGTTATTATGGACTTTGTCAGATACAGAAGTATCTAATTCTTAAAGGTAGGGAGCGTGTGATGGTTCTCTTCCTTACAAAATGAACGTCATGAAATTATGTGACAAATAAACATTTAGCATAACTAGGGCAATTTAACTTAATAGAAGGACTGTTTTCAATATTTAAAGTGTTTATATACGTCATACCTAAGTAACTTTCCTTCAAATGGACTGTTTCCTAAAAAGATTCTTCACAAAAATTAGAATGTCATCGTTGTTGACATTTCTCCTTGTGAGAGAGTACTCTACATTAGGAAACGTAACTATTGCCATACTTAGTACAGGAGGCAGATGGTTCTTTTAGCGAATAAATTAAATACTCCCAGACACGTACAAAAAGAGTTTTTTACCACATCATGACTATCTATTGACGTATTGGAACATGTCTGACGATGCTGCCTTGTGCCATTTACGGTATTTAAAAATGGCGGACACGGAACTTTGGACTACTTCTACATTTTTAGGGTCCGGCTTTTAGTGAATGTATCTTTGTTATGAATGAAACTTTTAGGGATTCATATTTATGCTTAAATAACTTAAAGCCTGATGTAAGCCGGATATTTCACATCAATTTTAACATTTTACTATGTATGTACTATATATTGTTAGCGTAACAAATTTCGTCTGCATGTATCACTACGCTCAGCGTATAATGCCCCGGCTTTTTGTCAATATGTTATTTCATAATGTGTATCGTGAATAATTATGTGGCTTTTCTTTTAAGCCGTACCTGTAGTACTCGAGCCTGAAATGTAACACACTTTTAATGTTCTCATTGTTAAATGTTGCTTTGGGCGTATCACAGTACCTAGTCTAAAGCCGGGATTTTCATTGGTAAAAGCCATTGCCATTGGCACTCCAAAGGCTATTCATACGGGTGTCCGCGTTCAGTCGGCATCTTCTCAATCGTAAAACCTTGAGAAGTAAAACTCACAGATGAGTCATTTCTATCAAGAAATACATTTTTCTATTCAGAAATACATTCACAGCTCTTTAGCAAGGTAAAAGAAACACTTATTAGGCAGTCTTAACTTTATTTTAAAGAGCAGAAAGTCAAATTCATAGAATAGGCACTTTTAGCCTTACAGAACAACAACAACAACAACAACAACAATATTCTGAAGTAAATACAAGACCATGTAAAACCGAACCTTGCAGTATGCCTAGTCTGAATTACCATGTTATGGCAGAACCAAAGAGATGCATTGGTCTACGTAATTCTACTTATATTCACATATTATAATGTTTTGTACTGATGTAGATTCTATATCGCCGGGTTACAGCAAAAACCTAGTATCTACACATTTTTGGTAAAATGACTTTTTTGCATAAATACATGTATTTTGGTCATTTGCACATCGTCACAAATTTTTAGACCTATAGGAAATGTCGTTTCTGAGATACTGATTTGTGACCAAATCAAGTATCGATTTTCTAGCGATTTTTCAAGATTATAACCTCGTATTTTGATATGCTGCCTACATACTCACACAAATATAGTAAAACAAACCAGCAATAAGCACGTATTTCAAAATACTATAACTTTGCATAAACAATTTCTTGTAAATTTAACTCATTTACTAGAACAAAAACCACGCATTTAGAAATACTGGCTTTTTTGCTGGAACAAAATCGGTTGCCATTGTGCATGCAGTTGGAGCAAAAACAAAGTATAAAAAGATACAAGGCAACATGTCAGTAATATTTTACCAAGCAGTTGGTGCAGAAACCAAGTATTTAAAACTGCAGGTGTTTTGCACTGACAGATTTGCATTTGAATTGCTAAAAATGTAAGCCCAAACCTTGTTTAAACAGATATGACATTTTTGCTCCAAATATACATCGAATTTTAGCATCAGGTATGGTTACAAAACCAATTATATAGGATTTCAGTATGCAGTATTAAGTTCTCATTTTCAGTTTGGGAAGGTTAATGTTGCATTTATTAATTGCATTTTAACAGTGATTGGTTTTCTGAAAACTAGCAAAGTTAAGATTATTATATTTTTTTTTTAAAAATTAATTTTTACTATACTTATTTTTAATATTAATCATAGTAAATGACAAACAGTTTTAAGGTAATAATTATTGAGAATCTATTTAATATAATTATCTTATTTTATAGTTCTTGATATAAAACAAATTGTATTTGTATCAAGTATAATATTTATACAGAATGTAACATTAATTACATGTAGTACCTAATAGTTTTCACTATTATTATTATAATACCAGATTTATACAGCGCCCTTTTCATGATCAATTTCACGTTCAAAGGCGCTTTACATAGTTCAAATGCAGCCGCACAGGGCGCATAATTCATCCTCTACTAGTACAGACACAGAGCGATCTGACCAGAGGAAAAGAGTGAGACAGAGCCCCCACGACAGAGAGATCAGAAATCGGATACAGGCTTGTCCGGCTAACTTAGCCTAGCTCGTTGCGAATAGACAGCCTGGTTCTTTCATAGATGTGCCAGGTCTGATTATACCACAGAAGGCGGAAATTTAGCTGAAGAAAGTCTGCAGTTCAGTGGTGAAAATGCATCAAGAACAGAGAATGATGAAATAATAAAATTCAGAAATGATTCTTGTGATAATTGTATTTACCTGAACATACAAGCAATAAGTAACGTAATACAGTGATGTATACTAATGTTGACGATCTGTGAAAAAGGAAATAACAATATGGGTTGCAGTTAATAATAATAATAGTGCAGTGTAAAATTGTGATGAACAGTAATGTTAACGACACTCCTAATAGTGCTTATGACAAAGAAATAATACCAAAACAAGAGCACCACCTTACAGGTGTAGACGCTCATCGGATTTTTTTATCTCTGTATAATAGAAGTATTGTCATACCTATGATTTTCTAAGTCCAAAAGGGGCCATAGTTCTTGCAAAAAGCAATGTAGAATGGCGTATAACTGCTCAAAGTTCTAAAGCAATAGCTTTGACCGTTAATGAGAAAAATTGACCTACATGCAAAACTTAACCAAGAAATCTGCTATTTTCTAAGTCCAAAAGGGGCCATAATTCTTGCAAAAAGCAGAGTGGAGTTATGTTTCTAGCTGTACAGAGTCAGCTTTTGATGGTTAACAAGAGTTGCAAGTTTTAAAGCAATAGCTTTGATAGTTTAGGAGAAAAGCTGATCTAAACACAAAACTTAACCAAGAAATCTGACTTTCTAAGTCCAAAAGGGGCCATAATTCTTGTAAAAAGCAGGATGGAGTTATGTTTCTTGCTGTACAATTTCAGCTATTGATGGTGAACAAGTGTTGCAAGTTACAAAGCAATACCTTTGATAGTTTGGGAGAAAAGCTGACCAAAACATAAAACTTAACCAGGCAATGACGACGCTGAAGACGATCAAGTGATGACAATAACTCATCTTTTTCTTTTCTCAATAAATCAGTCAGAGCTAGAAATGCAAGCAATAAAGCTGACGCGATAGACAATAACATTGAAAATTAGTGCATGTGACAATGAAATAACACCAGAAAGTCCAAGCAATAATGAAGATGCAGTGCAAAGTAACATAGTGATGGACACTAACTTTGAAGACGGTCAGAATAGTGTGTTACCAGATGATGTGTTGAACACATCACCTATGCCTGATGGTCAAAGATCAAGGTCACAATTCCAGGTCAAAGGTTAGATAATTTGTTTTTGCTCCATAACTTCTATGTGCCTGGAAGGGTTTTATTACTAAATGGATTTGATTCAGACTTAAAATAGTTGGTTATCATCATCACCCATATCATATGACACAACCGCCATAACTCTTGCACCAATATTTCATAAATTATGGCCCCTTTTTACTTAGAATTTCAGGTTAAAGTTATGATGCACTTTCACTTTATCTCAGTTATTACTAAATGGATTTGATTCAAACTTAAAATAGATGTTCCACCTTATCATCCACATCATGTGACACAAGGTGCATAAATCTGACACCAATTTTTCATGAATTGTGCCCCCTTTTACTTAGAATTCAAGGTTAATTTTGATGCATTTTCAGTATATCTCAGTTAATATGAAATGTCTTTAATTCAAACTTGAAGTAGTTGTTCCACATCATGACCCACATCACATGACACATGGTGCATAACACTTGCACCGATATATCCTGGCCCCCTTTATGCTTAGAATTATATTTTGGTTTTGATACACTTTATCTGTACCTCTCTTATTATTTGATATGTTTAACACAGACTCAAGCTGTTGTGCAATATTTATCCACCACAGGAATCATTAAATACTCTAGTGAAAGTTCGACTTTGGCTACAAACCACCAAATTTTATGAAGTTATGGCCCATTTCCAAAACTTTCCATTGTTGTACAATCAGTTCTGTACACACCTTGTAATTTAGTCAGTGTAATGTACTGTATGAGGAAGTTGTGTTGCTTTAATCTGTCATCAGTTTACAGTTTAGGAAACAGTTCATGTTATGTGTGGTCAGAAGAGGGGTTCCTGTGAGATTTCTACAAGTAAAACCTACCACAATCAGCTGAAACTGTGGAATAATAGTCGGATGCATGTAAGGGACAGTACAGAAATCAAATTATTTCATGCAGTAAACACAATCAAGAATACTAAACAAATGTATCTTGAATTTCTTGAATCTGCCAACACACAATGGAGTGCGACAGCACACATGCTGGAATGAGTTTACCAAAAATACTCGGTCAAAGCAAGTGGAACACTGTGATAACCACGGCCAGATGTGGCAAGCCGTAGACTGTTGCCATTAAAGTATGAATATTTTTCTAATTTTACACAACTTAAGGAACATCAAGATCACACATTAAGACAATGGAGTGGAAGTAAACTGGATGAAAATGAAGTGGATCAGGTTTACTAAAGATGATCCAAATGCTTATTCTTCAAATATTGTATTACTGATTAGAATTTTGAGAGGATACAACTCACAAAAGATAGTCAACTACCAGCCAAAGACCAACAACCTAAGCTGTAAAAGAGCAAGCTTCCACATCAATCGCCGAAAAGAAAAACTTCTTTACAATTTGCAAAAAGAATTATTCCCAATGAGTTTCATGATTATTACAAGTCTCTCTCTTCCGACAAGTAAATTGGCAAAAGAAGTGTTTGCAGAACCAGACTTTGAGGGAAGCAATGCAGACATAGAACCTGATTAAATAAAGTGAACTATCATTGAAGGGAGCAATACAAGAAGTTATCCATTGACTTTTTTTGAATGCCAGGAATAAAGAACGGATCGGAATTATAATAACTTGCATAATATGAATTACTCTGTGCTTCCATAACTATCTTTTTATTAAAGTAATGTACTTCAGATACTGTTATTTTTCTTCTTTTCACACTGTTTAATAGACAATCAATTGAGCAAAGACGTTGTATATGTATATGCTATATATTGTCATTATTTTTATCTTAAATTCTGCAATAATTGTTATGGCAAGATATCTTATCAGAATATACTATGTTTCTACACAGTTTTTTACCGAGTACTTTTATGAGTATGGTCAGTGCATAAGCCACTCAGTTTTATTAGCGATGTTCTTGCGCAATGATTTAGTGATAAATGTAATCAAACTGTGACAGCATAAATCCTGTATTTACGTCTGCAGTGTTTATGCATAGTGTATAAGGACTGGAATTACCATAAATGAGCCAGCATAAACCCTGTATTTACAACTGCAATGTTTTTGCATAGTTGATTTCGTTTACATTTTCGGGTAACAGTTCCAGCAAAAACATTGTTTATTAACATACGTGGTTATTGCACAAAAATTATATTTGAAATATATACAAACTGTTTGTGCAAAAACAATTTTTGCTTCTAACTGCACAATTACTAAGTTTACTGTCAAACCACTTATTAATAAACAGAACATAAAATATATTATTTCCAGTATATATGTAAAAGATTGTTCCTCTAATAAAAGGCAGATAAAAATTATACAGTTTTTTGCTTCTCCTGAAAAGTTTTCAAAAATAGAGATACTAGGTTTTTGCTCTAACCCGACGATATATAACTGCTTTGACTGAAGAAGATCCCATTGCATAGGCCTAGGTCCTCCATTGTTAATCTATGACGATGTATTTATTTCTACGGTGTAATATTATTCCTACAATGCCATATTGTCAACTTCTGGAACGTACTTTTGTGTTATGTAAGCGTTATACGATTATTATCATGTCGCAATATTAAAGAGCTATTTTTAACCGTTCATCCGAGTTCCTGTGGTAATTTGAAGGTATTGATGTAATCCAGAAAGGAGTACCTATGCATATGCACTTCATCTTAACTGATGGTGATTGTCCAATATCGACGCACCCAAAGAGGTTGTCCCAGGTATCCATTTCAACGCATCTGGTGTTAATCCCAACATACACTTATTTTTGCACGCTTTATCAGGGGAGATGTTGATGTGCAAATACCAGTTATTACTAAGTAGATCGGTATCCTGAGTAATAAGGATGTGCAACTACCCAGGGGGTAGCTCCTTACAATATATTTAGCTGTATAACTATGGCTGTTAAGTGAAGTAGTAGGTAATATTTGCTGGAATGCTTACTAATAACTTGGTTCCTGAACCCCAAAAGTACTTCTATTTTTTGTGCCCTCCACCCATGAGTGTTGGGGGCATATAGATATTTGCTCTTGTCCGTCCGTCCGTCCGTCCTTCCGAGAATGTTGTGCCGCGCCTAGCTCCAAAAGTATTTGACGTAGAGTCACAAAACTTTACAGGAATGTTGGTCAGAGTGTGTAGGTATGCACCTGGGGTTTTGCGTCCGAATTCATTTAGACTTGTAGGAGTTATGGCCCCTGACTTTGTAAAAATTGGTCATTTTAGTGTTGTGTCGCACCTAGCTCCAGAAGTATTTGACGTAGAGTCACAAAACTTTACAGGAATGTTGGTCAGCATGTGTAGTTGTGCACCTGGGGTTTCGCGTCCGGATTTATTCAGTCATGTAGGAGTTATGGCCCCTGACTTAGTTAAAAATTGTCATTTTAATGTTGTGTCACGCGTAGCTCCAGAAGTATTTGACCTAGAGTCACCAAAGTTTACAGGAATGTTGGTCAGCATGTGCAGTTGTGCACCTGTGGTTTCGCGTCCGGATTCATTCAGTATTGTAGGAGTTACGGCCCCTGACCTAGGAAAAATTGTCATCTTAATGTTTTTTTCGTGCGTAGCTATGAAAATATTTTACCTACATTCATTATTTCACTACACAAGACCAGACTTCTTGTCCAGACTTACTCAAAAATTGTTTATGAAACATGTATGTTAAAATGTACATAACCCAGAATCATAAAACATAAGAGGATTGTTTTATAGCCTATGAAGTGTTCTCTTCAGGATTTTACTCAGCTAGAGTTGTGGCCAACTAAGTGAAAACTACACATAAGGTTCTTAAAAGTTTGTATTGTAAACATCTTAAAAATTGTTTAACCTGAGTCATTTAACCATGTTACAGTGGCAGGGGTGGGGCCACATCTAGTTTTTTCCTTATTAAGCATACTGAACGGCGGCATTTAGAATTAATAAAGAATATTAAATTGAAGTTTTACTGAGCATAAAAAAAATTATCGAGACTTTTTAATTTTTGATGTATCTTGTCTTGGAATATCCTAGCTAAATTTAAGAGTCATGGTGTCAGTGTCAACCATGAATTTATATTTGATAGAACTTTTATTATTTTCAGACACTCGAGTGCCTAGTGAATGGAAAGCCTTCTTGGATCCTGGCCAGGTAAATGTGCCAATGTTTTGAAGGTATGTGAAGGACAGGCTACTTGCTAAAGGCATACGCAACACACACTTGTGTGATTCAGTAACCTGCAAAGACCCAAGAGTTGAAGTTGGATGGGTCATGTGTGATGTATGCTCCAGGTGGCTGCACAAGGCTTGTTTACCCAAGACAGTGGAGGAAAATGAACATTATCGTTGTGAAATTTGTGATGCGCAATACGGTTAAACTTGTACTTGTCCTTGTCACAATACTTTCACATTTATCTGTAGACATGTGACCCTGACCTTAAATGTGAACACATACTGTTTTATAAAGTTCAATGTCTTGTACACTAAGAGCCACTTCTAACCAGATGCTGTTTGAGCTCTGTTGTACATATAATAATATCTATAGAATATTGTGTTTCATCATAAGTAAATTGGGGCTTCTATTTAGTATCTTTACCATGTCTCCTACCACAAGGTAGTATGGCGATATTTATTGATTTTGTGCTGTCCGTCTGTCTGTGTGTCCGTCTGTCACAATAATTGTCTGCGTAACTCTTCTGAAACCCCAAGGCAAATTTCAACCAAACTTCACAGAAGTGATCATTGCCACACCTAGTTGCATATTGTTGGGTTTTCCAGTTCAGCGAGTTATAGCCCTCGATTAATCCAATTTTATCAAAGTTTGGCTATTTCTCTTACACTGTTGGATGGATTTCCATCAAACCTTACAGGAATGGTCAGTGCCAAGATCAACACATTCCGGTTTATTGATTTTTCAGCTGAGTTATGGCCCTTGATTTATCATCCAATTTTATCATATTTTGGCTATTTCTCTGAAAACATTGGATGAATTTCCAACAAACATTAAAGTAATAATTGCTTGCATGTTCTGGTCCAGTGGTTTTCAGCTGAGTTATGGCCCCTGACTGGTAAAATAAAATGATGTTTTAGCTACTTGTCTTGTACCATTGGGCGGATTTCTGCCAGTGCTTACAGCAGTGATCAGTGCCAACCAAGCTGTGCATAGTTCATCAACATGTTACAGTTCATTAATTTCAGTACAGTTACGGCCCTTGACTTGTTGTGGTGGGAGATCGACAAACATTTTTCGTGAAAAACAATCTCAACTGTTTATGTTGCAGATACCATTCAAAACCATGGCACTATCAGCAGCTGAAAGACAACGTCGTTATAGGCAGCGCAGAGACGAAGATGCAAGGCGTCGAGCTGAATATTTGCACAAGGAAAGGGCGAAGTATGGAAAAGACAAATTTGGAGGCAGGAAAAAGCTCATTAAGAGTATGACAAACAGAAAGAAAAGATTTGCTAAAAAAATGAGGGACTGCTAAACAGAAAGGAAAATTATAGTTGAAATTATTGCAGAGTATTCAAACACCACCATCAGTACCAACACATGAAATCAATCAAGATGTGAATGCACAAAACAACAGAGATATCTTTGTAGGAGAGAGCAGAAATGTTAACATGTCCCGTTAGAAAACTGAGGGACAAAATCTGATTAAAAGGAACAGGCAGAAAATGAAATGTGAAATAGAAAGTCTGAGACAAAAGCTAAGTGAAGAAAATAGACAAACTCAAATGTACAGAAAGAGACTGTCGATAAATGAACAAATCAGATAAGGCAAATTCACCTAGAACAAAGACTAACAGACTCTTGAAATATTTAAGCCCCAAGTCCAAACATTCGTAGTTAACAAGAAGCATGTAAAAAGAACTTTAGTATACCACTATGTAATGATGAACCAAATAAAAAGTAGGAAAGTTACTGACAAGAAAAGCATTGCTAACATTATTGCAGGAACATTATTGAGAAAATATAAGTTCAGAACACAAGTGAAGAGAGAACTAGGAATCTACAGTGGTAGAAGTAAGAAATGTTTCCTTACGAGAAATGGACAGAGTTAAGAATTTCTTTGAAAGATCTGAGATCTCAAGAGTCACCACAGGTATACGAAGTGCAGTTACAAGGAATAAGCAGAAGCATCAAAAGAGACTCTTAGCAGATCACTGAGAAATCTACATAAGCAGTATAAGATAGAAACGAGAAGCAAAATATGGTTTACTACATTTTACAGACTGAAGCCTTTTTGGATTGTTTCACCAACAGAATCGGACAGAGATACATACAAGTTATGTGGAAATGTTAGACATACATCAAGATGTCTCTACAACCTTAAACTGTTGAACTCTTGTGACAAAGAAAATCTAATAAGTCTTTTTGTTTGTGATGAGAACAACAAAGACTGTATGTACAGAAATTGCATTGGTTGCAAAGATAAGAGACACACAATTTCGAATGAGAAAGCGAATGATACGGTTGAATGGAAGTACTGTGTGACTGAAGAGAAAAAAATTGTTCAAAATGGAAATGAAAAAGTAGTGAAACATGTCATTAAACAGATCAGAACAAGCACTGTCTTTGAACTTGTGGATGTATTCAATGACGACATGCTGAGGTTTACCAAACATCCACTTCCAGAATAAACAATACCTGAGACAAAAGAAATGCTGAAAGAGAATGAGGCTCTAATAAGTACTGACTATGTAGGAAAAATGGGTAAAGAAATACAGTCCATGCATTTCGGAGCCTCCAAACCTCAAATCACACTTCACACAGGAATTTACTTTGTTTGAAAATCCAAAATCAAAACATTTACAACAGTATCAGACTCCCGAGAGCATGGAACAGCTGGGGTTTGGGGTCATCTGAAACCAATTCTATTGAAAATCAAGGAAGAGATACCAGAAATTGACACTGTCCATGTATTTAGTGATGGGCCAGTGACCCAATATATGAAGAAGGCCAATTTTTATTTGTTTTCAACAGAACTGCATAATTTAGGATTTAAAGGAACATAGAATTTTCATGAATCAGGACATGGCCGGGGTATACCGGATGGCATTGGTGCAGCAATTAAAAGAACTGCGAATAATGTGGTGTTACATGGTGATGATATAATGTCTGCTTCTGAATTTGTTACCAAGGTGCAACCAACGACAAAAAGGTAGAATTGTTAGAAGTAAAGCAAAAAAGTATTAACCAATTCTCAGAGATACTTAAAACACAACAGCTTAAAACTGTGTCAGGGAAACTGAAATTACATCAGCTGAAAACTGATGAGACTGGTGAGATAAAAGTGAGAGATGTGAGTTGTATGTGTATAGACAGTGACTGTTGTCTTTCTGATAACTGCTACAGAACTGCGTATCTGACAGACAGCAAGCCAAATTCACAACCAAAACGAACACTAGGTAACATTGTGACAGGAAGTCAACACTCCCAAAAAGGCGATGACTGTCAAAAGCACATGGATGACTTAGAAAGATGTAAAACATACAGGAACCTTAAGCAAACTGTTAGGAGGATTAAGCTTGAGCCAGTCATGGGGAAACAGCAGTATATGGTGGAGACTGGTCTAAAGCTGGATGACCAAGCCTTTGAAGATTTACCAGATAACATGGAAGTACAAATGTATACCCAGAGACTGTTAAGTCTGATGGAGACTGTCTCCCGTCATGTGAAAGTGTCTTTGCCTATGGCCATCCTGAAAATGCAAGTGAATTGAGAATAAGGATAATCAAAGAACTGTGTACAAATGAGGAATTTTACATGTCAAATGAATATCTGAAAAGAGGACTACCTTTAAATGACACTCCTGAACTGGCAAAAAACTTTGCAATGTATTCAGATTTTTATATTCCCGGCATGGCCCTCACAGAAAATGTAATAAGGGACATATTTGAGAAAGAGGCTATGTCACTGTGTAGACCAAGGTCATTCATGGGTATCTGGCAAATATTTGCTCTCTCCAGTGTATTACAGGCTCCAATATTTTCTGTGTATCCTGAACTTGGAAATCCATTTGTAAGAGAGCACTACATCGGATGATTTACCCAAGAAACCAATCAACAGAACCTGCCTTACATATAATGTGGACCAGCACTAGAACAGACATGATTAGGCATAACTGGGTGCCTAATCACTTTGTTTCTCTTTTGCAGATAGCCACACCAAACTCTGCTGAGCACAAAGATAAATCTTTCAATATATCTGATTCAGAGACTGTTGATGACATTTGCAAGGATGAACAAAGTGAGATAGAAACTGTCCCTGACTACAGAGAAAATACTTCGTTACTCTTGAACAAATATGTAGCAGTGAGATACGATGGAAAACCCTATCTCGGATTAGTAACTGACATTAGTGAAAGTGAAATCTATGTTAGTTGTCTTCATCAAGTAGGCAAACAAAGAATGAGTTCTACCGGCCAAAACTTATCAGAGATGAATGTTGGTATAAACTGAAAAATATCATTACATTGCTTCCTGAGCCAAAACCCTTGTCATCTTCATCAAATTATCCCCACTTCCTGATTGATGGTTGGGAAAACATTGAATAGGGAATGCGCTTGTATTTCTTAGCCTTTAAACTTCCGAATTATAAGGCCTTGGCGTACAACTTAGACCCAGATCACCCTGCACGCAATTGTGGCGGCTGATGAGGGTCTATGCTGTTCGCTACTTGGTCTGACACTAAGCCCTTACCTAAAGAGCATTGACCCTGATCAGCCAGCACAATTGCTTAAGGGGTGTTTTTCATCTTCCATAATATCAGCCTCTGCTGTATGAAGATGAATAGCCATGTGAATCCCTTACAAACAGCTACGCTCCTGAGATCAACAGAAAGCAGTAGTCACTTTGAACTATAACATCTGAGCCCGGACGACATGGTTCCAGCCAGACTTTACAACAAGGTTGCAACAGACCCTGCTGGGCCTAACAGTACCAGAACCATAACGTTAGCATAACTAGGTCTGAAGATACAGCCTCGCAGAAAATGGTGTCTTTTTTTAACTTTGTGCAGTCAAAGTGGGTTCAATAAAATGATGTCAAATTTCAGCTATAAAAATAGCATTTCATAACTACTTCTTTGCAAAAAAACACGCAATAAATTCTCTGGAAATATACGCACTAAATGACTTTTGACATTTATTCTGTACAGACGGACGAACATATAGGCCTAATGTAGGGAGAACGCATGTTTTTTCGTGTTATAACATCTGAAGAATCATGAGGGATTGGTTGGTACCCGAGCCTGTTAGGGCGCGGGTAGCAACAATTTCCGAGGGATTCTGCAGATGTTATAACACGAAAAGAACATGCACTATCGCTATTCTAGCATAAAACGTGTAAAACCAAGTAAACGAATATATCATCCCACAATGTCATTAAATTTCCAGGAAATGCGCAGCAAAGTCTACATTGTTTTTTTGTTTTCTTTCACGTTGACGTCATTTCCTTTTGAATTATCCATACTGGGGCCTTGATATGCTTACGCTTTGACACGGAACGAACATGTCATGTAGACACCAAGAAAGGATTTTGTTGGTTGGGATATGAAACAAATGAGGGATTTTTTTTCAGAAATAGATCTAGAAGAAAATCTTTTTGTAGTAGGGGGATAAAAACATACTTTTTGGATAGGGAAATGGGGCCAATTTCGGCCACAAAAAAGGGCTGTAACTTATTGATTTAGACGTACAGATACTTAGAACCCTTAACGCTTTTTATTTTTTTTTTATCTACAATGCCCTTTGACTAATCAATATATTAAGGAACTTTATTATTCGACTTAAACCAACTATAATTTTAACACTTTAATCATCAGAATAGTCTTACGAATCTCACGTCTTACATTTTTTCACGGCCGTACTGTGAGGACCGTAAGATCTTACGATTCTCACGGTCTGACGTTTTTCACGCCACACCGTCACTAAACTAGCTACAGCCTAAAGGAAATAGGTCCTTGGAAATGAGAAGTAGGAAGTGACAATGTAAAAATGTATGGCCACCATATGTATGAACTATTAATTCGCTTTTAGGATATGGATATCGGTTAAGGTAATATTTTCGCTAAATAGTCGAGCAATTCTTGTCATGTTGTAGGCTATTATCATAAAACAGTATATATATATACTCTCAACACAGGTATTTTCAGATAAAATTAAGCAAGCCCAGGTTACTCCCCTATATAAGAAAAATGATATAATGACAAAATCAAATTATAGACAAGTTAGCATCTTACCAGTCCCATCCAAAATATTTGAGAAAGTTATGTCTATATAGTTACCTAATTATTTTGACAAAATCTTTGATAATATTTTATGTGCATTTAGGAAAGGCCATGGATGCCAAACTACTCTTTTCAGAGAACAGGAGAATTACAAGGCTAACTCCATTTTCATTCAACGTTTCGACTATTTTTATTAGTCTTCATCAGGATGTAAACAAATATGATATGAAATAAACAACGTCATGAATATATGACGTCATAAAAGATGACGTTACGTAACAAGCATTATGGCGTAAAAATTACAAAGTACAATAGGGTACATAATGTTTACACAAATGTATATCTAAAGTACTGTTTAAAGTATATTATGACAAAAATTAAAATTAAAAGTGGTTATACTTAATACATAGTAAGATTATAGACATTATTTAAAATAATATTGTTAATAATCATAATATTAGTAAGTACAGGATCACAAAGATACGAAATCACTGGGTAAATTGTGCTGTAGACAAAAAAAAAAAAAAGGAAAATACCAGCAAAAACAGTACTAACTGACATTAAGAAAACCACAATTTGTGTTACATAACAGAAAACACTATGAAGTGAAGAGACTTATGAAAAATTATACATTATTTTTGAATTCATTCCTTTTGGAAAAATAGTATCTAGTTTGTGAATCCAGTAAGTTTCCTTTAGAAGCCTCCTCATATCATCATGGATAACATCAATAGGCATAAAGCTAAAGTCATTTAAGCTATGACCATCTTGATTAAAATGAGTTGCTACATGACTAGAAAATGCAGGATCGATAAAACTTGTAATATCAAAACGAAGTTTATTCATGCGTCTTGAAACTTGCTGACTAGTTTGGCCTACAAAACACATCTCTTCCTAATATTGGCAACATTATTAACAAGTACTGGAATTTACTTCAGTTGTCAGATAATCCTGCTATTAAAATGTTACATTTGTGTAAACCTACCATGGCTTTTAAACGTCCTAAGAATTTGAAGGACATTCTAGTTAAAACTGACTTTCATATGTTGTCTGATGTTAATTTTACTTCGTCTAAATGTAATCGTTCAAGATGTTCACATTGTTCTTACATTACTGAAAGTGATAGTTTTAATAGTTCTCAGTGTAAGAAAACTTTCAAGCTTAAAAATAATGCAACTTGTAAAAGTTCAGATGTAATATATCTAATAACATGTAAGAAGTGTAAAATGCAATATGTAGGCCAAACTAGCCAGCAAGTTTCAAGACGCATGAATAAACATCGTTTTGATATTACAAGTTTTATCGATCCTGCATTTTCTAGTCATGTAGCAACTCATTTTAATCAAGATGGTCATAGCTTAAATGACTTTAGCTTTATGCCTATTGATGTTATCCATGATGATATGAAGAGGCTTCTAAAGGAAACTTACTGGATTCACAAACTAGATACTATTTTTCCAAAAGGAATGAATTCAAAAATAATGTATAATTTTTCATAAGTCTCTTCACTTCATAGTGTTTTCTGTTATGTAACACAAACTGTGGTTTTCTTAATGTCAGTTAGTACTGTTTTTGCTGGTATTTTCCTTTTTTTTCTTTTTTTTGTCTAAACTACTCTTTTAAAATAACTAGAAGATTGGAAACATACTTTAGACCAAAATTTGTACTTAGCTGCTAGCCTCATGGACTTATCAAAAGCATTTAACTGCCTATCTCATAACATTTTATTAAGTAAATTATTCGCCTATGGCTTATCCGAATCAGCAACGACTCTCCCTTAGTCATATCTTACTGGACATAAACAACGAATCAAAATTGGTAATGTGGTCAGTACATGGAAAAGCATAAAAAAGGTGTGCCTCAAGGTTCTATTCTAGCCCTCCTACTTTTTATTGTATTTATAAATTACAATTATCTATTTTATACAGAAAGGAACACTTTATAATTATGCAAATGATAACACACTACCTTTTAGTTTATCTGATTTTACTGAAGTTAGTAATCTTTTAGAACAAGAAAGTCAAATTCTTATTGAATGGTTTAATTTTAACTGCAATGTAAGCAAACCCAGATAAAGTTCAGGCTATAGCCGTTGGAAAAAGAGCTTTCGAAAAACCGGAAAAAACAACAACAAAAACCAACATTTTTTAACATAGGTCCAGCTGATATTACCTGTAATGAGGTTGTTAGACTGCTGGGTGTAGATATAGACTACAAGTTAAAGTTTGATTTTCATATAAGCAACATCTGTAAAAAGGCAGCAAGACAACTAAATGTTCTAGAAAAAGTGCTGCAACTTAAGTAAATTAAATAAGCTTACTATCTTCCATACTTTTATACTTTCAAATTTTAACTTTTGTTCAGTGTCATTTCTGGCATTTTTGTTCTTAAAATAATACTAAAAGAAATGGAGAAAAAAAGGAAAGAGCGCTAAGATTTGTCTACAACGACTACGCCTCCTCATATAATGACCTACTTGCTAAAGTTAATTTACCAAGCCTACACGTCAGAAGAATGAAAACCATGGCAATTGAAACTTTCAGAATATTAAATAACCTGGCATCTCCTGTTTTATCAGAATTAGTACAAAAAAGAAAATCCAAATATAATTTCAGATATACAAATATTTTAGAAATTCCTACAGTGAAAACAACTAAATTTGGTAAGAATTCTTTTAGGTATGCTGCCCCTGTGCTGTGGAACTCACTACCAGAAAGCTACCAGACACGTTCAAACTTTAATCAATTTGAATCTCTTATGTCTTGTTGGAATGGTCAAAACTGTAGATGTCTGTAACTCCTCATCAAGCTAAATTAATATTTTCTCTTTTCCTAATTTAATCACAGCACAGGTGCTTATACCTAAATAATAATAATTATTTATTTTATTAGTTGTCTTGTGCCTTAATATTCCTTATTTTGCAGTTTGCTTCTCCTTTTGTTTGTTTCATTTGCATATGATTAGTGTTTATTACTCTGTGCTTAGTGCTAGCTTTTGTAATAGTTTTGCATATCATTTTGTGCTTATTATTTTTGTTTTATGCTTGCTTTTGTAATAGTTTTTGCAACTTTACAGTCAGCAATTACACTTGTCATTCTTATTCTCTTGTCTTAAGCATGGTAACTTATTGCATGACCTCATAATATAATATCCTTTCCGTTTTTATATATGATTTCACTGATCGTTTTACTATGTTCCTAAATATTATATTTAATGTATTTGCTCTGTGTGAGAAAGTTGCTGATCAGTTGCTCTCAAATCTGATTTGAGGGGATAATTGATTTCTTAAGACCGTTTTTCTTTTCTGTCGCACTTTTGTGCTTGTTTTGCTAATTCAGTTTTTTATCTACACAAAGTTCTTATAGCAGTTTTTAGACCGCTGGTCAAGATCAGCAGCTTTTCCACAGCTTTAGATGTGCTTAATTTGTGTGTTTTTAGATGATATAATATTTCCTTTTACAGCTATTTATATTCTTGTTGACCACATGTATATTTGTTAATGGTCGGTTAAAAAGTTTATCAGAGCTTATGTTTCATATGTTTGTGTCTTGCCGACTTGAAATAAAGCTTATTGTATTATATGGTATTGTATTTAGAAAAGAAAGTCTAGAAAGAAGTCGGAAAATCCAACCCGTTACTATTTTTAGATGTATGCAGTGGCAAAAATTAATGACTTGTTTTGCTGGTACAAAGACCTAAAAAAATAAATATTTGAGCCGTGCCATGAGAAAACCAACATAGTGGCTTTGCGACCAGCATAGATCCAGACCAGGCTGCGCCTCCGCGCAGTCTGGTCAGGATCTATGCTGTTCGCTTTCAAAGCCTATTGGAATTATAGAAAATGTTAGCGAACAGCATGGATCCTGACCAGACTGCGCGGATGCGCAGGCTGGTCTGGATCCATGCTGGTCGCAAAGCCACTATATTGGTTTTCTCATGGCACGGCTCATTTATACTTCTTTGGCTGGTATAACTTCTAAACTTTATGGTTAAAAGTCCCCTACCGGTGGAACATCCGGGGGTAGTCTAATAATGAGACTTCGATTTTACATTCTGATATTTCTTGTTTCTCGGAGGGGGATATCGGCCAGTCAAAAAAGAAAATATATCGTTATTCGATTCTTGCGTACAATTATTAGGACTATGAGGGGGAGTTCGACCAATCAAAAAATATAACGATATTCAACTCTTGAGTACAATTATTTGGATTAATCCGGAGGGAACTATAGAAATGCGGAAAAGTGTATTCCCTGGAAAAGCAAGAGATTTTATAGACTCTTCCAAGTGTTTAATACTACATATATCTGTACTCGCTAAGACAGATCAGCGTAACAGACTAGAAATTTTATGGCTAATTTCCGGAACTCACTTAAGGGTCATAAAGTAGTCATTTTAAAAAGGATTTGTCTAATTTTGGTAAATATCATACTAGCGCCTCTATATTCAAATATTTTTTAAAAACAAATAGAGATAAATAAATTTTAATAGGCTAAATTGACTGTCCAGATACCGTCTTTTTAGCTCACCAGAGCACAAAGTGCTCAGGGTGAGCTATTGTGATCGCTCACCGTCCGGCGTCCGTCCGTCCGTCGTCCGTCCGTCCGTCCACACTTTCCTTTAAACAACATCTCCTCCTAAACCAACAGGCCAATTTTGATGAAACTTCACAGGGATGTTCATTGGATGGTCTTCTCTAAAAATTGTTCAAAGAATTGAATTCCATGCAGAACTCTGGTTGCCATGGCAACCGAAAGGAAAAACTTTAAAAATCTTCTTCTCAAAAACCAGAAGCCTATAGCTTAGATATTTGGTGTGAAGCATTGCCTAGTAGACCTCTACCAAGTTTATTCAAATCGTGACCCCGGGGTCAAAATTGACCCCGCCCCAGGGGTCACTTGATTTTACATAGAAAAATCTTAAAAAATCTTCTTCTCGAAAACCAGAAGCCCTAGACCTTAGATATTTGACATGTAGCATTGCCTAATGGACCTCTACTAAAATTGTTCAAATCATGATCCCGGGGTCAAAATTGACCCCGCCCCAGGGGTCACTTGATTTTACATAGGAAAATCTTCAAAAAATTTCTAAAAATAAAGCAAAAGACCTAGGTCTTAGATGTTTGACAGGTAGCATTGCCTAGTGGGCCTCTACAAAATTTGTTCAAATCAGACCCCGAGGTCAAAATTGACCCCGCCCCAGGGGTCATTTGATTTTACATAGGAAAACCTTAAAAAATATTCTTTTCAAAAAGCAGAAGCCCTAGAGCTTAGATATTTGACATGTAGCATTGCCTAGTGGACCTCTACTAAAGTTGTTCAAATCATGACCCCCGGGGTCAAAATTGACCCCGCCCTAGGGGTCGCTTGATTTTACATATGCAAATCTTCAAAAATTTTCTTAAAATAAACCATAAGGCCTAGAGCTTAGATATTTCACATGTAGCATTGCCTAGTGGACCTCTACAACATTTATTCAAATCATGACCCCAGGCCCAGGGGTCACTTGATTTTACATAGGAAAATCTTCAAAAATTTTCTAAAAATAAACCAGAAGGCCTAGATCTTTGATATTTGACCTGAAGCGTTGCCTAGCAGACCTCTACAAAATTTCTTCAAATCATGACCCCCGGGTCAAATTGGCCCCGCCCCATGGGGTTACTTGATTGTATATAGAAAAATCTTCAGTATTTTCTAAAAATAAACCAGAAGGCCTAGAGCTTAGATATTCGACATGTAGCATTGCCTAGTGGACCTCTACAAATTTGTTCAAATCTTGACCCCCAGGGTCAGATTGACCCAGCCCCAGGGGTTACTTTATTGTACATAGGGAAATCTTCATTAATTTGCTTAAAATAAACCAGAAGGCCTAGATCTTAGATATTCGATATGTAACATTGCCTAGTCGACTTCTACAAACTTTGTTCAAATCATGACCCCCGGGGTAAAATTAGCCCCGCCCCAGGGGTTACTTGATTGTACATCGGAAAATTTTCCAAAAAAATTCTAAAAATCATCAGTTTGACATTTGAAACATATTACTCTGGTGAGCGATCCAGGGTCATCATGACCTTCTTGTTATACATGGAATAGTAGCATTTTTGGAAAACCCGGAAATCATAAAATTGCTACAAATTAACTATATCTTAAGCAATTAACTTCTTTTTAACATAATTATATATAAAAAAACACCTGTATGCAACGACATATATAAAAAGATGTTGAAAATATTGACATTTAATAAGGTAATCTTAAAATTCCTAGAAATTAAATATATCCAAAGCAATTAATTTGTTTTTATATGTATTTAGATATGAATCTATATGCAACGACATATATAAAAAGAAATAGAAAATATTGAGATTTAGTTAGGTAACCTTAACGTCAAATTTACGTATATTTCGATGTGAAATTGTAGTACTTTTAATAGTCTGGAAATCATAAAGTGGTTCGAATTAATATAAATTTAAGCAATATTTTTCATTTTTAAACAGAACACAAATATCCACCCCCCTCCCTCTCTCTCTCCCTCTCCCTCTCTCTCCCTCTCCCTCCCTCTCTCTCTCTCTCTCTCTCTCTCTCTCTCTCTCTCTCTCTCTCTCCTTTTGCTACCAGCTAACAAGGTTTAGTAATTATGGTGACATCGGTACACACTTTGCTTTATTATTTTCGAAGATGGTAATCACACTGGGTATTCGGCTACCTACTCGTGTGAGCGATACCGTCCTCGTGTGATTTATATACATGTAGATGTACTAGATATTCACACCTTAAACATGTATTTATTCCATATTGTATTGAAGATTTGAAAAGTTTTAGTATTCGATGTTTAAGATCATACCTTATTATATCAATGTCGAATTTCTATCTTATATGATATGAATAATTATGAAAAAAAAATCGGTTTTTTTTGTCGCTGAAATGAAGATATTTTAAGGCGATGCTATCTATTTTCATAAATAATGGTATTATTTAGGTTTATACTAGGAAATCTTTCTTAAGAAAATGAAAAGTAGGCACTCTGTGTGTTAGCCATTGTATTTGTTTCATAAAAACTGGAAGCACAGTAAAATTAGAACGTTATTTTGGAAGACAGTGTGCAGAAAAAAGGATACCTCTGACGATGTACCATATTGCAATCCTCATTGTTTCTGTCAATCGAGCGGATACCGTCCTCGTTATTGAAATGAACATTGCACTGATGCAGATCCCTTTCTAAAATTTAATTTAGCGATAATATGCAATGACCAACCAAGATAAAGATAAAACTTGGGCTTCTATAACCTTCAGCTACTGGAAGCGCCTATCCGAAGAAAACTTCTGCATAATTTCTTCAAATTTGCTACCAAGATCCATCCACATTGACCCATTCTTGTGTGAATTTACCAATTTAATTGCGACTTCAGAAGTAGCAAAGTCTCTCGGTACATGTTGTCTTGTCTTGTCTTGTCTAAAATATCCATCCACCAAGAAGATATGAATTCGACCGTTCTATTAATATTTAATTGCAGCGGTGTCTACAGATAGAAGTATTGTCTATAGACATTGTTACTGGTTATGTAAATTTGCCTTCCCTTTTGTTAATGTCTGCTACTTGAATTTTGGCCAGGATTGGGGGAAACGTGTCCCCTTGCCTCCAGCCCCCGTTCCTACGCCCATTTGAAACCAAGAGACCCAGGACCGTAGGCCCTGCAGAAATTGAAATTGAGACTGACAGTAACAACAGTGTTTCCTTGTTAACCCCCTCTAGTAGGTTGGCAAGTTTGTCGGATAAATTAAAGCCTCAAGAAATTTACTAATTCGCAAAATGTTAAAATGTGACCTCAGATAGTGGGAGACGAAGAAAGTGCAGACGACGAAAAAATTTGGTAAACTATAACTTTTGCAGTTTGGCGTGCCCCATTGATAAAAATCCTGGATGCTTGTTCTAGGTAACATTTGGATATTATTTCAAAGTTGTTACAGCTCGTCTGATATTTAATCTTTATGAAAACACCATCTTACCTGTTTGACGTCTGTCGTCATGTTGTGAATTCATGCAAATGGTGGTTATGAATCTGAAGCCTATGGAGTAAGTTAAAGTATGAACAAACTAATCTGTGTAAATTGTATGCACTTGTAAATAAGTCGCGTAATGAGCACTACCTTAATGGAGGTTGCGCCTATAAACAGATCTGAATAGTACGGAATTCCGTTAGGGCCATCGCCTTTGTATGTGTTGATCTGAAACGCGATACTCGATAGTACGATGATGAAAACGCGAAATCACGAAACTACGATAACGAAAACGCGACAACACGATGATGATAACGCGATACTACGATAACGAAAACGCGATAATACGATAGTACGATGATGATAATGCGATATACTATCGCGTTTTCACCATCGTACTGTCGCGTTTTCACCATCGTACTGTCGTATTATCGCGTTTTCGTTATCGTAGTATCGTGATTTCGCAATATCATTATCGTACTATCGCGTTATCACCATCGTACTGTCGCGTTATCACCATCGTACTGTCGCATTATCATCATCGTACTGTCGCGTTATCACCATCGTATTGTCGCGTTATCACCATCGTACTGTCGCGTTATCATTATCGCACCATCGCCTTCCGGTGCGCATGTGCATGCTAAAAATGAGAAGATTAGAAGTTATACTTTTAGAACTACAGTTCCTGCTCTAGCGATAGGGCGATATGCAGATTCGAACGCGGGTGCTAGTGTGTGAAATTCTTGATTTGTATTGATGATCCTCCTATAGCTACAGCTGCTAGTTAGTCAAAAGCAAAAAATAATTAACATTTTTCCATGCTTTTTTAGCTTTCGTCAATTTAAGAGTCATTTACAGAAAATGAATTTAGGGAGACAAAGCGTGTTGGATGTTGAACAGGTTCAGAATGCTGTGCAGATATAATTTTACTGCATTTCTCATTCCTGTAAAATCATAAATAAAATGTCTGAGTAAGGGGGCGTTAACTCACTTTTGGTTGTAAACTGCTTTACTTTTTATTTTATTTTTGCAGAAAATTGCCAGACTTTGATGCATTAAAAGAAACTATGTGCCATGAAAACTGCAAACAATATTCTTCGAATATTTGCGATGCTCCGATTTCAGTGTTGTTATGCGTCTTACGGAATTCAACATCAATGACCTGAGCTTTACAAGACATGCATTTGCTTTTCAGTGTTGAAATATAAACCATCATATTTGTGAAAATATTCATCATCATATTTGTGAAAATATTCATGTCAGACCAAAATAAAAACAAACAAAAAACGCCCTGATCATGGTACAATATAACATTCTTTTTTTTCTTGTTATCATATACTATATAGAAAACTCAAACCGATTGACCTGCAGAGTTTTTGCCTAACTACATATTTGGTTTTAGCTGAAAAAACTTTTTACAACCCATTAGCAAGCAATAGAAATCATTTTTAATTTCAACAGAGCTTAAATAACAAGATAAATAGAAACCAGAACATTGGAGAGGAAATTCTTCTGTGCGCATGGGCACCGGAAGGCGATAGTACGATGATGATAACGCGATAGTACGATGGTGATAACGCGACAGTACGATGACGATAATGCGACAGTACGATGATGATAACGCGACAGTACGATGGTGATAACGCGATAGTACGATAATGATATTGCGAAATCACGATACTACGATAACGAAAACGCGATAATACGACAGTACGATGGTGAAAACGCGACAGTACGATGGTGAAAACGCGATAGTATATCGCATTATCATCATCGTACTATCGTATTATCGCGTTTTCGTTATCGTAGTATCGCGTTATCATCATCGTGTTGTCGCGTTTTCGTTATCGTAGTTTCGTGATTTCGCGTTTTCATCATCGTACTATCGAGTATCGCGTTTCAGATCAATACATTCAAAGGCGATGGCCCTAACGGAATTCCGTAGAATAGTACCCGATACGATATAAGGCGAAGCGAAGGCGTTTTTAGAAAGAGACTGAAGGAGAAAAAGGAACTTCAAGAAGACGAGAGAATAGAATGGTTGGTGTTAGGGAAGGCTTGATATTGGTGAAATACTGTCAACACGGTCCACTCTCACCTCTTTATATCTTAAAAGTTAACATTCTAATCAAATAGATCTACTAAAGGTCATCACCTATTCTTATAATAACCTCCTCACAGCGGTTAACTTCCATTGCGTTCATTTAGTGAACCGAAGGAGAAGTAACCGCTGCGGGGAGTTTAAAAACAAATAATGTTCATTGACATAACGAGGACGGTATCTATGTGCAAACGGGTTGGTATATTTGTTTACTTTAATCCATCGTCAGATGTATCATTAAATGCAGCGACAGGGTGCATATAACTGAAATTTTATCAACAAAAATAAATTACAGGTAAAGGATCCATACGTTTTGTAGTTGAGTATTATAGTTCTACCAAGGAGAGTGGCAAAGTCAGTTATCTGAACTTTGAACAAAGAAAAATACGTCTCAAAAATTCAAAATACATGAATTTTGATACATTTCTTCAAATTTTATAGTCATATGAATATTATTGATGACTGATATTTTCACCAGTACGAATTAATGCATTGCCTCGGACGAATCTGTCTTTAAAATATTCAACAGCCTTAAATATACATGTGTCATACGTTGGCATTGTTCTTATTTACCCTGTACAGCCTACATGTGTATAAATCACATGGTGAGCTTTTGTGACCGCTCAATGTCTGGCGTCCGTCATCCGTCGTCCGTCCGTCAACATTTTATAAAAAAATCTTCTTCTTGAAAACCACTGGGCAGAATTATATCAAACTATACAGGAATGGTCCTTGGGTGGTCCCTTTTGAAAAATATTCAAAGAATTGAATTCCTTGCAGAACTCTGGTTGCCATGGCAACCGAAAGAAAAAACTTTAAAAATCTTCTTGTCCAAAACCGCAAGGCGTAGAGCCTTGATATTTGGCTTGTGACATCATCAAATGGTCCTCTATGAAGATTGTTCAAATTGTGCACTGTCAGAATAATTTGTATATTTAATATATTGATAACGTAACACATAAGCACATATAGTGCTCGACACCCTTTTCATGTTGTCATTGCTATAATTTTGTTGAATTGCTGTAATTAATAGAATTTGGGTCATTTGTGGATGATTTGGGTTCATTATGTGAATGACTGGGTCCCAGCTTCACACATTATATCATATATAAAAGTTAAAGGGAACCAGATATTTGATAGAGCAAGTACTCGTTGTAGAACGTTATGTTTAAATTTGGACCAATCAGAAACAAGTTCTAAAAATAGCACGTCTGCTGGGGTATAAATAGGTTGATGGATGACAGAGAGCTCATTCGGTATCCAGCGGTTGAAGACGACACATCGAGGATTCAACTAATAATTTATCCCAGTACCTTGAGAAGGAGACTATTGCAGTTACCCTGTCAGGGCGGATAAATTATTAAAAAGAAGACTTTGGAAATTCTTAGACTAAAGAAGAGTAGTAGAATTTCAATAAGGTTTCGAGCTATAGGGCCAGCGCATAGGAGTTTAACATTAAAGGTAATTGAATGCTATAGACGATAGCATATATAGGCTGAGCATCGGGAAGCTGAGACAGAGACCCAGAGTTTGGTAATCTACTGAGATAGTAGGAGAGTTCCAGCTTATAGAAGGTTCAGCATTACTGGCGAAGTACAGCCAAGGCATCGGGGATAATACCTATATGGTAGTTGAATGCTACATATGATAGCATATAGGCGCTGAGCATCCAGGAGTCAGGACAATTATATAGAGTTTGAGAGGACAGAGTCCGAGCATCTATGCGATAGGACTCGTATGTTGTTGATTCAAAGACATTGTCTGACGGGAACTTCAACAAAAAAACTAGTCAAGTATAGAGTCTCCAGCCTATAGGAGTTTGAGCTAATCATTTTAATTAAAAATTGTTAGTTTGAAACATTTAGTGATTTGCCTGATCCCTGAAATTGTCTAGCTCATAATAAGAAATCATTTACGAATCATTGGTACACGAATCATTTAGGCAAGGTAGCCAGAGGAAAATTCTATATATGAGATATTTGGTCTCACCAGCTCTACGTTTTAACAAAGGACAATCTACATCGTTTGTCAGCTAGTCTAAGACATAGTCACCTTAGCGATTGGACCCAAACCATTGTTCAAGATACTAAAGGCGTAGGCACTTCCCTGGGTCATATAATCAGTATCCTGACAATTTGGGGGCTCGTCCGGGATCTATATCCAAGGAGGTACAGAGACTAGTGGTTTTAACGTTCTGTTGGTGTACCAGAAGGCGCTGTGACTGAAGGTAGTCTGAGTCACATATAGTTGAATTTTAGAGTTAGTTCCAGCCTAAAGCTTAAAGATGAACTACGATAAATGGGTTGAGATGGGTGAACGTATGGGTCTCTCAGGTTCAGAGCTCATAGAGTTTGTGGATAGGAAAGAGAAGGAGTATACGGAACGTGAGGAACGTATGCTTAGACGAGATGAGGACAGAAGGAGGTTTGAGGCTCAAGAGGCTGAGAAGAAACGATTGTATGAGGAAGAACAGGCTGAGAAGAAAAGGTTATTTGAGTTGGAACGTTTGGAAAAGGAACGAGCTTTGAAAGAAGAAGAACGATCTTTAAAAGAGGAAGAACGAGTTTTGAAACAGCAGGAGTTGGAAATGCTTAAAATAAAGGCTGAAGCCGGAGCTTTAGGAGCTGATAAAGGTCCTGAGCACTTGAGCAGTAAAACATTGCGGCCAAGGCTTCCGAAGTTCGAGGAAAGTAAGGATGATATGGATGCATACCTCGAGCGATTTGAACGGTTTGCAAAAAGCCAGGGATGGAAAGAAGAGACATGGGCTGTGAGCCTCAGCTCATTACTTACAGGAAAAGGCCTGGACGTATACACAAGCATGCCTCCAGACCATGCCAATGACTACCCAGCATTGAAGAAAGCAGTTCTAAAGCGTTATCAGTTAACGGAAGAAGGTTTTAGATTGAAGTTCAGGGAATGCAAGCCAGAGCATGGTGAAACTGTTTTCCAGTTTATGGCAAGGCTAGACAGATATTTCAGTCGATGGACAGAAATGGCAGAAGTTGACAATACGTTTGAAATGCTGAAAGACCTTATGATCAGAGAACAGTTCATCCAAACATGTTCCAAGGACCTTGCTTTATTCTTAAAGGAAAGAGTTGCAAAGTCGAGAGCTGAGATTACACAGTTGGCAGAACAATATATTGAAGCTCATGGTGGCTCTATCACATCTAACAGGTTGAATAGAAGTAATTTGTCATGCAGCAAAGAGCCACAGCCTTCGACCGAGGTTCAGCCAGTGTCCCAGCCTACACAAAGAGAAAAGCCAGCTTTTAAGAAGCCAATATGTTTCATATGTAATAAGGAAGGTCATATAGCACGAGAATGCAGAGACCTATCCAAGAGGAAGGTAAGCGGTGCAGCTTTAGCTAGTAGGGGATCCTACGAGGAAAGACAGAGAAATAGGCATGGAACGCAAGATTCTACACCTAAAGATTGGAGAAAGGAAAGCCAAGCACAGAAAGACAGACAGTCGGATGAAAGAAAAGTTGCAGCCTCAGTTGTAGCAATATCATTAGATGACGAACGGTTAAAAGACTGCATAGAAGATGGACGACTTATGTTAGCACATGGAAAATCCATTTCGGTTATAGCAAGCACCTGTACCATTGATTCAAAAAACGGTGAAAGGAACTTGATATTGAAGAAAGGATATATTGGTGATAAAGAAGTTCAAGTTTTTAGAGATACAGGGTGTGAATTGGCAGCTGTCATGAAAGATCATGTATCAGAGAATCAAATGTTGGATAAGACGTATCTTATGGTTGCGATTGATGGACGTTCAAGGACAGTTCCTGCAGCAAAAATACAAGTTGATACACCATATTTTATTGGTGAAGTTGAGGCAATGGTTTTGCCGACCATGACATGCGATTTGATAATCGGAAATATAAAAGGAGTTTCAGATAGGCCAGACATAAGCTGGAAAACCCGAGATGAAAGACAATTTTCATCCGGCGAGGATGTTGCTGCAACTGGGATGACGGAAACCCAGCATGCAATAAATATAGTAACTTCGAATTCATCTGAGGTTTGCGAAGTCAATGTTGAGCAAATGAAAATTGCTCAGAAAGATGATGAGACATTAAAGAAACTTTGGACTTATGCTAAGGATAAGGCGAAACTGAAAACAAAAAGAGGTTTCAGGTTTCATTATGAAGTGAGGAAAAACGTTTATATAGAATTTTCGAGAAGAAGAAGGGCAGAGTTGTTAAACAGATAGTAGTCCCAACACAGTTCAAGAGAAGTGTTATGACATTAGCTCATAAGTCAATAGCCAGGGGACACTTATCAGCTAAAGAAACACTTGATAAAATACGAACGAGTTTTCATTGGCCAGGCATAACAAATAAAGTTACAAGGTTTTGCCGGTCATGTGATGTATGCCAGAATGTAAAGACTGACCTGGCATCAAAGAGCAGTTACGGTAGACATGGTTTGCAAGAATACAGGCATCATGACAGAACAGAAAGAAACTGGAGACAATCTGATGACAGACCAAAGTCTCACAATTTTGATGATCAAGGATTCAACCGATATCATGAGAGGTCATCTAATAAGTACGTGAACAGAGGATCGCGTTGGCATAACAGAAAGGGTATATATGACAGAGATATTAACCTACGAGATGATAGGGGTTATAAAGACCATGGCCCAAATAAATCTAACCATAAGAAGTCATGGAGACAAAATGACAGAGAGATGATCTCGGTAAAGGGTTTATACGTAGATCTGACAGAAATTATCGTGCAAAAGGAGGTTTTGGTGATAACAATTATTATGCCAACCGAAAACAAGACAAATACTCTGACGATCAGAGAAACAAATGAATATCATTCATGATGATAGTAAAATGAAAGGTCAGGAGATGATCGTTGTATGATATTCTTGAAATCATATACTTTATGTTGAGTCTTTTAGAAATGTTTGATCTTTGATACTAATTTTATCAGAATATTACTATGTGTATGTTAATGATAGCAGTGATACATGATTTGTAAAAAATCGAGAAATAGTAAAAAAAAAAAAGGAGATTTTGTACGCAAATTATTCCTTACGTGTTTGAAAAACTGAAAGTATTTTCTTGAGAAGGGGGCTATTGTCAGAATAATTTGTATATTTAATATATTGATAACGTAACACATAAGCACATATAGTGCTCGACACCCTTTTCATGTTGTCATTGCTATAATTTTGTTGAATTGCTGTAATTAATAGAATTTGGGTCATTTGTGGATGATTTGGGTTCATTATGTGAATGACTGGGTCCCAGCTTCACACATTATATCATATATAAAAGTTAAAGGGAACCAGATATTTGATAGAGCAAGTACTCGTTGTAGAACGTTATGTTTAAATTTGGACCAATCAGAAACAAGTTCTAAAAATAGCACGTCTGCTGGGGTATAAATAGGTTGATGGATGACAGAGAGCTCATTCGGTATCCAGCGGTTGAAGACGACACATCGAGGATTCAACTAATAATTTATCCCAGTACCTTGAGAAGGAGACTATTGCAGTTACCCTGTCAGGGCGGATAAATTATTAAAAAGAAGACTTTGGAAATTCTTAGACTAAAGAAGAGTAGTAGAATTTCAATAAGGTTTCGAGCTATAGGGCCAGCGCATAGGAGTTTAACATTAAAGGTAATTGAATGCTATAGACGATAGCATATATAGGCTGAGCATCGGGAAAGCTGAGACAGAGACCCAGAGTTTGGTAATCTACTGAGATAGTAGGAGAGTTCCAGCTTATAGAAGGTTCAGCATTACTGGCGAAGTACAGCCAAGGCATCGGGGATAATACCTATATGGTAGTTGAATGCTACATATGATAGCATATAGGCGCTGAGCATCCAGGAGTCAGGGCAATTATATAGAGTTTGAGAGGACAGAGGCCGAGCATCTATGCGATAGGACTCGTATGTTGTTGATTCAAAGACATTGTCTGACGGGAACTTCAACAAAAAAACTAGTCAAGTATAGAGTCTCCAGCCTATAGGAGTTTGAGCTAATCATTTTAATTAAAAATTGTTAGTTTGAAACATTTAGTGATTTGCCTGATCCCTGAAATTGTCTAGCTCATAATAAGAAATCATTTACGAATCATTGGTACACGAATCATTTAGGCAAGGTAGCCAGAGGAAAATTCTATATATGAGATATTTGGTCTCACCAGCTCTACGTTTTAACAAAGGACAATCTACATCGTTTGTCAGCTAGTCTAAGACATAGTCACCTTAGCGATTGGACCCAAACCATTGTTCAAGATACTAAAGGCGTAGGCACTTCCCTGGGTCATATAATCAGTATCCTGACATGCACCTAGAATGAAAAGAGGACCCGTCATGGGGGTCACAAGTTTTACATAGACTTATATAGGAAAACACTTTAAAATTCTTCTTGTCTAAAACCACAAGACTGAGGCCTTTGATATTTGGTATGTAGCATTGCCTTGTAGTCCTCTACAAAAACATTTCAAATTAAAACCCTGGGATGAAAAGAGGCCCTTCCCCCGGGGGTCTCAAGTTTTACATAGACTTATATAGGAAAAGACTTTAAAAATCTTCTTGTCTGAAACTGCAATGCCTAGGCTTTTGATATTTGGTATGTTGCAATGACTTTTGGTCCTCTACCAAAATTGTTCGAATAATGCCCCTGGGGTGAAAGAGGCCCTGCCCCGGGAGATTTCAAATTTTATATAGACTTAATATATAGGAAAGAACTTTAAAAATCTTCTTGCCTGAAACTGCAAGGCATATGCTTTTTATATTTGGTGTGTTGCCTTTTCTAGTCTTCCTCTACCATAAAAGTTTATATTTTGCCCCATGGGTGAAAAGAGGCCCTATCATGGGGGTCCCAAGTTTAACAGAGACTCATAATGGAAAAAATAAATAAAAATCTTCTTGTCTGAAAGTTCAAGGCCTAGGCCTTTGATATTTGGTATGTAGCATTGCCTATTGGATCTTTAACAAGATTGTTCAAATTATGACCCTCGGGTGAAAAGAGGACCTGCCCTGGGGGTCACTTGTTATATTTGTTATATAGGAAAAAATACTCAAAAATTATCGGATCGTATTTCCAAGACTGTTTAATTATAAATACCTGATGATCCCAAATGATTAGGGGTCACTTGACTGCGACCTTGACCTGCTGTCCTACTTTCTTGTTTTTTAAGTTACAATCTTAACATTTGGATGACATGTACAGTTTTGCACACAGATCTTAAAACTGACTTTCAGTGACCACGAATGTGACCTACTGACCTACTTTCTATCAGTTTTTTAGTGTCAGTTTGCCATTTGAAACATATGGCTCATATTACTCAGGTGAGCGATTCAGGGTCATCATGACCCTCTTGTTTTACCTTTATGAACCGTGCAATGTTATTTTTTGAAAATAATAATTGTTATAATTTCATTATGTGTTGTTAACTCAACCATCAGCATTAATTGTCAATTTTATTACATATCCAGTAATCCTGTCTCAAAACTAAGAGAAAATGTAATAACAAGTACTTACTTAAAACTTCTTGTATTTGGCAAATCGCTTTTCTTTTCATAAAGTTATATCATTTTTGTAACGTTGACCATTATTAAATAAATTTAACGTGTTAAGAGTAATTAATAATAATAAATGGATCAATTTTTATTTTATGTTGATCATTATGCAATTAAATTTATATTGATATGTGCGTGTTGACATGGCGATTTCGCCGGCTAAAAATGCTAAAGTTTGGCGGCTGTTTAAACGTCATACATGGATAAAATGACTCGAGATTTTCTTCCTATTACAAGCTTATATACTTGAAAATGGTATGATGTTAAAATAAATAGATTTAAACAAAATGTAAGAAACTTATAGCCAAGTAGTTGATTTCCGCTTTTTTAATATTTTTAATTTGTTATACTTTATGTAAAGCAATATTTTTAAAATAATTTACTTGTACCCAAAGCTTATATGCTCAAATTGATTATATATCAAAATGTTTAGATTTTAACAACTGTTTACAAATTTATAGCCATGTGAAAGATTTCGGGTTTTCCAAAAATGACAATTTCACGGGGAAAAAACGGTTAAATTTTACAGTCGGTTATACTTTAAATATAGCAATATCTCTAAAACATTTTACTTCTACACAAAGCTTAGATGCCCAAAAATGACTATATATAAAAATATTTAGATTTAAATAACAATTTAGAAACTTACAGCTATGTAAACGATTTCCGGTAATTAGCCGTAAAATTCCGGGTTTTACAAAAAATGCCCTCCGCCCGCCGTATCTGTATCTTAGGTGCCGATTATGTCGGTACAATTTTAACCAGTTTCTTTTTCTGTCCAGGTTTTGCTCTAATGCAAGTCTAACTCTTTGGTTTATTACCCCACACTTTCAATTAGACAAGTTTACTATCGCCGAGAGGCTGCTTTTTAATTTCTGATGTTTGCAGCCACCGCGACATTACAGTTTGACCGTCACAATATAAAACAAACTGTTTGCATCAGATAAGTTCGACAAACAGTTACTTTCTATCACCATAATGGTATAAAGGATACAATTAAATTTCAAGTTTCTTACTGAATCCCTGGCATGAATGATGATTTATGATTTTGCAAGTCGTCAAAAGATAGTAGTGCTGAAAATTTACAACCTAAATTCGACCATGTGTGTGTAACAAATAGAAACATCACTGAACTTTTATTGTACATAGTACACTCACAAATTAAGTCTAGTAACAAATATCGAAATCAGCATGGCAGATTAATATACTATAGGTACACTTGCCTGAATTGGTAGCTAGATTACTGGGGGTAGAGTAAAATAAATGGCAGACAAGAGTTAGTACATTATCTAAGAAACTATATCATGTGCATAGTAAGTCAAGAGAACCTAGTTGTTGCATCTGATACATTGATAGCTGTCACAGATGAAAATGTATTACATTTATGCTAAGCTTTTGACTCTCAGAATATTTCAAAATGCTCAGAAAATGAAGAAAACTGTCGCAAGGACTTTCATCAGGATTGTATTGTACTAGTATGCTTTACAATTTTGGTAGGAAACATGGGTAAATGAATATACATTTAGTGTAAAGATATATTTATATGGATACTGATTTAAGTAATAATAGGTTGTAGCTAAGGTAACATGCAGGTATTTTTGGTAATAAGACAACACTCCTGAAAACATGGTACTGCTACATAAAAGAAATTTAATAGAAACTTCCAAGTACCAAAAAGTAAGGGAAAATAGTAGGATTCTAACATTCTGTCTCCGCTGTAAACAATGAAACAGTCGCAGCTGATAAATTTGTCTTGTGAAGATTCTTATCATACAAAGTCTGAGGTGGTCAAATATAAGTGGTGGTCGGAAATAGGTTGTTTGGAGATACTTAATTTTGCTTGTAGGTCATAGGTCAAGGTGACTATTGAAGGTCAAGTAAAAATTGTTAAGACGTCAAAACGTTTACATTGCATTGATGGACTATCTTGGTGCTACAAACATTCCCATGATGAGACAATGTCAGCATGATCTATGCTTGTTGGTTAAAGGTCAAGTTCACTGTTTAATGTCTAGTAAATATCTGTTTCCAGTCCATAACTTTCTGGTCTAGGATTTCACAGTTTTTACAGACATTCTGTAAATATACGGACAGTCCATAAATTTAAAGATTTTTCATAATAAACCATGTTGATCTTGATACTGAAAAATAACCATGTGCTAAAAACTTGGCGTGACATCATCAGATTCGCACGAGATTCAGTGCGCAAAAGTTGCTTGTTCGGCACTGGTGACTAATAGGTATCCAAAAGGGGTTACTCCATAACTTAATGGATGCGACCATCAGAAAATAAAAATAGTGTCAGTTAAGATATGGTAACCGTACACATGCCTATCAATCAGAGGTCAAAGTTACCATTAAAGGTCAAGTATAAAGCTTTCTGCTCCATAACTTTTAATTGCGATTGAAGATTTTTTTAACTGCACGGAAATGCTCCCCATGATTAAACTATGTGTTGTGCACATGACCCATAGCTCTTGGTTAGAGGTCAAGGTGCGATTATCGTAATCGATTATCATTATGCTGTCCGATTATCATCACTAGGATTTTACGATTTTTTTGTAGAGGGAGAAAAAAACACCGCCACGGCGATGTCGCTTACAACACTCCTAAAACACAACTTAAAACTACTTCTAAAAAACTTTGCATTGAAGGATATCTCTTTCATACATAACAGATTTACTGTCCTGCCATCGTCGATCCTACAGTCCTACCATTCTGTTGTCCTACAATCCTACCAATATAATTTGGCAATTAAGTGATGGTTACAGGTGGGATATGAACGAAACTCTTTCGTAGACTACCCTTTCAAAGTATACTTGGCTGAAGATTAGACTTAGAGGCCAGTGATGAACTTTACTTTACAGATACAATCTCATTGCATCAGGAAATAGGGTTTAAACCTACACTTGTAGGTCAAGTATAATGTTCACATACCATAATTCAAGACATGTTTTCATTACAGGTTCAGTATGTTTGGACTGACAACGCGGTCTTTAAATACAAATCTTGGTAAGTTGACTACTAGTATTAAATGATGTTTAATGGTGATGTTTGATTATTTATTTATTTTGTTAGGTTTAACTTCGCATCGACACTAATTAGCTCATTACTGCGGCTTTCCAGTTTTGATGGTGGAGGAAGACCTAAGGTGCCCCTCCATGCATCATTTCATCATGAGCGGGCACCTGGGTAGAAGTTAGAACCACCGACCTTCTGTAAGCCAGCTGGATGGCTTCCTGACATGAAGAATTCAACGCCCTGAGTGAGGTTCGAACCCACATCAATTAGGGGCAAGTTGAAGTCAGTGACATTTTAGCTCACCTGTTGTCATCACGCTGTGTCCGTCGTGCGTCTGTTCGTCTGTCATTCCGTCCGTCAGTCAAGTCGTCCGTCGTCAACAATTGTGATTAGACGACATCTCCTCAAAAGCCACTGAATGGATTTTGAAGAAACTTGGCCATGATGTTTCTTGGGCGGTACTTTACCAAATATGTTCAAACGGTTCTGCTTGGTTGCTGCCTGAGCTAAAAATGGGAAAAAAAAATAAATCAAACGACATCTCCTCCTAAACCGTTGGTCCGATTTCGTAATAATTTCTTACAAATTGTCCCCTTATGTCAAACTCTACCATGATTATTCAAATTATATCGATTTATCAAAACACATTGCCAACAGGGCGAGGGGAGGGGTGGGGGCTGATCACTTTTCCCTATGTAGTGGAAACTTTAAAAATCTTCCTGTGTGAAACTTCTAGCCCGATTTTGAAATAATTTAACACAAATGGTCGTTGTGTGACCTTCTACATGCACCAAGGTTGTTCAAATTATTTCGATTCGTCAGAAAACATGGCCCTAAAGGGGGGCGGGGGTTAGTCATATGTATATAGCGGAAATTAGAAAAATCTTCTTTTGTGAAAGTGCTAGCCTGGTTATAAAATAATTATGCACAAATGGTTCTTGTGTGACCCTCTACCAAGATTGTTCAAATTATTTTGATTTGTCAAAAAAGATGGCCGCCAGAGGGTTTGGTCACTTTTCCCTATATGTATATGGTGGAAAATTAAAATTTCTTCTGTGAAACTGCTAAGCCCATTTTGAAATAATTTAATACAAATGATTCTTGCTTGACTCTGTACCAAGACTGTTCAAAATATTTTGATTTATCAAAAAACATGTCCACCTGGAGGCGTGGTCACTTTTTCCTATATGTTTATAGTAAAAACTTAGAAAATATTCTTGTATTAAACTGTTACCACAATTTTAAAATAATTTCACACAAATGGTTCTTATGTGACATTTTACAAATATTGTTCAGATTTTTTTTGATTTGTTAAAAACTTGGCCGCAAGATGGATTGGCCACTTTTCATCAACTTTTTATTAAAACAACATCTCGTCCAAGACCACGGAATGGATTTTCATGAAACTTTACACAAATGATCTCTGGGTTGCCTTCTTTCAAAGTTGTTTCAATTGTTCCGGTTAATTGAACATATGGGTCTTATTGGTTAAAAACAGATTTTCAGCTATCACACTTTAAAAATGTTTTTCTCTAGAACTTTGATATTTGGGATGTGATATAAGAGTTTGGCTTTATGATAATTGACCAAATTATGCCCTAAGGTCAAAAATGGCCATGTCACTGACATGTACGTACTATAGGCTTACAATAAAAAAGCTTCTTCTCTGAATCAATAATAGCTAGTGATATTTGGCGTATTATATCAGAGTTGTACTGTCTATCGTAATTGCTCAAATTATTGCCCTAGGCAAACAATGAGAAAATATATAACTTAGAAGAAATGTTTCTCTGTACTTGAATCATTATACAAACACATTTGCAGCATTGTATACAGGTGAGTACTTTAGGGTCAATAGAGGGTTTGAGATTTCAACCTTCGCCTTCCCCTTCAACGTCTCTTGCGAAGTTAACGTATGAAGTTGAAGTTCGATAAAAATTCCTTGAAATTTCAGTATTTAGAATGGACCTTACTTTATTTAATCCGCCTATTCAATTTATCCTTAATTATGATCGTTTTTTTTCGTGCATTTTGATATAAATTGTCCAAAAGGGCGGGGATTTTACAAGAGATTTTAAAAATGAAAATTAAATAAAACATTTCTATTAATATAATTATCGCATGGATATTAGTGCGATTACGGTAAAAAAGCGAAACAATGTGAACAATGTAAAAACTCGTTGGTGTTGCTCCAAACATTTAGATTTTATGTAAAATGATGACAGTATACAACTAATATTTTTCAAACAAAAACATGCAACACCAACTATTACAAATGCATTTGTCGAAATACTTTGAAATTAAGTTAAATATATGCGATAACGCAAACACAAAAGTTTAAAATTACTTAAAAGACGCGTTTTACTTCTAAACACTCATAAACAATGTACCTGATGAAAATCTAACTTATGTTGATAACATGAGCTAATATACATATGTTATGGATACATTTAACAAGCGAATTAAAACAAATGTAAGATAGTCTCGTGATAGTATACGTCTTGGCATCATGACGCTCTAAATGACTTTGTATAATGCCAAACTCCCTGACAGCACAGTATAATCTTGCTAAGTCACCATGTGTCTAGCGAAACAATCAAGAAATGTTAGGCGGAGACGGAAATTTTGGACGTATACATGTATTTGTTTGAATATAATATTTCTATAAGTAAAGCATGTGCAGATCGAGGAATTTCGGTTAGGGGGACACCAACTTTAAACAGGGGGTCACCCATTTCAGGGGTGGGGGAGGGGTGGGGGGTCACACCAAGTTTCAAGACCGATTTTCTTTGTAAAATGTAAGAATCAAAAGGGGGATTAACCCACAATGGCCCTCTGCCAGGCTCTTGGTCCTAGCATGTAAAGAATGGAGTTATCCCATACGTCTGACACAGGAAACTTCTCGCATCCTGATATTATAGATTTGAAATTGTCTGATACCTCAAAAGAAGTTCCGTCTTACTAGTACCATTTTATGTTTATACTTAAACGCAGCTGTCGTATAAAGTGTCAGACAGACACTGATTGTTTTTATCTGGTTGTGAAAATAAATGTTCCACCAAATGATAATCGCGCGTTATTATTTATTTTTCAAGTAAAATGACTGTCATGCCATGTACCTCCATCCAGATTTCAGTCTTTGATGCCGAGTATGTAGACAGAGTAGTTAAAAAAGACTGAAGCTTTGACTTTCGTGATATCACATCTTCGGACGTTCAAAACTTCACTTCATACGACAAAAAGGCCAATATAGTATAATCGATACCGCCTGGGGACACAAATATGCCGTAGAAGTTAAAGTTTGAAGAAAATCTCAATGCTTCTCAAAATCAGTTGATAACTTCATACTTTCAGGTTCAATTCAATGTATTTAGTTAAAATTATTAGCAATACAAAATTTCATTATTCTTATACTTATTGATAGTGTTCCGCATCTATACATATGGATAATCGAATAACTTAATAAGCAGAAATCCTGAAACAAAGCTTTATATTTCACGTAGTAATAAAGAGAAGTCTTAGGCTTACTTGATATAACATGGAAAACTTTAGTATCAACGTCGGATATAAATAAAATACACGTATATCGGTGACGTTTTACCCAAAATATATATGAGAGACGTTGAAGGGGAAGGCGAAGGTTGAAATCTCAAACTCTCTAATGTTGCGTTTTGTGCTTCTTATAGGTTTTTGATAAATACTTGACGAAGGGCTATTATGCCAAGGGCTAGCTAGTACCCTTACATCAAAATATTTGTTTAGTAGATGATGGGTTCGGGAATGGCTCAACTGCAACTTACTGAAACAATAAATGCAATTATCAAAGATAATTTATTGCATATATATGTAATATCATGTCTAAATATATCGATGCATAAAGACTAAGTGCAATGAAGCAAATCAGTATTCATACAAACAAGTAAATGGTATAGAGTAACATATACATTGATAGTTTATGATTATTTACAAAAGCTTTCTTCATGACTAATTATTTATAGAATATACTAATTAGACGAGCTGCACAAAGTTTATGTAACAAAGATCTAGGAATGAACATCATAACAGTACTAACCTGAAACAATAGATGTAATTATCAAAGATAATTTATTGCATATATATGCAATATCATGTCTAAATATATCGACGCATAAAGACTAAGTGCAATGAAGCAAATCAGTATTCATGAAAATTGATATACAAAGTCATGGGTGAAAGGTTAGCGTTTGTTAGCGGAGGGGGTAGTATAGTTGGATTTCATTTATTGGTATTTTCTTGCAAAGAATCTGACTATTTATAAACATAACAATTTGATTTCATCCATTTTGTTATATTTCAATTTCAGCGGTTGCATATTTTTGATAAAATCAGATAACAGTTTTTAATAAGTTTGGTGTATAAAAGGCCACTTTCAGTGTTTTGAGATTTTTAATTATTTGACTTTTGGAGGTTATTGTTGTAAACAAGTTTTAACAACAGTATAATGTTACAATACAACCTCCTCCAATATTCACGGCTTTTATCCCTAGGACGACCGACATATTTTTATTTTAAAACAATCTCGCCAGGTATACATCGTCTTTGACAGCGCAAGAAATGACGTCAGACGACCTTCAGCTTTTCGCGGAAGCAGTGAAAATGAAAGTACATAGGTTAAACTCGGAAAAAAAGTCGCATTTGTCTTGCGCAGGGGCTACTACGCCGTCTAAATGTATCAGCGTGGACTTCTTTTTTATTTGCTAATATGGGGTCAATGTTCATTTTCTTCGAACGATTTGAAAATACCTGGGCTTTTGTAAGACATGCAAGCTTTTCATCTACGAAAAATGTTTGCTCTCGGAAATAACACAAACTTCATCAAATCATTCCAAAGATCTTTTCTGATATGGTCTAAAAGTGTTAGCATATACCTCTGATGTCAGATACTTTATATTTTGAGCGCTGCATACCTACATATTTCAGAAATATCCTAAAATAAAAGAGCCGCACCATGAGAAAACCAACACACTGGCTTTTCGACCAGCATGGAGCATTCGCGCAGTCTGGTCAGGATCCATGCTGTTAACTAATTTTTTTAATCCTAATATTAAAACAGTTATGATCTCGTAAGTTTTTAACAGTTAAAGTTACAGTATTAATTTTTCAAATTCTTATCAAAACTGGGTGGGGCATTTTTCAGGTCTTATCATTATATCGTCCTTTCTGCTGATTTAATTTCTATAATGGTTCTTAACTGGGCAAATTACGGAGGAGAATTTTTCCAGAAGGTGCGGTATGTTTAGGTTGTTGGAGGATGGTCATTATGTTTTGAATTCGAGTTTATTTTGTTAATAATGTCATTATATTGAAAATTATTGATTTCTTCGCATCGTATTTTTAACATATATATGAAGAATACTAGTACATTTGATGGAGATATATTAGGCATTTCAAATAAGAAAGGAAGTACTTAATAATGATTTAAGTCTTTGACAGTAGCATTATGACAGAGGCAGATCGGGTTAGTTTTGGGTATGTTTCTCTTTGTGAACTTCAATTTAAAAGGAGAGTTTCCTCTAATCTCCTGCATTTTTTTAATTTTTTGGATTAAAAAAGTCCCGCGGTGCATATTTGTCATGTCAAATATATCGTCTATGCTTCAGTAAGTTTTATGACCCCGTCTTATTATGTGACATCGTTGAGATCGCAATGCTACGGTCATAATCAGCAAAGCGGCCTGTGTTTAATCGTGTCGCTGGCATTGTAATTATACAATTTATAATATTTTCGCTGAGTAGAAACCCAGATGTTACTTTATGATGGAATATTAGTATTAAAATAAAAAACTGATGTTTTGTTCTGTCAAAATGTCACAATATTTATTTTTTATTTATTTTCTAACCTCCCACGGGATTGTGCTCCCATTTAAAACAATGGGAGGTTTTCACCCATGGGGTTTACGATTATTTTTTATTTCGCACAGTAATACATCTTTAAGTTAAATTTTAGTTGATATTGATAAAATTATAATTAATTAGCAAAAAGAGAAACATTAAATGCAATTTCAAAAATTCATCGAGTCGCCAGTGGGGGGTTTCCTCCCATAAAGAAAATGGGAGTTTTTTTCAAAAGTCGTTTTTCAACGCGAAATCATGTCACAACAGTTTTTTATTGTATAAATTATTAATTTGAGTTAAAATATTTTGATTTGAAAATTTTAGAAAAAAACCCACGGTTTTTTTCTCCCGTAATTGGTAAAGTGGGAGAAATCCACCCGTGGGACCTCCCATGGGTTAGCAAAAACCCCATGGGAGGAAAAAATACTCTCATGGGAGGACCCACTTTGAAAACCTCCCATGAATTTATTCTTTAACATATAAAGAAGAAAACGACCAATTATTACTCTATGGGATTAGAACTATCGTTAAATGTCAAAAAATCAGAGAAAAGTCAAAAGGCAAAAGGTAGCTGAGTTTGCGAAAATTCCGGATTTGCAAACTTAATCCGGAGACTGTTCATATCGAATTATAACTTGCTACCCTGTATGAGTATATTTGAAGCCGCGAAAACATGTGATAATTGTCTACTACCCGAACATCAACCTGTAATTATCCTTAAAAACGAAAAACAGAAAAGTTAAATATTACTTTTAGCAATTTTCAGGTGTTATCCTGATCAGGCATAGGTGGGTACGCGTAACTAAAACATAAAAAATCGTAAAAATGAAATAATTTCAACAAACTATGCCAATAAAATGTGAGACATATCATTTCTACAATAGCAAAGGATTATATATTTTTGTAAAATTTTCCGCCTGTATATATCTTATGAGTGACGCCAACCATAAAAGATAGAAAATGTATAATATCAATTAAAGTGAACTAACTCTTGATGCATTTGACTTGAAATTAATCCAAACATTAGTTTCGCTTAACAAATGAAATACATTGTAAATGATTTCGAGGCCTCTCTGATCGAAGTAGGCCTACAGAAGGCCATTGGTTTTTCAAAGTGCCCGCTACATGCATAAAATAATTCTCGCAGGGGCATCTTCTGGACTTTCTCTACCATTAAACCACAAAAGTCGCCATATGATATATAACTTTGTCGGTGTGACCTTAAACCAAACGCACACACTGAGAAAAATTGTCACTATTTATGCTTCGATAAACCGATCTAGATATAAATTGTAAGCCTTCACTACGATATTTTGATAGCGTCAGCTTTGCTTAAGCAGTCTTCAAGACATAATTAAGTATTAAGTACTATCTGATATCATTTTTGCATGGCATAGAGTAAAGGGAACAAAATGGTCAAAAGGAATTAGCAAACAAGTTTTTGGGAACAATTCAAAGATAAAAAATGGAAACAAAACTTTATTTTTCAAAAACTGGTATGATAAAGGTATCAAATATGTGAAAGATTTATTTGATTACAGAACCAATAACTTTTATTCTTTTGAAAACTTTAAATATATATATGATGTAGAAAATAAAGATTTTTTAAAGTATCATCAGCTTATAAACAGTATTCCTTCACATTTCAAAGAACAACTTAAAACCGGAGATATGAACCCTCCTAGGGAAAACCTTATAGAAAAACTTTGTACATCAAAAACGCCAAATAAATTCCTGTATGAGAGGCAGATTAATAAACCAAAACTGAGAATAAAGTCTGAAGAAAAGTGGGAAAATATTTTGAACAGAAGCAATATTGAGCGGAAAAAAGTATATACTCAACTTCTCAAAGCTACAATAGATACAAAAATCAGAAATTTTCAATATAAATACATCAAGAGAATCTTGCCAACAAATACAACATTATTTAAAATGGATATATCCCCTACAAACCTTTGTGATTTTTGTAATATGCAGCCTGAAAACTTAGAGCATTTATTCTGGGAATGTTGCCATGTACAAGTTTTGTGGAACAACTAAACTCAATTTCTTAAACAAAAGAATGTTGAAGTAAAGTTTGATATAGAAAGTGTAAGTTTTGTTATTTTTGCAAAAAATGTGAAAAATAGTGTATTAAACTTTATCATTTATTTGGTGAAGTATTATAGAAAAAGAGTTCCATATTTTGAGTCATTTATGCATTATTTGAAAATAAGAATCAGTATAGAAAGCAAAATAGCCTTCATGTGTGGTTAAATGAACTATCATGAAAGAAAATGGTCCATGTTTAATATAACAGCAGATGAAAATCACATCTAAAAGCATAAAAAAAAATATAATAGGTATATGCATGTTTTATAAATATATACATATTCCTTTGACAGTTTATTTATAATTTAGAACAGTGTAAGTAAATAAAAACTGGAGACGACAAAACAAAACAAGAAAAAAACGACAAAAAAAAAAAAAAAAATAAAAAAAAAATTTGACGACAAAACAAAACAAACAAACAAAAATCCCCTTTTTTATCTATTCCAAGTTGTTGTTTTTTTATTATTATTACAGAAAATTATCTCTCTTTTTTTTCTGTTGCAAACTAAAAAAATTTCATCACATATAGAAAATGATATTTTTGAGAACTTAATAAAAGAAATTTGTTATTATTCTTCTGTAGTATTTAGCTAGATATGTATTAATATGTATCATGTGATAATTATATTAAAAATAAATTATAAAAGAAAATAATTAAGTATTATTGTAAGATATTGCAAATCATAAGATATTGCAAACTACAAAAAATGTATTGCATATAACTGATGTGTACGCGATTTCAAGAATCAGAACTTTGATAGTGAAATAAACTTTAAGCTCTATAACACAGGTATGTTTAAAGACACTGATTCTGGTATGCCTGGTATGTGGCCTATGGAGATGATAAGGTCTGCGTATTGGCGATAAGGGCCAATACACAAGTCAGGACCATTGGTAGACTTGCTTCTGTTTATCATAATAAGCTACTGTTTAGCTACTGTGCAGTAAATAAATTGCAGTTGATATTTCTCACCTTTATAGCAAATCAGTTCTCACCTTTATAACGAGTTTAGAAAGCTTGATTGAATTAGGACTAAATAAACAAAGTGATAAGATACAACAGTGTTTTATCATATTTTTAATAAAGTAAGTTTTTTAACAATTACATCTCATTATTGCTGTTTTTTATTATCAAAAATATAAAAAATGCGTTCCGGCACATAGCTTTTAGAAGTAATAAATTATTGTGTATTTTGAACAATGATATATCTTTATTGCTGGATTTTATTATACATAAAGAAAGTTAACATTATTTAGACAACACAAGAGGAATTAAGCATTTTTAATATATAACATCCTTCTGTCTATATACCTTCTTTATCTATTAAAAATGCAACTGAACGCTTCTTTAATTTCTAATAAAATCCAGCAATTATCTTTTTTTTTTCGTTTTTATATTTGTTACTTTTGATTAAAAGATCATAATCATTGAATAAACAAACTTGTAATTTCTCTTATTAAGTTTTGAATAATCATTTTATAGTGAGAAATGCTTTGCTATAAGAGTTGCAATTTAATTGGCCAGGACATTACTCAACATGACTGAGCAATCAAAATTAGTATCTTATCAATTAAAATAATTTTGTGTACATGCTGAAAAAAGACTAAAAAAACAACAGCATTTCAATAATAAAATGCAAAAAACAGGAAATAACCAATTTACCTGTAGGCAATAAAATTTATGATTCTCTGACAATAATTACGCTACATGTCAAGTCTACAGGGGTTTTATGGACCCTTATCAGACTGGACCAGACAGGATCTTGTATATTGGGGATTAAAAAGTCTGGTATTTGGGGGGGGGGGTCACTTATATAGGAGATTTTCTTTGCCTTTAACATTCGATTATATCTTGTTTCTAACTTTATTCTATTTTCTATTCTTCCAAGACGTTGGCTCTTTCTTCAGAGAACACCGTCTGTCAACGTCGTGGAAGAAAGAAACCAAAGTGGTAAAATCACTTTACGTCTGTAAAAATTATTCGACCTTTGTATTCCAAAATATAAATGTATACATTTTGTATTTGTATTTATTTATTAATAAATTGAATAAGGTTAATTGCCTGAACGAATGCTAGCCTTCCGGAAGGGTTTTTTATTCTGTTCTATGATAGGAACCATTTTGCAAAACAATGAATACAAATCGGGTTGTCATTTACACGGAAATATTTTTAGATTGGCTGCGTACGTATCAACGTATTATAAAAGTACAACATGATTAAAAAAATTACGGATTTGCAAATCGATCTCGACATATTATGGAGATTGATATTTCTGTTTTTGAGGAAAACAATAAATCCTCCACTTCACTAACAAATTATAAGTATTTATCACAACAATGAAAAAGTAGTACATTATGTTTCGTAGGTAGGAATCAAACTGAGTACTATATCATTTAATTTGTTAATGGTTATCAAGTTATAATTATGTATATTTAGAAGACTGTTCGTCATAAATAAAATGTGTGATGCTTAAACATCTACATTAGCCTAAAGGTACCTTTCTCTGAAACACTGGAAGTCAGACTATAAAAGCTGTTACATGCCGATGGCTTTTAGAATATCACAAAAGAGTTTTTAGTAAAATATACCAAAACAAGGTGGATGTGGTGTGAAATATACAAGACAGTGTCTAAAAAGTTTGCTAAAACAACGCGTCCTGTATGCAAAAATTGCAATGCCTTGCGAAATCGTTCTTAAAGTATAAAAAACAGACAATGTATTTTGTGGAAAATGTGGTAATACAATGCACAGTTCTGTGTATAAAGCTGGTAATACCTTGAAAACTGTTTTTCTTAAATATAGCAAATACACGGAGTGCCTTGTGTCTAAAGTATGCCAATATACAATGTATAGTTCTATGGGTTAAAATAGCAAGATCTTGCCAGAATCCTTTTGATATAGAAAACCACCGCAGAGTAAGATTTGCTAATACAATACAGAGTCGTGTGTTTAAAAATTGCAATACATTGCAAATCGTTTTTCGAGGACGAAGAAAAGCAACGAAGTGTGTATTGTTTAAATGAAGATTCCTCAGTGTAAAATGACATTATCATGTAAAATCGTTTTTGTAAAGTAAACAAAATGTACGCAGTAACTTGTGTTAACAATATGCTAATATAATGCAGAATTCTGTGTGTAAAAATGGCAACCATTTGCGAAAAAAAATACAAAAAGAATATCAAAGCCCATGCAGTGCCCTGTGTGTGAAATTGGTTTATACAATGCAGAGTCCTGTGTGTACAAAAATGGAAATACTTTGCGAAATCGGTTTGATTTTTCTTTCCTTTTTTTTTTCGAAAAGTACAGAACAGTGCCTTGTGTGTAAAATATTGTAAGGCAATGCACAATCCTGTGTGTAAAAATGGCAATAGCTTGCAGAATTGTTTTTCTAAAGTATTGCAAATCAACGCAGAACTTCTTTGTAAGATTTTCCTAGACCTCACGGGCTTTGTTAAATGTTCAAATGCATCAATATAATAGAAAGCTTTATGCTTTAGATAAATTAAGAAATTGATACACTATTGCAAAATAACTACCCACTGTGCAACATTTTAGCCAAAACATAAACAATTGAAAACAAATAACTTACTTGCTTTGGATTTAATGATAGGTATCAATGTCTCTACATGAATGAAAAGACAGATTACTAAGTAGATCAACATTTCAATATGCAGTTCATAATTTTAAAACATTAGTCGATACGTTCAGAAAATTTGTAAGAAATTGCTTCTTGTACTCTTAAGAGATCCGAAAATTATGAGTCGACTGCCAAGGTAAAATTATTTGTATACACTATTATTATTCCATGATAATAATCATATGTACTTAGCATGAAAAAAATGAGACTGTTTAAGTTTGACTATCACATTAAGGACGAAAAAACAGCTTCAACAAAGATCCGAGAGGAATACTCATTATTTAAATCCATCTCTTTGGCAGCAGTCATGAAATGTTATGCTCACTTTTTAGAATCATTTTGATATTTACGTAGTAAAATCTAGGTAATCCTAGAATTATTCAGACAGTGATATAGCCCATACGAGCACATGGCTGTTCGTTCATAGTGTAAAATGCCGAAATCTCACACGTAATGAATGGAAATTTCCAATTGTTATTACGGGCCATTGCCATATCTTAATTTTGTCTTGTATTCAACAGTGATTTTGTTTTTTCATAACGTAAATAATGCACATAAGATGGCTAACCTAAGTGAGAGTTATTGTTTTAGAAAATCTGTAACTGTAGAAACCCGAGGGTAAATATGGGGCCTTAATCAATCATTTTTCCCTAAAAGCATCGGCATAGTGGTACCTGACAGTGACCTTAAACGCCAATATTAATTTACAAATAATCTTTCTCTGTTACTTTTGTCTATTACACGTCTAACCATTCATCTGACCACATTGTTTATAGATCTTGACATCATTGTCCATTATCGGCTACATTTAATTTATCAAATAAGGTAGACTTTTAATTAAAACTATGTATGTAGAGCTGATGGTAACATGCCTATTCGTGCGTAAGTGTTGACAATTGTTACAGTAACAGGTAAGAAGTGGCTGGCAATGCAATGGACTTATACATGCTACCGTCCTAAGAAAATGTATGCCTTCTGTTATAAAAAACAGATGATTTTGAGATTTTCACTTATGAGTGTAGTTAATATGTAGGTTTGTTTCACTGACAACCATAGCTTTACGAAATGCACATGTAGCTACTAAACCTAGAATAAATTCCAGACCCGGAATATGGAAATGAATATGACACAAATATATGACAATTGCTTTAACTGACGTATTAGCAACGTTACTGTTGCTCTACACGATGCCAAAATCACCTTCAAATTATAATTGTCAAACATATCTCAAATTGAGCAAACAAACCAATCATGTAGTAGACATTATGATATTTTTTTTACAATTGAAGTGACGGCAGCGAAATAGGTCCAAATGCATATAGCTGAAGAAGTACACAGACCTCTTCTGCGTCAATCCCTCATAGTTTAAGTATTATGTTATGTTTCATAAGCGATCACTTCTTTCATCCGTTCTATGTACCTTATATACTGGAGGCTTCCTAATACAACAGTTGAAGTCATCTAAATTAACAAAAAAAAAACATTTTCTTTCTTTATATATATTTCACTCTAGTACGTTAGCTGTGGTGGGAGACCGCTGTCAAATTTTGTTCTTACATTGATTGGTAACAACTGTCTCCGCTGTAGGACACATGTCATGCTTATATTGTATGTCGTTTTCATATATTAATTGCTGTATTATATCTTTGTTCTTTCCTTTTATACTTGAACAACAGTCCTGTGTGTCGATACCGTTGCTCGTGATTAACGCGTTAATATCTATAATTTATAGTATACATAAGTGAGTGCTACCTAAGATCGCATAACGACATTAAAACTATCTTATCTGACAAAATATAATTTTGCTATATTTTCTGACAGTTTCACAATAAAACAATAATCTAATTGTCAGGCAAAAATGTTTATGCTTGAAATAAACATAGTATCGTCTGCTTACAACACTAAGTCCAAAAAACGGAAAGACTACGGGCAATCACGCCTTGTTACAAAATTAATACAAAATATTTTACGTGCTCTTTACATGCTGAAAAGCTACTCAGTTGCAAAGATTTAAGCTTCCGTCTTCTAGAACAAATTAATAATGCTTTGTGAGCTGAATCAAAAACAGTTTTGGAAATGTTGCAAATGCCTCAGACGCTATAAAAATAATCCATTAATTTGATAATTAAACAAAAAAACATATAACATGAAAAAAAAACTAATAACTAGATGAAATGTTTCCTGCTTGGATTCCTAAATAGTTTTCACAGACATACATTAAGATATTAATCTGACTATACAATGTGGAAGCATTGCCCGATACCATTTACAAATGTCACCAGTCCATTAAAGAATATTTTTACGCCACTTCTCTAATCGAGCAAAAAAAGTAAAATTTAGATCAATAGTTCGTTTCATGGACCTCTTAATGCTAGTAACACATTTCTTTTAGCCCTAGTATTGATAATTGTTTTTTATTATTTATTTTTCTTTGCAAAACCTATTCAGACACAAAATGTGTTGAATCAATGTGTTATCTTTTATGATCCTTGATTCCATTCGATTTATTTCTTTAAAAAGTCTCTTTAAGCATGACTTGCCATGTTGGTATGATACATCTTCCTCGTTTCACAACCTCTAATGAACAGACTCCATGAAACCGAGTCTGCTGAATTAGTGTTTGTTTTAGGCATTTCAAAATGATCTTATAGATTAGATGAGCATTTGCATGTTCTAAACTTGCAAAGGATCTTATTGCAGATTTTATTTACTATCACAACAAAACTCTTCAGGTATCCCCATACTTGAGTTGTTATATTTTCTGGTTCTTATGGATCATTGAGTCCGTTTAACACTCCGCTTAAGCTGAAGCTAGGGAGGGATGGGACGTGAAAGGTATTACACTTTCTATTACTTCTCGTTAACAGACTCAGTCAAACCGAATCTGCTATTATTTTCCTTGGTTGCTGTCTACGTTTCCAGAGGATCGTTTTATAGATTTTATTATCTTATTTATTAGTAATTGTTTATTTTAAACTTTGGAAGTTTAGTGACGGAGTGTCGTACGTTTGTATTTGTATTAGAACAGCTCCAAGTTTAATGACATTTTAGATCAGATTTAACAATATAAAGCGATGGAATAAAGCAAAAGTGTGTTTCATGCGGCTTTTTGGGCTTTTTTTATTTATTTATTTATAATTTCACTAGTTCTAAGCATCTCCAAACATTAAATGGGGAAGGATAATAATCAGAAAGACTTTTTCTCAATATTTCGCCGTTTTTACACACAAGACTCTGCATTTAATTAGCATATTTTACACACAAGACACTGCGTTGGTTTCTATTTTTACACACTGGACTCTGCATCAAAAGAAATTGTGTGGTATTTCACAAAAAAACGCCACATTGTCTAAGTATATTTTACACAAGAGACGGTGCATGTTTTCTTTCTTTTTGTCCAGAACCAGTAGTTGCAATCTGACTGTTAGTTTACCGTACGGAGAAAGGTATTTCTCAGGGCTGTAGGTGTATATGCATCACACATTGCATGTATGATGCAAAATGTTTTGAATATACATATAACACTTGAATTAAAGGTGGTCAATGACATTGGAGCAACATTTTATGACACTTTTCAGTTATCATAAAATTATATTCTATTAGGTCATATCTTCAATTAGAGATTTATTAAAGAAACAAAAAGACCAACTTGCTAGAGTCAGATCCCTATTGGAAATGTATATTTTATTACTTTTCGTGAAATTTGGTAATTAACTCCCTCTAATATAAGATATGTTTTCTTTTTATAAAATGGATTTAATAAAATTTCTAGTTTTACATTTGCATACAATGCAAATCACATCATCACATTTATCAATTATTGTCAAATTGTGATAACTGTTGTTATATTTCAACTACCTGGAACAAAAGGCAAGTTTTAAAACAGCGTGTAGTGTTTTAAATCCATCTTCGTTACGCATTCAGGATAGGCAAAGGGAGGTAATAATAATGTTATAAACTTACATTCGTAATGAATATTCATTTGGCAAAATACATATTTAAACGGCAATGCAAATCTTTGACAAAATAGGAATACAATCATATTATTCCTTTGACAAATATATTTAACAAATGTGTGCTAAAATTACGCTATCTTGGATGGACAACCAGGATAGGAAGATTTAATTTTAAGAATACTTCAAGTGAAAATCTGACATGTATTAAGAATTCAGTGAAGACTTAGCGTAAATGATTAGTTGTAAATGTTTTGAACCGGCCTTTTAATTTGACCAAAATCTGACAAACCACCTTTAACAAATTGAATTGTAAAGTATCATTCTTAGTCCAACTTACCAAACATAACATGGTTAAAAAAAGACAGCTCAACTTTGAAACGCGTTTCATATTATAAAATGCTTCTTCAGTCAAACATACAATGTATACTAACATATGTATGACGTCATAACGTCTTTTAACATGACATAGTAACGTCAAAGTATGAAGTTTCATTTGGCACACTATTTGAGTTATATATATTAGTCCAGAAAAACAGCAGCAGAACACATACTTATAAGAACAATATTAAAGTAAATAAGTTCCATATATCAATATATATTACTATTTAACTGTGTAATTGAAAACTTGAACAAAATCAATAGAGGTAAATAGCGTGCACAGAAGTATGTCTACAACAGCAAGTTAGGAACAATAAGATTCAATAATTATAGGTTATTAGCTTTGTATAGTTCTTCAGCGGAAATATTGCGCGACTTTAGGAGCGCAATATTCTTCCGCTGAAGAACGAGTGCATATTTCCCGATGCAAAGATAATAACCTTTTTATTACATACGCATACGCATATATACGTATAAATATTATATAAATATCATAAATATGTTCAATAGCCTGAATAGGATTGACAATATTGAACTAAATAGAAAACAATAGTTCAACAACACACACTGCATTACGTCACGCATATGAAATTCAGGCGTCGGAGTATGGAAAAATGTTGACGTTTCCGGTACAAGTGTAACGGAACGGGGAATAGAAACGAGTATGTAATAATACTACTGATAAGGACTGCCATCAAAGCAAACAATACAACAGTACCAGTAATAACTGAATTTTTGTAACAAATGTATGAAAAAGCTCAAATAATTATTTTGAGAAAATATTACAATTATGTCAAATGAGGTACTGTATATTATATAGGGCTTTCGAGCTGAGACCCTTTGGATATACAGTATCACTTTGTGAATCCAAAACGTTTCCTTTAGCAGCCTATCCATTTTATCATTACCACAGTCAATAGGCATAAATCTAAAGTCAGAAATACTATGGCTAGTTCTGTTAAAATGAATAGCTACATTAGTCAACAAAATTGTTGATGTAAAACCTATAGCTATTCATACGGCGAGAAGCTTGCTGGCTAGTTTCGCCAATAAACTGTACATTACAGATTCTACATGCTATTAAATATATAACATTTTTACTAGAACAGTCTTCATTATGCTTCAGTTTGTAACTATGTGTTGTGAACTTCTAAAACTGTCACTTTCACAAATTATTAAACAATGTGTGCATCTAGGTCTTTTACATTTACTAGACCTGAAATGTGGGCATGTATTTGTAGACACATATTTCGTTTTAACTAATGTATCTTTAAGATTTCTAGGACGTCTAAATGCCATAACTGGCTTACATTTAATATACAGATATTTAACAGCAGGGTTACTTGATAGACGAAACAAATACCAGTACTTATTAATTATGTTACCTATATTAGGTAATGTTGGATTGTACTCTATAACAAATGGTACAACATTATTGCAGTCTCTCTTGTTTTTGATAAAAGCATCACGTTTTGATACACAAATTATCTCATTCAATGCTTAATCAACAACCCGTTTAGGATAATTTCTGTCAAGGAATTAATACTGAAGTTCCATATTCATCACTGAACATATTCATTGAATTCATTATCATCAGAATAAATACGTCTGTATCTCTTAGTCTGGCTGTACGGAATATTGTCCTTTCGTGATTTAGGATGACATGATTTATAATGTGCATATTTGTGAAAATTTGCAGGTTTTACCTGAACACTGGTTTTAAAATAATTTAGGTTATCAATAGTAACATAAACATCCAAAAATGAAACATATGTTTCAGAAATACCACAAGTAAACTTGATAAGAGGATGAATAGTGTTACAATTTTCCAGAAACTCATGTAATTTATCCAATGAACGAGTCTAGATCATAACAATGCCACTCAGGAGGCGATACCACAGAGAGGGAATCAAGCTACATGAACAAAGGAAATCATTTTCAAATTTCCCCAGGAATATTGAGGCAAATTCAGGAGCCATAGGGCTACCCATGGCAGTATCCATTTTGTGCAAGAAGTATTGGTCATCAAATCGATAAAGATTGTTTTTTAATATACAAGATATACAATTAAACGACAGATGCTGTCAATAGATAATTTGGCAATATGGTTATTTTTCTCAAGAAAATATTTACAAGCCTCAATACCTTCATCATGAGGAATGTTAGTATATAGGGAGCTAACATCAGGAAAAACAAGATAAGCCTTCTCAGAACCCAATTTACACTCCTTTTTTAAGTAGGAAATCATTAGTATCCTGAATGTAAGAAGTATAAAATCAACATATGAGCCGTGCCATGAGAAAACCAACATAGTGGGTTTGCGACCAGCATGGATCCAGACCAGCCTGCGCATTCGCGCAGTCTGGTCATGATCCATGCTGTTCGCTTTTAAAGCCTATTGGAATTGGAGAACCTGTTAGCGTCCGCGCAGTCTGGTCAGGATCCATGCTGGTCGCAAACCCACTATGTTGGTTTTCTCATGGCACGGCTCATATTTAGATATGTAATCTGTGCACGAGTTACAGGCTGAGACAACAGGCTTACTTCCTGGAAATCCAAGTGGCAGATGTCTATCAAGTTTTTTGGGAGTTTTAGAGTTTTAGGCAAAATATAAAACTGTGGGTTTCTAAAATTGACTGGAAAAGTGCCAAATTCATCCACGAAGGAATTTTGTTTGACTATTATCTACATACTTTAAAAGATTGCTTTTAACTGTCATCAACGTTTTCATAATACCTGTTATTTATCAAATGTCTATTTACCTCGTTTTTATAGTCTATTCGACTGACTATTATCAAAGTTCTAGACTTGTCTGCTTTCTTTATAATAATAGTTTGATCCTGTGCAAGGTTTTGTGTCTGACGGAACAGGTGGAGGACTCTATGATAAGTAGTTCTTAAATCCCACCAGGACTGAGCTATTTTGATTTCCGTCTTCTGGCCTGTTTTGTCGGGCCCTTAAGGGTGTTTCCCTTGTTGCCCTGTCTACTACTATATATACAAGAGCATTTTTGTGTTTTACATTTTATGCCTTCTGTTGCCTATGCGTATGTTAGGGTTTCACCTGGCGGGGATAACTTTTATTTACACTGTCCTGTGACTTTGGAACATGGTTGGGGTAAGAGTGAGGTTAGGTGCACCATAAACCGGTTTAAGCTCCCCAGGCCAGTGGTGGTTTTGCCACTGACCGTTCCAAGGCGGTGCCCCACTGTGTTCCTTTATTTGTTTTGTCCTTGTGTGTTTGCTTTGTGTGTGTGTGTGTGTGTGATCGTGTGCGCATTTGGGGAGGTGTGTGTGTTGATCGTGCGCGCGTTTGGGAAGGCTGCGTTTTTAGAACATTCGGACATTCTTCTTTGTTCTTAGGCTTTGAAGTTCATCTTTGCTAATATTGACCCCTATTTATCAGGTGCAGAGTTTATAATTTCTTATGCAACTGCCTCAACATTCAATCTTTTCTTATTAATGAAAGGTTTTTGGGAGTAATTTTCAGTTTTACTTTCATCTGATGTTCCATCTTCCTCCTGTTCGTGATAGAAATATCTCAAAGTCTGAGTCAGCGGGTAAAGTTAAATGTCTCTTCAGAAAATTTGACTTTTATTTAGAAAATAAGTTTTATAAGTCTGTAGTCATTATTAGTTAGAATTCTGTTTGATCAATTTATAAAGGCAGAGTTGTGGACCGGACAGGTAAAAAGCCCTGTTGACCTTTGACCTCCAATTGTGTACATACGTTTTTGGTTCTTAAGATTTTGTTTTTTATATATTTATACGGGAGCATTTTTGTGTTTAACATGCCATGCCTTTTTGTTTCTATTACGTGTGTTAAAGCGGAATTACTTTTATTTACACTGTCCCGTGACTTTGGAACATGGTTGGCGTAAGAGCGAGGTTGGGTGCGCACCATAAACCGGTTTAAGCTCCCCAGTGGTGTTTTTTCCACTGACCGTTCCAAGGCGGTGCCCCACTGTGTTCCTTTATTTGTTCGTTTTGTCCTCGTGTTTGCTTTGTATGCGCGCGCGTGTGTGTGTGTGTGTGTGTGTGTGTGTGTGTGTGTGTGTGTATGTGTGTAGTGTGCTCGTCTGCGTGTTGTTGGTTTCGTTTTGTGGAGGCTTTGTTTTTGGAACATGGCATTCCCTGTCTGATATATGTCCTTGTTCTTTTGGTTGGTTATGACCATTCCCTGTTTTTGGCCTCTGGATATGTTCTTCTGTCTTTCATGTTGCCCAGGGCTGTTGATTTGTTTTTGCTGCGGCTCTCGTGGTAGTAATGACTGATTTTAATGTTTATTCATTTTATTGTCACAGGGTGTCCACTTGCAGAATTTTGGTTGATAGGTTTTTCACTTTGTTGGGATTTAACTGGATTCCTATTTCTATAAGAATTTGGCTTCATACCAGAAATTGATCGTTAAACATTGTTTAATACTGTTCCTCTGTTTGTTTTCCATTGACTGTGTTCTAGCTGGCTCTTCATGCACAATCACAACATCTCTTTCATCTTTGAGTGACTCTTATTTACAATTTTATCTTTCAATGGTGACATTTTTCTTCTTATCTGTGCTTTTAAATATTTCTTCATTAATTTCATGCAGTTTTCTAGCATCTTCTACTTTAGAGGAAAGCTCTTTCTCTAGTTCAGCCTTTAGATTCTGTCAACTGGTGGGCATGGTCATCACGTATCAGCCTACAGACTTTCAATAACGTTTTCTCCAGAAGACGGACAGCAGTTTCTTGTAAACGTTTATTCTGGCCATCTTGTACCTTCATTAAATTTTTTGTAGTCGTAGTCCCATTGGTACACAATCAATTCAAATAATATGCAATTCTCAAGAAATTGTATATGCGCGGACTTCCTCATTTGAAAGTCTGCTGACTTTAGAATGTCTCTAATGAGATGTTTATCTTCCATTTTGAAGATCAAATCATTGATGCTTAATGTCGTCTTTAGTAAATATCATAATATGGTTTAAAAAGAAGACAACTCAAGTTTACAACGCGTTTCGTATTAATTATTTTTGCAGACAAACATACAATGTATATCACATATGTATGACATCACTGAACATGAAATCATAACGTCAAAATATGGTGTTACTTTCGACGCACTATTGGAATTATATACAATAGTCCAGAAAAACAGCAGCAGAACATATAATTATAAGAACAATATTAAAGTAAATAAATTCCATATATAAGTATATTATTACTATCATAAAATAACATTTTATAAAAAAAATGAATTATGTGAATGGATATGGCATCATTGTTAATAAATCATTGATAAATACTGTTACCATTTTCAGTTATGTGGACGATTTTCTCGACAACAGAAATGTCAATCGCTATAATATGTCGGGATGGAATTGCAAATCTTTCCGAATGAAAGGTTATTTTTATGAAGTCACCCAGAGGAGATCATTAGAGTGTCTCCGTTTGAAATCCAATTAGCGGAATACAAACCTGTATTGATTTCTTTAGTTCGCGAGGCACTTGGCGGATTTTCTTCGAGTGAATCCGAGACAAATATATAATTACCTTTGGCGATTTTATTAGAGTTTCTAGTATCTCCGAAGGAATAATTCACATTACTCTGAGCACAAATATATATGATAATACTCTTTGTTTAACATTAAAATAAGTAGGGAAAAGACCCAAGCGTTTTTTAATTTATGTCAACGCTTTCCTGAGTACCTGAAGATAGCAAACAAGTATATTATTTACGAAAATCAAAATATAGATCAACTAAACCAAATATCGTACTTTCTAGACAAGATGACTGGATATCTGACTATTGTCTTTCTTTTATTGACACACTTAGATTAAATTACACTCCTAAATAAAAACATGTAGTTAGGATAAAATACCCTGAAAAATGTTTATCTGAAAATAAGTGGTCAAGTCACACTGTAAATTTCTATGCTTGTATACTTCTGATCTGAAATACAAATTCAGATTATTTATGCACGCAATGTCTCACTTACCGGAAAACATCATCTATTCTACCAAGTTATATTCTGTATTCGCAGATAAACTAAATGCACCAATGAAAGAGGATAATATTCTTCTGACTGACTCATAACACTATGTTAGGATGATTTTATTATTTCTTATAATGATACCCACAGAGTTTATTTTTTTTAATATTTACATATAATTATATAAAAATTCAGCTTGTGCTTCTCGTGTAAATACAAACAGGAAAAAAGTCTTCTTTAATTGTTTAAGTAACTATCTACTTCTATAAATAAAACAAACTAAAACACTAAACAAAAGGAAAGGCGACTCTTATACATTATATTTCTCGCCATGGCCGTCAAACTACTGCTCAGATAAGGATTTAAAGGATAAGTCGTTACTTAAGATATACTGTAATAATTTAGTTACAAAGAAATAAAATCGGAGATTTTTATAGTGATACCAGAACAATCTTGACCAGCAGGAACGACTTTTGTGTAGAAATGACCGTGTATCTATATCAATGTAAATAGCAATATATACTTACATTTATAAGATGTTTTTTTTTAATGATAATTCTAAATTATTTTAGATTATTAGATCGTTTATAAACTTTTTTTTATTTAGAGTAAACAGGTTACACTTGTATATGCATACGCTCGAGAACTATACTTGATACGAAAGATTGAAAAACAGAAAGTGGAAAAGAAAATCCATTTCATATTACATGTTCAAAAAGTAGCATGGTGGACCTTTGAGCAAATCAGAAGTATTTCACAAATGATAAAAATATAGTTTTCGTTAATAAAATGTAAATACAACATGGCAATATGTAAGTAAAATGTGTACAAAATTAGAAGAATATCTTCAGGTTTTGAATCTGTTTGAAGTTTCTTTCAATTTTGTAAACACATTAATGTCAAAATTTAATACTGAAAAATTCGAACTTGTTTACAAAATAATGTAACATTGGGATTATTTAACTAAATGACATCCCTGCTTAATTTGATTTATAACTGAATAGAGAGCTTTGTGACTTGATATCTGTGAATAATTTCGGAGTCTTGGGATCAATTCATACAGATTGTCTGATATTCTTGAAACGTGGGCAGAGGATATTTCCTGATCATAATTTCAACTGAGTTTATCTTTATCATGTTTATCGTCTGTTTCCAAACAATTAATATACCTTTAATCCAACAAACGTCTGGCTTTCACCAGATAAATAGAATAAAAATCTTTATTAAAACAAGCATCGTACTGATGTTAGCTAAATCGCAGTTTAATGTGGAAAAAAGCTTTTAAAAATAACGCAGCAAATCTCATATTGGGTCTCTTTTAAAAGATAAACGATATCACAAAAATTGCACTTCAACGTTGTAATGACATAGTTACCAGTATTATGTACTAGAGTGTGTATATGTAATTAGCAATGATAAATATTTCACAGTGAGCAACAAGTTATGAAAATAATAATAATCATAATTATTATCATTCACATGTTCATATCAAATGTCAATAATCAAAAATATATTATCAAACATATGATTTCAGTAAAATGGAAAAAAAATGTGTATTATGAACATTTATCGAAGGAATCAATCTTGAAACATTTAGCCAAGACGCGATTAATGAAATTTTAAAGAGATTTTTTTCTTCTTATATTAATATCTCATTTTCAGTCAGTAAAAGTAGGACTGTTGCTGGTACCACTATACGTTCTTTGTAATATTCCAACCTTTACCAAATGTTTAAAGCTAGCAGATCTGTAGTAGTTATTTTTATTGTCTCATCAATGTACATCTTCATGCACAAAGTATATACAAATATATCATTTCAACATAAGTACATGGCCGCTCCTAAACGGAGTTATAAGAGACAATAATAGTGAAACGTATTACAATACATGAATCTGAAACAATAATTATCTGAAAGGCTGAAATTATCTTTGCGTTTCTGTTTATTATAAGCTGTCATAAAATGATATGTGTAAGAAACTGAAACTAGAAATAATTACTAACGCACGATAGATAAGACAAAGTAGTATTAAAACTACGATCAGAATCAGCGAAGGTATTTCAGCACACTAAACACTAAATAAACAAAAATATTTACAAGGTATGAACTATTTTCAAGATATAACTTTTTTGCACAAAGTCTTACGTCTTATTTTTTTTCTTCTTCTCATATTGTTTGAAAAATGTCTTAATATGAAGCAGCGTTCTGGAAAAGATGTTCTCTAATTTCACCATAAATGTTGCATTATAACACTATCATGTATTCAGCACTTCAGCACAACCATGATGAACCCTTTCAACTGTCATAAATTACTTGATCAGTACTTTTTAAAGTATGCAAGCGTTTAAGAAAATCTATGGTTGACATGTCAATTTACAGCAAAATCTATTTATGCAACAACATAATGTTATTTACTTTTAATAAAATTTCTAACCTCATTTTGAAAAAAAAAGTTTCAAAATACGCATGAGAAATTCAGTTTATTTACAGGTGAAATGCAATATTAATTTAAAATGTAACACGGTGTATTTGAAACCCTGGTCCTATTTCTGTCTGTCTGGTTTATATATGTCACAGTGACATACATTTCAAAGATTAAACAAATGGGTCATATATATTGTCAGATATTGCCTGCCTATAAGAATTCGCAGTAAGAAAATAGCTCAGTTAATACGATTAAATAAGAACTTACATAATTATAGTAAAAGGTATTACAGTTTTTGGCAACAGAAAAAGTATATTACTCATTACAAGTCTTTCTCAATTATTTTCATAAAGCCCTGAAGTGTAATTGCTGTACCCTTTTCGTGGGAAATGACAGTATAAGATATAATAATGATAAATTGATACGTTACGACTGACACAGCAAAAGTACCGGATAAACTACACTGAAATTTGATTAAACTGAAATTTTAGCGATTCAGATTCTGTGTGTTCTGGAAAAACCGAAGCATCAGATTTAAATGCAACATTTAGCGTAGAATATACATAGGTGCAAAGGTCAATACATCTTATAAAAATTAGAAATATTTAATATTATATTTATTGAATTGTTTCAATTAAGCTGCTTTGACTTTCGGCACCTTTGCGGACCTTTGAGTGCAATATATCTACAGCTGACTAAATCTATGTGCTTAAACGAACTCTTATTAACAAAAATGTATAATTCTTATTTTCGTTTGGCAGTACTGCAACCGATCAATTTACCATTCAATATTTCTTAGGATGAAATATATTTGTCTTGTTTGATTTTATGTCTGTATTCCAAAAATGTGCTAAATTAATTCTGTATAATAAAAAAGTATATAATGTAACTTCCTAATTTCATAGATATCGAAGACATGATGCATGAAAAAGTATAAGGTAATAGCAAGGAATTTTAACATTACTTATTATCTCTCAAAAATGAAAACGAACTTCATGATATTCAAGTATATTTAACATCAGACGGTAATCGAAGGATTCTGTGACAGAAACGCTGGAAATTCAAACCAATTATTTAGAATAATTAATAATACACCTACAGGATCGTCTAACTACCAACGGAAGCTATATCTTTCCTAATGAATGAAGCACCTCTTCCTATGGTACATCGATTGGATAAAAAGATGTTTGATAGACCAATTGGCAAACAGCTACATTTTTTTTAGAAAATTTATACTTATTATACAAACTTTCGCGATGATTTTAATCCGTTCTTTTGAACATTTTGAACAAACCTTAAAAAAAGAATCAAACGGCTGAAACTATGTAAAAACAGTGTTGTGTATCAGTTAAATTAATATTTAATAAGCGATATAATCCTCCGCAAAAAAAAAATATATTCTAAGGCACCGCTGCATTCATTTTTGAAGAGTACAATTTAATTTTACACATCTTTGAAAAATTATCTGCGCGAATAATGCTTTGTTTACAAAATGTATTTTTATATAATTACACGAGCGCTTTTTCTATTGAGACGCATTGTTGACATAAAAGGATTGATAAAAAACGGTGAATGCCTGAGGAGGCCTCGAATGACAAAGGGTTCAGGTCGCAATTAAGAGACTGTGTGTACTACTCTTTTGCCGGCACATAATTTACAAGATTAAAATATCTTTGATAACACCATTTCTGACAATTGTGTGCAGACTTATGCTGATAGCTCCTGCATGAAAATACGTCAGTACCTCCGTACTAGTGGTCGTAACTATACCGGTCAAATCTTTTGCTATTAGCTTTTGTTAATTTGTTTTAATAATTGATTATTCACAGTCACAACAATACAATTTTGCTCCCTTTCGAGTTGCCTTTTTCCATTTTATATGGTGCTCCATTTTATGTCCAGCACATGCCCAATTAAGCCAGCCATTGCAGCCATCACATTGCATCCATAGCATTACACCTTTAGACTGTATCGCAAACTACATTTTTCTTCACTTTCATCGCTTTCTTCAATATTTTCTCTACCTACTTCACCTGTTTCTCCGGTGAGTTTTAGCTTAGTCACTTCCACTCTTTTTTCATTATCTCTTCATCCGTGTAGCTAGCAGTACTGCTTAGAATATCTTTTATTTGACTCATTTTTGCAGGTCTTACATTTATACCTGATGTACTTGGCTGTGCAATATCCTCAGTCGCCTGTCCAATTTCTGTAAATTCTTCATCCGAACTACTGTTTATCTTAACAATCTTTCGCTTAAGTATTTTTCCTCGTGTGACCTTTTCTTCAAAAACGTCTTCTACTTCTCTTTCAACACTTACAGTTTTTCGTTTACGTCCTTCTCTTTTACATTTATAAACATGTCGAGCCTGTTCAAGATTTTACTTTCCTTATTACTTTTGCAAGATTTTGTTTTATCTGTCTGTGACACTATGGCCTGCTTCCTGTTAGCCATCTTGTTTTGGATATTAAAACTTTCTAAGGTATCCATCTTGAATTGATTCACCATGACCATCAAGAACAGCTTTATGATGTTCTTATACACATTACTTATTTGTTTGCTTCTGAGCTATTTATGAACTGTCTCTGTATCACAATCTTACTTTTTCTTTATACTGACAAAACTGATTAAATAAATCATTGTGTTCCATTATTTCAGTTCTGATATGTTCGAACCAACTGCCACCATACTTATTCAATTGTTCATCAATTGATAGAGACAAACATATTTCAGTTAGCTTTTTGAGAAAAAGCAAGAGTTCATCGGAAATGTTGGTAAGTCATCGATTACCTTTTTGTCTTCTGCTAACATCTAGTAAAGGTGCTGGCTCATTGGTGGTGGATATAGCATGATGTTCATCTAGCTTTAACCGATCTAGAATACTGACAGCTAGCACAGATTCTTCAAACAATGCTTGACCACAAACATCTGTCTTATACACATGGCTTCTTTTCTTCTGTATATACTTATGTCTTAATTTTGCAGTACAGTAACCCCCTACATAGCGTACTCGTGCATGTGATACATTTGACACTGCTCTGCTTGACATAGTTCTCTGACTGACAGTAAATAGTTCAGCCTTCTACTTCAACAAAGTGCATTTGAAATAATGAAACAGATATGTGGATGATCTTCACTGAACTTTGTTTTCAAAAAGCATTAAACAATTCATTCTGAATTCAGCATTGATTTGTTAAGTATGTACTTTGCTGTAAAATTCAGAGAGATTTTTTGATGACACAGGCTCTGTCGGGTTAATCTTCAAACCTTCAATGAAAGCTGAAAATTTACAGTATTCATTGTTGCAGAACTGGATATATTTATGTTCGTGTATCTCTTTCAGTATTTTGTTACTATTGTATTGTACCAGAGTTTTCACAGTTTTACATTCAATATTATACAGTATTGTTTCCAATATGTAGGAAGATTGACCGACTCATTTTGTAATTCTGTTATTAATGAAAAAAATAATTTTATCAAATTCACTGTCAAATTCTGTTGGTTGCTGATCATATAACTCTGTGTCAGCCTGCACAGAATCTAAGGCCGTTAAATCCTCTATAGTAAATAGTGTATATTCTGTGTCTGTCAACTGTTGCTCTCTGAAATTTACCAAATAATTGCATGAAACAAAACTGTACCATAAGGTGGCAATGAATTTCATAAATAGAAATGATAAACCTGCTACTTTTAATGTAATATTTTTGAGTTGTACTTTCATCAGGTACATTCAAGTATTTAGCACATAGCAATCCTTCAGCATGAAATAACCAGACGAATGTGGGACCCACCATAATTAGGGCTGTCATTATACACATCATGATATATTGCAATACATGTGCAGTGTATCGCAATACATATTACAGTATATTGAAACATTCGGCATGTTAGGAATTTGAATTTTTTATCACTATCTCCTCTGGACAATATCTATACAGTTTTAATAATAGTAAGTTTTAAGGGACATAACAAAATAAATTTCAAGAAAACATGAGCTAAATAGACCAGATGGCTAATAGTCATAAAATTCTTATCTAAAATAAAAATGTTCAAAATTTCAAACAGAAATGTATATTTGTAATCTATTTCAACAAAAGGAACAAAAGAAAATATATTAATATCCAATAAAATTATCGCAAAACAACATACGAGACTCGCATCCTGGTAAATATTGTTTTGATTTGTATTGCAATACATCAGTATATCTTGACAGCCTTAACGTTGATTTGTGTGATATAGTGAGTAAGAGCAGTCTACATTGCTTTGTATCACCTATATCTCCCCATACACGTGCACAGCCCGTGCAATATCTCTCTTACACACCATACATTATTCATAGTAAAAATAGTCCAGGATTGACAATAAACAATATGTATATCACGATTAATTTTCTGCTTAGAATTTTATAAGGATTCATGATTGATTTAGCCGTTAAGACTTTAAGAGGAAAACATAGTCTATATACACTGTAGGTTATTCATTTATTACAAAGTACAAACGCAAAAGAAATACCTTCATGGAGTATAACTGTATAACAACATAAGATTTTTGAAAATAAGAACTTTGAAATTCATTCTATAGTCTGGTTGAAAGGTTATTACCCCTTTGTATAAAGCAGCTTATTGTCAAATAAAAGCATTGTTTGTTTATTGTAATAATTTGAATTTGGTAAATGATGAGAGATTACATAATCAGAAACTGTAAAAATTATCAAAGTTATGAATTTATTCAGAAAATACACCCTTTGTGAAAGAAGAAAGACCTAAGCTGAAAGGTATCACTTGAATGAAATATATAAGTTATATAACTTTATGAAATCATTGATTCCATTTGTTACAGAATAATTTTATTTCTACATCCAGGCATACCAGGCAGAAAGCAAGCTTTCAAATTGCCCTATGATATAGTCAAACCTGTATTTAAAAACAATCCTTGGGAAATGTAAAAAGTGGTTAGGTGGTACCTTAGTACAGGTTAAATTAAAACTGTTTATTGTCAAACGGGAAGAAACAAATGTGGCCTTTCAAGACAGGTTTAATAGTTGTGGCCTTTATTCGGAGGTAGTCTTTCGCACAGGTTTGATTGTATTTCCAATTTAAATTTTACTGACTAAAGTTTTTTTTTAACAACACATGTAGATCAGTTTATATAATAAAAATCACTACTGAATTAAATTTATATGATACAATTGAAATAAAATGATGTGTATTCACAGGAGGGATCAATTAACAAAATAGACTGGCTTCTGCTTACTGAATAGCAGCTCTATAGCTACTTTACAGTGTATAGATAATGCATGTTGTATAGAAAAGAGGATCTGAAGTCTTTATCAATACTTTTCAATGGAAGAAATCTAAATATAAATCAAAATCTCAAAGAACTGCTCTGCTGCAGACAATATTCCATTTTGTGGTTGAGAGATTATAAGCAATATTCTTTTGATTAACTGTTACGCCTAAAACTTTTCATTCTTTTACAAAATAAAAAATATATGTTTACTAGTATTGTCAGAAATAATAAATTTGTTAATTATTTCAGAATATCAGTATTTTCTTTTTTTGAGGATGATTTAAACATAATTTATGAACTCTATATTGAAGAAACCCTCATGCATTTAGCAGAAATAAAAAACTATGATTATTTTCAGGCTTCTCTCAAGAGTAAAAGAAGAGTCTAATGGCTTTGTGGAAGTCAACAAGTTGTACACATCCTGTATATTTGAAATGGTAGAAAGTGGTATTGACTAAAAGTACCAAAAAATGATGTTTCTTGGATATATTTTAAAGGCATTCCCAAATGCTAGCAAAGAAAGAAAAACTGGGAACACTAATTCCAAAGTTACAACCTATCATTAAATCACTCTTTTACCCATAGAAAGTTTTATGCTAGTGAAATTTATAACTATTAATGAAATAAAGGGATTCCTAGTTAAAGTGATAACATTTTGACAATGGAAAGTGGGCTTTAGAAGTAAGCCGGGTATCTATTGACCTACAAAAGATATATATCTCCAATACATTTTCTGGAGACTATAACGACATTGTCCTTGTTGTTATACTACACGTAAAATAGCCTTGTGTGTAGGAGTAGAACTTACAAAAACGTGATTGTGACTACATATCACATTCTAGATACATGGAAATCTCAAGACATACAAAGTAAACGACTAAGCTCAATAGTATGCAACAGAGTAGTTCCCATGAATTCAAATGGTAGCACAAAATGTCTTTTAATCATACTACACCAGAATATGCTTCTGAGAAAGAAAACAATACCACAATTTCTAGTAAGTCTGATGCTAAATGTAGTATAAATAATAATTCTCATAATAAAGTATCAGGATAAGCCGTTTCAAAGGATGATGTAAAGGGAATTATCCCATGGTAGCAACCGACGAGATGGTGGAACTAATACTAAGCCAGGCTCTAAATGCTAGCAGAGATCCCGTGGCAGAAGATGGAGTCAAGGAATGATTTCAGTTTGTTTACAATGGTTGTGTAGGAGTCCCCACTCATGCGAAGCATTTAGAGCAACTCAGAATCTTGTCCTCCCATCACATCAACACTGATTCAGCATAAGAGTCGTGTGAAGCACGAAGTATGTTTTGATAACAGTGTCTTCTCATGGATGTATGAAGATGCAAAGAGAAAAGACATTCCAAATGAAGGATATACAGGAGGGCTAATAATAGATGAAATGTCCATTCAGTCAGACATCAAAATATGTAAATATGGGGACATAGTTGAAATAACTGGTTTCATGTATGTTCGGAAGGCGGGAAGTTTAAGTAACATTATGAGGAAAGGAAAAAATGAGAAAGTGCTGGGTAAACATACATTGTCTTTCTTTGAGTCACAGGATGTAGGTTTCCAATAACTCATTTTATTTCTGGGAAGCTGTGGACCGTCTGAGAATGTTTGGTTTCAACACAATTTATACTTGTATGGATGGTGCACAGTGCAACAGGACATTCATTCACATTAATATTGGCACCAACACAACATGCACTACTCCGTGCCCTTGTAACTTTGCCAATATGATTTTGGTGGACTCTAAACATGTTATAAAAATACAAAACAATATCATTAGAAGTGGAATATCTAAATCTTCAACTAGACTCCTTACTTTAGAAACTGTACATACAATACAATGGCAAAGGTTCGTTGACTGTTATAAACGAGACAAAACTAATGCTCTGCAACTTCATAGAAAATTAACGAATGAGCGCCTGTATCCATCAAACCAATAAAAAATGAGGAACAATATAGCAGAACACGTTCTTGATTCCGAAATGGTTAATTTAATAAGCAATGTCAGAAATATCTTGGAGAAAAGGGATATGTTTTGAATTACGTTATTGAAATTCTTGAAATTACATCAAAAATGATAAACATATTTAAGAATATGCGTCCTGTAAAAACTTCTGATGGCCCAAGATTGGATGAACTTTCCCTTGTAGCCCAGTGGTTTGAAAACTGGAAAACTAGTGCTCTAAGTAATGCTTCAGTTGAAACAAAGGACAGGGGCAACCTAATATTGTCACTACAATGCCGTGAAGACGTTCAGTCATGCATCTTTTATTCAACTGTGTAATATACAGTTAACAATACCCCTGCTCTAATAAACTCAGATTTTGTTGAAAACACCTTAAAGGTTTAGCAGAATATCACAAAACATTCCTTCAGATTTTATTGGGTAAGCGAAAGGTATAGTAGAGAAATGATATTATGTACTTTTTTCATCATATAAATCTAAATAAATGTTTCTAGTCTTAAGCAAAACTATTAGAATATAAACATACTTCATGTCAGGCTGGGAAAAACGTTGTATGACATAGAAAACCATATAAGATAATTTTTCTTGCCTCTTCCATTACAAAATCTTGCATGAAGTTTATGTCGTCATACTAATGACATCACAGTTCGCATGTATATATTGTCTTTTCCTTACGTGGCTGCATAAGAAAGACGGAGTTTTCCAAAACCCGAGGGACAGCTAGAAACGGAAAACCGAGCGCTAGGGAAGCTTGGAAAACACCTTCTTTACTCAGGCAGGCATATTAGATTTTTTTGTCTCGAAAGTTTCGTAAGTATTTTTTCAAAAATATTGTAAATCTAAAATCGCTCATACACTCAAATGACTCAAATTACGACGTAAATATGTTTTCGTGTTGTTTAACATTTACCTAGGGAAAAAATATGGTGATCTCCTACTCTGATAAAAATGCCTTTCCCGCCAGGTAGGTAAAAAAGGTCATGCTTCATGTCTGCCCGTTCTTAACTAGATAGAGTTTCTGTCGTAGTATCGTCCCAGAAAATGCAGCAGCTACTAACCGAAGTCGACCACAGCTTCGTCTGCCTTTTCAGATTGTTTGCAATGAATTAACTAAATCGACTCAATTAATATAATATCTTATCCAAGCCAGAACAAGCCCGGTGTGATCTACTCCATCATATCGTCACGGTTTGATTGTGTAATGAACAATGAGATACCTAAAGAATATTATGAGAAATGACTTCAAATGGATTGCAAAAACCGTAGGGTTTCCGCTTTCAGTCTTATTAGCTTATATGATAAATTGCTGATCATGATAACCTATACCTTATACTTATCAAGCTGATTTCATTTACGGTGGAATTGACATAAAATATATGCATTTTACAGATCTGAAGTATAATACGTCGTGATAATTATTTATCATCACTCAACTACTTCTAGCCTTAATGTATTGTTTATAGAGCAAGTATAATGATAGCTCGAGTAGTTTCATTAAAGGCAACCTAACACAGGATATGTTAAGTGATGATAACATCTAGCAACGCTCGATAAGAAATCCCGTTTAGGCAATGGAAACTTCTGAAATGACAATGTGTGTCTCCCTCCTATGGGGCCAGTACTTATTGAGTCTCATGTCACCTTAAGCGGGTTTCTACAATACAGTTGCATTTCAAGAATATCACACTTACATACAACTAGAAATGGTAATAACACTGAGTTAAATGTCAATGTCATGTTAATGTCCCTTAAGGTAATTTGATAATGCATGATTATATTCTGAAATATGCTTGCACAGGTGTCTCCGTATACGGTTTATAGCGTTTAGAATCAACACGGTATATTTTAATATCTATGCTTTTCTCACTTCATCCTGTCTCTATTCAGTCTTTAAAACAGCTAAATACAGTTTTACATATAACAATTTAATGTTAAACACTTCATCAACACATGGGGACCTCTGTGGCCGAGTGGTAAAGGTCATTGATTTTAAATCACTTGCCCCTCACCGATGATGATTCGAGCCTCACTCGGGGCGTTGAATTCTTAATGTGAGGAAGCCATCCATCTGGCTTAAAGAAGGTCGATGGTTTTACCAAGGTGCCTGCCCGTGATGTTATAATGCAGAGGGGCACCTGGGGTCTTCATTCACTATCAAAGCTGGAAAGTCGCCATATGACCTATAATTGTGTCGGTGCCACGTTAAACCCAACAACAAACAAACTCATCCACACATACGTGGGTCAAGATAAGCTAAGAATTCCAAAAGCTCGAATTATGCTTAACATATCTACAGACAGTCTCGCAATTATTGCTAATTGAAACACCTAAAGAACGCCTATATAAATTTGGTAACAAGCATTGCACATTTGGTTGTACTTTAAACGAAATCTTATTCTGTTCCGTAGTAATAACTCGTGTTACTTTTATGGCTTTCCGTAGTTAAACGTCTGAGGCAATTATTCTAAATGTGCTGGAAACTTAATGACAGCCTAGTTATTTATTACCTTCACTTGACACACTTTCTACCCTATCCATTAACTTAAAGATCTTACTAAGAGTACATTTTTGTAGGAACAGTATTATATAGCCAAGATGATACAAAGCAACAGGCCTATTTTCTACATGTTCTATAGATCCGCATGTAGTTTAGAAGCAAACTTTATATCCTTGAACATTTGATCATAAAGCTCGGTGATAATGTTAATAAAGATACGCGATGACTTCTGTCTTCTTGTCCATTCTTGCATCGTTAAATTTTGTTATATTTTTTCCCTCCACTACTGAGTTTCAGAAAAAAGGTTTGATAACTAAATGATATAATTTTAACCAGTTGCTTCCTTTCATGTATGAATCGTACGTTTTCTTGATGTTTGGTGACTGACGGACGAAATGATTATTTACATATGAATAATCAATGGGCAGGCAATTCAGCATATTAGGTATTAGGGGAGGAGCTTTACTACCTATGTGAGAGCAGGCGACTCTAATCTAATCGTGTAAACAAGAATAAGTTGTCTGCTTGATAGCTAAAAGGATTTAGTTCACGTTTTTCAGTTTTGTTTTTTCTTGTACCAGAATGAAACACTGGATTTATGTGAAATGTCTTTTTTCCATATAATGATTTTTACATGTACAATGTAGGTATTGCCTCATCCTTGCTGTCACAAGTCCTATCTTCATCACCAATTAACTGCAGAAACGTTGCATTGTGTTCTTAACTCAATCAAGTGTATCTACTGAACTTATTTGATACACATAAAAAAAATCTTGTAATATTGATAAATGTCTTTCAATTGACAAATGGAGGTAATTAAAATGTTGTGCAAATGATGGCGGAATATGAAAATTTATTATTTGGTTTCATATGTTTAAAATTTTATTTAAAACAAAACTGACAAATGCATTGTTGTGTATAGTTATCAATATATTAAAAGACAGCTGTTCAATTTCCATTTCTGAAAGCCATACATTTTGGGACAATAATTTTGTATAATAATAAAAATTATATAGTTCAGTAAAATGTTCATTAACAAGTCTTTTGTCAAATGAGAGTGTGACTCATACAATTGCTGTTTCATGATTAGCTCTCATCCGATGGAGAAGCTGCCAATCATCTGAGAGGTAAAATCAAATCCTGTAGCAGACATCACATATTTGTTTCTTGGAAAGTACACTTCTAGACAATCTTTCACAACTTATAACTATGGTACTGATGGATATTTGTAGTCTGTGGTGAATTGCAATCCTGTGCATTTTTTCTATGTTTTCAAAAGTAATGTTTTTATGAAAGTTGATGAGATACCTTTTAAGAATTTCATTGGTAGCATTGGTTTCGGACATCAGAGTGGCAGCCATCTTGAATTTCAAAATGACTGCTATATTTTAGTAAGTTATTGCTGTTATACATTCAATCTAGCTTTTAAATAAACCTGTTTTTTCTGACTAAGACACGAAAATTTAATGCAAAAGTCCCTGCTGAAATGGAAACCTATTATAATGTAAGAAAACACACATATGGCGATTGAATCAAAGTTGTTGTCAAATTTTCCTTTCATTTAAACATCTTCACTTAAACGAAAACACTCTGTACATGTAAGAGAATAACTTTTCAAAAATATAATAATGGACGCCTGCTACAAATAAAAATGAGTGTCATAAACTGAAGGCAACTTGAATTAGCATTTACAGTAAACCTCGTTTATAAGGACAGCTTGGGACCTTCAAAATTGTTCCATATAACCGAAGTTCCTTATATCCGTATAAAGAACTAGTTCCTTGTAACTGAGGTTGGTATAACGAATACAATTTGCATAGCGAACACTATTTGACTGACGTTTGAAAAGGGCTATGTGTTCTCACTCCGGGGCGACCATGACTCTTTATGTGAGAAAGTTGCGAGTTTCTGCCCACTTTCACAAAGAAAATCTATACTTAAAATGACTAAATGATACCAGCCAAGGGAATATATTTCGCATAAAACACAATCAAGTCCTGTCACTGTACGAACTAATTTCGTGATCCTACAAAATGATATCATTTCACAGCTTCATTAGTACCGTTTCATTTGAAAATCCACCAAGCAATATGAGAATATGGATCGTTATAGAATTGTCCTGCGCGTTTATAGAATTCTAATAACGACTGGTACGATTTCCTAAGTAAGGAGGACAGAAAAAGCATAGCACTAGTTGTCACAAAAGCAGCAATCTTTTCCACAAGGTCCTTCTTGTCAGAATTATAAGTTATACCTTAATATTAATTGTACTTTCTGGCTAATGAATAATGTATACCTATGAGAAAAAGACTATGAACAAATATTCTCTTTGATACTTACGTTGTTATCCCATACTTGGCGTGGTATAAGAATTATTATGTCGTTCTATTGTATACGAATTTAATTAACAGATTGATGCAAACTGCTTTAAAGAAAGGGTTAATGAACACTGTTTGAGTTATATTGTGGTTATTAGCTGTTATTTTACGACTTATACTGTCATTACCCAAGTATCTGTTCTTCCTTATGAAAGGAACATTCAATGCATCTGACGTTAAAATCAAATATAAAACTGAAAAAGTAAGGATTACAGTCAACAACTATCCATTTAGACAACAACTATCCATTTAGACATTAACTGGATGGTAGGATAATATATAAAGGTAGATCGCATCTTGATGTGTGTCAAAATATCAAAATATTTATAAATATTTCAGTTATAGAATCGTAAATAAATGATATTAACGTGACATTTATGTCTACACATATCTTTATGATTGTAGGTCGAATCTGACAGGTAAACAGCTGAACACAAATATACAAATATATAATCAACATATGGAAGAACCGGCTTGCAATACAGTGGTATAACACGGCCACCACAAACCGCAACTCACAGCACGAGGACGTGTACACGACTAGCACATAAATAAATACGCACGCAGGCATGCATACACAGACACGTACACACACACACACAGAGAGAGAGAGAGAGAGAGAGAGAGCAAACAAATAAAATAAACCTGTTACATGTATTAAATCTATAGGAAAATTATTCAATTATTCCGACGCATAGAACTCAAGCTAAGAAAATACTAATAAATGCAGGTTCGGTGGTTAATTACAAGTTATGAACCCTGTGTCCCTGACATTTTATAAGACGATGTCTAGGTATAAAAGAGCTTGGGTTGCATGATATAAAATTATTTCAGAACACTAGTCAAGAATAAATTAATTCACCGAAAGAAACGTTTGTGTGAAACATTACGTATGGTAATCAAATATATAACAGCTCACTTACTAGACAGTAATGCAGCAAATTGAAGCTCTTCTACTTTCATCGTAAAAGATAAATGTCTTCTCCTTCTGATAAATCAAATGGATAATACTTCCTGTGTAACGTCGACACGCAATAAGGTTTAGATTTTTATAGAGACATTTTACTTTGAATGAAAAATCAGCATTACCAAAATATATATTTTGGACATTGCATACGTATTCATAATTTTTGTCTATTCGGAACTAAATCGAGTTTCTTCACCTTTATTTAGTATAGTTATTTTGTCAGCAACTTAAAGCTTTATCGTAAAAGAAGTTAAAGCTTTAATGCAATGACTAAAATGCATTTTTGGACCATCATTGGAAAGTAAGAAAATGTATATAGATATTCTTGTCAAGTATCAAAGTAAACAAATGATCTTGCCTCAATGATATTCTGTCATCAGTTACAACAAATTCATAGAAACTACAAATTGAAAATGTTCGGATTTCAGAAACTATTGAATAACGTGAAATTGTGTTCCATTTTAAATGTTTCTTAATCGAACAAAAGACAGATTATGTTGTCAGGACATCTCACTATGACGTCTTTTTTGTTTTGTTTTTGAAAGGTGCATTCATTTCTTTATAGAAACATCTTTGGACGTCTTGTTTCCGTTGTTTTAGAAAATTGTGTTCGCGTTGTTTTAGAGGTGCGTTTGTCATTTCATTTTAGAGACGTCTATATGGCATTTCCTTATGGCCAGAAAAAAACACATCATACGTCTGAAATGTGCACATCGGCATTCAAACCATAGTCTACTGGTTACCGACTCTTAGGCCGGTCCTGTAAGCGTTTGATAAGTTCATCGTTTCAAAAGAATGTTTTGCAAAAATATTAACCAAAGGGAAAATATAGTTTTTATAATTAAAATGTTTAATTAAAAGTTGGAAAAAAATGATGCAATAAATAACTTGAATTTTTAAGTTCCCATATAACGTTAAAAGAACGGCGAGGTTTAAAATGCTTTATTTATTTACAGGCATTCTAACATAAATGCTTATGGTTATACTGGCATTTAACATATCTACTTTTTTGTAGTAAAGGACTTTAATTTATAATTCTCATCGCGCAACTGGCTTTTTTCTGAACATTGCCTTGTTTTCTTCAGTAATGATTACCTTTCTGTAATGTTAATGGCATTTCGTATTTAAATGCATGAGATCCGATTGGTACACTAGCTGATTGAGTTAGTATATTCCAGTGTTTTAAAGAAACTGTTCTGTCTTCAGACTAGCAATTTAGAGGTATTAAATACATTGTTGTTAACTTGTTTGAATCAAACACATTTCGAGTTTAAAAGATGATGTTTAATAGCAGAAGAAAAGGGTTTAATTGTATGCTTCTATGCATGCGACTTACTTTTGCAATACAAATATCTGCATGAATATATGTATACATATCAGAAATGTAATCATAATGATTCACAGTATCTAGGTACATAGCCTGGGAATCCAGTCTGACAATTTCTTTTTCTTTTCTATCTGCAAATAAACAGCCTGGGGAAACCTATTTTCCGACCGCAGCGCCATCTATATCACACCCGAAATATACGGGTGTAAGATGAAGAATGATAACTTCTGAAATCAATAATCCATCGCTAAAAATAGAAATGGAATTCTCACGAAAAAAGACGGATACTTACGAAGGTTTCCGAACATTTCCGCTCCATACACTAATACCTATTTGTACCTCCCAAGTGGTTACATTTTTCTAAATATGTTAGACTGAACTTGAATGTGCGTCACATTTATCAAGTTATAATGTATATATTAAATGAATGCAGACCTAGTGCTCTACGAAAATTGCCGAGTTCTCGGCAGCATTGTCTCGTTTTCGTTTCAAAAGCGCGCAAATTTAATCACATGCTAATTATAAAAACTCGATAATCAGTGGTAACATGGAAACTCTAACATGTTTTTCCCTAGGCGTTGATAACAGCAGAAACTCGATGAATGCCAATTAACAATGGTTAGCGCAAATTTTATGTGATTTTTATGCATAGATATTTATTATATAATATCCTCTGACAAAGCACGCATTATCAACGGCTTCCCAGGCTAGTATGTACACTTAAGCAGACAAGTATTCTCGGTGCCAAAACCGCTTCACTTTAATAACCTGGTGTCAAAATAAATCTAATCCAGATGATTACAAAAACTATTTACCTTTGATCATGCGTCATACACAATCAAGTTGTAAGAAATTTATTACTTACTTTTTACTATTAGATAACAAGTACAAATCAGGCTTGTAGGGACTCACATTTTAAATCATGTAAATAGGGAAAATGTCCTTGCAAACAAGATTTTCCATTTAACTTAAGATCTAAATTAGTTTTGCTGATATTTCATAAAATGTCATCATTTAATCTTTTTTGTTAAATATGAAAAAAATGCCACTGTACATAATTATTGACTACATGCGTATTACATGGATCTGTAAGGTTTTCTTATATACAATTTAAATGATTATTTCTTGGTTTCTGGCCGTGCGTTTTGTTACCATTATTTGTGTAAAGGATACCTTTTATTTACACAACATGTAACATTGGAACATGTCTTGGATTAAGACTGAGTCCGGATGCAGCATTATCTTTACTGATGATGTATTTGCTATTTGATCGTTCCCTTGCAGTACAGAATATTTGCATGTCTATCATGCATTCAAATATACATGCCCTTTAACAGGGCGTTGCTTTGAGAGAGCTGCGTTTTTGGATCATAGCTCATTCCTTAGATCTTTGTTTATGGTCAATTAACTAAAGTAATTGACAATGACAAATAAAATGACAAATGAGATGCTGTTTTACATCCTTTGGACACTGGCTTAAAAAAGAAACTATAGTTAAAATGAATTTTAAGTGAATGATGTTAATCATGAAAATTGTTCCGCACGTGAATTTTTTCAATACCAGCAACGAATATGGGAAATACCCGCGCGTACCTAAAACACAATTGAGCCTCTGAATATCGGTGAAAATAACAAAAACACAAACTTCTTAGCCGATTTAAACTTTTTTGTTCTTTCGAAGCATACCGGTATTTAAGTGTTTTAGAAAATTACAATAGCTTCATACGACTGAGTGAGGTGATTATTAAAGATAATGAAGATGATGGTGGTGAAAGTGGCAAACGCAATATTAGAGCAGCCCGATGAATATATATAAAAAATGATAGATTCTTTATTATTAAAACCGAAGGAACTTTTAAAAATTATATTTTCAACAAGACCAAAAGCACACTATTGAAAACATGCATATGCCTCAGAGCGAAACAAAATATGATTGTGAAGGAATGCCATTAGTTATGAACTGAATGGTTAGATTTGTTTGTTGTCACTCAGTTTAACTGATAGACATATTGGCATTGTGAGGCATAGTTCACTACCAACCAACTGGAAGCCAATTCCATGCCTTCAAATGGTATTACGGGTTAATCACAACTATACCACAGCTATACTACATCAATAAACACAATCAGTCAGAAAATATTTGTTTATTTCCAACCTTTTAACTTTTTGTAAAAGGGTCTCGAAAAAAAGTTCGAGGGTCTTATATGTAACTAGGACTACTATATAACGCAAGCTACTTTTATATTCTGTTATTTATACATGTTACATTAGTTACATGTAGACCCCAACAACTGTATCGTATTCTTTCCGGTTGGCTTTGTTGGCAAGAAATGTTCTGCAAGCCAAATATGGTAAAGTTATCTGGACTGGGCTCGTCCTGATAGTTCAGTTAACTTTCTGGCCTGTCTTCAAATATAGATATAGTAATTTCCTGTATTAGATATTTCACGCTGAAATCTGATTGATGATAGTTTAACTCCATATTATTTTCCAAAAATAATATACACTTTCAATAAATGCGCTCAGCGTCGATGGCAGTGGAATAAATCTAGCATGGTCCAGACAATTGAAGTAATGGGAAAATGATGTATTGCTCGTTGGAATTGCCCGGCTAATAAAACTTGAATCAAATACTGTCAGTACTGTCAGATGGAATAAATGTATCGTTAGATATTATGAATGTGTTCTATCTAACGGATAAATGAGTATTCTTGTTAAATGCATAAAAGTTGTGTTTTTTTTTTGCTTTCCTTATTCATTGCTGTTGAATATTTTTGGTGTTTTAGGACTAACTTCATTCGCAAATCTTCACTGAATTCATTGTATGAAATAATGAAATTTAGGGTTATTCATTTTTATTCACATGTTCGAACACAGACAGTTTTCTAGAAAATAAGATTATTCCCAACCTTTCACCATCAAAATGCCGTTTATGGCCGTTATACTCTGATAATATATTAAATTGTTCACGTTTTTCATCGTCTGCTAACTGTTTTTGTCTCAAGTTCCCGGTAGTTACGTTACCGCGTTTTCTGCTTGCAATTCACGATTTTCTCATGTTTTCAGTGCACTATATAAGTGATTGTTAACTGATATTCTTCACTTGAGGTTGAATATTTGACAGCATAACAAGTATTTTGATTATTTGTTTATTCCCTCCCACATACCCTTACAGACATTTCAAGTTTTTTAATAGTTATTGCTGATGACTTGTAGCAGTATTCGAATATTAAAGGCAGATTTGACTTTTTGACTGTGATTTAAACAAGAGTAATCACTGATTTCTAGAGAGATTCCTCAGGCACGACATTACATCTCCTTTATGTTCTGATAGAAAATAAGGTTCAGTTACGTACCTTATATTTCAAGGGTCTTTAGACATGAACAGTTCCTTGATAATTATTACTGTTGAGTATTCATGTATTGCTAGAACTTTAAAGGCAGATATACATTTAACATTATATATGAGAACATTTGAATTTTTCATGCAAGACTCGGTATCTACATTTAGAAAAGTAACATTCACTAGTACGCATTTAATTCTATATGAATATATTTTATGCTGTTTTCCCCATGCAATGTTATTCTTTCGCTATCAAATGGAAATTGCCGTTATCCTCTTTTGGGCTAGTTTTCAATTTATTTTGATTTTATCTTGAAAGAATGTTATGTTTTACACACTGCACATTTTTTCTTATTCTGTGGTTGTTCAACGAAGCTGAGAGAGACCAGAATGGCCATCTTATATACTGTTTAACTATTCTAGATTAGATGTGTTCAAGTTATTACATTTGGTTCATTCGGGACATGATAGAAAACACATTTTTACAGTTTAGATTTTCATGTACATCTGATTGTATGTTTGCCTTAAATTTTGGAAGTATGTTTTCAGGCTGAGTGTTGTACATCAACACATCGCACAACATCGTACCATCTGACATTTGCAAGACAAATATATTCGTATTTTTTGTACATTGGAATGCTGTCAAATACTAAGAGCTGTATCCTATATTTTTGTTTGTTGTTTTTGTAGTTAGGAACATGAAATTAGTGAATAATCGATTTACTCACGATCTAGAGTGAGTAAACTGAAACACTTACAATACTGAACGTCACGATAAGCATATATTACTTTGAGTTATACTGGTTTTGCACAAAAAGAACCCTCAGTTCAAAAACAAATGAATCTCTGATAAATATCAATATGATCTTAACTCAAAAACGGTACATTTAAGTATCTATTGTTTCATTTGAAATGTACATTTTAAAGTCGAAAACCATTACTTAATTATAAATAATATGCGATGTTATGTCATATAAAATTATCTCGAGTATTGCAAATACGTTATTACATATTTTAAGTGTCTCTTTACTCTAATGCTTGATGAATTACCCTTCATAATGAAAACGGCCATTCACCGCTCAAAAATATAGATTTCAAACTTATACTAGCTTTTACTTGCACCATAACAACCTCTTGTCTGCTAATAAATGATACTTTCTAGTCTTAGACATCTAAAGCATGCCTGGAACTTAGTGATTTGTTTTCACTGATTGCTTACATATATTTTTTTTTATAATTCATCACACATGACGTTGAACTAACGATATGTTTGCGATTTATTCCTAGAAATGATCTGTATCTAACAAAAGAAACAAAACAGAACATGTTTGTTACAGAGGAATGCGACCTTCCAGTTTTTAATGCGAGGTAAACCCCAAACTGTTCCCCGGCATTGTTCACTACCAACGGAAGTCAATTTCATGCATTCAAATGACATCGAGCGTTGATTGCAGCTTTACCACACCAATAACCACAATCGGTTAGAGATACTTTTGTTTTAAACCTTTCAAGATTTTGCAAAGGCAGTCAATAAAAATTATACTGCAAATATTTTACATATTTTTATTTTTTTCTCCAATGAAACATCATTGCCGAAAGCATTATAAATGAATACGAAGAAAACCTGTGCCCGTTTTTAGGGTCATATAAATGAAACTAGGGCTAATATGTAACTAAAGACACTTATATATGACTACACGCATGTTTTTTTCTGTTGGTTTTGTTTACAAGAACTGTTTTGGAGACAAAACATGACAAATTTATCTGGACTCCCCCTGACAGTTCAATGGATCTTGCCGTGTTAGATATTTTACGCTTAAACTGACTGATGATAGTTTAATTTTTATGTTGTTTGTTTTCTAATACTAATATATACTTTCAATGAATGTGCCAATAAATCTGACATTGTCCAGGCAATTGTCCGTAGGAAAATATCCCTGGCTAATAACACTTGAAGGAAATACTATGAGATGGGAAATATGCATCGTTAGATATTATGATAGATAATTATAGATATGTTCTGTTTAAAGGATAATTGAGTATTTCTTTTAAATTCATTAAATATTTAATGCTTTGCTTAGTCATTTCCTTTGAATGGTCTACGTAGTTTAGGACTTAAAATGTCTGCAAATCTTATATGACAGGCCTATTGAGGGTTTTTGTTTTTGTTTTTCATTCCCATGGTAGAAAATAGTCAGTTTTCAAGAAAGCAAGTTATCTCCAATCTGTCATCAAATCGATATTTGCCTTTCCATGACAAAATCTTGTATCAAAATTAATAAATAAAATATTGATGAAGAGCATTCTTTTATCTTTCAAGTCTGAAAATTTGAAGAAATTGAATTCACAATTTCAAGACTTACAACTAAAATGTCATACATTTCAACATTTGGAAATAACTCTACTAACCGTGTATTTTTAGTTTCGTTACGTACACCTGTACACCTCTATATTCCAATGGTGCATGGATGCTTTGGAATTTCGGTTGCTCTGACAACACAAATAACATTTATTTGTAAAATATGGTAGAGCTTGATTTGCCTTAGATAACTGAATTACAATATACTAGCTTCTAATGTCTGCATGAATGTAAGAAAACCAATGATTTTCCAGTAATTAAAACTATTTCTAATGTAAATTTTATATCGTGTCACTAATACAGTTTTTCTTATGGAACGGCTAAAATATTGAAGTATTTATCTTTTATCTAACTTGTATATTTTAGATGTCAAATCCATTACTTAATTTCTAAATTATACGGCATGTAGAATTATCTGGAGTTCGGCGAAAACGTCCAGCTATAATTTTAGATATAACGTATTTTAAGTGTCAGTTTACACCAATGTTGACGGATCATTCTTCATAATGAAAAGGACTATTCACTGCTCAAGTGTATAGATTTCAAACTTATATTAGCTTTAAATTGCACCATAACAATCGCTTGTATGCTTCGTTAATGATACTTTCTAGTCTTAGATATCTAAAGCATGTCTGGAACAAAATGGTTTATTTTACTGATTGATTACATATATTTGTCAGACATGATTCATCAAACATGACGTTGAAATAAAGATACTTTTTGCGAATTCTTCCTAGAAACGATCTGTATCAAACAAAACAGATCGTGTTCGGTACAGAGGAAATGCAGGCAAAACTGCTTATTTTGTGCTTTGCATAATGTTACAGAAGGCGTAGAACTCTACTTTGCATTTGTAACAAGCTATTTTTACTAAGTATACATCCCATGAAATGAGTAAATTTTAATAGAAAAATTTCGTAACACGCTAACGACACATGTATCAGTTTTGTAACATCATAATTATATAAGCCTTAATTTTGACGTTTTGGAACGTTTATTTTATAAATTACAAGATGGAAATTAATTTAAAAAATAAAGGTTTAGATGATATAACTATTATGTGTCTATATAATTATGGAGGTCACTGGAGGTCACTGTCTGGATTCTTTATTTCAATCACATTTATTTGTTAAACAAACTACAGATTAAACATTTTGTCTGTCTGCATGTCTGTCTGTCTGTCTGTCTTTATGATCATTCAATACGAGAGATTTTTTCATGAAAACTGGTTTATAGGCTGTGGGCAGTTTCTACAATATAAACTGTAAATGATCCTTGTCAACAATATGGTTTAATTGTTAACAGTTATTATATATAAATGATGCCCCTTCTGGTAGCGCATTGTTATGGTATTCTTTAATAGTGTATTCGAGATGTACACGCGATAGACCGATGTGAAGATGGACAGTTGATAAGCGACAGAAATGGTTGAGTGATTTTAAACAATTGAACTGAAAAGTGTTATAACATATTTTCGTATTCTTGATCCCTTTCTTTTGTTGCTCTTATAGTTCAGTGTGGTTTTGTGCCTTGTATTCGTCGTTGCTGTCTGCCGTCGTGGACAATTGGACCGTTTACACGGAAGAAGTAAAACTTTTGTTCCAGTTTAAATGAAACTCGGTCTGAATCAAGTACCATGTCGGGCATGTTGTGCTATGTTATGTTGTTATATTTTCTGGTCCTTTGGGATCATGGAGTCCATTCAATAGCTGTGTAACAGAGTTCCGCTTAAGCCGATGCAACGGTCCATAAGAGGTGTTGCACATTTCATTACCTCTCATGAACAGACTAAATCAAACCGAGTCTGCTATTATTCATCTTAGCTACATTCTTTCGTCCAAAGGATCTTTTTACAAAATTTATGTACGGCATTATCTTGGGTGAACAAATAGGTCGTCAAAAAAGAACTTTGTTAAAACATTTCCTACTATATCTACATGAAAACAGGTCTACGTGATTGCCTGTTTAAAACCTGGTTCACTAGTTCTTCTAGATGCCACATTTTTACTTTAACTACACAAAGCCTGGCCAGATTTATACAACATATGATAATTTGAAAACTGGATCATCTGGGGGTCAAAACTGGGATGCTAGGTAAAATCATAGAAAAAAAAACATGTAAAAACATACAGGCAACATAAATTATTCTACTTGATTTACTTGCGACTCTGTACATGTATGCTCAATGGTAGTCCACTGCGGTAAAAAATAAGTCGGTCACTTGGTCAGACTATATTAAACTTTGTAATCACACAAAATGCTATACGTGAAGCATTGATCAAAATGTTAGTAGCTTAAAATAGAAACTGAGTTATCTGTAATAAAAACATATCAAAAGGTAAAATCAAAGAAGAAAACTGGTTAAATCTCTAAAGGCAACATTTTTACTCTCTCTAAGTGAAACCAGGTCAGAATGATAAGACATCGCGACCTAGTCAGCTAGTTCCGAATTAGGCCTAAATGTTTTTTCTACTATTTGATCTTTGTTACTAACCTTATTCCAAATGATTTAGTTTCGTATTTGACCTTGATTTTATACAAGTAATATTCTGACTAAGTTTCATGTAGAAAATATGGCATCTGGAGTGTTTGAGAAGCTTTTATGATTTGACAGAATGACCTTTTTTTACTACAATGGCCCAGTTTTGAAAACTTGTCCAAGATTGTATGAAGAACTTCACTTTGTCCTGGTTTCATGCAAATCAAATAGAAAAATAATGTAGCCTCTCGTAATTCAACAAAGATATGACCTAGTGGTATATCATTTGACCCCAGTTGATCCCATTACAAACTTGGATTTTATCAAGGTACACTTTCTGCCTGCGTTTCATGTAGAAGTAGAAGTGGTATGTGCTTTAGTATAAAAAAGACCAAAACACTGGTGAATCAAAAATACAATAATCTTAATAATTCATTTCTAATTAAAGTTTTTTATCAATTCTTGCGATTAGTCTCACCTTCGAATGCTAAATTTTCTATTAATCGAATGATAACAGTCTGTCCCAAAACTTTACTTTAAGATATATCGTGTCATTACAAAGAAGTGTACAAAAGAATAAATGCATAATAAACAGGATAGCAACTTGAAGTGTATAAAGTCTAAATTTTGGACTAAGACCATTTCAGTCTTAGAAAATTGATGAGAACGAGCTTTTACTTATGAAAGCCATTAAGCAACATGCTGTAGATAGATAGTATAGATAAAAGCAGAAAAGCAATTTGCTGTGCACAAAATGTTTAGGGTGATTTAGAGAAATTGTTTTCTTACGATATTAAAAGAAAAATAATAAATTTGGAGGAAATAAGACTGTGTTCTTTTGTGAAAGAGAATGTTTTCACAATGAAGTCAAAACCCATCAGTTAAACGGTATATCTCTTAAAATGTAAGATAATTGAATCATTGTTTTCGCTACAGTCGTTATTGTCACGTAAGTAACGGCCTGCTGAACTCTTGGAACTACTGCATATTTGTAGAAAATTGTTTTTTATGGCTTTTAAAAGTGATTGATAATGTGTCCGTCGTCATCGCAAATGACATGTCACGCATACATTTCATATGTACTTGTATTATAGTTTTTAATTACGCATTCATTTTCTTATAGACAAATATACCTTGGATGCCAGTTACAGTTATAGCAACAAGGGATTCATTTGGACATATAGGAGTCTCGAACGAACTAACGGTTAATGAACTGAACATCATTGCAATCGCATTACTGAAACCACAGGGAAAGCATGGTGCTTACTAAATGGCAAGCAAAGTGATCATCTTAACATGTGACGAATTCTGGCAGACACGATTTCGTACCTTAGGAAAAATATACCATGTACTTGTAAATATCGTTGCATATCAGTAAATACTGCGATAAGTACTTATAGTTATTTTGAAGATTTACGCAAAGAGTGTAGAAAATATTTTATAACAATAATGGTTAATGTCGGAGATGTTGGTTACGTAAGGGATTCACAAAAAAAATAAAAACACAAAAATGTCCACAAAATATTTTATTTCATCCTCAGACGCTGTAATCTTAATACATTTAGAAAGAACAAATGCCAGCAGACAGAAAAGTATAATATTTATAATAACTGATACGGTGACAAAATTAATAAGCTCAAGAAATTCTCGTCTAATTGGAATTCTAAACTTGTTTTCCTGATTTTTTGTTTTTAATCTATCAGATTTATGATGAAACTACACTGTTTCAGATTCTTTTGATAAGGAAATAGTCTAGTGTAACGAAAATGAATTACCTGAAGAACTTTGAATCTACTGCCAAATGAGTGTTTCGACAAGTGAGCACACTTTCAAACCTAATTGTCAATTTCCTGATTAATGATTGAAAACGACCTATATTTACATTTAGAGCTTCTGACAAGAACATATCGACCGTCCAGGAAAACTTTATCCTTATTTTCGAAATAAATGAAAAATATTATCTTCATAACATCAATAAAGATATGAATTGTTCGAGTTACGTACGACTCGCAGATAACATATTGATGCTATTTCATTTCTGCCATCTCCAAAGTAATTTCAGTTTGAGAAACGTCAAATTCCTTTAATTCGTATATATAGCGGATATACCGAAAAAATGTAACACATTCTATTTGCCTTTATTATAATGTTGCAAATTTGACTTGAAATAGTTCACTTCATCATTAAAATGCATTTTTTATAATACGAAATGTTACCCAAAATGGTTTGATTAAGCCCCAGGTTGAGTTTATAATTAAGAGACATCCGCAGATGTATTCATACGGCGGTGTAAATGGAACCTTCAATGATACACATGGAGATTTTCCATGAAAAGTGGCGTATTGTTGCCAGTTTGAACAATGGATTGCCCTTAACGAGAAAACAAGGGGCAGAACTAAACAAACTGGAAAATTTAGAGAGGCAATCTGAGGTCATGGAGCAAAATATTTGTTTAGTCTGAAAGGATGAAGACGTTATATGAAGAAGGATGTATATTACTATTTTAAGTATTTTAAGGAAATGCTGGTGCTAGCTCGAACTACATGTATATATCTAAATGGGAAGGCAATGCGCTGGTCCCTTTCTTGGATCGCATATACACCTAATAACAATGATTTGATTTGATTTTGTAAAATTTGGGAATTAGACGGTTGTAGCATCGGTAGTCTGTGTCCAATTGTCTCATATTTTGAATTTGTTATTTTTTTCCCTATATTTTGAAAAGTTGTATTTTTTCTAAAGTTTATACCCCGAGGGCTAAGAAATCCATTGGTAACATCTTTGTCCTGCCATATTTTGGCGGCCATCTTGATTTAAAGATGGCAGTCGATATCTTGAAAAATTGTAATATATTTGAACCAATCTCTTCATGAGCTTAAGTTTTATGATGAAATCATTTTAAGTAAATCAATTTTACAAAATTCAAAAAGCTGTAAGCATATGTTTTGTCTGTCTGAGAAATGTTTTGATAAAATAATAAGATCAAATATGATGAAAAAAGGATGTAATTTGGCAACAAACTGAAGATCTCAATTGTACATATGATCATTATAATTCCAAAAATGTATTCATGCGAATTACTCAATTTCTGCAGATTTTATATCATAAGAAGGAGCAATAATGCATATACATGTAATTGTGAAATTTACTTAAAAATGTAGTATACTTTGTAACGATACCAGATCCATCTTTTACAATGTCCGGATGTACTTCAGAAGAAAGGACCGAAGATTAAAATGAAAGTTGCTCTATATACTATATTTATTATGTTTTTGCAAAGTTCTTTACCCTTTTCATAATTTACGCCATTTGAAAAACAGCTAAAATAAAGTTATTTTCCTTTGTTCAGCAGTACCATTTGTTTGAAAAAAAAAGCCGATGATATAAAAAATATATCAATGTTTCCTTCAATAATCATATTGACCCTGGTAAGTTTTACCATATGTATATATGTTTGAATATTTTATAATATATATGTCTAGATAAAACATACCAACATTTTATGTTGGTCACTTAGATGATAATTCTTCATAAGAAAAAATACTCATTTTAAGCAAGTATTAACTAGAATGTGTCTGTAGGACACAGGGTGTGCCCCCCATTGGTACATTTGTCACAAATAAGGGGCAATAATTCAAATGTTTGCAATCTTTATAAATGGGGTATAGCCTTAACAAACATTTTATGAAAAGGATTCATTATTCTAGGCCCTATACTTTTTGAGCTATGAGCATCACAAAAAAAAATCCACTATTTTGGCTATTTCAAGGGCCATAACTCTGTAATAAGAGCTTAGATTCTCAAGAAGAATGCCAAGTGTGCCAGGTTGCCAGGTCACATCACGTTAAAGACTCCAGCAAGGTTTCCTGAATTTACATCTAATACTTTTTCAGCTAGGCACATAAATAGGTGAAAAGGTACATATTTTTACTATTTCAGTGGCCGTAACTTTAAAAATACGGGGTGGAGCCAGCCAAAAAGTTAGAGGTGTGCAAGTTTATATCATGATAAGGACTTATGCAAGTTTTCAACCATTTATATTAAATACTTTATGAGCTAGGGGCGTCACAAGGTGAAAATGTACATTTTTGACTATTTCAGGGGCCATAACTCTAAAAATAGGGGGCGGACCCAATTAAAAAATAGGAGGTGCGCAAGTTCATATCATGATTAAGACTCATGCAAGGTTTCATGAATCTATATCAAATACTTCTTGAGCTAGGCATGTCACAAGGTGAAAATGTGCATTTTTGACTATTTCAGGGGCCATAACTCTGAAAATAGGGGGTGGACCCAATTGAAAAATAGAAGGTGCGCAGGTTCATATCATGATTAAGACTCATGCATGGTTTCATGAATCTGTATCAAATACTTTTTGAGCTAGACGTGTCACAAGTTGAAAATGTGCAATTTTGACTATTTCAGGGGCCATAACTCTGAAAATAGGGGGCAGAGCCAGACGAAAAATAGGAGGTACGCAGGTTCATATCTTGATTAAGACTCATGTAAGGTTTCATGAATCTATATCAAATACATTCTGAGCTAGGCAAGTCACAAGGTAAAAATGTGCATTTATGACTATTTCAGGGGCCATAACTCTGAAAATAGGGGGCGGAGCCAGATGAAAAAAAGGAGGTGCGCAAGTTCATATCATGATTAGGACTCATGCAAGGTTTCATGAATCTATATCAAATACTTTTTGAGCTAGGCGTGTCACAAGGTAAAAATGTGCATTTTTGACTATTTCAGGGGCCATAACTCTGAAAATAGGGGGCGGAGCCAGACAAAAAATAGGAGGTGCGCAAGTTCATATCATGATAAAGACTCATGCAAGGTTTCATCAGTTTATATCAAATACTTTTCGAGCTAGGCGCGTCACGAACTTCGGACGGACGGACGGACGCACGGACAAGACCAAATCTATATGCCCTCACCACTCATGCGGGGGGGGGGGGCACAAAAACTGATAAGACCAATATTTGCCACGATGAGTTGATAATGCAATGATTCATGTCATGGCCCTAAAACTGCACAAAGTACAGAACGTACTGAAGAAATGGAGCGTTCAGTTTCCATTTTGTCTCAGCGAATTCTACAGCACCTCAAAACAGATCGACAGTTATTGTACAAGACTCATAATCAATTTAGCTGTTTTAACAGTGATGTTGAAACCCCATTTAATGTTGGCATGTCTTTGCAGAGTCACCATAACCATCGCAGTAAGAATGATATAGACATTTTGAATGCTGCTTCAGTTGGCATATCATATAAACGTGTACAGGAAATAACAAATAAAATTGCAAATAGCGTTGCACAAAGTATAAGAGATTTTGATGGCACATATGTACCACCATTATTGTTGAAAGGCATACAATTGAGAGCAAGTGCTGATAATCTTTACAAAAATGCTGACACATTTGACGGTAGGGACTCATTTCATGGGACAGCTGTTTCTGTTTACCAAAGTGTACCTGTTGAAACTCAAATGGAGAAAATCAGAAATAGACTGCTCATTGATAGCACACCTACTGCACCACTACTGATGTTCCAGACACTGTTGTATAGCTACAGCCATGCATTATTCAAGGTAATCCAAAGCCTAAACAGAGTCCGCAATACGAGAAATACACAGTTGATCAACATTAGAGTGAAGTAGACGCCGCAAAAACACTTGATTTATTATGGTTGATGACTAGATATATGCAAAGTTTGACATCAATGCTTGAAGAGTCAAAAGCAGAAAACATAACCCGTAAACAAATCCTCCAAGTCTGGAGAGCCTATAATTCTATTATTACTGGCACAGGTAAAAATAAATTAATATCAGATAAGTGTCATGCATTTCCAGTCATAAATGCACCCGCCCATGAATGGTCAACTCTCGTAACACTGCTACAAAACCTGTATGTACTTAACAAAATTGCATGCCCAGACACTCAAAGCAAAGTAATGGTTACATTTGACATTGATTATATAAGCGAGGTTTGAAATTAGAATATATTGATGAACAATACAAGGGGAAATGGTGGCTGTTACCTAGCGCATTTCACACCAGTCTGTGTGCCATAAGATGTCTTGGCAAGACCATTGAATATAGTGGTGTAGATGACTTATGGATCAAGTCCGGATTGTACAGCGAGGTTGTTACGAATCATGTGAGTAATTGAAGCCATTACAATTGTGCGGTGGAAGCGCATGAAGTCACTTTGCAGTTATTTGGGTTCAATTCATTTTTTTCAAATGCATTCAGAAGCATATATTGCCCTAACAGAAAGAATGTCTGCTCTTACTGAAAATGGAAGGCGGTCTAATCATTAAGAAACTGAAAAGGCTCACCAAGAACTACTGGTGAAACTAGAACATGTAAATCTTCAAAAACAATTGCTATGACTTCGACGTATTAAATAACAAGTACAAAATGTACAAATGGTGTCGAATAAATATGCGTCAGGTTATGACACTTTAAAACTTGCAAAGGTCAGTAAAAGATTCACAGTTTTTCCTATACATTGCGTCATTAGAAGATATATCTACTTACCTCTTCGCATATCCTGTTTTATGGACAAGACTATGTGCTGGCGAATTTGTTATATCTAACAATGAGACACCATTTACAGCTATAGGTGTGGATCAGGCTCAAGAACACCAAAACAAAATCTTAAAGGGAGATGGTGGTTTAGGTGGTATAACAACAAAACCAGCAGCGTTTTTAAAATACTGCCTTGCCGCACCAAAACTTTCAAGAATCACTGAAGAAACAAAACAATATGCTTGGGCTTTCCAAACAAGCTCAACAACTTCATCATCTCCTTTCACCAGCTGTTGTAACTAGACAAGAAAACATGATTGCCCAACTGAAAAATGAAATTTAATCCTTTTACTGACAAGGGGGGTGATTTATATAACATTATGACAAAACGCGTTCTTCGGGAAGAGGCAAAGGAAAGTATACTCAACTTAGATCAAAGGCCTGAAGGGCCTGAGAGTCGGCTAATGATTGATGTACTGGTAGTATAGTCTACCAGTTTCAGTTTGGTTTTAGTTTTTTTTCCCCAACTGAACAGAGATTTTGTTACAATAGATGAAATGGACATTCAATCGATGCCTAGTAAAACTTTGATTGACATTATACAAGTATTTAAACCCAATATATTTCTCTAAAATTGAAGAGTGGTTCGCAAAAACAAAAATGTTGAAAGTACAAACTACAATTTGACAGGTGACACTAAGATACTGCCCACGATAATAAATATTTTTCCAGTAAACATTTGCCTCCGGCATTACCAAAACAGGCAATTATCGGCTGGTATATATTCGCACATGATAAAATTTGAATATGAAAATTTATATATTGAAATTTTATAGCGCGGACTGCCACATACAATTTGTAACGGATGGACGAAAGAACCGTTCAGATATTTTACAGATAAGGGGCCTGGCAATAACTGTGTCACACGCTAGGTATTGTTCAATCATATTATAAGGGTTGTGAATTTAAAGTATACTTACTTTTGCGTTTAAAGATATGTAAATGTTGCTGAGTGTCAATATATAGTGTCATGAATGTTTACACTGACAGGAAAATTGCGCATTCGAAACTAAGAAAAGTTACTCGGACTAGCTACCAATTTCGGAAAAGATAACCAATATTAATAAATGCAGTTCTTTTTTAGATAAAACCATCATTTATTCTATTTCAGACCTGTTAACCCCTTTCAAAACCATGTCAGTAGTCCCCAAGCCTATGTACTTTCAATTATCCGTTTTGGTTCATGTAGACAGACAGGCCCAGACTGGGCTGAAAAAATGTTTGAGCCATTTTTACGTGGTCGGTAGCAGGGTGGGTTTGGGGAGGGGTGTTCCTTCCCGCTTTGAACTGCAATCAGATTTTGAAATGGGCATTGTGGCAGGTTGTAAAAGGGCAAATGTATCAAACTGTAAAGTGGCAATATGGGGGGAGGGTGTGGGAGGATACCCCCTGCTGCAATTAGGGTTTGGGGTATCACCACAAGGAAATTTTGAAAATGTAGACCCTTGATACAGCCTTTGGTGCGATTTCTAACTGAAAATTTTATGTTTCAATTTCTAAAGATTACCTCTAGATTCTTTTTAGTATGACAATATTCAAAGTATGAATGACTGTCACTTCATATTTTTACTTTCAGGTCATGCCTCAGCACTAGAATATAAGTCTGATATTGATTCTATGTATGTATTATAAAAATAAATTCTAGAATCATTTCTGTTACAATAATATCTATCATGTCTGTTACTTTAATGTTTAAATTTCATAACACAGCTCGATATTTACCCAAAATATTATATCCGGATATGATTACACTTTCTTTTATACCGCCAAAATCTCCAGTTTCAACAATATGTTTTACAAATTGTGATGATATGAAGACAGTTTAGGAGCAATTGGCAGTATCTGACATTGAAGTTTACGGTGAAATTATTTAAATCATTTCTTAAAAAAAATTGTTTCGTTTCGTCAAAGCACCCTAACATAGACGATCGACTTTCGATTTCAAAAACTAGAAGAAAATACAATTTAATGTTTCGCCGATTTGTTTATTTCTCGAAAAATAAGAAATAAAATCATCATTTTTAAAATCAGTAGTAATTAAACAAATCAGTAAGAGCTCTTTCTCGGGATAATTTATCCGCTTACTGACTGCAAAGATCAAGCCATGTGTCATCATGAAAAGCAGAATGGGTGACGGTTTCATTTTTTTGCGAACCAGAATCGTAAGCAAATTATCCAAACCAGTCAAAATTCCAGAAAGGTTACGATCTAGATTCTTTCTAGTATTACAATATCCAAAGTATGACTTCACTTCATCTTTTTACTTTCAGATCATGCCTCAGGACTAGAATACCAGTCTGACATAGATTATATGTAGGTGTAATAAAAATAAATTCTAGAATCATTTCTGTTACAATAATATCTATCATGTATGTTACATGAATGTTAAAATTTTATAACACAGCTCGATATTTACCCAAAATATTATATCCGGATACGATTACACTTTTCTCCATTTTTAACAATATATTTTACAAATTGTGATGATACGAAGACATTTAGCAGCAATTGGCAGTATCTGACATTGAAGTTTACGGTTAAATTACCTCTTATTTAAATCTTTTCATAACAAAGTTGTTTCGTTTCGCAGCCAAACATAGACGATCTACTTTCGATTTCAAAAACTACAAGAAAATACAATTTAATGTTTCGCTGATTTGTTTATTTCTCGAAAAATAAGAATTAAAATCATTTTTTAATATCTGTAGTAACTAAACAAACCAGTAAGAGCTTCTTCTTCCGATAATTTATCCGTTTACTGACTGCAAAATTCATGTGTGTGTGTAGAAACCCACGCAAAGTTTATAGAAATCATACGTTGCGTGTATACGTTCAATGTGGGAGAATTAAGGCTGATCGGGATCGGCTATGTTACCTAACGCATCCAGACGATTCAGATTTTGTTTTTAAAAAAGCATTGTGTGCATTTCTGTAATTTTATATACGTTTGTATACGCTTAGAAATTATTAGACATGCGTATTTGCATTATTTCTATACGTAATTTACGCTAATACGCATCTTATCTGGAGCCCTGTGGAACTATTTTTTGTCTTTCGCTGGATGTTACGCAAGCTTTGTAAGCCTGCGCAATTCATAAAATGCACATTTATGCTTAATGAGTTACATTCGAGTATTGCGCAATTACAAGTCATAAATATGACAGATTACATCGTATATTGGTCATAGCAAAGGGAATTCACACAACTTAACTTCATTCATGCAGTGAACTGTTTGAAGTTTGAGAAATCTAATGGAACTACATCCCTTCACTGTGTTATTTGGTCCATTTAGACTTGGAGAATCGCTGGATAGCAAGGACTCGTCAAAACGATTTCATCGTTTAGCCGACTCAAAAAACGAGAGAAAGGCATAGCTAACCTCTGGGACAAAATGACAAGACTGAAGTTTCTTCCATGGGATGATCTCCTTCAAAAACCAAAAACGAAAGGAAATACAAGAGAAGCTCATGTAAAGGTGACAATTGCATTACTGTCACGAATGCTAGTGGTAGGAAAGTCCAAAAGAAGCTTAAATCTTCAAAAAGCACTCACAGAGCATGAATTTTTAAATGTGAATCATGTCTTTATGAATGATGACGGACTGTTGTTGAAATGTCAAAATAAAAGTGAACTTGGGAAACATGGAAGAGCACAAAGATAGGTTAGAAACTGAGATCAACAAAGACACATCATAGTTGATGCTGTGATTTGGGTTCAGGCAATTTTGAATGCAGGGAGACTTAAGACATGTAAGCAGTTGGGAGATGCATTCAGGAGAGTGATAGATGGCTTAGTTAAAGAATACTTTTGTGGAAGAATTATACATTGTATTTGATAATTATCAAAAACAGTTAACAATAAAAGACATGATTCGCTATAAATATTCTTGTAATGAAGACATTTTGGTTGAGGACATGACTCCTACAGGGGATAAACATGATCTTTTGTCCAGTAACAAAACAACAGATCACCTGACAGAGTATCTCTCTGTGAAATGCTCATAGAAACATCTCAGAGTAAGATTGTCACAGTAACAAGGTTTGACGTTTCTTCAAATGACGTACAAATTAAGCCTACTACAGAGGTAAGTTCTCAAGCAGATACCTTGATGATACTACTTGCACTAGAAATTGTACACAATGGAGGTTATTAGTAGATTATTTTACTCTCTTTTAGATACAGACTGGTTTGTTTTGCTCCTGTGGCTCTTCGAACATTTAGGAAACAGACCAGGAATCATTACGGGCACTTGTGAGTCTAGAAGAAGAGTAGACTTGTATGAAATCTACAAAGTGTTAGGCGCAGAAGTAGCTGCTGCACTCCAAGGAGCACAAGCGCTGTCAGGATCTGATACCACAGGTCACATATATTGAGTTGGTTAGAAGCGTGCACTTACAGTTCTGCCCAGTAGTCCTGCCAAGAGGTTGTTCAATATTTAAAGAAAAAAAGAAGGTGATTTTGCAAAAAGGGACATGGGGGGGGGGGTGGGGGGCGGGGGGCGATTACCCTATCTATAGCTCTGCTGTATGTGAAAAATGAAAAGTGATTTTGTTAAAAGGGACGTAGGGGGATGTTACCCTATCTATGGCTCTACGGTATGTGAAAAATGAAAAGTGATTTTGTTAAAAGGGACGTAGGGGGATGTTACCCTATCTATGGCTCTACTGTATGTGAAAAATGAAAAGTGATTTTGTTAAATGGGAAGTGGGGGGATGTTACCCTATCTATGGCTCTACTGTTTATATTATTTGAAACTCGTTTTATTACTTTTATATGCATACCCTAACATTGTATACTATTAAAAGAAAACTGAAAAGTGATTTTTGGTGAAAAGGATGTGGAGGAATGTTACCCTTTCTACAAATAAAATGTATGTGACATTAAAAACCCGAGTTGTTAGTTTGTTATGCCTACCACGAGGTAGTTTAATATTCAAAGAAACATGAAACGTGATTTTGTGGGGGGATGTTACCCTATCTATGACTCTACTGTATTTGAAAAATTGAAAATCGATTTTGTTAAAAGAGATGTGGGGGGATGTTACCCTATCTATGGCTCTATTGTATTTGAATAATGAAAAGTGATTTTGTGAAAAGGGACGTGGGGGGATGTTACCCTATCTATGGCTCTACTGTATTTGAAAAATTGAAAATCGATTTTGTTAAAAGAGATGTGGGGGGATGTTTGTTAAAAGGGACGTGGGGATGTTACCCTATCTATGGCTCTATTGTATTTGAATAATGAAAAGTAATTTTCTGCAAAGGGACGTGGGGGGATGTTACCCTATCTATGGCTCTACTGTATTTGAAAAATTGAAAATCGATTTTGTTAAAAGAGATGTGGGGGGATGTTACCCTATCTATGGCTCTATTGTATTTGAATAATGAAAAGTGATTTTGTGAAAAGGGACGTGGGTGATGTTACCCTATCTATGGCTCTACTGTATTTGAAAAATTGAAAATTCATTTTGATTTTGTTAAAAGGGACGTGGGGGGATGTTACCCTATCTATGGCTCTACTGTATGTGTTATATATCTGTATAATCATTTTTCAATATCACCCCAAAAAAAGGACAAATGGAATTTCCTTTTTTATTCTGGAAAGCCTTATATCACGGTGACAACAGAGTTAAGACTACAAACATAAGATAGCAAATAGTAATAGTAAGTCTTAAAGACTAGCAGTGTTAAGACCTTCACAGCTAAAAACAAATTAGCATACTACTAGAATAAACAGTTTGACACAAGTAAATGGTATCACATATCTAAATCACCTTTTAGCAATAAACAGAATTCCAAATGACATGATACCTAAACAGTACATGCTTTTGTTGCTAATGGCAAACACACATGCAAAGTAATTAAGTATAATATATGCTGCTAATATGCAAAACACAAAACAAATGACACAAAGCATTACAGGATTCTGTCCAATTAGGTTTTGTTACTATTTATTGTAAGGTACTAGTATATAATAAACGTAGTGGTTAACAAAATTACCATTAACAGCTAAATCAGCGCATATACAGTATAAGGTGATTCGCATGCCCTTGACATGAACAATGTACTGAGCTACACTGCTGTTTTCATCTGCCACTCAGGGTTGAGTGAAAACTAGAAAAAATAATGTTGTTGACACACCATAATCACCAATATCGTAATAATGCAAATGGAGGGAATCTTAAATTTATGTTTATGTTCATTATTTACGAAAAAGCAAAGAGGGGGTCCCAGTTAGGTGTCTGCGCAAAATGTTTTTTGATTTTATTTATACTTTGTAGTAATATACCTACATGTATTAAGTTTCATTAACAAGTATAATTACTGTTACCAGTTTTGACTTACTTTTATAGATATTCACATTTAAAGTGGGTGGGGTAATCTGACATGTGACCAGCCAGGAACACAATTTCTGTTATTTTTTTTAAAAATGGTTCAAACTTTTCACCTGAAACTTTCATGATAAAATAACTATGCAATGGACATTCACACAACATGTCACATTTTAATTTGTACAGAACCCTTTTTTCATCACAGAGCCAAAAAGTGGTCTAATCAAATTTACTGATTTTTAGTGGACGAACTTTAACAAAAAGCTAAAACATTTTTCATTAGTTGAGATATTAAGGTGTTATTTTCAGCAGATATTGTAAACTAAATAAACATAAAAATGACAATATATCAGTATACTCTGATTAATATTGGAAGAGTGGTACACTCTCAAACTGGGTAAAAGTGGGTGGGGTAAATAAATATTCGAAGCAACACTACAAAAATTGTGCAGTTGTTACGAAATGGCCTCAGATTGTCTATTACTATCTTAATTGTGCCCCCCATGAGTGGTGGGGGCATATAGATTTGCTCTTGTCCGTGCGTCCGTCCGTCAATCCGTCCGTGCGTCCGTCAGAAGTTCGTGACGCGCCTAGCTCAAGAAGTATTTGATATAAATTGATGAAACCTTGCAAGAGTCTTTATCATGATATGAACTTGCGCACCTTCTATTTTTCGTCTGGCTCCGCCTCCTAACTTTAGAGTTACTGCCCCTGAAATAGTAAAAACTGCACATTTTCACATTGTGACACGCCTAGCTCAAACAGTATTTGATATAAATTGATAAAATCTTGCATGATTCCTTATAATGATATGAACTTGCACACCTCCTATTTTTCGTCTGGCTCCGCCTCCTATTTCTAGAGTTATGGCCCATGAAATAGTAAAAATGCACATTTTCACCTTGTGACACGCCTAGCTCAAAAAGTATTTGATATAGATTCATGAAATCTTGCATTAGTCTTAATTATGATATGAACTTGCGCTTCTCCTATTTTTAATCTGGGTCCGTGCCCTATTTCTGGAGTTATGGCCCCTGAAATAGTCAAAAATGCACATTTTCAACTTGTGACACGCCTAGCTCAAAAAGTATTTGATATAAATTGATGAGTGTTTATCACGATATGAACTTGCGCACCTACCATTTTTATTTGGGTCTGCCCCCTATCTCCAGAATTATGGCCCCTAAAATAGTAACAAAATGCACATTTTTACCTAATTATGTGCCTTACTCAGAAGTATTCTCGGTGCCTTACTCAGAAGTATTTAAATGTAAATCATGATACCTTGCTTGAGTCTTTATCATAATGTGACCTTTGCACACATGGCATTCTTCTTGAGAAGTTTAGTATTTATTACAGAGTTATGGCCCTTGAAATAGCCAAAATAGTGGATCTTTTGTTTGTGATGCTCAAAGCTCAAAAAGTATATGGTATAGAATAATGAATCCTTTTCATATATTTTTTTGAGGCTATACCCCATTAAAATTGCAAACATTTGAATTATTTCCCCATATTTGTGACAAATGTTCGTCGTCCGGGGGGTGGAGGGTGGAGCACACCCTGTGTCCTACACACATTCCAGTTTTATTAAATACAGACTTGGTTGATAAATTTTAACAAAATTTTTTTCTCTTTAATAAGACTTTATACATGTGTGCCATGGAAAAATCAATGCAGAAAATTTAATGTTAATTTGAACAATAGCTGTGCTCAAATTATACTGTCTCAGGCAAAACCTTTTGTTAAATACTTTGAGCTTTCAGGGTTAATTTGTTTAGTCTACATGTCATGTTCAAGGTCCGTGCTTTTTCCATGACACACATGTATAAAGTGGGATTTTTTTTGTTACAATTATCAGTCAATGCTGTATTTAATAAAATTAAGATAGTAATAGACAATCTGAGGCCATTTCTTAACAACTGCACAATTTTTGTAGTGTTGCTTCGAATATTTATTTACCCCACCCACTTTTTCCCAGTTTGAGAGTGTACCACCCTTCCAATATTAATCAGAGTGTACTGATATACTGTCATTTTAATGTTTATTTAGTTTACAATATCTGCTGAAAATAACACCTTAATACCTCAACTAATGAAAAATGTTTTAGCTTTTTCGTCCACTGAAAATCAAACATGAAACTTAATATATGTAGGTATATTACCACAAAATATAAATAAAATCAAAAACATTTTGCGCAGACAGCTAACTGGGAACCCCCGCCCCCACCCCCCTTTATCATATAACCACTGTTATAACATAAAAGGATAAATCAGATTATTGTGTTATACTTATAGCTAATGACAAATACAAGTACACGGCTATGTTGGATATTTTTTGTGTTTGGCATTGTGCTTTCTATTGTTGAGTGGTCAGATACAGGGATCCATAAGGCCAACAAGTGGTCTCAGTACTTCGTCCGTCAGATTTTCAAAATATGTATACTCCTCATTAATCTAACATGACGCTTTGACCGTTCAATACCGTTACCACAGGTAAAGGCATTGATCATATAGTTATGATCCAGCTATTTTGGGGCAAAATGATTTTCTTTACAGCGAACTCTGCCCCTTAACTACAAACTTGATTTGCAAGTACTTAAATTGATGGAATGTATAATCATAGCTCATTGAGCAACAATCACGTTTTATCTGACCCTCATAACCTATACATGTTCCTCATATCAAACACAGATATGGCAACGAGCTTTTATTTTAATCATCCCCTTTCTTTAACAATTTTATTTTGGGACATTGAAACCGCTTCTTTGAGGTTTAATAGCTATAAAAATGTATGCTTGGTTTTGTATGTAATAGAACTAGACTGCGGACCTACACTCCGGCTTTTTTGAACTACGAAGCACAATAAACTCATTAAAGAAATGTTTTATATATCTCAGTGAGCAAAACATGGACTGCAAAAATATTAACCATATCTTTATATTCTGAACAATCCTATGTTTCTCTATTAACACACTTGTCTGTGGTTCTTTAAGTTTTGTGTAATTTCCTTTCAATGAGATGTATTTTATAACGACCTTGCAAGAACCTAGAAAAATATCCAGTTTCTGTTCCTAGAAAGTAATCACTTTCTGTACCTTGAAAGAAATCAACTTTCTGTACTTAAAGCACGGGACCACGAGACGAGGCCCAATTTTCTCATCGTATGATTATTGTTACAGCTGCTTTAAATTCAATGGGTTGAAAAGACATATAACATGGTGTTATCAGTCTTACTAACATTAAAGCGACGACGTTTTGCTATTTCTGTGCGTTTTAGATAATTCAGCACGACATTAATGTTTTATTAGTGTACTGTTTAAGATTTTATTTTAAACATATCGGCTTTGGTGGCTCCAATACTTCAGCGTGTTGGATATGATGTTGTCTTATGGCAGTTTCTGTAATATGCAGGCTCCATAACTTCAGATCCCATTTTTAATTCCAGCTTGTTTTGTTTTCTGCATTGTGTTATTTTTGAAAACCAAGTATAATATCTGTGGACCATACGCTGCTTTTCATGGAATTGCAATCCCCAAAGTGCGCACAGTAGGATCAACTTGAAGACCATTATTCAGTGATTAGCAATATATGCATACATATGAATAATTCATTATCTTTATCTGTGTCAGGTCAATTAGCTTGTGAAATCTATCTGGATTAGGAAGTTTTTATTTATTTATTTTTTTTTTTTTTTTGTAAAATAAACATATATTATTTTTTATCATAATTTAAGTGTTTCTCTTAACAAATTGTATGAATCGAAATGATATAATTTTTATGTATTACGAGTGCCTTAGAAACGGATTGTTTTTATATTTTACAAATAGTTGCATTATTTTGTGTTTTTCATTTTCATGCGGCTATATCTTATAGGCAACATTCTAATATCAACAAGTTTTACTGACGGAAAATTTATTTTCATATTCTCCAGACAGGAATAGTGTTTTCATGATTTAGACAATAAAGTCAAGTACATTTTACAAGAAATTTCAGCCCGGTATATTATTTATAGTGCATTCTACAAATATTTGAATGTAACTGATCGGGATTTTTAAAACCCGTAACACAGCTCATAGCAAGCCTTTAATCACAAGCAGTTAGTGTATAAATCGTGGTAATCAATGGAATATCACAATATCCTACCATCTCTAATCGCCTAATTATCAAAGCGCAATGGTAGGATGCAATAAAGGTAGAGTTATATTCATTTTAATATACGGTTTCATTCTATTGATTCTTACATAACAATGTATATTAATTTTCATATCCTACCATCGTCCATCGCTTAATTATCAAAGTGCGATGGTAGGATGGCAGAATAGTAGGTATGGTAGGATGGGAATGGTAGGAAAGCGATGATAGGATAGTAGAATGGTAAGACATCCATATTGATGGTAAGACGGTAGTATAGCGATAGTAAGATGACAATTTATTACATACTCGTTTCTATTCCCCGTTAAGTTACACTGGTACCGACAACGTCAATATTTTTCCATACACTGACGCCTGAATTTCATATCGGGTGCGTGACGTAAATCAGTGTGTGTTGTTGCACTATTTTTTCTATTTAGTTCAGTATTGTCAATCCTATTCAGTCTATTGAACATATTTATGATATTTACATAATATTTATACGTGTTGATGCGTGCGTATGTAATAAAAAGGTTATTATTTTTGCATCAAAAAATATGCTCTCGTTCTTCAGCGAAAAATATTGCGCTCCTAAAGTCACGCAATATTTCCACTGAAGAACTCGTTCATATTTCCCGATACAAAGCTGATAACCTATAATTATTACATACTTATTAAAGAACTCCGATAAGTTTCAATGGAATCTGAAACGTCAGTATTTTTCCATATTGACGTTCAAATTTCATATCGGGTGTGTGACGTCATTTTAGATTTTAGTTTCATACATGTCGTCGCGTTTAAAAGTATTTTAACGACCATATTTCAATTTCACCCAGACTTAATAACAAATTTGTTTCTTCATATAATGATTTTAGATGTAGATGCGTATGTAATAAAAAGATTATTAGATCTGCATCAAGACATATGAACTCGTTCTTTTGCTCTCTAATGATACTGCGCTCCTAAAGTCGCGCAATATTTCCGCTGTAGAACTCATACATATTTCTCGATAAAAATCTAATAACCTATAAATAGTATCCTGTCATCGCCATCTTATCATCCTAATACTGCTATCCTACTATCATACCATCACACATCTTACCATCCTATTGTCCTACCGTCTTCAGATCCTAAAATCCTACTATCGCACTTTGGTAATTAGGCGATGGGTGATAAGATATCAACAAAATTGTATTCCGAAGTAATCACTCAAATTATGTGACATAAATGATTTGCTATTAAATTTTGTAAAAACATACACAAAACATAAATTTTAATGCTTTAGTTCAGTTCGAGGACAGTCAATGTTTTGTACTTTTAATTATGGAACGGTATGTTACTTATGTAGTGCTTACATACCAGTATGATTCAACACAATATGTATCTTTGTTTAAATGGAAGCGTTTGGCCACTCGAAGGGGTCGCTACAGCTAGAAACAGGAAACCTGAAACCTGGTCTGTATAGCATCAATCTAAGATTTGTTCGAATGGTAGCACTTGACTCCTCTCATGGGTACTAGTTTATACTAAACACAGTTATTACAATTCATAATTCAGTGTATATTTTTATTTGGATTTTATGCATAATAATTTCGAACATTGAAAAAGTACGATCTTACTATATGTAATAGTATAAATTTCGGAAAACTCGGTTCTGTTCAATGATTAACCGTTTATAACATCCTGAGAGCGATAGTGCACGGGGTTGCTAACAACCAGTATTAATTATGATGTAGTCGTAATCACCGGTTAATTTTAATTGCTAGGGGCAATAATATTGATGAGGTATATATTTCCAAGTACATTACTGCGATGTTGATAAAAGATGTTTTTAAATTTCATATCTATAAATTAGCTTTTTAATTAAGTTTTACTTCACGCCTTATCGGAAACTACATTTCTTAAAGGAATTACATGGAACATATTTAAACAAAATTCCTTAATAAATTACAAATAGAAAGGTACACACGAATATACTTGCTTTTGAAGTCAGTTTGGCTTGTACTTGAAAATGCAGCACCCTTTTTGATAATGTCATATTAGATTTATGAATAGGCCTACTTCAATATCTTATTAAAGATTTTGCATTTAATGCGAACAGAACAGATCAGACGTTAGTATTTTCATGAATATATGTGAAGGCAGATGAATAGCGATATAATCCAGGGCAAATAACATCAAAGTAATATTTTTTAAAAGTCATTTATTGAAAGAGATACCAGTATAATTATCTACCAACAGCAGGGTTTTATCTGTTGAACAGTCTCGAAAGTGCGTACGCTAACTGAGGATCCCTAAATTGCACCTGCTCAATGTTGATATTGTGCATATCCCTAGATTTGGTACAACATGAATACATCTGCGGATGTCTCTAAATTATATTTTAATACTTGCAACATGTGTAAATGTCGAGTTCTGCTCAACCCGGGGCTAGAGGGCATGGACAGTAGCTTGCATTTCCATTTTCTTCAAAGCATTTTTGTAGCCCAAAGAAATTCCGTGGATAAAAAAGATATCGTCGCTTGCTTGATTCTTTTGTTACACCATTTAGAAAGTACTGGTTCTTTAGTCAATTTTCACAATGACCTTCTATGTGAAATCGCCCTTTTGAAGAAATGTTTTTATAAAGAAAAAGTTCTAAAATATAGTTTTAATGAAACGTTTCATAGTTGTAAATTCACCCATTTTCAATTATATGTCTAAATAGAATATATACGTTCGTGTGCTTAATTTTTCACCATTTGCAAACTGTCATCGTCGACTGTATACGAGTGTTCGTTTTCGAATGAAAAAAAATGTCAACACCGAGCCCAGATTACCCAATGTCCTAATCAACAACTAAATATTGAACATCTCTTTATGTAAGTGCGATGATGCCTGCTCATAGCAAGGATGTGTGCTAGTAATAATTAATTTGATTCGTTACATGTTTGTTTGTTTGCTTTTGGTTTAACGCCGTAACGGCGGGCAGTTAACCTAACCATTTTCCCCGCTTACCTGTTCTGCGTAACTTCCCCACATGAGTCAGAGGTGGAAGACGAATGATTTCAGACACAATAATTATTAACAGGGAAGAATTTTTTTTAATTTCCACCAAGTGAATTGTCATTCCAGTATATGATATTTTATCAAATTATATAAGACTTAGTGTATATACAAATTACTATAAAATGACAAAAATGTATACAGTTTTATGAATTCAGTGAAATTTGCGTCATCTCAAGGCATACATAACTGTCAATAACAAATTCGAATTAATGAAGATAATTTGCTTGTTACCTTGAAAAATACAATTTAATGTGCTCAAATCTTGTAACAAATAAGTAGGTCTTGAGTGAACACTGAAAAACAGTTGCAAATGTCTAATCGGCACTATTCAGCCCTTTATCTACTTGCCACTAGAGCAAGCTGTTTGGCTATGAAAAGCCAAAGTCGACATTATTAAACGAGCTGGAAAAAATGCAGTCCTAAAGTATGATAAACTGATCATTGACGGTCAGTTGTTCACACCAGAAAATTCCTCAGGCTAGGGGGTCGACGAGAAGCGGCTACAGATTTTATCCTGGAATGTTCAAGGGCTAGGAAATAAACTGAATGATCATGATTTTCTTCAGTTCATTAATAAATACGATTTGTTATGTTTAACTGAAACCTGGTGTTCTAAACTTTCTAATGTTAAAATTAATGGTTTTTGTTCCTTTTCATGTCCAAGGCCGAAAGGCAATCGAAAAGCAAAACGTTTTAGTGGTGGTGTTATTATTTACTATAAAGAGAAGTATTTTAATAAAATTGAACTGATCAACACGAATAACAATGGTATTATATGGATTAAGTTGAAAAAGGAGTATTTTGGGACAGTTAATGATCTGTTTTTGTGCACCTGTTATATACCGCCCGAGGACTCTCGGGTTTATAGAAATATTACATCAACTCTTCATGATTATGACTTTTTTGAACAGCTTGACAATGATATACGAAGATACAGCTTTCTAGGTGAAGTTTATTTGACAGGTGACCTTAACTCCCGAGTAGGTCAGCGTGCAGACTACATTGAAAACATTAATCTCGACCGTTATGTGTCAATGCCCTTTGATGATCAGGACAGCTTGTCTGACATTCCAGCACGTTTTTCACGTGATAATTTTGTGAATAGCTTTGGAAATAAACTGTTATTCTTATGCAAGGAAAATAATCTTTGTATTGTTAATGGCCGTCTTGAACCAGGAAATTTTACTTGTTTTAATACCAGTCGAAATAGAAACGCTTGCAGTGTAGTAGATTATTTGATTACAAGCAAAAATAATTTTGATAGTATTTCCTATATGAATGTGCATGAACTGACTGAATTTTCGGACCACTGCCCTATTGAATTGTCTTTAGACTGTGAAAAAATGCCTTTTTACTATACAGATGTTCTTACTTATGATTAAATAATTTGGGATAGTGCAGATCCCGTTGTGTTGCAAGATGTGTTGTTAGAAAACAAACATATTTTTGATAATTTGTCTGACCAGTTGTTGTCGGATGGTATTGATATAGATATGTATGTAGATAATTTGTCAAAAGTAATTTATGATATTTCTTTTAAGATACATGGTAAAACATTTAGTCATGTACGTTAAAAACCAAAACTTAAAAAGTCTTTATGGTTCGATGATTCGTGTAAACGTGCAAAATCGACATTTCTTAGTGATAAGAGAGCTTTTCGCCTTAATCCAAATGATGAAAATAAGGCACAGTTTCTTTCTAGTCGCAGGGATTATTGTACAATTAAACGAAAAGCTAGATTAAGATTTTTTTCCAGTGAGAGAAGCAAATTATCTGTTATGAGTAAAACGAATCCTCGGAAATTTTGGAAGTATATAAATAAATTTCGAAAGAATGAAAAGCAATGTACAGATGGAGTAACCCTGAACGATTTTTTAGATCATTTTAAGAATATTTCAAATACGCCACATGGGCATTTTATACCAGATGATGAGGCCGAAGAACGCCAAAGTACATTACATATTGCTGACTTAGATTGTCCGTTTACCGTTGAGGAAATTTCAAAAACTATTAGCTCCCATCAAAGACATAAGAGCTGTGATTTAAATAATAATGTTTCAGATTTCTTTATTGATTCGAATGTTTTTATAACACCGTACCTAGTTTCTGTATTTAATAGAATTTTTGAATCTGGAGTATATCCTGAATCATGGACTAAAGGTGTAATTATACCTATTCATAAAAAGGTGATGTTTCAAATACTAGTAATTATCGAGGTATTACACTCGTAAATGTTATGGCAAAAATATTTTCTCTAGCACTTAGGAATAGAATCAACAAATGGTGTGAATCAGAGCAGTTATTTAGTGACTCACAATTTGGTTTTAGAGATAATCATAGTACCGCTGACTGCGTATTTCTATTGCATTCAATTATCCAAAATGTTCTTCATTGTAAATCTAAACTATACTGTGCTTTTATTGATTACAAAATGGCCTTTGATACAGTTATTAGGGACGCTCTATGGATAAAACTTTTAAAGACTGGGGTCAGCGGTAAAATGATCAAGATTCTTAAGTCTATATACAGTAATGTTAAAGCATGTGTAAGATTGTCTTCTGAGTTCTTTGATGTCACGCTTGGATTAAAACAAGGGGAACCACTCTCACCGATACTTTTTATACTCTTTATTAACGATATAAGCACTACTTTAGATTTTAATAAGTTAACAGAGAATGATTTGAACCAGTTATCTATGTATATGTTGTTATTTGCTGACGATATTGCATTGTTTACTACTGATCCGAATAGCCTACAAGCTCAGTTAGATATTATTTATACATATTCAGAAAAATGGGGTCTCAAGATTAACGTTCAAAAAACCAAAATATGTGTATTCGAAAAAAGAAAAAGTCACCATAATTTTAACTGGTCTATCAATGGTGAACAAATTGAAGTTGTAGATCATTTTAAATATTTAGGAGTTGATTTTTTGTATACTGGTGTAATGAAAAATGCTGTTAAAGTGCTCTCAGAACAGGCCCTTAAGGCATATAGTAGCTTATTATCATTATTCACTCGTGTACACATAGATATGAAAACTAAACTTTCTTTATTTGATACCATGGTTGTACTAATTCTTACATACTGTTCTGAGGTGTGGGGCATATATGATTTTAAAGAAATTGACAAGTTGCACATAAAGTTTTGTAAAACAATACTTGGAGTTCGTCAACAGACCCCAAATTTAGCAGTTTATGGGGAGCTGAGAAGGTTCCCTTTATCAGTTATTTGTAAACAAAAAACATTAAAATATTGGTTAAAAATGATGCAAAATCCAAACTCTCCTATGTATAGAATTTTTATAGAACAGTGTAATAACAGTAACGATAACTGTTGGGCAAAGTCCGTCAAGCGTTTATTAGACAGTCTTGGTTGTAGTGATATTTGGAATAATTTTGATTATAATGTAAATTATTTGCCAATGTTTAAACAACGCATTTGCGACCAGTTTATCTAAAACTGGCGTGCTTCTGTCCAATCAATGTCAAAGTTAGATTATTATAGTAAATTCAAAACAGAGTTTTGTTTTGAAAAATATATTGATGTTTTAACAAATGATGGATTAAGAAAAGAATTAAGTTGTTTCAGATTAAGCTCTCACAAGTTGGAAATCGAATTAGGTAGATTCGTAGGTACCGTTAGAAATGAAAGAATATGTAAAATGTGTAATTTAAATTGTATTGAATCAGAATACCATTTTCTGCTTTGTTGTCCTCTTTATGTCGATATACGTAGAAAGTATTTTGGAAATATATCTTGGCCAACGATACAAAAATTTGTAAATATACTTTCTTCTACATATAAAAAATCTATGTATAACACTGCAAAATATTTAAAGGATGCGTTTAAGCGTAGAAATGAAACCCTTGAGCGCATAGCTGCTTCTTAAGTTTGTAGTACAAATGTATCGACAAATAAGAACTATGTCTATCACGATAGTCTCTACTCCATGTTATATTGAATATGTATATAAATATGCCTGTATTATGTATGTGTATGTATGTCTTGGCCATATTCAATTTGTGTTTGTTAATTGGCCAAAGGCATTGATTTGCTGATTTGCCAAATAAAACTGTAAACTGTAAACTATTAAAGAGTTGTTAATCGATTTACTGACAAAATTGTTTGTACTCAGTTCCATGAAAGATTATATCAGCGCACGAAAGCCTAAAGAAACATAATTACATTGATATTTATTTAAATCGCTTCCATAAAGAATACTAGCTCGTAAAATAACGTATATGGTTTTGTTCCAGTTGATGGTACGAAACGCAAATATCGCATTTAAGAAGTTGATACATTTATCTATATTTATATACAATTTCATATATGTTACTAATATAACCGCTTATCCTCATAGTAATTAACTTGTAATCTGTAGGAAACTACAGTCCCAGCATTGTGAACCAAAACATGAACGTATAAAATGCTGTTATTCAATTACAAGTTGAAATCATGATGCCTGTACGTGTTTATGCATTTTAATTATTACTACAATTTGATGTGATTACTCTTCTTGTGGACATGTTACTCATAAACAATGTTTTACTAAAATTTATAATCTACTATTTCCCTTGAATGAGTAATTTAACATCCCTCTATAGTTCAACAAAAAAAGGTCGACTCAATGTTTATTACTAAACATAACCCGAGAGCTACGTTACTATCAGCTGATAAGCTAGATATAGTTGTGTGCTCTTTATAAAATCTGAATGATTTTTTTTAATATCAAATCCATTGGACTTGTTTGGTTAAATCTAAACAGTACGAAATTTGACAGCAGCAGTTTCTAAAATGAGACTATATACAAAACACAAAAGCTGTTCAAAATGTATCACTTTGTGTCTTTTGTCATTACTGTCACTAAATTTAATACAACTGTATTTGTCTTTTAATGTCGAAACGAAACCAGTTGTAACATACAGTTTGCAAAGGAATTATAACACAAACGTTTCAAAGAATATTCTTATATGGACACCATTCCTATCGGACAATATTAAAGAAAGTTTTGAAAAGTGCCAGTCAGGCTGCAAGGATACGTGCCATTTTACAGTGAATAAGAGTGAAATTACTACAGCCAATGCCGTTTTATTTAACAATTTTAATCTTTTTCCTAAATGGGAAATCGAAACAAAAACAACTATAGCCTTTCCAAACTACCGTCGACCTGACCAGGTATGGGTCCTTTTTAATATGGAACCACCTGGTAACATGTACTGGGATACTGAAGTTTTAAACGGAGTGTTCAACTGGACTGCATGGTACAGACAGGATGCCACACTTTGGTTGCCGTACGGCTCAAAATATGTACTGAATCGATCCGAAAGTAATGCAGCTCTAGCAATTTTCGGAAATAGAAATTTTCATAAAGAGAAAACAGAGGAAGTTGCTGGAATGATATCTAACTGTATAGATCAAGCACAACGGTACAAGATAGTCTATAAAATTCAAAAATATCTAGCAACAGATATGTACGGAAAGTGTTATGGCAAACCCTGTGATGAACGTGCCATGCAAGCTAAAAATAAAAGTTGTGATGCTATTTTAAAACAGTATAAATTCTACCTGGCGTTTGAGAACTCTTTGTGTAATGATTACGTTACAGAAAAATACTGGAATGCTTTGAAGCGGGAACAGATTCCTATAGTTAACTGGAAGAATATTAGTGAAAACATTGTCATACCAAATTCGTATATAAATGTTTACGACTTCAAAGACATAAAATCATTGGCAAACTATGTGAAAAAAGTGAGTTCAAATGCAACTTTATACAATAGTTATTTTCAGTGGAAGACCAAGTATAAAGACCGAGGCTCGTGCATTTCGTGTAGTTTGTGTCATACACTAAATCGCAAAAATTTCCAAAGACAGATTTACTCGAACATTGGCGACTGGATCGGAGATGATATATGCCCAAAAGTTACCGTAAGTGTACATTATTTTCTATAACTGCTTGGGATAAATTCCAGGTAGAAATAAGTTACCAGTTGTAAAATTTAGTTTTCTAACGGCATTTTAATTTGTGGTGGGCCTTATCCCCCGCTGTTACTCCAATAGCAAAATTGTATACCGCTTAAAATTCAGAATTAGGACAATATTGATGATACCACTTATATTTTACAAATTTTGAAAAGGTAAATCCTACAAACGTTTTAGGCAGTGTAGCACTCCTTCATCATTACCATAGATTAGATGAATTGCACATAGTACACGGTACAATTGTCAAGGAATCAGCTTATCAAAAGGAATGTCATTAACTATTTACTACTAGATACAGTAAAGAAAAGATTTCTAAATTCAATCCAAGTTAATACATTTGTATTTATGAAAACTGATTTCATGTTCAACTGGAAAAGGGTGAAACAAATACATGCATGCACAATTATTTGATGTTAATATTCGTCTGAGAGTGTTCCTTATCCTTATCATCGTCAGTATTCTGTCGGGATTTCACACGCTGAGAAACATTCTTTGAAATTTATACTGTTTGAAAGGCATCTAGTGAAAAGACTCATGTTCTCAGTATTGCTATTCAATTCCTGTTTGTTTAGTTCTGCCTATTGTTTTCACGTTTAGGCCAAGCCTATTATTTTGCATGGGGACCCTGCACCGCTTTTCATGGAATTGTACTCTGTGTCTCAATGAAGGTTCCATGAACACCGCTGTATAAACGGATCTGCGGATGTCTCTGAATTGCTTTTTGTACTTATAGCTTTCAAAATTCGCCAATACTAACTTGTCATTCGACAGATTTTACTTGTCATTCGTTAGTGCTAACGTTTCATTCTGATTAAATTTAATTATGATGAGGTTTGATGTCATTCGTCAGTGCGAACTTGTCATTCTGCGGAGGAAACTGGCCATTCGGCTATGCTTCTAAATGTTAACAAATACCGTTTTTCCTATTGCTGTTGTCCAACAAGGATTTTCAAAAGCAAGTAATTATCCTTTAAAATAAGTACTAGAGACGTAAAAATATTTATTTTCACGGTCCGGGAAAAAGAATAAATTGTTTGTAAACGTTTGGAATAAGTCAGATATTTGAAAATCATATTTGTCTTCCTGCTGGTTGCAAAATCAAGACAAATGATTTTTAAGTTAATTTCATAAATCTGATAAATCACCAATAGAATGTGTAATATGTGAAAGTATCAAAATGCGACTGACCAGCTTTAAAACAACAATAAAAGCAGACAATGCATTTGGATCTGCATTTTCAATGCGACAGGTATGATTATCAAAGTAACAACTAATTTCTTTATTCAACATTACTTAAGTAACTTCAAGTATTGATTCAGTAATAATTTCTGTAGTGAAAGCCTTTGTAAGCATAGAATGCAACCATGCAAAATAATAGCAGACTCGGTTTGACAGAGTCTGTTCATGAGAGGTAATGTAAGATGCACCACCCCTCACGCTCTCTAGCACAGGCTTAAGCAGCTTTCTATTACAGTAAATGTAAGTGTACTCCATGATCCCAAAGGACCAAAAAATGTAACAACACTGAATCCAAGTATGGGACGACTTTTTACAGCCGCCTCACGGCACTTAAAGGTTGCTGTTGTGATAGTTAATAAATAACAAAATTCACAGTTTTTAAAACATAATTTCAGTCAAAGAATGAGTTCCTATTAAAACCTTTGTATATGAATTAAGGAATTAGTCATGTTTAAGGCCACTTACCGACAAGGCGTATTATATTACTAATAGTAAAAAAAAAAAACATGTTGCAATGAACATGCGAAGTGTTTATAAAAGAGTGCAGCACTGTATATCTTGTTCATCAGATTTAATCCAGAACTTTTGAATTAGAATGTAACAGGCATAATCATGTTAGTGATATTATCTTTCGTCATTGGAGTAATATTTGTATTAGGGGCCCGTCAAATATGTCGTTCGTCGGAACTACAGCATCAATAATTTCATTCCCGAGAAAAAAAAAAAATTTACCCGCCCACACGTACACAAAAATCTCCGAAAAATTTTCTTTTCTGATTACGCGGTCCGGAATGATAACGGCAAAACAAGTTTTATCGCTGCTTTAGTGCGTCAAAGTGATATTGATCGGAATTCATGCGTCTATAATACATGACCCAAACTCAAAAAGTGAGGAATTATGGTGTTGTTCATCATTTGTTTTAAATCTGGAGTGTCTGTGCTAGTGCCACACATGGCCTTCGATGTGCCGGTAGGTGATGAAGTAGGCACGTTCTACGATTGTTCAATACAGTGAAAAGAACGAAGCCCGACTTGTAAGACGTGCACGAGGATGCAGTTAAAGATATTTGGATTAAACATAGAATTATTGTTCAGATATAAAGTTTTCAAACCATTTGCTATCAATTGTTTAGTTCAGTATGCTAGATCTAGAACCAAAGTCGAGTGCTATCTTAAAAAAAAGTTTGTTTACAGATCCTGACCGATCTATCACATTGTCTCGGCCCAAATCATTTTGAAAGTAACTTCTTTCGTACAGCAGTCAGATATTCTATCAAAATGCATTTAGTCAATTTAAAAATGGTTTAGCTTTTCAAATAAGTAGTGTTGATTTAAAAATAATTTCTAACAAAATCTGACCTATTGTACAATTTTCCCTGTTTGTATATTAATTAACTGAATTTATTGAAAAAAAAAGAAACTGAAAAAAAAAGAACTGAAAAAAAAAAAAAAAAAAAACAGACCTCCCCGACTCTAAATTTCTAGGTCAATCAAAGCACAACAAATAACACTTTAATGGGTGGCCATTTTGGGATCATTCTTTGTCCGTCAGTTATCATTTTTAACTGAAATGAACCTCTACCACATAAACTTAAGCTAGCCTGATCTGTTAAAAAATAATTCCAATGCGATTCGAGCAATGTCAAAGCATTTGTATGTCCAACTCTATTTGGTCTCACTGGTCGAGTGGTTTGTTACTTTCCACTCACCTCTATGGGTTGGATTTTCACTAGGGGCATTAAGATGCTCATGTGTCGAGACCATCTAACTGGGTTTCAGAAGATATGTTATTCCACTCAGGTACCCGTTTTGTCTTAAATATTCCTCATCCTCTGCCGTTAAATGGGCACGCCTTCAGATTAATGTAGAAGAATCAAAGTCAAAAATAAGACACTCATCCCTTAGTAATTATAAACACAAAATAAAAACAAAGTGATTCAGTGAGTTTTGACAAAAAAATATTTGCAAAATCATTCATGTAGTCTCTAAAACATATAGAAAAGCTATCTACTGTGTTAGTCACACTGTAAATGTTTGATTTCTGTGTTATTTCTTAAGAAATATTCATTTCATGTATAATCATAACCGCCTCCTCAAGGGTCCAAGCTGGGAAGAAATATAAAAAAGCCCCGCTCGTTCCATGTAAAATCTACCTGCCTCTGAAAAAATCAAAATTTAGAAAAAAGTATAAAATAAAAATTTTGCTCGCTCGCTCCCATTAATTTTTGAAATTTTTCCGAAGAACTATTAATCAATTTGGTATGGCCTAATGTTTAAACAAGCTTAGCTTTGTAAAAAAGGCTAGTATACGGCCCATTATCGATTTAATTTCGTTTTCGTAAAAACAGTTACTTTAACATCTTAAACTTTTAGAAAATTGCAATTTCATGATAATGTTACGACCATTTGCTTGATTTTACCAGAAATGTTTGTCGAAGCTCATCGATTACAACATGTCAGACTGTTGCTCCCCTTTAAATGTATTATTAGGAGGAAAATAGTATATCGGATCCTATATCTGATACGAAACTACTATTTCTTATACTAATTAGTTTAAGCTGAATCCTGAAACAAATTCTTCATCACTTTCCACATCTCATTCATGCGGGATTACAAGTTTGAGAGAAGAGCCTGTTTTATCTCCATAATGCTAAGCATATTAAGGGAGCAAATGGTACCATTTTTGCATTTTTGGTACAGAACCGGGGATCGAATCCGCGACATTTCGCACCGGAGGCGGACGCTCTACCATTAGACAATTTTTTTTTCTCTGAATCGTATGCCATGATAACTCAGTAGTAGAGCCCTCCGGATCGAGAGTTCCGGTGTATGAGCCAAACCGCCGGAATGAGAGATAGAGAGACAAAGAGACAGGGATGGATAGGTCACAGTTAGGCAGAGTAGCTGGTCCAGCGAAGAGACTGTAAATTTTTCCTAAGAGATAGATCTTCAGATGACTCTAAAGCATTGCAGCTGGTCCGACACAGAGAATCTTCATATTACAATTACGCGATGCAAAGAATTTATTTTTGGCGGGAACCTTTAATCAAGTTACTTTTCTCCACAACCGAGAATTTCGGACTTTATCGTAGATTTTCATATAAAATTCGTATCGTAATATAATGATCTGGACGTATTAGTAAAATATTTTGTGTGAAGTGCAATCTAGTCATCACGCGAACTCTGTCTTGCAAAACAGGTCGTATCGAGCCAAATTCATCGTATGTAATATCTGCCTTGTCCTTGACAAGGATACTCAAGAGACTTAAAATGGTGTCGAGCGCGTGCAAACTTGTATTCATTATTCAAGGTCACGTAGCGCATGTACCTATCTTCGAAAATGCGCTCTAAAATATTAAAAAGTGGGCGTACAAGATTAGAAAATTCAAACTATTTGTTACAAATTGTTTACTTAAAGCTGTTGTTTGTATTATATAACATGCAGTAAATGCTATTTTAAAACGCTTACAATAACTTAACAGTTTTGCTTTTAATTCTATTTGAAACATGTCATAAATATATGTGAAAATAGGGTAATAACATTTTCCATGCTTGTTTTGATTCATGACATTCTTTCTACTTTTTCAGGTTGTAAACAACTGGTTACAACACTTATACTGGCGGTTGTTTTGGTCTTTTGGGATAAATATATCATTATGATCATGTATTACATTAAACTTTATTCGTACAAAACTTCAATTGATAGTTAAGTGGATACATATATGTTTAGTAGTGTGATATCTGTACATTTCTTGTGTCATATCTTTGAAGTTTCCTCAAAATCACTTGAATGTCACTTTATTGTAAGATACACTAAAGATAACAGGATCTTAAAAAGCTTGAAGAAGCTGATACTAATCTACGCAATGATAAAGAACAGGACGAAGGCTGTGACCTGGACTGTAAGTAGTAGACAAAGTGTCGTCAATCAATGACTGTGCAAAACCTTTAGATTGTTTTATATAATTTTATAGTTAAATAAATATTTCTTCATCTTCTTCTGGTAAGCTCATTATTGCCTAAAAGGTTTCTTAAAATGCCACCCTCTTTGAAAGGTTGAATATTCTCTTATTATTTCAAGCTATACATACACATCGTTTCACCAGTTAAATGCTTTTTCTTCAACTGACTGTTTAAAATGCATGAGGGTTCTGAAATCCGAATATACAAATTAGTGACTTAAGTCAACTGGAAAAATCCCCAACCAAAGAACGCTGACGCACCAGTAACAACACTAGGATAGACAAAAATGTAGAATGCATTCTGTGAAAGATGTTATATCAAGTTCAAGATCGTTCAATTTGTTCAACAGAATTATTCAAAACTGTTCAGTTTTTGAAGAATTTTCAACAATATTGTTAAAAATTGTCCGACAAGATTGTTCAACAAAATTGCTCAAAACATGTCTATGATGCTTCAAAATTGTCGTGATTTTGAATACGGTTCAGCTCTGCTAACTACTGTATAATCCCCATTATTTTAAAGATCGTTCGGAATATTTTGTGCAACAACCTTAAGCTTCTTAAAGGTAATATCTGACAATAAACCACTTTGTCTTGGAATATTCTCCTGTCAGAAAGTGATTCTATTTCAAGAAGAGTACTACATCTTTATACAGTTTTTGATTTCTACCAACATCATGCGGAAATCCTTCTAATGTCCGGTGTTCATATTCCATGCAGATATTAAAATGAAGAAACGTACTCTTAATAAATAATTACCATGTAAAACAGGTAGAATAATTTTAAAGAAACCGTTTTAAATTTAAATGGATGTGTTTTGACTGAAACAAGTACCCTTGAATCTGATAATAAAAGTAATATTATTTGTTTGTTTGTGTCAAATGCCGTCTTGGCTTGAAAAACGTTTAATAATGTTAAATAATGTAATCTAACTTTGTATTCTTGAACGGCACTAATGCAAAGGCCATTACTATTGTTTTATCTGGGCCAAAATGTAGTAGCCATCGTTTTGCAGAATCATGTACACATGTATGAACGTTATTTATATTAAATGTTAAAAGAAGAGCTGCACGTGAATTTTCTTCAGCGAAACAAATTAAGTATAATTAAGTATGTTAAACATAGATAATCACCTTAAAGTTTACGAGGGCTCCTATTGTAGGCCTAAAGTCTTACCTTTTTTGATTTTTATAAATGTGTATCCAGTGCAATAAATAAAAATTTATTTTCACGTATTACCATGGAATAAACCGATGACATCTCTGCCTTTTATGATATTTGTTATGTTTTAAAAACATTTACGAGAACGTCATGTTCATTGGTTCGAAATAGTTCTTACTCTTACTCGTGAAAATGGTAGATAGATTGGAGAAAATAGTACATAGGCTCTTGAAAGTTTGGTTTTCTAAGAGTATGAAAAATGTGTAAAATGAGCTTGGGCATAACATTTCTATATACATTCTACATGTCGGCCCGGTATCATTTCTTCTACTTTGCTGTATAGTAGAACAAGCACTTTGGAGACGAACAGTGAATTTCACAACAAAATAACAGCATTGGCAGCTCTGTATTTTAGTTTAACGTTATTCAAGTCAATAATGACTAGAAAACAACTGTCATGAACAATGATATTTTTTGATACATTTCAATGTTTACATTCAATGTACACATCTTCATAAACCCGCCCGCTTAGCTCAATAGTTAGAGCGTCGGTCTACGGATCGCGGGGTCGTGAGTTCGATCCTCCTTGGGCGGGGCATATATTCTCTGTGACGATTTGATAAAAGACATTATGTCTGAAATAATTCGTCCTCCACCTCTGATTCGTGTGGGGAAGTTGGCAGTTACTTGCGAAGAATAGGTTTGTACTGGTACAGAATCCAGGAACACTGGTTAGGTTAACTGCCCGCCGTTACATGACTGAAATACCGTTGAAAAACGGCGTTAAACCCAAACAAACAAACAAAAACACATCTTCATACAGATCTGTCAAGGCCGTCTGGTCCGGAGTATATTTTTAATCCTTCCGCGCAGAAATGTAATCCTGCAGAAAACAGACAAAACCACAGTAAAACATCAGAAATGACGAAACATTTAACAATATCAATAAATAACATTTAGAATGTAACCAGTCGCTGTAGGGATGGCTTCAAATTAGAGACTTCACAATTTCAAAGAACGTATATATATATACTTCTTGATACGACGACCCGGAAGTACTTTGATAAGTAAAAATTTTGATAGAGCTAAAAGTTTCCCTCAAAATCTTGTAACTTAGCATCTTGCAAGAAATGTTATACTAGACATTCTTCCCGCAAAAAACAAGTTCTGTACCACAGAAACATTTCAAACATGAGACATACTTTGCAGACAAATTGGCTCGGAAACTGAAATTTTGAAGAAAAAGGCAAATAACCAAAATTGTCTTTCCTTAGAAAATTTCGATTAAATTTTCACGAAATCAACAGTGATGTCACCAGCTGGTTTTGTAGCATGTCTTATGTAACTTTAAGGCTTATTGTTCTTTTTATAAAATGGTGACACTACAATTACATCACTACAATTACAGAAGAATGGACATTTGAATGAGTTAAAGACCGGAACCCTCAAGCAAATACCAATAATATTTGATTATATCATAGACAATTACTGAAAGATCAATACATCACATTCCATCTCAGAATGAATGATTTCTTCAGTAAAGCTGGACAATGCATGGAACGTCAAACGCGAAGAATGGAAACTGGCAAGTAAGGAAGGCCAATAATTCTAACTGTAGCCAGACACAGCTCAAGGTACACTTGAACCTGTCAACCAGTGACAGACAACAAGACACTGCAGCTTTGACTAAAGACATTAAGAAAACATTTCGTTCCTATTGAAATAGGCTAAAGGAAGGTGAAAATCGCTTACGAAATACTAACAGTCATTACGGTGTTACACTTGGAATCGCAGCTTCTGTCCATACGTTTTGGTATGTTTGTCTGGTTTATGGGTAGCTGCTGACTGGTGGTATCATTCTAAATATCTATCAACACGTGGAATTCATCACCTGCAAACGACAAAAGAATGATTGTCAACCGATGTACGCCTTTCTTGAGATACAAACGAATGCGTGTGTAGTTATAAGTGTGATAATTAACACCACTAGAAACAAATGTGACATATTCAACAGAACAATTATTGAATTGAATAATTATGTACCCCAACCCCCACAGGGGGAGACATATTGTTTTTGCCCTGTCCGTTCGTTGCACTTCATTTCCGATCAATAACTGGAGAACCATTTGACCTAGAACCTTCAAACTTCATATGGTGGCAGGGCATATGGAGTAGACGACCCCTATTGTTTTTAGGGCCATTCCATCAAAGGTCAAGGTCACAGGGGACATCCGTCTGTCACACCTCAGTTTTGATCAATAGCTTGAGAACCATTTTACCTAGAACGTTCAAACTTCAGGACTTACAGAGTAGATGATTCCTATTGTTTTTTTTTCAGGGGGGTGGGGGGGGGGCGTTGTTAGAGGGGGGGGGGGGTCACTAGATGAAAGGTCAAGGTCACAGGGGCCTGAAAATGGAAAACCGTTTCTGATTCAATAACTTGAGAACCACTTGACCCAGCATTTTGAAACTTAATAGGATGACAGGGGCCTGATCATGGAACTCACTTTCCGACAAATAACTTTAGAACCACTTGACCCATAATGTTAAAACATTATAGGATGACTTTACCAAGCAGATGATCCCTATTGCCTAGTGTCTGTTTGACTCGCTCCTGTCACCATTGACGTCTTGCCTATTACTACTACGCATTAGGGGAGTTTTGTATTTTTGCTAGCTGTTATGATCATTACCAGACAAATTCTTTCAAACATACAATAGAGCATCTAAAATCCACATTAAAAAGGTCATAAAGACATATATATTATCAGAACAACAACATACACAAAAGTAAGGACAAACGTTTTACAGGAAAAGCCATGTCCAAATAATGCAGCAGAATCAATTGAGCAAACCTTAAATGCAAATAACGTCAAACCATGTTTCCGGTCGATACGAGAACAAATGAATAAAAGATAAACTTGACGAGGCGAATCAACAAAGGAAAAATTCTGAAAGGTGTATAAGAAAATGTGGAATCCGAAGACAATGTACAATCCGAACACTTTGGTATTTCTCATGAGGCTATTATCTTCTTAGGTGGAACGTATGAGTTCAGGTTATTGCTACAGTACTACATGTATATAAAAACAAGTGACAAATCATCGTTCGTCGTGAGGTAATTCCGCTCAAAAATAATTGAGAAAAATAGCTAAACAGACCAGATTATTCCTTGGTCTAGGGCATAAACAATAAACATGTATCTCTTCTAGGGTATGCGACTGGATCTGAATATGACATCATCAAAATGACGACCGATTATGAAAATAACACTGTTTAATGCATTCTCAAGGAATCAATAGAAATGTTGTTAACATCATGCCATGAAAAAAACAAAACAATGTGGTATTTTAAATGTTTATATTTGCACCTTGTAGGAAAGAAAGAATACTTAAATGAGTACCTGGAATATGAGGAAATTGCAAGTGCAGCAATCGTCTCGCTTTACTATAAGAATTAAACTAAATAATGATTATGAGCATTTAACACATGTTCGGAATTCTGACGAACTTCTGATGGATGAAAATGCCTTATTTTCTGCTCTACCAGTAAAGCTTGATAGACACCACTTTTGTTAACTGTCCTAATATTATGATATAGTTTTCGAGCGAAGAAAGCTATTTGAGCTAACCAAGTTCGAGCAAACGATTGTAGAAATAAAACATTTTCAATTCGTTTCAACCTGTATTTAAAAATCAGTATTAAAACAACACTCATGCAAGATCGTCTATCAGATATATCATGTAAACGAGGTTCTATTGTATTAGTAAGGGAGTCGGCACTCTAGGTTACTATTTTCCTTTGTCTATATAAAGCCGCTATCTTGGCTTGGGTGCAGTCAGTTTTTCGGGTTAGGACTCATTTGAGCGAACTGACGTCACGTAAATATGATTGACTGCCATTTTAGATTTATGTAGAAGTCATTAGAAAACCAGGTAAGGAGATATATGAAATATTTAGGAAATAATAAGTATCAAAATTAGGTTTATCGTATAATTACCCGAGTTTGGAGTTCTTATGCGTATGAATATATCCCGAAGGCCGAAGGTTCTAACACGACTTACTTCAAATAACGTTAGACGAGAATCAGAGGAGTATTTTCATCAAACATCAATTACAGTTGCGTGCTACACAGCAGCATAGCCAAAACACGGTGCGCCGCAGCATAGTTGAAGATCGGTTTATTGCAGAATAACCCGAGATAGACTTTGCTCTACAAGTATGTAGGTTATTAGCTGGTCGTGTTAGAATGTTTAATAAGTTGTATTCAGCTGACAAAAAGTGGGGCAAGAGATGATATACAGCGACGATATATTTATCATGTATTGAGAATGTAAAATACTAAACAGCTTTATCTAGATTCAGATGCTCTGCACATAAATTGGCAATCAAGGAAGCTAGATATAGAAATATTGAAATGAATCAGCGATTATGTACAAAAGGTAACATGCATCAAATTAAAAATGGATATCATTTTGTAATTGTTTGTCATTTTTATTATCATTTCAGGAAACAACATTTGCAAAAATATTACTTATGTGACCTAGTGTTCATAAATTCAAATTTATTATTAGTTCAGCTCAAAGAATTAAGCTTGTCAGTTTAGGAAAATATATTTATTTTGCAACACTTTAAAGAAGTGACGTAATTGGATGACTACTATTTCTTCGGAATAGACGGGGAACAAAAACTGGATAAATAATGTATTTACTGCCATCGGCGGTTTTCACAGCTTCTGCACATATCCGTTTGAACGCTGATTGCAGGTGTCATTAAGATCAGCTAATAAGGTATAAGTCTATAAGTAAAAACAGCAAAAGATATCATATATTTAAACACTCAAATATCTTCTTTGATACTTGTTTGAATAAATGTAGAGAGGGTGAATGCATTGGACTGCCCAAATAAAGGGAATTTGTACAAAAGTATTAGCTGGAGTGGCAATATCTGTTGTATATACTATATACTAATGGCCCTTGAAACCTTGTTATTCACTTTTATCGTCAGTGTTAGAAAGGTGGATAATGGTGAGACGCGTATTTAATTATCTGTTTCTTTATTCCTGCAGCCAGAATTATTGACTCGTTCAATTTCTCTGTATTTCGATATAAAGTCACCAAGGATGCTCGCAACAGGTCAGTAATGATGACTTTTCTCGAAGCAAACGTAATTTTTGTTCTTACTTTGTCATCATTTGGGAGTCATTCTTTATCATATAAATTGTACATTTTGTCTGAAGTAGATTTTTAAAATAAGATATTACTGTATCCAAAATATTAGGTTTTTTAATTAGCTGTCGAATTTGAGAAATTTACAAAAATCAAAATTTATGTAATATGGCCTATCTCTAGAATGTATAATTTTACGAGCATCCTAGTTCACACCCTATAAACGACTCTAGTCCCCCTCTTCCTCTTGCGTGTGATCAAAAAAATAAACAGACACGCGAAAGGTAAGAATCGTCTTCAAATTCATTATTTTGCTTTACACTGTATGTGTATTAAAGTTTAACGATAAGTCTAACATAAATGTGTGTATATGGTTATATAATGGATAAAACTAACAGGTAATGTTTACAAAATGTTGACTGATCACACTCATTGCATGAAAATTTACTCGACCAAGTCACGAAACTGATGAATACCACGCCAAATTGATTTGTAATCTAATTATCCATGATACTTTCTGTAATATGTATGCATACTCCATAAATATATGTAAATAATATGTTTCGTATCTGTTGCGTTTTTGAATGAAACTAATTTTTATTTAGTCAGTGAAGAAACATCCACTGTGTGCCGACTTGCCAATTTTGATATTTGATCTGAACGCGTATTTGCGAGCGATACTGTATTCCATCTTGTGAGTTCAGTAGGCGATTTATGTCCTTTAAAGGCGTAAATGAAATTTTAAAAAATGAATACAAAATTGTCCTTTTGATCAGTCGTCATGTTTGTAATGTCATTTAATGTCGAACCCCTCGTGCGATGCTTTTACTAATCCATTGGGGGTGGGAGTGGAGTGTCTGTGACTCGCTATCCTACTTAATTAAATAATTAATTGAATGCTTCTGCGTCGTTTACATGCAAGTATTCAGTGTTGGTTTTACACACATATACTATGATAAAATACGAATTAGAAACTAAAAGTATAAACAGGGCCCTACTATGTCATGCAAGAAATTAACCGTCAATTCCCTATGGAAATCACGGTTACCTGACGATTTTAAAATATCGATGAGATGAGACAGGAGAGGACTATAGGTTGACCCCCGTCTGTTTGTCCGTCTGCAACAAAATGATCCTCTGAATTTAAAAAAAAACTATTTCACCCGCAAGTATCCTGCGAATAAACATATAAACAGAAAAGGATAACGAAAACATTATCGGAAAAGTCGATTAAGTCCTTATAAGTAATTCAGAGTTTACTTCAGGGTAAGTCAGTCAACAAGATTCAAAAGTAGTACAACTATTTTGTCACGAATGGCCTAATGGTGTAACTATAGGTCGGCCACGTGTTTTGAGCCGTGACAAATTTATGCAGGACAGTTTATTTTCCCGAAAAGGGTAGGAACGTATATGTAATACATACTAATGCGGTATAAGTAATGGAGATGAATGTAAACGAATGCATGGTCCAAAAGATATGGTGTTGGTTTAACAGTCTTGCTTTTCGAGGTTCGAGCCTTGATAATTTCACATTTTATTTTACATTTTTAATCGTTTGTTTCAATAGTCATTGCTGAGAAAACTGTGCAGTTCATTAATTCGATAAGTTAATGATCTTCCAGCACCGGTGATCATCGATCTTAACCCTGATTCCGATACATCGTCTGACTGAGAGACTGACACGGCTGAAGGGTCGTCAACAAACACAGCAAGTGAAGTTGAAATTATATAACATGAATTAATTGAAATAATAGTAGCAAAATATACCTAAAATATAGAAACAATAAAAATAAGTCAAGCATTATTATTGAAATATGTAAAGTGTTTTTTAAAAAAATGTTTGACTAAAATAAAATTGAAAAAAAAAGCTATAGTAGAGAAAAAATATGGTCGTAACCTGAGATTGAACTCGCATCTTACGGTTTTTAATCATTACGTTCTACCAATTGCGCCAGCGATATAAGTGAGTCCATGGGAAACAAAATACACAAATTAACTTTGTCTAAAGAGATTGTCAGCCAGGTATGGACCGCATATCGATATGCCCCAACTGAAAAAGTGTATTCCGTCACGGCTCAAAACACACGGTCGAACTATACCCGATTCCCCCTTCCTCAATAATAACATAAACATGTTAACGTTACAAATACCGTGCGCGACTAAAACAGCCGTCGTGTTTACTACCTGTCAAGATTTACCTAGAAATAATTTACATTTGATAGTGATAACGCGCATTTTTAAAAATGGCGTGAGTTGTATCTCGTCTTTGTTTCAGTATGATCGGCAAATTCCGACATTTATATCGAAAGCTGTGTGTTATTTGGTAAGACATAAATGTATAAGAAAAAATTATCAAATCACGGCGGGTAGCCGTGGGTAGGCAATAGAGATATTGCCATATTTATGGCCGATAGAGAGTTAACAGGCTTTTCCTTTGATTTTATCTGGTGACCTACTTTTTGACTCCACTTGACTCTATTTAAACGTCACCTATAGAATATCAAGATTTTTATTCTGACAAAATTTTATTACGATATGGTCATAGATGTGGCCTCTAGAGCGTTAACTTGCTTTTCCTTTGATTTGACCTGTTGTCCAAGTTTTTCACCCATCTTACCCAGATTTGAACTCGACCTAAATATCATCAAAAAACACATTCTGAAAAAAGGTTTCATTAATAAATGGTCACAAATGTGGCATCTAGAATGTTAACTAGGTATTCCTTTGATTTGACCTGGTGACCTAGTTTTTGAACCCAGATGACCGAATATAGAACTGGTCCAAGATTTCATTGAGGGTATTAATGGTGACCAAGTTTCATTAAGATTGGACCAAAAGTGTGACCTCTCAGTGTTAACAGTCAAATTGTTGACGACGGACGACGGACACAGGATGATCACAAAAGCTCACCTTGAGCACTTCTTGCTAAGGTGAGGTAATAAACCCTCATTTTTCCTTCTTATGACACTTCTGTCTGTAAAATGGGGACTTATTCATTAGCAGAATGTATTTTCAGTAAAATAAGTCAAGTTTCATATTAAAGTTCGTATGTTTATGGAAAATACAAAGACAAAACTAAAATAGCCCTGTTGACTGTGCGACGCTGTCAAAAAAGCGATCCACAAATGATTAGTGGATTCAATCTGGCGCCGTTTCACTCCACATCACCACATTCACTGTTCGTATTGTCACACCTTATTAATTGTAGTTGCGACTATATATTGGTTTCAATGGTTTGAAATTCTAGAAAGTATAGTCTTGTATGCGACACATCGTCTTATTATGGTCTCATGATGGTGAACATTTGTGCCAAGTTATTTCTAAATCCCTTAATGCATAAAGAAGTTATGGCACTGACACAAAAATAAACAGACCATGTCTCACCTTTAAGTGTCACTTTAAAAAGAAAAAGGAAAATAATAAGATGGACATAAACTACATATTGCCGATGTTTGTATGTAAACTTTGAGAGACGGCAGATGTAATAGCATTCAAGTAATTGCACGACCAAATATATGAGGACACATAATAGACCGAACACACAAACCGCATGGTGACTGCTATAAACCACTTTCCTTCAAACTTTGTTTGTGGGTTATAATTATGAAGAAATACTACAGGAGCATAGGAAACGCCGATATTCTATAAAGAAATCACTCACAAACAGGCATACAGTCTTTTTACGAAACTCGCAAGCACTTGTACAGTACTTCAGCAAGCATGAATACAATCAGGAAATAACACCGAATCTTCTTTTATTGACGGTTATAAACAAATTGGAGAATTTATCAATGATTTTATTTTATTTTACCAAACTAGTATTGTTTCTTTATCCATGAACCAGTGAAATTTACATGTAGGTCATTCTTCAAGCAAGAAAATAAATACTTTTGACGCCGACAATGTACAAAATCAGTGATCGATCGAGTTTTTTGCTATAATTCTACCTGTCGTCAGACTAACACATTATATACAGAAAAAAATCATGTTCAGCTTCCAATAAAATGTAAATATACATACCTTCAAAGCAAATCAGTCACTTTAAAATGCTGTTTTTCAACTTTTAGCTGTCAGTTTATTGTTGTGATCACTCGCAAAGAGGAAGAGGGGGAATACAGTCGTTTATAGGGTGTGTAGTTTATATGTTTATAAATACAGTAGCCTGAAAACAAATTTATTTTACAAGACAATATACATGCATAATGTGACTATGCATTTACAATCAGAATCAGACATAACTGAGACATATTTACTAAACTTATCATAGTTTTTTTATGTTATTAGTTTTTATATGCAATGCATATACATGCTTGCCTAGGTAATAATAAAATGTGCGTTTTATTTCATAACCTCTGGTGTAGTCTGGCTACCGACTAGATAATCTTTTTTTTTAAAAATTCTTTTATATATTCTGACTTCATCAGTCTTGACTCTGATTATCTATGTATGTTTTGAGAAGAAAAGGGACATAATTATACAAAATTTGAATAGCCTCAGGAGTTATCTCCTGTGAACAAAACATAGGGTCTGAACACAGATTACCTCTGGTGCAATGAATCTGCTGTTTTATAGTTGCGTTGTATGATCCTCTTCTATATATTTTTCAATTAGTACCATTCTTTCTATAAGGTTTATGATACGATGAAAATATAAAATAACGCATGACACACAGTTTATTGATAATTAGTGTCATCCATCATTAACATGATTAACAATGAAACGTTCTGTTTTGATGTAGGTACTGAACGATACTAAATTTACGTTTTTTTCACTTGATGACAAAGTAGATCTTAAAACTCCTGTCATGATTAACTATGGTCTTGGCCAAACGCATACACTTGGTCCAGTCTCTGTATTTACAATTCCAGTTATACATTATGTAATCTTGCTTATTTCAACATCGCGTAAAAAATCTCCTACATTCCGTATGAAATGCAATAAGTTAAAGTAATCGATTTTAAAAGACGAGTTGAGACATGTTGGGGAGATTCAAAAAGGACATGGCATGCTGACAATCATTTTACTTACATTAGAGGAGAAGAGAAAATCTGTATGGAGAATGACCTTGCTGATATTGACCTAACATATGAATTATCAAATTATAGTGAACAGTAAACTACCAACATTACTGTCAGGATACTGGTTATATGACCCAGGGAAGTGCCTACGCCTTTAGTATCTTGAACAATGGTTTGGGTCCAATCGCTAAGGTGACTATGTCTTAGACTAGCTGACAAACGAATGTAGAATGTCCTTTGTTAAAACGTAGAGCTGGTGAGACCAAATATCTCATATACAGAATTTTCCTCTGGCTACCTTGCCTAAATGATTCGTGTACCAATGATTCGTAAATGATTTCTTAATATGAGCTGGACAATTTCAGGGATCAGGCAAATCACTAAATGTTTCAAACTAACAATCTTCAATTAAAAATGATTAGCTCAAACTCCTATAGGCTGGAGACTCTATACTTGACTGGTCTTTTTGTTGAAGTTCCCGTCAGACAATGTCTTTGAATCAACAACATACGAGTCCTATCGCATAGATGCTCGGCCTCTGTCCTTTCAAACTCTATATAATTGCCCTGACTCCTGGATGCTCAGCGCTTATATGCTATCATATGTAGCATTCAACTACCATATAGGTATATCCCCGATGCCTTGGCTGTACTTCGCCAATAATGCTGAACCTTCTTTAAGCTGGAACTCTCCTACTATCTCAGTAGATTACCAAACTCTGGGTCTCTGTCTCAGCTTCCCGATGCTCAGCCTATATATGCTATCGTCTATAGCATTCAATTACCTTTAAGATTAAACTCCTATGCGCTGGCCCTATAGCTCGAAACCTTATTGAAATTCTGCAACTCTTCTTTAGTCTATGAACTTCTAAAATCTTCTTTTTAATAATTTATCCGCCCTGACAGGGTTACTGCAATAGTCTCCTTATCAAGGTACTGGGATAAATTATTAGTTGAATCCTCGATGTGTCTTCTTCGACCGCTGGATACCGAATGTCCTCTCTGTCATCCATCCATCTATTTATACCCCAGCAGACGTGCTATGTTTAGACGTGCTATTTTTAGAACTTGTTTCTGATTGGTCCAAATTTATACATTGTGTCTTACAACGAGTACCTGCTCTATCAAATATCTGGTTCCCTTTAATTTTTGTATATGGCATAATGTGCGAAGCTGGGACCCAGTTATTCACATAATGAACCCAAATCAGCCACAAATGACCCAAATTCTATTAATTACAGCAATTCAACAATAATTATAGCAATGATAGCATGAAAAGGGAGTCAAGCACTATCTGTGCTTATGTGTTACGTTATCAATATATTAAATATACAAATTATTCTGACAATTACCAAGCATTCAAACAACAAAATTTACCAGACATGTGTAATAGAATTTTGTTTTAGGGCAACTCCAGAAATTGGTCGCAAGTCCAAGTTAGATCCGCACATAAAAGGTATGTTCATTGTATTGTTTATTTTAATAAAACGTCTCTTTTAAAATTAAAATAAAAGGTCTAGTTTTACAATTTCATTTGATAGATCTACAATCTTAACCAAAGATTAAAACTACATATGTACACTAGGCTAATGACTTTACAAACTTGCACTTCTAACGAATTAGCTCAAATAATAACGTTTAAGGTCGATCAAATTAAGTATAATTAACTATAATAATAACAACTAGTATATAAATAATGAAAAATGCAATTAGTCCAAAGAATAAAAGAAATATCTAAATACAAGACACAGCAATCAAAACCAAATACTGATTCATTTAGTCAATAACGGATATTTTGTGTTGTGTTTTAGGCACACCAAAACAATACAGGTAATATGGCGAGTTTCAAGTTTTTTAATATTAGAAGGAGGCCCTGACTGCCCCTCTTGACATAATGTTTGGCACGGGCGGTCACCAGGATCGAACCAAAAACTTCCACAAGCATGCTTCCCACATGACGACATGAGCAGGGCTCGAACAAACAGAAATGAGCGGCAAGCAATTTGAAGTCAACGATATCAATCATTCGGCCATGTAGGCCCCTCTTTAATAAAAAGGTGTCCACACTATATGCTCTACATCAACTGCACGTGTATCATCTACATCAGCTACAAGAACGATACATCTATCCCAAGTTTGTGAAACAATCACCAGTTTCCTTGTTTTACCATTTTGTTCACAACCTGAAAAGGATAATATTAAAAAATGCGAAACACTTACAGCTTAAATAGTATTAAAAGGCAATTGTTTCATCGATACAATTTGCCATATTGTTTTTGTAGCACGTTTTGTTTTAAAAACTTCACTGTCGGACCTTTGCTAGGAACAAGCAGGTCGTTGACGATAATAATTTATATAATAATAATTTACACATGGGAATTTTCATTTCCTGAGGATAAAAATTCGTGTAAGTGTAAGATATCTTTAACCGAACATGAGATACACAATTTAAATGGTATTAACCATACATTTCTAGATTTACTAGAGCAGCGTTATGTTCCAACAAGAATGAATTGTACATGTTAGTCTTATTTTCACCGGTAATAAGGAAACTTGAAAGAAAAGTATTGTTGTTGTTCATACACAATGTACATCCGCTGAAACAGCAACGACACAGTTGTAATGTAATCTATTAAAACCGCTAAAACATTGTTTACCGGAGATGACATATGCTTTTAATCTTTAATATTTCAATGTGCATTTTCTTTGTTCTTCAACATAGTCTTGTACTGGTGGGACAAACATTAGCCAAAACAATATAATGCTTACATTTGTTTAATTATTGTCACTTTTTTATCTGTCATCTCCATTATATCCCACGGATTGTTTCAAATTTACTGTAGTCTACACTGTAAGAATTGTACAGGTAAACATATATTTACGAATAGAACGTAAGATCATCAATACTGTGTGGTCAAAATAGTTGTAAAATGGCAGATACAGGATGTTATACAGAGACAGACTCAAATAAAAAATGCAAATAGTGAGGTGAATGTACAGAAACACAGCAGGTATTCAACAGGTGCTGGGCGGGGTGATACCTTTGAAAATATCTGGACACTTCAAAACGTAGCAAAAGAAAGAAGTAAAACAGGAGCGTTGACAGCGATGAGTTCTTGAAACTATCTACAGATGAAAAGCTTGCAGTTAGAAGATTCTAACGTTGGAAATTACACGAAATTGACCGAATAGGTAGTGAGTACGAACCCGTGGCACGGTCAGAAAAATGTATTGATATACAAGATAAAAAAATAAAATGTTGTCTTATTGATAAAGATGACTACGAGGCTAAAAGCCGACGATATAATTTGATACTTTATGGCCTGATGGAAAGAATGAACTGTGACGACAAACAAGTTGTGACCGACTTTATAAGTGATGAATCCAGAGTGTACCTCACAAATGCAAACGGCACTGTTTAGGAACACAGAGAAGCCCAAATTATAGAAATAAAAATATCCAAAATGCCAAAAGATTGTACGATTAAGAGACATATAGACACAGAAGTTATTTGTTTGTTCTATCTTTGTAGGGGGTTAACGTCTATTGAAACGCTATTCATTCCCAAAGAATTTAATATTTTTGTTTGTAAACAAAATTATCCTCACAGTAGCTGAAAGGCGCAAACTTAAATATATACATTATGAAATTGATTAAACTTCCAAGAGGATCAAGACTACTAATGAAAACAACTGATAAATGTAAGCCATGATAAAAGTTTGCATGTTCTGTTTCGATTGCAAGAGGTTTTAAACAAATCTAGGACATATTTTGTTTGCCTGATCAATCGGTGGGTAAAGGGTATATTTTAATTTTTGATCACTGCTTTAATGTTGGCATGAGTTTATTGGTTTAATTTAGAATTTCGCCCCTTAGATCTTCTTGTGAAGGTTTATATCGGCCGCTTTTATGAGCTTAGCACACTATCGTGCGAATGGATACCATACCAACTATTTATATGCCATAGGACGGCGGAGTCAGGTACCAAAAATTCAACGGACGCTAATTCGGATTATTTCTGCCCTAGGACTATTAAAATTTTACTGTGAAACGGTATTTAGGTGAAACATCTTGTTTTGTTACATACTCAATATTCGATAATTTGACCATTGAAAATACATCTTTCATTGCGTAAATCTGGGATAAAGTCCGAAAATCTCGTTTGTGGAGAAAAGAAACATTGATTAAAATTTTCCCGCTTAGTAATATATTCTTTTCACCGGACCAGCAGTGGTGCTTAATTGTTATATGAAGACACTCTCTAAAGACTAAATTCTCTGAGTCGCACCAGCTACAATGCTTTATCTACCTTTCAGGAAAAAAGTCTATTCGCTGAACCACCTACTCTGCCTAACCAATTCTGTCTCTTTGCCTCTCTGTCTCTCTCACCAGTGAGACCCAAACTTCGGAGCTTTTGATCCGGTGGCGAACTCTGTGCTATCATGACACACGATTCCACTTTCAGTGAAGTAATTTTGTCTAATGGTAGAGCGTCCGCCTCCAGTGCGGAAGGTCCGGATTCGATCCCCGCTCTCAAACTCGTAATCTCGCATGAATGAGATGAAAAGACTAATGTCTTAATGACTTCTGACACTTTCTATATGAATTTGCCTACTCCAAGAGTGAAAAATAAACCACTCAAAAATAAATATTTAATTACAAATACCATCAAAATACATACTTGAGATTATTTCTTAAAGTCAAATTTTCAATAACAGTGATTTTGCTCTAAATGGAATTACTAACCCAGTTATATAAACGCTATTTTCTTTATACACCACCCCCGTGCATCAAAACCGAAGATATTAATTATACTCATTTTCTTTAACTATTGTGTTGATGCAAGGGGGGAACTTTTGATTTGGTATTCTGAGAGTTGCTGATGTTGATAAAATGTAAGACAGTATCATGAGACCGAAAGTATGGATTGCTGTTTTGAATGACTATTGACAAGTTCTGTATAAGCATTTGTATGAATAAAAATGTTGTGTTACAAAATAAATAACTGCTTTGCTACTATACTCTAATTTCTTAGTTTCGCATAAAACGGAAAGATAACGTGACAATACTTACAGTTACTTTTGGACATATATCTCTGATCCAGTTGCCGAGGTCAGAGTAAACCTGCCTCTGATAACTGTTGCGACTGAGTAACTGACACAGTTCAAAGGAAATGCACGTCCCTTTGTCCTTGTTTTTAGTCTTCCAATAAAAATAACTATTATATAAATTTGCATTTGAACTCACTTTTTTCACATATTTTGTCAACGATTTTATATCTTTGAAGTCGTAAACATTTATATATGAATTTGGTATGGCGCTGTTTTCACTAATATTCTTCCAGTTAACTATAGGAATCTGTCTCCGCTTCAAAGCATTCCAGTATTTTTTTTTGTAACGTAATCGTTACACGAGAGTTTTCCAAAGCCAGGTAGAATTTATACTGTTTAAGAATCCCCTCACAACTTTTGTTCTCGGCTTTCATGACACTTTCACAAGGTCTATCATAGCATCCACCGTACATATCTACAGTTACATATTTTTGCATTTTATGAACTAGTTTATACCTTTCAGCTTGATCTTTACAATCAGATATCATCCCAGCTACTTCACTTGATTTGTCTTGATGAAAATTTGTGTTTCCGAACAGTTCCCTGGCATCACTGCTTTCTGAATGATTCAGTGTGTACTTGTAGCCATACAGCCACATTACAGTAGCATCTTGTCTATACCATGCATCCAGTTGAACACTCCATTTAAGATCGCCGGATCCCAGAACATATTGCTTGGTGGTTCCATGTTGAAAAGAATCCAGACTTGATCAGGCCGACGGTAAGTTGGAAATGATATTGTTGTTTTTGTTCCAATTTTCCAATTAACTGACTTTGGATAAAGATCATAATTTTGAAATATAACGGCGTCTGCAGTAGTAATTTCACTCTTATTTACCGTGAAAGTACACTTGCATGTATTTTTATGGTTTGACTGACATATTTCAAAATATTCTATAATAGTGCCCGACAAGTAAGGTGTCCAAATAAGAATTTTCTTTGAAACGTTTTTTGTTAACATTTCTTTCCGAGAAATAAGTAACATACGGCTTAATTTCATCACTGGAAGACATAAATATCCGTATTATATATAAAAAACAAAATGAGAACAGACACACAAAGATGCATTTGAAACCACTTTTATGTCTTCTGTAAAACCACATTGCAAAAACGTTTCCTATCATGTCGTACCATTTAGAATGCATTTTACCAAACTATTACCTCTCACATTAACTATGTTACTGTGTTTTTTTTTCTCAAGATCAATAACATTATGCAGTAGCGTAGCCGCCGTATCTTTTAAGTTGTTACAATAAGTTCCTCTATATGTAGATAAAGACAATAATTATCATGTAATAAAAGTTTAGAAAATTAAAGATAAAGCCAAAGTTGTTAATTTTAAAGCAGTCTTTGTGGACATGTGTCTCATCACCACAGGTAAATTTACACTATTTATAGTTAACCAGAAGGAGAAAGTAGTGACCTATTTCAGTATTAAGGTAGTAGTCCTTACTTGGAGGAGGTAGTTTTAGCACAGGGTTGACACCACATCAGTGTTTCGAAGCTGTTTCTTGTGAATTTGTCATTGAGCGTATATTGTAAAATGATATGAAAAAACTTTCATACATGTGCAAATAAGTGCTCTGCATAAATGTATAACTATCAGTTAGTAAGTTCAAAGAAATACACATAAATCTAGTTCTATTACGATTTTAGCTTTTGATTCAGTTCAAAACTATTAGACCTTGAGCCGACATTTGACCCTGCTCCCACTCAGGGGAAATTTTCAACACTATGATTTTCTTAAACCTTATGGTAGTTGGCATTCACAGACAAAAGTTTGCAAGTTTCCGTTGGGGCTTTAACGAGTTACGGAGATTTAAAATACGTTACCATGCAAATTTTCATTTAATTCACCATTTATGTTAATTTAATATTATAAACTTGTCAGTTGTACAATTAATCGTAATAAACAAGACACTTACATATGTTTATGTATTTAAAATTGAAATTATCATATGTTCATATCATTTTAGGTGAACAGATGTTATGTATTATCCGTAACTTACGTTACTCTTTTTGAAATTACTAGAGCATAGAAATATATCAACAATGATGATTTTTTAAGTTGTAAAATACTGATTATGGCCAATACACAGTTCAGTAATTAAATTTATATATAATAAAACTGCCCCTAGAGTTAACTTATTCAATACGTCACATATGATACGTTACCTTTCCGAAATATGTGTTAAAGAAAAAATATTTTAAAGTTTGGTATTATCTATATGGTTGGGATTTTAAAAAAATTATACATTGGACTTTAAATAAACATCACCAGACATGAACAACACTATCAAATAAATGTATATAGATTTTATAATTCATTAGAAATATTATTTAAATGTATATTAAGAATATATAGGTCTTTGAATGTACCAGTATGACTGCATATCATGATTATCTTTAGTATAATTAAATAACATAGACTCCAAAATGCGAAGCAATATTAGTCCTAATGTATGACCTCTGACGACTAAGTGTGACATTGAGCTTGAAGTGAAAATGGTATTCACTATACCAGGGTCGACACTCTTATTAGGGACGGAAGAGGTTTCTAACGCTTAAAGGCAGATGGCCTTAGATTTCGGTTGTTGATGATAAATACAACTGCATTCAGTAGAGTCTGGTCGAGAGGAGATACTCCTCGTAAACGATTGATCCTCCTAGCCATGTGATGTCGATCCTCCTCGCTGATTTGCTGTTTCTCCTGTGACCTCTGACAGTGACCTTGGTAACCATTAACAGCATTCTCACTACACTCACCGAGCCCTGTTCAATAAAGTGGATCATAAGGGCTTGGGAGGCCACAAATGGATTCCTTGCAGAATCAGACATAACAGGGATACCCTGCAGGATAATTAACATGGAGGTTTTGCCAATAACGGTTATACATCTAATGCGAAGCAGACCACAAGTACTTCCTTCTTAAAACAGACGAGATTCCCTAATGGATGGTTAATTACTATACTGAAGCAGTTATTCCACACATATCTTTTAATAACAAAACTTAAGGTCATGGGATACCCTGACCCAGTTCATAAACTTCCGGGATGCCTGGAAAAAAATACCAAATTATTAAGGCCCTGGGATACCCAGAGCAAATACCATAATACTGACACTAATGTATGCCAGGTGATACACATACTGCATTAGTTCATAAACTCTTGGGTTGCACGGAGAAATGTACCAAATTATTACCGTGCTGGAATACCCATACTAATGTGTACTATGGGATACTCATTCTGACCTAAATTTCTAAAACAGTCAAGATACAAAACATACAAATCTGAGAAACTTGGGTTTTCTTGAAAGTTTGGTGGACGGATGGACATAGCTTCTCCATCTTTCACAAGGATAAACCTGGGATACCCAGGAAGCTGGGAAGACTTCAAACAGATGGACACAGTTTCTGCGTCTATTGCCGGACTGGGCTTTGCCTCTGCTGACACATATCTAAACGAGGATCTAAAGTAAATGATCCAAGACCCGAAGTCCCTTTCCTAGGCCTCTAGCCCAAGAATCTCTATTGCTTAAACCAGACAGGTCCCGCAACAGGTCCCGAAATACCAATACCCATCGGAAAGGGACTCGTGTTTCAACCCAAGTATAAAGGATGTCTATATAGGATATCTTTGAATCTTCATAATGGCTTGACCATCCAATATTTCTATCAGAAATGTAAACTACGATTATTGTAAGAGTACTTGATTTAAAACCTTGATCCCTAATTTTGAATTCGACTCTATTGGATTTTTTCAGGCCTGGATCCGCTGAGTTTCCGGTTACATACAGTCCCTGGTTCGCTGATTTTGCATTTTTTCCGCGTTACAACCAGCACAAATATTTACCCTTGGTGGAAAATCGCGATGATGTTGTTTTTTTTTTTTAATTGAACCACTACTTTAGAGGGAGATACATGTGAATAGCGGTGCTTTTGTAAGACCCGATCTACTTTAAATAAAATGTCCACGGAGATTCGCGATGAAAAATCTCAGCGGGTCGCGGGACAATGTCGTTGGTATATAATAAATTGATCTGTTATACAGGTATTTTCTAGCTATATTGGGACATTTATCAGCCAGATCTGCCCCTGAATCAAAGTATTTTTTGCAGGTACTCATTTCACTTTTCAGATAACAAACTTTTGAGCAACATTGGTAATTTATTTTCTCCTAACATTTTATCATGTGCCTCATGATAACAAGAACAAACATGCATAATACGCCCTCTTGCAAACAGAAAGGAACAGGACAGTAAAATGTGCGGTTAAAAACTGCAATAACTTTGAAAGTATGTATGCGGGGAGGGCGGGTACCTCTAAGAGTGGGGAATGACGGGAAGAGAGAATAATGTACTAAAATGTAAAAAAATATAAACCGAGACGGAAATGAGAATTAGGGTCTGCACATTGTAAATGATTGAATCAAGCTACAGATTTGGAAGCGGGCTTCAGGAAGTAGATGAGGAATACTAAGATTCATTATCAAGAAAAGAACTGAAAGTAAAGAAAAAGTACTTGGATGGAGTGTGGTTGGAGGGGGTATATTACGGGTGCGGGATATGAATGACGAATACTAAACTTAAGCTAAAAAGAAATACAGTGATAGAGAATAGGGTAACAGGGACATGTGTGAGGTTGCACTGTGGATCAGGGATACTGAGCTTACACTAAATGAAATAAAGGGATGGAGAATAGCGTAACATTATAACAGGAATATGTGTGGAGTTACACTGTGGATTAGGGATACTGGACTTAAACTAAAATGAAAACAAGGGATGGAGAATAACGTAACAGGGTAACAGGGGTTATGTGTGCGGTTGCACTGTGGATGAGGGATACTAAAACTTATCATCAAGAAACTGATGTAAAAGTATAAAAAATGTAAATGAACTGAATTTAAAAAGTAGATGTAAATGAACTGGAAGAGAAAATTAATATAAATGAGTGGAAAGAGGATATGTTGGGAATCTTGGATAAGGAACACTAAAAACAAGAATAAATTCAAAGGCTAGGAAAGACTGATGGAGGCGGGTTTAGGCAGGTTTCATGTCATATTTCATTGACTGTTGAGTTAATGCTTCTCGTTGACAGATCAGATGATTGAGTGACTGACTGCATTTTACAGATTGTCTGCCAACAAATACAACTGCATTAAACATTTCAGAGGACACACTTCAAGAAAAGAAACAAACATATTAAACGCTTGAGATAAAACGTAACAAGTAATTATCCACTCCTTCACAAATGTATGGGAATCACACTTACAGGCATACGATGTGCTATTCGATGAATGATTATTTGCCATCAAATAGCAAATAAATAACAAGTCGAACACCAAATGTTTATACATTATTATGGAAAACCAGCAGACCTATATACCTTCTAGTTATTTTGGTAAACCTGTCAGTGTACAACTCAATATAAACACATCTACCAGTATTGATCAATCAATCCTCTGATGATTACATCTACACTGTGAATTTTAAATAGCATATTCTCAAATCAGCCGCTGTATCTAATGCTAGGATAATCGTATAACAGACATGTAAATTATTCGGACAGACATTGAGAGAGATGTTGTTAATATAACTCAATGGATTGTATGCTGATTGTATGATGTTATACATATTCTTTTTTTGATTCAGAAATGTAAAGTCATTTCAAATGTGTCCTAGAACTGGGTAGACCGGATTACTAAAACACTTATTTTAACTTGTGATGATTAACATGTGATGTATCTTTTTCAGACCAAATAACCAGTTAGGCAGACTATCTGATTCATGCTGAATTTTAGATTAACCTTACTGAGATGAATGATATTACTTATAAGAAATAATATTTCAGAAAAGCTCTAATAATTTAAGTTTAATCATATGTTTTGCACTGTCATTGGTGAAAGAAAATAAAAATGATACTGAGGGGAAAAGACAGATTCTGTTATTGAAGCCTACGTATGTGACACTTTAAAGATATTGATTGAAATATGTTAATAAAAAAGTATAATTATATGTACACACAGTGAAACAGGAGACAGGCACTGGACTATTTTAATGCTGGATAGTAAAACTGGACACATCTGAGGTAGCTGAAGCTGTCACTGGAGTGTTTATTTACTACACTTGGAAAATAGCCTAAGTCTGTGTCAAATGTTATTGATGACATTTGACTTTTCTAATTCGTCATTCGGCAATGCTAACTTGAAATTGGGCTGTGCTAATTAATCATTTGGCAGGAGTTACTTGTTCTAACTTGTCATGCAGCAGTAGAATGATAAGTAAACTCTGCCGAGTATCGGATAACCTTCGAATGAAAATGTACCACTTCATAATCTATTGTGATAACATCAGGATGAAAACTAACCACTGACAAATGACAAGTACCTACTACTGAGTGATCAGTTAGCGTTGCCGAATGACCAGTAACCACGGCCGAATGACAAACTAGTACAGCCGAATGTCAAGTTGAAATTTAAGAATGACAACAAGTTAGTTCTGCCGAATGTCAATTCGCACAGCCGAATATTAAGTTAACATTGATGAATTGCATGTTACCCATGCCAAATGAAAAAAAGACAAAAGCCGGAGGACTGTCCGCACTGTTTAATGACTTGAAACAACGACAGAATGAACATGTGTATGTGTGTTTGGGTTTAACGTCTTTTTCAACAATTTTTCAGTCATATAAACGACGGTGTCTACTTGTAGCAGTGAGCACAATGCCCAACTTTATAGTGTTTTCTCATTGGAATATCACGCCGTAGACACGTGACATAATACCGCACTAAGTCACATTATACTGACACCGGGCTGACCAGTCCTAGCACTACCCTCTTAATGCTGAGCGCCAAGCGAGGAAGCTTATTAGTACTATTTTTCACGTCTTTGGTATGACGCGGCCGGGGATCGAACCCATGACCTCCCGCACTCGAAGCGGACGCTCTACCACTAGGCTAACGAGGCGGTATAGAATGAACATGTGCCACATCATAATGTAATAATCTAAAGATATCAGAATGACAATTTAGCACTGCCAGATGACAAGTAAGCTCTATCGAATGAGAAGTATCCACTGATTAATGAAATCTTACAACAGCGGAATGTGTGTAGAGTAACAACGTCAAATTGAAAATTTAGTACTGCCAAATAAAAACGTACCACAGTCGAATGATAATAAACAATCAGAGACGTATTTGGCGTTCCAGGGAGCTAGAACACATTGCCAGCTTTCACAGCCAAATCGCTAGCTTATCGATGAAATTGTCTCCCTGGAAAATACGCTATCGGCGTTATCGATTTCTCGATCCGATTGATTTTGCTACTATAGAGATATATAGGAAATGATTTTTTAATTTGTAATAACATTTTTATTTTTTATGCCACATAATTTATCCACATATGAACACAATCTTTAATATTTCATTATTATAATGATGTAAAAAGTTTTGTGATTTAATAGCACCTTAATGCTTCCCTACTCGTTATAAAATTGATACTATCACTCCCTATTCCCATATAAGAAAACAGAAGGAAAAGAGCCATTTTTCATAAATAACCATTTTTCAAATAGAAATTTCGTACTTTTATAATTTTAGTACAAAATTTATCCACATATGTGCACAAACTACAAAGTATGAAGATTTTAATGATGGTTTTAAAAATGAAATTTATCAAGATCTTAATGCTTCCCTGATCAATTTAAATCAGTCATGTTTTAGCAAAAAGAACCTTTTCTGGTCATTCAGTGGGTTTGTGAAACGCGATTTACATAGCTAGACCTATTACATGTATTTAGTAAACTGATGGTCGATAAAAATATGTTATTAATCTTGTTTTTTTTTTCTGTTGTTTTTTTTTTCTTTTCTTTTTTTCATCTAAAACGTTTATATATATTTAAATGAATTATTTAAGTTCTTTATTTTTTGCTATGTTTAGTCATTAACGGGACAAGTACAGGTGCAACCAATTACCGATTTATTAACTGAGCAAAAGAAATCTATCATGCATTTGGAAAACTGTGAAAATATCGCGACAAATTGAAAGAATGGGCTAATACGATATGATTGGAACACAATTAAAATTAAAACACGTTAAAATGTCGGCAAATAATGACAACTTGTCGGTTTATCATAAAATAACTTTTCCACTTTATTATTTTCCGAAATGGTCTATAATTTTAGTTACTCAATAAAAATTCACTTGTACGTTCTATTTATACATTTTACTAAATGCTTACGGGGGATATGTTTTGAGAACACGGCACTTAAGCGTAGTTTTAACCAGTGTCTGTCACGATTTGTGGGAAACAACAGAATCTTCTTGGTCGGGATTCGAACTGACAAATTTGGGATCACGGTTAGATCGTTTTAGTGATTTGGACACAAGTTTTCTTTGAGACTTGGGTGCAAGGAATATCCCTGAAATTCAAGAGAAACAGTGGTTTTACAAATTTAGTCATAATTGTTACTTTCAAACATGTGTAACTTTTCCTGAATCCTAAAAAAATCAATAAAATTTATTAAAATGTAGCAATTAAGCATAATTTCGCACCTAATCACGTGTCAGCGATAATGACCTTAGGGTAAATTGCTAATACGTTATATGTCTAATGTCAAGTTTATAATTGTATCCGGCGGGGTCTTCGTGATGCGACCTTCGGTCCAGCATATTCAATAACCATACTTTAATTTAACTTAAATGGGGGATAATCTGATGTATGTGTTATTTTTATCAAATTATCTATTTTCGAAAGATATATTTTATCTATTAATATATGAAGTAATGAACATATTACAATTTAAAAGCCTAGATCCACTACTATATAAGTGCCTCCCCACACCAAAATCCAATAAACAACTCCCATCTTAACTTCTGCTTATCGGCGATTATGTAACATTGACTGATTAGAGAGCAATTAGCAAGCAGGAGACCCACCTAGACCATGAAGATGTGTGCAGTGGAGTTGAATGAAATTAATTTTCCTTTGGTGAATGTGGAATAATAATAATAATAGTTATAATAATATTGTTTTTATAATTATTATTTTATTATTATGTAGATAGTAATTATTTTCTGATTAATAATAATTATTATTATGATATAATATTAAAAATAAAAATAATAAAAGATCAGTAATATATAAAAAAAAATTATGATAACAAAACTCAGGTGTAATAAAAACTCATTGACAAACAATATCTTATAAGATCATAATTAGAATGAAAAAGGTCATACCGATGAAGGTGATTCTTCCATTATATTTATATAATATAGAAAACTTACAAAAAGAATGGGTAAATGATTTTCTCATATACAATGTCATGCAATCACCAAAACTGGAATATAATATTACTGGATAAAGTCATATTATTGTGTTCTATCAATTATGAATTTCCGATTTCAAATATTATAAGTTGCCTTAAGTGTACTTTTTTTCATGTTTTACTTTATAACACTGAAATGCATATTTTGTTTCCTATCTTAGACAAATGTTTTTTTTTCCTCAATATTCTGCAAGCCTTAAAAGAAAACTTTTAGATGAGTGAAAAAACACATTTTTCTAAAATATCAAATTTGAATTTGTGCACTTCTCCAGACAGAACTTGAATAAAACTTGTTTTTTTCCCCTCAAAACATAATGAAATTTGTAACTTATTCTTAAATAAGTTTCTTTTATTATTTTATTATGTTTGATCAACTAATATTTTCTTTTTCGTAAAAATTCGAAAATAGGCATAACTTTTAAAGTTATCACATATTAAAGCTATCACATATTAATTTAATTAACTAAAATACACTGTTTCCCCTTATCGCTAATTGATACACTTGTAAGGTAGACTGACTTTCCAATAAACAATGACCCTTGTCTGACCGAATATCGATTTTCACCAGGTAGTGTGTTCTTGTCTAAGGGAAACAATCCAGATATGCACGAAATGCCAGATAATCAAGGGAGGCTACAATGTAAAATTGGCTATGAAAGCTGGCAATGGATTCTTTGATCCTTTCCATCTACTACATTCTTTATTTGTTTGATAATTATAGATACAACTGCATGTTAACGTTATTTATCTGTGAAGGGCTTACCATAGTGTAAATTGTTTTGAAAATATGAAAAAAAATCCTAACAAAAATACACCTTAAAGTTTTTATAACTGTCTGCCATGTTTAAATCAATCATAAAATTTTAAAATGAAATATATGAAAACTACGAAATGTCCGGAAATGTTATTTCAACGTGATATAGCACTTTGTACTCAGTTTGTTAATCGACGATCTGTAGTGTGACATAATCCTGGAAATCAACTCTTTTACCGCCAGTTTTGTCGTCGATAATATCTGAAACTTGATCAGCGCTAATTTATACTAATAAGCAGGTATATATGTTTTGAAGTACACAGTCTAAATTATCAACGACATTCCAGACACGTACAGTCACACCTGTGATAAAGACCACCACTAAACAAAGACCACCTGGGTCTAAAGACCACATGTTTTCTTTCCCATTTTATCATTAACAGTGTATTTTAATCTGTGAATAAAGACCATCTCCCAATAAAGACCACATTTTGGCACTCCTAAGGGTCGTCTTTATAGACAGGTTGGACTGTATAACACATCTTTTAAAAATGCCCGAAACGTTATTGTTATAATTGAATTTATGTTGATGGGATGTTGATCATGTCATAAATTTGTTTGAATCTGTCTTGACCGGAGCAAGTAATTTCTATCGAATTTCCTCAGAATCGGAGTTATCGAATACAAGTGTTTCAGAATACCGGATTTATTTTGTCTTAGGAATACTAGAGAAATTTAAAATGCATGTTTTCAGGGGCTGGGAAAAAGAATAAATGGTTTGGAATAAAATAGATATTTGAAACTTATATTTATCTCCCATTTGGTTGCGTCGTCAGGGCAAATTGATTAAAGTTAATTCTCATAAATCTAATGAAGTGCCAACAGAATGTATAAAACCTGAAAAAATGTAAACATTAAAATGCGATTGACTACCTTTAAAAAAAAAACCACATCAGCATTTTCAATGCGCCAGGTATGATTATCAAAATAGCTCCTATTTTCTTTACCCAACGTGCACAAATAACCTCCAGTATTGATTCATTTAAGCATAGAATTCATACGATTTTAAAACCTAATTTCAATCCAAATAATGATAGTTCCTGTTAAAAACTTTTGTGTAGGAATTAGTCAAGGTATGCTTGAAAATGTAAGCCGACTTACTGACAACGTGTATTATATAAGTAAAAATAAACAAAACATGTTGTAATGAACATGCAAAGTATGTATGAAAGAGTTCAGTGCTATTTATATTGTTCATTAGATTTATTCTAGAAGTGTTTAAATAGATGTAACAGGCATCATCATTTTTGTGATTCTTAAAGTAAGTTCTTTGGAGTAATATTGGCATAAATTGTCCGTCGAAACATAGTTAAGCCATCTTAGTGTCCTCAAAGTGTAAATATGATTATATCTAGCATGCTAAAAACTAAAATAGATATTATTTATATATAATTAATAATGTACCAAGCATTCGGAACGAGGTTTTGGAGTACATAACATATATGTATATTCAGCGTTCAACGCGACTTAGAACAAGGTAATGTCTAAATAGTTATATACGTATGGTTGAAATGTTCTGTTAGAAGCAGGATCTGGTCGCGCAATTCCAAAGACCTTGTTGCGGAATGGTTGAACATGCAATGTACCACATTCAAATCGAACCGATTTCAACGCAAGTGATTAAGCGGTGACGAGTGCTTGCAAACTGTATCATTTATTCAAGGTCGCGTAATGTATGTACCTACCCTTGAAAATGCAGTAAGTAAGTAAGTGAGTGAGCGAGTAAGTGTGTGAGCGAGTAAGTGAGTGAATAAATTCTTTATATAAAGAGGGTAACCAATTTAGCTAAGCTAATCTTCCATGAGGACTAGAATGAAAAACATTATGATCATAGTAGCAAATATTTAACACAAATCAAAGAAATTATATATGAATAAAACAAAAAACATGAAATGTAGTTAACATTAAAATCCATTCATCCATCGATACATTTTATACAGTTAAATGTAAAACATAGCAATGAAGATGGGGTTTTGATTTCTATTGCCAAACAATTCCATACAATTGGCACTGAATATAAAAGACTACCTTTAAATAATTCACAGTTTGTATTTGGTATATAAAAATTTAAGTCTATATTAGAACGCAAGGGTGTGCTATTTGTTTGCAGAAACATTTCATTTATATAAGAAGGATGTAAGCCAGTTGACACTTTATACATAAAGCATGTCTTCTGGAAGAAAAGTAATTTCAAAGCTTGATCAAAATCTTGAAATTCTTTACCTCAAATAGTGCGACAGGTTCGTTTTCGTAGTCTTACAATTTTGTTTGTGCTAATCATAGACGTTTTTTTCCGAAATAGCAGCTCAGTAATCCGGGTGTGGTTGAATATATGCTTTATAAAACAGAGTTCGATATGATACTGTTAAAAAATCTCTGATTCTATACAATAACCAAATATAAAATTCTACATTTTTGCAAACATGTTTAATATGGGTATCTTGAAAGTATATGCAAAGAAGTTTTTCGCCTGCACTTTGTCCAAATAAAATATTTTTGTAGTTAAGCTTAAGTTTACAGTCCGGTAAAGCAAGTTTTCTTTGAGCAGTGGCAATGAAAATTACCTTTGTTTTTTCTGTATTTAAATGCATACCATTATTCAAGCATCAACGTTCTAATGAATATAATGACTTGTTTATAGCAAATCCTTGCTGTTTTGAATACCATATCCGCGTAGAGGTCAGAAGATGTCATTATGTCATTGTATTTCCAATTGTAAGCGGTAGGTCATTAATAAATAAGAAAAACAGAAGAGACCCTAATATTGCTCCAGGAGGCACGCCACGTGAAATTTTATTTTTGTTACTTGAAACTTTTCTATTTACTTGCACGAGTTGATAACGGTTATGCAAATAAGAACTAAACCAGTTTATTGTTGCAATGCGCTCTTAAGTATAAAAAGTAAGAGTGCAATGTTAAGGTAATGGCAATTTCGAACTGCTTACAGTATCATAAAGTAACGTAATCAAGGAAACAGTTTGCCTTTTTATCTATTTAAAACACGCCATAGTGAAAATGGGTAATACCAAATTTCCATGTTTAGATTTATGGCCTTTTTACTCTTTTTGTTTTCAGGCTGTAAACAAGTGGTTGCAAGACTTTTACTGGCGGTTGTTTTGGTTTGGAACAGGTATCTAGGAAACATACAGGGGTTTAAATAGGCTGATACCAAAGAACAGGAATAAACTTGTGACTTGGACCATCATTGATAGACGACGTGTAATTAGTAAAAGCATTCGAAATGTTTAGTATGTTTTATGTAATTTTGGAGTTCAATAAATATTTCTTCATTTTCATCTAGTAAAACCTCATTATTGCCGAAAAGTTGTTTTACGAATGTCAACCTCTTTAAAACCTTGATCATTAAGGTTTAATATTTTCATTTTGTTTCATGCTATACGTTTTTCACCAATTAATTTATTTTTCTTCAATGAATAAGGATTTATTTTTGCTCTATTTGTAGAATACCTTGAATTATTTTGAAAAGGTTAGCAAGACAGCGGACTTCCATTGTACGATTTGAGCCTAATTCTTCTATTATTTGCTGATGACATGGTCATAAGTGGTAAAACTCAACAACACTTACAAAACAGTCTAAATACTTGACATGAATATTGCTGTTACTGGGGGCTTGAAGTAAATACTTCTAAAACAAAAGTCGTTGTATTTCGAAAGAGGGGACCCATCAAATTATATGAGAAGTGGTATTATGATAATGAACCATTAGAAGTTGTAAATGATTTTAACTATTTATGGGTTGTTTTTAACTATACTGGTTTATTTGTTCTTAATAATCAGTGTATCTTTGGCAAATCTTTAAAGACCATGAATGTTTTAATGAATAATATTAACAAATATGAGGTAACTCCATTTATATTGCTTCAACTGTTTGACTCGTTTGTAGGTTCTATCTTTAATTATGCTTGTCCGGTATGGGGTTTCTCAAAGTGTAAAGATCTTGGGAGTCCATCTTAAATTTTGTAAAACCATACTTGGCGTAAAACAGAGTGCATGTAACGCTGCAACCTATGGTGATCTTGGGCGTCATCCCTTGTATATAAATAGATATGTCCGTATTATTAATTATTGGTTTAAATTATTAAATACAGATAATGTTATTTTAAAAGGTATTTACCTAAATGCTTTAGAACAGTGTAATCGTAATGGTGTAAAAGCATACCATGTGAAATGCCTTCTTAACGAGCATGGTTTTTCTGATGTTTGAAATTTACCAAGTCAATCTGAAGCCAAAACATTTGTATCAATTTTTAAACAAAACGTTATAGATTGTTTTAAGCAAAATGGCGTGCCGACATTGCTGCCAATAATGTTTTAAACACTTTGTATTCACATGTTAAAACAAATTTTAAATTTTTGTATTGAAAATTATTTGAATATATTATTATGTTAAACATCACGAAGATGTTTAACGAAACTCCGTATATCTGCACATAAGTTACGTATAGAGAGACAGGTTAGAACGACGAATTTGTCTGTTATGTGATCTTAATGAGATCGAAGATGTATTTCATTTTGTTCTTAAATGTAGAGTTTATAAAGGGGTTCGTACAAAATTGATTAAACGCTATTTCTGTACTCATACAAGTATGTATAAATTCTTAAAATTGCTACAATCAAGTTATAAATATATTCTAGTTAATTTATGTAAATATATAACATTTAGCTAATAACAAGAGAAATAAATTATTGCAAGGAATTTAAACTCGTGTCTTGGAAATGCTTGTGTGTTTGTTTGTGTTAACATTAATTATATAACATGTACTGCCATTCAGTTGATCACCATGTATTACGTCTTGAATTCGTAAATTTTATTAATTTCTGTATACTAGTATAACAAGATTGACATCGGTTCTTTTGTGATATCGTTGTAATATTCTTCTAACATTCCAATGGTTAAAATCGGATCTTTTCATTTTCTGCAGATACTATAAAAGTCATTTTGCCTATCACGTGTATTGTATTATATGTAAAATCTCATGTTGTATTGACAAGATATATGTATTTTATACGTAAATAAAATAATTGTTCTGTTCTGTTCTGATGAAATAATCTGAATATACAAATAACGGACACAGATCAATCGGTAATATTGATTGTTTGTTTGTGCCATTATATATCTTTGCTTAAAATAAAGTTAATAATGTTAGATAATGTAATCTAAATATTTTTGTCATTTATATACAAATTTGCATTTTACATAGTCTAAGAAAATAAAAGAATATAATCCACTATACTTGTTTTATTTGAACTCCATCCAAAATACATTTTTACGACGCTATTACCTCCTGTTATTTATTTTTTTTTTTGCTATTCTTAATGAGTTGAATATGAAATATGATAATTCAGGGGGTAACATTAAACAAGACATTGTAACCTAATTTAAATTAGTACGTAGAATAATTATGAGGAACTTGATGAAACTTCTGTACAAGTCGATGTCAAGCTTCGCAAGCAATTGTCTAGCTAGACTAAAACAATTATGTAATAATTATATACATTTAACACATGTTTGTGATTTTGACGATTCTCTGATGGATGAGAATGCCTTATTTCCTGCTCTACCATTCATGTTACATGTCCTCATATCATGATATAGTTTTAAATGAATTCGCTTGAAGAAATGTATTCGAGCTAACCGAGCTCGAGCAAAAGATTGTAACAATATTACATATTCAACTCGTTTCAATTTGTTAAATAAACTCAGTTTAGGAAATACACACACTTAAGGTTTCCATGCAAACAAGGTTCTATTGTACGTAACTTTTATTTTCAACGTTTTACTAATGAACAATCAAACTCACGCAGATTTATTAATGTAAACAGTTCCTAGCTTAATTTATGGCTGTTTTGGACATTAAAAGAATTTTTGAAAAATGTCCAGTCAGAATAATTTATTATCATACATATATTGTGATACTGACATCTAAGAGGATCTACCCACTTATAATATGCAATTACACTGTACACGCGTGAAAGATAAATCTAGGAAACCTTTATATTAGGAATACTTGTCAGATTCCTTCCCTTTGAACTTGAATTATGTTTTGTTACTGACATATTAGCGATGTAGGAGAAATTCAACTTACGTTTAGTTGTATACATTTTAAGAATACTTGCAATATACAAAGGGCAGAATTAAGCTCATTGTATCACACTGTTTGCGATATTGAGCTACCACCTTGTTTTAGTAAAAACACAACCATCATTACAATCTGTTTAGTTCGAAATGTATCTGCAAATAGACGCCAAGCTTAATCATTTCTAATGGGATTCCGCCATTAACCTCTGCAATGTCAATAATACATATATGACATTAGGTAAAAACGTTAGGATAGTAGAAAGCGTAAGGAAAGTTGTAAGTAGAAAGTATAGCGAATGAGCGAGACTCTTGTATCTCTCGGTTACAGCATATGATATGTATTGAATATCTCCTGAAACTCAATGTGGATTTAATACTCTGTTGGTTACAGAAACGCTTTACATTCATTACCAAGATTTCAATGCAAATAACCTACCACATGAATGAATATCAATCATTTTCTTAGTGAATAGGTCAGATGGTCTCTCATCTCCATCGAAATATCTTTTACTTTATACTATACATGAATAATTTATTTCATATTAATCCACGGTCATCTGCTCAATTTGTGAATAATCCAAGTATTAACATCAGCATATGATACGACATGGATCCGTGTTACATGGCTTATTTACAGTAGCTTATTAATTGTTCTGTCTATCGTGGTTATACCTTACTGAATCAAAACATGAATCTCTACAAACATATAAGTATATTTATTAAATCATCGATCTTTTTGCCGCACACGGTAACTCATATTGGCGAGTCTTCTAAAGAATGTGTAACTTTAGTGTGAAGGTAGTGCAAGATACAGAAGACGCACCGATTTCAGAAGTGTCTTTGCTTTTAGTGTGCCGGATATAAGCACCCACAGACGGAAACTTCATCCTGCTGTTAGAAGGAGGAGCGTTAAGTTGAACTTACGACTCCTGATTTTGTACACCTGCATGTAACCACTCTGCCACTGCGCCCCAATCAGCAGATGTATTTGTAGTGGTTTTCAGGAAAATATTAAGCTTGTTGCTCTTTAATGATCATACAAAACAACCGTACTACAAACAATTTATGTATATGGTCTATTAATACTAATTATAGTTTAATTCTTCGAAATTTAGTGAAACGCAAAAGGACCTAACAGGCAGTTCGTTGAACAAAAAGGAACAATACTACAGCTGTGGCCGCACAAAACAAATGTACCAAACCTAAAACAAAGCAGTGAATTAGAAGAAATGATTTGTTTTTGTCGACAGCTCTATTGCTCCTTGCTTTGTCTCTCGGGTTACTGAAAAACTTGACTTACATCTTTACAGTCTCTATCCTCGTACCGTCTGCAAACACCAAAACCTAAGTATACACGCAATTAAAACGGCGCGAAATTAATATGTGTTACTGACAATTGTTTGAACGCTGATTGCTTTGGACATTACGCTCATGCTTATACCGCATAAATTTGTATGTAACAACAGCAAAAGCTGTCTTATATATTTAAACACTCAAATATCGTCTTGGATACTTGTTAGCATATAATTGTTGAGAAGGAGCATGCATTGTATTGCACTGTCGCTACAAATAAAGGGAATTTGTACAAAAAGAATCAGCTGGAGTGACAATATTTGTAGTATGTGCTATATAATAATGGCACTGGAAATATTTTAATTCACTTTCATTGTCAGCGTTCACTTTCATGATACATCTGTTTTCATTTAAGTAAGGCGGAAACTGACGAGACAAGTACACCTGGGATGGATTTCACCATCTCCGTTTTTCCTAAGACCGTCAGCATTATTGACCCCGTGAATGTTATTGTTCAATTTCTCTGTATTTCGACACATAAGTCACGAAGGTTTCAACAGGTATCGTAATTTTTGTACTTTGTTGCTATTTAGGATTTACTCTATAACACATACGTGGTACATTTTGTCTGTAGTAGATTTTGTAAAGAAGATATTATAGCATTCGAATTAGTGGTCATATTTGAGAAATATACAAAAAATTAAATTGTATTATATTACCACTTCCAGAACTTAACATTTTACGAACATAGCATATTGTACTTCTTTTCAGAATCCATAACTTATGTTTATATGTTAATATATACAGCAGCCTGAGAACGAATTCATTTTAATATTCAATATACTTGACTACGCATATACAATCAGAATCAAACATAACTGAGACATACTTGCTGAACACTTTATAGTTTATGTTCATGAGTTATTAGTTATTTGTAATACACAAACAAACCTGGCATGGAAATAACATGTGCGTTTTATTCCATAATTTCTGGTGAATTGAATCTTCTGTTTTGCTTAGTTGCGTTCTATGTTCCCATAAGAAACAAACAGATTTTATCTTCTGTTAGTAATACACTTTCTACAATGTTTATATATGATAAAACATGTATAAGTATTTTTTCCATATAATGCGTGTCGCACAGTTTACTGATAATCAGTGTCATCCATTATCAAATAGGATAATGTTTTGTTTTGATGTAGGTAGATCTACTGAAACATTCTTAACTTATATTTGTATTTTATTTGATGGCAAAGTAGACCTTAAAGACCTTAAAACTCCAGTAATGGGGCTGAACGTATACATTCGGTCCACTCTCAGTATTTACAAAACCAGATATTTGTAATCTTGCTCATTTCAACAAATATTTTACTGCTACTTTCCGTATGAAATGTACAAAGGTGAAACGAATTAAAGACAAGTTTTGACCTGTTCTAGAAATTCAAATAATACCATGCTGACAAACATTTTACCAGAGAAAATCTATTTCGTTCATTATGCACAGAGAATGACCATACAGCTATAGTTAACAGATAACTATCAACATAATCAAACAGAATGTACCAGACATGTGTAATAGAATTTTGTTTCAGGACACCTACAGGATTTGGCTGAAGTCAAAGTTGGGTCTGCATTGTCAATGTGTGCTTTATAATATTGTTTATTCAAATAAAAAGCTCTTTTGATTTCAAATAATTTCTAGTTTTAAAATAACATATGATAGATATCGGGATAACCAAAGAGCAAGTTTTAGAACTATCTCTAAGTTCCCATAATGATTTTACAAACTTTTGTTACGAATTAGCTCAAATAATATTTTTTAAGGAAGAACAAATTAAACAGAACTAGTATTTAAATAATGCAAAATGCAATTATTTAAAGAATAAAAGAAATATATTTAAATATAAGAAACGGAAAACCAAATATTGATTTATTTAGTTAATGAATATTTTGTGTTGCGTTTTTTTTATGCACACCAACACAATAAAAGAAATATGGCGAATTTAAAGTGTTTAATATTGGAAGGAGCCTTGACTGCCCTCTTGACATAATTTCAGGTACAGGCGGTTGTAGTGTTGTTAAATACAATGTCAATCAAGTGAAAGCAGCTGCTCCCACTAGCTCCCTAGCAGAAGGATGTCTCTCTCTGATACCATTATATGTTAGTTGAATACATGCATGCGATATGACCACTTGTAGTGCCCTAGTAAATAAACTTGTAGAATAGTTTTATTGAGTTACTCATTTCTCAATACAGTACAATGGCGACGGGGATAAAAAAGTTGACTTTCAATAAATTGAAATAAAAAAGTGTACTTAAAAAAACGCTGGATTTATGTTTACACATATAAGCAGGAACTTAAAAGTTTAGAACACTTTTGGACACCTTTGTTACAATAACTGTCATTTATCAATAACACTGATATTTTGACAATAAATATGGCACAAGGATTACCAGTTTTTCCCGCATTTAGTGTAAACGAGCCTGGCATAGACACAAGGTGGAAAAAATGGACAAACCGTTTTGAAAATCTCATGATTGGAATGAATATCAAAGACAAAACACGACAACGTGCATTATTTTTTCGCTATGCAGGGGAAGACGTCAACGACATATTTGATACATTGCAAGACACCGGGGACGATTATGAAACCGCAAAAACAAAACTGACTGAATATTTCGCACCAAAAAAATGCACTGAGTACGAAATCTTCAAATTTCGACAGGCTAAACAGGACTCGAGAGAAAACGTAGACAGTTTTCACACGCGCTATTTTTTAACTTTCAGTTTCGCTTTGAGAGCTTTCACCATCCATTCTGTTCACGTTTTTCCTACAATTTCTCTGCTTGGACCTGCACACTTTTTCAAAATGACCTTTCTTTTTGCAGTATGTGCACGTCTTTCCGTCCGCCGGACATTTTCCTGATTGATGTGGGTATTCGTATCCACAATATTTGCATGTTGCCTTCTTTCTGGTCGGATAAGAGTTGTGTTTAGTTGATGCTGACTTGTGTTTCGATTTCAAGGATTTGTGTTGACATGAGATTGCCTAATCAAGCAATAAAACGCACAAAACATATAATTCCTACTATTGATGATATGATCGTGGACTTAAGTGGTGCTAAAGTGTTCTCTAAATTAGACTTGAATCAGGGATATCACCAGCTGGAACTATCAGAACAATCACGAAACATTAAGACATTCACCACACATATTGGACTGAGAAGATACAAACGCCTAAGCTTTGGTATAAATAGTGCGGCGGAAACTTTCCAAAACGCTTTAAGTACGACTCTAGAGGGATTAGATGGTGTGAAAAATATTTCGGATGACATAATCGTATATGCTAGAAACCAAACAGAGCATGACAGAAGGCTTGAAGCAGTCTTAAAGCGACTACAGCAAATGAACATTATGCTAAATAAAAAGAAATGTGAATTCAACCAGAACAAATTAGAGTTCTTTGGATATGTATTTGGTGAAGACGGCATGTCGGCAGACCCAAAGAAGGTCGAAACCATCAAGAACATACCACCACCCAAGAATGCGCCAGAGGTGAGAAGCTTTTTAGCTATGACAAATTATGTGTCGCACTTCATTAAAAATTACAGCACAATTGCAGAACCTCTAAGACACCTGATAAAGAAAAACGCAAAATGGACATGGCAAAATGAACAAGAAGAAGCATTCCTTAAGCTGAAATCGATTCTCAGCAGTGATACTGTCATGACCTACTTTGATCCTAATAAGGAAACACAGATCATCACAGATGCAAGTCCCGTTGGAATAGCCGCAATAATGCTACAAGAAGGAAAAGTTGTGTGCTATGCAAGCAGATCAATGACAGACGTTGAAAGAAATTCATATTCTCAGCAAGAAAGGGAGAATTTAGCACTAGTTTGGAGTGTAGAACATTGGCATATATACTTATATGGACATAAGTTTAATGTGATCACTGATGCGAAATTCATTGAAAATATCTACAATAATGAAGTCAAAAATTGGATCAGCAGGACTTGAACGCTGGAGAATGCGACTATTATCATACGACTTTAACGTAATGCATAAAAGTGGAGATTCGAACATGTCGGATTTCTTGAGCAGACACCCAGACACAGGAAAACACAAACAAACAAGTGTGGCAGAAGAATATGTTAATTTCCTGGCATATCATGATGTCCCTGTAGCCATGGACATGAATGAAACAATTCAAGCAACATCCCAGGACGTTGACCTCCAAATGGCCATTAAATACGTCAAATCTGGAAACTGGAATAACCCAAGCAAAAACAAAATCATTGATACCCTGTCACGCTGCAAAAACGAGCTGTCGGTAGTAAATCTTCAAAATGGTGAAATTCTGCTGCATGAGTCCAGGATTGTTATCCCTAGGCAATTACAAGATAAAGTGATATCATTAGCTCATGAGGGTCATCAGGGAATTGTTAAAACCAAACAATTATTAAGAGAGAAAGTCTATTTCCCAGGCATGGATCAATTAGTAGAAGCAAAATGCAAAAGTTGCATTCCGTGTCTAGCAGCAACAAATAAAAAGACTCAAGAACCGCTGCAAATGAGTGAAATGCCAAAATACGCGTTTCAGGTAGTTAGCTTGGACTTTTATGGACCATTTCCGGATGGAAAGTATTTACTCGTGTTAATGGATGAATACTCACGTTTCCCGTTCGTTGAAGTATTTAATTCAATCACAGGCAACACTGATTCCTGTGCTAGACAAAATTTTCTCAGGAGCAGGGATTCCAGAAGTGTTAAAGTCAGACAACGGAAGTCCCATGAATTCACACCTGTTCAAAGATTTTGCTAAGCATATGGGTTTCAAACACAAGAAAATGCTGAATGTGAACGCTTCATGAAAACAATAGGCAAAACAATCAGAGCTTCCCATGTCCATCATTCTGATTGGAAAAAAGACATGTATGCTTTTCTGAGAAATTACAGATCGACACCGCACGGAACGACATCCGAAACACCCTCTGACCTATTTTATGGAAGACCCATAAACATTAAAATTCCATTCTTACAAAGGCAAAAAAAAAACGAAAAAACACAAAAACGCAAGAGAAAATGACAGAAAATCAAAGCAGAAAATGAAAGACTATGCTGATACACGGAGAAACACGAGAAAAACTGAAATTAAAATTGGTGACAGTGTGTTGGTAAAACAAGACAAACACAACACATTTTCGACCCCATACGATCCAATACCCTATGAGGTAATCAAGACAAAAGGGTCAATGGTAACCGCCGAACGCGAGGACAAACAAATAACTCGAAACCCCCATTCTTTAAACGTGTCGGAACGTCGAAAACTGAGCCAAACAACGAGAAAACCAACGCCAACCATGATACGACCGTATCATCACAATTCGAGAAGAAAACCAGGCACGAAACCCCATCACACCAAGGCAACGAGTCTGGCGATGCCGTATTACCACGAACACAAAGACAGAAAAAAACACCGGATTACTTAAAAGATTATGTGTGTCAAAGTAATAAATAGCGGCATAATAATCCGCTATAATTCAAAGCAGACTCGAAAAGCTGCATTCGAAACTGGAATTTAAAAGTGTTAATCAATAATCTATCATTTAAAAGCTGCATTCAAAATTGGAATTTAAAAGTGCTAATCAATAATCAACCATTTAAATATGTAACGTTGTGAAAAAAAAATTCAAAGAGATGTAAAAGGATTTAACAATAAAATGTAATTCACCATGAATTATACATGCAACAGGTGCATTGAAATAATACATGTCATTTATATGCTTACACTGTTTTGTTACTGGATTTACATTATTGTTTTAGAATAATATATCTGACCTTCATTGCAAATTCATTTTGTATCATCGGGCTTATAATTTATTTACTTGAATGAAATGCCAGTCTCATTAACATTAAAAGTAATTTATGAACACGTGTAGACAGTAATTGCTATCGGAACCAATCTTTAAATCAGCCATTGAACATTAACGTCGAGATAAGATGATAAAGCAATTAGGAGCATATCATTGCTACAAATAAAACTCTCGTTATCTGGACAGACACTCGTAAAGACAAACACTTGTAATCTCAGTTAATGTTTGGAAATAATGACATTGCTGTTGGAGAATTTGATTAGTATAAACATTATTTTATTCTGGCTAATTTCAAATCTTGGCCGGGAGGAATTGTAGTGTAACTTGTTAAATACAATGTCAATCAAGTGAAAGCAGCTCCTCCCACTAGCTCCCTAGCAGAAGGATGTCTCTCTCTGATACCATTATATGTTAGTTGAATACATGCATGCGATATGACCACTTGTAGTGCCCTAGTAAATGAACTTGTAGAATAGTTTTATTGAGTTACTCATTTCTCAATACAGTACAGCGGTCACCTGGATAGAACCAACGACTTCCTCAAGCATGCTGGGTGGCTTCTCCACATCCGACATGAACAGAGCTTCTGCAAACAGAGGTAAGCTGCAAGCAAATTGAAGTCAACGATTTTAATCACTCGGCCACGCATCAATGAATAGGTGTCCACACTATATGCTCTACATCAACTGCACGTGTATCATTTGCATCAGCTACCAAAACGATATATCTACCCCAAGTTTCTGAAATAACCACCAGTTTCCTTGTTTTTTCATGTTGTTCACAACCTGAAAAGGATAGTAGTATTAAAAAAGTTTGAAATACAACCTAAATAAAATTAAAAGGCATTTGTTTCATCAAAATAATTTCCCACATTGTTACTGTAGCACGTTTTGTGTGAAAAATATTACTTCATTGCTGGACCTTTGCTAGGAAAAAGCAGATCGTTGACGTAAATTACTTACACATAGGAGTTTTCATTACCTGAGGACAACATATCGTGTAAGTGTAAGAGTGAACTTGAGATACGCCATTTCAATGGTTTTAACCATACAATGCTAGTTTTACAAGCGCAACGTTATGTTCCAATCAAATTAATGTGCATCTGTGTCTCAGTTGAAATATATTTGAGACGCGCCATGAGAAAATCAACATAATGGGTTTGCGACCAGCATGGATCCATGCTGTTCGCTTTCAAAGTCTATTGCAATTAGAGAAACTGTTAGCGAACAGCATGGATCCTGACCAGACTGCGCGGATGTGCAGGCTGGTCTGGATCCATGCTGGTCGCAAACCCACTATGTTGGTTTTCTCGTGGCACGGCTCATTTTTATCTGTAATAAGGAAACTCAAAAGAAAAGTGTTGCGGTTGTTCATACACAATGTAGATCCACTGAATCAGCAGCGACATAGTTGTAATGCAGTTTATTAAAACCACTTAACATTGTTTACTAGCAATGAAATATACTTTTAAGTTTTGATATTTCAGGTTCTTCAACATAGTCTTGTACTGGTGTGACAAGCATTAACAAAAACAACATAATGCTTACATTTGTTTAATATTTGTCACTTTTTTATATATCCAATGGACTTTTTTTATTAGCTCGTCAAATCATGACGCCGCCCCATGGGGTTACTTGATTGTACATAGAAAAATCTTCAAAATTTTCTAAAAATAAACCAGAAGGCCTAGAGCTTAGATGTTTGATATGTGGCATTGCCTAGTAGACCTCTATAAAATTTGTTCAAATCATGACCCCCGGGGTCAGAATTGACTCCGCCCCAGGGGTCACTTGAATTTACATAGGAAAATCTTCAAAAATGTCCTAAAAATAAACCAGAAGGCCTAGATCTAGATATTTGATGTGAAGCATTGCCTAGTAGATTTCTACAAAATTTGTTCAAATCATGACCCCCGGGGTCAATCTGACCCCGCCCCATGGGGTTACTTGATTGTACATAGAAAAATCTTCAAAATTTTCTAAAAATAAACCAGAAGGCCTAGAGCTTAGATATTTGACATGTAGCATTGCCTAGTGGACCTCTACAAAATTTGTTCAAATCTTGACCCCCCAGGGTCAAATTGACCCAGCCCAAGGGGTTACTTGATTGTACTTAGGGAAATCTTCATAAATTTGCTAAAAATAAACCAGAAGGCCTAGATCTTAGATATTTGATATGTTACATTGCCTAGTAGACTTCTACAAACTTTGTTCAAATCATGACCCCCGGGGTAAAATTGGCCCCGCCCCAGGGGTTACTTGATTGTACGTCACGGTATAGAACTTGAATATTAAAACGGGGAGAAAATGTGCAGACGGCCGGATAGCTCATTCGGTAGAGCGTCGGAACGGTATTCCGAGGCCCCGGGTTCGAGTCCCGGTCTGACTGCACATTTTTTCCACCCTGTGACATTTGGCGCTCAACATGGGACCGTGGCGGCATTACACTGGTTAGTCTCCGACGCCTGTAATTGCTTATATATAAAGTACCCGCTGAAATTCGAGGACGAATTTCAAAATGGTGGGGAAATATGTCACGGTATAGAACTTGAATATTAAAACGGGGAGAAGATGTGTAGACGGCCGGATAGCTCATTCGGTAGACTGTCGGAACGGTATTCCGAGGCCCCGGGTTCGAGTCCCGGTCTGGCTGCACATTTTTCCCACCCTGTGACATACATCGGAAAATCTTCCAATTTTTTTCTAAAAATCATCAGTTTGACATTTGAAACATGTAGCTCATATTACTCAGGTGAGCGATCCAGGGTCATCATGACCCTCTTGTTCAAATTTACTGTAGTCTACACTGTCAGACCAGTACAGGTAAACAGACGAATAGAACGTAAGATCATTAATAATGTGTAGTCGAAATATTTGTAAAATAGCAGATACAGGATGTGATACAGAGATGGACTCAAATAAAAGTGCAAATATTGAGGTTAATATACCAATACAAAACAGGTATACAACAGCTGATGGGTGGAATGATACCTTTTAAAATAACTGGAACAGTTCAAAAACATAGGAAAAGAAAGAAGAAAAGCAGTAGCGATGAAGCGATGAGTTTTTGAAACTATCCACAAATGAAAATCTTGCAATACTTTTTGAAACAATGAATAAAATTTTTACAAAACTTGAGTCACTGGAGGAGAATGACGAGTCTAACTTTAACTGTATATTACATTAGAATGACCGATAAGGTAAACAGTGCGCACGAACACGTGACAAAGACAGAAAACTGTAATGATATACAAAATAGAAAAAATAAGAAAAAATGAAAATGTTGTCATATTAGAGATTGACCTCGAGGCTTAAAGCCGACGATATATGATATTTGCTTAAGTTGTAAATTGATTAAACTATAACTGATAAGCTAAACCATGATAAAAGCTTGCATGTTTTGTATCGATGGTAAGAGGTGAGGTTTTGATATTTTTTCTGGCCAATCAGTTGCTGGGAAAAAGGTCTATTTACTTTTTTCTTTCCCCTTTGATCACTCCTTTCGTGTTGGCTTCAGTTTTTTGATTAATTCAGAATTGCCGTCCTGTCAAATTTGTTATTACACCGCTGAACCATGTGTTGTAAATATATACTGTATACTAGCTTTAACTGCAGATAAAAAAGTTTATCTGTATTTACATGTACAGCGCTGATAAAATAATCACTGCAGTAGAGAGGGAGAGCGAGCGAGAGAGAGATTGAGAGAGAGAGGGAGAGAGGGAGAGAGAGAGAGCATGGTATTTGGGCCAAATAACTATGGTGTACCGTAACTTGCTTTCGGTCATGCTTATATCGGTCTATTAACTGAGGAACGCCTCGGTAGCCTATTGGTAGAGCGCCCGCTTTGTGTGCGAGAGATCGTGGGTTAGGGTTAGATCCCTGACCGTGTCAGACCAAAGACGTAAAAATGGTACTAGTAGCTTCCTCGCTTGGCGCTCAGCATTAAGAGGACAGTGCTAGGACTGGTCAGCCCGTTGTCAGTATAAGGATACTGGGCGGGATAGCATGTCAGGTGTCTACGGCGTGGTATTCCAGTGAGGCAGCACTATAAAGTTTGGCATTGTGCTCACTGCTACAAGTATACACCGTCGTTTACATGATTAAAGATTCTTGAAAAAGACGTTCAACCTGAACACACGCACGCACGCACACACTAATAACTGATGTTATCCTCGAGTGTCTATGATGATATGAACAGATGTGATTCCTGTACTCGTTGAATGCCAAAAAACATTAGTATACATATAATGTACTAATGTATTTAGCGACATATTAAACGGTAATTTTGAATTTTGACAAATGTCATTTATATAACTGTATAGATATCGTTAATAAATCGAACACATACCGTGTCAAGGCGCCAAACGTACCTTCTAATAGTATTTGAGATGCCGATTGATCGGTTTGTCAACAGAGCTGTTTACCGTTTTAGAAACAAATATTAAACTATTCATTGTTGAGAAAATTGAAACGAAATTAAAAACTTTAAAACTTGATCAAACAACTGAGAAAGTATTCATTTTGATTTGTCCTGTCCGTCGACATGTTGGCTCAAAATTTCACATCAGTACAACTAATTAAGGAAGACCATGTAATGGCGTCTTGTTTTAGATTTTTCTTGTTTTAGATTTTTCTTCAAGTTGAACTACGGATTTTAACAAAAATTATCTGATGAAAGGCCATCAAATCGTGTAGGATTTTATGTTGCAGTGAATATATTATTGAATTATAACATAGTAGTCATCTAAGCATTGTAGATGTCCAAGAGATTTATTACTTTTGCTAATTTAGAAAGGTCGCGAAGCGCACAGTCGCGCGCGCGGCTCATAGTTGCGTAGAAGTTTTGTTGTACATCGTTACGCCGCGCAAAGGTAGCACAACGACGTCACTATTAAATGTTTGCACACAACCTTACTGCGCATGAGGAAGGATATAAAAAAACTGAGAATGTTTTTCTTTTCATTAAAAAATGATGTTCTGATTTGGTATTCGGAGAGTTGCTGATGTTGATAAAATGTAAGACAGTATCGTGAGACCGATAGTATGGATCGCTGTTTTGAATGACTATGTACAAGTTTTATATGTGAATTTGTTTGAATAGAAATGTTATGCTGCAAAATAAATAACGGATTTTGATACAGTACTCTGTTTTGTTTTAGTTTTGTATGACCAACATATGAGAGATCACGTAATACGGAGAAATAACGTAACAATACATACGGTTACTTTTGGACATATATCGTCCCTGATCCAGTTGCCAAAGTCAGAGTAAACCTGCCTCTGATAGCTGTTGCGACTCAGTAACCGACACAGTTCAAAAGTAACAGGCGTCCCTTTGTCTTTGTATTTTGTCTTCCACTGAAAATAACTATTATATAAAGTTGCATTTGAACTCACTTTTTTCACATAGTTTGCCAAAGATTTGATGTCTTTGAAGTCAAAAACATTTATATATGAATTTGGTATTACGATGTCTTCACTAATATTCTTCCAGTTAACTATAGGAATCTGTTCCCGCTTCAAAGCATTCCAGTATTTTTCTGTAACGTAATCTTTACACAGAGAGTTTTCCAAAGCCAGATAGAATTTATATTGTTTTAGAATCTCATCACAACTCTTGGGTTTCATGACACTTCCACAAGGTCTATCATAACATCCGCCGTACATATCTACAGTTACAAGGTTTTGCATTTTATGAACTAGTTTATACCTTTCAGCTTGATCTTTACAATTAGATATCATCCCAGCTACTTCTCTTGATTTCTCTTGATGAAAATTTGTTTTTCCGAATAGTTTCCTGGCATCATTGCTTTCTGAATGATTCAGTGTGTACTTGGAGCCATACAGCCACATTAGAGTTGCATCTTGTCTATACCATGCAGTCCAGTTGAACACTCCATTTAAGATCGCCGGATCCCAGAACATATTGCTTGGTGGTTCCATGTTAAAAAGAATCCAAACTTGATCAGGTCGACGGTAAGTCGGAAATGATATTGTTGTTTTTGTTCCAATTTCCCAATTAACTGACTTTGGAAAAAGATCAAAATTTTGAAATATAACGGCGTTTGCAGTAGTAATTTCACTTTTATTTACTGTAAAAGTACACTTGCATGTATCTTTACAGTTCGACTGGCATTGTTCACAATATTCTATAATAGTGTCCGAAAATAAAGGTGTCCAAATTAGAATTTTCTTTGAAACGTTTTTGTGGAAATTTCTTTCCGAGAAATAAGTAACATACGGCTTAATTTCATCACTGGAAGACATAAATATCCGTATTATATATATAAAACAATATGAGAACAGACACACAAAGATGCATTTGAAGCCACTCTTATTTTTTCTGTAAAACCACATTGCAAAAATGTTTCTATCATTTCAATGTCGTATAATCTAGCAAGCATTTTACGAGTATTAAGCTATTGCTTGTCACACTGAATATCTTTCGATCGCGTGTGACGGCCTGATCTCAAGATAGATATCATTATGCAGTAGCGTAGCCGTCGTTTTAAGTTGTAACAATACGTTACCGGTGCTATTCCCTCTATATGTGTATGAAGACAAAAGACTTAGAATTAAAGATACACTGTCTTTAAAGTGTTTACAGAGGTCATCATTTAGAAATAAAAATTAGCGGCCTTTGTGGACAGGTGTATAATAATCAATGGTAAATTTACACTATTTACAGTTAATCGAAAGGAGAAAGTAGTAGCTTTTATATTAAAGTTTTAACATAGTGGTCTTGCTGTGGTAGTAGTTTTTAGCCCAGGTTTCACACCACTTTACCTTTACCTTGCTAAATTTCTAAAATGGACTGATCCATCCGTGCAGGCTGATTTTGGTCTGTACTGGTCGCATAGGCAGCATCACTGATTTACCACCAGCAGGCTAAAAGTTAAGTGTTTCGAAACTGTATCTTGTGAATTTGTATTTGTCTATTGTAAAATGGCATGAAAACACTTTCGTACTTTTGCAAACTAGTGCACTTCATAAATGTATATAAATTGATCAGTAAGTTCAAAAGAATACACATAAATCTAGTTCTATTACGATTTTAGATTTTATTTCAGTTCCAAACTATTGGAGATCTTTGAATCTTTATAATGTCATGAACATTTAATATTTTTATCACACGTGTAAACAAGGATTATAGTAGAGTACTTGATTTGAAAACTTGATCGGCAAGGTTGTATTCACCTCAGTGGATTTTTTCAGGCCTGGATCCCATGATGCGCTTGCGCCGAGTCTCAGTAGAGCTGTTTTAATGATCCTTTTATTATATACAGGTTCCTATTACTAGTGTTATATCAGACAAAATTGTTATAATATCAGATAAATAAGACTGAAACGGTTATCTCTCTGACGCATGGAACGTTGAGATGCCATCATTACGTCACTTTAAACGTCATATCTGACGTCACATCTAAAACAATTAGTTCCACCATTGAATATTTTTCCGTATCAGATTGGAATAGAATACGGGATTTTGTATTCGTTAGTAAAACATATGCTGTATTTCAGACAAAAAATTCGTTGGTATATAATAAACGCATCTGTGCAAAGCATCCGACTATTATATACGTATTTTCTACCTATATTGGGAAAAAAAAAATTATATCATCCAGATCTGCGCCTGAATCAAAGCGTTTTGCAGGTATTTGATATAGCTTTATCATTACAATTTTCAGATAACAAACTCTTGATCAACACTTGTACTTCATTTGCTCCTCAAACTTTATCATGTATGTGCATAATACACTTTTGCAAATAGAATGGGACAGGGCAGTAAATTCAACAGTTAAAAACAGCAATAATTTTGAAAGTGTGTATGCGGGGAGGGAGGGTACCTTTAAAAATGATATTCAGAAACACAAGAAACTGCAGGTTTAAAACTGAGAGTGGGGAATGACGGAAAAAGAGAATAATATACCAAAAAGTAAAAACGACATTCCGGAGCGGAAAGGAGAGTTGGGGTCTGCATGTTAATGATAGATAACAAAATAAAATATCAAGCGGCAGATAGGGGGCAGGTATGTGGAAGCGTGCTTCAGAAATTTGATGAGGAGTACAGAGATTTAATATCAAGAAAGCGAACTGAAAGTAAAGAAAAAAGTACAGGAGTGGAGTGTGAGAGGGTATGCGGCTGCGACGATATGGATAAGGGATACTGAGCTAAAATAAAATACAGGGACGGTGAATAGGGTAACAAGGGTATGTGCGGGGTTGCACTGTGGATGAGGGATACTGAACTGATACTAACATGAAATACAAGGATGGAGAATAGGGTAACTTAACAGGCGTATGTGTGGGGATGCACATGGATTAGAGATATCAAACTTAGTTATCAAGAAACTGAGGTGAAAGTATAAATAAATGTAAATGAACTGAAAGTAAAAATAAATGTAAATGAACGGAAAGTAAAAGCAAATTTAAATGAGTGGAAAGAGGGTATGTTGGGAAATTTGAATAAGGGACATTAATATCTATAATTAGATAATATGCAAGGATGGAGTGGGGTATGTGGGTACATTTGTGTGGGGTTAAATGCAGGATGTTCATTACAAATACTAACTTTAAAGAAACAAAATAAAAAAAACAGGTGAAAGTAAAACATGAGGACCATAGTGACACTAGATCGCTCACCTGAGGCTCACAACTCAAAGATGTTTATGTTGGTGCTATGTTGATGATTTAAGAACTTTACTTAGGTAGAGGGTCGCCAAAAAATGATTGTGTGAAATTGTTCTGAATTCTAATAGTTAATTCCTGTCAAAATAATCTATCAGCAACACTGTATGAACAAATAAATGGCTGACCTTAATCACCCTCAGGGTATTAAACAGTGGAAGTGCAAGTCAAATAAGGTTAATTGTCTTATTACCATCAGCATTTAAACTAGCCCCTCAATCAATTTTCAGTACAATGCACTATCAATGTATTTTTAAGAGTAATACATGTGAAGAGCCATGCATCTCAGACATGAATAGAAAAATATAAAAAAGTACATAAAAATAGGAATCATATGAAAATCTAATTAATTCATGGAGGCTATCTTTTAATCAATCATATATCAAGTTATAATTACAATGTTACATATACTGCTTCATGTTATATCAATTTATAATTAGGTTTCAACAATCATATATCAATTTATAATTACAATGTTACATATACTGTTTCATGTTAAAACAAACTGAGAGGACATAACTAGAGTGCTACAGACAAAGTTTGTTGATGTTCATGAAAAGAAGTTGTGTAAAGGCTTTTCTAGTTTTGGCTCTGACGGCCCCTAAAACCATTCAAACTGATCCATTTAAGCAAATCTGAAACAAGACCTTCCTAGGATTCTACCGATGATCCAAGTTTGGTGCTGATGCTTTAAGTGGTTCATGAGAAAAAAGGCGTTTAAAAGTGTGTTTTTTTTCTCTCCAATTTTTAGCTCTAGCGGCCATTACAATCAACAAAGGAACACCGTTTGAACAAACCTACGAGATGACCTTGCAAGGATGCTACAGACCACGTTTGGTGTAATTTTGACCAGTAGTTTCAGAGGAGAAAATGTTTTGGTACAAAGTTGAGGCCGACGGACTCAGGGTGATCACAAAAACTCGCCTGAGCAAAATGAGCTGAAACTGAGGTTAATCCCTGTGACCTTGACCTGTGATACACTGATCCTAAGATCAATTAAGTCTTTCTTCAAGTGGTATTTACTCATTGTGTCAAGGTTTAAAGCCGTAGGTATTTAATTTCTGAAATTACTAAAAAAACTTCCTTTTCTCAATGGTACTGTTCGGCTTGCCTTCTTATAAACAACACAAATATAAATCTACAGAATTGAACAAATCCTTCTCAACAACAATCATATAGTTGTAACAGTAACAATATAGATATAAACAGTAACATCTCTCCAAATATATTCATTATGGATCAAAGGGAAACAACCCCATGTACATATTTCGGAAATCTTAATGACAGTTACATACCTGAACCTGACCCGGAGGAGGACTGGCTCCAATAACAATTAACTGTAATTTCTCAAACAGAAGAATTGACAGGTAATGAGGAAAGTGAAAACTCTTTTGATTCAAACTCTACAGAAAACAACATTTTATATTTAATATGACATTTTTGACACTCTTTAGAAATTTAAGAAATGAACACAAGAAAAGACCAATCCTTAGTCATATGAATATAAATAGTGTGCGATATAAATTTGTTGATCTAAAGCAGATATTAGATGACAAACTTACTGACCTATTAATAATTTCAGATGACAGTTTTAATAAATAAATAAATAAATAAGCTATTCAATGCAGGAGCCTAAAGATAGAAATGCACGCGGCGGCATAATAATAACTTTTGTTCGATCAGAATTACTTTTTTAAACGTAGAAAAGACCTGGAACACAAAGAACTAGAATGTATTTGTTATTGACTGTCTATGAAAAAAAGAGTAGGTTATTTTGGTTATTTATAAACCACAGATATTACAAAATCATCTTTCTGAAGAAACATGGACTACTTGTCTTGATGAAATGTGTCTCTTTTGTACGCTGTTCCGTTTGGACAATCGTGACTTTTTATTTAATACTAAACCGCGATGCACGATGGCGAAAACGCGATGGCACGATGATGAACCAACGATGGTCCGATGGTGAAAACGCGATGGCACGATGATGAAATCGCGATGGTACGATGGTGAAATGTCGATCGCGTTTTCATCATCGTACCGTCGCGTTTTGACCATCGTTCCATCGCGTTTTCACCATCGTGCCTTCTCGTTATCACCATCGTACCGTCGCGTTTTCACCATCGTGCCATCGCGTTATCACCATCGTACCATCGCGTTTTCACCATCGTACCATCGCGTTTTCACCATCGTGCCATCGCGTTATCACCATCGTACCATCGCGGTTTCACCATCGTACTTGTATTTTTGTCAACAATAGATAAATGTATCTCAATGTATTTTGTGAGAAGAAATTTACCATTTAGATTCTGCTGTGTTGTAAAATGTTTTACAAAATGTTCAGTGCTTAGTTCATTAAAATTGTGTAAAATCTTCAAGGTCACGTCCTTTGGTTGTAATAGTCACATGATATTATTTAAACTCAGCTTATTCTTGTTAGGATGTAGGAGGTACATAGTGCAATGTGAAAATGAGATTTATCAAGCCTGTATTTTACTGACACACATATACTGTACCACTGCGCATGACCACCGGATGGTAGATGGTACGTTGGTGATAACGCGATGGTACGATGGTGAAAACGCGACGGTACGATAGTGAAAACGCGATGGTACGATGGTGATAATGCGATGGTACGATGATGAAAACGCGATGGCACGACGGTAGAAACGTGATTGTACGATGATACGATGGTGAAAACGCGATGTTACGATGATGATAACGCGATGTTAGATCGACATTTCACCATCGTACGATCGCATCATCGCGATTTCATCATCGTGCCATCGTGTTTTCACCATCGTACTATCGTTGTTTCATCATCGTGCCATTGCACCATCGCGTTTTCGTCATTGTACCGTCGTACATCGCGGTTTAGGATTCAATAAAAAGTCTCGATTGTCCAAACGAAACACCGTACTTTTGACAGTATAATATGTATTAGAGACCTAAATTTTGACTTATTCAAACGAGACAAATGCAAAAAGACTCATGAATATGTTTGATAATTTTAACAAAGAAAATATTGTTATTAAAGGGCCAATATGTATGATGAAAAATCAGGATTCAAGTTTGATAGTTAAAGCTCTTTCTTGTAACACTATCAATTTCAATTGTGGTCTTAGTGATTGACATAATTTTATTGCACCTTCTCTGTGCCATTCAGTACCTGCAAAATAGTTAAATTAGACCACCCAACCCCCATTGTCTGTATTTTGCATATATTTATAATGTATTTATTGATAGATTTTGAAGCAACCTGTCTACAATAATTTTCCGTTACAGCTTCTTTTGTTATGGACCTACATTGCGATGCATGGCTCTATAGCTGTGTTTTGGGTGATCTGTGCTTCTAGGAAATCTAGCCTTACATTTCATCTTTTTTAGAAGCTACAAACATTTTGAAGAAAATGGATTTAATGAAGATCTATCTTATTCCCCCTTCTATGTTACCCATGTTTTCGACGATATAGATTATGTCTATTGGGCCCATGAACACTTGTTAAAACAAGTAATTGATAAACATGCCCCTATAAAAGTTTAAAGCCCAAGAGAATTTCTCTCTCTTACATGAATTCTCAATTTCGAAAAAATAGATATTAAAACAAGACAGATTTAAACTGAATATTTACAGAAAATATTTAAAGAAAATTGGCTAAAATACACTTAGCTCCGAAATCTTTACACTAGGTCAAAATGGGGATCTATACAAATATATTTCAAGGAAAGATGTGATAGGGACCAAAAGCTAAAGATTGTTGGCCCACAATTAAACTTTTTTCTGTTCTAAAAGCCAACACAGAAATCAGACAGTCAAATAATCATTAAGGACACTGAAAATGGTCTTTTGATTTCTGATATAGTATCTAAGAAGTTTAACTGCAAACAATATAGGCACTGAATGTAACACACCAGTGAATATGGAGCACCCCAGCATAAAGGCAATACAAAGTATTGTCCACCCAACAAATTTTAATTTCTCCATAGACACAACAAAATGCATAAACAAATATAATATCAGAAACTCAAACCCAAATAAACAACTGGTGATGACTTTATCCCTCCAGAAATAAATAAAGCAGGTCAAACTTGCCTTGCAGCACCAATTACCAATTTAGCAAATTGTATCATAGATAAAGATCAATTTCCAAACAAGTTAAAACGCGAAAGTCAGGTTACCCCCATTTATAAAAGATGAACATTTCATAAAAAAGAAATACAGACATGTAAGTATTCTATTATGAAAAAAGAATTAGCGACCAATTAAACGGGCATCTTAACAAAACATTCCACCCATTTTCATCAGGTTTTAGATCATCAAATGGTTGTCAGACAAACTTACTCCGTCTAGTAGAAGACTGGAGAAAGGCCTTTGACGAAAACAAATATGTAGGACGGTGCTAATTGGACTTGTCTAAGGCGTTTGATTGTCTACCTCGCAATCTAATTATAGTTAAATGACGAGCTTAATGCATGCCAACTTATGTTGAACTATTTTTTAAACAGGTCACAAAGGGTTAGAAGATTACAAATCATTAAGGGAGAGTCCAAAGGCGCAATACTTGGGCCATTGGTTTTCAATAATATCTTTATAAACGACACTTTATCTAATAACCACCCATATCTCAAAACCTTTAAAGATACTATTGAATCAGAAACTGAATCCCTCATACGCTGGTTCAATATAAACCAAATGCAAACCAACCCTGAAAAGTTTCAGTCCATCTGCTTAGGAGCCAACAGGAAGAGGTCAAGTCCATTCAAATAGGAAATAATGAAATTGTGTGTGGGTCTTTTATCAGGTCCAATTTCAGTTACTGTCCACTGATTTGACACTTACGCACTAGGTCTAATAAAAAAATTAGAAAAGCTACAATATAGGGCACTTAAAATTGTTTTGAATTATTATGAACCTTTTTATGATACTCTTTTAATAAAAGTAAATATGTCAACACTACATCTTGACAGGTAACGTGCAATAGCACTTGAATCTTTCAAATGTATAAAGAATCTATCTCCAGAATATCTGCAATATCTTGTATATGTTGAAAATTATTATTTCAGATACACAAACATACTGAGACGACCACATTGTGTAACTAGGTATAGCAAAATCTCTTTCCGTTTGGCTGTCGTCAGGGTGTGGAACAGCCTGCTAAATGACATGCGTACAATGGATAAGTAAAACCATTTTGTCATGAGTGTCCGCACTCGGACAGGCCCCAAGTGTATGTGTGTTATGTTCAGCTAGCCAGTTTGCTTGCCTCTTGTTGTCCTGCTTGTGATTTTTACATCTCTTGTTTCTTCTGAGTTAAAAATGTGTCTTTTTCAGTTATGTTTGCCAGTTCTTCTTATATAATATTAAAGCTATGCTCTTTATGTTTTTTTCTCTTGAGCCATCTTGCATGAGTGTCAGCCTTTCAGTTGCATTTTGTTTAATATGTGTTTGAATGTTTTGTGCATAGCTAAATTCTCTATCTGCATGTTAAGACAGAAACTTTATTGTATATTAAAAGGTATCTTTAGTATGTAAACGTGTTGTCTTAAAGTCTGTACTGTATATTGTATAAAATTATATTCTTAAAAATTGTGTTTCCTTAACTTTATATGCTTGTCTTTATAGTCTTGTGCCGTTTGTGTGTGTGTGTTTTTCCCCCTATTTTCCATAGAGAAGCCTATCTGTCTTCAACTAGACGAGTAAACTGGTTGGACACATTTAAACGTCGGTAAGGGCTTGGACTTCTGGCCCAAATCTCACGAAAAAAACTAACATAATTACTTAATTAAGTCTGTTCTATTTTAAAATCGTACTACTGCTTAAGTTAATGTTATTTGATACTGGTTGTTTCTATAAGGCCACACCAAATTGATTACTTGGTCAACGGATTTCCCGCTCCATTTTTTTCCAGAATCAAAAACAAATATTGTTTTTTTGAAAATCAGCTTCCGCTCGCTTCAATTTTTGCACACCGATTTCAAAATTTCCGGGCGGGCGTTTTTTTGCTGTTTAGGAGCCTTATTGTCACTGTGAAGAGACATTAATTCATACAATTTAATACTTTTAATCATAAGTGTCCATTAAAACACCAGAAGAACATGTTTGAGGCTCTGTGTTGCCCAAGTTTGCAAAATTGACAGCCGAAATGACAGTTAGATTGTGTAAATAAATCTTGGAAAGATCATTATGAAGAGTTTCGGCAAGACATTTTTTTTATCAATATCTCATTATTTAAAACAGTTTCATCTATAATGGCTGGTGATTAGAACAACGTTTGGCTGCGATCCTTAAAATTATACACATATATCAGCAGTAACTTGGTAGTTCTTAAATGATGAACAGGCGGTATAATTCAATTTGGACTTCACAACCAGTGTAACATCATAAATAAAGACAATTTTCTGGCGGAGAACGGGTAAGCACATGGAACTTTATTAGGACAAAGGCATCCTAAAGAGCTTACAAACTCGCAATAAAAACATGCATTAACGGCTTACTTTTTTATTTTTCAAGTAGAGTTGAAATACAAGAATATTATATAACTATTTATAGATCCTTTTTCAGATTTGTTTAATTGGTACCATCAGATCTATTTATCAAAATGAATTTGAGGATAATAATGCATTTATTGTTAAGACTTGCATCATCAAAAATAAGCCTTTCCTTATCTGCTAAAGTTAAAATGTGAAAATCAAAGACCAACAGAAGGTGCAAAATTTGTCATTGAATTTACAAGTGCATTGGGCCATCAGTGGATGATGGATTTCCTGGTATCTGGTGAAATTGCATTGGAAGTTGACAGAGACTATGATGTAAAGGTCATGGGTACCTAATGTACTGGTGAGGTGATTGCAGTATTTTCCATATATATAATGGTTTCTGTTATACACTACATGAGAGTAACAGCTTTCTTATTCTTATGTAGTGACATAGAATCTAAGGCGAAACCCTTTATGTGGCCAGGGTACTGGCTTGCCTAGGATACAAACTTAGCGAACACATTTACTTCTATACACTAGAAATATGGTCAAATTGCCAGATTTTCTTGTATCCGCCTGATGTCCCTCCAGTTTGTTTAAATGCCTAAATGTTTGTAAATATTACAATGTAGCGCGACCCGGTAAACATAGTTATTTTTGAGTCAGGTGTCGAGTGGCTGCAATGTAATTTGGGAACAGTTTGTCATTAAACCTTCAACATTTTAAGATCTTTGGTTCTTTTATGTATTTTCAAGCCATTTTGATATGTTTTTGAAGTGCTTGTTGATTCTTGTGATAAGGTTTTATATTTTTTTCTTCAAATCGCTCCTCGCCCGCTCCAAAAATAGGTGAAATCCAAAAACAAATAATTTTTTTTTATTTCGCTCGCCCGCTCCTAAATTTTTTGGAAAAAATCCGATGACCAAGAAATTAATTTGGTGTGGCCTAACAATGCATTTATAGCTAAGTTGTACTATGGTTAGTAGTATTTGTCTGAAGGACTTGTTTCAGTCACGTGAATATGATATTCCTATTTAAGCACGATATAACAAACTTAAGTATTTATTTAAGTATATTTCGTTTTTCTATATTTCGTTTTCAGTAAAATTCAAAATTGTTGTATTTTGATCTATGAAATAGTAATATACGGTACTGATATAGATGAAAAAGTAAACATTGAAGACGCATAAAAAGCAAAAACAAACAATTAAAATAACATACTTAGCTAAGCATTACTTAAGTTTTTTTCGTGCAATTTGGAGTATGTGTTCATTATGTTTGTTTGTTTCTGTTTTATTTCCATATAGACCATTTTCTAAGCATGTAAACCATAAATATATCTACATTAGTTATCAGGCTATTTTATGTCTCTATTTTATATGCACATGGTGCTCTTTCAAACTATTTATTATAAATATTGATAATTATTGTTATTTTTTATGCTTTCATGAACTTTTTATCTAGGCTGTCTTATGTACACTTTTAGCCTTATCATAAATACCAGTAGTTTAATCTAAATTTCTTAATTTTACATATCAAATATGTTTTAAATATGCTTAATCAGGTTTATGTCTTTATCATGTTTATTGTTAGTTTCAGTTTTATACATTTATGTGTTTGTCGGAAAATAACTCATGAGCTAATGTTAACTTGTTTTATTGTATCCGACGAACGACGAAAAAATACAGCTACTTTTATCTTGTATCAATCTATAAACTGTATTTGCATTGATAGGAAAAAACATTGTTTTGTATTTAACCAATGAAACTGCGTCAGTATTACTAGTACTGTGTGTTTTTTTTAACTTTTTGATTAGTTTAGTATTTCATATTTATAACGGTTGTCTCCGATGTCTCTTTTTCGAAATTGAATAACATTTACCAGTATAGTTTGCTGAACAATGCTACAGGTCTGCGCAATTTATTCTCTTTAGGTTAATTCAACAGTCGAACTTAAAATACATATTTAGTTACATGACACAATGCACGAAAAATGCAATTTACCCTTTACATTATGCCACCTTACGCCTGAAAGCAGCAATATATTCATTAAATGCCAAGCATGAATGGGTACTGGGTAGACCCACTGACATCCAACAGCAGACAGGTGACTAAATCACATTCATCACATGGAAGAATCAAATATATATATATGTGTGTGTGTGTGTGTAGAGAGAATTTATACGAACTAAATCACCATTACAATCAATATACCAGACCAGTTACGGCAAAGCGCCTAGCAGTACAAACGAACACGAACATGCCACAGCAAGTCCACTAACCAATAAGATTAGTTTCGATGTTGTTTCATATACGAGCCCGAATTGTACTACACATTCGCACTTGTTCAACATTTGCATATATTATACTCAAATATCTGTTTTTGTGTCTCACAAATCAGTAGTGACATTTTAGTCTTTTTAACTGATTGGGACCAGAGAATCTATATTTGACGTAATCAAACTCCTCACAGCGAATTGATTGGATAAGCTCCGCTTTCAAATCACAGGTTATTACGTGACGATAGAAATATGTGATTTTATGGGATAATAAGATTTGAATTATTTTTTATCATCTAATGCTTCAACCGTATAAAAAATACAGAAATAAAGAATTTAAATTTTCATCATTTTTTTATGAAAATGCCCTGTGGTGACAGTAGTAACTGTAACTGACGTTCTGTGTAACCGCTGCGGGGAGTTTGTCACAGTCTGTGTTTTAATTTGGCGCTACAATGGCGGGATGCTACGCGTTCATCATATTTCGGGATATTCTAAATTAAATGTCGTGTTAGAATCAAAATAAATTGACAATATTTGTTTGTTTTTAGAAGATATGCAATATATCTCGTCGAGAGGTGAGGCAATTAAATTATATGAGTTCTCGATGTGATATTCCATATCCACTCAAAACAAACAAATTCTGTTTATTTTTTGCGGAATGTTAATAAAAGAAATAGCAAACCAATATCACTCAGATTGTGACTGATATGGGACTAATAAAACACAGTATTTTACTAGTTAGCATAAAATAAAAGATATGTTCCTATATTCTGCTGATGAATAAAATGTAGGCAATCGTTCGGATGCGGATAATTAAATCACTCGTGCTACGCACTCGTAATTTAATTACTACGCATCCGAACTTCTGATTATATTTATTCACCGATAAAATATAAGAATTTATTATTTATTAAACAGATGCACATTTCAAAAATTGTTTAGCTGGAAAATAGCCTGTATAGTATACACACTTCAAAATATGCATTTGTACTATGAAACAGATTTTACAGCACAGTCTAATTTCTTTAATCAAGCAATCAATGCTTTTAAACTTTAATAAACTTGAAACAGTGTTTTAAATATGCTTTAGGTTCATGGTTTGTTTAGAGGCACCCTGGTGTGAGGGTAGAATTAAATCCGACCTAAGAAGTACCGTCCGACTCCTAACCCGGAAGTTATACATGATAATCGACAAATAATTTCCCTTTTTTTATATGTGACTTGCTATCAAACCTTATCAAGACCTTATTTGAGATGTGTTGATTAAATAGTATAAACATATGAGCCGTGCCATTAGAAAACAAACATAGTAGGTTTTCGACCAGCATGGATCCAGACCAGCCTGGGCATCCGCGCAGTCTGGTCAGGATCCATGCTGTTTGCTCACAGGTTCTCTAATTGCAATAGGCTTTGAAAGCGAACAGCATGGATCCTGACCAGACTGCGCGGATGCGCAGGCTGGTCTGGATCCATGCTGGTCGCAAACCCACTATGTTGGTTTTCTCATGGCGCGGCTCATATATAGTTGAACGGCAGTAAGCTAAATATACTAATCAACTTTTTTGTATCTGCGTTAATGAACCCCTTTCATTTTACGTTTTAATTAATAACTATGTCCCGTCAAATCGGAATGGCTTCTGATCAATTTGAGATATGTGATTGTTAGAATATAATTGATATGTTTTAATATGTCATTAAGCATTCCTTTTAACTGATCCATTTCTTTTCCAATTACGATACGGTTATATTTTAAGGATTTATGCACACAAACAAACATTGACCGTGTGAATTCAAAATCTTAAGCGGTTCGCAATATTTTTACATCATTCAACAGTCGTTTCCATTGTTACACTTTTCATTATTAATACAATCTGCAAAAAGATCCTTTGGAAGCAAAGAATGCAACCAAGAAGAATAATAGCAGACTCAGTTTTTCTATCGGCATCAATGTTGCCTTCATTCTGAAAGCAAAACAGAATTAGATAAAAGTTAATTTAAAAGAAAAAACATCTGACACTCTTTTTATTTTAAGGTAGACGTATGGCGTCAACATTCATTGTTTATCTGCACAATTATGTTCGCAATATTCATAAAGCTTCAATCACACTGCCCCGGATGGGCTTGCGGGTGAGTTCCGGATAGCACCTGTAACGCGTCCGTAGAAGTCCTAACTTATTCGTACATCATCTGGTGTTACAGTATCCGTTCTGAAATCGGGGGCATTCATGGACAAGGGTGCTAAGTTTTGAACATTCTCAAAGTTTTGCCACGGATAATATATCCGTGAGGAATCCGTAATAAATCCGTAATAGTTCTGCAAAGATCGTAACAGATCTTAAAAAATCGTAACAGTCCGGAAGACCTGTGCTGAAACAAAATGCAAGCTATGACGGTTTTATTCCGGTTCTAATAAGGTTGATTAAGGTTTTGTTAATATTTATTTAGTGATTTCTAACGTAATAAATTTGCCAAACCTATTTGTTTCCTTACACATCCGGAGCAATCCGAGAATGGGAATCCGAAACTCATCCGCAAGCCCATCCGGGGCAGTGTGATTCTAGCTTTCGAAGAATCTCATGCTTTCGCTTACCCATATTATAACTGTTCCCTGATTATTATTATTTTTTTTTTTTATTTAACGTCGCACCGACACATGAAATGTTATATGGCGACTTTCCAGCTTTAATGGTGGAGGAAGACCCCAGGTGCCCCTCCGTGCATTATTTCATCACGAGCGGGCACCTGGGTAGAACCACCGACCTTCCGTAAGCCAGCTAGATGGCTTCCTCACATGAAGAATTCAACGCCCCGAGTGAGGCTCGAACCCACATCGATGAGGGGCAAGTGATTTGAAGTCAGCGACCTTAACCACTCAGCCACGGAGGCCCCGTTCCCTGATTAAAGCGTATTATTTATCACACTTATAAGTCCTTGGAAATAAATGGATTCCGTTGAATGTGTTCAAATAAAAGATAACAAAAAGTGAGATATGATTTCATTAGATAAACCTGACATTGAACTTTCCTGAAATTAATTGGTAACAATTATCGTAACTTCGAAAGTCAAAGAAATTCACGTATCGTCTCGTTTCGTTACGTTAAACCCTATTGTACATTTAAGTAGCTGATACGACAAGTTTAAAATACCCGGCATATTGCCAAATGTGTTTTTTGTCCTAAATTGTATACAAGCGTAATTTATTCGAGAAGTAGCCAACACATCATAAGACAAGAGGGGGATTTAAGCCTTACGTTTCTGACATGAAAACATGATACACTGTAATATGAAAGGTTATAGTTTTGACGAAAATCTTTCATCCGGGTATGATGGAACATATCGAGGGGTTAAAGCCAGAACGGTATAAGTCCACGTTTTACTGAAAATCACTTTTTTAGACTTTTTAATACCATTTTTAAAGCTCCTTCTTTTGCCCTTATCTCTGGCACCATATAAGGTATAAAACCTAAGATATCAAAGGGAACCATATCGCAATAAGTGCTTATCATCAGTATTGTTGTATGCCAGAACGTTATAAGTGCATTAACATGAAAACCAGAAGGATTTAAGTGCACTTAGTTCCTTCTGGCGGTATACATTTTGATATATTATGAAAGGTAAAAAATGTGCCAAAACGATACAAGTGCACTTAAACCATTCTAGAAGTAACACATTTTGTTAATAATTCAAGGCGCAAATGAAATATGATCACTTATTACATTTTGGAATTAACACCTTTGGTTAATTAGGAAAGAAAATACTTTCAGAACTTGTATCCACAAGGTATATAATTGTTAATTGTAAATGGAAAGTAATATTTTTATTAAGGTTTATGTTATATTCACATGAAAACTTATATTGTTCCCTGCTAAAATGGTGAAAACTCCAGATTTAACAGTATTCTGCCATATTCGTATATATTAAATAGTTTGGCAAAGAAAAGTATTAAAACTATGAGAGGGAATTATAAAAGGAGGTAAACAATCAGTTTTTTGTCAAGCTTGTGCTGTGAACAGAAAACAAAGAGTTGACAGAACAGATGACAAAACCGTTGAGACCGTTTAATCAGGAACATAGTAAAATGAAAACCAGAGATAGAGAAATAAAATCAAACAAATTGAGCACAAAACCAAACCAACCATCTGCAGTCAAAGTAGTTTTACTGATTCCATGTTCCATTGTCAACCAAGTTAATTACCTGTATAAGAGAACATTAGGTTGCTACAATTTGTTTTTCTTCTCTTTGCCCAATTTAAGTTCAACATGAAAATTGTGGAAAATATCTGAAGAATAAAGAATAAAGAAACTATTGTGAACTTTGAAGTTGGCATACATGTACATAAAATAATTTACTAGGACAGTAATGCATGTTTTTTCATTGTGATTGTTGTGAAGGTGAGAATTGTTGCTGTAACATTAAAGTGGGGGGCAATATAAATTGATAATTAATTTTACAGAATTTCCATTTAGTGACAATAGTGTTTAGTTGGTATAATTCAACGTCAATTAGTGAGGCATGACTTATCCGCTATCCTCCGTCTTTACCCCAGTATTGTTATGAGCTAAAAGATCTGGCACACTTCAGTGCATAAAGTTGATCTATATTTGTTTGTCAGAAAATACTGTTGTTTATTTAATAACACTGATAATAATTTTAATGAAAACGATAAGAGAAATATTATTCAGTTTGTTTAATTTTAAATTTCACTTCCACCGTTTCAGTTTATCAGTTGTTAAAACTCAAAGTTCTATTTTGTTGAATTTTGGATATAAAATAGTTTAATATAATACTTAAAGTTAGTTCATTGATTATTTTCACTTTATCAAAATAGGAACCACACAATTCTTCAAATATTAACTTAAAAGTTACCCTTGTTGATATTTTCTTCAGTAGAGGGTATTCTAATCAAGGGGATTTTGACAGCCCCGACATTTTCAAGAATGGGATTATGATACCCCTGCTATTTTTAAAGAGGGGAATATGATACCCCTGCAAAAGTATGAATGGGATTTCGTAACATACTGTCTTTTTTCAGAGAAGGGAATTTTGATCACGGAGATTTTTATATACACATGGCATGCAAAAGAAAAATACAATAACATAGAAACCATTGAGCAAGTTTTAAGTAAGCGAACTTATGCAAACGGATAATGACTGTAAATGGAGTAGTAGTATAAACAAGGAAATAGAAGAGCAAAGAACGCAACTTCAGTAACTGTTACTGTATTCATACCCTGTCAGTCGGATAGAATTGTGAGAATGGCAAAAACAAAAAATCCTTGTGTTGTAGCACATTTACCAGTGAGAATTTCTTTCCATAAAGAGCATTGCAAAGTATGAAGTCCAAAAAAAAAAAAGCTTGGATAAAAAGGGACAAAAATGTGGAAAAAAAACTAAAAGGTTAAAATTTAAAGAAGGTAAACCTGCAAATGAATATGTTTAATACAGTTTCGATGACCTACATTTATAATGTATAAAACTGAAATCAAGGAAAGAAGCTTCTATAAAATCTGATTTACTGCCGATCCACAATGCAAAACTTCCCATTATACAAAAAAGGAAGGACTTCTTTAGCTTTGTTCTGATGGAACAACATCTTCAGAATTCCATCAGTATTTCAAGAATATTCATTCTGAAAAAGCAGCCAGAGACTGCCTATCAGAAACAGACATGTTGAAAGTAAGTGATGAGTCTGATATTGAATAGTTATTATAAGTACAAGGGTTGTTTTGTTTTAAGAGGTACTATATAGAAAAAGATGGGAAAACGTTCTTTTACTAATATTTAGAATTGATTGTTGAAATTTTGTGTAGTGTAATTTTTATACAATTTTAAACATATTTTGTAATTTTATACACATTTTACTCAACATTTCTATTTGTACTAAGTGCACATATTTCCTTAGTCTTTGTAAATCATGTCATAAGATTTAATAGTTTTGTTATAAGTGCACTTGTGACAGTATGGCATCGAATTAAACCAGCATTATTGCAAAATTTTAGAGAACTAAGTGCACTTAACACATTTGAACCCTCAAATTATTTTCCATTTTGTTGTATGCCAGATTGTGTTAAGTACAATTTTAACTATAAAACCAATTTAATTTATGAGTAGTCTTTTTTATATTCTTCATACATTGTAACAACATTATTGTCTATAATATAACCAAATCTTACCTAAATATTCTGATTCAGTAAAAAGTTTTATGTGTCTAAAACCTTCTTTTGCGTTTTTCTCCACTATTTGAAAAATGGACTTATACCGTTCTGGCTTTAACCCCTCGATATGAATTGTGTTTAGTACATTAGGCAACCATTTACCCCGAACAACGATAGGCATGACATAGATATGAAAGACTCAGTCAAGAGAAAGAACTTAATCTTAACTTCCATGGAATTGCAAGCACATATTTTTTATTTATAATTTTAGACTATGCAAACAGCAGTTGTTATATTTAAGTTACATTTTGTTACTTTCTAATAGCTACTTTTCACGTAGTATCGAAACGAATCTTAATGTTAAGAATGTCAAAAATTGAAAGTATAATATTAATATCGTTTTTTCCCAATGTAACAAAGAATTCCAAGATGTTAACAATCACCAAAAACGACCGCAGTCAATATTTCCGTGATTTTCGTTAGACAATTTGACTGTAACTTGTATGTTTTGGTTAACGAAGTATTAATTATTTTTCTACATGAATGTGATTATTTCTATATCGGTTTCTCATGACAATATACACCTGAAGATAACTGCTCTATTTTTATAATAACTACGTCGTGCACGACAGCTACTTGAGTCGTGGATTGTTTAATTTTAATAGTTTCAACTGCTTCAGGATTGGAAACATTTGACCATATACAAGCAGAACGTTTTCTGTAATGAAATACAATTGCTCTGTGAAAAGTAGCTCTAATCAAAATCAAAAATGTTTTAGCCAAGGATTCTTCTAAGCAACTTTGGCTATGTTCCTAAAGCGGTTTCATGTTTTGTTCAGTCAAGCGGATTAGCGAAGGATACTTTTGAACTAGCCCCGTAAGCATTCCTCAGTTGTTCAGTAAAATAAGTCGTTTGAATTTTGTAGTCTCACTTTATTTTTAGCTGCAACAACCTCTCAGTGCAGTAAGTCATATGTTATTTGAACAAACTTGGGGAAAGATCAAAGGGTGCTGCGAAATAACACCTATCATGAGGTTCATAAAAATAAGTTGTCCATTGCTTTCTATTCGTTTAGCTCTAGTGGTCCCGTAGAGCGGACAAAAAAAAACAGAAGGAGAAAAGGCCTATTAAAACATCCCTGTTCAAAGAATACAACCCTGACACCATTTGAATAAACTGTATATACTACATGCTAAAGTCGGAAGTCCATAAAATAGTTCACGTGAAGACGTGTTGTGTATTTTATCTCCGCCGACATATAAGTGACACCTAAGTTCAGTCATGCATCTAGCTGTCCTCAAAACTGAAAGTCAACCTGATATACATTAAAAATTATCCTGCAGGTTAATGACAATAGCCATGCTACATTTTATATATTACTCAGACGGCCGCTTAGTGAAGGTAAGCGAGATCATTTGAACCCACTTATAAACGGCTCATTTGTAAGGATGCTAGAGCCTTAGTTCGGTGTATATTAATGAACCGTTTTAGCGCAAACTATTTGTCAGCAGGAATTGACTAAGTGTTTTCTTCAAGAAATTGGCTGCTGAAATATTTACTGCACATTTACATCCCATCATTTATAAAAAATAAATATATCCAAAATGGGAAGTATCCTAATCGGTATTTCATCAAGTTGAAGATTTTTTTGTATTTTGTATTTTTTTTTTTTTTTTTTTGAAAACGGTATAGTTTTAGGTTATATAACGAATATGGGCAGAAGTCCACAAGTTTCCGTCCGGGCATAATATCAGCCATAGCTTTGATGCCACCTTTGTAGAGACGTAAGCAAGCTGGATTGATATCTAACATGCCTCATCTTTACACCTAAACCGAGGTTTTGGACTCAGGGCGATAACAGAGCAAGTGATTCGAATTTAGCTACCTTAAACACTCGCATGTGGAGTGTTTCTATAATTAAAAAATAATATTGCACATCCTTTTTCAGGGAAATTGCATACTACGACGTACATTTTGTATGACACAATCTTTTGCAGGGTTTATCTGTTTTCCTTTAGAAGGACAAAGGATATAGAGTTATTTGAAATATACTGCTTGTCAAGGAAATATATATAATCTGTATAGTAACGAAAAGTATAAAGTTTTGACAGTATTTAAAGTTCGATGGAATTGTGGGATATTTTACCTTTATTAGAATTTACAACATTGGCCACAAGAGCAATTCCTATTTTTGACTATTTTGCTAGAATAGTTACAAACTTGAAGAACAAAATTATAATTCAATTAAATGTTTCAAAACTTGCAAGTTCTTAACCATTACCCTGCTATGTTTTTATAATATACTTGTCCATCTGTCAATTTGGACAGTACCATTAACTGTTAAAAGGAGTGCTTACTAAAAATGCTGATTGAATGACGAACAGTGCAGGCTGATCTACACTGGTTGCAAAGGCAGAATAAATTGTGTCAAGTATGATATGGGTTTATAGAGAATATAAATAATACTGACCTCTTTTACTAACCAACACTGCATTGAAAACTAACATTTTTCAGAAATATTTATAGATTCTAAAATTCTTTCATACAAACCTTCATTTTTTAATATCTGGAGAACACCAACGCTCACACAACTGTTTTAAGATTTCATCAATTTACTTTACATCTGGAAAAAAAACTTTTATTTTGAGTCTGTTGAAAAATGAGAAAATAGTTCAGTAATATATTTGTAGACTAGTTCTGTTATATGCATATGATGATGATATATAGTTTTGCAAGTTTTTGTTAAAAAGTTGAACTATGAAATTCTCGAAGGCCATAAGAAACATTTAGGGTCGAGCCAAAAATTTAGGGTAGGTCGGGATACCAGAAACAAACAATTTTTGACGCTAAGTATGATGTAAGAAAACTCTTATTGAATGGCTTGTCTTTCAATAGTCACAATTACAATAAACCACTAAGTAATAAGTACAAAATCTGTAATCTGATAGGATGAAGACTTAATGAAAGGGTTTCATTTCCAACAGAATGACTACTACTGAGACCTGAAAAATGACTTATTACCACATATCTAAATGAATTCAGATTTATTTCGGAAATGATTCTAAGCAGTCAGCATGAAAAAAATCGTTTTATTTCTAAATTTTGGACATATTATCTTGGTAAACGTTGAATAATATAGACTGGTGATTAAATAGCACAAACTCTGGAGTAGAAATTTATAATTAAAGAGCCATGTAACATTGAAAACTATTGCCCTAGGCCTAAAGGAACGAGAGCAACACTTTGGACTTCACTCTCAATAAGTTTTTTAAGAAATATTACATGCATCAGAAAGAAATGTTCGTAACTTTTTCATATTCTGATCTTAGCCCTTAAAATGATGTTTAGAACAGCTGCGAAATAGTGCGTGTGGGTTCGAGGTGAATTGATAAATCAAGAATACATTTTGTTTGATTTGACAATATACCTGGGAACTAAATCATAATAAATGATGTTCCATCAATGCATGCTCTAGCCTTATTTCTTGTTCAGAGTGCGGCCAGCCGTTTCTTGCTTGCCCTGCCTTCTTTATCTGAAAATCCGATGTTTATAATTAAGCTAAGAAAAGGGAATAAATCATATGTTTTCTAGTGCAGTCTGATTACTGTCCTAGAGACCAAAAGCAAAATCAATGGGAAATAATGTGGATAAAAATCCTACGTATAGGCAGCTATATACATACATGCGTCTGCTTGTGGCAATGGGAATGAATCCCAGTCCAGATGTCTAGGATTCAAATCCCTGTCTGGGCATTCACTGTAAATTATATGAGAAACTTGTTCGAGTACAGGCCAGATCTGGGGCTGCAATGACACGATAGTTAAAATTCGTGACTTTGAATTATATGTTCCTCACCGAAAGTTGTGACTTCATTTGGGGTGTTGAATTACCTGGCCATCAGAAGGTCAGCAGAACAGTTGAACCCTAATGCATGCCCATGCATGAAATAATGTCTGGAGGGGCACCATGAGAACTTTCTTAGGTTTATACACCATCAAAAGATAAAATGTAGCGAATTGTGGTGACTGAATGTGGATCCCGAACTAAAGTGTGGCAAGCATGCATTTTTAATATTTTCAAAGTTGCAATTATGAGCTCTATCAGCCATTTGACTTGCTTGGCTAAGAAAAATTGATAAAGCAGGAGCATAAAGATAATTTTAGCATTGGGGGGCGGGATTGGTGGTTTTGGGATTGGGTATCACCCTCGCATCAACGGGGTACAGGGCGGCCCCAGGAAAAAATTGCATAAAGCTAGAATAAACTTAATGGTGCAGTCTGGCGACTTCTTGGGCTGAACATACTTGCTGTCTTCTTTTTTTTAGAGTTTTCACCCTATTTACAGTTTGGTGTGTTTAAACACTGTAATGGCGGTGTAAGATACAGACAGTGTCCTGCAAGGGTAGAACCAGTTTAAATGGCATTATAAAGGTATTTTCAATCTTCATGTAGATACTACCCTTTCGGTAGGTTTTGAGACACAACTTTAATTGCCAGGCGCTTGGCAACTGGTATTTGGGCGGCATGAGATATGATGGGTGAGACGGGGTTGGTAATTGAGTGATGTCCCCTCCAGAGTTGTTGGAATTATTTTGCAAATTGCACCATAGTTGACAAGATTTCCTTGCATTTAAATATCATATACCAAATATCAAAACGTTATTTGTGCAAATTTCACCAAGAACCTTTATTTAGGCAATGCTTCCTTCGGGATAATTGATTTCAACTCATTTAGATTTGAAGATTGAATACTGCTTAAGCCGGTGCTAGGGGGCGTGGGCAGTGTTGCATTTTCCCTTTATTGCCCATGAACAGACTCAATCAAACCGAGTCTGCAATTTTCACTGTTTGCCTTGTTCTCGATGCTTCCGAGGGATCTTATTTCCAGATTTTATTTACTTCACAACAGCGGGTGTTAAGTGCTGTGTGGCGGCCGTAAAAAGTCGCCCCGACTTCATCTCAGTGTTGTTATATTTTCTGGTCCTTCGGAATCATTGATTTCAATTCATTTAGATTTGAAGATTGAATACTGCTTAAGGTGCTAGGGGGCGTGGACAGTGTTGCATTTTCCATTACTGCCCATGAACAGACTCAATCAAACCGAGTCTGCAATTTTCACTTTTTGCCTTGTTCTCGGTGCTTCCGAGGGATCTTATTTCCAGATTTTATTCAAATAATTCTAAAAGTCGATGAAATTGCAAAACGTTTCATTGTCTTGCAAACTGTAGATATTTGTTTTTCACATCACTCTTCCTTGTTTTTACCTCTTTTATAAATGGTTCGTTCAAAATTTTCTGACGATGATTGATGCCTAACGAGAAAAGCTCATTAATTATGTTATAAGCTTCTTACACACGGATACAGTTGAACCATTTTATAAATGATACGAATAGCTATTGCTTATGTCTTTTTTACAAAATGTAATTGCATATATATTCTGCATATACATATATTCTACAGGTAACTAACACTTAAAATATTTCTACTTGACGTGCTTATGATATGTTACCTGCTTTATAATAGTACTTTTACTATTGTAAAACAATATCAGCACCCAACTAAGGCAACAACTGTACCCTTTAAAAAATTTGAGTATAGACAATTATATCGAAATTTTACACTTTTGTTCTATTAAATGATGAGCGGCCGCCCAACCTCCAAAAAGATAAGCCCGAAATTAACTTAACTATATTTTAATTTTTGACACTTGGCGATTCCGCGTATTGAAAATACACGTGTCCCTGGTAACGCTTTATCGCTTTCCACCGTTTCGTCTCTCCAATTTTGCATGAGCGTAGATTTGGTGTTGATGAGAAAATCTGGACATTTTCAAAACATTTGAAAAACTGCCTTGCTGTTACTGGCCAAATAATTGGGACGACGTCCATCGGCCCTGTCGCCCAAGTCGCAACGCCTCTTAATTTGCAAATGTCCAGAAGCTGTTCGGCAGTAAGCAAATTAAATTATTCACGTTTTTCATCGTCTGCTAACTATTTTTGTCTCCAGTTCCCGGTAGTTATTTTATCGCGTTTTCTGCTTGCAATTCACGATTTTCTCATGTTTTCAGTGCACTATATAAGTGATTGTTAACTGATATTCTTCACTCGAGGTTGAATATTTGACAGCATAACAAGTATTTTGATTATTTGTTTATTCTCGCAAGAAAATTTGACAAAACGTTCTGAGACGAATATTCAGTTTTTGGACATCATTTGCTTCTGGAAATGAACACTCAACGTAATACTCAGCGAAAAAGGTAGCAATTTCAGCAAGGTAAAGATTTATTACTTTTTCTATGTTCCGTAGTGTTTTGTCAAAATGAATATTTTTAGTTCAATATTTTGACACGTGTAACGGGAATGTCCTAGAATTTATCAACATACTGTTTCCACAAAATGTGACATTACATATTGCTTAAAGTTTTGATTTTGGCTAGAATATCTTTTACAAAGATTATTGACATGTAAGTTTCATCAACGCTAAGGGATATATGCTAATACGGATTTACAAAATATCTTGTTTTAATTTCGGCCTTCTGTGTACTTGAATTAGTGGTAATGTTGGCTGTAGAAATTTGAAACAGTTTATCTGTAAACATTTTGAATAGTTTAAGCGGCGGATATGTTACCTATATAGGAAAATTGTAAGTGACGAATTTCATAATCCTTTGTGATTCGGTTTTTATAACCGCAGAGAAGGTTTTGGTAGTGTCGGGTCACGAAGTTTTCGTGCAAATGGTGCAACAAATTACTCCGTCTGGTCAGAATGTTCAAATAAAGAAAACGTGCATATTAAAATCTGTTGTCTGTTTTGTATATTTTCAGTTAGTTTTATGGTACATGTGCACAAGGTTTGTATAACACATATTGATGCGTTTATTTGTTTTTTCTCTGTGAATTGGCGATGTTTTCTTGCTTAATGTTTTATTTTATTGTCAATGTTATTTTATATAATTTCATGATGAAAAAACTGCTATTGAAGGAAAGTAAATATTACATGTATATACTCCTGGGACGAGTTTTGTGAACTAGTAATAAAAGGTGTGCATATTGTATTAGCAAGTAGAAGTGAAGCGAAGCATAGGTATTAGTACTTTAATTTATCGTGCGTAAATGATTCAGTAGTTACAGCTCGGTCGTATTTAAAGCGTTTACAATTCTATTTAATATTAGATATGTTAATTATTCTTTTTTTCAAATGATGCTATTAGCTTTTAGCATAATCAGAGAAAACAACAATAAAAGATGCTGATTGATTTTGAATCGTGTGATGTTGTGATTAGCACAGAAGCTTTGACTTGCTTAATGTAGACCATGAGGTGGATATGTTTTAAAGAATGAAATTGCAGTGAAAAGATAAGTATATGTTTAGATAAATTTGGTTTTTAAAGCTACTTCCTCATAGTTTAGGTGAACATTTTCAATGTAAATTTCCGCCATGTTTGGCATAGAATGTATATATGACACTGAGAAAAATGATGAAGTGGGTAAAAATAAAGTTACATATTGGAAAAAATACAAGAATAATGTAAATTTGTTGAACTACTTCGAAAGCATTGAAACGGTTTGTTCCTTCTGCACAATATATTTGGTTATTTCTAAAGAGGCACCATTCTTTTTGTATTTCCATGATGGTAATTATACATGCTTTGCATGAAGAAAATGAGAAATAACAAGTATCTAGTTACAAATTGACAGGGACATATATCAGGCCAAGACAACGTGTGTAATGTCTTAACATTTTATTGAATTACTGTAGCAATATGTACATAAATCAGTGTATTAAGATAAATTTCGATCACATTTTGTTTCCACAGTTTAAGATAGTTATTCATATATATTTTTGAAACTATGCTGAAAGAAGATTTACTAAATACGTTTGCAGATGAATTTGTCAAAACACATTTATTCAGGAAAGGCCTAAGTTGTCCACCTAAAATCTTGTAGTATAGCTGTATTTTAAAAATGATTTTCATGAAGATTTCGTTGGTGAAAAAAGTAGGTCACTAGGTCGTGGTGGGTCTTTAAGAGTATCTTGCAAAAATCTTATGCCACTAGTCACTTCAGAGTACCCTCTTGTTACTGAAGTTAGTTTGAGAAAAAATATTAGAGATGATCAGCTTAACGTAGAGATCGTTTATTGATGTGCAATTCAGCATTCAGAATTTGTTAGAACTATGATGAAAATTTAGTATTTGTTTTTATATTTAAGTTGTAACATGAAGTCACAAAAACGTCAGTTATGTTGATTTTGAATCGTGTGATGTTGTTTAGCACATGGTGAATATGTGTTCAAGAATAAAATTGCAATGAAAATATAAGTATATGTTTTAGATAAATTCGGTTTTTAAGGCTACTCGCCCGTAGTGTAGGTGAACATTTTCAATATGTTCATTTCTGCCATGTTTGGCATATGACACTAAAAATGATGAAGAGGGTGAAAATAGAAGTTAGATATTGGAAAAATGCAAGAATAATGTAAAATGTCTGCATTATTTCAAAAGCGTTGCAACTGTTTAATACTTTCTGCACAATATATTTGGTTATTTATGAGAGTATCTTGCAAAAATCTATGCCTATAAGTTCAATTGTACCACTAGTCATTTCAGAGTACTTTTAGGGATTTTTGAGACAATTTATTACTGAGTTAGTTATGAGTTAGTTATGTTGCTTTTACTTTGGCCGTACTTAGAAAATGTGAGCTATATTTCATTTCGTGCATTAGTACGTTTCCTGCCATTAAATCATGCATTATTGTGTTGACTGTCTTATTACAGTTGTGTGAAAAATTCAGCTACAAAAAAGGTACATCTGTGAAAGATAATGTTTTATACTGAGCTGTTTTAAAGAAGGACAGTGCTATGATGCATTTGCATTACATTTTTGCCGTGTTGCTTTTACTTTGGCCGTACTTCGAAAATGTGAGCTATATTTCGTGCATTAGTACGTTTCCTGCCATTAAGTCATGCATTATTGTGTTGACTGTCTTATTACAGTTGTGTGAAAAATTCAGCTACAAAAAAAGGTACATCTGTGAAAGATAATGTTTTATACTGAGCTGTTTTAAAGAACGACAGTGCTATGATGCATTTGTATTACATTTTTGCCGTACTTTGAGACCACTGACCGTTTTTTTTTTTGTTATACTATGTGAGTTTTACATGCAGATCAATCTTGAATCTATAGATTGTTGTTTCCAGATGTCGTGATTAGGAAAACGTTGATTGGCGGATGATATGTATTTTAGAAGTTGTTGGGCTAACAAAAAACTACAATGCACGAAACACTGCTATGAAAACATGAAATATCTGATATATAATGTTCTTTTCAATGACGGATTATTATGTTTTGATATATTCAGTTGTTTTTAAAATACGACCGTGCTGTGATGGTGTTTGTTCTTGTAGTTTTTCGAATATGAAGCTACTGTCCGTTTTACCTTGGTTTTACACAAAAATATAATTATTAATTCATTAATTATTTTAGATGTGATAACCGTAACATAGTTTGGCTGAAATATATTTCATAAGTTTTCAAACTGTAGTTATTAGCTTAACGAAGAGATTGTATGATTGATATCATGTTCAGATGTTTTAATTAAGAATACTAGTATGTGAGAACTGCGACGGAAGATAAGTATTTGGCTATACTGCGGAAATAGTGACCGTTTTACTTTGGTCGTGCTAGGAAAGCATTTGCGTTTCTTGGTGAAAAAGGAACCTTTTACTTTGGCTGTGCGGAGAAAGCGTTGTCTGTTTATTTTAACGTGCATTATTATGTTGACTGCCTTATAGTCATTGTTGTGAAAACATTAGCCATGACACTTTTACTTTGGCTTTATTTTGAAAGTGTGGGATGCTTTGTTCTAGTTGTGCATAATTGCGTTGACTTCCTTATTATTGTTGTTGTGAAAACATTAGGTATTGTAATGTACGTCGGCTATGCTAAGGAAGTGTTGGCTGTTTTATTTTTGTCGTGTATCATTTTGTTGACCGTTTTATTTCTGTGTTGTGAAGTTATTAGCTTCAGCATTGGGTACTGTATTAATGAATAATTATCATATTTTGATAAACGAAGTTGTTTTAAAAACGACAGTGATTTTGTCTTTTCATTTCTGACATATTCAATTACCTTAATTGTGCTGTGATATATATATATTTTCTACATCAATCGTTAATCTGATAATGTTCTTTTCAGATGTAGTGATCAGTGTTACCTTGTTTGCTGGATATATATTTCTGTTGACCTAAGAACAACAATGAATAGATAAGTATACATTTGTAATATAGGGAGTCGCTTCAAACTTAATTTAAAAGGATACTCGAAAGCACTGATTTTTACATTGTGCTTGTACGGCTAAGTGTTACCTGTTCAAGCTCAATTTGCTAAGGAAGTTATGTCCGTTTTGCTTTAACTGTATTGTAAAAGGTTTTACTGTTTTGACTGGTTATAACGCAAAAGAGCTGACTAGCCAAACAAGAGTTTATATTAAAGCCTGCAGTAAATGTTACTTTTAATTGTTGTGAATAGTTTAACTTATATCGTTTTAGTGAAACTTTCAGCATTTGGATAGAACTGTCCTGATAACAAGACAGGATGTTGTTGTATTTGTATATTTCGAGTCCATGATGCGAAACCATTAGCCGTTTCATTTTTGCTAAACTTCGAAATGTTGTCTGTAATTTATTTTTGCCGAGTTCGTTCCAAACGAAATGTTTAATATGTGAATTAATATTTCAGATGGTGTGCAAGTTGTAGTTTAATGTAGATAGTAAGATGGATATGTAATTCATATAAAACTTGGTGAGAACTGCAATGAAAGATAAGTATATTTTTTGAGTATCAAGCTATGTGTCTATTTTACTCTAGCTGTGCTGTGAAAGCGGTGGGTGTTTGGGGGAAAAATGAACGTTTTACTTTGGTAGTGCTGTTAAAGCGTACGCTGTATCGACAAAGTGACCCTATTTGGTCGTGCTGTGAAAGCGTTTGCTGTAAAGTGATATTTTGCTTTGGCTGTGCTGAGAAAGCATGGGCTTTTAAGTTTAGTCGTGCATTGTTGCGTTGACTGTCTTTTGAATGCTTTGCCTATGCTACATAATATTAGACTGTGCTGCGTTTACTTTGGCTAACGTTCTGAAAACTTTGGATATTGCTAAAAGAATCTTTTGAATTTATTATACTACAATTACCTTCTTTGTTTAGCTCGATTGGAATGCTGTCAAATACTAAGACCTGTATCCTATACTTTGTTTGTTGCTTTTGTAGTTAGGAACATGAAATTAGTGAAGAATTGATTTACTCACGACAAAGAGTGAGTAAATTAAATTATTCACGTTTTTCATCGTCTGCTAACTATTTTTGTCTCCAGTTCCCGGTAGTTATTTTACCGCGTTTTCTGCTTGCAATTCACGATTTTCTCATGTTTTCAATGCACTATATAAGTGATTGTTAACTGATATTCTTCACTCGAGGTTGAATATTTGACAGCATAACAAGTATTTTGATTATTTGTTTATTCCCTCACACCCACCCTTACAGACATTTAAGTTTCTTAATAGTTATTGCCGATGGCTTGTAGCAGTCTTCGAATATTAAAGCTAGATTTGACTTTTTGATTTTGATTTAAACAAGATTGATCATTTACTTCTAGAGAGATTCCTCAGGCCAGACAGTACGTCTCCTTTATGTTCTGATAGAAAATAAGGTTCACAGTTACGTACCTTTTATTTCAAGGGTCTTTAGACATGAACAGTTCCTTGATAATTACTGTTGAGAATTCATGTATTACTAGAACTTTAAAGGCAGATATACATTTAACATTATATGAGAACATTTGAATTCTTCTTGCCAGGCTCGGTATCTACATTTAGAAAAGTGACATTCACTAGTACGCATTTAATTCTAAATCAATATATTTTATGCTGTTTTCCCCATGCAATGTTATTCTTTCATTATCAAATGTAAATTGCCGTTATTCTCTTTTGAGCTAGTTTTCATTTTATTTTGATTTTACCTTGAAAGAATGTTATGTTTTACACACTGCACATTTTTGTCTTATTTTGTGGTTGTTCACGAAGCTGAGAGAGACCAGAATGGCCATCTTATATGCTGTTTAACTATTCCAGATTAGATGAGTTCAAGTTATTGTACCCCCCGACAACAAAGTTGTAAGGGGGGGTATACTGGTTTCAGGTTGTCTGTCTGTCTGTCTGTCTGTCCGTCTGTCTGTCTGTCCGTCTGTCCGTCTGTCCGTAGACGCAATCTTGTGCGCACCATCTCTCCTTATCCCCTTGACAGAATTTAATGAAACTTCACACAAGTGATCAGTACCAACAGTAGTTGTGCATGGGGCATGTTAGGTTCTTTTAGAAAAAAAATTTGCAGAGTTATGGGACTTTGTTTTTTTGTTACTATACTATATACATAGACACAATCTTGTGCGCACCATCTCTCCTCATCCCCTTGACACAATTTAATGAAACTTCACACAAGTGATCAGTACCAACAGTAGTTGTGCATGGGGCATGTTAGGTTCTTTTAGAAAAAAAAATTTGCAGAGTTATGGGACTTTGTTTTTTTTTTACTATACTATATACATAGACACAATCTTGTGCGCACCATCTCTCCTCATCCCCTTGACACAATTTAATGAAACTTCACACAAGTGATCAGTACCAACAGTAGTTGTGCATGGGGCATGTTAGGTTCTTTTAGAAAAAAAATTTGCGGAGTTATGGGACTTTGTTTTTTGTTACTATACTATATACATAGACACAATCTTGTGCGCACCATCTCTCCTCATCCCCTTGACACAATTTAATGAAACTTCACACAAGTGATCAGTACCAACAGTAGTTGTGCATGGGGCATGTTAGGTTCTTTTAGAAAAAAAATTTGCAGAGTTATGGGACTTTGTTTTTTTGTTACTATTCTATATACATAGACACAAACTTGTGTGCACCATCTTCCTCATCCCCTTGACACAATTTAATGAAACTTCACAAAGTGATCAGTACCAACAGTAGTTGTGCATGGGGCATGTTAGGTTCTTTTAGAAAAAATTTTTGCATAGTTATGGGACTTTGCTTTTTGTTACTATACTATATACATAGACACAATCTTGTGCGCACCATCTCTCCTCATCTCCTTGACACAGTTTAATGAAACTTCACACAAGTGATCAGTAACAACAGTAGTTGTGCACGGGACATGTTAGGTTCTTTCAGTGACAAAAATTGCAGAGTTATGGGACTTTGTTTCTTGTTAACATACTATGTACATACAGTCTGCATATGCAGTCTTGTGCGTGCCTAATCTACCAAACCCTTGCACACAATTTAATGAAACTTCACACAAGTGATCAGTACCAACCCTAGTTGTGCATGGTGCATGTTACATTCTTTTAGATAAATATTCTGCATAGTTATGGGACTTTGTTTTTTGTTACTATACTGTATACATACAGTCTATATATATACAGTCCACATAATTATGCAATCTTGTGTGCGTCAAATTGCAATGTACTGTGTCAGTGCATGCGGGGGGTACATTCATCACCTTTAGTGATAGCTCTAGTTACATTTGGTTCATACGGCACCTAATAGAAAACACATTTTTTCAGTGTAGATTTTCATGTACATCTGATTATATTTTTGCCTTAATTGTTGATAGTATGTTTTCAGACTGAGTGGTGTACAAAGATAAAGATAATCACATTTACCCCACTTCTACTGGTCGATCATCACCACATCGCACGACATCGTACCATCTGACATTTGCAAGACAAATATATTCATATTTTTGGTACATTGGAATGGTGTCAAATACTAAGACCTATATCCTATATTTTGTTTGTTGTTTTTGTAGTTAGGAACATGAAATTAGTGAATAATTGATTTACTCACGACAAAGAGTGAGTAATTAAATACAATTAACTTTCATTTTAATGTATCGCATATATATTAAGAGTCTGCAGTGCTTAAATACAGCGACCTTGAACGTTGCAGTTCATAGATTTTGTACCATACCATTTCACCAAGGTAATCTAGCAAGGTGTCAGCGATATGACATGATTCTGCGTACATATTGTTACGCCCCTCTTAGCCTGTCTGGATTTTGTCAGAACATTCGGTCAACTAGGATCGCAGCATGGTCTTCCAATTTAATTAGCTTGGAATTAAGGCTGGGGAATGATGCGTCTTTAACTAATATTAAAAATGAATGACATACACTGAAACTTCAGTTACACATTTTTTAATTAAGATCTGTGTGACCTTAGATAATGATAAACTTACAATAATAACAATAATACAGAAAAAGATAATTCAGTTTCAAAATGTACCAGATTGAGTTAAACCCATTCAATTTCAATGTAGATTTTCTACAAATAATTATTCCAGAATGGAATATGAGATCTTAGATTATGAATATCGAACTGATAATTAACCAAGTGTCAGGTAAAATGCGATTTATATGACTTTGTATATATAAAATGATACAGTTGACCTAATCTGGTTAAGTTACCATAAAATACCAAGTTCACTATATTTAATAGAAACTATTATAATAGATCAATGAACGGTATCTAATAAACTATTTTCAGTGTTATATAATTGAACACATCAAATCAACAGGTTTATATATCTCGAATTCTTGGTTCAAGTTACCGATTCAGCGGAGTTCGTCCAACTGCCATTCTACTGTAACGGTCAAATTATTGTTATTGTTATTTCGTATCACGTGACCCTTACATGACGTAACGCGGAGAAGCCAAATGACAACAAACAAAATGGCGCGCTGTACTTTGAACTTGTTTAGATGGAGATATATTGACATCTACAGGTTATATTCGGTAGTTAATGATTCTAAAGCATTCAAATATAATAATGATACAAAGAGTTCACGCTATCTTTCATTATTAAACCTAAAACTGAGAAGAAATGCAGTAGCCGATCTGGATCAAGGGACGCTCAATCAAGATATACAAATAAAGCTTTGTACTTTCAGCTGACACAAACATTTGGCATAGCATTACCCCCTTACCTAAAGAACTGGTCCCCAATTTGGAATATAAAGTAAGCATATTACGATTTAAAATACATGTAAATGCAAATAAAATAGTTTACATCTGTTTGTGTTTCCGCAAAGTACAAACAACTTTCCTACAGATATGTGTCAATCATTTACTTAAATAATTCTTTAGTGTCATAACAGATTAATTATACATATTGTGTGAAATCACAAAATTGTTAACAAGTTAAAATGTTGTCAAAGTTAACATATAAGATTAATTGTTACCGAATAACAAGGGACATCATCTTAAAATAAGTATTTCACATCTTCTCATACAATCATACATGTACATACAATTTTATAATTTTTAATAATTTTTAATAAAATGAATTAAATTCATGTTTGCCTACTTTCAAATAAAAAGAATTAGAGAGAATTTCAACATGGAACACGCCGTTTAGTTGACAAGGAAAATTGAGATTTACCAAAAAAAATGTATGCTGAAAATTAAGTGATATTCAAGATATCCGGAGCACACAAAAATATGAACAAGTATTCACAACATTATATGTTATAGCATCCACATTTTCATGTAATACATTGTAATGTATATCTAAATATTATAATTGTAGCATACAAACATTCAGAAATTTCTTTACAGTCTTTATGATAATAACTAAATAATGAAATATTTAAACTCCAATAAATTCAGCATATATTCTCATTCAATTAATTTCAATATTCAAGTGACAATGCTATATATAAATGTGTGTACGTGCGTGCGTGTGTGCGTGCGTGTGTGTGTTTTGTAAGTAGGGGTATACAACAGAAATAATTAACTCTAGACATAATGATATATATATAATTATGGCTAGAGTTAATTATTTCTGTTGTATTCCCCTACTTACAAAAACATTTACTCAAACTATTGCCATAAAAATATTGAAATATGAAAAAAAGTTTTAGACACTGTTACATACAAGTAAACAAGATGCAAGCGTACAAGATTCAAGAGAACAATTAAATGTCATATGGTAAGTTATTTAAACAACCACATATACAGTATTTTTCTTCTTCTTCTGTGCATTTGTGTCCTGGACTGCTTCATCATGGTTATGGTCTTCTTCATTTATCTATTACATATCATAATTTTATACCTTGCCAATTTTTCCAATTTATTTAAAGAGTAGAACATGGTTTCTACGACAGTTTTCTCAGTTCAGTTCTTGTGATTGGTAGCAATGTTTTTGAAAATGTTTCATTTTGGGTACAATATCTCAAGTATGTCAATATAATTGGGAAAAGGGCGCCATCTCCCTTTACAAATATCTCGAAATCTTGAATTTCTTCTGCCACTTCTTTAAAACGTCCATTAGCACGTTTTAAGGTATTTCTAGATGTTGTATTTTTTTGTCCTCCTACATTCAATGTGATTTTTTTCTTGTTTTGATTCTTTTATCTGATTCTGATTACTGTTTTTTTTTCATTCTTGTTATTTGTTAGTATTTCTTCTTTCTTTTCTACATTCTGCTTATTTTCTATTTCTGTGATCTTTATTTCTTCTTCCTTCTTTTCTTCATTCTTTCTATTTTCTTCATCCATTCTTTCTTCATATGTTTTGTTATTCTCCTTCTTTCTTTCTCCCTCCTTTTCTTTTTTTTCTGTACTTCCCCTTCTCTTTCTGTAAGAATAATTTGTATATTTAATATATTGATAACATAACACATAAGCACAGATAGTGCTAGACTCCCTTTTCATGTTGTCATTGCTATAATTATTGTTGAATTGCTGTAATTAATAGAATTTGGGTCATTTGTCGCTGATTTGGGTTCATTATATAGATAGCTGGATCCCAGCATCACACAATATGTCATATACAAAAGTTAAAAGGAACCAGATATTTGACAGAGCAAGTACTCGTTGTAAAACGTTATGTTTAAATTTGGACCAATCAGAAACAAGTTCTAAAAATAGCACGTCTGCTGGGGTATAAATAGATAGATTGATGACAGAGAGCTCATTCGGTATCCAGCGGTTGAAGAAGACACATCGTGGATTCAACTAATAATTTATCCCAGTACCTTGATAAGGAAGTTATTGCAACTACACTGTCAGGGCGGATAAATTATTAAAAAGAAAATAGAAATTCGTAGACTAAAGAAGAGTTGCAGAATTTTAACAAGGTTCCGAGCTATAAGGCCAGCGCATAGGAGTTTTACTTTAAGGGTAGTTGAATGCTATATACGATAGCATATATAGGCTGAGCTTTGGGAAGCTGAGACAGAGACCCAGTGTTTGGTAATCTATAGAGATAGTAGGGGAGTTCCAGCTTATAGACGGTTCAGCATTATTGGCGAAGTACAGCCAAAGCATCGGGGATATACCTATATGGTGGTTAAATGCTACATGTGATAGCATATAGGCGCTGAGCATCCAGGAGTCAGGGCAATCATATAGAGTTGAGAAGACAGAGGCAGAGCATCTATGCGATAGGACTCGTATGTTGTTGATTCAAAGACATTAGAGAGTTTGAGATTTCAAACTTCGCCTTCCCCTTCAACGTCTCTCATATATATTTTGGGTAAAACGTCACCGACATGCGTGTATTTTATTTAAATCACACGTTGCTACTAAAGTTTTCCATGTAATATCACGTAAGCCTAAGACTTCGCTTTATTACTATGCGAAATAAAAAGCTTAGGTTCAGGATTTCTGCTTATTAAGTTATTTGATTATCCATATATATAATTAGACTAAATTTGATGCGAAACACTATCAATAGGTATAAGAATAATGAAGTTTTGTATGGCTAATGATTTTAACTAAATACATTGAATTGAACCTGGAAGTATAAAGTTATCAACTGATTTTGGAGAAACTTTGAGATTTTGTTCTACGGCATATTTGTGTCCCCAGGCGGTATCGATTATACCAGATGGGCCTTTTTGTCGTATGAAGTGAAGTTTTGAACGTCCGAAGATGTGATATCACGAAAGTCGAAACTTCATTCTTTTTACATCTGCTCTGTCCACATACTCGGCATCAAAGACTGAAATCTGGATGGAGGCACATGGCATGACAGTCATTTTACTTGAAAAATAAACAAGCAAATTCGATGAATTGGTATCCCCCGCCGAAAGGGTTTGTGGTGAGGAATGGCAAAAAGATATATCCGACAAAAAGTTAAGGATGTTAATAAGAAGCAAATAATTTCATTAGTCAAAATCAATTTAACAGAAAACAAATGTTTAATTAAAGAGTACATAATAAATGTATGATACTTTGGTCCTGACTAAAGAATTTATTTTGAATGGGATATGCTTACTGTAATAAGCTTAGCTTTTAAAATTAAATGCAGTTAATTGAAATGTGAGCTTGAAGTTTAACTGGAATGAAATATTCTCTTTGAGTGGTTTGGCACCAGGTGTTGCTGTTTTACATGTACATTTAAAAGATCAGATGTCCTTAAGAGAACACAGGTAAGATATCTTGAACATGGCTGAGGGCAAGGTTTGTGCAGTCACAACTTAACATGTTGAAGGTTTGAACATTTAAAAAAAAAAAGGAATGGAAATATATATATCTATATATAGATATATGTATATATTTATTTTTTTAGGGGGTGCGGGTGCAGGGGAATGGGAGAGGAAACAAAATTTCACATGTTGATTATAAATATTGACTGAAAATTAAAAATTAAAAAAAAAAAAAAAAAAAAAAAAAGGTAAAAGGGGGAAGTTGGGGGGGGGGGGGGGCGGGCAGAGGATGCATGATCAGTGGTGGGCATGACTGGGTGGAGAAGTGAGGTGGGGGAATGGTACAACTTGGAAGGTTTGAAAAAAAATCTAAAATAAGAAATGAGAAAAAAAAAAATTGGGAGGGGAGGGGAGGGGGGGGGGGGAGGGGGGGTGTGACCAAGGCAAGTGGGTGACTAGGTGTGGGTGCGCAACTTCACATGTTTATAATAAATATTCACAGAAAAGAATGACAGAAATTTAATGAAATTCTGCCAAATGGTAAGTTTGTTATGTACAAATATGTGGATTTTTAGACAATTAAAGGGCAATAACTCTGAAGTTACAAAAAGAAATCGGTACAAAATTGTCTGTGCACAACCACATTATAGTGCTCTAAATTCTGTTAAAGTTTCATAGTTCTAGGTCAAATATATCAAAAGTTATAATGCAGAAATTGGCATATCTATAGATCTATAGTACCCTATATAGTTAACACTAGAAACTTGTAAGGGCCTTAACTCTGGTGTTACTTGGGCAATCTGTCTGAAACTTGATGGGGGTTAACCTTAAGGAATGATTTTTTTTTTTTTGGGGGGGGGGGGGGGGGGGGGGGGGGGGGGTGGGGGGGGAGAGGTGTGTGATCAAGGTAAGGGGGTGACCAGGTGTGGGTACACAACTTCACATGTTTACAATAAATGTTCATGGAAAAGAATGAAAGAAATTTAATGAAATTCTACCAAATGGTAGGTTTGTTATGTACAAATATGTGGATTTTTTATACAATTAAAGGGCAATTACTCTTAATTTACAAATAAATCCAAATGAAATTGTGTGTACACAACCACATTACGGTGATCTAAATTCTGTTTAAGTTTCATAGTTCTAGGTTAAATATATCAAAAGTTATGATGCAGAAATTGCCATATTTATAGTACCCTATATAGTTAACACTAGAAACTTCTAAAGGCCATAACTTTGGTGTTACTTGGGCAATGAGACGTAAACTTGACGGGCCGCAAGAACTCATTGTGGTGAACATGTATATGAAGTTTTAAATAAATACCCAGATAGCAGACATGCGTTGGCCCAACGTTGGCCCAACGGCAGACTCTTCGTTGGCCCAACGAAGATTTCCAACGTTGGCCCAACGCCATTTTGCTAATTGGCGCAACGTTGGCCCAACGGTTGGTACACCGTTGGCCCAACGACTGGTATCCTACACTTATCGTTGGCCCTCCATTGGGCCAACTACTGGTATCCTACACTTATCGTTGGCCCTCCATTGGGCCAACAACATTTTTTCGTTTATTATGGTTGGTCCTACGTTGGGCCAACTCTATCTCTTTGTTGGCCGAAAGAAGGATGCCAACGCTATTCCAGCGATAACGAATTTGAAAAAATAGACTAAAACTAAAATTATTTAGTATACATTTTATTTTCAAATAATTGTGATTTTGTTTAACATTTAACAAGAAGAAATCTAACATTTATTTAAAGTTTGTTTGAAAGTCTCCTGAACAAATATAACCGAATATTTCATAACTACAACATGTCAAATATTTATTTCAGACATATATAAATCTATTTTTCTTTTTTCGGTTACTGATCAAATCCTATTAAAATGAATTACTGTCTGTATTTTAACTCATTATATATCCAAGTTCTGTCTGATTGTTTTCTTTTCTCACTGAAGTTGCAGCTTTCTATCTTTTCTTTTTTTCCCTGTGTCCCACAGTGCTAGGCGCCCAATTATTACTCTCTTGAACAGCATCCTGTAAGAAACGAAAATCATAATGTTGATTAAACCATCTACGTCATTTTGATAACAATAACTATACAGATGCACATAAACCTCTGAACATAAACTGTATGACATTTATTTTTGTCTGTATTTAACCGAGAAAAATATGTTAAAATTAACGAAAATATGAGTTATTTTATTTACAGAATTAAATACTCAACACTAGTGCCATCCGCCAGTTTTAGGTAAAAGTATTCAACATATGTTCAAGTCACATACTACATGCATACAGGCTATAAAAAGAAATTCTCTGTAAGATTCAACAACTTTATAAAAAATATTCAAAAACTTCTACTTACAGTTTATAGCTAGTAGACCGGGTTTTTGTTAACATGTATAATAGTTTCCTTTACTTTACATGTATATGCAGCTAGAAATCTCGCCTAGAGAGTAAAATTAACCACATTTTCTGGGATTTCTTACATAACTCGGGTTAACGAGAGTTCATGTTCTGGAATACTCAACAGATTTATTGTAGACATTTTATGATTGTACAAAATTAGATATTTGTTATAGCAGTTTTTTTCTTCAATATTTTTTTCACAAATAACATTCTTCAGGTAGAAGATTTGAAATAGTTCAAAATATCATTACGGCTGCAGATAAGTATTAAGTTTAATTAGTCCAAACTATCAGATTACGAATTGGTGCAGAAAAGTGTCTGATTAAATACTGCATGTTACACCTACACAATGTGTTTACCTGTAGGTGCTTGTGATAAAACAGTGACCTGTAAAATATATAATTATTATATTATTACTTCTAATGGGCCAACGTTGGGCCAACGATGTTTTCTCTGTGTAAGTCTTTCCCTGAAAATCAGTATTGGGCCAATGCAGAGATATCTTTGACTGAAATTTAAGGTTGGTTCAACGTTGGCCCAACCGCTGTATTTACAATACTTATTAATCATCGTTGGGCCAACAGTGGCCCAACAACGATTATCCTTTGACGGTTTTCCGTCGTTGGCCCGATGACTTCATGTTTACAGGGTATTCCCAACCATTTCCTAGATATGGCTCCGGACGGACGGACGGACGGACGGAAAGACGGAAGGACGGACGGACGGACGGACGGAAAGACGGACGGAAGGACGGACGGACGGACGGACAACGCCAAAACTATATCCCTCCGACTTTCGTCGGGGGATAATAATTACGCGCGATTATCATTTGGTGGAACATTTTATTTTCACATCCAAATAAAATCAATCTGTTTCTGTCGGACACTCAATACGACAATTGCGTTTTAATTATAAACATAAAATGGTACTGTTAAGACGGAAAATTCTTTTGAAGTATCAGACAATTTCAGATTTATAATATCATGATGAGAGACTTTTCCTGTTAGCCGTATTGGATAACTCCATTTTTTAAATGCACGGAACCAGAGCCTGTCAGAGAGACATTGTGGGTTAATTCCCCCTTTGATTCTTATATTTTACAAAGAAAGTCAGTCTTGAAACTCGGTGTGACCCTACCCTACCCCTACCCCCCTCCCCGCTCCCCCCACCCCTGAAATGAGTGACCCCTTCTTTAATGTTGGTGTCCCTCTAACAAAAAGTCCTTGATCCGCAGATGCTTTACTTATAAAATAGTATATTAAAATCAAATTGTGCTGTCTGAGAGTTTGGCATTATACAGAGTCATACAGAGTGTCATTATCACTTTGATATCCTCATAATAGGCTATTAACTTTGTATGTGGATATATGCACGAGTTCTGCAGCGGTAATATTGCGCGACTTTAGGAGCGCATATATCCGCATTCAAAGTTGATAACCTTTTTATTACATATCCACTATCAAATGACTAATTTATATCTAAATTATCGTTCTGTCACGAAAGACAGGAAAAAATACGGAAAAAAATTCTCCTAAAATGCAATAAACAAATCAAACTGACGCGCATTAATATTTTCCGCGAAAATGACGTCAACTTGTTGTCGCAACGTGCGCATGGACGCCATGGACGTCACGCGATTCTTTCCATTACAACGTTAAGAAAACATTCCACGTCCTATATTAGTCCAACTCATGACGTAATTATAACTTCCATTTCATTTCAGTCTGATAAATTAATACGTGCCAGTATCTAATAGGTCAGATTAATCAAAGTGTAAAAGTAGAAAAAATGTTGCATAATTTACAAATTAAACAAATACACAATAGCAACAAAAATCTAAAGAAACGAGATTCGCAATGGACGGACCGTCAGGGGAGGTAACTAGAGTAACGGATTGGGACTAGTCCGATATGAAAGCGTTCAACGTCATGATATGGAAAAATATTGCACGATCGCGGTCCATTGAAACCCAATGGAAAATAATTTTAGGTATGTAATAATCATTTTTATTCCTCTCGTGTATGATTTACAATCATGCATTGTATACTGACTATACTGACATAATTTTATATAAAACCTAAATGTTTGGAGCAACACATTGTTCACATTGTTTTATCGTGTTTTTTTGTTGTTTTGTTTTTTGTTTTTTTAGGTAATCGCTCTAATATCCATGCGATGATTATATTAATTGAAATGGGTTTTTTTTCATTTAATTTTCATTCTTTTCATTTTTAAAACCTCTTGTAAAATTCCTGCCCTTTCGGACAATTTGTATCAAAATGCACGAAAAAAACGACCATAATTACGGATAAATTGAATGGGCGGATTAAAAGAAGTAAGGTTCATTCTAATATTTGAAATCTCAAGGAATTTTAATCGAACTTCAACTTCATACGTTAACTTCGCAAGAGACGTTGAAGGGGAAGGCGAAGGTTGAAATCTCAAACTCTCTATTGTCTGACGGGAACTTCAACAAAAAGACCAGTCAAGTATAGAGTCTCCAGCTTATAGGAGTTTGAGCTGATTGAAAATTGTTAGTTTGAAACATTTAGTGATTTGCCTGATCCCTGAAATTGTCTAGCTCATAATAGAAATCATTTACAAATCATTGGTACACGAATCATTTAGGCAAGATAGCCAGAGGAAAATTCTATATATATGAGATATTTGGTCTCACCAGCTATACGTTTTAACAAAGGACAATCTATTTCGTTTGTCAGCTAGTCTAAGACATAGTCACCTTAGGGATAGGACCCATTTCATTGTTCAAGAAACTAAAGACGTAGGCAGTTCCCTGGATCATATAACCAGTATCCTGACACTTTCTCCGTTCTCTGTTTTTCCTTAATTTCTTCTGTTATCTCTTCCTGATTTCTATCTTCTTTCTTATCTTCAATTATCTTTTTCTCTTCCTCTTTTCTTTCTTTTTCTTCCTTCGTCTTCCTTATTTCTTACAATTTTTGTTGTTAATTTCTTTCTTCGTCCCTTCCCTTCTTGTCCTGTTCTATTATTTCTTTCATTACCCTTCTCTCGGTATCCCTTACTTCCTTTTTTATCCTTATTCTTTTAAGTCTTTCTTCTTCTTTTTTTCTTATCTTCAATTTCAATTTTTCTCCTCTCCTCTGCTAATCTCTTTCTTAGGAATTCTCTTTCTTGTTGTCTGTTGTCTGTTTGTTGCTCTTGTTTATTTATCATGTTTATATCCACCACAGATTTTTCGAGTTCATTCATCTCCGATTTACAGGAGGAACTGCTGCTGGAGGAACTACTACTTGATCTGGATGAGATACTGGAGAAGGATGGGGATCTGTCTCTGACACTTTGTCTTTTTGGAGGTGAGTTATAGTCTCTATTATAATTTTCATTTGTATTTCTCTTTCCTGAATAGGGCACCTGTGGCCGTGTTGCAATCCTTCTAGTTGGGCTATGGTTTTCGTTCGGGTTTCTCTTGTCAATTATTAGATTAGCAATGTTAGTAATAAATTCCTAAAGCTTCGGTTGTCTGGCCTCATTTCCCAGTGACTGTATGGAAGAGCGTAAAGTCATTTCTGCTATATAATTTCATTTTGATGGCTTTCTTATTCAGACTGAGCTTACCTCGCAACAGAGCACAGCGATATACACAGTACATAAACTAACAGTTCAAGAGGTAAAGTTCAAGAGGTAACTTAATATTCTAGGTTCAATATTATTATTTTTTTATCTTTACAAGTAATTACTGTGTATACGGTTTCAGTTTATCATGATGAACTACACGTGCTTTCTCACGGAAACCATGTATTCTGTACATTTTATCACTAATTTTTGTAACTACTTTATATGGACATTTCTATGGTCTAGCAAGTTTACTGCTTCGACCAACATTACGTCTTGGATTAAAATAGCATACTTGATCACCTACGGAATATTTGAAAGCATGACTATTTAAGTCATAATTCTTTTTCATAGTTTCACTTGAAAGTGAAAGCTTGTTTCTTGCAAAATCATGTACTTTAGTTAATCTTCTTTTTAATGTTTCAACATAATCTGTGCCATATCTCTGTTCAGGTTTGTCTATTTCAGGTGTACAAAAATCAGATCGATTGGAAGTCTGATTTCGGTTCCAAACATTATGGTTGCTGGTGTAACTCCAATAGATTCATGAACAGACGAGCGAAATGCCATTAAGCAGATAGTACGTATAATAATAATAATAATAAAGACTTTATTTTACGAGGCTACATATTCGCCAAAACGGTCTTCCATATGTGCCTCAACGTATTTGTCCCAGTCATTTCTATGTCCAGAACAAAGGCTGTAAGCATATTAAGGATATTTCTGTTAGCACACTCAATGAAACCTCCACATTGAGGCCTAAACGCTGTGTCTCTTGTCTTTTGAATACCTAACAAGGTGATAATTCTTTAAATAGCTTCGACTCAAATTGAGAACCTTTGTCAGTGTGTATGGATATAGGTACAACAAATCGGGAGATTATTTGTTCTACAAGAGCATTGGCAGCGGTGACAGTTTCAATGTAAGGAAGGGGAATCGCTTCAGTCAACTTGAAATAGTAGGACACAACCATGACATAAGAATTTTTATTCCGTGTCCTTCCTAAAGGCCCTACAAAATCAATGGCTATTCGTTCGCATCTTTCCCCAGAATTTAATTGCCTCATAAGAGCTTTAAATGGCTTTTTGGGCATTTTACGAGAAGCACAAACTGCACACTTTTTGCAGTAGGTTTACACACCTTTCCTTAAACCATACCAGTAAAGTATTTGTCTATTATTTCTAAATTTGCTTTCTTAACACCTAGATGCCCACTTGTCACAATGTCATGTAGTGAAACATACCGTATTTAACATTGTGGTATCACAATTTGATACTCAGTAGTGTTGCCTATTTCACTTATCCACATTCGTTGCGAGACATTGTTCTTTAATGTCAACGATTTCCATCTGTAACAGAAATATTTTATCTGGCCATTCAATCCTGACAGTTTTCCAATCTGGTTTCTAATTATAGATAGATAAATAGATTTATTTCGATAATTGAGCAAACATAACATAGTTACAATACATGCATATAATAAAATTTATAATCACATATAAAAGTTGTCATATGAAGTAATGTGTTATGAACTATGTCAGTCACATCAATATCAAGGATGACACATGAAAGAGAAAAAAAATCTCTTATTCACATTGTGGTCCTTGGTACCAATGGTCTGACATAGAGAGGCATGAAACATTAACATGAATATATATAAAAAAAATTACTGAGTTCATTATTATAAAATAACGTATATGTTATGCATATGTAATTAAAATTGCTCAAACTAATCAATTTATGATTCTTAATTAAACGAAAGAAGATGAATAAATAGACACCAATATCACATCAATATCACAGTACATTGTGAAAATATAATTTCTTAAAAAAAATGCATTACAACCAGGGACTAGATAACAGAAAGAACACATAAGTTCAGCAACGAAGCTTATCGTTAAGAAAGTGGTCCTTTACCGCCCTTTTAAAACTAGATATGTTGGGCAATTGTCTTATGTGGGGAGGTAGCATGTTCCATAACTTGCAGCCCAAGTAGGAAAAAGACTTTAGGCCAAAACCTTTAACTTTCGGTGGCACAAATGACCCATTTTGGCTAGATCTAGTTCGGCTGCGTGAAGAGAATCCTGTTTAACGATATGATGACCCATGTAATCAGGGGATTGACCATTTTTTATTTAAAAAACATGACAAAGAGTAATTTGTTCAACTCTTCTGGAAACGGGAAACCAGTCTAGGGAAATAAAATGATGTTGTTCAATATGACATCTGTGTTCCAAGTTCAATACAAATCGGATCAATTTATTTTGTGTAACCTGTAGTTTGTCCTTCCAAAATTTTGTTAAACCAGGATACAAAATGAACAAGCATAGTCAAAATGGCATTGAATAAGGGATAAGATCTTTTAGTATGTTCATTAAGATAGGCCTTCTTTCTATAAAGAAATTTTAACCTGGCATTAGCTTTCTTAATAATGGAACTAGCCATATATTCACCAGTTAAATTCTGATATAAGGTTGCACCCAAGTATTTGACAGCTGAGGTAGGATTAATATTTTGACCATTACACTTTATATTAAGGTCCCTATTAGTCCTCAGTTTAGGCTTGGAACCAAATATAATAGATTCAGTTTTACCCAGATGTAGAGACAATTTATTATCAATTAACCATTGACTAACCATTTCAAGATCTTTAGCTAGATCATTTTCAATAGATGACTTTTTAGTTTTACCAGAGACCATTATAGCAGAATCATCAGCATAGAGTAACAGTTTATTTTTAACCACTGCAGACATATCATTCACATAAATTAAAAACAAAAGAGGTCCTAGTATTGACCCTTGCGGGACACCACAAGTAATTTTACAAGGCTTAGAAAAGGTTCCAGAGATATCTACAAGTTGTTGTCTGTCAGATAAATATGATCTGAACCAACGTAATACATCAGGGCCAAGACACCAAGACCTTCAGGTTTCATAAGAAGGATAGAATGATCCACAGTGTCAAATGCCTTCTGGAGATCAAGTAAAATCATGCCTATGAGATGACCTAAATCCATTTCAAACTTGATATAATCAGAAAGATGTATGAGACATGTATCAGTTGAAAATCCTCTTCTGAAACCAGACTGAAACTTGTACAATAAATTTTTGTCATTGAGATAGGAATCAACTTGGTCATAAACAACCCTCTCAAAAATCTTGGAAATTATACTAAGTATGGACACAGGGCGGTAATTACCAACATCTGTTTTATCATTTTTCTTAAAAAGGGGAACAACTCTTGCAGATTTCAACACATCTGGTACTACCCCTTGAATTAAAGACAAATTTATGATATGTGTGAGAGGACAAGCTATAATAGATGCACTATCTCTAACAAACTTACAAGGAATACCATCCAGTCCAGTAGACTTACTTACACTGAGTTTACTTAAATATTTTATAATTTTATTCTCAGACATGACTGAAAAAGAAAAATTATTAGGAAAACACCTTTTTGTGAGTAAAAAGAAAAAACAAAATTCCTTCCATATCTTTGGAGGGACCTAGGCAATTTATCTACCAATTTAGAAGCAACTGTTGTGTAAAAAACATTGAATTTCTCAGAAACTTTGTGCTTATTAAAACATATCTCATTATCATCATCCATTTTAAGACCAATGTTAGAACGAGATGATGTATTAGACTTCTTAGATGGCAGGCCAATTGCTCTCCATCCAACTGATCACGTGGCTGATATTGTGATTAGACCTCTGTAACTGTGCTAAACTTTCCAGGGTTAGATTAAGTCTATCTATTCAGCATTATCATTGCTCTTGGTCTTACCTTTGAACATTTTACTCTCGTTGGCCTCTGGTTTGGTTTGAACATTTATCTTACTGTTCTTTCTAGATGGACCAGGTAAATTGTCATTTTCCGGACTTTTGTCAGAGAGAGATCTGATCTCTTTCGAATCTGTTGAACTTTGCTTACCTTCCTTTGTCACATGACATGGTTTACCTGATTCATTTCCGAAACAGTATTTACCTAAATCTATGTCAAATCAGGGTTTACCTAAATCTATGTCAGACTTCTTGTCAGTTGCAATAGAACTAACCTCGGTAGAAGACTGATTGCATTTGGTTTCCTTTACCTGAATGGAATTACTAATACAGACATCCTTTGACATCTCCCGTTGATTAGTATTCACTTTTTGATCAGTTAGAAGATTCTTGCCAGGAACCATTGTTACCCTGTTTACACCACAACTCCATGTGACCCTGTTTACACAACAACACGATGAGACCCTGTTTACACAACAACACGATGAGACCCTGTTTACATAACAAACATGAGACCCTGTTCACACAACAACACCATGAGACCTTGTTCACACTACATACTGGTCGGTCTAAATACCAAATATGGTAAAAACAACACCATTACAATTGGTACTTTTAACAGCATAAAGCCTATCATCACTGGTACTAGTAATAACATTATTTATGAGCGTCTATTCTCTGGAATGCCCTTTGTCTAATGTTTTTCAGCTAGATTTTTTTGTTTTGGGACAATTCTAATCTCTGATACATACTTGACTACATTAACATCAGCAATTCTGCTTTCTACCCTTTTCGCAATATTAACACGAGTTTCCATAACAGGGTCGTCTGCTAAGAGCATCGGCATTGTCATGTACCCGTCCAGGTCGATGGATGATTTCATAGTAATAGTTTTCTAAGATATTGACCAATCTACATAACTGCCCTTCAAGACTTTTGAAATTTGCTAGCCATTTGAGACTTGCATGGTCACTTCTGATGGTAAATTTTCTGCCGTACAAATAGTGGTGAAAATGTTTAACTGATGCAACTACAGCTAATAACTCTTTCCTCGTTGTACAGTAACTACGCTCTGACCTAGAGAAACATCTTGAGTAGTAAGCTATAACCTTACCATTCTTCTTCACCATTTTGTATCTGGCATAAAATTCCAGCTAACGCAGTATTACACACATCTGTATCTAGAATATAATAGTCCTCGGATGTGGGGAAAGCCAAGATTGGACTACTTATCAGAGCAGATTTTAACTTTTGAAATGATTGTTCACATGATTGTTCACATTCAGAGGTCCACTCAAATTTGTGACCTATGTCTGACAATACATGTAAAGACCAAGCGCTCATTCAACTTTCAAATATAAGTACAGAAATGGAGAGGAAGACTCCCCTTAAAAATTGTCATTTCTCTCCAGATCTGAACCTGTGAAAAATTCGAGTTTTGGGGTGATTTTAGCCACTAGGAGTTTTTGCTTGCATTTCCTGTTAGAATGGACCTAGAAGACCAAGCTCTCACCCATTTCCAAATATGAGCCGTTCTCCAGCAAAACCGGGCTTAATGACATTTTTGTCGATTTTTAGGTTTTGACATTTTCCGATTTATCAAGCTTTAACAAGTATGTCTGTGAAAACCGTTTATTCTACGTAAATTAGTATTTTATTTATAGAGTTTTAAAGTTACATGGTGCTATGCGCAGGAACGTCAAAACGCTGTTATGACGTCGTGATAACGTCGTAAAGAGCTTTATAAAATGTGTTTCGGTGTCAGTTATAATTACTACTCAACATTATTCTGCAGACTATACCTATAGGAGAAAACATTTCTTCTGTCAAAATAAGCGTCTTATTCAGTATAAGATACATATGCCGTAATTCGTCTTTCGTTTTGATATACATGTAGATCTAGTGATTATTGCGATTTTAAAGCAACTAACCCATAGTTTTCCAAGATTTTTTCAACATATTCATTTTCACCAAGTTTGAAATAAAATGAATATATTACATTTAAAAATGATAAAGTTGGTGAAGAGAAGAAGTAAATATCAGTAAAAACAAAAAAATAATGTATTTGTTTACATTATTTGAAAAGCGTTGCAACGGTTTACTACTGTTTTCACAATATATTTTGTCATTCATAAGGACATCTTTGACAGATGTCAATTAGTTTGTGCCACTAGCAACTTCCAGAATAAACACATACTGATTTTTAAAGAAAACTATTTTCGTCAAAAATGTGTGGGTTAGTCCCTTTAAAACATGGGAGTAAAACTTAATTGTATATAAAATTATTGATTGTCATCGATTTTGCCCTTTCAAGAAACAACGCCTGTCTGGTTTCACATTTATTTAACATTATGTTTAAACATAATGTTATAACAACGTAAATATAATAGCAAAAAGTAAATAATTGATCAAACTAATCGTTTTAGTCAAGAAGTACCAGTACATATGAGCCCCAACACGAGAAAATGTGTCTTCGGGAATCTTCGTGAATTTCCGGAAAGTGTTTATTTAGGCTGTCGTGTGCATTAATGCACCTGAAAATTGCATCTTCAGGTAGAATAAACCTTCTTTGATATAACAACGAACAGTATGGACACTGATCATACGGCGCGGATATGCGCATGCTGATCTGGGCCCACACTGGTCGCAAAGCCTTGAAGATCCCGAAGGCACATTTTTCCGTGACAAGGCTCATATATATTCAAACTCAAGTGTATACAAATGTCAAACAACTACTGATCACTAGGCGCTGGGCACGTGCTATCCTGGTACATTGGGCGTACATAACTTCTGACGGCCTTATAAAGGTAATCCTGGCGTTCTCGGTTAAGTCCGTGCGCAGGGATAACTGTTGGTAAGTCGTCTGCTGGAAATACACGATCCTATCCTGAGACCGCAGCACATTTACAGTCGTTTCATCTGTGTCTCTGTTCTCTTTCACAGTTACTACACCAGGTTTGTCAGAAGACATCTTGAAGTACTGGTACTTCCTGCATGAAGAAGAAAATGAAGTATTCATCGAAAACAAATAATGCCTTGCTTTTTATGTATACAGCTTTGCAATAAATTACTTATTCTGTAACGCACACTTGTGCAACGTGATAACCATTACCTAGCATTTTTTGACAAAATCACTAAATATTGTAATGCCCTGGCATAATGGTATTGTTTACCTGTTCTACTTTCACTTTCGGTTTCCATTCCAGTCTTGATTCTTCTATTATTATTATTGTTGTTGTATTTTTTTTTCAGCTTTCACTGGCAAACCACACAAATTTCGACAGTTGTACTGTTTTAAAATTCAGTTCAACCTGCCTAATTCATGCGTTACGCCAGGAGTCTCTAGCATTTCCCGGTATCACACGATCACTCGACTTCAGATGTAAACAATGTACATGTTGTTATGACTTCTTGCATATCCGCTCCATATGTACTTGTGTAATGAACTATTTATGCTGAATCCTGTCAGAATCGATTATGTTAATCATTGTTTGTATTCCTGCCAGGTAATTTCAAGTTATTCCTCGTGTAATACTCAATTTTTTCCGATAATATGTAGTCTACAGTTATTGTTTTGCTGGGAGCGGCCATTTTGGTTTAACTACTTCCGGTTCGTTGCTACCGGTAACACTGTCTGCATTCTATGTGCGTTGTGTAAGAATCGCTAAGAAAGTTGTGTTTTACATATAATGGCTCACCTACTGAACTGCAGAAAGCGTAATCATGAGGTGTTTATTCTTTATTAATGTTTTGCAATATTAATTCCTGTGTATAATCGTCACAGTGCTTGTATTTTTATGAGTTTTTGTGTGTGGTGCAGTCGGGCTGTACTTTTGCTGCGTTGTTTTGGTTGCAGTGCAGCAGCGCTACACTGGTGTTGCACTTTGCGTGCATTTGCAAGCTTTTTGGTGCAAATGCCGCTGCAGTGCTGCACTAGTGCATCGTTTGCTGCACACGGCGTCTGTTGCACAGGTCTTGGGTATAAATACTCGGTCGTCGCTGTGCTCAGGGACTTCAGTTGAAATTTGTTTGGGTTGGGTCACAAAAATTTTTGATTTAGGTATGTTCTTTTACCTCTAGGTTTATAAATAGATCAGTCCTGATCTCTGTGACGTTTAGACACAAGTTTTACATTTTCACCTAAGGCTACTAATTAAATTTTGTTTTATTTGCATAATTCCTTATAATGATTTTTGTAAAGACAGGTTACAAGTAAATTATCATCATTTTCTAGTGTTTTAAACTTTATCAAAGTGATGCTTTAATTTAATATTAGAATTATATATGTGTACAAGTCAAAGGTTTGCATAATGTCGGGTATTGTATAAGGTAACTTTATTGGGTAGGTTTTCAAGAACCTCAGGGGTATTTTAATAAATTTAAGGTAGAGTATATGCTATTGATATAGATTTAAGGTAGTGTATGTGCCACTGATACGGATATATGCTCTTGTTGAAATTGTTAATAAAATAATTAAAATTGTTAAGAGTGGAAAGGTGTTGTCTCATCTTTAGTAGTAATTAGTTATAGGTTAACTTCCCTGTACCCACAAAGTAAAATATTTGGCCTTGCTATATAACTGAAGTCCATTTCAAAACACTTCACCCAAACGGCTGATGAGCAGGAACACTTGGGCTATGGCATAGGAGCTAAGGGCTGATTACAGCGAATACCGATTGCAGCCTTGAACCTGGAATCTCACCGTGGTGGACCGTACCAGTCTAGCCCCGGACACTTAGTAAATACTTTGCATGTAAAAGGAGGACTCATAGGGAATAACGGATCCCTTCGATAGGATACAGGTGACAAAATCCGAGCATTATTGAGGCAACCAGTGCCACCCCCTAATTAATGCCGTTCCACCTATTCCCCACACAGCGAGGCAACGACACCCCCCCCCCCCCCCCCACTAGCGCGCAACATAATTTTTGGTGTCAGAAGTGGGATCCTTTAATTCTTTGAGGATCCAGTGAGACGGACCTACGTAAAGGAAAGACAATACCATGGAGAGTCATGGCCCAGCTGATAGTGACGGGGAGATCTTTTTCCGCCAGCCAGATCCAGACAATGTGAGTGACCATGAACTTTCAAGGTGTAGTAGCCTACAGACACTGTCAGATGGTGAAGTAGATGTCGTCACTATGCGGCCCTCTCGAGATTATTCTACAAATGTCCAGCACACGTCTTCATACACTGATGCTGCGGCCAACACATCACAGTCCGGTGCACATGTGCAGGACCAGTCCAGGTCAGATTTGGTACTAAGTGAAGTTCCGGAGTACTTAGGGACGTTGTTGCCGAATTGAAAAATCTGAAGCAGGCGTTGCCACAAGGTGGACACCAGACGGACCCCTCTCAATCAGGTTATGGGATGCGGCCCGGAGTGAATGCAGGTCAAGGTGACTTTGAGACCGTGCCAGGAGAGCATAGGTACCATGACATTGGGGCGGAACGTGATCAACGAGTTAACCATGAGGGATTTGAGCCAAGACTTCAAGGGCGAAATTGCAATTATAATTCGGCTGAGTCTAGAACATACATAGGTGCAGGTAGACCTGATTATAGGGGTATGGGTTTTCAAGCTGGTAGGAAAGTGAGACATATGGAGAGTGTCAAGATGCCGCCATTCACGGGAAAAGAGGACTGGCATATATGGATTACACGGTTCGAAGCCATAGCAAAGAGGTACGGTTGGGACGATGAAAATAAACTGGACCAGTTACTTCACCGTATGGAAGGTAAGGCTGCCCAGTTCCTATATGGGCAATTACCAAAGCAGATCTTAGGCGACTATAGGGAGCTCATAACTGAAATGCACAATCGTTTTCGCGTTATAGAAACAAGTCGGTCATTCGCAGCGAAGTTCAGTCGGCGTCTTCAAAGGGTTGGTGAAACGGCAGAGGAATATGCCGCGGATTTGAAAACGCTTGACGACAAGGCCCATGGGTATAGGGATAGGCGAACTAGAGAAGAAGATTTGGTCAGAAAATTCCTGGATGGGCTCCGGGATGAGGAAATTCGCTTTGAGGTCGAATTTCACAAAGAGCCAGAAACATTGGAAGAAGCAGTATATCATGTGGTAGATTTTATACAAACTAGGAATAGTATGGGCTCAGAAAGGAAACACAGGACAGCAAGACGTGCGGTACCGATGGAGGAGTTCCCTAGAGATGTTATGACCGAAAGTGTCTGTAGAGTTCCGGAAAGGGCTACAGGTGGAATTAGATTTCAGGGCAGCGGTGGTGAAATTACAGGTCACAGCCAGCATACACATGGGCAAGAGGAAATGCTTGCCAAAATTCTAGAGCGGTTAGAGAGGCTCGAAGCTTCAAGAAGGTCAAATACAACGTGGCCTAAAGGTGATCAGAAGCCGCGGGGTATTGAGTCAGTGGAATGCTTCTGCTGTCATAAGTTGGGCACTATGCTAGAAATTGCCCTCAAAAGGGTGCGCAGGTGGCAGCTAGGACAGTGCTGTCGTCAAGGGTGTACGAGGCTATGAGTGAAGGAAGAAGGCCGAAGCTTGTGAAGTCCGGCAACCTCAGGGGAGCGGATGGGTCGCCAATTACCGAGTTGGAGAAGGCTGGGTTTCACATGAAGCTAGGGCCATACGAGTTGGAACATAAAGTAGTGGTGGCCGATATTGAGGATGACGCGCTGCTAGGATTTGATGTTCTGATGGGCGGGAAGAATGGACCAGCTGATCTCCTGTTGAGCAAAGGGGTTATAGTGTTGGATGGGGTGGAGATACCATGCCAACATGTAGGAGTAGGCAAGGGGCCTAGAAGAGTAACTGTCGCTGATGACGTACTATTACCCAGTAGGGCGGAAACCATAGTGGACGTTTATGTTGAGAGGCAGACGCTTGATGACCTGGCTCGAGATAGTGAATTTTTGGTTGAACCTAGTGAAGGCTTCAAAGAACGATACAATTTGGTAATGGCCTCCACTCTGGTGGATATTAATAATGGTCCGACATGTAAGGTACGGGTACTGAACCCTTTCCCAGTGGATGTGACCTTAAAGCAGGACGCGCACGTCGGTGCTGCTGAGAGAATAGAAAGAATTGTGAGTGTTCTTGCTGAGAAAGAGCATGTATGTGAGGATGGCAATTTGTCCAGGGTCCGGAGGGTTACCTGCAGGGACAGAGCGGGACCTAGTGCTGTCCTTAAAGAGGTGAAGCCTGGAATGGGTGGGGTGCCAGCTCACTTGCAGGGTCTTTATGAGAAGGCAACAGGAGGTAAGAGTGAGTATGAGAAAGACCGAGTGGCGGAGCTCCTTGCAAAGCATGACACATTTTCCAAGGATGAATGGGACATTTGCCTGACGGATCTAGCCGAGCACGCAATCGACACGGGTGACGCAGCACCAATCAAACAGAGGCCGAGGCGTGTGCCTTTAGCATTTGAAGCCGAGGAGAAGTCTGCTATAGAGGACTTACTAAAGAAAGGTGTCATTCAGAAGAGATCATCGCCTAGGGCAAGCCCAACTGTGTTTGTCAGGAAGAAGTCGGGGGCTGTTCGACCCTGTGTAGATTACAGGAAGGTGAATGTTCTGGTGAAACAAGATGGTTTCCCACTGCCTAGGTTACAGGACTGCCTTGACGCAGTGGCAGGAATAAACACTCTTCAGCTCATTTGATTAAACCTCTGGGTATTTTTCAATCCCCTTAAAGAAGGATGATATCCCAAAAACGGCATTCACATGCAAATATGGCCTGTTTGAGATGACCAGGATGCCCTTTGGATTAAGCAACAGCAGTAGCACCTTTCAAAGGACAATGGAGCTAGTTTTGCAGGATCTCCAGTGGCATACTTGCCTAGTGTATGTTGATGACATCATCGTCTATAGCGCCGACTTTAGCGAACATATGAGCCGTGTGGATGAGGTCCTTTCAAGAGTGGGTGGGGCAGGGCTGAAATTACGGCCAGAAAAGTGAAATTTTAAACTCCAGACAGAAGTAACCTTTGTGGGACACATAGTGTCTAAGGAGGGCGTGCGCCCAGACCCCATGAACATAGCGAAGGTTGCTGACTGACCCAGGCCAACGACGGCGAAACAGGTGAAGGCCTTTGTTGCAACCGGATCCTATTACCGTCGCTATGTGAAAGACTTTGCGAAAATTGCCAGGCCCCTGTTGGAGCTGACAAAGAAGGACGTTAGTTTTTATTGGACCCCAGCTTGTCAGGTAGCTTTTGAGACCTTGAAAGCGAAGCTTACTGGGGCTGATATTATGGGTTATCCGTTAAATGAAGGAGGTGAGTTTTATCTGGATGTTGATGCATCGGGTTTTGGAATTGGGGGAGTATTGTCCCAAATTCAGTCGGGTCGGGAAAGGGTGATTGCCTACGCTAGCCGGTCAATGAACAAGGCCGAGCAAAATTACTGTATAACAGAGAAGGAACTTCTTGCAGTGGTATACTTTGTTCAATATTTCAGGCAGTACCTTTTAGGGAGGAAATTTACAGTGCGCAGTGACCACCAAGCCTTGGTGTGGCTATTCAGTCTTAAAGAGCATAACGGCAAAATTGCGAGGTGGATAGAGATACTTGCTGAGTACCAATTCGCAATCCAGTACAGGCCAGGCAGACTCCAATCTCACTGTGATGCCCTATCCAGGTGCGAGGACCCGAGGGCTTGTGACTGCAGCAATGTCGACACCAGTGAGCCTCTGAAGTGCGGTCCATGCAACAAATGCCGAAGGCGTGCAGAGCAGATGTCGTTGTCGTGGCAACTGGTGGGCCAACCATAGAACAAGTGGGCCAAGGAGAGACAACCAGCGGAAGTGACGCGAGTGTGCAAGTAAGAGCGGTCACAGATGGGGAGACTCCAAAGATTAAGCCATGGTTGGAGACCGTAACTGCAGAAGAGATGGCAAGGCGACAGGAGGCTTACTCAGACATAGCGGTGATTGCCAAAGCACTGAGGGCTGGATCAAAACCAGATCATTCACAGATGGAGCTACAGAGTCCAGCAGCAAGGCATTATCGGGTTTTGTGGGAGTCGTTATTTCTGCATGATGGTGTTTTGTTTAAGAGGTTCTCAAAACAGAATGGTACAGATGTTTACACTCAACTGATTGTGCCAAATGAAATGAAAAAGCAAATATTAAAGCAGGCCCATGATAATGTGTTAACTGGCCACCTTGGTACTAGGAAGACAAAATACAGGATACTGCAGAACTACTATTGGTTTCAGCTGAGAGATGATGTTAAACTCCATGTCCGAGCTTGCGATGTATGTGCAGCCAATGCGACCCCAAGAAAACGTCGAGAGCTCCAATGGGACACTTGCCAAGTGGTGCACCCTGGGACACGTTGGCTATTGACTACTTGGGTCCGCTACCGTTAACAGAAAATGGCAATAGGTATGTCATGGTACTTACTGACCATTTTACAAAGTACGTGGAGGTGCTTCCGGTTCCGTCGCAGCATGCTGATGTCTGTGCGCTGAAAATTGCAAATGAGTTCATTTCACGTTGGGGTTGCCCGCTTTCGATTCATTCAGATTTAGGTATGACTTTTGAAAGTTAACTTTTCAAGGAGTTTTGCAAGCTTTTCGATGTACGGAAGACTCGATCCACACCTAGGAATCCAAAGGCGAATGGTCAGTGTGAGAGGTTCAACCGTAGTCTGATTAAGATGATTAAGGCCTACCTTGTTGAGCAAGATGAGTGAGACAGATATCTGGGTTGTCTGGCTGGAGCGTACAGATCCTCACCAGTGGAGTCGACGAAATTAACGCCAAACATGATGTGTCTGGGCAGGGAGGTTAGAATGCCAGCGGACCTGGTTCACGGGTATGTGAGGGACAGCGATTCCATATCTGAAGCAGGCCATGTCCAGACAATAAGAGAGCGGATGCTTAAGGCGCACGAGGTAGCGCGGCGCTATCTGAATTCATGTGCAAAGAGGAGTAAGGACCGCTACGACATAAAGACCTCCTTCACTAGTTATCAAGTGGGTGATATGGTGTGGTTATTACATGAACAGAGGAAGGTTGGCATTGCTCCAAAGCTAGAGAAGAGATTTGATGGACCCTTTGTGGTGGTGCAGCGGCTCTCTCCTGTGACCTTCAAGATACAGGTTGACCACCGGGGGGAACAGAGGATGGCACATCATGACAAATTGAAAGTGTATGAGGGGACTTCAGAGCCAAAGTTTGTAAAGGCTCTAGTGTGGTAGGCAGTGAGGTGTGGTAGGCAGTAAGACTTCTTAGTATAGGAAATGTAGGTCACTGAATTTGTAGGTAATGGTTCTAGTCTAGCCAGGTACAGATGGAGATTCTTGGAAACTAAAATTCTACTATGGGGTACGCCTTTTGAGACTTATCATGGTAAACTAGCGAACCTTGACTTCCCTGGTGCCCTGATGGTAAAATTCCTGTTGGTAAAAGTTGTTTCTCTATTGTCTATTACAGGCTGTCATGGATATAAGACGCCCAAAGAGGAGGCTCTACACATGTCTACAGTGTGAGCGGGGCCAGAAGATGCATGTGTGTGAGAGGTATAGAATGACTGCCCATGTGAATCGTAGCCACCGACCGTTGGACCAGGCTCCCTTCTTCTGCACATTATATCAATACAGGTGCATGACCATGGCCATGTTGGAGAAGCACGCTGCACAGCCGAAACATTTGTCGGATGCCAGGAGCAGAGGTGGTGAGCACAGGCGCTTCTTGGGACAGAACTTCAACCCCAAGGTACCAGTAGAGGGGGTGGACTTTCGGTTGGCCACAGAGGAGGAGACAACTCAGAGGTGGTGTGTGGACGAGAGTCAGCTGGACGAGGATGAGTCTGAGAGCGCAGAACAGGACACTGGGCTGATCAATTTACAGGTACGAATGCTTTCTAATACTGAGTGCTCTTCTGAGGTCTACTTTAATGTGGTAAAAAAAAAATATATATATATATGATAATTCTTCCTTAGGACTGTTATGGTTTTACCAGGAGCGGCTTCAGAACCGAATTACCGGGGTCGGCCCATGGTGGAGGCCTTGGTTAAAATCCGAGATGTCTGGCAGACAGAAAAGAATCCCGTGTTTTAATATATAAATGGCTTAAGCATCTTTCATAGTTACTTGACATGCATCAGTCAGGTGCTTCCAGCGGCCTTGATTTGTGGCATGCATCCAGTCTTGTTTCCAGTATAGAGTATAGTCATTACATTAAATGGATGGACAGCTACAAGTATAAAATATAGTATGGTCAAGCCTGAAACTTTGAGGGAATGTGTGTAGGATTGAACCTGAGTCAAGTTCATATGGAAAACATGTTTTTATGTTATACCTTCAGGTTACTCCCCAGATGCTGGCGCAGCTGATGTCGGGCAGGACAGGCCAGCAGGAGTGTGGTCCTGTGGTCCCATTGTAAGGAGCTTGGCGCCAGTACCAGCCTACGACCCAGCTATGCCAGGATATACCTCAGCAGGGCAGTCTTTTCCTGTTTACACGGCAGTCACCACAGCAACATACGGTAGTGCGATAGGTGTAAGTGCACAGAGTACCGCTTACATTCCATTGGACATTGCAACCAGTTCGGTCGGACAGACCAGTGCTCCCAGCACATCAGCTTCACCCATAGTAAGTGCGCCTACGTCAGTTTACTCGACGCCGGTGTCATCATGTCCAGTGTCAGTTCCTGTCTGGGTCCCGTCTTTTGGAGATACGTTCATCTCGTCTGGGTTGGACTCTGTGCTAAACTCCCCAGTGCGTAATAGTTCCGGGGTTCCTACTTCAGAGCCGTTGAACACACCACAGGTCAGAAGGACACCACTTAATTATTTGGGTACACCTGAGCAGGACATTAAAGGTCAACTCTTAGGTCAGGGTGAAGATCAGTCTTTTTCGCCTGCTCCGTCCATGACCGTCGCTATGGGTACTCAAACAAAGGTCACGCATCATAAGACCGACCTTACTCCCACAGCTTCATCCATGGCAGTGACTCGCCTAGACGAGACCTTAAAGGTGGCGTTGGAAAAGATTGCTCAGTCTGTCGACCGCAACAGCAGGCGTATTGAGGATCTTACCAAGACGATGGCTATTGCTGCAGGCTCTCTCAAACGCATGGAGAGTTCTCTGGATAACGTGGCCCTTAGGCGTGGGGCGCAGGACCGTAAGAGTGACGTAACAGAGTCGAGTGAGAAGTGGCCGAGGTTGGATGGAAAGGAAAATCAACGTCCAAAACTTTCATCAGTGGTAAAGAATCCTAATCATACCAAAAGATCTGGAAAGTAACTGTAACTGTAACTATAACATAATTATAAAGTGTATTTATTGAACCCGGTGGTGCGAATCCTAGAATCATTCCAGCAACATTGTGATCTTCGATAAGCATTTCTAGTCAGAAGATGAAAGACATTCCGAGTCAGAGCTATGATAAACATTCCTAGTCAGAAAATGATAGTGCTATTTTGTGAAGTTACTTTTAACTGTGAAGGAACTGAAATATTACGCGTGTGAAATAATAGTGTAACATTTAAAGTCAACACTTGTAACACGGAGATGTTATCATTGAAAGTAAACTTTAAGTATGAACTCACTGTTGAAAAGTGATTTCTAAAGAAACTCAACAGATGACAGTTTAATATAATTTAGTGAATTCCGAGTTATTAATTTTACAAATTTACGTAAAAAGGAAATGCAATTCAAATGATGAATAGACTGAGAACTTCAAAGTGCCAATGTGGAACATTCTGGTCAGGGAAATCTAGTTATTGTATGTGTTATGTGTTATTTATGACCACTATTTATTTTTTTGTATACTGTTAAAGTATGTATTTTCAATTTAAGGTGTCTGGTTACCTGTGTACTGAATTTAAGGCTTGAAGATACCTATTGTGATTTACATTTTACTACAGTTCAAACTTAGCATTTCTTAATAGTTTAAATGCAGCAACAGGAGTTGCTTCGTGTGGAACCCGGGGGTGATGTAATGCCCTGGCATTATGGTATTGTTTACCTGTTCTACTTTCACATTCGGTTTCCATTCCAGTCTTGATTCTTCTATTATTATTATTGTTGTTGTTTTTTTTTTCAGCTTTCACTGGCAAACCACACAAATTTCGACAGTTGTACTGTTTTAAAATTCAGTTCAACCTGCCTAATTCATGCGTTACGCCAGGAGTCTCTAGCATTTCCCGGTATCACACGATCACTCGACTTCAGATGTAAACAATGTACATGTTGTTATGACTTCTTGCATATCCGCTTCATATGTATTTGTGTAATGAACTATTTATGCTGAATCCTGTCAGAATCGATTATGTTAATCATTGTTTGTATTCCTGCCAGGTAATTTCAAGTTATTCCTTGTGTAATACTCAAATTTTTCCGATAATATGTAGTCTACAGTTATTGTTTTGCTGGGAGCGGCCATTTTAGATTAACTACTTCCGGTTCGTTGCTACCGGTAACACTGTATGCATTCTATGTGCGTTGTGTAAAAATCGCTAAGAAAGTTGTGTTTTACATATAATGGCTCACCTACTGAACTGCAGAAAGCGTAATCATAAGGTGTTTATTCTTTATTAATGTTTTGCAATATTAATTCCTGTGTATAATCGTCACAGTGCTTGTATTTTTATGTGTTTTTATGTGCGGTGCAGTCGGGCTGCACTTTTGCTGCGTTGTTTTGGTTGCAGTGCAGCAGCGCTGAACTGGTGTTGCACTTTGCGTGCATTTGCAAGCTTTTTGGTGCAAATGCCGCTGCAGTGCTGCACTAGTGCATCGTTTGCTACACACGGCGTCTGTTGCACAGGTCTTGGGTATAAATACTCGGTCGTCGCTGTGCTCAGGAACTTCAGTTGAAATTTGTTTGGGTTGGGTCACGAAAATTTCATGATTTAGGTATGTTCTTTTACCTCTAGGTTTATAAATAGATCAATCCTGATCTCTGTGACGTTTAGACACAAGGTTTACATTTTCACCTAAGGCTACTAAGTAAATTTTGTTTTATTTGCATAATTCCTTATAATGATTTTTGTACAGACAGGTTACAAGTAAATTATCATCATTTTCTAGTGTTCTAAACTTTATCAAAGTGATGCTTTAATTTAATATTAGAATTATATATGTGTACAAGTCAAAGGTTTGCATAATGTCGGGTATTTTATAAGGTAACTTTATTGGGTAGGCTTTCAAGAACCTAAGGGGTATTTTGACAAATTTAAGGTAGCGTATATGCTATTGATATAGATTTAAGGTAGTGTATGTGCCACTGATACGGATATATGCTCTTGTTGAAATTGTTAATAAAATAATTAAAATTGTTAAGAGTGGAAAGGTGTTGTCTCATCTTTAGTAGTAATTAGTTATAGGTTAACTCCCCTGTACCCACAAAGTAAAATATTTGGCCTTGCTATATAACTGAAGTCCATTTCAAAACACTTCACCCAAACGGCTGATGAGCAGGAAAAACTTGGGCTATGGCAAGGAGCTAAGGGCTGATTACAGCGGATACCGATGCAGCCTTGAACCTGGAATCTCACCGTGTTGGACCGTACCAGTCTAGCCCCGGACACTTAGTAAATACTTTGCATGTAAAAGGAGGACTCATAGGGCATAACGGATCCCTTCGATAGGATACAGGAGACAAAATCCGAGCATTATTGAGGCAACCAGTGCCACCCCCTAATTCATGCCGTTCCACCTATTCCCCACACAGCGAGGCAACGACACCCTCCACCCTGCCCCCCCCCCCCCCTCCCCCCGCTAGCGCGCAACAATATTATTCCTTTTTCGTTGATACAGCTTGCTTCTATGGACACAAGTGGCTTTGAAAAATATCATAGCTACCTTATCTCCCACGCATTAGTTTGATAATAGGTCCCAAGAACGATTTCCAGTCACGCCATTACCAAGCAGGATATCGAACAGCTTCATTTGTAGCAGACGACATATCAACAACGTGTTTCAATTGAACAAGGGAATCACAATCGATGCGCCGGTAAAGCTTCTTTAAAGAAGAAAATCCACTGTCAACAAGGCAGCGTGCATGGCCAGGAATCTGCATATGGTATTCGATCTCCTGGTGTCTTCCTGTCATGACACGCCACATGAAATATCCGATCACATACTGATTCTTGTTCTGGCCTGGAAATAAAACAGCAAAGAAAACTTCAGTGCATGGAAAGTTTTTATTTGCATTAATGCAAGTTTGCTTAAGGCTTCAACGATTGAACAGAATGTTATTTTTAGTAGTGCAAACCATTAATTACATATGTTCAAAACTTAAATTGCAACATCAATTACCGTGAATAAAGCATTGTCAATCTAATTAGTATAGCTATATAAGACCTAAGTGAATCATTGAAAACTGTAGCTCTACTGTTTATTGAAAAGTGGTTATAAACTTTTTCTTTCACATAGATATAAATGCGTTTATTCCTTTAATATTGTTTTATTATTACCGATATTCGCCTACTTGAACTGATATGTAAAACAATCTCACCTGGACAATTGTCAGCATGTATGGCACACTTTGCTTCCCCAGTACTGTACGAATTTATGGCATAATCTATCATGGATATAACTTGCATTCGGCCCATGTGTTGAAGTTCCATCTTTCCCAATAGTTTCGTTTTCATCTATTAGAAAGTTCAACTGTTTAGGCATTCCATCGATCCGAAAACCAAAAATCTGAGAAAATACAAGGGGCCCATTTGTCTGGAATGGTGATGATACTAACATTCTGGCAAAAATCAAACGTGTAATGTACGTACTTTTCCAGGTTTTCATTATGGCAGGACTCCTTTGCCATTTTATGCAGTCATTATAGACTTGCCTCATTTTTTGTGCATCTATCACATGGTTCTGAAAGTTGCTGGTTGATTGTATCTTTTCCTCCTCCGTAACTGAATCCACAATGCCCTTTCTCATCTTTTCACACGTGGCACACACGTCATCTCGTGGAGTAGCAATCCTTATATGTGGCAAACAATGTGTCCATATATTGCAAAACTTGGAATACTTCACAGTACGACAGAGTGGTTCTAACTGCGCGCACATGTCCACATATTTTTCATGTAAATTCATCTTTGTTGTTTCACTTGTAAGATAAATTGGTGCTATATCGTCACCACCTCTTGGTGCTGCAGGCTGTGGCATACCATAGTCATCTGCATAATTAGATATAAATTGCACCAATCTTTTAATGTCCTCAAAAACGAGTGATTTTGCCGTTTTCCTTCAAGTATTTCCGTGTATCCTTGGAGCAACACCATTCTTATTCACATATGTCATAATGTTCTGTAGACTGTGTTTTCCAATGTCAAAAACAACCATAAAAGTCTTTCTACACAAAAACTTGCCTTGGAATTTGAAGTCATGTCTAAATCTAACACGTTTCCTTCCTTTCTTTGTGTTTTCTTTGTCCCTGTTATCAGCCAATGTTGCCATTATGTACATTTCCTTATCTTGTTTTTCCATTTCTCTAATATTTAGAATGTGTCCGTGCAACTCATCTATTTCAAAACAGGCATGACAGTTTCTTTGGCAACCACAACCAACTGACTTAAATTGACTTACCCTAATCTAATCCTGGTCAGCTTGAGCCAACGATGTCAATGTCCTATTTTCATCGTTCTCGTTGCTAGATTCCTCACTTTCATCAGAATGGCTAGCTGGTAAACTATCCAGATACTGCCTTATTCTTTGATCAACATCTGCTACACGGCCCAACTTAATATATCCATCGAAATCACTTTCCTCTTCATCACTGTAATCACTCGTCTGTGAGACACATGGGGTAGCACTCGGGGTCCGCCGAAAATGTTCGGAAAACAAACTCTCCAGCTTCTGAAAAAATGATTGAATATATTTCAATGTGTTTTATTTCTTCGGACAAAAGTGATAATTTGGTGCAATAAGCAAGGAATTTTAAATCAATCTAGTCGCAATCTTTATTCCTCTTCTACTGTATCGTTCAATACGAATTTGATGCAAGATTTATAATTCACCATAATACTGTTTTCCTATATAGAGAGTTATAGTGCTTATAGAGAAATGTAATTTCGGATGATAAAAAAATGACTTTAATTTAGATTCTAAATGACGAGCAAATCTATATCCAAAAATGATAAATTATTTAAATTTATTCAAGGAGTTTTTTTAAAAGTTCTCTTTCTAGAAAGACTTTTTTTTTCGAATGATAGAAACATCATAAGTATCGAGTAAAAAAAGAATTTAAAAACAATTTAAAAAAGCTCCTCTTTCAGGTTTCGAACCCACGCCTGTCTGGTTACCAAACGAATGACAGTATAATTACATGCGCCTTAGATTACTCGGCCACTGAATCGATAGTTGCTAAGCATCCAATTTTTATGTAGTTTATCCATAATAGATCGCAAGGCAGCTACGGACTGCTTTAATTTCGTTTTTTTACCTTTATTTATTTTTTATATGTTTGCCGTGCCAGTTGATCTCAACAAAATATTAGCTAGTGTCTTTGTATGAAAAATGAATGTCTCAAATTGCATCGAGCGTTTAACGGAAACTTGACGATGCAATTTAGATAGTGGGTGGGAACACCGGGAATCGTAGAAATCTCATGTAGATCGAGATGCTTTACGCTAAATCATGAGAAAAATCACTATTAAATAAATATATCTTACGGTGCCCCTGAAGTGACATGTTACACACTTTTTTTCCACTTAGGTAATGTGAGACTTTTTTTATTTCGTTTAAACGAAATCATTTCGTTTTAACGAAATAACTATTTCGTTTAAACGAAATCATTTCGTTAAAACGAATAACTAATCATTTCGTTTTAACGAAATAAGTTTAAACGAAATCATTTCGTTCGAACGAAATAACTATTTCGTTTAAAAGAAATAATTTCGTTTTAACGTAATAACTATTTCGTTTAAACGAAATAACATTTATTTCGTTTAAACGAAATGTAATTTCGTTAAAACGAAATGATTTCGTTTAAACGAAATAGTTATTTCGTTAAAACGAAATAGTTATTTCGTTTAAACGAAATAGTTGTTTCGTTAAAACGAAATGATTTCGTTTAAACGAAATAACATTTCTTTCGTTTAAACGAAATAGTTATTTTGTAACTAGAGCTATCACTAAAGGTGATGAATGTACCCCCCGCATGCACTGACACAGTACATTGCAATTTAACGCACACAAGATTGCACAATTATGTGGACTGTATGTATATAGACTGTATGTATACAGTATAGTAACAAAAAACAAAGTCCCATAACTATGCAGAATATTTATTTAAAAGAATGTAACATGCACCATGCACAACTAGGGTTGGTACTGATCACTTGTGTGAAGTTTCATTAAATTGTGTGTAAGGGTTTGGTAGATTAGGCACGCACAAGATTGCATATGCAGACTGTATGTACATAGTATGTTAACAAGAAACAAAGTCCCATAACTCTGCAATTTTTGTCGCTGAAAGAACCTAACATGCCCCATGCACAACTACTGTTGCTACTGATCACTTGTGTGAAGTTTCATTAAATTGTGTCAAGGGGATGAGGAGAGATGGTGCGCACAAGATTGTGTGTATGTATATAGTATAGTAACAAAAAAACAAAGTCCCATAACTCTGCAAATTTTTTTTCTTAAAGAACCTAACATGCCCCATGCACAACTACTGTTGTTCCTGATCACTTGTGTGAAGTTTCATTAAATTGTGTCAAGGGGATGAGGAGAGATGGTGCGCACAAGATTGTGTCTATGTATATAGTATAGTAACAAAAAAAACAAAGTCCCATAACTCTGCAAAAATTTTTTCTAAAAGAACCTAACATGCCCCATGCACAACTACTGTTGGTACTGATCACTTGTGTGAAGTTTCATTAAATTCTGTCAAGGGGATAAGGAGAGATGGTGCGCACTTTGTTGTCGGGGGGTACAAAAACGAAATGATTTCATTTAAACGAAATAGTTAAACTTATTTCGTTAAAACGAAATAGTTATTTCGTTCAAACGAAATGATTTCGTTTAAACGAAATAGTTAAACTTATTCCGTTAAAACGAAATGATTTCGTTTAAACGAAATGATTTCGTTTAAACGAAATAAAAAAAAGTCTCACATTACTTAAGTGGAAAAAGAGTTTGCAACATGTCACTTTAGGGGCACCGTAATATCTAGCGAGACAAAATTATATTTTCTTAGGTCTTCATCTTTGAACTTTTTGTCGGGTTTTCCGATACCGACTTTCTGAGGTCACCTCTGTCTCAAAAGTAAACAAATGAAAACACATTTCTAAAATGCACAAAGCGATGCACAAATCTTTAGTGAACTATTGGGATAGGTTTAGAAGAAAACTCTTACCTCTAACTCCCCATCCATATTTAATCATTATTAACTATCCAAAAACAAGAAAACGATCGATTTAATTTACACACGTGTTTTTGTAAAATTTCTGAAAAGTTGATGACGCACTGTGTTGATGACGTCAAACTTTAAACTGGAATTTCCAAATAACGTCACGAGCGTCAATAAGCCCGGTTTGCTGGAGAACGGTCCAAGTACAGAAACGGCCAGAAACGCTACTTTTTAAAATTGTCATGTCTTTTCATGTAGGGACATGTAAAAAGTCGAGTTTTGGAGTGATTTTGGCCATCTAGATATTTTGTTTGCATTTCATGCTAGGAGAGTCCTAGAAGACCAAGCACTCACCCACTTTCAAATATAAGTATAGAAACGACCTGAAACGCTATCCTTTAAAAGCGTCATTTCTCTCCAGGTCGGGACCTGTAAAAAATTCGAGTTTTGAGAGTGATTTTGGTAACAGGGATTTTTTTTGCTTGCATTTCTTGCTAGGATACGAGGGGCGTTCAATATGTAATGTTACTGCGTATGTAGTTCCGTAACCGCTTGTTATTTTTAGGTGCGGTTTTCGGCACATTATAGAGCAATTTATTGGCAATACAATGTTATATAAATTATAAAAATTGGTAGATTCAAAGTAAAAATATAATCATTTGAGTGAGGTGTACTCGGGTATACTAGAAATTTTTATGTCCAAAATATTGAGATTGTAATAAGCAGTTCCTTGATTCTGCTATTCAATAACTAGAACTATAGTTCAATTTTCAGTTTAAACAGAAAAAAAATCTTGATCTTTACAAAAACATATGAAAACTAAAATAAAAAAAGTCTATAACAGTTTTAAATTGAGTGTGTATATTTTTACTCAAAAAATGATATGGTGAGTACAATAAGCCTCTGCAATTTTGCCAGACGCGATAATCATTGTTTAAAAAAATATTATATTTAAAGTTGATACTAGTATCTTAATTCTCGATTGCGGAACTAGTTCTTACAACTTTGATTAATCGCTCTCAACACCCATTTCAGATGAAATCAACCTCGAGTTTAGATTTTTAGTTGTGTTGTAAAATTAAAAATGCGGTAGATAGTTTAAAACAAACGCAAACGCATCATATCGCTGTACCTCATAGAAAAATGATAGAAAATTGTGATTTTACAAGTGATTTTATTTTTACTGATGACACTTTAAATTTAATAAATAAATAATTAAATAAAATTTAAATAAACTAATTTACGAAACACCCAGTCATTTGTCAAAATAAGTCATAATAAATATATTGTATTATTATTTTGGTTATTACTGTAATGCAACTACAGAGCTGCTTTTTTTTTTCGAATTTTTAAAAACATATATCAGTATTTTCAAAGGAAAATGCCACGAAAACTTTAAAAAGAAAAAAAACTTTTAAAAGAACATTTATCAGACGGAACGCAACTTAAAAATCATGTTAAACTCTGTTAAATAATTATACAATCATGTATTCCTATTCCGATACGGCTCTATCTTATCGTAAAACGTAGCACGTTTTTGTCAATATACAGAAAGCGTTGAAACTCTGTTTTTAAACTAATTTAGAAGCAAGAAAGAAATAACTTATTTTATAATAAAATATATGTCTAGAATGTGCATGGCGGGAACTTTCCAAATATATCAGGGATGGAAATTTAACTTTAATATTTCCATCAAAAATAATCAGTAAAAACAGGGTTATCGTGTAATTCTGCCAAATATATATATGGAGTATATTGAATTTGAGAGACTTTTTTCAAACGAATTTAGAAGCAACCAAATATTGACTTATTTTGAAGAAAAATATACCATCGTAAAGGTATTGAATTGTTTTTTAAGGAAATATCAGGGATGGTATAATAGAATAAATAGAAATGTGTAATTTATGACATTTTCTATGGTAAATGTATCATTTTCCTATATAAATCAATGTAAGTTTAGGAATAGGATTTATCAGTTGCGCTGTCTGGTGGCTTATCAGAATATGTGCCGTAGATGTACTGATAAGATCGCCAAAGAGGAGAATTGTTCAACATGTCAAAGCCCTAGCTACTGTGGTTTTGGACAAGAAGATCTTTAAAGCTTTTCCTTTCGGTTGCCATACCAAAGTTCTGTATGGAATTCAATTCTTTGAACAATTTTTAAAAGAGGATCATGCAAGGAACATCTCTGCGAAGTTTAATAAAATTGAACTGGCGACATAGGAGATGTGTTGATGGACAGCGGACGCTGGACAATCACTGACCACAAAAGCTCACCATTGAGCAGTTCGTGCTCAGGTGAGCTAATAAAAAAAAAGACAAAAACGTGGCATGCCGCAGACTGTCACTGCTTCAAGGAAAGAAGAACAATATTGCATATATAATGTACTGTAGGATTAAATTTTAAACTATGCCTGTCTAAAAGAATGTATTTCTGTGTCATATCATTACTATTCTTAACCAATATTCACTATGGCACTGTCAGTAACATAGTTTTCCCACAGTATTGTCATAACGTAACTGGTCAAGTCTCTGGAGACCTAAATAAAAGATGGGTGAAAAAACTATACATTCATCTAACAATCTACCACTCCTTATGTCCTGCTCACAAAAGAAATTATGCCTCTAAGCAGATACCAACTAGAGTTGTCACAGGAGTGACGAATTATAGCCCCACAATTGGGCCTTGTCGCAGAAGTAAGCCAATGTTGAATAAAATCTGTAAAAAGATCCTTTGGAAGCAAGGAATGCAACCAAGAAGAATAATAGCAGACTCGGTTTGATTGAGTCTGTTCATGAGAGGTAATGAAATGTGCAACACCTCTCACGCCCCCTAGCACCGGCTTAAGCGGAACTCTATTACACATATGTTGAATGGACTCCACGATCCCAAAGGACCAGAAAATATAACAACACTGAATCCAAGTACGGGGAGACTTTTTACAGCCGCCACACGGCACTTAAAGATTGCTGTTGTGATAGTTAATAAAATCTGTAAAAAGATCCTTTGGAAGCAAGGAATGCAACCAAGAAGAATAATAGCAGACTCGGTTTGATTAAGTCTGTTCATGAGAGGTAATGAAATGTGCAACACCTCTCACGCCCCCTAGCACCGGCTTAAGCGGAACTCTATTACACATATGTTGAATGGACTCCATGATCCCAAAGGACCAGAAAATATAACAACACTGAATCCAAGTACGGGGAGACTTTTTACAGCCGCCACACGGCACTTAAAGATTGCTGTTGTGATAGTTAATAAAATCTGTAAAAAGATCCTTTGGAAGCAAGGAATGCAACCAAGAAGAATAATAGCAGACTCGGTTTGATTGAGTCTGTTCATGAGAGGTAATGAAATGTGCAACACCTCTCACGCCCCCTAGCACCGGCTTAAGCGGAACTCTATTACACATATGTTGAATGGACTCCATGATCCCAAAGGACCAGAAAATATAACAACACTGAAGCCAAGTACGGGGAGACTTTTTACAGCCGCCACACGGCACTTAAAGATTGCTGTTGTGATAGTTAATAAAATCTGTAAAAAGATCCTTTGGAAGCAAGGAATGCAACCAAGAAGAATAATAGCAGACTCGGTTTGATTGAGTCTGTTCATGAGAGGTAATGAAATGTGCAACACCTCTCACGCCCCCTAGCACCGGCTTAAGCGGAACTCTATTACACATATGTTGAATGGACTCCATGATCCCAAAGGACCAGAAAATATAACAACACTGAAGCCAAGTAAGGGGAGACTTTTTACAGCCGCCACACGGCACTTAAAGATTGTTGTTGTGATAGTTAATAACATCTGTAAAAAGATCCTTTGGAAGCAAGGAATGTAACCAAGAAGAATAATAGCAGACTCGGTTTGATTGAGTCTGTTCATGAGAGGTAATGAAATGTGCAACACCTCTCACGCCCCCTAGCACCGGCTTAAGCGAAACTCTATTACACATATGTTGAATGGACTCCATGATCCCAAAGGACCAGAAAATATAACAACACTGAAGCCAAACTTGCTTGACCTTTGAACTACTTACCTCAATATCAATAGGGGTCATCTGCTGGTCATGATCAACCTCTCTATGTAACTTCATGGTCCTCGGCCCAAGCATTCAAAAGTTATTGTCCGTAAAAGGTTTACATTTTCAGGGTCACTCTGACCTTCGACCTTTTGAACTTGGAATCGATAAGGATCATCTGCTGGTCATAAGCAACCTCCCTATTAAGTTTCGCGATCCTAGGCCCAAGCGTTCTGAAGTTATTGTCCGAAAACTGTTTAGATGTTCCATGTGACCTTATCCTTTGACCTACTGACCTCAAAATCATTAGGGGTCATCTGCTGGTTATGACAACAAACCTATCAATTTTCATGATCCTAGGCCCAAGCGTTCTCAAGTTATCATCCAGAAACCGTTTAACTGTTTCGTGTCATTGTGACATTGACCTTTGACCTACTAAGCTCAAAGTCAAATTTGACCTGTATTTTATCGTGTTACACCTGTGTACACAAATTTATGATCCTAGGCCCAAGTGTTCTCAAGTTATCATCCAGAAACTATTTAACTGTTTCAGGTCACTGTGACCTTGACCTTTGACCTACTGACCCCAAAATTTATGATCCTAATCCCTAACTTTCTCAAGTTATCATCAAGAAGCCATTTAACGTTCAGGGTCACTGTGACCTTCACCTTTGACCTTTGACCTCAAAGTCAAACTTGACCTGTATTTTTTGATGTCACATCTGTGTACCAAAAATTATTTAAATTGTTCAAGCCTTTCATAAGTTATTGTCTGGAAACCAACAGACCGACCAACCAACTGCCAAGCTCACTCCTATATACACCCCCCCCCCACCCCACTCAATAAATATTATTGACCGCATCTATGAAAACTTTGACAATTGTGTGGTATTATATTTTAAATTATCCTCCATTTTTAAAGCTAAAGATGTTATTGTGTACTTCACGTATGTCTCACCTGACGGCTCATCTTTTTATAATGATAAATTAGAGAAGGATGGTATTAGAAGCACACAATATGATCTAGAAACTATAAAGTTGGAATATCCAGACACACTTTTATTTTTGACAAGCGATACAAATGCTAGGACAAGACTTTCTAGATTTTATACCTGTTGATAATTTAGATTATATTTTTGGAGATGAGGCCTATGAGGGTAGCAATTTTGACATTCCACGAAACAATAAAGATAACTGAAGGGAAAATAATTTTGGTAAAACCCTAGCAAATCTGTGTGGCATTTTTGATGTGCATTTTTAAAATGGTAGATTGCACGATGATAAGGAAGATAATTTTACTTGCTTTGTGGATAATAGAGCCAGTGTTGTAGATTATATGCTAGCTTCTAGTGAGTTATTTCCATTGGTATCAGGGTTTAATGTTTTAGATCGTGATGACTCCGATCATTTTCCTATTTCATGTATATTTACTTTATTTTTCCTTCAAAAAGGGAATTACCCAATGAATATTGATACTAATGTCATACCAGTACTTAAATATAGGTGGAGAGAAGAACAGAGTCTAGATTTCCAAATAAGATTTGCTGAAATGATACAAGTTCAATATGACAAACTTTTACGTGATATAAGTCAAGATATTGATAGTGCTATACATACAATCACTTCTGTTTATTATGAAGCTGCAAGTAAGATGCGTTCTAGTCGTATACCTTATCGCAGCTCCCAGCCTCCATCGTGGGACGTGGAATGTGATAACCTTAAAGCAGCTAGGTACTCCGCATTGCGTAAATTTCGTATGTCTAGTTCAAATGACGATTGAGAACATACAAGGATAGGCGAAATGATTTTAAAAATGCATGTATTAGGAAAATGGCCGAATTCCAACATAGTAAAAGACAGTCGCTTATAGAAACTAGAGATAATCCTATAAAAATGTGGAAATTGCTCAAACAGTCACGCACAAATAAGTCTGCTGATCCTAGTATTACAGCAAGTGATTGGCATAACTATTTTAGTTCATTGCTTTATGATGAGCAGAGTGAACCAATTCAATTTGATACAACAGATATTAATTTGGATGAGAGTGCAAATTGTTTAAATGAGCCATTTTCAACTGATGAAATAAAGTATTCCATTACAAAGTTGATAATTGGTAAAAGCTGCGGTATTGATGCTTTGGTCAATAGAATTATGGAAACAAGTAGAAGTATTATTTGTCCTGTACACAAATCTGGATTGACTTGATCTAGTAATCCAGGAAATTATCGGGGTATTTCTAAAACAAATGCCATGTATAAGATATTTTCAGGTGTTGTGAATCTGCAATCTTGTGTTAAAACAGTTTATGGTGGGACTACAGACTTTTTTCCATGTAACATCGGAACAAGACAAGGGGATAAGTCAAGTTCAACAATCTTTACACAATTCATTGATGAGTTAACAACCCTTCTGTGGGAAAAGTGTGGGTCAGGTATCTTTATTACTAATGATATTCCTGGTATCATATGTTTTGTTTGTTTGTTTTGGGTTAAACGCCGTTTTTCAACAGTATTTCAGTCATGTAATGACGGGCAGTTAACCTAACCAGTGTTCCTGGATTCTGTACCAGTACAGACCTGTTCTCCACAAGTAACTGCCAACTTCCCCACATGAAGCAGAGGTGGAGGACTAATGATTTCAGACACAATGTCGTTTATCAAATAGTCACGGAGAACATATGCCCAGCCCGAGGATCGAACTCACGACCCCGCGATCCGTAGACCAACGCTCTACCTACTGAGCTAAGCGGGCGGGTTGTTATCATATGTCTATTATTTGCTGATGATGTAGCAAACTGTGCTGAAACAGCAGTTAAACTGCAACAACAGTTAAACTATGTAGATATGTTTTGTCAAAATACTGGTATGGAAGTAAATCTTGATAAGACCAAAGGGGTCCGGCACATGAATGGATTGAGTTTAATGACTTGTTTTTGAGTCCTAGAGCCATAATTATGAAAAAATCCATACTAATATAACTACTTCCTAGACAAGGGTTTTTACCCCGCAGAAGCTATGTTTTCAACTACTTTCTTTACATGGCCAGGAAAAAAATATTATCAGCTATTTTACCATTCAAACATTGCATTCAGTTATTCAAATGAATCAACTTTTAAAATTACCTAAACATATTTTCATATATTTATCTGTTTTTCGACAATTCGACATCGTACCGAACAATACTAACAGCGAATCCGAAGTCTAACAACATCGCGTAACAACGAATAAAGATATAAGCAGTCAGTAAAATCAACGTTCTGTACCATTCGCGAACAAAACATCCATTGCAATATGAGTTTTAACTAAAAACTACAAACTAACCGCCAAAGTTGTATTTACATTGCACCAACATCGGCCATAATCCTTGTTTCAAACTTTTTTCTTTCTAAAATATCGAACCGCTACCATTTTGCTCCGTACGTCATATGTTTGCATATACGCGCTCTGATTGGCTCAATATTTTTACCTGACCAATCGGCGACTTAATTGTATTACGGGTTTTTCCAGAGTCGCGTGATTTGTAATTTGACAGCTACTTTGATCGAATAAAAATAATCAAGTGTTGGAGACAACTTTGGCTTTACAGGAATTGAACTTTGCCGGTTAGATGATTGTTTTTATTCACCATTTGTATTGCAATGGTTGCTTTGTCCGCGGAAGGTCTAGAATGTTGTCTTTACTGACTGCGTATAGCTTGATATGTTGTTACGCGATGTTGTTAGACTTCGCATTCGCTCTGTGTGTTGTTCGGTACGATGTCGAATTGTCGAAAAACAGATAAATATATGAAAATATGTTTAGGTAATTTTAAAAGTTGATTCATTTGAATAACTGAATGTAATGTTTGAATGGGAAAAAAGCTGAAAATATTTTGTTCCTGGCCATGTAAAGAAAGTTGTTGAAAACATAGCTTCTGCGGGGTAAAAACCCTTGTCTAGGAAGTAGTTATATTAGTATGGATTTTTTCATAATTATGGCTCTAGGACTCAAAAACAAGTCATTAAACTCAATCCATTCATGTGCCGGACCCCTTTGGATAAGACGGAAATTTTTGTCTTCCGTAATGGTGGCATACTTAGGAATTATGAAAAAATGGTATTTCAGAGGAGAAGTAGTTAATATTACCTCTGTTTATAAGTATACATGGGATTATTGTTCACGCCCAAATTATCTTGGAGTTCTGCACAGGCTTAGTTAGCTGCTCAAGCTCAGAAATCCATATTTTCAATTATTCGCTATCAAAAACCATTTGGATATTTCCCTACACATGAATTGTTTAAGATTTTTGATGCGGTATTGAAACCAATTTTATGTTACGGGTCTCAGAACTGGGGGTATCAGTATTCTCATATTACTGAAGCTGTGCATAACAGCTTTTGTAAGAAGCATCTTCGTGTAAATACTACTACTGATAATTGTATTGCTCTCGGGGAATGCGGTCGCCTTCCTTTATGTATAACATACTTTACAAATTGTATCAGGACCTATACCTGGTATAGGTGCAAATATGTCTGGATAGTACAAGATATAGGTCATGTCAATATGTTTATTCAAGTGTTCAAGCAACGCTTATTAGATTGTTTTAGTCAGAATTGGCATAATGATATAAACAGCTCAAGCCGCTGTGAACATTATAAACACTTTAAAACACTACTAAATACTGAACGATACCTGCATCTTGATATACCTTTAAAATATAAAATTGCTTATGCGAAAAATAGATGTTCAAACCATCAGTTTAGAATTGAAACAGGTAGACATATGAATTCCCTCGAGATGCAAGAGTCTGTCAGTATTGTGTAGAAAACATTCATATAAATGTTGTAGAATGTGAATTTCATGTATTTTCCAATGTCCAAGATTCGATGCAATTCGTAATGAATATCTATACAACTGGTATACATCAGGTACTACTGTAAATGACTTTTATGAACTGTTAAAAACTGATAATCCTGAAAAATTAAGAGAATAGCAGTGTTTGTTCAACATTTACTGAATACATAGATAACAAAATGTGAATGTTAAAAGGAGAATACTCACTTTGTTTAATATGCAATACCTAAAAGAGTTGTCTTTCTTTGATAGACCAGGTACACAAACTACATGTCTATACTTGTATACATATTAAGCATTATTAATTACAAAATTGAAATTAGAAATGAAACAGGCAGGCATTAATATACCTCCTTATACAAATATCTGCCAGCACTTTATAGAAAACATTGAACTTTATATTGATGCTGTAAAATGTGAATTTCATGCTATTCTTTTTTCCAAAGTCCAAGAGCTGATGCAATTAGTAATCAGTACTTATACACCTGGTACACATTGGTTCTACAGTATTTTTTTTCTAGAATAGCAGTGATTGTTTAACATTTACTGAATATCTAGATTAGTGATGTGAGTGTTAAAGGGAGAATACTCACTTGATTCAAACATGCATTATTAAAAGAATGTATATCTCTTAAATGCTGGGTGCACAACCACATGTCTTATTATTTCTACGTTTATGTATTGTGGGCCGGTGGCCTTTAATTACAAAATAAAATTGTTGACTTGACTTGACCCCAAGCTTCGTTTTATGGGGGTATAAATACTGCAAGTGTCACCAGAGTCATATGTAATCATCTGTGTGAAATAATATTGAGCCGTGCCATGAGAAAACCAACATAGTGGGTTTGCGACCAGCATGGAACCAGACCAGCCTGCGCATCCGCGCAGTCTGGTCAGGATCCATGTTGTTCGCTAACAGTTTCTCTAATTGCAATAGGCTTTGAAAGCGAACAGCATGTATCCCGACCAGACTGCGCGGATGCGCAGGCTGGTCTGGATCCATGCTGGTCGCAAACCCACTATGTTGTTTTTCTCATGGCACGGCTCATATAAACAATGCCAGAATTGAGCACCAATTGTGCTAATAATGTCTGAAAATATCTAGATACTAGACTAAATTCCTGTAATTTCATTACTGAACAACCTAAGACCTAAGAGGCTTTGATTCACCTAAAACTCGATAGCAAGAATTTTGATAAGCAACTTCAAGATATCAAGTTCAACTGGGTAAGCTGTCCTTCAAAATATTTGTTTCAAACAGTCATTATATCTCACTTTATCAGATGCAATTTTCACTTTCTCTCTATTCTTTTATTAACTCCCTGAGGCCGATATCATAACATACAGTCGAGACTGTCATATGTGACTTTCTTCGGGACCCTAAGAAAAAGGTCACATATGACACACACTAGGTAACCCGATATGTTCGGCGCAGGATGCTATGTCCAGCGCAGGATCGATACATAGATTTGAAAACTTTAGTGGTGTTAGTATTCATTCTTTCGGTCTATAAAAACAAATATCCAATAAAACCACCTGACTACTTTTATCACGTAATAAACGAAGTTTCCAAAGCCGCTTTAAAATCCTAAAAAGATGCCATTTTAAGCAAATACGGCGAAGATAAATGTGAAACTTTACGCCAATTTCAGCAATTTTAAAGTTTATAGCCACATTTCTTTGAAAATATTGCAAAACAAAACCAATATCTTTATGGACCATATTCATCAACCTTTTCCCTATCGACCTTCCAAATCATAATGTCTAAATCGGTGTTTTAGTGAAGATTTTTAAGTTTGAAATACACCATATGCACTAAAAATGGCGATGTTTGGCGCAGGATAAAAATTTTGCAGCGATGTTCGGGAGCAGGTTATTGTAAACTTCATCACAAATATCACAATGACCGTTTTTGACGCTGTGAAGCTAATTTTTGATATCTTATAGATTTTGCTCATTGTATTTAGCGGTTTAGTATACGATGTACAGATTTTTATTGAAAGACGTGTTCATATGCATACATTATAACATACATATGTACATACATACATACATACATACATATTTAAAAGATAGAGTACAGTGATCAATAGAGTGCAGTGATCAATAGTGACACTGTTTTTTATCCGAGTTCTTCAGGATATTATATTATTTTTTCATGCATATGTCTGTGTCCATAATTCAATACAACAAGAGTTGTGTCAGCCAAGATCTCCACCCTAGCCCTGATCGTTTTCAGACTTCCGATGCATATAAACATTTTTCCGGATGATTTTTTAGTTTTTAAAAGTAACGTTAGGTTGTTTTGTTGTTGTTGTTGTTTTTTTTTTCTAAAATACGCTAATGCAGAAAAATGTTCAGCATTTGCACAAATTTATGGTGAGAGTCACAATGTGACTTTCTAAAAATATGGAAATGAAACTATATTACCGCATTGGACAACTGGGGCATCAGACAAAACTATTTAATAATGTAGAGATAACCATGTTTTTTTCGTGTTATAACATCTACAGAATCCCGAGAGATCGGTTGGTGTCCGAGCCCGTTTACGCTTTGCCATGGAATATATAGAAAGGTGTTATAACAGCACGTGAGCGCGAGGATCTTTCTGTTAACGCACGTTTTCTGTCCCGTTAAAACATCCCCGAAAAGTGACAATAACAGCAGTTTTATGCTAGAATGTGAAACTATTATCACGTGTCATACAGGTTTCTGACGACGGTAAGATACATGTTAATCAAAAACTAGGGGATAAGTGTTGTAATATTACATATGCCGTTCTGTGGCAAAGCGTAAACGTATTACGGCCCCAAACCGTATAATTCAAAAGGAATTATGACGTCAGCGTGAAAAAAACATAGACTTTACCGCGCATTTCATTGAAATTTAATGACCTTGATTGACAATATATTCATTTACTTGGTTAATGTAGGGATAATTCACAAACATATTCCAAGGGCTTATGCAGACGTTAATACACAAAACAAACGTGTATTGTCGCTATTCTTGCATAAACACGACGACGAAATGTATTGTTTTCATATGTGATGACTTCACGATTCCGGTACATTTTTTAATTACCATTCTGTTATTCTTGGAAACGGTAAACATGTTTTGAATATCCAAAACCAGGGCCAAAAAATAAACAGCATAACTAAAAAGGACATACTGAAGATTTTTACACGATTTTTTTATCTCTAGTAATTACAAACATGAAATTACCAAAAATTGTCCATATGACTTCAACATTTGGTAAACAGTAGCACGATTTCAAGAATAATGATTTTACAATCGATTTATTTTGAGTACGGACACATTTGGAGTACGGATGAGTACGAACGTAGTGACAAGTTTTCAAGCTGTTTACAAGTATATAAATTTTTCCAGAAACAATCGCACAAGTTACATGTGCGATCTTTAAATCGGAAGTCTGAAAACAATCAATGCCAGGGCGAAGATCTTAACGTTTGTATAACAATAAATGGTCTTACTAATTGGCTGACACAACTCTTCTTGTATTGAATTATGGACACAGACACATGCATAAAAAATATCCAGATCACTGCACTCTATCTGCTAAATATGTATGTATGTAGGCTATGTATGTATGTGAACACGCCTCAGGGCCAATGAAAACCAGTACATCGTATACTAAACCGTTAAATACATACAGCAAAACCTCTTAGATATCAACAATTTGCTTGACAGCGTCAAAAACGGTCATTGCGATATTTGTGATGAAGTTTACAATAACCTGCTCCCGAACATCGCCGCAAAATTTTTATCCTGCGCCAAACATCGCCATTTTTAGTGCATATGGTGTATTTCAAACTTAAAAATCTTCGCTAAAACACCGATTTAGACATAATGATTTGGAAGGTTGACAGGGAAAAGGTTGATAAATATATTCCATAAAGATATTGGCTTTGTTTTGCAATATTTTCCAAGAAATGTGGCTATAAACTTTAAAATTGCTGAAATTGGCGTAAAGTTTCACATTTACCTTCGCCGTATTTGCTTAAAATGGCATCATTTCAGGATTTTAAATCGGCGTTGGAAACTTCATTTATTACGTGATAAGACTAGTAAGGTGATTTTACTGGTTAATTGTTTTTATAGACCGAAATAATGAGAACACTAACACCACTAAAGTTTTCGAATCTATGTATCGATCCTGCGCCGAACATAGCATCCTGAGCCGAACATATCGGGTTACCTAGTGTGTGACAGAGAGTCTTTAAAAACAGTCTCAAAATATAATGCAAATTTTTCTGCACTTAAAGTAATACTTATTGTTTACTTATTGTGTACCAAGGTATTTTACAGTATGATGGAGTAATGATTACTACAATGTTATCTATATACATTTTAATGCATTTATATGACATTTCATTATTTCACATTTTAGATTAAACTGTTTTTAAAAGCGATAATTGTTCTTAATTAAATGACATTTGTATTTTTTCATATGTTATGACATAACAGGTCTTAATTGCATTTAATTAAGAACAATTATCGCTTTTAACTCATTTCTTTATAATCTTTATGAATATGTAGGTATTTGAGTGTTATAATGAGTATTGGTGGGTTTTAACAGTTTTTAATTTACTTTAATCTAAAATGTGAAAAAATAACGGCGTCGTTTTGACTGTCCGGGCACATTATTTTTGAAGTTCGAAATGAGTTCATGTTTACTTTTTCGTAACGACTGAATCTGTTTTGCCGACCCAAAGTTCTGTTGCTATTTTTGTATGCGGGAGTGTCCTGATCAAGTTTTTTAATGGCTGTTATTCTTCTCCTCTAGGGTCAGAACAACTCTCTTTTTCTTGTTTTCAGCCATTTTTGTTTTCAATCAGCTGATGACATCTCGCGAGAAGTATCGGCCGTCGCTATGACGATAGTCAAACATAGTTATTTCACTTAGTGAAGGGTTCTTCTCAAACACGTTCTGAATGGGGGACCGACTGGTTAGTTTACGACGCATGACACATCTAATAAGGAATCACTATACACATCGAACTTGTCCCGGACCAGTATGCGGAAATACTGTGGCCAAATGTTTCAAGATTGTCTAAAAATATTTGCATATTTCGTGATAAAGCAAATATTTCAATTGTTTTTTATAATTTATAAATATACAATCACGTATGTGTGAGAAAGTTACGTTAAGTTATTTCGATAGTTACCGCAGGAAGTGCCGAAAATTCCATTTCCACCAAATTTTCCGTGAGATAAGCAGCGCGTAAGTACATAAATTCCGCTATAATAAATTTAACCTTTCTTATACTTGCACAATCCTTGAAAAGAATTTTGAATCGTTGCCAAATATTGTTCACATTAAGTCTGAGATTTCTCTTGCAATTTTAGGCAGTTTGGTACACCATACGTAGAAAAATTATTGTTCGCACATTGCACTACTTTTATGTATGCTGAAAATAGCAATATGTACAGATTTATTTTCGTTTTAATACATGAGGTGGTCAGATTTGAAAACATATTTTGTACTAAGTTAAGTTCTATTCAGTAAGACAATTCTCCTATGCACTAATTGAAAATTTACTCGGTTAATCGGATCCGATTCAATTACTATGTGAAACCGGTTTCAATTTTTGCAAAACCGTTAATCGCTCCTAAACAATAAACATCATGAATCATAATTTATCTTTAAATATTTCTTTGACCAGAACGTTGACCTGCAGTATATTTTCGCTAAAACACATACCATAACACAATAAGTAGTCTCGGATTCGCCTGTCGTGATATATTTCAAATGAAATACACCAAAATATGACTTATTAATTTTCAAACTGCTTGCAAACGATAAAGTCCGTAAGGTCCTAATGAAGTCAGCTGCTGGAAGTACCTTGATACGGTCAACAGGAAAGAAAATACCATTTTCAATATGGTGGCCGATTAACCGGTTCGATTCGGTTTCATACAAATGATTAACCGGTTTCAAAATTTTGAAATCGTCCCGGCCCTAATCTGTGTTTAAAGAGAATATAAAATTTCAATGTATATGCCTTTGAGCTATTACAATTTACCAAAAAAAAAGCATTTACCAAAGTAACAAATGTGTTGTTATCACTCTCACCCAAAATCCAAGCCGCCTGTACCATTTTATGTATAGTATGTCACAGTGTCTTGTGTGACAACTGTACTACAAATATGAAATAAACCTGCATTTTCTTATTTAACTCCCTGAGGCCGATATCGTAACATACCTGCTGCGGCGGGATAAGAATTACCACCTGACGTCGGAGAACATTATCTAACATTACCATAACCACACTCGCATACAGTCAGTTGAAATCATGCAGGGAAACATTATTAACTTGAGTGTAAATTAAAATATACTTACAAACTACTCGAAGTTTGAACAAATATTTTTTATATCCAATTTCGTCCGTAGCTTATATCCAAATAGAACAAAATTTTCACTTCGAAATATTCACAATTTTAACACACCTACTGCGTTTAATAGATATTTGAACATTAAATTCTAATAAATAGAAATGCATCACTGAATATTTACATCAGCATTACATAAATTTACACCCGTTTTTGTGTGAATATCAGCGGTTTATTTTGATGTATAATCTATTTCTAAACATGTACACAAATGTTGTGTGTCACGCGCTGAGACAGTTAAGTTGTAATATTTACATCCATCTTTGAATAATTATTAAATTTACAAACATGCGTTTATTTACATATACTTTTTTTGTATTTTATGAAACATGCTTTGTTGTGTTATTTTTTATCCATTTGTATCGTATGTGATGTAAGTGTATCAATATTTCAGCCTTCTAAAACTTAACATTTTCCGACCATTCATTTGTCTGATAATGGAATCGCATCGTCGGAATCATCATCCGACGGAACTGATATTTCAGAATCAGCATGATAATAAATAAAAATTTTCTTCATTTTAAGAAAGATCTCTGGCCGACGACATTATTTTACTCTTTTGAAATACAGTATGAACGAAACACACAAGATCGTCTTTTTATTTCATTTACATTACCGCATAGTTACAGACATTTATTTTAACAAGGGAACTAATTATTAGCACAACTAGTAATTATTACAGCAAAGAAATAGCCAGTATGCAAAGTAATTTTGCTTTTGTCAAGATGATCAAAAATTAACAAGTACTTATCGCAGTCATCATGATCTCGGTGCCGCGACTATACTCGTCAATCGCCGTCCTGGGGAGTCCTGATAACGCGCGTATAGTCGCATATCGACGCTACAGGGGTAGAAAATATAACGCCTAAAGTCGCATTTCGGCCCCAGGGAGTTAAATGACCACCATGAAGTCAATGTTGAGGCAACATGAACAAAACCGCTCCTGTATTGTCTGCATATAGTCCCCCTTAAAAGAAACACAACGTACATATACAATATTTAGCATGAATGAAGCAGCAGGGTGCTGTTTTTATACCCCACCCATCATTAAAAACAGTGCTTTGTTTTCATTGTCAGCACATTTTCTCATCCTAAAAGAGATTACTGAAAGTGAACAATAGCTGATATTTAGACAGAGCTGACAAATTATTTACACTATCATTACAGTATTTTAGGACTTACAGGTCTTAAAAATAAAGCTCTACTGCAGTTGTTTTCATTAGTTTCTGGCCATAGGGTCATATATACAAGCTGCAATTACATTATTCAAGACAGAAAAACTTGCAAAATAAATGCAAATGTGAATAAGGGGAAGCCTAATCTTGCAAAACAAAAAAATAAATCTTCTCTTGAGAAGAGTGCTTTACACTCAAATAAATGGCTGTCAAGCATCACTAGGGTGCCAGTCTTACTTTTACACAATTTTAGACCATGGAAAGCCTTAATACAACTTTTAGAACACATTGTTTTACAATTTAGAATGCCTGTCAAACTACTTTTCAAAGACAAAAATATTATCAAGCCAAAATACTTTACTGAAACAATTAAAAGTAGAAATATAAGAATAATAAACAACTAAAGGGAGGTAATTCACTTCTAATATGTACCAATATTTCAATTCCGGTAACTCCTCGGTTCAATTTTGGCATTTATCTGACAAACTCACTATAACTAGCTCTGAAAATAACTTATAAAACATGTACATCATGCTGGAAAGCTATTTAGAAATGTATGAACCTAAAAAAGAAATCATTCTGTTAAAATGACAAATACTTTTCCAGCTCTATCCATCAAAACAGCACACCATAGACTATCATGCCCAATTAATGTGATTGGAGCCTCAACACTTAAAAGTACAAGACTTAGTGAAATAACTATATTTTATAATATGAATTCCAAATGAACCCCACAAACTGAACCTTTTACAGAATAAGTGATTCTGGAGCAGTTTGTTTTATTAGGCCTGTATTACAAATTTTGTGTGTCCCTTAAGGTACTTTTTTGGCAAATATTTTTAGCAGAAAGCTTAAAGACATGTTTATATTCAAGTTTCAATGTTACTCCTGCTTCCAATTCAGCTTTTGCGCAACAGAATCAGTGAAAAACATCTGACATAAATTGAACATTCACACAAAAGGAGATTGAAACAAGAGGGCCATCATGGCCCTAAATTTCTTTGCTAAAAAGAAGGTCAGTAGGTCACATTCATGGTCACTGAAAGTCAGTATAAAGATTTGTGTGCAAAACCGTACATATCATCTAAATTGTAAGGCTGTATCTTAAATAAGTCTGCCCATGGGCAGAATGTTGAGCCCGCCAGCTGTCAAATGTGACCTTGACCTTAGACCTAGGGACCTGGGTTTTGCACATGACACTCCCTCTCATAATGGTGAACATTCAAGCCAAATTACATCGAAATCCCACCATGCATGAAGAAGAAATGCTCCGGACAAACTTCAATTTGACATTTGACCTCCAACTTTGATCTTGACCTTTAAGATAGGAACATGGGGTTTGCACATGACGCACCTTCTCATTGAGATAAACATTCATCTCTAATATAAACAAAACTGGTCGATGCATGTCGAAGTTATAGTCTGTACAAAATCGAACAGACGCACACACACCAAACTGCCAAAAATGGCGACTATATTGAGCTCACTGCTGGCTCGACGAAAACAAGAAAGTAGGTCAAAAGGTCACATTCATGGTCATTGAAAGTCAGTATTAACATTGGTGTGCAAAACTGAATATGTCATCCAAATTTCAAGGCTGTATCTTAGAAAAAAATAGGTCAGTAGGTCAAGATCAAGAGACCACTAATCACTTGGGATCATCAGGTAATTATAATTAAACAGCCTAGGAAATATGATCTGATAAGTATTTTTGTTCGTATGTAGGCGTAGGACTTGAACTTTCAGACAAGAGTATTTTTTTTCCTATTTAAGTCTATTTAAAACTTAGTACTCTCTGGATGGGGCCTGTTTTCAACTTAGCAGCATAGTTTGAATAATCTTGGTAAAGAACCACTAGATGATGCTACATTACAAATAAAACCCCTAGGCGCTGTGGTTTTAAAAAAAAGAAAATTTTCTAAGTTTTTCCTATACATGTCTATGTAAACCATTTGGACCCCAGGGCGGGGCTATATTTGACGCTAGTGGAATAATTTGAATTATCATAGTAAAGGACCTTTAGATGATATCACATACAAAATATTAAAACCATAGGTCCTGTGATTTCAGACAAGAAGATTTTCAAAGTTTTTCCCTATAGAAGTCTATATAGACCATGTGACCACTGGGGTGGGGCCAAACTTTGACCCTAGGAGAATATTTGAACAATCTTGGTAAAGGACCACTAGATGATGTTACATACCAAATATCAAAGCCCTAGGCCCTGTTGTTTTTCACAAGAAGATTTTAAATTTTTTCCCTATATAAATCTATGTAAGCCATGTGACCCTAGGGAAGGGCCATATTTGACCCTAGGGAAATAATTTGAACAAACCTGGTAGAGGACCATTAGATGATGCCACACAAAAAATATCAAAGCTCTAGCTACTGTGGTTTTGGACAAGAAGAGTTTTAAAGCTTTTCCTTTCGGCTGCCATGGCAAACCATGTTCTGCATGAAATTCAATTTTTTGAACAATTTTTAAAGAGGATCATGCAAGGAACATCCCTATTAAGTTTCATCAAGTTGTACTACCGGTTTAGGAGAAGATGTGTTGACGAACAGCAGACGCTTGACAATGACTGACCACAAAAGCTCACCCTTGAGCAGTTCGTGTTCAAGAAAGCTAATAAACAAGAGGGCAAAGATGGCCCTAGGTCGCTCACCCGAGAAACACACCATAACAGTGTAAACATGTTTTACCTAGAGATGTCATGGAAACAAATATTCTGACCAATTTTCGTTAAGATTGGAGCAAGAAACTTAAATATAAACAAGTATTTTCTTTGATTTGACATAGTTTTTGACCCCAGATGACCCATTTTTGAACTTGACCTGGATTTCATAAAGGCTATCATTCTGACCAAATTTCATGAAGATCAATTGAAAAATATCGCCTCAATCGCATACACAATGTTTTTCTTTGATTTGACCTGGTGACCTAGTTTTTCACCCCAGATTACCGATACTCAAACTTTTCCTAGATTTCATCAAGGCAACCATTCTGACTAATTTTTATGAAAATCCAGAGTAAAATGCAGCCCCTATTGAATACACAAGGTTTTTCTTTAATTTGACCTAGCGACCTAGTTTTTGACCCCAGATTACCCATGCTCGAACTTGACCTAGATTTCATCAAGGCAATCATTCTGACCAAAATCCATGAAGATTCTATGTAAAATGCAGTCCCTATTGCATACACAAGGATTTTCTTTGATATGACCTAGTGAGCTAGTTTTTAACCCAAGATAACCCATTTTCGAACTTGGCCTAGATTTTAATATCAAGGTAATCATTCTGACAAAACTCCATGAAGATCTGTTGAAAAATACAGCTTCTACTGTATACACACTGTTTTTTCTTTGATTTGACCTAGTGACCTAGTTTTTGATCCCAGATGACCCATTTTCAAACTTGGCCTAGACTTCATCAAGGTCATCATATTATCAATATTATCCTATTAAACAAAGAAGGAAGAAAACGGTGAATTATTATACAACAAATCACTGTTCTGACGTCACAATTATTACGTCATGGCATCAAACGTCATAGCGGCGCACTGCAAAAGAAACCGATTGAAAACGGGCAAATAGTTCATGAATGTCATTATGATGTACTTAAAAAGCCTTGGTAACGTGTTAGAATCGAAATAATATATCTCATTTAGTGATTTGCTCTTGAATAAATCATTGTTTGTCGTTCAGATGCGTATTATAAATATTTCCATCCAAACGCGACATACAAGGTTTTCAAAGAACAGTAACAATATATTAATCTGTAAATGTAACTTTATTTCAATATAAAAGGTATAGCATCGGTATTTCATTTGTTTTGATACAGTATTAGTATTTTATTTCCAAAGTACAGCATTAGTATATTTCAGACCTCTTTCATAGCAATGAAGTGCAGAATCGATGTTTTGTTGTATTTTATTGGCGTTTTATTAGTACTACAATAGCTTATTTGCAAACAAACAAAATACTGTACAAAATAAGTATTAAGTTACAGTGTTTTGTTTAAATAAACTTTTTTCTTATGAGTTGACTTTATTTTTTAGGTCTGTATGTATTATCAGCATAATCAACGTGGATCGACATATCAAGGGTTCAACGCAATAAGGGCGTATCTACATATAATAACTATATGTAGATACGTCCTTATTGCGTTGAACCCTCGATATAGTCTGAGCGTAATCAGTCCGATTATATAGAGATACACGACTTTATCACAAATACTATTCATTGGATATTTTTATTGCCGTATTGCAGTTTATCCCATTCAGACTTAAAACAAGGGGTTGAAAATGGTCCGTATATTTACACAGATTGTTGGGTTGGATATCTGTGCTTTCGTATCTCTGTAAACTATTTTAATCAGTTAATATTGTTAAATATGTACATCATTACTGATTAAATAAATTTATTAAGAGATAATAAAAAATGACATAAAATGCGTGTGTGTTAATCGTGTAACTATTTACTATATGAGTCGCACCATGAGAAAACCAACATAGTACGTTTGTGACCAGCCTGGATCCAGACCAGACTGCGCGGATATGGATCCTGACCAGACTGCGCGGATGCACAGGCTGGTCTGGAACCGTGCTGGTCGCGAACGCACTATGTTGGATTTCTCATGTAAGATGATACATGAAAAGCCATTACTAATATTTTCGTTTCAAACGCTCATTTTATTTGATAGACTATTAGATAGCATTAGTCCGCTTATAATTGGTCAGTTTATAAAATTACCATGCCGGCGAGAATTCAAACATATTTTCACTTAATTATACATCAGTAACGCCTTTAAAAAACATAAACAATAACTACTTATCTTTATTATATGCTAACTAATGAAATACTGTATTCTATCAGTTAAATATTTTCATATCTCATCACTCAGTGTGAAAATATGAAATCTATATTTTCACACTGTGAGAGATATAGCTCCGCCCCCTCATACACTGGTGTATGAGTTTTGAATTATTTGCTAAAAACAGGATGAAGATTGTAGTCGCACTTTGTTCTTTATAATATATTTCTCGATTCAAGTTATTTTACTTAATGAGAATTTCATAACGTTATGCAGCAAAAAAAAAAAATTAAAATAAAATGGAACTTTATGTTGTGTGCGTCTTTTTAACGTCACAACAGGTCTGACGTCATGTCTGTTTACGCGCGTCTGTTTCTCGCGCTGAGATTAAAATTGTTGCAAAATGCACATTTCAACGTAATTGAGCATGAAATAAAAAGAAAATTTGTTGGTTTTTTTTGTGAATATGGAATATATCTCACCTCGAATTGAGAAAATTTTCACATTTCCACTCGCGCTGCGCGCTTGTGAAAATATTTGAAATTTTCTCAGTGAAATATATTTCATATTCACTCAAAACAAACAAATATCCTCTATTTACACGCTCAATTTTCAGGTTCATAATGTCAATGTCAATTGCTTGAAATTTATTTTACAAAGTAAATATAAACTTGGAAAAGTTATTCAGTCAGTTTCGCAGTACGTTCTCACCAAACTTTCCTAAAAATAATGCAAACAAAAAGATAAGAAATACAAAAAATGGACAGGAAAACAAATTACTACACAGAGAACTCATGTGAAATAACACATTTTACAAAACAAAATATTACTTTATTCAAATTGTTTTATGCTAGCCGGTAAAGGACACATGAACAACTGACAAATCTTCCGTTCGTTTACTTTTGTTTCAGTTTCAGATATATATAATGCTGAATATCGTCAGAAATTATAATGTTGAATGATTCACATCCACTAAGCTTAACAGGCACTACCAATTAAGCCTTCATTCACAATTTAATAAACTTTGATCAATACATGCCTTTCTACATGTATGTACAAGAACACTAAGTCTTATGGAAAATTATGTACATATTTCTTTTTTGTGGAAGCATTTCATAACTGGGTGAACAGTTTATACAGTATATCTACAACAAAAAAGAATAATTTCATAAGCATTTCATAACTGGGTGAACAGTTTATACAATATATCTACAACAAAAAAGAATAATTCAATATTTTTTATGAAAACATATTTTATGACATATTTTTAATTTCCTTCATAAGATACATTCTTTTTTCACGGTTGACAGGCGTACATAAACATTAGTTCTCTCAAAAGTTTGTAAAATGCATTTTTGAAATAACGTTTAATATATGCCATTTGACATATGAATTACTGTCACGCGTTCCTTTAAAGTACAAACACGGTAAATTATCTGATGCGCTATTGTCTATGAACGGTATAAAAATGGACACTTTTATACAATAAACAAAAAGCATCTGTAATTTTTGCTATATCTGATATCGTCTTACACTATTTATACGTTTACGATCAAATTTTATTTGAATAAAGCAGTTCAACGTTTTCATCCAAAATGTAGCATGTATTCATCAGAGTCAAAATCATGAAACTCTGACATCATAATGGTAAATATTCAAGCTGCATTAATTTTACCATTAGCATAGCTGAAGAAATACTTGTGCCATTTTTTTTTACATATTTCAAATGTTGATGAATTCCATAAGTGTTTGATAAGCTTGACTGGTGGTATCTAATATAGCTTAAACATTTTGATTTTGTCACCATTCATTCCTATGTACAGTGTGTTTTGCTTACTTTTGGCAATGCAATTTGGATTTCTTATGCCATCGCTTTTGTTCAAAAGTTCTTGTACTACTTTACAGTCTTCAGATAGCTGTAAAATACGATGGTCAGCGTAGCAACAGACAAACACTGAGCCTGTTTTTTCATAAATGATACCTTGAGAATCTGTTAAATGACTACCATCGCTGGCAGCGTTTACCTTTCCTTCGTTTGTAACGCATGTAACTGAACCTAAAACTGGAGTCCAGTTTGAAATGAAAATTGTATTGCGGAGAGGATTTACTGCTACATAGTCTGGGTACCTAAACTGTCCTTTTATTGTCTTGATAACTCTTCCATTTGTAGTAAGTATCTTCACTACCGGTGGAAATCTGAACGACACGACCAAATTACTTCCGATACACGTAATACCACGACATTTTCCAGTCGCATTTATATCTCTATCAAACTTGAAACTTCCGGACTCTGATATAGTAAGGAACTTAATTGTACTGGCAGAAGGATAGGAAACAGCAATCTGCAGATGTTCAACTTTTGTCACATCAAATGGTGGCTCTTCCGATTCATAAATGGAAGTTAGCTGTTTCTGTTCAACGTCCACCAGTTTTACAGATCGGTTTCTGATATCGGCAACTACAAGTTGCTTTTCAGACAGTAAAGTCATTCCTGTAATCTTGCAGTCTTCGTTATCATCTTCTGCTTTCACGTTGATATCACCTTCAAACTCAGACAACTTAGCATGTTTATCTAGAAATTTAAGTGTGCCAATTCCTGTAAGCTTCTGCTTCATGTCAACAATCACTGGATCTGGCTCAAAGACATATTTTTGAATACTTTCGTTTTCAGTTACTCTTTTTATCTCCTCCGCTATTTTGCCAACCGGTTCCTTCATGCACTTTGTTGCAATGAACAACTGACAAATCTTTCGTTCGTTTACTTTTGTTTCAATTTCAGATATATAATTCTGAAGATCGTTAGAAATTATTTCTGTTTCAATTGCTAACTTTGTTATCGTTGTCTCGTCTTTGAACTTTATATCATCGACTGACTTGTCGATGTCTTTTTCAAGTATATCAAATAACTCAATGACTTCTGTTCTCAAATTCTTAATTTGCGCCTTTGCTCGTTTAGCTTGAAGATCAACTGCTTTAGATTTACTTAGTATGTCAGACTTGTTGTTCTCGTTCAACTTGAATAATTCCAAAAGACGTTCTTGCGTTTCAGTAAGCTCCGCACTTGTGTCGTATGTAGCAGCAACTTCCGGGACATAATCGACTTTGATACACGCACGATGACCTGTCGTCATGCATGCGGAACATCCGAAGGTTTCATGCTCATTGCAGAAGTATTCAATAATTTTTTCTGTATGTTTTTGGCATACATCCGTACATGTATCTTTTACTTTTGTTGCTGGTTTGATTTTCGGCATTGCTTGCGCATCCAGAAGCTGGTGGTGTCTCCATACAGCCGGTCGTCTATGTATGCTATAGCACGCCGAACACAAATATTCTTTACAATCTACACAGTATCCGTCTGCAGGTAGATGGTGGCCATCGTGTTGACATGGATCGCAGTAACTCTTATCTGCTTTCTTGGATGCAACTGGCTGAGGTTGAGCCAAGTCATCCTTACGCCCGGACACTTCCATATTTTGTTATAACCCGTTGTTGTTAACAAGTCCTATATACACCTGTGTAAAACACATACAAAAATGTTTATTCAAAACTTAGTTGCCTTGTTCCACTTTAATTTGTATCTCTTTAACTTTCATCTAACCGTGTATCATTAAGTATTTCATTCTACGTCCTTAAAAATATATCCACTTCGCTAGTTGTTATGGGTGTTTAAAGTATGTATGTCAATAATTATGAAACTGGGTACATCAGAATTTGCGGTAATCATGTCCTCATAATTACTTAACCGTTTGAGAACGGGAACCAGCCATGACGAAATATCAAATTACCTTCGACCCGAGATAAGCAAGACTGTTTTTTGACGCACGCATTGATTTTTTTCGAGTATCTTGCAAGATCGAACGTTACAGATACTTAATCTATTTTGATACTGTGGAAATTAAGCCGAATTTTAGGGTCTGTTGTATCTACATTAATATTTCAGTTTTTGAAATGTAAATAGACAGATGCAGGAAGTTAAAATGATACTACATGTCTATTTATATAATATTTACCTTGACCCAGTTTCTATGTAATGGTATCTATTTGTTGACATATCACGCAAGTTACTAGCCAATATAAATTCATTCATTTCGGTTTGTTGTTGTTGTTTTTTCTTCAAAATATCAAAAGAGAGCAACATTATAAAAACACTTTGTTAATCTTTTTGCCCAAAATATTAAACTTATGCGGTGAATCATGTTGATTAAAGTTAAAACGCTGGCCAAATAGTGTTTACATGTTTGTACTTCAGTTATACCTGTACCCACGACAGTGTTAAATCAAGTATGCACTCAATTGTTTAATTCATGGTTATGTCAGCTTATAGACATGGATAAAATAGCTATGTTTATCAAAATACTGAACTAAAGAGTACATGACAATTATCTTCGTTAATCCAGACTGCACATGCCAGTTACTACGTAGCATCATCATGTGCTATTTTATATTTATCGCATAGTGCGGCAGTTTTCCTTCGATCTTTGCAGTATGTTAAACATGGTAACACACATTAATACTACAAAATCTGTGCTGATATTTTACAAAACTGTTACGATATATATCAACACAGAAATCTCTATAGAGTTTCATTAGAAAAAAAGTGTTGCGATATATTTCAGCACAGTAAAACTGTTCCGATATATATCGCAACACTTTTTCTCTATTGAGGTCCTATCGAGGGAGTATAATTTTTTCCTTTCAAAGAAAACATGATTTTAGCTCCAATTTACAGTTCACAGAGAAAGAATTATCACAAACACCTACATTTATAAAGTAAAAGAATAAATAAACTAGAATCTTTCAAAAACTCGATAGTTAATGAGTTATCGCCAATTCAGAAATACATGAAATACATGAAATTCTGAGATTTCTCAATTTGATTTTTTTTTACAAACAAAACAACAAGTTTTACAATATGTTTGGCCAATGAAATGCAATGATTTAAAACCAATGCAGAAATCTGTTGGATATTTTTATTTGGGGAACACATTTTCTAAAACAGAAGCTTTAGTGTTTCAGTCAGCGAGGCACAGAAAGGGAATCAAAAGAGTAAAAATAATAATAAACAAATTTAAATGAAAATAATATATAAATTTTAATGATAAAACTATGCGATAAAACAGTTATAATATGTAATGCTCGTGTGTTACGAGGATATATCAGAGCTAGGGGTACATCGAGGGTATTTTTCTCTGTACATATCTGTCTCGGCCTACCGGCCTCGACGATATGTGCAGAGAAAAATACCCTCGATGTACCCCTAGCTCTGATATATCCTGGTAACACACTCTCACACATACTATAACTATTATGTAATTCATGTTTACAAAATAAATGAACAAATCAAGTACCTTATTACCTTATCATAGTTAAATATATCATTAAAAATCTATCTACAGTCTAAAATATGAGTAATCAATGCATTTTTCCTCAGAAGAAGGAACAGAAGTGAGAATTGCATTAATTGGGACAAATACAATAATGAAACCATTAATATTTGTTGCACAATAAAATCAATGCAGACATTTACAATAAAGAGTCTATATTAGAAACAAAAATATTATCAAAACAAGATTGACGTTTTGGTATTTAGCATGAAAAGTAAGACTGCCCAATGCATGCATTTTAGATCAAACTCAGCTTTTGCTACCATAACATAACTGTTATTTTGGGGATTATCTGTTGGTGGCATTCTTAACTCCATTACTATTTTTCAATACCTTTACATCAAAGATAAACAATTCTCACTATTATGTTTATCAAACAATCGGTTGTTCTAACATCATTTCTTGAACGAATAAAAGGAAGGTTAATTGTACGAATAAATTGTACAATGGAGGATTTAAATCCTTGCATCCTTGGTAAAACAGAGACATTTTCTCTCTCCTTCGATTTGCTTTCTTGAATGAAAATATAGGTCTGTTATTATTTAAAAAAAAACAACAATAACTTGCGTATTCAAGTATCATTATGACAAATTAAAACTTGACATTCGTATGAAATCGCATTGAATGTATCCAGATGTTTAAATCATTCGTTAATATTTCGAATCAATTTTCAGAAAATAAAAATGCGACTAATGCTTCAACATTTGTAACAGTAAGTATTCATAAGATGACCTTTAATTGCTGATACATACAATATCTGAGCCGCACCATGACAAAACTAACATCATGCATTTGCGACCAGCATGGATCCAGACCAGCCTGCGCATCCGCACAGTATGGTCAGGATCCATGCTGTTCGCTAACGGTTTCTCTAATTGCAATGGTCTTTGAAAGCGAACAGCATGGATCCGCAGGCTGGTCTGCATCCATGTTGGTCGCAAATGCACTATGTTGGTTTTCCCATGATGCGGCTCATCTTTTTTTCGAAATATAATTACTTTGACAAATATTCAAATTCCAGTTCCCAAACTCCAGAAATGCAACTATTTCCAGTCAATTTCAGATGTTTTTAATCACCATTGCTGCTATTATTTCTACCTGTAGAAATAGGCCTGGGAAAGCTATATCACTTCATGATCGTTCAAATAACATAAAATGACAAGTTTAGATTCAAATAAAACATAAAGTTCTACAGCTAGTTTCTATTATAATTTCAACATTAGCAACTCTAACGACACAATCAGATCAGACCTGAAAACTACGGTGTTCCGTTTGGACAATCGTGACTTTTTATTTAATACTTAACCGCGATGCACGATGGTACGATGACGAAAATGCGATGGCGCGATGGCACGATGATGAAAAAACGATGGTACGATGGTGAAAACGCGATGGCACGATGACGAAATCGCGATGTAGCGATGGTACGATGGTGAAATGTCGATGTAATATCGCGTTTTCATCATCGTACCATCGCGTTTTCACCATCGTACCATCGCGTTTTCATCATCGTACCATCGTGCCATCGCGTTTTCACCATCGTGCCGTCGCGTTATCACCATCGTACCATCGCGTTTTCACCATCGTGCCATCACCATCGTACCATCGCGTTTTCACCATCGTACCTTCGCGTTGTCACCATCGTACCATCGCCTTCCGGTTAGATATGCGTAGTTCCGTGCACTTGTATTTTTGTCAACAATAGATGAATGTATCTCAATGTATTTTATGAGAAGAAATTTACCATTTAGATTCTGCTGTTTTGCAAAATGTTTTACAAAATATTCAGTGCTCAGTTCATTAAAACTTTAAAATCTTCAAGGCCACATCCTTTGTATTTTATGTATGCATGAAAGTAAATAACAAGAGCTGTCACTAATGGTGACAAATGCCCCCGCAGCGCTTGACCTTTGACCTGGTGACCTTGACCTTTGCCGTGGTGACCCCAAAGTCAATAGGGGTCGTCCACTCAATAAGTACTATTAGCATGTGAAGTTTGAAGGTCCTGGTGCAGTGGTTCGCGAGTAAAGTGCCTTCATGCAAAAAGTTAACATTGGCCTCTGTGACCTTGACCTTTGACCTGGTGACCCCAAAGTCAGTAGAAGTTGTGTACTCAATAAGTACTATCAGCATGTAAAGTTTGAAGGTCCTGAGTGCAGTGGTTCGCGAGTAAAGTGCCTTCATGCAAAAAGTTAACGTTGGTCTGTGTGACCTTGACCTTTGACCTGGTGACCCCAAAGTCAGTAGGGGTCGTGTACTGGATGGGTACTATCAGCAAGTGAAGCTTGAAGGTCCTTGGTGCAGTGGTTCGCGAGTAAAGTGCCTTCATGCAAAAAAGTTAACGTTGGCCCCTGTCACCTTGACCTTTGACCTGGTGACACCAAAGTCAGTAGGGGTCGTGTACTCGATGAATACTATCAGCATGTGAAGTTCGAAGGCCCTTGGTGCAGTGGTTCGCGAGTAAAGTGCCTTCATGCAAAAAGTTAACGTTGGCCCCTGTCACCTTGATCTTTGACCTGGTCACCCCAAAGTCAGTAGGGGTCGTGTACTCAATGAGTACTATCAGCATGTGAAGTTCAAAGGTCCTGGGTGCATTGGTTCGCGAGTAAAGTGCCTTCATGCAAAAAGTTAACGTTGGCCCCTGTGACCTTGACCTTTGACCTGGTGACCCCAGAGTCAGTAGGGGTCGTGTACTCAATGAATACTATCAGCCTGTTTAGTTCGAAGGTCCTGGGTGCAGTGGTTCGCGAGTAAAGTGCCTTCATGCAAAAAGTTAACGTTGGCCCCTGTGACCTTGACCTTTGACCTGGTGACCCCAGAGTCAGTAGGGGCCTTGTACTCAATGAGTACTATCAGCACGTGAAGTTTGAAGATCCTGGGTGCAGTGGTTCGCGAGTAAAGTGCCTTCATGCAAAAAGTTAACGTTGTGACTAACGAACGAACAAACTAATATGCCTCCCTTCGGGGGCATAAAAAGCTGGGTGTAATAGTCACATGATATTATTCAAACTCAGCTTATTCTTGTTAGGATGTAGAAGGTACATAGTGCAATGTGAAAATGAGATTGTATCAAGGCTGTATTTTATTGTCACATAATTATACTGTACCACTGCGCATGACCACCGGAAGGCGATGGTACGATGGTGAAAATGCGATGGTACGATGGTGATAACGCGTTGGTACGACGGTGAAAACGCGATGACACGATGGTGAAAACGCGATGGTACAATGGTGATAATGCGATGGTACGATGATGAAAATGCGATGGCACGATGGTGAAAACGCGATGGTACGATGATGATAACGCGATGGTACGATGGTGAAAACTCGATGGTACTGTGGTGAAAACGCGATATTACATCGACATTTCACCATCGTACTATCGCGATTTAATCATCGTGCCATCGCGTTTTCACTATCGTACCATCGTTGTTTCATCATCGTGCCATCGCACCATCGCGTTTTCGTCATCGTACCATCGTACATCGCGGTTAAGGATTCAATAAAAAGTCACGATTGTCCAAACGGAACACCGTAGAAAACCACCAGTCAATTGCGCCGAGTGTGAAAATCCACGAGAGTAGACTGCATCATCGCAGATCAGGATACCGTTTAATAACTCACCTATTTCTTTAGTTATTTTAGCCAAAATTGACTCAAATTCTAGGCACTCGTTAGGCATACTTTAATTCATCCGTTATTCTTCCGTACTCAATTGGATTTGAGTAGAGTTTTGTATTCTTTTGTGAAATACGAGCTATATTTCAGAGAATTTATAAGTATATAATAGCATCCGATATTACAAGTGACATCAATTTTGATGCAATGGTAAGGAAGCAAACCTAACGTTGATACAAGTTAAAGAAAATTTCGTTTTGAGTAAACATACAATATGTGTATCATGATGAAGCAGTCACGAGGAGAACATGATACGTAAGTTTGCAGTATTTCAAAGAAACGTGATACATGTACATCCATTTTCTAATCCAATTAGGAATTTGTTACTTAATTATGAGTGATATTGCGCTATGGTTAATTCCTGAACTTAAATGAAGACATGTTATTACAAATAATTCGTAGTATATTCTGTCTAGGACACTAAACGTAACCAGAGTTGCTGCCAAAATAGGTTAAAAGCTGAACCTGTCGTTATTTTCATATAGGCTGAACGACAGGCATTTAATTTTGATAGGTATCGGAGATACACATTGACTATTTATTGCAACATATTTATTAATATTAATGACCAAGCAATGATAAACAATCATAAACTTCTAAATGGCCCCCACACTACTCGAGCGTACGTCATAAGTAGTTATTTCCGCTTATTGTTTACGCAAATAGCGGAAGTGGTTTAATATACGCAGAAATAATAATTTGATAGTATATTTAAACAGTGATTGCTACAAAGTACCAAATCGAAGTTTATAGTGTGTGATATGGAAGTGTCTGGGAGAAGAAATGTTAGGTCCGAATCTGTGTCAAAAGCATCTGACATAGAAACCGATAATTACTGTGATCCGTGTAAACACGATGGCCGCAATGTTGCTGCGAATGGATATTGTGTGGATTGTAAGGAGTATCTGTGTACCGGATGTTACAGTGTCCACCTACGGCCATCAGTTTGGAGACACCACCAGCTTCTGGACGCACAAACAATGCCGACAACTAAACCAGCGACGAATATCAAGGTAACAGATATATGTACAGAGGTGTGCCAAAAGCATTCAGACAAAATAATTGAATACTTCTGCAATCCACACGAAATGTTAGGTTGTTCGGCATGCATTACAACAGAGCATCGTTCGTGTATTAAAGTCGATTATATTCCGGATGTTGCTGCTACATTTGGCAAAAGTAAAGAGTTTAATAACCTCCATGAAAACCTTGAAAGTCTTTTAAGTTTAAACGAGAAGAATAAGTCAAACATAAGGAATAAGACAAAGGTTGTCGATATTCAAGCCGACAAAGCAAAGGTCCAAGTTACGACTTTAAGGTCGGAAGTTTATGCGTTATTTGATCGACTTGAGAAGAAAATTGACAGATCAATTGATGACGTAAGAAATAGAGACAAGAAAAAGATGGTCAAGTTATCAAATAAATCAGACGCAGTGTCAGCTAATCTTAAGGACCATATATCTGTAATAGAAACAAAAGTTAACGAAGGAAAAATGTGCCAGCTGTTTATAGAAACAAAACGCTTGAAGGAGTCGGAAAGAAAACTCCATGCAGAGGTGCAAAAAATTGCTGAGGATAGCAATTTACAGATTTTTCAATTTCAACCGGACCAAATGATTGTTGATATGACCGAAAAGCTTACAGACATTGGCAAACTCAAAGTCCTAGACAAAAATGCAAAACTGTCACGATTTGAAGGCGATATCGATGTAAAAGTTAGAACAGAAACAAAGAAATGTAATATAACAGGGATGTCAATTCTATCTAAAAACCAGCTTGTCGTTGCGGACTATATGAACGGATGTGTCAAACTTCTAAGCATTGTGAATAAAGATGTAATATCCGTTTATAAAACAGAAGTAGTAGAATATTCTGATCCATTCGATGTGACAAAGGTTGAGGACGGACGGATTGCAGTTACCTATCCTTCTGCCTGGAAAATCAGGATACTGAACGTACCAGACGGCGGAAATTTGAAGTTTGTCAGAGAAATAAATGCGAAAGGGGCATGTTATGGTCTTGTTCGTAACGGGGCTAATCTGGTCGTGTCGTTCAACACTCCGCCTGTAGTCAAGATTCTTACTCTGGATGGAAAAGTTGTCAAGAAAATAACAGGAGACTATAAATTCCCCGACTATGTAGCATTCAACCCGTATCGCAACACGATTTATATTTCGGATTTCTCTTTAGATACAGTGACATGCGTCACAATCGAGGGAAAAGTTGTAAGTGATGGCAAACATTTAGGAGGACCTTGTGGTGTCGCAGTTGACGCAAATAGTCAGGTGTTAGTTTGTTGTAGATCTACAAACAGTGTTTTGCAGTTGCTAAAAGGCAGCAAGAGGCCACATGAGCTACTGCACAATAGCGATGGAGTTAGATATCCCCAATGCATCGCTGTCAGTGAACAAAACACACTTTTCATTGGACTGGCTGATGACAAAGTCAAAATGTTTCAATTATACTAGAAATTGCTGTAAAATCAATCAGGGAAAATGCAACATTTAAAATTGTTATTAGAAAGAGTCGCGCGAAAACGTGAAAAATGCGGAATAAGATAATAAAACAAACGGTAAAGCGATTTAACTAGTTTTAGAGTAAGAAAATGGCAAATGGCGTCATCCATCATTCTTACAAAGCTTCTTTAAGCTAGATAACATTTATTATTTTCCATTAACCTATATCATTCATTAAAACTTTGTCAAGTTTATCACGTAAGAAATTGTTTTGTATCTAAACTAAGTTGTAAGACAAATATTTATTATCACACATCAATTACTGTTTTAGTTTGCTTATATTAGGAGCTGCATAATTATAGATTTAATGTTTTAACTTTCAACCATTATTTCTCATCCTCATTTTCAGAAACGTATACGGCTATTTCAAGGCGCTATCTATATGTTACTTTACTAGCTATAGAAACTTAAACAATACATTTCATCAAATAAAAATTTGAATATGATTTAGAAGTATGACAGCCATTCTGAAAATAATGCCATTTGTGCTGGAGTATGGTACACAATCTGTGTTTAAAGAGAATATAAAATTTCATGTATATGCCTTTGAGCTATTACAATTTAAAAAAAGAAACACCAAAGTAACAAATGTGTTGTTATCACTCCCATCCAAAATCCAAGCCTCGTGTAGAATTTTATGTATAGTATGTCACAGTGTCTTGTGTGACAACTGTACTACAATTATGAAATAAAACTGCATTTTCTTCTTTAACTGACCACCATGAAGTCAATGTTGAGGCAACATGAACAAAACCCCTCCTGTATCGTCTGCAATGTAATCCCCTTAAAAGAAACGCAACGTACATACAATATTTAAGTTATTTACTTAGTTTTTCCCTAGATAAATCTATGTAAGCCATGTGACCCCTAGGGCAGGGCCATATTCGACCCTATGGGGACCCTATGCCACACACCGAATATCAAAACCCTAGCTACTGTGGTTTTGGACAAGAAGATTTTTAAAGCTTTTCCTTTTGGTTGCCATGGCAACCAAAGTTCTGTATGGAATTCAATTCTTTGAACAATTTTTAAAGAGGATCATGCAAGGAACATCCCTGTGAAGTTTCATCAAATTGTACTGGCAGTTTAGGAAAAGATGTGTTGACGGACAGCGATCACTGACCACAAAAGCTCACCCTTGAGCAGTTCGTGCTCAGGTGAGCAAATAAAAAAAAAAAAACAAGAGGGCCATAATGGCCCTACATCGCTCACCTGTCATCATTGCACTTCAGGACAAGAAGGTCAAAAAATCATAATAAATATCAATCAAAAGAATCATGAGAAAATATAGTTGAAATTTTCTTAAAGGTACGGATATGTCAAAATACACCTATAAATTGGAGGTACCATCCATGTTGTACCACAGGAAAGTGGTCTTGGTTTTTCCCTACGGCCAATAATAAAAAAGTTACTAAATAAGCTATTTATAGTAACATAACAGGGAAGTAATTAAAAAAAATATATTGTAAGTGAACAAAAGTAGGATCTGCCAAATAAAAACAAGAGCACTGCAATGCAACGCAAATGCAGGGCAATATACACACAAAACAAAGTCATATGACCTTTGACCCCTAAGTGTGACCTTGACCTTAAAGTGAGCCATCCAAAACTTGCGCTCTGCACATCGCTTCAATGAGGTGAACATTTGTGTCAGGATTCTTTGAAATCCTTCAAGGGGTTCAAGAGTTACAGAGCGGAAGGGAAATTGCTAACCAACAGACAGACAGACGGACACCGAGGCGCTAACATAATACGTCTCTATGGGCGTATAAAAAAGAATCGAGATCTTATGGTGATACAAGTTGTGTGCAAGTTTGGTTAAAATCAAATCATAAATGAAGCTGCTATTGTGCAGACATAGTCAAAATAGCTAATTTTGGCCCTTTCAGGGGCCATAACTCTGGAACCCATTAAAGGATCTGGCCAGTTCAAGAAAGGAACCAAGATCTTATGGTGACACAAGTTTTGTGTAAGTTTGATTAAATTCAAATCATAAATGAAGCTGCTATTGTGCAGACAAGGTCAAAATAGCTAATTCTGGCCCTATCAGGGCCATAACTCTGGAACCCATAAAGGAATCTGGCCAGTTCAAGAAAGGAATCAAGATCTTGTGGTGATACAAGTTGTTTGCAAGTTTGGTTAAAATCATATCATAAATGAAGCTGCTATTGCGCAGACAAGGTCAAAATAGCTAATTTTGTCCCTTTCAGGGGCCATAACACTGAAACGCATTAAGGAATCTTGCCAGTTCAAGAAAGGAATCGAGATCTTATGGTGACACAAGTTTTGTGCAAGTCTGATTCAATTCAAATCATAAATGAAGCTGCTATTGTGCAGACAAGGTCAAAATAGCTAATTTTGGCCCTTTCAGGGGCCATAACTCTGCAATCCATTATGGGATCTGGCCAGTTCAAGAAAGGAACCAAGATCTTATGGTGATACAAGTTGTGTGCAAGTTTGGTTAAAATAAAATCATAATTGAAACCACTATCGTGCAGACAAGAAATTGTGGACGGACGACGGATGGACGACGGACGAAGGGCGATCACAAAAGCACACCCTGTCACTATGTGACAGGTGAGCTAAAAATGGGATACCGCAGACTGTCACTGCTTCAAGGAAAGGAGAAAAATACTGCATATATAATGTACTGCAGGATTAAATTTTAAACTATGCCTGTCTAAAAGAATGTATTTCTGTGCCATATAATTACTATTCTTAACCAATATTCACTCTGGTACTGTCAGTAACATCATTTTCCCACAGTCTTGTCATAAAGTCTTCATGGAACAGAAACTGGTCAAGTCTGTCTGGAGACCTAAATAAAAGATGGGTGAAAAAAAACTATACATTCATCTAACACTCTACCACTCATGTCCTGCTCACAAAGAAAATTCTGCCTCTAAGCAGATACCAAATAGAGTTGTCACAGGAGTGACGAATTATACCCCCACAATATGGCCTTGTCGCAGAAGTAAGCCAATGTCGAAAGCCAAACTCGCTTGACCTTTGACCTACTTACCTCAAAATCAATAGGGGTCATCTGCTGGTCATGATCAACCCCTCTATGAAGTTTCATGATCCTCGGCCCAAGCATTCAAAAGTTATTGTCTGTAAAAGGTTCAAATTTTTAGGGTCACTCTGACCTTTGACCTTTTGAACTTGGAATTGGTAAGGATCATCTGCTGGTCATGAGCAACCTCCCTATTAGGTTTCGTGATCCTAGGCCAAAGCGTTCTGAAGTTATTGACTGAAAACTGTTTAGATGTTCCATGTGACCTTGACCTACTGAGCTCAAAATCATTATGGGTTATCTGCTGGCCATGACCAACCATCCTATCAATTTTCATGATCCTAGGCCCAAGCATTCTCAAGTTATCATCCAGAAACCGTTTAACTGTTTTATGTCATTGTGACATTGACCTTTGACCTACCAACCTCAAAGTCGAACTTGACTTGTATTTTATCATGTTACATCTGTGTATAAAAATTTATGATCCTAGGCCCAAGTGTTCTCAAGTTATCATCCGGAAACTGTTTAACTGTTTCAGGTCACTGTGACCTTGACCTTTGACCTACTAACCTCAAAGTGGAACTTGACCTGTATTTCATGATGTTACACCTGTGTACCAAAATTTATGATCCTAAGCCCAAACTTTCTCAAGTTATCATCTGGAAACCAGTTAACTGTTCAGGGTCACTGTGACCTTGACCTCTGACCTACTGACCTCAAAGTGAACCTTAACCTGTATTTTTTGATGTCACATCTGTGTACCAAAAATTATTTAAACTGGTCAAACCTTTCATAAGTTATTATCTGGAAACCATGAAAACCAATGGACCGGCCAACCAACTGCCAAGCTCACTCCAGAGTGACCCCAAAATCAATAGGGGTCATCTCCTCTGCATTACCAATCATCCTATGAAGTTTCAACATTCTGGGTAAAGTGGTTCTTAAGATACTGACCAGAAATGCTTTACCATTTTTCAGGCCCCTATGACCTTGACCTTTGATCAAGTAAAATAAAAATCAGTAGGGATCATCTACTCTACATGTTCAATCATTCTATGAAGTTTCAACATTCTGGGTCAAGTGGTTCTCAAGTTATTGATTGGAAATGTTTTTTCATGTTCAGGCCCATGTGACCTTGACCTCTAACAGAGTGACCCAAAAATCAAAAGGGTTCATCTACTTTGCATGACCAATCATCCTATAAAATTTTAACATTCTGGGTAAAGTGGTTCTCAAGTTACTGACCAGAAACGGTTTTCCATGTTCAGGCCCCTGTGACCTTGTCCTTTAACAGAGTGACCCTAAAATTATTAGGGGTCATCTCTTCTGCATGACCAATCATCCTACTAACTTTAAACATCTTGAGTAAAGTGGTTCTCAAGGTTACTGACGGGAAATGGTTTTCCTTGTTCAGGTCCCTGTGACCTTGACCTTCAATGCAGTGACCCCAAAATCAATAAGGGTCACCTCTTCTGCATGACCAATCATCATAATGAAGTTTCAACAATCTGGGTCAAGTGGTTCTGAAGTTATTAATTGGAAATGGTTTTCCATGTGCAGGCCCCTGTGACCTTGACCTTCAATGCAGTGACCCCCAAAAGCAATAGGGGTTGTTTACTTCATGGGCCCTGCCACCCGATGAAGTTTGAAAATTCTAGGTCAAATGGTTCTTCAGTTATTGATCGGAAATGAATTGTGACGTACAGAAGGACGGCAAAAACATGTTTCCCCCAGTTGTGGAGATTCTAAATTCTAAAAAAAAATCATTAAACTATGGAATGCCGGTCACAACATGCTACTTGCCACTTGCCATTTGCCACTTACGCCAGGCAAAATTTTACATTCGCACCGTTCAGAGTCAATCATAACACATGATTATTTCAAATTGCTAGTTGCCACTTGCCAGTTGCTAGTTGCTACATACCATTTGCTACTTGCAAATTGCCAGGCAATGTACTTTCATATAACAGTAGCTTTATTGCACTTAGTTAAAATATATTCTGATTATAATTGCACTCTATTGTACATTGATAATGAGAGATGAGAACATATTCGTTGTTGGGGGCGGGGGGGTATAATGGTTTCAGGTTGTCTGTCTGTCCGTAGACACAATCTTGTTCGCACCAACTTTCCTCATTCACACAAGTGATCAGTTACAACAGTCGTTGTGCATGGTGCATGTTAGGTTCTTTCAGAAAAAAATCATTTACAGGACTTTGTTTTTCGTTACTATACTTTATACATAGTCTGCATATGCAATCTTGTGCACGCCTAATCTCCTGAACTCATCCACACAATTTAATGAAACTTAACACAAGACATCGTTAGTAATCCTATTTGTGCATTGTGCATGTTAGGTTCTTTCAGAAAAAAAATCCGCACAGTTAAGGGACTTTGTTTTTTTTATAGAATGCGGGTAGGGACATGCCAGTTGCTAGTTGCCACTTGCTAATTGCCACTTGCTAATTACCACACATCGTGCCAAATGCAATCATATGGTGTACATATAAATTTTACTCAACTTGCAAGTAGCAACTGGCAACTGGCATGTCGTGACCGGCATTCCATATTAAACAGACTAAATAGTAGATTGTAGTTTTGGATGTGAAATATAGATATATTATAGTGCTAACTGAAATATATGTAAAATGCTTGGTCTAGCCAATATTGAAGAAACTGCATTAGCCTCTAATTTTCATTCTGCTTTTTTACAAACTGATTCCTCCTTCAGACTTGTGTACCAAATTTCCCTGACCAACTGACTTTTCTCTGACCTTGAAAAAATGTTTTCCCCCGACTTTTCACTGACCATGGGAAGCATATTTAAAACATTCAAAATATCCATCTTTCTTAAAGGTGCCAAATCACACGTAGGCAACATTTCATGATTTTTGTTCGCCTCTTTTGTATTATGTAATAGATTTATCTAAGACACAAAAAAGTCTCATTCACTAAGAGTTAGATCCCTATTTGAAATGTTAGTTTTATTGTATTTTGTAAAAGTTAATGTATTTACCCTGCTTCAATTAAGAAGTATTCAAGAGAGCCAGTATTTTTCTTTTTATTTCAGAGTAATTTCTAGTTTTACATCTGCATTTGATAAATCTCAGACTATTTTAACAATCTGAATCCAAAGTGAAGTTTTAAAACTGTGTGTAGCTTCTGAATTAATTTATTTCCAATTTATCCTGTTTGTGCAAAGGGAGGTAATAATTATTTTTCAAACATGCATTTCTAATGAATTCCATCTAAATATACAACCATTAATGCAAATCTTTTACAAGGTGTTATATTTATATATTTCCTTAGGCAATGTATGTTTGTCAAATGACTTAAGGCTAAATATTTCTATCTTGTTTGGAAAACTGAGAAAATCAAGTTTCAGAAATACTGGCCTCTGGTGAAAATCTAAAAGGTACAGTAACTAATCTATTTCTTGACAAAAATCTGATTAACTGCTCTGAATACAAAGGAAATATGTTCAATCATTTCATGTACAAGAAGGTCATGTGACAAAAAATACTATTATTCAAAAAGTTCTCTTTTTATATCTAAAAGATGTGAAACAGTCATTTCCACAGTAAATTCCGAAAACCTGTCATCACTAAAACATAATGTTTTTTTCTTTTTTCTTTTTATTAAATTTTTTTTGTAATAAAAACTTGCTTTCATAGTAATTATTTCCCAGACTATAACTGTGTTACAATGAAAAAAAAGAAAAAAGCCTTTGACTGAAATATGTACATGCAGTCTAAAGTCACAATCATTTTAAAACTTAAATCTAGATCTGTCAGTGTTATCTCCAAACTTAAATCTTGGGCAGTATGTCACCACACATTGATCTGTAATCTTGTCCACATGTCCGCTCCTCTGAGTCCTATATAATATAGAATGGCTACTGAGTTTTCTTCTTGTTCACTGACAGCTGCTGAATATCTGTAACCAGAGTCCACCTGAAAAATGGTTCGGATAATACGAAATACTCTAAATTCATAAAATTCTTTAAGTGTTTTTTTCCCCGTTTTGTGCAGACATTCCCATGTAGAATACAAATTTTACAGATGATATTTTTAAGATAGTAAGAGTTATATTTCTTGCAAATGAAAAAGAAAACTTAAGAATAAAGAATCTATTTCTGGTTGCAGGTGTGGATGAAATATCTTTCTCTCCAGTGACTGTTTTGTGGTAAATTAGCACTGTCTCATTACTGCCTAAACTGTTACCCTTGAGCCAGATATTTCCATCCGCACCTTCTATCAGTGAAAGATTCTTAAAATCTACAGCACAAGACTAGGTTCTAACTGCTGATCATTTAATTTGTAAAGTTTAATATCAACATTTACCATTATTTATGACATCAGGTAAAAAAAACTCCAACAAAAAGTCAGATTACCTCACATATCAGTTACTGGGAAAGTTTGGATTTCGGCATAGTATTTCATCTGACAGTGAATTTCTAGTTAGAGTTATATGAAAATATAAGTATCTGTATGTCTGGATGTCTGTTTTTGTGATCACAAGTTAGGCATATCACCTGAAAATCATGATTCTTTATAATTATGGTCTCATCAAATAAATATTATTGTAAATATTTCTAAATTAAAGAGATTTATATCTACCTGTTATGCTATTGATACAAAATACTTAAAGAATAATAGTGAGAAATAAAACCTTACAGGGAGCAACCTACGAACTACTTTCCTGAATGCATAAAAAGTGGCTGTAGGGCAACCAGGACATTTTGCTTTAAATGAAAGTAGTACCAGCCAGAAAATTTACCATACCCAATACTAAACCTACTGAGATGTCTAAAAAGATCATAAGAAATGAAATACATGACTGTCACCTTCCTTACTTACTGGCACTGAAGCTTGTTCACCTTGCTACCAACCATAACTGTATGCACTGCCTTGTGACCTTCTTGCTACAAGTTTTACCTGTGTGCACTGCTATAAAGTTCAGTGACATTGCTGCTAGCTTTAACTATGTGCCTGGCTATAAAGCTCTGTGACTTTCTTGCTGCCATCGTTAACTATGTGCATGGCCGTGAAGCTCTTTGATTTTAACTGTTTGCAATGCCATGATGCCCTGTGACCTTTTTGTTACAAACTTTACCTATGCACTGCCATGAAGCTCTATGACATTCTTGTTGCCAGCCTTAACTGTTTGCAATGCCATGATGCCCTGTGACCTTTTTGTTACAAACTTTACCTATGCACTGCCATGAAGCTCTATGACATTCTTGTTGCCAGCCTTAACTGTTTGCAATGCCATGATGCCCTGTGACCTTTTTGTTACAAACTTTACCTATGCACTGCCATGAAGCTCTATGACATTCTTGTTGCCAGCCTTAACTGTTTGCAATGCCATGATGCACTGTAACCTTTTTGTTACAAACTTTACCTATGCACTGCCATGAAGCTCTATGACATTCTTGTTGCCAGACTTAACTGTTTGTAATGCCATGACGCCCTGTGACCTTTTTGTTACAAACTTTACCTATGCACTGCCATGAAGCTCTATGACATTCTTGTTGCCAGCCTTAACTGTTTGCAATGCCATGACGCCCTGTGACCTTTTTGTTACAAACTTTACCTATGCACTGCCATGAAGCTCTATGACATTCTTGTTGCCAGCCTTAACTGTTTGTAATGCCATGCTACCCTGTGACCTGTTTGTTACAAACTTTACCTGTGCACTGCCATGAAGCTCTATGACCTTCTTGCCAGCCTTAACTGTTTGTAATGCCATGATGCCCTGTGGCTTGTTTGTTACAAACTTTACCTGTGCACTGCCATGAAGCTCAATGATCTTCTTGTTGCCAGCCTTAACTGTTTGCAATGCCATGACGCCCTGTGACCTTTTTGTTACAAACTTTACCTGTGCACTGCCATGAAGCTCTATGACCTTCTTATTGTCAGCCATAACTGTTTGCAATGCAATGATGCCATGTGGCCTTTTTACTACAAACTTTACCTGTGCACTGCCATGAAGCTCTATGACTTTTTTACTACCAGCCTTACCTATGTGCACTGCTGCAAAACTCTTTGACTTTCTTACTACCAGCCTTACCTACATGCACTGCTGTGGAGCTCTGTGATTTTCTTACTACCAGCCTTACCTGTGTTCACTACTGTGGAGCTCTGTGGCTTTCTTACAACCAGTCTTACCTGTGTGCACTGCTGCAAAACTCTGTGACTTCCTTAGTACCAGCCTTACCTACATGCACTGCTGTGGAGCTCTGTGACTTTCTTACTACCAATCTTACCTGTATGCACTGCTGTGGAGCTCTGTGACTTCCTTACTACCAGTCTTACCTGTGTTCACTACTGTGGAGCTCTGTGACTTTCTTACTACCAGTCTTACCTGTGCTCAATGCTGTGAAGCTCTGTGACATTCTTACAACCAGCCTTATGTGTGTGCACTGCTGTGAAGCTCTGTGACTTTCTTATTACCAGCCTTATGTGTGTTCACTACTGTGGAGCTCTGTGACTTTCTTACTACCAGTCTTACCTGTATGCACTGCTGTGAAGCTCTGTGACATTCTTACTACCAGCCTTATGTGTGTGCACTGCTGTGAAGCTCTGTGACTTTCTTATTACCAGCCTTATGTGTGTGCACTGCTGTGGAATTCTGTGAACCTCTTGCTACCAGCCTTACCAATGTGCACTGCTGTGAAGCTCTATGACTTACTTACTACCAGTCTTACCTGTGTACACTGCTGTGAAGCTCCGTGACCTTCTCGTTACCAGCCTTACCTGTGTGAACTGCTGTGAATCTCTGTGACCTTGTTACCAGCCTTACCTGTGTGCATTGCTGTAAAGCTCTGTGACCTTGCTACCAGCCTTACCTGTGTACACTGCTGTGGAGCTCTGTGACCTTCTTGCTACCAGGCTTACCTGTGTGCACTGATGTGAAGCTCTATGACTTACTTACTACCAGCCTTACCTGTGTACACTGCTGTGGAGCTCTGTGACCTTCTTGCTACCAGGCTTACCTGTGTGCACTGATGTGAAGCTCTATGACTTACTTACTACCAGTCTTACCTGTGTACACTGCTGTGAAGCTCTATGACTTACTTACTACCAGTCTTACCTGTGTACACTGCTGTGAAGCTCTGTGACCTTCTCGCTACTGGCCTTACCTGTGTGCACTGCTGTGAATCTCTGTGACCTTCTTGCTGCCAGCCTTACCTGTGTGCACTGATGTGAAGCTCTGTGACCTTCTTACTTCTAGCCTTACCTGTGTGCACTGCTGTGAATTTCTTACTACCAGCCTTACCTGTGTGCACTGCTGTGACCTTCTTGCTGCCAGCCTTACCTGTGTGGTGTACACTGCTGTGAATCTCTGTGACCTTCTTGCTACCAGCTTACCTGTGTACACTGCTGTGAATCTCTGTGACCTTGCTGGCAGCCTTACCTGTGTGCACTGCTGTGAAACTCTTGTCACCTTCTTGCTACCAGCTTACCTGTGTGCACTGCTGTGAAGCTCTGAGACCTTCTTGCTACCAGCTTACCTGTGTGCACTTCTTTGGAGCACTGTGACTTTCTTACTTCTAGCCTTACCTGTGTGCACTGCTGTGAATTTCTTACTACCAGCCTTACCTGTGTGCACTGCTGTGAATCTATGTGACCTTCTTGCTGCCAGCCTTACCTGTGTGCACTGATGTGAAGCTCTGTGACCTCATTGCTACCAGCCTTACCTGTGTGCACTGCTTTCTGTGACCTTCTTGCTGCCAGCTTTATAATAAAGAATATTAAAATTCTGCCTGACCAACATTAGAGAACCTTACCCATTCTCTCCCACTTTGTTAAATATGATTTGCAAGACATGAAACTAGAGCTATCACTAAAAACTGAATAGAAGAGTTCAAGCAGTAGAAACTTTGATTAGAACACTTACATCTTTCAAAGTTTTCTCGTATCTGACTTTTCTCATATTCAACTTCATCTGTGGTCCCTCTCCAGCCAAGTTTATAGCCTGTTCACTGACAGCATATTCTGCAGATATCCAGACCAACAAGGATCAAAGCCTGTTCACACTTCCTAACCTGCTTGGCTGTGCTCTCTAGGTGTGTTCTATGCTAATAAAGAGGATCTATAAAGAGAAAACTTATCAATAAATGGATATAGTGCTGGGTGCTATTACTTCTGTCGAGGTTACAGTTGTAACTCATCACAAACATCAAGGTCCAAGGTGATAAAACTTGAGTTTGGACACCAGTCTCAGATTGAAGGCTTACCATTGGTCAGTTCCAAATTTGTGATAAAAAACAACCAACCACATTCTGCACTTCTCAGACTGGTGTCAAATATAATTTTTATGGCCATGTACATTTCACGTACTGTAAATGCTGAATTTTCGCAAGAGTATAATTTTTGCTCAATTCACAAAGTCCCTTAACTTGCTAACAATAATCCTCTCATAAACATTAACCATTAGTATAATGCAAATCAAGAAAATCTAGTCATTCCTCAACACTTCCGCAAAATCTGAAATGGAAACGGCCATATTTACATGAAGAGCACCGCCTTGCGGGTGCAGACACTCATCTGATTTTTTGTCTCTGTATAATAGAAATAAACATACCTGTCTAAAGGTAATACTTTATGATGTGTAAAATCCTGAAAAATTCAGATTAAATTAACATTACATTAAAATGACTTCCCTTACTCCTCCTGTCCAACTGTTGAAATGTTTAAAATTAATTTAGTTCTTTCCATTTTCCAAACAATTAGCTGTGACTTCTACAAATGCTTATTGAGAAAATACATTTTAAGACTTTTAAAGGTTTTTCAACACAATAAAAGGTTTTAAAGGATTTTTACAAAATTAAAGGTTTATAAAGGTTTTAAAGTCCCCTCTTTGGATGCCTGAACACTGCCAATTGTTATTCATGCCAAATATAAATGCATGTCAAAGTTATTGTCCGGACCATAATCTGGACAAAGGCATGCACTAACACACATACACCAAACAGACATTTGGACGACTATGTATTTGCTTTTCTGCAAAGTGGGCTTCAAAATACAAATAACCAATGGCATTTTAGTGGTCTTTCTTAAATTGAGTTACCTCCCTTCAACTGTAGAATTTGTAACTTATTGTATGCATAACTTTAAACGCAGCTTGATTATTTAATAGTATATGATTCTAAATACAAATGTTCCATTTACTTGTTAATTGTTTTCTTTCATTAGCATGAAATCAGAAAATCCCTTATTGTTCCCTAATTACAGCATGTAGAATAAAGATCTTCTGAAGTCCATAGTTTGTAACAAGCCATTCTTCCTCACTGTTACTTCAAACTACAAAAGAAAAAACATCTTTTCTAACTGTTCAGAAAATATATAGAAATACTAGATGTACATATAAAATGTTATTGAACAATTATTTGCTCCATGCATGCCAAAGTTATGGTCCAGACAAAAAAATCTGGACGGACACACACACACACACGCACATACACAAAACAGCCATTTGGACAAGTTTGTCTTTGCTTCTGCAAGCGGACTCGACAAGAATGATATAATGCATTGGTAGGGATTTGTGTTGAAAATGTTGGATTGCAGTATAGATAAAGAACTATAATAAAGTCATTCTTTCATACTGTATATGATTTTTTTTAACCATGTGAAGATTCAATAAAATCATTATAACAGTTTCTGTCAGTCTCCCAAGCATTGTTTACATCAGAAATGACTTCTTGACAAAATTATGACGTTTTACATAAGAGTGCAATTTTAAATCAATACTGCATTTCTGACACATTTCGGTAGATGTATCAGCAAGAAGCATTTAGTGATTCGAAATCATATCAAACACTTGCTTCTATTGCTTTTAGTGTAATTAAGTGGTAGAAATTTATCCACAAGTATACTACAGAGATTATGTAGATAGCCGAGCTCTCCCCAACTGTCAACTTAAGTAACACTATATATAAATTGTTACACAAATTTAGAGTGTAACGATTCATGAGCTAAAAACCAATCATCATTCAGGTAAAACTCCCAATATTACGTACCGGGTATATAAATAATTTCTGTCTATAGTAATCTTTTGTACTTCTCCGATAAATGTCATTAGAGTCAGTACCTACTGCTGAAATGTAATGAAACTTTATATGAACAGTATATTAATTTCAGACAATTAAAAGTGTGCATGTAGTCACTTCTGTACAGTCCCACTGTTTCTAGTTGAACAATTATAAATTTACAATAGTTGTTGGTTCTTTAACCTTTAGCCTGCTGGCAGCAAATGGTTCTTTAACCTTTAGCCTGCTGGCAGCGATTTTTGCCTTTGCGACTAATGCAGACCAAGATCAGCGTGCACACCTGTGCAGTCTGATCATGGTCTGCACTGTTCGCTATTCAGTCGGTAAATCTTGAGTTAACTTCCCTCTGAATAAGAAGTGGTACTGTCCAAATTGAATGACTGACCAGTCCATTTTAGAAATTCAGCGGGTTAATTAGGTTTAAAAGTTGGCTTAGACAGCTATGCTGAAAACCTTAAGGATAAATTGTACAAATCCAAAAGGGAGTTATGAAACCGGAGTACGACATGTGTGTGAAGTTTAATCAATTCCCATAAGTGAAACTAGCTTACATACAACAACTTAACCAAGATGTGAAAGCAAATGTGGTCGTCTTTTCTAAAACTGAGTTACCTCCCTTCAATTGTAAAATTTGTTTTATATAAAATTTAGATTTTTTTAAGAAGTTAATTTTTCTCTTCATGCAGCTGGATCAGAGAAAAATTATTCTAAATATAAAATTTAATGATCTACTTACTTATTACATGTTTTCCAAAACTGCCATACACTATGTTTCCCTCATCATTTAAGACAAAGACTTTCATCTCATTGCTATTACAGTTGCACTGCATACATTGCACTACAAAAGAAGAGACATCTTTCACCACAGTGTTTATTACAGCCAGAGAAGTTCTAGATGTATGGGGATAATGTGGGTAGTAGGAATAATTGAGCCGCGCCATGAGAAAATCAACATAGTGGGTTTGCGACCAGCATGGATCCAGACCAGTCTGCGCATGCTGTTCACTAACAGTTTCTCTAATTCCAACAGGCTTTGAAAGCAAACAGCACAGATCCTGACCAGACTGCGCGGATGCGCAGGCTGGTCTGATTCCATGCTGGTCGCAAAGCCACTATGTTGGTTTTCCCATGGCACGGCTCATTGATGATGTAACACTTGGACACAATATCAAGAAACACAATAAACTAAAAGTAGAAAAATAGTGGCCCTATGAAGCTGACCACTAGGGGTGTCACGATAAACCGGTATATTGCAATATGTTGCAAAAACTGTACTGCACCACGATATGCACCCAACGTACCGGTTTTCTATGGTATTACCTCGCATTTTTCTTTTTCGAATGTGTTTCGTGAATTGCCTTTTTTTTTTCATGGTCTGCTCGACTGAAATATAAGTTCCAAAAATTTAATTGAATAGATAAGTCATGAAACCCTTATAAGTTATATTTCTATTCAAAACCTTGAGAGTGATATTTGTTTAAGCTTATGTTTACTTTCAACAACTTATTTTAAGAGTATGGAGGTGTACAAAGGTTTAACAGTAGTAAAAGAATCTCAGGTCATAGCTTTACTGTGGTACATATTGCAATATGACTATAATGTATTGCAATATATCGTAGTACGCTTCAGGCGTATCGCGACACCCCTACTGACCACTCAGACCTTGACTGTTTGACCTTGAATATATGTATGAAACATTGAAGCATAAATGGTAACATAAACTAGTGGTCACTAAAAGGGGCCAAGTGCCACCAGTTGGATAAATTTGGGAGACGATCTTACAATGATGATGAAGACTAAGCTTCATGAACACCCACTTAACAGTTCAGGAGAAAAAGTCATTTAAAACATACTTTTCTATTTTTAGATCAAGCGACCTTAAAAGGGGATAAGGACCCTATTTCAACAAACTTGGGAGAGGACCTTATAAAGATGCTACAGACCAAGTATTAGTGAAGAACCATCAAGCCGAGAAAAGAAGTCATTTAAAAATATTTCTATATTAAGCTCCAGTGCCCACCCCCTCCCCACTAGCACGCCCATTGGAGAGGACCTTAAGGTAGTTCTGCATGTTTGATAAACCGGAAGTGATGGCATAACCTCATTTATCCGGAAAACATAGAATAAAGGCTGGATTCAACATACGGAAATGAAAATCATTTTATGAATTAATGACAACTTGTATGTAGATTTATTAAAATGGCACTGTTACTATATTTCTAAAGTCAAAATATGATATTAAAACATAAGACACGTTAAATAATTCAAGTGTCTTAAAATCAGCGTGAAATACTGAGTTCACTTTAATCATAGTCAAATATCTCAAAAATAAGCACAGAGACCGATACATTTTATTTCACCACATAAAAGGCCAAATGTTTATTTACAACTGTGAGAAGTTTCATTAAAATCTACATTGTTAGAATAATTTTTATTCGCGAAAATGTTTTGAAAGTTATGATTTACCCATAGACTCATATCATGGAAAACTGTGTGAGGTCCAAATTTTTCAAATCAGTCTAGCAAAAAATCAAGCACACAACCTTATCATTTTTATTTGGTGAATGTTCTAGGTATTTTCTGAAGTTTTGAAATGTCAAGAGTTAAATCAAATTCTACATTGTAGAAAAAAAATTGATCCAAACGTGCAGAACTACCTTAACATGATGCTCAAGATCAAATATGATGAAGATCTGTCAAGAGGTACATGCGAAGAAGTCTTTTAAGTGCATTTCTATCTATAGCTCTGTAGGAGTTGGGGTGGGGATAGGAGACTGATGCGGTGGGGATGGGAGCAACTAGGGGTAATGTGGATGGGAGTTTGAAGGAGTTTAATAGGATGTCCCCCAATGAACATTTCTGAGGAAATATTTCTTAATCAAGCCTGCAGTTTTTGGGAAAGAGATTTTTTAGCCTTTCCTTTTGGTTGCAATGGCAACAAAAATTCTTCAAGACTGACCTAAATTTGAAGGAATCAGAAATGGGACCAAAGGAACATTCCTTAGAAGTTTGGCTAAAATTGGCTTGGTGTCTTGGGAGATGTTTTTAAAGAAATTATTGACAACAGAAGGACAGACAGACGATCAAGTTTTCAATGATCCTAAAAGCTCACTTTCGGTACAGTATACTTAAGTGAGCACTGATGTTGGGTTGGGATAATGTGGGCGAGAGCTTGAAGAAATTTTGTAAAGAGTCACCTACAAGAGCTGCCAATATTGGTGGCAAATGCCCCCGAGGCATGCCCAAGAATGCTACAGTTGTCTGCGCAAAAAAACACACATCATTTCATAACCTTGACCCAAGAGACCCAGGTCATAAGCATGACATAGTTTCTCAATATGGTTAACATTTGTGTCAAATTATTTTCATGGCAGAGTTATTGACCAGACAAGAAACACTTATGACTTCTAAGTGTGACCTTGACCTAGGAGCTAGGGGTCTGGTTCTTGCGCATGACATGTTGTCTCAATACAGGGAACATTTATGTCATGTAATTTTAAAATCCCTTCATCAATGGCAGAATTATGGACCGGACAAGAAACAGACCAAGTTAACATCTAACCTCCAAGTGTGACCTTGACCTTAGAGCTCAGGTCTGGATCTTGCACAATGTCATGACATGTCATCTCATTATGGGGAACATTTATGCCAAGTAATTTCAAAATCCCTTCATCAATAGCAGAGTTATGAATGGGACACGAAACAGACCCTGTTAACCTTTGACTTCTAAGTGTAACCTTGACCTTGGAGATAGAGGTCTGGGTCTTGCACATGACATGTTGTCTCATTATGGTAAACATTTATGCCAAGTCATTTCAAAATCTCTTCATGAATGGCAGTTATGGACCAGACACAAAACAGACCCAGTTAACCTTTGACCTCAAAGAGTGACCTTGACCTTTGAGCTAAGGGTCTGGGTCTTGCGAATGACACGTTGTGTTACTGTGGTGAAGAATTATGCCAAGATATTTCAAAATCCCTTAATGGATAACAGAGATACAGCCCAGACAAGAATTTACATGGATGCACAGGCACACATGAATGGACAGTGTGATTTTAATATGCCCACCTTCTGAGGTATAAAAACATCTGTGTGAAATTATTGTACAATCAAGCCAGCAGTTTCAACAGAAAAAATATTTTTTTCAGAAAAGGGAAAATTTTCCCTATCATTTTAAATAACATAGAATGATTTGAAGGAATGTAGAAATTATTTTGAAATCGAGCCTGTGGTATTTTCAGAGTTTTCCAACTAGCCATATAGAGAAAACTAGCCTGGTCCATCTGCCATGTTTTTAATGGATTGAATTTGATAGATCACCTAAGGAACACGGCCGTGAAATTATTTTGAAATTTAGATCAGCATTTTTTAATACTTATTCTCTTACATCATCAATTCAACCTGTAGAGCAACTCCCTACGTCTAAATGCAACATCCTTCACAGACCTACAGCCCTTTTATTCTTCTGGAATTCTTGGTATTCAGCTTCCTTCTTGCTTTCCTGCAGCTTCACTATAAAAAAGAAACATTTTTCAAAAAAATCAAAACAGGTATACATACCATAATGAAATTTTGTAAGAAAATTTGAAATTGAGTTACCTCCCTTCAACCATTTTCTATTTAATAATCTCTAGGTTTAGACCTCACACTGGAAAATGACTAACTAAAATATGCCTTCTATTTAAATAAATATTTTAAATGATTTGCAAAACTCAAAGCTGCTATGTACAAAGTAAAGCAACTAAATAATGATGATTCCTTGTCCTAAATTACAGCAATTTTATCAACAGTTACATACCGCATCCTTATCCCTATATTTTCCATATCCTTTTACCATGACACTCCATGGCACATAACTATGAACACAAAAATTCCATGGTTTCTCACTGCAGCATAATCTACCATACAAAAGAAATATTTCCTTATATAACATCTTAAGAGGTACATAAATACAATAAATACAAAGAATGTTAGACAATAATTGCAATTTTCATGGCTCTACGCTCTGGGTCTTGTGGTTTTTGAGAAAGAGGATTTTGTCTTTTGATTGCCGTGGCAATCAGAATTCTGCACGAAATAGGAATTCTTTGAACATATTTGGCAAAAGAACACCAGGCAAAGTTTCATCAACTTCCACTGCATAGTTTCTGAGAAGATGACTGTTTAAGTAAAAAATGTTGATAACTCAACCTCAGGAAGAGTGGTTTGGTCATGACTTCTTGTTTGGATAAGATTGTTATGATTGTTATTATTAAATATTGTCATTTTTATTACTGTTATTATTATTATGTACAACGCCATTGAATGTCACTGTATAGAAATAGGCGTTTAATCAAATTATACAGTTTCAGTTTTTCAGTTTGAATAAAAGACAGAGTTATGGACTCTGGTGTGTAACTTTACCTTAGGATCTACAATGTTTGTGCGAGATTTTAATCAAATACATAAATAGGTTTCAGTAACAGAATGAAATGTCAATTTTAGGAAAAGGGGATATAACATTGTAAAAGCCAAGTCAGAGTCATGGGACCTAGTATGTGATCTTGTCTTACAATTCTATGATAAACATATCTTGATATATGTACAAGTTCCTTAGATGGGATGTAACAGGGCTGGGATGGATGGGACATTAAGTTATTCTTATACAGTCTTTGGTGGGGGTACACCTATAAAACTGTGATTTGATTCAGAAATGATAGGGTTTTGTGAAAATATACTTAAAGAAACTTACCACCCTTCAATTGTGAAATTTGTTTTATGCTACAACTTTCACTTTTTTAAAGTAAGCTCTCCTCTAAATGCAATTAGCCGAGTGGAAAATAATTTGAAATATGAATGATCTGTTTACTTATCAAACATGTTCCATGACTGCTGTGAAATCCAAAAATCCACTATGTTTTCCTCATACATCATGTAGAACAAAGGCCAGCATCTCCGATTACTGAAGATCATAGTCACCAGACATTCTGCTATTGTTGTTACATCACACTACAAAGAGACATTTTTCAAAATGTTTGAAAATACACAGAAATGCTACATGTACATATAAGATATTACTGAACAATTTGATGATTAAAATCTTACCAAAGTACCAAAAATCTATTTTATATGCATAACCAGGAGGGTCTACGGGCCTCCCCCAGAAATGTCTTAAAATCTGGAAGGCACTCTTGTGCAACTTGTCAAATATCTGAAAACTTATAACTTAAAGGAGTTATAAATCAGATTGTAATAGAAACTTGTTAAAGAATCATAAAAATTACACTTTTAAATGTTTCTCAAATGCCGCTGACAATATGTGAAGTGACCTCTCCTTAATTAGCGAATATATTTGCATTTTAAAAAATTCACAAACTTGTGAAATCATAAATGGATACACACCTGCCAATAAAAATTCAATGGTCTGATTTCAAAGCAGTGTTTACTGCTGCTACCATATAATGTGTTCCATTTGGTTTTCAAAAATCCCCACATTTCCATGTTGCATTATCAACACATAATTTAGTATTTTATAATTTAAATTGGACTTACTGGTAAGTTGCAGTCTTAGTCTGATGTACAGCAAAGGTTGGCCAATGACTTGAGAATGTATCCATCACTCTTCCCTTATTGGGGCTGAAATTCAGCCCCATTCCCCTCTTCAAAAAATTCTCTGTTTTTATTATGATGCAAGTTTTCCACAATTCTAACAGTTTTTATGAACTGATTTCCCTCTCCTAACAGGCCCTTCTACCATTCCTTCATTACTGAAAAAAACAAAAACAAAACAATGCAAGCTTGAATTTCTAGAGACATCTTACAAATGTATCTGGCCCTCTGTGAATGATAAATTTATGCTTTTGAATTTTGACTCACTTGCCAGTAGCGTCAGTGAGATAAGAATGTGAGGAAGCTGTTGGGCCATTTTATCAAAGCTTACGTATACAAAAATGTAAATCTATATAACAGAAGATCAGGACAACTGCACTTAATAAACTGAACCCACAAAAAGATCTCAAGCAAACAAGCAAACAGCAATGCAACAGTACGTCCTTTGACAGTACGTCAGCAGATCTGAGTAATGCCAGATTTTCGAGTTGTATCAGGGGTCTTGGATGTAGGAGTTGGACTAATCAATAATACTCCCACCTGCAATCCGTAGATCTGCACTCTCCCTGCTGAGCTCAGTGTTTAGTAGGCAGACTTACATTACATTTACAGGTGCTAGCAACTAAATCCTTTTTAACGTTCTATAGTCCTATAATTATGTATATACGTATATAGGACTATAGAACATTAAAAAGGATTTAGTTACTAGCACCTGTGCATTATCCTCTAGAGGCTGCTAGCTGGCACAACTACACATAGTGCTCTCATAATGGGGAACCCAGACCATTCGGTATTACAGTGTATTGTTTGAAGTATCAGGGCTCCAGATAAGATGCGTATTAGTGTTAATTACGCTTTGAAATAATGCATATACGCATGTCTGAATTAGCACCCATTTGCCCGCCATAATGAATGTTGCTACATGACATCAACGTATCGTCAGAACACACCGACATTCCAGTTATCTGAGGCCATTATGATTATGGCCTGTGAGGCACAATGCACCATTATGGGTTTGTCAACTGAGGCCTTAACTGTTTTAAACAAAACCTGCCAAAAGTAATAAGGAAAGTACATAAAGCCATTTTTATTTAATTGAAAATGTCGGTGATGATCTTGAACATGTTGGACATGTTTATAAAAGTAAAGGAAAATGACGTAAATGAAAGACTGTTAGTGTTGAAAGAGAAAAAGAAGTATTACGACCATAATAAGTGTCCACTCTGAAATAAAATTTGTGATGTTCGAGTTGGAGACATTTGAACCACGTAAATTGAGACCAAAATTACAGAAATCAACCCAAGATTGTACGAGAAATTGGCATCAGAACGTTGACATTAGTTTTTCTGTTGAGAATGCTTCAGAGAAAAACACCTTTAGAGAAAGTAGAGTCAATATACCTGGTTTTGCACACTTTTAACACACTTCTTGAAATAAAATGAAACATGTGGAAGCAATTTATTATTTTGCATTTTCAGGCAGAAGAATAGATACATGGCTCTTATTTATGCACTAGGTTATTCTTTAAGTGATAACTGCTCACTACTGGCAGCTCTCCAATACAGCCAGAAAGTGGCCCATTATTCGGACATATTTGTACCCAGTTCCGCACACCGTGACTAAAAATTCTCTAATTCTTTGTACAATACGTATATTGGTTGAATCGAAATTGCACAACACTGATACTTCTGTAGAAACTGTATTTTAGCTGTCATTATCATAATGATGTTGCTATAACATGCACAAACGAGGTACCCTCAGTGGTGTTTAATTTTATGCTGTCTTGGTGGTACTTTCACTACTCTTTTATATATCATTGTCATCAGAATGCCTGCTTGTCGTTAAGAAAACTATAGGAACATTCAAAAGGAGACCTGGTCCCTTGATTTCACCAGTTTAAATTTCTCTTGGCAAGTATTTCATTACAAGAAATGGAAAATTCTTTGGTGTGCAAAACCGTGAACAGTGCGAAACCGGGTACACTTTCTCTAGATCTACCCATATACTTTTATATTTTTGTTTGAAACTATTTATTTGATTGTAATATGAATATTTGATAGTCTTTTACTTGATTTGGATGATCATTTTTTATTTTTTAAAACATGGGGGGTGGGGTTGTAGTGTGTGGGAAAGGGGGTCCAGGTCACGCACCGGGCACCTGTGGTCACGGCTTGTGTCCAGGCCCGGATCCTGGGCCGGGCCAAGGGGGCCCGTGCCCCCCCCCCCCCTCCACCAGTTGGCTGAGAAGTGACCTATACTCATCAAAGATGCTCCCTACTATTTTGGCAAAGGAATATTTTTTCCTCAAATTTAGACCCAGAAACGCACCAGAAACCACCATTCCATACCTGTATTTCAAAGTTTTCCAGGGGGAGAGCCCCTTGACCCCCACCTCCCATCAAGAGGGGAATAACCCCTCCATTACCTCAAAATTTAGTCCTAAAAATGCAACAGAGGCCACCATTTATGCCTGTATTTCAAAAACTTCTAGGGTAGAGCCCCCTGGGCCCTGACCCCCTAATATGATGGGAGAACCCACCAATAAATGCACCAGAGGACACCATTTCATACCTGTATTTCAAACAAATTTTCAGGGGAAGATCCCCCACCTAACATGGGCAAAGGCACCCCCTCCAATACCTTGCTATGCACCTCGGCGGTGACATCTTCGTTCTAGACTGGTGCCCCCCAGTCAAAAATTTCTGGAACCGGGCCTGTGTCTCTGTGCAACGGTTCAATTAAAAGGCAAGTACCTGTTACTGGTACACAACATCTGTATAATCTGACACTAAATAAAAAGTAAATTAGCACAATGTCGCAGACGTCATTTAAAGTCTTTAAATAACTTAAAAGCCATGCTTATGAGTTTTTTTAAACCGCTCAGACGACGAATTAATCGCACCTCCAGTACAAATGGCGCATTTTGTTAAAGGGCAGTAACTGTGCGCTGTCAACAAAAAAACAAAACAAAACATACTGTACTCCAGCCAATAACCGATAAATTAATAGATAGAAATAGATCTAGTTTCAAGTTTTCAAGTTTATTTTTCACAGCAGGGCATATAATATGCATGTGATTGACATATGCATTGTGATTTATTGGTCCCTACAGTTTCAAGAACAAGGTATGGTAGCATACTGTGCTGTATCAAAGAAGTATAAAATACATTATTTTATAGCTCTTTGGCTGTATATACATTCAGACACATTGGAACATCCAAAGACATCTACCAGTTCTCATTTTCCCCAAGGACTGTTACTAGTAGCCAGTGGAACATATTGCCTATCACAGCTCATGAAGCAGCCACAGTTGACATGTTTAAAACCATCGTCACTGTGGCTGTTATTGTCTCTTCTAATTTTGTAAAATCGGGTATCTGTAAAGCATTTAAATCCAAGTTCTAAATGGACAATTACTTACTTGTTATTTCATTTTCAACAAAATTTAAGATGTAAATAACCCTAAATCTCTAGAAAAAGGAGGTCCGTACCCTTAGAAAACCCCTAACAGGATTGTCTAGAGGTACGGATCCGATGCCATCCGTACCTCTAGACACTTCCAAAAAAAAACTTTATAAATGCACTTGTACTATAATTTCCTTATGTACAAACGCTATAATTTTAGTTGTTATACAATACAATACAATACAATACAATACAATACAATACAATACAATACAATACAATACAATTTAAAATCGGAAAGACATGATAACAGAAAACATAAGCTCGAGAAGAGCTTTTATAACCGACTGCTATAACATATATTAAATGAACAAATGAAAAGAGCTGTAAGAAAAGGCATACAAATATAAAGCATATACAGCACACAACAGCAAAGCAAAGCAAAGCAAGTTATTATACAAGCAATACATGGTAAAAACTGAGTGGACTATGCTAATCATGACCAGAGGCCTAAAAATTACTTAAGAACATAAAAATTAAGAAACTGGAAAGTGGAAAACTGACACAAATGTGTATTAGACTAAAAAAGCTAAGAAAGCGTATCCCTTCAAACCAGGTTTGAGGAGAACAGATTAACATAAACCTCTCAGATTTGGAATAAAACAAACAAATAATTATAATACGTATGATGGCATACAAACACTAAAAAGCAAGAATAGGTTACAAAACTAAAAAGGTATTGGAGGATAAGCACATAGTCTAAGAAGCACAAATAATATTTATAACTGCAGTGGAAATAATATGCAAAAATAGTCAAAATGAAAAACAAATGTTTTAAATTCACAAGCGCCTACACATAATCTTCATTTTTATGAAGGAGTGTAGTATTCGGAAGAAAAAGACAACTGAACCAGTATAAAGTCAGTAGTATCAAGTTTTCAAGTTTATTTTTCACATTTCGCATAATTTTAAGATGTCCAAAACGTTGCGGAATGGTACACTTTGGTACTAATAACATTTCATTTGGACTTTATCATAGATTCCTTGTGTAAAATCTCAAACTCTAAACTAAAAGAAAGGTTTTAAATCCATATAACATTTCAATGAAACTTCAAAGTTTTGTTGTTTTTAGCATCATCTGGGACATGTGCAGTGAATTTCTAAAATTGTGTGATATGTATTTCTAAAGTCATTGTAAATATACTTCGTTCTACCCAAGCAGAAACTGTCAGGTACTCGAAAATAAACCCATCAGAAAAATTACCGATGACAGCGAAAATACTCTCACCCGGCCATATTAATCCAGCTTTTCTGCGACGATTCCTCCATCGCCGCGGCGTTGGAACCATCGCTTCTGCGAAAGCTACGGCCAGTGTGATTGTAGTTACTCGATAATATGTATTTGAAAGTTTTATTAGACTCAGTGAGTCCAAGTTTTAATGTAAATGAACTTCGCAAACAATTTTGTTTTTATTAAATAACATGCACTTTACAACATAAGAAAATTGCTCAATTAAATATTGCATTTAATGATTTGTTCGATGCTAAAAAGGAAGTGCGCGTTTTCTTCTCGCCTTTGGTCAATTATAATGATAAAATTCTGTCTCGTGTATTTTTCATTTTCAGCTGTATTTTCTGTCATATATAATTAAATGACCAGATTCTTATGTTTCATTTCTCTTCGTATTTTTGTTTCTGAAAAAAAAGTAAAGAATAAATTGTAAATGTTTACATTGTCTGAAAAAAACAAAAAACAACAAATTTGAAATACTTTCACAGAAACTTTCCTTTGGTGACCCTTTACCCAATGCCAATGAATTCCACCAGAAAACATGGTCACTTTTCACTATACAAATGTATGTATATGATAGCAACTTTAAAAACATCTTTTTAGAGTCTGCTTGCCAGATTTTAAAGTAATTTCTCAAAAATGTTTTCGGATGACTGTACCAAGATTGTTCAAATCTGATTTATCGGAAACATGGCCACCTGAGCTAAGTATAAAAAAGTATCCTTCACTGAAGTCCTATTTTGAGATTAATATTCAGAAATGTTCATGTGGTGACCTACAACCAACATTGTTCATATCATTGATTTCCAGTGTAGTAGTGACAGAAAGTTTTAGTAAGTCTTATGACTGTTTAATATATTGTGCTGATTAACAAAGCATAAATGGTACTCTAAATTATTTTTGTCAATTGCTTTTTACTTTGATTATTTTTATTACCGGTAATTGAATTTCAACATAGTTTCATGATCTTCATGATTTTCTAACTACTATCACCATGCTGTGGCTAGATGTAGATAATTGGAATGATTTGTCAAGGTTCAAAGATATTGTTTATTGATAAAACAAGTATCAAAAGTGATACCCGTGAGTTTGTCATCTGTAACAATTTTACTGCTGACATTCTACAGGTCATAGATTTTGCCCTGTCTTGATGAAACTTGGTCATAATGTTTCCCTCAGTAATCTTTGGCAATTTAAAAATTAATTCATTTATGTTCAAAAACTAGGTCACTAGGTAAAAATCATAAGAAAACCTTGTATTCACTATAGATGCCACATTTTCTACTTGATCTTAATTATCAGTGCAGTTCTCTCTGTGAAGTCTACAATTATTTTAAATTCTTGGTTACCTTAGGTCAAAAACTATTTCACAAGATCAAGACATAGAAATGCCTTGTTAAATTTTTAAAAGCAACATTTTTTTCTTGATCATCATATATTTATGTTAGAATATTTGTCTCCTAGGTCAAGGTAAAACTGGGTTACCAGAGGTCGAAAATTAGGTCGAAAGATAAAATCACTGAAAATCTGTTATCCCTCTAGAGGTCACATTTTCTACTGGGCAATCATACATCTTTTTCAGAATGTTTGGCTCTGTAAATTCTGAGTCTGTTTCAGAACTAGGTTGCCTAAGATCTTAAACTAGGTCACTAGGTCAAATCACAGAAAAAACTTGTTAACATTCCAGACACCACATTTCCTTCTTGATCTTCATATATTATTGTCAAAATTTTTGTCGAAGGGAAGTCAAGGTCAAGTTAAAAATTGGATTTCCAGAGATCAGAAACTAGTTCACTAGATTAGACTATAGGAAAACCATGTTAACACTCCAGAGGACAAATTTCCTGTATGTCCTTCATAAACCTTTATCTGAATGAAAGTGACTGATCTAAAGTAAAAAACTGAGTAATTAGGTCAATTTATGGTGAAACCCTGTAAACACTTCAGACTTACTCAGAATGTATGTCTGTTTAAAATTTAGATTAAATTTGTAACTAGGTCATAAGATATAGACTAGGTAAGAACTAGGGCATTTGGTGATACTGGGCCTTCAGTGAATGAGTGAGTTGGGTTTTACGGCGAATCGACACAAAAAGGTCATATATCGCCGAAACAGCCCACTTGTTCCTTAATGTTGTACATCTCCATGGAAAATGAGGATCATATAGGTCACCTACACTAGAAATCAAATTTTGAACCTTTGCTCGATGTAGCATTGTCCCACTTGACCTAGTAAAAGCGGAGTATTTCCCCTTGAGTTGTTTAAAATAAATGAAAATGCTTATAATTCAAGTATTTTGGCTAGAATCACCAAACCTCACATAATTAGCGCATGAGCTTTGCTCACACTTAGAAATATCCCTCTTGATTTAGTAAAATCAGAGTTAATGTTTCGTGTAAACCGATGTTCAATAATTCCTTAAATGGTGAAGCATGACATTACGTCTTTACTAATTATAATGAAAACAAAATGCGATATTTTACACCTTAAAGGTTATCTGCTATGTGATTTATTTAGCAGTATGTAAATGATGTCATAAACACACTCACACTACAGCCTCAATGATCAGCTATGTTCTGAATTTCAAACTGTCATATTGTTTTTGAGTAGTGGCTGGATTTTAAGAAGGCTTTCAGTGTATGAAAGGCTTGGCATTGGCTTTCAAATAAAATCAGCGTATTTAAGCATTCCTTGCCATCTAATGATCACTTTCAGTTCAAATGGATATAGAGATATAAATAGATATGACATAATATTACATATGGTGAATATATTTTGTGATGTATTTGCCATTTGTTTCAGGTGACAGCTATGTTGCGTTGACGCTGCTTCGTCCTGGCATTGCACCACAAGGATCTGTTTGGAATTCGACAGTCAAGAAAGTCACTGAACCAAAATCAAGAGCAGTAGGTATCATCTCCAATGGTTACTATTTTATCGTCCGGTATGATGATGTATATGCAATTTATACAAATATATTGCTTTTACCATTAGACTTTATGGGGTACCTGCCTTTGTGCAGTAGAAAACAATTGTTGTTAGGACTTGGCCTAATTTTTAGTTCTTTGCCTTTTTGGTTGAAACCCTATACTAATCATTATGTCCATTTGTACGTGTCCGGACACCATTTTTTGTGCCATGAACTTTTACTCCTTATGTATATTACTTAAATTTGGCACTCATACTTATCAAAACTATGCAGAGTACAATGCACAGAAATGGTTTATCCTGTCTCCAAGAACAATGTCATGAGGGGTTGAAAACATATTGCACGTTTATTCAAACTTGGTATCAGTACATATTATAATATTGCAGTGTTCAGTGCACAGAAGCCGTTGATCTATCTACAGTACCCTGTCTACAGTACCTGAAACAATGCCCGGAGGGGTACTTGGGGTCTTACTCCACCATCAAAAGCTGGAAAAGTTTCCATGTGACCTAAATCATGTTGTTGTGACTTTGGCCCCATCCCCATCAACCAATATGTTTTTGTTTCTGGACAATGGTTCAGAAAGCATTGAAGCTGCAGCTTTCAGACTTTATTTTATGAGTAAGTTGAATTTGATTTTGTTGGTCTATAGGTCAAAGGTCAAGGACACAGTGACCTGAAGACTGAAAATGATTTAAAGATTCTTAAGTCAAGAAGTATAACAGCTACAGATTTCAAATGTTAATGACTAAGTGCCACTTAAGGTGGAATGCGCCCAAAATTTCTTTGCCGAATTTCGTCCTGAAATTTATACTGTACAAAATTCAGGATATATGTGATTGAGTTCCGATTTTATTTTGTCGCTATATTGTTCGCGTTTTTTGCTATTGCGTCAGAAACATGGCCCCTGGCGTCACTTTTCGTGCAACGCCCAGTTCCGAGTGCTCTCGGCATTTTTCCTTTCCTGCGCTCTGAACGTACACGTACATATATCCGGAATTTGTACATTATAAATTTCAGGACGAAATTCTGCAAAAAAATTTGAGGCGCATTTCCACCTTAAGGAGAATGTTTTTTTGTAGGTTAATAGATCAAAGGTCAATGTCAGTAACTGGGAAGCTGGAAATGGTTTCCAGACTGTATAACGGTTTATAACTTTAGTTTATCCTTCGTCGACAGTGCTCCCATATATCCCACCCCCATCTCCATCTCTGTTTAACTTTTTAAGCTCACCTGTCACGTAGTGACAAGGTGAGCTTTTGTGATCACCCTTCGTTCGTCGTCCGTCCGTCGTCTGTCGGGCGTTCACAATTTCTTGTGAACACGATAGAGACCACATTTTGCAATCGATTTTAATCAAACTTGAACACAACTTTTATTGGCATAATATCTCGGATTTTTGCAGTCGATTTCAATCAAACTTGCACACAATTTGTATTGGCATAGTATTTCAGTTTCTTTAGAAAAGTAGCCAGATCCCATCATGGGTTCCAAAGTTATGCCCCCTTAAAGGGTCAAAACTTGCTATTTTGGCTTTTACAGCCTATAAGTGAAAATTTTAGAAATAAAACAATGAGTCCTTTGGGACTCATAATTTTCAAGTCTGTGGGTCCCAAGAGGAAAACTATGGGTCCCATCTTAAGGGAGAAAATTCTGCAACTGACAATCACTGTCAAAACATTTAAGTACAGTTAAACAAACTGCCATATGTGTTATCCTGTAGGTAGAATTTTGTCGACAATAGTGTTACTGTCACATCCACTTGGCCTCCGTGGCCGAGTGGTTAAGGTCGCTGACTTCAAATCACTTGCCCCTCATCGATGTGGGTTCGAGCCTCACTCGTGGCGATGAATTCTTCATGTGAGGAAGCCATCCAGCTGGCTTACGTAAGGTCGGTAGGTGCCCGCTCATGATGAAATAATGCACGGAGGGGCACCTGGGGTCTTCCTCCACCACCAAAGCTGAAAAAAAGCCATATGACCTATAATTGTGTCGGTGCGACGTCAAACCCAACAGAATAAATAAATAAATATTCTCTGTAAGATAATCAATAAATATCCTTACACAAATTCATAGAAATTCTTTAATTCAACATTAACAACTGTCTTTAAATGTTTTAATAGCCTTTTCAAAGAATTGCTCTAAGAATATTTGTATTTGTATTAATGAATTTTGATATTTAAGGATTAGGTGTAAAATGAAGTAATTCAAACAGTTAAGGCATCATGTGGAAAATAAACTTTTAGTAATTTTCAAACTTTTAGTAATTTTCAGTCCTGTCTCGCATATAAAGATTACATGTAAATCAAACCAGCTGCATTGAAGTCAATTGCACCCTTCTGTAACTTTACCATCATCAGTTCATGTTGCTTTTCAACAGACAATCTACACCTCGATTTAGTGAGAATCATATTTTGTACTAAAAAACCTCTCTCACAACCAGCAGTATGGACAGCTGATGTGAGAGCAAGCTCAGCCGGATTAACATATTTGGAAAAAAAAATGTGCAGAGTTACGGGACATTGTTTTTTGTTACTATACATAGAGTCTGCATAGGCAATCTTGTGCGCACCAACTCTCCTCATCCCCTTGACACAGTTTAATGAAACTTCACACAAGTGATCAATAACAACAGTAGTTGTGCATGGTGCATGTAAGGTTCTTTCAGAATTTTTTTTGCAGAGTTACGGGACTTTGTTTTTGTTACTATACATAGAGTCTGCATATGCAATCTTGTGCGCACCAACTTTCCTCATCCCCTTGACACAATTTAGTGAAACTTCACACAAGTGATCAGTAGCAACAGTAAGTGTGCATGGTGCATGTTAGGTTCTTTCAGAAAAGAAATTTGCAGAGTTACGGGACTTTGTTTTTTGTTTTACAATACTATATACATAGAGTCTGCATATGCAATCTTGTGCGCGCCTAATCTCCTGAACCCATGCACACAATTGAATGAAACTTAACACAATTGATCAGTAGTAACCCTAGTTGTGCATGGTGCATGTTAGGTTCTTTTCAGAAAAAAATTCTGCACAGTTTTGGGACTTTGTTTTTTGTTCATATACTACAGTCCAAAACCGTTATCTCGACTTCGGTTATTTCGATATTTCGATATCTCGAGTGGATTTTCCCGGTCCCGATTTTTTTCTAAATCAACTACGGATATCTCGATTTGGATATTTCGATTTTTTTCGATATTTCGACTAAATTTTCAATCCCTGACTTTGAAATTTACTCTATTTTGACATCGGTTATCTCGAGTGGACATTAATCGTCTGCCAAACACAGATGCGAAAAGCTGCACGCGTTTGTATTCGCTCAGTTGTCGTCTGCCGTGACGGTCGTAGGTGCGATAAACAACACGCACAGCTATTCACTCTATGATCCTGCTTACGACCCGACGCCAATTACCGACGCTCACGGTCATTAATTGTTTGTTTGCGATGCAAGCTGTGTGCAACGCTAATTGAGTAATTTATTCAAAATTGATTGGATTTAATTGCAATTAAAAACAAAAAGAAATGGAGATTCTATGCAATTTACTTCGCATTTAGGTTTAAACCTAAGAGTGAATTTCACATCATGTGCATTGCACAAAGCACAAGATGGTGGAATGAGGTATTAGAAACCAGGAAGTAGGTTGAAAAATTATTATCATTTCAACAAGTAATGCCCAATTGATATGTTAAACATAATATTTATGTACAAGTATACATATTCTGTCTGAAAAAAACGTCTTTTTATCAACACAAAACTACATTACCCAACCTACCAAGCAATGTTGACCTAACTTCGGTTATCTCGATATTTCGATATGTCGACTTTTTCTCGTTGTTTCCGACGAAATTGAGATATCGAGATTTGACTGTATATATTGCATAAATTATGCAATCTTGTGCGCGCCTAATCTTCCAAACCCTTGCACACAATTTAATGAAACTTCACAAAAGTGATCAGTAGTTGTGCATGGTGCATGTTACGTTCTTTTAGATAAATATTCTGCAGAGTTATGGGACTTTGTTTTTTGTTACTATGCTTTATACATTGAGTCTATATACATACAGTCCACATAATTATGCATATCTTGTGTGCGTCAAATTGCAATGTACTGTGTCAGTGCGTGCGAGGGGTTGGGGCGCGGGGGGGGGGGTGTACATTCATCACCTTCAGTGATAGCTCTAGTCACTGCTGCTTCTGGAAAGACAAATTCTAAAACCAGTTTAGTTAAAGGTTTCTTACCATTTTCTTTACCAGTCATGGCTGAAGCTCCATCGGAACCAAGTGACATAATTTTGTTTGGCTTTATACCACGTTTCTCCATTTTCGACAGAACAGTAATAGCTATGCCGTTACCAGTAGCATCATGACTCTCAATGTTACAAACATAATGCGTGTCAGGCTTTAAATCCTCATTTAATATCTGAGCATAGATGACTTGTCGTTTGGTGTTTGCAATATCCGTGCTTTTGTCTGTCAAGTCACTAATAAATCGAGATTTCTGTTACTTTTTATTAACAGAATGTTCGGAAACATGATACAAACTATCCAGCAATCGTTCACAGTAAACTGAGACTCATAGTTATGTCTCCCCAGGAGACATATTGTTTTTGCCCTGTCCGTCCGTCCGTCTGTCCGTCCGTCCGTCCTTCCGTCCGTCCGTCCGTCCGTACGTCACACTTCATTTCTGAGCAATAACTGGAGAACCATTTGACCTAGAACCTTCAAACTTCATAGAGTTGTAGGGCTGCTGGAGTAGACAACCCCTATTGTTTTTGGGGTCACTCCGTCAAAGGTCAAGGTCACAGGGGCCTGAACATTGAAAACCATTTCCGATCAATAACTAGAGAACCACTTGACCCAGAATGTTGAAACTTCATAGTATGATTGGTCATGAAGAGTAAATGACACCTATTGATTTTGGGGTCACTCCGTCAAAGGTCAAGGTCACAGGGGTCTGAACATTGAAAACCATTTCCGATCAATAACTAGAGAACCACTTGACCCAGAATGTTGAAACTTCATAGAATGATTGGTCATGAAGAGTAGATGACTCCTATTGATTTTGGGTCACTCCATCAAAGGTCAAGGTCACAGGGGCCTGAACATGGAAAACAATTTCGGATCAATAACTAGAGAACCACTTGACCCAGAATGTTGAAACTTCATAGGATGATTGTACATGCAAAGTAAATGACCCCTATCAATTTTGGGGTCACTCCATTAAAGGTCAAGGTCACAGGGGCCTGAACATTGAAAACCATTTCCGGTTAGTAACTTGAGAACCACTTGACCCAGAATGTTGAAACTTAATAGGATGATTAGTCATGCAAAGTAGATGACCCCTAATGATTTTGGGGTCACTCTGTGAAAGGTCAAGATCACAGGGGCCTGAACATTGAAAACCATTTCCGGTCAGTAACTTGAGAACCACTTGACCCAGAATGTTGAAACTTCATAGGATGATTGAACATGCAGAGTAGATGACCCCTATTGATTTTGGGGTCAGTCTATTAAAGGTCAAGGTCCCAGTGGCCAGTTCATGTAAAATCATTTTTGGAAATAACTTGAGAACCACTTGACCTACAATGTTGAAACTTAATAGGATGATTGGACATGCAGAGTAGATGACCCCTATTTATTTCAAGGTCACTTGATCAAAGGTCAAGGTCACAGGAGCCTGAACAGTGACTTGACAACCACTAGGCCAAGAGTGTTGAAATTTAGCGGGATGACTGCAGACACCGGACGTGATCAGGCAACTCGGTGTGTCTTGCGATTGTACTGTTCTGAAAATTAGTGTTTTGGCACGCCTTCACCATCGAATTTTTCATTTTATTCTGTTCACAGACTTCACAATACATGAAGTTTTTCTCCTTGTCATAACGGAGCCACGAGTAAATTGATAACCATTTTATCTTTGAAAGACCATTTTTTTCCCGAACTTTCAGGATCAGAAGAGCTGTCTGTGTTATCAATACTATTGGTCGGAACATGTTTAAATGACAAAGTAGAGGTGTTGTTTTCGTCTAAGGAAGCAAACGCGAGTCACAGCTGCTTTTCAGTTTTCTCAACATTTTGGGTGGCATGGCTGTAACAAGGATGTAAACAATATCCGGGCAACTGAATTATAGTAAACCCTGATCGAAATAGTAACGAAATTTCCATTGGCTGAATTACTGACGAATCAAATTCCTCGTTACGTATCTCATACTGTGACCGATGCGCGTTTAAAATATTCATTCTGTAATTTTCGCATTTCGGTTCAACGATGCGTCCCGTAGGACGCTCATACTTCAAGACTTTGCGTCCCCGGCAAATTTTATGCGTATATGACGCAGGACACAGACCTATAATTATTACTGTATAGAGACTTCATATATGGTTTGATTTGATACAAACTTGCAAAATTTCTTTAACAACAATAGATCTTGGATCCCATGATGAATCCGTCAGATCCAATCATAGGTTCCGGAGTTGCGGTCCCTGATTGACCCCTGAAAGAGCCAAAATTTGTTAATTATGACTCCCCTGAACTTGAGGAGACATATTGTTTTTGCCCTGTCCGTCCGTTCGTCAGCCAGTCCGTCCGTCACACATCATTTCCGATCAATATCTGGAGAACCATTTGACCCAGAACCTTCAAACTTTACAGGATCATAGGGCTTATGGAGTACACGACGCCTATTGTTTTTTGGGTCACTCCTTTTAAGGTCAAGGTCACAGGGGCCTGAACATGGAAAACCATTTCCGATCAATAACTTGAGAACTACTTGACACAGAATGTTGACACTTCATAGGATGATTGGACATGCAAAGTAGATGACCCCTAATTATTGTGGGGTCACTCCTTTAAAGGTCAAGGTCACAGGGACCTGAAAATAGAAAACCATTTCCGATCAATAACTTGAGAACCACTTGACACAGAATGTTGACACTTCATAGGGTGATTGGACGTGCAGAGTAGATGACCCCTATTGAGTTTGGGGTCTCTCTATTAAAGGTCAAGATAACAGGGGCCAGAACATGAAAAACCATTTCCAATCAATAACTTGAGAACCATTTGACCCAGATCCTTCGGACTTAATAGGGTGATAGGACTCACAGAGTAGATGAACCCTATAGTGTTTGGGGTCACTCGGGCAAAGGGCAGGGTCATCTGTCCGTCACACTTCATTTTTGACCAATAACTGGATAACCGTTGACCTAGAACCTTCAAACTTCATGGGGTGATAGGGATTACGGAGTAGATGACCCCTATAGTATTTGGGGTTACTCAAACAAAGGTCAAGGTCACAGGGGCCTGAACCTGGAAAACCGTTTCTGGTCAATAACTTGAGTACCACTTGACCCTGAATGTTGAAACTTCATAGGAGTAGATGACCCATAGTGATTTGTGAGTCTCTTGATCAAAGGTCAAGGTCACAGGGGCAAGAACATGGAAAACAGTTTCTGATCAATACTAAGTAACTTTAGAACCATTTGACACCAGAACATTCAAACTTCATAGAGATGTAGGACTTACAGAGTAGATGACCCTTATTGTTTTTGGGGTCACTTGAGCAAAGGTCAAGCCACAGGGGCCTTAACATGGAAAACTCTTTCCGATCATTAACTTGAGAACCACTTGACCCAGAATGTTGAAACATCATAGGATGATTGGGCATGCAGAGTAGATAACCCCTATTTATTTTGGGTCAATCGATCAAAGGTCAAGGTCACAGGGTCCAGAACATGGAAAACATTTTCCAATCCGTAACTTGAGAATCACTAGACCCAGAATGTTGAAACTTAATGGGATGATTGGACATGCCTAGTAGATGATCCCTATTGCAGTCAACCATCAATGTCTCTTTGACTTTCGCTCCTGTCCCCTATTGACTTTTTGCCTATTACTACTGTGCTATGGGGAGACATGCGCGTTACTACAAAAGCATCTTATAATTTTTACCTTGTGAACACGATAGAAGTGACATTTTACATTCGAATTTAACCACACTTATACACAACTTAAGTCACAATAAGATCTCAGTTCCTTTCGAAAACCGGCTAGATTCCTTCATGAGTTTTAGAGTTACTGCCACTGAAAGGGGCAAAATTTGCTATTTTGGCACTTGCAGCCATATAGAGGTTTCATTTATGCTTTGATTTGATACAAACTTGGTCAGAATGTTTATCTTGATGATTCTTATGCCAAGGTAGAAACTGGGTCATGTGGGGTCAAAAACTAGGTCACCCGGTCCAATCAAAGCAAAAGCTTGTTAACACTCTTGAGGCCACATTTATGACCCTATCTTCATGAAACTTGGTCAGAATGTTTATCTTGATGATTCCTAGGCCAACTTTATTAGGTGAGCTATATAGGGTCATCATGACCCTCTTGTTATTTCAGTTACTTGTTTCTTATATCCCCCTACAACTTTTGTATTTATCCGCCCTCCTTCTCTCCTCTTCCACAACACCAAAGTACTTGCTGTTTTTAAGGCTCAGATTTACTACCCTGTCCAGTTCTATTTGCAATCAGGTGCATTTTGCCTTCATAGGTGAAGTTCTTGTTTGTATTTAACCAATCATTTCCACATTTCCTAGATTACACAGTTTATATATATTCGTGTCTCAAATGTTTCCTCCATTCTTGTTCATCTCTTCCATGGGGGTATGTAAGTGCCATTTCTGTGTTGTTCTGGTTTGCCTGACTTACGCTATTTGACAACAAAATACCGATGAACTTAATAACAGTCAGAATGCTATTTACAGTAGGTTGAAGAAACACTAAAACAAAAATAAAAAATAGTTTATTTTTACATGGAGAAGAAAAGTAAAAGGTTCTATTATTTTATGTTAATTGTTAATAGAACTAAATTGATTCATATATATACACAAAACGTTTTATATATAAGCTATTCTATTTTTGTTTGGCCATTTTTTACCTCTATGGCTGAAACAAACACACAAAATAATATTTATTTTTTTACTGCAAGGGGTAAAAAGGAGTAGCATTCAAACATACATGATGCTTGTTGCTTTCTGTGGTATTTCATTTGTATTTTCTAAGAAGATTTGTTGTAGAAAGTAAGCAATTGTGTTTTTGATTTCAGAAAATATGGAAAGCGCGTAAAGCAAACCCCTCAGATAGTAAACTTCAAGACAAGTTACAAGAGAAGGAGAAGATTTTAAAGAGATTAAAGGCACAGATTCCTGGTGGTACTAGTAACTTTAGCCGAGATTCACAGGTACTTTATACATGACTTGCTGATATGAACACCAAGTTCTTTTCAGAATCAGGGAACCCCAGCGTTTAGAGTGGTTCGCTTGGAAGTTTTGAAATAGTATTGAAAAAAAAACACACACTTTTTTTGAGAGGACCACTGTACTTGCTGGAGATTCCAAATAAAACACGGAATTAATCTTGCCACTGGCTCATGGATGTGTCATTCATGCCAGACTGCTTGACATAGTATTACTGATAGCTGCAAGGGTTTTCCTGTAATAAGGGAATGTTCTAAACATACTGTGACTAAAGATAATGAGAAAATGGTAATAGCTTTGCTGGCAGTGAAAGTTGCTATTTATAGATTATGTAGATAATACATACATGAAGGAAACATTCTTATGCTTGTTTTGAAGTATGTTTTACTGAGATTCAAGGACATACGTAATAGGTTAATAGTACTTATAAGAGGAGGTGAAAATTGTACTGTAGCACTGAACTTTTTATAGGAAGCTTTGTTCATTGATGTGGGTTTAATGCCATTTTTCAACAGTTGTTTCATTGTGACCAAGCATCTAGATATAATGTGCTAGTTCTCTGTATACTGAGCCAGTGCTGACTGATTCCTTATATACTATACCAGCACTGGCTGGTTCTTTGACTGGTCTTCAAATGAATCAGAGGTGAAGCAAACAGTCAAACCTGTATAGACCAGCGCCTCCTGGAAGACTGAAATTTACTGTGATACCGAGAGATGGCTACTCTGGAAAAGTTAATTTACAAAGAAATTGGTCTGGATGTAAAGAAAAATTCTGCCTTTGTAGGGGTGGAGGTTGGGGGGGGGGGGGGGGGGGGTGATAGTTTCTCTACAGGAGTGTCTTTGATATAGGCAGTACTGTGAAATTATCACTGTGAACTTTTACCAGACCTGGAGCTAGTGACCTCTTATACTTCTCATACTGAGATTGCCAACAGGTATAAGGAAATAGCTACATCTTAGATCTCAGTATGAAGTAAAAACTGAAACAAGTATACTTCAGTATAATGTATGCAACAATAGAACAAAAAGTGTATTTCTTTGGCATTACTGCATTACTACAAAGTAATAACTACTTAAACAATGAATAATGTTCATGTGAGAGGCGTGTTCTAAATATCTCTCCTCTCTACACGTGTTGAGTAAATTAGTTGAAATATCAAAATTGGTCATTTCATTGACATTTTCATGTTGGATGTAAACTGTGTTTGGAGAAAACCTCACTGAGCATAGGTAATCTCGAAACTTGTGCGTAATTCAAAGTGCACTGAACGTCAGAAACATTCCTTGTAAACTCTAGTGTACACTTGACTAGACTATTTAATAAATGGATGCTCTAGATAACTCAAAAAAGGCTAAGGTGCAGAGCTCAAAGCAATGTAAAATCTATGTAAATGATGTTCATACGGCAAGCTTATGTGACATAGTATTGTTTCTTTCTTCCAGTTTGCGCTATGGCCCCGCATAATCAGATGCCTTGAGGTGGTGGAAAAGAGAGGACTTCATATTAACGTAACTACTTTTATAGACTTTTGTTCATTTATGAACAAAACATATGCCCTTTATTCATAGTTAAATGCAATAACAGTTGATTGTTTAAAAACCTCCAGTTTTTTAGTGGTAGTAAACATTTATACTGTGTCAGCCATACAGGTATACTGTGTTTACTGTTAGTACTGTTGATACACATAAATTGTTAATTATTTGTCTATATCAAGTATTTGTTTTCAAATATTAAATTTTGGTCCAGTATACCTTTAAGTATGAGACAAGGACATAGGCAGTATAGTCTTGCTACCCTGTTGCTTAAATTACTTCTTCTTTACCCCATAAACCGTGTCAAAGGTAGTATATATACTATATAGGAGTCATCTTACGGTCAGCTGGTCATTCAGTCATGCAGTCGGTTTGTCATTATCCATTCCAAAATGTTTGTTGCACAGCCTATCTTAACACTTTCAAAGGGATTCCAATGAAAGTTCATACGTATGATCACCCTGAAGTATGATCACCCTGACGTATAGATATGCATGACATAATTTAGCTCACCTGATCCGAGACTTCCAGTGTTAAAAATATAAAGAAAACAAAACTTTAAACAGCTTTTCGTTATACTGCTTGTTAGATGTTCACCTAACGAATCTTTGTATTGTCCTTCCTCATTAAACTTGTTCAAGTGGAAAGACTTGCTTGAATGCTAGAGCTAAAATAGAAAGTCTTTAAGTAACTTCTTTCGAACCACTGGATGGATGATTAGCATCTCTGGAATTTTCTCAAATTTGTTAGTGGCCTTGCTTGACTTAAAGTAGAAAAACTTTGAAACAACTCATTCTCATAAATCATTTTATATGTCATCGCCGAACCTTGACAGAAGCATCATTGCATGGACTTCGTTTGGTTCCTCTTGACTGCTCCCTTTTTTCTTTGATCATATCTATCATACTTCAGGAGAAATGTTTTTCATACTTAATTGTTACCTTTCATGATACAGTGTATTGTGAAATAGTCAAAATCAACTGTGCAATGTAGGACCTTCATTGTCCTCTTGTTTTTCAAGCATTGCTCCCTTAACCTTAGACAAATGTATACACTGGCATTATAAGTACATAATAAGTGAGACATTCAGACCAGACCTGGTCCATATAACAAGAGTATATATTTGACCAAAATAGATGGGACTTGAGCACGGTGTCTGTTCTCAAGTTTCATAACCAGGAACACATAGCACATGTCTCAGCGATATTTGGTTAAGGTCACACTTGAAGGTAGTCCAAATGCCTACAAGTTACTTTCCTTTAACTCTAATCTTGTTTTGTGTGGTATACCAAAGTCATACATTTGCTTGTCTGCTGTTATAATTAAGTACACTATGCATGTGTAATTGAAATTGAATCTCTATGTGGAGAAGTTTACCATGTTGATTGTTCTTTTGTAGGGGATATACAGGATTTCGATTGGAAACGAAACGGAGAACCTATATCAGATGCTTGATAATGACCCAGAGTCTGTTGATCTGAATTTAGAACATGTGAATACTATTTGTAATGTTGTGAAACATTACCTTAGACAGTGTCCTGAACCACTTCTTACGTTCAAGCTGTATCAGTCATTCATTCAAATTGCTCAGGTAAGATAATTTTGTTACATCTAACTTGTTTCATCAATCAGCTTTAAAGGGTCTTTTATAATGTGGCTGTTACATTTTTAGCCCACCATCATCAGATGGTGGGCTATTCAAATCACTCTGCGTCCGTGGTCCGTCCGTCCTTCCATCCGTTAACAATTTCTCGTTATCGCATCTCCTCAGAAACTACTAGGGAATTTTGACCAAACTTTGTCAGAATGATGTATTGGTACCCTAATTGTGTCCCCCTGAAAATCAGACTGGTTCAACAATTTTTGAGTGAGTTTCGGCCCTTTGTTTATTTTGATTTCTAATATAATTTTTTATCCAGTGGCCCTCCAAGTAGTTAATTGGTTTTTTAAGGCCTTACCTGTAGATGGGTCATAAAGTCTGCAGACACTAATGAGATAATGATTCAAGTTGTTCATTATTTTCCTGTTACACCTCAGCAGTGGATGGACTACCCTAGTAGATTGATGATTAATTTGTTTAGTACTCAAATTTCTGGGTTTTAATTATTAGTTATAATATAAGAAATTGTATGTGCATTCTTTGTTTCAATAATAAGAAAAAAATAATAATTGCATATAACGCATTAATGGTGTCATCTATCTTGTTTAGGGTATGGGTTTAATTATTAGTTATAATATAAGTAATTATATGTGCATTCTCTGTTTCCATAATAAGAAAAAAATAATAATTGCATATAACTTATTAATGGTGTCATCTCTCTTGTTTAGGGTCAAGGTCACTTATTTTAATCTAGTGACCTACTTTTTTGTTTTTAACCTACAACATTCAAATTTGGACCACATGTATAGTTTTGAGTGGCTAGATGAACCTTGACATGAGTTGACCTTGATCATGACCTAGTGACCTACTTTCACATTTCTGTAGCTACAGCCTTCAAATTTGGACCACGTGCATAGGTTTGTGTACCGAAATAAACTTTGACCTTGACATTGACCTAGTGACCTACTTTCACATTTTTGAAGGTACAGCCTTCAAATTTGGACCACATGCATATTTTTGTGTTCCGAAATGAAATTTGACCTTGATTTTGACCTAGTGACCTACTTTCACATTTCTCAAGCTACAGCCTTCAAATTTGGACCACATGCATAGTTTTGTGTACCGAAATGAACTCTGACCTTGAGATTGACCTAGTGACCTACTTTCACATTTCTCAAGCTACAGGCTTCAAATTTGGACCACATGCATAGTTTTGTGTTCTGAATTGAAATTTGACCTTGATTTTTACCTAGTACCTACTGTCACATTTCTCAAGCTACAGCCTTCAAATTTGAAGCACATGCATAGTTTTATGTACCGAAATGAACTTTGACCTTGAAATTGATCTGGTGACCTACTTTCATTGGTTAGGGTTCAGTGGTGTGGGTCAGTCAAGGTCAACATTCCTTGAAATAGATATTTCAATTTTTGCTCATAGCACATTCATATATTGACCAATCTCTTTGATATTTGGTATGTAAGTACCTTGTATGGAGCCAAAACTACCAGTTGGTATTAGAGGTCACTGGATCCAAGGACTGTGATGACCTGGATTCTGACGTAGTTACCTACTTTTAAGATTTTGAGCTAGTCTTGAAATTTAGAACATTCAAAAATGCTCAATGGTGGGCGCCAAGATCACTCTGTAGTCAGCCATCCGTTTTTTTATGGAGAGTTTTAGCGCAGAAATCATTTTGTTATTGTAAGTCATTGATAGTTTTTCAAGCTTATGTTCAATTCCAAGGGTCAATGGCACGGTCAAACTAGCAGACACAGTGTTTTGCTTTTGAATGAGTGTTGTTGCAGTTGCAAAGGGGTTCAAAACTTCACACAATTCACGCAACAGTTTACGTTCATAACTTGTAAGTTGAACTGTATCAAGTCTATTCAGTTTTTCTTCCTTAACATCCAGCACTTACTTGATCATAATAACTTGAGAATTCCACCGTGTATCATTAGCGGCCTGCAATCTTTTTTCCCCTTCAAGGATATCTGTGGCTTGAAGTGAGTGTCGTACATAATATTTATCTTACAATACTTGAAGCTTTACCAAGTACAGTTCGTAGGTGAAGAGAGATCTCCTTCAAGCCATCTCGTACTACCAGCTGTAGAGTATATGCGAAGCATTTACCATGTTTTGGAAAATCTTCCTCTGGAATGGGACTCTTGTTGGATTCATGCTCTGATTCATCATCCGAATCAACTTCACTGTCACTATTGACATCAACAGTTTCAGGTTCATCTTGATAACCTGGCAAACTGAAGTCAAATGCTTTTGTCATGTTTGACGCATTGTCACTGATGATGGTACATATCTTTGCACCGATTTCGTAGTATGCCAGAGCCTCTTCATATTCTTGTCTGATATTTTCAGCTGTATGACGTCCCTTGAACCGTTCGCAAGCAATCGTAACTGACTCTAGTGTCCAGTCTAAAATAAAATGTCCCGTAATTCCTAAATAGCCTTTCATTTGGCGATTTGACCATAGATCAATAGTCAAGTACACACTTTGAGCAGTTTGTAGTTTTGACTTCAGGTTAGCCTGAATTGCAGCTGATTTCTCACGTAAAAGTCTTGAAGAAAGATGCTTCCTAGAGGGAACTTGATACCTAGGTTCAAGCGATTTGAGCAGCGTTTTAAACTCACTACTTTCTACGGTGGAGAGTGGAATTAGATTTCCAGCGATGAAATGAACAAGGGCATTTGTAATCTCAGTCTGGCGAGGATTTTTGTAGCGTATTTGTTGGAGGATGTAGATTTCATGAACGTGTTGATTGAGGGTTGGGCAGGTGCAGTCTCCTCACTGGTGTATAATTTACTTCCCATGTAAATGTCTCTGTGCTTTTTCTGAAACAAATTTGTCATAGTTATAGTAAATACAACATAATCATATATATAGTACACAGACAATTGTAAAGTGTAAAGAAACTTTTGGAGGCTAGTGTATATAATTCATACTTGAATCATGCAATGTAAGAGTTACAAAATTAAGCTGGGGTAAAATGTATTTAGAAATTAACGGACTACATTAGCAGATAAAAGATGATGCTCTTACCTTCAAATGAGAATCTTCTAACCATACTTGTTAATTGCCACATATTTATGACATGTATGACCACAATGCTGTACATTATAAGGTAATGATCAGCCTCATATATAAACAAGTAATCATATATTAATCGTAAAATAATCATGATTACAGCCTAATTTTCTTCATTAATCGATTAAATTATTAATCATTAATCAGGAAAAAATATGATTAATGATTAATGATGATTAATGAAAAATATTAATCGATTGTTAATCATTATGATTACTTTAATCGATTACTCCATGTCTGTCTGTGATCTCCTGTTGTTATGAACATAAAATGTGTTTATTTCTTGTTAAATTGTAGTTTCAATAATTGTTATATCAGATATTTGTTATAGGCTTAGATGTTTTATTATCTCCGCCGAAATTGGAGGGATATAGTCTTGGTGTTGTCAGTCAGTCTTTCAATCAGTCAGTTTGTCTGAAACTATATTTATGAAATGGTGTAGAGTATTTAAATGAAACATGGTAGAAATGTTAACTACTTTAGGGCAATGCCACCCTGCAAGTTTCGGTCAGATTGCTTTAGTAAGACAAGATTTATGGCCCGTTGTTTAACATATCTAGTGTTTTATTCCATTTTCTGTCCGTTCGGAGTCATATCTCAGAAATGTTTGGATTTAAATAATACATGTTAACTGCTGTAGGGCAATGCGGCCCTGCAAATTTCATTCAGATTGATTGAGGAAGACAAGATTTATGGCCCTTTGCAATTATATATAGTGTTTTTATTTGATATTTTTGTCCGTCTGGAGTCATATCTCAGACATGATTTGTAGATTTTCAATAAAACATCGTAATAATATACATTGTAACTGGGATTTTTTGCCCTGCAAGATTCAGCGAAATTCTTTGAAACTGATATATGATATGCATTCTGGTCATAGGGTCAAGGTCGTTGTTACTAAAAGTAGAAAATTGTTTCTGCTCAAAAGCTTCAGTAAGGAATAGTGTATTGCATCTAAACTTGGAATTTAGGAAGCTTGCATGGAGGCATAAGGTGTATTTTGGGTTGCTTAGGTCAAGGTCAAGATCATCATTACTAAAAATAGAAAAGTGTTTTCTCATGGTAATTTCATTTAGGAATGAAGTAAGCAGACCAAACCTGATAAATAGGTAGCTTTAATAGAGACCATTTTTTTGTTTCACTTTAGGTAGCTTGGGTCAAGTTCATTGTTACTGAATAAAGAATACCGGTAATGGTTTTGATCAATAATTAAGAATGAGTAGCTTTCAAAAAGACTGAAATTCAATACATTTAAGTGCTTTTTGTGGGCAGAGAATGCTTCTTGAATGGTTAAACCCTTATCTCGTTTGGAAGAGGAATTACCAGTTCACTGAATTTGCTTGTTAGAAAGTACTTGCTGTTTTGATTACTTCGTGTTTTGACTCTGACCATGTAAGTCATGAGCAGTATTATAAGTAGTGCTTTACATTATCTCAATTTGGATAGCTGCTTTGTCTTTTTTAACAAAATTAAAAGCCTCATGGAACTTTATTTGATGTATATGCCTGTCAATAGAATCATTTTAACATGAACATGTATGTCATTTTATTGTACTGGTAGTGGCTATTGTCAGTGTATTCAACGCATACTTCGTTCTGCAGAACAATTTCTAATATTCTCCATATCTAATCTCGTTAAACCATTTGATTTCATTTGATTATTAGCTCACCTGAACTTTATATATTATCACGGCTATATCTTGAGCTGTTGATATTGGTGGATGTTCCTGCATCATACATCAACATTTTAACATCTTTTTGTAAAACAAATTGGACACATCATAAAAACTGTCTGTGCCTAAGATTTAAGCCAGTGTCCAGACAGACCAAACAAATTAGGATGCTATTGAGTAGTGTTTTACATTGTGACAAGGGGTATCTGATGACTTTTCTTTGACCACAAGGCTTAATTTATTTGCTTTGAGTATACATATGAATTTCTCAATGTGGGCATTGTACAATATTATTATTATTATTATTATACCAGATTTATATAGCGCCCTTTTCATGATCAATTTCACGTTCAAAGGCGCTTTACATATTTACATAGTTCAAATGCAGCCACACAGGGCGCATAATTCATCCTCTACTAGTGCAGACAGAGAGTGATCTGACCAGAGGGACAGAGTGAGACAAAGCCCCCACGACAGAGAGAATCAGAAATCAGATACAGGCTTGTCCGGCTAACTTAGCCTAGCTCGTTGCGAATAGACAGCCTGGTTCTTTAACGTGCCCAGTGTATAGCACTGATACACGCAAGGATTGCATGGGTTCCTGACCAGTACACCTCTAGTGTATCTATATATGATACAATAAATCTAAGCTATACTAATGATCTTCAGAGATTTAAATTAAGATTTGTTTATTAAATTAAGGTAAAAATATAGAGTTTAAACAACAATATTTGAAAAACTAATGTTCAAAATTTACAGCATAATACATATGTTATTCTGAAGAAAATGTAGATACTTTACACATTTGTCGTTTCATAGCATCTTTACCAAGGTACATTCAAAAACTTACTGAATTGTTAATGTTTCTATACATTTGCATTCTGCCATTCCTTTGAGCTATTTTAAAGGACTGGTATACAGTGTTCAATAACACATTTTGTGTTTTAATTCAGAAAGCTTCAAACGTCAGACTCAGCTTGTTGTCAGCTTGTTAATGAATAGGAGAAAAATATAATTAATGACCACCACTTGAATAGTGAATATCTGAAATTAACTAATTTGAAATTGATTGAATCATTTTAAGGTATCAGCATCTTTGTTGTAGGATAATATGAAAGGTGATATGAACAAAGAAAATACTGTGGAGAGACTTCGTGACTTGATAGATAAGCTTCCCGTCTCAAACAGAAAAGCTTGTGAGAATCTGATTTGCCATCTTCAAAGGTATATTTTCCCTTGGATATATTATTTGTTCACAGATGTCTTCTGTTGACTGTATTAGATCAGAAATTATTTATTAGCTTAGTAAACATTTGTGTTGATTGCAAAAGTATTTGCCAGAATTCAGTGATTTTTAGCATACGAGAACTTAGTTCAGGGTGAGGCATTAGTATAGGTGGATGGTCATATGTCCAATGTCAGTCGTTCTGTGTCAGTATGTCGGGTGTCCGTGGTCAAAATGTTTGCTTAAAGATCTTCCCCTTTAAAACTAGTGGTAATCCTGGCAAGGTCCTCTCTCAGTTTTATTCACATAGGGACACTTAGTCCCTGTTACGTAAGCCCGCCTGCTTAGCTCAATATGGAGAGTGTAGATTTTCGGACCTCGGGGTCGTGAGTTCGAGCCCTGGGTAAGGCGTATGTTTTCCGTGACGATTTGATAAAAGACATTGTGTCTGAAATCATTCGTCCTCCACATCTGATTCAAGTGAAGAAGTTGGCAGTTACTTTCGGAGTACAGGTTTGTACTGGTAATGAATCCAGGAACACTGGTTAGGTTAACTGCCCGCCGTTACATAACTGAAATACTGTTGAAAAACGGCGTTAACCCCCTAGAAAAACAACAACAAACAAACAAACAAATGGGGCCACTGGAAGTGTTTTATGTTTTTAGCTCACCTGTCACAAAGTGACAAGGTGAGCTTTTGTGATCGTGCAGTGTCCGTCGTCCGTCGTCCGTCCGTGCGTGCGTCCGTGCGTAAACTTTTGCTTGTGACCACTCTAGAGGTCACATTTTTCATGGGGTCTTTATGAAAATTGGTCAGAATGTTCACCTTGATGATATCTAGGTCAAGTTTGAAACTGGGTCACGTGCGGTCAAAAACTAGGTCAGTAGGTCTAAAAATAGAAAAACCTTGTGACCTCTCTAGAGGCCATATATTTCAAAAGATCTTCATGAAAATTAGTCAGACTGTTCATCTTGATGATATCTAGGTCAAGTTCGAAACTGGGTTACGTGCCATCAAAAACTAGGTCAGTAGGTCAAATAATAGAAAAACCTTGTGACCACTCTAGAGGTCACATTTTTCATTGGGTCTTTATGAAAATTGGTCAGAATGTTCACCTTGATGATATCTAGGTCAAGTTCAAAACTGGGTCACATGCGGTCAAAAACTTGGTCAGTAGGTCTAAAAATAGAAAAACCTTGTGACCTCTCTAGAGGCCATATATTTCAAAAGATCTTCATGAAAATTGGTCAGAATGTTCATCTTGATGATATCCAGGTCAAGTTCGAAACTGGGTCACGTGCCATTAAAAACTAGGTCAATAGGTCAAATAATAGAAAAACCTTGTGACCTCTCTAAATGCCATATTTTTCATGGGATCTGTATGGAAGTTGGTCTGAATGTTTATCTTGATGATATCTAGGTCAAGTTCGAAACTGGGTTACATGCGGTCAAAAACTAGGTCAGTAGGTCTAAAAATAGAAAAACCTTGTGACCTCTTTAGAGGCCATACTTTTGAATGGATCTTCATAAAAATTGGTAAGAATGTTCATCATGATGATATCTAGGTCAAGTTTGAAACTGGGTCACGTGCCATCAAAAAGTAGGTCAGTAGGTCAAATAATGAAAAAAACTTATGCCCTCTCTAGAGGCCATATTTTTCATGGGATGTGTATGAAAGTTGGTCTGACTGTTTATCTTGATGATATATAGGTCAAGTTTGAAACTGGGTCAACTGCGGTCAAAAACTAGGTCAGTAGGTCTAAAATTAGAAAAATCTTTTGACCTCTCCAGAGGCCATATTTTTTAATAGATCTTCATGAAAATTGGTCTGATTGTTCACCTTGATGGTATCTAGGTCAGTTTCGAAACTGGGTCACATGCAGTCAAAAACTAGGCCAGTACGTATAAAAATAGAAAAACCTTGTGACCTCTCTAGAGGCCATATTTTTCATGAGATCTTCATGAAAATTAGTGAGAATGTTCACCTTGATGATATCTAGGTCAAGTTCAAAACAGGGTCACGTACCTTTGAAAACTAGGTCAATAGGTCAAATAATAGAAAAACCTTGTGACCTCTCTAGAGGCCATATTTTTCAATGGATCTTCATGAAAATTGGTCAGAATTTTTATCTTGATGATATTTAGATCAAATTCAAAACTGGGTCACATGAGCTCAAAAACTAGGTCACTATGCCAAATAATAGAAAAAACGACGCCATACTCAAAACCGGGTCATGTGGGAACTGGTGAGCGATTCAGGACCATCATGGTCCTCTTGTTATACTTAACACAGAAGTTACCTTTCATGATTTGGTATGTCATGCATGTATTCAATAACAAATAGTCAAGATCAGGTGAATGACTTAGGCACCTATGGCCCTCGTGGTTGAAAGCACTGTTACAAATATACTTATTTGCCGTTTAATTAAATCATAGCAATTACATTATACTGTGTAATCATTACTAAGCCTTTTTAGTCGATGAGCCAGATCCGGTAATTTTGGCTAGCAGTACCATCCGAGGGGAATAAAGCTCATTGCTATTTTTGGAAAGGTAAACATCTGTAAAGTCAGAAACTATGTGACAGCATTGCAGCGGTGGTAGCTTTTTGTGCGTTATTGGCCGTGTTGTAACCCCATCCCAAAATATACTTTTATCAAACTTGCGTTAGACATAAGAAGGCTTTCATTTTCAATCTAATGGGTCTCTCTTATTATTGACTATATTTGCTTGTCAATTCGTAGGCAAATAGCTCAGTTTATTTATTTTATAGAAATGTCGCTGAAATGTGGCATTTAGTGTTGCCAATTACGGGCACGGATAGACCAGTGCTTATACATTGAAGATCTTATAATTTTGTTTTTCATAAAAGGCAGTTAGATAGTATTTTTTGCTCATTCCCGAATTAATATATCACATTTAAACACATTTATTTGAAACAAATTTAATCATAAACTGTAATAATAGTTGTCCATGTTTTAAGTTAGATGTTCTTTATAAATGTTGTTGTTATTATCATGCAGCAAAACAAAAAATACCGATAAGGAACTATTTTACTTACTGGCTACAAATACATCAATTATACCTCTTAAATGATTTTAAGTTTCATGATTTTGTCTTTCAATGTACTGTATAAATATAATGTAAAATAATTATGTAAATTATGAATTAATGTAAAAACCATATATAGATGTTCGTTTACGTTAGCCATTCGAATGTCCAATTAGTTAGTAACAATAGTGGACGGTTAATTCTAAATAGTTTAAAGAGTTTAAATTAAATCAAAATCAATTGATATTTTTAAGCATAGTTATGACCAAATCGTTCCAAATTTATCCTTCTTTTCACAAGAGTGAAGGGTAGGCCGGTGGTCTAGTGGTAAAACGCTTGACTGTCAATCCAGAGGTCCGGGGTTCGAATCCCGGTCCAGACACTGGAAATACCTGAGATGCTCTTGAGTGCCTCCCACCTAAGAGGCCTGTACTAGTTCTTCCCAGGAAAGACGGCTTTGCGTGTACCAGGCACGTTAAAGAACCAGACTGTCTATTCGCAAAGACATAGGCTAAGTTAGCCGGACAGGCCTGTATCTAAAAAGGATTTCTCTCTATCTGTTCTGGGGGCTTTATCTCCCTCTGTCCCCCTGGTCAGATCGCCCCTGGTCAGATCGCTCTGTATCTGTATTAGTAGAGGATGAATTTCGCGCCCTGTGTGGCTGCGTTTGCTATATGTAAAGCGCCTTTGAACGTGTTTATCATGAAAAGGGCGCTATATAAATCTGGTGTAATAATAATAATAAAGAGGCAATCACCGGAACGCCCCAAGGGTGTGAAAGTCCTTAATCTTGAAACCACAGTTTAACAAAAAGGGAGAATGCCGGATTTGCATTTTCTGCGAACGATAAAGCTTTGATACTTTGATTGTACATGTAGGTTAGTGTCTTATGTAATATATGGTCAATCATGTACTATTCAGAATTGTACGACCAAATGGTGGAGCGTCCTAAAGTAACGCGCTTAATGATTAAACGGTGTATTGGAATTTATCTAATTTTCAATTCTCTTCTTCTTCCGTTGCCTGGAAAAAAAGCTAGTCCGAGGGGCTATGGCTATATATCTGTCGGTTTCGGAGGCATGTGTTTAAAATGCCCGACAACATTTATGTTTTTTTACTCCTCAAAACTGAACTGTGGGATATTCACACATACCTTCCCCAGGATACTACTAAGAGAGTCATTTTGATGAAACGATTCCCATTTTAACATTGATAAAAGATTATTAAAGATGAGCTAGTATCTAAATAGCTGCAGGTCACAACTTAATTAAACGAAATAAAAGTAATACCCAAAAGTGTTGCTAAACTCATCAAAGAACTGATCTCCCAGGGATTGAGAAATCAAACCGCAGACGCAAACCAAGCCAATCATGAAAAAAGGTAATAACATTGTCATACAGTACAGTGTAATCAAATATCGAATCGAATATTTTACTGCTATGAAAATGTAGCATTCTTAGCTGACTTTACAAAGTTTTTGATACATCAAATATCTATGTGGTGTTGCTAGATCTATTAAAGCTTCTGATTGAAACTTAGAACAGTTATTTACTGTCAAAGTCTACACCAGGGAGAACAATACTCTTAAGTCTGAATCTAGACAGAGTTACGCCCCTTTTTAACATAGAATATTTTTAATTAAGTTTTATATAATGACCAATAGCTCTGTACTTCATAGCTTCTGACTGTTATGTCCCTTTTACTGGCAAAGCTCTGATTTAGAAAAGTCGAGCATGATGTCTTATGTACAGCTTTTTTCTAACTTTAAACTTTCATAACATATTAAATTTGTTGAAACAAAGTCTCAATTAAAGTCTGAAATGGAGATTAACGTGCATTAACGTTAGTCTACTAAATGATTGGAAAATTTGAAAATCAAAACTGTCTGAAAACAACTCGTAATGTAAATTCCTTACCCACCAACTTTCGTATGCAAATGCTGATCATTTGGACAGGAAAAAACAGAAAACAGATAAGTGACATGCATCAAAAAGTATTTACCCTTACAAAATAATGTAGATCGATGTTATCAAACAAACTAGTATGTTTTTCTTCATCCAGTTTCAATGAAATAAATCGATTTTTGTAGTATGTAATTTGGTAAACATTTGAGAAAATGGCGTAACTGCATAAAGGGGAAATAACTATAATGCAACTAGATATAAGTATTATGATTTATTATAGACGATGTGTGCGTAGTATGTATTTATTTTGATTAAAATCCATTTGAGAACAATCTGGGACTGGAAGTATAAGCATTTATACACTTTTACGTCCGTAAAAAGTAGCGCACCAAAAAATTTTGGATTGATTTTTTCAGGTGGGGCGAGCGCAAGCCAAAAACAAAAAAAAATATTTTTTTGTGTGTTTCTGAAATATACGAGCGGCAAATCCGATGAACAACTTTTTAATTTGGTGAGGCCTAATGTAACTTGGTCAGAATGTTGATCTTGATGATCTTTATGTCAATATGCCAGGTGAGCGATACAGGGCCATCATGGCCCTCTTGTTTATTTGTTATTGTTGTAAGAGAAATTGTACATTTTAGAATACAGATTACAGCAAGTCACATTTTCTTTATTTTGACAATACTTATTTCAAAGCCTGACAAAAGCATCCAGTACTGTTATTAAAAGTTGTTATTCACAGTTCAGCTATATTTCATGTATGGATAAAACAAATTATGTGATCTGTGATCATTATAAATGTGTATACAGATAAAACGTAACATGTGAACAGTTTATTCAATAAATAAAGTGTAATGCAAGTCTTTGTGATGTGTATATAAAAGCAAAATTAGGATTTGTTTTACCAGTAATTTCAGAATTACAATTAACACAAATAGAAAAAACCAAGCCTGCACAAGAAGGCTAATATGTCTCCCTAGACTGGCTCTTAACTGCCGTGGTGCAAATAGATTGTTAATGTGTGTCTGTTAAGTTTTTGTTAACAGTGAGTTGCAATCTAGTAACTTTTAAGTTTGTATGATTTTTAGCTCACCTGAGCACAGTGTGAGCTGTTGTGATCACCTTAAGTCTGTCATTGTGCTTCTCAACAATTTGCCTGTTATTAAACACCCTAGTAGACAGTTTTTTTTATGCCCCCGAAGGGAGGCATATAGTTTTTGAACCGTCTGTCGGTCTGTCAGTCTGTCGGTCTGTCCGCAATTTTCGTGTCCGGTCCATATCTTTGTCATCGATGGATGGATTTTCAAATAACTTGGCATGAATGTGTACCACAGTAAGACGACGTGCAGTGCGCAAGACCCAGGTCCGTAGCTCAAAGGTCAAGGTCACACTTAGACGTTAAAGGATAGTGCATTGATGGGCGTGTCCGGTCCATATCTTTGTCATCGATGGATGGATTTTCAAATAACTTGGCATGAATGTGTACCACAGTAAGACGACGTGCAGTGCGCAAGACCCAGGTCCGTAGCTCAAAGGTCAAGGTCACACTTAGACGTTAAAGGATAGTGCATTGATGGGCGTGTCCGGTCCATATCTTTGTCATCGATGGATGGATTTTAAAATAACTTGGCATGAATGTGTACCACAGTAAGACGACGTGCAGTGCGCAAGACCTGGTCCGTAGCTCAAAGGTCAAGGTCACACTTAGACGTTTAAAGGATAGTGCATTGATGGGCGTGCCCGGTCCATATCTTTGTCATCGATGGATGGATTTTCAAATAACTTGGCATAAATGTGTTACCAGAGTTAGCGACATGTCGTGCGCAAGACCAGGTTCATAGCTCATAGGTCAAGGTCACACTTAGATGTTAAAGGATAGTGCATTGATGGGCGTGTCCGGGTCCATATCTTGTCATCGATGGATGGATTTTCAAATAACTTGGCATGAATGTGTACCACAGTAAGATGACGTGTCACACGCAAGACCCAGGTCCGTAGCTCAAAGGTCAAGGTCACACTTAGACGTTAAAGATCATTTTTCATGATAGTGCATTGATGGGCATGTCCGGTCCATATCTTTGTCATTCATGCATGGATTTTAAAATAACTATGCATGAATGTGTGACACAGTAAGATGATGTGTCGAGCGCAAGACCCAGCTCCGTAGGTCAAAGGTCCTAAACTCTAACATCGTCCATAACTATTCATTCAAAGTGCCATCGGGGGCATGTGTCATCCTACGGAGACAGCTCTTGTTTAAATGTGAAAGGGATGAGTTGAAGTCTGATCGATTCCCGATTGAGGCAGTGCCTTATTTCATATTATACATTGTATACAATAGTTGCATTTTTTTTCAATATTAATTGCAGCTTTATAAATTAGAACACTTCAGGTTCATGTTTGATATAGTTTATTAATGATTATAATTTTAATCATACAATGAGTTATGAGATATTTTATTAATTTTAATATATTTAGATTAATAAATGTAAAAAGTCTGTATTAAATGCATAGGTCATCTTTTGTACGAAAATAAAGGAAAAAAAATGTTGTATAATTTTCATATTCAGTTTTGGTAGGGAAAAGTTTGAGTATGTACATGTACAGTTGTTTGACCTGTCTTACCCTGTGGCAGTCCAAGAAGATATTACCATTATGAAAAATGCAGGAGGTATTATGCTTTTGTATGTTAAACAAAGGTCTCAAAGCATTTATATGCTGTATGGCTACATTCTTGCTCCTGAAATAACTGTACAAGACAGCTATAAGACTGACATTCCTGACAAGATGTGAACCTTCTGGACTTTGTCAGCCTAGCATAAACATTTCTTTCCTGTAGCTTTGTGTATCCCTCAATTTACTAAGTACATATCTCCATTAAAAATAATGATAATAGATATGGTTTAGTAATAAATGTGTGATAGCTTTGTAATGTCAACATTTCAAAAATAGAATGAACATGTACTTTGATAATAAATATTGAAATACAAATTTCAGTATATTGTATCAGTCAGCAAAAACATGAAGTACATTTGTATCTTTGTATTAAGATAATTAAAACAATTATATTCAAATGCTCTGACACTGATTTTATGCTGATTTCCTAGAATGTGTGTGAATTAATGTTTTACAATATTTCAGAACTTGAAGACAATTGTTAGTGCAGAAGGGACATAAAAGTTATGACAAAAGTAACAGATATAAATAAGGTAAAACTATTGTGGTAAAAAGACATGGCCAGTGCTGCACATCACAAAGGCAATATTTGAATTTAATTTTTTGTCACTTATGAGTTCTGTAAAGCTGATTTTGCAATATATATAAAATGATTAGGATTAATTTTTTTTACTGTGATCTTTTTTTCACATGATTTTGTCAAGACTGACAATTTGTTTATTGGAATAAGATAGTTAAAGGCGGCATTGTGTCACATAAAAATATGTCTGCATAGTTGCCTAACATTAAATGTCAAATTGTAAACAAGGAAATTCTAAATTTGGAAAATCCTTTGTTGTTTTTCTTCATTTAGCTCAGTTGAAGGAGATGAAGTTTGAAGCAATTTTCACAGTACAACCTCTCCAGAGTAGCTCACTCTGAAGCAAAAACCTCTCTATAACAACATCATAAGAATTTCCCCAAGCTGAAATATAACTATCAAATTTACTTCTCCAGAACAACAACCTCAAAATAACTAAAATATTTGTATATCCCACAGGGTGTTGCTCTACATAGGTTGCATTGTACTTATAATATCTATGATTTCAAATGCTTTAAGAAAAACAACACTTTCAACAAGGGGAAAAGTGAACATATATTACTCATAAGGTGAAGTTTTGGCAGTTCTCAAGTTCATTGTTTTTGCATGCTATATAAAAACACTTTAGGCAGTTTATCATTATTACATCATATACTAATCAGAGGTTGTAGGTTGTTGTTGGAGCTTTTAGGTGAGATCATATGTACATTGAATGTTATAAAATATGCAATCTTTTCAGTCCTATTAAATAACTTGTCATTTAGTGGATCTAAGTATATGTAAAATTTAAATAAAGCAGCAAGCCAAGTAGCAACACAATCTTGCTGATTAAAACAGGTAATTCCTTAGACAAGTTGAAATTAGACAAAATGTCAATTTGTAGAGTTACCTGACTTGCTGCTTGATAATATATTTCTAAGATTAGAATATCTGCAAATGTCTAAAATGATGTTATAGTTGTTTTAAAAACTATCATGTTTTATTCTCTTTATGTAATAAAGTTTTACATTTGTATTTCCAGAAGTGCTACAAGTGTGTTGTCATGTGAAATGGAATTTACCCCAACTGTGCTGCAAAATGTATATTCAAGTGCAAGACAGTCATGCACCAGCTGTAAACTGAGATGGACCCATATAATAAATATGTTGACTTTTCTATGTATTATCATCTGTACAGAATGTGTTCATGACAAGCCTGTATACATATATTGTTAAATCATTTTTTATTTCCATTATTGCATGCATGTAAGAAGCAAGCATTTAACAATTGCATTCATAGAAGTGTTAAAATGTGATCAATCTAATTTAAAGAAAACACATTTAATTTGACTTTTTAAGTTTCATAGTATTTGTGGTGGAGACTGACCAGTCATTCAGCAACTTATACTGTCTGTGTGTCATTTCTTGTATGTTATAGTTTTCTTAATAATACATTAAATGTCAAAGTTATGCTAAGATGAACTCATTCATCACTTGTAGATTAATGTTAAAGCAGTTCAACATTTTACCATAAGTTAACTAATATTCTATTTAACCAGAGTTGTCACATATTTTCATATAAATATTTGTATAATACAGTCTAATCTAATCTACATATGATGTTCCACAATTTTTTAGTTATATTTTATGTTGATATTTTATGTTGTTTTCATGTCTCAACATATAATTACTAACATCAAAGAAACTTAAGTATTTTACAATTTGGTTGGTATAATTGGTTGTTTTGTTTATATATTTTATTTTTTTCATCCAGGAGAATAAAGAAATATACATTTCAAAATATCTCATCATTCTAGATAAGTACACTACATAATCAAGATAAAAGAAATAAGAACAAAATATGTTGGTGAAATTTTATTTTCAAAAATTTGATATACAGTCTTTGTAGTATTTACTTCTTTAGATATGTTGGACTGAAATGGGAATAACAACATTTCTTTAAATTTTGTAGTCATAAGTTAATATGGGAATTATTAACTTAACTTAAAAAGATTTTATCTCACTGTTATGCAATCTGAGCTTTAATATTTTTCAACATTGTCATTGGCAACAAGGCTCAAAATTATTTGTTGTGTATACCTTGCATTCATGTGTGATAAATGCTTTTATGGTATTCTTTAATATAATTTATGCTTTTCATCTTACCATGGATTAAAAAAATATAAATTTATTTGTCTGAAAATTAAGGTAAAAATACTGACTGATTAAATTGCAATATAAGAAAGCTTATTTGAGATAAAGGGAGGTAATTCCATAAAAAATATGTAGAATGTAGGTGATAAATGTAATGAAGGGAGGTAATAAAATATTGTGAAATTATTAGTCTTCATTTCTTTGATGAGCTAATTAATTGTTTTACATTTTGGTTTATTAACTACAAGTATGACCTAACATATGTACCTGTCCTGAAGGAAAATAAAATAGGTTGTTTGATGTCCTTGTACTGTTAAGTTGTTCCTGTATTTGTTTACATTCCATGTCTAAATGAAATGAAGAAACAGACTTTAATGAGGGTATCCCGGGAAAATACCTAAGTTTATTTTTATATCAGCAAATTTGATGAGATAGTCATTCAGGAGTTGTCTATCCTATTTCCAAAAATGCTATGGGGACTAAATTTTTTGGAGTAAATATCTCTTTTAAAAAATAACACACAGCATTTTAATATTGTATATATATTATCTGATTTAATTTTACGGGTAGAATGCACTTTAGTGGTCCCCGGAAGTTTACAATGCGCATGCGCAGCAAGTTGGGGATGTGGGGGCGACAGCCCCCAAACATATTGATCTCAAAATAAAGTTACCTCTTTTAATATTTAAGACATTATTAAACTACTATTATTATAGGGACCGCTAAAGTGCAAGTGCTCCAATTTTACAGCAAGTTCAAACAACAATAATCATCATCATTTACAACTGTGTCATAATGTAGTACACACGGAATGACTGCCATATCCGTGTGATTATATATATATAGTCAGTAGTCCAACTGATTTGACGCCATCCTAGGAAATATTGAGATAATTTTTTCATATGGGCAATATCCCCACTCGCTTGTCGACTAATATCGTCAGGTAATTCAGCATTGTTCCGACATAAATATCTGTATAGAATCATTCAACATGAAAATAAGCCAGGCACTGGATACACCAGTCTAAAAGTGAATTCCAGAATAAAAGTTCCTACTACCTCAACTCAAGAATTTTAGAATGATGTGTAATATTTGAAAAGTAAAGAAATTACAAACTGACAAATCAAACAGAAGCTTGAAAACATCAATACCTGAATTACATACTCATATTTATACTCTTCCAAGTGGCGAATGCGAATTACATACATTAATATTTTTCCTTACAGTAAAACCTGTCTTAAACAGCCAGCCAAGGGTGTTGGGAAAAGTGGCTGTTTACAGCAGGTGGCTGCTTAATGTAGGTAATTTATAGAATAAATGACCATTTTGGGAAATGATCGAGACACAGGCTGCTTAAGACAGGTTGGCTGCTAATTAGAGGTGACCGCTTAAGCTTAATATATATTATCTGATGCACTTAGCAATATATATTTGGAGTCAAAATGTTAAAAATTCCGGTTTTAATTTTTTAGTTACAATGTCTATATATATCTCCGTAACTAATTAAGATACTGATCTGAAATTTCATTTATGCCATCAGATTGACTTGGACAATGAAGATACATATTTACTAAATTTATGACAAATTACCTCCGTTTATTTTTATGTAAATAAATATACGTAGCAGCTTCTAATGAGATTGGTTTGAAACGTTATTTATGTCTTCCATGGTAAGAAATAGTCATGTTAGATATAAACTCAAGAGTGAACATTTATCGATAGGAATACTTTTCTAATATATTGTTGTAAAGACTTGTACTCTGTATCTTCTATATGTATATACCAATGCATGATTACCTCCCCTGATTTTAATAAAAATGGATTTTTCTCAGTAAGTATTTATAGGACTAATTTGAAATTTCATTATTGTCTTTAGTTGGACTGAGACAATCAGGGTAGATAACTATGGACTGATTTTATGTCAAATTACCTCCCTTTGTTTCAAATTAAAATGGGTGTATCTCAGTAACCAATGAAGATACTGATTTGAAATGTCATTTTTGCCATCAGATGGACTCAGACAACCAGGGTAGATAACTTTTGATTGAATTTATGACAAATTACCTCCCTTTATTTCATGTAAATGAATATACTTCAGCAGCTTCTAATGAGATTGGTTTTAAATGTTATTTAAGTCTTCCATGGTAAGAAATAGTCATGCTAGTACAAAAATGCAGCATTTGAGCCTAGGACCCTCAGACTCCATGTGGAGATTGCCCTGACTTGTATGTGACCCATAGATCAAAAGGGACTGTTACAATAGAATATTTTTGTCCTTATTATATTTAGTGTGTAGGCCTATGTGATCTATGTCAAAACTTGATCAGCAATGGTACTCAGGTGAGCGATATAGGGCCATCATGGCCCTCTTGTTTTATTTGTTAAAAAAAACAAACATGGCCTCCAGAGGGTGTGGTCAGACTTTTCATCAACAATTTTTTTAAACAACATCTCCACCAAAACCACTGAAATGATTTTGATGAAACTTTATACAAATGATCTCTGGATAGCCCTCTATCAAAGTTGTTCAGATGGTTTCAGTTCACTGAATAATGGGTGTTTTTGGTTAGAAATAGGTTTTCAGTTATCAGACTTCAAAATCTATTTTCTAGAGCTGTGATATTTGGCATGTGATATAAGGGTGTGACTAAGGTCTCGCCCCTGTTTGTGACATGTACTTACTATAGGCTTATATATAAGGACTTTGAAAATTTTCTTCTGTGAACCAATAATAGCTAGAGCCTTGATATTTGGCATATGATATCTGAGTTGTACTGTCTACCATAATTGTTCAAATTATTGCCCTAAGTTCAAAAATGTGTGTGACATGTATATAATATAGGTTAACATAAAAGAATCCTACCTTTGTACTTGTACCATAACGTTACACAAATACAATTGAAGCTTTGTACACAGGTGAGCGTTTTAGGGTCAATGACCCACTTGTTTTGTTTGTTTTAGGAAGAACAACAGCAATCTTAAAATTCTTTGTGATAGGCATGAAGATAACATTTTCAGTTTTTGTTTACAAATTGAAGAATGCATTTAACTTTTCAGTTCTGTGAGAGACTTTAACCTGGGGGGACCAGTAAAATGGTGAAAAGTTATCCATTGGTGACACTACCTAGCACAACCCAATCTTCTCCAGGATTAAAACCTACAGCCTTCTAATAAAAGTCTTGTGTTGGACTTATGGAGTTTACGGGCAGAGCTGGCGTGGTGGAAACATTATCAAAAGGTTGTTGCATCATGTAGACTAGCAATAAATTAGATGATAAAAAATGTGTCAAACAGAATCAGACTTTTAAAAAATTTAATGTACAGTGAAACACCGCTCGCTCGAGGTCGCAAGGGGATGAGCAAAATGCTCAAGTTATCTATGGCTTCGAGCGACCCAAACATTGACAAACATAATTATAAAGAAAAATTAAGTTTGTTTTACCAGTTGTCATAGGGATTATTTGCAGAGGAAATGGTGATGCGTAATAATAACACACTCGTGACATTTTCAAAAAAACGTATTACAAACGTTATCTATGATGGTCGTTTCAATATGTAATTTGTAAATAGCACATGTGAAGAAACAACTAAGACTTTTTAATTTTTTTTAGCTCACCTGTCACATAGAAAATAGCTAATTTTGACCCTTTCAGGGGCCATAACTCTGGAACCTATAATGGGATCTGGCCAAGTGACAAGGTGAGCTTTTGTGATCATTCTTTGTCCGTTGTCAGTCCGTCCATCCGTCAACAATTTCTTGTCTGCACGATAGAGGTTTCATTTATAATTTTATTTTAACCAAACTTGCACACAACTTGTATCACCATAAGGTCTTGGTTCCTTTCTTGAACTGGCCAGATCCCATTATAGGTTCCAGAGTTATGGCCCCTGAAAGGGTCAAAATTAGCTATTTTGACCTAATGTCTGCACAATAGAACCGTTATTTATGATTTGATTTTTACCAAACTTGCACACAACTTGTATCACCATAAGATCTTTGTTCCTTTCTTGAACTGGCCAGATTCCATTATGGGTTCCAGAGTTATGGCCCCAAAATGGCCAGAATTAGCTATTTTGACCTTGTTTGCACAATAACAGTTTCATTTATGATTTGATTTTAACCAAACTTGCACACAACTTGTATCACCATAAGGTCTTGGTTCCTTGAACTGGCCAGATTCCATTATATGTTCCAGAGTTATAGCCCCAGAAAGGGTCAAAATTAGCTAGTTTGACCTTGTTTGCACAATAGCAGTTTCATTATGATTTGATTTTAACCAAACTAGCACACAACTTGTATCACCACAAGATCTTGGTTCCTTTTTTGAACTGGCCAGATTCCATCATTTTGGTTCCAGAGTTATGGCCCATTAAAGGTCCAAAATTTGCTATTTTGGCTTTTGCAGCCATATAGAGACTTCATTTATGGTTTGATTTTTGATACAAACTTCCAGAATATCTTCAACAACAATAAATCTTGGATGCCATGATGAATCTGTCAGATCCAATCGTAGGTTCCGGAGTTATTTTATATCTGATTACCTCCCCTGATTATAATCAAAATGGATTTATATCAGTAAGTACTTATAGGACTTATTTGAAATTTCATTATTGTCATTAGTTGGACTGAGACAATCAGGGTAGATAACTATGGACTGATTTTATGTCAAATTACCTCCCTTTGTTTCAAATTAAAATGGGTGTATCTCAGTAACCAATAAAGATACTGATTTGAAATGTCATTTATGCCATCAGATGGACTTGGACAATCATGGTAGATAACTTTTGACTGAATTTATGACAAATTACCTCCCTTTGTTTTATGTAAATGAGTATAGGTCAGGACCCTTAGGTCAAAACAGACTAATACAAGAAAATATTTATCCTGATGATATTTAATGTCTATGCCTATGTGATCTGTGTCAAAACTTGATCTTATCATTAAGAGCAATGGTACTCAGGTGAGCGATATAGGGCCATGATGGCCCTCTTGTTTTTATTTATCAACAAGTGCATATAGAAATTATATTTTCATTCACTCATTTCATTTCCTTGTGCTATTTGAAATACATGTACTGATGTTTCATGATTTTACCACAGTAACTGTGTAACTTCCTGTCAGAAATCACAGGACTAATTTTGATCAAATGTCACTGGACCCTCTATGATTTTATTTACTTTTCTGAAGAACATACAGAAAATCCACCACGAATTTATGCTGACACAGACCAAAAAGAAGAACTATCTTAGCCAAAAACACCCTAAATAGCTTGCCTTCTTTATTCTGCAAAAATACTGAAAAACTGCCAATGGCTGCAGCACACATACAGTGACCCTTTTTAGGTATCTGTAAATTGCATTTTAACGAAACTATAAATGCTGGATAAAAATCAAAAGAAGAATGGGAGCCTTGTGTGATGCAAGAATATTTTCAGTCAAACTCATAATAAAATCTGCTAAATGTGAGACACCAAAATTGTTGAGGTGGTGTATGATGTAAGTTTTCTGTAGCAAAATTTATAATGCAACCATTTCATGATTAAAATACTGTCATATTTTCAAGTATAGACATGCCATGTGAAATCAGTAAAACAATAAAATGCAAAGAATGAAATCTATAGGAAGATTTTTTGGAAGCAAAGAACACAACCAGTCAAACATAATAGCAGACTCGGTTTTGACTGAGTCTGTTTGTGAGAGGTCATGAAATGTACACACACATGGAATCCTTTAGCAATGGCTTAGGCGGAACTCTGTTATCCATTCATTCTACAATAAAAAGGCATGTTCTAAAATCTGGCCTGGCCCGAGGTGTCCAATTTTTGCTCAGGCCAAGCCAGGCCATAGATTTCAATTTTTTAAAAGATGATCGTGATTTCTGTCCACAGGACAATAATATATTCCAGTCTTTCAGAATGCTGTACTTCTGAAACGACAATAAACCCTAAATCAACAATAAATTTGTCTTTAGAAAAAAAAACTATTAGGAATGTTTGTAAAATGAAAACGGACATGCAAATTCGCTAGTGTTCAAGTCAGTCTACACAAAATTCATGAATATAATATTTAAAAATATCATTACACCTGCATAACCATAGCAAAACAGTTGCTCCGCCCCATCACGTTTCTTAAAGCTTTGATTTTTGGAAAATAAAACTGATGTTTGTGTAGTGTGCTAAGGCACAAGACCACAGTTATTTGCCCTTGGTTGACCACAATACGGAAGTCACGGGTTACGCGGAAAATAGTTCCTCTATTTGATGGTGAATTTTTGAGTGAAAGACCTGCAATAAATGGCATAATTTAATAGAGGAGATATGAAATAGTAGGTACATGTACAATTTGACAGAATGAGAATGTCAGAATATGCATAACATGACTTTTTGATAGGGCCTGTTTTGCCTGTTTGTGGCCATCTAGAGAGAAGTCTTCATACGCATGTGATTTGGTTCAAAATGGTGGAAAAAAGAGCCGGTCAACCCAATGTTTACTGTGGCTGGAATTTTTTCTCTTGAATAGTTCTGTTGAGTTCAGGTATTTTTATAGGGGATGGAAGGCATGCAAAATTGTTATAGTGTCCAGTGCCTATATAGAACATATAGTAAAAATAACTGTGGTCTTTGACCTGTTCACTGCAGAATTGGAGCAGTCTTCTGCGCATGCCTAGAAGTGATTATCTAATGTCACGTGTGTGTACACGGCAAAAATGTGCAAATTATTGCATGTTTGCATGCATTTAGTGTATAATATGTATGATATACTGACGAGAGATTAGAGGTTACCTTTAAAAACCTTTAATTTCAGAGCAAACCTTTAAAACCTTTAAATCTTCTGAAAAAACTTTTAAAACGGCCAAATAGCCTGTAATTTTCACTCAAAACCTATATTTTTGTTCAGACTGCTTGCCGTGCCAGTTTAAAGCAAGTAATGGTTATACTACTGTATTTCTTCCCCCCTTTTAAGTGTTGTTATTAGGATACTGCTTGTGTATCTTTCATCTTGAGTTTTTCAGAATGCTGTTGTGTTCACCAGACCACATACATGTAGATGTTTGCAGTAGTGTTTACCAGACCATGGGTGTTCCATGTATTCAGCATAAGGTACCATGGAGCTGAATGCTTGAAATGGTCTGGTGACATGATGTTTACACTATGGTAACAGTGGACAAGGCCTGGTGAAGTTACAGCATTCTGAGCAAAGTTGATGTAGACACTACAATGTATAAAACAGGAACCATATACAAAAATAGGTGATATAAATATGCAGTGAAAGTAGGTATACAAATTAAGTTAGGTATGTATATCAATCATAATGTATAATTCAAACAGTATGAGATAATATCAAACATGCCTATTTCTGATATCTGTGGTTTTAGAGTGTGGGTTTCCATATATAAATTAACTTTTTTTTAGTAAATACCTATATATATATTATGTGTTTTCAACGAGAATTCCGACAAAAATAGCCTTTATTTACTCTTTATTTTTTAATATTTTACATTAAAAGGCCTTTATTTCCATAGATTGGAGCCTTTATAAAAACCTTTATTTTTGTTCAGGCCTGCTAGGAGGCCAGAGGTTAGTATCACCATGGTTACAAAATATATACATTGTTTCAGAATGGGCCCTTCTATAGGCAAGACGAAACGAGGCTTAAGCCATTGTGCTTTAATTTCTAACATGAAAATTTAAAGCGCGACTTCATCGTTAAACAACTGAGATAATGGAAATAATATTAGCAACAACAAATAGACATTCAATTCAGACATGGTAATCCGCACATCCATGATTTTATTTTGCTTTTCATGACAGAACAATCTGGATTTCCTACGGCAGATATTGTTTTACAAAGAATCATAACCTCCTTTGAAGAATCATAACTTCATCAACCGAATCATAACACCAAATAAACTGCAACATTTCCTTCGTAAAGAATGCTCTCGCATGTTTTTGTGGTGTTAAAATTAAGGTATTAGGCCCCTAATAGTAATGTTTAAGAAATGGCATTTGCTTGGTATATTCTTACAGTTGATTGTGCTTTACATTGTGTTGCAAATTTTTAAAAACTTTTACCATCCCATTTTTAGCTCACCTGAGCAATGCTCAGGTGAGTTTTTCTGATCGCTCGATGTCCGGCGTCTGTCGTCTGTCTGTCTGTCAACATTTAGGTTGTGTATGCGATAGAGGCTGTATTTTTTAACTGATCTTCATGAAACTATGTCAGAATGATTATCTTGATGAAATCTAGGCCTAGTTCGAAAAGGGGTTATCTGGGGTCAAAAACTAGGTCACTAGGTCAAATCAAAGAAAAAACTTGTGTATGCGATAGAGGCTGTATTTTTCAATTAATCTTCATGAATTTTGGTCTGAATGATTACCTTGTTGAAATCTAGGCCTAGTTTGAAAAAGGGTCATCTGGGATCAAAAACTAGGTCACTAGGTCAAATCAAAGAAAAACCTTGTGTATGCGATAGAGGCTGTATTTTCCAATTAAAGTTCATGAATTTTAGTCAGAATGATTACCTTGATGAAATCTAGGCCGAGTTTGAAAAGGGGCCCTCTGGGGTCAAAAACTAGGTCACTGGGTCAAATCAAAGAAAAACGTTGTGTATGTGCTAGAGGCTGTATTTTTCGATTAATCTTCATGAATTTTGGTCAGGATGATTGCCTTGATAAAATCTAGGTCAAGTTTGAATATGGGTCATCTGGGGTCAAAAAGTAGGTCACTAGGTCAAATCAAAGATAAACCTTGTGTATGCACTAGAGGCTGTATTTTTCAATGAATCTTTATGAATTTTGGTCAGAATGATTGCCTTGATCAAATCTAGGTTGAGTTTGAATATGGGTCATTTGGGGTCAAAAAGTAGGTCACTAGATCAAATCAAAGAAAATCCTTGTGTATGCGATAGAGGCTGTATTTTTCAATTAATCTTCATGAATTTTGGTCTGAATGATAACCTTGATGAAATCTAGGCCGAGTTCGATAAAGGGTCATCTGGGATCAAAAACTAGGTCACTAGGTCAAATCAAAGAAAAACCTTGTGTATGCGATAGAGGCTGTATTTTCCAATAAATCTTCATGAATTTTGGTCAGAATGATTACCTTGATGAAATCTAGGCCGAGTTCGAAAAGGGGCCAGCTGGGGTTAAAAACTAGGTCACTTGGTCAAATCAAAGAAAAACCTTGTGTATGGGCTAGAGGCTGTATTTTTCAATTAATCTTCATGAATTTTGGACAGGATGATTGCCTTGATGAAATCTAGGTCAAGTTTGAATATGGGTGATCTGTGGTAAAAAAGTAGGTCACTAGGTCAGATCAAAGGAAAACCTTGTGTATGCCATAGAGGTTGTATTTTTCAATTAATCTTCTTGAATTTTGGTCAGAATGATTGCCTTGATGAAATCTAGGTCGAGTTTGAATATGGGTCATTTTGGGTCAAAAAGTAGGTCACTAGGTCAGATCAAAGAAAAAGCTTGTATATGCGATAGAAGCTGTATTTTTATGCCCCCCTTCGAAGAAGGAGGGGTATATTGTTTTGCAGATGTCGGTCGGTCGGTAGGTCGGTCGGTCGGTCGGAATGTAGACCAATCCGTTTCCGGATGATAACTCAAGAACGCTTGGGCCTAGGATCATGAAAGTTGATAGGGAGGTTGGTCATCACCAGCAGATGACCCCTATTGGTTTTGAGGTCTGTATGTCAAAGGTCAAGGTCACAGTGACCCTGAATAGTAAAACGGTTTCCGGATGATAACTAAAGAACACTTGGGCCTAGGATCATGAAAGTTGATAGGGGGGTTGATAATGGCCAGCAGATGACCCCTATTGATTTTGAGGTCAGTACGTTAAAGGTCAAGGTCACAGTGACCTTGAACAGTAAAACGGCTTCCGGATGATAACTCAAGAACGCTAAGGCCTAGGGTCACGAAAGTTAATAGGGAGGTTGGTCATGACCAGCAGATGACCCCTATTGATTTTGAGATCAGTACGTCAAAGGTCAAGGTCACAGTGACCAGGAACAGTAAAATGGTTTCCAGGCAATAACTCAAGAACGCTTGGGCCTAATTTCAGGAAAATTGATAGTTAGGTTGGCCATGACCAGCAGATGACCCCTATTGATTTTGAGGTCATTAGGTCAAAGGTCAAGGACACATTGGCCAGGAACAGTTAAACGGTTTCTGATCTTCTTGTCCAAAACCATAGGGCCTAGGGCTTTGATATTTGGTATGTAGCATAATCTAGTGGTCCTCTATCAAGAATATTCAGATTATTTCCCTTGGGTCAAATATGGCCCCACCCTGGGGGTCACATGGTTTATATAGACTTATATAGGAAAAAACTTTGAAAAACCTCTTGTCCAAAACCACAGGGCCTAGGGCTTTGATATTTTGTATATGACATCATCGAGGGGTCCTCTACTAAGATTATTCAAATTATTCCCCTAGGGTCAAATATGGCTCCGCCCTGGGGGTCACATGGTTTACATAGACTTATATAGGGAAAAACTTTGAAAATCTTCTTGTCCAAACCACAAAGACTATGGCTTTGATATTTTGTTATGTAGCATCATTTAGTGGTTCTCTACCAAGTTTGTTCAAATTATCCCTCTAGGGTCAAATACGGCCCCGCCCCAGAGGTCATATGGTTTATATAGACTTATATAGGGAAAAACTTAGAATCTTCATGTCAATAACTTACATCATTCAAATTTGGACCACATGTATAGTTTTGAGTGGCAAGATGAACCTTGACATGAGTTGACCTTGATCTTGACCTAGTGACCTACTTTCACATTTCTGTAGCTACAGCCTTCAAATTTGGACCACATGCATAGGTTTGTGTACTGAAAAAAACTTTGACCTTGTTATTGACCTAGTGACCTACTTTCACATTTTTGAAGGTACAGGCTTCAAATTTGGACCACATGCATAGTTTTTTGTTCCAAAATAAAATTTGACCTTGATTTTGACCTAGTGACCTACTTTCACATTTCTCAAGCTACAGCCTTCAAATTTGAACCACATGCAGAATGAACTTTTGTTTACAGTGAGCATATAATTTCTGTTCCTTGTGCAATTACTGAATGCATCAAGGGGGGCATTTCGTGTTCGACGAGCTCTTGTTCAACTAATCTTCATGAATTTTGGTCAGAATGATATCCTTGATGAAATCTAGACCGATTTGGAAAAAGGGTCATCTAGGGTCAAAAATTAGGTCACTAGGTCAAATCAAAGAAAAACCTTGTGTAATGCGATAGAGGCTGTACTTCTCATTTTATCTTCATCCCAGATAACCTACATTTGAACTTGACCTATATTTCATCAATGGAATTATTCTGACCAAATTTCATGTTTGGTCAAATACTAGATCACTAGGTCAAATCACCGAAAATACTCACTTATACTCAAGATTTTAGCTCCAATTTTAATGATAATTGGTCAGAATATTTATTTCCATGAAATCACTAGGACAAACATGTTTACACTGTTATTTTATGTTATGGTGTATTTCTCAGGTGAGCGACCTAGGGCCATCTTGGCCCTCTTGTTTATAAATTTTGTATAATTAATGGTATTTCCTCAAGCTCAAGTGGGGACAAATTTCAAAGTGATGGCCTTTATCTAAAACGTTTACAGAGAATTCATTTTACCATTATTTTTTATGAAATAAACTTCAAACTATTGGTAAACCTATATAAAACTTAAAATAAAACTGTCAATATCATCTTTTTTTAGGGTGCCTCAAGTAAACGGGTTTAATGTGACAGAACTCTAACTCCAAGTTTGAAAAATTAAGGTCAAATGCTGTGAGTCTGTTTTGAATTTTGCTCCCTTCATTCAAAAATAACCTTGGGGCAGAAGTAACCCTACCTACATTACTTCCACAATATGTAATCTAAAGATTGAAGGCAAAATAAAGAACTTTTACCGTATGTAACTCAGTAATTTTAAAGGTGTCTAACTCTACCCCTTCTGTTGCAGAATTCACTTTGAACAGCAAGAAATCGCTTATCAAATGTTTTTTCCCCATTTTTATGCAAAAAATCATTAACAAGAATTGTATAATTGAAAGAAGTGAAAACTTACTAGAAAAAAATGGAAAATAAGGAAAACAAATTTTGGTCCCAGTGGGGTTTGAACCTACGCACCCCTGAAAATTGCAGTCAAAGTAGGATTATGGTAGGAATTGAATACTCTTAAAAAAGAAGGTACTCTATTATGGGCCTAATACCATAAACGTTTGTGTACCATTGATCGGCTGATGCTGACTATTTGGAGTAAGAAAACGTATGCGTTTGAAAACAATAGAAGAAAGCAGTATTGGTGGCACAAAAATGCTGAAATGTCATCATGTGTTCAACTTCTAAAGTTAACAGCAAGCAAACTGTTGGTCGCTGCACAGAAAATCTTGTGTGTATGTAATCATTGTTCAATCATGCATCAAATAGCATTTGCTGATTTTTCATTTATAGTTATATTAGAAAGAAAACGTACGAATTCCTTACTGTGTTACTGTTTTTACGTGAAAACCATCATAACCAGAAATCACAACAGAAGCATTTCTATACATAACTGAAAGGTTATGATTCTGGAGATTACTGGGCGTGATTATAACGCTCTAAATTTAACAGTTATGTGGTTTGTTCTGGTCATTTGAAAATTATACTATCCCACAGTTACAACAGAAACACTAAACAAAAGCCAATTTCTGTAAATATCATATGGCCATTTCCATTTGGTATGTTGGGTAAGGTTTGTGTAAAGAAGAAATTGCGTGATTTGTTTTACACTAATTGTTAATATTCACGCAAAGATTAATGTCTGCAAAGTGAGGGACCTTGAGAATATAGCGAAAATTAAACCCTCCTGAAAATTTCTGCTTTTACCATAATTAATCATTCATCACTGACTCATTTCATGATGTTGTCAGGTACTGGTCAGGAATCCAAGAACTGTTAAGGTTTACTGACTGCACCATCTTATGACAACCTTTACCTTGCTAAATTTCTGCAATGGACTGGTCAGTCATTCAATTATGACAGTACCATTTACATGTGTTATTCAAAGGGGTGTTCACTGAAAATTTACTAAGTGAATAGCAAACAGTGCAGACCATGATCAGCCTGCACAAACATGCAGCATGATCATGCTGGTCGCAAAGGCAGAATCACTTGCGGTCAGCAGGTTAAAGGCTAGTACTGTTGAATGTACTGCTAGGAGCTAATTAAGTTTCGAGATCAGTCTTCAAACACAGCATCTGATTGGTTAATTCTGGGCTCACTCTGAAACCGACAAATGACACAGAAGTATTATATTGAGACTGGTTTCCAATCCTCAGTTTTAAATTTCTTTGATTTTCAATCCTACTAACCTGTTTTTAAATTACCTCCATTCTTTAATCCTACTAACCAGTTCTTCAATCTTCACCCTATTAACCAATTCTTAAATTTCTCAATCCTCAATCTAACTAACCAGTTCTCAAATTTCTTTCATCTTCAATACTACTAACCTGTTCTTAAATACCTCAAATCTTCTTTCCTACTAACCAGTTTTTTTTAGCTCACCTGTCACATAGTGACAAGGTGAGCTTTTGTGATCACCCTTCGTCCGTCGTCCGTCGTCAGTCCGTCAGTGCGTGCGTGCGTGCGTGCGTGCGTGCGTCCGTCAACAATTTCTTGTCTGCACGATAGTGGTTTCATTTATGATTTTATTTTAACCAAACTTGCACACAACTTGTATCACCATAAGATCTCGGTTCCTTTCTTGAACTGGCCAGATCCCATTATGGGTTCCAGAGTTATGGCCCCTGAAAGGGCCAAAATTAGCTATTTTGACCTTGTCTGCACAATAGCAGCTTTATTTATGATTTGATTTTTACCAAACTGGCACACAACTTGTATCACCATAAGATCTTGGTTCCTTTCTTGAACTGGCCAGATTCCATTATGGGTTCCAGAGTTATGGCCCCTGAAAGGGCCAGAATGAGCTATTTTGACCTTGTCTGCACAATAGCAGCTTCATTTATGATTTGATTTTAGCCAAACTTCCACACAACTTGTATCACCATAAGATCTTGGTTCCTTTCTTGAACTGGCGAGATTCCATTATGGGTTCCAGAGTTATGGCCCCTGAAAGGGCCAAAATTAGCTATTTTGACCTTGTTTGCACAATAGCAGCTTCATTTATGATTTTAATTTAATCAAACTTGCACAAAACTTGTGTCACCATAAGATCTTGATTCCTTAGTTGAACCGGGCAGATCCCATAATGGGTTTCAAAGTTATGGCCCCTGAAAGGGCCAAAATTAGCTATTTTGACCTTGTCTGCACAATAGCAGCTTCATTTATGATTCGATTTTAACCAAACTTGCACACAACTTGTATCACCACAAGATCTTGGTTCCTTTCTTGAACTGGCCAGATTTCTTCATGGGTTCCAGAGTTATGGCCCCTTAAAGGTCCAAAATTGGCTATTTTGGCTTTTGCAGCCATATAGAGACTTCATTTATGGTTTTATTTGATACAAATTTCCAAAATAACTTCAACAACAATAATTCTTGGATTCCATGACAAATCAGATCCAAGCGTAGGTTCAGAGTTATTTTATATCTGATTACCTCCCCTGATTGTAATCAAAATGGATTTATATCAGTAAGTACTTATAGGACTTATTTGAAATTTCATTATTGTCATTAGTTGGACTGAGCCAATCATGGTAGATAACTATGAACTGATTTTATGTCAAATTACCTCCCTTTATTTCAAATTAAAATGGGTATATCTCCGTAACTAATGAAGATACCGATCTGAAATTTCATTTATGTCAACAGATTTATTTGGCAGATCCTTCTTTTGTTCACTTACAATAAAAAAAATTTTCAATTACTTCCCTTTTACGTTACTATAAATAGCTTATTTTTAGTAACTTTTTTGTTATTGGCCGTAGGGAAAAACCGAGACCACTTTTCTGTGGTACAACATGGATGGTACCTCCAATTTTTAGGTGTATTTTGACATATCTGTACCTTATAAGAATTTTTTTTTCTTTTTGGTTAAATTTCTTCCTTTGTTGTTACTGTCCTTTGGACTTAGATATTTTTTCTGAGGACCTTCTTGTCCTCAAGTGCAGTGATAACAGGTGAGCGATATAGGGCCATCATGGCCCTCTTGTCTCATTTTCTCCAATCTTCAAGCCTACTAACCAGTCCTTAAATTTCTCCAATCATCAAGCCTGCTGCATAGTCCTTAATTTTGTCCAATCTTCAAGCCTACAAACCAGTCCTTAAATTTCTCCAATCTTCAAACCTACTACCCAGTCCTTAAATTTCTCTAATCTTCAAGCCTACTAACCAGTCCTTAAATTTCTCCTATCTTCAAGCCTAGTAACCAGTCCTTAAATTTCTCCTATCTTCAAGCCTACCACCCAGTCCTTAAATTTGCTCAATCTTCAAGCCTACTACCCAGTCCTTAAATTTCTCCAATCTTCAGGCCTACTTCCCAGTCCTTAAATTCTCCAATCTTCAAGCCTACAATTCTTTAAGTTTCTCCAATCTTCAAGCCTACTACCCAGTTCTTAAATGTCTCCAATCTTCAGGCCTACTTCCCAGTCCTTAAATTCTCCAATCTTCAAGCCTACAAGTCCTTAAGTTTCTCCAATCTTCAAGCCTACTAACCAGTCCTTAAATGTCTTCTCCAATCATCAAGCCTACAAACCAGTCCTTAAATTTCTTCAGTCTTCAAGCCTACTTAAACCAGTCCTTAAATTTCTCAAATCTTCAAGCCTACTAACCAGTCCTTAAATTTCTCAAATCTTCAAGCCTACTAACCAGTCCTTAAATTTCTTCAGTCTTCAAGCCTACTTAAACCAGTCCTTAAATTTCTCCAATCTTCAAGCCTACTAACCAGTCCTTAAATTTCTCCAGTCTTCAAGCCTACTAACCAGTCCTTAAGTTTCTCCAATCTTCAAGCCTACTAACCAGTCCTTAAATGTCTTCTCCAATCATCAAGCCTACAAACCAGTCCTTAAATTTCTTCAGTCTTCAAGCCTACTTAAACCAGTCCTTAAATTTCTCAAATCTTCAAGCCTACTAACCAGTCCTTAAATTTCTCCAGTTTCTTCAAGCCTAACTAACGCAGTCCCTTAAATTTCTCAGTCCTTCAAGCCTACAAACCATTCCTTAAATTTCTCCATCTCAAGCCTACAACCAACCAACTCAACTCAAACTATTCTTTTATTCACCCAGTATCATATAAATATAACAGCGAGGCATAAAACAAAATACATTGTCGTTACTACAATACTGACAGTGGTTCCGGAACAAGATAGAAACATATCTATTCAGTCACTTATCACTGCTGTAACAGTTTTTGTGTTTGATGTAATTTCAGTCTTTATGTACCGGCAATCATGATGGCTGGATGCTAATTACTTTCATTGTACCAGCTGTTACAATGGCTGGTATATCCTTTGTATTTTCTGTCATTTATGTACATGTAGCAGTTTGTTTACACTGGAGGAAATTCACAGTGTTTTTCTAACAATTTACGTACCAGCTGTTATGAAGTCTGGTGTTTTCTGTATTCATTGGCATTTATATACTTCCAGCATGTTACTGTATGGCTGGTATTTCCTGTATTTTCTGTCCATTTATGTACCAGCTGTGAGAAGCCAGGTAAATTCCTGTATTCTTTGGCATTTAAGTACCACTGAGGCAAGGTCTAGTATTTCTTGTGTTTTTCAGTCACTTAATATATATATGTACATTGTCCTACTCGCTGGACGCCATCTGAAAGTTCAAATTAGTCTACATAAAGAACTTGAAGCAGATGCGCAGGCTGGTCTGGATCCATCCTCGCAACCCACTATGATGGATTTCCTCATGGCGGGGCTCATTTCTTATGCTGGGTTCCGATCGGTGCACGGTTCATTTCTTAAAATGGCTTAAGAAATGAGCCATGCCACTAGAAAACCACATAAAGAGATAGCCCCGCCATGAGAAAACAACATAGTGGGTTTTCGACCAGCGTGGGATCGCCACACCAGACTTTCGTGCCTGTCTCAAATAACAATATTTAATGAAAACTTCAACTAAAGTTATGACTATTAATTTAAGAGATTATTCAGAAAGAGCAGATATTATCATTTATTGTTCTAACCAACAGTGGTCAGCATGTGCATGTTATTATTCTCACCACCACCATTCCGTCAGCTCCACCAGTCCATCAGCTCCACCATTCCACCAGTCCGTCAGCTCCACCAGTCCGTCAGCCAGTGGGTCCTTTCCCTCGGTTGAAGTCCTAAGTCCTTTTTACGGCAATGCAAGTCCTACTCGCTGCCCCATCTTGAAAGGATCAAATAGTCTACATAAAGAACTTGAGCATGATGCTCAGGCTGTGCCTGGATCCATCCTGGCGCAAACCCACTATGTTGGTTTTCACATGTCGGGGCTCATTTCTTTAGCTCTGGTTTTCTCGTGCACGCGCATTATTCTTAAAATGGCTTAAGAAATGAGCCTTGCCACGAGAAAAACCAACATAACGAGTATGAGCCCCGCCATGAGACAAAACCAACATTGTGGGTTTGCACCAGCGTGGATACACACAAACTTCGCAGCCGGTCTCTAAGAACAATATTTATGAAAACTCTACTAATGTGAGACAATTAACTTAAGAGAATTATTTCAGAAACGAGCAGGAAGCGCAGGCATGTCTGGATCCACGCTGTCACCAAACCCACTAGTGTTGGTTTTCTCATGGCGGGGCTCATTTCTTTATGCTGGTTTTCCTCGTGGCACGGCTCATTTCTTAAAATGGCCCCTTAAGAAATGAGCCGTGCCACGAGAAAACCTACAAAGAAATGAGCCCCGCCCTGAGAAAACAACCATGTGTGGTTTGCGACCAGCGTGGATCCACACCAGACTCGCAGCCTGTCTCTAATAACAAATATTTAATGAAAACTCTACTAAGGTTATGACTATCAATTTAAGAAGAATTAACTTAAGAAATGAGGCAGATTATTATGATTGTTGTATTACCATCATGCAAGCAAATGCTATATTATCTCCTCCACCATCGGTCAGTCAGATCCTATTCGCTGACAGCATCAGAATGGTTCAAATTAGTCACATGAAGCCAATTTTAAGTAATTATCCTGCCACGAGAAACCAACATAAAGAAATAGGCCCCGCCACGAGAAAACCAACATAAAGTAATGAGCCCGCCAGGAAAAACTAAAAAACAACATAGTGGTTTGCGACCAGCCGTGATCCACACCAGACTTCGCGGCCTGTCTCCGATAACAATATTTAATGAAAAATCCTACAAATGTTATGACTATCAATTTAAGAGAATTACTTTAAGAAATGAGCAGGATATTATTATTGTTGTTACTAACCATCAGTGTGGCCAGCAGATCTATTATAATCCTCCTCCACCAGTCGGACAGCATCAGCCAGTCCATTCCCTCGTCAGCGCCAGCCAGTCCATTCCCCCCTCGGTCAGCAGGCCAGCCAGTCCATTTCCCTCGGTCAGTGCAGGCCACCATCCAATTTAACGGCGACGCAAGTCCTATCGCTGACAGCATCTGAAAAAGGTTCAAATTAGTCTACATGAAGCCATTTTAAGAAATGACCCGTGCCACGAGAAAACCAACATAAGAAATGATGCCCCGCCACGAGAAAACCAACATAAAGAAATGACCCCGCCATGAGAAAACCAACATAGTCGGTTTGCGACCAGCCGGGATTCCACACCAGACTTCGCGGCCTTCTCACGATTAACAATATTTAATGAAAACTCTACTAATGTTTATGACTATCAATTTAAGAGAATTACCTTAAGAAAATGAGCAGATATTAATTATTGTTGTTAATACCATCAGTGGGGCCAGCAGAATGCTATAATTATCTCCTCCACCATCCGGTCAGCAGGCCAGCCATACCAATCCCACGGTCAGCAGCCAGCCTGTCCCATTCCCTCGGGCAGCAGGCCAGCCAGTACCATTCCCCCTCGGTCACAGTGCCACCAGTCCATTCCCTCGTCAGCAGGCCAGCCAGTCCATTTTTACGCGACGCAGTCCTCTTCGCTGACAGCATCTGAAAGTTCAACTTAGTCTACATGAAGCCATTTTACAGAAATGAGCCTGCAGCGAAAAACCAACATAAAGAATGAGCCCCGACCATGAGAAAACCAACATAGTGGGTTTGCGACCACGTGGATCCACACCAGACTTCGCGGCCTGTCTCCGATAACCATATTTAATGAAAACTCTACTAAGTTATGACTACAATTAAGAGAATTACTTATGAAATGAGCAGGATATTATTATTTTGTTATATAGCATCATGTGCCAGCAGAATGCTAATATTATCTCCTCCACCAGTCGGACAGCAGGCCAGCCAGTCCATTCCCCTCGGTCAGCAGGCCAGCCATTCCCATTCCCTCGGTCAGCAGGCCAGCCAGATCCATTCCCCCCTCGTCAGCAGACAGCCAGTCCATTCTACCTCGTCCAGCCGGCCATCACTCCATTTTTACGCGACGCAAGTCCTATTCGCTGACAGCATCTGAAAGTATTCAAATTAGTCTACATGAAGCCATTTTAAAATGAATCCGTGCCCGAGAAAACAAACATAAAGAAATGAGCCCCGCCAACGAGAAACCAACATAAAGAAATAGCCCCGCCATGAGAAAACCAACATAGTGGGTTTTTGCGTACCAGCGTGAACACACCAGACTCGCGGCCTGTCTCGATAACAATATTAATGAAAACTCTACAAAAGTTTATGACTACAATTTTATAAGAGAATTACTTAAGAAATGAGGCAGGATATTATTATTGTTGTATTAACTACAGTGTGCCAGCAGAATGCTATTATTACTCCTCCACCAATCGGTCAGCAGGCCACCAGTCCATTCCCCTCGGTCACAGGCCACCAGTCCATTCCCCGGACTCATATACTCCGAACAGCCACCTGTCCTTTCCCTCGTCAGCAGGCCACCAGTCATGTTTACGCGACGCAAGTCCATCGCTGGACAGCATCAGACAACGAGGATCAAATTAGTCCAACATGAAGCCCATTTAAGAAATGACCGAGCCACGAGAAACCAACATAAAGAAATGAGCCCCGCCACGAGAAAACCAACATAAAGAAATGACCCCGCCATGAGAAAACCAACATAGTGGGTTTGCGACCACGTGGATCCACACCAGACTACGCGCTTTCTCCGATAACAATATTTAATGAAAACTCTACAATGTTATGACTATTCAATTTAAGGAGAATTACTAAGAAAATGAGCAGATATTATTATATGTAGTTAATATACCATCAGTGTGCCAATCATAAGGCTATTATTATCTCCCTCCACCAGTCGTCAGCAGGCCAGCCAGTCCATTCCCTCGTCAGCAGGCCACCAGTCCAATCCCAACGGTCACAGGCCACAGACCATTCCCCCCTCGGACAGCAGGCCACGCCATCCATTCCCTCTGTCAGCAGCCAGCCAGTCCAGAAGTTAACGGCGACGCAAGTCCTATTCCGCTGACAGCATCTGAAAGTTCAAATTAGTCTACATGAAGCCCATTTTAAAAATGAGCCAGCCACTAGAAAACCAACATAACGAAATGAGCCCCGCCACGAGAAAACCAAACAAACAGAAATGAGCCCCGCCATGAGAAAACCAACAGTGGTTTGCGACCAGCCGTGGAACCACACCAGACATCGCGGCTGTCCCGATAAACTATATTTAATGAAAACTCTACTAATGGTATAAGACTATCAATTTAAGAGAATTACTTAAGAAATGAATCAGGAATTATTATTGTTGTTATTACCATCAGTGTGCCAGCAGAATGCTATTTATTATCTCTCCACCAGTCGGTCAGCAGGCAGCCAGTCCATTCCTCAGGTCAGCAGTCCAGCCAGTCCATTCCCCACGGTCAGCAGCCATCCAGTCCATTCCCCCACGGACAGCAGGCAGCCAGTCCATTCCTCGTCAGCAGCCAGCCAGTCCCATTTTACGGCGACGCAAGTCCCTATTCGCTGACAGCATCTGAAAGGTTCAAATAGTCTACATGAAGCCATTTAAGAAATAGCCATGCCACGAGAAAACCACATAACGAAATGAGCCCTGCCACGAGAACACCAACATAAAAAATGAGCCCCCCATGAGAAAACCAACATAGAGGGTTTGGCGTACCAGCGTGGATCCACACCAGACAATCGCGGCCTGTCTCCGATAACAATATTTAATGAAAACTCGACGAATGGTTATGACTATCATTTAAGATGAATTACTTAAGAATATAGAGCAGGATATTATATTGTAGTTATTACCATCAGTGTGCAGCAGAAATGAATATATCTCCTCCATCCAGTCGGTCACAAGGCCACCAGTCCCATTCCCCCACGGTCAGCAGGCAGCCCGTCCATTCCCCCTCGTCAGCAGGCCAGCATCCATTCCCCCCCGTCATGCAGGCCAGCCAGTCCATTCCCTCGGTCAGCAGGGCCAGCAGTCCATTTTTACTGGCGACCGCAAGTCCTATACGCTGACAGCATCTGAAAGGTTCAAATTAGTCTACATGAAAGCCATTTAATAAATGAGCGTGCCACGAGAAAACCAACATAAAGAAATGAGCCCCCGCATGAGAAAAACCAACATATGTGGGTTTTGCGGCCATCGAGGATCCACACAAAGAGGGAAGAGGAGGGGGGGGGGGACTTCGCGGCCTGTTCTCCGATAACATATTTAATGAAAACTCTACTAATGTTATGACTAATCAATTTAAGAGATTCCTTAAGAAATGAGCAGATATTATATTGTTTGTTATTACCATCCTGTGCCAGCAGAATGCTATTATTATCTCCTGCCACCAGTCGGTCAGACAGGCCAGCCAGTCCCATTCCTCCCTCGTCAGCAGCCAGCCCATTCCATTCCCACAGCATGCCATCCATTCCATTCCCCCCTCGGTCAGCGGCCAGCCAGTCCATTCCCTCGGTCGCAGCCACCCATCCCATTTTTACGGCGACGCAAGTCCTATTCGCTGACAGCATCTGAAAGGTTCAAATTAGTCTACATGAAGCCATTTTAAGAAATGAGCCGTGCCACGAGAAAACCAACATAAAGAAATGAGCCCCGCCACGAGAAAACCAACATAAAGAAATGAGCCCCGCCATGAGAAAACCAACATAGTGGGTTTGCGACCAGCTAGGATTCCACACCAGACTTCGCGCTTCTCTCGAAAACAATATTTAATGAAAACTCTACTAATGTTATGACTATCAATTTAAGAGAAGGTATAGGTTTTTGTCAGGGGGGATATTATTATTGTTGTTATTACCATCATGTGCCAGCAGAATGCTATTATTATCTCCTCCACCAGTCGGTCAGCAGGCCAGCCAGTCCATTCCCTCGGTCAGCAGGCCAGCCAGTCCATTCCCCCCTCGGTCAGCAGGCCAGCCAGTCCGTTCCCTCGGTCAGCAGGCCAGCCAGTCCATTTTTACGGCGACGCAAGTCCTATTCGCTGACAGCATCTGAAAGGTTCAAATTAGTCTACATGAAGCCATTTTAAGAAATGAGCCGTGCCACGAGAAAACCAACATAAAGAAATGAGCCCCGCCACGAGAAAACCAACATAAAGAAATGAGCCCCGCCATGAGAAAACCAACATAGTGGGTTTGCGACCAGCGTGGATCCACACCAGACTTCGCGGCCTGTCTCCGATAACAATATTTAATGAAAAATCTACTAATGTTATGACTATCAATTTAAGAGAATTACTTAAAAAGGAGGATATTATTATTGTTGTTTTACCACAGGTGCCACGAATGCTATTTTTCCCCCCCCATGGGTGCGGCCAGCCACCCATTCCCTCGGTCGGGGCCACCCCCCCCCCCCCCCCCCCATTCCCCCCTGGGTCGCAGGCCAGCCGCCCTTTCCCCCGGGTCAGAGGCCACCAGTCCTTTTTAAAAGGGCGACGCAGTCCTATTCGCGACAGATCTAAAAAGGTTAAAATTAGTCTACATAAAGCCTTTTTAAAAAAATGGCCGTGCCACGAAAAACCAACATAAAAAAATGAGCCCCGCCACGAGAAAACCAACAAAAAAAAGGCCCCCCCATGAGAAAACCAACATAGGGGGGTTTCGACCAGCGTGGATCCCCCCAAATTTTTGGGGCCTGCTCCGATAAAAAAATTTTTAATGAAAACTCTACAAATTTATACTTCAAAAGGAAATTCTTAAAAATGAGCAGGATTTTAAAAATTGTTGTTTTTACCATCAGTGTGCCAGCAAAATGCTATTTTATCCCTCCACCATGGGTCAGCGGGCCACCATCCATCCCTCGGTCAGCAGGCCACCATCCCATTCCCTGGGCAACATGGGGGAACTGGTGGAACTTCGCGGCCGCCCCTAATAACAATATTTAATGAAACCTACTATTTTTTGACTTTTAATTTTAAAGGAAATTATTTCAAAAGAGCGGATATTACATTTTTGTTCTTACCATCAGGGGTAAAAGGGGCATGTCATGTTTTTATTATCTCCCCCACCAGCCGTCACCCCACCATCCGTAGCTCCACCATTCCACCAGTCCGGTCAGTCCACCAGTCCTCAGCCAGTCGGTCCTTTCCCTGGGTTGAATCCTAAGCCCTTTTTTACGGCGATGCAAGCCTATCGCGCGCCATCTAAAAAGGTCAAATTAGTTTACAAAAAGAATTAGCAGGATGCGCAGGGGGGGCGTATCCCCCTGTCGAAAACCCCACTATTTTGGTTTTTTTCTCAGGCAGGGCTCGTTTTTTTAGCTTTTCCTAACCCTTTTTTTTAAAAAATGAGCCGTGCCACGAAAAACTAACTTTTAAAAGAAATCCACCACCGGGATAAAATCGTCTACTTCCCCAAACCCAAATGAAATTAAAAAAGTAAAAATTTTTTCCAAAATTCAAATTTTTACAGTCCACTGCATTCTTTATCTTCTTTTCCCGAAAAATTGGGATACTTAAAATTTCTAAAGATCTGCCCCCCGTTTTAAAAAAAATGACATTTGAAAAAAATTAAAGTAAAAATTTTAAAAATTTTTTTTTAACCTAGAGATTACATAAAATTTATCAAAAGATATTGCGCAAATCATCAAAATATGGCAGTAGAATCTAGATCTAACAGCATTTAAAAATTTGAGCTTGAAAGTAAAGACGTAAACTCCAAAAAGTGTTGCTCTTAACAATTCATTCCTACAAAATCCTTTTCCGCAGCCTTAACTACTAAAACATTAGCGCTGATGGGCCCTTTTTACGCTTTCCGGAAAAAAAACATTATTCACTAAACTTATTTGAAAAAATTTTTTTGAAATTCTAGGCTGCAGTCTCAATACGTTTTTAACTACATCTAAGGATAACTGAACCCCTTAGACAACAACAAAAAAGACATTTTTAGGGGATTTGAAAGTTTCCCAAATTTTTAATGCGCTTGGTCGTTGCGGGCCCCTGTGGGGTTAGTGTTTATCCAGACATCTTTTTTTTTCCCAAAATTAAAACGACAGCTGTATTTAAAATCCGGAATTTAAAATTTGTAAAAAAAGTGCTGAAAAATTTGGCTACCCAAATAGCAAAAAAAAAAAAAAAAAAAAAAAAAAAAAAAGAAGTCCAAAGCGCATAATTTAGACGGGTGACCCCTGCGCGTGACCCCACTATCACGAATCAAAAACGGGTTTGTTTTCAAGTTTAGCATTTCTACTTTCATTTTATTTTCTTCCGGAAATAGCGAAGGGGCGATACGTCATCAAAAACGTACATTTTAAACCCGGCGAGGTTTTCATGAAAATGTGCTGGGCCCTCCAAATTGATCAGGTTTTGTAGAAAAAATAAAGTGCTGCTCATGCATATCGTTGATAAATATTATGTTCCGATGAACCCGGTTCACTGCGGGAAGAACTTAACTTGTCAAGCAATCGCAGACCCGTCGCTTAGCTCCGAGTAGTAAGAGCGTGGCTACGGGTCGCAGGGTCGCGAGTTTTGATCCCCGGGCGGGGGGTATGTTCTCCTGACTATTTTATAAAAGACATTTTTGTCGAAACATTAGTCCCCACCTCTGTGATTTTTTGGGGTAGTTTTGGGATTATTGTGGAGAACAGGTTTTTATGGTACAGAATCCCGGAAAACTGTTGGTTTAAACCCCCCCGTTAAATGACTGAAATACGTTGAAAAACGAAAAAAACAAACATTTGTTTTGCGATAGTAGATCTAACCTTGCATGTAAAAAATTTAACCAGGACTTCCCCTCCCCAAAAGGGGGATATTTAGCCCCAAAAACAGTCAAAGTTATGGGGCTTGATCCAGTCAGTTGGAAAAGATCTAGAAATATAAACAAACTAGCACCTTGCCAATGATTTCTATGCCCCTCCCCCCACCCCTTTAAAATTTCTAGATACGGGCCGGGGAAACCTTTAGAAATGAGAATACGTTTATGTCAGTTTTGTTGCAAGCACGTGTTTTACTATTCGCGTTTTATTTTGTATCGTGCTTCTTGAGTGTACTTCTGTAAACAGATGATAAACCCAAAAAAATTTCTAATCAATGAAAAGCAAATTTTTTTTTGTTTTCTTTTAATATTTTCCAACTACCCTTTCATTAAGCAACAGTATCACATCTTCACATAATTGTATATTAAAAGTCATTTTACATTTTTATCTCTTCAGAGTTCTGCAAATTTACACATAATTTTTATTTTCCTATAGAACTCTCCATATACCCAAAGGGGGTAAAATTTCCAGAGTTGGGTGTTTTTCAAATCATTGCTCATAAAAAAAATTTTTTATGTAACAATTTTTCCGAGGGGTATTAGTCCGAAAATCATCATACGTGATGCACTGATGTAATTAGTTAGTGGGTGTTTTTAAAATTTTATTTTTGAATCCATTTTAAAATGTAAAAAAATGGTTGTCATGAAACAAATGTTCGAATCTTTACAATATACAATCACTTTTAAAGTACAGTAACAGGGGAGTACTGCTACAGCTAAATCAAAAACACGTATTTTAACAAAAATACAATTGTAGCGGATTTTTTTTTTTTTTTTTTTTTTTTGTTTTTTCAAAAAAAAAAAGCTGAATTGCTAAATAACATGTCAAAAAATAAATTTTAAAAAATTAAAAAAAAACCATTTTTGCTAGCCCAGGCAAGGATACATTTTTGAACTCATTTGAAAAACTTTCAAAAAAAAATAAAAGACCAATACCACAAAAGTTTAATAACGGAAAAAGATGCATATTAAGACCGAAAAAAAAGCCGATTTTTTCTTCATTTTTACGCTGGCAATCACTTCAGAAAAATAAAATTGGTATCAAGTATATGTTTATTTCACAGGAAACATACAAAACTGTATTTAAATTTCCATTTGACACGCCGTGCATAAAATGAGATAATATTTTTGTGAAATCGTCATCAAGTGTAGAAATTATACAAAAGCAACAATACCGCTATCGGTGGCACGTGATCGAATCACTAACTTTTATTCAGAGAAGTGGTCTCGTGAAATTCAAACTGTCTCGAAATTACGAACTTACCGGCTTTTTAAATCAAATAATGAATGTGACACCTACTTAAATCTTAATCTGAAGAAGTATGAACGATCGTTACTATGCCAGTTTCGGAGCGGCATACTACCAATTAGGATCGAAACCGGTCGCTATGTTGGAGAAACCGTTGAACAGAGACTCTGTAAATTTTGCACCTCAAATTCCGTGGAAGATGAGAAACATTTTCTATTAAATTGTGATAGGTACACTACCTTAAGAACAAATATATTTGGGGACATACTGCTATCCCAAGACTTTGTTAATTTAATAGATGATGACAAATTAAAACATTTGATATGTGAATTACCTAGAAAATGTGCTAAATTTGTTGTAAGTGCTTATCTTTGCAGACGTTCTGTCATGTATTCTCACTGAATTGCTTCTGCTATCTTAAAACATACAATGCTGAATTATTTGCTCACCAAACTATATAAATACGTACTACTAAGACTGTTATACAACACTTGGTGCATTTTGTTTAACCTTGGATACATATTGTCTTAGGTCATTATTCTATAATTACACGAGTTATTTATGTTTTATGTGCATTAACTTTTCAAGATAGTCATCATACTTTATAAAGAAACGCGAATCCATGTTAGAATACAAACCTACCATAATACAATTCCTTTCTTTCAATCAGTTGTTCTAAATACGTGTTAATATTTTTAGTTTCGCTATTAACAAGGTTTCTAAACATGAAAGGTATATACATATTTCTGGAATCATTTCACGTAAATAGTTAGAATCTTTAAAGTTGAGTACTCTTTTATAACATTTTTCGATCTGTTTTCGTTTTTAAAAGAGGTAAACAAAGATTAAAGATTCTTCTTATAATTTTTGTTCAAATGTGATGACAATGATTGATGATGTTTAATGATTTAATTAATACGAGATATTGAACTCATTACTACTTACAATTATCATATAACATTTTGTATTTGCTGTAAGGAATTTCACGTTTAACTTAACGTGTTGGTAATGGTTAATACAAAAACAGAATATTTGAATTTTTGTAAAGTATATGTGTTAAGGTTAAATTTTTGTAAGAAGCCAATAAATTTCAGCGAAACTACGAATTCTCTCCAGTTCACTTAAAATGTTAATGATAGGTTTAAAGGAAGCAAATTATCCACAAAAACTTGTTTCATAGTTTACATACAATGGTTTTATTTATTTATTTATTTATTTATTAGTTAATAACAGACCTTCTTATTCATTGTTGTCTGCATATGTCAGTGATATATATTTCTCAGTTGATAGTAAATTTGTAAATTAAATATGAACCATAGGGTAATACATGTACACTAAATTTACTTTAAAATAATTGTATGATTTTAGGTGACTTATAGGCCCATTGGGCCGGGTGCTGTACTATTTTTGTATGTATGTATTGTAATACTTATGCACATGTCACGTTAATAAAACATTTACTTACTTACTTACTTATCCATATACCCCTATAGAAAATTTGTATCTTTTAGCGTCAACGGTTTGTATCTTTTAGCGAGCCTAAAAATGTTGTATCATTTAGCGTTAGTTTTGTATCATTTAGCGTTCCCACAGGTGTATCATTTAGCGTTCCCACAGAGGGGATTGTAACCACGCATGCAGATGATGATTATAAAGAAATAGTTTTAATTTCAAGTCATTATCTTTTAAAGTACTAAAGATATATCTATAAACAAAGCTTTCAAAAAATAACATTAAAATAATTTCAAGTATAACAACTTTGTGATCTTGACCCTGGGTATAGTGGGCCCAGGTCCTGCACATACTTTCTTTGTATGTTGGACAATGTTTATGTGAACTCACAGTAAGATAAAAGCAATAGTAACAAAGATATGACAGGGAAACAAAGATAGCGGAAAAACTTTAACCTTAAAAATAACTCAAGTATAATACCTTGGTGACCTTGACCTTGGATATAATAGGCCCAGCCCTTGCAAATACTTTGTTTGTAAGCTTGACAATGTTAATGTGAAGTTACAGTAAGATATAAGCCATAGTAACAAAGATAAGACAGAAAAACAAAGGTTGCCGAAAAACTTTAACCTTAAAAATAACCAAAGTATAACACCTTGGTGACCTACTGCGCGTGCTTTCTTTGTATGCTGAACAATGTTTATGTGAAGTTTTAGTAAGATATAAGCAATAGTAACAAAGATGTGACAGAAAAACAAAGTTTGCCTAAAAACTTTAACCTTACAGATAACCTAAGTATAACACCTTTGTCACCTTGATCTTTTGGTATAATGGGTCAATCCCCTGCATATACTTTGTTTATATGCTGGACAATGTTTATGTGAGGTTACGGTAAGATTATACAAAAGTAACGAAGATATGACAGAAAAACAAAGCTTGCTGAAAAAACTTTGACCAAGAAAGGTCATGTCGATGCCGACGCGGACGCCGGGGTGAGTACAAATAGCACCCCCCCCCCCCCCCCCCCCCCCCCCCCACACACACACACCTCTAACCCCTCCCCTTCACCGACGAATAGTGGAGGTTAAAATAGCTTTGAACGCATTTTTTCCTTTTGCTGTAACCCAGCAACCTGTGTTGAAGCTAAGACTAGTTAATAGCCGAAGGCCGAGTGTTTGAAACTTGTCAGAGTTACAAGCACAGTCCTTTAGTTGGACAAGACTACATTTTAGAAGACTACATTTTAGAATCACAAGTTTTAAATTAATCATGTAATAACTTACCTGCTCAAATGAAACATGCTGCTATCAAGCCGTCGCCGGTATTTCTCACTGTTTCTTCTACATCATTTTCTAACTCAGTGAGTCAGCTACTTTTCCGCTCGCCAAACTAATGTCCGACTTTTTGACATGTGAGCGATATCTCACATAAAGCTGAAGATCGTTAAATAAAGAATTTGAATTTAAGATTTTCCCATCTTACACGTAAGAGAAGAAAGACTGCCCTTAGGGTCGAAGGATTTTGGCAGTGAAGAAAAAGAACAGACCAATGTATATCTTTCTCTCATTCTATCTCTCATTCAAACATGTAAGACAAACAAGACGATTGGACAAACATGACGAAGTGTTCACAAAACTGTACGGACAAACACTGATGAATTGCCTCGGGAACTTCCGTTAATATCCGTGATATTACCGAGAAGCTCCGATTCAATTAAAAAGCAGACGATACAACATAATAAAAACCTGACGGACACTATCGGAAATTTGACGCATGCGCGAGGGTTAAGTATTATTTTCCCGCTCTGGAAAAGACTTAATGCACGGCGCACGTTACTATTGGATAAGGATAAAACAGTCTAAAAATACGACCCGTGACATATATATCACAGGATAATGGGGTCCTTAAACGTTTAATAGCATAGTTGTTTAATGTTACTCTTAAGACAATTGGCGCTGCATGAATTTACCGTGTGCAACTTTTAAGTTTGAAGTCCTTATCTTATGTTGTACTAAAGTTATATCCAGAAAGCGAAGATTGTCAAAAAACACATTAAGTATGAAAGGGGCACAATTCTGTCATAAATACAGTAAGTGTTAAGGGGATTGTAACCACGCATGCAGATGATGATTATGAAGAAATAGTTTTAATTTCAAGTCATTATCTTTTAAAGTATCAAAGATATGTCTATAAACAAAGCTTTCAAAAAATAACATTAAAATAATTTCAAGTATAACAACTTTGTGATCTTGACCTTGGGTATAATGGGCCCAGGTCCTGCACATACTTTCTTTGTATGTTGGACAATGTTTATGTGAACTCACAGTAAGATAAAAGCAATAGTAACAAAGACATGACAGGGAAACAAAGACAGCGGAAAAACTTTAACCTTAAAAATAACTCAAGTATAATACCTTGGTGACCTTGACCTTGGGTATAATGGGCCCAGCCCCTGCAAATACTTTGTTTGTATGCTTGACAATGTTAATGTGAAGTTACAGTAAGATATAAGCCATAGTAATGTACCAGGCTCTAGTTAGACTGGCTCGAACCTCAGCTAGCGAATATATCTTTATATAAAATTATGGGTGATCGTATGTGGTAGAACAGATTTATAATGGCCGATATATTTCTGGGGAATTTCTCTAAACTACAATGAAGACAAGAGTCAATAACTTAGTGCTACAATTTTATGTATAGAATTAATCTAGGCTATATAAATCTATATTTATTCAGAATTTATTTAAATTTAAATAAACAAAGAAACTTAAAGAATCAAAGTAGAATTTTAATTATTAATCTACTACTGTTTGCAGATCAAATTGCCCTTTCGTCTTTTCTTAAATCGATAAACTTGTACCTTTACAGCGATGCTGGAGCTATTTTTGGATCTCGTCTATACAGGTAACTCCGCCTTTCCGATACGAGTAAAAATTACTGAATAGACTGCGCTTAACTGGATTGTAACAGATGTACTAGAACTAATCTTCATTTAAAATTTAAATGAATCTTGCCATAATGCAAACTACATTTAGGTAGCGTGGATATGAAAAAAGACACCCTCTTATACATTACAGGCCTTTTTCTGCCTAAATTTCAGTACCTTTTGCTGCATATTTTTAAATAATGTACCTCGTGTTTATTTTTTTTTAACAATAATTATAAAACGTGACTGACTCGAGTTGTTGGATTCGCTCATCGTTGATTGAAGGGCATAAATTCGATTCCCGGAACCGACCATGCTTCTTCCTTAATTGGAAAAAAAAGTCGGCAATTTCTTACGGAATATGTAAGTCTTATTGTATTCTAGATAACTAATTCGACGCGATCCCAGGAAACAGTTACGAGTAGTTTTCTCCACTCGAAAGAAATTGTCATTGCCAGATTTGGGTTTAAATGCTGATATTGTTGCGAATATAAGATAAATTCAAATAAAACTTACATGTATCAAAAGGTAGTCCAAATAATTTTACTCAAGAGTTGAATATCGTTATATTTTGACTGGTTGATAACAACTATCTATTTACGTCCGATACATTTCCATACACAGGTTTATTTTTAGGTTACACGCCACGCCTATGTCATCGACATTTTTTTATTTACTCTATGTACTTACTATTCGCATTATGGTTAACAATTTCGTTTTTACTGTATGTTTTTAAATTGATGGCATTTTCTTCTTATTAAAGATTTTTCTATTCTGTTTTTGCCTTTTCTAGCCGAAAGTCCAATTTTATTTTTCGCATTGATTTCAATTTATTTACTTATAAGACATAATAGCTATTTGCGATCGCGCTGTATAAAATTTTACCGGTAAATTTATGAAAAATCGGCCGTTTTTATGTAATTTTGATTAGTTTAAAGTTTGTATCTTAATGAAAATGCCCTAATTTTCTAGCTACATCTATCTTTTATCGACGTTGAAAGTTTGAAGCAAATCTGTTGGATATTAAAAGCTCCACACGCGTTTCCTGTGTACGGGACACCTAAATTTCGCGGTATTATTCTTATCTAAAATTTACCTGGTTACCTGTTTTCGGTTGCCTGTCGTCGTCTGCTTGTTTATTGTACGTTTTCACTACTGGATTTTCCTATGGTGACTTCTTTCTTATATCCATTACTCTGCTCTGTATGTTGTTTATGCCACCGTAGGTCCCTAACATCTATTTACAGATGCTTGCCCAACTTTACTGTAAATAATATTTTCTTCCTATGTTTACTATTTGATTTCTTATAGTTGTTTTATTACCTTTGTTTCAGTTCTATGTAAAACATGTTAAAGTTGTTTTAAAACTAGCTAAAATATGATAAAATTTTATAGAATCAGCATCGGCGTGTGCAAGCGATAAAACCAATAAGTACTGCGATTTATCCTCAATTATTTTGGTCCTTTTAGAGTGACCTTCACAAATATAAAACAAACTAAACGTCGAATTATTTTGACTTATGTGAGTCTATAACTGGTTCTTGTGAACGAAGACAAGGCTTATCAACTGCCTGTATGTTAATAACTGATATATAGTGTTTAAACGACTTCAAATAAATAGTAGATAAATTCACATAGTTTTACACGTAAAAAAGGTGTTATAACAGCACGCGAGCACGAGAATCTCTCTGTTAACACACGTTTTCTCTCCTGTTAAAACACCCCTGAAAAGTGATAAGAACAACAGTTTTATGCTAGAATGGATATTATAACAATTACATTTTCTACAAGTGTTGTGGAGCTTGAAGGTTCAATGATCAATGATACCTTTCTATAAAACCATGTATACTTTTGCATGGTTAGAAATTTCGTCAATAATAATTGTCATAACAAACAAAAAACGCTGTTTTCATGTGAACGTAGTTGAAATATTCTATATTCTACTTTTGAAACAATATATATCTATTATCTCCTTATTCATTGCACTTTACCACATTCGTAACAGATCGCATTTGTAACAGATGTTACAAATGCGATCGCATATGTAACAGGTGTTACGAATGAGATCGCATATGTAACAGAAATCAAGCACATTTGTAACAATTTTTGAGACAAATGTGATCGATGCCGATTTTTGATGTGACATCTGATCACATTTGTCACATGTCATTTTCAATCGGAAAAATGAACAAAAAAGTGCATTTTTACATCTGAAACACATTTGTAACATGTTTAGCTCACTTGTACGAAGTGACAAAGTAAGCTGTTGTGATCATCTTTTGTACGTCGTCCGTCGTCGACCGTCCGTCCGTTCACATTTTTCTTGTGAATACGATAGAGACAACATTTATTATTTGATTTTGACAAAACTTGCACAAACTTATATATACCTATGATATCTCGGTTCCTTTCAAAAACAAACCATATCACCTTATTCGTCTTAGAGTTATAGTCCCAGAGATGGCAATAATTACTGATTTTAGCCTTGTGAACGCGATAGAGACCATATTTTTTGTTTATTTTGACTAAACTTGCACACAACTTATACATCTATAAGATCTCGGTTCCTTTCAAAAACAACCGCATTGCATCATTTGACTTGGAAATACGGCCCCTGAATTGGCAAAACAGTACTGTTTTTATCCTTGTCAACACAATGGAGACTACATTTGTTATTTAATTTTTATTAAACTTATGAACGATCTCACTTCCTTTAATAACGGTTATATCGCGCCATTCGTCTCGGAGTTATGGCTGAAATGGCAAAATTTGCTTATTTTAGTCTTGTGAAGACAATAGAGATAGACCATATTTATTATTTCATTTTGACCAAACTTGTATAGAAGATATATCTATAACATCTCGGTTCCTTGCGAAAACCAGCTATATAGCACCATTTGTCCTGGAGTTATGGCCCTTAAAATGACAAAATTTGCTGACTTTAGCATTGATAACATGACAGAGATCACATTTGTTATTTGATTTTGACCAAACTTGCATTGAAATATTATATCATTAAAATCTTGCTTTTTTCCCTCGAAGAGTAGCCACATCACACCATTTGTCTTAGAGTTAGGGCCCCTGAAATGGCAAATATCGCAGGTTTAATAACATGTATAATGTAGTATTACTCATGTGAGCGATAGTGGGTCATGACGACCCTCTTGTTGATTAGAGGGATATTTCCGGTCAGGTTAATATCTTGGTACAGGTTTGTTATCTGGCAATTAAACTTGGCAAGAATACAGTTATCATGACTGGTCTGTTCATAGTACCATGGTACTACATGTACATATCACTTATAAATTTCCCATATCGGTTTTGGTTTGTAAGATTTCAGTTTTACTAAATGCATATGAATATGTATGATTAAAGGGGAAGATGCACACCACATGCAATCCCTGTTCAACTTTTATAATCGGTAAATCGCTGGTTGTATCGCTTCAACAACAAATAAAATGCACTAAAATCAAGATCAAGACATTCTCAGCTAACATAGAAGTCTTGTAAAAGCTTGTTTCCGTAGAACACCGGGTATATATACATTTATGTATACTTTAAAATAGTGACTAGCTTGACTATTCTTAGACTGCTCAAGCTATTGTTCTGATCCTGATGTCGTCGGCGTCCGCGGGTTCGCTGCAAGATAGGTTTTTCGTTTTCGTTTTGTTTTGTTTATCTTTGTCAATTCACATTGCTTTAAACATAAAAAAAAACAAAAAAACTTAAACTGACGACAATTGATACATCAAATGAAATATATCCCATTTAAAACCCTGACGTGAACTCTATTGGATTATATTTAATAAGAGAGTTTTGTTGCCAGGCCTGGTGTCTGCATTCGGGCCGGAATTTCCAGAGATATTGTGTTTCTCATCCACCCAGTTAAGACTTTACGTGTATCGGTGCGTTTTACCAGACCCGTAAACGAACGTACGAGTGTAAACTCGTATATGAGCCAGGGTATAATTTCAATTGAAATTAATGGGAAGAACTAACCATCGGCTAGAGTGTCAAGGGACGAACGTTCGAGAGCGGGTGAATGCTACTCGTATCTGTTGCGATTTTCGCCTATCGGTGCTGTTTCAAGCTGGGAAGTTGTCTGTTACTAACAAAGATACTGTTGTACTGATTTAATATTATTGACATTTTATTATCATTATCATTATCATTATCATTATCATTATCATCATCATCATCTTCATAATCATCATCATCATCTTGGACTGGTCCGTTGTAGGATCAATGGTAAGATTATAACTGCCCTAAACTGTATTACCTAAATACTGTTGAAAACAGGCGCTCTGAATCCAACAAACAAACATAATATTCATCAAAACCATTCTACAGGGTGCCAAACTTTGAGACGTTTGCAGTAATAAGTTTAATATGATCACTACAGATTGTCACTAAATGGTGGTTATTTGTACCAAAGTATTTGGAAATCTGACTAAAGCGAGTTATGATCTGGACACAAACGTATATATTACAACAAAATAACAAAACAAATCTTAGTTCAAAGCTGTGACCTTGATCTTGGATATAGCAACATGGATCATGATCGCAACAAACCTTCTATCCATGCTGATCATTTGTACCAAATAATTTGAAATCTAATTATGCATGGGCAAGTTATACCAAGGACAAGAACCTATATATAACTGTAGGAACGCACAAACTCCGCTATTACACGGCGGGATTATAATAAAAGAAGGCCTATTACCTCTGAGGCGGGCTCAGTGGGGTGAGGGTAATAAAAAATAAAGTGTAATTTCTTAAAATCTCATAGACATTAGTCCGCAGCACAAGATCGGCCCCTAGACTTAAGGCTAACGACTCCGTCCATGACAAGTTACTGGCAGTATATATAATTTGTCCCACGACATAGCAACTTCCTGTTTGTCGGGTTCGAACCAGTGACCTGAGCCTGTAGGTCTACATTTCAGCTAGTCGAGGTAACCGTAGAAGTAGCTGAAGTTGTAATCATATTATAGTGGTAGTGGCAGTGGATGCAGAAATGATAATAAGAATTGAGCCACGTCACGGGAAAAATTGGCATTCGGACATTTTCGTGAATTTCCGGAAAATCTATATTCAGGCTGACCTGTGCATTTATGCATCTGAATTAGGGTCAGAAAATTCCATTTTCAGGTAGAATAAGCCTTCTTTGAAATAATAGCGAACGGTGTGTTCCCGTGATCAGACTGCGTGGATGTGCAGGCTGATCTGGGCCTGATTTGGGCCCACAATGGTTGCAAAGCCTCGAAGATTCCCGAAGGCCCATTTTCTCATGATGCGGCTCAAATAATTTATGACGTCGATGACGACGAACTTGTGATGGTGCTTATGGCAGTCATTTAATGATGTTGCGATGGCAACCGACTGATTGAACATTTGCAGTATAAAACTCAACATGATACATATGTGTTTCTCATGTCAACCCCCATGTTGGACAAACACATTCGTAACACATTTTACCTGTTACGAATGCGATCGCATACGTACGAAATCTGTTACAAGTGTGATCTGTTACGAATGTGGTCCTACACAGGTCTGCCGTTGATTTCGTAATTATCTGACCGCCATTTTGGATTAAACTAATTGCAGTGTCATTCTCGAATGATTAAAGTTCAAAAGATGGTAAATAAAACGCAGATTTTTATTTCGTCATTGCCTTTTTTCATGAAAGACATTTTAATTTATTTTAAGCATGTTTTAACGTAAATTTCATGCTCAGAAACATTTCCATACTCTTAGCCTATCATCGTAGGTTTATTTAGAGATATGGAGTTTCCGTACTCCTAGAATCGGAAACGTAATCCTAGCCACTGCCTTATGTAAAGCTTGTATGTAGATCGGGGAGAACATTTTTAGCCCGAAAAAGGATTATTAAGTTAATCAATCTGATCATGAAAATTTGTATAATATATGCTAATACAACTGAAAATACAACATTGTATCATTTATTTATTTATTCTCGACTGCGAATCAAGATAGGTTGAAAATAGGAGAGAGAGAGGGAGAGGGGGGGGGGGGGGGGGGGAGAGAGAGAGAGAGTATATCTCGTTGCTACATCTACATTTACAAAGATACACATAAGGCCTGAACACACGTACAAAGTTTGCGTCTCCGTTGGCCTAGTGTCCGCCTTCGGAGCGGGAGGTCGGAGTTCGAATCCCGTCAGGCCACCTGGCCTGCAAGGATAACATTCGGGAGGTAATGCTCACAGAGAAAAAGGTGTCCCATAGTCCAAAATTGACTGGCCCTTTCAATAGGTCGACACTATAATAAACAAAGCTTTATACAAAGATTAAAAACTGGCACGCGCATGTTTTGACAATTAGGCCTATATGCCGAAGGATAAAAGAAGGATTTTTTTTTCAGCCAGAAACAGACACCCCTCACAAATACCTCCCAAATTTTGTGTTTCCTAAGCTTTGGACAAAATATTTGTGACATAATATAGGTGCCTTTATACAAAAAATATAGTTGACTAAATAAAAACTAAATATTGCAAGATGTTTGCATTTGCGAGAAGTTATTTTCGCTATTTTTAAGTGTAAACAGTATTCTAATATTAAACTCCATATAATTAAACATCCGAACAATACCAAAATACCAGGATTCGTATATTAAATGCATTTTCAACACGCATGTCACCTTCCTCTGCTATGACATAAAACTGAAAACACATTTTATTTAATACATCGGATACAACATTTGGCAAAATACTGTGTCGATTACATTTTTACATCTTCGATTTGTTCCGTAAAATCATCCAAGTTATGAAATTAAGACGCATATAAGAATAAAGGGATGATAAATAAGGTCACTACACTTCCAACTTACCTTGTTTATCCAAGACTAATAGGAAAGGTTAGGTGCCTGTACGCACCAGTGAGTTGAAGACGCGACTTTTGTACCAACAATTGATCATACACCGTGATGTATGCAAGTACGGCGATACTTCAAAGATAGAGTCAGAGCGCGCGCTTTGTGTGACGTCAAGATAAAGAAAAAAGTTTCACGGCACAAAGTGAATGAATGAGGCGGGGTTAACCTGTCAGCATTGTTTCAAAAATAGCTTCAGCTTCACGGTTTTTGTGACGTAAAAGAGTAACTCTATCGATTTCAAAAAGGAGGAAAGGGCAATTTGATCTGCAAACAGTAGTAAAGAGAAGAGAAATCTAATTCAATGTTTTAATTTTAGAGATTTGCTATTTTACCGTGTCCAACGTATACGTCGCATTTATGGTAGGTATACGCTGCATACACGGTATATTGGCTCCATTACCGGTATTTCCGGTTGATTTTGTCAACATCCCGTATAGTGAGTTAAGAAAAACTACTTATTTTCATTATCGCATAGTGCGGCAATTTTCCTTTGATCTTTGCAGCATGTTATACCAGGGACATAAATAGATACATTATTCCTGGTTATACATAGTAACACACATTATTACTACAAAACTGTGCTGATATCTTACAAAACTGTTGCGATATATATCAACACGGAAATCTCTATGGAGTTTCATAAGAAAAAAAGTGTTCCGATATATATCAGCACAGTAAAACTGTTCCGATATAGGCCCTATATCGGAACACTTTTTCTCTATTGAGGTCCTATCAAGGGAGTATAATTTTTTCCTTTCAAAGAAAAGATGATTTTAGCTCCAATTTACAGTTCACAGAGAAAGAATTGTCACAAACACCTACATTTATAAAGTAAAAGAATAAATAAACTAGAATATTTCAAAAACTTGATAGTTATTGCCAAATTCAGAAATACATGAAATACACGATGTATATGAAATTCTGAGATTTCTCAAATGTTTCTTTTTCTTTGATTTTTTTACAAACAAAACAACAAGTTTTACAATATGTCTGGCCAATGAAATGCAAAGATTTAAAACCAATGCAGAAATTTGTTGGGTACTTTTATCTGGGGAACACATTTTCTAAAACAGAAGTTTTAGTGTTTCAGTCAGCGAGGCGCAGAAAGGGAATCAAAATAGTAAAAATAATAATAAACAAATTTAAATGAAAATAATATATAAATTTTAATGATAAACTATGCGATAAAACAGTTATAATATGTAATGCTCGTGTGTTACCAGGATATATCAGAGCTAGGGGTACATCTCGTTATTTTTCTCTTCACATATCTGTCTCGGCCTACCGGCCTCGACGATATGTGCAGAGAAAAATATCCTCGATGTACCCCTAGCTCTGATATATCCTGGTAACACACTCTCACACATACTATAACTATTACTTAAAGTTCAACGTGTTCAAAGAAGCGATATATTCAGTACGAGCTGCAGATCATTCAAGCTCCCCATGGTAATGTGATTTTGGTCAGTAATTTTCTAGTTTCTTCAAACATTCGAGTAAACTGACGTGTGAAGTCGGTTTTGAACTCGGATGTTCACTTTCAGGTTCATTTCCTGTCTCTTAAAATCATTCTGTTGACTTTTCATCGGTTTAACGCGAGAAAAGTATCACAAGCTACAATTTGAAATATATATCACGGCGTAAATTCATGTTTAAAGGAAGCTTTATGCCAAAATTAGCGATGTCCGCCCTATAAAACGGCGCGTCTACAGAAGTACGCCACATGAAAGGGCCGTTATCTATGGCACGCGGATTGCACAATAAATCCAAGAACCTATGTTCTCAGGTGAGAACCTAGGTTCTCACCAAAAACATAGGTTCTCACTCCAGATCACAAGTTTTTCAGAGAACCTAGGTTCTGACTTGAAAAATGTACAATTTCTCTGAGAACGTAGGTTCTAGGCCGAGAACTTATGTTTTCGTTTCAGAACACAAGTTTTTTTCTTTCCAGAAAGCAAATCAATCCAACCTGAGATCCTAGGTTTTTATTGGATAATAAATTCCCAGCTCACGGGTTTTCATTGGCTAATCGTTTATTCTGTTATTACTCTCCAATGCAGTCGGCATTTTCAATCGCACGAAGCATTAAATATCTGTTATCAGAATATAGATTGAATATGTTTTTTTTTTTTTTTTTTAAACATAACTGTGTTTCATGCAGAGCAGTTTCTGGTTACGGTTCGAAACATGTTGTCGGGTTTGGCAAGGAAAGTCGAAACTGTACCCGACTATTCTAGAATCGTGCAAGTGGTATTTAAGGTTTAACTTTTAAAGTTGGGAGGAAGCAAACTTTTAGAAGTATTTGCTGATAAAAGCCGGGAGGACAGAATAAAAGAAGAAGGAAAATAAAGTATTGAACTTGACTACATATTACAACTGGATCAAAATAAAATGAAATGAAACTTAGATAATTAACATGTTTATTTAGGATACTGCATGCACTCAAATTTATACAAATGGCACCTGCTGGACAATTAAGATGTATCAATGATAAACTTAACCAGTTAAGCTTAAGTAATTTGTTTGGCAATTTTAATACAAACATGTATGGGTTTTAAATCTAGCTATTTTCCATCCGTATAAAGAATAAGGGATTAGTATGTGAAAAAATGGCAAATGACCATAAATGCTACACCTAACTCAAATATGTAAACCAGAATACTTTTGAATTTGAAAGTTATTTGTGTAAGATTTAGTAATGTAAGAAATCAAAATACAACAAAACAAATGATAATTTCACTCTAATGAGAACCTAATGAGAACCTTTACATGTTCAAATTTAATTCAAAATGGTCATGAAGTAGCTGATCTCATTTTGAAATAAAATACACACCTTTTCTTAACAATTCGATGTTGAAAATTAAGCCATTTATTATTTTAATTCTTATAGAAGAGCAGTTTTCTTTTAGTTTCAGTTTTTAAAACTTCTCAAAAAATCCTAAAGATGAATACTTATTTTTGTAGTTTCTGTTTAAATAAGTTCTGTTAGACATTCTGCACATCTGCCTAGACTACAAGTAAAATGAACACTATTGAATAATTAAGATGAAACACTGATGCAACGTAATTAAGCATACACAGAAAGACTCGAAATTATAACTGTTCGTTGGATATCTCATGTATTTTTAGAATTAAATTAGTTACAAATCTTTTGTTTAATCGAAATAATAAAGGTAATATTTATAATGCTTTGAAATGCTTTCAACGTAATAAACTCATTCATGGATACAAATTTTGATATCGTCTTTCTTTAATTTCATTATTTCTCCGTTTATAGTTTAGGCCCGAAATAATTCATGCGGAACAGTATATATTAAGCCAGCGTAAATTCCCGGTCAAATACTAGTAATTCAGGTTTCGGAATTTTAGGACTGGTCTTCCAGTTGGCTTATATAATTTTATTTAAAGATTTTTCAGATTAAAGTACTTATAATTATCGATTAAATGTGTTTAGCGCACTTTTTTCAGAAAGGGTATTTGTAATAAGGAATTCTTTCTGTGTTCAGATGTGCATTTACTTCAACTGACCGGCCGTGTGACATTCTGTATAGAATTATTGCTTTATGGGTGGTCACATTAAAGTGTATAAAACAAGATTCCTTGCTGTTAAAGTAACAAAACTTATGATAATCATCTATATATCATAATGTGCTAATTGAGCCGCTTAAAGAGGTTGCGTAAATCACCACATGTAATCGCTATCAGCTGCGATTCGGTGATAATCGACGAAAAAGGAATTAATTAAGTGCAATATAATGGTGCATTTATATACTTACCCTTTTGAGACGATTTTTTAAAATGAAATTACTACTTATGACTTAAAAGATGACGGAAATAATGAACAGTATTTTCAATAAAAAATGCAACATTTTGCCTAAGTGTATTGCAATGTCTTTTTTTTAAATTTCAGCTATATTTTTAAGTATTGTAAACGGAAATAGAGCTCGTTGATAGCTTGAGAATGTCGTACAAGAACTCGTGTTTGTAAAAACAACAGTAAGACAGTTACATAAGAATATTGTATAAAATCGTTATAATCGATGGACTATCAGAGTTGTTGGAGGAGGGGCTTTTAGTTTTATACAAATTAACAAAATCTGCATCTTAATATGTTGGCCTTTGCAATAAAGATATGTAGACACTAAATATGAAAATGGCGCGTCGTATAATGGCAGATTCAAATAGTTCTCATACTATTTTGCATTCCACTTACTGAAATCATATTACAAGGCTTTGCTGGGCATTTTGGTAGCTTTTTCATCCTTCAGTGATGAAAGAAATTCGGATTAAACTGGAAATCCGGATTTGAAGATTCCAATTAAGGATAAGCATTTAGATCGATGTAAATCCGTTGCATTTTCGTTTCTGGGATTGGGGTGGGGGAAGTTGGGCCGAGAATACCAAGCTATAAGCAATACAGTGGTCCGCAGATGTAAACATTCAGCCAAATTATTTCTATTATTGAATTTTGATGTAAAATTGATAATAAGGAAATTTCGCGCTGTTAAAACCTAATTCTGTGTCAAAACGTAAACGTTTTATACCCTTTAAACGTATCATAAAAAAACAACATTCTAATAATATGCTTGTCTCTGTTAAGGTAGTTCTGCACGTTAGGATCTAAATTTTTTCTACAATGTAGAATTTGATTAAACTCTGATTTTTCAAAACTTCGGAATATACTCAGAAAATTCAGCAAATAAAAAAGATAGGGTCGTGTGCTTGATTTTTTGCTAAACTGATTTGAAAAATTTCGACCTCACGCAAGTTTTCATAATGCGAGTCTATGGGAAAAACGCAATTTTCAAAACATTTTCGCGAATAGAAATATTTCTACAATGTAGATTTTAATGAAACTTCTCACAGTCATAAATAAACATATGGCCTATAATATGGTGAAATAAAATGTATATGTCCGTGTGCTTATTTTTAAGATATTTGACTACGATTAAAGAGAACCGCCTATTTCAAGCTAATTTTAAGACGTTATTTTGAATTATTTAACGAGTAAGATGTTTTAATATCATATTTTAACTTTAGAAAGATAGTAACAGTGCCATTTTGATACATTTATTCACAGGTTGCCCTTAATTCATAAATTGATTTTCGTTTCCGTACGCCGAATCCAGGCATTATTCTACGTTTTCCGGATAAGTGACGTTACGCCATCACTTCCGGTTTTTCAAACGTGCAGAACTACCTTAACACACGCTTATGCTAGAATGACGTCACATTAACGTGTGTTGACGTCAAAGCTTTTGTTGCGACCAAGAAAGAGACGCGACGTTGGAGCTAAGTCATTTTTGTCTATATTTTCTATTAAAGAAGTTTCACTATCGCTATTTATGATACAATATATGTATTATGTAATATATCTTCTGAAACTAGAAACCAAACTCTATTTCATTTTATAGCTTTTAGTTAATCCAAATAAGCTATAAGCGATTTTTGCGGGCCTAAAAGGACCTAACACAAAGATTCTGCTGTAGAGATGTAATGGGAAATTTCATGCATCTACGATAAAACAGACAGATGAAAAACAAAAACATGTCTGACGTTCATGAAATTTCCGTGAAATGATCGTCTGCCGTAAAGTACTGACATCATACACGTAAAACAAAACAACGTAATCAGAAACGCGTCAGATACACTTAAAAAGTTCAGACATGGGTGTGTGGGATTCAGTAGAAAAGGACTTGTGGATTTAAGAAAAGTTTTTAATTCTTACTCACCTCGTTTTTTTTAAAAAAAAAAAAACAACAAATCTGTAATATTCCACGCAGAAAATATTATTATTGTTCTTATTCGGAAAATGTATATATCTGGCATTTTATTTCAATGTCGCTAGTACTGACACAACCGCCCCCAGTTTTCCCTAAATAAGTTTGCAGCAGTTACATGTTTTGGTTAACTCGAGTTAGCGTTTTTGTTATTTGAATCTTTTGCTCTCCTTAATATAAGTTTGTACTTCTTTGAACAGTATATCATTCTGGGATTCAGTTAAAGTATCAATGCCAAATAAAAGTTTCTTTGCGCTTAGAGGATGAAAGGCTCTAGTATTAATGAATAATGTTCGTCCCTGAAGTGTATATCGTTTGCAAGTAAAAAAATAATGCTCAGCATTTTCATTCTCAGCACCACATTCACAGGACGGGCTCGGAAAGTGATGATTTTTATACAAATCAGAATTTAGATTACTGCAATTATTTCTTATACGGGCATGATGAACGGCTGAAAATCCTTCGCCTTTAGTGAAAAAAAGATGGAACTACTGGCGGTTGATATAATTCTTTCAGTTTACTTTTAAAAGAAGATAGTGATTCTGAGTCTCGAATATTTACTGGAAGATCATTTCAAAGTTGTAATGCTGATGGTAAGACTACGGTGTTCCGTTTGGACAATCGTGACATTTTATTTAATACTAAACCGCGATGCACGATGGTACGATGATGAAACAACGATGGCACGATGGTGAAAACGCGATGGCATCACGTTTTCACCATCGTGTCATCGCGTTTTCATCATCGTCCCAACGCGTTATCACCATCGCACCATCGCATTTTCATCATCGTACCATCGCCTTCCGGTGGTCATGCGCAGTGATACAGTATATTTGTCAGTAAAATACAGGCTTGATACAATCTCATTTTCACATTGCACTATGTACCTTCTACATCCTAACAAGAATAAGCTGAGTTTGAATAATACCATGTGACTATTACACCCAGCTTTTATTTATTTTCTTGCATACATAAAATACAAAGGACGTGGCCTTGAAGATTTTACAGTTTTAATGAACTGAGCACTGAACATTTTGTAAAACATTTTGCAAAACAGCAGAATCTAAATGGTAAATTTTGTCTAACAAAATACATTGAGATACATTCATCTATTGTTGACAAAAATACAACTGTACGAGACTACGCATTTCTATCCGGAAGGCGATGGTACGATGGTGATAACGCGATGGTACGATGGTGATAACGCGATGGTACGATGATGAAAACGCGATGACATGATGGCGAAAACGCGATGGTACGATGACACGATGGTGAAAACGCGATGGTACGATGATGAAAACGCGATATTACATCGACATTTCACCATCGTACCATCGCACCATCGCGATTTCATCATCGTGCCATCGCGTTTTCACCATCGTACCATCGTTGTTTCATCATCGTGCCATCGCGTTTTCGTCATCGTACCATCGTGCATCGCGGTTTAGTATTAAATAAAAAGTCACGATTGTCCAAACGGAACACCGTAGTATATGTATTATTTTTAGTTTGTTTAGCTTCAGTTTTAGTTTCAAATTTAAAAATTCATATAATTAAATTTCAGAAATACATGACTTTGATTTTTTTCGGTAAGTACTATTACAACAGAGAAATGATTCTGGTCCAAAATATTAAAGAAAAAATAATGTTAACATTGCAATTATTCATTATAACAAAAGGAAGGAATTTCAGTGAAAAACTGCATAACATCTTACCCATTTCACATTTTTCTCGACAGCTTCAACAATTTTCATCCGATCATGACAAATCAAACACCAAAATAATCCTTGACAAATTGTCTTTATGCTGATAACACACATTTACATAGAAATATATAATATCATACCATTATTTTATTTGAAAAATATGGAAAATTCTAAGTGCAACAACATAACGCTTCCAAAATGACTTTTTCTAGATGCGTTTTTTGCCACTACTTGAAAACTATTTGAGCTAGATCAATAAAATTTGGCGCAGAACTTCTTCATATTTAGTGTTATGAAGTGTAAATGTTAAAATTGCAATAAAGGGTTATGAAATTTATGAAAACCATGTATAACAATGTGATATTCTAAATGCTCCCTATATTGTGTTTCATCCGAATACAAAAATGTCAATAATAGGTTTTTGTGTACTTTTTATTCATAATAGAACTTTAACAAATATGCAAACCGCTGTACCGTTTGTATATCTTAGCAACAATACTGCTCAAAGAAGCCATGATTTGTCTTTACAAGGCTGAGAATTACAGTGGGTATTTTCATTGTCGGAAATTCCTATCTTTTGAACAAAATACTAGATAAAACGACTTTTCTCATGAACCACTTGATGGATAATCAAGTTTTATTTTCTATAGCATTATCATCAGGCCCTCTCCATGTTTTGTTTCAAATGGGGATGCGTTGTACCTCTTAGGGGCCGCTAGAGCTTAAGATAGAATTGAATTCTTCAGATTTGATCGCTAGCATTAGCATAAGGTCCTCTCCCAATGTTTTTCAAATGCTTAACTTCTTTTAGGAGCCGCTAGATTTTTAAAATCATAGAAATACGCTTAAGCTACTTCTTCTCGAGAACCCCTTGATGGATCTTCATTAAATTTGATCTGTAGCATCAATATAAGATCCTTTCCAATTTGTTTTCAAATGTGTGTATGTGTGTGGGGGGTGGGGGAGGCGGGTTCTAGGTCCCTTGTATGGGGCCGCTAGACCTAAAGATAGAAAGTTATATATTTAAACAAACTCTCTCATTAACATCTGCATGGAGCTTAATCAACTTGTATGTAGCATTACTGTAAGATCTTCTCTCGATTTAAATCAAGTTAGGACACTTTTATGTGCAATTAGAGCTTAAAATGGAAATACCATTAAACATCTTCTCATGAGTCGCTTGATAAATTTTCATCAAACTTTGTCTGTTGCATTTTAATAAGATCCTCTCCGATCCTTGTTTCAAAAGTGGGTGCTTGGCCAATTTTCGGGGCCGCTATAGCAACAGATGGAAATAAGTTTAGAAAAAAACTTCTTTAGGTTTGATCTGTAGCATTATTATCAGGTCCTCTCTAATATTTATACAACTGAGGGAGCTTAGCATTAAACGAGATCTTCTTATGAACCGCTTTAAATGGATCAGTCTCGGTCTGTAGCGTCATAGTTTGGCCCTTATCCGAATTCGTTTAAAATGTTTGACCCTCTTTTATGGGCTGCTAGACCTAACATAGAAACAGCTTTAAACGACTTCTTCTCATGATCCGCTTCATGGATCTTCATCAAACTTGGCATGTAACATCAGTATAAAAAGATTCTCTCCTAATTTAATTTAAATAGTGGCATCGGTCCCTTTTACGGGCAGCAAGAGCTAAAATATAAATATCTTTAAATAACTTCTCTTCATGAATCGCTTGATGCCGGATTTTCATCACATTTGGACTGTAGTATCAAAATAAGGTCCTCTTTGTTTAAATGAGGCACTTGGTCACTTTTAGGGGTCTTTAAAGTGAAATGTAGGATTGTCACAAAATTTGTTAAACTAAGCCAATTATTGTGCTTTAAAGTATCACACGGGAAGCTTCAAAAATATTACATCATATTTAAGGTACTATGCGCCACCTAACGATTTTCAACGGACTTTTAAGAAATTTTGCTAAATTAAAGCTGACGATATTTCCGATGCTGTAACAACAAATAAAAATTGGCTATAATGCACTGTACCCCGGAACGCGTTTCCTGTTTCAATAAAAGGACTGTTTGTTTTTCTATGTCATGTATAGGAGGGCATTTTCTCGAAATCATTCATTTATTTCAAAAATTTCATGAAATAATATCTTCGTTTTATCATTATTGGATTCAATATCATTGTAGGGATAACGCATGTTTTTTCGTGTTATAACATCTGCAGAATCCCGTGGGATTGGTTGGTGCCCGAGCCCGTTAGGGCGAGGGTACCAACGTATCCCGAGGGATTCTGCAGATGTTATAACACGAAATCAACATGCGCTAACGCTATTCTAGCATAAAACGCGTAAAAAACTGATAAATGAACACATTGTCACTCAACGTCATTAAATTTCCACGAATTGCGCGGGAATGCCTGAGTTGTTTTTTTTACGTTGACGTCATTTCGTTATGAATTACCCGTTTTGGGGCCGAATGGCGTTTACGCTTTGCCACGGAACGCGCATATATAAAAAGGAGTTATAACAGCACGCGAGCGCGAGAATCTCCTTGTTAACACACGTTTTCTCTCCTGTTAAAACACCCCCGAAAAGTGACAATAACAGCAGTTTTATGCTAGAATATATCCACAAATATAAACAGAAACTGAATTTAAATTAATGGATATTTACGAAATAAATATAAAAAAAACATTGTTATTTTAACTGGGGGTAGGGGAAGCGCCACGATAAATAGAGCGAAATCTAAAACGGCGACCCCCATTTTTCTTTTACGGAATCGATAGCGATTGAAATTTTGCACGCTTGTTCAAATTTATTAGAAAAACTATCTGGCAGTTTCTTAAATATGGGCGTCTTTACGCAAAAGTTTGGGCGAAGCTCGTCGTCAGTTTTGCGTGTTTTGCGTTCATAAATCGTTTGCCTCCGATGTAACGTCGAAATAAACTTGACAAATTATATATCATTAGAGAGATCATTTTAATACAAACTTGAAAATAAAGAATTTTTGTCGTATTTTTGTTGTATATAAAAAATCTTCTTAAAAATCTGTCAGGTACATCATTTTGCGCTTTGCTGAAAAACGACATGAGTGGTCATGTTTGAAGATTTACAGCTGCAAAACTGATAATATTAGAAACTGAAAAGAATACCAGTCATCGGAATATTGTCAGCTTTAATTTAGCATAATTCCACATTTTATTGTAAAATAATAAAACTTCCAACAAAAGCTCTCTCCCCACCCCCACCCCCCGTCGCCACCGATGTATCTTTATTACACTTTCGGACAATCATATAACTCCCATCATTCAATAAATCGATACTTGATTAGCTAATCGAAACTCCGTCTCTCATAAAATTAGCCAATTGAAACCAGGGCGCCTAGAATGCGTCACGCCCTATCAGCCAATAAAAACCTATGCGCTACAACAGCGCCAGAACATCGGTTAATCAAAAACTTATGATCTGAGGCTGAAATTAAAACCTATGATCCCGACTGAAAGCACAGGTTTTGGCCATTTGCACAAATATTCTGAGAACCTAGGTTCTCTGAAAAACTTGTGATCTGAAGTGAGAACATAGGTTCTCGGCCGAGAACCTAGGTTCTCAGCCGAGAACCTAGGTTCTCACCTGAGAACATAGGTTTTTGTATTTATTGTGCAATCCGCGTGCCATACGCTATCGCTTTTTGCTCACAAGGGGAGAAAACGCTAATAGCGAAATTGACTTAATCGTAGTATTTGCACACTTCCTTCCCCTGATAAGTGAGGAAAATTTCTCAGTATGGTTTGCATGGTTGCCATCAGAAAAACTATTTTCAGTCTTATTCAATAGCTGTTCGAGTCATTTTGCTTCCCCACATTGGAAAATTGTCAGTTTCCAATATATTTGTTTTCCCAAAATTCTGATCTTTGTTTTGAATTTTTTTTTTTTAATTTTTATTTTGTAGGTTATTATCTGATTGCTGATGAATACAGATTGGAAGCTGAAAATTTATTTTGGGATTTTCGAAACTGTCTTCTGGACGATTACTGAAGTCGCAAATTTGTCACATCACCTGAACGGCGAACTGTCACACAATTCACTATATATCTAGCACTTCAGAGACACTGTTCCTTATATACAATGATAATCGGTTCAATACCACGACGTCTGTGATAAATGAGTGGTTTCCGACAGTGCCTAATCCATTCCTCTTACGGAATTTGAATTTATGTCATCGAGTCAGCTTTTGGACTAATTTCTCTATAATAATAGATCTACGAAGAACCCGAAATAGGCTATTTTTGCTGGTATACACTGTATTGATTATGATTTATTTCCAAAACTACATGTATCTCGTTTGCAGTGACAATGAATGCTTTAAGCATGTTGATTTTTCTTTATATAGTTTGAAGACCCGTCACAACGTATTGTCCTACTTCCGCCCCCACCCCGTTCCTACTCTGATAATACAGGAATATTACAGCTGTACTACAAGATGGTGGACAATTTAGGCCCATCTGATTAATGACAATCAATCCCTTTTCAGTATAATTTTAAAGACAAAGATATATAACAATCTTAAACTGTAAGAAACAAAGTGTTTTTGTTTGTTTTTGGGTTTAACGCCGTTTTCAACAGCTTTTCAGTTAAGTAACGTCGGCATTTAATCTTACCAGTGTTCCTGGATTCTGTACCAGTACAAACCCGTTCTCTGCAAGTAACTGCCAACTTCCCCATATGAATCAAAGCGAGGACGAATGATTTCAGACACGATGTACTTTATTAAACTGGTACAGAGAACATACGCCCTGCCCAAAGATCGAACTCACGACCCCGCGATCCAGCCTCGACAAAAATTAACACTTCTTCATTAATTTAAGGACTGTATCAGAAATAAAAAGTAAGAATAGAGATGAGGAGACTTATATACGAGAAAGACTAGTTGTCGCAGCGACAGTGCAGAAGCGAACAATTCAGTAGGCGTGAAAAGTATAGACAATTTGTTTACATGAGAGTTCATAACACCGACAAGATAAACACAAAATAATAGCTATTTCTATATCTTAAGTTCACTATATACTATGATTTGATATTTAAAGGAAAGGAGAAATGTTATTGATATGTAACGGAACACTATATTCGTCGGTGTTGTTTGTAATTGATTTGAAACTGAAAGTGGGTATTCGAACAAATGCAGAAACTTCACAGAGTTTTCTGGTCATAAAAATACTCTGTACAGAAGACTAAGGATACGTCGGTACGCGGACCCTAATTATAAAAATAGTAGATATTACAACGCCGCGGATTTTGTGGACGCCGGCGGCATACGTTCAGAAAAGGCCTTATTACGAAAATTGAACATGTTTTGATGCCTAGTTACTGCAGTATTCTGCACCGAAACAATGAACTGCAGTGGAAAAATAAAACGTCTGAAAACGTTTAAATTGTAATTTTGGTCATTTTTCATTTAAAAGAAAGGAGGCTCGAATCCTTACTGCTGTACTTCACAACATCTGGAAGGCTTGAGAATGCATTGAACCATGTCGATATATTGCGGTATGTTTGTTCAATAAATAGTACATTTTGTACATACTTCCTTGCCGACAGGATGCCGACGTCATACGTCAAAGAAGGCCACATTACAAAATTGGAACATGTTTTGTTGCTTAGATAAGTTGTATTATTTACCGAAACGATGGACACGAGTCAAGATTTTGGTCACCTAAGGTCATCGTTGGAGTCAATATAAGATACAATATTAAATCCGTTTTAGCCTTTTTTGTTGCATCACGTGCAGACGAAAAACAGTTAATCTGATAAAAAAAAACGTAATTTTGAACATTACATTTCCAGGCGTTCGAAAACGGGATCGAATGCATTATACTGCTATAATTCACAGGGTTCAGTAGGGCTCGAGGATGCTATGAGCAATTTGGATATATTGCTGGTATGTATGCCCAAAAAGTAGTAGATATTAAAGTGCCGACTGATATTTAGGATGTCGACGTCATTCGTCCAAATAAGGCCACACTACGAAATTGGAGTATGTTTTTGTGCTTAGATACTGCTGTATTCTGCACCGAAACGATGCAAAAACTCGAGCAAAGATTTAGTCAGCTGAGGTAATATCGAGTAAACTTTAGCAATTTCTGCACTATATGCCGACGAAGGACTCATTCAGTCTGTGACTCACTCCAGACCTGGAGCGCCTGTATAAACTACAGACTCCAGTATATATCGACTTTAAGCAATTTGAATAAAAAGTATCTTAAATGTATATATTTTGTAACCATGGTAATCCTAACCCTAACCTTTAGTCAGTATATTATACACTAAATGCGTGCGGAGATGCAATAATATTTGCGTATTTTTGCCGTGCGCTGAAATTGATAATAACTTCCAGACATGCGCAGAAGACCGCTCCAAGTCCGCAATGAGCAAGATTGTTATGAAATTGGAACATGTTTTGGTGCTTATAGATACTGCTGTTATCTGAACAGAAACTATAAACTCGACTTAAAATCTATTAAGCAATATGTGCATTATGTGCCGATGAAGAACTGCGAAATATATTGAAATTAATAATTTTTAGTTATAGGGCCCTACACGGACTAAGATCAACCATTTGAACAAATTTCAGATGTCCGTGCAATGACTTTACTGTAATTCTGACCAGTAGTTTCAGAGATGTTGACATTGAGGCAGGCTGATGTTTTGACAGATGCAAGATCACAACTGTACTTTTCTTACTTAGAATCTCAATAAATTTAATTGTGTGGTAATAATTATAGATTGAGATAACTTACCAACTTATCCAGTTAACAGGTTTAAAAGCATGTTTTACTTTTTTACATTACCAAGTTTATTCGCCCTTGCGACTAACTTGAATAAACAAGATGGTCATGATGACCCTGGATCGCTTACCTGAGTAATATGAGCTACATGTTTCAAATGTCAAACTGATGATAAAATATTAAGAAAGTCAGTAGGTCACACTCATGGTCAATGAAATTCAGTTTTACGATTTGAGTGCAAAACTGTGTATGTCATCAAAATTTCAAGACTGTATCTTAAAACAAAAAAAAGTAGGTCAGTAGGTCAAGGTCACAGTCAAGTGACATCGATATTACTTAAGGTCATAAGGTAATTATAATTAAACAGTCTTGGAAATAGGATCAGATGATTTTTTAAGTATTTTTTCCTATATAACTCGCACAATAACTAAGTGACCCCAGGGCAGGGCCTCTTTTAACCCCAGGGGCATAATTTGAACAATTTTGGTAGAGGACTACTAGACAATGCATCATACCAAATATCAAAAGCCTAGGTCGTATGGTTTCAGACAAGAAGATTTTTTAAAGCTTTTTCCTATATAAGTCTATATAAAACTTGGGACCCCCAGGGCAGGGCCTCTTTTCACCAAAGGGGTACAATTTGAACAATTTTGGTTAAGGACCATAAGACAATGCTACAAACCAAATATCAAAGGTCTAAGTGTTGTGGTTTCAGACAAGAAGATTTTTAAAGTTTTTTCCTATATAAGTCTTTGTAAAACTTGGGACCCCCGGGGCGGGCCATATTTGACCCTAGGGGAATAATTTGAACAATCTTGGTAGAGGACCACTACATACCAAATATCAAAGCCCTAGGCCATGTGGTTTTGTACAAGAAGATTTTCAAAGTTTTCCCTATATAAGTCTATATAAACCATGTGACCCCTGGGGCGGGGCCATATTTGACCCTAGGGGGATAATTTGAAAAATCTTGGTAGAGGACCATTTGATGATGCTACATACGAAATATCAAAGTCCTAGGTTATGTGGTTTTTGTACAAGAACATTTTCAAAGTTTTCCCTATATAAGTCCCTAGGGGGATAATTTGAACAATTTTGGTAGAGGACCAATAGATGATGCTACATACCAGATATCAAAGTCCTAGGCCCTGTGGTTTTGGACAAAAAGATTTTTAAAGTTTTCCTTTCAGTTGCCATGGCAACCAGAGTTCTGCATGGAATTCAATTCTTTGAACAATTTTGAAAGGGGGCCGCCCAAGGATCGTTCCTGTGAAGTTTGGTGTAATTCTGCCCAGTGGTTTTTAAGAAGATTTTATTAGAAATTGTTGACGCATGACGGACTACACACAATGCACGACGGACGACAGACATTAAGCGGCCACAATAGCTCAACTTGTCACTTTGTGACAGGTGAGCTAAAAAGTAGAGATCTGGAAGATCTAAAGGTGCATATGTTTGTTGGTGATAGCAAAACGTTCCACATGCTGATTTTCTATGTCACATACTGATTCTTTTTTCTTTTTTAAGCACAATGCATGATCAAATTAAGCTACTTATTCAAGTGCTAAAAAAACTACTGTTGTTACCAAGCAAACGCACAATCAAAACCAAAGCTGCACAACTTCACTTGCTGTTTAGCATTTCATGAAGTTTCAGGTCTCTATGGACTTATCAACTTGGTTTGAACAAGAGCTGTCAGTGGACAGCGTGCTGAACTATTCTCAGTGCTTGATAGTATAATATAAGCTATGAGTAAAACTTTAACATTACAATAAGCATATTCTAAGTCAAAAAGGGGCCATAATTCAGTCAAAATGCTTGATAGATTTGCCTCCTCGTTTTAACAGACTGGGGTCATGATGGTAAACAAGTATGCAAAATATCAAAGCAATATCTCAATGGACTTTGAAAATATTTGGGGTGGTACATTTGTACGACGCTCATTGCTCACGCCGGAGCAAGTGGATAGCTCCCCAATCCTTTGATAGTCGAGCTAAAAACTGATAAATTCTTATGTAAGAGGTATCTTGGTTTGTAATGTCACCTTTGACCACTACAATGGAATAATCAATCATATAATAATCGACAACTGTAGACTAAAACCGTCTCCACTTATCGTCTGGAAACCATTACATGTCTGAAAGTCACTGTGACCTTCACCTTTTATTAATTCACAAAATCTGTTGACCATAGCCAATCACCTTTTGAAGTTTAGCTGTTGTAGGCCAAAGTATTCTCTACAGTATATGTAGATGATATTGATCAGAAACCAAATGGTCTATCAACAGACATACCAACCAAAACACCATTCTATCAAGTTAGCGGAATTGTGAATAAAATATTGATTCAAGGACCATAACTGTTTTGTTAGTGGGTCAAATCATACACAGAACACCAGAAAACAAAATCAGGTGCTGACACACTTGTCTCTTGGTCATATTCTAGTTAAGTAGGGCTGTATGGTTATATGCAGGTGTGGGCTTTCCAATTTCACCTCCATCATTTTGTTTTTGTAATCGACTAGATGACATATTTCTGGGCTCCATCTTTATTCTCTCAAATATAATCTGGATAATGGTGATTGGTTTTCAACATTTCATTAAAACTTAACATTCGCCTTCCAACTTTTATTCTGTAACTGACAGAAATCACATACATTTGAAGCACTTTTAAATCATCTTAAACAACAACATTCTTAAGAATCTTAAGAAATTACAAGCATACTATGTGATCAGTCTCCTCGCAGTGCTCTCCCCTTTCAGAAAAGAGAACTCGACCATCACAAAATTTAAGCAGAATTTTGATTTGTTTGTTTGTTTTGGCTTTAACGCTGTTTTTCAACAGTATTTCAGTTATGTAACGTCGGGCAGTTAACCTAACCAGTGTCCCTGGATTCTGTACCAGTACAAACATGTTCTCCACAAGTAACTGCCAACTTCCCCACATGCATCAGAGGTGGAGGTCAAGAATTTTGAAATCATAGTTTGATTTAAGATTTCAGTTACTGACATTCGTCCCAGTTTTTTTTCCAGGAAAGTAATATTTATATAGGTGACAACATGAAAAATGACATTAAATAAAAAGATAATACTTATAGATTATAAGCTTTGTCTCAGGGAAATATGCACGAGTTCTGCAGCGGAAATATTGCGTGACTTTAGGAGCGCAATATTCTTCAGCTAAAAAACGAGTGCATTATTTCCCGTTGCAAAGATAATAAACTTTTTATTACACACGTATCTTAATATAATGTAAATATTATGAATTTGTTCAATAGCCTGAATAAGATTGACAATACTGAACTAAATAAAAGAGTTAATGCAAGACACACATTAGATTATGTCACGCACCCAATTTGAAATTCAGGCATCAGTGTATGGAAAAATATTGATGTTTTTGGTACCATTGTAACTCAACTTGGAATAGAAACGAGTATATGTAATAACTGAATTTTATTGAAACAGTCATGTAATTTTCATCGTTGATATATTTGTAATGGCAGTGATTTCTGTACTGCTAGGGGAGGTAATCACTGCAACAAGACTGACTATGTGATATGTACAGAAAAAGAAAATGAAACAAAAGAATAACATCAATAGTGTATGACACAGGCACCCTGAAAATGTTTGATAGAATAAAATATTATGTCAAGAAAAGGGTGAACTCCAAAAAATACTTCACATGAAAGTCCAAATAATATGTGCTTGTCTACTTCTTGTTGATGTTCAAATTGGATAGAAACTGTTGGAAAAGTCAAATACACAAGGTACTGCTGCTCTATTTGTGTTATCGATAAATAAAAACAAGAGCACCGCCTTGCGGGTGCTGACGCTCATCTGATTTTTTTTGTATAATAGAAATATTGTCCTACCCATGATTTTCTAAGTCTAAAAAGGGCCATCATTCTTGCAAAAAGCAGGATAGAGTTATGTTTCTTGATGTACAGTGTCCACTTATGATTGTGAAAAACTGTTGCAAGTTTTAAAGCAATAGCTTTTGATAGTTTATGAGAAAAAGTTGCCTTAAACATAATACTCAACCAAGAAAATGATTTTCTAAGTCCAAAAGGGCAATAATTATTGCAAAAAGCAGGATGGAGTTTATGTTGCTTGCTGTACAGGGTCGCTTATGATGTGAACAAGTGTTGCAAGTTTCAAGCAATAGCTTTGATAGTTTAAGAGAAAAAGTTGACCTAAACATAAAACTTAACCAAGAAATCTGATATTTTTTCTAAGTCCAAAGGGGCCATAATCTTGCAAAAAGCAGGATGGAGTTATGTTTCTTGCTGTTACAGGGTCAGCTTATGATGGTGAACAAGTGTTGCAAGTTTTAAAGCAATAGCTTTGATAGTTTAGGATAAAAGCTGACCTAAACATAAAACTTAACCAAGAAAACTGATTTTCTAAGTCCAAAAGGGGCAATAATTCTTGCAAAAGCAAGATGGAGTTATGTTTCTTGATGTACAGGTCTGCTAATGATGGTGAACAAGTATTCCAAGTTTTCAAAGCAATAGCTTTGATAGTTTAGGAGAAAAGTTGACCTAAACATAAAACTTAACCAAGAAATCTGATATTTTCTAAGTACAAAAGGGGCCATAAATCTGGCAAAAAGCAAGATGGAGTTATGTTTCTTGCTATACAGGGTCAGCTTATGATGGTGAACAAGTCTTCCAAGTTTCAAAGCAATAGCTTTGATAGTTTAGGAGAAAAGCTGACCTAAACATAAAACTTAACCAGGCAACGCCGACGCCGACGCCGACAACCGCTCAAGTGATGACAATAACTCATCATTTTTTTTCAAAAAATCAGATGAGCTAAAAATAAAATAAAAAAGGAGGTGTAACCATGCCCCCCACAAATAAAAGAATTTTGGACATGGAAGTCCCAACAATATGAGCATGTCTATTCATGCTGATGATGTATACCAAGTTTCATTTAAATAAGTTGGCTTTGGAATGAAGGAAATGATTACAAACAATCTACAGATGCAGTTATAATATGGCCAAGTCCAAAAAAAAAGGGCATAAGTCACAAAACAATAATTAAGCATGTAGGTTAAGAGAATATGTGCATGTCCACTTACTGCTGACAATGTATACAAACTTTCATTTCAATTAGATGGAAACTGTAAGAGGGATTAAGTACACAAGGAACAGATGTAGTTATTACATGGCTATGTCCAAAATGGGGCATAACTAAAGTCCAAATAATATACACATGTCCACTCCATGTTGATGATGTAAACCATGTGTAATTTGAAATATGTAAATTGAGTGCACAAGGTACTGTAGTTGTGGTATGGCTTAGTCCAAAAAAGGGGCATAACTCAAAAAAAAACAAGAGGACCATCATGGTCCTGAATCGCTCACCTGCCCCCACATGAACTGAGTATGACGTCGTTTTTTTCTCTTATTTGACATAGTGACCTAGTTTTTGAGCTCATGTGACCTACTTCTGAACTTGACCTAGATATCATCAAGATAAAAATTCTGACCAATTTTCATGAAGATCCATTGAAAAATATGGCCTCTAGAGAGGTCAAAAGGTCTTTCTATGTTGAGACCTAGTGACCTAGTTTTTGACCGCAGTTGACCCGGTTTCAAACTTGACCTAGATATCATCAAGATGAACATTCAGACCAACTTTCATACAGATCCCATGAAAACTATGGCCTCTAGAGTGGTCACAAGGTTTTTCTATTATTTGACCTACTGACCTAGTTTTTGACCGCATGTGACCCAGTTTCAAATTTGACCTAGATATTATCAAGATGAACATTCTGACCAATTCTCATGCAGATCCCATGAAAAATATGGCCTCTACAGAGGTGACAAGGTTTTTCTATTATTTGACCTACTGACCTAGTTTTTGACTGCATGTGACACAGTTTCGAACTTGACCTACATATCATCAAGATGAACATTCTGACCAATTTTCATACAGATCCCATGAAAAATATGACCTCCAGAGAGGTCACAAGGTTTTTCTATTATTTGACCTAATGACCTAGTTTTGGACCGCACGTGACCCAGTTTCAAATCTGACTTGGAAATCATCAAGGTTAATATTCTGACCAATTTTCATGAAGATCCCATGAAAAATATGGCCTCTAGGGAGGTCACAAGAATTTTCTATTTTTAGACCTACTGACCTAGTTTTGGACCGCAGTTGACCCAATTTCGAACTTGACCTAGATATCATCAAGATGAACATTCTGACCAATTTTCATGCAGATCCCATGAAAAATATGGCCTCTACAGAGGTCACAAGGTTTTTCTATTATTTGACCTACTGACCTAGTTTTGGATCGGACGTGATGCAGTTTCAAACTTGACCTAGAAATCATCAAGATGAACATTCTGACTAATTTTCATGCAGATCCCATGAAAAATATTACCGAGAGGTCACAAGGATTTTCTATTATTTGACCTACTGACCTAGTTTTTGACCGCAGTTGACCCAGTTTCAAACTTGACCTAGAAATCATCAAGATGAACATTCTGATCAATTTTCATACAGATCCAATGAAAAATAAGGCCTCTACAGAGGTCACAAGGTTTTTCTATTATTTGACCTACTGACCTAGTTTTGGACCGGACGTGATCCAGTTTCGAACCTGACCTAGATATCATCAAGATGAACATTCTGACGAATTTTCATGCAGATCCCATGAAAAATATGACCTCCAGAGAGGTCACAAGGATTTTCTATTATTTGATCTACTGACCTAGTTTTTGATGGCACGTGATCCAGTTTCGAACTTGACCTAGATATCATCAAGATGAACATTCAGACCAACTTTCATGAAGATCTTGTGAAAAATATGGCCTCTAGAGAGAAATGTGCACAAGTTCTGTAGTGGAGATAAGGCCTAAAAAAAAAATTCTTTGTTTCCGGTAACATGCTCAAAAAAATTAGGGTAGGTAGGTCGGAAAATTTTTTTTTTTTGGAATTTTTTTTTATTAAGGGAGATTTTTCGGAAATTATTTTTTTGTCAAAAAATGATTACAAATAAGGGGGTTATGCCTTTAGAGCATCAGTAAGTTGATTTCTAACATCACAGGCCATGTTTAAAGCATAAAAAGTGCAGTTTTGCATCTTTTTGTTAAAAAGTTGAAAAAAATATTCTCCAAGGCCATAAAAACATTTAGGGTCGGGCCAAAAATTTAGGGTAGGTCGGGATACCGGAAACAAACAATTTTTTTTTTACGCCTAACTGTGTGAATTTACGAGGGCAATATTACTCCAAGATTGCATACACTCAAAAACTCCTCATCCTTATAAGACAATTATTTCATTCTAGCAAAATGTATTCTGAGTATTTTTATATTCATTGATCATTTTTCATTAAATCTGATCTCTGCTTAGGTGGTTTCTTTTGTGATACTTGAAAAAGTGGCTGTTGGTCGCCTGTGAATGTGTGGCTCATGCTGTAATACATGTGAGATGCAATTTCCAGCTGGCAATTAAAAAAATTATATGTTATTGCATTTGAAAGTCCATTACAAACTCATGAACAACATTTTCATAAAAAATTCTCAAACTTTATCAAATTAAAGATCTTTTTATAAAAGTCAGTATTGACTTCTAGATAGTTTCTCAAAATCTTTTATCTAAATGCTATAGAGTGAAAATATCAATTACAAACCAATTATATCGGTATAGGAGAGTCGCCAAAATTATACTAGACAGGCTGCAGCTCTAGAGTTCTGTATTTGACACCACCATGTGAACTTTTTAAATTACGTCAATGTCACTTTCTTTGGAGTGTTGCAATGTAGGAATCTATTTGGTATCCTTTTATTATTGAACAAACTGATCTGTTTGTTTATCTTTTAACAGTGTAAAAGACTTAAATGGATATTTCATATTCTCATCAGCTAACGTGAACCGAATCTCTATATATCCTAATTAAACTTACCCAAATATGAGCATCATGAGCAGTAGACATGCCTCATTTAGCACAGACAAATTACCATCTTTACATCCTTATTACTATGAATGTTTCATAAACATATGCATTACGGAAATATTCTTTGATCAACTTTTCCAATACATAGATGGGGTATTTTTAAGTCCTTGAGTGTATTTCTTGATACAAAACTAATAACCTTTTCAATACTTACACATTACAATTAATTCATTAATGGTAGACAACTTGTATGAAACTTACATGTTGATATATAGAAATATTTAGTCTCCACTCTTCACGTACAAGGATACTTAAAAATGTGTATGCAATATGGTTGTGTATGTATTTATGTTTTTAACTCAAATGTATATACAATGAAGTTGAAATAAGCTTAGCATACACATACTTACATATAATTAGCATATGTACATGTTGGTTCACAAAATGTAATTGGTTCATCTAAATAATAATAATAATTTATGTAAACACTCGTGTACACAATGGCTGAAAAATAAGCCCCTTTACAACTACACAACTATCAGTACCTTTAACAAACAATTTTAGCATAAACAATTTTTTTATGTATGTAAATATCTAAAACACAGGCTAATGTGCAACAAATACAACAAATACAAAAAATTTAAAAAAAAATTGTGACTAAAATATGTAACAAGGGCTTAAAGGGGCACACCTCCAGATGTACAAAATAGACATCAGTATATTCGTTATAAAACCGTAACAGAATCGTAAGATATAAACTCAATTAAAATCCTGTTATGAAACATCACATTTCTATTATGTGACTGACGCTTGAAAGAGCTTTTCTATATTTTATACAGTCCAAATTCGTGTTTTATATTATGAATACCGCCTAGGACTCCTCCAAACTTGTGTTTTATATACCGCCTACAACTTAGTGTATACTGCCTCTAACTAAACTTGTGTTTTTTTGCATAACTATTGCCTTGAACTCATTCAAAATATACTGTAGGTGTTGAAAGTTCCAGAGGCAGTAGAAGTTGATTACATGAGCCGTGCCATGAGAAAACCAACATAGTGGCTTTGCGACCAGCATGGATCCAGACCAGCCTGCGCATCCGCGCAGTCTGGTCAGGATCCATGCTGTTCGCTAACAGTTTCTCCAATTCCAATAGGCTTTGAAAGCGAACAGCATGGATCCTGACCAGACTGCGCGGATGCGCAGGCTGGTCTGGATCCATGCTGGTCGCAAACCCACTATGTTGGTTTTCTCATGGCGCGGCTCACATAAATCAGTGTGACAAATGACAAACAGTTCAAACACAATATGCTTCTTAGGTCTTTGAAACTGGGTGGAAAAATTCACACAGAACTGGAGCAGACTGAGGGTGTTTTGGAAGGTCTCTTTATAATGTAATACTTACATAATGTAATACTTATCTGCATCCATGGGTTCAAGAGACTTTGTTAAAGGTATTTCTGTATTTCTACTGACCCCCTCCCCCTTTTAACAAATCTGGAAGAGGACCTTATAATGATGCTACAGACCAAATTTGATGAATGTTTATCAAGCGGTTCATGAAAAGAAGTTGATTAAAGATATTTCTAATTTTAGGTCTAGTGGCCCCTAAAACAGGCCAAGCATCCCCATTTGAACAAAATTGGGTGAGGACCTAACAATGATGCTACAAACCAAGTTTGACGAAAATTCATTAAGCAGTGCTCAGGGCGAGATAAAAATACTGCCTAAAACTTATCTAATCTCATGTTTTATACATAGATATTGCCTAGAACTCGTCAAAACGCCTGTTAAATATATCAATATTTCATAGAACTAACTCATCCAAACTCAGTTTTATATATTTAAATTCTGCCAAGAGCTCATCCCAACTCCTGTTTTATATACAAATAATGCAAAGAACTAATCAAAACATGTTTTAAATATAAATAATTCCTAGAAATCATCCAAACATGTGTTTTTATATAAATTATGCCTACAAATCATAGATCCACTTTATTTTCGCTTTTTAATTACCAGTTACAGAGAGAACTTTTTAAGTTGACATAAATCTGGTGGTGTGTCCCTTTAACAGAAAACTATCTTGTACACATAAATGATTTCAACAGAGCCCTTGGTACATAGTTATTTCAATCTTTTCATATGGAATAACTCTACATACAAATCTGATACTCTACATGCGATGCATTTGTTTTACTACAACACAACATCACTGACATGACAACCTATTACTGTTTATGACACATTCTACATAGAATGTGAAAAATAAATGTTCACAAAAGTCGTCAAATCAGCGTAAAAAGTGACTGACAGTTAACCACTTTTTACACTTTAACATGTATATTTAATGCTCTATCTAGAATAAGTTAAATAAATGTTCACACATGTATGTATATATATATATGAGACAACTTAACCTCAGACAACCTAAAACAATAAAGTTTATTTCAGCATAAATAATCTAGCTATGAATTCTTGAGTTCAGTCTAGCTATATGTATTCTTTAGTTTAATATGTACACAGTCTATTTTGATCTAACATACCACTTGTCTAGTATTAACTCTATTAAGCTATTTTATTCTACTTGCAATGAAAAACTTAAAATTATCTTTTCTCATCCTAAACAATTATTTCCATCATCTTAAATATAATGCTCTATATAGTACTTTTGCAGATTACAAATTACTTATTCTTTTTTAATTCCTTCTGGCCTAAATATAACTATTTCCATTTTGATTGTTGATTTGACTGAACCATGCATCAAAGTGTGATCCACACTATGATTTTAACCCTTACCCTGCTAAATTTCTATTATGAACTCATCCATCTTTCAATTTGGACAGTACCATTCACTGTTAAAAGGGGTGCTTACCAAAAAAATACTGACTGAATGGCGAACAGTGCAGATCATGATCAGACTGCATGGATGTGCAGGCTGATCATGATCTACACTGGTCGCAAAGGCAGAACCAGTCGTGTTTAGCATGATAAGGGCTAACCATCAGTGTTCATTTGAGTAGAAGTTTCAACAGACCATACTGAAAGTTCCAAATGAAATTCCTCTCTACCATCCAGTCTGACTCTTGTCTCAAAATCGAAAATGATAAAGCATGAGGTAAGAGTCCACAACCTTTTATGCATGTATTTGTCATAAACATTCCGCCCTCCCCAATAATGGCTGTAAGTTTACTTTTATTTACTTTTTTTATTAGGGACAACAGCAGCCAAAGAAGATGGAAGCAAAATCGTAAGAGAGCTGCAGATAAGCTAAAAACTGTGTCTGCTGCTTGACTAGTATTGTCAAATAGCTTTTTTCATAAAATACAGACAGCAGAAGTTACTCTGTGGGCATGAAATTTTGTGTTTTTTGCACACAAAAAAACATGAATTAGTGGTACATAATTTCGTTATTTCAACTTCTAAAGATAAAACGAAAGGGAATTTCATTGAACCATGCATCAAAGTGTGATCCAAACTATGATTTTAACCCTTACTCTTGCATTTTTTTACGAACTGACGTAACTGCAACATAAATGAACAGTAGCCTTCCCCTTACATCAATTACTTTACAGTAGATAAAATAAATACTATCAATCACATTGTTAGCCAAGCACTGAAAATTTGATGTTAAGCAGAAGGAATAATTATCAACTAAGAAAACTCAGACTTAAGATTGATTTCTTGACCTTCAACTAAGAAAACTCAGACTTAAGATTGATTTCTTGACCTTCTGTGAATATCGATATCTATTTAAGATTTTGATACTACTGTGTACATATAGATGAAATATGCTTTGTTATATATATATCAGAACAAAAAGATGTAAATATTTTAGCAATGCTGGAAAGTCACTATCACTCCTTAAGAAAACATAGTTTTGTCTTTATTCCATTGCCTTTGATATGAATTATTCATTCCTCAAAATTTCATGTCTTTCAACTGTTCCTGTACAACAATTCTATTTTAATAACCTGCAACCAGGTATCCAAGGTCACAGGAAAATACCAAGTATAAGCAGTATCCCCTTTTCAGTGAGGTGCAAGATGATGAAACATTTTAAACTATCACTATATAGTTTTTACTTTTACTTTTGATAAAATAAATCTCTTATTACTCTTATATTAATATTTGAGTGGTGGAACTATTTTCTCTTGGCGGATGAAGCACTCCCTTTGGTTGATGGACTATTTCCTGACCCATGTCCAACAGATTTACGATTCATCAAATGAGCAGCACTTTTTCTCGTCGTTTCTTATCCATAATGAGTTTATCGTGTCTAACAAACAGTCCATGCCATGGCCTACAGCGGAAATAAGGTATTCCATTTACAGATCCATTGTTTTTCCCTGGAAAAGGAGAAACTGCAGATTCATCAATCTCTTTACTATAGAAAATATAACATTTTTTTTTCAAAATTGTGCTAAATTAGAGGTATCAGCATTTAACAGACTTTCTGACAAAGGAAGTATGTTTTTAGCGAGCTAAAAATATTTCTGCATAATTCCCTAAATAAAAAGAAAAGACTTGTAAAAACTTTTAAACATTGACTGTATTAACTGAAATGGAAGTCAAATTAAGCATAAAGACAAAGTCCATTCTGAGGTCACAGGAGTGACGTATAATACCCCCACAATACGACCATGTCACTGAAGTATGGCAAAATTTAAGTTGGAAAGGGGCCATAACTACGTCAAACAATTGGTGGTTTGTAGCCAAAGTGGAACTTGACCTGTATTTTATGATGTTACACCTGTGTAGGTCACAATAGCCTAAATAGTTTTCCCTATATATTCTATATAAAACTGACCTTTTTCAAAGAGCTACCAAACATAGCTAGACCCATTTCAGAGAACAAATCCTTACCTCATTTAAGAGTTTGATAAACGACATAAATGAAGAAAGTAGGGGTCATGTACTTCTAAGAGATTTCTCTGGTACATTTATTACTGTAAATAGGAAAACCATGTTAACTCTCTAGAGGACAAATTTCCTGTGTGACTTCATAAACCATTATCTGAATGAAAGTGACTGATCTAAAGTAAAAAGCTGGGTAATTAGGTCAATTTATGGAGAAAATAAAAAAAGTGGAAAACCACAGGTCACTCAACACGACATAAACGAAAATGTTGCAGGCTCGGTTTGATTGAGCCTGTTCATGGACACACTGTTAACACTTTAGACGTAATTAATTATGTCTCCATGGGGGAGACACATTGTTTTTGCCTTTGCCGTCCGTCCGTCTGTCCATCTGTCCGTTCGCATTAAGCTTGTCCGGCTTTCACATGTCAAACTGCTGGCCGGATTTCGACGAAACTTTGAGTGATCAGTACCAAGCCTAGCTGTTCATATCGCCGGCACGTTCTGCTTGGCTGCACAAAATGGCCACCAGAGCTAAAAATAGAAAATTCTTATCCGGCCTTCACAGGTCAAACTGCTTGCTGGATTTCAACGAAACTTCACAGGAGTGATGAGTACCAAGCTTTGTTATGCATATTGCCAACACGTTCCCCTTCGCTGCTCAAAACGGCCGCCAGAGCTAAATGTATACATAGGGGATATGTTTTTTGTGACAAAAATACCTAGTTTAGCAATGTGTAAATGATGTCATAAACACACTACAGCCTCAATGATCAACTATGTTCTGAATTTCAAACTGTCATATTGTTTTTGAGTATTTTAAGAAGGCTTTCCGAAAATGTATGAAAGACTTGGCAGTGGTTTTCAAATAAAATCAGCTCATTTCAGTATTCCTTGCCGTCTAATGATCACGTTCAGTTCAAATGGATATAGTGATATAAATAGAGATGACATAATATTACATATAGTGAATATATTTTGTGATGTATTTACCATTTCTTTCAGGTGGCAGCTATGTTGCATTAACGCTGCTTCGTCCTGGCAATGCACCACTAGGATCTGATTGGAATTCGTCAGCCAAGAAAGTCACTAAACCAGAATCAAAAGCTGTACATGTAGGTATCTTCTCTAATGGTTACTGTTTTATCGTCCGGTATGAAAATGTATATGCAACTTATACAAATATATTGCTTTTACCATTAGACTTTGTGGGGTACCTGCCTTTGTGCAGTAGAAAACAACTGTTGTTAAGATCTCGCCTAATTTTTAGCTCACCTGTCACATAGTGACAAGGTGAGCTTTTGTGATCGCCCCTCGTCCGCCCGAACGTCGTCGTCTGTCTACAATTTCTTGTGAACACGACAGAGACCACATTTTGCAATCTATTTTAATTAAACTTGCACACAACTTTAATTGGCATAATATCTCGTTTTTTAGCTCACTAGAGCACGAATTGCTCAAGGTTAGATTTTGTGACCGCCCTGTGTCCGTCGTCAGTCGTCAGTCGTCAACAGTTTGACATTTAACACTCTAGAGGTCACAATTATAACCCAATCAGAGTGTTACCCTCAATAAAATCTTGGATGAGTTCGATTTTGGGTCATCTGGGTTCAAAAACTAGGTCACCAGGTCAAATCAAAGGAAAAGCTTGTAAACACCCTAGAGGCCACATTTATGACCCTATCTTTGTGAAACTTGGTCAGAATGTTAACCTTGATGACCTCTAGGCCAGGTTTGAATCTGGGTCATGTTAAATCATAAACTAGGTCACCCGGTCAAATCAAAGGAAAACCTTGTTAAAACTCTAGCGGGCGGCCACATTTATGATACTATCTTCATGAAATGTGGTCAAAATGTTTATCTTGACGATTCCTGGGCCAAGTTTGAATTTGGGTCATGTCGGGTCAAAAACTAGGTCACTAGTCCAGATCAAAGGAAAATCTTGTTAGCACTCTAGAGACCACATTTTAAGTTTGAAACTCAAGAGAATTAGTCAGAATGTTTGCCTTTAGGACCTCTAGGTCAAGTTTGAATCTGGTTAATGTGGGTTTAAACTAAGTCACCGAGTCAGATTAAAGGAAAAGATTGTTAACACTCTAGAGGCCACATTTATCACCCTATCCTCATGAAACTTTGTCAGAATGTTTATCTCGATAACCCCTAGGTTATGTTTGAATATGGGTTATGTCAAGTTAAAAAACTAGGTCACTAGGCCAGATCAAAGGAAAATATTGTTAACACTCTAGAGACCACATTTTGAGTTTGAAACTCATGAGAACTGTTCAGAATGTTTGTCTTAATGATTTCTAGGTCAAGTTTGAATCTGGGTCATTTGGGGTTAAAAACTAGGTCACCCAGTCAAATTAAAGGAAAAAATTCTTAACATTCTAGAGGCCACATTTATGAAACAATCTTCATAAAACTTAGTCAGAATCTTTATCTTGATGACCTCTAGGCCAAGTTCGAAACTGGGTCATTTTGGGTCAAAAACTAGGTCACCCGGTCAGATCAAAGGTAAATCATGTTAACACTCAAGGGGCCACATTTTTTATTCAATCTTCATAAAACTTGGTCAGAATGTTTGGTATCATGAAGTCTTGTATGATTTTTACTCTGAGGCATGTAGGGTTAAAACCTAGGTCACTTGGTAAAATCAAAGGTCTGTGGTTCTACCCAGGTGCCCGCTCGAAATGAAATAATGCACGGAGGGGCACCTGGGGTCTTCCTCTACCATTAAAGCTGGAAAGTCACCATATGACCTATCATGTGTCGGTGTGACGTTAAATCCAACAAAAAATCAAAGGAAAAGCTTGTTTATACACTAGAGGCCACCTTTTTGCTCCAAAATTCACGAAACTTTGTCAGAATGTTTGTATTTATGAAATCATGGACAAGTTTTAATCAAGGTCTTGTGGGGTTAAAATCTAGGCCACTAGGTCAAATGAAAGAAAACGCTTGTTTAACTCGGACCTTATTTTTTAGTCCAATTTTAATGGAATTGGTCAGAATATTTGTCTCCATGAAATTTCAAACAGGTCAAAAATAAGCTTGGTAACAAACTAGGTTACTAGGCCAAATCAAAGAAAAAAACATTGGAGGTTACATTTTTGCTTCAATCTTCAAGAAACTTGGTCAGAATGTTTATCTTCTTGAAAAATCAGACAGCTTGAAACTGGGTCATGTGGTTTCAAAAACTGGGTCACTAAGTCAAACATGTTTGTTATGGTGTGTTACTCTGATGAGCAACCTAGGGCCATCATGGCCCTCTTGTTCATATTTATAGTCGACTTTTGTATTGATAATGACTGACACAGGTGTCATGTGTATTTCACTCGCAATTGAAACTGATTCAGAATGATATACTGGAGAGTATTAGCCATTCGGAGGGCACGCGTTAAGAACTCCGCCATCCGTCTAATTTTGTTCTTCTTTATATAATATAATTATCTTTTAAAATATGAGACAGTTTCTTGTAACATTGTTCACTTTCTTTTACGTCGTCAGCTATCTGAGTTGGGGGATGGTATATTAAACAGCCATGTAAGGACCTCGTTTTGTAAATTGCATGCGCATGCGCAAACGGGCCGGAAGCCCCCGTGTTTACAAGGTCACGTTTTGAAAATATACATGCAAAATGACAGACAGACAAATAGACCATCTTATCTCATTGTCCATTTAACCTTTCTTTGCGACAGACAGATAGACAGAACGAAAAATAGATAATCTTATTTCATTGTCCATTAAATCTTTCTTTGCGACGGACAGACAGACAGACAGAACGAAAAATAGATAATCTTATTTTCCATTTAATCTTTCCCTGTACCTACTTTTCGCAATTAAAAATACATTTCATATATACCTTTGGCATAAAGTCCTTAATCTTTATGTACTGATGTTCAATCTCGAAATATACTTCTATCTCAATGCCATGTCAGTAAGGAAAAAGGACACAATCAAAATACATGTACATAGATAGAACTCGAAAGAAATGCTAAATCGGAAAAATTGATACCAAATTTGACCGTTTGGAGAGGGCTGTAACTAATGTTGAAATAAATTGTAGCGCGATCCACTTGCACTTTTCACTTACTTTATCTATTTGATTGTACTTGTATATTCTGAAAAAAGATGCAATGAAATATTATTATCTGTAACCTTAGGACTATATGGTCGATTTCAGCTCAGGAAAATATTATATTAAACAATCCCAAGCCTGTATTTGTCTCTGTAAAAGAATAATAAAACATGCATCACGGGTAGTATACAGTTTATTTTACGTTGGACATGCGATAGGAAAAAATTACATCCCCGTGTAGAAAAAAGGACCACTGCATACATCCATGTTCATCGTTTTACTCGTGTAGCTACGAAATGAATGATACAGACTCAAAATAACGTACCTCTCGTCACTTGTCATTTTCGCCGCAACTTAATACGTTAGCATACAGCATAACACGTCTTTTCCGGGTACACGGGGTAAGGAAAGGTTAAAGTCTGAAGCATATAACATTCAACACCAAATTATGTATATTTATAGGATTATGCCTGACTTCAGGGTGAGGGATTCTGTCACAAAGTGACATACGGGCCTCATTGTATCTGTAGTGTAAATGCAGGTATTGCATCATCTTTTTGTAAAGTTTTGAGTTATTGAGGTAAATGTCTGATTTGTCGCATGAAATACCTTTCATGTTTTTCTGTATTTCATAACTTAAATTTCCATGTAAATTTTATTAAATTCGGTTCAGTAATAAGAAAGCGGATATTTTATAAACTTCAGTAATTCATGTTTTTATCCCCAAAACCACTATAACGGGCCTAAAATTGTCAATTCCAATCCGCGCCAAAGTAGTCAGATTTCCCGGCTATATCGTGAATCCCGTGAAAATAAAAATAGCCAGAGTACACGCATAAGCCGTGAGTCCCATGAAATTTAATATTTGGCGGGACATTACCCTACAAATAGACTGGACTACATATGCCTAGCGCACACCACTATCGACATTAGACGAATCTATGTCAAACTGATCTTCCTTGGTAGAAATTTATGCTCGATCGAGGTGAGAAGTTTATTTATTAGATTTTTAGCTCGACATTTCATAGAATAGTAGAGCTATTGGACTCGCCCATGCGTCGGCGTCCGCGTCTGCGTCGGCGTCGGCGTCGGCGTCCGCGTCCCGATTTGGTTAAGTTTTTGTATGTAAGCTGGTATCTCAGCAACCACTTGTGGGAATGGATTGAAACTTCACACACTTATTCACTGTGATAAACTGACTTACACTGCACAGGTTCCATAACTCTGTTTTGCTTTTTTTACAAAATTATGCCCCTTTTTTGACTTAGAAATTTTTGGTTAAGGTTTTGTATGTAAGCTGGTATCTCAGTAACCACTTGTGGGAATGGATTGAAACTTCACACACTTATTTACTGTGATAAACTGACTTACATTGCTCAGGTCCATAACTCTATTTTGCTTTTTTACAAAATTATGCCCCTTTTTCGACTTAGAATTTTTTGGTTAAGGTTTTGTATGTAAGCTGGTATCTCGGTACTCACTAATGGGAATGGATTGAAACTTCACACACTTGTTCACTGTCATGATCTGACATGCACAAAGCAGGTTCCATAACTTTATTTTGCTTTTTTACCAAATTATTCCCCTTTTTCAACATAGAAAATTTTGGTTAAGTTTTTGTATGTAATCTGGTATCTCAGTATCCACTAATAGGAAAGGATTGAAACTTCACACACTAGTTCACTGTCATGATATGACATGCAGTGCAAAGGGTCAATAACTCAACTTCGCATTTTACAAAATTATGCCCCGTTTTCAACTTAGGAGTTTTGGGTTAAATTCTTATAATGTAAGCTGGTACCTCAGAACCCACTAATGGGAATGGATTGAAACTTCATACACTTGTCCACTGTCAAGAACTGATAAGCACTATGCAAGTTCCATAACCCTATTTTACTTTTTTACTAAATTATGCCCCTTTTTCGACTTTCGTATTCATTCAAGCGACAAGGCTGTTGAATAGTCGAGCGTTGCTGTCCTCCGACAGCTCTTGTTGTATATGTTTTGAATTACGATTTTTATTTAGTAAATTTTTGTTAATTCTACAGAATTTTGTAAACGTCTACTTTTTCGGCATGTGATTTTGGCTAGTTTCGGTATGTCAGGATAATTTATTAAAATTTTCAGACTTTTGTAAATTATTTCGAAAGAGGAATCTAGACTGTTTCGTTTATATAAGCTGTAAGATTTGTACTGAAATTTTTGTGTAACATGATAATTGTAAAGTACGCTTTGTCATAAACATATGTCAAACATTTCGTTGTTAATTATGGAACGCCGATACTGTTAATTGTATTGTAATGTTAAATCTATGTGGCAAGTCTAGTATCATGTATGTATATGTTATTGTAATTTGAAATTATTGTTTACCAGTCTAAAGCATATCTAAACAGTGTCCGTTTGGTTGTATGGCATTTGATATTATATTGATACCAGCTATTGTATAACGTTTGAATTGCATTGAATTTTGTTAATTTGTAGTTGTAAATAATAGCTGCAGTTTATCATTTCCTCTATAATTTTTCATCATAAACTTTTCATATCTTTTTTCATACTTAAATTTTAGACTTTTAAGTAATTAATTTTAGAAATAACGGAAGTAATAAGTGACGTATTTTAATCACGTGACGTATGAACTAAGTAGCACATATATTTTGTATAAGTAGCACGTAATATTTTAGGGAGCCTACGGAGGTATGGTGTACCCAAAGGAGCAGTTTTATGCCCTAACTTATTTATTTTGCTATGGTGCTTATCATATGTTATATATTTTAGCTTCTTCCGCCAGACGATTTTACCTGGTGATGATGTCACAACCCGGAAGTACAATACCCGAGGTTCACTTGTCTTCACTCGCCTGAATGTGATTTTCCAAGCGCAGAGCTTTCGTCCCATGGTTGTGCCGTAAACCGCAAAGACGATGACTTTTGTGACCCACTGAAGTCAGCTCAGGGATCCAATCACCTACCATCATAGGGAGCCAAAACGGAGTCAACGTATTCACGGTTTAAAGGGACTTTACTTGAAGATATATCATATTTTTATGCTACTTAAAGTTCAAAGTTAACGGAAACATCTGTGTCAACGAACAGTCAGTGTTAGAACTTTATACTTGATAAAAGAGTTACTGAGCTCAGATTGTTTTCTTTCTTTCTGATAATAAGATTGTTTTCACTTTTCATTTATTCATTGTAAATAATCATTTTCTGTAAATAAATTTGTAAATATTGTAATGGGTGTTGATTTGTTCTGGTAGTTATTGTCCCCGGTACGTCCATCCTGTCACAAATTGTGTCAGAAGTGGGATGGTCGACCAGATATAGTAGCTATTCGAACATTATTAACACTCATTTGACTGCAGCAATAATTTGTAAAGATTCCTCTTGTTTTGTTCTATTGTTACACATATAATAGTTTTATTCATTTTTCAGAGTGACGACTTACCTCAGACAAGGCAAGACAGGTCCATAGCTTCAGCTAACCAGCTTTAGTGATCACAGACTGATAGACAGTTGCATACGACACTTGGATTCTGGGGTGAGTGCGTTCCTTTTATTTTTCTTTTGGGTTTATTTTGTGTCACTCTATGATTAAGCCACCATATATCTGTGCTGAGAGTGACCGACCTTGACAAGGAGAGTTATCCTACTCTTACTCACTCTTACCTGTGCGTCGCCCTACTTCTCCCAGTGATCCTATTATTTATTAGTGTACTGTATACATACTAGATACAGTATTTTTATTTAGTGTTAGCAAGCTTGTTTATTTGCATATACTTTTAACCTACTCTTATGTGTTAAAGCTCCACATATATGTTATACCTGCACTTTATCATAGAATAAAGCACTTTGGTTTATTTTTGTTTTATTAATTGCACTAAAGTGTTAACACTAGTTACAGTTGATTATTACTTGGTAAGGCTAGAATATTGAAAGAGATATGGTCACTCAACTTACCGTTCCTTCTGAAAGGTACGACAAGACAGTTTTTGATAGACTTCCGTTAGAAGATAGGAAGGACTATGATAAACTGAAAGCCGCTTTGTTACGTCAGTTCGAACTCACTGACGATGGATATAAGAAAAAGTTAAGAACTGAAAGGCCTCGTGATAATGAGACCTTTGTGATGTTTTTAACCAGAATAAGTAGATATTTAGACGGTTGGCTTAGGTTGAGTAAGGCAGAGAAAACTTACGAAGGGTTGTTAGATTTTATACTTAGGGACCAATTCTTAGATGTATGTAACAGAGAACTGTATCAGAATTTGAGTAGTAAGAGGTTAGTGAAAGCTAAGGATGTAGCAGAAGATGCAGATGTTTGCAAAGACTCGTGGAGGTCCCAGGTATGTCGTGAATCGAACCAATAAGGACAGAAGCCATAAACCATATGAAATACCTTAGAGACAGTATCCCAGTAGTCGTAATGTAGGCACTAGTAATAGAGGTAGTAGTAATGGTGCAAATAGAGGTGGAGGTTATCAACCCTTTGGTGTACTGAAATGTACTAATTGTGGTCGTATAGGGCATAGCTCATATTACTGTAGGAGTGGAAAGTACGGTAATAGTGCTAATGCAGCAGCTGAGGTAGAGGTAGAGCAGGAACAGGAAAGTAGAAAAGGGGAGAATAGAAATAGTACGGAATATAGAAATAGAGGTAGAGGCCGTGACCGAACTAGGAATAGAGGTAGAGGAAGAAATAGAGATAGAGATAGGAGTAAGTCAAATAGGTCGGAGAGTGGAAATAGTATTACAGAACTCAGTGATGTTGAGGAGTTAGGTATGCTTAGTGTAAGTACATGTCCTACAAAACCCGGTACTTGTAATGGTAGGGATGTAATCGCTATGCGAAACACAGGTTTTACATGTGTGATAGTGAAACGTGACTTAATTGAAGCAAGTCAGTTTGTAGAGAAAACCCGTAGATGTCAGTTACATAGATGAGAGTGAACAAAGGCTAGATATAGCTAGAATAAATATTGATTGTCCGTATTTCAAGGGTACAGTAGAGGCGTTGGTTGTAGATAATCCTACCAATGATGTTATAATTGATAATATAGAGGGAGCTGTAGAACCTCAGTTTAGTAGCTTAGCGTCAGCAGTAGAAATTAGGGCGCAAGCCAAAGTTAAGAAACAAGTAAAGCTTAAAGTTCCATCTCAGATTTTAGATTTATCTAGAGAGGAATTCTTAGAAAAGCAACAGAAAGATAGCACTTTAGATTTGTGTAGAAGGAAAGCTGAGGAAGGTATGACTAAGCAATGTAGAGGTAAGGGTTCAGTTAGGTTTGAGATGAGGAATAAGTTGTTATATAGAGAGTATACCGCCCAGAATTTAGACAAAAGTAGACAGTGGTTGTACCTAAATGTCTTAGAGAAACTGTGCTGAAAGGTGCACTTGATTCGTTACATGTCAGGTCATTTAGGTAAGGAAAACTAGTGATAGTACATTAGGCGATTTTTACTGGCCAGGAGTAATGGCAGAGGTTTGGAGGTTTTGTCAGTCATGTAGTATTTGTCAACGTACTATAGCTAAGGGTAGAGTAAGCAAAGTTCCGTTAAGAAAAATGCTTTTGATTGATACTCCGTTTAAGAGAGTTGTTGTCGACATTGTTGGTCCGATCGAGCCTATGACTGATAGGAAAAACAGATATATTTTGACTATGGTAGATTATGCTACTAGATACCCAGAAGCCATAGCACTACCTAGTATTAAAACTGAGAGAGTAGCAGAGGCATTAGTAGATATGTATAGTAGATAAGGAGTGCCAGAGGAAATGCTTACCGACTGTGGATTACAGTTTACGTCAGATCTTATGACAGAAGTTAGTAGGTTTTTGTCATTAAGGCAGTTAACTACAACACCGTATCACCCTATGTGTAACGGTTTAGTAGAGAAGTTTAACGGTAGTTTGAAGCAAATGTTGAAGCGTATGTGTAGTGAGAGACCTAGAGATTGGGATAGGTATTTGAATGCTATGTTGTTTGCTTACCATGAAATTCCGCAAGAAAGTTTGGGATTTTCTCCCTTTGAGTTACTTTACGGCAGAACAATCCGTGGACCGATAACTGTGTTAAGAGAGTTATGGGCTGGTAAGACGGAGAATGATGAGGTTAAAACCACTTACCAGTATGTTATGGATTTGCAAGAAAAATTGGAGGATACGTGTAAGATAGCTCAGCAACAATGGCGAAAAGTAGTGCTAGATACAAGAAGTTTTACGATAGGAAGGCTAGAGATAGGAGGTTTAAGGCAGGTAGTAAAGTACTTGTATTGTAACTTACGAAACATAATAAGTTGTTACATTGGAAGGGTCCTTACGTAATTGTAAAGGTAGTAAATAGACTAGATTACAGGATAGATGTAGACGGAAGGTTGAAAACTTTTCACGCAAACATGCTGAAACAGTACTGTGAAAGGAAGGATGATAGTAAGTCTATACTAGATAAGGGTATATTAAGTAAGGTTGGAGCAGCTATTGTAGAGGAGGATCAGAAAGATTATGACAGATTAGATCCGAATGAAAGTAGTGATGAGTTTTCAAGTAGAGTAGAAAAGGATATAGTTTTATGTCCTATAAAACAGGGTACAGAAACGTACAAACATGTAGAGATAAATCCAGAATTACAAGTAAAATGTAAGCAGGAATTAGTAGACTTGTTAGAAAATTTCTCAATTGTATTGACAGATATTTATTTTGTATGTGTATTTTTATTGATATTTTTAAGTTTATCTCAAATTTCGCCGCCATTGCAGTTCGACTCACAGATTTGACGAAAAAGGGCCAGCCAAATCTTGTAGAGTGGGGTGAGAGTCAAGAAAAGGCTTTCCAGACTTTGAAGGCTAGCTCAATGAGTCCGCCTATTTTGAAGTTGCCAGATTTAGATCAGACTTTTATATTGAGAGTAGATGCTTCAGATGTAGGTTTAGGCTCTGTATTGCTTCAGAAAAGTGATGGAGAGAAATTACCTGTAGCGTATGCTAGTAGGAAATTGCTACCTAGGGAGCAAAATATTACTCAGTGATAGAGAAGGGGTGTTTAGCGATAGTATGGGCAGTAGCTAAGTTTCACCGGTATTTGTTCGGTAAAGACTGTGTCTTAGAGACAGATCATCAGCCGCTCACTTATTTGAATAAAGCGAAACTTAGCAATTCCAGGTTGATGAGATGGGCATTGGCATTGCAGCCATATAGGATCAGTATTAGAGCAATTCCTGGTAGAGAAAATGTAGGCGCAGATTATTTGAGTAGAGTGTAGACAGGTGGCTATATTATATGGTGTACAGATAGTGACAGTGTGTTTTTTGTGTTTGTTATTTTTAGGATGTCATTTTGTTTTCATTTAAACCCCAACCTTTGCTATAAAAAGAAGTGGGAGGAGCCAAATTTCAAATGGTGGCTGTTTTTTGCAATAATTTTCATCAGAGAGAGATTTTTCAGGAATTTACCAGAAATAAGTTGTATTTATTTTTTTAAAAAAAATATGCAGTTGTGGGGACATGTTTTCTGTTCACAAAAATGTATTCCTTCCACAAATAACCCATTGAATAAATTAGATACAGCAGTTACAAAATTGAAATATCAAGGTATTTTATTGAAAATTTGAATCTGAAACGACCTTTGACCCAAGTCATGTGATGTAAACAACCACAAGCTGTATATAACCCACTTGTGTGTATGGATATTTTGTTCCTAGCAGAGTTTCATGTACAAGATATATAGCTCACATTTATAAAAAAGTGTGTTTACTTTTGATTATGGTTAGTTTTGAATGCATGCACATTTGCATGCTTTTTTATTATGCTTCTTTGATTTAGATATTATGATTATTGAGTTAATAATTCCACTAACCTGAGTTCTAGGTCCATCATAGTTATAATTCCAAATGATATGTTATCCATTTGTAATAATTCTTAGGTGAATATTTCTTTTTATGATACATATGTCACTGTTTTGAAATGATTGTAACTTTTTAGTATATATACATTATTACATAATACAAAATTTTAGTTTCTTTTGTCATTTTATTTTTAAAATATAGATGAATTTTGTGTATCTAGTTCCATTTATGGCCCATGTATGGCTGGCCTGGAAGGTTTGGGTACAAGTCCCGCGCTTGATTAATTACACATAATCTCCCTTAATGTCCACACATCAGTCTCTGTTCATGTCCTGTTTAATGCCCTTTGCTTTTTTCTGCTTTTTTCTGAATATACTGAAGGGAAGTACCAAGCCCCTGCATTGGATAGCATATTCCAGTATTTTTGGTACCTTTTTTTCCGTAACCCACTATTTCTTTCATGTGGATTTGCACCATTACCAAGCCAGGACTGTCGTTGTAGAGTAACGCATGGATTCAGGAAGCAATGTTGACACACTTGTCCAATGTCAGTATCCACAAGGTTAGCCTGTCTGTCATCCATATTATCATCACTGTCATCATCATCATTGTCCCCACCGCCTGTCGCTCCCTCAGTTACTGGACATGGCATTTCCACATTTTCAGCAACAAGCAAGTTTTCACTATTATTAGAATCATTAAAATCATTTTCCTCATCATCCTGTGCCCACTCTGATTTCACTAATGAATTCTCAAAATCCCACTCATTAAATTAAAAAAAAGATGAACCAATGTATCAAACTGTTCCCTTGAAACTTTCAAAGTAATTTCTCGTCTTTCAGCCATTTTGTCAAAAATCTCACACAAAAATTTTGTCGGGAAATTTCACAATGTCAGCATATCTGGAACGGATGATTCCATTATTTATGTGTACAGTATCTGTTTGCTTATATATGATATATTTTGTACTAAAATAATGCTATATGCTCAGAACTCTATAATTAAATTATAGTAACGCTATGTACTTTAATGGGGCAGAATAGTTTACTCTTTAATTTTTGAAATAATAAAGTCAACATAACAGATAATCCTGCAACCCCTCAAAAATTGTTTCTAGTGTCTATGGAACTTGACCCAAATTAGTTTATGATCCACTGACCATTACAGTTATCTGTTTCATGAAGATCAGGGATTATTTTATGACCCAGCATGAAACATTCTCATCAATTATCTATATATTCACATGTAGATTGCATTTTGTGAAGACTGCACATGTATTTAGTCTAATAAATGTAATTTGCATTCGTGAAAATTCCCATTAGGTAAATATTAGTATTCATTAAGAACACAATTAAAATCTGTAAAAATGATTTCTAAAAGATGCCTCTTTACCAATTATGCCAGGTAAATAAAAATATTTGGAAAATTTACAATAAACAGAATAGGCAGGTAAAGGCTGATAGGTCTTGTGGTAAACTAAGAAATAACATTAATAAAATTTATGTTTAAAGTACATAATATATTATTTCAACAAACTCATTTTTTCACTGTTTATAAGAAGTTTAAAAGGGTATATATAAGGTTTAGTATGGTAATAAAGTGTTTATATTCACCATTGATTACCATGTGTGATGATGTAAGAAAGTGTTTATTAACTGATACCAATTAACACATTGCACTACAGATGTCCAGTTGTCTATATACCATACCAATGGTCATTTTTTATTTGACTTGCATAAATACAGATAGATTAGAAGCATTATAATATATATATAATGATGAATATACAAGTAGCATATCAGTTTATGAATATGATTTATTATTATTTATTATAATCAAGTCCTCTAAATTTATTCAAGAATTTGCTGATTTAAAAAGTAATATTGCAATGTATACAGATGTTACAATAATGTGTTATGATTTAAGTTTATTAATAACAACATTGTTCTAAAAGCATTTGTTATCAATTGTTGATTAATATGACTAATATAAAGTTTACATTTTAACTAAAAATGTAAATACACATAATTATTTATGAAATACATGAAATACTAGTACTTGGTGTTCTCTATGCTGGTGACCATTAGTCGTTACTGGAGGCAAACATTATCAGATACCTGTTGGAATCTTATCGTCTGCTACAGATAAACCACACCTACAAATTGTGTGTGTAGCAGCTACCGGCGATTCCCCTTTAAGAAAATTATAAATTTTCTTTTTAAGGGGGTACGTGTGTCACAAACTGACATACGGGCCTTATTGTATCTGTAGTGTAAATGCAGGTATTGCATCATCTTTTTGTAAATTTTTGAGTTATTGAGGTAAATGTCAGATTTGTCTCATGAAATACCTCTCATGTTAACTATGGAACGCTGATACTGCATTGCATTGTAATGTCAAATCTATGTGGCAAGTCTAGTATCATGTATGTAATATGTTATTGTAATTTGAAATTATTGTGTGCCAGTCTAAAGCAAATCTAAACAGTGTCCGTTTGGTTGTATGGCATTTGATATTATATTGATACCAGCTATTGTATAACGTTTGAATTGCATTGAATTTTGTTAATTTATAGTTGTAAATAATAGCTGCATTTTATCATTTCCTCTATAATTTTTCATCATAAACTTTTCATATCTTTTTTCATACTTAAACTTTAGACTTATGAACGTATGAACTAAGTAGCACATATATTTTGTATAAGTAGCACGTAATATTTTAGGGAGCCTACGGAGGTATGGTGTACCCAAAGGAGCAGTTTTATGCCCTGACTTATTTGTCTTGCTATGGTGCTTACCATATGTTATATATTTTAGCTTCTTCCTCCAGCCGATTTTTACCTGGTGATGATGTCACAAGCTGGAAGTACAATACCCAAGGTTCACTTGTCTTCACTCGCCTTGATGTGATTTTCCCATCGCAGAGATTTCGTCCCATGGTTGTGCCGTAAACCGCAAAGACGATGACTTTCGTGCTCCACAGAAGTCAGCTCAGGGATCCAATCACCTACCATGATAGGGAGTCAACGTATTCACGTTTTAAAGGGACTTTACTTGAAGATATATCATATTTTTGTGCTACTTAAAGTTCAAAGTTAACGGAAACATCTGTGTCAACGAACAGTCAGTGTTAGAACTTTATACTTGATAAAAGAGTTACTGAGCTCAGATTTTTTTTATTTTTTTTTGATAATAAGATTTTTTTTCACTTATCAATTATTCATTGTAAATAATCATTTTCTGTAAATAAATTTGTAAATATTGTAATGGGTGTTGATTTGTTCTGGTAGTTATTGTCCCCGGTACGTCCATCCTGTCACAGATTCCTAATAAGTCCACACATTTATGCAAGCATGTTTCCTCAACAGTGCAATGTGTAACACCAGTGAATGAAGCATGCCAAGCATGGATTGTAACCTATATTCTCCATTCTTTCATCCTCTTTATCACTTTAGCCAGAGCTAGAAGTTAAATGAGACTAGGTAAACAGTAATACTTATAGTGTTTTTGAATTTACTCCTTACTTTTGAGTCCTTGGGACTCACAACTTTCAAGTCTATGGGTCCCAAGATGAAAACTATGGGTCCAATCTTAACGAAGAAATTCTGCAACTGAAAATTACTGTCAAAACATTTAAGTACAGTTAAATAAACTGCCTTACTGGTTATCCTGTAGATAGAATATGGTCAACAACAGTGTTAATGTCACATCCACTTATTCTCTGTAAGATAATCAGTGAATATACTTACACAAATTTACATATTCATAGAAATTCTTTAATTCAACATTAAATGTTTAAATAGCCTTTTCAAAGAATTGCTCTAAGAATATATGTATTTGTATCAATGAATTTTGATATTTAATGATTAGGTGTAAATGAAGTAATTCAAACAGGTAGGGCATCATTAGGTATTTAGTAATTTTCAAACTTTTAGTAATTTTCAGTCCTGCCTCGCATATAAAAATTAAATCAAACAAGATAGTAAATCATTATACTTCTTAAAGTCATACAACCTACGATTCTTTTAAAATTCCCAAATTGTTAATGCTGCATTGAAGTCAGTTGCACCTTTCTGTAACTTTACCACCATCAGTTCATGTTGCTTTTCAACAGACAATCTACACTTCAATTTAGTGAGAATCCTATTTTGTACTGAAACATCTCTCTCACAACCAGCAGTATGGACAGCTGATGTGAGAGCAAGCTAAGCCAGATTGACATATTTGGAAAAGATTCCCTATGATATGCATATATTAAACACCAAAGGTCTAGGATAATTTTCAGCAAGAACAACTTTCTTTAAAAAGCTCCATTCAGCTTTGGCCTTTTCAGGTCAATCACTAGGTCAGATGTGGATGACTTTACTTCTCCATCTTCCTTCCACTGAGCTGATTTTTCTTTTCCATAGATATCACAAAGAACACCAATGTCTTCTCTCCCATACTCTTCAAGTTTCCCTTTGTCCAGGAAACTGATGGGTTGTAGATCAAAGACAGCAAAACTGGTCAGTAGGCCATTCATTGAAAACCCACAAAATAAAATCATTGAAATTTACTAAAAATGAAGCTGATCGAACATTAAAGTTACTTCTATTTAACAAACTTTTTAGAGATCTCTTGCACTTAAGCCAGACAAGGTTTAACTTTGATTGCAAATAAATGCCTTAGAAATACACATGCCTTTTATTGATCTTCTCAGTTAGACTAAGGTGTTTGTCAAGTTTTCCGGGCTAGAGTTTGTTGTCGTCACATGATGACCCGAGTAATCTTCTCCTTGAAGGCCTTGCTTCAATTGATTCAAGTATGTAGTGTCATCTTCACTTGGCCTAGTCACTTAAGCATTCTTCTAGTTTTACCTGCAAATTCAAAATAATTATATTTTTGTATATAATCATATAAAAACATTAAAGCAAAATGGTTATTCATGGTAATTAAAATAATCCAATGTACTAATAAGTTTCCTGGACAGGAAGAACTTGAAAATGGTAATGAAGAGTTTGTTATTTTGTGTGATTTCTATGGAAATTCCATTAGATTTAAATGCAATGCATTGCAGCATTACCAGGGATAATAAATGTCAGTTTTAATTCATAATGTCAAATTGTCTGTGAAAAATTTCTGATAGACCATCCTCAAACATTCCTACAAATTAAAAATAGTATTATATCAGTACCTTTTTTTCATAATCCTGTCGCTTTATTGTCCTTGTCAGATGACCCTCCAGAATATGTCAACAGACTATCTAGACACCTATACACAGCTGTCAATGCATCGGAGCAAGGCATCCAGCGCATAGAATGTACTTCCTTGATGGTAAGCTTGGGACTGTCCAAGACATCTTGGATTGCATGAAGACGTGCCTCTCTTTGTCCACTGCCCTGAAGTGACAAATAAATATCATTTGTTAACCGATCTAAAGTTAAACCTTAACCTGCTGAATTTTGAAAATAAGAAGATAATACATAGCATTGTAGATTCTAATTATGTAGTAGTTTCCTTACCTTAAAGTAGTAGAACAAGTTGCACAGAATTTGTTGGTACTTCTTCAACAATGGCATTTTCTCAGCTGCTTCTGAAGTACTCAGAGCCAACCGATGAGCAATGCAATGCACCCTGTGCATATGGGGATTTCACCGTCTTCTGATAGCTGCTGCCCCTGGAACATATAAAGATTTAATTAACTTTTTAAGAACAGTCTTTTAAGGAAAAATTACAGAAGTCTTGATTCGTTAGTGTCTTGACAGATCTGTTAGGATCTTGTTTGCATAATAATTGTTTCCAATATTATCCAGTTAATTAAAATTCTATTAATTTAAATTTGCCTTTACCTACATTTGATATGTAATTTAGATGTTGATACTTAAATGTGTATTTTTACTGCTGCTGCTGGAAAGACAAATTCTTAAACCAGTCTAGTTAAAGGTTTCTTACCATTTTCCTTACCAGTCATGGCTGAAGCTCCACTGGAACCAAGTGGCATGATTTTGTCTGGCTTTATACCATGTTTTTCCATTTTCGACAGAACAGTATTAGCTATGCCTTTACCAGTAGCATCGTGACACTCAGTGTTATAAACATAATGTGTTTCAGGCTTGAAATCCTCATTTAATATCTTAGCATAGATAACTTGTCGTTTGGTGTTTGCAATATCCGTGCTTTTATCTGTCAGTACACTAATAAATCTAAACTTCTGTAACTTTCCATTTCCAGACGGTTGGGAAACATGATACAGACTATCTAGCAAATCATTCACAGTAAACTGAGACTCCTAGTTTATATTACATTTCTGCAACAATTTTACATCTTCAACATTAAAGCTATGTAAAAGCTGAACAAGACTGAAAATTGTCTAATGGCAGATCCTGTTGCACAATCCAATCATCTACCTTGAACAAGGCTAAAACTGCTTTATCCTACTCTGAATATATTTTCTTTGTTGCCTCGGACAAGTCTTTCCTCAGTCCTGGAGCCTGCAGACACCGGACATGATCAGGCAACTCGGTGTGTCTTGCAAGGGTACTGTTCAAAAAAATAGTTCACCATCGAATTTTTCATTTTATTCTGTTCACAGACTTCACAATACATGTTTTTTGCCTTGTCATAACAAAGCCATGAGTAAATTGATAACCATTTATCTTTGAAAGAGCAATTTTTGTTTAATTTTTCAGAACTTTCAGGATCAGTAGAGCTATCTGTATAATCAATACTATTGGTCGGAACATGTTTTAATGACAAAGTAGAGTTGTTGTTTTCGTCTGAGGAAGCAAACGTGAGTCGCAGCTGATTTTCCTCCAGTTTTCTCAACGTTTTTGGTGACATGGCTGTAACAAGGACGTAAACAATATCCGGGCAACTGAATTATAATAAAACCTGACCAAAATAGCATCGATATTTCCATTGACTGAATTATTAATACTGACGAATCAAATTCCTCGTTATATATTTCATACTGTGACTGGTGTGCGTTTAAAATATTCATTCTGTAATTTTCGCATTTCGGTTCAACGATGCATCCTGTAGGAAGCTCATACTTCAAGACTTTGTGTCCCCAGCAAATTTTGTGTATATGACGCAGGACGCAGACCTAAAATTATCACTGTATAAATACTTCATATATGGTTTGATTTGATACAAACTTGCAGAATATCTTTAACAACAATAGATCTTGGATTCCATGATGAATCCGTCAGATCCAATTATAGGTTCCAGAGTAACGGCCCCTGATTGGCCCCAGAAAAAGCCAAAATTTGTTAATTATGTCTCCACCAGCTAAAGGAGACATATTGTTTTTGCCCTATCCATCCGTTCGTCAGCCAGTCCGTCTGTCACACGTCATTAGAGAGTTTGAGATTTCAACCTTCGCCTTCCCCTTCAACGTCTCTTGCGAAGTTAACGTATGAAGTTGAAGTTCGATTAAAATTCCTTGAGATTTCAAACTTTAGAATGAACCTTACTTCTTTTAATCCGCCCATTCAATTTATCAGTAATTATGATCGTTTTTTTCGTGCATTTTGATACCAGTTGTCCGAAAGGGCAGGAATTTTACAAGAGGTTTTAAAAATGAAAAAATGAAAATTAAATAAAAAAGAAAACATTTCAATTAATATAATCCTCGCATGGATATTAGAGCGATTATCAAAAAAAAAAAAAAAAAAAAAAAAAAAAAAAAAAAAAAAAAAAAAAAAAAAATATAAATAAATAAATAAGAAAAAAATAAAATGATAAAACAATGTGAACAATGTAAAAACACGTTAGTGTTGCTCCAAACATTTAGGTTTTATATAAAATTATGTCAGTATAGTCAGTATACAATGCACGATTGTAAATCATACATGAGAGGAAATAAAAATGATAATTACATACCTAAAATCATTTTCCATTAGGTTTCAATGGACCGCGATCGTGCAATATCGAACTAGTCCCAATCCGTGACTCTAGTTACCTCCCCTGACGTTCTGGCCATTGCGGATCTCGTTTCTTTAGATTTTTGTTGCTATTGTGAGTTTGTTTAATTTGTAATTTATGCAACATTTTGTTTACTTTTACACTTTGATTAATCTGACCTATTAGATACTGGCACGCAGTAATTTATCAGACTGAAATGAATTGAAATGAAAGTTATAATTACGTCATGAGTTGGACTAATATAGGACCAGGAATGTTTTCTTAACGTTGTAATGGAAAGAATCGCGTGATGTCCATGGCGTCCACACGCACGTTGCGACAACAAGTTGACGTCATTTTCGCGGAAAATATTAATGCGCTTCAGTTTCATTTGTTTATTGCGTTTTCGGAGAATATTTTTCCGTATTTTTTCCTGTCTTTCGTGACAGAACGATAATTTAGATATAAATTAATCATTTGATAGTGGATATGTAATAAAAAGGTTATCAACTTTGTATGTGGATATATGCACTCGTTCTTTCGCGGACAATATTGCGCTCCTAAAGTCGCGCAATATTACCGCTGCAGAACTCGTGCATATATCCACATACAAAGTTAATAACCTATAATTATCATATCAACGTGATAATGACACTCTGTATGACTCTATTTAATGCCAAACTCTCAGACAGCACAATATGATTTTAATATACTATTTTATAAGTAAAGCATCTGCGGATCCAGGAATTTTGGTTAGAGGGACGCCAACATTAAAGAGGGGGGTCACCCATTTCAGTGGGGTTGAGGGGAGAGGGTAGGGGTAGGGTAGGGTCACGCCGAGTTTCAAGACCGACTTTGTAAAATGTAAGAATCAAAGGGGGAATTAACCCACAATGTCCCTCTGCCAGGCTCTGGTTCCGTGCATTTAAAGAATGGAGTTATCCCATACGGCTAACAGGAAACGTCTCTCATCATGATATCATAGATCTGAAATCGTCTGATAATTCAGAAGAATTTTCCGTCTTACTAGTATCATTTTATGTTTATAATTAAAACGCAATTGTCGTATTAAGTGTCCGAAAATAAAATGTTCTACCAAATGATAATCGCGCGTAATTATTTATTTTTTCAAGTAAAATGACTGTCATGCCATGTGCCTCCATCCAGATTTCAGTCTTTGATGCCGAGTATGTGGACAGAGTAGATGTTAAAAGAATGAAGTTTCGACTTTCGTGATATCACATCTTCGGACGTTCAAAACTTCACTTCATACGACAAAAAGGCCCATCTGGTATAATCGATACCGCCTGGGGACACAAATATGCCGTAGAAGTTAAAGTTTGAACAAAATCTCAAAGTTTCTCAAAATCAGTTGATAACTTCATACTTCCAGGTTCAGTTCAATGTATTTAGTTAAAATCATTAGCCATACTAAACTTCATTATACTTATACCTATTGATAGTGTTTCGCATCAAATTTAGTCTAATTATATATATGAATAATCAAATAACTTAATAAGCAGAAATCCTGAAACTAAGCTTTTTATTTCGCATAGTAATAAAGAGAAGTTTTAGGCTTACGTGATATTACATGGAAAACTTTAGTAACAACGTGTGATATAAATAAAGTTCACGCGTATCGGTGACGTTTTACCCAAAATATATATGAGAGACGTTGAAGGGGAAGGCGAAGTTTGAAATCTCAAACTCTCTATTTTCCGATGAATAACTTGAGAACTACTTGACACAGAATATTGAAACTTCATAGGATGATTGGACGTGCAGAGTAGATGACCCCTATTTATTTTGGGGTTACTCGATCAAAGGCCAGGGTGGGCCTGAACATGGAAAACATTTTCCATCAATAACGTAAAATCCACTTGACCCAGAATGTTGAAACTTCATAGGATGATTGGACATGTGGAGTAGATGAGTTGAGGGCCACTCTATTAAAGGCCAAGACCACAGGGGCCAGAACATGAAAAACCATTTCTGATCAATAACTTGAGAACCATTTGACCCAGGACCTATAAACTTAATCAGCTGATAGGGCTTACAGAGTAGATGACCCCTATAGTTTTTTGGGGTCACTCGAGCAAAGGTCACGGTCATAGGGGCATCTGTCCATTACATTTCATTTTTGACCAATAACTGGATAACCGTTCGACCTAGAACCTTCAAACTTCATGGGGTGATATGGCTTACAAAGTAGATGATCCGTATAGTTTTTAGGGTTACTCAAATAAAGGTCAAGGTAACAGGGGCCTGAACATGGAAAACAATTTCCAATCAATAACTTGAGTACCACTTGATCCAGAATGTTGAAACTTCATAGGATGGATGGGCATGCAAAGTAGATGCCCTCTAGTGATTTTTGGGTCTCTGGATAAAAGGTCAAGGTCACAGGGGCAAGAACAAGGAAAACAATTTCTAGTCAATAACTTTAGAACCATTTGACACCAAAACATTCAAACTTCATAGGGTGGTAGGACTTACATGGTAGATGGCCCTTATTGTTTTTGGGTCACTTGAGCAAAGGTCAAGGCCACAGGTGCCTAAACATGGAAAACTCTTTTCGATCATTAACTTGAGAACCATTTGACCCAGAATGTTTAAACATCAAAGGATGATTGGAAATGCAGGGTATATGACCGCTATACATTTAGGGGTCAATCGATCAAAGGTCAAGGTCACAGGGGCCAGAACATGGAAAACGGATTCCAATCCGTAGCTTGAGAACCACTAGACCCAGAATGTTGAAACTTAATGGGATGATTGGGCATGCCTAGTAGACGATCCCTATTGCAGTCAACCGTCAATGTCTCTTTGATTTTCTCTCCTGCCTCCTATTGACTTTTTGCCTATTAATACTATGCTATTGGGAAGACAGGCACTTTTCTACAAAAGCTTTTTTTAGTTTTTTCCTTGTGAACACGATAGAAGTGACATTTTACATTTGATTTTAACCACACTTACACACAAATTAAGTCACAATAAGAACTCAGTTCCTTTCGAAAACCGGCGAGTAACTGCCACTGAAAGGGGCAAAATATTCTATTGTGGCCCTTGCAGCCATATAGAGGTTTCATTTATGCTTTGATTTGATACAAACTTGCACAGAATTTGTTCTTGATGATCTCTAGGTCAAGTTTGAAACTGGGTCATTTGGGACCTAAAACTAGGTCACCAGGTCAAATCAAACGACAAGCTTGTTAACACCATAGAAGCCAAATTTATGACCCTGTCTTCATGAAACTTTGTCAGAATGTTTATCTTAATTATTCCTGTGCCAGGTTTCAAATGGGGTCATATGGGGTCAAAAACTAAGTCACCCGGTCCAATCAAAGGAAAAGCTTGTTAACACCCTCGAGACCACATTTATGACCCAATCTTCATGAAACTTGGTCAGAATATCTTGATGATTCCTAGGCAAAGTTTGATAGGTGAGCGATATAGGGTCATCATGACTCTCTTGTTATTTCAGTTACTTGTTTCTTATATCCCCTACAACTTTTGTATTTCTCCACCCTCCTTTTCTCTCCTCTTCCACAATGACAAAGTATCTGCAGTTTTTAAGGTCCATTTTTACTACCCTGTCCTGTGAGTTCTGTTTGCAATCAGATGCATTTTTCCTTCATAGGTGAAGTTCTTGTTTATATTTAACCAACCATTTCCACATTTCCTTGATAACACAGTTCTATATATATTCATGTCTGAAATGTTTCCTCCATTCTTGTTCATCTCTTCCTTGGGGGTATGTAAGTGTCGTTTCTGTGTTGTTCTGGTTTGTTCTGACTTACGCAATTTGACAACAAAATACCGATGAACTTAATAACAATCAGAATGCTATTTACAATTGGTTGAAGAAACAGTAAAAAATAAAATAAAAAGTAGTTTATTTTTACATGGTGAAGAAAATGGTTCTATTATTTTATGTTAATTGTTAGTAGAACTAAATTGATTTATATATATATACACAAAACATTTTATATATAAGCTATTCTATTTTTGTTTGGCCATTTTTAACCTCTATGGCTGAAATAAACACACACACACACAAACATTTACTGCAAAGGGTTAAATGGAGTAGCATTCAAACATACATGATGCATGTTGCTTTCTGTGGTATATTATTTTGTATTTTCTAAGAAGAATTGTTGTAGAAAGTAAGCAATTGTGCTTTTGATTTCAGAAAATATGGAAACTGCGTAAAACAAACCCCTCAGACAGTAAACTTCAAGACAAGTTGCGAGAGAAGGAGAAGACGTTAAAGAGTTTAGAGGCACAGGTTCCAGGTGGTACTGGGAACTTTAGCGAAGATTCACAGGTACTTTATAAATGAATTGCTGATACGAACACCAAGTTCATTTCAGAATCAGGGAAGCCCAGCATTTAGAGTGGTCCGCTTGGAAGTTTTGAAATAGTATTGAAAAAAAAAACAAACATACTTCTTATACGCCCGAAGGGACGTATTATGTTATGACGCTGTTGTCCGTCTGTCTGTCTGTCCGTCTGTCCGTCCGTTAGCAATTTCGTGTCCGCTCTGTAACTCTTGAACCCCTTGAAGGATTTCAAGGAAACTTTACACAAATGTTCACCACACCGAGATAATGTGCAGAGCGGATGTTTTGGATGTCTCGCTTCAAGGTCAAGGTCACACTTAGGAGTCAAAGGTCATATAACTTTGTTTCATGTCCGCTCTGTAACTCTTGAACCCTCTGAAAGATTTCAAAGAAACTTGACACAAATGTTCACCACACGAAGACGATGTGCAGAGCGCATGTTCTGGATGACTTGCTTCAAGGTCAAGGTCACACTTAAGGGTCAAAAGTCATATCACTTTGTTTCTTGTCCGCTGTGTAACTCTTGAACCCGTTGAAGGATTTCAAAGAAACTTGACACAAATGTTCACCACACCAAGATGATGTGCAGAGTGCATCTTCCGGACGACTCGCTTCAAGGTCAAGGTCACACTTAAGGGTCAAAGGTCATATATGACTTTGCTTTGTGTATATTGCTCTGCATTACAGTGCTCTTGTTTTTATTTGGCAGATCTCTTTTTTGTACTTGCAATAATTTTTTTTGGAACTACTTCCCTTTTATGTTACTATAAATAGCTTATTTTGAAACTTTTTTATTATTGGCCATAGGGAAAAACCGAGACCACTTTTCTGTGGTACAACATGGATGGTACCTCCAATTTTAAGGTGTATTTTTACATACCTGTACCTGATAAGGATTTTTTTGTAGACTTTGAATATTTTTTTTGTGGACATAGATTTGTTTTTTTGAAGTTATCCTTTTGTTGTTCCAGTCCTTTGTGGCTACAACAGTCAAGTTCTTAAAATTTTGCTCCGATCCTATGATGTAAGCCTTCGGGCGTATATTGCCCCGCATGGCGGCGCTCTTGTTTATAAGTTTTGAGAGGATCACTGTACTTGCTGGAAATTCCAGATAAAACACGGAATTAATTTTGCCGCTGGCTCTTGGATATGTCTTTCATGCTAGGCTGCTTGACATATAATAGAATTACTGATAGATAATTGTACTAAAGCACTGACCTTTTTATAGAAAACGTCGTTCATTGATGTGGGTTTAATGCCATTTTTCAACGTTGTTTCATTATGACCAAGCATCCAGATATAATGTGCTAGTTCTCTGTATACTGAGCAAGTGCTGACTGATTCCTTGTATACTATACCAGCACTGGCTGGTTCATTGACTTGTCTTCAAATGAATCAGAGATAAAGTATACAGTGAAACCTGTATAGACCATCTCTTCCTGGAAGACTGAAATTTACTGTGATACCAATAGATGGCTGCTCTTGAAAAGTTAATTTACTAAGAAATTGGTCTGGCTGTAAAGAAAATTTCTGCCTTTTTAAGGGAAGGGTGATATTTTCTCTACAAGAGTGTCTTTGATATAGGCAGTACTATATTGATTTCAGTGAAATGATCACTGAGAACATTTACCAGTCATGGAGCTAGTGACCTCTTGTACTTCTCATACCGAGATTGCCAGCAGGTATAAGGAAACAGCTAAATCTTAGATCTCAGTATGAAGTAAAAACCGAAACAAGTGTACTTCAGTATAATGTATGCAACAATAGAACAAAAAGAGTATTTCTTTGGCATTACTACAAAGTAATAACTACTTAAACAATGCATAATGTTCATGTGAGAGGCGTGTTCTAAATATCTCAACAAAACTCATTCTTCAGCTGAATGCTGTATTACATAGAATTGCCATTTCTATGCAGTCGTGCTTCTGTATGTTGCACAATGAATGTCAAGTCTGCAAAGAAAAAAATATTTATCTGCATGCTCATACAAAATATTTTTATTTCGTTACTAATCCTGCAGTATTTATTCAGATGTAGTTCAAACCTGTTTGAAGTTTGCTGTTAATGTATTCATATGAGTAAATAGACTATCTACATCAGTTAGGAGCTGAAATGACATATTTCTTGCTGCTGTTTTTAGCTCACTTGTCACATAGTGACAGGGTGAGATTTTGTGATCGCATTTTGTCCGTCATCCGTCCGTTAGTCCGTCTTCCGTTCACAATTTCTTGTGAACATGATAGAGAACACATTTGCTATCAATTTTAACAAACTTGCACACGACTTATATTGACAGTTGGAAACTGGCCAGGTCCCGTCATGGGTTCCAGAGTTATGGCCCCTTAAAGGGCCAAAATTTGCTTATTTTGGCTTGTGAACACGATAGAGACCACATTTTGCAATCAACTTTAATCAAACTTGCACACAACTTTCCTTTCGAAAACTGGCCAGATTTCATCATTGGTTCCAGTGTTATGGCCCCTTGAAGGGCCAGAATTTGCTATTGTTGGTTTGCGAACATGACTGAGACCACATCTTGCAATCAGCTTTAATCAAACTTGCAAACAAGTTGTATTGGCATAATATCTGGGTTCTTTTTGAAAACTGACCAGATCCCATCATAGGTTTCAGAGTTATGGCCCCTTAAAGGGCCAAGTTTTGCTATTTTTATACCCCCACAAAACGAAGTTTGGGGGGTATATAGGAGTGAGCTTGGCGGCCGGTCGGTCGGTCCGTTGGTTTTTGTGGTTTCCGGATGATAACTCATGAAAGGCTTGACCGATTTGAAAAATATTTGGTACACAGGTGTAACATCAGAAAATACAGGTCAAGTTTGAATTTGGGGTCATTAGGTCAAAGGTCAAGGTCACAGAGACCCTGAACAGTTAAACAGTTTCCGGATGATAACTTGAGAATGCTTGAGCCTATGAACATATATTTTGGTACACAAGGGTAACATCATATATTACAGGTAAAGTTCGACTTTGGGGTCTGAAGTTCAAAGGTCAAGGTCACAGTGACTTGGAACAGTTAAACGGTTTCCGGATGATAACTCGAGAACACTTGGGCTTAGGATCATAATTTTTGGTACACAGATTTAACATGATTAAATACAGGTCAAGTTCGACTTTGAGGTCTTAGGCCAAAGGTCAAGATCACAGTGACTCGGAACAGTTAAACGGTTTCCAGATGATAACTTGAGAACGCTTGGGTCTAGGATCTTAAATTTTTGTACACTGATGTAACATGATTAAATACAGGTCATATTTGAGTTTAGGTTTAGGTTTGAGGTTAGTAGGTCAAAGGTAAAGGACACAGAAATACGAAGGAGTTAAACGGTTTCCGCGTGATAACTTGAGAACGTTTGGGCCTAGGATCATGAAAATTAATAGCGAGGTTGGTTATGACCGGCAGATGCCCCCTAATGATTTTGAGGTCAGCAGGTCACAGGTCAAGGTCACAGTGACCCGGACCACTTAAACGGTTTTCGGACAATAACTTCACAATGCTTAGGACTAGGATCACGAAATTTAATAGGGAGGATGGTCATGTCGGGTCAAAAACTAGGTAATCAGGTCAAATCAAAGGAAAAGCTTGTTAACATTCTTGAGGCCACATTTATGATTCTATCTTCATGGAACTTGGTCAGAATGTTTATCTTGATGATTGCTAGGCCAGATTCGAAACTGGGTTTTATGGGGTCAAAAACTAGGTCACCCGGTCAGATGAAAGGAAAAGCTTTTCTTAACACTCTTGAAGGCACATTAATGATCCTGTCTTCATGAAACTTGGTCAGAATGTTCATCTTGATGTTCATCTTGATGATTGCTAGGCAAGATTCGAAACTGGGTCATGTGGGGTCAAAAAGTAGGTCACTTGCGTAAATCAAATGTGTTAACACTCTAGAGGCCATATCTTTGACCCTTTCTTCATTAAACTTGGTAAGAATGTTTATCTTGATGATTCTTTGTCAAGTCCAAAACTATGTCAAGTGGGGTCAAAAACTAGGTCACCACTCAAAACAAAGGAACAGCTTGTTAACACTGTAGAGGCAGCATTTATGACCCTGTCTTTATGAAACTTGGTCAGAATGTTTATCCTGCTGATTCCAAGGCAAAGTTCAACAGGGTTTCCTCTCTGATCGAGAGTGTACTTTGGTCAGAATAATTGCATTGATGAAATCTAGGTGGAGTTTGAATATGGATCATCTGGGGTCAAAATCTAGGTAACTAGGTCAAATCAAAGAAAACACGTGTGTATTCGATAGAGGCTATATTTTTTAGCTCACCTGAGCACGAAGTGCTCAAAGGTAAGCTTTTGTGATCGCCCTGTGTCCATCGTCCGTCGTCGTCCGTCCGTCGTCCGTCCGTCTGTCGTCAACAGTTTGACTGTTAACACTCTAGAGGTCACAATTTTGGCCCAATCTTAATGAAACTTGGTCAGAATGTTACTCTCAATAAATCTTGGACGAGTTTGATATTGGGTCATCTGGGGTCAAAAACTAGGTCACCAAGTCAAATCAAAGGAAAAGCTTGTTACACTCTAGAGGTCACAATTTTAACCCTGTCTTGATGAAACTTAGTCAGAATATTACCCTCAATACAGTCTTTGACAAGTTAGATATTGGGTCATCTGTGATTAAAAACTAGGTTACCAGATCAAATCAAAGGAAAAGCTTGTTAACACCCTAGAGATAACAATTTTGTCCAAATCTTAATGAAACTTTGTAGGATTATTACTCTCAATAAAATCTTGGACAAGTATGATATTGGGTCATCTGGAGTAAAAAACTAGGTCACCTAATCAAATCAAAGGAAAAGCTTCTTAATACTCTAGAGGCCACATTTATGGCTGTATCTTCATGAAACCTGGTCAGAATGTTAATCTTGATGATTTATAGGTCACTTTTTAATCTGGGTCAGGTGTGATCAAAAACTAGGTCACTAGGTTAGATCAAAGGAAATGCTTGTTAACACTCTAGAGGCCACATTTAGAACTGTATCTTCATGAAACTTAGAATGTTTATCTTGATGATCTTTAGGTCAAGTTCGAATCTGGGTCATATGTGGTCAAAAACTAAGTCACCGATTCAAATCAAAGGAAAAGCTAGTTAACACTTTAGAGGCCACATTTATGACCATATCTTAATGAAACATGGTCAGAATGTTAATCTTGATGATCTTTAGGTCAGGTGAGCGATACAGGGCCTTCATGTCCCTCTTGTTCAACTAATCTTCATGAAATTTGGTCAGAATAATAGCCTTGATAAAATCTAGATATGTTTTGAATATAGGTCATATTGGGTAAAAAAGTAGGTCACTAGTTTAAATCAAGGAAAAGCCTTTTGTATATGCGATATAAGTTTTATCTTTTCAATTGATGTTTTAAAAAAGTTGTCAGAATGATTGCCTTGATGAAATCTGGGTCGAATTAGAATATGGGTCATCTGGGGTTAAAAAGTAGGTCATGGGGTCAAATCAAGGAAAAACGTTGTGTGTGCGATAGAGGTTGTATTTTTCAAGGTGAGCTTTTGTGATCGCCCTGTGTCCGTCGTCCGTCGTCTCTCCATCGTCCGTCAGTCGTCAACAATTTGACTGTTAACACGCTAGAGGTCACAACTGTGGTCCAGTCTTAATTACACTTGGTCAGAATGTTACCCTCAATAAAATCATGGACGAGTTTGATATTAGGGCATCTTGGGTCAAAAACTAGGTCACCAGGTCAAATCAAAGGAAAAGTTGTTAACACTATAGACGCCACATTTATGACTCTATCTTAATTAAACTTGGTCAAAATATTAATCTTGATGATCTTTAGGTCAATTTTAATCAGGGTCAGGTGGGGTCAAAAACGAGGTCACCAGGTCAAATTAAAGGAAAAGCTTGTTAACACTCTAGAGGCCACATTTATGACCATATCTTCATGAAACTTGGTCAGAATGTTTATCTTGATGACTTTTAGAGAAGGTTTGAATCTGGGTCATGTGGGGTCATAGACTAGGTCACCAGGTCAAATCAAAAGAAAAGATAGTTAACACTCTAGAGGCCACATCTATGACCACATATTAATGAAACTTGGTCAGAATCTTAATCTTGATGATCTTTAGGTAAAATTTAAATCTGTGTCAGGTGGAGTCAAAAAACTAGGTCACCAGTTCAAATCAAATGTTAAGCTTGTTAACACTCTAGAGACCACATTTATGATAATATCTCTATGAAACTTAGAATGTTAACCTTAATGGTGTTTAGGTCAAGTTCAAATGTAGGTCATTGGATTAAAAAACTAGGTCACCAGGTCAAATAAAAGGTAAAGTTTGTTAACATTGTAAGAGGCCACATTTATGACTATATCTTAATGAAACTTCGTCAAAATGTTAACCTGGATGATTTTAAGGTCAAGTTTAAATCTGGGTTAGGTAGGATGAAAAACTAGGTCACCGGGCAAATCAAAGGAAAAGCTAGTTGACACTCTATAAGCCACATTTATGACTGTATCTTAATGAAACGTAGGTCAGAATTTTAATCTTGATGATGTTTAGATCAAATTTAAATCTGGGTCAGGTGGGGTCAAAAACTAGTTCACCAGGTCAAATCAAATGAAAAGCTTGTTAACACTCTGGAGGCCACATTTATGACCATATCTTAATGAAACTTGGTCCGAATATTGAAACGTACACGGGGTCTGCTAGCCCGCACACACTTCAATATCCAAACGTGGGTTCTTCTCAAACACACGTGGGGGTGGGGGAGGGGGAGGGGGGGGGGGAAGATAGGGAGATGTTTTGGAGTAAATTATACGGACACCTGAAATAAAGTTAAAACACAATAATTTATTTATTTATCATTTCACAAACAATATAATCAGATATGGTTTATCTGTATAATGGCCCTGGTTCCTCGTCTACCTCTGGTCAGGAATGTTCGTCTGTTCGTCTGTGCCAATTTAGAAGTTCCACATCTAGATGTAGTTCCAGAAATTCTAAGAGTAAAAAAAAGCTTGACAAAAACAGTGTCATGTCTTGCCTTGTTAACATAGGAGGCTTGACAAAAACGGTGTCACGTCTTGCCTATACGATTTTATCAGGAAATCTGGTTGATGGTACTGGCTCTCGGAATGGATGAAAGGCTATATAGTTGAAAGGAATCTATCTATGTTAAATTTAAATAATGGTTGTCTAGAAAGAATAGATTATATTGTATATCAAATTAGGAAATATCTGTTCTCGGCCTGTAAAATAGTCCTAGGTCTGTTAAGGATAGGTAGTGGATCGTTATTATAGATATAAAGATATAAGGTTCTATCTAGTCTTGGATTTGGTAATTTTATTTAGAACTTTATTATATTTTCGTAGGTTTAAGGAATTCTGTCAAACTGTCAAACCCTGCCAGAAATTCTAGGCAATCTTGTATGGTTACTGTACCTTCTTGGTAGCAGGTGACACATCCATAGGATGTTTTGGCATTTAGGAATTAAAATAATAGCGTAGTGGCTAGCACAAGTTCTAACCGGATACTGACGACAGTGCCAGGGTCTGCCGGCTATTTATAGTCTCAGAGGGGTGGCTACATTGGTATGGGGTGCCCGGCTTGGCAGAGTCGTCATCTAGTGGATGACGTCATCGCGCGTGCGGCAGAAATTTAGCCCTAGCCGGATATGGCATCCACGTTTGGCGACAGGTGGCTAATTAGTATTTCTTCGTCTCTAATATGGCTCGTTTAATATCTAAAGGCATGATAAGTTCAGAAATATGTTCAGGAGAGGCTAATCTCTTGATCCACACCGGGTATCGGCATGAGGACGGCCTCATAACATAATCGAGGTACGCATATTATAGTCAGATGCCCCATATTCAAACTTGACCTAGATTTTACCAAGGCAATCATTCTGACCAAATTTAAACTGTATCCGGACGTAAAATGTTGATGGCTTAGTCGTCACAAGGGAAAGCTAGTTAATACTCTAGAGGCCACATTTTTGATTTTATCTTCATGAATCTTTGTCAGAATGTTAACCTTAATGATCTTTAGGCTAATAGGTCAGGTGAGCGTTACAGGGCCTTCATGGCCTTCTTGTTCAATTGATCTTCATGAAATTTGGTCAGAATAATTGCCGTGGTAAAATCTAGGTCAGGTTTGAATATGGGTCATCTGGGATCAAAAACTAGGTCACTAGGTTATATCAAAGAAAATACTTGTTTAAACTCAAGAGACTACATTTTTGGTCCAATCTTAATGAAACTTGGGCAGAATATTTGTTTCCATGAAATCACTAGGTCAAAGATGTTTACACTGTTATGGTGTGTTTCTCAGGTGAGCAACCTATGGCCATCTTGGCCCTGTTGTTCTTTAAATCAGTTTCTACAGACACATTCTAGTTAAGCTATCAAAACGCCTTATTGATGAGACTGGCGGAACCTGTACTTTTAGCTCAGCTGAGCACCAAATGGCAACCAAAAGGAAAATCTCAATATTTTGCATGTGATATCATCTATTGGTCTTCTATGAAGTTTGTTCTATGTGTGTCCCTGGGGTGAAAAGAGGCCTGCCCTAAGGGTCCCAGGTTTTGCATAGACTTACATAGGAAAAAGCATAAATAATCTTCTTGTCTGAAACCACAAGACATAGGCCTTTGATATTTGATATGTAGCATTGCATTGTGGTCGTCTACCAAGATTGTTCAAATTGTTACCCTGAGGTGAAAAGAGGCCCCGCCTCGGGAGTCCCAAATTTTACATAGACTTGTATAGAAAATACTTTAAAAAATCTTCTTGTCTGAAACTGCATGGCCTAGGCTTTTGATATTTGGTGTGTTGCATTGCCTAGTGGTTCTCTACCAAAATTGTTCACATTACGCCCCTGGGTTTAAAAAGAGGTCCTGCCCTGGGGTTCCCAAGTTTTACAAAGACTTATATAGGAAAAAACTTTAAAAATCTTTTTGTCTGAATGTTCAAGGCCTAGGCCTTTGCTATGTGGTAAGTAGCATTGCCTAGTAGTTCTCTAACAAGATTGTTCAAATCATGCACCTGGGCCGGAAAGAGGCCCCACTCCTGCGGTCATTTGTATTTGGGTTATATAGGGAAAAATATTTCAAAAATTATCTGATCATATTGCCTAGACTGTTTAATGATAATTACCTGATGGTCCCAAGTAATTAGGGGTCCCTTGACTGTGACCTTGACCTACTGACCTACTTTATTGTTTTTTTAAGATACAGCTTTGAAATTTGGATGACATGTTCAGTTTTGCACACCGATCTTAACACTGACTTTCAGTGACAATGAATATGACCTGCTGACCTTCTTTCTTAATATGTTAAATCATGACCTGTAATGTTTGTTACAGATTTCAATGCTCATCTAGAATAGTCTTAGTCGTGACCTACTGACCTACTTTCTTGATTTTTTAAGTTACAGCAAAGAAATTTGGACCACATGTATAATGTTTGATACATATTTCAAAACTAATCTTGAATAGTCTTATTCATGATCTACTGACCTACTTTCTTGTTATTGCTCAGGTGATTTTTTCTGATCGCTTGATGTCCGGCGTCCGTCGTCTGTCTGTCGTCTGTCTGTCAACATTTAGCTTGTGTATGCGATAGAGGCTGTATTTTTCAACTGATCTTCATGAAATTTGGTCAGAAAGATTACCTTGATGAAATCTAGCCTGATTTTGAAAATTGGTCATCTGGGGGCAAAAACTAGGTCACTAGGTCAAATAAAAAACACATTGTGTATGCGATAGAGGCTGTATTTTTCAATTGATCTTCATGAATTTTAATCAGAAAAATTACCTTGATAAAATCTAGTCCGGGTTTGAAAGGGGGCATCTGCAGATTTCAATACTCAAAGAAATTTGTCCAAGCAAACAACTAAAATCAGGTGAGCGATATAGGGCTATCATGGCCCTCTTGTTATTTTCAGTGATAATATATAGTTAAAGCGTACAAACCTCAACAAATTCACATCTAATTTTTGCTCCTAAACTCTCCCCAATTATTTTTTTTGTGGGGGGTGGGGGGGGGGGGGGGGCGGGAGGAATGGGGGAGGCGGGGAATAGAGTTTCCATTGTCCATCCGCTTGTCAGTCTGTCTGTCTGTCTTCCTGTCCGAATTTGTGTCGTACATATTTCAAAACTTATTTGACCCAGGAACATCAAACCTAACAGGATTTTCATTCAGCATGTAAAATTATGCACCTGTGTTTTAATTGGAATTTCACAAAGCCAGACCAAAGTTACGGCCCTTGACTCGGTCAATACTATGCATAAAAAAGACATAACAATTTGTGTCGCATGTACATGTCAGAAAGTATTCGGCATAGGATTATGAAACATAATAGGAATATCATTCAGCATGTGAAGTTGTACACCTGGGGTTTTGTTTGAGATTTCACTTGACCAGACCAGAGTTCAGGCTCTTGACTAAGTCAGAAATTTTATAAAAAAGGCATAAAAGTTTGTGGCGCCTTCTCAAAAGTATTTACCTTTACAGGATTGTGATAAAGCTTGTGAAGTTGTGAACCTGGTATTCGGTTTGGGACTTCAGTTAGCCTGACAAGAGTTATGGTCTCTTTACATAGTAAAGAATACACATTTAGTGCTTAAAAGTTTGTGTTGCATATCTTAAAACATTTCAGCTTACCCTATACCCTCAATATACAAGAGGAACATTCTTTTATAGAGTGAAATTGTTGAGTGAACACTGTCAATCCTTAACCTGTCTATGTTATATCAGTGCAATGGAAAAGTAACCTATCTATGTTAAATCAGTCATACATCTAACAGTCCTGAAATTGCTTTCTTTGATTTTCTCATATTTCTTGATATTTACCATATACTTTGATGCATTTATATGGGTAGCTTCATTCTGTAGCTTTTTCAACATATTTTACCTTGTGAAATTCTGTGGGTTTGACTTTTTCAAAAAAAAAATCGTCTGTTTGTTGACAAATTTCACAATAAAAATTTCACAATTTCCCCAGGGCAGTAATTGACTTGATCTTTATATAGATTTCTTTTCAGACTGTAGTAATTATGCATGTTTTTTTCTCATGCCTAGAGGTAAAACGTGCATGGTTTGTTTGAGGAGGTACTAGGTCAATAATCACCTTAGCCTGCAGTAAAGTCTTAGCGGAGTTGTCTCCATTTTTTTCTAAATATTTTACCCAGGATCATTTTTTTTTGTCCAGATCAAATAATTCTTTTTCAGAAAATGATATTTTAATTAGTTTTTCAGACTGTGTACTTTGATGCAGTTAACTACACATATATCTAAAATAGGTAGCCCTTACTTGAAATTTGTATATTTAGTTCCACTGCCTACATAAAAGTTTGCGCCACATGTATCTTAAAAGTTTGACATAGAGTTATAAAACTTTAGGGGATTGTTATATAGCATGTGTTGTGTACCTGGTGTTCTTTTTGGGATTTCACTCAGCCAGACCAGAATTATAATCCTTGACTTAGTTGAGTACACAAAGACTTAAAAGTTTAGGTTGCAGTTATCTTAAAATGATATCTCACCAGTTATTAAACTATATACAGTACCAGGAAGAGTTTGGGTGCACCTGTGTCCTATGGACACATATCTAGTTATTTCTAACTTATATCTCGTTTTGTCTTAGATTCCCACATACACACCCTCCACCATAAACACACACACACCCCTGCCGCACCTCCTTCCTTTCTTTTCACAGTTCTTACACTTTATTAAGTCACATATCTCTTATGTGTTCTTAGTGTCTTAATTGTATCGGTATTTTTTTGTGGGGGTGGGGGCACTTAGATTTGTTTAAACTATCTTTTCTACATTTCTTACACTAACTTGTATCTGGTACTGTTTCTTAGATTTACTCATACACCAGCTTCCTCAACTCCCATACACGCAGCCTTCCCTGCACCCTCTTTCTGTCCCCACACCCCCCCCCCTCCCCCGACCACCATCACAAATTAAAAACATTACATTTCCCGCACTCACTTACTTATATCATATAGTAGTGATGTCTTAGAAAAAAAAGAGTCAAATAGTTGAGAGTGCTGTCCTTCCAACAGGCCTTACACTTGTGAGTCAAAACTAATCTTCCTCTCTACATGTGTCATGCTCATATTACTTAAGTGAGCGATTCAGGGTCATCATGACCCTCTTGTTCTTAAACATTTCGGCATGGGTAGTTCAAATTCTCCCGCTTTGGGTATTGTTTAATCGCCTCTTGGATATGGTGCTTGCTATTTAATTTTGTCTTTTGGCACACTGGTTGAATTAATTTGTTGAAATATCAAATTGGTCTTTTCATAGACATTTCCATGTTGGATGTAAACTGTGTTTGGAGAAAACCTTACTGAGCAGAGGTAATCTTGAAACTTGTGCGTAATTCAAAGTGCACTGAATGTCAGAAACATTCCTTATAAATTGTAGTGTACACTTGGCTAGACTGTTTAATAAATGGATGCTCTAGATAACTCAAAAAAGGCAAAGGAATATAAAATCTATCATAACTGAGGTTCATACGGCAAGTTAATGTGACATACGTACCTATCCTCGGGTGTGTGAGTCTGGTATTGTTTCTTTCTTCCAGTTTGCGTTATGGCCCCGCATAATCAGATGCCTTGAGGTGGTGGAGAAGAGAGGACTTCATAGTAAGGTAACTAATTTTATAGACTTTGTTCATTTATGAATGAAACATATGCCCTTTATTCATTATTAAATGCAATAAAAGTTGATTGTTTAAAAACTTCCAGTTTTTAGTGGTAGTAAACATTTATACTGTGTTCAGCCATACATGTATACTGTGTGTACTGTTAGTACTGTTGATACACATAAACTTGTTAATTATTTGTCTATATCAAGTATTTGTTTTCAAATATTAAATTTTGGTCCAGTATACCTTTAAGTATGAGACAAGGACATAGGCAGTATAGTCTTGCTATCCTGTTGCTTAAATTACTACCTCTTTACCCCATAAACCGTGTCAAGGTAGTATATATACTATATAGGAGTCATCTTATGGTCAGCTGGTCATTCAGTCATGCAGTCAGTTTGTCATTATCCATTCCAAATGAAAGTTCATACGTATGATCACCCTGAAGTATGATCACCCTGACGTATATATATGCATGACATAACTTAGCTCACCTGATCCGAGTCTTTCAGTGTTATATGTATGAAGAAAACAAAACGTTAAACAGCTTTTTGTTATACAGCTGGGTAGATGTTCACCTGACGAATCTTTGTATTGTCCTTCCTTATTAAACTTGTTCAAGTAGTAAGACTTGCTTGACTGCTAGAGCTAAAAATAGAAAGTCTTTAAGTAACTTCTCTCGAAGCACTGGATGGATGATTAGCATCTCTGGAATTTTCTTTGATTTGTTAGTGGCCTTGCTTGATTGCTTTTAAAGGCTTAAAGTAGGTAAACTTCGAAACAACTCATTCTCATAAATCATTTATATGTCATCGTCGAACCTTGACAGAGGCATTATTGCATGGACTAAGTTTGGTTCCTCTTGACTGCTCCTTTTTTTTCTTTGATCATATATTATGTCATACTTTAGGAGGAATGTTTTTCATACTTAAGTGTTACCTTTCAAAATACAGTGTATTGTGAAATAGTCAGAATCAAGTGTGCAATGTAGGACCTTCATTGTCCTCTTGTTTTTCAAGCATTTCTCCCTTACGCTTAGCCAGATTTGTACTTTGGCATAATAAGTACATAGTAAGTGAGACTTTCAGACCAAACTTGGTCCATATAAAAATAGTATATATTTGACCAAATGAGATGGGACTTGATCAGGTGTCTGTTCTCAAGTTTCATAACCAGGAACACATAGCACATGTCTCAGCGATATTTTATTTAAGGTCACACTTGACGGTAGTCCAAATGCCTACAAGTTACTTTTCATCCTTTAAATCTAATCTTGTTTTGTGTGGTATACCAGTCATAAATTTGTTTATCTGCTGTTTTGATTAAGTACACATGTTTAATTGAAATTGAATCTCTATACTGACAATGTTACCATGTTGTTCCTTTGTAGGGGATATACAGGATTTCGTGTATAAGAAACAAAATGGAGAACCTGTATCAGATGCTTGATCATGACCCAGAGTCTGTTGATCTGAATTTAGAAGATATGAATACTATTTGTAGTGTTGTGAAACATTACCTTAGACAGTGTCCTGAACCACTTCTTACGTTCAAGCTGTATCAGTCTTTCATTCAAATTGCTCAGGTATGATAATTTTGTTACATCTAATTTGTTTCATCAATCAGCTTTAAAGGGTCTTTTATAATATGACTGCCACATTTTTGTTATGAACATAAAATGTATTTATTTCTTGTTATCCCCCGACGAAAGTCGGAAGGATATAGTTTTGGCGTCGTCTGTCCGTCCGTCCTTCCGTCCGTCCGTCCGGAGCCATATCTAGGAAATGGTTGGGAATATATATTTAAAACTTCATATACATGTTCACCACTATGAGTTCTTGCGGCTCGTCAAGTTTCAGTCAGATTGCCCAAGTAACACCAGAGTTATGGCCCTTAGAAATTTCTAGTGTTAACTATATAGGGTACTATGAATATGGCAATTTCTGCATCATAATTTTTGATATATTGGACCTAGAACTATGAAACTTAAACAGAATTTAGATCATCATAATGTGGTTGTGTACACACAATTTCGTTCGGATTTATTTGTAAATTAAGAGTTGCCCTTTAATTGTATAAAAAACTACATATTTGTACATAACAAACCTACCATTTGGTAGAATTTCATTAAATTTCTTTCATTCTTTTCCATGAAAATTTATTGTAAACATGTGAAGTTGTGTACCCACACCTGGTCACCCCCTTACCTTGATCACACCCCTCCCTATCCCCAGCCCCCCCAAAAAATCCTTATTAATTTTTTTTTTAAACAAAGTTCATATACATGTTCACCACTATGAGGTTATGGGGCCCATCCAGTTTCAGACAGATTGCCCAAGTAACGCCAGAGTTATGGCCCTTAGAATTTTCCAGTGTTAATTAATTAGGGTACTATATAGATCTGTAGATATGGCAATTTCTGCATCATAACTTTTGATATATTTGACCTTGAACTATGAAAATTTAACAGAATTTAGAGCACTATAATGTGGTTGTGCACACACAATTTCGAACGGGTTTCTTTTGTAACTTCAGAGTTATTGCCCTTTAATTTTCTAAAAATCCACATATTTGTACATAACAAATTTACCATTTGGCAGAATTTCATTAAATTTCTTTCATTCTTTTCTGTGAACATTTGTTATAAACATGTGAAGTTGCGCACCCACTTGCCTTGGTCACACCCCCTCCCCCGTCCCCACCCCACCCCCTCTCCAAAAAAAATAAAAAAATTTCATATCTTATTTTAGATTTATTTCAAACCTTCCATGATTATTTATCAGCATGCAAGTTGTACCATTCCCCCACCTCACTCCTCCACCCAGTCATGCCCACCACTGATCATGCATCCTATGCCCCCCCCCCAACACCCCCCACCTAACTTCACCCTATTACCCTTTTGTTTTCATTTTTAATTTTCCATCAATATTTATAATCAACATGTGAAATTTTGTTTCCTCTCCCGTTCCCCTGCACCCCCACCCCCTAAAAAATAAATATATTAAGTTGTGACTGCACAAACCTAGTCCTCAGCCATGTTCAAGATATCTTACCTGTGTTCTCTTAAGAACATCTGTTCTTTTAAGTTCAAATGTACATGAACTTGTTAAACAGCAACACCTGGTGCCAAACCACTCAAAGACAATATTTCATTCCAGTTAAACTTCACTGCCATGTTCAAGATATCTTACCTGTGTTCTCTTAAGAACATCTGTTCTTTTAAGTTCAAATGTACATGTTAAACAGCAAAACCTGGTGCCAAACCACTCAAAGACAATATTTCGTTCCAGTTAAATTTCAAGCTCACATTTCAATTAACTGCATTTAATTTTAAAAGCTAAGCTTATTACAGTAAGCATATCCCATTCAAAATAAATTCTTTAGTCAGGATCAAAGTATCATACATTTATTATGTACTCTTTTCTTAAACATTTGTTTTCTGTTAAATTGATTTTGACTAATGAAATTATCTGCTTCTTATTAACATCCTTAACTTTTTGCCGGACATATTTTTTTGCCATTCCTCACCACAAACCCTTTCGGCGGGGGATACCAATTCATCGAATTTGCTTGTTAAATTGTAGTTTCAATAATTGTTATATCAGATATTTGTTATAGGATTAGATATTTAATTATCTCGCCGAAAGTGATGGGATATAGTCTTGGTGTTATCAGTCCGTCTTTCCATCAGTCAGTTTGTCTGAAACTATATCTATGAAATGGTGTAGAGTATTTAAATGAAACACAGTAGAAATGTAAACTGCTATAGGGAAATGCCACCCTGCAAGTTTCGGCGGTCAGATTGCTTGAGTATGACAAGATTTATGGCCCATTGTTTACATATGTAGTGTTTTCTTCCATTTTCTGTCCGTCCGGAGTCATATCTCAAAAATGTTTGGATTTAAATAAAACATGGTAGAAATGTTAACTGTAGGCAGATTGCTTGAGGAAGACAAGATTTATGGCCCTTTGCAGTTCTATATAGTGTTGTTTTTTTGTCCGTCTGGAATCATATCTCAGACATGATTTGTAGGATTTCAATAAAACATCGTAATAATATTAATTGTAACTGGGAAATTTTGACCTGCAAGATTCAGCGAAATACTTTGAAACTGGTGTATGATATGCATTCTGGTCACAGAATCAAGGCCGCTGTTACTAAAAGTAGAAAATTGTTTCTGCTCATAAACTTCAGTAAGGAATAAAGTATTGCATCTAAACATGGAATTCCGGAAGCTGACATGGAGACCATGGTTTTAGATGTATTTTTGGTTGCTTAGGTCAAGGTCAGGATTCTCATTACTAAAAATAGAAAAGTGGTTTTCTCACGATAATTTAATTTAGGAATGAAGTACGCAGACCAAACCTGATAAATAGATAGCTTTAATAGAAACCACTTTTAGCTCCACTGTTCGGAGAATAGGGGTGCTATTCTACTCCTTGCTTGGTTAAAGGTTTTCGGAAACCTGTTTTTTTTGTTACTATTGTTTATATCTTACTGTAACTTCACATTAACATTGTTCAGCATTAAAACAAAGTATGTGCAGGGGCTGGGCCCATTATAACGAAGGTCAAGGTCGCCAAGGTGTTATACTTAGGTTATTTTTAAGGTAAAAGTTCTTCGGCAAGCTTTGTTTTTCTGTCATATCTTTGTTACTTTTGCTTATATCTTACTGTAACTTCACATTAACATTATCCAGCATACAAACAAAGTATTGCAGCGGCTGGGCCCATTATACCCAAGGTCAAGGTAACCAAGATGTTATACTTGGAATTATTTTCATGTTACATTTTTTCGAAAGCTTCGTTTATAGACATATCTTTGGTACTTCAAAAGATAATGACTTGAAATAAGAAAGATTTCTTTATAATAATCATCTGCATGTGTGGTTTCAATCCCTTTAACTCTTGATTGTATTTTTGACAGAATTATGCCCCTTTCATACTTAAAGTTTTTTGGCAATCTTCGCTTTCTGGATATAACTTAGTACAATCTAAGATAATGACTTGAAACTTAAAATGTATCTTTATCATCATCACCTGCAATAATAATAAATAAAATAAACTAGAGGTCTCTTATAGAGACCTAAGTTCATTTTACTGTCAAATCACCGAATACTGGAGCGCGCTGTCTTATGGACAGCTCTTGTTAAGGTTATTAAATTGTGGTATCGTTGGGCGGGCTGGGGGCGGGTGGGCGGTCGAGCGTCAAACTTAGTGTCCGCACAATAACTTTAGTTTGGAACAAGCCATAGACACCAAACTTGGCTTGTATGTAGATGGTAAGGAGACAAAGGTTGGATTGCAATTTGGGTCCAGGTCAAGGTCGCTGTTGCTAAAAATATAAAAAATGGTTTCCGCTCAGTAAATTTAGTTTGCATTGACGTATTGAAATTAAACTTGGCCTATAGAAAGCTAATAGAAAAACCAAGGTTGGGGTTGTATATGGTGTAATTGGGGTCAATTTCAAGGTCAAAATAACTTATTTAATTTTCACTCTTAGAAAATTCCACGGTGGCGCAGTGGTCTAGAGCATTGGGCCAAAAGCTACTTTTTGGTCAGTGGAACGGAAGGGCTTCGGTTCAAATCACAGTGAGATCCAAAAAATATTTTTTTCTCTTTTTTTTTGTGATAAAAAAGGTCATTTTAATGCCATTTGGTCAAGGTCAAGGTCACAGTTACTGAAATAGATTTTTTCTCTAAAAAAAGATTTTTTCTCAATGTGATCATCAAAAAGGTGGTTTCTGCTTGATAGTTTTAGTTTGGACTTACTTACTGCCACCAAAATTTATGTACGGCAAGCTTATTGGACAAAATGAGCTTTGAATGATATTTGGGGTCACTGTTACTAAAAATAGAAAAATGGCTTCCACGCAACATCTTTAGTTTGGGCACACTTATTGTCTGTAAACTTGGTGTGTACATCACTTTTATCAAACACAAAGGTTGGGAATGCATTAGGGTCACTTGGATCAGGGTCAAGGTCAATGTAACTAAAAGTATAAGAAATGATGTCATATTTGAAAAAAAAAATTGTGCTGTGGAATGGAAGGGTGTCGGCTCAAATCTTACCGAGATCCAAATTTTCTGTCTTTTTTTTTTTTTGGTGATGAAAAGGTCATTTGGTAACTAAAAATTGAAAATATGGTCATAATTATAATAAAAAATAGATGTTTTTTTCAATTTGATCATCAAAAATTTATAAACTTAAATATAAGAAATGGCGTTGGATTGTATTTTGGGTCACTGTTACTAAAACTGAAAAATGGTTTATGCTCAATATCTTTAGTTTGGGTGCACCTATTGTCAGCAAACTTTGTGTTTAGGTAGCTTTTATCAAAGAATCATAAATTACATAAGGCAGTGACACATCTAGTTTTCTTATGTATACCTGTGCTTTTGAATGGCATGATTGGATGCAGTCAAATATGTATAATAGAACATGACCATTTTGAACCTGTTGGCGTGATGCAAAGTTTGAAAACCTGGTTTTCGTGGAATTTCCACGTTTCTTGTTTTGTTTCACTTTAGGTAGCTTGGGTCAAGGTCATTGTTACTGAATAAAGAAAACTGGTTTTGATCAATAATTAAGAATGAGTAACTTTCAAGAAGACTGAAATTAAATGCCTTTAAGTGCTTTTTGTAGGCAGAGAATGCTTCTTGAACGTTGAAACTTTTACCTCGTTTATCAGGGGAATTATCAATTCACTGAATTTGCTTGATAACTTATTAGAAAGTACTTGCTGTTTTGATTACTTCCTGTTCTGACTCTGACCATGTGATTCATGAACAGTATCATTGATAGTGCTTTACATTATCTCAATTTGGATAGCAGCTTTATTGAAAGCTTCATGGAACTTTATTTGATGTATATGCCTGTCAATAGAATCATTTTAACATGAACATTGGTATTGGTAGTGGCTATTGTGAATGTATTCAACGTATACTTTGTTCTGCAGAATAATTTCTAATATTCTCCATATCTAATCCCGTTAAACCACTTGATTTCATTTGATTATTAGCTCACATGAACTTTATATATTATTACGGCTATATCTTGAGCTGTAGATATTGATGGATGTTCCGGCATCATAAATCAACATTTTTACATCTTTTCCTCTGAAACTACTGGTCAAAATAACATCAAACATGGTTAGAAGCATTCAGGCACAAACCTAAGTCAGTTTTGATCAAATGGTTAAGCTTGGCCCCTTTTAGGTGCCACTATGGGTAAAATATAAAAATCTTTAAGCAATTTCTCATGAACCGCTTGACGGATCTTCATCAGAATTGGTCTGTAGCATTAGTACAAGGTTCTCTCCCAAATTTGTTCAAATGGGAGCACTTGGTTCCTTTTAGGGACCGCTTGAGTTGAAAATAGAAATACCTTTAGATGAACTGTTAAATGGAGCTTCATCAAACTTGTCTGTAGCATTAGAATAAGGTCCTCTCCCAGATTTTTCAAATGAAAGTTCTTTGTCCCTTGTAAGGGCTGCTAGAGTTGAAAATAGAAATACCTATAAATGGCTTCTTCGTATGAACTATGTGATGGATCTTCATCAGAGTTGATCTGTAGCATCATTGTAAGGTCCTCTCCAAAAGTAATTCAAATGGGGAAACACAGCCCCTTTTAGGGGCAGCTAGAGCTAAAATTAGAATTGCCTTGAAACAGTTTTAAAGATCTCATGAACCTCTTCATGGATCTGCATCAAAGTTGGTCTTTATCATCGTTATTATAATAATGTTCTCTCAGTTTTATGCAAATTGGCGCAGTTAGGCCGCCACTAAAGTTAAAAATAAAAATACATTTAAACAATTTTACACATGCACTGTTTGATGGATCTTGATTTAACTTGATCCATAGTATGCCGGTAACGTTTTCTCTCAGATTTGTCCAAATAGGGGCATTGGAAGTGTTTTATGATTTTATACTAAACACAGATGTCACTTTTCATGATTCGGTATGCATGCATTTATTCAGTAACAAATAGTCAAGATCAGGTGAATGACTTAGGCACCTCGCGGTTGAAAGTACTGTTACAAATAAACTTATTTGCCGTTTAATTAAATCATAGCAAAGGATTTTCAGTGATTACTTTATACTGTGTTATCATTACTTAGCCTTTTGCCATTCCTTGCCTTCTTTCCTTAAATGCAACGTTCATGTTAATCTGAGTGCAGTTAACATAGTACTGGCTATGACAATAAATTAAATTATTGCTTATTTATGTTTCGCAAGTATCATTGATTAGAATCACTTACAAAGAAGTTCACAAATAAGGCTTTTGACACTTACTATATATGGAGTTCATTTTACATCACATTTTTGCAAAGCTTAGCCAGTAGACATTTCACATGTTTGCGAATTAAATTATTTCAATTTTCCAGTCAGTGCATTTTGAACATTTATTAAATTACCAAGTATTAGTGTCGCATTTATAGCAAAGGTATTTGGGGGCCTCTGTGGCTGAGTGGATAAGGTCACTGACTTCGAATCACTTGCCCCTCACCAATGTGGGTTCGAGCTTCACTCAGGGCATTGAATTCTTCATGTGAGGAAGCCATCCAGCAGGCTTACAAAGATCTGTGGTTATACCCATGTACCCGCCTGTGATGAAATAATGAACGGTGGGGCAGCTAGGGTCTTCCTCCTCCGTCAAAGCTGGAAAGTTGCCATATGACCTTTAATTGTGTTGTTGGGATGTTAACCAACCGCCCCACTCTCCCCATCCCCGAAATTAAAGAAAAGGTATTATTTTACCTCTTGTTTGTCTCGCTAGCTTTTAGTGGAAGCGAGACTATGTGCTTTGAATTCCGGCGGCGACGGCATCAACAATTGGGAATAACCCAAAAACCGTTACATACATATATTTCTTTCAAACATTTAGGATGATTGAGAAACGAATTTTACACCGCCATGGTGAGTCCTGGCGCTCTAGTGAAATTGACCTTGAAGAAATTAGCATTTTTACCTCAGCTATTCGAAGAATAAGTAGAGCTTTCCTACTCACCTCGGCGTCTGCGTCGGCATCACACCTTGGTAAAGTTTTTCGTACCAGTCAATATTTTGACTAAACCTTTTGAGATAAAGCTTTGTAACGTTTAACACTTGTGTACCATCATCTTGTCCAGTGCTAGGCAAGAGTACATAACTCCATCAAGGATTTTGGCTGAAATAAAAGTCATCATATACCCCTTGTCACAATGTAAACAAATTGGACAAATCATAAAAACCTTCAGGGCCTAAGATTTAAGCCAATGTCCAGACAGACCAAACAAATTAGGATGCTACTGAGTAGTGTTTTACATTGTGACAAGGGATATTTGATGACTTTTAATTAACCACAAGGCTTAATTTACTTGCTTTGAGTATACATATGAATTTCTCAATATGGGCATTGTAAAATATATGATACAATAAATCTAATCTATTTGCTAATAGTCTTCAGAGATTTAAATTAAGGTTTGTTTATTAAATCATGGTAAAAATATAGAGTGTAAACAACAATATCTGAAAAACCAATGTTCAAAATTTACAGCATAATACATTATATTATTCTGAAAAATTGAAGTTACTTTACACATGTGTCGTTTTATAGCATCCTTACCAAGGTACATTAAAAACATACTGAATTGTAAAGTTTCTATAAATTGCATTCTGCCGTTCCTTAGAGCTATTTTAAAGAACTGGTATACAGTCTTCAATAACACATTTTGTGTTTCAAATGTCAGCCTCATTTTGTTGTCAGCTTGTTAATGAACAGGAGAAATATAGAATTAATGACCACTTGAGTAGTGAATATCTGAAATTAACTAATCTGAAATTGATTGAATCATTTTAAGGTATCACATCTTTGTTGTAGGATAATATGAAAGGTGATAGGAACAAAGAAAATACTGTGGAGAGACTTCGTGACTTGATAGATAAGCTTCCCATCTCAAACAGAAAAGCTTGTGAGATTCTGATTTGCCATCTTCAAAGGTATATTTTCCCTTGGATATATGATTTGTTCACAGATGTCTTCTGTTGACAGTATTAGGTCAGAAATGATTTGTTAGCTTAGCACACAATACATTTGTGTTGATTGCGAAAGTATTTGCCATCAATGCAGGTGTCCATGGCCAAATATTTGCTTAATCATCTTTCACTTTGAAACTTGTGGTAAGAATTATACCAGACTGGTCTATAGCATCCTGGCCCTCTCTCAATTTTATTAGCTCAGCTGAACTGAATGTTCAGGATGAGCTATTAGTATAGGGTTGATGGTCCGGCTTCCGCTGTGCGTCGTCCACATTTTTGCTTAAACACCTCCTACTCTGAAACTACTGGTCAGAATAATACCAAATTTGGTCTGTAGCATCCTGGTGAGGTTCTCTCTCAAGTTTGTTCAAATGGATGCATTTGGTCCCTTTTAGGGGACGCTTGAGCTGAAAATAGAAAAAAATCTTTGAACGACTTCTTCTCATGAACTGCTTGATGGATCTTCATCAAACTTGGTCTGAAACATCATTACATGTATAAGGTACTCTTTCAAATTTTAGGGGCCGCTAGAGCTAAAAATAGAAAAACCTTTAAACGTTTTCTTCTCATGAACCACTTGATGGGTCTTCATCAAACTTTGTCTGTAGCATTATTAAATAGCCCTCTCCCAATTATGTTCAAATGGGGGAACTTAGCCCCTTTAAGGGGCTGCTAGAGCTAAACATAGAAAACCCTTGAAACGACTTTTTCTCATGAACCCCTTGATGGATCTTCATCAAACTTTGTCTGTATCATTGTTATACGGTCCTCCCCTAAATTTGTTCAACTTGGTGCAGTTGACCCTTTATGGGGCCGCTAGAGCTAAAAATAGAAAAACCTTTAAACGACTTCTTCTCACGAACCGATTGATTGATATTCATCAAACTTGGTCTTTAGCATCATTATAAGGTCCTCTCCAAAATTTTTACAGATGGGGGCATTTAGTCCCTTTTAGGGGCTGTTAGGGCTAAAAATAGAAATACCTTTTAAAGACTTTTTCTCATGAACCGCTTGATGGATCTTCATCAATATTGGTCTAAAGCAGCAAATTTTTCTTCAAATGGGGGCGCTTGTCTCCTTTATGGTGCGGCTAGAGCTAAAAATAGAAATACGTTTAAACAACTTCTTATCATGAACTGCTTGATGGATCTTCATCAAACTTGGTATGTCGCATAATTATATGGTCCTCTCCCATGTTTGTTCAAATGGGGGCACTCGGCCCCTTTCAGGGGCCACTAGAGCTAAAAATAGAAATATTTTTAAAGTCTTCTTAAATTTAAATTCTTTTTAAGATTTTTTTAATTCTTTTTTAAATTTAATACTTTGTCACAAGTAAGACATAATTAGGTCAAAGTCGGTCTCAGGTGAACGACTTATGCCCACTTGGGCCTCTTGTTCACGTAGGGACATTTAGTCCCTGTTCGGGCTGCTACAGCTAAAAACAGTAAAAACAACTTCTCATGAGCAGCTTGATAGATCTTCATTAACCGTACCCGCTTAGCTCGGTAGGAAGAGCGTTGGTCTACGGATCGCGGGGTCGCGAGCTCGATCCCTTGGCGGGGCGTATGCTTTCCGGGACATTGTGTCAGAAATCATTCTTCCTCCACCTCTGATAATTCATGTGGGGAAGTTGGCAGTTACTTGCGGAAAACAGGTTCGTACTAGCACAGAATCCAGAAACACTGATTAGGTTAACTGCCTGGTTTGACTGAAATACTGTTGAAAAACGGCGTTAAATCCTCTCCAAAATTTATTCAAATGGGGAACACTTTGCCCCATTAGGGGCCACTAAAGCTAATAATAGAAATACCTTTAAATTACTTGAGCCAAATTTGTAAAAATGGGGCTGTTGGTCCCTTCTGAGGTCACTAGAGTTAAAATAAAAAAGTTTTTTCAATGACCTCTTCTCATGAACCATATAATGGATCTTCAGGAAACTTTGTTTGTAGCATCATTAAAAGGTCCTCTCTCAAATTATTTCAAATTCGGGTACCTGGCCCCTCTCGGGTAGCTAGAGTAAAAAATAGAAATATGTTTGAACAACTTCTTGATGGATCTTCATCAAATATGATATGTAGCATTATTGTATGAACCTCTCTTAAGTTTTTTCAAATGACTGCTTGGTTTCTTTTAGGGACACCAAAGCTTAAAATAGAAAATCCTTTCAACAACATCTTTTCACATACCACTAGATGGATCTTCACCACATCTGAACTGTAGCATCCTTGTAAGATTGTCTCTCAGATTTATGCAAATAATTCCGCTTTACTGATTGGTCGCCAGAGCTAAGAATTGATAAAACCTGTAAACAACTTCTTCTCATAAACTGCTTGATGAACCTTCACCAAGCTTGGTCTGTAGCATTCATACATTGACCTTGCTCATGCTTTTTCAAATGCTTCTCGTAACCCTTTTAGGGACCACTAGAGATAAAAATAGAAAGCACTTTAAACAACTTGTAAAGCATCCTTCCATGAACCTTTCTCAGTTTTATTCAGTTTTTATGTGCTCGATATAAGCTTTTGTGATCACTTACCGTCTGTCTGGTGTCTGTCTGTCTATCTGTCAACACTTTTCTTCAAACGACATCTTGTCTGAAACCATGTGGTGGAAATTGATTAAACTTAGCCTGAATGTTCCTTTGGTGGTCTTATCCAAAATCATTTAAACATTTCCGCTTAGATGCATGTAAGGCCTGCAAGAGCTAAAAATAGAAAGATCTTCAAAGGACATCTCCTTCTGAGCCACTAATATTTTCACATAAATGGTAAAAGAACATGGCGACCAGAGGATTTGGTCACTTTTCCCTATACAGTAAAACTTGGTTATAAGGAACTTGTCGGGACCACAAAAAACTGTTGGCTATATCAGAGGTAAGCTTTATCCATAATAGCAAACATAAATCACTATAAATGAACTATATAGTTAACACCTAAGTATAAATATTTGACAAATATTAATTATGTATACTTTTATGGACAACTATGTTCATTTTGAAAGAAACTACAAGGACTTAATTTCCAACTTTGTAGCTCAATAAAGGTTTGTATTGCATACCAACACGTAAAATAACGCCTCTGGTAAGTATTCCAAATATAGATGAATTGACTATGGTATAAGTCAGTAGTCAGACGAATTTATAAATTAGCATACTTAAGTGTGTTACCAGTGGCAGTGAATCAAGTTCATTATAATCCAAGTTTGTTGTATCCATGTTCTACAAAATATGTAGGGAGAAATTGGGCCAGAAAATAGAGCTCCTTATAACCGAAATCCTGTTATAAATACGTTTTGCTGTGTGTAGACAGTGGAAACTTTAAAAAACTTATATAAAACTACTGGCCAGATTTTAAAACAATTTTAGACAAATGGTCCTAGTGTGATCTTCTACAAAAAATGTTCAGATTAAATCATCAGAAAAGGAGGCCACCAGAGGGCCACCCTATAAGTATATAGTGCAAACGATGAAAATCTTCTTGTATGAAACTACTGGCCCAATTTTAAAATAATTTCAAGCAAATGATTCTTTGGGTCATTTATGAAGGTTGTACGTATTATTCGAAAACCATGGTCACCAGGTTGGTTGGATTTAACGTCGCACCGACACATGATAGGTCATATGGCGACTTTCTAGCTTTTAAATGGTGGAGGAAGACCCAGGTGCCCCTCCGAGCATTATTTCATCACGAGCGGGCACCTGGCTAGAACCAGCGACCTTCCGTAAGCCAGCTGGATGGCTTCCTCACATGAAGAATTCAATGCCCCGAGTGAGGCTCGAACACACATCGATGATTGGCAAGTGATTTGAAGTCAGCAACCTTAACCACTCGGCCACGGGGGCCTTCCACCCCCATGGTCACCAGGGGCGTGGTCACTTTTTCCTATATGAGTTTAGTGGAAACTTTAAAAAAAACTTCTTGTATGAAACTACTTGCCCGATTTAAAAATAATTTCACACAAATGGTCATTGTGTTACCCTCTACCTAGCTTGTTCAAATTATTTTGATTTGTCAAAATACATGGCTGCCGTGGGGCATGGTCAATTTTCCCTATATGAATATCATGGAAACTTTTAAAATCTTCTTGTCAGAAACAATAGGCCCAATTTTAAACTTATTTTGCAAGAATATTTCTTGGGTTATCCTTTACAAAGATTGTACAAATTATTCTGTATTGTCAAAAAGCATGGCTGGCAGGGGATATGGTTAGTTTTACCTGTATTCATATAGTGGAAACTGTTTGATATTGTCTATTAGTATCCTGTCTCATTATTCCCCCAAATTCTTGCCCCATATGCCCCCTCTTCCCAACACACACACGCATATACATTACCTGCCCATATCTGCTTAGTAAAATTTAGGCGAAAGTTATAAGATCTTTTTGTCGTAAGACCCTGTCACTACAAAATAATTCCACAAACATTTTGCTTGCATAACCATTTGACAAGACTGTTCAAGCAAGCAGCGTTACTCAGATGAGCAATTAAGGACCATCATGAATCTCTTATTCATGAATAGTGGCTTTTTTTGCAACTCGACTCTAAGTGTGGTAGTGGGATCTGTCTGAATGTTTAAGATAATAATAGTGTCTATTTTAAGGCAATAATACATTTTCTTGCTAGCTTGAGTAATAATACAAAGTATGGATAGCTGTTCTACTCGACCCGGCGTCGGCGTTCTTCCGCGTTAAGGTTTTGATTCACTTTCACTTTATCTTAGTTATTACTTAATGGATTTGATTCAAACTACAATAGCTATTTTTCATCATCACTCACATTATATGACACAATGGCCATAACTCTTGCACCAATACTTCATGAATTATCACCCCGATTTACTTAGAATTTTAGGTTAAAGTTTTGATGCACTTTCACTCTGTTTCAGTTATTACTAAATGGATTTGATTCAGAATTAATATAGTTGTCCCACATCATTACCCACATCATTTGACACAAGGGACATAACTCTGGCACCAATATGTTATGAATTATCCCCTTTTTTACTTTGAATTTAAGTGTAAAGTTTTGATGCACTTTGACTCTATTATTACCAAATGGATTAGATTCAAACTTAAAATAGTTGTTCCACGTCATCACGCACATCATATGACACAAGAGCAAGAACTATTGTACTAATATTTCATGAATTATGCCCTCTTTTGCACAGAATTTCCCTTTAATTTTGGTGCTCTTTCATCATGTCTTTGTAGTTACTAGATCGAATTGATTCAAACTTAAAAATGGTTGTTCCACATCATCACCCACACCATATGACCTAAGATCCACATTGCTAGCACCACTATATTATGAGTTAGTCCCTTTTTTTACTTAGAATTTCAGGTTCAAGTAGTGATGCACTTTTGCTCTATCTCAGTTATAACTAAATAGATCTTATTCAAACTTCAAAGTAGTTAGTCCACATAATACAGTGCATAACTGTTGCAGAAAAGTTGCATATATTATGTCCCTTTTATACTCATTTAGTATTTTTATACACTTTATCTTTATCTCTTTTATTACTTGATACATTTGACACAGACTTAAGCTATTGTCCAATATTTTCATCCACATTGGAGTCATAAAAACACTCCAAGTGACAGCTCCAGCTTTCTAAGATGTGCTCAGTTTCACTATCCAGCATTGAAATAGTCAAGTGCACTGTCTCCTCTGACAGCTGTAGTTCAAAAGTTGGGCAAAGTCTATGTTTTGTTTTGAAAGAATTTCTTTTTTTGAAATTTGGCACATTTTTTACATAGAAGGGTGCTTTTATTCTAACCAAGATACCAGTATGCTGAAAGTTCAGTACAATAAAAAGTAATGTCAGAATTGATCTTTTTGTGTGTGTCAACAATGGCTGAAATGTACAAAGTAATTTACTATGCCATCATAATTGTTATTTGACAATAAATTCAAAACTTAAAAGATATTTTAAAAATTAAAAAAAAAAATATTACCACTCTTAAGTTGTTTAGAAGGATATAAAATATTCTTTAAAAAATGGTGGTTTCTTTAAGTTAAGGTAATATGCGCCACCTAACGATTTTCAACGGACTGTTATGAAATTTTGCCAAATTAAAGTTGACGATATTTCCGACTGACTATTATTTTTTCCAGTTCTCGGTTATTCTTCATTTTGCAGCTTGTAAGTCTTCAAACATGACCACTAACGTCAGTTTTTCAGCAGAGCGCAAAATGACACACTTGACAGCTTTTTTGAATAGCGTTTTTATATACAACAAAACTGCGACAAAAAAAGTCTTTATTTTTACTTTATTTTTACTTGGGGTAGGGGAAGCGCCACGGTAAATAGAGCGAAATCTAAAACGGTGACACACATTTTTCTTTAACGGAATCGATAGCGATTGACATTTTGCACGCTTGCTCAAATTTATTCAAAAACTATCTGGCAGTTTCTGAAATATAGGCGTCTTTACGCAAACTTTTGGGTGAAGCTCGACGTCAGTTTTGCGTGTTTTGCGTTCATAAATCGTTTGCCACCGATGTGACGTCAATATATACTTGTATACTTGACAAATTATATATAATTGGAGAGATAATTTTAATACAAACTTGAAAATAATTTTTTTTTGTCGCATTTTTGTTGTTTATAAAAACGCTACTTAAAAACCTGTCAAGTACGTCATTTTGTGCTCTGCTGAAAAAAAAATGACGTTAGTGGTCATGTTTGAAGACTTACAGCTGCAAAATGAAGAATAACCGAGAACTGGAAAAATACCAGTCAATCGGAAATATTGTCAACTTTACTTTGGCAAAATTTCATAACAGTCCGTTGAAAATCGTTAGGTAGGGCTTATTACCTTAAAAAGAAATCTAGAAAAGACTTTGATACGGAAAAGGTGGATGAAATAGTAGATCATAAGAAAAAGCTTGTTAACACTAGATATCACATTTTGTACCAGATCTACATGACACCTGATCAGAATTTTTGTCTAGAGCTATGAAATCTAGGTATTTTTTAACACTGAACCATTTTGTGTCTAGAAAACATTGTTTACACTCCAGACACTTTTTCAAAGTGATCTACATGAAACCAAGTCAGAATGTATGTCTACATGACAAATAGGTTATGTTTAAATTTAGGTCATCTGGGTCAAGACTAGATTACTTGGTTAGATCATAGAAAATTGCAGACTTTTTGTTGCAGTCCAAAACGTAGTCATCATGGTTGGAAAATAAGGTCAAGTAGCAATACAGCACCTTCATGACCCTCTTGTTAAACTGTTAAAACATGTAATTGTACTTCTAATTGTGCCATTTTATTTTCAGGGTTGCTTCTCATGTTGATGAGAATTATATGAACTCAAAAAATCTTGGAGCTGTTTTTGGACCATTGCTTTTAAGACCTCAGTATGTATTGTTTACTTTAAAGTAATGAAATGATTAGAAGTATGTTTCCCTTTATATTTCATATGATAAGAAGTAGCATTTGACTTCACCTGTCATTTTCAATAAGGCTTCCATTGAAATACCATGGATTTAAAGTTTGCTCATTTAAGTCATTACCTGTCAGATGCAGCATATACTTAATTCCTATACCATTACAATTTACCAAGTGAAAAGATCGATGGATTAAATTTTGAAGATAATTGATGTTAAAGTATTTTTGGTGATTTTAGGCATTGGCTAATAATACGGGTCCGTAAGAGAGTTACATACCACTAGACTATCCTATTTAGTTCAGGCTAGTCGTATGTGGTTTTTCAAAAATTGATATTGATACACATTTAATTCATTTAATCATTTATTTAATTATGACTTGTTTATAAACAATACTGGCATCATGTGTAGGTTTTAAGATCTTACACTATTACTAAGAAATATTTTTCTTTCGTAAAGGACGGATTCAAAGTGTGTGACTGTTATTATGCCCCCCTTCGAAGAAGGAGGGGTATATTGTTTTGCAGATGTCAGTTTGTCAGTCGGTCCGTAGACCAATCGGTTTCTGGGTGATAACTTAAGAACGCTTGGGCCAAGGATCATGAAAGTTGATAAGGAGACTGGTCATGACCAGCAAATGATCCCTATTGATTTTGAGATCAGTAGGTCAAAGGTAAAGGTCACAGTCACCTGGAACAGTTAAACGGTTTCTGGATGATAAATCAAGAACTCTTGGGCCTAGGCTCATGAAAGTTGATAGGGAAGCAGATGACCCGTATTGTTTTTGAGGACAGTAAGTCAAAGGTCACGGTCACTGTGACCTGAAACAGTTAAACGGTTTCCGATTGATAACTCAAGAATGCTTGGGACTATGATCATGGAAGTTGATAGGACGGTTGGTCTTGACCAGCAGATGACTCCTATTGATTTTGAGATCAGTAGGTCAAAGGTCCCGGAACAGTTAAACCATTATCGGATGATAACTCAAGGACGCTTGGGCCTAGGATCATGAAAGTTGATAGGGATGTTGATCATGACCAGCAATAAATTCCTTGTGATTTTGAGGTCAGTAGGTCAAAGGTTAAGGTCACAGTGACCTGGAAAAGCTAAACGGTTTCCGGATGATAATTCAAGAACTAGAATCATGAAAGTTGGTAAGTAGGTTAGCCATGACCAGCAAATGATCGCTTTTCATTTTGAAGTCAGTGGGTCAAAAGGGAATGGTCACAGTGACCGGAAACAGTTAAACTATTTCCAAACAATAGTTTGAGAACCCCTGAGCCTATGATCACGAAACTTAAAAAGGAGGTTGCTCATCACCAGCAGATGATTTCTATTGATTTTCAGGTCAGTAGGTCAAAGTTCAAGGTCACAGTGACCAGAGCAGATAAACTGTTTCTGGACGATAACTTGAGAACGCTTGGACCTAGGATCCCGAAACTTAATACGGAGGTTGATCATGACCAGCAGATGACCACATTGATTTTGAGGTCAGTAGGACAAAGTCAAGGTCACAGTGACCCAGAACAGTTAAACCATTTCTAGATGATAACTTGAGAACGCTTATGCCTAGGACCATGAAACTTGATAGAGAGGTTGAACATGACCAGCAGATGACCCATTTTGATTCTGAGGTCAGTAGGTCAAAGGTCAAGGTCACATTTACCCAGAACAGTAGAACATTTTTTGCCAAATAACTAGAGAATGCTTTGGTTTTAAATCACATTTGACACGGAGGTCACTTATGACTGATAAATGACCCATAATTACTGACTTAAGGTCAGTACGTAAACCGTCAAGTGTACAGTGAGCAAATTATTTCTGTTCCTTGTCCAGGTACTGAATGCATCAAGTGGGGCATTTCGTGTTCTAGGACCCGCCCGCTTAGCTCAGTAGGTAGAGCGTTGGTCTACGGATCGCGTGGTCGCGAGTTCGATCCTCGGATGGGGCGTATGTTCTCCGTGACTATTTGATAAACGACATTGTGTCTGAAATCATTAGTCTTCCTCCTCTGATTCATGTGAGGAAGTTGGCAGTTACTTGCGGAGAACAGGTTTGTACTGGTACAGAATCCAGGAACACTGGTTAGGTTAACTGCCCGCCGTTATATGACTGAAGTACTGTTGAAAAACGGCGTTAAACCCAAATCAAACAAACAAACAAATGTTCTAGGAGCTCTTGTTTTTAGCTTGACTATTTGAAGAAACTTTATTAAGTTTTCATACCAGTCTACATTTTGACAAAGTCTTTTGAGATAAAGCTTTGAAACTTTCGACACTTGTTTACCATCACCATGTCCAGTTTTAGGCAAGAGTACATAACTCCATCAAGGATTTTGGCTGAAATATGGCCTCTTTTAACTTACAAATCTTGGTTAAGTTTTTTGTACCAGTTCATATTTTGTATAAAGTGCTTGACATATGACTTTGAAACTTTGATCACCTGTTTATTATAACAGTCTCTATCCGTAGGCAGGAGTACATAATTCTGTCAACTATTTTGGTTGAATTATGGTCCTTTTTTTACTTGGAAATGTGTACAATTTTCGTTCAAGTCCTTTGTTGTCAAAACTATTTGATGTGTGGCTTTGAAACTTTGAAAACTTGTTTATCATTATGATTTCCATCTGTAGGCACGAATATATAACTCTGTCAAGTATTTTGGCTGAATTATGGCCCTCTTTGGACTTTGAAATCGGTTCAGTTTTCGTACAAGTCATTTTTTGTCAAAACTATTTGACATATGCCTTTAAACTTTAAACTCTTGCTTGTGATAATGATTTCCATCTGTAGGCAAGAGTACATAACTCTGGCAACTATTTTGACCGGATTATGGTCCTTTTTGGACTTGAAAATTGGTTCAGTTTTCTTATAAGTACACGTTTTGTCAAAACTATTTGACTTGTGCCTATTAAACTTTGAACACTTGCTTATGATAATGATTTCCATCTGTAGGCAAGAGTACATAACTCTGTCAACTATTTTGGCTGAATTATGGCCCTTTTTGGACTTGGAAATTTGTTCAGTTGTTGTACAGGTCAGCGTTTTGTCAAAACTATTGACATGTGGCTTTGAAACTTTGGACACATGTTTATCGTCATGATTTCCATCTGTAGGTAAAAGTACTCTGTCAACTATTTTGGCTGCATTATGGCCCTTTTTGGACTTAGAAATCATTTAAATATTTCATCCCAGAACATATTTTGCCTAACCCGTTTGTCATATGGCTTTGAAACTTTGATCACTTGTTTACCATCATATCTACATATGTAGGCAAGACTACATAAGTAGGACAAGGACTTTAGCTCAGTTATGGCCTTTTTTATGCCCCCGGCATCTACTGATGCGGGAGGCATATATTGATTGTCCTGTCTGTCCGTTCGTCCGTCTGTCTGTACGAGGTTAACTAAATAGGACTGTTTCATCTAGCATCAGTACCTCTTACTAGAATGACTTGATACTAACGCAGATGTAACCTGTGACCATTCCTCATCTTCAGACATCACCTAACCTCAGTTTGACCTTGGCCTTGACCTCGTTTTTGACTTAGGTTGCTTTGTATGGGCCATCTTTTGGATAACCAAATGGGGCCATTTCGTCTAGCATCAATACCGCTTACAAGAATGAATTAATACTAATACAGATGTAACCTGTGACCATTCCTTATCTTCAAACATCACCTGACCTCAGTTTGACCTTGACCCTGTTTTGGAAAATCTATCGACAAGGATGCCACCAAGGGCATCAAGCGTTTATTGAACGCAGCACCTTGTTTGACATATATATTAGTTAAGTTTCACATACCATTCCATATTTTGTCTAAACCTTTGATATATGGCTTTGAAACTTTGAACACTTGCTTACCATTATAGTCACACATTGCCATGCAGCGCAAGACTAATCCAAATCCACAAATACATGTACATTGTTTGTTTTATCTATTATTTTTCTTTTGTCTGAAAATCTCTGGTAATATTTTGACCCCATACTTCCATCAATTCTTCGAATAGTCGAGCATGCTGTCAACAGACAGCTCTTGTTATATGATTTCATATGCACTGAATAAATGGTATCAAAAGATTCTTTATCTGACCTTTTATTCAGATAATCCACTCAAAGAAGTTTATTAGTCCCTTACTGGTTGAAAACCAGTAAAATCCAGTTTTAGGGTACTATAGTGGTTAGGGTCGCTGACTTCAATTCACTTGCCCCTCAACGATTTGGGTTTGAGCCTCACTCGGGGCGTTAAATTCTTCACGTGAAGAAGCCATCCAGCTGGATTACGAAAAGTCGGTGGTTCTAACCAGGTGCCCGCTCGTGATGAAATAAAGCACGGAGGGGCCCCTGGGATTTTCCTTCACCGTCAAAGCTGGAAAGTTGCCATATGACCTATAATTGTGTCGGTGCGACGTTAAACCCAACTGGAGATCATAGGTCAGCAGGGCTTTTTACTTTCCTGTCCATATCTCTGCCATCCATGAAGGGGTATTAATTTTACTTGTCACAAATATACCCAATAATAAGACCATGTGTTTCCACAACTTTAAGACCGTAGCTCAAAGGTTAAGATCACACTTTGCAGTCAGATGTTAACATGGCATGAATAGGGTGTGTTTTGTGTTCGGTCCAGAGCTCATTCATCCATTTAGGGGTTGCTATATTACTTGGCATAAACGTTCCACATAATCAGACAACATGTCACGTGCAAGATCAAAGGTCAATAGTGGTTTTTCCTGTCCGGTCCATAATTTTGTTATGCAAAACAGGTTTAACATACTGGTCCGCTTCTTCGTCTAGCTTTTTAAGAGACTGTACAGATAAAGAAGTAAGACGAGAAAACATTGAATGTCTACCAGAGTTTGAAAGAATTAAATCGAGGTCAGCAACAGATATATTGACTTAGATTTGCGTTTAACATTACCATTTCGTCTAATTCCATGAGACCTGGATTTACGTTTCCTAATATTTAAAATAGAAAAGATATCGATATCAGGGTTTTTAGAGATATTACCTTCCTGATAAATATTATTCAAACAGATCCGTTTTACACTGTATCATATCTTATTCAAAGTTACACACAACATGTTCTCCGTCCACATATTGACACCCAATCTGACCATGAGAGACATTTTCTTAAAATTTATTTCATGAACAAAGGTATTGACTTCATCGATGTACCTAGTATATTTCGTGATAAACGTGTCATTGATTCTGTGCCTAAATATTTCAGAAACTCCGAAGTTCCTATTATCTGTTATAAATATAAAACACCTGTAAGAAATGTTATTTTCAATTACAATAAAATTGTTTCCGACTTAGATGTTCATACAAATACTCCTTCTTACTGCGAATGTAAGAACTCAAAATTTTGCTATTCAGATGCAGGTCATGTCATCACTGGTAATTTTGATATTATTAAGGACAAGCGTATTCGTAATTTATTCTTCAAAGGACCTAAATATAGAATTTCTTCAACTATTGATTTTAATGCTTGTCGTGGTCAGATTGCAGAATCCATCGAAACCTTCTGTGTTAAATGGTGTCGTCGTGAGAACGCTGATCCCAATGCATTAACGTCTTGGAAACGAAATATTTTTAACATTGTTGATTCTCGAATAAAATTTTATCAAACTAATGAACACCTACTTCCACCAAAACCCAAGTTTACTTTAAGACATTTGAGAAAGGAAATCCAAGAATTTCATTCCAAGTATGTCTTAGTTCCAGCAGACAAGGCGGCCAACAATATTATCATCATTTGACGCCTACATTATATTAATGTTTTACAAAACGAACTAAATAGCACTAAAACTTATACATTGAGTCCTTCTGTTGAAAATAAGTTGGTTACTGATCACATCACTGAAGTTTCTAATTTAAAAGTTCGTATAGACGATCAACAAATTAAACTTCCGACCATGTACTGGATTCCTAAATTGCATAAACAACCATATAAAGCTCGCTTCATCGCTAATTCAAGCTCTTGTACAACTACAAATATTTCAAAACTATTAACATCATGTCTAACTGCTGTGAAAGCCCACGTGGAAAGATACTGCGATAAAGTGTACGAAAACTCTGGTAAACACTTATTTTGGTCGATTAAAAATTCTGGCGAAGTCCTGGATAAGCTGAAAATTAATAATTACAAGGTATCTACAGTCAGTACATACGATTTTTCTACTTTGTATACCACTTTACCACATAACTTAATAAATGACAAATTAACTGCCCTAATTCAAAAGACTTTTGCCAGAGAGAATGCTACATTTATCGCTTGCAATTTTGATAAAGCTTTTTTTACTAGCAATATTATTAAACATTATACAATGTGGACCTGTGACGAAGTTTGTAAAGCCCTTTCCTTTTTATTGAACAACATTTACATCAGGTTTGGGAATGCAGTTTTTAGACAAGTTGTTGGTATTCCCATGGGAACAAATTGTGCACCCCTTGTCGCAGATTTGTTTTTATATCGTTATGAAAGAGACTTTATGTTGAGCCTCTCTCCAGATACGCAGGCAGATATTATAACTGCATTTAATAATACATCACGCTATCTGGATGATATTCTTAATATGGATAATCCGTTTTTTGGTCAATTGATGGGTACTATTTATCCTAGGGAGCTTCAGTTAATTAAAACTAACAATTCGGATACTGATGCTTCATTTTTAGATTTACATCTCTCTATTTATGACAATTTTATACATACCACAATTTATGACAAGAGGGATGATTTTAATTTTAGTATTGTAAATTTTCCTCATTTGGATGGGGATGTACCTCAGGCTACATCTTATGGGGTATATATTTCTCAATTAATTCGGTTTGCCAGAGCGTGTAGTCATGTCAAGCATTTCAATGAACGTAATCAATATATTACAGGTAAACTTCTTCAGCAAGGCTACCGTTATTACAAATTGCGTAAATATTTTGCTAAATTTTATTATCGTAATTCTGATTTAGTTTTAAAATTCAATAGTAATTTAAAGACACTTCTGCGAGAAGGTATTTCTAAACCCGTTTTTTATGGGGATGTGGTTTACAAACTTCGTAAGATCTTGGGTCATGGTAATTTTCCAAATGTATTTGGAAAGATTGTCAAACGTTTTATTAAAAGAGGTTACGACCCAACTGTTTTGAGACATACCGCATGTTTAGTGTTCAACCCGTTTACAGTTGGACACTACGCTTCCCTCTTTGATTGCGTCTGACGGAAGATGGGGAGGGCTCTATGATAAGCAGTTTTTAAATTCTACCAGGACTGAACTGTTTTGGTATTTGTCTTTTGGCCTGTTTCGTCGGGCCCTTAAGGGTGTTTCTCTTGTTGCTCTGTCTTCTGAAAAGGCATTGAGTACATACGTTTTTGGTTCTTAAGGTTTGTTTTTTATATATTTATACACGAGCATTTTTGTGTTTAACATGCCATGCCTTTTTGTTTCCATTACGTATGTAAGAGATTCACCTGGAGGAGATTACTTTTATTTACACTGTCCCATGTCTTTCGAACATGGTGGGGGTAAGAGTGAGGTTAGGTGCACCATAAACCGGTTTAAGCTCCCCAGTGGTGTTTTTGCCACTGACCGTTCCAAGGCGGTGCCCCACTGTGTTCCTTTGTTTGTTCGTTTTGTCCTTGTGTGTTGGCTTTGTGTGCGTGTGTGTTGTTCGTTTTGTCCTTGTGTGTTGGCTTTTAGTGTGTGTGTGTGTGTGTGTGTGTGTGGTGCGCGCGTCTGCGTGCTGGGGGTTTCGTTTTGGGGAGGCTGCGTTTTTGGTGCGTGGCATTCCCTGTTTGATATTTTTCTTTGTTTTTTAAATATCAGTTGGCACAAATAGGTTTCTAAATTAAACATGTCATGTGCAAAACCTGGACCATTACCTGAAAGGTCACACTTGAAGGTCAAATGCCAAATGATCTCTTTCCTGTCCGGTCTGTTACTCAACAATCCTTAAAGGAATTTTAATATTACTTTGCACAAATATACCCCATAAAACGATGATGCTTTCCATAATGAGACAACTGGTCTGATGCAGCCCCTTATCCCCAACTTATAGGTCAAACTGAAACTTCATAGGATGATTGGACATGCAGAGTAGATGACCCCTAATGATTTTAGGGTCACTTGATCAGAGGTCAACGCCAAAGGAGCCAGAACATGGAAAACTGTTTCCAACCAATAACTGGAGAAACACTAGGCCTAAAGTTTTGAAACTTCATAGGATGATTGGATATGCAGAGTAAATGATCCCTTTTGATTTTGGGGTCACTTGATCAAAGGTCAAGGTTACAGTGGCCAGGACATGCCTAGTAGATGACCCCTATTGATCTTGGGGTTATTTTTTCTGAGGTCAAGGTCACATGGACCAGAACATGGAAAACCATTTCCAATCAATAACTGGAGAAACACAAACACTTGACCTAGAAAAAAAGACAAATACCACACATAAACATTTTGCTTGTATTTATTAAGTATAAACATTTAACTGTTCAAGCAAGCAAGTTAACTCAGTTGAGCGATATAGGACCATCATGGCCCTCTTGTTTTTAAAATACCATTTCTCCTAGCATGACCATACCAGAACAATTTCTCCACCCATCAGTTTTTAGCTCACCTGAGCCTAAGGCTCATAGTGAGCTTTTGTGTCCGTCGTGTGTCGTGCGTCGTGTGTCGTCCGTCAACCTCACATTTGCGTACTTAGGTGGCTATAGGAACAATAGGTAACTGTACTTTTTCTTTGACGTCATTCATTCCGTAAGGCTTTTATGTGCCTATTTTTCTCTTACGTGGCTAAAAGAACAATAGAGAGAACAAAAGAGTAGCCACATAAGTATCCATATGTAGGAACGTCCGTCCGTCCGTCGTCCGTCCGTCAACATTTTCTAAAACAATATTCTTCTTGAAAACCACTGGGCAGAATTACACTAATTTTCACAGGAATGATCCTTGGGTGGTCCCCTTTCAAAATTGTTCAAAGAATTGAATTCCATGCAGAACTCTGATTGCCACTGCAACCAAAAGGAAAAACTTTAAAAATCTTCTTGTCCAAAACCGCATGGCGTAGAGCCTTGGTACTGGCATGTGACATCATCTTATGGTCCTCTATCAAGATTGTTCAAATTGTGCCCCAGAGGTGAAAAGAGGCCCCGGCTCGGGGGTTACAAGTTTTACATAGACTTATATAGTAAAAATCTTTAAAAATGCTCTTGTCTAAAACCACAAGACCTAGGCCTTTGATATTTTGTATGTATCATTGCCTTATAGTCCTGTACAAAAATTGTTCAAGTTATGCCACTGGGGTGAAAGAGGCCCTGCCCCGGGGGGTCTCAAGTTCTACATAGACTTATTCAGGAAAAAAACTTTAAAAACTTCCTGCTTGAAAATGCAAGCCTAGGCTTTTGGTATTTAGTATGTTGCCTTTCCTAGTGTTTCTCTACCAAATTATTTCAAATTATGTCCCTAGGGTGAAAAGAGGCCCTGCCCTGGGTGTACAAAGTTTAACATAGACTTATGTAGGGAAAAAAATAAAGATCTTGTCTGAAAGTTCAAGGCCTAAGCCTTTGATATTTGGTATGTAGCATTGCCTGGTGGATCTCTAACAAGTTTGTTCAAATTATGCCCCTGGGGTGAAAAGAGGCCCCGCCCTTGGGGTCACTTGTTTCAATTATGAGTTATATAGGAAAAAGTACTTAAAAATTATCAGATCATATCTCCTAGACTGTTTAATTATAATTTCCTGATGACCCCAAGCGATTAGGGATCGCTTGACTGTGACCTTGACCTACTGACTTACTTTCTTGTTGTTTTTTTTAAGATAAGCCTTGAAATTCGGATGACATGTACAGTTTTGCACACCGATCTTAATCCTGACTTTCAGTTACCATAAATGTGACCTACTGATCTACCTTCTTAATATTATAGCATCAGTTTGCCATTTGAAACATGTGGCTCATATTATTCAAGTGAGCGATCCAGGGTCATCATGACCTTGTTTAAGCGTTGATAATTTTTGCCACCCAAGTTCAGTATCACATATGTACACCCACCCCATGTATCCACCACAACCTCAACTCTTGAAAATACTTTGAATATTTTGTCATTTCAAATCTCTTAAGTTCTTGTATTTGAAATTATGTTTCTTAGGACAGCCCTCGATCTTAAACCCCAGAATACCTCTTCCATTCCTTGTGTATCTTGTGTATCTTATGTCCCTTCTCTTTATACACACATACTTCCTTCATATAATAGTAATAAAAGTAATGTTTATTCTGTATTCTGTATATTTGTCATCATTTCAGAGTAGTGTTTTTGCATTTGATAGCTCTTCTTTATATAATGGAAGGCTAGCATATTTGGTACTAATTTGATTTTCAGGAACAGTCAAGGGTTATCAGCTGTATCAGATTTACAATATGGGTCGCTTATTGTCACACTCCTCATAGATTCTGCAGAAAGTTTATTTGGTTATAAAATGGACTGTGAGATAAAATCTGGAGAAAGCACTGATGAAATGAATTCACAACAGATGAGGAATATTGCCGGAAAAACCTCCATGGGTGAGTGATGCTTTAGTAATGCCCTCGCCCCGATGAAAATGTTGTAGTTTTTTTTCATGTTGGTCTGGCATGGATTTACAATCGATCTTCATAGGATTATTGCACTGGTTAGTAAATGATGCTTATTGTTTTTGGGGTCAAGGTCACAGTAAACATTAGACTGAAAATCACTGGAGGACCTTTAGACGTTTGACGTTCAAGCTTGATAGGATGATTGAATGTGGTCAGAAGATTACATGTATTGTTTATGAAGTCTGTAGATGAAAGGTCATAGTCACATTGATATTGAAATTGAAATTTTATAAATATTCTGTATCAGACGTAATGCAGGCTTAACAGCACAAAAATCTCTTTCCGATGGTATGTCTCCCAGCTTTCTAGCTTCGCTAGTTTCCTAGATTACCCTGAGGTTTTGTGCGATTTGAGAACTTTCTCCAATGCTTTAATAATTTATCAAAACAAAAATTTCAAGAAGGAATTGATGTAGTTATTGCTAACGTATGTTTACTTTGAAACACATATTGCTGTCAATATTTTGACGCTACGTCTTCAAATAACAAAGATTCTAATGAAAATGAAAAAATTGTGTGTTGTACTTAAATATTTCTGATAAAAGAAGATGGTGCCTAACATGAATTTTTCTTTTTATTAGTTTGACACAATATTTTTTGCTATTTACTACGATTCTTATTTCGAAAAAAGTTTGATTTGAAATTCAGAGTCTTCAGTCTAAATGAAATTGAAACAATAGCACTAGATAAGGCATGTCATCTCTTTGTAAGAAATGTCAACTAGGCCCAAAATAAGTTACAAAAGTGCTGGTGGGGGAAGGGGTGGGGCGGAGTTAATATGAACAATCAGTTCTTTAATGTGATAAGTGTCTGTAAATTTTTAGCTCGACTATACGAAGTATAAGGAGAGCTATCCTACTCGCCCCGGCGTCGGCGTCGGCGTCTTTCCGCGTCCCCACCTTGGTTAAAGTTTTGGTGCACTTTCTCTTTTTTCAACTTATCTCTGTAATTACTTGATGGATTTGATTCAAACTTGAAATACTTATTCCTCATCATCATCCACATCATCTAAAATAAGGGCCATAACTCTGGCACCAATATTTCAGGAATTATCCCCCCTTTTCACTTAGATTTTCAGGTTAAAGTTTTGATGCACTTTCACTCTATCTCTGTTATTACTGAATGGATTTGATTCAAACTTAAAATAGTTGTTCAACATCATCACCCACATTATATGTCACAACGTGCAAAACTCTGGCACCATTTTTTCATGATTTATTCCCCCTTTTTTACTTAGAATTTCAGGTTAAAGTTTTGGTGCACTTTCACTCTACCTCTGTTATTACTGAATGGATTTGATTCAAACTTGAAATAGTTGTTCAGCGTCATCACCCACATCATATGACACACGGTGCATAACTCTGGCACAATTTTTCATGAATTATTCCCCTTTTTACTTAGAATTTCAGGTTAGAGTTTTATGCACTTTCACTCTATCTCTGTTATTACTGAATGGATCTGATTCAAACTTAAACAATTGTTCAACATCATTACCCTTATCATATGATAAAAGGTGCATAACACTGGGACCAATTTTTCTTGAATTATTTCCCCTTTTTACTTAGAATTTTTGGTCAAAGTTTTGATGCACTTTCACTCTGTCTCTGTTATTACTGAATGGATTTGATTCAAACTTAAAATAGTTGTTCAACATCATCACCCACACCATATGACGCAAGTTGCATAATTCTGGCATCAATTTGTCGTTAATTATTCCCCCTTTTTACTTAGAATTTTAGGTTAAAGTTTTGATGCACTTCCACTCTGTCTCTGTTATTACTGAATGGATTTGATTCAAACTTAAAATAGTTGTTCAGCATCATCACCCACACTATATGACACAAGCTGCATAACTCTGGCACCAGTATTTAATGAATTATGCCCCTTTTTGCTTAGGATATACTTGTAGTGTTTTGATACATTTTATCTTTACCTCTCTTATTACTTTAAGTTGATATTTTTGACATAGACTCAGGCTATTGCGCAATATCTTCATCCACAATTGGAGTCATTAAACACTCCAGTGACAGGTCGTTTCCTCAAATGTGCCCAGTTTCACTATCCAGCATCGAAATAGTCGAGCGCGCTGTCTCCTGTGACAGCTCTTGTTAGTTCACCTGAACACAAAGTGCTAGGGATGAGCTATTGTGATCACTCAGCATCCGCCCAGCCGTCTGTCCACACTTTTCTTCAAACAACATCTCCTCTGAAACCCATGTGGTGGAAGTTGAAAATGTTGGCCTGGGTGTTCCTTGGGTAGTCTTAGAGTGTTAAAACATAAAATTGTTCAAATAATTCTACAAGGAAACCACTTGGCATGGATTTTGTGATACTTAGCCTTTAATTTTTAGTCGAGACCCAAACCTGAACATCAACATGGCAGCTGAAATTCAAGATTTCTGCCATTTATACAAAGGTTCAGAAAATATGTAAGGTGACATTTCAAAAGAATGGACATGAGGAGTTAAATGAATTTCTGCTGAATCTGTTCGAAATATAAAGTAAATATCTAACATCTCACAATATATAAAACAGGCTTTCCAATAAGACTCAAGTTATTAGCTTACCTGTCATGTAGTGACAAGGTGAGCTTTTGTGATCGCCCTTCGTCCGTCCATCCGTTCGTCGCCTATCCACAGTTTCTTGTGAACACGATAGAGACCACATTTTGCAATCAATTTTAATAAAACTTGCACACAACTTGTATTGGCTTAATATCTCAGTGCCTTTCGAACACTAGCCAGATCCCATTATGGGTTCAAGAGTTATGGCCCCTCAATGGGCCAAAATGTGCTATTTTGGCTTGTGAACACGATAGAGACCACATTTTGCAATCAACTTTAATCAGACTTGCACACAACTTGTATTGGCATAATATCTCGGTTCCTTTCGAAAATTTGCCAGATCCTATCATGGGTTGCAGAGTTAATGTCCTTATAATGTGGCAAAAATTGCTATTTTGGCTTTTTCAGCCATATAGGGACTTCATTTATGGTTTGATTCGATACAAACTTGCAAAATATCTTTAACAACAATAGATCTAGGATTCCATGATGAATCTGTAAGATCCAACAATAGGTTCAAGAGTTAAGGCCCCTGATTGAACCCTGAAAGAGACAAAATTTGTTAAATTTTACTTTTTAAACACGATTGAAGCGATATTTTACATTCGATTTTAACTACACTTACACACAACTTAAATCACAATAAGATCTCGATTTCTTTCAAAACCAGCCAGAGTCCATCATGAGTTCTAGAGTTACTGCCACTGAAAGGGACAAAAATTCTAGAGGTTTCAGTTTTGCTTTGATTTGATACAAACTTTAACGGAACGTTTATCTTGATGATCTCTAGGCCAAGTTCGAAACAGGGTCAATAGGGATCAAAAACTAGGTCACCAGGTCAAATTAAAGGAAAAGCTTGTTAACACCCTAGATGCCACATTTATAACCCAAAACTTGGTCATACGGGGTCTAAAACTAGGTCACCTTGTCAAATCAAAGGAAAATCTTGTTAACACTCTTGAGGCCACATTTATGACCCTATCATCATGAAACTTGGTTAGAATGTTTATCTTGATGATTCCTAGACTAAATTCGAAACTGGGTTATGTGGAGTCAAAAACTAGGTTATCCGCTCTAATCAAAGGAAAAGCATGTTTACACCCTAGAGTCCGTGTTTATAACTGTATCTTCATTATCTTCATGAAACTTGGTAAGGATGTATATCTTGATGATTCCTAGACCAAGTTTGAAACTGGGTCATGTGGAGTCAAAAACTAGGTCTCCACTCAAATCAATCAAAGGAAAAGCTTGTTAATACTGTAGAGGCCACATTTATGAGCCTTTCTTCATTAAACTTTGTCAGAATGTTTATCTTGATGATTCCATTTTAGGTTATGTGTTCCCCTATACTTTAATTAGATAGCCACTATTGGTATTGGGGTCATTAGGTGAAAGGCCAAGTTTATAGTTACTTTAAGGCTGAAAGCAGATTCAGATCAGTAACTGTAGAAGGCCTTCAAACTTCATAGGATATTTGTCAGTAGTTGAAGTTGACCTTTTGGGCGATTTGACACGGAAAAGTAAAGGTCAGATCCCATCACGGGTTCCAGAATAACTGTTATTGCCCCTTAAAGGGCCAGAATTTGCTATGTTGGCTTTTGCAGCAATATAGAGACATTTATTATTTGATTTGATAAAAACTTGCAAAATATCTTTAACAACAATAGATCTTGGATTCCATGATGAAACCGTCAGATCCAATCATAGGTTCTAGAGTTATGTCCCTGATTGACCCCTGAAAGAGCCAAATTTGTTAATTTTTACCTTGTTAACAGGATAGAGCTTACATTTTACATTCGATTTTAACCACACTTACTCACAACTTCAATCACAATAAGATCTCGATTCATTTTGAAAACCGGCTAGATTCCATCATGGGTTCTAGAGTTACTGCCCCTAAAAGGGGCAAACTTTTCTATTTTGGCCCTTGCAGCCATATAGAGGTTTCATTTGTGCTTTGATTTGATACAAACTTGCACAGAATGTTTATCTTGATGATCTCTAGGCCAAGTTTGAAACTGGGTCATGTGGGGTCAAACATTAGGTCAACAGGTCAAATTAAGTGAAAAGCTTGTTAACACACTTGAGGTCACATTTATTACCCTATCTTTATGAAACTTGGTCAGAATGTTTATCTTGATGATTCCTGGGTCAGGTTTGTGGCAGGCCTAGCTTTAAAAAGTATTTGATATAGATTCATGAAATCTTGCATGAGTCTTAATCATGATATGAACTTGTGCACCTTCTATTTTTCATTTTGGTCCGCCCCCTATTTGAAGAGTTATGGTCCCTGAAATAGTCAAAAATGCGCATTTTCACCTTGTGATGCACCTAGCTCAAAAAGTATGTACATGTAATGGTTGAAAACTTGCATAAGTCTTTATCATGATATAAACTTGCACAACTCTTATTGTTTGGCTGGCTCCACTCCCTATTTTTAAAGTTATGCCCCCTGAAATAGTAAAAAAATGCACATTTTCACCTAATTATGTGCCTAGCTCAAAAAGTATTTGATATAAATTCATGAAACCTTGCTTGAGTCTTTATCATGATGTGTCATTGCACACTTGGCATTCTTCCTGAGAATCTTGGCATTTATTACAGGGTTATGGCCCTTAAAATAGCCAAAATAGTGGATTATTTGTTTGTAATGCGCTTAAAAAGTATATGGCCTAGAATAATGAATTCTTTTCATAAAATGTTTGTTGAGGCTATACCCCATTAAGACTGCAAACATTTGAATTATTTCCCCTTATTTGTGACAAATGTACCAGTTGGTGGCACACCCTGTGTCCTACAGACACATTCTAGTTTGTATCTCATTTTTCTTTCCAAACATCAATTATAAAAAGTGCCCACCTAACTCAATTAGTGTTCAAATGCAGATGAGAACCTTAAGTTTCTACCAATCTTCAGTTAAACTTTTCTTATTTTTTAGTTCCAGAAGAACTGTTTAATCCACGTGATGTAGAGATGTACTTAAAAGCTATTGAAGAAGGAAAGGAAAGAGATAGACTTGTCAGGGTGATGGTTGTTGGCCACTTTGCACAGGGAAAAACATCACTCACTAGAAGGCTTTTTGGACAGTCAGTGGAAGGGGTTAAAAGTACAAATGGCATTGAGGTACATTGCAAACAATGTGATAAAAATGGAACTCACTGGAAAAATAAACCATCGGTAGAACATGTAGATGATATGACAAGCCGGCTTGTCAACGTGGCATCAAAACTGTTGAATACACATGATCAACAAAGTGATGTAACTACAGATATCCCAGATGAAAGTAATGGACCTGTGAAACAGTCAAATCAACCTGTCGCTGAAAATAATAGCACTAACTTATCGGAGTCTAAATATGATGCTAACTCACTGATGTTTAAATATGAAGCTAACTTACTGAAGTCTAAATATGATGTTAACTCACTGGAGTCTAAATATGATGCTAACTCACTGGAGTCTAAATATGATGCTAACTCACAGGAGTCTAAATATGATGCTAAATCAGTAGACTCTGAGTCTAAATATGATAAAGATGTGGTTGCACAGTTTGCACAGAAAATGAATGCCAGCAAAACGTGTTCATCTGCCATCGCAGATCAGGATGATTCTATTGATATAAATGTTTGGGATTTTGGTGGTCAGTTTGTCTATTATGCAACGCATCAAATATTTCATTCAAAGAACGCCATCTACCTTTTAGTTTTCAACCTAAAAGAATCTTTTGAGAGAATGTTAATTGATGAAGATTTCCCAAATAACAAATACACAATGAAGAGCTGTCTCGAGTTTTGGATGGAATCTGTACATTCTTTCGTAGGATCGAATGGCGGAAAAGAGCCTACGGTTATATTAGTTGGAACACACAAAGGGGATTGTGATGGAAAGGAAAATGAGCAACTTGAAGCAGTAAAGGACATAGCATGTGCAACAGGAACAATAAACCATATCTACCCAACACAGTTTGCAGTGGAATGTATGGATCCGCACGATACATCTTTGGAACTGTTGAGAAGTGATATATGTAAACTTGGGCAAGAGAAAACTCAGCACAGAATGATTCCAGCTAAATGGATTCCCTTAGAAAAGAAGTTGTTAGACATAAGGAACAAGAAAATTGTACAATTGGTAGATATAGTGAAGATTGATTCGGAAAACAGTCACCCTATTCGAGATGAAGAACAAATCAAATTGTTCCTGAAGTACCACCATGAAAAGGGGAGTTTGATCTTCTTTGACGAAGAAAAGCTTCACGAGTTTGTTGTTCTTGATCCACAATTTTTAATTGATGCATTTAAATGTATCATCACGTCTCAACGTTTCTACAGATGGAAGCCAGATCTCAAAGATCTTGGTGAAAAGCTCATGAACAGTGGTATTCTTGAAATGGATCTCTTGGATGAAATATGGGGAAATGATGAAACAAGTCAGTTCTACAGCTTTAAGGATGTTCTATTGGCATTCATGCAAAGACTAAGAATATTGGCAGAGATGAATGACGTCACTGACACTACAAGAGCAGAACATGTGGAGAGAACTTTCCTGGTTCCAAGTCTTCTGAAGGGACAAGCTGATGAAAAAGTGATGGACGCATTTCTTCCTCCCTGTAAAAGGAAGTCGAATATTTCGCTTATTTTAAAATTAGAGAACATCTCAGTTTTGCCACTCATATATCAAAGAGTTATGACTGCAGTACTTGCAAAATGGTCGCCAATTTATTTTCCTGACAGGAATCCACTGCTATTCCGAGATATCGGTGTGTTCTTGTTGAATTATCAGCATGCCGGTTTGATAGCTGTACACAGTGGTGGCTTAGAGATGGCGGTGGTCAGTTTGTGCCCCGAAGGTCCAGTGGATGCAGCAGTTTGTGATCAGTTTCGGAGATACATCGAGATGGTTGTATTGCATGAGTTTGAAAAATTTTCAAGTGGTTCAGAAAAAGATCTTTATGAATACTATTTACGATGCAACCATTCTGAACACGGGCGTAAAGGCAGCCGAAATGTGCATGACTTAAAGAAAGTCAAGTGTTGCCAAGAGGTGTGTTGCCCAGATTATGGCCATCACGTTGTGAATATGAGGGAAAGCATCGACCAGTGGTTTAAGAAAGAAAATGTGTTGCCAGATGACGATATACCAGATCGAGAACTTACAGACAAAGCGCTTAGTAAAATAGCGCAAGCAATTGGGAAAAACTGGAAATTACTTGGAATCGATCTTGGGCTCGGGCAAGATGATGTTGATCGTTGCGAAATAGATAACCTTACTTCAGGAGTCAAAACTACAATTTATTACATTCTGAAAGAATGGAGGACAAGATATCCCAAGCAAAATTCAATGAAATTTTTGATCAGACAGATGAAGGAATGTGAGGGACTCACTGTTAACTGGGACAAAATCAACAACATAATCGACAACTTCTAATGACTATACGTGTTCAAAATGCCGCAGATTTGGTGCTTCCATATTTCTAGAATATTTTCGAAAAAGATGATTTAGCGTGTTGCACTTTGACTAGTTTGCTTTGAAAACTTAATTTGTTAAACAGCACTTTATGCGAGGAGAGTCGTCCAACGTTATCAGGAGAAATTTCGTCTTAGAATATTTCCGTTCTTTATCCCCCTGGTGCGAAGACTCGGAAGACCTACAGCATTTGCGTAGTCTTATCTGTTCGTCCGTTCGTCACTCAGTCTGTACGTCACACTTTCTTGGGTAGTCGACACTTCCTACAGCCTACAGTATTTAACGAATTCAAGTGAAACATTATATATGTCGTCAACATAAGTGGACATATACATACTGTTACGACTTTCCTGTCCGATTTATTTTTAGCTCACCAGAGCCAAAGATTTTGATCACTCACTGTCCGTCGTCCGTTGTCCGTAAACTTTTACTTTAAACGACATCTCCTCATAAACCGCTAGGCCAGTTTCATCCAAATTTCACAGGAATGTTCCTTGGGTGAAGCTCTACAAAAATTATTCAAAGAATTGAATTCCATGCAGAACTCTGGTTGCCATGGCAAGCGAAAGGAAAAACTTTAAAAATCTTCTTCTTAAAAACCATAAGTCCTAGAGCTTAGATATTTGGTGTGAAGCATTGCCTAGTAGACCTCTACCAAGTTTGTTCAAATCATGAACCCGGGATCAAAATTGACCCCGCCCCAGGGGTCACTTAATTTTACATAGGAAAATCTTAAAAAATCTTCTTCTCAAAAACCAGAAGCCCTAGAGCTTAGATATTTGACATGTAGCATTGCCTAGTGGACCTCTACTAAAGTTGTTCAAATCATAACCCAGGGGTCAAAATTGACCCCGCCCCAGGCTTCACTTGATTTTACATAGATTTCTATAGGAAAATCTTCAAAAAAAGTTAAAAAATAAACCAGAAGGCCTTGAGCTTAGATATTCGACATATAGCATTGCCTAGTGGACCTCTACAAAATTTATTCAAATCATGACCCCCGGGGTCAAAATTGACCCCGCCTCAGGAGTCAATTTAATTTACATAGGAAAATCTTCAAAAAATTTCTAAAAATAAACCAGAAAGCCTAGATCTTAGATTATTGACATGTAGCATTGCCTAGTAGACTTCTACAAAATGTGTTCAAATCATGACCCCAGGGATCAAGTTGACCCTATCCCATAGGGTTACTTGATTGTACATAGAAAAATCTTAGATATTTGACATGTTGCATTGCCTAGTGGACCTCTACTAAAATTTGTTCAAATCTTGACCCAGCCACAGGGGTTACTTGATTGTACATAGGGAAAATCTTCGTAAATTTGCTAAAAATAAATCAGAAGGCCTAGATCTTAGATATTTGATCTGTAACATTGCCTAGTAGACTTCTACAAACTTCAAATCATGACCCCTGGGGTAAAATTGGCCTCGCCCCATGGGTTACTTGATTGTGCATCGGAAAATCTTCCAAAAAATTTCTAAAAATCATCATTTTGACATTTGAAACATGTAGCTCATATTACTCAGGTAAGCGATCCAGGGTCATCATGACCCTCTTGTTATTTATGCCTCCTTTTTATATGCCCGTTTGAAAAACGGGACGTATTATGGGAACGCCCCTGGCGGGCGGGCGGCGTCCACAGACATTGTCCGGAGCATATCTTCTACATGCATGGAGGGATTTTGCTGAAACTTGGCACAGTTGTTCACCATCATGAGACGGAGTGTCATGCGCAAGAACCAGGTCCCTAGGTCTAAGGTCAAGGTCACACTTAGAGGTCAAAGGATACAAGAATGAAAACTTTGTCCGGAGCATTTCTTCTTCATGCGTAGAGGTATTTTGATATAACTTGGCATAAATGTTCACCACCACGAGGCGGAGTGTCGTGCGCAAGAACCAGGTCCCTAGGTCTAAGGTCAAGGTCACACTTAGAGGTCAAAGGTTACAAAAATGAAAACTTTGTCCGGAGCATTTCTTCTTCATGCATAGAGGGATTTTGATATAACTTGGCACAAATGTTCACCACCATGAGACCAAGTGTCGTGCGCAAAAACCAGGTCCCTAAGTCTAAGGTCAAGGTCACAAGTCAGATACAAGAATGACTTTGTCCGAAGCATTTCTTCTTCATGCATGGAGGGATTTTGATGTAACTTGGCACAATTATACACCATCATGAGACGAAGTGTCATGTGCAGTTCCCTTCTTTAGAATTACTTCCCTTTGTTGTTACTATAAATAGCTTATATAGTAACTTTTTCATTACTAGTCGTAGGGAAAATTGGAGACCACTTTTCTGTAGTACAACATGCATGCTACATCCAATTTTGAGGTGTATTTTGACCAATCTCTACCTGGTAAAGATTTTCGTGTGGACAAAATTTTTTTTTTTGGATTAGATTTTGGCAAGATTAACTTTCCTTAGTTGTTACTATAAATTACTTACATTGTAACTTTTTTATAATTGACCGTAGGGAAAAACCAAGACCATTTTTCTGTGGTACAACATAGATGTTACTTTCAAATTTTAGGTGCATTTTAAGGTATCTCTACCTGGTAAGGAGTTTTTTTGTGGACTTAGAAAAACAAAAGACTTACAATGATTACTAAACAACCACAGAATTAAAATTCATTTGCAAATACAGGTGCTAGAGTAAAGAAATTTGCTGTGACGGGCGTATATTGTGACTTTCTGGCACTCTTTATGACACATTAAGATTATATCTGTTTCGTGTATACTTTACTACAATTTCCATTCAGTTCAAATGAAACTGGAATACATCACAATGAAGAGAACATATACGTATTCTCAAGACTTTCTTGTCAAAATTTGTGTTGCACGTATCTTAAATGCATTTGACTTGGAGTAATGTTTCGCAGGATGTGAAACTGAGAAAAGTATTTGACATAGAATGTTCATCAAATTTTAACGGAACTTGGTATACATCGTCGCCTTGAAGTGGACAAGCGCATATTATTAGACTTTCATGGCAGATAAAAATTGTTTATTGAGTTATTAATTATATTCTGTCATGACCTTTCAGATGGCATGTAAAATACATAGTGTGTTATTATTTTTGTTCCGAATTTCAAGTAAATCAAGAGTTTTTGAATTTGTACATTTATAAATTGAATACACTGTAATTTATGTATATAATATGTTTTAATCCATACATCAGTCTTAATTGATATTGGTATGAAGGCGAGTAACCAGTACAACAAATAAAACCATGTCTTTTACATACTATTCATGTCCCCTCCCTTCCTAGTGCAAAGGCAGTTTGTCAATCAGTCCGCCTGTCATTCCGTCCAACAAAATTTGTGTAGCACATCGGCGATATATGATCTTTTCGTGTTGGTTCGCCATACAACCCAACTCTTTCAGTAATTGTGTAGCACATATCTAAAAAACGTTTTTGACCTAGAGCCATCAGACGTACTACTGATGTTAAGCAGCATGTGAATCTTCGGTTTCGTTTCTGATTACACAGGGACAAGGGTTGCGGCCCTAGACAAAGTCAAAAACGTGCAGAATGTACCTAGACCTTTGTGACGTGATATCTCAAAGTATTAATCTAGAGTCATGGAACATTATTGGAATGTTATATGAAGTTACGCTCCACGGGCTTTCTTTGTTGTTTCATTCAGTAAGACCAGGGTTATGACCCTTAACTTAGTCTAAAATATGCTTTTTAGATATTTGCTAAGACAGTACTTGACAAAGAATCATGAAATTTTACAGGAATGTTATTCAGCATTCTCGGTTCAGTATTTTGTTAGTGATTTTTCTAGCCCATAGCCATGACCGCTTACTTAATCAAAAGTATGCATAAAGGGCATATACTTTATGCCGCACATGTCTCAAAACGCATTTGAACTGAAGAAACTATTGTTAATGTTATAAGCATAAGAAGCTGAAATTGGGTCATGTGGGATGAAAATCTAGGTCACCACACAGATCCAAGCAACAGCTTGTTAACACTGTAAAAGCACCTAATTATTACCCGATCTTCTTGAAACTTGGTGAGAATGTTTATCTTTATGATTCCAAGGGCAACTTTAATAGGTAAATGTTTTAGGGTCATCATGACCCTCGTTTTTATAATGAGAATGCAATACTTTCGCTGTAAACATAGAATCTGTCAATTTAAATCCATTTGTCGGTAATTGTTTTCTAGAATATTTATGAAAGGTTTTATCATTAATTGTCATAGTAGAAAATATTATTGAATCCGTTGTTTATAAATACCTTCCTTTAAGGCTAGATATTGAATACTGAAAAAAGTACAATTATGCATAGCATTGCGTATATGCGTAAAATGGGCCCAGCCGATGCTTTGTTATTGTGTCTTGCACATTGCTTTTAAATGTATGTGTGCCTCCCCTGAATTAAGCACAATCACAGTTTATACTTGATGCAGGTATGTAAATGTGTACCAGCAAAGTCAGTAATACTGTATGGGTTTAAGTCACATGGTGTATTGGTTGCTACGTCTTGCAACTTGTCGAATATGCTACTCTTTACATGCTTGTAACTGTAGCATAATCAATGACCGTGTTGCCAATTTTAAAATAAAAGTTAAACTTAATGAATTTTTATTCTTATTTAAAACTGTGTGCGTTTTTTCTGAATGAGTATTGCATTTTTAGAATTCTAGTATTCTTTGAATTCTGCAGAGACAAAGCATGTGCAGAAAAATATTTATGGTTTCGCCCTGGTCATTTAAACATATGAGACACATATTCCTAGAATATGTATCACAGTTTCGACTAGGCTGGTGCTAGGTGGAGTAAAAGTGTGTAAATTCTGCAATAGAGGTTGTAGAAACTGGGTTTATAATGTTAAGAAAATGTAAAGTGAATACGGTTTTATGTATGTATTTGATGACGACTTTGTAGATTTTCAAACTTTACCAATTTTATTTTAACAAAGGGTTATGGATTGTTTTATTCAAGAATGGCATAGTAGTTTAGATAGAAATCAAGTTCTTTTAAATTACAAGTATTTGAAAACTAATTTTGGCTATGAGAATTACTTAAACATTTTGCCATACAATCTCCACTATTATTTTTGTAAATTAAGAATTTCTGTTTTACCGTTAAGAATCCAAACTGGCCGATATGCAAGAAATAATACTCCTAGAGACCAAAGGAAATGTTCGTGTTGTAACTCTAATGTTGACATTGAAGATGAGTTTCATGTTATTTTTATATGCCCATGTAATAATGATTTGAGAAGTAAGTATATTACACGATATTTTAGCAATAGACCTTCTATGTATAAATTTTTAGAATTATTAAACTCAACAGATAAACGCATTCTAGTAAACTTGTCGAAATTTGTTAAAGAAATGTTAACAATTAGGAATTCTATTCTTAATATGTAATATGTTCATCCTCTGTTTAACTTATTAATGTTATGTATAATGAAGTATTTGTACCATATATGATTATCTCGCTCTGACTGTCACCTATTCGTTTATTTATTTGAATTTATAATGACTATGTACTATGTACTCGTCTAGAAAATAAACTTCTGTTCTGTTCTGTTTTGTTTGTTTTTTTTTTTGTTTTTTTTTTTTTTACAAATTTCAACAAACACTTGGTACATGTACATTTTTTATCCAATATTTCCTCCATTGTATTTTTACAAGTATTTTTTTTATTTTTATCTTTTTTTTATTTCTATTTTCCATATTATTTTTTATACACAGTTCATTTCAGTATATTACAAATTTCATAAATATGAATTACAACAAGCTATATTCATGATTTATTTTCGATCGCTAAAATTTTATTACGAATACATTTTATCATGAAGCCCGTGAATTTCAATTTTCACGTGTCCCTTTATAATTTAAAACATATAAATCGATAAACAACCTAAAATTAAAATTAAAAAATGTTATCGCTATGGGCTCGAACCAGCGATTTCTCGCATACTAGCCATGTGTTGTAACCACTGAGCCACCGATACGAACGACGACCTATGGGTTTCGCTTACAATACTAATAATGATATTTAGACACTCAAACAAAATTTATCTCCGTAAAATATATGGATAGCACCGAAGTTGGGCGGAATATTATAATATCGAACGCACAGAGCGTATAATGTATGCACATTTGACAGGTTAAAAAAATAGCACAATATGCACCTGTAAATATGTTTGCCAGCAATTAGCACATGGCATTTGTTTTGCATGAAAAACTCGAGCACAGTTGTGTTGTAATATCAAAAATTTAAGCCTCTTTCTGAGGTCAGCAATGTGATTAGTAAATTGTTAAAAACATTCTTTCATAACATGGATTTATCGGGATTAGACACGGACGTTTGGAAATATTTAGATAAACTGAGTTGTTTTTTTTTTTTGTCATCTTCTACTTAAATATACTTTGCCGTGTAACAAGATTACATCTCACTGTGTTTGCCTGTTTACTGATGATATATCAGCTAAGATTTATCGAAAATATTAAGGTAACTTGACATGGACAACTAAGATGGCGTCACAAAATTAGGGTTGGTCACATTATTTACTCCTATAGACGATATGCTGCTACAGAGGTGTAAAGATGCATTTTAATCATTTAAAACACACATACACAATTGTAAAAATGCATTTACTTTATAAGAATATAAAATCAATATTCTGAAGCTCACCATGAAAACTAGTCAATTTTGTGCACATTTTGTGGAAAAGTTATGTATCCAAACTGAAAATAATTTATATCCTCATGTCTTTGAATATGTCCTTCAGGTGCTCCACCTATGAAAAAAAGAACTTATCCACTGAGTTTTATGCTATTTGCTCTGGAATTTCATCAGTAAATTATAAATTTCTATATTTTACACCCTAAAGTTGAAACCTGCCTGCAGTATGAGGGTCATTAAAAAAATTCAAAGTACATGTAAGTTTACTTTGTCCTTATTTCTGAGACTTTACATCCTCACATATTAAGAGTTTTGGGTGATGTGTTCATTTCTTAGTAATTCTACATTGTATTTTAATTTTATAAAACGTTTACAATCTTTTCAATCTGTGTCCTAGTTCAAATGTGTTTGCTACTGTTTGAACAATCCTCAATGCCAAAACTTTACTGACTTGCATGGAAATGTCATGGAAAGCATGGATCTTAGGCCATACTAAATTAATGTATGTTTAATGTAATTGATAAAGTACATTTTCTTGATTTTCTGTTGCCTCCCAAAAAATATAGAGCCAGTTTAGATAAGGATTTCTGCATTTGAACATGCATGGGTCATAAAACATAATGTAATATACCCAAAATCAGCTATGTTTGGGTTCACTTTCCGTTCATAGGACTGGGTGAGTTTTACGATAAACATATTTTTGGAATTGCATAGCCCCTTGTTACTGAATTTATTTGCAACAAAATATTGAAATTTATAATTTACTGATGAAATTCCAGAGCAAATAGCATAAAACTCAGTGGATAAGTTCTTTTGTTCATAGGTGGAGCACCTGAAGGACATATTCAAAGATATGAGGATATAAATTATTTTCAGTTTGGATACATAAATTTTTCGCAAAATGCGCACAAAAATTGACCAGTTTTCATGGTGAGTTTCAGAACATTGATTTTATAAACTGAATGCATTTTTACAATTGTTTATGTGTGTATTAAATGATTAAAATGCATCTTTAGACCTCTGTAGCAACATATTGTCTATTCGAGTAAATAATGTGACCAACCCAAATTTCGTGACGCCATCTTGTTTGTTCATGTCAAGTTACCTTAACTATGTAAAATGTAAGCATTTTCCAGAGATACTAAAACTTTGTTTTCTGTTCTTGCACATTGTATTATCCCGATCGAAGTAAAATAGTCCAATCAATGCAATATACATTTACCCCGATGGGAAGCTGTTTCCTGTCTGTATTCAAGTAGTCACACATCTGGGCTAGATCGGCGTATTTTAACTTGATCGGGATATAATAGTAACATTAGAAAAGTATTTTTTGAAAAGATAATTTCAGGTTTATTATCACCAGGCTGAAGACTTCACATGGATTGAGAGACATTCTCTTATCTTAACATTGTCTCTCAATCGAAGGACAAATTGCCTTTAGATCGTAAGACTCTAACTAGCTTAAGCAATGAAAATCAATGAAATAATAATTAAATTTTCATTTTAGAATGCGCAAGTTTTTTTTGTTTTTTTTTTTCAAAGAAAGAAAATTATCTTTCTTTTATCAAATTTTCAAAATCTAAATAATTGGGAATTGTGTTTAAGCATCATTATGCTAAAGCAGACTTCTGTGAAAGATCCTTCACAAACAAAACGGGAAGTGGAAGTCAGGCAGATGTTGGCAGGACGCTCGTCTTTACGAGGCACAGACGTTTTAAGGAAGGTTGGGCGAGTGATTCAAAGAGAGGGCGACATAATACTTTTAATACTCTCTGCGCCTCGAACTTATCTGATGTAGTCATTTCTGAATGTGCGTTCGACCGTTACTTTCAAAATTACATCACTATTTTAACATAAGTGACGTCAGAGACTTGAAATGTAATATAATTACGCGTCACACGTTGCTATTAACGACGTTTAAGTTTTAATCGTATGAGATGTATATCGGGAAAGTTACATGAATTTAAAAGGAAGCCGCTTCTTTTCTTAGGAGGAAAACTAAGCGTGCGCCGACTAGCGCTGACTGCCGTCCATTATTTAAAAAACTACTCGAATAATATGACAGATATTTAATTTTAAAGTCTATAGCTCTAGTCCTGTCGAGAATACATTGAAAAAACACCAGTTGAAATGATTATTTGATGCTTCGCTAATTTTGAAATAACAAAAAAGTTGGCAATTTTCTGGGACAACCCTCGTATGTATAATACTTCCTGAAACTCATCAAAACACTTTTTGTCAAAAGTGAAGGTCTGGTAACTATTATAAACTTCTTAAGCGGTCTATATGTTATTCATAGACCTCTTCTAAACAAAGATGTCGGTAGGTAATCACAGTTATACGATAAAACTCGAAATGATGAATGGAAGTCATCTTAGAAATGATTTTGAATTTGAATTCATACAGTGGTACACATATTGCACATTTATGTTGCATATGCACATTCTAGCGTACACGTGTAGTTAAACGACGATTGACACACATTTCCATATCGGCCAGTTATCTAGGCAGGAGCTGCATTAGAGATGACGAGAGCACAAAATATGCGGAGTGTCTCTCCGATATGAAAGATTGTGACAATGTGATTGGTGCACGATGAAAGATGAAATACAGATTGTTCAAAATGCAAAGTAGACATTTGCCGAACTGCGCGTTGTGTGATTGAAATTGGTTAGCACATTTTCCTGCTCGTTACTAAGGCTCTAGGGTATAACATGTACAGACCCAGGGTCGTAGCTAGGCCTTAGAGAATGTGTACGCAATCATTCTAGGGGGGTTCGGGGGCATGGTCCCCCTTAAAAAATTTCGTTTGTTAGAACGTTTTTGGTGCAATCTGGGAGTATTTTCACAAGAAATAGAGTCAGTAAAACGTGTTAAATACATGTGCTTCATGTAATAACACTTATTTTTCAAAGTGGATTTTTTGACATTACAAGCGAAAATTGTCATTTAAATCTTTTTCGTTTAAAAAAATGTAGAGAAAACATGTACATGCTCACTTCCGCGATGTCTTTCTAATGACGTTTCTCCAACAATAATGATTTTTTAAAAATTAATTTCACCAAAAAAATTATATTTCGGCCTGGTTAATAACGTTAACTTAAATTTAGTAGTATAACTTTAATTTGTATAAAGACGTGTAAAATTATTAGATGCATATTATTCTGATGGTAGAATATCGAATTGACGGATGTAAAATATAGTTCAGTTCATTCAAAAAATAAGCGCCAATTTCCTACTCTTCCTTCTAGTGAAGTTATCTAGAACAGACTCGCTGTTCAGTACATTTTCCCGGTAAACGATTAACAGCCCAAGTCCCGACAGCGTGTCAGCGGTCATTGTGTTCAATGTCTTTACTCGTCTCAATATACTGAACGATCGTTTAGCAGTAGCCATTGATACTGGAATACTAACACAGAGTACAATATAGATAGAGGATATAGGTCTTGCAGTGCTGCTTTAAGTAATGGTATCTGGCAAGCTGAATGGAATATCTGTCTCAATGGCGCCCGCCCACCTATGGAAAATCAGGTGGCAACAGTGTTTGATTAAATACTTCAACGAGATTATTATGTTTCCAGTTAATACACTGAACCGCTTTCAAAACGCCCCACTTATATAGAATTGTATGCATTATAAGTAAGACACACACTACAAAAAATGAAAGTCACAAGATGACACAAAATTCGTAAAAGTAAGGAACTTTGCCTTAAATGCTGATCAAATCAGCGAATATTTTTCATCAAAATGGTTTTAAATGCATTTGTCATTAACTATTAAACATTAACATTGAATTTCAAGTGTAAACCAAAAAGGCTCACTTTACGGCTATTTCTTTATAGATTTGGAAAAACAGCATAAAATTTTGAATCCTTTGAAATATTTTACCAAAATAAAATTATATCAATTCATGTTAAATAAAATCAACCTTCCTGTAGAATGTTGTATTTCGAAATTTCTACTATCGTAAATTAACCTCGTATCACTTAACTTTACTTACGCTACCGGTAGCCTTTTCGCAATAACTTTAAAACTACCAAAAAGAACTGAACACATTTTCCAGGAAATTTAGAACAATGTATAAGATAACGTTTGATACAAAATGATAAATGAAATAAGGCAAAAATAGCAGATTTTATCACTAATCCGATGAAACCCTAGTTTTTTTCAAAGTCGCAAATAGCCAATAATTATGCTATAGTAGTTACTAGCACGAATATTAACGGTTTTCATTAAAAATATTCTTGCAAATTTAAAATAAATTGAATCCTGATAGTACGTGACTGAAACACTGGAGATTTTTGAATATTCAAATATGCATTAATAATTTTAATACACACACGACATCGTTTCACGAGACAGAACATCACGTGTCATGTGGTTGAAAATTTTATATTTCCTCATGTCCAAAGATAATGATAACAATTTACATGTTTATTAAATGTACTGAGAACTATATTGGTAGCAATCAAATGAATTATTTTTTTTTTAATTAGGAATGTTGACTTTCACGCCATGAGTTGTATTTATTGGAAATAATGGCAACTTTGCAAATCATCGGGGCTTCATCAAATAAAATACAAAAGGTTCAAATTACGGAAATGTTTGTTGTTAGTTAGTTTTCCTTCAAACAATGCCTGATACTCCTTTAACTGTCCTGAAACCTTCACGGAATTATCTTTGGACGACGGTAGTTTTAACAATATAAAGAAAAGACTACTGGTAGCGTTAGAGAATTTGTTAAGTGTATGCCCCGAAAACGCTGTACCTAACTTCATCATTTAGGCTCAGGTTCCCGAGTAAAACGTCTGGATAAGGCGAACCATCTGACTGGCATTCGTTCATATTTAAACTTGGCGGTGAAGAAACTTTTCAAGAAAGATAAATCTTCCCCTATACTTAATATGTACTTCATTACATTGAAAGCGCGACAAGGATCTTCTGAAAGAAAGGAAATATATCGGTATATACACCCTCCCCCTTCAGTTTTTATTGCATTTTTAGACCGTGTTTTTAATTTTTGAGGACCATGTGTACGCAACTGCGTTTTTTTGTGTATAGGTAGCTACGCGCCTGACAGTGGCATTTTCTTTTTTATCTAGCGCCAGTGTCGCGGTCATAATATGTCTCCCTGTTATGATGTTCTCTTAGTGCAGTCGTTGTTCCTCACTACGCCCTGTAGTATGGCAAGAGCGATATACGATGCAGAGACCAGATATCTTTACCGCTCTTTCGCATCTTGTGTTTACGTTTCCGCGTCGTATTATCGCAATATCACTACCTCGACCTATTAGAGAAATTACGATATTACGATGCGAACGTGCGATATTAATATCGCAATACCATACTTCGCAATATCTCCCTTAGCTCGAAAGAGCAATCGTACGATACAAAAACGTGAAAACACGATGCAAAACTACGAAATCAATATCGATTATCGGGTAATCGCATCATTATTGATTCTTCACGTCTCCGCACCATAATAATTATTATACTGTTGCGTTTATCAATTTACATAGCGAAGGGGTGAAATAACATTGGCACTAACGGCCCACCGTATCCCGTCTTTTAGAATGACCGTGGAGTCCAGTATTTTTTTCCATTAAACCGATGCTACTGGGTTTTAGGAGTGTTGCACATTTCATTAGCTGTGCTGATCGAAAAGATGCTGATGTTATTTTGCTTTGCTGCATACTACGCTCCTAAAGTTAGTTCTTATAATTACACGCAGTGCTCTACTCTACAACTGAAGATATAAAGGGTATTTTCTGTTTCCGTGTTAGCTTGTCAGTAAAATGGATTTTCTATCTAAGAATATGTGTATTGTCCAAATTCATGTTAGAGTTATGAGAGTTGATGCTGTGATCTTTATCAGTTGCATCCGACACCCTTGGGTAGTTTCAACCAATGATCTGTATTTTATCTAGACTTCAGATGTTTTAAACTGACCATGAGTAGTATGTCTTATAAGATTTTATAAATAATTGTAAGAGAAATATCCCTCATACAGTCTGTTTAAGTTAGGATATGAGATAATTTCCAGGCAATTTTACAGATCCAAAAGGGCCAATCTCATGACAGAGATTCCGCTCCTCTATTCGAACGCTTGTCAGTGAATTTCTATCTAACTCACTAAACTAGGAATAGCTATATTGCCCGAATTCATGTAAGATTTATGGGAGTTCGTGCCGCGATACTTTTCAATTGCATCTAACACCCTTGTAAAATTTCAACCAAGTATGTGCTTTAAACAGTGAATTATTTATTTTCGGACTAAATAACTGTAACAGAAATGTCCCTCATAATGTACGTTTGAGTCAGGTTTAGAAATAATTTCCAAGAAATTGCGAAATTTTACAGGTCTAAAACTCATGACAGACTGTCCACTCGTCCATTCGAAAGCTTGTCACTGTAAGAAGCATTACATTTTCTTAAATTCTATAAATAATTATTACACAAATGTCCCACATAGTTAGGGTTAGGTTTTGAGATAATTTCATGGCAATTTTACAGGTTTCATGACAGACAGCACGCTCTTCTATTCGATACGGATTTTTTTTTATCTAAAATGGGTAAATTGTCCAAATTCATATAAGAGTTATGGGAGTTGATACCGTGATCTTTTTTCAATTTCATCTGACAACCTTGTGAAGTTTCAACCAAGCACCTGCTTCAAACAATGAATTATTTAATTTCGGACTTATTATTATATCTAGACTCCATGTGTTTTGTTTTTAACCTACTAAGTAGTATTTCATATAAAATTCTATAAATAACAGATATAGAAATGTCCCTCATATAGTCCGTTTGAGCTGGGTTTTGAGATTTTTCCAGTCAGTTTTACAGGTCTCATGACTGACAGCACGCTCATCTGTTTGAAAGTTTGTCAGTGAAAAGGAATTTCTATCTAAAAATAGGTATCTTGTCCAAATTTATGTGAGAGTTATGGAACAATGACCACGCCCCCTAGCATCGGCTTTAAAAGCAGTATTCAATCTTAAAATCTAAATTAATTGAATCAAAGATCCCGAAGGGCCAGAAAATATAACAACACAGCAATAACACATGAAGTTTAAAATCAACTTTTGCATTGACTTGGAGAGAGCAGTATGTATGCAAACTTCAGCGTAGGTGTTTTTAATCCAAGAAGGAAGATGCTTCTGATTCAATTCCAGTAAGAGTTATTTACTTGATGCAATAACCTTGCATTATTACCTAAATATGATATCAAAGTGTTAACGCTCTGCAATTGTTAAAAACGCGGTATTGTACTCTAAAAAACTAACAAAAAATTCAAAAAAGTTAAGATGTGATATAACTCTAGAAATACAGGTAGAGTTACGCATTTTGTCTCACTAATGTGTAAACAGTATGAGTAAGGGTTTGAGTTGTATATCTGAAGTAATGAAGAAGATATTGGACTTTATCAAAACTTTAACCAAAATTTCTTCTACTTTTGGACATAAGGCACCTAGAGTTATGAATTGTATCACACTAATGAACAGTGTCAGTATGAGCATGTAGAGCAAGTTTCTATTGATAATACTAAGTAATGAAGAAAAAATTGACTTGATAAAACTTTTAACAAAACAAAAACTAAAATGAAAAGAGCCTCAGCTAAAGAAGGACTGCAGGCTGAGTTACACATTTTGTCACACAAATGTACGCTATGTTTCTATTAAATATTTTTGTGCCCCCCATGAGTGGTGGGGGCATATAGATTTGGTCTTGTCCGTGCATCCGTGCGTCCGTCCGTCCGTCCGTGCATCCGAAGTTCGTGACGTGCCTAACTCAAAAAGTATTTGAAATCAATTGATGAAACCTTGCATGAGTCTTAATCATGATATGAACTTGCCAAACTTCTATTTTTCGTCTAGCTCTGCCCCGTATTTTCAGAGTTATGGCCCCTGAAATAGTGAAAAATGCACATTTTTACCTTGTGACACGCCTAGCTCAAAAGTATTTGATATAGATTTATGAAACCTTGCATGGTCTTAATCATGATATTAACATGCGCACCTCCTATTTTTCGTTTGGCTCCGCCCCCTATTTTCAGAGTTATGACCCCTGAAATAGTCAAAAATGCACATTTTCACCCTGTGACATGCCTAGCTCAAAAAGGATTCGATTTAGATTCATGAAACCTTGCAACAGTCTTAATCATGATATGAACTTGCGCACATCCTATTTTTCATTTGGCTCCGCCCCCTATTTTCAGAGTTATGGCCCCTGAAATAGTCAAAAATGCACATTTTCACCTTGTGACATGCCTAGCTCAAAAAGTATTTGATATAGATTCATGAAACCTTGCATGAGTCTTAATCATGATATGAACTTGCACACCTCCTATTTGTCATTTGGCTCCACCCCCTATTTTTAGAGTTATGGCCCCTGAAATAGTCAAAAATGTACATTTTCACCTTGTGACGCACCTAGCTAAAAGTATTTAATATAAATGGTTGAAAACTTGCATGAGTCTTTATCATGATATAAACTTGCACACCTGGCTCCACTCCCTATATTTAAAGTTATGGCCCCTAAAAAACAGTAAACAAATGCACTCTTGCGCCTAATTAAATGCCTAGCTCAAAAAGTATTAGATGTAAATTCAGGAAACCTTGATGGAGTCTTTAACGTGATGTGACCTTGCACACTTAGCATTCTTCTTGAGGATCTTAGCTCTTATTACAGAGTTATGGCCCTTGAAATAGCCAAAATAGTGGATTTTTTGTTTGTGATGCTCATAGCTCAAAAAGTATAGGGCCTAGAATAATGAATCCTTTTCATAAAATGTTTGTTGAGGCTATACCCCATTAAGACTGCAAACATTTGAATTATTGTCCCTTATTTGTGACAAATGTACCAGTGGAGGGCACACCATGTGTCCTACAGACACATTCTAGTTCGTAATGAAGAAGATATTCGACATTTAGATAACTAAGTTAGAAAGCCGTATAAGTCAGCACATACTACAGGTAGATTTACACAACTTGTTACACTAATGAACATTATCACTATGATCAAGTACAGCAAAATATATTTAATATCTTAAGTATGGAAAATATATTGGACTTCTTAAAAAGACTTTAACCACCGCGGACGCTGATGCCGAGGCGAGTGCCATAGCCCTCCTTCTCCTCCTCCTTCCTTCAAAGGAAGATATGCGCCAGGTATAGGCTGCATTTTACAGTGCTCTCAAATACTGAAAACTGGATATTATTTTGTCTTGATTGGAGTGTTATAAATTTAATGTGAATCATAACTGTGATTTTGAAGACATTTTGATTGAAGAAAAACACTATTGCAATTCAATTTCAAAACTTTCATATATCAGCATAGCCTGCAGCAATAATGTGTTTCAGTGAGCGAATGTCTACGAGGATTTTTTAGCTCGACTATTCATAGAATAGTAGAGCTATTGGACTCACCCATGCGTCGGCGTCCGCGTCGGCGTCGGCGTCCGCGTCGGCGTCCGCGTCCCGATTTGGTTAAGGTTTTGTATGTAAGCTGGTATCTCAGTAACCACTTGTGGGAATGGATTGAAACTTCACACACTTATTCACTGTGATGAACTGACCTACAGTGCACAGGTTCCATAACTCTATTTTGCTTTTTTACAAAATTATACCCCTTTTTCGACTTAGAAATTCTTGGTTAAGGTTTTGTATGTAAGCTGGTATCTCAGTAACCACTAGCAGGAACGGATTGAAACTTCACACACTTATTCTTTGTGATAAACTGACCTACATTGCACAGGTTCCATAACTCTATTTTGCTTTTTTACAAAATTATGTCCCTTTTTCGACTTAGAAATTCTTGGTAAAGGTTTTGTATGTAAGCTGGTATCTCAGTAACGACTTGTGGGAATGGAATGAAACTTCACACACTTACTCACTGTGATAAACTGACCTACATTGCACAGGTTCCTTAACTCTGTTTTGCTTTTTTATGAAATTATGCCCCCTTTTCGACTTAGAAATTCTTGGTTAAGGTTTTGTATGTAAGCTGTTATCTCAGTACACACTAATGGGAATGGATTGAAACTTCACACACTTGTTCACTGTCATGATCTGACATGCACTGTATAGGTCCCATAACTCTATTTTGCAATTTTTTCAAAATTATGCCCCTTTTTCAACTTAGAAGTTTTTGGTTAAGTTTTTGTATGTAAGCTGGTATTTCATTATCCACTTATGGGAAAGGATTGAAACTTCACGCACTTGTTCACTTTATGAGCTGATAAGCACTTTGAAGGTTCCATGACCCTTTTTCCCATTTTTACAAAATTATGCCCCTTTTCGAATTTTGTATTCATTCAATTGACAAGGCTGTTGAATAGTCGAGCGTTGCTGTCCTCCGATAGCTCTTGTTTTATAAAAGATCAGAGTTGCACAATATTGGACAATTACCAGGTGCACAAAAGAGACCTAATCCCATGATTATCAAAACATTGAAAGAGATTCGATTAATGCGATATAGAGGGACTCAAGGTTGGAAAAACCAGATAAGACAAGCATGGGACACTAACAATGGGGTAAATGATAACAACTTGATACGGATAAAACCTGATAATTGCATATTAGTTAAGGAGCAGAAAAACATCAAGATTTGTTCAATCAATACAAGGTCAGTGAAAAATAAAACACTCTCCATATGTGACTTCGTCCTTACAAATGAATTCGTTATTTGTACCGTAACTGTCACATGGCTCGGTAGCTCTGTTGACAAAGCGTGCATCAGCGATCTCGTGCCCGACGGTAACAAAATGAAACATGCCCCTCGTACTAGTAGACGCGGCGGGGGCGTAGCGATCATTCTCATGGTAGCCAAAAATGTGAACATTGTCACATCAAGCAACGACAACGAATTTTCCCAGTTCGAGTATATGGATTGCTATGTAGTTACAGGCCCGACACTCCATAGGCCTAGGGCTTGCCATTATATACAGGCCACCCCCTTCCAAAGAAAACGGTTTGAACACAAACATTTTCCTAGTGCAAGAATGGCCGAGTTTCTTAACTAAATATGCTACAATTGACAAGACAACCATCATTATGGGGGACCTTAACTTCCATCTTGATTTACCGGAAAATAGTGACACATAATAGTTTACAAGCAGTGTAGATGCATTTGGCATGCGTCAGCATGTACTAGAACGAACACATGTTGCTTTGCATACGTTGGATGTAGTGATAATCGGAGATAATGATGTCACGATTTCAGATATCAAGGTCATAGGTCCTGGACTCATTGATTTCAATTGAAAGGTGTCACGTGGTCATTTTACTGTGACAGAAAATTACGTTCGATCGACATTCCGAGAAGCTTTACGAAGAATAGATTTCTTTAACACTCAATGCACTCCATCTGGTACTAATATTGATGAATTTGTGGAGGAATATTCAGTTAATTTCTATAGTAGACAAACACGCCCCTTTGACTACCAAGACCATTGTGTTAAGACCTCTATGTCCTATACCGAGCAACTCCACGAAGCAAAACATCAGAAACGAAAATTAGAACGGAAATGGCGTGAAAGTAAACAAACAATCGATCACCAAATTTATCAAACACAGTGTGCTGAAGTGAATAAGTTGCTAAATCAAGCTCGTGTTGAATATTATACAGGCAAAATTTACTTAAGTGGGAGTGACCATAAGAGTTTGTCTCAGATTACTAAAAATCTTCTTGGCGATACAAATGAGATGATTTTACAATCACATTCATCTCCACAGCATCTCGCACAAGATTTCAGTGACTTCTTTATTGAAAGATGGAAACAATCAGAACCAATATAACATTGCAAACACAATCTGTATCTGATTTAGATGACATAGAAACTGAATACACAGGTGTCAGTTATGTTGAGTTTACTCAAACCTAAGAAGACGAAGTGAAATCAGTAATTAACAAGAGTGCTAGAATGTCACAATATACGCCCGTCATAGCAAATTTCTTTACACTAGCACCTGTATTTGCAAATGGAATTTTAATTCTCTGGTTGTGTAGTAATTATTGTAAATCTTTTGTTTTTCTAAATCCAAAATCCAAAAAAAACACAACTCATTACCAGGTAGAGATACCGTAAAATACACCTAAAATTTGAAAGTAACATCTATGTTTTGTACCACAGAAAAGTGGTCTTGGTTTTTCCCTACGGTCAATTATAAAAAAGTTACAATATAAGTTATTTGTAGTAACAACTAAGGGAAGTGAATCTTTAAAAAAAAATCCCCCTCCCCCCTCCAAAAAAAAAAAATAAATAAAAAGTTCTAATTCCACACAAAAATCCTTACCAGGGAGAGATAGGTCAAAATACACCTAAAAATTGGATGTAACATGCATGTTGTACCACAGAAAAGTGGTCTCGGTTTTTCCCTACCACTAGTAATGAAAAAGTTACAATATAAGCTATTTATAGTAACAACAAAGGGAAGTATTTCTAAAGAAGGAACCTGCGCATGATACTCCGTCTCATGATGGAGTACAATTGTGCCAAGTTACATCAAAATCCCTTCATGCATGAAGAAGAAATGCTCTGGACAAGGTCATTATTGCATCTGACCTTTGGCCTCTTAAGTGTGACCTTGACCTTAGACCTAGTTCTTGTGCATGACACTCTGTCTCATGATGGTGAACATTTGTACCGAGTAATATCAAAATCCCTCCATGCATGAAGAAGAAATGTTTCGGACAAAGTTTTCATTCTTGTATCCTTTGACCTCTAAGTGTGACATTGACCTTAGACCTAGGGACCTGGTTCTTGCACATGACACTCCGTCTCATGATGGTGAACAATTGTGCCAAGTTACATCAAAATCCCTCCATGCATGAAGAAGATATGCTCCGGACAAAGTCATTCTTGAATTTGACTTTTGACCTCTAAATGTGACCTTGACCTTAGACCTAGGGACCTGGTTCTTGCGCAAGACACTCCGTCTCATAATGGTGAACAACTGTGCCAAGTTTTATCAAAATCCCTCCTTGCATGAAGAAGATATGCTCCGGACAAAGTCTGTGGACGCCGCCTGCCCGCCCGCTCATCCGCCAGGGGCGTTCCCATAATACGTCCCGTTTTTCAAACGGGTTTATAAAAAGTCAGCAGACAAATCTTGTGAACTAGATCCTATCCCAACATGGTTATTAAAAGAATATCTTGACTAACTATCACAAGTGATAACAAAAATTATAAATACATCTCTAGAGGCTGCACATGTGCCCAAAGCGTTCGAATATTCACGAATAAGACCACTTCTAAAAAAGCCAAGCCTAGATTCTAATGTCCTAATAAACTATGGACCTGTGTCAAATCTGCCTTTTCTGTCTAAAATCTTAGAAAAAGCTGTTCGAATTGAAAATCATCTGAGGAACAATGAACTCCATGAAGTCAATCAATCTGCTTATAATAAATTCTACTCGACCGAAACCGCCCTATTAAAAGTCCGAAATGACATTCTTCAACCGTTGGATAAGGACAATGTGACTACTCTTGTGATGCTCTCTCTCTTTCCCGCACCCCCAACCCGACACCCCCCCCCCCACCACCCTCCCACTCCCCTCTCTCTATCTGTGCAGCATTTTACACTATCGACAACGAAACGTTGATTCATTGCCTAGAACGTCACTTTGGTATTACAGGCAAGCCACTCGCATGGATGATGTCAAACCTAAGTGACGGCTACCAGACCATATGCATAGATGGTGAGCTATCACAACCAGTGCTCATGAAGTACAATGTACCCCAAAGGCCTGTCCCGGGGCCAAAGAACTACACAATGTACACAAATCTAGTTGGAGTTATCTGCAGAAAGCACGGACTGAACAGTCATTTCTATGCGGATTATTCGCAGTTTTATCAATCCTTCAAACCAATAAACAGAAAGTCTATTGAAACTCAATGATGAAAAAACAAAATTATTCATATTTTCATCTGAACACAAAACACAATCTGTGCTGCTTTCCTGGAATCGAACAGGAGGATGGAGCAACATGTAAATAGTTTGTGTAGGAATTGCTATGCACAGTTGTGGCAAATAAGTCACATCAGACAATATATAACCGCAAACGCAACCAAACCTCTAATCCACTCTCCTGTTACATCACGTTTGGGTTATTGCAACTCTCTTCTATATATTCCATAACAGTCACTGAACAATCTACAATATGTCCAAATTACTGCAGCTGGAATCGTAACCAGAACATCCAGATACGACCGTATACACCTGTGCTGCGTGAACTCCATTTGCTTCCTGTGCAGTGTAGGGTAGAATAAAAAATTCTAACACATACATATAAGGTACTCGAAGATCAATCACCAGCTTATGTAGAACATGTAAGCAATATATACGCCATCCAGAAATGTGAGATCGCAGAATAATGCATTAAAACAAGTGGTGCCCAAATGTCGGACAGTGGTGACAGGAGCTTTCACACAGCAGCTGCGAGGTTATGGAATACCCTCCCATCTGGCATAAGAGAGTGCAAGCCCTTGCAAAGTTTTAAAAAAAAAGCACAAAAGACGCACTATTTCATACAATTCTTTGAGAACTAATCTCACTTATTACATGGTTGAATAATGTAGGTACTTTGCCGGCCAGTCAATTACTCTAAGCAAGAACTCTAGTGTGACATAATAATATTGACAGTGTTATTTCTGTGGCATGTATCATAGATGTTCTCAGGACCGTTGAACGTATTTTTATATGAAAATAGCGCTAAATAAATGTGGTATAGTAGTCTCAACTTGACCGCGATGGTTGACCTTAGGCTGATTATTCATATCGATTATTTTATGTAGAAATAAGGGGTGCTTAGGGTGGCCGTGTATATTTATATGGAATGAGTTTGTATACAGCGTTTACGTACACACCTTTTCAACAATAGGTTGTGCCTCGTTATGTATTATAATACAAAGGTCAACCATCGGGGTCAAGTTGCGTCCACTATATATAATAATAATAGTCGGGCTTATTTTGAGGAAAAATGGCGAACGACCTTAGACATAAATAACGGAATGAATCCTTTATTGTTTTCAAAATGACTGTCAAAATTTCACAATTAGAATAAATGTTGTTAGATTTTTTTGTTTTTGTTTTATAATCGCAAGAAGAGTGCTTTTTCACTTTTGAATATTTACTATTTTGAAATGACAGTGAACATTTCATTATCTGTATAAATGTCATTGTATATTTTTGGTTTATGAACCTAAGAAGGTTGCATTTTCATATTAGAACATTAACTGTGTCCCTCTTTTATCTATCAGCCATGTCTGTCTCACAGACCTATTACACACATTTTATACTTAGTATCATAGTAAGGTATTTGGTTGTGTCTTAATGACAGACAGAACTTCAAATATATTTGTCAACTATTCATTTTTAGCTCGACTATTTGAAGAATAGGTAGAGCTATTGGACTCACCCGCACGATGGCAACCATGTGGGAGTAGATTGAAACTTCATTGCACTGGATCCTTAATTGTTTTGTGTTTATACAAAATTATGCCCCTTTTTCGACTTAGTATTTTAGTTTTTGTGTATAAGCTGGTATCTCAAGTACCGACTAATGGGACTGGACTGAAACTTCACAAGCTTTTTCACTGTGATGATCTGACATACAATAGAGATAGTACCTAGAGTTTTAGATTATGAAAAACAATTTAAAAAATAATGCTGGTTGCTGATATGTAACATTTAAAACTGTATACAATGCTTAGTTCTTGATTTTATCATTTTGAAGCATATTGTAAGGGACTCGGGATTCTTACTCATACACAAGCGAGCTATGCGGCTTCTATCATTTATTTTCTGACAATTATGTGCATCTCCATAAATGCCGTAAATGCCGTAAATGCCGATTCTCTACAATAAATTTAAAAACAGATATTCAAACAAACGTACAAGAAATTTATACAAAACAGCATTCATACAAACATTCAAAAATTACATTTAATAAAAATATTAAATCAATTCTTTACTGCAAAAATGGATGTTTTAAATAATAACAATATTTACTTAATGATACCAATTAATTCTGAATAAAAAATACAAAACCTTACCAACTTTAGTATCTCAAATAAATTTACTTTAACAAAGTAAATTTCATCCAAGCTCCTTAACTCACGTTTAAACTATAACAAAACTAACGGGCGGAAACGACGTCAGACGTATACTGGACGTCACGTACAAATTGACACCAAACGTCACATTTAGCGCCATGAATAAAACAATAGATAAAATTTAATATTCAGAACGTCAGATTCTTACACATATCATTTAGATTTTCTGAAACTTCTTACTTAATTTCCATGTAGCTACTCTTGCTGATAGTCCTATCTATCCAGTCATTGATAAATATTTAATCCCCAATTATTCCTGGATTATTTGGGAAGAACTTACTTCAATGCAAAAACGTTGTCATAAACATGATTATTGTGTGACGTCAGAAAATGTTTTAAGTCTAATAAGATAAATTCAGATCCACTATTTAAGCTGAAATTTAGATATAATGTTTGTACTACATCACACATCATATATAAAAACAAGAAAAAACTCTTCAGTATTTACTATAAGAATAGACATTACAATGAAATGACTTATCACTAAGTGCCATGCAGGTAAACAGGTAAATGCAGGATATGAGTAATATTTGTGTCATTGGTTGATCTTTTGTACTATGTCTACAAGCAATGCTCAAGATAAATAACTCTACTTTGAATTTTTATACGGGAAAACCGAAGGTTTTTTCGTCTATAGATGTGTACGTGTATAATGTCAAAGTAAACCTATATACCGTTCAACTTGGGAATATGTTCTATACCTTCACCGGTTGTCCTTTCTATCCCATAATTCCCGGAACTGCTGCGCCGCGGTGAATAATTTTCAGGACGACATTCGACAAAATAAAGTTTCTTACGAACAATCATCAACAGACAAATTACTCTTATTGTGTTGTATTCTAACGAGTTGAAAATTCGCGGTATTAGATGGAATTGGTCTTATTCGGGTCTCTTTGTGTAACGTTTTTTTTTCTTGTTTTGTTTTTTTTATGATTCAAGCGTCCCGCTTATAGTTTCCAATATTGAATAAAATGTCCATTACATAGTAGTGTTTGAAGAACAAAATCATCGCCAGTTTAATTTTTAATGTAGAAAAGCCAGTAATTACAAAAAAAAATGCCAATGTAAAACAAATCCAGACACACTGGCATAACACAATTTATTTATATACACAATTTTACGAAATCGGTGTCATAGTCCTCCGTGGTTAGCACACATGCTTTGCATGCGCGAGGTCCGGAGTTCGAATCCCCACATATGTCTTTTTGTTTTTGTTTTTTTGCTATAAGCCCAGTATATTTGTCGCAAATTCATTTAATGTATATTGTTTACCAATGTAAATTTTGAACAAAACTTGAGATTCAAATTCAAAGGCATGGAAGAGCATGTGTTCCTTATCTCCCTTTCACAGCCTTACACTTTTATGAGTTTGGTAAACTAAATTGGGTTTTGACCAAGAGTTTGTGTTCTTGATAAAATTCTGGTCAAGAACTTCTAAAAAATGAATTTGAAATAAGAATTTATCATGCCAATGGTTGTTTGTCATTCTCCCACACAAGAGGTTTACCAGAGCTAATTAGTGGGATAAAATGTGTCCTAAAAGATGTCATTTGACAATATAAATGACATTTAAAAGAATCGCAATAGTCTGTGTTTAGGATAACAGGTTTATATAAGTCCAAAAGTTTATTTGTTGGAAGAACATTAGATATCTACATTAAAAATTTATATCACTATTTTCTAATATCCAGCCGAAAAGAGACACATTTCTATTTAACTGGTTATGATCATAACTAATATGATTAACCCTGGAACAACTGATTAGACCTTCCTGGATTAACCGTATAACAGAAATATTTCAGTTATAATTAATTCTCCTTATCTTGTGCTGTAGAAGACGTATTTCTTTTTCTTGCATACCAGACGGGGATTTCCAGTACTTTTACAAGAGCTGGAAAATTCCATCTTACACCCCGGGTTGTAAAATGACTCCCGTGCTGTAAATGACGTATTACGAACTACATGTATGTAGAAGATTCATGTAGTAATTTATATTTTATTTCATAATACGGAATAAAAATCCAACTCTTTGTTCCTGATAGTATATTTCTCGATTCAAATAATGTTATTTTATCAAAAATTCATAACGTTACGCTGCAACTGATAAAACAAAACCGGAACTAAACATTGTTATTTGTCTTTGAAACGTCATGTCGTCTTTCCTGTTTACGGACGTTGGTTTCCCGCGCTTTGAATAAATACGCTGCTATAAGAAAGAGATCTAAAACGATAGCCGTTCGGTTGATTTTATTTTTATTATTATTTCTTGAAATCGGTGTGCAAGAAAAAGATTCTGTCACTGGTTATAGGTGCAGATGAAAATATCCGGCTCTCGGGTAACTGTTTAGGCGGTAACTCGGCAGAAGCCTTGTTACCGCCTAAACAGTTTCCCTCGAGGCCGGATATTCCCATCTGCACCTATAACCAGTGAAAGAAATCTTATATTCTTTAATAGAATAAAAAAATGCCAAATTGTGTTTTAATTTTATTGTAGTCTAAGAATCATAACAAACTGATATTACATTCAGGAATTATGGATTATCATTAATGCAAACAATTGACATTGTGTTAATAACTTAATAGAACATCAAACCTCATAAAAAGAATCTGTAATACCAGGTATTGCCATTAATTTATGATAACATAACTCCTTTTATTTTTATGGGGCACTGTTGGTTTATCAAGAGAACTCTGCCTTTTAGATAGCAACTAAATTCACACTGGTTTTTTATTAATTGTGATGTCCATTTTCTCTTTACAAAGATAAGTTTTTAAAAAAAATTTCTAAGTTTGCTATTACGTATAAATACTGTCACGTCTGACTTGATGTTGCACCCACATAATCTAAATGCGCTGATACCATGAGGTTGAATGTGACGTTACACAGGATTAATGTGTATTTTTAAAATTATTTGTTACGTGTACACGAACTGAAAAGAAACTTTGCATTCCCGGATTCAGAAAATTGTATTAGAGAAACGAATTGACAGCAAAGGCATGATCGTTGGGGCCCATAGCGCCGACTGTATATACTGGACTAGTGGCCTCTGGTGCATTTTGTGACTAGATTCTGTGCACCCAATGATTTTTCCGTCGTCAGTCTAGTCTTGACACATTTGAAGAAATGATTTGATCTTGTTCATTTAAACCAAACATTTAAAAACATTTGTCTTTGTTCATAATTTTCATAATAAAAGGCTGAAGAGCAAAACCGTCAGGCTTACTGTCAAAACTGAAAATATCAAAAAGAAAAATGAATGCAGAAATAAGATTCTGTATGACTAGGTTTTCCCGTCAGATAGGCAGCCCCTAATTTCATATTAACATTATGCAGGTAAACAGGTAAATGCAGGATATGATTAATATTTGTGTCATTGTTTGATCTCTTGTAATATGTCTACATGCAATGCTCAAGTTCAATAACTCTGCTTTGCATTTTTATAACATTATGCCCATTTTTTATTTTAATTAGCAGTTTTTGGTTTAAATTTGTAAGTAAGCTGGTAGCTCACTAACCACTAATGGAAATGGATTGAGACTTCCAAGTCAACCCTAAGTGGTTCCAACTGACGTATATTTGACGAACATGGTGCCACAGTAGCTGTCATCTTTAAATTTGTAAATTAGAAGATCTCAAGCTTTGAATGTCCCATCCCTCCTCTTCAGGAGTAGTAAATACTATTGATATAATGTGTTGCGAACGATGCGAACTGAAAATGTCACCTGATGTCTAAACCTAGGATATCAAATGCAATTTTGGGGCGTGCCGAGCGGGCGCAATCCTAATGGACCCGCCACTGAAAGTCATGGTAGTATATTGTTAACAGTACAATGATTTTTCTTTAACACCGTCACTAAAAATAGATACAGTCAAAAGAGAAGTATCGAGGATAACAATGTGCAAATATATGAACTATTAATTCGTTTTTAGGAGATGGTTTTCGGTTAAGGTAACAGTTTATCTACTTGTCATGTTGTAGGCTATTATCATAAATGCAGTATTTAGAAACGAAAGTCTAAAAAAAGTCGGAAAATCCAACCCGTTACTATTTTTAGATACAGAGCTATAAAGATAAATATTTAAACTCTTTTGGCTGGTATAACTTCTAAACTGTATGGTATAGGCCTCCTACCGTTGGAACATCCGGAGGGGACTGTAGAAATGCCCTCTGTCCGCCCGTATGTCCGTCCACGATTTTAATTAGCAGTTTTTGGTTTAAATTTGTAAGTAAGCTGGTAGCTCACTAACCACTAATGGAAATGGATTGACACTTCCAAGTCAACCCTAAATGGTTCCAACTGACGTATATTTGACGAACATGGTGCCTAAGTAGCTGTCATCTTTTAAATTTGTAAATTAGAAGATCTCAAGCTTTGAATGTCCCATCCCTCCTCTTCAGGAGTAATAAATACTATTGATATAATGTGTTGCGAACGATGCGAACTGAAAATGTCACCTGATGTCTAAACCTAGGATATCAAATGCAATTTTGGGGCGTGCCGAGCGGGCGCAATCCTAATGGACCCGCCACTGAAAGTCATGGTAGTATATTGTTAACAGTACAATGATTTTTCTTTAACACCGTCACTAAAAATAGATACAGTCAAAAGAGAAGTATCGAGGATAACAATGTGCAAATATATGAACTATTAATTCGTTTTTAGGAGATGGTTTTCGGTTAAGGTAACAGTTTATCTACTTGTCATGTTGTAGGCTATTATCATAAATGCAGTATTTAGAAACGAAAGTCTAAAAAAAGTCGGAAAATCCAACCCGTTACTATTTTTAGATACAGAGCTATAAAGATAAATATTTAAACTCTTTTGGCTGGTATAACTTCTAAACTGTATGGTATAGGCCTCCTACCGTTGGAACATCCGGAGGGGACTGTAGAAATGTCCTCTGTCCGCCCGTATGTCCGTCCACAAATATGTATCTTGCAATTGTTAGCTATTTCAATGACATTTTATAAAAAATACATTTCCTATTTTTCAAAATGTTACTTCATTTCTTAAGGCAATACCTTTCTTGAAATGTTAAGAAATTAACTGAATTTATTGCAAAAAAGATTCTGCTCCATAAAATTGTTTCTCTTACTTTTTCTCTCTTGATGCAAGAAAAATGTAAACAAAAGGGAGACCACTACTTCCAACAAAGGGATAAGTTCCAGAATGCATAACTAGTAATGTTTTAGTTACTTCCCCTTTAGTGATGATAGACCATAAAAAATACAGGAAGTGAATAATTGCTTCTCCCTTAGAATTTCATAACTTCCGCTGCGCATGCGCAGTGAGCACTTTACGATTCGAAGTTTTGGAGGCAAGTCGCTTGTAAATGCGAGTTGATAATGATTTGATTTCTGCAATAATAAAATAGTTGTGAGGTAATCCATCATCTGTAGGAATTTCCTTTTCTTTGCTGCTGTATTTATGAAAATTGAAAATCATTTCCAACTTTCTATGTTACTAAATAAAAGCAAAGTTTCATCGCCGATTTTGTTCCTAAAGAACATGTTTTTTCCATAAAAAAAATCACGAGTGTATTTACGAATTTTCAAGCGAGTTGCACTTTCTACTTTCAATCGACGGCCGCCATATTTGTTTACCTTAAAGGTCAAGGTCATTGAAATACCTACAATTGTACGCAATAAATATTCAACTTGAGTGCAATATGCAGATTATTCCGGCACAATTTTAACCAGCTTCCTTTTCTGGCCAGTGTTGTGCAAGTCCAACTCTTTGGTTTGTTGCCTCACACTTTCTATCAGCATAAATACTATAAAAGCATACCATTAGGCATTATTTTCAAGTTTCTTACCGAACCCTAGGCATGATCTAAAATTTTGAATGTCGTCAGTAGAAAGTAATGCTGAAAATTTACAACCTAAATCCGACCATGTGTGTCCATTAAAAAGAAACATCACTAAACTTTTACTATACATAGAACACTCACAAATTAAGTCTAGTAACAGACATGAAAACCAATATGGCAAATCAATATACGGTAGGTACACTTGCCTGAATTGGCAGCTAGATAACTAGGGGTATAGGATAAAGTAAATGACAGGCAATAGTTATTATCTAAGGAACTATATCATGTGCACAAATCAAGAGAACCTAGTTGTCACATCTGCTACATTGATAGATGTCACAGATGAAAATGTATTACATTATTACTAACATTTTGACAGTCAGAATATTTCAAAATGTTCAGAAAACGAAGAAAACTGTTGCAAGGACAGGCATCAGGATTGCATTGTACAAAATAATTTTGTATAGTATTCTTCACAATTTTGGTAGGAAACATGGATTAAGGAATATACATTTATTGATCAAGATCAGGTTGACATTCTAATATCAACTAAAAGGCGTCACCCTAGCAGAAGAACCATCATCTAAGTATCTCGATGTAGACATCCAGTTCAGTCTGTCATGGAATAACCACATAAAACGCATAACCAAAAACAACATGCTGGGCTTTCTTCGTCGTAATCTTTGGAATGCTTCGACAGAAACTAAAACAACTGCCTACATTACCACGACGAGATTTAACTTAGAGTATTGCGCAGCAGCATGGAACCCATATCAGAAAACAGCAACAACATCAGATCAAAATGGTACAGCTTCGAGCCGCTCGATTTGCACTCAACCTTTATTATAACACAAGTAGTGTCTCCTCCATACTTGATAAACTTGGCACTCTAGAAGCTAGGCGGACTAAACTTCAACTCACAATCCTCTACAAGATCTATCACAACTTGATCGACATCCAAGCAGATGCACACCTCAACCAAAGGCCTTTTCATGACAAGATCTAGGCACCAAATTCAGTTTCAACTTTACCACCCATCTAGCAAATCAGTTTGAATACAGCTTCCCGAGAACCACCCGACAGTGGAACGCACTACCAGCCTCAGTTGCTGAAGCTCCCTCTTTGGCACACTTCAAGAGGGAGCTATCTACCCAACCCTTCTAAATGGGGACTTTCCTCCAGTTGTGGCATTTTCAATGAAAAGACTCCTGAGCTGTGCCGGCGAAGACACTTCCCTAGTAGCGCCACGCAAGCCGGAGAGGTCAGCACGTATAGTCTTTTGAGGACTGTCACAACTGGGCAATGTTTTACTTTATTTCTTTCTTTTACTTTATTGCTCTTGTCAGAGTCTTTTCATACTACCTTTTCCATTTCTTTATTATCTTTTATGCTTGCGCACCGTGATATAATAGTCAAGTTTGACAGCATCACGTACAAATGTAGATGTATAGGTGTCGCACAGTAATAAGGCGCTTTGAAATGTAAACAAACAAAACAATAGCATAAATTTAAGTCAGTACACTACGTTTACTATGCAAACAGTAATTCTTCGTTGGTCGAGTGTTAACGGTATTCGTGTCATACATTTTCGTCGGGAGTTTATTTCCCAGACCCGTAAAAGATACTTTTAAAACTGTACGAGGAGTGTTCGATATGAATTGCTTATTGTCCTGTAGCTCGATATCCACGTGGGGCACGATAAAAACCAATACCTACCTGTATAGGGTTATTCAATACCTACACAACTGTGTATAAATGTACATGTTAGACTAAGTGTAAGACATAAAATTTGCCTTTTGAATACACGCAATCATTGACCACTGTAGTAAAAATGGTTGGTAGAAGCGTCGACAAGAAAGATGAAATACGGGCTTACATCAAAGCTCGCTCAAAACTTGGTTGTTCTTTGAAGCAGCTGATGACTGAACTTTCTACTGCTTATGGACCTTCTTGTGTGTCTTATGACAGAGTTCGGCGGTGGAAAAAGAAATTTGAGTCTGGTGTAGAGTCCATCAAAAATTCACCGAAATCAGGTAGGCCAAAATCTGCATCTCGTAAAGAAATCGTTTCCAGAATAAAGGAAATCATTGAAGGAGATGCCAGATTTACAGTTCGTGATATTGCACGAAAGGTAGGCATATCACTATCAACGGTTCACCTTATTTTGAAGAAGCATTTGAAAGTCAGAAAGATTTCTGCTAGATGGGTGCCACATCTGTTGAATGATGAGCAAAAGTGGCAACGGGTTAAAGTGGCCAAAAAGCTGCTTCAAATGTTTCCAAAATATGACAAAAAGCAGTTTGCCAATGTCGTCACAGGTGATGAAACCTGGGTCCATTATTTTGAGCCCGTCAGAAAGGTTAGCAATAAGATCTGGGCCACTAAACACAGCAAACGCCCAATAATTGCCAAACGTTCTTTGAGTGCAAAGAAGGTTTTGTATGCAATCTTCTTCTCTGGTGAAGGAGTCGTAATAAAAGTGCCGGTGAAAAAGGGCAAAAGCATCACCGGAAAGTACTACAAAGACGTAGTACTGAAGAAACTGAAAAAGTATTATCAGAAACGACGCCCTGCCACTGGTTTTAAACATGTCCGTCTTCTACATGACAATGCCCCCGCTCATACCTCCGCAATAGTTACGGCGTTTTTGAAGAAAGAAAAAGTAACTGTTTTGCCTCACCCCCCGTATTCCCCAGACCTTGCCCCATGTGATTTCTTTTTGTTTCCGAAATTGAAATCATTCCTTGCTGGGCGGAAATACCAGTCCCGACAGGCACTTGGATCTGCCATTCATCAGTACCTTATTACTGTGCCCAAATCAGCGTACCGTGACGTCTTCAAGAAGTGGATACATCGGCTGAAACTTTGCATTTCTAGCCACGGGGAGTACTTCGAGGGCATGAAATGAGCCCTTTTGGGCTAAGTTGAAATTTGAAGTCTCCAGATGGAAATAAGCAATTCATTTCGAACATCACTCGTATTTAATTTCTTTTCTTAATACGATTCAACGAAAACAACACGAGTTGGTTATAGTACTTACTTGACCTCTAACTTATATAATATTATGTCAGTGCTAACACGTAATTTTGTTTAAGTACGTTTCGTCTTTAATATAGTCTAATGGTTTTGAACCTTTCGTTAATGAAATACAGAGAAAATTGAACTTAAATAAGTTATGTAAATTGAATGCAAAATAAAAAAAAATATTGGGCGGATGAAAGGTCCGAACCATCAAAACTATCACTACAAGATTTTTATCCACTCAACCTACTGCGCAATCTAGCCAACTATTGAACTTATTTCCTATATCTTTTGTTTTAAAAGAGAGTGCTAAGTCCTGATTGTTTGTATACCTGTTGCTAAAAATAACAAGCAAATTCGATGAATTGGTATCCCCCGCCGAAAGGGTTTGTGGTGAGGAATGGCAAAAAAATATATCTGGCAAAAAGTTAAGGATGTTAATAAGAAGCAAATAATTTCATTAGTCAAAATCAATTTAACAGAAAACAAATGTTTAATTAAAGAGTACATAATAAATGTATGATACTTTGATCCTGACTAAAGAATTTATTTTGAATGGGATATGCTTACTGTAATAAGCTTAGCTTTTAAAATTAAATGCAGTTAATTGAAATATGAGCTTGAAGTTTAACTGGAACGAAATATTGTCTTTGAGTGGTTTGGCACCAGGTGTTGTTGTTTAACATGTACATTTGAACTTAAAAAAACAGATGTACTTATGAGAACACTGGTAAGATATCTTGAACATGACTGAGGGCAAGGCTTGTGCAGTCACAACTTAACATGTTGAAGGTTTGAACATTTAAAAAAAGGAATGGAAATATATATATGTATATATATTTATTTCTTAAGGGTGTGGGGGTGCGGGGGAACGGGAGAGGAAACAAAATTTCACAGGTTTCACAAAATTTCCATATTGATGGAAAATTAAAAATGAAAAACAAGAGGGTCATGATGACACTGGATCGCTCACCAGAGTAATATGAGCTACATGTTTCTAATGTCAAACTGATGATTTTTAGAAATTTTTTGGAAGATTTTCCGATGTACAATCAAGTAACCCCTGGGGCTGGGCCAATTTTACCCCGGGGGTCATGATTTGAACAAAGTTTGTAGAAGTCTACTAGGAAATGTTACATATCAAATATCTAAGATCTAGGCCTTCTGGTTTATTTTTAGCAAATTTATGAAGATTTCCCTATGTACAATCAAGTAACCCCTGGGGCTGGGTCAATTTGACCCTGGGGGGTCAAGATTTGAACCAATTTTGTAGAGGTCCACTAGGCAATGCTACATGTCAAATATCTAAGCTCTAGGCCTTCTGGTTTAAGTCTACTAGGCAATGCTACATGTCAAATATCTAAGATCTAGAAAATTTTGAAGATTTTTCTATGTACAATGAAGTAACCCCATGGGGCGGGGTCATTTTGACCCTGGGGGTCATGATTTGAAAAAATTTTGTAGAAGTCTTAGAGTACATTAGTCATTACAGATTTTCTTCAGCAAATTCATATTTTAGTTGTCTTATTTTGCACATTGCCTAGAAATGCGTGGGTTTGGTGTTTTACTTTATTCTTGGCAAATTCTTCTAAATTAGAACTAAGAGTGATCATATTTTACTTAAATGCAGACTTTTTATTGTCTTTTTATTTAGATTGTACTAGAAAAATCTTAAGAAATGATAAAAATGTCCGAAAATGGCGGTCGCGAAAACGAGTGACAAATACGGAAAACGAAAGTAAACATTAAAAATTCTTGCTAAAATAGCTGTTTTGAATTTCATTTTTTTCACCATACCACGTATAATTTCTGCTTATTTAAAGCATTTATTTTTTTTTTTGCCCAAACAAAACCTCGGCAATGATAATGAATTTATTATAGACCGTGACGGCCGACCGGCTCATGTAATCGTGTCAAGCACACAAAATAATTAACAAGTAGTGCAAACATGTTAATCTTGGGCTGCATTGTTTACCAATTAACATTTACACATTGATCAATAAACACCTTTGATAATGACGGGTCATTATTGTACTCAATACAAACCGCGAGATGATTACGTGTCAGTTGGCGCGTGGCGTGATTGACATCTGTCAGTAGCTAATTAACATACGACACTCCGCCTATTGCCATACTTCCGTTTGTGCCGGCAACAATATTGAAATTCACTGAGATTTTGATTGATACGGGGCAGAACTTTCTAACTCGAGACGCATCAAAGTAAATTTCTGCGAGTCAAGCCGACGCACGGGGCATATTTTATGCGGGTCAAATACAAGTTTTTCTCTATTTTCGCGGGTCAAAACCCGGGACCTCGGGTCAACCGAACGCCCTGAGTCTATAAGGCAATGCTACATGTCAAATACCTAAGATCTAGGCCTTCTGCTTTATTTTTAGAAAATTTTTGAAGATTTTCCTATGTAAAATCAAGTGACCCCTGAAGCGGGGTCAATTTTGACCCCGGGGGTCATGATTTAACAAATTTTGTAGAGGTCCACTAGGCAATGCTACATGTGAAATATCTAAGCTCTAGACCTTCTGGTTTATTTTTAGAAAATTTTTGAAGATTTTCCTATGTAAAATCAAGTGACCACTGGGGCAGGGTCAATTTTGATCCTGGGGTCATGATTTGAAAAATTTTTGTAGAGGTCTACTAGGCAATGCTACAAATGAAATATCTAAGCTCTAGGCCTTCTGGTTTATTTTTAGAAAATTTTTGAAGAATTTCCTATGTAAAATCAAGTGACCCATGGGGCGGGGTCAATTTTGTCCCCGGGGTCATGATTTGAACAACTTTAGTAGAGGTCCACTAGGCAATGCTACAAGTCAAATATCTAAGATCTAGGGCTTCTGGTTTTTGAGAAGATGATTTTTGAAGATTTTCCAATGTAAAATCAAGTGACCCCTGGGGCGGGGTCAATTTTGACCCCGGGGTCACCCCGGGTGACCAAGGCAAGTGGGCGACCAGGTGTAGGTGCGCAACTTCACATGTTTATAATAAATGTTCACAGAAAAGAATGAAAGAAATTTAATGAAATTCTGCCAAATGGCAAGTTTATGTACAAATATGTGGATTTTTAGACAATTAAAGGGCAATAACTCTGCAGTTACGAAAGAAATCCATACGAAATTGTGTGTGCACAACCACATTATAGTGCTCTAAATTCTGTTAAAGTTTCATAGTTCAAGGTCAAATATATCAAAAGTTATGATGCAGAAATTGCCATATTTATAGTATCCTATATAGTTAACACTAGAAACTTCTAAGGGCCATAACTCTGGTGTTACTTGGGCAATCTGACTGAAACTTGACGGACCGCAAGAACTCATAGTGGTGAACATGTATATGAAGTTTTAAATAAATATTCCCAACCATTTCCTAGATATGGCTCCGGACGAACGGACGGAAGGACGGACGGACGGAAAGACGGACGGAAGGACGGACGGACGACGCCAAAACTATATCCCTCCGACTTTCGTCGGGGGATAAAAACGCCATAATATTGTACGGTACTTATAGATGATGTAGATGTAGATTGCGAAAGATATTTAAATATGGATATTGATTTAAGTAAGAATGGGTAGTAGCAAAGCGTGGAATTAAGGTCACACACACCAGTAAATAGTTTTCCCTATATATTCTATATAAAACTGACATTTTTAAAGAGGTACCAAATATAGCTAGACCCATTTCAGAGAAGAAATGTTTACCTTATTTTAAAGAGTTTGTTAAAAGTAGGGGTCATGTATCTTCTAAGAGAGATTCCTCTTGTCAAATTTGCTTACTGTAAAATCACATCTAAATCACACTGCTGTGACCTGGAAGTACTACTCATACTAAAATTGAGTTTCACTTCACAACCCACCTCTCCCATTTTCCCTACCAAAATGTCAAAAATACATCCAAAATGAAATTTAAACAGAGACTAGCTTAAATTTAGACCTCTGTTGCCATGTCAAGTGAAAAAATAATGTTCAAAAACCTGTCTAGATTAGATGGCTCCCACGCTGGTTCCTTTACTATAGTTAAATTAGGCATTAACAGTTATGTTGAATACCTGTCTATTTTATCAAGACGTAATATCAATGTCGTCTGCTGTATTAAGTTTACACTACCTGTGGGCTACTGAGCAAGAATGTAAATACATATTGTGTCCTGCAAAATGGACAAGTCTTTATGCAATATACTCTTACTGTAAGTGTGTGTTTTTGCCATTAATATTCACAGACCGTTAGAAACAAAATGACCCCGTTAATATTCTAGATAAATGGCAAGGAAATTCGAGTTTTACCCTTGGCACGTTCAAACACACCACAGGTAAATAAATTTCACTAACAGTTGATCAGTGTAGAGACGGATAACCAAGAGATATGACACAACATATTTTTAGGCCCAAGTCCAACTAAAGGTTATCAGTTTTAGAGAACTAATATTAGTTGAACCTTCACACAGACGACACTTTTCATGCTTCGGTGATAGTAAGGTATGACTAATCACAATTCAATTATACTTTTATTAACCTTTTAATACACCGATACTAAACAAATTGTAAAAAAAATGTATGAAGGGTTTAAAGTTTGTGTGACTTTGAGCTATTTTTGATACTGGCACGCGACCTATGTTAATAGGGTAAAGCGGTGTTTAATGTTTATTTTTATTTTTTTTAGCTCACCTGAATCGAAGGTTCAATGTGAGCTATTAGTATAGGGTGGATGGTCCGGCGTCCGTCGTCGATCGTCCGTCGTCTACATTTGTTCTTAAACATCTTCTCCTCTGAAACTACTGGTCAGAATAACACCAACTTTGGTCTGTAGCAACCTGTTTAAGTCCTCTATCAGATTTATTCAAATGGGGGCACTTGGCCTCTTTTAGGAGCCGCTAGAGCTAAAAATAGAAATACCTTGAAACGACTTCTTCTCATGAACCGCTTGATGGATCTTCATCAAACTTGGTCTGTAGCATTATGATAAAGTCTATTCACTAGTTTGTTAATCCCCCGCCGTGGCGGAGGGATTATAGGAATGGTCTGCGTCCGTCCTTCCGTCCGTCCGTCCTTCCGTCCTTCTGTCCGTAACAAAATCGTGTCCGGTGAATATCTCCTAAACCCCTTGAAGGATTTTCATGAAACTTGGATCAAATGATCACCTCATCAAGACGATGTGCAGAACCCATGAGTCAGCCTTGTCGGTTCAAGGTCAAGGTCACAACTCAAGGTCAAATGTTTGAGCCTGCCATTTTGTGTCCGCTCTATATCTCCTAAACCCCTTGAAGGAATTTTATAAAACTTAGGTCAAATGATCACCTCATCAAGACGATGTGCAGAACCCATGAGTCAGCCATGCCGGCTCAAGGTCAAGGTCACAACTCAAGGTCAAAGGTTTGAGCCTTCCATTTTGTGTCCGCTCTATATCTCTTAAACCCCTTGAAGGAATTTTATAAAACTTGGGTCAAATGATCACCTCATCAAGACGATGTGCAGAACTCATGAGTCAGTCATGCCGGCTCAAGGTCAAGGTCACAACTTAGGATCAAAGGTTTGAACCTTCCATTTTGTGTCCGCACTATATCTCCTAAACCCCTTGAAGGATTTTCATCAAACTTGGGTCAAACGATCACCTCATCAAGGCGATGTGCAGAACTTATGAGTCAGCCATGTCGGCTCAAGGTCAAGGTCACAACTGAAGGTCAAAGGTTTGAACCTTCCATTTCGTGTCCGCTCTATATCTCCTAAACCCCTTGAAGGAATTTTATAAAACTTGGGTCAAATGATTACCTCATCAGAACGATGTGCAGAAATTATGAGTCAACCATGCCTGCTCAAGGTCAAGGTCACAACTAAGGGTCGAAGGTTTGAGCCTTCCATTTGGTGTCCACTCTGTATCTCCTTAACCCCTTGAAGGATTTTCATCAAACTTGGGTCAAATGATCACCTCATCAAGAACTCATGAGTCAGCCATGTCAACTCAAGGTCAAGATCACAACTGAAGGTCAAAGGTTTCAGCACTGTATCTCCTAAACCCCTTGTAGGATTTTCATGAAACTTTGGTCAAATGATCACCTCATCAAGACGTTGTGCAGAATTCATGAGTCAGCCATGTCGGTTCAAGGTCAAGGTCACAGCTAAAATCAAAGGTTTTACCCTTTCACTATCCATAGCAGTGGCGGGGGATTTAGCTGTCTTTCAGACTGCCTTGTTCAAATGGGGACAATTGGCCCCTTTGAGGGGCTGCTAGAGCTAAAAATAGAAATACATTTAAACGACTTCTTAACATGAACCGCTTGATTGGTCTTCATCAGACTTCGTCTTTAGCATCAATATATGGTCCTCTATCAATTTTGTTCAAATAGGGACACTTGACCCCTTTTAGGGGCTCCTAGCGCTAAAAAAAGAGAAGATTTCAACGACTTCTCCTCATGAACCGCTTAATGGACCTTCATCAAGCTTGGTCTTTAGCATCATTATAAGGTCATCTCACAAGTTTGTACAAATGAAGGCACTTGGTCCCTTTTAGGGGCCGCTTGAGCTAAAATAGAAAAACATTTTAACGACTTCTTATCATGAACCGCTTGATTGATCCTCATCAAACTTGGTCTGCAGCATTATTGTATGGTCCTCTCCAAAGTTTATTCAAATGGGGACATTTTGGCCCCTTTTAGAGGCCGCTAGAGCTAAAAATAGAAATACCTTTAAACGACTTTTTCTTATGAATCGTCTGATGGATTTTCATCAAATTTTGTCTGTAGCATCACTATAAGGTCTTTTCTCAATTTTGTTCAAATGAGGTCACTTGGCCTCGTTTAGGGGCTGTTAGGGCTAAAACTATAAATAAGTTAAAAGGACTTCTTTTCATGAATCGCTTGAGGGATATTCATCAAACTTAGTGTGAAGCAACATTATATCGTTCTCTCCAAATTTTATACAAATGGGGGCTCTTGGCCCCTTTTAGCGGCCGCTAGAGCTAAAAATAGAAATACCTTTAAACGACTTCTTCTCATGAACCGCTTGATTTATCTTCATCAAACTTGATCTATAGTATTATTATATGGTCCTCTCCCAAGTTTGTTCAAATCGGGGCACTTGATTCCTTGTAGGGGCCGCTAGAGCTAAAAATCGAAATACCTATAAATGACTTATTCTCATTATAAGGTCCTCTCCCAAGTTTGTTCAAATGGGGTCACTTGTCCTCTTTTAGGGACCGTTAGGGCTAAAACTATAAATAAGTTAAAAAGACTTCTTTTCATGAACCGCTTGATGGATATTCATCAAACTTGGTCTGAAGCATCATTATATGGTCCTCTACCAAATTTGTACAAAATGGGGGAACTTGGCCCCTTTAAGGGGCCGCCATAGCTAAAAATAGAAATAACTTATAAAACTGTTGTATGAATCCTATATTGTTGTTGTTTCTTACTATTACCGTAGAAATTTAAATGTAGAATAGATAAGCGTGGGAGCAATCTGGTCGCGTAATGGTTGACAGGTTTTTGAACACCAAATAGTCGTCAGTTTTTGACAATATCGCATCATATAAAAATTATAGTGCTTATCGGGAACAAGTAATCTTTTTTAAAACACTTTTTATCTAAAGAGCTACCTTTTAAAACAGAGCATGAGCATTTTCATAGAATGATTCGGGTTTGTTTCAGAAAAATCGGCAGTTTCGAGTTGGTCGCTACGCAGCGCAATCAAGTGGATATCGTTCTGTATCTAACTTGCAAAGTTTTATCCGTCATAAAAAGTCATTAGAACCTCACACAGAATAACTTTAGAACGTTCTATATCATTATACAGATCCCACTATTTCTAATATATTGCACTTTTACAATTTTGTGTTCGCTCTATGTTAGACATATTTTTGCGGACACTGTCAAAAAACAACAACCTAAAACAGAAATGAATATCGAACAATATCATCATCTAAATATTAGTTAGTAAAAACAAAACCAGTAAGCGGATGTAGCTCCACCGCGTATGGTACTGAACAGCGTACCAAAACAATAACAAGCGGATTAATTAACTCTTTAAATCACTATAGTAACATTTCGTTTATTTTTACTCCCTTAACACATGGCATTGCTATTTCATTACTGATATATTGTCCATTTAAGCTTTTCGTACAAAATAAATCTGACCCATGGTTAAAAGTATTGATCATTTGTCTGTACATGTTTTCATCCATATGCCTGATGAAGCGTTCATCTATTTTCAAAGAGATAAATCACAGAGAAACAAGAACGTTGAAAATAATGAGGAAAAAACAAGATTTTACTTGTCGTCCATGAAACAAAAACGTCGAAATAAGCTTGTATGTTCGTCATTTAAAAATGAAAATAAACGTACAAGCACGTAATGAGTGCACAATAGTCTGTCTAAAGGTTAGGGTTAGGTTTAACATAGGTTCAATAGTGTACATTCAATGCGTGCGTACACTGAATGCGGGGTATTAAATGCCGATCGTTATTTTGCCGGTAAAGACTTGCTCTATTCTATTATTCGAACGTGCCACTTTATTAATGTCTTTAGTAAAGCATTTACTGTACATACAATCCAACATTGGTGCATTTGTCTCATAATGAAATGCCATTGTTTAATTAATATCTCCCTCAGGTAGGCAACAACAAAAATCAAATATTAAAGTTACATAAGTTAAAATGCAAAATACCTGACGCCCATATGGTAAACGTTTGACTTTTTGTTGATATCTCAGCTCAAAGGAATAATCGAACAATCTTTGGCGTGTCCTGGGTTAAAAATAATCACTTTCGACAAAGACAGTGAACTAACATCAGAAATAAGGAACAGCCATGTGCAGATGTGACATCAGATTGAAAGAGGAAGCCGAAAATCATATAATAGTTTAAACTGATTTATAAGCATGCAAGTTATATCTGTATTTTGAATTATCACATGTTTGACGTCGCGGGAGTGTAATAAAGCCATCAAATAAAAATGATAATACACTAGTGTAATAAAGCTTGGACGTCGGCGTCGTTTATAGTATATGAGACGTTGGTCAAATTGATTTGTTTATATAATAAACGAAAGTAGAATTTTTGATGTTTCGACAGGAATGGCTAACATGTGATAAAAAGAATAATACAGTTGTGACTTTCCGCATTGAATTTATTAAACGAGTCTCGCATTTTATTATTTTATTCAACTCGTTTAATGAATTCAATATGAAAAGACACTCATGTAATATCCTCTATTTATTGTATGATATAATTTATTACTTGATGCCGCAAGTAAACTGCCTTCTGGAGTAAGGCTATGCTAAGTTGTGGCTGAAATATAAATAGTTAATTACACGCACAATTTCGAGCCTACATGCTTCCATTGCATAGCGAAAATGCACTTTGTTTAATTTATAAAAACAACAGGCAAACAAACTCAGAAGAACCATGATTGTGCGTGATTCTTCTTTGAAACCCTAACATATTCATATCCAGAGAAAATAAAACATTGATATGTAGTAATCAAGATTAAGCAAACCAAATAGCACAAGATCTAGGTGCAAATAAAGTTTCATTTTAGTTGTCGTAACGCTCGCTAATAAACAAACGGGAAAACCAGTGTGCCTCCGGAATATGTGGTGTGAAAAACGGATTTGCGAATTGGAAACAGTATACAAAAATCATTCACCAGTATCATCTTTGTTTTGATGATTTACTAGTAGGTAAAAACTCAATTTTTACCGGATTTATTAGATTTTAATAGATAATTTACTGGGTACGTTTTAATTGAATGACTTAAAAATAAAATCTGTACAAAATACCCCAAGGTTTTCGTCGATGCTAGAAAATCTCGTCTTGCACTCGACGTGTAAGATGACTCATGAATGAAAATATGCTACTCAAAAAACTAGTACCTAAATGAAACACATTTGTTTTATTTTTTCATTCCTTTAGGTTATCTGAAGAGAACGGCTTACAAAAAAGGAATTAATCACTGGTTGTAGGTATGGATTGCAATATCCGGCACTCAGCTAATTGTTTTGCGTTAACTCTACAGAGCATCGTTACCATCTATACAGTTTCCCCCGAGCCGGATATTTCCATCTGCACCTACATGTACGTTCGGTAAAATAGTCTTATAATCTGAAATCAAGGAGAAGAATCAGACCAAGGAAAGTGAAAAGGCATTCGTTCATTTATAACACTGGTTTTTCTTTACTGTTTCGAATTAACAAATTTGTGAGCACATGAAAATATTCCAGATAATGCCATACGCAATGCTTGTTCAACAGAAAAACAACTACAAGTACATTCACGTGAAATTTAGTGTGAATTAATGGTAAATATGATGTTGACGTAGATCATGGACGACATTTTATATGAGAGATAAGGCCCAGCAAGTAAGACACAGAACGGCATCCAGTTGATTGCGCTCCTTAGCGACCCACTCGAAACTGCGTTGCGTTAGATTTTCGGCCGATTTTTCTTAAACGAACCTGAATTATTGGATAAATGGATATATGTGCTAAGAAACGGAGAGATTTGCGCTCTAGTTGCACCCGTCGTTTTCATTCAGTTCGTTATATAACGGGTAGAAATTCCTTTAAATGATATTTACAAGACCGGAAATTTACACAATGGGCCATATTTCTTCATCTGTTCTACGTAAAATTCACTGTTCAAACAACGTAGGAACCACTTGCTCTGATAAAGCTATGGCCAGAATGATCATTGCAATTATCCACTAGAGCTTGAGGCCGGGAAGGCAGATTGTTCGGCCTTATCCGGTCTTGACGGAGCTTCCAGCCTTTACGAAAATGATCCAAAGTTTCCCTAATCTCACTTTTTAAAAATTACTCACAAACTCGGATATACTGAAAGTGATGGAGATATAATCTTCATTTTGAAAACAGGTCATATATTTTTATGAACTTTGTTGTAAATTCTTGGATTTATAATTCAGTTAAATTCATAAATATAAACCATGTTAATCTTGATATGCAAAAATAACCACTTGCTTAAAACTCGGCGTGGCGTCTTCAGATTCACATGAGATTCAGTGCGCAAAAGTTGCGGTTTGGCACTGGTTAGGTATCCAAATGGGGTTACTCCATAACTAATGGATGCGACCATCAGAAAATAAAAAAAGTTTCAGTTAAGTTATGGTAGCCAGACCCATGCCTATCAATCAGAGGTCAAAGTCACCATTGGAGGTAAAGTATAAAGCTTTCTGCTCCATAACTTTTTATTGAAACCCAACACATAGTCTAATCATGGGGAGCATTTCCATGCAGTTAAAAAAAACAGCAATGCAGCATTGAAGGATTTTAAACTGCATGGAAATGCTCCCCCATTAGACTATGTGTTGGGCACATGACCCATGGCTGTCGGTCAGAGGTCAAGGTCACTATTGAAGGTAAAGTAAAATTGTTTCCACTCCATAACTTTTATGTGCTTTGATAGATTATTTCAATTAGTACTGCACACAAATGTCCCCTATGATGAGCCAATGTGACGTGGACCTTGTATAAAATACCAAAAACTTGCTGGCAAAAAAATTCAATATGATCTAAATCAAATGTCATGTATTTTCGTGGTGTGATTTTATTTTTTCCCAACAATTGCAGTTGCGTTGAAAACATTCGTGCAAACGTTTATTTTTAAAAAAAACATTACAGATGAAGAGTTTTGTTATTGTCTCCCACCATTATGTATAAAGTGGAAAATTAAAAAATCTTCTTGTGTGAAACTGCTGGCCCTATTTTAAAATAATTTTACACAAATGGTCCTTGTATGACCCTATACCAAGAAAGTTCAGATTATTCTAATTCGTCAAAAACATGGTCACCTGGGGGCGTGATCACTTTTACCTATATGTATATAGTAGACACTTAGAAAATCTTCTTGCATAAAACTGCAAGTCCGATTTTAAAATAACTTCATACAAATTGTCATTGTGTGACCTTCGATATATAATGTTCAAATTATTCTGATTCGTCAACAAGAAATATCTTTTAAAAAGATGGTCGGCGAATTGTACAATGTATTAAGACAATAAGTTTATGAGGTTTACATATCATTTGTGTTACTCTATCATCTATCTAACATTTTGAAAATAGCAAAACTAAACACAACAATTAAACAGTTTAAATGGTTCTCTTTTAATTTTTCAAAAAAAGTCTCGTAACGGTGCAATATTGTTTCGTTTCTTTTTTTCTATGTCGAATAATTACAACAGTGATCTTGAAGTCACTTCTCTACCTAGAAGACATTAGTCGATCGGCTAATCACACCCTCTTTCATGTGATACGCAGACCGTATTCAGCTCTCCCTGTAAATCGATACGTATTGGTATTTGAACAGGTTTCTATTACATTTATTAAAGGTGCAAAATAAAGACAAATGAACAGCATAAATCTTAACAAAAGACTACACATTTTGTAATATAGTACTAAACATTATGATAGCCGTGCAATATTCCCTTGAAATCAACACAAGAACAGAGAAACAAATGATTGTTTCTGTATTTTCTAAGACTGACATGGGGGTCATTTGTCCTACTTTCATGTTTATCATTTTTCCGTAATCGGTCGGAAATTCTTCGGGATCACGTGATTTTAAAATTGTTTCAAACGAATATCCGTTTAAAGACGCGCGACAAAATAACTGTATTTCCATGATACACGACTTGCACGAAAAATATGAAATGTACACAATTTATGTTTAAAATTGACAGTGACATATATTAGGCCAAGACAATGCGTTTAATGTCTAAAATCTTATTAAATTAATGTAGCCATATGTACATAAATCGGTGTATTTAGGTAAATTTCAATCACATTTTGTTTCGGCTGTGTAAGACAGTTATTCATTTATATTCTTAAAACTATACTGAAAAGAGATTAACTGAAAAAGTTTGCAGACGAAGTTGTAAAAACACTTTTATTCGGGAAGGGCCTGAATTGTCCTCCCGCAAACTTGTAGTATAGCTGTTTATTACCTGTATTATAAGAATGTTTTTATGCCCACGAAGGGAGGCATATAGTTTTTGAACCGTCTGTCGGTCTGTCTGTCTGTCGGTCTGTCAGTCTGTCCGCAATTTTCGTGTCCGGTCCATATCTTTGTCATCGATAGATGGATTTTCAAATAACTTGGCTTGAATGTGTACCACAGTAAGACGACGTGTCGCGCGCAAGACCAAGGTCCGTTGCTCAAAGGTCAAGGTCACACTTAGACGTTAAAGGATAGTGCATTGATGGGCGTGTCCGGTCCATATCTTTGTCATCGATGGATGGATTTTCAAATAACTTGGCATGAATGTGTGACATAGTAAGACGACGTGTCGCACGCAAGACCCAGGTCCGTAGCTCAAAGGTCAAGGTCACACTTAGACGTTAAAGGTCATTTTTCATGATAGTGCATTGATAGGCGTGTCCGGTCCATATCTTTGTCATTCATGCATGGATTTTAAAATAACTACGCATGAATATGTGACACAGTAAGACGACGTGTCGCGCGCAAGACCCAGTTCCGTAGGTCAAAGGTCCTAAACTCTAACATCGGCCATAACTATATATTCATTCAAAGTGCCATGGGGGGCATGTGTCATCCTATGGAGACAGCTCTTGTTCATGAAGGTTTTGTGAGTTACAAAATTGTTGAATTCGATGTGCTAAGTTTGTAAAAATCACGTTATCGTTTGGGCATATAATATATTTTGCATCTATTTATAAATTATAGCCTCGTTTCGGAGGATTCTTCCGAAAAAATCCGAAGATGCTCGACGGGTTCGTAAGCAGTCGGAAAACATACTTTCGGTTTGACATAGGCAACATTTTTTGTTTATTTGTTAGTTATTCTTGAACATATTCATGACTTTTTGGTCAGATCCGATGCAGTGGGCCATATTTTCAGTAAATAGGAAGTCTCAGCTACAAACTCTGGTTTTCATATAATACTCGTTCGGGTTTTAGTAATGGACCTTTAAACTTACTTATCATTTTAGATATATCAATATTCTTGCTAAATATACTGAGCGAAGCGTAGCTTTAAAACTGTAAACAGCGTCATTAAACACTCCTTGTCTAACATTTCACTTAGCGTTGTACAATCAGCAGAGTGAAAATCATGAAAAAAGATTGTCGGCTAATTGTAGTAAGACAAGAAGTATATGAGGTTTACAAATGGTGTCATTCTATCATCTATCTAACATTTTGCAAATAGCAAAACCAAGCACCACACGTGACAACAATTTAAATGGTTCTCTTTAAAATGTTCACAAAGGTTTCCTAATGTGCAATTTTGTTTCGTTTATTCTACGACAAATAATTACAGAAGCGGCCTGGAAGGCACTTCATAGAAGACTCTAATCACACCCTTATTCATATGATACGCAGACCGTATTCAGCTCTTTCTGTAAATTGATATATGTTGGTATTTGAACAGGTTTTTATCATATTTATTAAACTTACTTATCATTAGCTCATCTGACTTTCTGAAATAAAATGATGAGTTATTGTCATCACTTGGTCGGCGTCGGTGTCGGCGTCGGTGTCGGCGTCGGCGTTGCCTGGTTAAGTTTTATGTTTAGGTCAGCTTTTCTCCTAAACTATCAAAGCTATTGCTTTGAAACTTAGAACACTTGTTCACCATCATAAGCTGACCCTGTACAGCAAGAAACATAACTCCATCCTGCTTTTTGCAAGATTTATGGCCCCTTTTATACTTAGAAAATATCAGATTTCTTGGTTAAGTTTTATGTTTAGGTCAATCTTTCTCCTAAACTATTAAAGCTATTGCTTTGAAACTTGCAACACTTATTCACCATCATAAGCTGACCCTGTACATCAAGAAACATAACTCCATCCTGCTTTTTGCAAGAATTACTGCCCCTTTTGGACTTAGAAAATCAGTTTTCTTGGTTAAGTTTTATGTTTAGGTCAGAATTTCTCCTAAACTATCAAAGCTATTGCTTTAAAACTTGCAATACTTGTTCACCATCATAAGCGGACCCTGTACAGCAAGAAACATAACTCCATCCTGCTTTTTGCAAGATTTATGGCCCCTTCTGTACTTAGGAAATATCAGATTTCTCGGTTAAGTTTTATGTTTAGGTCAACTTTTTCTCTTAAATTATCAAAGTTATTGCTTTGAAACTTGCAACACTTGTTTACCATCGTAAGCTGACCCTGTACTTCAAGAAACATTACTCCATCCTGCTTTTTTCAAGAATTATTGCCCCTTTTGGACTTAGAAAATCAGTTTTCTTGGTTGAGTAATATGTTTAAGTCAGCTTTTCTCATAAACTATCAAAGCTATTGCTTTAAAACTTGCAACACTTGTTCACCATCATAAGCTGACCATGTACAGCAAGAAACATAACTCTGTCCTGCTTTTAGCAAGACTTATGGCCCCTTTTGGACTTAGAAAATATCAGATTCGTTAGTTAAGCTTTATGTTTAGGTCAACTTTTCTCCTAAACTATTCAAGCTATTGCTTTGAAACTTGCAACAGTTGTTCACCATCATAAGCTGACTATGTACATAAAGAAACATAACTCCGTCCTGCTTTTTGCAAGAATTATGACCCTTTTTGGACTTAGAAAATCATGGGTAGGACATTTTTTCTATTATACAAAAAAAAAATCAGATGAGCGTCAGCACCCGCAAGGCGGTGCTCTTGTTTTTTAGATATATCAATATTCTTGCTAAATATACCGAGCGAAACTTAGCTTTAAAACTGTGAACAGTGTCATTTAGCATAAATGCTTTGTCTACATTTCACCCAGCGTAGCACAATCAGCAGAGTGAAACAAATAGACACTCTCGTCCAATCAGGCAGAGTGTTGCATAAATCGTTCATTTTGATAAATCATCTATAATGCGTTATCGAGTAGTCTGATTTGCAAACTGAAATCACGTGGCGTAGTCACTAATTCGCCGAGAAAACATGGCCACCAGAGGGCGTGGTTAAAATGTATTTTCAGCTAACAGAGGTAATTGTCCAAAATACTGACCTAAGGTCAAAAATGGTCCCGCCCCTGTTACTAGGCTTATTAAAATATGTATGTATGAATAAAAACTTTGAAAATCTTCCTCTCTGAATCTCTGAATTCTTAATTCATATGTTTAGCCAGTATTAATGATGAGAATTTGTGTTGGGTAAAATACACAATTTAAAACTACATCTTTGTTGTGAAGGATTCCTCCTTCGTACTCCTGCCATTGCCGTTCCGACTGTCTTACCATCCTGTTGTCCTGCTATCATGCCCAACATAATTTGATTATTAGGTGATTGGCAATGGTAGGATATAAACAAAACAGCGCTTCATAGACTACCATTTCCAAGTAATCTTGGCTGAAGGTCACACTTAGAGGCCGGTGAGGAACTTTACTTCTCCAGTACAATCTCATTGTGCATTGTGATGCATATGTTCACACACCATACATTAACATTTAAACCATTTCTCATTACAGATTCAGTATGTCAAGACAAGGAACGCTTTATAGTCCGGCAGAAAGAATAGGTAAGTTGGCTACTTGTATTAAATGAAGTGTAATTTCATGGTGATATTTGAAGAGTTTTAAGGTGCACTAACTCAAGTTTTGGTAATGTGGCATGTAGAAGAAGAGTCCAGGCGCCTCTCCGGAAAATATTGTTTGCCAGGGTGAGTACCTTGATAGATCCATCAGTATTCAGTTAGCCAGTTGGATTGTTTCCCCACCCAAGGGTAATTTTCAAAGAGTGATAAGGAACAAGTGATGGGAAACCACTCGACTGAGGAAGCCAGTAAATAGACTGAATGTTGCAAGTTTTCGTTATTGGTTGAAATATATTTTATTCGTTGTTACCATATGCATAATATATAATATAAAATACTTTTACATGTATCAAACGAAATGGATCGAACTGGAAGCAAAATGCTTGTAAATGCTCTATTCTAATGTATGCTAAATATTGGTACATGGTATATGGCGACGTTCAGTTAAATAAAAAAATTCTGACGAATATAAATGTTTGAAATGTAAATAAACAAAAACAAGCAACAAAAAATAATGAGGGGAAGTGAGAGATATATGAAATTGTTAGTTAGACTAGTGAGAAATAAGAGAGGATGGGGGCCGACCGAGTGTATGGTTCCGAGATGGTAGTCTTTACATAGTTGTATTTACAGGATCAGTCGAAGCGATTTGATTTTTCAATGTATTTGTGAACAGTGAGAAAGATATGTTCGCTTGCAGTGCCTGAGGGTTCTTTGTTACCAAAAAGGATAGTTTACAAAGATACTTGATGCCATTTACCGTATCTGGACGCAAGTTCTGATATAGCGGACACTCGAGATAAAAGTGACGAGCACATTCGCAGAGAGGTGAAGTAATGATGTGTTTTGTATATAGATCGTCTGATAGTGAACTGCAGTTAGTTTTGAGGCGGGTGTGCATTATATGAGTCTTACGTTTACCCGAGTAGAAGTACGAGGGCACATTCGAGGGTTGGAAAAGGTGCTTTTTAAAATTAGACAAGGTGTGAGAGTTACGGACATCAACAGGGACGTCGTTGAGAGCTCGTTTCGTAGAAAGCAGAAAGGTATTGTAGTAAAGAGTTGTTCGAGCTCTTAGTACTCTAAAGTCATCTTGGTTGTGGAGGTGGATGTTGGGTTTTGAACCGGTTTAGGACACAAATCAGACAGATATGGAGGAACAAGGTTTTGAGTCATTTTGAAATACAAGAGTAACTTGTGTTGATGGCGCCAAGAATTAAGTGTTTTCCATCCAACTTCACCCGTGAGTTTTGAGTTTTTACGGTTGAAACTATTTTTGCGGCACCAGACACAATTCGAGCGGCCTCATATTGGATCTTTTCAACACTATCCTTCTCTTGAGCAGAATACGTCACTGTACTCTAGAATAGGGCGAATGAAAGAGGTATATATTATTTCGAGGGAACGGTGGTCCAGGACAAATTTTAGCTTTCACATCACATTTATGCGCTAGGAAGCTTTCCCTACAGTGTAGTCGATGTGACAGTGCCATTTCAAATCGGCAGAAAGAACCACGTTAAGATGCTTATGACTTGTAACCTCTTGAATAGTCTCGTTGCTCATTTGTAAGCTTGGGTAGTCCACGGTACCAGTTTTACGGGTAAAACGCAATGATTCAGTCTTCTTCGGGTTAAATTTTATTGTTAGCCCAGTTTGAGATAGTTAATAAATCAGAGTGTGGAGTATGTGCAGCGGAGAGAGGATCCTCGACTACCAGAAAAAGACCAGTGCCGTCGGCTAAGAGACTGATGTTGGCCTGTATATCCATTACAATGTCATTATTTACGTCAAGAATAGATGGGGACCTAAGATTGATCCCTGTGGTACTCCGGCATTAATGGCATTCCATTTGAAAAGAGCACCTACCATTACAACAGATTGTCTTCGACCAGAGGGAGTAGAGGAAAACCAGGAGAGTAGCGAACCATTATGCCCAATCGTCTAAGTTTTATCAGCAAACCCTTGTGCCACACTCGCACAAATGCTTTACTGATGTCGCAAAAGACTGCTCTCACTTCCTTACCAGAATCAATGTCCTCTGTTAAGAAGTTACACAGATTAGTAAGTTTATTTGTGGTCGAGTCATCTGGGATGAAGCCTGATTGATGAGGAGTTAAGAGGTTTTGAGATGTAATATAATTGAAGGTATGTTTGAAAACAATTAGCGATTGGTTAAATAGATCTGCAAGAGGTGAATATAGTTCATTACAGAGCTCTTTAAGGATTCTGTTGTTGATACAATCAGGTCCAGTGGCTTTGCCAAGATGTAGTAATTTCAAGACAAGGATTACTTCGTCAGGGGATATTTGAAAAAGAGGCATTGTGGAAGGAGGGTGCGTGTCAGCATATAGAGCAGGTGCCAAGTTTTCCGGCTCCCTAAGAAGGGTTTGGTCTCTAAAGTAGTCACTGAGTATGTCTGTTTTCGAGTTTTCGTCCTCAGCAATAGCATCGCCGTCTTGAAGGGGAGAAATAGAAGAAGAATTTGACGGTTTGATGAAAGATTTAAGACAACTGTGAACTGTGTTGTGTTGAAAGATTTAAGACAACTGTGAACTGTGTTTGTTGTTTTGAGATTAGTTACATGTTTGTGCATGTGTTTTTCTTTAGATTGTCTGATAATGTTTGTTATTTTATTGCAAAGAGTGTTCTGAATTTCAACCAGCCATTTTCTGTGTTTATGTGTTGTGCTTTTCTGTAATATCTACGCCTTTTTCTAATGAGTTTTTTTCAAGTCTGGAGGGAACCAGGGCGGGTCATTGGGTCTGATTGTGACACCTTTGTTTGGAATGCATGCTTTGGAAATGCTAGTTATGGTGTCTGTTGCGTTTTTTGTATATGTGTTTATGTTTGTGTGTCGTAGTTCTTGCAAATTTGTGTTTGCTGCTTGTTCTCGCATGAGTTTGTAGTTGTCTTTGTCAAACAGCCGTATGTGTCGATTGTAGTTATGTGCTTTTGGATTGTTGAATCTAAGAAGACCAAATATGGGAAAATGGAAAGGCTCTTGTTGGTCCAAGCAAGGTTCACCGATCCCCGACACGTAAAATGTTTTTGGTCTAATGCAAGAATGATATCGATAAGTGAAGAAGAATTTTTAGTAAAGTGCGTTGGGTCTGATATACATTGTGTGAGAGAAAGTCGCTGACACAAACTGCTGATCTTCCTAGATACATCATGGTTCAGCATGTTGATGTTCAAATCACCAGTGAGGATAATATTTGGTATACCTGTATCTACAGAAAGATGTATAGAGTCTTCGACGAGAGAGTGTTCTACAGCTGTGGTGTTTGGAGGACAACAGAATGTGCCGAAGAGAAAACGCTTAGTGTTAGTGATAAATTCAACACAAATGCATTCCACGCCTAGAATTTCAAGGTCAGATCGTCGCTTGTATCGGAATATATTTTTTTACTTATACTATAGGAGCCCTCCACCGTGGCTATCCCCAGGACGGTCCTTCTTTTCTGGGTCGTGGAAACCATTAGAAGCTCATTGGTAGGAGTTGATGTATTGAGTCATGTTTCAGAGAATGACAATGTCGAAATCCTTGAATTCAGTATAGAGAACGTCGAGTTTGTATTCTATGTTCTGAACAGTGTAATGCATAAAAGAAAATTGAGAAGATATGTCTACTATATCGACGTTGGTAGAGACTGATCTGCTGCCGACTGGGCCATCGCTAGACAGGCACAGTAAATAAATAAGAACAGATATGTGGGAATTGATGATGTAGAGTGATACGTACATGATAGCATACGTAAAGAGAATGTTTATTCGATGTATTTTGGATATTGGGTGAGTACGTTTAAGTTAATGACACACACAGTTTTTCAAATCAGAATGAAAAGTAGATGTCAAATGAAGGATCGAGACAGCTGATATCACTGAAATATGTAAATGAATAATAAGTAACGACATTGAAGCTGAATCCCAAATCTCCTGATAATGACTGGGCTGTCCAATTGCTTTTTATTCATGTTATACCTTGTTCGTAATGCATAAATTTCAAACCAGTCACTATAGGATATCCACAGGGAAAGCACAAATCATCTCGGTCGGTCTAAGAAGAGGAAAGTGGGAAAAAGTGAGAAGTAGGTTTGCTGCAAGGATGAGGTTCAGCATGATAGGACAAGGGTAGTGATTGTAGTGTGGAGGTAATTGTGCAAGGAATTTTACACAGAAGTGGTTTTATTGACATTTCATTAGCTTACAAAGCATAATATAGTAATTTAGGTAAATAGTAATAATAAGCTATGTTCATAGAGTTTTAAGGAGGTTTGGTTAAACCATTGATGTTAATCAAGGGGCTTAGTTATGTATTTCTAGCTGCTTTATGTTGAAACTGGAAGGCTATAGATGTTACTGTCAAGTATAAAAACATATTAGAACTCGGAACTTCAGTTCGTAGCACATTTTATATATCATTATGTTAAGAACCGTTTTGTATGGTTTGATGAATCACAAATCAGATTATAAATTATATGTATGTGTTGGCATCAGTATACATATTAAATGTATTCTTGAGTATAGTGGTGCAAAAATATCTCAGTTTGTGATTTGGTATCTGTGTGCCATAGGACATTTTTGATGAAATTCACAAATTTGAAAAACTAAATACGCTTTACAACATTTGCATGTAGGCAGTTATTTACAGGTTTAAATAATGTATACTGATTTGGGTTTTAAAGATTTGTTTTGGAAACTGATGGAAGGGTATACCCTGTATCTAGAATTAGCTTACATATTGGAAGCATCGATTACTTAATTAGTGTTATTAAAAACATGTATAACATAAAATACTGTTTTGAAGAATTGTCAGACATTTTAACTAAAATATATAAAATGCAAAACGACAAATACAACAATCATCATCGTATGACAAGTATATAGTTTGACCCCACATTTAAAGCAGCATGCCTCCAGATTTGGCTAAAAAATAATCTTTCTTTCAAATTGAAGTTTGGTCTTATTATGAACATTAGAATATGAATTTTTGTTTCCAAAATATTTTAAAAGTTCCAAATCAAGAAAAAAAGATGACCGCGTCGGGAATCGAACACCGGACCGCCGCGGCAATAAAGACATTTTCCCGTCGTCGTAACCAATAGCGCTATAGCTGGTGTAGTGAATATATAGTGAAAATATAGATATTTTGCTTCTATCAAATGTCACCTTTTGTTATATGGGAAATATAAGTCAATAAACCTAGAATTTAATGACGCTCGCGGCTGTTTCGTCATTTTTGTCTCAACAATAGATTTTGATGAATTGTTCTATTTTACTAGATCATGTTATGATGTATTGAAAAATGAAATAAAAAGGCTAGTTCACCAGCACTGTTTCAGTTTTATTTGTCCTCAGATATGATGCTATTTTGAACATTTTTCAAAATTTCCATACTCCTACCTTGTATTTCAGTAGAGTACAATAACTAGTATAAATTTGAAGTCTAAGCATTTTTATAACAGAAAACAATATTCTAGAGGAGACATGTTCAGAAAAATCAAAATAAATTGTTTTTGTAAATAAGATCAATAGTTGTTAAGCAGACCGATGGTTATTATGTCTCCCACCACACAGCGGTGTGGGAGACATATTGATTTACTCCAGTCTGTGTGTGTGTGTGTGTGTCTGTGTGTGTGTGTGTGTGTGTGTGTGTGTGTGTGTGTAAACGCAGCCAACTGGGTAATTTCGTATGAATACCACACCAAAAAAACCGGGGATACGCCACGAACCGGGGAATTCCCCAGTTCAATCTAACAATACAACTTTAATCCTGACCTTGAAATTATCATCTCTAAAAATTTTGAGCCTATTCTGAGCGAAAAAAATTCATTCCCCGGTTTGCAGGTTCTAGTCATCACATATCTCACACACAATTAGAATTTTACCAGAGTGTGTATCCTACGCAATTTTCTACAGTTCCCCGGTTAACCTGTATGCACTCGTAGTACATACACACCAAGGTTTAAATTCTTTATCATGATTTAACCATGTTTTCGTCACTTAGCCCCATGGGTGAAAAAATTAATGTGATCATTAATTACTTACTAATTATAAATGTTTTCACCTTCACAAGACGATAATTATATATATCTATGTTCCGAATACCTGTCCGGCTTTTCGTTTCACCATTTCGCTGTAATTGCTATGTTAAAAAATGATTTGATAATAAAAATATTAAATTGAGGAATGGGGAGCATCACTCAAAAAATACGTGTATTTATGATCTTTCAATATAATTATTTCATTTTACAACTTTCAACTTCAAGCGGTGCTTAATATCATTGCTTTTCCGGAAATACTGTCAGTAATTAGATCTATAAAGAATTTCTTCAAGCTGTTCACAACAGTTAATGGAATATGTTAACAGATGACACCCCCTATAGCTATATTCAAAGTCTCTAGTTGTTAAAAGAACGTTGGTTACCCGCTCAAGAAAAATACTATAAAAGCGTTGCATTTTAAACCCATATAAACGTATTGAAAAATTTTTTTTCGAATTAATATAATTTTTCCACTTTTTTTACATTTTTTTAAATTTTCTTCTAAATTCTTGATATCATATATTTTCTTTATTTACATTTCGTTAATTCTCCCAAACTGTTTATATCATTTATTTCTTCATTTTAAATATACTTATGGTAAATTCAATCGGTATATAACGGCCTATACCGCTAAACTGAAATTTACGACTTGCAACTTACATCGGGCATAAATACTTATTTTAATAAAATTGCTAAGTATTATTTATAGGGTGTGGTATGGGCACCGAACAGTCATTGGTATTTCAGGGGGATTCCACGGGTCCTATGCCCTGTTTGGGGATTTTTGTGCGATTTCATTAAAAAGCCAAATTCTTTTTAAATTTTTCAACATTTCAAACCTTAAATCTATACATAAAACAATTGAGGGGTATTTATCATATCAATAAAGCTATCGAATAATCTTAATCATTTCCTGTATAGGTACAGCAGTACTTAAGATTTTTCGATAAAAAATAAACTTGACACTAAATTTCGGGACGAAAAAAAGGTGTCGGATAAGTCATTTCTTTTTATTTGGCCATATAACGCTACTGATTGAACAATACTTTTTCATTCACAAAGCAGTACCTTAGTTTATTTGAAATGCAATAATTAGATTTTCAGCTATGTTTTATTTCATGTATTTTGTAAATATTCGCACTAACTTATTTTTGTCTCTGCCAAATAGCGGTTATTTTGGGTACAAAATTGATTTTACATTGAATATGTTGCTTTTTAAAAACGTTTAATTTAGGGTCTCGGTTTATTCATCTTCAGCCGACATAGGTGCTTATATTGGTTAAAGGACAAATTTTTGCATGTCTCTCGAGCTTCCTTTGGTTAAGGGAAAGAAATAAGTTGCAAAACTCTAACTTCACTTCAACCGTTAGCAATAAATACAGAGTTTTTGGTCTCCCAAAAGTAAAGCAGATACTTATACCTCTCAAATTACTGTGCGCATTTGAAAAACGGCTGCATTTTTTATGTTCAATACCTCCTACGATGTTTATATAATCAGCTGTCTATTTAGTAATCCCAATTATGTATGTCAAGGGTAATAAATACCGAAAAGCCGAGATATTTTAACACAGTTTTATTTATAAAGTATTTGTCAAATTTAGAGACCACAATAATTATAACATTAGTACATTATCTGATTGGTTTTATCTTCTACACATCAAAGAAAAGGGTACAAAGATCCTACCCGTACGTTGTTAATACAGTTTAAAACAAGCCTAGATCATAGCTAACTCCGTGCAATTATTTAACACGGAATTTCGCGCGGTTTTTGTTCAGCGGTCGCATGTAGAAATTCATGTTAAAAAAATGTTTCAACAAAGATAGGCTACGAAGTGTGTTGTACATGTCCGAAATAATTGTATTTTTACGACGGTTCTAATAAAATGATAATGCTGCGGCTGCACGGGTTTATCAACATTTGTCAAAATATGGAGATCGTGAGATACCAACTAAACACATGGAAAACCATGGCAAAACATATTTATCTTATATTCTCATGAAAAAAGAACAAACAAAAAACACTTAATAAAATTAGATGTTCATGTTACGGACAGATATACCCTGTAGAAAAATTGTCACCAAAACCCTGCAACCTGAAGCACATTATTTAGTACTTATAGTTCTACAGAACCGTCAGGATTTGCTATTTTAATAAGCGTCTTATCTTTGTAAACTATCGCTTTTAAGTTGTAACACAAAAACAAAAGTTTCTGTTTGTCGAGACCATTGATATATCAAGTGTTATCATTGACGGTCTCGTATAGTGTAAAGTATGAAATCTCAAAGTCTCAGTGCGTTACAGGCATCCCAAAGGATAATTTTTACAATACATAGCTCATTAACCAAAAGGAGAATTTTCCTGCCACTGACATCCTATCTTTCAATTATAAGAAATAAATATGGCATACAATTATCTGCACATGATATTTTCTTAAACTCAGGTCCGTAGAAAACAACGTTTTAAAAAATTTTTTGTTTGATGGTTTCAGTTTTGTACATTCAATGTATATCACACCGTATGTAAATTGCGGTAGCACTTAATGTGGTATTTTTGGGGAACGAAGAGCGAAAAAGATTTGTGATTAAAACTGACAGTGCTGATGAAATAAAACAAAAACATAATCTACAGACGAGTTCCCAAGGTGTCAGAAAATACAATATGTTATGCATTGAATGAATTCCGATATCTTCAAAACTTATCACACATGTACTAATCTTTTTAATGGAACTTGAAACAGAGAAATTTTATTACCGGGGTAGTGACAAAAAAGGATTTTTATTGAATAGAAAGCTTTCAAATACATAACGACATTATTCATTGTTACATATAAGATTATTTCATACTTCATTATGTAACTGCCCAAACACAAAATAAGCATTTCCCTATTCAAAGACACACTAACGCTGTATTTATTATAGGTGCAAGTACATTTATTTTAGTTTTGACAGTGGCATACATATGCTTTACTGGTATTAACAGCATTGAAATACTTGTTTTTTTTTCTGGAAGTACAAATATATCATAATCATGAAAATACTTAGGATAAAACACAACAATCCCCAAATGAAATTAAAATACCTATGATGATTATATTTTACTCTTCCTTGATCAGAATGATTTTACACGAGCATTTAGTTAATATATGAAAGTGTTTATATACGTCTGCATTTGATAGAAATACTATATATACTTTGTATTGCGGAAACCGCAGCTGTTTTTCATTCTCCTACCTTTGTAAATTATACTATATATACATTTTCCCTTGATTGAAATTTCTATTTAAGTATTGTTTGCAATAAAAAAAATCATGTTCAGTTTCAAAAAAAAAATCATCACAAATTGGAAAAAGATTTTCCCGTGGGGATCCGAACTCATGACCCTCACACATTCTGAAAGATTAACTGTGTAAAGTAAACTACTAGTGAAGCCTCGTTTTCTAAAAATAAGATAGAAACAAAAACATTTTATACGAAAATATTTGGTAACCAAATATATATGCCCGGAAATGCTGTTTGTTTAATTCTTGTTAATATTAATTGCGATTTTCTCAGCAAGAAATAACAATTTCATGCAAAAATCAGGGACTGCGTATCATTGCGGAGGTTGAATGAACGATTCCCGATATTTAAATTTTTTGTTCCTCTATCAAACCTGAAATTTTACTTTGCAATATGGCGCAAAGTCTTTTTCTAAGAAATCAAGTTTTCTTAACCTGTTATGGGATGAAAAAAAATGCTTTGTCACTGTTATTTTTCCCCTGATTTAGGTTATGTGCTATCTTATTCAAATTAACTACCTCGATAACTCTATTGTTTTCGTCTTAATTTAACCCAAAGGCCCATGTATGAAAAGGGGTTTTTTGGGCCCCCATTCCAAATTTGTTTAAATATGTATCAACAACTTGGCAATGTATGTATTTTCCTCTTCAGTTGCCAAATTTCTCAATACTCATTAAATTCATAAATAGTAATTTATTTGTGTCTGTGTGTTTTGTAATATTTGATTGATTAGGGGATATACGAAAAGAAAATTAAAAAACAGTGGAGTTTTATTTACCTAAATTAAAAAATTTTCACGATAAATAATTATTACCATAGTGTACAATTCTTTATAAAATTAGAAAACTGCCGTATAAAATTTGAAATAGTGCAGGGAGATAACTCTTCCTTACTCAAATCAGCCATTTGTAATGGAAAACTTGGTTTTTTTTGTTTTTTTTTTCGAAATTAAGACATGTAGATGGTTTGAACCGTTTTATGTCATAGTCCCTATTTTCAATTCCACTTGAATAATCCAACTTAAAAAATTTAAAACGACTCGTTACCATGGTAACGGAATGTCCAGGGAATATAACTTCCGTAAATGAAGAGTCTGAGCCAATTTTTTTGCCCTTTCATCATAAAATTTTAAGTTACCTCTACATGTAGTGTTCTCTCCAGTGTTTCATCTCAGATGACTTCTGTTTGCCCTTTGTCTGTCTGTCTGTCTGTCTATCTGTCTGCGTCACTCAATCCGTCTGTCAATCTGTCAGTTGCGATCATACAATATTTAAAAAAATAAAGTATATTTTGATGTAACCTAATATATATATAATATATATAATGTAATCAATATGTATTATATTGAATATTTATATTCTTTTGTTTCTTTTTTCCCCTTTGATTTTTCTTTGGTAACAACACGTCTAAATGTAAGACAAAGGCCCCTTTTAATGATTTTGAAGGTGCAATTGTCAGCTACGAAATACAGGTTTTACCAAACTCGTTAAAATTATATTTATATTTTCCGTGGTGCACTGGAGAGTTTGGAAATATGTCACAGTTTCAAATCAAACCTCAGATTTCTTTCTTTCATTTATTTGCTGACATGCGCAGTTACTACCAGGAGTGGTTCAACCAATCACGCCGATCTTATGCTCAAGCAGTATCTAAGTAAAGTACTGGCTAAAATGATAAAGACGATATTGCATGACTTTGATTAATATAGACTTATTCCTGTAATCGGATGTATCAGGAAATTATACTACTAGTATTCCTTATTATTCGGCACCGATATCAAGAAGGACGCGGTAAAGCTTTACATGGCGATTTTGACGGGTTAAACGATGATTTTATCGCGAAACGCCGCGAATGGCTGAAACCTTTTACCTGTAGTGTAACAAAACTAAGAATATCGGCGAAATATGCCAAAGGTTCAACTAGCCGGTTTCTAGTGTGGGGCGATCAAGCAAGATTTTTGCGTGATATGTTTCACACTTCATTACCTCTCTGAACAGTTCAACTTAACCAGTCTGCTATTTTTCATTGAAATAAATCAGAGGTTCGTCACAGTCCCAAATCGAACCTCAGTTTTCTTTCTTTCTTTTTACTAGTACTTGGGAGTATGAGCAATTACTACCGGGAGTGGTTTCAGCCAATCCGCCAAATTTATGATCAAACAGTATCTAAGTAAAGTTTTGCTAAATATGAATAAATAAATACCTTTTACCTGTAATGTAACAAAACTAAAACTATCGGCGAAATATACCAGAGGTTCAACTGGGGAACTAGTAAACCTCTGGTATGCGAAATGGCTTTATTACATAATTTTTTATATCTCCGTTAAGTTTCTAGTCTACCTAAACGCAATATTTTCCATATTGACTTTAAAATTCAGGTGTGTCTCGTCATTTGTGACGTCAGTTTTAGTTTGTCGTTGCGTTTAAAAGTTCTTTCCCGGCGATATTTCAGCTTACACGTGCTTAAGAACAAATTAATATCATTTATTAATATTTCAAAGGTATACTAAGGTAATGCGATGTATAAAAGAATATTAGATTTTAATCGAGAAATATGCACTCGTTTTTTCGTGGAATGATACTGGCGCTCAAAAGTCGCGCATATTTCACTGCAGAACTCGTGCATTTTTCTCGATAAAAAAACTAATAACCTATAATTATTAATCGGCGTGAAGTTGGCATTTACAGCAGTAGGGGGCAGTTAACTGCTGCTACTGCTAGCAGTTACAGCAGTTAACTGCTGCTACTGCCAGCAGTAGGAGCAATTTACTGCGGCTACTGCCAGCATTTTACAGCAGTTTAATGGAAACTACTGCCAGTACTTATAGCAGTTAACCGGCAACATTACATCAGTTAATTGCATGTACTACTAGCAGTTAACTGCTTACAACAGCAAGCAATTACAGCACTTAAAAATGCTGTTAAAACCAGTTTTTTACTGGCATCAGGTATTTGGTATATCAGTGTCCTACATGTAATACTGCCAGCAGAAATTTTGTCACTAAAAATCAGTTTATCTGTTTCCTGTAGATGTTACTGCCTCGTCATTTTTGTATAGTTAGATTTTCACTAAATTTGCAGTTCATCTGTTTTCTATATGACTTTAACATCTTCTGAATAAAGGATTTATGGGGTTTTATGGTTCATATCAAGGTCAAGAAGGCGTAATAGAGCGCCATCTAATGGAACGTCAAACATTACGCTTGACGACGCCACGTCTTTGCGTTGACAGCAAACAGCTTATAAGATTCTTTCACTGGTTATAGGTGCAGAGGGGAAATTTTTCCGGCCTCGAGGTTAACTTTTCAGGCGGTAACGAGGTTCCTACCGAGTTACCCGCCTAAACAGTTACCCGAGAGCGGATATTTCCATCTGCACCTGTAACCAGTGACGAATTTTTTTCTTGCATACCGATATAAAGTATAATAAAAAAAATAAAATCAGTCGAACGGCTTTCTTTTCAGAACTATTTCTTACAGTAGCGTATTAAAAAAAGCGGGGGAAATCAACGCCCCGTAAACAGGAAAGACGTCATGACGTTTCAAAAAACAAAAAAAAGTTTAGTTCCGGTGTTGTTTTAAATCAGTTCCAGCGTAACGTTATAAATTTTTGATAAAATAACGTGTTTTGAATCGAAAAATATACTACCAGGAACAAAGAGGAACTGTCAAGGTATTGGATTTTTATTCCGTTTTTCAAAATAAATTAAATTAACTACATAAGTTTCTACATATGTAGTTCGTAATACTCATTTAAAGCACGAGAGTCATCTTACCCCCCGGGGTGTAAGAGGGATTTTTCCAGCACCGGTAAAAATACCGGAAATCCCCGTCTGGTATGCAAGAATGTTTGCTAAAGATTTCATTACGCATCCAGTTTTTAGCTCACCTGTCACAAAGTGACAAGGTGAGCTATTGTGACCGCTTGATGTCCGTCGTCAGTCGTGCGTCGTGCGTCAACAATTTCTAAAAAAGTCTTCTTCTTGACACTACTGGGCAGAATTACACCAAACTTCACGGGAAAGATCCTTGGGTGGCCCCTTTCAAAATTGTTCAAAAAATTGAATTCCATGCAGAAAACTGGTTCCATTGCAACCGAAAGGAAAAACTTTAAAATCTTCTTCTCAAAAACCCGATGCCCTAGAGCTTAGATATTGGTGTTTAAGCATTGGGCCCATGGACTTCTACCAAGTTTATTCAATCATGACCCTGGGTCAAAATTGACCCCACCCAGGGTCAATTTATTTTACATAGAAAAATCTTAAAAATCTTCTTCTCAAAACCAGAAGACATAGGAAAATCTTCAATTTAAAAAAAAATAAACCAGAAGGCCTAGAGCTTAGATATTTGACATGTAGCATTGCCTAGTGGCCTCTACAAAATTGTTCAATCATGACCCCTGGGGTCAAAATTGCCACGCCCCCGGGGTCACTTGATTTTACATAGAAAAATCTTCAAAAAATTTCTAAAATAAACCAGAAGGCTAGAGCTTAGATATTGACATGTAGCATTGCTGTGGACCTTTACAAGATTTGTTCAAATCATGACCCCCGGGGTCAAAATTGGGCCCCGCCACAGGGTCACTTGATTTTACATAGGAAAATATTGAAACATTTTCCCAAAAATAAACCAGAAGGCCTAGAGCTTAGATATTTGACATGTAGCATTTCCTAGTGGACCTTTACAAGATTTGTTCAAATCATGACCCCCGGGGTCAAAATTGACCCGCCCCAGGGGTCACTTAATTTTACATAGGAAAATCTTCAAAAAATTTCTAAAAATAAACCAGAAGGCCTAGAGCTTAGATATTTGACATGTAGCATTGCCTAGTAGATCTTCACAAGACTTGTTCAAATCATGACCCCCGGGGTCAAAATTGACCCCGCCCCAGGGGTCACTTGATTTCACATAGGAAAATCTTCAAAAATTTTCTAAAAATAAACCAGAAGGCCTAGAGCTTAGATATTTGACATGTAGCATTGCCTAGTAGACTTCTACAAAATTTGTTCAATTCATGACCCAGGATCAAATTGACCCCGCCCCATAGGGTTACTTGATTGTAAATAGAAAAATCTTCAAAATTTTCTAAAAATAAACCAGAAGGCCTAGAGTTAGATATTTGACATGTAGCATTGCCTAGTGGATCTCTACAAAAATTTTTTCAAATCTTGACCCCCCAGTTTAATTGACCCAGCCCCCGGGTTACTTGATTGTACATAGGGAATCTTCATAAATTTTTCTAAAAATAAACCGGAAGGCCCAGATCTTGATATTTGTACATGTATGTAACATTGCCTAGTAGACTTCTACAAACTTTGTTCAAATCATGACCCCGGGGTGAATTGGCCCCCCGCAGGGGTTACTTGATTGTACATCAGAAAATCTTCCAAAAAATTTCTAAAATCATCAGTTTGACATTTGAAACATGTAGCCATATTTACTCAGGGGAGCGATCCCCGGGTCATCTTGACCTCTTGTTTTTTTTTTTTTGTTGTTTTTTTTATCATTTTAAACAATTTTAGTATTTACTTGTAGTTCATAAAAGGGGTAGATATAACTACTGCCCACTTTAAATTAAATATCTTTTCTGTTATAAACCCAGAATGACGCAATGAAAGAAGAAAAACAATATATATGTTTAGAGTAAATATATGGCTAAGTTTTGTCAGCATTTGACTGTATTATATTTATCGCTCAGATAAAAAACTTCCATTTGTTATCACATGTATATTTTTTTTTCAAATTTGAAAACGTGAATATTATGGCTGGATATAGCCACTAAATCGATGCCATTTTCAACTTTACTTGAAACAACAAACCCGGGTGATATGAATGAACTGAAGTATAAAAATATGAAAGATCGGGGCCGTCTCTAGACTTTTACGTAAAAATTTAGAACCCGGGTCCCCGAAACATGATCGTTCAGAGTCTGTTTTAAAACAGCACTATCAAAAAAATAAATATATATATTTTTAAATATGAATATGAATAAACGAGAGAGAGTGATAACAATTAACTTCCGCGTTTCAGAATTAACTGCTAACTTCAGTTTTTTTCTTTTAAATATATTTGATTGCTCTTTGTTTCATACATAAAAAAATACAACATACCTTATAAACAAAAAACAAAAAAAAAATAACAAACAAGAAAAAACATCAGCAAAAAAACGATTGGGTCGGGCTATAAATCATTTCAACATCGGCATATACGCCATTACCACATGTTAACTTTCACCTTTTTAAATGAACATTTTAAACCATGGTTAACAAATATATGCATTTCCAGTTTTGAAACTATAAAAACAATGACCCCAAAGGGAAAAAAAATGGTAAGGAATTAGTCTCTTGTCTAAATCATCCAGTCAAAAATTACCCCACCCTCATATCGGACCGAATTACCCTTTTTAGAGGGTCCGTCAATCGAGCGATCGTAGGTTTGGTGTCCGGTACGGTCATCTATCCGTGATTAAAGTTTTCAATGGGACAGTTGTTAGGAATTAGTCTCTTGCTAAATCATCCAGTCAAAATTACCCACCCCTCATATCGGGGCCGAATGACACACTTTGGTGGGTCCCTCAATCGAGCGATCATAGGTTTGGTGTCCGGTACGGTTCACTCTATCGTGATTAAAGTTTTTAATGGGACAGTTGTAAGTTACTGTAGACAAAGAGCTTTGTGCTTGTAACAATAAAATGTTGATGAAAAACGGGCGGAAACCCGAACCAAACAATATTTTTTTCACGGGTAATTCTGACTTTTAAGTTGGGGCGAAATAAGAAGGTCATATCGACATGAATAACGACTACGTTTTAAAAGGGTGCGGACATGAAGTAAAGAAATAATTGCATTTTTGCATCTGATAAACCTTAACTGTGTTGGGTTTACGCCGTTCTCACATGAACAACCTTCAAATTATGCCACCCGGACCCAAACCCGCCTCACCCTCGACCCGGGTTCCTCCCCAAAAAAAAAGTTTTCTGGAATGGCGGCACCTGTGCCTGGTGGGGGACAACCCTCTCTACAACGGCCACCCGGCCGATCCAAAATAAAGGATGTGGCGGAGGGGGCGCCCCAACTGAAAAAAATGAAAACTTCCGAAATGGCCTGAAACCAACTTTGAGACCCGCTCACGAGTAAACAAGAGTTTTCCCGGAATAGCCACTATGCTGGCCCTCCATAGACCGCCACCCCTTACAACGGCCCCCCCAGTCCCCAACCCCAACTAAAGGTCCCCTAGGGACCTCCTATTTAAACTGCTGATTTTAAGCCATCCCGGACCTACGCCCGCCTCACACCTCGACCGGGTTCCTCCGATTAAGAGTTTTCCCGGAATGGCGGTAACCCTGCCCGGTTGGGACTACCTCTCTACAACGGCCACCCGGTCCGATCTAAAAGTAAAGGTCTAGGGCGGAGCTGGGGGCCCCAAAATTCTCACTTATCCCAATCTACATTATGCGATGGATTAACCCCCTAAATCTAGTTTGTCCTAATTGTCTTTACGGAGCCAGGAGTCCCATTCTACCCCAAGCAACTTTTTGTCAATATTTATTCCTATCTTCACTTCAATAATCATTAAAGTAACACATTGATATATATGCCTTTAAAATACATTTACTCCATTTTATTTAGAAAACGTTTCCCGGGGCCCAAAATTACTTTAAGTTTTCACTACTTTACCATAGGCGTAGGAGCAGGGGTGGGGGGGGGGGGGGACAGGGAGCGCACCCTTTCCCCAATTTTGGCGTGAAATAACAGTACAGAAAGGAAAAATGCCAAAATGATAAAGAATCTGGGAGAAGAGTTAGGCGAATTTTTATTCCTAATATGGAAAATTTAAAGATTTTGTTTTGATGTGATCTGTGGCCACAGCACAATAAGGGCTCTAATGCAGCGTACTCGATTTTTGAAGCCGTATACTCGAAAATAAACTTACATCAACAAAAGATTCAGCAAAATTTTCTCATTTTCAAAAGAAGCACAGTTTTGCAAACTGTATGTCGGAGACATTCAGTAAATAGAACCTGACTACATGCAAACTTTTAACAGAAATTTCTATATTAAAAACGAGCATAATTTTCACATTATATAAAAAAGCATTTCTTGCCATGCGAGGTGAAGAATGCTTCTCCAGTTTAAAGCGGTAGAACGAATGCACACTTTTGGGGTTATATACATTAATTTTTATCTTTTTTTCTAACACGCAATACTGTTTATACATGCAAACATGCTTTGGTTTTTTACATGACACTGTGCATTATATGCTGATTGGTTTCAAACACAGGTTCCCTTTAATTAAGCGGAAGTTTATTATCCATACAACATACACATGGAAAGAAGTTGAATCGTGAATTTGTAAATACATACTTACATTCTAGTATACAATGTGCGCCCAAAAACTCTATTTAAAATGACACTCTATTTAAGAGTGACACCAAACCATTTTACGGGGAAAAACATAAAATGGATTCTTTTCGATGAGTGCGAATGTCGTGACGTTCGTTATGAAAGAATGCAGCCCTTTTTATTATTTTCCTGTTTGTTAAGATTTGCAAATGATGAACAACGAATCTACAATGTAATTTTCAGAGAGATGCGAATTGCGTGAAAAATGTGTTTAAGAGGCGACTGTTTCTGATGAAAAATAATGATAAAATCCCTTTTTTTGTTATCTGATTTTCAAACAAAACATACTTTTTTACCTTCAGCAAACTTCAGCAATTTTAACTTCAATCTAAAACAAAGCAAAACATTCCTTTCTACATTTAATGTCATCAGTTTAGTTTACTGTTTTGTTTGCCTGTCACTAAGTTTATTTTTGATGATCATATGATGGATTGTCAAAACTTAACATAACTTTACACAACGTATCTTTTGAAATTGTCTTCTCTTTATTTCAACAAGTTAAACAGATTTTTGGTAATGCAGATGTAACAGATAAATGATATTTTGCCTCCGAATTGGGAAAACATAGACCGTAAGGGGACGATAAATGTTAAGATTATTTTGTGCCCACTGTAACTTAATTTAATTTGTACTTTTTTGTTTTTTTCAGTTTGATCACCCTTTTCCGTAAGAAAAGTTTTGCATGATTTCTCTTTGAATATAAGACATACCTTTCAAACATACAGCAATGATTTCAAACCTTAGGCTGTACTGAACCTTTTAGTTAAAAAAAAATCATAACATGCGGAAACAAATTATGTAGCATATTTTCCATTGTAAATTAGAGACCACATAACATTAGTACAATTTTCTGATTGATTTTATCTACTACACATCAAGAAAATGACACAAGACTGACTCCAATACATTCTTAAAACTGTTTAAACACTTGGGAAATTTTAAAGCCTAGATCATAGCTAACTCGTGCATTTTCCTTAACACGGTAATTTCTTTATATTTTGCGCGGTTTTAGTGATCGCCAAGTATAGAAATTCATGAAAAGAAAAATGTTTCAATAAAGCATAGGCTATAAAGTGTGTTGTACATGTCCGAATATTTGTAGTTTACGACGGTTCAAATAAAATGATAATGCTGCGGCTGCAGGGTTAAGGATCATTTGGCAAAAAATATAGAAACCGTGAGACGTCAACTAACACATGGGAATCCACAGCAAAACAATTCTCATGCAGAAAAATAAATAAATAAAATTTGATGTTCACAAACGAACAGATATATCCTACAGAAAAATGTCCCCCGATTCTGCACCTGAAGCACACTATTTTACTCTTATATCATGAATTTGCTATATTTTAATAAGCGTCTTATCTTATAAACTGTCGCTTTTAGCCATTATAAAAGTTATTAGTTGTTACACAAAACCATTGACGTGTAAAGTTTGAAAAACTCAAAGTCTCAGGCGTTACTGACATACCGATACCAAGGGTAATTTTTACAAAGCATGTGCTCATTAACCAAAAGGAGTTTTTTCTGTCACTGACATTCCTATCATTCTACAATAAGTATGAGTATGACATAAATTATAACTGCACATGATATTTCTTTCAACTTCAGGTCCGTAGAAGTTCAATTTGATCAAAACAACGTTTTAAGAAATTTTGTTTGTTGGACGGGGTGGGAATTACTCACTCACCTGCTTATCAGTTTTGTTCATTCAGTGATATATCACACCGTGCGTTTATTGCGGTAGCATTTTATGTGGTTTTTTGGGGAAATAAAGAACGAAAATTATTTATGATTGAACTGACAGTGCTGATGAAATAGATTTCAATTTACAGTATTCTTTCAGATGAGTTCCCGAGGTATTAGAAAATATAATATGTAACGCATCGTATGAATTCACAACTTATTATACATGTACTAAAACGCTTTATTGAAATTGAAACAGAAATTTTATTGCGATTGAAGGATTTTATTGAATATAAAGCTTTTAAATACATAACGATATTATTCGTTGTTACATATATGGCTAATTCATACCTCACTCATGTAACTGGACCGACACAAAATAAGACATTTCCCATTCGGGGACACATTAACGCAGTATTTATTATGGTGAAGCATATTTGTCTTAGCTTTGACAGTGGCATACATATGATTTACTGGTATTAATAGCATTGAGGGAAACACAAATATATAATAATCATAAAAATACTTACGATTAAAAAGTTTTGATTAAAACAACAATATCAGATTTAAAATACCCATGACTGATTTCATTTTTAATCTCCTTGATCAGAAACGATTTTTACACGAGCAATCCTTTCTGCAGGTACTTTGTTTTGAAAGAGTACTGAAAAACTTTGCGGTAAATTCCTGGTTTTCTAAAAAAAAGGTAAAAACAAAACCTTTAATGGGAAAATAGTTTAGAAAAAATAACTATGACTCGAGATGCTGTAAACTTTTTAAGTCTTTTTTTTAATATGATTGCAAGAAATAATGAATTTTTATGCAAAAGTCAGGGACTGCGAGTCATTGCGGAGTTTTGGATTAAGATTCCCCAATTTTTATTTCATGTTTCCGCATATCGAACCTAAAAATTTTACTTTGGGATTTAAATAAGCGCAAAATTCTATTTTCTAAGAAAAATCAAGTTTTCGTTAACCTGTTATCGGAGAGAAAGCGCAAAAAAAAATAAATGCTTTGTTCTGTATTCTTCCTGATTTAGAGTCATGCGTTTGCCTCAGTTCTATCTTATTCAAATTAATTACCTACTACTATTGTTTTCGTCTCAAGCCTGAGTCATGAGTTGATATCCTACTCTGGGAACGTCATTTTTTAAGCCTTATCTTTTTGAAACTTATCATGATTAAATAGCAAACGTTACTATAGTTTAAATCATGATAAATTTTACAATGTATATATAATAATACACAGTTTAAATGTAGGAACACAACAACTGGAAAATATACTGAATATTACGCCGATTGGGGCTTATCCAAATAAGTTTTTTTGTTTTTTTGTTATGCATGATTTTTTTAATCCGAAATGGTTTTTAAAGAAACCACACTAATAGGTTTGACTGTTAATTCTGTCTTTGAACGAGCAGAATTGAAGGAAAAATAAATTGTCTGCTTAGCACAGATTCAAGGCGGATCCAGGGAATGGGGCATTTTTTCTCGCTCGCTACAGCTGTTCAGTTTATTTTATTATTATTTTTTATTATTATTATTATTTTTTGAAACCGGTATGCAAGAAAAAGATTCTACCAAATGGTTATAGGTGCAGATGGAATATCCCGGGTCTCGGGTAAATGTTTAGGCGGTAACTCGACAGAGAGCCTCGTTACCGCCTAAACAGTTTCCTCACATATTCCTATCTGCACCTACAACCAGTAAAGAATCTTATAATATCGAAGTTCAAAGTTGCTGTAGGCAAAGGGAAATGATTTAAGCACAAAAACTGATAAAACCAGATACTGTTTTGTGCTTTATTATGTCTTGCATCATGAGTCTGGTTTGTTCTTCGATTGTTCTAAAGTCTTGGGCTAAACAGTTCTTTTTAAAGTTAACATTTGACATAGACAATTTTTGATTGAATGTCGAATGATTGACTGCTACATGTACCTACATACAGAAAATAGAACTTTCTCTATTGTCTGGCCGCCCCTGTTTTCGGGTGGTTAGAATCGCTGACTTAAAAACACTCTTAATACTCACTGATTAAGGGCATGGGTTCAATCCTTGCTACCCACCAGGTCTCTTTATGTAAGAAAGATGACAGCTTGAGTACTAATTTCTTGATTTTTCCCGGAACGATTGTTGGGTAAACTGCCCCCCTGACATAACTGAAATAGTGTTTAAAATGGCGTAAAACCCATCAAATCAAATTAACTCCCTCGATTGTCTTTTCTCATATATATGATATGTAACAGGAGCTTCCGCATTCACCATTTTAATAGCTAGTTCCTCGTTTCAACTTTACACACGTACCCGGTTAGTTATACACTTGCACCTCATTTAGTCTTTACACTAACTCCCCGTTTTGTTGAAACACACAATTCCACATTTCGTCTATACACAAACACCCGGTTTGTTACACATTCACCTCAGTTGGTTTAAACACAATATTCCCCGCTCTGAATGTGAAAAATCTCATTGCTTACAAAATTGAAGATAGCTTTAATCTAAAGCCTCGGATAATTTTAAGATCATAAGAATAAGAGCTGATAGAAATATGATAACTCTAGCTACAGTAATAAAGAAGTTCCCATTTGGTAGGTTTATAGCTTACATCCCCGATTGGTTGCGTTTACATGTGTGTGTGTGTGTGTGTGTGTCTGTGTGTCTGTCACAAAGCTTGTCCGCACTCTAAGTCGAACATTTCTCATCCAATTTTCACCAAACTTGAAAAAAATGTGTTTGACCATAAGACCTCGGCCAAGTTCGATAACTAGCCAAATCGGTCAAGGCATTTTGGAGTTACCGCCCTTGAATTACCAAAAATCGGCCTTTTTACTCTTGTCCGCACTCTAATTCAAACATTTCTCATCCGATCTTCACCAAACTTAAACAAAATGTGTTTGACCATAAGACCTCGGCCAAGTTCGATAACTAGCCAAATCGGTCAAGGCATTTTGGAGTTACCGCCCTTGAATTTTCGAAAAATTGGCAGTTTTACTCTTGTCCGCACTCTAAGTCGAACATTTCTCATCCGATCTTCACTAAACTTGAACAAAATGTGTTTGACCATGAGACCTCGGCCAAGTTCGATAACTAGCCAAGTCGGTCAAGGCATTTTGGAGTTACGGCCCTTGAATTATCGAAAAATTGGCAGTTTTACTCTTGTCCGCACTCTAAGTCGAACATTTCTCATCCGATCTTCACCAAACTTAAACAAAATGTGTTTGACCATGAGACCTCGGCCAGGTTTGATAACTAGCCAAATCGGTATAGGCATTTTGGAGTTACGGCCCTTGAATTACCGAAAAATCCGCCTTTTTACTCTTGTCCGCTCTCTAAATCCAACATTTCTCATCCGATCTTCACTAAACTTGAACAAAATGTGTTTGGCCATAAGACCTTAGCCAAGTTCGATAACTAGCCAAATCCACCCAAGCACTTTTGATTTATGGCCCTTGAATTACTGATTGGATCCACTCATCCAGACCATATAATTGGATCCACTCGTTTAAACCATCTAAAGAAACTGGACATTTTACATAGGGGCAGTTGTGGGAGACATGCGCTTTTCTCAAAAGCATCTCTAGTTTTTTATATTTTTGTCAATCTTAAGTTGGTATTTCTGCTATTTTTTCGAGTTTCACATAATAGAACTAAATTAAACTCTGCACATGTATTTGCTTATGTCAGCCTGATCTAAAACAAAAAGAAAACTTGTAGGTCACCATATTAGATTTGGCTTAAATTAAATTACAACGAGGTGTGGTGGGCGGGCATTTATAGAACGCAGGTTGGTACGAAAAACGTAATCTATTTTTATTTCAAACAAGAGCATATATTCAGCCGAAATCTTTGACAGTATACTGCTTTTGTCCACAGCTTAACGCAAAGATAGTTAAGAACATGACCAAATGGCCCTAGGTCGCTCACCTGAGGAACATTTGGAATAAACTCGCCGAAAGTGTGACTGAAGAAACTGGCTTTTTTCTGTATTTTTAAAGGAAGAAACAGAGAGGAATCAATCTTTAACCTTTAACATATTGATCTAGGTGTTATCTACTCCATTTGGCCAATCACCTGGTGCGGGTTAAAGGCTTCTCAACAAATGCTACGGAAAGGAAACTCTTTTCAGTGTTTAGACGTCAATGACTAGAGATATATCAAATTATCAAACGGCAGATTTCTTAATAAGCGGAATTTTACGTGTTTTTAAAGTATTTTGATGTCATAGATATAGATTCTGCCATTCTCCGAACAAACCCGATAGTTCCAGAATACGGATGTACGGTATGGTTACGGTACAGGGATTAGAAACAACCAAATTGGGTAAATATCGACCCGTCCGAAAAAACTACCTCGGGCGCCTATAAATATACAGAAGTTCAAGAATGTACTCGTAAATACATGTATAATCTAATAATAGATACTATTCATTCGAACAGCTGTATGTTTGTATCAAGATCGTTTTGCCGACATGACAATTTGCAGTGTACATTAGTGATGGGCAAATCGGTTAGCTTTGCCATCCGATTAATCGGCATTATCGGACAAGCCATCGATGCGATTAATCGGACATAATCGGATAATCGGTTAACTTGGTTATAAACATTCACACTTCATGTTTTATATCATTACTTAAGAAATGAACACAGAGAGATTAAATATCCTATTCCTATTGTATCTTATATGCAACTCAGGTACTTGACTAATTTTTACCAGCAGACAGACATTACTAATCCGATGATATTGTGTTATTAAATTAAGAATTATTTGGCAATCAGCAAAAAAAGTAATAAAGATTTATTAATTCTTAGTTAACTACTGGAATTTTGTCAATCTCACAAAAATAAAAATTAAAAATACTTTTGTTTGCGTAAGTCTTACGACATGCTTTGCATACTGCCATACTAATGTCCAGAGTTTGGGATGATGGTTTCCCCGACTCAATAGTGTAAAAGCCAGATACCTTCTAAAATCTGGGTGATAATAGATGACCTCTAATTTTTCCGAGACATTTTCAACAAACGTGTTGGAAGTCATATTTGTAGAAGAGTAGTCTCCATTGGCGCAATTGCCCCAAATGATCGTAAATACCAGAACAAAAACGGCCAGAAACAACTAATTTATCCGTTTAGGGTCGTTCAGGGAAAAGTGAAGTCGGCGATCGCGATCATGAATGCCACGCCGACGATTATCCGATTGTCGCCAATTGTCGGCCCATCACTAATGTACATTGTATTACACTTAGCAACAAAAGTTTGTAACCATCACTATACATGTATTTAGGTGTTATAAGGCACTAGATCTGCTTCCGTTCTTGGCGAATACTTGACCATCAGTTGACTAATCACCAATGAATTTACCCTGCTGTGCTATTTTACGAGCAGCATACAACAACCCAACACGTTTGCGTGTAAGATGCTCATTCACAAAGGTACCGCGGTGACCGAGCTTTTCTTCCTTTAAACCTGTGCGTTTCTTATAGAGTTTCTGCCGATTTCTGCACGAAGAGAATTTCACGAGTATGTCCCTGGACCATGGTCCATGGCCTTCCCAACTTTATGACACCTGCCGATGTCATCAAGTGTAAGTCTAGTTTTAAGGGCGTCACAGATTTTAATAACTAGGTCATCGGGGACTTCTTTGTCTTTCTCGGCGACACCAGAAATTCTAACAAAGTTCCTATAACTGTACTGTTGATCAGCCTCGCGTTGATGTTCCAACTTGGAGACACGTTGCTTCAACTCAATATTTTCTTCTCTAAGTTTATGATTCGTGTATACAGCCTATCGACGACACCGTCAACTATGGCTTTCACAGTGGCTTTTATTGTAGCACCCAATGCATTCAACTTTTTACTTTCAAGCCTTAAAGCCAAAGTGTCAAGCGATTCTTCATCCAATGAGACTCTACTAGACAACATCATTGTCTCTGGACAAATGTTTGATCAGACGTTGTACCCAGCTTTTGTGATTTAACATCAGATTCAAAGTTTATATCGGGTGATGTAAAGTCCCTTTTGCGATTACGATTTATCTGCCCAGGTGTATTAAACATGTGCGCGCTATTAATATAGCGAAGTGTAGTTGCAAAAATAATTTGGCCTGGTTGGTGCGAATTTATGTCCAGTTTACACGAGAAAAGTTTCAAAGTATCCAAAAGTTTATCTTCATTTCTCGAATAAGATAACGTAATGACACAAAGTCAGTCCACATATTTCAACACATATTTGTTCCGTACCTCCTGCACATAGTCCTTCAACATACCAATCACTAGTATAGAGTCTAGATCATTTTTTTTTATCGTCAGCACGTAAACATCGATTGACCTCCATTACTGACCGGAAGTTTATCGTTATTGTTAATTACAGTTAAATTAGACAAAATAAATATTTTTATAGAAATACAGAAGCAAGTGGATATCTATCACAAGCACTTCTAGCAATTCAGCAGAAGTAAGAACAATACCTTTGAAAGGTCTTCATACATTTTAAGTTTACATGAACCAAAGGCTTAGGGTGAACTGTTAGTATAGATGGAATGGTCCGGCGTCCATTGTTTTATGTCCATTATCCATCATCTGTACTTTACATAAACATCTTCTCATCTGAAACTACTGGTCAGAATTACACCAAACTTGTTCCCGTTCATCCTGGTAAAGTTCTTTCCTAAGTTTGTTCAACAAATACTGCTTGGCTCCTTATTTGTTCAAAATGTTCTGCTTGACTTCTTAGACCAAAAAAGGTCCGTTTCCGGTCTCCATACATACCCTCTTTTTACCCCATACCCTAAGCATTTTATCGGGGGTAACTTTCCGCCTTTTGATTTTAAAAAAGATATTTCCATTTCATTTTAAACCTTTCGCATTGTTTCGCTGAAATACACTATTCTGATTGGTTGACAGTTATATCAAAAACGGCAGCGCCCGTGTTGCCGGCTTCATCAGTTTTGTGACTTCGGTTTAAAGCTTTTTTGCATTATAAAACGGCCCAAAACTTACTTACGATTGTTCCAGATCGCAAATTAGTTGATGACATATTTCACCAGTATGATGATATACCTCTACATCGTCGGAGAATTTCAAGGCCTCAACAAAAAAAAAAGATTCCTTCCTACCTACCTACCCACTTTTCTTGACAGGAGACCGGAAACGGACCTATTTGTTTGGCCTTAGTTTGTTCAAAAGATTCTTCTTGACTCTATAGTTTGTTCAAAAGGTTCTGCTTGATCCCTTATACAGGGGCCATTAAATTTAAATATAGAAAAAACTTTAAACAACTTCTTCTTATGAAACGCTTGATGGATCATTAAACTTAGTCTTTAGTATTGATTAGATATAGTACTAGAGATCAATCAATGACCTAACCTTGCCTATACACCTGTATGATACAAGTTAGCAAGGAACAATGGAGTAACTGTATGGTTAACAATTTGCTGATATATCATTTATTGTAATGTAACTTTTTTCTTGTTTTTATATATGATGTCTGATATGATACAAAAACATATCTAAATTTCAGCTTAAAAGGTGGATCTGAATCTGTTTTATTAGACTTAAAACATTTTCTATTGTCATATGCTTGTATATGACGACTTTTTGCATTGAGTTCTTCCTGCAATAATCTAGTTATAATTTGGGATTAATTATTCATCAGTTGTGTGATAGGTATAGGACTATGTGCAACAGCAGCTACATTGAAATTAAATATTTTTTTATTTTGTTGGGTTTAACGTCGCACCGACATAATTATAGGTCATATGGCGACTTTCCAGCTTTTAAGGTGGAGGAAGATCCCAGGTGCCCCTCCGTGCATTATTTCACCACGAGCGGGCTCCTGGGTAGAACCACCGGCCTTCCGTAAGCCAGCTGGATGGCTTCCTCACATTCAACGCCCCCGAGTGAGGCTCGAACCCACATCGATGAGGGGCAAGTGATTTGAAGTCAGCGATCTTAACCACTCGGCCACTGAGGCCCCTTGAAGTTAAATAAAGCCTTAAATAATATGCCCCAAAATGATCAATTCAAGACTTTATTATACTTGGTCTTAAATGTTACAATTAATCAGCCTGCTTTGAATTTTCATCGCTTTTCATTATTTAAAATTTTTTGGTACCATCTCTACATAGTTATAAGGTTCTCTTCTAATTTTGAATGAAATGGGGAAACTCAGCCGTTTCAGCTCACCTGAGCACGAAGTGCTCATGGTGAGCTATTAATGACATCTCCCCTAAAACCAGTGAATGGATTTTAATGAAACTTGGCAAGGATGTTCCTTGGATTCAAACGATTCCGCTTGGTTGCACGGCCAGAGCTAAAATGGAAAATAAATAAAACAACATCTTGTCCTAAACCGATGCTGCGATTTTGAAATAATTTCACACAATTGGTCCTTATGTCATCCTCTACCAAGATTATACAAATTACACTGATTTGTCAAAACACATGGCCGCCAGGGGGCGTAGTCACTTTTCCCTATATGTATATAGTGGAAATTTAAAAAATCTTGTGTAAAACTGCTGGTCGATTTTAGAATAATTTTACACAAATGGTTCTTGTGTTACCCTCTATCAAGATTGTTCAAATTATTTTTGATTCGTTAAAAAAAACATGGCCGCCAGAAGGCGTGGCCACTTTTCCCTATATGCAAATTGTTAAAACTTTAAAAATCTTCTTGTGTGAAACTGCTTGACCGATTTTAGAATTATTTTTCACAAATGGTCCTTGTGTGACCCTCTACTAAGATTGTTCAAATTATTCCGATTCGTCAAAAACATGACCGCCAGAGGAAGTTGTCACTTTTCCCTATCTGTATATAGTTGGAAACTTTAAAAAATTCTTGTGTGAAACTGATTTCAAAATAATTTTACAAAAATAGTTCTTATGTTATCCTCTACCAAGATTGTTCAAATCATTCCATTCCGAGTCGTCAAAAACATGGCTGCCAGAGGGCGTGGTCACTTTTCATCAACAATTTCTTACACAACATCTCCTCCAAAACCACTGAATGAAATTAAATGAAATTTTACAGAAATGTTCTCTGCGTAGCCTTCTTTCACAGTAGTTCAAGTGGTTCCGGTTCATTGAACATACAGGTCTTTTTGGTAAAAAATAAGTTTTGAGCTATCAGACTTTAAAATCCTTTCTCTAGAGTTTTGATATTTAGCATGTGAAATAAGGGTTCGACTCTTTACCATACTTGTCTAACTTATTGCCCAAAGGTAAAAAAAATGGCCACGCCCCTAGAGCCTTGATATTTTGCGTGTGATATCAGATTTGTAATGTCTACCATAATTGTTCAAATTATTGCCCTAGGTTCAAAATTTGTGTGACATGTATATAATTTAGGCTAACATAGAAGAAACCTTTAACCCTAAACTTATACAAACACACTTGAAGCCTTGTACACAGATGAGCGCTTTAGGGTCAATGACCCTTTTGGTTTTAGGAGCTGACATTTTAAAGTAGAAATGCCTTTAACAGCTTCTTCACATAAAGCGTTTAGTGAATCTTTATTTTTGGACTGTAGCATCATTACAAAGTTTTCTCCCAATTTTTATGGGCCTCTAGTGCTAGAAATTGAAATACTTGATGGATTCTACTCATGCACAACTTGATGGATGTCATTATAAGCTTCTCTGTAAAATTTTCCAAATGAGGGAATTGGCCTCCTCCAGAGGCTGCCAGAAGGCGTGGTTACTTTTCCCTATATGTATATAGTGGAAAATTAAAAAATATTCTTGTGTGAAGCTGCTAGCCCGGTTTTAAATTAACGGTCCTTGTGTGACCGCCCTCTACCAAGATTGTTCAAATTATTCCGATTCGTCAAAAAAAAGACATGGCCGTCAGAGGGCACTGTCACTTTTCCCTATATGTGTATAGTAGAAACTGCTCGCCCGATTTTTAAATAATTTTACACAAATGGTAATTGTGTAACCCTCTTCCAAGATTGTTCAAATTTTTCCGATTCGTCAAAAAACATGGCTGCCAGAGGGCGTGGTCTCTTTTCCCTATATGTATATACTAGAAACTTAGAACATCTTCTTGTATGAAACAGCTAGCGCTATTTTAAAATAATTACACACTTGTTGTTCTTGTGTGACCTTCTACAAACACTTTTCAGTTTTTTCGAATTTGTTCAAAAACATGGCTACCAGAGGGCTTGGTCAATTTTCACCAATAATTTATTTAAACGACATCTTCTCCAAAACCACAGAATGTATTTTGATGAAACTTTACACATATGATCTCTGGCTCTGGGTAGCTCTCTTTCAAAGTTGTTCAAATGGTTCCGGTTCATTATACATATGGGTATTTTTGGTTAAAAATAGGTTTTCAAGCTATCAGACTTTAAAAATCTTCCTCTCTAGAGCTTCGACATTTAGCATGTGATACAAGTGTTTGACTCTCTGCACTTTTTGTTCAAATTATTGCCCTAAGGTCAAAAATGGTCATGCCCCTGTGTGTTACATGTACTTACTTATAGGCTTATATATAAGAAACTTGGAAAATTTTCTTCTCTCAATCTATAATAGCTAGAGCCTTGATATTTGGCGTGTGATATCGGAATTTTACTCTCGACCGTAATTGTTCAAATTCTTGCCCTGGGCTGAAAAATGTGTGTGAAATGTATATATAATATAGACTAACGTAGAAGAAAGCTTACTCTGTACTTATATCATTACGTTATATAAACACAATTGAAGCCTTATACACAGGTGAGCGCTTTAGGGTCAATGACCCTCTAGTTAAATTACCTCCTTGTCCGCTGTATAACTTGATTACTATTTAAGGTAATGACTTTACATATTGATAGAGGTCACTGAGAAGGAGTGCAGTGACAAGGAACCATAACTCTGGATGGTTCCATTATTGAAGCATCTCCAGTTTTTGAAAACCCTTTTTCCGGAGCATAACTTGAATACTATAATTACAAGGTATGGGCTTCATACTTTACATATTGAAAGAGGACAGTGAGAAGGAATACAATGACAAGGAACCGTAACTCTAGGTGGGTCCATATTTGAATTATCTCCCTTTTAAAGTTCTTTAAAAATCTTTCGCGGAGCATAACTTGAATACTATGTAAGATATTGACGCCATACTTCACATATTGATAGAGATCAGTGGGAGGGAGTGCAGTGACAAGGTTATAGCGCCCTTTTCATGATCAATTTCACGTTCAAAGGCGCTTTACATAGTTCAAATGCAGCCACACAGGGCGCATAATTCATCCTCTACTAGTACAGACACAGAGCGATCTGAACAGAGGGACAGAGTGAGACAAAGCCCCCACGACAGAGAGATTAGAAATCAGATACAGGCTTGTCCGGCTAACTCAGCCTAGCTCGTTGCGAATAGACAGCCTGGTTCTTTAACGTGCCCAGTGTATAGCACTGATACATGCCAGGATTGGCTTATCTCTGTAATAACTTGATGAATTTGTTTCAAACATGAAATAGTTATTCCTCATCATCATCCACCTAATATGGCACAAGGACTATAACTCTCACACCAATATTCATGAATTGTCCCCCATCCCTTTTACTTAAAATTTAAGGTTAAAGGTTTGATTCACTATCACTCTGTATCAGTTATTACTATATGGGTTTGATTCAAACTTAACATAGTTGTTCCATCTTATCACCCACATCATATAACACAAGTTCCTTAAATCTGGTACCATTTTTTCTTGAATGATACCCCCTTTTACTTAACGTTTAAAGTTTATTTTGATGCATTTTCACTAAATCAGTTTCTATAATATGTTAATACAGAGAGGATTTGATTCAAATTTAAAATATTGTTCAGCATCATCACTCACGTCATATGACACAAGGACCATAACCCTAGCACCAGTATTTCATGAATTATTTCCCCTTTTTACTTAGAATTTCAGTTTAAATTTCTGGTGCATTCTCACTCTATTTCAGTTATTATGCCCCCTTCGAGGAAGGAGGGGTATATTGTTTTGCAGTTGTCGGTCCGTCAGTTGCAACAACTGGTTTGTCGATCGGTCCGTAGACCAATTGGTTTCCGGAGGATAACTCAAAAATGCTTGGGCCTGGGATCATGAAAATAGATAAGGAGGTTGGTCATGACCTCTATTAATTTTGAAGATCAGGGTCACAGTGAACCGGAACAGATAAACGGTTTTCGGATTATAACTCAAGAACACTTGTGCATAGGATCATGAAAGTTGATAGGGATGTTGGTCATGACCAGCGGATGACCCTTATTGCTTTTGAGATCAGTAGTTAAAAGGTCAAGGTCACAGTGACCCTGAACAGTTAAACGGTTTCAGGATGATTACTCAAGAACGCCTTGTCCTAGACTGGAAATGTTTGAATTGTGCGTTTAAAATTTAGTGGATTCCTTGGTGTTTCATGAATTTTAGTTAAAAATTTGAAAAACACGTGTAAATAAATGTGGATAACATTAATCTGTAGCTATATATATATAAATTATGTTTAAAATGATTGTGTGTACATGTATTTTGAGACAATTGTGTACATTCATAGAGGACTTTTCTCCTTTTTTAACAGAAACACACAAAGTGCCCAGGCGACAAAATGATGTTTTTCAAGAGAATGTGGTTAAACTAATGAATACAATAGAAAAAAGAATGAGCCAGTATTCATGTAAGTTTATATTTTACGATGGGATAGAACTACTGTAACATTCAACTATACGTGCTCAGCCATTAAAGTCATGGATCAAACGGCTTATATCCTTTGCACATCCTTGTATGACAGGGTTTTCCTTAAATTGTACAGAAGGGAGGGTCAACTAAGTTTACAGCTTTCCTGAGTCAAGTGTTGTTTACAGAGTACAGTACAATGGATAATTTTATAGTATTATTGTATCTTACAGTAACCGTGATCTTTATGTCAGCATGCTTGCAGTTTTAATGTTTTTTATTAATTACTATCCAAACATGTGCTTTGTATATACTTGTAAATGATACTTTGACATCACTAGTAGTAGTATAGTAATTGTTTGTTTTGAAACAATCTGACCTCACTTAACCTTTTGACCACTTCTAAAAAATCCAATGCCGGACAATTTAAAACCCACAGGTTTTATCAAAGTATTGAGAAAAAAACTTTAGTTAAACATTACAGTTAATCCAATGTTTAACTATAATACAAGCTGAAATAAAATTGACTTAAATATCAATACAGTACACCGTAGCGTATTTACTTTCTGATTGACAGTGCATATCAAGATAAAGATCAGGTTTTCAGTGTAACTGGAGAATAAATACTACGCTATAGCAAATACAATTCTACTGTGCATTGAGAGCTTGTCCTACCTGTAAGACACATACTTGTCCTTTATGTACCTGTTGTGTCATAGGTAAATCAAGTTTACATACGGCAATATAAATAGCTAGCGCATTTTCTGAATATTTAGTGGCATTTTCTGAAAATGATAATGTGGGAAACCACAAATTCAACCAATCAAAAGCCTGCCATTTTTCTGCCAAGTTGGCAGACACTGCCACATTGCTGCCACTTGGCAGACTTTTGGCAGAAATTTGGCAGATTATTTTTATTAATTTAGTATTTGATCTTATTTTCAGTTAGTAAGTATATTATTAGGGTACACATAGTAATTAAAACTTTAATTAAGCTTTTAACTCAAAAGTTTGTTTCTATCATGGAATGCATGTTCATCCGATACAGATTCATCCGATACAGCATCCGATACAGATTCATCCGATATGTAGAATCTGATGTAACTATCCGTCAAAAGCGTAAAATTTATTTCTGTAGATGTTGAATCATCATAAGGATGAATGTCAAACATTGTCCCTTGTATTAGATAAACTTTAATTTTTTTCTTATACATAGATATTGTTTTGTCCGATCCAATGTCAAAGTCCTCGGCTACTATATTTACATTATTGATAAATGTACTAAGAAATGGATCATCATTATTATTCCACCGCCTAAATATAAAATGTGATATTGGGCTTTTACTCGGTTTACTCGGTTCAGCTTTAAACCCGGCCCCCGCTAATAAAATCTTAATATCTATTATATACATTCCGGTTTTTTCGATCACAAACACACCCCTCAAAAGCACATCTGGTACAGCTATTTTATGTTGTTGGTTTATGTGTATAAAATCTTTAAAATCTACGAAAATTCCAGGTCTTAATTGAAATGCATTTAAATAGTTCAGACCGGCCATATCTTCATATGTTGAATATATCCAGGCACCTGACGGTTAAAATACTTTTTCATTTTTACGTATTCATAAAAACCGTATTTAAACCTTGGATCTGTTTCATAAAAACTGTTATATTCAAAAAGAAACATTTCACGTCTTACTTTTTCTAGTTCTTCTTCTATTTTCCTGTCTTTCTTTTTAAGTTTAAGAATTATTTCAGCTAAATCATCAAGTCGTTTTGTTGTAGCAACTTCAGAAGCAGATAGATTGTCAACAGTATTCTTTGTTCTAGCTAATTGTGTTTCTTGTTTTAAGAAAGCATCTTTTACTTCTATAATTTTTTTCCAATTATTAGAAATTTTTTCATCATTAGTAGAAATTTCTTCGACATTAGCGGTTATTGCTTTAGTATTAGCAGTAATTACTTGGGTATTAGCAGTGATTGATTCTCCTTGTTTAGCTGATATTTCAACTACACAGTCCAAATCATTTATTATTTTTTTAATTTTATCATTAAATTCATTAATATCTTTTTGTAATAAACCTGTAAGTTTACTTAACTCTTCGTACTTTATATTGTGACGTACAACATTACTAACCATGTCTACAAGTTGTTTCTTCAAATTTTCTAGCTGTTCATTAATTATGTTAATTGCTTCAGTATTAGCAGTAATTAACTCTCCTTGTTTAACTGATTTTTCAACTACAAAGTCCAGTTCATTTTTATTATTCTTAATTTTAATATTGGCTTTGTTAACATCTTCTTGTAATAATTCTGTAAGATTACTTAAGTTTGCATACTGTAAATTGTGACGTACATCGATAGTACTTACCCAACTTTGAATTTGTTTTTTAAAGTCCTCTAATGCTGTGTCATGGTCATCACCTCTTTGTGAAGCTGCCTTTTCCAATTCAGCTTTATATTCTGCAAGTTTATTTGAAATTAATTCTAATAAATCTTTATGCTTTTTTTCAGTTTCAGTATTTAGTTTATTTATTTCTGTTCTGATTTCTAACTGATACATATTTTGTAACTTTTTTTCAGCTTCAATAATCTTGTCTTTTAGTTCTTCATGTTTAATCATAGTATCATTTATTTCCTGAACTTGAGTGTATAACTTTTCAAAATTGGCTTTAAATACTTATGTTGTCATCTGTCAAATCAGATTTCTCTTCAAGTTCTTTAATAGAATCAACCATAGCTTTCATTTCTTCTCCAAGTTTACCTTGTAATTCAACTATTAATAATGAATTCTTTTTAAAATCTATTGTTAATTCTTCAATATTCTTTACTTCTGCTTCTAGTGTTTGTTTTATACTTTTGACATCTTCAAGATTATAGTCATCTATTACACTTTGAATTTTTTTATACATAAACCGTCTTGGAACTGCATCAGCGGGTTTATCTGGATTTCCTAGGTTGATTATTTCATATCTTCCCATATCTAATGCTCTGTTCATTGTGTTATCAAGTTCCTTATTTCTGTGAAGATATGATTCCATGTCCTTTTTAAGCTTTTTGTATTGTGTTTTAGTAACATAATCACTTAAATCAATATCAAATTTAACTTTACTTATACTGTCAGGTTCTCTTATTTGTTCTATATTATTAAAAACTCCCATTATATATTACCAGTAAAGTTTTTTCTAAAAAACTTCCTTGGTTTGTCAATATATAAGAAATCATATTTTTGATTTGTTGCATTAGCAAAAGAGTTAGGGTTAATATTTTGTTCATTACAAATCATATCATTTTCTTGTTTACCTGGACTGTCAAATAAAATATAATGTGAACAGTTAATTCGGATATCTTTTGGTGTTTTATAGTAAGACTGACTTAAATAAATAACACAACAGTTTTTGTGACGTCCTTGAATAAAGTATTTTGTTATTTCATTTTGAACTTTTTTAGCTTCACATACAAAATCATCAAATATTACTACTTTTTGTTTTTCTGATTCAAGATTCTCACAAGGTTCAATTTGGTTGGGATCAGCTGAATATTCAAGTATTTCATTTGGATCTACTTTAATTTTTTTAGCAATTTGACTTAAGTGGTTAATTAAATCTTGATATTTAGATTGTTCTAGGTTTTTAGCATACAAGTATAATTTATCATAATATATAAGAGGTTTTCGAAGTATATGCATTAATGTATTTGTTTTTCCAGATCCAGAAGATCCACATATTAACATTCTAAAACATGAATCTGGCATAAAAGGATAATGTTGTGTAAAGTTATTGGATTTATTACTTTTTGTGTCATAATTTGGAATTTCCATTTATATAATATTACATTATTTTACAATATCTTACATTATCTTACATTATTATATAAATGCAATCAAAACTTAATGAAATAAGAATAAGAAAAAAATTAGTCGGGCAAAAGATGAGGGCTCTTAGAGAAGAAATAATGAGAGAAAAAATTAAGAAAGCTACAAATATACAAGTACACTGAAATTTATAAGCCAATTACTGAAGGAATAGAAAGTCAAAAAGAACAATTATCAAGTCAGTTAAAAGCATTACCTGGAATTAAGGAGCAATTAGCGTTACTAGGTGATGAAATTAAAGATATACAAACATACCAGGGTTTACCACAGCTATTCCAAGAACCACTTCCATTATTACCGCCGAAAGATCATATGGGTTTGGATGATGAAGATGATGAGTTTGAAGACACTAAAGAATTTCCTGAAGAATTTCCTGAAATTGTCGGGACAAGACCGAAAGAAAAGGAAATACCTACAGTAGATTTAGATGCTTTTCTGGATAATAATGTTTTAGAAGAATATAAATATTACAAACCGTCTGAAATGTTTGACTTTTTTACTGCAGATGAATCTAATCCAGATAAAATAAGTAAAGACAAACTTCAAGATACGATAGATGATGTTACTACGGATATCAAAAAATTAAATGGTTCAATAGCTAGCAAATCAAGATCAGAAGATCCAAATAAGCAAAAAGAAGCAAAAGAATTAAAACATGAACAAGACGAACTGATAAAGTACAAAAAACGGTTAAATCATATTCTTGGTATATCTTCTACATATGGACAAGGAATAAAACATCATAATCCATATAAAGTTTCACCAAATGGACAATATGGTAATTTAATTATTAACTTAAATAAACTTTATGGTCAAAACAAATTGGTTGCTAAGGATAGAATAACTGGAAAAGAAGTAATTAACACTAAAGTAGATAATGATTTGATTGATCTGATTAATAAAAGATATAACAATAATAAAAAACATCCAATTCATTCAAGAAAAATATTTAAAGAATTAACAGAAAAATCAGGATTACCTATCAATAAAAGATCTATGAAATTTAAAAAAGTAATTAGGGGACAGGGTTATGACGTTTGTCCATGTAATCCAAAAGAATTGGTTAATGACTTGGAGTTAATTTGTGGTTCAATTAATGCTGGAAATAATAATGAAGAACTGAAAAATGAAGGTATTAACATAATTGATGAACTATTAAAAATGAATTCACTCTTACCAGAACAACATGAAATGTTATATAAAAATTATTTTTCTTGAATATATAAATGGAACAAAAAATAGTATTAAGTTCTGAAACAGTTAAAAATGATAACAAAAATACTCCGAGTGATTTTACAATCAGATTTAGTCGTTCTTTAATTTTAGATAAAAATAAAACTTATGTTGTTGGTTTGGATAGTATTAACACTATGACTTACTCTTGGCATAATATTAGTGATGAATATGACAATGAAAGAATTCGTTATAATAATGGTAAAGAATGGAAAGATATTATATTTACAAATGGTTCTTACAGTTACACAGATATTAATAATTATATTAGGGAAACATTAATAAGTAATGATGATTTTGAATTTAATAAATCAGAAATTGCTCCAATAAGTTTGGAATTTGATTTAAGTTGTTTTAAGATTTTGATTTCAATTAAAGATAATTTTATGTTGGATTTAAGAATGTCAAATTTTCATACATTGCTTGGATTTGAGAAAAAAGCATTGAGAAATACTGAATGGGGAACTACAACACCAAATATAACTAACTCTGTGGATACAATTTACATTCATTGTGATCTTATTGATAATTCACTTGTTGATGGAAATTTCAGTGATATTATCTATGCTTTAAGTACTGCAGATTTAACAAGAGCTTATACATTTACAAAAGAACCACAAAGAGTTGGATATTCTGAAATTAATAAATATATTATAAATTCAATTAGAATATATATTACAGATGTATGTGGTAGAATAATTAATTTTAATGAAGTTGAAACAAGTTTTACACTAATTTTAAAAGAAATATGAAATTATAAATTTTAGTTTTATATAATGTACAAAAAAGTTTATGACAAAAATAAAGGAATATTTATTTATGTTGATGCTCACACGGGAAAAGAAATCATACACGGTACAGGTATCTTTGACACTTTAACAAAATTGCTTTCAAGTGGAGTTGCATCTTCAATTAGCACAGCTGGAAAAAAAGCTTTGGAAACAGCAGGAAAAGCAGCACTAGAAAGTGGAACAAAAAAGGTTGGAACGGAAGTTGGAAATTTAGCTGCTGATAAAATTGTTGAAAAATTTAAAAAGAAACCTGCTCCGGCAGTTGGTAATTTAATTGCTAAGGAATTACAAGAAAAGAATAACAGTAATAATAATAAGAAGAAGGATATTCATATGAGAATAAATAGAATATTGTCAGGATCTGGAACTTCAGCTCAGCGTAAACGTATTAACAGATTAATTTATAAAAAATAAAATAATATATAATATATACATGTTTAGAACAAAACAATATTGTGAAAGATACGAACTAACTCCTATTCAATTAGATACAGCCTTAATATCTGTCTTGGGAAATAATGTTAAGCAACAAAAAAACGGATATCACTTTACAATTAATGATAGAAGTTCATATTTTGATTGGTTTAATGGTTATTTTGAAGTAAGTTTTAAAGTAAATAAGCTTGCTAATGGTAATAATTATGCTGATGGAGATCAAATTGCTCTAATTAATAATGCAGCTTCATTAATTGATCAATTAGTGGTTAAACAAAATGGAAAAATTGTATATGATTGTAATAATTTATATAAGGTAGTAAATGTAAAAAATTTAGTTGAACTATCTGATGATTATGCAAGATCAACTGGAACAAATGAATTTATCTATTTAGATACTAGCGCTAGCACTGAAATCAGGCCTGCCCAGAATGATTATAATAGTGGTTTTGCTTCTAGAAAGGAATTAATCGAAGGTGGTAATGAGGTAAATGCTAAGATTCCGTTAAATAATTATTCATTTTTTCAGGGTTTAGAAACTAATATTTTACCTCCAAGTCAAATTCAGATAACACTGCAGCTGACAGATGATGATGAATTAATTTTTAGAGCTAATGCTGCTGATGCTGGTAGAGTAATTGTAACAAAATTATTTCTATGGGTTCCACGTTTAATTTTCAATGAATTTGGGTTTGATCTAATTACTACTGAAAGATTTACAAAAGCAAGATGGTCATACCTTCGGGAAATGATAACACAATCAACTGATACACGACAGACGAACATAACTTTTAGAATAACAGCTGGTGTAATAAAACCACAACATGTATTTGTTTATTTACAACGACCTGATAAAAGTAATGCACAAAGACAGAATCCGCATTTATTAGATACATTTAAAGCTAATGCAGCAGATAATGATTGTACATTGGAATCTTGTCGTCTTGAAGTTGGTAATGGTGTTTTTTATCCAGAAACAGAATACACAAGTATATCAAGAATATATGATGATGTAATTAATTATTATTATAAACAAAATAATAAGACTACTGGAAGTTTGCTAAATAGATCAAACTTTAATAATTTATTTGGATTTGTTCACTTTAACTTGGAATATAAAAAAGAAGTAACTACAGAAGATCCTAAACACATTACATTAACAGCTAAATTAAATGTTCGGCCGGCAGCACATGTACCGTGTTTACGCAATTGTATTGTATGAGGAAACAGTTGAAATAAATACTATTGGAAATGAACTTGTTATTGTTTAAATAAAATAAATTTTAAATATATAATGTCATCAAATTATATTGAATATAAAGTTAACCTTACAGATGGACAAAAGAAAAATTTAGCACAAGCTTACAATTTCAAAAAAACAAATGTCCAGTCAAGGTCAAAATGGTGGATTTTTAGGAGCTTTGGCTGGTTTGTTAGGAAAAACAATTATTCCAATGGCAGCAAAAATAGCTCCAAAAATATTAGCCCCTCTAGGCATTGGAGCCCTTTCTGGGCTGGCCAGTACTGGTGTTAGTAAAATACTTGGAAATGGTATGATTTCGGTAGCTAATAATACGAGAAATATAATATCACCATATCTTACACCTAATCAAAGAAAGCAACTAGTAGGATCTGGAGTGATTAAATTAACACAAAAACAAAAACAAGACGGCGGGTTCCTGGGTATGCTGGCTGCTAGTCTAGGGATACCTTTAATTACATCTTTGTTAAGTGGTAAGGGACATGGCCAGGGTATACAGATTGATTCCCAGAAAAGACCTTACAGACGAATTCCTATAGTAAAAAAAAATAAAATTTATAAACAAACCAATTTCTAACTTTGAAATTGAACAATGGGTAAAACAATTAAAAATTAAAAACTTTAGGGGTGTATTTAGTAGAAATAATTTACCAAAAACGAAAGAAAAGGTTGAATGTGGAATTATAAATTTGGACTACTCTGTTGGTCCTGGAACACATTGGGTTTGTTACTTTAATACTTTATACTTTGACCCATTTGGGCTTCCTCCGCCGAAAGAAGTATTTAAATATATACCTGGGGTTAAGTATAACAACATACAATATCAAGACAAAACAAGTACACTCTGTGGATATTATTGTTTATTTTTCATAAAAATGTTACAAGATAAAGTACCGTTGTATGATTTATTGTATAAAATACTAAAAATTAATAATGTAAAACAAAATGAACAAACAATTAAACTTTATTATAAATTATTTTAATAAAAAAGGTTAAAACTATTGTTTTAATTAAAACTTATTAAAACTGTGTTTTTATTTAACTGGAATAATTAATATAATGGGAATATTCAATAATATAAATGAAAAAGTTAATAAAATAGAAAGACAATTAATAAGAAAACCTCCATTGTTTTTAACATGTTATACCCAAGATACCGATGGTGGATTATTTCAATGGAAAACTGTAAATGCTAGTCCTGGTTTAGTTCAAAATGGTCATAATGTAACAATTAAACAAAATTGCATCTTAATTATTCTTGTTGATGCAATTAAATTAGATAAAGGAGAAGCTAAATTACAACTAAAAAATAAAGAAAATGTAATTCTTCAAAGTTATAATGTAAAAAATAATAGAAAAAATGAATCTATTTCTATTAATTGTGCAAATGAATTTAAAATAAATGATGTTATTTCTATTAATTCTTTAAACGTTATGAATATTCAGTTAACAATTTATGGTTCTATAATTTAAGAATAAGCTAATGTATCAATACCATTATCAAGAATATATCTTTTACCGTCATAACATGATAAAGATGTTTTATTTATAACATAACTGGAAAGATTGTGTTTATCAGATCGAATAACTTTAAAGGTGTGATTACTTTGGGTTGAATTAAACAAAGTATCTTTGTAATTTTTATGAACTATTGTTTTCTTAACAACAAGTTTTTTAATTCCTTTACACTTTTTTAACATTAACTTCATTTTCTAATAAATAAGAATACATTTTACTTCTTAATCCAACAAATTCAACAATGGGAATGCCGGCAGCTTCATCTTTAAATTTTCCAATTACTTTTTTATTATTATCAAAATAAAATTTTGAATTACTATTGTAATCACTATTATCAAATAAATCTTTGTCCTTATAAAAATCCTCATATGCATCTTTGGTTTTTATTTCATAACATAATGAATCAGTGTCAGTAAATAAAAGCTTTGCTGAGTTTTTATACTTTTCCTTAATATAATTATAATGAAAATCATACATTAAATATTTTGATAAATCTAGAATGCACATTCCAACATAACAAGGTCTGTTTAATAACAAACTTTCTTTTATTCTATGAATACCAAACAAATTCTTGTTAAACATCGTTGAACTAACAAATGAAGGTTTGGCTATGTATTTTAATAAAATATTTTCATCATGTGTTAATTTAATATTAACCCTCTTGCGTAAATTCTCCATCGTCTTACCGAATACAGAATTGTTCATTAACTTAAAAAGGTCCTTTTCAAATGAATTTTTTGCTTTAGATCTTTTTTGAGTATTAAAATCAATATACTTTTTTAACCAAGGACTTTCATCAAAAGTTAATATTTTGTATATTTTTGTTACTTTTAACCCTAATTGTGTATATAGTTCAAGATTTTTAAAATGAACTACATAATTTTGTTTTTTCATTAAAGTTGGAACTAATTTTTTTACATTCCTTTTTCCTATTTCAAATTCTGTTTTAATATTTTTACTGTAATTGGAAAGCCATTGATCTGGTATTTTAATTTTTTCAGGAGCTAAAGGATAATCATTATGTACAGTATGTAATTCTTTTGGATATTCAAGATCACATTCAACTATAAAGTTAGTTTTACCTTTTGCAATTAATTTCTTGAATTGTTTTTCAGATATAAATTTAAAGTTTCCAGAGGGTAAAGGTTGACACATAGCCCAACCGTAAAGGTTATTGGCGTCGAGGTACATAATGTATTTGCTGTCAAGTTTAGGATCATAATCTTTCATATATTTATTGTTTGATTTACTGTATCTGTTTGAAATATAACTTATTCCTCCTCTCAGTCCCTTTTCAATAAAAAGATACATATCAATATCAGTTATTAAATCTAACTTAATTCCAGTCATTTTTAACATTGCATCCCAAGCTAAACCAGGACTACTAAAATAATGACAAGGATCTAATTTGTAGTACTCCAAACATAGTTTTCTAAAATTTTCGAATACATCAGCTAAAAGTAATACGTCAGTTTTTAAATATAGATCATCATATTCTCCCATTGTTTTAATTTTAAATTTATTCCAAACAGTTTTACATGTTCATATTCGTTGTCAGATATGTGTGTTTCATTTAAAATTGAATAAAACTCTTCTTTAGAAGGTAATTCTGTTTCTTTGAATTTTTTTAATGAATCCATGTAATCATATGGATAAACACCTTTTGTTTTTAATAATTCTATATTTTTATCAAATTCAGTTGATGTGTATTTAAATTCTGGAATATTTTTTACTAAGTTATCCAATGATTGAGACATAAATTGGAATGAATCAATAAAAACCAAGTCGGAAATCATAAATGCCATATATCTTTCCATATTGTTAGGAATAACATTAATTTCTTTTTTGAATTTCCCTATTTGTTGCATAATAAAATGACCGTCATAACCTCTTAAATTATGAAAAATAACAGGAATTTTATGTGTTAGTTTAAAATTAATATTACATTCTGAGTGAGCACTTCCTCTGAATTAGCCTGTTATATGACAATGGTTTCTTACTTTGATTGAATCTTCTATATATTCTTTTTCACAGATATGACAAAACTTTTGTTTTTTAAATTCAATTTCATCTTTTTTAGACATTCTTAGTTCTTTGTTAAAGTGCTCTTTAAAATATTTCTTTACAATATTCCTCTTCCTCAAGCATTTTTTCAATAAACTTATAAACTGCATTAGGACCTCTATAAATCTGGGTTGGTTTAGTATATTTATCGTCATAACAACAAACAACTTTATAACCGTAACCACAATCTATATGATTTTGATATGGTTCAGTAAATGAAGATTCAGTTGATGGTAAAGCAGTTAAAACTTTTTTAGTTATTGATTCAAATCAGCATAAATTACAAAAGGTACTGCTAAACCTTTATGATAATTTTTAAATTGTACTTTACTTCCTCTTTTGGCATTTTTACACCTGGATACCATAATAGCTAAACAATTTGGAATATGTTCATTTAATATTCTTTCTTGGGTAAAGTGTTGCAGGCAAGATCTACAAAATGTTTCTTGTTTGTATTTTTTGTTTTGTTATTCATTAATCTATTAAAGTCTTTATCCAAACATAATGTTGGACTACAGTTCTTGAGGGCTTACAGTCATCATCAGTTATTTTATCATTAGTAATTAGCAACATGTCACAGTGTTCTTCGTATTGATATTTTGATATGTACAATGGATAAATACTAATTTCTTCATAACCAAATATATTAAATGATATATCATTTAAAACTTCAATTTTAGGTATTTGATTAATGTAACAGGAAATTTAATTCCAGTATAATCAAGATCGTTTATATGTTTTTTATATTTTGAAACTCTATGAGGGTTTTCTTTAACAGGAAATTTGTAAGCTAAATGACACCATCTAAAACATTCGTTATCATCATTCTTTATATTTATTAATCCTTTCATTGGATGTTGTAATGGTTTTGGTAACTCTAAATAACTTGAAGCAGCCAACGGACTATACTTATATCTATTTATATAATGAGCATCAACTGACTCTATTCTCCAGCCACTTCCTTCAGAAATCCAATTACCAATTCTATTTATTATTTCATCAAAAGCTTGATGTAAAGTTTTTTTTTATTTCGTTTGTGTTAATAATTTCTAAAGCCTTTGATTGAAAATAAGCTGATTTATATATTGTATCAGTTTTATCCATTTTTGCAAAAGTTATTTTAAAACAACGTTTATTTTTATACCTTTTAAAGTTTAAGTTCAGATTTAAGTATTTCATAAGAGTCGTTTATAGTTAAATATAATTGATTCTTTGGATCTCGTCTATATGTAATTTTAATTTCAAATTTCTTATAATATTGTTTTGTAGATCTCTCAATTTCCATCTATAATATTATATTTAGAAAAAAAATCACTAAGGAAAAAAGGATTAAAAAATAATAAAATAAATAAAGTTTAAGAAGAACTAAAATATTTAAATTTATATCTTTTTCCGCTGGTTTTTGATATTCCACTTTTAACTTGGTTTTTTCCTTTGCAGCACATTGTTATTAACCCTGAATTAATATTAAGGTCTTTGGATGCTGCATAAGTGCTTTTATGGGTTTTTTCTTCATTAGTATCATAATTGGTTGCAATAACTTTTTTAGGATTGTTTCGAATATTATTTGGTCTGGGACAATCACATAATCTTTCAGCATTTTCTTCTTCAGTTAATAGACAACCACAGTTCCATTCAAATAAATTATTTTTTAAAAGATAAGGATCTATAACATTTTGTAATTTATCAATGACATGATTTTTGTATTCATCGCTAACTATTTGATCAAGTTTTGATTTAATAACATTTCTTCTTTAGAAACTTTCTTATATGAATTTTTGTCTGGATTCATTATTTCTCCTAAAGTGCTAGATAATTTTGGCATAATCATTCTATCTACCTTTCTATTAACCATCTATATATAATATACTTATAGAAAAAAATCTCTAAAAACGCACGTAAAATTTAATACAGCTCTTCTTCTTTTTTACTTTTATATCCGTTAAGTTTAAATTCCTTCATATACGTTTCAAAAGGCATTGAATATTTTTTTTTCTTTCTGCATTTCTAATAGTATTGTAAAAAATATCCTGAATAACTTGTTTCTCTTCTTCTTTATTTACTTTTCCAATCCGTGCTTTTGTTATTAGTTGTTTTATTTTGTGACGATGTGCTTTTAAAATAAATTTCTTGTCGTCAAGTTTTAGTCTGTTAGTAAATATGGTAATTACTGATGGAACAGCGCCAGCAACTGCTACAAATATAGGAATAGCTGGAACAAGTGCTAATGCAGCTGAGCAACCAAAGATACCTGCTGTAATATATAATCCGGTACTTACTCTCCCACAAAATTTATAACTTTTTCTGTAAGCAGCAGCTAGTTTAGTTAAGTGAATAATTAATTGATCTATTGTTTCTATTCCATTATTAGAAATTAGATTTTTATGACTCATTTATTAATATATTTTTTAAATTAAATTTCTTCCAATTCACTAAATGGTACCCAACTATTAAATGTTTCACTATAACCTTTCCATTTTACTAAAGCTTGTTTTTTCTTATAGTCTCGTCTAATAACTTTTTCTATTCTAAAAACCTCTTGTGTAGTAGGTAAAAGTTCTTGTTCATAAAATGAACCCTGAATTATTTCATCATTTAAATCTTTAATAGTGTATGTTCTGGGATTTGTATTATTAATTTTATAAATTATAAATATTTCCTCTGTCCAGTTTGGTGTATATCCTTTTTCAAAATGTCTTTTAAGTTTGCTTAAGCGAACTCGATCACCAATTTTAAATTTTGTTTTACTCTTTGGTATCTTTAAATCACCATATAAATTAAAGTAAACAGTACCTTTATTTAAGTTTTTACTAGCTTCGGTTGGTGTCATTTTTATACTAGAATGTTTTGTTTTGTTATATTTATCAACCATATCCTGCAAATTATCTAAATAAGTATAAGTATTATTTGCTGTAAAATATTTCCACATTATTCTTTTTAAACTTCTATTAAATCTTTCTATTACTACAGCCTTTCCTTCATTAAATGTATGGTACATGTTATTTTATTTTTATTCAAAAATGATTCAAACTTTTTAATATAAAATTCTTTTCCTTCATCTACCCATAAATTTGTTGGAATTCTTGCAGTCTTCGGGGACTTTCGTCCCTGAGTTCTACCTTCTGAAACTATTTTATTAAATGCTTCAGTAACAGATTCTCCAGTTTTATTCTTTAATGGAATAACCCAAGCATATTTACTAAATATATCAATAACGGTTAACAAGTACTTTACTCCTTTATTATATTTTGAAAAAGCTTGCATGTCAACTAAATCAGCTGACCAAGTATCATCAATATCATTAACAATCACTCTTCGTTTCCTAAATTTTCTTTTAATTGGTTTGTGTAATTCTTCTGCTAATTCATCACTCCATGTTATTTCGGGGGTATACTCTACCCCCTTTTCCCGTTTTTTGACTTTTGTCCCAGTCCAAGTTTATATTTCGTTTTAATTATAGGTTTTACAACTAAATGTTTTGCAATCTTTTCCCCAAATGTTTTTGATTTAGTTTTATTTAAGTCGGAAAGCATTTGCTTATCACATGTACCCTTTTTAAAACCACTGTCATAGCAAAAATCATGGTCCATACATACTGCATCCAGTTCATTGACAGGGGGTCCATTATCTAGGGGATTTCCTGGCCCACAATAATTATATCCTGGGAGTGTTAAACCTTTCTTAGGTAATAAAGGTAACATTGCTTTGTGAATATCTAAATTACCCCCTGTACTTTTAACAAACTTTGATTTCATTTTTCCACAAGATGAACAAGTAGCCATTATCATTTTTCTCCCGTTTTTTGTTGTAACATGATGAGGATTTATATTATCAGTAAATCTTCTTTCTTTCAAACAATATATTCTATTCTGTAAACTCATCTATATCATATGTATTTAAAACTTTTTACTGGGTTTAAAACCTGTGGGTTTTAAATTGTCCGGCATTGGATTTTTTAGAAGTGGTCAAAAGGTTAAGTGAGGTCAGATTGTTTCAAAACAAACAATTACTATACTACTACTAGTATTTGTGGGGACTAATTTTTGTCAATTTGATACCGGTAGTTTCATCAGCTCAGCCCTAAAAAATCCAAAGAAATATAGTTACTATTCTTTTCGTCATCAAAAGTGTAAATCGATGAAGTTGCAGTCATTTTGGTCCAAACCACAAAATGTTACGCCTATGAAGTTACAATGTAAATGATATTACAGTATGTTAAAATTGTTAATAGACTTTATAATATATTATTTTTTCCATTCTGCTATTTGCGGGTGCCAGTATGAAATGTATTGTCTTTAATTAACCATTGCACTTACAGTGCTTTTTAAACCAGTATTTATGTATAATATTATGATAATTCTATTAGTGATTTTTCCGCAAAACTCTATGTTACATTTTGACATCATTGTAATTAGCGTCATTTGACTTTGACAGTTCTTATTTTTAACCCTGAAGAAGGCTAATTTAGCCAAAACACTGGCGATAAATAAGAGTGACTTGTAATATTTTGTAGTTTTGAATACTTTTAATACCTGTATACAGGTGCCATTATCAAATCTTAAAAATGCAAGTGTGAGTTTTTCAGAGATTAAACAATTATTTCTGTAATGAGACTTTATGCTGACCAACTGTTAGATCAAGTTAAGTATTCAAAAAGCCATTTGTATGATTATATCAAATAACTCACAGCGGTGAAGGAGATCCCTGAAGCTAGCGAGATTGAGTGTGCCCTGAAAGCCCCTGCCCAAAAAGGGACAGCTCAATATACACAGTGGGTTAGTAAGCTGTGGAGGGAAACTGCAAAACTGAAGAGTTCTGAAGCTAGAAGATTCCTAAATCCTTGTAGAACACATCTAGAGGTAGGTGTAACACTTTGGTAACCTGTAGAATATGTTTAGAGGATGGTTTTAGTCAGGGTTTAAAAAATCTGCAAATTTATTGGTAGCCTATTTGACTATCTGTATTTTCGTCTGGAAGCCCAACCGTTTTTTTGTTTTTATTTTTGGAAAATTTGCTTAATGCTTGTAGACAACAGTCGGATGAAATGCGTAGTGTATTACATGGTTTCATAATTTTAGCTATACAAATATGTCGTTATAGATTTTGTTCCCTAAAAAAGCAATTATCATTCATTTTGTCCCCTGTTATGTTTCATTTGAGTTTAAAAACTAAAACAAGTTAAATTCGGAATTCTTCTCCCTTTAGTTATTGCAAAATGACAACATCATATTAAAAATTGACAGTCAGTTTTATATATTTACATTCGTCCTTTCCATTGAAAATTCTGACGTTCATTTTGTATGAACAGCAAAAGGAAAGGCGCCAAAGTTACGACAACACTGCTTAGTGAAAATGGGCTGCTGTTTTGACGACGTCCGTGTTTAGTCAGGGAGAACGTTTCAGGTGAACAGTATAGTCATGATGGTCGGGAAGCCAATTTTAATATTAAATGCAACAAAATGTGTGCAGTTTATAATATAACCTTGTTTACAAATGGAAAGTAAATATAATGTAAATATAAGAAATGAATTATTTTTTTCAGAGTTCATGTGAAATGAAGGACAGATTAGTATCCGCAAATTAAACATGAATTGCTAGCACAATTCATGGATTTGCCAATCATATTTTGTTGTTCATTTAGCATGAACTCCGACAAAAATGTTTCATTTCTGAAAAACTTGCAAATTCCTCACAGTATCAGTTGCACTTTATCGTATAAAATCATTTAAAGCCAATAAATAATTCTGTCTGATTCTTAACATCTTTTAACAATTAGTAAAAGGACTAAAACCAAGTAAATTGTGTATCTTACTTCTTTGGCAGTGTGTATTCACTTATCTGAATTTACGTTTGTTCGAAAAACTGTTTAGTTTCTGGTATGATATTGTTAATTTTTGCGAAATAATGGTCGATTTTTGTTTGCATGGTGTGCAAGTATTTAAAATTTAAAGCATAAACTCATTGTAAGCACAAAACTGTCTCATTATCAAAAGTCTCCGATCTGATGTATTTCCTCTTAAAATTTGATAGATATTTATGTCAGCGAAAACGAAAGTACACTTTGGCAGGTTGCGGTAAAATGACATAATTGTAAGACTGCTTTGCACATTGCTTTGAACATTATGGATCAACGGCCTCTCGTGTACATGTTTTTTTGTAAACGCATTTGCCTCCAGTATAATTACACACTTAATTGTTTGATGACTGATTCAGTAGGTGGTAAGATAATGCCTCCGGCCTGTATCACTCGATAAACAAGGTGATTATTGACAACAATAAAAATTATGCTTCAATACTACCTTCATTAAGATACGACTATTGATTTCCGGGTAACTCAATACAGAGTTTAAAGTAGCCCATCAGGCACAATCTGAAAAACTTAAGTAGCCAGACAGAATTTTCTGGTAGCCCCTGGGCTCCGAATATGGAATTTCTGAAACCCTGGTGTTAGTAACCTGAAGAACACATCTAGAGGTAGGTGTTACACTTTAGTAACCTGTGGAACACAACTAGAGGTATGTGTTACAGTATGGTAACCAGAAGAATATGTCTACAGGTAGGTGTAAGTAACATGAAGAACACATCTAGAGGTAGGTTTGTCACTACAGTTACCTGTGGAACACATCTAGTTGTAGGTGTTACAATATGGTTAACATCAGAACACATCTAGAGGTAGGTGTAACACTATGGTAACCAGTAGAGCACATTTAGAGGTAAGTGTTACATCACTGTTACCAAGAGAGCAAACCTATAGGTTGGTGTTACACTGTGGAAACCTGTAGAGCATGTCTAGAGGCAGATATTACACAAGTGTGACCAGTAAAACAAACCTAGAGGTAGGAGTAACACTGTGGAAACCTGTAGAAAATATTTAGATGTAGTTGTAACACTGTGGTAACCTGTAGAGCACATTATGTGGATGAATTTGTCGAGAGAGCTAAGATGCTTTCCTACGGAGGTGAAGGCCCCTGGTTTGATTCCTTGGCTACTCCCACTGCGGTGTGTCCTTGGACAAGGCACTTTATCACGATTGCCTCAGTCGACCAAGCTGTAAATTGGTACCAGCAAATTGCTGGGGTTAAGGTATTGGTTTTAACTGTTCTTAAAATAGGGTCGCTCAAAAGCTCTACAGAGCTTATGTTAATTGTTTCACAGAGCGACGGTAAATAAAAGTTACCTTTACCTTTTATCTAGAGGTAGGTGTTACACCACTGTGACCAGTAGAACAAACATATAGGAAGGTGTAACATTGTTAAAATTCGTTGAACAGATCTAGATGTATGGTAACCTGTAGAACACACAACACTACGTTTTAAGTACTTTTATGCTTGAACGAGACAGTAAAAGGTCACCGGTTTTTACAAACTTTGAAAACAATATGTACTGTTTTTAATGATAATTACTGATTTTTTAACTTGACTGAAATTTTTCACTAGTAGACTTATTGCTGTCACCCTTTCATCAGCATTAACATTCACATCCTCATCAGCATGCCCATCAATGTGTTGCCTGTAAGCAGGTTTCTCATTTCTTTCAAACTCTGATATCATAAGTTGACCATACAAGACAAGGTACATAACTCTAACTTACATTTTGTCAAAATTATGTCCCTTCCAATGTGGAAGATTTGGGAAAATGTTTGCAAGCAGGTTTCTCAGAAACCAGAAGACCAACTGCTTCACACAACTCATTGATATTAATAGATGACCACCATAGGGCAAGTACCATATCAGATCTATAGCTGACATTTTCTTGGCATTATGTCCCTTTTTAACATAAATATTTTACGAAGGTTTTGCACATAAACAAGTTCCTCAGGAACATTTAGACCAAATGCTCCAACTCCACACAATGTCATGTCTTTTGCATCACGAGATGACCTCACTGGGCAAGTTACATAAATGGTATTTTGTTAAAATTATATCCTTTTTTAGCTCACCTGAGCAAAATGCTCGGGGTGAGCTATTATGATCGCTCGGCTTCAGTCGTCCGGCGTCCGTCCGTCCGTCCGTCCGTCCGTCCACACTTTCCTTTAAACAACATCTCCTCTGAAACCATTTGGTGGAAGTTGATGAAACTTGGCCTGGATGTTCCTTGGTGGTCTCCTTCAAAAGCTGTTCAAAGAATTGAATTCACAGAACTCTGGTTGCCATGGCAACCGAAAGGAAAAACTTAAAAAATCTTCTTGTCCAAAACTGCAAGGCAGAGCCTCGATATTTGGCATGTGACATCATCTAATGGTCCTCTATGAAGATTGTGCAAATTATGCCCTTGGGATGAAAAGAGGCCCCGCCCCGGGAGTCCCAAGTTTTACATAGACTTATGTAGGAAAACACTTTAAAACTCTTCCTGTCTGAAACCATAAGACCTAGGCCTTTGATATTTGGTACGTAGCATTGCCTTATGGTCCTCTACCAAGATTGTTCAAATTATTACCCTGGGGTGAAAAGAGGCCCCACCCAGGGGTTCCCAAGTTTTACATAGACTTATATCGGAAAAATTTTTAAAAATCTTCTTGCCTGAAATTGCAAGGCCTAGGCTTTTGATATTTGGTATGTTGCATTGCCTAGTGGTCCTTTACCACAATTAGTTCAAATTATGTGCCTGGGGTGAACAGAGGCCCTGCCCTGGGTGTCCCAAGTTTTACATAGACTTATATAGGAAAAAACTTTAAAACTCTTCTTGTCTGAAAGTTCAAGGCCTAGGCCTTTTATATTTAGTATGTAGCATTGCCTAGTGGTTCTCTAACAAGATTATTCAAATTTAATGCCCCTGTGGTGAAAAGAGGCCCTGCCCTGGGGTCACTTTTATATGAGTTATATAGGAAAAAATACTTCAAAAATTATCTGACCATATTTCCTAGACTATTTAATTATAATTACCTGATGACCCCAAGTAATAAGGGGTCACTTGACTGTGACCTTGACCTACTGACCTACTTTCTTGTTTTTAAAGATACAGCCTTGAAATTTGGATGACATATACAGTTTTGCACACCGATCTTAACAGCATAGAAATTTGGACCACGTTCATAACTTTCGATAACGATTTCAATACTCATCCTTAATGTTCTTAGCCCTGACCTACTGACCTGCTTTCTTGTTTTTGAAGCTACAGCAAAGAGATTTGGACCACATGTATAATGTTTGATACAGATTTCAATACTCATCTTGTATAGTCTTAATCTTTACCTACTGACCTACTTTCTTCTTTTTGAAGATACAGCATGGAAATTTGGACCACATGTATAACTTTTGATATAGATTTCAATACTCATCTTTAATATTCTTAACCATGACCTACTGACCTACTTTCTTGTTTTTGAAGCTACAGGAAAGAGATTTGGACCACTTGTATAATGTTTTAACAGATGTCAGTAGTTATCTTAAATAATCTTTACCATGACCTTCTCACCTAGTTTTTTTTTGTTTTTGAAGCTTTAGCAAAGAAATTTGTTCAAGCAAGCAATTAAACTCAGGGGAGCGATATAGGGCCATCATGGCCCTCTTGTTTAACTTAAAACCTTTGTGAAAGTTTTGCATGTCAGCTGTTTCCTCACGAACTATGGGACTGAATTATTTTAAACTCCTTACAACTTATATATGTGGCTGCTCTGTGCCAGGTTCCATAACTGTTATTTTAAAATATTATTTTCAGCTTCCCACCCCCCCCCCCCCCCACCACCCCCCTCACCACAAGTTCAAAATTTTGGTATAACTTTTTTATATAAGTTAGATAGTTATGCAGATAAGCACAGTCAGCTTTTATTTTGTTAAACAGAGTTGTTATATTTCAGCATTACAACAATGCTTTGATTATATATAACGATGCAAGGATGTGTGATGCCCTGGATTATCTTGATGCAGAGATGAATCGTTGGAAGGAAAGTGCCATAATGGATGAAAATGAATCGATTCTCTATGGAGCCTTCAAAAGTAAGTACAGTCTAAAGCTGACTTTTGAAACTAGCTTAATTTCAATGTTATGCTTGTAAGCTAAAATCTTTTATCTATTTACTGCTTACCACATGCTATAAAAAATTATCAATATTTGTCATGAATAATTTTCATGGAATTCATGGTTGTGCCAGTCCACATACTCTGATTGCAACAATCAAATAAAATTTCTGTTTGTGATATCTTTAATATTTATAATCAACAAATTCCAACCCCCATTTTGGAGACATTTTTGCCAACAACACAAAATTCATTCCCACATGAAATGATTTCACAATATACATTGAAAGGCCATCCTTTAACTATTTTGATTGCTGTGCTCTGGTTGACTCACAATGTTGCAAGTACTAGTACCCAGATCATTTTTGATCTTTGAAAGTGACAGATATTACTTTTTGTACAAAGGCCATGTGTCCTATTTCCTCCTTTCAGTGGTCATCACTTAAGTCCATTGCAGTTGAAATGATAATGTAAACTGGAAGAAATTCTATCAATAGCCCTACTTCAACATAAGTATTTTCTGTCTATATTTATATCCAACCCCTTCCCCCCTCAAACTTTGTTTGGGCGTGTGGGATGGGGGCGGCTGTATAGGAAGCACATTATCCTGTTCCATCTGTGGAACTGATACAGATGTCATTTTGAAAAAATACAACAAATTTGTAGGATCATAAGACGTGTCCACATGCCAATTCCTAAGACTCTGACCCTTGTTTTGACAAAATATCTCACCTTTTCACTGGAAAATTTTCTAAATTTATCATTACTTTCTGTATTTCTGTAACCTGTTCATGCATTTGATTGAAGTTTAAAACAAACATTTGAGATCATAATTTTTGTTGCTTTTATTTTGACAGAATTATTCCCCTTAGAAATTGACAAAATTGATGTTTTCTATAAAAATCTCAGAAACCAATGAAGATATTGCATTGGAACTTCAAACAGGTTATAAGAATCGTAGGTTATATTCATTTAAGAGGTCTCAAAACTCTGACTTCTGTTTTGATAAGATCATTCCCCGTTTTAAAATTGACATTTCCTTTAATGCTTCTGAAACCTATTCATGCATTTAATTGAAATTATAGGATCATAATGTTAGTTTATATAGCAAGTTTCACTTTCTAAATGTACTTAATTTTTCACATTTGTAATATATTAAGTTTATGATTTAGGACAATAACTTCAAAGCCATGTAGGGAATTCTGTGTAACTTGATACAGTGATACATAAAAGTGATATAAACGCAAAAGCATCAGAATCATAAGACTGTCTTTTATTAACCCTTACCATGCTAAATTTCTATTATGGACTGGTCCATCTTCCAATTTGGGCAGTACCATTTATCATTTGAAGGGGTGTTTACTAAAAATTTACTGACTGAATAGCGAACAGTGCAGACCATCATAAGACTGTCTTTTATTGAATAAGGTACAGTGAGTGGTGTTGAGTTACACAATGAGTGTCATTTATTGCCAGTATAAACTTTTCAAACAAGGTTTTTCATGGGGGTATGAATTACATTTTGTGATAGGTCTAGTTTTATTAGCTATGCACTGACAGGAAAAAAAGTCATCTGCCTACCTACTTGTGAAGTGGTTGCATGGAGCACTGCAAACAATTTTTATTAAAGATGGCCTAACATGACCTGTCACATTCTTCCGCCCTCTTGACATAGTGACAGAGAAAGAACAAGTATTGAACAGTATCAGCTATTTGTATGTCAAGTCTTACAGTTAAATAGTAAATAAAAGATTTCCTATATAAAATACATTTAATCTTTTAACACCTCTTGCTGAATATTCTTGTGAAAGAAAAACAGCTTCTTCGAAAACGATTAAAGAGTGAAAAACTTCAAAAAGAAAAAAGTACCAATTTCGTAACATTTTAGGTAGAGATATGCTCAATTTTGAAATTAGCAGTCATTTGAGAATCAGTATGCTTAGTTTTGCTTTATCTTAATTACTACATTTTTTTTCTATTTTCTAGAATTAAGAAGTGCCAGGTTTCAAGACTGTCCAAATCCAAAGCTAGATAAGTTATTTGAGATGATTATAAAGGCATATAAGGGTAACTTTGAAAACTCACGTGGTATAGTGTTCGTAAAGACGAGAAATTTGGCCGAGGCAATCCTCAGCTGGATGAAGGAGTCACCATACCTAAGGGACTTAAATCCTATAGTGTTTGTTGGAACAAACATGGCTGCTGATAAAAGAGGTGAGTACCAAGTTTTATGAGTAATGCATCCTTGCATTAAACAGGACCTTTTTTCACAACAGCATTTAGTTGAAAAGCGAGTTTCATTTTCCTCTTACTTTGCTTATGTTTAAGATATTGTCGCTATATGATCTTTTTATGTTGATGAGATATAATATCCAACTCACTCACTCTAATTTCTCTTTTACAGAGGGTTACATCTCAAATGAGTAAAAATATGTTTCCAAAAACATAAAAAGATATATATTTTTTAAGAATCCTGTTAATCTGAAAGTTTTGAGAAATTGAACATGGTTGTAGTTTTAGCCTGAGGACTAATATTATGGTTATATCTTTTTAATGAGTGGTGTTGAGAAATTCCATTGATCTATGGTATTATGAGGATGACCTTCTGTTACCTTTGTTAAAAAAGTAAAGTTTTTCTACGAGACAATTACGAACCAGCAAGTAAATAATAAATATTTTATTACGTGTCATCAGAAATGGGTTTTCGTAATGTGTTTTTCCAAGGTATTACTACAGCCCAGCAAACTCTTATGTTGAATATAGACCTGTCATATAGCAACAACTATGGATTGGTGATCTATGTAAGGAGTCATGTAATGATATGATTATTATATTACTGGTAAGAAATCAAGTTTTTCTGTCTGTCTGTCTGTCTGTCTGTCCGTCTGTCTGTAGACACAGCCTTTAGCGCACCAACTCTCCTCATCCCATTGACACAGTTTAATGAAACCTCACACAAGTGATCAGTAACAATAGTAGTTGTGTATAGTGCATGTTAGGTTCTTTCAGAAAAAAATTGCAGAGTTACGGGACTTTGTTTTTTATTACTATACTATATACATAGAGTCTGCATATGCAATCTTGTGCGCATTTAATCTCCTGAACCCATGCACACAATTTTGTGAAACTTCACACAAGTGATCAGTACCAACCTTACTTGTGCATGGTGCATGTTAGGTTCTTTCAGAAAAATATTCTGCAGAGTTATGGGACTTTGTTTTTTGCTACTATACTATATACATAGAGACTATATACATACAGTCCACATAATTATGCAATCTTGTGTGTGTCAAATTGCAATGTACTGTGTCAGTAAGGGGTACATTTAACACTTTCAGTGATAGCTCTAGTTTGAGCAGGTTATCGGAAAATTAATAATGCGTAATTAATTTTCTAACAGGTATGACTACAGCTGGGCAAGTTGATGTACTAGAGTATTTCCGAAATGTGAAGCACAAGTTAATAATAGCTACTTCAGTTGCAGAGGAAGTTATTGATATTTCCATGTGTAATTTTGTCATCAGATATGACCATGTGACCAACAAGATAGCCATGGTACAGCGCAGAGGTAAACATCATTTTCTGAAAACGTCTTTAAAGCTATTAAGTCCTAAAAGGACAGATCAAAGACCTATGTCCTTCCATGGAGGTCAAAATTTCAAATGTTACACCACAATCCATGCATGCAGGAATACATAAATTTTTATAAAGTAAGCAATTTAAGCAGAATACATGATGTTTTTAGCTTACCTGCAAGGTGAGCTTTTGTGATCGCCCTTCGTCCGTCGTCTGTCGTCCGTCCGTCGTCCGTCTGTACACAATTATATCTCCACCTCTGTTGGGGAGACATATTGTTTTTGCCCTGTCCGTCCATCCTTCCGTCCGTACGTCACACTTCTTTTCCGACCAATAACTGGAGGATCATTTGATCCAGAACCTTCAAACTTCATAGGGTTGTAGGGCTTATTGGACAGACGACCACTATTGTTTTTGGGATCACTCCATCAAAGTTCAAGGTCACAGGGGCCTGACCATGGAAAACCATTTCCTATCAGTAACTTGAGAACCACTTGACCCAGAATGTTGAAACTTCATAGGATGATTGGACATGGAGAGTAGACGGTCCCGTTTGATTTTGAAGTAACTCTGTTAAAGTTCAAGGTCACAGGGGCCTGAACATTGAAAACCATTTCCGATCAATAACTTGAGAACCACTAGACCCAGAATGTTGAAACTTCATAGGATGATTGGACATGCAGAGTAGATGACCGTTATTGATTTCAGTTTCAATCCATTAAAGGTCAAGGTCACAGGGGCCTGAATATGGAAAACCATTTCCGGTCAGTAACTTGAGAACCACTTGACCCAGAATGTTGAAACTTCATAGGATGATTGGACATGCAGAGTAGATGACCCCTATTGATATTGGGGTCACTCTATTTAAGGTCAAGGTTGCAGCAGACAGAATATGGAAATCCATTTCTGGTCAATAACTTGAGAACCATTTAACCTAGAACCTTCAAACTTCATAGGGTGATAGGTTACAAAGTAGATGACCTTATTAGGGTCACTCCATCAAAGGTCAAGATCCCAGGGGCTGGGCATAGAAAACACTTCCCCATCAATAACTAGAGAACCACTTGACTCAGAATGTTGAAACTTCATAGGATGATTGGTCATGCAGAGAAGATGACCCCTATTGATTTTGGGCTAACTCTATCAAAGGTCAAGGTCACAGGGGCCTGAACATGGAAAACAGTTTCCATTTAATAACTTGAGAACCACTAGGCCCAGAATGTTGAAACTTAGTGGGATGATTGGACATGCCAAGTACATGATCCCTATTGCAGCCAACCGTCAGTGTCTCTTTGACTTTTGCTCCTGTCCCCTATTGAGTTCTTGCCTATTTGGAGGGTGCACTTGAGAGTTTCACTTGTCTATCCATCTGCCTGTCTGAAATTTCTATCATGCATATCTCAGAAAGTATTAGACCCGGAGTCATCAAACCTCCTAGGATTGTCATTCAGCATGTGCAGTTGTGCACCTGGTGCTTTGATTAGGATTTCAGACAACCACAGCAGAGTTATGGTCCTTGACTTAGTCAAAAATATGTCCATCAATCCCTTCAGCTGTCCGAAATTGTGTCAGGCATGTCCAAAAAAGTATTTGACCCAGATTCATCAAACCTCATTGGACTGTCATTCAGCATGTGAAGTTGTGCAGCTCGTGTTTTATTTCAGATTTCTCACAGACGCACTAGAGCAATAGCTTTTGACTTAGTCAGAAATATGCAAAAAAAAGACCTAACATTTTGTGTTGTATGTATCTCAAAAAGCCATTAACCTAGGATTATGAATATTTGTAGAAATATTATTCAGCATGTAAAGTAATGCACCCGAGGTTTTGTTTGAGATTTCACTAAACCAAACCAGAGTTATGGCCCTTAGTCAGAAATATTCATAAAAGGGCATAAAAGTTTGTGTCACATGTATCTAAAAAAGTATTTGACTTAGAGTCGTAAAACCTTACGATTGTTATATAGCATGTCTCTGTAAAGTTAGCAGAATAGCAGAATAACTCCAGCAGAATAACAGAATAACTCCAGTAGAACATCAGAATAGCAGAATAACTCTAGCAGAATAACTCCAGCAGAATATCAGAATAACAGAATAGCAGAATAACTCCAGCAGAATAGCAGAATAGCGGAACAACTCCAGCAAAATAGCAGAATAACTCCAGCAGAATAGCAGAATAGCAGAATAGCTCCAGCAGAACAGCAGAATAGTAGAATAACTCCAGTAGAATAGCAGAATAACTCTAGCAGAATAGCAGAATAACGCCAGCAGAAAAGCAGAATAGCAGAACAACATTAAAAATGCAAAAATGCTAAATGATTTTTTTTTCATTTCACCTCACATCTGTATGACAATTAAAATTAGCTTAGACAATTTTTGCCGTAAACATGTAACCATTATAATTCTAATGCTATTCTGCTGCTGGAGTTGTTCTGCTATTCTGTCTGCTGTTCTGCTGAAGTTGTTCTTTCAACAGACTTAAATGATTTACTAACAGTCATTAAAGCAGTAATGGTAACATGTGTGCCGCAAAAAGAGTCTTATGCTAATGTTAATTGTGCGAGGTAATATGCGAGACGTATAATGTTTCAAGGCGTTCTTTTAACTGACAAAAATGTATTTCTAACAAAATATAATGGTAACATGTTTACTGCAAAAATAGTCTTAGGCTAATTTAATTGTCATACAGATGCGAGGTAAAATGAAAAAAAAAATTATTCTGCTATTTTGCTGTAGTTATTCTGCTGGAGTTATTCTGCTGTTCTGCTGGAGTTATTCTGCAAATCTGCTATTCTGTTGGAGTTATTCTGCTATTCTGCTAGAGTTATTCTGCTATTCTGCTGGAGTTATTCTGCTGTTCTGCTGGAGTTATTCTGCAAATGTGCTATTCTGTTGGAGTTATTTTGCTATTCTGCTAGAGTTATTCTGTTATTCTGCTATTCTCCTGGAGATATTCTCCTATTCTGCTATTCGGCTGGAGTTATTCTGCTGGAGTTATTCTGCTGTTCTGCTGGAGTTATTCTGCTATTCTGCTGGACTTGTTCTGCTATTCTGTTATTCTGCTGGAGTTATTCTGCTATTCTGCTGGAGGTATTCTGCTATTTTGCAATTCTGTTGGAGTTATTCTGCTATTCTGCTGGAGTTATTCTGATGTTCTGCCGGAGTTATTCTGCTATTCTGTTATTCTGCTATTCTGCTAACTTCACAGAGACGTGAAGTTTTGCATCTAGTGTTCTGTTTGGGATTTTATTCAGCAAGACCAGAATTGTGGTCCTTGACTTAGTGAAAAATGCACATTAAGTGCTTTGATGTTAGCGTAGCATATATCTTAAAAATGTTTGATCCAAAGTCATGAAAGCATGTAGGAATATTACTGTGAAAGCGGAAGTTTTCGCGAGGGTTTAATTTTCGCTATATTCACAAAATCCCTTTTCCTCGCGAACATTAATCCTCGCGTAAATATGAACCATTCGTATAATGCAAATCAAGCAAATCTTGTCATTACACAAATCTTCCCCAACATATCAGATGGAAACAGCCATATTTACAAAAACTGGTTAAGTGTTTCCGTAATAACTAGAGGATAGCATAATCTTAATACCTGTGTGTTTAATTAAACAAACATTGACATCTCTGCCACTGGATTAGATTACATGTAAAGTCATGTTTGTTACAGGTATGTAGTCATCAAGGTTTACAGGTAATTAGAGGTGTTAAAACATACATACAATTAATAGTGATCGATTTTTACGTAGACAGTCTAAAGGTAACACTTTACGATGTGTAACATTTTTGTACACCCGACTTTTCAAAAAGCCGAATTTACAATTTTGAGAATATAAAACCTCGCAAACATACTCAATATTTCAAATTTGCGAAATTTGGACCCAGCGAAAATATGTGCTTTTACAGTATTCAGCATGTTAATTTGTGTACCTGAGTTTTGTTTTGGATTTCACTCTGCAAGACCAGAGTTATGGCACATGACTTAGTCATAAATATGCACTAATGGCATAAAAGTTTGTGTCACCTGTATCTCAAGAAGTTTTGACCTAGAGTCTTCAAACCTTAGAGGATTGTAATATAGCATGTGTGATGACCTGGTGTTCTGTTTGGAATTTGAATCAGCAAGACCAGCTTAAAAAATTATGTTGTAGTTATTTAGAAAAATTATTTCACAGAGTCATGAATCCATGTACAGTGACAGGAAGGTGAGTGTGGTGCGTGTGTGTGTGTTGGGGGGGGGGGGGGGGGGGGGGGGGGGGGGGGAGGGACCAATGTCCTATAGACACGTATTTAGTTACTTGTTATGCCTTTCGAGAGACTACTTCAAGTGGTTTGTGTAAAATGGACTTTTTGACAGACAAGGGATGTAATGCAGCTTTTTTAATTCCTTACAACATGAAATTTTTATGGCAGTGCTTCTAATTGTCAGTAGTAATGCTAATTTTGGTAAATTTTTCTGGGAGTGTGAGATTATTTTTACGCCCCAATTTATGTGGGAGGCATATAGCGTTGCTGCTGTCCGTACGTCCATCACAAAAACTTGTGTGTCCAACTCCTCCCACATTATTAGCCTGATTTGCTTCAAACTTTCACAGATGAGCAAGCTTGATGTGCAAATGACCATAAAGGAAGGAATTTTTTCTGTGACTTTTTGTACCAACCGAACAACGAAGTTGTAAGGGTGGTGGGGGAGGGTGTATACTGGTTTCAGGTTATCTGTCTGTTTGTCTCCTCATCACCTTGACACAATTTAATGAAACTTCACACAAGTGATCAGTAACAACAGTAGTTGTGCATGGTGCATGTAAGGTTCTTCAGAAAAAAAATTGCAGAGTTACGGGACTTTGTTTTTTGTTACTATACTATACACATAGAGTCTGCATATGCAATATTGTGCGTGCATAATCTCCTGAACCCATGCACACAATTTAATGAAACTTAACACAAGTGACCAGTAGTAACCCTAGTTGTGCATAGTGCATGTTAGGTTCTTTCAGAAAAAAATTCTGCACAGTTATGGGACTTTGTTTTTTGTTACTATGCTTTATACATAGAGTCTGCATATGCAATCTTGTGCGCGCCTAATCTCCCAAATCAGTGCACACAATTTAATGAAAATTCACACAAGTGATCGGTACCAACCTTACTTGTGCATGGTGAATGTTAGGTTCTTTCAGAAAAATACTCTGCAGAGTTATGGGACTTTGTTTTTTTGTTTCTATACTATATACATAGAGTCTATATACATACAGTCCACATAATTATGCATTCTTATGTTTGTCAAATTGCAATGTACAGTTATGGCCCTTTTTTATAGAGAATATAGAGAAAAATCTTGTGTGTCCAACTTCTCCCACACCATTAGCCTGATTTGTTTCAAACTTTCACAGATGAACAAGCTTGATGTGCAGATGACCATAAAGGAAGAAAATATTGTTGTGCTTTTTTACTGCAGTTATGGCCCTCTGTTTTGCTTTATGGAATAATGCTACAGTAATTTCGGGGAGCATCAATAGGTTACCGATCACCTTGTTAGCTAAAACTAAGAATAGAAACACCTTGAAACAACCAGTAGATGGATCTTCATAAAACTTGATCTGTAGCATCTTTGTAAAGTCCTCTCCCAACTTTATACAAATTGGCTCTGTTTAGGGGCCATCAGAGCTAAAACTAGAAACACCTTAAAACGACTCTCCTCATGAACTTGATCCGTAGCATCATTATAAGGTTCCCTCCAAAATTGTTTCAAATGGGGGTACTTGACCCATTTTAGGGACCGCTTGAGCTAAAAATACAGATACCTTTTAGTGACTTCTTCACATAAAGTAGTTGATTGATCTTCATCAGGCTAGGTCTGTAACATCATTATAAGATCATCATAAGGTCCTCTGCAAAGTTAATTCAAATAGGATCACTCGGGCCCAATTTAGGGTCCACTGGAGTTAAAGATAGAAATACTGTTAAACCTCTTCTTCTCATCAACTGCTTAATGGATTAACATCAAACTTTGTCTGTAGCATTATTATAAGGTTCTATCCCAAATGTATTCAAATAGGGGCGCGCCGCCTATTTTAGGGTCTACTTGAGTTAAAAACAGAAAAAAAACCTTTGAACAGCTTCTCATTAACCACTTCATGGATCTTCAAATTTCATTTGTAGCATAAGTGTAATGTTCTTTCCCACTTTTGTTTGAAGGGGAAGCTGGGACATTTTAGGAGCTGTTTAAGCTAAAAAAAGAAATATGGTCTCTGTCTCTGAAATCTAGGTCAGGTTTGAAAAAGGATTATCACGGTCAAACACTGAGTCACTGGGTCAATGATTGGAATGTTTGTCTGTTTTAAATGTAGGATAAATTTGTAATTGGGTCATTTGGGAAAAAACTAGATCAATAGGTCAAATCATAGAAAACTCTTTGTTAAACATTTAGAGGCAACTTTTCACCTTGATCATTATAAACCTTTGTCAGAATGTTTGTCTCTAAGAAATTTTGGCCACATTAGATACTAGGTTATCTGGGGTTAAGATCTAGATCAGGTGAGCAATACAGGCCTTCAGGGCCCTTTCGTTTTATTAGCTCACCTGAGCCAAAGGCTCATGGTGAGCTTTTGTGACCGCTCGATGTCCGTTGTCCGTCCGTCAACAATTCCTAAAAAGGTCTTCTTCTTCAAAACAACTTGGCAGATTTACACCAAACTTCACAAGAATGATACTTGGTTGGCCTCCTTTCAAAATTATTCAAAGAATTGAATTCCACACAGAACTCTGGTTGCCATGGCAACCGAAAGGAAAAACTTAAAAAATCTTCTTGTCCGAAACCGCATGGCGTAGAGTTTCGATATTTGGCATGTGACATCATCTAATGGTCCTCTATGAAGATTGTTCAAATTATTACCCTGAGGTGAAAAGAGGCCCCGCCCCGGGGGTCCCAAGTTTTACATAGACTAATATAGGAAAAAACTTTAAAAATATTCTTACCTGAAACTGCAAGGCCTAGGCTTTTGATATTTTGTATGTTGCATTGCCTAGTGGTCATCTACCAAAATTGTTCAAATTGGAGAGAATTACTATAAGCTCTAGCAACTACTTGTCTTGATATTTGTATTGTATGGATGTTATATGTAATGTATATCTTGATAAATATGTTTAAACCAAAATTGTTCAAATTATGCCCCTTGGGTGAAAAGATGCCCTGCCCTGGGGGTCCCAAATTTTACATAGACTAATATAGGAAAAAAATTTAAAAATCTTGTTGTCTGAAAGTTCAAGGCCTAGGCCTTTAATATGTGGTATTTAGTATTGCCTAGTGGTTTTCTAACAAGATTGTTCAAATTATGCCCCTCGGATGAAAAGAGGCCCCGCCCGGGGGTCACCTGTATATGAGTTATATAGGAAAAAATACTTCAAAAATTATCTGATCATATTGCCTAGACTGTTTAATTATAATTACCTGATGGCCCCAAGTACTTAGGGGTCACTTGACTGTGACCTTGACCTACTGATCTACTTTCTTGTTTTTAGGAAAAGCTTAAAAATTCTTCTTATCCAAAACCACAGGTCTTAGGGCTTTGATATTTGGTATCTAGCATCATCTAGTGGTCCTCTATCAATATTGTTCGAATTATCCCCCTAGGCTCAAATATGGCCCCGCCCTGGGGATCACATGGTTTACATAGACTTATATAGGGAAAACTTTGAAAATCTTCTTGTACAAAACCACATAGCATAGGGCTTTGATATTTGGTATGTAGCATCATCTGTGGTCCTCTACCAAGATTGTTCAAATAATGTCCCTAGGATCAAATATGGCCCCGCCCTGTGGGTATCATGGTTTATATAGACTTATATAGGGAATACCTCTTGTCCAAAACCACAGAATTCTGGTTGCCACGGCAACCGAAAGGAAAGACTTAAAAAAATGTTCTTGACCAAAACCACAGGTCTTAGGGTTTTGATATTTGATATGTAGCATCATCTAGTGGTCCTCTAACAAGATTGTTCAAATTATTTCGCTAGGGTTAAATATGGCCCCTCCCTGGGGGTCACATGTTTTATATAAACTTATAAAGGGAAAACTTTGAAAATCTTCTTGTACAAAACCACATAGCATAGGGCTTTGATATTTGGTATGTAGCATCATACAGTAGTCCTTTACCAAGATTGTTCAAATTATCCCCCTAGGGTTAAAACTTGCTCCGCCCCGGGGTTCACATGGTTTAAATAGACTTGTATAGGGAAAAACCTTTAAACATTCCTATCTTAAACTATATGGCTCAGAGGTTAGATATTTAGTATTTGGTATGCTCTAGTGGTTCTCAAACAAAATTGTTCAAATCATGACCCTGGGGTCAATATATGCCACGCCCAGGGGGTCCCTTGTTTAACATTGACTTATAAAGGAAAAATGTTTAAAAATCTTCTTGTCCAGATCCATTAGGCCTAGACCTTAGATATTTGGTATTTAATATTTTCTAGAGGTCAGCTATCAAGTTTGTTCAAATCTTGACCCAGTGGACTTCTGACCTACTGACCTACTGACCTACTTTTTCGTTTTTGAAGTTACAGCATAGAAATTTGGACCACATGTATCATTTTTGATACAGATTTCAATACTTATCTTGAATAGTCTTAATCTTGACCTGCTGACCTACTTTCTTGTTTTCGAAGCTACAGCATTGAAATTTGAACCATGTGTATAATTTCTTATACAAATTTCAATACTCCTCTTCAATATTTTAAACCCTGAGCTGCTGACCTACTTTCTTTTTTTGAAGCTGCAGCAAAGAGATTTGGCCCACTTGTATAATTTTTCACAGATTTCAATTGTTATCTTCAATAATATTTACCATGACCTACACACCTAGTTTTTTTTTTGAAGCTTTAACAAAGAAATTTGTTCTTGCAAGCAAGTAATTCCATGTGAGCGATATAGGGCCACTAAGGTGCTCTTGTTTAAGATACAGCCTTGAAATTTGGATGACATATACAGTTCTGCACACCGATCTTAACACTGACCTTCAGTGACCATGAATATGACCTACTGACCTACTGTCTTAATATTTTAAATCGTGACCTACAGACCTACTTCCTTGTTTTTGAAGTTACAACAAAGAAATTTGGACCAGATGTATAGTGTTTGATACAGATTTCAATACTCATCTTGAATAGTCTTAATCGTGACCTACTGACCTACTTCCTTGTTTTTGAAGTTACAGTATAGAAATTTGTACCACCTGTATAATGTTTGATACGGATTTTAATACTCATCTTAAAATAGCCTTAATCATGACCTACTGACCTACTTTCTTGTTTTTGAAGGTACATCATAGACATTTGGACAACGTTTATAACTTTTGATAAAGATTTCAATACTCATCTTTAATGTTATTAGCCCTGACCTACTGACCTACTTTCTTTCGTTTGTTTGTTTGTTTTGGATTTAACGCCGTTTTTCAACAGTATTTTAGCCATGTAACGGCGGGCAGTTAACCTAACCAGTGTTCCTGGATTCTGTACCAGTACAAAACCTGTTCTCCGCAAGTAACTGCCAACTTCCCGGCATGAATCAGAGGTGAAGTACGAATGATTTCAGACACAATGCCGTTTATCAAATAGTCACGGAAAACATACGCTCCGCCCGAGGATCGAACTCACGACCCCGCGATCCGTAGACCAACGCTCTTACCTACTGAGCTAAGCGGGCGGGCTTGACCTACTTTCTTGTTTTTGAAGTTACAGCAAAGAAATTTCGACCACATGACTGTATAATGTTTGATACAGATTTCAATACTCATCTTGAATAGTCTTAATTGTGACCTACTGACCTACTTTCTTGTTTTTGAAGTTACAGTATAGAAAGTTTTACCACCCGTATAACGTTTGATACAGATCCCAATACACAACGAAATTTGTTTAAGCAAGCAACTAAACTCAGATGAGCGATTAAGGTTACTTGTTTAAGATACAGCCTTGAAATTAGGATGACATGTACAGTTTTGCACACCGATCTTAAAACTGACTTTCAGTGACCATGAATACGACCTATCGACCTACTTTGTTAGTATTTCAGCATCAGTTTGACATTAGGAACATGTAGGTCATATTACTCAGGTGAGTGATCCAGGGTCATAATGACCCTTTTGTTGAAGTTACAGCATAGAAATTTGGACCACGTATAATTTCTGATACAGATTTCAATACTCAGCTTTAATATTCTTTAACCTGACCTACTGACCTACTTCCTTGTTTTTGAAGCTACAGCAACGAGATTTGGACCACCTGTATAATTTTTCATACAGATTTCAGTAGTTATCTTGAATTATCTTTACCGTGACCTACTCGATAGAGACCACATTTTGCAATCGATTTTAATCAAACTTGTACACAACTTGTATTGGCATAAAATATCGGTTCCTTTCGAAAGCTGGCTAGATCCCTTGATGGGTTCCAGGGTCGTGGGCCCTTAAAGGGCCAAAATTTGTTATTTTGGCTTGTGAACACGATACGAAGAGACCACATTTTGCTATCAATCTTCATCAAACTTACACACAACTTGTATTGGCATAATACCTCGGTTCGTTTCGAAAACAGGCCAGATCCCATCATGGCTTCCAGAGTTATGGCACCTTAAAGGGCCAAAATTTGCTATTTTGGCTTTTGCAGCCATATAGAGACTTCATTTATAGTTTGATTTGATACAAACTTTCAAAATATCTTAAACAACAATAGATTTAGGATTCCATGATGAATCCATCAAATCCAATCATAGGTTCCGTAGTTACGGACCCTGATTGACCCCTGAAAGAGCCAAAATTTGTTAATTTCACGCCCGTATTATGTTATGGCCCCTGTGTCTGTCTGTCTGTCTGTATGCCGTCCGTCCGTTAGCAATTTCTTGTCCGCTCTGGAAGGATTTCGAATAAACTTGAAACAAATGTTCAGCACATCGAGACGACGTGTAGAGCATATGTTTCGGATGGCTCGCCTCAAGAGCAAGGTCACACCAAGGGGTCAAAGGTCATATGACTTTGTTTCGTGTCCGCTCTGTAACTCTTGAACTACTTGATTTTAAAGAAATTTCGCACAAATGTTCACCACATCGAGGCGACTTGCAGAGCGCATGATTTGGATGGCTAGCTTCAAGGTCAAGGTCAGACTTAGGGGTCTAAGGTCGTACGACTTTGTTTCGTGTGTATATTGCTCTGCATTGTGGTGTTCTTGTTTTAATTAGCTCACCTGAGCACAAAGTGCTCAAGGTGAGCTTTTGTGATTGCCCTGTATCCGTCGTCCGTCGTCGTCCGTCCGCCGTTGTCAACAATTTGACTTTTAACACTCTAGAGGTCACAATTTTGGCCAATTCTTCATGAAACTTTGTCAGAATGTTAACCTCTATAAAATCTTGGACGAGTTCAATATTGGGTCATCTGGGGTCAAAAACTAGGTCAACAGATTAAATCATAGGAGAAGCTTGTTAACACTCTAGAGGCCACATTTATGACGATATCTCTATGAAACTTGTTCAGAATTTCAATCTTGATGATTTTAGGTCATGTTTAAATCTGGGTCAGGTGAGGTCAAAAACTAGGTCACCAGTTCAAATCAAAGGAAAACCTTGTTAACACTAGAGGCCAAATTTATGATTATATCTTCTGAAACTTAGTCAGAATGTTTGTTTTGATGATCTTTAGATCAGATACGAATCTGGGTCATGTGGGTCTAAAACTAGGTCACCAGCTCAAATCAAACGAAAGCTAGTTAACACTCTAGAGGCCACATTTATGACCATATCTTAATGAACATTGGTCAGAATGTTAATCTTGATGATATTTAGGCAAATTTAAGACAGGTGGGGTTAAAAACTAGGTCACCAGGTCATATCCATTATAAAGATAGCTAACACTTTAGAAGCCGCATTTATGACCAGTTCTTCATGAAACTTTGTCAGAATGTTAATCTTGATGATATTTAAATAAAATTTAAATCTGGGTCAGGTGGGGTCAAAAACTAGGTCACCAGGTCAAATCAAAGGAAACGCTTGTTAACACTCTAGAGGCTACATGTATGACATATCTTAATGCTACATGGTCAGAATGTTAATCTTGATGATCTTTAGATCAAATTCAAATCTGGGTCAGTTGGGGTCAAAAACTAGGTCACCAGGCCAAATCAGAGGAAAAGCTTGTTAACACTCTAGAGGCCACATTTATGACCCTATCTTAATGCAACTTAGTCAAAATGTTAATCTTGATGATCTTTAGGAAAAGTTCAAATCTCAATCAGATGGAGTCAAAATCTAGGTCACCAGGTTAAGTCAAAGGAAAAGCTTGTTAACACTATAGAGGCCACATTTATGACCGTATCTTCATGAAGTTTGGTCAGAATGTTACCCTTGATGATCTTTAGGTCAAGTTTAAATCTGGGTCATGTGGAATGTGACCTACTGACCTACTTTCTTGTTTTTTTTACGATACAGCCTTGAAATTTGGATGACATGCACAGTTAATTACACCAATCTTAAAACTGACCTTCAGTGACCGTGAATATGACCTACTGACCTACTTTAAAACTGAATTTCAGTGATCATGAATGTGACCTACTGACCTACTTTCTTGTTTTTTAAGATACAGCCTTGAAATTTGGATGACATGTACACCGATATTAAACTGACTTTCAGTGACCGTGCATCTGACCTACTGACCTAATTTCTTAATTTCTAAGATACAGCCTTGAAATTTGGATGGTATGTACAGTTTTGCACTCTGATCTTAAAACTGACTTTCAGTGACCACGAATGTGACCTACTAACATATTTTCTTGTTTTTAGCTCACCTGAGCACGAAGTTCTCAAAGGTGAGCTTTTGTGACCGCCGTGTCCGTCGTCCGTCCGTCATCAACAATTTGACTGTTAACACACTAAAGGTCACAATTTTAGCCCAGCCTTAATAAGACTTGGTCAGAATGTTACACTCAATAAAATCTTGGACGAGTTCAAAATTGGGTCATCTGGGATTATAAAACTAGGTCACCAGGTCAAATCAAAGGAAAAGCTTGTTAACATTGTAGATGCTACATTTATGACTGTATCTTCATGAAACTTGGTCAGAATGTTAATCTTGATGATCTTTAGGTGAAGTTCAAATCTAGGTTAAAGGCCTAGATTTTGGCAGTGGGCCAAGGGATTTCTGTCTTCACCAGCACAGTTGGGGGCTAATGACCATCACAGTATGGTTCCATTTAACAAGGGTCAATGTTTATTGGAGAGTCAGTCTACCTTACAAGTGTATCAGTTAGTGAGAAGGTGAAACAATGTAATTTATCTTAAATTGATGATAACTTTTTAAGTTATACTAGTTGTTTGTTTTTTTGGCATTTCTATGTAAAGAAAAATTTTTATTGATCAAACACAATAATAAGATAATCAGAAACTTATTTTCACAATAACGAAATAATGATAAACTTACTTAAAGAAATATGCAAGTTTTTATTTTTTCAAAGTCTGTCTGGAGAATTGTGATATTTCAGAAAATTGTGACTTTCACTCATCTAAAGCTTGCAGAATACTGTAAATAACATTTGTCTAAAAATTGAAAACAGTATGTGCATTTCAAAGTTACAAAGCAAAGCATGAAAAAAAGTCACTTTTGGCAACATACTGAAAATGAAAATTCAGTATACTTAGATGGAACACAATAATTTTAAGTTCAAATAATGTTCATTACATGAATACAAGGAACCCAGTTTCCAATTAGAAAAATATTGTTTGTCAGCACAAAGAACTCCTGAAGTTTTCACTACACTTGTGTTTAATTATCATTATTATTTTCAATATTTTTACTTATCTTTAATCATCCTTTATGTAATATAATAGTAATAATAACAATAATAATAATTATTATGATTATTTTTATTATTATCATTATTATAACATTAAAGTAATACTTATTGTCATCTATATAATATCAAAATAATAATTAATATTATTATCATTCCACATTCACTGAAGAAAAATTAATTTCTTTCAACTCCACTGCACACATCTTCATGGTCTAGTTGGGGTCCCTGCTGTGCTAATTGCCCTCTAATCAGTTACGGTTACATAATCGCTGATTAGCAGCGGATAAGATGGGAGTTGTATATTGGATTTGGGGGGGGGGGGACATTTATATGGTAGTGAATCTAGGCCTTTAAGTGGAGTTAGAAACTAGGTCACCAGGTCAAATCAAAGGTAAGGATTGTTAACACTCTAGAGGCCATATTTATAACTATATCTTAATGAAACTTGGTCAGAATGTTAACCTTGATGATTTTAGATCAACATCAAATCTGGGTAGGTGAGATCAGAAACTAGGCCACCAGGTAAAATCAAAGGAAAAGCTTGTTAACACTCTAGAGGCCACATTTATTACCTTACCATAATGAAACTTGGTCAGAATGTTAATCTTAACGAATCTTAAGTCAAGTTTAAGTCTTAGTCCGGTGGGATCAAAACCTAGGTCATCGGATCAAATCAAAGTTAAAGCTTGTTAACACTCTATAGGCCACAAATATGACAATATCTCAATGAAACTTGGTCAGAATGTTAATCTTGAAGATCTTTAGGTCAAGTGCAAATCTAGGACAAGCGGAGTCAGAAACTAGGTCACCAGGTCAAATCAAAGGTAAAGCTTCTTAACACTCTAGAGGCTACATTTATGACTGTATCTTCATGAAACTTGGTCAGAATGTTAACCTTGATGATCTTTAGGTCAAGTTCGAATCTTGGTCATGTGGAATGTGACCTATGTTTTTGTTTTTTAAGATACAGCCTTGAAATTTGGATGACATGTACAGTTTTGCACACCGATCTAAAACTGACTCCAATCACCATGAATGTGACCTACTGACCTACTTTCTTCAGGTGAACGATATAGGGCTTTCAGGGCCCTCTTGTTTAAGATACAGCTTTGAAATTTGGGTGACTTGTACAGCTTTGCACACCGACCTTAAAACTGATTTTCAGTGACCATGAATGTGACATACTGACATACTTTCTTGTTTTTTAAGATACAGCCTTGAAATTTGGATGACATGTACAGTTTAGCACACCGATCTTAAACGGACTTTCAGTGATCATGAATATGACCTACTCACCTACTTTTTTGCTTTTAGCACACCTGAGCATGAAGTGCTCAATGTGAGCTTTTGTGATCGCCCTGTGTCCGTCGTCCATCGTCGTCCGCTGTCCGTCGTCGTCCGTCGTCGTCAACAATTTGACTGTTAACACTCCAGAGGTCATAATTTTGGCCCAATCTTAATGAAACTTGGTCAGAATGTTACACTCAATAAAACCTTGGATGAATTTGATACTGGGTCATCTGGGGTCAAAAACTAGGTCACTCTGTCAAAACAAAGGTAAAGCTTGTTAACACTCTAGAGGCCAAATATATGATACTATCTCTATGAAACTTGTATCTAATAATATGTACTTGTTGGATGTTTGAAGCAACCCGTCTGAAATATTTTTCCATTACAGCTTCTTTTTGTTGTTGGCCTACTATGTAAATGCGTGGCTCTGGGGCTGTGTTTTTGGTGCTCTGTACTTCCGAGAAATCTACCCTTACCTATGACCTTTTGATCATAATGTTAATCCTGATGATCTTTAGTTCAAATCTGGGTCAGGTGGGGTCAAAAAGTAGGTCACCTGGCCAAATCAAACGAAAAAGCTAGTTAACACTAGAGGCCACATTTATGACCTTATCTTAATGCAACATAGTCAGAATGTTAATCTTGGAGATCTTTAGGTAAAGTTCAAATCTGGGTCAGGTGGGGTCAAAAAGTAGGTCAACAGGTGAAATCAAATGAAAAAAGCTTTTTAACACTCTAGAGGCCTAATTTATGACACTATCTCTATGACACTTGCTCAGAATGTTAATCTTGATAATCTTTAAGTAAGTTCAAATCTGGGTTAGGTTGGGTCAAAAATTAGGTCACCAGGTCAAATCAAACGAAAAAGCTAGTTAACACTCTAAAGGCCACATTTATGACCATATCTTAATGCAACATAGTCAGAATGTTAATCTTGGAGATCTTTAGGTAAAGTTCAAATCTGGGTTAGGTGGGGTCAAAAAGTAGGTCACCAGGTGAAATCAAAGGAAAAGCTTGTTAACACTATAGAGGCCACATTTATGATACTATCTCTATGAAACTTGATCAGAATGTTAATCTTGGTGATCTTTAGGAAAAGTTCAAATCTGGGTCGTTTGAAGTTAAAAACTAGGTCACCAGGTCAAATAAAAGGAAAAGCTTGTTAGCGCTGTAGAGGCCACATTTATGACTGTATCTTCATGAAACTTGGTCAGAATGTTAACCTTGATGATCTTTAGTTCAAGTTCGAATCTGGGTCATGTGGGATGTGACCTACTGACCTACTTTCTTGTTTTTTACGATACAGCCTTGAAATTTGGATGACATGCACACTTTAGCACACCGATCTTTTAACTGACTTTCAGTGATCGTGAATATGACCTACTGACCTACTTTTAAAATTGACTTTCAGTGACCATGAGTGTAACCTATTGACCTACTTTCTTTTTTTTTAGCTCACCTGTCACATAGCTTTTGTGATCGCCCTTCGTCCGTCGTCCTTCCGTCCGTCCATCCGTCCACAATTTCCTTGTGAACACGATAGAGACAACATTTTTATTTGATTTTAATCAAACTTGCACACAACTTGTATGGGCATAAAATCTCGGTTCTTTTGATATCTGGCAAGATCCAATCATGGGTTCCAGAGTTATGGCCCCTTAAAGAGCCCAAATTTGCCATTTTTGGCTTGTGAACACGATAGAGACCACATTTTGCAATCAACTTTAATACAACTTGCACACAACTTGTATTGGCATAATATCTCGGTTCCTTTTGAAAACTGGCCAGATCCCATCATGGGTTGCAGAGTTATGGCCCCTTAAATCGCCAAAATATGCCAGTTTTTGCTTGTGAACACGATAGAGACCACATTTTGCAATCAATTTTAATCAAAAGTGCACACAACGTGTATTGGCATAATATCTCGGATCCTTTTGAAAACTGGCCAGATCCCATCATGGGTTCCATAGTTATGGCCCCTTAAAGGGCCAGAATTTGCTATTTTGGCTTTTGCAGCCATATAGAGACTTCATTTATGGTTTGATTTGATACAAACTTGCAAAATGTCTTCAACAACAATAAATCTTGGATTCCATGATGAATCTGTCAGATCCAATCATAGGTTCTGGAGTTACGGCCCCTGACTGACCCCTGAAAGAGCCAAAATTTGGTATTTTTTTATTTTTTTCCTTGTGAACACGATAGAAGTGAAATTTTATATTTGATTTTAACCACACTTACACACAACTTAAATCACAATAAGATCTTGGTTACTTTTGAAAACCAATTAGATTCCATCATGAGTTCTAGAGTTACTGTCCCTGAAAGGGTCAAAATTTTCTGTTTTGGCCCTTTCAGTCATATAGAGGTTTCATTTATACTTTGATTTGATACAAACTTGCACAGAATGATTATCTTGATGATCTCTAGGCCTGGATCGAAACTGGGTCATGTCGGGTCAAAAACTAGGTCATCAGGTCAAATCAAAGGAAAAGCTTGTTAACAACTTAGAGGCCAGCTTTATGACCCTATCTTCATGACATTTGGTCATAATGTTTATTTTGATGATTTCGATGACAAGTTTTAAACTTGGTCATATGGGGTCAGAAACTAGGTCATCAGGTCAAATTAAAGGAAAAGCTTGTTACAACTCTTTAGGTCACAAGGCTAAGCTCAAAACTGGGTCATATGGGGTCAAAAACTAGGTCATCCCGTCAAATCAAAGGGAGAGCTTGTTAACACTATTGAGGCCACATTTATGACCCTATCTTCATGAAACTTGGTCAGAATGTTTGTCTTGATAATTTCTAGGCCAAGTTCTAAACTGAGTTATGTGGGGTTAAAAACTAGGTCACCCTATCAAATCAGATGTAAAGCTTGTTAACACACTAGAAGCTATGTTTATGACCCTATCTTCTTGAAACTTGGTAAGAATGTTTATCTTTCTGATTCTTAGGCCAAGTTCGAAACTGGGTCATGTGGGATAAAAGAAAATAGGTCACCATTCAAACCAAAGTAAAAGCTTATTAAAGCCACATTTATGACCCTATCTTCATGACACTTGGTCAGAATGTTTATCTTGATGATTCAAAGGCCAATTTTTACAGGTGAGCGATATAGGGCCATCATGGCCCTCTTGTTTAAGATACAACAAAAACAAGGTCACCAGGTAAAATCAAATGTAATGCTTGTTAACACTCTAGAGGCCACATTTATCATAATATTTCTATGAAACTTGGTCAGAATGTTAATCTTGATGATATTTAGGTCAATTTCAAATCTAGGTCAAATGGAGTCAGAAACTAGGTCACCAGGTCAAATCAAAGGTAAAGCTTGTTAACACTGTAGAGGCCACAGTTATGTCTATATCTTTATGAACCTTGGTCAGAAGAATGTTAATCTTGATGATCTTTAGGTCAAGTTTAAATCTGGGTCAAAAACTAGGTCACCAGGTAAGATCAAAGGAAAAGCTAGTGAACACTCTAGAGACCACATTTATGACCATATCTTTATGAAATTGGTCAGAATGTTAATCTTAATGATCTTAATGTTAATTTCCAATCCGAGTCAGGTGGGGTCAAAAACTAGGTCACCAGGTTAAATAAAATGTAAGCTTGTTAACAGTCTAGAAGCCGCATTTATTGCTTTATCTTCATGAAACTTGGTCAAATGTTAATCTTCATGATTTGTAGGTCAAGTTCGAATCTGGGTCAAATGGGGTCAAAAACTAGGTCACCAGGTTAAATAAAATGTAAGCTTGTTAACAGTCTAGAAGCCGCATTTATGACTTTATCTTCATGAAACTTGGTCAAAATGTTAATCTTCATGATATGTAGGTCAAGTTCGAATCTGGGTCATATGGGGTCCAAAACCAGGTCACTAGGTCAAATTAAAGGAAAAACTGGTCAACACTCTAGAGGCTACATTTATGACCATATCTTAATGAAGCTTGGTCAGAATGTTAATTTTGATGATCTTTTGGTCAATAGGTCAGGTGAGCGATACAGGGCCTTTATGACCCTCTTGTTTAAGATACAGCCTTGAAATTTGGATGACTTGTACAGTTTTGCACACCGAACTTAAAACTGACTTTCATTGACCATGAATATGACCTACTTTCTTGTTTTCAGCTCACCAGTGAGCTTTTGTGATTGCCCTATGTCCGTCGTCCGTCAGTCGTCAGTCGTCCGTCGTTGTCAACAGTTTGACTATTAACACTCTAGAGGTCACAAGTTTTGCCCAATCTTAATAAAACTTGGTCAGAATGTTACCCTCAATAAAATCTTGAACGAGTTTGATATTGGGTCATCTGGGGTCAAAAACTAGGTCACGAGGTCAAATCAAAAGAAAAGGTTGTTATCACTCTAGAGGCCACATTTATGACCCTATTTTCGTGAAACTTGGTCAGAATGTTTATATTGATGACGTCTAGGCCAGGTTTTAATTTGGATCATGTTGGATCAAAAACTAGGTCACCCGGTCAAATCAAAGGAAAGGCTTGTTAACGCTCTAGAGGCCACATTTATTACCCTATCTTCATGAAACTTGGTAAGATTATTTATCTTGATGATTCCTATTCCAAATTTGAATCTGTCATGTCGGGTCAAAAACTAGGTCATTTGGCCAGATCAAAGGAAAATCTTGTTAACACTCTAGATACCACATTTTAAGTTTGAAACTCATAAGAATTCGTCAGAATGTTTGTCTTGATGACCTCTAGGTCAAGTTCGAATATGGGTCATGTTAGATTAAAATCTAGGTCACCCAGTCAAATTTAAGGAAAACTTGTTCTCACCATAGAGGCACATTTATAACCCTATCGTCATAAAACTTGGTCAGTATGTTTATCTTGATGATTTTTAGGCCAAATAATAATCTAGGTCATATGGGGTCAAAAACTAGGTCACTAGGCCAGATCAAAGGAAAATATTGTTAACACTCTAGATACCACATTTTAAGTTTGAAACTCATGAGAATTAGTCAGAATGTTTGTCCTGATGACCTCTATGTTAAGTTCGAATCCGGGTCATGTTGGATCAAAAACTAGTTCACCCAGTCAAATTAAAGGAACAGCTTGTAATCACCCTAGAGGCCACATTTATGGCCCTATCGTCATGACACTTGGTCAGAATGTTTATCTTAATGATCTTTAGGCCAAATTAAAATCTAGGTTGTGTGGTGTCAAAAACTAGGTCACTAGGTCACTAGGCCAGATCAAAGGAAAATCTTGTTAACACTTTGAGACCAGATTTTAAGTTTGAAACTCATGAGAATTGGTCAGAATGTTTGTCTTGATGATTTCTAGGTCAAGTTGGAATCTGGGTCATATGGGGTCAAAAACTAGGTCACCCAGTCAAATTAAAGGAAAAGCTAATTAACAATCTAGAGGCCACATTTATGATCCTATCTTCATGAAACTTGGTCAGAATGTTTATTTTGATGACCCCTAGGCAAGGTTCGAATCTGGGTCATGTGGAGTCAAAAACTACGTCACCCTGTCAAATCAAAGAAAGATCTAGTTAACACTCTAAGAGGCTATATTTGTGACCCTATCTTCATGAAACTTGGTCAAAATGTTTATCTTGATGATCTTTAGGTCAAGTTTGAATCTGGATCATGTGGGTTGAAAAACGAGGTCAGATCAAAGGAAAATCTTGTTAACACTCTAGGGGCAACATTTTTATGCCCCCAGCATCCACTGATCCACCGTCCGTACGAGGTTAACCAAATGGGACCGTTTTGTCTAGCATCCATACCTCTTACTAGAATGACTTGATACTAATGCAGATGTAACCTGTGACCATTCCTCATCTTCAGACATCACCTGACCTCAGTTTGACCTTGACCTTGACCTCATTTTGGACTTAGGTTGCTTTATATGGGCCATCTCTTGGTTAACCAAATGGGACCGTTTCGTCTAGCATCAATACCCCTTACTAGAATGACTTGATACTAATGCAGATGTAACCTGTGACCATTCCTCATCCTCATACATCACCTGACCTCAGTTTGACCTTGACCTTGACCTCATTTTGGACTTAGGTTGCTTTATATGGGCCATCTCTTGGTTAACCGAATGGGACCGTTTCGTCTAGCATCAATACCCCTTACAAGAATGAATTGATACTAAAACAGATGTAAACTGTGACCATTCCTCATCTTCAAACATCACCTGACCTCAGTTTGACCTTGGCCTTGACCTCGTTTTGGACTTAGGTGCAAAATCTATAGACAAGGATGCCACTGGGGGCATCAAGCGTTTATTGAACGCAGCTGCTTGTTTATTCAAACTTCATAAAACTTGGTCAGAATGTTTGGTATCATGAAGTCTTGTATGACTCCGACTCTGGGTTATGTAGGTTCAAAAACTAGGTCACTTAGTTAATTCAAAGGAAAAGCTTGTTTATACTCTAGAGGCCGCTTTTTTACTCCAACCTTCACGCAATTTTGTCAGAATGTTTGTTTTCATGAAATCATGGACGAATTTTAAACTGGGTCATGTGAGTTCAAAACTAGGTCACTAGGTCAAATGAAAGAGAATGCTTGTTTACAATAGGGCCACATTTTTGGTCCAATCTTAATGAAAATTGGTCAGAATATTTGTCTTCATGATATTTCGGACAGGTTAAAAATTAGGTCCGGTTGGGTAAAAAACTAGGTTACTAGGCCAAATCGAAAAAAGAAACACTATAGGCCGCCTTTTTACTCCAATCTTCATGAAACTTGGTCACAATGTTTATCTCCTTGAAAACTCAGACGAGTTTGAAACCGGGTCATGTTTTGTCAAAAACTGGGTCACTAGGTCAAACATGTTTGTTATGATGAGTTACTCTGGTGAGCGACCTAGGGCCATCATGGCCCTCTTGTTTAACATACAGCTTTGAAATTTAGATGGCATGTACAATTTTGCACACCGATCTTAAAACTGACTTTCAGTGACCATGAATGTAACCTACTGACCTACTTTCTTGTTTTTTAAGATACAGCCTTGAAATTTGGGTAACATGTACAGTTTTGCACACCGATCTTAAAACTAACTTTCAGTGACCATGAATTTGACCTACTGACCTACTTTCTTAATATTTTAGCATCAGTTTGACATTTGATACATGTAGCTCATATTACTCAGGTGAGCGATCCAGTGTCATCATGTTCCTCTTCTTATTTGGCAGATACCTTATTTTTTCACTTACAATAATTTTTTTATTGAATTACTTCCCTTTTATGTTACTATAAATAGCCTATTTTGTAACATTTTTATCATTGGCCGAAGGGAAAAACCGAAACTTTTCTATGGTACAACATGGATGGTACCTCCAATATTTAGGTGTATTTTGACATATCTTTACCTGGTAAAGATTTTTTGGCCCTTTCAGTCATATAGAGGTTTCATTTATGCTTTGTTTTGATACAAACTTGTTATGTCTCCCACCACACAGTGGTGTGGGAGACATATTGATTTACTCCAGTCTGTCTGTGTGTCTGTGTGTCTGTCTGTCACAAAGCTTGTCCGCACTCTAAGTCTAACATTTCTCATCCGATTTTCACCAAACTTGAACAAAATGTGTTTGACCATAAGACCTCGGCCAAGTTTGATAACTAGCCAAATCGGTCCAGGCGTCTTGTAGTTATGGCCCTTAAATTACCAAAAATCGGTCTTTTTACTCTTGTCCGCACTCTAATTCGAATATTTCTCATCCAATCTTCACCAAACTTAAATAAAATGTGTCTGACCATGAGACCTCGGCCAGGTTCGATAACTAGCCAAATCGGTCCAGGCATTTTGGAGTTACGGCCCTTGAATTATCAAAAAATTGGCCTTTTTACTCATGTCCGCACTCTTAATCAAACATTTCTCATCCGATCTTCACCAAACTTGAACAAAATGTGTTTGACCATGAGACCTCGGCCAAGTTCGATAACTAGCCAAATCTGTCCAGGCATTTTGGAGTTACTGTCCTTGAATTATCGAAAGATCGGCCTTTTTACTCTTGTCCGCACTCTCTAAGTCGAACATTTCTCATCCGATCTTCACCAAACTTGAACAAAATGTGTTTGACCATGAGACCTCAGCCAAGTTCGATAACTAGCCAAATCGGTCCAGGCATTTTAGAGTTACGGCCCTTGAATTACCGAAAAAACCGGCCTTTTTACTCTTGTCCACTCTCTAAGTCGAACATTTCTCATCCGATCTTCACTAAACTTGAACAAAATGTGTTTGGCCATAAGACCTTACCCAAGTTCGATAACTAGCCAAATCCGCCCAGGCACTTTTGATTTATGGCCCTTGAATTACTGATTGGGTCCACTCATCCAGACCATCTAATTGGATTTACTCGTCTAAAACATCTAGAGAAACTAACATTTTTCATAGGGGCAGTTGTGGGAGACATGCGCTTTTCTCAAAAGCATCTCTAGTTTATCTTGATGATCTCTAGGCCAAGTTAAAAACTGGGTCATGTTGGTCAAAAACTATGTCACCAGGTCAAATCAAAGGAAAAGCTTGTTGACAATCTTGAGGCCACATTTATGATCCTATCTTCATAAAGTGTGCCCAGAATGTTTATCTTGATGATTCCAAGGCCAAGTTCGAAACTGGGTCATGTGGGGTCAAAAACAAGGTCACCCACTCAAATCAAAGGAAAAGCTTGTTAATACTCTAGAGGCCATATTTTTGAGCCTATCTTCATGAAACTTGGTAAGAATGTTTATTTTTATGATTCTTAGGCAAAGTTCGAAACTGGGTCATGTGGGGTCAAAAACTAGGTCACCGCTCAAATCAAAGGAAAAGCTTGTTTACACTGTATAGGTCACATTTATGACCATATCTTCATGAAACGTGGGCAGAATGTTTATCTTGATTATTCCAAGGCCAAGTTTGACAGGGTAGCAACATAAGTTCATCATGACCGTCTTGTTTGTTTTTGAAGCTTTAGCAAAGAAATTTGAGCCACATGTATAATTTTTCATACAGATTCCAATACTTGTTAATACTGGTTAGAATTACACCAATGTTGGTCAGAAGCATCCTGGCATGGATCTTTGTCAAGTTTGTTCAAATGGTTTACAGATTTTTTTAGTAGAAACTTTCAACTGTTCATGCAAGCAACTAAACTAAGGTGAGCGATGTAGGGCCATCATGGCCCTCCTGTCTTAGTGTTCGGGACAGATGATTTTTCATAGAGTTATTGCCATTTGATTATTCAACAATAGTATACTATAGTACAATTCTTGTCTGGAGTATTTCTCAGCAGCCAATGATTGGATTGCTTGATATTTAGCCATACTTCATAGGAAGCTTTACTATCAAGAGGAGATGCGCATATTATCTTCTTGTTCAGGTCGGATGATTTTTCACTTTGATGATTCAACATTAGTATACTATAGTACAATTCTTGTCCAGAGTATTTCTCAGGAACCATTGACTGGAATTTAGTGAAACTTCATAGGAATAAAAAAGTGGAAAACCACAGGTCACCCAACATGACATAAAAGAAAATGTTGCAGGCTCGGTTTGATTGGGCCTGTTCATGGACGGTAGTGGAAGCGCAAGTTACAGTCCATGCCCTGTAGCCCCGAGTTGAGCAGATGTATTTATACGGCGGTGCACTATCAATAGGGTATGTGCATATTATCTTCGTATTCTTCATCGAGTTATTGCCCTTTGATTATTAAACAGAAGTATACTATAGTACAACTCTTGTCCGGAATATTTCTCAGCAACCACTGGTTGGAATTTAGCCATACTTCATCATCAAAAGGAGATGCGCATATTATCTTCCGGCTGGATAATTTTATACCGAGTTATTGCTCAATTACTAAGATAAACACATAAGGCCCTTCTAGTCAATACATTTTTGTCGAGCCCGCTTGGGGAAGGGAAGACATAGTCGTCCAAATGGCTGTTCGGTGTATGTGCGTGCATGCGTGTGTACGTCCGTCCGTGCGTACGTGCGTCCGTCTGGATTTGTTTGTCCGGACCATAACTTTGACATGCATGGAGTAATCTTGTTTATATTTGGCATGAATGTTAACCTCAGTGAGACGGAGTGTCATGCGCAAACCCCAGGTTACTATCTCAGAGGTCAAGGTCACAGTTGGAGGTCAATTTAAAGGTCATGTCAGATTTTGTATGGCCCATAACTTTGACATGCATTGAGGAACCTGTTTATATTTGGCATGAATGTTTAACTCAATGAGACAGAGTGTCGTGTGCAAAACCCAGGTTCCTATCTCAAAGGTCAAAGTCAGGGCGAGCTGGACATGTTGCCCTTGGGCATCTAGTATATGCATAATATTCAGATTCATTCCAACTGATGTAAAATTTGAATATTAAATACTGTTTAAGTTCATAGTTTCTATTTTGTCAGAATGTATTTTAGCTCACCTGAGCACAAAGTGTTCAACGGTGAACTATTGTGGTCAATAGCTGTCTGTTGTCCGTTGTGCGTCAACATTTTGCTTTAAATGACATCTCCTAAACCATTTGGCCAATTTTGATCAAACTTCACAGGAATGTTTCTTTAATAGTCCCCTTTCAAAATTGCTCAAAAAATTGAATTCCAGCAGAACTCTGGTTTAATATATAAACCGTATAACAAATGCAAATTTAGTAGCATTGCAGTATGAAGCGTTTTTGCCAGGACAAGGATTTGAACCTTTGTTTCAATCCGAAAAAGGGATTATGTCTTGACCACTAGACCATCCTGGTGCAATAATGAATGTTCAATAATAAAGAATGTTCAAATTATACCGATTCGTTATAAAATATGGCCGCTGGAGGGCGTGGTCACTTTTCTTTATATGTATATAGTGGAAACTTTAGAAATCTTCTTATATGAAACTGCTTGCCCGATTTTAGAATAATTTTACACAAATGGTCCTTGTCAGACCCTCTACCAAGATTTTTCAAATTATTTTGATTTTTCAAAAAACTTGACCGCCAGAGGGAATGGTCACTTTTCCCTATATGTATACATGTATAGTGGAAACTTTAAAAATCTCCTCGTGTGAAACTGCTTGTCCTATTTTAGAATATTTTTACACAGATGGTCCTTGTGTGACCCTCTACCAAGATTGTTCAGATTATTTTGATTTCTGAAAAAACAGGCCGCCAGAGGACGTGGTCACTTTTCCTTATATGTATATAGCGTAAACTTTAAAAATCTTTTTTGCAAGATTTATGGTCCCTTTTGTACTTAGAAAATATCAGATTTCTTGGTTAAGTTTTATGTTTAGGTCAACTTTTCTCCTAAACTATCAAAGCTATTGCTTTGAAACTTGGAATACTTGTTCACCATCATAAGCAAACCCTGTACATCAAGAAACATAACTCCATCTTGCTTTTTGCAAGAATTATTGCCCCTTTTGGACTTAGAAAATCAGTTTTCTTGGTTAAGTTTTATGTTTAGGTCAGCTTTTATCCTAAACTATCAAAGCTATTGCTTTAAAACTTGCAACACTTGTTCACCATCATAAGCTGACCCTGTACAGCAAGAAACATAACTCCATCCTGCTTTTTTGCAAGATTTATGGCCCCTTTTGGACTTAGAAAATATCAGATTTCTTGGTTAAGTTTTATGTTTAGGTCAACTTTTTCTCTTAAACTATCAAAGCTATTGCTTTAAAACTTGCAAATCTTGTTCACCATCATAAGCTGACCCTGTACAGCAAGCAACATAACTCCATCCTGCTTTTTGCAATAATTATTGCCCCTTTTGGACTTAGAAAAATCATTTTCTTGGTTGAATATTATGTTTAAGTCAACTTTTCTCATAAACTATCAAAGCTATTGCTTTAAAACTTGCAACAGTTTTTCACCATAATAAGTGGACACTGTACATCAAGAAACATAACTCTATCCTTCTTTTTGCAAGAATGATGGCCCTTTTTAGACTTAGAAAATCATGGGTAGGACAATATTTCTATTATACAAAAAAAAATCAGATGAGCGTCAGCACCCGCAAGGCGGTGCTCTTGTTAGCTTTTGTGATCGCCCTTCGTCCGTCCGTCCGTCGTCCGTCCGTCCACAATTTCTTGTGAACACGATAGAGACCACATTTTGCAATCAATTTTAATCAAACTTGCACACAACTTGTATTAGCATAATATCTCTGTTCTTTACGAAAACTGGTCAGATCCCATCATAGATAATAGAGTTATGGCCCCTTAAAGGGCCAATATTTGCTATTTTTGGCTTGTGAACACGATATAGACAACATTTTGCAATCATCTTTAATCAAATTTGCACACAACTTGTATTGGCATAATATCTCGGTTCTTTTTGAAAACTGGTCAGATCCCATCATGGGTTCCAGAGTTATGGCCCCTTAAAGGATAAAAATCTGCTATTTTACACAAATGGTTCTTGTGTGACCCACATAGGGGATGCCTGTGAGCTAAAAATAAAAAAATCTTCAAACAACATCTCCTCCTAAACCGATGGTCCGATTTTGAAATAATTTCACACAAATGGTTCTTGTGTCACCCTCTACCAAGATTATTCAAATTATTTCAATTTGTCAAAAAACATGGCCGCAAGAGGGCGTGGTCACTTTCCCCTATATGTATATAGTGGAAATTTTAAAAATCTTCTAGTGTTAAATAATTTCACACAAATGGTCCTTGCGTGACCCTCTACCAAGATTGCTCAAATTTTTCTGATTCATCAAAAAATGTGGCCGCCAAAGGGCCTGGTCACTATTCCCTATATGTATATAGTGGAAACTTTAAAATGTTCTTGTATGAAACTGCTGGCCCGATTTTAAAATAATTTTACACAAAATGTCCTTGTGTGACCTACTACAAATATTGTTCAATTATTTCTGATTCGTCAAAAAACATGGCTGCCAGAGGGCATGGTCATTTTTCATCAACAATTTTTTTAAACAACATCTCCTCAAAAACCACTGAATGGATTTTGATAAAACTTTACACACTCCAGTGACAGCTCCAGCTTCCTCAGATGTGCCCAGTTTCACTATCCAGCATCAAAATAGTTGAGTGCGCTGTCTCCTGTGACAGCTCTTGTTTTAGCTTTTGCCGTCCGTCCGTCCGTCCGTCTGTCCGCATTAAGCTTGTCCGGCTTTCACAGGTCAAACTGCTGGCCCGAGTTCGACGAAACTTCATAGGAGTGATCAGTACCAAACCTTTTTGTACATATCGCCGGCATGTTCTGCTTCGCTGCACAAAATGGCCACCAGAGCTAAAAAAAGAAAAATCTTCTCCGGCTTTTACAGGTCAAACCGCTGGCTGGATTTTGACAACACTTCACAGGAGTGATCAGTACCGAGCCTAGTTGTGCACATCGCAAGCACGTTCCGCTTCTCTGCACAAAATAGCTGCCAGAGCTAAAATAGAAAAATCGTGTCCGGCTTTCACAGGTCAAACTGCTGGACAGATTTCGAGGAAACTTCACAGGAGTGATCAGTACCAAGCCTAGTTGTGCATATTGTCGACACGTTCCACTTCGCTACACAAAATGGCTGCCAGAGCTAAAGGTAGAAAATTCTTTTCCAGCTTTCGCAGGTCAAACTGCTGGCTGGATTTCGACGAAACTTCACAGGAGTGATCAGTACCAACCCCAGTTGTGCATATCGCTGGCACGTTCCGCTTCACTGCACAAAATGGCCGGCAGAACTAAAAATAGAATACATAGGGGGAAGACGTATGCTTTTGTGACAAAAACACCTTCCAGTCAAAAAATACATATGGCAATTACAGATTTACTTTTGTTATATCTGTACTTCTAAATGGCATGATTGGATAAATTGAGATATGTATAATAGAACATGACCCTTTTTTGCTTACCTGAGCACGAAATGCTCAAGGTGAGCTATTGTGACCGGTCATTGTCCGGCGTCGTCCATCGTGCGTCGCCTTGTTAACACTCTAGAGGCCACAGTTTTGACCCAATCTTTTTGAAACTTGGTCAGAATGTTTGTCTTGATGATCCAAGTCAAGTTCGAAACTGGGTTGTTTGGGGTCAAAAACTAGGTCAGTAGGCCAGATCAAAGGAAAATCTTGTTAACACTCTAGAGTCCACAGGGTCAAAAACTAGGTCACCCGGTCAAATCAAAGAAAAACTGTGTGTGTGCTATAGGGGCTGCATTTTAGCTCACCTGAGCATTGCTGTCTGTCGTCTGTTCACACTTAGCTTGTGTATGCATAGAGGCTGCTTTTTTTTACTTTATCTTCATGAAATTTGATCAGAATAATTGCCTTGATGAAATCTATGTCGAGTTTGAATATTAGTCATCTGGGGTCAAAACCTAGGTCACTAGGTCAAATCAAAGAAAAACCTTGTGTATGCAATAGGGGCTCCATTTTTCACTGGATCTTCATGAAATTTGATCAAAACATTGTCTTGATAAAATCTAGGTCAAGTTGGAATATGGGCCATCTTGGATCAAAAACTAGGTCACCCGGTCAAATTAAAGAGAAACCTTGTGTATACAATAGGGGCTGCATTTTTCACTGGATCTTCATGAAATTTGATCAGAATATTTGTCTTGATAAAATATATGTCAGATTCGAAAATGGGTCATCTGGGGTCAAAAACTAGGTCACCCAGTCAAATTTAAGAGAAACCTTGTGTATACAATAGGGGCTGCATTTTTCATTGGATATTCGTGGAATTTGATCAGAATGTTTGTCTTGATAATATCTAGGTCAAATTTGAATATGGGTCAACTGGAATCAAAAACTAGGTCACCTGGTCAAATCAAAGAAAAGCCTTGTGTATGCAAAAGGGGCTGCATTTTTCTCTGGAAATTCATGGAATTTGATCAGATTGTTTGCCTTGATCAAATCTAGGTCAAGATTGAATATAGGTCAACTGGGTTCCAAAACTAGGTCACTCGGTCAAATCAAAGAAAAACTTTGTGTGTGTAATAAGGGCTGCATTTTTCACCTGATGTACATGAAACTATGGTCAGAATGTTTGTCTCCATGATATGTCGGATGAATTCTTATCTGAGTCATATAGGGTCAGAAACTAGGTCACCAGGTCAAATCAAAGAAAAAGCTGTTTACGCTCTAGGGGTCACATTTTTGATCCAATCTTCATAAAACTTGGTCAGAATGTTTGTTATTATAAAGTCGTGGAGGGTTTCGAATCTGAGTCACATAGGGTCAAAAACTAGGTCACTAGGTCAAATCAAAGGAAAGGCTTCTTTACACTCTAGAGGCAACTTTTTTGCTCCAATCTTCACGAAATTTTGTCAGAGTGTTTGTCTTTATGAAATATTAGACGCGTTCATATCTAGATCATGTGGGGTCAAGAACTAGGTCACTAGGTGAAATCAAAGAAAATGCTTGTTTACACTCAAGAGGCCACATTTTTGGCCACTCTTAATGAAAATTGGTCAGAATATTTGTCTCCATGAAGTCTGGGACGGGTTAAAAATTGGGTCATGTGGTGTCAAAAACTAGGCCACTAGGCCAAATCGAAGAAAAATCTTGTTTACACTCTAGAGGCCACATTTTTGCTCCAATCTTCATGAAACTTGGTCAGAATGTTTATATCTTTGAAAACTCGGATGAGTTTGAAACTGGGTCATGTGGTGTCAAAAACACTTGGTCACTAGGTCAAACATGTTTACACTGTTGTGATGTGTTACTCAGGTGAGCGATGAAATCTAGGTCAAGTTCGAATATGGGGCATCTGGCGTCAAAATTAGGTCACCTTGTCAAATCAAAGAAAAACCTTGAGTATGTAATAGTGGCTGCATCTTTCATTGGATATTCGTGGAATTTGAACATATTGTTTGTCTTGATCAAATCTAGACCAAGCTTGAATATAGGTCATCTTGGGTTAAAAACTAGGTCACTCTGTCAAATCAAATAAAAACTTTGTGTGTAATGAGGGCTGCATTTTTCATCTGATGTGCATGAAACTTGGTCAGGTTTGTGTTTATGAAATCTTGTATGAGTTTTTATCTGGGTCTCGTGGGGTCAAAAACTAGGTCACCAGGTCAAATCAAAGAAAAAGCTTGTTTACACTCTAGGGGCCACATTTTTATTCAGTCTTCATAAAACTTAGAATGTTTATTATTTCAAAGTATTGGATGATTTAGAATCTGGGTCATGTTTGTCAAAAACTAGGTCACTAGGTCAAATCAAAGGAAAAACTTGTTTACACTATAGGGGCCACATTTTTTATTCAGTCTTCATAAAACTTAGTCAGAATGTTTATTATCACAAAGTCTTGTTTTAGGGGGTGTGAGAGGTGTTGCATATTTCGTTACCTCTCATGAACAGACTCAATCAAACCGAGTCTGCTATTATTCTTTTTTGTTTCATTCTTTGCTTCCAAATGATCTTTTTACGGATTTTATTAACTGTCACAATAGCAATCTTTAAGTGCCGTGTGGCGGCTGTAAAAAGTCTCCCCGTACTTGGATTCAGTGTTGTTATATTTTCTAGTCCTTTGGGATCATGGAGTCCATTCAACATGTGTGTAATAGAGTTCCGCTTTAGCCGGTGCTAGGGGGCGTGAGAGGTATTGCATATTTCGTTACCTCTCATGAACAGACTCAGTCGAACCGAGTCTGCTATTATTCTTCTTGGTTGCATTCTTTGCTTCCAAAGGGTCTTTTTACAGATTTTATTAACTGTCACAACAGCAATCTTTAAGTGCCGTGTGGCGGCTGAAAAAGTCTCCCCGTACTTGGATTCAGTGTTGTTATATTCTCTGGTCCTTTGGGATCATGGAGTCTATTCAACATGTGTGTAATAGCGTTCCGCTTTAGCCGATGCTAGGGGGCGTGAGAGGTGATGCATATTTCCTTAACTCTCATGAACAGACACAATCAGACCGAGTCTGCTATTATACTTCTTGGTTGCATTCTTTGCTTCCAATGGATCTTTTTACAGATTTTATTGGATGATTTAGAATCTGTGTCATGTTTTCAAAAACTAGGTCACTAGGTCAATTCAAAGGAAAAACTTGTTTACACTCTATAGGCCACTTTTTATGCCCCCGAAGGTGGGCATATTAAAATAGCACTGTCCGTCCGTGCGTCCGGTTAATTTTTGTCCGGGCTGTAACTCTTCCATCCATAAAGGGATTTTGAAATTACTTGGCATAAATGTTCACCATAACGAGACGACGTGTCATGCGCAAGGCTCAGACCCTAGCTCCAATGTCAAGGTCACACTTAGAGGTCAAAGGGTATCATAGTCTGTTTCGTGTCCGGTACATAACTCTGCCATTCATCAAGGGATTTTGAAATAAGTTGGCATATATGTTCACCATAACTAGACGACGTCTTCTGCGCAAGACCCAGTCCCCTAGCTCCAAGATCATGGTCAAACTTAGAGGTCAAAGGTTATCATGGTCTGTTTCGTGTCAGGTTCATAACTCTTCCATTCATCAAGTGATTTTGAAATAAGTTGGCATAAATGTTCACCATAATGAGACAACGGGTCATGCACAAGATCTAGACCCCTAGCTCTAATGTCAAGGTCACACTTATAGGTTAAAGGTTAACATGGTCTGTTTCTTGTTTTGAGCATACAACTGTAGCATTCTTGGTCACACTTCGGGGGTATTTGTCACCAAAAGTAACAGCTCTTGTTTGCTCTAATCTTAATGAAAATTGGTCAGACTTTTTGTCTCCATGAAATCTCAGACGGTTTAAAAATTGGGTCAGGTTGTTAAAAAAAATAGGTCACTAGGCCAAATCGAAGAAAAATTTTGGTCACACTCTAACGGCCACAGTTTTCCCCAATCTTCATGGAACTTGGTCAGAATGTTTATCTCCTTGGAAACTCGGAAGAATCTGAAACTGGGACTTGTGGTGTCAAATATTGGGTCACTAGGTCAAACATGTTTACACTGTTATGGTGTTACTCAGGTGAGCGACCTAGGGCCGTCTTTGCCTTCTTGTTTCTTTTTCTAGGTCAATTACCAACATCACTGGGTCAAGTCCCATAACTCTGACATGTATTTTGGGCAAATCATGCCCCCTTTTTGACTTGGAAACTCCTGTGCAAGTTACTAGCTCTAAGACTAATGCAGATATTGATTTGAAACTTCACATGTGACTTCGGGGTTATAAAACTAGGTGATAGCATCAAGTTCATAACTCCGACATGTATTATGACCAAAATATACCCGCTTTTGGAGTTAGAAATTCCTGGTTAAAGTTTTACATGCAAGTTACTATCTCCAGAACTAATGCAGATACTGGATTGAAACTCTATAGATATTTTAACATTAAGGGTAATATTCCTGCTTGGGCAACAATTCGAATAGTCGAGCATTGGCTGTCTTACGGACAGCTCTTGTTAAGAAAATTCCCAGTTTTGTACTTGGAAACTTTCAGTGAACTTTTGTATGTATGTGTGTGTGTGTGTGTTCGGGTTTAACGTCTTTTTCAACAATTTTTCAGTCATATAAACGACGGTGTCTACTTGTAGCAGTGAGCATAATGCCCAACTTTATAGTGCTGCCTCACTAAAATATCACACCGTAGACACGTGACATGATACCCCACCCAGTCATATTATGCTGACACCGAGCTGACCAGTTCTAGGGCTATCCTCTTAATGCTGAGCGCCAAGCGAGGAAGCTACTAGTACCATTTTTTTACGTCGTTGGTATGACGCGGCCAGGGATCGAACCCACGACCTCCCGCACTCGAAGCGGGCGCTCTACCACTAGGCTACCGAGGCGGTTTTGTATGTAAGTCTAGTATCACTGCAAATAAAGTAGAGCATAATTCTATACAAGACATCTTCTTGCAGGAATCATAAGCATTTTAGTGTACATACCACAGGTATAAGGATAAAAACCTTAAATGCATAAGACGATAATTATTTTTGGTGGTTTTACAAAAAAAATGTCCTTGGCCCCTGAATACATTGTGTCAGGATACTGGTTATATGACACAGGGAAGTACCTACGCCTTTAGTATCTTGAACAATGGTTTGGGTCCAATCGCTAAGGTGACTATGTCTTAGACTAGCTGACAAACGAATGTAGAATGTCCTTTGTTAAAACGTAGAGCTGGTGAGACCAAATATCTCATATATAGAATTTTCCTCTGGCTGCCTTGCCTAAATGATTCGTGTACCAATGATTCGTAAATGATTTCTATAATGAGCTAGACAATTTCATAGATCAGGCAAATCACTAAATGTTTCAAACTAACAATCTTCAATTAAAAATGATTAGCTCAAACTCCTATAGGCTGGAGACTCTATACTTGACTGGTCTTTTTGTTGAAGTTCCCGTTAGACAATGTCTTTGAATCAACAACATACGAGTCCTGTCGCATAGATGCTCGGCCTCTGTCCTCTCAAACTCTATATGATTGCCCTGACTCCTGGATGCTCAGCGCCTATATGCTATCATATGTAGCATTCAACTAACATATAGGTATATCCCCGATGCCTTGGCTGTACTTCGCCAATAACGCTGAACCGTCTATAAGCTGGAACTCTCCTACTATCTCAGTAGATTACCAAACTCTGGGTCTCTGTCTCAGCTTCCCGATGCTCAGCCTATATATGCTATCGTCTATAGCATTCAACTACCCTTAAGGTAAAACTCCTATGCGCTGGCCCTATAGCTCGAAACCTTATCGAAATTCTGCTACTCTTCTTTAGCCTAAGAACTTCCAAAGTCTTCACTTTAATAATTTATCCGCCCTGACAAGGTAACTGCAATAGTCTCCTTATCAAGGTACTGGGATAAATTATTAGTCCTCGATGTGTCTTCTTCCACCGCTGGATACTGAATGCCTTCTCCGTCATCCATCTACCTATTTATACCCCAGCAGACGTGCTATTTTTAGAACTTGTTTCTAATTGGTCCAAATTTAAACATAACGTTTTACAACGAGTACTTGCTCTATCAAATATCTGGTTCCCTTTAACTTTTGTATATAACATAGGGCGCATTCGGCATACAAGCCCGTGTAACTCTGACCAGATCACCCGAGTTCACCCGAGTGACACGAGTAACAATTGTAGTCCGAACGCTTTATCGAGTAACTGAAAATGACGGAGAACGTTACCTATATGCTAACAGTTCAAAAGCTTCTGAGCTGTAACAATAATAAAGAATGGTTGCTACTTTTGACACATAATAACTTAATTTTCCAAAATAAACTGCTGATCAGACGAGACAGTATCCCTCGATCGTATCAGAAATTATGTTGAATAAGTGGACTTTATGTTTTATGTGTGTGATATAGTGCTGTTAGTTGATTACATTGCCGCTGCGTGTATCTTACATAATGTTTGCATTTTCAATGACAATACTATAAGTGATTTTTGTGAAGAAACTAATATAGATATGTTTGATGGCCATTATGAGGACAGACAATCTGTTAGAGATGAACTGGTACGACCTCTGTCAGAGTGAAAAATCAGGCTGGATTATTATCAATCGACTTTTCAGATTCTAGGATCAAGTAACACTTGGAAAAAAATGTCCAGCCCATATTGTTAAAATTCGTGTAGGTTGGCAGCGTGTTCTAATCCCGAAGTGAATGAAGAGAATAAACTTGAAAGTTAGACACTATATTAAATAAATTCACAATACTTCAATTTGAGTTATTTTCACCAGTTCAATTTTTAAAAATAAATATAGAATATATAATTACATGTTTCCAACGTGTCTTATGACACCCTCCTTGCAGCTAGTTGTCCGTATGTATATGGACGTTCTGATATCACACCGCCATTGGGCCGATATTGGAAAGGTTCCATTTTTTTAGTGAGATTTTTTTTAGATTCCGACACAAAAATTTCACGGGGAATGTGGCAAATGATAATAAGATATAGAATATAGCATACTTTCATTATATTATCACACTATACAGTTCGATGTCGATATCGGGAAAATATCGGACCAATATCATGAACTGATATCAGCTAGCCTATATTGGCCTGATATACCTATGCTTGCTGGGTTTAATAGACTAGAAATTTCTATTTTATGTTAATTTATACTTTAAATTATTTCTGAAGCAAGAGCTACAACTTATATTAATCCTCTTATGTCTACACATGACTCTACTACCCCGAACCATTTCAAATTAAAAGGGTGTTTGGTATAATTATTTCGTTGTTTTTTATTGTTCTGACTGAAAGAAGGTTTGTCGGCAAGTAGTGAGGTAGAATATTTTACTTATAACTTCAACATCAATGTGTGGCTTCTTTTGTGGATTATTTGTCCTTATCACTCATTTTGTGTTCTAAAGACTAGATGTTTTTTTTTATAAAAGTTGTCCCATGTGAACCTGGAAAGAAAACTTACAAGCTTTAAGAATCAGATCGAGAACCCTCGAAATATGCTTGACAAGGCTGTTACTATAAGAAGCAGATTTCTCAACCACTGTCCTATTCAGCAGTATTTACAGATGGGGGCATGAATGCCAAAAAGAGCATTTCAAAGTTACTCTACATTTAGAAGAAAGTAAAAGGTTTTAAAAGAACAATGACAGCTCACTCCACTATTCGAAGGCAACTGTCAATATGAAGGATTTTAGAACTGAAATAATGATTCAAGGATTATTTGACTTGATTCTATGATCTCGCTTTAAACCCCTGAATAGATATAAGAAGTTTACAACCTAGTACCGCCCTTAGACAAGAGCAACTTGATGGTAAAATTTTAACCGTCATTTTCTTACTATAAAAAGGGACATAACTTTGCCAAAATTAAAGTAAGTGTTATGAAACTTGATGCTTTTACCTGGCTTTACAACCCTGAAGACATGTGAGAAATGTTAACCAATACTCCCATTAGTTTTGGAGATATCAACTTGCAAGCAAACAGAACAATATCTATGCACAAGAAAGAGGGCATAACTTGTCCAAAATTAAAGTCATGGGAATTGATGCTTTGACCTTCCTTAACATCACTGGAGACATGTATGGAAGTTTCAATCCAATATCTGCATTAGTTGCCGAGATAGTTCCTTGCATGCAAAACTTTAACCAGCTTTTTCTAAGTTTAAACAGTGGGGCATAACTTGGCCAAAGTTCAAGTAAGAGTTATGGAAGTTGATGACATGTCCTTTACAACATGGAAGACATGTGTGAAGTTTCAATCCAGTATCTGCATTAGTTTAAAAAAACTTGCATGCAAAAATTTAACTCTAAAAAGGGGTCTGACTCAAATAAGAGTTATGAGGCTTGTGATATGTTGACATGACCTTATTTTACAGACCCGAAGAAATGTGTGAAGTTTTAACCAAACATCTGCATTAGTTTGGATATACTAACTGGCATGTAAAACTTAAAATTGCATTTTCTAAGTCCAAAAGGGATATATTTTTGTCAAAATACATAATAAGACTTGTTCATCTGCGGTTAGGTAATGACCTTAAAAAGTAAAAATAGGTTTCAAAGCAATATGTCTATAAATGAAACCCATAATTTACATAATATTCGATCAAGAGTTATCTAACTTGATTATTTTGGTAGGTCTGATGAGCGCAAAGATTTGTTTGAAGTTTCAATTCAATATCATCAGTGGTTATTGAGATAAAGCCTTGATAGTAACAGCACCCAAACTTTTACAAGTGTACCAAAGACGCCTTGTTTAAAGTGTTAATGCATTCGGATACGATCACCCGACCTTCTCAGCTTCAGGAGGTGGGTAGAATTCGGGTGACACAACTACTATCGCCCGGGTTACACGAGTTATACTCGAGTTATACCCAGAGTGACTCGGGTTAGCTCGAGTAAGTATGCCGAACGCGCCCATAATATGCGAAGCTGGGACCCAGCCATCCACATAATGAACCCAAATCAGCCACAAATGACCAAAATTCTATTATTAACAGCAATTCAACAATAATTATAGCAATGACAACCTGAAAAGGGAGTCAAGCACTATCTGTGCTTATGTGTTACATTATCAATATATTAAATATACAAATTATTCTGACACATTGTTTTAAAAAAGAGTTAGAAATTCTTTTCTTCACAATACTCCAGCATCCAGTTAAGGAGGTAGGTTACCTTGTTACCAGGGTAAATTCAGATTCGTTGAACCTCAGCAATTTTTAGCTCGACTATTCGAAGAATAGGGGAGCTATCCTACTCGCCCCGGCGTCGGCGTTAGCGCGGGCGTCACACAAATGTTAAAGTTTGCGTACCACCCCAAATATTTTCAAAGTCCATTGATATATTGCTTTCATATTTTGCTTACTTGTTTACCATCATGACCCCAGTCTGTAAAAAGGAGGAGGCAACTCTATCAAGCATTTTGACTGAATTATGGCCCCTTTTCGACTTAGAATAAATGTTAAAGTTTGCGTACCACCCCAAATATTTTCAAAGTCCATTGAGGTATTGCTTTCATATTTTGTATACTTGTTAACCATCATGACCCCAGTCTGTAAAAAGGAGGAGGCAACTCTATCAAGCATTTTGACTGAATTATGGCCCCTTTTCGACTTAGAATAAATGTTAAAGTTTGCGTACCACCCCAAATATTTTCAAAGTCCATTGAGGTATTGCTTTCATATTTTGCATACTTGCTTACCATCATGACCCCAGTCTGTAAAAAGGAGGAGGCAACTCTATCAAGCATTTTGACTGAATTATGGCCCCTTTTCGACTTAGAATATGCTGATTGTAATGTTAAAGTTTTACTCATTGCTTATATTATACTATCAAGCACTGAGAATAGTCGAGCGCGCTGTCCACTGACAGCTCTTGTTTGTATTTCATGTAATTTAATGTTTTAACTGCTACAATATCAATTTTGATTTCTCTGTCCCTTCAAGTACAATTTTTTTCCAGGTTGAAAGTACATGACCCTCCAAAGGTATTTCATATTGAAAGAAGAAGGAAAATACGGATATTTAACACTTTTCAGTGTATTTTGGTTTCATTGTTATCCGTAGAAATCTGCATTATTGATAATTTTACTAGTATGAGCGTTAGCTTTCTAATTTAAGCTTAAAATGTATATGTCGCGGGGGTCATGTTTCCATAGTAATGCATTTTCTCGCATTTTTGAACAACTATGTATGAAAACCGGTTTTTTCAACGGCTTCAGTGCCATTCTGTTAATGACCAGCATAGAATATTTGGGTAATATTATTAGCAAAATACTTACCACTTTGCGTGGTACCCTATTTTTCTTAAAGGTTAAAGTAACCATGGCAACAGAGATGTTTAAAATAGCTTATATCTTGCTTTTTATCGTAATTTCTTATATAAAAAAAAATATTAAATAAAATTATCATTCTTGTTAATGTAACTTTAAAACATCTTATTTCTAACGTCAGTAAAATTTTTGTGTTATTTGCATCTATTAAAACAAATTTCACTGCTTAAAATTCTTGCAGCAGCACCCCTCGTCTGACTTTTTTTATGGAAAAATCGTGATGCATGCTGCTACTATTCTCATGGATATTGTTGAAATGCAAATAAAACGCCGAAGCTGTGTTCCTTAGGTAGACCAGTGTCAACGCTTTTGAATTTCACATTTAGATATATAGGTCATGGGCTTCGTTTCCATGATAACATCAATTTAATTCAAGAAACTACAATTTTCTACTGAAATTTGAACAATTTAGTGCTTAGTTTTAGTCTATAAGTAACAAATTATCAACGGAAACTGAGAAATAGGTATTACAAATTAAACTGCCCAATTTTTATTTGAAAAGGGCCGTAATAAGTAACCTTTCACCCAACTATATTCCCAATAACATCAGTTTCCATCATCCATTTTCTTACTTTCCGCATAACGTTTCAATATAACTACATAAAAGAAGCAAAATATTGATCATTATTCAGAGCGAAAGACTCATAAAAAATATTTCAGCAAACAATGGCTGTTTAAAAATAGTTCAGATAAAGAATATGCATAGAATTAGGTCATTTCAAAATAAAAGCTATTAATTTTGCAAGGTAACTGACACAAAACGTCATGACGTCATTGACGTCTTTTTAAGGCAACAATGTTTTGAAGCGTTTCTGTGGCATTTATTCATTATTTCTGCATTATTAAACCATTAAGCATAAGATCGGAGACAGGTTCATGATTTTTTTTCAGAAGAATGGATATACAAACATATTTAGTTTGTCGTAAACTTCGTCGTAAATCGTCAGGTTAGCTTCCGGTTGGGCGTGCACACATACAAATATTAAGGTAACCTACCTCCTTAAGTCTGTCTGAGCAGCATCTTAAAATTAACCAATGGCAAGGCTGCATGCTTAAACCTCTATCAGCATTGGACATTTCAACAACTACTGACAATGCTAAATTGGATTTAGGTTTGTTTTACAAGGAAAGATTCCTTTGTTCTTGTTAATATTAAGAAATAAATTTATATTTTGCAGTTGAGGAAGTGCCTCCACCAGAGCCTGATTCGGAACCTCCAGCAGAACCACCAAGCTACAGTGAGGTAAAGGAATCTGATGAAGAAGCTCAAGAAACGCATCCGGAATCTGATCGTTTACCTACTCCAGAGCCGGTACCTGTTGTTGCGGAAACTCCGTCACACAACTATCACCCACGAGTGTGTCACATCAGAAAATGGCCAGACTTTCAGGGATATGGCTTCAATCTGCATGCTGTTAAAGATGGAACAGGCCAGTTTATCGGTCTTGTTGATGCTAATTCGCCAGCAGAGAGTGCTGATTTAAGACAAGGTGATAGAATTATTGAAATAAATGGAGAAAATGTTGAAGACGAGACCCATCAAAAGGTTATTCATAAGATTAAGGCTGGTGACAACGAGACAAAGATGCTTGTTGTCGATGCTGAAGCTGATGAGTACTATAAGAATAATGGAATCCAAATAACATCGGACCTGCCAGAGGTTATTTTCAAAGAAACCAGCAGAAAAGAAATATCAGGTAAGTGTGTGGCAGCATTCAAAATATATTTTATTATTGGTTAGCTGTGCATGATGCCAGTAAAATTACATAGTTAAGGCTACATTTTTGTTGCCAGTTTTCCATGTTTAGCATCCAAAGGAAAGTGGATTTGCATAACCGTGCCCTGAAAATAAATGCAATACAGAGTGAAAAGTTATTCACTTTTACCTGTTAAAGATTCTTCTAGGCAATTAGAATGGAATATACATTTATTAGCTGGCCATTTTGGAATGTTTCTGTTAGTAGAGCTTTTGTTGTTACTGTTTCATCACTGACGATGTCCACGTCACGAAAGTTACAATGCATGTAAGCAAATTTCTCCGAACTACTAGACCTAATGCTTTCAAAGTTCATGTATTAAGAATTATGAGATGAGCTTACAAAACAAATTACATAATTCTAGCTTTTATTTTACGAAAATTATGCCCCTTCCTTACTTTGAATTTCTGGTTAAAATTTTGCATGTAAACAGCTCTCTTTAAAACTAATGGATTGAAACTTCACACAGTTACTCAGTGTAATGGTCTTACTTGCAGTGCAAGTTCCAAGACAGTTTTATACATTTTGACGAAATTGTGCCCCGTTTTCGACCTGGCAGTTTACATGTATTTGGTAATGTTTTTGTCTGTAAGCTGGTATCTCAGTAACCACTCTTGGGAATGGATTGAAACTTCACACACTTGTTACTGTGATGATCTGACATTCATTCTGCTGGTTCTGTAATTTTTTTCTCACAAAGCTATGTCCTTTTTTCTACTTAACAATATTCTTTGTGTAATCTGTTATTTCATTAAGCATCATAAAGGGGAAAGTTCTGCGACTCAAAATAGTTGCCCCATTTTTAGCTAACCTGTCACATTTTGCAATCGATTTTAATTAAACTTGCACACGTTTTGTATTGGCATAATATCTCGGTTACTTTCGAAAACTGGCCAGATCCCGTCATGGGTTCCAGAGTTATGGCCCCTTAAATGGCCAAAATTGGCTAGTTTGGCTTGTGAACACGATAGAGACCACATTTTGATTTCTAGATTACGTCTTGGGTTCTAGAGTTACTGTGCCCTTCATCCCCCCCCCCCCCCACCCTCCCCACGTGAAAGGGGCAACATTTTCTATTTTGGCCCTTTCTGTCATATAGAGGTTTCATTTATGCTTTGATTTGATACAGACTTGCACAGAATGTTTATCTTGATGATCTCTAGGCCAAGTTAGAAACTGGGTCATGTGGGGTCAAAAACTAGGTCACCCGCTCAAATCAAAGGAAAAGCTTGTTAACACTCTAGAAGCAATATTTATTACCCCTATCTTCATGAAACTTGGTAAGAATGTTTATTATGATGATTTCTATGCCAAGCTCAAAACTGGGTCATGTGGGGTCAAAAACTAGGTCAGCACTCAATGAAAGTAAAAGCTTGTTAACGCCCCATGTGGTTCTGGGACGATCTGTATATGAAAAGAATTGGAACCACAGTCTTACCCTCGCATGATCGTAAGAGGCGACTAATAGAGTATTAACACTTGGTTTTGCTGTAACTCTGTGATTCAAGCAGGTATACAAATTTTTATTCCATACCTCATGTTTTTATTTGGATGTAAATGAGATGTGGAATCAAAATTTGTAGTCCTGTTTTGCGCCATATAACCTATACTGTGTTGGTGCGCAGTAAAACCCAAATAAAAAACAACAACAAAAAACGCTTGTTAACACTGTAGAGGCCACATTTATGACCCTGTCTTCATAAATCTTGGTCAGAATGTTTATCTTAAGTTTCCAAGGCAAGTTTAAAGGTGGCGATATAGGGTCATAAAAAACCCCTCTTGCTTAAAAAAGCCTTTTTGTGATCAAAATTGAAAACCTGGTTTTCGTGAATTCCCCACGTTTTTTTTTTTTTTTTTTATAGTTCCAGAAGAGCTTTTTTTAAATCCCGTGGAGACTGTACTTAAAAGCTATTGAAAGGAAGGAAAAAGTAGACTTGTCAGGGTAGGGTTGTTGGGCCCATTTTGCCAGGGAAAAACATCACCACTAGAAGGTTTTTTGGGGACAGTCGTGGAAGGTGTTAAAAAGTACGAAGGGCTTGGGGTAATAGCAAAAAAGGATAAGAAGGGAACTCCTGGAAAAAAAACCATGGGTAAAAATGTAGAGATATAAAAACCCGGTTGCAACGTGGCAAAAAAAATTGGGTTGAATCAGAAACAAAACAAATGGTGAACATGATGCCCCTTGAAAGTAAGGGCCCTGGGGAACATTAAATTAACCCTGTGCAAAAAATAGTGTACAACACTCGGAGTCTAAATTTTTGATGCAACTCAGGGTTTTTTAATTAGGGTTTTTAACTCTTGGAGTCAAAATATGTGCTAATCAGTGGGTCTAAATTGATAAAGATCTGGTTGCACGTTTGACAGAAAATGAATGCCGCAAAACGTGTCCATCTGCCGATGGTCAGGGGTTTTGATATAAATGTTTGGGTTTTTGGGGGTCAGTTTGTCTATTAGCAACCCCCAAAAATTTTTATTCAAGAACGCCACTTTTTTAGTTTTAAACCCAAAAATGATCTTTTGGGGGCATTTAAAATTGATGAAAATTTTTCCCCAAATAAAAATACACCCAAAGAAGAGCTGTCTCGAGTTTTGGATGGAATCTGTAATTCTTTCGTAGGATCGAAAGGGGAAAAAGAGCCTCGGTTATATTAGTTGGAAAACACAAAGGGGATTGTGATGGAAAGGAAATGAGCAATTTGAAGAAGTAAAAGGACATAGCCCTTTTCAACAGGGAAAGTAAACCATACTACCCCCACGTTTGCAGTGGGAAGTTGGCCCCCAGTAAATCTTTGGAATGTTGAGAAGCGTTATATATAAACTTGGGCAAAAGAAAAAACCCGCCGAAGTTCCAGTAAAGGATTTCCCTTAGAAAAGAAATTAGAGATAAAGGGAAAAAGAAAAATTGTACGATTTGGGAGATATAATGAAATTGACGGAAAACAGCACCCCATTTTAAGTTTAAAAAAATCAAATTGTTCCTGAAGTCACCCTGAAAAGGGGGGTTTGTTTTTCTTGACGAAAAAAAGCTTCACGGTTTTTTGGTTCTTGACCCAAAATTTTTTTGAGCATTTAAAGATCATCACGTCTCAAATTTTATAGATGGAAAACCCGATCCAAAGATCGGGCAAACTCTGAACAGCGGTATTCTTGAAATGGATTTTGGATGAAATATGGGGAAATGAGGAAAACAACAGTTCTTCACTTAAGGGGTTTTATTGGCTTTTATGCAAAGAAAGAATATTGGCAGAGATGAAGGACTCCTGACACTACAAGGCAGAAAAATTGGAGGAAATTCCGGTTCCAAGTTTCGAAGGGACAAGTGTGAAAAAGGTGGACGCATTTCTTCCTCTCTTAAAAGGAAAATCAAAATTTCCCTTTTTTTAGAATTAGGAAATTCAGTTTTTCACTCAATATCAAAGAGTCACGGCTGCGGGACTTGAAAATGGGGCCCAATTTTTTTCCTGACAGGAATTCACTTTTATTCCCGGGTATCGGTTGTTCTTGTTTAAAATTTTCAGCATGCCGGGTTTTATAGCTGTACACAGTGGTGGTTTGAGGACGGTGGTCAATTTGTTCCCAAGGTCCATGGATGCACAGTTTGTGATCAGTTTCGGAGAACACGAATGGTTGTTTGCATGAGTTGAAAAATTTTTAAAATGGTTCAGAAAAAGATCTTTATGAATACTATTTACGATGCAACCATTCTGAACATGGACGTAAAGGCAGCCGAAATGTGCATGATTAAAGAAAGTAAAGGGTTGCCAAGAGGTGTGTTGCCCAGTTTTTGGCCATCACGTTGTGAATATGAGGGAAAGCATTTGGGCCAGTGGTTTAAGAAAGAAAAGGTGTTGCCAGATGACGATATACAAGATCGAGAGCTTACAGATAAAGCACTTAGTAAAATAGCGCAGGCAATTGGGAAAAACTGGAAATTACTTGGAATCGACCTTGGGCTCGGACAAGATGGGCGTGGATCGTTGCGAAATAGATAACATTTTCTTCAGGAATCAAAACTAAAAATTTATTACATTCTAAAAGAAGGAGGACAAGAATCCCAAGCAAAATTCAATGAAGTTTTGATCAGACAGATGAAGGAAAGTGAGGGACCCATGTTAAAATGGGACAAATCAACAACTAATCGACAACTTCTAATGACTTTCTGTTGAAAATGGTGCTTCCTATTTCTAGAATATTTCGAAATAGATGATTTAGTGTGTTGCACTTTGACTAGTTTGCTTTGAAAACTAAATTTGTTAAACGGCACTTTATCCGAGGAGAGTAATCCAACGTTATGAGAAGAAATTTCGTCTTAGATTATTTCCGTTCTTGAACCCCCTGGTGCGAAGACCCTGAAGACATATACATTTGTATAGTCTTATCTGTTCGTCCGTTCGTCACTCAGTCCGTACGTCACACTTTCTTGGGTAGTCGACTCCTCCTACAGCGTACAATATTTATCGAATTCAAGTGAAAAAATTGTATACGTCGTCAACATAGTGAACTTACATGTATACAATTGTTCGGACTTACAGGGCCCGATTTGTTTTTTTTTTATGCCCTTTTTGAAAAAGATGGCATATATCACAAATAAGAGAACATATCCGTTATTCTAAAGACTTTCTTGTCAAAATTTGTGTTACAAATATCTTTAAATGTATTTGACTTGGAATAATGCTTCGCAGCATGTGAAACTTAGAAAAATATTTGGCATAGAATGTTCATCAAATTTTAACGGAACTTGGTATACATCGTCGCCTTGAAGCTGACAAGCGCATATTGTTGGATTTTCATGGCAAATAATTTAAATTTTTTTTTGAGTTATAATTTTATTCTGTCAAGAATTTTCAGATGACATGTTAAAATACACATGTGTCATTATTTTTGTTTCGAATTTCAAGTAAATCAGAGTTTTTGATTTGTACATTTTAAATTGATTTCATGTAAATTTTTGTATATAATATGTTTTTAATAATCATTGATATTTGTATGAAGGCGAGTAACCAGTACAGCAAATAAAACCATGTCTTTTATATACTATTCATGTCCCTTTCCCTTTTAGTGCAAAGGCAGTTTGTCCATCAATCCGCCTGTCAGTTCGTCCAACAAAATTTGTGTAGCACATCGGCGATTAGACTAGCCATTAGACTGATAATAAATATGTTTCTACATTTTTCCCTTTTTTGACGAATTCAATTTCATAGAGACAAAAGCCAGTCTATTTTAGAGATTTGCACAGAGGAATGATATGATATTGGATATAGGATATAGACTGGCTCAGTTCACTACATTTAATAAAAAAAATGTAAAAAAAAAATATACCATAGTCTAGGAGCTAGTCTAATCGGCGATATATGACCTTTTCGTGTTGTTTCGCCATAAAACCCAACTCTTTCATTAATTGTGTAGCACATATCTTAAAACGTTTTCACCTAAAGTCATCAGACTTATTACTAGTATTAAGCAGCATGTAAATCTTTAGTTTCGTTTCTGATTACTCTTGGACAAGGGTTACTTTTTTTTTGTTGGGTTAAATGTCTCACCGACACAATTAGGTCATATGGCGACTTTCCAGCCTTAATGGTGGAGGAAGACCCCAGGTGCCCCTCCGTGCATTATTTCATCACGAGCGGGCACCTGGGAGGACAAGGGTAACGGTCCTTGACATGGACAATGGTTACGGTCCTTGACATAGTCAAAATCGTGCAGAATGTACCTAGAACTTTTATCTCAAAGTACTAATCTAGAGTCATGGAACTTTATTGGAATGTTATATCAGGTTAAGCACCACGGGCTTTCTTTGTTGTTTCATTCAGTAAGACCAGAGTTATGACCCTTAACTCAGTCTAAAATATGCTTTTTAGATATTTGTTAAGACAGTATTTGACAAAGAATCATGACATTTTTCAGGACCGCTTACTATAGTATGCATAGTGGTCGTATACTTTTATGCCGCACATGTTTCGAATGATCTGAAGAAACCATTGTTAATGTTATAAGCATAAGAAGCTGAAATTGGGTCATGTGGGGTCAAGAACTTGGTCACCACACAAATCCAAGCAAAAGCTTGTTAACACTGTAAAGACATCTTTTATTACTTCTTGAAACTTGGGGAGAATGTTTATCTTTATGATTCCAAGGGCACGTTTAATAGTGTTATGGGGTCATCATGACCCTCTTTTTATAACATGGATGCAATAATTTCGCTGTAAACATAGAATCTGTCAATTTAAATCCATTTGTCAGTAATTGTTTTCTAGATTATTAATGAAATGTTTTATCATTTATTGTTCTAGTAGAAAATATTAGTGAATCCGTTGTTTATAAATACCTTCCTTTATGGCTTAGATATTGAATAGTGAAAAAAGTACAATTATGCATAGCATAGCGTATATGTGTAAGATAGGTCCAGCCGCAATGGTTTGTTAATGTGTCTTGCAGATTGCTTTTAAATGTATGTGAATCTGCCCTGAATTAAGCACAATCACAGTTTATACTTGATGCAGGTATGTAAATGTGTACCAGCAAAGTCAGCAATACTGTATGGGTTTCAAACACATGGTGTATTGGTTGCTACGTCTTGCAACTAGCTCTTTTCATGGTTGCAACTTCAGCATAATAATGGCCTTGTTACCAATTTTAAAATAAAAGTTAAACCTAATAAATTTTTATTCTTATTCAAAACTGTGTCTGTTTTCCTAAATGAGTAGTGCTTGCTTTTTTAAGAATTCTAGTATTATTTGAATCCTGCAGAGACAAAGCATGTGCAGAAAAACTTTTACATGCAATGTGTACATTATATAAAGAAATATTTCTACAATATGCATGTAGTGTTTACTTATTATGGTTTCGCCCTGGCCATCGAAATGTATGAGACACATATTCATAGAATATATGTTTTAAAGCTTATGTATCACAGAATTACGACCAGGTTGCTGCTAGGTGGGGTAAATGTGTGTAAAGGGTGTTGCACAGTTCATTACCTCTCCTTAACAGACTCGATGAAATCAAGTCTGATATCATTTTGCTTGGTTGCGTTTTATGTTTCAAAAGGATCTTACAGATTTTATTACCTGTGTAGTGTTTACTGTTATCACATTTACTGGTGTCACTGGCTCTTTTCTGTTAGACTTGTTGTTTATTTGATAAGAAAGTAATACTGATATTCTCATTTCTTACTTAGTTGCATAGCTTATATTAACCAATATACAGGTGTAGTAATACATGCCTGTGTACAAATAAAAGATAAATGTATGCAGAACATTAAAGATAACCGTCGACGCTCTCATCTATAGACTTCATCCAGGGAGTATGATGGACAGGGGGGACTTTACCAGTACCCATTGCCACCTAACAAATATATTTGTATGCCCAAACATCCTTTTGAGAGGATGGCATACGCTTTATTAATACATTCTGTCGGATACTCCTAAGCCACGTCATCAGCGATATGGTGGTAAAATCCCTTCGAAAATTCAGAATATCAAAGCACTCTTTGATGGCCTTGACCTTTTTCTGCAATTCTCTAACGTTTGTTCCATCGCTTCCCAGAATGCTAGTTCTCCGGCGAGTTGTCCCAGGATTTACCTGATTATCCATATCGTTTGGGCATCCATTATACCAAAGTTGAAGTAGACTTCATAAATTGTCATTTGAAACAATTTAATGTTGCATCCTTTCATCCAAATAGTGCCTTTGTACATATTTTCTGGGAAAAAGATCAGATTTCCCCTCGAAACGAAGAAAATATAACAACACTGAGATGAAGTCGGGGCGACTTTTTACGGCCGCCACACAGCACTTAACAACCGCTGTTGTGATGAAAATAAAATCTGGAATGTAGATCCCTCGGAAGCACCGAGAACAAGGCAAACAGTGAAAATTGCAGATTCGGTCTGATTGAGTCTGTTCATGAGCAGTAATGGAAAATGCAACACTGTCCACGTCCCCTAGCACCGGCTTAAGCAATATTCAGTCTTCAAATCTAAATGAGTTGAAATCAATGATCCCTCCCGAAAGACCAGAAGGTCTAGATTAGAGGTTATGAAATGTGCAACATCTCTCACGCCCCCCTAGCACCGAAGCGAATCGAAGCTCGAATCTGATATCGATTTTTAGACAGCGTAATATATCCCATGTCTGTTCACCAACATGCCGAGTAACGATTTTATCATACTTCTACGTTTTCTGAACTTCGACATTACTAATGTTTGTTTCTTTTTGCCAGCTACTCTGTACTTCAGTATTTGCTTATTGAATCATAACTTGGCGACTGAACGGTAAGTGGCTGTCACACGTTATAGAGGCTAGATACGTGAAAACTGGTTGGAAATGATATAATCGAGACGTTTTCGTAAACTAACAAAGCTACTTATTGTGCAGACTTGAAGTTTTCAATCATAATTTTATTGATTATTGACATCATGTTTTTTCATAGTTGATTAACGCCAGCCATAAAATGCCTTTGACTGCATCACAAAACACAAAGGTTCGTTTGCACAGGTTTTGAACTGGTTCTATTGGGAAAAAAAACAACTGAAAAAAACTATGTTCCGCCCTTTTGTCACCAGATTTAACGATGTCAGAAATGCTTTGAAACTTTCGCTTTTATTTTGCTTGGTTGCGTTCTATGGTCCCAAAGAATCTTAAAACAGATTTTATTAACTATCACAAAAGCAGTCTCTTAGTGCCGTACTTGGACTCGAGTGTTGTTATATTTTCTGGTTATTTGAGTACTTCCATTTTAACTGTAACAGAACTTAGGCTGGTGCTAGGGAGCGTAAGGGTTGTTCCGTTTAATTACCTTTCATGAATAGACTCGGTTATTACTTTGCATTGTTGCGTTCTATGGTTGGATACAATGTTACATATATCATTTCTACCCTATTTCCTAAGTCCTTCATCTTGCATGTAGATTAAATTTTCCTTGTAAAGAATATGATAGTTCTTTTGCTCTACGATGATTTAACCCTTAGTGAGCTAAATTTCTAAAATGGACTGGTCCATCATTCAAATTGGGCAATACCATTTATCATTCGAATGGGTGTTTACTGAAAATTTACTGACTGAACAGCAAACAGTGCAGACCGTGGTCAGTTAAAGGTTAAATTATATACACGAATTCGACATAATCTCCGAACAGAGTACTGTATAGCGGGTTATATTCACGGTGCCAAATGTTCGCGTTTTTTTTGAAGAGTTTTGAATTCACGGTGTCTTAATTTCGCGGAAACTACTTCGACCGCGAATTATAAACCTTGATTGTAAGCAACAGACAGGGTGGTCACTCTTCCTATAATAATAAATACGCAAATTTTGAGGTAGATTGAAAACTAACGAGGATTTACATCGACACCCATAATAAATTACCTCCTTTGCGGAGAGCGAATTGGTCTCACTGAACTATCGATTTTTGTTTTCTTGAAAATAAAACGTTCTATTTGATGTTTCCTTTTTAAAGTTTAATTTTTTTATGAATGAATAGAAAGCAATTTTCAATATCTTGGAATGGCATTTTTCAAAATGACATCAACTTATCAATTCAAACCGATAACAAATGGTGTGATCGTCCTTTGTTAGATCTGATCAACTTTAAAGATGAAATGGCCAGTAATTATCGGTAATTAGCGTGACGCCTCGTGTCAGTTTTGTTGTTCACAGTTTTATCTCGGGCAAAGATTATAGTCGATCTTTTATTAGTATCATAAAATGTAGGATTTTTCATATTTCTTTCTTCAAAATACTATTAAATTTATATAAAACTAGAGCTATCGTTGAAGGTGGTACCCCCGCACGCACTGACACAGTACATTGCAATTTGACGCACACAATGTAAAGTAGCAAAAAAACAAAGTCAATACTGTTGATAAGTAAAGTTTGTAATGGAGTGGTCTTCCTTGGTGTAATGTGTACATTCGCGGTAACAAAAAATCGCGGTGTTTAGATTTCGCGCTGTCTATGTTGACCGCGAATATAGCGAAATTAAACCTCCACGAATATAACCCGCTATACAGTAAGTGTTTTTCTACTTGAACCTCTTACAGCTTATATTGTATCTGAAAACATAAGTCCTCCACCTATGATTCATGTAGGGAAGTTGGCAGTTACTTGCGGAGAACAGGTTTGTACTGGTACAGAATCCAATAACACAGGTTAGGTTAACTGCCCGCCGTTACATGACTGAAATACTATTGAAAAAAGGCGTTAAACCCAAAAGAAATAAAATAAAAAATCTTATAGCTTTTCTCAGGTACGAAACGACAGTAAAACACTAAATTTACTTTCGGAAAAGAAATATGTAACTGTAGCTGTTATACTATTGTCAAAAATAAAATACAAAACGATACAAATTCAAAAACCGTTTCGAATCTCGACTGAATTACAATAATTGAAAAGTTAAATAAACAGTGACGGTAATATACAATTTATATGCATTCTACAATTTCATAAAATTTTTGGTAAATCAGATAGATATAGTTACTGTCAATATAACTTCGGAAGAATTCCCTTTATAAATATGACGGCAAGAGTTTTTTTTCAAAATGTTCCTCAAAGGTGTAATCTGCATATTCAGCGGCTTCCTTAGGAGCAATGGATCACATGTTGCGATACATTGAGCCCGGAATATGTTCACCGTATTCACCAGTTCCTTGAGAAAAAGAAAACATATTACACCTGTTTCAATCTTTGTAGCTAGACTATAGAATATTAGTACATCGATTGAGCACCAAAATGTAATATACAATATACTTACTGTGTGTCCATGAGCGACAGATATTTCGATCTTGCATGAAACAAAGTTTCTTTTTATTTCACATTTTGACTAGATATTTCTCATTTATACTTTCTTAACAGTAAAAAAAATAAGTTTATTTTTTAAATACAAAATACATTTTATCGTAATATTCTAAAAACTCATTGAATAACAAGTAATACGTATATACATTAGTGAATTAAATTATATATTAAATATCTAAATGTTCCTACAACATATGTGCCGTATGACGGCTCGCTGGCACCAGATCAGAAACAAAAAGACACTGTACATGGTCGCACTAACATATTTTAATCGCGCATTTCTTAGCTTAACCGTGCATTTTTGTAAATTGGTACTATGCATATTGAAGTGATTATTTATCTTCTATAGTGCACCAGTCACATTCTGTAAATATTTCAAATTACAGGGACACACCATATGTTTAATGCTTTCGTCAACGTTAAAGAAGAAAACTTGGATGAGCTTCCCTAATGAACTTCCGGTCCAAGCGACACGACCATGTGCACATGTTAATAATGTAAAATAATAAACAATAGTAATTGTTCGACAAAAAGGTCTGCATGGCTGTCATAGACCTGTGGGGGATTTATGAAATTGAGATTTTCAAATCTCCTCACAGGTCTTTAAATACCATGCAGCCCTATTAAAAGAATAATGACTGACTTGACCAGGTTCGAGTCTGGGAACGCGCAGAAATTCACATAATTATAGAAATGATTATAATTTCTTTAATAAACCTGATACGAAATTAAATGGAAATACTTAACTATATTTTTAATAAATTCACATTTTCTGCGCGTTCCCAGACTCGAACCTGGTCAAGTGAGGTATCGTTGGAAAGGTCTCTTCAAGAAGATTCGGAAAATGTATACTTTGATCATCGTATTTCCAAAAGGAACCAAATAATGAGCCAGACTCACTCAAGCGTTAAAACCCGGCTAACTCCTTCATAATTGAACAAAAGTTAAGCGTGTAGGTTATCTAACTAAAGGTCGCGATAAGTACTATAAGGCCATAAACTTAAACCGGAAGTCAAATCACTCATGCGAGAAATATGCCAAAGTAAGCTTACTTGATCCTTACACTTCGATATCCAAAATGGCAGTGAATGAATTTACAGGGAGAAATATATTAAATAGAGCCAAAGCAACGTTCTGATTAGTCAGTATAGCTTATAGCAATGCTCTGATTGGCTAGTGATATGAAGCATTCTGATTGGTCACTCAAGGATCACACGCACAAGTCATATATAAGTCGTATAAGTCAAAAGTAAATTTAACCATGACTGAAGGTGTTACGAGCTACTGTATATACCAACAACTCCTCCTCCACTCCTCCTCCTTCACTACCTCCTCCTCCTCCACTACCTCCTCCTCAATCTCCTCCTCCTCCAACTCCTCCTCCACCAACTCCTCCTCCTCCACTCCTCCTCCTCCTCCTCCTCCTCCTCCACCACCACTCCTCCTCCTCCTCCTCCTGCTCCTCCACTCCTCCTCCTCCTCCTCTTCCTTGAATCCTGAGCAGAGCATGTCAGATCACCACAGTGAACAAGTGTGTAAAGTTCTAATCCATTCTCATTAGCGAGTAATGAGATACCAGCTTACAGAAAAAAACTAAAATTGCCAAGTCAAAATGTGGCATTATTTTGTAAAAATGCAAAGTAGAGTTATGAAACCTGTGCACTGCATGTCAGATCATCACAGTGAACAAGTGTCTTAAGTTTCAATCCATTGCCAATAGTTGGTACTGAGATACCAGCTTACATATAAAAACTTAACCAAAAATTGATAAATTTAGAAAAGGGGCATAATTTTGTGAAAAAAGCAAAGTAGAGTTATGGAACCTGTGCAGTGCAAGTCAAAGTTTGTTACAGTGATTGTGTGAAGTTTCATTTCATTCCCATTAGAGATTGCTAATTAATGGCTGTGTGCAAAAGGTCTATGTATTCTTTGAATTGTCAAGCTAAAAGTGGCAATAACTTCCTCGTTTCTGGATAAAAAGTATTTGTATGGACCCCTCATTTTCCTAGTTAGATTATTTCCTATATTGTTGTCATGGTCTTAGCCAGAAGTGTGTACTTACATACAATTTAGGTTTGAGTTTGCAAAATATTATACATTAAAAAAACAACAAGAAAAACAAAAAGTATTATTTCTTGACACAGAATTTGTTTGATGATTTGATACTGTTTTTCTGGTTTTGCTTCAGAGAATATTCATCAAGAAGAAAATGTCTTAGCTCCATTTTGGTATTGTGGTTAATTAATTTATCAAATTTTGCTGTGAGAGTATTTAAATAAACACCAGAGGGGTGAGGGAGGTTGGTAATCAGGGAGAAGGGAGGAGGTTTAGAAATGTCGAGCAAAACATTTACATTTTGTATAATATATTTGCATGTTTGAATAAATTTGTAAATTGGCTATATAACCTGTATATATTTCTAGTTATTCTGTCGTGAAATATTTTGATAGTGTGATATATAGTTATGATTTTATTAGTGTGATATATAGTTATGATTTTATTAATTATCTAAAGATTTTTTCTTGTTTTTTACTTGAATTCTTCCTCAGTGACATATAGGAATGTCAATGCTGTGGGTTCCAATCCAGCTCCAGGTTCTTTCAGCAATTTGAAGTATAAACAAGTTAAGCAGAACAGCTGTATCCATGATGTCCTTTATTCAATTCTTGTTTTCCAAAAAGGAAGGGAGGACACTATGTTCAGAATTCGCTGTATATGAAGCTAGCAGATTATCTCCCTTGTGACAATAGTTACTCTTACTGAACTGACCATGCACTTATATCATCTTACATAAATATTACCAATTAATTTTTCAAATAATTGCAAACTAGCAGTACTTCAACAATACAGCCTGAAAGAAATCAGAGATTAAATTTTTTCATTGAGTAGTAGTTTATTTTGGGATGAAGTGATTATTCTTGAAATCAAAGTAAACAACAGTATAGATGGTGCACCAGACTTACAGCTCAACAAGGAAGGCTTCCAAAAAGACATATTTGCTAAATGATTGAAATCAGGCTAGCAGATTCTTTGAAGATTTTTAAAAGGTTTCCCTATAGATGCCTTAAAAGGTATAAACAATTATTCAACATATTGTTTTTGTGCCTAATTTCTGCTTTTAGTATTACTATGACAAGTTTCTTTCAAGTCCTTTAGAAGTTCCACAAAAAATGTTATGTCTGAAAAGGGAAATAACTTGGAAGATCTTTCAGTAGTGATGGTCTTGCACTCTTCACTTCCTCTTATTTTCATCTAAGTATCTGTCAATATATCAAGTTTCATTACATTCTCTTCAGTTCTTTAAAGCTACTTAACTGAAGAGGGCTGGACAGTATTTCATGTGGAGAAGTTGCCAGTTACTTGCAGAGAGGAGAATGTGAAGAAGTTGTCACTTTCTGGCAAAGATGTGGCGAAGTTGCAAGTTTCTTGCAGAGAACACAATTGTGCAGTTGTTAGTTTCTAGCAAACCTGTGGAGAAGTTGCCAGTTTCTTGCAGAGAAAAGATTAGAACTGGTGTAACAGTGGTGGGTTAACAGAATGCTACACCTAGCTGAAATATAGTTGAAAATTTTTACATATTTTAAGCAGATTAAAACATATTTCAGGATGTCCACAGATTATGAAGCTACTTTAAGAAAACAAAAGAAACTGTGCCATTTTTTGCATTTATTTTCAAAGTCACAAACTGAGGGACAAAAATGTACAATAACACTGAAGATCTGCTAACAGACTGTTTACAGATTTCGTGGCTGTACTGATGGCGGAAGGATTTTTTATTTACTTTGATTTGCATCTTGATAGCAAAACTTAAAGAGAAACACTTTTATTCCAATTTAGGTATATAGAATCCTTTAAAACAACAGTTGATAAACATATTATATAATCTAAAAGACAGATTTTATTACAATTATGTATAATTGTACAGCCCAGCACAAAATATAAGTCTGAATTCCTTAACCACTCCATTTATTGTTAAGCCTATAGTTTATCAAATTGCCAACTGAAAGCAAACTGAAAATTACACAATCAGAAAAATGCTTTATAAGTGACTAGTCACTGACATATTGCATAAATATTATTATCAAAATTTAGCATACATGTGGACCTTTTAGAGGACTTGAAGGGGACTGCAGACTTCCAAAAGGTCAATATTTTGACTTTCAAAAGGGTGATATTTTGACTTTCAAAAGGGTGATATTTTGACTTCCAAAAGGGTGATACTTTGACTTCCAAAATGGTGATATATTTTGACTTCCAAAACGGTGATATTTTGACTTTCAAAACAGTGATATTTTGACTTCCAAAACGGTGAAATTTCGACTTCCAAAACGGTGATATTTTGCCTTCCAAAACGGTGATATTTTGACTTCCAAAACGGTGATATTTTGTCTCAAAAGAGGATTACACTCAACGACTCAGTATTTCCCTGAATGATCAATGTTTTGTTGTAAGTCATTGAATTAACCAAATAATATACTGGTGATATATAAAATGAATGTTAATACTTTATACCATATATTTAACAATCAAAGCACATACTATACCACACATTTGACCAAAGCAAATATTGTACCCAACATTTTAAACCAAAGCAGATTTAAAGAGTGTTAATAAATATTTCTTATGCAAATGGAAATAAAAAACTTCTTTGATTTGTTGTTAGCTCACATGTCACTTTGTGACAAGGTGAGCTTTTGTGATCGTGCAGCGTCCGTCGTCCGTCCGTGCGTCCGTCCGTCCGTGCGTGCGTGTGTAAACTTTTGCTTGTGACCACTCTAGAGGTCACATTTTTCATGAGATCTTTATAAAAGTTGGTCAGAATGTTCATCTTGATGATATCTAGGTCAAGTTTAAAACTGGGTTACGTGCGGTCCAAAACTAGGTCAGTAGGTCTAAAAATAGAAAAACCTTGTGACCTCTCTAGAGGACATACTGTTCAGTGGATCTTCATGAAAGTTGGTCAGAATGTTTACCTTGATGATATCTAGGTCAAGTTTGAAACTGGGTCATGTGCCATCAGGTCAGTAGGTCAAATAATAAAAAAACCTTGTGACCTCTCTAGAGGCCATACTTTTCATGGGATTTGTATGAAAATTGGTCTAAATGTTCATCTTGATGATATCTAGGTCAAGTTTGAAACTGGGTCAACTGCAATCAAAAAGTAGGTCAGTAGGTCTAAAAATAGAAAAACCTTGTGACCTCTCTAGAAGCCATACTATTAAATGGATCTTCATGAAAATCGGTCAGTATGTTCATCTTGAAGATATCTAGGTCAAGTTCGAAACTGGGTCACATGCTGTCAATAACTAGGTCAGTAGGTCAAATAATACAAAAACATTGTGACCTCTATAGAGGCCATACTTTTCATGGGATCTAGATGAAAGTTGGTCTGAATGTTTATCTTGATGATATCTAGGTCGAGTTCGAAACTGGGTCAACTGTGGTCAAAAACTAGGTCAGTAGGTTTAAAAATAGAAAAACCTTGTGACCTCTCTAGAGGCCATACTTTTGAATGGATCTTCATGAAAATTAGTCAGAATGTTCAACTGGATGATATCTAGGTCAAGTTCGAAACTGGGTCACCTGTCGTCAGTAACTAGGTTGATAGGTCAAATAATAAAAGACCTTGTGACCTCTCTAGAGGCCATATTTTTCAATGGATCTTCATGAAAATTGGTCAGAATTTTTATCTTCATGATATCTAGGTCAGGTTCAAAACTGGGTCACATGAGCTCAAAAACTAGGTCACTGTGTCAAATAATAGAAAAAAACGACGTCATACTCAGTTCAAAACCGGGTCATGTGGGGACAGGTGAGCGATTCAGGACCATCATGGTCCCCTTGCTTTCTTTTCTTAATAAGTATTTTGTTGCGGGGCTACTTTATGATGCATTGCTCTCTGGCTGTGTCTGGGGTGCTCTGTGCTTCCGGGAAATCTACCCTTACCTTTTATCTTTTAAAGAATAATGTCATTTATCTAGAAGCAATATATTATTTGTAAATTAAGCAGGTATAAAAATTCATTTCTTTCAGAAGATAATAACAACTACTGTTTGTTTTGTTTTTGTTGGGTTTTCAGTCATCCAGACACAATCTAGGTTATACAGGTATCATGGTTATGAATCAAAAACCTTCCAAAATCCAGCTAGATGGCTTCCTCAAATGAAATCCAAATTGGCGAGGAGCAAGTAATTTGAAGCAAATGACTTTAATCCCTACGCCATTGAAACTAGAATAAAAGCTGTCTAATGACATTGTGCCCCACTATTTGAAGCAATTCTGTCTAAATACTAACTTACATACAGACACTTTAGCAAAGTTGAAAAAGGGGCATAATTTACCAAGTTAAAAGCCAGTGTTATGAAATTTAGTTTTGTTAATATAAATTTTAGTATTATTCATGAAAGTTGAAATCTGACCGAAGATCATTTGAGAGCAAGGAATGCAACTTATAGCAGACGAGTTTAATTAAATCTGCTCATGAGAAGTAATGGAAAGTGCAACACACCTCACGCTCCCTTGCACCAGCTTAAGGACTATGCTATTTTAAAATACATGAATTAAGTTGTTGGGGTACATGATATTATTTATGAGGAATTTCGAAGTTACTGTAAAACAAACTTTATTCCAATGTGACAATACATTAAAACCATGAAGTGCTGAACTCTTACTTTAATTAAAAGACTAAAGTGGGAAAAGTTATCAGTATGTTGGTGTCGCAATTTTCGTGGAAGTATTCTGTATCATCAGGCATAAATATGAAAAACTATTACATAATAAAGCTGAACTATCTGTGTAAATGAGCTGAGCGCTATTTTTCTATTTCTATTTGTTACTTCTCTAAAAAACATATTGCAACTAACCAGAAGTCGGCAAAATTTGTGCACATGCCTTTACACACTTAGTCTGAACTATAGGTATAGTGTGCGAGAAGGGTCTGAGTGCATTCGTAGAGCTCATTTATATGGATTTTACTGCTCAGATAAATATACATATAACTTCATCATAAGTCCAAGACAAAACAAGAATGATGTCAACATTGTATGACACATGCCCCCTGAAAATGCTTGAAATAATACGAAATATAAATTAAATGTGTGTCATTAGGACACAGGTGCCCCCACTCCCTGTCACTGTACATGCTTTCATAACTCCAGGAGAAATATATTTTAAGATGTATGCAACACAAACTTTTAAGCACTTTATGTGTATTTTTCACTAAGTTTTTATTGTTGCACAACTTCATATGCTATATAACAATCCTCTAACCCTTATCATACTGGAGACACGATTGGTTCTGCCTTTGCGACCAGTGTAGATCTTGATCAACCTGCACATCCATGCAGTCTGATCAAGATCTGCACTGTTTGCCATTCAGTCAGTATCATTTTGGTGAGCACCCCTTTTAACAGTCAATGGTACTGTTCAAATTGAAAGATGGACAAGTTCGTTATAGAACATGCCGTGAATTCCCAGTCCAATATTACCACTTTATATTTTCGCAGTAGCGAACTGTGGCAAGTCTATACCTGCATGTAGTTCTCGTGTGGCTATCGGTGTGTAACATTATCGTATTCGCATTAACCGTTAATTATAGGCTATAGCATTTATTTTTATCCATGGGTATACAAGAAATTAGAAGTGTTAAATACCCACCAATACCTAGTGGTCTACTTTTTCCCCTCACATGAACTTGGTGCAAATAATCGTGCATACTACTACATTAAAGGTCCATTACTAAAACCCGAACGAGTATTATATGAAAACCAGAGTTTGTAGCTGAGACTTCCTATTTACTGAAAATATGGCTCACTACATCAGATCTGCAAACTTTTTAGTTAATCTCTTTTCAGTATAGTTTTAAGAATATAAATGAATAACTGTCTTACACTGTTGAAACAAAATGTGATTGAAATTTACCTAAATACACTGATTTATGTACATATGGCTACATTAATTTAAAAAGATTTTAGACATTAAACACATTGTCTTGGCCTAATATATGTCACTGTCAATTTTAAACATAAATTTTGTACATTTCATATTTTTCGTGCAAGTCGTGTATAATTACCATCATGGAAATACAGTTATTTTGTCGCGCGTCTTTAAACGGATATTCGTTTGAAACAATTTTAAAATCACGTGATCCCGAAGAATTTCCGACCGATTACGGAAAAACGATAAACATGAAAGTAGGACAAAATGACCCCCCATGTCAGTCTAAGAAAATACAGAAACAATCATTAGTTTCTCTGTTCTTGTGTTGATTTCAAGGGAATATTGCACGGCTATCATAATGTTTAGTACTATATTACAAAATGTGTAGTCTTTTTTTAAGATTTATGTCTATTCATTTGTCTTTATTTTGCACCTTTAATTGAATAATATATTTAGACATTAAATACATTGTCTTAGCCCTATATCTGTTTCTGTCAAATTGTAAATAGATACTTGTTAATACCCATTTCTTCATATAAAAAATGTATAATTACCATCATGGAAATACAAAAGATTACAGTTATTTTGTGGTGTGTCTTTAAGGTAACTTAACAATAGCTACTACTGACCTTGACATTCTATAGGGAAAATACAAGTATATATAACTCTCAAAATATACTAAGTATTCAGAATTGAAGCTCAAATAAGAGCTGGCACTGTTAGTGACAAACGCCCCCGAAGTGTGCAGTTGTCTGCGCAAAATATGCCAGAATAGGTTAGGTATGACTCATTTTGCGACCAGATAAAACAAGTTCTCCGAAGGTAACCTTGACCATGGAGCTAGGGTCTGGTTTTGAGCATGACACACCAGTTCATCATAGGGAAGAATTGTGACAAGTAATTTCTGATGAATGGCAGAGTTATTGAACGCACAAAAAAGATACAATGTTAAGTCTAAGTGTGACTTTGACCTTGAAGTTAAGGGTCTTGGGCTTGTGTCTGACACGTCATATCAAAATAGGGAACATTTATGCCATGTGATTTTAAAATCTCTAAATCGATGGAAGAGTTATGGAACGGACAAGAAACACACCATGTAAACTGTCAACCTATAAATCTGACCTTGACCTTAGAGCTAGTGGTCTTTTTATTATGCATGACACGTTTTTTCGTTATGGGGAATATTTTATGCCAAGTAATTTCGAAATTCCTTGATGAATGACAGAGTTACGAACCGGACATGAAACAAACCCTATTAAACTTTGACTTTACTTCTAAGTGTAAACTTGATCTTGGAGCTAGTGGTCTGGGTCTTGAGCGAAACACACTGCCTCATTATGGTAAACATTTATGCCAATTGTTTTAAAATCGTTTCATGGATAACAGAGTTATATACCGGACACGAAAAATGTTCTATTAACCTATGACTTCTAAGTATGACCTTGACCTTGGAGCAAGGGATCTGGGTCTTGCGCGTGACACATTGTCTGATTATGGTTACCATTTATGCTAAGGTATTCCAAAACCGTTTCATCGATGGCAGAAATATGGACCAGACCCAAAAACAGATCCTGCTAACATTTGAACTCTAAGTCTGACCTTGACCTTGGAGCAAGGGGTCTGGGTCTTTCCCATGAAACGTCGTCTCATTAAGATAAACATTTATGCTAAGTAATTTCAAAACCTCTTGATGAATGGCAAAGTTACGAACCGGACACGAAACAGACCCTATAAACGTTTGACTTCTAAGTGTGAAATTGACCTACTTGCTAGGGGTCTGAGTATTACATACGAAACGTCGTCTCATTAAGGTTAATGTTTATGCCAAACTTCTTAAAAATTCCTTCATGGATGGCAGAGTTACAGCCCGGACAAGAATTTACGGACGGACGGACAAAGCGATTTTAATGTGCCCACCTTCGAGGCATAAAAATCAAAGAACATACTGTAGCGTAAATAAGAAGTTATTTGCTGAAACATCGTTAAAAGATGTAAGGATGTTATTGATAAATAAAACCTAAAATTATCAACTGCTTTTTTAAAATTGTTGAAATAGATATATACTTATTAACTTAATGATAACATAATATGTTAACAAAATCTGAAAGGTAGATCCCTCTGAAGCACTGATGACAAGGCTTATAGTGAATATTGCAGACTCGATTTGATTGAGACCGCATTAGCTGTAGTGTGTTTATTTTGTACACTAGTCAGCAGTGTACATGTATCTAGATAATTTGCAACCATGCTTTGCACGGAATGTCACGGATCAGAGGGATAGACTGGCTATATTCATCATTACAACCCGGCAAACTGTATGAAATCTAAAGTGGTAGTATATTCATGGCATGAATTTAGCAGTGAAAATGTCTACTGGATACCAAGTTCCATTTGAACTGGATGGAAACTGTAGGAGGGGCTGAGTACACAAGTTTAATACAGAGGTAGTTTTAATATGTCCAAGAAAGGGGCATAACTCGAAAGATAATGATTGGACATGTCCCAACAATATGCACATGTCTACATCATGTTGAAAATCTATACCACATTTCATTTGAACTGGTTATATACAATGTGACAGACTTAAAGGCTCGTAATGCCACATTTTCCGTTACGAATGTAAAATACATTAATTTCTTGTTAAATCCTTGTTAATTTCTGATAATTACTTTCTTTAACATTTGTCAAAGGTTTGAATATTGCTGAATATACTAGAATGTTTTATTGAATCTATTGTTTTTATTACCTCCCTTTATGACTCTTAACTATAACAGTTCATGTGCAATATTAAAAGTAGTGCATTTCTAACCAAGTAAGTACGCATAACATCTATTTGGCAAGCTGTTTCATCTGTTTTTAAAATGAAAATTTAAAGCATTATGGACCTTTAAAGAAAAATGGACATTTCAAACACAATATGCCTTCTGGGTCTTCAACACTGGGGACATAAAAAACACAGTACACAATTCACCAGAATTAGTAGATACTTTGTCCTTTGGTATGGTTTTGTCTGGAAGGATTAATATTGGAACAGGTACTTCTTTATCATCTTTGCTTTGACCTCCACACAAAACTCTTAAACCTATAATTCAATATAGGTACATCTAAACACTATTATATTTTCTCAAGGTGTATAGTTTTTTATGTTATTGCAGCCTTTTGAGATCCAATCTTTGAAGTTTTTTTCAATTCATTTTCTAACACATTACATAATTTTATAATCTTTATGCAGTTGGAACTTTTATTTTGTAAATAAAAGTAAATAACAATAATGATAACTTAAGATATGAAATGAACTCACTGGAGGAATCTGCATTTTCACCGACACTTATGTTTTGGTTCCCATTCTGACAGCTAGAAGGTCATCACCATGGTGCATTTTCTGGAGTGATAAATTTCATTATTGTGAGGTGATGGCAGAAATCAGAATGAACTTCCTTATGAACCTGCTAAGATTAATCTCGTCATTTCTCGGTGAAGTTGACAATCACAGACAGACTCACTGGCCTGAAAATAGTTGTTTATTATTCTATAATACAAAAAAACGTTCAACTAGTCTTAAAAAGTTGTCAGTAATAGCTACTTTATAAATTGTTTCAGTCCATTACAGCATACATTTTAATTCATAAGTGATTAAAGAAACAACCAAGCGGAACTTTTCTGTGTAGACTCCATTTATTTATTTAAACAAAATAACAGGGGCATTTAAATGTCAAAGCAATCAAGACACTGGCCTGCCTTGCAATTTGTGTCTTTCATTCTGTTTGTAGTGCTCAATCCTTCAAGACATTCTACTCCTACAACATTACTGTTAAACTTCTCTTCCCTAAAATAAGGTGTTGAATTTGTACAGACAGTTCAAATGAACTCAAGAAAGTGGTAGATGAGTTTAGCAATGCCATGCGCGGATCCAGCCAATTTTCTCAGGGGAGGTTACTATGACAAACACGTGTCTTTATACACTAAATAATTTGATGTGTGTTTTTGTGGATGTTAGCTGTTTACAAGGTTGTCAATAACAGACTGAAATAGAAAAATAGCAAACCAGGGAGGGGGGTCCAGGGTCCCCCCACCCCCGCAAAATTTTGAAATTCAGCGCTTCATTTCCTGCATTCTGGGGCATTTTAGGAGTATTTAAGAACAACTTTTCCACTGCAATTTTATATACAATATACCCCTTATTTTCACATTTTATGAGCTCAGCTGTTAAATTTGAGAAAAATAATAAAATTAAGTTTTCACAAACGTAAAATTCTTTGTTTCTATGAGATTATTAACATAAATATGAATTACGTTGGGGTCGTATATAGCAGCAGTCGCATACACTTCGAATGCGGTCCTAATGTTGCCTTTTTGAAAAACCATTTTCTTTCCTTCTTCTCTTCTTTCCTTTTTTAAGAATTTTTCAGGGTCCGGACCCCCCACTGGATCCGTGCATGAATGCTGTTTTACACACCTCTTCCCTCTGCCAGGTTTCTCCATGTTTTCACTGCTGTTAAAGTAGGATATCATAGCTGGCCATTGTTGTAAGAATCATCAAACACATTTTTAGGGACGACCAACTGGTGACACAGTGTTTCAGGATCTCAGCAAAATCAGTTATCAGTAGATTATAAGAACCTGTCATAATAAAAACATCACTGTTCTTATATTTTTGTCACAAAATTGCCAGAACCAGTATTTTAAGATATCTCAATTCAACAAGAGCCATACAGTACACAGATATCCCAAAACAAAATCAAAATGTATAATGTTTTGTGTAAAAAATGGCCAAAATGAGAAAATATTTTGAAATAATAAAAAAGAATTATGCATAGACCAAAAGCATGTTATCAAGAACTACTGTTCAATATGTTTGCACGATGTATGGTTATATACGCTGCAGTTCCTTAACCCAATTCTTAACCATACTAAACTTGTGAATTTAAAATAATTTGCTTTCAAAAATTTCACGTAAAGGGGGGGGGGGGGGGGGGGGTCCCAGTTAGGTGTCTGCGCAAAATGTTTTTTGATTTTATTAATATTTTGTGGTAATATACCTACATGTATTAAGTTTCATTAACAAGTGTTATTGTTACCAGTTTTTACTTACTTCTATAGATATTCACATTTAAAGTGGGTGGGGTAATCTGACATGTGACCAGCCAGGAACACAATTTCTGTTATTCTTTTAAAAATAGTTCTAACTTTTTACCTGAAACTTTCATGATAAAATAACTATGCAATGGACATTCAAACAACATGTTGCATTTTAAATTGTACTGAATACTTTTTTAATCACAGAGCCACAAAGTGGTCTAATCAAATTTACTGATTTTCAATGGACGAATTTTACCAAAAAGCTAAAACATTTTTCATTAGTTGAGATATTAAGGTGTTATTTTCAGCAGATATTGTAAACTAAATAAACATTAAAATGACAGTATATAAGTATATTCTGATTAATATTGGTAGAGTGGTACACTCTCAAACTGGGAAAAAGTGGGTGGGGTAAATAAATATTCGAATCAACACTACAAAAATTGTGCAGTTGTTACGAAATGGCCTCAGATTGTCTATTACTATCTTAATTGTGCCACCATGAGTGGTGGGGGCATATAGATTTGCATTTGTCCGTGCGTCCGTCCGTCATTCCGTCCGTGCGTCCGTCCGAAGTTCGTGACGCGCTTAGATCAAAAAGTATTTGATATAAATTGATGAAACCTTGCAAGAGTCTTTATCATGATATGAACTTGCACACCTTCTATTTTTCGTCTGGCTCCGCCCCCTAATTTTAGAGTTACTGCCCCTGGAATAGTAAAAAATGCACATTTTCACCTTGTGACACGCCTGGCTTCAAAAGTATTTGATATAAATTGATGAAATCTTGCATGAGTCTTTTAATGATATGAACTTGCATATTTTTTATTTTTCGTCTGGCCCCGCCACTATTTTTAGAGTTATGGCCCCTGAAATAGTAAAAATTGCACATTTTCACCTAGTGACACGCCTAGCTCAAAAAGTATTTGATATAGATTCATGAAACCTTGCATTAGTCTTAATCATGATATGAACTTGCGCATCTCCTATTTTTAATCTGGGTTCGCGCCCTATTTCTAGAGTTATGGTCCCTGAAATAGTCAAAAATGCACATTTTCACCTTGTGACATGCCTAGCTCAAAAAGTATTTGATATAAATTGATGAGTGTTTATCATGATATGAACTTGCGCATATACTATTTTTATCTGGGTTTGCCCCCTATTTCCAGAGTTATGGCCCCTGAAATAGTAACTGATAAATGCACATTTTTACCTAATTATGTGCCTTACTCAGAAGTATTCTCGGTGCCTTACTCAGAAGTATTTAAATGTAAATTCATGAAACCTTGCTTGAGTCTTTATCATAATGTGACCTTTGCACACATGGCACTTCTTGAGAATTTTAGCATTTATTACAGAGTTATGGCCCTTGAAATAGCTAAAATAGTGGATTTTTTGTTTGTGATGCTCATAAAGTATATGGTATAGAATAATGAATCCTTTTCATAGTTTTTTTGAGGCTATACCCCATTAAGACTGCAAACATTTGAATTATTTCCCCTTATTTGTGACAAATGTACCATGCGAGGGGGTGGGGGTGGGGAGGGGGACACACCCTGTGTCCTACAGACACATTCTAGTTTTATTAAATACAGACTTGGTTGATAAATTTTAACAATTTTTTTTTCACTTTAATAAGACTTTATACATGTGTGCCATGGAAAAATCAATGCAGAAAATTTAATGTTAATTTGAACAATAGCTTTCCTCAAAATATACTGCCTCAGGCAAAACATTTTGTTAAATACTTGAGCTTTCAGGGTTAATTTGGTTTGTCTACATGTCATGTTCAAGGTCCATGCTTTTTCCATGACACACATGTATAAAATGGGAATTTTTTGTTAAAATTTATCAATCAATGCTGTATTTAATAAAATTAAGATAGTAATAGACAATCTGAGGCCATTTCTTAACAACTGCACAAATTTTGTAGTGTTGCTTCGAATATTTATTTACCCCACCCACTTTTCCCCAGTTTGAGAGTGTACCACTCTTCCAATATTAATCAGAGTATACTGATATACTGTCATTTTAATGTTTATTTAGTTTACAATATCTGCTGAAAATAACACCTTAATATCTCACCTAATGAAAAATGTTTTAGCTTTTTGGTAAAGTTCGTCCATTGAAAATCAGTAAATTTGATTAGACCACTTTGTGGCTCTGTAATGAAAAAAGTATTCAGTACAATTTAAAATGCAACATGTTGTGTGAATGTCCATTGCACAGTTATTTTATCATGAAAATTTCAGGTAAAAATTTAGAACCATTTTTAAAAAAATAACAAAAATTGTGTTCCTGGCTGGTCACATGTCAGATTACCCCACCCACTTTAAATGTGAATATCTATAAAAGTAAGTCAAAACTAGTAGCAACAATACTTGTTAATGAAACTTAATACATGTAGGTATATTACCACAAAGTATAAATGAAATCAAAAAACATTTTGCGCAGACACCTAACTGGGACCCCACCTTTACAAAAGGGTAAAACTCATAAAGTAAGAAATGAGAGTTATGGTTCATGTACATTGTCCTTCAACTGTATGCCTTCTGTCAGTATAATAGTTTTGGAGTTATACACTTGCCAACGTGTTACAGGTAAATGAAACAAGTGAATGAAGTATTGCCATGCAATACAAAGTCCCCTACTGGAAGGCACCTAATTTTCTCTACTGCAGTATAACATAATGAACTGATATCTGTCAATGATGTATAAACAATATTGTACTATATATACAATATGTTATAACAAAACACTTGCATTAAAATTTATATATATAAAAACCTACAGTTGTTTTCATATGGCATTTCTTTTGGCCGATTATCAAAAAAGGTATCATAAGTTATTTATAGTAACAACAAAGGGAAATTAATCCTTAAAAAATTCTATATAATACAAGTCCACAAGAAACTCTTTACCAGGTAGAGATAGGTCAAAATGCTCCTAAAAATTGGATGTAACATGCATGTTGTACCACAGAAAACTGGTCTCGATTTTTCCCTACGGCCAGTAATAAATAAGTTACAATATAATCTATTTATAGTAAAAACAAAGGGACGTAATTCTAAAAACAAGGGTGCCTCACAGTGGTGAACATTTGTGCCAAGTTACATCAAAATCTCTCCATGCATGAAGAAGAAATGTTCCGAACAAAGTCATTCTTGTATCTGACCTTTGGCCTCTATGTGTGACCTTGACCTTAGACCTAGGGACCAGGTTCTTGCGCACGACACTCCGTCTCATGGTGGTGAACATTTGTGCCAAGTAATATTAAAATCCCTTTAAGGATTGTTGAGTTACAGACTGGACAGGAAAAAAGCCCTTTTGGCCTTTGACTTCCAAGTGTGACCTTGACCTTGCAGCTAAGGGCTCGGGTGTTGCGCACAACACATTGTCTCATCCAGGGGAATATTTGTGCAAACTGATATTTAAATCCTGTTTTGCATGACAAAGTTATAGACCGGACAGGAAAAAGTCCCATTGACCTTTGATCTCAAAGTGTGACCTTGACCTTTAAGCTAGGGTTCTGGGTGTTGCGCATGACACGTCGTCTTATCATGGGGAACATTTATGCCAAGTAATATTAAAATCCCTTCATGGATGGCAGAGTTTTGGACCGGACAGGAAAAAAGCCCTGTTGACCTTTGACCTCCAATTGTGACCTTGACCTTTGAGCCAGGGGTCCGTGATTTGCGCAAGACACGTTGCCTCATCATGGGGAACATTTGTGCCAAGTGATATTAAAATCCCTTAATGAATGACGGAGTTATGTACCGGACACGAAACAGACCCTGTTCATGCTATGTAAACATTTGACTGCCAAGTGTGACCTTGACCTTTGAGCTAGGAGTCTGAAATTTGTGCACGACACATCGTCTTATTATAAGGTACATTTGTGCCAAGTAATATTAAAATCCCTTCATGGATGGCATAGTTATGGACCGGACAAAAAAAAAGCCCTGTTGACCTTTAACCTCCAATTGTGACCTTGACCTTTAAGCTAGGGGTCCGGGTTTTGCGCATGACACGTCGTCTCATTATGGGGAATATTTGTGCCAAGTAATATTAAAATCCCTTCATGGATGACAGAGTTATGGACCGGACACGAAATTGCGGACGAACGGACGGACGGAATGACATGACGGACGAAAAAGCGCATTCCTATAGTCCCCGAAACTGGTTTTCAATCAGTAGGGGACTAATAAAGGGAAACAATTCAAAAAGGAAGAAGGCAGAGTTATAGCTCTTGTATACAACACTTCCCTTAATGTCTTGCATCTTTGTATGCAGTTTGAATAAAATCCTTTCACCACATAAAGGATGTCCTTATTCTGCATATATATATATATTTATATAGCATACAAATTTTAACAAAACTTCATATAGTTTATAATTTAGCTACAATATACATAATATTTGTTGACATATTCAGAAATTGCTTAATTCATATAATTTGCAAATGCTTTGAAAGTGGAATGTTAGGAAGCAGACAAGTAGTTCTATTGCAATTTTAGCATGTTGTAATATTTTCTTAGAAAAGTTTATTTCTTTATTAATAATATTATGATGTAAATATATCTTCAAAAGTATACATGTACTGCGGAATTAACTCAAAGCTTTGTCTCCACATACGAAAGTTATTGAATAGTTTAGTCCTAACTAATCGCATTTTCTTTTTGTTTTTATGCTCCCCAAAGGGGGAGAGCATATAGTCACCACCTTGTCCATCCGTCCGTCCGAGCACACGATTGGTACCTTAGGTGGTAGGAGGTGTGGCCTAGGACAATAGAAATCCTTTGTATTCATTCCGTAACCACTTGTTCAAACAATGGAATGACCACTTAAGTATCAAACGTGGGGGCACATTGAAGGTACTAAGTTGTAACTTCACAACAACGATAGAGCTCATTGAGAGGAAGTGCAGTGATAAGGAACCATAACACTAGGTGGTCCCATTTTTTAATAATCTCCCTTTTTGTAAAAAGCTTGTCCAGAGCCTAAGTCCAAAATGATAAAAGGGATTGACTTGATACTTTATATATTGATAGAGGTTAGTCAGAGAAAGTGCAGAGCCAAAGAACCATAACTCTAGCTGACTCCATTTTTTGGGAAGCGTAGCCTTCCCAAAGTCGCCAAACTACGTATACCGACATTGGTGAAATTGTAGTTACAAATGCCGTTACTACCTTTCTCCATACATACGCTATAAAAGTAGTTCAGTACTTCTATGAAATTCAAGGGTCTGAGAGTAAACAGATCGATACCATTTATTTAGCATATGCAATAAATGTGAACACTTATGATTTGTAAATGAAAAATATGGCAGGGATTATAAGTTCTTGTAAAGGGTCTTGTCTATGCGTTGTACTACTTTACGACGTAACTATTTATCACGTGACCAAGACCATGAACACATGGTTCCGGTTCAGTGCTACCTTTCTCCATACATGTAAAAGTAGTTCAATACTTACAAGGAATTGAAAGATACGAGAGTAAACAGGTCGATGCAATTTATTATGCATATGCAATAAATGTGAACACTAATCAATTTTTAAATAAAAATTATGGTTTGGATCGGATACACTTGTAAATTTTATAAATGTATTGATTATTGTCTACGTGTTGAACTACTTTAATTGCGCGGTAAATATTTGTCATGTGACCAAGGCGAATGACACATGGAAAACTACATTAATCCGTCAAAAATATAAGTCGTTGGTTGCACCAATCTTTATAACGTGAAAATCACAGACAGCTCTAATGTCTTCATGAATGACATGCTATATAGTTTCTCTTAGTATGTTGCCCTATTATTTAGAAAATGATGTATTGGAATGCAGTATGTTTTGTGAAAAATGTCCTTAGGAGGGGGACATTGATAACTCTGTTACAAATTCTTGTTTGTTTTTTGTTGGGTTGAGCATCCTTGAAATATTTTAGATATATCATTTTGGCTGATCACAACCAAAACAAATGTAAGCCTCCGCTGGTCTAGTCACAAGTAGTCCAAATATAAATAGTGCTAATCTTTTTTCCTTTCCTAGAGCCTTTTCTCAACAGCAACGTGTTTACTTTTACTCTACCGCGTGTCAGTATGTATCACTTTGCATTCTATTGAAATCGGCATGTTCCTATCGCATGCTAGGTAAAAATGGCGGCGTAAGAATTTAATGCCTCGAAAAGAGAAATTGAAAGAAGCGAAAAGTAGTAAATTCAGCGGGTTGTATTTAACGAACTGTAGTTTTCTTATATAAAAGTTAACACCACCTTTTCTTTTTGTTTTTCTAAAGTAGCGATATAGTTCTTTATGGGAATATAAGCCTCTGAAAATCTGATATGCTAGAAATTTTAAATGTTGAAAAACAGTTATGAAGTAAGTGGATTTTATATGAAATAAAGAACAGCCGGACATAGTGGTGTTCAGCCTTTTGTAAAGACGCTAAATACACGAAAACGCTTGCAAGCAGTAGTATCTAATAAGCGTCTAGGCTAATAGAAATGCGGAGAACACAAAATGCTGTGATGTCACCGATTCATGTGTAAATATACGAAAGCCAGTATTTAGGACGTTCAGTTCGGATTTGTGAAATTCTTTCTGTAATTATTGTGAAAATTAAGGGAATAAAATTTCGGAAAAATGCACTTGTCCATTTGGGCTACCACCTGGAAACTTTGGCTTGCCAGAAACAGGATTTACTTGTCCCGGGCTTCGGACAACCCAGTTACGACAAAGACTGCTGTTGGGCATTCAACCAAAGAGCTATAAAAATAAATAGATCATCAACTTGAAAGGCATTTAGAGCAAATCTCGCCAACACCACGTGGAACTGAATGAGATCTCGTTTTACCGGTGTATGAAACAGACAGCAGAAGGATAAAAATTTATGTTGTTTGCTTTTAATGATAATGGTGTTTTTTTAATGTTATTAGTATTTTCTACACGGGGAAGGAATGAATTTATGATTGGAAGTCTGAGAAATCAACAGTTGTCGTTTAAAAATGTGACCCAATTCGGTTTATTACGTGCCAGCCGTATCGCCAGTGTAATATTTTAATAAGCGTCTGTTGATTTGATCAAGAGTGATCAAGTCAGCAAACGCTTCAATAAGATAACGCAGTGACAAGCGCTTACGCGAGATTATCTCCTGTTGCCATTCTGTGTATTTTATACTTCTTTGATTGAACATACTGTATTATTGATCTCACTTGGTTGCTTTTTACATTAAATAAAATTTGTTAAAACAGTTTAAAAAATGCCATTAGGGCTCTTTTCTTAAATATTACTGATATGCTGCTAGTATGGCCCAATTATTTTCAAGTGTGCACACATTACTATTAAGTGAATCAGTTGGATGTCTTGACATGTAGAAAATATTGGGCCATCAACATACTGAAAATTTGATCTCACTTTTTTTTGTAAGATTTTTAAAAATATGTTACACAGGTTTGTAAGACTTTTTTAAAAATTGTTACACAGTTTAGAAAATAAATATTTTAACATTTTCTCTGTTTGCTCTCTTGGTTTTATGCATTGACATCTCACTTTGGAAGATCCTGCCATGATTGTCTGTCGAACCTGCTTTCAGTCTAGTCCGTTTGATTTTCTTAGAACTTTGCCAAAGACATATGGCCGAAACAATCCCTGTTAATTGTGGCGTCTAGGTCAAAGTGACCGTTAAAGCCTTCGTCTGCTTTTACTGATAATCAGACTTCATACATACAGACATTGGTTCCCTATTAGATCTAGAGTCAAGTCAAAGATTAAGATCTGAGTAACCTTTACTGACTTTGGTCTGGATGTGGGTTACTTTTTGGGTTCAAAGAGTTCAAAAAACTGGAAGCATTTAGTGAAATATTGCAAAATGATGGAATCTTTTCTTGCCTGCTGTCTTCTCCATTAAAATGCATACAGGTTCAGCTACGCTTCCCTACAGTCCTCTCAGGGCTTTAATTTTCTTCCATTATGTGAAAAAAGATTGTCCAGAGCATAATTTGAAAACTATAAAAAGGAATGACTCGATACCTCAAAAAAGTATAGAGGTCATTGAAAGGAAGTGCAATAACCAAGACCTATAACTCTAGCTGACCCCATTGTCAAATTATCTCCCTTTATTTAAAAAGCTTGTCCGGAGCCTAAGTCCAAAACTATGAAAGGGATTGACTTGATACTTAACGTGTAGATAAAGGTCAGTTAGAGGATGTGCAATGTCAAAGAACCATAACTCAAGCTGACCCCATTTTTGAATTATCTCCCCATCTGTGAAAAAAGGTTGTCCAGAGCATAACTTGAAATAAACATGTGCGATTAACTTAATACTTTACGTATTGACAGAAATCAGTGAGAAGGAGTGCAGTGTCAAAAAACAATAACTCTAACTTACCCTGTTTTTGAATTATCTCCCTTTATGTATGAAAACTTTTCCGGTGTATTACTTAAAAAGTATATAAATGATTGACTCCATACTTCACACATTTATAGAGGTTAGAGAGAGGAAGTGTAGTAACTAAGAAACTAAGAACCATAACTCTAGCTGGCCTCATTTTTAATTACCTCCCTTTGTGTTAAAAAGTTTGTCAAGAGCATCTCTCCTTAACTAAAAGAGATACTTTCTTCAAACTTTCAATTCTTATAGAACACATAGGGGGTTGAGGGGGGGGGGGGGGGGGGGGGGAAGGGGGGGCTGCAGTACATATGAATAATAACTCTAGATCACCATATTTTAACTAGAGCTGCTTTTGAGAAAAGCGCATGTCTCCCACAACTGCCTAATCATCTGAATAGTAGTATATGAGTCAACCATGCACCAAGACCTCAACTGCCTTATCAGACTTTCAGTGCTTTGATTATCAAAAACAAGTTTCAAGAGCCATAATTCCGAAGTGCCTGGGCCGATTTTGTTAGATATGGAACTTGGCCGAGGACTTATTGGCAAACACATTTTGTTCAAGTTAGGTGAAAATCAGATGAGAAATGTTCGATTTAGAGTGCGGACAAGATTTGTGACAGACACACACACACACAGACACACACACACACACACACAGACAGGAGTAAATCGATATGTCTCCCACACCACTGTGTGGTGGGAGACATAATTATCTCCTATGTCTATGTAAAACTTGGGACCCCCGGGGCGTGGGCCTCTTTTCATCCCAGGGTAATAATTTGAACAATCTTGGTAGAGGACCACAAGGCAATGCTACATACCAAATATCAAAGGCCTAGGTCTTATGGTTTCAGACAAGAAGATTTTTAAAGTTTTTTCCTACATAAGTCTATGTAAAACTTGGGACCCCGGGGCGGGGCCTCTTTTCACTCCAGGGGCATAATTTGAAAAATCTTCATAGAGGACCATTATATGATGTCACATGCCAAATATCGAGGCTCTACGCCTTGCGGTTTTGGACAAGAAGATTTTTTAAGTTTTTGCTTTCAGTTGCCATGGCAACCAGAGTTCTGTGTGGAATTCAATTCTTTGAACATCTTTTGAAGGGGACCACCCAAGGAACATTCAGGCCAAGTTTCATCAACTTCCACCAAATGGTTTCAGAGGAGATGTTGTTTAAAGGAAAGTGTGGACGGACGGACGACGGACGGACGGACGACGGAGCGATCACAATAGCTAAAAATTTTCTTACTGGAACATCATCTAATTGAAGACCATTCCTACAGGTTTCATATATAGGTTTTGTAACAGAGATAATATAATTATAGTGACTTTTACCATCAGATGATCCAATTTTAAACCTTTACCAGGCAAACTCTTAGAATGGTTCTATACAATGACATGTTTCCTAGAATATTTGGCCTCTGCATTGGAAAGCCTCGTGTATGAACTGACATAGTAACCTAGTTTTAAACCACAAATGACTAAGATTCTGTCTTGACCTTGAATTTTTAAAGATGAACTACCTCATAGGTACTATGTAAGCAAGGTAACAAATGTCTCCTCTATATCCTTACCAAGGGCTTTATAGGATCTGACCTAGTGCCCTAGTTATTTACCCAAGATGACCCAAGTTCTATATCCACTTAATTCTTGACCAACTTAATGCAAGCTTAGTAGAAAATTTCTCCTCTGCAGTTCTAACAAGGGTTCCCTGTGATATGACCATGTGACCTAGTTTATGACCCAGATGATCAAATCAACATTCTGTCTGGGCCTTAAAAAGGGCAAGATTTCGATTCTATTTCATATTAATTGAACTGAAAATAATGCCTATTCAGTGTAAAGAATGTGAAATCAAGCAATTAAGATTTACTTCAGTCATAAATCAAGTGTCACTGCTGTAATCTTGCCGATTATTGTGGTAATTTGCATTCTGTAATTTACATTTTATTAGACTGTTCAAGGGCCATAACTCTTTTACTATGGGGCTCTTTTCCATATTCAAATTAAATCCAATCTTTTGAATATAAACATTATGAACATTTTGCTGTATTAAAAGTGTCACAAAGATTGTTCAAGAAATGTGGCTGCTAATGTGTTCAAAATATAAAGTATGGAAGCTTATGCCATCATGACTGGTTTTACACATAGATTTGTCCAAGATATTGAGGCCATACACTTTCTATGTATTAAGATTTATGAAGATTGTTTCAGAAATGAAATATAACTTATACTATTCTTGGGCTACACTATTGGTATTTTTTAACAATTTTGAACAAAATGCCAAAATTAAAGAAAGGGAAGTTATTATTATCTAACTAGGACTGTCTTACAATTACATTAAGTTTCACAAAAATTGGTGTAATATATGAAGGGACTATAACAATGTTTTACCATTTTGGCTATGAGTCAAGTCCCAAACTTAATTCTTTAGATTCCGTGAAGAAACTGACCTTGCCACTTACGTTTTAGACATTATTTGAACTTTCAGATGTAATGCCTCTATATATTTTACAAAAGAATTTCTTTAACAGACATCACAACTGATTTCTCCCAAATGCCAATGTATTTCAAAACACAACCTATTCTAAATTTAATTCATTAAGAAAACTTATTTAAACAAGAGGGCCAAGATGGCCCTAGGTCGCTCACCTGAGTAACACACCATAACAGTGTAAACGTGTTTTACCTACTGATTTCATGGAGACAAATATTCTGACCAATTTTCATTAAGATTGGACCAAAAAGGGTGGCATCTTGAGTGTAAACAAGCATTTTCTTTGATTTGACCTAGTGACCTAGTTTTTTACCCCACATGACCCAGATACAAACTTGTCCATTCTGACAAAGTTTTGGGAAGATTGGAGCAAAATAGTGGCCTCTAGAGTGTAAAAAGCTTTTCCTTCGATTTGACCTAGTGGCCTAGTTTTTGACCCAGATTTTAAATACTCCAAGATTTCATGATAACAAACATTCTGACCAAGCTTTATGAAGATAGAATCAAATATGTGCCCCCTAGGGTGTAAACAAGCTTATTCTTTGATTTGACCAGGTGACCTAGTTTTTGACCCCACATAAAAATTCAAACGAGATTTCATGCAGACAAACATCCTGACCAAGTTTCATGCACATCAAATGAAAAATGAAGCCCCTATTGCATGCACAAGTCTTTTTTTTATTTTAACAGGTGACCTAGTTTTTGATCCAAGATGATCAAGATTTGAACTTGGGCTAAAGATCATCAAGATCATAATTTTGACCAAGTTTCATGAACATAGGGTCATAAATGTGGCCTCTGGAGTGTTATCAAGCTTTTCCTTTGATCCGACGGGATGACCTAGTATTTGACCTCACATGACCCAGATTCGAACTTGACCTATAGGTCATCAAGACAAACATTCTGACCAATCCTCATGAGTTTCAAACTTAAACTGTGGACTCTAGAGTGTTAACAAAATTTTCCTTTGATCTGGCCTAGTGACCTAGTTTTTGACCCAACATGACCCAGTTTCGAACTTGACCTAGAGATCATCAAGACAAACATTCTGACTAAGTTTCATAAAGACTGGATCACAACTGTGGCCTCTAAAGTGTTCACAAGCTTTTTCTTTGATTTGACCGGGTGACCTAGATTTTAAATCCACATGACCCAGATTCGAACTTGACCTAGAAATCGTCAAGACAAACATTCTGACTAAGTTTCATAAAGATTAAATCACAACTGTTGCCTCTAGAGTGTTCACAAGCTTTTCCTATGATCTAGCCTACTGACCTAGTTTTTGACCCCACATAACCCAGTTTCAAACTTGAACTAGAAATCATCAAGACAAACATTCTGACCAAGGTTCATAAAGATTGGGTTACAAATGTGGCCTCTAGAGTGTTCACAAGCTTTTCCTTTGATCTGACCTAGTGACCTAGTTTTTAACCGTATATGACCTAGATTTAAACTTTACCTAGAGGTCATCAAGACAAAGATTCTGGTCAATTCTCATGAGTTTCAAACTTAAATTGTGGTCTCTAGTGTGTTAACAAAATTTTCCTTTGATCTGGCCTAGTGACCTAGTTTTTGATTCCACATGACCCAGTTTCAAATCTGCCCTAGAAATCATCAAGATAAACATTCTGACCAAGTTTCATAAAGATTGGGTCAAAACTGTGGCTTCTATAGTGTTCACAAGCTTTTCCTTTGATTTGACCGGGTGACCTAGTTTTCGACCCCACATAACCTAGATTCAAACTTGACCTAGAAATCATCAAGACAAATAGTCTGGCCAAGTTTCATAAAGATTGAGTCACAACTGTGGCCTCTAGAGTGTTCACAAGCTTTTCCTATGATCTGGCCTACTGACCTAGTTTTTGACCCCACATAACCCAGTTTCGAACTTGACCTAGAGATCATCAAGACAAACATTCTGACCAAGTGTCATAAATATTGGGTCACAACTGTGGCCTCTAGAGTGTTCACAAGGCAAATGTTGACGGACGCCGGACAACGACCGGTCACAATACCTCACCTTGAGCACTTCGTGCTCAGGTGAGCTAAAAACACTGCCAATGTTTTAAAAAGTACATATTTCACTGGCCATGCAGCAACACAACTTTAAAGAATATTATAAAAAACTTTGTTGTGACTATTAACCACAAACTTCTTGATACAGCATCTCTACCTTGGCAATCAGATTAATTTTTTCTTGACCTAATAGCCCAGTAACCTGGTCTGTACCAAAGAACCCTGTTCCTACCCATTGGGTACTATACCAATACCCGACATTCAGTCAGAATTTCTTACCTTGATTTAAAGCACCAGACAGTCAAGTACAAATACTAAGAAATAGCAACCACTTCTTTGTCAAAACATTACAAAAAATAACAAGAGTGCCAAAGTCATAATATATACAATCAAATTAAGTTTTAATTTTACAATACTCTACTGAGATGACAGTTTTGCAATTTTGACTTATTCAAGGGCATTTACTCTGTAGAACTGTTCTCAACAAGTTGACTAGACACATTCAGCATGACCGAGACAAAAAACAACAGTTCTACTAAGTAGAGACTGTCAGCTCAAATGCCATTACTAGATACTGGTTTTAACTGGTGGGTTGAGTTTTATAGCAAACTATTCTGTTTAAGTATGGAAGAGACCACAGAACAAATACTCTAGTAATTGGGTAGACACTACTTATATTTGCAATTTTGACTATAACCTTGTGATACTTAGTTATGAAACTTGACCTATCTTACATAGAGGTACGCATTGTACATTGGTACAATTGAGATCAAAGAAAAGGTAAAAATTGAGGGGACATTGTTAATATTTGCCATTAGACAAATTCAAGAACAGTAACTCTGGAAATACTGGTCCAAACTGGCTATTGTTACAGAAATGCAAATCTACATAAATTTGGTTTGGTTCCAAATGGACACTTGTTACTGGAGAGACACTATCATTTTTTTTTAAATTTTGAGAATTTCATATTAATGTCGGATAATGTTTGACAATAAAACTTTGACTAATTATCAGGTACTTTTATTAGATGAAAACAACCATTATAATGCAGAGTTTAAAAAGGTTTTCCATTCTCAAATTTTTAAAGAACAGGCAAAAAAACTCACACAATCTTAATTTCTTTGACTTTCTCACTGTAACAAACTAAACTGTAACTGTTTCTGCAATATTACCTTAACCCTTACCATGCTAAATTTATAAAATGGACTGGTCCATCTTCCAATTTGGGCAGTACCATTAACTGTTAAAAGGGGTGCTTACCAAAAAGATACTGATTGAATGGCGAACAGTGCAGACCATGATCAGACTGCACGGATGTGCAAGCTGATCTTGGTCTGCACTGGTCGCAAAGGCAGAATCACTTGCTGACAGCAGGCTAAAAGTTAATAGGTCCCACATATCCCCGTACAAACTGATTTTCTAGTTTGAAGATTATCCAAATCAGAAGTTGCTAAATACTGAAAGACAGAAAGACTAGGATCAAGAAGAGCAACAGGTAGATGACTGGAAGTTTTATAGCTTGTAAGAAGAAATGAATGCTAGCTAGCTGTATACAACCATTTGGCTAGCCTGATGGATGAAATACACAACCCGGTAGCACACAGAAGAGCTAGTTATATGAAATGTATGGACCATATAAAGGAAAATGTGGTTGCTGAATGGAACATACTGCCAACAAGACCTATAGGATAGATGAGCTTATTGGAATATATAGGGTAGGCTATAAGAAGCAAAGAATGTTAAATGCTCCCTGAAAGAAACATGGTCTGGCTGGCTGTATGCAACATCTTTTTGGTAGCAGCTTTAGTTAGCTTGAATGATGAAATATACAATTCGGCAGCACATGTGAGAGCTAGCCAGATATATTACCGGTATTGACTCTGATGGCAGTATTCGATAGCTAGACGGAATTAATATATACCCTAGTAGCATCATCGGGGGACACCATGGGATAGCTAGCTAGAGCTGGGTGGATGTTATAGTAAACAGGAAGAAATATATATCCTAGTACCATTATGGAGGAACACCATGGGATAGCTAGCTATAGCTAGGTGGATATGACAGTTAGCAGGAAGAAATATATACCCTAGAAGCATCATGGAGGGACACCATGGGATAGCTAGCCAGAGCTAGGTGGATGTTATAGTAAACAGGAAGAAATATATATCCTAGAAGCATCATGGAGGGACACCATGGGATAGCTAGCCAGAGCTAGGTGGATGTGACAGTTAGCAGGAAGAAAAATACACCCTAGTAGCATCATGGAGGGACACCATGGGATAGCTAGCCAGAGCTAGGCGGATGTGACAGTTAGCAGGAAGCAAAATACACCCTAGTAGCATCATGGAGGGACACCATGGGATAGCTAGTCAGAGCTAGGTGGATGTGACAGTTAGCAGGAAGAAAAATACACCCTAGTAGCATCATGGGGGACACCATGGGATAGCAGCTAGAGCTAGGTAGATGTGATAGAGATACTGTAGGTGGATAGGAAATGAAGCTGGATGGGAAAGTTTGCTAAATGCAGAAACAAGCACAGCGAATAAGCTGCATTGATAGGAAAGCAACAGAGTAGAATAAAGAGAAATGATCTTATCTTTAAGTCTTAAACATTGAGCTTTTTCATATAGTTCATTCAATAATTCATTTATTTCTTACTGATTGTGAAGCAAGTCAAGAAATGTGGTAAACTTAAATTAACGTTATTTTCAAATCGTAAACATATTCATTTTAATAAAGACTAAAACAACTCAAAAAAATGACCACTCATATATAAAAGATTTTCCCTACACTAAAATGGTTATTCTCATATTATTTAATACTTTGTCTAACTAGTGCTTTCAAGCTAAATTCAATCCACTAATGTAATAAAATTATTAAAAAAAAAATCAAAATATTTTGGTGATTTTTTGTTGGTTCCAAAGAGTTAAAAGCTATAAAATGGGTATGAAATACTGCCTGCTTGATCCATACTCAAAATGTATATTTCATGAAAGTTTGTAATTTCTTCACCGTTTAATATAAATGTATCTAAAAAGTGGTCTATTTCCTTAGATTTCAATACAATTTCTAGTTTTACATTTGTATTTGATAAATACAGGAATATTTTTCAACTACCTAAAACAAATGGCAAGAATTAAAACAGCATGTAGCTTCGGGATTCAGCTATTTTCAATCTTATCTTGGTTGTGCAACTAATATAGGCAAAGGAAGGCAAAAATAATCATATAAACTTGCAATTCTAATGAATTTTAGCAAACAAGATTCTTTTTGATTCAAATCTTTGACAAATTTAATACATTTGTACTTATATCATATATCATTCCCTAAGGCAAAATATATATTTATTAAATTTATACTTATGCTAAAATAATATTATCTTGGTTGGGCAACCACTGGATAGGAAAATCAAATTTTAACAAGAGCACCGCCTTGCGGGTGCTGACGCTCATCTGATTTTTTTGTATAATAGAAATATTGTCATATCCATGATTTTCTAAGTCTAAAAAGGGCCATCATTCTTGCAAAAAGCAGGATAGAGTTATGTTTCTTGAAGTACAGTGTCAGCTTATGATGGTGAAAAACTGTTGCAAGTTTTAAAGCAATAGCTTTGGTAGTTTATGAGAAAAGCTGACTTGAACATAATACTCAACCAAGAAAACTGATTTTCTAAGTCCAAAAGGGGCAATAATTATTACAAAAAGCAGGATGGAGTTATGTGTCTTGATGTACAGGGTCAGCTTATGATGATGAACAAGTGTTGCATTAGTTTCAAAGCAATAGCTTTGATAGTTTAAAAGAAAAAGTTGACCTAAACATAAAACTTAACCAAGAAATCTGATATTTTCTAAGTAAAAAAGGGGCCATAAATCTTGCAAAAAGCAGGATGGAGTTATGTTTCTTGATGTACAGGGTCAGCTTATGATGGTGAACAAGTGTTGCAAGTTTTAAAGCAATAGCTTTGATAGTTTAGGAGAAAAGCTGACCTAAACATAAAACTTAACCAAGAAATCTGATTTTCTAAGTCCAAAAGGGGCAACAATTCTTGAAAAAAGCAGGATGGAGTTACAATTCTTGATGTACAGGGTCAGCTTATGACGGTGAACAAGTGTTGCAAGTTTCAAAGCAATACCTTTGATAGTTTAGGAGAAAAGTTGACCTAAACATAAAACTTAACAAAAGAAATCTGATATTTTCTAAGTCCAAAAGGGGCCATAATTCTTGCAAAATGCAGGATGGAGTTATGTATCTAGCTGTACAGGGTCAGCTATTGATGGTGAACAAGTGTTCCAAGTTTCAAAGCAATACCTTTGATAGTTTAGGAGAAAAGCTGACCTAAACATAAAATGTAACCAGGCAACGCTGACGCCGACACCGACACCGATCAAGTGATGACAATAACTCATTTTTTTTTCAAAAAATCAAATAAGCTAACAAGAGCTCGTAGAACACGACATGCCCCCCTTTTATACATTCAGTAATTGTACACGAAACAGAAACTATTTGGTCACTGTACATAAGTTCTACTGTTCTGGGTAATTATGACCTTGACCTTTGACCTACTGACCTCTAAATCAATAGCAGTCATCTGCTGGTCATGACCAAACTCCCTATCAACTTTCATGATCCTAGGCCCAAGCATTCTCAAGTAATTGTCTGGAAACCGTTTAACAGTTCCAGGTCAGTGTGACCTTGATCTTTGACCTACTGACCTTAAAATCAATAGGGGTCATCTGCTAGTCATGACCAACCTCCATATTAACTTTCATGATCCTAAGCACAAGTGTTCTTGAGTTATCATCCAGAAACGGATTGGTCTACATACAGACCGACCGACATCTGCAAAACAATATACCCCTCCTTCTTCAAAGGAGGGCATAAAAATACCTCCAGTGAAAATTTAATACCTATTGAGAATTCAGTGAACACAAGTAAATGTAAATGATTAATTATTTAAGTTTAAAGCAAATCCATAAGTTAAACAAAGTTTGATTAACTACCTTTACAGTAACTACCTTTAAACTGTATGAGATTCATTAAATTTTATAAATGGGCTAGAATCACACAGCATGGCTCTAGACAACTTTTGGGGACAGGTACCCATACCCTCAGGAAGGGGAATTTTTCGTCATTTTAAGACAAAAAAGGGAAGTTTTTAGCCATATAAATGATATGTTACTACTATTCACACTTATAAATACAGTTTTCATTTCAGTTTTAACAAATTAACTATATTGCAGCAGTAACCTTCCTTAGAGGCACTATAATATAACTTGAAAGAGAGTTCATAATCTAGTTGTGTCAAACAACCTATTATCAGGGGAAATTTCTTCTGAGAAAGGGGGAAAAAACATTATTTTATGAAGGGGATGGGGCCCATATTCGGCCCAAAAAATGGCGAAACTAGTGCCCTGCATGGAGTACGTTCCATTAAGAGTCAATTAGCAAAAAGTTTTTATTGTATTGGTGGCCTTTTTATGGCTCCCTGTCACCCAATAAAAAGAAATCATGACCCTACTGACCCAACATTTATGAAGAACTCTTTTAAATAACCCTCCTGTACTTATTAGGCAGATAATGCACTTTCTCAATATCTTGTTCTGCAAAACAAAGTTTGACAGTAATCTGCTAAAGCATTCTCCACTTATTGATCAGAAATTGTTTTCATTGTGACTTTGACCTTTGCCCTACTGACCAAAACAGCAGGGGTCATCTAGTGACTATAAGTATTATAATAATATACTGGACTTTTCCAAATTGGCAGCAAGATTTTAATGTTTGATCAGAAACAAAGCCTTTTCACCAAAATCAGCCTCTAAAAACTGTCATTATTATCATTATTTTGGTCACTTCTGTCTTTATGGAAAAGCACAAAAGGTTAATGAGATTAGTTCATCACTGGCAAGGTTTTAAAAAGTGAATGTATTGATATGGTTTCATTCTCTTTATATGTAAAGCACTGTTTTGCTATAATGTGAAAATGTACAAAAACATCTTTGTGAATAAAAAAATGAATAGGTCACACAAATGGCAGAAATGCAACGAGTACTAAAAATTACTTTGAGGCAATAAAACTAAATTGATCAAGTGGTGTCCTCACCATAATCATCAGATGTATAAAATTTGAATGTCATCTCAAAAACTAACCCTACACAAGTTGCTTAGATGTATTTATGCTCAGAAATAGAAATCCCTTTCTGAAGGGTACCTTCTTTTCCAAAATCAATGATTTACAAGTCATTTTTCCCTATATACCATTACCAGAATAACAATAACAATACCAAATCTATACGCCCCCACCATTCATAGTGGGGGCAAAAAAACTCTAGTTTTTGTGTCAATTTTGTAGTTGCAACTTATAATATGTATTCAAAAGTTGTAACTCTACAGATACTGGTCTGAGTTTTCCTTGCTCTGTACAAAAAAGGGCCTTAGCAGACTTTTTGAGATGACTGATCTTTTCAAATTTTATTTATGACCTCCTGCATGGAATTCCAGTCAATGATTACACTGTAACAACATATAAGAATCTTTTACTGGCTAAAGGTGCTGATGGAAATATCTGGCTTGAGGGTAACCGTTTAGTCAGTAACAAGGCTCTGCCGAGTTACCTCGAAAAGAGCCGAGTTACCATGAAACACTTACCTGAAAACCAGAATATTTCTATCCCCACCTTCAACTAGTAATAGATTCTTTTTCTTGCATGCCATACTCTTCAATTAATAGAACAAATAAATGAATGTTTTTCTTTTAGATGCAATATCTTACTAAAGTAATAAATTACAGCACACGAGACAACTTACATCTTTGGGTGTAAGAAGAGTTTTAATACTAACAGAAAAACAATGGAAAAATCCTGTTAGGATTAGGCATGCAAGAAGGTTACCTTATCTTTCTCATAACATTTGAGTGCATGTTTCATGAAAATCCTTCAACGGGTTTAGGAGATACAGAGCAGACAAAAAAAGGAAGGCTCAAACCATTGACCTTGAGTTGTGACCTTGACCTTGAGACAACATGGCTGACTCACAAGCTCTACACATCGTCTTGATGAGGTGATCATTGACCCGAGTTTCATGAAAATCCTTCAAGGGGTTAAGGAGAAACAGAGCGGACACAAAATGAAAGACTCAAACCTTTGACCTTGAGTTATGACCTTGACCTTGAACCAACATGGCTGACACATTGTCTTGTTGAGGTGATCATTTGACCCAAGTTTCATGAAAATCCTTTAAGTGGTTGGACGGAAGGATGGACGGATTGAGGCCACTCCTATAACCGCCCCCCACTCATGACGGGGAATTTAATATTAGCCACTCCAAGTCTCATCCCAAGCTCTTGGCAAATATTGCCCCCACTGGGAGGTTATTCCCTACCCTCCAATTGATGTTCATGTTTTAAGAAGCCAAGTTATTTGGGCATGATAGCAATTACTCTGCCTGACTGTCTGTCTGTCCATCAATCTGTCCGTCAGTCTGGTTACTGACTTATGATTGGCATCATAAGTGCAATATCTTCAATGTGTGGAGAAAGTTTTCCAAGATCTCAACTTTAGAAACACTGTCATAACTACTGTCAGTAAGCTTGTTAAGTCTGTCTTATATGTTGATGCTAACTACTCTCTGATAATATTGAAAGTGATTTATCTCACATGTTAGAATTTTGTTCCTACAGTAGAATGTGTACATTATTGATTTAAAAAGCAAAATGGCTTCTGTAGCATCACCATTCATTATGATAAGGTAAATTTTGAATTTATTCCCAGCAAGTTGCTGGTACCCATCTACAGCTAAGTGGACTGCAATCATGATAAAGTGCTTGCCTAAGGTTACACTGCAATGGGAGTAGCAAGGAATCACACCTGGAGCCTTCGCTCCAAATGAAAGCGACCTACTCTCTCTACCAATGCATCTGTGTTTGCCATGCAAGTGTCAATGGTCATTTATGAATAACTTAACATCAAAAGCACAGTCAAACTCTTCAGCAAGACAGACTTTTGAACAACTCAACATTGAAAGCTGTCAAACCCTTCAGCAAGACAGGCTCTACAACACCGAGTCATGACAGTGACCAGAATGAAAACCATCCTGTTCTCACCACTTTAACTGCTTTCTATTGGGCATGTTTATGCCTCCCAACTCTTATGTGAGCTACAAAATGACAATTTTGCTTTATAAATCATAATGGAACACATCTCCTGTGGATTATAAACTGTATAATAAATATCCAAAAAATGCTTAAGTATCAATATGAACATGGAGCAGTTAGCATCAAAAACATAACCAAGGTTTTTGGCAATTTTAGTTATCTGCACCTTTATAAGCAGGAATTAGTGAAGAAGAATATTTGGAAATAACAAATAGTTGATAGCCTGAATTTATCATTAAATAAAATATTTAAGCATAAATGCTTCAGAAAAAATAATATCAAGGAACAAGAACTTTGATTCTTCTGAAAAGACAAGTACTGGTGGGTCTGTCATTGTCACCATGGATAACTATATGCTGAATAACAGTAACTTTTTTACAGATATAAAACCTTGTCACTCTATGTAATGGTACATATATATTTTTTATGAAATCTTACCATACCCTCTATCAACCTCAATTTTTGACCAATCAACATGGCTTCAGAAACCATGAAAAATCTGTGTAAATATTAGAGCAAGATGATTTTTAAGTTCATGTTTTTTCATGTCCAAGTTTATTAAATGAACAGTTACATGTGCAATCAGTTCAAACATTCTTAGCAGAGGATGGCCCAAGGAAATGCAGCATCAGGATCTTTTTCATCATTTTGGGAATCATACAGTCACCAAAACAAATAGCATTGGGAAAGTAGCATTGTAAATTATTTGAATTTGGAAAACATGCTTTTAACACATATCTAAAAACATTAACTTTTCTTTTTAAAGCATTTTCAGTGCAAACATAAATCTATACAGACATTAAATTATATCCACTTAAAGACCCTGCCAGTTTGTAAGAAATTAAATCCATGCCACTGAGTCCACTTAAAAACCTTGCCACAAAAATACATGCATACTGGACATCCTTATTTTTTTACTTTCTGTACTCGAAATTCTTTTATGGCAAAGTAACATTTCCTTAAATGCTTTTTCTTCTTTCTGTTCCAACCAAACACTGGTAAATCCAGTTTCTAGGCACTTTTCACACCTCTGACTCCCTGGCATTTGACTTGGGATAAGTTTGATGGGCTGGTCAGAGCACAGAAAATATACTGCAATTTAAAGCTTTATTTGATTTTTGGCTCCAGTGACCCCTGAAAGGGTCAAACTTACAATCGGAACAAATTTGAAAAAGATTCACAGAAAGAGTGCTACAGACCAAGTTTGGTTAATATCTATCAGGTAGGGCAAGCAAAGAAGTTTTTCTATTTTTAGCTCTAGTGGTCACTACCACTTAAACAATTTTGAAAGAGGACTATACAAGTATGCTACAGACCAAGTTCTTTGAAGATCTATCAAGTGGTTTGCTGTTTTTAAAGGTGGTTAATCTGACCTAGGTCAACTAATGGATTTGTTCAAAACTTTACCAACTGATCATTTTACTCCTATTTATGTTCACCGAGTTCTTCATACATGTTAGATTTTCACTGGAAATGATTTTACAATTTGAATCTCCTATCCTGGTTACCAAGATAGCTTTATTTTAGCATAAGTATAAATTCAATAAATAAAGTTTGCCTAAGGAATAATACAAATATAAGAACCATTGCATTAGAGTAGTCAAAAATATGCACTGACAAGTACATCTTTTGCCAAAATTAATTAGAAATGCAAGTTTATAAAATTATTATTACTTCCCTTTGTCTATCTTGGTTGTGCAACCAAGGTAAGATTGAAAATAGATGAATGCTGAAGCAAAACACTGTTTTAAAACTTATCTTTTGTTTCAAGTATTTGAAATATCCCAATATTTATCAAATGCAAATGTAAAATAAGAAATGATATTGAAATCAAAACAAACAGTCCCTTTTTTAAATACTTTTATATTAAAAGAAGGCAAATACAAAATTTCATAAAAAGTAGTAAGATATACTTGTTAAATAAATCTCAGAATACATGTATATGAAAACTGAAAAATGTCAGGAACTGTTGCTCAAATATGACTGACCACCTTTAATATGTTGATCTACTGACTTCCAAACTCTTGACCAGAGTGCACTATTTGAAATCAATATTTATGTGTTTTTTTTGTTTTTTGTTTTTTGGGGGGGTGGGGTGGGGGGGGGGGAGGGTGTGCGGGTGATGGAGGGGAAAGGCCCTCACATACCTTCATCACCTAGAAGAGGATATCAGCTCCCACACTGCCTATCCCCCCTGCAACATGTGTTATACCCTTTAAATCCTGGGTATGTCCTTGAATAAGAAGCAGACATTTATATAAACAGACAGCTTAGCTCAACTTGATGCAGAAATGTTTACATTTGCAGTGTGCTGTTCACTGGATATATGGTATAACTGTATAATAACAAGAGCTCGTCGAACACGAAATGCCCCCCTTGATGCATTTAGTAATTGCACAAGCAACAGAAATTATATGCTCACTGTAAACAAAAGTTATACCATTCTGGTTTAATCTGACCTTGACATTTAACCTATTGACACTAGGCCAAAGCGTTCTTGAGTTATTGCCTGGAAACCATTTTACTGTTCCTGGTCACTGTGACCTTGACCTTTGACATACTGACCTCAAAATCAATAGGGGTCATCTGCTGGTCATTACCAACCTGCCTATCAACTTTCATGATCCTAGGCCCAAGTGTTCTTGAGTTATCATCCGGAAAACCGTTTTACTATTCAGGGTCACTGTGACCTTGACCTTTGACATACAGACCTCAAAATCAATAGGGGTCATCTGCTGGTCATTACCAACCTCCCTATCAATTTTCATGATCCTAGGCCCAAGTGTTCTTGAGTTATCATCCGGAAACCGTTTTACTGTTCAGGGTCACTGTGACCTTGACCTTTCACATACTGACCTCAAAATCAATAGGGGTCATCTGCTGGTCATGGCCAACCTAACTATCAATTTTCCTGACACTAGGCCAAAGCGTTCTTGAGTTATTGCCTGGAAACCATTTTACTGTTCCTGGTCACTGTGACCTTGAACCTTGACATACTGACCTCAAAATCAATAGGGGTCACCTGCTGGTCATGACCAACCTGCCTATCAACTTTCGTGACCCTAGGCCTAAGCGTTCTTGAGTTATCATCCGGAAACTGTTTACTGTTCAGGGTCACTGTGACCTTGACCTTTAACATACTGACCTCAAAATCAATAGGGGTCATCTGCTGGTCATTACCAACCTCCCTATCAATTTTCATGATCCTAGGCCCAAGTGTTCTTGAGTTATCATCCGGAAACCGTTTTACTGTTCAGGGTCACTGTGACCTTGACCTTTAACATACTGACCTCAAAATCAATAGGGGTCATCTGCTGGTCATTACCAACCTGCCTAACAACTTTCATGATCCTAGGCCCAAGTGTTCTTGAGTTATCATCCGGAAACCGTTTTACTATTCAGGGTCACTGTGACCTTGACCTTTGACATACAGACCTCAAAATCAATAGGGGTCATCTGCTGGTCATTACCAACCTGCCTATCAACTTTCATGACCCTAGGCCCAAGCGTTCTTGAGTTATCATCCGGAAACCGTTTTACTGTTCAGGGTCACTGTGACCTTGACCTTTCACATACTGACCTCAAAATCAATAGGGGTCATCTACTGGTGGTGACCAACCTCCCTATCAACTTTCATGACCCTAGGCCCAAGCGTTCTTGAGTTATCATCCGGAAACGGATAGGTCTACATTCCGACCGACCGACCGACCGACCGACATCTGCAAAACAATATACCCCTCCTTTTTCAAAGGGGGGCATAATTAAAATATGGCCGCCAACTTCAAATCACTTGCCCCTCACTGATATGGGTTCAAGCCTCACTCAGAGCATTGAGGAAACCAAACAGATAGCTTATGGAAGGTTGGTGGTTCTGCCTAGGTGCCCACTTCCTCCAACAAGTTGCCATATATCTCATAATTGTGTCAGTATGAGGTGAAACCCAACACAAAACTAGATGCCCACGGGCAACATGTCCAGCCCCTCAGCTGTCAAAAGGACTGGGAGTTGCACAAGACACTCCCTGTCTCACTGAGGCAAACATTTATGCCAAATAAAAGAAGAGGTTGCAAAAAGTTACAATATAAGTAACAACAAAGGTACGTAAATGTTCTAGGTCCACACAAAAATCTTCACCAGCAGAGATAGGTCAAAATTCACCTGAAAATTGGATGTAACATGCATGTTGTACTACAGAAAAGTGGTCTTGATTTTTCCCTACGAGCAGTAATAAAAAAGTTACGAATATAAGCTATTTATAGTAACAACAAAGGGAAGTAATTCTAGGATCTTGCGCATGACACTCCGTCTCATGATGATGAACAACTGTGCCAAGTAACATCAAAATCCCTCTATGCATCAAAAAGAAATGCTCCAGACAAAGTCATTCTTATATCTGACTTTTGACCTCTAAGTGTGACCTTGACCTTAGACCTAGGGACCTGGTTCTTTCGCATGACACTCCGCCTCATGGTGGTGAACAATTGTGCCAAGCGATATCAAAATCCCTCCATGCATGAAGAAGAAATGCTCCAGACAAAGTTGTCATTCTTGTATCCTTTGACCTCTAAGTCTGACCCTGACCTTAGACCCAGGGACCTGGTTCTTGCGCAAGACACTCCCTCTCATGATGGTGAACAACTGTGCCAAGTTACATCAAAATCCCTCCATGCATGAAGAAGAAATGCTCCAGACAGTCATTTTTGAATTTGACCTTTGACCTGTAATTGTGACCTTGACCTTTGAGATAGGAACCTGGGGTTTGCGCAAGACACTCCATCTTACTGAGGTTAACATTCAAGGCCAAATATAAACAAGATTGCTCTATGCATGTCAAAGTTATGGTCCGGACAAACAAATCCGGACGGACGCACGCACATACACCAAACAGCCATTTGGACAACTATGTCTTCGCATCCGCAAGCGGGCTCGACAAAAATTAACACTCTATATGCTTCATTGGAACCCACATTTTGATTCTGTGTTTATGGCTATACTGTTTTCATGACTGTGTATAAATGATTAAATTACTATTGAGCTTTTAAAAAAAATAGAATGAGATGCTAAAATCAGACATTTCAGCATGCACACAGACAACCACTATTGCCACTACTGTTCTTATTTATTGGAAAATGTATGACAGTGTCAATGCTGAGGCAAGTGAGCCTGAGATCAGCATCAGTGGCTCACTTGTTGAACAGGACTACACCTGCCCTCTGTCTGTGCACATAAAGACACAGCAACACTTTGACTGTGATTTCATGGATTTACTCAAAATCGACAGTGATTTCACAATATGTGATACGGACATGAGCAAATGGATCAAAACTGCACAAGAAATTCTTGAGGATGACACTGAGGATGTCAGTGACAGTGAAGAGGTTCAGGAACTGATCAATGTCCCTATTAGCCTCATTGAGGCCACTGACTATTGCCAGGTTAAAAGAATTTGCTATTGAAAAGGGACAGCAAGAAATGTTAAGATAGTGTAATGAACTATGAAGGCATTCACTGGTTTTAGGCTTCAGACTGGTGTAAAACAGAACAAAATCAGTAATTTCTTTTGGTAGACTGAACCTGTGTTGAAAACATGAATGACACTGTGTTGAGATATGAACAGTTCATCAATACAAAATGTACATTTATAGATGGGACACTATGGTTGTACCATGAAGTCGATAAAATTCAACACAATTTCGTTCTCATTTTTATACAATATACATAAAAGATAAACCTGTTTGTACTGTTAATTCCTTTTTTATTCATTTGATTGCTTCAATTACATGCACACTTGTGCATGTACATACAATGACAATCCCTAAAATTGACCGCTTTTATGGAAACTTAAGTATTCGATACATGAACTTGACTGCATTGTAACCAAATGTTTTGCATACATGTATACTTCACTGCCTGCATGGGAATCTTAATACTTGACAGCATTTGAATCAAATGTATTGGACACATACATTTAAATGTACAGGCATCTTATGTTATGCATTGGATTAATGTTCTTGACTGCACTGGAATTGAAAGTATCAGATAAATATACTTGAATGATTTACAATCTTTAGCACTGGATACCTTTTCTCTACATATGAATCTAATGTACCTGACTGCATTAAAGCCTAAGTACTGGTGACACAAACTTGACCATGCTGAAATTCTAAGTACTGGCTAGTACTGGCTACATATATACTTGACTGTATTCGCAACTAATGTATATTATGATACTTGACTACATCTGAATCTAATGAATTTGGTACCTGACTACATTTGAATCTAATGTATTTGGTACCTGACTACATTTGAATCTAATTTATTTGGCACCTGACTACATTTGAATCTAATGTATTTGGTACCTGACTGCATTTTGAATCTAATGTATTTGGTACCTGACTACAATTAATTCTAATGTATCTGACACATCTGAATCTACTGTATTTGGTACCTGACTGCATTTGAATCGCATGTATTTGGTACCTGACTACATTTGAATCTAATGTATAATATTTGGTTCCTGACTGCATTTGAATCTCATGTACTTGGTACCTGACAGCATTTGAATCTCATGTATTTGGTACCTGACAGCATTTGAATCTCATGTATTTGGTTCCTGTCTGCATTTGAATCTAATGTATTTGGTACCTGACTGCATTTGAATCTAATGTATTTGGTACCTGACTACATTTTAATCTAATGTATTTGGTTCCTGACTGCATTTGGATCTAATGCATTGAGTACCTGACTGCATTTGAACCTAATGGATATTGGATATTTGCTTTGCAATGTTCAAAGCTTATTTAAATAATGCCCTAGTCTGCTTCCTTTAGAAAACCAGAAATGATTCACTGATAAGAGATGCAATGGTGCCCTGTCATGATCCCAATAGCTTTAGAATCTACCAACTTGCACTTCATTTTGAATGCAATAACTAAAGCAAAAGTACCGTGTTTTTTTTTTAATTTAAGATTTCATTTAAACATGATGAAATTACTCAGTCGCATAAATTTTAAGTCCTTTTCATTACTTCATAGTTTATTACTTCAATGTATATCTTAGATGTATTGGAATGCACTGTGCACTTCCTAATAAAAAAACCCATAAGCTGCAATATCATAGACCATTCTAAGGATGTCTTTTCAGAACAAAAATGTTCCCTCTTTGGGATACAATCTCCATGATGGCCTGTTGGAGGGAAATGTATTTGCAATTCCCATCCTCAAGCATACTGTGACCTTCACCTTTGACTGAATGACACAAAAACAGTAATGGGTCATCTACTTACCACATGGACATCTGTTGATCATATGACTGTGTTTCCAAGCTATACGTCTTGAACCATTTTTCATCTCGACGTCATTGTGACCTTGACACTTTGGCCTCCCAACACCAAAACAATAGAGGTTATGTTCTGACCATAGACAATCAATGGCTGAACCATTCTCCAGCTATTGATAAGAAACCATGGATAGTCCCGATGTCACTGTGACCTTTACCCTTGCCCTACTGACCCTCAAAACAGAAGGGTTATCTATTTACCATTTGCAGTAACCATTTGAAGATTATTAATGCTAAGCTTACGCTTTCTCCAGTTTTTGACAGTAAATCATTTTCAGTTCGAAGGTCACTGACTTTAACCATCACTTCCAGATCACCCAGATCAACAGGGGTCATCTACTGACATCAGGCAATCACTCTAAAAAATCTCATGGATGTAAGCAAAAGCATTCTCTGGTTATAAAAATAAAATTTTCAGTCTTGTGGTTCACTGTGACACAGACCTTTTACCTACTGACTTAAAGGGTCCTATGGTAACCACATTCAATCATCTTACTAAGTCTGATATCTGCAGGCCTAGCCATTCTCCAGTTATGGATACAAATTTAAATTGTGTAGTCTCAATATCACTCTGATGTTTGACCTTCTCTCAAAACAAGAGGGGGCATCAACTGACCACATACAACTACCCTTTGTACTTTTGACCAATGAAGTGTAATTTTCTGCGGTTTTCATTCAAAATGAATTTTGACTGTCAAAGTTACCCGATGAGCGTATCAAAAAAGGAAAGAGCACCTGTCATATGACGTCATATAAATTACCTAAGAAGAATTATTCTAGAACATTATGGGTTTTTCCACACAGATATTAATTCAAGGTGTCTAATATACACGACTGTCAAATTTATCCGAAGTTACTCTAGTCTAAATAATGAGACCTCGAGTAGGCCGATTTTACATTTTGATATTTTACGTTGTCTACCTCGGAGGTGGATATCGACAAGTCAAAAAAATATGAACGATATTCAACTCTCGAGTACAGTGCTTTAGGGTATAGCGGATAGCTAACTAATTTTTCCTGCATTCCAATTCAAAGAAATGAAAATAGTAGGTTTTTCTTTCAGTATATCAGGCAGAAAACATCTTTTCTTCTTAAAACATTCAGCTTTTCATAGAAATTCATGTGTTTTTTCTCTCCAAGCCATTGTTTACATATGAGCTGATTTAGGGTGTACAGGATAGTTTTGGTAATTTTTTCCATTATTAGCTTAAAATCCACATCTTAACAAACTTTCCAAGATTTCTTTACTATAGATCAGAATAATAATGTATTCTCTCTTCAAAAACATTCAGCTTTTTAAATTACTATTAAATACTTTTCATTCACCGACGTTTTTTACACATACACTGATTTAGTCTACTGTAGCTTTATTTTACATTTGATGACATATGAAAAATAACACAACAAGCAAATATTTAAAATGTATGTCAGAATGTCTGTTTGGATGCCAGTAAAAGAATGATATGAAAATTTATACAATAATTCAAGTCTAAATATAAAATTTATCAATCTATCCTCTATACCCTAAAATCCGCTATACCCTAAAGCACTGTACAATTATTTGGACTACATTTCATACCTGAATTTCAAAATTTTCCAGGGGGAGAGCCCCCTGACCACCCAATCAAGATGGGAGTAACTTATCCCTAATAGATCTATACCTAAAAATTTAGACCTATAAATGCACCAGACTGTCCAGAGGCCACCATTTCTGCAATATTCTATCAATGCTCCATAAAAATGTTAAAAAAAAAATCTCCACCTAGCACGTGCTAAGCTGTCTAATTTAAAATGGTATATATATACATATTTACTAACCTGGCGTTTCGAATCATCTCCAGCTAAACCTTTGTACATTTTATTTTCTCTTTCTTTTTTTCAACAACAACAAACTCGTTATGGCGGCAACAGGGTGAACACATCTCGCAATGTCACGTGATCATGTATATGTCTAAATATGGGCCACACTCGTTAACCGGTTGCGAGCTAAAATCAGTTCGTGGCGGGCAAAACAGTTCTCCGATATTTTTGCTGGCATCTATATTTGGGTAAGTAGATCTATTTCGATCCAAGAATCGGTTGGTACAAAATATGTTTAAGATCTTTGTTTCTATAAAAAGAAGCATTAACAAAGAACACGTCGGTGTTTCCCGTTTAAAGTAATGTATATTCAATAAGTTATGGTGGGTTAAAACACAGGTGCCCGTCCAGTCTTGGTGCCCATATGGGTGCCGCCCCATCAAAAAAAAAATTAAAAACACTGTTTTAAGCCTAAAACGAAAAAAAAAAATTTTTGAAAATTTTTTTTCCGCTATATATACTCATATGGAAAAGGTGCATATGTTGCCGCAACGCTATGGAGGTTTACTAGGGCACGCTGTGGAACAACCAAAATGTCCAGTTCAGTACCAATGCAAGCTACCCAGCTGCAATTTACACATCATGCATTTATAACATAGTAAACAATCCTATTCTACCTAGTAAACAGCCTTAAATAACTTACATTTAAATTCTAAGACGCAAACAACGGAAAAGGTTTTCTACTTTCGTTTTGAAACAAAATGGCCGATCGTCACTGTTATTTTGCAAGTGTCTAGATAATTTGGCTTGTTTGAATTTAAATGTGAGTTATTTAAGACTGTTTACTAGGTAGAATAGGATTGTTTACTATTTTATAAATGCATGATGTGTAAATTGCAGCAGGGTAGCTTGCACTGGTACTGAACTGGACATTTTGGTTGTTCCACAGCGTGTCCTAGTAAACCTCCATAGCGTTACGGCAACACATGCACCTTTTCCATATGAGTATATATAGGGGAAAAAAATTTTTCAAAAAAATTTTTTTTTTCGTTTTAGGCTTAAAACAGTGTTTTTAATTATTATTTTTTTTTTTTTGAGGGGGCGACACCCATATGGGCACCAAGACTGGACGGGCACCTGTGGGTTAAAAGTGTCATTTTGTTGAAAAAATGCGAAAACAAAAGTCACTTTTCAACTTAGGGCTATAGTATCAACATCAATCTTTAAAATAATATTTGCTCTGAATATTATCCAACTTTTAATCGACAAAGCGCAATATTCAAATTTCAAATAGATCTAAATTCAGTCTATCTGAAAATATGCCATGTAGATCTATCAATTGTTGCTGGCGCTTTCTACACCTAGATGCAGTTACTGAAAAAGTGATTGCGAAAAAAAAAATGCCAAAAACTACCATGATATGGTCTCGAGATCATAATATTATTGCAGAACAAATGTTGGTGTATTGTTTTTCTTTCCCTTTTTTTCAGTAGATGTATCTTGGGCAAATTTGCGTCTGGTCCGATGATGGCTCCAAAGTTCGAAACTTGACTTCGATACCATTCGGGTGGTGTCTCAGTTTTAGCCATACAACGTACAGTTAAGCTTGTCGGAGATACCACGTATACGAACAGACCACTTGCATGAAGAGACCACTTTTTTCAGTTCTTTTTTTTGTTATGAAAGAATACAGGGACTCATCAGTGTAAATGGAATCTCTTACGTAATTGTTTAACAGTCGATGTTGGCATTGGAAAGAAAATACCATTTGATGGGAACAGGCAAAGATCGTACGTCTGCCGAAGTATTGCTGCATGTTTTAAAGTCTCGGGATTGTTGCATAAAATCTAGCTGTACATACTGGAACATTTTTTTCTGGAATTTCAAGTAATTTGTGCTTCTACATTCAACATTGAATTAATGCGCGGATGGAATAATTCTACCTTGTATGTCTTCAAGTAAATGTGATGTGCATATTCATAAAACAAAGAGCCACAGAGAGCATTTATTAATTCTTTCGCTTTAAAAGTAGCGGACTTCAGCCTCTCTGGAATCAATTCAATGCTGGGAATCTGCAGAGCATTTAGACACCAACTTAATATGTCATGGGTAAAGAAATGACAAGAAGGGTGAAAATCTACGTCACGGTACGGTACCTGGTGGAGGCTGCAAAGTCCGGAGGCAAACAGTTATAGCGGGATCTTTCAGTGCATAAAATACGTACTATGGTGGCTGACTTCTGCCATTTCGTTCTAGTGTGTTGGCGCATTTGAGGAGCGCCAACACGCCAGGACAACCTTTGCGAAACTAAACTTGTCGTATCGATGGGCATATTTGTCGTTCTGGTGTGTAATGTGCCAACGCCAAATTCCAAATTTTATTTTGGCACCCGCATACTCGTATCTGCGCACTAAATCAATCGTTTTGGTGTGTTGACGCTTTCGTGGGGGGGAGGGACCAGCATGCCAGAACGAGAATAAGCACGCCGATCCGGGTGGACTGGAGAAGCTTCATTATAATTGATATGATACGAGATACAAGATTGAACCAATTTATACTAAACACTCCTCATTGTATACATGAATATTTCAACACAACTGTTTTTAGACAATATTGTGTGAAAATTTGTCATCTGTACAGGGACGTGTCGTACTTAGGACAAAGTTTTAATTTAGGAATAAGATGTTTCATGAACATTGTTACATTCTTAGAATATTTTATTTTAAACCAAACAAGAATAAGATAGATTTGTGCTTAAATTGAATTAAGGACACTTTTTAAAAAGATACAAGACGTATGAAATTAATGCGTTTTAAGATAGAACTAAATAAGGGGAAACAACACGTACAATTCAAATACTTGGAATCACATAGAATTACCCCCCTTATACAGTGTAGCTGAGAAATTTTGTTGCCCGTTTAGTTTTTTTTCTCGAACAAGCTAAATATTTGTTAGCGATGAAGTTTAATATGATTATGAACTTCGCCTGTGTACTTTGAAATATTCGTAATAAACAAGTTATTGGGTCATAAACAATTTGTTATATTAAGATCAAATTATTATTTTCAAAGTTGTATAGCTAAATTGTGTGTCTGTATGAAAAATCAAACTAATTCCACTGAAACTGTGTACATTATGGTTCATGTATATACATACATACCATTACGCATGCATGTGGTTTTGCAAGGTAAGCAGGGGATATTCTCTGACCCTGTCTTTGCCGGAGGCAATAACTGAATGGGGTTACGCCAGTAAGGGGGCCTGAAACAAAATAACGCCTTAAATTATCATATGCATTATTTAGATTGTATCATGACAAGGCACTTCCAAAGGCCTTGCTATTGAGTTAGCTTTTCACACGAGTGGTAAAACTGTCTGGAACAGCTTGCAAGCTTAAGCGTTCGAGCCTAGATGGTGTCCCGGAGACGTCGAAGCTCCGGAAAATATCACAGCATGCAAACGATAAATTTTAGATGGAATGCAAAGTTCACAAATGAAAACCTACCAGTACCCGACTTGGGGTTATCTTTATAAACAGGCATAAAATACACAAAAAATGTGAAGGATGTAGTAATCTCGTACCTTTATGTACACCTTGTCGCTGAGCTGAAAAATACATGTACTTTGTTGACCATTTTGCTTTTGCTTGCTACTTTATTAATACAATGTACACGTTTTCATTCTTCTATTGTTTGTTGGATTATTTATTTGCAGATACTGTACAGTGCTGAATTGTCTTATTTCTGAAGCAATAAAATGTGATTCAACTATTTAACAATGAAACGGACTGAGTGGAGGCGTTGTGCACATTTCAATATCTTTCATGAACAGACTCAGCCAAACTAACTTTGTTCATATTTTGCTTGGTTGTATTCAAAGCTTCTAAAAAAGAAAAAAAACTTCTTATAGACTGATTACACGAAGGACATCTCAAAATTAAAGTTCTGTTTGAAAAGTTGTGCACGATCAAAATTTGCATAATTTTTTTTTTTTATAATTTTCAATCAAACTTTCCATTTGATTATTTTCAGTATCTTATTTCAGAATATCCCGTCTCGCTTGTCAGAGTTACTTTAACGACCAAAAATTACAAATGATGGCAAAGTTGCTGGTACTGGTAAAAACTCCAAAGACTGTGTGACCCACACACCAAATACGATTTTAAGAAATTAATTCCCATTGTAGACTTCAGTAGAATTCTAGCTTTGGCTAAACTGAGATAAGAAAATATACTACAAGTCAACAGTTACTTTGGTTACCTGACAAACTTCCACACTAATACTTCCCGGGAGTCTTTGATTAAAGATATCTAATGCAACGTTCACTAAAATATTTCATCTTTTAATATTTACTTCAGATAACGAGAAGTTGAAAATCCCTATCCAATGTGTTAAATTTTTCTAGGTTTGTAAAATATTTGTTTATACTGAAGGAGCTACATTCATAATCAAATACCATGCAATATCAATCGATTATAAAACAAGAGGGCCATGATGGCCCTATATAGCTCACCTGAGTACCATTAATTTAGAAAAAAATCTTACAAGGTACAGATATGTCAAAATACACCTAAAAATTGGAGGTACCATCCATGTTGTACCACAGAAAAGTGGTCTCGGTTTTTCCCTACGGCCAATAATAAAAAAGTTACTAAATAAGCTATTTATAGTAACATAAAAGGAAAGTAATAAAAAAAAAATTATTGTAAGCGAACATAAGAAGGATCTGCCAAATAAAAACAAGAGCACTGCAATGCAAGGCAATATTCACACAAAACAAAGTCATATGACCTTTGACCCTTAAGTGTGACCTTGACATTGAAGTGAGCCATCCGAAACATGCACTCTGCACGTCATTTAAATGAGGTGAACATTTGTGTCAAGTTTCTCTGAAATCCATAAAAGGGTTCATAAAAGAGCGGAAGGGAAATTGCTAACCAACACACAGACAGACAGACGGACACCGAGGCGATAACATAATATGTCCCTTCGGGCGTATAAAAAGGAATCCAGATCTTATGGTGATACAAGTTATGTGCAAGTTTGGTTAAAATCAAATCATAAATGAAGCTGCTATTGTGCAGACAAGGTCAAAATAGCCAATTTTAGCCCTTTCAGGGGCCATAACTCTGGAACCCATTACGGCATCTGGCCGGTTCAAGAAAGGAACCAAGATCTTATGGTGACACAAGTTTTATGTAAGTTTGATTAAATTCAAATCATAAATGAAGCTGCTATTGTGCAGACAAGGTCAAAATAGCTAATTCCGGCCCTATCAGGGGCCATAACTCAGGAACCCATTAAGGGATCTGGCCGGTTCAAGACTGGAATCAAGATCTTATGGTGACACAAGTTTTGTGCAAGTTTAGTTAAAATCAAATCATAAATGAAGCTGCTATTGTGCAGACAAGGTCAAAATAGCTAAATTTGACCCCTTCATGGGTCATAACTCTGGAACCCATAATGGAATCTGGCCAGTTCCAGAAAGGAACTAAGATCTTATGGTGACACAAGTTGTGTGCAGGTTTGGTAAAAATCAAATCATAAATAAAGCTGCTATTGTGCAGACAAGGTCAAAATAGCTAATTTTGGGCCTTTCAGGGGCCATAACTCTGGAACCCATAATGGAATCTGGCCAGTTCCAAAAAGGAACCAAGATCTTATGGTGAAGTTGCATGCAAGTTTGGTAAAAATCAAATCATAAATAAAGCTGCTATTGTGCAGACAAGGTCAAAATAGCTAATTTTGGTCCTTCAGGGGCCATAACTCTGGAACCCATTATGGGATCTGGCCAGTTCAAGAAAGGAACCAAGATCTTATGGTGATACAAGTTGTGTGCAAGTTTGGTTAAAATCATAAATGAAACCACTATCGTGCAGACAAGAAATTGTTGACGGACGGACGCACGGACTGACAACGAACAAAGGGAGATCACAAAAGCTCACCTTGTTACTATGTGACAGGTGAGCTAAAAAAAAAAAGACTTCCAGTTTTTCAGTAGCAGTACACAAAGACATAATATACTTGCTGCCAGCAGGCTAAAGGCTCAATGTTTTTGTTTAAAATGTGGCTGCCACACTTTCCATTAAGAACATAAAATACATTAATTTCTTGTTAAATCTTATTTCCAATAATATTTTCCCCTAAAATTTGAAGTTGAATCTATTGGTTTTCATTACCTCCCTTTATGGCTGTAATTGCAAAGTTTCATGTGCAGCATCAAAAATAGCGCCTTTCTACCCATGTAACTACAAATCTATTTCCGTAGCTGTTTCATCAGTTTTTAACATAGAACTTAAAAAACTTTAAAACTAATTAAACATGCATCTGCTATAAAATATTTGGTTCTTCGGGTCTTGTATGTAAAATACTAGACCAAAATATCCTACACCTTTAATAGTATAATTTTTTGGTTTCTCTATAATATAAGCAGGTAGATGGGACATCATCCATAGCTTGATTTATTTACTGATTTTGTATCATATTAGAATTTTGATTTAGGTCTGTAATATATATCAGTATCAATTCACAACAGTACCAACGATGAACTTAAATAATTAGTGTACCTTCAGCAAGAAGATGTCTATGACCTATAAAAATGAAAACAAAATAAAGGACAATTTTTTATTTCAAACAAACAATCATACTGAGGTACATGATATATATTTGAGGAAAAAGACAACAGTCACTTGATGGAAAGCAAATTAAAACAATCTAACAATAGTACATACACAACTGACATAAACTTTTAATTTTATTTCAACAAGAAATAGTTACCAAAATACACCAGAAGATCTACTGCAAACACGGGTTAGTTTTGATACATTGTAGGAACCCAATGGATACTAACATTTTTTGTCCATCCGAACCCCTTGCAGAGTCATAGACATATGGTATGTCAAACTTATAAGGATGAGAAGAAAAATGAGAATATATAATTATATACAGGTAAAAAGAAGAAAACAGGTAGGTTGATAAAAGTAAAAATGGCCCATTATATTTCTGAAGAAAGGTACATTGTTATATTTCTTGACCTTCATATTAACCTAATGATGATAAACAAGTTTGCAAAGTTTCAAAGCTATTGCTCCTAAAGTATTAAGGTAAAGTGGACATAAAAGTCTACTTATAAAAAGGACCATAATTCTGATAAAATGTAAGTGAAAGTTATGGTTCTTGACAAGGATACTCAACTAATGATTATAAAAAAGTTTCAAAGCTATCTTCTCTAACAGTTTTTGAGACAAAGTGGATCCAAGCAAAATTTAACAATTCATATTATCTAAGTACAAATAGGGCCATATTTCTGACAACTGCTAGTTAGCGTTCTTGGCCTACTTATCAAACCTATTTAAAGAATGATAAAAAATGTGCAGTTTCAAAACTATAGCTCTCATAGTTTGTGAGAAAAGGTAGTCCTAAAGAAAAAATTTAATGGACATGGATGCCGAAGAGCAACTGATGATCATACTACGTAGAATTTTTTTTTCAAAAATCAGACGGGCCAAAATTACCACATTTGAACAAGAGCTGTCTGTTGACAGTGCATTCAACTATTTGAGGAATTGATAGGAGTATGGGTCAAAATATTACCAGAGATTTTCAGACAAAAGAAGAAAAATAAATAGATAAGACAAACAATGTACCTGTATTTGTGGATTTGGATAAGTCTTGCACTATATGGCAATGTGTGACTATGATGGTAAGCAAGTGTTCAAAGTTTTAAAGCCGTAAATGAAACAGTTTAGATAAAATATAGAATGGTATGCGAAAAACTCAACTAATTTCTATGTCAAAAAAGAGTCATAACTGAGCTACAGTCTTTGTCCTAGTTATGTAGTCTTGCCTACATATGTAAACTATGATGGTAAACAAGTGGGCCATATGACAAACAGGTTTGGCAAAATATGGACTGGTATGAAAAATTTAACTGATTTCCAAGTCCAAAAAGTGCCATAACTCAGCCAAAATAGTTGACAGAGTTATGTACTCTTGTCTATAGGTAGAGACTGTTATAGTAAACAAGTGTTCCAAGTTTGAAGTAAATATTTTTAATGGTATATAAGATATTACCATATCATAATCAAAGCACTGAGAGAACTGATGTGGGCAGCGGTTGACAGCTTATGATAATGGGCATGAACAGTTAGCTTAAGTTTAGTGATTCTAGTTAAACAACTTTTGATTAATAAGCATTTTTAACCTTTCTTTTACCAAATCAAGGGGTAAATCTCTGTCAAAGGGGATAAAATAATATATGAGCAAAGCTCATGTGCTTATTGAAAATTTTGTGAGGTTTGGTTAATTTTGCTCAAAATCTTTTTTTAATTATAAGCATTTTTTAACAAATCAATGGGGAACACACTTCTTTTACTGGAACAAGGGGAATAACAGTAAATGTGAGCAAAGGTCATGGACTAATTGATAATTATATGATGTTTGGAGATTCTAATTATTACAAGAGTTTGTAGAACACTTGCATGAAGTAACTGACATGGAACAGAAATTATTTGGTCACTGGACATACAACGTATTGACCTTAAATCAATAATTATGGGTCATTCACCAGTCTTAAATGACCTCCGAATCAAATGTAATCCTAGACCTAGTCCCCAAATGCACAGTCGTAATAGGCAAGAAGTCAATAGAGGATAGGAGCGAAAGACGAAGAGACACTAATGATTGGCTGCAATAGAGTTCATCTACTTGGCATGTCCAATCACCCTATGAAGTTACAAAATTCTGGGTCAAGTGATTCTCAAGTAAACCGTTTTCCATGTTCAGGCCCCTGTGACCTTGATCTTTGATCGAGTGAGCCCAAAATCAACAGGGGTCATCTACTCTACATGTCCAATCATCCTATTCAATATTCTGGGTCAAGTGATTCTCAAGTTATTGATCCAGAAAGAGTTTTTCCATCTTCATGCCTCTGTGACCTTTCCATTAAGTCAAGGGACTCCAGAAACATTAAGGGTCATTGACTTTGTAATTCCTATCATCGTGATTGAAGGGTCTGTGTCAAATGATTCTAAAGTGGTTGGTTGGAAACTGTTTTCAAAGTTCTGGTTCCTGTGACCATAACTTTTGATCAAGTGATTCAAATATCAATAGGGGTCATCTTATCTACATGTCTAATCATCCTATAAAGTTTCAACATTCTGGGTCAAGTGGTTCTCAAGTTACTGACCAGAAACAGGTTTCCATGTTCAGGCCCCTGTGACATTGACAGGTGACTTTTTTTTATTTTTTTCAAATGAGATCTCATCTTGGTAAAAGCAGGCTACGAATATATTCAGAATAGTTCTTAAACTAAAAGCAACCATATAAGAATATTTACAATGAAATTAAATGTTTCATTCAATTTTAAAACAACCAAAACAACTACTACTGTCTCCAATACCAGCACACATGATGATTTTCGGGTTGCATTCAGTCATTTTTCAGCTGTAGATTAATATAATATGCCTCATAATATGCCAATAGGCATGTTTTAGTGTTGTTATATTATCTGGTCCTTTGGGATCATGGAGTCCTATGTAGAGTTCCAAATAAGCCGGTGCTAGGGGTTGTAAAAGGTGTTGCACATTTCATTACCTCTCATGAACAGACTCAATGAAACCGAGTCTGCTATTATTCTTCTTGGTTACATTCTATGTTTCCGAAGGATATTTTTACAAATTTTATTGTTAAAAATGCAAATATTGAAAACTGACATTTTTCTAATTTAGTTTGAATTGTCTCAAATGATTTCATTGCAGTCTTCCGAATCCCACTTTTGTATAATTATCCGAGAAGAAATCGTACGCCAGTACGTCAATACTTGGGGACAAAAACACCGCAAATCTACCGGCGATTAAAAGGCAAACTGGTTAAGAATAATGTTTCTTTTAATTATATCCTTTAATGACATGTCAATTACAAACACCAGCTGGAATGTAATATTTAATCAAATTGAAGTGCATACGTTCGTATTTTCGGGAAACAGGTACGAATTTTTCGCCTCCTCCATTACGGCTGCAATTATTTTCCTAAGTCGTGCAAATAAAAATTATTTACGTAAATATTATGAAAGGATCGTATCTTTCTCTATGAGATAAATAAGATAAAACACCTTTTCTGTTTATTTCATGCAATATTTCTTTCCATAAACCCATTTCTATGCTACAAAGTTTGATGGATACACGGGTGCAATTTTATCCGAAATAGAATGCACACCGTGCTAGTTAGATGTTTTCTGATCATGTGACCAAAACAAGCTCTTTGGTGTTGTTATAATAATAAATTTTGATTAACTTTTCTAGCAGGAACAGAGTTTTAATTTAAAACGTTTACAAAAGAGGCAACTTGGTTTTAATACCGATTATAGATCTACGCAGATGGTGATGAAATACACATTTACAGGTTATTTATAGTTTATTTTGGTCACGTGATGAAGAAATGTTTTGATCATGTGATCAAAGCAAGCACGCTCATTTTCATACGCATTGTTTTTTTGTTATAAAGTATAGAATACGACAAATATGCACTTAAGCAATGCATTTTTTGATAAAGTTGAACTTCAGAAGCTTTCTGAAAGTTAAACAGACTTGAATTCGTAAAATGTATTGATGACATGGAACTACTTGTTCTTCGGTTTCGGATAAGCATTTTGACCATAAATTTGTGGTATGGTAAATCTGTAGTCAGGCTTCGCTGCCCACAAAAACTTTAACCAATGCCAACACCGGGGTGAGTAGTATAGCTCTCCATATTCTTCGAATAGTCAAGCTAAAAACAAATAAATATATAGAGGACATTTGTTTGTTTCAGTGTAATAATGAAATATCTTTCATAAGTGAATGCCAGATACAAATTATTTTTGCAAGTGGCATAGCCACAAACTGAAATGAAAAATATGGTCTTCCTGAGTGAAAGATGTTTTGATCTTACATGTAAAACAAACAAATTTTCTCTTTATTTCATGTTTGACTAAATTTACCCATTTTGTGGTTTCTTACCACAGAAAAATATATTTGATGTTTTTCTCTGTGAAAATACCAAATATATTTCACTCTAATATTATGATAATTCGCTAAAAAACATGTACAATAAAAAGCTGTTCTTGTTCACAAGTCTTAATCAACAAAAGCAATGAAAATTGCACTTAGGAAACCAGAAATTTGTGGAAAACACAATTTACATTACACTGTTTTGAACAGAAAATCAATGACCTAAATCTATGCAGCACCACAGTATGAATTTATAAAGCAACAAGATTAATAAATTGTCTTCTAATAAACAAGTAAAATGTACACCGACTCCGAGGCAAGCTTGTCAGGTTATTTTGCAAAAATCTTATTGGTCTAGGCCAAGAATTGTTCTTATTTACTGATTTACCTGGCAAATAGCAATATCACTAAATTATATTTAAACTATTACTATATGAACATACAAATGAACATATCTTATTTACAGATGGGTGTATCATGTTTAGTTAGCACTCATGTGGGTTTGAGTCTTACAACTGGCATATTTAAAGAAGAAGGTATTTCTCCATAAACAGAATACAAGGGAATATACAAGTGTCAGGTTTAGCGGAATTTTTTTAAAGATTCATTTACTGAAAGAAATGTACCAGTAAGTTTTCAATGTAATTCTCTGTAAATCAAAGTAGAAAATGCTGACCAGATAGTCTTTAAACCATTTGAGATCTAAACTTACTTGATTTACTTTCAGCATATCCAAATATTTTCAGCACAAAAATGAAAAAAAACAACAAGCAAAATGTGAAAAAGTTCTATTGTTCTGGGTAAATGTGACCTTGACCTTTGACCTATTAAACTTAAAATAAATAGAGGTCATCTGCTGGTCATGATCAACCTCCCTAATAAGTTTTATGATCCTAGGCCAAAGCGTTCTTCAGTTATCATCCAGAAACCATTCAACTGTTCTGGGTCACTGTGACCTTGACCTTAGACCTACTGACCTCAATGTCAATAGGGGACATCTGCTGATCATGATCAATCTCCCTATCAAGTTTCATTACCCTAGGCCCAAGCATTCTCAAGTTATCTTCCTAAAACCATATAACTGTTCTGGGTCACTGTGACCTTGACATTTGACCTACTGACCTCAAAATCAATAGAGGTCATCTGCTGGTCATGATCAACCTCCCCATCAATTTTCATGATCCTAGGCCCAAGTGTTTTTGAGTTATCATTCAGAAACTGTTTAACTGTTCTGGGTCACTGTGACCTTGACCTCTGACTTACTGATCTTAAAATCAATAGGGGTCATCTAGTGGACATGACCAATCTCGCTGTCAACTTTCATGATCCTAGGCCAAAGCATTCATGAGTTATCATCCAGAAACCATTTGAAGTGTTCCATGTCACTGTGACGTTGACCTTTGACCTACAGATCTCAAATTCAATAGGGGACATCTGCTGGTCATGACCAATCTTCCTTTTATTTTTCATGATCCTAGGCTTAAGCCTTCTTTAGTTATCATACAGAAACCATTTAACTGTTCTAGGTCACTGTGACCTTGACCTTTGACCTACTGATCTCAAAATCAATAGGTGTCATCTGCTGGTTATGACCAATCTCCCTATCAGCTTTCATGTTCCTAGGCCCAAGCGTTCTTCAGTTATCACCCAGAAACAGATTGGTCTACATACCGACTGACTGACAGACATACAGATATCTGCAAAACAATATACCCTTCCTTCAAAGGAGAAAAGGAGAGTTGGGGTGGGGGGGGGGGGCATAATTAATAGACACAGAATAATGTTACAAAAGAATTAAAATGAGAAAAAAAAAGATATGGAACTGAACCAGTCCTATGGTTATTTGTATGGGATCGAGTCAGAGATCTTATCACAAGACCGGTGTTAAATTCATTAGTTGACTTTATTACTAAATTTAGTTACTAGAAATATTTTATTATCCCTTTTTCATATAAGATTACAAAACTGCTTGACAATTATTGTGTGTTTAGTAAATACATTCTTACCATATTTATTGGTTATTAGCTTTGTATTGAGAAATATGCCGTATATTTAGCAGCGGAAATACCATATAACAGGTATTTTTTACTTGCTGCTAATTTTTACGACCATATCAAATAAAAACAAGTACATGATAAGTACAATTTACACTAAACTAGCTTCTGTATTTGTTTTGCATATTTTGAGGTATAACAGCCATTGAGAAATATGTCCCACTTCAAACAACTACTGTGAAATCAATAATATTCGTAGGGGACTAATTTTCGTGGATGAGTCAATCCACGAAATTTTATCCAAACGAAGATGTCAAATTCCCATTCATTTTATGTTCAAAAGTTAAAATCCATGAATTTATATCCCCACAGAATTGTCGTTTTGACCAAAACCACGAAATTTTATGCCCACAAAACTGAATGATTTCACTGTACTATCTATATTGACCATCATCAGTAAACTATTAATGTAGACATTGTCTTGGTCAGAAGTTTTCTGTTGAGCGTCTATATTCATTTTCTTTGACTGAATAATTTCAATCATTGACAACTTATGGTAGAAGGTTGTATACTATTAATGGAGGTCCAAAGGGACCAGTGGTCAAGGGTACATGTATAAACTTTCTGAATGGCTTGCTGGTCAACTGTCAAGACTAATAATACTGCTATCAGAAGATCCTGAATCAGAAAACTGACAAAATATAATAGTTTTGACTATTGACTTGCAAGCCATTAGCTTTAGTATTTTATAAATGTGACATAAGTTAACAGTTTTCATAGCTTTCTTGTTAATTCTTTTATTTAGTAGCCTAGTAAAAATCTCATCTACATTTACATCTATGGAGATAATCCCAACAATCAATTTCTGATCATAACTGGGAAGATGGGGCAGTTGTTAAAAGCATGTTGCTATGTTACATGATACATGGTATTCATGTTGTTAAGATTGTAAGAGCAGTAATATATACAGCTTGTTAAAAATGAAAACAGGACGATGACATTAGTACATATACGAGTCCAGGTCAGATGTGAAGCACTGAAGGTTCACACTGTCCTTGATGTTATAAGGTAAGGCGTTCCAGTATCTCATTGTGCGTGGAGAAAAGAAGTTCATAAGATATTGTGTTCTTGAAGATGGAATGATAAAGTTTAAATTTCTAGCAGTTGTCAGGTGGTTATGATCTACAGAGACGAGGTTGTACTAAAGATGCATGTATTCTTTGTTCCAATGTCTGCCTTTTAAGAGTTTTAAGCATTGATGTTACGCTGTACAATGGTACGAGTAGTCATTCATAACATATCTGGCTGCAGCTCTTTGCACCTTTTCTATCTCATATGTTAAGTTTTTATGCCATGGATGCCATATGATGTTACAGTATTCAATTGTTGGCAAACGTATGTTTTGTAGGCAGTTTCTTTGATATTATGGTTATTACATTTTACATTTCTTTTTATAAATCTGAGGGTGTTACTAGCTTTTGAAGATGTAAGTTCAAGATATTTAGCATTTTCTGTGGTTTTTAGTTCTTGATTATGTAATTTATATGGAAAGATATGTTTTTTCTTTTTTTTTAGAGATTCTTATGATTTTGCATTTGTCAGGATTAAATTCCATAGACCATTTACGTTCCCATTCTTCTAATTTTGTCAAATCATCTTGAAGTTTGTAGCAGTCTACTAATGAGTCGATAGTGAGGTATATGATGGTATCATCAGCAAATAAGCGTATTCTACTTTTAACAGAGTCAGGAAAATCATTGATGAAACAAAGAAAGAGACAAGGACCAAACACTGAACCTTGGGGAACCCCTGATAGAACTGGTAAAGAATCAGAGTGTGAGCCTTCAACTACTACAGATTGAGAACGATTACTAAAGGAAAAATTGAATCCAGGATAGAGATTTTTTGTTGACATCAAGTTTCAAAAGTTTATAGAGAAGAAGTTGATGACTGATTTTGTTGAAAGCTTTTGAGAAATCCATTACAGTAAGATCTGTTTGTTTTCCAGATTGGAGATTGTCAAAAAATTCTTGTGTGAAGGATAATAGTTGAGTCTCACAGCTATGTTTAGAACGGAAGCCATGTTGGAAAGGTGTGAGAAGATTGTTGCTGTCGAGATGGCGCATGATGTTTGAGACCATGATATGCTCCATTAGTTTGGAAGCTTTGCAGGTCAAAGAAATTGACTGATAGTTGCTGGCTTTATATTTAGGACCCTTTTTGTATACAGGTGCAACAATAGCAGTTTTCCAGTCCTCTGAAACTATACCAGTTCTCATTGAGTTCTGGAAGACTTTAGTGAGAAAAGGAGCTATTTCAAGAGAAAGTTCTTTTAAGTTATCTGGGTAACAGCTGATCCGGACCAGACGCCTTGTTTGGATTTAAATCCTTGAGCATTTTCAAAACATCTTCTACAGTTATATTAATGTCGGACATTTTATTAACTTGTTGAAATTTGTCACTGTCAAAGAGGTTTAATTCACAAAGTTTTTTAAGACTGACTGATGAAGACTCATGAATATAGACATAGCACAAACTATAGCCTGGTGATTTATATAAGGAGTCATGTAATAACTTCGATTCTTGCATAAAAACTACTTTTTTCACTGGATCCGCCCATGTATAAACAGGAGAAAAATCGTGTGCAAACAAGGCAATTCACATGCTGTTAATACATGATTTTTATTTTTGAAATGCTTTGCCAGGGACGTATGTATGTATTTTTGCGCACACTGATATTTGGCATCGGGGTCTTGTTTCTTCCATAACAACTTCTTCTTGTAGCATTACAGATACAATGTAATCCATAGTTTGTTTAGTTGTATCAGTTTCCAACCCCAAACGTACTGCCCCCATCAATGTACGCACTAGCTTCTCTTAGAGTTCACTCCCTTTACAAAGCGTCTGTTCAGTTATTGTAAATATCTGTGAATAAATAAGTATTGTGTGTAACTTGTGCTGTTGCTCGTTTTTAAGTATTATATTTATGATTTTTGTTAGTATCAGTCGGTATGTTTTTACCTGATTTTTCGCAGAATTCATCTAATAAACCTTGAAAGATAGTCACAACCCTCGTACTCATCCGTACTCTAAATGTGTTCGTACTCCAAATAATTCGAATGTTAATTTATTATTCTTAACATTGTGTTCCTGTTAATCAAATTATTAAGTCATATGCAAAATTATGGGTAATATAACGTTTGTAATAATTAGAAATAAAAATAAGATGCTCAAAAACCTTCAAATCACGCTTTTGGTAGTGTTGTTGATAGGTGTGCCCTGGTTATGGATATTTAAAACATGTTTACCATGCATTAAGTCGTTGTGTAATGTTTTTTATTCAAGAATAGCGACAATACACATTTGTTTTATGTATTAATGTCTGCAGAAACCCTTGGGATATGTTTGTGACCTTGACCTTCGGTCTCGGTCACAAACAATCCTGCGGGCTTCTGCAGACGTTAATACACAAAAAAACGTGTATTATCCCTACAATAATGTCTGCATGCCATTCCATAAATGTTATATTACATGACTCCAAATTCTGACTTTAGCCAAGCAAAATTATGTGTTGAACTATAGACTGATCAATTGCACAAACTATGCAGACTTATAGAAGCAGTCATGTAATGATACATATTGTACCAAGTTGATAATTTCCAGATTATTTTGTTTATGAAACAATGGGCAAAATTGTCAAAAACATTAGAAAAGAATCATTTCTAGTTTTATGTCAAATGTAAAACTGTGGTAGTAGATCTAATAGGTATCAATGGAAATAATAAAAAAGTAAAAAGTATAAAAGTGTAGTAAGTAAAGTTACAACATTTTTGCAGTAATGATTTGACTGCTAAAACTTAGAGAAGTCATGCAATACAGCTGTAAGTAAATGGAAGTAAATTATCTCAGACATGTGATTCTGGACATAAATGAAGAATTTCTTTGTAAAAGTTATTTAATTTGTTCCTACATATCTTCGTATCAAAAGATCTGTTTCTTTACAAAGAAGGAATTTTTTGAATTTCCTGAAAACTTTTCAAAAACGAAATTACGAATTACTGCATTCTTGCAGAAACACTCAATACCTTAAAGACACAGTCACCTTATAAATATTCATTCCAAACACCTGTAAACAATGAAAACCTACTTTTTTATTTTATGATAAAACCATGTATCCAATATTATCATTTTCCAGACCTTGAAATGTTGAAAAAATACAAAAAAAGAAAAACAGAAAAAGTGTTTGACTGAAAACTACATACATGTAGTCTTAAGTCACAATCATCTTTTAATCTTAAATCTAAAACAAAGAGTCTAAAGTCTGCCGGTGATATCTGCAGACTTGAATCTTTGGCAGAATGTCAGCATTCTTTGCATGAATTTGTCATCTTGCCAACTTGTCTGATCATGTGGGTCTTTTATTCAGAGTGGCCATTGATTCTTCTTGGATGCTGACAGCTACTGCATATCTGTAACCGGAGTATGCCTGAAAAAAAAAATCAGTATGGATATGATGGAACAAAATCATAAAATATCATCACTGTCAGCATAAAAATTTGGGATTTTCTGCTGTTTTATTGAGATTCACAAAAATGAGTCCCTAAGAACAATAGGAATTTCACGATGGATATTTGTGTGTGTAGTAAGTTTCTTGCAAAATGAAATATAAAATGTTTCACTATGTATTTGGTTGGCAGGTATGTCAAAAAGAAATTAACTCACAATAATTCTTATTATTTTATTAAGAAATAATAATGTTTATTTTGGCGCATCAAGCTTGGTGTGTATCCAAGGTTACCAATCTAAGTTTGGTATTTGGATACACTCGGCTTTTTCCGTACCATTAATCATTAGTGTGTGACCACTGGTCATTCGATTGTCGGCACGTGTACAACCAACAGAAAATGTAATGGTTTCAAAATATATCTGCCAACATCGTAATTTTGCTTCAATTATAATGTTCAGCTTGGTCTGGCATTTGTACAAAACGCTTTAAATTATCGTGAAACTGGATACTGGAGGCGGAAACGAGGATTTCAAAGGTAATTTCAACCTCGCAAATTTGGTTTGTTCTTACCCGTAAAATCACAATTGAGGTTCTGAAAATGGCATGGCACCACGAAATAACATCGTTAAGATTATCGAAGCTGTATAAAACATACATTTGATGTAAAAGTTCAGTGTGACTGTTCGGTAAACTTTGGAAATTGATGATGAACGTCGTTTCGTATTTTTCAGGCTCAACAATTGTTGTTCACTGCAGTGTATTACAAAAACCACAGCCACAGGAAAGATAACTCGCACACGCTTGTTATATACAAGCCAAGATATAACCTAAGGTTTAAATTTAATACACTAACTTAACAGTGTGATTGCCAGGCAAGTATGGATTTAAATTTCATTTAAGTAATTATTAGTGGTATACTCTTTCTCGAGGCAGAAAGAATGTTAATATGGATATACAGTATATTAAAGTAACAAACAGTTGTGATTGTTGATATAAATGTCGCCAATCACAGTTCTCTGCCTAAGGTCAGAAGGTACAACAAATGTCAACATTGAAGTTTCTAATTTACTGTATGGCATTTTAATTTATTAGACATCCTGCATATCCTAGGCCTTTAGTAAAATCCATGTGATAGAGAATTTAATGGCTTTCACATGAGCCACGTCATGCAAAAAGGGACATTATAGTATTTTGATGACACTTCTACATTATTGCATACTTGATAAGTACATGCATTTCTTTACATAAAATAGGAATTTCAGATTTCAACTTAAATCATATAGGGGAGATCGAGATTGTAATGTAGCACAAGTCATCAATAGATCACAATATCTTAAGGAATATAGAATGCGATGATGCTTTGATCATTATTTGTTCCGTGACATAAACATGGAGGAGCAAGCATTTTGAAGGAGTGTTCAATTAAAAGTTTTTGAAAAGATTAGAGAAGATATATATAAAAAAAAAAAAAGGTTGAACGAAGTACTTGTCTGAAATGAGGCACCATAATATTGCATGAATTCGCTCAAATTTAAAAAGGCGCACCGCCATGTTGAAACGTCCAAGTGACGTCATTTATATTAAACAACATCAATTATATTAGGGACCTTTTTAGCTTGACACAGCTCATATAATTTAATTTTGTATGTGTTAATTTAATGCTGTAGATAAATTTTATTTGAAGTCAGGAATTGTACACTTAAATCATTGTAATCGGTCTTTAGGAAGTAGGGATGGTAGTTGCATACACGCAGTAATTATGTCTGCATTAATAGATATTTAGCATGATACTCGTTTCTTATGTTTCTTTGGTAGATATTTTAGAGCTACAGTGCATATAATTTTATGACTGCCAAGTTGGATGGCATGGTTTTAAACTTTAATGAAGTAGCTGCCCAGGTCAATTTTCATATTTATAAATAAAAGCAGGAAGAAGCTGAAATGTTTTGCACAGTGAAGTTTGAAAAGACTTTCCAAATTGTTTGTCATGTTACAAATTAGCTTAATATACATGTAGCTGCAATTCATGTAAACGGGATAATAAAGTATTAACAAATTTGCTTACTGAGGAAACAAACTCTTCATGACCGCACATAAAAACACTGGAAATGGGCTGCACTTGATTGGACAGAAAAGTGGGATAACATTAATTATGGTTGCATATATTCCAGCTGAAATATTTAAAAAAAAAAAAGTTTTCATTCAGAAAGGTATGTTAAATTGGCAAACTATGTTTGGGTTTAAAACAGTTGCATTAAGGTAATAAACCGTATATGGGAATAAGTCGGCTGCAGCCTAAATAATGATATATAATTTTTGAAAAAAGGTAAGCTTTAAGGGAGATGGAGGAAACCAGAAAATTAATTAATCTAATGTTGCAAACATATCAAATCTCAATCTGTGTACCAATTTAAATATTCGAAATATGATTAAAATCATATTCTTGACAAGGGTAAATAGTCCCAAAACAGATTAGACCAGTAGTTCGGGAAACCAATTTTAGCATTTAATATACATATTTTGGCCGGCAATAATCATTCTAGTCTACAAATAATAATAATTGTTAGCATAAACAAGAGTAAGGCTCGAAATGCTAATGTTTTAAGTGTGGCAATCATATGAGTTTTCATGACAAATTCTGTAAATGTTTTCGATATTTTCAATTTGTCTTTTATGCTACGAGTCCGTAATTGTTTATAATAATAAAAAAACAAAACAAACAAAAAAAAAAACAACAGACCTTCCATATTTCAGTTGTGTTAAAAAAATAAATAAACGAATTAGGGCAACGATTGTAATATAGCATAGTAGTGACAGGTCAGATCTTGAAGCCTGCATTATGGTTTTACTATTTAAACACAAACTGTTTCACCATCAATGGTAAATATATAAAATGGATTTGACTAAAGAGCATTAATTAACAGGAGTTATTGAATCATTGCCTTCCGTAAATTTTAACTGTTTGCATGAAAAAGGACCAGTAACAGAAAATTACAACAGAAATGGAGCGCAAGAAATATTCAAGGCCTAATTTGTGCGGTAGACGATTTATATTTTCAGTCAGTACATCCATAATGTATCATTGTAAAAAAAAAAAAAAAGGTATAATGAGTATATATACAGTTAGTACAGGTTCAAGTAAATGGGCAACATAACTGACTTCACCCTAACGGCAGGTTCAAGTAAATGGGCAAAATAACTAACTTTACCCTAATGGTAAAAAACCTGATAATCTGATAATGTGCGGTAAAAGATGTAATAGTCATCGTCGTATGAAATACACTGTATATTAGTATGTCTTGAAGATAAGTCGTCAAGGACTACAGGTTTCTAAGACAACTTAAATTAGGCTTGTAGTAGAGGTCATTAGAATTTTGGGGGAATAAATTTTTCAAATTTATTGTGGCGGAAAATTCTATGACTGGGCGAGCAGGCAGGCGCATGTTCTTGTGGGATAAGTCAGAGTTAATGATACAATCTTTTAATGGTTGTTTGTTGTTGTTATAGTGATGTATTCCACTAGGTCGGTTGACAGTATATCGAACCATTGGTTGCTTGTCTGTTGTTAAAGTGATGCTAACCGCTAGCTCTGTTAACACTTTAGTGTGTTAACCGCTAGGTCAGTTAAATTGTGTTAACCGCTAGGTCGGTTAAAGTGTATTAACCGCTAGGCCGGTTTAAAGTGTGTTAACAGCTAGGTCGGTCAAAGTGTGTTAACCGCTAAGTCGGTTAAAGTCTGTTAACCGCTATGTCGATTTAAAGTCTGTTAACCGCTAGGTCGTCTGTTAACAGCTAGGTCAGTTTTCAGTGTGTTACCGCTATGTTGGTTAGCGGATAGGTCCGTTTACAGTGTGAACTAGGTTTTGCCCATTACTACGTAGCGTAATTCCTAGTTTCACAAGCCCGCAGTCCGCAGTTGCTATTTAAGTCAATTTATTGATGAAAACATGCGCTTGCTTGCTCGTCAGTCAGTGGGCCTGATATCACGCGGCCTTTTCTGCCACTAATTTATACTACTGATAATTTGATATACAATATTGTTTGATATCTTTGGCATAACTTGTTTGTATAGAAGTGTTGACCTGGAATAAAGTGCTACTGCTTGTATGCTGTTGTTAGTTATTGCCTTGAGAAGTCCTAAAATAAATCTTTGTTAAAAAAGTCTCAAATGCCTGTAAATCTGCTGGAAAATCTTCCGATTAAAATTTTTAATGACTTTTGTAACTTTGACAACTAGGCCCAGGCCCCACAATAACAAACTGACTCACTAATGAAAGTCAGAGCACAAACAGATGGGTAGATTAAACATGACAGGGCATTTGTCAAAGAGGAACATCCAAGAAGTGAAGTGCCTTCAGCTATAACCTTGACCTTGGAGGTACAAACCCGACTCGCACCTGACACAACTAGTCAACATTAAAATCTGTGTAAAGTTTCCTAAGAATCCCTTAAATTGTTTAAAAGTAACAGCTCAAACACAAAGTGCTAAGTATGGATGAATTAACTAAGGAGCATACATATGGGCAAGGTAACTACACACCAGAATTAAAACATCATTCAGATTTTTTTTTTGTATGGAGAAATACCTGTAACACTGAGGTTCCAAATATTATCTCACTCTTTTTTACACTTGGTTTTATTTCATTATCACAAAAAATAAAACCTCTGGTTTCAACAGGTCTGAAAATGTTGTAATATGCCTTTAATAAATAAATGTGAAAAAATATAGCAGTATTGAAAGTGGGAGAAACATCAAAATATTGGATATTTTTAACATGACAGCATGGAACATAGCTCATCAATCAATATTATTTAAATTGATATTCTATAACACAGAGTACAGCAACATTCCATTTACACCAAGTTACAATTCAGATTACCTCCTATTTTCTGAAAACAATACTGGTTTATATACATTAACTCCTGGTTCTAATTTTAGTGTCACACTGCTTGTGTTAGTACTGGTAAAAATGTCACAAATATTAGAACTACAGTAGAAAACATTTACAAAATAATCCATCTTTTTCTGTTCCTGGGAAAGCTGGACCTCAGCATCAGGAGCCATTTTGTCTGACTGTGCACTCCAGTTAAGACCATACAAATCTGTGTACCTGTCCCTCTAGATGTATCATTTTTATATGATCAGGAGTTAGAAACATCACTCTGAATAATAAAATTCTTTATTAACTTTTAAAATGGACTGGTTCATCATTTAATATGGGCAATATCATTTATTACTGGGAGGGGTGCTAACTGAAATTTTACTGACTTAGTAGCGAACAGTGCAGACCAAGATCAGCCTGCACATGACGCAAAAGCATGATATTTTGCCGCCAGCAGGCTAAAGCTTAATTACAGTGTCATCTGGAGCAAAAAGATGACAATTAAGTGTTTCTAAATCAATTTATTTACATTAACAAGTTATGCTATTTCTAACTGATAAACAACACTAAATGAACAATGGTGGTAAATGAAACCTTGAAGTCGGCAAGCTTTTTAACTACTTTCCAAATGCATAAGAAGTTGCTAAAGGTCACAAAAGACTTTCTGCTTGAAACAAACCTGTGTCATTGAGAAATATTGTCATACTAAGCCCAATATCAAACCTACTGAGCTATCTAGTCAGTGTACTTCCATGAAGCTCAGTGGCCTTGCTACCAGCCTTACTTGTATGCACTGCCTTGAAGCTCAGTGGCCTTGCTACCAGCCTTACTTGTGTGCACTGCCTTGAAGCTCAGTGACCTTGCTACCAGCCTTACTTGTGTGCACTGCTTTGAAGCCCAGTGGCCTTGCTACCAGTTTTACATGTGTGCACTGCCATGAAGCTCAGTGACCTTGCTACCAGTTTTACATGTGTGCCCTGCCATGAACCTCAGTGACCTTGTTACCTGTTTTACATGTGTGCACTGCCATAAAGTTCACTGACCTTGCTACCAGCTTTACCTGTGTGCCTTGCCATGAAGCTCAGTGACCTCAATACCAGCTTTACCTGTGTGTACTGCCTTGAAGCTCAGTGACCTTCTTGCTATCACTTTTACGTTCACTGACTTTGCTACCACTGCCATGAAGCTCAACAACCTTCTTCTACTAGCTTTTCTTTTGTGTACTGCCTTGAAACTCATTGCCCTTGCTACCTGTTTTACCTGTGCAGACTGCCATTGAGCTCAATAACACTGCTACCAGTTTTACAAGTGTAAACTACCATGAAACTCAGCGACCTTCTTGCTACCAGCTTTACAAGTGTGCACTGCCATGAAACTCAGCAACCTTCTTGCTTCCAGCCTTACAAGTGTGCACTGCCATGAAACTCAGCGACCTTCTTGCTACCAGCTTTACCTTTGTGCACAGCCATGAAGCTCAGTAATATTGCTACCAGTTTTACCTGTGTGCACTGCCATGAAGCTCAGTGACTTTGCTATCACCTTTTCTTGTCTGTACTGCCATGAAGCTCAGTGACCGTGCTACCAGTTTTACCTGTGTGGACCGCCATGAAGCTCAGCAACCTTCTTGCTACCAGCTTTATCTTTGTGGGTTGTCATGAAGCTCAGTAACATTGCTACCAGTTTTACCTGTGTGCACTGCCATGAAGATCAGTGTCTTTGCTACCATCTTTACCTGCGTACACTGCCATGAAGCTCAGTGTTTTTGCTTTCATCTTTACTTGTCTGCAATGCAATGAAACTCAGTGACCTTCTGGCTACCAGCTTTACCTTTGTGCCCTGCCATGAAGCTCAGTAACATTGCTACCAGTTTTATCTGTGTGCACTGTCATGAAGCTCAGTGTCTCTGCTACCATCTTTACCTGTGTACACTGCCATGACGCTCAGTGTTTTTGCTACCATCTTTACCTGTGTGCACTGCCATGAAACTCAGTGTTTTTGCTACCTTCTTTACCTGTGTGCACTGCCATGAAGCTCAGTGATTTTGCTACCATCTTTACCTGTGTGCACTGCCATGAAGCTCAGTGTTTTTGCTACCTTCTTTACCTGTGTGCACTGCCATGAAGCTCAGTGATTTTGCTACCTTCTTTACCTGTGTGCACTGCCATGAAGCTCAGTGTCTTTGCTACTATCTTTATTTGTGTGCACTGCCATGAATGTCAGTGACTTTGCTACCTTCTTTACCTGTGTGCACTGCCATGAAGCTCAGTGTCTTTGCTACTATCTTTACTTGTGTGCACTGCCATGAAGGTCAGTGACTTTGCTACCAGCTTTACTAGTGTGCACTGCCATGAAGCTTAGTGACCTTCTTGCTACCAGTTTTACCTGTGTACACTGCCATGAAGCTCAGTCATTTTGCTACCAGTTTTACTTGGGTGCACTGCAAGGAAGCTCAGTGACCTTGCTACCAGTTTTACCTGTGTGCACTGCAATGACGCTCAGTGCTCTTTATACCAGGTTTAACTGTGTAATGAAGCTCAATGACCTTGCTGCCAGTTTGCCTGTGTGCACTGCCATGAAACTCAGTGACTTTGCCACAAGATTTACCTGTGTACATTTCCATGAAGCTCAGTGACTCTGCTATCAGTTTTAACCTGTGTGTACTGCCACTAACCTCAGTGACCTTGCTACTAGATTTACGTGTGTACACTGTCATAAAGCTTTGTGACATTCGGTGACCTTCTTACTATCAGCTTTACCTTTGTATACTGCTGTGAAGTCTGGTAACCGTTTTGCTAACAATTCTACATGTGTACACTGTCACGAAACTTATTGACCTTCTTGCTACCAGCTTTACCTGTGTACTCTGTCATGAAGATTGGTAACTTTGCTATCAGCTTTACCTGTGTACACTGCCATGAAACCTAATGACCTTCTTGCTACCAGCTTTATCTGTGTACACTGTCTTGAAGATTGGTAACCTTGCTATCAGCTTTACCTGTTTACACTGTCATTTAGACTGGTAACCTTGCGTTCAGCTTTACCTGTGCACACTGTCATGAAGATTGGTAACCTTGCTATCAGCTTTACCTGTATATACTGTCATGAAGCCTAGTGACCTTCTTGCTACCAGCCTGTGTACACTGTCATGAAACCTACTGACCTTCTTGATATAAGCTTTACATCTGTACACTGTCATGAAGATTGGTAACCATGCTACAAGCTTTACCTGTGTATACTGCCATGAAGTCTAGTGATCTTCTTGCTACCAATCTTACCGGTGTACACTGTCTTGAAAATTTGTAACCTTGCTATCAGCTTTACCTGTGTATACTGCAATGAAGTTCAGTGACCTTGATACCAGTTTCACCTGTGTATACTGCAATGAAGTTCAGTGACCTTCTTGATACCCGTTTCACCTGTGTGCACTGCAATGAAGCTCAGTGACTTTGCTACCAGCCTTACTTGTGTGCACTGCCATGAATCTCAGTGACCTAGCTACCAGTTTTACATGTGTACACTGCCATGAAGCTCAGTCATTTTGCTACCAGTTTTACTTGTGTGCACTGCAATGAAGCTCAATGACCTTGCTGCCAGTTTGCCTGTGTGCACTGCCATGAAACTCAGTGACTTTGCCACAAGATTTACCCGTGTACATTTCCATGAAGCTTAGTGACCTTGCTATCAGTTTTACCCGTGTGCACTGGCATGAACCTCAGTGACCTTGCTACTAGATTTACCAGTGTACATGGTCATAAAACTTGGCGACATTCGGTGACCTTCTTACTACCAGCTTTACCTTTGTACACTGCCACGAAGATTAGTTATCTTGCTATCAGCTTTACCTGTGTACACTGCCACAAAGCCTGGTGACCCTCTAGCTACCAATTCTACATATGTACAATGCCATGAAACTTAGTGACCTTCTTGCTACCAGCTTTACCTGTGTACACTGTCATGAAACCTAATGGCCTTCTTGCTATCAGCTTTATCTGTGTACGCTGTCATGATGATTGGTAACCTTACTATCAGCTTTACCTGTGTATTCTGTCATGAAGCCTAGTGACCTTCTTGCTATCAGCTTTACCTGTGTACACTGTCATGAAGACTTGTAACCTTGCTATCAGCTTTACCTGTGTATACAGCCATGAAGCCTAGTGACCTTCTTGCTATCAGCTTTACCTCTGTACACTGTCATGAAGACTGGTAATCTTGTTACAAGCTTTACCTGTGTATACTGCCATGAAGCCTTGTGACCTTCTTGCTACCAGCTTTACCTGTGTACACTGTCATGAAGATTGGTAACCTTGTTACAAGCTTTACCCTTTGTACACTGTCATGAAGATTGGTAACCTTGCTATCAGTTTTACCTGTGTATACTGCAATGAAGCCTTGTGACCTTCTTGCTACCAGTTTTACCTGTGTACACTGTCATGAACATTGGTAACCTTGCTACAAGCTTTACCTGTGTACACTGTCAAAAAGATTGGTATCCTTGCTATCAGTTTTACCTGTGTATACAGCCATGAAACCTAATGACCTTCTTGCTATCAGTTTAACCTCTGTACACTGTCATGATGATTGGTAACCTTGCTACAAGGTTTACCTGTGTATACTACCATGAAGCCTTTTGACCTTCTTGCTACCAGCTTTACCTATGTACACTGTCATGAAGATTGGTTACCTTTCTATCAACTTTACCTGTGTATACTGCCATGAAGCCTGGTGACTTTCTTGCTACCAGCTTTACCTGTGTATACTGCCATAAAGCCTAGTGACCTTCACCTGTGTAATTTGTCATGAAACTTGGGGACCACTTGCTATCAGCTTTACCTGTGACTGCCATGAAGCTCAGTGACCTCGCTACCAGCTTTACTAGTTTGCACTGCCATGATTTTGGTGACCTTATTACAAGCTCTACCTGTGTACACTGCCATGAAACTTAGTGACCTTCTTGCTACCAGCTTTGCCTTTATAATAGAGAGCATCTACACTCCAGGTAAACAACCAGTGCACCTTACAATTCTCATCCACTTAATCAAAGCTATATATGATTTGTATGTCAGGAAATAAACAAACAATTCGAGTATATAGATTGTTAGTTTTGGCATTATGTCACACAACATGGTTAAGGTCACATGGCAGTTTTCCATCTTTCATGATAAGAGGACCCTAGCAGGCTTTCCAGCCAACTCTTTGTAAAAAATGTAGGAAAATGAAAGGAATATATTATGCAATAAAATATGGAACAAGTCCCTCGACTGAAACTGATTACTTGACCTTAGCTACACAATTACACACGGAATCATGGCTGGGAACAACTGTGCTTAGCATAAAAAAGACAATGTGCAATGAATGACAGACAAAAGACCAGCCACATCACAAAAGCTTATGCTGAACCGTTGGTTCAGGTGAGCTTGACATTTGAGAGAACCATAATAGAATGCTGCAGACCAGGTTTGGTAAAGATCCATAGACATATACATAAGAAGTTGTTTTAAGGGCTTTCTAGCTCTGGCAGCCCCTTTAAAAACACCAAGCAAAACCATTCGTAAAACTATGAAGGCGGATCATACATGGATACTATAGACAAAGAATGGTAATGATGCATCAAGTTGTTTTATGAGACAAGGCAGGCATAGTAGCCCTAAGTTGCTCACCTGACCCTGACTGTTTGACCTTGAACAAATGTATGTCACAGTGAGTCAAGAATGGTAACAACATGTGTTTAGCATAAACTAGTGACCTCTAAAAGGTACCAAGTGCCACCATTTGAAAAAATTTGGGAAGGGGACCTTACAATGACGCTACTGACCAAGTTTAATGAAGATCCATCTCACAGTTAAAGAGGTATGTCAAATTTTAGCTACAGCAGGCAAAGCACCCCCATTTGAAGAAACTTTAGCAAGGACCTTATTATGATGCTACAGACCCAATCTGACTAAAGTACATCTCCAATTACGCTATGCTTAGGATCTGAAGACCTGCTATTGATAATCTCATTCTGACTACTCTTCTGCTAGCCAATCAGAGCCTTGCTTACAACATTTTGAATGTGAAAGTCGAAGTTTAAAAATCTATATTTAGCCTGGGTTTTTCATATTTACAATTCTTATGACGACCACATCGCGACTACGCCCTCGTGTTTTGAGGGAAATCATGTCATGGTACGGACTTGGCTATGCAAGGTGTCTAACAGCTGGTTAGCTCAGTCGGTAGGGCACTCGCCCTGTAAACGAGGGGTCCTGGGTTCGAGCCCTGGACTGACTGCACATTTTTCTCACCCTTTGACATTCAACATTATTTTGATGGTCTGATTGGTTAAAACAAAAACAGATTTGCAAAAATAAAAATGGCAATTTCGGAAATCCAAATATACAGAAAGATGAATGTGAATGGGTCATCCTCAGATCTATGTTTAGAAGATCAAGTAATAAAATTTAGTCAGATTGCTACAGACCAAATGTGACAGAACCTCAATCAATCAGTTCTCGAGAAGAAGGTGTTTAAATGTATTTAGATCTAGCAGCTCCTTAATGGTGCCTCTTGCACCCATTTGAACAAGATTGGGAGAAGACTTTACAGTGATGCTACACACCATGATAAAGAACCATCAAGCAGATCATGACTAGAAGCTGTCTAAAGGTTTTTCTGTTTATAGCTCTAGTGGTCCCTAAAAGGGTCCATGCATCCCAAGTTTGATGAGTGTGTGTGTGTGTGTGTTCGGGTTTAATGTCTTTTTCAACAATTTTTCAGTCATACAGAACAGAACAGAACAGAACATATAGTTCATTTAGACTTGAGCACAATACCTATCGTCATAACAACATGTTTATACATGTAAATAACAATGCATACGTTGAGAGAGAGCGAATACATAATAATAAAAGGAATAAAGGGACCTGAGCATGTCAATAACACAATATAACAAAGTCATACAGTAATAAGGAAACATTAATCTAATTCATTGTCGCGTCTTTCAAAGGCTCTAATACAAAATAGTGCTAACTTTTGCAGTACTGATTTGTTTTCTTCGTTTAACATTTGTACAAATTTATAAACACTAGGGTTAGTAGTAAAGTACCTTGAAATATACATATTTCTCAAATCTCTGTACAACGGACATATCAATATAAAATGATATTCATCCTCTATGTCACCCATATTACATAATGTACATATTCTTTGGCTTCTTTCTATACCTCTGTGTCTTCCTGTTTCAATAAATAGCTTATGAGAATTTTGGCTAGCATATTTCGTTGTTTAACATTTTCTAATACACTAAAATATTTCGATTTTTCATAACAACTTTTCAATTCTCTATATATTTGTAGTGATGAACATAGTTCCATACCAGCACGCCACTGTGTAATATAAATATCACGAAGTTGTAATCTAAACAATGGTATGAATTGATTTATGATAACTGATTCTGGAAACAACCATACATCTAGGAAACCTGCATTTTGTAACATATCCCGAAATTCGGAAGTCCAATTTACAACAGCTTGGTTACTTATGATATCATTTCTTTGACTTTGTACAACCGATGACAAAATACGATTTTGACTCTTATTTCCATGTAATTTTAACCAGTATTTAGCTATCCTTACATACCTTTCAATATACAGTGGAAATCTACCTAGTTCTGAGTACAATGATAATGTGTTCGTAGACAATTTAACATTCAGTAACCATTTACAAAATTTTTTATGCACACGTTCAATATTTTCTGCTTTCGCAAAACCCCATACTTCACAGCTGTAATTTAAAATTGATAAGACATAAGCATCAAAAAGATTTAACATTATTTCTACGTTGGCATCTAACTCTTTTGTAATGTTAAACAATGAATTCATTGCCCTTAGGCCTTTACCACTAAGGGTATTCGTTGCTGGTATAAACGAACCACCACTTGAGAAAACAATACCCAAATAATTAAAGTTCTGAACTATTTCAATATCTTTACCATCATATGTCCATTTGAATTCTCTATTTAGTTTCCCACCTTTTCTGAAAACAACTATTTTTGTTTTGTCAATATTAACCGTGAGATTCCACTTTTTACAGTATGTTTCTAGGTTGTCAAGAGCATTTTGTAACCCTTCTTTTGTTTCGGAAAACAAGACAGCATCATCAGCAAATAACAACAGATAAATAGATATTTGATCAAGCGTTATACCCCCATTCAAATCTTCTTGTAAATACAATTCGATATCATTCAAAAACATAGAAAACATTATAGGCGAAGTTATTTCCCCTTGAAAGAGACCAATATCATATAAAAGACAGTGTCTACTTGTAGCAGTGAGCACAATGCCCAACTTTTAGTGCTGCCTCACTGGAATATCACGCCGTAGACACGTGGCACCCAAGTTTGATGAAAAATCTTTTACCAACTTTTTCTTATGATCTACTTGATGGATCTTCATCAAACTTGGGGATCCATCAAGTGGATCATAAGAAAAAGTTGGTAAAAGATTTTCTATTTTAAGCTCTAAAAGCCCCTAAAAGGGGCTGGGTGCCCCGTTAAGCAAAATTTTGACAGGACCTTACAGTGACACTACAGACCAAGTTTAATGAAGATCCAACGAGAAAAAGTCGTTTGATGAAGATTTCACAAGAAAAAGTCTTTTTTTTGTTCTATTTTCAGCTCAGGTGGCTCCTAAAAGGAGCCTGGTGCCCCTATCTGAACAAATTCAGGAGCAAACCTTATAATAATGTACCAGACCAAGATTGATGAAGATCCATCAGGGGATTCATGAGAAGAAGCTGTAATATCATAAGGAGCCTCACTCTGTTATATTCTTTTTCAGGAATTGAATTATTGTGTCTGGGTTTTTGTGCTATGTGATGGGTAGTTTTTATGTAGGGTGTTGGGCACGAGTTTGGCGAAGTTGGGAAGTGGTAAATTGGATTTCTCGTTTAGTAATTATCTAAATTCATGGGGTTTTAATGTCAAATTAAACCTCGCCTTGCTCCTCATATCATTGACTACGCAACAAGTTAAATTAATACTCTTATATTTATTGCATGCATAATTGAGCAACATAAAAACATACAGTGTTGTTAATATTGTTATATTCATACATCTATCATTAGTAACAATAGTTAAACTTCAGATCGTATTCTTACTTCTTTCTAGTGTTTTATAGCCCCCACCCCCCACCCCACTTGCAATTAATGTTTCCGCTCCAGTGTTTGAAAGGGATTAGCCAGCGAGACTAAAAATCTTTTATTCTATGTTAAATTTAGTATTTGTGCACCCTGGCTGATTTGTTCCAACCCATCCTCTCTTGTATATTAAGTCAGTCATGAGGCAGACCATGCAGGTGCGATGAGGGTAATGTGCCACCCAACCAGTATGGTGTGGTTGTCATGTTACTCTCATTATGTATTAGGACCCTAGGACGAATTCATCCCCACTCAACATTGGTACTACGGGTTACTATGGGTTGCCCCACCCCATACGCATCCGGTGTACTTTATCCTCATGACTCACAGAATTTAGCACCATGTTCGCAGATATCATGTATGTATAGCTAAATATATCATTGACAATGGGTAGCCATTTAAACCACCTTTCCATTTCCCTTATCAACCCTGATTGTAGATCACTGTTATGGCTCCTGCGTTGGGTCGTGTGTCCGACGGAACGACCCTGGAACCTTCTGTTTCATTTAACCCTTAATTATTAACATTGCAAAACGATCAATTACATGCCTTCACTTTGGTTTTCCTGACAATTACGTGACAGTCTCTGGAGTTATGGGATGTATATATATCTCTCGGGCGGTCCCCGGGTACGGGGTGGTGTCAGAATTCCTGTCAAGGTTATTGCCCTTTTTATTTGTTATTATGCTATGTTTGGCCTGGATAATATTTCTTTAAACTTGGTACGATTTTACACCATGATTGGTAGTACCTAATTTTATCCCTTTGTAGGTGTGGTAATACGTGGAGGTCACGAAACTGGTGTCAGAAGTGGGATGAAGTTTGATGAAGATCTATCAAGTTGTTCATGACAAAAAGTTGTTAAAAAGTTTTTCTATTATAAAGGAGGTTAAGTGCTCTCACTTGAACAAATTTGCTAGAAGACCTTGCCAGGATGCTATAGAGCAAGTTTGGTGTTATTCTGACCAGCAGTTTCATGGAAAAGAAGTAAAAATGTGGACGATGGATGCCAGATTAAGGACCATCCATCTATACTAGTACTTCATCCTGAACCTTTAGTTAAGAGCTAAAGCGTAAGTAATGAATTTGATCAAGAAAGTAGGAGATTTAACAAAGAATACCTCTACACTGATGTTATAGTAGCTTATTACAAAAATCTTCCGTATCCTGTATAGCCTTCATCTACCTGATACATATGCTCCGACCAGCCTGAAATATATGTTTATTTCAAATTTTTAAAGAAACCAACAACAAAATAGTAAGATTGAATATGATTATTATTTCAAGTTATTCTTTTAAATTAAATGAATAAATACAATGAAAATATCTGGATACATAATAATAAAATCATTATACATATAATCATAATCTTTGGCAAAAGGGGGCACTCTTGTCCAGTCCATCACAAAAAGCAGGCATACCCGGCTGAAGCGACCACGACAGAAGGCGATGAGGCTTGCACTCATCAAGAAGCTCCATGGCCAAGAATGAGAACTGATAATGCCTTGGAGAGACGGGCAGTCGGGTCGAAGGAGCCGAGTTTGAAATGAAGAACAAGTCAAAAAGAACCAGTTGGACCAATGGAAGCTGACAGACTGGCATTGTAATAACCGTTGCTATATATTAATATAATGTTGTTTGGTTCTATTTAGCGATTCTTATAGGGGGCGCATATATAACGGAAGTTATATAGTGGCTTAAGGTCTAGTGTTTGTCTAGACTTCAAGATCTAGTGTTTGTCTAGACCTGGCAATGATAAAGTCTAGTGTTTGTCTAGACTTTAAGATCTAGTGTTTGTCTAGATCTGGCAAAGGAACATGTAAAGTCTCGAGTTTGCCTAGCCTTCAGGGTCTAGTGTGATGTGCCTATGGGTGATGTCTAGTGTTTGTTAAGACTAAGGCCTAGTGTTTGTCTAGACCTGGCAGTAGCTTGGCAATGAATGAAGTCTAGTGTTTGTCTAGACTTTTATGTTATAACTCCTGTCATAGCATGGCAGCTTGGGGTGTTGCCTAACAGCAGTCACATAGCATTCAAATGACAAAGATTACTCCAAAAATGTAGAACCCTTGGAATCTGGAGGTGGGGTGGATGGCGGTTTGAGCACGTAGCAAAGATAACGTTCGTTTGGTTCGAGATCCAGCACACAAAGAAAGATGCAGGGGTGTGTATTTTAGAACTAGGCAACAGCAGCCCTTGAAACAAAGAAATATTCCTAGCTTATCGGAACAAGGCTCAATGTAATGCTGATAAGCCCAAATAAGGAGCAGGCTTAGTTATGCTGCCCAAAGAGGCTCTTGAAGGGGAAATGACTCACTCTACTAAATACAGAAAATAGAAGGGGCTCGCAATGGGATATCATTGGCCTCTTTAAAACTCGGTTGAATATAACAATATACAACCTCCACTTTAAAGAAACCAACAACAAAATAGTAAGATTGAATATGGTTATTATTTCAAGTTATTCTTTTAAATGAATAATTACAATGAAAATATCTGGATACATAATAATAAAATCATTATACATATAATCATAATCTTTGGCAAAAGGGGGCACTCTTGTCCAGTCCATCACAGAAAGCAGGTGAGCCCGATTGAAGCAGCCACGACAGAAGGCGATGAGGCTTGCACTCATCAGGAAGCTCCCAGAACGAGAACTGATAATGCCTTGGAGAGACGGGCAGTCGGGTCGAAGGAGCCGAGTTCGAAATGAAGAACCAGCCAAAAAGAACCAGTTGGACCAATGGAAGCTGACAGACTGGCATTGTAATAACCGTTGCTATATATTGATATGTGTTGTTTGGTTCTATTTATAGCGTTTCTTATAGGGGGCGCATATATAATGGAAGTTATATAGTGGCCAAAACGAGTTAAGTCTAGTGTTTGTCTAGACATGACCATGAGGACTAGTGCTTGTCTAGACTGGCAATGGACTGAACGAGAGCCCCCTTAATATTATACAAAACAATTCATATAAAATGATCTCAACAGTGGCGTTACATAACCTTATTGCACTGCCTTTACAAAAGGAAGTGAATGCAATATATAGTTGTGTAATCTTACATGCATAATATTCTGTGTCTTACTAGCAGAACAATACCAACTTCTTTCTAATGGCAAACTGAAGGCAAGTGAATACCTGGTACTTGATCAGAAAACATTAAAAAAATTACAAAAAAATAACACAGTAGAATTTGCTAAGGTGTACATGCAGTATAATTAAATGTGACACTACAATATTTATGTTAAACTCTCAACACAATATTTCTTTGGATGGTTCATAGAATTTTATACAAAGTTTAAGCCTGACTATATTTCGAGTTTCCAGATACGCAGATATGCATGCAATATGGTGCAGCTGAAAAAAAAATGTTTGACCAACTTTTGGGTGAAGCATGTTATTATTTGTTCCGTCTGTCTGTCCGTCGCAAAATTCATATATCTCAGAACAGCTGTTTTGGCTAAATCTGAGGTTTTTTTTAAGATTTTTGACATTTTTTATTCTATAAATTGTTAAATGCCTATTGCTTTTTGTATTATATAAGTGACTGTTCCTGAAATACCCTGTTAAAAATGCAAAAAAATGTATAAAAACGATTTGTTTTAACTGCTTAAAGGGCCATAATGGCTTTGTTTATTATGTGACTGCCGCATGAACATAAAATATAGTAATAACTTGTTCAATCCTATTTTTGATACTTTTTTATAACATATTTTTCAAAGGTATTAAAGTATAACTCACAAAGTATAAAGTATTACTGCGTCCATTCTTTTTTATTACCTCCCTTTTATGTAAAAGGATAAATACATGTGCAGTACTGAAAAAAGTGCTTTTCCAACCATGTAATTATGCATATTCTCTTTTGAGAGTTGCCGTATCGGGTTTTAACATGATGGAATTTTAACACAGTGCAGTTCACCTAAACAGACGTGACAAAATATCTTATTGAAAAGTACTTTAAGCATGTTGAACAACTGTTAAAGATGGTTGAGGGGAACATTTTCTTAATCTCTATTCAAAATCATGTTTGATACATGTACCTATTTCTTAATGTCTTGTGTAGAGAGCACCATTTGCTACATGTACCTACATTATCTAAAACAAATCTGTTCTCTTATGGCAAAGATTTTAATGGTCAGATTGCGTTATATTTTATCTATGTGTCAATGGGGCTGTTGCGTTCTAGGTGTTATTTCAAGGTTAGAGAGTTAGATGTAAGGTCATTTCATAGCATTATTAACTGCAAATTGCTTTATTAATCAATGTAATGATAACAAGGCAGTCTGAAAGACAGCTAAATCCCCCGCCACTGCTATGGATAGTGAAAGGGTAAAACCTTTGATTTTAGCTGTGACCTTGACCTTGAACTGACATGGCTGACTCATGAATTCTGCACAACGTCTTGATGAGGTGATCATTTGACCAAAGTTTCATGAAAATCCTTCAAGGGGTTTAGGAGATACAGAGCTGAAACCTTTGACCTTCAGTTGTGACCTTGACCTTGAGTTGACATGGCTGACTCATGAGTTCTTGATGAGGTGATCATTTGACCCAAGTTTGATGAAAATCCTTCAAGGGGTTAAGGAGATACAGAGCAGACACCAAATGGAAGGCTCAAACCTTCGACCCTTAGTTGTAACCTTGACCTTGAGCTGGCATGGTTGACTCATAATTTCTGCACATCGTTCTGATGAGGTAATCATTTGACCCAAGTTTTATAAAATTCCTTCAAGGGGTTTAGGAGATACAGAGCGGACACGAAATGGAAGGCTCAAACCTTTGACCTTCAGTTGTGACCTTGACCTTGAGCCGACATGGCTGACTCATGGGTTCTGCACATCGTCTTGATGAGGTGATTGTTTGACCCAAGTTTGATGAAAATCCTTAAAGGGGTTTAGGAGATATAGAGCGGACAAAAAATGGAAGGTTCAAACCTTTGACCCTAAGTTGTGACCTTGACCTTGAGCCGGCATGACTGACTTATGGGTTCTACACATCGTCTTGATGAGGTGATCATTTGACCCAAGTTTTATAAAATTCCTTCAAGGGGTTTAAGAGATATAGAGCAGACACAAAATGGAAGGCTCAAACCTTTGACCTTGAGTTGTGACCTTGACCTTGAGCCAGCATGGCTGACTCATGGGTTCTGCACATCGTCTTGATGAGGTGATCATTTGACCCAAGTTTTATAAAATTCCTTCAAGGGGTTTAGGAGATATAGAGCGGACACAAAATGGCAGGCTCAAACCTTTGACCTTGAGTTGTGTCCTTGACCTTGAACCGACAAGGCTGACTCATGGGTTCTGCACATCGTCTTGATGAGGTGATCATTTGACCCAAGTTTCATGAAAATCCTTCAAGGGGTTTAGGAGATATGGACCGGACACGATTTTGTTACAGACGGAAGCACGGAAGGACGGACGGAAAGACGGACGGAAGGACGGACGCAGACCATTCCTATAATCCCTCCCCCACGGCGGGGGATTAATAATTGTATAACAGCTTATGCATTTTACATGTGTGGAAATAATGCTATGTTTATAAATGAATTATGCATATATCAATCAATCATTTAAGTATATCTGAAATAAATTAACTAATTGCCCGAACAATGCCATTTTAAGTCAGTGTGATGAAATTTTAACATACATGTACTAAATTAACATTGAAGATAAAGGGAAAATAGTGTCTCCAGTTTCTTTCACTGCTGGTGTAAATAGTGTATGCTGTTTTCAATCTATTAAGACATGTTGTCGTCGTTTAAGAAGGAATTGAGGTCATTTATCTAAGTGGGACATTTCTAAGTATTTAAAAGGCAATACATATATGCTGCAATCAAGACTTTGACTGTTTCATTATGCTTTAAAATTTTGTTGCATAGTATTTCCATTTATTCATTAGGAATGTGTCATAAAGTTGCATATACTTCTGATGATATAATTTGTAGTGAAATAGCATAATCATTTGGGAGCTTTTAGTTATAAATGTCAGCATTCTATATCTATCTATATCCCCTTTTGGCTTTTAATCACCATGCAGAAGAGAATATCTATATAAAAGAAGAGGCTTTTAAAATAAAAATGAATCATTATGTTCACAAAATTCATGTGCATACATCTATTCCATCTCTTGTCTATATGAATAACTATAGCTTTTTAGTTTATACTAATTTATTTTTAAGCTCAATTGTGATGAAAGCTAGAAGCTTATCTGAACCACACTCGAATCCTTTTCCTGGAAAATCGAGTACTGGTGTCATTTGAGAAGGCTTGGTTTTGATCCAAGTCGGAATCAAAATCTGGGTTGAGCGGCCAACACCTTAAACTCTAGACAACCGCTTCTCTTACCTATAGTTTCTTGACGAGTTACTTATCCCAACAAAAATGTAGTAGTACCAGAAGGCTCTGGCATGATATGTGACCGGGATAAACATGTAAAGTGTCACACCAGAAGACTTCGGTTTGACAATTTGAACAGGAAAAATGTCCTGTGTGGTCAAAGCTTTCAGCTGCAAGTAATGTTAAATTTGTTTGAGGTAACTATTTGTTCATGCAAAAAAAGAAGTAAGGGTGCATATTAATCATGTAAACACCTCTAAATGATAAATTATAACAATAAACCAGTAAATAAAGACATAATCATCAAATAAACGTTTTAACTTTCCATTACAATAAAGCTTTTCAAGATACATGCAAATAAATATGACCATATTGATACTTAACTATATCAAAATAAAACTATTTGAATATAGAGATTTTATATAAATATATGTAATATGTGTTCTATTATGGAAATTACAAAGCTTATCACAAAGCTTATTTAGTCGCCGTATGACCTAGAGTTGTGTTAATGCGATGGTAAAACTACCAAAAACAAAAGAACAAAGCTTATTATTTGATACATGTATATCATGCAAAAGAACCATGTCTCCCAATATAGCTTTATTTCAAAAGAAAGATGAATGGAACTGGCATCTGCATGTCATCTGAGGCCCTAGCAGACATGAAATGCTGCCTTTATATCGTTTGATCTACAATGTACAACAATATAAAACTGATGTTGCGTTCCACATGTGGTCTCATTATGATTACAAATACAGAGCGGGCACGATTTTGCGATAGACAGACAGACAGACAGAAAGACAGACGAACGAAACAAAATGGAACAAATCTTCTACAAAAATTTAGTTGTTACACATATTTATCACCTCTAGATCAATCGAGATCAAGCAGCTCATCTAAGGGCTTATGGTGCATGCATGTAAAAGCGTATGATTTTAAAAAGAAGACATTTTTAACGTACGTACGGACGAATGTACAGACAGACTGTTATGTAGCATGACCTAACTTTATGCAAATATATCACTTGACCCTAACAGTAAGTATAAATTTGTTTACACATAAATATGTATCAAGAATAAGATAAAAATTAACTTTTACTAAAATAGCTATTTGTTTTAATGGTGGCCATTTTGAATGTTAAAAATAGTATTCCAAAGAGCTGTGACCTTGGCCCTTACAGCCAAAAGTCTTATGGTGTCCCAAGCTACTGTTGTGACCTTGGCCCTTACAGCCAAAAGTCTTATATTGTCCCAAGCTACCGTGGTCTCGGTAAGACTAAAAATACAGAGCGGAAACGATTCTGCGACAGACAGACAGACATACAGGCAGATGGACGAACGAAACAAAAAAGAACATATTTTCCACAAAAAATTAGTTTTTACACATATTTATCACCTCTAGATCAATCGAGATCAAGCAGCACATTACAAGGCTTATAATGTATATATGTAAAAGCTTATGGTTTTAAAAAAGAAAACATTTTTAACATACGTATGGATGAATGTACGGACAGACTGTTATGTGGCATGACCTAACTTTATGCAAATGTATCACTTGACCCAAACAGTAAGTATGAATCAGATACATAAATATGTATCAAGAATAAGATAAAAACTCACTTTTACTAAAATAGCTATTTGTTTTAATGGCGGCCATTTTGAATGTTCTAAAAATAGAATTCCAAAGAGCTGTGACCTTGGCTCTTACAGCCAAAAGTCTTATATTGTCCCAAGCTATCGTTTTACAAAATTTGGTACTTTTGTCCAGCATGTCTAGACCTTTCGAAATTGGCACTCTACTATATACATTGTAAGTAAAATAATATATAGTCACTCTCTTCATAAAGCTATGTGCTTCATTACATACTGATCCAAACAACCATGAAAAGAAAAGGTGAATTTTTTTTTAAATAAACACATTTCCAAGAGGGTTATACTCCCTGGAACATAGGCTTTATACTGACTGTATCCTCTTCCGATGACATGGATAAACGTTGACGAGTTCTCCCTGGTGAACAAAATGTCTGCAGATAGCTCAATACCATCCATCCCTGACTGTAAGGGATTTTCCAGGCCTAAACAGCTGTTAGGAAACAAACCAAACACCAAGACTGACCTGAAATCAGAGGAAAAGAATTCAAAACCATGTGAAGGCATGAGACTAGTTGACAATGAAAGGATGACACAGGCATTCAACATAGCTATACAAGCTTAAGGCCGTATGAATGCCAACTCCTCGGAATGCAAAGCACCAAACTTGCTCAAGAGAAGAAATGGGAGTATGTGCTGGAAGAATACATTAAAATGTTGGAACTGTAATTATGTCACCCCTGAGCAGAAAATGTACAAAAAAGTCATCTCTCCAGAAATACAGCTGCTCAAAATATAGTATTGGCCACTGGTCTGCAGGACACTCCAATTGGTAGTACAAGGTTCCATTATCTGGTGACATGTATGGACATACATCTACCACCCAGTTGCAGAAGTCTTCTTAAAATGGCGACGTGTTAAAAGGTCCAGATGCTCAAAGAAGTTAGTAAATAAGGAGTGTGGCAACAATGAGAACATTATAAATATAGCCCTGTACAGACAATATAACTCACCAATCATTGCCAGCCGCAGGAAGAAGGGACAGAGTGCCTCTCTTAGGTTATCGGTTTAGCTATGAGACTATGACTTCCCAACAGTTTATTTAGCACACTGTGTTCATAATAAACTTTGCTGGACAGCTGCTTGACTGAAAGATAAAGAAATGAATGTGACTTGTCGCAAGTCTGATTTTAATGACAGAAATCTTCATATCCCCAAGAAATTGTTACAACAGGGTTACCGTTTTCATAAGCTACGGAAAGCTTTTAGTAAATTTTACTACAGATCATCTGAACTATTAGAAAAAAACAATATGCCCCTTAAAACACTTTTAAAACTTGGACTTGCACACCCGGAATACTACGGAGATGTAGTTTATAAAATTCAGAAAATTAAACATAACCCTTATTTTAATCAAATTTTTGTAAAACTGGTTTAAAAGTTTATCAAAAGAGGATACGATGCAAGTTGTTAAGTACATTGGTGTAATTGTACCTTAAATTTACCTTAATTTTATGTTTTGCTTTATTTATCAGTTACTTTTGCACTAATGTTAGAGCCTTTCTCAGCGGGGATTTTATTAACATTGTGTTGTTTAACTTGTTGAAGATAGGGTTTAAGTGCGAGGTTGGCATGCCCTAAACGCGTTTAAACTCCCAGTTTCCTTTATTTAGGTTACTGACCGTTCCAAGGTGGTGCCCCTATTTTCAACAGGTTGTTTTGTCTGTCTTGTACTGTGTGTTGCATATGTTTTCTTGTTTTTGTTGGTGTTTTTCCTCCGCCCCACTCCCCCTTTTGCCCTCTCCCTTCCCTTGCATTTACGCTACTTTCTGCATCCCCTCCCCTTTACTTTTAGTAAGTTTTCGTGGCTCCTCTTTATTTTGGCAGTCGAATCCCAAGATGGTACTTGATTGTTTTTTCCTACTTGTGTGGGTGCGTTTGTCAGCTTGAGTCTATAACGGTGCCCTACTGTTTTCTTATGTGTTGCTTGTTCGTTTTTCTATGTTATTCAGTTGATCGTCGTTGTGTGTTTGTCTTTGGTACATGAGTGTCTGCGCTATTGTGGTTTACGTTGTAGTGCCACTGTTTTTAAAGGACATGGCATTCCCTTGTATATTTGTCTTTGTTCAACTTTCCCTTCACCCCCGTGTTTTTTGGTGCTCTGTGCTTCCGAGAAATCTACCTTTGCCTATTATCTTTTGTTTTCATTGTCCATATTCAGGATAAAGCAAACATCAAGACTAATGCCCCTCTGTCAGAATACAAAATTGGGAAATCTACCAGAACCCAGTTAGCACTACAAGGGACATTGATCAAATGCATTACACAAGATGGTGATTCCAGACCAGCCGAAGGGGTGGCACTAAGTAGAATGACTTGCTGATCAAACAATTCAGACAATCTCAATTTTGTCATCAGTGCAGACATTAAAACCCGTTGTAATTGACTCTAAAAGCACCATGGAAGGAAATGACCACTGATACCAAAGCTATAAGGAAAGTCTTACCAAGTGTCTTAGATGCGACTGTGGCTTGTAATGATGGAGACTGCTCCAAGTCCTAAGTATGCTCTGGTTCCGACTCTTAACTCCTGGTGGCAGAGGTCCAAGTTCCTGCATCACAAACCAACCTGAACATGCACAATAAAAACAAAGGTTATACTACATGAAATCATCAAAATGAAACCGAGTGTCTCTGCTATAGAAACAATGCATCCCTTCACTGGTACGTAAAAATGTGATACTGTGAATCCCTCAATCAGAACGTTATGGCAGGAATGTTGGCACCCAGCTTGCATCCACTGTGCACAGACTGAACAATGGCATTGAGATTTCTGACATTTAGAAATGTGAACATTCTGGGGTGAAAAGACTATGTCTTGCTCAAACAAACAGACTACAGGAAAGGTCAGTTAGATCCAAGGCTATTTACTTCAAAGTGCATACTTTGTTGACTTCTTCCTTATTTGATTTGTTATATCTGAAGCAAGTGACTTTATACTTGTCAAGCACCAACCACACTACTCTAAGCAGTCTTCTCATAGAAAATTACTGCTGGTCAAAATCAAGTAAATGACATATTTCAACATCATATGCCGATATTGTATGGCAAATTCATTCCATGCAAGAATAATAACCAGTATTCTGAACCGGTTCATGTAATTAAGAAATCATACCGCACAACATAAAAAGCATAAATGTCATCTGGGTGCACCAGCACTTTTGTTAGCAGATATGCAGCAAGGGTACATACAGCATCTTGAAAGGTCAGATTCCACAGGGATCAGTGTTTCATATCAATTTCAATTTCAAACATGGCTCGGACATATTCTACTAGAATGCATAGCATTACAGAATACAGGCCTTGTATGGACTGTAGCCTAGGCTACACAATGTTTGGTGCATTTGCATTCATTGTTTACATATTTTGCTCAAAAGGTATGAAATATATATACATATATGATAAGAACCGGATGTGGTAAGTATTACATGCATAGTTGGCAAATATGAAAAACAGTGCACAGCAAGAAAACCCAGAATTTAGTGAGAGCATGCAAGTTCTTTTTAATGATATATCTCCAAACAGGAAATGATCAACTGGAAAATATGCCAGATGTTTGTCAAAGACAATAAACGAAATACTTGAAACTATTAAAAATATCTCCAGCAACTTATACAGCTAATATTTTGAAGAACTGTAAATGAATTTAAAGCTGCAAGCCTCTGGATTTATGTCTAATTTTTCGAAATTTAGAAAATGCTTACAGAGTTCTTTATCACACAGGATACAAGAGGGCCATGATTGCCCTATATTGCTCACCTGAGTTTAGTTGCTTGCCTGAACATGTAAAAGTTTCTACTAAATATATACAGGCAGGTACTGTGTATGTGTGAGGGGTGCGGTGGGGGTCGGGGTGACCGGGTAAGGGTTCAAAACTTCACGTTGATAATCAAAATTGATGGAAAATGAAAAATATGTAAAACAAGCAAATTTGATGAATTGGTATCCCCCGCCGAAAGGGTTTGTGGTGGGGAATGGCAAAAAAAATATATCCGGCAAAAAGTTAAGGATGTTAATAAGAAGCAAATAATTTCATTAGTCAAAATCAATTTAACAGAAAACGAGTGTTTAATAAAAGAGTACATAATAAATGTATGATACTTTGATCCTGACTGGAGAATTTATTTTGAATGGGATATGCTTACTGTAATAAGCTTAGCTTTCAAATTAAATGCAGTTAATTGAAATGTGAGCTTGAAGTTTAACTGGAACAAAATATTGTCTTTGAGTGGTTTGGCACCAGATGATGTTGTTTAACATTTGAACTTAAAAGAACAGATGTCCTTAAGAGAACACAGGCAAGATATCTTGAACATGGCTAAGGGCAAGGTTTGTGCAGTCATAACTTAACATGTTGAAGGTTTGAACATTTAAAAAAACAAGAGGGCCAAGATGGCCCTAGGCTGTCACTTGAGAAACACACCATAACACACCATAACAGTGTAAACATGTTTGACCTAATGATTTCATGGAAAACAAGAGCTGTCTCCATAGGATGACACATGCCCCCGATGGCACTTTGAATGAATAGTTATGGCCGATGTTAGAGTTTAGGACATTTGACCTACGTACCTGGGTCTTGCGCGCGACATGTCGTCTTACTGTGGTACACATTCATGCCCAATAATTTTAAAATCCATGCATGAATGACAAAGATATGGACCGGACACGCCCATCAATGCACTATCTTGAAAAATGACCTTTAACGTCTAAGTGTGACCTTGACCTTTGAGCTACGGACCTGGGTCTTGCACGTGACACGTCGTCTTACTGTAGTACACATTCATGCCAAGTTATTTGAAAATCCATCCATCGATGACAAAGATATGGACCGGACACGAATGCACTATCATGAAAAATGACCTTTAACGTCTAAGTGTGACCTTGACCTTTGAGCTACGGACCTGGGTCTTGCGCGCGACACGTCGTCTTACTGTGGTACACATTCATGCCAAGTTATTTGAAAATCCATCCATCGATGACAAAGATATGGACCGGACACGAATGCACTATCATGAAAAATGACCTTAAACGTCTAAGTGTGACCTTGACCTTTGAGCTACGGACCTGGGTCTTGCGCGCGACACGTCGTCTTACTGTGGTACACATTCATGCCAAGTTATTTGAAAATCCATCAATCGATGACAAAGATATGGACCGGACACGCCCAACTATCATGAAAAATGACCTTTAACGTCTAAGTGTGACCTTGACCTTTGAGCTACGGACCTGGGTCTTGCGCATGACACGTCGTCTTACTGTGGTACACATTCATGCCAAGTTATTTGAAAATCCATCCATCGATGACAAAGATATGGACCGGACACGAAAATTGCGGACAGACTGACAGACCGACAGACTGTTCAAAAACTATATGCCTCCCTTCGGGGGCATAAAAATATTCTGACCAATTATCATTAAAACTGGAGCAAAAAATCTTGAGTATAAATAAGTATTTTCTTTGATTTGACCTAGTGACTTAGTTTTTGACCCCAGACTACCCATATTCCAACTTGACCTAGATTTCATCAAGCCAACCATTCTGACCAAATTTTATGAAATCCAGTGTAAAATGCAGTTCCTATTGCATACACAAGGTTTTTCCTTGATTTGACTTAGTGACCTAGTTTTTAAACCCAGATGACCCATATTCGAACTTGACCTAGATTTCATCAAGGCTATCATTCTGACAAAAATTTATGAAGATCAGTTGAAAAAAACAGCCTCTATCGCATACACAAGGTTTTTCTTTGATTTAACCTAGTGACCTACTTTTTGACCCAGATGATCCATAATTGAACTTGACCTAGATTACATCAAGGCAATCATTCTGACCAAATTTCATGAAGATTAATTGAAAAATACAGCCTCTATCGCATACAGAAGGGTTTTCTTTGATTTGACCTAGTGACCTACTTTTTGAGTCCAATGACCCATAATCAAACTCAACGTAGATTTTATCAAGGCAATCATTCTGAGGAAATTTCATGAATATCAACTGAAAAATACAGCCTCTATCGCATATATAAGGTTTTTCTTTAATTTGACCTAGTGACCTAGTTTTTGACCTCAGATGACCCATATTCAAACTCGACCTAGATTTCATCAAGGCAATCATTCTGACTTAATTTCAGGAAGATCAATTGAAAAATACAGCCTCTATCGCATACACAAAGTTTTTCTTAGATTTGACCTAGTGACCTACTTTTTGACCCCAGATGACCCATATTCAAACTTGACCTATATTTCATCAATGCGGGGCCTCCGTGGCCGAGTGGTTAAGGTCGCTGACTTCAAATCACTTGCCCCTCATCGATGTGGGTTCGAGTCTCACTCGGGGCGTTGAATTCTTCATGTGAGGAAGCCATCCAGCTGGCTTACGGAAGGTCGGTGGTTCTACCCAGGTGCCCGCTCATGATGACATAATGCACGGAGGGGCACCTGGGGTCTTCCTCCACCATCAAAGCTGGAAAGTCGCCATATGACCTATCATGTGTCGGTGCGACGTTAAATCCAAAAAAAAAAAAAAAAAAAAATTTCATCAATGCAATCATTCTGACCAAATGTCATGAAGATCAATTGAAAAATACAGCCTCTATTGCATACACAAGGTTTTTCTTTGATTTGACCTAGTGACCTAGTTTTTGACCCGAGATGACCCATTTTTGAAGTCGGCCTTGATTTCATCAAAGTTATCATTCTGACCAAAATTCATGAAGATTAATTGAAAAATACAGCCTCTATCGCATACAGAAGGTTTTTCTTTGATTTGACATAGTGACCTAATTTTTGACCCGAGATGACCCATTTTTCAAATTAGGCCTAGATTTCATCAAGGTTATCATTCTGACCAGCATTCATGAAGATTAATTGAAAAATACAGCCTCTATCGCATACACAAGGTTTTTCTTTGATTTGACCTAGTGACCTAGTTTTTGACCCCAGATAATCCATTTTCAAACTTGGCCTAGATTTCATCAAGGTTATCATTCTGACAAATATTCATGAAGATTAATTGAAAAATACAGCCTCTATTGCATACACAAGGTTTTTCTTTGATTTGACCTAGTGACCTAATTTTTGACCCCAGATCATCCATTCGAAACGCGGCCTAGCTTTCATCAAGGTAATCATTCTGACCAAATTTCATGAAGATCAATTGAATAATACAGCCTCTATCGCATACACAAGCTAAATGTTGACAGACAGACAGACGACAGACGCCGGACATCGAGCGATCAGAAAAATTCACGAGCTAAAAAAAGGAATGGAAATATATATATGTATATATTTATTTTTTTAGAGGGTGGTGGTGCGGGGGAACGAGAGAGGAAACAAAATTTCACATGTTGATTATAAATATTGATGGAAAATTAAAAATGAAAAAAAAAAAAACCCAAAAAACAAGAGGACCATGATGGTCCTGAATCGCTCACCTGTTCCCACATGACCCAGTTTTGAACTGAGTATGACGTTGTTTTTTCTATTATTTGACATAGTGACCTAGTTTTTGAGCTCATGTGACCCAGTTTTGAACCTGACCTAGATATCATCAAGATAAAAATTCTGACCAATTTTCATGAAGATCCATTGAAAAAATATGGCCTCTAGAGAGGCCACAAGGTTTTTTATTATTTGACCTACTGACCTAGTTATTGACGGCATGTGACCCAGTTTCGAATTTGATCTAGATATCATCAAGGTGAACATTCTCACCAATTTTCATGAAGATCCATTCAAAAGTATGGCCTCTAGAGAGGTCACAAGGTTTTTCTATTTTTAGACCTACTGACCTAGTTTTTGACCGCAGTTGACCAAGTTTCACATCTGACCTAGATATCATCAAGATAAACATTCAGACCAACCTTCATACAGATCCCATGAAAAATATGGCCTCTAGAGAGGTCACAAGGTTTTTCTAATATTTGACCTACTGACCTAGTTATTGATCGCACGTAACCCAATTTCGAACTTGACCTAGATATCATCAAAGTGAATATTCTGACCAATTTTCATGAAGATCCATTTGAAAGTATGGCCTCTAGAGAGGTCACAAGGTTTTTCTATTTTTAGACCTACTGACCTAGTTTTTGATGCAGTTGACCCAATTTCAAACCTGACCTAGATATAATCAAGATAAACATTCAGACCAACTTTCATACAGATTCCATGAAAAATACAGCCTCAAGAGAGGTCACAAGGTTTTTTTATTATTTGACCTACTGACCTAGTTTTTGACCGCACGTGTCCCAGTTTCGAACCTGACCTAGATATCATCAAGGTAAACACTCTGACCAATTTTCATTAAGATCCATTCAAAAGTACGGCCTCTAGAGAGGTCACAAGGTTTTTCTATTTTTAGACCTACTGACCTAGTTTCTGACCGCATGTGACCCAGTTTCAAACTTAAACTAGATATCATCAAGATGAACATTCAGACCAACTTTCATACAGATCCCATGAAAAATATGGCCTCTAGAGGTCACAAGGTTTTTCTATTATTTGACCTACTGACCTAGTTTTTGAAGGCATGTGACCCAGTTTCGAACTTGACCTAGATATCATCAAGGTGAACATTCTCACCAATTTTCATGAAGATCCATTCAAAAGTATGGCCTCTAGAGAGGTCACAAGGTTTTTCTATTTTTAGACCTACTGACCTAGTTTTTGACCGCGATCACAAAAGCTCACCTTGTCACTTTGTGACAGGTGAGCTAAAAAAAGGGTAAAAGGGGGGGGGGGGGGGTAGAGGATGCATCATCAGTGGTGGGCATGACTGGGTGGAGGAGTGAGGTGGGGGAATAGTACAACTTGCATGTTGATAAACAATCATAGAAGGTTTGAAAAAAATCTACAAGAGGGTCATGATGACCCTGGATCACTCACCTGAGTAATATGAGCTACAAGTTTCAAATGTCAAACTGATAATAAAATATTAAGAAAGTAAGTCATATTCATGGTTAATGAAATTCAGTTTTACGACTGGTGTGCAAAACTGTGTATGTCATCAAAATTTCAAGGCTGTATCTTAAAAAAACAGGAAAGTAGGTCAGTAGGTCAAGGTCACAGTAAAGTGACATCATATTACTTGGGGTCATCAGGTAATTATAATTAAATAGTCTTGGAAATAGGATCAGATGATTTTTTTTAAGTATTTCTTCCTATATAACTCGCATAATAACTAAGTAACCCCAGGGTGGGGCCTCTTTTAACCCCAGGGGCATAATTTGAATAATCTTCGTAGAGGACTACTAGACAATGCATCATACCAAATATCAAAAGCCTTGGTCATATGGTTTCAGACAAGAAGATTTTAAAAGCTTTTTCCTATATAAGTCTATATAAAATTTGGGACCCCCAGGGCAGGGCCTCTTTTCACCCCAGGGGTACAATTTGAACAATTTTGGTTGAGGACCATAAGATAATGCTACAAACCAAATATCAAAGGTCTAAGTGTTGTGGTTTCAGAGAAGAAGATTTTTAATTTTTTTTTTCCTATATAAGTCTATGTAAAATTTGGGACCCCCGGGGCCGGGCCATATTTGACCATAGGGGGATAATTTGAACAATTTTGATAGATGACCACTAGATGATGCTACACACCAGATATCAAAGCCCTAAGCCCTGTGGTTTTGGACAAGAAGATTTTCAAAGTTTTCCCTATATAAGTCTATATAAACCATGTGACCCCCGGGGCAGGGCCAATTTGACCCTAGGGGGATAATTTGAACAATTTTGGTAGAGGACCACTAGATGATGCTACACATCAGATATCAAAGCATTAGGCCCTGTGGTTTTGGACAAGAAGAGGGTCATAACTCTGAAGTTACAAAAGAAATCCGTACGAAATTGTGTATGCACAACCACAATATAGTGCTCTAAATTCTGTTTAAGTTTCATAGTTCAAGGTCAAATATATCAAAAGTTATGATGCAGAAATTGCCATATCTATAGTACCCTATATAGTTAACACTAAAAACTTTTAAGGGCCATTATTCTGGTGTTACTTGGGCAATCTGTCTGAAACTTGATGGGCCCCATAACCTCATAGTGATGAACATGTATATGAAGTTTGTTTGAAAAAAATCTAAAATAAGGAATGAATTTTTTTATTTATTTATTTATTTTTTTTTTTTTTGGGGGGGGGGGGGGGGGGGGGGGGATCGGGAGGGGTGTGATCAAGGTAAGGGGGTGACCAGGTGTGGGTACACAACTTCACAGGTTTACAATAAATATTCATGGAAAAGAATGAAAGAAATTTAATGAAATTCTACCAAATGATAAGTTTGTTATGTACAAATATGTGGATTTTTATACAATTAAAGGGCAATAACTCTTAATTTACATATAAATCCAAACGAAATTGTGTGTACACAACCACAGAAGTTTTAAATAAATATTCCCACCCATTTCTTAGATATGGCTCCGGACAGACGGACAATGCCAAAACTATATCCCTCCGACTTTCGTCGGGGGATAAAAATTGTTGAGGGGTTGTTGGGTGATCGGATGACTGGGTGGAGGAGTTAGGTGGGGGGAGGGGGAGGATACAACTTTGCATGTTGATAAATATTCATGGAAGGTCTAAGGTTAAAAACAGAAAGAAAACAAGAATGCCAGACTGTCAGTCACAAAATACGCCCATCTAAATATTCAGTTATAATGTTGATGTTGAATGCCTTGTTGCCTTGTTAACTAAAACAAAGGGTAAGAAGGAATCAAGGTATTTGTGAGGTTCCATGTGGGATGAAATTGACAATCGGATCAAAACTTTTTGAATATAGTCAAGGCTAATTTCGCAGATTTCAAGTAATTCCAGGGCCATAATCCAAGAGTGCCAAGGGCGATTTAGGTGATTATCAAACTTGGCCGAGATATTATGCCCACAAACATTGCCAGCAAGTTTGGTAAAGACTGGATGAAAATTGTTTGACTTAGAGAACGGACAAGGCTAAATTTGCAGTTTTTCAAGTAATTCAAGGGCCATAATCCAAGAGTGCCTAGGGTGATTTGGGTGGTTATTGGACTTGCCAAAGATATTATGCCTACAAGCATTGTCAGCAAGTTTTGTGAAGATAGGATGAAAACTGTTTGACATGCTTTTGGACGCAGACCACCCGCCGCCATGGGTGTTTACATAATATGCCCCGTTCTTTCAGAGACAGGCATATAAAAATGAAGAAAAAAAATTATGTGGGGTGGACGATGGGGTTGTGAGCAGGTCAGTGGGGGTGAACAGGTGTGGATTCACAACTTCACATGTTGATAATAAATTCTTCCTTTATAAGTCAACGTGACTGAAACAAGGGACCCTCCGGCATGGCATATATTGACTCCAGTGTCCTGGGTTGGGCAAGTTTTAACTCCAGGGGATGATTTCAGCAATCCTGGTAAAGGACTATTATACTGTGCTACATACCAAATATCAAAGCTCTAGGTTGTATGGTTTCAGACAAAAAGAATTTTTAAAGCTTTTTCCTACATAAGTCTATATAAAACTTGGGACCCCCAGGGCAGGGCCTCTTTTCACCCAAGGGGTACAATTTGAACAATTTTGGTTGAGGACCATAAGGCAATGCAACAAACCAAATATCAAAAGTCTAAGTGTTGTGGTTTCAAACAAGAAGATTTTTAAACTTTCCCATTAATGGATACTGAGATACCAGCTTACATAAACTTAACCATAAACAGCTTAGTCGAAAAAGGGGCATAATTAAAATAAAATGCAAAGTAGAGTTATAGGACCATACAGTGCATGTCAGATCATGACAGTGAACAAGTGTGTGAAGTTTCAATTCATTCCCATCGGTGGATACTGAGATACTAGCTTACATACAAAATCTTATGTTATGGACCGGACAGGAAACATGAGCTGTCAGAGGACAGCAACGCTCGACTATTCAACAGCCTTGTCGATTGAATGAATACAAAAGTCAACAAGAGCTGTCACTAATGGTGACAAATGCTCCCGCAGCACCTTGACCTTTAACCTGGTGACCCCAAAGTCAGTAGGGGTGGTGTACTCAATAAGTACTATCTGCATGTGAAGTTTGAAGGTCCTGGGTGCAGTGGTTCGTATGTAAAGTGCCTCCATGCAAAAAGTTAACGTTGGCCCCTGTGACCTTGACCTTTGACCTGGTGACCCCAAAGTCAGTAGGGTTGGTGTACTCATAAAATACTATCAGCATGTAAAGTTTGAAGGTCCGGGGTGAAGTGGTTCACGAGTAAAGTGCCTTCATGCAAAAAGTTAATGTTGGCCCCTGTGACCTTGACCTTTGACCTGGTGACCCCAAAGTCAGTAGGAGTGGTGTACTCAATAAGTACTATCAGCATGTGAAGTTTGAAGGTCCAGGTGCAGTGGTTCGCGAGTAAAGTGCCTTCATGCAAAAAGTTAACGTTGACCCCTGTGACCTTGACTTTGACCTGGTGACCCCAAAGTCAGTAGGGGTGGTGTACTCAATAAGTACTATCAGCATGTGAAGTTTGAAGGTCCTGGGTGGCAGTGGTTCGCAAGTAAAGTGCCTTCATGCAAAAAGTTAACATCGGCCCCTGTGACCTTGACCTTTCACCTGGTGAACCCAAAGTCAGTAGGGGTGGTGTACTCAATAAGCACTACCAGCATGTGAAATTTGAAGGACCTGGGTGCAGTGGTTCGCGAGTAAAGTGCCTTCATGCAAAAAGTTAATGTTGGCCCTGTGACCTTGACCTTTGACCTGGTGACCCCAAAGTCAGTAGGGGTGGTATACTCAATAAGTACTATCAGCATGTGAAGTTTGAAGGTCCTGGGAGCAGTGGTTCGCGAGTAAAGTGCCTTCATGCAAAAAGTTAATGTGATGAATAAATGAACTAACTAACGAACTAACGGACGGACAGTTTTTATGCCCCCTTTGGGGGCATAAAAAAGGGGCATAATTTAGTAAAAAAGCAAAATAGGGTTATGAAACCTGCATAGTGCTTATCAGCTCATGACAATGGACAAGTGTGTGACATTTCATTCCATTCCCATTAGTGGGTACTGAGATACCACCTTACATATAAGAATTTAACCCAAAACTCCTAAGTTGAAAAAGGGGCATAATTTTGTAAAATGCAAAGTTGAGTTATTGACCCTTTGCACTGCATGTAATATCATGACAGTGAACAAGTGTGTGAAGTTTCAATTCTTTCCCATAAGTGGATACTGAGATACCAGCTTACATACAAAAACTTAACCAAAAATTTCTATGTTGAAAAAGGGGCATTATTTTGTTAAAAAGCAAAATAAAGTTATGGGACCTGCTTTGTGCATGTCAGATTGTGACAGTGAACAAGTGTGCGAAGTTTCAATCCATTCCAATTAGTGAGTGCTGAGATACCAGCTTACATACAAAACCTTAACCAAAAAATTCTAAGTCGAAAAAGGGGCATAATTTTGTAAAAAAAAGCAAAAGAGAGTTATGGAACCTGTGCAATGTAAGTCAGTTTATCACAGTAAATAAGTGTGTGAAGTTTCAATCCATTCCCACAAGTGGTTACTGAGATACCAGCTTACATACAAAACCTTAACCAAAACTTTCTAAGTCAAAAAAGGGGCATAATTTTGTAAAAAAAGCAAAATAGAGTTATGGAACCTGTGCAATGTAAGTCAGTTTATCACAGTGAATAAGTGTGTGAAGTTTCAATCCATTCCCACAAGTGGTTGCTGAGATACCAGCTTATATACAACAAGAGGACCATGATGGTCCTGAATCGCTCACCTGTCTCCACATGACCCAATTTTCATGAAGATCCATTGAAAAATATGGCTTCTAGAGAGGTCAAAATGTTTTTTTATTATCTGACCTAATGACCTAGTTTTTGAAGGCACATGACCCAGTTCTGAACTTGACCTAGATATTATCAAGGTGAACATTCTCACCAATTTTCACGAAGATCTCATGAAGAGTATGGCCTCTAGAGAGGTCACAAGGTTTTTCTATTTTTATAACTACTGACCTAGTTTTTGACCGCAGTTGACCCAGTTTTGAACTTGACCTAGATATCATCAAGACGAACATTCGGACCAACTTTCATAAAGATCCCATGAAAAATATGGCCTCTAGAGAGGTCACAAGGTTTTTCTATTATTTGACCTACTGACCTAGTTTTTGACGGCATGTGACCCAGTTTCGAATCTGACCTAGATATCATCAAGGTGAACATTCTGACCAATTTTCATGAAGATCCATTGAAAAGTATGGCCTCTAGAGAGGTCACAAGGTTTTTCTATTTTTAGACCTACTGACCTAGTTTTTGACCGCAGTGGACCCAGTTTTGGACTTGACCTAGATATCATCAAGGTGAACATTCTGACTAACTTTCATACAGATCCCATGAAAAATATGGCCTCTAGAGAGGTCACAATGTTTTTCTATTATTTGACCTACTGACCTAGTTTTTGACTGCACGTGACCCAGTTGCAAACCTGACCTAGATATCATCAAGTTGAACATTCTGACCAATTTTCATGAAGATCAATTGAATAGTACGGCGTCTAGAGAGGCCAAAAGGTTTTTCTATTTTTAGATGTTCTGACCTAGTTTTTGACCGCAGCTAACCCAGTTTCGAACTTGACCTAGATATCATTAAGATGAACATTCAAACCAACTTTCATACAGATCCCATGAAAAATATGGCCTCTAGAGAGGTCGCAAGGTTTTTCTATTATTTAACCTACTGACCTAGTTTTCGACCGCACATGACCCAGTTTCGAACTTGACCTACATATCATCAAGATGAACATTCAGACCAACTTTCATAAAGATCCCAGGAAAAATGTGACCTCTAGAGTGGTCACAAGCAAAAGTTAACGGACGCACGCACGGACGGACGACGGACGCCACGCGATCAAAAAAGCTCACCTTGTCACTTTGTGACAGGTGAGCTAAAAACTTAACCAAATCGGGTTTGCACAATGTCACATCCTTGAACTGTATACCTGAAAACGCACTACAGGTCAAACAAATATTATGTGGCATCTATATTTAATCTCATTTTACCTACAGATAGAACCTAGTTTAAGAATGCAAATTTTAATCAGTAATACTTAGTCTCTTACATTATACATTCAATCTGTTAGGCAGCTCCCTACATCTCACAACAAGATCCTAGAAAGATCTACAACCCTGTATGTCTGAAATTCTTTGTATATAGCTTTTTTTCTTTGTTTTCCTGTGGCTTCACTACAAAAACACAACAAAAATAATTCATATAGGCATACAAATACTTGCAGCTTAAAATATTATTCAACCTTTTAATGTGATATTTGCAGAAAGGCAATTGTAACATTACCATGATAAAATTTAGTAGGAAAATTTTAAATTGAGTTACCTCCCTTCAATCATAGAATCAAATTTATACATTATATTTAAATCAGTCCCTGTCTATAAAACAGAGTTAAACCTGTATAAAGTAGCAAGCCAAATGAACGATACAATGTGGCTGTTTAAAAGAAGAGGATTCTTAAAGAAAATTGAATAACATGACAATCTGGGAAGTTAGCCAACTGGCTAAGGGAAGTGGCTGCTTCTAAGACAAGTTTATATAAATAAGACAAGTTTACATAAATAATCTCCAGGTCTTACTCGAAAATAACTGTGAATAAAAAATATCTTGTACTCAAATAAATATTCTGTGTTATTTACATGAAAATTCAAAACTGCTACAGTACCATAAGAAGTTAACAAACATAACAAGAGCTGTCAGAAGGACAGTAAACCCAACTGGGGCATTTCTGACAAAACTAGATATATCACTTATGTCATAATTTCCCTAAAAGAGAAAACAAAACATTGTTTCTACACTGACAAGATACATTCAATTAACCCTGCTAAATTTCTGTAATGAACTTGTTCATCTTTCAATATGGACAGTACCATTAACTGTTAAAGGTGGATAATCAGATTTTGGCCATGTAACGGATTTGTTCGAAACTTTAGCATCTGATCATTTGCACTCATTTATGTTCACTTAACACTTAACACAAATTAGATTTTCACTGGAGGTATTTTTTAAAATTTCATTTTCCTATCCTGGTTGCCCAACCAAGATAGAGTTATTTTATCATAAGTATAAATTGGATAAACATTCTTTGCCTAAGGAAATGTATAAATATTAGACATATTGTAATATATTTGTAAAATATTTGCATAAAAAATTATGTATTTAGATGGAATTCATTAGAAATGCAAGTTTGAAAAATTATTATTACCTCCCTTTGCCTATCTTGGTTGCACAACCGAGATAGATTGGAAATAAATGAATTCAGAAGCTACACACAGCTTTTAAACTTGCATTTTGGTTCAGATTGTTCAATAGTTGATATGTCTATCAAATGCAAATGTAAAACTAGACATTGTATCGAAATTAAAAGAAATACCCAGCTTTTTATATACTTTCATATTAAAGGGGAGTAATTACAAAATTTTATAAAAATAATAAAATATACATTTCAAATAGGAATCTAACTCTATGTAATCGGTCTTTTTGTTCCTTAAATAATTCTCTACCAGAATATACAAAAAGTAAAAAATGTCATTAAATGTTGTTTAAATGTGACTGACCACCTTTAAAAGGAGTGCTTAACAAAAAGATACTGACTGAATGGTCGCAAAGGCAGAATCAGTTGTGTCCCGCATGATAAGGGTTAAGAGATCAAAACTGGGATGGGTAGGTATTCCCAATCAACCGAGCAAAGCAAGAGCTGTCAGAAAAGACAGCATGCATGACTATTCCAGTGACTGATAGTGAAATAGGGAATGTTTCCTGGAGCTATCACTGGTGGATGGCTAATACCCTCTAAGGTGAATGATGAAATTGAACAACTGTTCGAGTCTAATCCTTTTAGTAATAACAGAGATATTTACCAGATTTTTTGAAAGTATAAAAGGACATAATTCATGGAATATTACTGCTAGAGTACAGCACTTTGTGTCATGTGATGTGGATAATGTTGTGGAACAACTATTTCAAGTTTGAATCAAATAAATTAAGTAATAACCAACACAGGGTTAATAAGCCTCAAAATTTCAACCTGAAATCTGAGTACAAATGGGGCATAATTATGAAATATTATGCTAGATCTTGTGTCATGCAATGTCTGTGATGATATATGACAACTGTTTTAAGTTTTATCAAATCCATTCCATAGTAACAGAGACAGAGTCTCTTAGTGAAAGTACATCCAAACTTAGATCTGAAATTCAAAGGAAAAAGGGGGCATAACTAGAAGGTGTTTTTGTCACATAAAACATGTCTCCCTCCTATGTATACATTAAACTCTGGCAGCCATTTTGTACAGCAAGGCAGAACATGGTGGCAATAAGCACAACTAGGGTTGGTACTGATCAGTCCTGTGATGTTTCATCAAAATCCAGCCAACAATTTGACCTGTGAAAGCCTGACAAGATTTTTCTATTTTTAGCAATTGTAGCCATTTTTAGCAGCAAAGCGGAATGTGCTGGTGATATGCAAAACTAGGCTTGGTACTGATCATGTTTTGTCGACATCCAGCCAGCAGTAAGATTTTTTTCTGTTTTTAGCTCTGGCAGCCATTTTGTGCAGCAAAGCAGAATGTGCCGGCGATATTCACAACTAGGCTTGGTACTGATCATTCCTGTGAAGTTTCATCGAAATTTCAGCCAGCAGTTTCACCTGTGAAAGCCGGACAAGCTAAATGCGGACAGACGAACAGACGGCAAAGGCAAAAGCAATATGTCTCCCCCACCTATGGGGAAGACATAATTCATGAAATATTGGTGCAAGAGCTATTGACTGTTTTACATGATATGTGTGATGATATGGAAGAACTACTTCAAGTTTGAAGCAAAATACTGGTGCAAGACTTATGGTTACTGTCATATAATGTGAGCAATGGTATGGAACATTTATTCTAAGTATGAACCATGCAAAAAAGTATCAAAACTTTAACTTGAAATTATATTTAAACAGGGGCATAATTCTTAAAAATATTGGTGTGAGAGTTATGGCTCTTGTGTCACATGATGTCATTGATGATGAGGAAAAGCTATTTTAAGTTCGACTCAAAGCCATCAAAAAATAACAGAGATGAAGTGAAAGTACATGCGGATGCTGAAGCTGGGGCAAGTTTGACAGTTCTGTCCATATACTTTGTATAGCTGAGCTAAAAAACAAATAAACTGTTGGCAAGGAAGTTGGTGCCAGGAAGATTCGGACAGCTCTCCAGATACTTTGTGTACTCAAGCCAAAACTGTTGATTCCTTGGTTTACACCAGTACATACCATATCCTTATACATGTATCTTTCTTACCCTTTTCCTACGACTGTCCCTTCAAGGCCATACATGAGGAACACAAATATGTGCAAAACATTCCGAACTTCTTGGTTTGGTGATGGCATACAGCAGCAAGCCCCACCTCATATATTTCTCTACAAAAAGAAAATTATATCTTATGACGTACATAAACAGTAATTTATAAAGTACATACTAAAAGAATATGACAATATTTACGATGCAAAAAGTGTGTACTTTAATGCACTTGTATACAAAGGGTGTTGTGTTCAAAATGCTGTCATTTCTTCATATATTAGCAAAACAAAAATGGATGAAACTCTTACATAATGCAGATAAGGGAATATTCAGTTTATATGTACTTTTACAAGTCTGTCTGTCAAGAAAATCTGGATTTAATGTTAAGAACAAATATATTCAAGATCTTCACAAACAAGAGGGTCATGATGACCCTGGATCGCTCACCTGAGTAATTTGAACTAGTGGACAAGTGTAAGAGATCAGGTAAAAAAGTTAAATATAAGTTAGCACTGAAATCTTTTCCCAGTTGTGTGAACATGTTTCAATGAAATATTAAGAAAGCAGGTCAGTAGGTCACATTCATGCTCACTAAAAGTCAGTTTTAAGATCGGTGTGCAAAACTGTATATGTCATTAAACTTTCCAACATGTATTCTGAAATCACATGTAGATGAACATCTCCCTACTATCACTAAATTGGTAAATCTCTTATTACAACAAGGTATTTTTCCTGTGAAATCCAAACAAGCAGTTGTTAGACCTTTGCTTAAAAAAGCAGGTCTTGAACTAGACCTTTCCAATTATCGTCCTGTGAGTAATTTATCATTTCTATCAAAACTTTTTGTGAAAGCTTTTCTTTACAGATTAAACAAACATGTAAATCAAAACAGACTTTTGCCTAAGAACCAGTCTGCATTTGCCCTGTTTCGGTTGGTTAATTATCTTCTAAATGGTATGGAGAAAAAGGAAGTCATGGTCCTTATTGCAATTGACTTAAGTGTGGCATTTGAAACTGTTGACCACGACATTCTTATAGATATCCTAAAAGCACAGTATGGTGTCTGTGAAACAGCTTTTCATTTGGTAGACTCCTACTTGAATTTTTAGTTTTGTCTCTAGTTATTTCACATCTGGATTACTGCAATGTCATACTGTATGGTGTAGCTAACGGTGAGTACGTGCGCAAGATGCAACGTATTCAAAACATGTGCGCAAAACTTGTCCTACACAGAAGGAAATTTGACAGTTCTAAACAAGCATTTTATGACCTACATTGGTTGCCAGTGAAAGCAAGGATTAAGTTCAAGATACTGTCTTTCATGTATAGCTGTCACATTGGCAGAGCACCAATGTATTTAACAGAATTGCTTACACAGTATAATCCTAGTAGACAAGGTTTGAGATCATCAGAAAATTCTAATGTCGTTTTGTTGTTTCATACAACAAGTGCAAAACATTCCATGATAGAAGTTTCTATACTACTGGTCTAAAACTGTGGAATGAACTACCGTTAGAACTACAGTCTAACCTGTACTAACGGTCACCTCCGATCAGCGGTCACCTCCGTTCAGCGGCCATTTTATGACGCCCCCAACGGATTTTCCTCTATTTTATCACTTTATTCAGCGGCCACCTGCCATCCGCGGCCAGCGGCCACCGAAATTGCCTCCCGACTGCCGTAATTGACCCCTTTCAGCGGCCATTTTTCTTCCAAAACCAATTATTTTTAGGCAATAATCGCCGAAGATACCCGATTTTTGGGAAGCACGTGATTGCTAAGTTTCGCGTGACTTCACCTAAGAACGACAAAATGACATGAGCTTCTCAATTAAAACTGATAACCAAAGGTGTAATCCCCTTTTTGTTATGATCAAATGGCCAGTAATTATCGGCAATTAGCGTGTCACCTCGTGTCAATTTTGTTGTTCACAGTTTGACCTCGGTTAAAGATAATACTCGATAACTAATTAGTAGCATAAGATTAGTGATTTTTTTTATACTTCTGTCATCACAATACTATTAGATTTATACGAAATTAATTGTGTTTGAAAAAAATATAAACCACTCTATCTTTTACGGAACGTAACGGCAATCTTAGATTTTAGCATAGACAATAAGCGCGGAGAGTAGCTTCCCTTACCAAAATGGCGAAAATTGTAAACAAACTTGTTTTGAAGTTAGAAAATTGTCTGTAACAATTTTTGTAGTAAAAAAACCACGCCGGAGTTTTAGATTGCTAAGAAAACCATTCGTATTGCGAAGGCAAATGCACGTCATTGTATCCTGGTAAAATAATAATGGGAAACCCAAACAGAAATGGGTCTAAAGGCTAAACTGGTCAGAAGTCTGAAAAATACATACATTGGCTGCACCTCCGATCAGCGGTCACCTGGCTTAAGCGGCCACATTGTCTGCTTCCCTTGGCTGGCTGCTTAAGACAGGTTAGACTGTATGCAAAAGTAAATCATTTGACACATTAAAAAAGTCACTGTATTTCGTGTCTTTGTTCTAAATTTTTTGATAACTGTCTTATATGTAATAGCAGCAGTTGATAGTTTTTAAAATTTTGTAAAAGGGTTTACATTTCAACATTTATATTTTCAATGTTTGTTTAATTAAATGTTATTGTTGGTACAGGCTCTGTGGGTAAGGTAGTGTGTAATATTTCTTTTTTTTTCAAATAATCTGTGATAGCACCATTAACCAAGCGGTTTTAACCTCTTTATGCAGCCCATCTGGGCATACCATGTAAGGCTTTAAGCACTGGTATTCGCAACAGAGGTAAAATAACTTCAGGGGGAAGAGTGCAGTCATGACATTTTGTTTAAATAAGGCTGTTATGATGGTTATTATTATTATTGTAATTATTATTACTGTTATTATTATGTACAACACCACTGAATATGTCATTGGCATTTAATCAAAATTATTCGGTATCAAGGCTGTATCTTAAACAAGGAGCTGCGTTCAATAAACGCTTGATGCCCCTGGTGGCATTCTTGTCGATAGATTTTGCACCTAAGCAGGGCCTCCTCTGGGTTTTTCATACTTGTTGCCAACCTTTTCGCCAATTTGAAAAAGTTGGAGCCACTTTTGAGCCAAAGTTCTGAGCCACTTTTATTTCTCTCATTTGGTTGTCTTAGTGAGCATATGGAAATTAAATATTGTAAATAGATTCTAATTACATTAGGAATGATCATAAGGTGTATTAAATAATTGTAAAAGTAAAAACAAAGGAAAATTCAGTTTCTATATTTAACCCTTACCCTGCTAAATATCTAAAATGGACCGGTCCATCATTCAATTTGGGCCATACCACTTATTATTCAAAGGGGTGTTCACTGAAAAATTACTGACTGAATAGCGAACAGTGCAGACCATGATCAGACTGCACGGATGTGCAGGCTGATCTTGGTCTGCACTGGTCGCAAAGGCAGAATAACTTGCCACCAGCAGGCTAAGGGTTAATGTTGAATATACTTAAACTATCATATAGTATAATCTATACTGTCTTATTTACATAAATATTACACAACAAAAATCAGTCAATCAATTTAGCACTCAACATTTCTTGTTTCTATATAATGTTGAATATAACTATCATGTAGTATAATCTATACTGTCTTTTGTTCACATTTAACACAATAAAAATCTGTCCATCAATTTATCACACAACATTTGTTATATAGGCTGCAGTCAAAGAACACATTACACTAGGATAACTTAAACTATCATGAGTATAATTTACACTGTCTTAAATTATCAACATTTAACACCATAAAAATCTATTAATCAGTTTATCTCACAACATTGTTATATACATGTATACTGCATTCCAAAAACATGAATATTACATTAAGATTCTCCTAGTCTTCAGAGTTTTCCATTTCTTAAAAGCACATCCAAAGTCAAAGTCAGATAAACCTGGCCCATCAATTGAAATCCTCATCAGGTTGTTCAGAGCTAACATTGCTAGAGAGTTTCTCAAGCAAGTTTTGATGAGGTTTTGCTTGCTGAACCCCCATTCACATTCAACAGTGGAAACAGGGGCCACGAGTAACCTCCCAGCTGCCTCAGAAGCAGCTGGGTACACATCTTTATTTCTTAGTGCAAGATTTGCCATGTCCCTAGTGGATTTGACCGATTTATTGCCATTGTCATGGCTTGCATGGGCAAAATTTAGGAAGCATGGAAGTTCATCCTTGCAACCTTCCACCCCAACAGTGGCAAGGTATTCGTTGACCACATCTATGTCAGTACCTTTGCAGGCTTTACTGACTAATGGATTAAAGAAATTACTGAGAGCAGTCAGAACTGAACCATCCTCATTATCAGAAAACCGGACATTTAAACTTTTGACCAGACCAGTTACAAAATGGTCACAAACTTTGACTGCCTCATCTCTCTGCTTAGAACTGTCCCTAATAGTGTGACCTTGGAACTGGAAAGTGACCAGACCAACAGCATCAACCTGGGGCTCAGAAGGGACCTGATCAAGAAAATCTGTGAGCTTCTGACCATTTTTCTTGACTGCAAGTCACTGACACAATCAATAGTTGTGTCGTAGGGCGCCCCACAGGGTCTCGCTGGTTCAGTGGGGATCTTGGGGTTTTAGCTCAAGTAGTGCCCCTGTGGGTTCCTTTTCCGCATTTAAACGACAAGCTGCCCAGTGACAGGGGGGTCAGCCCAAGACTGTAGGGCTTACTCAGTTATGTTGATTTATAACAGTTCTTAAAGTTTCTATAAGTTTATTCCGTGTTCTATTCAGCAATAACAATAACAATGATATAACATTAATTCACAATTTTCACTTGTACTATTCTTAAAGTCCTCCCAGTTGTTTTAACTATTTGTATTCCTGTGTTTTACTATTTTCCTATATAATTCTATGTATTCCAATGTTCCATGTATTTGAGTGTGGCAGACTGTTATACAGGTCTTAAATTATGCCACTGTGGCTAAGTTATGCCACTCAAACAATACAAGTCTTTCTTTTCTAAAGTCTAAAAATCAAGTCCCTTCAAAATAAAAAATCTAACATTTTATTTAAGTTTCTGCCAAAAAAAGTAACCAATCTGATAGTTATGGGTTGTACCCTAAAAATTATTATCCAATGAAATTCTAGATTAAAAACAATGCTTTTCTGACAGATAAGTAAATCTTGAGAATTTCTTAAAAATGCCTAAAGCTGTCAATGGAAGTTGACATATATTATCAAACAATAAAAGTGCTAAAACATCTAAGATTGTCCAGAAGCCAAATTGATTAAAGTCCTTTTAAGATGAAATATTTGTCTACATTTTATCAAAACAGAATCAGCTTTAATATAGTGAAAATTTAACAACAAAAAGATAAATTCCTGCCCACAGGAAAAGTAGGATTTCCTGCATTTACACTTTTGATAACAAATTGAAATAATTCTTTACTGTAACAACAATTTAATGTAAAGAAATCAGAATAGCATTTTAAAGAACTAATATAGATACTGATATTGTAATTCATACATAAACAAGCATTTCTATAATAATTATAATTTGAAAATCTGATGTTTGAAATAAAACCTAAAATAAGCCAAAAGAATTTGACCTTAAAATTTACATTATCACATATTCCCCTCTGCTTAAATATGTTTGTCCTCAAACATTTAAAGATAATAAGTTCTTTTAAACTGCATACATACATGCTTGATTTTTTTTTTTTTTTTTTTTTTTTATATATCTATACGGTATTTACATATATACAAGTTGGGTACCCTTATATTTACAAACAAACAAATAATATAAATTCCATTCTGCTATAGCACGTTTAAAAGATATCTTTAGTATATTTAAACACTTTGTTTAAATAATATAGATTAATCCTTCCAATTAATCTTGTTTATTCTGGCTAAATTCCAATTTAATTGTTTGTTTGTAATTTTGCATCGGTTGTCATAACGCTAAGTCGTTGCTATGGTATGTATCGCGAGATTTCGTAGCAGACGATAATTTATAAGTAAAGTCACGTGTTTGCCGTGCTTCCGATTTGCCATTCAGCACGAGGCCGTTTTAAGAACAACCCGCCCACCGCACCCCTTTTTTAGCATAATTTAAATACTATTTCGTTTGTTTTATGATACTATAGATTTTCAATCAATAATTATAATGGTAAAGTATTAAGGCAGTTACACGTTATATGCAATACTTGCCTATTTTTGCAACATTCTTGTTACTTTTTTGCTGCCGAGTTTTTCTCACTCTTTCAGAATGCTTTACTTTTTATGGCATCAGATGTTAAAGCACATGAGTCAAGAAACGCTATAACCAGACAGAATCGACACAATATGCTACTTTTGAAGTTCAACATCATAGTATCGCTCAGAAGCCAATGATTATATCATTCAGCCTTATTCGGAAGGATCACAGGATACGATGAAACCAGTGACACTGTGATGGAAATGTATTCTGTACTGGTTCAAAATTTCTATATTGACCGTTAACATTCACCAGCGTTACCTTTTACTTGTGTTTAAATGTGCTTATTTAAAGAACTTGACACTTTAAGACATCTTTGCCTAATTTATGATTTTGATTACTTATACCATTTGTAATCAGATGTACATGGTGACATTTAGAAATGATGTGAAGTGCCTGCGTTTAGGAGATACATATATTCCTGTTTGTTAACTTTACTTAGGTTTAAAGGTGCTTATTTGAAACACTTGACTCTAAGACATTTTGCCTAGTTTATGATTATGATTACTTATACCATTTGCAAATCAGATGTACATGGTGACAGTTATAAATGATGTGAAGTGAGTGCGTCAAGGAGATACATATATTCCTGTTTGTCATTTTAAAATTGCTTAGCTTGTTATCTTAAGCCGGTACCAGAATTTATAACTTTAAACTCTAAATATTTTCTTTTACTTTCATCTCTTTTATTTATTTTCTCTCTTCTAATCTTTCTTCTGTCATACTGGCGGAAAATTCTTACGTCTGGGTGCGACTAGGGCATGCCATACTGAGTTGTTAACTGTCAATTACTAAATCTTTTTGCATACTCATGGGTCCCTGACCAGCCGCCGCCATTTAACGGGGTTGGTGACACTCGTGGGTTCAAAATTCAATTTTTTGTGGTTCATTTTTTCGAGCATATAAGAATTGGCCAGAGAGCGAAAAGGGCTAGGCGTTCTTATAGTTGCTCAACCATTTACATAGGTTACATTTGTTGTGATTAGGTTTATGTTGCGCCAATGGTATCTGGTTCGTATATGGTACATGGTGTACCTGGTTATTGTATGGTACCAAAGGGGTACCTGGTTTGTATAAGGTACATGGAAGTACCTGGTTCGTATATGGTACAAAATGGGTACCGGGTTCGTATATGGTACATGGAAGTACCTGGTCCGTGTATGGTACAAAATGGGTACCGGGTTCGTATATGGTACATGGTAGTACCATATGGTACATGGAAGTACCTGGTTCGTATATGGTACAAAATGGGTACCTGGTTTGTAAATGGTACATGGAAGTACCTGGTTTTTATATGGTACCAAAGGTGGTGCCTGGTTCTACCTGGCTTTGGCGCAACGAGGTTCAAATTATCTAAGGCATGCCCGGGTCGCACCCTTTGTGAGGATTTTCAACTTCAATCGCCATTTAACGTTTGAAGTTGTAAGCCACTATGACCGTCTTTCAATCCACACTTACCCTAAACGAAAAATAAACTTGTGTTTATAATCGGAAGTGTTTTTATTTTCTTTTAAACATGAAAGCTTAGGTTATATGATGGTTCGTCAACCTAGGAATTCTATCCTAGAATAATGATATTTCATATTTATCAATATGATATATTTATACGTTCAGTGAACATACATATTAATACCACATTTATGAATATTATCATTCTGAATATTTTGCAACTCTTGCTGCACTATAGCTATTATCCTTTATATAATATTTATTCTTCAGTTTCTGTCTTTGCAATGTTGTGCACATTTTATTCATCATTTTACATAATTTAGCATCTCTGGCTATCTCTATTAATCTTCTATTAGTCACTGTTCAGCTTTCCTGGCTATACATCATGCTTATTCTATTATTTCATTATAGTTCTCCAACCTCTTGGGCTATACATTATGTTTCTTATTTCACTTATCTATATATTCCACTTATTTTGTTACCATATACTGTCCATCAGCAGCATCTACATTGTTTATAATAATATAATATATACTTTAAATTAAGTCAGTACAAACATCATATACCTTTCCCTGTTACTAGTCATATGCGATTTGTTCTCTGTTTTCTGAGCATATCAGATAATCTCATAATATCAATTTTCTCTCCAAATAAGGTGGTTTAGACCAAAATGCTATAAAAATATTATTATGTACCTTTATTATGGAATAATATAAGACATTTTTATAATGAATGAAGATAAAAAAAAGCAATGGCTTTCTTTGTAAAAATAAAGTAAATTTCTATACCAATGTCAGATACAATAGAGGCTTACTAAAGTTAAGGCCTTAAAACTTAAAAGCTTGCTCCTATCATATCAAAGACTGGTCCACCTTTTCAACATGTTAGAGTAAAAAAAATAATAATAATGACAAAAACAAAAAATAACTTGTACTTTTCAAAGTTGAATACCTCAGATCTGCTCAGTACAAATAAGTTAATGTTACCAAACTGCACTTGTTACAATTTACTTGAAAACTTCTACCTACATGCAAATAAAAACCTTTTGTGTCTATCTACTTGCCTCTGCTACAATGTCATTTTTCAGAATTTTACAAAAATTTTGTAATAGAATATCAGGAACATCATTAAGGCTGTGCCACTGAGGTGGGTGATTTTTATTTCGGTGACTGACCATATATTTATAGTTGTTTTCACCACTGATTGCTACCTCCAAAATGTGTTCTGTGACAATGTACAACTCTGGATACTCAGGTTCTGGTAGCTTTCCCTCGTACATGTCCATCTTGAACTTCATTAAATCTAATTTCTGTTGTCTCCGCCTTTCTTTCCAGATTTTGTCATGGTGAATGTAGAAGTCCTCTGCTAGTTCTCTTACGGCTGACATTGTGTACCACTTTGGCTCTGTTTCGCCCATTTTCACATAATAATATGGCTTACATTTAAGAATTCTTACTGTCAAAATGATCCCATACTTGTTAGTGTATTGGTCCCTATAATCATCATTTAATTCATTACTTTTGTTTTCATTATTTTTAAATGTATCTCCATGTGTTTGTGTTTCAATATTTCTGTAAGAAACTTCCCGGCATTCATTTACAGAGGGTTTTTCAAAAAATTTATGCTGTTTATCTTGCAGAGGTCTACGACGTTTCTTGCCACTCATGGTCCTCTGGGCATGGAATTCCCTTATCAATCTCGAAGGGATTTTGCACGGAAACTGCCACTCTGAATGACGCCCAGGTGTTTTGAACCTAACTTTATAGTATAAGGCACCATTACCCCTTGACGAGGAAAGGATGGCATCAATTTCCTCTTCATGGAATGGCTGGCAGGTTTTTCTGACGCAGTCTTGACAACCTGGCTTGCTGCTTTTGGTGTCTTCTTTGAATTTCACAGCCTTTCCAGTTGCTAATGGTTGTTGCAAAGCCATCTCTCCTACTGGGTCTTGCTCTTGCCGTCTCAGTATCCCTTTTGTAGAGGTAGGCTGAATTTGCCTCTGTTGCGGAACTGATTGTTGTGTTGGTCCTTCTTGAGATGCTGTTTTCTGTAATTTACCTGGTGTTTTCTTAACTTGTAACTGATGTTGTTTTTGCTGCTGGTGTGTTGCTGGCTGAAGTTGTTTGGCTTTTACTTGTTGACGAGGTTGGGCTTGATCTCCATTCTGCTGAATATCAATGTCATCTGGTATTTCTTCAGGGTTTAGTTCCTCTTCATTCGTCTGGTCTACCGGTAATGGATTAGTGGGACGGTCAGCTGGGTCATAGTAAGGCTTGATTCTTTGTACATTCACAAGTGACTTGACTTCTTTATTTGTGCTACAATTTCTAAGCTTGTACGTGTCATTGGGGCCTATCTGTACTATATAGTATGGTCCTACCCATCTTCTGTGAAGCTTGGGGGCTTTTCCTAATGGCACCTTTGAACAATAGAGCCATACTCTCTGAGCTGGTCTAAAATTAGTTTCCTTTGCAGTTTTATCATATTGTTGCTTATAGCGATCTTGAGCTTTTTAAATATTTTCTTTTGCAATTCTTCTTGCGTCTTCCAAATTTTGTAAAATTCTACTTAAAAATATCTTGTGATCTTGGGCTAAGCGGTCCTTTGGAATTAGAGCTGTATCTATTGGCATTTTCATCTCTCTACCAAACAACATAAAAAATGGTGAATAGTCTGTGGACTGAGTTGCTGGTGTGGCTCTGTAGGCCATCATTATACCAGGTAACAGGTCCGGCCAATCATCTTGTTTGTCTTTGGTGTAGGCTCTCAATGCTTGCAAGATAACAGAATTCATTCTTTCCACAGTTCCATTTGTCTGTGGGTGGTATGAACTTGTCAGATGTCTTGGTATTTGGAAAAGCTCAGCTAAAGCTTTAACCAGATTGGAAGTGAAGTTTTTTCCTCTGTCGGTGATTAGAACCCTAGGAGCACCGAACCTAGTTATTATTTCCCTATAGAAAACAGCGGCTACCTCTGTTGCTTCCTGAGTTCTGAGAGGAAAGGCTTCACACCATTTCGAGCAGCTGTCCACCACAAGAAGTATATGCTTGTACTTGTCTTTACTTGTAGGTAGGCCACTCAAAATGTCCATGTGCCATCTGTCAAGCACATCACTGACTGGTTGGGGATGAAGTGGTGGTCGTCTGGCACGGAAGTTACGCTTTGACTGTTGACACACTTCACAGGATTTAACATACTGCTGGATATCATGGTACATTGAAGCCCAGTAATATTTATTCCGCAGTGCAGCGTATGTGCGGTCAAATCCTTGGTGTCCCCCTAGAACGCAGTCATGGAAAGAGCGAAGAACATCATCGCGAAGTACCCTTGGGATTGCAACTTGCTTCACCAACCGGTCTTCTTTTGGCGTGTTCTTGCCCCGCTTGAGATAGAAATGCACAAGAACACCTTTGTCAAGTTCAAAGTTATATGCCTCTGCTACCAAAGTTTTTGCTTTTTCTGGATCATCTGGGACTATGTTTAAAAGCTTGTATTGGTATATGTCTTCTAGTTCCGGACATGATCTCTGTAGTTTCACCAGGTCAGGTAGTTGTACCTTTTTCTGTTCTTCGTCTTGGAGGCTGGCTACGACTTGTTCCTCCGTCTCATTGTCATAAATAAATGTAATTTCTGTTCCTATTTTATGTGCTGAATCATCTACCGCAAAAACTTGACCTATGTCTGGTGACTGACTTGGCTTATCATCATATTCTTGTCTTGACATATAATCTGCAGGGTTTTGTTTTCCAGGTTTATGAACAATTTTAAAATTGTAGCCTTGAAGTAAAAGACTCCATCTTCCTAATCTACCCTGACAATCTTTTATAGTTTGTAAGTACTTAACTGATACATTATCTGTATAAACTGTAAATGTTTGGTTTGCCAAATATTCCCTAAAATGCTGAATTCCTTCTACTAAAGCTAGCACTTCCTTTTCAGTAATATGCCATTTTTGTTCATTGCCATGAAGTGCTCTGCCATTGTATGCTATGGCATGTTCTTTGCCATTTTGTACTTGTGACAGTATGTAACCAATCGAGTAGTCACTCGCATCTATTGTTAGATTAAAAGGCAAATCAAATTTAGGATAGGCAAGAACTGGTGCTTCTGTAAGTTTCATTTTCAGTGTGTCAAATGCGGATTGGCACTCAGGTGTCCACTTAAACCTTTGATCTTTCTTTAAAAGCTTATTTAAAGGTCCTGCAATTTTGGCATATCCTTCGATAAATTTTCGATAAAAGTTGGCCATTCCAAGAAAGCTCTTAACTTGTTTCGCACTTGTAGGTCTTTTGAAATTTCTGAGTTTTTCAATATTATCAGGACTGACTCTTACACCATCTCTTGAAACAATATGTCCTAAGTATTTGATTGACCTAGTAGCAAAAGAACACTTGGAGGGATGCAGTTTTAAATTTGCACTTCTAAGATGATCAAATACTTGTTGTAAGTGTTGCAAATGTTCATCAAAGGTCTTTGAAAATATGAGAACATCGCCGATGTACACTAGAGCAACTTTAAAGTTTAAGTTTTTGAGCACTTTGCACATCAGAGCTTGAAAAGATAAACTTGAATTAGACATACCCATAGGTAATCGTTTGAAATTAAAAATTCCTCTGTGTGTAATAAAACTAGCTTTGTGCTTTGTTTGCGGATCTAAAGGAACTTGGAAAAATCCACTACGTAAGTCAACAGAAGAGAATATTTCAGGTTCTGCATTTGCCAAAGTGTCAAAAACATCTGTTAGATTAGGAATTGGATATGAAATTGGAATTGTCTGTTCATTGATTTTCCTAAAATCCACACAGAATCTGTAATCGTTTGTGTTACCCTTCTTAACAAGTACTACAGGTGCGTGATAGGGAGAAGTTGACTCCTCAATTATGTCCGCATCCAATAATTCATCCAACTTTTCATCAAGTTTTCTTCGCATTTCTGGTGTTTGCCGATACGGTGCACAACTAACAGGTTTCTCATCTTTTGTATGAATGGTATGGAAATGTAAGTCAGTTTCCCCTAATTCAGAAATGTCTTTTGCCATAATGTCTCTATTGCGGCCTAAAAGTTCGTAAAGCTGTTGTTTTTGATTTTCATTTAAATCGGATTTTTCCAAATTTATTCCCAAATCTTGCACTATTTTCTTGTATTGTTCTGGTGTACGAGTTGCGCTGTTTTCTGTTGAAGCCAAATTTATTCCTATATCCTGTTTAAGTTCATGTACATTTGAAATTGCGATTTGATGAGCTTTTGCTATTACTGCTCTCGGCTCTAAAAATACTGGCAAACTGGTGGGGTTCATTAATCTGTATGTACCCTTTGAATTTGATACTGTACAAATTGTTCTGCCTCCTGCTAAAGAATGTTTCCCTGATAAATTCAAGGTTGGTTCTAGAAGAGCTATTGATTGCTGTGACAATTTTGGAATATGAACTGGAATAACCATTTCACTATGTGGTGGGACTATAATTTCAGTGGTTGTTGAAGCAAAAACAACTGGAATATTCTGGTCATGAAAAGTTTTCACAGTCACACTACCTACATGATGTTTATTTCTAATAGCATTTGACTTGTCTGCCCTTGGCACAGGTATTGTTAATTTCATGTTTCCAAAGTCAGTGTGTACATGGTGAGCCCTTAGAAAATCTAAGCCTAAAATTGTTTTTGCATGTAAAGTTTCAAAAATTCTGAACTTCTGCTTTAAAATCAATCCATCGATATTTATGTCAAGAATTGTTTCACCTAAAACAGAATGTCTTTCACCACAAACTCCTGTAACAGCACTTATATCAGAGTTTTGAATATTTGCTTCTGGTGCAACTTGCCTTAACAATCGCCTTGAAATGCATGAAATGCTTGCACCACTATCAATCATACATGAAACATTTTGCCTACCAAATTTTACATCTATAAAATTCCTATCTAAAGTTGCATGAAATTTGAGTTTTGGTTCATCCTTGCAAGAACTAGCAAAAGTTGAGCAGACTTTCGGACTACAACACCAAGACTTTACTTTAAATTCTCTAGGAGCCATGTTTTAAGTCAGGTATTAAAAATATACTGCTAGCACTGAAAATGCAGTTTAACTGATAAAAACAAAAATCTGAATCTAACAAATACAATACTGTTACTTAGATAAAATAACATCTATTGAAACACTAGTTCTAAACTATATTACTTTAAATTTGAAAAATGCAAGAAAAATGCCTCTGTATCTTTTCACTAGTATGAAATAAAAGCTTGAGAAAGTTGTCTCAACTACAAATATGAATTTCTGCTGAAAAATTTAAGAAAGCTCAGTCTGACTGCACTAAAGTCTCTTTCAATATTACATTTTGTCCCTAATCCTATTTTCTTTTCTTCTATTTGAATTAAATTTTATCATTGCTAATCATAAAATTATTATTAGACAAAAGAACACTTCTGTTACTGAAAGGAATGGTACACTGAGGAAAAATACTCTTTTTATTTAGGAGAAAACCACCTTTTTACCATGATTTGCTCAGAACCCAGAAATGTGATCACATACAACCAGTAAGAAGGAAGCAAGTATATTCAGTTTGTACTCACCACACTATTTATGGTAATTTCGAGTCAGTCACTGTTCTTGCTGATTATCCCTGTTGTGGTCTATCTGGTCATATTTGTCAATGATATCTGGTTCTGGTTCCTTCTAGTATTCGTAAATGGTAGTCTCGGTAAGCTATATCGATAACGCTAATGATTCATCTAACGCTGAATTTCCGCATTGAGTTCTGATATAAATTTGAATTGAAGCTTCCCTGATAAAAGTATGTTTCATCTAGCTTGTGCATTCATTTTGTAATGTCTGTCCAAATTCACACTATTGCACTGGTAAAACATTTACTTTCTCCAAGAGTTTGTAAGTTTTGCGTTATTTAGCTCATTCAGCACTGATGTCTGGTTTAGGGTTGATCGTACCAGGCTTTTCTCCACCATCTCCTGTCGTAGGGCGCCCCACAGGGTCTCGCTGGTTCAGTGGGGATCTTGGGGTTTTAGCTCAAGTAGTGCCCCTGTGGGTTCCTTTTCCGCATTTAAACGACAAGCTGCCCAGTGACAGGGGGGTCAGCCCAAGACTGTAGGGCTTACTCAGTTATGTTGATTTATAACAGTTCTTAAAGTTTCTATAAGTTTATTCCGTGTTCTATTCAGCAATAACAATAACAATGATACAACATTAATTCACAATTTTCACTTGTACTATTCTTAAAGTCCTCCCAGTTGTTTTAACTATTTGTATTCCTGTGTTTTACTATTTTCCTATATAATTCTATGTATTCCAATGTTCCATGTATTTGAGTGTGGCAGACTGTTATACAGGTCTTAAATTATGCCACTGTGGCTAAGTTATGCCACTCAAACAATACAAGTCTTTCTTTTCTAAAGTCTAAAAATCAAGTCCCTTCAAAATAAAAAATCTAACATTTTATTTAAGTTTCTGCCAAAAAAAGTAACCAATCTGATAGTTATGGGTTGTACCCTAAAAATTATTATCCAATGAAATTCTAGATTAAAAACAATGCTTTTCTGACAGATAAGTAAATCTTGAGAATTTCTTAAAAATGCCTAAAGCTGTCAATGGAAGTTGACATATATTATCAAACAATAAAAGTGCTAAAACATCTAAGATTGTCCAGAAGCCAAATTGATTAAAGTCCTTTTAAGATGAAATATTTGTCTACATTTTATCAAAACAGAATCAGCTTTAATATAGTGAAAATTTAACAACAAAAAGATAAATTCCTGCCCACAGGAAAAGTAGGATTTCCTGCATTTACACTTTTGATAACAAATTGAAATAATTCTTTACTGTAACAACAATTTAATGTAAAGAAATCAGAATAGCATTTTAAAGAACTAATATAGATACTGATATTGTAATTCATACATAAACAAGCATTTCTATAATAATTATAATTTGAAAATCTGATGTTTGAAATAAAACCTAAAATAAGCCAAAAGAATTTGACCTTAAAATTTACATTATCACATAACATTTTATTTAAGTTTCTGCCAAAAAAAGTAACCAATCTGATAGTTATGGGTTGTACCCTAAAAATTATTATCCAATGAAATTCTAGATTAAAAACAATGCTTTTCTGACAGATAAGTAAATCTTGAGAATTTCTTAAAAATGCCTAAAGCTGTCAATGGAAGTTGACATATATTATCAAACAATAAAAGTGCTAAAACATCTAAGATTGTCCAGAAGCCAAATTGATTAAAGTCCTTTTAAGATGAAATATTTGTCTACATTTTATCAAAACAGAATCAGCTTTAATATAGTGAAAATTTAACAACAAAAAGATAAATTCCTGCCCACAGGAAAAGTAGGATTTCCTGCATTTACACTTTTGATAACAAATTGAAATAATTCTTTACTGTAACAACAATTTAATGTAAAGAAATCAGAATAGCATTTTAAAGAACTAATATAGATACTGATATTGTAATTCATACATAAACAAGCATTTCTATAATAATTATAATTTGAAAATCTGATGTTTGAAATAAAACCTAAAATAAGCCAAAAGAATTTGACCTTAAAATTTACATTATCACATATGACCTGAGCAAAAGAGTAACCTCTGTGAAATCAAGGTCCTGCTTCTGATACATCTTTGACAGGATTGCCAAGGGTTTCAACACATCAAAAAGAAAGTGCACGACATACAAAAACTTGAAGCAGGTCAGTGACTTGTGTAGGCTCAGTGACTTTCCTGAATTCTCCTCAAGAAAGACAGAAATCAAATTAGAGAAGTTGGTGACCATGGCAGACACTGATCCTTCAAAACTGAGCCAACGGGTATGAAATACCTCCTTAAATCTCTTACTTTGACCTGGAGTTAGAGACTGAACAGCTTCAAGCATGGCCATATTCTTAGGGGAATAGTGAAAATACTTGTAAACACTGTTGATGACCTCTTGCACTTTGACCATGTAAGGGATAGCATCAGCACCAGTATAACAACTTAACGCTAACCTGTGGGCAATGCAATGTGTGGCCAAAACACCGGTACCTCTCTCTTTAACCTTGTAACTACACCAGACTTGTGACCAATCATAACTGCTGCACCATCTGTGCTCACACCACAGAGATTAGACAAACTTATACCTTTGACCTTCAACATCTCCATGACCTTAGTATATATTGATTCAGAGTTTGCCCTAGACAAGCTATCTATCCCAAAGAAGTAAGCACCTGGGGAAGTGTAACCAAACTCATCAGACTCAAGAACCCTAATGTACATTACCATGTTCTGGTGGACAGACACATCGGTGCTCTCGTCAAACATCAGGCTGAACTTCACACTGGAATTGATCTTGTCGATTAACTGGTCTTCAAGTACCCCGGCTATACAACTCTGGAATTCTTCAATTGAAGTTGAATGTTCGTAATTGGTGTGACCACCACATTTCAAATCTGCCAACTGTGACACACCCTATAAATAAAGTTTAAAAAAACATACATAAAAAAAAGCTAGAAGTGCTACTTTATGGTAAAGAAAATTAATGCCTTAAAATATACCTTCTTTGTCTTATATAGTCTGATATTACAGAATTTTCAGGCAGTATTTTTTTAAAAGCAGCACTAGTAGCTTGTAGGGATGGGAATGAATACTGAAATCAATATTCGAATATTCGGTTTGCCATATTCAAATATTCGGTTTGTTTTACTGGAAGCTTTGAATTCTTATTAAGTGATTGGCATATACACAACGTATTCATTTGTTTAATGCGTGGATCATCGTACGTTATAAGGCCAAACAATGTTTGTTTCGGGTAACCCGATCCTACCTAGCAAAACCCGCCGATCCTAGCGTTTTATTTCACGATTCTGTCAGTATATTCATGAACATATTTAACTAATTCAGTTTTTTAGCTTCAAAATGATACAAAAAATCAAAACGATTATAAGTTAGACCGTCGAAATTTTATCTAAAAATAGCAGGTCGACCCATTTAAACACGTGACGCGCTGTTGTATTACCGCCGCCATTTTGAAAATTTTCAATCGGCGTGTAAAAATCGTCGTGTAAAAAGCAAGTAAGGCAGACTTAAACCTCCTTCATTATGAACTTATGCATCAATCATATTTATTTCTTGATTTTATTATAAAGTACTTCAAAATTTAATTCAAATACGGCCGATTGCGGATGAAAACCAATTCTGCGGATGGTCTGAATCGTCGTACAAAATATTGTGAAAAGATCAACAGTATCTACAAGTTTGGTATTGTTTTCGAAAAAAAAAAAATTTAGAAATTGTTACATAAAACAGGCGCCAATAAAAATGAACAAAAGATAAAAAGATATCACATTTACGCCTAATACAAACTGTTAATCCGTAGCGATGACCCCAGGTAATTATGCATTGCAATTTTCTTGTTAATTGGACATATTTTGACATGCTTCTGACACATTGACGCCTGTTGCAAACTGTTAATCCATAACGATGGCCCCTACACAATAAACAAACTTGACATGGTTTTATTCTGTAGAATTAGCATGCTCATATTGCCCAAAATCAATTACATGTATACTTATTTTGAAAAAAAAAAAAAAAAACATTACGAATATTCGAATTTGATTTTCATATTCGAATATTCGACTGATTTTCGAATATTCGTTCCCATCCCTAGTAGCTTGTATTTTGATTAACAACTGTGGTAACTATAATCTGAAGTGCATATAGGAGAAGGACATACTACTTGTTTTCCTAATCCTTATGCTATCTGTAGATATGATGTATCATGTTATGATTATCTGAACAAGAACTATTTAAACTAAAGTGCACATAAATGAAGCATTTATTTGTTTTGTGCATTTGTATTTAAGGTACTTCCGCAAATTGAAATTAGAAGTTCATGTGAAAAATCAAACTCCTCGAAACAGCTTTCGAAATGCGAGGAAACAATAGATATATGATAAAAGTAGAAAAGATATATCTGTAGGTAAACTTGCAAGCATGAAAGCTACGCTGAACCCCATCTCCACAGTGCTTTGGAAGAAAATGAGTGAACATTTTTGGTGCAAAATTCTGGTATTGTATGCAACCTAAATTGCTATAAAATATTTATTTTCAAATCAAAGAAATGCCAAAACAGTGCATACGAGCGTTACTTTTTCAAGAAAATGTCGTTAAACATTCTAATGCGCAAAACACGTGCACAGTTTTTCTAAAATATTTCGCCGCCATGTTTATTTCAAGGAATTAAATATATGATTGTTCTTTTACCTCAGATTTCCTTTCTGAAATATATATTCCTCCTTATTCATGGTTAGAGATATCCATTTAGTATAGTTTTGCACTGTCCGATCTCCTTAATGTGTTACCGATCCTTTACATTTAAAAAATAAATGCAATGTGTAATGATAGTTTTTCGCTTTACACACCTGTCTTGGACAAGAAAGCCGTTTCACTTAAAATTTGTAAGCATCCGCTGGCAAAATATTGATGAAAGATCGGAACTTTTTCTAAAATAAAGTTTGATTTCAATCATTTTCAAAAACTAGAAATATTGCAAATTGTGTTAAATTTATATATATAACAAAAATCCCCAAAATAAACCATTTTAGAACTTTTCCGGGAACTATACGTTTCAGCCGAACAACGCATTTTAAGACTACACAATAAAGGCCTGAAGGGCCTGAGTCAGCTAATGATTGATGTACTGACAGTATAGTCTACCAGTTTCAGTTTGTTTTTAGTTTTTTTCTTAAAATTTCATAACACAGCTCGATATTTACCCAAAATATTATATCCAGATACGATTACACTTTTCTCCAGTTTCAACAATATATTTTACAAATTGTGATGATACGGAGACATTTAGCAGCAATTGGCAGTATCTGACATTGAAGTTTACGGTTAAATTACCTCTTATTTAAATCTTTTCATAAAAAAGTTGTTTCGTTTCGTGAAAGCAGCCAAACATAGACGATCTTCTTTCGATTTCAAAAACTACAAGAAAATACAATTTAATGTTTCGCCGATTTGTTTATTTCTCGAAAAATAAGAATTAAAATCATTTTTAAAATCAGTAGTAACTAAACAAACCAGTAAGAGCTTCTTCTTCCGATAATTTATCCGTTTACTGACTGCAAAATTCAACCCACGCAAAGTTTATAGAAATCATACGATGCGTGTATACGTTCAATGTGGGAGAATTAAGGCTGATCGGCTATGTTACCTAACGCATCCAGACGATTCAGATTTTGTTTTTAAAAAAGCATTGTGTGCGTTTCTGTAATTTTATATACGTTTTTATACGCTTAGAAATTATTAGATATGCGTATTTGCATTATTTCTATACGTAATTTACGCTAATACGCATCTTATCTGGAGCCCTGTGGAACTATTTTTTGTCTTTCGCTGGATGTTACGCAAGCTTTGTAAGCCTGCGCAATTCTTAAAATGCACATCTATGCTTAATGAGTTACATTCGAGTATTGCACAATTACAAGTCATAAATATGACAGATTACATCGTATATTGGTCATAGCAAAGGGAATTGACACAACTTAACTTCATTCATGCAGTGAACTGTTTGAAATTTGAGAAATCTAATGGAACTACATCCCTTCACGTGTTATTCGGTCCATTTAGAGAATCGCTGAACAGCAAGGACTCGTCAAAAGGCTTTCAGCCTTTAGCCGACTCAAAAATGATTTCTCTTTCTAAACAATGTCAAAGTTAACCTGAGGGACATTGCTGAAAATGTAAACATGCTTACTTGTTTCAGCTTTACGTCCTGTAGAAAACAATAAACTTTCAACTTTTAATGCATATATGTTCTATAATTATTCCAATATCAAAAACCGTCCGATCTTTTCCGTGAGAAATAAACGAAGCAAATTTAACTATTTGTTTACACTTCAACCATGTGAAATTAAAGGCATGTACTATCACGAGACTCCCGTGCATTTTGAACCTCGTGGTGAATAAAGTGAATTTACTTTAAAGTATGGTGTCTCAGTTGAGCCGGTTATTTGTTAATTTCAGAGAACATACATTAAAGAAGTGTTAATGAGATTATGCATGAGTACGAATATTTACTAGTCTACTTTAAATTAATGACGATAGAAAACAAGTGTGCACTCAGCAAACAGCAAGTCTATTATTTTTAGGTGTATACTGAACACTGATCCCAATGTTCATAATTTTCAGATGAAGAACTCGTCATCCTTGGTTTTGTAGACAGTCTTAGTACTGGACCTCTAATTCCGATATCAACACCGCTGTAATGTAAAGTCAGTGTCCATTTCTATGCCGGAATTTCAATACACATTTGTTATCAGTTTAAATCTATGAAAGTGTTAAAAATATCATTGTTTAACGAAGAACCAAGATAAGAAAAGTTACTTTTTAGACATTGCTGATTTTATTCATCAGGTTTCCGTGTGAAAAGTTGATTGTACTTTGTTTGTTTCGTAGTTATCTACACTTGTATACAAATTGTATTATCTCCTAACATATTTGGTTGTACATTTTTATGCGATTTATTCTCACTGTGTTTTTTAAAAACATGTTGCATAAATTCTCATATTGTATAAAAAGTCGACAAATCAAAATTGGTTAGTTTACGACGCATGAAACATCTAATAAGGAATCACTATACACATCGAACATGTCCCGGACCAGTATGCGGAAATACCGTGGCCAAATGTTTCAAGATTGTCTAAAAATGTACTGCAGAAAGTGCTGAAAATTCCATTTCCATCATATTTTTCGTGAGATAAGCAGGGCGTTAGTACATAAATTCCACTATATTTAATTAAACCTTTCTTATACTTGCACAATCCTTGAAACAAATTTTAGATTGTTGCCAAATCTTGTTCACATTAGGTCTGAAACCTGTCTTACAATTTTAGGCAGTTTGGTACACCATACATAGAAAAATCATTGTCCACACACTGCACTACTTTTATGTATGCTGAAAATAAGGCTGATGTGTAACTGTGTAAGGTAGATTTGCATCCCTACAGGCTGTAGGTACACACCTTTGCATTTTTAAGATTTTAGTCTGAACATGATGTTTAATATCTAACACTTATTTAAAATTGTACAAAATGCCTATTGTAAGGTTTACATTTTAATATGTAAAAATAAGATGTCATCTTTCCCATATTACAATTATATTTCATACAAACTTACTTGATACAACAAGAACTTGTTCAGCTTTGGAACCATACAGTTTGGAAGGTTTTCTTCTGCAGCGAAGTATACATTTTTCGTTGCTGTTGTTATAGCCAATTCACTCTTCGCCAGTGAGTTTTCTTGGCACACTTGCATGTTAGATCTCAGTTTGCCCGCTCTGGCAGCATCGTCATGTTCTGTAAACGAAGACAAATATATATAATTTTGCCGTATTTCTGCATTTTATTAATTTAAAGTGTTTTTTTTTTTAAATCACACTATATGGTTGAATTCTAATGTGCCCTTTCTTTAATCATCTATGAAATTAAATTTGAAATGCAGAAATACAGACACAACACATATATGCCGCAAACATTTTTACATGTATCTTGTGTTTGCACAAAGTATGTGAAAAAGTTCAATTTGCCTGGTAACATCTTCAAATACAAAAATATTATTTCATACTTTTTACTGGTTCTTTAGTATAAGTAACAATAAGTTCTGTGCAAGGTTCGAATCCTGTCAGACTGTACAGAGTTGTAACATTATGACAGACAGTTTTTAACAAATATGCCTCACAAAGGATTCGTGACTCAAGTTCAAAACAAACCCGACAAATAGAATAAACCTAACATAATAAATCTTATTGTGCTTACCTTTAATTTTCACATGTTTAGTAACAGACTCCTTCTTCAACACGTTACATCCTGTAACAAATGAGTTGGAATTTTGTGCCTGGACTCAAATGTCACAAAACATTTCCTTAGTTTTAGAATCATATCTTAGCCATGAATTACCAATTTTCCAAGACTCTTTAAATTTTCTGATAGTAGAATTTTGAAACAGAAATTAGATAATTCTATGCTTAGTAAGTCCAAAACGAGGTCAAGGTCAAACTGAGGTCAGGTGATGTTTGAAGATGAGGAATGGTCACAGTTTACATCTGTATTAATATCAATTCATTCTTGTAAGGGGTATTGATGTTAGACGAAATGGTCCCATTTGGTTAACCAAGAGATGGCCCAAAGTCCAAAATGAGGTCAAGGTCAAACTGAGGTCAGGTGATGTCTGAAGATGAGGAATGGTCACAGGTTACATCTGCATTAGTATCAAGTCATTCTAGTAAGGGGTATTGATGCTAGACGAAACGGGCCCATTTGGTTAACCTCGTATGGACGAACTGACAGAACGATCACTTTATGCCTCCCGCATCAGTAGATGCCGGGGGCATAAAAACAAGAAAGCAGGTCAGTAGGTCAAGGTCACAGTCAAGTGACCCTAATTACTTGGAGTCATCTTGTAATAGTAACAGTCTAGGAAATATGATCTGATCATTTTTTAAGTATTTTTTCCTATAAAGCTCATATAAAAATTAAGTGACCCCTGGGGCGGGGCTTTAAATGGACCCTGGGTCATGATTTGAAGTCTTAGTAAAGGACCACCACACAATGCCACAGGTAAAGTATCTATGTGCCTTTCAGTTTAAGAGAAGAACATTTTGTTAACATTTATGTTAATTCAAGGAACCACGGGGTGGGCCAATACTGACCCTGGGTTCATAACTTGAACAATCTTGGTAAAAATCCCCTAGACAATAATATCTAATCTCTAGGTCTTCAGGTTTCAGAGATGATTTTTGAAATTTACACTATAACCATATAGGGAAAATAAGCCCCGCCTCCTGGCAGCCATGTTTTTTACCAAAATAAAATGGCTTAAGCAATTTTCATATAGAGATAATTTCTCCAAAATATTTCTGAAATCTGGCTAACAATTTCTGACAAGAAGATTTTTAAAGATTTTTCTTTTTTTTTTTTTTTGGTTGGGTTTAACGTCGCACCGACACATTTGAGGTCATATGGCGACTTTCCAGCTTTGATGGTGGAGGAAGACCCCAGGTGCCCCTCCGTGCATTATTTCATCACGAGCAGGCACCTGGGTAGAACCACCGACCTTCCGTTAGCTAGCTGGATGGCTTCCTCACATGAAGAATTCAACGCCCCCAGTCAGGCTCGAACCCACATCGATGAGGGGCAAGTGATTTGAAGTCAGCGACCTTAACCACTCGGCCACGGAGGCCCCAATTTTTCTTTCAATTGACATGGCAACCACAGTTGTAAATGGATTTTCATTTTCTGTGCAATTTTGGTAGGGGGCCTGGTGACCCAAGGATCATTTCTGTGAAGTTTAGTGTAAATCTGCCCAGTGGTTTTGAAGAAGATTTTTGAAATTTACAATATAGCCATATAGAGAAAATAAGCCCCGCCCCCTGGCAGCCCATGTTTTTTACGGAACAGAATGGCTTAGGCAATTTTGGTATAGAGTCACCTAGAGCTCATTTCAACAAAATATTTTTGAAATCTGGCTAACAGTTTCTGACAAGACATTTTTAAAGATTTTCCTTTTGGTTGATGGCAACCAAAGTTCTGCATGGATTTCAATTCTTTGGGCAATTTTGAAGGAGGGCCACCCAAGGATCATGCCTGTGAAGTTTGGTGTAAATCTGCCTAGTGATTTTGGAGAAGATTTTTTAAGAAATTGTTGACACACAATGGACATCGAGTGGTCACAAAAGCTCACCTTGAGTCTTTGGCTCAGGTTAGCTAAAAAGCCTATTGCATGTATTCAGCTCTTCTACAACTGCAGCTGGATTAGAGGAAACTCGTTTTAAATAACAAGAGCTGTCAGTTGACAGCGCTCTTGACTATTCTCAGTGCTAGATAATATAATATAAGGTATGAGTAAAACTTTAACATTACAATAAGCATATTCTAAGTCAAAAAGGGGCCATAATTCAGTCAAAATGCTTGATAGAGTTGTCTGCTCCTGTTTACAGACTGGGGTCATGATGGTAAACAAGCAGCAAAATATGAAGGCAATATCTCAATGGACTTTGAAAATATTTGGGGTGGTACGCAAACTTTAACATTACAATAAGCATATTCTAAGTCGAAAAGGGGCCATAATTCAGTCAAAATGCTTGATAGAGTTGTCTGCTCTTGTTTACAGAATGGGGTCATGATGGTTAACAAGTATGCAAAATATAAAAGCAATATCTCAATGGACTTTGAAAATATTTGGGGTGGCACGCAAACTTTAACATTAAAATTTTGTGTGACACTAATGCTCACGCTAATGCCGGGGCAAGTAGGATAGCTTCCCTATTCTTCGAATAGTCCAGCTAAAAATGATCTGTTTACTTGTAAAATGTTTTCTATGCTTTCCATCCACTAGGTTTCACTCATACACCTTGTTGAACAATTTAGTCCTGTATCTCTCCATTTCTGAACTTCATGGTCTGTACTCTGACGTCACAGATTTCACTTCAAAAGAAGACATATTTTTTAAAAACATGTTCAGCAAATTCATACAAGTTCTATAGATGCACATAAATCTATTGCACAAATCTGTGAAAATAATCTATAATCTATTTCAGTTGGATGCACTGCCAGGCATTTTATCAGAAAACAAGTTTGTAAAAAGACTGATAATATTAAAGCACTATGTCCTACATTATATACATTGAATTCAAAGGTACCATCAATAAATCTGGGGTTATACAACTATAGTAAAACGACTCAAATAGCTTCAAACAAATTTTTCTACATCTGAGAACACAAAGGGTTCTAGTACGTGGAAAGGAGTCTGAAAAGCAGCTAATGTATTAACAAGACAGGCTCCAAAAGGGAAGAGTTCTTATACTAATGCTGTTTGGTACAGGTTCTTTCCTCATAGATTTAAACCTCTTATAGTCAAATAGGCACAAAAAACAATGATGTACCTGGGATGATGAACTTTGGATCAAAGAACATATTTTTCTGGTCTGTTGGGATCATAGAGCCTGTTTTAATGTTTGCGAATAACAGAAGGTAAATGTTTCTTATTTTACCTGGGACATGGGAATGGGGACACAAGTCCCAATCTGGAATGAAAGGAACAACTTACACTATTAAACAGAATTCCGTTGAAGCTGGTACTACTGCTGCCACAACAAGAACAGTCATCACATGCAACTTGATCAGGGAAAAACAATGTAGTTTACCACATTAAAATTAAGCAAGGTCAATTTAGTGGTTTTTTTTAAAATTGAGTTACCTCCCTTCAACTGTAATATCTTTATTTCTGAAGAACTTATTGCATGTATTCAGCTCTCTTACAAGTCTAAGTGCAATTGAATTAGAGGAAACTGGTTCTAAATACAAATGATCTGTTTACTTGTGAAATGTTATCTATTCTTGCCATCCGCTATGTTTCCCTTAACCCTTTACTCCATAGATACGCTTTTTACCACCTCTATCCATTCCCTGATAGATACCCTTTTTACCACCTCTATCCATTCCCTGATAGATACTCTATTTGACGCCTTCAAGTTTAAAAGCAAATTATGAATAAAGTACAACATCAAGGAATCCCACAAAAGCATTTTTGTAAAGTTTAAACCATGTACAAATGATATCTGTCAAAAAAATATATGGTTTATATTTGATTTTTAATGGTAATTTAAACCTGAAATGAGGTAGTGTATTTATGGAAAATTATTGTGAGGAAAGTTTCATCTTGAGCTAAAATTAGCCTGATCAAGGCTAATTATACCCCCAAGTTTATCTTTACAAATTATGAATTTGTGTAGTACTTATTTGTACAAATTGTGAATTTGCGCAAGCTAAAAATAGTACTGTAAATTTTTTTAGGTTTCTGCATTTCCCAGGTGATTTAGAAAGCGGAACTTTTTTTTTTCAATGGATTTATATAAAAAATATACACTTTATGATGGATTAAAAAAGTAACTGTTGCAAATACATATTGGTCTGATTTACCCTGAAGACAAATTAACAGCTAATTACCTGCTGCACTAAGGAATTTTATGACATATGTCTGTATATTACCTATCAGTGTGGGGTATGGTTGATTGGGGTGATTTTTGGATAATTGTAAGGAACTTTGATGTTAATCCAATTAAGAAATTTTACTGATAAGTGTTTTTATAAGCTGATAAAATTGCTTTTGATCAATTATTCTTATAAAAACATTATGTAACTAATATACCAGAGGAAAAATGCAGAAATAAATAAGTACCATCAATAGAAAAGTAGCTAAAATTATTATAGAAAAGTAAACTAATGAGTTTAAAGCTTTGTATGTCAAGAAATATTTATCACACTTTTATGTAAAATGTACCATTAGAAAGAAAATTTAATTGTGAAAAAACTTTATGTTGGTTACTAAGTGTTTAAAACAATATTAAATATAATAATATGGAATTGAATAACACAGGTATAAATTCTGCATTTTTCCCCAATATCCTGTATGGAGATAGTGTACTGATTATCAGTAAAGCTGTATGGATATGATAAGCCTAATTAGGCTAAATGTATATGGAGTAAAGGGTTAAACACTGTGTTGAACAAATAAGACCCGCATCTCATCATTTCTGAACTTCATGGTCTGTACTGATACTTCAAAGTTTTCACTACAAAAGAGACATTTTTTTCTCTAAAATGTTAAGCAAATCCATAGAAGATCTAAAGATGCACATTCAAAAAGTTACTGCAAAATTAGTGAAAATAATCTATCTCAGTTGGATAGACTGCCAGACATTTGATCAGAGAACAAGTGTCTAAAAGACTGATGATACTAAAGCCTTATGTCTGACATTAAATATAAAGAATTCAAAGGAACCACCAATAAATCTGGTGATATATAGCAATGGTAAAATGAATCAAGTAGCTTTAAATAGACTTTCTGCATCACAGAACATGAAGGGTTCCAGTATGTGGAAGGAAGTCTGAAACCAGCTACATACATGTAATATCAAAAGGGGCTCCAAAAGGAAGTGTTCTTGGTCTAATGCTGTTTTGGAACATGTTCTTTCCTCATAGATTTAAACCTTTTATGGTTAAATATGTACATGTATCAATGATGTACCTGACGTGATGAATTTGGTTTAAGAACATATTTTGCAGATCTGTTGGTATTATAATGTTTGTAAATAACAGAAGGTAAATGTTTCATATTTTGCATCATTATGGGGACTCAAGTCCCAATCTGGAAAGGAAAGAACAACTTACTCTATAAAACAGAATTCTGCTTCAGTTTGTACTAGAGCCACAACAAGAACAGTCATCTCAGGCAACTTGATCATTGTAAAACTAGAACAATAGAAAAATACACAAATTTTATATTTCTTTTTCTATTCAAGTGCTATTACAAATATTTTTATTTTTCATTATTTGTATTAATGTAGTTCATACTGGAACAGAAATTTGAATATGTGATTTGTTTCTTAAATGTCCATTACTAAGGGAAAGTGAGTTGGCAATTTTTTTCATAGCCAGTGCATAGACTTCTGCAAGACACTAAATAATGAAGATTGGCAGGTCAAAATTTACAGAAGGTCTTTGGAACTCAAAGAAATGTATGTGTATTATGTTGAAATTTCAAAGAATCGACAGAATGACCCCCAGGTCTTTTTAACTTTCTTCATACTTCATAGAAAAATAATTGTACATATACTGCGATTTATTTCGAATTTCTACATACCAACTTTCATTTTCCAATAAAATGAAATAGTTTTTGTGCTTTTTAAAAGAAATTAAAATGTTCACTTTCCTTAGTATTGGACCTTTAAATGTGTGAACATTTCTTTAAAAAAACAATGTAGTTTACCACAAGGGCACTTTAGTGTTCTTTTTTAAAATTGAGTTACCTCCCTTCAACTGAAATATTTTTATTTCTGAAGAACTTATTACATGTATTCAGCTCTCCTGCAAGTCTAAGTGCAACTGAATTAGAGGAAACTGATTCTAAATAGAAATGATCTGATTACTTGTGAAATGTTATCTATTCTTGCCATCCGCTATGTTTCCCTTGAAAACTGTGTTGAACAAATAAGACCCGCATCTCACAATTTCTGAACTCCATGGTCTGTACAGTTTTCACTACAAGAGACATTCTTTTTTCTAAAATGTTTAGCAAATCCATAGAAGATCTTAAGATACACATTCAAAAAGTTACTGCACAAATTAGTGAAAATAATGTATCTCAGTTGGATAGACTGCCAGACATTTGATCAGAGAACAAGTCTGTAAAAGACTGATGATACTAAAGCATTATGTCTGACATTATATATATAGAATTCAAAGGTACCATCAATAAATCTGGTTTCATACATATATTACTATATATAGTAACAAAAATGAGGTTATTGCTTTCACACACTGATTATCACTTATCGGCCCAGGCAAAAAAAACTCATAATCTTAATCCGCCCAGTGAAACCAATGGCTACATAAAACGTCATCATGGTCAGTGCGCTTTCAACATGGCGGCCTAGCGGACGTTGGAGTTGTTACTGGACATCATAATGGTCTGTCACTGGTCTACACGTTAAACTATTGTTTATCACAGAATTACAATGCTTGGTTTTTAGTAATAAAACAGGACATGCACATATTTTACATTGGAGCTAGAATTCTGGGTTTCAACAGTGTTCGGGTATGTTGTGTAAAAAAGCATGATTCGCACCACACAATTTCAAAATTCCAATGAAGTTGCAGGTTTCTTCTCAGTGAAAATGTTATGACTGCTTTTCATAAACATAGATCTACTGCTAAGAAAACTGCAGTTTTTTTTCATGGAATGGCTCAAATTATCCCTGTTTCTCATATTCTTGTTTTTTTGCCTTAAAGTTGTCAAATGATGTAATGTTTGTTATTTTCAAGAAGGTATGGTACAAAACTGACACACTGAACATTTTAAGTGATTTGAATGCAGACTGATGAAAACATTGTGGTTTTACTAAATTAAAAAAGAAATACTTATTTTTTTCTGGTGGTGTAAGCAAAATTGCTATAAATTATTCGCTATGCAATTGATTGTCATACATGCATTTCTTGATGCATTTACTACAGAATATATATTTTATTACACCATGGTAGTTTTAATGTTTTAAATTCTACAAGTTGTTTGTGATGAAAAGTCAAATCTAAATCCACAGGAATAAGAGAAACTCTTGGTCCATTTCTGTGGTCGAGGGTAGTATCAAATACTATAACAAAATAATTAAATGGGATAATTTCTGTAACATCTAATGACTCCATCTGAAAGACAAGTAAATTTTCTACAAAATTACCCCCACATAATGTTTCTGAAATCTTTAATCTCTTACTGGGAATAGAACAACTCCTTAGGCCCCTGAGAATATGAGAAAAACAGCATATGTGTTGTTTCATATTTTTAGAATGGAAAACCATTTGATGGGTTTGGTAGGTACATAAATACGAATTTACTGTGCTCGCTCCTTACCATCAACGAAGTCTGTAATTTGTCTAAATATGCAAAAATAAGTTTAGTGCACTCACTTATATTTTCCCCATATTGACACTATAATTGCTTTTGAAAAAACATTAGTACACGGGCTAAAGCCCTCAGGCAAGTATTTGTTTTCTGCGCCGTTTTTATATCACATCCCTGCCTGGCTCCGTTGTGTATTAACTTCTATTCTAAGTTATATATCAATGGTAAAATGACTCAAGTAGCTTTAAACAGACTTTCTGCATCACAGAACACGAAGGGTTCTAGTCAGTGAAAAGAAGTCTGAAAACCAGCTACATGTAATATCGAGAGGGGCTCCAAAAGAAAGTGTTCTTGGTCTAATACTGTTTTGGAACATGTTCTTCTCTTAGATTTAAACCCTTTATGGATAAATATGTACATATATCAATGATGTACCTGACACAATGAACTTTGGATTAAAGAACATATTTTCTAGTCAGTTGGGATCATAGTGTCCAGTCAATGTTTGTGAATAATAAAATATAATATTTTGCATGAGAAGTGAACAAAATTCCCGATCTGGAATGGAAAGAACAACTTACTCTATAATACAGAATTCCGCTGCAGTTGGCAAGAACAGTCATCACAGGCAACTTGATCATTCTAAAACTAGAACAATAGAAAAATACACAAATTTTATATTTCTTTTTCTATTCAAGGTCTATTTTAAATATTTCTTATTATTTGTACTAATGTAGTTCATACTGGATCAGAAACTTCAATGTTTAAGTGAACATTTCTGTAAAAACAAACCCTACAGTTTACCACAATAAAATTAAGCAAGGGCAATTTAGTGTTCCTTTTTAAAATTGAGTTACCTCCCTTCCACTTTTAAAACACTTATTGAATGTATTCAGCTCTTCTACAACTCCAAGTGCAGCTGGTTTAGTGGAAAGTGATACTAAATACAAATGATCTGTTTACTTGTGAAATGTTTTCTATCCTTGCCATCCACTCTAATTCCCTCATACACTGTGTTGAACAATGTAGACCTGCATCTCTTCATATCTGAACACCATGTTACTAGTACATGTATGAACTTCACAGATGTCACTACAAAAGAAGAGGCATTTTTTTTTTCAAAAGTGTTTAGCAAATCCATAGAAGTTCTATAGATGCACATTCATAAAGTTACTGCACATATTAGTAAAAATAATCTATTTCAGTTGGATCGACTGCCAGACCTTTGATCAGAGAACAAGTGTGTGCTATTTTAGTACTTGTTCTTTCCTTATAGATTCAAACTGCTTATGATTACATAGGCATAAGTATCAATGAAGTACCGGACATTATGGACTTCTAAATAACATATTTCTGGTCAGTTAAGATCATATAGTCCATTCAATGTTTGTGAAAGTTTTTTATTTTGCATGGGAAGGTGACAAAAGTCCCCATTTAGAAAGGATGAAACAACTTACTCTATAAAAAGAGAGCCTGTACTGTACTTGTGGGCATATAAGAACAGTCATCACAGGCAACTTGATCAGGGTAAAACTAGAATTATTATAGACAATTACAAATATTGTATATTGCTTTTTCTATTCAAGTGCTACTAAAATGTTTTTTCATCATTATTTGGACTAATCTAGAAACATAAAAATTTGATTTGCTTCTTAAACATTTAAGCGAACATTTCTGCAAAAGCAAACCTTGTAGTTTAACACAATAAAATTTAGTATTAAAGGGCAGTTCAGTGTTCTTTTTTAAATTTGAGTTACCTCCCTTCAACATTAACATTAAGAAACAAACTTTTTGCATGTATTCAGCTCTTTTACATGTAAAAGCAGATGGAGTAGAGAAAACTGGTTCTCAATACAAACTGTTTATTTGTGAAATGTTTCCTTCATGCACTGTGTTGAACAATTTAGACCTGCATCTCTTCATTTCTGAACTTCCTAGTCTGTACTGTTACTACACAGATTTCACTATAAAAAGAAGAGGCATTTTTAAAACAAATGTTTAGCAAATGCATAGAAGTTCTATAGATGTAGGCTCAAAAAGTTATTGCACAAGTTAGTGAAAATAATCTATTTCAGTTTAATAAACTGCCAGACATTTGATCACAAAGCAAGTGTGTCAAAGATTGATAATACTAAAGCACTATGTCTGACATTATATACATATAATTCAAAGGTACCATCAATAAATCTTGGGTTATATAACAATGGTAAAATGACTCATCTAGTTTTAAAATACTAGCAGACTTTCTGCATCAGGTAGCACAAAGGGTTGTAGAGTGTGGAAAGGTGTCTGAAAATCAACTACCGGTACATCTAAATTAATGAAGTGTTCTACGTCTAATGTTGTTTGGTACATGGCTTCAAACTTCATATGGTTAAATAGGTACAACCTGACTGTTGGAGCTATCTATGGATTGTAGTAGGAGTGCAGGACCTGCTTGCAAGTACCCCGGTACTAAGATAATGTTGCATAACAAAATATGTGTTGTTCCATGTCATCACCATACAATCTGACTTAATAAGTACTTGATCTTCTAAAAGAAGATCTGAGTTAGAAGAAGATCTGAGAATCACCCATTCACATTCATCTTTCTGTATATATTTTTTGGAGTTACAATATTTCTATTCTTATTTTTATTTGAACCAATCAGATGACTCATTTCAACAAACATTTGACTGAACCATCAAAACAGCTTCAAATGTCACAGGGTGAGAAAATGTGCAGTAAGTCCGGAGCTCGAACCCAGGACCCCTCACTTAGAAGGCAAGTGCTCTACTGACTGAGCTAACCGGCTGCCTGACACATATTCTCCCCTAATATGACCAAGTCCATACCACGACATATGATACCTCTCAAAACACAAGGGCTCAGTCATGATGTGGTTGTCATAATAAACATGAAAAACCCTGGCTAAATATCGATTTTTTAAACTTCTACTTTCAATTTCAAAATGTTGACAGCAAGGCTCTGATTGGCTAGCAGACGGGTCATCAGAACAAGTCTATCAATAGCATGTCTTCAGATCCAAAGCGAAGCGTTAATTGGAGCTGTACTTTAGTCAGATTGCACCACCATATAACTTTAAATAACTGGCAGAGCCTCAGGTATGGGCATGTCTGTATGATGGGAACGCATATGGCCATGCAGTCACTCTCTGGGGTGCTCAAGATACAGCAACAATGGAAGTTCAGCTAATAATCAGTTAACAATTTTGTAAAAAGCAATGACTCTTGTGTCAGTGCGTGTGAGATTCTTCTAAGCCAGTAAGTTCTGCCACTCAAGTTCATTTCCTAGAGGTCATACTGTTCTGATATGAATAACTACTGTTTACCTAGCTGACTGTTCCATGTCTCAGTTTTAACTATATTACTATTTTCTAAGAATAAGAGTCCAACTTTGGTCTTACAAGAAGAAGAAGCCGAGAGTTTCCTTAGAGTTAGATGCTATTCTCTAAGACAGTATTCGTTCCAAGACAAATTATTAGGGATATTCAGACCTAGGTATTTTGCAACCTGAATTGTCTGATGAGGAACAGGCTTTCTGATTGCAGGCCTTCTTTACCCAGACTCTAGATCCAAAGTCTAGAGTCAGGAGCTCTTGACAACATGTACAGGAGATGTATAGATCTCCAGTAATCAATCTACATGTATTCAATACTTTGCTTAATTACTACAGAGTAATTTTTATGAAATTTTAATAAATACCGGTAGTTGGGTCTCACAGAAGCAGTGTTCCCTGAATCCATGATGTAGATCATAAGTAATGTTATATTTAGCCAAAAAAGAAGAGATTTTAGATGCTAAAGTGTGTTCTAAAACTTATAATTAAGAACAGTAGGGAAAATAGAAAGATATTTTTTGGTATTTTCTCCATCTTATTTTTAAAAAGGAGACAAATATTTACATAAATTAAGTATATACATTTTGTAATATGCCTGAAATTAAGGATTTTAAAAATAACTTTTCTTACTGAAGGGTCTGGCTTTAAAGTTCTTTCTAGATAGGTATAGCTTGTTGTTATCACTTCTTGAACATGTATAGCTGTAAAGTTGTCATGTCCAGTGCAGCATTCCACTAAACCTTGGTGCATGTGCTATAATTGTTTGTGCAACAGGCTGAAAATACTTCAGGCCTGACTGGAAATCGAACCCGGGACCTCTCCCTTACAGAAGCAAGCCTCTGTGGCGTACATGCTGCGTATTTGCTGTGTATATGCCGCGAACACAGTAGTACGCCAGAGGAGTACATTTTACATACACCACATGCCGCGTACATGCCGCGTACTATTTCGACGAGTACACAGCATGTACGCAGGAGGTCACTAGTACACTTCAAGTAAGCAGCACAGACTCTGAAAATTTAAGGAGTACACTGCATGTACGCAGGAGGGACTTGTACAAGAAAATAGTACACTGCATGTACACCGCAGATACTTCGAAATTTATAACACTTATATTTAGTTGCATTAAAGTTGTTTCCCCTTGATGTAGTTACGCCATTTTCTTCAGATGTTTACCAAATTACATGCTACAAAAACTGATTTATTTCATTGAAAAGTGGATGAAGAAAAGCATACTAATTTATTTGATAACATCAATCTACATTATTTTGGTAAGGGTAAATACTTATTGATGCATGTCACTTATCTTTTTTCTGTTTTTTTCTGTCCAAATGATCAGCATTTGCATAAGAAAGTTGATGGGGTAAGGAATTTACATTATCACAGCAGTTTCGCCACAAGAGTACACAGCATGTATGCAGCAGGAGTACACAGCATGTACGCCGCAGGACTCGGGCGAGGAGTACACAGAATATACGCCGCAGGAGTACACAGCATGTACGCCGCAGGAGTACACAGCATGTACGCCGCAGGGTAGTACACCGCAGGCTCATTTGCATGTGAAAAGTGTATGTGCCGCGTACATGCTGCGTACTATTTCCCGCATACTAAATTCCTCCAGCGTACATCCTGTGTACTATGTAGTCCACAGCATGTACGCAGCAAGTAGTACGCGGCAGAGCTCATTTGCATGTCAAAAGTGTACTACAAACGTACTATCGGTGTATGTGCGGTGTATATCCTGCGTACTATTTAAAGCCCTTGATTTCAGTACACATCATGTACGCATCATATACGCTGTATGTACACAGCAAGAGTACGCAGCAGGCCTTTTTCTTCTGTAAGGGCTCACACCTAAGGCCAGACAATCTACCACATTGCTATAAAAGCTAGCTTAATAGCAAGGGAGTATAAGTGCATCCTTATACTCTACCCTTAGGCTACTACATTTAGTGTTAACCCTTAGTGATTGTCTTCTGGTATTAAGTTGGTGATATTAACTTGTCTATGCAATAATTGAACTGTATTATACATGTGTTATTTTTCTGTTCATTTCATGTACACGTGTGCATGGGAGTTAGAATGTTCTTTTTATCACTAACATTCTCTTTTGTCCAACTCCTGACGTAATTATCACTTTAATTTCATTTCAGTATGATATTATTATGTAGATCCAACACAACCTTGTCTAGAAACAGGCCTACTTATTAGTGACAAATATCCAAACATAAACTGAGAGCTCCAGAATATAAGAAATGGAAGAAATATTCAAATTGCTGTATGTAATACATTTATCTCATGAACAGAACTACAGAAAAAGCAGCTATTAGTAATATGCATGAACATACCAAGGTTTTTTTTTTCCTTCCAAAAAATATATGGGCCGTTAACAGGCCCCTCTCGGCCTCAGAAAATCTTTTTTAAATCATGCAGTTTTCCATAAAAATTGATTTTATATCAGGTTTTTTATTCCCCTTTGCCAAAATACCAAGCTATTTTTCCCCCCAAATCACAGGCCTGGGCCGGACCCCTTCCCCTCTTGGTTAAAAAAAACGATACCACATTTAGCACACTATAAAGTCGTGCTCAATTTGTCAACTGAAGTTTATCCCGGTTGTTCATGAAGAACAAGCAAAGAAAAATAAATATATAACTGATCTTTCTTAAAGCAAAGTAACAAGGATAAATAAGAAAAACAATGAATGTCATGTTAAAAAATGCAGTCTCCCCAAAACAAAACCCACAGCATGCAGATGTGCACACTTCTAACACACACACACTCACTCACATACGAAGCAAACACATGAGGACAAAACAAACAAATAAAGGAACACAGTCAGTGGCAAAAACACCACTTGGGAGCTTAAACCGGTTAATGGTGTGCACCCAACCTAACTCTCACCCCCACCATGTTCCAAAGTCCGAGACAGTGTAAATGAAAGTAATCCCAGCCAGGAGAATCTCTAACACACGCAATGGAAACAAAAGGCATGGCATGCAAAACACTAAAATGCTCAGGACTGTATAATTATATAAAAAGAAAACCTTAAGAACCGAAAACGTATGTACTCAATGCCTTTGCAGAAGACAGATCATCAAGAGAAACACCCTTAAGGGCCTAACGAAACTGTCAGTTAAACAGAAACAGTCTGTCAGACACAGAAGTCAAAACAGTTCAGTCCAGGTGGGATTTAAAAAACTGCTTACCACAGAGTCCTCCCCATCTTCCGTCAGACACAAGCAAGTTTTGTTTTTAAATGCTGCCAGTTTATGTTAGATTCTTGTAAAAATACAAAGAAAATATTATGCTAATTCATTTAGAATCAATCGTTGACTTGTGCTTCCCATTCTGTTATCTGGTACTGGTACAAAACTCTGGATGAAATGTGCTAACTGTGATGTCAAAAAGCTGTCATCCCTTAAAGAAGAAAAAGGCCTGCTGCGTACTCTTGCTGTGTACATACAGCGTATATGATGCGTACATGATGTGTACTGAAATCAAGGGCTTTAATTAGTACGCAGGATATACACCGCACATACACCGATAGTACGTTTGTAGTACACTTTTGACATGCAAATGAGCTCTGCCGCGTACTACTTGCTGCGTACATGCTGTGGACTACATAGTACACAGGATGTACGCTGGAGGAATTTAGTATGCAAGAAATAGTACGCAGCATGTACGCGGCACATACACTTTTCACATGCAAATGAGCCTGCGGTGTACTACCCCTGCGGCGTACATGCTGTGTACTCCTGCGGCGTACATGCTGTGTACTCCTGCTGCATACATGCTGTGTACTCTTATGGTGAAACTGCTGTGATAATATAAATTCCTTACCCCACCAACTTTCTTATGCAAATGCTGATCATTTGGACAGAAAAAAACAGAAAAAAGATAAGTGACATGCATTAATAAGTATTTACCCTTACCAAAATAATGTAGATTGATGTTATCAAATAAATTAGTATGCTTTTCTTCATCCACTTTTCAATGAAATAAATCAATTTTTGTAGCATGTGATTTGGTAAACATCTGAAGAAAATGGCGTAACTGCATCAAGGGGAAACAACTTTAATGCAACTAAATATAAGTGTTATAAATTTCGAAGTATCTGCGGTGTACATGCAGTGTACTATTTTCTTGTACAAGTCCCTCCTGCGTACATGCAGTGTGCTCCTTAAATTTTCAGAGTCTGTGCTGCGTACTTGAAGTGTACTAGTGTACTAGTGACCTCCTGCGTACATGCTGTGTACTCGTCGAAATAGTACGCGGCATGTACGCGGCATGCGGTGTATGTAAAATGTACTCCTCTGGCGTACTACTGTGTTCGCGGCATATACACAGCAAATACGCAGCATGTACGCCACAGAGGCTTGCTTCTGTAAGGGATCTCAGTTATTATTATTCTTTACATAGGGAAGGAACGAATTTATGATTGGACGTCTGAGAAATCAACAGTCTGATCAGGACTGATCAAGTCGGCAAACGCTCTGAAATAAGACAATGCGCACCTGTATGAGATGGGGTCGGCATAGCTAAAAATATTCAGCTCGGAGATGTTTATATGCTGTTACAGATCTCTAATGGACGCGACCATCAGAAAGTAAAAACAGCGTCAGTTAAGTTATCACTGTCATGGTAGCCAGAACTAGGGTCAGCATTAAATCTCCCGCATTGAGTGTACGCACGCATTGAATGTACACTATTAAACCTATGTTAAACCTAACCCTAGCCTTTAGTCAGTATAAAGTACACTCAATATGTGCGTACATCCAATGGGCGATTTAATGTTGGTGTATGAGATGGGCAAAATGTTTCCCAATAATAGAATTTCCTCAATATTTGGATATTGAAGGACAATCATCTAACTTCTAAGAAAGAAAAATATGCAAAAAAAAATCATAGGTCACCGACATAGAAAAATAGTTATCTGCCCTTGAAAACTGCATTTACCCGAATTCTAGCGTAAACCTTTAAAAGCCTTTGTAACGGAGCCCCTTTGGGATGTCAGGGGAGGTAACTTGTCACAGACCGGGACTATTGCATACCCATCTATACTCCTTTCTCATGGTATCGGGGCTTCCATGATATCGGTGTAAACAGTTTTCTCGCGAGACTTTTATGTTAGCCCCACCTACCAGATGTTGACAAAATTACTGGAGCAAAACGAAAGCCTCTCTTCCGTATCACACGTTCTTTTTGCGAAAATGTCAGGATTACTGGAGAGTTATTTACCTTTTTAGACAAAACCATTTAAAACATGATTTGCTATCTGTGATCCCTACCCGGTGAAAAATAATCCTCTATATTTCCTGTAAACAGTGTTTATTATCTGGAATTTTTAGCGAAAATATCGTCTGACAGATGACGTCATCAAACCCGAAGAAAGGCTGTTTCTATATTTAGAACATTTCTGAGCAATGAAAGTATGACAAGCCGTTTAGGCAAAAATATTGGAATTACAGTAGTATGCAAAATATTATGATACCCAATTAAGATAGATCTAGGTCTAAAAGAATAGATCTAGATATCACTTGTAAAGAGTATATCTTTGGCAATATGCAGTCTAAATGTAAGATTGTTCAGTGTTCTTTTTGTGTTGAAAAAAAAACAAAACTTTTGAAATTTGTCCGAAATCATTGACAGTACTGAACTTACCTGAAGTATTGGGAATTATTAATATAATTGTGTATTAGGCTTTCCATAGTTGACATTTTTTATGATAGGAAACAACTTTGACCAGTCACATACCTGTCAAGACACGCATTTCGGCCCTAGATCTAGCTCACATGCCTACTATTCCAAGTCAAACGCATTTTAAAGAAATAAAGCAATCGATTGTTTTTTCGTAGAAAATTACTGAATCGAACATGCGAGGCGATGTTGAAACGGTGTTTTCATACCGTATAATACAGCTTTTACATTCACCGGTGCAATGTGTTATTTCTACCGCATGAATAAACATCACAAAAAGTAAACATGGAGGGAGACTTTTCAAAACCAGATCTATTTTGTGTTAAAAATCTAAATTTTCCATGAGAGGGCATTTCCGGCTTTAAGGGATCATCACCCTCCAGACAACCACGAGTGACAACCTTCCCTTCGTACCCCGATCACACTCCTGGCCTTTGTAGAGCCTTGACAGCTACGCAGTCGGATTTCAACATGGCATCATACTCGGCGGTAGTCCAAATAATTTGACATCAAAATTGATTCTGAGATATTTTCGCGATAGGTCATAATCCCTCTCTTTACGTCAAAACCAATAACAACCTTTTCTGTGGTGAAATTAGATTTAGGTAAAAGCTGGATCAGGCAATATATTTACACGATGAAATCGTAAAACAAAATAAAACTGAATCATTTTATGGTTTAAACATAACAGTAAAACACGTAAATAAAGCGTACTTAAACACTACATGTTTCATTTTGGCTATCTCGCTGAATTTACACGTCCGTTATTACACTCAGTACATGCGGACAGTGCGGTTGGTCATTATCGATCATGTGACATGAATCAGATTCAGAGCCATGTAAAATTTGTGTAAACTTTATAGGGTGTGTTGTTTATTCCCATAAAGATCAAATGAATGGAAGGAAAAATTGGATATTCTTTCCAGGTATCTGGAAAAATTCAATTTCACTAATATTTTTTTTTTTTTTTAATAGTTAAAAATTCGCCGCCTCTCTGCCCAGAAATCGTCGTGGAAGGCTCAACACAGAAAAGGTACTTTCTATGTTGTACGCGGAGGAAAGATACTGACCTATATGCAAAAATTATCACAATATCGTGGCTCATAGTTGGACTAACTCGGCGGGAGTCTATAAATAATAACCAGATAATTAAAGTTTTTAATTCATTTTAACAATGTGGAAGGATGTAGGAAGCAGCAAAGAAATAAACAATTGAGGTGAATTGTTTTCTTTTGTTTCGTTCATTTGGTGCACGTTATCATGACAAACCAGGCTACACTTTCCACTCCGTAACCGTTTACTTTAGCATTATTATTATCCCACAAACCAACAGATTTAAATAAGTTATCAAAAACTGAAGGAGCAAGTAGTTTTACTGATTATTCATGAAATGGAACAAAAACATCCGCATTCCTCATCAGACGACATTAAAGACTAGTGCAAATGGCGTATTTGATTAAAGGGCAGTAACTGTGAAAGTGCTATCCAAAAACATGAGGTTAATCACTACATATATACACCTCCTACTCGGTTAGTAACCTACACGTCTATTTTTGATAATAATTATGCACAGATTTTCACTTAAGAAATAATAAGTTCCCAAACGTGGTTTATCGTAGGATAACCCGTGTTTTGAGTTCTTATGCGTAAGAATATATCGACGTTGCGTACGTTGTTGGCGAACATCGGAAATTTTTTCAGTTTCGTTCACTTCAATGTTTCATGAAATTCGTTTTAGGAATACGGTTGTTTATCTTCTTATATCACAAGAAAGGCAAAACAATCTCCCTGTTAGTAAATATGATCGCATTTACGTTTAACAATTAGTAAAAATTTAATTCGACATAGAATCATAGAAAATAACACTAAAACGTCATGTAAGATGTAACAGAATTCACCAATGCGCATTATTTAACGGCTTGGTAAATTCATAAAATTATTTTTTTCCGTCAAATAAGAAGACTCGGTGACGTGACTTTAACTATATTTGACGTCATTGCAGTCATTTGCTGTTCAATACTTCCTGTAACAAACAGGAAGCAAAAGACAGATCCAACTTAAAACGTAAGATTTAATGTCTTCCCTCGACAGGATTTGTTAAAATTTCTGTATTTTCTTTAACTATTGTATGCTTTCTATAATATTTATTTTGACAAAAAGTACATAAATTCTACTTTTGAATTAGTAAGTTTTTGTCGTATATTGACTTTGATAATGGCGTTTAATATATGTATACTTTAATCTAGCCGCGATGTCACACGTGTCAAAAAATGCAAAAAATAAAATTACGAAGTTGTTAGGTGCCGAAATATTTAAAGAAATATGTATTTGTTTTCAAAACAGCGACTACAGTCTGAAAGTACATACAATTGTCTGCAAATTGATATGCATAAGTGTTACGTTGAATATGAATTAAATTTAACACATGAAAATTGCAAAATCTAGCCGAGATGTCACAGCCGTGAAATTAATGTAACGTCGACGTTACGTTTGAAAACTAAATAATGTATATGTATTACAATTGTATCTGAACACCGCAATATAATTCACTGTCTGATAAATAATTATATTGAATAAATATTATATAGTACATCTATATCAAATATTTCCTTAAATATCGAAACGACATGATTTATGAAAACTGTAGTCCAACCACCCCAAGTAATCCCTTTAACGTCTAAACGGCTAAAAACGACGATAACGTCAGTTACGCTAATGTACGCCAACAATGAACACGAAGGCCTGAGTGATAGCCTATATTGTTTCGCATAAGAACGAAAAACTAGGGTTATACTACGATAAATCACACTTGGGAACTTGTTATTTCGATTCTAACACGACAAACTAGTATCAACAGAGATAGATTTTGCTCTACATGTATGTAGGTTATTCGCTGGTCGTGTTAGAATATACATTCACATTGGAATTTACAGTTATCAAACAATTTATTCAAGAAGATATATTCAAATATCAAACACAAATTTAACTAGATTTATTTCATAACAAAAACAATTGCAGCCACATTATGAACAAAAGCATTATGAAGAAGCTTGATTATTTGGACTACGGTAAATTCGGGTAACTGAGCCACCCGTGTAATTGAGCCACTTACCGATTATGCCCTAATTTTTCCGACAACGATTGTTCCCCCTGTGTAATAAGTTGTCATTTACTTTTCTGAGAAGAAAACAAGGTTTTGCAGGCGGGAAAATTAAAATTTTGAATTATCGTCTCTGAAAGCAGGCATAAATAAACGATCGTAGTCTGGTAAGTAAAACGTAAATTTCTCGTGTTAGAATTGTAGAATATACCAGCTGTACACATCTGCGATTTAGAGTGTTAAATTCAGATAAAATCAAATGTTTATGTTTTGCAAGAAATATAAACAATCCGTTTCAAATGATGCGGGTAAATATTCCATATTGCAAATCACTTTATTTACCCGGACGACCCTTATCTAGTACAGAAAATGTGGATCTTCGCCCAAATACGAAACATCGTGAACATTCTTGCAAATCGCACTGAGACAGGTTTACAGAGGCTTTTAAAACCAAACTGTTATGCACACGGAAAAATACATCGTAGATCTATATATAATGAAAATAAGGGAGATGGCATATCAAGGTCAAAATTATTAGTTTTGGTCTAATTTCTCTTACCCGCTATTATTACTCTTTAAACCATAACGCACGTTTGTGTGAATTATGAAAATTACGCCGAATATATTAAATATGGTTGACTGATGTTTTGCCATATAAAATGGAGCAAATGGGTGTATTTATTCCAGAATGAGCAAACGCACGTTAGTGTTGACATATATGACAGTATTTTCTGATTTATTATGGATTAGCCAAAATACTTAACATATCTTCAGAAGTGACTCAGTTACCCGAACACGCTCTAGAAACTGAGCCATACAACATTCAGTAACTTCATCTGACGCTTGCAGTCGGTGCTATCCGAGATGACGGACATAGTACTTGTATTTCAAAACGGATATAAAATATGCTGACATCTTTAATTAGTTAGATCTAACACTAAATTACCTGTTGTTAATAAAATTGCGACATCGTGTTATTTTTTTTATTAATCCCCGCCACGAGTGGTGGAGGTTGTAGGAATGGTCTCCGTCCGTCCTTCCTTCCTTCCGTCCGTAACATGTGTGTGTCCAATCTGTATCTCCTAAACCCACTGAAGGGTTTTCATGAAACTTAGGTCAAATGATCACCTCGTCAGAACGATGTGCAGAACTCATGAGTCAGCCATATCGGTTCAAGGTCAAGGTCACAACTCAAGGTCAAAGGTTTGAGCCTTCCATTTGGTGTCCGCTCTTATCTCCTAAACCCCTTGAAGGATTTTAGTATGATTTGAAGGTGATATTCCTCTTATCAAGACGATGTGCAGAACTCAAAGTTCACAATTAACTCAAAAGTTTAATGCTTCCATCTAATACCACCAAACAACAGCGGCGGAGCATATAGCTGTCTTTCAGACCGCCTTGTTTGATTTTGAAGAAACTTGCACACGTTTTGTGTTGCTTCGTTTAAACGAAAAAAATAGTACAATTTTGTGATGTGTTTCCATATTATGCCTTAAACATACGCTCGGAGACTCGAGAAGATGACGCGGCAGTCCTACGCAAAATAAGAAATGCACATATGCGCAAAAACATATATACATGGGCCGTGCCCTTTTGTAAGATTTGCGACAAATTGTATTTAAGTCCAAGTGGATGTTTTAGTCTATTATTCTTCATTTTAGTCCACATGATAAAGGTGGCTCAGTTACCATAACTATGTAGGGTAACTGAGCCATTTTGGTAATTCCATTACATTGCGTTTTCCGAAAACAACAAAATAGCGTTTCGGGTACTTTTGTCCGAAATGTGATATCAACATGTATCCAGTTACGAAAATAATAATATTTGAAAGATGCTGCCACTTATTTGCAAGAAACAAGCTTCATAGTTGTCAAGTGGCTCAGTTACCCGAATTTCCCCTATGTCTAGCAGTATATGATGAACACCTGTGTGCAGGGCATCCCCTTTTTACATACTGCGAAATTTTATAGATGTCTTCATCCTTGCGCAAAAGGCGAAAATATCAGTATTTCAATGATTAATTGGGCTACTGTGTGTATTTGATTCTGGGACAGCGTTCCGAATACACGATAGGCGTGGTGAAGATGTGTCAAAATGTCATATTATCTATATGGATTTATGGATCAGAAACTTAAAGACGCTATACGTCCATATTACAGCTTGCAGTCGGACTAGTTTATTAAAAGGCCAGTAACCAGCAGCTTTCGCTGAAGACACGTCACAGACGCACCACACATAGCTGTATTCTTTTGTATTTCCATGATGGTAATTATACAGGATTTGCATGAAAAAAAAGAGATATACAAATATTTAGTTACAAATTGACAATATATATAAGGTCAAGACAATGTGTTAATGTCTTAACATTTAACTGAGTTGTAGCATTATAGAAATCAGTGTATTTAGTTTATTTTCAACCACATTTTGTTTCAACAGTGTAAGATAGTTATTTATCTATATCCTTAAAACTATGCTGAAGAGAAATTGACTGAAAAAGTTTGCAGATGAAGTTATGAAAACAAATTTATTCAGGAAGGGCCTAAATTGTCCACCTGAAAACTTATATAGTATAGCTGCGTATTGCACGGGCAAACACACGGACGAATTGCCTCGGGAACCTCCGTTAATATCCATGATAAATGTACATTACCGAGGATCCCCGATTCAATAAATAGAAATTTGGCGCATGCGCGAGGGTTAAGTATTAGTTTCCCGCTCTGGAAAAGACTAAACGCACGGTGCACGTTGCTATTAAGTATAAACAGTCTATAAAAATAATGACCTGTGATACTTCCAGAGGATTTTATTCCGGACGGAGCTCGAATCAACGAAAGAGAGGGCAGCCTTAAGCACTCGACCACGAGTGACGAGTTTGATGAAAGTTATGAGAAAGCGTGTGCGACAGGAGAGGCGAATTGCGACACAGATTCCGGTCTCAGAATGCAACATTACTATTGGTACATTCAAACAACTAATAAGGATGTGAGGTTATAAAGCCCATTTCGGAGACAAGTATTAGATCTGACGCATCTAAATGCGCAGTTTTAAAATTGAACAATTTCACACAAAAGCATTTTAAGACTGGTCTCCAAATTCCCATTTAAAGAATCTTGGACCAAGGATACTAGGCAATTGTCACATTTCTATCCCTAATCTAGGCCATTTACTATATATATTGTTATATTTCTACCCCCACCCCTCTCCCCTGCTATAAAAAAGAACAAATAAACAAACAAAACAACAACTAAACAACTTTTACCATAAAACATATGTAGGTTTCGTTAAAGTGAGTTGTAGGAATATTTTGCAATTATTGAATATCTTGATGTAAAATCCCCAAAAATCATTTTAATGTTACTTGTATGTGTTGTGTTGACGTGAATGCACACTTTATTATGACCTTGATTACAAAATAACAAAAAAGCCCAGGGGCTACATACATCCATAGAATGGTTTCTACTTTTGCTTTTGTAATTTGACCACTCATTCCCGCGCGAGTTTTACGTGAGTCTTCGCTCACAAGTCAAAAGGTCGGACATGAGACTGTCGGGTGGAAAACTGAAAACAATGCTAAATACTAGAAAATGGTGAAGAAGAAATGCCGACGACGGGCAGGTAGCGGCATGTTTCATGAAAGCAGGTAAGTTATAGCTTGATAACTTTAAAACTTGGTAAAAACTAGGTTTGATTAATATATATATAGTCATGTCGAACTGAAGGACTGTGCTTCTCCTGATAAAATTCGAACCCTCGTTCAGTTCACCACGGGTCTGATCCTGAGATGATAACTTCCTTCAGCAAAGTTTGCTTTTAATTATGCATCTCTTGTGCTTTTTTTTTTGCAGGTTCAGTTTTTTTTTGTTTCTCTTTTATGGCAGCTTTTAAGTCTTGACATGGAACAGCAGCTACCACGTGATTTTTAATTAATCATTATTACATTTAAAATTGTTGTTGCTATGTCATCTTATGTTCTGTTATGTGCTAGAAATGTGTTTAGACTTACGAACTAGATCTCTTAATGCTTAGGTTATTTTTAAGGTTAAAGTTTTCCGGCAACCTTTGTTTTCTGTCATATCTTTGTTGCTATTGCTTATATCTTACTTTAAGTTCACATAAATATTGTTCAGCATAAAAACAAAGTATGTGCAAGGGCTGGGCTCATTATACCCAATGTTAAGGTCACAAAGTTGTTAAACTTGGAATTATTTTCATGTTAAATGTTTTTCGAAAGCTTCGTTTATAGACATATCTTTGGTACTTTAAAAGATAATGACTTGAAATTGAAAACATTTCTTTATAATCATCATCTGCACGTGTGGTTACAAACCACATGACTCTAATTGTATTTTTGACAAAATTATGCCCCTTTTGTACTTAAAAGTTTTTGTGTTTTTTTTTGCAATCTTCGCTTTCTGGATGTAACTTTAATGCAATATAAGATAAAGACTTGAAACTTAAAATGTGTCTTTATCATCATCATCTGCATGTGTTTAACCAAATTATGCCCCTTTCATATTTTTTTTTAACAAACTTCGTTTTCTGGACATAACTTTGGTACTATATAAGATAATGACTTGAAACTCAAACTATATCTTTACATTCTATAAAGCATCGGTCCACAGTTTTTGCTATATGCTCGGTTAAAGTTCAAGGGCTTCAGTCAAAATTTGAAAAACTCTTAACTACTCGAAATTTATTTTAATGTCTCTGTCGAACATCGGGCAACAGTTTTTACTATTGACCGACAAGGCATTCCTATATATGTATACTATGGTTCGTTGATTTTTATAAAAAAAATAAGTCATGTAAAAGTTATTTATGTAGACTAATTTGAACCTCTGACTTTCAGATGGCGTCCCCGGTTGTAACCAGTATCGAGTAAGCGACAGATCGCGGAAGGAAGCGACTAGCAAGGCGTACAAGTTCTGACTGAGTGGTACAAGTACAACGTACATTTAGAACGGCTGAGGTAAGTTAGCTTTAAACCGTATTTTATGATACAGCAATACCAAACACCTCTCTTTGGCTTTTTCAAAAACTCACACTGAAATATGAATTATTGTGGTCGTGTACAACTTTTACTCCTGTCAAAATCCCTACTCCAACCTCACGTTCCCAGCCAACACTGCATGTTAGTATATTACACGAAAACTGCTGTAAACATAAAATAAAAAATCTAGTATCTATGACTCTTAGCTGCTGTTACTCAGACTTTAGCTCGACTATTCGAAAAATAAAGAGTGCTATTCTACTCAGTAGATTGGGTGCCACACCTTAGTTACAGTTTTACGTGTAAGATCGTGTACGTATTCATAGTCATCGTACACATTGTAATTATCACTTTAACTCACTCGGATATGAATTCAATTTATTTATTTATTTATTTATTTGGGTTTAAGGCGCACCAACACAGTATAGGTTATATGGCGCCAAACAGGACTACAAATTTTGGTTCCACATCTCATTTACATCGAAATAGAAACATGAGGTATGGAATCAAAATTTGCATACCTGCTGGAATCACAGAGTTACTGCAAAACCAAGCGTTAATACCCTATTAGTCGCCTCTTACGATCATGCAAGGGTAAGGCAGTGGTTCCAATTCTTTTCATACACAGATCGTCCCAGAACCACATGGGGTGGATATGAATTCAAAGTCATTCAATTATAGCCCTCTTTCGACTTAAAGGATTTGATTAAAGTACTTCAATGACAACTATGTATTTATCAGACCAGTATATTAGATATCCTTGGTTGAATTTAATGTAAATACACTCTTTTTTCAACTTAAAAAAATGATTAAAGTAAAACAACAATAACACATGTCATTAAACATTATTAATAGATGTTTGTTTCCACAACTGTGTAATCTCAAACCTTAAATAATACGTAAACGGTAACCTAAATTGTAGAATATATTTTAATTATAAAAGTCTCAGATTCTCATAACATTATATTCATTCATTAAAAATGTATATTTCATAAAGGTACTATTGTTTTAGCTCGACTGATAAAAAAACATATCTAGGGGGTCTTGTCGTCATTTGATCGTCGGCGTCGGTTAAGATTTTTGCATATGTCCACTAATTTAGATATTTCCTAGTTCTCTTTCAACAATTGAGGCCCATTCTTTTGTTGTATTTTGCATATCAACACATATAAAATATGCAAAATGTACTTGTGATGTTTATGTTGAAACTCATTTTGTACTAAACTTCGGTGAAAAATTAAATGCAAACACGATTTCTGACACGTTCATATCAGAGCTCTGGATAGTTTGGTAACAATTGCCAAAATTTTTAGCCCGCCGCTATACGAAGTATGGAACGCTATTCTACTCGCCCTGGCGTCAGCGTCCGCAAGTTTTGATGCACTTTCTCTTTATCTCTATTATTACTTGATGGATTTGTTTCAAACTTAAAATAAATATTCCTCATCATCACCCACATCATATGGTACAAGGACCATAACTCTCTCATCATTATTACATGAATTATCCCCTCTTTTTACTTAGAATTTCAGGTTAAAGATTTAGCGCACGTTCATACTATCTCAGTTATTACTAAATGGATTTGATTCAAACTGAAAACAGTTGTTTGACATCATCACCCAGATGATGTGACACAAGGTCCATAACTCTGGCACCAATATTTCATGAATTATGCCCCCCCTTTTTGCTTAGAATTTTATGTTAATTTTGATGCATTTTCACTATTTGTCTGTTATTAGTCCCCTACTGGTTGAAAACCAGTTTCGGGGACTATAGGAATGCGTTTTTCCATCCGCCCGTCATTCCGTCCGTCCGTCTTTCCGCAATTTCGTGTCTGGTCCATAACTCTCTCATCCATGAAGGGATTTTAATATTACTTGGCACAAATGTTCCCCATAAAGTGACAACATGTCTTGCGCAAAACCCGGACCCCTAACTTAAAGGTCAAGGTCACAAATGGAGGTCAAAGGTCAACAGGGCTTTTTTCCTGTCCGGTCCATAACTATGCCATCCATGAAGGGATTTTAATATTACTTGGCACAAATGTACCTCATAATAAGACGATATGTCATGCACAACTTTCAGACCCCTAGCTCAAAGGTCAAGGTCACACTTGGCATTCAAATGTTTACATAGCATGAACAGGGTCTGTTCCATGTCCGGTCCATAACTCCGTCATTCATTAAGGGATTTTAATATCACTTGGTACAAATGTTCCCCTTGATGAGACAATATGTCATGCGCAAATCCCGGACCCTGGCTCAAAGGTCAAGGTCACAATTGGAGGTCAAAAGTCAACAGGGCTTTTTTCCTGTCTGGTCCAAAACTCTGCCATCCATGAAGGGATTTTAATATTACTTGGCACAAATGTTCCTCATGATGAGACGACATGTTGTGCGCAAAACCCGGACCTCTAGCTCAAAGGTCAAGGTCACAATTGGAGGTCAAAAGTTAATAGTTTTTTTTCCTGTCCGGCCCAGAACTCTGTCATCCATCAAGGGATTTTAATATTACTTGGCATTAATGTGCCTCATTATGAGACGACGTGTCATGCCAACACCCTTAACCCTAACTTAAAGGTCGAGGTCACACTTTGAGATCAAATGTCAGTGGGACTTTTTCCTGCCCGGTCTATAACTTTGTCATGCAAAACTTGATTTAAATATCAGTTTGCACAAATATTCCCCTGGATGAGACAATGTGTTGTGTGCAACACCCGAGCCCTTAGCTGCAAGGTCAAGGGCACACTTGGAAGTCAAACCAAAAGGGCTTTTTTCCTGTCCAGTCTGTAACTCAACAATCCTTAAAGGGATTTTAATATTACTTGGCACAAATGTTCACCAACATGAGACAGAGAGTCATGCGCAAGAACCTGGTCCCTAGCTCTAAAGTCAAGGTCACACATAGAGGCCAAAGGTCAGATACAAGAATGACTTTGTTCGGAGCATTTCTTCTTCATGCATGGAGGGATTTTGATGTAATTTGGCACAAATGTTCACCACCGTGAGGCACCCTTGTTTTTAGAATTACGTCCCTTTGTTGTTACTAAATAGATTATATTGTAACTATTTTATAGCTGGCCGTAGGGAAAAATGGGTCTCCCTATTTTGCAGACATTTTAGCAGATTGCAGTCTGCAATTTTTTCCCTAAACTGCAGACTTTTAGGTAAAGATAGCCAAACAAAGACAATCACCAATATCACATACACCTATTCATATGAAGTTATGATGATGTGTTATTACTCTTTTAGCATTCAGCCATGAAAACTATAGTGGCATTAATGTTTGTTATGAAATTTTAAGACCTCTTATTGTTTATGTCAAATATCAATTTCAACATCAGTATTGTCATTGATGTGCGGCACTCTTCAATACCACTTTTTCTGAGCATGTTGATATTTCGATAATTAAGCAGAAAAAAAATTGTGATATTTTCAAAGAATATAACTGTAAATAGATCTAGATTAATTTAAGGTACTGTAGTAGGAACTTTTGTTGTTTTCTTTTCATTATACACATTTTTTATGGCTCTAGTGACATTACTTTTGGATCAACCCTCGTACATCCTTACCTGGTATTAGCAAGATGCATATTTTCACAAAGAGCTGTCAGATTTCTTATAACAATATCTGGAGACAACTTTCTAACATTGTTTGCTCCTGCAACTATCACAATTACCTGAAAAAAAAAAGAGGGTTTTAAAAGTCTGTAAACATGAGCTCATTACAATAACTACAATAACTTGAATTTAGGGATAAATGGCAAGTAATATAAACCTGAAATACATTCTGCATGCCTACGGGCAGAATGTCGAGCCCGCTTGCTATCTAAAAAAGTAACATTTATTATACTATTTGGCAGTGTCAGAAATGATTTACAATAGCACCTATATTTGCATATATAGAATTTTTTGGACAAATTATAAAAAAAAATCTGTATAATATAAGTCCATGGTGCACACAAAACTCCTTAACAGGCAGAGATAAGGTCAAGATACACCTAAAAATTGGATGTAACATGCATGTTGTACCACAGAAATATGTGGCCATAAGTCGAACTCGGCCATAAGTCGAGGGTTATATTTTGGTGGGAGAAAGCTGGTATTTTACCTGAACTCCGCCATAAGTCGAGGGCAATTTTTTTAGATATTTTGTAGGTTTATAAGTATGTTCAATGCTCATGCAGAGGGATATAAATATCTTCATAATTATATAAACAACATATAACAAAGTATTCAAATTATGAATTTTATTTTTATATTAAAAATATTATCCTTTACTGTTTGAAAAGCATATATCTTTAACTTATTAATAAGATATTTCATTCATTACATTTAAAACATGTTACAAAAAAATTGTATCAAAGCTACAATAAACACAAGTATTTGTAACTGATCTTTCAATGTATGTTCAAACACATTTTCAATTTAAAATCCCGCAAAGTCACTCTAGTCATCACTGTTGAACAGTTCGTTGGCTCACTCCTCAGTTACAGCCGGGACATACACATATAGTCATCACACTCAACATCATCATCATCATCAACACTGTCAACATTGTCAGTTACACTGCACGAGGAGGTGAATTCCTCAAACAATGCATCGTCCTGTGTTCCATCCATCAAATTAGAAATTCCACACTTCAAAAATGATTTCATAACCATTTCTGATAGTATCTGATTCCAAGCATTAACAATCCATTCACACACTGTACCAAGACTTGGCCTTTTAAGGTTGCCAGCCTTAGTTGTCTCACAGGGACCATTTACCATCCAAAGTGACGATTAAGTCGAGCTCACCGCAAGCGCGCTAGACAATTAAAATGAAATTTTCTGTTACAAAAACGGCAATAATTCTCATCATGAAGACATTGTGTTACTTAAAATTTTTGGATCTAACATTCATTACAGTAAATTAGGTGTAAGAAAGGTAATAATTGTCGCAATGAATTATTTTGCAGAAGTCAAAAAATAAACATAATTAAATGTAAGTATACTGGTTAAAAGAGCTAACCCGCAAGGTTTTGTTCTGGTCCAATGTTTTATATCATTAATGGTAGGGTTACAACCTTTAATTATTATATAGGTATCAGTGTTGTTCTTTCTCCATAGTTTCTACATTGCATGAGAGTTTAAGTTTAACTTTTGAATATTTTCTGCAAAATATATTCAGAATTCCAATATGAAAAATCTGTGCACATTTCTGTTAAAAGGTCACATCAACATATTATCTGGCACACCAAAGAGTGCAACAACAATTTGAACTACTAAATATAAACCACATTTTAAATTTTACAGATTATCAGGCACAAAATTTAACGTATTAGATATCTATGCACTTCTTAGTTATTCGTCGGGAAGTGTTTAATACTTCCCACATTTTAACATTACATTTTGACGCCACATCAACCTTCTTTAGTTGGGCAAACATGTGACATGAAATTATGATTTCTTATTTCATTAATTTGTTTATATAAAAGACATATTAAAATAGAAATTATATAAAGCATAACCATGATTTAACATCTCAACACTACAAATCAGTTATACACTGCATGTATAAATCACTCGGACTAGGCCCGTCTGAAATTTTTCTGCATGCATATACAAAGTGTCATTTCGATGTAAAAAGCATGGTTGCCTTATATATTATAATTATATTTCTTAAATATATCTAATGTTTAGCAGAAAAAAAGAAAGAAATACAATATATTAGAATGGCAGGACCAGTATAAATTATAAAATATGTAGTAGGGTATAGTATAAGGGTGCACTTATACTTCCTTGCTATTGAGCTAGCTTCTATAGCGATGTGGTAGAGTGTCTGCCTTAGATGTGAGAGATCCTGGGTTTGATTCCCAGTCAGTAGAATCTTTAGTTTAAACATATTTTATTTCAGTAATACATGAAACATTTACAGAACAATTAATTAAGGAATTGGACAGAAAGCTATATCAGCTTACGGTTGTCCTCTCCTTTCAAGTATAATAGTCTAAGTGTATGCTCTTTTCCCGGATGTTATAAAAGCTATAGCTATCTATTTTATATATAGCAGTCTATTTTAGAGATTTTCATAGAGGAATGACGTTAAAATTATGATATTAGACATCGCAGGATATTATTATAGACTGGCTCAGTTCACTACATGTATATTCAGTCAAAAATGTAAAAAGATATATCACAGTCTAGGAGCTAGTCTGCTGCTCCAGCTGCACCGATCAATTCCATTTGATTCAGTATATAAGTATAGTACAAATTACCTAGATTCACATTTAAATTATGTTTATTTGCTGTAAAATTCACCACTCAATGTTGGAACCACCTGATCTGATAAAGCATTGCCAGTGTTATACTAATTGACAATTGCATGTACTGTCTTTAGACAGCTTTTTGGATTTGATTTTTACCTTTTTCGTGTAATTCTGTATTTTACGTATTACAATGATTTTGGTAACTTATGGATGGAGGCATATTTCTGCCATGAGATAGCTAGGTAGCTAGTTTTCTAGGAAAAGTACTTTGATATTTCAAACTTTCTTGAAACATTAATGTAAATTACCTGAATTTTTCTGGAAATATAATGTGTTAGAAAAATGCACAACTTTTCAGGAAAGTTAATGATAGTACTGTGATAGCTGTCTACATGTAGCTCCCTCCTGAGTTTCGAGCATTAACACAAATTTTTTCATTAAAACATAGAAAATAAAAATAAATATCTACAAAATTATGTTTTTTAGCTATAATGTTTTCAGAATAATGCAGATATTTCCTGGAAAGTGTAGAATTTAATCATGATAGATACCTATCTGTCTAGTATGAAAAGTTGGTGCTAATTTCTGATCTGACTATAATATATACCATTTGTGCTGATAAATTGCCTGTCATGATTTTCTGTACAGTTCAGACTTAAAAATTAAGTATGAATTAAGTCAGACAGCTAAAGTTATAGACTTTGCAATAGATAGTTTCTTATAAATCTGTCTTACAATGGTCTTGCAGTTACCGTTGTTGTTTCAAATGAATGTATATGCAAGAATGAGACTTTAATACAATTAATATAAATATATTTTGATAATATACATATACAATTAATACAGTAATACTGGGATCTAAATAGTATATACTTATATGTAACTGAAAACCAGAATAATACTGTTCACATCTACTTATCAGATAATTTATTGGCTTTAGCAATTATTGAGTAATTACTTGTGGCTAATTGATATTTGGTGCTAACTGAGTAATTAATTGAGGCTAAATGATATGATAATTAATATCATGGTGTGAGACTGTGCAAATTACAGGATTCTTACTTTAGGTAAATACATTTAAAAAAATCAAATTTACAAAATAAGTTTTAACTCCAAATGTTTATAGGAGAAAGTAGCTAAATGATCAAACCGCTTGGAAAGAAAAAATAGAAAATTTATATGAAAAATCAAGTTCTTTCTCTAAATTTAAATGCAAAAAAGAATTTGCACAAATCCTTTTTTTTCAGCTTGACATTAATGTATCAAATTTTCTAATAGTTGGCCATCTACGATAATATGGTTCAACATACACGTTTTCATCCTAGGTCATAGTACTTTGGATAAATTAGTGAAAATTGAAATACATTTTCTAGGAAATTTGTTCTACACCTATAGCATATTCTTTTTTCCTGTGCAAATTTATAGATCACAGGGTCATGAGCTTGGTTCCCTGGAGAGGCAAATGTTCTCCGTGATGATTTGATCAAATACATTGTTTGAACATATTCGTCCTCCACCTCTGATTCATGTGGGGAAGTTAGCAGTTTCTAACAGAGGTTTGTCCTGTTACAGAATCAAAGAATACTGGTTATGTTAACCGTTCACTGTTACATAAGTGAAATCTGTTGAAAATTGGTGTTCTGCCCAAAACAAACAAACAAATATAGGAATAATCTGCTCAAGCCTAATACAACCCAGATCAAGCTATTTTAATAAAACCCCCAACTGTTATAAGCTAATGTGTCGATTTACAACGACGTTTACGACAAACTAAATGTCATTGTTTACCCATTCTTCTGAAAATAAATTATGAACCTATCTTCGATCTGATGCTTAATGGTTTAATAATGCATAATAATAAATGTATTGCCGCAGAAATGCTTCAAAACATTGTTCTCTTAAAATGACGTCACTGACGTCATGAAGTTACGTGTCAGTTACCACACAAGAATTAATAGCTTTTATTTTGAAAGTACGTAATTCTGTGCGTTTTCCATTTTAATTAATAATTTGTTACTTATATACCAAATCTAAGCTCTAAAATTGTTCAAATCTATGTAGAAAATTGTGGTTTCTTGAATTAACTAGCTTTTCCTTTGATTTGACCTGGTGACCTAGTTTTTTACCCTAAACGACACAGATTCAAACTGGACCTTGAGATTATCAAGATTAACATTCTTACCAAGATTCATAAAGATACAGTCATAAATGTGGCCTCTACAGTGTTAACAAGCTTTTCCTTTGATTTGACCTGGTGACCTAGTTTTTGACCCCAGATCACCCAATATCAATCTCATCCAAGATTTTTTTAAGGGTAACATTCTGACCAAGTTTCATTAAGATTGGGCCAAAATTGTGACCTCTAGAGTGTTAACAGTCAAATTGTTGATGACAGATGACAAACGACGACGGACACAGGGTGATCACAAAAGCTCACCTTTGAGCACTTCGTGCTCAGGTGAGCTAAAAAGGGTACCATGTAAAGTACTTGGTATTATCTAATGATATTATATACCCAAATTTCCATGTTGGTGAACAGTATGGCACTGAAGCCGTCGAAAAACACGTTTTCATATATATTTGTTTAAAAATGAGAGAAAATGCGTTACCAGGGAAACACGACCCCCGCGACATAAATATATACATTTCAAGCTTGTATTTAAGCGCGCATACTAGTAAAATTATCAATTACACAGACTTCTACTGATAAAAATGAAACCAAAATACACCGAAAAGTGTTAAATATCCGTATTTTCCTTCTTTCAATATGAAATACCTTTGGAGGGTCATGCACTTTAAACCTGAATAAAAATATACTTGACGGGACAGAGATAAACGAAATTGAGATTGTAGCAGTTAAAACACTAAATTACACGAAATACAAAACAATGCTGCGGTTCAACTAATTTGAATTTACCCTTGTAACAAGGTAACCTCCCTCCTTAACCAGAAGTTCCCGAAGTCCGAAAGGGGGAATAATTTGCCAAAATACATGTCAGAGTTATAGGACTTGATGCAATCAACTAATTTTATAATCCCAAAGACGCTGACGCTGGAGTGTGTAGAATAGCTAGACTATTCTTTGAATAGTTGAGCGAAAAACTTGTGCTTATAATGACTTAACAGAAATATTTGGAAGACATTTCAAACAGATTTTTTTCTTAGTGTGTCTGAACTGCTGTCTGAACACTTACTGAAAACATCTGAATGTGTCTGAATTTAAACTGTCTAAATAATGATTGAAATTTGCTCACTTCAGAATAAATTCAGCATAATTTCCAATATTTATTTTCAATAAATCAAGTAATTGTTTAGTCCTAGAATGTTTAAAGGTGGTCAATCACATCTGAGCAACATCTGTGACATTTTTCAGTGTTCATGTACCGGTATATAATTCTGTTAGGGATTTATTTAACCTTTACTCTGCTTAATTTCTGGACTGGTCTATCATTGGTTTAAATTAGGCAGTACCAATTATTATTCAAAGGGGTATTCACTGAAAATTTGCTGACTGAATATCGAACAGTGCAGACCATGATTTTGCAGGCTGATCTTGGTCTACACTGGTTGCGAAAGCAGAATCACTTACAGGCTAAAGGACCCATTGCATACAGTTAGATCCCTATTCATTCCCTCTCTTTAATATAAAAGTAGTTAAAAATTGGACTATTCTTTTTTATTTCAATATAATTTCTTGTTTTACATTTGCATTAATTTTGATAAATATTGGAATATTTCAACAACCTGAAAAAAGTGTGTAGCTTTGGCATTCATTTATTTTCAATGTATCTTGGTTGCACTAGCTAGATAGACAAAGGGAGGTAATAATAATTTAATACATTGGAATTCTAATTAATTTCAGCTTGTACTTGTCAATGCAAATCTTTGACAAGTTTAATACAATAGTGCTTATATTCATATCACTCCATAGGCAAAATATGTTTACTTAAGGTATTAGATCACTAATAGAGAACCTCCTTTTTGAAGAGTATTCAATTCCTACCATAAACCTACTTTTACTGCAATTCTTAGGGGTGCGTAGGTTCAAGCCCTACTGGGACCACATTTTTTTCCCCTTATTTTCCTTTTTTACTAGTAAGTTTTTACTTCTTTCAAGACTTATTAATGATTTTTTGTACAAAAATGGAAAAAGATGAATCTTATAAGCGATTTCTTGGTGTTCAAAGTGTATCCACTACTTAAACAGAAGGGGTAGTGTTACACACCTTTAAAAATATTGAGTTACACGCGGTGAAAGTTCTCTATTTTGCTTTCACTCTTAGATTATATATTGTGGAAGAAATTTAGATAGGTTTTACATCTTCCCTAAGGTTATTTTTAAATGGAGTAAGCAAAATTCAAAACAGAAACACATCATTCGACCTTATTTTTCCAATGTTGAAGTATGAATTCTGTCTCATTAAATCCGTTTACTTGAGGCACCATAGAAAAAATGATATTGACATTTTTATTTTGTGTTTTATAATTGTTTACCAATAGTTTGATGTTTCTTCTATTGAAATTAATGGTAAAATGAGTTCTAACTGTCAAGTAACATTACTCACATAGGTACTACTTGTTTAAGTGTTTGAAATTGGCCTCTACAGCATTTAGTCAGACTAACAGAAAAAATGTCGTACTCAGTAATTGATGAGTCAGTGCAACATGGTCGTAACTTGATTTTTTAACCAAATACACTTTTGTACATAATTTGCCTTATTCAAAATAACTATATCACTTGTTAAAATATCTAAATCACATTCTTAAAATTAAAGTGCAAAAAGTAAAATTGTCAAAAGGTTGTACCTCAGGAAGACACTTTCAGTCAGTGCAACATGGTTACATGTAACTCCACAAATGTTTTTAGCTCGACTATTCAAAGAATAGGGGAGCTATCCTACTCGCCCCGGTGTTGGCGTGAGCGTGGGCGTCGCACAGAAATGTTAAAGTTTGTGTACCACCCCAAATATTTTCAAAGTCCATTGAGATATTGCTTTCATATTTTGCATACTTGTTTACCATCATGACCCCAGTCTGTAAAAAGGAGGAGGCAACTCTATCAAGCATTTTGACTGAATTATGGCCCCTTTTCGACTTAGAATAAATGTTAAAGTTTGCATACCACCCCAAATATTTTCAAAGTCCATTGAGATATTGCTTTCATATTTGCATACTTGTTTACCATCATGACCCCAGTCTGTAAAAAGGAGGAGGCAACTCTATCCAGCATTTTGACTGAAATATGGCCCCTTTTCGACTTAGAATAAATGTTAAAGTTTGCGTACCACCCCAAATATTTTCAAAGTCCATTGAGATATTGCTTTCATATTTTGCATACTTGTTTACCATCATGACCCCAGTCTGTAAAAAGGAGGAGGCAACTCTATCAAGCATTTTGACTTAATTATGGCCCCTTTTCCACTTAGAATATGCTTATTGTAATGTTAAAGTTTTACTCATTGCTTATATTATACTATCAAGCACTGAGAATAGTAGAGCGCGCTGTCCACTGACAGCTCTTGTTGTTGCACAGAGTTAGTATGCCATTTCACTCTGAAATTTCTGTGCAACATGGTTGTAACTCACATTAAAGTGTACAATATTACAATAGTTAAATGATAAATAAAGATGATTTTTGTTTTTAAACTACTTAGAAAATTGTATAATACTACAAAATTAATATTGTTACCTTATTTTATCAATGCGAAGTGGTGATAAGAATTCATTGACCTGTGTTGAGGATTTTTCCAAAACATTTATTCTGTTAGAAAATTACTCTGTTAACTATTTCTCAGCAAAACTTCTTCCAAATTCAATATTTTTTAGCATCAGAAGCCCTATTCATGTCTTCACTTGATTTTAAGGAAAAAAATGCACCTTTTTAGCTCGACTATTCTATGAATAGTAGAGCTATTGGACTCGCCCATGCGTCGGCGTCTGCGATGGCGTCTGCGTTGGCGTCCGCGTCCCGATTTGGTTAAGTTTTTGTATGTAAGCTGGTATCTCAGCAACCACTTGTAGGTATGGATTAAAACTTCACACACTTGTTCACTGTGATAAACTGACTTACACTGCACAGGTTCCATAACTCTATTTTGCTTTTTTTACAAAATTATGCCCCTTTTTTGACCTAGAAATTTTTGGTTAAGGTTTTGTATGTAAGCTGGTATCTCAGTAACCACTTGTGGGAATGGATTGAAATTTCACACACTTATTTACTGTGATAAACTGGCTTACACTGCACAGGTTCCATCACTCTATTTTGCTTTTTACAAAATTATGCCCCTTTTTCGACTTAGAATTTTTTGGTTAAGGTTTTGTATGTAAGCTGGTATCTCAGTACTTACTTATCGGAATGGATTGAAACTTCACACACTTGTTCACTGTCATGATTTGACATGCACAAAGCAGGTCCCATAACTTCATTTTGCTTTTTTACAAAATTATGCCCCTTTTTCAACATAGAAATTTTTGGTTAAGTTTTTGTATGTAAGCTGGTATCTCAGTATCCGCTATTGAATGGGAAAGGATTGAAACATCACACACTTGTTCACTGTCATGATATGACATGCAGTGCAAAGGGCTAATAACTCAACTTCGCATTTTACAAAATTATGCCCCTTTTTCAACTTAGGAGTTTTGGGTTAAACTCTTATAATTATGTAAGCTGGTATCTCAGTACCCACTAATGGGAATGGATTGGAACTTCACACACTTGTCCACTGTCATGAGCTGATAAGCACTATGCAGGTTCCATAACCCTATTTTGCTTTTTTAGTAAATTATGCCCCTTTTTCGACTTTCGTATTCATTCAATCGACAAGGCTGTTGGAAAGTTGAGCATTGCTGTCCTCCGACAGCTCTTGTTATACTTGTAATTATTAAATAAAGTTTCTTTATGCAAGTTCCATGTAAAACTGTGAAAGGATAACAATGAAATAACATTTTTCATTTTTGTATGCATATTTCTATGAATTGTGCAAAATAAAAATGGTATTAAGGTGAAATTTTATATTTGCTATTAGTGAAGCATGACTTCTGATTGTAAAGCTCATATTCGGATAAGTTTTATTTGGATATACAGAAGATTTCGTTGGGTATATCAAATATTTGTATAAGTCGTTAAACCACTAAAACATAAATAAATTGACCAGCATTTCCATTAATGAATGATTTACTTGGTCAAATTTTTTATGTTTCAAACACTAACATCCAGGCCTGGTTGATCAAACAAATAATATTTTCTCAAAATATAGACCCAAAACTGCACCAGAGGCCACCATATCATGTCTTCTCCAGGAGGAGAGATGCCCCTGAGCCCATAACAGGAGGGAAGTATCCCCTCCTTTACCTCAACATATAGACTGAAAAATGCACTAGAAGCCATCATTATCTCTCCGACACCACTGTGTGGTGGGAGACATATTGAGTTACTCCTGTCCGTCCGTCTGTCACAATCTTGTCTGCACCCTAAGTCGAACATTTCTCATCCGATCTTCACCAAACTTGAACAAAATGTGTTTGCCAATAAGTTCACGGCCAAGTTTGGTAACTAGCAAAATAGGCCAAGGCACTTCGGAATTATGGCCCTTGAAACATTATTTTTGATAATCAAAGCACTGAAAGTCTGATTGGGTTGTATCAAAGCACTGAAAGTCTGATTGGCTTGTGTCAAAGCTCTGAAAGAATGATCGGGTTGTTTTTAGCTCATCTGATTTTTTGAAAAAAAATGATGAGTTATTGTCATCACTTGAGCGGTTGTCGGCGTCGGCATCTGCGTCGGCGTTGCCTGGTTAAGTTTTATATTTAGGTCAGCTTTTCTCCTAAACTATCAAAGCTACTGCTTTGAAACTTGGAATACTTGTTCACCATCATAAGCTGACCCTGTATAGCAAGAAACATAACTCCATCTTGCTTTTTGCAAGATTTATGGCCCCTTTTGTACTTAGAAAATATCAGATTTCTTGGTTAAGTTTTATGTTTAGGTCAACTTTTCTCCTAAACTATCAACGTTTTGCTTTGAAACTTGAAATACTTGTTCACCATCATAAGCAGACCCTGTACATCAAGAAACATAACTCCATCTTGCTTTTTGCAAGATTTATTGCCCCTTTTGGACTTAGAAAATCAGTTTTCTTGGTTAAGTTTTATGTTTAGGTCAGCTTTTATCCTAAACTATCAAAGCTATTGCTTTAAAACTTGCAACACTTGTTCACCATCATAAGTTGACCCTGTACAGCAAGAAACATAACTCCATCCTGCTTCTTGCAATAATTATTGCCCCTTTTGGACTTAGAAAATCATTTTCTTGGTTGAGTATTATGTTTAAGTCAACTTTTCTCATAAACTATCAAAGCTATTGCTTTAAAACTTGCAACAGTTTTTCACCATCATAAGTGGACACTGTACATCAAGAAACATAACTCTATCCTGCTTTTTGCAAGAATGATGGCCCTTTTTAGACTTAGAAAATCATGGGTAGGACAATATTTCTATTACACAAAAAAAATCAGATGAGCGTCAGCACCCACAAGGGGGTGCTCTTGTTTTATAATCAAAGCACTGAAAGTCTGATTGGGAATTAGGAATATATATCGAGGAGGATTTACACTCGAACATTTCTCATCCGATCTTATGCTACTATTCAGATAATTAGGCAATTGTGGGTGACATGCTTTTTTCTCAGAAGAAGCTCTAGATTTATATATAAATTTCAAAAATTTCCAGGGGAGATCCCACCCCCAGACCCCCCTCCCCAAACAGGAAGGAGGTATCCCCTCCTGTACTTTAAAATTTAGACCAAAAAAAATGCACAAGAGGCAGCCATTTCATACCTAACTTTCAGAAATGTCCAGGGGAGAGCCCTCGCCCCCCACCCCCCACCCCACCCCACTTGAGTTTCACTAACAGCAGGGAGGTCTACCCTCTTGTACCTCAAAATTTAGACCCAAAAAGGCACCAGAAGCCACTATTTCATACCTATATATCAAAACTTTCTAGGGGGAAACCCTCTGAACCCTTTCTCTACCTTTACATTTAAACCCAACTGCACCAGAGGCCACCATTTCATACCTTTATTTAAAAAAATATCAAGGGGGTGATCCCCCTGACCCCATTAACAGAAGGAAGGTATCCCATCAAGCACCTCAAAGTTATAACCCAAGAAGGCACTAGAAGCTTCCATTTTATACTTACATTTCAAGAATGTCCAGAGGGAGACTCCCCTGACCCTCTGGAGGTGGGGACCCTCTCAACACCTGAAAATTTAGACCAAAAAAAAATGCACCAGAGGCTGCCATTTCGTACATATATTTCAACATTTTCCAGGAACAGACCATACAGACATTTAAATTTCACATTTTTTGATGTTAGTTTCATGTGACTATTTTGTTGTGTTGATCATGTTCTTTAATTATGACATTTTCAGTTTTACTGGAGATCTAGCTAAAGAGCAAATTTATACCATTGATAATTGTTTGGTGTAGATTTTTATGTTATAAAAAGACTTAGACTTGTATTGAGAAGCATACAGAATAGTATTGTGCTCCTGGGGTGTGCATTATTTATGCTGCAGAACTGGTGCATATTTCTTGTTGAAAATTAAATAACATAGAAATATTCAAATACCTTAGACCTTAAAGGCTCATAATGTCTATATTCTATAAAATATGCAAATAGCTTGTACTTTAAAGGCATTCAGTGTCTACATACTGTAAAATATTCAAGTACCAGCTTGGACCAGTCAAGCTCTTATTGTCTATTTGCTGTAAAATACTGAAATAACTTTGACTATAAATTTAAAGCTCTCAGTGCTTATATTCAGTAAAATATGCAAATATCTTGGATCAGTCAAGCTCTTGTTGTCTATTTGCTGTAAAATACTGAAATAACTTTGACTATAAATTTAAAGCTCTCAGTGCTTATATTCAGTAAAATATGCAAATATCTTGGATCAGTCAAGCTCTTGTTGTCTATTTGCTGTAAAATACTGAAATAACTTTGACCATAAAAGCTCTCAGTGCTTATATTCAGTAAAATATGCAAATACCTTTGACCAGTGAAGCTCTTATTGTCTGTTTACTTAAAATAATGAAATAACTTTGACTATAAAGGCTCTCAGTGCTATATTCAGTAAAATATTCAAGTACTGTACCTTTGACCAGTCAAGCTCTTATTGTCACTTTACTGTAAAATACTGAAATAACTTTGACCTAAAAGGCTGTCAGTGCCTATACTCAGTAAAATATGCAAAAATCTTGGACCAAGTCAAGTTCTTATTGTCTATTTACTGTGAAATGCTTTTAAATAATTTAAAATGTGTTTTTGTAGTAGTACATTTTTAGCTCGACTATTCGAAGAATAAGTAGAGCTATCCTACTCACCACGGCGTCGGCGTCGGCGTCACACCCTGGTTAAGTTTTTCGTACCAGTCCACATTTTGACAAAGTCTTTTGAGATAAAGCTTTGAAACTTTCAACACTTGTTTACCATCACCATGTCCAGATATAGGCAAGAGTATATAACTCTGTCAAGCATTTTGACTGAATTATGGCCCCTTTTGACTTAGAAATCTTGGTTAAGTTTTTCGTACCAGTTCATATTTTGGCAAAGTCTTTTGAGATAAAGCTTTGAAACTTTCAACACTTGTTTACCATCATCATGTCCAGTTGTAGGCAAGAATACATAACTCCATCAAGCATTTTGGTTGAATTATTGCCCCTTTTTTACTTAGAAATCTTGGTTAAGTTTTTCGTACCAGTCTACATTTTGACAAAGTCTTTTGAGATAAAGCTTTGAAACTTTCAACACTTGTTTACCATCACCATATCCAGTTGTAGACAAGAGTACATAATTCCATCAAGCATATTGGCTGAATTATGGCCCCTTCTGACTTAGAAGTCTTGGTTAAGTTTTTCGTACCAGTTTATATTTTGTGTAAAGTGTTTGACATATGGCTTTGAAACTTTTATATCTTGTTCAGTATTATAGTCTCTATCAATAGGCAAGAGTACATAACTCTGTCATCTTTTTTGGCTGAATTATGGCCCTTTTTGAACTTGGAAATTGGTTCTGTTTTCATATATGTCCATGTTTTGTCAAGACTATTTGACATATGGCTTTTAAACTTTAAACACTTGTTTATCATTATGATTTCCATCTGCAGGCAAGAGTACATAACTCTTGACAACTATTTTGGCTGAATTATGGCCCTTTTTGGACTTTGACATTTTTGTCAAAATATTTGAACTGTGGCTTTGAAACTGTTAACACTAGTATATCAACATGATTTCCATCTGTAGGCAAGTGTACATAACTCTGTCAACTATTTTGACTGAATTATGACCCTTTTTGGACTTGGAAATTAGTTAAACTTTTCATACAAGTCTGTGTTTGCCTAACATATAACTTAATAACATATTTGCCATCATGGTCACACATTGCCACTTATTGCAAGACTAATCGAAATCCACAAATACAGGAAAAATTTTTGTTTAATCCATTTTTTTCTTTTGTCTGAAAATCTATGGAAATATTTTGACCCCATTCTTCAATCAATTCTTCGAATAGTCGAGCGCGCTGTCATCCGACAGCTCTTGTTATTTCTACATATTATTTGATTTTTTGACATTTTTTACAAGTAAAACAAGTCAATGAAAGAACAGAAAAAGATAAATGGATAGGCTTAAAAATATTGAATTAATAGTCTTTTGAATAAACATCTCTGTTATGAAATATCTCCAAAAAAATATTTGTTATGTTTTAGTTACGACCTTGTTGCATTAAGTTTTTGATGAAATTTCCAGATGTTTCAGCGCAACATGGTCGTAACTGGAAAACTTTCAAATAACTCCTCAGTGAACATTTCTTGGACATTTTTTCTCATAGTATTGTAGTTATTACTGCTATTAGATAAAAATAATATAGATTGTATTGGTTTTCATTACATCATTTCAATACAAAAATATTTTTTGCTTCTCCTGTAAAGTTTTCAAAAACTGAGTTCATCCGTGTTGCACTGACCCATCGAGTTGCTAACAAATCACTAGGAACAAATTTAGAAGGGTGTTTAATATAGAAGTTAGGTATGATTTATTTAATTATATACAAATTCCCATGCTTAAAAACCACATGCACATGGGTTTCGCAAATGACTGCATCATTAGGCAGTTTGCTTTCCATGGATGTTCAAAATATTTGAACAATGCCATTTGCATTTATTGTTGAAACAAAAATTATTGCTTAAAATTTTCATCTTAAAAACAGATGAAAAAGCTTAAAGCTTCCATATAGATGAAATACTTAATTACATGATTGGAAAAGCACTTTTTCAATATTGCACATGAACTGTTATAGTTAGAGCTATAAAGGGAGGTAATTAAAAACAATAGATTCAATAAATCATTCCAATATTCAAACCTTTGACAAATGTTAATGAAAGTAATTATCAGAAATAGGATTTAACAAGAAATTAATGTATTTCATGTTCATAATGGAAAATGTGGTAGCCACATTTTAAACAAAGGCATTATGAATCTGTCTGAACTAAATCAAAGTTTACCAAGCAACCATTTTTAGCACAAGAGTGGGAAATTAGATACATTCTTGAAAATTGAGAACAACACAATTAATATAAAAACACTGCCTTACAATTCCCAAAGAAAGAATATTACAGAAAAAGAAAAGTAAAAGGAATTATATATGTTTATTACTATGACCTTTTATGTAATAATTCACAGCAATGTTAGCGACCTTATGATTAGTTTCCTGATTAGTATCTGAAATTTTCTTAAACAGATATACACATAATTATGTGGAACACGTTTGATCATACATTATTTTAGATTTTTTTTTTTAAATATTGCTTCTGTTTCAGAACTTTCCGAAAATCTGAAAAGGTTGTTGGGATGACACATTGGAGTCTGACAAAATAAGAGTCATATACCAATTTCTCTTCAACAATTTGAAACTTTAATTATGTTTAAACTACATAAGAACACTGATGACATTTTATGCGGATGGTCTGGTCAGGGAGGGGGATTTTTGATACATACAAGAAACGTAAATCCTTTGTATAATTCCCACCAAGATTGCAATTGTAGTGTAAAATATGAAGGGTTAAATGAGTAATGCTGTCTCTATAATAACAATGAATGTTCCGGGTATGTGTGACAAAAATAAACGGAAAGATGTACTTAATCTCTTAAAAAGTACTCCATTTGTATGTTGCAAGATACTCATTTTACAGAGGTGGATGAAAAATATATAAGAAGTCAGTGGGGCTACGAATGTTTTTTTAGTAGCTACAGTAGTCAATCTCGGGGTGTTGCAGCTCCTGTAAACAATAACTTCGACTTTAAATTAATTAAAAGTGAACGTGATAAGGGAGGTAATTTATTAATCTTAAATTGTAAAATTTGTGATAAAGATATTACGTTGATAAAAATATATGGTCCAAACAGAGACAATCCAATTTTTTACCAGGAGGTGTCACTATGATAAAATGTCCAGTTATAATAATTCTCTTTTCATTTTGGCGGGAGACTTTAATTTAATTCTTAACCCGGAAGTAGATTTATATAATTATGTTAATGTAAATAACCCAAATGCCATAGATAAAGTAACAAGTATAATGTCAGATTTTAACCTTATACACTGCTGGAGAGAGAATCACTTAGAAAATAAAGAATATACATGGTTCAGGAGAAATCCTGTTAAAAAAAGCAAGACTGGACTTTTTTCTTATAACGGATACACTGTTTACAGATTTAGAAAGTACTATAATATTACCCGGATATCGGACAGACCATTCTTTAGTTTTTATTTCATTAAAATTTGGTAAATTTAAAAAAGGAATATCATACTGGAAATTTAATAACTCTCTATTAAAGGACACTACTTATGTAAGTGAAATAAAAAAGGTTATAAAAACCATAAAATCTCAATATGCAATAAATTCGCTTGAAACATATAATGACATAAATGAATTGTGCCTTTGCAAGAATCAACATTTAGCATAAATGATCAGCTGTTCTTTGAATCTTTGCTTTTAGCAGTTAGAGGAAAAACCATTTCATATGCATCCCATAAAAAGAAATTAGAAATTGATAAAGAAAATTACATTGAGAAAGAAATTGAGAAAATAGAAAAACAAACAGTTATTAATTATGATTTATCAGACAGTAAAAAGAGGGAACTTTTAGATTTGAGGAATAAAAAAATGGAAGGAGTTATGGTAAGATCAAGAGCTAGATGGATTCAAGAAGGCAAAAAACCGACAAAATAATTTTGCAATTTAGAAAACAGAAATTATGTATCTTAAGTTCATGAACACATTAAAAACGGAAAATGGGAAAATTTTAAACACACAGGAAGAAATACTGACAGAAAGTAAACATCATTATGAAAAACTTTATAAAGCCACAGACACAGAAGATATATCTTTACATGATTTATTTGATAATATACAAGTTCCAAAACTTTCCGAAAACGAAAACAATATCCATCGAGGGAGAACTAACATACATAGAAATGCTAAATAGCTTAAAGAGAATGTCCAATAACACCAGTCCAGGGAATGATGGTTTCACTGTAGAGTTTTTTTAAGTTTTTCTGGAATGACATAGGCATATTTTTGTTAAGGTCTATCAATTATTCATACTCTGTTGGAGAACTTTCTATCACACAGAAGCAAGGAGTAATAACATGTATACCAAAAGGCAACAAATATAAATCTCTCTTAAAGAACTGGCGACCTATTTCTTTGTTAAATGTGTCCTACAAAATCGCATCTGCATCCATAGCCTTTAGAATAAAAAACATATTGCATAATATTATTAATGAAGACCAAACAGGATTTTTGCCAGGCAGGCTAATGGCAACTAACTTTAGGCTATTGTATGACATTTTGTTTTTTACAGAAAAATATAACATCCCTGGTCTTCTGCTACTAATAGACTTTGCAGCAGCTTTTGATACAGTATCGTGGAGTTTTATGGCGAAAGTTCTCGAATTTTTCAATTTTGGTCCATCAGTCAGAAAATGGATTTCGTTATTTTATACTAATATTGAATCATGTGTAATACCGGTAATTAATGGTCATATGTCAGACTGGTTCTTCTTGCAAAGAGGCTGTCATCAAGGTGATGCTTTGTCGCCCTACCTATTCATTCTTTGTGCAGAAATTCTTGCAGTTTTACTAAGAAATAACCCAAATATAAAAGGTATAAAAATACACGGTAAAGAATATATTTTATCTCAGTATGCTGATGACACAAGTCTTACTTTAGATGGCTCCCGAAAATCTTTAATAAACACAATGTCAGTTTTAAAATTCTATGGCAGAATCTCCTGCCTTAATATAAATACAGATAAAACAAAAGTTATATGGTTTGGAGCACGATAGTCCAATGGTTCTCTGCCCAGAATATAACTTATCTTGGGAAAACACTGTTTTTACCGTACTTGGGGTGACCCAGGCGAAATGAAGGTCATATGACCATGGACTACCATGGTCTGCTGTGGTAGTTCATGGTCATATGACCATGGTTGACCATGGTCGACCACGTTTTCTTAAATGGCACCACGGTTTTTTATAGTCAATAATCACCATGGTCGACCGTGGTTGTGGACCACAGTCAACCATGGTCCATGACCATGGTCAAACATGGTGATTATTGACTATAAAAACTGTGGTGCCATTTAACAAAACATGGTCGACCATGGTCAAAATGTGGTCGACCATGGTCATGACCATGAACTACCATGGTAGTCCAGGTAGACAGATACCTGACGGACAACTAGCAAACACAAAAGCTCAAATGCTCATGGTGAGAACCAGTCCTCACATGAGGTTAAAAATGGACAGAAATAAAATCAAGTGTATATCTGACTACTAAAATTTAATTCCTTTTTCATTTATTGATGTATCGACTTGCAATTTTTTTTACATTTTAAAAAAGTATGCAATATGGAGGGAAGCTGATATCTCGTTGATGATATATTATAATTTATAATGGAACATTGTCGGTGGCTAAATTTTGATAAAAGAAACTGACAGTTCCATAAAATCATATTGGAGAAAATTTCAAAATTCTGAGAGACCGTTTCTTCGGTAGTAGTTACTTATGTAAATATACTGAAAATTTGGGTATATTATGTGAAAAAATTACTTTGTAACGAGAAATCAAAATACACTATTTTGATATATCTTAAAATCAGTATATTTGAAACAATGTTTTGTACTTTACAAATTATAAGGTTTGTTTAAAATATATCAAAATATTTCACCCACACAGATAAGTAATTAAATGTATAAATATAAATTTGAAAGGGTCCTGAAAATATATGACAATTTCAGTCTATATCTGTTTTTGCAAGTCAGTCATTTATTTGTCATAAAATTGCTAAGATGACAACAAATTATAGTCAGACTATGAAAGTTTTCCTTTGAATCTGTCTATAAATGCAGGAAAACTATTCTATATCTAGGAAAACTTTTGGAGCCAAAATGCAGTCAGGCATCTTTGGTGCATTGTAAAACTTGATAATTGTGAAAATTACTAACATGACCATGGTAGTCCATGGTCAACCATGGTTGAAAAAAGTTGACCACGGTAGACCATGGTTAAACTGGTGATTGTCTTTTCTGACCATTGTCGACCATGGTTGACCATGGTCGACCATGGCCAGTCTTATCTCACCATGGTTGACCATGGCTGACCATGTTTTCACCATGGTATTTGATGGTTGACCACGTTAGTTCATGGTCAACCATAAAAAAACATGGTGACCATGGTCAACCATGGTCAACATTTCGTCTGGGTCACTCAAATTCTCTGTTAATCTGACAGACATGGTAAATATTAATTATGATGCTAAAATTGAGGAAATCAAAAAGCTTTTCTCTTGCTGGTCAAAAAGAGTGATCTCACCGTTAAGAAAATTTGTTGTGATAAAAACATTGGCTCTCGCCAAACTAAACCATTTAATCTTAGCAATACCTAATCCTTCACAAGAAAAACTTAATATAATGCAAGGTTATTTTTCAATTTTCTTTGGAATAATTCTAAAGATAAAGTAAAACAAAGCACAATTACACAGGGATACAAATACGGTGGCCTTAAAATGATTGATATTAAGACTTTTGTTCATAGTTTAAAAGCCACTTGGTTAAGACGTTTGTTTGACATGAATAATAAATTCAGTCACTTGGTTGAATATATTTGTCCGGCTTTACAAGACATTTATAAATATGGCTCAGACTTTACAAAAAGAAAGATGCTTCAAGAGCAAAATCCTTTTTGGAAAGATGTGTTATCTAGTTATCTTTCTCTAATGTTATTAAATATAAATCCCACGTGCAGTAGCCAATTTAGCGCGGTTAATCTGTGGTATAACCCAGGTACCGGTATTAAGGTCGGATGTTCAAGTGTATGTTATAGAAGATGGCTTGCAAAGGGTGTATTTTTTTAGGCGATCTCATTAATGCCGAAGGAAGTTTCTTCACATATTACGACTTTATTTCCAGTTATAGGACTAATTTTCTAGAGTACAATGGCCTTTTCGCATCCGTCAGGCGTTTCCTCGAAGTTAAGGGTATTGGATACTTACCTGTAAAAAGCTACAATCCGCTTATACCAATAAGTCTTGCTTTGTTAAAGAAAGATAATAAAGGTTGCAGATCAATCTATAAGCAGATAAATAAAAGGGAGAGTACCCAAAATCATTTCTAAAATGGCAAAATGAGTTACTCAATTTACAATTTAATAATATACCTAATTATTCAATATACAACATTTTTTTTAGAATTACTAAAGACCCAAAATTAATTTGGTTTCAGTATAGGATAAACCATGAATATAACTGGTAATGATAGCCGACTTTTTGTAACAATTTCCAAGAAACCATAACACATTTATTCTGGAACTGTGAGAGAACTAAGCTTTTTTGGACCCAACTATTAAATTATATAAGAAATAAATGTAACATTTATTTAGCAGATAGAAAGTTCGATGTACCTATTAACAATTATTCTGTTGCAGGCCAAACACTTCTTATATTATAACAAAATACAAGGTCAGATGCCATCAAATCTCTTACTACAAAACGGAAAGATGTATTGCTTTCAAAAATTTTGAAATGACTAAATTTGAAACTCTATGGGGAAAATATAAAAATCTTTTTCAAGAGTAATACATTGAAGTTTTTTCAGTGAAACACAAGGTTAAATAACTTCCAAAACACTATAAACGATATAGAATATATATGAAAGAATATACTTGTAAGCTTTTACTGTTGACATTATGTTTCTTTTTGTATCACATATAAGATGCCCCCTCTACGTGTCCAGACCAACCCAGGTTTTCCATTTTTCACTCTCTTTCACCCGAAACCTGTTGTCTTTTGTTTTACATAAAATATTTACAATCACATAGAAAGTAAACATTTTTGTTTTGAACTAAAGGCCTTTTTATCTTCGAAATGCAGGTTTTGTCTCTTTATATTTTAAGTGAAATATTATCCTATGCAAAAATGTCTAAATTAAATCGCTAGACAACGGAAGACAGTATGTAAAATTTAACCATTACAAATGTTAGTTAATTTTTGTTTTTTTATCTAAAAAATAATTTGTCTAATATTAAACTAATATTATGCATATAATCTTTTTATGAAGTGCATAATTAAACAGATTAAGTAAATACTTTTTTGTATAGTTTAGTTGTTAAATAAAGATTCACTTAAATTGTATATTAAGAAGGTATTAGTCCCTATTATCAAAAAAAAAAATCCCCAAGAATTTTGTTACAACAGTTCATTAGCTAATATGATTATATTTTAGTTGTAATAGCAATCATGTTACTTTTTGTAAGATGTGATGGGGGATGGATCCCCGATCCCCGCATATCTATAATGGGGACAATAAATGGGTTACCTCGGTAGCCAAAATTAAAAAAAAAAAAAACGAGTCATACCATGACCATATCTTAATGAAACTTGGTCAGAATGTTAATCTTGATGATCTATAGGTCATGTTTAAATCTGGGTCAGGTGGGGTCAAAAACTAGGTCACTGGGTCAAATCAAAGGAAAAGCTTGTTAACACTCTAGAGGCCACATTTAAGTCTTCATGAAACTTAGTCAGAATGTTAATCTTCATGAGCTTTAGGTCAAGTTCAAATCTGAGTCATATGGGGTCAAAAACTAGGTCAACAGGTCAAATCAAAGGAAAAAGTAGTAACACTATAGAGGCCACATTTATGACCATATCTTAATGAAACTATCTTGATGATCTTTAGATCAATAGGTCAGGTGAGCGATACAGGGCCTTCAATCATGGCCCTCTTGTTAAAGTCAAATATCTCTGTTACTATTAAAGCTTTTGACTTGAAACTCAGAAAAAGTTATTTACTATCAAAGTCTACACCAGGAGACACAGTTGCCATAACTCTGATTTGAATTTTGACAGAATTATGCCCCTTTTTAACTTAGAATTTTTGGTTAAAGTTTTTGATAAAGTCAAATATCTCTGTTTCTATCAAAGCTTTTGACTTGAAACCTAAAATACTTATTTACCATCAAAGTCTACACCAGGATAAACAATTCTCATAACTCTGATTTGAATTTTGACAGAATTATGACCCTTTTTAACTTAGAATTTTTTGTAAATTTTTTGATAAACTCAGATATCTCTGTTACTATTAAAGCTTTTGACTTGAAACTTAAAATAGTTGGTTACTATCAAAGTCTTCACCAGGAGACACAATTCCCATAACTCTGATTTGAATTTTGACAGAGTTATGTCCCTTTTTAACTTAGAATTTTTTTTCACTGGCAAAGCTGTAATTCAGACTCAAGCACTGAGAAAAGATGAGCACGCTGTCTTACGGACAGCTCTTGTTCAAAACAATGATATGTTCAAATGTTATTCTTATTCCGAAATAGTCAGAATGTATTTTGACACTTCAGAATACAGACCAGTTCAGTATTAATCCGAACGTACTCAGACAAGTTTTAGAACACAGAATTCATGCTCAGTCATTATTTTGACAAAAACTTTCTGTTCCAGTATGAAAAAAAACTAGAGTGTCCCACTTGCTGTATTGAGTCATCTAATGATGCAAGAGACCTGAAGTTTGTAAGCTGCATTCTGCACAGTACTTTCTCAGAAACTTAGCTTTTAATTTGTAAACTTTAACCAAAATGTTTAAGCAAAAAGAGATAAAATTTTGATTAAATAAAAGCTGAGTTACGTAACTTACTGTGTGAAGTTACCTTATGATGCTAAAATGTGTGTGAACATTGAAAGCATATGTTAAACAGTTACAGACATCCGTAAAAATAATGAGATAACTACTGGCAGTAACTTTATATTTTGTTGTTCAATAATAAGTCAGAATCCAATACACATTTTTCCGTAAAATAAAATTCAGTTAAAGTCATTTTCAATTTTTTTAAAAACTAGCATATTTTATAAAACTGTTTTATGCCTAAGATTCAAAGACAGGAGAGTCATAATGTGTTTAAAATGTCAGTTGGTTCATCCATTTGTCCTTCCTCCACAGTCAGTCTACCTAGCACAATTTCTTGTGTAGAAGTTAGCATTCAGTTAAAATAAAACTTTGTATACATCATCAGCATGAAGTGGCCACAAACATATTATCAGGACTTTAGTTTAGAGCAGAAGCCCTTTTAAAGACAAAGAAAAGTTACAACATCATCAGAACATTGAGAACATTGTGTACTCAATTCCTCCTACAATTTCCATCTAAATAAAATGAAACTTTGTATATCACCAACATGAAGAGGACATGTGCATGTTGTTGGGACATTTATTTTTGTTTAAAAATTCAACGAGAAATGTGCAAATGTCTCTAATCATTGGCATATATTTTAAAAAAAAGCACACCGACCTGTATATTTTATTTTGCCATATTATAGACCATATGTTTATTTACGACTATGAGAAGTTTCATTAAAATATACATTGAAAATGTTGTTAAAACTGTGACTTCCCCATAGACGCACATGATGAAAACTTATGCAAGGTCCAAATCTTTTAAATCAGTTTAGCAAAACATCAAGCAAACAAACGTATAAACGTATCTTTTTTTATTTGCCAGATTTTCTAAGTATATTCTGAAGCTTTAAAATCTTCTAAATTGAAGAAAAAATTTTGATCTGAACGTGAAGAACTACCTTAATACATTTGTATGTAATGAGTTTTGAATTGCATTTTATTGGGAAAAAGAGGGAAATGTGATTTTACATAATGCATTCTTTGTTTTTTTAATCACACCTGGAAACTGGTGTGTAACATTTCACTATGTAACCGAGATGATGTTAAAAATATAGAGGATATGAAGAAACCGGGTATTTTTTACGAAAAGAAAATGACCCGACACTTTCTCGGACATTCAACAGTAACACTAAAATCTTACTTAAAAGCTGTGTTTGAAACATTTGCTTAGTGGCAGATTAATTTTTATTAGGCTTCAGCAGAACTATAGCAGAACCCTAAGGTGGATGGCACCATGTGGAGAAGTAATGAGTTTCTTATCTGTAGATTGCAGAAAAAGTCTGCAGTTTTGGGAAAAAAAGTCTGCAGTTTTGGGAAAAAATTGCAGATTGCAATCTGCTAAAATGTCTGCACTTTAGGGAGACCCGGGAAAAATCAAGACCAGTTTTCTGTGGTACAACATGCATGTTACATTCAATTTTTAGGAGCATTTTGACCCATCTCTACCTGGTAAAGAGTTTCTTGTGGATTTTATTATATTATATAGATCTTTTTAAGGATTAATTTCCTTTTGTTCTTACTATAAATAACTCGTGACACCTTTTTTGATTGTTGGCCAAAAAAATGCCATTTAAGTAAAAAGGGGGATAATTCATAAAATATAGGTGTCAGAGTTATGGTCCCTGTGTCAAATTATGTAGGTGATGATGCTGAACAATTATTTTAAGACTTAAATTTCCTTTTGTAACAAGTGAATGAAGTATTGCTATGCAATACAAAGTCCCCTACTGGAAATTTTAAGTTAAAGTTTTGATGCACTTTCGCTCTATTTCTTTTTTACCAAAATGATTTGATTCAAACTTTAAATAGTTGTACTTCATTGTCAACCCCCATATCAATTGACGCAAGGACTATAACTCTTACACTATTATTTTATGAATTATTCCCCTCTTACTTAAAATTTCAGGTTAAAGTTTTGATGCACTTTCACTCTATCTCAGTTATTACCTAACAGATTTGGTTCAAACTTAGAGTAGTTGTACCACATCACAGGGCTGTAGCCGGCTTCGAAAAAGTGGTCTGGCCATGGGACGTCGAAGGCGTCCCGAGAGTGGCGAAGGCAGGAGAGGGGGGAGAGCAAGAGAGGGGGAATTTTCCCTTCTCAGAAGTGTGTGTGTGTGGGGGGGTCCCCCTACGAGAAAAGATATGGGATACCCCTAAGTGCATTTTCCATTAAGATTTTCAGTCAATTTTATAATATTTTTCAAGAAAAACTATCCGACATTTGCCCAATGAATGCTAATGTATTTCACTTCTGAGTGTCAACCAATACAAAAGAGAACAACTATTTCGACCGCTCTGTGAGTCTCATAAGGCGATGGCATCAAACTTAATGCAACGATAAAGTCTGAAAATCCCTTTATAATGAAGGCTTTATCAAGATTCGAACTTGACAACTTGTCGTCTCTGTGAGCAACCATACACACATGACAATAAGCGAGGTCATTAGTTTCATCGTAATGTAACCAAGATCTATTGGTGAACAACGAAGGCTGAAAACTTCTATTCACTGGATTTTTCTGACCAAAGGTGCGTTTCGGAAATTTAAATGTCTTAGGTTGACTTGGAATTTTAGGCTGATTTTAGGTATATCCATTTTGCAGCAATACGTTAAGCAACAAGATAAGCATACTGTTTCAGAATTTAGAGTACATAGAAACGAAGTTTATATTATTTTTATATATAGTTGAGATGTACGTCGGCATTTTATTTTATTTAAAGCAATTACTTAAGATTATTCAAAATGATTAGAAGAAATTAGCTTTCGGATAGGTTTTTTTAATTATACCGCAAAAAAAAACAACACACAATTATTGTTTCCATTTTTTTTTTAAATATACGACTAATTTTTTTCATCAAACTATTGATATAGATTATAAAAAAAATTGCCCTTTAGGCAACAATTTGCACATGTAAGCGTCCCCGAATGTCGGTAGATCTATAACTTATGGCCTAACTGACCCTTTTGCTTTTGATAGCACTCTTATTTCTGAAGCAATAAAATGTATTTAAACTATATGACAACTGAGCTGACTGAGTGGAGGCATGGTACACATTTCATTTATTATATTTCATGAATAGACTCAGCTAAACAAAGTCAGTTCATATTTTGCTTGGTTCAATGCTTCTAAATAAATTTTAAAAAATCTCAGAGATGGATATGCAATAGAACTATACCAAAATTAAACTTACGTTTGATAAATTGTACACTTTCAAAATTTTTAATTAGGCCTACATAGTGCGTTTGCGACCAGGATGGATCCAGACCAGCATAATTTGGCCGCGCCATGGGAAAACCAATTACATAGTGCGTTTGCGACCAGCCTGGATCCAGACCAGCCTGCTCATCCGCGCAGTCTGGTCAGGATCTATGCTGTTCGCTAACAGTTTCTCTAATTCCAATAGGTTTTGAAAGCGAACAGTATGGATCCTGACCAGACTGCGCGGATGTTATGTTATGTTGGTTTTCTCATGGCGCGGCTCAATCATTTTTTACTTTAAGGTAACGGACCCATAAAATGGCAATCAAATTTTCCATTTATTAATAATAATTGAGGCTATTCATATTTTGATTAATTATGTCCCTTCTCTCGCAAAACACTGGATAATCAGAGGCAAGACTGATACAGTCAGAATATATAATATCATTATCTTTTCTAAAAAAAAAAAAAAAAGATCATCTAGTCGGTAGCCAGACTAGTGATGACACAGCAAAAACAATATTTTAGCCTGCCCGCTTAGCCCAATAGGGAGGATCGCGGGGCCGTGAGTTCGATCCCTGGGCGAGGTGTATGTTCTCTCACGGTTACGATTTGATAAGATACATTGTCCCTGAAATCATTTGTCCTCCATGCCCGATTCATGTGGGGAAGATTGCTGTTACTAGGAGACCAGGTTTTTCTGCCCGCTGTTACCTTAATAAAATACTGTTGAAAAACGGCGTAAACTCCAAAAACAACAAAGAAAAAACACTCTGTAATTGAAAAAACAAAGCACTACAGATACAAAATCAATTTTACCGAATATACTCATATTAATATAGAAGCGGCTGCTAAACGAATTCTTGGTAATATCCTGAAACATAAACCGGCAGAACGCATTGCCATCTGCTGAACACAATGAAGCTCGTCCATTTTATTTGTAGCAATTTACACCAAAATCAGTGTCCAACATTTAATGAAATCTCAGTATTTTTAATAAACGCCTTCAAAATGAGCAAGGTTAACATTGCCACAAAATGTGGCAGATTCAGCTCAACATTTATCCGAATACTCGTGTAGAACGTATTTTCAAATGCGCCACTCTGACATGCCCAGGTGTGTGAACAGTTACATAATATTTTGCATAAAACCCATTTTTCATTAAATCAGAAAATGATTTTCATTTCCGTATGCCGAATCCAGGCTTTTTCTACGTTTCTACGTTTTCCAGATAAATGACGATACGCAATCACTTCTTTTTTTTTTCGAATTCGCAGAATTAACTTACAAAAGTAGGCTTTTAATTTTCCTTAAGGTAGCGGGGGAGCGGGTGTTTTCAAAATTTTGAAGCACGTCGCAAAATACTCGAGAGTTCCCGTCAATGAAAAGTAACATCACCCGTTATTCCGTAAAATGGCAGGAATGTGTGGCGTTTCAAAACAAAGAACTATCGAATAAATGTATTTTTATAGCTCTTTGTTCAAAATGACACTTTTTATTTATTTTTATACCTACTCCAGAATTAGGCGTTTAGCCTATCCCTTTCCCAACCCCTATTAAAATCAAAGAAATTCTGGCAGTTTTTCCTGATCTCCAACACATGTCATGCACTCGTTTGTGTAATTAAAAATAATTTAGTTTTTTTTTTATATATAGATCAACCCCTAGCGGGCAAAGCCCTGCTAAGCAAAGTGTCTAAAATAGGGTGATTTTTATAAGAGAAAAACAGGTCAAAGGCACTAACTGTTGCTTTGCTACAAAAACACACTGCTTCATTCAAATCTGCCTCGAAAAGTAATGATTTACAATTTTTATGGATCGATCAAGGTGAAGCCAAATATTAACACTTGTTGTTTAAAACTACTTGCATGTTCATAGTGATTTCTTTGAGAATTAGCTTTCAGCAACTAAACATTACTGCACTTTGATTAGCCTGGCTCCATTGCTGCATGGTTATTTTGTTTTATATAAATACTGCAAACATTTTATAAGAAAATTTTAAGCCTATCAAATAGCACAATTTTATCTGATGGCTGAACCACACACCTATGTTTGGAGCCAGGGGCAATAAAAAATGTCAATGTAGAAACAACCTACTGGAGTTACTTCACTCTTATTGAAGAAAACTGATATATATGTAAATAAGGACAAACATAGGGACGGAAGCCAGTCTACACTTTGATCAAAGGTACCCAGAGTATTTTAAAAGAATCGACTGGGATTATAATTCCTAACGTTCCAAATTGCCTCCCTGCCACCAGATTGTAATGTACAGAAACCACTTTAGTTTGCAGACTTATAGTTTTATATATATTTCCTATAGTTTTGTGTTATGAGCTATCTCTCATACAGTTTTGCAATGCACTTTATGTTGCAGAACAAAGTTAAGAGTCTAATGGGTTTCTATGTTTTCCATCTTTTGGTGGTTGAATGACACTGTCTACTCTTTTAATTTTTCTGAGAATTTCTCCATTTCTAATAGCTTCTATTCATTATTTCAACAAATTGTTAAAGCCGAAAATTTTTACCATGTTTTATAAATTCTCTGATATCTTATTTATTTTTATAAAAGAAAACAATTATACCAATTCAGTCATTGTTGAATAAATAAATGAAACGCGCTCGACTATTCTCAGTGCTTGATAGTATAATATAAGCTATGAGTAAAACTTTTAACATTACAATAAGCATATTCTAAGTCCAAAAGGGGCCATAATTCAGTCAAAATGCTTGATAGAGTTGCCTCCTCCTTTTTACAGACTGGAGTCAGGATGGTAAACAAGTATGCAAAATATCAAAGCAATATCTCAATGGACTTTGAAAATATTTGGGGTGGTACGCAAACTTTAACATTTATTCTAAGTCAAAAGGGGCCATAATTCAGTCAAAATGCTTGACAGAGTTGCCTCCTCCTTTTTACAGACTGGGGTCATGATGGTAAACAAGTATGCAAAATATCAAAGCAATATCTCAATGGACTTTGAGAGTATTTGGGGTGGTACGCAAACTTCAACATTTATTCAAAGTCAAAAAGGGGCCATAATTCAGTCAAAATGCTTGATAGAGTTGCCTCCTCCTTTTTACAGACTGGGGTCATGATGGTAAACAAGTATGCAAAATATCAAAGCAATATCTCAATGGACTTTGAAAATATTTGGGGTGGTACGCAAACTTTAACATTTGTGTGACGCTAACGCTCACGCCGACGCCGGGGCGAGTAGGATAACTCCCCTATTCTTCGAATAGTCGAGCTAAAAAATGAATAGATAAATAAATAAGTAAATGAACAAGGCAGTCTGAAAGATAGCTAAATCCCCCGCCACTGCTATGGATAGTGAAAGGGTAAACCTTTGATTTTAGCTGTGACCTTGACCTTGAACTGACATGGCTGACTCATGAATTCTGCACAACGTCTTGATGAGGTGATCATTTGACCCAAGTTTCATGAAAATCCTTCAAGGGGTTTAGGAGATACAGAGCTGAAACCTTTGACCTTCAGTTGTGACCTTGACCTTGAGTTGACATGGCTAAACTCATGAGTTCTTGATGAGGTGATCATTTGACCCAAGTTTGATGAAAATCCTTCAAGGGGTATAGGAGATACAGAGTGGACACCAAATGGAAGGCTCAAACCTTCGACCCTTAGTTGTGACCTTGACCTTGAGCTGGCATGGTTGACTCATAATGTCTGCACATCATTCTGATGAGGTAATCATTTGACCCAAGTTTTATAAACTTCCTTCAAGGGGTTTAGGAGATATAGAGCGGACACGAAATGGAAGGCTCAAACCTTTGACCTTCAGTCGTGACCTTGACCTTGAGCCGACATGGCTGACTCATAAGTTCTGCACTTTGCCTTGATGAGGTGATCGTTTGACCCAAGTTTGATGAAAATCCTTCAAGGGGTTTAGGAGATATAGAGCGGACACAAAATGGAAGGCTCAAACCTTTGACCCTAAGTTGTGACCTTGACCTTGAGCCGGCATGACTGACTCATGGGTTCTGCACATCGTCTTGATGAGGTGATCATTTGACCCAAGTTTTATAAAATTCCTTCAAGGGGTTTAAGAGATATAGAGCGGACACAAAATGGAAGGCTCAAACCTTTGACCCTGAGTTGTGACCTTGACCTTGAGCTGGCATGGCTGACTCATGGGTTCTGCACATCGTCTTGATGAGGTGATCATTTGAGCCAAGTTTTATAAAATTCCTTCAAGGGGTTTATGAGATATAGAGCGGACACAAAATGGCAGGCTCAAACCTTTGACCTTGAGTTGTGACCTTGACCTTGAACCAACAAAGCTGACGAAAGTGTTACGGACGGAAGGACGGACGGAAGGACGCACGGACGCAGACCATTCCTATAATCCCTCCGCCACGGCGGGGGATTAATAAATAACAAAAAAAAAAACAACAACAGATATACACAGTTTAGCAAGATTAACCATGTTCGCTAATGTTTCATTTCTATTTAACATCTGACAAGACTTTAGTTGTCTAGAGCATACTATAGTATACACTGTTAACTAATGTACGTGTTCTGGTTTGATGTCGTACGAAAGACAACCACACTATAATCAGTTTGAACATTATACTTTGTGTAGGGTATAAAGAAGTCAAAGTAATACAAGTAGCTGTTACACGTCATTTATTATTGCATATATATAGTCTATTTCAAAAAGATGGATGGTAATAACACTATTACATACATTTTGATCAGTACAATGCAGTTATCGTTATTAAAATTTGAAGTAATTATCAGTTGAAGTTGATCAGTGAGATATAGATCTAAACGGTTATGTTAGACTAGCCACCCGACGGATAATAAAGAATTTGTTACAAAAAATTCAACTTTTGTATTTTTTCTCTTATTTTATGTGATAGTGACAAATGCAAGTCTATTTCAAAGATTTTCACATAGAACTTGTTGTAATATTATGATATTGAACATAGGATATAGACAGGCTACATTCACATTTTTAAATATGAAAAATATATCATAGTCTAGGAGCTAGTCTATGGTCATGTGTACACTTGGGACAAACAAGTCATTATATTCAAGCGGTAAACAGAGGTACATTGTATTGTTCAGTATTCATAGTGTAATTGCAGGGGCATGTTCTATTCTCTGGCCTGGCCTGGCCTGGCCTGGCCCGATGAGCCCAATTTTCGACCGAGCCGGGCCAGGCCAGGCCAGGCCAGGCCAGGCCAGGCCATAGATTTCAATTTCGTAAAAGGTGAAAGTGATTTTTATAGAATCTTTAAAATCTGACTTTTGGAATAAGTTTGGATATTTCAGACATTATATAAATACATTTTGAACTCCCACTCTGTAAAATTATACACCTGGGAATAAGCCTGTAGCTAACATAACTATTATGTCTAATTTAAAGGTGATGCCTGATTAATTGTTATGACTATTATCAGGGGATCTCCACCTCAACTGACTCTTGACTGGTGGCTTGGTTTTCCCCCAGTTGAATAAGCTAACTAAGTTTATTATTTTGTCTATTGAGGATTATTTAGTATTGTCCGAAATTATTGAACTAGTACTCAAGAATATTCCATATGCTTCCGTAAAAAAATCGGTGCCCAAACATAAATAAAAATATAAATATTGAAAACCAAATAAAATATAAACATTTCTTTACTGCCAGGTCGTACATGCAGATAAAGTTGTGCTGAAAAAACGTTCAGCTACCAATCTCGGGACTGTAAGTTCGAAACCGTGACCTGTTTGATCATTTTCATTATCATTTTTTTTTAAATTTCCTCTGTAAACTTAGAATGCAGGAAAATTGTCACTTATCGTGATTTATTGTTCATTTATTGAAAGAAATACACAAGTATCTGACATTCTTCTACATACAAGTTATTACCATAAAACCAGTATCAATAAAATGACATTGTATTGATTTAATGAAAACAATCTGAATTGAAATCGAACCCATGGTAACATATGTGAAAGTCGCAGAACTTATCACTACGCCACTGTGTCATTGGTAAACTTTGCATGTTATTTTGGTCAATTTAGATATTTTCAGGTTACAAATATGGTGTAAAATAAAGAGTGGCACCTGTCAATACTAACGGACAACAACTTTCAATTTCTAAAATAATGCTACCTCCGTTCTAGAATCTGGGATAGTATGGTGCGGGGAAGCGATATATAAATTTTGTAGTTTAGGTTATACATACACTGACTATTTTTGTAAGATTGTTTTTATATTGATCTAAGTATGTAGAAAAAAAATCCTACAAAGTTTTGTGAAACAGGCTCAAGAGCATCTTTTAGCATTAAATATATCACTTAGAAATAACATAAACACAATGCACCATTATTTTTTTTGTGCAAGACAAATATCAATAATCTAAAATGCCAACAATGACATTGAGTTAGAGGTCCCACAATGAATATTATTTTTATTACTCTTCCATAAATTGAACATCAGCTTAACTAAACCAAACACATTAAAAGTTCAACTGAACAGTTAAAAGGTCAGCTAAGGATAGTAGGGACACAACCTGTAATTACAATTCCCAAAGAGATGCATGCAAATATTCAGTTATATTGCAGCAGGTAAACTTATTAATGAAATTAGCCATTAGTTTTAAAACAAAGTGTTAAAGTTGACTTTAAATAATTTGATCACAGAAAAATTGGGTAGTTATCATTTAGTTACACCATTTTCTTCAGTGCAAATCTGTATTTCAAATAAGATGAATGATGGCTAATTAATGATTCTCCAGGGGACTGGTTTCTCATTTTGTTTGACATGCAGCAAGTAAACAATGCAGGTTAATACTGCCTGCTATTGTAATTGTATATTTGGATTTCATGCCATTCATTTCTCTATGTACAATAAAATCTGGCCTGGCCTGGCCCGGCCCAGTCGAAAATTGGGCTCATCGGGCCAGGCCAGGCCAGGCCAGAGATTAGAACATGCCTTATGAAAATGCTACCTACATGTCAAGCATAGATCTGTCATGTGATTTTAGCAAAAAAATTGCCAAGAAAATAAGGAAAATAGCTCTACAGAGCAAAAAAACAGGACTATTTGTATCCGCCATATATTATGCGACTACCATTTTTTTTTCGCGCCATTTTCTATTTAGTGTCTGTATGCCTTGAAGGTAGATATCAGTCAATTGATGCCCCCATTTGCAGACGATATAGTAAAAACATTCTGATAGTAATAAAATAAAACAATGAAAGTCAGAAAACAATCAACCTATTCAATACTACGGCCTTTAATTATCGATTAAAAATAGGAACCAAAATAGTCGGGGATTTACCTACGATACCGTCTATCAATCAAATGTTTAGCAGCAGTGTCCATGCCCGAGTGGTCAGGGCGTTGGGCTACCAATCTTGAGACCGGTCTTGTTCTTTTTTTTAAAGTTGTTATTATGTCAAATTATATATATGTAATTATATCAAAAGTTCTTAATTTCTTTTTTGTAAAATTACCAGTCCGCTCAATACGTCCCGTCTATTTTTAGCGTGACGTTGCAAACGTGATTCAAACGTAATTTGACGTAACTGTAATGAGCGTTTTATGAATCTAGTATTTGATAAATTCTTGAAATATACTTTTCAAATCATTATTGATCATGCTTTAGAATTATGTTTTAATTTTGAATATATATAACAAAATCGTAAATATTTGCTTTTACAGAAAGGTTACAACTGAGTCTGTTAAAATGAAAGGTCCGGAAACTACTTGGACTAACTGAGATAATAATGGAATCAGTTGCCCCTTTTGAGGCCTCATCTACATTCGTGTTACGAACGCAGGCGTAATATGAAACCTGCATGGTGTAAATGAAGAACCTAGCTTTTTTCTGTGAAAATTCCATGTTTCTATAATGTTTTGTTTGAATGTTAATATTGGCAAAAAATAGCGATTTTCGGTCCGGAAACTACTGGGAAACCAGAATGCAATTAATTAATAGCCATATTTCTTGATGCATTTAATTAATTCTCCTGCATTGAGTGTACGACGCAACTTGTCGATAGTGCGTGCACAGTTACTGCCCTTTAAGCAAAATCGCCATTTGCACAGGAGCTTCATAAACATTTGTCGTCTGAGATTCGAATGAGCCAGAATATACAGTGTAACGCAAATGCTTTCTACCAATATGTTAAACCCCAACCTTTGCTATAAAAAGAAGTGGGAGGAGCCAAATTTCAAATGGTGGCTGTTTTTTGCAACAATTTTCATCAGAGAGAGATTTTTCAGGAATTTACCAGAAATAAGCTGTATTTATTTTTTTTAAAAATATGCAGTTGTGGGGACATGTTTTCTGTTCACAAAAATGCATTCCTTCCACAAATAACCCACTGAATAAATTAGATACTGCAGTTACAAAATTGAAATATCAAGGTATTTTATTGAAAATTTGAATCTGAAACGACCTTTGACCCAAGTCATGTGATGTAAACAACGACAAGTTGTATATAACCCACTTGTGTGTATGGATATTTTGTTCCTAGCAGAGTTTCATGTACAAGATATATAGTTCACATTTAAAAGAATGTGTTTACTTTAGATTATGGTTAGTTTTGAATGCATGCACATCTGCATGCTTTTTTATTATGCTTCTTTGATTTAGATATTATAGTGCGATCAATTCGTAACAGAAAATGCCAAAATACTTCAGAAAATGGGAAAAGCACCAAAATTGGCACAGCTTTTTATTAAAGCATTAAAAACATATTTTTCATGGGACCCATTTGATATCTGTCAAGATGGCCGATATGGCGGCCATTTTCCAAAATGGCCGCCAAAACTCAATATTTACCTTAGAAGATTCTAATGAAAGGTCATTATATTTACATTCACCCTCAAAATGCACTAAATATAAATGTATATAATAAAATAAATCCTAAATTTGCATCAAATGCAAAAATAACAATTCAAATGATGTTAGTTTCTTCCTGTTTCCATGGTAACGGCAAAAATCTAACCTTTAAAACTTAGTTTGATATTATCATTGTGTAGTTTTCATATTTTAAAGAATATTTTGTTTTAATATATGTAATTTATATTATTTCACTTTAATTCCCTCCACAGCAGCATATTGAAACATTGTTGTTATTCCCTTACCAGTATTTAGCCAGATGAGGCTTATGGGTTGCCCCTGTATGCATGACAATACGTCAGCCATGCAGAGTGGGATACTGCAATAACTTTGAAACTACAGCAGAATTTTTCATGATACGTGGTACATGGATAGATGGCAATGCAGAGAATGCCAATGTCATTTAAATTTGTTCCTATGGCAACAAATGTTGTTGCTATGGCAACAAATAGTGCACGAATATGACACAAAGTGTCATCCTGCATTTTTTCAAAACAAGGAGAGATTGTTTCTTGAGAAATTTTACATAGACAGAGGGACAAATTGAGAACATGCTTGTTATCTTATTTTCTTCTCTTGTACATCATTTTGTCCGTCTGTATGTCGGTCCATCATTTGCAAATGGCAGATTCTTCAATAACTTCAAAATTGCAAATTCTAAAGACTTCTTTATGAAACCTTGTTTATAGATGGTAAGTAATATGGAGAATGTGATGGTCAATTAACTTAGTTGCTATATAAAATTGTAGTTTCTTTGACACCAAGTACGACAACAACCCCTTTCAGTTTGGGACTTCGAAATGCAAGAATAGATTATAGCGACGGACTAGTAGGATCAAATGAAACATGTTCCTTATTTGCACCTGCAGTCACAATGTCTGCGTAATAAATTGCTAACTGTGTAACAAAGAAGAGTAAGGCTGAAAATATAAAAGTTGCTTTCATGGACAACACTTAGTAACTATTCTGTGAAATATATTACTCTGAACAGTGAGCTGAAATCTGAAATAATGTACATGTCAGATACTCTTGTCAGTACACACAAGCACGAGATTGTCGACAACTTTAGTTAACTTGCATAAGGCAGTGCAGAGCATTTCAGCACGTTTGACAAATTACGTCTTCCTCGACAGACTTTATCGAGGTTGCAAATGCACTTGAGGAGCTATTGGTACGAGACTCGGGTACTTGAGACAAAACCTATTGGAAAGGTTCCAATATATCAAAGATCTCTCTGGTCAGCCTTATTTATCTTGACTAGGAATTTTAGGAAAGTGATAGAACACCCGCCACCCATATGTGCCCGACCTAATGGGCAACCTTGTTTAGTATGTTCAAGAGGTGTAGCAGACGATGCAGGAATGCACATTATAGCCCAAATCTATATGTGAACAGATGGTTGATCAAGCTACTTGACATGTTTTGCTGTAAAGAAGAGTATCGAAAGCCTCCATTTATACCCCAGAAATATAATACGAACATTTTGCTTGTAGGAAATGTAGAAAATGCATTTAAAAGCTTGATTCACCGGTAAGCGCGAGCTGTACTGGTTAGTTTGTTTGACAAGACAGTGTTATTCTTACATTGGACTGCTTAACTGGAAGTACAAATGGTAAATAGATAATATTTGTCGTCTTAAAACTAGTAATTTAAATTGGTATTAAAATTGTGTTTCGAATGTACTGTGCTCATTAGAAAAATCCTCAAGTACTCACATTTAATTTAATTTTAATTTCAGTAAAATGTCCAGAAATAGATATTAAAGCACATTTTTCTTGTAGAAATGATAGATTCTGCTCTTAATTTATACCCCCGTTACACTCAGCAACGTTCCCACTACGTCGTAAAAACTAACAGGACGCAGTAAGAACTTGTACAATGTAGAAGAAATACAATAAACTCCGATAAGAACATGATAATTAATAATTATGGTCTCCATGAGTGTAGAGAACGCGGTCGAATTTTGGACATGTTCAAAACAAATGTAAGTGAGAACGCGGTCTAATCAGGAAGCAGGAAGGACGTAGTAATGATTAACTAAAACCTAGTAGGACATAGTACAAGCGTGGTGCGGATGGGAAAGGCTGCATGGCGTGCTCACTGCGCTGTCATTGGGTTATCATTGCGTTCTTGCTACGTCAATGGAATTCTTACTACAACTTATCTACGCTTGTGTGCTATGACCATGCTACGTGAATGCCACATTGTAGTATACCGCATAAGGTTATTAATACGTTCTTTCGGTTCTTAACACATCTATGTCACGTTTGCAGCAGGTTCTCACCATGATTGGTTCAGATTCTGAAAATTAAGTATGAATACTGGATCCAATTCCCAATCACTTCGTTTTCATTCAGCAGTGGGTATCGAACATGATCAGGAATTGCCACATATTCATGGACTCAGCAGCACTGGCAGCTTGTAGTGGACTTTTGGACCTCCGTATATCCTTCACACTGCTTTTGCTTATTCCACCGCAGTCTCTCTATAAGACTGCTCTTTTTTCTTCATTGGGGCGTTGGGGTGGGGTGGGGGGGGGGGGGGGGGGGTCGTCGTTTATTGTAATTTATGGTTGTTGAGTGTAGATGCGGACACAATTATGTCAATATAACTTGCAGAAGGAATGAAAAAAAAGAGGCGCATGGCGTAGTATTTATAAGTAGCCGACGAATGCAGTAAAAAGGTGATAAGCATATGGTTAAAGCATGGTAAGCGAGAGGTGCAATCTGACTGATCGTACTAAGAATGTAGTAAGAACACACTGGACGTGAAAAAGCGCGTGGTAAGAAAATTAGTGTGAACGTGTTAGACGCCGTGAGAACCTGGCAAGGATGTTAAAAGCGCGCAATATGAACTTTAGAACTGCACATTTTTCGAGTTTGATCCCCGTCCCCACCGCGTCAAAATTTTCAGGAAGCAGTATGATCTTCATGGTCTTTGCCTGAGAGTGATCAGGGCATTAGTGACAGTACATTATATGCTTATGACATTAAACTGTAAAACCATTGTTATGGCACAATGTGCTACAATTTGACAAAAACAGAATATTACAGGGACATGCAAATGTAAATTTGGTTACGCTGATCAACCGGCAATGACTTTTTCCCGAAGAAATCATGATGATCTGACAGGCCAGGGATGTTCACATGGTCTATCATACTAACATAATTAATGAATTAAATAGTTTTATTAAGTGTCATTAGTTCTCTTAGTGTAATTGAAATGAATACAGCAACACTTACAAATTCTGAGTCACGAAAACTAATGACAAAGTGAAACACATGTCATTTATTCACTAATACACATTACAGACTAAAACTTCGTTTGCTCAAACTCTGATAATTCGAACACCATTCTTCAATTAATCTATCGTCAGGTCCCAAACAAATTCCTTTATAATATACTACCGATAATTCGAATAAATTTAGTCGGTCCTGATGGGTTCCAGTTACCGAAGTTCGAATGTATTTATAATTAATTAATTTACAAGTGTTGTAAAGTTCTGCACAGGACTGTTGCCATTTTAAACATTCTTGATATGCCAGTTACCATTATATACTTAATTTTGATTCATATAGATGCATTATGACTTTTCTTCTGCTTAATAGCACATTTTATCTAAGGGAGACAACTTTTTTCATTTTTGTTGGAAGAGCGGTATTTTTTGTTAATATAATATGTTTGGATTTATTCAGGCAGGTGGTTTTAGCTTATTATACTGATGACTGTAAGTGTCAATAGAAATTTTATATATAATATTATGTATTTTTGAAAATATATACATGTATGGCGGCCATCTTGGATTTTTCGGCCATATTGGATTTTTCGGAGTGGGTCTCATGCTCATTTTTAGTATTTTGCCCTGAAGTAGTTATGTACCAAGTTTCATGCTTTTCCCATTTTCTGAAGTATTTTTACACCATTTTACTGTACTATTATGATAATTGAGTTAATAAATCCACTAACCTGCGTCCTAGGTCCATCATAGTTATAATTCCAAATGATATGTTATCCATTTGTAATAATTCTTAGGTGAATATTTCTTTTTATGATACATATAAGTCACTGTTTTGAAATGATTGTAACTTTTTAGTATACATACATTATTACATAATACAGAATTTTAGTTTCTTTTGTCATTTTATTTTTAAAATATAGACGAATTTTGGGTATCTAGTTCTATTTCTGGCCCATGTATGGCTGACCTGGAAGGTTTGGGTACAAGCCCCGCACTTGATTAATTACACATGCTGGCATAATCTCCCTTAATATCCACACATCAGTCTCTGTTCTTGTCCTGTTTAATGCCTTTTGCTTTTTCTGAAAATACTGAGGGAAGTACCAAGCCCCTGCATTGGATAGCATATTCCAGCATTTTTGGTACCTTTTTTTTTGTAACCCACTATTTCTTTCATGTGGATTTGCACCATTACCAAGCCAAGACTGTCGTTGTAGAGTAACACATGGATTCAGGAAACAATGTTGACTACGCTTATCCATGTCAATATCCACAAGGTTAGCCTGTCTGTCATCCATATTATCATCACTGTCATCATCATCATTGTCCCCACCGCCTGTTGCTCCCTCAGTAACTGGACATGGCATTTCCACATTTTCAACAACAAGCAAGTTTTCACTATTATTATAATCATTAAAATCATTTTCCTCATCATCCTGTGCCCGCTCTTATTTGACTAATGAATTCTCAAAATCCCAGTCATTAAATTTAAAAAAATGAACCAATGTATCAAACTGTTCCCTTGAAACTTTCAAAGTAATTTCTTGTTTTTCAGCCATTTTGTCTAAAATCTCACACAAAAATTTTGCCGGGAAATTTCACAATGTCAACATAACTGGAACGGATGATTCCATTATTTCTGTGTACAGTTTCTGTTTGCTTATATATTGCATATTTTGTACTAAAATAATGCCATATGCTCAGGACTGTATAATTAAATTATAGTAATGCTATGTACTCTAATGGGGCAGAATAGTTTACTCTTTAATTTTGAAATAATAAAGTCAACATAACAGATAATCCTGCAACCCCTCAAAAATTGTTTCTAGTGTCTATGGAACTTGACCCAAAATAGTTTATGATCCACTGACCATTACAGTTATCTGTTTCATCAAGATCAGGGATTTATTTATGACCAGCATGAAGCATTCTCATCAATTATCTATATATCCACATGTAGATTGCATTTCGTGAAGACTGCACAAGTATTTAGTCTAATAAATGTAATTTGCAGTCCTGAAAATTCCCATTAAGTAAATTGATATTCATTAAGAACACAATTAAAATCTGTAAAAATGATTTCTAAAAGATGCCTCTTTATCAATTATGCCAGGTAAATAAAGAATTTGGAAAATTTACAATAAACAGAATATTTAAGGGCTGGTAAAGGCTGATAGGCCTTGGTAAACTAAGAAATAACATTAATAAAATTTATATTTAAAGTCCATAATATAAATTATTATTTCAACATTAAACTCATTTTTTCACTGTTTATAACAAGTTTAAAAGGGTATAAATTATATAAGGTTTAGTATGGTAATAAAGTGTTTATATTCACCATTGATTACCATGTGTGATGATGTAAGAAAGTACTTATTAACTGATACCAATAGCACTCTCTTGTGTTCTATAAATAGAACATGCAGCAGTTATACCATAATGCAATGCGCGAATTGCTGACAAGGGAACGTTTTCTAAATATAACGAATCATAAACTATCTGGGAATTAAAAAAGTAACATGCCACCTGTATAAAATTGTCGCACCCGTTAACAGAATAAATAAAAGACATGAAACTATAAATAACTAATTAAAGAAATATATTGGAACGAATGTAAGGAATGTGCAAAATATACAGACATATTATTTTAACAAAACGTTTCAAACGGGCCTGCTAAGCAAATAAAGAGCACTATTCAAAAGCATGTAGTATGCACACCTGCATCAGAAGAACGGTTTACAGTCTTAATAACAAGTTACAAACTTACAATATTTTCGAATGCGAACACCGATGAGCACTTGTGGTTGAAACTTTTAATGCTAGATTCTAAATCATTTTGATTCATGACGTTCAAAGAATGTATCAGCAGAATTAAAATCATAACTTCAATAACTACATGTATTTCACTTTAAACAACTGATTCACACAACACAAGACGCAAACTTGATTATGATCCTCGATGTCAGCTGTGGACCCGTCAAACTTACTAAAATACATAATATATATGCGTGATTTGGTAGAAAATTATGGTGTTGCATTAGATTCCAACATATTTATTATCAGATATAGCATCTAAATATTACTATCAAAAGTCAAATATCTGTAATTTATTATGTCACACTAAGGGGTCATTTGTAATAAAACACAACATATGTATATCACAGAGGTGTTAACTGTTTCAATGAATAACTGAATATTTTGCCGAAAATAATGATGTTATGACAGTTTACTTTAAATATACATGTCGTTCATCACATTTCGAAATTTCAATGAATTTAAATTATGCGATCATAAGATGTCTTTTTACATTCACAGGTAGATCTATCAAATTCATAAACACTTAAAACGGAAGATTTTTTTACGAAAATATATATAATGTTAATATATGACGGTAACTAAGAAGAACAATTTGGATCTGTGAATACATTTTTGTTTTAAATAGCGCTTTCCATTTAGTATTAATACATTTTTCCGAGTTATTCTACTTTTTCTAAATATTCTTTTTTAAAACTGGATGTGTCACAAAATGAACAGAATAATATAATAACATCATCCATTCATACATATATATTGATGAAAAAGCGGTATGTTATTTCTAACATGGATAAAAAATAAAGAGTTTTTAGTTAGTTTAGTGAAATAAAAAGTGAAGAAAAAACATTTGTTTGCGATAAGCAGGCTAGAAACCTGAACAAAAATAACGAAATAAATGCAAAATTTATGGTTTACTTATGCTATTGTACAATGAATGCACTGGTTGTTTGTCCGCAAATTGAGTCCTGTGCTATTTTTAGATAGCAGACCTTATCGGTGACGTCACAGATCCTTACATACGAGAGTGTGCTATTAACACATTGCACTACAGATGTCCATGTACCATACCAATGGTCATTTTTTTATTTGACTTGCATAAATACAGATAGATCAGAAGCATTATAATATATATATAATGACAATTATACAAGTAGCATATCAGTTTATGAATATGATTTATTATTATTTATTATAATCAAGTCCTCTAAATTTATTCAAGATTTTACTGATTTAAAAAGTAATATTGCAATGTTTTATACTAATGTGTTATGATTTAAGTTTATGAATAAAAACATTGTTCCTTGCATTTTTTATCAATTGTTGATTAATATGACTAATATAAAGTTTACATTTTAACTAAAAATGTAAATACACATAATTATTTATAAAATACATGAAATACTAGTACTTGGTGTTCTCTATGCTGGTGACCATTAGTTGTTACTGGAAGCAAACATTATCAGATACCTGTTGGAATCTTATCGTCTGCTACAGATAAACCACACCTACAAATTGTGTGTGTAGCAGCTACCGGCGATTCCCCTTTAATGGCATAATAATTGCAGACTCTGGCAAAGAAGAAGGATGCATTTTCACCAGGCGAACCCAGTGTGGAACTCCCCCCACCCAACCACAGGCCCCATCTAACGCATTCTTATGGTATAGCATTTATATAGTAAGAAAAAAGATTTTCTTACTATATAATGCTATACCATAAGGATACCGTTAGATGGGGCCTATGCACCCAACTAGATATCTATGAATCTTGGACGTTTCGACCCCAAGACATTTCAACCCCAAAATTTAATTTTCTGAAATGTCTTGGGGTCGAAATGTCTTGCTAGCGATATCTACTATCCTGGCATCATGTGTTCTCGACAGTCTAACAAAAACAGGCCATGCGCGGATCCAGCCAGTTATCTCAGAGCGGGTCCAACCTCCCCCATGACAAACATGGTTGTCAATATTTTTTAACAGGCTGAAATAGAAAAGTAGCCAACCAGCTAGGAAGGTCCGGAGGCATGTTCCCCTCCCCCTCCCTGGAAAATTTTGAAATTCAGCACTTCATTTCCTGCATTCTGGGCCATTTTAGGAGCATTTAAAAACACTTTTTTCCCGCTGCAATTCTATATAAAATATACTCCTTATGTTCCCATTTTTATGAGCTCATCTGTTAAATTTGGAATAATTGATAATATTAAGTTTCCTTTAAGGTAAAATTCTTTGTTTCTTTGAGATAATCAACATGAATATGAATTATGTCTGGGTTGTATGTACATGTAGCAGCAGCCACATACACTCTGAATGCAGTCCTAATGTTGCCTTTTCGAAAAAAACATTTTCTTTCCTTCTTCTCTTTCTTTCCTATTTTTAGGGTTTTCCAGTGGGGGGTCCGGACCCCCGGTCCGCCCCTCTGGATCCGCGCATGCAGGCATACTTAAAAAATAAATAAGATAAACCCATCTTTCAAATTACCATTTCCTCAAAATTTTACCCCTTCCTGATCATCCTGCTTTAAAAACACAATTTTATTTTCATTGAGTTAACAGTAGCACATTTTATCAGTGACCTACTTTCTAGTTCCAGGAAGCACCTGTCATATATTCCCGAGCTATATTTAGAAACTGATATTTTTACCATTTCTGTTAAAATCACTGTTGTGAAACTGTATCACTGCAAAAAGTATATAATTTGGAAATATCTGTTTTATAAAAATGGAATTTTACATTATTTTTTTAACATTTCTTAATTACCGTATGCACAAATGATATGGTTGCCCAGCAACTTATCTGACAATTGAAATAATTCGAAAACCCCAAATTGCTACATATTTTTCAAAACCTACCCATATCAATGTCAAAAGGCTATAGGCTGAACTTCTTTTAATAATTAACACTTTTCTTCTAAAATATTTCCTTTACAGATAGCCCTGATTTATATCTGAGAAAATAAATATGTGTTTCAGTTCTTTCACATAATGCCTATTGCTACTTTAAGCAGTTCACATCTCTGACAGTGGAAATCTGGCAGACTGATGTCATCAAGGTTTATTTTGATTGACTTCTGGTGCAGAAATTTTGATAGCAATAATGATGCTTGACAGAAGATTTATGGATTTATACCAACTTTTAAACCATGTTAAAAGTTACATTAAGATTTTCTAGCTTAATTACATAATTTGAAATAAGACTGAAACTTTCTTGCTTTGACTCCAGGTAAACTGTTTATTTTTAGCTCACCTGTCACATAGTGACAAGGTGAGCTTTTGTGATCACGCAGCGTCCGTCCGTCCGTAAACTTTTGCTTGTGACCACTATAGAGGTCACATTTTTTGTGGGATCTTTATGAAAGTTGGTCAGAATGTTCATCTTGATGATATCTAGGTCAAGTTTGAAACTGGGTCACGTGCCATCAAAAACTAGGTCAGTAGGTCTAAAAATAGAAAAACCTTGTGACCTCTCTAGAGGCCATATATTTCACAAGATCTTCATGAAAATTGGTCAGAATGTTCACCTTGATGATATCTAGGTCAAGTTTGAAACTGGGTCACGTGCTTTCAAAAACTAGGTCAGTAGGTCTAAAAATAGAAAAACCTTGTGACCTCTCTAGAGGCCATATTTTTCGTGGGATCTGTATGAAATTTGGTCTGAATGTTCATCTTGATGATATCTAGGTCAAGTTCGAAAGTGGGTCACGTGCCTTCAAAAACTAGGTCAGTAGGTCAAATAATAGAAAAACCTTGTGACCTCTCTAGAGGCCATATTTTTCATGGGATCTGTATGAAAGTTGGTCTGAATGTTCATCTTGATTATATCTAGCTCAGGTTCGCAACAGGGTCATGTGCGGTCAAAAACTAGGTCAGTAGGTCTAAAAATAGAAAAACCTTGTGACCTCTCTAGAGGCCATATTTTTCATGAGATCTTCATGAAAATTAGTGAGAATGTTCACTTGATGATATCTAGTTAAAATTCAAAACAGGGTCACGTACCTTCGAAAACCAGGTCAATAGGTCAAATAATAGAAAAACCTTGTGACCTCTCTAGAGACCATATTTTTCAATGGATCTTCATGAAAATTGATCAGAATTTTTATTTTGATAATATCTAGTTCAAGTTCAAAACTGGGTCACATGAGCTCAAAAACTAGGTCACTATGTCAAATACCGTAGATACCCGTGTATAATGCGCACCCGTGTATAATGCGCACCCCCGATCTTAGTCCAAAATCCTGGGAAAAAAAAAAAAAAAAAAATTTTTGGTCAATTTTGAGGTGGATGGAAAACGAAAGTAGAGTTTACATCGACACCGGTAATAAATTTTATCTCCACGGCGGAGAGCAGCATCGGTCTCACGGTACTATCGATTTTTGTTTTCTCGAAAATAAAACCAGTAAATTATTGTTATATTTGTTGTTTTACCTTTTTGAATTCACTATTTTGAATAAATAAATAGCAGCTGATTCAATATTTCGGAATGGTATCTTTCAAAATGACATGAGCTTCTCAATTTAAACTGATAACAAAAGGTGTGATAGTCTTTTTGTCACGATCATAAAGCCAGTAATTACCGGCAATCAACGTGTCACCTCGTGTCAATTATGTTGTTCACAGTTTGATCTCGGTTAAAGATAATTCTCGATCTTTAATTAGTAACATAATTTTTGTGATTTATAAACATTTCTTTCGTCAAAATACTTTTAAATTTATATGAAATTAATTTTGTTTGAAAGAAAAATAAACAATTCGATCTTTTACGGAACGTAACGGCAATCTTAGATTTTAGCGGAGACAGTAAGCGCGGGGAGTAGTTTCCCTTTACCAAAATGGCGAACATCGGTAACAAACTTGTTTTGAAGTTGGAAAATTGTCTATACCTGTGTATTATGCGCACCCACGATTCGGGGGTGGTCCCGGGGGTAAAAAAACTGCGCATTATACATGGGTATCTACGGTAATAGAAAAAACGACGTCATACTCAAAACTGGGTCTTGTGGGAAGAGGTGAGCGATTCAGGACCATCATGGTCCTCTTGTTTACATTTTTAAAACAGCAGACACAATGTTTACACTCGTGTGTATTTACTTGTGAGGATTTTGTTGCATGCAAAATTATACAGACAATTTCCATAATAGCTCGAGAATACATGTATGTCGAGAACGCAAGACGTCGGGATATGCGCATGTGAAACATATGGGGTGCTCCCCCCACCCCCACCCAACTACTACACCCATGTGTAACATTTTTTCATCATCATTGTATATTCCAACCCAGCCACTCTAGTTGACAGGTTCACAATGTTATTGCAGGCCCGGTTCGCGGGGAATTAGCGAGGCCCGAAAAGGGGTCTGTAGAACGTCAAATTTTAACATGCTCAATAGTAATGCCCGGACACCATTTTTATGCCCCCACTTTAGGGGGGGGGGGCATATAGATTTGCTCTTGTCCGTCCGTCCGTCTGTCCGTCCATCCGTCCTTCCGAAAATGTTGTGTCGCGTGTAGCTCTGAAAGTATTTGACGTAGAGTCACAAAACTTTACAGGAATGTTGGTCAGCATGTGTAGTTGTGCACCTGGGGTTTCGCGTCCGGATTCATTCAGTCATGTAGAAGTTATGGCCCCTGACTTTGTAAAAATTGGTCATTTTAATGTTGTGTCGTGCCTAGCTCCAAAAGTATATGACCTAGAGTCACAAAACTTTACAGGCATGTTGGTCAGCATGTGTAGTTGTGCACCTGGGGTTTCACGTCCGGATTCATCCAGACATGTAGGAGTTATGGCCCCTGACTTAGTAAAAAATTGGTTATTTTAATGTTGTGTCGCGCATAGCTCCAAAAGTATTTGACCTAGAATCACCAAAGTTTACAGGAATGTTGGTCAGCATGTGTAGTTGTGCACCTGGGGTTTCACGTCCGGATTCATTCAGTCATGTAGAAGTTATGGCCCCTGACTTTGTAAAAATTGGTCATTTTAATGTTGTGTCGTGCCTAGCTCCAAAAGTATATGACCTAGAGTCACAAAACTTTACAGGCATGTTGGTCAGCATGTGTAGTTGTGCACCTGGGGTTTCGCGTCCGGATTCATCCAGACATGTAGGAGTTATGGCCCCTGACTTAGTAAAAAATTGGTTATTTTAATGTTGTGTCGCACATAGCTCCAAAAGTATTTGACCTAGAATCACCAAAGTTTACAGGAATGTTGGTCAGCATGTGTAGTTGTGCACCTGGGGTTTCACGTCCGGATTCATGCAGTCATGTAGAAGTTATGGCCCCTGACTTTGTAAAAATTGGTCATTTTAATGTTGTGTTGTGCCTAGCTCCAAAAGTATATGACCTAGAGTCACAAAACTTTACAGGCATGTTGGTCAGCATGTGTAGTTGTGCACCTGGGGTTTCACATCCGGATTCATTCATTATTGTAGGAGTTCTGGCCCCTGACTAATGTCATGTAGTGGGGGCATCTGTGTCCCATGGACACATTTCTAGTTTCATGAATATATTTATTGGGAACTGCCCATATGAGCTGGAATTATGAAAAAGTCAAATGATATTTTATATAATTGTAAAAAGATCACAAGTTTGCGTCAAATTTTTTATTTATTTGTCCCAGCCACACGGAAAATTGCGACAACAGAAAATAGAATAATTATGCTTATTAGTCACAGCTATTCTACAAGTTAATTTTACAATAACTGGCTAATCGAACAAATTATGAAATATTTTGGCAAATTAGTATTGTTGTCACAAAGAAAAGAAGTTTTCTTGTTGAAAGTGTATGTATCGTCTGCTAGTCGTGAAGTAAAGACATGTAGCCTTAATTTTAAAACCCTCCAGACGGGCCTCTCTTGCGCATGCGCAATAAAAACGGAAGCCCCGCCAGTGAAAATGAAAAGGTTATAATGCAGTAATTCGGTCAAAAATGTGCTTCCGTGGTGTAGTCGAAAGAAGTCCCAAATAAATAGATCCTAATTTTTCCATTTTTCGCGCATTTGCGCGTAAATTGGGAGCCAAATGGGCATTATTTCACTCGTGGAATGAATTTTACATAAAATAGGACACTTTTCATGCTAATATTCGCATGTTTTTGAGTTGTTTACGTGAAAACGAAAGTAGGGTGTTTATTCTGCGGACCGCTTTCTGAAATGCAGCAATATGAGGGTACCTGACTTCGGTTCACTTGTATTTCACTGCATACTATTTGACACCCTTTTTCTTTTCGTTTTCTTGAAGTAAATGTATGGATATCTTGTGGAAAATAGGTCTACGACAGAGTGAAAATCTAGAAACTGTAACAAAATTGTTCTGAAGTAGCTGAATTTTATATGAAACAAAGAACAATTTCTTTTATTGGTATATAGCCTAAACAAGTAACCATGCAGTAGGATTTCCATGATTATTATACTCATATGATTACCTATGAAATCAAAGCGCTGAAAGCACTGAAGGACGGTTGTCCTGGAAAGTGGCAAACCAAACCAAGCAAAAAAATGAACATTTGCGTTATACATGTAAATGCTCAAAAGTCACACTAGAGCTCACTTTAACAATTAGATAAATAACAGTAGGAGGCCTAAAGTTTCTATTGTTCCTAGTGGGGCAAAACTGACAGATACAGGCTTCATCACTAGACACCATTGCCACAAAGAAGGTTAAGGGAAAGACTGTACAGTTGTACTCTGTAAGAAAGGTTTCACTAGGAGGCTTGTATACATATTCTTTATATAGACTAAATTAACCACTTCTACAGCAAACTCGTTTCAAACGTGGTTATAAGAGAAAAGAAAGGACACTGTACATTCTATAAACTTTAATTTAGTAATAAAACAATGTTAGACTAGTTTAAAGTGTTCTAAAATAAAATAGGATTTTCAGTATGAAATCATTCACAAAAAATAGTTTTATGCACTACACATCTGGGCTAACATTCTTAAGGCATCTTTGTTTTTTAATTAATTGTTTTCCTAACTTTGTTTCCTTTCAATTGAGAGAAACTTTAATCACCTGACACCTGTTTAGTAGAGTAATATACATGTTTTACATGCTGTTCAATTTTTAGTTGAAACAACTCTTTTTTTTCTATGATTTTTTTTTTTTGGTGTTTGATTTTTTTTCTCCCAAAACGGAAAGCTAATAATTGTATATCCTTAGGACACCGAGCGCATTTTTATGCAATCTCGCAAGGCTAATAATACCAGTCATGTGTTTACGAATCGGATAGAAATATCTGTCCCGAGGGCACCTGCGCATTGGGCGGTAATGAGGCTTGCCGAATTACCGCCTATGCGCAGGTGGCCGAGGGACGGATATTTCCATCCGATTCGTAAACACATGACTGATATTTTTTCTTGCATATCGTCTACATGTTAGCATTTTACTCTGGCAGATTATTTTTCTTGCATACCGTATTTTATTATTTATAACAGGTAGAAATATTTTCTTTGCAGCACTCTTTCTTATAGAAGAGCGCGGGAAATTAACGTCCATAAGCAGAAGTGACGTCATGATGTTTTGCGTTACACACAATAACAAAGTTCCACTTAAGTTTTATCGTTTGTAGCGTAACCTTATGTTCTTATGGTAAACTAACGTATTTTGAATCGAGAAATATACTATAAGAAACAGAGAGAACAGAACAGAAGTTTATTTTTGCTCCAGGTTCACGGTCGAAAAACTAGGATTAACAATCGGTAAACTAGGTTTTTCGAACATAAAACCAGGCTTATCGAATACTAACCTATATTTTCGAACGAAAAAATATGATAAAGGGCGTAAACCATAGTTTATGCCCTTGTACCCAGGTTAACGTTCGATTGAACTATGAAATTCGGTCGTTATTCTAAGTTCACTAGCTCAGTAGCTGTAACGACAGATACGTATTAGACCGCCTCGGTAGCCTAGTGGTAGAGCGTCCGCTTCGAGTGCGGGAGGTCATGGGTTCGATCCCCGGCCGTGTCATACCAAAGACCTAAAAAATGGTACTAGTAGCTTCCTCGTTTGGCGCTCAGCATTAAGAGGATAGTGCTAGGACTGGTCAGCCCGGTGTCAGTATAATGTGAATGGGTGGGGTATCATGCCACGTGTCTACGGCATGATATCCCAGTGAGGCAGCACTATAAAGTTGGGCATTGTGCTCACTGCTACAAGTAGACACAGTCGTTTATATGACTGAAAAATTGTTGAAAAAGACGTTGAACCCAAACACACAACACAACACTTCCTGCTCATAGTAAGGGGGCAGTAGGACCCCTCTGAAAAAATAGACTGGATCCGTGCATGTCTAAAGCGTAACATATATTTTTTCATAAAAGGGCCGGACAACGAGTAAAACCTACATTTTGCATTTTTAAGGTCACTGATTTTTAACTATGCATAACATCTCTGATAGATGGAGGATTAGCACTGGTCTTTCCCATGTATGATGTTTCGGTAAACCGTCTTTCTGTGAAAATAGTCGAAATATTGTTGAAATCTAAAAGTAATCCAAAAGAACATAATAAAACTAGAAAATATGTTGCAGGCTATCGTTGATTAATCTGGTGAACATGATAGATCCATCATCGATCTCATGTAAAGTCATGAAAATTCCAAATGTAATAGTATTTAGTGCCTTTTAAGTTTAATGCAGATAAAATGTAGCTGAAACTTGGACCAAAAACTTGCGCAATAATCAAGATGACGTATTTTTGTGTAAGTTTGCTGTTACAGTGCAACCTCTGTAGAGCAACACCCTTTGGGAAATACAAATATTGACTGTTATGTAGAGGTTGTTGCTCTGGAGAGGTAAATTTGATAGTATATATTATTTTAGGGAAATTTTGATGATGTTGTTATAGAGAGGGTTTTGCTTAAGCGAGGGCCGCTCTGGAGAGGTTGTACTGTATATAACCTGTATAATGCGCACATTTTTAGCTCACCTGTCACAAAGTGACAAGGTGAGCTTTTGTGATTGCGCGGTGTCCGTCGTCCGTCGTCCGTCCGTCAGTCAGTCCGTGCGTCCGTGCGTGCGTCCGTAAACTTTTGCTTGTGACCACTCTAGAGGTCACATTTTTCATGGGATCTTTATGAAAGTTGGTCAGAATGTTCATCTTGATGATATCTAGGTCAAGTTCGAAACTGGGTCACGTGCCGTCAAAAACTAGGTCAGTAGGTCTAAAAATAGAAAAACCTTGTGACCTCTCTAGAGGCCATATATTTCACAAGATCTTCATGAAAATTGGTCAGAATGTTCATCTTGATGATATCTAGGTCAAGTTCGAAACTGGGTCACGTGCCGTCAAAAACTAGGTCAGTAGGTCTAAAAATAGAAAAACCTTGTGACCTCTCTAGAGGCCATATATTTCATAAGATCTTCATGAAAATTGGTCAGAACGTTCACCTTGATGATATCTAGGTCAAGTTCGAAAGTGGGTCACATGCCTTCAAAAACTAGGTCAGTAGGTTAAATAATAGAAAAACCTTGTGACCTCTCTAAAGGCCATATTTTTCATGGGATCTGTATGAAAGTTGGTCTGAACGTTCATCTTGATGATATTTAGGTCAAGTTCGAAACTGGGTCACGTGCCATCAAAAACTAGGTCAGTAGGTCTAAAAATAGAAAAACCTTGTGACCTCTCTAGAGGCCATATATTTCATGAGATCTTCATGAAAATTTGTCAGAATGTTCTCCTTGATGATATCTAGGTCAGGTTCGAAAGTGGGTCACGTGCCTTCAAAAACTAGGTTAGTAGGTCAAATAATAGAAAAACCTTGTGACCTCTCTAGAGGCCATATTTTTCATGGGATCTGCATGAAAGTTGGTCTGAATGTTCATCTTGATGATATCTAGGTCAGATTCGAAAGTGGGTCACGTGCCTTCAAAAACTAGGTCAGTAGGTCAAATAATAGAAAAACCTTGTGACCTCTCTAAAGGCCATATTTTTCATGGGATCTGTATGAAAATTGGTCTGAATGTTCATCTTGATGATATCTAGGTCAAGTGGAAACAGGGTCATGTGCGGTCAAAAAACTAGGTCAGTAGGTCTAAAAATAGAAAAACCTTGTGACCTCTCTAGAGGCCATACTTGTGAATGGATCTCCATAAAAATTGGTCAGAATGTTCACCTTGATGATATCTAGGTCAAGTTCGAAACTGGGTCATGTGCCTTAAAAAACTAGGTCAGTAGGTCAAATAATAAAAAAACCTTGTGACCTCTCTTGAGGCCATACTTTTCATGGGATCTGTATGAAAGTTGGTCTGAATGTTCGTCTTGATGATATCTAGGTCAAGTTCGAAACTTGGTCAACTGCGGTCAAAAACTAGGTCAGTAGATCTAAAATTATTAAAATCTTTTGACCTCTTTAGTGGCCATATTTTTCAATGGATCTTCATGAAAATTGATCTGAATGTTCACCTTGATGATATCTAGGTCAGTTTCGAAACTGGGTCACGTGCGGTCAAAAACTAGGCCAGTAGGTATAAAAATAGAAAAACCTTGTGACCTCTCTAGAGGCCATATTTTTCATGAGATCTTCATGAAAATTAGTGAGAATGTTCACCTTGATGATATCTAGGTAAAGTTCAAAACAGGGTCACGTACCTTCGAAAACTAGGTCAATAGGTCAAATAATAGAAAAACCTTGTGACCTCTCTAGAGACCATATTTTTCAATGGATTTTCATGAAAATTGGTCAGAATTTTTATCTTGATAATATCTAGGTCAAGTTCAAAACTGGGTCACATGAGCTCAAAAACTAGGTCACTATGTCAAATAATAGAAAAAACGACGTCATACTCAAAACTGGGTCATGTGGGAAGAGGTGAGCGATTCAGGGCCATCATGGTCCTCTTGTTGTTTTGTACTTGCACTGGGATAGCGCGGATCTACGGAGTGTTCCATCCTCGGGCGGGACGTATGTTCTCTGTGATAATTTGATAAAGGACATTGCATCTGAAATCATTCGTCCTCCACCTCTTATTCATGTGGGGAGGTTGACAGTTACTTTCAGAGAACAATTTGTACTGATTATACAGAATCCATGAACACTGGTTTATTCTTAGGTTGGGTTAACTGTCCGTCGATACATAACTGAAATACAGTTGAAAAACGGCGTTAAACCCAAGACAAACAAACACTTTTTTAGACATACAGTGCAAGAACAATACAATTTCAGCTTTAGAGAGTTTATGTACGGATACGGATCTCGCTAAAGTTATCAGATGTGACCATCAAACAATAGAAATAACGCCTGACCAACTTTGCTAACTAGAGCTAGATACTCCTGTGAAGAAAATCAAAATTCTGTCTGAAAAGAAATTCAAAACAAGAACTTTTTAAAAAGTTATTAATCAGAGATTTACACAGGGAAAAACACTGAACTTCTAGAAATTCTCGAAACCCTATGTTTAATTTTCCAGACTGCTAACAGTCTACTATCTTGGGCTTTTTAGCTCACCTGTCATGAAGTGACAAGGTGAGCTATTGTGACCGCTTGATGTCCGTCGTGTGTCGTGTGTAGTCCGTCGTCCGTCAACAATTTCTAAAAAAATCTTCTTCTTGAAAACCAGTGGACAGAATTACACCAAACTTCACAGGGATCATTGGGTGGCCCCCTTTCAAAACTGTTCAAAGAATTGAATTCCATACAGAACTCTGGTTGCCATGGCAACCGAAAGGAAAAACTTAAAAAATCTTCTTCTCAAAAAACCAGAAACTCTAGAGCTTAGATATTTGGTGTGAAGCATTGCCTAGTGGACCTCTACCAATTTTGTTCAAATCATGACCCCGGGGTCAAAATTGACCCTGCCCCAGGGGTCACTTGATTTTACATAGGAAAATCTTAAAAAATCTACTTCTCAAAAACCAGAAGCCCTAGAGCTTAGATATTTGACATGTAGCATTGCCTAGTGGACCTCTACTAAAGTTGTTCAAATCATGACCCCGAGATCAAAAAAGACCCCGCCCCAGGGGTCACTTGATTTTACATAGGAAAATCTTCAAAAAGTTTCTAAAAATAAACCAGAAGCCCTAGAGCTTAGATATTTGACATGTAGCATTGTCTATTGGACCTCTACAAAATTTGTTCAGATCATGACCCCCGGGGTCAAAATTGACCCCGCCCCATGGGTCACTTGATTTTACATAGGAAAATCTTCAAACATTTTCTAAAAATAAACCAGAAGGCCTAGAACTTAGATATTTCACATGTAGCATTGCCTAGTGGACCTCTACAAAATTTATTCAAATCATGACCCCTGGGGTCAACATGACCCGGACCCAGGGGTCACTTGATTTTACATAGGAAAGTCTTCAAAAATTTTCTAAAAATAAACCAGAAGGCCTAGAGCTTAGATATTTCACATGTAGCATTGCCTAGTGGACCTCTACAAAATTTGTTCAAATCATGACCCCTGGGGTCAAAATTTACCCCGCCCCAGGGGTCACTTGATTTTACATAGGAAAATCTTCAAAATTTTTTTAAAAATAAACCAGAAGACCTAGAGCTTAGATATTTCACATGTAGCGCTGCCTTGTGGACCTCTACAAATTTGTTTAAATATGACACCTTGGGTCAAAATTGACCCCGCCCCAGGGGTCACTTGATTTTTTTTTTTTTTTTGGTTAAATTTCTTCAATTTCTTGTCCTTAAGTGCAGTGATAACAGGTGAGCGATATAGGGCCATTATGGCCCTCTTGTTAAAGGTTTATACTTTCATCTCTTTAGAGTAGGGGTGGAATAGAAGTTCTCGTTTGTACAGCAACATTTTTTTTCCTAAATGAAGATCTAAAACACTGGTCAGTGATTTCTAATAATTTGTGGATGCAATATACAGTTGAGACTGTTTTCATATATATTTCCAATTAAAGTACATGAATATCGGATACTTATATATTGGCCTCTTTTAAGGAAGGAGTGGAAAATGATTAAATACTATTTCTTTAATTGCATATTGATAAAATATAAATTTCAAATAATTTGCATCTTTCGTATGATGTTGATAAAACAAATTTAAGCTCATGATCTGGCAAGAAAATAAAGGGGAGCAGTAAAATATAAATGTTCCATTTGAACTATTTACACACTGAGGTTTATGATATTTATATTTTTGTGTACTAATTGTTCATTGACATTTATTCGATTATTGACTGCATCTTTAATTTGTGTTTACTTCGTCGTTTCCTGTTAAATACCGCCATATTTTTGTTTCACCAGGAATAAAGTTAATTTATGCACCGACTCCGAATTCTTCAGGACTTTATACGCTGGTTTTCCCTAATCGAGAAATTCAAGTGCTTAACACGCTGTTCTAATGTCAAAACAGTTCTTTTTTATGTTTTACATCAGTCATTTTTTGTAAACAAATAAGTTCTCGTCTCAAACAACTTCACGCGAGATAAAGAACGGTAACTCTATTATGTAAAATCTTGCGAGGGAGCGTCTCAAAGTCGCTGAAAACGGTCTAAATATCAATTTGGGAGCCTGATTTCACAGTCGCTTGTCGCGTAATGCCAGGAGTTGCTTAATTCAGACTCTTTTAATAGTAAATTGCGTCCGGAGCATAAAATAGGGTCGCATATGACAGGGAGTCGCTAAATTCAGGGGGTCATTAAGGCAGTCTCGACTGTATGTGAATGGACAGCGTAGCAACAAGTGCTTTTCAAACATTTCACGCCTGATAATTTGGAACCCCTCTTTTTATAGTTTGATGAAGATGTAACCCGGATAGTAAGAATTACTTCCCTTGATTTATTTCTCGCCATTTGTAGTTCGAGTAGACAATCAAGAATCCGTGTTCTATACATCATTAAGGTTTGTATACTTTATAAACTACCTTTTCCTACCCAAATAATAAAGTTTTGTAGTGTAAATTCATACATTAAAATGTATAGAACTGTTGTAAGAAACAAGTAGTGCAAATCGCCTTACTTTGATTGAACGCTCATTGAAATATGAAGCAGTCATCAAACGCTTATTAATGAGAATAGTGTTGATATAGCTAACCAATGAGAAAATAGTACGAGGATTGTCACGTGATGTTAATCATTTAAATACGGCAGAACGGCTTGAGAAATCAGACGGTTCCCAGGCACTGGAGACGAAAGGTCGAAGCAGAAAAATAATTATTATAGAAATTAATTGGGACTTTGCAGTAGAATAGACTATCTTGACTTATTATCCGTGTTCTCCTTGAAAGCTCTGCTACCTTGGAGAGGATAAATAAGTTAATATAGGATAGTAAAATACCGGGTCGTAGTTGAGATCTATAGGTAATTAAAACAGAAGGTTGTATAGGCTCATGTTAGTTGGAGATATAGAAACATATATAAGACATACAACCAATACAATTTATTTATATCATTTGTACGTGTTAGTTGAACATATTTACAAATAATTAACAGTGATTTAACTATAATTGTTATTTCATATGTAATCAATCTAAATCATTCACGAATCATTTGTCTAAAATCAAAGGCAAGGAAGCCCAAAGGAAAATTTGATATAAGAATAAACATATAAGGTTTAGCTCATGTGAGTTCGCCTATAGACAGAAAATTGTAGTTAACAAGTGTTTCAAGTCGTGTGATTTATATATTCCGCTTGGTAAACGTTACAAATTTGGTGGCAGCGGTGGGATAAGCCACAGATAACATCACCATTATCACAGACCCAGATACAAAATGTCTGAATCACATAACCGGTCGTACGATGAGCTTATTCACAATATGCAGCGTGATATGCAAGAGATACAACGACAGAATGAAGCACTTAAAATGCAAAATGAAATATTGAGTTTAGAACGTCAGATAGAAAATCTTCAGCTGACTAATATGCCGGACTTGTTATCAGACGATAATAGTAGTATTAGTCCTGTTACTTCAACACCAAAAGTTACACGAAGGAAGTATGCCACACCACTTGATGAGCGCAGAAAAAGGTTTTTACCACCCACTCCACTGTGCACTAATAAAGATAAAATAAGAGGCAGTGTCACAACATCTGTAGCATGCCAGACAACAGATAACATTGAGACAGAAAACACTGGAGCCTTCGATAAGTTTGTAACTTATAGACCAAGAACAACAAAAACAAATATACCTGAAGCTGGCAGCAATGAACAAACACATTCTGTTAAACGATCTGTTATGATGAAACCTGCGACGTTTGATGGCAGTGTTTCATGGAAAGATTATAAAGCACACTTTGAGGCCTGTTCCACCATAAATCAATGGACGGACAAAGAAAAAGGTCTATATTTGTCAGTATCATTACGAGGTCAAGCTCAAGGTGTATTTGGCAACCTGACGACAACAGAACATAGTTATGCTGAACTAACACAAGCACTTGAAGAAAGGTTTGCTCCTCCGAATCAAACCGAACTCTATAGGGCACAACTGAGAGACAGACGTCAAAAAGCTGCTGAAACATTGTCTGAAATGGGCCAAGACATACGCAGATTAACAAATATGGCTTATCCATCAGCGCCAGCTGACGTGAAAGAGACGCTTGCGAAAGAACAGTTCATAGACTCTTTAGTTAGCTCAGACATGAGGCTGCGAATTAAACAAGCTAGGCCGACAAGTTTAAACGATGCTATTAGACATGCGGTCGAACTTTAAGCATTTAACAAAGCTGAAAAATGAACATTAGAAAGTCAGGGCTATATGCGATCAGTAAACGAAAATGAAAAACCTGTTGTCAAAAGAAAAGATGAGCAATTAGAATTGTTCAGACGATCTTTGGATGAAATGAAAAATATGCTGCGCTCTATGCGCTCAACAAATAGCACACGTTCACATAGCCCGGAGAAAAATAAGTCTCGATATTGTTCGCCTAAATATACACAGACATTTCATAATGCAAAATATTCACCTCCCAAGGCCAACAATAAAGCATGTCATGAAAGTGGTGAAATTGGTCATTTTATAGCATATTGTCCAAAGTGTAAGTCACAAAAACCACCAAATAGGCCGAATCAAAGAAATGATGTTAAGTCATCTACTAGTGTTGGCTCTGGCTTATACATAAATGCAAAAATAAATGACATTCCTGTTAATTGTTTACTTGATACGGGTGCTACATTATCTGTTATTTCTTTAGACACATATAGGCAGTTGTCACAAGATCAGTTACAAAGCTTTAATCGTGATATTGTCACAGCTACGGGTAACCCGTTAGAAGTCAAAGGTAAAATGAATGTAACAGTTACAGTTGATGGTTATGAAACTAACATAGATGTAATTGTTTCAAACATAGATGTTGATGTTATTCTCGGGTTAGATTATATCGAGGGGTGAATGCGACAAAGTGCTAAGTGCATTTCATGAAATTTTACAGGAGAAGGAAAAAACATTCCTGTTGCTTTTTTATTCTAACAGCTGTTGTAATATTTTTAAATCTGATTAAAATCAACTTTATTTTTTTAAATTTAGTGGAATTTTTAAAGAAATGTCTGACAGAAAAGAAATTCTAATCAGAATGTCACTTAGAACTTTTTCGCATTCCAAATAGATACAAATTTGCAAAAAAGGTAAGCGCGACAAAATTCTAAGTGATTTTATATTTTATTATTAAAGGGACATAAAATTCATCTTTTTGTACCCAGTTTTTTGTAGTGTTTGAAATCATTGAATAAAATGAACCTTACTAATTCCATGTCACTTAAAACTTTTTTGCAGTCATTTTTGTTTACTATTCTAAAACTTTGTGACTTTGAAAAGAGTCTAAGTGACATTATAAGTAAGCCCTTACAATGTATAGGTCATCCAAAGTTTTTGCTTTTGAGCTTATTTTTCTTTAGAAGGAAATAATTTTCATGTATCTAGTAAAACAACATGGTGTTTGATGGCTGGACACAAGAAGTGGGCCCTTTAATTTCTTTCACAGTAATCAAAAGTAGTGTTCACTGTACAGAGCATAGCATAACGAATGAAACTGCTTTATCTGTGGATTATCTTTTCAATAATACATGAAAATATTTATCACACTAAGAAACAACACATAATTGTTTTCCATTTTATTTATTTAAAGCTTTTAAACTTCAGTAATTTCTCAGACTCACAATTACACTGAACAAAAATGGCTAGCCAATCACAATGTATCTTTATAAATTATATTCTTTGGCTTAGTTAGTGTATCAGTTTTAAGAGAATTATAAAAACTGTATTTCAGACATGATATTTTCCTCAGAGTTAAAAATGTTTGCATTCTAACATGACTAGCAATGCATTATTCATCACAACATTATTATGTTAACATCATGTCAACATGATATTTAGCACCATGTAGTGCTTTCAAATTTGATTCAGTATTTTACCTTAGATAGCATTTTTTAAAACGAAATGTAGCACAACTGTCTAGATTAATTTACGCACATACTGATCTGGTATATTTGCTTTACAGAATAATTTTCCATCATTTTCGCCCAAATTGATCTCTTCCGCAAGACGTATTACCATTTTCAGTCTGGTGTGTATAAACAAAGGAGTATGATGACATGCCATGCATACACGAGGAAACAGTTCCATAATATTGATCTAAATTTTACAACAAAGACATATTAGAAAGGAAATTTTCTATATAGCAAAATTATTTATACAATCTGGCAGTAATAATCGTTCAAAATAATTTCACTCAAGCTGCACCCTCGTGAAATTATTACACCTGATGTATAACCACCTATCATGCATAAATAATGTTAAAACACTGCTTTGGTGTAAATTATTTCTTAATTACTGTATCACTAGAATTAAATATTTCTAGACAGCTGGTATTGTTCAGTATAATGCTTTGATTCAGTAAAACAGTTCTCTTTCAATAGCAAAATGTTTTTTTCCTATAAAAAAAACTGTTTACAATAAATAATGTTTAAATCATCATGCATTTTCCTATTCTGTACTTAGATTAATGTTGAGTACAGAAAACAGTGTTTCAGTTTATTTTTTGCCCAATGAAGCTTCAATACTTTAATTATTGAGAAATATACATATAAGTTGGAAAGCTTGTTTCAAGATCTAGCCTCTCAAAACAGTATAAATAAATAACTTAACCTGACTAAATAATCTATTATAAGAGTTTAAGTCTCAGTTACACTACACCGTATAGCGTTAACGGATGTTTAACATATAACAAAATTTTCAATCCATTTGTATCCATTCGCATGCGTTTCTTTTCCATTTCTCATGCGGCACCTGCACTCCTTGTTCTGCGAAATTTGTTCTATCCAGTGGAAGGTTTTGAGCATGTTCAAAATTTAGAACGTACACCATTGGACAAAGTTGTCCGTTAGATGTATGGTAGCAATGCGCTGATATGCGTTTTGTTCGTTACTCGTGCGTTCCCTATTCTGAACTTAACTGGTTCGTATCCGTTCTTGTCAGGTTCGAATTCGTACTTGTCCGATGGACCTGATTCACGGTCGGACCACTACCGGATTATGCAACGGATGTAACGAATGTTCAACGGTAGATAACTGACAAGAATGTTTTTTCAGTTTCTCATGCGTTGTGCTTTTGTTTTACACGGTACAAGTCTGTTACTAGTACGGTGATATCCGTTAATTGAACGTTGTTCGTCCTGTATATATGCGTAAATCTTGAGGTCATTGTGTGTTTTATGCGCCCAGTACACCAATCGCGAGAGCATCGAGCAGCAGTGGGGAATGCCTTTCGTCACCGGATAACTTTCTGTCACAGTTTTTATATACATTTGGCATCCGTTAACGCTATACGGTGTAGTGTGACTTACACATGAGTTAATGTCAATCTAAGCCACATTGCCATTTCTTTGCAGTGCAGGTCATGTCATTGTATAACATAGATTCCACTTTAATGTTTAGATGTTTCTTCAAGATATATTAATGATTTTGAGTTTTTATTTGGTTACAAATATGAAACAGTTTCCAGAGATATAGCTTTATTTTCAGTGTGGAATTGTCAATCATATTCTCTGTGGCATGCTGGCATTAATCAACAGTCACTTTAGGTGACGCTGAACCTTTTCAAGATCATTAAACTTTGATTCCAAAGATTTCATTACATGTTCTATGAAATTCTCCAGATATCACTATAATTATACAAGGCAGTTAACCAACAATAAGATAAGATACATGTGTTCCTAATAATTTGCTGAAAGCCATGGTCATGCAGTCATTTCAGTTTCATCATTATAGCAGTTACTGTAATGACTGTGTTAAATGTCATTGAACACTACTGATGTAAAAGTTGTATTATACTGTACTGTTTAAATCTTAAATGCTACAGTACAATTGTATACTGTGATTCACTTTAAACAAGAACTGTACAACTGTACAAACAGTCATAACTTGCCGATCGGTCACACATTAAACCAGAATCCACCTAAAAACCGGAATACACTTTCCATAACTGGAATACACCTGTATCTTTTTAATTAGAGGTATTTTTGAAGGTTTTTTGATATAATTCAATCATATATATCATAAATAATTAACATATAAAAGTAAAATAAAATACGTTCACTCAAAACGATAACTGTGCGGGAAATTATCATAACCGAAATACACCCGTATTTTATGAATAGATGGTACTTTTGTAGGGTTTATTGCAGAACTCATTTCTATATAATATAAATAATTAATTACAAATGGAAAATAAAATATGATGATTTGTCAGTTTCCGCATATTAGTTGTGTGCTAAATTACACGATTGTTCTTAGTATTCATATATTACAATGTAGTTATGTACTTTTTGTTTTGTGTGGTAGCAGCACATAAAACACATGACATGCTGCTGAAATAAGAATAAGGTCATTGTATTTGGCAGGCATCGTTGGATCAGATTCTCCCTTAGCTGTTGCAACCGAGTATACTGCTTGGATCAGGGGGTGTTTCATTTGTACACCTGACCCAGGAGGCAAGATTTACAACACGTTAGTCAGAACTACTGCAGTTGTACATATAGAAATACTTTTTGAGTTCAAATAATTATATTTCACTAATATATACTTTTCCCTGTCCTCATTTAGATAAAAAATCTTGAGACAAATGTTTGAAATTAAAAAAAAATCGGACAATTTCATCTGAAGAACTTTAAATGCATTCTGTCACTTAGCACTTTTTCACAGTAAACAATACTTGGTTTACAGCCACATGTTTACTGTGAAAAGTACCAGGTGAAAAAAAAGAAGAATAAAAATCAACTGTTTGTCAAAAAAAATAATAATCCTTTATACCATAATAATGATATCATACTTAAAAAGAAACCAACTAAATGGCACAATTATTGAAAAATATTTGTCACTTGGTACATATACTGAGTGCAAACTTGATATAGTTCGGTGCGAAAAAGCGCCAAGTGACGTAAGGCACTTAGCACTGTGTCGCATTCAAATGGTATATCATTTTCACTTAGCACTTTTTGGCCATTTTGTTATAAATTCATTTAATGACTTGCTATAGTCAAAAGAGTTCTTTTTTATGTTTTACATCAGTCATTTTTTGTAAACAAATAAGTTCTCATCTCAAACAACTTCACGCGAGATAAAGAACGGTAACTCTATTATGTAAAATCTTGCGAGGGAGCGTCTCAAAGTCGCTGAAAACGGTCTAAATATCAATTTGGGAGCCTGATTTCACAGTCGCTTGTCGCGTAAGGCCAGGAGTTGCTTAATTCAGACTCTTTTAATAGTAAATTGCGTCCGGAGCATAAAATAGGGTCGCATATGACAGGGCGTCGCTAAATTCAGGGGGTCGTTAAGGCAGTCTCGACTGTATGTGAATGGACAGCGTAGCAACAAGTGCTTTTCAAGCATTTCACGCCTGATAATTTGGAACCCCTCTTTTTATAGTTTGATGAAGATGTAACCCGGATAGTAAGAATTACTTCCCTTGATTTATTTCTCGCCATTTGTAGTTCGAGTAGACAATCAAGAATCCGTGTTCTATAATGATGTATCGTTAAGGTTTGTATACTTTATAAACTACCTTTTCCTACCCAAATAATAAAGTTTTGTAGTGTAAATTCATACATTAAAATGTATAGAACTGTTGTAAGAAACAAGTAGTGCAAATCGCCTTACTTTGATAGAACGCTCATTGAAATATGAAGCAGTCATCAAACGCTTATTAATGAGAATAGTGTTGATATAGCTAACCAATGAGAAAATAGTACGAGGATTGTCACGTGATGTTAATCATTTAAATACGGCAGAACGGCTTGAGAAATCAGACGGTTCCCAGGCACTGGAGACGAAAGGTCGAAGCAGAAAAATAATTATTATAGAAATTAATTGGGACTTTGCAGTAGAATAGATTATCTTGACTTATTATCCGTGTTCTCCTTGAAAGCTCTGCTACCTTGGAGAGGATAAATAAGTTAATATAGGATAGTAAAATACCGGGTCGTAGTTGAGATCTATAGGTAATTAAAACAGAAGGTTGTATAGGCTCATGTTAGTTGGAGATATAGAAACATATATAAGACATACAACCAATACAATTTATTTATATCATTTGTACGTGTTAGTTGAACATATTTACAAATAATTAACAGTGATTTAACTATAATTGTTATTTCATATGTAATCAATCTAAATCATTCACGAATCATTTGTCTAAAATCAAAGGCAAGGAAGCCCAAAGGAAAATTTGATATAAGAATAAACATATAAGGTTTAGCTCATGTGAGTTCGCCTATAGACAGAAAATTGTAGTTAACAAGTGTTTCAAGTCGTGTGATTTATATATTCCGCTTGGTAAACGTTACAAAGATTCTATTCAGACTACTGTATTATATACTATTGAAATCGGACACCAAAACAAAACCGTTTCCGAAACAAGATTATTGTGACAATGTTTGCAAAAATTCATGTTAAATTCATTAGAAAAAAAATAAAACTGGTGAAATTAAAAAAAAAAAATATGTTTTCAGTCGGGTTCGATCTTCAAACCTTTGGCTAGTAAAGCGAGCGCGCTACCAGCAAGCTACAGCACTGTACGATTATGACAGTGAATAAATATGTATATATCTATACATAACTGATTTCAGTTCCGGCAGCATACGTTGAAAATCAAGATAAATCAAAGAAATATAAAATAAATTATTTTATAGCTCTTTGTGTAACTATATCGGGCACTGTTTTTTTAATTATCAAACACTCATTTACATTGTTATTCACAGTTCAAAAGAATAAGCGGGTTGCTATAATCATCCGTTGGCGTAAACTGCAAGCGTCTATTGACTCCGATTCAAACAAACATAATCCTGTTAAAGTATAGAACTAGTTTATTTCAACGGGTTTTCGAAATCACATGAGTAATATAAAAAAAAAGAAAGATTTTCCCCGTATGTATATTATTGGAGGGGGAAGAAGCAATTTTGTACACTGGCTGGTATATGTCTTCGACAACAATATGGCATCTTCCTCGGCAACGAAGCGAAGAAGGGGATCATGTGACCCGTCATTTGGTCAGTTTTGGCGCGATCTTTTTGCATCAGAGCAATACTGGGCTATTGGCCTTTTGAAATTTATATAGATACACCACTTCAATATCTAACGTTTTCTCAGAGAATACGGAAATGCATCACAATGCATTTTCCTACGACCAAAATCAATAAATAAAAGGACAACTTTTAATACAACTGTTTTGTTACAATATTTTGGTAGCTCTATATCACTCTTGATATTAGATCTAGATCTAATTTTGCAGACTCGCATTTTTTCAAGGCGACTCATGAAGGGAACTATTTTATTTCAACGGAGTTTTACTAGATCTTGAAGTGATTAAAAAATGGATTAAGGGAAAATATCGTCTATATATAATGTGCAGGGGTGGAGAAGGTGTGGGGGGTGAGGGCGGGTGTGGAGTGTGGTTGTACTGGCCGGTTTGTCTTCGACAACTGTCCAAAAATGAACTTGATAAACTTCTACAAAACAAGCGTCTGTATGATTAGGCACAAAAATATGTAGACGAATTGCGAAAATAGTGTTGCGGGAGCGTGTCCGGGGACTACTGCTGTCCGGGGACTACTTGCGTGCCAGTAGCGCCGAAGAGTTGATAATACACAACGTGTTTCTTCTTCCAGGTCGTTTTGAAATGCTACAAAATAAATTATTAGAAAAACTTAAGTTTTTGAAAAATATATACCATAGCCTACGGACTGCAGATAATAATAAAAAAAAAATAATCTTGACTTGTTTTATTTGATAAAATAAACATCACAACCCACACAGCTAGTTAATTATGTCTCCTACCACACAGTGGTGTGGGAGACATATTGATTTACTCCAGTCTGTCTGTGTGTGTGTGTGTGTGTGTGTGTGTGTCTGTCACAAAGCTTGTCCGCACTCTAAGTCAAACATTTCTCATCCGATCTTACCAAACTTCAACAAAATGTGTCTGCCAATAAGTGCTCAGCCAAGTTCGATAACTAGCCAAATCGGCCTAGGCACTTCGTACTGGTACAGAATCCAGGAACACTGGTTAGCTGGTTAACTGCCCGCCGTTACATGACTAAAATACTGTTGAAAAACGGCGTTAAACCCAAAACAAACAAACAAACAGATACATAACTAAAGCTTGTCCGCGCTCAAAGTCGAACATTTCTCATCCGATCTTGCCAATAAGTCCTCAGCCAAGTTCGATAACCAGCCAAATCGGCCCAGGCACTTCAGAATTATGGCCCTTGAATTACCGAAAATACAGATGCATCTGATACATGCATTGGTGCAGGGCTGACTCAGATACATAACTGTTCAGATACATAACTATTCAGATGATTAGGCAGTTGTGGGAGACATACGCTTTTCTCAAAAGCAGCTCTAGTTCACTATGATTCGCCGGGTCGTGCTTTCACCTCCTAGGTAATTTGCATAATCAATTGCTCCGGAAGTGACGTCATGCCGACCTGATCAATAACAAAGCCATGAGTAAAGAATGATAACCATTTATCTTTGAAAGAGCAATTTTTGTTTAGTTTTTCAGAACTTTCAGGATCAGTAGAGCTATCTGTATTATCAATACTATTGGTCAGAACATGTTTTAATGACAAAGTAGAGTTGTTGTTTTTGTCTAAGGAAGCGAACGTGAGTCGCAGCTGCTTTTCATCCAGTTTTCTCAACTTTTTGGGTGGCATGGCTGTAACAAGGATGTTAACAATATCCGGGCAACTGAATTATAATAAAACCTGACCGAAATAGTATCGAAATTTCCATTGACTGAATTATTAATACTGACGAATCAAAGTCCTCGTTACATATCTCATACTGTGACTGGTGCGCGTTTAAAATATTCATTTTGTAATTTTTGCATTTCGGTTCAACGATGGATCCGGTAGGATAGTCGAACTAATCCGACGTATACAGTTTGTTTTATATTGTGACGGTCAAACTGTAACTGCGGTGGCTGCAAAAGTCAGAAATTAAAAAGCAGCCACTCAGCGACAGTAAGCTTGTCTAGGATTCCATGATGAATCCGTCAGATCCGATCATAGGTTCCAGAGTTGCGGCCCCTGATTGACCCCTGAAAGAGCCAAAATTTGTTAATTATGTCTCCCCCAACTGGAGGAGACATATTGTTTTTGCCCTATCCATCTGTTCGTCAGCCTGTCCGTCTGTCACACATCATTTCCGATCAATAACTTGAGAACCACTTGACACAGAATGTTGAAACTTCATAGGATGATTGGACATGCAGAGAAGATGACCCCTATTTATTTTGGGGTCACTCGATCAAAGGTCAAGGTCACAGCCACAGGGGCCTGAACATGGAAAACATTTTCCATCAATAACTTAAAATCCACTTGACCCATATTGTTGAAACTTCATAGGATGACTGGACATGCAGAGTAGATGACCCCTATTGAGCTTGGGGTCTCTCTATAAAAGGTCAAGATCACAGGGGCCAGAACATGAAAAACCATTTCCGATCAATAACTTGAGAACCATTTGACCCAGAACCTTTAAACTTAATAGGGTGATAGGACTTACAGAGTAGATGACCCCTATAGTTTTTGGGGTCACTCGGGCAAAGGTCAAGGTCATAGGGGCATCTGTCCATCACACTTCATTTTTGACCAATAACTGGATAACCGTTTGACCTAGAACCTTCGAACTTCATGGGTTGGAAGGGCTTACAAAGTAGATGACACGTATAGTTTTTGGGGTTACTCAAACAAAGGTCAAGGTCACAGGGGCCTGAACATGGAAAACCATTTCCGATCAATAACTTGAGAACTACTTATTATGCCCCCCTTCAAAGAAGGAGGGGTATATTGTTTTGCAGATGTCGGTCGGTCGGTAGGTCGGTCGGCCGGTCGGTCGGAATGTAGACCAATCCGTTTCTGGATGATAACTCAAGAACGCTTGGGCCTAGGATCATGAAAGTTGATAGGGAGGTTGGTCATCACCAGCAGATGACCCCTATTGATTTTGAGGTCTAAAGTCAAGGTCACAGTGACCCTGAATAGTAAAACGGTTTCCGGATGATAACTCAAGAACACTTGGGCCTAGGATCATGAAAGTTGATGGGGAGGTTGGTCATGACCAGCAGATGACCCCTATTGATTTTGAGGTCAGTATGTTAAAGGTCAAGGTCACAGTGACCCTGAACAGTGAAACGGTTTCCTGATGATAACTCAAGAACGCTTGGGCCTAGTGTCAGGAAAATTGATAGTTAGGTTGGCCATGCCCAGTAGATGACCCCTATTGATTTTGAGTTCATTAGGTCAAAGGTCAATGTCACGTTGGCCAGGAACAGTTAAACGGTTTCTGATCTTCTTGTCCAAAACCATAGGGCCTAGGGCTTTGATATTTGATATGTAGCAAAATCTAGTGGTCCACTACCAAGATTGTTCAGATTATTTCCCTGGGGTCAAATATGGCCCCACCCCGGGGGTCACATGGTTTATAAAAACTTATAAAGGAAATTTGTTTGAAAAACCTCTTTTCCATAACCACAGGGCCTAGGGCTTTGGTATTTTGTATATGACATCATCTAGTAGTCCTCTACTAAGATTGTTCAAATTATTCCCCAAGGGTCAAATATGGCTCCGCCCTGGGGGTCATATGGTTTACATAGACTTATATAGGGAAAAACTTTGAAAATCTTCTTGTCCAAACCACAAAGACTATGGCTTATATATTTTGTAATGTAGCATCATCTAGTGGTTCTCAACCAAGTTTGTTCAAATTATCCCTCTAGGATCAAATATGGCCCCGTCCCAGGGGTCACATGGTTCATATAGACTTATATAGGGAAAAACTTAGAATCTTCATGTCCATAACTTACATCATTCATATTTGGACCACATGTATAGTTTTGAGTGGCAAGATGAACCTTGACATGAGTTGACCTTGATCTTGACCTAGTGACCTACTTTCACATTTCTGTAGCTACACCCTTCAAATTTGGACCACATGCATAGGTTTGTGTGCTGAAACAAACTTTGACCTTGTTATTGACCTAGTGACCTACTTTCACATTTTTGAAGGTACAGGCTGTGTTCCGAAATGAACTTTGATCTTGAGATTGACCTAGTGACCTACTTCAAATTTACAGGCTTCAAATTTGGACCGCATGCATATTTTTGTGTTCTGAATTGAAATTTGACATTGATTTTTACCTGTTACCTACTTTCACATTTCGCAAGCTACAGCCTCCATATTTGAAGCACATGCATAGTTCTGTCTACCAAAATGAACTTTGACCTTGAAATTGATCTAGTGACCTACTTTCACATTTCTCAAGCCACAGCTTTCAAATTTGGACCACATACACATTGTTTTGTACCGAAATGAAATTTGACCTTGATTTTGACCTTGAGCTAGTCTATAAATTTGGAACATTCAAAAATGGCTCAGTGGATGGCGCCAAAATCACTCTGTAATCTCTTGTTAGGTTAATAGGTTAAAGGTCAAGGTCAGGTTAAACCAGAATGGTAGAACTTTTGTTTACAGTGAGCATATAATTTCTGTTCCTTGTGCAATTATGAAATGCATCAAGGGGGACATTTCGTGTTCGACGAGCTCTTGTTTATTTTGGGGTCACTCGATCAAAGGTCAAGGTCACAGCCACAGGGGCCTGAACATGGAAAACATTTTCCATCAATAACTTAAAATCCACTTGACCCAGAATGTTGAAACTTCATAGGATGGATGGGCATGCAGAGTAGATGACCTCTAGTGATTTTTGGGTCTCTTGATCAAAGGTCAAGGTCACAGGGGCAAGAAAATGGAAAACAGTTTCTGATCAATAACTTTAGAACCATTTGACACCAAAACATTCAAACTTCATAGGGTGGTAGGACTTACAGGGTAGATAACCCTTATTGTTTTTTGGGTCACTTGAGCAAAGGTCAAGGCCACAGGGGCCTGAACATGGAAAACTCTTTTTGATCATTAACTTGAGAACCATTTGACCCAGAATGTTGAAACATCATAGGATGACTGGGCATGCAGAGTAGATGACAGATATTCCTTTTGGGGTCAATCGATCAAAGGTCAATGTCACAGGGGCCAGTTTTTTTTTTGTTGTATTTAACGTCGCACCGACACATGATAGGTCATATGGCGACTTTCCAGCATTAATGGTAGAGGAAGACCCCAGGTGCCCCTCCGTGCATTATTTCATCACGAGCGGGCACCTGGGTAGAACCACCGACCTTCCGTAAGCCAGCTGGATGGCTTCCTCACATGAAGAATTCAACGCCCCGAGTGAGGCTCGAATCCACATCGATGAGGGGCAAGTGATTTGAAGTCCACAGGGGCCAGAACATGGAAAACCTTTTCCAATCCGTAACTTGAGAACCACTTGGCACTAGACCCAGAATGTTGAAACTTAATGGGATGATTGGACATGCCTAGTAGATGATCCCTATTGCAGTCAACCATCAATGTCTCTTTGACTTCGCTCCTGTCCGCTATTGACCATTTGCCTATTACTACTATGCTATGGGGGAGACATGCGCTTTTCTACTTGTAAAAGCATCTTCTAGTTTTTACCTTGTGAACACGATAGAGATGACATTTTACATTTGATTTTAACCACAATTACACACAACTTAAGTCACAATAAGAACTCAGTTCCTTTCGAAAACCGGCTAGATTCCGTCATGAGGTTTAGAGTTACTGCCTCTGAAAGGGGCAAAAAAATATATTTTGGCCCTTGCAGCCATATAGAGGTTTCATTTATGCTTTGATTTGGTACAAACTTGCACAGAATGTTTTTCTTGATGATTTCTAGGTCAGGTTTGAAACTGGGTCATTTGGGGTCAAAAACTAGGTCACCAGGTCAAATCAAAGGACAAGCTTGTTAACACCCTAGAGTCCACATTTATGACCCTGTCTTCATGGAACTTGGTCAGAATGTTTATCTTGATGATTGTATGCCAGGTTCGAAACTGGGTCATGTGGGGTCAAAAACTAGGTCACCCGGTCCAGTCAAAGGAAAAGCTTGTTAACACTCTCGAGGCCACATTTATGACCCTATCTTCATGAAACTTGGTCAGAATGTTTATCTTGATGATACCTAGGCCAAGTTTAATAGGTGAGCGATATAGGGTCATCATGACCCTCTTGTTATTTCAGTTACTTGTTTCTTATATCCCCTACAACTTTTGTATTTCCCCACCCTCCTTCTCTCCTCTTCCACTGCCAAAGTATCTGCTGTTTTTAAGGCCCATTTTTACTACCCTGTCCTGTGAGTTCTGTTTGCAATCGGGTACATTTTGCCTTCATAGGTGAAGTTCTTGTTTGTATTTAACCAACCATTTCCACATTTCCTTGATTACACAGTTCTATATATATTCATGTCTGAAATGTTTTCTCCATTCTTGTTCATCCCTTCCATGGGGGTATGTAAGTGTCATTTCTGTGTTGTTCTGGTTTGCCTGACTTACGCAATTTGACAACAAAGTACCGATGAACTTAATAACAGTCAGAATGCTATTTACAGTTGGTTGAAGAAACAGTAAAACAAAAATAAAAAACAGTTTATTTTTACATGGAGAAGAAAATGGTTCTATTATTTTATGTTAAGGGGACGCATACTTTGAAATTAGAAAAAAGTGGGTGGGGTATGATAAAATTTACCTGCAAAAAAGTACAAGGTTTTGGTACATGAAATGGATACTGTTTCAACTGTTATAAGTACACAAAGGATTGCTCACTAAAATGAAAATGAGAAAAACTGAAACAAGAAAGTTATTGTTGAATTACATATGACTTATTGTGTACATTCAAAGTTAACAATTAATACTTTTTGTGCGAAAATAATAGTGCTTCACCTTGTCCAGACATTTATCAATCTCCTACAGATTCTAATTTAAAGAAAAAAAGCGAAATAAGTTCACTGTCTTGCTTTTCATTTTGCATATGTAAGCTAAAACACATTATTTAGTTTGTTTACAAAGTAGAGCATAAGAAAAGATACGGTGGTCAAGGAATGCCACATTCCAAAACTAAAAGAGTATATTCCCCTTAACATTTATCGTTACAGAAGTCGAGTGGCTTACAATAAGGGCCTAGAAATGTTGCCATTATTAATTTTCAACTTGGTATTCATGAACTACAATGCACTTAAATATCAAAACACATTCAACAAACTTTTGAAAATGTATTGTCTTAAAAATCCTTAAAATAAGGTATGAAATTTGGTTGAGAGGTCCAATCAATGTGTATATGTGCAAAAGTAACATTCTAATCTTGTTCACAAAACTTACTAATACACAGCAGGAATGTCAATGATCAAAACTGGACGAATATACAGTTATCCTCACTTTAATGTCATTTATAATTTGTCCTTGAATTCTCCACCATACTTTTCATAACTCTGTTTGCAAGAGTTCCACGAGAATGCTTTCATTCACGTAAAAAAACTGGGTCGGGTAAGTTGTAAATGCAATATCATCTGAACGTAATTAATGGTCGGATTATGCAGTTCAAGATAAACTTTATCTTATAACGTAATGAACAAGTATAATGTTGTAACAACAACTATACTTACACTGATGTAAGTAGCAGTCGGTTTATAAGTGACTTTATTGATTCATTTTGTGTTTTGTTATTGTTGTCAAAAAGTATAACGGAAATGCCTCACAACTGAAGCGGAAACCAGTTTGATGCGCAAAGTAGTCCACTGTAAGTAATATTTTTTGACAAGTGTCCACAGAAATTAATAATTTTCTAATATTAAAGACGAATATCTGAATAGGATTCATTATTTGATAAGAAATTATAATTATCGACATGTTTTTAGCTCACCTGTCACATAGTGACAAGGTGAGCTTTTGTGATCACCCTTCGTCCGTCGTCAGTCCGTCCGTGCCCGCGAAATGATGGTTAAGTGTCTGCATAACGGTACTTTCTCTTTGATGTCATTCATTCCGTTCTGTTTATGTGACCTTTTTCTGTTTATGTGACTGTTAGAACAATAGAGAGAACAATGGGGGTGTCACATAAATACCGTTTCGTTAGAACTTCCGTGCGTGCGTCCGTCAACAATTTCTTGTCTGCACGATAGTGGTTTCATTTATGATTTTATTTTTACCAAACTTGCACACAACTTGTATCACCATAAGATCTCGGTTCCTTTCTTGAACTGGCCAGATCCCATTATGAGTTCCAGAGTTATGGCCCCTGAAAGGGCCAAAATTAGCTATTTTGACCTTGTCTGCACAATATCAGCTTTATTTATGATTTGATTTTTACCAAACTGGCACACAACTTGTATCACCATAAGATTTTGGTTCCTTTCTTGAACTGGCCAGATTCCATTATGCGTTCCAGAGTTATGGCCCCTGAAAGGGCCGAAATTAGCTATTTTGACCTTGTCTGCACAATAGCAGCTTCATTTATAATTTGAATTTAATCAAACTTGCACAAAACTTGTGTCATCATAAGATCTCGGTTCCTTTCTTGAACCGGCCAGATCCTGTAATGGGTTCCAGAGTTATGGCCCCTGAAAGGGCCAAAATTAGCTATTTCGACCTTGTTTGCACAATAGCAGCTTCATTTATGATTTGATTTTATCCAAACTTGCACACAACTTGTATCACCACAAGATCTTGGTTCCTTTCTTGAACTGGCCAGATTCCATTATGGGTTTCAGAGTTATGGCCCCTTAAAGGTCCAAAATTGGCTATTTTGGCTTTTGCAGCCATATAGAGACTTCATTTATGGTTTTATTTGATACAAACTTCCAAAATATCTTCAACAACTATAAATCTTAGATTCCATGACAAATCAGATCCAATCGTAGGTTCCAGAGTTATTTTATATCTGATTACCTCCCCTGATTGTAATCAAAATGGATTTATATCAGTAAGTACTTATAGGACTTATTTGAAATTTCATTATTGTCATTAGTTGGACTGAGCCAATCAGGGTAGATAACTATGGACTGATTTTATGTCAAATTACCTCCCTTTATTTCAAATTAAAATGGGTATATCTCCGTAACTAATGAAGATACTGACCTGAAATTTCATTTATGTCAACAGATTTATTTGGCAAATCCTTCTTTTGTTCACTTACAATAATCTTATTTTTAATTACTTCCCTTTTACGTTACTATAAATAGCTTATTTTTAGTAACTTTTTTATTATTGGCCGTAGGGAAAAACCGAGACCACTTTTCTGTGGTACAACATGGATGGTACCTCCAATTTTTAGGTGTATTTTGACATGTCTGTACCTTGTAAGAATTTCTTTTTCTTTTTGGTTAAATTTCTTCCCTTTGTTCCTGTCCTTTGGACTTAGATATTTTTTCTGAGGACCTTCTTGTCCTCAAGTGCAATGATAACAGGTGAGCGATATAGGGCCATCATGACCCTCTTGTTATAAAAATCATACACGTGCTGACACCTAAGTTGTCTCCCGTTGTTTATTAGAGTTACCTTTCGTCCGGCGCAGTAATACTTTTTGCAGTGAATCGCCGAGAAGTCGTGGGAAAATTAAAAACCATGTAAATAAACTAAAATTAACCACCTTTTCAAGATGAATTTCAAGTGATCGACATTATGCATTTAACCCGCCTGACCTGTGTAGCATCTTAGATATCTGTTCTAAGGTATTCATTGTGTAGAATGTCATGTTATGCCCTTGCAATGTTAATCCCACTCAGATTTTTTTGTTTACATTTTTAGCTCACCTGTCACAAAGTGACAAGGTGAGCTTTTGTGATCGCGCGGTGTCCGTCGTCCGTGCGTCCGTAAACTTTTCCTTGTGACATCTCTAGAGGTCACATTTTTCATGGGATCTTTATGAAAATGGGTCAGAATGTTCATCTTGATAAATTCTAGGTCAAGTTCGAAACTGGGTCACGTGTCCTCAAAAACTAGGTCAGTAGGTCTAAAAATAGAAAAACCTTGTGACCTCTCTAGAGGCCATAATTTTCAATGGATCTTCATGAAAATTGGTCAGAATGTTCATCTTGATTATATCTAGGTCAAGTTCGAAACTGGGTCACGTGCGGTCAAAAACTAGGTCAGTAGGTCTAAAAATAGAAAAACCTTGTGACCTGTCTAGAGGCCATATATTTCACAAAATCTTCATGAAAATTGGTCAGAATGTTCACCTTGATGATATCTAGGTCAAGTTCGAAACTGGGTCACGTGCCATCAAAAACTAGGTCAGGAGGTCTAAAAATAGAAAAACCTTGTGACCTCTCTAGAGGCCATATATTTCACAAGATCTTCATGAAAATTGGTCAGAATGTTCACCTTGATGATATCTAGGTCAGGTTCGAAACTGGGTCATGTGCTTCAAAAACTAGGTCAGAAGGTCTAAAAATAGAAAAACTTCATGAGATCTTCATGAAAATTGGTCAGAATGTTCATCTTGATGATATCTAGGTCAAGTTCGAAAGTGGGTCACATGCTTCAAAAACTAGGTCAGTAAGTCAAATAATAACAAAACCTTGTGACCTCTCTAGAGGCCATATTTTTCATGGGATCTGTATGAAAGTTGATCTGAATGTTCATCTTGATGATATCTAGGTCAAGTTCGAAAGTGGGTCACGTGCCATTAAAAACTAGGTCAGTAGGTCAAATAATAGAAAAACCTTGTGACCTCTCTAAAGGCCATATTTTTTATGGGATCTGTATGAAAATTGGTCTGAATGTTCATCTTGATGATATCTAGGTCAAGTTCGAAACAGTGTCATGTGCGGTCAAAAACTAGGTCAGTAGGTCTAAAAATAGAAAAACCTTGTGACCTCTCTAGAGGCCATACTTGTGAATGAATCTCCATAAAAATTGGTCAGAATGTTCACCTTGATGATATCTAGGTAAAATTTGAAACTGGGTCACGTGCCTTAAAAAACTAGGTCAGTAGGTCAACTAATAAAAAAACCTTGTGACCTCTCTAGAGGCCACACTTTTCATAGGATCTGTATGAAAGTTGGTCTGAATGTTCATCTTGATGATATCTAGGTCAAGTTTGAAACTGGGTCAACTGCGGTCAAAAACTAGGTCAGTAGGTCTAAAATTATTAAAATCTTTTGACCTCTCTAGAGGCCATATTTTTCAATAGATCTTCATGAAAATTGATCTGAATGTTCACCTTGATGATATCTAGGTCAGAATCGAAACTGGGTCACGTGCGGTCAAAAACTAGGCCAGTAGGTATAAGAATAGAAAAACCTTGTGACCTCTCTAGGGGCCATATTTTTCATGAGATCTTCATGAAAATTAGTGAGAATGTTCACCTTGATGATGTCTAGGTAAATTTGAAAACAGGGTCACGTACCTTCGAAAACTAGGTCAATAGGTCAAATAATAGAAAAACCTTGTGACCTCTCTAGAGACCATAATTTTCAATGGATCTTCATGAAAATTGGTCAGAATTTTTATCCTGATAATATCTAGGTCAAGTTCAAAACTGGGTCACATGAGCTAAAAATCTAGGTCACTATGTCAAATAATAGAAAAAACGACTTCATACTCAAAACTGGGTCATGTGGGAAGAGGTGAGCGATTCAGGACCATCATGGTCCTCTTGTTTATCAATGAGAAATATGGCGTCCATCCCGAGCTGAAATGACGTGGCGTTAAATTTTTACATGTTTAAGCAAACCTGGTGTGTTAGAAAGAAAATTTCACCCCTTCAACATTATTTGTAACACTGTTATTGTAAAAAATCTGTTTTTTTCCTTATACAAAAGCTTAATATTTTGTGTTGAATGTACTTTCACAAAGACCTCTGTTTTCCTATTACATTCATAGTACCACATCCTTATCCACAAAGTACTGAATATTACAGGTGTCCATCAGTATTATATCAGTTTAGGAATATGTTGTTTATTTTCCCACCATCGATTTCTTGAATATGCACCCCTTCCTCATTTCTGTATGAACTGTGAATGTAGCAATATGCGTCCCCTTAATTGTTAGTAGAACTAAATTGATTCATATATATACACAAAACATTTTATATATACAGTAGGCTATTCTATTTTTGTTTGGCCATTTTTAACCTCTATGGCTGCAATAAACACACACACACACACACACACACACACACACACACACACACACAAATACTGCAAACGGTAAAAAGGAGTAGCATTCAAACATACATGATGCTTGTTGCTTTCTATGGTATTTCATTTGTATTTTCTAAGAAGAATTGTTGTAGAAAGTTAGCAATTATTGTGTTTTTGATTTCAGAAAATATGGAAAGCGCGTAAAGCAAACCCCTCAGAGAGTAAACTTCAAGACAAGTTGCAAGAGAAGGAGAAGACGTTAAAGAGTTTAGAGGCACAGCTTCCAGGTGGTACTGGGAACTTTAGCCGAGATTCACAGGTACTTTATACATGACTTGCTGATACGAACACCAAGTTCATTTCAGAATCAAGGAACCCCAGCATTTAGAGTGGTCCGCTTGGAAGTTTTGAAATAGTATTGAAAAAAAAACTTTTTTCATAAGTTTAGAGAGGATCACTGTACTTGCTGGAGATTCCAAATAAAACACGTAATTAATCTTGCCACTGGCTCTTGGATATGTCATTCATGCCAGGCTGCTTGACATATAATAGTATTACTGATAGATAATTGAAACTTTGTTCATTGATGTGGGTTTAATGCCATTTTTCAACAGTTGTTTCATTGTGACCACGCATCTAGATATAATGTGCTAGTTCTCTGTATACTGAGCATGTGCTGACTGATTCCTTGTATACTATACCAGCACTGGCTGGTTCTTTGACTGGTCTTCAAATGAATCAGAGATGAAGCTTACAGTCAAACCTGTATAGACCAGCTCTTCCTAGAAGACTGAAATTTACTGTGATACAAACAGATGGCTGCTCTTGAAAAGTTAATTTACTAAGAAATTGGTCTGGATGTAAAGAAAAATTCTGCCTTTGTAAGGGAGGGGGTGATATTTTCTCTACAGGAGTGTCTTTGATATAGGCTGTACTGTATTGATTTCAGTGAAATGATCACTGAGAACTTTTACCAGTTCTGGAGGTAGTGACCTCTTGTACTTCTCATACTGAGATTGCCAACAGGTATAAAGAAATAGCTATATCTTAGATCTCAGTTTGAAGTAAAAACTGAAACAAGTATACTTCAGTATATTGTATGCAACAATAGAACAAAAAGTGCATTTCTTTGGCATTACTGCATTACTACAAAGTAAAAACTACTTAAACAATGAATAATGTTCATGTGAGAGGTGTGTTCTAAATACAGTACATTCGCAATCCTACGAAAAGCCAAGGAACCGGCCATTCTTTTCGTAATATCGCATTTTCGTTCCAGCGCAGCATAGGAATTTTCGCTATACACCGAATAATACAGCACCTTAATATTTACACATCGTAACCCGTGATATTTAAACATTTTCGTATCGGGGTACATGTATACCAATTTATATCTGCACACTGGTTATTCGGGTACCTACTCGTGTGAACGATACCGCCCTCGTGTGATTTATGTACATGTAGGTTGTTTAGGGTATGTAAAAACAATGCCAACGTATGACATATATTTAAGAATGTTGAACATTTTAAAAACAGATTCGTCCGAGGCAATGCATTAATTCGCACTGGTGAAAATATCAGTCCTCAATAATATTGATATGACTATAAAATTTGAAGAAATGTAGCGAAATTCCTGTATTTTGACGTTTTGAGACGTATTTTTTCTTTGTTCAAAGTTGAGATAACTGAATTTGCCACTCACCTTGGTAGAACTATACATACTCAACTAAAACGTTTGGATCATGTACCTGCAAGTTCTTTTTGTTAATAAAATTTCAATTATATGCATCCTGTTGCTGTTTTTGATGGTACCTCTGACGATGGATGAAAATAAACAAAGATACCTACCCGTTTGCACATGGGTACCGCCCTCGTTATGTCAGTGAACATTTATAAAAACTCCCCGCAGCGATTGCTTCCGCATACGGTACACTAAATAAACGCAATTGAAGGTAATATATTGCTTTGAGGATCTGGAAATAAGAACTGGAAATGTGAAACCCGACCTTTAGTAGATCTATTTGATTAGAATTTTAACTTTAAAGATGTAAAGAATGGGAGCGGACCGTGTTAGCAGTATTTCACCAATATTAAATCTTCCCTCACACCAACCCTCTATTCTACGCATTCTATCATCTTGCCTTCTTGAAGTTCTTCTTTTTCTCCTTCAGTCTCATTATGAAAACGACCGAATTTGTCTTATACCGAACAGAAGTGCTTATGTTAAGACCTTCTTTTTCTTCCTGAAAGGGAAAGTGGACCCTCTTTCTGGGCATGTATTCGTTAAGGGAGATGCTACAAATCTTTTCTACAAATCTTATTCGAATCTGAACTCGGGTGGTATCTGTAATATAAAACGGGTTGTTTATTTTCTCATTTTATTCACTTTACATAAAATATGAACAGGGTGCATTGTTGCTCGAAAACAAAAATAACATATTCCGATCATGCCATGAATATACTACCACTTTAGATTTCATATAGTTTGCCGGGTTGTAGTGATAAATATAGCCAGTCTGCCCCTCTGATCCGTGACATTCCATGCAAAGCATGATTGCATATTATCTAGAATACATATACACTGCTGACTAGTCTAGTGTACAAAACAAACCAACTACAGTTAATGCGGTCTCAATCAAATTGAGTTTGCAATATTCGCTATTAGCCTTGTTATCAGTGCTTCCGAGGGATCCACTTTTCAGATTTTGTTATCCCCCGCCGATGAAATCGGCAGGGGGGTATTGAAATGGCGTTGTCCGTTCGTCCGTCCGTGTGTGTGTGCGTGCGTGCGTCGGTCCGTCCGTCCGTCCGCAGCCATTTCTCAATTACTAGCAGGTAGAATTTCATGAAACTTGAATAAAGTGAAGTTTTTGCCTCGGTCCCCCCCCCCCCCCCCCCCCCCCCAAAAAAAAAATCATTCCTTTTGATTATTTTTTTTTTCAAATCTTCCATGAATATTTTATCAACATGCAAAGTTGTACCGTTCCCTCACCTCACTCCACTCAGTCATGCCCATCCACCCTGATCATGCATCCCCCCCCCCCCCCCCCCCCCCCAATTTCAATTGTCCGTCCGACTGTAATTTTGTAAATTCTTGTCCGGGCTGTAACTCGATATGCCATTTATGAAGGAATTTTGAAATAGTTTGGCATAAACATTAACCTTAATGAGACGACGTTTCGTGTGTAATACTCAGACCCCTAGCTACAAGGTCAAGGTCACACTTAGAAGTCAGACGTTAATAAGGTTTGTTTCGTGTCCGGTTCGTAACTTTGCCATTCATCAAGAGGTTTTGAAATTACTTAGCATAAATGTTTATCTTTATCAGACGACATGTCATGGGCAAGACTCAGACCCCTAGCTCCAAGGTCAAGGTCAGACTTAGAGTTCAAATGTTAACAGGATCTGTTTTTGTGTCCGGTTCATATTTCTGCCATCGATGAAGGAATTTCGAAATACCTTAGCATAAATGGTAACCATAATCAGACAATGTGTCATGCGCAAGACCCAGATCCCTTGCTCCAAGGTCAAGGTCTTACTTAGAAGTCATAGGTTAATAGGATCTTTTTCGTATCCGGTATATAACTCTGTTATCCATGAAGGGATTTTGAAACAACTTGGCATAAATGTTTACCATAATGAGGCAATGTATTACGCTCAAGACCCATACCCCAAGCTCCAAGATCAAGTTTACACTTAGAAGTCAAGTCAAAGTTTAATAGGGTTTGTTTCATGTCCGGTTCGTTACTATGTCATTTATCAAAGAATTTCGAAATTACTTGGCATAAATATTCCCCATAACGAGAAAACGTGTCATGCATAACAAAGAGACCACTAGCTCTAAGGTCAATGTCACATTTAGAGGTTGACAGGTGTGTTTCTTGTCCGTTCCATAACTCTACCATCGATTAAGAGATTTTAAAATTACATGGCATAAACGTTCCCTATATCAAAATGACGTGTCAGACACAAGCCCAAGACCCATAGCTTCAAGGTCAAAGTCACACTTAGACTTAACATTGTATCCTTCTTGTGCTGTCACTTGACTTAGTGAAGAATACATTAGGTGCTTAAAAGTTTGTTTTGCATATATCTTCAAATATTTCAACTGGAGCCAGGAAGCCATATAGAAATATTATTCAGCATGTGAATTTGTGCGACTGAGTTTTGTTTTGGATTGCACTCTGCAAGACTAGAGTAACGGCCCTTGACTTAGTCAACAATATGTATGACGGGCATAAAATAGAGACTTACCCTATTCCCTCATTATACAAGGGAAACAATCTGTTTATAGAGTGAAATTGTTGAGTGAACACCGTTTGTCAATCCTTAACCTGTCTATGTTATATCAGTGCAATGGAAATGTAAGCTATCTATGTTAAAATGCTATGCAGGATAACACAGTCATGCATCTAACAGTCTTTAAATTGTTTTCGTTTATTTTCTCATATGTCTCGATATTTTTCCCTTACTTTGACGCATATATATGGGAAGCTTCCAGCAGTAGCTTTTTCAACATATTTTACCTTGTGATATTCTGTGGGATTTGACTTTTTCAAAAAATTTGTCTGTTTGTTAAGAAATTTCACAATAAAAAATGTCAAAATTTCCACAGGGCAGTAATTGACTTGTTTATTGGTATGCGAAATTTTTTTCGCATGTGGGACATGGAGCAAGTCACGTGACAGGTTTTCGATTCGCACAGATTTTTATCCCCCGCCGATGAAATCGGGAGTTGGGTATAGAAATGGCGTTTTCCGTGCGTACGTCCATGCATTCGTGCATCCGTCCGCAGCCATTTCTCAGTAGTTAGCAGGTAGAATTTCATAAAACTTGAAATAAACATGAACCAACATACTGCGATGATGCCCGTCAAGTTTGTTTTTTTTGATTGGTCAATTTCCCTTAGAGTTATTGCCCTTGATTTAATGAAAAATGCACAAAAATGTCCGTCCGCAGCCATTTCTCAGTAACTATCAGGTAGAATTTCAAAAAACTTAAAATAAACATGCACCAACATGTTTTTTTTATTGGTCAATTTCCCTTAGAGTTATTGCCATTGATTTAATGAAAAATCCACGTCTGCAGCCATTTCTCAGTAACAAGCTGGTAGAATTTCATGAAACTTGAAATAAATATGAACCAACATACTTCAATGATGCCTGTCATTATTTTTTTCAATTGGTCAATTTTCCTTAGAGTTATTGCCCTTTAATTGTTTAAAAATCTACAGGTTTGTACATAACAAATCAACCAATTGGTAGAATTTCATTTAACTTCTTTCATTCTTTTCCATGAACATTTATTATAAACATGTGAAGTTGTGTATCCACACCTGGTCACCACCTTGCCTTGGTCACACCCCCTCCCCCTCCCACACCCCCTACCCCCCAAAAAAAATTCATTCCTTTTTTATATTTTTTTTCAAACCTTCCATGAATATTTATCAACATGCAAAGTTGTACCGTTCCCCCACCTCACTCCTCCACCCAGTCATGCCTACCACCCCGATCATGCATCCCCCCGCCCCACCCATTTCTTTTTTTTTTTAATGTTTAATTTTCCATCAATATTTATAATCAACATGTGATGTTTTGAACCCTCGCCCGGTCACCCCCGCTACCCCCCCCCCCCCCCACCCAAAAAAAAGCATTCAGCATTCATTTTCTGTTAAATTGATTTTGACTAATGAAATTATTTGCTTAGTGACATCCTATATTTTTTTGCCATTCCTCACCACAAACCTTTTCGGCGGGGGATACCAATTCATCGAATTTGCTTGTTTTTATTCGTAGATGTGTGATACACTCAGTGGATACACTAATACTTTATTTAAATGATAAAATATTTTATATTCATATACTTATTGTGCCCAATAGATTTGGTCTTGTCTGTGCGTCCGTCCGTCCGTCCGTCCCTCCGTCCGAAGTTCGTGACACGCCTAGCTCAAAAAGTATTTGATATAAATTGATGAAACCTTGCATGAGTCTTTATAGTGATATGAACTTGCGCACCTCCTATTTTTTGTCTTGCTCCACCCCCAATTTCCAGAGTTATGGCCCCTGAAATAGTCAAAAATGCACATTTTCACCTTGTGACGCGCCTAGCTCAAAAAGTATTTGATATAGATTCATGAAACCTTGCATGAGTCTTAATCATGATATGAACTTGCGCACCTTCTATTTTTCATCTTGGTTCGTCTCCTATTTCCAGAGTTATGGCCCCTGAAATAGTCAAAAATGCACATTTTCACCTTGTAACGCGCCTAACTCAAAAAGTATTACATATAAATGGATAAAAAAAAATGCATGAGTCTTTATCATGATATGAACTTGCGCACCTCCTATTTTTTGTCTGCCTCCGCCCCCTATTTTCCGAGTTATGGCCCCGAAATAGTCAAAAATGCACATTTTCACCTTGTGACGCACCTAGCTCAAAAAGTGTATGATATAAATGGATGAAAACTTGCATGAGTCTTAATTATGATATAAACTTGCACACCTTTTATTTTTTTGGCTGGCGCCACCCCCTATTTTTAAAGTTATGGCCCCTGAAATAGTAAAAAAATGCACATTTTCACCAAATTGTGTGCCTAGCTTAAAAAGTATTTGATGTAAATTCATGAAACCTTGCTCCAGGCTTTATCATGATGTGACCTTGCACACTTGGCATTCTTCTTGAGAATCTTAGTGCTTATTACAGAGTTATGGCCCTTGAAATAGCCAAAATAGAGGATTATTTGTTTGTGATGCTCATAGCTCAAAAAGTATATGGCCTAGAAGAATGAATCCTTTTCATAAAATGTTTGTTGAGACTATACTGTACTTAGAAATTCTGAACTATAACTCTTTTCTTACATACTGACCAGCACTTGCAGACGAGCAATGGCACCCGTAGGCGGTGCTCTTGTTTATGAATATAATGCAGCATTTTACAAACTGTTTTCTTTTATGTTGTTTGTTTGAAAAAAGTAGCAGTAATACAATGCTTGAAGCAGAACCATACATTAGTAAATATGGGTCACTGAATATATTCTGCTGGAAGAAAGAAAATGTGTTTAAATACAGTTCAAACAGTATTTCATGAGATTTAAATAGACTTAAAATTCAATTTTCATTTGCAGTTTACATTGAACAGTTCAGTAAAGTCCCAGTAGGATTTGTACATTTTACAGTTTATAAGCAAATACTTTTTAGACACATCAGAGCTTATTGGGGATATATGACTAAAGCACCAAACAATATACAGAAAATTCGGACAAGCACTGTTTTATTGCAACTCATTTTCTTGTGCTTGGTTCTTTTTAGTTCTGTGTAAATTGATGCTAAAAGTCGGAATTAATTTTTGCTTCACCTTATTTTGTGCTTCCTTTATTTCAAGGCGGATCATTTCTGTGGGTTTTATAATTAGAGACCAATTCTAATTTTATTAGCTAATAATTGTTTTGTTTGCTGAATTTTTGGTCTTATTTGGTTGCTTTCATGATATGTGGTGAAACCATTTGAACTTGGAATAACGGGATGAGATAAAGGCAGTTACAATTCCATTTGAGCATTTCCCTCTCAAGATAATGAAACTTCTCTGACAGTTCCTTATATGGAAGCCATGATCAAACTGAGTTTTGGAGAGACTGTGGTTCTACTAAGGTGTCTTGCGATGCAAGAAAAATGTTCTATTGGTTTAACTAAAATGGTACTGTTAGGGGTTATCAGTCAAACTATATGTCAGAAAAAGAAAGTGTTCATGAAAGCTTGTGTGAAAGAAATTGGAGATACATCACACCCTATGTAGAGCAACATAGATTGAATGAGGAAATTTCATTTTGTTGTATATGGGTTTGTGGTCTGGAGACATATGAAGAAACTAGTATATTGAAAAAAAATGTAACTTCTTAGAGAGGTATATGTCTGTCAGAAGTGTTGCTTATAGATATGATACTGTATGTTTTGTCTTGTACTTGTGTCTGTTGATGAATAAATGCTGGTGTTATTCTAGTCTTCAGGTCTGTTAATGCCCAGTCCTCTGAGATCGAGAAAATTGCTGTGATGATGAAACAATCGACAAAAGATTTTGATCCCTCCAAGTAAGTTCTATTTTGACAAAGCATTTTGTTGATGAGATCAGATTTTTTGCCGATTCAAAATCTCTTGAATGTCAGATTTTTATGCCCCCGAAGGGAGGCATATAGTTTTTGAACTGTCAGTCTGTCGGTCTGTCCGCAGTTTTCGTGTCCGGTCCATATCTTTGTCATCGATGGATGGATTTTCAAATAACTTGGCATGAATGTGTACCACAGTAAGATGACGTGTCGCGCGCAAGACCCAGGTCCGTAGCTCAAAGGTCAAGGTCACAATTAGACGTTAAAGGTCATTTTTCATGATAGTTGGGCGTGTCCGGTCCATATCCTTGTCATCGATGGATGGATTTTCAAATAACTTGGCATGAATGTGTACCAGAGTAAGACGACGTGTCGCGTGCAAGACCCAGGTCCGTAGCTCAAAGGTCAAGGTCACAGATGTTAAAGGTCATTTTTCATGATAGTTGGGCGTGTCCGGTCCATATCTTTGTCATCCATGGATGGATTTTCAAATAACTTGGCATGAATGTGTACCACTGTAAGACGACGTGAGGCGCGCAAGACCCAGGTCTGTAGGTCAAGGTCACACTTAGACGTTAAAGGTCATTTTTCATGATAGTTGGGCGTGTCCGGTCCATATCTTTGTCATCGATGGATGGATTTTCAAGTAACTACGCATGAATGTGTGGCACAGTAAGACGACTTGTCGCGCGCAAGACCCAGGTCTGTAGCTCAAAGGTCAAGGTCACATTTAGACGATAAAGGTCATATTTCATGATAGTGCATTGATAGGCGTGTCCGGTCCATATCTTTGTCATTCATGCATGGATTTTAAAATAACTACGCATGAATGTGTTGCACAGTAAGACGACATGTCGCGCGCAAGACCCAGGTCCGTAGGTCAAAGGTCCTAAACTCTAACATCGGCCATAACTATTCATTCAAAGTGCCATCGGGGGCATGTGTCATCCTATGGAGACAGCTCTTGTTAATTTTAGTTTGCAAAGTAGGCTTAAACAACCATACACTTAAAATGTTACACATTGGTAGACCAGTGTATGGGGCCTTTTGCTAGCAGAACTTGTGTTTATATTTCTTAAAAAAACACATGTATAAGGCATTGGAGAGAAAGTTTGTTCTTGATATTTAAATGCATCTTGATTTAAGGAAATGTATATAGTTCAGTTTGTGATGTTTTGTTACATATTATGCTCTTTTTAAACACAGTTGTGTATTCTTGTATTTCAGCTGTACATACAAGTTCCCAACTGGTGTACCAAACCCTTTATATATTTGTTGTAAAGGTGGACACATCACCCACTCCTCACTTCCGTGAATTCCAGCTCTGCTGAGGGTGGTCGTGTGAGGAAGCCATCAAGCTGGTATGCAGGTGGTCGGTGGTTTTACCTAGATGCCTGCTTGCCCAATGAGGGGCATCTTGGCTACTCCTCTACCATTAACTACTAGAAAGTATCCATATGATCTAAATTGTGTAAGCGTGATTTAAAGCAAAAAAGACCACTACTTGTCTGCTAAAACTTAGTTATTCTAAAGATCAAAGAGTGAACGATGGTGTATATTACAATTGCTACAGACTTGATTTTATGATTGGTTAAAGGTTATAAAATGTTTGTTTCCACAGACTCAGGATGTCTCCATTGTGTCATGAAAGTTGCCTGTAGCTTTCCAGTAACATGTTGCTTCTAGTCAAAATTTAGGTGGTAAGCATATTGCAAATATTTTCAATCTGAATTAAAACAAATTTTCATGAACTTGCAGTGCGGCATATGTGGAAGGGAAGAAGGAGCAGCCCCCATTCCTACCAGAAGTGGAGAAGAAGCACGTGGTACTGAAGAAGCCCATACCGAAGGAACTGAAATGTCCTCTGTGTGGGGATCTGGCCAAAGATGCTGTGTGCATTCCCTGCTGTGGGAACAACTTCTGTGATAAATGTAAGTTACCACTTTCCTAAAAAGTTGTCTTCAGTTGAGTTTTGCTAAAATAGAAACAGGCAGCTGTCATCTCATGGAATCGGTAACAGGCAACAAGTATATTGAAGTGATTTTACAAAATATAGTGGTTTGAGAGATGGTGTTGCATTTTGACAGTCTTGAGTATTTTAAGTTTCGCATTGAAGAACATGAAATAAAATGAAGGAATTCATACTAAGAGAATGCTTTAAAAGAGAAGTTAATATTCTTCAAATATTTCAGAAAAGATTAAACAAAAAATAATTTGGCCTTAAAAAGCAATAAAGCCTTGTCATAAAAGTATTGTCATGATTACTTTATAAAATTTTGTTTAAATTTCAGGTATTCGTAACAAGCTGTTAGAAACAGAGAACCATGTCTGCCCTTCTTGTGACAGTATGAATGTATCACCTGATGGTCTGATAGCCAATCGGATGCTGCGAAGGGCTGTATTGAATTATAAAGCACCACCTAAGCCGGCAACGCCACCAGCACCTCAGCCGGTAACATCAACTGCAAAGTCACTCCCCCCACGGAATGTCTCGTCATCCTCGCATTATCAGTTGAAAGTGAATTTTACCCCTCAGAAGTCGTATATACCAGCATCGGTTGCGCAAGACCCTCCAACTCCTACACAGGATGAACCCATGCGATCTAGTAGCTATACTCAGCCGCATGTGAACAGTTTGGCAAGTCAAAGCATGTCAGTGGTAAGTAGTACTTGACTACTTTAAAGTTCTGGAAGATATATGTTAAAGAGGAACTTAAAAGTTATATTCTTTTTGTAGAAGATGGAAAAACCTTCTTTAGTAATCACAAGAAAAGTTATTTGAATATTGGCATAGTGGAAGAACATAATCTTGAAACAACATGAAATGGATTTCATTACCAGTATTAATATGTATTAATTTAGTCTTCCAGTTAAATGATGCTTATCGGTTAAATACATAAATTGTTATTATTCTATACCTATTTTTGTGCCCCCCCCCTCCCCCATGAGTGGTGGGGGCATATAGATTTGGTCTTGTCCGTGCATCCGTCCGAAGTTCGTGACGCGCCTAGCTCAAAAAGTATTTGATATAAATTGATAAAACCTTGCATGAGTCTTTACCTTGATATAAACTTGCCTATTTTTTGTCTGGCTCCGCCCTCTATTTCCAGAGTTATGGCCCCTGTTATAGTCAAAAATGCACATTTTCACCTTAAGACACGCCTAGCTCAAATAGTATTTGATATAGATTCATGAAACCTTGCATGAGTCTTAATCATGATATGAACTTGCGCACCTTCTATTTTTCATCTGGGTCCGCCCCCTATTTCCAGAGTTATGGCCCCTGAAATAGTCAAAAATGCACATTTTCACCTTGTGACGAACCTAGCTCATAAAGTATATGAGATAAATGGATGAAAACTTGTATGAGTTTTTATTATGATATAAACTTGCACACCTTTTATTTTTTTGGCTGGCTCCACCCCCTATTTTTAAAGTTATGGCCCCTGAAATAGTAAAAAAATACACATTTTCACCTAATTGTGTGCCTAGCTTAAAAAGTATTTGATGTAAATTCATGAAACCTTGCTCCAGGCTTTATCATAATGTGACCTTGCACACTTGGCATTCTTCTTGAGAATCTTAGCGCTTATTACAGAGTTATGGCCCTTGAAATAGCCAAAATAGAGGATTTTTTTGTTTGTGATGCTCATAGCTAAAAAGTATATGGCCTAGAAGAATGAATCCTTTTCATAAAATGTTTGTTGAGACTATACTGTACTTAGAAATTCTGAACTATAACTCTTTTCTTACATACTGACCAGCACTTGCAGACGAGCAATGGCACCCGTAGGCGGTGCTCTTGTTTATGAATATAATGCAGCATTTTACAAACTGTTTTCTTTTATGTTGTTTGTTTGAAAAAAGTAGCAGTAATACAATGCTTGAAGCAGAACCATACATTAGTAAATATGGGTAACTGAATATATTCTGCTGGAAGAAAGAAAATGTGTTTAAATACAGTTCAAACAGTATTTCATGAGATTTAAATAGACTTAAAATTCAATTTTCATTTGCAGTTTACATTGAACAGTTCAGTAAAGTCCCAGTAGGATTTGTACATTTTACAGTTTATAAGCAAATACTTTTTAGACACATCAGAGCTTATTGGGGATATATGACTAAAGCACCAAACAATATACAGAAAATTCGGACAAGCACTGTTTTATTGCAACTCATTTTCTTGTGCTTGGTTCTTTTTAGTTCTGTGTAAATTGATGCTAAAAGTCGGAATTAATTTTTGCTTCACCTTATTTTGTGCTTCCTTTATTTCAAGGCGGATCATTTCTGTGGGTTTTATAATTAGAGACCAATTCTAATTTTATTAGCTAATAATTGTTTTGTTTGCTGAATTTTTGGTCTTATTTGGTTGCTTTCATGATATGTGGTGAAACCATTTGAACTTGGAATAACGGGATGAGATAAAGGCAGTTACAATTCCATTTGAGCATTTCCCTCTCAAGATAATGAAACTTCTCTGACAGTTCCTTATTATTATTATTATTATTATTATACCAGATTTATATAGCGCCCTTTTCATGATCAATTTCACGTTCAAAGGCGCTTTACATAGTTCAAATGCAGCCACACAGGGCGCATAATTCATCCTCTACTAGTACAGACACAGAGCGATCTGACCAGAGGGACAGAGTGAGACAAAGCCCCCACGACAGAGAGATCAGAAATCAGATACAGGCTTGTCCGGCTAACTTAGCCTAGCTCGTTGCGAATAGACAGCCTGGTTCTTTAACGTGCCCAGTGTATAGCACTGATACACGCAAGGATTAAACTGAAGCCATGATCAAACTGAGTTTTGGAGAGACTGTGGTTCTACTAAGGTGTCTTGCGATGCAAGAAAAATGTTCTATTGGTTTAACTAAAATGGTACTGTTAGGGGTTATCAGTCAAACTATATGTCAGAAAAAGAAAGTGTTCATGAAAGCTTGTGTGAAAGAAATTGGAGATACATCACACCCTATGTAGAGCAACATAGATTGAATGAGGAAATTTCATTTTGTTGTATATGGGTTTGTGGTCTGGAGACATATGAAGAAACTAGTATATTGAAAAAAAATGTAACTTCTTAGAGAGGTATATGTCTGTCAGAAGTGTTGCTTATAGATATGATACTGTATGTTTTGTCTTGTACTTGTGTCTGTTGATGAATAAATGCTGGTGTTATTCTAGTCTTCAGGTCTTGTTAATGCCCAGTCCTCTGAGATCGAGAAAATTGCTGTGATGATGAAACAATCGACAAAAGATTTTGATCCCTCCAAGTAAGTTCTATTTTGACAAAGCATTTTGTTGATGAGATCAGATTTTTTGCCGATTCAAAATCTCTTGAATGTCAGATTTTTATGCCCCCGAAGGGAGGCATATAGTTTTTGAACTGTCAGTCTGTCGGTCTGTCCGCAGTTTTCATGTCCGGTCCATATCTTTGTCATCGATGGATGGATTTTCAAATAACTTGGCATGAATGTGTACCACAGTAAGATGACGTGTTCGCGCGCAAGACCCAGGTCCGTAGCTCAAAGGTCAAGGTCACAATTAGACGTTAAAGGTCATTTTTCATGATAGTTGGGCGTGTCCGGTCCATATCCTTGTCATCGATGGATGGATTTCAAATAACTGGCATGAATGTGTACCAGAGTAAGACGACGTGTCGCGTGCAAGACCCAGGTCCGTAGCTCAAAGGTCAAGGTCACAGATGTTAAAGGTCATTTTTCATGATAGTTGGGCGTGTCCGGTCCATATCTTTGTCATCCATGGATGGATTTTCAAATAACTTGGCATGAATGTGTACCACTGTAAGACGACGTGAGGCGCGCAAGACCCAGGTCTGTAGGTCAAGGTCACACTTAGACGTTAAAGGTCATTTTTCATGATAGTTGGGCGTGTCCGGTCCATATCTTTGTCATCGATGGATGGATTTTCAAGTAACTACGCATGAATGTGTGGCACAGTAAGACGACTTGTCGCGCGCAAGACCCAGGTCTGTAGCTCAAAGGTCAAGGTCACATTTAGACGATTAAAGGTCATATTTCATGATAGTGCATTGATAGGCGTGTCGGTCCATATCTTTGCCATTCATGCATGGATTTTAAAATAACTACGCATGAATGTGTGGCACAGTAAGACGACATGTCGCGCGCAAGACCAGGTCCGTAGGTCAAAGGTCCTAAACTCTAACATCGGCCATAACTATTCATTCAAAGTGCCATCGGGGGCATGTGTCATCCTATGGAGACAGCTCTGTTAATTTTAGTTTGCAAAGTAGGCTTAAACAACCATACACTTAAAATGTTACACATTGGTAGACCAGTGTATGGGGCCTTTTGCTAGCAGAACTTGGTTTATATTTCTTAAAAAAAACATGTATAAGGCATTGGAGAGAAAGTTTGTTCTTGATATTTAAATGCATCTTGATTTAAGGAAATGTATATAGTTCAGTTTGTGATGTTTTGTTACATATTATGCTCTTTTTAAACACAGTTGTGTATTCTTGTATTTCAGCTGTACATACAAGTTCCCAACTGGTGTACCAAACCCTTTTATATATTTGTTGTAAAGGTGGACACATCCCCACTCCTCACTTCCGTGAATTCCAGCTCTGCTGAGGGTGGTCGTGTGAGGAAGCCATCAAGCTGGTATGCAGGTGGTCGGTGGTTTTACCTAGATGCCTGCTTGCCCAATGAGGGGCATCTTGGCTACTCCTCTACCATTAACTACTAGAAAGTATCCATATGATCTAAATTGTGTAAGCGTGATTTAAAGCAAAAAAGACCACTACTTGTCTGCTAAAACTTAGTTATTCTAAAGATCAAGAGTGAACGATGGTGTATATTACAATTGCTACAGACTGATTTTTATGATTGGTTAAAGGTTATAAAATGTTTGTTCCACAGACTCAGGATGTCTCATTGTGTCATGAAAGTTGCCTGTAGCTTTCCAGTAACATGTTGCTTCTAGTCAAAATTTAGGTGGTAAGCATATTGCAAATATTTTCAATCTGATTTAAAACAAATTTTCATGAACTTGCAGTGCGGCATATGTGGAAGGGAAGAAGGAGCAGCCCCATTCCTACCAGAAGTGGAGAAGAAGCACGTGGTACTGAAGAAGCCCATACCGAAGGAACTGAAATGTCCTCTGTGTGGGGATTCTGGCCAAAGATGCTGTGTGCATTCCCTGCTGTGGGAACAACTTCTGTGATAAATGTAAGTTACCACTTTCTAAAAAGTTGTCTTCAGTTGAGTTTTGCTAAAATAGAAACAGGCAGCTGTCATCTCATGGAATCGGTAAACAGGCAACAAGTATATTGAAGTGATTTTACAAAATATAGTGGTTTGAGAGATGGTGTTGCATTTTGACAGTCTTGAGTATTTTAAGTTTCGCATTGAAGAACATGAAATAAAATGAAGGAATTCATACTAAGAGAATGCTTTAAAGAGAAGTTAATATTCTTCAATATTTCAGAAAAGATTAAACAAAAAATAATTTGGCCTTAAAAAGCAATAAAGCCTTGTCATAAAAGTATTGTCATGATTACTTTATAAAATTTTGTTTAAATTTCAGGTATTCGTAACAAGCTGTTAGAAACAGAGAACCATGTCTGCCCTTCTTGTGACAGTATGAATGTATCACCTGATGGTCTGATAGCCAATCGGATGCTGCGAAGGGCTGTATTGAATTATAAAGCACCACCTAAGCCGGCAACGCCACCAGCACCTCAGCCGGTAACATCAACTGCAAAGTCACTCCCCCCACGGAATGTCTCGTCATCCTCGCATTATCAGTTGAAAGTGAATTTTACCCCTCAGAAGTCGTATATACAAGCATCGGTTGCGCAAGACCCTCCAACTCCTACACAGGATGAACCCATGCGATCTAGTAGCTATACTCAGCCGCATGTGAACAGTTTGGCAAGTCAAAGCATGTCAGTGGTAAGTAGTACTTGACTACTTTAAAGTTCTGGAAGATATATGTTAAAAGAGGAACTTAAAAGTTATATTCTTTTTGTAGAAGATGGAAAAACCTTTCTTTAGTAATCACAAGAAAAGTTATTTGAATATTGGCATAGTGGAAGAACATAATCTTGAAACAACATGAAATGGATTTCATTACCAGTATTAATATGTATTAATTTAGTCTTCCAGTTAAATGATGCTTATCGGTTAAATACATAAATTGTTATTATTCTATACCTATTTTTGTGCCCCCCCCCCTCCCCCATGAGTGGTGGGGGCATATAGATTTGGTCTTGTCCGTGCATCCGTCCGAAGTTCGTGACGCGCCTAGCTCAAAAAGTATTTGATATAAATTGATAAAACCTTGCATGAGTCTTTACCTTGATATAAACTTGCCTATTTTTTGTCTGGCTCCGCCCTCTATTTCCAGAGTTATGGCCCCTGTTATAGTCAAAAATGCACATTTTCACCTTAAGACACGCCTAGCTCAAATAGTATTTGATATAGATTCATGAAACCTTGCATGAGTCTTAATCATGATATGAACTTGCGCACCTTCTATTTTTCATCTGGGTCCGCCCCCTATTTCCAGAGTTATGGCCCCTGAAATAGTCAAAAATGCACATTTTCACCTTGTGACGAACCTAGCTCATAAAGTATATGAGATAAATGGATGAAAACTTGTATGAGTTTTTATTATGATATAAACTTGCACACCTTTTATTTTTTTGGCTGGCTCCACCCCCTATTTTTAAAGTTATGGCCCCTGAAATAGTAAAAAAATACACATTTTCACCTAATTGTGTGCCTAGCTTAAAAAGTATTTGATGTAAATTCATGAAACCTTGCTCCAGGCTTTATCATAATGTGACCTTGCACACTTGGCATTCTTCTTGAGATCTTAGCGCTTATTACAGAGTTATGGCCCTTGAAATAGCCAAAATAGAGGATTTTTTTGTTTGTGATGCTCATAGCTAAAAAGTATATGGCTAGAAGAATGAATCCTTTTCATAAAATGTTTGTTGAGACTATACTGTACTTAGAAATTCTGAACTATAACTCTTTTCTTACATACTGACCAGCACTTGCAGACGAGCAATGGCACCCGTAGGCGGTGCTCTTGTTTATGAATATAATGCAGCATTTTACAAACTGTTTTCTTTATGTTGTTTGTTTGAAAAAAAGTAGCAGTAATACAATGCTTGAAGCAGAACCATACATTAGTAAATATGGGTAACTGATATATTCTGCTGGGAAGAAAGAAAATGTGTTTAAATACAGTTCAAACAGTATTTCATGAGATTTAAATAGACTTAAAATTCATTTCATTTGCAGTTTACATTGAACAGTTCAGTAAAGTCCCAGTAGGATTTGTACATTTTACAGTTTATAAGCAAATACTTTTTAGACACATCAGAGCTTTTTGGGGATATATGACTAAAGCACCAAACAATATACAGAAAATTCGGACAAGCACTGTTTTATTGCAACTCATTTTCTTGTGCTTGGTTCTTTTTAGTTCTGTGTAAATTGATGCTAAAAGTCGGAATTAATTTTTGCTTCACCTTATTTTGTGCTTCCTTTATTTCAAGGCGGATCATTTCTGTGGGTTTTATAATTAGAGACCAATTCTAATTTTATTAGCTTAATAATTGTTTTGTTTGCTGAATTTTTGGTCTTATTTGGTTGCTTTCATGATATGTGGTGAAACCATTTGAACTTGGAATAACGGGATGAGATAAAGGCAGTTACAATTCCATTTGAGCATTTCCCTCTCAAGATAATGAAACTTCTCTGACAGTTCCTTATTATTATTATTATTATTATTATACCAGATTTATATAGCGCCCTTTTCATGATCAATTTCACGTTCAAAGGCGCTTTACATAGTTCAAATGCAGCCACACAGGGGCGCATAATTCATCCTCTACTAGTACAGACACAGAGCGATCTGACCAGAGGGACAGAGTGAGACAAAGCCCCCACGACAGAGAGATCAGAGATCAGATACAGGCTTGTCCGGCTAACTTAGCCTAGCTCGTTGCGAATAGACAGCCTGGTTCTTTAACGTGCCCAGTGTATAGCACTGATACACGCAAGGATTAAACTGAAGCCATGATCAAACTGAGTTTTGGAGAGACTGTGGTTCTACTAAGGTGTCTTGCGATGCAAGAAAAATGTTCTATTGGTTTAACTAAAATGGTACTGTTAGGGGTTATCAGTCAAACTATATGTCAGAAAAAGAAAGTGTTCATGAAAGCTTGTGTGAAAGAAATTGGAGATACATCACACCCTATGTGAGCAACATAGATTGAATGAGGAAATTTCATTTTGTTGTATATGGGTTTGTGGTCTGGAGACATATGAAGAAACTAGTATATTGAAAAAAAATGTAACTTCTTAGAGAGGTATATGTCTGTCAGAAGTGTTGCTTATAGATATGATACTGTATGTTTTGTCTTGTACTTGTGTCTGTTGATGAATAAATGCTGGTGTTATTCTAGTCTTCAGGTCTTGTTAATGCCCAGTCCTCTGAGATCGAGAAAATTGCTGTGATGATGAAACAATCGACAAAAGATTTTGATCCTCCAAGTAAGTTCTATTTTGACAAAGCATTTTGTTGATGAGATCAGATTTTTTGCCGATTCAAATCTCTTGAATGTCAGATTTTTATGCCCCCGAAGGGAGGCATATAGTTTTTGAACTGTCAGTCTGTCGGTCTGTCCGCAGTTTTCATGTCCGGTCCATATCTTTGTCATCGATGGATGGATTTTCAAATAACTTGGCATGAATGTGTACCACAGTAAGATGACGTGTCGCGCGCAAGACCCAGGTCCGTAGCTCAAAGGTCAAGGTCACAATTAGACGTTAAAGGTCATTTTTCATGATAGTTGGGCGTGTCCGGTCCATATCCTTGTCATCGATGGATGGATTTTCAAATAACTTGGCATGAATGTGTACCAGAGTAAGACGACGTGTCGCGTGCAAGACCCAGGTCCGTAGCTCAAAGGTCAAGGTCACAGATGTTAAAGGTCATTTTTCATGATAGTGGGCGTGTCCGGTCCATATCTTTGTCATCCATGGATGGATTTTCAAATAACTTGGCATGAATGTGTACCACTGTAAGACGACGTGAGGCGCGCAAGACCCAGGTCTGTAGGTCAAGGTCACACTTAGACGTTAAAGGTCATTTTTCATGATAGTTGGGCGTGTCGGTCCATATCTTTGTCATCGATGGATGGATTTTCAAGTAACTACGCATGAATGTGTGCACAGTAAGACGACTTGTCGCGCGCAAGACCCAGGTCTGTAGCTCAAAGGTCAAGGTCACATTTAGACGATAAAGGTCATATTTCATGATAGTGCATTGATAGGCGTGTCCGGTCCATATCTTTGTCATTCATGCATGGATTTTAAAATAACTACGCATGAATGTGTGGCACAGTAAGACGACATGTCGCGCGCAAGACCCAGGTCCGTAGGTCAAAGGTCCTAAACTCTAACATCGGCCATAACTATTCATTCAAAGTGCCATCGGGGGCATGTGTCATCCTATGGAGACAGCTCTTGTTAATTTTAGTTTGCAAAGTAGGCTTAAACAACCATACACTTAAAATGTTACACATTGGTAGACCAGTGTATGGGGCCTTTTGCTAGCAGAACTTGTGTTATATTTCTTAAAAAAACACATGTATAAGGCATTGGAGAGAAAGTTGTTCTTGATATTTAAATGCATCTTGATTTAAGGAAATGTATATAGTTCAGTTTGTGATGTTTTGTTACATATTATGCTCTTTTTAAACACAGTTGTGTATTCTTGTATTTCAGCTGTACATACAAGTTCCCAACTGGTGTACCAAACCCTTTATATATTTGTTGTAAAGGTGGACACATCACCCACTCCTCACTTCCGTGAATTCCAGCTCTGCTGAGGGTGGTCGTGTGAGGAAGCCATCAAGCTGGTATGCAGGTGGTCGGTGGTTTTACCTAGATGCCTGCTTGCCCAATGAGGGGCATTGGCTACTCCTCTACCATTAACTACTAGAAAGTATCCATATGATCTAAATTGTGTAAGCGTGATTTAAAGCAAAAAAGACCACTACTTGTCTGCTAAAACTTAGTTATTCTAAAGATCAAAGAGTGAACGATGGTGTATATTACAATTGCTACAGACTTGATTTTATGATTGGTTAAAGGTTATAAAATGTTTGTTTCCACAGACTCAGGATGTCTCCATTGTGTCATGAAAGTTGCCTGTAGCTTTCCAGTAACTGTTGCTTCTAGTCAAAATTTAGGTGGTAAGCATATTGCAAATATTTTCAATCTGAATTAAAACAAATTTCATGAACTTGCAGTGCGGCATATGTGGAAGGGAAGAAGGAGCAGCCCCCATTCCTACCAGAAGTGGAGAAGAAGCACGTGGTACTGAAGAAGCCCATACCGAAGGAACTGAAATGTCCTCTGTGTGGGGATCTGGCCAAAGATGCTGTGTGCATTCCCTGCTGTGGGAAACAACTTCTGTGATAAATGTAAGTTACCACTTTCCTAAAAAGTTGTCTTCAGTTGAGTTTTGCTAAAATAGAAACAGGCAGCTGTCATCTCATGGAATCGGTAACAGGCAACAAGTTATATTGAAGTGATTTTACAAAATATAGTGGTTTGAGAGATGGTGTTGCATTTTGACAGTCTTGAGTATTTTAAGTTTCGCATTGAAGAACATGAAATAAAATGAAGGAATTCATACTAAGAGAATGCTTTAAAAGAGAAGTTAATATTCTTCAAATATTTCAGAAAAGATTAAACAAAAAATAATTTGGCCTTAAAAAGCAATAAAGCCTTGTCATAAAAGTATTGTCATGATTACTTTATAAAATTTTGTTTAAATTTCAGGTATTCGTAACAAGCTGTTAGAAACAGAGAACCATGTCTGCCCTTCTTGTGACAGTATGAATGTATCACCTGATGGTCTGATAGCCAATCGGATGCTGCGAAGGGCTGTATTGAATTATAAAGCACCACCTAAGCCGGCAACGCCACCAGCACCTCAGCGGGTAACATCAACTGCAAAGTCACTCCCCCCACGGAATGTCTCGTCATCCTCGCATTATCAGTTGAAAGTGAATTTTACCCCTCAGAAGTCGTATATACCAGCATCGGTTGCGCAAGACCCTCCAACTCCTACACAGGATGAACCCATGCGATCTAGTAGCTATACTCAGCCGCATGTGAACAGTTTGGCAAGTCAAAGCATGTCAGTGGTAAGTAGTACTTGACTACTTTAAAGTTCTGGAAGATATATGTTAAAAGAGGAACTTAAAAGTTATATTCTTTTTGTAGAAGATAGAAAAACCTTTCTTTAGTAATCACAAGAAAAGTTATTTGAATATTGGCATAGTGGAAGAACATAATCTTGAAACAACATGAAATGGATTTCATTACCAGTATTAATATGTATTAATTTAGTCTTCCAGTTAAATGATGCTTATCGGTTAAATACATAAATTGTTATTATTCTATACCTATTTTTGTGCCCCCCCCCCCTCCCCCATGAGTGGTGGGGGCATATAGATTTGGTCTTGTCCGTGCATCCGTCCGAAGTTCGTGACGCGCCTAGCTCAAAAAGTATTTGATATAAATTGATAAAACCTTGCATGAGTCTTTACCTTGATATAAACTTGCCTATTTTTTGTCTGGCTCCGCCCTCTATTTCCAGAGTTATGGCCCCTGTTATAGTCAAAAATGCACATTTTCACCTTAAGACACGCCTAGCTCAAATAGTATTTGATATAGATTCATGAAACCTTGCATGAGTCTTAATCATGATATGAACTTGCGCACCTTCTATTTTTCATCTGGGTCCGCCCCTATTTCCAGAGTTATGGCCCCTGAAATAGTCAAAAATGCACATTTTCACCTTGTGACGAACCTAGCTCATAAAGTATATGAGATAAATGGATGAAACTTGTATGAGTTTTTATTTATGATATAAACTTGCACACCTTTTATTTTTTTGGGCTGGCTCCACCCCTATTTTTAAAGTTATGGCCCCTGAAATAGTAAAAAAATACACATTTTCACCTAATTGTGTGCCTAGCTTAAAAAGTATTTGATGTAAATTCATGAAACCTTGCTCCAGGCTTTATCATAATGTGACCTTGCACACTTGGCATTCTTCTTGAGAATCTTAGCGCTTATTACAGAGTTATGGCCCTTGAAATAGCCAAAATAGAGGATTTTTTTGTTTGTGATGCTCATAGCTAAAAAGTATATGGCCTAGAAGAATGAATCCTTTTCATAAAATGTTTGTTGAGACTATACTGTACTTAGAAATTCTGAACTATAACTCTTTTCTTACACCAGCACTTGCAGACGAGCAATGGCACCGTAGGCGGTGCTCTTGTTTATGAATATAATGCAGCATTTTACAAACTGTTTTCTTTTATGTTGTTTGTTTGAAAAAAGTAGCAGTAATACAATGCTTGAAGCAGAACCATACATTAGTAAATATGGGTAACTGAATATATTCTGCTGGAAGAAAGAAATGTGTTTAAATACAGTTTCAAACAGTATTTCATGAGATTTAAATAGACTTAAAATTCAATTTTCATTTGCAGTTTACATTGAACAGTTCAGTAAAGTCCCAGTAGGATTTGTACATTTACAGTTTATAAGCAAATACTTTTTAGACACATCAGAGCTTATTGGGGATATATGACTAAAGCACCAAACAATATACAGAAAATTCGGACAAGCACTGTTTTATTGCAACTCATTTTCTTGTGCTTGGTTCTTTTTAGTTCTGTGTAAATTGATGCTAAAAGTCGGAATTAATTTTTGCTTCACCTTATTTTGTGCTTCCTTTATTTCAAGGCGGATCATTTCTGTGGGTTTTATAATTAGAGACCAATTCTAATTTTATTAGCTAATAATTGTTTTGTTTGCTGAATTTTTGGTCTTATTTGGTTGCTTTCTGATATGTGGTGAAACCATTTGAACTTGAATAAACGGGGATGAGATAAAGGCAGTTACAATTCCATTTGAGCATTTCCCTCTCAAGATAATGAAACTTCTCTGACAGTTCCTTATATGGAAGCCATGATCAAACTGAGTTTTGGAGAGACTGTGGTTCTACTAAGGTGTCTTGCGATGCAAGAAAAATGTTCTATTGGTTTAACTAAAATGGTACTGTTAGGGGTTATCAGTCAAAGTATATGTCAGAAAAAGAAAGTGTTCATGAAAGCTTGTCTGAAAGAAATTGGAGATACATCACACCCTATGTAGAGCAACATAGATTGGAGGAGGAAATTTCATTTTGTTGTATATGGGTTTGTGGTCTGGAGACGTATGAAGAAACTAGTATATTGGAAGAAAAATGTAACTTCTTAGAGAGGTATATGTCTGTCAGAAGTGTTGCTTATAGATATGATACTGTATATTTTGTCTTGTACTTGTGTCTGTTGATGAATAAATGCTGGTGTTATTCTAGTCTTCAGGTCTTGTTAATGCCCAGTCCTCTGAGATCGAGAAAATTGCTGTGATGATGAAACAATCGACAAAAGATTTTGATCCCTCTAAGTAAGTTCTATTTTGACAAAGCATTTTGTTGATGAGATCAGATTTTTGCCGATTCAAAATCTCTTGAATGTCAGATTTTTATGCCCCCGAAGGGAGGCATATAGTTTTTGAACCGTCTGTCTGTCGGTCTGTCCGCAATTTTCGTGTCCGGTCCATATCTTTGTCATCGATGGATGGATTTTCAAATAACTTGGCATGAATGTGTACCACAGTAAGATGACGTGTCGCGCGCAAGACCCAGGTCCGTAGCTCAAAGGTCAAGGTCACACTTAGACGTTAAAGGCCATTTTTCATGATAGTTGGGCCTGTCCGGTCCATATCCATGTCATCGATGGATGGATTTTCAAATAACTTGGCATGAATGTGTACCACAGTAAGACGACGTGTCGCATGCAAGACCCAGGTCCGTAGCTCAAAGGTCAATGTCACAGTTAGACGATAAAGGTCATTTTTCATGATAGTTGGACGTGTCCGGTCCATATCTTTGTCATCCATGGATGGATTTTCAAATAACTTGGCATGAATGTGTACCACAGTAAGACGACGTGTCGCGCGCAAGACCCAGGTCTGTAGCTCAAAGGTCAAGGTTACACTTAGACGTTAAAGGTCATATTTCATGATAGTGCATTGATAGGCGTGTCCGGTCCATATCTTTGTCATTCATGCATGGATTTTAAAATAACTACGCATGAATGTGTGGCACAGTAAGACGACATGTCGCGCGCAAGACCCAGGTCCGTAGGTCAAAGGTCCTAAACTCTAACATCGGCCATAACTATTCATTCAAAGTGCCATCGGGGGCATGTGTCATCCTATGGAGACAGCTCTTGTTAATTTCAGTTTGCAAAGTAGGCTTAAACAACCATACACTTAAAATGTTACACATTGGTTGACCAATGTATGGCGCCTTTTGCTAGCAGAACTTGTGTTTATATTTCTTAAAAAAAACACATGTATAAGGCATTGGAGAGCAAGTTTGTTTTTGATATTTAAATGCATCTTAATTTAACTCATTAATACCTGCAGCCATATCGCCGCTTAATTACTGGTATCAATTTTCCGATACATTCCTGAGCCACTTATCAATTTATCTGCTTTGTATGCCTGTGGATTTTCACTGATAATCAATAATCGATAAGATCTAGGCATCCTTTGATCAAAATTAGGGACAAACACCTGTTTATAAAAGATGAATAAAACTGAAATTTTCACAACTGAAACTACAATTTATGATCTGATCAATAATTTAAATTGTACTATTTTTTTGATTTGCAAAATTGTTTTACAGGCCAACTGAAGTAACATGAATATGGAAAACTGCAATATTCAAGAAAGACTGGACATAGAAAAACAGCCATTATTTGTTTATTTTATATTTATTCAAATATCATCTATCGCTAACTTTAAAGCAAATTACATTATGAATGAACAAAATGATACTTTATTTAATTGAATTAAAAATACTGAATAAAAAAGAAAGATTCTGCGGTATAATGGAATGAGAGGATAAAACAAGCAATACCTAGAAATAACTTTCTTATTCCGATATTTAGTGATGAGTATATTTAAAAAAAAATGCTTAAATAATAAATATTTTGATTGTTTCGATCTTTTCTGGGTTTTATAAATCTTTAGAGTAAAATATTTCCATTGGTTGATTTTGACAGCAGCCCAATCGTAGGTACTCTTACAAACGTAAAATCACGTCATGCGGCATACAGTACTATCAGGCGGATAGAGCATTTATGCGATTCTCGGCATACACGCCTGTTATCTTTTGACGGATAAATACGACATGCGGTACTCGATAAGAGATAAAATGAACGCATAAATGCGATCTGCGTCCTTAATGAGTTAAGGAAACGTATATAGTTCAGTTTGTGATGTTTTGTTACATATTATGCTCTTTTTAAACACAGTTGTGTATTCTTGTATTTCAGCTGTACATACAAGTTCCCAACTGGTGTCCCAAACCCTTTATATATTTGTGGTAAAGGTGGACACATCACCCACTCCTCACTTCCGTGAATTCCAGCTCTGCTGGGATGGTCGTGTGAGGAAGCCATCAAGCTGGTATGCAGGTGGTCGGTGGTTTTACCTAGATGCCTGCTTGCCCAATGAGGGGCGTCTTGGCTACTCCTCTACCATTAACTACTAGAAAGTCTTCATATGATCTAAATTGTGTAAGCATGATTTAAAGCAAATAAGACCACTACTTTTCTGCTAAAACTTAGTTATTCTAAAGATCAAAGAATGAACGATGGTGTATATTACAATTGCTACAGACTTGATTTTATGATTGGTTAAAGGTTATAAAATGTTAGTTTCCACAGACTCAGGATGTCTCCATTGTGTCATGAAAGTTGCTTGTAGCTTTCCAGTAACATGTTGCTTCTAGTCAAAATTTAGGTGGTAAGCATATTGCAAATATTTTCAATCTGAATTAAAACAAATTTTCATGAACTTGCAGTGCGGCATATGTGGAAGGGAAGAAGGAGCAGCCCCCATTCCTACCAGAAGTGGAGAAGAAGCACGTGGTACTGAAGAAGCCCATACCGAAGGAACTGAAATGTCCTCTGTGTGGGGATCTGGCCAAAGATGCTGTGGTCATTCCCTGCTGTGGGAACAGCTACTGTGATAAATGTAAGTTACCACTTTCCTAAAAAGTTGTCTTTAGTTGAGTTTTGCTAAAATAGAAACAGGCAGCTGTCATCTCATGGAATCGGTAACAGGCAACAAGTATATTGAAGTGATTTTACAAAATATAGTGGTTTGAGAGATGGTGTTGCATTTTGACAGTCTTGAATATTTTACGTTTCGCATTGAAGAACATGAAATAAAATGAAAGGGTTCATACTAAGAGAATGCTTTAAAAGAGAAGTTAATATTCTTCAAATATTTCAGAAAAGATTATCTAAACGGGTGAAACACAATTTAGGGAGCATTAAGAATATCATATTGTTATACATGGTTTTCATAAATTTCATAACCCTTTATTGCAATTTAACATTTACACTTCATAACACTAAATATGAAGAAAATCTGCGCCAAATTTTATTGATCTAGCTCAAATAGTTTTCAAGCAGTAGCAAAAATCGCATCTAGAAAAAGTCATTTTTGAAGCGTTATGTTGTTGCACTTAGAATTTTCCATATTTTTCAAATAAAATAATGGTATGATATTACATTTTATGTAAATATGTGTTATCAGCATAAAGACAATTTTTAAGGATTATTTTGGTGTTTGATTTGTCATAATCGGATGAAAATTGTTGAAGCTGTCGAGAAAAATGTGAAATGGGTAAGATGTTATGCAGTTTTTCACTGAAATTCCTTCCTTTTGTTATAATGAATAATTGCAATGTTAACATTATTTTTTCTTTAATATTTTGGTCCAGAATCATTTCTCTGTTGTAATAGTACTTACAGAAAAAAAATCAAAGTCATGTATTTCTGAAATTTAATTATATGAATTTTTAAAATTGAAAATCAGGTTCTTATGAAAAGATGTAGAGTCCGTAACCAATTGTATTTTGTAGATTTGTAAGATATTATGAGAGTCTTTATTGATTTTTTCATATCAAATTTAACTGTTGACTTTAAATTTTTATGCTATTTCCTTTATCGTTAACTACAGTTTTGCTGTAGCACCACTAATATGGTTACGGACACTACAAAAACCCTGTAGTGTCCGTAATCTGTCTTTCAATGGTGTAAATAAATATTTTTAAAAATTTTATTGATAGTTATTCTTATGAAAGTAATAACTGATTTCACAAGTTAATTAATCAACTTTATTTTTCATCAGCTTGTTGATGTTGCAACCACATTGGAAAACCCTTATTGCGGCATCTTTATATACAGCATAATTTTCTGTTGCTGCAGCATGAAATTGAAAGATGTCATAGCAAACATTGAAGCGACGAGAGATAAAGAATCACTATTTTTTTTCAATATGGAAGGTTCACTGATGATAAATTTAACAAAGTCTATTAACAATTTCACTACAAAAGGTAAATGTTGTCTATTTAATAATGCTACTTGAAACTGTAGTGTCCGTAACCAGAGCTAAAAAAAAATTAAAATTTGAATCTTTTAACAGAAAAATGAAAAATTATCATTTCAAAGTTTATTATTATTGAGAAAAAACAAATATATGTATTTGTTGACAAATATTTTCAGATAGAAAAATATAGAGACAGTTCAAAAGTGCTAAAATCATGTTTATCATCTAAATTGCACAGATTTATATTGAAAATGTAAAGATGTGATAATGATAATTAACAGTTATTCACTAAGGTAAATTTCTTCAGGAGCATCATTGTTAAGATAATTCAAATTCATTTAGCTTACAATAATGTTTCTTTTCAAAATGTTTCAGAGGGGCGGTGTTATCTGGTTACGGACACTACAGAAATTAAAACAATGTAAAAAAAAAAAAAACCAGTATTACTGAAATTTCTGTTTAATTTTTATACATCTTACAGTTCAAGTGAATAAATCTTTATGAGTATTAATGATTAAAAGTAATATCTAAAAACTTGCAAATGAAAGAAAAATCTCTTCAAGAAGTACAAAGTACAATAAATAAACCATACGATGACAGGTACATGTATATTCATTTAGATGAGATTTTATATCTATGTGATGGGCAAATAGTGTTGCTGCTCTATGTATGTACGTCCGTCAGTTTGTTCAAAATCTTGTATGTCCAACTCCTCCCACCATTAGATTGCTCTGCTTCAAACTTTTATAGATGAACAACCTTGATGTGTAGATAACCGTAAAAGAAGATATTTTAACCACAGTTATGATACTATGATATTTTTATATAGAAATATAGAATATATCTAGAAAAATCTTGTGTGTCCGACTCCTCCCACACTATTAGTGTGATTTGATTCAAACTTTTCACAGATGAACAAGCTCAAGATGTGTATATTATAATAAAGCAAGGAATTTTTTCTGTGACTATTTTACTACAGTTATCACTGCGAAAAAAGAGTTAATATACGGGATCCCGTATATTACCCGTATACGGGAAGAAATACGGGAAAACTAAAATACGGGCGTGTACGGGGCTTGTATATTTAAAAGTCCGTATACTAATAAAATACGGACTTCCGTATACTATGAAATACGGAATTCTTAGTATACGATACCCCGTATATTATTGAAAAACGGGAAATTCTAAAAAGGGTTATTCTGATCGTATACAACACCGTATATCCCCGTATATGTCTGGTGTACGGGAATACATAAATCCGTATATTACGAAAATACGGGACGTATATTTCCCGTATATGTTTCATATACAACCCCGTATATTCTGGATATACGGGATATGTATAGTTTGTATATTTCGAAAATACAGGGATTAAATTTCCCGTATATTCTTCGTATACAACTCCGTAAAATTTCCCGTATATGCCGGAAATACGGGATTTAAATAATTTGTATATTTCGAAAATACGGGACGTATATGTCCCGTATATGCTTCGTATACAACTCCGTATTATTCCCGTAAATGCCAGAAATACGGGATTTAAATAATTTGTTATTTTTGAAAATAAAGGGACTTATATTTCCCGTATATTCTTTGTATACAACTCCGTATATTTCCCGTATATTCTGGATATACGGGATATGTATAGTTTGTATATTTCGAAAATACAGGGATTAAATTTCCCGTATATTCTTCGTAAAACAACTCCGTATATTTTCTGTATATGCCGGAAATACGGGATTTAAATAATTTGTATATTTCGAAAATACGGGACGTATATGTCCCGTATATGCTTGGTATACAACTCCGTATATTTCCCCTATATGCCGGAAATACGGGATTTAAATAATTTATATATTTAAAAAATACGGGATGCAATCAATATGTGTAGTGAAAATTATATTTCCGGCCATTTCAAAGGTCAAACGTTTTGCATGTTTTCGAACTTGTACTTTGCCGTATGTGGCGGAAATACGGGATTCAGAAATGTGTATATAATCATACATAGTAATGTTTGGCAAAAATATAAATGATTATAATCTGGTCATTAAAAGGTTAGAGCAATAATTAAAAGGAAATTCTGTTCTCCAAGTTTTTGCTAGTGGTATATGACACTTTTAGGCTAAAATTGCAGCAAAGATTCATGGGTTAATGATACATTGCTGTTTTATATACATTATGATAGAGCTTTTGAAAATCTATATATACTTTGAAATGAAATATGCATGTTAGTTGCCTTTATTAAAGCACAAGTGTGACCTTGATCTTGAAGCGAGCAATCCGAAACATGCGCTCTGCACGTCGTCTCGATGTTGTTGACATTTATGCTACGTTTCTTTAAATCCTTCAAGCAGTTCAAGAGTAGTTACAAGTCAAATGGTTTATCGCGGCCAGAAATTTGTAGAAACCGGACAGAAGTTGCGAAATTGTCATTTGTGCAGGAAAGAAGCGTTTACCATAATGTCCAGTACTGGACAGGTATAGTGACCATGCACGGACACAGCCAATTTTCTCAGAGGGGGTCCGATCCCCTGCCCCCCCCCCCCCCCCCTGGAAATTTTGAAATTTAGCACTTCATTTTTTTGCATTCTGGGACAGTTTTATGGACTAACCTGTTAAATTTGGAAAAATGATAAAATCAAGCTTTCTTGAAGGTAAAATTCTTAGTTTCTTTTAGATAAATAATATGAATTATGTCGGGGTCGTATGTAGCAGCAGCCGCATATACTTTACATGCAGTCCTAATGTTGCCTTTTTCGAAAAAACATTTCCTTTCCTTCTTGTCTTCTTTCCTTTTTTAAAGATTTTCCAGATGGGGTCCGGACCCCCGGTCCCACCCCCACCCCCTTCTGGATCCGCGCATGGTGACATATCATGATTTCTGTTTATGCAGGTAAACTTGTGTTTGGTTAAATTTCAACAGAGCACAATTGTCTGAACAGTGTACAAACTCATTAATGTTTTTTCAGGCAAGGGTGGAAAAAAAGTGGTAGACAATGAAAGCAGTAACAGTTTCATTAAAAAAAATAAACAATGAGACAAACATTTCCAACATCTTTGGACGGTTCAAAAATCCCATGTTAAACATACGATAAAGCCCGAAACGCGTGAAAATGTTCCGAATGTAAATCGGGTGAAGTACGCGCTCTATGTATAAAATTAGATTGTGCGTCTAGATTGATTAAACTGGGCGAGTCTACTTACTTATTACTTGAGGATGAAAAAAAACGTGTTTTTTAAATGTTGCTCTTAAACAAGGGTGGCGGTTGAACTACTAAAAGTACAACAACAGTTAATTCACAACAAATCGTACGGTATGTTTTATAATCAGTAGAAGCTAGTCGTATTTACGCTTATGAGACCTGTTTTACCCATAAGTAAAGAATTCACAGGTCCATCATGAAATATTTTCCCCAGCGCGTATATACTTGTCCTATTCAAAATGATCGGCCGCGATCAATAATTACAGACGTGAAACAATATCATATAACTTTTGACCTCTATGTATGACCTTAATATTGAAGCGAGCCATTAAAACGTTGTCTCGATATGGTGAACATTTGTGACAAGATTTCTTCGAAATCCTTGAAGGGTTCAAGAGTTACAGAGCGGTTACAGAAAAGCTAACGGACAGACGGACACCAGCGTCATATCATTACACGCACCCTTCGGGCGCATAAAAATCAACGACATTGATTAATTCATCCTTCCTTCCATGTTTCGAACTTTCTATAATGTACAATATATATTCCTTCGTGTTTTCATAATTTCTACATTCAGTGTATACAGACAAAGAATCCAGTCCCGATATTCACTAAATTTTTCATTCATAATCTATATTAGACTGAACACGTTTGTCACGGGGTACCGAAGGTAAACTGCGTTAATTATAAAGCTTTATTTAAATGGTCGTACAAATTCCTCCGTGGTGTGCTGGTGAAGATGTTTAGGGGCTTTATATTGCCTAGGCAATCCGGGTTCGATTCCCAACTCATAAATATATTTTGCTTTGTTTAACATTCTTTTAATAAAAAAGTGTGCAAAGAATAGCTTGTTCTAATGTTCATAATATGACCAATTTTCATTTTTAAAGAAAGTGTGTGTGTGTTTGTTCGGGTTTAACGTCTTTTTCAACAATTTTTCAGTCATATAAACGACGGTGTCTACTTGTAGCAGTGAGCACAATGCCCAACTTTATAGTGCTGCCTCACTGGAATATCACGCCGTAGACACGTGACATGATACCCCACCCAGTCACATTATACTGACACCGGGCTGACCAGTCCTAGCACTACCCTCTTAATGCTGAGCGCCAAGCGAGGAAGCTACTAGTACCATTTTTTACGTCTTTGGTATGACGCGGCCGGGGATCGAACCCACGACCTCCCGCACTCGAAGCGGACGCTCTACCACTAGGCTACCGAGGCGGTTTTTAAAGAAAGATCATATTAGCTAAAATCTGGTGTCAAGGCCCTTTAATATTAATAGAAGAAGATGGATTTCTTGTAGTAAACTCATTCAAATGGAAAATCAAGGCATGGAATAATTCATTTTTGTTCTTGTGCGTCCAAAATTGAAAAATAAACATTCGCGGACCATCGCGAATATAAAATCAAATACCTCAAATAATTCATCCTTTCTTCTTGTATCTTGCATGTTTTTCTTCTTCTTCTTCTTTTTCAATACAATCAATTAGGATTGATTAAGCTATCAATTTCTTTCCTTGTCGATACTAATGAAAAATCATTATGAATGATAAGCCATGCAATCAATATGTGTAGTGAAAATTATATTCTCCGGCAATTTCAAAGGCCAAACGTTTTGCATGTTTTTGTACGTGTACATGTATGTCAAATGAATGAATGAATGGAAGAAATAGATGTATAGCACTAATATCTCACGAACTGATAAAAACATTCGCGGGCTAAAACAGGTATAAAATCAAAGACATGAATAAATCCATCATTTCTTCTTGCGCGTTTCCGAATTACTTTTACATTCAATCTAAATATCCGAATGAGAAAAAAATTCATTCATCCTTATTTATTTGTTATGATAAACACATTCGTGTATCATCGCCGTTGTAAAAATCAAATGCATGCATTAATTACTCTTTCTGCTGCACATTTCCAACGCTCGTGTATACAGTGCAAATAATTACTAGTATAGAAAAAAATAATCAACTAATCCATCCCTGTTTTATACAGTAATAATATAAGACCTTACGTAGGTCGTTTTTGTGTTTTTGTTGGATTTAATGTAACATCGATACAATTATTGATCCTATAACAACTTGCCAGCTTTTTATACGCCCGAAGGGACGTATTATGTTATGACGCTGGTGTCCGTCTGTCCGTTAGCAATTTCTTGTCTGTCCGTTAGCAATTTCGTGTCCGCTCTGTAACTCTTGAACCCCTTGAAGGATTTCAAGGAAACTTGACACAAATGTTCACCACACTGAGACGACGTGCAGAGCACATGTTTTGGATGTCTCGCTTCAAGGTCAAGGTCAAACTTAGGAGTCAAAGGTCATATCAGTTTGTTTCGTGTCCGCTCTGTAACTCTTGAACCCCTTGAAGGATTTCAAAGAAACTTGACACAAATGTTCACCACACCAAGACGACGTGCAGAGCGCATGTTCCGGATGACTCACTTCAAGGTCAAGGTCACACTTAGGAGTCAAAGGTCATATCAGTTTGTTTCGTGTCCGCTCTGTAACTCTTGATCCCCTTGAAGGATTTCAAAGAAACTTGACACAAATGTTCACCACACCAAGACGACGTGCAGAGTGCATGTTCCGGATGACTCGCTTCAAGGTCAAGGTCACACTTAAGGGTCAAAACTCATATCAGTTTGTTTTGTGTCCGCTCTGTAACTCTTGAACTGCTGGAAGGATTTCAAAGAAACTTGGCAGAAATGTTCACCACACTGAGACGATGTGCGGAGTGCATGTTCCGGATGACTCGCTTCAAGGTCAAGGTCACACTTAAGGGTCAAAGGTCATATATGACTTTGCTTTGTGTATATTGCTCTGCATTGCAGTGCTCTTGTTTTTATTTGGCAGATCTCTTTTTTGTACTAACAATTTTTTTTTGAATTACTTCCCTTTTATGTTACTATAAATAGCTTATTTTGAAACTTTTTTATTATTGGCCGTAGGGAAAAACCGAGACCACTTTTCTGTGGTACAACATGGATGGTACCTCCAATTTTTAGGTGTATTTTTACATACCTGTACCTGATAAGGATTTTTTTTTGCTCCCATTCTATGATGTAATCCTTCGGGCGTATATTGCCCCGCTTGGCGGCGCTCTTGTTTGGTGAAGGAATACAACAGGTGCCCTCCGTGCAATATTTTATCACGAGCTGGCACCTGGGTAGCCCCACCGACCTTCCGTAAGCCAGCTTGATGGCTTCCTCACATGGAGAATTCAACACCCCGAATGAGGCTCGGACCGATATCGGTGAGGGGCAAGTTGTTTGAAGCGATCTAAACCACTCGGCCACTGAGGCCCCATTCGGCTAGGTCGGACATTTAAACCAACGTGTAGATAACATGGCATTTTGATTATTAAGAAAGCACATACTTAACCGTAGTCATTCAGTTTAGTTCAATTCAGAGAGCTATAAAATGTATTTTATACTTCTTTGTTTAATTTTAGCTGTTACTTATGAACTGTTAAGTGAAATATGTGTTCGTATTTTAAAAATAATTCCGCGGATGCTTCTATGTATACTACGGTTGCATAGCGGGGACATAGGAAACATTTTATTTATCACGTGCGCACGTGTTAGCTACCACGTGCGAACGTGTTAGCTAACACAAGCGAACGTGATAGCAAACAAGTGCGAACATGTCCCCTCTATGCTACCGTAGTATACACTGTTCCAAGTTTTTTCTCGTGGTTGTAGTTTCCGTTCCTGAATATTTCGTATATTTCTGTAAATTGATTTTCAGTGTTCGATCACAAATAGCAATATAAATATTACATATATAACTCTTAATTGATATACTTTTGCATGTGCAGGTAACTGAGTGGACAAGCGGTGTTGCTGCCAATATCAGGGTCGTGGGTTCGAATCCTACCTCTGACCATACCTTTTCCCCCAAATTTTATATGCAAACTTACCAATACCACTTATTTGATCAAACGTATCGTGATATTTATGGTCTATTTACTAAAAGTTATCATATTTACTCGTTGTAACAAAGTAGAATAATTTGTTTAAAGTATTTTAGATAAAAAGGCATGTTACCCGTCATAAGCGTACTAGAATATAAATACTACAAGAGAAAACAATAATTTTGTTTAAAAAAATATGATACATAAATTTATGTAAAAATAAAACAGGTATCGTTAACATTACATTACATTTTTAAAAAATGATACCCGTGGTAACGTGCCTGGAAATCAAACCCACCGTGACATTGGTTAGCTGTAAAATATGGTTATTTTCAGGATACAAATATTAGGTAAATTAACGAAAACGCCCGAAAATATTTGCAAAGATTAATGAGTGCCAGGTCAATACTTACGGAAATAAGAAAATAAACACAATCGTCTAACATAGACTTCATCAAAATGCTATATAAGTTTGCACTCATTCATCCGTCTCTTCGTAAATAAAGTGTACATATAGGTTCTGCGGCACAGTTTTACTGCAACATTAATTGATACTAATTGTATGCATATTAATTAAATTTATGAGATAATCGGCATGGCCTAATTTAACCCTCTGCCGTTTAATGGAATCGGCCAATCAGCGCGCATTCATCTAGCCCGAGGCGATAACATCTGGTTGAAGTGACCGCACGCACTAATCTGTATATTGCAAAAATGTCTTGACATTAGCGTTATTCTGCAAAGGAAGACGAAGGCTCGGGTAAGTACTTATTTGATTTAATTTTTTATTAACTGAATTAGACAGGTTTTTTTTCTCAATATGAATTTTTTTTGTAACAAGGCAGATCATGAAATACTTAAATTCATGACGCTGTTTATTTCATATCATATTTGTTGACTTCCTGATGAAGTTAGCCTTGTAATTCTCCTGTTCTCTGTTGTTGTTTTTTTTTTAATTAATCGGGAACACGAGTTGCTGCGAAAATATTTAATGTACAATTATGTAGATTAAATAATACACTTCAAACGAAATACTCTTTTAATTGCTAGCGTCAGTAAAAAATGTCTATTTATTATATAATTATAATATGAAAAAGGAAATTCAGAATAGCCGTTAAGTAGTTTCATTCATTCGTGAAATATTTCTTTCATTCAGTCATTCAAGCACAATTAATTCAACAATTATTTCATTCATTCTTTCATTCATTAGTAGACAAAAATTCCAGTCACCAAAAGCTAATGTTGCAGGTGTTTGAAATAAAAGAAAATATCGTGCAAAAATATTTCATGAATACCATTGTGGTTAAACGAGAAAAAAAATGTAAAGAAAAAAATATATTTCGCAGAAGCAAAGTAGCCACGGCTAACTTCTTTACGAATGAATTAGGCGGCACGTACATTCATTCATTCGATCAAAACTGGAATCTCATGAAAGCATTCATGAAGTTAGTATTTACGATCTTTTATCTTTAGAAAATGGGTAATCTAACTGACAAAATAATGCTTTTCTAGACTAAAATGTAAGCAGTTGTGATGCGTATTATTGTTTCATAGTATCGTATCAAAAAAGGTTGGTTATAATAAAATTTCAGAATTTTTGAAAGTTTTATTCTCTTTCAATATGGAAAAAATACACACCTACGCTAGATCTTTTGTTTGCCTAGGGTTTATATATTTTGAAACAACTGTAAGAACATTAAAAATCTCGCGGGAATGTCAATCTGTGCATGTAAACGTGTTTTTACTCTAACCAGACCTGTTCACGTGCACAGATAGACCTGCGCACGTACATATTCAATCATCCTGAAAACAAAAAAGTCATTTGTTAGAAAAAAAATCGAGTATGTCTGTAATTTCGATCTTAAAACATATTATGAAATATTTAGAAATCGTTAGATATTATACATCTAACACATAAGTTTACTTTCTTGTAAATATATGAAACATGATATTAAACATATGAGCTGCGCCATGAGAAAACCAACATAGCGGCTTTGCGACCTGCATGGATCCGGATGCGCAGGCTGGTCAGGATCCATGTTGTTCGCTAACAGTTTCTCTAATTGCAATAAGGTTTGAAGGCGAACAACAAAGATCCTGGATGCGCGGGCTGGTCTGGATCCAGGCTGGCCGCAAACGCACTATGTTGGTTTTCCCATGGCCCCGCTCATATTATTATATATATGTACACAATATAAGTAATTGCGTAGCTAAGTCTTTTATTTCAAATATACACCACCTACCGATTTTCAACGGACTATTACGAAATTTTCATAATTTACATATGTATTTCCGAAAGATTGGTATATTTTCAGTTTTCTGTTATTACCTATTTTGCAGCCATGACCACAAACGTCTTTTTTTTAGCAGAGCGCAAAATGACGTACTTTAAAAGTTTTCTAAGTAGCGTTTTTATATACAACAAAAATACAGCAAAAAATCTTTTATTTTCTAGTTTGTGTTAAAATTTTCTCTCCAATGATATAAAATTTGTCAAGTGAAATAACTGTAAAAATCATAAAAACTAAATTCCCGAGAAAAAAAGACGATACAAAGACAGAATAAGGTGATACATAAATACAACGTAAAAACCATAAAAATACCTATAAGTGTATTAACATATTTTATGACCCACCTTGAAACAACACTGGTCGGGTAATGCTTATCCCTAGTTAATGTTGTAATACACAATGAAATTTAAAGTGTGATTAAATATTTGGCACAGTTAGATTATTTTATGTTAAATGTATCTGTGTGCAATCTTGGGGGTAAAAAAAAAGATAACGCAATTTTCAAACTAAAAATTAAAAGAATACCAAATATAGGCATTTAAGGCAAAGTTCGACAATTTTTTTTAAACCTCTGGAAATTAATGCTACATTTCTTAATTACTGACAGACTATATGTTACAGAAAATGATAATTAATTGTTTTAACTACTTTTTATGATGAAAATTGAAAAGCGTTTGTAAATTTAACGCGCATTGAACATCAAACCCTCCTCAGCGTTAATGGTAACGACAGCGGAAAACTTCTTTATTGCCGCGGCAGTCCGGGTTCGATTCCTGACGCTGCCATCTTTTATTTTCTCTTGATATAGTCTTTTTAAATAGTTGAGAAACAAAAATTCCTATTCTGTTGTTCGTAATATGACCAAACTTCAATTTGAAAGATAGCCTTTATGATCTGATAGTATCGAATACTAGTATTCGGTAACACTTCTATACGAAATAATGTAAATTATATTGATACTCTGATATCTTTTAATATTTCATTTAGGTTAATCTATAAGATTTGGATACATGTGTCTAACAATTATACTTGTTTTCTATTTCATACTTGAATACAGGACTGCTGAATAAAAGCATTTTAACTAGAAGAGATAAGACGTTTTTGGTGAATCATTTTACTTGTCTAAAATAAATCTTAGTGAGAATATTATACTGAGCGCAAGACTGGAAATTCTTGAAAACTCTCCAGATCATTTAATCAAAAAAAAAAAACAAAAACAAAAAACAACATTTAGTGGCAAATATATCGTACAGAATTTGCTCATTTACAAAGTTTTAAGAAATGTTTGAAACACTAATATAGCATAATAACGACGAACAGGTTATGTGACTCTATTTTTTGCTACAATAAATGGCTACGAATGTTTATGTTTAAGCTAGCTTTCGTTTAAATAGTGGATGTATTTTTTACATTTTAGTAGAAATAGAATGGGAAAGTGTTATTTAGATCACATCACTGCACTTAATATGCTTTTGAAGTAAACAATTGTTGCAGATAAAATCTCTCTTGAAAATATCTTCCTTACTTTTGTCGGGACTTTGTCAGTTTGAAGACAATTCTTCAAAATGAGGTGGCTGCGTGTGTCGGCACTATGAACACCATGCATTATATATAAAATATAATGTTGGGGATATATTTTAACGTAATATAACTATTAAACGCAAATGAAACACTTTAAATAAATTGACTGTATATCTAGTTTCTTTGCGCGAAATGAGCACTTAAATGATGTCATCCCTGCCCACACGTCATTTCATTTTTCATATTTTTCTAATCATTTATAGCGTTAAAAGATATCATTCTCTATATCTGTTAACTACAAGAGTCCATTTATATAACCTTTAATGCGTGCAAATTCTATTTCAGGTTGACACAAGAGATTTTTCAATTAACTCCAACTGGACGACGATTTGTTTTCATGATAGAGAATACGCTTATGTGAGAAGTTTGGTCAATAGATGCTGACAGACAGCCCGGATGAGCCATCGTACTCAGTGACATTCGTACCTCAACAGATAAAAGCTTACATTTATTGAGATCATGAAACTGAATATTTCCATGGGGTGCATCATTTGTAACCGGCTTACATATTGAATTCCAACACAGAATGCATCATGCATCTTTTCAAAGCGCTAAATTTGAATACATCTTCAGACATTAGAAAGGATGTACTGCTCTTTTATCAGACGGCAAATCGAAAAGCCTGTTGTGGGAATCAACATTCACTGGAATAACGAAAAAATTATAAACAGTAATAAAGAAGTGTTACTATACTGATTTGTTGCGTTAACGGTGCGGCACATATTTAAATGTGCGAATTGTTAGTTGTTTTTTTTTTCAATTAGAAACGAACATCTAAAATGCATAATGTTATTGATTGCTATAAGATTCTTTCACTGGTTGTAGGTGCAGATGGGAATTTCCGGCTTCGAGGGTAACTGTTTAGCCGAGAGCCGGATATTCCCATCTGCACCTATATACAGTGACAGAATCTTTTTCTTGCATACCGACATCAAGAAATAATAATAAAATCAATCGAATGGCTTCTTTATAGAACTATTTCTTATAGCAGCGTAATTAAACAAAGCACGGGAAGGCAACGTCCGTAAACAGGAAAGATGTCATGACGTTTCATAGACAAATAACAATGTTTAGTTCCGATTTTGTTTTATCAGTTGCAGCGTAACGTTATGAATTTTTGATAAAATAACGTCCCTTGAATCGAGAAATATATTATCAGGAACCAAGAGGAACTGTCAAGGTATTGGATTTTTATTTCGTTCTTGAAAGAAAATAAAACTACATGAATCATCTCCATATATGTAGTTCGTAATACGTCATTTAAAGCACGAGAGTCATCTTACACCCCGGGGTGTAAGATGATTTTTCCAGCACCGGTAAAAATACCGGAAATCCCGGTCTGGTATGCAAGAATTACATTTTCTGCTTATTTCATTTGGACAAAAAATAAAAATAACGCATAATCGTACGAGAAAAAAACAACTGTTTTTTTTTTAAAGTATTTATGTTATATATAATGTTAATTTAATCTGACTTGTCTCCATTGATGATAATATTTTTCTGATACCCTGTCTTTGTCTTGATTTTTCCTAACATACCGTATTCTGCTAAAGGTTTGTTTAACCTTCATTCTATGTCATCTTTCAGTGTGTGCCCCATGTACCAGATTAGTTCTAATAAAATAAAAATACGGGATAGTGCATATACGGGAAAAATCTGGCCAACGTATATTTTAACAATACTGTTCCGTGTATTTCCCGTATACGAAAAGCAAATTCAGTCTGTATGTGACACAAATACGGGATCTGTATCCTACGTATATCTTGCATATACGGGAAAAACCCTGGCCCGTATATCAACAAAATACAGTTCCGTATATCCCCGTATATGATATCAGATGCAAATAAATTCCGTATATGCCACATGTACGGGATCCGTATATTACGTATACCTTGCATATACGGGACAAGTCCGTAGCCCGTATATCAAAAAATACAGTTCCGTATATGCCCCGTATATGTCAAAAGTACGGGATCCGTATACTTAGTATATCATGCATATACGGAAAATTTTTTTTTTGAAAACTCGTATATTTAATATATACGGGAAATATACATGTATGTATATTCGGCGTATACGGGATCCCGTATATGCATGACAAATATACGGACTTCCCGTATACTAGATGTTCCGAATACGGGATTGTATACTAGGTCCGTATATTTGTAATATACACCCCGTATACTCCCGTATTTTCGAAATATACGGGACCGTACACTCCCGTATATTGACCCTTTTTTCGCAGTGATATGGCCCTTTGATAGTTTCTGTTTCAATCATAAGGAATATAGAAAAAACATTTTTATGTGTCCAACTTCTCCAACACTAGTAGCCTGATTTGTTTCAGACTTTCACAGATGAACAAGCTTGATGTGCAGATGACAGTAAAGGGAGAAATTCTTTCTGTGACTGTTTTTACTTTAGTAATGGCCCTTTGATAATTTTTGCTATATGGAATATAGTATGGTAGGGGAAATCCTGTGTGTCCAACGATTCCCAAACTTTTAGCCTGATTTGCTTCGAACTTTAACAGATGAACAAGCTTTATGTGCAGATGACCATAGGGGGAAGGAATCTTCTCTGAGTATATTTTTTCTGGCGGCAGTTATGATCATTTTTACTTTGTAGAAAATGGCACAGTATGTGTGCGCATCTGTGTCGTATGGTTATAATATCTAGTTTTATATTGCAATTTAACTGCTTTTTATGTAGAAGTATGTCTGATTTCATTGTGCATTTGTGATTCAGATATAGAGTTTTGATCTGATGAGGCAGCTGCAGTGCTCAAACTTAAAAGGCACAAAAATGCTGAATAGGTAATAAGAGGTTAAATGGCAAGAAAGGCAGAAACTCGATACAGGCAATGTGAAAATTAAATAAAAAAAAATGAGAGAGAAAGAAAGAAAGAAGGATTGTAGAATGAGACAGCGAAAAGAAGTAGAGAAGAGTAACTCAAAACTAGATTAGTTAAGGAAGCAACTAATATCAAAATCACATGATATAGGAAAAAGAGTGGAAAGAAATTTATGTGTCCGCGCAAATAGTCATAGGAGATAAGAGACAATGTTGTTGCATTTATAGATGAATCTACCATGACTGATAATAGGGCTACATTTTCAACACCAAGACATCTGAAAATTTGAAAAAAAGGTTACAAAAAGATTATAGATAATTATGTGTACTTTCGTTTGATAATTCATAGTTTATAGTGTCCATAACCATGAACTTAATTTCTTTTTTCCGGTTAGTGACATTCTTGCGTAAAAAAGTGTAAGTGTCAGTTGTGTGATATGAATACAAAGTATTGATAATAATGTATCACTTAGAGAACTTAATATTGCTTATTAAGTTACAAGATTTCATGAAAACTGGAAGTTTTCAGATTTTGTTGTTCTGTTTTCTTTTTCATTGGTTTAAATTTGGCAAGTTGTATATTTTTGTTTGAAGAATATCAAATTTAAATACTTTCCATTCAGATACCATTTTAACATTATTTCAAATAATTCATGAGTGGGTTTAATGTTTTTAACATAATCTAATGCAAAACCATTCTTGAGGCTTTTTTGTAGTGTCCGTAACCAATTACTGGTATCAATCAATAGTTGTTTTTTTGAAAATTAATCACTTTCCCTTTAATCTAAGTCATTTTGTTTCAACAAAGACAGAATTTGTGTTGATTTTTCATTAAGTTTTCATCATTAACACTGAAATTGAAGATGTCAGATGATTTGAAATATACATGTTTTTTAGCAACAAAGTAATATCCAACAATATGTTTCTTTTTTCAGTATCTGTACCTTTCCCAGTCCTATTGTTGCCTTGCATTATGTATTTCCATGTGTTTGTCCTACAAAGCAGTAAAAATAGTTAAAGTTTATCATAAATTTGAAGCTTTATTTTACAAAATATACCACTTGTAGTGTCCGTAACCAGCAAAAATATGCATTTTATCAGCCTTTAAAAATTACATTTCCGATGCAAGTACCAGCAAACCACTTAAGTTGCTTATACTTCAAGCACTCTACTATGTAGAAAAATACTTTTTTTGCCAAAATTAAGAACTTGTTTTTTCACCTCCAAGTGCAACACTGCTGTTCCCTATACTGTGTTTCACCCGTAAACAAAAAAAAAATCTGGCCTTAAAAAGCAATGAAGCCTTGTCATAAAAGTATTATCATGATTACATTATAAATTTTTGTTTAAATTTCAGGTATTCGTAACAAGCTGTTAGAAACAGAGGACCATGTCTGCCCTTCTTGTGACAGTATGGATGTATCACTTGATGGTCTGATAGCCAATCGGATGCTGCGAAGGGCTGTATTTAATTATAAAGCACCACCTAAGCCGGCAACGCCACCAGCACCTCAGCCGGTAACATCAACTGCAAAGTCGCTCCCCCCACTGAATGTCTCGTCATACTCGCAGGATCAGTTGAAAGTGAATGTTACCCCTCAGAAGTCGTATATACCAGCATCGGTTGCGCAAGACCCTCCAACTCCTACACAGGATGAACCCATGCGATCTAGTAGCTATACTCAGCCGCATGTGAACAGTTTGGCAAGTCAAAGCATGTCAGTGGTAAGTAGTACTTGACTACTTTAAAGTTCTGGAAGATATATGTTAAAAGAGGAACTTAAAAGTTATATTCTTTTTGTAGAAGATGGAAAAACCTTTCTTTAGTAATCACAAGAAAAGTTATTTGAATATTGGCATAGTGGAAGAACATAATCTTGAAACAACATGAAATGGGTTTCATTACCAGTATTAATGTGTATTAATTTAGTCTTCTAGTTAAATGATGCTTGTCGGTTAAATACATAAATTGTTATTATTCTATACCTATTTTTGTGCCCCCCCCCCTCTCCCCCATGAGTGGTGGGGGCATATAGGGTCTTGTCCGTGCATCCGTCCGAAGTTCATGACGCGCCTAGCTCAAAAAGTATTTGATATAAATTGATGAAACCTTGCATGAGTCTTTACCTTGATATAAACTTGCCTATTTTTCGTCTGGCTCCGCCCTCTATTTCCAGAGTTATTGCCCCTGTTATAGTCAAAAATGCACATTTTCACCTTAAGACACGCCTAGCTCATGAAACCTTGCTTGAGTCTTTATCATGATGTGACCTTGCACACTTGGCATTCTTCTTGAGAATCTTAGCGCTTATTACAGAGTTATGGCCCTTGAAATAGCCAAAATAAAGGATTCTTTGTTAGTGATGCTCATAGCTCAAAAAGTATATGGCCTAGAAAAATGAATCCTTTTCATAAAATGTTTGTTGAGGCTATACCCCCTTAAAGGTGGATAATCAGATTTTGGCTTAGTAACGGATTTGTTTTAAACTTTAACATCTGATCATTTACACTCATTTATGTTCAGTTAGCGCTTAATACAAGTTCGGTTTTCACTGGAGATATTTTTAATAATTGGTTTTCCTATTGCAGTTGCCCAACCAAGATCGAGTTATTTTATCATAAGTATAAATGTGATAAACATACTTTACCTAAGAAAATGTATAACTAACCGATATATTGTATTATATTCGTAAAATAATTGCATTAACAATTACATATATAGATTGAATTCATTAGAAATGCAAGTTTGAAAAATTATTATTACCCCCCTTTGCCTATCTTGGTTGCGCAACCAAGATAGAATGGAAAAAAAATGAAATTCAGAAGCTACATGCATTTTAAAACCCACATTTTGATTCAGATTGTTAAATATTTGGTATATCTATCCAATGCGAATGTAAAACTCGGAATTATATGGAAATAAAAAGAAATACCAAGCATTTTAAATATTTTCATATTAAAGGGGAGTAATTACAAATTTTTATGAAAATCAGTAAAGTATACATTTCTAACAGGGATCTAACTCTAAGTAATGGGTATTTTTGTTTCTTAAATAAATCTCTAACAGAATATACAAAAAGTAAAAAATGTCACAAAATTTTGCTTTAATGTGATTGACCACCTTTAAGACTGCAAACATTTGAATTATTGCCCCTTATTTGTGACAAATATACCAGTGGGGGCACACCCTGTGTCCTACAGACACATTCTAGTTATGCTATATATATATATATATATAATGTTTTTTTAAAACCAAGAAAAAATCTTTGGTCACGTGACACGTTTCGACCATCTTCATAACACACCGTAAGTTACGACAATCTTCATCTTTTGCTTTCGGATGACCGTGACCCACACGATCCTTTTGTTTACATTTTTATTTGTACAATTTTCGCCTTTCATGTGGTACATCTCACTTAGATACAAGAATTTTATAATATGTTGGTGATGTAGGATTACCACGATTATCGGAGATTTGTGGAATTATGCTTTTTCTTAATATAAAATTGATGTGTATGACGTCATCAATATCTGCGTACATAACATGTAAACAAATAATCAGCTGGTCAGTGAGATGATAACCTTTGATAGAGATATGTTAAGTTTGTTGAGTAAATGGAAATATGTTTACTAGAGCCGTCTACGATAGAAATAATATCGATGTATCGGTGATGTTTTTTGGCCGATTGATTATCGATACACATTTTAAAATATTAATACATTTACAAATAAAAAGATTCACAAAATCTCTAAAAAGCTTCTTTTTTCCCAACCCAAATCCTTGTATTTCCTCCCCAAAAGTACTCTGCCCGGTAAATGAAGTTGACAAACTGTCAGATTGTGTCACGTCTAAACTCGCACCATAGCCATATGACAAAATCTAGTGTATTACAAAAACATACATAACAAGGCAGTCTGAAAGACAGCTCAATCCCCTGCCACTACTATGGATAGTGAAAGGGTAAACCTTTGACCTTTAGCTGTGACCTTGACCTTGAACTGACATGGCTGACTCATGAATTCTGCACAACGTCTTGATGAGGTGTTCATTTGACCCAGGTTTGATGAATATCCTTCAAGGGGTTTAGGAGATATCAAGCAGACACAAAATGGAAAGCTTATTAAATAAACCTTTCTTCCGAAGTTGTGACCTTGACCTTCAGTCGGCATGGCTGACTCATGGGGTCTGCACATCGTCTTGATGAGGTGATCATTTGACCCAAATTTCATGAAAATCCTTCAAGGGGTTTAGCAGATATGGAGCAGACACAAAGTGTTACGGACAGACGGACGGACGGAGACCATTCCTATAACCCCCCACCACTTGGGGCGGGGGGATTAATAAGTAGTCAAATATACACACACAAAACAGCAAAATAGGTGATAGCCTGTAACTGGCTCAAATACATGTGTGCAAATCGATATATCGTCGATATCTGTCTTCAAATATATCGATATCGTCAATATGACTCAGACCGAATCAATGACAGCTCTATTGTTTACATAACTTCTGGTTAGGATTCTGGTTAGGAAAGTGTGGTTAGTTTGCATAAAGTATAGATTTTAGATTTTTTGTGCCCCCCATGAGTGGTGGGGCATATAGATTTGGTCTTGTCCGTGCGTGCGTGCGTCCGTCCGTCCGTCCGTCCGAAGTTTGTGATGCGCCTAGCTCAAAAAGTAATTGATATAAATTGATGATGATGGGCGGGCGGGCGGCGTCCACAGACTGTCCGGAGCATATCTTCTTCATGCATGGAGGGATTTTGATGAAACTTGACACAATTGTTCACCGTCATGAGACGGAGTGTCTTGCGCAAGAACCAGGTCCCTAGATCTAAGGTCAAGGTCACACTTAGAGGCCAAAGGTCAGATACAAGAATGACTTTGTCCGGAGCATTTCTTCTTCATGCATGGAGGGATTTTGATGTAACTTGGCACAATTGTACACCATCATGAGACGAAGTGTCATGCGCAGGTCCCTTCCTTAGAATTACTTCCCTTTGTGGTTACTATAAATAGCTTATATTGTAACTTTTTCATTACTAGTCGTAGGGAAAAATCGAGACCACTTTTCTGTAGTACAACATGCATGTTACATCCAATTTTGAGGTGTATTTTGACTTATCTCTACCTGGTACGGATTTTTGTGTGGACTTGCAATTTTTTTTTTTTTTTTTTTTTTTTTAAAGATTAACTTCCCTTAGTTGTTACTATAAATAACACTTATATTATAACTTTTTTATAATTGACCGTAGGGGAAAACCAAGACCACTTTTCTGTGGTACAACATAGATGTTACTTTCAAATTTTAGGTATATTTTAAGGTATCTCTACCTGGTAAGGAGTTTTTTGTGGACTTAGAAAAATAAAAGAATTATAATGATTACTAAACAACTACAAAATTAAAATTCCATTTGAAAATACAGGTGCTAGTGTAAAGAAATTTGCTGTGACGGGCGTATATTGTGACATTCTGGCACTCTTGTTTTTTGTCTGCCTCCGCCCCCCTATTTCCAGAGTTATTGCCCCTGAAATAGAAATGCACATTTTCATCTGTGACGCACCTAGCACAAAAAGTATATGATATAAATGGATGAAAACTTGCATGAGTCTTTATCATGATATAAACTTGCACACCTCTTATTTTTTTGGCTGGCTCCACCCCCTATTTTCAAAGTTATGGCCCCTGAAATAGTCAAAAGTGCACATTTTCACCTAATAATGTGCCTAGCTCAAAAAGTATTTGATGTAAATTCATGAAACCTTGCTTGAGTCTTTATCGTGATGTGACCTTGCACACTTGTCATTCTTCTTGAGAATTTTAGCGCTTATTACAGATTTACGGCCCTTGAAATAGCCAAAATAGTGGATTTTTTGTTTGTGATGGTCATAGCTCAAAAAGTACATGGCCTAGAATAATGAATCCTTTTTATAAAATGTTTGTTGAGGCTATACCCCCTTAAGACTGCAAACATTTGAATTATTGCCCCTTATTTGTGACAAATATACCAGTTGGGGCGCCCCATGTGGTTCTGGGATGATCTGTGTATGAAAAGAATTGGAACCACTGTCTTACCCTTGCATGATCGTAAGAGGCGACTAAAAGGGTCTTAACACTTGGTTTTGCTGTAACTCTGTGATTCCGGCAGGTATATAAAATTTGATTCCATACCTCATGTTTTTATTTCGATGTAAATGAGATGTAAAACCAAAATTTGTAGTCCTGTTTGGCGCCATATAACCTATACTGTGTTGGCGCGCCGTAAAACCCAAATCAACAACCAGTTGGGGCACACCCTGTGTCCCACAGACACATTCTAGTTTAGGATATAAATTAATATACAGTATTTAGATTGCCATGACCTGTAGATGACCCTAATTGTTTTTGACAAAACATTGCTCACAATAAAAAAGGACATTCATTATAACTGATCTGAATATACATTTCTGGCGGCGGAAAAACTTTTCACTTGTCTTTACATAGTTTTCTTTTCAGACTGTAGTAATTATGCATGTTTTTTTTTCATGTCTAGAGGTAAAAAGTACATGGTTTGCTTGAGGTACTAGGTCAATATTCACCTTAGCCTGCAATAAAGTCTTAGCGGAGTTGTCAACATTTCTTCAAATATTTTATCCAAGATCATTTTTTCAGATCAGATAACTCTTTTTCAGAAAATGATATTTTAATTATTTTTCCAGACTGTGTACTTTGATGCAGTTAACTACACATATATCTAGAATAGGTAGTGCCTACTTGAAATTTGTATTTTTAGTTCCACTGCCTACCTAAAAGTTTGTGTTACATGTATCTAAAAAAGTATTTGACATAGAGTCATAAAACGTTAGGGGATTGTTACGTAGCATGTGTTGTATACCTGGTATTCTGTTTTGGATTTCACTCAGCCAGACCAGAATTATGATCCTTGACTTAGTTGAAATTACACAAATGTTTAAAAGTTTAGGTTGCAGTCATCTTAAAATGATAATTCTCTTAGGGTTATTTAACTATATACAATACCAGGAAAGGTTTGGGGACACCTGTGTCCTATGGACACATATCTAGTTATTTCTAACTTATATCTCGTTTTGTTTCTTAGATTCCCACATACACACGCTGCCTCCACACACACACCCTCCACCATAAACAAACACACCCCTGTCGCACCTCCTTCCTTTTCTTTTCACATTTCTTACACTTACTCAAGTCACATAATCTCTTATGGTTTCTTTGTATCTTATTTTGGTCGGTAATATTTGGGGGCTGTGTGTGGGGGCACTAAGATTTGTTAAAAACATCTTTAAAATTTCTACATTTCTTACTCTATGATGATCAGTTTTTAAATCCTACCAGGACTGAACTGTTTTTATATCTGTCTTCTGGCCTGTTTCGTCGGGCCCTTAAGGGTGTTTCTCTTGTTACTCTGTCTTCTGCAAAGGCATTGAGTACATACGTTTTTGGTTCTAAAGGTTTGCTTTTTATATATTTATACACGAGCATTTTTGTGTTTTACATGCCATGCCTTTTTGTTTCCATTACGTGTGTTAGAGAATTACCTGGAGGGATAACTTTTATATACACTGCCCCGTGTCTTTTGAACATGGTGGGGGTAAGAGTGAGGTTGGGTGCGCACCATAAACCGGCTTAAGCTCCCCAGTGGTGTTTTTGCCACTGACCGTTCCAAGGCGGTGCCCCACTGTGTTCCTTCGTTTGTTCGTTTTGTCCTTATGTGTTGGCTTTGTGTGTGTGCTTGTGTTGTACGCGTCTACGTGCTGTGGGTTTCGTTTTGGTGAGGCTGCGTGTTTTGTACGTAGTAGTAGTAATATCTTAGAAAAAAGAGTCAAATAGTGGAGAGTGTTGTCCTTCCAACAGGCCTTACACTTGTGAGTCAAAACTGATTTTCCTCTCTACACGTGTTGAATAAATTTGTTGAAATATCAAATTGGTCATTTCATTGACATTTTCATGTTGGATGTAAACTGTGTTCGGAGAAAACCTTACTGGGCAGAGGTAATCTCGAACCTTGTGCGTAATTCAAAGTGCACTGAACGTCAGAAACATTCATTGTAAACTCTAGTGTACACTTGGCTAGACTATTTGATAAAAGTATGGTCTAGATAACTCAAAAAAGGCAAAGGTGCAGAGCTCAAAGCAATGTAAAATCTATGTAAATGATTTCATACGGCAAGTTTATGTGACATACATACTTATCCTCGGGTGTGCGTCTAGTATTCTTTCTTTTATCCAGTTTGCGCTATGGCCCCGCATAATCAGATGTCTGGAGGTGGTGGAAAAGAGAGGACTTCATATTAAGGTAACTAATTTTATAGACATTGTTCATTTATGAACAAAACATATGCCCTTTATTCATAATTAAATGCAATAACAGCTGATTGTTCAAAAACTTTCAAAGGCTTGGGGTGAGCTATTGTGATCGCTCACCGTTCGGCGTCCGGCGTCCATCAGGGCAACCGGAATGAAAGAGAGGGCCATCTAACAGTAAAGAGAACAATAGCTTCAATCCGTTAACAGTAGATTAAAGGGCCAGGGCCCCCTATTCAAACAATAGAAAATAACAAAAGAAATGGCTTCGTCTGGCGTCCTTCCACACTTTCCTTTAAACAGCATCTCCTTAAAGACCTGCTCAAATCCTACCTTGTAACCTTAAATTGTCACTGAAAAAGCATGAAAATCCTGACTATGAACTATGAAATAAAGTGTGGCGCGTGGCCGTTAACTGTTACCTATTGTAATCATGGGTTGCATACACAATTTGTATACACACAGAATTTGAATATCCGCGGAGCAGGGCTTTAAACCATCAGGTCAATTTTGATGAAACTTCACAGGGATGTTCCTTGGATGGTCTTCTTTAAAAATTGTTCATTTAGAACTCTGGTTGCCATGGCAACCGAAAGGAAAAACTTTAAAAATCTACCAATTTTGTTCAAATTATTCCCCTAGGGTCAAATATGGCCCCGCCCTTGGGGTCACATGGTTTACATAGACTTATATAGGGAAAACTTTGAAAATCTTCTTGTCCAAAACCACAAGGCATAGAGCCTCAATATTTGGCATGTGACATCATCTAATGGTCCTCTAAAAAGATTGTTCAAATTATGCCCCTGGGGTGAAAGGAGGCCCGTCCCGAGGGGTCCCAAGTTTTACATAGACTTACATGTATATAGGAAAAAACTTAAAAAATCTTCTTGTCTGAAACCAAAAGACCTAGGCCTTTGATATTTGGTATGTAGCATTGCCTTTTGGTTCCCTACCAAAATTGTTCAAAATATGCCCCAGGGGTCTCAAGTTTAACATAGACTTAAATAGGGAAAAAAAATAAAAATCTTCTTGTCTGAAACCACAAGACCTAGGCCTTTGATGTTTGGTATGTAGCATTGCCTTGTGGTTCTCTACCAAGATTATTCAAATTATGCCCCTGGGGTGAAAAGAGGCCCCGCCCAGCGGGTCCCAAGTTTTGCATAGACTTATATAGGAAAAAATAAATAAAAATCTTGTCTGAAACCACAAGCCCTAGGCTTTTGATTTTTGGTATGTTGCATTGCCTAGTGGTCCTTTACCAAGATTGTTCAAATTATGCCTCTGGGGTAAAAAGAGGCCCTGCCCTTGGGGTCCCAAGTTTTACATAGACTTACATAGAAAAAAACTTTAAAAAATCTTCTTGACTAAAAGTTCAAGGCCTAGGCTTTTGATATTCAGTATGTAGCATTGCCTAACAAGATTGTTCAAATTATGCCCCTGGGGTGAAAAGAGGCCCCACCCCGAGGGTCACATAGTTTTTATATGAGTTATATCGGAAAGAATACTTCAAAAAATATCTGATCATATTTCCAAGACTGTTTTATTATAATTACCTTATGACCTCAAGTAATTAGAGGTCACTTGACTGTAACCTTGACCTACTGACCTACTTTCTTGTTTTTTAAGATACAGCCATGAAATTTGAATGACATGTACAGTTTTGCACACCGATCTTAAAACTGATTTTCAGTAACCTTGAATGTGACCTACTGACCTACTTTCTTGTTTTTTAAGACACAGCTTTGAAATTTGAATGACATGTACAGTTTTGCACACCGACCTTAAAACTGATTTTCAGTAACCTTGAATGTGACCTACTGACCTACTTTCTTGTTTTTTAAGATACAGCCTTGAAATTTGGATGACATTTACAGTTTTGCACACCGATCTTAAAACTGATTTTCAGTAACCTTGAATGTGACCTACTGACCTACTTTCTTGTTTTTTAAGACACAGCTTTGAAATTTGAATGACATGTACAGTTTTGCACACCGACCTTAAAACTGATTTTCAGTAACCTTGAATGTGACCTACTGACCTACTTTCTTGTTTTTTAAGATACAGCCTTGAAATTTGGATGACATTTACAGTTTTGCACACTGATCTTTAAACTAATTTTCAGTAACCTTGAATGTGACCTACTGACCTATTTCTTGTTTTTTAAGATACAGCTTTGAAGTTTGGATGACATGTATATTTTTGCATGCCCATCTTTTAACAGACTTTCAGTGATCATCAGTGTGACCTACTGACCTACTTTCTTGTTTTCTAAGCTACAGCAAAAGGATTTGGACCACCTGTAATATTTTTTTTTACAGATTTCAAAAGTAATCTTGCATAGTCTTTACCTTGACCCACTCTCCTAATTTTCTTGTTTTTAGCTCACCTGTCACAAAGTGACAAGGTGAGCTTTTGTGATCGCGCGGTGTCCGTCGTCCGTCCGTGCGTCCGTAAACTTTTGCTTCTGACCACTCTAGAGGTCACATTTTTCATGGGATCTTTATGAAAGTTGCAGGCCTCCTAGTGAAACCTTTAAAACCTTTAAAAGCCTTTAATTTCAGAGCAAACCTTTAAAACCTTTAAATCTTCTGAAAAAACCTTTAAAACGCCAAATAGCCTGTAATTTTCACTCAAAACCTATATTTTTGTTCCGACTGCTTGCCGTGCCAGTTTAAAGCAAGTAATGGGTATACTACTGTATTTCTTCTCCCCCCCCCCCTTTTAAGTGTTGTTATTAGGATACTGCTTGTGTATCTTTCATCTTGAGTTATTCAGAATGCTGTTGTGTTCACCAGACCACATACATGTAGATGTTTGCAGAAGTGTTCACCAGACCATGGGTGTTCCATGTATTTAGCATAAGGTACCATGGAGCTGAATGCTTGAAATAGTCTGGTGACATGATGTTTACACTATGGTAACAGTGGACAAGGTCTGGTGAAGATACAGCATTCTGAGCAAAGTTGATGTAGACACTACAATGTATAAAACAGGAACCATATACAAAATAGGTGATATAAATGTGCAGTGAAAGTAGGTATACCCATTAAATTAGGTATGTATATCAATCATAATGTATAATTCAAACAGTATTAGATAATATCAAACATGCCTATTTCTGATATCTGGTTTTAGAGTGTGGGTTTCCATATATAAATTAACTTTTTTTTAGTAAATACCTATATATATTATGTGTTTTCAACGAGAATTCCGACAAAAATAGCCTTTATTTACTCTTTATTTTTTAATATTTTACACTAAAAGGCCTTTATTTCCATAGATTGGAGCCTTTATAAAAACCTTTATTTTTGTTCAGGCCTGCTAGGAGGCCTGAAGTTGGTCTGAATGTTTACCTTGATGATATCTAGGTCAAGTTCGAAACTGGGTCACGTGCCATCAAAAACTAGGTCAGTAGGTCTAAAAATAGAAAAACCTTGTGACCTCTCTAGAGGCCATAATTTTCAATGGATCTTCATGAAAATTGGTCAGAATGTTAAACTTGATTATATTTAGGTCAAGTTCAAAACTTGGTCACGTGCCTTTAAAAACTAGGTCAGTAGGTCTAAAAATAGAAAAACATTGTGACCTCTCTAGAGGCCATATATTTCATAAGATCTTCATGAAAATTGGTCAGAGCGTTTACCTTGATGATATCTAGGTCATGTTCGAAACTGGGTCACGTGCCCTCAAAAACTAGGTCAGTAGGTCAAATAATAGAAAAACCTTGTGACCTCTCTAAAGGCCATATTTTTCATGGGATCTGTATGAAAGTTGGTCTGAATGTTCATCTTGATGATATCTAGGTCAAGTTCGAAACTGGGTCACGTGCGGTCAAAAACTAGGTCAGTAGGTCTAAAAATAGAAAAACCTTGTGACCTTTCTAGAGGCCATATATTTCACAAGATCTTCATGAAAATTGGTCAGAACGTTCTCCTTGATGATATCTAGGTCAGGGACGAAACTGGGTCACTTGTCTTCAAAAACTAGGTCAGTAGGTCAAATAATAGAAAAACCTTGTGACCTCTCTAAAGGACATATTTTTCATGGGATCTGTATGAAAGTTGGTCTGAATGTTCATCTTGATGATATCTAGGCCAAGTTCGAAACTGGGTCACGTGCGGTCAAAAACTATGTCAGTAGGTCTAACAAGAGGACCATGATGGTCCTGAAATGCTCACCTATCCCCACATGACCCAGTGTTAAACTGAGTATGACGTCGTTATTTCTATTATTTGACATAGTGACCTAGTTTTTGAGCACATGTGACCTAGATATCATCAAGATAAAAAATTCTGACCAATTTTCATGAAGATCCATTGAAAAATATGACCTCTAGAGAGGTCACAAGGTTTTTCTATTATTTGACCTAATGACCTAGTTTTAGAAGGCACGTGACCCACTTTTAAACTTGACCTAGATATCATCAAGGTGGACATTCTCACCAATTTTCATGAAGATCTCGTGAAAAATATGGCCTCTAGAGAGGTCACAAGGTTTTTCTATTTTTCGACCTACTGACCTAGTTTTTGACCGCACATGACCCAGTTTCGAACTTGACCTAGATATCATCAAGATGAACATTCAGACCAACTTTCATACAGATCCCATGAAAAATATGGCCTTTAGAGAGGTCACAACGTTTTTCTATTATTTGACCTACTAACCTAGTTTTTGAATGCACGTGACCCAGTTTCGAACTTGACCTAGATATCATCAAGGTGAACAATCTCACCAATATTCATGAAGATCTCATGAAAAAATATGGCCTCTAGAGAGGTCACAAGGTTTTTCTATTTTTAAATCTACTGACCTAGTTTTTAACCCCACGTGACCCAGTTTTGAACTGGACCTCGATATCATCAAGATAAACATTCTGACCAATTTTCATGAAGATCCATTGAGAAATATGGCCTTTAGAGAGGTCACAAGGTTTTTCTATTTTTAGACCTACTGACCTAGTTTTTATCCCCACGTTACCCAGTTTTGAACTTGACCTAGATATTATCAAGATAAACATTCTGACCAATTTTCATGAAGATCCATTGAGAAATATGGCCTCTAGAGAGGTCACAAGGTTTTTCTTTTTTTAGACCTACTGACCTAGTTTTTGTCCCCACGTGACCCAGTTTCGAACTTGACCTAGATATTATCAAGATGAACGTTTTGACCAAGTTCCATGAAGATCCATTGAGAAATATGGCCTCTAGAGAGGTCACAAGATTTTTCTATTTCTAGCTCACCTGTCACAAAGTGACAAGGTGAGCTTTTGTGATCGCGCGGTTTCCATCGTCCGTCCGTCCGTCCGTCCGTCCGTGCGTGCGTAAACTTTTCCTTGTGACATCTCTAGAGGTCACAGTTTTCAAGGGATCTTTATGAAAATGGGTCAGAATGTTCATCTTGGTAAATTCTAGGTCAAGTTCGAAACTGGGTCACGTGCCATCGAAAACTAGGTCAGTAGGTCTAAAAATAGAAAAACCTTGTGACCTCCCTAGAGGCCATAATTAGTCCCCTACTGGTTGAAAACCAGTTTCGGGGACTATAGGAATGCGCTTTTCCGTCATTCCGTCATTCTGTCATTCCGTCCGTCCGCAATTTCGTGTCCGGTCCATAACTCTTTTATCCATGAAGGGATTTTTATATTACTTGGCACAAATGTTCCCCATGATGAGACGACGTGTCATGCGCAAAACCCGGACCCCTAGCTTAAAGGTCAAGGTCACAATTGGAGGTCAAAGGTCAACAGGGCTTTTTTCCTGTCCGGTCCATAACTCTCCCATCCATGAAGGGATTTTAATATCACTTGGCACAATTGTACCTCATAATAAGATGATGTGCCATGCACAACTTTGAGAGCCCTAGCTCAAAGGTCAAGGTCACACTTAGCAGTCAAATGTTAACATGGCATGAACAGGGTCTGTTTCGTGTCCGGTCCATAACTCTTTCATCCATGAAGGGATTTTAATGTTACTTGTCACAAATGTTCCCCATGATGAGACGACGTGTCATGCGCAAAACCTGCACCCCTAGCTCAAAGGTCAAGGTCACAATTTGAGGTCAAAGGTCAACAGGGCTTTTTTCCTGTCTGGTCCATAATTCTCCCATCTATGAAGGGATTTTAATATCAATTGGCACAAATGTACCTCATAATAAGACGATGTGTCGTGCACAACTTTCAGACCCCTAGCTCAAAGGTCAAGGTCACACTTAGCAGTCAAATGTTAACTTGGCATTGAACAGGGTCTGTTTCCTGTCCGGTCCATAACTCTGTCATTCATTAAGGGATTTCAATATTACTTAGCACAGATGTTCCCCATGATGAGACAACATGTCCTGCGCAAATGCCGGAGCCCTTGCTCAAAGTTCAAGGTCACCATTTGGGGACAAATGTCAATAGGGCTTTTTTCCTGTCCGGTCCATAACTCTGCCATCCATGAAGGGATTTTGATATTACTTAGCACAAATGTGCCTAATGATGAGGCAACATGTCATGTGCAAACTCCGGACCCCTAGCTCAAAGGTCAAGGTCACAATTGGAGGCCAAAGGTCAGTAGGGTTTTTTTCCTGTCTGGTCCAGAACTTTGTCATCCATCAAGGGATTACAATATTACTTGGTATAAATATTCCCCATAAAGAGACGACGTGTCATGCGCAACACCTAGAACCCTAGCTTAAAGGTCAAGGTCACACTTTGAGATCAGAGGTCAATAGGATTTTTTTCCTGTCCGGTGTATAACTTTGTCATGCAAAACAGGATTTGAATATCAGTTGGCACAAACATTTCCCTGGATGAGACAAGATGTTGTGCGCAAAGCTCCGGCTCTAGGTCTAAGGTCAAGGTCATACTTAGAGGTTAAAGGTCAAATTCAAGAATGACTTTGTCCGAGCATTTCTTCTTCCTACATGGAGGGATTTTGATGTTACTTGGCAGAAATGTTCACCACTATGAGGCACACTTTTTTTAGAATTATGTCCCTTTGTTGTTACTATAAATAGATTATATTGTAACTTTTTTTATTACTGGCCATAGGGAAAAATTGAGACCACTTTTCTGTGGTACAACATGCACGGTACATCCAAATTTTAGGTTTTTGATCTATCTCTACGGTAAAAAAGTTTCTTGTGGATTTATATTTTATAGATTTTTTTTTTTTTTTTTGGGGGGAAAGGTTTATAAAAATTTTTTTTATGATTTTTTGATAATGGAAAAAAAAAAAGAAAAAAGGGGGATTTTTATATAGAAAATTTTTAACCAAACTTTTTTTTTTTATTGAAAAGGACGCAACATATGACAGAACTTAAAAGTTAAACGCGGGAAAAATTGTTGGGGGACTTTTTTCTATAATTTTCTTTTTTAAGGTTTTAAATTGGTAAATTTTTTTAATTAAATTATTTAGGTAAACGGGTTTCACCCCTTAAAAAACAAGGGGCCCAAAAAATAAAAAAATTTTCCCTTTCCAAACCAAAACCCAAAGCAAAAAAAGGGGTTATTTTTTGGGGGGGGGTTTAAAAAGGGACTTGAAAACATCGTGGAAATTAAAAAACTGTCCCTAAACCAAATTTTTTTCTGGGAATAAATTGTTTGAATTTTATTTTGAATACGGTCAAGCCCAAGGGTACTGGGGGAATAAAGGTCCCAAAAAAAAAAAACCCTTTATTTTAAAAAATTTTTTTACAAACTTAAAAAGGCAAAACCAACGAAAAAAAACAAAAAAAAAAAACCCTCCAAAAAACATTCAAAAAAAAAAAACCTTTCCCCCCAAACCCCCAACTTTCAAAACAACATTTTTTTTTTTAAAAAAAACCCCCGGGAAAAACGGGAAGGGTAAAAAAAAAATTTTGGCCCTTTCAACCCACCCCCCTTTAAAACCCCTTTTTTCGGGCCCCCAAAACTTCCCCCCCAAAAAATGGTCGTTAATAAAAAAAACTTTCCCCCAAAAGGCCTTTTTTCGGGACGAAAATTTGTTTCCTTTTTCACAATTTCCCCAACCCCACTTAAAAACAGTTACCAAAAAAAAAAAATTGGGCCCCAAAACCAAACAAAACCAGAAAACAAATTTCCAAAAGGCTTCAAAGGGGTCCGGAAAAAACAACGATAAAAAAAAAATTTAAACCCCAGAGATATTTTTCCAAAAATTTATAAATTCTAATTTTCCTTTGAAAAACAAATTAAAAAACTAAAAAAAAATTAATTCAAAAAAAAAAAAATTTTTTTTGGGGGGGAAATACTTATAAAGGGTTAATGACTTGAAAAAACAAAAAAAAAAAGGGCCCCAAAAACGGGGGTTATCTTAAAAAAAAACCCTTTCCCCCCCCAGGGCCATAGAAACTTCGTTGGTCAAGTTCCTTTGTGTTTTCTGGGAAGTTTAAAAGGGGACCCTTAAAAATAGGAAAAGGTAAATTTAAAAAAAAACCCGTTCTCGGGGGTATTTTTTTTTCCAAAAGGGAATTTTTTTTTGAAAAACTAGGTCAAGAAAAAAAGGGGGAAGATCAAAAAACGTCGGGGGAAAAAAAAAAAAAAAAGACTTCATTTGGTTGGGGAAGGGGTAACAAGCCCTAGGCCGAAAGTTTTACCCGCATTTTTTCAAAAAACTTGGGAAAAAATAAAAACTTTGAAAAAACCCCAAAATTTTTTTAAGTAAGCAACCTTAAAGAACTCTTGGGTTTCTTTTTCCATTTTTTTTTTCGCATCAACTTCAGGAAAATGTTTTTTTTAAATTTTGTTTTTCACAAGAATTAGTCAAAATCAAGGTGCATTTAGGACCTTATGTTTTTAAATTTGCCCCCTTTACCCCAACAAAGACATGGCATTATAAGTACTTAAGGAGAATTCAACCAACCTGGTCCATAAACAAGAGTATATATTTGACCAAAATAGGGGGATTTGGGCCGGGTCTGTTCTCAAGTTTCATACTAGGAACAATAACATTCTCAGTGATTTTGGTTAAAAGGGCCACTTTAAAGGGAGTCCAAAGCCACAAGTTCTTTTCCCTTTAATTAATCGGTTTTGTGTTTAAAACCAAATCAAAATAGGTTGTCTGCTGTTATAATCAAGTACACTATGCATGTTTAATTGAAATTGAACCTCTATACTGACAACAGGCGGGGGGGTAAAGCAATGCAATGCTTATAATCATTTTTTTTAAAAAATGCCAAGTAATGATTAATGCCCAATTTTTCATTAAAAATAATGCTAATTTTAAACCAAAGTTAGTAAGCTATGCTAAAGCTTTAGCATTATTTGCTTTGAGTATTGTTTAATCACCCCTTGGATTTGGTCCTGCTTTTTAATTTTTTTTTGGCATTCCTTAAGCGGCTCCATAAACCCCAATCCCCCCTTTTAAAAATTCCTTTTTTTTAGTTTTGCTCATTGTTTTCTCGTTTAGGGGAAACCCTTTTTTTAACTGGGGACCATACCCGCTTTTCATGGAATTTCACACTAGTGTAAAATTGAAATTTCCAGTGCCCGCCCTTTAACACATCTCGGATTCTTAAATTGTTTTTTTTTGTACTTTAGCATGGTAAATGTTTAGGGGGTGGACGGTAGCATGCATTTCCACTACCCTCAAAGAACAGCTTTAAACAAACCCACCTGCAACATTTTCGTTTTTGTTGTGTTTACGATGGGAGTTCCACATTTTCCCATTTTAGGATTATTTTTTTGATCACTGGGAAAAAACTTAATACTACAACTTTAAAGCATTTAACTTACATTTAAAAAGGGCAGCTCCAAAGTACAAATTTTAAACCCGAACGTGTGACTAATTATTGTTAACCCAAAATATCACTTACTTTTGCAGGGAATTTTTTTACAAGCCCGACTGACAAAAGTTCCATGTTGATTTTTCTTTTTTTGGGGAATTTTAAGGGTTTTAGTATGAGAAAACAAAAAGGAGAAACCGTATCAGTGTTTTAATGCCCAGAGTCGTTGATCTGAATTTAGAAAATGTGAATACTATTTGGTGTTGTAAAAATTACCTTAGACAAAGTCCTGAACCACTCTTACGTTTAAGCTTTTTATCGGCCCTTTCATTAAAAATTTCTCAGGTAAGATAAATTTTTTTTACATCGAAATTTTTCCATCAATCAGCTTTAAAAAGGCTTTTTATAATGTGGCTGCCACATTTTTTTTAATGAAATAAAAGTATTTTTAGTCCCCTACTGGGAAACCAGTTTGGGGACTATAGAATCGTTTTTTCCCTCATTCCCGGGCCCCCGTTTCCGTGCCCGCGAAATGATGTATGATTGCAAACTACTTTTCTTTGATGCATTTATTCCGTTCGTTTTGGACCTTTTTCTTTTTATTGAGTTAGAAAATAAGAGAACAAAAGGGGGTGTCACATAAAAACCGTTTCGTTAGAACCGGGGGCCGTCCGTCCTCCCCCAATTTCGTGTCCGGTTTCCCAAAATCTGTCATCCCGAAAGGGGTTTGAAAATTACTTGGCACAAATTCCCCAAAGAGACGACGGGTTTTTTGGCAAAACCCGGACCCCTAGCTCAAAGATCAAGGTCAAATTGGAGGTCAAAAGGGCAACAGGGGTTTTTCCTGTCCGTCCAAATCTCCCCTCCCTGAAGGGTTTTTTAAAATTACTTTCACAAATGTTCCCCCGATGAGGTGAGTGCATGCGCAAACCCGGGCCCCCAGCTCAAGGAAGGTCACAATTTTGGGGGTCAAAGGGCAACGGGCTTTCTTTCTGTCCGGTCCATAACTCTCCCCCCTCCATAAGGGGTTTTAATATTACTTGGCACAAAATTTCCCCATGATGAACGACGTGTCTGCCAAAACCCAGACCCCCCACTTTTAAATTCAAGGTCACAATTGGAGGGCAAAATCAACAGGTTTTTTTTTTTTTGTCCCGGGCCCTAACGCTGCCATCCAGAAGGGGTTTTAATATTTCTTGTCACAAAAAGTTCCCCTAATAAGACATTGGGCAGCACAAATTTCAACCCCTAGGCAAACGTCAAGGCACACTTTTGCGTCAAATTTTAAAAACATGAAAAGGGGTTTTTTCGTGTCCGGTCCATAACTCTAACCTTTTTAAGGGTTTTAATATTACTTTGGCAAAAGTTCCCCATGATGAGCGACGTTCATGCGCAAAAACCCCGGGCCCCCAGCTGAAGGTCAAGGTCACAGTTGGGTCAAAGGGCAGTAAGGTTTTTTTCCTGCCGTCCAGACTCTGTCATCCTCAAAGGGGGTTTCCTATTACTTGCAAAAATTCCCATGTGAGAGACGTGCATGCGAAAAACCCCGTCCCTGTTTTAAAAGGGCAAGGTCACACTTTTGGGCAAAAGGGCAGTAGGATTTTTTTCCTGTCCCCGTCTATAATTTGTATGCAAAACAGGGAAAATTTTGATATCAGTTGGACAATTATTTCCCCCGGATGAGACAACATGTTATGCGCAAAACCCAGGCCAGGGTCTAATGTCAAGGTCACACTTAAGAGACCAAAGGTCAGACACAAGAATGACTTTGTCTGGAGCATTTCTTCATGCATGGAGGGATTTTGATGTAACTTGGCACAAATATTCACCAACATAAGACGGATTGTCATGCGCAAGAACCAGGTCCCTAGGTCTAAGGTCAAGGTCATATTTAGAGGTCAAAGGTCAAATTCAAGAATGATTTTGTCCGGAGCATTTCTTCTTCATGCATTGAGGGATTTTGATGTAACTTGGAACAAATGTTCACCACCATGAGGCACCCTTGTTTTTAGAATTACGTCCCTTTGTTATTACTATAAATAGATTTTATTGTAACTTTTTTATTACTGGCCGTAGAGAAAAATCGAGACCACTTTTCTGTGGTACAACATGCATGTTACATCCAATTTTTAGGTGTATTTTGACCTTCCTCTACCTGGTAAAGAGTTTCTTGTGGACCTATATTATATAGATTTTTTTTTTATTTAAGATTAATTTCCCTTTGTTGGTACTATAAATAACTTATATGATAACTTTTTATACGCCCGTTTGAAAAACGGGACGTATTATGGGAACGCCCCTGGCGGGCGGGCGGGCGGCGTCCACAGACTTTGTCCGGAGCATATCTTCTACATGCATGAAGGGATTTTGATGAAACTTGGCACAATTGTTCACCATCATGAGACGGAGTGTCATGCGCAAAAACCAGGTCCCTAGGTCTAAGGTCAAGGTCACACTTAGAGGTCAAAGGTCAAATTCAAGAATGACTTTGTCCGGAGCATATCTTCTTCATGCATAGAGGGATTTTGATGAAAGTTGGCACAATTGTTCATCATCATGAGACGGAGTGTCTTGCGCAAGAACCAGGTCCCTAGCTCTAAGGTCAAGGTCACACTTAGAGGTCAAAGGATACAAGAAAGAAAACTTTGTCCGGAGCATATCTTCTTCATGCATGGAGGGATTTTGATATAACTTGGCACAAATGTTCATCAGCACGAGGTGGAGTGTCATGCACAAGAACCAGGTCCCTGGGTCTAAGGTCAAGGTCACACTTAGAGGTTAAAGGATACAAGAATGAAAACCTTGTCCGGAGCATTTCTTCTTCATGCATAGAGTGATTTTGTTATAACTTTGCACAAATTTTCACCACCACGAGGCGGAGAACCAGGTCCCTAGGTCAAAGGTCAAGGTCACACTTAGAGGCCAAAGGTCAGATACAAGAATGACTTTGTCCGAAGCATTTCTTCTTCATGCATGGAGGGATTTTGATGTAACTTGGCACAATTATACACCATCATGAGACGAAGTGTCATGCGCAATTCCCTTCTTTAGAATTACTTTCCTTTGTTGTTACTATAAATAGCTTATATTGTAACTTTTTCATTACTAGTTGTAGGGAAAAATCGAGACCACTTTTCTGTAGTACAACATGCATGCTACATCCAATTATGAGGTGTATTTTGACTAATCTCTACCTGGTAAAGATTTTTGTGTGGACTAACAATTTTTTTAGGGAATTTTTTTTTTTTTTTTTTTAAGATTATCTTCCCTTAGTTGTTACTATAAATAACTTATATTGTAACTTTTTTATAATTGACCGTAGGTAAAAAACAAGACCACTTTTCTGTGGTACAACATGGATGTTACTTTCAAATTTTAGGTTTATTTTAAGGTATCTCTACCTGGTAAGGAGTTTTTTTGTGGACTTAGAAAAACAAATGACTTACAATGATTACTAAACAACCACAAAATTAAAATTCCATTTGCAAATACAGGTGCTAGAGTTAAGAAATTTGCTGTGACGGGCGTATATTGTGACGTTCTGGTACTCTTGTTAGAATCTGCAAAAACATTTCAATATGAAAACAACTGTGGGTTTTTATATATGCACATTTTAATCCAAGCGTGTTGTTATAACATATTGTAAATATAGTACAATATTGTTTATACATCATTGACAGATATCAGTTCATTATGTTATACTGCAGTAGAGAAAATTAGGTGCCTTCCAGTAGGGGACTTTGTATTGCATGGCAATACTTCATTCACTTGTTTCTTGTTAAATTGTAGTTTCAATAATTGGTATATCAGATATTTGTTATAGGCTTAGATATTTTATTATCTCCGCCGAAAGTGGAGGGATATAGTCTTGGTGTTATCAGTCCATCTTTCCATCAGTCAGTTTGTCTGTAAGTATATCTATGAAATGGTGTAGAGTATTTAAATGAAACATGGTAGAAATGTTAACTGCTATAGGGAAATGCCACGCTGCACTTTCCGGTCAGATTGCTTGAGTAAGACAAGATTTATGGCCTGTTGTTTTACATATGTAGTGTTTTATTCCCTTTTCTGTCCGCCCGGAGTCATATCTCAGAAATGTTTGGATTTAAATAAAACATGGTAGAAATGTTAACTGCTGTAGGGCAATGCGGCCCTGCAAATTTCATTCATTGGTTGAGGAAGACAAGATTTATGGCCCTTAATTCTATATAGTGTTTTTATTTGATTTTTTGTCCGTCTGGAGTCATATCTCAGACATGATTTGTAGGATTTCAGTTAAACATCGTAATAATATTAATTGTAACTGGGAAATTTTGCCCTGCAAGATTCGGCGAAATTCTCTGAAACTGATGTATGATATGCATTCTGGTCACAGGGTCAAAGTCGCTGTTACTAAAAGTAGAAAATTGTTTCTGCTCAAAAACTTCAGTAAGGAATAGTGTATTGCATCTGAACTTGGAATTTAGGAAGCTTGCATGGAGGCCATGGTTTTAGATGTATTTTTTTTGTTGCTTAGGTCAAGGTCAGGATCGTCATTACTAAAAATAGAAAAGTGTTTTTTCACGATAATTATACCCCCACAAAACGAAGATGAGTGGGGGGGGGGGGGGGGGTGGGGCGGGGTGGTATATAGGAGTGAGCTTGTCAGTCAGTCTGTTGGTCGGTCGGTCCTTTGGTTTTCATGATTTCCGGACAATAACTCATGAAAGGCTTGACAGATTTAAATAATTTTTGGTACACAGGTGTAAAAATTAAAAAATACAGGTCAAGTTCGACTTTTAGGTCAAAGGTCAAGGTCACAATGACCCTGAATAGTTAAACGGTTTCCGGATGATAACTTGAGAACGCTTTGGCCTGGGATCATAAATTTTGGTACACAGGTGTTATATCATGAAATACAGGTCAAGTTCGACTTTGAAGTCAGTAGGTCAAAGGTCAAGGTCACAATGACCTGGAACAGTTGAACGGTTTCCGGATGATAACTTGAGAACGCTTGGGCCTATGATCATGAAATTTTGTACACAGGTGTAACATGATAAAATACAGGTCAAGTACGACTTTGAGGTCAGTAGGTCAAAGGTCAATGTCACAATGACTCGAAACAATTAAACGGTTTCCAGATGATAAGAACGCTAGGGCCTAGGATCATGAAAATTGATAGGAGGTTGGTCATGACCAGCAGATGACCCCTATTGATTTTGAGGTCAGTAGGTCACAGGTCAGGGTCACAGTGACCTGGAACAGTTAAACGGTTTTCATACGATAACTTCAAAACGCTTGGGCCTAGGATCAGATGACCCCTATTTATTTTGAGTTCAAAAGGTCAAACGTCAGTGTGACCGGGAACATTTAAACAGTTTCCGAACAATAACTTGAGAACGCTCGGGGCGAGGAACATGAAACTTCATAGGGAGATTGATCATGACCAGCAGATGACCCCTATTGATTTTGAGATCAGTAGGTCAAAGGTCAAGCAAGTTCGGCTTTGACATTGGCTTATTTCTGTGACAAAGTCTTATTGTGGGGGTATAATTCATCACTCCTGTGACAACTCTAGTTTCTTTTAGGAATGAAGTAAGCAGACCAAACCTGATAAATAGGTAGCTTTAATAGAGACCTTTTTTGTTTGTTTCACTTTAGGTAGCTTGGGTCAAGGTCATTGTTACTGAATAAAGAAAAATGGTTTTGATCAATAACTAAGAATGAGTAACTTTCAAAAAGACTGAAATTCAATGCATTTAAGTGCTTTTTGTAGGCAGAGAATGTTTCTTGAACGGTGAAACCTTTACCTTGTTTGGCAGAGGAATTACCAATTTACTGAATTTGCTTGTTAACTTATTAGAAAGTACTTGCTGTTTTGATTACTTCCTGTTCTGACTCTGACCATGTATGTCATGAGCAGTATTATAAGTAGTGCTTTACATTATCTCAATTTGGATAGCTGCTTTGTCTTTTTTAACAAAATTGAAAGCCTCATGGAACTTTATTTGATGTATATGCCTGTCAATAGAATCATTTTAACATGAACATGTATGTCATTTTCTTGTACTGGTAGTGGCTATTGTCAATGTATTCAATGCAAACTTCGTTCTGCAGAATAATTTCTTATATTCTCCATATCTAATCCCGTTAAACCATTTGATTTCATTTGATTATTAGCTCACCTGAACTTTGTGTATTATAACAGCTATATCTCGAGCTTTTGGTATTGGTGGATGTTCCTGCATCATACATCAACATTTTAACATCTTTCCTCTGAAACTATTGGTCAAAATAACATCAAACATGGTTGGTAGCATTCTGGCACAAACCTCAGCCAATTTTGATCAAATGGTTCAGCTTGGCCCCTTTTAGGTGCCACTATGTGTAAGATATAAAATATAAAAACCTTTAAGCAACTTCTTCTCATGAACCGCTTGATGGATCTTCATCAGAATTGGTCTGTAGCATTAGTACAAGGTTCTCTCCCAAATTTGTTCAATTGGGAGCACTTGGCTCCTTTTAGGGATTGCTTGAGTTGAAAATAGAAATACCTTTAGATGAACTGTTAAATGGAGCTTCATCAAACTTGTCTGTAGCATTAGAATAAGGTCCTCTCCCAGATTTTTCAAATGAAGGTTCTTTGCCCCTTGTAAGGGCTGCTAGAGTTGAAAATAGAAATACCTATAAATGGCTTCTTCGTATGAACTATGTGATGGGTCTTCGTCAGAGTTGATCTGTAGTATCATTGTAAGGTCCTCTCCCAAAGTAATTCAAATGGGGGCACACAGCCCCTTTCAGGGGCAGCTAGAGCTAAAATTATAATTGCCCTGAAACAGTTTTAAAGATCTCATGAACCTCTTGATCGATCTGCATCAAACTTGGTCTTTATCATCGTTATTATCCCCCGACGAAAGTCGGAGGGATATAGTTTTGGCGTTGTCCGTCCGTCCGGAGCCATATCTAGGAAATGGTTGGGAATATTTATTTAAAACTTCATGTACATGTTCACCACAATGAGTTCTTGCGGCCCGTCAAGTTTCAGTCAGATTGGCCAAGTAACACCAGAGTTATGGCCCTTAGAAGTTTCTAGTGTTAACTATATAGGGTACCATAAATATGGCAATTTCTGCATCATAACTTTTGATATATTTCACCTAGAACTATGACACTTAAACAGAATTTAGATCACCATAATGTGGTTGTGTACACACAATTTCATTTGGATTTATTTGTAAATTTAGAGTTATTGCCCTTTAATTGTATAAAAATCCACATATTTGTACATAACAAACTTAACATTTGGTAGAATTTCATTAAATTTCTTTCATTCTTTTCCATGAACATTTATTGTAAACATGTGAAGTTGTGTACCCACACCTGGTCACCCCCTTACCTTGATCACACCCCTCCCCCAATCCCCCCCCCCCCCAAAAATATAGGGTACTATAGATCTTTAGATATGGCAATTTCTGCATCATAACTTTTGATATATTTGACCTTGAACTATGAAACTTTAACAGAATTTAGAGCACTATAATGTGGTTGTGCACACACAATTTTGTACGGATTTCTTTTGTAACTTCAGAGTTATTGCCCTTTAATTGTCTAAAAATCCACATATTTGTATATAACAAACTTACCATTTGGCAGAATTTCATTAAATTTCTTTCATTCTTTTCTGTGAACATTTATTATAAGACGTGAAGTTACGCACCCACACCTCGTCACCTACTTGCCTTGGTCACACTCCCTCCCCATCCCAATGCCCCCCCCCCCCCCCCCCAAAAAAAAAAATTTTTTTGTTTTTCATTTATTTTAGATTTTTTTCAAACCTTCCATGATTATTTATCAACATGCAAGTTGTACCATTTCCCCACCTCACTCCACCATACAGTCATGCCCACCACTGATCATGCATCCTCTACCCCCCCCCCCCCCCCCAAAAAAAAAAAAAAAAAAAAAATTCGACTTACCATTCGGCAGAATTTAATTAAATTTCTTTCATTCTTTTCTGTGAACATTTATTAGAAACATATGAAGTTGCGCACTTACACCTGGTCACCCACTTGCCTTGGTCACACCCCCTCCCCCTCCCAACCCCCCAAAAAACAAATAATAATTTTTTTTTTTCATTTCTTATTTTAGATTTTTTTTCAAACCTTCCATGATTATTTATCAACATGCAAGTTCCCCCACCTCACTCCTCCATACAGTCATGCCCACCACTAATCATGCATCCTCTGCCCCCGGCCCCAACTTCATCCTTTTACCTTTTTTAGCTCGACTATTCGAAGAATAAGTAGAGCTATCCTACTCACCACGGCGTCGGCGTCGGTGTCGGCGTCGGCGTCGGCGTCACACCTTGGTTAAGTTTTTCGTACCAGTCCACATTTTGACAAAGTCTTTTGAGATAAAGCTTTGAAACTTTCAACACCTGTTTACCATCATCATGGCCAGTTATAGGCAAGAGCACATAACTCCATCAAGGTTTTTGGCTGAATTATGGCCCCTTTTGACTTAGAAATCATGATTAAGCTTTTCGTACCAGTTCATATTTTGACAAAGTCTTTTAAGACAAAGCTTTGAAACTTTCAACACTTGTTTACCATCACCATGGCCAGTTATAGGCAAGAGTACATAACTCCATCGGGGATTTTGGCTGAATTATGGCCCCTTTCGACTTGGAAATCTTGGTTAAGTTTTTAGTACCAGTTCATATTTAGACAAAGTCTTTTGAGATAAAGCTTTGAAACTTTCAACACTTGTTTACCATCATCATGGCCAGTTATAGGCAAGAGCACATAACTCCATCAAGTGTTTTGGCTGAATTATGGCCCCTTTTGACTTAGAAATCTGGGTTAATATTCCGTACCAGTTCATATTTTGACAAAGTCTTTTGAGATAAAGCTTTGAAACTTTCAGCACCTGTTTACCATCACCATGTCCAGTTATAGGCAGGAGTACATAACTCCATCAGGGATTTTGGCTGAATTATGGCCCCTTTTGACTTAGAAATCTTGGTTAAGTTTTTCGTACCAGTTCATATTTTTTGTAAAGTGTTTGACATATGGCTTCGAAACTTTTATCACTTGTTTAGTATAACAGTCTTTGTCTGTAGGAAAGAGTACGTAACTCTGTCCTCTATTTTGGCTGAATTATGGCCCCTTTTGACTTAGAAATCTTGGTTAAGTTTTTCGTACCAGTTCATATTTTTTGTAAAGTGTTTGACATATGGCTTCGAAACTTTTATCACTTGTTTAGTATAACAGTCTCTGTCTGTAGGAAAGAGTACGTAACTCTGTCCTCTATTTTGGCTGAATTATGGCCCTTTTTGGACTTTGAAAATGGTTCTGTTTTCATACAAGTCCATGTTTTGTCAAAACTATTTGACATATGGCTTTTAAACTTTGAACACTTGTTTATCATTATGATTTCCATCTGTAGGCAAGAGTACATAACTATTTTGACTGAATTATGGCCCTTTTTGGACTTTGAAATTAGCTCATACATTGCCATTTAGTGCAAGACTTATCGAAATCAAAGAAATACAGGAACATTGTTTGTCTAATCTATTTATTTCTTTTGTCTGAATATCCGTGGAAATATTTTGACCCCATTCTTCAATCAATGCTTCGAATAGCCGAGCGCGCTGTCATCAGACAGCTCTTGTAAGTCCCCTACTGGTTGAAAACCAGTTTCGGGGACTATAGGAATGCACTTTTCCGTCATTCCGTCCGTCCGTCCGTCTGTCCGTCCGTCCGCAATTTCGTGGCCGGCCCATAACTCTGTCATCCATGAAGGGATTTTAATATTACTTGGCACAAATGTTCCCCATGATGAGACGACGTGTCATGCGCAAAACCCGGACCCCTAGCTCAAAGGTCAAGGTCACAATTGGAGGTCAAAGGTCAACAGGGCTTTTTTCCTGTCCGGTCCATAACTCTCCCATCCTTGGAGGGATTTTAGTATTACTTGGCACAAATGTTCCCCATGATGAGGTGATGTGTCCTGCGCAAATCCCGGACCCCTAGCTCAAAGGTCAAGGTCACAATTGGAGGTCAAAGGTCAACAGGGCTTTTTTCCTGTCCGGTTCATAACTCTCCCATCCATGAAGAGATTTCAATATTACTTGGCACAAATGTTCCCCATGAGGAGACGACGTGTCATGCGCAAAACCTAGACCCCTAGCTTAAAGGTCAAGGTCACAATTGGAGGTCAAAGGTCAACAAGGCTTTTTTCCTGTCCGGTCCATAACTCTCCCATCTATGAAGGGATTTTAATATTACTTGGCACAAATGTACCTCATAATAAGACGATGTGTCATGCACAACTTTCAGACCCCTAGCTCAAAGGTCAAGGTCACACTTAGCAGTCAAATGTTAACATAGCATGAACAGGGTCTGTTTCGTGTCCGGTCCATAACTCTGACATTCATTAAGGGATTTTAATATCACTTAGCACAAGTGTTCCGCATGATGAGACGACGTGTCATGCGCAAATCCCGGACCCCTAGCTCAAAGGTCAAGGTCACAATTGGGGGTCAAAGGTCAACAGAGTTTTTTTCCTGTCCCGTCCATAACTCTGCCATCCATGAAGGGATTTTAATATATCTTGGCACAAATGTTCCCCATGATGAGGCAACATGTTATGCGCAAAGCCCAGACCCTTAGCTCAAAGGTCAAGGTCACAATTGGAAGTCAAAGGTCAATAAGGTTTTTTCCCTGTCCGATCCAGAACTCTGTCATCCATCAAGGGATTACAATATTACTTGGCATAAATGTTTCCCATGATGAGACGACGTGTCCTGAGCAACACCCAGTACCCTAGCTTAAAGGTCAAGGTCACACTTTGAGATCAAAGGTCAAGAGGATTTTTTTCCAGTCCGGTCTATAACTTTGTCATGCAAAGCAGGATTTAGATATCAGTTGGCGCAAATATTCCCCTGGATGAGACAACATGTCATGCGCAAGAACCAGGTCTCTAGGTCTAAGGTCAAGGTCATATTTAGAGGTCAAAGGTCAAATTCAAGAATGACTTTGTACGGAACATTTCTTCTTCATGCATGGAGGGATTTTGATGTAACTTGGACCAAATGTTCACCACCATGAGGCACCCTTGTTTTTAGAATTGTCCCTTTGTTATTACTATAAATAGATTTTATTGTAACTTTTTTATTACTGGCGGTAGAGAAAAATCGAGACCACTTTTCTATGGTACAGCATGCATGTTACATCCAATTTTTAGGTGTATTTTGACCTATCTCTACCTGGTAAAGAGTTTCTTGTAGATTTTTTTTTTTAAAGATTAATTTCCCTTTGTTGTTACTATAAATAACTTACATGATAACATTTTTATAATCAGCCCAAAAAATTCAATATGAAAACAACTGTGGGTTTTTATATATGCACATTTTAATCCCAGTGTGTTGTTATAACATATTGTATATGTAGTACAATATTGTTTATACATCATTGACAGATATCAGTTCATTATGTTATACTGCAGTAGAGAAAATTAGGTGCCTTCCAGTAGGGGACTTTGTATTGCATGGCAATACTTCATTCACTTGTTTTTTTCATTGTTAATTTTCCATCAATATTTATATTTTGTTTCCTCTTCCGTTCCCCCGCACCCCCACCCCCTAAAAAAATAAATATATACATATATAATTATATTTCCATTCCTTTTTTTTTTTTATGTTCAAACCTTCAACATGTTAAGTTGTGACTGCACAAACCTTGCCCTCAGCCATGTTCAAGATATCTTACCTGTGTTCTCTTAAGGACATCTGTTCTTTTATGTACAAATGTACATGTTAATCAGCAACACCTGGTGCCAAACCACTCAAAGACAATATTTCGTTCCAGTTAAACTTCAAGCTCACATTTCAATTAACTGCATTTTATTTTAAAAGCTAAGCTTATTACAATAAGCATATCCCATTCAAAATAAATTCTTTAGTCAGGATCAAAGTATCATACATTTATTGTGTACTGTTTAATTAAACATTTGTTTTCTGTTAAATTGATTTTGACTAATGAAATTATTTGCTTCTTATTAACATCCTTAACTTTTTGACCGATATATTTTTTTGCCATTCCTCACCACAAACCCTTTCGGCGGGGGATACCAATTCATCGAATATGCTTGTTATAATAAATGTTCTCTCAGTTTTATGCAAATGGGCGCAGTTAGGCCGCTAAAGTTAAAAATAGAAATACCTTAAAACAATTTTACACATGAACTGTTTGATGGATCTTCATTAAACTTAATCCATAGTATGCCGGTAACGTCTTCTCTCAGATTTGTCCAAATGTGGGCATTGGAAGTGTTTTATGTTTTTATACTAAACACAGATGTTATCGTGACGATCACGACCATTATTGGAATTTATATATATTGAAGGACTAATTACTATTATACTCTTAAGAGTTACTCCAAATTATGTGTACCATGTATGATTCTAAGGACTTGCTCCACATATATTGTGTATCATGTTTAATTCATCTGCATTTCTCCAGACTTATGTAATGTTAGATTCCCGCCAAAATATTCTTTGTTCTTTAAATATTGAATACTCCTGATCATGTGCATTTCATGAATATTAATCAATTATAGAACATTTGATTCTTTATGTTTGCTCCATATATTATGTAAACTCATGTTCTTTGTTATATTTAGGGTATATAAACTGTTTAATCATAATTGAAAAGAGGACTTTTTGGATAAGCTTAAGATGCACTAGAGAATGTTATATAATTGGAGATAATTTGTGATACATTTAAATACTTTGGAATTTGGATTATGTGATACTTCGTATGAAATATATTAAAAGGTTGAAACTGCAGGATTTAGTTCCCTCTGTTTATAAATTAACAAGAAATTTCCAGTGTGGGAAAAAAGAAGTAGTTGGTCCAAACAGTAGATCAGAATATCAAAATCGGGATAAGACACAAAATCGTGTGTTTTACAAACAGGATGTATACAAGAAGAATAATTTCAAAGGAAACAATGGTACATCGGAGTACAACTCTTCTGCACAAGCTCTTGTATCAGCTGGTATCAAACCAAATTTAGTACCTGCAAAGGAGAAACAGGAACCATACGCCAATAAATGTCGTTATTGTCAGAAACTACACTGGAGTGACGAATGCACGAGTTACAGAACTATTGGAGAGAGGAAAAAGCAACTCCGTGGTTCATGTTTTAAGTGCTTAAAAGAAGGACACAAATCACAAGATTGCAAAACAAATAAAAAATGTGTACATTGTGGTGAAATTAATTCCCACCACAGAAGTCTCTGCCCTAACAAATTTCAAGTTATTCCGTCCAGTGTTCATCTGTCTGAAGAAAATAATGGCATACTACCACCAGAGGAATCAGAAGAAATGAAAGAAGCTCAAGTTTTAATATCGTCGGACGAAATGGTGTTAATGCAAACAGCGAAAACGGATATAGTGAATCCAACAAGTTCAGAAAAAACAAACACAAGATTACTACAAGATTCAGGATCTCAGAGAACATACGTAACGGAAAGGTTGGCTACTAAACTTGGATTAAAGGCACATTCTGAACAAGAGTTAAAGCTTGTGACCTTTGGAAGTGACAAGTCAACAGTTATAAAAACAAAATCAACCAAATTGAGATTGAAACTGAACAATGGTAGTTACATGACTGTAACAACAAATATAGTTCCTACTATCAGTGGAACTAAACAAAGAAATTCCATATCGAAATCTCTGTCAAGCCATTTGGAAAACTTATTACTCAGTGTTGAACTAGCCGACACGATACCACTAGAACAAGAGTCATCCACCATAGATGTGCTTATAGGTAACGATTACTACCTCGACATCGTTCTCCCCAACCGTTTGGAGATACAACCTGGCTTATATCTACTTGTTTCGAAATTAGGATGGATCCTAACAGGACGTGCGAATGAAAAGAGTCAGGAAGATCCAGGAATCAGTATGTTTATTATGACGTATGGAAACGAGCTAACAAGAAACAGTGTTTTCGCAAGTGTGGATGCGTCAATGGAAATCCAGCCTGACCTACAAACATTTTGGGACCTAGAATCTATTGGGATCACCAATAAGATAGAAGTTAGCAATGACAAATAGGCCATGCAACGATTCAGAGATACTCTGAAGTTTGAAAATGGTCGCTACCAAGTAACATGGTCTAGGCAGCTTGCTAATGGTCGTTTAAAATTAAGTGTTTCCCGATTAAGAAGTAAACCCGAGTTGATGGAAAACTACATTATCGTTATAGAAGATCAACTCCGGAAAGGAATAATTGAAAAAGTAAATGGTAAACAACAAGATGGACCCTTGCACTATTTACCTCATCAACCGGTTATAACTCCACAGAAAAACACCACCAAGCTACGTGTGGTATACGACGCCTCAGCAAAAACACGGAAACAGAATCTTAGTTTAAACGAATGTATGTATCGTGGACCTGTGATTTTGCAAGATCTCTGTGGTATGTTAATAAGATTCCGGATCTACACAGTGGCCTTAGAAGCTGATATAGAAAAGGCATTTTTACAGATTAGATTACAACCAGATCAGAGAGACGTCACTAGGTTCTTGTGGCTGAAAGATTGTACCGAACCTATTTTTGATGCAAGAAACATACAAGAGTTCAGATTCTGTCGTGTCCCGTTCGGCATAATTGCCAGTCCATTTATACTTGGAGCAACAATACAGTGTCATCTCGATTCATATAGCAATGAAATTGCAGAAAAAAGTGAAAAACAATATCTATGTTGATAACTTGATAACAAGTACAAGCAGTGACTATGAAGGATGTGAATTCTATGACAAATCAAAGGAAATGTTTGGAGAGGCTTCCATGAACCTACGAGAATAGGCGACGAATAGTGAAATGGTCAACAAATACATACCAGAAGCGGACAGAACAGATGCTGCTTCTTTAACCGTTCTTGGGTTGTGTTGGAATCCTTACAATGATACAATATCGTTGAAGTCTACTTCCATAAGAGATGAACTTGTGACCGAAAGGAATATTCTTAAAACAGTAGCTTCCAACTTTGATCCTCTAGGCTTATTTTCGCAAGTTTTACTGAGAGGCAAGTTGCTAATACAACGTCTTTGGACCAAAGGCATCAGCTGGGATAACGAAATACCTGCTGAGCTAAAAAAAACGAGTGAATGGAAATCCAGAATGACATGAAATCAATTTCAGATTGCACGGTTGCAAGATGTGTAACGTCAAAGAATGAAAATGGGAACGATTCTTACAGTACGGTTTGTTTTACGGATGCTTCGGAAAAGGCATATTCAGCAACTATCTATTTATGTCAAACGAACAATGAACCTAGAAGGAATTGATCTTTGCTAAGACACGCTTAGCTCCACTGAAAAGTATCTCAATACCAAGACTCGAACTGATGGGAGTTCTGATTGGCGTGAGATGTATAGACTTTGTTCAGAATCAGTTGATGTTAGAATTTGATCGAAAATACCTTTTCACCGACTCACAGCGTGTTCTCCAATGGATAAACTCTACAAAAGATTTACCAGTGTTTGTGAAAAACCGTGTGAAAGAAATAAATGAGAATAAAGGCATCAAAGTTGCATATATGAGGTCAAAAGAAAATCCAGCAGATATCGCTACACACGGGGCAAGTGTTAAGAGTGTAGAAGGAAATATACTGTGGTGGCATGGATCCGAATGGCTGAAGCAAGCAAGCACTACATGGCTTACTGAATGTAGCGAAATCACACGTGATTCATCAGTAACATGCATTACAAGTTGTGTAAAATTTTGTGATTCCAATGAGAAAAAAGAGAGTGAAATAACAGTAACAAATGGAAAAAACATAAATAGTGTTCCGTTTGAAATCCACTACGAGTCATATACTTCTATAACAAGATTGTTGAGAGTTACAGCATATGCGTTAAGGTTCGTGAGAAAGCTACAAGGTAGAGACAGGGAAAACAATGGTTCACTTACAGTCAATGAACTTACAGAAGCAGAGAGAAGATGGATTATATACATACAGAGAAAACATTTCGGCGAAGTGTTAAGTGCAATTTAAAACAGCAAAAGAAATACCTTGCAGCATCAATTAAATGTGTATATTGATGACAACGGTGTTTTGCGTTGCAAGGGACGAAACCATAATGCTACTCTCAGCGAAGGATCAAGATTTCCGATTCTATTACGGAAACAATCTCGGTTTACACATTTGTTAGTTGAGAAACATCATAAACAATTACTACATAGTGGAGTGTCTCAGACTTTGAGCAATATAAGATATAGATACTGGATTCCTCATGGACGTGCTACAGTTAAATCTGTTCTTCGCCAATGCAGAATTTTCAGACGTTACGAAGGAGGACCCTATAAGCTGCCTGTGATGCCACCTCTTCCTTAATCACGAGTGACAGAAACTCCTCCGTTCACACACACAGGCTTGGATTATTTTGTTCCATTATATGTGAAATCAGCAGACGGAAAGACGAAAGTCTGGGTATGTTTATTTACCTGTATGGTCACTCGAGCTATACATCTTGAACTCGTACAAAACATGTCATCAGAAAAATTTCTTCTAGGTTTTAGGCGTTTCGTGTCTCAGAGAGGTGTGCCAAACGAGATCATTTCAGATAACGCTTTGCAGTTCAAGACAGCAAATAGAACATTAGATATACTTTGGTCTAATATTGTGAGAAGTGAAGACGTGCAGAATTATTCTTCGGAGCAAAGAATTAACTGGAATTTCATAGTAGAATTGGCACCCTGGATGGGTGGATTCTACGAGAGATTAGTGGGTGTAGTAAAAAGATCTTTACGGAAATCGCTCGGTAGGCGTTTACTTACTCTCATTCAAATGCAAACCATACTGAAAGAAGTTGAATCGGTCATCAATACACGCCCATTAGTGTATGTGAGTGATGACATCAATTCAAATTTGACGTTGACACCAAGCCATTTCTTATCGCTAAACACCCGGATTGGCATTCCCGAAATGAGCGAAGAAAGCAGTGATCATGAATATAAACCGTTTGAAAGCTATGCAGATGGGCTAGTCAATTTATGGCTAAAGGGACAAAAGTAGCTAAACGCCTTTTGGCGCATATGGCAAGAAGAGTATTTGCTTGGCCTTAGAGAAAGAGCTCAAGTGAAATTAAAATCAAAGAAAATTGTTAGTGCTATGGAACCGAGTGTCGGTGATATTGTGATCATTAAGGACGAACTTCCAAGGTCTTGTTGGAGAATGGGTCGAATAGAGGAAACGCAACAAAGCAAGGATGGCAAAGTACGATCAGCGGAAGTGCGATTAGCTACAGGCCGTGTGATTAAAAGGCCTGTGAGCTTACTCTATCCCTTAGAATCAACAGAATATGTTAAGCATACTAGTGGGACGAACAGTGACGTAAATAGCAGCACACGCCCTTCACGTTCGACGAGAGTTGCAGCAATAAAAGCAAAACAAGCAATTAAAGGACAGTTGCAGTAAGAATATAGAAAAAATAATATTACTGCATCGTACAACAGAAAATTTTAGGTATTAAAACAGTTTATTTATTAAAACAGTTCATTTAAAAATTAGATAAAAACTAAATTTTTATAACGCAGTAAGGCTTTCTATTAAGGAGTAAGGTCCTTAAATCCAGTCTAGATTTACCGCTCAAAGATTAATCGAAGCAAAGCATGTATTATTCTTGCTTTCCACGTGCTTAATTTTATACAGGAGCAATGTTATCGCTGTTTTATAAGTTAAAGGCGGTAAATTTGCACGAAAATATCGTGTTCATCGTGAAGATTAGTTATATATATAGTGTACTGTACCTAGCCATTTCATTACTACAATTCAGTTGAAATAATGCCTGGGTACGCTTGTGACTACTGCAATAAAGTTATAAAATATAAAAGAAATTTTAAGAGACATATGGCGGAAAAACAATTTACAAGTAAATTACCAGTTTGGAGATGTACTGAAGATGGATGTACTTCAAAACATATACGACGAAGTTATTTGTGGGAACACTTGTCGTTGAAACATGGATATTCCAAGAGTGATGCACGTGCTAAAACTTTAAATGTACGACCAGCAAACAAGGATTATAAAGAAACCTGCAGTTACTATGAGGATAGTTCCTCCGATGACGATATTTTGAACATTTTTGTAGACGAAGCAGATGTTGATTACTCCACTGTTCAGGATTTTGACTTGGAGCTACTTGATAGTGGACTTAGAGAGTACCAAGATGACGTTAGTGTTCATGTTCAACAAGTTGACGTCAACGATAACGTTCAACAGGATGAAGTCAACATTCATGATCAGCAAGATGACGTTAGTGGTCATTTTCAACAAATTGACGTCAACGAGTACGTTCAACAGGATGACGTCAACGTTCATGGTCAACAAGATTACGTCAGTGTTCATGTTTAACAAATTGAAGTCAACGATAACGTTCTTCAGGATAACATCACCGATAACAGTGCTTCTCGAAATGACGTTATACCTGATGACGTCAGTGGATATGAATTTTCGCTTGAGGACGGTATTGACATTCTGGAAGTTGAGGTCAATACTGATGTTTAACAAGATGAAGAAAGTGAGGAAAATGTTACTACTGCTATTCAGGATGACGTCATTGATAATAACATTAGTGAGCTTGAAGATTATGACGTCATTGATTCAGTTTACAGTGACACTGATAGTACTGTGCATAGTGAAGGAAGTGATAATGATCAGTATGACGCTTCGCAAAACGAAACGGAGAGATACGAAGTTGAAGTAATTGATATTTCATCTGACAATGATGAAGCTGATAGTAGAAACGGTTGTAATAGTGTTGATAAGCATGTTCTGGAAACACGAGCAGAAATATGGACAAGAACTGGTGCAAGATACACTACATACAAGGATGGTGTTCCTTTATTTCAAACAGTTACATATGAGGACGATTATTGGACATACAATATTAATACAAAGAGTCACTGAAGGACTAATTTTATCTGAGTTCAAAATGTTAAAGGTGTATATATATGGGATTTGTGTTATTCTAATTAAGAGTCTTAATTATTTTGTTCTCCTGTCGGGAGTATCGTGAAGATCACGACCATTATTGGAATTTATATATATTGAAGGACTAATTACTATTATACTCTAAGTAAGAGATACTCCAAATTATGTGTACCATGTATGATTCTAAGGACTTGCTCCACATATATTGTGTATCATGTTTAATTCATCTGCATTTCTCCAGACTTATGTAATGTTAGATTCCCGCCAAAATGTTCTTTGTTCTTTAAATATTGAATACTCCTGATCATGTGCATTTCATGAATATTAATCAATTATATAACATTTGATTCTTTATGTTTGCTCCATATATTATGTAAACTCATGTTCTTTGTTATATTTAGGGTATATAAACTGTTTAATCATAATTGAACAGAGGACTTTTTGGATAAGCTTAAGATGCACTAGAGAATGTTATATAATTGGAGATAATTTGTGATACATTAAAATACTTTGGAATTTGGATTATGTGATACTTCGTATGAAATATATTAAAAGGTTGAAACTGCAGGATTTAGTTCTCTCTGTTTATTAATTAACAAGAAATTTCCAGTGTGGGAAAAAATCCTCCACAGATGTTACCTTTCATGATTCGGTATGTCATGCATATATTCAATAACAAATAGTCAGATCAGGTGAATGACTTAGGCACCTATGGCCCTCTTGGTTGAAAGTACTGTTACAAATATACTTATTTGCCGTTTAATTCAATCATAGCAAAAGATTTTGAGTGATTACTTTATACTGCGTTATCATTACTTAGCATTTTGCCATTCCTTGCCTTCCTTCCTTGCCTTCCTTCCTTAAATGCAAAGTCCATGTTAATCTGAGTGCAGTTAACACAGTACTGGCTATGACAATTAATAAATTAGAATTATTGCTTATTTATGTGTTGCAAGTATCATTGATTAGAATCATTTACAAAGAAGTTCACAAATAAGGCTTTTGACACTTACTGTATAAGCAGTTCATTTTACATCAAAATTTTTGCAAAACTCCAGGAGACATTTCACATGTTTGCAAATAATATTATTTCAATTTTCCAGTCAGTGCCTTTTGAACAGTTATTAAGTTATCAAATATTAGTGTCGCATTTATACCAAAGGTATTTGGGGGCCTCTGGCTGAGTGGATAAGGTCACTGACTTTGAATCACTTGCCCCTCACCAATTTGGGTTCCAGCTTCACTCAGGACATTGAATTCTTCATGTGAGGAAGCCATCCAGCAGGTTTACAACTGGGTTCTACCCAGGTACCCGCCAGTGATGAAATAATGAACGCAGGGGCAACTAGGGTCTTCCTCTTCCGTCAAAGCTTGAAAGTCGCCTTATGACCTTAAATTGTGTTGTTGGGAAGTTAACAAACCCCCCCCCCCCCGTCATCCCCGAAATTTAAAAAAGGTATTATTTTACCTCTCTTTTTTTTGTCTCGCCAACTTTTAGTGGAAGCGATACTAAGCGATCCAAATTCTAGCGGCGACGGCATCAACAATTGGGAATAACACAAAAACCGTTACATACATATATTTCTTTTAAACCTTTAGGATGATTTGGAAACTAATTTTACACTGCCATAGTGAGTCCTGGCCCCCTAGTGATATTGACCTTGAAGAAATTAGCATTTTTAGCTTCACTATTCGAAGAATAAGTAGAGCTATCATACTCACCATGTCATCTGCGTCGGCATCACACCTTGGTTAAGTTTTTCGTATCAGTCCACATTTTAACAAAACCTTTTGAGATAAAGCTTTGAAACTTTCAACTCTTGTGTACCATCACCTTGTCCAGTTTTAGGCAAGAGTACATAACTCCATCAAGGATTTTGGGTGAAATAAAAGTCATCAGATACCCCTTGTCACAATGTAAAACAAATTGGACAAATCCTAAAAACTGTCTATGCCTTAGATTTAAGCCAGTGTCCAGACAGACCAAACAAATTAGGATGCTATTGAGTAGTATTTTACATTGTGACAAGGGATATCTGATGACTTTTATTTGACCACAAGGCTTAATTTATTTGTTTTGAGTATACATGTGACTTTCTCAATGTGGGCATTGTACAATATATGAAACAACAAATCTAATCTATTTACTAATGATCTTCAGGGATTTAAATTAAGGTTTGTTTTTTTAAATTAAGGTAAAATATAGAGTTTAAAAAACAATATCTGAAAACCCAATGTTCAAAATTTAAGGCATATAAATACATTATGTTATTCTGAAGAAATTGTAGTTACTTTACACATGTGTCGTTTCATCAGCATCTTTGTTGTAGGATAATATGAAAGGTGATATGAACAAAGAAAATACTGTGGAGAGACTTCGTGACTTGATAGATAAGCTTCCCATCTCAAACAGAAAAGCTTGTGAGATTCTGATTTGCCATCTTCAAAGGTATATTTTCTCTTGGATATATTATTGTTCACAGATGTCTTCTGTTGACAGTATTAGGTCAGAAATTATTTATTAGCTTAGTAAACATTTGTGTTGATTGCAAAAGTATTTGCCACAATTCAGTGATTTTTTAGCATACGAGAATCAGGTGTCCATCGCCAAATATTTGCTTAAACATCTTCCACTTTGAGACTAGTGGTAAAAATTATACCAGATTGGTCTATAGCATCCTGGCAAGGCCCTCTCTCAATTTTATTCACATAGGGACACTTAGTCCCTGTTGGGGCTGCTACAGCTAAAAATAGTAAAATAAACTTCTCATGAACAGCTTGATGGAACTTCATTAAACTTGGTCCGAAGCATCATTATTATATCCTCTCCCAAATTTATTCAAATGGGGAGCACTTTGCCCCATTAGGGGCCACTAAAGCTAATAATAGAAATACCTTTAAATTACTTGAGCCAAATTTGGGTACCTGGCCCCTCTGGGGTAGCTAGAGTAAAAAATAGAAAAATCTTTGAACAACTTCTCATAAACATCTTGATGGATCTTCATCAAATTTGGTATGTAGCATTATTGTATGAACCTCTCTTAAGTTTTTTCAAATGACTGCTTGGTTTCCTTTAGGGGCACCAAAGCTTAAAATAGAAAAACCTTTCAATAACATCTTTTCACAAACCACTAGATGGATCTTCACCACATCTGATCTGTAGCATCCTTGTAAGATCCTCTCTCAAATTTATGCAAATAATTCCGCTTGACTGATTGGCCGCCAGAGCTAAGAATTGATAAAACCTGTAAACAACTTCTTCTCATAAACTGCTTGATGAACCTTCACCAAACTTGGTCTGTAGCATTCATACATTGACCTTGCTCATGCTTTTTCAAATGCTTTCGCGTAACCTTTTTAGGGACCACTAGAGATAAAAATAGAAAGCACTTTAAACAACTTGTAAAGCATCCTTCCATGGACCATTCTCAGTTTTATTATCCCCCCGCCAAAGGCGAAGGGGATATTAGAAATGCTCTCCGTCCGTGCGTGCGTCCATCCGTCCGTCCGTGCGTCCGCAACGATCTTTGTCCGGAGTATAACTCCAAAAGTACTGGAGGGATTTTCTTCAAACTTCATACACTGATAGAACACATTGGGAGGAAGTGCAATGTGCAAGAACAATAACTCTACCTTGCCTATTTTTTGAGTAATTCCCCTTTATCATATTTTCTTAAAAAAATTTGTCCGGAGCATAACTCCAAAAGTATTGGAGGGATTTTCTTCAAACTTCATACATTGATAGAACACATTGGGAGGAAGTGCAATGTGCAAGAACAATAACTCTACCTTGCCTATTTTTTGAGTTATTCCCCTTTATCATATTTTCTTAAAAAATTTTGTCCGGAGCATAACTCCAAAAGTATTAGAGGGATTTTCTTCAAACTTCATACACTGATAGAACACATTGGGAGGAAGTGCAGTGTGCAAGAACAATAACTCTACCTTGCCTATTTTTTTAGTTATTCCCCTTTATCATATTTTCTTTAAAAAAATTGTCCGGAGCATAACTCCAAAAGTACTGGAGGGATTTTCTTCTAACTTCATACACTGATAGAACACATTGCGAGGAAGTGCATGTGCAAGAACAATAACTCTACCTTGCCTATTTTTTATTCCCCTTTATCATATTTTCTTTAAAAAATTTATCCGGAGCATATCTTTTTCATGCATGGAGGGATTTTGATATATCGTGGCACAAATGTTCACCACCACGAGATGAAGTGTCATGCGCAAGAACCAGGTCCCTAGTTCTAGGGTCAAGGTCACACTTAGAGGTCAAAGGATACAAGAATGAAAACCTTGTCCGGAGCACTTCTTCTTCATGCATAGAAGGATTTTCATATAACTTGGCACAAATGTTCACCACCACGAGACAGAGTGTCATGCGCAAGATCCAGGTCCCTAGGTCTAAGGTCAAGGTCACACTTAGAGGCCAAAGGTCAGATACAAGAATGACTTTGTCTGAAGCATTTCTTTTTCATGCATGGAGGGATTTTGATGTAACTTGGCACAATTATACATCAGCATGAGACGAAGTGTCATGCGCAGTTCCCTTCTTTAGAATTACTTCCCTTTGTTGTTACTTTAAATAGCTTTTATTGTAACTTTTTCATTACTAGTAGGGAAAAATCGAGACCACTTTTCTGTAGTACAACATGCATGCTACATCCAATTTTGAGGTGTATTTTGACCAATCTTTACCTAGTAAAGACTTTTGTGTGGACTTACAATTTTTTTTTTTTTTTTTTTTTTTTTTGTATAAAGATTAACTTCCCTTAGTTGTTATTATAAATATCTTATGTTGTAACATTTTTATAATTGACCATAGGGAAAAAACAAGACCACTTTTCTGTGGTACAACATGGATGTTACTTTCCAATTTTAGGTGTATTTTAAGATAACTCTACCTGGTAAGGAGTTTTTTGTGGACTTAGAAAAACAAAAGACTTACAATGATTACTAAACAACCACAAAACTAAAATTCCCTTAATTTTGCAAATACAGCTGCTAGAAAAAAGAAATTTGCTGTGACTGGCATATATTGTGACATTCTGGCACTCTTGTTCCCTGTTAGCTTTCCATTCCTTCTTTTTACAGTAGCCATATAGAAAAACATCATAGCTATACTGTTCATGAAAATTAATAAAATTTAGCAGTAAACCACCTCACCACTGAATAATTCTTTCTTCCACATCTTTAAAATCCCTGATGTGGACCACAACTAAACGGTTCTTCAAAGCTTTTCCCAAAATGAATACTTTCAGACACTAACTTGCCAGGAACTTTAGCCTTCAATTATAATATGCCTGGCGGGGGGATTGGCCATGTCTAACATGGCTCTTGTTCAGTTTTTAAGTGCTCGATATAAGCTATTATGATCACTTACCGTCTGTCAGTCCGTCTGGTGTCTGTCTGTCCACACTTTTCTTCAAACGGCATCTCGTCTGAAACCATGTGGTGGAAATTGATTAAACTTGGCCTGGATGTTCCGTTGGTGGTCTTCATCCAAAATCATTCGAACCTTTCCGCTTGGTTGCATGTAAGGCCTGCAAGAGCTAAAAATAGAAAGATCTTCAAAGGATATCTCCTCCTAATCCACTAATATTTTCACATAAATGGTCCTTGTTATAACTCGGTTATAAGGAACTTGTCGGGACCACAGAATACTGTTGGCTATATCAGAGGTAAGCTTTATCCATATAGCAAACATAATTCACTATAAATGAACTATATAGCTAACACCTAACTATAAATATTTGACAAAATATTAATCATGTATACTTTTATGGACAACGATGTTCATTTTGAAAGAAACTACAAGGACTTAATTTCCAACTTTACAGCTCAATAAAGGTTTGTATTGCATACCAACACGTAAAATAACCCTCTGGTAAGTATTCAAAATATAAATGAATTGACTATAACATAAGTAAGTAATCAGACGAATTTATAAATAAGCATACTTAAGTGTGTTACCAATGGCAGTGAATCTTGAAATTGAGGACAAAGTTCGTTATAATCCAAGTTTGTTATATCCATGTTCTACAAAATATGTAGGGGGAAATTGGGCCAGAAAATAAAGTTCCTTATAACCGAGATTTTGTTATAAATGAGTTTTGCTGTATGTATAAAGTGGAAACTTTAAAAATCTTCTTATATAAAAGTACTGGCCAGATTTTAAAACAATTTTAGACAAATGGTCCTTGTGAGATCTTCTACAAAAATTATCCAGATTAATTCAAATCATCAGAAAAGGTGGCCACCAGAGGGCGTGGTCACTTTACCCTATAAGTATATAGTGCAAACTCTAAAAATCTTCTTGTATGAAACTACTGGGCCAGGCCCAATTTTAAAATAATTTCACGCAAATGATTCTTTGGTGTCCCTTTATGAAGATTGTAGATATTATTCAAAAACCATGGTCACCAGGGGCGTGGTCACTTTTTCCTATATGGATTTAGTGGAAACTTTAAAAAAAACTTCTTGTATGAAACTACTGGTCCGATTTTAAAATAATTTCACACAAATGGTCATTGTGTGACCCTCTACCTAGATTGTTCAAATTATTTTGATTTGTCAAAATACATGGCTGCCGTGGGGCATGGTCAATTTTTCCTATATGAATATCTTGTCAGAAACAGTAAGCCCAATTTTAAAATAATTTTGCAAGAATATTTCTTGGGTTACCCTTTACAAAGATTGTACAAATTATTCTGTATTGTCCAAAAACACGGCCGGCAGGGGATATGGTTACTTTTACCTGTATTTATGTAGTGGAAACTGATATTGTCTCTTAGTATCCTGTCTCATCATTCCCTCAACTTCTTGCCCCATATGCCCCCTCTCCCCAACACGCATATACATTACCTGCCTATATTTACTTAGTAGAATTTAGGAGAAAATTATAAGTAGTTTTGTCGGAAAAGACCGGCACTACTTCAAAATAATTTCACAAACATTTTGCTTGCATATCCATTTAACAAAACTGTTCAAGCAAGCAGCGTTACTTAGGTGAGCGATTTAGGACCATCATGACCCTCTTATTCATGAATTGTGGCTTTATTTTGCAACTCAACTCTAAGTGAGGTAGTGGGATCTGTCTGAATGTTTAAGATAATAATAATGTCTATTTTAAGGCAATAATACATCTTTCTTGTTAGCTCGACTACAAAGTATGGAGAGCTGTCCTACTCGACCCAGCGTCGGCATCCTTCCGCGTTCGCACCTTGGTTAAGGTTTTGATGCACTTTTACTTTATCTCAGTTATTACTTAATAGATTTGATTCAAACTGAAATAGTTATTCCTCATCATCACTCACATCATATGTCACAAGGGCCCTAAGTCTTGCACCAATATTTCATGAATCATCCCCACTTTTTACTTAGAATTTCAGGTTAAAGTTTTGATGCACTTTCACTCTGTCTCAGTTATTACTAAATGGATTTAATTCAGACTTAAAATAATTGTTCCACATCATCACCCACATCATTTGACACAAGCGCCATAACTCTGGCACCAATAATTTATGAATTATCCCCCTTTTTACCTTAAATTTAAGTGTAAAGTTTTGATGCACTTTCACTCTAACTCTATTATTACCAAATGGATTAGATTCAAACTTAAAATATTTATTCCACATCATCACGCACATCATATGACACAAGGGCAATAATTATTGTTCTAATATTTCATGAATTATGCCCCTTTTTGCGTAGAATTTTACTTAAATTTTGGTGCTTTTTCACCATAAGTTTGTAGTTACTAAATGGATTTGATTCAAACTTAAAAATGGATGTTCCACATCGTCACCCACACCATATGACCTAAGATCCACAATGCTAGCACCACTATATTATGAGTCATGCCCTCTTTTTAATCCCCCGCCGTGGCGGAGGGATTATAGGAATGGTCTGCGTCCGTCCTTCCGTCCTTCCGTCCGTCCGTCCTTCCGTCCGTCCTTCCGTCTGTCCTTCCGTCCGTAACACTTTCGTGTCCGCTCCATATCTCCTAAACCCCTTGAAGGATTTTCATCAAACTTGGGTCAAATGATCACCTCATCAAGACGATGTGCAGAACCCATGAGTCAGCCTTGTCGGTTCAAGGTCAAGGTCACAACTCAAGGTCAAAGGTTTGAGCCTGCCATTTTGTGTCCGCTCTATATCTCCTAAACCCCTTGAAGGAATTTTATAAAACTTGGGTCAAATGATCACCTCATCAAGACGATGTGCAGAACCCATGAGTCAGCCATGCCAGCTCAAGGTCAAGGTCACAACTCAGGGTCAAAGGTTTGAGCCTTCCATTTTGTGTCCGCTCTATATCTCTTAAACCCCTCGAAGGAATTTTATAAAACTTGGGTCAAATGATCACCTCATCAAGACGATGTGCAGAACCCATGAGTCAGTCATGCCGGCTCAAGGTCAAGGTCACAACTTAGGGTCAAAGGTTTGAGCCTTCCATTTTGTGTCCGCTCTATATCTCCTAAACCCCTTGAAGGATTTTCATCAAACTTGGGTCAAACGATCACCTCATCAAGGCGATGTGCAGAACTTATGAGTCAGCCATGTCGGCTCAAGGTCAAGGTCACAACTGAAGGTCAAAGGTTTGAGCCTTCCATTTCGTGTCCGCTCTATATCTCCTAAACCCCTTGAAGGAATTTTATAAAACTGGGGTCAAATGATAACCTCATCAAAGTGATGTGCAGAAATTATGAGTCAACCATGCCAGCTCAAGGTCAAGGTCACAACTAAGGGTAGAAGGTTTGAGCCTTCCATTTGGTGTCCACTCTGTATCTCCTAAACCCCTTGAAAGATTTTCATCAAACTTGGGTCAAATGATCACCTCATCAAGAACTCAGGAGTCAGCCATGTCAACTTAAGGTCAAGGTCACAACTGAAGGTCAAAGGTTTCAGCTCTGTATCTCCTAAACCCCTTGAAGGATTTTCATGAAACTTGGGTCAAATGATCACCTCCTCAAGACGTTGTGCAGAATTCATGAGTCAGCCATGTCAGTTCAAGGTCAAGGTCACAGCTAAAATCAAAGGTTTACCCTTTCACTATCCATAGCAGTGGCGGGGGATTTAGCTGTCGTTCAGACTGCCTTGTTACTTAGAATTTCAGGTTCAGGTAGTGGTGCACTTTTGTTCTATCTCAGTTATTACTAAATAGATTTTATTCAAACTTAAAGTAGTTAGTCCACATAATTAGTGATGTGATATGACACAGAGTGCATTACTGTTGCAGAAAGTTTGCATGAATTATGTCCCTTTTATACTCATTATATATTTTGATACACTTTATCTTTATCTCTTTTATTACTTAATACATTTGACTCAGACTTAAGCCTTTGTCCAATATCTTCATTCATATTGGAGTCATTAAACACTCCACTGACAGCTCCAGCTTCCTCAGATGTGCCCAGTGTCACTATCAAGCATTGCAATAGGCAAACTACTGTGACAGCTCTTGTTCAATAACTGGGCAAAGCCAATTTTTATTAGCTCACCTGTGAGGGTGAGCTTTTCTGATCGCATGTCTTCCGTCTGTCGTCCATTCACAATTTCTTGTGAACACGATAGTGACCAAGCCCGCCCGCTTAGCTCAGTAGGTAAGAGCGTTGGTCTACGGATCGCGGGGTCGCGAGTTCGATCCTCGGGCGAGGCGTATGTTCTCCGTGACTATTTGATAAACGGCATTGTGTCTGAAATCATTAGTCCTCCACCTCTGATAATTCATGCGGGGAAGTTGGCAGTTACTTGCGGAGAACAGGTTTGTACTGGTACAGAACCCAGGAACACTGGTTAGGTTAACTGCCCGCCGTTACATGACTGAAATACTGTTGAAAAACGGCGTTAAACCCAAAAACAAAACAAAACAAACACACTTTGCAATTGATTTTAATCAAATTTAAACACAACTTGTATTGGCATAATATCTCGGTTCCTTTCGAAAACTGGCCAGATCCCGTCATGGGTCCCAGAGTTATGGCCCCTTAAAGGGCCAAAATTTGCTATTTTTGGCTTGTGAACACAATAGAGACCACATTTTGCAATTGATTTTAATCAAACTCGCGCACAACTTGTATTGGCATAATATCTCGGTTCCTTTCGAAAACTGGCTAGATCCCACCATGGGTTCCAGAGTTATGGCCCCTTAAAGGGCCAAAATTTGCTATTTCTGGCTTGTGAACAATATAGAGACACATTTTGAAGTTGATGATAATAAAACTTGCATACAACTTGTACTGGCTTACTATCTCGGTTCCTTTCGAAAACTGACCAGATCCACTCATGGGTTCCAGAGTTATGGCCCCTCAAAGGGCCAAAAATTGCTATTTTGGCTTTTGCAGCCATATAGAGACTTCATTTATGGTTTGATTTGGTACAAACTTGCAAAATATCTTTAACAACAATAACTCTTGGATTCCATGATATATCCGGCAGATCCAATCATAGGTTCCGGAGTTACGGCCCCTGATTAACCCCAGAAAGAGCCAAAATTTGCTAATATTACCTTGTGAACACGATAGAAGTGACATTTTATAATTGATTTTAACCACACTTACACACAACTTAAGTCACAATAAGATCTCGATTCCTTTCGAAAACCGGCTAAATTCCCTAATGGGTTCTAGAGTTACTGCCCCTGAAAAGGGCAGTATTTTCTATATTGGCCCATTTAGCCATAGAGGTTTCATTTATGCTTTGATTTGATACAAACTTGCCCAGAATGTTTATCTTGATGATCTCTAGGCCAGATTTGAAACTGGCTCATGTGGGGTCAAAAACTAGGTCACCAGGTTAAATCAAAGGAAAAGCTTGTTAACACTCTAGAGGCCATATTTATGACCCTATCTTCATGAAACTTGGTCAGAGTGTTTATCTTGATGATTCCTATGCCATATTTAAAACTGGGTCATATGGGGTCAGAAACTAGGTCACACGGTCAAATGAAAGGAAAAGCTTGTAAACACTAGGCCACATTTATGACCCTATCTTCATGAAACTTGATCAGAATATTCATCTTGATGATTTCTAGGCCAAGTTTGAAACTGGGTCATGTGGGGTCAAAAACTAGGTCACCTGCTTAAATCAAAGGAAATGCTTGTTAACGCTCTAGAGGCCATATTTTTGACCCTATCTTCATGAAACTTGGTATGAATGTTTATCTTGATGTTTCCTTTGCCAAATCCGAAACTGAGTCATGTGGGGTCAAAAACAAGGTCACCACTTGAGTCAAAGGAACAGCTTGTTAACACTGTAGAGGCCACATTTATGATCCTGTCTTCATGAAACTTGGTCAGAATGTTTATCTTGATGATTTTAAGGCCAAGTTTAACAGGTGAGCGATATAAGGTCATCATGACCCTCTTGTTGAAATTTGGCACATTTTTTTACTTGGAATGGTGCTTTTATACTAACCAAGATACTGAAAGTTTTGTACTACAATAAAACGTAAAGTCAGAATTGACTTTTTTGTGTGTCAACAATAGCTGAAATGTTCAAAGGAATTTACTATGCCATCATAATTGTTATTTGACAATAAATTCAAAACTAAAAAAGATATTTTGAAAATTAATTTTTTTTATATTAGCACTTTTAAGTTGTTCAGAAGGATATAAAATATTAAAAAGAAATGCTGGTTTCTTAAAGAGAAATCAAGACAAGATTTTGATATGGAAAAGGTGGATGAAATAGTAGATTGTTAGGTCAGATCTTAAGAAAAAGCTTGTTAACACTAGAGATCACATTTTGTACCAGATCTACATGACGCCTGGCCAGAATTTTTGTCTCTATGAAATCTAGGTAACTTTTAACACTGAACCATCTTGTGTCAAAAACTAGGTTATTTGAAAAACTAACAGAAAACATTGTTTACACTTCATGCACTTTTTCAAAGTGATCTGCATGAAACCAAGTCAGTTACAAATAGGTTAAGTTTAAATTTAGGTCATCTGGGTCAAGACTAGATTACTTGTCAGATCATAGAAAATTGCAGACTTTTTGTTGCAATCCAAAACTTAGTCATCATGGTTGAAAAATTAGGTCAAGTAGCAATTTAGCACCTTCATGACCCTCTTATTTGTTAAATTAAACTGTTAAAACATATAATTGTACTTCTAATTGTACATGAAATTGGTGTCATTTTATTTTCAGGGTTGCTTCTCATGCTGATGAGAATGATATGAACTCATGTCATCTTGGAGCTATTTTTGGACCATTGCTTTTAAGACCTCAGTATGTATTGTTTACTTTAAAGTAATGAAATGATTAGATGTATGTTTCCCTTTATATTTTATATGATAATAAGTAGCATTTGACTTCACCTGTCATTTTCAATAAGGCTTTCTTTGAAATACCGTGGATTTGAAGTTTGCTCATTTAAATCATTACCTGTCAATCACAGCATATACTTAATTCCTATACCATTACAAATTACCAAGCGAAAAGATCAATGGATTAAATTTTTAAGATAATTGATATTAAAGTATTTTTTTAGCCTAAAGATCTATTCCTATATGAGTCACATACCACTAGACTCTCCTATGTAATACAGGTTAGTCATATGTGGTTTTTCAAAAATTGATATCGATACGCATCATTTAATACATTGAATCATTTACTTAATTATGACTTGTTTATATACAACACTCGCATCTTGTGTAGCCTTTATGATCTTACACTATGACAAAGAAATATTTTTCTTTTGTAAAGGACGGATTCAAAATGTGTAACTGTTATTACGCTCCCCTTCGAAGAAGGAGGAGATATTGTTTTGCAGATGTCGGTATATCCGTCGGTCCGTAGACCAATCGGTTTCTGGGTGATAACTCAAGAACGCTTGGGCCTAGGATCATGAAAGTTGATAAGGAGATTGGTCATGACCAGCAGATGACCCCTTATGATTTTGAGATCAGTAGGTCAAAGGTAAAGGTCACAGTCACCTGGAACAGTTAAACGGTTTCCGGATGATAACTCAAGAACGCTTGGGCCTAGGATCATGAAAGTTAATAGGGAGGTTTGTCATGACCAGCAGATGACCCGTATTGATTTTGAGGTCAGTAAGTCAAAGGTCAAGGTCACTGTGACTCGTAACAGTTAAACAGTTTCCGGATGATAACTCAACAACGCTTGGGCCTATGATCATGAAAGTTGATAGGAAGGTTGGTCATGACCAGCAGATGATCTTTATTGATTTTAAGGTCAGTAGGTCAAAGTCAAGGTCACAGTGACCCAGAACAGTTAAACCATTTCTGGACGATAACTTGAGAACGCTTGGGCATAGGATCACGAAATTTAATAGGGAGGTTGATCATGACCCCTTTTGATTTTGAAGTCAGTAGGTCAAAGGTCAAGGTCACATTGACCCAGAACAGTAGAACTTTATTTGCCAGATGACTAGAGAATTCTTTGGTTTAAGATCACATTTGATACGGAGGTCACTTATGACTGATAAATGACCAATAATAAATTACTGATTTGAGGTCAGTACGTCAAATATCCAGTGCACAGTGACCAAATAATTTCTGTTTCTTGTCCAGCTACTGAATGCATCAAGGGGGGCATTTCATGTTCCACGAGCTCTTGTTTTTAAACGCCCAAAGGAACGTATTATGTTATAACTCCGGTGTCTGTCCGTCAGTTAGCAACTTCGTGTGCGCTCTGTAACTCTTGAATCCCTTGAAGGATTTCAAAGAAACTTGACACAAATGTTCACCACATCAAGACGACGTGCAGAGCGCATGTTCTGGATGACTCGCTTCAAGGTCAAGGTCACACTTAGGGGTCAAAGGTCATATGACTTTGTTTCGTGTCCGCTCTGTAACTCTTGAACTACTTGAAGGATTTCTAAGAAACTTAGCACAAGTGTTCACCACATCAAGACGACATGCAGAGCGCATATTTCGGATGGCTCGCTTCAAGGTCAAGGTCCAACTTAGGAGTCAAAGGTCATATGACTTTGTTTCGTGTGTATTTTGCTCTGCATTGCGGTGCTCTTGTTTTTATTTGGCAGATCTCATTTTTGTTCATTTACAAAAAAATTTTTTAATTACTTCCCTTTTATGTTACTATAAATAGCTTATTTTGTAACTTTTTTATTATTGGCCGCAGGGAAAAACCGAGACCACTTTTCTGTGGTACAACGTGGATGGTACCTCCAATTTTTAGGTGTATTTTGACATATCTGTACCTGGTAAGGATTTTTTTGTGGACTAACAATTATTTTTTTCTGTGGACTTAGAATTTTTTTTTTGGAATTTCTTCCCTTTGTTGTTCCTGTCCTTTGGGCTTCAACAGTCAAGTTCTTTAAATTTTGCTCCCATCCTCTGATATAACCCTTCGGTCACACTTAGGGGTCAAAGGTCATACCTTCGGGCATATACTGCTCCGCATTGCGGTGCTCTTGTTATATAATTTCATATGCACAGAATAAAAGGTATCAGAAGATTCTTCATCTTACCTTTTATTCAGATAATACAACTCAACGAAGTTTATTAGTCCCCTACTGGTTGAAAACCAGTTTCGGGGACTGTAGGATTGCGCTTTTTCGTCTGTCCGTCATTCCGTACGTCAGACCGTGTCCGGTCCATAATTCTTGTCATTCATGAAGGGATTTTGATATTAGTTGGCACAAATGTTTCCCATGATGAGACGACATGTGAAGCGCAAAACCTGGACCCAAACTCCTAGGTCAAGGTCACACTTAGAGGTCAAAGGTCAGCATGGCTTTTTGCTTTCCTGTCCATATCTCTGCCATCCATGAAGAGATTTTAATATTACTTGGCACAAATGTACCCCATAATAAGACCATGTGTCTTGCACAACTTTAAGACTCCTAGCTCAAAGGTTAAGGCCACACTTGGCAGTCAAATGTTAACATGGCATGAACAGGGTGTTTTTCATGTCCGGTCCAGAACTTAGTCATCCATATAGGGATTGCAATATTACTTGGCGTAGGTGTTCCCCATAATCAGACAACCTGTCATGTGCAACACCTATAACCCTAGCTTTAAAGTCAAGGTCACACTTGGAGATCAAAGGTCAATAGTGGTTTTTTCCTGTCCGGTCCATAACTTTGTTATGCAAGAAGGGCTTTAAATATCAGTTGGCACAAATATTCCTCTAATTTAAACAACATGTCATGTGCAAAACCTGGACCATTAGCTGAAAGGTCAAGGTCACACTTGGAGGTCAAATGCCAACATGGCTTTTTCCTGTCCGGTCTGTAACTCAACAATCCCTAAAGGAATTTTAATATTACTTGGCACAAATATACCCCATAATAAGATGATGTGTCATGTGCAACACTGACCCCTAGCTCAGTGGTCAAGGTCAGACTTGGAGGTCAAAGATTGATAGTGTTTTTGTTTTTTTAGTATGGTCAATAACTCTGTCATCCAAGAAGGGATTTTAATAGTACTTGGCACAAATGTTTTCCATAATGAGACAACTGGTCTGATGCAACCCCTTACCCTAACTTAAAGGTCAAGCTGAAACTTCATAGGATGATTGGACATGCAGAGTAGATTACCCTAATGAATTTTGTAGTCACTCGATCAAAGGTCAAGGTCACAGGGACTAGAACATGGAAAACTGTTTCCGATCAATGACTTGAGAACCACTTGACCCAGAATGTTGAAACTTCATTGGATGATTGGACATGCAGAGTAGATGATCCCTAATGATTTTAGGGTCATTTGATCAAAGGTCAACGTCAAAGGAGCCAGAACATGGAAACCCGTTTCCAACCAATAACTGGAGAAACACTTGGCCTAAAATGTTGAAACTTCATAGGATGATTGGATATGCTAGTAGATGATCCCTGTTGATTTTGGGGTCACTTGGTCAAAGGTCAAGGGGACAGGACATACCCAGTAGATGACCCCTATTGATCTTGGGGTTATTATCCCCCGACGAAAGTCGGAGGGATATAGTTTTGGCGTTGTCCGTCCTTCCGTCCGTCTTTCCGTCCTTCCGTCCGTCCGTCCGGAGCCATATCTAGAAAATGGTTGGGAATATTTATTTAAAACTTCAGATACATGTTTACCACTATGAGTACTTGCGGCCCGTCAAGTTTCAGTTAGATTGCCCAAGTAACACCAGAGTTATGGCCCTTAGAAGTTTCTAGTGTTAACTATATAGGGTACTATAAATATGGCAATTTCTGCATCATAACTTTTGATATATTTCACCTAGAACTGTGAAACAGAATTTAGATCACCATAATGTGGTTGTGTACACACAATTTCGTTTGGATTTATTTGTAAATTTAGAGTTATTGCCCTTTAATTGTATAAAAATCCACATATTTGTACATAACAAACTTACCATTTGGTAGAATTTCATTAAATTTCTTTCATTCTTTTCCATGAACATTTATTGTAAACATGTGAAGTTGTGTACCCACACCTGGTCACCCCCTTATCTTGATCACACCCCTCCCCCGAACCCCCCCTTAAAAAAAAAAATCATTATTTTACATTTTTTTCAGACAAACTTCATAAACATGTTCACCACTTTGAGGTTATGGGGCCCATCAAGTTTCAGACAGATTGCCCAAGTAACACCAGAGTTATGGCCCTTAGAAATTTCTAGTGTTAACTATAATATAGGGTACTAATTAGATCTATAGATATGGCAATTTCTGCATCATAACTTTTGATATATTTGACCTTGAACTATGAAACTTTAACAGAATTTAGAGCACTATAATGTGGTTGTGCACACACAATTTTGTACGGATTTCAGAGTTATTGCCCTTTAATTGTCTAAAAATCCACATATTTGTACATAACAAACTTACCATTTGGCAGAATTTCATTAAATTTCTTTCATTCTTTGATGTGAACATTTATTATAAACATGTGAAGTTACGCACCCACACCTCGTAACCTACTTGCCTTGGTCACACTCCCTCCCCATCCCAACCCCCCTCCCCCCAAATTTTTTTTTCATTTATTTTAGATTTTTTTCAAACCTTCCATGATTATTTATCAACATGCAAGTTGTACCATTTCCCCACCTCACTCCTCCATACAGTCATGCCCACCACTGATCATGCATCCTCTGCAGCCCCCCCCCCCCCCACCAAAAAAAAAATCACATATTTGTACATAACAAACTTACCATTCGGCAGAATTTCATTAAATTTCTTTCATTCTTTTCTGTGAACATTTATTAGAAACATGTGAAGTTGCGCACCTACACCTGGTCACCCACTTGCCTTGGTCACACCCCCTCCCCCTCCCAACCCCACTTCCCCCAAAAAAAAACAAATAATAATTTTTTTTTTCATTCCTTATTTTAGATTTTTTTTCAAACCTTCCATGATTATTTATCAACATGCAAGTTCCCCCACCTCACTCCTCCATACAGTCATGCCCACCACTAATCATGCATGCATCCTCTGCCCCCCCCCCCCCCCAACTTCACCCTTTTACCCTTTTTTGTGTCGGCTAAAGGCTGAAAGCCTTTTGACGAGTCCTTGCTGTTCAGCGATTCTCTAAATGGACCGAATAACACGTGAAGGGATGTAGTTCTATTAGATTTCTCAAACTTCAAACAGTTCACTGCATGAATGAAGTTAAGTTGTGTCAATTCCCATTGCTATGACCAATATACGATGTAATCTGTCATATTTATGACTTGTAATTGTGCAATACTCGAATGTAACTCATTAAGCATAAATGTGCATTTTAAGAATTGCGCAGGCTTACAAAGCTTGGGTAACATCCAACGAAAGACAAAAAATAGTTCCACAGGGCTCCAGATAAGATGCGTATTAGCGTAAATTACGTATAGAAATAATGCAAATACGCATGTCTAATAATTTCTAAGCGTATAAAAACGTATATAAAATTACAGAAACGCACACAATGCTTTTTTAAAAACAAAATCTGAATCGTCTGGATGCGTTAGGTAACATAGCCGATCAGCCTTGATTCTCCCACATTGAACGTAAACACGCATCGTATGATTTCAATAAACTTTGCGTGGGTTGAATTTTGCAGTCAGTAAACGGATAAATTATCGGAAGAAGAAGCTCTTACTGGTTTGTTTAGTTACTACTGATATTAAAAATGATTTTAATTCTTATTTTTCGAGAAATAAACAAATCGGCGAAACATTAAATTGTATTTTCTTGTAGTTTTTGAAATCGAAAGTAGATCGTCTATGTTTGGCTGCTTTCACGAAACGAAACAACTTTTTTATGAAAAGATTTAAATAAGAGGCAATTTAACCGTAAACTTCAATGTCAGATACTGCCAATTGCTGCTAAATGTCTTCATATCATCACAATTTGTAAAATATATTGTTGAAACTGGAGAAAAGTGTAATCGTATCCGGATATAATATTTTGGGTAAATATCGAGCTGTGTTATGAAATTTTAAGAAAAAAACTAAAAACAAACTGAAACTGGTAGACTATACTGTCAGTACATCAATCATTAGCCGACTCAGGCCCTTCAGGCCTTTTATTTTTTTTTTTTTTTTCATTTTTATTTTCCATCAATATTTATAATCAACGTGTGAAATTTTGTTTCCTCTCCCGTTCCCCCGCACCCCCACCCCCTAAAAAAATAAATATATACATATATAATTATATTTCTATTCCTTTTTTTTTTTTTTTTTTTTTTAAATGTTCAAACCTTCAACATGTTAAGTTGTGACTGCACAAACTTTGCCCTCAGCCATGTTCAAGATATCTTACCTGTGTTCTCTTAAGGACATCTGTTCTTTTAAGTTCAAATGTACATGAACTTGTTAATCAGCAACACCTGGTGCCAAACCACTCAAAGACAATATTTCGTTCCAGTTAAACTTCAAGCTCACATTTCAATTAACTGCATTTAATTTTAAAAGCTAAGCTTATTACAGTAAGCATATTCCATTCAAAATAAATTCTTTAGTCAGGATCAAAGTATCGTACATTTATTGTGTACTCTTTAATTAAACATTTGTTTTCTGTTAAATTGATTTTGACTAATGAAATTACTTGCTTCTTATTAACATCCTTAACTTTTTGACAGATATATTTTTTTGCCATTCCTCACCACAAACCCTTTCGACGGGGGATACCAATTCATCGAATTTGCTTGTTTTTTCAGAGGTCAAGGTCACATGGGCCAGAACATGGAAAACCATTTCCAATCAATAACTGGAGAAACACTTGACCTAGAAAAAAAACCAAATACCTAACATAAACATTTTGCCTGTATTTATTAAGTAGAAACTTTTAACTGTTCTAGCAAGCAAGTAACCTCAGTTGAGCGATATAGGGCCATCATGGCCCTGTTGTTTTTAAATTACCATTTCCCCTAGCATGAGTCTTTTGACCATACCAGAACAATTTCTCCACCCATCAGTTTTTTAAGCGTTGATAATTTTTACCGCCCAAGTTTATTATCACACATGTACACCCACCCCATGTATCCACCACAACCTCAACTCTTGAAAATACTTTGAATATTTTGTCATTTCAGATCTCTTAATTTCTTGTGTTTGAATTTATGTTTCTTAGGACAGCCCTCCACCTTAAACCCCAGAATACCTCTTTCATTCCTTGTGTATCTTATCTCCCTTCTCTTTACACACACAAACTTCCTCCATATAATAGTAATAATAGTAATGTTTGTTCTGTATTTGTCATCATTTCAGAGTAGTGTGTTTTCATTTAATAGCTCTTCTTTATAAAATGGTAGGCAAGCATAGTTGGTACTATTTTGATTTTCAGGAACAGTCAAGGGTTATCAGCTGTATCAGATTTTCAAAATCAGTGGCTTGTTGGCACACTCCTCATAGATTCTGCAGAAAGTTTGTTTGGTAATGAAATGGACTGGGAGGTAGAATCTGGAGAAAGCACTGATGAAATGTATCCGCAAGAGATGAAGAATATTGCCGGAAAAAACTCAATGGGTGAGTGATGCTTTACTAATGCCCCTCACCCCGATGAAAATGGTGTAAATTGTTTTTCTCATGTTGGTCTGGCTTGGATTTACAGTCAGTCTTCATAGGATGATTGCCTTGGTTAGCAAATGAAGATGCTTATTCTTTTGGGGGTTCAAGGTCACAGTGAACATTAGACTGAAAATTATTTCAGATTAAACACTGAAGGACCTTTAGACCTATGACTTTCAAGCTTGATAGGATGATTGTTTGTGGTCAGAAGATTACATGTACTGTTTTTGAAGTCTGTAGATGAAAGGTCATGGTCACATTAATATTGAAATTGAAATTTTGTAAATGTTCTTTATCAGACGTAGTGCAGGCTAAACAGCACAAAAATCTCTTTCCGATGGTATGTCTTCCAGCTTCCTAGCTTCGCTAGTTTCCTAGATTACCTTGAGGTTTTTCTGCGATTTGAGAACTTTCTCCAGTCAAAATTTTGCTTTACACATATAGTTAATAATTTATCAAAATAAAGATTTCAAGAAGGAATTGATGAAGTTATTGCTAATGTATGTTTACTTTATGCAGAATCACATATTGCTGTAAATATTTTGACGCTACGTCTTCAAATAACAAAGATTTTAATGAAAATGAAAATATGGTGTGTTGTACATAAATATTTCTGATTAAAGAAGATGATGCTTAAAATGTTCATTTCTTTTTATTAGATTGATACAACGTTTTTTGCTATTTACTACAATTCTTATTTCGAAAAAAGTTGTTAGAAATGTCAACTAGGCCCTAAATAAGTAACAAAAGTGCTGGTGGGGGAAAGGGCGGGGCGGGGTTAATATGAATAATCAGTTCTTTAATGTGATTAGTGTCAGTAAATTTTTAGTTCACCTGAACATAAAGTGCTAGGGGTGAGCTATTATGATCACTCAGCGTCCGGCCGGTGTAATGAAGTATTTCGACCCCCATAGAATAATGACCCCCCGGTCATTATTCTATAGAAAAAGTGACCCCCCGGTCATAGTATTATGACCTCCAGATCATAGTACTATGACTCCCCCACGTGAAGTAAACTGAACCTCACGAAGAATATTGACTCCCATAAAAAAACGACCCCCGGTCATTTGGTCAAATTTAGTGATAACTCGTGTATCTAAGGCCTAATTGCTGCATTTTATGCCCCCACTCGGGGGAGGGGAGGTGGGGGGCGGCATATAGATTTGCCCTTGTCCGACCGTCCGTCCGTCCTTCCGTTTTACCATTAGCCCCAGATACTATCACTTGACACAGAAATCAGAGCATTCCGCAACGGGAAAAGGGATTCTATTTCTAGACGCTGTATCTTGGTGTATACATTTTTTCAGGAAAATAACAATTCACAATACGTTCACAAAACACACCAGTGTCAATAATCCCTGCAAACTTCGGTATGAAGTAATTCTTCAGAAGAAAACTGCACAAGAAACTGCTAGCATAGAACTTAGTATTAATAGAAGTTGCAATACTTAGCAGTGGCAGTAAAGTACGGTAGCGGCAACAATAGAAAGTAGTAGTAGTAGTAGTAGTAGTAGTGGCAGTGGTAGTGGCAGTTGCAGTAGCAGTAGCAGCAGCAGCAGCAGAGGAATAAGTGACAGCAACAACAGCAGCAGGAGAAGAAGAGGTAGATGTACAAGACGTATTAGTGGAAGCAGGTATAGTAGTATCAGTAGTAGCAGTAGCAGTTGTAGTACTAGTAGTAGTAGTAGTAGAAGTAGTAGTAGTAGTAGTAGAAGAAGAAGAAGAAGTACATGTAGTAATAGCAATAGAAGCAGTGGCACCAGTAGTAGTAGTACAATCAAAATGTTAACTATTGGCAATGGAGGGTATTAGAGTTGTAGATCTAGTAAAATTGTCCGTTAGGTTTGGTGGAGATCACTTTTTAATAGATATTATCGTCGAAAGTCTTTTTAGGAGCCGGTGTTTTACACGGAAAGAGTAACTTTTTTAAATAGAATAATGTCCGGGAATCGATATTGTATGAGAGTTCGAATGTAGTAATTTCGGCAGTGAGTATTTTACATGGAAGGAGTCACTTTTTCTATAGAATAATAACCGGGGTCGATATTCTATGAGATTCGAAGGGAGTCATCTTTAGGGAGTCAGTATTTTACTTGGAGGGATCAGTTTTTCTATAGAATAATGACCGGGGGGTCGTTATTCTATAGAGTTTTTAAAGGGAGTCAGTTTTTTATAAGTGGAGTCAATATTTTACAGGAAAGGAGTCACGTTTTCTATAGAATAATGACCGGGGGGTCGTTATTCTATGGGGGTCGAAATACTTCATTACACCGGCCGTCTGTCCACAATTTTCTTCAAACAACATCTCCTCTGGAAGTTGAAAAAGTTGGCCTGGGTATTCCTTGGGTGGTCTTAAGAGTGTTAAAACATAAAATTGTTCAGATAGTTCTACAAGGAAACCTCTTGGCATGGTGATTGTGTGATACTTAGCATTTAATTTTTAGTCGAGACCCAAACCTGAACATCAACATGGCAGCTGAAATTCAAGATTTCTGCCATTTATACAAAGATTCAGAAAATATGTAAGGTGACATTTCAAAAGAATGGAAATGAGGAGTTAAATGAATTTCTGCTGTATCTGTTTGAAATATAAAGTAAATATCTAACATCTCACCATACATAAGATAGGCTTTCCACCTCAAGACTCAAGTTATTAACTCACCTGTCATGTAGTGACAATGTGAGCTTTTGTGATCGCCCTTCATCCGTCTGTCCGTCCGTCCGTTGCCCGTCCACAATTTCTTGTGAACAGGATAGAGACCTCATTTTGCAATCAGTTTTAATCAAACTTGCACACAACTTGTATTGGCATAATATCTCACTTCCTTTCGAAAACTGGCCAGATCCCATTATGGGTTCCAGAGTTATGGCCCCTTTTATGGGTTCCAGAGTTATGGCTCCTTAAAGGACCAAAATTTGCTATTTTGGCTTGTGAACACGATAGAGACCACATTTTGCTATCAACTTTAATCAAACTTGCACACAGCTTGTATTGGCATGATATCTCGGTTTCTTTTGAAAATTGGCTAGATCCCATCATGGGTTCAAGAGTTATTGCCCCTATAAAGGGGCAAAATTTGCTATTTTGGCTTTGTCAGCCATATAAAGACTTCATTTATGGTTTGATTCGATACAAACTTGCAAAATATCTTTAACAACAATAGATCTAGGATTTCATGATGAATCCGTCAGATCCAATCATAGGTTCTGGAGTTACGGCCCCTGATTGACCCCTGAAAGAGCCAAAATTTGTTAATTTTTATCTTGTGAACAGGATAGAGGTGAAATTTTATATTCGATTTTAACCACACTTACACACGACTTAAGTCACAATAAGATCTCGGTTCCTTTTGAAAACCAGCTAGATTCCATCATGGGTTCTAGAGTTACTGCCCCTGAAAGGGACAGAATTTTGTATTTTGGCCCTTGCAGCCATATAGAGGTTTCATTTATGCTTTGATTTGATACAAACTTGCACAGAATGTTTATCTTGATGATCTCTAGGCCAAGATAGAAACTAGGTCATGTGGGGTCAAAATCTAGGTCACCAGGTCAAATCAAAGGAAAAGCTTGTTAACACTCTTGAGGCCACATTTATGACCCTATCTTCATGAAACTGGGTCAGAATGTTTATCTTGATGATTCCTAGGTCAGGTTTGAAACTGGATCATGTGGGTCAAAAACTTGGTCATACGCTCAAATCAAAGAAAAAGCTTGTTAATATTCTAGGCCATATTTATGACCCTATCTTCATGAAACTTGGTAAGAATGTTTATCTTGATGATTCCTAGACCAAGTTCAAAACTGGGTTATGTGGGGTCAAAAACTAGGTCACCACTCAAATCAAAGGAAAAGCTTGTTAACGCTGTAGTGGCCACATTTATGAGCCTATCTTCATGAAACTTTGTCAGAATGTTTATCTTGATGATTCCATTTCAGGTTATGCGTTCCCCCATACATTAATTAGATAGCCACTATTGGTATTGGGGTCATTAGGTCAAAGGCCAAGTTCATAGTTACTTTAAGACTGAAAGCAGATTCCAATCAGTAACTGGAGAAAGCCTTCAAACTTCATAGGATAATTGTCAGTAGTTGAAGTTGATCTTTTGGGGGATTTGACATGGGAAAGGTAAAGGTCAGATCCCATCATGGGTTCCGGAGTTAGGGCCCCTTAAAGGGCCAAAATTTGCTATTTTGGCTTTTGCAGTCATATAGAGACTTCATTTATGGTTTGATTTGATACAGACTTGCAAAATATTTTTAACAACAATAGATCTTGGATTCCATGATGAATCCGTCAGATCCAATCATAGGTTCTGGAGTTACAGCCCCTGGTTGACTCCTGAAAGAGCCAAAAAATATAATTTTGCCTTGTGAACAGGATAGAGGTGACATTTTACTTTCGATTTTAACCACACTTACACACAACTTAAGTCACAATAAGATCTTGGTTCCTTTTGAAAACTGGCTAGATTCCTTCATGGATTCTAGAGTTACTGCCCTTGAAAGGGGCAAAATTTCTGTTTCGGCCCTTGCAGCCGTATAGAGGTTTCATTTATGCTTTACTTTGATACAGACTTGCACAGAATGTTTATCTTGATGATCTCTAGGCCAAGTTAGAAACTAGGTCATGTAGGGTCAAAATCTAGGTCACCAGGTCAAATCAAAGGAAAAGCTTGTTAACACACTTGAGGCCACATTTATGACCCTATCTTCATGAAACTGGGTCAGAATGTTTATCTTGATGATTCCTAGGTCAGTTTTGAAATTGGATCATGTGGGTCAAAAACTAGGTCATCCGCACAAATGAAAGGAAAAGCTTGTTAACACTCTAGGCCATATTTATGACCCTTTCTTCAAGAAAATTGGTAAGAATGTTTATCTTGATGATTCCTAGAACAAATTCGAAACTGGGTGATATTGGGTCAAAACCTGGGTCACCACTCAAATTAAAGGAAAAGCTTGTTAACACTGTAGAGGCCAAATTTATGACCCTATCTTCTTGAAACTTGGTAAGAATGTTTACCTTGATGATTCCAAGGCCAAGTTTAACAGGTGAGCGTTATAGGGTCATCATAACCCTCTTGTTAACAAGGTAGAATTTGATTAAACCCAGATTTTTCAAGACTTCAGGAAAAACTCAGAACATCTGGCAAATGAAGAAAGATATGGTCATGTGCTTGATTTTTTGCTAGATTGCTTTGAAACATTTGGACCTCACACAAGTTTTTATAATGGGCGTCTATGGGAAAATCACAATAATGATTATGTTATCATTTTCGCGTAGAGAAATTTGTTTAAAATGTAGAGTTTAATGAAACTAAATAAAAATTTGGTCTACAATATGGGGAAATAAAATATATAGGCCTGTGTGCTTGTTATTTGCCTAAGATGAAAAAGAGTTTTGCACATAACACGCATGTTTAAAGGCATTATTTGGAATTATTTAACGTGTTAAACGTTTTAATATCATATTTTATCTTTAGAAAGATTGTAACCTTACCCGTTTAGTAAATTTATTCGCTGGTTGCCATTAATTCTTTAAACAATTTTCTTTTCCTTTTACTGAGTCCATGCTTCATTGTAAGTTATCTGGTTAAATGACCTTACGAATATTCACAAAGCTTGCTCAGAATCATCCTTGCATAGATCACTCTCAACTTTGTTCAAACAAGTCCGCTTCGCCGCTTTTAGGTGCCACCAGTGCTACAAATACAATTAGAAATAACCTGTAATGGATTTACACCAAACTCAGAAACATCCTTGCACCGACTTCTTAAGTTTGTTCAAATTATCCCACTTGACCCCTTTTAGGGACTGTCAGGGTTAAAATAGGGAATTCTCATGAAAGACTTGACATCTTCACCAAATGTGGTATGGACCTCTCTGAAGTCTGTTCAAACAATTTCAATAACATTTAAGGGCTGCTGTAAGAGCTAAAAAATCGTAAAATCTTTAGATTACTTTTGGTGAACAGCAAGACATAATTATCATGACGATAAAAAAGAAGGTAAGGCCAGATTTCCCAGAAGCACAAAGCACCCCAAACAGCCTTAGGTCTAGAGATGGTACCTACCCAAATAAATTAAAGGGGGACAACTCTGAATTGACCAATAAACTAAAGCCAACATTAAACATTGATCAAACGTGAAAGATAAAAATCAGATAGGTCCCTTTTCAAACAACTTATCAGACAGACAAAATATGACCTACATTTGTTTAAATCCCTTTGTATTCAATATACAATATGCACACTTTTCTCATGACTTACACTGACAGATATTTAGTAAGTTGTAGTGAGGCCCTGATAGAAAGTTTAGTAATGCATGAAGATTATATAGAATTATGCATACATTCCTTTGAAGAAAATTAACGACATTAAGAAACGTTATTAAGTTTTGATCTTTTAGCCAAAGGTATTTATTTATTGTTCTCAATGGTGATACATTGGTTTACACAACATTTATATCTCAAAATGTAAAATGTATATATCCAACAATGAGAAATAACAAAAAAAGTTAAATTGGTAACACAAAAATTTCATTGTCGTCAAATATAATTACAATAGTTTAAGGTAGTGGTTGTAATTACTACATGTTAAGGTAGCTGATAGGTAATGACTCTATGTAATGTATTTTAAGCAATTCTCAACTTAAACATTCTCTGGAGGGAACTAGCACGATCATTTGCTTTCCTTGAAAAACGAATAAATGCTGAAAAAGCATATGGAGATTACTCTATTTGATGATTTTCGTTACAGGTCATATACCCTAAACAAACTAAAAGGTGTTTTATTTATTGTTGAAAACAAAGTAATCGGTTAATTTCAGATATCAACATTAATTCAAAACTTATACTGTTTACAAAACTTGAAAAAAAATGTTTTGTTGGGGCCTCTCATTTACAAATATATCAACAATTATCACCTGAATTGAGTGCATTCATGAGTGGAAAATATTGATGGTAAAATAGTGTAGGGGTTTGTTTACAATATAAAATCTTTAATAACTTCTTTAAGGTACATTTTTGGTATGGTTTTGTTAGGCTTATAATAAAGAGCATGTCATTCTCTTTCACTCAGAATTTTTTCAAGCGTTTTAGACTCTTGGCTAGTCTTGGAATTTGACTTTATTAAGAGACAAAAGGAAGTTCAGTATAGGCTCTTTCAAAATGTTGAAAGTAGAGTAAACTTATATTACACTCTATTGAATTTATTTAGCCATGGGAGCTTTTGATATAGACTATAATTGGGGAAGTCCTAAAATCTTTGAAAAACGGTCAATACAAGAGTTGTCCATTTTGCTTCAGATATTTTGAGAAAGTCATTTTTTAGATATCAAATATTTCTATTTTTGTCATGGAGAAGAGGAAAACCATAAATATATTTAGAAAATTGGTGCACTTAGCTATCATTTCACTCTGAAAAAAACCTGTAAAGATGAATTTGAATTTTTTAGGTACCATCTCTATTAGGTCCGCAACAAAAAGAAACTGTAATAGAAAAATATAGCAAACCGGTTACTAAACATAATAATTATGTTGTATCCTTGTATGGGCTCTTCCCAAACTTGTTCAGATAATTCTACTTGGCCCTTTTAAGCTTACCTGAACCGAAGGTTCAGGGTGAGCTATTAGTATGGGGGGATGGTCCGGCGTCCACATTTTTGAGTCGGCTAAACGCTGAAAGCGTTTGACGAGTCCTTGCTGTCGCCCGATTTCTCATTTCTTAAATGGACGAACAACATAGTGAACTGATGTAGTTCCATTAGATTGTCTCAAATTTCAAGGAGTACATTGATCGGATGAAATTCATTTATGTCAATTCCATTTGATATGACCAATATACGATGTGATCTGTCAAATTTATGAAGTGTACTTGTGCAATACTCGAATAAAGCCACGTATTTTCTTCCTCGGTAACTCATTAAGCGTAATCTGGAATAACACGATTCGGCGGGATTTAGTAATACTAGTTTTGCGCATATAATAATGGTGACTAATTTTATGCCCTTATGTCACAGAACAGCAAATATTATTTTAACAAATTCGAATGAAAACTTCATAATGAATTTATTAGGCAAATTTAACCATTTGTTACCCTGCCTGTCTTCAAAATCATTGCGCAAATAACAAATTTATTTCTGTGCATTTCATGAATTGCGCAGATTTACCATGCTCGCGTAACATCCAGCGAAAGACAAAATGTAGTGTCAGAACATTCTGCTAGTATTTTATTGAGTCGGGTAACTCTGAAAGCATTGGAATGTCTCTTATCAAAGAGTTTACCAAATCGATGAAATTAAGTGAAGACAGTTTCATTTTGTATGACCCAAATAAGATTTGTGCAATACGTTAATTCTTCCACGAGACCTCGCGTATGAATCCTGATCACATGGATCATGACGTCAAGTGTTTACGTACGGATTGTCCGTAGTTTCTACGAAATACCAAAACTTACTACGGAGATCAACCAGATCAAAATGATGCAAAATCGCGAGTGGCGAAAATGGAAATGTCTACATATACCTTTGTTCTAAATCGTAACCTTTCTAGAATTTTGACTGGTTCGGATAATTTGCCTTTGATTCAGGTCTCATAAAAATCGAAACCGATACCCATTCTGTGTTTTATGTACATGTCATTAACATCTTGACACATGGGTTGAACTTTGCTATAAGTTAGCAGATAAATTATCGGGAGAAGAAGCTCTTACTGGTTTGTTTGATTTAATGATTTTATTCCTTTAATTTTCGAGAAATAAACAAATCGGCGAAACATTAAATTGTATTTTCTTGTACAGTTTTTGAAATCGGAAGTAGAGATCGTCTCTGTCATTTTTCATGAAATGATTTTAATAAGAGGTAATGTCACTGTAAACTTTAATGTCAGATACTGCCAAATGCTGCTATACCTGTCTTCGTATCATCACGATTTGTAAAACATATATTATTGTTGAAACTGTAGATTTGAGCGGTAGTTAGAAAAGTGTAATCGTATCCGGATTTTTTTTTTTGATAAATATCGAGAAGCTGTTTTCTGAAATTTTAACATTCAAGTAACAGACATGATCGATATCATTGTAACAGAAATGATTCTAGAATTTATTTTTTATACACATACACATATCAGACTTATATTCTACAGTCCTGAGGCATGACCTGGAAGTAAAAATATGAAGTGACAATGATGGTGAATCATTCATTCTTTGGATATTGTAATAAGAATGTAGGTAATATTTAAAAGTTGAAACATTTTATTTTCAGTTAGACAATGTACCAAAGGCTGTATCAAGGATCTACATTTTCAAAATTTTCTTGGGGGTGATACCCCCAAACCCTTCTTTCAGGATTAGGGTATCCTCCCACACCCTCCCCCATATTGCCACTTTGCAGTTTGATACATGTGCCCTTTTACCAGTTGCCACCGTGCCCATTTCAAAATCTGACTAATTCAAAGCAGGAAGCAACACCCCTTCCCATACCCACCCTGCTACAGACCGCATAAAAATGTCTCGAACTTTTTTCAGCCAAGTCTGGGATCAAAACGGATAATTGAAAGTGTGGTGCGTGGACTTTAAAAATTTACAATATTTTTTTCACCAAACTACAGGAAACCTTGCCAGCAGTATTTAGGCACATACACTGCCATATGGCCTCAACACGACTTTATACAGAGTAACTACTGACAGATGGTCAAAACTACTGATAAATCACTTAGGGACCACTGACATGGTTTTGAAGGGGTAAACAGGTCTGAAATAGAATAAATGGTGGTTTTACTAAAAAAGAACTGCATTTATAAATATCCGTTATCTTTTCCGAAATTGGTAGCTAGTCTGAGTAACTTCCCTTAGTCTCGAATGCGCAATTTTCCCGTCAGTGTAAACATTCATTACACTATATATTGACAGTAACATTTACATATCTTTAAACGCAAAAGCAAGTATACTTTTAATTCACATCACTTATAATATGATTGAACAATTCCTAAGACGTATGACACGGTTATGGCCAGGCCCTTTAGCCATAAAATATCTTAACAGTTCTTTTGTCCATCAGTTACAAATTATATGTGGCAATCCGCGCTATAAAATTTCAATATACAAATTGTCATATTCAAGTTTTATCACGTGCGAACATACCAGTCGATCATTACCCGTTTTGATAATGCTGGAGGCAAATGTTTACTGGGAAAATATATAGTTATAGTAATGGGCAGTGTCTTAGTGTCAACTGTCAAATTGTAGTTTGTACTTTTCGACCTCTTTTTTTGCGAACGAACCACTCTTCAATTTTAGAGAAATATATCTGGTTCAGATCAAAGAAAGTTGTACTACGCATCAATTGAATTAATATTGTCTGTTCGAACCGTCTTCAGCAAGCAGGAAGATGGCTTTTCAATCAAAATAATTGCAAATCTTTAAAGAATAAAACCTGTGACTCTTTGCAAAAATTGGCCAACGGGAAACTGAAGTGTATTCCGGACAGCACATGTATATTCAATACTCTTGTGTCTTTTTGTACACAACTTATGTATATCTTGAAATAAAATATCTTTCAAAATATATTTAAACAACTTATTTGGCAGCAGTTAAAAATTCACTGAATATGCTTGTTCTTTCTACTTCACTAATATGCTTGTTATGGTTCCTAAAATGGGGGAGCATAATTATAGTTGCCCCCTTGTCCATCACACTTTCTGTTCAGAGGATATTGAAGATATCAAGTTGTAACTTTTACATGTGTATGAGATCCATTTCAGTTTACTTTATTTCTAGATCTGACCCTCAGATCATTCCTATGGGTTTTTTAGAACTTTGATACTATTGATGGAAATTGTATGAATCTTAAAAATGTTTAAAGTATTGAAGCCTCAATGTACATACACTACTTTAATCGGTTTCATCGATTTATTACTATACATAATCTGAGGAAAAAATATATTTGAAATAAGTTGCATGGAAGCAGATTCTTTTTATTACACAAAACCAGTCATTCATGTGCATCCTGTATTCATTTCCCGTTGTTAGATATTATAACCTTACCAATTTTAGACTTTACTACCAGTACATCAATCACTAGCCGACTCTCAGGCCCTTCAGGCCTTTGATACTTAAACATCTTCTCCTCTGAAACTACTGGTCAGAATAACACAAAATTGTGTCTGTAGCATCCTGATGAGGTCCTCTATCAATTTTTTTCAAATGGGGGCACTTGGCCTGTAAAAGGGCCCGCTAGAGCTAAAAAAAGAAATACCTTTAAACGGCTTCTTATCATGAACCGCTTTATTGATCTTCATCAAACTTTGTCTGTAGCATTATTATATGATCCTCTCCCAAATTTGTTCAAATGGGGTCATTTGTTTCCTTTTAGGGGCCACTAGAGCTAAAAATAGAAATACCTTTAAACGACTTCTTCTCATGAACCGCTTGATGGATCTTCATCAAACTTGGTCTGTAGCATCTTTATATGGTCCTCTCCCAAATTTGTTTAAATGGGGGCACTTGGCCCCTTTTAGGGGCTGCTAGAGCTAAAAATAGAAATAGCTTTAAACGACTCTTCTTTTGAACGGCTTGATGGATATTCATCGAACTTGGTCTGTAGCATCGTTATATGGTCCTCTCCCAAATTTGTTCAAATGGGGGCACTTTGCCCCTTTTAGGGGCCACTAGAGCTAAAAATAGAAATACCTTTAAACGACTTCTTATCATGCACCGCTTGATGGATCTTCATTAAACTTGGTCCTTGGCATCATTATATGGTCCTCTCTCAAATTTGTTCAAATGGGGGCACTTGACCCCTTTTTAAGGGCCGCTAGAGCTAAAAATAGAAATACCTTTAAACGTCTTTCTTGATTTTGAATTTTGTAAATTCTTTTTTAAATTTAATACTTTGTTACAAGCAAGATCTAATTAGGTCAAGGTCTGCCTCAGGTGAGCGACTTGGGCCTCTTGTAAGGGGTTAAAAAAGGGCTGCCAAAACTAAAAAAAAAATGATATGAAACAACTTCTCATGGACAGTTTTAAAATTTCACCCTACTTGGTCTGTAGCAGTTTTGTATTGACCACTCTCAAGCTTATTCAAATGGACCCTCTTGAGGCTGCCATAGCTTAAGATTATTTAAATCCTCATCCTTTCAATAAATCTGGTTTAGTAGTTTAGATTTGGATCTTAAATGTATTGGCCTCCTAAATGTGTGCGGAGGCTGAAGTCTGCCACACATTCTTTAAACACAACCATGTATCTCTTTCTTAAATGTAAGCGTCTGAACCAAGATCTAGATATTATATTTCCAGTTTTGTTATCATCTTCTTTCTAGGGATCTTTTGGCCGAATGGTTAAGGTCACTGGCTTAGAAGCACTTCTGCCTTACTGCTGTAGGTTAAAAACCTTTAAAGTGTGGAATTCTTTTGTGCAAGGAAACCATCCAGCTGGCTTACAGACGATGGTTCTACCCAGGTGCCTGCCCATGCCATAGATAATTGCCGAAAGGTGCACCTTGGGTCTCCTCCACCAGCAGAAGCTAAAATGTCACCATATTACCTTAAAATGTGTTGTTGTTATGTAAAACCTAACAGAAAAAAATAAATCTTCTTTCACATTCTTTTAATCGTTCCAGTGTAAAATACTTTTGAATTTATACATAACAATAAAATTAATCAGTTTAAGATGACTGTTGAAAAAGCATCACAATGCACATTTTTGGTAAAATGAATGTACCTCATAAGTCTAATTGACATATCTGAACAATCATAGTCAGATTTCTGATGTCTGATATGATCGGCCTTTATGTGACATCATAGACATATAAATTCATCAGAAGTTGTAAACACACGAGTTATATAGGTTAATTATTGCGCGATCAGAAGCGTTGTTTTAAAGTTATTGAATCATTAGATCCACTGTTAAACCTACACATTATTGTTTGAAGAGATAGGTAAAGATTTGAAGTATAAAGAGTATAAGTCTTCTTTTTCTTGTCTCTTTGGGTGACATGAAAATGGTTGAAATATGTTAATTTATAAAAACCGTAGCACATGTGGCACACATTTGTACTATGGAACTCAGCTGAGCTATCTAGAGCCATCATGGCCTCCTTGTTTTTAGCTCAACTGAGCCAAAGGCTCATAGTGAGCTTTTTTGACCGCTCAATGCCCGTCGTCCGTTGTGCGACGTGCGTCGTCCGCCGCGTGTCGTGTGTCCTTCAACATTTTCTAAAAAAATCTTCTTGAAAACCACTGGGCATGGAATGGTCCTTGAGTGGCCCCCTTTCAAAATTGTTCAAAGAATTGAATTTCATGCAGAACTCTGGTTGCTATGGCAACCGAAAAGAAAAACTTAAAAAATCTTCTTGTCCAAAACCTCAAGGTGTAGAGCCTTGATATTTGGCTTGTGACATCATCTAATGGTCCTCTATGAAGATTGTTCAAATTGTGCCCCTGGGGTGAAAAGAAGTTCCGCCCCGGGGGTCCCAAGTTATACAAAGACTTATATAGGAGAAAACTTTAAAAATCTTCTTGTCTACAGCCACAAGACCTAGACCTTTGATATTTAGTATGTAGCATTGCCTTGTGGTCCACTACCGAAATTATTCAAAATATTACCCTGGGGTGAAAAGAGGCCCTGCTCCGGGGGTCTCAAGTTTTACATAAACTTATATAGGAAAAAAACTTCAAAAATGTTCTTGTCTGAAACTGCAAGGCATAGGCTTTTGATATTTGGTATGTTGCCTTGCCTAGTGTTCCTCTACCAAAATTGTTCAAATTACGCACCTTTGTTGAAAAGAGGCCCTGCCCTGGGGGTCCCAAGTTTAACATAGACTTATATAGGGAAAAAAAAATAAAAATCTTCTTTTCTGAAAGTTCGAGGCCTAGGCCTTTGATATTTGGTATGTAGCATTGCCTAGTGGACCTATAACACGATTGTTCAAATTATGCCCCTGGGGTGAAAAGAGGCCCAGCCCTGGGGGTCACTTGTTATATGACTTACATAGGAAAAATTACTTCGAAAATTATCAGATCGTATTTCCAAGACTTTTTAGGTATACCTGATGACCGCAAGTGATTAGGGGTCACCTTACTGTGACCTTGACCTATTGACCTACTTTCTTGTCTTTCAAGATACAGCCTTGAAATTTGGATGACATCTACAGTTTTGCACACTGATCTTAAAACTGACTTTCAGTGACCATGAATATGACTTCTTAAAATTTTAGCATCAGTTTGCCATTTGAAACATGTGGCTCATATTACTCAGGTGAGCGATTCAGGGTCATCATGACCCTCTTGTTTGTAATGTGGTATGTAGGAATAGTTTGAAACCCCACACACTTGTTCACTGTGATGTTTGACATGACATACAGAATCCATAACTCGGCTTTGCAATATCACAAAATTATGCACCTTTCGTGACTTAGCAGTAACTGTTGTTTGGTGGGATCTTTGTCTCAGTAAGCATCATTACAGGTGTGTGTTATAATAACATGCCCGTTTTGAAAACAAAACGGACGTATTATGTCATTACACGTGGGTCTGTCCATTCATCTGTCCGTCCGTCCGTCCGTCATATTCGTGTCCGGAATATAACTTGATAATCACTCAAGGTATTGATTTTAAATTTGGCATATAGGTAGGTGGCAATGAGGCAATGTGCAAAGCACAAGAACCAGGTCTGTAGACAAAGGTCAAGGTCACAGAAAGGTCAAATCAGTCTGTGATATTTTGTGTCAAGAGCAGAACTTTATAACCATTCAAAATATTGACTTCAAACTTGGCATATAGGTAGGTTGTGGTGAGACAATATGCATAGCTCATGACTTGGTCTGTAGGTCAGGGGTCAAGAGCACAAAAATAGTTCAAATTTGTATCCAGAGCACAACTTCAAAACAATTCAAGGTTCAAATGTATTGACTTTAAACTTGAAATACAGGTGGGTGGTGCTAATGAGGTGATTTGAGGAGTGCAGCAATCTGCATGACTCCCGCCTGTTCTGTCCCCCCCCCCCCCCCCCCCCCCCCCACACTTCTCTACTACCATTAGTAAAAAATCTCTTACATATTTAGTCAAGGTCACAAATTGATTTCAAATTTGACCTTTGTATTTTGTTCTTGAAGCATAACTTCAAAACAGTTCGAGTTATTGACTTTAAACTTAGAATTAAGATTGATGGTGAACTTGGAATAATGGTGAATGGTGATGAAGTGCAACAAACCACATAACTCACTTGCACTCCCAATCCCTCACTCACACATGTTTACCCATTTATTTTCAGTTTCTTGTGTTTTGGTATTCAATCACCTACGCCGCTTAAAATCTCCTTACCCCCACCCACTGCTAAATTACGTTTAAAATTTCTGCTCCTTTTTTAGATTTTTTCAATGTTTATTATTCCTCGCCGAAGGCGGAGGGATATGGTTTTGGCATTGTCTGTCCGTCTTTCCGTCCGTCCAAGCTTACATTTGCATACTTAAGTGGCTATAGGAACAATTGGTAACTGTCCTTTTTTGATGGCATTCATTCCTTAAGCTTTCATGTGACTATTTTTCTTTTACGTGGCTAAAAGAACAATAGAGGGAACAAAAGAGTAGCCACATAAATACTCATATATAGGAACGTCCGTCCGTCCGTCCATCCGTCCGGAGCCATATCTAGGAAGTGGTTTGGAATATTTAAATAAAACCATATACATATTCACCACTATAGAGTAATGCGGCCCCCAAGTTTCAGTTAGATTGCCCAGGTAACACCAGAGTTATGGCCCTTAGTAGTTTCTAGTGTTAACTATATACGGTTTTATAAATATGGCAATTTCTGCTCCATAACTTGTGACATATTTTACCTAGAACTATGAAACTTAATTGAATTTAGATCACCATAATAGTGTAGTGCACACAAGATTTCATCAGGATCTCTTTAGTAACTTCCGAGTAATTGTCCTTTAATTGTTTAAAAATCCACATATTTGTACATAACAAACTAACAAATTGGTAGAATTTCATTCTTTGTTTTTTTAATTTTTCAAACCTTCCATGAAGGCAAACACGTACGTATACTTTTACAGTCTTCCATCTCTACTTAACTTTTTGCCGGATATAGTACTATGCCATTCCCCACCACAAGCCCATTTGGCGGGGGATACCAATTCATCCAATTTGCTTGTTTTTTATCTTTCATTGACAAGGCTTTTTGCGTTTCTAAGAGGTTTCTATTGTAAGACATATGATTAGAGCAGTAATTATTATTTTATTAAATAAAAAATTATGAACATTCAGTATAATGTTTCGTTTTCTGTTTAGTTCCAGAAGAGCTTATGTTGAATCCACGTGATATAGCCATGTACTTGAAGGCCCTTGAGGAAGGTAAAGAAAAGGATAAATGTGTCAGGGTTATGGTTGTTGGTCACTATGCACAGGGTAAAACATCACTTACAAGAAGGCTTTTCGGACAGACTATCGAAGGAGTTGAAAGCACAAATGGCATTGAAGTACACAGCAAACAATGTCAAAACAAAGGATTCCACTGGGATGACAAACCACCGATAGGGCATGAAGATGATATGATGAATCGACTTGTCAAGGTGGCACTTTTGACTGAGTCGCTGAATAAAAATGAGGAACACATTGATGATATTTCAGATGACTCTTTAGATAAAACAACTGGAGCTATGGGAAAACAAATGGTAAACGAAGTAGATGTGGCTGCTCTTGAGAAGTCCAGAGAGGCATTGTATGAAACAGAAACAGTTTTGAACGAACCTATGGCAGAAAGATCAATTGAAAAGAACAGTTCTAACTTGTTTGAATTGATTTATGACAAGGATTCAGTTGCACAATTCGCACAAAAATTGAATGCCAACAAAAAGAGAATGTCAACAGAAGTTGATGAAGACACTATCATTGATATAAATGTTTGGGACTTTGGTGGACAGTTTATTTACTACGCTACGCATCAAGTCTTTCATTCAAAAAATGCAATATATCTCCTAGTTTTCAATCTGAAAGAACCTCTAGACAGCATGTTAATAGATGAAGACTTTCCAAACAGCCAGTATACAATGAAAAGTTCCCTTACATACTGGATGGAGTCAATACATTCATTTGTAGCATCGCAAGATGGCAAAGAACCTGTTGTCATTCTAGTTGGAACACACAAGGGAGATTGTGCTGGAAATGAAAATAAACAACTTGAAGCAGCGATGGAAATTTTATGTACAGCCAAAACAATCAGTCATCTATATCCATCATCGTTTGCAGTAGAGTGTAAGGATCCTCACGATGAGTCTTTGGAACAGTTGAGAAATGTTATATATAAAGTTGGCCTGGCGAAGACCCAGCATAGAATGATTCCAGCTAAATGGATTCCACTGGAGAAGAAACTGTTTGAATTGAGAAATAAGAAAATTATACGACTGGAAGATGTACTGAAGCTGGATTCTGAAAACAGTCATCCTATTCAAGATGAAGAACAAGTTAAGTTGTTTCTTAAATACCATGGCGAGAGAGGGAGTTTGATTTTCTTTGACGAAGAAAAGCTTCATGAGTTTGTCGTGCTTGATCCACAGTTTCTTATTGATGCATTTAAGTGCATTATCACTTCCAAACGTTTCTACAGATGGAGGCCAAATCTACATCATCTTGGTAATAAGCTCATTACAAGTGGTGTTCTGGAAATGGATCTCTTGGATGAAGTCTGGGGAAATGATGAAACAAATCAGTTTTATGCTTTCAAGGACGTTCTAATAGCATTTATGCAAAGGCTTAGAATACTTGCAGAGATAAAAGACATAAATGGCTCTACTGGATCAGATCAAAGTGGGAATGTTGCGAGATGTTTCCTTGTTCCAAGTCTCCTGAAATGTAAAGCTGAAGAAGAAGTGGTGAAAGCATTTCTTCCACCATGTAAAAGAAAATCAAATGTCTCGCTTGTTTTGGAACTAGAGAATAGCTCGGTTCTTCCACTCATATATCAGAGAGTTACAGCTGCTGTTCTAGCAAAATGGCCACCAGTTTATTTCCCCAAAAGTGACCCGCTGTTGTTTCAAGATGTTGGAGCATTTTTGTTGAACTATGAGCATGCGGGGTTGATAACTGTAAGCAAAGATGGCTTAGACAGTGATGGCTTAGAGATAACGGTCGTCAATCTGTGCCCAACAAGCGCTGTAGATGCAAGGGTCTGTGAACAATTTCGAAGATACATCGAAATGGTTGTATTGCTTGAATTTGAAAAGTTTTTGAGCAGTTCAAAAGATGACTTGTATAGATATTATTTGCGATGCAACCATTCTGAACATGGGTACAAAGGTAGTTTTCATGTACATGACTTGAAGCAAGTGAGGGGCAACAAAGATGTACATTGTCCTGATCATGGCAGTCACGTGGTAAACGTGAAGGAAAGCATTGACCAATGGTTCAAGAAAGAAACTACATTGTCAGATGAAAGTCTTCCAGATCGAGAACTAACTGACAAAGAGCTTAGCAAAATAGCACAAGCAATAGGGAAAAACTGGAAATTGCTTGGAATAGATCTTGGACTTGGGCAAGATGATGTGGATCGTTGTGAAATAGACCACTTTGCATCAGGGGTCAAAACAACAATTTATTACATTTTGAAAGAATGGAAGAAAATATGTCCGGGAAAAACTTCAATGAAATACCTTATTACACAGATGAAAGAATGTGAAGGACTTACTGTAAACTGGGACAGAATAAACAACCTGATTGATAACTTTTGATATGCTATATCCTGAAAATACAAGAGTATTTCTTCTTGCAGTAATTCATGTATTATTCCAATTGAAAATGCGTATTTTGCTCATCTGAAGCAGAGGTTCAGTTGAGCTATTGTGACAACTAACAACTTTTTCTCCTGAACATCATGATGGATCATCACCAACCTTGGTCTGTAGCATCCATGTCAGTTCCTCTCTCTCAAGTTTATTCAAATGGTTCTGCTTGACTGATTTTAGGGACCGCCAGTGCTGAAAATACAAAACCCTTATAACGACTTCTTCTCATGGTATTTGGATCGTCACCAAAGTTGGTATGTAGCATTCTTGTGAAGTCCTCTCTCAAAGTTGTTCAGATGGTTCTGCTAGCTGATTTTAGGTGCCGTCAGAGCTAAAAATAAAAAAAACCTTTAAACAACTTCCTCATGAATGGTTGATGGATCATCACCAAAGTTGACCTGTAGCATCCTTGTAGCGTTTACTCTCATATTTGTTTAAATGGTTCCGCTTGATTGATTTTAGGGGCCACTAGAGCTAAGAATGGAAAAACCTTAAAGAACTCCTTCTCATGAACCACTGGATGGATCATCACCAAACTTCGGCTATAGTTTTCTGGTGAGGTCCTCTCAGATTTATTAAAATGTTTACACTTGACTGATTTTAGGGACCGCCAGAGCTAAAATAGAAAACCTTTAAATGACCTCATCTCATGAACTGCTTGATGGATTGTCACCAAATTTGGTTTATAACATCCTTCTGTGGTCCTTTCCTACATTTGTTCAAATAGTTCAGTTTGGCTGTCTTTAGGGAGCCGTCAGAGCTAAAAGTAGAAACAGCTTTGAACAACTTCTACCCATGAAAGCCTTGATGGATCAGCACCAAACATTGTGCTTAAAATTAAACCAGTACATAAGAGACCTAGATCTCGACATACATGACATCGACATTGGGCACAGAAAATACAAGCCTGGAAAGAACAGATTAGTGATAGTTCGATTTATTTCAAGAACTGTAAAAAACAAAATCATACAAAACCGCAAATCACTTGCTGGATCTGATATCTTTGTGAACGAAGACCTTACGGCTTTAAATCAGGAAATATTGAGCAGTGTTCAGTTGAAACGCAAAGAAGATATATTGTACGCATACACGTATAGTGGTAAAATCGTTGCCAATTGGAAAACTGACAACAAAGTAACTCAGATTCACTTTGAGAATTTCGGGTACTGGCTAAATTTGAAGTGACCCGAAAGGAGAACCTAAACACAAAAAAGACAAAAGTCACGGCTGTGACCACGACTCCTCATTATCTTGATTTCAAGCTGTTTAAACTTTACATATCGGGACACGTACGATAAAACTACAGGTAATGTAAACGATTACCTGGTGTTGCAAAATCAAATGAACAGGCATAGTTAATAAACATTTCAACTTCTGATATGAGCAAAGAAAAACATTTTTATTAAACAATTTCCAAACGCTTTCATTTTCCTACCTAACTTTTATAGTAAAATTTAGTTTTTTAAATCGTAATACTAGTATCACGGGAGGGGATCCAACATATGTATTCCCAAATGGGCACCGCTTAAAATCATATGTTGTGCTTCCGGTAGTACATATGTGGTAAACATTTCACAGAAAAATACGTGAGATTTTTATTTGTGATTGAATATTGTGAAAATGACATTGTTTTGCCAAAAATTCGCGATGCAGTGCAACCGAGTATACATTACCTAGCATGTAAGTGCATTTACCTTACCTGTATTTGTAGAAATGACGGAGAAAAACGTATCCTCCGTGAAGCGGTATAACTGAAAAATAGAATCATTTTTATCAACTGGTGGAAATATGTTGTTTAGTTGCCCTGCGCCTGCTTAATTTTGCCCTCGCAACCTTCCGTATGCTAAACCCCATCCAGAAGAAAAATTATTTGGCGATCACTTTGCTAGGAAAATATTTTTGGGCGAAAAACCGAATGGGATACATATGTTGTGCATGGGCTACATATGTGGTGCATTAGATTTTTAAGGTTTAGGAGTATATCACCAAAACACAGAAATATTTTATAAACGAATAACATCGTTACCAATATTTTACTTAACCATTACATGTTCTGCCGTACTGTCCCGTACTGAAAATATTCTGAAAAAGTTGTCCCCCTTTGAAAATGAATGCCATTTGTAAAGAAATAAAAATAAACAATTGCTGAAAACTGTGTTCCACTTAATTATGTAAAATTTCAACACTCGCATGCGATTGCAAACGAATCAAAACTAACATGTGTAACAGTTCTTTGAAAATGGTGAGTTTTTGAAGGCGTTTGACTGCCCAGAAGTGGGTCCCATTTAGGAAGTCTTTTTTTCGGAATTCAATGTTTATTTCAGTATACTGACACTTGTTTTGTTGTTTTTGTAATGATAGCGTGTATATTACTTATATTACTCTACAAAACAAGTGTCAGTATACTGATATAAGCATTGAATTCCGAAAAAAGAACTGTTTAAACAGGCCCCACTTTCACACAGTCAAGCGCTTTTAAAAACTCACCATTTTCAAAGAACTGTTACACATGTTTGTTTTGATGCATTTGTAATAGCGTGCGCGTGTTGAAATTTCATATAACTAGGTGGAACACAGTTTTCAGCGATTGTTTATTTTTATTTCTTTACAAATGGCATTCATTTTCAAAGGGGGACAACTTTTTCAGAATATTTTCAGTACGGGACAGTACGGCAGAACATGTAATGGTCAGGTAAAATATTGGTAACGATGTTGTTCGTTTATAAAATATTTCTGTGTTTTGGTGATATACTCCTAAACCTTAAGAACCCCACAGATCTTGAGCTTAAATGGTACCAGGATAAAGAAACGAACAGGAATTACGTGTCAAGTATATGTCACATCAGTCCAAAAATTATATACATTTGTATGAAAGGGATAACTTATAAACGAGCACAGCTTTAAGCTTATATTAGATGTTGTAGAACATTTCCACTTAGGAGTCAATGCATCTCTCCTAAATCCGAACGCGTTACTGTGTTGCTTATGTGTGTTGACCTGTGAATGTCGGATATATGCATGTATAGTTTTGTGTGTAGTATATTAGTTGCCGATACGGTCTGCGTAATTATATGTTCTTGAACCTAGTGTTCTTGAACCTAGTGTTCTTTTCACGTTTGCTTTACCTGTTCATGTGCGCCTCTATATATATCTTGGGCGGTATTTTGCATCGTTAACTGTGGAAATTGTCTGTCCGTGAACTGAGTTATAGAGCAAAATATCTATCTCGTGCAACGGACTCAAAAATAAAATGTAATAAATACTTTACGGTCAGGGTGTTTCAGGAGGTATTTTGGTTTGCCCGATACAGAACTACTGGCCCAGCCTCTCCACTACATGTACATATGGTATTGTGGACCTGGCACTTGTGTAAAACTACGTTGTTACATGTATACCGCAACTCCACATTCTAGGCCTATCATAGTTTGTGGAAATATAGGAAGGAGGATATACTGCAAGGTACTCGGTCATATAATCAGAACATAGCTCCGTCTTGTAGGTAACTTAATCAAATTAATGGCCCAGGACATATTTCATAATTTAATGACCATGCTGAGTTATAATCACACAGCTTTTGACCGAGTGCCTTGTAATATATCCTCCCTTCTATATTGCCACAAGCTATATAGGTCTAGCTTGCGAAGTTACTGCGTAGTTCAACACAAGTAAGTGCCAGTTCCCCAATATCTTATGTATTAGAGCGGCAGGGACAGTAGTTCTGTATCGGACAAACCAAAATTACCTCCTGAATTGAAATCCCAGACCCAAAAGTATTTATTACATTTTATTTTCGAGTCCGTTGCCCGAGACACAGATATTTGGCTCTATTACTCAGTTCACGTACATGGTTCAAAGACGGACAGTTTCCACGGTTAACGATGCAAAATACCGCCGAAGATATACATAGAGGCGCACATGAACGAGTAAAACAAACACGAAAAGAACACTAGGTTCAATAACATATAATTACGCAGACCGTATCGGCAGCTAATATACTACACACAAAACTATACATGCACATTTCCGACATTCACAGGTCAACACACATAAGCAACACATAAACCCCTTCGGATTTAGGAGAGATGCGTTGACCCCTTAGTAGTGGAAATGTTCTACAGCATCATATGTAAGCTTAAAGCTGTGCTCGTTTCTAATATGCTCTCCCTTTAATATACATGTATATAATTTTTGGATAATGTTACATATACTTGGCACGTATTTCCAGTTCGTTTCTTTATCCAGGTACCATTTAAGCTCAAAACCTGTGGAGTTCTAAAAAGTCTAATGCACCACATATGTAGCCCATGCACAACATATGTATCCCATTCGGTTTTTCGCCCAAAAACATTTTTCTAGCAAAGTGATCACCATAATTTTCTTTTTCTGGGTGGGGTTTTGCATATGGAAGGTTCCGAGGGCAAAATTTAAGCAAGCGCAGGGCAATTATAACATATTTCCATCTGTTGATAAAAATGTTGCTAATTTTCAGTCATACCGCTTCACGGAGGATAAGTTTTTCTCTGTCATTTCTACAAATACAGGTAAGGTAAATGCACTTACGTGCTGGTTAATGTATACTCGGTTGCACTGCATCGCGATTTTTTTGGCAAAACAATGTCATTTCCGCAAAATTCAATCACAAATAAAAATCTCACCTGTTTTTTTGCGAAATGTTTACCACATATGTACTACCGGAAGCACAACATATGAATTTAAGCGGTGCCCATTTGGGAATACATATGTTGGATCCCCTCCCGTGAGTATATAGCACATCGAAAATAAACTTACTATTATAATAAAATTTACAAATGTGTAATTCAAAATGTATTTGATCGGTCATGTATGAAATTAAATAAAGTTATAATTAGATGTACAAATCTGCGTTTATATAGTCAAATCTACAACTATTCAATATTTTTGTTATTATTAGATTAAAAAAAACCTAGAAGGATAGGCCATGTATGGAACTAATTTTGTTACTAGATTTACAGATTTACTAATATGTAAGTATTCTACTAGAACTGTTTATTATTTTGTGAAACAAATGTTACTTTTTACATATACTTGCAATGCTTTTTGACTGAACGCATGTACTAAAATGACTATAGTCAAAACGTCAAGCACTTTTTCTTATTAGCTCACCTGAGCACAAAGTGCTTAATGAAACTTGGTCAGAATGTTACCCTCAATAAAATCTTGGACGAGTTCGATATTGGGTCATCTGGGGTCAAAAACTAGGTCACCAGGTCAAATCGAAGAAAAAGCTAGTTAACACTCTAGAGGCCACATTTTTGACCATATCTTAATGAAATTTGGTCAGAATGTTAATCTTGATGATTCCTCGGTCAGGTGAGCGATACAGGGCTTTCATGGCCCTCTTGTTCATACATGTATACTTTTTAGCTCACCTTGCCAAAGGCTCAAGGTGAGCTTTTGTGACCGCTTGATGTCCGTCTTGCGTCGTCCGTCAACAATTTCTAAATAATTCTTCAAAACTACTGGGCAGATTTACACCAAACTTCACAGGAATGATCCTTGGGTGGCCCCCTTTGTAAAATTGCCCAAAGTATTAAAATCCATTCAAAACTATGGTTACCATGGCAACCGAAAGGAAAATCTTTAAAAAATCTTCTCAGAAACTGTTAGCCGGATTTCAAACATATTTTGTAGAAATCTCTCTTGTGTATCACTCTCAAATCAACCGGTTGCTTTCCCGATGGAAGATTATCTCGTCCCCATAGCAAGGCAACCACGCCATTATCAACCGCTGTCTTTCAGGTTAAAACTCAAAAAAATTTCCGAAAGTGTCTAGGTCCCTGTAAAGGGTTAGACAGTATCGGAAGATAGGTAGGTAGGAAGATGGATAGATATACTGAGTAAATGTAGTTATATCTCTACAATGTCATTGAATCCTTCTCCATTTCTTTCGATTCCATATGGATACCAAAAGTAAGATGTACTCAACTTTTGCCTTTGTTGCAGTGTTATTTCCGCATTTGTCAGATTATTTTGACTGGTTTATACGCTAACGTTGGTTAATTAAGTCCAGTTCATTTTGCCATCAGTTTTCGTGTCAGTAAACAAAACGTTTTTTAGCTTGCTCGGTCATTGTCCGTCGTGAATCGTGCGTCAACATTTGCCTTGTTAACACTATAGAGGCCACAGTTGTGACCCAATCTTTATGAAACTTGGTCAGAATGTTTGTCTTGATGATCTTTAGGTCAAGTTCGAAACTGGGTCATGTGGGTTCAAAAACTAGTTCACTAGGCTAGATCAAAGGAAAATCTTGTTAACACTCTAGGAGACCACATTTTAAGTTTGAAACTCATGGGAATTGGTCAAATGTTTTTCTTGACGACTTCTAGGTCAAATTCGAATCTGGGACATGTGGGGTCAAAAACTAGGTCAGCCTGTCAAATCAAAGGAAAAGCTTGTTAACTCTATAGAGGCCACATTTATGATCCTATCTTCTTGAAACTTGGTCAGCATGTTTATATTGACGATCTTTGGGTCAAGTTCGAAACTGGATCATGTGGGGTCAACAACTAGGTCACTAGGCCAGATCAAAGGAAAATCTTGTTAACACTCGAGAGACCACATTTTAAGTTTGAAACTCATGAGAATTGGTCAGAATGTTTGTCTTAATGACCTTTAGGTCAAGCTTGAATCTGGGCCATGTGGGGTCAAACACTAGGTCACTAGATCAGATCAAAGGAAAATCTTGTTAACACTCTAGAGACCACATTTTAAGTTTGAATTTCTTGAGAATTGGTCAGAATGTTTGTCTTGATAAAATATAGGTCAGGTTCGAATCTGGGTCAATTGGGTCAAAAAACTAGCTCCCTCGGTGAAGATAAACTGTGTGTGTGCAATAGGGGCTGCATTTTTGACTGGATATTCATGAAATTTGATCAGAATGATCTTCTTGATGAAATCTAGGTCAAGTTAGAATATTGGTCATCTGGGGTCAAAAACTATGTCACCTGGTCAAATCAAAGAAAAACCTTGTGTATGCAGTAGGGGTTGCATTTTTCTTTTGATATGCATGAAACTTGGTCAGAATGTTTGTCTCCATGAAATCTCGGATTAGTTTTTATCCGGGTCGCTAGGGGTCAAAAACTAGGTCACAAGATCAAATACAACAAAGCTTGTTTACACTCTATGGGACACATTTTTAGCTCACCAGAGCACAAAGTGCTCTACTTGAGCTATTGTGATCGGTCATTGTCTGGTGTCCGTCGTCGTCCGTCGTGTGTCAACATTTGCCTTATTAACACTCTAGAGGCCACAGTTATCCTCCAATCATTATGCAACTTGGTCAGAATATTTGTCTTGATGATCTCTAGGTCAAGTTCGAAACTGGGTCATGTGGGGTAAAAAACTAGGTCAGTAGGCCAGATCAAAGGAAAATCTTGTTAACACTTATGACCCTATCTTCACGAAACTTGGTCAGAATGTTTATCTTGATGACCTCTAGGTCGAATTTGAATCTGGGTCATGTGGGGTAAAAAACTAGGTCACCCGGTCAAATCAAAGGAAAAGCTTGTTAACACTCTAGAGGCCACATTTATGACCCTATCTTCATAAAACTTCGTCAGAATGTTTATCTTGATGATATTTAGGCCAAGTTTGAATCTGGGTCATGTGGGGTCAAAAACTAGGTCCCTAGGCCAGATCAGAGGACAATTTTGTTAACACTCTAGAGACCACATTTTAAGTTTGAAACTCATGAGAATTATTGGTCAGAATGTTTGTCTTAATGACCTCTAGGTCAAGTTCGAATCTGGGTAATGTTGGATCAAAAACTAGGTCATCCAGTCAAATTAAAGGAAAAGCTTGTTAACACTCTAGAGGCCGCATTTATGACTCTATCTGCATGAACTTGATCAGAATGTTTATCTCGATGACCTCTAGGCCAAGTTTGAATCTGTGTCATGTGGGGTCAAAAACTAGGTCACCCGGTCAAATCAAAGGAAAAGCTTGTTAACACTCTAAGAGGCCATATTTATGACCCTATCTTCATGAAACTTGGTCAGAATGTTTATATTGATGATCTTTAGGCCAAGTTTGAATCTGGGTCATGTGGGGTCAAAAACTAGGGCACTAGGTCAGATCAAAGGAAAATCGAGAGACCAAATTTTAAGTTTGAAACTCATGAGAATTGGTCAGAATGCTTGTCTTGATGAAATCTAGGTAAAATTGGAATCTGGGGTCAAAAACTAGGTCACCCAGTCAAATCAAAGAAAAACTATGTGTAGGTAATAGGGGCTGCATTTTTCAATGGATACTCGTCAAATTTGATCAGAATGATCTTCTTGATGAAATCTAGGTCAGGTTCGAATATGGGTTATCTGGGGTCAAAAAGTAGGTCACCTGGTCATATCAAAGACCAACCTTGTGTATGCAGTAGGAGCTGCATTTTTCAACTGATGTGCATGAAACTTGGTCAGAATGTTTGTCTCCATGAAATCTCAGGCGAATTTTTATCTGGGTCACCTGGGGTCAAAAACAAGGTCACCAGGTCAAATCAAAGAAAAAGCTTGTTTACACTCTAGGGGCCACATTTGTGGAGGGGGGAGGGTGCATATAGATTTGCCCTTGTCCGTCCGTCCTGAGAATGTTGTGTCGCGCCTAGCTCCAAAAGTATTTGACGTGAGTCACAAAACTTTACAGGAATGTTGGTCAGCATGTGTAGTTGTGCACCTTCGGGTTTCGCGTCCGGATTCATACAGTCGTGTAGGAGTTATGGCCCCTGACTTAGTAAAAATTTGGTCATTTTAATGTTGTGTCGTGCGTAGCTCCAAAACTATTTGACCTAGAGTCACCAAAGTTTACAGGAATGTTAGTCAGCATGTGCAGTTGTGCACCTGGGGTTTCGCGTCTGGATTCATTCAGTCATGTAGGAGTTATGGCCCTGACTTAGTAAAAAATTGGTCATTTTAATGTTGTGTCGTGCGTAGCTCCAAAAGTATTTGACCTAGAGTCACCAAAGTTTACAGGAATGTTGGTCAGCATGTGCAGTTGTGCACCTAGGGTTTCACGTCCGGATTCATTCAGTCGTGTAGGAGTTATGGCCCCTGACTTAGTTAAAAATTGGTCATTTTAATGTTGTGTCGCGTGTAGCTCCAAAATTATTTGACCTAGAGTCACCAAAGTTTACAGGAATGTTGGTCTGCATGTGCCTGATTCTTTCAGTATTTCAGGAGTTATGGCCCCTGACCTAGGAAAAAATTGTCATTTTAATGTTTTGTCGCACGTAGCTTATTGTTATTTTTTGCATTTTTTTTTAAATAGCAACATATTGTTTTCCCAAAGTTGATCTGTGTCCTTTGTCATGTAGTGGGGGCGTCTGTGTCCCATTGACACATTTCTTCATAAAACTTGGTCAGAATGTTTGGTATCATGAAGTCTTTTATGATTTCGACTCTGGGTCATGTAGGGTCAAAAACTAGGTCACTTGGTAAAATTAAAGGAAAAGCTTGTTTACACTCTAGAGGCCACCTTTTGCTCCAATCTTCACGAAACTCTGTCAGAATGTTTGTTTTCATTAAGTCATGAACGAGTTCTAATCTGGTTCATGTGGGGTCAAAAACTAGGTCACTAGGTCAAATCAAAGAAAATGCTTGTTTACACTCAGGCCACATTTTTGGTCCAATCTTAATGAAAATTGGTCAGAGTATTTGTCTCGATGAAATTTCGGGCGGGTTAAAAATTTGGTCCGGTTGAATAAAAAACTAGGTCACTAGGCCAAATCGAAGAAAAAAAACCACTAGAGGCCACATTTTTGCTCCAATCTTCAGGAAACTTGGTCAGAATGTCTATCTCCTTGAAAACTCAGACGACTTCGAAACTGGGTCATGTGGTGTCAAAAACTGGGTCACTAGGTCTAACATGTTTGTTATGGTGTGTTACTCTGGTGAGCGACCTAGGGCCATCATGGCCCTCTTGTTTATTAAATCTTCATGAAACTTGGTCAGAATGTTTGTTTTCGTGAAGTCTTGGATGATGTCAAATCAAGGTCACGTGGGATCAAAAACTAGGTCACTGGATCAATTTAAAGAAAAAGCTTGTTTACACTCAAGAGGCCACATTTTTGGTCCAATCTTAATGAATATTAGTCAGAATATTTGTCTCCATGAAATCTTGGATAGGTTAAAAAATGGGTCAGGTAGGGTCAAAAACTAGGTCACTAGGCCAAATTGAAGAAAAATTTTGTTTACACTCTAGAGGTCACATTTTTGATTCAATCTTCATGAAACTTGGTCAGAATGTTTATTTCCTTGAAACTCGGACGAGTTTGAAACTGGGTCATGTGGTGTCAAAAACTGGGTCACTATGTCAAACGTGTTTATACTGTTATGATGTGTTACTCAGGTGAGCGATCTAGGGCCATATTGGCCCTCTTGTTCTAAATTTCTGTTTTGCATTAAAATATCTTCACAACAGTCCCATGTGATGTAGAGACATGGAATATACAGCTTCAAAACATTCATAACGTGTTTTATATAAAAAAAATAATGAAATGTAAGATTGATAGTATTATATTATACCGCTTGAATTATAAGTGTGGAAGGGGGTGAAATTAATTTTGCAACCACAAGGGGTGAAGTAGCTTTTGATTCGAAGCTGTAAACATGTATGATAAACGACTTCTATACCTATTTAATGACAACAAGCGTGGCTAGTTAACATTAATTTATTTTAGGATGCTGATGACACAACTTGTATAACTTAAATGAATTATATGTATTCTTCACAACTTGTTTCTGGTGATATCCACCTTCACAAGGATTTGAGAGAAGATGGGTCATTTTTCCTATTGATACTGAGTGCCAAGCACAGAAGCTGTTGGTGAAATTACGTAAAGTCTTTGGTATGACGCTGTCAGTAAGTGAACCCACGACTTGGGCACTTACATCTGACACTCTATCACTGATGTTTCTATTAAAGCACTACATGGCTAATGGATAATGTCATATAACATTCGAATTGTTGAATCTTGTAATTCATTTGTGTAGTTGTATAATGAAAAGGTTTGTTGTACCCGTGTCGGATGAATACGCTTTTATCCCCGAACATTCTGCATCTTCATCCTTGCAAACGTATTACAAAGTGTTCCACTCGGTATGATTTATGTTTATAAAAATATTAAGAGCGTAAAAGTTTTGTTCGAGTCTTTAAAGATGCCATTTGTATTTTCATAGCAAAGCATCACTTATAGGATGACTATGGAGTGTTTATTTTACATCCTCTGGTAATATACTCAAACTCGAAAAGGCCCAACTTGATGATGATGGTTTTCCAAATATCCATCTGCCAACAACAGCACGCTCACATTGCAGTAAAAATCTCTTGATTTAATCCTTCGATGACAGCCGAATGTGCTTGATTGCACAGCAGCTTTCATGTCATTTTATACTGTGAACATACTGCTGATTTAAAAATTAGCAAACTCTAGAATATTTGTTAAACACAATATGTAAATTTTGGGGTCATACATTTCCTTGGTTCAGAATAATGTCAGGATACGGTCAAGCTATTTAGATGCCATTTTCCGAAGTAATTATATATTTTAAACTTGTATCAGAATGAAAGAACATTTAATACCATTAGTCTTTCTGCTGTTTCGGACACTAATAATATTCAACCAGTTACCTCCTGAAATGAGAAACTATGAACCCCTACAATAATGTGTTTGTAATGCACTGAACCTTATCCATCGATTTTGGGCACTGAACCTTACCATGAAAATTAAAATTGAGCTTTGCGGGAATTTAAAAGTTATTTTAGCACCAGACAGATAACTTTGGGTGTATATTTAAAACAGAAACCTCTAGAGTATGATAAAAGTGTATATTTTCGTGAATATTTTGAGAAAAGTACTATTTAAGGAAACTGCACTAAACTTTACCCTACGATTTTATTTACATTTTCCCTCGATTCGAATCCTGTAACCAACATTCAGGCAAAACTAAACAGGTTTTTCTTTTCAACAAAACCTGGTATGTACTAAAATGTATGTAGCAGGTTTATATCTATGTGATTTTCTCCACCATGTTTTAAAAGAAACATCACCTTTTCGTGTAGTGCCGCCGTCTTTGTTGTTTAGGTAAGGTTCAGTGCGATCCACCACCGCCCCCCTTGGTAATGTTTAAAAATGTATATTCTAACATGGCTCGATTTGATTTCCAGTTAAACAAAGAAGGAAATCAAGCTCTGTATATTCTGCGATAAACGGTTGACGGGCGGACCGGTAAGAGAGCATTATGACGTCAAATTGCCGCATGACATCCAATACATTACTCCTTAGGTAAATGAAGTCCAGCATAATATTTATTAAAATATGTCAGTGAGCATGTTAGAATGAAAAGGCCTTTTTGTGATTTATCGTCTAATTTACCACGGTCCATCGTTCAGATGCTTCAGTATTTAACCACTCGTGGTTCAATTCCTACGCATCTGAACTATGAACCGTGGTAAATTAGACGATTAACAACACGAAGGTCTTGATTATTTGTTAAATAAACGTCTACATACAAGTGTGTTTGAACTTCCTATAACGGACAAGAATTACGATTTTATTTTGATGCCGTTATTTACAGCAGTTATTCTATACACTACTGTAACTTTTAACTTATAAAAATGTATTGTAAACGTCTAGAAACTAGTGTGTATGATCTCCTATTACCCTGGTAAAGGTAAGTGCCGTCATATGAAATTGTATATTAAAGCATAAAACTGTACGCTTGTTATTAAAAAACTTCTTTCACTATAACTACCTTTATTCTAGGTTAACTACTAAGCTGTATAAAAATAATAGAAATAAAATGTAGTGTAATGGTGAATTAGTACTGTGCAAGGCAATAATAATTATTATGAGACATGAATACGTTCTTTCAATACAAATCCAATTCCATTTCGAATGACATAAAGAGACACATCAGTAGCTGTGTGAATATAGTTTGTGTACACGTGCTGTGTCTACGAAAGGTACAACGAATGTGCTTAACAATATAAAAGCATTATGATATAGGTTTTATAATTATACTACATAATGGCATACCCAAATATAATGACCGACAAAATAGGTATCTTTTATACACGACACACAATCTTTAATCTCATGAGTGTGACCATAAACAAAGTGTTGTCCATTTCACTATCGGCCAAACGTGTTTATGAACATAATATATGTTACAAGACTGTCAATTACTGTGTCATTTGTCTTTCTTTGTTCGTTTTTCAGTTTTTGGTCTGTAAGTGGACCGTGATGGTGTGACACCTGCAGTCGAATCCCTCCGTTTTCCTGTATCGGTGTCGGGAGTTTGAGTAACTGCAATGTACAACGATTTAATCCTTGCATTAATATGTACAATCTTTAACTTACTGTTAATAAAACAAAATCCGAGTGGTTGTTTTAGTTTTAGCAATGCATGTTTGTACGTTATTTAAAAAATAGTACATTGTAATTTTCTCACCATCATCTCCAGTGTTTGCTTTCTTGCAGCTGCGTTTCAAAGACTCCTTTCTGGAATTGAGACTTTCCTCAGATTCCAACAATGAACGTTTCCTCTGCGGTGTAGAAATTTCTTCTCGTACTCGTTTATTTCGAGGGAATATAATAAATATAATAAAACCATTCTTACTGTTGCAATATATAAAGGTTGAAATGTCAGTATGTAAAGTACAATGTTTGTCTATATTTTCCAGATTATTATTATGCATTAATTTATAACGGCAAGGTAAGGAATAAAAAAATATAATGAACTTTAAAAATAATAATATTTGTGATAATTAAAGTCTCAAGTGCCTAAGCATACCCATGTTGTTCCTCCGGGGTCGACGTTTTGTTGGCGTCAAGAACACTTCCCCTGTCTGAGTGCACTTGTCAAGCATGAGGGACTTTCTTGCCTTCTGTTGTGGTATAGGACGAAACAATCCCTGAGAAATATATAGAATATATAATAAGAGAGAATGTCTTGTCGAATCAATATATATGTACAAAATATTACCGATACATATTGCAACATTTTTGTAACATATTTAAACATATTAAATATCCGTCAATATTTAGAAAAATAGTTAAATCTAATAGCTTTGGAGATTGACTTTGCAGTCAATGCATCCATGTCGTGTCTCTTTTGCTCTCCCACTTGGAGATCTGTCGCCGAGCAACGAACAAATTCGACATGCCCTGGCCCTGCCTGGCAGCGTGTCTTGTTGATGCGGTGCTGTCGGTACAAGTTCATTGGTATCGGTCTGTCTTTGTGCACGTTTCCTGTCGGTGAATCCACCAATCAGTTGATTGTTCAGCAACCTGCAAAGTTTTTCAATCACTTTAGCTGGAGTAAGCAAATAAACTTTGATTTTTTTTGTGATGAATCTATAAATTTACTTTTTAAATTGAACTACCTGCTAAAATGCTTATGTTTGAACGATAGTTGTGTGGCAGTGACATGACGAAAGTTGACATTAGAAAGTCAGTTTGATACACATGTTAGGTTATAGGAGCAGAAATAATATTCATAAAATTAATATTATAGTATTATAAAACTCTTTACCTTCAAATGAAACTTCTTATGCTTTGCTTGTGGGTTTAGTCCTTTGTACAACAGGAATCCATTTATAAGCGCTAAATCAACCGCAAACCTTGCAAAGTAGGTCCACCATCGTGAGCAGGATCTTTGTAATGAGTAGTTTGAACGCAGGTGGTCGTGGCGATCTACTCCGCCCATAAATTTGTTGAATTCTGGGATAGGTTTGGGGCATTGATACGTAGTGCGTCTCTTCGATTGTATATGGGATTGTAGTAAGTATTTAAATTGTAGACATGCCTTTTGGTTTTCCCTACAGACACAAGAAGTCTACCGTCCTTCGATTGTCTTTCCATTGACTCACCACGTTTGAGATTGCGGACTTTGTCGTCCTTCTTCCTTTTTTTTTTTATATCTTTAGTTCAGATAACCAAAATCGTCGCCCAGTGAGCCGGAATTTCGAAATGCATGTTCCTTTTTCGTACAAAGACAAAGCCAAATGGACGGATGTATAACATTTTTCAACGAAAATGACATGGTTGTTGCCAACTTTTCCTTCCACTCGTCTCCACTACGGTTCGAGTTAGTCCAACTTCTTTCTGTTTACGTAAATATACTATAAAATCTGACATATATCCAGTGACTGCGTCCGCCAGCACGAATATTTTGAATCCTCCTTTAGCCGGTTTGTTCGGTGCACCTGCTATTCCCCAGTGTTGGCCATGACACATTGGCATTGCTTCATCGATACTTATTTCTTGGTGCAGGTTGTACAGTCTGATACTGTTTTTCCATACACCTTCAATTAGCGGTGAAACCGTGTACAATGGATCTTTCTTCCTCTTTTCTTCTGCGTCCTTGCCAGATAGTCTAACAGGATCTTTTCGTGGGTCATTGATGTTGAAATAGCTCTGCATGTTTACAAAGCGGTCATGTGACATAACTGAAGCAATGCGCTCATTTCTGAATGCCGGATATGTAGACCAGTAATCTGCCAAGGATGGCTTAGGATCTACGGCCATTATCATACATGTACGAATGCCAATGTATGCCTTAATCATGTCGCTTGTAATCGGTTTGTAATAGGTGTCTCTCCAATTTGGATCCTTTTGCCGTTTTCTAGCCTCATAAATGGGTACATATGCTTCCGTTGATGCTCGCATCATTTTAATAATTGATTCGGGAAACAATTGAAAGAAATGATCCAGTTTAGAAGATGTCGTTGAGAGCAGTCGCCTTGGTCCTGGTTTGGATCCAATGAACGTTTTTTTCTGTAATCTTGCGTAACTTGTCGCACCATTGCATGCCACTCAGCAAATCGTCTCCAGCTTCGATGTCACTTTCATTTCCTTCATGTCCAGACTCGGAAGAAGAGCTCTCTGATTCATTTAATACACCAGCGTCACTTTCATTTTCGTCAGTGTCGGTACTTGAGTAATCGCTCTCTGCGTCATCTGTAGTTAATGGGGACAAATGCTTCTTGTCTTGCTTACTGGTCTTTTTCTTCTTCTTCTGCTGTCTTGAGGACAGCGTAGCTAGGGGTACGTCATCATCTATGCTTGTTTTGCTTTCAGCAGCTGCTGCAATAGATGTTTTAACTTTAAGCTTAGAAAATGGCAAACTGTCATCTGTACTGACTGATTTCTCAAGATCGACATCCACTTTGTGCTGTTGTTTTGTTTTTGACTTTATTTCTGCCAGAGTATGTTCATCACAAGTCGAATAGAAATCACTGTCTGAAATTTCTTGTATCCCTTTATATTTGTATTTCATGCTGTCAACCGCTTTCTGTGTCTGTTTACTTGTTTACTGTGCTAACACCTGGTTCTAGCTGTTTCTTTACATTTTTCTCTGCTGTATTATCCGGCCTTTCTGAGCTGTCAGTTTCTTCAGTTGATATGTCGCTTTCTGCGTCATCGTCTTTATCTTGGCCTGCATCCCGTTTTCCATCAGTGTGCTTTAACAATTGTGAGTTTGTGCCAATATTTTCCGCACTATCACTTGTCCTTTTTGGCTGTTTATCGTTATAGGGGCCTCCGTGGCCGAGTGGTTAAGGTGGCTGACTTCAAATCACCTGCCCTTCATCGATGTGGGTTCGAGCCTCACTCCGGGCGTTAAATTATTCATGTGAGGAAGCCATCCAGCTGGCTTACGGAAGGTCGGTGGTTCTACCCAGGTGCCCGCTCGTGATAAAATAATGCACGGAGGGATACCAGGGGTCTTCCTCCACCATCAAAGCTGGGAGGTCGCCATATGACCTAACATTGTGTCGGTGTGACGTTAAACCCAACAAAATAAATAAATAAAATGTTTATCGTTATTCTCCATAGTGACGTGTAAAACCTGTTCTGTGTCACCCGTTATCAGTTGCTTCGTGTCCTTTTCTCCCGTCGAGTCATTTGATGCCAATGATTCCGTTACCTGTTTTCTGTTGGAAGCATCTAATTGTTTGTGGTATTGTGTTTGTACTGTCGACTTTGACTGATGTCGTGCCAGATGTGTTTATTGCAAACAAATATTTCGTCGTCTTCGTCATCCATCAGATATGACTCTGACTCAGGCTCGCATATCAAAGAAACAAGATGGTTTGGCTCAAACATGAATCCAGGTCGATTATCTAGATTACCATCTCTAGTCCACATGATGTAAATGGTGTTTTCGACATTCGCGTGTTCAGAAGTCACAGCAACATGAAACAGTGGACGGATACCCATGTTACTCATTGGATAAACGGACCAAATGCATCGCTGTAATGACGACGAATGCTAATACTTTTCACTGCTTTCATGACATTTCCCGTCTCGTCGTAAGTCTTACTCCCTTGCTCAGTTAACACAATTGTGAGAGTACTATCCGCAGATAAACTTGCGTTTGGATGTTGAATGGCCATTTTGATGTTCGGATGGCTGCTGAACGTTTCTGCCTTCACAAATAATTCTGTGGCTGTGAGCGCCCGCAGAAGGTCTGCAAGGATTTCGTATCCTAAAACAGATTACTGTAGCATGTATCAGGTGGCGTATAATGCCCCCGTCAACTAGGACCAACTCAAAGCAACAACAAACGTATCAAAAGCAAATTTTCATAAAAGTACACGAGTAGTGAGTATTATGATAGTTTTAGCGCACCTTTGACCTCTACTGACCGGCTCCTGTGGCCTTTACTGACCTCTGCTGGCCAAGTAAAAAAAACAACATAGATTTTAATCGGCCCCTGCTAAAGTGAAAAACCATAGGTTTTGATCCAGTGAAAAAACATAAGTTTTGAACCCAATCTACAATAATACAGAAAGCGAATATTAAGAAACAAAAACTATACAATGTACGGTATTACGCACAATACATTGTATATTATAAGAAAAATGATAAACAATCATATCTATTCCATTCATAACCTATAAATCAATCCCGTAGTTAACATACGTAGTAATTTTAAAGCGACGGAATGTAACCAATCGCAATTATTTAGTGCGACACTGGTGTCGTTTTTTTAAACAAGTTTAGACATGCAAATTTTAACGACACCGGTATCGTTTTATTGATTATTGCAAGTAGTGGAAATGATAAATCAGCAAGGTAATTAATATCGGTTAATGAGATATGAAAAAGGAAATAGAAACTTCAGTAAAACAAAACAATATTTTAAGTACATATAACATATAAATGAGTACTCAAAAAACAAATGTATTGTGTAACAGAGAGGAAATTTACTGAGTATAAATCCTCATTACGTTAAAACAAAAAAGGTAAATTGATGTTAAAAGCGACATGTGCATCTTGCGGTAATATAAAAACAAAGTTTGTGAAACGTACCGGAGAGGCAATTGACATTCATAAAATTATGTTGCATTCTTTACCTAAGAAAGGGTTAACACTTCCAGGATACAAGTATTGTGGTCCCGGTACCCCTTTAGATAACGGGCTTCCTGTTAATGAACTAGACGCTGTATGCATGAGTCATGATTATTGTTATGATAGCAGTGTAAATAAAAGTAAATGTGACAAGAAAATGTTATCTCATCTAAAGAACACTCAATCAAAATCAATTGGAGAAAAATAGCAAAACACTTAGTTGTAAAACCAGCAATTGATATGAAATATAAACTTGGGCTCGGACGGTCGAAATCAAGAGCAGGTTCAAAAAACGGAAAAAGGGGGAAGCCTTCAAAATAAAATTAATGGCTGAATCCCCCGAAATAAACTGGAGTGATGAATTAGCAGAAGAATTACATAAACCAATTAAACGGATTTATTTTCTAAAACGTCGAGTTATAGTAAGCTATATTGATAAAATTTGGTCAGTCGACCTGGTTGACATGCAAGCATTTTCTAAGTACAATAAAAGTATTAAGTACTTATAAACTGTGATAGATGTTTTTAGCAAATATGCTTGGGTTATTCCATTAAAAAATAAAACTGGAGAATCTGTTGCAAAAGCATTTAATAGAATAGTTTCAAAAGGAAGAACTCCTAAACATTTAACATTTATGGGTGGATAAAGAAAAGGAATTTTACTATAAAACTTTCCAAGCATTTTTAAATAAAAATAAAATAAATATGTATCACACGTTTAATGAAGGGAAGGCGGTAGTTATAGAAAGATTTAACATAAGTTTTAAAATTTTAGAATCATGTGGAAAAATTTTACACAAACAATAATTTATACTTATTTAAATAATTTAGAGGAAATGGCCAATAAATAATTTATACTTATTTAAATAATTTAGAGGAAATGGCCAATAAATAAAATAACACAAAGGATTCCAGTATAAAAATGACACCGGCTGAAGCCAGTAAAGATTCAAATAAAGGTAATGTTTACTTTAATTTGTACGGTAAGTTAAAAGTATTAAAGAGTAAGCCAAAGTATAAAATTGGAGACCGGGTCAAAATCAAGAGGCATTTTGAAAAAGGTTACACACCAAACTGGACAGAGGAAATATTTATAATTAATGGAATTCGCAACACATACCCAAGAACACACACAATTAAATATTTAAATAACGAATTAATTGAAAAAAATCTGTAAAAAGAAGAAGATGAAGAAGAACTTTGCCTACTAAGCAAGATGTTTTTAGAATTGAAAATGTTATCAAACGAGACTATCAGAAAAACCAAGCCTTAGTAAAATGGAAAGGTTACAGTGACAAATTTAATAGCTGGGTTTCGTTTAGTAACCTCAAACTTACCTCAAACAACTATTATAAATTTAGAACGTATTGTATCAAAAATTATAAACAGCAGTGGAATAGAAACGGCAGATCAATTAATTATACACTTAACTAAACTTGCAGCTGCTTACAGTAAATACTGCATTACAAATCACAGCCGGTATTATGGGTTGTTAAGCTGCTTTAGCACTAGTTCCTACTTTTCCTATATTTGTTGCAATTGCCGGAGCTGTTCCATCAGTAATTACTATTTTTCGTAACAATCTGAAAGCTGGAGATAAGAAACCTATTTTTAAAATTGCATCATCACAAAATAAAGCAACTAATATCTCAAGCTCAAATTGAACATGTACACGAAGAAGACAGTAAAATTATTGAAGACATTTTTACAGAACTTTTAAAAATGCAGGAAGAAAAAAAAACTTCAATGCCTCTTGAAATGCATATGAAGGAATTTAAGCTGAATGGATGCAGTGATAGTGATAAGAGTATGAAAGCTTAGTGTGCGTTTTTTGAAACATGTTTTCTTTAAGTATAATATATAGAGATGGTTAACAGACTTGACTCTATGATTACAACAAAATTGGCTTGCACTTGAGCTAAAATAACAAATCCAGATATGAATGATAAAAAAATCATATATAAAGATACGGAAAAATAGAAATATCATTAAATCTAAACTTGGACAAATTTTCTGCGGTGAAATTAAAGAACATGTATCTGATAAATTAGAAAGTGTTATAGATTCTTATCTTATATGAAAAAACATATAGAAGCACTTATGCAGCATCCAAAGACCTTGGAATACACTCAGGGTTAATCAAATTGTGCCGTGAAGGTAAAAATCGAGTAAAATATGGAATATCAAAAATTGACGGAAAAAGATATAAATTTAGATATTTATACCCCCACAAAACGAAGTTTGTTGGCGGGGAGGAGGGGGGGGGGGAGGTGTCAGTCTGTCATGGTTTCCGGACAATTACTCATGAAAGGCTTGACAGATTTAAATAATTTTTGGTACACATGTGTAACATTAGAAAATACAGGTCAATTTCGACTTTGAGGTCAGTAGATCAAAGTTCAAGGTCGCAGTGACCCTGAACAGTTAAACGGTTTCCGGATGATAACTTGAGAACGCTTTGGCATAGGATCATAAATTTTGGTACACAGGTGTAACATCATGAAATACAGGCCAAATTTGACTTTGAGGTCAGTAGGTCAAAGGACAAGGTCACAATGACCCGGAACAGTTTAACGGTTTCCGGACGATAACTTGAGAAGGATTTAGCCTAGGATCATAAATTTTGGTACATGTGCATAACATCATAAAATACAGGTCAAGTTCGACTTTCAGATCAAAGGTCAAGGTCACAATGACCCAAAACAGTTAAACGATTTCTTTCTAGATGATTACTTGAGAATGCTTGGGCATAGGATCATGAAAATTGATAGGGAGGTTGGTCATGACCAGCAGGTGACCTCTGTTGATTTTGAGGTCAGTAGGTCATAGGTCAAGGTCACAGTGACCCGGAACAGTTAAACGGTTTTCGGACGATAACTTCAGAACGCTTAGGCATAGGATCACGAAACTTAATAGGGAGTTTGGTCATGACCAGCAGATGACCCCCATTGATTTTGAGTTCAAAAGGTCAAAGGTCAGAGTGACCCGGAACATTTAAACAGTTTCCGGACAATAACCTGAGAACGCTTGGACCGAAGATCATGAAACTTCATAGGGAGGTTGATCATGACCAGCAGATGACCCCTATTGATATTGAGGTCAGTAAGTCAAAGGTCAAGCAAATTTGGCTTTGACATTGGCTTAGTTCTGTGACAAGGCCTTATGGTGGGGGTATAATTCGTCACTCCTGTGACAACTCTAGTTTGAGTGAGTTTTGCTTGGAGAATTTTTTATACAGATATATATTATATATAGATGCATGTGAGAGAAATTGAGGAAACTTCAAGACGATACTTTAAAATAATTGAAATTGCATATAGACATGATCCAACAAAACAACTACATTTAACTTTATTGGACTCATTTGATATTCTTAAATCTGAACTTAAAACTTTAAAAGGTATAAAAATAAATCTTGTTTTAAAAGTAATATTTGCAAAGTCTAGCCAGTCGTCCAACCAGCCAGTAACTATATATGTCACGTTATTTTCAGTCAAAGGCTTTAATTATTATCAATGTAAATGAAATAAAAAATACTTTACGTCAAGCATTTGTTGAAATAATAAATAGAATTGGTAACTGGATTTCAGAAGGTAGTGGATGGAGAATAGAGTCAGTAGATGCTCATTACATTCATAGATATAAATATAGTCCATTAGCTGCTTCAAGATACTTAGAAAAAGACCCTCAAAGAGTTTGCAAATATAAAAAGTACATTGAAAAACTTGACTATACTGGGATCAATTTCCTGTAACATTAAATCAAATACCTAAAATAGAAATTCAGAATAATATTTCATTTAATGATTTGGTAATGATAGTTTAACATTTTCCCATCGTATATTTCAAAATTTCAATATAAAGAACATTGCGATATGCTTTTGATTAATGAAGATAAAATAAGCCACTATGTTTGGATCAAAGACTTTAATAGATTAATGTTTAATAAAACAAAACATCAAAATAAAAAGCATTTCGGCAAATCATGCTTACAATGTTTTTCTCAAGAAAGAGTATTAAATGAGCATATTCCAAAATGTTTAACTATTAATGGTGCTCAAGCTGTAAAAATGCCAGAAGTGGGAAGTAAGGTATTCTTTAAAAATTATCATAAACAATTAATGGCACCTGTTGAAATTTACGCTGACTTTGAAAGTATAACAAAGAAAATATCAGCTGCTTTACCATCATCTTAAAGTTCATTTACTGAGCCATAGCAAAAACATATAGACTGTGGTTACGGCTACAAAGTTGTTTGTTGTTATGATGATAAATATACTAAACCAACTGAAGTTTTTAGAGGCCCTTCTGCAGTTTATCAATTTATCAAGGCAGTACTACACGAAGAAACAAATTATAAGAACATAATTAAAGAACAATTTAATAAAGAATTAATCATGTCTGCTGAAGATGAGATTTTTTTTTTAAACTTCTTGTCATAAATACAAAACAGGAGAAGAAAAAGTAAGAGATCATTGCCATATAAGAGGCAAGTTTAGAGGTAGTGCTCATTCAAAATGTAATATAAATTTCAGACTAACAAACAAAATTCCTGTTGTTTTTCACAACTAAAGAGGTTATGACAATCATTTTATAATGCAACAAATAGGGAAATTTGAAAAGGAAATTAATAATATGGAGAAATAAATGGCTTTCATGATAAGTGAATTGGTTTTTATTGATACTTTTCAATTTTTCAATTTATGTCTCAATCATTGGATAACTTAGTAAAAATATTCCTAAATTTAAGTACACTTACCAGGAATTTAATAGAAATGAAATTGATCTTTTGAAAACAAAAGGTGTTTACCCATATGATTACATGGATTCATTTAAAAACATTCCAAAAAACTAAATTACCCCCTAAAAAGGAATTTTATTCCATCTTAAATGAAACCCACATATTTGACAGAGAGATGAACATGCTAAAACATTTGGGATAAATTCAAAATAAAAACAATGGGAGAATATCATTATTTGTACTTAAAAACTGATGTCTTACTATTAGCTGATGTTTTTGAAAATTTTAGGAAACTATGCTTGGAATATTATAAACTTGATCCTTGCCATTATTTTAGTAGTCCTGGGTTGATTTGGGATGCAATGTTAAAAATGACTGGAATAAGTCTAGGTTTGATGTCTGATATTGACATGTATCTTTTTATTGAAAAAGAAACACTTTGTTAAATAAAAGTAAGAGTAACCATACCTTTAAAGTTATTCGTTCAAAAAAGCATGACCTTTTCCGTTATGTTGTTAATAAAACTTCTTTGTCATGTTATGATGATAAAAGATATATTCTCAACAATCGTATTGATACATTAGCGTATGGTTATGGTTACTACACGCCATAAACTAGTTAACCGAATATTTTTTACATTTAAGACATCTATAAAAATAACATCATTTATTTTGAATTTATCTACATAATAAATGGAAATAGATTCATTTTTATACGCCCGAAGGGACGTTTTATGTTATACCCCCGGTGTCCGTCTGTCCGTCGGTAACAATTTCGTGTCCTCTCTGTAACTCTTGAACCCCTTGAAGGATTTCGAAGAAACTTGACACAAATGTTCACCACATCGAGACGACGTGCAGAGCGCATGTTCTGGATGGCTCGCTTCAAGGTCAAGGTCACACTTAGGGGTCAAAGGTCATATGACTTTGTTTCGTGTCCGCTCTGTAACTCTTGAACTGCTTGAAGGATTTCAAAGAAACTTGGTAGAAATGTTCACCACATCAAGACGACGTGCAGAGCGCATGTTCTGGATGGCTCGCTTCAAGGTCAAGGTCACACTTAAGGGTCAAAGGTCATATGACTGTTTCGTGTGTATATTGCTCTGCATTGTGGTGCTCTTCGTTTTATTTGGGAAATCCCTTTTTAGCTCGACTATACGAAGTATAAGGAGAGCTATCCTACTCGCCCCGGCGTCGGCGTCGGCGTCTTTCCGCGTCCCCACCTTGGTTAAAGTTTTTTTTACACTTTCTTTTTTTTTCAACTTATCTCTGTAATTACTTGATGGATTTGATTCAGACTTGAAATACTTATTCCTCATCATCATCCACATCATCTGACCTAAGGACCGTAACTCTGGCACCAATATTTCATGAATTATCCCCCCTTTTCACTTAGATTTTCAGGTTAAAGTTTTGATGCACTTTCACTCTATCTCTGTTATTACTGAATGGATTTGATTCAAACTTAAAATAGTTGTTCAACATCATCACCCACATCATATGACACAAGGTGCATAACTCTGGCACCATTTTTTCATGAATTATTTCCCCTTTTTACTTAGAATTTCAGGTTAAAGTTTTTGTGCACTTTCACTCTACCTCTGTTATTACTGAATGGATTTAATTCAAACTTAAAATAGTTGTTCAGCATCATCACCCACATCATATGACACAAGATGCATAATTCTGGCACAATTTTTCATGAATTATTCCCCTTTTTACTTAGAATTTCAGGTTAAAGTTTTATGCACTTTCACTCTATTTCTGTTATTATACTGAATGGATCTGATTCAAACTTAAACAATTGTTCAACATCATTACCCTCATCAAATGACACAAGGTGCATAACTCTGGGACCAATTTTTCATGAATTATTTCCCCTTTTCACTTAGAATTTTAGGTTAAAGGTTTGATGCACTTTCACTCTGTCTCTGTTATTACTGAATGGATTTGATTCAAACTTGAAATAGTTGTTCAAGATCATCACCCACACCATATGATGGAAGGTGCATAACTCTGGGACCAATTTTTTATTAATTATTCCCCCTTTTTACTTAGAATTTTAGGTTAAAGTTTTGATGCACTTTCACTCTGTCTCAGTTAAATTACTGAATGGATTTGATTCAAACCTAAAATAGTTGTTCAACATCATTACCCACACCATATGACACAAGGTGCATAACTCTGGCACCAATATTTAATGAATTATGTCCCTATTTGCTTAGGATATACTTATAATTATATAGTGTTTTGATATATTTTATCTTTACCTCTCTTATTACTTTAAATTGATATTTTTGACATAGGCTCAGGCTATTGTGCAATATCTTCATCCACAATTGGAGTCATTAAACACTCAAGTGACAGCTCTAGTTTCCTCAGATGTGCCAAATTCCATTATCCAGCATCGAAATAGTCGAGCGCGCTGTCTCCTGTGACAGCTCAAGTTTGTTCACTTACAATAATTATTTTTTGAATTACTTCCCTTTTATGTTAGCTTATTTTGTAACTTTTTTATTATTGGCGGTAGGGAAAAACCAAGATCAGTTTTCTGTGGTACAACATGGATGGTACCTCCAATTTTTAGGTGTATTTTGACATATCTGTACCTAGTAAGGATTTTTTTTGTGGACTTAGAATATTTTTTTCTGTGGACTTAGACTTTTTTTTGAATTTCTTCCCTTTGTTGTTCCTGTCTTTTGGGCTTCAACAGTCAAGTTCTTTAAATTGTGCTCCCATCCTCTAATATAACCTTTCGGTCACACTTAGGGGTCAAAAGTCATACCTTCGTGCGTATATTGCTCCACATTGCGGTGCTCTTGTTTCTGTTATGTTCTGCCTTATAACTTTTGAAAATTTCTGATTTATGGTTTTTTAGTTGCAGAGCAGTTTTTCCTTTGCTTACCTTTATTGCATCTACAAGAATGATTAATACGCAATTTTGTTTAATTGTTACGTTATTACCATTTTGGATTAAACCAGGACTAGCATTACTGGTAATCCATCTAAATAATCCACCAGCAGTATATACCTTGTGTTGTAGCTGTTAAATACAAAGGAGATTTTCTTATTGTCTGTCTTTCTATTTTATTTACTTTTTCATTTATATTATCAAATATTCACATTGCATTGTATATTAATTGACTAGATAGAATCTGACATAACTTCCTGGCCAATGGTAAATTCTGCATCATATTGACCTAGATACGATGGTATAATTGTAAAGAATATTTACAGATAAAGCGCTTAGTAAAATAGCACAGGCAATTGGGAAAAAAAACTGGAAATTACTTGGAATCGATCTTGGGCTCGGGCAAGATGATGTGGATCGTTGCAAAATAGATAACCTAACTTCAGGAGTCAAAGCAACAATTTATTACATTCAGAAAGAATGGAGGACGAGATATCCCGAACAAAATTCAATGAAATTTCTGATCAGACAGATGAAGGAATGTGAGGGACTCACTGTAAACTGGGACAAAGTCGGCAACACAATCGACAACTTCTGATGATCATGCGTGTTGAAAGTATCGCAGATCTTGTGCTTCCATATTTCTAGAATATTTTTCTGTCTAAAGAATACGAAATAGATTATTTAACATGTTACAGCTTGATTGGTTTGCTTTTAACTAAATTTGGTAAACGACACTTAAAACATTCTTTGAGGAGAGAATCGGCCAACCTTATGAGGAGAAATCTAGACTTATGTTATTTCCATTCTTTATTCTCCTGTTGTCGAAAACACGGAAGAGATAAAGCATTTGTGTAAGTCCGTCCGTCACGCAGTCCATACGTCACACTTTCTTGGGTAATGAACTAGAGTATTTATCGAATTCAAAATGAACCATGGTATACGTCATCAACATCAAGTGGACATATGCATATTGTTAGGACTTTCATGTCCGATTGTTTTCATTTATGTCCCTTTTTTTGAACTTGACACATTACAACTATATCTGTATTTTGTTTAACCAACTTCAATTTCCATCCAATTCAAATGATTTGGTATACATCACCGTGAAGAGGACATAAACGTATTTTAAAGACTTTCATGTAAAAATATATATCGCATATATCTTAAATGTGGTTTACCTAGATTCATCAAACATAATAGTAATGTAACGCAGCATGTGGAACTGTGAAAAGTATTTGACATAGAATGTTCATCAGATTTTAATGAAACTTAGTATACATCATCACCATGAAGTGGACAAGCGCATATTGTTGGGCTTACATGGCAGATTATTGTTTATGGAGTTATTAATTTCAGTTGGCATGTAATGTACACAATGTTGTCTTCATTCGTGTTACAGATTTCAAGTAAATCAGAGTTTTTGCAACTGTACATTTATAAATTAAATACTTTGTAATCCATGTATATAATTATGTTTTAATGTATACCTCAATCTTAATTGACATTTGTATGAAAGGAGAGTAACCAGTACAACAAATAAAAATAATGTCTTTTACATATTTTTCATGTCCCCTCCCTCTTAGTGCAGGGGCAATTTGTCCGTAAGGCATGTTTTTTTCTGTCCATCAACCTTTGTGTAGCGTACATTTTTGTATTTTTAAAACGTTTTTGACCTAGTTTGTTTGTTTGTTTTTGATTTAACGCCGTTTTTCAACAGTATTTCAGTGATGTAACGGCGGGCTGTTATCCTAACCAGTGTTCCTGGATTCTGTACCAGTACAAACCTGTTCTCCGCAAGTAACTGCCAACTTCTCCACATAAATCAGAGGTGGAGGACAAATGATTTCAGATACACAAAACTTGGTCTGTAGTATTTAGGCTAGGTCCTCTCTCAATTCAGTTCAAATGATTCAGCTCTGCTCCGTTTTGGAGCGCTAAAGCTACAAATAGACTTAACACTTTATCAAACTTGGTCTATAGCATCATTATAAGATCTTCTTCATTTTTATGCTCCCCGGAGGGCGAGCATATAGTTGCCGCTTTGTCCGTCCTTCCGTCCGTCCGTCCGTCATACTTTTGTCCGGAGTATAACTTGAAAAGTATTAATGGCATTTGGTTGAAATTTCGCCTAATCATAGAGGCCATTGAGACAAAGTGCAGTATCAAAGAATCATAACTCTAACTTACCTAGTTTTTGAATTATCTCCCTTTATTATACAAATTAAGGCTTGTCCGGAGCATTACTTGAAAAGTATTAATGGCATTTAATTGAAACTTCACAAAATAATAGAGGCCATTGACGGAAAGTTCAGTGTTAAAGAACCATAACTTTACTTTACACAATTTTTGAATAATCTCCCTTTATTATACAAAATAAGGCTTGTCCGGAGCATTACTTGAAAAGTATTAAAACATTTAATTGAAACTTCACAAAATGATAGAGGCCATAAATGGGAAGTGCAGTGTCAAAGAACCATAACTCTACCTTACCTAGTTTTTGAATTATCTCCCTCTATTCAATTTTCTTCTTTATATTATCTCCATTCTTTTGGGGTCTCTAATACGTTATTCCCCATATTGGGACAAACACATATATCGGGGAGCATCATTCGGTTTTACCGATTCCTTGTTTTAAATGGTGGCACAGGTCTTTTTAGGGGCCGCTAAGCTTAAAAATAGAAATATCTTTAAACTACTTCTTTCCATAAGGCGCTTGATGGATCTTCATGAAGTACTCTATTAAATGTCTTCAACTTGGACCCACTTAAGGGGACATTAAGGGGACATTAGAGCTAAAAATAGAAATATTAAATATTAAATGACTTTTTTCATTGAACTGCTGAAGGATCTTCATTAAACTTGGTCCGTTGCATCCTTGTAAAGTCAGCTCTCAGATTTGATCAACTGGGGGCACTTTGCAAGTTTTATGTCTTTTTACTAAGTTTACACACTTGTTGCTATTCATGATTCAGCATGACATACATATATTCAAATAGTCATGATCATGTGAGCGACTTAGGCTCTATATGGCCCTTTTCTGTATATTATTGTCTAGTTTCTTGTACATTACATCCTGTGTTTTAAGGATCAGATAGTGAGAGTAATATTAAGTTGAGAGTGCTACATTGGAATCACCTTTTCCTGTCCGTAGTCCGTATGTCAGTCAGTTGAACTGCATCTCCTAGTTCTCTCGTTTTATGCCCCACCATTTAAAACGATGGCATATAGAGTTATCCCTGTTCAATTGTGCTTGCTGCAGTTATATTTTGTGCGTGTGCGTGTGTAGAAAATCGTGTCCTGCCCATAACATGACCGTGCATTGTCGGCACAAATGACCACTATAACAAGACTACGTGTCGGCTTCAAGATCCAGATCTAACTTAAGGTCATCAGGGGACACATGTTTGATGCAATCACGATCATACCAGCTATAAAGGTAATCCATTTTAGCTGGCCGGAGCACGAAGTGCTCTGGGTGAGCAATTGTGATTGCTCACCGTCCGTGGCACGTCCGTCTACACTTCTTCAGATGACATATTCTCTGAAACTACTAGTCAGAATTGCACTTGGTCAATTGCATTCTGGCAATGTCCTCAATGCAAAGACAGCCACTCATTTCGCCAAATGCATCCTCTACTAGTACAGACACAGCGCGATCTGACCAGAGGGACAGAGTGAGACAAAGCCCAAAGAACAGAGAGAGAGGGAGAGAAAGAGAAATCCTTTTAGATACAGGCCTGTCCGGCTAACTAAGCCTAGCTCATTGCGAATAAACAGTCTGGTTCTTTAAAATGCTCAGTGTATAGCACCGATACACACGAAGCCGTCTTTCCTGGGAAGAACCAGTACTAGCCTCATCCAGTTTGGCCTCTTTTAGGGGCCGCAACAGCTAAACGATAGAAAAACATTAAAATGACTTCTTTTTATGAACTGCTTGATGAATCTTAATCAAACCTGGTCTTTAGCATCGTTACATATATAAGATTCTCACAAGTTTGTTCGAATTGGGAAAATTGACCACTTTTAGAAGCTACTACAGCTAAAAATAGAAGAAAAAAACATTCAAAGGTGATCTAAAGCATTATTATAAGGTCCTTTCCAGTTTTGTTCACATTGGGCGTTTTGGCTGTGTTAGGGGCCACGAAAGCTAAAAACAGAAACACGTTTAAACGGCTTCTTCTCATGAACCACTTGATGGATCTTCATAAAACTTTTTGATGTAGCATCATTACAAGGTCCTCTCCCAGATTTGTTCAATGGTAGTGGTTGGTCCCTTTAAGGGGCTGCTAGAGCCAAAATTGGAAATACCTTTAAATAACTTCTCATGAACGGCTTGATGGATTTCCATTAAACTTATTCTGTAGCATCATTGTTAGGTCCGTTACAAGATTTTTTTTCAAATTGGGGCACCTGATCCCTTTTAGGGGCTGCTAGACTACAGATAGAAGTCCGTTTAAACAACTTCATCTATGAACGGCAAGGTTGATCTTCGCCAAACTTGGTCTGTAGCAACATTGTAAGGTCCTCTTCCAAACTTATTCAGATTTGGGCACCGGGATCCTTTTAGGGACCACCAGAGGTAAACATATAAATACCTTTAAACAACTTCTAGACTATTCACTCGAACCGCTGGATGCAGTTAACCATTATGAAGAGACTTTATAAAACACACTATTTTTTCCACCGAATCTGGTGAGCGATCTAGGATCATTATGACCCTATTCTTTTTTGGTGCTATTTTGGAACTTTTGGTGCTATTGTGTTGCTTTTTTTACGAATCGTTGATTTTGCCACTCGCTGATATATTTGTTAAGAAAATGAAAAGTTAACACAATATGAGTCAACAACTTAACTATTTGCATATAATTTGTTTACCTTGAAGTTGATGCTTTCCCCAAAAGACAATTTTAAAGTTATGCCGAGTAACAGTTTTATGTAATTTTGTTTTAAAACATATTTCATAACTAAATCATAGACATTTTGGCTGGTCTATTACAAAGTCCTGGGATCACTAACATTAGCTTGCAGCAATAATGGTGTAAATTAATTTCACATTTATCTCAAAACATTTCTTGTTTTGAAGAGTAAGGACATCCTTCGCTGTAGCAAACTCTTGCCAGCAAAATCAAAATCTTACGATGTTTTCAGATCTAATTATTCGGATTTAGAGGAAATATTGACGAATCGAGCCTTATTATACCCCTACACCCCACTTCGAAGAGGAGGCGTATACTGATTTGTTCATGTCTGTCGTTAGACACTTTAGTTCCGAATCAATTTGGTCTATGTAGTGGGCAGACTTCAAAGGGTGGTTATTGTTCTGTTCGTGTGTAATATTAACGCAACTTAAAATAAAGCAGCTTGTTTGTTGTAACGCCAGGATTACTAAAACAAACGAGAGAATATATATCACGAGTAAGTCGAGCTACGTCAAATTACATGCTATACGTAAGTTTAGCCGTCATAGATTACATGTTATAGAAGATGGCGATGAATTAAGAATTGTGTAACGGTGTCAAGAAGTCGAAGGTCAATGTCACAATGACAGACAAAAACTGTGTAGGTTCTATATAAGGAGACAGCTCGGGCCTACAACCTTTCGTGATTCTCAGGTCAGTTGATGATCCCTATTGTTTTTTAGATGATTAAGTCAAAGATGAGGTCACAGCATACTTGACATTGAAAACCCCACCCAATTACCTCCGACAGGTCATCGTGGGCGCATATGTATTTACAAACTGCATTTGCTAACAAATTTTAAAGAATCACCAAAAAGTCAAACTGGTGTAACAATTTATTTCACGTATTATAGCTTAGAGTTATCAGCTTTTGTTGTGGACCATAGGTCATTGAGATTCAAATATATATACAACGGCTCATAATTCCTTTGTTTATAATGTGAGTGCAACATTTTTGCTATGAACATGGAATTTGTCATTTATTTGTTAAATCCTTTTTTCGGTAATTGTTTTCTCAAATATTTATTAAAGGTTTGATCATTATTTAGAAATTATAATTGAATCTGTTGTTTATAATTACTTCCGTTTATGACTATAGCTACAATAATTATGCATAGCATAGCGTATATGCGTAAGGTGGGCCCAGCCGATGATTTGTTAATGTGTCTTGCAGATTACTGTTTTAAGATATGTGCCTCCCCATATTTAAGGACAATCAAAGTGTATCCTTGATGTCCAGGTATGTATAGGTGCATCAACAAAGTCACTTATACTAATAAGGGTTTCTAACATACGGTTTATTAGTTTTGCTAGATTTGACAAACTGAATGTTTTGCAATTATCCGAAAGTTCAAACTGTGGTATAATTAATGACCTTATTGCCAATTTTAAAATAAAGTTAAACTAAACGAATTATTATAATTATTATTTAAAGCTGAGCTCGTTATCCAAACTGAGTATTGCTTTTTAGAATTCTAGTAATCTGTGAAACCTTTAGAGACAAAGAAAGCTCGCAGATTATCTTTTACATGCAATGCGTACATTATATAAAGAAACACCTTTACCGTATGTATGTAGTGTTTGCTGATTATAGTTTCGCCCTAACTTTAGTCATTTAAACGTATGAGACACATAGTCCTAGAATATATCCGTTAAAGCCAGGCAGCAGCCAGTAAATTAGTAACCATTATTTAACTAGTTGGCGGCTCATCAACCGGTCACATCGGAACGGTTCACACGGGGTTTGGACCTTCGATCCCCCGTTTCCGAATCAGATGTGTTAACCACTTAAAGCACGATGTAAGCATTTGTTTAAGGACATATGTGAGAAAAATCTGTACAAGCTTGTCTCTTTATGTGTACCTCAATATCTCCCTTTCTTTGATTTAAGTGTATGTATCACAGAATTTCGCATAGGCCGGTGTTAGATGGAGTGGGGTTGTGTGAGCGATGTTGCACATTTCATTATCTCATTAACCGACTCATTGAAATCAAATCTGCTATTATTTTGCTTGGTTGCGTTCTATATGCTTCAAAAGGATCTTACAGTTTTTATTACCTGTTTAGTGTTTACTTGTATTCACATTTACTAGTAACACTGGCTCTTTTCTATTAAGTTGTTTGAAGTCTACCCAAAATTCCGAAATAATAATATAAAATAAAGTTTAGGCTTGTATTTTATTTAATAAGAAAGTAATATTGAAATTCTCTTTGTTTACTTAATTGCATAGCTTATCTTAACCAATATACAGATGTAGCAATACATGTCCGTGTACAAATACAAGATAAAATCGCTGAAGAACCTTAAAGATAACCGTCGACGCTCTCATCCATACATTTAATCCAGGGAGTATGATGGACAGGCGGGACTTTACCAGTACCCACTGCCGGATAACAACTATCTTTGTATGCGCAAACATCCTTTACTCGTTCTTCAAAATTCTTTGAGAGGATTGCATACGCTTTATCAATACATTCTGTCGGATACTCCTCAGCCACGTCATTAGCGATATGGTGGTAAAAATCCCTTTGAAATTTCAGAATATCAAGGCGCTCTTTGATGGCCTTCACCTTTTTCTGCCATTCTCTAATGTTTTCTTCCATCGCTTCCCTGGATGCTGGTTCTCCGGCGAGTTGTCCCAGGATGTACCTGATTATCAATATAGCTTGGGCATCCATTAAACCAAAGTTGAAGTAGACTTCATAAATTGTCATATGAAACAATTTATTGTTGCCTCCTTTCATCCAAATGGTGCCTTTGTACATATTATCTGGGAAAAGATCAGATTTTCCTTGCATGTCGAAATGAAGGTCTCCTTTTAGGAAGGGATAATTATATCGATATCCCGTGCAGTATATAATCGTGTCAAAGTAGTGCTCTGTTTTGTCTTTAAAGACGACTGTGTGATCTTTGATTTCTTCGATAATTGGCTTTTCTTCTATTCCTTGTGACCATTTTAGATTCATCGGTTCGTTCCTATAACTGCAAATTACATGTTTTGCGCCGTACTTGATCAGTTGAAGAGCAATCTCACTGGCGGAAGACCTGCCACCAATAATTAAAACGGTCTGATTCTTGAATTCTTTTGCCTCCTTGAATTCATGAGAATGCAGAATCCGGCCTTGTAATGTTTCTTTTCCAGGGAAATCTGGCATGTTTGGGTAACTAAATGTACCAGTCGCGACGATCACATGTGAGAAACATTCTTTGAAATGTTTGTTTCCAGGAAGGTCTCTAACCCACACGACAAAATCGTCTCAGTTCTCTTAGTATTCTACAATTGTAACATGTTCGAATTGAACGAAAGTAGAGAGATCCCCACACTGTCCATTTTTCATGCGACATTATACATAAAATAAGATTACCGAAAGAGGTCACAGAATATACGCGGTAGCTCGAAAATCAAAACAGTAAGTCAAGACTGTAAATGGACAATTCTATTTGATTTTTTATGACATGACATCATTATTACTAGGCAATAAAATTATTACGTGTCAGAAATAACACTCGTCAAAGCGTCTGTTTTTCAACGTGGAAAATAATGAAAAAGATTTTAGTTAGTGTGGCTGTAAAAAAAAGAGAAAATACATAAAGATGGTCTCTAATTGTACTAAAAGCTCGTGATGTGAGATATATTCCATATTCTCTCAAAACAAACAAATATCCTCTATGTATTTGAAATTTCCTATCATATACCGGAATCTTAGACATCTAGCCATTAAACTGTAATAACTGGTGAGACTGAATTATGTTTCCGTCACTGTTTTCTGAACTGATCAATAATGAAAGGGATTGCATTGTGCAATACTACATATGTATAGTTACAAAGAACCACTTCTGTCCGATCAACATGAATTTATTTTTAACGGTAAATATTTCACAATAAGAGTCTCCTCCTGAGAAAGTAACAAGACTAAAAACTAGACTAAAAACAGGCTGAAACGTCTATATAGATTAAAGATGAGTGTTTTTTCATATTGAATTTATTAAACGAGTTGAATAAAATGATAAAATGCGAAGCTCTGCCGAGGATTTTATCAATTTCATTCAACGAGTCAAATTAAATGAATGTGGAAAGTCACAAATGAAATATTCTTTTTATCACAGATTAGCTTTTCCTGTCGAAACATTAAACATTCTACTTTCTTTAACTATTATAAACAAGTCAATTTGACCAACGACTCCTACACTATAAACGACGTCGACGTCAAAACCATTTTTATGTAATGGCTTTATTAGACTCCCGCGACGTCAAACATGTGATAAATTGATTTTTTAAAATTGAACGCTACACGCAGATTCCCGCTCAGCTAGCATAATACATAGAACACAAAAGATCTCCAAGTAGGTTCGAATACCTGGCGAGGCGTTCTTGTTCTCCATGATTATTGTCTAAAGACAATATATCTTAGGTCATGAAAGGAACCCAGGGATACTAATGCAGTTAACTGACCAATTTTATCACAGAAAAGGGCGTGAAACTCTACTCTCATCAAAAGTTTGACATTGTTTTTTGCTAACTCCAACAGTTTTCTTTGCCTTATCGGTGCATTAGCTTGTTTTGACAACATTCCTGTGCAGATGTTGGGTATTTTAAGGCAAAGTCGATACAGTTGAAAAGATGTTCAGTAGAAAGGTTCTTTGAATACAATTATGTATGAGATTTGTTCTTTAAATACCCTAGTCTAAAATAATACCGTACATTCCTTACAAAACTTGGTATATGTGTTTAAATACCCTAGTCTAAAATAATGCCGTACATTCCTTACAAAACTTGGTATATGTGGCTAAAAGTGTAGAGTTTAAGTTGAGCGTAAAGCTAATAGGCATCTTTAACATTTTAGAAGTCTTCGCTGAATAAATATTAGACAATTGTTCTTATTTTTTTACGGAATTAAATCAGATGAAATGTAAAATTGAATACTTTTTAGCAGGCATTATACCGTTGCAAGTGATAAAATTCACCTAATATTTCCCATGATGTTCAGCAACAGACAGCTTTTGGACTATCAGATACACGTGCAGTTGGTCGAAAATGACGTCACTAAATGGATTATCCACGACTTACGATATCGTAACTAACTAACAATACCTTTACGAGGGCGTTAAGAGGTGTTTGGAGATAGCTGAATAACGCTACCTTAGTCTTACCTTAGGTTTATCGTAAATCATACCTTAACTTACGATACGAATAAGTTTTCGAGATAGTGTCCCCTAGTAGGTGATGAAAGAGGCCATTTAAAGGGAAGGGTATTTCGGAATAGTAAAATTAATGTATAAATACATGTTAAGTTTACATAAGTTTATCCACCTGTTTAAAAGGTAGTAAAACTCCCCCGGTGCAATGTATGACGTAATAAATATCACGAGACACGCTAGATAAACAATATGTTATCGGACCCAATCGAATTTTGACCTTGGAGGATAACAGTGCGCAAAAGAATGAACTATTAATTCGTTTTTAGGATATGGTTTTCGGTTAAGGTAACATTTTTATAAATAGTCGAGCATTTTTTTGTCATGTGGAAGCCTATGTCCCTAAATTCAGTTTTTAGAAAAAGAAAGTCTAAAGAATTCGAAAATCCAACCTGTTACTATTTTTAGAATCATACGGTGTTGTTTTGTCATGATTTGTTTTGCATGGTTTAAAGACACTGATTCTGGTATGCCAGGTATGTGGCCTATGGTCCGCGTATTGGCAGTAAGAGCCAATTTACAAGACTGGACGATTGATAGACTTGCTTCTGTTTATCATATTAAGCTACTGTATAGCTACTGTGCAGTACATAGATTGCATATGATATTTTTCATCTTTATAGCAAACCAGTTCTCACTTTTATAACGAGTTTAGAAAGCCTGATTAAAAGTGATGAAATACAACAGCATATTTATTTTTCAATTAATCCAGCTTTATAAACAATTATATCTCATTATTGCTTGATTTTTATAAAAAAGAATAAATAGATAAAGAAAATGCATTCAGGCACCTTTTTAAAAATAATGAATAATTCATGTATAAATAAATCATGTGTATTTGAACAAAGATATCTGTTTATTGCTGGATTTTATTATGAAGGTCCATAATTATTTTTTATTTATTGAAAATGCAACACAGCGCTTCTTTAATGTCTAATAAAATCCAGCAATATTCATATTTTTTTGTATTTTTTTTTTTTGTTACTTAGATAAAAAGATCATAATTAATTAATAATTGAAAAAATGCTTGGAGTTTTAAATAATTATTTCATTTTTCATTAAATAAAGGTGAGAGTTTTCTAAAATGGTGAGAATTGTCTTGATGTAAGAATTATCATTTAATTGGTCAAGAATGAGCAATTACAATTAGTATATTATCAATTAAAATAATTTTGTGTATAATCTGAAAAAAGCTGCATTTCAATCAGTGAAATGTATAGCACTAGAAATAACCAATTTACATATCAATAAAATTTATGATCCTCTGACATGGACTACATGTCAAGTCTACAGGGGTTTTATGGACCCTTATCAGACTGGACCAGACAGGATCCTGTTTATTGGGGATTAAAGTGTCTGGCTTTTAGGGGGTGGGGTCACTTATATAGGAGATTTTTTTTGCCTTTAAGTCCCCTATCGGTTGAACATCCGGAGGGGACAATAGAAATCATGTCCATCGTCCGTCCGTATGTCCATCCGCAAATATGGATCGTACAATTGTACACAAAAATTATTCTAGCTAGGTGCAATATGCAGATTACTTAATTTTGCTTGTAGGTAAGATGTCAAGGTCACTATTGAAGGTCAAGTAAAAATTATTAAAGGCGTCATAACATTTTCATGCACCGATTGATTATCTTAGTGCTACACACAAAATTGCACAAACACTGACCAAATTATGGTCAATTTTGTAATGGCAGTATGTTAAAGAGGTTGTACAATGTGAAACAAGTGTATGAGAAAGTGCTTAAACACATCCTTACTATATCCTATGGGACTGAATATTTCCCAATATGGAACATTTACGTATCAGAATTCCCAATATTGGGGGTATAGGCTATGTTCCCAAAACAGAAAGAAAAAAACATGTTTTTCTTGTGTGCAATATCTCCTCTCATGTAAGATTGTACGTCACAAATATAAAACAATCTGACCGTCGAATTATTTCGACTAATGTATCAACATGATATATGCTTGTTGGTTAAATGTCAAGATCACTGTTTAATATCAAGTAAATATTTGTTTCCAGTCCATAACTTTTATATGCCATCATGTATTTTCTTACCACTAAACACAAATGTTCCTCATGACCAGATAATATGACGCATACATAACTTAGCGTTGGTGGTCAGAGGTCAAGGTCACTATCAAAATTAAAGTAAAAATAGTTTGATTCTTAGCTTTGAAATGCCTTGAAGCATTTTTATATACTACACTCGCACACATGTTCCCCGTAACCGGATTATGTGGAACTTGTGTTACTTGTTTCATGACCCATGCTATTGTGCGTTTTATTCGACCTAGCTAGCGACCACAAAATCCGGACGACCACCGAACCGGACAGTCTCGTAAATGCTTAATTTTTGTCTTTAACCTTGCTCATCTGTTTATGATGAAATGGACACTTAATGTTCAACAACACAGCGAAGTTACAACGGTTAAATTTAAGTATTTTACAATAAATGCTACATTTCATTTCGTCTGCACACACGAAACATGTTTACATGTCGGGGGAAGTCGGATGTGACGTGATGCGCATGCGCATGCGCAGTATCTCCGTGAGATCCCGCTATAGATCTTAAAGTCCCATGCGAATATGAGGTAAGCAGACGAGACCTTAAGTACACACTTGAACCGGAGAAATACAGCTTTGATAATTAAGTGAATGATCTTAATACACCCTTAACCACATTTTCATATCAAAATATCCACTTTGACAAGCGGAATTTTAAAAGATTCAGTCGGAAGAGATAAAAGATCAAATCATCGATTCAAGAAACAACTTTCCCTTGGTTGAAAATAAAGTTTAATTCAATATTGAACGTAAATTGAAAATCAATAAAGTGACAACTCGCTGTCCATATATGATCCGGAAACAAGGTACTGTTAGACCTTAAAACAACGTGATTCGGTGGCCTCGAAAAAGTACTTGACCTAATTTTAGAAGTAAACAAATTAGTTGGGAGGAGAACCTAGCTTTGTTCACGTGGAATTTCAACCATTAGATATATCTATTTCCCTAGTTATCGTGAAAAATATTACGAAAGTGTTCGGTTGTAGGACGCTAGACAGTAATGTAAAAATTGAAGGTAAAATAAAATTGTTTCCACTCCATAACTTTTATGTGCTTTAATGGATTATCTTACATTAGTACTCAGTCTGCACACAAATTCCCTATGATGAGACAATGTGCCGCGTACATAATAGATCTATGCTTGTATAAATGACAAAAACTTGCTGGCAAAATGTTTCAGCATGATTAAAAGCAAATTTCACGTATTTTCGTGTCCTGATTTTCTATTTTCCCCAACAATTGGAGCTTTGATATTTGGCATGGGTTTGACCCTCTACCATATTGTCCATATTATTGCCCTAAGGTCAAAACTGGTTTTAAACTTGTAGGGTCTAATTTAAATATGAAAGTCAGCAGTTGGGTCCGAATTCGATTGTCGGGCCGCGAAGTGAAAAAGTGGGTCTTTTGGCACCCAACTGTTTTTATCACTTCTACAATGGTCTAGGGGGGTTTACTCATATGCAGCTATTCCAATGTGTTAGGAAGCGATAAGTGGGTCTCTTTGATTATAACTGATTGGTGGGTCAAAATTTTATATAAAATTTATAAAGGAACCCATTATTTAACCAAATATGAGTATATCTATATATATGAACTTTGAAAATCTTCTTCTCTTGGTATTTAGCGTGTGATATCAGGGTTTTACTGTCCTGTCTTTGGTAATTGTTCAAATTATTGCCCAAGTTTTAAAAATGTGTGTTACATATGTATACAGTATATGCTAACAAAGAAGAAACGCCACTCTGTACTTGTACCATTACATTATACAAACACACTTGAAGCCTTATACACAGGTGATCTCTTTAGGGTCAACGACCCTCCTGTTTACTGATTTTTGCCCATTGATTATTCAATATTAGTAAGCTATAGCACTTTCTTATTCAGGTCTGGAGTATTTCTCAGCATCCGCTGCCTAGAATTCGGCAAATATTTCTTAATAAGATCAAAGGCCCGGCAAGTACATGTAATTCATATGTATGGCCAGTATGAATGATGAGAATCTGTACTGGACAAAAAAACTACTTTTGAATTTAAAACTACATTTGAAAGACCTTTGTTGTGAAGGATTTTCATTGATTAACTATTCTATCATATCCGATCCTACATTCCTACAATCCTGTCATTGTGATTGATAATTAGACGGTGTAGGATATGGAGAAAACAGTGTTCTGTAGACTATCCTTTCAAAGTATTATCTGCTGAAGGTCAGACTTGGAGGTCGGTGATGAACTTTACTTTACAGATACAATCTCATTGCATCAGGAGAATAATGAGATATGTTTTATTTCTACACCGTGATACTTATATAGATCAAGCATAATGTTTACACACCATAATTCAAGACATTTTTCATTACAGGTTCAGTATGTCTGGACTTACAACGCCGTGTGATGAGACAGAAAGAACTGGTAGGTTGACTGCTAGTATTAAATGATGTTTAAAGGTGATGTTTGATTATTTATTTATCAATTCTATTGCCTGTAACGTTGCACTGATACAATTATAGGTCATATGGCGATTTTCCAGTTATGATGGTGGAGCAAGACCCAAAGTGCCCCTCCGTGCATCATTTCATCGCGAGCAGGCACCTGGGTAGAACCACTGAACTTCCTAGAAAGCTAGAATGCTGCCACACATGAAGAATTCAACGCCCCTAGTAAGGCACACATGTTATATCTGAATGAAGAGTTTTAAGTTGCACCAACGCAGTTTAGTTTTAGGTTATGTGGCAAATAAGGGAAGAGGCCAGGTGCCTCTCCGGAAATTATTGTATGCACTGGTAAGTACCTGGATAGATCCATCAGCTTATAGTTAGTTAGCCAGTTAAATTGTTTCCTCACCCAAAAGTAATTTTCAAAAAGTGGTAAGGAACAAGTGATGCGAAACCAATCAACTGTAAATTTACTGAATGTTGCAAGTTTCCGTAATTGCTAATTACAATTGCTGTCAAATAGGTTTATGGTAGAAATTGAATACTCTTCAAAAAGGAGGTACTCTATTATGGGCCTAATACCTTAAATTGGTATAAAAGTCAGCGGAAGTAAGAATAACACTTTTCTTCAAACTTTTAACCTTACATGAACCAAAAGTTCAAAGTGAGCTGTTGGTATAGATGGAATGGTCCAGTGTTCTTTTGTTTTTCGTCCATTATCTGCCATCTGTACTTTACATAAACATCTTCTCCTCTGAATCTTCTGGTCAGAATTACACCAAATTTGTTCTGTAAAACTATCATCTTGACAAGGTTCTTTCTCACGTTTGTTCAAAAGATTTTGCTTGACCTCTTTGTTTATTCAAAATGTTCTGCTTCACCCCTTAGGGACCCTTAAAACTAAATATAGAAAGACATTTAAACAACTTCTTTTCATGATCCACTTGATTGATCTTCATTAAACTTTGTTTAGATATTGTACTAGAGATCAATCAAAGACCAAATAAAAATCCTACCTTGAATTTAACTGTGCACCTGTATTATACAAGTTAAAAGGGACAATTTAATAACTGTATGGTTAAAAACATACTGATAAGCCATGATGTCTCCCCAATCCTCCCACCCCCATGGGAGAAATATTGTTTTTGTCCTGTCCGTCCGCCCGTTAGGCAGTCCTTCCGTCACACTTCATTTCCGATCAATAACTTGCGAACCGTTCAACTTAGATTCTTCAACCTTCATAGGGTGGTAGGGCTTATTGGGTAGACGACCCTTATTATTTTTGGGGTCACTCCATTAAAGGTCAAGGTCACAGGGGCCTGAACATGGAAAACTATTTCCGATCAATGACTTGAGAACCACTTGACCCAAAATGTTGAAACTTTATAGAATGGTTGGATATGCATAGCAAATGACTCAAATCGATTTTGGGGTCACTCATTTAAAGGTCAAGGAGACAGGGGCCTGAAAATGGAAAACCATTTTCGATCCCTAATTTGAGAACCACTAGACCCAGAATGTTGAAACATGATAGAATGATTGGACTTCAAGAGTAGATGATCCCTATTGATTGTTAAAGGTCAAGGTCACAGGGGTCATCTGCCTGTCACAAATCATTTTCGGTAAATAACTAAAACCATTTGACTTAGAACCTTCAAATTTCATTGGGTGATAAGACTTACAAAGTAGATGACCCAATTATGTTTTGGGTTACTCGATCAAAGGTTAATGTCGCAGGGGCCTGAAAACGGTTTCTGATCAATAACTTGAGAACCACTTGATCAAGAATGTTTAAACTTCCTAGGATGATTGGGAATGTAGAGTAAATGACCCCTATTGATTTTGGGTTAGACCCCCCGGTCATTATTCTATAGAAAAACTGACCCCTCAAAGTAAAATACTGACTCCCTAAAAATGACTCCCTTCGAATCTCATAGAATAACGACCCCGGTTATTATTCTATAGAAAAAGTGACTCCTTCCATGTAAAATACTCACTACCGAAATTACTACATTCGAACTCTCATACAATATCGATTCCCGGACATTATTCTATTTAAAAAAGTTACTCTTTCCGTGTAAAACACCGGCTCCTAAAAAGACTTTCGACGATAATATCTATTAAAAAGTGATCCCCACCAAACCTAACGGACAATTTTACTAGATCTACAACTCTAATACCCTCCATTGCCAATAGTTAACATTTTGATTATACTACTGCTACTGGTGCCGCTACTTCTATTGCTATTACTACATGTACTTCTTCTTCTTCTTCTACTACTACTACTACTACTACTTCTACTACTACTACTACAACTGCTACTACTGATACTACTATACCTGCTTCCACTAATACGTCTTGTACATCTACCTCTTCTTCTCCTGCTGCTGTTGTTGCTGTCACTTATTCCTCTGCTGCTGATGCTGCTGCTACTGCAACTGCCACTGCCACTACTACTACTACTGCTACTACTACTTTCTATTGTTGCCGCTACCGTACTTTACTGCCACTGCTAAGTATTGCAACTTCTATTAATACTAAGTTCTATGCTAGCAGTTTCTTGTGCAGTTTTTTTCTGAAGAATTACTTCATACCGAAGTTTGCAGGGATTATTGACACTGATGTGTTTGTTGAACGTATTGTGAATTGTTATTTTCCTGAAAAAATGTATACACCAAGATACAGCGTCTAGAAATAGAATCCCTTTTCCCGTTGCGGAATGCTCTGATTTCTGTGTCAAGTGATGCTATCTGGGGCTAATGGTCAAACGGAAGGACGGACGGACGGACAAGGGCAAATCTATATGCCCCCTCCCCCGAGTGGGGGCATAGAATGCAGCAATTAGGCCTTAGATACATGAGTTATCACTAAATTTGACCAAATGACCGGGGGTCGTTTTTTTATGAGAGTCAATATTCTTCGTGAGGTTCAGTTTACTTCACCTTGGGGAGTCATAGTACTATGATCTGGAGGTCATAATACTATGACCGGGGGGTCGAAATACTTCATTACACCCTGCGCCCGGGAGACATATGAATTTACTCCTGTCTGTGTGAGTGTGTGTCTGTCAGTCACAAATCTTGTCCATGCTCTAACTCAAACATTTCTTATCCGATCTTCACTTACTTGAACAAAATATGTTTGCCAATACGATTTCGGCCAAGTTCGATAACTAGTCGAATCGGTCCATGCACTTCGGAATTATGGCCCTTGAATTACCGAAAATACTGATGCCAGTGATACAGGTCTTGATGCATTGTTGACTCAGATACATAAAGGAGAAGAAAGACAAATCTAGATGATTAGGTAGTTGTGGGGGACATGCGCTTTTCTCAAAAGTAGCTCTAGTTTTGCATGAATTAGTGCCACTCAGCATTTTAGGGGATGATAGAGCTAAATGTAGAAATGCCTTTAGCAACTTCTTCAAATGAAGCATTTAGTGAATCTTCATTTTTGGATTGTAGCATCATTGTAAAGTTTTCTCCCAATTTGTTTTAAGTGGTGAAAATTGACTTCTTTTAGAAGCCACTAGAGCCAGAAATTGAAATACATTTGAATGGATTCTACTCCTGCACTGCTAGGTGGATCTTCATGAATGAGACTTGGTCTGAAGCATCATCTTAAGTTCCTCAGTAAAATTTTACAAATGAGGGAGCTTGGCCAGAGCTAAAATAGAAATAGCTTTAACAACTTCTTCTCATGAACATTTTGATGGATCTTCCTCAAACTTGGTCAATAGCATGATTGTAAGGTCTTCTCCCAATTTATGCCAAATGGGAATATTAAGCCCCATTAGTGTTAGCAAAAACTTAAAATAGAAATACCTTAAAACAACTTCTTCACATTAACTGCTTGATGAAACTTCATCAGACATCAGTATATTTAAGTACCATTTTTCACGAAGCGCTCAATGGATCTTCATAAAACTTGGTCTATAGCAAGTTTTGCTCTATAATTTGTTCAGTTGGGTTTGCTTGGACCCTTTAAGGGGCCTCTAGAGTTAAAAATAGAAATACATTTAAATGACATCTTCTCATGAACCGCTTGACGGATCTTCATCAAACTTGATTTGTAGCATTTATATAAGGTTCTTTGCAATAAGAGACACTTAAGGTATGTCTTTTTATCACTTAGTAATAATGCATTTGTGAAAAAGAGAATTTATGAACTATTATTTTGACATTGTTAAATTTGTTTTACAACATTACGGAAGTTAAAACAGACAGTTCAAATACTTTATGTCCGTGGTTTTTAAAGACCACGGAGACTCAAATTCAGATGCAATTTGGTTTACTTTGGTCAAGGTCTAGGTCAGTGTTACTAAAATTTGATCAGTAAAACCTCGCACTAAGTACAATACATGTGTTTTATATCAGATTATGTTTTAAGTAAAGTGTTTGGTATTGACAGATATTAAAAGTTATTAACAATTGTAGACTTGTATAATTAATGCAAACCTGGGCACAAGGTATAATTTGATGGTTTATATAGCTAAATGTAGCATTTCTGTGGCGGCAACACATTAGGTTGATATGTAGTGCAGCTCTGCATTCACCAACAGTAGAATTAACTTTTTCTTGTGTGTAATTCAAATACAAGTTTTTAGTACCATATGTCATGCATTTCATTTGTTTATTGATTACCTGCCTTTAATATATAAAATATTTCATATTTTTATTTATTTTTCCTTACCAATTTAAAAATAAAATCATAAAACAGATATTAGCATTTGGAAGCATTCACCATTTATGGATTTCCAGACAGTTTCAAACTTCAGAATGTCTTCATGAATTATATGATATATAGTTGTGATTTATATACATTGTTAGTATGTTGCCCTATTACCTAGAAGATATTGTGTTGGCATGATGTACGTTTTGTGAAAAATGTCCCTATGTGAAGGGGGAAGGAGGGGTGGTGGCGTTTGTAACTCTGTTACAGATTCTTGTTGAATTTGCTTGTTCTGTTGTCCGTTATCAAAGACGCACAAGATGATAGGGTTTTTGTCAGTTCAGAGCATTGCCCTTGCGAATAAATTAAATTAATTAATTACAACATGAGTTAGCACAATTAGACTTTTTACTTGGGAAAATATTTTCTTTCTGCTAACAAAGTAGTTAATGGGGACATGGGCAACATTTAGTGATTGCTAGATATAGTTTTTCAGTACAATCTTGGGAGTGGTTCTGATTATTAATCCCCGCCACGAGCGATGTGGGCTATAGGAATGCTCTCCGTCCTTCCGTCCGTCTGCAACAATTGTGTCTGCTCCTTATAGCATAAACCCCTAGAAGGAGTTTGAGCTTTCCATTTTGTGTTTGCTCTGTTTCTCCTTACCCCATAAAGAATTTTCATGAAACTTGGGTCAAATAATCGCCTCATCAAGACGATGTGCAAAACTTATGAGTCAGCCATGTTGAATTAAACTCAAGGTCACAACTCGAGGTCAAAACTTTGAGCCTCCCATTTTGCGTCAGATCTGTATCTCTAAACCCCTTGAAGGATTTTAATATGACTTGGCTGTAATATTCCCCTTATCAAGACGTTGAGCAGAACTCAAAATTCCCACATGCAAGCTCAAGGTCAAGGTCACAACACAAATGTTTGAGCCTTCAATTTCCATCCAATGTCACAACCTTTTCACTTTCCATAACAGCGGCGGGGGATATGGCTGTCTTTCAGACTGCCTTTTTATTGTGAAATATACAATTTAATGAATATAAAGAATCTGATCTTCCTTTCTACAAATGCTTATCAAACCTTAAAGCGACTAACCCACACAAAGTAGTGTCAGATTTTAAAAATCAGTCTTTTGCTACAATCACATATATGCTGCATATTCGATGTTCTAACAAGGTATTTTTCATCAAATTCTGTTGAAAATCTTTGTTTTCCTAATAAATTTAAAATAAAACATTCGTCTACAATTTCTGATAAGGGTTTCCCGGTTTATATAAAATCGGAATTCCCGTCAGTAAACATCACGTGATTATCAATAGAGCGCAGACGTACAGTTCGATTACTAGGTCATACGTGTTTACACTTCTTCAAACCAAAATTTCTCTACTTACAAAATGACTTTTCTACTTTTTGATTATGTTTTGTTTTAGCTTGAGCTCACGTTTTTCTTAAACAAGACACACTAAAATATGGAACCCTGAGTTTAGGTTACAAAACGCAATCTTTAATGTTAACAAACATGATGTTTACGAAAACGAAGTACATGTATCGCACAATATAGTGACGTTTTTAGATGTAAACAAACAAAATAATAACATAATATGAAGTCAGTACACTTAGTTTGTTTACGAAGCAGTCAGTATATTCTCGTTGGCCTAGAGCGGTTACGGTATTCGTATTTTACTTTTTCGTCGCGAATTCGATTCCCAGACCCGTTAAATTTTGTCTGATTTTTTTTCAGTACAATTCAATGAAGACAAAACGAGTTGATAAATCTAGTTCTAACATGTTCACTAAAACTATATGTCACAATTGACACGTAATTATGTCTAAATACACTCCACCTTTAATATGATATAATGTTTTTCAAGCTTTCCTGTGATACTTTTAAACATGTACGAGTTAGTTTTATAAGTTTTATACACCTCACTTTAATAAAAGCATTGCCGGGCCATAATTTTAGGATTGATTGATTTATAGATACTACCAATTTTATACGAAAATAAGAGAAAACACAATAAATTAGAAGTTAGAGAAAAACAAAATTACACAAAGTATGTAATGCAAACTGAAAAAAAAGTAGCGGATCGAACTCCAGACAAAAACGTTTAATACGAATACCGTAACCGCTCGGCCAACAAAGAATCACTAACTAAATCGTAAACTTAGTGTATTGACTTGATTTTATGTTATTGTTTTGTTTTCTACTTCTAAAGTAAATCATGCTGACGTCCCTAATCGGTAGATGAGTATATGAATTGAACCATCAGACTACATAAGAACGTTTGGTCGACTAAAATACTGTCGCGTCTCGTTCTATTTATATATCGCTGTTTACAAAATAAAACGTTGTAACGGTTTATAAAAGTTCATGAGAAAAACTGCAAAAAATCGAATGTTCCCGTAATTCTGGAAACTATAAACTGGTCAACCATTATGTTTCATGTAAATATATGAAACAGTGGCGGCATTTTGCCATTCGGTGATATTGTTTTTAAATACAAATCACAATGTATGGGTCAGTCGCTTAAAAATGTTAAAATTTCAAAATTTGTAATTTCTTGACATTTTTATGTAGAGTGAAGAAGAAGCCATCATTATGCATAGTTAATCTCAAAGGTAATGCAGTTAGAGCCCACCGAGCCTCAGAAACATTCCTTGTCTAGTGTAAAGTGGGAATGACTGTTTCATGATGAATGGTCTTACTGAATATAAAACTACTAACCAGAACTTGCAATGGTGTAAAATCTGAGTTAACGTTATTCTCTTAGTAGGTTTAAGTGGCATATGTACTCGCTCTTTAAATTATTACAAATGTACCTTAAATCATATACCTGTTTTATCTCATTCAGATATGTTACACTTTGATCGAGTTTTTATTGTTAATTAGGAGAAAGCTGTCTGTTTCAAAGAGTTTATGTAAAATTGCCATAATATAATCAATATAATAAGAAAGTTTTCGGTTGCTAGAAAACAACGTGCTCATAGTGAGGTATTGCAGTAATAATTAACCATCAGTTTTCGGCCAAGTTCAAAACTGGATTTCCAGAGATCAGAAAGTAGTTTAAACAATAGAAAAACCATGTTTACACTCTAGAGGCCACATGCCTTACCTGATCTTAATAAACCTTTATCTGAATGTATCAATAAAATGTTTGTAAAGTTCAAACTGGGTACCCAAGTCAGTTCATAGAGAAACATCGTTAACACTCAAGAGGCCTTCTTCATGAGACTTAGTCAGAATGTTTGTCAGTTTAAAGTCTAGAATAAATTTGTAACTATGTCATCAGATCATATTATTAAAAAAATGGTAAATGATCTACTGATTTACCTAAAATGTGGTCAAAATGTTTGCTTTAATGAAATCTAGGTCAAATTAGATACTATGTCAATTGGGGTAAAACTAGGTCAGTAGGCAAAACACTGGGCCTTTAGTGCAGCTCATTTGTTGGTTCATCTCATACATCTCCAAAGAAAATAAGGATCATGTAGTTCACCATGAATCATTTTATTTTATTTATCATTTATTTTAGGTGGTGCCTATGTTCGCGAAGGCAGTGTACAACAAGGATCTGTTAGGAAATCACCAGTTCTCGAAATCACTGGACCAGACCCAAAAAAAGTTGTAGGTGTCATCTCTATTTGTTACTGTTTCATATTCCAGTATGATGATTTGTACGCTTACCATTAGACTTTTTTTAGGATGATTGCCTGTGTGCAGTACGTGATAATTATTGTCAGGACCCTGTCTTCCTTTATTTGTTGCACTCCTCCTTACTGTGAGGACCCTGCGTTACTGTTATGGCCCTCCCTTATTGTTGGGACCCTCCCTTATCATTAGGACCGCTCCTTATTGTTACCACCATGCCTTATTGCTAAGACCCTGCCTTATTGTTAGGATCCTCCTTATCATTAGGACCCTGTTTAATTGCTAAGACCCTGTTGTATTGTTAGGACCCTCCTTTATTGTTAGGAGTCCTCCTCATTGATATGACCCATCTATCTTGTTAGGACCCCTCCTTATTGTTAGGACCCTGCCTTATATTTAGGACTCTGTCTTATTGCTAGGACCCTGTCTAACTATTAGGACCCCTCTGCTTTATTGTTAGTACCCTGTCATATTTTTCGGACCTTATCTTATTGTTAAGACCCTGCCTTACTGCTGGAACCCTGTCTTATTGCAAGGATCCTCCTTATTGCTAGGACTCTGTCTTATTGTTAAGACCCTGTCTTATGGTAAGGGCCCTGTCTTATGCTAGGAACCTGCCTTATTGTTAGATACCCACTTTGTTGTTAGGGTCCGACCTAACTGTTAGGACCCCTCCTTATTGTTAGAAATCTTCCTTATTGTTAGGACCCTGCCTTATTGTTACGTAACCGCTTTATTGTTATGGCCTGATCTAACTGTTAGGACCCCTCCTTACTGTTAGAACCCCTCTAACGTTAGGATTCTGCCTTATTGTTAGTACCCTGTCATATTGTTAGGACCCCTCCTTATTGTTAGGAACCTGCCTTATTGTTAGGACCCCATCTTTTATATTGGTCTTTTATTAGCTCGACTAATTGCAGAAACGTTCAAGCTATTCTTCTCACCCTGGCATCGGTGTCAGCGTCGGCATCCCACCTTGGTTAAAGATTTGTCATGCAAATACGTATAGCTATCATTCAAAGACATATAGCTTTGAAACTTATTTTTTTATTCTAGGTCAATTACCAACTTCACTTGGTCAAGTCCCATAATTCTGACATGTATTTAGGACAAATTATGCCCTTTTAGGACTTAAAAGTCCAGGTTTAAGTTTTGCATGCAAGTTACTATCTCCAAAACTAATGCAGATATTGAACTGAATCTTTACATGTGTCTTCGGGGTGGTTATAAAACTAGGTGATAGCATCAAGTCCTATAACTTTGACTTGCATATTGGCCTAGTCATGCCCCCTTTTGAACTTAGAAAGTTTTGCATGCAAGTACATATACATATTTATTATACATCTCTTGTTGGTTATATGTTGTTAATATTTAAAATGATATCAAATAAAATATGCATGTAATAATCTGTGAAATAAATCTTCACCGAATTTGGCTTCTTACTGTCATGAAATGGCCACTAACAGCTTTTTTCATATAATTCAATGTAAAAATAAGACTAACTTAAATAAAAATTAATTGTATGTTTTCTATAGTGTCACCTCTTTTGAAGGGGTCATATTAATTGCATATTATATTTGACACCTGCTGGCATAGTATTTTTGGCACTTACATTACTGCATTACTTCCTGATTCCTGTTTTTGAAATGACAGGTAGGCAGTCGCTGCTATTATTTAATTAGGTTTCGGTTTTCCCTCCTAGAACAAAAGCTGTCTGTGACAGGACAAAAACCATTTGACCTCATCCTTATGTAAAATATATACACGAAATTTGAAATCTGCTACAATGGTAATGGATTATGTGAAATATAATTTATGTTAAACTTGTCAAGATAATAAGGCTGCACTGACTGGTCTATGTTGACTGAATAATTCCAGATTTCTTTGTTTACATTACACGACAGTTTCATAAACATTTTATAGTGGATTCTTTTTTCACTCAGACCCCAATTCTCTTATCCTTATATAGCAATTTGATCAATCTATGCGACCAACTGCAAGGAGTTCCCTGACAGAATTGGTACCAGTTGGTGTTAATTAATGTACAACAAACTTCTGCATGTGATGTATTTTCTTCAAGCAAAAGCAATTCTTATTTGTTTTATTCTGTCTAATTTCAGAAATTACAGAAAGATCTAGACGACAGTAGACTTCAGCTCTCAGAAGAAAAGATGCTGCAGGACTTAAAAAAGGAAAAGGAGGACTCAGTAAAGAAATTAGAAGCACAATTACAAGGTCTGAATGGTTGTACAAGAAATATAAAATTCATCAATATATTTATTTTATTCCAGTTGAGAGTTTTATGATAGTTTTAAGTCAGTCTTTTTATCCGATTTCGTGTATGGTCTATAGCATCATAACATCTTATTCATACTTAAAATGATACTGAACCGTGGATGAAATATTCATACACTCAAGATGACATACAGGTCTTGTAAACATTGCGCTGAGCAGGTTTGATGGTCACAACTGTAGGTCATAAAAGGTTTGAGACTGCCTTGGATTTCTTGTCCATTAGTAACTCCTTGTATTACAATTTTGAAAATTATGTTGAACTTTTATCCAGATTATATGTAGAACCCACATTCCTGTTGCAGAGGCAAAGATCAAGGTCACAGCTAAAGATAAAATGTTTGATCTTAAGCTTTTATGTCCTGTTCATGTATATTAAGCTCACCTGTCACGTAGTGACAATGTAAGCTTTTGTGATCGCCCTGCATCCTTCCGTCGGCGTCCGTCGTCTGTCCACAATTTTAATCAAACTTGAACACAACTTGTATTGGCATACTGTCTCAGTTCATTTCGAAAACTGGCCAGATTCCGTCATGAGTTCCAGAGTTATGGCCCCTTAAAGGGCCAAAATTTGCTATTTTGGCTTATGAATAAGATAGAGACAACAATTTACAATCGTTTATAATCAAACTTACACAAAAATTGTATTGGCTAATATCTCGATTGCATTTGAAAACTGGCCATCCCATTGTTGGTTCCAGAGTAAGGGCCCCTTAAAGGGCCAAAATGTGCTATTTTGGCTTTTGCGGCCATATAGAGACTTAGTTTCTGGCTTGATTTGATACAAACTTGCAAATTATCTTTAACAACAATAGATATTGGATACCATGATAAATCTTTTAGATCTAATCATAGGTTCCGGAGTTACGGCCCCTGATTGAGCCCTGAAAGAGCCAAAATTTGTTAATTTTTACCTTGTGAACACGATAGAATTGACATTTTACTTTCCATTTAAACCACACAACTTAAGTCACAATAAGGTCTCCGTTCCTTTTGAAAATCGGCTAGATTCCATCTGACTGTTACCGACCCTAAAAGTGCCAGAATTTTCTATTTTGGCCCTTACAGCCATATAGAAGTTTTATTTATGATTTGATTTGATACAAACTTGCACAGAACATTTATGTTGATGATCTCTCGGCCAAGTTCGAAATTCGGTCATATGGGGTCAAAAGCTAGTGTAACGATTACTGAATGCATAAAGGGAAGTAATTCCATTAATATGCAAATTTGTAAACCTGTCAATTGTCATTGGAGTAAGATGACAGTATATATGCGCATTAAATCACCTTTGGTGAAAAGCTAGCTCATCACCAAAGGTGATTTAATGCGCATATATACTGTCATCTTACTCCAATGACAATTGACAGGTTTACAAATTTGCATATTAATGGAATTACTTCCCTTTATGCATTCAGTAATCGTTACATTACTTTCCCCTCCGAGAAATCTCGTCCCGAGATTTGGCCTAGGAAATTCATGGGTAAGGCAACTCCAGTCCGGCAGTTGACTTCATCCCACCGCTGCCACCATTTGTAACGTTTCAGTGCCACACAAATCCCGTCGGTGAAAAGCTAGCTCATCACCAAAGGTGATTTAATGCGCATATATACTGTCATCTTACTCCAATGACAATTGACAGGTTTACAAATTTGCATATTAATGGAATTACTTCCCTTTATGCATTCAGTAATCGTTACATTACTTTCCCCTCCGAGAAATCTCGTCCCGAGATTTGGCCTAGGAAATTCATGGGTAAGGCAACTCCAGTCCGGCAGTTGACTTCATCCCACCGCTGCCACCATTTGTAACGTTTCAGTGCCACACAAATCCCGTCGGTGAAAAGCTAGCTCATCACCAAAGGTGATTTATCGCTCTTATATACTGTCATCTTACTCCAATGACAACTGACAGGTTTACAAATTTGCATATTAATGGAATTACTTCCCTTTATGCATTCAGTAATCGTTACACTAGGTCACCCGCTCAAATCAAGGGAAAAGTTTGTTAACACCCTAGAGGCCACATTTATGATCCTATCTTCATGAATCTTGGTCAGAACGTTTATCTTGATGATTCTTATGCCAAGTTTAAAACTGGGTTATATGAAATCAGAAACTAGGCCACCCGGTCAGATCAAAGGAAAAGCTTGTTAACACTTCTGAGGCCACATTTGTGATTCTGACTTCATGAAACTTGGTAAGATTGTTTATCTTGATGATTCCTAGGCCAAGTTTGAAACTGGGACTTGTTGGGTCAAAAACTAGGTCACCACTCAAATCAAAGGAAAAGCTTGTTAACACTGTAGAGGCCCTATCTTCATGAAACTTGGACAGAATGTTTATCTTGATGTTTAACTGGCGAGTGATATAGAATATTTATGGAACTTCGATTGACTGTTCAACTCAAGATAATTTGCAATACCCACATGTCAATTTCACTGAACCAAAGTCAGTGTCACAGCTGATTGTCAAACCTTAAAGCCTTTGATTTTGTAACTTGTCTATGTTATCTAAGTTATCTAAGCTTACATATATGTATTTATGAAACTTCGAGAAAGTGTTTCACTCATAAGGACCAACTACAGATCATATTATTCAACTGCACAAGCCAAATATTAAGGTCAAAACTAAATGTCAAATGTTAGAGCCTTGCATTTCATACACTTGAGGGAGTTCATAAAAAAATTGGGTTGAATATTCCAGTCACCAAGACGATGTTCTGTAAACTTGTTCCCATGCATTATCAAATCTATGAACAAGCCAACTTCACCAATGAGCTTTCTATTCCATATCCTGTCAATTTCTTCTAAACCCCTTGAAGGAATCTATAAAGCTTATGGTGTTCAATTAACACATGCCAAATGTCACCACAGAAAGTCCATGAAAATTCAGTCCTACTCGAATTGCTTTAGGTACTATATAAAGCTGGCACATGAATTACCAAATCATATCATATCATTGATAAAAAGCAATCCAAATTTCATTATTACATTGTTATTCTAGTTTCTGGAACATGTTTGATATTGCTATTGCAAGGCTTACACCTGCAATCCACCCATTTGAATCAAATGACAACTAATTCATCTTTAAACATTTGCCTCTGGGTCTCCGTGGCTGAGTGGTAAGGGTTGCTGACTTCAAATCATTTGGCCCTCACCGATGTGGGTTCGAGCCATACTCGGGGCGTTGAAATCTTCATTTTAGGAAGCCATCCAGCTAGCTTATGAAAGGCTGGTGTTATTACCCAGGTGCTCGCACGTGATGAAATAATGCACGGAGGGACACCTGGGGTCTTCCTCCTCCATCAAAGCTGGAAAGTCGAAATATGACCTATGTGTCGGTGCGACGTTAAACCCAAGAAAAACAAAAACAAAAAAAACAAAAACAAAAAAGCATGCCTCAGTCCATAAAATCTGAAGATACTGAACTGAAAACATGTGCGTGAAATTAGCCAGAGTAGCCAGAGTTCAGCCAGAGTTTAACCAGAGTAGCCAGAGTTCAGCCAGAGTTTAGCCAGAGTAGCCAGAGTTCAGCCAGAGAAGTCATAACTCTGGTTACTCTGGCTGGCCAGAGTAGCCAGAGTTCAGCCAGAGTAGCCAGAGTTCAGCAAGAGTAGCCAGAGTTCATCCAGTATCCAGAACTCTGGTTACTCTGGCTGGCTGAGAGTGTTACTAGCTTTTGAAGATGTAATTTCAATATGTGTTTCCAAGTTAAGACATCACTAATAGTAATCCCAAGATATTTAGCATTTCCTGTAGTTTTTAGTTCTTAATTAAGTCATTTATATGGAAAGATAAATAATCCCAAGATATTTAGCATTTCCTGTAGTTTTTAGTTCTTAATTAAGTCATTTATATGGAAAGATAATATTTTTTCTCTCTTTTTTTTTTGCGATTCCTATTACGTCGCATTTATCAGGACTGAATTCCATAGACCAATTACGTTCCATTCTTCTAATTTTGTCAAATAATCTTGAACTTTGTAAGAGTCTATTAACGAGTCTATGTTGAGGTATATGATAGTGTCATCAGCAAATAAGCGTATTCTACCTTTAACAGAGTCAGTAAGGTCATTGATAAAACAAAGGAAGAGACAAGGACCCAACACTGAACATTGAGGAACCCCCTGATAGAACTGGTAAAGAGTTTTACAAGGTTTTACAACATAAAATGGAATAAGTACTAGTTTAGTCAAAGAGTCCGACTCAGTCTGATAGACAAGACAAAAGTTGATCACAAAACCTCACCTTGCCACACAGTGACACGAGCTAAAAAAATTCAAGTATAGTGTATGAGGGTCATTCAATATATAATGGTAACTATTAAATATCATTTAACCTGACTTAGTCTTACCTATCAATTTTGTTCAGTAATGTAAATTGACTTTTCACCATTTTCACACTGTTATGTAGGGCGTTCCGTTTGGACAATCGTGATTTTTTATTTAATACTAAACCGCGATGCACGATGGTACGATGATACACTTGATACATATAAAACACTAAAAAATCAAACCTGAGAGTACCAAAAGGGTCGTTTCGCAATAGGTATTACAGTATTTTCTCTGGCTATTCTGGCTAGCCAGGGTAGCTAGAACCAATGGACATCTCGGAAATTCTAGCTTTTCTGGCTAGCCAAAGTAGCCAGAGCAATTGACATCCTGGTTACTCGACTGCTCTGGCCAGCCAGAGTAAACAGATTTCTGTTACTCTGGCTGAACTCTGGCTACTCTGGCCAGCAAGTGTAACCAGAGTTATGACTTCTCTGGCTGAACTCTGGCTGAACTCCGGCTGCTCTTGCTAAACTCTGGCTGAACTCTGGCTACTCTGGCTGCTCTGGCTAATTTCACGCACATACTGAAAACTCATATTCGACATCAAATTTGCTTGTTCTGTCCGGTTTTCATAAACGAAATTTATAAATACCAAATCGTTAGTGTATAGATAAATAGTTTATTAACAAAAAGTTACAAACCCATGAGTTCACATATAACATATAATCATATAACATTTGAATAGTAATGTCAATGGCGGTGTAAAAAAAGTAAGTGGTTTTACATATACGCATAAACTCAGTTGTATATCTATGCAATTTGATATGTTTTTTAAATAATTATCTTTATCATAAACAGTTCTGTCAATTAACATGTAACTCACTGAACATATCAACTACATACTAAACTCGTTATTATTAAGTGGGAACCTACATAAACATGTAATTATCCAGATAAAATGTCAGAGAGGAGAAAAGTGTTTTCAGTTGATAACAGTTCTGTAAAGTTTGGGTTTTTTCCAGTAATATTTATGGATATACTTCGCTCTGAGGTCTTTATATAATTTACATTCTAGTAAAAAGTGAAATTCATCCTCTAGGTTATTACATATAACACATTTCCTATCATTTCTTGGAATTTTGTTCGACTTGTGCCATCTGCCTGTTTCTGTTAATAACTTATGCAATGACAATCTCAGTCGTTTAATGCTATTCTAAATTTCTTTATATAAACATTATCTAAATAAGACTTAAAACCGAAGGTTGAAAACAGTTTGCAGGAAGAAGCTCTTGAAAAATTCTCTAAAGATTCATTCCAGTGTTGCATGCAATTATCTCATATTCTTTGTTTGAAGCTAAGTAAAAATAAAGTTTCATTTCCTACTTCTTGATTTAACCAAACATAATGAAATCCTAATTACTCTAATAATGATTTGACTGATTTTGCCCAACAATTATTGTTTGGTTTAAGTTCCTTCTGATATATCATCATGTCATAATTTTATTATCTAATACAGTCTATGATTATAAAAGGTTCTCTTCCTAACGCTCCATATATAAACGAATTTTGTGTTTGTAACTGTCACCTAATAGATTTTTGAAAAACTGCAAATGCATATTTTCTAACTTTGATTCTTTAAAGTCCCATACACACAACCATAGTTTAAAATTGATATAATTAGCTTATCGAAAAGATCTAGTGTGTGTTACTGAAAAATTATTAAAATTCTGTATATACATTTGATGAAAATTGCCTTTAGTGCCTGCTTAAGCTTCATGAGTATTTGAAAATGATCCGCCTGTGGTAAAAACTACTCCTTAATATGTGAATTTACTAACTATTTCAATTTCTGCATCTCCATATACAAATCTTAAATTTCTTCTATTTCTTCCCCTATTTCTAAAAAACATTACTTTTGTTTTATTTGCATTTACAGTAAGTTTCCATTTGTCGCAATATTCCTTTAACACCTCTAGACCGTATTGGAGTTCTTCTGCTGTTTTGGATATAAAAAATAGCGGTCTCGTCGGCGTACAGTAGTAAAAATAGTTTTAACATTCCTAGGTCGATGCCATGAAATCCTTTGAGGATAAAAGTATCTTCTAGATCGTTTATGTACATAGAAAAAAGAAAAGGTGACAGACATTCCCCTTGACGAACCCCTAGCATACATATAAAGCTTTCGCTCAGTGTATTTTGTACAGTAATTCTTGACTTAACAATTGAATACATAGATTTTAGAACGGACATATTTTCACTCTTACGCCTATCTGGATTAGTTTAAGCCAAAGATTATCCCCCACAATAGAATCAAAAGCTTTCATATAATCAATAAAGCAGACAAACAAATGTTTATTTTCGTTAAGTATATGATTTATTACACTTTGTAGGACAAACATGTTGTCAACTGTTCCCATTTGCGGTCTAAACCCTGCTTGTGTTTCGATATATATACGTGATAGTATTCAGCCCATTGTGTACCCGCCCGCTTAGCTCAGTAGGTAGAGCGTCGGTCTACGGATCGCGGGGTCGCGAGTTCGATCCTCGGGCGGGGCGTGTGTTCTCCGTGACTATTTGATAAACGACATTGTGTCTGAAATCATTAGTCTTCCACCTCTGATTCATGTTGGGAAGTTGGCAATTACTTGCGGAGAACAGGTTTGTACAGAATCCAGGAACACTGGTTAGGTTAACTGCCCGCCGTTACATGACTGAAATACTGTTGAAAAACGGCGTTAGCCCCCCCCCCCCCCCCCCCCCCCCCCCCCACACACACACACACAAAACCAAATAAAAACAACATTTATTTAGTCGTGTATTCATGATTCTGGTAAAAACTTTTTCTAGTGTGCTTAACAGTGTGACACTCCTATAATTTTCTGGTGAGGCTAGATCTCCTATTGTGAAAATAGGTATTATAAACCCGTCTTCTCGTGTATGTGGAAAGTACCGTTCATTTAATAGCTTATTAAAAAGTTTATACAGATACGGTAGTAAAGATGTGGTACCATATTTGACAAATTCTTTTATAAAAAATCTGGCTCTCCGGATTTCCCGTTATTCAGCTTTTTACACGCGCGCAAAATTTCGCTTTCAAACATGCTTTGAAATTCCCCTTTTACAAACCGTTCATTAAAATAAATTGCATCTTCGTCTGGTTGAAAAAATACTGAATCCGGAATGTTAATGGCTTTAAAATACTCGGCAAAAGTTTTATTCAATACGTTCTGTTTCCTATCACGTACACTTGTACTTTTTAACAATTTCCAGAAATCTTTTGCGTGTTTGTACCGTATATCTTCTAACTTTTTAGTTTCCTTACCATCATAATCTGTTTTCATTTTTCTTAAAATTGTTTTATATTCAGTCCTAGACTGAACCATATTTTTTTCTATTTTCTGTGCTGTTATTATCTCTGTATATATTCAAACTTGTGTAAATTCTTTCTACTTTGTTTCGCACTCATTATCATACCAAGGTTTTTTATTTTTATCAAACTCTGAGAAATGTGTATTTCTTTTGAAAAGTGGGTTACAGGCGACTGTCAAAAGGCCGTTAAATTGCTGTAAATGTTCCTCAATACCCTGTTTATCTGTAATAGATTCTAACTCTGGAATTAAAGGTTCTAGTTTTTGATATGCATTTGTATTGAACTACTCTAAAAAGGTCTTTTTTATCATGATTCAAGATATATTTATAATTTACATATTCCATTGGTCTACGGATCGCGGGGTCGCGAGTTCGATCCTCGGGCGGGGCGTATGTTCTCCGTGACTATTTGATAAACGGCATTGTGTCTGAAATCATTAGTCCTTCACCTCTGATGATTCATGTTGGGAAGTTGGCAGTTACTTGCGGAGAACAAGTTTGTACTGGTACAGAATCCAGGAACACTGGTTAGGTTAACTGCCCGCCGTTACATGACTGAAATACTGTTGAAAAACGGCGTTAAACCCAAAACAAACAAACAAACATATTCCATATTTCCCTCGACCACATTTTCATCATTGTTTTGTTTACCTACATCATTACCTTGAATAGAAAAATTTATTGTGCAATGATCCGACAGAATATTTGGATCCTCAACATCAAAAGTAGTTAATATTGACATAATATCTGGTTTACAAAAAACATACATCTACAGTGCTGCTTCCCGCATTCTTAACTCAAGTAAAGAGAGAGTGGTGGGGTGGAGGGGGGGTGGGGGGGGGGAGGGGGTCCCAGTTAGGTGCCTGCGAAAAATGTTTCTTTTTCATTAAAGTAAAATAATTTCACTATTCATAAATAGTTCTAAAAGTTCCGGAGAGTCAAGTTTGTTGTATCGTTTTCCTCTCAAACCCAGAATAATTAACAAAGAAAAACGCAATTCACTTTTCTCCCGATTTTCCAAAGTTGTAGCGTTTCCCCTTGGTGCCCCTCTTCGTCTAGTGGGTTTTTACTGGTTCTATTTTTAGATACAGACCTACTTCTCTGCGTTCCAGCAGTGGACGATGTCCGCGTTGTGTTTTTCACTTTCTGTGCATTTTCAGTTTTATTTGTGGTTTTAGTCTGGATTTGTGGGACAGAATTTATTGTTTTTGACTTCGTAGTACTTCTGCTACGATGTGGAGTTTTAAACACTTTCTTTAGGGTCGTCTCGTCACTTACAGGTAAGTTATTTTCACTTTCAATGATGCATGTATTGATATCACGTGGGGGAGATTTATATTTAGCTGAACTTGACATTGACCTACACCTGTCATCTTCGTTTACATTTTTGGGGTAGGCGTGATCACTCTGGTTTCCAGGTCTTCTTTCATCGTTTCTTTCGATTATGTTTTCAAATTCGAAAACTTCATCACGAGCTAAGTGTTGAGAGCTTTGCTGCTTTCGTGTTCACGTGCGCGATGATCTGTTTATCTATGTGAGCTATCCAAGGGTGGATAAGCTGTTTTGTCAGTCATTCATTTGCACTCTTAGGGTTGAGTTTTATTATGCTTCCCGAAGGGGGAGCAGATATAGTCACCACCTTGTCCGACCGTCAGCTTATTGTAAAAAAAGCATGTCCAGAGACAAAATTATATAAGGAATTGACTTGATACTTTACATATTGATATAGGTCAGAGAGAGGAATTTTCTTTGTTTTTGGATTTAACGCCGTTTTCAGTAGTATTTCAGTCATATAACAGCGGGCAGTTAACCTAACCAGTGTTCCTGGATTCTGTACCATTACAAACCTGTTCTCTGCAAGTAACTGCCAACTTCCCTACATGAATTATCAGAGGTGGAGGACGAATGATTTCAGACACAATGTCTTTTATCAAATCGTCACACAGAACATACGCCCAGCCCGGGGATCGAACTTGACACCCCACGATCCGTAGACCAACGCTCTCCCTACTGAGCTAAACGGACGGCTTCAGAGAGAGGAAGTGAATTGTCAAAGAACCATAACTCTAGTTGACACCATTTTTGAATAATTCCCCTTAATGTAAAGAGCTTGTCCGGAGCCCAAGTTCAAAATTATGAAAGGGATTGACTTGATACTTAAATGTAGATAGAGGTCAGTTAGAAGATGTGCAGTACTAAAGAACCGTAACTCAAGCTGACCCCATTATTTATCTCCCTTTATGTGAATAAAGCTTGTCCAAAGCATAACTTTAAATCTACTCGAGGGATTAACTTAATACTTTACATATGTATATAGAAATCAGTAAGAAGGAGTTCAATGTCAAAGAACATTAACTCTAACTTACCCTGCTTTATTTGAATTATTTCCCTTTATTTATGAAACCTTTTCCAGTGGTTTACTTAAAAGTATTAAAATGATTGATTCAATAATTTTTACACATTTATAGAGGTCAGTGAGAGGAAATTGAGTATCTAATATATATTTTAATATTCTCCTTTTGTGTTAAAAAGTTTGTCCAGAGCATCTCTCCTTAACTACAAGAGAAACTTTTAATTCATACAGAACACACTGAGGGGGGAGTGTAGTACGTATAAACAATAATTATGGATCACCTTATTTTATTATCTCCCTTATGTATAAAAGATTTTCCGGAGAATAACTTGAAAACTGTATAAAAGATTCACTTTATCTTAAAACATTTATTAAGGTCTTTGAGAGGAAGTGCAGTAATTAAGAACCATAACTCTATATGACCTTGTTTTTGAATTGTTTCTCTTTTCTGATATTTGCTTCGGAAAGCATCCAGGTGTTACCGAATGCCTCTTTTTGTTTATTTTGTTCTGTGCTTTTTGTATATAAAAACAACAGTCTTTAAGTAGGAATAGAACTTTCTTTTCCTAACTTCTTTTTTGTCTTGTTTAATTCTTTTTAAATCAACGCGGCATTGTTGTCACTTGATCGTCGGCGTTGGTTAAAATTTTTGTTTAGGTCCACCTTTTCTCAAAACTATAAGCTACAGCTTTGACACTTTGCACACTTGTTTATCATTTATTAGTTGACTGTAAGCCAAGAACCATAACTCTGATATGCATTTTGTTAAAGTTATGGCCCTTTTTCAACTTACAAAGTTTGAGTATCTTTGTTAAAATTTTTGTTTAGGTCCATCTTGTTTCAAAAACTATGAGAACTACAGCTTTGAAACTTTGCACATTTTTTATCATCATTAGATGACTGTGTAGGCCAAGGTCCATAATTATGTTATGCATTTGTCAGTATTATGACCCGTTTTGTTTTAGTTTCTTGGTTAACATTTTTGTTTAAGTCCACCTTTTCTTAAAAACTATACAAGCTACAGTTTTGAAACTTAGTACAGTGCAGGCCAAGAAACATAAATCTAACCTGCATTTATTTGTTAAAATTGTGGCCCTTTTCGTACATAGAAATCATGAACTGTAACTCTTTTTCTTACATACTGTCCAGCACTTGCAGACGAGCAATGACACCCGTAGGCGGTGCTCTTGTTTTTTTGCCACCAAAGGCAGAGGAATATTGTTTTGGCAATGTCCATCCAGATGTTCGTCCGTTCAACCGTCCAAAAGTAAAATTGTTTTTAATTCAAAAAAGAATTTAAGATAGAATCACCAAACCTCACATCATTATTAATTAGCACATGACCTTGACTCACACTTAGTATTATTTCCCTTGATCAAGTAAAAGCAGAGATATTCCCATGATTTGTTTAAAAAATGTTGAAAATGCTTATAATTCAAAAAGTATTTCACCTAGAATCACCGAACCTCACAAAATTCTTAACTAGCACATGACTTTTACTCACACATAGTATTATGTTCCATGACCTAGTAAAAGCAGGGTTCATCGATTTAATTTGTAAAAGCAATAAAAATGCTAATAATGCAAAAAAAAATTCTTTAATTACCCTTTACCATGAAAAAGCAGAGTTTTTATAATATGTAACCATTTGATTGATCTTCATGAAAATTTACACAAATATAGACTATTGTAGGGCATTAGTGCATGCACAGTTTCGTCAGAATCTTTGCATTACCCATTTTGTCATTTAATACATTTTGCAATCCATAAATTCCCAGATAACAAAATATTCCATTTATGGATCTTCTTGAAATGTAACACAAATATAGAGTATTGTAAAAGGGTGATGCATGTGGTTTATTCATCAGAATCTCATCAGTATCTTCAGAGTTATTGCCCTTTAATTGTTTCAGGGTTCATTAATTCCCAGAAGCCAAAGTAATACATTGAGTAAATTTCATGAATCTTCATTAAACTTATATATCACTATAGACCAGAGTTGTTTCCCTTGATTTTGTAAGAAATAGGAACCAACAATATGTTGCACTGTCCTATTGAACATAACCTGTGTATATCTAGAAAAATATCTTTCAAAATATATTTCTCTAATTCACAAAGCAACTTATTCGGCGTCACTGAACTGGCTTGTTTATATTAGTTATTCATTTGATAATTTTATCGCTACCTTCTTTCTAAACAAGGTTATTAAATTAGCGAAATTAGTTGGGCAAGTCGGGGGGGTGGGGGGGGGGGGGGGGGGGGGGGGAAGCGGGGTGGGTCTTCATCACCTTTTGATTTCCACTCAATAACATGAGTTATGAGTGGTCGATAAAAATGACACTTAGTATATAGGTAGCTTGCATAGAAACTGAGTTTGGGATTGCATATGAGGTCACTAGCCTCAAGGTCACTGTTTTTTAAAAAAAAGAAAATAAACCAGTTTCCACTCAATGACTAGTTCGCATTGCTGTATTAAAATTAAACTTATCTTTTATGTAGCTTATAAAAAACCAAGTTGGGATTGTATATAGGGTCAATGGGGGTCAAGGTCAGGGTCATAATTAATTAATCGTCATACTTAGAAAATTCTGCTGTGGTGAATTGGTCTAGAGCGTTGGACCATGCTACTTTTTGTGCTGTTGAACTGATGAAAGACAGTTTTAACCCACACTGAGATCTTTCATAGTTTATGCCCCCGAAGGTGGGCATAATAAAATCACACTGTCCGTGCGTCCGTGTACATTTTTGTCCGGGCTGTAGCTCTGCCATCCATGAAGGAATTTTGAAATAACTTGACATAAATGTTCGACATAATGAGACGACGTGTCATGCACAGGATAAAGTTTGACGAAAAGCGGTGCAAATTTATGTTATGTTTGTGGATAGAATGTTTGTGGTGTATGTTTGATCCAGGTGTAAATAGCACGTCACCATACTTAAGTATATATTGTATATACAGTAAAAAATATTTTAAAAAATACAAAAAACACACACACAAGATAAATAAGAAAACAATAAAAGTGCTAGTTTCCATGGTAAAGACTAGACATAGTCAGGCGGTGCACACTACCTCCCTAATCGTTGGTAACGCTCCGCACCGACCATCATCAAACCCTGACAAACTGGGGGCTCGTCCGGGACCTTTACCAAATTGGCAAATAACTAGCACAATATTGTTTGAATGCATGTTGAAACATTGTGTTACTTAACGGCGTTTTGAAGTACTGAAAAAGTGTTCAGCATAGTGTTTTTCAATTAAACAGTATTTGTTGAATACTGAAATTTAAGTCATGGATTATGATTAATGGGTTCCGTTGGACGAGAGATTAGGCTTAAAGGAAGGTGCCTTACTTGAATACGTGCAGATGAAAGAAGCTTAGTGTATCGAGAGGGACGAACGTAGCGAACGGCGCGGCAAGGAACGTCGGCGCGTAGATGCTGAAATGGAGAAAAAGAAACGCTTATTTGAGCTTGAAAATGTACGTACATTGCTGATGAGGCCGATAAGCAGAAGCATATAGAGCTAAAATTTAGAGAGCAAGAAATTGAACTTATGCGACTGAAAATTGAAGCAGGGACGTCAGCTGATATCAAACCTTCTGTTGAGGCACCGCATAGTAGAGGTCTTAAACAAAAGCTTATAACATTTGAAGAGAATAAAGACAACATGAATGCTTATCTTGAACGGTTTGAAAGATTTGCCCGTAGCCAAGAGTGGAAAGAAGATACATGGGCCATAAGTTTGAGTTCTTTGTTAACCGGGAAGGGTCTTGTAGTTTACACTAGTATGCCCCCGGAACAAGCTTCGGACTACCAGACATTAAAAACAGCCGTTCTAAAAAGATATCAACTTACGGAAGAATGTTTTCGGGCTAAATTTAGATAAGGTAAACAAGAGCAAGGGGAGATGGTATTCCAATTCATGGCTCGTAGATACTTCAGCAGATGGACGGAAATCGCCGAGGCCACAGATACTTACGAAAAGTTGAAAGACTTAAGTATTAGAGAGCAGTTAACTAAAACCTGTTCACCGGACTTAGCGCATTTCTTTAAAGAGAGGAAACCTTAAAGCGGCAATGACAGCATTACTCTTGTAGAACAGTATATAGAAGCTCATGGTGGTACGATTACGTACAGTAAGAATCCCAAATCTAACAATAACCCCCAATAAATTCACACCACACCCAGTTCTGACGCCAGGCCTAAAGCCCCCGTCCTATGATAAGGCAGTGAATAAGAAAGTCAAATGTGTTATTTGCAACAGAGATGGTCACATTGCGAAAGATTGTCGCGATCAAAGCAGAAGGGATATGGTGCAGCTGGGATGATGTACAGAGGGCAAAATGGTGATAGTTACCGTGAAAGGCGTGATCCGTCACCAAAGAATTGGCGCATGGGGCCGACAGAAGATAAGCGTAATGGTAGACCAGGTAATGAGAAAATATCGGGTATGTGCATGTCACTTCCTCCGGAAAGCTCATACGAAGGTTGCATAGAAAAGGGAAGCTCAAGCTTGCTAATGGGAATTCAGTTCCAGTAGTTAACAGTAGTTGTACTATTGAATCCTTAGAAGGTGAAAGGCAGTTAGGCTTGAAGCAGGGTTATATCGGAGACCAAGAAGTTAAAGTTCTTAGAGACACCGGGTGTGAGTTAGCAGTTGTTAGAAAGAAGTTTGTTAAAAAAGATCAAATGTTGAAGAAAAACTTCGTAATGATAGCAATAGATGGACGTGCCAGATTAGTCCCTATGGCTAAGATTAGAATTGACACACCGTACTTCAAGGGTGAAATAGAGGCCATGGTTTTAGAAACCGTAATTTGTGATTTGGTTTTAGGCAACATCAGTGGCGTGCTAGATAAACCAGATGGAAAATAGATTGGTCGTGATGCTAGTAAGGTAGAAGCAACGGACGCAAATATAGCTGCTGTAGTCACGAGGGCTCAAGCAAAGAAGGAGAAAAAGCCTATGAAGCCACTAAAAGTACCTGTAGTTAAAGAAGATGAGATAACGGTTGAGTTACTTAAGAAAGCGCAGTCAGAGGTTAAGTCTATGATTAGACTAAGGAGATATGCCAAAGAGAAAAAGATAATGTCGACAAAAGGTGGCAGTAAATACAGATACGAGATAAGCAAAGACGTATTGTACAGAATCTTTGAGAAACTGGAGGGTGATGAGAGAGCAGAAACCAAGCAGATAGTGGTCCTGAAGTTATACCAGAAACGAGTAATGTCCCTAGCACATGAATCTATAGTGGGTGGACATCTGTCAGTTCGCAAGACTGTAGACAGTATACAGTCAAGCTTTCATAGGCCAGGAATATTGAGCGACGTCACAAGGGTTTGTCGTTCATGCGATATTTGCCAGAAACAGTACCAAAAGGTACCTCTTGGAGAGATGCCAAACACCGATGCCCCATTTCAACGTGTTGCTGTTGATTTGATTGGGCCAGTTTCGCCTGTGTCAGAAAAAGGAAACAGTTATATATTGACCGTAGTTGATTATGCAACACGTTATCCAGAAACAGTTGCTTTGCCAAGAATAGAGACAGAAAATGTTGCGAAAGCATTGTTAGACATATTCTCTAGAGAAGGTTTTCCTTCTGAAATCTTAAGTGATAGAGGTAGCCAATTCACATCTCAACTTATGGAAGAAGTATGCAGGCTCATGTTCCTTAAACAGTTGTTTACGACACCTTACAACCCAAAATGTAACAACCTTTGTGAGAGAATGAATGGAATTCTCAAAAGTATGCTAAAGAAAATGTGCCAGGAGGGACCAAGAGACTGGGACAGATATATATCTGCTGTATTGTTTGAATACAGAGAAGTCCCACAATCTAGTACAGGATTTTCGCCATTTGAATTGTTATATGGTAGAACAGTGAGAGGTCCAATGCAGGTGCTGAAGGTTACTTTGGGCAGAAAGTGAAGTTCCAGAAGCAAGGAACACGTATGAATGCGTGCTAGATCTACGGAACAGGGTAGAAGAAACAAGCAGAATTGCAAGAGAGAGCATCAGCAATGCACAAGTAGAATACAAGCATCACTATGACAAAAAGGCAAGAGCACAAAGTTTTTTTGGTTTTTTGTTTTTTTTCGGGCCCTACTGAAAGGTGACCCCATTTATTTGCCTCGTCAAATGATTAGTAAGGGTCGAAGCACATCTCCTAGTAGTCTTACAAATTAAAAGATATTATAACATTATAACAATAATAGGTACATGTTATGTGCAAATACATTTTTGTAATAGGGGTTTTATTTCTTGCTTCAATAGAAAAGCAATAGAGCCCAATTTACTTTTTTCCAATGATGATAGAAAAGAAAATTTAAACATTCAAAAACACTAAGTTAATTTCTTTTCCTAAAGAGATGTTTATGTAAAATATAAAAAAAACTCTCACACTTGTCTGCTTTATCTCTATTTATATATTAACCCCTACCCTGCAAAAATTCTGTAATGAACTTTTCCATCCTCCAATTTGGACAGACCCATTAACTATTTGAAGGGGTGATTACCCAAAAAAATACTAACTGAATGGTGAAAAGTGCAGATCTCGATCAGACTGCACAGATGTGCAGGTTGATCATGATCCACACTGGTCCCATAGGCAGAACTAAACGTGTCCAGCATCATAAGGGTTAATCTGGTTCCCTCTGTCCCTTCTTACTTTTACAAGGCTATATAATTTTTTTCTTCATTTACATCAATAAATTAGCTGTATGGAATAGAAAAAAGATATTTAGAAAATCTAAAATAAAAACACCTCTTATATGAATTATTTTGTTATTATATTGGAGGTTACTTTACCTTTTCTTTCAGTCTTAATCAGCACAGCTCCGGCAACAGTTTTTTCATAGATTTCCAAGTGTTTTTACAATTTTTGATATTTTTATTGAGTGTTGCCGTTTCTTTTTCAATATTAAAATTGAATAATATGTAATTTTTGGCTCCTATTACTGTAGGTGACGAATTAAGCATTTTGCATTGATAAATGTACATTTTGAAAAAGATCAGTACAAGGTTTTTGGCTGCTGGCGATTCATCATTTTTGCTGTATCCAAATATCATTATATTTTTATTCAAGAAAGAAAATGGGTGAGTTGTTGGTTTCAAAAGCTGATATATAAGATTTTTGGTTGTATCACATTTCCAGAATAAGTGCTCGATTGTTTCGTTTTTCTGTTTGCAAAAAGAGCACAACGGACTATCTTTATATTTCATCTTGTACAACAGATCATTTGTTCCTATAATTCTGTGTAGAATTCTAATTTGAAACCATTGTATCTGTGTGTTTTCGTGATTTTAAAAGTAATTCGTAGATACATTTCCATTTGTTTTCGTCGAAGTCCAAAATTAACTTTTCTATCCATTTTTCTTGACTCGTTGGCTTTGATGTGTTTGCATTTAAAATGCCATACACTTTTTTAACCCTTGTTATGTTTTATTATAAATCTAATGTATGGTGGTAACTTTGGTCCATAACTAGTACTTATGTTATTTACAGTAAAACCATATTTTTAAACAGTGTTTAATTGTATTTTGCATTCCCTGAAAAGCTAGGTAAATTGTTCGAAGGTTGTATTTTTCGTTGAATTCTTCTACTCATAAAAAAGAACCATCACTGTTCAAACGATCTTCTATGTAATGTACACCAGCATTAAACCATGATTTTAGAAAAACACTTTTTGTACCTATTAACAAATTATTGTTATAAAATAATGGAAGTTTTCCAATGGAGTTTGCATCAATAGGAATTGATCCGATAAGTGTAGAAAAGGCGGTAAAAGTGTCTTTCCAAAACATGTTATTTGTTTCTTATACTAGCTTATCAATATAATGTTTTCCACAATGAAATAATTTCTGCATTTCAATTTTTTCTTCAATAATGCTTATCCAACTTGCGTCGCCTGTTATTCGTCTTAACCATGTTGTTTTTAATGCCATTATAAAAACAGTAATATTAATCATTTTTAAACCTCCCTCAGGATAATCTTTGACCATGACATTATTTTTAATTTTGACATTCCCCTGCCAGATGAATTCAAAAAACATTTTATTAAGTTTGTTTATTACAGCTTCAGGTGGCGTAGGTAATGCAATAAAAAGGTGATTAAACAGGGAAAGTAATAATGTTTTTATTACTGCTATTTTACCAATAGGTGTGAGAATTCTCCTTTTCCACTGATTTATTAAATTTTGAAGTATTTCCAGTTTTTCCTGATAATTTAGTTCTATTATGTTATTAAAATTTACATGAAACTTTATGCCTTACATTTTAAAGCTATGCTGATTCCATGACAACTTCCACCGTGTTTTTATACTGTCACTACTATATTTCTTTTTTCCTATCCAAACAAACTTAGTGTTATCAAAGTTTACATTTTAGCACGAAGTCTTGAGCAAGGAGACAAAGTTCTAGTTCTCCTGCTTACATCTCGCAACAAACTCATGTTGCAATGGAAGGGTCCATTTGAAGTAGCTGAAGTTGTGAACAAATTTGATTATAAAGTGAAAATTGGCGAAAAAGTAGGTGTTTACCACATAAACCTTTGAAAGAAATACGAGGAGAGAGAAGATAAGGTCTGTGCAAGCGTGGCAGTTATAGAAGCAGAGAATGAAAGTGGAACTGGTGTAGTTGACGATGAGAGTTTACTGAACTTAGTAAATACTATTGGTACAGAGACGTACAAAGATGTCTGTGTAAATGAGCGAGAAAGCAGAAAGCAGAAGTGTATGCTCTGCTTGAAGAATTTAAAGATATATACACAGATGTACCAGGTACCTTAAGAACATAAGATTGAATTAACTGATGAGGCACCAAAACGTGTTAGACAGTACAATATACCTTACGCCAAGCGAAAAGACGTTGAAAACGAAGTTAAGAATATGTTAGAGGCTGGAGTCATAGAGCCAGCAAATTCAGATTACAATTCCCTGGTTTTTCTTGTGTAGAAGAAAGATAATACAAACCGCTTTTGTTTAGACTTCAGACGCATAAAGTCTATCACGAAGTTCGACACGGAGCCTATGGGTAATGTAAAGGATATTATGGCGAAGTTGAAAGAAGACAACTACTTCACAAAGATTGACCTGACCAAAGGTTATTGGCAGACCAATAGAAGAAAGGCCAAGGCATTTGACAGCCTTCTCTATTCCAGAAGGCAGTTTACCAGTTCGGGATGGTAAATTCTAGGGCAACATTCATTCGAATGATGAGAAAGTTGTTGACTGGAATAAAAGGCGCAGATAACTATGTGGACGATGTCCTTGGACACACCATAACCTTGGAGAGGCATGTAATGATGTTGAGAAATGTATTCAGGCAAGACTGACAGTAAAGCCATCGAAATGTATGATTGAATTTGGTAGTATTTCGTTTACTAGCCACGTTGTAGGTGATGGCATGATGCAAATGGAAGAAGATAAGTTAGATAAGATACGCAATGCTGAGAACCCAGAAACTAAGAATGAAGCAGTTATTGACTCGGGCGCCGATATTACGTTTGCAAGACTTCTCCAAACCGTTTGTCTTGCAGTGTGATGCTTCGGATACTGGGGTTGGAGCATTGCGTCAACAAAGGTTTGATGACGGATTGTTTCCTATTGCATATGCAAGCAATAAGCTTTTGAAACGGGAGAAGAATTACTCAGTATTAGAGAGGGAATGCCTAGCTATGGTTTTTATAAGTACTGGTATGGACAACACTTTGAACTGCAAACTGATCACGCACCTTTGACTACATTCAAAAATGTAAAGTTGAAAGCGGTCGCATTATGAGATGGGCCTTTTTCTTGCAGAACTACAAGTTCCGAATCGAGGTTGTCAAAGGATAAGACAACGTCTGTGCAGATTACCTGAGCAGACTGGATACCTGAGGGGTTAGTGTCGAATTATTCTTTGTATTTGGAAAACTATTGAGTGTTTTCTTGAGAGTGGGGCAGTCAGAATAATTTGTTGTTGCTTGTAGCAAAACGGCGTTAAACCATAAGTTGTAAATTTATACTCATTACTGTATGCTAGCATAAACAGCAGCTGAAAACAAGTTTATCTATACGCTATATTGTACGGCTTGTTAAACTTCGCTGATAAAATAATCACTGCAGTATAGAGAGAGAGAGGGCCAAATAATAGTAGTTGACAGGTACATGGAATATTACACAATTTTAAGAGAGTTTAGATCGCACTTTAGCGAGAAAAAGACTCATGTTGTACATGCAGTTATAAAGTGTGTTAGAGTCAGTTGGTGGCTCGACTTTTGAGGGAAAGATTTGTTTCTTGATTTATTTGTTGGAGATTGGTGACGTATTTTTCATTGTACATGATTGTTGATTTGCTCGGCGAGTATTTTGGTTGTTTGGTTGTATAATTTTGGTTTTGTTTTGAAGTTGATACTTTGGTTGTTGGCGGTTGGAATTGATGGTTCCTTTGTGAAATTGAAGTTTATAATTTGGTTGGTTGTTTGAATTTGTGTGTTAATGGGTTCTTTTGAGTTTTAGAGGTGTATAAATTTATTTTTTCTGCAGTTTGGTGGTGTATTGTTTCGGATATATATTTTGCTCTGAGTTTTGCAGGTTAATTGTTTGGTTTTGAATGGTTGTTTGTTAAATCTTGCGCTGGCCGAGCATAAGTATTGAAATACATGCTATATTTTGTACATCATATATACCTGCGTATATGTGATAAAGCTTGACGAAAAGCGGTGCAAATTTATGTTATGTTTGTGGACAGAATGTTTGTGATGTGTGCTTGATCTAGGTGTAAATAGTACGTCGCCATGTTTTAGTATATATTGTATATACAGTGCAAAATATACCAAAAAAAAACTACAAAAAAATACACACACAAGATAAATAAGAAAACAATAAAAGTGCTAGTTCCAACGTAAAGATTAGCCATAGTCAGGCGGTGCACACTACCTCTCTAATCGTTGGTAACGCCTCGCACCGACCACCATCAAATTCTGACAATGAGACGACTTGTCATACGCAAGACCTAGACCAATAGCTCTAAGGTCAAGTTCACACTTAGAAGTCAAATGTTAAAAGGGTATGTTTAGTGTCTTGTCCATAACTCTGCCATCCTTTAAGAGATTTTGAAATAACTTGGCATAAATGTTTATCATATTGAGGCAATCTGTCAGGCGCAAGACCCAGACCTTTAGCTCAAAGATCAAGGTCAGACTTAGAAGTCAAAAGGAAACAGGGTCTGTTTCGTGTCCGGTTCATAACTCTACCATTCATCAAGGGATTTTGAAGTTACTTGCCAAAATTTTTTTCCATAATGATACGACGTGTTGTGTGCAGATCCCTAGCTCTAAGGTCAAGGTCACACTTAGAGGCTAAAGGTTAACATGGTCTGTTTTCAGTTCGGTCAATTGATTTTAAAATTACCTTGCATGGATGCTCGTGGGCATTTGTCAATTATAATGACAGCTCTTGTTTGTGATGAAAGGGTTATTGGGTCAAGGTCAAGGTCACAGCTAGAAAAAAAAATTCTCAATGTGATCATCAACGGTTTATAATTTTAGTTTAGACTATCTGTCACCCAACTTGGTGTTCAGCAAGCGTGACTGAAGAATTAGCTTTGGATGATATCTGCCGACACTGTAACTGAAAATAGAAAAATGGCTTCCATTCAGTATCTTTAGGTTTTGTTCACTTATTGTCAGCAAACTTTGTGTGTAGATATCTTTTATCAAACATGTTGCCAAACTTGATGCAAAACAGTCTTATATTAAGAACTGGCTTTTGATTTTATTTTGATTTACTATTATCAAAAATAGAAAAGGGGTCCTCCGTGGCCGAGTAGTTAAGGTCGCTGACTTAAAATCATTTGCCCCGCATTGATATGGGCTCGAGCCTCACTAGGGGTTTTGAATTCTTCATGTGAGGAAGCCATCCAGCTGGCTTACGGATGTTCTATCCAGGTACCCTATCGTGATGAAATAATGCACGGACAGGGCAGCTGAGGTTTTCCTCCACTATCAAAGCTGGGAAGTTGCCATATGACCTATAATTGTGTCGGTGCGACGTTAAACCCTACAAAATAAATGAATAAAAATAGAAAAAAACGTTTATGCTCAATATATTTAGTTTGGGTACATTTTTATCAGAGAATCATAAAATACATATGTCAATTACATATCTACTTTTGTTATATCTATACTTCTGAATGTCATGATTGGATATAGTGAAATATGTATAATATACTAGCGGAAAAAAGAAACTGTGCATGGGTATAATATGCTATAACTTAGGAGGTATATAAGAAATCGCAAAAAAAAAATTCAACAGGGTTTTATCTGACCTTATTTAACACCAGCTTAGTTGATATGGTCATTGCATCAGCAAATGGCCGAGTGGGATACACAACTTACATGTGTAAAGTTTCAAGCTTTAATTTATAAAATTCAGCGATACATGAACATTTTACACATGTACAGTTTCTTTTTTCCGCTAGTATAGAATATGACCCTTTTTAGCTCAACTGAGCACGAATTCCTCAAGGTGAGCTATTGTGACCGGTCGTTGTCTGGCGTCCGTGGTCGTGCATTGTCCGTCAACATTTACCTTGTTAGAGGCCCCTGTTTTGACCAAATTTTTATAAAACTTGGTCACAATTTTTGTCTTGATGATTTCTCGGTTAGGTTAGAAACTTGATTATGTGGAATTGAAATCTAGGTCAGTAGGTCAGGTCAAACGAAAATCATGTTAACACTCTATAATCAACATTTTAAGTTTGAAATTCATGAAAGTTTGTCAGAATGTTTGACTTGATGACCTCTAGGTCAAGTTCAAAACTTGGTTATGTTGGGTCAAAAACTAGGTCACCCGGTCAAATCAAACGAAACGCCTATTAACACTCTTGAGGCCACATTTATGACCCTATCTGCATGAAGCTAGGTCAGCAGAATGTTTATCTTGATGATCTTTAGTTAGAAATTGAGTCATCTGGGGTCAAAAATTAGGTCACTAGGTCAGATCAAAGGAAAATATTGTTTATTTTCCAGAGACCACATACAAAGTTTGAAACTCATGAGAATCGGTCAGAATGTTTGTCTTGAAGACCTCTATGTCAAGTTCGATACCTGGTCATGTTGGGTCAAAAACTTGGTCACCCGGTCAAAAATCAGGAAAAATATTTTGTATGCAATAGGGACTGGATTTTTCACTGAATCTTCATGAACTTTGATCAGAATGTTGTCTTGATGAAATCTAGGTCAAGTTTTAATGCAGGTCATTTGGGGTCAAAACTAGGTCACCCGGAGTTTGAACAGATTGTTTGTCTTGATCAAATCTAGGCCAAGTTTGATTGTAGGTCATGGTGGGTAAAACTCTAGATCACTGTCAAATTAAAGAAAAATGTGTGTGCAATTAAGGCTGTATTTTTCATCTGGTGTGCATGAAACTTGGTCAGAATGTTTGTGTCCATTAAATCTTTGATGAGCTTTTATCTTGTCACATGGGGTCATAAACTAGGTCACCAGGTCAAATCAAAGAAAAAGCTTGTTTACACTCTAGGGGCCGTATTTTGTAAAACTTGGTCAGAATTTTTTATCACAAAGGCTCAGATGATTTATAATCTGGGTCATATAGGGTCAAAAATTAGGTCACTAGGTCATTTTTTGGGCATAATATCTCGGCCAAGTTCGATAACCGCTCAAATCGCCCTAGGATTACGGCCCTTGAATTTGCGCAACTGAATATTTAGACCGGCTATTTTGTGACAGTCTGGCACTCTTGTTTTGCTCTAATCTTCATGAAAATTGGTCAGAATATTTGTCTCCATGAAATCTCAGACAGTTTAAAAATTTGTCAGGTTTAGTAAAAAACTAGGTCACTAGGCCAAATCGAAGAAACATTTTGTTTACACTCCAAAAGGAACATTTTGATCCAGTCTTCATCAAACTTGGTCAGAATGTTTATCTTCTTGAAAAGTCGGAAGACTTTGAAACTGAGTCATGTGTTGTCAAAAATTTTGGTCACTACAACAAACATGTTTACACTGTATTGGTGTGTTACTCAAATGAGCGACCTAAGGCCATTTGACCCTCTTGTTTCTTTTTCTAGGTTAGTTACTGGATTGAAAGCCTATAGATATTTTAACATTTAGTGTAATATTCCTGCTTCTGGGACAACAATTCGGAAAGTCGAGCGGTTGTCTTAAGAACAGCTCTTGTTAAGAAAATTCCGAGTTTTGTACTGTCAATGAACTTTTGCATGTAAGTCTAGTATCACACTGCAAATAAAGTAAAGCATAATGCTATATAAGACATCTTCTTGCAGAAACATAAGCCTTTAAGTGTACATACCACACGTTTTAGGGATAAAAGCCTTAAATGCTTTAGAAAATAATTATTTTTGGAAGTTTGACAAAAAATATTCTTGGCCCCTGAATACATTGATTAAAAAAGAGTTAGAAAATCATTTTTTTACAATACTCCAGCATCCAGTTAAGTCTGTCTGAGCAGCATCTTGAAATTAATCAAATGGCAAGGCTGCATGCTTAGACCGCCATCAGCATTGGACATTTCAACAACAACTCACAATGCTAAACTGGATTTTGATTTGTTCTGTAAGGAAAGATCCCATTATTCTTGTTAATATAAAGAAATGAATTTATATTTTGCAAATGAGGAATGCCTCCATCGGAACCTCCATCAGGTGAGTGACCTAAGGCCATCTAGGCCCCTTTGGGGTTTTTTCTAGGTCAATTCCTAACCTCACTTCGTCAAGTTCCATAACTCTAACATGTATTTTGGGCAAATCATGCCCCCTCTTGGACTTGGAAAATCCTGTGCAAGTTACTATCTCAAAAACTAATGCATTTTTTGATTTATAACTTCAAATAAAACTTCCGGGTTTAAAACTAGGTAATAGCATTTAGTTCATAAATCTGACACGTATAATGGGCACATTATACCCCACTTTCGATTTAGACATTAAAGTTTTACATGAATGTTACTATTTCCAAAACTTATGCGGATACTAGATTGAAAGTCTATAGATATTTTATCATTTAGGGTAATATTCTTGCTTCTGGGACAACAATTCGAACAGACGAGCATTGGCTGTCTTACGGACAGCTCTTTTTCAGAAAATTCCTTGTTTTGTACATTGAAACTTTCAGTGAACTTTTGTATGCAAGTCTAGTATCACTGCAAATAAAGTAGAGCATAATGCTATATTAGACATCTTCCTACAGGAATAATAAGCCTTTTTAGTGTACATACCGCAAGTTTTAAAAATAAAAACATTAAATGCTTAAGACGGTAATACCTTTTGCTGGTTTAACAAACAATATCCTTGGCCCCTGAATACATTGTTTCAAAAAAGTATTAGAAAATCATTTCTTCACAATTCTCCAGCATCCAGTTAAGTCTATCTGAGCAGCATCTTGAAAGTAGCCAATGGCAAGGCTGCATGCCTAAACCTCCATCAGCATTGGACATTTCTACAGCTACTGACAATGCTAAATTGGATTTAGGTTTGTTCTATAAGGAAAGATCCCTTTGTTCTTGTTAATAGACAGAAATCAATATATAATTTGTAGATTTGGAAAATCCTCCATCTATACCTCAATAAGGTGTGCTACTTTAGGCCATCTTGGCCCTCTTCTGTCTTTTTCTAGGTCAATTACCAACCTCACTGTGTAAATTCCCATAAATCTGACATGTATTTTGAACAAATTATGCCTTCTTTTGAACATAGAAATGCCTGCAATTACATATTGGTATTATCTAAAGACATATACCTTTGAAACTTATGTTTTTCATTTTTCTAGGTCAATGGCCAAATTCACAGGTTCAAGTCCCGTTACTCTGACATGTATTTTGGGAAAATCATGCCCCCTTTTGGACTTGAAAAATCCCGTCCAAATTACTATATTTAAAGCTAATACATTTATTGATTTGAAACTACAAATGTGTCTTCCGGGTTTGAATTTAAGGTATAACATCCAGTTCGTAACTCTGACATGTATAGGGCAAATTAAACCCCATTTTGGATTCAGACATTCCTGCTTAAAGTTTTACATGCAAGTTACTATTTCCAAAACTAATGCAGATAATAGATTGAAATTCGAAATATATATTCACATTTAGGGTAATATTCTTGCTTCTTGGACAACAATTCGAACAGGCGTGCATTGGCTATCTTACTTGGAAACTTTCAGTGAACTTTTGTATGTAAGGCTGGTATCACTGTAAATAAAGTAGAGCATAATGCTATATAAGGCATCTTTTTGCAGGAATAATAAGCCTTTTTGGTGTACATACCACAAGTTTTAAAGATAAAAACCTTAAATGCTTAAGACGGTAATAACTTTTGCTGGTGTTACAAAAATGTCCATGGCCCCTAAATACATTGTTTTGAAAAAGAGTTAGAAAATCATTTCTTAATGATATTCCAGCATCTTGAAAAAAAACAATAGCAATGCTGCATGCTTAGATCTCCATCAGCATTGGATATTTCAACAACTACTGACAATGCTTAATTGAATAAAAAGAAATCAATTTATATTTTGCAGATTGGGAAGAGCCTCCGCCATCGGAACCTCCATCAGGTGAGCGACCTACGCCCATCTAGGCCCTCTTGCTTCCTTTTTCTAGGTCAATTACCAACCTCACTGTGTTATGTGCCTGACATGTATTTTGACCAAATTGTGCCTTCTTTTGAACATAGAACCTTCTGGTTAATGTTTTGCATGAAAATACATATTAGGAATATTTAAAGGCATATGGCTTTGAAACTTATTTCGTCTTTTTCCTAGGTCAATGACGTTAAGTCCCATAAGTCTGCCATTCATTTGACCAAATTATGCCTTCTTTTGGACATTGAAAATCCTGGCTAATGTTTTGCATGAAAGTATATATTGGTATTATTTAAAGGCATATACCTTTGAAACTTATTTTCTCTTTCTTCTAGGTCAATGACCAACTTCACAGGATCAAGTCTCGTAAATCTAACATGTGTTCTGGGCAAATCGAGCCGCATTTTGGACTTGAAAAATCCTGTGCAAGTTACTATCTTTAAAACTAATGCACATACAGTTGTATTAAATTGAAACTTCACATGTGTCTTCCGGGTTATAAAACTAGCTAATAGCATCCAGGTCATAACTCTGACATGTATTATGGACAAATGATAAACCATTTTAGACTTAGATATTCCTGCTTAAAATTTTACAAGCAAGTTACTATCTCCACAACTAACACAGATACTGGACTGAAAGTCTATAGATATTTTAACATTTAGTGTAATATTCTTGCTTCTGGGACAACAATTCGAACAGACGAGCATTGTCTGTCTTACGGACAGCTCTTGTTCAGAAAATTCTCAGTTTTGTACTTGGAAACTTTCATTGAACTTTTGTATGTAAGTTTAGTATCACTGCAAATAAGCTAGAGCATAATGCTATATAAGACATCTTTTTGCAGGAATAATAAGCCTTTTTAATGTACATACCACAAGTTTTAAAGATAAAAACCTTAAATGCTTAAGACGGTAAAAAAAATTGCTGGTTTTACCAAAAAAAATGTCCTTGGCCCCAAAATACATTGTTTTGAAAAAAGAGTTAGATAATCAACTATCCAGTTAAGTCTGTCTGAGCAGCATCTTGAAAGTAACAAATGGCAAGGCTGCATGCTTAAACCTCCATCACCATTGGACATTTCAACAACTACTGACAATGCTAAATTGGATTTAGGTTTATTCCATCAGGAAAGATCCCTTTGTTATCGTTAATAAAAAGAAATCTATGTATATTTTGCAGATTGGGAAGAGCCTCTTCCATCGGAACCTCCATCAGGTGAGCGACCTAAGCCATCTCTGCCCTCTTGTTTCTTTTTCAATTACCAACCTCACTGCGTGAAGTTCCATCAATCTGACATGTATTCTGACCAATTACGCCTTCTTTTGGACAGTTTTGTACTTTGAAACTTTCAGTGAACTTTTGTATCTAAGTTTAGTATCACTGCAAATAAAGTAGAGCATAATGCTATATAAGACATCTTATTGCAGGAATAATAAGCCTTTGTAGCGTACATACCACAAGTTTTAAAGATAAAAAACTTAAATTTTTAAGAAGGTAATAATTTTTGCTGGTTTTACAAAAATGTCACTGGCCCATCAATACATTGTTTTAAAAGAGTTAAAAAATCATTTCTTCACATTACTCTAGCATCCATTTAAGGTGGTTCGCGGGGTTCCTACCAAAATTTCGAAGTATGAGATATAAGACTGATATTAAGTCTGTATGTACTAACATCTCCTGTCTTTCATTTGGAGAAAAAAGAAAATCGTTCCGAGTCCACATTTCCTTTGAAGAGCGCCACCTGGCGGCATATGTATTTTTCAAGGGAAATCGCCGTTTTTCTGTAATAATCTCATTAAAATTAATGTTATTACATTTTTTCAAACTCAGGAATATAGCTAAATTCAATGTTATTTTTTAAATGTTGGTTTTGTAAATTATTTCACTTGGAAAATGCTTAGATAAAGAGATATCCGTAGTAGGGGTGGGGAAAAATAGCGAAAATATTCAGTGTATTTCATGGCCGTTTAGCCAAAATAAAATAAAACGGAACGGTCAAAGTTCTTGATTTTTAAATATATTCTTCTTTAATCATTTCTGAACAAGAAAATAAAATAAAAATAGGGGGTCTTCACGGCAGATTTATTGCAAATTTACTTTTTATTTGTTTTGGTAATGTAAATATTGTGACGTTGATACACAATGACGGCGTTAACGTCGCGCAAACGCTGATTTCATTATGTCTTTCATTGATATAAACAGGACCTTCAGAGTTCACAAAAATCTTTAGAATCTTTTTTTATTTGAATATATTCACATGATGTACATTGTTGCGTATTTTGCAGTCAAAGTATATTATCTAGTAATATATATCAGAGTCAGTTAAAGCTGGAACAACTGATACCTTCCTGGTTAAAACTACTTGCCCACAGTTTCGGTGAAATTTTTCAACATGTTCATGTTCACCAAGTTCGGCACAAAATGTGGATATATCGCGCTAAAACATGTACTATAACAACTGAATATGGTATAAGTGGTTGAATTTTTTATGAAAATGTTTAATCTTGCATAATTCGCGTATCTGGCTCCGTATTTAAGGGTTAGTAAAGTGTTGGAGGGACGGGGGTGGGGGTGTAGAAAAAATCTTATCAGTTTATCCGCTATGAATTAAAACGGAGCTGTCAAAATTCTTTATTTTCAAACATAGGTTTCTTTAATTATTCCCCGACAAGAAAATAGAAAAAAAGAGTCATTTGCAAATTTACATTGAGCCGCGCCATGTGAAAACCAACATAGTGGCTTTGCGACCTGCATGGATCCAGACAAGCCTGCGCATCCGCGCAGTCTTGACAAGACTCCACGCTGTTCGCTTTCAAAGCCTATTGCAATTAGAGAAACTGTTAACGAACAGCATGGATCCTGACCAGACTGCGCGGATGCAAAACCATTATGTTGGTTTTCTCATGGCGCGGCTCATTTTACCTTTAGTATGAAATGTTTAAGTGCGAAACTGAACGACATTCCTTATTGTTTTTCAATATTTCAAGTGACTAGCTAACAACGAAGATACAAGATACGAAATGTGGTGAAACTGTTTTCCAGACAAAAATGAAATACATTTTTAACGAAAAAGAACATTTTGAAGGGTGGCTAAAACATCAATATGTTTCTTTTTTGTTATGATATGTAACTTTATTTAGAGGTTTTGATTTTCATTATAATTCTAATTGTGTATTATATTTATTGCTTTTTAAACCTATATTGAATATTTTCAATAAATAAAATCATGGAATCTTAAGCAGATGATGGATAAATGAGATAATGCCTCTTACGGTAAAAATGTACTTCAGTCTGTGAACTTGAAACCGTTACTCGAATAAAGCTCATTTTGGTGCCGCTTAGTGCATTACATTTATAACGTCAACGTGAATGCACAATGCAAACCGTATTGAGGGAAAACTTGCTTCAAAATGACAGAACAAAAATAAAACTCTAACTCATTTCGCTTCAAAACATTCAGAAAATAATATAAAACAGATACAGTCGACGCAGACGATATTTTAGGATGGAAAGATGGATGAAGGGTGGTTTAACTGAGGCTGCTCTTGCGAAAGGTTTAGAGGCATGCGTTCATTGTTCAGACCCGCTGTTTCTGTCAGATGTTTTCAAGGAAACGCACTTTCGACATGGTTCACTGTTGTACATACAAAAAGTTTCGATTATAGAAATTTGGCGGCAAATTGGGATCATTCTTATTTGATGAAGGTTTTATTCCAAAACCGAAGTATGGTATTCCAGTGTTGAATGTAATATCAAAAAAGTAACCACTATGATTTCATCTCGTGCATTTCTTTTGGTGTTTCAAAAATTTTAAAAGACGGATAAAACTAAGAAATAAATAAAACCACCATTTACATGTACTTCGAAATGTTTTCGCCAGAATGCTGAAAACAAAATATTTGACTTGTATTTAGTGTAAAAGTGCATTTTGACGCAGATGCGAATAGATTCGGATATTTCAGGACTGCAACTCACTGCAGACCTGGAACTCCTGTATAAATTACAGACCCCGGAATATACCGGATTCAAGCAATTTGAATGAAAATTATCTTTAATGTATATATTTTGTGACCATTGTAATACTAACCCTAACCTTTTGTCAGTATATTATACATATTATACACTAAATGCATGCTGTCGTACAATAATTTGCGTATTTTTGCCGTGCGCTCCGATTGATGATCAGTTCAGGACATGCGCAGAAGACCGCTCCAAATATGACAGACTGCAATGAGCAACATCGCATAAAGAATGCCCGTGACATTGAGCGCAAAGTGAACAGAAGTTAGTGTAGACTCTGTTCTTGCAGACAACTAGTCTAATAGAATTTGAGACAGGCTGAAATTTTAATACCCTGACAGAAACGGCAAGGGTGTCCGTGGTCATCATTTTTAAATGACATTTTTCATAATAATATAAACAAAATAATTAGCGTCTTTTAGGAAATTGTTGAACTGACATTGAAGTATATTTCTAGATGATATACTTAGATTGTAAATTACTTAACACTGCAAATAATGTGAATCTATTTAGTAAAAATATTTCATTTTTGAGTACTTTCATCATCCTGTATATACAAAAATGTATCTTTAAAGGACATAATGAACAAAACGTTTGTGTGACGTTAACACCATAAATGACGTATCAACGTCACAATATTTACATTACCAAAACAAATAAATAGTAAATTTACAAAAAAATCTGCCGTGAAGACTCCCTATTTTTATTTTATTTTCTTGTTTATAAATGATCAAAGAAGAATATATTTGAAAATCAAGAACTTTGACCGTTCCGTTTTATTTTATTTCGGCTAAACGGCCATGAAACACATTGAATATTTTCGCCATTTTTCCCCACCCCTACTACGGATATCTCTTTATTTAAGCATTTTCTAAATGAAATAATTTACAAAATGCAAATGTAAATAATAACATTGAATTTAGCTATATTCCTGAGTTTGAAAAATTGTAATAACATTAATTTTAATGCGATTATTACAGAAAAATGGCGTTATCCATTGAAAAAATACATGTGCCGCTAGGTGGCGCTTTTCAAAGGAAATGTGGACTCGGAACGACCTTTTTTTCTCCAAATGAAAGACAGGATATGTTAGTACATACAGACTTAATATCAGTCTTATATCTCATACTTCGAAATTTTGGTAGGAACCCCGCGAACCACTTTAAGTCTGGCTGCATGCTAAGACCCCATCAGCATTGGGCATTTCAACAACTACTGACAGCGTTATATTGGATTTAGGTTTGTTCTATCAGGAAAGATCCCTTTCTTCTTGTTAATGAAAAGAAATCAATTAATATTTTGCAGATTGGGAAGAGCCTCCTCCATCGGAACCTCCATCAGGTGAGCAACTTAAGGCCATCTTGGCTCTCTTGCTTCTTTTTCTAGGTCAATTACCAACCTCACTGCGTCAAGTCCCATAATTCTGACATGTATTTTGACCAAATTATGCCTTCTTTTGGACATTGAAAATCCTGGTTAATGTTTTGCATGGAAGTACATATTGGTATTGTTTAAAGGCATATAGCTTTGAAACATTTTTTTCTAGTTCAATGACCAACTTCACAGGGCCAAGTCCCGTAACTCTGACATTTAATTTGGGCAAATCATGCCACATTTTGGACTTGAAAAATCCTGTGCAAGTTACTATCTTTTGAATTAATGCACATATTGATTTGAAACTTCACATGTGTCTTCCGGGTTATAAAACTAGGTGATAACATCCAGTTTATCAATCTGACATGTATTAATGGGAAATTATACACCATTTTGGACTTAGACCTTCCTGGTTAAAATTTTACATGCTAGTTACTATCTCAAAATCTAATACAGATACTGGATTGAAAGTCTATGAATATTTAAACATTTAGGGTAATATTCTTGCTTCTGGGACAACAATTCGAAAAGACGAGCATTGGCTGTCTTACGGACATCTCTTGTTCAGAAAATTCCCAGTTTTGTACTTGCAAATTTTCAGTGAACATTTGTATGTAAGTTTAGAATCACTTTAAATAAAGTAGAGCATAATGCTATATAAGACATCTTTTTGCAGGAATAATAAGCCGTTTTAGTGTACATTCCACAAGTTTTAAAGATAAAATCTTTAAAGGTTTATGACTGTAATAATTTCTGCTGGTTTTGCAAAAAACTGTACTTGCCCCTTGAATACATTGCTTTAAAAAAGGAGTTAGAATATCATTTCTTCACAATACTCCAGCATCCAGTTAGGACTGTCTCAGCAGTATCCTGAAAGTAACAAATGGCAAGGAAGCATGCTTAGACCTCAATCAGCATTGGACATTTCTACAACTACTGACAATGTTAAATTGGATTTAGCTTTGTTCTATCAGGAAAGATCCCTTTGTTCTTGTTAATCAAGTTCATAACTCTGACATGTATTATAGACAAATTATACCTCATTTTTGACTTAGATGTTCCTGGTAAATATTTTACATCCAAGTTACTATCTCCAAAACTAATGCAGATACTGGATTAAAAGTCTATGAATGTTTCAACATTTAGCGTAATATTCTTGCTTCTGGGACGACAATTCGAACAGGCGAGCATTGGCTGTCGTATGAACAGCTCTTGTTCAGAAAATTCCCAGTTTTGTTCTTGCAAACTTTCAGTGAACTTTTATATGTAAGTCTAGTATCACTGCAAATAAAGTAGAGCATAATGCTATATAAGACATCTTATTGCAGGAATAATAAGCCTTTTTAGCGTACATACCACAAGTTTTAAAGATAAAAACCTTAAATTTTTTAGACGGTAATAATTTTTGCTGGTTTTACAAAAATGTCACTGGCCCATGAATACATTGTTTTAAAAGAGTTAAAAAATCATTTCTTTACATTACCCCAGGATCCATTTAAGTCTGCATGCTTAGACCCCATCAGCATTGGACATTTCAACAACTACTGACAGTGTTATATTGGATTTAGGTTTGTTCTATCAGGAAAGATCCCTTTGTTCTTGTTAATAAAAAGAAATCAATTTATATTTTGCAGATTGGGAAGAGCAACCTCCATCGGAACATCCATCAGGTGAGTGCCCTAAGGCCATCTTAGCCCTCTTCTTTCTTATTCTAGGTCAATAACTAACCTCAATGCGTCAAATTCCATAACACTGACATGTATTTTGACCAAATTATGCCTTCCTTTGGACATTGAAAATCCTGGTTAATGTTTTGCATGAAAGTACATATTGGTATTATTTTAAGGCATATACCTTTGAAACTTATTTTTTCTTTCTTCTAGGTCAATGACCAACTTCACAGGATCAAGTCTCGTAAATCTAACATGTATTTTGGGTAACTCCTGTGCAAGTTACTATCTTTAAAACTAATGCACATATTGATTTGAAACTTCACATTTGTCTTCCGGGTTATAAAGCTAGGTGATAGCATCCAGTTCATAATTCTGACATGTATTATAGGCAAATTATACCCCATTTTGGACTTAGACATTCCTGGTAAAAATTTTACATGCAAGTTACTATCTCTAAACCTTATGCAGATACTGGAATAAAAGTCTATGAATGTTTCAACATTTAGGGTAATATTCTTGCTTCTGGGACGACAATTCGAACAGACGATCATTGGCTGTCTTATGGACAGCTCTTGTTCAGAAAATTCCCAGTTTTATACTTGCAAACATTCAGTGAACTTTTGCATGTAAGTCTAGTATCACTTTAAATAAAGTAGAGCATAATGCTATATAAGACATCTTCTTGCAGGAATAATAAGCCGTTTTAGTGTACATACCACAAGTTTTAAAGATAAAAACCTTAAATGCATAAGACCTTAATCATTTTTGCTGGTTTTACAAAAAAAATGTCCTTGCTCACTATATATATTGTGTTGAAAAAAGAGTTTGAAAGTCATTTCTATACAAGACTCATGCATACAGTTCAGTCTGTCTGAGCAGCATCTTGAAAGTATCAAATGGCAAGGCTGCATGCTTAGACCTGCATCAGCATTGGACATTTCTACAACTACTGGCAATGTTGAATTGGATTTAGGTTTGTTCTATCAGGAAAGATCCCTTTGTTCTTGGTAATAAAAAGAAATCAATTTATAATTTGCAGATTTGGAAGAGCAACCTCCGTCAGAACCTCCATCAGGTGAGTGACCTAAGGCCATCTTGGCCCTCTTGTTTCTTTTTCTAGGTCAATTACTAACATCACTTCGTCAAGTTCCATAACTCTGACATGTATTTTGACCAAATTATCCCTTCTTTTGGACATAGAAAATCCTGGTTAATGTTTTACATGAAAGGACATATTGGTATTATTTGAAGGCATATACCTTTGAAACTTATTTTTTCTTTCTTCTAGGTCAATGACCAACTTCACAGGATCAAATCTCGTAAATCTAACATGTATTTTAGGTAAATCATGCCGCATTTTGGACTTGAAAAATCCTGTGCAAGTATCTATCTATAAAACTAATGCACATATTGATTTGAAACTTCACATGTGTCTTCCGGGTTATAAAGCCAGGTGATAGCATCCAGTTCATATCTCTGACATGTATTATAGGCAAATTATACCCCATTTTGGACTTAGACATTCCTGGTAAAAATTTTACATGCAAGTTACTATCTCTAAAACTTATGCAGATACTGGAATAAAAGTCTATGAATGTTTCAACATTTAGGGTAATATTCTTGCTTCTGGGACGACAATTCGAACAGACGAGCATTGGCTGACTTATGGACAGCTCTTGTTCAGAAAATTCCCAGTTTGTACATGCAAACTTTCAGTGAACTTTTGTATGTAAGTTTAGTATCACTTTAAATAAAGTAGAGCATTATGCTATATAAGACATCTTCTTGCAGGAATAATAAGCCGTTTTAATGTACATACCACAAGTTTTAAAGATAAAAACCTTAAATGCTTAAGGCCTTAATCATCTCTACTGGTTTTGCAAAAAATGTCTATGCTCACTGTATACATTGTTTTGAAAAAAGAGTTAGAAAGTCATTCCTATACAATACTCCTGGATATAGTTCAGTCTGTCTGAGCAGCATCTTGAAAGTAACAAATGGCAAGGCTGCATGCTTAGACCTGCATCAGCATTGGACATTTCTACAACTACTGACAATGTTGAATTGGATTTAGGTTTGTTCTATCAGGAAAGATCCCTTTCTTCTTGTTAATAAGAAGAGATCAATTTATATTTTGCAGATAGGGAAGAGCAACCTCCATCGGAACCTCCATCAGGTTAGTGACCTATTGCCATCTTGGCCCTCTTGTTTCTTTTCTAGGTCAATTACTAGCCTTACTTCGTCAAGTTCCATAACTCTGACATGTATTTTGACCAAATTATGCCTTCTTTTGGACATTGAAAATCCTGGTTAATGTTTTGCATGAATGTACATATTGATATTATTTGAAGGCATATATCTTTGAAACTTATTTTTTCTTTCTTCTAGGTCAATGACCAACTTCACAGGATCAAGTCTCGTAAATCTAACATGTATTTTAGGCTAATCATGCCACATTTTGGACTTGAAAAATCCTGTGCAAGTTACTATCTTTAAAACTGATGCACATATTGAGTAGAAACTTCACATGTGTCTTCCGGGTTATAAAACTAGGTAATAGCATCCAGTTTATAACTCTGACATGTATTATAGGCAAATTATACCCCATTTTGGACTTAGACATTCCTGATTAAAATTTTACATCAAAGATACTATCTCAAAAACTAATGCAGATACTGGATTGAAAGACTATAGATATTTTAACATTTAGGGTAATATTCTTGCTTCTGGGACAACAATTCGAAAAGACGAGAATTGGCTGTCTTACGGACAGCTATTGTTAAAAAATTCCCAGTTTTGTACTTGGAAACTTTCAGTGAACTTTTGTATGTAAGTCTAGTATCACTGCAAGTAAAGTAGAGCATAATGCTATATAAGGCATCTTCTTACAGAAATAATAAGCCGTTTTAGTGTACATACCACAAGTTTTAAAGATAAAAACCTTAAATGCTTAAGACCTTAATCATTTTTGCTGGTTTTACAATAAAACGTCCTTGCTCACTAAATACATTGTTTTGAAAATGAGTTAGAAAGTCATTTCTAAACAAGACTCATGCATACAGTTCTGTCTGTCTGAGCAGCATCTTGAAAGTATCAAATGGCACGGCTCCATGCTTAGACCTGCATCAGCATTGGACATTTCTACAACTACTGGCAATGTTGAATTGGATTTAGGTTTGTTCTATCAGGAAAGATCCCTTTGTTCTTGTTAATAAAAAGAAATCAATTTATATTTTGCAGATTGGGAAGAGCAACCTCCATCGGAACCTCCATCAGGTGAGTGACCTAAGGCCATATTTGCCCTCTTGTTTCTTTTTCTAGGTCAATTACTAACCTCACTTCGTCAAGTTCCATAACTCTGAGATGTATTTTGACGAAATTATGCCTTCTTTTGGACATTGAAAATCCTGGTTAATGTTTTGCATGAAAGTACATATTAGTATTATTTGAAGGCATATACCTTTGAAACTTATTTTTTCTTTCTTCTAGGTCAATGACCAACTTCACAGGATCAAGTCTCGTAAATCTAACATGTATTTTGGGCAAATCATGCCGCATTTTGGACTTGAAAAATCTTGTGCAAGTTACCATCTTTAAAACTAATGCACATATTGACTTGAAACTTCACATGTGTCTTCCGGGTTATAAAGCTAGGTGATAGCATCGAGTTCACAACTCTGACATGTATTATAGGCAAATTATACCCCATTTTTGACTTAGACATTCCTGGTAAAAATTTTACATGCAAGTTACTATCTCCAAAACTTATGCAGATACTGGAATAAAAGTCTATGAATGTTTCAACATTTAGGGTAATATTCTTGCTTCTGGGACGACAATTCGAACAGACGAGCATTGGCTGTCTTATGGACAGCTCTTGTTCAGAAAATTCCCAGTTTTGTACTTGCAAACTTTCAGTGAACATTTGTATGTAAGTTTAGTATCACTTTAAATAAAGTAGAGCATAATGCTATATAAGACGTCTTCTTGCAGGAATAATAAGCCTTTTTAATGTACATACCACAAGTTTTAAAGATAAAAACCTTAAATGCTTAAGACCTTAATCATTTTTGCTGGTTTTACAAAAAATGTCCTTGCTCACTCTATACAATGTTTTGAAAAAAGAGTTAGAAAGTCATTTCTATACAAGACTCATGCATATAGTTCAGTCTGTCTGAGCAGCATCTTGAAAGTAACAAATGGCAAGGCTGCATGTTTTGACCTGTATCAGCATTGGACATTTCTACAACTACTGACAATGTTAAATTGGATTTAGGTTTGTTCTATCAGGAAAGATCCCTTTGTTCTTGTTAATAAGAAGAGATCAATTTATATTTTGCAGATTGGGAAGAGCGGCCTCCATCAGAACCTCCATCAGGTGAGTGACCTATTGCCATCTTGGCCCTCTTGTTTCTTTTCTAGGTCAATTACTAACCTAAATGCGTCAAGGCCCATAACACTGACATGTATTTTGACCAAATTATGCCTTCCTTTGGACATTGAAAATCCTGGTTAATGTTTTGCATGAAAGTACATATTGGTATTATTTAAAGGCATATACCTTCGAAACTTACTTTTTCTTTTTTCTAGGTCAATGGCCAACTTCATATGATCAAGTCCCGTAAATCTGACATGCATTTTGGGAAAATCATGCCACATTTTGGACTTGAAAAATCCTGTGCAAGTTACTATCTTTAAAACTGATGCACATGTTGATTTGAAACTTCACATATGTCTTCCGGGTTATAAAACTAGGAATTAGCATCCAGTTTATAACTCTGACATGCATTATTGGCAAATTATACCCCATTTTGGACTTAGATATTCCTGATTAAAATTTTACATGCAAGTTACTATCTCAAAAACTAATGCAGATACTGGATTGAAAGACTATAGATATTTTAACATTTAGGGTAATATTCTTGCTTCTGGGACAACAATTCGAACAGACGAGAATTGGCTGTCTTACAGACAGTTAAAAAAATTCCCAGTTTTGTACTTGGAAACTTTCTGTGATACTTTCGTATATAAGTCTAGTATCACTGCAAATAAAGTAGAGCATAATGCTGTATAAGACATCTTCTTGCAGGATTAATAAGCCGTTTTAGTGTACATACCACAAGTTTTAAAGATAAAAACCTTAAATGCTTAAGACCTTAATCATTTTTGCTGGTTTTACAATAAAATGTCCTTGCTCACTAAATACATTGTTTTGAAAAAAGAGTTAGAAAGTCATTTGTATACAAGTCTCATGCATACAGTTCAGTCTGTCTGAGCAGCATCATGAAAGTATCAAATGGCACGGCTCCATGCTTAGACCTGCATCAGCATTGGACATTTATACAACTACTGGCAATGTTGAATTGGATTTAGGTTTGTTCTATCAGGAAAGATCCCTTTGTTCTTGTTAATAAAAAGAAATCAATTTATATTTTGCAGATTGGGAAGAGCAACCTCCGTCTGAACCTCCATCAGGTGAGTGACCTAAGGCCATCTTGGCCCTCTTGTTTCTTTTTCTAGGTCAATTACTAACCTCACTTCGTCAAGTTCCATAACTCTGACATGTATTTTGACCAAATAATGCCTTCTTTTGGACATTGAAAATCCTGGTTAATGTTTTGCATGAAAGTACATATTAGTGGTATTATTTGAAAGCATATACCTTTGAAACTTATTTTTTCTTTCTTCTAGGACAATGACCAACTTCACAGGGTCAAGTCTCGTAAATCTTACATGTATTTTCGGCAAATCATGCCGCATTTTGGACTTGAAAAATCCTGTGCAAGTTACTATCTTTAAAACTAATGCACATAATGACTTGAAACTTCACATGTGTCTTCCGGGTTATAAAGCTAGATGATAGCATCCAGTTGACAACTCTGACATGTATTATAGGCAAATTATACACCATTTTGGACTTAGACATTCCTGGTAAAAGTTTTACATGCAAGTTGCTATCTCCAAAACTTATGCAGATACTGGAATAAAAGTCTATGAATGTTTCAACATTTAGGGTAATATTCTTGCTTCTGGGACGACAATTCGAACAGACGAGCATTGGCTGTCTTATGGACAGCTCTTGTTCAGAAAATTCCCAGTTTTGTACTTGCAAACTTTCAGTGAACTTTTGTATGTAAGTTTAGTATCACTTTAAATATAGTAGAGCATAATGCTATATAAGACATCTTCTTGCAGGAATAATAAGCCTTTTTAATGTACATACCACAAGTTTTAAAGATAAAAACCTTAAATGTTTAAGACCTTAATCATTTCTGCTGGTTTTACAAAAAATGTCCTTGCTCACTATATACATTGTTTTGAAAGAAGAGTTAGAAAGACATTTCTATACAATACTCCTGCATATAGTTCAGTCTGTCTGAGCAGCCTCTTGAAAGTAACAAATGGCAAGGCTGCATGCTTAGACCTGCATCAGCATTGGACATTTCTACAACTACTGACAATGTTAAATTGGATTTAGGTTTGTTCTATCAGGAAAGATCCCTTTCTTCTTGTTAATAAGAAGAGATCAATTTATATTTTGCAGATTGGGAAGAGCGACCTCCATCGGAACCTCCATCAGGTGAGTGACCTATTGCCATCTTGGCCCTCTTGTTTCTTTTCTAGGTCAATTACTAACTTCAATGCGTCAAGGCCCATAACTGTGACATGTATTTTGACCAAATTATGCCTTCCTTTGGACATTGAAAATCCTGGTTAATGTTTTGCATGAAAGTACATATTGGTATTATTTAAAGGCATATACATTCGAGACTTATTTTTTCTTTTTTCTAGGTCAATGACCAACTTCACATGATCAAATCACGTAAATCTGACATGTATTTTGGGAAAATCATGCCACATTTTGGACTTGAAAAATCCTGTGAAAGTTACTATCTTTAAAACTGACGCACATATTGATTTAAAACTTCACATGTTTCTTCCGGGTTATAAAACTAGGTATTAGCATCCAGTTTATAACTCTGACAGGTATTGTGGGCAAATTATACCCCATTTTGGACTTAGACATTCCTGATTAAAATTTTACATGCAAGTTACTATCTCAAAAACTAATGCAGATACTGGATTGAAAGACTATAGATATTTTAACATTTAGGGTAATATTCTTGCTTCTGGGACAACAATTCGAACAGACGAGAATTGGCTGTCTTACGGACAGCTATTGTTAAAAAATTCCCAGTTTTGTACTTGGAAACTTTCAGTGAACTTTTGTATGTAAGTCTAGTATCACTGCAAATAAAGTAGAGCATAATGCTGTATAAGACATCTTCTTGCAGGAATAATAAGCCGTTTTAGTGTACATACCACAAGTTTTAAAGATAATATCTTTAAATGCTTAAGACCTTAATCATTTTTGCTGGTTTTACAATAAAATATCCTTGCTCACTAAATACATTGTTTTCAAAAAAACTTATAAAACCATTTCTATACAAGACTCATGCATACAGTTCAGTCTGTCTGAGCAGGATCTTGAAAGTATCAAATGGCAAGACTCCATGCTTAGGTCTGCATCAGCATCGGGCATTTCTACAACTACTGGCAATGTTAAATTGGATTTAGGTTTGTTCTATCAGGAAAGATCCCTTTGTTCTTGTTAATAAAAAGAAATCAATTTATATTTTGCAGATTGGGAAGAGCAACCTCCATCGGAACCTCCATCAGGTGAGTGACATAAGGCCATCTTGGCCCTCTTGTTTCTTTTTCTAGGTCAATTACTAACCTCACTACATAAAGTTCCATAACTCAAACATGTATTTTGACCAAATTTTGCCTTCTTTTGGACATTGAAAATCCTGGTTAATGTTTTGCATGAAAGTACATATTAGTGGTATTATTTGAAAGCATATACCTTTGAAACTTATTTTTTCTTTCTTCTAGGTCAATGACCAACTTCACAGGGTCAGGTCTCGTAAATCTAATATGTATTTTGGGCAAATCATGCCGCATTTTGGACTTGAAAAATCCTGTGCAAGTTACTATCTTTAAAACTAATGCACATATTGACTTGAAATTTCACATGTGTCTTTCGGGTTATAAAGCTAGGTGATAGCATCGAGTTTACAACTCTGACATGTATTATAGGCAAATTATACCCCATTTTGGACTTAGACATTCCTGGTAAAAGTTTTACATGCAAGTTACTATCTCCAAAACTTATGCAGATACTGGAATAAAAGTCTATGAATGTTTCAACATTTAGGGTAATATTCTTGCTTCTGGGACGACAATTCAAACAGACGAGAATTGGCTGTCTTATGGACAGCTCTTGTTCAGAAAATTTCCCGTTTTGTACTTGTAAACTTTCAGTGAACTTTTGTATATAAGTTTAGTATCACTTTAAATAAAGTAGAGCATAATGCTATATAAGACATCTTCTTGCAGGAATAATAAGCCTTTTTAATGTACATATCACAAGTTTTAAAGATAAAAACCTTAAATGCTTAAGACCCTAATCATTTTTGCTGGTTTTACAAAAAATGTCCTTGCTCACTATATACATTGTTTTGAAAGAAGAGTTAGAAAGTCATTTCTATACAATACTCCTGCATATAGTTCAGTCTGTCTGAAGAGCATCTTGAAAGTAACAAATGGCAAGGCTGCATGCTTAGACCTGCATCAGCATTGGACATTTCTACAACTACTGACAATGTTAAATTGGATTTAGGTTTATTTTATCAGGAAAGATCCCTTTCTTCTTGTTAATAAGAAGAGATCAATTTATATTTTGCAGATTGGGAAGAGCGACCTCCATCAGAACCTCCATCAGGTGAGTGACCTATTGCCATATTGGCCCTCTTGTTTCTTTTCTAGGTCAATTACTAACCTCAATGCGTCAAGGCCCATAACTGTGACATGTATTTTGACCAAATTATGCCTTCCTATGGACATTGAAAATCTTTGTTAATGTTTTGCATGAAAGCACATATTGGTATTATTTAAAGGCATATACCTTCGAAACTTATTTTTTCTTTCTTCTAGATCAATGACCAACTTCACATGATCAAGTCCCGTAAATCTGACATGTATTTTGGGAAAATCATGCCACATTTTGGACTTGAAATATCCTGTGCAAGTTACTATCTTTAAAACTGATGCACATATTGAATTGAAACTTCACAAGTGTCTTCCGGGTTATGAAACTAGGTATTAGCATCCAGTTTATAACTCTGACATGTATTATGGGCAAATTATACCCCATTTTGGACTTAGACATTCCTGATTAAAATTTTACATGCAAGTTACTATCTCAAAAACTAATGCAGATACTGAATTGAAAGACTATAGATATTTCAACATTTAGGGTAATATTCTTGCTTCTGGGACAACAATTCGAACAGACGAGAATTGGCTGTTTTACGGACAGCTATTGTTAAAAAATTCCCAGTTTTGTACTTGGAAACTTTCAGTGAACTTTTGTATGTAAGTCTAGTATCACTGCAAATAAAGTAGAGCATAATGCTGTATAAGACATCTTCTTGCAGGAATAATAAGCCGTTTTAGTGTACATACCACAAGTTTTAAAGATAAAAACCTTAAATGCTTAAGACCTTTATCATTTTTGCTGGTTTTACAATAAAATGTCCTTGCTCACTAAATACATTGTTTTGAAAAAAAACTTATAAAGCCATTTCTATACAAGACTCATGCATACAGTTCTGTCTGTCTGAGCATGATCTTGAAAGTATCAAATGGCAAGGCTCCATGCTTAGGTCTGCATCAGCATTGGACATTTCTTCAACTACTGGCAATGTTGAATTGGATTTAGGTTTGTTCTATCAGGAAAGATCCCTTTGTTCTTGTTAATAAAAAGAAATCAATTTATATTTTGCAGATTGGGAAGAGCCACCTCCATCGGAACCTCCATCAGGTGAGTGACCTAAGGCCATCTTGGCCCTCTTGTTTCTTTTTCTAGGTCAATTACTAATCTCACTTCGTCAAGTTCCATAACTCTGACATGTATTTTGACCAAATTATGCCTTCTTTTGGACATTGAAAATCCTGGTTAATGTTTTGCATGAAACTACATATTAGTGGTATTATTTGAAAGCATATACCTGAAACTTATTTTTTCTTTCTTCTAGGTCAATGACCAACTTCACAGGGTCAAGTCTCGTAAATATAACATGTATTTTGGGCAAATCATGCCGCATTTTGGACTTGAAAAATCCTGTGCAAGTTACTATCTTTAAAACTAATGCACATATTGACTTGAAACTTCACATGTGTCTTCCGGGTTATAAAGCTATGTGATAACACCCAGTTCACAACTCTGACATGTATTATAGGCAAATTATACCCCATTTTGGACTTAGTCATTCCTGGTAAAAGTTTTACATGCAAGTTACTATCTCCAAAACTTATGCATATACTGGAATAAAAGTCTATGAATGTTTCAACATTTAGGGTAGTATTCTTGCTTCTGGGACGACAATTCGAACGACGAGCATTGGCTGTCTTATGGACAGATCTTGTTCAGAAAATTCCCAGTTTTGTACTTGCAAACTTTCAGTGAACTTTTGTATGTAAGTTTAGTATCACCTTAAATAAAGTAGAGCATAATGCTATATAAGACATCTTCTTGCAGGAATAATAAGCCTTTTTAATGTACATACCACAAGTTTTAAAGATAAAAACCTTAAATGCTTATAATTAAGACCTTAATCATTTTGCTGGTTTTACAAAAAAATGTCCTTGCTTACTATATACATTGTTTTGAAAGAAGAGTTAGAAAGTCATTTCTATACAATACTCCTGGATATAGTTCAGTCTGTCTGAGCAGCATCTTGAAAGTAACAAATGGCAAGGCTGCATGCTTAGACCTGCATCAGCATTGGACATTTCTACAACTACTGACAATGTTAAATTGGATTTAGGTTTGTTCTATCAGGAAAGATCCCTTTCTTCTTGTTAATAAGAAGAGATCAATTTATATTTTTCAGATTGGGAAGAGCGACCTCCATCGGAACCTCCATCAGGTGAGTGACCTATTGCCATCTTGGCCCTCTTGTTTCTTTTCTAGGTCAATTACTAACCTCAATGCGTCAAGGCCCATAACTCTGACATGTATTTTGACCAAATTATGCCTTCCTTTGGACATTGAAAATCCTGGTTAATGTTTTGCATGAAAGTACATATTGGTATTATTTAAAGGCATATACCTTCGAAACTTATTTTTTCTTTTTTCTAGGTCAATGACCAACTTCACATGATCAAGTCCCGTAAATCTGACATGTATTTTGGGAAAATCATGCCACATTTTGGACTTGAAAAATCCTGTGCAAGTTACTATCTTTAAAACTGATGCACATATTGATTTGAAACTTCACATGTGTCTTTCGGGTTATAAAACTAGGTATTAGCATCCAGTTTATAACTCTGACATGTATTATGGGCAAATTATACACCATTTTGGACTTAGACATTCCTGATTAAAATTTTACATGCAAGTTACTATCTTAAAAACTAATGCAGATACTGGATTGAAAGACTATAGATATTTTAACATTAAGGGTAATATTCTTTCTTCTGGGACAACAATTCGAACAGACGAGAATTGGCTGTCTTACAGACAGCTATTGTTAAAAAATTCCCAGTTTCGTACTTGGAAACTTTCAGTGAACTTTTGTATGTAAGTCTAGTATCACTGCAAATAAAGTAGAGCATAATGCTATATAAGACATCTTCTTGCAGGAATAATAAGCCGTGTTAGTGCACATACCACAAGTTTTAAAGATAAAAACTTTAAATGCTTAAGACCTTAATCATTTTCGCTGGTTTTACAATAAAATGGCCTTGCTCACTAACTACATTGTTTTGAAAAAGAGTTAGAAAGTCATTTCTATACAAGACTCATGCATACAGTTAGTTCAGTCTGTCTGAGCAGCATCTTGAAAGTATCAAATGGCAAGGCTCCATGTTTAGACCTGCATCAGCATTGGACATTTCTACAACTACTGGCAATGTTGAATTGGATTTAGGTTTGTTCTATCAGGAAAGATCCCTTTCTTCTTGTTAATAAAAAGAAATCAATTTATATTTTGCAGATTGGGAAGAGCAACCTCCATCGGAACCTCCATCAGGTGAGTGACCTAAGGCCATCTTGGCCCTCTTGTTTCTTTTTCTAGGTCAATTACTATCCTCACTTCGTCAAGTTCCATAACTCTGACATGTATTTTGACCAAATAATGCCTTCCTTTGGACATTGAAAATCCTGGTTAATGTTTTGCATGAAAGTATATATTAGTGGTATTATTTGAAGGCATATACATTTGAAACTTATTTTTTCTTTCTTCTATGTCAACGACCAACTTTACAGGATCAAGTCTCGTAAATCTAACATGTATTTTGGGCAAATCATGCCGCATTTTAGACTTGAAAAATCCTGTGCAAGTTACTATCTTGAAAACAAATGCTCAATTGATTTGAAACTTCACATGTGTCTTCCGGGTTATAAAACTAGGTGATAGCATCCAGTTCATAACTATGCGTGTATAATTGGCAAATTATACCCCATTTTGGACTTAGACATTCCTAGTTAAAATTTTGCAAGCAAATTATCTCCAAAACTAATGCAGATACTATTATGAAAGTCTTTAAATATTTTAACATTTAGGGTAATATTTGTGCTTCTGGAACAACAATTCAAACAAACGAGCATTAAATGTCTTACGGAATGCTCTTGGTAATAAAATTCCCAGTTTTGTACTTGGAAACTTTCAGTGAACTTTTGTATGTAAGTTTAGTATCACTGCAATTAAAGTACATGTAGATCATAATGCTATATAAGACATCTTCTTGCAGGAATAATAAGCCTTTTTAGTGTACATACCACAAGTTTTAAAGATAAAACCCTTAAATGCTTAAAACCTTAATTATTTTTGCTGGTTTTACAAAAAATGTCCTTGCTCACTAAATACATTGCTTTGAAAAAGAGTTAGAAAGTCATTTCTATACAATACTCATGCATACAGTTTAGTCTGTCCGAGCAGCATCTTGAAAGTATCAAATGGCAAGGCTCCATGCTTAGACCTGCATCAGCATTGGACATTTCTACAACTACTGACAATGTTAAATTGGATTTAGGTTTGTTCTATCAGGAAAGATCCCTTTGTTCTTGTTAATAAGAAGAAATCAATTTATATCTTGCAGATTGGGAAGAGCGACCTCCATCGGAACCTCCATCAGGTGAGTGACCTTAAGCCATTTTGGCCCTCTTCTTTCTTTTATAGGTAAATTACCAACCTCACTGCGTCAAGTCCTATAACTCTGACATGTATTTGACCAAATAATGTCTTCTTTTGGACATTGAAAATCCTGGTTAATGTTTTGCATGAAAGTTCATATTGGTATTATTTAAAGGCATATACCGTATAAGTACTTATTTCTGCGGGTTTAATATCCTGTGATATTTTTAAAAATGAGGTGGTATTAAATTCTCCGTACCTTATTTCTGCGGTGTCTTCCTTCTCACGTTGATGGAATATACTTCTGCAGTTCTGTATTCACTGATTGTTTCATTAATTTCAAATAGACAGGTACGTATTTTGTTGTGATTTTGACAGTTATGTTGGCTTCCGGTTTGAAAATAAGAGTTGACGGATACTGACGTATCATCGTAATCATTATTCACAGGAGAAACAGTCATTTTATGAATACGATCATGCCAAACAGACATGAAAAATGTCTGAATCTATATATTGCGAACATTCTCATCTGTGCATTGTAACGGTATGATAATTTTTGTTAATCACGCATTTTTAAAGTCTCATACAAATAACGGCAAACATGACCATCGCCGGACGGATCGGTTGACAATAGACACAATAGATAAAATGGATTTTGTTTGTCACATAATTAAAGAAAATTGAAATTGAAAGCTGACTGCTAAATGATGAACGAAAATCAAAACAAATTCTATGTTTTTATTATGGTTTATTCAACAGCAAAACAATAATAAAAACGGTTCTATTACATTACCGTTACTACTAAATTTTCAACTTGCTTCGTCGGCATTCGACAAAAGCCGATAACGCTATCAGACACTGTCTTATATTTAATCGGATTATAATGGCGGCTTGTATCTTCGTATCACGGCATCTCATGACAAAATTTTCTGCGGATTTTACATCTGCGGTCTTACTGTCTTCCGCAGAAAACGCAGGAATAAAATTCCCGCAGAAAAAAGTACTTATACGGTACCTTTGGGCCCGCCCGGTTAACTCAGTAGGTAGAGCGTTGGTTTACGGATCGCGGGGTCGTGAGTTCGATCCTCGGGTGAGGCGTATGTTCTCCATGACTATTTGATAAACGACATTGTGTCTGAAATCATTAGTCCTCCACCTCTGATTTATGTGGGGAAGTTGGCAGTTACTTGCGGAGAACAGGTTTGTACTGGTAGAGAATCCAGGAACACTGGTTAGGTTAACTGCCCGCCGTTACATGACTGAAATACTGTTGAAAAACGGCGTTAAACCCAAAACAAACAAACATATACCTTTGAAACTTATTTTTTCTTTTTTCTAGGTCAATGACCAACTTCACAGGATCAAGTCCCGTAACTCTGACATGTATTTTGAGCAAATCATGACCCCTTTTCAACTTAGAAAATCCTGTGCAAGCTACTATCTTTAAAACTAATGCACATAATTTTATTGATTTGAAACTTCACATGTGCCTTCCGGGTTAAAAAACTAGGTGATAAAATCCAGTTCATGTACTGACATGTATTATGGGCAAATTTTCCCCCATTTTGGTCTTAGATATTCCTGGTTAAAGTTTTACATGCAAGTTACTATCTCTACAACTAATGCAAATGCTGAATTGTAAGTCTATAAATATTTTAACATTTAGGGTAATATTCTGGCTTCTGGGACAAGAATTCGAACTGACGAGCATTGGCTGCCTTACGGACAGCTCTTATTAAGAGAATTCCCAGTTTAATTTTTGGAAACTTCTTTTGTATGTATGTCTAGCATCTCTGCTAATAAAGTAGATCATAATGCTATATAAGACATCTTCTTACAGATATAATAAGCCTTTTTAGTGTACATACGACAAGTTTAAAAGATAACCTTAAGTGCTTAAGACGGCAATATTTTTGGCTGGTTTAATAAAAATTGTCCTCGGCCCCTGAATACATTGTTTTGAAAAAGAGTTAGAAAATCATTTCTTTACAATTCTTCTGCATCCAGTTATGTCTGTCTGAGCAACATCGTAAAAGTAACCAATGGCAAGGCTGCATGCTTAAACCTCCATCAGCATTTGACATTTCAGCAACTAATGACAATGCTAAATTTGATTTAGGTTTGTTCTATAAGAAAAGATACCTTTGTTCTTGTTAATAAAAAGATATCAATTTATATTTTGCAGATTGGGAAGAGCCTCCATCTGAACCTCCATCAGGTGAGCGACCTAAGGCCATCTTGGCCCTCTTGTTTCTTTTTCTATGTCAGTTTCCAACCTCACTGCGTCAATTCCCATAACTCTGACATGTATTTTGACCAAATTATGCCTTCCTTTGGACACAGAAAATACTGGTTAATGTTTTGCATGAAAGTACATATTAGTATTATTTAAAGGCATATGGCTTTGATACTTCTTTTTTTCTTTTTCCTAGGTCAATGACCAACTTCAGGGAAGTTATAAAACTAGGTGATAACATCCAGTTCATAACTCTGACATGTATTATGGGCAAATTATACCCCATTTTGGATTTAGACATTCCTGGTTAAAGTTTTACATGCAAGTTACTGTCTCCAAAACTAATGCAGATGTGAAGTCTAAATCTAGGTCACCACTCAAATCAAAGTAAATGCTTGTTTACACTGTAGAGGCCACATTTATGACTCTGTCTTCATGAAACTTGGTCAGACTATTTATCTTGATGATTCCAAGACCAAGTTAAACAAGTGAGCGATATAGGTCATCATGATCCTCTTGTATAAACAAAGCCTTCTTGGTGATGCAAGGATTGAAAACCTGGTTTTCGTAGAATTTCCACGTTTCTTGTTTTTATTTATAGTTCCAGAAGAGCTGTTAAATCCACGTGATGTAGACATGTACTTAAAAGCTATTGAAGAAGGAAAGGAAAGAGATAAACATGTCAGGGTGATGGTTGTTGGCCACTTTGCACAGGGAAAAACATCAGTCACTAGAAGGATTTTAGGACAGTCATTGAAAGGTGTTGAAAGTACGAATGGCATTGAGATACATAGCAAACAATGTAATAAGAATGGAACTCAATGGAAAAATAAACCATCGGTAGAACATGTAGATGATATGACAAGCCGGCTTGTCAACGTGGCATCAAAATTGTTGAATACAGATGAACAACAAATTGGTGATACTACTGATGTCCCATATGAAAGTAATGGACCTGTGGAACATTCAAATGAACCTGTCGCAGAAAATAGTAGTACTAACTCATCGAAGTCTAAATATGATGCTAGTTCACTCGAGCCTAAATATGATCCTAACGCAGTAGAGTCTAAATATGATGAAGATCTGGTTGCACAGTTTGCACTGAAAAAGAATGCCAGCAAAACGTGTTCATCTGCCGTCATGGAACAAGATGATGCTATTGATATAAATATTTGGGATTTTGGAGGTCAGTTTGTCTATTATGCAACGCATCAAATATTTCACTCAAAGAACGCCATCTACCTTTTAGTTTTCAACCTAAAAAAACCTTTTGAGAGTATGTTAATCGATGAAGATTTCCCAAATAACAAATACACCATGAAAAGCTGTCTCGCATTTTGGATGGAATCTGTACATTCTTTCGTAGGATCGAATGACGGAAAAGAACCTACGGTTATATTAGTTGGAACACACAAAGAGGATTGTGATGGAAAGGAAAAAGAGCAACTTGAAGCAGCAATGGACATAGCTTGTGCAACCGGAACGATAAACCATATTTATGAAACACAGTTTGCAGTGGAATGTATGGATCCGCACGATAAATCTTTGGAACTGTTGAAAAGTGATATATATAAACTTGGGCAAGAGAAGACCCAGCACAGAATGATTCCAGCTAAATGGATTCCCCTAGAAAAGAAGTTGTTAGAAATAAAGAACAAGAAAATTGTACGATTGGTAGATGTACTGAAGATTGATTCGAAAAACAGCCACCCTATTCAAGATGAAGAACAAATCAAATTGTTCCTGAAGTACCACCATGAAAAGGGGAGTTTGGTCTTCTTTGATGAGGAAAAGCTTCAAGAGTTTGTTGTTCTTGATCCACAGTTTCTTATTGATGCATTTAAATGCATCATCACGTCTCAACGTTTCTATAGATGGAGGCCAAATCTCAAAGATCTTGGTGAAAAGCTCATGACAAGTGGTATGCTTGAAATGGATCTCTTAAATGAAATATGGGGAAATGATGAAACAAAAAGGTTCTACGCCTTTAAGAATGTTATATTGGCATTTATGCAAAGGCTAAGAATATTGGCAGAGATGAAGGATGTAACTGATACTTCTATAGCAGAACATGTGGAGAGATGTTTCCTAGTTCCAAGTCTCCTGAAGGGACAATCTGATGAAAAAGTGATGGACGCATTTCTTTCACCCTGTAAAAAGAAGTCGAACATTTCGCTTATTTTGAAGTTGGAGAACACCTCTGTTTTGCCACTTGTATATCAAAGGGTTATGGCTGCAGTACTTGCAAAATGGTCGCCAGTTTATTATCCTAAAAGGGATCCGTTGTTGTTCAGAGATATCGGTGTGTTCTTGTTAGATTATCAGCATGCAGGTGTGATAACTGTACACAGTGGTGGCTTAGAGATGACAGTGGTCAATTTGTGCCCCACAAGTCTGGCAGAGGCAGCGGTTTGTGATCAATTTCGGAGATACATTGAAATGGCTATACTGCTTGAGTTCGAAAGATTTTCAATCAGTTCGGAAAAAGACCTTTATGAATACTATTTACGATGCAATCATTCCGAGCACGGATGTAAAGGTAGTATAAATGTCCATGACTTAAAGAAAGTCATGGGTTACCAAGAGGTGTATTGCCCAGATCATGGCCATCACGTTGTGGATATGAGGGAAAGCATGGACCAGTGGTTTAAGAAAGACACTTTGTTGCCAGATGATGACATACCAGACCTAGAGCTTACGGATAAAGCGCTTAGTAAAATAGCACAGGCAATTGGAAAAAACTGGAAATTACTTGGAATTGCTCTTGGGCTCGGGCAAGATGATGTTGATCGTTGCGAAATAGATAACCTTACGTCAGGGGTCAAAACTACAATCTATTACATTTTGAAAGAATGGAGGACAAGATATCCCGAGCAAAATTCAATGACATTTCTGATCAGACAGATGAAGGAATGTGAGGGACTCATTGTAAACTGGGACAAAATCAACAACATAATCGACAACTTCTGATGACCATACGTGTTGAAAATGTCGCAGATCTGGTGCTACCATAGATTCTAGAATATTTTTCTGTCTGACAAATACGAAATAGATGATTTAGCGTGTTGCTCATTGACAAGTTTGCTTTAAACTAAAGGACCTCGGACATGTTCCTATTCAGATTGCCTATCCAATTAAGTAAAAACTGACCAGGCCTAGACTTCTGAAATAGCATAATACAGATAGTTAAAGACCATTTCTTGATATTTTCGAATGGATTTTACAAGTCTGTTAACAAAAAGGATGACTTTTTAGACATTTCTCATTCTCATTTCTATTGAAATATGAACATTAATCATTTTTACGTTTTAAACATCTTTCCCCCCAGTGACGCAACAAAATATTTCACCTGCCTTTGTAAATAGGTATTATATATGTATGCTGCAAAAATGGTACTTGGTCACAGAGGGGAAAGTGATAAAAATGGAAATAAACTACATACAGGGTAACAGCAAATGAATTTTACATAAAATATTTCGACACTTATTGCTTGTGTTTCGTAAACCTTACATATCTACAGATTTGTTCGTTTTTTGTCAATATTTCAAACATAGAAAATACTATAATAAATAAATAATGGACATAGAAAGTCATGCTTGAAAGCAGACAGATCCTGATAAATATGTCTTATGAATTTTTCAATCTGGTCTGCTGCCTTTTGACAGTCTAAGTCAGTCGATTGAGTGTCATTAGGATTGAGACAACTGTGTCTGTCGCAAGTCATGGACCAAGCAAGTGGCTTAGACATATGCAACTAGATGTCTTCAACCTAAACATGACAATGAGTTATAGACAAACTTCTATGGGAATAGTGCCACTGTGGTGCAAATGACTTTTAACCCTAGAATGCATTTTGCTTTTAATTCGAACCAAAGAACCACTGGATCCAACATCCTCAAATCTAACAGAAATACACTAGACACCAACTCCTGAACTGACCCTAGTGCCTTCAGAACTAACACGGACACTCCAGAACTAACACTGACACCCCCAGAATTAACACCAATGCACCTACACATCTGAAACTTATTCAGAAGCCGCCCAAATACTAGAAGCGACCTTCAAGGAACTAACACTGACACCCCAAGAAATTAGAATATCACCATAGATGTTGATACTAGCTATTTAAGTTCTGTCCCATTGGAATAGTCGGAATTTTATTACCACATTGTATCATTGTGTTGTTTAATTCTTTTTATGCATTGGTGTAACAGAAAGTACATTTAAATGTTTGCTAGACATTAAAACGTATAGGCTAAATGTGAATTACTCTGTGGCGTAGCCGCTATTATTAAAGCACAGCAAGACTGTGCCTACACATAATTTCGAAAACTGAAGAACCAAACTCACCAAAAAAGATATAGAGGGACCTTGAAAAGAGCAAACGATGGCAAATGCTAAAACGCAGGCACCCCTGAACCTACAGTTGCCTAGACAGTCCCCTATACCCCTCCGCTACAACTGAAAAAGGCCAGCTACTCAAATGTATGTAAAACATTTTGAGGCCAGCTACACCACTGCATGTATTCAATATATAACCCTCCCTATAATGCCCGGTCACTTTGGTACATATGTACTGCATGCGTCAGTACAGTATGGTAATAGATGTATAGAAAACAAACAATGGGCTATGATCAATGCACCAGTTATTATGGGCGCTCAGGTGGAAAGAACTGAAGTACAGTTGTGTCATCAAATTTTCGTCCCCCTTTTAGTTTTTGCTTTTAAGTTATTTTTTAAAATGTTAATAAAACTGATAATCTGCATGGTAAGAGTTTATTTATTGTTTTAAAACGTTTTATAATAGGCATACCTTAAATGCATATGCTTATTTCACTAAAAATACACATTTTTCATAAAATATGACACTCGGTCACAAACTGTTCGAATTTCAAGACAACGAATATGTAGTGAACTTATTTTTTGTGACAGTTTGATAGGTATATAACTTATTTATGAGTATTTGAAGTCATTATATAAAATTGTCAGATACTGAAGTCATGAAATGGCATTGAAATTTGGGCAAATCCCTAGCATAATGTCCGATGTCCTTTGTTAAATGGCACTTTATCCGAGGAGAGTCGTCCAACGTTATGATTAGATTATTTCCGTTCTTTATCCCCCTGGTGTCGAAGACCCGGAAGACATATAGCATATGTGTAGTCTTATCTGTTCGCCCGTCCGTCACTCAGTCCGTACGTCACACTTTCTTGGGTAGTCGATTCCTCCTACAGCCTACAGTATTTATCGAATTCAAATGAAACATTGTATACGTCGTCAACATAAATGGACATATACATATTGTCAGGACTTTCATTTCCGATTTGTTAGCTCACCTGAGCAATGCTGAGCATTGTGATCGCTCAATGTCCGTCGTCTGTCTGTCGTCTGTCTGTCTGTCTTCTGTTGTCTGTCACCATTTAGCTTGTGTATGCGACAGAGGCTGTATTTTTCAAATGATCTTCATGAAATCTGGTCAGAATGATAACCTTGATGAAATCTAGGCGAAGTTTATAAATGGGTCATCTGGGGGCAAAAACTAGGTCACTAGGTCAAATCAAAGAAAAACATTGTGAATGCGATAGAGGCTGTATTCTTCAATTGATCTTCATGAAATTTGGTCAGAATGGTTGCCTTGAAGAAATCTATGCCAAGTTTGAATATGGGTCATATGGGGTCAAAAGTAGGTCACTAGGTCAAATCAAAGAAAAACCTGTATGCGGTAGAAGCTGTATTTTTCAATTGATCTTTATAAAATTCGGTCAGAATGATTGTTTTGAAGAAATCTAGGTCGAGTTCGAATATGGATTATCTGGGATCAAAACGAAGGTCACTAGGTCAAATCAAAGAAAAACCTTGTGTATGAGATAGAGGCTGTATTTTTCAATTGATCTTCATGAAATTTAATCAGAATGATTGCCTTGATGAAACCTAGGTCAAGTTTGATAATGGGTCATCTGGGGTCAAAAACTAGGTCACTAGGTCATATCAAAGAAAATATTTGTTTAAACTCAGGAGACCACATTTTTGGTCCAATCCTAATAGAAATTGGCCAGAATATTGGTTTCCATGAAATCACCAGGTCAAACATGTTTACACTGTTATTGTGTGTTTCTCAGGTGAGCGACCTAGGGCCATCTTGGCCCTCTTGTTTTTATTTATGCCCCTTTTTTAACTAGATACATTACAATTATATCAGTTTCGTGTATTCTCGGCTACAATTTTCATTCAGTTCAAATGAAATTGGTATACATCACTATGAAGAGAACATATACGTATTCTCAAGACTTTCTTGTCAAAACTTGTGTTGCACATATCTTAAATGTATTTGACTTGGAGTAATGTTTCGCAGCATGTGGTACTGAGAAAAGTATTTGACATAGAATGTTCATCAAATTTTAACGGAACTTGGTATACGTCGTCGCCATGAAGTGGACAAGCGCATATTATTGGACTTTCATGGCAGATAATTGTTTTATTGAGATGTTAATTCTATTCTGTCAAGAATTTTCAGATTGCATGTAATGTACACAATGTTGTCAGTATTTTTGTTCCGAATTTCAAGTAAATCAGAGTTTTTGAATTTGTATATTTATAAATTGAATACATTGTAATCCATGTATATAATATGTTTTAATCGACGATATATGACATTTTTGTGTCGATTCGCCGTAAAACCCCAATCATTCATTAATTGTGTAGCACATATCTTAAAACGTTTTTGACCAAGAGTTATCAGACATACTACTAATGTTAGCCCGTCCGCTTAGCTCAGTAGGGAGAGCGTTGGTCAACGGATCGCGGGGTTGCGAGTTCGATCCCCGGGCGGGGCATATGTTATCAGTGACGATTTGATAAAAGGACATTGTGTCATATAAACAAGTGGTCAGTTCAAGTAAAAGATCTTCTTGAGAGTTCAGGTTTTGCATTTTTATGGAATAGTCGGGATATTACAAACGTATTGTATGTTTAAATGTGATTTTAGTGTAGAAAGGTATCTTAGTCTGATATTGAATGAGAAACATAGAATAGCTTTTACTAGGTTAAGATGTTCAGCACATAAATTATTTATTGAAGAAGGAAGATATAGAAATATTGAAAGAAATAACAGAATATGCAGTAACTGTAATATGAATCAAATAGAAACAGAATATAACTTCCTTTTAGTGTGTTCTAAGTACAGAGAACTCAGATACGAATGTTTACCTAATTATTATTGCGCTTGGCCTCATATTAATAAATTCAAAAGTCTTATGAATACAACGCGTGTTCAGCTAGTGAACAAAACAGCTAAGCTTATATCATTAATAAATTAGCAAAGATACTATTTATAAAATGGTTTAAATAACGTTGTAAGTGATTACAGCAGGCAGTTTACTTTCTTAGTCTCAGTGTGAATGGAATTAAATATTACTGTATGTCATTTTAAATATGATTCTCACATTTGTGGTAACATACTTTTCTCATAGTTTGTATATATAACCGCCATCGATTGTAGTATGGCGATAGACATTGTAAAATGTTTGAGCCAATAAAAATTTTGAATCTTGATATAATTCGTCCTCCACTCTGATTATTCATGTAGGGAATTTGGCAGTTACTTGCGGTGAACAGGTTTGTACTGATGCAGAATCCATTAACACTGGTTAGGTTAACTGCCCGTCGTTACATGATTGAAATACTGTTGAAAAAATGGCGTTAAACCCAAAACAAACAAACTGCTAATGTTAAGCAGCATGTGAATCTATGGTTTCTTCTCTGATTACACTTGGACAAGAGTTACGGCCCTTGACATAGCCAAACACGTGCAGAATGTACCTAACATTTTGTGACGTGCATACCTCAAAGGATTAATCTAGAGTCATGGAACTTTATTGGAATGTTATTCAGTATATGAAGTTAAGCACCACAGGCTTTCTTTGTTGTTTCATTCAGTAAGACCAGAGTTATGACCCTTAACTTAGTCTAAAATGTGCTTTTTAGATATTTGCTAAGACAGTATTTGACAAAGAATCGTGAAATTTTACAGGAATGTTATTCAGCATTCTCGGTTCAGTATTTTGTTAGTGAGTTTTCTCTGAAAGCCTGAAGCCATGACCGTTTACTTAATCAAAAGTATGCATAAAGGGCTTATACTTTTATGTCGCACGTGACTTAAAACGCATTTGATCTAAAGAAATTATTATCAGTGTTGTAAGCATAAGAAGCTATGCCCCTTTGGTTTCATTTTAGATTTAAACTCCCCTTCTTCCTTCCCCAATAGAACAAATTGAGTAACAAAAATGTTATGTTATCTCACCTGAACCAAAGGTACAGGGTAAGCCGTAAGTATAGGCAGATGTTCCGCCGTCCATCGCCCACAGTTTACATTAACATTTCTGTTCTCTGACGTCATTGATTAGAATAACACCAAACTTGGTCTGCAGTATTAAGGCTAGGTCCTCTTTCAGTTTAATTCGAATGATTCCGCTTTGATCCGTTTAAGGGCCCTTAAAGAAGAAATAATGTAAAACGAATGTTTTTTGTTTCCGGCACTATTTTATTATAGTAGAGTATAAATTTACGCATTCATTCTTAAGTCACAAAGAGTGAGTCATCTTACACCTCGGGGTGTAAGGCGAGCTTTTCTAGCACCTGCAAAAACACGTGAAAATCCTATCCGGCATGTAATAAAAACTTTACACCCCGGGGTGTAAGATGACTCACGCGCTGAAATTAATGAATGAAAGAATGCGAAAAAAGTTTTCTATGATATAATAGTGCTTAAAAAAAGCATTTGTTTAATTTTATTTCTTATATTAATTGCTCACAAGTTGAAGGTGCAAGGATGGAAATATATGGCTCTCGGGTAACTGTTTCGCGGTAACAATTTTAAGGCTCGTACTTTCAACCAGTGAAAGATTCTTATATATACAGCGCGAGATAAATGAAACTGATGATCAAAAAACAATATTGACTTCTAATAACTTAAGCTTGATGTATACTATAGCTCTTGTTGATATTAACATTGTCGGAAGTCATTATTTCAGTAAGTATTTTTGTATAACTTATTTTCCGTATTAGTTTATAGCAGCATGTATTTAATAAATTTCATAAAGGCAATATTTCTGATCATACCCCTCAGACACATAAACGCGCGCGTGTACGCACAACTTGTATTGCTAATTGGATGAATATTGTAAGTCAAACACGTTTTTTATGATGATACAAGTGTGACGAAGTTCTTCAAGACACATGTTTTCCTAATGAACACATCAAATCAGTTAGGAGACGTTTTCTGTTAGTATGATTTTTGAGAATAAGGTGATTGATGTCACCACGGAATCAGAAAGAAGAAGACAATGAAAAAGATGCGCTTTTTATATCATTGTATAATCATGTGCAAATACTTTTCACAAAAGTAAACTTTCTCCCCTTTCTTTTGATATATAATATAACAATAGTTTTGCACGATTACCATGTAAAAGATCATCCAAAATGCCGAAGATTATGGTTAGTTCTGTCCCTTTTGCATTTGGTGAGAAAATTTCTACAATCGTGTCATTTTAGGGGTCGCATCAAATGGTCTTCAATACTTTCACTATCATTGTTTATTTTCTCCTATTTGCCTTCTATATTCAACTTCATTTCACGAATCTACCTTAAATTTCATTTAACGAGTTTTCTTGGTCGTATCAATCTTCATTTTGCAAGTTTGTTTTATAAACTGTTATCGAACAAAAATAGCAGAATGAATTTATTTAGTGGATTTGATTTATTATCTTAAAGTTGAAATTCTTCTTATTTTAACTTTATTTACTTTTGAATTCAACAGCCAAATTCTTTAAATTTTTACCCCAGCCTCTGATACAACCCTCCGGGCGTATATTGCCCCGCTTGATGGAGCTCTTGTTTTCTCAAATATTTATGAAAGGTTTTATCATTAATTGCCATAGTTGAAAATGTTAGTGAATCCTACCTTCCCTTACGGCTAGATATTCAATATTGAAAAAAATGCAATTATGCATAGCGTTGCGTATATGCATAAGATGGGCCCAGCTGATGCTTTGTTAATTGTAGATTGCTTTTAAATGTATGTGTACCTCCCCTGAATTAAGCACAAAAACAGAATATACTTGATGCCCAGGTATGTACAGGTGTATCCCGCCCACTTAGATAAATAGGGAGAGCGTTGGTCTACGGAACACGGGATCGTGAGTTTGATCCCCGGGCAGGGCGTATGTTCTCCGTGACGATTTGATAAAAGCCATTGCGTCTGAAACCATTCGTCCGCCACCTCTGATTCTTGTGGGGAAGTTGGCAGTTACTTGCGGAGAACAGGCTTGTACTGGTACAGAATCCAGGAACACTATTTAGGTTAACTGCCCGTAGTTACATGACTTAAATACTGTTGTAAAACGGCGTTAACCCAAAAGCAGACAAATAAACAAAATGTATAGATGTACCAGCAACGTCAATAATACTAGTATGGGTTTCAAACACATGGTGTATTGGTTGCTACGATTTTACAAACTGAATGTCTTGCAACTAGCTGAATATGCTACTCTTTTTACATGTTTGTAACTTCAAACTGTAGTAAAATAAATGACCTTGTTGCCAATTCTAAAATAAAAGTTGAACAACTGTGCGCGTTGTCCGAAATGAATATTGCTTTTTTAGAATTCTAGTATTCTGCAGAGACAAAGAATGTGCAGAAGAACATTTACATGCAAAGCGTATGTTATATAAAGAAATACCTCTACAGTATGCATGTAGTGTTTGCTTATCATGGTTTCGCCCTGGTCATTGAAACTTATGAGACACATTCCTAGAATATATGTTTTAAAGCTGAATTTCGCCTAGACTGGTGCTAGGTGGAGTAAATGTGTGTGAGTGGTGTTGCACAGTTCATTACCTCTCCTTGACCGACTCCACGAAACCAAGTCTGCTATTTTTTTGCTTGGTTGCGTTCTATGCTTCAAAGGATCTTCTAGATTTTATTATATTATATTTAATGATATCACTGGCTTTTTTCTATTAAGCTGTTTGTAGTCTACCCAAACTTTCTAAATAATAATACAAAATAAAGATTAGGCTTGTAGTTTATTTTAATAAGAAAGAAATATTGATAGTTTCTTTTCTTACTTAATTGCATAGCCTAACTTAACCAATATACAGGTGTAGCAATAATATATCCATGTACAAATACAAGATAAAATGTATGAATAACCTTAAAGATAACCGTCCATACATTTAATCCGGGAAGATTGCATACGCCTTATCAATACATTCTTCCATACCTCATGTTTTTATTTCGATGTAAATGAGATGTTGAACCAAAATGTGTAGTCCTATTTGGCGCCATATAACCTATACTGTGTTGGTGCGCCGTAAAACCCAAATAAATAAATAAATTATCAATATATTCTGTCGGATACTCCTCAGCCACGCCATTAGTTATATGGTGGTAGAAATCCCTTTGAAATCTCAGAATGTCAAGGGGTTCTTTCACGGCCTTCACCTATTTCTGCCATTCTCTAGCGTTTTTTTTTCCCATCGCTTCCCTGGATGCAGGTTCTCCGGCGAGTTGTCCAAGGAGGTACCTGATTATCCATATAGCTTCAGCATACATTATACCAAAGTTGAAGTAAACTTCATAAATTGTCATGTGAAACAATTTATTGTTGCCTCCTTTCATCCAAATAGTGCCTTTGTACATATAATCTGGAAAAACAGCAGATTTTCCATCCATGTCGAAATGAAGGTCTCCTTTTAGGAAGGGATAATTATATCGCTATCTCGTGCAGTATATAATCGTGTCAAAGTTGTGCTCTGTTTTGTCTTTAAAGACGACTGTGTGATCTTTGACTTTTTCGAGTATAGGCTTTTCTTTTATTCCTTTTGGCCATTTTAGATTCATCTGTTCGTTCCTATAACTGCAAATTACGTGTTTGGCGTCGTACTTTATCAGTTGAAGAGCGATCTCACTGGCGGAGAACCTGGCACCAATAATTAAAACGGTCTGATTCTTGAATTCTTTTGCCTCCTTGAATTAATGAGAATAAAGAATCCGGGGTTGAAATGTTTCTATTCCAGGGAAATCTGACATGTTTGGGAAATTAAAGGTACCAGTCGCGACGATCACATGTGAGAGACATTCTTTGAAATGTTTGTTACCAGGAAGGTCTCTAATCAACTCGACAAGATCGTCTGAGTCCTCTCAGTATTCAACACTTGTAACAACATGTTCGAAATGAACGAAAGGAGAGAGATCCCTACACTTTTCATATCTCATGCGACCTTTAACAGAAAATAAAAACTAGTATTAATGTTACCTCTAATAATATTTATTTCGGAGTGTTAATAGTACAAGTTTAATATTTTAAGGTGAAACTTAATTTCATCTGAAATTAGTACTTTGAAAGATATCATTTTTGATAGTTAATATACAAGTATCATTTAAGCTCACCTGAGCACAAAGTGCTCAATTATAAGAGCTATTGTGATAGTCATCGTGTGCTGTGCGTCTTTGTTAACACTCTAGCGTTAATGAAGTCTTAGACAAGTTTGTTACTGGGTCAAAACAAACTAGGTCACTAGGTTATATAATAGTTAGCTTTTTTATTACATGCATTTTCTTCTTGATCTTCATAAAACTTTTTGTCAGAATGTTAGTCTCTATGAAATAGGTTTGAAACTTTTAAATGTGAAATTAGGTCAGAAACCATGTTAACTGAGGAAAAAAACTAGGCCATTCCGTCAAATAATAGAAAAACGTTGACAATAGGAGCCATATTTTGTATCTACTCTTTAAAATACTTTGTCAGAATGTTTGTCTGTATGAAATCTATGTCAAGTGAGAAACCGGGTTTTTAGAGGTAAAACACTAGGTCACATGGTCAAATCATAGAAACACCTTGTAAACACAAGAGGTCACATTTTCTACCTGATCATCTGTCTGGCGATACAAAATATGACATTTTCTGTAGCTGGTCATCTTTAGTCAAAAACTAGGTCACTAGATTAAATCTTAGACAAGTCTTTTCAGTACTCCAGATGCCACATCTTTATAAAACCTTGTCAGAATTTTTCTTGTATTAATAAAATCTGAGTCCAAACTTTGAAAACTGGGTAGATTACTGAGGTCAATATCTGGGTCACTAGATAAAATCATTGGACATACTGAAGGTTACATTTTATACTCGATCTTCATAAAATCTGGTTTGTCTTGATGAAAGCGAAGCTCAAATCTGATATGGATTTTCAGACAGCGTATATCCCGTGTCCGGTCACTTACAAGCCGAGTAACGATTTTATCTTGCCTACTACCCTTTACTTCTACACTTTCTGAACTTCAACATTACTAATGCTTTTTTTGTACCCCATGAACAACAAAGTTGTAAGGTTGGGTATACTGGTTTCAGGCTGTCTGTCTGTCCGTCCGTCTGTAGACACAATCTTGTGCGCACTAAACCTCCTCATCCCCTTGACACAATTTAATGAAACTTCACACAGGTGATCAGTAGCAACAGTAGTTGTGCCTGGTGCATGTTAGGTTCTTTCAGAAAAAAGTATTCAGAGTTATGGGACTTTGTTTTTTGTAAATATACTATATACATACAGTCTGCGTATGCAATCTTGTGTTCGCCTAATCTCCTGAACCCATGCACATAATTTAATGAAACTTCACACAAGTGACCAGTAGTAACCCTAGTTGTGCATGGTGCATGTTAGGTTCTTTCAGGAAAAAAATCTGCACAATTACGGGACATTGTTTTTGTTACTATGCTATATACATAGTCTGCATATGCAATCTTGTGCACGCCTTATCTCCTGAACCATTGCACATAATTTAATGCAACTCCAGACAAGTGATCAGTACTAACCTTAATTGTGCACGGTGCATGTTAGGTTCTGTCAGAAAAATATTCTGCAGAGTTATGGGATTTTGTTATTTTTACTATACTAGATACATAGAGTCTATATACAAACAGTCCACATAATTATGCAATATTGTGTGCATCTAATTGCAATGTACTGTGTCAGTGCGTGCGGGGGTTACATTCATCACCTTCAGTGATAGCTTTAGTTTCTTTTTGCCAGCTATTCTGTACTTCAGTATTTGCTGATAAAATCATAACTGGGCAACTGAACGGTAAGTGGTCACAAATTATAGAGACTAGATACGTGCAAACTGGTTGGAAATGATATAATATAATCGATACGTTTTGTAAACTAACAAAGCTACTTACTGTGCAGACTGGAATTTTGCAATCATAATTTGATTAATGATATCATGTTTTTATAGTTGATTTACACCAGCCATAAAATCAGATTTTAAGATGTTAGAAATGCCTTGAAACTTTCGCTTTTATTTTGCTTGGTTGTGTTTTATGGTTCCAAAAGATCTTAATGCAGATTTTGTTAACTATCACAAAAGCAGTCTCTTTGTGCCGTGTGGCACACTTAAAAAAATATATCCCCGTACTTGAACTCCAGTGTTCTTATATTTCTGGTCCTTTGGGATCAGGAGTTCTTCCATTTTAACTATAACAGAGGTCAGTGATACGGCGCGTAAGGGTTCCGTTTATATACCTTTCATGAATAGACTCGGCTATACCTTGGCTTGGTTGCGTTCTATGGTTGGAAAGAGTGTTACAGATTTCATATTCATCGTATTTCCTATAAAGACCTTAATCATGCATGTAGATTAAATGTTCCTTGTAAAGAATATGATAGTTCCTTTGCTCTACGATGATTTAACCATTAGTAAGCTAAATTTCTAAAATGGACTGGTCCATCATTCAATTTGGGCAATATCATTTATTATTCGAAGAGGTGTTCACTGAAAATTTACTAACTGAACAGTGCAGGCTATGATGATCTTGGTCTGCACTGGTCGCAAAGGCAGAATCACATGTCGCCAGCAGGGTAAAGGTTATTCGACATAATCTCCGAATAATCTCCGAATAATCTCCCAAAAAGAGTTAGTGTTTTGTTTCTACGTTAACCTCTTATAGCTATTTTCAGGTACGAAATTTACATTATTGGACAAAAACGGTTATAAAACACTGTATATACTTTCGGAAAAGAAATCTGTAGATGCAGCTATAATACTATAGGGAAAAATAAAATACAAAACAATACAAATTTAAAAATCGTATCGAAATATAGTTCCGTCAATATAACGTCGGAAGAATGTGTCCACGAGCAAATAAATGATGCTGTTAAGTGTTTAAAACCCGGTAAAGCTACTGGTAATGATTTATTGTTAAACGAATATTTTATCGAAAGCATTGATATTTTATCTTCTCATTTATGTGATGTATTTAATGCAGTTTTAAATTCCGGTTTCTTCCCAGAACATTGGGCAGACGGTGTTATTGTTCCTGTACACAAAAAGGGGGATTATGATAATGTACAAAACTATAGAGGAATTACACTAGTTAGTTGCCTGTCTAAATTATTTACGAATATTTTAAATAAGAGAATTACCAAGTTATGTGATAAACACAATATTATAACAGATTCACAATTCGGTTTTAAAAAGGGTAAATCCACAGTGGATGCTATTTTTGTTCTCATGTCTATTAGACAAAAGTATATTTATGAAAAAGGTTGTATGTAGTCTTCGTTGATCCAATGAAGTGTTACGATACTATTAATCAACCATAATATACTTTGATATTTAATTTTAAAGTCTATAGCTCTAGTCCTGTCGTGTATACATTGAAATAACACCAGTTGAAATGATTATTTGATGCTTCGCTAATTTTCGAAATAACAAAACAGTTGGCATTTTTCTGGGACAACCCTTGTATATATAATACTTCCTGAAACTCATCAAACCACTTTTTCTCAAAAGTGAAGGTCTGGTAACTATTATAAACTTCTTAAGCGGTCTATATGTTATTCATAGACCTCTTCTAAACAAAGATGTCGGTAGGTAATCACAGTTATACGATAAAACTCGAAATGATAAATGCAAGTCATCTTTTAGAAATGATTTTGAATTTGAATTCATACAGTGGTACACATATTGCACATTTATGTTGCATATGCACATTCTAGCGTACACGTGTAGTTAAACGACGATTGACAGACATTTCCATATCAGCCAATTATCTAGGCAGGAGCTGCATTAGAGATGACGAGAGCACAAAATATGCGGAGTGTCTCGGATTGTGACAATGTGATTGGTGCACGATGAAAGATAAAATACAGATTGTTCAAAATGCAAAGTAGACATTTGCCGAACTGCGCGTTGTGTGATTGAAATTGGTTAGCACATTTTCCTGCTCGTGACTAAGGCTCTAGGGTATAACATGTACAGTGGCATTTTCTTTTTGGTCTAGCGCCAGTGTCGCGGTCATAATATGTGACAAGCCATGACAAAATGGTCCCAAATGACATTTTTATGGAAACTGAGTTTTTCACATATTCTGAACTGTACATGTGTCCTTAACATAAATTCAAATTTTTAGACCTGCATGTTTTAAAATAACAAAATTATAGCATTTTTTGTACAATAACTCCCCATCACAAACTTGCACTTTTTGTTTAATAATAATGACAAATACTAAAATCATTTATTTTTATCATATATTTTAATTTCATATTTTGCCATCAATATCAAAAGTATTTAACATGATTAGCACAGCTGATAATTCCTTCTTGCTATAAATATGCTATTTTATATTAAAAAAATTGTCACAATTCATGTTTCCATAGCAACAAAATACAAGAATTGCTTTAAATGTCAATTTAACAGACATTTTAGCCTACATTTGATACAAAAATGTAAATTTATAAAATATATATTAGTTCTCTAGAAGAACTAGAATTTGTGATTTTTCTGATTTATATTCATCTCAAAAATATCTAAAAGCAATTCCATAAATATCTAATATTTGTAATGTGTCATTCAACTTCAAATGTACTTAAGATGCATTGCTCAATGACAGTGTAAATTGAAAATTAAAAGTATCAGTGATGATTATATAACATTAAATTGTTTACATAATTATAATTAAAAGTCATATTACTCTGGTATGAAAGCAGATAAACTTAATACTCAAATTATGTTTCCATGGCAACAACATTCCTTCATTTTTCACATAAATTTTCAAGTAAAAGTATCATTTCAAAATATTCTTCTTGGAGGTGGCTTTTTTCAACTTATATAGTTGCATAAAATATATCTTCACTAAAATATTTAATATTTAATATTTAGGTAATTACTGTAGAAAATCATCAATAAATATATTTAACTTTGCTTAATAATGTATAAATCAACTGTGTATGTAGAGCTACATTCATAATTTTATGTCATGCAGTACTAAACAGTAGATTGTTGAAAAATCTTTCAGTGTCTTAGAGGAATTTAACATTTATACTGTGTTCAGCCTTACATACATACAGTGTGTCTATATTTAACCAATGCATAGTACTGCTGACTTCATAAACTTGTTAATTCACTGTTTACATAACTATATGTAGCATTTGTTCATATTCATATATGAGCCACGCCATGAGAAAACAAACATAGTGGGTTTGTGACCAGAATGGATCCAGACCATCCTGCACATCCACGCAGTCTGATCAGGATCCATGCTGTTCTCAACAGTTTCTCTAATTCCAATAGGCTTTAAAAGTGAACAGCATAGATCCTGACCAGACTCTACAGATGGGCAGGCTGGTCTGGATCCATGCTGGTTGCAAACCCACTATGTTGGTTTTCTCATGGCACGGCTCATATATGGAATTTGGGTCTAGTAAACCTTTAAAAAATCTAAAAACACTTTCAAAATTAATTAAATTTCAGATAATACCAAATGAGCTAAGCTCTTTCTCTGTATTACTTTAAATGTTAAACACTTTTTTCCATTCATTCTTTGTTTTAAATCACCGAGTTCTCAATTTTAATGGCTTTGGCACTGCTAGTTTTGAGCATACAATGCTGTTGCTGCAAAGGGGCGCTATTTCATTATACAGGTACCACTGTCGGCTGGCATCCAGCTCAGGAATGGTAATACAGTTGGAGAATTTGCCTGTCATGCCAATCCCCTGCCTAAAATATTAATCTCCGTCTCTGTGTTGAAGTTATAATCCTTCAAGAATACTATACTAGGTCATTCTGACATTCTGTAATGATAAATGTATCAAATATTTATGACAGAGAACTCTAATACCACACATAATTACATTAAATTACATTTTAGAATTTCATTATAGTAATGACAACCTCTTTTCATAAAAAATTTCAACCATCGCACATATTTTACATCAAGTAAGGGCCATGATTTTGATCTCGATTTAACAAATAGTTCTTTAACCTGGTTAAGAAAAAACAGTTACTGTATTACAATTATGTTATTTCTGTTGAACTGGCTTGCAGTGAGCTAGACACTCTTTAACAACATAAAAAGAAACAGAAAATGTGGCATCTTAATATAAGTGGCCTATTTACAGACATGAACTCTGCAGCAAGTTTTATCAATACTTGATTATTACACACAAAAAAAACTGCTTAAAGAGGTGACAAGCCAAATATACCTAAACATGTTCAGGACTGAATTCTGCAAGCCCAGTCCCCATCAGGTTGTACTCCAAGTCAATCATGTAGACCCATCATAACAAGCCACATTCCAGAACTGAAATAAGGGTATATTTAAACAATGAATTCTTAGACAATAACTTTTAAGTAGCAATAGTGTAGTCCTTAGAATATAACATAGCTGCAGCATCACTTTATTATAACAATTAAATGCCAGCTACACAGTTGGATTTTTTAATACAGTATGTTATGTAAGTTTACAATATTAAAATTGTAAATCAATGTTTATCAGTGGAGATATGATGTTTCATTTATATAAAAGTATGCACATTATATATATAAACTGGAAACCAGTGACTTTCCAAACTGAAGTGTATGATCACACTGCGAAATTAGTATTTCAACATCAAGTTCTGTGTGCTTAATAAATATTTCTTTATTTATTGGGAATTCTTACCTTATTAGAACACTTCTTATTTTGTCTAATATAGTTGTCCATATGTAATGAAACCTTCTATTATCCATAGTCATAATGCTTGAAGTGATGGTGGACCATAGATACCACACTGCTCCTCTTCCAACAGCAGTACTGTACTTTTCATACACTAGGTAGAAAAAAACAGTTTATGAGAAATGTATTAAAGTCCTCATCAAAATAGAGTGAATCATTTATTTATTTATTTTGTTGGGTTTAACGTCGCACCGACACAATTTTAGGTCATATGGCGACTTTCCAGCTTTAATGGTGGAGGAAGACCCCAGGTGTCCCTCCGTGCATACTTTCATCACGAGCGGGCACCTGGGTAGAACCACCGACCTTCCGTAAGCCAGCTGGATGGCTTCCTCACGTGAAGAATTCTACGCCCCAAATGAGGTTTCGAACCCATATCGATGAGGGGCAAATGGTTTGAAGTCAACGACTCTAACCGCTCGGCCACGGAGGCCCCTAGAGTGAATCAACACTGACCAAAACAGTCCATCATTTCTTATAGATAATGCTTGACAACAACTTGCATTTATCAAAATTTAATTGAATTCCAATTTAAAGTGCTTATTATACAGCATCTTTATTATAAAGCAATGCAGTATTTTCAATCCCATTTCAGAGATGTGCAAAAAGTTCAGTGAAAAAAAAAAACAAGCAAAGAAATTAATAGTGAAATCAAGTCTTAACAAAAGACAACTTCCTTTGGATAATTTCACTTAACCAAATTTCTGTTATTCAGGTTTCACTGTAAATTCAAATGTAAAATGCGCACTGCAGCCTTGTAGCTTTTATTTATAGAGTCATGGTTGTTTTGAAGACTGTGGAATTTAATTTAGTGATACTGCAGTATATGGGATTTCATAGTTAAAATTGATATTGAAAAAAAAATGCATTTGAGGATACTGACACTGATATGAATGTAAACACTAACTTTAAATATTATACCTGCATGAGAACTCACAGCAACTCCACTTGATGGGCATTGTCAAAACTGCAGTGAACATTTATATCTCATACTGCTGGAGGTTGTCCTGAAAAATGTAAACAAATTTTTTTTTATTTATTTAGTAGCCTACCAGTATGCTGTCTGCAAGTACTGACAGTAGTGAGAGTGAAAAAAGTAGTTTTTAAATATTGTAAATTGCATGTAGAATTATTTAGAAATTTTCAGGAGGTCTATTTTAGTTGATATTACAACAAAAAGTGACAATTTAAAACACCACTTTTCCTGTGTTATTGTAGATTCTACTTTTCTTTTCCAATTGTCATAGATTCTACTGTATGTGCATAATGACCATGTAATTATTCACCAGTTCACATCTGTGACTGACAGTTAAAAAGATGTACAATATTCCTGTTCATTTACAATTTCTAGACAGAAAATTTCATACAGAATAAACTTAATATAGTTGATGCCGGACTGTCTTGGCTACAAGTATATTCTGCCATCATGAAAATTTACAAATATACAGAAAAAAATATTAAAAGTACTTGACAGCAGACAGTCAAATCGAAATGTCAACACGGTCATTTTTCGCTGCCAAGTTGTTCTTCGATATATCAACAAAAGAAGCGGTCTGTTCATTCTTTTCTTTACTTAAGTTACGGATAAATTTCACAGGTGCCCGTCCAGTCTTGGTGCCCATATGGGTGCCGCCCCCTCAAAAAAAAAAAAAAAAAAAAAAAATTAAAAATGCTGTTTTAAGTCTAAAAGGAAAAAAAAAATTTTGAATTTTTTTTTTCCCCTATATATACTCATACTCGTACTTCATGAGTTTGAGTCTTTTAGAATGATCATGGGGTCCAGTATTTTTTTTCCATTAAACCGATGCTACTGGGTTTTAGGAGTGTTGCACATTTCATTAGCTGTGCTGATCGAAAAGATGCTGATGTTATTTTGCTTTGCTGCATACTACGCTCCTAAAGTTAGTTCTTATAATTACACGCAGGTGCTCTACTCTAAAACTGAAGATATAAAGGGTATTTTCTGTTTCCGTGTTAGCCTAAAATATATTTCACTTCTGCATACCAGTTGTTATACTTTCGAAAGTTGTGTAGCCAGATTGTCAGATAAATTTTACTTTATTATTTCAATATTTAGCTAAATACAGTACTCGCGTCTGTTCGAAAGCTTGTCAGTAAAATGGATTTTCTATCTAAGAATATGTGTATTGTCCAAATTCATGTTAGAGTTATGAGAGTTGATGCTGTGATCTTTATCAGTTGCATCCGACACCCTTGTGAAGTTTCAACCAATGATCTGTATTTTATCTAGACTTCAGATGTTTTAAACTGACCATGAGTAGTATGTCTTATAAGATTTTATAAATAATTGTAAGAGAAATATCCCTCATACAGTCTGTTTAAGTTAGGATATGAGATAATTTCCAGATCCAAAAGGGCCAATCTCATGACAGAGATTCCGCTCCTCTATTCGAAAGCTTGTCAGTGAAATGCATTTTCTATCTGACTCACTAAACTAGGAATAGCTATATTGCCCGAATTCATGTAAGATTTATGGGAGTTCATGCTGTGATACTTTTCAATTGCATCTAACACCCTTGTAAAGTTTCAACCAAGTATGTGCTTTAAACAGTGAATTATTTATTTTCGGACTAAATAACTGTAACAGAAATGTCCCTCATAAAGTACGTTTGAGTCAGGTTTTGAGATAATTTCCAAGAAATTTTACAGGTCTAAAACGGACAGTCTCATGACAGACTGTCCAGTCGTCCATTCGAAAGCTTGTCACTGTAAGTAGCATTACATTTTCTTAAATTCTATAAATAATTGTTACACAGATGTCCCACATATAATCCGTTTGAGTTAGGTTTTGAGATGATTTCATGGCAATTTTACAGGTTTCATGACAGACAGCACGCTCTTCTATTCGATACGGATTTTTTTTATCTAAAATGGGTAAATTGTCCAAATTCATGTAAGAGTTTTGGGAGTTGATACCGTGATCTTTTTTCAATTTCATCTGACAACCTTGTGAAGTTTCAACCAAGCACCTGTTTCAAACAGTGAATTATTTAATTTCGGACTTATTATTATATCTAGACTCCATGTGTTTTGTTTTTAACGTACTAAGTAGTATTTCATATAAAATTCTATAAATAACACTTATAGAAATGTCCCTCATATAGTCCGTTTGAGTTGGGTTTTGAGATTTTTCCAGTCAATTTTACAGGTCTCATGACTGACAGCACGCTCATCTGTTTGAAAGTTTGTCAGTGAAAAGGAATTTCTATCTAAAAATAGGTATCTTGTCCAAATTTATGGGAGAGTTATGGAACAATGACCACGCCCCCTAGCATCGGCTTTAAAAGCAGTATTCAATCTTAAAATCTAAATTAATTGAATCAAAGATCCCGAAGGGCCAGAAAATATAACAACACAGCAATAACACATGAAGTTTAAAATCAACCTTTGCACTGACTTGGAGAGAGCAGTATGTATGCGAAACTTCAGTGTAGGTGTTTTTAATCCAAGAAGGAAGATGCTTCTGATTCAATTCCAGTAAGAGTTATTTACTTGATGCAATAACCTTGCATTATTACCTAAATATGATATCAAAGTTTTAACGCTCTGCAATTGTTAAACATGCGGTATTGTACTCTAAAAAACTAACAAAAAATTCAAAAAAGTTAAAATGTGATATAACTCTAGAAATACAGGTAGAGTTACGCACTTTGTCTCACTAATGCGTAAACAGTATGAGTAAGGGTTTGAGTTGTATATCTTAAGTAATGAAGAAGATATTGGACTTTATCAAAACTTTAACCAAAATTTCTTCTACTTTTGGACATAAGGCACCTAGAGTTATGAATTGTATCACACTAATGAACAGTGTCAGTATGAGCATGTAGAGCATGTTTCTATTGATAATACTAAGTAATGAAGAAAAAATTGACTTGGTAAAATTTTTAACAAAACAAAAACTAAAATGAAAAGAGCCTCAGCTAAAGAAGGACTGCAGGCTGAGTTACACATCTTGTCACACAAATGTACGCTATGTTTCTTTTAAATATTTTTGTGCCCCCCATGAGTGGTGGGGGCATATAGATTTGGTCTTGTCCGTGCATCCGTGCGTCCGTCCGTGCATCCGAAGTTCGTGACGTGCCTAACTCGAAAAGTATTTGATATAAATTGATGAAACCTTGCATGAGTCTTAATCATGATATGAACTTGCGCACCTTCTATTTTTTGTCTGGCTCTGCCCCCTATTTTCAGAGTTATGGCCCCTGAAATAGTGAAAAATGCACATTTTTACCTTGTGACACGCCTAGCTCAAAAGTATTTGATATAGATTTATGAAACTTTGCATGGTCTTAATCATGATATTAACTTGCGCACCTCCTATTTTTCATTGGCTCCGCCCCCTATTTTCAGAGTTATGGCCCCTGAAATAGTCAAAAATGCACACTTTCACCTTGTGACATGCCTAGCTCAAAAAGGATTCGATTTAGATTCATGAAACCTTGCAACAGTCTTAATCATGATATGAACTTGCGCACATCCTATTTTTCATTTGGGTCCACTCCCTATTTTCAGAGTTATGGCCCCTGAAATAGTCAAAAAATGCACATTTTCACCTTGTGACATGCCTAGCTCAAAAAGTATTCGATATAGATTCATGAAACCTTGCATGAGTCTTAATCATGATATGAACTTGCACATCTCCTATTTGTCATTTGGCTCCGCCCCCTATTTGTAGAGTTATGGCCCCTGAAATAGTCAAAAATGTACATTTTCACCTTGTGACGCACCTAGCTAAAAAAGTATTTAATATAAATGGTTGAAAACTTGCATGAGTCTTTATCATGATATAAACTTGCACACCTCTAATTTTTGGATGGCTCCACTCCCTATATTTAAAGTTATGGCCCCTAAAAAAATAGTAAACAAATGCACTTTTTCACCTAATTAAATGCCTAGCTCAAAAAGTATTAGATGTAAATTCAGGAAACCTTGATGGAGTCTTTAACGTGATGTGATTTTGCACACTTAGCATTCTTCTTGAGAATCTTAGCTCTTATTACAGAGTTATGGCCCTTGAAATAGCCAAAATAGTGGATTTTTTGTTTGTGATGCTCATAGCTCAAAAAGTATAGGGCCTAGAATAATGAATCCTTTTCATAAAATGTTTTTTGAGGCTATACCTCATTAAGACTGCAAACATTTGAATTATGGTCCCTTATTTGTGACAAATGTACCAGCGGAGAGCACACCCTGTGTCCTACAGACACATTCTAGTTCGTAATGAAGAAGATATTCAACATTTAGAAAACTAAGTTAGAAAGCCGTATAAGTCAGAACATACTGCAGGTAGATTTACACAACTTGTCGTACTAATGAACATTATCACTATGAGCAAGTACAGCAAGATATATTTAATATTTAAGTATGGAAAATATATTGGACTTCTTAAAAAGACTTTAACCACCGCGGACGCTGATGCCGAGGCGAGTGTCATAGCCCTCCTTCTCCTCCTCCTTCCTTCAAAGGAAGATATGCGCCAGGTATAGGCTGCATTTTACAGTGCTCTCAAATACTGAAAACTGGATATTATTTTGTCGTGATTGGAGTGTTATAAATTTAATGTGAATCATAATTGTGATTTTGAAGATGTTCTGATTGAAGAAAAACACTATTGCAATTCAATTTGAAAACTTTCATATATCAGCATAGCCTGCAGCAATAATGTGTTTCAGTGAGCGAATGTCTACGAGGATTTTTTTTATAAAAGATCAGAGTTGCACAATATTGGACAATTACCAGGTGCACAAAAGAGACCTAATCCCATGATTATCAAAACATTGAAAGAGTTTCGATTAATGCGATATAGAGGGACTCAAGGTGGGAAAAATCAAATTAGACGAGCATGGGACACTAACAATGGGGTAAATGATAAAAACTTCATACGGATAAAACCTGATAATTGCACATTAGTTAAGGGGCAGAAAAACATATGTATTTATTCTAGGTTTAAAGTAATCGAGATTTTACTGTATTGAAAAGTTATTGAAGTGTTGATTGCACGATTATTTCGTGCAAATTTCAGTTAGTATATAAGTGAGCTGAATAGTCATTTAAATCATTCGAGGTTGTCTGCATTGCTTAACACATCACACACAACTTACATGTATACAAACTGGATTATAATGGCTGGTGAACAAACGACCACATGGGAATTCGGTAGCAAATTTAGTTGCAGTGGAGCCGAAAGAACTTTGATTCCGGTGAAAGGGTTTAACCAGCTTCAGTGAACATTCTCAAGAAATTGAATGACAGCTAATGCTCGTCAACATTTACATATCAGCTAGATGTTTGTGAAAAATTGCATTTTTTAGAGTTTGATCTAGTACCCAAAGTTGTAACAAAGACTGTCACAGTGGTAAACTTGTCGAAATTGCTGATGAAATCGGTAGACAAGAACTCGGTACATCAGTATGATAGTCAAGGATGAGAAGATGAGAAATAATTTACGGCGAGTTAAGTGTCGGACACCGTCTAAACAGAGAGTAAGGAGACATAGGCTGACCGACGACAAATTTATCTTTATGGTTCAGAGAGAGGCTTAACGTTATCAGTGGTTATGTAAAAGATGAGTATTGTTTTTACGATTTATGTAATTTAAGTTTAAGATGCGATTAGACTAAGCAGCCCGACGTCAATGAAGAGCAGCGTATACTTAGGGTTGATATTTATAGTTGTATTATGCCAAACGGATGGGAAAGAGTGAGATTTATGGTTCTATAGTATAGTTATTTTGTAAAATGTTATCGCAATTGCACTATCCATTTTTATAGGATTATGATTTAGCAAGTATATAGTTGTATGACGCCAAGCCGAGGGCAAGGGCAAACGCCAATGGCCGAGATTTAAAGTTTTATTAGTCAAGCCGATGGGAAAGGGCGAGATTTATGGTTCTATAGTTATTTTGTAAATTTTATCGCAGTTGCAGTACCCATATTTATAAGATTATGATTTAGCAAATAAATAGTTGTATGACGCCAAGTCGAGGGCAAGGGAAACCTCCAATGGTATTACATCAATCTGATGGACAAGGACGAGGTTTATGGTTCTATAGTTATTTGTCAATTTGTATCGCAATTCCACTATCAATATTAATAAGATTATGATTTAGCAAATATATAGCTGTATGACGCAAAGTCGAGGGCAAGGTAATCCTCCAATGGGCGAGATTTATTGTTGTATTACGTCAAGCCGATAGACAAGGGCGAGATTTATGGTTTTATAGTTATTTGTTAATTTTTATTGCATTTGCACTACCATTATTTATAGATTACGATTTAGCAAATATGTAGTTGTATGACGCAAAGTCGAGGGCAAGGGAATCTTCAAATGGGCGAGATTTATTTTTGTATTACATCAAGCTGATGGGCAAGGGCAAGCTTTAAGTTCTATAGTTATTTCGTCATTTTCATCGCAATTGCACTATCCGTATTTATAATATTATGATTTAGCAAATATATTGTTGTATGACGTCAAGCCGAAGACAAGGGCAAGCGCCAATGGACGAGATTTATAGTTGTATTACGTCAAGCTGATGGGCAAGGGTGTGATTCATGGTTCTATAGTTATTTTGTCAATTTCTATCGCAATTGTACTATATGATTTATCAAATATATAGTTGTATTACGCCAAGCCGAGGGTAAGGGTAAGTGCCGATGGGCGAGATTTATTGTTGTATTACGTCAAGCTGATGGGCAAGGGTGAGATTCATGGTTCTATAGTTATTTTGTGAATTTTTATCGCAATTACGCTATCCATATTTATAAGATTATGATTAAGCAAATAAATAGTTGTATTACGCCAAGCCGAGGGCAAGGGCGAGCGCCGATGGGCGAGATTTATGGTTGTATTACGCCAAGCCGATGGGCAAGGGTGAGATTCATGGTTCTATATTATTTTGTCAATTCTCATCGCAACTGCACTATCCATATTTATATAGATTATTATTCAGCAAATATTTAGTTGTATTACGCCAGGCCGAGGGCAAGGGCGAACGCCAATGGGCGAGATTTATTGTTGTATTACGCCAAGCCGATGGGCAAGGGCGAATTTTATGGTTCTATAGTTTTTTTGTCAATTTTTATCACAATTGCACTACCCATATTTATAAGATTATCATTTAGCAAATATAAAGTTGTATTACGCCAAGCTGAGGGCAAGGGCGAACGCCAATGGGCAAGATTTATTGTTGTATTACGCCAAGCCGATGGGCAAGGGCGCGATTTATGGTCCTATTGTTATTCTGTCAATTTTTTTCTCAATTGTACGGTCCATATTTATAAGATTATGATTTAGCAAATATAAAGTTGTATTTCGCCAAGACGATGGGCAAGAACAAGCGCCAAAGCCCGAGATTTATAGTTGTATTACGGCAAGCTGATGGGCAAGGGCTATGTAGTTATTTTGTTAATGTTTATCGCAGTTACACTATCTGTGTTTGTAAGATTATGATATAGCAAAGAAATACGTTTTTATGCAAACACATTTATTTCTAAATCATATTATTTTCAACGTATTAGACAATGTCATAGTCTGTTTGTTAGTGGGGTTATCTCCCTTGTTCAGATATTTTCACACACGTATTAATTAGATTTTCAGTTGCATCAATATTTCCAACATTATATCATCTATCTGGGTATCTTTTGAATATTGAATATACTTGTTTTATTAGCACAATGGCTTCTTATAATCACGATATGTTCTAAAAGGCCTCGCATATACTATTTATTAAGATAATTGAACACAAAATAACACTTGTATCATTTCATAAAGATGCATAAGGGTATTATTTCTGCACTTCATGCAGTCAGTAAATTGGCTATTTGTTAAAACTTTGTACAGTGTTCAAAGGCAGTCATGCATGCAAAGAGCCAAAAGTCATTCAAAATGTTACGTCTGTATACAATTTCTGACATTGACTTTTCTTAACATCATTTGCATGTGTATCAATAATGCATTCCAACAACTTAAGTTTTCCTTGAACATCTCAGTTTTACTAACATCAGGAAATATACGTGTTTTGTACTTTTAGGACATTCTGATATATTTTATGAATATAATGGCGGCTATGAAGTCGATATTTACTGTATAGAATATCCATTGTTCAGTGATAGCGAAGAGGTCGATTTAGGTTTAGAAACGATTAAAAGTTATCAGAAGTGTAACAATAGTTGCAACTTACATTAAAATTATAATATAATCCCTTTCCTTCTTTGTTGTTCGATACATGACAATGCAGACAACAAATCCTAAAATGCATTTATGTATTTGTCCTTCTTTCTTCCCTCGATTTACTTTGATTATGGGATAAATAATTTATTTACGTTTGAGCGTAGCGAATTAGGAAATAAATGTATTTATTCTAGGTTTAAAGTAATCGAGATTTTACTGTATTGAAAAGTTATTGAAGTGTTGATTGCACGATTATTTCGTGCAAATTTCAGTTAGTATATAACTGAGCTGAATAGTCATTTAAATCATTCGAGGTTGTCTGCATTGCTTAACACAACACACACAACTTACAAGTATACAAACTGGATCCCATCCCGCCCACCCATTGGAAGCTTTTTTGAATTTCAATAAGATATTGAAGCCTTGAAAAGATATAAAAGTTAAAACAAATAATAATGATAATAACAAATCGGTCGATATACATGTTGTACATTTTGTACACGGTTGGAGTGGCATTTATTTCAATATTTATAACGAAATTATACAATAGTCATGCATGAAGGGAGACAATCAGAACTAGAAAATTCAATAATTGTTTCAATTGAATTTGTATAGCAATTAATCATCAAACTCCTGACAAATTTTCAAATATTGGAGAAAACAGCTATCAAAAGAAAGAAATTAGGAACTAAAAATAAATTATATTTTTATGTTCATAAAAGTGTGACAGCCACGTCATAAACAAATGTAATACGAGTTTTAACATTATTTCGAATATTAACAGCACATAGCACTGCATGGAAGTTTCCCTCATGTATTTTATGATGTGTTTGGTTAACTTGCTCGGCTTAATTGTAAGAGCTGATTTAAGTATAATCGGTACAGTTTTCAACACGATGTTGATAATAATACAGTTTAGTTTATATTTTACAGATTATTCCAAGAGTTGAGGAGTTTTTCTGGATACATTGTCGCCTAGATTTCTCGGGATGGATATGTGTTTTATACTGATGCATATAGAGAACTGTTCTACAATGGACTGACAAACCACGAATGATACAATCATTTGACTTGTTTAAAGATCTTTTAAAAATAGAAAGTTACTTTTTCTTGTAATAGAAAGATATAGACAGTATTTTTCCAAGAGTGCAAAATCGATTTTATCATAGTCTCATTAAGATATAAATTCATTGTAAGAATTCAAATTAATTTATATGTACTCGTATATTATAAGTTTAATGAAATGATATGTTCGGAAGACATACATTTAATGAATGTACATGCTTTTGGCTAGCAACTGAACTTCTATGGACTACATTATCTTCACTGAGGATAATGTTTTTCGGCAATAAATTGCGGGGGTTGTCAGGCCGCCGGAAGATGGTAGCTGGTCTTGAGACTTGGTATCTTTCTACTTCCCCCTCCCACGACGGAGTTAGGGTTGAGTAGCCGGCTCGCAGCACACTGACTGGGAAAGTATATTCATATATGTAAGTTTTCCGTGTTGGAATTAAAGAAAATTGATATTTTATATGATTGAAGTCAGTTGAACGGGATATATTTATAAAGAAGGTGTATGCAGTTTTTGTATATATTATGCATATAAATATGTGCAGTTTTCGCTCTGTAAAAAACCAACAAAATAGTATTATAGTTCATGCATGATGTGTTGTGTTAAAGTTTGAAATGTGTTAACAGTGTGGATACATGACAATGCAGACAACAAATCCTAAAATGCATTTATGTATTTGTCCTCCTTTCTTCCCTCGATTTACTTTGATTATGGGATAAATAATTTATTTACGTTGGAGCGTAGCGAATTAGGAAATAACAAGATTGGTTCAATCAATACAAGTTCAGTGAAAAATAAAACACTTTCCAAATGTGACTTCGACCTTACAAATGTATTCGATATTTGTACCGTAACTGTCACATGGCTCGGTAGCTCTGTTGACAAAGCGTGCATCAGCGATCTCGTGCCCGGCGGGGGCGTAGCGATCATTCTCATGGTAGCCGAAAATGTGAACATTGTCACATCAAGCAACGACAACGAATTTTCCCAGTTTGAGTATATGGATTGCAATGTAGTTACAGGCCCGACACTCCATAGGCCTAGGGCTTGCCATTATATAGAGGCCACCCCCTTCCAAAGAAAACGGTTTGAACACAAACATTTTCCTAGTGCAAAAATGGCCCAGTTTCTTAACTAAATATGCTACAATTGACAAGACAACCATCATTATGGGGGACCTTAACTTCCATCTTGATTTACCGGAAAATAGAGACACATAAACGTTTACAAGGAGTCTAGATGCATGTGGCATGCGTCAGCATGTACTAGAACGAACACATGTTGCTTTGCATACGTTGGATGTAGTGATAATCGGAGATAATGATGTCACGATTTCAGATATCAAGGTCATAGATCCTGGACTCATTGATTTCAGTTGAAAGGTGTCACGTGAGCATTTTACTGTGACAGAAAATTACGTTCGATCGACATTGACTCATTCCGAGAAGCTTTACGAAGAATAGATTTCTTTAACACTCAGTGCACTCCATCTGGTACTAATATTGATGAATTTGTGGAGGAATATTCAGTTAATTTCTATAGTAGACAAACACGCCCCTTTGACTACCAAGACCATTGTGTTAAGACCTCTATGTCCTATACCGAGCAACTCCACGAAGCAAAACATCAGAAACGAAATGGCGTGAAAGTAAACTAACAATCGATCACCAAATTTATCAAACACAGTGTGCTGAAGTGAATAAGTTGCTAAATCAAGCTCGTGTTGAATATTATACAAGCAAAATTTACTTAAGTGGGAGTGACCATAAGAGTTTGTCTCAGATTACTAAAAATCTTCTTGGCGATACAATGAGATGATTTTACAATCACATTCATCTCCACAGCATCTCGCACAAGATTTCAGTGACTTCTTTATTGAAAGATGGAAACAATCAGAAACAATATAACATTGCAAACACAATCTGTATCTGATTAAGATGACATAGAAACTGAATACACAGGTGTCAGTTATGTTGAGTTTACTCAAACCTTTACTCAAAAGAAGACGAAGTGAAATCAATAATTAACAAGAGTGCTAGGATGTCACAATATACGCCCGTCATAGCAAATTTCTTTACACTAGCACCTGTATTTGCAAATGGAATTTTAATTCTCTGGTTGTGTAGTAATTATTGTAATTCTTTTGTTTTTCTAAATCCAAAAAAAACAAAAAAACAAAAACTCATTACCAAGTAGAGATACCGTAAAATACACCTAAAATTTGAAAGTAACATCTATGTTGTACCACAGAAAAGTGGTCTTGGTTTTTCCCTACGGTCAATTATAAAAAAAGTACAATATAAGTTATTTGTAGTAACAACTAAGGGAAGTGAATCTTTAAAAAAAAATCCAACCCCCTCCAAAAAAAAAAAAAAAAAAAAAAATTCTAAGTCCACACAAAAATCCTTACCAGGGAGAGATAGGTCAAAATACACCTAAACATTGGATGTAACATGCATGTTGTACCACAGAAAAGTGGTCTTGGTTTTTCCCTACGGTCAATTATAAAAAAGTTACAATATAAGTTATTTGTAGTAACAACTCAGGGAAATGAATCTTTTAAAAAAAAATCCCCCCTCCAAAAAAAATAAAAGTTCTAAGTCCACACAAAAATCTTTACCAGGGAGAGATAGGTCAAAATACACCTAAAAATTGGATGTAACATGCATGTTGTACCACAGAAAAGTGGTCTCGATTTTTCCCTACTACTAGTAATGAAAAAGTTACAATATAAGCTATTTATAGTAACAACAAAGGGAAGTATTTCTAAAGAAGGGACCTGCGCATGATACTCCGTCTCATGATGGTGTACAATTGTGCCAAGTTACATCAAAATCCCTTCATGCATGAAGAAGAAATGCTCTGGACAAGGTCATTATTGCATCTGAGCTTTGGCCTCTTAAGTGTGACCTTGACCTTAGATCTAGTTCTTGTGCATGACACTCTGTCTCTTGATGGTGAACATTTGTGCCAAGTAATATCAAAATCCCTCCATGCATGAAGAAGACATGTTCCGGACAAAGTTTTCATTCTTGTATCCTTTGACCTCTAAGTGTGACCTTGACCTTAGACCTAGGGACCTGGTTCTTGCGCATGACACTCCGTCTTATGATGGTGAACAATTGTGCCAAGTTACATCAAAATCCCTCCATGCGTGAAGAAGAAATGCTACGGACGAAGTTTTCATTCTTGTATCCTTTGACCTCTAAGTGTGACCTTGACCTTAGACCTAGGGACCTGGTTCTTGCGCATGACACTCCGTCTCATGATGGTGAACAATTGTGCCAAGTTACATCAAAATCCCTCCATGCATGAAGAAGATATGCTCCGAACAAAGTCATTCTTGAATTTGACCTTTGACCTCTAAATGTGACCTTGACCTTAGACCTAGGGACCTGGTTCTTGCGCAAGACATTCTGTCTCATAATGGTGAACAACTGTGCCAAGTTTTATCAAAATCCCTCCTTGCATTAAGAAGATATGCTCCGGACAAAGTCTGTGGACGCCGCCCGCCCGCCCGATCATCCGCCCATCCGCCAGGGGCGTTCCCATAATACGTCCCGTTTTTCAAACGGGTGTATAAAAAGTCAGCAGACAAATCTTGTGAACTAGATCCTATCCCAACATGGTTATTAAAAGAATATCTTGACTAACTATCACAAGTGATAACAAAAATTATAAATACATCTCTGGAGGCTGCACATGTGCCCAAAGCGTTCGAATATTCACGAATAAGACCTCTTCTAAAAAAGCCAAGCCTAGATTCTAATGTCCTAATAAACTATGGACCTGTGTCAAATCCGCTTTTCTGTCTAAAATCTTAGAAAAAGATGTTCGAATTGAAAATCATCTGAGGAACAATGAACTCCATGAAGTCAATCAATCTGCTTATAATAAATTCTACTCGACCGAAACCGCCCTATTAAAAGTCCGAAATGACATTCTTCAGTCGTTGGATAAGGACAATGTGACTACTCTTGTGATGCTCTCTCTCTTTCCCCCCCCCCCACCCCGCCCCCCCCCCCCCCCCCCCCACACCCCCTCCCACTCCCCTCTCTCTCTCTCTGTGCAGCATTTGACACTATCGACACGAAACGTTGATTAATTGCCTAGAACGTCACTTTGGTATTACAGGCAAGCCACTCGCATGGATGATGTCATACATTAGTGACGGCTACCAGACCATATGCATAGATGGTGAGCTATCACAACCAGTGCTCATGAAGTACAATGTACCCAAAACGCCTGTCCCGGGGCAAAAGAACTACACAATGTACACAAATCTAGTTGGAGCTATCTGCAGAAAGCACGGACTGAACAGTCATTTCTATGCGGATTATTCGCAGTTTTATCAATCCTTCAAACCAATAAACAGAAAGTCTATTGAAACTCAATGATGAAAAAACAAAATTATTCATATTTTCATCTGAACACAAAACACAATCTGTGCTGCTTTCCTGGAATCGAACAGGAGGATGGAGCAACATGTGAATAGTTTGTGTAGGAATTGCTATGCACAGTTGTGGCAAATAAGTCACATCAGACAATATATAACCGCAAACGCAACCAAACCTCTAATCCACTCTCCTGTTACATCACGTTTGGGTTATTGCAACTCTCTTCTATATAGGATTCCATAACAGTCACTGAACAATCTACAATATGTCCAAATTACTGCAGCTGGAATCGTAACCAGAACATCCAGATACGACCGTATTCACCTGTGCTGCGTGAGCTCCATTTGCTTCCTGTGCAGTGTAGGGTAGAATAAAAAATTCTAACACATACATATAAGGTACTCGAAGATCAATCACCAGCTTATGTAGTGAACATGTAAGCAATATATACGCCATCCAGAAATGTGAGATCGCAGAATAATGCATTAAAACAAGTGGTGCCCAAATGTCGGACTTTGGTGACCGGAGCTTTCACACAGCAGCTGCGAGGTTATAGAATACCCTCCCATCTGGCATAAGAGAGTGCAACACCTTGCAAAGTTTCAAAAAAAGCACTAAAGACGCACTATTTCATACAATTCTTTGAGAACTAGTCGCACTTATTACATGGTTGAATAATGTAGGTACTTTTCCGGCCAATCAATTACTCTAAGCAAGAACTCTAGTGTGACATAATAATATTGACAGTGTTATTTCTGTGGGATGTATCATAGATGTTCTCAGGACCGTTTAACGTATTTTTATATGAAAAGAGCGCTATATAAATGTGGTATAGTAGTCTCAACTTGACCGCGATGGTTGACCTTAGGCTGATTATTCATATCGATTATTTTATGTAGAAATAAGGGGTGCTTAGGGTTGTCGTGTATATTTATATGGAATGAGTTTGTATACAGCGTTTGCGTACACACCTTTTCAACAATACGTTGTGCTTCGTTATGTATTATAATACAAAGGTCAACCATCGGGGTCAAGTTGCGTCCACTATATATAATAATAATAATAATAGTTGGGCTTATTTTGAGGAAAAATGGCGAACAAACTTAGACATAAATAACGGAATGAATCCTTTATTGTTTTTAAAATGACTGTCAAAATTTCACAATTAGAATAAATGTTGTTAGATTTTTTTTGTTTTTGTTTCATAATCTCAAGAAGAGTGCTTTTTCACTTTTGAATATTTACTATTTTGAAATGACAGTGAACATTTCATTATCTGTATAAATGTCATTGTATATTTTTGGTTTATGAACCTAAGAAGGTTGCATTTTCAAATTAGAAAATTAACTGTGTTCCTCTTTTATCTATCAACCATGTCTGTCTCACAGATCTATTACACACATTTTATACTTAGTATCATAGTAAGTATTTGGTTGTGTCTTAATGACAGACAGAACTTCAAATATATTTGTCAACTATTCATTTTTAGCTCGACTATTTGAAGAATAGGTAGAGCTATTGGACTCACCCGCACGATGGCAACCATGTGGGAGTAGATTGAAACTTCATTGCACTGGATCCATAATTTTTTGTGTTTATACAAAATTATGCCCCTTTTTCGACTTAGTATTTTAGTTAAGTTTTTGTATATAAGCTGGTATCTCAAGTACCCACTAATGGGACTGGACTGAAACTTCACAAGCTTTTTCACTGTGATGATCTGACATACAATAGAGATAGTACCTAGAGTTTTAGATTATGAAAAACAATTTAAAAAATAATGCTGGTTGCTGATATGTAACATTTAAAACTGTATACAATGTTTAGTTCTTGATTTCATCATTTTGAAGCATATCATTTAGATTTTCTGAAACTTCTTACTTAATTTCCATGTAGCTACTCTTGCTGATAGTCCTATCTGTCCAGTCATTGATAAATATTTAATCCCCAATTATTCCTGGATTTTTTGGGAAGAACTTACCTCAATGCAAAAACGTTGTCATAAACATGATTATTGTGTGACGTCAGAAAATGTTTTAAGTCTAATAAGATAAATTCAGATCCACTATTTAAGCTGAAATTTAGATATAATGTTATTTGTACTACATCACACATCATATATAAAAACAAGAAAAAACTCTTCAGTATTTACTATAAAAATAGACATTACAATGAAATGACTTATCACTAAGTGCCATGCAGGTAAACAGGTAAATGCAGGATATGATTAATAATTGTGTCATTGATTGATCTCTTGTACTATGTCTACATGCAATGCTCAAGATCAATAACTCTACTTTGCATTTTTATACGGGAAAACCGAAGGTTTTTCCGTCTATAGATAATGTGTACGTGTATATATGTCAAAGTAAACCTATATACCGTTCAACTTGGGAATATGTTCTATACCTTCACCGGTTGTCCTTTCTATCCCATTTTCCCGGAATTGCTGCGCCGCGGTGAATAATTTTCAGGACGACATTCGACAAAGTAAAGTTTCTTACGAACAATCATCAACAGACAAATTATTCTTATTCTGTCGTATTCTAACGAGTTGAAAATTCGCGGTATTAGATGGAATCGGTCTTATTCGGGTTTCTTTGTGTAACGTTTTTTTTTTTTCTTTTTTTGTTTTTTTTTTTTTTTATGATTCAAGCGTCCCGCTTATAGTTTCCAATATTGAATAAAAATGTGCATTATATAGTAGTGTTTGAAGAACAAAATCATCGCCAGTTTAATTTTTAATGTAGAAAAGCCAGTAATTACAACAACAAAAATGCCAATGTAAAACAAATTCAGACACACTGGCGTAACAAAATTTATTTATATACACAATTTTACGAAATCGGTGTCATAGTCCTCCGTGGTTAGCACACATGCTTTGCATGCGCGAGGTCCGGAGTTCGAATCCCCACATATGTCTTTTTGTTGTTGTTTTTTTGTTTTTTTTTTTACTATAAGCCCAGTATATTTGTCGCAAATTCATTTAATGTATATTGTTTACCAATGTAAATTTTGAACAAAACTTGAGATTCAAATTCAAAGGCATGGAAGAAAAATTCAAAGGCATGGAAGAGCATGTGTTGCTTATCTCACTTTCACAGCCTTACACTTTTATGAGTTTGGTAAACTAAATTAGGTTTTGACCAAGAGTTTGTGTTCTTGATAAAATTCTGGTCAAGAACTTCTAAAAAATGAATTTGAAATAAGAATTTATCATGTCAATGGTTGTTTGTCATTCTCCCACACAAGAGGTTTACCATAGCTAATTAGTGGGATAAAATTTGTCCTAAAAGATGTCATTTGACAATATAAATGACATTTAAAAGAATCGCAATATTCTGTGTTTAGGATAACAGGTTTATATAAGTTCAAAAGTTTATTTGTTGGAAGAACATTAGATATCTACATTAAACATTTATATCACTATTTTCTAATATCCAGCCGAAAAGAGACAAATTTCTATTTAACTGGTTATGATCATAACTAATATGATTAACCCTGGAACAACTGATTAGACCTTCGTGGATTAACCGTATAACAGAAATATTTCAGTTATAATTAATTCTCCTCATCTTGTGCTGTAGAAGACGTATTTCTTTTTCTTGCATACCAGACGGGGATTTCCGGTACTTTTACAAGAGCTGGAAAATTCCATCTTACACCCCGGGTTGTAAAATGACTCTCGTGCTGTAAATGACGTATTACGAACTACATGTATGTAGAAAATTTATGTAATAATTTATATTTTATTTCATAATACGGAATAAAAATCCAATACCTTGACAGTTCCTCTTTGTTCCCGATGGTATATTTCTCGATTCAACTAATGTTATTTTATCAAAAATTCATAACGTTACGCTGCAACTGATAAAACAAAACCGGAACTAAACATTGTTATTTGTCTTTGAAACGTCAGGTCGTCTTTCCTGTTTACGGACGTTGGTTTCCCGCGCTTTGAATAAATACGCTGCTATAAGAAAGAGTTCTAAAAAGATAGCCGTTCGATTGATTTTATTTTTATTATTATTTCTTGAAATCGGTGTGCAAGAAAAAGATTCTGTCACTGGTTATAGGTGCAGATGGAAATATCCGGCTCTCGGGTAACTGTTTAGGCGGTAACTCGGCAGAAGCCTTGTTACCGCCTAAACAGTTTCCCTCGAGGCCGGATATTCCCATCTGCACCTACAACCAGTGAAAGAATCTTATATTCTTTAATAGAATAAAAAAAATGCCGAATTGTGTTTTAATTCTATTGTAGTCTAAGAATCATAACAAACTGATATTACATTCAGGAATTATGGATTATCATTAATGCAAACAATGTACATTGTGTTAATAACTTAATAGAATATCAAACATCATAAAAAGAATCTGTAATACCAGGTATTGCCATTAATTTATGATAACATAACTTCTTTTATTTTTATGGGGCACTGTTGATTTATCAAGAGAACTCTGCCTTTTAGATAGCAACTAAATTCACACTGGTTTTTTATTAATTGTTATGTCCATTTTCTCTTTACAAGGATAAGTTTTAAAAGAATTTTTCTAAGTTTGCTATTACGTATAAATACTGTCACGTCTGACTTGATGTTGCACCCACATAATCTAAATGCGCTGATACCATGAGGTTGAATGTGACGTTACACAGGATTAATGTGTATTTTTAAAATTATTTGTTACGTGTACACGAACTGAAAAGAAACTTTGCATTAGAGAAACGAATTGACAGCAAAGGCATGATCGTTGGGGCCCATAGCGCCGACTGTATATACTGGACTAGTGGCCTCTGGTGCATTTTGGGACTAGATTCTGTGCACCCAATGATTTTTCCGTCGTCAGTCTAGTCTTGACACATTTGAAGAAATTATTATTATTTGATCTTGTTCATTTAAACCAAACATTTAAAAACATTTGCCTTTGTTCATAATTTTCATAATAAAAGGCTGAAGAGCAAAACCGTCAGGCTTACTGTCAAAACTGAAAATATCAAAAAGAAAAAATGAATGCAGAAATGAGATTCTGTATGACTAGGTTTTCCCGTCAGATAGGCAGCGCCTAATTTCATATTAACATTATGCAGGTAAACAGGTAAATGCAGGATATGATTAATATTTGTGTCATTGTTTGATCTCTTGTACTATGTACATACAATGCTCAAGTTCAATAACTCTGCTTTGCATTTTTATAACATTTTGCCCCTTTTTGATTTAGCAGTTTTTGGTTTAAGCTGGTAGCTCACTAACCACTAATGGAAATGGATTGAGACTTCCAAGTCAGCCCTAAATGGTTCCAACTGACGTATATTTGACGAACATGGTACCTAAATAGCTGTCATCTTTTAAATTTGTAAATTAGAAGATCTCAAGCTTTGAATGTCCCAACCCTCCTCTTCAGGAGTAATAAATACTATTGATATAATGTGTTGCGAACGATGCGAATCGAAAATGTCACCTGATGTCTAAACCTAGGATATCAAATGCAATTTCGGGGCGTGCCGAGCGTGCGCAAACCTAATGGATCCGCCAGTGAAAGTCATGGTAGTATATTAACAGTACAATGATTTTTCATTAACACCGTCACTAAAAATAGATACAGTCAAAAGAAAGGACAAGTAGAAGTATCGAGGATAACAGTGTGCAAATATATGAACTATTAATTCGTTTTTAGGAGATGGTTTTCGGTTAAGGTAACAGTTTATCTACTTGTCATGTCGTAGGCTATTATCATAAATGCAGTATTTAGAAAAGAAAGTCTAAAAAAAGTCGGAAAATCCAACCCGTTACTATTTTCAGATACAGAGCTATAAAGATAAATATTTAAACTCTTTTGGCTGGTATAACTTCTAAACTGTATGGTATAGGCCTCCTACCGTTGGAACATCCGGAGGGGACTGTAGAAATGCCCTCTGTCTGCTCGTATGTCCGTCCACAAATTTGTATCTTGCAATTGTACGCAATAAATATTCAACTTGAGTGCAATATGCAGATTATTCCGGCACAGTTTTAACCAGCTTCCTTTTCTGGCCAGTGTTGTGCAAGTCCAACTCTTTGGTTTGTTGCCTCACACTTTCTATCAGCATAAATACTATAAAAGCATACCATTAGGCATTAGTTTCAAGTTTCTTACCGAACCCTAGGCATGATCTAAAATTTTGAATGTCGTCATCAGAAAGTAATGCTGAAAATTTACAACCTAAATCCGACCATGTGTTGTCCATTAAAAAGAAACATCACTAAACTTTTACTATACATAGAACACTCACAAATTAAGTCTAGTAACAGACATGAAAACCAATATGGCAAATCAATATACGGTAGGTACACTTGCCTGAATTGGCAGCTAGATTACTGGGGGTATAGGATAAAGTAAATGACAGGCAATAGTTATTATCTAAGGAACTATATCATGTGCACAATCAAGAGAACCTAGTTGTCACATCTGCTACATTGATAGCTGTCACAGATGAAAATGTATTACATTATTACTAACATTTTGACAGTCAGAATATTTCAAAATGTTCAGAAAACGAAGAAAACTGTTGCAAGGACAGGCATCAGGATTGCATTGTACAAAATAATTTTGTATAGTATTCTTCACAATTTTGGTAGGAAACATGGATAAAGGAATATACATTTATTGATCAAGATCAGGTTAACATTCTAATATCAACTAAAAGGCGTCACCCTAGCAGAAGAACCATCATCTAAGTATCTCGATGTAGACATCCAGTTCAGTCTGTCATGGAATAACCACATAAATCGCATAACCAAAAACAACATGCTGGGCTTTCTTCGTCGTAATCTTTGGAATGCTTCGACATAAACTAAAACAACCGCCTACATTACCACGACGAGATTTAACTTAGAGTATTGCGCAGCAGCATGGAACCCATATCAGAAAAAGCAACAACATCAGATCGAAATGGTACAGCTTCGAGCCGCTCGATTTGCACTCAACCTTTATTATAACAGAAGTAGTGTCTCCTCCATACTTGATAAACTTGGCTGGGACACTCTAGAAGCTAGGCGGACTAAACTTCAACTCACAATCCTCTACAGGATCTATCACAACTTGATCGACATCCAAGCAGATGCACACCTCAACTAAAGGCCTTTTCATGACAAGATCTAGGCACCAAATTCAGTTTCAACTTTACCACCCATCTAGCAAATCAGTTTGAATACAGCTTCCCGAGAACACCCGACAGTGGAACGCACTACCAGCCTCAGTTGTGAGCTCCCTCTTTGGCACACTTCAAGAGGGAGCTATCTACCCAACCCTTCTAAGTGGGGACTTTCCTCCAGTTGTGGCATTTTCAATGATAAGACTCCTGAGCTGTGCCGGCGAAGACACTTCCCTAGTAGCGCCACGCAAGCCGGAGAGGTCAGCACGTATAGTCTTTTGAGGACTGTCACAACTGGGCAATGTTTTACTTTATTTCTTTCTTTTACTTTATTGCTCTTGTCAGAGTATTTTCATACTACCTTTTTCCATTTCTTTATTATCTTTTATGCTTGCGCACCGTGATATAATAGTCAAGTTAGACAGCATCACGTACATATGTAGATGTATAGGTGTCGCACAGTAATAAGGCGCTTTGAAATGTAAACAAACAAAACAATAGCATAAATTTAAGTCAGTACACTACGTTTACTATGCAAACAGTAATTCTTCGTTGGTTGAGTGGTAACGGTATTCGTGTCATACATTTTCGTCGGGAGTTTATTTCCCAGACCCGTAAAAGATACTTTTACAACTGTATTTAATTTCTTTTCTTAATACGATTCAACGAAAACAACACGAGTTGGTTATTGTACTTACTTGACCTCTAACTTATATAATATTATGTCAGTGCTAACACGTAATTTTGTTTAAGTACGTTTCGTCTTTAATATAGTCTAATGGTTTTGAACCTTTTGTTAATGAAATAGAGAAAATTGAACTTAAATAAATTATGTAAATTGAATGCAAAATAAAAAAAAATATATTGGGCGGATGAAAGGTCCGAACCATCAAAACTATCACTACAAGATGTTTATCCACTCAACCTACTGCGCAATCTAGCCAACTATTGAACTTATTTCCTATATCTTTTGTTTTAAAAGAGAGTGCTAAGTTCTGATTGTTTGTATACCTGTTGCTAAAAATAAAAACGCCATAATATTGTACGGTACTTATAGATGATGTAGATGTAGATTGCAAAAGATATTTAAATATGGATCTTGATTTAAGTAAGAATGGGTAGTAGCAAAGAGTGGAATTAAGGTCACACACACCAGTAAATAGTTTTCCCTATATATTCTATATAAAACTGACATTTTTAAAGAGGTACCAAATATAGCTAGACCCATTTCAGAGAAGAAATGTTTACCTTATTTTAAAGAGTTTGTTAAAACTTGTATAAAATGAAGAGAAAAGTAGGGGTCATATATCTTCTAAGAGAGATTCCTCTTGTCACATTTGCTTACTGTAAAATCACATCTCAATCACACTGCTGTGACCTGGAAGTACTACTCATACTAAAATTGAGTTTCACTTCACAACCCACCTCTCCCATTTTCCCTACCAAAATGTCAAAAATACATCCACAATGAAATTTAAACAGAGACTGGCTTAAATTTAGACCTCTGTTGCCATGTCAAGTAAAAAAATAGTGTTCAAAAACCTGTCTAGGTTAGATGGCTCCCACGCTGGTTCCTTTACTATAGTTAAATTAGGCCTTAACATTTATGTTGAATACCTGTCTTTTTTATCAAGACGTAATATCAATGTCGTCTGCTGTATTAAGTTTACACGTTCTGTGGGCTACTGAGCAAGAAAGTAAATACATATTGTGTCCTGCAAAATGGACAAGTCTTTATGCAATATACTCCTACTGTAAGTGTGTGTTTTTGCCATTAATATTCACAGACCGTTACAAACAAAATGACCCCGTTAATATTCTAGATAAATGGCAAGGAAATTCGAGTTTTACACTTGGCACGTCCAAACACACCACAGGTAAATAAATTTCACTAACAGTTGATCAGTGTAGAGACGGATAACCAAGAGATATGACACAACATATTTTTGGCCCAAGTCCAACTAAAGGTTATCAGTTTTATACATAGAGAACTAATATTAGTTGAACCTTCACACAGACGACACTTTTCATGCTTCGATGATAGTAAGGTACATGTAATGATGTATGACTAATCACAATTCAATTATACTTTTATTAACCTTTTAATACACGGATACTAAACAAATTGTAAAAGAAAGGAATGAAGGGTTTAAAGTATGTGTGACTTTGAGCTATTCTTGATACTGGCACGCGACCTAGGTTAATAGGGTCAAGCGGTGTTTAATGTTTATTTTTATTGTTTTTAGCTCACCTGAATCGAAGGTTCAGTGTGAGCTACTAGGATAGGGTGGATGGTCCGGCGTCCGTCGTCGATCGTCCGTCGTCTACATTTGTTCTTAAACATATTCTCCTCTGAAACTACTGGTCAGAATAACACCAACTTTGGTCTGTAGCAACCTGTTTAAGTCCTCTATCAGATTTATTCAAATGGGGGCACTTGGCCCCTTTTAGGAGCCGCTAGAGCTAAAATAGAAATACCTTGAAACGACTTCTTCTCATGAACCGCTTGATGGATCTTCATCAAACTTGGTCTGTAGCATTATGATAAAGTCCATTCACTAGTTTGTTCAAATGGGGACAACTGGCCCCTTTGAGGGGCTGCTAGAGCTAAAAATAGAAATACATTTAAACGACTTCTTAACATGAATCGCTTGATTGGTCTTCATCAGACTTCGTCTTTAGCATCAATATATGGTCCTCTATCAATTTTGTTCAAAAGGGACACTTGACCCCTTTTAGGGGCTCCTAGCGCTAAAAAAAGAGAAAGATTTCAACGACTTCTTCTCATGAACCGCTTAATGGACCTTCATCAAGCTTGGTCTTTAGCATCCTTATAAGGTCATCTCACAAGTTTGTACAAATGAAGTCACTTGGTCCCTTTTAGGGGCCGCTAGAGCTAAAAATAGAAAAATATTCAACGACTTCTTATCATGAATCGCTTGATTGCTCCTCATCAAACTTGGTCTGCAGCATTATTATATGGTCCTCTCCAAAGTTTATTCAAATGGGGACATTTTGGCCCCTTTTAGAGGCCGCTAGAGCTAAAAATAGAAATACCTTTAAACGACTTTTTCTCATGAATCGTTTGATGGATTTTCATCAAATTTTGTCTGTTTGTCTGTAGCATCACTTTAAGGTCTTTTCTCAAGTTTGTTCAAATGAGGTCACTTGGCCTCGTTTAGGGGCTGTTAGGGCTAAAACTATAAATAAGTTAAAAGGACTTCTTTTCATGAATCGCTTGAGGGATATTCATCAAACTTAGTGTGAAGCATCATTATATCGTCCTCTCCCAATTTTTTACAAATGGAGGCACTTGGCCACTTTTAGAGGCCGCTAGAGCTAAAAATAGAAATACCTTTAAACGACTTCTTCTCATGAACCGCTTGATTTATCTTCATCAAACTTGATCTATAGTATTATTATATGGTCCTCTCCCAAGTTTGTTCAAATCGGGGCACTTGATTCCTTGTAGGGGCCGCTAGAACTAAAAATCGAAATACCTATAAATGACTAATTCTCATTATAAGGTCCTCTCCCAAGTTTGTTCAATGGGGACCGTTAGGGCTAAAACTATAAATAAGTTAAAAGGACTTCTTTTCATAAACCGCTTGAAGGATATTCATCAAACTTGGTCTGAAGCATCATTATATGGTCCTCTACCAAAGGACTATGTATGATAAGGCACAGTTTTAGCCCCTAAATTTCGAAGAAAATGAAAGTAAAAATACATCTCAACGATATGGATTATTTGAAAGATAAAGGCTTAATCTTGCATTTTTTGAAGAAAAAATGTATCAGTTTTGCGTTAAAAGTCATGATCCATGGTCTAGTTTCATGTCATCAACACAGATTTTGTACAATTTTAGATGTTTTCATGCACTTTATCAGCAAAGTACGATACGAGCGCAGGGGAGAACAATTTTAGTTTTTGGATATGTGTTGAGGATTACAAAAACACGGAGAATGATACATGAAAGAAAATTGTTCTTAGGTGCGCTCGTAGTAAATTTTGAACAAATACGGTATTTTTTCCGAGCATTTTTACTCTAAATATAGCCATATAAAGGGACGAAACTCTTGCTTTACTTGAAGAGCTTGGCGTAAAGGTAAGTAAAACATCTTGTGACGTCATGCGGAAGTGATTTCGTTTGAAACTGGGTCGCGTGCGATCAAAAACTAGGTCAGTAGGTCTAAAAATAGAAAAACCTTGTGACCTCTCTAGAGTCCATACTTTTCAATGGATCTTCATGAAAATTGGTCAGAATGTTCACTTTGATGATATCTAGTTCAAGTTCAAAACGAGATCACGTGCCATCAAAACCTAGGCCAGTGGATCAAATAATAGAAAAACCTTGTGGCCACTCTAGAGGCGATATTGTTCATGGGATCTGTATGAAAGTTGGTCTGAATATTCATCTTGATGATATCTAGGTAAAGTTCGAAACTGGGTCAACTGCGGTCATAAACTAGGTCAGTAGGTCTACGTCGTCCGTGTGTCCATGCGTAAACTTTTGCTTGTGACCACTCAAGTTTAAGATCCAGCCTTGAAATTTGGATGGCATGCACAGTTTTGCATACAAATCTTTAAACTGTCTTTCAGTGACCATAAGTCTGACCTACTGATCTACTTTCTAATATTTTAGCATCAGTTTGAAACATGTGGTTCAATATACTCAGGTGAGCGATACAGGGTCATCATGACTCTCTTGTTTTCTTTCTTTGTTGCTTCATAATTAATTAACAAACAAAAGAAAGTCCTTATTTATATTTTGTATGCAATAAATCTGGAAAACTGTACTAAATTAGAAAGGCAGCGTTTCTGATAAGCCATACCCTACCGCCTCTTAATACAGTACTTTGGCAGATGTCCTTGAAAGCTTGGTTGATTGGTAAGAAGTCGGTTTCAGCCACGATAGTATGAAGTATACTAATGGTCGAAAATAAGGATAATGTGTGATTTATTATTGATGCAATATGCTATCACAGAATGATGTCAGAGTAAAATAACAAAGTATGTAAAATCTCTTCATATATACATTGTTTTGCCATTAGGCATTCCATTGGCCATCAAGATACAGACATCGCTAAGATAGTTTCAAATGATTGAAAAACGAAATGATCGGTGTTATAAAAATATATTTCGGGGCGTAACAGTTTAAACAAAAGTAAATAATATTATAAATAATCAAGTGTGTCAGCAACAATTACAAATTAGACTTTTAATAAGTATTTAACTAGCTTACTTCCGAAAATTCTTCTGCATCTTTATATCCTTTCCGCAGCCTTAACGTACTAAAACGTATTAGCGTCTGATGGCCCTTTCACGCTTCCGTAGAAACAACATTTATTACACGGAACTTTTTTTGAAAATATTTCTGAAATGTCTCTCAAATACGGTTATATCTTACATCTGAGGCATATACTGACACTCTCAGACAACATCAAAAATGACATTTTGAGCGATTTGATGAAGTTCCAAAATTATCAATGTACCCTTGGTCCGTTACGGACCCCTGTGGGATTTCTGTTTATCCAGAGCTCAAATATTTTTCATAGATTAAAAGCTGACATGCTGTACCAAAGCCCAGGTAATTTCAATTCATAATAAAGTGCTGAAAATTGGCTCCCCAATAGCAAAAAAAAGAAGAAAAAAAGAAAGAAGTCCACGCGCATACATTTAGACGGGGTGACCCCTGCGCGTGACCCCTGACTATCTTCGAATCAAAATGCGGCTTTCGTTTTCAAGTTTAGCATTTCTACTTTCATTTTATTTACTTTCGGAAATAGCTGAAGGTCGAGTGACGTCATTTTCTGTGTTGTCAAAAACGTACATATGCCTGGCGAGATTGCATAAATATGTGCTGGCCGTCCTAAGGATATCAGGAAATAAGATATTAAAATATTTTACAAAATGCGATGCCTCAAGAGCCAATACGTGAGTTAGAAGTTCCTTGTTCCGTTCAAGGGAAAACAATCATCTCAATTGACTTTAAATGATCGAGAACAATCCACTAAATTTGGATTTCTTCTTTCGAAAAATTCGTGATCATTAACTGGAAGTAACGGCGTTTAAACACAATGCATCTCAAGTGCTGGTGTCCTGTCCCTATTTCAAATGTCCGTATGGACTAACTGTTATTAACAATGGCAAATAGTACAACAAGGAAGACAAGTGTGGTATTCTAAGAAGACGGCTTTTAAACACAATGCATCTCAAGTGCTGGTGTCCTTAGATCCCTATATCAAATGTCCGTATGGACTAATTGTCTGCAAGAATGACAAATAGTACAAGGAAGACAAGTGTGGTATTCTAAGAAGAAGAAATTGGAACAATTAAATATACTTAAAAAAAATTGAAATACTTACGCGTTGGGATGGGAGTAAACATTTTCGTTTTATCTTTTACACATCATATTAATTATTGAAATCCTAAATAATAGATTAAAGAATTAATACAATCCAGGTGGGATTCAATGTATGTCAGTAACAACAAGGCCAGGTATCCAGTTAGAAAAGCCTTTCAGCATAAAACAAAGTTTCAGAAAGCATGTATATATGACACTTAATCTGATCTTAAAGGTGGTCAATCATATTTAAACAACATTTTATGACATTTTTTACTTTTTGTATATTCTGGTAGAGATTTATTTAAGGAACAAAAGACTCATTACATAGAGATAGATTCCTATTGGAAATATATATTTTATTATTTTTTATAAAATTTTGTAATTACTCCCCTTTAATATGAAAGTATTTAAAAAGCTGGATATTTCTTCTTATTTCGATACAATTTCTAGTTTTACATTTGAATTTGATAGACATATTAAGTATTTAACAATCCTAACCAAAAGGCAAGCTTTAAAACTGTGTGTATGTTCTGAATTCATTTATTTCCAATCTATTTTGGTTGCGCAACCAAGATAGACAAAGGGAGATAATAATATTTTTTCAAACGCGTTTCTAATGAATAACAACTAAATACATAATTGTTAATGCAAATATTTTACAAATATATTACAATATGTCTAATATTTATACCTTTCCTTAGGCAAAGTATGTTTATCAAATTTATACTTATGATAAATTAACTTCATCTTGGTTGGACAACCAGGATAGGAAAATTAAATTTTAAAAATACCTCCAGTGAAAATCTAACTTGTATTAAGCGTTAAGAGAACATAAATGGGTGTAAATGATCAGACATTAAAGTTTCAAACAAATCCGTTACATGGCCAAAATCTGATTATCCACCTTTAATTGATGATCATCAAATGAGTGAAACTGCTATATAAAAAGATAACTATATGAATTTTTCCCTAATTTTCATGAGTCAGTTCCTGAGTACAATTACAGAGTGACTTCTTGCGCACTTGAATAAAATGAAGACAATGCAGTATGTATTTACAGCAAGTCATCTAGTTTCAACCATTTATTTTAAACGTGAATTGCAACAGGAAGTAAATGGTAACGTCGTAATTTTGCTCTTTTACACCACAAGCTGGGTCAAGTGTTTAAGTGATGTGTTTCAATCTCATATTGTTTATGTATGTTTGTTAGATAGTTCATAGTAAATTTTTGAGTTACAATGTATAATAGACAGAAAACAAAATATATTTCGTACTTTGTTACTAATATTGTAAACCTTTCCTGTCTTATTTTTCATTTTATAAAACTTCACAGCGCAAAGGGCTTGGATTGTTTAATTATGTCTCTTTTGAAAAGTTAAAATTGTTATGTAAGGTCTTGTTGTACCCTTGGATTTGTGTTTTGAGCGAATTTGGGCTAAAGTCACCTGAACTCCTTTCATATTTTTGTCAGGTCCTGTTCTACCCGCTCATACAAACTATTTTCCGACACTATCTATCTCCCGATACTGACCAACCCTTTACAGGGACGTAGACACTTCCGTGCGCGTCAAGCCCCCCAAAACACTGTTAGTAGAAAATAAAAGAAAATCGAGCCAAATAAAAGAGAAAGAAACATTTGTTAGTGATTAAAAAAAATAAAACAGGGATAAAGAGCAAGGTTATGGTGAAGTGTGTTCAATGTTGCAAACAGCGGCATTAAACTGCTCAAGGGTTGGAAGGTATGGAATGTCAGGTGGAAGATTATTCCACAGGACTATAGTCCTGGGGAAAAAGGAATATTCGAGGTTGTCAATGGTGACAGAGATTACCCTGTAAGACAGCTAATGATAATGGCGTTATTGCCTTGTTAAGGGGATGAGATAATCTTCCATGGGGAATGTAACCAGTTGATTTGAGATTTTATACATTAGAGAGAGTCGGGTGTAAAGGCGCCGGAGATCTAGCCTGCGCAATTTTAGACTGTATAGCATGTCAGTGACAGTGGAGTTGCGGCCAAAGTCAGACATAGCCCAACGTGCTGCCCGTCTTCGGACCGCTTCTATTTTGGTTTGTGTGTATGGAGACAAGACTTCGGAACTATATTATTCCAGCTGTGGTCTGACGAGGGTCTAATATGCCATGGAGTTTGATTTGTCTTTTTGGTTGACCTATTTATATTGGCGTCCCACGACAGATCGTTTGAGATATCCACGACAAGGTATTCTGTTGAGGCGACATATTCTAGTAATGTATTATGCAGGTGGTATTATGAGGGAATAGGATATTTCCTTCTTTTGACGCGGATAACTTGACACTTGGAAGAATTGAATTCCATATCCAAGTCCAGCTGACACTTTTCTCATGGCTCACTTTATCAAATGCTTTGCTGAAAATCTTATAGTATCAGGTCAACCTGCTGTTTGTTTTACACTGATTTGACAAGGTCATTTACAAGCATTTGAGGAGAAATAATGGATGCTTTTAAAAAACAATGCATAAAAAATCAATCTGTTACCATGGTAACAAGTAATTAGATTTGTAACCATGACAAGTTCTAAACTTACAAAATAAGATAAAATAGATATAAAACAATAAACATTTCTTGATGTGTCTTTATTTTGGAAAATTGAGAAAATACAATTTTTACCTTACTTTTCAGCTGTTTTGAGTAAAGAAGAGTTATCTCCCTTTATATTGATTTTCTTATTCAAGTATTATAATGGGTATTAAATGTCAAAATGAATTGTACACTGTATTAGCAATGAATGATCAGGTCAAGGTCTAATTTAAGTAAATAATAACTTCAGTATGGCACTTTTAAGCCTACCCCCTCATAAACCAAATATTCACACACTTGGACGCATGTATATATAAACCAGTATTTTTTTTCTAAATACTGACTTTATTCAGATATTTGGCAACTAAATCAAGAAAATAGACATATTTTATAATCTAATGATGCATTCAAAAACAAAATTGGATCGGGGGCCCAAAACACCCCTTATCATACAAGGTCCTTTGTACAAAATGGGGGAACTTGGTCCCTTTAAGGGGCAGGCATAGCTAAAAATAGAAATATCTTATAAAACTGTTGTATGAATCCTATATTGTTGTTGTTTCTTACTATTACCGTAGAAATTTACATGTAGAATAGATAAGCGTGGGAGCAATCTGGTCGCGTAATGGTTGACAGGTTTTTGAAACCAAATAGTCGTCAGTTTTTGACAATGTCGCATCATATATAGCGCTTATCGGGAACAAGTAATCTTTTTTAAAACACTTTTTATCTAAAGAGCTACCTTTTAAAACAAAGCATGAGCATTTTCATAGAATGATTCGGGTTTGTTTCAGAAAAATCGGCAGTTTCGAGTTGGTCGCTACGCAGCGCAATCAAGTGGATATCGTTCTGTATCTAACTTGCAAAGTTTTATCCGTCGTAAAAAGTCATTAGAACCTCACACAGAATAACTTTAGAACGTTCTATATCATTATACAGATCCCACTATTTCTAATATATTGCACTTTTACAATTTTGTGTTCGCTCAATGTTAGACATATTTTTGCGGACACTGTAAAAAAAAAAACAAACCTAGAACAGAAATGAATATCGAACAATATCATCATCTAAATATTAGTTAGTAAAAACAAAACCAGTAAGCGGATGTAGCTCCACCGCGTATGGTACTGAACAGCGTACCAAAACAATAACAAGCGGATTAATTAACTCTTTAAATCACTATAGTAACATTTCGTTTATTTTTACTCCCTTAACACATGGCATTGCTATTTCATTACTGATATATTGTCCATTTAAGCTTTTCGTACAAAATAAATCTGACCCATGGTTAAAAGTATTGATCATTTGTCTGTACATGTTTTCATCCATATGCCTGATGAAGCGTTCATCTATTTTCAAAGAGATAAATTCCAGAGAAACAAGAACGTTGAAAATAACGAGGAAAAAACAAGATTTTACTTGTCGTCCATGAAACAAAAACGTCGAAATAAGCTTGTGTGTTCGTCATTTAAAAATGAAAATAAACGTACAAGCACGTAATGAGTGCACAATAGTCTGTCTAAAGGTTAGGGTTAGGTTTAACATAGGTTCAATAGTGTACATTCAATGCGTGCGTACACTGAATGCGGGGTATTAAATGCCGATCGTTATTTTGTCGGCAAAGACTTGCTCTATTCTATTATTCGAACGTGCCACTTTCTTAATGTCTTTAGTAAAGCATTTACTGTACACATACAATCCAACATGTGCATGTGTCTCAAATGAAATGCCATTGTTTAATTAATATCTCCCTCAGGTAGGCAACAACAAAAATCAAATATAAAAGTTAAATAAGTTAAAATGCAAAATACCTGACGCCCATATGGTAAACGTTTGACTTTTTGTTGATATCTCAGCTCAAAGGAATAATCGAACAATCTTTGGCGTGTCCTGGGTTAAAAATAATCCCTTTCGACAAAGACAGTGAACTAACATCAGAAATAAGGAACAGCCATGTGCAGATGTGACATCAGATTGAAAGAGGAAGCCGCAAATCATATAATAGTTTAAACTGATTTGTAAGCATGCAAGTTATATCTGTATTTTGAGTGTAATAAAGCCATTGATTTTATTAAACGAGTCTCGCATTTTATTATTTTATTCAACTCGTTTAATAAATTCAGTATGAAAAGACACTCATGTAATATCCTCTATTTATTGTATGATATAATTTATTACTTGATGCCGCAAGTAAACTGCCTTCTGGAGTAAGGCTATGCTAAGTTGTGGCTGAAATATAAATAGTTAATTACACGCACAATTTCGAGCCTACATGCTTCCATTTCATAGCGAAAATGCACTTTGTTTAATTTATAAAACCAACAGGCAAACAAACTCAGAAGAACCATGATTGTGCGTGATTCTTCTTTAAAAACCCAACATATTCATATCCAGAGAAAATAAAACATTGATATGTAGTAATCAAGATTAAGCAAACCAAATAGCACAAGATCTAGGTGCAAATAAAGTTTCATTTTAGCTGTCGTAACGCTCGCTAATAAACAAACGGGAAAACCAGTGTGCCTCCGGAATATGTGGTGTGAAAAACGGATTTGCGAATTGGAAACAGTATACAAAAATCATTCACCAGTATCATCTTTGTTTTGATGATTTACTAGTAGGTAAAAACTCAATTTTTACCGGAATTTTTACCGGATTTATTAGATTTTAATAGATAATTTACTGGGTACGTTTTAATTGAATGACTTAAAAATAAAATCTGTACAAAATACCCCAAGGTTTTCGTCGATGCTAGAAAATCTCGTCTTGCACTCGGCGTGTAAGATGACTCATGAATGAAAATATGCTACTCAAAAAACTAGTACCTAAAAGAAACACATTTGTTTTATTTTTTATTCCTTTAGGTTATCTGAAGAGAACGGCTTACAAAAAAGGAATTAATCACTGGTTGTAGGTATGGATTGCAATATCCGGCACTCAGCTAATTGTTTTGCGTTATCACTACAGAGCATCGTTACCATCTATACAGTTACCCCCGAGCCGGATATTTCCATCTGCACCTACGTTCGGTAAAATAGTCTTATAATCTGAAATCAAGGAGAAGAATCAAACCAAGGAAAGTGAAAAGGCATTCGTTCATTTATAGCACTGGTTTTTCTTTACTGTTTCGAATTAACAAATTTGTGAGCACATGAAAATATTCCAGATAATGCCATACGCAATGCTTGTTCAACAGAAAAACAACTACAAGTTCATTCACGTGAAATTTAGTGTGAATTAATGGTAAATATGATGTTGACGTAGATCAATGACGACATTTTATATGAGAGATAAGGCCCAGCAAGTAAGGCACAGAACGGTATCCAGTTGATTGCGTTCCTTAGCGACCCACTCGGAACTGCGTTGCGTTAGAATTTTGGCCGATTTTTCTTTAACAAACCTGAATTATTGGATAAATGGATATATGTGCTAAGAAACGGAGAGATTTGCGCTCTAGTTGCACCCGTCGTTTTCATTCAGTTCGTTATATAACGGGTAGAAATTCCTTTAAATGATATTTACAAGACCGGAAATTTACACAATGGGCCATATTTCTTCATCTGTTCTACGTAATATTCATTGTTCAAACAACGTAGGAACCACTTGCTCTGATAAAGCTGTGGCCAGAATGATTATTGCAATTGTCCACTAGAGCTTGAGGCCGGGAAGGCAGATTGTTCGGCCTTATCCGGTCTTGACGGAGCTTCCAGCCTTTACGAAAATGATCCAAAGTTTCCCTAATCTCACTTTTTAAAAGTTACTCACAAATTCAGATATACTGCAAGTGATGGAGATATAATATTCATTTTGAAAACAGGTCATATATTTTTATGAACTTTGTTGTAAATACTTAGATTTATAATTCAGTTAAGTTCATAAATATAAACCATGTTAATCTTGATTTACTTTAAACTCGGCGTGGCGTCTTCAGATTCGCATGAGATTCAGTGCGCAAAAGTTGTGGTTTGGCACTGGTTAGGTATCCAAATGGGGTTACTCCATAACTAATGGATGCGACCTTCAGAAAATAAAAAAAAAGTTTCAGTTAAGCTATGGCAGCCAGACCAATGCCTATTAATCAGAGGTCAAAGTCACCATTGGAGGAAAAGTATAAAGCTTTCTGCTCCATAACTTTTTATTGAAACCCAACACACAGTCTAATCATGGGGAGCATTTCCATGCAGTTAAAAAAAACTGCAATGCAGCATTGAAGGATTTTAAACTGCATGGAAATGCTCCCCCATTAGACTATGTGTTGGGCACATGACCCATGGCTGTCGGTCAGAGGTCAAGGTCACTATTGAAGGTAAAGTAAAATTGTTTCCACTCCATAACTTTTATGTGCTTTGATATATTATTTCAATTAGTACTGCACACAAATGTCCCCTATGATGAGCCAATGTGCCGTGAACCTTGTATAAAGTACCAAATACTTGCTGGCAAAAAAATTCAATATGATCTAAATCAAATGTCACGTATTTTCGTGGTGTGATATTATTTTTTCCCAACAATTGCAGTTGCGTTGAAAACATTCGTGCAAACGTTTATTAATTGTAAAAAGTTTTTTTTAAAAACATTACAGATGAAGAGTTTGGTTATTGTCCCCCACCATTTTGGAAGACAAAAAGGGTGACATGGAAAGAAGCTTTTCCGTTTATGTATAAAGTGGAAAATTAAAAAATCTTCTTGTGTGAAACTGCTGGCCCTATTTTAAAATAATTTTACACAAATGGTCCTTGTATGACCCAATACCAAGAAAGTTCAAATTATTCTAATTCGTCAAAAACATGGTCACCTGGGGGCGTGATCACTTTTACCTATATGTATATAGTAGAAACTTAGAAAATCTTCTTGCATGAAACTGCAAGTCCGATTTTAAAATAAAATAACTTCAGACAAATTGTCATTGTGTGACCTTTGATATATAATGTTAAAATTATTCTGATTCGTCAAAAAACATGGCCACCAGAGGGCGTAGTTAAAATATGTTTTCAGCTATCAGACGTAATTGTCCAAAATACTGACTTAAGGTCCAAAATGGTCCCGCCCTGTTACTATAGGCTTATTAAAATATATGTATGAATAAAAACTTTGAAAATCTTCCTTTCTGAATCCCTGAATTCTTAATTAATATGTTTAGCCAGTATTAATGATGAGAATTTGTGTTGGGTAAAATACACAATTTAAAACTACATCTTTGTTGTGAAGGATTCCTCCTTCGTACTCCTACCATTGCCGATCCGACTGTCCTACCATCCTGTTGTCCTGCTATCATACCCAACGTAATTTGATTATTAGATGATTGGCAATGGTAGGATATAAAGAAAACAGCGCTTCATAGACTACCATTTCCAAGTAATCTTGGCTGAAGGTCACACTTAGAGGCCGGTGAAGAACTTTACTTCTCCAGTACAATCTCATTGTGCATTGTGGTGCATATGTTCACACACCATACATTAACATTTAAACCATTTCTCATTACAGATTCAGTATGTCAAGACAAGAAGCGCTGAACAGTCGGGCAGAAAGAATAGGTAAGTTGGCTACTTGTATTAAATGAAGTGTAATTTCATGGTGATATTTGAAGTGTTTTAAGGTGCACTAACACAAGTTTTGGTAATGTGGCATGTAGAAGAAGAATCCAGGTGCCTCTCCGGAAAATATTGTTTGCAAGGGTGAGTACCTTGATAGATCCATCAGTATTCAGTTAGCCAGTTGGATTGTTTCCCCACCCAAGGGTAATTTTCAAAGAGTGATAAGGAACAAGTGATGGGAAACCACTCGACTGAGGAAGCCTGTAAATAGACTGAATGTTGCAAGTTTTCGTTATTTGTTTAAACATATTTTATTCGTTGTTATCATATGCATAATATATAATACAAAATAATTGTACATGTATCAAACGAAATGGATCGAACTGGAAGCAAAATGCTTGTAAATGCTCTATTCTAATGTATGCTAAATATTGGTAAATGGTATATGGCGACGTTCAGTTAAATAAAAAAAAATCTGACGAATATAAATGTTTGAAATGTAAATAAAACAAAAACAAGCAACAAAAATTAATGACGGGAAGTGAGAGATATAGGAAATTGTTAGTTAGACTAGTAAGAAATAAGAGAGGATGGGGACCGACCGAGTGTTTGGTTCCGAGATGGTAGTCTTTACATAGTTGTATTTACAGGATCAGTCGAAGCGATTTGATTTTCAATGTATTTGTGAACAGTGAGAAAGATCTGTTCGCTTGCAGTGTCTGAGGGTTCTTTGTTACCAAAAAGGATAGTTTACAAAGATACTTGATGCCATTTACCATATCTGGACGCAAGTTCTGATATAGCGGACACTCGAGAAAAAAGTGACGAGCACATTCGCAGAGAGGTGAAGTAATGATGTGTTTTTTATATAGATCGTCTGATAGTGAACTGCAGTTAGTTTTGAGGCGAGTGTGCATTATCTGAGTCTTACGTTTACTTTACCAGAGTAGAAGTACGAGGGCACATTCGAGGGTTGGAAAAGGTGCTTTTTAAAAGTAGACAAGGTGTGAGAGTTACGGACATCAACAGGGACGTCGTTGAAAGCTCGTTTCGTAGAAGGCAGAAAGGTATTGTAGTAAAGAGTTGTTCGAGCTCTTAGTACTCTAAAGTCATCTTAGCTGCGGAGGTGGATGTTGGATTTTGAACCGGTTTAGGACACACATCAGACAGATATGGAGGAACAATGTTTTGAGTCATTTTGAAATACAAGAGTAACTTGTGTTTTTGGCGCCAAGAATCAAGTGTTTTCCATCCAACTTCACCCGTGAGTTTTGAGTTTTTACGGTTGAAACTATTTTTGCGGCACCAGACATAATTCGAGCGGCCTCATATTGGATCTTTTCAACAGTATCCTTCTCTCGAGCAGAATACGTCACCATACTCTAGAATAGGGCGAATGAAAGAGGTATATATTATTTCGAGGGAACGGTGGTCCAGGACAATTTAAGCTTTTGCATCACATTTATGCGCTAGGAAGCTTTCCCTACAGTGTAGTCAATGTGACAGTTCAAATCGGCAGAAAGAACCACGCTAAGATGCTTATGACTTGTAACCTCTTGAATAGTCTCGTTGCTCATTTGTAAGCTTGGGTGGTCCATGGTACCAGTTTTACGGGTAAAACGCAATGATTCAGTCTTCTTCGGGTTGAATTTTATTGTAAGCCCAGTTTGAGATAGTTAATAAATCAGAGTGTAGAGTATGTGCAGCGGAGAGAGGATCCTCGACTACCAGATGGGGACCTAAGATTGATCCCTGTGGTACTCCGGCATTAATGGCATTCCATTTGAAAAGAGCACCTACCATTACAACAGATTGTCTTCGACCAGTGGGAGTAGAGGAAAACCAGGAGAGTAGCGAACCATTTATGCCCAATCGTTTAAGTTTTATCAGCAAACCCTTGTGCCACACTCGCACAAATGCTTTACTGATGTCGCAAAAGACTGCTCTCACTTCCTTACCAGAATCAATGCCCTCTGTTAAGAAGTTACACAGATAAGTAAGTTTATTTGTGGTCGAGTCATCTGGGATGAAGCCTGATTGATGAGGAGATAAGAGATTTTGAGATGTAAGATAATTGAAGGTATGTTTGAAAACAATTAGCGATTGGTTAAATAGATCTGCAAGAGGTGAATATAGTTCATTACAGAGCTCTTTAAGGATTCTGTTGTTGATACAATCAGGTCCAGTGGCTTTGCCAAGATGTAGTAATTTCAAGACAAGGATTACTTCGTCAGGAGATATTTGAAAAAGAGGCATTGTGGAAGGAGGGTGCGTGTAAGCATATAGAGCAGGTGCCAAGTTTTCCGGCTCCCTTAGAAGGGTTTGGTCTCTAAAGTAGTCACTGAGTATGTCTGTTTTCGAGTTTTCGTCCTCAGCAATAGCATCGCCGTCTTGAAGGGGAGAAATAGAAGAAGAATTTGACGGTTTGATGAAAGATTTAAGACAAATGTGAACTGTGTTGTGTTGAAAGATTTAAGACAACTGTGAACTGTGTTTGTTGTTTTGAGATTAGTTACATGTTTGTGCATGTGTTTTTCTTTAGATTGTCTGATAATGTTTGTTATTTTATTGCAAAGAGTGTTCTGAATTTCAACCAGCCATTTTCTGTGTTTATGTGTTGTGCTTTTCTGTAATATCTACGCCTTTTTCTAATGAGTTTTTTCAAGTCTGGAGGGAACCAGGGCGTGTCATTGGGTCTGATTGTGACACCTTTGTTTGGAATGCATGCCTTGGAAATGCTAGTTATGGTGTCTGTGACGTTTTTTGTATATGTGTTTATGTTTGTGTGTCGTATTTCTTGCAAATTTGTGTTTGCTGCTTGTTCTCGCATGAGTTTGTAGTTGCCTTTGTCAAATAGCCATATGTGTCGCTTGTAGTTATGTGCTTTTGGATTGTTGAATCTAAGAAGACCAAATATGGGACAATGGAAAGGCTCTTGTTGGTCCAAGCAAGGTTCACCGATCCCCGACACGTAAAATGTTTTTGATCTAATGCAAGAATGATATCGATAAGCGGAGAAGAATTTTTAGTAAAGTGCGTTTGGTCTGATATACATTGTGTGAGAGAAAGTCGCTGACACAAACTGCTGATCTTCCTAGATACATCATGGTTCAGCATGTTGATTTTCAAATCACCAGTAAGGATAATATTTGGTATACCTGTATCTACAGAAAGATGTATAGAGTCTTCGACGAGAGAGTGTTCTACAGCTGTGGTGTTTGGAGGACAACAGAATGTGCCGAAGAGAAAACGCTTAGTGTTAGTGATAAGTTCAACACAAATGCATTCCACGCCTAGAATTTCAAGGTCAGATCGTCGCTTGTATCGGAATATATTTTTCACTTATACTATAGGAGCCCTCCACCGTGGCTATCCCCAGGACGGTCCTTCTTTTCTGGGTCTTGGAAACCATTAGAAGCTCATTGGTAGGAGTTGATGTATTGAGCCATGTTTCAGAGAATGACAATGTCGAAATCCTTGAATTCAGTGTAGAGAATGTCGAGTTTGTGTTCAATGCTCTGAAAAGTGTAATGCATAAAAGAAAATTGAGAAGATATGTCTACTATATCGACGTTGGTAGAGACTGATCTGCTGCCGACTGGGCCATCGCTAGACAGGCACAGTAAATAAATAAGAACAGATATGTGGGAATTGATGACGTAGAGTGAAACGTACATGATAGCATACGTAAAGAGAATGTTTATTCGATGTATTTTGGATATTGGGTGAGTACGTTTAAGTTAATGACACACACAGTTTTTCAAATCTTCTCCAAAACCACAGAATGTATTTTGATGAAACTTTACACTTATGAGCTCTGGCTCTGGGTAGCTCTCTTTCAAAGTTGTTCAAATGGTTCCGGTTCATTATACATATGGGTATTTTTGGTTAAAAATAGGTTTTCAAGCTATCAGACTTTAAAAACCTTCCTCTCTAGAGCTTCGACATTTAGCATGTGATACAAGTGTTTGACTCTCTGCACTTATTGTTCAAATTATTGCCCTAAGGTCAAAAATGGTCATGCCCCTGTGTGTTACATGTACTTACTTCTAGGCTTATATATAAGAAACTTGGAAAATTTTCTTCTCTCAATCTATAATAGCTAGAGCCTTGGTATTTGGCGTGTGATATCGGAAGTTTACTCTCGACCGTAATTGTTCAAATTCTTGCCCTGGGCTGAAAAATGTGTGTGAAATGTATATATAGTATAGACTAACGTAGTAGAAAGCTAACTCTGTACTTATATCATTACGTTATATTAACACAATTGAAGCCTTGTACACAGGTGAGCGCTTTAGGGTTAATAGTTAAATTACCTCTTTGTCCGCTGTATAACTTGATTACTATTTAAGGTAATGACTTTACATATTGATAGAGGTCATTGAGAAGGAGTGCAGTGACAAGGAACCATAACTCTTGATGGTTCCATTATTGAAGCATCTCCAGTTTTTGAAAACCCTTTTTCCGGAGCATAACTTGAATAATATAATTATAAGGTATGGGCTTCATACTTTACATATTGAAAGAGGACAGTGAGAAGGAATACAATGACAAGGAACCGTAACTCTAGGTGGGCCCATATTTGAATTACCCCCTTTTAAAGTTCTTTAAAAATCTTTCGCGGAGCATAACTTGAATACTATGTAAGATATTGACGCCATACTTCACATATTGATAGAGATCAGTGGGAGGGAGTGCAGTGACAAGGATATAACTCGACCCAGCGTCGGCGTCCTTCCGCGTCCTCACCTTGGTTAAAGTTTTGGTGCACTTTCTCCTTATTATTATTATTATTATTATTATTATTATTATTATTATTATACCAGATTTATATAGCGCCCTTTTCATGATCAATTTCACGTTCAAAGGCGCTTTACATAGTTCAAATGCAGCCACACAGGGCGCATAATTCATCCTCTACTAGTACAGACACAGAGCGATCTGAACAGAGGGACAGAGTGAGTCAAAGCCCCCACGACAGAGAGATTAGAAATCAGATACAGGCTTGTCCGGCTAACGCAAACTAGCTCGTTGCGAATAGACAGCCTGGTTCTTTAACGTGCCCAGTGTATAGCACTGATACACGCCAGGATTGGCTTATCTCTGTAATAACTTGATGAATTTGTTTCAAACATGAAATAGTTATTCCTCATCATCATCCACCTAATATGGCACAAGGACTATAACTCTCACACCAATATTCATGAATTGTCCCCCATCCCTTTTACTTAAAATTTAAGGTTAATGGTTTGATTCACTATCACTCTGTATCAGTTATTACTATATGGGTTTGATTCAAACTTAACATAGTTGTTCCATCTTATCACCCACATCATATAACACAAGTTCCTTAACTCTGGTACCATTTTTTCTTGAATGATACCCACTTTTACTTAACGTTTAAAGTTAATTTTGATGCATTTTCACTAAATCAGTTTCTATAATATGTTAATACAGAGAGGATTTGATTCAAATTTAAAATATTGTTCAGCATCATCACTCATGTCATATGACACAAGGACCATAACCCTAGCACCAGTATTTCATGAATTATTTCCCCTTTTTACTCTATTTCAGTTATTATGCCCCCTTCGAGGAAGGAGGTGTATATTGTTTTGCAGTTGTCGGTCCGTCAGTTGCAACAACTGGCTTGTCGATCGGTCCGTAGACCAATTGGTTTCCGGATGCTTGGGCCTGGGATCATGAAAATAGATAAGGAGGTTGGTCATGACCCCTATTAATTTTGAAGGTCAGGGTCACAGTGAACCGGAACAGATAAACGGTTTTCGGATTATAACTCAAGAACACTTGTGCATAGGATCATGAAAGTTGATAGGGATGTTGGTCATGACCAGCGGATGACCCTTATTGCTTTTGAGATCAGTAGTTAAAAGGTCAAGGTTACAGTGACCCTGAACAGTTAAACGGTTTCCGGATGGTTACTCAAGAACGCTTTGTCCTAGACTGGAAATGTTTTGAATTGTGCGTTTAAAATTCAGTGGATTCCTTGGTGTTTCATGAATTTTAGTTAAAAATTTGAAAAACACGTGTAAATAAATGTGGAAAACATCAATCTGTAGCTATATATATATGTTTAAAATGATTGTGTGTACATGTATTTTGAGACAATTGTGTACATTCATAGAGGACTTTTCTCTTTTTTTAACAGAAACACACAAAGTGCCCAGGCGACAAAATGATGTTTTCCAAGAGAATGTGGTTAAACTAATGAATACAATAGAAAAAAGAATGAGCCAGTCTTCATGTAAGTCTATATTTTACAATCGCATAGAACTACTGTAACATTCAACAATACGTGCTCAGCCATTAAAGTCATGGATCAAACGGCTTATATCCTTTGCACATCTTTGTATGACAGGTTTTTCCTTAAATTGTACAGAAGGGAGGGTCAACTAAGTTTACAACTTTCCTGAGTCAAGTGTTGTTTACAGAGTACAGTACAATGGATAATTTTATAGTATTATTGTATCTTACAGTAACCGTGATCTTTATGTCAGCATGCTTGCAGTTTTAATGTTTTTTATTAATTACTATCCAAACATGTGCTTTGTATATACTTGTAAATGATACTTTGACATCACTAGTATTTGTGGGGACTAATTTTTGTCAATTTGATACCGGTAGTTTCATCAACTCGGCCCTAAAAAATCCAAAGAAATATAGTTACTATTCTTTCCATCATCAAAAGTGTAAATCGATGAAGTTGCAGTCCAAACCATAAAATGTTACGCCTATGAAGTTACAATGTAAATGATATCACAGTATGTTAAAATTGTTAGTAGACTTTATAATATATTATTTTTTCCATTCAGCTATTTTGGGTGCCAGTATGAAATATATTGTCTTTAATTAACCATTGCAGTTACAGTGCTTTTTAAACCAGTATTTATGTATAATATTATGATGATTCTATTAGTGATTTTTCCGCAAAACTCTATGTTACATTTTGACATCATTGTAATTAGCGTCATTTGACTTTGACAATTCTTATTTTTAACCCTGAAGAAGGCTAATTTAGCCAAAACACTGGCGATAAATAAAAGTGACTTGTAATATTTTGTAGTTTTGAATACTTTTAATACCTATATACAGGTGCCATTATAAAATCTTAAAAATGCAAGTGTGAGTTTTTCAGAGATTTAACAATTATTTCTGTAATGAGACTTTATGCTGACCAGCTGTTAGATCTTGTTAAGTATTCAAAAAGCCATTAGTATGATTATATTAAATAACCCACAGTGGTGAAGGAGATCCCTGAAGCTAGCGAGATTGAGGGTGCCCTGAAAGCCCCTGTCCAAAAAGGGACAGCTCAATATACACAGTGGGTTAGTAAGCTGTGGAGGGAAATTGCAAAACTGAAGAGTTCTGGAGCTAGAAGATTCCTAAATCCTTGTAGAACACATCTAGAGGTAGGTGTAACACTTTGGTAACCTGTAGAATATGTTTAGAGGATGGTTTTAGTCAGGGTTTACAAAATCTGCAAATTTATTTGTAGCCTATTTGACTATCTGTATTTTCGTCTGGAAGCCCAACCGTTTTTTTTTTTTTTGTTGTTTTTATTTTTGGAAAATTTGCTTAATGCTTGTATACAACAGTTGGATGAAATGCGTAGTGTATTACAGGGTTTCATAATTTTAGCTATACACATATGTCGTTATAGGTTTTGTTCCCTAAAAAAGCAATTATCATTCATTTTGTCTCCTGTTTTGTTTCATTTGAGTTTAAAAACTAAAACAAGTTAAATTCGGAATTCTTCTCTCTTTAGTTATTGCAAAATGACAACATCATATTAAAACTTGACAGTCAGTTTTATATATTTACATTCGTCCTTTCCATTGAAAATTCGGACGTTCATTTTGTATGAACAGCAAAAGGAAAGGAGCCAAAGTTACGACAACACTGCTTAGTGAAAATGGGCTGCTGTTTTGACGACGTCCGTGTTTAGTCAGGGAGAACGTTCCTTGCTTGTTTTGTCAGGTGAACAGTATGGTCATGATGGTCGGGAAGCCAATTTTAATATTAAATGCAACAAAATTTGTGCAGTTTATAATATATACTCGTTTACAAATGGAAAGTAAATATAATGTAAATATAAGAAATGAATTATTTTTTTCAGAGTTCATGTGAAATGAAGGACAGATTAGTATCCGCAAATTAAACGTGAATTGCTAGCACAATTCATGGATTTGCCAATCCTATTTCGTTGTTCATTTAGCATGAACTCCGAAAAAAAATGTTTCATTTCTGAAAAACTTGCAAATTCCTTACAGTATCAGTTGCACTTTATCGTATAAAATCATTTAAAGCCAATAAATAATTCTGTCTGATTTTTAACATCTTTTAACAAGTAGTAAAAGGACTAAAACCAAGTAAATTGTGTATCTTACTTCTTTGGCAGTGTGTATTTACTTATCTGAATTTATGTTTGTTCGAAAAACTGTTTAGTTTCTGGTATGATATTGTTACTTTTTGCGAAATAATGGTTGATTTTTGTTTGCATGTTGTGCAAGTATTTAAAATTTAAAGCATAAACTCATTGTAAGCACAAAACTGTCTCATTATCAAAAGTCTCCGATCTGATGTATTTCCTCTTAAAATTTGATAGATATTTATGTCAGCGAAAACGAAAGTACACTTTGGCAGGTTGCGGTAAAAAGACATAATTGTAAGACTGATTTGCACCAGTATTTATGTATAATATTATGATGATTCTATTAGTGATTTTTCCGCAAAACTCTATGTTACATTTTGACATCATTGTAATTAGCGTCATTTGACTTTGACAATTCTTATTTTTAACCCTGAAGAAGGCTAATTTAGCCAAAACACTGGCGATAAATAAAAGTGACTTGTAATATTTTGTAGTTTTGAATACTTTTAATACCTATATACAGGTGCCATTATAAAATCTTAAAAATGCAAGTGTGAGTTTTTCAGAGATTTAACAATTATTTCTGTAATGAGACTTTATGCTGACCAGCTGTTAGATCTTGTTAAGTATTCAAAAAGCCATTAGTATGATTATATTAAATAACCCACAGTGGTGAAGGAGATCCTGAAGCTAGCGAGATTGAGGGTGCCCTGAAAGCCCTGTCCAAAAAGGGACAGCTCAATATACACAGTGGGTTAGTAAGCTGTGGAGGGAAATTGCAAAACTGAAGAGTTCTGGAGCTAGAAGATTCCTAAATCCTTGTAGAACACATCTAGAGGTAGGTGTAACACTTTGGTAACCTGTAGAATATGTTTAGAGGATGGTTTTAGTCAGGGTTTACAAAATCTGCAAATTTATTTGTAGCCTATTTGACTATCTGTATTTTCGTCTGGAAGCCCAACCGTTTTTTTTTTGTTGTTTTTATTTTTGGAAAATTTGCTTAATGCTTGTATACAACAGTTGGATGAAATGCGTAGTGTATTACAGGGTTTCATAATTTTAGCTATACACATATGTCGTTATAGGTTTTGTTCCCTAAAAAAGCAATTATCATTCATTTTGTCTCCTGTTTTGTTTCATTTGAGTTTAAAAACTAAAACAAGTTAAATTCGGAATTCTTCTCTCTTTAGTTATTGCAAAATGACAACATCATATTAAAACTTGACAGTCAGTTTTATATATTTACATTCGTCCTTTCCATTGAAAATTCGGACGTTCATTTTGTATGAACAGCAAAGGAAAGGCGCCAAAGTTACGACAACACTGCTTAGTGAAAATGGGCTGCTGTTTTGACGACGTCCGTGTTTAGTCAGGGAGAACGTTCCTTGCTTGTTTTGTCAGGTGAACAGTATGGTCATGATGGTCGGGAAGCCAATTTTAATATTAAATGCAACAAAATTTGTGCAGTTTATAATATATACTCGTTTACAAATGGAAAGTAAATATAATGTAAATATAAGAAATGAATTATTTTTTTCAGAGTTCATGTGAAATGAAGGACAGATTAGTATCCGCAAATTAAACGTGAATTGCTAGCACAATTCATGGATTTGCCAATCCTATTTCGTTGTTCATTTAGCATGAACTCCGAAAAAAAATGTTTCATTTCTGAAAAACTTGCAAATTCCTTACAGTATCAGTTGCACTTTATCGTATAAAATCATTTAAAGCCAATAAATAATTCTGTCTGATTTTTAACATCTTTTAACAAGTAGTAAAAGGACTAAAACCAAGTAAATTGTGTATCTTACTTCTTTGGCAGTGTGTATTTACTTATCTGAATTTATGTTTGTTCGAAAAACTGTTTAGTTTCTGGTATGATATTGTTACTTTTTGCGAAATAATGGTTGATTTTTGTTTGCATGTTGTGCAAGTATTTAAAATTTAAAGCATAAACTCATTGTAAGCACAAAACTGTCTCATTATCAAAAGTCTCCGATCTGATGTATTTCCTCTTAAAATTTGATAGATATTTATGTCAGCGAAAACGAAAGTACACTTTGGCAGGTTGCGGTAAAATGACATAATTGTAAGACTGATTTGCACATTGCTTTGAATATTGTGGATCAACGGCCTCTCGTGTACATGTTTTTTTGTAAACGCATTTGCCTCCAGTATAATTACACACTTAATTGTTTGATGATTGATTCAGTAGGTGGTAAGATAATGCCTCCGGCCTGTATCACTCGATAAACAAGGTGATTATTGACAACAATAAAAATTATACTTCAATGCTACCTTCATTAAGATACGACTATTGATTTCCGGGTAAACCAATACAGAGTTTAAAGTAGCCCATCAGGCACACTCTGAAAAACTTAAGTAGCCAGACAGAATTTTCTGGTAGCCCCTGGGCTCAGAATATGGAATTTCTGAAACCCTGGTGTTAGTAACCTGAATAACACATCTAGAGGTAGGTGTTACACTTTAGTAACCTGTGGAACACAACTAGAGGTATGTGTTACAGTATGGTAACCAGAAGAATATGTCTACAGGTAGGTGTATGTAACATGAAGAACACATCTAGAGGTAGGTTTGTCACTACAGTTACCTGTAGAACACATCTAGTTGTAGGTGTTACAATATGGTTAACAGCAGAACACATCTAGAGGTAGGTGTAACACTATGGTAACCAGTAGAGCACATTTAGAGGTAAGTGTTACATCACTATTACCAAGAGAGCAAACCTATAGGTTGGTGTTACACTGTGGAAACCTGTAGAGCATGTCTAGAGGCAGGTATTACACAAGTGTGACCAGTAAAACAAACCTATAGGTAGGAGTAACACTGTGGAAACCTGTAGAAAATTTTTAGATGTAGTTGTAACACTGTGGTAACCTGTAGAGCACATTATGTGGATGAATTTGTCGAGAGAGCTAAGATGCTTTCCTACGGAGGTGAAGGCCCCTGGTTTGATTCCTTGGCTACTCCCACTGCGGTGTGTCCTTGGGCAAGGCACTTAATCACGATTGCCTCAGTCGACCAAGCTGTAAATTGGTACCAGCAAATTGCTGGGGTTAAGGTATGATTGGTTTTAACTGTTCTTAAAATAGGGTCGCTCAAAAGCTCTACAGAGCTTATGTTAATTGTTTCACAGAGCGACGGTAAATAAAAGTTACCTTTACCTTTTATCTAGAGTTTTTAACTTGACTGAAAATTTTCACTAGTAGACTTATTGCTGTCACCCTTTCATCAGCATTAACATTCACATCCTCATCAGCATGCCCATCAATGCGTTGCCTGTAAGCAGATTTCTCATTTCTTTCAAACTCTGATATCATAAGTTGACCATACAAGACAAGGGACGTAACTCTAACTTACATTTTGTCAAAATTATGTCCCTTTCAATGTGGAAGGTTTGGGAAAATGTTTGCAAGTAGGTTTCTCAGAAACCAGAAGACCAACTGCTTCACACAACTCATTGATATTAATAGATGACCACCATAGGGCAAGTACCATATCAGATATATAGTTGACATTTTCTTGACATTATGTCCCTTTTTAACATAAATATTTTACGAAGGTTTTGCACATAAACAAGTTCCTCAGGAACATTTAGACCAAATGCTCCAACTCCACACAATGTCATATCTTTTGCATCACGAGATGACCTCACTGGGCAAGTTACATAAATGGTATTTTGTTAAAATTATATCCTTTTTTAGCTCACCTGAGCAAAATGCTCGGGGTGAGCTATTATGATCGCTCGGCTTCCGTCGTCCGTCCGTCCGGCGTCCGTCCGTCCGTCCACACTTTCCTTTAAACAACATCTCCTCTGAAACCATTTGGTGGAAGTTGATGAAACTTGGCCTGGATGTTCCTTGGTGGTCTCCTTCAAAAGCTGTTCAAAGATTGAATTCACAGAACTCTGGTTGCCATGGCAACCGAAAGGAAAAACTTAAAAAATCTTCTTGTCCAAAACTGCAAGGCAGAGCCTCGATATTTGGCATGTGACATCATCTAATGGTCCTCTATGAAGATTGTGCAAATTATGCCCTTGGGATGAAAAGAGGCCCCGCCCCGGGAGTCCCAAGTTTTACATAGACTTATGTAGGAAAACACTTTAAAACTCTTCCTGTCTGAAACCATAAGACCTAGGCCTTTGATATTTGGTACGTAGCATTGCCTTATGGTCCTCTACCAAGATTGTTCAAATTATTACCCTGGGGTGAAAAGAGGCCCCATCCAGGGGTTCCCAAGTTTTACATAGACTTATATAGGAAAAAACTTTAAACATCTTCTTGCCTGAAAAAGGCCTAGGCTTTTGATATTTGGTATGTTGCATTGCCTAGTGGTCCTCTACCACAATTAGTTCAAATTATGTGCCTGGGGTGAACAGAGGCCCTGCCCTGGGTGTCCCAAGTTTTACATAGACTTATATAGGAAAAAACTTTAAAACTCTTCTTGTCTGAAAGTTCAATGCCTAGGCCTTTTATATTTGGTATGTAGCATTGCCTAGTGGTTCTCTAACAAGATTATTCAAATTTAATGACCCTGTGGTGAAAAGAGGCCCTGCCCTGGGGTCACTTTTATATGAGTTATATAGGAAAAAATACTTCAAAAATTATCTGACCATATTTCCTAGACTATTTAATTATAATTACCTGATGACCCCAAGTAATAAGGGGTCACTTGACTGTGACCTTGACCTACTGACCTACTTTCTTGTTTTTAAAGATACAGCCTTGAAATTTGGATGACATATACAGTTTTGCACACCGATCTTAACAGCATAGAAATTTGGACCACGTTCATAACTTTCGATAACGATTTCAATACTCATCCTTAATGTTCTTAGCCCTGACCTACTGACCTGCTTTCTTGTTTTTGAAGCTACAGCAAAGAGGTTTGGACCACATGTATAATGTTTGATACAGATTTCAATACTCATCTTGAATAGTCTTAATCTTTACCTACTGACCTACTTTCTTGTTTTTGAAGATACAGCATGGAAATTTGGACCACATGTATAACTTTTGATATAGATTTCAGTACTCATCTTTAATATTCTTAACCATGACCTACTGACCTACTTTCTTGTTTTTGAAGCTACAGGAAAGAGATTTGGACCACTTGTATAATATTTTAACAGATGTCAGTAGTTATCTTAAATAATCTTTACCATGACCTTCTCACCTAGTTTTTTGTTTTGTTTTTGAAGCTTTAGCAAAGAAATTTGTTCAAGCAAGCAATTAAACTCAGGGGAGCGATATAGGGCCATCATGACCCTCTTGTTTAACTTAAAACCTTTGTGAAAGTTTTGCATGTCAGCTGTTTCCTCACGAACTATGGGACTGAATTATTTTAAACTCCTTACAACTCTTCAGTATTATATATGTGGCTGCTCTGTGCCAGGTTCCATAACTGTTATTTTAAAATTTTCAAAATTTTGGTAAAACTTTTTTATATAAGTTAGATAGTTTTGCAGATAAGCACAGTCAGCTTTTTGTTAAACAGAGTTGTTATATTTCAGCATTACAACTATGCTTTGATTATATATAACGATGCAAGGATGTGTGATGCCCTGGATTATCTTGATGCAGAGATGAATCGTTGGAAGGAAAGTGCCATAATGGATGAAAATGAATCGATTCTCCATGGAGCCTTCAAAAGTAAGTACAGCCATAAGCTGACTTTTGAAACTAGCTTAATTTCAATGTTATGCTTGTAAGCTAAAATCTTTTATCTATTTACTGCTTACCACATGCTATAAAAATTATCAATATTTGTCATGAATAATTTTCATGGAATTCATGGTTGTGCCAGTCCACATACTCTGATTGCAACAATCAAACAAAATTTCTGTTTGTGATATCTTTAATATTTATAATCCACAAATTCCAATCCCCATATTGGAGACATTTTTGCCAACAACACAAAATTCATTCCCACATGAAATGATTTCACAATATACATTGCAAGGCCATCCTTTAACTATTTTGATTGCTGTGCTCTGGTTGACTCACAAAGTTGCAAGTACTAGTACCCAGATCATTTTTGATCTTTGAAAGTGACAGATATTACTTTTTGTACAAAGGCCATGTGTCCTATTTCCTCCTTTCAGTGGTCATCACTTAAGTCCATTGCAGTTGAAATGATAATGTAAACTGGAAGAAATTCTATCAATAGCCCTACTTCAACGTAAGTATTTTCTGTCTATATTTATATCCAACCCCTTCCCCCCTCAAACTTTGTTTGGGCGTGTGGGGTGGGGGCGGCTATATAGGAAGCACATTATCCTGTTCCATCTGTGGAACTGATACAGATGTCATTTTGAAAAATACAACAAATTTGTAGGATCATAAGACATGTCCACATGCCAGTTCCCAAGACTCTGACCCTTGTTTTGACAAAATATCTCACCTTTTCACTGGAAAATTTTCTAAATTTGTCATTACCTTCTGTATTTCTGTAACCTGTTCATGCATTTGATTGAAGTTTAAAACAAACATTTGAGATCATAATTTTTGTTGCTTTTATTTTGACAGAATTATTCCCCTTAGAAATTAGCAAAATTGATGTTTTCTATAAAAATCTCAGAAACCAATGAAGATATTGCATTGGAACTTCAAACAGGTTATAAGAATCGTAGGTTATGTTCATTTAAGAGGTCTCAAAACTCTGACTTCTGTTTTGATAAGATCATTCCCCGTTTTAAAATTGACATTTCCTTTAATGTTTCTGAAACCTATTCATGCATTTAATTGAAATTATAGGATCATAATGTTAGTTTATATAGCAAGTTTCACTTTCTAAATGTACTTAATTTTTCACATTTGTAATATTTTAAGTTTATGATTTAAGACAATAACTTCAAAAAAAAAACAAAGACAAATATCAAACAGGGAATGCCACGTACCAAAATCGCAGCCTCCTCAAAACGAAACCTACAGCACGCAAACGTGCACACCACAAACACACACACACACATACACATACACGCGCACACGCACAAAGCCAACACATTAGGACAAAACGAACAAACAAAGGAACACAAAGCCATGTAGGGAATTCTGTCTAACTTGATACAGTGATACATAAAAGTGATATAAACGCAAAAGCATCAGAATCATAAGACTGTCTTTTATTGAATAAGGTACAGTGAGTACTGTTGAGTGACACAATGAGTGTTATTTATTACCAGTATACACTTTTCAAACAAGGTTTTTCATGGGGGTATGAATTACATTTTGTGATAGGTCTAGTTTTATTAGCTATGCACTGACAGGAAAAAAAGTCATCTGCCTACCTACTTGTGAAATGGTTGCATGGAGCACTGCAAACAATTTTTATTAAAGATGGCCTAACATGACCTGTCACATTCTTCCGCCCTCTTGACATAGTGACAGAGAAAGAACAAGTATTGAACAGTATCAGATATTTGTATGTCAAGTCTTACAGTTAAATAGTAAATAAAAGAGGGTAGATTTCCTATATAAAATACATTTAATCTTTTAACACCTCTTGCTGAATATTCTTGTGAAAGAAAAACAGCTTCACAGCTTCTTCGAAAACGATTAAAGAGTGAAAAACTTCAAAAGAAAAAAATACCAATTTCGTAACATTTTAGGTAGAGATATGCTCAATTTTGAAATTAGCAGTCATTTGAGAATCAGTATGTTTAGTTTTGCTTTACCTTAATTACTACATTATTTTTCTAGAATTAAGAAATGCCAGGTTTCGAGAATGTCCAAATCCAAAGCTAGATAAGTTATGTGAGATGATTATAAAGGCATATGAGGGTAACTTTGAAAACTCACGTGGTATAGTGTTCGTAAAGACGAGAAATGTGGCCGTGGCAATCCTCAGCTGGATGGAGGAGACACCATTCCTGAGGTAGTTAAATCCTATAGTGTTTGCTGGAATAATCATGGCTGCTGATAAAAGAGGTGAGTACCAAGTTTTATGAGTAATGCATCCTTGCATTAAACAGGACCTTTTTACACAACAGCATTTTGTTGAAAAGCGAGTTTCATTTTCATATTACTTTGCTTATGTTTAAGATATTGCTGCTATATGATCTGTTTATGTTGATGAGATATAATATCCAACTCACTTACTCTAATTTCCCTTTTACAGAGGGTTACATCTCAAATGAGTAAAAATATGTTTCCAAAAACATAAAAAGATATATATTTTTTAAGAATCCTGTTAATCTGAAATTTTGAGAAATTGAACATGGTTGTAGTTTTAGCCTGAGGACTAATATTACGGTTATATCTTTTTAATGAGTGGTGTTGAGAAATTCCATTGATCTATGGTATTATGAGGATGGCCTTCTGTTACCTTTGTTAAAAAAGTAAAGTTTTACTACTAGACAATTACGAACCAGCAAGTAAATAATAAATGTTTTATTATGTGTCATCAGAAATGGGTTTTCATAATGTTTTTCCAAGGTATTACTTTAGCCCAGCAAACTCTTATGTTGAATATAGACCTGTCATATAAGAAAAACTATGGATTGGTGATCTATGTAGGGAGTCATGTAATGATATGATTATTATATTACTGGTAAAAAATCAGGTTTGTCTGTGTGTCTGTCTGTCCGTCTGTCTGTAGACACAATCTTTAGCGCACCAACTCTCCTCATCCCCTTGACACAATTTAATGAAACTTCACACATGTCAAGTGATCAGTAACAACAGTAGTTGTGTATAGTGCATGTTAGGTTCTTTCAGAAAAAAAATTGCAGTTTGTCTTTGTTTTTTGTTACTATACTATATACATAGTGTCTGCATATGCAATCTTGTGCGCGTTTAATCTCCTGAACCCACGCACACAATTTAATGAAACTTCACACAAGTGATCAGTAGTAACCCTAGTTATACCCCCACAAACGAAGTTTGATGGGGTATATAGGAGTGAGCTTGTCTGTCGGTCGGTCTGTCGGTTTTCATGGTTTCCGGACAATAACTCATGAAAGGCTCGACAGATTTAAAAAATTTTTGGTACACAGGTGTAACATCATAAAATACAGATCAATTTCGACTTTGAGGTCAGTAGGTCAAAGGTCAAGGTCACAATGACCCAGAACAGTTAAACGGTTTCCGGACGATAACTTGAGAACGCTTTGGCCAAGGACCATAAATTTTGGTACACAGATGTAACATCATAAAATACAGGTCAGGTTTGACTTTGAGGTCAGTAGGTCAAAGGTCAAGGTCACAATGACCCAGAACAGTTAAACTGTTTCCGGATGATAACTTGAAAATACATGGGCCTAAGATCATAAATTTTGGTACACAGGTGTAACATCATAAAATACAGGTCAAGTTCGACTTTGAGGTCAATAGGTCAAGGTCACAATGACCCGGAACAGTTAAACGGTTTCCGGACGATAACTTGAGAACGCTTGGGCCTAGGATCATGAAAGTTGATAGGGAGGTTGATCATACCAGCAGATGACCCCTATTGATTTTGTGGTCAGTAGGTCAAAGGTCAAGGTCACAGTGACTCGGAACTGTTAAACCCTTTCTGGACGATAACTTGAGAACGCTTGTGCCTAGGATCATGAAAGTTGATAGAAAGGTTGATCATGACCAGCAGATGACCCCTATTGATTTTGAGGTCAGTAGGTTAAAGGTCAAGGTCTCAGTGACCCGGAACAGTTAAACGGTTTCCGGACGATAACTTGAAAACGCTTGGGCCAAGGACCATAAATTTTGGTACACAGGTGTAACATCATAAAATACAGGTCAGGTTTGACTTTGAGGTCAGTAGGTCAAAGGTCAAGGTCACAATGACCCGGAACAGTTTAACCGTTTCCGGATGATAACTTGAGAATACATGGGCCTAGGATCATAAATTTTGGTACACAGGTGTAACATCATAAAATACAGGTCAAGTTCGACTTTGAGGTCAGTAGGTCAAGGTCACAATGACCCGGAACAGTTAAACGGTTTCAGGATGATAACTTGAGAACGCTTGGGCCTAGGATCATGAAAGTTGATAGGGAGGTTGATCATACCAGCAGATGGCCCCTATTGATTTTGAGGTCAGTAGGTCAAAGGTCAAGGTCACTGTGACCCGGAACTGTTAAACCATTTCTGGACGATAACTTGAGAACGCTTGGGTCTAGGATCATGAAAGTTGATAGAAAGGTTGGTCATGACCAGCAGATGACCCCTATTGATTTTGAGGTCAGTAGGTCAAAGGTCAAGGTCTCAGTGACCCGGAACATTTAAACAGTTTCCGGACGATAACTTGAGAATGCTTGGGCCTAGGATCACGAAACTTAATATGGAGGTTGATCATGACCAGCAGATGACCCCTATTGATTTTGAGGTTCGACTTTGACATTGGCTTACTTCTGTGACAAGGCCGTATTGTCGGGGTATAATTTGTCACTACTGTGACAGCACTAGTTGTGCATGGTGCATGTTAGGTTCTTTCAGAAAATAATTCTGCACAGTTATGGGACTTTGTTTTTATCTCACCTGAGTCTGTCTGTCGTCTGTCTGTCGTCTGTCAACATTTAGCTTGTGTATGCTATACAGGCTGTATTTTTCAGCTTCAACTGATCTTCATGGAATTTGGTCAGAATGATTACCTTGGTGAAATCTAGGCCGAGTTCGAAAATGGGTCATCTGGGGTCAAAAACTAGGACATTAGGTCAAATCAAAGAAAAACTTTGTGTATGTGATACAGGCTGTATTTTTCAATTAATCTTCATGAATTTTGGTCAGAATGATTACCTTGATGAAATCTAGGCCGAGTTCGAAAATGGATTATCTGGGGTCAAAAACTAGGTCAAATCAAAGAAAAACCTTGTGTATGCAATAGAGGCTGTATTTTTCAATAAATCTTCATGAGTTTTGGTCAGAATGATTACCTTGATGAAATCTAGGCCAAGTTCAAATATGGGTCATCTAGGATCAAAAAGTAGGTCACTAGGTCAAATAAAAGAAAAACCTTGTGTATGCGATAGAGGCTGTATTTTTCAATTAATCTTCATGAATTTTGGTCAGAATGATTACCTTGATGAAATCTAGGCCGAACTTGAAAATGGGTCATCTGGGGTCGTAAACTAGGTCACTAGGTCAAATCAAAGAAAAACCTTGTGTATGCGATAGAGGCTGTATTTTTCAATTAATCTTCATGAATTTTGGTCAGAATGATAGCCTTGATGAAATCTAGGTCAAGTTTGAATATGGGTCATCTGGGGTAAAAACTAGGTCACTAGGTCATATCAAAGGAAAAGCTTGTATATGCGATAGAGGCTGTATTTTTCAATTGATCTTCCTGAAATTAAGTCAAAATGATAACCTTAATGAAATATAGGCCGAATTTGAAAATGGGTCATCTTGGGTCAAAAAGTAGGTCACTAGGTCAAATCAAAGAAAAACCTTGTGTATGCGATAGAGGCTGTATTTTTCAATTGTTCTTCATGAAATTTGGTCAGAATGATAGCCTTGATGAAGTCTAGGTCAAGTTCGAATTTGGGTCATCTGAGGTCAAAAATTAGGTCACTAGGTCAAATCAAAGAAAATGCTTACTTATACTCAAGATTTTTTGCTCCAATTTTAATGACAATTGGTCAGAATATTTTTTTCCATGAAATCACTAGGTCAAACATGTTTACTCTGTGTAATATGTTGTGTTATGGTGTGTTTCTCAGGTGAGCGACCTAGGGCCATCTTGGCCCTCTTGTTTGTTAATATACTATATACATACAGTCTGCATATGCAATTTTGTGCGCACCTAATCTCCCGAACCCTTACACACAATTTAATGAAACTTCACACAAGTGATCAGTACCAACCCTAGTTGTGCATGGTGCATGTTACGTTCTTTTAGATAAATATTCTGCAGAGTTATGGGACTTTGTTTTTTGTTACTATACTATATACATAGAGTCTGCATATGCAATCTTGTGCGCACCTAATCTCCCAAACCATTGCACACAATTTAATGAAACTTCACACAAGTGATCAGTACCAACCTTACTTGTGCATGGTGCATGTTAGGTTCTTTCAGAAAAATATTCTGCAGAGTTATGGGACTTTGTTTTTTGTTACTATACTATATACATAGAGTCTATATACATACAGTCCACATAATTATGCAATCTTGTGTGTGTCAAATTGCAGTGTACTGTGTCAGTGCGTGCGGGGGGTACATTCATCACCTTCAGTGATAGCTCTAGTTTGAGCAGGTTATCAGTAAATTAATAATGCGTAATTAATTTTCTAACAGATATGACTAAACCTGGGCAATTTGATGTACTAGAGTATTTCCGAAATGGGAAGCAGCACAAGTTGATAATAGCTACTTCAGAGGAAGGTATCGATATTTCCAAGTGTAATCTTGTCATCAGATATGACCATGTGACCAACGAGATAGCCGTGGTACAGCCCAGAGGTAAACATCCTTTTCTGAAAACGTCTTTAAAGCTATTAAGTCCTATAAGGACAAATCAAAGACCTATGTCCTTCCATGAAGGCCAAAATTTCCAATGTTACACCACAATCCATGCTTGCAGGAATTCATAGGTTTTTATAAAGTAAGCAATTTAAGCAGAATACATGATGTTTTTAGCTCACCTGTCTTTTGTGATCGCCCTTCGTCTGTCGTCCGTCCGTCGTCCGTCCGTACACAATTTCTTGTGAACATGCTAGAGACCACATTTTGCAATTGATTTTAATCAAACTTGCACACAACTTGTATTGGCATAATATCTCAATTCTTTTCGAAAACTGGTCTAATCCCTTCATGGGTTCCAGAGTTATGGCCCCTTAAAGGGTCAAATTTTGTTATTTTGGCTTGTGAACACGATAGAGACCACATTTTGCAATCAGTTTTAATCAAACTTGCGCACAACTTGTATCGGCATAATATCTCGGTTCCTTTCGAAAACCGGCCAGGTCCCGTTATGGATTCCAGTTATTGCCCCTTAAAGGGCCAGAATTTGCTATTTTGGCATTTGCAGCCATACAGAGACTTCATTTATGGTTTGATTTGATACAAACTTGCAAAATATCTTTAGCAACAATAGATCTTGGATTCCGTGATGAATCCCTCAGATCCAATCATGGGTTCCAGAGTTACGGCCCCTGATTGAACCCTGAAAGAGCCAAAATTTGTTAATTTTTACCTTGTGAACACGATAGAAGTGACATTTTACATTCGATTTTAACCACACTTATATACAACTTAAGTCACAATAAGATCTTGATTCCTTTCGAAAACCGGCTAGATTCCTTCATGGGTTCTAGAGTTACTGCCCCTGAAAGGGGCATAATACCCTTTCAGCCATATAGAGGTTTCATTTATGCTTTGATTTGATACAAACTTGCACAGAATGTTTATCTTGATGATCTCTAGGCCAAGTTCGAAACTGGGTCATGTGGAGTCAAAAACTAGGTCACCAGGTCAAATCAAAGGAAAAGCTTGTTAACACCCTAGAGACCACATTTATGACTCTGTCTTCATAAAACTTGGTCAGAATGTTTATCTTGATGATTCCTAAGCCAAGTACGACACTGGGTCATGTTGGGTCAAAAACTAGGTCACCCGCTCAAAGGAAAAGCTTGTTAACACTCTAGAGGCCATATTTATGACCCTATCTTCGTGAAACTTGGTAAGAATGTTTATCTTGATGATTCCTAAGCCAAGTTCGAAACTGGGTCGTGTAGGGTCAAAAACTAGGTCACCACTCAAATCAAAGGAAAAGCTTGTTAACACTGTAGAAGCCACATTTATGACCCTCTCTTCATGAAACTTGGTCAGAATGTTTATCTTGATGATTCCTAGGACAAGTTAACAGGTGAGCGATATAGGGTCATCATGACCCTCTTGTTTATGTGCCCACCATAACTTTTTGGGGGGTGCACTTGAGAGTTTCACTTGTCTATCCATCTGCCTGTCTGAAATTTCTATCATGCATATCTCAGAAAGTATTAGACCCAGAGTCATCAAACCTCCTAGGATTGTCATTCAGCATGTGCAGTTGTGCACCTGGGGTGCGTTTCATAAAGAATCCTAAGTCTAATTCCTAAGTGTATAGTTAGGACTGGAATAAGATTGCACTTATGTGCGTTTCAAGAAACACTCGTACCTTTCGCACATAGGAATAATCCTAACTTTTGACTTAGGACAGTTTCATCACAGTGACACAGTCTGCGCGTGACGCGCACTTGCTTGGAAACGTAAATAAACAACAAAATTTAACCGCCGCATAATCCTGAAACTTTGCGATTATCCAGCCTTCTTGTTTCTGACTTGCAACAAATCTTATTCTTAAGTGTACTGAATTTATCCTAGTTTAATTGTTTTTACAAAAATAGTCTTGAAAAACACGCTTAATTTCTAAATACCGACTATAAATATGGCTTAAGAGTGTCATAGTTTTCGTCTACTGTACATGTTTAATCGATCGAACTTTATCCGCGCAATCGATGACGTTCGTAATTATTCAAAAGTATAATTTATGCTAAAATTGATAAATTATTGTGAGTTTTTAATGCTTTTCTCTGTTTGTTTGTGGAGATGTGGCGCAATTGTAGAACTATGTAGAATTGTTTTGTGTCTGATAAACAACTTAATATTAGGCCATGACATGGAAGATTTTAGCGCCAGATGTGTGGTTTAGACAACCCTTAGCAGTTATCAGTGCCACCCCTACCTCTCTTGTAAGAAAAAGATACTGCATAAAAAATTATATCAATATTCATTAGTTGATCAATTAGATCTATATATATTTTCATAACTCAGATCGTGGTGTTTCTTCTAGGGCTTTAGGTTACACGTGATCGTCTATACTACTGTGTGAAATATGATATACTAAACTATTAGCGAATAAAATTTGGAGTGTGCTATTCATATCTGAATCACATAATAGACCTAAGAAGAAGAAGTATCAGTTTTTAAAGTGTTGCAAGATTAAAAAAAAAGAGCCGACAACTTAAAGATTTTCTCCCCCCACCCCCTTTTCCTTTGTAAGGATAATATGTGTTTTAACATCTGCTGAATTCTGAGGGATTGGTTAGAGCCCGAGCTCGGTAGGACGAGGGCACGGTAACTACCAACGTATCCCAAAATTCAAATTCGCGAAATTTTAACCCAGCGGCAATATGTGCTTTTACAGTAGTGTATAAAATGTGAATTCATTACTTTATAACTTGAACATCTAGAAGCCAATAGATTTGTGTAAATAATCAAATATATTACTGCAACGCAATTGGAAGTATATCTACTCAGGAGCATGCATGAAGTCCACCGGATCTATCTTCTTACTAAAACATCAAAGATTTTTATATGAGATAACTGGATTCCTCGAATGTTTTCAGACAAAATGACTAGGACTGTCATTGGAGACTTGTTTTGTTGATAATTATCACCTCTCAAATATCGAAAATACATTGAAATTTGCTATTGTCTTAACAGACTGAAGTATTTCTCAAGCACTATGGCAAATCAGCTGATAAAAATGGACGATTTATCTTAAAAGCAGCCCATCTCATGTCAGCTCATCATTGGTATTGTGAACAAGGCAGACAACTATATCCCCTGCCACTGTCATGGATAGTGGAAGGGTTGAACGTACTAAATGGAAGCATTGCCGTTGTTAAGTATATAATATGCTGAGAGATTGCAGAAATAAATTTAATATAAAAAGAATCATGAGTATACATTTCAGCCAAGTCACAATATTTACATTTGCCCTACTTTTTTTATTGAAAATTATGACGTTCATTTCGTATGAACAGCAAAAGGAAATGCGCAAAAGTTACGTCATCGCTGCTTAGTTATAACCGACCGCTGTTTTGACGAATCCACGTATAGTCCGGGAGAACATTCCTTATATCAGCTGCGCCACGAGAAAACCAACATAGTGCGTTTGCGACCAGCATGGATCCAGACCAGTGTGTGCATCCAAGCAATCTGGTCAGGATCCATGCTGTTCCCTTTCAAAGCCTATTGCAATTGAGAAACTGTTAGCGAACAGCATGGATCCTGACCAGACTGCTTGGATGCGCAGGCTGGTCCCAAACGCACTATATTGGTTTTCTCATGGCACGGCTCAATTTTGACGTCGCAGTTGTTCTGTCTGGTGAACACAATGGCCGGGAAGCTAATTTTAATGTTAAATGCCTCAAAATATGTGCAGTTTATGATATTATCTTGTTTACAAATGAAAAGAAAATATAATGTAAATATAAGAAAGGAAACTTCTTTTTTTCGGTGTTCATACGAAATGAACGACAGAATAGGATCAGTAAATCTATGAATCACGCTAATCATTTCATTTCTTAATTAAAATCCTTCAAATGGTTAAGGAGATACAAGGCGGACACAAAATGGAAGTCTCAAACTTTACACCTCAAGTTGTGCCTTTGTCTTGAGGCGACATGGCTGACTCATTGAATTGTGCACATCGTCTTGATGGGGTGATCATTTGATCTAAGTTTATGAAAACCCTTCAAGAGGTTTAAGTTATATGGAGCAGACACAATTGTTACGGGCGGACGGAGACCATTCCTATAACCCCCACCACTCATGGCAGTGGATAAAAATAACAAAGTTAAAAATTCTAATAACCTTTCAAATTTATAAATAAATTTTATTTCCATATTGTAGATACAAGAAAAATAACCAATGTATTCAAGTAATGGCTTTGCAGACTTTCTAACAAAATATTTGTGAACTGACCAAGCTGAGCAGACCTGAAAGAAAGTTTCCACTACATAAATAAGGGGTAAAGTGACCACATCTAGTTGCAATGCTTTTTGATGAAACAGAATAATTTGTACAATCTTCGTAAAAGGTCACCCAAGAAATCATTTGTTTTTAGCTCACCTGTCACAAAGTGACAAGGTGAGCTTTTGTGATCGCGCAGCGTCCGTCGTCCGTCCGTCAGTCCGTGCGTGCGTGCGTGCGTGCGTAAACTTTTGCTTGTGACCACTCTAGAGGTCACATTTTTCATGGGATCTTTATGAAAATTTGTCAGAATATTCACCTTGATGATATCTAGGTAAAGCTCGAAACTGGGTCACATGCGATCAAAAACTAGGTCAGTAGGTCTAAAAATAGAAAAACATTGTGACCTCTCTAGAGGCCATATATTTCACAAGATCTTCATGAAAATTGGTCAGAATGTTTACCTTGATGATATCTAGGTCAGGTTCGAAACTGGGTCACGTGCCACCAAAAACTAGGTCAGTAGGTCAAATAATAGAAAAACATTGTGACTTCTCTAAAGGCCATATTTTTCATGGGATCTGTATGAAAGTTGGTCTGAATGTTCATCTTGATGATATCTAGGTCAGCTTCGAAACTGGGTCACGTGCGGTCAAAAATAGGTCAGTAGGTCTAAAAATAGAAAAACCTTGTGACCTCTCTAGAGGCCATACTTACGAATGGATCTTCATAAAAATTGGTCAGAATGTTTATCTTGATGATATCTAGGTCAAGCTCGAAACTGGGTCACGTGCTTTCAAAAACTAGGTCAGTAGGTCTAAAAATAGAAAAACCTTGTGACCTCCCTAGGGGCCATATTTTTCAATGGATCTTCATGAAAATTAGTCAGAATGTTCATCTTGATAATATCTAGGTCAGATTTGAAACTGGGTCAAGTGCGGTCCAAAACTAGGTCAGTAGGTCTAAAAATAGAAAGTCTTTGTGACCTCCCTGGAGGCCATACTTTTCAATGGTTCTTCATGAAAATTGGTCAGAATGTTCATCTTGATGATATCTAGGTCAAGTTTGAAACTGGGTCACGTGCGGTCAAAAACTAGGTCATTAGGTCTAAAAATAGAAAAACTTGGTGACCTCTCTAGAGACCATATTTTTCAATGGATCTTCATGAAAGTTGGTCTGAATGTTCACCTTGATGATATCTAAGTCAAGTCCGAAAGTGGGTCACATGCAGTCAAAAACTAGGTCATTAGGTCTAAAAATAGAAAAACCTAGTGACCTCTCTAGAAGCCATATTTTTCAATGGATCTTCATGAAAATTGGTCAGAATGTTCAACTTGATGATATCTAGGTCAAGTTTGAAAAGGGGTCACATGCGGTCAAAAACTAGGTCATTAGGTCTAAAAATATAAAACCTTGTGACCTCCCTAGGGGCCATATTGTTCCATGGATCTTCATGAAAATTGGTCAGAATGTTTATCTTGATGATATCTAGGTCAAGCTCGAAACTGGGTCACGTGCTTTCAAAAACTAGGTCAGTAGGTCTAAAAATAGAAAAACCTTGTGACCTCCCTAGGGGCCATATTTTTCAATGGATCTTCATGAAAATTAGTCAGAATGTTCATCTTGATAATATCTAGGTCAGATTTGAAACTGGGTCAAGTGCGGTCCAAAACTAGGTCAGTAGGTCTAAAAATAGAAAGTCTTTGTGACCTCCCTGGAGGCCATACTTTTCAATGGATCTTCATGAAAATTGGTCAGAATGTTCATCTTGATGATATCTAGGTCAAGTTTGAAACTGGGTCACGTGCGGTCTAAAACTAGGTCATTAGGTCTAAAAATAGAAAAACTTGGTGACCTCTCTAGAGACCATATTTTTCAATGGATCTTCATGAAAGTTGGTCTGAATGTTCACCTTGATGATATCTAAGTCAAGTCCGAAAGTGGGTCACATGCAGTCAAAAACTAGGTCATTAGGTCTAAAAATAGAAAAACCTAGTGACCTCTCTAGAAGCCATATTTTTCAATGGATCTTCATGAAAATTGGTCAGAATGTTCAACTTGATGATATCTAGGTCAAGTTTGAAAAGGGGTCACATGCGGTCAAAAACTAGGTCATTAGGTCTAAAAATAAAAAACCTTGTGACCTCCCTAGGGGCCATATTGTTCCATGGATCTTCATGAAAATTGGTCAGAATGTTTATCTTGATGATATCTAGGTCAAGTTCGAAACTGGGTTACGTGCGATCCAAAACTAGGTCAGTAGGTCTAAAAATAGAAAATCCTTGTGACCTCCCTAGAGGCCATATTTTTCAATGGATCTTCATGAAAATTGGTCAGAATGTTCACCTTGATAATATCTAGGTCAGGTTTGAAAGTGGTTTATGTGCAATCATAAACTAGGTCAGTAGGTCTAAAAATAGAAAAACCTTGTGACTTCTCTAGAGGCCGTATTTTTCAATGGATCTTCATGAAACTTGGTCTGAATGTTCACCTTGATGATATCTAGATCAAGTTCGAAAGTGGGTCACGTGCGGTCAAAAACTTGATCAGTAGGTCTAAAAATAGAAAATCTTGTGACCTCTCTAGAGGCCATATATTTCACAAGATCTTCATGAAAATTGGTCAGAATGTTCACCTTGATGAAATCTAGGTCAAGTTCGAAACTGGGTCACGTGCGATCAAAAACTAGGTCATTAGGTCAAATAATAGAAAAACCTTGTGACCTCTCTAGAGGACATACTTTTCATGAGATCTTCATGAAAATTGGTGAGAATGTTCACCTTGATGATATCTAGATCAAGTTCGAAAGTGGGTCACGTGCGGTCAAAAACTTGATCAGTAGGTCTAAAAATAGAAAATCTTGTGACCTCTCTAGAGGCCATATATTTCACAAGATCTTCATGAAAATTGGTGAGAATGTTCACCTTGATGAAATCTAGGTCAAGTTCGAAACTGGGTCACGTGCGATCAAAAACTAGGTCATTAGGTCAAATAATAGAAAAACCTTGTGACCTCTCTAGAGGACATACTTTTCATGAGATCTTCATGAAAATTGGTGAGAATGTTCACCTTGATGATATCTAGGTCAAGTTCGAAACTGGGTCACGTGCCTTCAAAAACTAGGTCATTAGGTCAAATAATAGAAAAACCTTGTGACCTCTCTAGAGGCCATATTCTTTCAAATGATCTTCATGAAAATTGGTCAGAATTTTTATCTCGATGATGTCTAGGTCAAGTTCAAAACTGGGTCACATGAGCTCTAAAACTAGGTCACTATGTCAAATAATAGAAAAAACGACGTCATGCTCAGTTCAAAACTGGGTCATGTTGGGACAGGTGAGCGATTCAGGACCATCATGGTCCTCTTGTTTAAAAATTGGACCTGCTGTTTCTGACAAGAATGTTTTATGTTTCCGATATAAACATATAGGGAAAAATGGCTACACCTCCCTGCAACCATGTTTTTGACAAATCAAAATAGTTTTAACAATCTTTGTAGAGTGTTACACAAGGTCCATGTTCGTGGAATTATTTTCAAATCGGGTCAGCAGTTTCATACAAGAAGATTTTTTTAAGTTTCCACCATACACATATTCATCAACTTCCACCAAAAGGTATCAGATGAGATGCTGTTTAGTGTAGACGGACGGATGGACGCCGGACAATGAGCGATCACAATAGCTCACCCCGAGCACTTTGTGCTCAGGTGAGCTAAGAATGCTAGTAGAAGTTAAATGCTTAACCAAATATTGCTAAGCATCATAACTTTGTAAATCACCATAAAGACTTATGAAACATTTGTTGTGGGTATCAGTTCACTACACCGAACAACTTTGTGAAGTTTTAATATATTCTCACTAGTAGTTAATGGGCAAAATAAAAAACAAAACTTCACTTAATCAAGAGGCTGATGTGGATGCCAACAAAATTAATGTCTTTTTCAAATAGCTAAAAATTATTCAACCTTAAGCATCTAGAATATGCACAACTACAACACAGGCTTACTACTATCAAGTTTCATTCATATCCTGGCTTGGTCAAATTTTATTAAAGCGACATTATGCGCATCTTACTTCACATAGTGTGTTTTTGGTGAATGTTTTATAAAAGCAATTTTCGGTTGCTGTGCATTTAAATGTGCTAAATTAACGACAATGTCTCATAAATGTTTGAAGCCGATTCCTCAGAAATAAAGAAATCGGACTGATAAGATAATACCTTAATGAACTAGAACTATCACTAACCGCGATAAATAGCCCCACACAAACCTTCCCAGCGGATGTACAGAGAACACAAACCTTCCCAGTGGATATACAGTGCACACTAAGTTAAACTATTCTTGATGTCTAAGTGCTTAACTGTTCAGGGTCATTGTGGCCTTTGACCTACTGACCTCAAAATCAAACTTGTCCTGTATTTTATGATGTTATATCCTATGCCTAAGAATTCTTAAATTATCATTCGGAAACCATTTAACTGTTCCGGATCATTTTGATCTTGACTTTTGACCAGCTGACCTCAAAGTCGAATTTCACCTGTATTTTTTAATGTTACACCTGTGTACCAAACACTATTTAAATCTGTTAAGCCTTTCATGAGTTATTGTCCGGAAACCATGAAAACCAACAGACTGACAGACCAACCAACCAACAAGCTCACTCCTATATACTAATCTATATACCCCCAAACTTCGTTTTATGGTGGTAAAATGATGCCATAATTGTATAATACATGTCCCCTGAAAGTGCTTGACAGAATAATAAATAAATTCCACAACAGTGCTATAACTCCAGAAAGAAGAGGACAGGAGTTGTAAACATAATGTTTTCATATAGATGAAAAATTTCAAAGTCCGAAAGAAGGACCATAACTCAAAAAAAAAACAACAATTGGACAATATGCACATGCACTTGAGGAGTTGAGTACACATGAATGTATGAGAGACAGACAGTTCAAAAACTATAATTATGATTCCAAGTTTGTTGACAGCTGCAGCATACAAATCCTGAATTAAAATGGATTTTACCCTAGGTGACCTTGACATGACTTTGTGACATGAAATTATTTGAGGTCATCTTCTCAAGGTGACTGGGTACATCAGTTTTGCTGATACTGATCTATAAAGGATTTGATGCTAGGTGACCTTGACCTTTCACCCAGCAATCCGATATTGATGAAGGTCATCTACTAAAGGAGACTAATCAACCCATGAAATCTGAAGTATGCAGGCCAAACAGATCTAAAGATATTGGTTTAAAATGGATTTGACCCTAAAAGACCTTGACCTTTGACCTTATGACCTGCAAATGATCAGGAGACTAAACATCCAATAAAATATGTAGGTTCAAGGTCAAATAGTTATCTCAAGGTAATAATCAGAAATGGATTTAACCAATTAGGAACTTGCTACCTTGACCTTTGACCCCAAAACTCAACAGGGTCATCAACTTTAGAAGATCAATCAACCTGTGAAATATGACAGCTCTGAGAATAATATATATCAAGATGTCAAGCAGAAACGGAGTTCCTGTATAAGGCAGCTGTGACTTTTGGCCCAAGGACCTGAAAATCAGTAAGGATCATCTGCCAGTGATGACCAACCTCCGTATGAAATATGAAACTCCTACGCCCAATTGTATGGGAAATATCATCCTTAAACAGATTTCCTATATAAGGCACGTGACCTTGACCTTTGGCCTAGTAATCTTAAAATCAATAGGGGTCATTTGCTGGTCATGATCAACCTCCCTGTAAAGTTTCGTGACCCTAGGCATATGCATTCTCCAGTTATTGTCCGGAAATGGTTTAACTATTCCGGGTCACCGTGACCTTGCCCTTCCGCCTACTGATATCAAAATCAATAGGGGTCATTTGCTGGTCATGACCAACCTCCCTATCAACTTTCATGATCCTAGGCCCAAGCGTTCTTAAATGTATCATCTGGAAACCAATTTGTCTGCAGACCGACAGACAGACCGACATAACCCTCTTTCGAAAGGGGCATAATAAAGTCTGCTGGAAATAAGAACAGACTCAAAGAACACAACAGTAGTGTATAGATCTCTGCACTTTTCACAGGCAAAAAATATCCTTGCTAACCATTTTCATCAACTGGAGTATTCTATTTCCACTTGCTTTCTGCCATTGATAATTTGAAGATTTGTTTTGAATCATTCCACATCAAATTTGATCCTAAAATAGAAAAAAAGTACAATTTCTATTATTATGACATCAATGAATTTAAAGATAACTATATACCCACAGTAATAAGTGTCACTTCAAATTCGTTATGATATACCAGAAAATAGTAAGTTCATCCAGTGGCTTATAGGTAGTAAGTATGATCTATCTTTATATCATTATATAATCATGTTTTTGGTTTTATTCATTATATATGGGTTTAAAATCAGCTCAGACAGTGATTCAGTTATGCCTTAAGGCAGTCAGTGAATCGACTGTTTTTCTGCATTTTATAAAACAATTACTTAAGACTACTGAAGTAACTGACAACAGAGGTGGGGATAAACATTTACAATAATTAAAAAATGAATGTAAGCCTTTAACTGGGCATCCAGTTGACAGTCCTTGTAACAAGTGATTCTTACTTATTTTACAATATTTTCTAGAAAAAGACTTTAAAACATTTTTATGGAGAAGAAACTGTTCCCTAAAGAGTAATACGGAATAAATAAGAAACAGACCATGTTAACCTTTGACTTTTAAGTGTGACCTTGACCTAGGAGGTAGTGATCTGGGTCTTGCCCGTGACACGTCATGTCATTGTAGAAAACATTTATGCCAAAGTAATATTAAAATCACTCCATTGATGACAGAGTTATGGACCGAATAACAAACAGACCATGTTAACCTTTAATCTCTAAGTGTGACCTTGACCTTAGAGCTAGGGGTCTGGATATTGTGCACAATGTCAACTCATTATGGGAAACATTTAAGCCAAGTTATTTGAAAATCCTTTTATGAATGGCAGGGTTATAAACCGGACACAAAACAGACCTTGTTAACCTTTGACTTCTAAGTGCGACCTTGACCTAGGAGGTAGGGATCTGGGTGTAGGGCATGACACATTGTCTGATTATAGTAAACACGTATGTCAAGTTATTTTAAATTCCTTCACGGATGCAGAGTTACAGCCCTGACAAGAATTTACGCACGGACGGAGAGAAGTGTGATTTTAATATGCCCACCATTGGCAGCATAATAACAAATTTTCTAAAATATTTAGAGAACCTTAAATATCATGTATAACAAACCTACACTTTTTAAACACTGGTAAATACAAACATGCATCATTTGTGATTGTTTACATCTGGAAAGTACATTCATCTGGCAGCTGCTGAAATGAATAATTTATTAGTTATAGTAGTTTTTTACACTGTACTTTTCATATATTACTAAACAATAATTGAACATGTATAGGCCTATCAAAAACTGATCTTTTAAAACCCATCTTACATTTTCACTGGCACATTAAAGAGAACCTATTAGTAATATCTCACAGGGATAATGATTGATAGTCATTTGATAAGCAAACCCTATTTTTGACAATGTTTACTAATTAGTTACAGACTTGAAAAAGAAAAATTTAATTCAATTAAATGTTTCAACACTTGCAAGTCCTTCACCCTTACCCTGCTAATTTTTTATATAAACTTGTCAATCTGTCAATTTGGAAAGTACCATTAATTGTCAAAAGGATTGCTTACCAAAATTGCTGACTGAATTGGGAACAGTGTAGATCTTGATCAAACTGCATGGATGTGCAGGCTGATCATGATCGACACTGGTTGCAAAGGCAGAATCAATTGTGTCCAGCATGATAAGGGTTTACAGAGTATATAAATGATACCGACCTCTTACTAACCCATACTGCATTAAAAACAAACATTTTTCAGATATTTATAGTCTAAAAATCTTTAATACAAACATTTTTTTTTTATATCTGGACAACTCCAACACTCACAACACTTTTTCAAGATTTCATCAATTTACTTTACATCTGGAAAGAACTTCTATCTGGAGTCTGCTGAAAAATGAGAAAATATTTCAGTACTATATTTGCAGACTAGTTCTGTTATATGCATATTTATCACATGTTTGATGTCGCGGGAGTGTAATAAAGTCATTAAATAAAAATGATATTACACTAGTTTAATAAAGCTTTGACGTCGATGTTATTTATAGTATATAATAATATATATAGTATAAGCGACGTCGGTCAAATTGTCTTGTTTATATAGTAAAAGAAAGTCGATTTTTCGATGTTTCGACAAGAAAGGCTAAACTTACATGTGATAAAAAGAATATTACATTTGTGACTTTCGATCCACATTGAAGTGCAGGGCCTCGCATTTTATTATTTTATTCAACGAGTTTAATAAATTCAATATGAAAATATACTCATGTAATATCCTCTATATAATAAAAAAATACTATAAATTTGCAAAATGACATTGTTTATAAATTTAGAAGACACTTTTAACATTATAAAAATATTTTCAGCTAAGTCATTAACAAATTTTTAGAATGTTTACATGTACAAAGGCACAAGAATAAGAAATGATCCGGCAAATAATTCAAAGATCTTGTTTTTTAAAACAACAACAACAGAATTTGAGCCGCACCATGAGAAAACCAACATAGTGGGTTTGCGACCAGCATGGATCCAGACCAGCCTGCACATCCGCGAAGTCTGGTCAGGATCCATACTTTTCGCTAACGGTTTCTCGAATTGCAATAGACTTTGAAAGGGAACAGCATGGATCATGACCAGACTGCGCGGATGCATGCTGGTCGCAAACCCACTATGTTGGCTTTCTCATGGTGCGCCTTATGTTGTTTTTATACCTTATATATGGAATATATTATCTGTTTAAACTGAAGTCTACAGAAAACAATACACTAACTGACGCTGCTTGCCAGTCACCAGTACATAGTCATCAGTGCATAGTTTGTGCTATATATCCGTTCAATATTTACGAAATTTAATTCTGTAATATGACTGGATGAAAACTGAATGAAGAGTTTCATCTTCGACAGAATGACTATTGACACCTGAAATATGACTTATCAATTACCATATATCTAAATGAATTCGGATTTATTTTGGAAATGATTCTAAGCAGTCGGCATGACAAAAACATTATATTATACAGTTATTGACTTATGTTGAGGTAAATATGTGTTTTACGGACCTGTAAAAATGATCTGTAAAAATGATATTGACCGAGGACGCTCGGTCAATATCATTTTTACAGGTCCGTAAAAACACATATTGACCTCAACATAAGCCTATAATTGTTATATTATATGCCCTTCTTAAATGCATTCATCTGACTGGCCCATATTTCAAACATATAAGAAAAAATGATATCACAAGAGTCATTATCACTTTTGCAGGTCAATATCACTTTTTGCGGACCCGCGTGTGCACTCATTTCGATCAATCAAATGAGCGCATTTGAGAAGGGTATATAATATTCAGTTTTATTTCTAAATTTTGGACTTATCAGCCTAGTACACATGTTGAATAATATAGACCAGTTACAGTTTTGTAGTAGCAATTTATATTTAAGGTGTCATGTAACAATGAAAACTATTGCCCTTAGGCCTAAAGGAACGAGAGCAACAATTTTGACTTCATTGTCCAGTAAGCCATTCAGTTAGTTTCTTTAAGAAATATTACATGCATCAGAAATTAATTTTCATAACTTTCTCACATTCTGGTTTTAGCTGTTGAAATAATGTTCAGAAGAGTTGCGAAATAGTGTGTGTGGGTTTGAGATGAATTGATAAATTAAGAATGCATTTTGTTCAAAGTGACATAATTTACCTGGGAACTAAATGATGTTCAATCAAAGCATGCTCATTTTTTGTCCAGAGTGTGGACAGCCATTTCTTGCCCTGCCATCTTTATCTGAAGTATTCAAAGTTCATGATTAAGCTAAAGGATGAACACATTATATGTTTTCTAGTACAGTCTGGTTACTGTCCTAGAGACCAAAAGCAAAACCAATGGAAAATACTGTGGATAAAATTACAAATTCTGTAATCTGACTGGTTGAAAACTGAATGAAAGGGTTTCATCTCAAACAGAATGACTACTGACACCTGAATTTAGTGAAATATGACCTGTTACCACATATCTAAATGAATTCAGATTTATTTCAGAAATGATTCTATAAGCAGTCGGCATGAATCTTATTTTTAGTTTTATTTCTAAATTTTGGACTTATTATCTTAGTACACATGTTGAATAATATAGACTGGTGGTTAAATAGCACAAACTATCATACTATGGACTAGCAATTTATATTTAAGGAGTCATGTAACATTGAAAACTATTGCCTAGGCCGAAAGGAACAAGAGCAACACTTTTGAATTCATTGTCAAGCAAGCCCTTCAGTTAGTTTCTTTAAGAAATATTACTACATGCATTAGAAATAAATTTTCATAACTTTTTCACATTCTGATTTTAGCCCTTGAAATACTATGTTCAGAACAGTTGCGAAATAGTGTGTCTGGGTTCCAGATGAATTTATAAATCAGTGATGCAATATAATATACCTGGGAACTAAATGATAGTAAATAATGTTCCATCAATGCATGCTCATTTCTTGTCCAGAGTGTGGACAGCCATTTCTTGCCCTGCCTTCTTTATCTGAAATATCCGATGTTTATGATTAAAGCGACATGCCACCAACAAAACAAATTTTTTTCATGTATCTTGAAATAAATGCTATATTTCTTAAGAAGGCTTTAAAACTTAATTACCGACAAACTTTATGTTACGGAAACACATGAGAATTTGCTGTTTTTACTACTTTTTACGATGAAAATTGAAAAGTGTTTGTCGCGCTTTTATTCCGGGTAAACTGCCTCAATTATAAATATCTGTATTTTGAAATCATTATTCACTACTTCAGCTATAGCGCTATTGGTTAAGACAACGGGAAAATGTCTTTATTGCTAAGGCGGGTCAGGGTTCGATTCCTGACAGGGTCATCCTTTTTTCTTGATTTAGAATTTTGAAAATATTTTAGAAACAAAAATTCATATTCTACTGTAATGTTCATAATATGACCAAAGCTTCTATTTGAAAGAAAGGTTATTTTTTAGCCAAATCTTGAGGCTTGTCGCTTTAAACTGAAAAAAGATTAAATTACATGTTTTTGGGCATTGCGGTTTATAGATTTTGTACCATACCCTGTTACCAAGGTGATCTAGCAAGGTGTCAGCGATATGACAAGATTCTGCATACATATGAGCCGCTGATGCACTTTGTGATAAATGGAAGCATTTTCAAAAAAATACAAATTCGGCATTTTACTGCTCCTCAAAACATTGGGGCAGCAGCCCCACCACAGCTCCTATGCCCATGTAAAGAGTCTATCATAAACAGTAATTAACACAGCCGTGTAGTTTCCTCCCTCACAGATTGCCAAAGGTTACAAAATGATCTCCTTAAACTTAGAAACTTGGGAAAAGATATGGGACATGGAATTCAACCCCAGCAAGTGCCAGGTTCTTCATATCACTCGTAGCAGAAAGGCCATCCAGTTTCCCTATAAGCTACATGGTCAAACACTATCCCCAGTTAAGGATGCAAAATACCTTGGTGTCGACATCAGCAATGACCTCAACTGGAACACACATAGCAACAGAATAACAACAAATGCAAACACTACACTAGGTTTCCTTAAACGTAACATCCACACAAAACACGAAAAGGTCAAAGCACTTTCATACAAAACACTGGTAAGACCACAATTAGAATACGCATCATCTGTATGGTCCCCCAACACACAGGTTAACATACATAAGCTGGAAATGGTCCAGCGACGCACAGTCAGATGGGTTAAAAACGATTATTCACGATACATGAGCGTAACGGACCTACAGAACACCTTAGGCTGGAGCACACTTGAGAAGAGACGTCTAGACTCCAAACTGGTCATGTTTTACAAGATTTATCACCATCTTGTGGCCATCCCGCTTCCAACTTACTTAGAAGTCCCAACCAGGTTAACCAGACAGATGCACCCCCTCAGTCTCCGCCAAATTCACGTCAATTCGGACATTTTTAAATTCTCCTTCTTCTCTCACACCACAGTCCTGTGGAACAGGTTACCCCTGCATATAGGGACTCTGCCTGATCTTGAATCCTTCAAGCAGGCAGTGGCCCTGTTCCAGTATTAAATATAGCAGCTGTTTTTAACCTTCTTTTACTCTACTACTGTTTTTAACATTTTAACAATCATGCTATGTCTCATAGTCTTCCTATGTCTGGAAGACTTCTTTCAGTTTTACTTTTATTCTTCACTAATACCCGGCGTGCACCCTGCCCATAATACTCGCGAGAGGCGTGAGGCAGTAAACATAGATAGATAAAATTACTAAACTGGTTGGAGCAGACATAAATTACCTTAGTCAAATCATTTTATTTTGTGTGAATATTTACTGCTATACAGTATCTATATTCATGTTCAAACACACGTCACACTCTGTCACTTGAGGTGGAGCTATATTTGCCAATAATTTTCGAAGGTGATATGCGCCCGAATCCAACTAAAAACTCCGCACCCCACTACAGTAACTCACTTACTGAATCCGCCCCTGCTGGTCGCTGGTGCATTTCTGGGTGGGTGGAGAGTGATTAATTTCGAGCCCCGATAACACAAGGAATAACTGATGCAATAATCAAATAAAACAAGTAACTGTAGTGTAAACGAAACATACCTCAAGATGTAATTTGTTAAATGTCCAGCGTTGAAACTGAATAGATCTATATGTACATTTTGTTTGACGCTGCCGATAAACAACACTATCTCCGACCCATTGTAAAACTACGGAATTCCATAAACGACAGCCTGCTGGCAGCTGTCAACTGCTACCTGCCAACATAGGTGGTAGTAACGTACCTAGGATACAGTATGGGTCCATGAGCCATATGCACTTAAATTTACTACAATTATAATGTTTTCTTAGGGAAAAAATGACAAAAAGCCATTTTGAAAAAAAAATTTGCTCCTGTGACAATGAGCCATGATAAAGGTGATCAAGAACAGTTTGACATGTGCATTGCTTCCAGGTCCGTATTTTTTTTCAAAACAATATTTCCTTATCAATGATTGCCCGCCTTTTCGGCAAAAGATTAATCTTTCAGAAAAACCTTACTTCAAAACCCAGTTCCAAACCGTTTACGCATCACGAGCGAGCAACGGCGTACGAAACGATATTGATTTCTCCATCCGAATAAATCCCACACATTTTTCGCGTCGAAGTCTCCCCCCTAAAACACACCAATAGTAAAGGCCATTTATGAAAAAAGGGGAAAAAACTCGCAAAGAATTGATTTTTGGTGAAAGCATTATACAATATGCATGTAACAGCATACTAAAAGTATAGACTGTTATCATGGTGCAAAATGCATTTTTTGGGGCAAAATGTTTAAAAATATAATTGAAACTGTGAATTTCTGGAATCAGCCCATAATGATGTTAATATTTTTATTAAGAAAGCGAAATTTTGCATGGTAGTAGAGAATTATAACACAAACAAATTAAGCTCATGACTATTTTAAAAAAATCCAAGATGGCCGTCAAAATTCAAGATGGCCGCCATTAAATCCTCATTACACAGGAAAACCGTTTAAGTATTTCACAAAGTTCAAGTAATGTGAAAAATGACCAGCATCATAGAAGATACACACATTTTATTTAAAAACACACAAACTTCAGTCTTAAACACATTCAAGATGGCTTCTCAATTCCAAAATGGCCGCCACAGGGTCATTTAGACAATACAGACCCCGAATATGAAAATGGCGGTAAAATAGTTTGACTGAAAATATTTTTCTTGCATCAAACATGACCCCCATGTTTTCTGATTTTTATTCAGCACTGACAATATTCGTCAAGAGAATGTAAGATTCAGACATTTAAAGTAGGTCCTGATGTGTGCTGCAGCAATTGGAAATATGACAATTTTATATAGAATAATGAAGAACAGCTATTTATTGTGCTATAACATACAAGGGAACATTGGTAAAAATTGAAATCTGGCCAGATGAGGATGGGAAATGTCTACTTAGACTAGAATTTGATAGAAGATGACAAATTTATTGCACTTTTGCTTTAAAATTTAATATTGATAAACACAAAAAGACCACATTTTCAATGTATTTGTGTGCATGCACAGTATTTTTTTCTCAAAACTGCATTTTGGTATCCTAACGATTGCTAATTTCTAGTAGTTAGAGGTACAGTTGAACATATTTTACAGTTAAAATGTGTAATTTACCCTGACAGTGAAGCAGACCACAGTAGAAAATGACAAAACAGGGCAAAAGTAGGCTACAGTTATGATAACTGATTGAAAATTATGCTGTGACAGCTATTTTTGCCAAAATTTGACGAGTTGTCACACATTACTGAAATTGCCATAAAACCTTAGAAACTGTTGGTATAAACTAAAACCTTGTATTTAGGTTTTTGTACATTTCAAATGAAACTGGCACAATCATAGAGAAAAAGTTTTTCTTATAGGCATACAGACACTTAATAGGAAAATGGTTAAAAAATTGTAGCCGCATAATAACGGATTCACATAGTCCTCATTGTTTGCTCTTGAGAGCTATTTTCCTTATTTTCTTTGCAATGTTTGCTGAAATCAAATGATAGATCTATGCTTGACATGTAGGCAGCATTTTCATAATAAAATAATAACACTACAGAATGTGTCATGTTGACTTAGATCATACACTACCACTATAGTTTGGGATCTCATTGTTTAGCTAATTTTGCAGTTTGTGTTTGAACTGAACATATTTTTTCTGCATCAGGCATGACCCCTGCTTTCCTTTTTCATTTTATTCAGTATTGACAATATTCTGCAAGAAAATATAAGTTACAGACATTTAAAATATGTCCTGATGTGCGCTGCAGTCACTGGGAATATGTGAATTTCATAAAGAATAAAAAAAAGAACAGCTATTAAGTGTGTCATAACCTTTAACAAAAACATTAATTGAATACATTTTACTAAAGTACAATTCTCAATAGCATAGAAATCTATATCATAACAACACTTCCACATAACATATGTAAATATCAGGATACGAGTTCTATGACACAGGAAAATGCTTACGCTTTTAGTATCTTGAACAATGTAATGGGTCCAGTCGCTGTGGTGACTGTCCTGTGTTAAAACGTAGAGCTGGTGAGACCATATAAATGATTTTTTCTATGGCTACCTCGCCTAAATAATTCATGTCTGTAATGATTTCAGGGATCAGGCGAATCACTCAATGTTTCAAACTAACAACCTTCAGCTAATGATAATCAGCTCAAACTCCTATAGGCTGGGAATACTGTGCTTGACCTTTTTTTTTTTTTTTTTTTTTGAAGTTCCTGTCAGCCAATGTCTTTGTATCGACAACATACGAGTATCCTTTCGCATAGATGTTCAGCAGGTGTTCCCTTACATGAAGCTGCAACCCAGTATGATTGCCCTAATTCCTGGATGCTCAGCGCTTATATGCTATAAAATATAGCCTTAAAATGACCCGAATGCCTTGGCTGTACTTCACCGATAACGTTGAACTTTGTTGTCTTACTGACTCAGGCGATTACCAAACCAAACGTCTCTGTCTCAGATTTCCAATGATCAGCCTGTATTTGCTCTCGTCTATCCCGTAAAGGTTTGATTTCCATGCGCTGGCCTTAACGCTCGAAATCTAATAACAATACTGCAACTCTTCTTTAGTCTCAAACGTCTTTTTTATATAATTTATCTGCCCTGACAGTATAGCTACAACAGCTCTTTTTTCAAGGTACTGGGATAAATAATAAGTTGAATCCTTGATGTGTGGATACAGAATGACTTCATTGTAATTCATCTACTTATCTATACCCTAGCAGAGGTGTGCTTTGACTGGTGCTATGTATGATTCCTGTTTCTAATTGGTCCAAAGTCGAACATATTTTACATTGAATACACGAGTACTTGATCTAACAAATAGTTTGTTCTCTTTTACTATACGATTGTATATAACATAATGTGTGATGCTGAGATCCAGCTATGGCTGTTATTAACCCAAGTCGTTCATAAGGTTATAACACACTGAATAGCTGTTCGTCTTTATACTATATAAAATTGACATATTTCCAATGGCCGCTGCACACATCAGGACCAATTTAGAATGTCTGTACATTTTCTTGAAGAATATTATCAGTGCTGAATAAAAATCAAAAGAAAAGCGGGGGTTATGTTTGATGCAAGAAAAAATATTTTCAGTCAAACACACAAATTGCAAAATCAGCAAAAAAAAAAAAAAGAAAAGAAAAACGGGAAGAAAAAGGCTGAGGACTATTTGAATCTACCATATTTTTCGTGCCATTTTCCTATTAAATGAAAAAGAAAATTACAAAATGTAACTGAAAACACCTTTTAATGTAATTTTGCCTCAAAACCATGATTATCAGGTGGGAAATGATCTTACTAAGAAAGAAAAGTACCCATACTCATATATTTTGTTAATAAATAAGGAAGTTATCGCTGCTTTACGACAATTTCTACTGCCGAATGACTCGGCAATTTTGTCTGTATACTTCACTATTGCCCCAAATTGATTCTGCTGGAAGTATGTTTTCCATCTTAGGTAAACTGCATACTGTTACTAACAATAACCAGCTTATTATAATGTAAAAGCAATGATATGAGACAATTTGGCATAAAATCGACAACAATTCTGGTTTAAATGTAGTTTTTATGGTGGCCATATTGGATTTAGGACGCCATTTTGTTTTCTTCTAAATTTGTAATTAGCTAACATTTTGCAAAATATAGTAATCTAATGTAGTGCAAAAGTTGGACCTCGTTATATGCATAAATCTGTTGTTATGAGCCGATTCCAGAAATCCACAGTTTCATTAATATTTTAAACATTTTAACCCCAAAAAATAGACATTTTGCATCATGATACTTTTCTATACTTTTTATATGTTGTTGCAAACACCTTGTATAATACTTATACAAAAAATCAATTCTTTGCGAGTTTTTTCCTTTATTTGGCATTTTGGCCATAAATGGCCTTTACTACAAGCACACAGTGCGAGTTTGAAATAACGTTATAACCGTTCATAACTGACTAAACACAAACTAACAAGACCGAAAACTAGGTTCAATCCTACTTTGTTACTTACAAATTCGCTATTTAACTTTTTCGCTTTCGGAAATTACCTTCGCCTGCCATGATTACCGTTGACAAGACGGTGGTTGTAAAGAACGTTTTCATTGGCGGAGACAGTTTACGTATTTCAAACGTAGCGATAAAATCCAAAGAGTACCCGAATATAAACAAGCAGCGATGGCCCACGAAGATTATTTACCAAATTCAAATAAATAACAACTGGTAAGTAATTAAGTAGAATTGAACCTTATTTTTAGTCTTGTTAATTTACATTTAGCCTATTCTGACTGCTTGTAGTGCTATTTTTAACTGACATAGTGTACTTGATTTGTTTTAGGGGGAGACTTCGGTGCGAAAAATGTGTGGGATTTATTCGGATGGAGAAATCACTATCGTTTCGTACGCCGTTTCTCGCTCGTGATGCGTAAACGGTTTGGAACTGGGTTTTGAAGTAAGGTTTTTCTGAAAGATTAATCTTTTGCCGAAAAGGCGGGCAATCATTGATAAGGAAATATTGTTTTGAAAAAAAATACGGACCTGGAAGCAATGCACATGTCAAACTGTTCTTGATCACCTTTATCATGGCTCATTGTCACAGGAGCAATTTTTTTTTCAAAATGGCTTTTTGTCATTTTTTTCCTAAGAAAACATTATAATTGTAGTAAATTTAAGTGCATATGGCTCATGGACCCATACTGTATCCTAGGTACGTTACTGCCACCTGTGCCTGCCAACTGCTTACTGCCAACTGCTAGCTGCCTACTGCTACGGAATTCCATAAACGACAGCCTACTGCCAGCTGTCAACTGCTTACTGCCAACTGCCTACCACTAGATGTCAACTGTTAGCTGTCAACTGTCAGATGCCAGCTGTCAACTGCTACCTGCCAGCTGCCTACTGCCAGCTGTCAACTGCTAGCTGCCTACTGCCAGCTGTCAACTGCTAGCTGCCTACTTCCAGCTGTCAACTGCTACCAGCAAACTGCCAGCTACTTTATAATGTCTCATTGTCGCGCTAGGTTTTGGCAAAAAATATTGCAGAAAACATTGAGTATCGTCGTTCATTGTGGAGTGTAGTGTCACGTATCGCGTTGAATGCCGAGTGTCGTGTCGTGTGTCGCGTTGAATGTCGTGTGTCGCGTTCTTAGGGCGACACACGACATTCAACGCGACACACGACAATGTACAACGACACTCGACATTATATCACGCAAATGTCGTGGAATTGTCGACTGTCGACTTAAATTGCTTAACCACGACACACGGCATTCAATGCGACACACGACAACGAGCAACGACACACGACAGTCTATCGCGCAAATATCGCAGAAATATCGCATGTCGAGGTTATTAAGGTCAAATGTTGTTAATTTTTTTTTTCTCAAAAATTGGTCATTTTCAATCAAATATTACGACAAAAGTACTAAAGATATCTTAATAAAAGTTACATGTATTTTTAGAACTATTCAAGAACTATTTCATAAAGATATAGCACAAGGCTTAAACCTGACCCCGTACGGGCTCGAACATGGGTGCCATGTCAAAAGGCAAAATATGCACGACAATACACATTATTTTCTAAAAAAATATTTTACATCAACTAAGGCTCTGAAGTAACACGCTTTGGTGTATATCAACTATTTCTATGGAAATAGATAGATTTAGGTAAGTTTTGTCCGCTTGTACGATCTGTAGACTTCCTATAGGGACCGTATAACCGCGGCTAATTTTGGTTGCATTTTTTCGAAAAATTCATCAATTTCATTTTATGATAAAAAACGTTAGAAGTAAGATATCAAACTGAAATTTCTTTGAATAAGTAGTTGGAAATATTGTCTAAATGAATATAGACCTTTTTACACAGAGCTATTTGCTTAGCAACGGGGAACAATTTTCACGCATGCATACGGAGGGCAAAAAGACATGACTGCACAATATAAATTACGTTAGATATATATTGTATTTTGATCTATTCGATCAATAATGAGTTTGTTTTATAGTAAATATGCACCAAAAGATAAAGGAAAATGTATGTAGATCTTTGCAAACCAACAGCTTTAACTAATTTGCATTATCATTGATGATTCTGGATTAATGGACTATTCATTCGGCAATTTTGATCTCGACAAATTTAGGTTTACTTAAGAAAAATGAAAAAAATAATATTTTCGATGAATTTATAAAGTAATAACAAAGATTTTGTTTTATTTCCTAACGTGATCTCCCATAACTTACCACGTGTCGCAATTAGCTTACATAATACTTGAAATATAATTAACAGTGGAAGTTGAAAATGAAATGTTTAATTAACAAAGTTCAGCCTTTGGTTTTTTAATCCAGATATACTCAAACGGGGATCAATTCATTCAGTATTCAAAAAAAAAAAAAATCATCATCTTAAAATTATTATTTTAATTTTAATTGTTTCTTCGAATTTGAAAGTGGTTCGAATGGTTAATGCAGCGGTCAGATTTAATAGAGAGGGGGCGGGTAGCGGGGAGGGGTGTTCTATATACTTACATATTTTATCTGTTTTATTCTTTGCGGAATTCAAGTTTATCATAATTATACTATTAAATCACGGATAATGACTTCTAGCGCGATACATTTTCGATATGAAAATGATCCAGCATGTAAACATAAGAAACAAAATAAATAGAGATTTATATCAGGTATTTTCCTTCAGTGTAGTTATAGTCCTTGATTTGATTAATATCTTACAAATTTAGATTTTTTGTAACTACACTTTCATCGTTTTAAAAGGAAATATCCATTAAAGTTCCAAAGTATATTTTTATAGATTTTGAAATACTAGATATTCACGTGAAATATTTATTTTTTGAATCACAAAACAGCTCCGCCACGTGATATATTAATCTGACTGCGTTCTTTTAATGACATTGATGACCGAAGGCATTAATGTATATCACATCAAAGCCATCTTATTTGCTTCAGTAACTTTTATTGTCCGCTCTAAATAGCTAGGGGACACTCTCGAAATTAACTTACGGTCTTGATTACCCAGGTGACCTATGTTTTATCATGTCAATTGCATAATAGTTACGCAATGATTTCCGGTATATCACTTAAAACAGCAACTTCAGTGGCATGGAGCCGCGACCCCAAAGTATGTAGATGTCATTTAAGGCGGAGAAAAATATATATAACAACTATTTGAAGTTGTGGAAAAAAATAGATAATGAAAAATATGAAATTTTTAAATGTAAGGAACAAGTTTTATATTTGTATGATGTGTGGAAGACTGGAAATGCTTGTTCTTTTCTGACGAAAATAAGAATAAAGCAGGCTTTTCAGGTAAGATATGATTAATTAACATACATGTCTTTAATCAAAGTATACTGTATAATAAATTACTTGAATAATGGCAAAACAATTCGTAATATAATGATAATTTTATGTAGGTTTTCTTATCGCTGAGAATTCTTTTGCCACACGTAAACAACGCATGCGCGTTAAAATCAAAACATCCGCGGCTTTGCCTAGCAACCAATAACTTGTGTAAAATCATCTATAAAAACAATTTTCTTCTCCGACGGACACGCCGTCGGAAACATTTCCTGAACTTTGCTATTTTTGGCTTAAAATATTAGCTGTAAAATAAGGAAAAAGTGCTTATAAAACATTTTGTGGGGGGTAAATAACTGCAAATAAATACTTGTTTTGATAGAAAAGGACAAAATCTGAAAGTTTGTGACAAAAAAAAGCCATCTGTTCGTCGGTCTGTACGTAATTTATGATAAAAGCTATATTTCCATACTTTTCCGTACGGAAAAAGTCCGTTTTTCATTAACTTCAAATAATTGTAGAATGTTCCAAACACAAGATATTCGTTATGAAATAACTTTTATAAATTAAATGTAAACATTGTCTAAACATATATATAATTTGTATATTTTTAACGCCGACGGTTTTGTCGGGAGACCGTCTCAAAATATACCATTTTTCGTGAAAATATGCATACTTCTTCCTATATAAAATAGTGGTGGGCCTTGTCAGAGGAGTCATATTTTCATAACCTGATGTCCGATTTTAATAAATGATACATTGTCACAAAGGGCAAGCCAGTACCTAGAGAAATCAAGTGGGGTTCGAACCCGGTCGGCTAGAGGTCAAGGTCATAGGTCAAAGTCCGGTAATACTCTCAAAATATGAACTTTTTAGAGAAGTCAAGGCAGTCCTGAAAACTCAAGCACTATCTTCACTGAGTCCAACGACACCATTGGAGCAATTCTCACGACTCCCCGGTTCGGGCCAGCTTAGTATTGGCCAACGCCCTACCGTATATAACAAGTTTGGTCATTTTCTGATACCTGTCCTGAACTCTGATGGCATCATATGGACTTGTAAGTAGCTTAAATGTAAAGCTAAGACATCTACAAACATATTCATATATGGTATAGGTAGGTACCTGGGGTGTAGAGACTCAAACAAGGGTCAAAATCTAACATAGTGTCATTATCAACTGAAATTCAGTTTAAATTACAATACCGTACCTCCATGTATTATCTCCCCTGACGCCTATGGGTCACCTAGGTGTTCGAACATGGTCTTAATCTGTAGCCCGGACCCGAAACAAGTCGGCCATAAAAGTGACACAAGTTTAGGTCAAAAGGGATCCAACTGGGTCGAAGACCTTTCAGACATGGTCAAAAATGCCGTTTCGAACCCTACCTTGTAGCCGTATATGACATGCCCTGACCTCTAGGGCTACCCCAGGTACTTTAACATGATCTCAATCAATAGCCAGGACTCCCACCTACATGAAAATGTATTAAAAATATATTACTTTGGCATAGGGGCTCGAACTTGGTCGAAAACCTCTTAGATATGGTCAAAATAGGAACTTAGAAGACCAAATGGTGACCTTACATGCCCCGCCCCGACCCCTACGGCTATCCAAGGTACTTGAACATGGTCTCAATTAATAGCCAGAACCCATACCTACACGACCATGTATAGTATGGTATATATTTTGGTGACAGAAGCTCGAACTGTAAACGAAAACCTCTCAGACATAGTCAAAACAGTCATGTTATCTATGTTCGAACACTACCCGGTGACCTTGTACGACCTTAAGTACTTTTGACCTAATATTTGATTGAAAATGTCCAATTTTTGAAAAAAAAATACATTAACAACATTTGACCTAAATAACCTCGACATGCGATATTTCTGCGATATTTGCGCGATAGACTGTCGTGTGTCGTTGCTCGTTGGCAGTTGGCAGATAGCATTTGACAGCTGGCAGTAGGCAGCTAGCAGTTGACAGCTGGCAGTAGGCAGTTGACAGCTAGCAGTAGGCAGCTAGCAGTTGGCAGGTAGCAGTTGACAGCTGGCAGTAGGCTGTCGTTTATGGAATTCCGTATAAAACAGTACTGTACTGTAGTATATGATTGGACGATGTAGCTTATATTGCGTCACCAACAAATTCACAGTATTGGAAGGTGTATTACAAAATCACGTATCAGTTAGCCTAAGTTTTTCGTAATTTATAGCGGAAAATCACTGAAAAGCGCAAGATACATGGGCACCGCCATTTTATTTTTGCACGTAGTTTTTGTTTTAAGACAAAAGATAAAAGTTAAGGGTGCCTCATGGTCCTAATTTTAGTCTTAATTTCACACATAGTGCGCATGAAGATTTTTCTTGAAACGCTGTTTTTACCTAGTTTTGCACTTGGGAGTAAAAACAGACTTAAGATTCTTTATGAAACGCACCCCTGGTGTTTTGATTAGGATTTCAGACAACCACAGCAGAGTTATGGTCCCTGACCTAGTCAAAAATATGTCCATCCATCCCTTCAGCTGTCCGAAATTGTGTCAGGCATGTCCAAAAAAGTATTTGACCCAGAGTCATCAAACCTCATTGGACTGTCATTCAGCATGTGAAGTTGTACAGCTCGTGTTTTATTACAGATTTCACACAGACGCACTAGAGCTATAGCTCTTGACTTAGAAATATGCAAAAAAAGGCCTAAAATTTTGTGTTGTATGTATCTCAAAAAGTCATTTAACCTAGGATTATGAATATTTGTAGGAATATTATTCAGCATGTAAAGTAATACACCCGAGGTTTTGTTTGAGATTTCACTAAACCAAACCAGAGTTATGGCCCTTAGTCAGAAATATGCATAAAAGGGCATAAAAGTTTGTGTCACATGCATCTAAAAAAGTATTTGACTTAGAGTCGTAAAACCTTACGATTGTTATATAGCATGTCTCTGTAAAGTTAGCAGAATAGCAGAATAACTCCAGCAGAATAGCAGAATAACAGAATAACTCCAGTAGAACATCAGAATAGCAGAATAACTCTTGCAGAATAACTCCAGCAGAATATCAGAATAACAGAATAGCAGAATAACTCCAGCAGAATAGCAGAATAGCGGAACAACTCCAGCAAAATAGCAGAATAACTCCAGCAGAATAGCAGAATAACTCCAGCAGAACAGCAGAATAGTAGAATAACTCCAGTAGAATAGCAGAATAACTCTAGCAGAATAATTCCAGCAGAATAGCAGAATAACGCCAGCAGAAAAGCAGAATAGCAGAACAACATTAAAAATGCAAAAATGCCAAATGATTTTTTTTTTCATTTCACCTCGCATCTGTATGACAATTAAAATTAGCTTAGACAATTTTTGCCGTAAACATGTAACCATTATAATTCTAATGCTATTCTGCTGCTGGAGTTGTTCTGCTATTCTGTCTGCTGTTCTGCTGAAGTTGTTCTTTCAACAGACTTAAATGATTTACTAACAGTCATTAAAGCAGTAATGGTAACATGTGTGTCGCAAAAAGAGTCTTATGCTAATGTTAATTGTGCGAGGTAATATGCGAGACGTATAATGTTTCAAGGCGTTCTTTTAACTGACAAAAATGTATTTCTAACAAAATATAATGGTAACATGTTTACTGCAAAAATAGTCTTAGGCTAATTTTAATTGTCATACAGATGCGAGGTAAAATGAAAAAAAAAGTTATTCTGCTATTTTGCTGTAGTTATTCTGCTGGAGTTATTCTGCTGTTCTGCTGGAGTTATTCTGCAAATCTGCTATTCTGTTGGAGTTATTCTGCTATTCTGCTAGAGTTATTCTGCTATTCTGCTGGAGTTATTCTGCTGTTCTGCTGGAGTTATTCTGCAAATGTGCTATTCTGTTGGAGTTATTTTGCTATTCTGCTAGAGTTATTCTGTTATTCTGCTCTTCTGCTGGAGATATTCTCCTATTCTGCTATTCGGCTGGAGCTATTCTGCTGGAGTTATTCTGTTGTTCTGCTGGAGTTATTCTGCTATTCTGCTGGACTTGTTCTGCTATTCTGTTATTCTGCTGGAGGTATTCTGCTATTTTGCTATTCTGTTGGAGTTATTCTGCTATTCTGCTGGAGTTATTCTGATGTTCTGCCGGAGTTATTCTGCTATTCTGTTATTCTGCTATTCTGCTATTCTGCTAACTTCACAGAGGCGTGAAGTTTTGCATCTAGTGTTCTGTTTGGGATTTTATTCAGCAAGACCAGAGTTATGGTCCTTGACTTAGTGAAAAATGCACATTAAGTGCTTTGATGTTAGCGTAGCATATATCTTAAAAATGTTTGATCCAAAGTCATGAAAGCATGTAGGAATATTACTGTGAAAGCGGAAGTTTTCGCGAGGGTTTAATTTTCGCTATATTCACAAAATCCCTTTTCCTCGCGAACATTAATCCTCGCGTAAATATGAACCATTCGTATAATGCAAATCAAGCAAATCTTGTCATTACACAAATCTTCCCCAACATATCAGATGGAAACAGTCATATTTACAAAAACTGGCTATGTTAAGTGTTTCCGTAATAACTAGAGGATAGCATAATCTTAATACCAGTGTGTTTAATTAAAAAAACATTGACATCTCTGCCACTGGATTAGATTACATGTAAAGTCATGTTTGTTACAGGTATGTAGTCATCAAGGTTTACAGGTAATTAGAGGTGTTAAAACATACATACAATTAATAGTGATCGATTTTTACGTAGACAGTCTAAAGGTAACACTTTACGATGTGTAACATTTTTGTACACCCGACTTTTCAAAAAGCCGAATTTAAAATTTTGAGAATATAAAACCTCGCAAACATACTCAATATTTCAAATTTGCGAAATTTGGACCCAGCGAAAATATGTGCTTTTACAGTATTCAGCATGTTAATTTGTGTACCTGAGTTTTGTTTTGGATTTCACTCTGCAAGACCAGAGTTATGGCACATGACTTAGTCATAAATATGCACTAATGGCATAAAAGTTTGTGTCACCTGTATCTCAAGAAGTTTTGACCTAGAGTCTTCAAACCTTAGAGGATTGTAATATAGCATGTGTGGTGCCCTGGTGTTCTGTTTGGAATTTTAATCAGCAAGACCAGAGTTTTGGGCCTAGACTTAGTGAAAATACACATGAAGTGTTTAAAAAATTATGTTGTAGTTATTTAGAAAAAATATTTCACAGAGTCATGAATCCATGTACAGTGACAGGAAGGTGTGTGTGGGGGGGTGGGGGGGGGGGCACCAATGTCCTATAGACACGTATTTAGTTACTTGTTATGCCTTTCGAGAGACTACTTCAAGTGGTTTGTGTAAAATGGACTTTTTGACAGACAAGGGATGTAATGCAGCTTTTTTAATTCCTTACAACATGAACTTTTTATGGCAGTGCTTCTAATTGTCAGTAGTAATGCTAATTTTGGTAAATTTTTCTGGGAGTGTGAGATTATTTTTACGCCCCAATTTATGTGGGAGGCATATAGCGTTGCTGCTGTCCGTACGTCCATCACAAAAACTTGTGTGTCCAACTCCTCCAACACTATTAGCCTGATTTGCTTCAAATTTTCACAGATGAGCAAGCTTGATGTGCAAATGACCATAAAGGAATGGACTTTTTCTGTGACTTTTTGTACCAACCGAACAACGAAGTTGTAAGGGTATACTGGTTTCAGGTTGTCTGTCTGTTTGTCTTTGCACAATTTAATGAAACTTCACGCAAGTGACCAGTAACAACAGTAGTTGTGCATGGTGCATGTAAGGTTCTTCAGAAAAAAAATTGCAGAGTTACGGGACTTCGTTTTTTGTTACTATACTATACACATAGAGCATATGCAATATTGTGCGTACATAATCTCCTGAACCCATGCACCAATTTAATGAAACTTCACACAAGTGACCAGTAGTAACCCTAGTTGTGCATGATGCATGTTAGATTCTTTCAGAAAAAAAATCTGCACAGTTATGAGACTTTGTTTTTTGTTACTATGCTTTATACATAGAGTCTGCATATGCAATCTTGTGCGCGCCTAATCTCCCAAAATTCACACAAGTGATCAGTACCAACCTTACTTGTGCATGGTGAATGTTAGGTTCTTTCAGAATAATATTCTGCAGAGTTATGGGACTTTGTGTTTTGTTACTATAGTCCACATAATTATGCAATCTTGTGTTTGTCAAATTGCAATGTACTGTGTCAGTGCGTGTGGGGGTACATTCATCACCTTCAGTTATAGCTCTAGTTACCACAGTTATGGCCCTTTTTTATATAGAATATAGAGAAAATTCTTGTGTGTCCAACTTCTCCCACACCATTAGCCTGATTTGTGTCAAACTTTCACAGATGAACAAGCTTGATGTGCAGATGACCATAAAGGAAGAAAATGTTGTTGTGCCTTTTTACTGCAGTTATGGCCCTCTGTTTTGCTTTATGGGATATATAGAAAAATATGTGTGTCCAACTCCTCAAACACTATTAAAAGGATATGCTTGAAAGTTTCACAGATGAATGACGTTCATGTGAAGATAACCATAAATAATGAACTCTTTTCTATGACTATTTTTTCTAGAATTATGGCCCTTCTTCTTAATTTCACAAACTAGGCCATAGTGAAGAAATTTGGTGTGTTCAACTCCTCAAACACTTTTCGAAGGAATGGAAAGTTGCTCAGGTGCACAACCTTATCTGAGTACAAATTGCTTCAAACTTTTAGTCAAACATCCTTCATGTGAAGATGGTCTGTACTAAAAACTTTGCGCTTTAGAGGATAGCACAGTAAGTATGTGGGGGCATTCGTGTCCAGTGGACACAATTCTGGTTACTAAATGGATTTGATTCAAACTTAAAGTAGTTGTTCCACATCATCACCCACATCATATGACACAGGGTGCATCACTCTTGCACTAATTTTCATGAATTGTGCCCCCTTTTTGCTTAGAATTATACTTATTTAATGTTTTGATACACTTTGTCTTTATCTTTCTTATTACTTAATACTTTTGACACAGACTAAAGCTATTGTCCAATATTTTTATCCGCATTGAAGTCATTAAACACTCTAGTGACAGCTCCAGCTTCCTCAGATGTGCCCAATTTCACTATCCAGCATCGAAATAGTCGAGCGCGCTGTTTCATGTGACAGCTCTTGTTGAATTATATCCCTTTTTTTTTGAAAACCTTTTCTGAGGCAAAACTCGAATACTATGTAAGGTATTGACTTATTTTACATATTCACAGAGATCAGTGAGGGAGAGTGCAGTGTTAAAGAACCACAAGTCTTGCTGACCACATTTTTCCTTAACACAACCTCTGTGACTGAAAAGACCTACAGTAATTTCGGGGAGCATCAATAGGTTACCGATCACCTTGTTAGCTAAAACTAAGAATAGAAACACCTTGAAACAACCAGTAGTTGGATCTTCATAAAACTTGATCTGTAGCATCTTTGTAAAGTCCTCTCCCAACTTAATACAAATTGGCCCTGTTTAGGGGCCATCAGAGCTAAAATAAAAAACACCTTAAAACGACTGTTTTCATGAACTTGATCCGTAGCATCATTATAAGGTTCCTTCCAAAATTGTTTCAAATGGGGATACTTGACTCATTTTAGGGACCGCTTGAGCTAAAAATATAAATACCTTTTAGTGACTTCTTCACATAAAGCAGTTGATTGATCTTCATCAGGCTAGGTCTGTAACATCATTATAAGATCATCATAAGGTCCTCTGCAAAGTTTATTCAAATAGGAACACTCGGGCCCCATTTAGGGTCCACTAGAGTTAAAGATAGAAATACTTAAACCTCTTCTTCTCATCAACTGCTTGATGGATTAACATCAAACTTTGTCTGTAGCATTATTATAAGATTCTATCCCAAATGTATTCAAATAGGGGCGCGCCGCCCATTTTAGGGTCTGCTTGAGCTAAAAACAGAAAAAAAACTTTGAACAGCTTCTCATTAACCACTTCATGGATCTTCAAATTTCATTTGTAGCATTAGTGTAATGTTCTTTCCCAATTTTGTTTAAAAGGGGAAGCTGGGTCATTTTAGGGGCTGTTTAAGCTAAAAAAAGAAATACATGTATGGTCTTTGTCTCTGAAATCTAGGTCAGGTTTGAAAAAGGATTATCTCGGTCAAAAACTAAGTCACTGGGTCAACTCATGGAAAGACATTGTTATCACTCAAAAGGCCGCAGTTTCTTTCTGATCTTCATGAGACTTGGTAATGGTTGGAATGTTTGTCTGTTTTAAATGTAGGATAAATTTGTAATTGGGTCATTTGGGAAAAAACTAGGTCAAATAATAGAAAACTCTTTGTTAACCATTTAGAGGCATACTTTTTCTCCTTGATCATATTAAATCTTTGTCAGAATGTTTGTCTCTAAGAAATTTAGGCCACATTAGATACTAGCTTATCTGGGGTTAAGATCTAGATCAGGTGAGCAATACAGGCCTTCAGGGCCCTTTCGTTTTATTAGCTCACCTGAGCCAAAGGTTCACGGTGAGCTTTTGTGACCGCTCGATGTCCTTTGTCCGTCCGTCAACAATTCCTAATAAAGACTTCTTCAAAACCACTGGGCAGGTTTACACCGAACTTCACAGGAATGATACTTGGTTGGCCTCCTTTCAAAATTGTTCAAAGAATTAAATTCCACACAGAACTCTGGTTGCCATGGCAACCGAAAGGAAAAACTTAAAAAATCTTCTTGTCCAAAACCGCAAGGCGTAGAGCCTCGATATTTGGCATGTGACATCATCTAATGGTCCTCTATGAAGATTGTTCAAATTATTACCCTGAGGTGAAAAGAGGCCCCGCCCGGGGGTCCCAAGTTTTACATAGACTTATATAGGAAAAAAACTTTTAAAATCTTCTTGTCAGAAACTGCAAGGCCTAGGCTTTTGATATTTTGTATGTTGCATTGCCTAGTGGTCATCTACCAAAATTGGTCAAATTGGAGAGAATTACTATAAGCTCTAGCAGCTACTTGTCTTGATATTTGTATTGTATGGATGTTATATGTATGTATGTTATATGTAATGTATATCTTGATAAATATGTTTAAACCAAAATTGTTCAAATTATGCCCCTTGGGTGAAAAGAGGCCCTGCCCTGGGGGTCCCAAGTTTTACATAGCCTAATATAGGAAAAAACTTTAAAAATCTTTTTGCCAGGTTCAAGGCCTAGGCATTTGATATGTGTTATGTAGCATTGCCTAGTGGTTTTCTAACAAGATTGTTCAAATTATGCCCCTCGGGTGGAAAGAGGCCCCGCCCCGGGGGTCACTTGTATATGAGTTATATAGGAAAAAATACTTCAAAAATTATCTGATCATATTGCCTAGACTGTTTAATTGTAATTACCTGATTGCCTCAAGTAATTAGGGGTTACTTGACTGTGACCTTGACCTACTGACCTACTTTCTTGTTTTTAGGAAAAACTTAAAAAAATCTTCTTGTCCAAAACCACAGGTCTTAGGGCTTTGATATTCGGTATCTGGCATCATCTAGTGGTCCTCTACCAATATTATTCAAATTATCCCACTAGGCTCAAATATGGCCCCGCCCTGGGGGTCACATGGTTTACATAAACTTATATAGGGAAAACTTTGAAAATCTTCTTGTCCAAAACCAAAAGGGCCTAGGGCTTTGATATTTGGTATGTAGCATCATCTAGTGGTCCTCTACCAAGATTGTTCAAATAATGTCCCTAGGGTCAAATATGGCCCGCCCTGTGGGTATCATGGTTTATATAGACTTATATAGGGAATACTTCTTGTCTAAAACCACGGCAACCGAAAGGAAAAAACATAAAAAAATCTTCTTGTCCAAAACCACATGTCTTAGGGCTTTGATATTTGATATGTAGCATCATATCTAGTGGTCCTCTAACAAGATTGTTCAAATAATTTCCCTAGGGTTAAATATGGCCCCGCCCTGGGGGTCACATGTTTTATATAAACTTATAAAGGGAAAACTTTGAAAATCTTCTTGTACAAAACCACATAGCCTAGGGCTTTGATATTTGGTACGTAGCATCATATAGTAGTCCTTTACCAAGATTGTTCAAATTATCCCCCTAGGGTTAAAACTGGCTCCGCCCCGGGGTTCACATGGTTTAAATAGACTTATATAGGGAAAAACCTTTAAAAATTCTTATCTTAAACTATATGGCTCAGAGGTTAGATATTTAGTACTTGGTATGCTCTAGTGGTTCTCAAACAAGATTGTTCAAATCATGACCCTGGGGTCAATATATGCCACGCCCAGGGGGTCCCTTGTTTTACATTGACTTATAAAGGAAAAAATATTTAAAAATCTTCTTGTCCAGATCCATTAGGCCTAGACCTTAGATATTTGGTATTTAGTATTTTCTAGAGGTCAGCTATCAAGTTTGTTCAAATCATGACCCAGTGGACTACTGACCTACTGACCTACATTTTTGTTTTTCAAGTTACAGCATAGAAATTTGGACCACATGTACCTTTTTTGATACAGATTTCAATACTCATCTTGAATAGTCTTAATCTTGACCTACTGACCTACTTTCTTATTTTCGAAGCTACAGCATTGAAATTTGGACCATGTGTATAATTCTTATACTAATTTCAATACTCCTCTTCAATATTCTAAACCCTGAGCTGCTGACCTACTTTCTTTTTTTTGAAGCTGCAGCAAAGAGATTTGGTCCACTTGTATAATTTTTAACAGATTTCAGTTGTTATCTTCAATAATCTTTACCATGACCTACTCACCTAGTTTTTTTTGTTTTTGAAGCTTTAACAAACTTTAACCTACTGACCTACTTTCTTGTTTTTGAAGTTACAGTATAGAAAGTTTTACCACCTGTATAACGTTTGATACAGATCCCAATACACAAAGAAATTTGTTCAAGCAAGCAACTAAACTCAGATGAGCGATTAAGGTTACTTGTTTAAGATACAGCCTTGAAATGTGGATGACATGTACAGTTTTGCACACCGATCTTAAAACTGACTTTCAGTGACCATTACTACGACCTACTGACCTTCTTTGTTAATATTTCAGCATCAGTTTGACATTAGGAACATATAGCTCATATTACTCAGGTGAGTGATCCAGGGTCGTAACGACCCTCTTGTTGAAGTTACAACATAGAAATTTGGACCACGTATAATTTCTGATACAGATTTCAATACTCAGCTTTAATATTCTTAAACCTGACCTACTGACCTACTTCCTTGTTTATGAAGCTACAACAAAGAGATTTGAACCACCTGTATAATTTTTCATACAGATTTCAGTAGATATCTTGAATTATCTTTACCATGACCTACTCTCCTACTTTTTAGCGTCACGTAGTGACAAGGTGAGTTTTTGTGATCACCCTTCGTCCGTCATCCGTCCGTTCACAATTTCTTGTGAACACGATAGAGACCACATTTTGCAATCGATTTTAATCAAACTTGTACACAACTTGAATTGGTATAGAATCCCGGTTCCTTTCGAAAACTGGCCAGATCCCTTGATGGGTTCCAGAGTCGTGGGCCCTTAAATGGCCAAAATTTGTTATTTTGGCTTGTGAACACGATAGAGACCACATTTTGCTATCTATCTTAATCAAACTTACACGCAACTTGAATTGGCATAATATCTCGGTTCTTTTAAAAAACTTTCCAGAGTTATGGCCCCTTAAAGGGCCAAAATTTGCTATTTTGGCTTATGCAGCCATATAGAGACTTCATTTATAGTTTGATTTGATACAAACTTGCAAACAATAGATTTAGGATTCCATGATGAATCCATCAAATCCAATCATAGGTTCCGGACCCTGATTGACCACTGAAAGAGCCAAAATTTGTTAATTATATGCCCGAAGGGACGTATTATGTTATGGCCCCTGTGTCTGTCTGTCTGTATGACGTCCGTCCGTTAGCATTTTCGTGTCCGCTCTGTAACTCTTGAAACCCTTGAAGGATTTCGAATAAACTTGAAACTTGAAACAAATGTTCAGCACATCGAGACGACGTGCAGAGCGTATGTTTCGTTTGGCTCGCTTCAAGGTCAAAGTCACACCAAGGGATCAAAGGTCATATGATTTTGTTTCGTGTCCGCTCTGTAATTCTTGAACTACTTGAGGATTTTAAAGAAATTTCGCACAAATGTTCACCACATCGTGACGACTTGCAGAGCGCATGTTTTGGATGGCTAGCTTCAAGGTCAAGGTCACACTTAGGGGTCTAAGGTCGTATGACTTTGTTTCGTGTGTATATTGCTCTGCATTGTGGTGTTCTTGTTTTTATTAGCTCACCTGAGCACAAAGTGCTCAAGGTGTGCTTTTGTGATTGCCCTGTGTCCGTCGTCCGTCGTCGTCCGTCCGCCGTCGTCAACAATTTGACACTCTAGAGGTCACAATTTTGGCCCATTCAACTCAAAGGAAAAGCTTGTTAACACTCTAGAGGCCACATTTATGACAATATCTCTATGAAACTTGGTCAGAATTTCAATCTTGATGATTTTAGGTCATGTTCAAATCTGGGTCAGGTGAGGTCAAAAACTAGGTCACCAGGTCAAATCAAAGGAAAACCTTGTTAACACTAGAGGCCAAATTTATGATTATATCTTCTGAAACTTGGTCAGAATGTTTGTTTTAATGATCTTTAGATCAGATACGAATCTAGGTCATGTGGGGTCTAAAACTAGGTCACCATGTCAGATCAAAGGAAGTTAACACTCTAGAGGCCACATTTATGACCATATCTTAATGAACATTGGTCAGAATGTTAAGTTCAAATTTGGGACAGGTGGGGTTAAAAACTAGGTCAGCAGTTCAAATCAAATGAAAAGATAGCTAACACTTTAGAGGCCGCATTTATGACCAGTTCTTCATGAAACTTTGTCAGAATGTTAATCTTGATGATCTTTACGTAAATTTTAAATCTAGGTCAGGTGGTGTCAAAAACTAGGTCACCAGGTCAAATCAAGGGAAACTCTTGTTAACACTCTAGAGGCTACATGTATGACCATACCTTAATGCTACATGGTCAGAATGTTAATCTTGATGATCTTTAGATCAAATTCAAATCTGGGTCAGATGGGGTCAAAAACTAGGTCACCAGGTCAAATCAAAGGAAAAGCTTGTTAACACTCTAGAGGCCATATTTATGACCATATCTTAATACAACTTAGTCAAAATGTTAACCTTAATGATCTTTAGGTAAAGTTTAAATCTCAGTCAGGTGGGGTCAAAAACTAGGTTACCAGATTAAATCAAAGGAAAAGATTGTTAACACTACAGAGGCCACATTTATGACTGTATCTTCATGAAGTTTGGTCAGAATGTTAAACTTGTTGATCTTTAGGTCACGTTTGAATCTGGGTCATGTGGAATGTGACCTACTGACCTACTTTCTTGTTTTTTACGATACAGCCTTGAAATTTGCATGACATGCACAGTTTAGCACACCGATCTGAAAACTGACTTTCAGTGACCGTGAATGTGACCTACTTTAAAACTGAATTTCATTGACCATGAATGTGACCTACTGACCTACTTTCTTGTTTTTTAAGATACAGCCTTGAAATTTGGATGACATGTACAGTTTAGCACACCGATTTTAAAACTGTCTTTCAGTGACCGTGAATATGACCTACTAACCTACTTTCTTAATTTCTAAGACACAGCCTTGAAATTTGGATGGCATGTACAGTTTTGCACTCTGATCTTAAAACTGACTTTCAATGACCACGAATGTGGCCTACTGACCTACTTTCTTGTTTTTAGCTCGACTATTCGAAGAATAAGTAGAGCTATCCTACTCATCACGGCGTCGGCGTCGGCGTCACACCTTGGTTAAGTTTTTCGTACCAGTTCACATTTTGACAAAGTATTTTGAGATAAAGCTTTGAAACTTTCAACACTTGTTTACCACCACCATGGCCAGTTATAGGCAAGATCACATAACTTCATCAAGGATTTTGACTGAATTATGGCCCCTTTTGACTTAGAAATCATGGTTAAGTTTTTCGTACCAATTCATATTTTGACAAAGTATTTTAAGATAAAGCTTTGAAACTTTCAACACTTGTTTACCATCACCATGGCCAGTTATAGGCAAGAGTACATAACTCCATCAAGGATTTTGGCTGAATTATGGCCCCTTTCGACTTAGTAATCTTGGTTAAGTTTTTCGTACCAGTTCGTATTTTGACAAAGTCTTTTGAGATAAAGCTTTGAAACTTTCATAACTTGTTTACCATCACCATGTCCAGTTATAGGCAAGAGCACATAACTCCATCAAGGATTTTGGCTGAATTATGGCCGTTTTTGACTTAGAAATCTGGGTTAATATTTCGTACTACAATGAAGTTCATATTTTGACAAAGTCTTTTGAGATAAAGCTTTGAAACTTTCAACACTTGTTTACCATCACCACATCCTGTAATAGGCAAGAGTACATAACTCCATCATGGATTTTGGCTGAATTATGGCCCTTTTTGACTTAGAAATCTTGGTTAAGTTTTCCGTACCAGTTCATATTTTTTGTAAAGTGTTTGACATATGGCTTTGAAACTTTTATCACTTGTTTAGTATAATAGTCTCTATCTGTGGAAAAGAGTACATAACTCTGTCATCTATTTTGGCTGAATTATGGCCCTTTTTGGACTTTGAAATTGGTTCTGTTTTCATACAAGTCTACATTTTGTCAAAACTATTTGACATATGGCTTTTAAACTTTGAACACTTGTTTATCATTATGATTTCCATCTGTAGGCAAGAGTACATAACTATTTTGACTGAATTATGGCCCTTTTTGGACTTTGAAATTGGTTCATACATTGCCATTTAGTGCAAGACTTATCGAAATCAAAGAAATACAGGAACATTGTTTGTCTAATCTATTTATTTCTTTTGTCTGAATATCTGTGGAAATATTTTGACCCCATTCTTCAATCAATTCTTCAAATAGTCGAGCGCGCTGTCAACAGACAGCTCTTGTTAGCTCACCTGAGCACGAAGTTCTCAAAGGTGAGCTTTTGTGATCGCCCTGTGTCCGTCGTCCGTCCGCCATCAACAATTTGACTGTTAACACTCTAGAGGTCACAATTTTAGCCCAGTCTTAATGAGACTTGGTCAGAATGTTACACTCAATAAAATCTTAAGGAGTTCACTATTTGGTCATCTGTGGTTATAAAACTAGGTCACCAGGTCAAATCAAAGGAAAAGCTTGTTAACATTGTAGAGGCCACATTTATGACTATATCTTCATGAAACTTGGTCAGAATGTTAATCTTGATGATATTTAGGTCAAGTTCAAATCTAGGTTAAGTGGAGTTAAAAACTAGGTCACCAGGTCAAATCAAACGTAAAGCTTCTAAACACTCTAGAGGCCACATTTATGACTGTATCCTCATGAAACTTGGTCAGAATGTTAACCTTGATGATCTTTAGGTCAAGTTCGAATCTTGGTCATGTGGAATGTGACCTACCTTTTTGTTTTTTAAGATACAGCCTTGAAATTTGGATGACATGTACAGTTTTGCACAACGATCTAATACTAACTCCAATCACCATGAATGTGACCTACTAACCTACTTTCTTCAGGTGAGCGATATAGGGCCTTCAGGGCCCTCTTGTTTAAGATACAGCCTTGAAATTTGGGTGACTTGTACAGTTTTGCACACCGACCTTAAAACTGACTTTCAGTGACCATGAATGTGACCTACTGACATAGTTTCTTGTTTTTTAAGATACAGCCTTGAAATTTGGATGACATGTACAGTTTAGCACACCGATCTTAAAACGGACATTCAGTGATCATGAATATGACCTACTCACCTACTTTCTTGCTTTTAGCTCACCTGAGCATGAAGTGCTCAATGTGAGCTTTTGTGATCGCCCTGTGTCCGTCGTCCATTGTCGTCCGCTGTCCGTCGTCGTCCGTCGTCGTCAACAATTTGACTGTTAACACTCTGGAGGTCACAATTTAGCCCTGTCTTAATGAGACTTAGTCAGAATGTTACACTCAATAAAATCTTGGAGGAGTTCAATATTGGGTTATCTGAGGTTATAAAACTAGGTCACCAGGTCAAATCAAGGATGCTTGTTAACATTGTAGAGGCCACCTTTATGACACATTCATGAAACTTGGTCAGAATGTTAATCTTGATGATCTTTAGGTGAAGTTCAAATCTAGGTCAAGTGGAGTCATAAACTAGGTCCCCTGGTCAAATCAAAGGTAAGGATTGTTAACACTCTAGAGGCCATATTTATAACTATATCTTAATGAAACTTCGTCAGAATGTTAACCTTGATGATTTTTAGATCAACTTTAAATCTGGGTTAGGTGAAATCAGAAACTAGGCCACAAGGTAAAATCAAAAGAAAAGCTTGTTAACACTCTAGAGGCCACATTTATTACCTTACCGTAATGAAACTTGGTCAGAATGTTAATCTTGTTGATCTTTAGGTCAAGTTAAAATATGGGATAGTTGGGGTGAAAAAATAGGTCACAAGGTCAAATCTAAGGAAAAGCTAGTTAACACTGGAGAGGCCACATTCATGACAATATCTTAATGTAACTTGATCAGAATGTTAACCATAACGAACTTTAGGTCAAGTTTAAATCTTAGTCTGGAGGGATCAAAAAGTAGGTCATCGGGTCAAATCAAATGTAAAGCTTGTTAACACTCTATAGGCCACAAATATGATAATATCTCTATGAAACTTGGTCAGAATGTTAATCTTGATGATCTTTAGGTCAAGTTCAAATCTAGGTCAAGTGGAGTCAGAAACTAGGTCACCAGGTCAAATCAAAGGTAAAGCTTCTTTGCACTCTAGAGGCTACATTTATGACTGTATCTTTATGAAACTTGGTCAGAATGTTAACCTTGATGATCTTTAGGTCAAGTTCGAATCTTGGTCATGTGGAATGTGACCTACTTTTTTGTTTTTTAAGATACAGCCTTGAAATTTGGATGACATGTACAGTTTTGCTCACCGATCTAAAACTGTCTCCAATCACCATGAATGTGACCTACTGACCTACTTTCTTCAGGTGAGCGATATAGGGCCTTCAGTGCCCTTTTGTTTAAGATACAGCCTTGAAATTTGGGTGACTTGTACAGTTTTTCACACCGACCTTAAAACTGACTTTCTGTGATCATGAGTGTGACCTACTCACCTACTTTCTTGCTTTTAGCTCAACTGAGCATGACGTGCTCAATGTGAGCTTTTGCGATCGCCCTGTGTCCGTCGTCCATCGTCGTCGTCAGCAATTTGACTGTTAACACTCTAGAGGTCATAATTTTAACCTAACCTTAATGAAACTTGGTCAGAATGTTACACTCAATAAAATCTTGGAAGAATTTGATACTGGGTCATCTGGGGTCAAAAACTAGGTCACTATGTCAAAACAAATATAAAGCTTGTTAACACTCCAGAGGCCACATTTATGACTGTGTCTTCATGAAACTTGATCAGAATGTTAATCTTGCTGATCTTTAGGTCAAGTTTGAATCTGGATCATGTGGGTTCAAAAACTAGGTCACCTGGTCAAATTAACGGAAAAGCTTGTTAACACTCTAGAGGCCACATTTATGATACTATCTCTATAAAACTTGTATATATTAATATGTACTTGTTGGATGTTTGAAGCAATCCGTTTGAAATATTTTTCCATTACAGCTTCTTTTTGTTGTTGGCCTACTATGTAAATGCGTGGCTCTGGGGCTGTGTTTTTGGTGCTCTTTGCTTCCGAGAAATCTACCCTTACCTATGATCTTTCGATCAGAATGTTAATCTTGATGATCTTTAGGAAAAGTTCAAATCTGGGTCAGGTGGGGTCAAAAAGTAGGTCACCAGGCCTAATCAAACGAAAAAGCTAGTTAACACTAGAGGCCATTTTTATGACCATATCTTAATGCAACATAGTCAGAATGTTAATCTTGGAGATCTTTAGGTAAATTCAAATCTTGGTTTGGTGGGGTCAGAAAGTAGGTCACCAGGTGAAATCAAATGTAAAAAGCTTTTTAACACTCTAGAGGCCACATTTATGGACTATCTCTGTGACACTTGATCAGAATGTTAATCTTGATAATCTTTAGGTAAAGTTCAAATCTGGGTCAGGTGGGGTCAAAAACTAGGTCACCAGGTCAAATCAAAGGAAAAGCATGTTAACACTCTAGAGGCCACATTTATGATACTATCTCTATAAAACTTGATCAGAATATTAATCTTGGTGATATTTAGGAAGATTCAAATCTGGGTCATTTGGAGTTAAAAACTAGGTCACCAGGTCAAATCAATGGAAAAGCTTGTTAACGCTGTAGAGGCCACATCTATGACTGTATCTTCATGAAACTTGGTCAGAATGTTAACCTTGATGATCTCTAGATCAAGTTCGAATCTGGGTCATGTGGAATGTGACCTACTGACCTACTTTGTTATTTTTTAAGATACAGCCTTGAAATTTGGATGACATGCACACTTTAGCACACCGATCTTAAAACTGACTTTCAGTGATCGTGAATATGACCTACTGACTTACTTTTAAAACTGAATTTCAGTGACCATGAGTGTGATCTACTGACCTACTTTCTTGCTTTTTGAGCTCACCTGTCACTTAGCTTTTGTGATCGCCTTTCGTCCGTCGTCCGTCCGTCCGTAATTTCCTTGTGAACACGATAGAGACGACCACATTTTTTATTTGATTTTAATCAAACTTGCACACAACTAGTATGGGCATTAAATTTCGGTTCTTTTGAAATCTGGCAAGATCCAATCATGGGTTCCACAGTTATGGCCCCTTAAAAGGCCCAAATTTGCCATTTTTGACTTGTGAACACGATAGAGACCACATCTTGCAAACAACTTTAATACAACTTGCACACAACTTGTATTGGCATAATATCTCGGTTCCTTTCGAAAACTGGCCAGGTCCCATCATGGGTTGCAGAGTTATGGCCCCTTAAAACGCCAAAATTTGCCAGTTTTGGCTTGTGAACACGATAGAGACCACATTTTGCAATCAATTTTAATCAAAAGTGCACACAACGTGTATATGTGTAATATCTCGGATCCTTTTGAAAACTGGCCAGATCCCATCATGGCTTCCAGAGTTATGGCCACTTAAAGGGCCAAGATTTGCTATTTTGGCTTTTGCAGCCATATAGAGACTTCATTTATGGTTTGATTTGATACAAACTTGCAAAATATCTTCAACAACAATAAATCTTGCATTCCCTGATGAATCTGTCAGATCCAATCATAGGTTCTGGAGTTACGACCCCTGACTGACACCTGAAAGCGCCAATATTTGGTATATTTTTCCTTGTGAACACATTAGAAGTGAAATTTTATATTTGATTTTAACCACACTTACACACAACTTAAATCACAATAAGATATCGGTTCCTTTTGAAAACCAATTAGATTCCATCATGAGTTCTAGAGTTACTGTCCGTGAAAGGGTCAACATTTTCTGTTTTGGCCTTTTCAGTCATATAGAAGTTTCATTTATACTTTGATTTGAAACAAACTTGCACAGAATGATTATCTTGATGATCTCTAGACCTGGATCAAAACTGGGTCATGTCGGGTCAAAAACTAGGTCATCAGGTCAAATCAAAGAGAAAGCTTGTTAACAACCTAGAGGCCAGCTTTATGACCCTATCTTCATGACACTTGGTCATAATGTTTATTTTGATGATTTCTATGACAAGTTTTAAACTTGGTCATATGGGGTCAGAAACTAAGTCATCAGGTCAAATTAAAGGAAAAGCTTGTTAACACTCCAGGTCACAAGGCCAAGCTCAAAACTGGGTCATAAAGGGTCAAACACTAGGTCATCCCGTCAAATCAAAGGAAGAGCTTGTTAACACTATTGAGGCCACATTTATGACCCTATCTTCATGAAACTTGGTAAGAATGTTTGTCTTAATAATTTATAGGCCAAGTTCTAAACTGAGTCATGTGGGGTTAAAAACTAGGTCACCCGCTGAAATCAGAGGTAAAGCTTGTTAACACATTAGAAGCCATGTTTATGACCCTATCATCTTGAAACTTGGTAAGAATGTTTATCTTCCTGATTCTTAGGCCAAGTTCGAAACTGGGTCATGTGGGATAAAAAAAATAGTTCACCACTCAAAACAAAAAGTAAAAGCTTACTAACACTGTAGAGGCCACATTTATGGCCCTGTCTTCATGACACTTGGTCAGAATGTTTATCTTGATGATTCAAGGCCAATTGTTACAGGTGAGCGATATAGGGCCATCATGGCCCTCTTGTTTTAGATACAGCAAAAACTAGGTCACCAGGTCAAATCAAATGTAAAGCTTGTTAACACTCTAGAGGCCACATATATCATAATATTTCTATGAAACTTGGTCAGAATGTTAATCTTGATCAAATCTAGGTCAAATGGAGTCAGAAACTAGGTTACCTGGTCAAATCAAAGGTAAAGCTTGTTAACACTGTAGAGGCCACATTTATGTCTTTATTTTTATGAACCTTGGTCAGAATGTTAATCTTGATGATCTTTAGGTCAAGTTTAAATCTGGGTCAAAAACTAGGTCACCAGGTAAGATCAAAGGAAAAGCTAGTGAACACTCTAGAGACCACATTTATGACCATATCTTTATGGAACTTGGTCAAAATGTAAATATTGATGATCTTAACTTTAATTTCAAATCTGTGTCAGGTGGGGTCAAAAACTAGGTCACCAGGTTAAATAAAATGTAAGCTTGTTAACAGTCTAGAAGCCGCATTTATGACTTTATCTTCATGAAACTTGGTCAAAATGTTAATCTTTATGATCTGTAGGTCAAGTTCGAATCTGGGTCAAATTGGGTCAAAAACTAGGTCACCAGGTTAAATAAAATGTTAGCTTGTTAACAGTCTAGAAGCCGCATTTATGACTTTATCTTCATGAAACTTGGTCAAAATGTTAATCTTTATGATATGTAGGTCAGGTTCGAATCTGGGTCATATGTGGTCAAAAACTAGGTCACTAGGTCAAATTAAAGGAAAAACTGGTCAACACTCTAGAGGCCTCATTTATGACCATATCTTAATCTTGATGATCTTTAGGTCAATGGGTCAGGTGAGCGATACAGGGCCTTTATGGCCCTCTTGTTTAAGATACAGCCTTGAAATTTGGATGACCTGTACAGTTTTGCACACCGATCTTAAAACTGACTTTCATTGACCATGACTATGACCTACTTTCTTGTTTTCAGCTCACCAGTGAGCTTTTGTGATCGCCCTATGTCCGTCGTCCGTCGTCGTCAACAATTTGACTATTAACACTCTAGAGGTCACAATTTTGGCCCAATCTTAATGAAACTTGGTCAGAATGTTACCCTCAATACAATCTTTGACAAGTTTGATATTGGGTCATCTGGGGCAAAAAATAGGTCAGGAGGTCAAATCAAAGAAAAAGCTTGTTAACACTCTAGAGGCCACATTTATGACCCTATCTTCGTGAAACTTGGTCAGAATGTTTATCTTGATGACGTCTAGGCCAGGTTTTAATTTTGGTCATGTTGGATCAAAAACTAGGTCACGCGGTCAGATCAAAGGAAAGGCTTGTTAACGCTCTAGAGGCCACATTTATGACCCTATCTTCATGAAACTTGGTAAGATTGTTTATCTTGATGATTCATATTCCAAATTTGAATCTGTCATGTCGGGTCAAAAACTACGTCATTTGGCCAGATCAAAGGAAAATCTTGTTAACACTCTAGATACCACATTTTAAGTTTGAAACTCATAAGAATTAGTCAGAATGTTTCTCTTGATGACCTCTAGGTCAGGTTCGAATATGGGTTATGTTAGATCAAAAATTAGGTCACCCAGTCAAATTAAAGGAAAACTTGTAATCACCATAGAGGCACATTTATAACCCTATCGTCATGAAACTTGGTCAGAATGTTTATCTTGATGATCTTTAGGCCAAATTAAGATCTAGGTTATGTGGGGTCAAAAACTAGGTCACTAGGCCAAATCAAAGGAAAATATTGTTAACAATCTAGATACCACATTTTAAGTTTGAAACTCATAAGAATTAGTCAGAATGTTTGTCTTGATGACCTCTAGGTCAAGTTTGAATCCGGGTCATATTGGATCAAAAATTAGGTCAGCCAGTCAAATTAAAGGAAAAGCTTGTAATCAAGCTTGTGTATCGTCATGAAACTTGGTCAGAATGTTTATCTTGATGATCTTTAGGCAAAATTAAAATCTAGGTCGTGTGGGGTCAAAAACTAGGTCACTAGGTCACAAGGCCAGATCAAAGGAAAATCTTGTTAACACTTTGAGACCACATTTTAAGTTTGAAACTCATGAGAATTGGTCAGAATGTTTGTCTTGAGGTTTGAATCTGGTTCATATGGAGTCAAAACGTAGGTCACCAGGTGAAATCAGAAGAAAAGCTTGTTAACAATCTAGAGGCCACATTTATGACCCTATCTTCTTGAAACTTGGTCAGAATGTTTATCTTGATGACTCCAAGGCCATGTTTGAATCTGGGTGATGTGGGGTCAAAAACTAGGTCACCCTGTCAAATCAAATTTAGATCTAGTTAACACTCTAAGAGGCTATGTTTGTGACCCTATCGTCATGAAACTTGGTCAAAATGTTTATCTTGATGATCTTTAGGTCAAGTGGGGTCAAAAACTAGGGCACTAGGTCAGATCAAAGGAAAATCTTGTTAACACTCTAGGGGCCACATTTTTATGTCCCCAGCATCTACTGATGTGGGAGGCATATAGTGATTGTCCTGTCCGTCCGTTCGTCCGTCCGTACGAGGTTAATGGGACCGTTTCGTCTAGCATCAATACCTCTTACTAGAATGACTTGATACTAATGCAGATGTAACCTGTGACAATTCCTTATCTTCAGACATCACCTGACCTCAGTTTGATTTTGACCTTGACCTCATGTTGGACTTAGGTTGCTTTATATGGGCCATCTCTTGGTTAACCAAATGGGACCGTTTCGTCTAGCATCAATACCCCTTACTAGAATGACTTGATACTAATGCAGATGTAACCTGTGACCATTCCTTATCTTCAGACATCACCTGACCTCAGTTTGACCTTGACCTTGACCTCATTTTGACTTAGGTTGCTTTATATGGGCCATCTTTTGGTTAACCAAATGGGACCGTTTCGTCTAGCATCAATACCCCTTACAGAATGAATTGATTCTAAAACAGATGTAAACTGTGACCATTCCTCATCACCTGACCTCAGTTTGACCTTGACCTTGACCTCGTTTTGGACTTAGGTGCAAAATCTATCGACAAGGATGCCACTGGAGGCATCAAGCGTTTATTGAACGCAGCTTCTTGTTTATTCAAACTTCATAAAACTTGGTCAGAATGTTTGGTATCATGAAGTCTTGTATGATTCCGACTCTGGGTCATGTAGGGTCAAAAACTAGGTCACTTAGTTAATTCAAAGGAAAAGCTTTTTTATACTCTAGAGGCCACTTTTTCACTCCAACCTTCACGAAACTTTGTCAGAATGTTTGTTTTCATGAAATCATGGACGAATTTTAAACTGGGTCATGTGAGTTCAAAAACTAGGTCACTAGGTCAAATGAAAGAAAATGCTTGTTAACACAAGGGCCACATTTTTGGTCCAATCTTAATGAAAAGTAGTCAGAATATTTGTTTCCATGATATTTCGGAAAGGTCAAAAATTAGGTCCGGTTGGGTAAAAAACTAGGTAACTAGGCCAAATCGAAGAGAAAAACACTAGAGGCCGCATTTTTACTCTAATCTTCATGAAACTTAGTCATAATGTTTAACTCCTTGAAAACACAGACGAGTTTGAAACTGGGTCATGTTTTGTCAAAAACTGGGTCACTTGGTCAAACATGTTTGTTATGGTGAGTTACTCTGGTGAGCGATCTAGGGCCATCATGGCCCTCTTGTTTAACATACAGGTTTGAAATTTAGATGACGTGTACAATTTTGCGCACCAATCTTAAAACTGACTTTCAGTGACCATGAATGTGACCTGTTGACCTACTTTCTTGTTTTTAAGATACAGCGTTGAAATTTGGGTGACATGTACAGTTTTGCACACCGATCTTAAAACTAACTTTCAGTGACCGTGAATGTGACCTACTCACCTACTTTCTTAATATTTTAGCATCAGTTTGACATTTGATACATGTAGCTCATATTACTCAGGTGAGCGAACCAGTGTCATCATGTTCCTCTTCTTATTTGGCAGATACCTTATTTTTTCACCTACAATAATTTTTTTATTAAATTACTTTCCTTTTATGTTACTATAAATAGCCTATTTTGTAACTTTTTTATCATTGGCTGAAAGGAAAAACCGAGACTTTTTATAATACAACATGGGTGGTACCTCCAATATTTAGGTGTATTTTGAGATATCTTTACATGGTAAAGATTGTTTGGCCCTTTCAGTCATATAGAGGTTTCATTGATGCTTTGTTTTTATACAAACTTGTTTATCTTGATGATCTCTAGGCCAAGTTAGAAACTGGGTCATGTTGGTCAAAAACTAGGTCACCAGGTCAAATCAATGGAAAAGCTTGTTAACACTCTTGAAGCCACATTTATGATCCTGTCTTCATGAAACTTGGTCAGAGTGTTTATCTTGATGATTCCTAGGCCAGATTCGAAACTGGATCATGTGGGTTCAGAAACTAGGTCACCAGGTCAAATCAAAGGAAAAGTTTGTTGACAATCTAGAGGCCATATTTATGACCCTATCTTCATGAAACTTGGTAAGAATGTTTATTTTTATGATTCCTAGGCAAAGTTCGAAACTGGGTCATGTGGGGTCAAAAACTAGGTCACCACTCAAATCAAAGGAAAAGCTTGTTTACACTGTATAGGTCACATTTATGACCATATCTTCATGAAACTTGGGCAAAATGTTTATCTTGATTATTCCAAGGCCAAGTTTAACAGGTTAGCGACATAAGGTCATCATGACCGTCTTGTTTGTTTTTGAAGCTTTAGCAGAGAAATTTGAGCCACATGTATAATTTTTCATACAGATTTCAATACGTATCTCGAATAATCTGGTTAGAATTACACCAATGTTGGTCAGTAGCATCCTAGCATGGATCTTTGTCAAGTTTGTTCAAATGGTTTACACATTTACTTAGTAGGGCCATCATGGCCCTCCTGTCTTAGTGTTCGGGACAGATGATTTTTCATAGAATTATTGCCCTTTGATTGTTATGTCTCCCACCACACAGTGGTGTGGGAGACATATTGATTTACTCCAGTCTGTGTGTGTGTGTGTGTGTGTGTCTGTCTGTCTGTCTGCCTGTCTGTCACAAAGTTTGTCCGCACTCTAAGTCGAACATTTCTGGTCAGATTTTCAACAAACTTGAACAAAACGTGTTTGACCATAAGACCTCGGCCAAGTTCGATAACTAGTCAAATCGGTCCAGGCATATTGGAGTTATGGCCCTTGAATTACCAAAAATAGAGCTTTTTACTCTTGTCCGCACTCTAAGTCAAACATTTCTGGTCCGATTTTCACCAAACTTGAACAAAATGTGTTTGACCATGAGACCTCGGCCAAGTTTGATAACTAGCCAAATCGGTCCAGGCATTTTGGAGTTACGGCCCTTGAATTACCGAAAAATCAGCCTTTTTACTCTTGTCCGCACTCTAAGTCGAACATTTCTCATCCTATCTTCACCAAACTTAAACAAAATGTGTTTGACCATGATACCTCAGCCAGATTCGATAACTAGCCAAATCAGTCCAGGCATTTTGGAGTTACGGCCCTTGAATTACCGAAAAATCAGCCTTTTTACTCTTGTCTGCACTTTAAGTTGAACATTTCTCATCAAATCTTCACCAAACTTAAACAACATGTGTTTGACCATAAGACCTCAGACAAGTTCGATAATGAGCCAAATCGGTCCAGGCATTTTGGAGTTCTGGCCCTTGAATTGTAGTGAGTAAACAGTATATAAAGACTGCCTTGCTATTTAGATGATTAGGCAGTTGTGGGAGACATTCGCTTTTCTCAAAAGCAGCTCTAGTTCAACAATAGTATACTACAGTACAATTCTTGTCTGGAGTATTTCTCAGCAGCCAATAATTGGATTGCTTGAAATTTAGCCATACTTCATAGGAAGCTTTACTATCAAGAGGAGATGTGTATATTATCTTCTTGTTCAGGTCGGATGATTTTTCACTTTGATTATTCAACATTAGTATACTATAGTACAATTCTTGTCCAGAGTATTTCTCAGGAACCATTGATTGGAATTTAGTGAAACTTCATAGGAATAAAAAAGTGGAAAACCACAGGTCACCCAACACGACATAAACGAAAATGTTGCAGGCTCGGTTTGATTGAGCCTGTTCATGGACGTTAGTGAAAGTGCAAGCTACCGTCCATGCCCTGTAGCCCCGAGTTGAGCAGATGTATTTATACGGCGGTGCACTATCAAGAGGATATGTGCATATTATCTTCGTATTCTTCATCGAGTTATTGCCCTTTGATTATTCAACAGAAGTATACAATAGTACAACTCTTGTCCGGAGTATTTCTCAGCAACCACTGGTTGGAATTTAGCCGTACTTCATAGGAAGGTTCATCATCAAGAGGAGATGCGCATATTATCTCCCGGCTGGATAATTTTATACCGAGTTATTGCTCTTTGGTTGTTCAATATGAGTATATTATAGTACAATTCTTGTCGGGAGTATTTCTCAGCAACCACGGTTCGGTTGGAGTTTGGCCATACTTCATAGGAAGCTTTACTATCAAGAGAAGATGTGCATATTGTCTTTGTGTTTCAGTTGGATGATTGTGCACTGATTTATTGCCCTTTGATTATTCAACATAAGTAAACTATAGTACCATCAATTTCTCAGCAACCACTGCCTGGAATTCAGCAAAAAAAAAATTCATAGGATGCTTCACTCTCAAGAGGAGGTGCGCATATTTTCTTCATTATCTGTTGGAATGAGTGCAAATTTCGGGGAGCATCCATCGGTTTTACCGATATTTCTTGTTCGCGGTTTATCGCAATAAGCATATAACTCATTTAAGTAAATTGAGATGATAAAATAAAAAAATGATATGAAACAGATTGTGAAAATATAAAAATTGTATATTTCAAGGCTAAAAAAAATATGTGTGGTTCAGGTAACCCGACCGACTCTTACTTTTTACCGCCGACAATAGGCCTTTTTATTGATTTTTGGAACAAAAATTTTTTGCGGTTACGAAGTAGCCTGGAACGAAAATTATCGAGTACAAACTGAAACGCTTTAAGAAAGCCTCTATCGATATGGATCGTTCAATATGGCAGAGACCACTGTTTTTGCCCTCATGGTCAGAGACCACCAATTCAAAAAAAGTAGAGGGAACTTACTGGGAATGAGGTAAGTGTATACCTGGGAATAAGGTAACGTCTGTGCATTCTGATTGGTCAGTCATGTAAACAAACCCAAGAAGTGATAATCATTTTTTTTTTCAAAATTGAGATTTTTTACTGCATTTACAGTATTTTATCATACATTTTGACAAAATTTGCTACATTTTATGTGTATTGAAAAAAAGTTTTATCAAACGAATTTCTCCCGCCATGGCAACGATGTAAACGGGGTCATCTCATTCACACGAAAATTACTTAAATAAAGTATCACTATTCATATGTTTTTCGTCCGAGTTTTTAGTAGAGCTAAGATAGTTCTTGAAAAACATGTAATTAGATATACATGTTTCGATTTATGAAAGGCCGAACATTCCATAATGTTATAAGTTAAGGCTATGGGAAAACAGTTGGTGGTCTCTATCCTGACGGTGGAAAAATGCATACATGGGCCTATAAAATGGCTTAATTAAAAAGGCCATAATTAATTCCTCCAGGGACGTATTTGGCCAGGTGTATGAAGATTCGGCAGGTTCGAAACCCGATGGTTTTATCTGCGTTGCCCATCGGGAAATGGGAGACAAAAATCCAAGTATGGACGAACAACGTGTTTTAATCTAAAAAATGAATTTAATATTTCAATGCAATAACTTCACTGACTCAAATGGGAGAAAACATGTTTGTAGTAATTTGAGAAGAATAATCCTTTTGACCGTGCCAGGGATTGAACTCAAGACCTCTCGCATGAAACTCGGACATTCAACCATGTCACTAAAGAGCTAGCTCAACATCAAGGCTGTTGAAAGTGGCCTATCTTATTATAAACTACTACACTCCTCCCCTCTCTGCAATTTACTACTACACACCTCCCCTCTCTGACAATTAAACAGGAGCCAGGCATAACTGCACCATCCTTGCAATTTCTAGCCAGGCATCAACTGCACATCCTTGCAATTTCTAGCCTGTTACCGCTTCCCCGATGGCCTACCGAATTATCCTCATCGCCATTGTAGTAATTTTAGAGGAATAATCCTTTTGACCTTGCTGGGGATTGAATCCGGGACCTCTCGTATGATAGTCGGACACTCAGCCACGTCGCTAAAGAGCTAGCTCAACAGCTTGACTATTGTTTCCTTCTACAATCATGTTTCATACATAATTTTGTGGCATTAGTCTAATTTCTGTGACATATTTTCCTTAATACCTACAGCTTTACCCCCTCACCACCCCAGTCCCTGCAGTCTGGTCAGGATCCATACTGTTCACTATTCAGCCAGTATTGGTATCATGAGATGTTCAGCGAACAGTATGGATCCTGATCAAATGAAACACATATAAAGGTAAATATAACACATGTTTACCTGTAGTTATATAAATATACAATCACAAATAATGGATTTCATTTGATTGGGCACAAAATGGCATTGTTTACGTTTTGAATGATGGCGGAGAAAGCAGAGAGTGGTGTGATTGGTTATTGACGAGTGCAAAAGTTAATCGAACAAAATGGGATAAGTGACGAAGAGACTATCTAAAGCTTTAAATACGACTACATACTTTACTAATTAAACTATTTAGAATACACTATTCCTGCTATAAAACGGGTTCTTTTAGAATACGGAGACTGACAATTGACATGTTGAAATATACACAAAAAGACGTATTAAACATAAAGTTGCTAACAGGGACGAAAATGTACAAATCCACCCTATGACACTTTTAGTACATATTAAAAGAACAGTCTTTAAGTAGGAGTAGTATTAATTTTCCAAACTTCCTTTTTTTTTAGTTTGGGTTTCCATAGCAATCTTTCTTTGGCCTTAATCATTTATTACATAATTTGGTCACCGGATATGAAATAATTTCTGAATTGGCCGTAAATTATTTAGAATTGCGAAAACTGACAGTGTTAGCTGAATAAATTAAGTAGTTCTGATCCAGTGGTCACTAAATTTGGTCACAATAGTGATTGCGTAAGTTGCTGTAGTGCTGTGGTCCATGAATTACTCGGATTTGCTGTAAAATTGACAGTCCCTGATGAACAACTTAAGCAGTTCTTGTTCAATGTTTACCAGACTATGTCAAAATGTTAAGCAGGATGTTATCATGGCTAGATTTGGTAACCAGCCTACTAGTCCTTCTCGCTTTCGAGTTATGACCTCCGAATAAGTTGTAATGAGACGGTTGACAACCAGTCCGCGCAAGAAGTAGAGTATTTTTAAAATCCAAAGTATTTGCTATCATGGGTGTGTATTGTAAGGTTAGAATTGATGTTTCAGATAGATTGTAAACTTTAAATGTGTTTTACTGTTGGTAATTTTAGACCTATAACTTTTTCTACTTTGAGTGTCACAGCGGCCGTAAAAAGTCACCCTTTCTGATATTACAACGAGTCCTTTGGTATCATAAAGTCCATTCAATGGACTTTTATAATAAAAATCCACTTAAGCCAGCCCTGGGGAAGTGGGAGGTATTACTTTGTTATAGACTCATCAGTTCGAGTCTGCTACTATATTGCTTGGTTACTTTCTTTCTGACATGTTTTAGCTCGCCTGAGCACGAAGTGCTCAAGGTGAGCTTTTGTTATCGCCCTGTGTTCGTCGTCCGTCGTCGTCAGTATTCCGTCGTCCGTCCGTCCGTCCGTCGTCAATAATTTGACTGTTAACACTTTAGAGGTCACACTTTTGGATTAATCTTGATTAAACTTAGTCAGAATGTTACCCTCAATAAAATCTTGGACGAGTTTAAAATTGGGTCATCTGGGTCAAAAAGTAGGTCACCAGGTCAAATCAAAGGAAAAGCTTGTTAACACACTAGAGGTCACAATTTTGGCCCAATGTTAATGAAACTTGGTCAGAATTGTACCCTTAAAAATATATCTTGGATGAGTTTGATATTGCGTCATCTGGGGTCAAAAACTAGGTCACCAGGTCAAATCAATGGAAAAGCTTGTTAACACTGTAGAGGCCACATTTATGACTGTATCTTTATGAAGCTTAATCGGAATGTTAATCATGATGATCATAAATCCAGTTTGAATCTGGGTCATGTAGGGTCACAACCTAGGTCACCAGGTCAAATCAAAGGAAAACTAGTTAATACTCTAGAGGCCACATTTATGACCATATCTTAATTATGCGCCCCCCCCCCCCTCCCTCCCCCTACTTCGAAGAAGGAGGGGTATATTGTTTTGCAGATGTCGGTCGGTGTCGGTCTGTATGTAGACCAATCCGTTTCCGGATGATATCTCAAGAACGCATGGGTCTAGGATCATGAAAGTTGATAGGAAGGTTGATCATTACCTGCAGATGACCTCTACTGATTTTGAGATTTGTATGTCAAAGGTCAAGGTCACTGTGACCCTGAACAGTTAAACGGTTTCCTGATGATAACTCAAGATTGCTTGGGCCTAGGATCATGAAAGTTAATAGGGAGGTTGGTCATTACCAGCAGATGACCCCTATCGGTTTTTAGGTCAGTAGTTTAAAAGTCAAGGTCACAGTGACCAGGAACAGTAAAACGGTTTCCGGGCGATAACTCAAGAATGCTTGGATCAGGAAAATTGACACGGAGATTGATTATGACCAGCAGATGACCCCTATTGATTTTTAGGTCATTTGGTCAAAGTTCAAGGTCAGATTGGCCATGAGCAGTTAAACGGTTTCTGGACGATAACTTGAGAACACTTGGGCCAAGGGTCATGAAAGATGATAGAGAGTTTTATCATGACCAGCAGGTGGTTTTAAGGTCAGTAGGTCAAAGGTCAAGGTTACAGTGACCCGGAACATTTAAACCGTTTCCAGACAATTACTTGAGAACGCTTGGGCCTAGGATCATGAAACATGATAGGGTGGTCGATCATGACATGTAGATGACCCCTATAGATTTTGAGATCTGTAGGCTAAAGGTCAAGGTCACATTGACCCAGAACAGTTAAACCCTCCCTTTCCGGACGATACCTTGAGAACGCTTGGGCCTAGGATCGCTAAACTTAATAGGAAGGTTGATCATGACCAGCAGATGACCTCTGTTGATTTTGAGATCAATAGGTCAAAGGTCAATGTCACATTGAAGCAGAACTGTAGAACTTTTGCTTGGTCAGATTGTTAATCTTGATGATCTATAGGTCAAGTTCGAATCCGGGTAAGGTGGGGTCAAAAACTAGGTCACCGGGTCAAATCAAAGGAAAAGCTTGTTAACACTCTAGAGGCCACATTTATGACTGTATCTTCATCAAACTTAGTCAGAATGTTAATCTTGGTGATCTGTAGGTCAAGTTCGAATCTTGGTTATGTGGGGTCAAAAACTAGGTCACTTGGTCAAATCAAAGGAAAAGTTAGTTAATACTGTAGAGGCCACATTTATGACCATAACCTAATAAAATTATCTTGTTGATCATTAGGTCAATAGGTCAGGTGAGCGATACAGGGCCTTCATGGCCCTCTTATTATTGATTTGCAGCTTTTTAGGGTTTTAGAAAATTGACACATTACATGCTTTTTTACTCAAAATTTATGACCCCATGTGTTTATGACCCCCTTTTGTGATCGGCCTTCGTCTGTCGTCCTTCGTCCGTCGTCTGTCCACAATTTCTTGTGAACACAATAGAGACCACATTTTGCAATCAAATTTAATCGAACTTGCACACAAATTATATTGGCATAATATCTCGACTTTTTTTTTGAAAACTGGCCAGATCCCGTTATGGATTCCAGATTATTGACCCCTTAAAGGGCCAAAGTTTGCTAATTTGGCTTGTGAACACAATAAAGACCACATTTTTCAATCAAGGTTAATTTAACGTGCACACAACTTGTAATGGCATAATATCTCGGTTCATTTCGAACACTGGCTAGATCCAATCATGGATTCTAGAGTTATGGCCCCTTAAAGGGTCAAAATTTGCTATTTTTGCCTTTGCAGCCATATAGAGATTTCATTTATGGTTTGATTTAATTGCAAAAAACTTGCAAACTTGTTACAAAACTAATTACAAACTTGCAAAATATCTTTAACAACAATAGATCTTTGATTTCGTGATAAATCCCTCAGATCCAATCATAGGGTCCGGAGTTATAGCCCCTGATTTCCCTCTGAAAGAGCCCAAATTTGTTAATTTTTACATTGTGAACACTATAGAACTGACACTTTACATTTGATTTTAACCACACTTACATACAACTTAATTCACAACAATACCTCAGATCATTTCGATAACCGGCTAGATTCCATCATGGGTTCTAGAGTTACTGACCCTGAAAGGAGCAAAATTTTATATTTTGGCACTTTCAGCCATATCGACGCTTCATTTATGCTTGAGGTAATACAAACTTGCACAGAGTGTATATCTTGGTTTTCTCTAACCCAGGTTCGAAACTGGGTCATGTGGTATCAAAAACTAGGTCACCAGGTCAAATCAAAGGAAACGCTTGTTGACACTGTAGGTGCCACATTTTTTACCATATCTTTATAAAACTTGGTCAGAATATTTATCTTGATGGTTCCTATTTCAGGTTCAAAACTGATTCATATTGGGTCAAAAAACTAGGTCATCCGGTCAATCAAAGAAAAAGCTTGTTATCACCATGAGGCCATATTTATGATCCTATCTTTGTTAAACTTGGTAAGAATTCTTGATGATTCCAAGGCCAAGTTTGTAACTGGGTCATGTGGGGTTAAAAACTAGGTCACCACTTAAATCAAAGGAAAAGCTTGTAAACAAGTAAATGTGACATTTTTGACCATATCTTCATAAAACTAAGTCAGAATGTTTATCTAGATGATTTCAAGGCCAAGTTTAATAGGTGAGCGATATAGGGTCGGCATGACCCTCTTGTTCAAAAAAGCTTTTGTATGTTACCTAGTATTAGATGGGTGAGCTTCGAATAGTCAAGCGCACAGTCATTAGACATCTCTTGTTTAGTTCTATTTTAGTTAACTTGGTTTAAGGTTATTAGACAGCTCTTTTGTACTTGAGAACTTACCGTGAGGCAAACAAAGCCTTGGAAGGGCTCTTGTAAGCCACAGATGCACTTAAACAGGCAGATCTTACTTGGCATTAAACATATAAATGGCACAATGTTAACTTCATTAATAAAAAAAGACTAATATAATTCAATTATAGCTAAGGCTAATTTAACCTGCCAGTTTTGATCACCAGATTGCAGCATGCACAGTGACTCACCGTCCTTCCATTCCTTGGCATCAGCATTTTCTTCAAACATCTCTGAAAGCATAAGATGGAAGCTGATACAAGCTGGTCCGGATGCTCCTTGTGTTCTGCTTGTTTTCCACATAGAGCTAAAACCAAAGGTCTTCAAAAAACATAACCCTAACCCAATGTTCCAGATTTCAAATAATTTCATAGAAATATGGTGAATTTTAAGATATAAAGCTCAGTTGAGTGATACGGGGTCTTCATGGCCCTGTTGTATTTAATACATTTACCCATGCTTAAGGTGTGAAAGAATTAATTATTCTCCTATTTCAATTAAATCTGGTTGATTCAGTGTAAATCACACTGATATACGATTTGAACTACAGAAGCACAACATGTTAATAGGGTTTGGGCATTTGAATATATTAGTTTTGTAAGGCGGTCCGTCCTTCTTATACAATAACTTCCAACACCATGTCCATGGACAAGAATGAAGGGTTAGTAGTTACTATATAATCTGCAACAAAAGTAATAGACACGAGACATATATATTACAGAATAATGTGGTCAATGACCATAGAAAAGTAAATAATCATAATATGGGATCGCTGTCTGGAGATATAGATTATCATATATAAAATGGAAGAAGGGCATTAATAAACCTTCAGTCCCATAAATGACTCACTATCATTCCTGGCTTAATACAAAATTTCATGTCACGTAGAAATTTTAAGTATCTTATTGTCTACTTGCGGATATACAGAAATATTCAAAATATGTGTTACTCATAAAAATAAGAGTTTGCTGCAACATAAGCAGTAGGCCTCCCTAAGGTAAACGCCAAATAGCCTAGGGATATATTATATAAGAAGGTTCTGCATTTAACCACGAAATAATAATAACCATTGAATAGAAAAAAAACTAATGAGGGAATAACTAAGGTATTAAATATAGAAGCAAGAATAATTCTATTAATGTCAGGAATAAATCTGATGCACTTAGGATGTTCCGTTAATTAATTTGGTATCTCCTCTGAAATGATTCAGATATATTCATGTTTCCTCACTCTATTTTGTATCTTATTTTTCATTCCAAACAATGATTATAAAAAGTGCCCGTTTCTAAAATGCAGATGAGAATCTTAAGATTCTACCAAGTTTTAATTTCATTTTTTTCTTATTTTTAGTTCCAGATGAACTGCTAAATCCACGTGATGTAGACCTGTACATAAAAGCTATTGAAGAAGGCAAGGAAAGAGACAGACTTGTCCGGGTAATGGTTGTTGGCCACTTTGCACAAGGAAAAACAACACTCACTAGAAGGCTTTTTGGACAGTCAGTGGAAGGTGTTGAAAGTACGAATGGCATTGAGGTACATAGCAAACATTGTGATAAAAATGGAACTCACTGGAAAAATAAACCATCGTTAGAACATGTAGATGATATGACATGCCGGCTTGTCAACGTGGCATCAAAATTAATGAATACAGATGAACAACATTTTGGTGATTCTACAGATATCACAATTGAAAGTAATGGACCTGTGGCACGTTCAAATGAACCTGTCGTAGAAAATAGTAGTACTACCTCATCGGAGTCTGAATATGACGCTAACTCACTTGAGTCTAAACATGATGCTAAGTCAGTAGAATCTAAATATGATAAAAATCTAGTTGCACAGTTTGCACAGAAAATGAATGCGAGCAAAACGTGTTCGTCTGCCGCTATGGATCAGGATGACGCTATTGATATAAATGTTTGGGATTTTGGAGGTCAGTTTGTCTATTATGCAACGCATCAAATATTTCATTCAAAGAACGCCATCTACCTTTTAGTTTTCAACCTAAAAGAATCTTTTGAAAGCATGTTAATTGATGAAGATTTCCCAAATAACAAATACACAATGAAGAGCTGTCTCGAATTTTGGTTGGAATCTGTACATTCTTTCGTAGGATCGAATGACGGAAAAGAACCTACGGTTATATTAGTTGGAACACACAAAGGGGGTTGTGATTGAAAGGAAAATGAGCAACTTGAAGCAGTAAAGGACATAGCATGTGCAACAGGAACGATAAACTATATCTACCCAACACAGTTTGCAGTGGAATGTATGGATCTTTGGAACTGTTGAGATGCGTTATAAATAAACTTGGGCAAGAGAAAACCCAGCACAGAATGATTCCAGCTAAATGGATTCCCTTAGAAAAGAAGTTGTTAGATATAAGGAACAAGAAAATTGTACGACTGGTAGATATAATGAAGATTGATTCGGAAAACAGTCACCCTATTCAAGATGAAGAACAAATCAAATTATTCCTGAAGTACCACCATGAAAAGGGGGGTTTGATCTTCTTTGACGAAGAAAAGCTTCACGAGTTTGTTGTTCTTGATCCACAATTTCTAATTGATGCATTTAAATGCATCATCACGTCTCAACGTTTCTATAGATGGAAGCCAGATCTCAAAGATCTTGGTGAAAAGCTCATGAACAGTGGTATTCTTGAAATGGATCTTTTGGATGAAATATGGGGAAATGACGAAACAAGTCAATTCTACAGCTTTAAGGATGTTCTATTGGCATTCATGCAAAGACTAAGAATATTGGCAGAGATGAAGGACGTCACTGACACTACAAGAGCAGAACATGTGGAGAGAACTTTCCTGGTTCCAAGTCTTCTGAAGGGACAAGCTGATGAAAAAGTGATGGACGCATTTCTTCCTCCCTGTAAAAGGAAGTCGAACATTTCGCTTATTTTAAAATTAGAGAACATCTCAGTTTTGCCACTCATATATCAAAGAGTCACGACTGCAGCACTTGCAAAATGGCCGCCAATTTATTTTCCTGACAGGAATCCACTGTTATTCCGAGGTATCGGTGTGTTCTTGTTGAATTATCAGCATGCCGGTTTGATAGCTGTACACAGTGGTGGCTTAGAGATGGCGGTGGTCAATTTGTGCCCCGAAGGTCCAGTGGATGCAGCAGTTTGTGATCAGTTTCGGAGATACATCGAGATGGTTGTATTGCATGAGTTTGAAAAATTTTCAAGTGGTTCAGAAAAAGATCTTTATGAATACTATTTACAATGCAACCATTCTGAACACGGGCGTAAAGGCAGCCGAAATGTGCATGACTTAAAGAAAGTCAAGTGTTGCCAAGAGGTGTGTTGCCCAGATTATGGCCATCACGTTGTGAATTTGAGGGAAAGCATCGGCCAGTGGTTTAAGAAAGAAAATGTGTTGCCAGATGACGATATACCAGATCGAGAACTTACAGACAAAGCGCTTAGTAAAATAGCGCAGGCAATTGGGAAAAACTGGAAATTACTTGGAATCGATCTTGGGCTCGGGCAAGATGATGTTGATCGTTGCGAAATAGATAACCTTACTTCAGGAGTCAAAACTACAATTTATTACATTCTGAAAGAATGGAGGACAAGATATCCCGAGCAAAATTCAATGAAATTTTTGATCAGACAGATGAAGGAATGTGAGGGACTCACGGTAAACTGGGACAAAATCAACAACATAATCGACAACTTCTGATGACCATACGTGTTGAAATTGTCGCAGATTTGGTGGTCCATATTTCTAGAATATTTTCGAAACAGATGATTTAGCTTGTTGCACTTTGACTAGTTTGCTTTAAAAACTTAATTTGTTAAACGGCACTTTATCCGAGGGAGAGTAATCCAACGTTATGAGAAGAAATTTCGTCTTAGATTATTTCCGTTCTTGAACCCCCTGGTGCAAAGACCCTGAAGACATATACATTTGTATAGTCTTATCTGTTCGTCCGTTCGTCACTCAGTCCGTAGGTCACACTTTCTTGGGTAGTCGACTCCTTCTACAGCCTACAGTCTTTATCGCATTTAAGTGAAAAATTATATACGTCGTCAATATGAGTGAACATATACATATTGTCAGGACTTTCATGTCCGATTTGCTTTTATTTATGCCCCTTTTTGAAAAGATGGTTTATATCACAATGAAGAGAACATATACGTATTCTCAAGACTTTCTTGTCAAAATTTGTGTTACACATATCCTAAGTGTATTTGACTTTGAGTAATGCTTCGCAGCATGTGAAACTTCGAAAAATATTTGACATAGAATGTTCATCAAATTTTAAGGGAACTTGGTATACATCGTCGCCTTGAAGTTGACAAGCGCATATTATTGGATTTTCATGGCAGATAATAATTGTTTATTGAGTTATTAATTTTATTCTGTCAAGAATTTTCAGATGACATGTAAAATACACAATGTGTCATTATTTTTGTTTCGAATTTCAAGTAAATCAGAGTTTTTGAATTTGTACATTTATAAATTGAATACATTGTAATTTATGTATATAATATGTTTTAATAATCACTGATATTTGTATGAAGGCGAGTAACCAGTACAGCAAATAAAACAATGTCTTTTATACACTATTCATGTCCCTTTCCCTTTTAGTGCAAAGGCAGTTTGTCCATCAATCCGCCTGTCAGTCCGTCCAACAAAATTTGTGTAGCACATTGGCGATATATGACCTTTTCGTGTTGGTTCGCCATTAAACCCAACTCTTTCATTAATTATGTAGCACCTATCTTAAAACGTTTTTACCTAAAGTCATCAGACATACTACTAGTATTAAGCAGCATGTAAATCTTTGGTTTCGTTCCTGATTACACTTGGACCAGGGTTACGGCCCTTGACATAGTCAAAATGTACCTAGAACTTTTATCTCAAAGTACTAATCTAGAGTCATGGAACTTTATTGGAATGTTATATCAAATTAAGCACCATGGGCTTTCTTTGTTGTTTCATTCAGTAAGACCAGAGTTATGACCCTTAACTTAGTCTAAAATAAGCTTTTTAGATATTTGTTATGACAGTATTTGACAAAGAATCATGAAATTTTACAGGACCGCTTACTTATTCAAAATTAGATTATTAATGAAAGGTTTTATCATTAATTGTCATAGTATAAATAGGGAACGATAACGAAAACATTATCGGAAAAGTCGATTATGTCTTTATTGGTAATTCAGGTTTACTTCATGGTAAATCAGGGTTTTCTATCTATAGTCAGTACGATTCAAAATTAGTACAACTATTTCGTCACGGATAATGGTTTCACTACCCGATTCCCCTTTTCTCAATAGTAACATTAACATGTTATTGTTACAAATACCGTGCGAGAGTAGTAGAAATATTAATAAATCCGTTGTTTATAAATACCTTCCTTTAAGGCTTAGATATTGAATAGTGAAAAAAAATACAATTATGCATAGCACAGCGTATATGTGTAAGATAGGTCCAGCCGATGGTTTGTTAATTTGTCTTGCAGATTGTTTTTAAATGTATATGTACCTCCCCTGAATTAAGCACAATCACAGTTTATACTTGATGCATTTATGTAAATATGTACCAGCAAAGTCAGTAATGCTGTATGGGTTTCAATCACATGGTGTATTGGTTGCTACGCCTTGCAACTAGCTCTTTACATGGTTGTAACTGTAGCATAATTAATGACCTTGTTACCAATTTTAAGATAAAAGTTAAACTTAATAATTTTTTATTCTTATTCAAAACTGTGTCTGTTTTCCTAAATGGGTATTGCTTGCTTTTTTTAGAATTCTAATATTCTTTGAATCCTGCAGAGACAAAGCATGTGCAGGAAAACATTTACATGCAATGTTTACATTATATAAAGAAATATCTCTACAATGTGCATGTAGTGTTTACTTATGGTTTCGCCCTTGTCATTTAAATGTATGAGACACATGTTCCTAGAATATATGTTTTAAAGCTTTTGTATCACAGAATTTCGACCAGGCTGGTGCTAGGTGGAGTAAATGTGTGTAAAGGGTGTTTCACAGTTCATTACCTCTCCTTAACTGACTGGATGAAATCAAGTCTGATATTATTTTGCTTGGTTGCGTTTTATGCTTCAAAAGGATCTTACAGATTTTATTACCTGTGTAGTGTTTACTTTTTTCACATTTACTGGTAACACTGGCTCTTTTCTATTAGACTTGTAGTTTATTTGATAAGAAGGTAATACTGATATTCTCATTTCTTACTTAATTGCATAGCTTATATATATTAACCAATATACAGGTGTAGCAATACATGTTCGTGTACAAATAAAAGATAAAATGTATGCAGAACTTTAAAGATAACCGTCGACGCTCTCATCTATACATTTCATCCAGGTAGGATGATGGACACGGGGGACTTTACCAGAACCCATTGCGGATAACAAATATCTTTGTATGCGCAAACATCCTTTTGAGAGGATGGCATACGCTTTATCAATACATTCTGTCGGATACTCCTCAGCCACGTCATTAGCGATATGGTGATAAAAATCCCTTTGAAATCCTAGAATATCAAGTGTCTCTTTCACGGCCTTCACCCTTTTCTGCCTTTCTCTAGTGTTTTCTTCCATCGCTTCCCTGGATGCTGGTTCTCCGGCGAGTTGTCCCAGGATGTACCTGATTATCCATATAGCTTGGGCATCCATTATACCAAAGTTGAAGTAGACTTCATGAATTGTCATGTGAAACAATTTATCTATTGTTGCCTCCATTCATCCAAATAGTGCCTCTGTACATATTATCTGGGAAAAGATCAGATTTTCCTTGCATGTCGAAATGAAGGTCTTCTTTTAGGAAGGGATAATTATATCGATATCCCGTGCAGTATATAATCGTGTCAAAGCAGTGCTCTGTTTTGTCTTTAAAGACGACTGTGTGATCTTTGACTTCTTCGACTGTTGGCTTTTCTTCTATTCCTTTTGGCCATTTTAGATTCATTAGATTCATCGGTTCGTTCTTATAACTGCAAATTACGTGTTTTGCGTCGTACTTGATCAGTTGAAGAGCGATCTCACTGGCGGAAGACCTGCCACCAATAATTAAAACGGTCTGATTTTTGAATTCTTTTGCCTCCTTGAATTCATGAGAATGCAGAATCCGGTCTTGAAATGTTTCTATTCCAGGGAAATCTGGCATGTTTGGGTAACTAAAGGTACCAGTCGCGACGATCATATGTGAGAAACATTCTTTGAAATGTTTGTTTCCAGGAAGGTCTCTAACCCACACGACAAAATCGTCTGATTTCTCTCGGTATTCAACACTTGTAACAACATGTTCGTAATGAACGAAAGGAGAAAGATCCCCACACTTCCCATTTCTCATGCGACCTTTAACAGAAAGTAAGATATCTTAGTATTAATGTTACCTCTAATAATCAATTTTCGGAGTGTTAAAAGTACAAGTTTAATATTTTGAGGTGAAACTTAATTTCATCTGAAACATGCACTTTGGAAGATATCATTTTTGATAGTTAATGTACAAATATCATTTAAGGTCACCTAAGCACAAAAGTGCTCAATAATAAGAGCTATTGTGTCAGTCGTCGTGTGCTGTGTGTCTTTGTTAACACTCTAGCGGTCACAGTTTTGGTCAGAATAGTTCCCTTCAATGAAGTTTTGATAAGTTTGTTACTGGGTCATCTGGGGTAAAATAGACTAGGTCACTAGGTCATATAATAGATAACCTTCTCAATACATATATTTTCTTCTTGATCTTCATAAAACTTTTGTCAGAATATTAGTCTCTATGAAATGGTTTTGAAATTGGTTTGTGTATTTAGAAATTAGGTCACTGAGTTAAGCTAGTTTAAATCTAGGAAGAAACTATGTTTCCTGAGGTCAAAACGTAGGCCATTTCCGTCAAATAATAGAAAAAAAAACTATATAATAGAAACCATATTTTCTATCTACTCTTTTTAAAACTTTGTCAGAATGTGTGTCTGTATGAAATCTTTGTCAAGTGAGAAACTGGGTTTTTAGAGGTAAAACACTAGGTCACATGGTCAAATTATTGAAACACCTCGCAAACACCCAAGAGGTAACATTTTCTACCTGATCATCTCGAAACATGGTCAGAATAGCTGTCGGTATAAACTATGACATTTTCTGTAGCTGGTCATTTTTAGTCTAAAACTGGGTCACTAGGTTAAATCTTAGAAAAACCTTTACTCCAGATGCCACATCTTCATGAAACCTAGTCAGATTTTTTGTTGTAGTAATAAAATCTGAAATATAAAACTGGGTCATTCAACTTTTAAAAACTGGGTAGATTACTGAGGTCAATAACTAGGTCACTAGATAAAATCATTGGACATACTGAAGGCTACATTTTATACTCGATCTTCATGAAATCTTGTTTGTCTTGATAAAAGCTTGGTTAGGTTAGTAACTAGATGAAATGAGGTAAGAAACCAGATCACATGGTTAAATTATTAAAACAAAACAAAAAACAACAAACAAAAAATTTTGTTTGTATTCAAACAATGGTCAGAATATTTGTTTTGGTGATATCTCGGTCAAATTGGAAACTAGGTCATTTGGGATAAGAACTAGTCATGTAAGTGATACATGGTCTTCTCGACCCTCTTCTATGTCTATGTCTATGTTGTACTGCTTAGCAATCGTTAACGATTATGACTAGCAGGCGCGTTGTTAGCGATAGCTGTTAAAAAAAGTAAAAATACAGAAATTATATGCATCACAAAGATAGAGTAAAAGACCTATTTTACAGGCTAGGTTCTTCTTCTTTTAATATACTAGTAATCACAACAATACGATACAAAATAATGCCTCCGTGGACGAATGGTTAAGGTCGCTGACTATAAATCACTTGCCCCTCACCGATGTGGGTTCGAGCCTCACTCGGGGCGTTTAATTCTTCATGTGAGGAAGCCATCCAGCTGGCTTATAAAAGGTCGTTGGTCCTATCCAGGTATCCGCTTGTGATGAAATAATGCACGGAGGGGCACCTGGGGTCTTCCTCCACCATCAAAGCTGGAAAGTCGCCATATGACCTATAATTATGTCAGTGCGACGTTAAACCCAACAAAAAAGCAAAATAATGCACAATGCAATACAGTACAATACAATACAATTTAACGCAATGCAATGTAATGCAATGCAATGCATTCCATGCAATATGTTTACATTGCAGAGCAATACAATGCGATATAATTCCATTTAGTTTAATGAGTTAAGATATGATACGATATAATTGTAGTATTATTAGTTATAAGTCACTCGGCTTGTTGGTGACCGGATACGAGGTTATACGCTGTCAGGGGAATCGATTAGGCGAGAATGAAGCTCGAGCCTGATATGGATTTTTGAGACAGCGTATATCTCGTATTCGGTCATCAACAAGCCGAGTAACGATTTTGTCTTGTCTACTACCCTTAACTTTACATTTTCTGCACTTCGACATTACTAATGCTTTTTTGTTTTTGCCAGCTTCTCAGTTACTTAAGTATTTGCTGATTAAATCATAATTGGACACCTGAACGGTAAGTGATCACAAAATTATAAAGGCTACATTCGTGCAAATTGGTTGGAAATAATATAATCGAAACGTTTTATTAACTGACAAAGCTACTTACTGTGCAGACTGGAATTTTGCAATTATAATTTGATTGATTAAGGACATCATGTTTTGTTTATAGTTGATTAACATCAGCCATAAAATGCATTTGACTGAATCACAAAACACAAAGGCTCATTTATACAGATTTTGAACTGGTTCTTTTAATTAAAACCTTAAAACTTAGGTATGTTCCGTACTTTTGTCATGAGATTTCAGGATGTCAGAAATGTCTAGAAACTTTCGCTTTTAGGTTATACAGTTGTAAATAAATTTGCTATCTGTATGTTCTATATAAAATCAACAAACTTCTGAGAGCTGTAACACATAGCCAGGCCCATTCTAAAAAAAGAATCACTAGCCTTATGTTCTTAAATGACCTATAAACTATCAAAAAACACCAAGAAATGTAGGGTTCATGTATCGTCTATGAGAGATTTTTTTGTCTGACAGTTCAACAATATGAAATATCTTCCAAACTGACAGCTAAAATGTGGGTATGAACACATGAGTAATTAGGTGTGTTTACATTTCTGTTAATGCAAAGAATCTCCTTGAAAATGCTACCAAAATGTCAAGTATAGGTCCGCAATGAAATAAAAACAGGAACTGGCTTACATAAAACATGAAAATGCCACTTTAACATGGAAAAAAATGGATGTTTTCTTTTCGCCATTATCCGACTAGCCCGGGAGTGCTGCTTGATTACCTATTTAGTACTATTGGACCTTTATTTTGCTTAATTACCTTTCATGAATAGACTCGGCAATACCTTTGCTTGGTTGCGTTCTATGGTTGGAAAGAATGTTACAGATTTCATTTTCATCATATTTCCCATAAAATCCTTAATCTTGCATGTAGATTAAATGATCCTTGTAAATAATATGATAGTTCCTTTGCTCTGCGATGATTGAACCCTTGGCAAGCTAAAGTTCTAAAATGGACTGGTCCATCATTCAATTTAGGCAATACCATTTATTATCCGAAGGGGTGTTCACTGAAAGTTTACTGACTGAACAGCGAACAGTGCAGACCGTACTCAGCTAAAGGTTAACTTATAAACACGAATTCAACATAATCTCCGAATAATCTCCAAAACAGAGTACTAGTAAGTGTTTTTCTACTTCAACCTCTTATAGCTATTTTCAGGTACAAACTTTACATTACTGGACAAAAACGGTAATAAAACACTAAATTTACTTCCGGAAAAGAAATCTTAGGCGCAGCTATAATACTATAGAGCAAAATAAAATACAAAACAATACACATTTAAAAATCGTATCGAATTTCGACTGAATTGCAATTATTCAAAAAGATAAATAAACAATGACGGTAATATACAAGGTATATGCATTTTAAAACTTCATAAAATCTTTAGTAAATCCAATAAATATAGTTACCGTCAATATAACGTCGGAAGAATTCCCTTGGTAAATATGACGGCAAGAGCTTTCCAAAATGTTCCTCAAAGGTGTAATCTTCATACTCAGCAGCTTCCTTAGGAGCAGTGGACCACATGTTGCGATACATTGAGCCCGGAATGTGTTCGCCGTATTCATCAGTTCCTTGAGAAAAAGAAAACATTTTTCCTTGGTAAATATTGCATATGTTTTAGCTAGACTATAGAGTATTTGTACATCGATTGGGCACCAAAAATGTAATATATTGTGCCCACGAGCGACAGATATTTCGATCTTGCATGTAAAACAAACAAACTTTCGTTTTATTTCACATTTTGACTAAATTTTACTCATTTATAGTTTCTTAACAGTAAAGGAATACATTTAATTTTTAGATACCAAATACATTTTACCGTGATATTCCAATAACTCATTGAACAAGTTAAAGCATAGCAAAAGTTCCTTCTAGGGCACATCTATATAAATATATAATGATCATCTTGTAAAATTTTGGTTGCAATGTCTTTTTTAAATATTGGTCATCAGTGTGTGGAACCCCAGGATTGGACGCAAGGACAAGACCATTCTATCTTATTGACATGTATTCGCTTTATTTTCTTCTGTTTAACATCATATTGTAGTGATTTGATGCGCTAACAGCCTACGTCCTCGCACACAACAAACTTAGTGGTCATTGATCAAGTAATTCATGGCTATAATTTAGTATCTGTCCTAAATCTCTGTGTGTGTTTGTGTGTGTGTGTGTGTGTGTGTGTGTGTGTGTCTGTGTGAGTGACATCCCGGCATTCGATGCGTGAATTTGTTGCGCACAATGAGAGGGTTGCAATGGGGTTTGTTTTCACATATTGACCATGCGTTCGAAGGTAACGACGTATGTTAACCTTTGTGACAAATAAGATGTTTGGCATGTTTCAACAACGCCTCTTTTCCATTCTCGGGTTTTGGTTTAGTACTATGTAATCCGCGGAGCGCGTTCAGCCAGAGAGTTGCCACAGTTAGGAAAGAATCATTTTAACGTCAGAGGTTATTTCTAAGGTCACGGTGTTTGATTGATCACCTTGTAATGACAACAGTTTTCGAGGTCAGTTGCTCAGTCAAGTGTGACTTACCAATTCTAAGTGTTCCTTCTCAAGAGAAGGAACAAAAACAAGTAATATATACTCATATTTGGTGAATTAAATTATATATTAAATATGTAAATGTTCTACACCTTAGGACTTATGTGCCGTATGACGGCCCACAGGCAGCAGATCAGAAAGAAAAAATCATTGTACATGGTCATGAACGGGAAAATACACTAACCCATTTCAATCGCGCATTTCTCACCTAAAACGCACATTTTGGTAACTGGGTACTATGCATATTGAAGTGGTAATTTATCTTCCATAGTACACCAGTCACAGTCTGGCAATATTTCAAATTACATAGACACATCACATATTTAATGCTTTCGTCAACGTTACAGAAAAAAACTTGGATGAGCTTCCCTAATGAACTTCCGGTCCAAACGACACGACCGTGTGCACATGTTAGGCGCAATGTAAACAAACAAAAACAGAATGTAAAATATGTAATAGTTATTGTTCGACGAAAAGGTCTGCATGGTTGTTATAGACCTGTGAGGGATTTGTGAACCGAGCGAGCGTAGCGAGCGAGGTTTTCAAATCTCCTCACAGGTCTATAACAACCATGCAGACCTATTACGAGAATGATAACTGACTTACCTACAAGCTCCTTTGTTTTAAACAGTCAAGGTTGGTTTCTTGTTTGTTAAACGTTATATGTAATTATTATCAACAAATAAATAAAAGGAGGAACAACACCATTTGTAAAAATTATAGGGTACTAGTAACATAACAAAATGTCCAACTTGCTACGCACCGGTAAATATGTTTGTCAGCAATTAGCGACACATGACATTTGTTTTGCATGAAAAACCCGAGCACAGTTGTATTTCATGAGAAATTTTAGTCTCTTTCTGAGCCTGAGGTCAGCAATGTGACAAGCAAATTGTTAAAAACACATTTTTTCATAACATGGATTTGTCGGGATTAGACACGAATGTTTGGAAATCTTTAAAGAAACTGTGAGTTTAGTTGTTGTTTTTTTCATCATCTGCTACTTAAATATACATTGCCGTGTAACAAGATTACATCTCACTGTGTTTACTGATGATATATCAGTTAAGATGTAAATGTAAGCCCTTTACCAGAAAAACTAAAACTTTTGTTTTCTGTTCTTGCACATTGTATTAACCCGATCAAAGTAAAATAGTCCAATCGATGCAATATACCCCGATCGGGAGATGTGCCCAGTCTGTATTTAAGTAGTCACACATCTGGGCTGGATCGGCGTATTTTAACTTGATCGGGATATAATAGTAACATTAGAAAAGAATTTTTTTAAAAGATTGGGTTCATATTTTCAGGTTCACTATCACCAGGTTGAAGACTTCATCTGGATTAAGAGACATTCTCTTGATTTAAACATTGTCTCTCAATCGAAAGACAAAATGTCTTTAGATCGAAAGACTCAAATTAGCTTAAGCCATGAAAATCAATGAAAGAATAATTAAACTCTCATTTTAGAATGCGCAAATTTATTTCAAAGAAAGAAAATTATCTTTCTTTTATTAAATTTTAAAAATCTAAATTATTTGGGAATTTTGTTTAAGCGTCATTATGCTTAAGCAGACTTCTGTGAAAGTGTGTTTCTTTTAAAGTTTACTTGAAACAACAAGTTGTTTAAATGAATGAATAATGTGACTGTAATGGAATGGTTGTTTTGATAATGATTTCATGTTTTTTCAACACTTAAGCTAAATACATTTTGTCTTTCGGTCGAGAGACAGTGTTTAGGTCTAAAGAATGTCTCTCCTCCGACCTGATCATGACACGTTTTATGAATATATGGGTTGATAAGCCTTATGCTACATTATATTATTGTGTGACAGTCACCTTTAGAACAATTATTAAAAGTTTCGCTGAAGGAAGCTTTGCCAGGAAAACACTTCCTGAAATTCTGGACATATCTTCATTTTAAAATCAACTAACTTGATCAAGATCAAATTTATGTGTCATGCCACTTCTTTCGATACCCAGGAATCTGCAGAACAGAATGCAATGGCTTAAATATTCGGCATATTATCATTCGGAGACTTCACCTGGATTGAGAGACATTCTCTCATTCGAAAGACAATGCCTTTCAATTGAAAGACTCAAATAACCTCAGGCAATGAAAATTAATGAAAGAATAATTAAAACAATCATGAATGCGCAAATTTATTTTAAAGGTAGAAAATTATCTTTCTTTTATCAGATTTTCAAAATCCAAATTATTTGGGAATTTTGTTTAAGCATTATAGTTCTTAAGCAATCTTTTATGAAACGGTGTTTCTTGTAAAATTTATTTGAAATAACAAGTTGTTTAAATGAATGAATAATGTTACTGTAATGAAATGAATGTTTTAACAAAGATTTCACGGTTTTCCAACACTTAAGCTAAATCCAGTGCTTCGATCGAAAGACTTTGTTATGTAATACCTAGGTTTATAATTTTCTATTTTGGTATTTCTTTCGGATAATTAAGATTTTAACTGTACATTTCAAAAATCAGACGAAACTTGTCAACTTTGCAGTAGCTTCGGGGTGTAAAACATCCATTAATATCCAAGTTTAATTACCAGGTGGACAGGAAGTGAAATAATGTGTCTGCTATGTTTTCCTGTATTATCCTTTATAAACTCAATATACTCTTGTGATCAAGGAGAGAGGTGCCCAGGTGCGGGCTAAGGGACTTGTTCCCGCTCTCATGAGCTGAAACTTTGTTAAGAGCTAGGCTGAAGTACATTTATAATTAAGAACTTATGTTTATAGAGTTGTTAACATAACTGTTTTACAAGTCTCATTGAACTTTGATTATATCTGTGAAATTCGTCTGAACATTTTTAACTAACTGTGCATCGCTGCCTTAAGAAATAAAACTGTTAGAACTGTCGTAATCGTGTTGTGTTCAAGACAAACTTCAGGTACACAGACCCAGTGCTACGTTACAACATTTTGTCTTTTGAACGAGAGACAGTGTGTTTAGATCGAGAGAATGTCTCTCAATCCAAACTGATTATATAGAGCTTCATATCTGCAAACTTTTAAGGTAATTATGCATAGTTTATAAGGAGCATGCCTCAAAATGAATGTACACCAAACAAAAAAGAAGAAGAGAGAAAGCCACGTCTATATATACATGACTTACCTAATTATTTCTCTGCCCTTCTTACTAATACAGTAACAGCTTTCTAAAAATTAGACACTTCATGAGTGTTTTACTATATCCAATACTTCCTGAAACTCATCAAAACACTTTTTCTTAATAATGCAGGTCTGGTAACTATTATAAACCTCTAAAGCGGTCTATATGTTATTTATAGACCTCTTCTAAACAAAGATGTCGGTAGGTAATCACAGTTATACGATAAAAACTCGAAATGATGAAAGGAAGTCATCTTAGAAATGATTTTGAATTTGAAATCATATAGTGGTACACGTTTGTGTTCTTTATTTAAGTCACATATTGCACTTTTATGTTGCATATGCACATTCTAGCGTACACGTGTAGTTAAACGATTGACACACATTTCCATATCAGCCAATTATCTAGGCAGGAGCTGCATTAGAGATGACGAAAGCACAAAATATGCGGAGTGTCTCTAAGATATGAAACATTGAAACAATGTGATTGGTGCACGATGAAAGATAAATTACAGCTTGTTCAAGATGCATAGTACCCATTTACCGAACTGCGCGTTGCGCGATTGAAATGGGTTAGTACATTTTCCTGTTCGTGACCATGGCTCTTACAGTATATCTAGGGGTAGGGTATAACATGTACAGTGGCATTTTCTTTCTGGTCTAGCGCCAGTGTGATGGTCATAAAATGTATCCCTGTTATGGTGTTCTCTTAGTGCAGTCGTTGTTTCGTCACTTCGCCCTGTAGTATGGTAAGGGCGACAGAGCAATATACGATGCAAAGACAAGATATCTATACCGCTCTTTCGCATCATGTTTTTGCGTTTCCGCATCGTATTATCGCAATATCACAACCACGACCTATGAGAGAAATTATGATATTACGATGCGAACGTGCGATATTAACATCGCACTACCATACTTTGCAATATCGGCCTTAGCTCGAAAGAGCAATGGCACGATAATACGACGCAAAAACACGATTCGATATTTAATTATTAACAATAAATTCACTCTATCGTACTTTCATTTTATCGCCCTTATGTCGAATTGGCGATGACACGGTGCGATAACACTGTGGAAAATAGGGTCGTATAACAATAGACGCGTTGTGTACTTTACCAATCTATTCTCTGAAACCGTCAAACCAAAAACATATACATAGTAAATGACGTCAACGACGTCTTACATACAATGGCGGTAAATAACGTCATACATATAAGAGCGTTAATCCCAACATACTGGGGGCCGCGAAATGATTAATTACTCAAGTGTTCAGTATTAAAATATGAAATTTGAAGTTAACTAAGAGTCAGTTTAGGAATAAACTTGAATGCACTGAATAACTTATTAGCCGATGCAGAACTATTTAAAATTGGCAATAAATCGTTAACTATGCATATATAAACAAATATGAAATTTTCACAGCTGAATTACAATCTTCAGTTTCTGACAGCAAAGTTTGTCGGTCAGTCTTTTTCACGGAACATTATCACATAGCGCGATCTTCATGAAACATTTATTAACAGTCACTTTGTTTCTAAAGGATAAAGTTTAACAATCGGTCTCACTAAAGTTCCATTGTTTGATTTAACTTTCGCGGCACGTACAAGTCCATCTTTCCCGTAAACGAGTTCCTGAATAACACCTAATCTCCACCGCGCACGATCTGAACAACGTCACCAGGTGAGATCTTCTGTTGGTTGTTTCCCGTCACTCGGTGGTATTCACGTAAAGCCGTCAGGTATTCATGTCGCCAACGTTCCCGGAAATGATCAATTAGTTGTTTCTGTACCTTGGGTTTTTTGGTAAGACTGGAACGACTGCCAGCCGTTGGATCTGATAGCGTTTCAACTGGAACATTTTGTGATGGGAGGTACGTCACTTGCCGACCATATAACAGGTGCGATGGAGTCAAAGGTACTGGGTCCGAGACATCGGATGATACATAGGTAATTGGCCGATCATTGAGTATCGCTTCTACCTCGGTGGTTGTCGTCTGGAGTTCCTCTAACGTAATAAATCTGCGACCTAGAACTTTCTTTAGAGTATTTTTGGTAATTCCTGTTAAGCGCTCCCACCATCCGCCGTACCAGGGAGCTCTCGTCGGGATGAAATACCACTGTGTACCTTCCTGACTTAGAGTTTCTCGTATGCTCTGGGATTCAAACAGCTGACGTATATATCTTGATGTAGACTGGAACGTTGCTGCGTTATCAGAAACCATTATACGTGGTAATGACTTTCTACTGCAAAATCTTCTAAACGCCTGTAGAAATGATTTTTCTGTTAAATTCTGAACAACTTCTAGGTGTAAAGCTCGTGTAGAGGCGCAAGTGAAAAGACATATATAAGCTTTCTCCTGGTTTCCATGACGATCTTTAACGTGTAATGCACCTGTAAAATCTACTCCAGTTACTGTAAATGGAGGACTGTCTTCAAGACGATATTTCGGTAGGGGTGGGGGATCTGGGGCTTTGTACGATTTTCCATTCACTTTGTTGCAGGTAATGCATCTGCGTAGTTCTGTCTTGACACATCTGCGAATCGAAGGTATCCAATACTTCTGGCGCAAGTATGTTATAGTAGTATTTACCCCAGAATGCAGTTGGTGGTGGTGGACGTCTAGGATAATTAACCGTGTTAATGGGTGTTTGGTAGGTAGCAGGTATGGGTATTTAGCAATCTGACTAAAGTACTTGATCTTCTAAACGAAGATCTGAGAACGACCCATTCACATTCGTCTTCTGTATATTTTGGATTTCCAGTATTGCTATTTTTATTTTATCCAATCAGACGACTTGTTCGAATGTCAAAGAGTAAGAAAAATGTACAGTCATTCCAGGGCTCGAACCCGGGACCCCTCGCTTACAAAGCAAGTGGCCTACCGACTGAGCTAACCGGCTATCTGATACATTATGACATAAAAATTGTAAATATCAAAAGTCAAGGCTACAGGTAGATTTGCAAGATGTTGTAAGTTAGGCTCTGATTGGCTAGCGAAAGGATCGTCAGAACGAGGCAATGAATAGGTCGTTCTCAGATCCTATGCGTAGCGTAATAGGATATGTACTTTAGTCAGATTGGGGTATTTAGTCGCTTCGTTTAACGGTGCGTTCTGTATTCTTCCACCACATCGTATATATCCTTCTTTGTCAATAAATAACTTCAATTGTCTCACAATGGGTAGTCTTTTTAGAGTCTTCTCACTGGACTTTATGTTGGCTATTTCGCTTGGAAATGTAGATTGCTGAACGTTCTGTAGCCATCTGGATGCTGCAGTTTGTAGCTCTATGATGGATAATGGATCGTGTCGTCTGCTGTCCTTACTAACACGGCAGTTGTGGATAAATCTCAGTATGTACGTCGTGACTCGAACCAACTTCCTGTAGCTGCTATATCTGGCGATATCTATAATCTCGTGTAAACCTTCTTCTGACATGGTTGATAAATCTGTCGTCTGCTGAGATGTTTCATCGTTAATGGTTGCCATGGTGATAGTTTCGGAAAGCTTCTATTGAGGCCATTGACTTGTGTTGGGTAACCAGTTTGGACCGCTAAACCATAATCTGTTTTCTTTGAATTGTTGTGCCGTTACGCCTCGTGTTAACAGATCTGCCGGGTTCTCTCGTGTAGGACAGTAATTCCATTTCCGGTTGTGTGCTAACTCTCTAATCTCATTTACTCGGTTCTGAACAAATCTTGATGTAGGTCTTGAAGTGTTTAGCCAGTGCAATACAATTTGACTGTCCGACCAAAATGTGACGTTTTGTACATCTATGGCTTTTAGTAGGTGTTTGGCTAAACGGGCTCCTATTACAGCAGCCATCAGCTCTAACTTCGGTAAAGTAAGTTTCTTTAAGGGCGCGACACGTGACTTCGCCATGATAAGTCTGGATTCATTTCCTCTGCACAGGTAAGCTGCTGCACCATAGGCTTGAATACTCGAGTCAACAAATACATGTAGAGTGTTGTCGTCTGCTTCAGATGATTTGAAGATAAGGCGTGAAAATTTAACTTCCGTTACATTGTTTATATCGCGTGCAAGTTGAAACCATTTCTTCTGAATTGGCTCTGGTAGAATTGTATCCCATGGATATTTCTCTTTCCACAGATCTTGAAGAAGAATCTTTGCACGTACTAAGACTGGATTTAGTAAACCAAGTGGATCGTATATTCTCGATGTGTATTGTAGAATAGCACGTTTTGTCATATCCTGTATTACAGGAAGTTCCTTATTCGGGTAAGATATCTCGTCTGTGACGGTGAGCCAAAGCATGCCTAGAACCTTTGTAATCTCGCCGGTGTCAAGGACACCTTCTGCTGAAGCAGCTGATCTTAGCTGTTGACTATTTGATGCCCAGGACCTCAGGTTAAATCCTCCGTTAAGCATCAAATCTCTTGTTTCTCGGAAAAACTTCAAAACTTCTTCTTCTGTTGAAAAACTTGATATTATATTGTCCACATACAAGTCCCGTTTAAGAAATCTGCTGACCCAACTAGAAGCGTTGTTTTCTAGATGCTTGAGTAATGTGGCATTTAAGATGAATGGTGAACACGTGGCACCGAAGAGTACGGATTTGAACCTGTATGTCGTGAATGGGCTGTCTGGGTTACCTGGGTCACTCAGCCACAGAAATCTGGTCATATCTCTATCTTCTTTATCCAGTCTTACATTGAGAAAAGCCTTTTCTATATCCGTGGACACTGCATACTTGCCAAGTCGGAATCGAATCATGATATGTGAAAGGTCATTCAATGTGGGTGGGGTAGAGTCTAAACAGTCGTTTAAACTGGGTTTCTGTGATGTTTCTTGGCAACTACAGTCATATACTATACGTATAGGCATTGTGGCTGAATCCTTCTTCACCTCTATGGTGTGGAATATAGTGCATTCGATCGGGTTGTTGTTCATTCTCGTCCATTTTCTCAATAAAATCTCGCCTCTCTTGATCTTGTATGATCTCTGAATATTTCTGAAAGATGTTCGGTTCTCGGCGGAGCCGTCTTACAAGGGATTCTGTCCTTTTCTTTGTCACTTCTAAGTTTGTAGGGAGTGGGGCGTGGTCTTCTTTCCAGGGCAGTTTTGCTTCATATTTTCCATCAATGAACTTAAGGGGATGCATACTTTGAATTTAGAAAAAAGTGGGTGGGGTATTATAAAATTTACCTGCAAAAAAGTACAAGGTTTTGGTAATTGAAATGAATACTGTTTCAACTGTTATAAGTACACAAAGGATTGCTCACTAAAATAAAAATGAGAAAAACTGAAACAAGAAAGTTATTGTTGAATTACATAAGACTTCTTGTGTACATTCAAAGTCAACAATTAAAACTTTTTGGTGCGAAAATAATAGTGCTTCACCTTGTCCAAACATTTATCAATGTCCTACAGATTCTAATTTAAAGAAAGAATGTGAAATAAGTTCACTGTCTTGCTTTTCATTTCGCATATGTGAGCTAAAACACATTATTTAGTTTGTTTACAAAGTAGTGCATAAGAAAAGATACGGTGGTCAAGGAATGCCACATTCCAAAACATAAAGAGTATATTCCCCTTAATACATTAAACATTTATCGTTACAGAAGTCTAGTGGCTTACAATAAAGGCCAAGAAATGTTGCCATTATTAATTTTTAACTTGGTATTCATGAACTACAATGCACTTAAATATCAAAACACATTCAACAAACTTTTGAAAATGTATTGTCTTAAAAATCCCTAAAATAAGGTATGAAATTTGGTTGAGAGGTCCAATCAATGTGTATATGTGCAAAAGTAACATTCTAATCTTGTTCACAAAATTTACTAATACACAGCAGGAATGTCAATGATCAAAACTGGACGAATATACAGTTATCCTCACTTTAATGTCATTTATAATTTGTCCTTGAATTCTCCACCATACTTTTCATAACTCTGTTTGCACGAGTTGCACGAGAATGCTGTCATTCACGTAAAAAAACGGGGTCAAATAAGTTGTAAATGCAATATCATCTAAACGTAATTAATGGATTATGCAGTTCAAGATAAACATTATCTCATAACGTAACGAACATGTATAATGTTGTAACAACAACTTTACTTACACTGATTTAAGTAGCAGTCGGTTTATAAGTGACTTTATTGATTCATTTTGTGTTTTGTTATTGTTGTCAAAAAGTATAACGGAAGTGCCTCACAACTGAAGCGGAAACCAGTTTGATGTGCAAAGTAGTCCACTGTAAGTAATATTTTTTGACAAATGTCCACAGAAATTAATAATTTTCTAATATTAAAGACGAATATCTGAATAGGATTCATTATTTGATGAGAAATTATAATCATCGACATGTTTTTTTAAAAATCGTACACGTGCTGACACCTAAGTTGTCTCCCGTTGTTTATTAGAGTTACCTTTCGTCCGGCGCAGTAATACATTTGCAGTGAATCGCCGAGAAGTCGTGGGAAAATTAAAAACCATGTAAATAAACTAAAATTAACCACCTTCTCAAGATGAATTTCAAGTGATCGACATTATGCATTTAACCCGCCTGACCTGTGTAGCATCTTAGATATCTGTTCTAAGGTATTCATTGTGTAGAATGTCATGTTATGCCCTGGCAATGCTAATCCCACTCTGATTTGTTTGTTTACATTTTTTATCAATGAGAAATATGGCGTCCATCCCGAAATGAACTGACGTGGCGTTAAATTTTTACATGTTTAAGCAAACCTGGTGTGTTAGAAAGAAAATCTCATCCCTTCAACATTATTTGGAACACTGTTATTGTAAAAAACCTGTTTTTTCCTTATACAAAAGCTTAATATTTTGTGTTGAATGTACTTTCACAAAGACGTCTGTTTTCCTATTACATTCATAGTACAACATCCTTATCCACAAAATACTGAATATTACAGGTGTCCATCAGTATTATATCAGTTTAGGAATATGTTTTTTATTTTCCCACCATCGATTTCTTGAATATGCGCCCCTTCCGCATTTCTGTATGAACTGTGAATGTAGCAATATGCGTCCCCTTAATACTGTTTTGTTGATATGTTTCTAGTTTACATACATCTCTGTCGTCTTCGGGGCTGATTCCAATAGATTCTAGTTTCCAAAATTTTTCTATGTCTGTAGTCATCACGTTCAGTGCGAAGCAGGACTGAGTCATAACATTGGTAACTGGAACTGGACCCGAGAGTAAATATCCAACCCTCGAACTCACGGCTGTAGGACCATTTCCTCGAATTATCTTATTTCCCACTATTTTCCAAAAATGGTCAGCTCCTATTAGTAATGAAATCTCGAACTTGTCATCGTCTATAACGGGATGCGCTAACTTCAGGTGTCTGAGATACGGTAACGACGTTACGGACTGCGGAATGTTACGTAGTGGAACGGCAATTACCGGAACGATCAAAACATTTATAGGTATCTTGTCGCCGTCGTCGGTAAGTAAATATATTGTTGCCGTCTTCAGATGTCGTACTTTCTGAGATGAATCTCCAAACGCTGCCAGATTGACGACAGTGTTGTCACAAGGTTTGATGTTTAGCTGATCTGCGTGTTTCTCCGATATAAATGAACACTGAGCCCCTTCATCAAATAAAATATTTGCTTGTGCGTACTGATTTTCTGCGAAAACTTAGGCGACTGCGGTTTTTAACAAAACTTCCGGTCTTGGGCTAAATGTGGAGTTGAATAAAGCGGCTGTTTGCTGACTTCCGGTACTACTTGCAGCGAAACTTGGCATTGGCTGACATCCGTTTCCGGTGTCTATTCTTGCTTCTGGTCCATTTTTACAAATACTAGTGTGGTGTTTGCCTTTACATTTCAAACATCTAAAGTTCGAACGGCATTCAGAAACCTGGTGGAATTTCAAACAGTTAAAACATACACGTTTTTTCTTAATAATGTCTCTGCGACTGTTTACATCTGTGACTTTTACACAGTCGTTAGCATGGTGATTTTCACTACAATAAATGCACTGCTTTTGGTTGCGCGGAAAAATTGATGATTTCTGTCTTCTTCCATTTTTCGACCTTTGTCGCGCGCTCGCGAAAAATGAGGCTGTTGCTGGATAGTCGTCTGCGATCTCAGAAGGTTTTCCGGCTTCCATGATATTCAGTTCGCGATATAACGTCTTTCGTTATTCGTCTAGCTGCCAATTGTCACTTCCATGTTCCCTCGCTAAATTCTTTCTAATTTCTGCTGGTAACTTGTCAATTATCACTGGCACTAACAAAGTCCCATAGTTACTTTGACACTCGCCTAACGACTCCAAACCGCGAATGTAAGATTCTAATTTGTCTATATAATTTCTCAAGCCGTGCAATGTATAACTTGGAGCTGGGATATTCAATAACGTCTGCATGTATGTATGAACAATCTTGTGTTTTTGTCTGTACCTTTCTTTCAGTAGATTGATTGCTTGGATGTAATTCGCGTTTGTCAGAGCAAATCCATGTATAGTTTGAGCTGCACTGCCCTCTAGCTGATTCTTGAGGTAATTAAATTTTTGCACTTCACTGAGATTAGGATTTAGATGAACTGTAGATTCATAAGCGTCCCAAAAACTCTGCCACTCAATAATATTACCACTAAATACCGTAAGTGTTAGTTTTGGAAGTCTCTGGTATTGTAAAGAATTTGCAAAAGAAGTACCTGATTGTCTTTGTCCACTCTGCGCTTCCGTAGATTCCGTAGAAACAGCTGTCATGCGTGATCGACTGTCCTCTCCTAGCGCGTTCGCTGCATTGTTCGTGTTTTCGTCCTGTTGCGTCTCTTCACCGTCTATTCTGCATTTCAAATTATCGCTGAATTCCTTTAAATGCTGTTATTTTACTTCAATGTCCAAACAAAATTCCTGAGCGCTCACGATTTCCTCTTCGATTTTCGTCACTTCTGTTGCTTCTAAGATTTTATCGTTTAATGCCTTTACTGTCTCTAGTGTTTGCGATATTGCTTTGATTATTGTTTTGAATTGGATCCAATCGGAATTTTCCTTTGCCGTATCGATTTTCTGCAACTGACTCGTAATAACTCGGTAATGTCCCTCCCGTATCGAACGTAATTTCTCTGCCTTCATGGTTTTTTTTTCGTCACGGCACCAAAATGTGGAAAATAGGGTCGTATAACAATAGACGCGTTGTGTACTTTACCAATCTATTCTCTGAAACCGTCAAACCAAAAAACATATACATAGTAAGTGACGTCAACGACGTCTTACATACAATGGCGGTAAATAACGTCATACATATAAGAGCGTTAATCCCAACAAACACGATGCGACAGTGCGATGTAAACATCGCACTAGTGGATTTTCGTAAAATCGATCTTAGGTCGATACAAAAATGTGAAAACACGATGCAAAACTATCGATTATTGGGTAATCGCGTCATCATCCTTTCTTCACGTGTCCGCATCGTAATAATTATCATACTGTTGCGCTTACCAATTTACATAGCAAAGGGATGAAATAACATTGGCACTTTCTGCACACCGTATCCCGCGTACTTCATGAGTTTTCGTCTTTTAGGATGATCGTGGAGTCCAGTCATGTCTTTCAATTAAGCCGATGCTATGAGGTTTTAGGAGTGTTGCACATTTCATTAGCTGTGCTGATCGAAAATATTCTGATATTATTTTGCTTTGCTGCATATTATGCTTCTAAATTTAGTTCTTATATTTACACGCAAGTGCTCGACTCTAACACTGAAGATATAGAGGGTATTTTCTGTTTCCGTGTTAGCCTAAAATATATGTCACTCCTGAATACCAGTTATAATATTTTCGCAAGTGGTGTAGCCAGATTGTCAGATACACCAGTATTTTCCTTTATTATTTCAATGTTTAACTAAAAAATAGAACGCCCGTCTATTCGAAACCTTATCAGTGAAATGGATTTTCTATCTAAGAATATGGGTATTGTCCAAATTCATTACAGAGTTTTGGACGTTGATGCTGCGATAGTTTTCAGTTGCATCCTATGCCTTTGTGACGTTTCAAACAAGTATTTCGTACTTCGTGCGTTTTTAACGGACTACAAGTAGTATTTTTATAAAATTTTATAAATAACTGAAGAGAATTATCTCACATGTAGTCCGTTTCAGTTTTGATCTTTTTGAGTTGCATCCTACACCCTTGCGAAATTTCAGCCAAGTATCTGCTTTTAACAGTGAATTATTTAATTTCGGACTTATTATCAAATCTGGACTTCAGGGGTTTTCTTAACGGACTGTAAGTAGTATTTCTTATAAAATTCTATGAATAACTGTAAGAGAAATGTCCCTCATGCAGTCCGTTTGAGTTAGATTTTGAGATAATTTCCAGGCAATTTTGCAGATCTAAAAAGGGCTGTCTCATGACAGACAGTACGGTCGTCCAATCGAAAGATTGTCAGTGAAATGGATTTTCTATCTAATGATATGTATATTGTTCAATTTCATGTAAGAGATATGGGAGTAGCCTCGATCTTTTTCAGTTGCATCTAACACCCTTGTGAAGTTTCAACCGAGTATCGGCTTTAAACAATGAATTATTCAACTTCGGACTTATTATTAAATCTATACATGTGTTTTATTTTTTAACGAACTATAACTAGTATTCCTTATAATATTCTATAAATAACTGTAAGAGAAATGTCCCTCATACAGTCCGTTTTAGTCAGGTTTTGAGATATTTCTAGGCAGTCCAAAAGTGCAGTCTCATAGAAGACACCATGTTCGTCTTTTCGAAAGCCTGTCAATGAAATGGAATTTCCATCTAAGAATAAGTATCTTGTCCAAATTCATGTAAGAGATATGGGAGTTGGTGTCGTGATCTTTTTCATTTGCATCTGACACCCTTTTGAAGTTTCAACCGAGTATCTGCTTTAAACAGTGAATTATTTAATTTCGGACTTATCATTAAGTCTAGACTTTAGACGTTTTGTCTTTAAAGGACTATAAGTAGTATTTCTAATAAAATTTTATAATTTACTGTAAGAGAATTGCCCTCATATAGTCTGTTTTAGTTAGGTTTTGATCTTTTTAGTTACTTCAGGTGTTTTTAACGGACTGTAAGTAGTATTTCTTATAATATTTTATAAATAACTGTAAGGGAAATGTCCCTCATACAGTCCGTTTTAGTTAGGTTTTGACATAATTTCTTGGAAATTTTACAGGTTTAAAAAGGGCTGTCTCATGACAGATAGAACGCTCGTCAAGTCGAAAGCTTGTCAGTGAAATGGATTTTCTATCTAAGAATATACCTATTGTCCAAATTCATGCAAGAGATATTGGAGTTGGTGCCGTGATCGTTTTTTTTTTTTATTCGCACCCAACACCCATGTGAAGTTTCGACCAAGTATCTGCTTTAAACGGTGAATTATTTAATTTCGGACATATTATTAAATCTAGACTTCAGATGTTCTGGTTTTTTAAATGATTATAAGTAGTATTTCTTATAAAATTCTATAAATAACTGTTACAGAAATGTCCCTCATACAGTCCATTTAAGTAAGCTTTTGAGATAATTTCCAAGTAATTTTACAGGTCTAAAAAGGGTCGTCTCATAACAGACAGCACGTTCTCCTATTCGAAAGCCTGACAGTGAAAGGGATTTTCTATCTTAGAAAAGGTATATTATCCAATTTTATGAAAGAGTTATGGGAGTAGATGCCTTTTCAGTAGCATATGACATCACGCTTTTTTTTAAACGTATTATAAGGAGTATTTCTTATAAAATTCTATAAATAACTGTAACAGAAATGTCCCTAAAATAGTCCGTTTAAAAAGCAATGATGGTAAAAAGGGACATTTTCAAAACATGCTGAATTGTAATAAAACATGTTTTAAGATCATCAGATATGCTCAATACGTGTTAATATGCTAAAATACATTGGGTAACAAGGGAAGGGACGGAAGTGTCTGTGAAAATTTTCACAGATCTAGTCTAATTTAGATCTGATACATAGTTCGACGCCGTCAGGCGGCGTCGAGTATATGGGATACACTTTTATTTCGGACCCTGTAAAGATGGTAATGAATAGTTTCGGAGTGATAAACTGAACACAGTGAATAGTTTTTAAAATGACCAACGATAATACACAATAGATTTTAGTGCATAAACAAAAAATGGCAAAAAGAAAACATAAAAAAATGTATGTAATGCAATTTATTATGTGATATAAAACAATGTTATCTGTCTTTCCTCTCCTTATTTGTAGAACAGAAAAGATTTCTTTTATTTACAATTTCGTCAAAATGTTGATCCGATTTATTGATATGGGAGGTCTTACCTATCTCATTTTCTATTAATAGAACACACCGCAGATATACCGCAACGTGTGAATTGCGGACAAGTGAGCATTCATGTATTTTACAATACCATTTCAGTAACTTCGAAGAGAATATTAAAAAATAAAAATACGGAAAATTACACTTTGCCTGCATAAAATTCATTGTAAAACATATTAACAAATTAAATAAAGGAATCAATAAGCATATATATGTTGAAATGAACGAAGGAAGTGCCACTGTTAACTTATTTTTAACCTTTTGTCTTATTTACGGTTCAACGAGGACTTCAAGTTAATCGTTCGTCCGAAAAAAAAATGAATTCTATGATATTCCAAAAGTATACAAGAAAGATTCATGCCTTGTGAATAGGGGCAATATAGAGATTACTCATGTTACATCATTATTTTCTTGGACAAAATTTTTGGTTGTTTTGGCAACGGAAACAGTAAAATGCTGCGTATAATCTGGATTCTGAAATCTATAATGTAGATGACTAAGGTCTATGAAACTTCATCAATGAATAGAAGACACTCATTACATTACATGATAATAAAAATAATGGTTTCTGTGAACCACAACTTTGAAATAATTATCTTTTAACATAACCTCATTTTCCAACAAAGTGCATTTCTGTGAAACTTCATACACACGCTTCTGCATATAAGATTTCACAGGTGCTGGCCTTAGTGAAATAATAACTTTAATTTTGTATGTAAAGGGACCACCTACTCGAAATGTCAATGTCATTGCAAGCAGAGGATTTGTATTGCATGGTAATACTTTTCTATCATGTTTATTCTTCATGTTTTAAACAGTTTATAACATATATTGTTTCATGTGCATATGTTGATAATTTGTAGCCGGTCAGACTAATAAAGTAATGATTAGGTGATTTCTCATATTGCAATAAACGTACTTCAAACACAACACTTGGCGGCGTCTTTGATGCTTGCATCAATGAATTTCCTTGTATGTATATAACTTGCATATGCCGTGGCATACAACCAATCGGAAACCTTTGAAGCATAAACCAATTCACTTATTACCTCATGAATACTAAAGCAGCTTCCAGTTACGAGTAATTGATTGATAGAAGAGAAATGTTCAGCATTAGGTACCTTTGAATATAGGCTTAAAAACAATGTACTCAGAAAAATGCATGATAGATTGGAACTGTAGTAACATGATTATATATTTTGCTACATTGTAAATGTAGTTAATCTATCGCTATACTTTTACCATCACCCATCATATTATTACAATACTTGCCATTTCTTTGAAATTAATTATACAAAGCAATGCATAACTGAAAAAGTATCAAATCATTTTTATTAAAATTGACCAAAAGATATTTCTGCATGAATGTCTAAACTTCAAACAAATACCCACTTAACTGCGAGACCTTTTGCATTATGTACAATCGGTGCTTGCAAAATAAGACAATTGTTCCCGCATAGGTAAAATCACTGGAAACGCCAGTCCAACGTGCAAGAAAAATAATTTTTATAGAATTATACATATGATGAAAAAAATGTTAAACATTTGTTTGGGAAAAAAGTTGTTTAAACTAAACTGATTGTGTTTGTTACATTTATTGCTTATTTTAAGACTTGAACTCTGCACTATGGCAGCGTCCTGGTGCCAGCAGAGAGAATAAAATTTGTCTTACTTACGACTAACAATCTCCTATGTAGAACATAGGTTCTCCTAAGTAGGACTTAGTATCTCTTACGTTAGACTAAGTATCTACTACGTAGGTATATATTGCATATGTAGACATGCTATCTCCTACTACGTAGGACACTATCTCCTACGTAGAAATTGGTATCTCCTACGCAAGACTTAGCATCTAAGTATGTTTTAATCTTTTCAATTCAGAAACTTCACACATGAAATGTTTGTTTCCTAGCTCTAGTTTCCTCAGATATGCCCCATGTCAATATCCAGCAGCGTGCTTAATCCTCAGTATTCTTTTTGTGCCCCCACTACCCAGTGGAGGGGTATATATATTTGTCTTGTCCATGCGTGCGTCCGTCCGTCAGAAAAAAGTTTGTGACGCGCCTTACTCAAAAAGTATCTGGTATAAATTAATGAAACCTTGCATGAGTCATTATCATGGTATGAACTTGCGCACATTCTAGTTTTCGTCTGGCTCCGCTTCCTCTTTCTAGAGATACGATCCCTAAAATAGTCAAGAATGCACATTTTCACATAATGACGTACCTAGCTAAAAAGTATTGATGTAAATTCATGAAACCTTACATGAGTCTTTATCATATTGTAACCTTGCACACTTGGCATTCTTCTTGAGATTTTAGCGCTAAGTAAAGAGTTACAGCCTTTAATTTAGCCAAAATAGTGTATTTTTCGTTTGTGATACTCATAGCTCAAAAGTATATGACATAGAATAATGAATGACCCTTTATATAAAGTGTTTATTGAAGCTATACCCACTTAAGACTGCAAAAAATGAATTATTGCTCCTTATTTGTGACAAAAATATCAGTGGGGCACGCACACCCTGTGACACATTTTAGTTATTGCTTTTATCCTTTTTACACATTCTACAAACAACACTGTAGGGTTTGGTATTGGGACACTACATTCTTCTGGCTACTCCTATCAATCTGCGTGTTGTCTCAGGATTGGTGTGACATAGTCCAGATACAGAAGGGGATATGATTGTTATGCCAGTTGCTTAAATGCAGTAGAGTGAAGTAACTGGCATTATTTCAAATCTTTTCTTGTATAAATTTCTTTTGGCAAGATTGTTAAAATTTACTTAAATACTTTCAGTACAATATATATACTGCGTATTTGTACTTACTTGATTTTCGCCGGTATATGATCTTTCAAATGTCGAGGAAGTAGTGTCCTTACAATATAGCAAGGTAGTTAACAGATGCATAGTGTAAGAATTACATGTTTGCTAAACTACTTGTTACATTCATTAGCATATGGTTGAATGCTTAATACTAACTTTTTTAATACCTGCGTTACTGTCTGATGAATTATGACCATATAAAGCAATTAAACTTGTGACACAGCTTGAGATGCTGGGCAATACAGTATACATGGGGGTGAATAATAGCATGAATCGACCAATGAATGTAGTTATGATTCATTTATAATCCTGACACTATCTTATTTAATGTTTGCTTGTTTGATGTAAATTTCAAATTTCAAATACCAGCTGTAACAGTTCAAGGTGTAAATTTTTAAAAAAAAAAAGTTTAAAGGCGTTTCGCTATTACAAAGGCGTTCTTTAAAAGATTCTCTTAGATTCACACAGCAGAAAGGAGCAACTCAACCACAACTTGACACAAGACAGTAAATTACACAGGCATTATTATATAGATGTAATACCATCATAGTTTACTGTGACATGTTGTATCTGGAACAACTGATACGTATTAGACCTTCCTGGTTGTATCTATATTTCGAGGGCTGAGTGCGAAACTATTGTACCTAGTTCTCTTTTCATATACAGTTACAATAGCGTCGTGCTCAGCCCTCGATGTATAAGTGTAGTAAATTCTTATATATAACAATAAGAGTCTGATGTCATTGCAAGCTATTCTCACTGACCCTGTAAAGCAAGCTCTGTTTGATTTTGTTTATCAGTTAAACAAAGAAGTTGCGTGTTCCTTGATTAACAATGGTAGACGTGTGGACCAGTAAGAGACCATTATGACGTCAATTAGGTGCCAGATTCATTACTTTAAGGATGAATGAATTTCAGTATAATTCTTATCATCATGCTTTAATTAGCATTTTAGAATGAAAATAAACAATGCCTTCTTGTGCTTTATTGTCTGATTTACAATAATCATTCTGATGCTTGATAATATTTAGCCATTTGGGTTAGTGCGCCAATTCCTGCTTACCCGAATTCGAAGCATGGTAAATCAGATGATAAAATACGTGAAGGCATCTATTATTTAATAAAATCATAGCGGACGTTTACTGTAATGTATAGGAAAGTACTGCACGTATGCGTACACGTGAAATTGCAACATCTCTCATGAATTCACCATAAATTACGACAAAAAAAACTGAACATGCCAATGAAAATGATACTTAAACAACAGTGACTATAGTCTACTGTGAAATCATTTTAATTTTCGTTGACATAAATATTTCATGGTTTTCGTCTAGAATATGAATTTGTTGATATTTGTAGATTGATGCAATCACGAAATCCATGAAAATAAGCACCTCTCCCCATCCCCAAATATTAATGATTTCACAGAAAGTAAATTAAGCTATAGTATGACAAAGCTGACAGATCCTACGAACTTATTACAGCATTATAATCCATCAATTGTGTTTTCAAAATATTAAATAGCAAACTAGACAAAAGAAGAAATCCTTGAACAAAAAAATTGCCTTACAGGTCTGAAAACCTAACATTTCTACATTGGCTTAACTCTTTCAAGCATACTCTCCACCCACCTGCAGGAAGATAGTTAAATCTCACCGCAGTCCTTTGAAAATATTGTCGGTTAATTTTTGGCCATTTTTATGAATCGTATCAGGTAGAAAATATGGCTTCTGGAATGTTAACAAAGTTTTTCTATGACCTGAACTAGCTTTTATTCCTAGATGATCGAGTTTCGAATTCGATCTGTATTTTATAGAAACAAATTTTCTTACAAGGTTTCATGAATATCAGATACAAAATACAGCATTGGAATGTTTACAAAGTTTTTTCCAAATTTTAGTAAAGTGACCCAATTTAGATCCAAGATGACCAGACTTGATGTTTGCCATGGTTTATACTGACAAACCTTCGACACTAAACTAATCTTCCAACGTTAGTTGGTTTTTTCTTTATCTTTAAGCATTACATGAAGTACATTTCTGAAATTTTACAACACACTTTGCAGGATGCATGATGACAGAAACAGAACAATCACAATAGCTCATCTTGAGCACTTTGTGCTCAGTAGAGCTACAAAGAAATAGTACTGAAATTATTTGAACTTGATGATACAGAAACAATGTTATTAATCTGACATGGCGAAATGACCTCTCTGACTAAAACAGCAAAAGATTATACAAAGAATACTTGATTTAGATTCTAAATAACAATCAGTTTCCACGCTCTAAATTTTCTCGTTCTCTTGTAGATCGAGCTGAATTCGGCTTGGTGGCACTATTTAAATTTTCTGCATGTGTCATTTTTAATCTGACTTCTTCTAGCAAAGAATCTGTAAGTCCACCTTGGTTTAATGAAAGAGACAGACGACCAAGGGCCGATGTTGCCTCATTCAAACTGTCAGTAGTTTTAGACAAAGTATCCACCACTACAGTCCCAACTTTTTCTTTTTTAGACTCAGTCTTTGTAGGTTCTTTTTCTTCACTTTCCTTAGTGTCTAGTTCAGTTTCACCATTACCGCGTTCTACATTATTTGCCCCAGTACTTTCTCCTGTATCTTTTTCATTTTGTGGGTTAGATTTTGCAGAAGTTTTTGTACTTGAACTGGACTTTCCACTTTTTGATGATGCAGATGATAGGGTCTGTGAATTGGCTGCACTTTCTTTATTAGAAGTGGCAGAATTTGATAAAGAGTCATTTTTCTCTGAATTTCGTCTCTGACTTGCTGCATAGAGGGGTGTACTTTGAGTCAATGAGCGCTGACCCTGACGTGTTGGAGAAGATGCACGCCTTAGGGAGCCCAGAGAGGCAGGTTTTTGTTTTTCGGCAGTGTTATTTTCTTTGACTGGTGACACACTCCGACTCTGGCGGGGAATGATGGTGTTTGGACGTGTACCACAATACAATATTGTGAAATTTTTCAAACTCTGCAGTGGCATTAAAGGCTGGTTCTTCTTGCTTTTCTCAAAACATTCAATAGCCACATCTGAAATAAACATAATTTTTTAGAACTATATATGCTACATAAATATTATATCATATACTTATAATATCATAAAAGAAGATTTACATGAACCAGAAATTTACAAGAAACATAAATGTTTATGATATTCAGTAACTAGATATCTGGATATGTCACTCATTGCTTAACTCAAAATATCTTTGTCAAAGTAGCTCATTCAAGTATTTCGTAGAAATGAGAAAAACTCAAAATTAAAAAAAAAGATGCATTAAGTGGTTATATCAAATCACAATGTATTTACTGTTTTCTCAAATTATCTTTGTTTATATTTAAACACTGCTTGTGTTTTACATACATTTTCCTGATTCCTTACAATGGTTCAATTACTAGGTCCATTTTAGCTGTTTTACATTAAAATTGAACAGCATATAAAGCAGTATATTATTCTACAAAACAGGTGTCAATTAACTGAAACATGCATTGGATTCCAGAAAAGGACTCCATAAACACTGATAAAGGGACTCACCATTTTAAAAGAAATGTTACATATCTTCATTTTGATGCATTTGCAATAATGTCACAGTGCTTAAATTTCACATTACTAGGTTTAACATTGTTTTTATGCCCCCGAAGGGAGGCATATTAGTTTTCAGCTGTCCGTCCGTTCGTTCGTTAGTTAGTTCGTTAGTCACATGAACTTTTTGCATGAAGGCACTTTACTCGCGAACCACTGTACCCAGGGCCTTCAAACTTCACAGGCTGATAGTACTTATTGAGTATACCACCCCTACTGACTTTGGAGTCACCAGGTCAAAGGTCAAGGTCACAGGGGCCAACGTTAACTTTTTGCATGAAGGCAATTTACTCTCGAACCATTGCACCCAGGACCTTCAAACTTCACATGCTGATAGTACTTACTGAGTACACCACCCCTAATGACTTTGGGGTCACCAGGTCAAAGGTCAAGGTCACAGGGGCCAACGTTAACTTTTTGCATGAAGGCACTTTACTCGCGAACCACTGCACCCAGGATCTTCAAACTTCACATGCTGATAGTACTTATTGAGTATACTACCCCTACTGACTTTGGGGTCACCAGGTCAAAGGTCAAGGTCACAGGGGCCAACATTAACTTTTTGCATGAAGGCACTTTACTCGCGAACCACTGCACCCAGGACCTTCAAACTTCACGTGCTGATAGTACTTATTGAGTATACCACCCCTACTGGCTTTGGGGTCACCAGGTCAAAGGTCAAGGTCACAGGGGCCAACGTTAACTTTTTGCATGAAGGCACTTTACTCGCGAACCACTGCACCCAGGACTTCAAACTTCACATGCTGATAGTACTTATTGAGTACACCACCCCTAATGACTTTGGGGTCACCAGGTCAAAGGTCAAGGTCACAGGGGCCAACGTTAACTTTTTGCATGAAGGCACTTTACTCGCGAACCACTTCACCCAGGACCTTCAAACTTTACATGCTGATAGTACTTTATGAGTACACCACTCGTACTGACTTTGGGGTCACCAGGTCAAAGGTCAAGGTCACAGGGGCCAACGTTAACTTTTTGCATGAAGGCAAAATACATGCGAACCACTTCACCCAGGACCTTCAAACTTCATATGCTGATAGTACTTATTAAGTACACCACCCCTACTGACTTTGGGGTCACCAGGTCAAAGGTCAAGTGTGCGGGGGCATTTGTCCACCATTATGACAGCTCTTGTTTGAAATTGTTACTTTATGATCTTACCAGGATTCATTTTAAAGGGGACAACTTTTGAGAGTATCCCCTCGTATTGGACAGTACAGTTTAACAGGTATTGGACAGGTAGATTGCTTGTCAAGATGGTGTTCGTTTACCAAAAAATTCTGATATACATGTACTGCTAAACCTGAATGTTTTATGGAATCACTGCACACCCACAACCTGTTCAGTTATATTTTTGCATATTCAATGTGAAGCTGATTTCTATAAATGCAATATGGTGTCCTTTTAGGGCTACAATATTCAACGTGAAGCTGATCTATCAATGCAATATAGTGTCTTTTTAGGGCTACACTATTCAATGTGAAGCTGATTTCTATAAATGCAATATGGTGTCCATTTAGGGTTACAATATTCAATGTGAGGCTGGTTTCTATAAATGCAATATAGTGTCCTTTTAGGGCTACAATATTCAATGTGAAACTGATTTCTATAAATGCAATATGGTGTCCTTTTAGGGCTACAATATTCAATGTGAAGCTGATTTCTATAAATGCAATATGGTGTCCTTTTAGGGCTACAATATTCAATGTGACACTGATTTCTATAAATGCAATATGGTGTCCTTTTAGGGCTACAATATTCAATGTGAAGCTGATTTCTATAAATGCAATATGGTGTCCTTTTAGGGTTACAATATTCAATGTGAGGCTGGTTTCTATAAATGAAATATGGTGTCCTTTTAGGGCTACAATATTCTATGTATAGCTGATTTCTATAAATGCAATACTTAGTCCTTTTAGGGCAACTATATCTAATGTGAAGCTGTTTTCTATAAATGCAATATGGTGTCCTTTTAGGGCTACAATATTTAATGTGAAGCTGATTTCTATAAATGCAATATGGTGTCCTTTTAGGGCTACAATATTCAATGTGAAGCTGATTTCTATAAATGCAATATGGTGTCCTTTTAGGGTTACAATATTCAATGTGAGGCTGGTTTCTATAAATGAAATATCGTGTCCTTTTAGGGCTACAATATTCTATGTATAGCTGATTTCTATAAATGCAATATGGTGTCCTTTTAGGGCTACAATATTTAATGTGAAGCTGATTTCTATAAATGCAATATGGTGTCCTTTTAGGGCTACAATATTCAATGTGAAGCTGATTTCTATAAATGCAATATGGTGTCCTTTTAGGGTTACAATATTCAATGTGAGGCTGGTTTCTATAAATGAAATATGGTGTCCTTTTAGGGCTACAATATTCTATGTATAGCTGATTTCTATAAATGCAATACTTAGTCCTTTTCGGGCAACTAATTTTAAATGTGAAGCTGATTTCTATAAATGCAATATGGTGTCCTTTTAGGGCTACAATATTTAATGTGAAGCTGATTTCTATAAATGCAATATAGTGTCCTTTTAGGGTTACAATATTCAATGTGAGGCTGGTTTCTATAAATGCAATACTTAGTCCTTTTCGGGCAACAATATCTAATGTGAAGCTGATTACTCTAAATGCAATACAGAGTACTTTAAAAAAGGCTTTAGTATTTAATGTGAAGCTGATTTCTATAAATATAATACTGATTCCCTTTAAAGGCTTTGGTATTTATTGTGAACCTGATTTCTATACATGCAATACTGAGTCCTTTTAGGGCAACAACACTAAATTTATGGCTGATTCTATGAATGTTATACTTAGTCCTTTTAGGGCAACAGTATTAAATGTGAAACTGATTTCTATGAAAAAAAATATTACATCAGAATTCACACTGATCTTTCAGGTAGTAACAGCAATTTATGGTATCAAGTTCCTTAACTCTGACATGAATTTTAACAAAATTATTCCCCTTTCTGGGATTGAAGCTTTTGCATATAAACTGCTCTCTCTCTCTAAAGTCAATGCAAATATTGAAATGAAAAATGGTGAAAGGTGCATGTCCCATAACTCAGAATAGTATTTTGGCAAAGTTATACCCCTTTTTGGACTTGGAAAATGCAGGTTAAAGTTTAACGCATGGAAACATTATACAAGTTTTAGAGATGTTGGGTGTAACTGAACAAAATCACAGCATCAAGTTCCATAACTCTTACTTGATTCTGGAAAATGTACCTATTCTAGATAGAAAATCCATTTTACTGACAGGCCTTCAAATAGTGGAGTGTCCTGTCATGAGACAGCTCTTGTTGTTTTTACATTGGAATATCTGTTTATTCTTTAATAATGTGACTACTCTAGCAAGCATGATGTGAAAAATGAACTAACACTGAAGAGAGTGTAAAATGATACTGAACCCTAAGCCTCTTACCACTATATTAAACACTGACAAATTAAACAAAAATATCTAAAATATATATATATATATATTATATATCTGTGGTGTATTTTACATACATAGCGTCTCCTCGACAACCCCCGGTATAACCTCTTTTAGGGCCTCGCAGTTACAATGTAGAGCTGGATTCGTGTTAACTTCAATTAAATGGACCTGTTAAAATATACCACTTTCATCGTCAAGATAAAACTATCAAAATTTGAAAACTTTTAAATATTTCCTGAAGATAACTTGTGTCAAAAGCAAAGATAATCTGCCCTTTTTTTCTTATTTTAAAAGAAAAAAAAACATACAAGATACACTGTATTAATTTCCATATTTCATAAAGACTTTATGTATCTATTATGGTTTACTAATTCTGTACCTAGCATGCAAAGGTTCTTTTTTCCAAGCTTTTGACATTAGTTCTTCTGTGCTAACAAGGTTAGGAAGGCGTCCAAAGATTTCTCATGGTATATGAAATTAAATGACATTAACAATATTATTTTGTTACCATACAGACTTTCATAGAAAGTGACCTTGACTCTGTATATTATTTTATATTCTTCAATGTGTAGAAAATAACCTTGACTGAAGCTAGAATGTGTACATACTTGTGTAGAAACTGACCTTGACTGTGTATATGACATATTCTTGTGTAGAAACTGACCTTGACTGTGTATATGACACATTCTTGTGTAGAAACTGACCTTGACTGTGTATATGACACATTCTTGTGTAGAAACTGACCTTGACTGTGTATATGACACATTCTTGTGTAGAAACTGACCTTGACTGTGTATATGACACATTCTTGTGTAGAAAGCTGACCTGATGTGTATATGACACATTATGTGTAGAAACTGACCTTGAACTGTGTATATGACACATTCTTGTGTAGAAACTGACCTTGACTGTGTATATGACACATACTTGTGTAGAAACTGACCTTGTCTGTGTATATGACACATTCTTGTGTAGAAACTGACCTTGACTGTGTATATGACACATTCTTGTGTAGAAAATGACCTTGTCTCTAAGCTGAGTGTCACCATTTAATTTGTGTTGAAATTGACAATGACTGTATATCATTACACATTTTTGTGTAGAAAATGATGAAAATGACCTTGACTATAATAGACTAAGACTATAAGAAAATGTCTCGGGGATCCTGCATACCATTTTTCTGTTATACACTTTTTTCCCCGTGAGAAATCTTTGTCAAACTTGTTTTTGTTTTAACAAAATAACTTGTACTACTTTCACACAATGCTACTACACAAAAACGTACATAAGCTCTCCGCAATCAAGCCAGGCAAAATTTCTTTTGTACAGCGAACTTTTCGGGAAAGTGATGGGTTCACATTCATCTCAATAAGCCAGGTCTGAAAGAAATAAAACTCTGTATTAATTAGAATGATATAGACACTTCAGTATGTGTGAGATGCCAAATCAAAAAGTACCATCATGCTAATCAAACTTTCTTTAAAGTGTGCCGATGTTTCACTTTTAATAAACTTTTTCAGCCTTTCTTTTTATTTTTTAAGGTAGCAGACCCATAGTGACAATGTGATTATATTGTATGCTGTTTTAGTATATCTCTACCCGATCCAGTAGGTTATACAAGTACTGGTACAGGACCTTAATTACTAGACAGAAAAAATATTGCATTGCATGTGTAGAAGACTTAGCTAGACTCCATGTTGTTATACTAGTATTTTATGGTCCTTCAGGATCATGGAGTCCATTCATTGTTGATGTAAAATAGAATGCATTGGTGCTGAGGGGTGTTGTGCTTTTATATCAAATGGAGTCTGCTATTGTTGCTGTGCTTCAAAAGAATCTTCTAACAGTGTTTATTAAAAGAACTTTCCAAATGTCTTTTACAGGTTTACTTTGTTAAAAAAAAATCAAACTACTTGTAAAGATAAACATTTTCCTAGTGAAAGAACATTCTATTTATGAAATCTGTAAAAACTCTGTGATGTTAAAAAAAATGTTGTAGATGGCAGTCTTTTTAATCTGACAACTCACATATACCTAACACACATGTTGTTGTCTGATGTAGCACATGGTCACAGTCTGAAAAAAAAAATAATTGCAGTTCACCATATCTGACTAGCAAATAGTAATGTAACTAAGGTTCCTGTGGAAAAATCTAAACAGGTCATATTTATAGTCAATGAAGGCTGGGCATCCAGGATGATGCACAAACTTCAATAGAAAGGACACATTTGCTGGAAAATATCTATATTTAGTACTGCTTGTGCATTTGTTTTGAAGAACTTTTTTCCCAATCAAGTTTGTTTACATGAATATCACTTTCTGCAATAAGTATCACTTTCTCTGTATCTCCATTATAACCATGCAGTTACTGACCAATGAGATAAACAGAATTTACAAGTCATATAATTAATGTATATAGTTAAAAAATAAGACTATTGCCAAGTAACATTTTGTTGCCATAGCAACCATGCATAAGTAAACTGGCCTATATATAATATCTAAGAAAAATTCTCATTTTTTTTTTTAAATTTTGATGGATCTATTTTAAGTAATTTTAGCTGTTCATTGCCATAGGAACCAAATATATTGTATTGTTACTAAGAAACTAAATAAAAGGACCTGCAAGACAAAAAGAAGAACTTGTAATATTACAGAGGTTGAGATTTCATACTTGTGTAGGTACATATATGCTTTTCATAACATGTTTTGAGGAGAAATGGGAAAATGAGCTGCTAAAAGTCAAAACATTAGAATTTTACTTCAATTTGGGTTTGATATCAGTGAAACCAATATTATTTTGCCATTTCTTTATCAGGTATAGTGGATGCAACTTGACCCCGATGGTTGACCTTTGTATTATAATACATAATGAGGTACAACCTATTATTGAAAAGGAGTGTATTGTATACAAACTAACTGTATATAAATATACATGGACACCCTAAGCACCCCTTATTTATACTAATGAAATCATCGATATGAATAACCAGCCTAAGGTCAACCATCGCGGTCAAGTTGCGACTACTATATATTTAAATGCAAAAAGCCACTCACTCAATATTAAGTGGACAATATTTTAGCAGAAACTTGTTCCTATATGAATGAAATCTCAACCACATATAATTAAATATCAATGTTCAACTGGTATATAGTAATGCTAATTTACAATAATGACACATCTAGTGTGAGGTAAAAGTTGTGCTAAATTATGATAAACTGAATGGCAGAAATCCACACAGAATGAAAGTCAGGTAAGAAAACCTTGCAATACTAGAGCTACTTTATCGAATTGGTTGTACTGTGAAAATTCCGCCATTTAAAGTATACAGCTACCGGTATTTAGCGATACTTACACTTCACACAAGATAATTCATTACCATAAATCGGCCCAGTTACCAGATGAACATAGTCATATTCATGAAACAACAAATGAAACAACAAAAACACATACAGGCAAAAACAACATCAAGTAATAATAGTACTGGATAAATTAAATAGCACATATTTATTTTTAAACTACCCGACTCCGGTCATGGCGGTGAAGAAGTATTTTCTGTTGGCCTTAATATAAATTTCAAAAAACTAAAATTTACGTTATGACATAATAAGACAGAATGATGTGAACAATATAATCCATATCCCTTAAACTTTAAGACATTGTTCTAGTTTGTAGTTTTGCTTGTTTTTTTTTCAATTAATTATTGTTTATATATGATTAATATAAGAATAGAAATAAAACTGCTTGTATTTCATGAATACTAACGTATCTGACCTCAAATGTCAAAAGAATTTTATAATTTCATTCATTCTAGTTTTGGTACATTTCTAAGGCTACCACTTCCGAAATGTTACAGCGGAAGTAAAAATATCACAAAACTGTATGACTAATCTTCACTATTAACCATTTAATTTTTTTGCTAAATCGAGAGAAAGAAACTAAGCTACTGGTACAAATAAATACAGTTTTCACATACCTTCATATCTGTGTCGACCATAAAATCTAGGCCAAACAAATCAAAATATCCAATGCGTGACTGTAACTTGTGTTTTACACTGTTAAAACAATGTATCATAATTTTCTGCATCTGTTTCTGTAAACAAAAAAAAACAAAACATTTCTTCCACATGAATGGATGGCTTAAGTCCAACATTGAAATTACTTTTTTCACAGGCACATGCTCCCACTTTGAACTGTTGTGCAGCTACAGATCACCTTTTCTTGTGATTCCTTTACATAAAAGGTGAACCTAAGATTTAGAATTTTTCATCTTGCATATTAGCATACCTTATAAAGACTACAATTTCTGAATCATGTACATAAATACTGAGTTTTTTAATATTAATTAAATTTTGTGTACATATGACATCATAATGGCCATAACAGTATTTTTATAACTTCAGTATCAACAAATCTGTTACATAAAATGTTACATTAAGTTATACTGATTACCTCCCTTTGAATAGTTATCACCGCTCCGACAGTAAGATTCTTTACTAATTGCTGTTTTATCATACCACAAAAGAATTTGAATATTACTAAATACCCTTATTTCCATTTATTAACTCACAAGGGCAATAGGGGCAATGTGCAAGTATTCTAAAGCATCTGGTTTTTAGGGTTACTAGCTGTCTGGATGTGAGAGACCAGTCTTAAATTTCCAGCATCGGACTGGTTGTTTCTAAGGCCAAATTTACGAAAGGTGAGAATGAAGACCAGTCTCAAACTGCAGGTTTGTCATTGGTGAACTAAAAACTTTACCTCAGAAACATCCAATCAAATGCTTTAATTCTGTATCTAATCGAGGCTTCAAAACCTTGGACCGTGGTCTACATTTTTTTCTGTGTTTGATGCCAAAAACTGCAGCAGTAATTATCCTTCTGTACATTGCTATTAATGACACAAAGTTCAATGAAAATTGTACAAAAAGAACAAGTCAACTTACTGTAAAAGTATTATAGACCCAGTCTTCTTCAATTTCTACAGGGCAGGTTGGTCGAACACTCTCGTTAATGTACTCATTGAACTTGTCCATAGTCCATGCAGTATTCTCCTTCAAGTCTTTGTAGTTAGGGTCCTTCTTCTGTACAAACTGTAAAAAAGTAGAAACATTTACTTTTTATGTCTATAGGAAAAATGTTTATATTACCGTAAAAGCTTGGCACACACCAGCGGCTCAAATACTGCAGGAGCTGAATGTGGCCATAGTCACTTGTAGTTCAGTCTGAGCACAAATTTTAAGATCAAAACATGTATTACTTTATAACATTGATATAATGATGTTGCATATTGCTTAACCCTTAACCTGCTATATTTCTATAATGGACTGGTCCATCTTTCAATTTGGACAGTACCACTTATTACTCAAAGGGGTTTTCACTGAAAATTTACTGACTGAATAGCGAACAGTGCAGACCATGATCAGACTGCACGGATGTGCAGGCTGATCTTGGTCTGCACTGGTCGCAAAGGCAGAATCACTTGTCGCTAGCAGGCTAAGGGTTAAACACCAATTATACTTATGACCTTGGTCAAAATAATGTTCATGAATAGTGCTTTTCTTTTGTCTGTTTTTGGGATAATTCAAGAGGTGAGGTGTACTTGTTTTGACAAAAGAAAAAGCTAGAGATACAAAATAAAAAGCTAGAGCTAAGTGCTTGTCCTTTAAGGCCATATCATAGTGTATAGTATTTGTGCAAAGATTAAACGTATCCAGCCTAGTAGTTTTAGAGAAATCTACTAACATGCAAGACTGTGAAATGTGGCCAATGACAATTGATGAAAGGTTGACAGCAAGAGCTCTTTTTAAAAAAGTTCAAATAGTCAGATTAAAAATCAATATTTAGATTTTTGTTACCACTTATACTGTACCTATAACATTCATACCTGATTAGTGAGGTGTACACCAAGGTCAATGTTATCTGCCTCGTATTTATGGCAACATAACCTCACATATCCTTTATGATATAGAATCAAGAAAGGTACGGTTGAAGCAACCAGCATATAGGCTCGTACGTCAAACTTACGGCCTTCTAGCAACAACGGATTTGTAATATATCTGAAATAAAAATAACAATATTAAGACAAAGTTTACAGTGCATTTAGTAATGGTGACAAACTATAATATACATGTCTTTTTATAAATTTTGTTGGATGCTCATGTTGTCATTATGCCAAGTTGCAAAGAGACAGATTTTACCTGTATTTTCTTGCCTTTGTATCCTCAGCTGGTCCAGCAACAGCGTGATCAAATTGTCTTGGCAAAGCTGCACCAACACAACTGATGCATGATGGGAGTTTAACAAGTCCCAGAATATGAATCTTACTACATTTATATATTTCATGTTTCAAGACTATATATATGTATATGGTCATTACCATGCTGTAAGCTTGAATCACACTGCCCCAGATGGGCTTCTGGATGAGTTCTAGATTCCCATCCCTGGATTTCTCCAGATGTGTAAGAAAAATAATGGGTTTTATGAATATTGCAATTGTAACAGAACCTTAAGTAACCTAATATTAGAACCAGAATAAAACCATAACAGATTGGTTTTTTTACCACCGTGGTTGTTTTTTCGGACTGTTATGATCTTTTCAGAACTGTTATGGATTACAGATTCCTTACGGATATATTCTATGTGGAAACATTTTGAGCATGTTCAAAACTTCGCACCCTTGCCCCTGGATGCCCCCAATTTCTGAACAGATACACCGGATAACTTACGAATGAGTTAGGAGTTCTACGGATGCATTACGGATGCTATCCAGAACTCATCTGCAAACCCATCTGGGGCAGTGTGATTCTAGCTATACATACAACACAGTTACACTGGCAAAATTCCATTTAGGCACTGTAGGCCCTGGCCTGCACAGTAGGCTCTGGCCTGCACTGTATGCCCTTGCCTGCATATAGTGAAAATCATGTTTTATTAACATATTGACTTTATATTGAAAACTGTTTACTGTTATATTGAAAGGATATGACTTTGTTTATCCTTGCATGTTTTAGACAATATTTCAGCTCTGTGTTGGCAGGCAGCTATCTAGTGCTAACCAGTGTTCCAGGATTTTGTACCAGAACTAGCCTGTTCTCTGCAAATAACTGCCAACTTCCCAACATGAATCAGAGGTGGACGACAAAATGACTTCTAACACAATGTCTTTTATTAATTCATGACTAACCCTGGGTGACCAAACTAGTATCCCAGCCATTCAAAGGTCTGTGCTCTCCCTATAGAGCTAAGCAGACAGCAACCTGAAGATGTTAACAGAATGTCTTTTTCACAAAGAGAATGTTTTTTTCTTTAAAAAGAGTTACCTTTGAACAATTCTGTTCATGAGAGGTCGGCCAGGTTTTTGAGGTTGTTGTTTTTTCTGCTCTCGTTCTTCCAGGAGCTGGTTAATGGCTTCACGATTACGTATCAAGAATATTCCTTTGCCTTGGTTCATACCTACAGGCTTACATATCCACATCTCATTGTCTGAAACAGAACAATAATACAGTATCACCTGTAAATATGACACCTCTCAAGACCTAATACCTGCCTACAATTGTATAGTCTTTCCAGTTAAGATAGTGGACACGTTATGACAACTGGTAATTTTCATGTGATTAAGTATTCATCAGGCAATCGGACATTCTTTATATGCAAATATAGCTCTATGCACATATGACTTTCCGTAAACACCACTGAATGCCCAAATGGCACACAGAGAACACATAACTCAGCCAACTGCCATTGTAGGTCCATTACCTTAAGCCAGTTTCTCAGTAACCTGACCATACTAGAACAACATCAGACAAGTTGCGAGTTTTATCAAGCAGTATCAGTTCTATTAAAGTCACACAATTAGGCATAAATTTAAGAACAGCCGCTATAAAAATGACGATGCCATAAGGGTTTAGAACTTATATCATAAAACTGATAAATCTTATTCTGTCTTGGTTTTTTGGTTTGACTTTTCTTTTTTAAAATCAGTATATTTAAAATAATTGTACAGTCAAATTTACTCAAAGACAAGTAAGTTGTCTTTTTTCTTAACCCTTATCATGCTGGACACTACTGATTCTGCCTTTGCGACCAGTGCAGATCATGATCAGCCTGCACTGTTCGCCATCAGTCAGTATCTTTTTGGTAAGCATCCCTTTTAACAGTTAATGGTTCTGTCCAAAATGAAAGATGGACAAGTTAATTATAGAAATTTAGCAGGGTAAGGGTTAACTACTTATAATTTAGAACATACAAATTTAAAAACAAAACTTACCTTTATAAACTTCTAGAAACAAGTCTCTGTCTGATTTCTCATCAAGTTTATATGTCTCTGGATGAAAGTCTGACATTCTCAACCTTGGTAACCTCCCTTTTGTACTAAGAGTTACCCGCTCATACTCCTTCAAACTGTTGAGCAGACCAAGTTTGTTTGTGAGCAGATGAGAGTTGGGTAGGTGATTTACTAATTGGTCACCTGTAAAAAAGAAAGAAAAAATAGTTCAAGTGAATAAAAAAGGACTGTAACTGTAGTTGGTACATTCTCAAAAGTATAAATGCAGTCAATGCATTTCAGCTGTACTCCTTGAAGAAAAAGTCAAGTTTATTTCATATTGATAAATTTTTGTAAGTTTCAGTCAAAACTTCTTGAAAACTGTATGATATTAAAGGATTTTGGGATGCACTTTGGATGGATAAGAATATGCCTTGCCACCTCTGAACCCAATTTTTTTTTTGCAAATGATGGATAACGCACACAGTAAACTCCTGCTCTACACACTTTTATTTTGTAAAAATACTGATCTTATATATTGCCCTTAAAGATAAAATATTATACAATGTGGATTTTGATAAACGCATGTTTTTTCAGTTTAGAACTGTAATATGCTAAGAACACTCTACTAATAAAAAAGAATTGGTCATGTGCTTGATTTTTTGCAAGACTGACTTGAAATTTTTTTTACCTAAAGCATGTCTTCACTGTCATTTTTATGGAAGTCTATGAGAAAGTCAGGATTCTGATTACATTTTTGAGTATTCAAACTATCCTGTGATGCAAATTTTAATGAAAGGTCTCACAGGATTAAATGATTGTGGTGTCTGTGAGTTTAATTAACCAGGTTTTCAACGAAAACCTGAGTTATTAGATTGGGGTATGTCGTTGGTCGGGCGGGCGGGCGGCGTCAAACTGGTGTTTCCGGTCAATAACTTTTGTTTCGGTAAAGATATTTGAATAAAACTTGGTATGTATGTAGCTTATATCAAGACAAAGGCTGGGATTGATTTTGGGGTTTCTGGGGTCAAGGTCACTGTTACTTAAAATAGAAAAAGGGTTTCCGGTCAATAACTTAACTTAGGAATGAGCTATCATGATGAAACTTGGTGTATAGAAAACCTATATAAAGTTGTAGCTTGGGATTGATTTTGGGGTTTCTGGGATCAAGGTCAAGGTCATTGTTACTAAAATAGGGTTAGGTTAGGGTTAGTTAGAGTTAGGGTTTAGGGTTAGGGTTAGGGTTAGGGTTGTGCTTTAAAGTGGTGCACTGTGATTCAGTATACATTTTTATTCTTATGAAAAGTGTTGAAAACCTGGTTTCGTGGCATTGCCGCGTTTCTTGTTTTAAGATATCTGTCCATGATTAAAAAAATATAAATTCACAGCTGATTTTTGCACAAGTTTTCAAATTTTAGGACAGTAATGGTTCTAAGTAACAAAAGAATTTCCAGTTACTGTGAAATCATTAATTTTTGTGATTTATTTTTGTGGAGGAATAAATTTGTTGGAGGATCAATTTTGATGGAGGATCTATTTTTGTGGAAGAATGATTTTGGCGGAGGATTTATTTTTGTGAAGGATCAGATTCTGGATTAATGACAATTTAGCAGTGATAAACATGCATAACTACCTTAAGGAGGAAAAAATATTAGAGAAACAGCATTTTCAAAATAATTTATTTGACAGTCTGAATCTTTCAACACTTTTAATATATAATTCATACTGATATTTCTTTTGCACCTTATAGATCTTGAACCAATTTCCTTCAATATATTTTGCTTAAGAAATAATTCTACCATGATATTTACATAACCGATTATCTTTATATGTCTAAGCATTAAAATAAAACCTTCTACATACCTTCCCTGAAAGCACCGTAATTGATTCTAGTTTTGCACTCAACCCATTTTAACTTGAACCTTTCGTCAAATTTGTCTGTTATTCTCTTCCATCCAAGACTTACTAATGGAGCTTCAACTCTGAAAAACAAAAATGTAATATGTCTGGAGTTTTTTTTATGCATCTTTAGTTTTAAGTTTAATACCATTTTCTAAAGATATCAAATACCCACCATACACTTATATTTTACCCCTGTGAAATGAAACGTTACTGTTCATGAACAGTGCATGCATAATTCATGAATGGAGTTCATGAACACTTCATGAATTGTTCATGAAGATAAAATGGCACAAATTCTTAAAACATTCTTAAATACCGTGTTCATGAACAGTGCATGAAAAGTAAAAGATGACTTCAAGAACTAATGTACATGAACAGTTCATGAACTATTCACATCATGAATAGTTCTTGATATTTTGTTGAACATGAATAGTTCATGAACTTCTTGCTATATGTTTTTATTGTGCCATTTTATCTTCATGAACTAGCAGTGAACCATTCATGAACATGATTCTTCATTAGTTCATGAACTACCGGTCATGAGTAGTGCATGAAAGATTCAAGAAAATAACATCATGACTGTTCTTTTAACCTTTTATCATGGACAATTCAAGAACTCTGTGTGATTCTTAAGTAGTTAATGAACTGTTCATGAACACATTTTAAGGACAGTTCATGTCCAAAAAGTCATGAACACAAATCAAGAACTGTTGAAGGTTAGTTCATGAACAGTTCTTTAATGGTTTGAAGTGTTCATGATTTCAAGAACTGCATTTTGCAGGGGTTATCTTTAGATATTTATTTCAAATGTAGAAAGTCCTCATAAAATGTATGGGACTTTACTAAATACTGTGAAATCATTTAAATTTGCTGGCATGAAATTTCGCGCAAACGTGAAAAAGACTGTTTCACGCGGGCTTTAATCCGTGCATTTTCAATTTTAGAAATGAAGAAATAAAATTAAAAATTAATAGTAGCGCGGTCTTAAATTCGCGCATCGGTCCTAATGCGAAAATTCGTCCTAGGCGAATAAAAATGATTTCATAGTATGTAGATTAATTGTGTGTGTGAAGCTGTAATATGTTCATAATTAGATGTGTAGTAACTGTCGTTTGTTAAAAAGACTACCAGATCTCTTATTGGAAATACACATTAAATACACTATTTTGATAGACATGTATTAAGCGTGTACTATTTTAAATCTATCTAATGCATAGTACTGGAAATACCCACAAAATTGTTCAATTTCATGCAAGCAGTAATTGTGCATTTGTTCATAATATTAAATATGTTTGGATCTAGTACTGGGTGCCTACCAGTCACCTGACAGGAATATATATACCGGACAAACGTAATTAGGGCTTTGTTTCGATTATATCTTCAGTGAGTTATCGGCTAATCGGAAACATTCAGCACTTTGTTTTCATTTTCATATATCAACATTGACTGACAAATAAGTATTAATTAACGAGGAATATCGTACCAATTCTCACCTGTGTTTACAAAACTGCTGTCCTCTGACCTTGGGGCATTGGAATGGCAGTGCGCATGCGCAACTTGTTTTATTTTGCGGGGCACTAAGTGGATCTCAACCAATTACATGTATAGCACAGACCCCTAGAACTGCAGACGACAGTTTTCTTTTTGATTCATTCCTCACTTGGTTCATATATTGGTAAAAAATAATACTGTTTCTGCAAAATGAATGAACGTCTGCATCATTTGCTAGGTCATGTGTTAATACTGCATGAGTGAATGCCCTTGTATATTATAATATATATTTACACCCAATCCGAGCCTCATTTGTATAAAAATATTTAAAGATTTCTTGGGTTTTCCGAATGTAACAAAAACTGAAATAGATTTGATTTTGTTGGCTCCTTATGGCGGCATAAGCTCCGAGGTATTTTCTGCAGATAGTATTTCGTTTAAAATGGTAACATGGGTAAATCACTGCTGTAATGTAGTTCGACCCCGAGGATAGTTTAACACTTTGAATATGCATTAAAACATGTTTCTAGAAGGCGCAGAAGACAGATGAACATAATCAGTTTTTTTTCAGTACAATTGTCATCGTCAAATAAAAATAATCAGTCTTCGAAATATTTGTCCGGTGACTATTCCACCTTGTCGTTTGATGTAGTGCATTTCATTACCCCTTTTGAGCCTTAAAATATCGGATGTTTTACGTCCGATTGTTTGAGATTTTTACATTTTCGGATGACAAATGAGCTGAAGTTTTATCGAGGCAAATTTCATGTTTTTGTGTTCATTTTTTATAAAACAGCAAAGGAAAAACCCCGATTTCTGTCCGGTGACTGGTCGGCACCCAGTACACCTTTAAACAGCACTCAACACTATGGAAAAATGTATACATGCAGTAAATTTCAAATGTGATGATACAGCTTATTGCAATTATATTGAATGTTAAGATGTAATTCAATATCTTTATTAATTAAGTTCTGGCTTTCAATTTAACGTATTTTGCATCTAAAAAATATCTGATGGGGTCATATTGATACATTTTCTTGGTCCCTATATGACATTAGATGTCATGCAATTATTTTATTATTATTTTATATTTATTAATTTCATGTACAGTTTTCTTGTTCATATACAATTTTTATTATAAATGTCTTACAAATCTCTAGCATTTTGACAATGCTTTATCCCTATTTTATGGCCTTTATTGTATTACAGAATCTGCAGTTGTTTCATTCATTACCTTGATATCCACTTCCAGTATTGTCATTTCTGGCAAGATGGGGCACTCCGAAGATTTCAGGGTCCCATGCATATTGTTACAAAAGGAGTTTACTGTATTCATACTTAGAAATACTGACAGTCAGATACCAGCAAGCAAGACATGCAAGCATATTTATAACTGTAACATTAGCTACCATGGGCTTTCTATCCCTTTTTAATGAGTCTGCTTAAATAATAAAATTTATTGATCGCGGTTATATACTTACAGAGAAACACCGTTACCACCTCCAACATAGAATGTAGGTGTCATATTTGTTGGTAAACTACAAGATGGAAGTTTGGTAACTTTGGCACCAGGAGATTTTTTACAACGGATTTTCTTTCCGGACTCTGTCCCACTGCTGTCTTCAACTGCCTCTGAAGGGGTGTCTGTCTCTACCCCTGAAAAAGAAATAAGAAAAAATATGAATGATAAGTAGCTAGTCTGGTGTTTCAGCTGCCATGACAAACTATAATTGATATACAGTCATAACTGTACTAAAGACCTCCTATGGACAGAGACAACTTGATTCTTAAGACAACTAGTTTCATTAATACTAGCAAGGTATTTTAAACTGTGAAAGAAGACCATCATCAGATAAAGACCAAATTTTGACTCTCCTAAGTACAGGTATGACTGTATATGAGAGACAGAGATATCAGAGTTAAATCTCAAATATAGTCAAATGTCTCACTACTGGGGGTGGGGGGGGGGAAACATGGAGTTAAATCTGAAATACAGTCAAATGTCCCACTACTGAGGGTGCACAGGAGAAAGCCCGCGCTTGTGGGGTGTGGGAGACTTGGAGTTAAATTTCAAATGTCTCTGAGGGTGCACAGGAGAAAGCCGGGGCCAGGGGTGGGGGGAGGGGGGGTGTTAGTTTCTATATTCACCTGACCTAATGTTCCACTTCGCAGTAAGGTTAAATACAATCATGTTTAAAAGGTCTTTAAGATAAATTTTCTGTTACTCTTTATTGAAAAAAGGATCAAATAACCTCTATAGTGTAATTAAATCATGTCAACTCCATTCAATCATAACTGACACTCTGATATCTTTAATTAAAAATGAAGGTCTATTGTGAGTGTGTATGAAATCCAATGAGACTAAATGAAATATCGAGTTCCTTACATTATTGATAAGTATTGTAAGTGAAAGACCAGTTCATGTAGGTTTCATACAGGTAATTGAATAATTACAATATGGAAATCCTATAAGCAATAAATGAATCTATTGATACTAATAGGGCTGTTACTATAAACATTTCTCAGAGGACCATATTTCATACAAGCATGATTCATCCTGAAGAGTATAAGAAACTTTAACTGGTTGAAGGGTGCAAATCTTTTACTTGTTGAAGGGTGCAAATTGAAATATCTGGCTCAAGGGAACAAGGCTCTGCTGAGTTACCACAAAAGCAGTTACCCCAAGAGCCAGATATTTCCATCCAAACCTTCAGCCAGTGATACATTCTTTTTGAATTCTTTAAACTATTTTTATATGCACTATTTTATTTACGTAGATAATTTATTATGAATTTTCGCATTAAATAGTATTCATAAATTACAGCAGAAGAGTTATGCTACACACCAGGGTGTAAGACAAGATTTTTCAGTAATGGCGCATACACTGATACATTCTATATATGTAATCACTAAGAAAAGATTCCAGAAATTTTTTTACAGAGACTAAATTATTTATGTCATTATAATCAATTAAGGTCTACTTGAGCTGAAGTATTGTTTAAGGAGTGGGGGGAATCAAGGGATACAACTGCAAGTTGTTCAGTTTTAAATTTTAACTCTATCAGATTCTCTTTCATTTGACTTTAATCTACTTTTGACATATTGAGTAAGGGGTTCAGTGAATATATCTTATTATGGTCTTTAGTGCATTAAATTTGACCCTACATGACCCATATTCAAACTGGACTTTAAGATTATCATGATTAACATTCTGATCAAGTTTAATGAAGATACAGTCATAAATGTGGCCTCTACAGTTTTAACAAGCTTTTCCTTTGATTTGACCTGGTGACCTAGTTTCTAATCCCAGATGACCTAATTTAAAACTCGTCTAAGATTTTATTAAGGGTAACATTCTGACCAAGTTTCATTAAGATTGGGCCGAAACTGTGACCTCTAGAGTGTTAACAAGCTTTTCCTTTGATTTGACCTGGTGACCTAGTTTTTGAACCCAGATAACCCAATATCGAACTCATCCAAAATTTTTATGAGAGTAACATTCTGACCAAGTTTCATTAAGATTAGGCCAAAATTGTGACCTCTAGAGTGTTAACAGTCAAATTGTTGACAACGGACTGATGATTGACGACGGACAACAGACATAGGGCGATCACAAAAGCTTACCTTGACCACTTCGTGCTCAGGTGAGCTAAAAACAAAAACAAACAAATTTAAATAACTTTGTCATTTTTTTTAATCAAAGTTGATGAAATTAGCTGAAAAATTATTCTCATGATTCTTAGATATCATCTAAATTAAAAGCACTGAAATTGTTTTAAAACTTTTAATGTTGATATCGCTACTTTCATATACTTTACACAGCAACTTACAAAATTCCAATGATAAGCAATCAAAAAAACAAGCAAAGCACAAATTTATGAAGCCTACCTATGTCATTGCAAATAGGTAAAACTCCCCTTTCCGTTAAATAACGCCGCATATTTTTCCCATTCACCATAAGCCTATCTTTGTGCGGATACACTGTTCGTACCCGCCAGTCGAACGGTAGTTTTAAAGCTCTTAAATTCCCATCCATAGCAACTATCCAACGTTTCAATTAATCATTTAAGAGCGGAATAGGATAAAATAACATCCAAAATAAATATTTCACTTTTTAAGCAAACGTATTATCGTAAATACAAACGCAACCCAAGTCTTACAATAGCCGGGTTTCCGAAACACTGAAAAACAAATCAATTTCAATACAAAACTACAGAATAAAACATTTATGAATCTTCAAAACAAACTTTTAAAATATCTGAATACACTTATTGAATTGGACAAATTTCTGCTTATCGCTTTGCAAGCATTGATTTAACAAAACTACAGGTGTTAAATGACATAATTAACTTACTCCAGAATTTCAGTTACCGGTATGTTTTCAATAATTGTTTTAATATTTTGCTCTTGTTTATACATAATAAAAGTTTCTTTCTTTGGATCAAAATCAAAGATATTTGTAGAGAGCACAATATTTCACATTCATACTAGCGATTTAATTCTTTCTGTGGATCTTTTTTGTATTTTTCTCTCTGAAATAACTGTCATGCTTGTTAATTTACTTTGGTTACTACATATACCATAATACAGTCGTATGTGCTCATATGGTTACGGTAGCTCAGCATGTAGAAGACAAGACTGTAAATAAGGGGGGTGCCAGTTTTATTCCCATTAGAGGCCTCCAGATTGTGCGGAAAAAAAAGAAAAAAAAATAGGTATCAGGAAATTAATGCTACCGTATATTTCTTAAGAAAGCTGTGAAACTTAATTACTGACAGACTGTATGTTATGGAAACATAATTAAGAATTAGTTGTTTTTACTAATTTTTACAACCAAAATCAAAAAGCATTTGTAAGGCTAAAATGTAAACTGCCGTAATTATAAATATCTATATTTATAAGTTTCCATTCCTTACTTGCAGCCTGGTTTGCAGACTCAGTCGATGTAAATGAGATGTGAAACCAAAATTTGTAGTCCTGTTTGGCGCCATATAATTTATACTATGTTGGTGCGCAAAAAACCCAAATAAATAAATATCTTGAAAAAAGCATGGTACTATTAAATATTGAACAATAAGTGTAAAATGGCAACTTTTTTCACATCCAGTAACTTAGTGATAACTTATGAAATTTAGTTCATATGCAGAAAAAATCTGCTTTCCAGATTGCATTCATAAACTATACCAGTGTTTAAAAACATTTTTTATCGCTTACTTTCATAAATTACATTCTTTACTTACATTCATAATCCCTTACATTCATACTTTAAAGCAGCATGCCTCCAGATTGTTTGACAACAAAAAAAAAAATTTTTTTAGATATCTTGATATAAATGCTATATTTCTTAAGAAACTTTAAAACTTAATTACTGACAAACTTTATGTTATGGAAACACTTGAGAATTTGCTGTTTTTACAATCTGACTGAAGTACTTGATCTTCTAAACAAAGATCTGAGAACGACCCATTCACATACGTCTTCTGTATATATTTTGGATTTCCAGTATTGCTATTTTTATTTTAACCAATCAGACGTCTTGTTCCAATGCCAAAGAGTAAGAAAAATATGCAGTTATTTCAGGGCTCGAACCCGGGACCCCTCACTTACAAAGCAAGTGACCTACCGACTGAGCTAACCGGTCATCTGACACAATACGACATAAGAATTGTAAATATTAAAAGTCAAGGCTACAGGAAGATTTGCAAAATGTTGTAAGCTAGGCTCTGATTGGCTAGCGAAAGGGTCGTCAGAACGAGGCCATGAATAGGTCGTTCTCAGATCCTATGCGTAGGGTAATAGGATATGTACTTTAGTCAGATTGCTGTTTTTACTACTTTTTACGATGAAAATTGAAAAGCGTTTGTCACGCTCTTACTCCAGGTAATCTGTCTCGATTATAAATATTTTGAAATCATTATTTACTATTTCAGCTGTAGCGCTATTGGTTACAACGATGGGAAAATGTCTTTATTGCCGTGGCGGTCCGGGGTTCGATTTCCGACGCAGTCATCTTTTTTTCTTGATTTGGAACATTTAAAATATGTTAGAAAGAAAAATTCATATTCTAATGTTCAAAATATGATCAAACTTCAATTTGAAAGAAAGATTATTTTTTAGTCAAATCTGGAGGCATGCTGCTTTAATATGTCCATCACTTACATTCATAAACTGCATTTTTTAGCTACAATCATCTGCTATATTCATAAACTGCATTCTTTAGTTACAACCATCTGCTACATTCATAAACTGTATTCTTTAGTTACAATCATCTGCCACATTCATAAACTGCATTCTTTAGTTTTTCATAAACTGCATTCTTTAGTTCCAATCATCTGATACATTCATAAACTGCATTCTTTAGTTCCAATCATCTGCTACATTCATAAACTGCATTCCTTAGCTCTAATCATCTGCTACATTCATAAACTGCATTCTTTAGTTACAATCATCTGCTACATTCATAAACTGCATTCTTTAGTTACAATCATCTACTACATTCATAAACTGCATTCATTAGTTACAACCGTCTACTACATTCATAAACTGTATTCTTTAGTTACAATCATCTGCTACATTCATAAACTGTATTCTTTAGTTACAATCATCTGTTACAATCATCTGCTACGTTCATAAACTATGTTCATCACTTACATTCAATAACTACATTCTTCAGTTGGACGTATCTGCCAAATGCCATCCGCTATACATAAACTAGTTACTTACTCACTCACTCACTTACTTACTGGTAGTTACATTCCATCAGCTACATATATATATAGAACATTCTTTAGTTACATTCATAAAGTACGCTCATAAACTACAGTCATAAACTACACTCCTCAGTACATTCATAAACAACTTTCATAAACTATATTCATCAGCTAAATTCATCAATTATAGTTGTCAACTATATTCATTTAAACAACAATGAAGGTTGTTCTCTTGCTCTGGATTGTCCATATTTGAATAAATCCATTTACTAAGAGCAATTTGTTTTTAGGTTGATATTTCTGCTATCTCACATAGCCTTCATCAGCTGACTGCTCTGAGTAAATGGATTTGTTCAAAATACATTATCAACTACATTCATAAACTACATTCTTTACCTGTACTAGTCTTAAGCTTGTTCATCAGCTACATTCCTAATAATTATGAACTGATACTTTTAATGCACTTCAATTTACTTAACATTTCATATCAATGACAATGAAACCTTTTCTTTTATTCTTCATTTGAGAGAAATAGAACTACCACTTATATTCTGATTTAATTCAGTCATCTGATGGTAAAAATAATGATTAAGAACTGAGTTTTGGTAAACCATTATTAACCATTGGATGAAATTAAAACTGAATATTTGAATATCTATTTTCTGTATCTGAATATAATCATAAACATTTAAATTCAAATACTGTTTCTTGAATTCTGTGCTTCTTGAATTTTAATTACAATTAGAATAAATTTTGTTAAAATTTGAAAATAAAAATTTCCCTACCTCGTAACCTTGCATCACAAGAATACGCTACGCCACCCATTCTACGACTGTATGAATACATAACTAACGTAGCGGATTTACTTCTTTGTTCATAACTGTAATACCCTTTCATTATAATAAATGATTAATCCAAATCAAAACTTAAGCTTTTAAACTGTTTACTGTCAGAAATAAATGTAAATAAAATTTACAAAATCTTCAGACCAAAGTACAACCAGTACTTTAACGTTTTAAAAATTCATATTCCGCAAAAAATTTAAATATTCTATCTCCATATTGAACTGTATGATAAATAAAGGTACAGTAGGACGAACGACAGATTTTATTAAATATCTGGCATCATACGACACTTTCCCCACTTATGTTTATGTTTGAATAACAAAGCGACAAATGCGTTTTCGCAGGGCAATATGTTTACAAATTGCTAAACTGGTTTGTTCATTTAAAAATGGAATATGTAATTATATGACATGTTTGGTAAGTCAATAACAACCTTTTCAATTATAAGCCCTCTATGAATAGGATATTCAACTGTATGTAGTTCCCTAACAAGTTATGATTTTTAAATCCATAATTCAAACTTGGAGATCAGAAAAATCCATGTCTTAAAATGGAGAGTCTTGAATACTGATATTGATAAAACAAAATTGTTTGGCAACTAAAACAAGAATCATGTTTGCAACCTTAATATTTATATTAAATTCTAAACAGTAGGCTACATGAATAAATGTCTCATTAAATATTCCCTTTTTCTTGTTTGATAGCATGAAAGCAGTTTGATGCAAAGAGCTATAAAAATAAATAGATTGGCAACTTGAAAGGCATATACAGCAAATCTCGCCAAAAAAAACATGACAACTGAATGAGATCTCGTTTACCGGAAGTGACGTGTTCTCCATGTGCCATTTTGTATGCGAAAGAAATTATTCATGATTAAATTAATTATCACTGTATGACCACGCTTCTTCTGATGTTAAGACACGTGTACTTTGTGTCTTAAGACTATTTCACATTAAACTAATGTTGTTTTAGAAGCTAACATACATTTCAAATGTAGTTTTAAAGGTACAAATTGTAACTCCATGCTCGCCGATGTTTGTTTTTACTAAGATAACGCCGATTCACGCTCTGACACGAGATCACGCGAGATTACAGCCAGTTGCCATTCTGTGTATTTTATACTTCTTTGTTAAATGCCACTAAATTAATAATGCCCCTCACCCACAGATGAAGAAGAAGACATTAGTGCTTTCAGATGCGGATTTCTGATGCTTTAGCCAGTGCTGGAAAACTCCTGAGTCTCGTGATATAAACAACTTATAACAAACTACATACATGTAGATTTATTCAGTAATTCATATTTTATTTCATAAAAAGGAATAAAAATCGAATACCTTGATAGTTCCTCAATGTTGGGATAATGCATGTTTTTTCGTGTTATAATGTCTGCAGAATCCCGAGGGATTGGTTGGTGCCCGAGCCCGTAGGGCGAGGGTGCCAACATATCCTGAGGGATTCTGAAGATGTTATAACACGAAATGAACATGCGCTAATGCTATTCTAGCATAAAAAGCAAGAAAAAAACTAATAAATGAATACATTCTCACGCAATGTCATTAAATTTCCATGAAATGCGAGGAAAAATCTGAGTTGTTTTTTCACGCTGACGTAATTTCCATTTGAATTATCTGTTTTGGGGCCATAATACGTTAACGTTTTGCCATGGAACATGCATACATAAAAAGGTGTTATAACAGCACGTGAGCAAGAGATTCTCTCTGTTAACACACTTTTTCTCTCCTGTTAAAACACCCCCGAAAAATGACAAGAACAGCAGTTTTGCTAGAATGTTCCTAATAGTATATTTCTCTATTCAAACAAGGGTATCAGAAACACAAAATACACCCTTCGAGAGCTGGTGAACAATTGTGCCAAGTTACATCAAAATCCCTTCATGCATGAAGAAGAAATGCTCCGGATAAAGTTGTCATTCTTATATCTGACCTTTGACCTCTAATTGTGACCTTGACCTTAAACCTAGGGACCTGGTTCTTGCGCATGACACTCCATATCATGATGGTGAAAACATGTGCCAAGTTACTTCAAAATCCCTATATGCATGAAGAAGAAATGCTCCAGACAAAGTCATTCTTGAATTTGACCTTTAACCTCTAAGTGTGACATTGACCTTAGACCTAGGGACCTGGTTCTTGCGCCTGACACTTTGTCTCATGGTGGTCAAGAATTGTGCCAAGTTACATCAAAATCCCTATATGCATGAAGAAGAAATGCTCCGGACTGTCATTCTTGAATTTGACCTTTGACCTCTAAGTGTGACCTTGACCTTTGACCTAGGGACCTGGTTCTTGCGCACGACACTCAATCTCAGGATGGTGAACATTTGTGCCAAGTTACATCAAAATCCCTATATGCATGAAGAAGAAATGCTCTGGAAAGTCATTCTTGAATTTGACCTTTGACCTCTAAATGTGACCTTGACCTTAGACCTAGGGACCTGGTTCTTGCGCAAGGCACTCCGTCTTAAAAATAGCTAAAAATAGATCACTACTGGCACTATAGCATCGCTAAAAATAAATATCGGCACTAAGCTGGCACCAAGGGTATCCTAGTTAGTCATATGATAGCCAAACCTGCTTGAATTTATCAAACTGCCTCCGGCACTTGCACCAATGGTACAGAGAGTATATAAGTAATATGCAGAAATACACTGCACTTTAATAGTTTTTACAGTCAAGTCCAGGCCAGCACAGAAAATCATAGAAAAACTAAAATAAAGTTGTATCTATAAAAATATAAAGTAAAAGTATCATGAAAATTAAGATTTTCTATTATCACATTTCAACAAAAGTTGTGAGAGTTATTCTGTTTAAGGTTTAGGAGTATATTGTCAAAACACAGAAGTATTTGATAAATAAACAACATTTTTACCAACAATCTACCAGATCATTACATGTTCTTCCGTACTGTCCCTTAAGATGGATAAATAAAATATTCTCAAAAAGTTGTCCCCCTTTAAAAATGAATACCATTGGTAAAGAAATAAAAATAAACAATTGCTAAAAACTATGTTAAACCTAGTTATGTGAAATTTCAGCACTGAGACATTATTGCAAGTGCATTGAAACGAAGACATGTAACAGTTCTTTGAAAATGGTGAGTTTTTAAAGGTGCTGAATGCAGAAATTGTTGCCTATATATTGAGCCCTTTTCTTGAATTCAATGTATATATCAGTAAACTGACAGTTGTTGTGTAGAGTAATATACATTTTTTATATGCTGTTCAATTTTCATCTGAAATAACCTTTTCTAAAAATTCTATGATTTGGTTTTGTTTGAATTTTTTTTCTCAAAATGTAAGGCTAAGTCTTAATGGAATCGTTTGTCAAGTGTATTCACTGATCACAGATGATAAGGAGGCCCAAAAAAATTTTAACATGTCAATAGTACACTTGACAAACTGAAAACATCATAGAGACAAACATACTTATAATTGCAAGATACATAATAATTAAAAGCCACACTTTTAGGTGTATCCAATTAATTGAAGTATAATTAACTAACTTGTTACTGTCAAAGGATTATGTCAAAAAAAAAGTGTTTTCAACATTACAACAATTTCTCCTGCACTTATTTGGTTATCTGGTCAAAATAGGTCCAATCTTCCTATTAATATCAGTAGGGGAAAATTCCCGTTAGGGAAGCAATCTATGGTTTTTTCCTTACTTCCTGAATATCGTATACATATAATCTTTTTATTCTGACAGATTATATTTCTTGCATACTGTATTTTCCAAATAACAGAATAAATAAAGCAAATAGAAATACTTTCTTTGTAGCACTCTTTCTTGTAGTAGAGTATGTACACAAAGCGCAGGAAATTAATGTCCCTAAGCAGAAGTGACATCATAATGTTTCAGTGATGCACAATAACAAAGTTCCACTTAAGTTGTTAACAAAGTTGTTTTATTGTTCTTACCGTAAAATAACGTATTTTTAAGCTAGAAATATACTATATGGAACAGAGAGAACCAATCAAGGTACCTTATATTTTTTTCATATTTTACGTAAACAATATATAATTAATGCATGAATCATAATCATGCAGCATGAGAGTCATCTGGAATAGGGGATGCCAGATGGGTTTTTAGCCGGCATAGGTGCAAAATCACTGGAAACGCCAGGCTGGTGTGTAAGAATGATTTCTCTGGAAAACAGTATGTGTTGTGTTCAGTCCTCTTAGGAGAGTTTGTGCTGTGTCCAGTCCTCTTAAGAGAGTTTGTGCTGTGTCCAGTCCTCTTAAGCGAGTTTGTGCTGTGTCCAGTCCTCTTAGGAGAGTTTGTGCTGTGTCCAGTCCTCTTAGGAGAGTTTGTGCTGTGTCCAGTCCTCTTAGGAGAGTTTGTGCTGTGTCCAGTCCTCTTAGGAGAGTTTGTGCTGTGTCCAGTCCTCTTAGGAGAGTTTGTGCTGTGTCCAGTCCTCTTAAGAGAGTTTGTGCTGTGTCCAGTCCTCTTAAGAGAGTTTGTGCTGTGTCCAGTCCTCTTAAGCGAGTTTGTGCTGTGTCCAGTCCTCTTAAGCGAGGTCCAGTCCTCTTAAGCGAGTCTGTGCTGTGTCCAGTCCTCTTAAGAGAGTTTGTGCTGTGTCCAGTCCTCTTAAGCGAGTTTGTGCTGTGTCCAGTCCTCTTAGGAGAGTTTGTGCTGTGTCCAGTCCTCTTAAGAGAGTTTGTGCTGTGTCCAGTCCTCTTAGGAGACTTTGTGCTGTGTCCAGTCCTCTTAGGAGGGTTTCTGCTGTGTCTGTGCTGTGTCCAGTCCTCTTAGGAGACTTTGTGCTGTGTCCAGTCCTCTTAGGAGGGTTTTTGCTGTGTCCAGTCCTCTTAGGAGAGTTTGTGCTGTGTCCAGTCCTCTTAAGCGAGTTTGTGCTGTGTCCAGTCCTCTTAAGCGAGTTTGTGCTGTGTCCAGTCCTCTTAAGAGAGTTTGTGCTGTGTCCAGTCCTCTTAAGAGAGTTTGTGCTGTGTCCAGTCCTCTTAAGCGAGTTTGTGCTGTGTCCAGTCCTCTTAAGCAGTTTGTGCTGTGTCCAGTCCTCTTAAGCCAGTTTGTGCTGTGTCCAGTCCTCTTAGAGAGTTTGTGCTGTGTCCAGTCCTCTTAGGAGTTTGTGCTGTGTCCAGTCCTCTTAGAGAGTTTGTGCTGTGTCCAGTCCTCTTAAGCGAGTTTGTGCTGTGTCCAGTCCTCTTAGGAGAGTTTGTGCTGTGTCCAGTCCTCTTAAGAGAGTTTGTGCTGTGTCCAGTCCTCTTAGGAGAGTTTGTGCTGTGTCCAGTCCTCTTAAGCGAGTTTGTGCTGTGTCCAGTCCTCTTAAGAGAGTTTGTGCTGTGTCCAGTCCTCTTACGAGAGTTTGTGCTGTGTCCAGTCCTCTTAAGAGAGTTTGTGCTGTGTCCAGTCCTCTTAAGCGAGTTTGTGCTGTGTCCAGTCCTCTTAAGAGAGTTTGTGCTGTGTCCAGTCCTCTTAAGCGAGTTTGTGCTGTGTCCAGTCCTCTTAAGCGAGTTTGTGCTGTGTCCAGTCCTCTTAGGAGAGTTTGTGCTGTGTCCAGTCCTCTTAAGAGAGTTTGTGCTGTGTCCAGTCCTCTTAAGAGAGTTTGTGCTGTGTCCAGTCCTCTTAAGAGAGTTTGAATCCCAACTATTCAAAAATGTTTACCAAGACATTATCATAATATGATATAACTTAAAGTGAGAGAACCGTAAAAAAGATTTTTTGTTTTTGCGTGTGGGGAGTGTGTGTGGGTGGGGTGTGTGTGTGTGGGGGGGGTAGTAATGAGGGTTGGGGAAAGCTACAGGAGTATGAGGGAATCAAGATGGGAGATAAATGAAAGAAATGTAAAAAAAAATCTTTTTTGGAAGGAGGTTGTGGATGTAGAAGTGTGCGAGCAAGTGTATCAGGGATACAAAGAAATTGAAAGAATCCATACCAGATAGTTGTGAGAATGTTAAAAAAACATGTGTTAGTCGGGGTATGCATGAGGGGGTGTATGGGGCGAAGGGGGAAGGAGGTTGAAGGCAGTAGATGTATTAGGGAATATAAGGAACAATACGAGATATAGTAGTGTGAGGAATGTAAAAAAAAAAATTTTTTAAATGAGGAGGTGGGGGTATGAGTGACACTAAGAACCCGCATGAGATAAATAAATTAAGTAAGTAATGTAATGGTTGATTGTGTTGTAATGATTGGGAAGGTGGGGTCTGTAGACGAAGTGTGGGTGGGAGTTAGAAGTAAAAGGGATACCGGCACTAAGAAATATTATCAGACTAAGTGAAACTGAGAAGCATGCCATTAGATTTTAACCAACACTATAACAAAATCTGACCCAAGTGACCTTGACCTTTGAGCTACCTGTCCATAAATCTCTACTGGCAAGATCAATTCTTTTTGAGGTTTGGTGATTGTAGGGGCCACAGTTTAAAAGATATAGCTTAACCCTATCAAATTTTGACCAGTAACCCAAACAACCATGACCTTTATTAAACTAGACCTTCAACTTTAAGATGTCTGTCTCTTATCAAGACCAAGCCGTATGTGATGCTTAATGAAAATAAGGCCAGTCGTTAAGATAAAGTCAAATTGAGAAACTTGCAATAAAGCTTTAACCTGAATGTAACACTAGGGTGAGTGCAGTAGCCATTCTTATTCTTCAAAAAGTCAAGCTAAAATGGTATGCTGTGTCCCCTTCTCTTGAAAAGAAAATGTGCTGTGAGCCCTTGATGAAAAAAAAAAAAAAAAAAAAGGAGTGCAAAATGTGTCCCCTAGTACAAACTTTGTCTCCCTCTCTTGCAAGAAGTATGTACTGTGTCCCCAACACTTGAAAAAAGATAGTACAAGCCGTGTCCCCTTGCTTGAAAAAAGTACATGCTGTGACTTCTTACCTGGAAAAATGTATATGATGTGCCTGCTTCTTTTGGAAGGAGTAGTACTGAGCACATGTTATGCCCCCTTTCTTGAAAATTTAAAACACTGCAAAAGTTTGTATTTAAAAGATTACCTGATCCTGATCTTTTTCTCCTTTTCCTGCCCATTGAATTAATATGACAATCAGAATTCAGTCATAAGTTCTGACTTTGTTTAAGCTGTGTCACGCAAAAACTGTATCAGTCTGACAACCACTTCACTGTATTCATTTTGACATAATTTTAATATTCATATCCATAACATTATTGGAAGAAGCACTGTCTGTCTTTTATTCTTATTGATATTATTTATTTATATTTATACACTTTAAAATTCCTGCTGATATTTATGGTTATATATGCACAATAAACTTCCATATTTAACGCAAAATAATTTAGGTCAAATATTGCAGTATTTCTTAACCCTGATTTATTTACGATCAAAAACAGATAACGATTATAAACTAAATATCTCAAAACCTTGAAACAATTTCCGAATGGCTAAATAAGAAAATCATGTCAATACGATCCCAATATACCAAACAAAAGCAAGTATAATCCTTGTAGTACAAGTATATAATATTTAATTTCAATAAGTAAACTTAACAAAGACAAGAATAGTAGGCTTCAAGTGTCTATTTCTATTGAACAAGGTCATTTTGTGCCTAATTAAAGGAGTGGAATTTTTAGCTTTAAGTTGAATACATTTAATCTAATATTAGCTCGTTTCTTGTGACAATTTATAAATTTGGTTAAAAATGGCTTTCATTCTTAATACTGTCTTAAATTTCTTATATCTATGTAGTTCAATTCCAATATCAAATAATGATTAGCATTTCGTAACTTTAAAAGTTAAATACTTTTATTCAAATGAATTAAGGGTCAAGTTTATGTTGACCTTCCCTTACAAAGATACAAGTGATTAAGCCCTGGCTATAAATACAGCGTCTATCAAAACTCCTTTTTGTTTAAATCATTATTTGAAAGAAGGATTAAACACTTCTTTAATGAATGAATAGAAAGTACTCTCAGTTTTTAGAATTTTAATAGAATTTCCTACAGCATTACATCTAATTCAGCAAGTAAAACCTTTGCTATAAATTATATAGATTCATAGATTAATAATAAAGCTCGAATTTCCGTTATATCTGTGCTTTTCTTTTTATTTATCCTACCCTCATATAAGATATAGCGCAATATCGGCCTGCCTAATAAACTTTGCTTTATCTAGTCAGTGTCAAGATATCACTTTTGCGGGAACTTTTGAAATCACTTATTTTATCAAAATTTTGCATTTAAATCATCACCATTGTATTGGAAATGTCTGAACTTGGAAAATGAGTGGTCAAATCAAAGGTTTTTATCCTGAAACAAAAAAGTTATTGCTATTTTTCACTTTTACAGCACTTCAGCCGGAAATTTTGAAAAACAATGTTTTGCCGAATTTTTCATTGAAACTGTTATCATTGTATTGGAAATGTTCTAACTAAGAAAATAAATGGTAAAATCAAAATTTTTTATCCAGAAACAAAAATGTTATTGCATTTTTTCAATTTTCCACAAACTGAATTGCACTAGCAAACGTCATATTATATGACGTCAAGTCTGCATGCTGTTGCTCCTTCCAACGACTTTTTCGTAATTTTCTGAACAGGTAGGATAAATAGAATATTAGATTACTGTCTGAATAAATTTAAATTTATTAGGCTTGTCTACGAAAAAATATGAGGCTCGGCAGAGTCTCGCCTAATATATTTTCTTCAACTCGCCTAATAAATTTTAATTTATCAGACAGTAACCTAATATTCTCTATATATCAGGCACTTGATAAAAGCTCCTCAGAAAGTTTTGAATACAAAGAATCAGATCTATGAATCAGATTACAGTCAAACCTGTAATTATACAGCCAGCCGAAAAAGAGACACAACGTGGCCACTTAAGACATGTGCATGCTAATGATAAGTTGAAATTAGAACTAAACGTCAATTTGGGGTGTGAGCTGAATGGCTGCTTCAGGCAAGTGGCTGCCAAATACAGGTGGCCACTGAGGCAGTTTCTACTGTATACACATTCAAAATGACCTTCTTAATAAAGGTCACTGGCCTGATGATAAGGATATTGTCAGTAAATATTGGCCTGGAACTCATGAATATTCTGTATGTTTCTGTAAAAAATAGTTTTCAGTGTCGGTACCTAAATAGTGATATAACTATTGAAAAAAACAAATACACCATAATGTCACGATGTCGTACAGACGGGTGGACGGATAGCTCAGTGGTTTGCACACTGGCCTTCCAATCCTGAGGTCGGGGGTTCGATCCCCAGCAGCTACTCGGGAATTTTCAGAAACGCTTTTCAGTGTTTCCCACCCAACTAGAGGTGTACTGGTCAGGAACCCAGGCAATCCTTGCGTGTATCAGTGCTATACACTGGGCACGTTAAAGAACCAGGCTGTCTATTCGAAACGGCTAGGCTAAGTTAGCCGGACAAGCCATGTATCTGATTTCTGTAGTCTTTCTGTCGTCGGGTGCTTTGTTCATCTGTCCCTTGGGCAGATCGCTCTGGTCTGGAGTAGAGTGAATATGCGCCCTGTGTGGCTGCATTGAACTATGTAAAGCTTGAACGTGAATTGTCATAAAGGGCCTATAATCTGTTATATAAAATATAAAATCGTAAGGAACTTCACTGTAACCAATCTCAGGGTGGTGGGTTTGAGTCCTCTGTCTGACCGTATCATTTTTTATTTATCTGTAAACTTAACAGACAGGAAAAAATGTTAAACTTATCATGATTTATCGTTCAATGAAAGAAAAGCACAAGTATCAATATTCTTCTACGTACATTTCAGAAAACCATACTAAAATCTTAAGGACTGGACAAGTGTTTGTACATTCAATGGACAATTCAAGCAACTGTATACAATACAAATGAAGTCATATTAAAGTTAAAATACTTACAAACAAAAACGTGAAATTATTTCATAAAATTATGTAAGAACAAAATCCCTATTGATACAACTAAATTACATTGAATTTAAAAAAAAAAAGGGTCTGAACTGAATTCGAACACATTGTAAGGTGCTGGAAGCCGGAGGGCTGACCACTATACCACCATATATGCCATTAATTAACAATATTGATTATTTTAGTTAATGTGGATATTTTCTGGGTACAAATACAAGGTAAAATAACCAAAACACCAGAAAATGTTGATGAAGATTAATGAGTGCCAGGTCAATACACACCATAACAGCAGCTAATACACATTGCCTATAAACTTTTTTTTGAAGTTTTATTGCAAATCAATCAACTAAAACAGGAAGAGTTTGATGCAGCTGATATGGATATAGACACAAAGTTGGCTTTAAGCCAAGTCACATGAACAATACTGCTTCCTTCTAAGCCAACTTCATCTGACTCATCAATATTTAGTGGACACTGTTTGAAAGACATGTCGTACCCTTAAGTCCAGAAGCATATAAGTTATGAGAAAATGCGTTTAAAGTTCTGACTGGAACATAAAATGGGTGAGTAAGACGTTTGTGGCGCTGCGATTTACCCTCTTCATGTTAGAGCTACACGTATATAAGTAAGTGCATGTTGTAGAGTGTTTGGAGATGAATCGAACAATACCAAACACTCCATTTTGAAATTAAGGTGATGATGTATCAACATTTCACATTAATGACTTTGTCCTTATATTATTTTTAATTAAATATTTCTAAATAAATGTAGGTGTACTGCATTTATGCAGACATATGATAATGAAAATATTGCAACAGAAAGCTACTTACTTTTGTATAAGTTGATTGGGCTGAAGGTGGAGTACCTTTGAATCATATGAAACTGACCAACAATGCCTGCTTTTTACTGCAACAAACCTAGAGACAATCAATCTTACTTTCTGATAGAGATTTATTTTGGAAATAAAAGGTCTATTTACACATGGCCAAATCTATAAGAAATATTTGCTTTAATGTGCTAATTAAAGTTTTATTATTACATCCATTTCAGCTGAACTTAATTTAAAGGCTGTGAATTTCGCACCACTAAAACAGAAATTTGCATTCCACATTTTCATTCGATAGCTTTTGTGAGGATTTAACCACTTGATCCAATAGGCAAGTTTTATATAGAACGCCAACTGCTATTGAAGATAGACAAAGGGAGGTAATCATAATTTCAGGAACTTAATTGTGTGTTGCATTAAATTTCAGTTATACATAAAATTTTCAAAGCTAATCTTCAACAAATGATCTTCAACAAATGTAATAAAATTGTTAAAATTTCCTAATCTTCATCAAATGTAATAAAAGTGTTAAAATTTTCTATCATTCCTTAGATAAAGTAGGTACAATATATATCAAATTTAATCTTAAGTTAGGAAATTATGTATCAAGTGCTTAACCAATATGATACAAATAAGTGTAAATAATCCATCATAAAAGTTTCAAACCAATCTTTAGCATGATTAAAATTGAATTGACCACCTTTAAGATATTAGAAATTGGGCAGATATTTCCCTTCTGTTCTTTCTAATATTCATTTTACTTTTTTGACTGTATGCATTTTCTTTTCTTTATTTATTTTACATTTTATCACAATATATTTTATATTGAAGGTAATACCCTTAGTCAACCAAATTCAAACATTATTTGTTGCTTGTATAATGCTTATATACTTTTGTATCGATACTTTAAAAGAGGGATAAATGCCTTGTTATTGAACATGTAGTGGTCCATTTTATCAATAGTCAATACAGAAACCAATTTCACCAACATCTTACAATATAAACAAACATGTACTTTTCTTCTGGTTGTTAACAATAGCTTCCTAAGCAACCACTAATCAGATGTGGTTGTCATTCCACCTTGTCAATCAATAATTGTACCTATATATAGTAACAGTGATATTAACACTACAATTAAAAATTCAAATACAGACATAAAAAACATTTTAAAAAATACAAGATTTTGTACTCACCTTCCAGCTCATATTTACTCATCCTTTACACATGGATATCTGTTTTCAGAGGTACCTAAGTAATACAAAACTTCACAAGTCATGTAAATCTAACCCCATTTATTGAATAGGCCAACACACCATTCAGGTGTATCAACGAAATATTGAAATATCGCACTGAGCATACAGGAGTTACCTTTCTTGTTTAGACAGGCATAGATATAGATAAGCTGCTTCCAAATATGGTATTTATCCAAATAAGTGACATTTTCCTTTTGGAACAGAATTTGTAAAACAATTATAATTAAACAGAGCAATGGAAGTGACTGAAAGTGTTCTTAATCCATGTATTGGTGCTCATCTTCTCTCTGTAAGTAACTGAAAACTTGCCCACATGTTCGCGGGAGGTCGTGGGTTCGAACCCTGGCTGCGTCATACCAAAGCCATAAAAAATGGTACTAGTAGCTTCCTCGCTTGGCGCTCAGCATTAAGAGGATAGTGCTAGGACTGAGTCAGCCCAGTGTCTGTATAATATGACTTGGTGGGATATCAAGTCACATGTCTATGGTGTGATATTCCAGTGAGGCAGCACTATAAAGCTGGCCATTGTGCTCACTGCTACAAGTAGACACTGTCCTTTAAATGACTGAAAAATTGTTGGAAAAGAGGTTAATTAAACCCGAACACACACACACTCCCCACATGTTCATCAGTTACACTACAGTTACAAATATGATAACAATGCAGGAAAGATGTATAATTACTTTATTCTACTTAAAAAGATTAGAATATAGACCTAGTTTAATTAGGGCTAGCCTTTGACCTATCATCATCTTGGTGCCAAACAAATGAAACTCTTTATAAACAATAGTTCCACAGTATGTGAAGAAGGTATAATGTAACAACTGTAAATAAGATACAAAAAACACATCTATTTAAAACAAAGCAAAGTCTTTCTTTTAAAACATTGAGTTACATTTTGCAAACAATACATGACACTCATATCTGTAAAATGCAAGTTTTTTTCTAATAATAAATTGAATATTAAATTGAAATAAATTGAATCTTGAGAATGATATAAAGAATATCTAATTCCTAGTAATTTAGTAATACCTGCGTGACAATTCTGTATCCTCAGCTATTTCCAGGCATTGCTAATAAATTGAAGGTCAAGTAAAATTTAAATTTTCAGACACGTTTTCAATGCCTGGATACAATCCAAATATAAGACTTACTTTTTTATTTAAAAGTGGGATTTTAATTCAAACTCAAATTGCCAATTGTTTTAGTGTGACATAGGCGGAAGAAAGCATTTCAATACACAGTACAGCTGCTACAAAAGTCTCTTTATAAATTCATACCGTGAAATCATTAATATTCATGCGGAACTAATTTTCATAGATTCCATGGTTGCTTCAATCCACGAATTCAGTCCAAGTGAAGAACTAAAATTCCAATTCTTTTTATTTTCAAAAGTTGGAATCTACAAATTCATATCTCCCTGAAATAGCTGTTTCGGCCAAAACCTTGAAAATACGGGCCCACAAAATTATCTCATTTTACAGTATTTATAACAAGAACAGCATGTTTGCCAGGTTTTATTTTCATGACTACTGTCAGTTTGCGGACTTAGCAAAAATAAATCCCATACCAAAATTTTGAATGTACATTAATCGAAGAAATGCTATTTAATTTTTTTATTAATAATTATACTAAAAAAATGAATGTACTTGTTTAACTTTAAAAAAAAAATGATATAAATATTGAAACATGCTCTTTTAAAAACTGTTCTACAAACTCATATCCAATTTTGATGACCTATATTAGGAAGTTTATGGTAGTTAAGAAACAAGCAAATCTCTGTCAATACTATTTACAACAGTGGCAGTTTTTAATACAGCTTTGGAATTGCATACATTTATAAGATTAAACCTGATAAAGGCTTTAAAATGTTTTGAATCAACAACCTAAAGATTTGACAACTTTGAAAAATGCCTACTTAAACTTTTTATATCCTATAAAAATGTTTACAACAAACAACTTGAATATTTTTGAGCGGGTTTTTACTACACACTTTTACCTTCACTTCAAAACTGTCTACTTTGTAAGTCTTAAATAAAAAATATAATTTTATTATCAATTATCATGAATCATTAGATTAAATGCTTTAATTTTAAAATAAAATCTTTGTAATACTAAATCGTCTCACCGAAAGAAACGAAGACTGACAAGTTGAAATATTTGTTTAACCCTTATCATGCTGGACACGATTGATTCTACCTTTGCGATCAGTGTAGATCATGATCAGCCTGCACTTCCCCCTTTTAACAGTTAATGGGACTGTCCAAACTGAAAGATGGACTAGTAGATTTTGAAACTTAGCAGGGTAAGGGTTAAAAATACTGTCATCAAAAATGAAAGATAAATTACAACCTTCTTCCCAATATTTCAGATTTGTTTTAAACAAATGATGTAACACTAACAAAGTCTTAATTGAGCGATGAGAAAACCAACATAGTGCATTTGTGACCAGCATGGATCAAGACCAGCCTGTGCATCCGTGCAGTCAGGTCAGGATCCAAGCTGTTCACCTTTTAAGCCTATTGCAAGCAGAGAAACTGAACAGCATGGATCCTGACCAGACTGCGCAGATCTGGATCCATGCCAATCACAAATGTACTATGTTGGTTTTCTCATGGCATGGCTTAAATGAAAATAAGTGCCCTGAATGCTGTCTTTGAAAGTAACCAGTTGATGCTAGTTTTATCAATACCTTAACATGAGGAACTAAAACTTGTCGACCATTGACCACGCTAATCTTTTTAAATGAGAGAGTTATGAAGGCCCTAAGTAGCTCAACTGACATTGAATGCTACAGAAAAACCAAGTCTGCAATTTTCACTGTTTGCCTTGTTCTTGGTGCTTCCGAGGGATCTACTTTACAGATTTTATTACAATGGATGTATGATGGACAGTGATTGATTACAATGGTTCATCTATAACATTTGGTGCTGAAGTGACTGAAAAATCAGTCATTTAATTTCATTTCTTTATTTGTTGTAAAGAACAATATACATGAAAAAAGAATTAAAAACATTTTATCACTGTTTATAACTCTGGATGGGAATAATTCATAAGCACATGGGTAACTGTTTTGGCAGTTTCTCAGCAATGCCTTGTAATGTCTCGAACGGCTAACCTTGAAATGAATACTTCAAGCAACTGTGACCAGTAAAAGATTCTTATGATCCTACCCTCCTGGTTGTTGAACCAGTCGTCATGACTTATAATACATTTCCTGTAAAGTAAACTGCATAAATCACATCTAACAATAATTCCAATATTTATCAAGTTGAACATACTAACTTGATTGATTTAGCAAAAAATTTTGCACACAATGAACTCCTTGTTTTATCTTTTTCTTTTCAACACTGCTTAAAATTTAAAAAAAATGGTTAAACCTTTCTTTTTGGGGGGGATGAAACATTCAAGTGTGAGCATTCATTTTTTTAGCGAGATCATTTTGTATCTGTTGATCTTAAAATGAATCCAAAAAGACAAAAATTTGTTTCCTAAATTTTTGGTGCAGAAAACAGAATCTTTACACAAAAAAAAATGGAATGTATTCTTTTTCTCTTGTATTCCTGCATGTGTAAACCCTTCCTTATAGCAAACACAAACAAAATTTATTAAAGCCCCTCTGTAGTGTTATTCAGTGTGTGCATTACTAGAAACACTTTATATATGCATGAACACCAGAAAATTTTTTCAATCCTACGATAAGATTACAAGGAAACATTTACAAGTGAATTTTGTGACTTTATAAAAGTTGTGCCTATGAATTCACTGCAAACAGCATTATAATTTTCATTGAAATATCACAGTACAAGTCGAAATGCACTCTAATGCTCTTTAGAATACTGATGGGCTCAAACAGCAAGGGACACAACATAAACTTGCTCCTAAGCTATTAGCTAAAATCAATTTCCCCGCTCAAGATTTCCTCTTCCTCTTGATTTAGACTTTTTTGGAAAATCTACAGTTTCCTCCCCTGTTGTTTTCAAGTTTGCCTCTTTCAGATCTGAATGTTCAGTAACAGAATCAATAATTACAGGATCAACTGTTTGTTTTGGAGCTTCTGTCTTGTTATCGATTTTCTTTGTATCTTTTTCATTTTCAGCAGTATTTTCACAGTTACCTGCCCCTTTACTTGAATCTCCTCCTTTAACCTGTTTAGAATTTGTAGTGTTTGAAATTTTCATATTTGTATCAGTTTTTTCTCTTTTAATTGACATAGTTTTCTTGTTTGATGAATTACCACTTTTGTTTGATTTCTCAGAACTTTGCTTTGGGTCTGCTATATGGAGGGCAGTGGTTTCAGTGGACAGTCGTGGACCCTGCTGACTTGGTACAGAAACTCCTCTTATTGAGTTCAGTTGGACGGGTTTAGGTTTTTCAGTGCTGCTGCTTTCTTTGTCAGCTGAGAAGCTACGGCTTCTTTTGGGGCTTGAGGTGTTCTGTTGTGTACCACAATACAATACTTCAAAACCCTTCAAGCTCTGCAAGGGCATCAGTGGTTGGTTCTTCTTGCTTTTCTCAAAACATTCTATGGCCACATCTAAATATAAAAATATGAGCATTTAGCGCTGTACATACCCATACCTACTTGTTATTGCAAATAAATTCATAAATATTCTACATACTTCAAAAAGTGGTGTAATTGAGTTGGGTTTTATGGTCAATCAACAAAGTTGGGTTTTATGGTTAATCAACATAAAAAGGCCATATATCATGAAGAAGAAGTTAAACTAAAACATGATTTGAAAATCAGCTCTGAAATAATTTGTGAAGTGTTAAAGATATCAGTTGTAACATAGCAATGTCAAATAAATGTAAATAGAAGTATTACATGTTCAACTTTAATGTTAAGATGTCTGTTTTAAAAAACATAAAGTACTGTCAAAAGAAACTCTTTCAAACAACTCCTTTGAATACTGAACTTCAAACCGAAACAAAATTGGCTTTCTTTCTAAAACAAAGGTACTCAATTTCTAAATAAAACAGAAATATCTAAAACTTCTATCCCTGTAATACAGCTGTAAAAGGGCGAAAGCTGACATAATTTAATGTAGTACTGACTGTTAAAAATCTTTAAGTACTTTATGCACAAAAAGTAGTTCACCACAATCTTAATTTTCTTGACTGGTATTTTTAAGATAGTTTAGAAACAAAAACTCATATTCTAATGTTCAAAATGTGACCAAACTTCAATTTTAGAGAAAGACAATTTTTACCCAAAATCTGGAGGTCAGTACCTTTAAAATGCCAAATCAAGAAAAAAAAACACATGCCCAAGGAATCAAACCTGCACTGCAGAGGAATACTTTTTTAATGGTCGCTAATTATAGAGCTTTGAAATTAAGAAAGTTTACCTCTGGTACCCCGTTATAAACGCTTTTTAATTTTGAATGGAAAAAATAGCCAAAACAACTTATTGCTGTATGTTTCAACAACATATTATCTGTCAGTATCTAAGTTTCAAAACCTTCCCTAGAAAAGGAGCAATAATTTTCTGTTTATTTTGTTGTCGTAAGACCTAGAGGTCAGCGTCTTTAAGCTTTCTTTTGAATTTTAGATACTGAGTTTTGACTGTTTTTCTTTTGTTTGAATCAGAAAACCACAAAGATATGATATTATTCACAGAACAATCTACTATTCACCTTCTGTGAAGAAGGGCATCAGTACTTGGAGGACGCCACTGAAGACGGTATCCGAGCTCCTAACAGTTGTTATATATACTGCTAAGATAGAATTAGGCAAAGAGTCATAAAATATGAACCAAATAAGAAAGTAAAATATCTTCATTCATTTGACTCTACTTGACCTTGACCTTAAATAGAAGATCAGTTCTAAGTATCAATATTTATCAGGATATCCAATGTGCAGTAACTGTGATGGTATAGGTCAACTGTACGAACATGCAGTGTGATATAATAATATCAAAGTCTAATTGTCAATAGAGTTTTAGTAATCTTTTGCTAATTTATTTTTTAAAATTCAACTTATTTATAGGAATTTTAAAGCGTAAAATTAAACCAGACTTGCAGAAATGTGGATAGCAAGAAATGTAATGCAAACTATGTAAAACCTAACAAGCAAGCATATCTTTAAAACATTTGAGCCGTGCCATGTCAAAACCATCATAGTGGGTTTGCGACCAGCATGGATCCAGACCAGCCTGCGTATCCGCGCAGTCTGGTCAGGATCCATGCTGTTCGCTTTCAAAGTCTATTGCCATTAGAGAAACTGTTAGCGAATAGCATGGATCCTGACCAGACTGCGCGGATGCGCAGGCTGGTCTGGATCCATGCTGGTCGCAAAGCCACTATGTTGGTTTTCTCATGGCGCGGCTCATTTACAAATATTATATGGCACACATGTTTTTGCATTTTCTTCAGCTTACAATACGAAGAACCCAAAGTGTAACATTGTCATATAGCGTCTGTGCAAGGAAATCATGAGGTGCAAACAAATAGTGCAGGATACAATAATAAAACTTTTTACTGAGTAGCAGTAAAACTGCCCCCCTCCACTCATCAGCCCCACCCCACCCCCAGTACATGACCCTTTACTCCTATACATTGTGGCAAGAAGCTCTAGCAGAGGGCATGGAGAAAAGGGAAAGAAGCAGTGGGAGAGATTGTCTAATATTCAGTATTTATAAGTGCTGAAAAAGTAGAAGCAACAATTTACCTCTTGCTTTAGGCATTTTACTGTCCGGGAGCAACAATTTACCTCTTGCTTTAGGCATTTTACTGTTCAGGAGCAACAATTTACCTCTTGCTTTAGGCATTTTACTGTTTAGGCATTTTACTGTTTAGGAGCAACAATTTACCTCTTGTTTTTGGCATTTTACTGTTCAGGAGCAACAATTTACCTCTTGCTTTAGGTATTTTACTGTTTAGGAGCAACAATTTACCTCTTGCCTTAGGCATTTTATTCTTCAGGAGCAACAGTTTACCCCATGCTTTATGCATTTTACTGTTTAGGAGCAACAATTTGCCTCATGCTTTATGCATTTTATTGTTTAGGAGCAACAAATTGCTTCATGCTTTATGCATTTTACTGTTTATGAGCAACAGTAACTGTTGACCTCATGCTGTAAGCGTGCAACAATTTACCCCATGCTTTATTCATTTTTATATGTTTTTTTCATTTTACTGTTAAGGAGTAATAATTTGCCTCATGCTTCATGCATTTTACTGTTTAGGAGCAACAGTTTGCCTCAAGCTTCATGCATTTTACTGTTTAGGAGCAACAATTTGCCTCAAGCTTCATGCATTTTACTGTTTAGGAGCAACAGTTTGCCTCAAGCTTCATGCATTTTACTGTTTAGGAGCAACAATTTGCCTCAAGCTTCATGCATTTTACTGTTCACGAGCAACAATTTACCTCTTGCTTTAGGCATTTTACTCTTTAGGAGCAACAGTTTACCCCATGCTTTATGCATTTTACTGTTTAGGAGCAACAATTTGCCTCATGCTTTATGCATTTTACTGTTTAGGAGCAACAATTTGCCTCATGCTTTATGCATTTTACTGTTTAGGAGCAACAGTTTGCCTCAAGCTTCATGCATTTTACTGTTTAGGAGCAACAATTTGCCTCAAGCTTCATGCATTTTACTGTTCAGGAGCAACAATTTACCTCTTGCTTTAGGCATTTTACTGTTTAGGAGCAACAATTTACCTCTTGCTTTAGGCATTTTACTGTTTAGGAGCAACAATTTACCTCTAGCTTAAGGCATTTTACTCTTTAGGAGCAACAGTTTACCCCATGCTTTATGCATTTTACTGTTTAGGAGCAACAATTTGCCTCATGCTTTATGCATTTTACTGTTTATGAGCAACAGTAACTGTTGACCTCATGCTGTAAGAGTGCAACAATTTGCCTCATGTTTTATTCATTTTACTCTTTAGGAGCAATGATTTACCCCATGCTTTATTCATTTTTATATGGGTTTTTTTCATTTTACTGTAAAAGAGTAATAATTTGCCTCATGCTTTATTCATTTTACTGTTTAGGAGCAACAGTTTGCCTCAAGCTTCATGCATTTTACTGTTTAGGAGCAACAATTTGCCCCATGCTTTACTCATTTTACTCTTTAGGAGCAACAATTTGCCCCATGCTTTACTCATTTTACTCTTTAGGAGCAATGATTTACCCCATGCTTTATTCATTTAACTGTTCAGGAGCAACAATTTGCCCCATGCTTAATGCATTTGACTATTTAGAAGCAACACTTGACCTCATGCTTTATGCATTTTGCTCTTTAGCAGTACATGACAAAAGGCATTTGATGTCATTATTATCAGGGCTCTCGCGACTGGGCGACTTGAGCGAAATAGGCGCTCTAGAACTTCAAACTTCGCTCAGATCTAACCTCAAAGCGAAATGCAAGTCGCCCGATTTTCTTTGATTTCCGCACTCGCTAATTACTGCTACCCAGACTGTTGACAATTTGCACCGTGTCATATAATGAGTGTCGAATACACAAACACACGCCGGCAGCATAATTTAAGCTCCGCCTACCTCAGGTACTTGCGAGATTATCCCGAGAAGTGTGAAAGCGAATCAAATTATCCGATACACCAGAGTCTATTGTGTTAAGCCAATCAGCGCCGCGCTTACGTCTTTGACACTTCGCGTTAATTGTCAACAGGTTCGAGTGCAAAAAAAAACTAATGTTTTATTTAAGAAACTGCTGATTAACCATGCGATTAATTGGAATATGGTACACAATTATTTGTTATCTATGATAAAAGAACGACATGTAATGTATTAACTACGTTAAATTGACTTCCATCGATGAATTTATTTGAATATGTATTTCTAGATTACTGTACACATTTTACTTAATTCAGTTTTATATTTCGAGTGAGATACTGACATTTCTCGGTGAATGACTCGGTGCAAAGAGCTATAAAAAATAAATACACTTCTACTTCTTTGCTGGTGTTAATAATAAACACTTCATACATGTACAAGATATAACCAAAATTCGGCGGGTTACATTTATAGCATCGGCTTGAATTTTGAAAACGACTTTTTTCAGAATTTTGTAACAAAACCATAACCACTGTATTGGAAATGATCTAACTAAGAAAATGAATGGTCACATCAATGTTTTTTATCAAGAAACAAGAAAATTACAGCCACCTTTCGAATCACTCAACATCATTGCGGTAGAAAAAGTCTTCCCACTTCTCCCTAAAGTCTCCCCACTTCTCCCTAAATCAGCTTGAGGGAGAAGTGACTTCTCCCAAAAATTTGGACCTAGCTAGACCCCTGATTATTGTAAAAAAAATGATAAAAAATGACTTAAGTTTATGTAAAGTTTACCAGGATAACAGGTAGCTGCTTAATTTTTATTTGTACATTCAGATATCAGACAGAGTAAAGGCTAAACAGGGAGATAGTTGGTTTGAACCCCATCTGAAGACATCAGTGCTCAGTTCTCCCTAGGACAGAATGAGGAAGTGACTTAATAGGCTTCAAGGCTGTGATAAATCAAAATATGATATAAGCAAATTAAGCAACAACAGAAAGTCTAATATTAAAAAAAAGCATACCAACAGGACTATAATGTGTATTATATAAAGCTGTCTTGCCGAACATGCATATTGCATAAAAACTTCTAGCATATATGCAAAATTAACCATGTATATAGATATATATTTTGTGCATTTTACATACATATTGTCTCCTCAACTACCCCTGGTATAACCTCCTGCAGGGCCTCGCAGTTACAAGCTAGAGCTGGGTTTGTGTTAATCTCAATTAGATATACCTGTTACAAAATTTCAAAATAGTAAATAGTAACTTTATCTGAAAGGAAAGAACTGGTGTCAAAAGAAATAGCCATGAATATTTAATTACCAGTATTTCATGGTTTGATTCATAAACTGTAGAGGAGGGAAATCTGCCATCACTTTCAATCATTGCAAAGTTTGGCAAGTCTTTCAGGTATTTGCATGGCACTTTTAAGAGCTTTTGACATTTTGTTCAAGGATACAAACATGCCTCAGTCTGAATGAAACTTACGTATATTTCTGCTTATAAGATACACTCGCTTATAAGATGCACCCCAACATCGGACATGTAATCTGGGGTTTCTTTTTCTTTTAATTTCCTTGTAGTACAGATACTACCCACTCTTTGAACTGGAAATATGGCTCCTAATAATGCGTCTTATAAGCTAAAATATACAGTAGTATCATTGTGTACTTCAGTCAGCCTGTAACATAATTTTTATGTAAAACATTATCAAACAAACTGCATGATGATTTCTCACAAAAATGAAGTATGTATTCCATAAATGCTAAAAACTGAATTATTCTGAAAATATGTTTACAAAAGTTGATTTGAAAAATTTGCAATATGACTTTTTTTATACTAAAATCAGTTATTTCTTCTAAAAATGTGAGAAATCTTTTCATTTTTCAAACATAACTTTTCCATCAACTTTCAACTTATGCAGTAAACATACAAAGGCTCTCCGCAATCAAACCAGGAAACAATTCTTTCTGACAGCGACATTCTTGGGCAAGTGATGGATTCACATTGACTTCAATCAGCCATGTCTGGAGGAAATTAAATGTTTTTACAATATGTAAATCAGAAGTTACAATTTCCAAGACAGCAATTTTTGCAACAAATTTTTAAAAGTGTACGAAACCAAATGATTTTCAACAATGATTTCTTCTCATCACAGGGTAATATAGTGTACTTTTTGTTAGTGACACCAATAGCAAATATCTTTTGATAAAGGCGGTGATTTTCCTTCTGACTTACTTTCTAGGTAAATGAATTGTTGTAGTACAACAAACAGTTATCAGTCTTTAACCTTTAGCCCGCTGGCTGCAAGTGATTCTGTCTTTGTGACCAGTGATCAAGGTCTGCACTGTTCGCTATTCAGTCAGTACATTTACAGTGTCAGAACACCCCTTTGAATAATAAGTGATGCTGCCCAAATTGAATGATGGACCAGTCCATTTTAAAAATTGAGCAGGTTAAGGGTCATAATTATGTCACTTTGGAGAGGTTGCAATGTACAAGTATACCTTGATAAATCAATTAAGGTTTCAGTTTCAACCTATGGCCTGAATCATTTTATATAAAAGGTCCAAGGTATATGTTGTACATTTTCACATCATATATTTGACATAGCATTTTTCCCCACATATCTGTCATGTTCAGGTAAATGTCATTATTAACCTTTAGCCTGCTGGCGGCAAGTGATTCTGCCTTTGCGACCAGTGCAGACCAAGATCAGCCTGCACATCCGTGCAGTCTGATCATGGTCTGCACTGTTCGCTATTCGTCAGTAAATTTTCAGTGAACACCCCTTTGAATAATAAGTGGTATGGCCCAAATTGAATGATGGACCAGTCCATTTTAGAAATTTAGCAGGCTAAGGGTTAAATAAATGTTGCTACATTTGCTATGTCTTTTGTATTTCAAGTGCTACTTCTGAAGAAGATTAACAGTTGTTTTGTTTTCTTTCTAGAAGGCTCTCTTGATTATCCACATCAAACAGATTTATAATATAGTGCTTACTCTCTTATGAACTTTGGGCTAGCTCTCACTGTCTTTTACAAAGAAGACCTCACATAGAAATGCTTTTAGCAAAACGCTTTAAAGGTATGCTAATATTTCACTAAAATATTTTCTCATTAGACTTTACTTTAATATAAGAAATATTTATAGCAAAAGAGTGTTTTAGCACTATTTATGCAACGATAGGCGGTTATACGTCGGGCGTAATAATTTCACGAGGGCGCAGCCTGAGTGAAATTATTTGTATGATATATTACCACCAGAGTGTATAAATAGTGTTAAGGTATTGGACCCCTAATAGTAATGTTTAAAAAATGGCATTTGCTTGGTATATTCTTAAAGTTGACCATGTTTCACACTGTGTTGCAAATTTTAAACAACTTTTACCGTGCCGTTTTTTGTAAATTTTGTATAATTTATGGTATTTCCTCACGCTAAAGAGGAGATAAAATTCAATGTGATGGCCACTATCTAAAACATTTGCAGAGAATTCATTACAGCATTAATTTTGATAAAAGAAACATCAAACTATTGTTAAACAATTATAAAACACAAAATAAAACTGTAAAAATCATTTTTATCTAGGGTGCCTCTAGTAAACAGATTTAATGAGACAGAATTCTAACTCCAACATTGAAAAATTAAGGTCGAATCCTGTGGGTCTGTTTTGAATTTTGCTCACTTCATTCAAAAATAACCTTGGGGCAATAGTAAAACCTACCTGCATTTCTTCCACAATATGTAATCTAAAGAATGAAGGCAAAATAGAGAACTTTTACCGTACGTAACTCAGTATTTTTAAAAATGTCTAACTCTACCCCTCCTGATTCAGAGGTAAATTCACATTGAACAACAAAAAATCGCTTATAAAATGAAAATTTTCAACTTTTGTACAATTCATCCATAATTAGTCTTGAAACAAGTAAAAACTTACTAGAAAAAAGGAAAACATGGAGAAAAAAAAATTGGTCCCAGTGGGGTTTGAACCTACGCCCCCCTGAAAATTGCAGTCAAAGTAGGTTTATGGTAACAATTGAATACTCTTCAAAAAGGAGATACTCTATTATGGGTCCAATACCTTAAAACACTCTGTTGCTATAAATTATTTTGATTCTAACATACTCTTAATCTAAAACAGTAGATAAAATATAGTAGAGCTCTTTCTTGGTCGCAACAAAAACATTGACGTCACCACACGTTAACGTGACGTCATTCTAGCTTAAAAGTGTTTTAACAGAGGAAAGCATATTAGAATTAAATATATAAAACCAAGTTAAAGCTACAAATAAATGCAATGTAGTAACAGCCATTATTAAACTAGAAGATACTTTTGTAGAAAAGCACATGTCTCCCCAAAAGCATAGCAGTAATAGGCGAGAAGTCAATAGGGGACAGGAGCGAAAATCAAAAAGATACTGATGATTTGCTGAGTGACTAAAATGCAATAGGGAACATCTACTCGGCATGTCCAATCATCCCATGAAGTTTCAACGTTCTTGGTCAAGAAATGGTTCTCAAGTTATGGATTGGAAACAGTTTTCCATGTTCTGGCCCTTCTGACCTTGACCTTTGATTGAGTAGCCCTAAAAACAACAGGGGTCATCTACACTGTAAGTCCTATCATCCTATTATGTTTGAAGGTTCCAGGTCAAATGGTTATCATGTTATTGATCAGAAATGGTTTTCCATGTTCTGAACCCTGTGACCTTGACCTTTGATAGAGTGACCAAATAATCATTAGAAGTCATCTACTCTGCATGTAAAATCATCCTATGAAGTTATTGATTGGAATCAGTTTTCCATGTTCAGGCCCCTGTGACCTTGACCTTTGATCAAGTGGCCCCAAAAACAACAGGGTCACCTAGTCTGTAAGCCCTATCACCCTGTGAAGTTTGAAGGTTCTGCATCAAATGGTTCTCAGGTTATTGATGGGAAACGATTTCCATGTTTTGGCCCCTGTGACCTGACCTTTGATAGAGTGACCCCAAAATCAACAGAGGTCATCAGATCTACTTTGTATGTCTTATCATCCTATGAAGTTTCAATATTCTGGGTCAAGTCGTTCTCAAGTTATTAATCAGAAACGGTTTTCCATGTTCAGTCCCTTGTGACCTTGAATATTTATCGAGTGATCCAAAAAATATCACTGGTCATCTATTATATAAGCTCTATCACCCTATGAAGTTTGAAGGTTCTAGGTAAAATAGTTCCCCGGTTATTTATCGGAAATGAAGTGTGATGGATGTACGGACGTTCTTACAAACAAACCTTTATTGGGTATTTCTTTAATTATGAAGTCCCCAACGAGTGAAAGAAGGTACCAGATAAGCAGTATGGAATGAATAGAATTTACCATTACCTATTGTCCTCAGTACCAAACAAATGTTCTCTCATTTGCTCGGACTGAGGGATGGACAGGTCAAAAACAATACGTCATGTCTCCCAAAGTGGGAGGAGACATAAAAAATCAGCCAGCTGTTTAAGTGGTAGTTCAGATTCATACTATGACTAGCCATACAGCTTTTTTCATTCTGAGAAGAGCCACTTTTTATACAAACATATTTATATTGTTTCAGTTGATACTGTGTGGTAACTGTACATTTTTTCAAAAATGAAATTTTAACATAATGTCACTTTAAAAAATAAGCATTGTAAATTTTACCTTCATATTGGTGTCTATCATGAAATCAAGACCAAACAGATCAAAGAATCCTATTCTAGACTGTAACTTGTGCTTTACACTGTTAAAACAATGAATCATGATTTTCTTCATCTGTTTCTGCAAAAATACAATAAACATGTAAATATGCAATGTAAAGAATTAAATTTCACACTGATTTTCATACAAAATGCAAGTCTTTGTGCATTATTCACATGTAATACAGTCGACAACATACTTGCGACCACCTCTATTAGGCGATTTTTGTATTAAACAACCAGTCAAAATCCCTCCCGAACGTTTTCAGTATATAAATTCATTCAATTAAATGACTATTCGACAAAAGTATCTACTAAGTGACCAGGTATCAAAATTCTACCAGGCATTTCTTCATCTGTGTAATTAGCGAGTACGTTTTGCACGTCACTAAATGCAATTAACCTTTGTATCAGTGAAACTGACAAACAATCTATCCATAATTTTCACGGTTTGTGGACTTGGAAAAGTGTTCACGATGTAAAACAGATTTTGAAACCATACATGTATGTTCATAATAAATACAGTTACATTAACAGTTAAAAATAACTTTCCTTTTCATCTGACTGAAATTCATTAAGAGACCATTCCATTAAGAGACCACTTCTTAGTAGTCCCTTGGGTGGTCTCTTAAAAATGTTGACTGTACAGACAAATATTTTAACTATCATTTTTATCATTATTATCAAAATAAGAAATTGTAACAGAGTTACCAACTTCCCCCGCCTAGGGACATTTTTCACAAAACATACTGCATGACAATACAACATCTTCTATGTAAAAGGGCAATGCTTTCAAATGCTAATATCTGTATTCTGATTTTATTTTTAAATTGGTAAGGAAAAACTAGTCTAAGAGCTGCTTTTGAGAAAAGCGCATGTCTCCCACAACTGCCTAATCATCTGAATAGTAGTATATGCGTCAACCATGCACCAAGACCTCAACTGCCCTAGCAGACTTTCAATGCTTTGATTATCAAAAACAAGTTTCAAGGGCCATAATTCTTAAGTGCCTGAGCCGATTTGGCTAGTTATCGAATTTGGTTGAGGACTTATTGGCAAACACATTTTGTTCAAGTTTGGTGAAGATCGGATGAGAAATGTTCGACTTGAGTGCAGACAAGTTTTGTGACAGACACACTGACACACACACAGACAGGAGTAAATCAATATGTCTCCCATACCACTGTGTGGTGGGAGACATAATAAATAAAAGTATAATGAAATATTTTATATATTAAAGGGAAGTAATTAATAAACAAATGAAATGCATGACATATGGTACTAAAAAACTTGTTTTTAAATTACACACAAGAAAAAGTTTATTCTACTGTTGGTCAATGCAGAGCTGCACTACATATCAACTTAATGTGTTGCAACCATATAGGTGATGCTACAACTTGTGCCCAGTTTTGCATTCTACAAGTCTACAATTGTTAATAGCTTTTTATATCTCTCAGTACCAATCATCTTACTTAAAACATAGTAGTGGGAAAATTGATTTTAAAAACACATGTAATGTACTTTATCATATAAAAGGGAAGTAAGTTCATCTACAAAAAAAGAAAGTTAACTTGGATGCCTGTGGCCTTCACCTTTGTACATGACACAATGTCTTGAAATGTTGAATATATATGCAGAGTTATTTGAATATAAACCAATGCATAAAATAGTTACAGATGAGACAAAAAAAAAATACAAAAAAAAGAAAGTTAACTTGGATGCCTGTGGCCTTGACCTTTGTACATGACACAATGTCTTGAAATGTTGAATATATATGCAGAGTTATTTGAATATAAACCAATGCATAAAATAGTTACAGATGAGACAAAAAATATCCAAAAATCTCCCAAAAGGTGACCTTGACCTTAGACCTAGGGGTCTGGGTCTTGCACAAGATATAATTATACATCAACTCATTATGGGGAACATTTCTGCCAAGTAAATTTAAAATCCCTTGATGAATGGCAGAGTTATGGACTGGACCAGAAACATACCATGTTAACCTTTGACTTCTAATTGTGACTTTGACCTTAGAGCTAGGGGTTGGGTCTTGTGCATGACATACTGTCTCATTATGGGGAACATTTTAAAATCCCTCATGAATGGACTGGACACGAAACATACCCTGTTAACCTTTGACCTCTAAGTGTGAACTTGACCTTGGAACTAGGGGTCTGGGTCTTGCGCATGACATGTCGTTTCATTATGGGGAACATTTATGCCAAATTATTTCAAGATCCCTTTATGGATAGCACAGTTATGGACCAGACATAAAGGACTGACAAACACAGCCTATTTCTATGTGCAAATTTTTTTCTTCGAAAATGGCAGGGGACAATAAATGTTTTATTGTATGAGATATAAATAAACTAAATCTGATTGCCAGAATAGTATGGAACTGCATAGAAAATTAGGTCAACATCATTGACATTCTTGGGCATGACATGAACATTCAGCAACACTGTATAAAATCTTGTTTTAAATGAAAAAGGGACTTATGCAATAAAAAGGTCATAAAACATGGCTGGTGTGCCTTAAGGTGATACTGGTATTACAGACAGGTATTGGCCCAAGGGCTACTTTCAATCAGAGGCTGGAATTCTTTAGACTGGTCTCAAAACTCACTTTTATTATCTTTGAGTTTTCTTTTGTTAATCAAAATATCTTTTGAAACTATTCTATCAAAACTATTTTGTCACATACTGTAAAAGTGTTAAACACCCAGTCTTCTTCAATTTCAACAGGACAGTCCGGTCTTACATTCTGGTTAATGTACTCATTGAATTTAACCATACTCCATGCAGTACTTTCCTTCAACTTCTCATAGTTAGGGTCCTTCTTTTGCACAAACTACAAAAAGAAATATGAATAAAGTGGAACACAACTGGTGTACATATTAACCCTTAGCCTGCTGGCGGCAAGTGATTCTGCCTTTGCGACCAGTGCAGACCAAGATCAGCCTGCACATCCGTGCAGTCTGATCATGGTCTGCACTGTTCGCTATTTAGTCAGTAAATTTTCAGTGAACACCCCTTCAAATGATAAATGGTATTGCCAAATTGAATGAAAGACCAGTCCATTTTAGAAATTTAGCAGGCTAAGGGTTAAATTGAGAATAACTGTAGCCATTATTATACTTTTTATAACAGTTATGTGGCAACATCAATTCAAATATCAGCTATAAACAAGGGCAGTGTCAGTTGCAACACTTAGGTTCTTGGCATTCTTATTTATTTTTTTAACCTTTCTCCTGCTAAATTTCTAAAATGGACTGGTCTATCATTCAATTTGGGAAGTACCATTAAATATTCAAAAGGGTGTTCACTGAAAATTTACTGACTGAATAGCAAACAGTGCAGACCATGATCAGACTGCATGGACGAGCAGGCTGATCTTGGTCTGCACTGGTTGCAAAGGCAAAATGACTTGCCGCCAGCAGACTAAAGGTTAATAGTAAAAAAAATATACTAAGTTTCAAAGCCATAGTATTCAAGAAACCTGGACAAAAACAAACAAAAAATTATCAACATTAATACCAATTTTCATAGCTAAAAAAGGCCATATATAGTTCTGACAAGTGCAAGACAGAGATAACTATGATTTTTGACATTCTACTTATGTTAGTAAACAAATTTTCAAAGTTAAAGAAATATAGTTCTTATAGTATTCCCGAAAAATGGACACAAAAAAAAAAGTAACCAATTCCCAATTTTCTTCGTTCATAAAGGGCCATTTTCAATTTTCAAACTCTGGAGGTGGGTGCCTGACCCCTGCTATACCTATGTCATTTAAACTATATATTACTAAAACACAAACTTTTTACAGATATTGTCATGATCTGCATAGAGATAATGCTTTCATACCTTGTTGTATTTCTTTGCATTCAGTTCTGACAAATTTTTTTATTCACTGTTAAGGTGAGAACATTTGAACCAGTGTCATGTTCAAATCCTGTAAATATCAAGTACATTAGTACTTAATGGATTTACATTTCGACTTTTGGTGGGATGTACTAAAACATAAGAAATGAGTTGTCAACATTCTTGCCTAACATAGCTACCATATCATATATACAGATGGACAGACAGAAATATACATGTGACACTGTCATTATAGAACATTTATTTACCTGATTAGTGAGATGTATACCAAGGTCACTATTATCTGCCTCATACTTATGGCAACATAACCTCACATATCCTTGATGGAACAGGATCAAGAAAGGTACGGTTGATGCAACCAGCATATAGGCTCGTATATCAAACTTACGACCTTCTAGCAACAATGGATTTGGAATATATCTGAAACAAGAGCATAAAATACAAGTTTAACCTTTACCCTGCTAAATTTCTAAAATGGACTTTTCCATCATTCAATTTGGGCAGTACCATTTATTATTCGAAGGGGTGTTCAATGAAAATTAATTGACTGAATAATGAACAGTGCAGATCAATCATGATCAGACTGCATGGATGTGCAGGCTGATCTTGGTCTGCACTGGTTGCAAAGGCAGAATCACTTGCTGTCAGCAGGCTAAAAGTTAACTGAATCTGTATCAAAGTCATGATTGTTTCTTGGGTTTGAAGTAAAACAAACTCGATGTCATATTGCAACTTTCCAGTTGAAGGAAACCTCAGAATGTTCCATTCAGCACTATGTCAGGTACAGGTGGATACCTTGGTAGAACCTGCGGGATGGCTTCTGTATGCAGAAATTAGAAAGCGTAGACTTTCTTCAATAAATATGGAAATATAGTAATATAACGGTTGTTTTACCGCAAACTCAATACAAGAGCCCAAGTTTATAAAACTGTGTTTGTTGACCAGTCTAAAAACAATAGTATCTGATAGGTTATTGCTGATCACAGTAGAAACTGACCAATAGCAAGGCAGCATTCCAAGACTGGTCTCCAATATTAATTCATAACAATGAGCCCTAACAAAAGAATAAGTAAAATTAATACCTTTGAACAATTCGGTTCATGACAGGTCGCCCAGGATTTTGAGTTTGTTGTTTTTTCTGTTCTTGTTCTTCTAGAACTTTGTCTATTTCCTCACGAGTACGTATTAAAAATATCCCCTTGCCTTGATTCAAGCCTGTTGGTTTACATATCCAAACCTCATTATCTGAAATACTTATGTTACTAAATTATTTATGTAATTTAAACATTTGACATAAACTTTATTCAAGTTGCTCCCCTGTAAGCAAGCTTATTAGAACTTGTTATAACAACCTACATTGTTTGAACATTGTTTAAAAGCATGATACATTGAAACATTGTTCGTTCAAGCATCTGCAGTGGCTAACTCAAGCATTTTATGTGGCCCTCAAACCTTACAAGGCAGTCTGTAAGATAGCTATATCCTCTGCCTTTGTTATGGATAGTGAAAGGGTTTATAGTATCGGGTGGATCCATTAAACAACTTGGCCTTAAGCTGGCAGGGGTAAATTTTGAATTCTGCACATTATCTTGATAAATGGAATATTACAGCCAAGTCATATTAAAATCCTTCAAGGGGTTAAGGAGATACAGAGCAGACATAAAATGGAAGGCTCAAACATTTGACCTTGAGTTGTGACCTTGACCTTCAGCCAATAAGGCTGACTCATGAGTTCTGCACATCATCTTGATGAGATGATTAATTGACCCAAATTTCATGAAAATCCTTCAAGGGGTTTAGGAGACAAAAAACCGAAGGGTCAAACATTTGACCCTGAGTTGTGACCTTGACCTTAAGCCGACATGACTGACTCATAAGTTCTGCACATCGTCTTGATGAGGTGATCATTTGACCCAAGTTTCTTGAAATTCCTTCAAGGGGTTTAGGAGATACAGAGCGGACACAAAATGGAAGGCTCAAACTTTTGACCCAGAGTTGTGACCTTGACCTTGAGCCAACATGGCTGACTCATAAGGTTTGGACATGGTCTTGATGAGGTGATCATTTGACCCAAGTTTCATGAAAATCCTTCAAGGGGTTTAGGAGATACAGAGTGGACACAAAATGGAAGGCTCAAACCTTTGACCTTGACTTGTGACCTTGACTTAAGCTGACATGGCTGACTCATACGTTCTGCACATCATCTTGATAAGGTGATCATTTGACCCAAGTTTCATGATTATCCTTCAATGGGTTTAGGAGATATAGAGCAGACACAAAATTGAAGGCTCAAACCTTTGACCTAGAGTTGTGACCTTGACCTTGAGCTAACATGGCTGACTTATAAGACCTGGTAATCATTTGACCCAAGTTTCACGATTATCCTCCAAGGGGTTTAGGAGATACAGAGTGGACATGAAATGGAAGGCTCAAACCTCTGACTTTGAGTTGTGACCTTGACCTTGAGCTGACATGGCTGACTCATGGGTTTTGTAAATTGTCTTGATGAGATGATCATTTGACCCAAGTTTCATGAAAATCCTTCAAGGGGTTTAGGAGATACAGAGCGGACAAGAAATGTTACAGATGGACAAACAGAAGGATAGAAGGACAGACGGAAGGCTGGAGACCGTTAGTTAGGCAGTTATGTATGATATTCAGAAACATTATAGTTAGGCAGTTAAGTATGATATTCAGAAACATTATAGTTAGGCAGTTACGTAACTATGATATTCAGAAACATTATAATTAGGCAGTTACATATGATATTCAGAAACATTATAGTTAGGCAGTTATGTATGATATTCAGAAACATTATAGATAGGCAGTTACGTATGATATTCAGAAACATTATAGTTAGGCAGTTACATATGATATTCAGAAACATTAGAGTTAGGCAGTTTGACTCACTTTAGCTATTTTTACTTAAGTTTTAGAATGTGCCCTTTTTGCACTTATTTACATTTTAATCATATTATGGCAAAAAAATACCTTTAAAAACTTGTAGAAATGATTCTCTTTCTGTTTTATCATCAAGTTTGTACGTCTCAGGATGAAAATCGGACAATTTCAGCCTTGGTAGTCTCCCTTTTGTACTTAGAGAAGTTCGCTCATATTGTCTAAGACTGTTGAGCAGACCAAGTTTGTTTGTGAGCAATTGTGAGTTTGGTATGTGGTTCACTAACTGGTCCCCTGAAACAGATCATTCTTCAAGTTATCTTTGGGGTAGTTACAATAAGGAATGCTTACAAATGCCAGCAATAATACAAGAGGGCCATGATGACCCTAAATCACTCATATTAGTTTCACAGTTAGGTTGAACAATTATGATAGAGGGGCATAGTCGTCATGGAAAATATCTGTGAAATCAGTTTTAATTCTTACAGGAAGATTTTTAAAGTTTCCATTTATATATGTCACAGTAATAATAGGACTTAATTACTTAAACAGGGAGAAAATGTGTAGGCAGCTGTCTAGCTTAGTCGTCAGAGCATCAGAACCATTTTCTGGGCCTGTGTTAAAGTCCTGGTCTGGCTGCACATTTTCTCACTCTGTGACATTTGGTGCCCAACAGAAATAACATGCGAGTATATGTATGAAAAGACACCTTGGAACGTCCTATAGAGGTTCTATTTCCTGGAATTTGAGGACAAACTCTAAAATGGAAGGGGTGTATGTAGTAAGTTAGAGTATAATGGTGCACTTACACTGCCTTGCTTTGTAATATATGCCATATTCAGAAAACTAACCCAGCCCACTGGTGTCCATGAAAGTACCTAAGGAATATTACTGTCAAATTATTCTGAAATTGGGATAGAGGTTTCTCAGAAGATTATTTTATGTCATAGCCATATATTGAAAGCTAGCCCCACCCACTGGTTGCAAGAAGGGTTACCAAAGGAACAATACTGCGAAATTATTTTGAAATTGAGTTTGGGGTTTCTCAGATTTTTTTTTAATTTTCAATATAGCCACATAGAGAAAACTAGTGTCCCCTTGGATGTCATAACAGATATTGGTGTGCCGATACTGGTCCAATATGAAAATGCTTGTTGGGTATATTTTACATGCAAATAATGTATCACAACTAAGGTGTATCCCTCACATACCTTCTTTGAAAGCATCGTAGTTGATGGTAGTTTTGCACTGAACCCATTTCAACTTAAATCGTTCATTATGTTTATCTGTAATTCTCCTCCAACCCAGACTTGTTAATGGGCCTTCAACACTGAAAATATATCTGGACATCAAGTTTTGACCACTACACTTAACAATATACCTTGCAAAATTTCATTAAAACTTGTATACTTTCCACACACTTTCTTTTTGGAGATATTTAACAAAAATAGGTCCATAAACAAGTTAACAGATGAAAAGGCTGTTTTCTTTAAATAAATACACATAATCATAACAACTGTTAAAGCGAAACAAAACTTTGCAAATTTATAATTACTATATCATTCTCTTTATTAATAAGTATAATTTTTAAAAAGTATGTAGAAAAAAGAACTGGATGAATTGTATTCACTCACAGTGAGACACCATTGCCATTCCCAACATAGAAGGTAGGTCTGTTTGTCGAGTTACCACAGAATGGAAGCTTGGTGGTTTTAGTGTCATCAGGAGATTTTTTCCTCTGACCTCTCTTTCCAAAATCATTCGCATTATTCTCCTCTTTCACATCTGGAGGAGCACCTGTCTCTATTACTGAAACAAAATTTGTTATAGGTGTTATCTAATAACCAAAGACATTATTGATATGAAGTTTATGGTAGTCATTCTCGCATACCAGAGGTCTACCATTTTTCCCTAGTTGAACTAGTTCGTTTTGGGATTTTGATGAAACTCTGATGGAGGAGAATGCATGGTATTGGTCCATTCATTCTCCAGATAATGATAAGAAAACATTTTTAAGGCTGAATGTCACAGTGACCTTGATCTTTGAACTAGTGATCACACATCATCCATCTATGAAGTTTGACTTCTGTAGGTAAAAGCATTCTTTGGTCATTGGTCAAAAGTCAAACTGTCCACCAACAGACCATGAACAAACAAACCAACCATTATATCCCCTCTAAAGGCATATTAAAACAATTGTTGACTATTGAGCCATTGAAAATATGGGCATATTAAAACAATTGTTGAATATTGAGCCATTGAAAATATGGTGTGATATACTGATATACATCAGAAGAAGTTAAGATTGACCATAGAAACTGCCTTAGTCAATATAGCTTTCTTTTGATAAGCAAAATACCATATCCAACTTGAAAAAATATGAATAACAAATTATCAGAAATTATTTTATGTAAGAATAAAACTAGAAATACATTCTGCATGCCCACGGGCAGAATGTCGAGCCTGCCAGCACCTTTGGCCTCTAAGTGTGACCTTAGACCTAGGGACCTGGCTCTTGTGCATGACACTCTGTCTCATAATGGTGAACATTTATGCCAAATTACATCAAAATCCCAACATGCATGAAGAAGAAATGCTCCGGACAAACTTCAATTTGACCTTTAACCTCTAAGTGTGACCTTGACCTTAGACCTAGGGACCTGGTTCTTGTGCATGACATTCTGTCTTATAATAGTGAACATTCATGCCAAGTTACATCAAAGTCCCACCATGCATGAAGAAGAAATGCTCCAGACAAACTTCAATTTGACCTTTGACCTCCAACTGTGACCTTGACCTCTGAGATAGGAACATGGGGTTTGCGCATGACACTCCTTCTCATTGAGGTAAACATTCATGCCAAATATAAACAAGATTGGTCCATGCATGTCAAAGTTATGGTCCAGACAAAATCGCACGGATGCACGGACGGATGCACTGATGGATGCACGGATGCACGCACATACACCGACCCGCCAGAAGTGACGACTAAATCGAGCTCACTGCAAGCGGGCTCGACAAAAATTAAATCCTTAAACTTTTACATATTTTTGTTCCCTCAGTTTTGTATTTCGTTAATGATGTTTATTGTTGGGCAATGCAAAGTTGCATCATTAGTGCAATCAAAGTACTTTTTTAATGAACTTGTGTAGAATACTTATTAGAAAGGAAAACTGCAATATTACTTTTTCACACTTATTTTATATCAAACAAAACAGTACACTTTCCAAGTAGACTACCCGCTTAGCTCAATAGAGAGAGCACAGATCTACGGATCTCGGGGTCGTGAGTTTGATCCTCGGGCGGTGTGTATGTTCTCCGTGACGATTTGATAAAAGACATTGTGTCTGAAATCATTTGTCTTCCAACTCTGATTCATGTAGGAAAGTTGGCGGAGAACAGGTTTGTACTGGTACAGAATCCAGGAACACTAGTTAGGTTAACTGCCCGCCATTACATAACTGAAATACTGTTGAAAAACGGTGTTAACCTCCCTCTCCCCCCCCCCCCACCCCACCCAAAAAAAAAACAAACAAACACTTTCCAAGTACATTTGAAACATTACTTTAGGGCAATGTATATGTGGTTTTTCAGGCTAAAACATCTTACTGTGCTGTTGGCCCCATCCAAATATGCAAAATTTTAATACTCATTTGACCAAGAATCTAATATACATAATCAATTAACTAGCCGGGTAGTCAATAACTTTTGGTATAAAAATGGGGGACACAAAAGGACTTCCCAAAAGGACTTCCATTTTAAACATTTTGTCAATGGTGTCAGGTTTTACAATTAGTTTGATAACATATATTATAGTGTTAATGTTACAAAATGAAAGTTTATTTTCAACATAAATGCATCTTTAAACCACTTTATATTCATGTTTTTAAGAACAAAATGGTATCACCTCTTATTCTCACATGATCATGTAGAAATTACTCGTGATCACATAGAAATTACTCACAGATTCGGATTTTTACACTTAACTGTCATAAAAATGCATGTTGAAGAATAAAAAATTGTTCACTTTTGTTAGAATGATTGAAACTTTTTTTTCCTCCCATGACTCTATATAATATATTGTTATTTGTAGCTATGCCTCTCATGAAAACATTACATAATTAAGGTGATCCATCTTTGAAAATATATTTCACATGTTCTTTCATGCAAATTTTTAGACAACTCCTACTTGTACTAAACAAAGAAAAGTTAAGTAGTTACTTCCCTTTAATCATATGTCTCCAAGTTTATTCCAGAAGAATGTGAATTTGAGGATAGAGCAAGATTCAAAAGATACCCCAATGGCTCTTTAACATGCATTGTGTAAAGCACACTTCATGGGACCCCAACAGTTCCAGAAATTTCCAAGGCTCCTTAACAAATATTTCTGGCATGTAATTTAAGCACACTCCATGGGACCTCGATTATTCCAGAAGTCTTCCACTGTTCCTCAACATGCAGGATGTTAAGCACACTATACTGGACCTCATTAATTCCAATCAAAGTGTCCCATGGTTCTTCAACATGCAGGGTGTAAAACACACTACACAGGACCTTGAATTCAAGTTATAGTCAAAATACTATTAGTAATTTAATTTTGTTGAGTCAAGCATCCATTGGTGTTTGAACCTTTTACCTTCTGCTTGTGAAGCCAGTACACTAACCACCGAGCCAGCAAGGAGCACTATAGCTAGTCTTTGCATACTTGTAGTGGCAAAAGTACAGACATGCATACTGTGGAACAGCAGTAACTTGAACATCAATTAACTTTATTACTCTTGTCAAGTTATGTCCCACCCAGTTTCCCTTCATTTTCTATGTTACATTACCCTTCATTTTCTATGTTACATTACACACACACTTAAACATTATAATGATTATTAACCCTTAGCCTGCTGCAGGCGAATTTAACAGCCTTTGCAAACAGCTTGGAACCAGTATCAGACGCCGATTAAATCGGCGTCTGATCAGGTTCCAAGCTGTTTGCTACTCTGACAATATTTCTTCCAATTTTGGAGCAAATTGAATGAACTTCACAATTTTAGCAGACGACATTTCCATCAGACGACAATTTATCTAGCATGCTAAAGGTTAAAAAATTGATCAGTAGTACTGTGACTAATCTCTTGCCCAACATTTTCTGCATAATATTATGTAAATGCTGACAAATAATTATAACACAAGTACACATACCATCAAAGATCTATTTAACAAATCTATCTTTAAATCAAGCCTTGTTACTTCCTAAACAGTTACCCTTGACTCAATTCTTCTACCAGTGAAAGATTGCTGGACACTAGGAATTCTGCCTTTGCGACCAGTACAGATCATGATCAGCCTGCACATCCATGCAGTCTGATCAAGATCTGTACTGTTCGCCATTCAATCAGTATCTTTTTGGTTAGCCCCCCATTTAAGAGTTAATGGTACTGTCCAAATTAATAGATGGACAAGTTCATTATAGAAATTTAGCAGGGTATGGGTTAGTGTTTCAACTTGCAGTTACTTCCCTTTTACCATCATATTTTAACATATTTTTGTTCATATTGCTAACTTTTCTTTCAGTCTCTTGTCCTTCCCCTTTGAAGAATTTAAAACCCTTTTTGGAACCAATCTGCTGACCTTCCTGGAGGTTAATATTGAAATAATGCACAGAAGGACACCTGGGGCTGTAAGATATCATATGAACTGAACTGTGAACTCGTGACTTTAAATCCATCAAAAACAACATGTGAAAAGAGCATCAAGGAGACATGACTGGGGGGGGGGGGGGGGGGGGGGGAGGATCCAAGGTAGCTCACGTTCAGATAAGTACAGTGACAAACTTTTGGAGGACTTCAAAAAGGTCATTATATACAGTTATATACAGGAAGCCTCTGTACACAATATGACTAGGAGAGGTAGTTGGTTTAATGGGCAAATAACACATGTTCTAGTTAGCATTTTTTCAGGACCTTTAAACACTCTGATATAACATGGAATATTTTAAATGACCTTTCAGCTGCTTCACTTTATTTTCATTGATAGGACGATGACGCAGTTATTAAGATCGGGAACTACGCTCTGTAATTTGTACTAGAGAAGGTTTCTCCCTTTGAGAGAGCTGGTCAAAAAGTCGCTATAAATGTTCAAAGTCGTGGTTCGGGGCAAAGAAATCATGGACAGGGAGTCGCTAGAAACAAGCCAGTTATAATGTGAAATGCATCGGGAGGAAATAAAAAGGTTGTTGTAGACAGGAAGTTCCTGAATGCAAGGGGTCACTAAGGAAGTCTTTACTGTAACTTATTCATCATTTTAAATTTATTTGTTGTAACTGGAAAAAGTATGGAATATCTATTTAAGGCATAACACCGCTAAATATAAAATAAATTGACCAGTTTTCCAACAGTAAATGGTTAAGTTAATCTTCACATTTTAATGTAATTTAAAACATTCATGAGGTGGTGTCAAACATGGAACCCTAGAGCCGCAGTCTGCTCAGTATAATATTTAAGTGATTCTCCCATACCGATATAGCTGGATTGTGTTTGATTGATTTCAAAAATGATTTTTAGAAATACCCACTTTTTAAAAGAGTTAATCTTACCTGAATAGACCTTTCAAATTAAATCAGGAAGTTTTGAAGAAAAAAAATCGTTGTGATTTCAATCTGTAATAATATAACACTTATTACTGGACAGGATTGATTCTGCCTTTGTGGCCAATGGGAAGATCATGATCAGCCTACACATCCATGCAATCTGATCATGATCTGCACTGTTCGCCATTCAGTCAGTATCTTTTAGGTAAGAACTCCTTTTACAAGTTAATGTTTATAATAGAAATTTAGCAGGGCATATAGGGTTAATTTTTGTAAATGCGCACAATGGCATATCATAAATTTTGTATGATCTGAAGTACAACTTGAGCTACATGTGCACGTGCAACAACAGTCAAATCCTTTTATTAGTACTGAAAACAGAGTCACAATACTTGATCAGATTTAATGAATAATTATAATATGTGAATATCAAAATTTTTAAATACATTTTGCAAGAATGAAATTATTGGATTATGCGAATGAAGCATTTTCAAGTCCTTGAATATATATGATGTACAGTTGGAGATGTTATCACTTAGAAAGCAATGCATCAAAATCCAAGTTCCACTGTATCGGATTAACAAATATAGTGCAAAAAGTAATTTTAGCATATCAAAGTGCAGGCTTCAAAAATTGTTGAATATAGATTGACTAGTTTGTGAAATGATCTTCCTAGTAGAAAAGGGTGACTATAAAAGATGTATTTTGACAATTTTCTTCCACAACGTTGTGCATAAGTAATTAAGTTATGGCTCAAAAAATGGTGAAAGTATAGTCAATTAAAGTCATTTTTATATTCAAAGCGAGCCTTTATGCCTGAATTTATATGAACTGATGGGAAATCGGGTTTCAGTCCTGAATGAAGTTAATGTGAACGCCAGCTGTTAGCCGAAGTTGGTAAATTATGGATATGACAGCTTTTTAATAGTTTACAAAACACATTTTTTCCCCCAACATATATTTGTTGAATGTATAAATTTTCACCATCAAAATTATATTTCATTGCTCTAGCAAACACTCCCAAGATATATTTTAAAATATTAACGTGTTACAACCACTGGACCATTTTAAAGTAACAACATAAATAATTGATTTTCCATCAGATCTGCCGAGCAATTTATGGCGAAAATACCTGTCACCAAACAACTTAATTTAGCGATTTCGTCAAAAAATATTCTTAGGGGAGACGATCACTCCAACGATCATGATTTGCAAGCTCTGAAGTGAATTCCTCCAATTAAGATCAAACGAATAGTTTCATGTCAGGCTCCGAGATATCGCTCACACAGGACTGATCTTATCACAATTTCAAAAATAGAATGCATTAGAAAAAAATGACTAAAATCAATAAATACGGTAAATTTCCTTCAATTTTGTATAAGTGTTTTATCAAATTACATCTGCTATAATATAATTCACATATGTATGTTTTTAATGCCAATAATCTAGGCTTACAAGAAGAGCTTCCAATATCTTAATGATCATGTCTCAGTTTAGATAAACCAGGCATCTTAAAACTTTATTTTTATGCCCCCAAAGGGAGGCATATTAGTTTTCAACTGTCCGTCCGTTCATTAGTTTGTTCGTTCGTCACAATGTTAACTTTTTGCATGAAGGCGCTTTACTCACGAACCACTGCACCCAGGACCTTCAGACTTCACATGCTGATAGTACTGATTGAGTACACCACCCATACTGACTTTGGGGTCACCAGGTCAAAGGTCAAGGCGCTGCGGGGGCATTTGTCACCGTTAGTGACAGCTCTTGTTCATTAATAAAATAGTGTGATTGGGTTTAACGTCTTTTTCAACAATTTTTCAGTCATATAAACGATGGTGTCTACTTGTAGCAGAGAGCACAATGCCCAACTTTATAGTGCTGCCTCACTGGAATATCACGCCATAGACACGTGGCCTGATACCCCACCCAGTAACATTATATTGACACCGGGCTGACCAGTCCTAGTACTATCCTCTTAATGCTGAGCACCAAGCGAGGAAGCTACTAGTACCATTTTTTACGTCTTAAGTATGACGCGGCCGGGGATCGAACTCACGACCTCCCTTACTCGAAGCAGACGCTCTACCACTAGGCTACCAAGGCAGTATTTAAGCTGCTATATGTTATGAGAAAAAAGTTTAAAAAAACTCTTGTCAGTGGCATATGGTAAGGACACTGGCAAACAAAATACATTACCTATTAATAATTCAAGAAAATGTGACAGTTGAGAAGGTAGATCTAGAACTTGTTCATTATTTATAATTGATATTGATGAACATATTTACAAGCATAACTATAAATAGATTTAACCTTTAGCCTTAAAATAATAAATGGTACAGCCCAAACTGAAAGATAGACCAGTCCATTTTAGAAATTTAGCAGGGTTAAGGTTAGATGAAGCGTAGGGACTTCACCATTTTTTTAATTTGTCAGAATCTCAATATTTTAGTTACTTAATGAACACAAATTAGCTCAGTGGTATAGCATACTGATTATGTTCAACATACAATTTTCCATGTGGATTTGAAACTCAGCAAAATAAGTTAGTTTTCTCTATCACAAAACAATAGAAAAATTTCCGAAGCTGATACGCAGATGAGAAAAGTTGGAATCGTTACAATCAAGGACAATATTAGTTAAATGCATATAGTTAAATAAACATAATGAATATAATTATAATGTATAAAGAAATTTTATGTAAATGCAAATCATAAAAGAAAGAAACAAAAAATATGGTAAAAAAAAGAGAAAAAATGGATAAGAAAAAAAAATATATATATATATATGTAGACAGAATTTATATGAGCTAATCACCAGACCAATTACGGCAAAGCGCCTAGCAGTACAAACTAGAGCTATCACTAAAGGTGATGAATGTACCCCCCCCCCACATGCACTGACACAGTACATTGCAATTTTATGCACACAAGATCGCATAATTATGTGGACTGTATGTATATAGACTATATATAAACTGTATGTTACAGTATAGTAACAAAAAACAAAGTCCCATAACTATGCAGAATATTTATCTAAAAGAACGTAACATACACAAGGCCGTCGCGGGCGGTCTTTTTTGACTGAGCATGATATCGGCCGTACCAGTTTTTTTCAGCTTTTGCTTAGATTAAAAGTGCCGAAATATTGCCTTGCTAATTATCCGCAACGAGCGGTATCTGTCATGATAGCCCGCAGGGTGTGAAAACTTCGGCACACTTTGTGTCAAACGTATCGACCCTGCTTGATTGGATTAATCATAATTAAACGCTTATCTGATATATCTTTAATCCGGTATGATCTAAAGGGCGATTTTTTTTTTATAATTTATAATAATTGCTTTGATGGAAAAAAATTGTCGCATGTTTAAAAAAAACTGGAAACAATTTTGTTTTCGTGGTATAATAAAACAAAAACTAGCCAAAAGCTAATTTCTTCTAATTATTTTGAATAATCTTAAATAATTGCCTTAAATGAAATAAAATGCCGACGTACATCTCAACTTTAAAATAATATAAACTTCGTTTCTGTCTACTCTATAAATTCTGAAACTGTATGCTTAACTTGTTGCTTAACGTATTGCTGCAAAATGGACATACCTGAAATTCCAAATCAACCTAAGACATTTAAATTTCCGAAACGCACCTTTGGTCAGATAAATCTAGTGAATAGAAGTTTTCAGCCTTCGTGGTTCGCCAATAGATCGTGGTTGCATTGTAGGGATAACGCATGTTTTTTCGTGTTATAACATCTACAGAATCCCTCGGGATTAGTTGGTACCCGAGCCCGGTAGGGCGAGGGTACCAATGATTCCCGAGGGATTCTGAAGATGTTATAACACGAAAAGAATATGCGTGAAAATCTTGATGGAAAATGCTTTCAAGATGCAAGGAAAACGCACTTACGGGCATCCGAAATCTTAAAACTTTCTCGGTGGAGACCCCCAAACCCCCCTTACCAGAGTGGGACCCCCCACTCCCCCTGCTCTCTCCCTTCTCTTAAGATAAGTTTTATTTAAAGTAGGCAAGAAAGCAACATTATAACATAAGCTCGCTTTTGAACCTTCGGCACTTGCAGCACGCCTTCGACGTCCCATGGCCGGACCACTTTTTCGAAGCCGGCGACGGCCCTGATGCACCATGCACAACTAGGGTTGGTACTGATCACTTGTGAGAAGTTTCATTAAACTGTGTGCAAGGGTTCGGAAGATTAGGCCATCTTTTTTTTTCTGAAAGAACCTAACATGCCCCATGCACAACTACTGTTGTTACTGATCACTTGTGTGAAGTTTCATTAAATTGTGTCAAGGGGATGAGGAGAGTTGGTGCGCACAAGATTGTGTCTACGGACAGACGGACAGACAACCTGAAACCAGTATACCCCCACTCACAACTTTGTTGTCGGGGGGTACAACGAGTGTGCACATGGCTAGTTATTTAAACTGAAGTATAAGATTGTCATATAATTTATAGAACTACCCCTTGCGCTTTAGGATATCACAGAAAAGATTCAAAGACATTACATTATATTTTTGGGGAAGTGTATTTCAACATAATTATATATTGATAATGACATAATATTATTCCTGAGTTAGTGAAAAAGTTGAAAGAATTAGTAACTTGAATTCTCTTTGTTGAACCTTACTGAAAATTAAGAAACTAAAATAATACAATTTTTGAAAATAAAAATTACATGGGTCTGGGAATAGAAGTAGGAAACGGAGCGTATTACCACTTGGCCAATATGGAATTAGTGTTTGCATTGGAAACGTTTTATATGGACTTAATCTTATGTTATTCTTTTGTCTGTTGACATTTCAAAACGCAATAATACCGCGGATACCTTGAGTATAAATTGTTATCATAAAATGGATGAGTCCTTGCTTTTGCATGGGAATCATGTGATCATTGGGAATCTAAGTATCGTTCCATCAATAACCTGTCAGGAAAGAAAATGAAAATATTTCCTTATACTGAATTTCCCAACTGACACTTTGTCTTAAATGTTTTGTTTTTTTCCTAGTGCTTGGTGATTTTTTTCAAAAGCAGACACTATGAACTACAGAAAAAGTGAATGTGACACAGTATTTCCACAATCTAGCTTGATGGCATTCTCACAGTATGTTCAAGGCCTGCACCTTTACCACTTTGCCAAAATAAATGCTTCTTTATTAAATGTATACAAGTCAGAAATAGGGGCTTCTGTGGCCGAGTGGTTACGGTTGCTGACCTAGAATCACTTGATGTGCTTACAGAAGGTTAGCAGTTCTACCCAGGTACCCATCCGTGATGCAATAACACAAGGAGGGAAACCCTAAGAGTCCTCCTCCCCCATCAAAGCTTGAAAGTCGCCATATGACCTGTAATTGTGTTGGTGTGACATCAAACCCAACAAAAAAAAAAGTTGGGTATCTAGCAGCTGCAAGCACATACTGAATAATAGTCCAATCTGTGCTCCAGCTACAAATCCTGTCTTTAAGACAATACAGTATTTCCTCTAGTTCTTTAAAAAGTAGAGTAAATTTACCTTAGTTGAGAGGCCATCTGTGTCAATGAAGGTCACAAATTTCATTTTTCATAGGAAAATCTTTACAGGTTTGTTTGACTGTGTATCTGTAAAACCCTTTTATCTTTTCAATTTTTAATTGCTACATGTAATTATTTATTCTAGATGTCAAAGAAATATGTGCTTAATAAAGAAAGGGCTGGCAGATGTACAGACACACAGACAAACAGATGAACATATGCAGTGCATCTGCCAAAAAAAAACAAAAAAAAAAACCCAAGAAAATCTGTGGTTGATTTATATGTTATTGTACGTCATTCATAACAATTGAGCCATGCCATGGGAAAACCAACATAGTGGCTTTGCGACCAGCATGGATCCTGACCAGACTGCGCATCCGCGCAGTCTGGTCAGGATCCATGCTGTTCGCTAACGGTTTCTCTAATTGCAGTAGGCTTTAAAAGCGAACAGCATGGATCCTGACCAGACTGCGCGGATGTGCAGGCTGGTCTGGATCCATGCTAGTCGCAAACCCACTATGTTGGTTTTCTTATGGCACGGCTGAGACATATTTTATGTATTATTAATTACACACATATAAATAGTATAATTACAAACAGATATTTAATAAATGAAGTTGCATTACTTTCAGCTTTATTGTACTTTTTTATGAATAATAAATTAAGAATAAATTCGAGGGGTGGATGCGAATGAGGACTAACTGCATATGAATAAAGAAGCACTAAGACTGTTTTGGCATTCACCCCCTTGTGATGCATATACATAAACTACGCAACATTAAATTCCAAAATTAACTTCGTTTATTCATGGCTCGTAAAAGGTGCAAAAAGCCTTGCTCATGCTCCATACAGCAAAAAGGCGTCACATTGCAGATTGCAAATAGCAAAATTACTTTTTGTAGAAGTTTAAATCTGTCACTTAAAATAAGGAAATGAAAGTTAAAATTTATAACTATGTTATGGAAGAGAAACCACACAAAAAATTCAACCCTTTTTTAAATGGCCAAAATCGTCTAATAATGAAAATGAAGCAAGCATTTTAAGGTCCCAATTATAGGCAACAGGGCAGAAAATTATGTTATATAATTATAAAGATTTATATATTATTACTTTTTTTTTTTTTAATTGTAATAATTATGTACTATTTAACATTTATTTCTGAAATGACAAATAATTGACTGTTTAAGAGAATTTCATTAAGATTTTTGTTATTTAATTATACTGTTAACATAATTTTGCAAACCTGATGTCATAACTAAAATAGCTATTGAGTTTGCTCTGTACTGTCACTATAACTTGATTAAGAGTATCAAAATTTCATATCTAAAGGCACTGACCCCCAGATCTTATGATAAAAAAAATGAGAACATTTTTAGATATCAGAAAATTATTGCTAAATTTCTTAAGAACGCTTTGAAACTTAGTTACAGACAGATTATATATTATGAAAACACTCATGAGAATAAGTTTTTTTACTTATCTTCCTATTCAAAAATGAAAAATAATTGTAATGGGGTACAGGAGGTAAACTGCCTTAATTATGGAGCTTTTTGTATTTTAAAAGACCGTTAAGTATGTATTCCTCCAAAGTGTATGGGTCAAGAATGAAGGAAAATTCTTATTGTTGTGGTGGCCCGCGTTTGATTCCTGACTCAGGCATGTTTTTTTTCTTGATTTGGAATTTTAAAGAAACAAGAACTAATGTTCTTATGTTCATAATATAACTAAACTTCAATATTAAAGAAAGATCATTTTTAGCAAAAGTCTGGAGGTCAGTGCCATTAAATTTCAGGATACTCTTGAAGAATTAGAAGGAATGTCCATCATAGTGCCCCACCATTATTACATATAACAAAATCTGCTGACCGGCAGGCTGATGGGTTTAGTCTGTATTAATGACCCTGCAGGTGGTTTACCTGTTGACAGACAAGCTGATGGGTTTATTCTGGGCTGATGACCCTGCAGATGGTTTATCTGCTGACAGACAGGCTGATGAGTTTATTCTGGGCTGATGGCCCTGCTGATGGTTTATCTGTTGACAGACAGGCTGATGGGTTTATTCTGTGCTGATGGCCCTGCAGGTGGTTTATCTGCTGACAGACAGGCTGATGGGTTTATTCTGTGCTGATGGCCCTGCAGGTGGTTTATCTGCTGACAGACAAGCTGGTGGGTTTATTCTGGGCTGATGGCCCTGCAGATGGCTTATATGTTGACAGATTGGCTGATGGGTTTATTCTGTGCTGATGGCCCTGCAGATAGTTTATTTTTGCTGATGGTTCTGCAGGTGGTTTATCTGCTGACAGACAGTCTGGTGGGTTTATTCTGGGCTGATGACCCTGCAGATGGTTTATCTGCTGACAGGTAGGCTGATGGGTTTTTTCTGGGCTGGTTTATCTGTTGACAGACAGGCTGATGGGTTTAGTCTGTGCTAATGGCCCTGTAGGTGGTTTATCTGCTGACAGGCAGGCTGATGTGTGTAGTCTGGGATGATGGTCCTGCAGATGGATTATCTGCTGACAGGCAGGCTGACAGGTCTATTCTGAGCTGATGGCCATACTGATTGTTTTTTTTCTGACAGGCAGGCTGACGGGTCTATTTTGAGCTGATGGCACTAATGATGGTTTATCTGCTAACAGGCAGACTGAAGGGTTTATTCTATGATGTCGGCCCTGCAGATGATTTATCTGCTGACAAGCAGGCTGACGGGTCTATTCTGAGCTGATGGCTTATCTGCTGACAGGCAGGCTGATGGTTTATCTGCTAACAGGCAGGCTGATGGGTCTATTCTGAGCTGATGGCCCTGCTGATGGTTTATCTGCTGACAGGCAGGCTGATGGTTTATCTGCTGACAGGCAGGCTGACAGGTCTGTTCTGAGCTGATGGCCCTGCTGATGGTTTATCTGCTGACAGGCAGGCTGACGGGTCTATTCTATGATGTCAGCCTTGCAGATGGTTTATCTGCTGATAGACAGGCTGATGGGTTTATTCTGGGCTAGTGGCCCTGCTGATGGTTTATCTGCCGACAGACAAGCTGATGGGTAAATTCTGGGCTGATAGCCTTGCTGATGGTTTATCTGCTGACAGGCAGGCTGATATGAGTTTATTCTGGGCTGATGGCCCTGATTGGCAGGTTGACGGTTTATTCTGAGCTGATGGGTGGGCTGATGATTTATTCTGAGCTGATGGGCAGGTTGATGGTTTATTCTGAGCTAATGGGCAGGTTAATGAGTTATTTGGAGCTGATGGGCAGGTTGATGGTTTATTCTGAGCTGATGGGCAGGCTGATGATTTATTTTGAGCTGATGGGCAGGTGGATGGTTTATTCTGAGCTGGTGGACAGGTGGACGGTTTATTCTAAGCTGATGGACAAGTTGATGGTTTATTCTGAGCTGATGGGCAGGCTGATGGTTTATTCTGAGCTGATGGGCAGGTTGATGAGTTATTTTGAGCTGATGGGCAGGTTGAGGAGTTATTTTGAGCTGATGGGCAGATGGCCAGTTTATTCTGATCTTATGGGCAGGTTGACAGTTTATTCTGAGCTGATGGAGAAGTTGATGGTTTATTCTGAGCTGATGGACAGGTTGATGGATTATTCTGAGCTGATGGGCAGGTGGATGGATTATTCTGAGCTGATGGGCAGGTGGATGGTTTATTCTGAGCTGATAGACAGGTTGATGGATTATTCTGAGCTGATGGGCAGGTGGATGGTTTATTCTGAGCTGATGGACAAGTTGAAGTTTTATTCTGAGCTGATGGACAGATTGATGGATTATTCTGAGCTGATGGACAGGTTGATGGATTATTCTGAGCTGAAGGAAGGGTTGATGGTTTATTCTGAGCTGAAGGACAGGTTGATGGATTATTCTGAGCTGATGGACAGGCTGATGGATTATTCTGAGCTGATGGACAGGTTGATGGATTATTCTGAGCTGATGGGCAGGTGGATGGTTTATTCTGAGCTGATGGACAGGTTGATGAGTTGTTTTGAGCTGATGGACAAGTTGAAGGTTTATTCTGAGCTGATAGACAGGTTGATGGATTATTCTGAGCTGATGGGCAGGTGGATGGTTTATTCTGAGCTGATGGACAGGTTGATGGATTATTCTGAGCTGATGGACAGGTTGATGGATTATTCTGAGCTGATGGACAGGTTGATGGATTATTCTGAGCTGATGGACAGGTTGATGGATTATTCTGAGCTGATGGGCAGGTGTATGGTTTATTCTGAGCTGATGGACAAGCTGAAGTTTTATTCTGAGCTAATTGACAGGTTGATGAGTTGTTTTGAGCTGAAGGGCAGGTGGACGAAGCTGCTTGTTTTAACTGACTTGATAAACAGACTCATGGTTTATACTGAAGTAATTTGTCACTGATGATATCTGTTTCATCAAATACACAGATTAAATTAAATATTTCTAAATTCTGACTATTCATTGAAGAGAAATGTGTCCTATTATACAACTAAGACAGTAATGATTTTATCAGCCATTTCCATACTGATTTAGTAGCTATGTGGTGTATTTTTCATGTGTAAAACAATGATGCAACTAAAATAGGTACTGTGAAATCATTTTTATTCGCGTAGCACAAATTTTCGTGTATTTCGTTCTAGGACCGATGCGCAAATTTAAAACCGCGCTATTATTATTTTTTGATTTCATTTCTTCATTTCTAAAATTGAAAATGCGCGAATTAAAGCCCGCGCAAATCAGTCATTTTTCACGTTTGCGCGAAATTTCATGCCAGCGATTTTAAAAGATTTCACAATATTTAGATAAAATTATTTCCAATGCTATCAACTGCATTTACATCTTTGCAAAAACTAGCAAAAATAGATTACAAATAGAAATCTTCCTTGTAGTGTCTGTAAAACTGATTTTAATCTGACACCCAGTGAAATTAATCTTCTCTAGAGTTTAATAAGCCTTCAATAAGTTCTATACTTACAATAAATGTGGCTAGACAATTTAATAAGAAACTTTCTCTATCCAGAAGTCAGGAAATAGATACAAAAGAAAATATCTGAAAATGTTTCACTTTTTCAATATTAACAATATTGATAGAGTTCAGTGAGGAGAAAATTTAAAAAATAACTAACACCAGTACACAGCATAAAAACTTGACAAACACAATCTGTATACAGAATAAGCACTATTCCACATTGAAACCAAAGCTATTAAACAATTTCTGCATTAAGCAGGGCAAACAGTCTGTATTCAAAACCAGTTCTATTCAATGCCATGAAAACCAGAGCAAAACAGTCTGTACATATTGAAAAAAAAATTGATTAAAAGTGCTTAAAACAAAAGCAAACCATTGTTCAAAGTGAAAGAAGGAAACAGATCCTGTTAATACAATGAAATCCTTGACTTCCAAACATGGCCTTGACATTTAAGCTAGGGGTCTGGGGCATATACCTGACACATCATCTCATTGAGGGGAGCATATGTGCAACGTGATATTAAAATCCCTTGATGGATGGTTGAGTTATGGAGCATTTGATTCTTTACCGCTAAGTGTGACCTTGGCCTTTAAAAGCTAGGGGTCTGGGTGTTGCACATGACACATTGACCCAATATGGAAAACATCTATGTGAAGTAAAATTAGATACCTTTGTGGATAGCTGTTATGGACCAGAGACATAAAACACAGATAGACAGACTGATTAATGAATGACAGATAGAGCAACCCTGAAGTCCTTGAAACCAGTCAAAGAAATGGTAGGGGACAAATAACGAACAAACTCAATTCCACAATGTGAAACCAAAGCATAACAATTTCTACATATAGAACACAAAGCATAATCTGGACACCATAACCTTGATCTTGCAGTCTTGAAACTGTAACATGAAGCATAACATCTAGCTGATAAACATGAAACAAGTCTACCCAAAGTAAAACATGATAACATGAAGCATTGCCTGGATGTCAAAACCTGAAACATTGTCTGGACACAATAACATAAAGCAGACTGTAGAAACAATAACATGAAGCATAGTCTCGACACAGTATTTTGAAGCATAGTCTCTGTAGACACAGTAACATGAAGCATAGTCTGTGTTGACACAGTAACTTGAAGCATAGTCTGTGCAGTCACAGTAACTTGAAGCATAGTCTGTGTAGACACAGTACCAGGAAACATAGTCTGTGCAGACACAGTAACTTGAAACATAGTCTGTGTAGACACAATAACTTGAAGCATAGTCTGTGTAGACACAGTGACTTGAAACATAGTCTGTGTAGACACAGTAACTTGAAACATAGTCTGTGTAGACAGAGTAACATGAAGCATAGTCTGTGTAGACACAGTAACTTGAAACATAGTCTGTGTAGACACAGTGACTTGAAGCATAGTCTGTGTAGACACAGTAACATGAAGCATAGTCTGTGTAGACACAGTACCTTGAAGCACAGTCTGTGTAGACACAGTAACATGAAGCATAGTCTGTGTAGACACAGTAGCAAGAAGCATAGTCTGAATACAATAACTTGAATCATAGTCTGAACAAAATAACATGAATCATAAGTCTGGACACAATAACATGAATCATAGTCTGGACACAAAAACACGAAGCATAGTCTGAACACAAAAACATGAATCATAGTCTGAACACAATAACATGAATCATAGTCTGAACACAATAACATGAATCATAAGTCTGGACACAATAACATGAATCATAGTCTGAACACAATAACATGAAGCATAGTCTGGACATAATAACTTGAAGCATAGTCTGGACACAAAAACATGAAGCATAGTCTGGACACAAAAACATGAAGCATAGTCTGAACACAAAAACATGAAGCATAGTCTGAACACAAAAAACATGAAGCATAGTCTGAACACAATAACTTGAAGCATAGTCTGGACACAATAATATGAAGCATAGTCTGGACATAATAACTTGAAGCATAGTCTGGATACAAAAACATGAAGCATAGTCTGGACACAAAAACATGAATCATAGTCTGAACACAATAACATGAATCATAGTCAGGACACAGTAACAAAAAGCATAGTTTGGACATTTTAACATTAAGCATAGCTTAGGCACAACAGCATGTAGCATGGCCTGGACACCACTAAATGGAGTATAGTCTGAACAAAATAAGAATAAGAAGTATAATATGGACACAATAACATGAGCCATAGTCTGGACATCATAATTAAGTAACATGAGTCAAAGTTTGGACAAAGTAACTTGAAGCATAGTTTGGACACCAAACCATGAAGCATTGTCCTGGCATCTTTCGATCAGGGATTGCTAAGACACAATAACTTGATGCATAATCCATACATGATAACATGAAGCATAGTCTGGACACAACATGAAACATTGGTAACTGTACACTGTAACATGTAGTATTTTTTGGACATAAAAACATATTGCATTCTTGAATCCTTGAAGCACAGACTAAACACAATAACATGAATTAGAATTGAACACATAAAAATGAAGTATAGCCTAGACACCAAAACACAAATCATACTCTTGACACTCATAACATGATGCCTAGTTATATTTCAAAGAGTTCTACTGCACATATCCAGTAATGTTCTTTTACCTTTGTGACAGTTTCAGTACTCCACTGAAGAACCTTCATCAGACGGTGACCTCCGCAGGAAACTGACATCACATGCTGGGTTTACTGCTGGACTGGTTCCCAACAGTACACAAGGGCCTGTAGATAGGACTCATTTGAGGGACGAGGGGGGCTACCAAATGATTCCTATCTACAGGCCCTTGTTTACTGCTGGGAACAATTTAAAATGATGACATGAAGCATAGTCATGACACAACTAGAATATTATCATCAAAGGTGATTAATATCTTTGACCCCCACTCCCCAAGTGTGACCTCAACCTCAGTTACCAGTGGGGTCAACAACTGAAGCTTTTTTATTAGCATCCTTCCAACAGTACACAATATATGCAGCAGACACAAATTTAAGGTATTTGATCATTGAACTATGGACACTATTACATGATGGCACCATAACATGAAGCAGAGTCATGAAGCATTATATGCACGTCATTGCATGATGTACAGTCTTGACACCATGGCATGAAGCATTATATAGATGTCATTATATGATGTAAGGTCTGGACACCATGGCATTAAGCATTATATGGATGTCGTTGCATGGTGCATAGTCTGGACACCATGGCATGAAGCATAGTCTGGACACAATGGTATGAAGCATAGTCTGGACACAATGGTATTAAGCATAGTCTGGACACTATGGCATGAAGCATTGTCTGGACACCATGGCATGAAGCATAGTCTGGACACAATGGTATGAAGCATAGTTTGGACATCATAACATAAAGCATAGTATGGACACCATGGCATGAAGCATAGTCTGGACACAAAGGCCATGGCATGAAGCATAGTCTGGACACAATGTCATGAAGCATAGTCTGGACACCATGACATGAAGCATAGTCTGGACATATGGCATGAAGCATAGTCTGGACACCATGGCATGAAGCATAGTCTGGACATCATGGCATGAAGCATAGTCTGGACACCATGGCATGAAGCATAGTCTGGACACAAAGGCCATGGCATGAAGCATAGTCTGGACACAATGGCATGAAGCATAGTCTGGACACCATGGCATGAAGCATATGGATATCATTGCATGAAGCATAGTCTGGACACCATGGCATGAGGCATTATATGGATATCATTGCATGATGTATAGTCCAGACACCATGGCATGAAGCATAGTCTGAGCACCATGGCATTAAGCATAGTCTCTACACCATGGCATAAAGCATAGTCTGGACACCATGACATGAAGCATAGTCTGGACACTATGGCATGAAGCATAGTCTAGATACCATGACATGAAGCATAGTCTGGACACCATGGCAGGAAGCATTGTATGGATGCCATAGCATGATGCATAGTCTGGACACTATAACATGAAGTATATTAAGGATATCATAACATAATGGCACCATAACTTAAACAATCTGGACACCATACGATGATGACACAACCCACAATGGATGCAGTAACATTACTACTGGATCAACCCTTGTATATCTTATGCAACAATATAATGGGTCTGAATACTGAGTACATCTGGCATAACAACACAACGAAATTCCATAAACTTCATGTTTTATTATGAAATGCATGTGTAAAAACATACATAAATAATTATATAAATACAAACATAACACTTTACTGGGAACAAGGAATATTTTATTGATATTGTAAACAGGCAAGAACATACTTAATATGATAATTACATTTAGAAATAAAGGAAAAATCTTGCAACTTATACGAATCTCTCATAAAAAAGTCAACCTCTGAGAAAAACATAGTTCTTGAGCTGAGCTCAGAATGCTGCTTTGCCATTAGTCAATTTTAAAAGGGTGGTTCAAAACAGCCAATCAAATGCTGTGTTCTTGTGACTGACCTTCAAGCTCTGAACCTGGTCTCTTATGTGAAGGTGTGACCAAGGCATAGTTTAAACCTTTAATGTTTGCAGGCCTTGTTCACTATGTAACCTTTAAACAAGTGACCAAGTATTGCAGTGGAAATACAAGCCCCCTTTTGGTGGAAAACTTTCAATGATGACCTTGACCTTTGACATACAAGCATAGGTCACGTGTTAACACAATGTCTCATCATGGGGAACATTTCTGTATAGTACTAAGATAATCCATCAATGCATTTAAAAGTTACGGAGCGGAAACAATTTTTACTTGACCTTCAATAATGACCTTGACCTTTGACCTACAAGTATAAGTTATGTATGGGCATGATCTACATATTGCCCTCTATTCACATACCAAGTTTTATGAACCTAGCTTGAATACTTTTTGAGTAATTGCAGGATCCAGATTTACAGACTGACTGGCATATGGATGGACGGAGGGCATTCCTATAGTCCCCTCCAGTATTCCACCGGCACAGGACTAATAAGTGTAAAAGTGCTACTCAGCAATGATTAGCTATATCTTTCCCCTATAACTTCTGAATATTTTACTAATGCATTTGTGCCACCAATCGACCCCTTGGGATTCTGCAGATGTTATAACATCAAAAAAACATGTGTTATCCTAACAATCAACAGTGCCTTGATGTAGGTCTTAATAATTTCACGCAGGGTTTCAGTACATGAACTGAATTCGAAAGACATAATACAAACAAGAGCTGCCTCATGACAGCATGCACTCTCAACAATTTGAAGGCTTGTTAGTAAAATGGATTTTCTATTAAAGAATAGGTATGTTGTCCAAATTCATGTAAGAGTTATAGGACTTGTTAATGTGATCTTGTTCGCTGTGTGAATCTACACTAGTTTTGGAGATAGTAGTGTATTTCCATGCAAAGCTTCATCCTTCATTTCCAAATCCAAACAGGTACACAACATTGTCAAAATTCAGAGTTATGGGACATGTGCCTTTCACCATGTTTTATCCACCTCAGTAACTTGTATTACGTTTCAATTCAATATCTGCATTGATTTTGTGAGAAAGCAATTTGTAAGCAAAACTTCAACCTAGATTTTCCATGATTGTCCATGAAGGGGGACAACTTTGTTAAAATTCATGACGTGATGTTGTAATCTTGTGTTGTTTTCTGAAAGATGAGTGATTGTGTAGTTCTAACATAGTACTTGTAATAGTTAAAACAAAGTAGTGTACTCATTGAAAAACTTTAACCACAATTTCTAGGTTAAAAAGGGGCATAACTCTGGAAACACTGCAGATAACTGCACTGCACATCTTGTCACACTTTTATACACTGTCACTATGAGCAAGTACAGCATGTTTCAATTGAATATCTAAAGTAAAGAAGAAGATATTGGAAATCTATCCAAAATTTCTAAGTTTAAAAGGGGCATAATTTTTGAAATACTTCAGGTAGAGTCCTACATCTTGTCATACTGAAAGAACATTGTCACTATAATCAGATACAGCAAATTTCAGTAGAATATCTTGAGGAATGAAGAAAACTTTTGACTAAATAAAAACTTAAACCAAAATTTCTAAGTTCAAAAAAGGAACATAATTCTAGAAATATTGCATGTAGAGTTACACCTTGTCACACTACTAAACATTGTTGCTATGAGCAAGTACAGGACTTTATAAAAACTTTAACCAAAATTTCTAAGTTAAAAAAGGAACATAATTCTAGAAATATTGAAGGTAGGGTTACACAACTGTCACTCTAATGAACAATGTCACTTTGAGCAAGTACAGCAAGAGATAATGTAATAAGAAAATTTTGGACTTTATAAAAACTTTAACCAATGCAGACATCAACACTGACACCACAACAAGTGCATCAAAGAGTGAGCTCCACAAGACAGTTGTGTTCTGATTATTCAATACTGATCACTGAGCTATTGGTTCAAGAAAGACAATTAGTGGGTCTTTAAAATTTCTTCCAGATAACCAGAATATTTTGAGGTGAGCGAGTTTGAGGAAACTGAGTTTCAACTGTATATCATACTGCAAATATATATGAGCCGCACCATGAAAAAACCAACATAGTGCATTTGCGACCAGCATGGATCCGCATCTGCCCAGTCTGGTCAGGATCCATGCTGTTTGCTTTCAAAGCCTATAGCAATTAGAGAAACCGTAAGCTAACAGCATGGATCCTGACCAGACTGCGTGGATGTGCAAGCTGGTCTGGATCAATGCTGGTCGCAAATGCACTATGTTGGTTTTCTCATGGTGCAGCTCTACTGTAGTACTATTATTAGGTAAAAAAGCAAATTAGCTGAAGGGTCTGATGTAATTGTAACTCTACTGAAACACTTAGAAACAAATAAAACATTCTGAAACACATGGAGCCACTGAGATATCCTCCTTATCCGTGTATCTTTATGTAGCTTGGAACACTCCTTGCGGGCAGAAATGACAGGTGTGTGTTAATACAAGGAAAAAAACGAAAGATTGGAATAAGAATTAAAAACAAAACAAAATACAAGCGATAAAATTAAACATTTCATTTATAACCTTTTACTTGAAAATGAAAAAAAAATATGTATATACATTGTACCATGTTGCAAAACCAGCTTATTGATTGGCAATAAAATTTCTTGCTTTTTGCCATATGGCTTTTCTCTGGGGGTATGAATCAATGGATTTCAAAACACATATTAATGATTTTGCAGCAAACAGGAAAACATGTAATATATCCCATGGACGGAATGTGAATATCACAGATATAATGTATAAAAAACATGTATATAATAATTACGAAGTCATGATTTTTTAATTATTTTCCCCAGCCAACATTTATACACTGTTGAATATATCATGGAAAGAAATACACACTGGTAGGAATTTTTCTATAAGTCTTGCATCAAAAGAATACTACAATGAAACGGTTGGACATAAAAATGCTATGTCTGTGTACAGCTTTGTACAGACAAAATGGGGAGAAAGAGCAGCTATCAAAAATCAAAATATCTACCTATATTAGGGCATTGAAACAACAGTTTTTATGGTAAAAATGTTCATCTATAACCTAAAATTATCACAGGCTGAACACAACAGTTAGCAAAAAACACCCCTCAACCACCAAAAATCTATCAACCTAACTGACATTTATAATAAATGTATAAATAATACTTTAAAATGTATAAGATAAAACAAACATGCACCAAAAATACACTCGACATTTGAGTTCGTAAGTTTCAAAATCCCTCCTCTCCTACTTCACACTGCCTCTGCATAGAATAAAATCACCCTGCAACTAGCACTAAATGTGAGACTTAGTTTATTCAATTCAGCAACTTAATCAGGTTAATAAAGTCTTTTAATTAAACATGAGCTGTTTTGTAAAAACACATATGCCTCCCATGTTGGTCTGTCTGAAATAAATGGATGTGTGATTTTCAATTTCAGTTATGCTGTTACCTTGACCTTTGACCTATGCCATCGAACCAATAAGGTTATGAAGTTTAATGATCTTAGATACAAGCAGCTATTGATAAAAAAAACATACTAGTCTCCAGTACATTGCCACCTTGACCTTTGACCTACTGGTCCCAAATGCAATAGGAGACATCTAGTATCCTTACAAAATCATCCTATGAAGTTTGACTAGTTTAAGGCCAAGCTTTCTCCAATCACTGATCAGACACTGTTTTCAGCCTCAATTTTACTGTGACCTTGACTTTTGGCCTACTGACCCCCAAAAACATTAGGAATATTCTACTGATCTACAGGCAGTCATCTTACTACATTTGTCAATCCTTGGCCAAAGTGTTCTCCGGTTCTTGTCTGGAAACCATTTTTAACCCTTATCATGCTTGGCATGATTGATTCTACCTCTGAGACCAGTGCAGATCATGATCAGCCTGTATATCCATGCAGTCAGATCATGATCTGCACTGTTCACTATTCAATCAGTATCTTTTTTGGTATGCACCCATTTTAACAGTTAATGGTGCTGTCCAAATTAAAGATGGACAAGTTCATTCTAGAAATTTAGTAGGGCAAGGGTTAAATCTTGAAGTCAATGAGACCTAAACCTTTGAGTTAATGATTCCAAAAGCAACAAGAGCACCGCCTTGCGGGTGCTGACGCTCATCTGATTTTTTTTGTGTAATAGAAATATTGTCCTTCCCATGATTTTCTAAGTCTAAAAAGGGCCATCATTCTTGCAAAAAGCAGGATAGAGTTATGTTTCTTGATGTACAGTGTCCACTTATGATGGTGAAAAACTGTTGCAAGTTTTAAAGCAATAGCTTTGATAGTTTATGAGAAAAGTTGACTTAAACATAATACTCAACCAAGAAAATGATTTTCTAAGTCCAAAAGGGGCAATAATTATTGCAAAAAGCAGGATGGAGTTATGTTGCTTGCTGTACAGGGTCAGCTTATGATGTTGAACAAGTGTTGCAAGTTTCAAAGCAATAGCTTTGATAGTTTAAGAGAAAAAGTTGACCTAAACATAAAACTTAACCAAGAAATCTGATATTTTCTAAGTCCAAAAGGGGCCATAAATCTTGCAAAAAGCAGGACGGAGTTATGTTTCTTGCTATACAGGGTCAACTTATGATGGTGAACAAGTGTTGCAAGTTTTAAAGCAATAACTTTGATAGTTTAGGATAAAAGCTGACCTAAACATAAAACTTAACCAAGAAAACTGATTTTCTAAGTCCAAAAGGGGCAATAAATCTTGCAAAAAGCAAGATGGAGTTATGTTTCTTGATGTACAGGGTCTGCTTATGATGGTGAACAAGTATTCCAAGTTTCAAAGCAATAGCTTTGATAGTTTAGGAGAAAAGTTGACCTTAACATAAAACTTAACCAAGAAATCTGATATTTTCTAAGTACAAAAAGGGCCATAAATCTTGCAAAAAGCAAGATGGAGTTATGTTTCTTGCTATACAGGGTCAGCTTATAATGGTGAACAAGTATTCCAAGTTTCAAAGCAATAGCTTTGATAGTTTAGGAGAAAAGCTGACCTAAACATAAAACTTAACCAGGCAACGCCGACGCAGACGCCGACGCCGACACCGACGCCGACGCCGACAACCGCTCAAGTGATGACAATAACTCATCATTTTTTTTCAAAAAATCAGATGAGCTAATAATGATCATCTACCCACAATCATTCTATGAAGTTTCAATAAGGTAGGCATAGTGCTACCTAGTTATTAATCGGAAACCATTGTCAGTCTCAAGGTAACTGCAAACTTGACAAATGACCTACTGACCCTAAAACAAAACAAACCATCTACCAATCAAAGGCAATATTTCTATAAAGTTTGAAAATTACAGATACAATAAACAAGAGGGCCATGATGGCCCTTTATCGCTCACCTGTTATCATTGCACTTGAGGACAAGAAGGTCCTCAGAAAAAATATCTAAGTCCATTTAAGGACAGGAACAACAAAGGAAAGAAATTTAACCAAGAAGAAAAAAAAAATTCTTACAAGGTACGGATATGTCAAAATACACCTAAAAATCGGAGGTACCATCCATGTTGTACAACAGAAAAGTGGTCTCGGTTTTTCCCTACGGCCAATAATAACAAGAGGACCATGATGGTCCTGAATCGCTCACCTCTTCCCACATGACCCAGTTTTGAGTATGACGTCGTTTTTTCTATTATTTGACATAGTGACCTAGTTTTTGAGCTCATGTGACCCAGTTTTGAACTTGACCTAGATATTATCAAGATAAAAATTCTGACCAATTTTCATGAAGATCCATTGAAAAATATGGTCTCTAGAGAGGTCACAAGGTTTTTCTATTATTTGACCTATTGACCTAGTTTTCGAAGGTACGTGACACTGTTTTGAACTTTATCTAGATATCATCAAGGTGAAAATTCATATTAATTTTCATGAAGATCCATTGAAAAATATGGCCTCTAGAGAGGTCAAAAGATTTTAATAATTTTAGACCTACTGACCTAGTTTTTGATCGCAGTTGACCCAGTTTCGAACTTGACCTAGATATCATCAAGATGAACATTCAGACCAACTTTCATACAGATCCCATGAAAAGTATGGCCTCTAGAGAGGTCACAAGGTTTTTTTATTATTTGACCTACTGACCTAGTTTTGTAAGGCACGTGACCCAGTTTCAAACCTGACCTAGATATCATCAAGGTGAACATTCTGGCCAATTTTTATGGAGATCCATTCATAAGTATGGCCTCTAGAGAGGTGACAAGGTTTTTCTATTTTTAGACCTACTGACCTAGTTTTTGACCGCACATGACCCTGTTTCGAACTTGACCTCGATATTATCAAGATAAACATTCAGACCAATTTTCATACAGATCTCATGAAAAATATGGCCTTTAGAGAGGTCACAAGGTTTTTCTATTATTTGACCTACTGACCTAGTTTTTGGCGGCACGTGACCCACTTTCGAACTTGACCTAGAGATCATTAAGATGAACATTCAGACCAACTTTCATACAGATCCCATGAAAATTATGGCCTCTAGAGAGGTCACAAGGTTTTTCTATTATTTGACCTACTGACCTAGTTTTTGAAGGCACGTGACCCACTTTCAAACTTGACCTAGATATCATCAAGGTGAACATTCTGATTAATTTTCATGAAGATCTCATGAAATATATGGCCTCTAGAGAGGTCACAAGGTTTTTCTATTTTTAGAACTACTGACCTAGTTTTTGACCAAACGTGACCCAGTTTCAAACTTGACCTAGATATCATCAAGATGAACATTCTGACCAACTTTCATACAGATCCCATGAAAAATATGGTCTTTAGAGAGGTCATAAGGTTTTTCTATTATTTGACCTACTGACCTAGTTTTAGATGGCACGTGACCCAGTTTCAAACTTGACCTAGATATCATCAAGGTGAAAGTTCTGACCAATTTTCATGAAGATCTTGTGAAATATATGGCCTCTAGAGAGGTCACAAGGTTTTTCTATTTTTAGACCTACTGACCTAGTTTTTGAGGGCACGTGACCCAGTTTCAAACTTGACCTAGATATCATCAAGATGAACATTCTGACCAATTTTCATGAAGATCTTGTGACATATATGGCCTCTAGAGAGGTCACAAGGTTTTTCTATTTTTAGACCTACTGACCTAGTTTTTGAAGGCATGTGACCCAGTTTCGAACTTGACCTAGATATCATCAAGATGAACATTCTGACCAATTTTCATAAAGATCCCATGAAAAATGTGACCTCTAGAGTGGTCACAAGCAAAAGTTTACGGACGGACGCACGCACGGACGGACGGACGGACAGACGGACGACGGACACCGCGCGATCACAAAAGCTTACCTTGTCACTTTGTGACAGGTGAGCTAAAAAAGTTAATAAAAATAAGCTATTTATAATAATGTAAAAGGAAAGTAATTAAAAAGAAAATTATTGAAAGTGAACAAAAGAAGGATCTGCCAAATAAATCTGTTGACATAAATGAAATTTCAGATCAGTATCTTCATTAGTTACGGAGATATACCCATTTTAATTTGTAATAAAGGGAGGTAATTTGACATAAAATCAGTCCATAGTTATCTACCCTGATTGGCTCAGTCCAACTAATAACAATAATGAAATTTCAAATAAGTCCTATAAGGACTTACTGATATAAGTCCATTTTGACTACAATCAGGGGAGGTAATCAGATATAAAATAACTCTGGAACCTATGATTGGATCTGATTTGTCATGGAATCCAAGATTTATTGTTTTTGAAGATATTTTGGAAGTTTGTATCAAATAAAACCATAAATGAAGTCTCTATATGGCTGCAAAAGCCAAAATAGCCAATTTTGGACCTTTAAGGGGCCATAACTCTGGAACACATGATGGAATCTAGCCAGTTCAAGAATGGAACCAAGATCTTCTGGTGATACAAGTTGTGTGCAAGTTTGGTTAAAATCAAATCATAAATGAAGTTGCTATTGTGCAGACAAGGTCAAAATAGCTAATTTTGGCCCTTTCAGGGGCCATAACTCTGGAACCAATTATGGGATCTGGACAATTCAACAAAGGAACTGTGATCTTATGGCAACACAAGTTTTGTGCAAGTTTGATTAAATTCAAATCATAAATGAAGCTGCTAGTGTGCAGACAAGGTCAAAATAGCTAATTCTGGCCCTTTCAGGGGCCATAACTCTGGAACCCATAATGGAATCTAGCCATTTCAAGAAAGGAACCAAGATCTTAAAGTGATACAAGTTGTGTGCAAGTTTAGTTAAAATCAAATCATAAATGAAGCTGCTATTGTGCAGACAAGGTCAAAATAGCTAATTCTGGCCCTTTCAGGGGCCATAACTCTGGAACCCATAATAGGATCTGGACAGTTCAAGAAAGGAACCGAGATCTTATGGTGATACAAGTTGTGTGCCAGTTTGGTAAAAATCAAATCATAAATAAAGCTGCTATTGTGCAGACAAGGTCAAAATAGCTGATTTTGGCCCTTTCAGGGGCCATAACTCTGGAACCCATAATGGGATCTGGCCAGTTCAAGAAAGGAACCGAGATCTTATGGTGATACAAGTTTTGTGCAAGTTTGGTTAAAATAAAATCATAAATGAAACCACTATCGTGCAGACAAGAAATTGTTGACGGACGGACGCACGCACGCACGGACGATGGACGAAGGGTGATCACAAAAGCTCACCTTGTCACTATGTGACAGGTGAGCTAAAAAGTGGAAAACCACAGGTCGCCCAACACAACATAAACGAAAATGTTGCAGGCTCCGTTTGATTGAGCCTGTTCATGGACGGTAGTGGAAGTGCAAGCTACCGTCCATGCCCTCTAGCCCCAGGTTGAGCAGAACTCAACATTTACACTTGTTATAAGTACCAGAATGTAATTTAGAGACATCCTCAGATGCATTCATACAGCGGTGCACGTGGAACCTTCATGATGTACAAAGTGCAATTCCATGAAAAGCAGCATAAGGTCCCCATATAAAAATAATGGCTTTGCCTTAAACGAGAAAACAATGGGCAGAACTAAACAAACTGGAATTTAGAGACCGGATCTGTGGTTATAGAGCCTGCATATCATAGAAACTGCCAAAAGACAAAACTAAAAAGCAGGCAACATATCCATGGGGTGATTAAACAATACCCAAAGCTTTAAATACTGGAGTATTGGAAGCACCCAAGCTTAAATGGTCATAAAAGCATACTCTAGTTAACGGATAGGAAACAAAGGTGTCCACCAACAGACTGACAGAAGGACAAACAGACAGACCGATATACAGACATGACCAAAAACGATATACACACCTTCTTTGAAGGAAGGTATACAACTGCAAGTAGGGAACTTTGTTCTACATAGTTACATAATAAGTATACATATTCAAATTTAGGTGCATCTGTCCTTGTTCCCCCACTTTCTTATTCTGTGTCAAGCATAATTATTCAATGTATGTCTGCCATTTATGATAAATAATGACTATGTAAATTTCATCAATAAATCATGCATACTGGAAATTAATTATTTCATATCATGCTAAACACGACTGATTCTGCCTTTGCGACCAGTGTACATCATGATCAGCCTGCATATCCGTGCAGTCTGATCATGATCTGCTCTGATCGCCATTCAGTCAGTATGTTTTTGGTATGCACCCCTTTTAACAGTTAATGGTACTGCCCAAACTGAAAGATGGACAAGTTCATAATAGAAATTCAGCAAGGTAAGGATTAAGATCAAAGATAAACAAAATCAGCCCACCAAAATAGAAGAAAATTATAAGTAAGTTCAGTCCTTCTAGTGCTGTGATGCAGGCAACTTTAACTATTCTATGTAATATCTGTAATTTTTTCAAATATCAATATATCACATGTGAGGTTTTCAAATATATGTACAACAAGTGTATAAAAAGGTTAAACTTTAACACACTGTAACTGGCAACAAGCAAGTTCAGATTATTTTGAAACAAGGTTTTCAAAATTAATACAGTTGAAAATCAGTATCTCGAACTCGTTTATCTCAAATTCTGGTTATCTCAAAGATATTTTCAGCTCCTGTCTCGAAAACACATGCATAAAATGTCATTTTAAGTCAAATTTCAGTTATCTTGAACGAAAACACTTGTTCCCTTGGAATTCCAGATAATGTGTTTCAACTGTATATGTACAACAAGGTGTAAAAAAAGGTTAACTTTAACAAACTGTAACTGGCAACAAGCAAGTTCAGATTATTTTGCAACAAGGTTTTCAAATATATGTATAACATATATAAACAGGTTAAACTTTTAACAAACTGTAACTTAGCAGCAATCAAGTTCTGATTATTTTGATACAAGGGACCTGATCTTTATTAAAAGGGAAAAAGATCCTGTATATTCAATTTCAACTTGCCTATACTATAATCAAGGTCAATTGAAAACAAAGTATGACTGCATAAATTTCTATAGCTGTTTAACCTTTAGCCTGCTGGCGGCAAGTGATTCTGCCTTTGCAACCAGCGCAGACCAAGATCAGTCTGCACATCTAAGGTCTGCACTGTTTCCTATTCAGTCAGTGAATTTTAAATGAACACCCCTTCAAATAATAAATGGTACTGCCGAAATTGATTGATAGCTCAGTCCATGTTAAAAATCTAGCAGGTTAAATACCTTGAGTATAATTTAGTCATGTCTCTTAACCTACTTTACACTGACTGATTCGATGTGTATTATTACTAGCGTGTTGTGTTTCAAAATAAAATGAACATGAAACAGTAACTGGAACAGAACATGTCAACAAGCACCTGTTGATGATTTTGGACCATCCTGTTTTCCTGTTATTTCACTGGTCTCTATGTCATTAGACTGTGCATCTACTTCTGAAATTTCACTTGTTTTACTTTCTGATGGCAAGACTAAAGATGCAGAGCTGGCCTGGCTATTGCTTGCAAAGCTGGACTGGCTACCGTTTGTGGAGCTAGCCTGACTACCAAATGAAGAACTAATCTTACTATTTGTTATAGAATCAGCCTTGCTACTAGTTTTAGAGCTGGCATGACTACCAGTTGTGGAGCTAGCCTGACTGCTAGATGTACAACTAGTCTGGCTACCAGATGGCAAGGTGGATGAAGACGAACAGCTAGACTGACTTCTAGATCCATCCGACTGGGAAACTACTGTAATTATACTAGCTTTGACACACTGTATTCGAGCTTTCTCCTTAGACTGCTGTTTTTCAGTTACTTTCGGGTTTGCGTTCTGGCTAATGTTTTCAGTATGTACAAACTTAGTAGGTTTGTTATTTTCAAAATGCCCTAATGGAAAAACATTTTCAATGACGCTCACTTTCTTATGCTGGTCTTCTTCTGTTTTTTTAAGTTCAGCATTTTCATTAATGCTTCTAAATTTCTGTTCAGCATTTTCATTTCTATCTTTTTCAGAAGATGAGGCATTCTTGTTTTCATCAGCTATATTTTTCACATTCTTCTCTGCAATACCATTTTCTGTGATGATGCACTGAATCTCTGTATTTTCAATTTTACTTTCTTTTCCATTTCTTACAGTTTTAGCAGCTGTATCACATGTGGTTGCAGTTTTATTCCCTGCAATGTTTTCAGTATCAGATTCAACAGTGTCGCCTTTTATGAACTTAGAGCTTTCATTTGAATGGTCTTCAGTGTCCTTCTTCTTTGTAAAATCATCATCATCAACATCATCATCATCATCATCATTAGCAAATATGAAATAATCATCATCATAATCAAACTCTTCAGCATTTTCAAGCTCCTCCATTTCATCTTCTCTTTCAGATTCTCCTTCCACATCTTCATCATAATTATCAACTCTCTGTGAATCCACTAAATCTCTCAGATATAAACCTTTTCTACCTAAGTCATCAAGACTTCCTGATATAGTCAACTGTCCTTGCTCTTTATTTCTATCTACTGAATTACCTCCAGCAGTTGGTAACTCTCTAGAGTTCCTTTCTTGCTTAACTTCAGTGCTACACTTTGTTTTCGTCATTCTATTTAGAACACTTTTTCCTTTCCCTTTCAGATCATTTCGTATAGTAGGAAACTCAGCATCTGACGCTTTCTGACTTGTACCTGGAGTGTTCATTCTTCTGTATGGAGAATCCAGTTCAGTTTTTGGTCTTTGAATACCAGACAGCTCGCATCTGGACAACATTTTATTGACATCAGACACCTGGTTGATGAAAGTGTTACCACGCATGTTGAAACTGTCTACATTGTCGTCATCATCCCCTGCTGCTTCGTCTTCCTCTATCTGTTCTGGAAGAGCAAATATGGACTTCTTTGTTGGGCTGTATTTGCTTCGTTTCCAAGAATGCTGGGAGCAGTGACTGAAAAAAAAAAAATTGTCATGTAGCTTTTTTCACTTCAGGAATACTAGAATAAGTGACTGAAAAGGATACCTTAAACCAGTATTAAATATATATGAGGGGCCTCCGTGGCCGAGTGGTTAAGGTCGTTGACTTCAAATCACTTGCCCCTCATCGATGTGGGTTCGAGCCTCACTCGGGGCGTTGAATTCTTCATGTGAGGAAGCCATCCAGCTGGCTTACGGAAGGTCGGTGGTTCTACCCAGGTGCCCGCTCAGGATGAAATAATGCACGGATGGGCACCTGGGGTCTTCCTCCACCATTAAAGCTGGAAAGTCGCCATATGACCTATCATGTGTCGGTGCGACGTTAGATAAAAAAAAAAATATATATATATGAACATTTTCATGAAGAAAACAAATTTTATTCACAAGTTAAACACTAAAGATGTCAACAATGTAAGACACATGCCCGCTGAAAAGCTTGACAGAATAGAATATATTCTAAAAAGGGTTTAAATAAAAATAAAACTGATGTGAAAGTGCCAATAAGATATGCATGATTACTTCCTGTTGATGATGGATACCAAGTTTCAATTGAACTGGATGGATTGAAGCTGTTGAATTGAGTACACAAGGTACAGATGTAGTTGTAATATGGTTAAGTCCAAATAAGGTACATAACTCAAAAGTAATGATCAGACATGAAAGTCCTGACAATATGCACATGTCCATTACATGCTGATGACGTAGACCAAATTACATCTGAATTGGAAGGAAAATGTTGGAGTTGAGTACACAAGGTTCGGAGTTGTTTTTAATATTGCTAGGTCCAAAAATGGAGCACAACTAAAAAAAAAAAAAAGACATAAATGTCCTGAAAATATGTGCATGTCCGCTTAATGTCAATGCTTTGTACCAAGTTTCATTTAAATTGCATGAAAACTATAGGAGTTGAGTACACAAGAAAGTTTGATGGACAGACAGATGAATGACTGAGGGAAAGTTCAAAGACTACATGCCTCCAATGTCTTTGACACAAGGACCATAAAAATTGGCAATATGTTTTTGCTGTTTGAAACTACAGGGATGCTTGTGCAAAAGCTATGGGTCAATAAGTTTATATCAATACAAAAGCTACTTTAGCAAATGACTTTGATTCTGGAGAGTATAATTTTAGGGATTCTTTTTCATTTGGATTGTTTAATTTTGATTTACAAGCAAGTTAAAATATACAAGAGGACCATGATGGTCCTGAATCGCTCACCTATCCCCACATGACCTAGTGTTGAACTGAGTATGACGTCGTTATTTCTATTTCTATTTGACACAGTGACCTAGATATCATCAAGATAAAAAATTCTGACCAATTTTCATGAAGATCCATTGAAAAATATGACCTCTAGGAAGGTCACAAGGTTTTTCAATTATTTGACCTAATGACCTAGTTTTTGAAGGCACGTGACCCACTTTTTAACTTTACCTAGATATCATCAAGGTGAACATTCTCACCAATTTTCCTGAAGATCTCATGAAAAATATGGCATCTAGAGAGGTCACAAGGTTTTTCTATTTTTTGACCTACTGACCTAGTTTTTGACCGCACATGACCCAGTTACGAACTTGGCCTAGGTATCATCAAGCTGAACATTCTCACCAATTTTCATGAAGATCCATTGAGAAATATGGTCTCTAGAGACGTCACAAGGGTTTTCTATTTTTAGACCTACTGACCTATTTTTTGACCGCACGTGACCCAGTTTCGAATTTGACCTAGATATCATCAAGGTGAACATTCTGACCAATTTTCATGAAGATCTCTTGAAAAATATGGCCTCTAGAGAGGTCACAAGGTTTTTCTATTTTTAGATCTACTGACCTAGTTATTGACCGCACGTGAACCAGTTTCGAACTTGACCTAGATATCATCAAGGTGAACATTCTGACTAATTTTCATACAGATCCCATGAAAAATATGGCCTCTAGAGAGGTCACAAAGTTTTTCTATTTTCAGACCTACTGACCTAGTTTTTGACCGCACGTGACCCAGTTTCAAACTTGACCTAGAAATCATCAAGGAGAACATTCTGACCAATTTTCATGAAGATCTCTTGAGAAATATGGCCTCTAGAGAGGTCACAAGGTTTTTCTATTTTTAGACCTACTGACCTAGTTTTTGACCCCACGTAACCCAGTTTCGAACCTGACCTAGATATCATCAAGGTGAACATTCTGACCAATTTTCATGAAAATCCATTGAGAAAGATGGCCTCTAGAGAGGTCACAAGGTTTTTCTATTTTTAGACCTACTGACCTAGTTTTTGACCCCACATGACCCAGTTTCGAACTTGACCTAGATATCATCAAGGTGAACATTCTGACCAATTTTCATGAAGATCTCATGAAAAATATGGCCTCTAGAGAGGTCACAAGGTTTTTCTATTTTTAGACCTACTGACCTAGTTTTTGACTGCATGTGACCCAGTTTTGAACTTGACCTAGATATCATCAAGATGAACATTCTGACCAACTTTCATAAAGATCCCATGAAAAATGTGACCTCTAGAGTGGTCACAAGCAAAAGTTTACGCACGCACGCACGGACGGACGGACGGACGACGGACGACGGACGCCACGCGATCACAAAAGCTCACCTTGTCACTTTGTGACAGGTGAGCTAAAAATGAGCCGTGCCATGAGAAAACCAACATAGTGGGTTTGCGACCAGCATGGATCCAGACCAGCCTGCGCATCCGCGCAGTCTGGTCAGGATCCATGCTGTTCGCTAACAGTTTCTCTAATTCCAATAGACTTTAAAAGCGAACAGCATGGAGCCTGACCAGACTGCGCGGATGCGCAGGCTGGTCTGGATCCATGCTGGTCGCAAACCCACTATGTTGGTTTTCTCATGGCACGGCTCAAATTATCTTAAAAGCATCGTTCTCAGTTCTGTATGATTTTTAAACAGTACAAGCATAAAGTCAGCCCTACTTTGCTTTCTCAAAAATATTGCAAAAATGAAAAATACAGAGAGATTGGAGAATCTACAAAAATAATGCCAATTCCTTGGTTTTCAAGATTCAAAGTGAGTCAGTTATGTGTCATTTGGAGTGGTTACTACATTGACTTCACAATGTGGAATGTCAGTGGTTCTGCAAGTCAGTAAAAGGGCAATCATAGGAATCACTCTTAAATTCCATGAGTAAATAGGAATGTAGCAACAAAATGCAGGTTAACATACACGTGACAAATGAGCAAAATGAAAGAAATATGATGTTCAGCAAACAAGTTGTGAGCCAGCAAGATGGAGAGGAAGAGAAACTGAGTCAATGGAAAAGTGACATGGTACACCAAACATCTGGTAAAGTTCTTTTTACAGGACTGCCAGACTGAGCCATGATATACTGATATTTCTGAGCACTCAAATTGTGTTCCTTTAATTTCTTGGTTTTCCTTCAATACAATCTGAAGCTAAATAGACCCATCCCAAGATAATACTGCCAACTTACTGTCATGTGTAGCCTGTCCATTCTTTTAAATTTGTAATTCTGATCAAGTTATCATAACTAATCATTGTAAAAGTCATCAGTTTTTTTATAAAAGAAAGAAAAAAAGAAAGAGACATAAAAAATCTAACATTAATAAATTATGCAAAAATTGCTCAATTTTGTCAAGATATCATGTCTAAATACAGAGTACCAGTTCTTTTTTGTCTCATAAAAATATCATTTACACCTCAATCACCTGGTGTTTTTTCAAGCATGCTCCATTACAACAGACAGCTTAATATATTATAGCTGAGTAGTGTGATCAATTCACTTTGTCACAGAAGAATGAGTGGGTATTGGCATATCTTTGTGAAATTTTTAATGTGAAAAAAGCTTTATCTGTTATAGTATCTCTGCATTTTATGAGATTCTGTTGATATTAAAATTTTATGAAATATAAAAATGAAGTCATGCCGAGTGTGGCTATACAGCTTAGTACAGCAACATTATGATGAGGCAACCATTAACTCAGCCAAGCATCCTTAGATTTCAGTGAAAATTGATCCAAATTTGTTCTTAAGGTACATGAAGCTAGGTTTAATTTCATGCTTAAATAAAGCAGCACATTAAGATAGGTGATCTCCATTTTTAGCTCGACTATTCAAAGAATAGTCTAGCTATTCTACTCACCCTGGCGTCAGTGTCACACCTTGGTTAAGTTTTTGCATGCAAGTACATACAGCTATCATTTAAAGGCATATAGCTTTGAAACTTATTTTTTCTTTTTCTAGGTCAATTACCAACCTCACTGGGTCAAGTCCCATAACTCTGACATGTATTTTGAGCAAATTATGCCCCCTTTTGGACTTAGAAAATTCTGGTTAAAGTTTTACATGCAAGTTACTATCTCCAAAACTGATGCAGATATTGAATTGAAACTTCACATGTGCCTTCAGGGTTATAAAACTAGTTGATAGCAGCTAGTCCCATAACTCTGACCTTCATTTTGGCCAAATTATGCCCCCTTTTGGACTTAGAAAATTCTGGTTAAAGTCTTGCGTGCAAGTACATACAGCTATTACTAAAAGGCATATAGATTTGAAACTTATTTTTTCTTTTTCTAGATCAATTACCAACCTCACTGGGTCAAGTTCCATTACTCTGACATGTGTTTTGGGCAAATTATGCCCCCTTTTGGACTTAGAAAATTCTGGTTAAAGTTTTACATGCAAGTTATGATCTCCAAAACTAATGCAGATATTGAATTGAAACTTCACATGTGCCTTTGGGGTTATAAAACTAGTTGATAGCAGCAAGTCCCATAACTCTGATATGCATTTTGGTCAAATTATGTCCCCTTTTGAACTTAAAACTCTTTTGATATTTAACCTTTTTGGGTAATATTTTCCTGCTTCTGGGACAATATTTCGAATAGTCGAGCTTGGCTGTCTTACGGACAGCTCTTGTTTAAATGCTTGTACTTTTTTCTTAATGACCTATCAGCCACTGACTGTACTTTGTATTTCATGAAAGTGCTTGTAAATGGAGGAGACTGCTTTGACTGGTAAGCCATAAATAAGGGAAATATGGGTTTTGCTACAAAATATATATGAGCCGTGCTATGAGAAAACCAACATAGTGGCTTTGTGACCAGCATGGATCCAGACCAGCCTGCGTATCCTCGCAGTCTGGTCAGGATCCATGCTGTTCGCTAATGGTTTCTCTAATTGTAATAGGGTTTGAAAGCGAACAGCATGGATCCTGACCAGACTGTGCATTGTATGTTGGTTTTCTCATGGCACGGCTCAATTATTAGTAAACTATAAACCAAAATAATTATTAAATATCTCTTCTGGCAATTATGCTTTCAGCAGATAACTTCATTTATAATCGTTATTGCAAAAACATCAATAATTACCACACATCACAAAAGAATCTTTCACAAAGCAAACAAAAAAGTCAAATAAAAAAGGAGACCACCTCTTAATCAAGTATTATTAAGCAAGTAAAATACAAATACCAACACTTATTCTGATACAAGCAAACCATCAGTTGAGAAAACACCTCTCAATCAAGTGTGATGAAGATCTGTTTTGTTTTTGTTTGGTTTTACATCACACTGACACAATTATTGGTCATATGGCGACTTTCCAGCTTTGTTGGTGGAGGAATACCCCAAGTGCCCCTCTGGGCATCATCTGATCACAAGATCCACTAACCTGTAAGCCAGCTGGATGGCTTGCTAACATGAAGAATTCTATGCCCCAAGTAAGGCCTGAACCCACATCTGTGAGTGGCAAGTGATTAGAAGCAAGTGACCTTAACCACTTCAGCACGGAGGCCCCGAGTGTGATGAAGAAAAAATGATTAAGTAAGTCAATATACAAATGCCAACATTTTCTGGTATTGTTGCAACTGCATGGAAGTCAGCACTCAATCAAGAGACATGCAGAGTAAATCTAGATGATTTTATAGCAAGCATTAATGAGTACAATGCAGTAATTCCTTTTTCTAGAAGTAATAAGTCGTCAGTTAGCCAATCGCTCAATCAAGCCACATGGAGAACAGACCTGGTAATAGTAAGTACAAATGCTATTATTACCAACATTTTTTTTCTGGTACAAAAGAACCATCAGTTTGGCAACTGGAAAGAGGGCACCACTCAATCAAGTCGAATGGAAAAAGTAAATAAAGATACCAAAATTTTTCTGGTAAAGATAGAAAAGGAAGAAGGCCACTATGGAATAAAGAACAGATGATACAGCAAGAAAGTATAGATACCAACATTTTTCTGGTGCAAATGAACCGTCAGTTTTGCTATTAGAAGGAAGGCACCTGCACTCATTCAAGTGGAACTGAACAAGTACGTACAAATACCAACATTTTTTTTGGTAAAGAGGAACCAGGAAGAAGGCCACTGTGGAACACAGAAAGTATAGATACCAACAGTTTTATGGTACAGATGAACAATCAGTTTTGCTATCAGAAGGAGGCTGACCACTCATTCAAGTGGAATTGAACAAGTAAGTACAAATACCAACTTGAAGGTTTTCTTGGTAAAGATGAAACTGTGGAATACAGAAAGAAAGTATAGATACCAACACTTTTGTGGTACAGATGAACAATCAGTTTGACAACCACTCATCAAATGAAATAAAGAATGCAGTAGAACCCGTCTGGATGACAAAAAGCATGCTTTAAAAACAAGTTTCCATGTTGGAGAAATAGTGAGATTATACGTGATGATTCTTTAATGTCTGAGCAGCAATTAATTCTGATTCGTTAATATGATTATAAAAATCTGAATAGCAACATCTGACACTATCAACTCATTCAGCTTTTACGTTTGTTTATACTTTCTTAAAAAAATCGTAAGTCAGGATATTACAAAAAAATAATTAAAGATGTATAAATACAAAAGCAAACATTTGAGATATCTGTTTTACATAACTTTCTCTGACCCTCAGGTATTCAGTTCTTTAGTAACTTTCATAATGTGAAGATAATACGGTAATAATACATGTATTATGTAAATGTATACATACAGAATATGTTTATGTTTTATAATACATTCATGTGTTATCATGTGATTAACGTTACATTATTAGAAAAAAACTAAAAACTTACGGAATGAAATAAATGAAATAAAATCATAGTTTTATTTTATTTACTGAAGAATGAAGCTCAATGATAACATACGAGCTGCGCCATGAGAAAACCAACACGGTGTGTTTGCGACCAGCATGGATCCAGACCAGCCTGTGCATCCATGCATGGATCCTGACCAAAGTGCGCAGATGTGCAGGCTGGTCTGGATCCATGCTGTTCGCTTTCAAAGCCTACTGCAATTAGAGAAACCGTTAGCGAACAGCATGGATCCTGACCAGACTGCGTGGATGCGCAGGCTGGTCTGGATCCATGCTGGTCGCAAATTCATTATGTTGGTTTTCTCATGGTGTGGCTCAATTACATTCTTTTCTCTATTTTCTGCATGCTTAATTCAGACTGGACTTCCCACTAACAAAAAACCCTCTACACCTAACTTTTTCTTTGATCAGAAGAGTGTATCGTTGGGAGGGGTTTTACTGTAGATAATTTCGATCATGTTTTTCTGACAAACCAGTAGTCTGGCAGTTTAAAGGATTACCTAATTATTTTCCACAGATAACAACAAGGAAGGGGGTAAATATTGTGCAATGGTTGGGTAGTTAGATACAGTTTCAACTGCCTAAACCTTCAGGTTCTGGGTTCTGGGTTCATTCCAGTTGCCAGTGCCTCTATTTTATGAGCAGGTTCCCATGAAACCCTAATTGCTTTCAAACTTGCTAAATCTAGGCAAACTGGTTGATACCTTTTACATATCATATACTAGTCATTTTTAAATATCTATTTTGTCACAGACACTGGTTTAATGTGATAATGATGTAACATCAAGCTCATATTTCATGTCTGCTCAATTTTGCAATAAATTTTATTCATAATTTTAATGCATTACTTTTCACTTCAATAAACTCAGATTTTCCTTCTTTTTGTAACTGATCAATTAGACAGGGTATTATTGGTAAGACCCTTTCAAATCTATATTCAAATTTAGAAAATTTGTCACATTTATGATGACGAATATGTTAATCTCTACTTTGCAACAGTTTTTGCAAAAGGCATTAAAGGATTATTTCAAGTCATCTAGAAGGTTTTTATAACAGCTGAACTGCTGTCAAATGGGACTCAATAATTCTTATGCATTTCCTTAAATAGTTCCCTGAACCAAAATCTTTAATGTTTATTTACTAACGATAAAATATTGTTGTAAATTAAAGAGAATTAAATACAAACTTGAGCTACTAATGAATGTGATAAATACACTCCATAAATGCATAACTCTGCAATGCTCAGACAGACCTTGAAAAATGTCATCCATATCTACACCTTTTGGTGAAGTTTCATTTGAAATTTAAACTTTGCAGTGAACAGACCAACTGACCAACTAATGGTTCCATTACACCTATATAAAAACTTCACTTGTATATGTATAAATATTTAAACAGTTAATGTAGTGTGCAGGGCAGATTTTAAATGAAAACACACAAAATAAAAAACTTTATGACTGATAAAATTTTCACGCATAGCAAAGCAGACCTTAGTAAATTTTTAATTAAAGAATGAATCATCATTTTGAATAAGTCATATGTATATGAATTACATTGGGTGTGTTCATGGTTGGTAGTGGCTGATAATGTTTACTTAACCTTTAGCCTGCTGCCGGCAAGTGATTCTGCCTGTGCGACCAGTGCAGACCAAGATCAGCCTGCACATCCATGCAGTCTGATCATGGTCTTCACTGTTCGCTATGCAGTCAGTAAATTTTTAGTGAACACCCGTTTAAACAGGAAGTGGCACTGCCCAAATTGAATGATTGACCAGTCAATTTTAGAAATTTAGCAGGGTAAAAGGTTAAAGATGATACATGTATGTAGGTGTGAACAGTTAAGACGTACGGTGAAATAGATTTCCATACAGAACTATTTTTAACAGTGTAGAACCCTATAAATATGACATTTCATACATCAGTAATGGATAAATTCTCCAATCTAAAAAACACCTCTGTGCAAATGTGTGTGAAATTGAGGAATATTTGAAAGCCAAATCATATGAATTTTAATGCAAAGTATGTTTTGGGCCATAAAATTTCAGTGGTGAAATCAAGATTTCATTTTTATGATAATTGGGCTTATACTTCAGTAACTCTCAAATGGACTGATATTCTAGATATAGTCGCAAATGACAAAAAAAAAAAATCACATGTCTACTCCAAAATGCATACTTTAATACGGGTTCATTTTATGACACAGCATGAAAATACGGTTGTCTTTTCAGACCACATGATTTGTGGACAAATTTATGATTCCAATAAGTTGAAATCGGCTCAAGCTTTTTCAAATCTTTAGCCCTCTTTTTATGGCTATAATCTATTTTTGATACAATACCATACCACCATATATTTGTAATAGTCAAATCAAGCAACACAAGTGTAAGGAATACAAATTTTCTTTATCCAAATGAAAACGTCTGTTAAAATTCAAAAAATAAATTTAATTGATCTAATTTAGTTTGTTGGGTTTTACATCACACCAACACTATTACAGATCATAATTTTGATCGAGGGGTAGGCATCGTATCAGGCAAATACCTAGGTAGAACCACCTATGTTCTTAAAGCCAGCAATACAACAAGCAAGGTTTAAAACCCAAAAAGTGATAGGCAAGTGATTCAAAGTCGGCCACCTTTACCATTCAGCCTTGAGGCCCCCACTCCTCCCCCTTTCTCTGATAAATTTCAAAAATCTTTAATCAATATATTACTTCAATATCATGGATATTCATGGGAGAGTAATTTTGTTGAGTCAACCCAATAATTTAAATCCTGACAAATAAATAAAATTCACATTTATTTTATATGTTCAAAACTTAAAATCCACAAAGTCATTATTCCCACAAAATGCACGTTTTGCCCAAAACTATGAAATTTCATGCTGATGAAAATAAATGATTTTAATGCATCTAAGTTTTATATTTCAGGAGTATGTTTTTGTAAATAAATATCATTTAGAAATCACTGAATCATAATAATGGTGTTTTTTTATATTGTAACTCACAAATTTCATATAAGTAGTAAGAAATTAAAGTATGTTCAATTGTGAATTTATAAATTAATCTAAATTTTAATCAGAAAGTGTTCACCTTTAAAAAAGGAAAAATTCCATTTTCTTATTTTCTTTAAACTTTAGCCTGCTGCTGGCAAGTGATTCTGCCTTTGCGACCAGTGCAGACCATTAGATCAGCCTGCACATCTGTTGAATGACTGACCAGTCCATTTTAGAAATTTAGCAGGCTAAAGGTTAAATGTATATGGGACGGACATTGACAGGATCATGTGAAAAGCAGAAAAAGTCGAAGTAGTAGGGGCAGTGGCTTGCATATTCTTGATAAGACCCTTAAGCCTGATTGGTGGAAATCATGGTGGTTGGGAAGGGCAGGGTTGTTTGTGTGGCACGGCGCAGGGCAAGAGGGCAAGGAGTGGGGAGATGGCATGAAGGGAAGAAAAAGGTGTTTACTTAGTACTTTTCAAAAGGCATCAAATTCAATACAGAAGATGCATCTAAAGACTGAATATACTATTTAATAGCCAACACTAAGAACATTATTGCATATAAATCCTGGCTCAACCATTACAAGTATATGTGCGACCATTACAAGTATATGTGCGACCATTACAAGTATATGTGTGACCATGCGGCAAATACAAACCTTGTGCAGAGTCCTTTCAGCCATGTATCTATGGATCTGAAGTGGTACGTCTCACTGTGGTAACTTTTGGCAAGGAATTTGTAACTGTCCCACATCTGAACCTTGCCATTGTTCCATCTAGCACCAATAGTCTTACATCCCTCTCCCGCCCAGATCTCCACATGCGTCATATTGTGCCTCTGTTTCTTTGCTATAAATAAAGTTTTATTTATACATCTTTCAGTTTATCATAACTTTTTATCAGCTGATTGGTCAAATGACCAACCAACTGACTATCGACTAAGTTCCACAAACATCTTATATATACTGAACAGCAAAAGAAACTATCCAGATGTATAACTGTGGTATTGTTAAATAAAAAACTTAAATTTATAAATTTTGCTTGTTTTCTTCATACCACATTATACTTGAAGATCTTCACGTGGCAAATTAAAAAAAAATCAATCAACCATGAATTCAGTTGTCCCACAATAGCCGTTTTGCACGAAATTCACGTGCACGTGTAATTAACAATATTCTTTGTGGAATTTTATTGTCATTGGAAACATTGATGATTGACTCACTCGAAAAAACAGCATAAAGTTAAAAAACTTCTGTTGGATGCATGGCATGACTGAATCAAATTTAACACGAGTGCACAATTGGGGTGTTACAATGCAATTGTTGCACAGAAAATATAGCCAGAATTTCATGCAAACTGACTGTACTGACTTCATGGTTGATTGACTTTTTAAATTTAAAACGAGAAGCTCTTCAAGTGTAATGTGGTGTGAAGGAAACAAGTCAAATATATAAATTTAAGTTTTTTATTAAAATACCCCAGTTATACTTTTGGATAGTTTCTTCTGCTAATCAGTATATAAAGAATAAAAAGAGCAAGTTTTTTGTTGTTTTTGTTTCTTTTTAAATAACTGGTCATTAAAAACAAATTTTAATCAGCAATTCAAATTATGTATTAGTAGAAGTGAGGAAGTGAAATACATGGTTGCTTTCCATCTGAGGATGGCAAGAAGTTACTGTGAACCAGTTATATTGCCCAATTTATTTTTCACTATATTTGTGGAAGCCACCTTAAAATACAAAAATCATCTATATCAATGGGTATGTACAGAATTTTTAAGAATGCTAACAAAAATTACCCAAAATAGCCTACATTTTCATCAAAACTCAACTAAAACTATTATGTCTGACACTTTGGTGGCATAAAAAAAAGGTCACGCTAAATGTGAACACACGAAAAATCTGGCTTGGACTTACATTTAGGATTGTAGTAAATGGCAGAGATGAAGACTAGATCACCAGGTTTCATATCTTTTTCACTCTTGACAACTATAGGCAGAGTATCAAACATGTACGCCTGATTCCACGGCCCGATGATGAAACCAAAATCGTCTGCGAGATCACGCATCACACGCCGCACCAACCCACAGCAATCAAGGAACAACTTGGATTTGTATTCCGGAGCTGAAGAAAAAAGAACTACATGTATCAATACATTTTTGACATTCATTTGCATACAAGTCCATAGGGGAATGTACAAATGTATAACTAACTGTATACCTACTTTTTTGTCTTCCAACTCCTGACAGGTTTTACATTATATGGAAGGCTGAGGTCAAAGAGGATCTTTCTACAGGTTTTACATTATATGAAAGGAAGGCTGAGGTCAAAGAGGATCTTTCTACAGGTTTTACATTATATGGAAGGCTGAGGTCAAAGAGGATCTTTCTACAGGTTTTACATTATATGGAAGGAAGGCTGAGGTCAAAGAGGATCTTTCTACAGGTTTTACATTATATGGAAGGAAGGCTGAGGTCAAAGAGGATCTTAAATTTCTACGGCATCAGCTGTAGAGACACTTATTGTAAATTCAAACATTTCTGCGAGACTAAAAATTTGCTACAGTTTACTCAAGCATTGATGGTACATGCATTCAGTCTCATTCGAGCAATTCATTATGTCCCTGACACTCTTTCTTACATTTTCTCTGTTTAAACTGCTTGAAAGCCTGGATAACTTTAGCATTTTGCTCATACCCTTAGGACTTTAAGAAATCAGTGTTTCACTGAATTTTTAAAACTGAAACAGGTGGACATTGGACACTTGCAATATTTTTAAAAAAACATGGCCGCCTGTGGTCATTTTTCCCTATACATGTATATATTGGAAACTTTAACAAGAGCACCGCCTTGCGGGTGCTGACGCTCATCTGATTTTTTTTGTATAATAGAAATATTGTCCTACCCATGATTTTCTAAGTCTAAAAAGGGCCATCATTCTTGCAAAAAGCAGGATAGAGTTATGTTTCTTGATGTACAGTGTCCACTTATGATGGTGAAAAACTGTTGCAAGTATTAAAGCAATAGCTTTGATAGTTTATGAGAAAAGTTGACTTAAACATAATATTCAACCAAGAAAATGATTTTTCTAAGTCCAAAAGGGGCAATAATTATTGCAAAAAGCAGGATGGAGTTATGTTGCTTGCTTTACAGGGTCAGCTTATGATGGTGAACAACAGTTGCAAGTTTTAAAGCAATAGCTTTGATGGTTCAAGAGAAAAAGTTGACCTAAACATAAAACTTAACCAAGAAATCTGATATTTTCTAAGTCCAAAAGGGGCCATCATTCTTGCAAAAAGCAGGATGGAGTTATGTTTCTTGCTGTACAGGGTCCACTTATGATGGTGAAAAACTGTTGCAAGTTTTAAAGCAATAGCTTTGATAGTTTAGGATAAAAGTTGACCTAAACATAAAATTTAACCAAGAAAACTGATTTTCTAAGTCCAAAAGGGGCAATAATTCTTGCAAAAAGCAAGATGGAGTTATGTTTCTTGATGTACAGGGTCTGCTTATGATGGTGAACAAGTATTCCAAGTTTCAAAGCAATAGCTTTGATAGTTTAGGAGAAAAGTTGACCTAAACATAAAACTTAACCAAGAAATCTGATATTTTCTAAGTACAAAAGGGGCCATAAATCTTGCAAAATGCAAGATGGAGTTATGTTTCTTGCTATACAGGGTCAGCTTATGATGGTGAACAAGTATTCCAAGTTTCAAAGCAATAGCTTTGATAGTTTAGGAGAAAAGCTGACCTAAACATAAAACTTAACCAAGCAACGCCGACGCAGACGCCGACGCCGACGCCGACGCCGACAACCGCTCAAGTGATGACAATAACTCATCATTTTTTTTCAAAAAATCAGATGAGCTAAAAATCTTGTCAGAAACAACATGCCCAATTTTAAAACAATTTTACACAAATGTTTCTTGGTACAGATGCTCACATTACCTGCCCATATTTATTTAGTAGACTATTTTTTTATATTAGTAATATCAAGTTCATGAGTACTATTAAAATACAGACAGTTCATAAATATTGCTAAATAAATTCCTCACACAAATTTCTGACTATACGGTACTCAACTGGAACAAAAACTTCAAGTATATAAAGAAAAAGTAGAAATCTAATACCAATTTTCATTCTTTACAAATGAGGAAGTAGCAAAGGTGATTTTGCACCAACCCACAAAATTTAAGATTTAAAAGCATGGTGCAGCCTTTAAGTGTAACATTTTATCCCAGACCAATTATTTCGACTATATTTGACACAATCAAATAAAAAAAAGGACGTAAGAATGCTCTGGAGGCCATTTTATTGCAAGAAGAAAGTTATTTTATGAATCACTGATTTTACTTAAGTGTTTTATGTGACTTGAAGGCCTAAACTTTTACCCCCCAAGTTTTTTTTTACTTTGAACCAAACACAAAATGAATGATTTGTTTGATTATATAGATAACTTTTATGTTTGTCGTTTTTATCAAATAACGTAGATGTGTGAAGTTGAAATGTTCTTTTTTTATCATTTTAAATATCTAGGATAGGAACGTAACATCTGATTATGGAATGAAATAGTTCTTTGTCTAAGTTTGTTTTGAAAAAGTAACAACTTAATGCCAATGCTGACTCATATATTTACAAAGATTCAATATTTAATATGTAAGATACTGTGCGCCTTAATCTGGAAAAAAGCAAAGTGAAAGTTTGTATTAAGCTATGCAGATCTCGCTGGCCAAGTGGATAGAGTTGCCAGCTTGGAATCTCTCAGTATACACTTTTGTTAATTTGGAAACAATGTAGAAATCTTTCATGTGAGGAAGCCAGCTGGTTTGGTTCTATTCAGTGCCAGCCAATGCCTAAAATTATGCCCAAAGATCCTCCTCATCAAAATAGCCGGAAAATAGCCATTCTATGACCTAAATTGTGCCAGTGTGTCTTTAAATTCCACAGCAATAAATCACTGATTCAGCTTTGTTCACTAAATGTTGTTTTTTTTTTCAGGTAAAAAGTATGTTTTAAAACAGTAGAATAAGGACATGCCATGGGGCTAGTACTATGGTGGGGCGGGGTGACAGGACATAAAATGTAACACAAATTTATAATGACATCTGAAAATGATTACCATGATCTCAATTGTTTCAAATGATCAGTTGCTGAAATATATTATTATCTTGATGTGGTCACTGAACAGATTTTTTGTTTGAAGAATGAAATTAACAAGGCAAAATAATACAGTTCGCATTTGTTTCAGCAGCTACATGTATTAAGTAGCCTTTTGCCTTCGAAACTGACATTTTTTTCTAATTTCAACTTGCCTTAAGAAGCTTGATCATGTTACCCCACTGGCTGGCTGCTTAATATTAAAAAATCATTCCAGACTTAGACTAAGGACGGAAAATGACCAAATAAGTGCTGTGTCATAAGTACATGTTAAGTTACTTTTTTTAATGCTACGAGAAGCTAATTCAAAAGTTTATAGAATAGAGCCAGAGTTACCTAGCTCAAATATTACGATTTTCTACTATATATCAGACATATTTTGAAGAAACACTGTGTTACTTACAATCTGGAGGCCAGTATTTTCTTGCATATGGGTAACCATAGTATTTCTTTGCTTGATCAAGGAACTTCTGTCTCAGGGCGGCCATTTTCTGCGGGTCAGCTTTTCGCAGCTCCTGCCGCTTCCTAAGTAATCTCGCCTGTCGCAGTTCATCCTGAAATCAACAAAGAAGTATTCGTTAAATACTTATAATGTTTTACACAGACATTCACTAAGATCAGAATGACCTTCAAGGAAAACTATCACTAAAATTGATTACTGTAATGCCCCACCTGCAATACCACATTGTCTGGTTTGCATCAGGTTTTGCAACGGACCAACCCATTTCATGACCAGTTGCAAAACACCAATATATACTCCCTTCAAACTTTTTTTTGTTGCAGGGATATAAAAAAATAAATCGCAAACTTGTAGCTCTGCATGAGATGCACATCCTCAAATAGCTCACAAAGGGTTACCAAGTGATCACCTTTTAACCAATGAAAATTCTAGAATCTACAATACGTACTGAAGCATTTTCACAGACAAAAAATTGAAACCATGAACATTGATCAAAGTACCTTTAAATCTTTTTTCATACCAATGTGAAAATACCTTTCTTTCATTTTAACAAATGAATTTAAATTACCTAGAGATCATCTAACAAAATTTAACGTGACATTTAAATCTGTCCTAAAACTGTGGAAAAAAATGGCCTCCAAGCTCTCTAAAGTCAATGTACACATACTCACCTACATAAAAATTACCTTGAAAGAGTATCAACTAATGGATAATAATAGTCCCATAAGGCTTTTAATTTTATGTTAAAAGCATTGTTAGAAAAGCACTACTTTCAATTTGGCCCATGACCTTATAATATGATCAAAGCCATAAAGGGAGGTAATCGAAAAACAAAAGACTCAATAATATTTCCTACAAACTGAAACAAAATTGCAAACCTTTCATTAATATATGAGAGAACAATTACACGAAATAAGATTTCACAAAAATTCAATGTATTTTATGTTATCAATATAAAATATATGACAACCACATTATACATAAAGTCATTTCAAGACCTAGCCCTAGCCTCTTAGGAGATTTCAAACTTGCACTGACAGTATAATATGTCAAATTTCTTCAAGTGCACAAAAGAACATAGCAATTTTTATTTAAATTTATATATTTACATGTATATACAAACATACGTAATGTCTAAGTTTTAAAATTCAAAGCCTTGTGCATTGATGTAAAGCAAGCAATTTGAGATGAATCGATTGGTTATTTTGTAGCTTGCACATACTGAAATCAACAAAAAGTATCAGTCTGTAAGACAAAAAATGATTTTTGCTATTATTGCATCTAAAATTCCTTAGACATTTTTATGTGTATCTCAATTTGAAAGATACTTGTTTGATTATAAGGAAGATGCAAGAATACTTTCTGTGGAAATATTCTTTCAAGAATTCAAATTATTGACTCAAGCTTTTTATTGCATTGATCAAACACTGCAAAAGACAATTTAGAGCAAAAATGAAAACTATATTCCAATAAACTGACTTTAATTGATGAATCTAATAAATCTTCTATATTGTACCTCAGGGAGGTTCTTTATGTAAACTAAACATGCAATTTTGTCTCATAACAGCCACTGGACTGCTTTCAGAGAAAATTATCCAATTGTAAAACGCAAGGTTCTGTTTAAGATACTCAGACTGCTGCAATTAGTACTAATATATACCCTGTTTGTCAAAGAGGAAAGTCTCTTTCATGTAACAGTGCCAGGAAATGTCTTACATAGGAGCCCTCATGTCTGCAAGAGTAACTATAGTAATTATTACAGTATGGTAGTGACTTTTGATCATGAATACAGTTACTCCCCTTTTGTAACATTATATTAGAGTGACTATAGTAATTATTACAGTATGGTAGTGACTTTTGATCATGAATACAGTTACTCCCCATTTTGTAACATTATATTAGAGTGACTATAATAATTATTACAGTATGGTAGTGACTTCTGATCCTGAATACAGTTACTCCCCTTTTGTAACATTATATTAGAGCGACTATAGTAATTATTGTAGTATGGTAGTGGCTTTTGATCACAAATACAGCTTCTCCCTTTTTGTAACATTATATTTCTTTGAAACTGAAACTTTTTGTGATAATATTTTCTTTTATACAGCGATATAAATTAGTTCCTGTTATTTTTTCCTGGTATTTATGGCAAAATATTTATCCCACAACTCCCTCTAATAACGATTTTTAATATTCGGCAAAACTGCAATGTCATTGTATCTGTACAACAAAGCTATTGAAATCCTGCATCACATTCTAAGAGCAGTAAATTGCATGAATTTGTGACTGAATATGAACAAACATGGCTTTTACAATTAGGCCCATGTACAACTTGACAATTCTATTTACATAATAAAAGTTCATAAACACCAATTTTTTTGCAGTTTTAAAAATGTATTTGTATAATTCCTGCAGGTGTTGTTTGTGCATATAACATTGATGAATGAGACTGAACTATATCAATTCAAAATGGAGGCACTCAAAATGACAACTACAGATCAGACTTGTGTCAGTCAATATGAAGGCAATATATAGATGTCCCAAAAATACACTTAATAAACGATCTATACTATTCACTAAACTGTTTGAATGCAATGTGTATGACAAATGATTCATGTTTTGACAAAGAACTAGTTCCTGGCAGTAGTATGCATGTCACTGCACTCACTTTGACTCCCACTTTTTGTTCTAACCTTGCATGTCACTCCACACACACTCACCTCACTCTCTGTGCTCACCTTATTGGACTGTAGTGTGCACATTTTATCCTAATCTTGTTTGACTGTAGAATGCAAGTCACCCGACAAACATTCACCTCACTCTTTGTCTTAACTTATTTAACTGTAGTATGCATGTCTTTCCTCTCACTCTGTCCTTTTAAATTTTGTTTAATTGTAGTGTGCATGTCACCCCACACATTTTCTCTTTCTTCTCACTCTGTCCTAGCTTTGTTTGTTGTTTGATTGTAGTGTGCATGTTACCCCACACACTTTCCTCTCACTCTGTCATAGCCTTGTTTGATTTTAATGTGCATGTTACCCTACACACTTGCCTCTCAATCTGTTCTAATTCTGTTTGACTACAGTGTGCATGTCATCCCACACACTTCCCTCTCACTCTGTTTTAGCCTTGTTTGACTGTAGTGTGCATGTCACCCCACACACTTTCCTCTCACTTTGCCCTAGCCTTGTTTGATTACAGTGTACATGTCACCCCACACACTTTCCTCTCACTCTGTCCTAAGCTTGTTTGTTTACAGTGTACATGTCACCCCACACACTTTCCTCTCACTCTGTCCTAAGCTTGTTTGATTACAGTGTACATGTCACCCCACACACTTTCCTCTCACTCTGTCCTAAGCTTGTTTGTTTACAGTGTACATGTCACCCCACACACTTTCCTCTCACTCTGTCCTAAGCTTGTTTGATTACAGTGTACATGTCACCCCACACACTTTCCTCTCACTCTGTCCTAAGCTTGTTTGATTACAGTGTACATGTCACCCCACACACTTTCCTCTCACTCTGTCCTAGCCTTGTTTGATTACAGTGTGCATGTCACCCACACACTTCTCTCTCACTCTGCCCTAATCTTGTTTAACTACTGTGTGCATGTCACCTCACAAACTTACACCTCACTCTTTGTCTTAACTTTGTTTGACTGTAGTATGCATGTCTTTCCTCTCACTCTGTCCTTACCTTGTTTGATTGTAGTGTGCATGTCATCTACATACTTTCACCTCATGCTCTGTCCTAATCTTGTTTGACTATAGTGTGGATGTCACACCACACACCTCACTCTCTGCCCTAACCATGTGTGACTGTAGTGTGCATGTCACCCCCACACACTTTCACCTCACATTTTGTTCTAACCTTGTTTGATTCTAGTGTGCATGTCACTCTGTACACTTTCTCCTCATTTTTTTCTCCTAATTTTGCTTGAATATGATGTGCATGTCACACCACACACCTCACACTCTGTCCTAACCTTGTGTGACTGTAGTGTGCATGTCACCCCCACACACCTTACTCTCTGGCCTAACCTTGTGTGAATGTAGTGTGCATGTCACCCCCACACACTTTCACCTAACATTTTGTTCTAACCTTGTTTGATTGTAGTGTGCATGTCACACCACACATCTCACTCTCTGTCCTAACCTTGTGTGACTGTAGTGTGCATGTCACCCCCACACACTTTCACCTCAAATTTTGTTCTAACCTTGTTTGATTCTAGTTTGCATGTCACTCTGTACACTTTCTCCTCATTTTTTTCTCCTAATCTTGCTTGAATATAGTGTGCATGTCACACCACACATCTCACTCTCTGTCCTAACCTTGTGCGACTGTAGTGTGCACGTCGCCCCCACACACCTCACTCTCTGTCCTAACCTTGTGTGCCTGTAGTGTGCATGTCACCCCCACACACTTTCACCTCACATTTTGTTCTAATCTTGTTTGATTGTAGTGTGCATGTCACACCACACACCTCACTCTCTGTCCTAACCTTGTGTGACTGTAGTGTGCATGTCACCCCCACACACCTCACTCTCTGTCCTAACCTTGTGTGACTGTAGTGTGCATGTCACCCCCACACACTTTCACCTCACATTTTGTTCTAACCTTGTGTGACTGTAGTGTGCATGTCACACCACACACCTCACTCTCTGTCCTAACCTTGTGTGACTGTAGTGTGCATGTCACCCCACACACTTTCACCCCACATTTTGTTCTAACCTTGTTTGATTCTAGTGTGCATGTCACTCTGTACACTTTCACCTCATTTTTTTCTCCTAATCTTGCTTGAATATAGTGTGCATGTCAATCTGCACAAGTCATGCTCACTTTCTGTTCTATTTTTTCCTCATTTTTTTTCAAACTTTCATGGCATTTTTTTTTTACCAAAACCTATCTGACTACTATGACTTTGACATCTGACAAGACTTATCCATACTTTTTGCTCATCATCACTCTGTTGGACTGTTATGTACATGGCACCTGACAAGCCTTCTCTATACATTCTTTATACAGCATCACTCTGTTCGGTTGTGATGTACATGGCATACATACTTTTTTATTCAACATCATTCTGTTGGACTGCAATGTACAAGGAGGCTAACAAGCCTCCTTCAACCTCATTCCTTTAACGGACAATTAATTACATTCCATTAGTGACATCTGACATATTTTCTTCTCATTGTTTTACAACTGAAATAGTGTTCTATCAGTTTCTATGATACCTGCTATATTTTCTTTTCAACTTTCTTAATTCACTATAACTGCAATAAGCACAGCACCAGGCATAGTTTCTTTTATTCCAATACTGTTAGACTCTAATGACACCCCCATCTTTCTTGTAACATCAAATATTTTTTCTCTCATCTTTTTGTTCAAATACTGTTATATTACAATGTACATGAAACCTGTTATCTTTTTTGTTCAAATACTGTCATACTGCAATGTACATAAAACCTGGCATATTTTATTTTCATCTTTTCTTCTTTAAATACTGCAATGTGTGCTACACCTGACCTAGTTTCTTTTCATCCTTTTTTTTTTGCTCAAATACAGTTAGATTGCAATGTGCATGACAACTTACATAATATTAGATTCTTCTCATGTTCTTTTTTTGTTGTTCAAATACTGTTAAACTGCAAAGTGCATGACACCTGGCAAATTTTCTTGCTGACTTTACAAGAAAAGAACCACTTACTGTTTTGTTATTTATCATTTCCTTGACCACCCATACTATGTTCAAAGTTTTTGTCTGAATACTGTTTAAGGTTTAGCAGTATATCACAAAACAACAGAGATTTTTAGTAAATGAACAGCATCTTGACCAACAACTTATCTGTCCAATACATGTTTTACTGTTCTGTGCCACAGAGTTGGATACTTTAAATATTCTAAAGGAGTTGTCCCCCTTTAAATAAGAATGCCATTTGTAAAGAAATAAATGTAAACAATTGTCAGAAACGATGTTTTACCTAGTTATGTAAAGTTTAAACACTCGCACGTTGTTGCAAATGAATCAAAACGAAGACATGTAACAGCTTTTTAAAAATGGTCAGTTTTTAAAGGCGCTGAACTGTCCAGAAGTGTGGCCCCTTCATGCAATCCCATTCCAGAATTCAATGCATATGAGTAAACTGAAAATGGTTTTGTAGAATAATATAAATGATTTATGTTCGGTTAAATTTTCATGTAAAACAATGCTTTCTTTCTATGATTTGATGATGTTCGAAAAAATTTTCTCCCAATCATGGACCTATATCTTACAGACCTGCTCCAGTCCTACCTTTTCACCTTAAATTGTCACTGAAAAAGCATGAAAATCCCAACTATGAACAGTGACGCCTGTCAAAATAGAGTCAGGGTATTTCTATATACCATACCTCATAAGAGAAAACTATCTGTGGTTTTGCGTGCAAAAGTGTGGCGAGTGGCCGTTAACTGTTACCTATTGTAATCATGGGTTGCATACACACAACAGAATTTGAATAGCCGCGGAGCAGGGCTTTAACAGTAGTGTTCTCGACACCTTATACTGTCCCTCTTGCTCTCTTTCTCTCACTCTCTCTCCCCTATCCCTCACCACCACACACACACAGCTTGCATTATACTCTGTTGCTTTTTATATAACTTGCTAATTCAAATCAAACTCAAAATAGGAGTACTTTTTATTCATGTTTCACTGTATCTTATGTGCTGTATATATACATGTTGTGATGTAATTAATCTTCATTCCTCATTAGTTGAAAAAGTTACCCCTCCCCACATTAATCACTTCAAACATGTTGTTTAATTAAACCCCAATTTTGTTTATTATCATCATCAAAGGAAAAGTAATTCTCACTCAATTGTGTAAATGTTTTTTTTTCAGCAATCCATCCAGACTATCAAGAGAATAGGCAGCAGATTTCAAGAGCTTTCATCTGAAATGAAATGTGTTTTTATGGCCTAGCAACATTTGCTATCACTTGCTGACTGTCAAATTGCTATTATGTTAATATTTGCTGCACTTCCAACAATTTACATTATTGCTATAATTATAAGAGAGCATAATAGCTTATATGCAAACAATATCTGAATGTAAGGAAATGCTAATCTTAAGACATTCTTTATTTATGACCACTTGATTGAATGAACGGAAAATTTCTGTCAGTGGAATATGAGGACTGTCTGGCAACTGAGACAGTCCTCTCATATACTCCAATCTGGAATGCCAGACATTTAAGGCATGTCTAGCGAAAGGTAGGTCCTTATGCTCAATCCTTTATGGCTTGTCTGGCAAAGGCAATCTTCTTGTACTCCATTTTGGAATTTGATGCATTTAAGGCATGTCTACCAAAGGGAATGTCTTTGTGCTCAATTTTTGAATTAAAAAGCCTTTATTGCATGTCTGGCAAAGGCAATGTTCTTCTACTCCATTTTGGAATTTGATGCATTTAAGGCGTGTCTACCAAAGGGAATGTCTTTGTGCTCAATTTTTGAATTAAAAAGCCTTCATTGCATGTCTGGCAAAGGCAATGTTCTTCTACTCCATTTTGGAATTTGATGCATTTAAGGCATGTCTACCAAAGGGAATGTCTTTGTGCTCAATTTTTGAATTAAAAAGCCTTTATTGCATGTCTGGCAAAGGCAATGTTCTTGTACTCCATTTTGGAATTTGATGCATTTAAGGCGTGTCTACCAAAGGGAATGTCTTTGTGCTCAATTTTTGAATTAAAAAGCCTTTATTGCATGTCTGGCAAAGGCAATGTTCTTGTACTCCATTTTGGAATTTGATGCATTTAAGGCGTGTCTACCAAAGGGAATGTCTTTGTGCTCAATTTCTGAATTAAAAAGCCTTTATTGCATGTCTGGCAAAGACCATGTTCTTCTACTCCATTTTGGAATTTGATGCATTTAAGGCGTGTCTACCAAAGGGAATGTCTTTGTGCTCAATTTTTGAATTAAAAAGCCTTTATTGCATGTCTGGCAAAGGCAATGTTCTTCTACTCCATTTTGGAATTTGATGCATTTAAGGCGTGTCTACCAAAAGGAATGTCTTTGTGCTCAATTTTTGAATTAAAAAGCCTTTATTGCATGTCTGGCAAAGGCAATGTTCTTCTACTCCATTTTGGAATTTGATGTATTTCAGGCATGTCTACCAAAGGGAATGTCTTTGTGCTCAATTTTTGAATTAAAAAGTCTTTATTGCATGTCTGGCAAAGACCATGTTCTTCTACTCCATTTTGGAATTTGATGCATTTCAGGCATGTCTACCAAAGGGAATGTCTTTGTGCTCAATTTTTGAATTAAAAAGCCTTTATTGAATGTCTGGCAAAGGCAATATTCTTCTACTCCATTTTGGAATTTGATGCATTTAAGGCGTGTCTACCAAAGGGAATGTCTTTGTGCTCAATTTTTGAATTAAAAAGTCTTTATTGCATGTCTGGCAAAGACCATGTTCTTCTACTCCATTTTGGAATTTGATGCATTTAAGGCGTGTCTACCAAAGGGAATGTCTTTGTGCTCAATTTTTGAATTAAAAAGTCTTTATTGCATGTCTGGCAAAGACCATGTTCTTCTACTCCATTTTGGAATTTGATGCATTTAAGGCGTGTCTACCAAAGGGAATGTCTTTGTGCTCAATTTTTTAATCAAAAAGCCTTTATTGCATGTCTGGCAAAGGCAATGTTCTCCTACTCCATTTTGGAATTTGATGCATTTAAGGCGTGTCTACCAAAGGGAATGTCTTTGTGCTCAATTTTTGAATAAAAAGCCTTTATTGCATGTCTGGCAAAGGCAGTGTTCTTCTACTCCATTTTGGAATTTGATGCATTTAAGGCGTGTCTACCAAAGGGAATGTCTTTGTGCTCAATTTTTGAATTAAAAAGCCTTTATTGCATGTCTGGCAAAGACCATGTTCTTCTACTCCATTTTGGAATTTGATGCATTTAAGGCATGTCTACCAAAGGGAATGTCTTTGTGCTCAATTTTTGAATTAAAAAGCCTTCATTGCATGTCTGGCAAAGGCAATGTTCTTCTACTCCATTTTGGAATTTGATGCATTTAAGGCGTGTCTACCAAAGGGAATGTCTTTGTGCTCAATTTTTGAATTAAAAAGCCTTTATTGCATGTCTGGCAAAGGCAATGTTCTTCTACTCCATTTTGGAATTTGATGTATTTAAGGCGTGTCTACCAAAGGGAATGTCTGTGCTCAATTTCTGAATTAAAAAGCCTTTATTGCATGGGTGGCAAAGACCATGTTCTTCTACTCCATTTTGGTATTTGATGCATTTAAGGCGTGTCTACCAAAGGGAATGCCTTTGTGCTCAATTTTTGAATAAAAAGCCTTTATTGCATGTCTGGCAAAGGCAATGTTTTTGTCCTCCGTTTTGAAATTTGAGGCATTTACGAAATGCCTGGTGAAGATAACTTTTGTTGCATTTTTGTATTTAAAGTAATTTAGGCTTGTCTGGCAAAGGCACTGTCCTTCATTTTTGAATTTAAAGCACTTATGATATATCTGGAAAAGGGAATGTTCTTTTGCTTCATTTTTGAATTCAAAGTATTTGGCGCGTGTCTGGCAAAGGGAATGTGTGCATATCCAACTGAAAGCCATTGTGGCATTTTGTCTTTGTCCTTCATTTGAGAATGTACACTCAGAATCACTTCCACACAAAAGGTATCGTTCCTTACTTTATTTATACCCTGTTTAATGTACGTGTTTGCATATCATCATCCTTTCATTATGTTGCAATACTCTGGCAACAGAAAGAAATTCTCTCATACATTAACCTTTAGCATGCTGGTGGCAGTGATTCTGCCTTTGCAACCAGTGCAGACCAAGATCAGTCTGCACATCAGTGCAGTCTGATCATGGTCTGCACTGTTTGCTATTCAGTCAGTAAATTTTCAGTGAAAACCCCTTCAAATAATAAATGGTATTGCCCATATTGAATGATGGACCAGTCCATTTTTGAAATTTAGCAGGCTAAGGGTTAATCAATGAAGAAAATCTTAGGTAGTGGACCCATAATGAAAATCAACACTTTCCTCTGGACTGTATACATCTTCTGTGTAAGACATTTTGTCTTTCTTTGGTTGTTATGAAAAAGCAAGTTTTATGGCTAAAGGATTTGAGACTATGTAATCAAATGGAAACTGCTGACTGTCATTAGGGGACTGCTACCTTTAGTCTTTAGGGATCTGCTACCTTTAGTCTTTAGAGATCCGCTACCTTTAGCCTTTAGGGATCCGTTACTTTTAGTCTTTAGAACCGCTACCTTTAGTCTTTAGGGGACCGCTACCTTTAGTACATGTATATATGTGCAGATTATTGACTGTGATATATATATGTATAAAGATTTGCTTTTATTTTACTTGCAGAGGCTGACTTTGAAAACAGCTTGTAGCTAAATGTTTGATTAAATCTCAAATCCATAGTTCATTTGACATATATAACGAGGACTGGCACACTCACAATTTTTTTTTTTTACATTAGTCAACTTACTGAACAATCCTTAAAGTCTTTAAATGTATATGCGTGCAATTCCATTTAATAAGAAGGCTTTCAGATAACAGTTTTACAGTAAAAATGAAACATGTGTAACTGAGAAGGTGACAGCTGTCACAGCTCTTTCAGACACACAAACTTGTTCATAGCTTCCATAAAATATGGGAAGAGCAAATTGTAGGATTGTCAATCATTAGAGAAACAGCTTTCACTTTGATCCAGTATCAACAAACAACAGTGTCTATAGCACAATTGTTAGGTCAGAAATGTTGTTGTCAAAGGGATTTTCAAGAAACAGGTGTGCGTTTTAATTGAAAACAACAATCACTTCCCTATATCTGTTACAGGGAAACTGCCAATTTATAGGAATCATCCAATAAGAGAGATCGTGTTTGTATACAAATTCTATTTTTAGAACTGATAAGACAGTGATCAGGTGGGCAGAAGCCGACTGTCCATGCTTTTTGTAAACAGTGATGTTTTTCTAACGGTCTAAACTTTCTTAAAACACAAATTACATGAATAATTTTTTGATCAATGGAAAGGTTATAAAACAAGCAATTTATTGATTACTTTTAATTGTTATTTCGAAATAAAATGGATTAATTATGAACGCTTAACTTACACTGTTTTTCTAAAGGTTGTGAAAATCACTACGCCGCTTTTAAAATTATGTCATTTAAAACGGTTATTCATTGAAAAAAGATATTTGGATACAAAAATATGAAGATTGTTAGTATTTCAAATCTTTTTGAATTTTGAAAATCCATAAATGAGCAAAAAAGTTATTAAAAATTAAAAATTCTGATTCAATACGCAAACGGTGTTAAAATCATTTGTTTTGCCAACCACCAGATAAACAGGTGTTAACGCGTGACGTCACGGCGATCTCTCCTATATAATGGCATTGACTTATGAAACAATTGAATTTGTTTAATAGATTAAACAAAGTGGCCTTGGAGTATAGAAGTATGGGGTAGATCTTTCAAGAGAAAAGTTACTTCAACACAAAATAAGAGATTAAAACAACCTCAAAGCCCTACCTTGATTGTTTAACCAATGCTACCATGGTAACATTGTCCTCTCACATGTAACCAATTAAATCACTGTTTTTGTACTTATTTATGTCATTGTTTTCGTCTGTTTCAGTACAAGGTCTTTGGATAGTCTAATGTTTCTGTCCTCAAACAGTAACTGTACCTAAATTTGTCTGTCTTGTTTTGAAAAGGTGAGCATTGCTGTCCTCCCAACAGTGTATCTATATCTGTTTGTCTTGTTTTAAACAGTTGAGAGTTTCTGTCCTCAAACAGTGATTGTATCTATATCAGATCTGTTTGTCATGTTTTGAACATTCCAGTATTTTTGTCCTCAAACAGCTACTGCACCTATCTTTTTCTGTCTGTCTCGATTTGAATAGTCATTTTTTTTTTGTTGGGTTTAACATCACACTGACACAATTACAGGTCATGTGGTAACTTTCCACGTTTTCATGGTGGAGAAAAACCCCAGGTGCCCCTCTGGGCATTACTTCGTCATGGGCCGGCACCTGGGTAGAGTCACCAACCTTCCGTAAGCCAGCTAGATGGCTTCCTCACATGAAAAATCCTGAGCTCAAAGTGAGGTTCAAACCCACATTAGTGGGGGGCATGTTTTGAGTAGTCAGTAATAGACTTTCTATTCTCAAACAGGTACTATACCTTAAATTATCTGTTTGTCTTGTTTTGAATAGTCAAGTATTTCTGCCCTTAAACAGCATCTGTACCTATATCCGCTTGTCTTGTTTTGAACAGACAAGCGTTAGTGTCTTTAAACAGCAACCATACTACATCATTCTGTACAGTTGAGCATTTCTGTCCTCAAACAGCAACTGTACGTATACCTGTTTATCACGTTTGGTCTAATGTCTCTACCTCAGTTCATTTTTTACAGCAGTTTAGTAGATCTGTAATCATTTGTACTTTCTGAATTCAGCACAGCACTTCTGAAGGTGTGTACATGTATATAATATATAGAGAATAATAGGTTAGTGCCGTAGATGAGAAAGTTTATCTGGCGAGGTGGAGGAGGTTATCGGGTGAGCCGAAGGCGAACCTGATAACGTCCGGAGCCGAGCCAGATAAACTTTCTCCATCTTAGGCACTAACCTATTATTCTATTTATCTTGTCATTACTTCATTTTCCGATATTTGGCAATTTATTTTACAAAAATAAGTGTGCGACAACCGCTTTAATGACGTCATATTCGTAATGACGTCACTTATATAATGACGTGATTACCGGCAAAATCGCAATAACTTCTTCGTTTTTGAATAAAAACTCCTTATTTGACCACTCATTTTCTTAGTTCGGACATTTCCAACACAATGATGATGGTTTCGTTGCAAAATTTCTTATGACAACAATATCGATCATAAGGTCACATGATCAACTGACCGTATATCACTGGTCACATGATCAACTGACGGTATATCAAGAAAGATATACGGCACCCTGATATCGGGTCGAAAATACTGCAAGTGACAGGATAATTTAGTATAATAGATATATTATACATGGAAAGAGTGCCTGGTATAAGTGTGGTACAAACAAAGTAATAATAATGGTAATGTTATCATCAATATCAATTATATTATTATTATTATTATTATTATTATTACTGTTATTATCATAAATATTACATTTCAATCTTGAAAATCAAAAGTTCTATTGAAGCTGATTAGATTTTTTGTTCTATCATACTTTCAATATATATATGATTATATTTATACCCAGTGATTTAGACAATATCTGAGAATTTATCTGCATTATCAAATTTTATGTATTCTCTATAGGTAAACTTATATACTTATTGTTTTCTGTTATATGTAAATTGAAGTCTCAGAGGAAATCACGTATTCTTAGTTTGTGAGATTGAAGCCTCAAAGATAAATTGCGGTACTGCGTCACGTGTCCCCAGGCTACCTCTACAAATTGTATACCTCAAAATATCAAGTAAAATGGATATTTTTTTACGACTTTGCAGTCATTATGGCTAGATATTTGAGATGATTTTGTGAAACTAAATTTACTTATCAGGAAAAAGGAAAACCATTAATATGTTCCATAAAAGATCAACTAGAATATACAGCTACAGGCATATTAAATTATCTGTGAATCTGCTCTCTACAGAAGTAAACTGCACCACATTTTTATGCTATCTTTTTAAATAGCCTACTAGTAATAGCACCTTCCAAGATGCATTACAATATACTTTGTTTGGGTATACAAGTGTAGCCAAGAATTTCACGCAAAAATTGCTTTGTGACTATGAGGTTTCACATATTGGGTAAACTGGCTGGTTAGCATAGTGGTAGAGCACCTGCTTTGAGTGCGGGAGGTCTTGGGTTTGATCCCTGGCCACATGATACCAAAGACATAAAAAATGGTACTGCTGTGTTGGGTATTGTGTCACATGTCTATGGCATGATATTCCAATGAGGCAGCACTATAAAGTTGGGCATTATGCACACTGCTACAAGTAGACACTGTAGTTTATAGGACTGAAAAATTGTACAAAAAGACGTTAAACCAGAACACACACACACACACATATTGGATCAATAAATGCATGTCTTTATCATATGTAAAAATGCTGGAAGAACATAATTAAGGGAAGTTACTGAAAATACAGCAAATCATGAAAATGAAACCGAAGGGTTTTTGACTACAACTAAGAGACAATCTGAACATGACTACTTTTCTTTTGACTATTAACCTTCAGCCTGCTAAATTTCTAAAATGGACTGGTCCATCATTCATTTTGGGCAATACCATTTTATATTTGAAGGGATGTTCACTGAAAATTTACTGACTGAATAGCGAACAGTGCAGACCAAGATCAGACTGCACGGATGTGCAGGCTGATCTTGGTTTGCACTGGTCGCAAAGGCAGAATCACTTGCCGCCAGCAGGCTAAAGGGTAATATCATTTTGACGCCATTTCTCAAGAATGCGTTTCCTTATTAGTACCTTGTGTGAGAATCGCTGTTCTTGGAATTCAGTTACTGAATTCCATGTAGAAAGGTCACAGCGTTTAAATACAACTGCCAGTAAAGTGTATATGAACAAAGATTTTTATTAATGTTCTATGGACTATTTGTCATAAAAAAGTAGTCCATGTAATACACATCATACAGCTGCCTTTATATTGATTCCTCAGCCTGACACAGGTAAGTCACATGATCGCAATGGTAATGACACCATTCCAGATCACATGACCACTTGATAGGAAATGTCACAGGATACCCAGATGCATTATGGGAAAATCAGAAACATTAATTCAACTTTACTCCAATAAAAGCTTAATATAGACTGCTGGTATTTGCCAATAAAGATAGAAAGAAATAACTTTCCAACTTACCAGTAGAATCTATCATTGAAATAATTTTTTATTATGTCTGGCAATACACAAACTCCATTTAATAATGTTTCTGGAAACTGTGTTTTGTAATAAAAATGTCTATTTAAGGCATCTGTATAAATTGTGGAAGATTTTGAATATCATTAGACTTCTTTTGCATGTAGAAGACTTTGAAACAAGGGCTGTCAGAGGACAGCAACCCTCGACTATAGCTATTCAACAGCCTTGTCAAATGAATAAATTCCAAAAAGGAGCATAACTTTGTAAAAAAGCAAAACAGAGTTATGGAACCTGTGCAATGTAATTTAGTTCTTCACAGTAAATAAGTGTGTGAAGTTTCAATCCATTCCAAGTGGTTCCTGAGATACTAGCTAATACATACAAAAACTTAACCAAATGTGGATGCCGATGCCGACACCGACAAATGGGTCTAAATTATATATAGCTCTACCAATTCTTTGAATACTCACTGAGTCGAGCTAAGAAGGTATCTACATTTCTTCATTTGTATTTTTGGTTATATGCTAGTTTAACTGTTCATTTATTAATCAACTCTACACTAAACATTATTAATGCTCTAATATCTGATAAATAATGCAAAATGTTCATGCCAATAACCTGAAAGCAGGTCTCAAATAACATGACTCGAAGTGCAAATGTGTGGAAAATCAAGCACATAATTAGGCCTGCATGGATTTTACAAGTGTTACTTTACCTGACTGAGAACTGTTACAATTTGGGGTCACTTGGAACTATGGCACTGAGTCAAATTTTTGTCATTTCAAGTACAAAAGATAGGAACATCAAAAACTTTTGGTAGAAAGTAGTCCTGTATGAATGAATATAAAAAGTTCAAAGAAAATTCATAAATACGAGTAGAAATTGGTTCCTGACAAGTGGAACTTGCTGCAGTACTCATCTTGCAGAAAAAGCAGAAGCCGGAAAGCTAAAAAAATCTACAAAGGAAGTTGATTTGCTGTTAGCAATTCTTACATCTGTCCTGCTCAGTTACAGTAACACATTATGATTGCGTTAACTCAATAGTCCAGAACAAGATTACTGTATGTACCATTTTTAATAGTCATTAAAACAGATGCTGTCTGTAAAAATCGCTTTCCTTTAATGAATCCCAGGATGAATACAAGTTAAGGCAGCTTGTCCTGCAGGTCAAGTTACTTTCGAAGAATATGTCTAGCCCTGGTACCTTGACAGACATCTATCGGTATCCTGCCTCCTGATTACCAATTATCTCTTGGTTGTAACTGGTATAAAGAGATGTCTAGTATTTCAAAACTATGCCATTAATTTTAAAGGTTGTTAATCAGATCTTGGTCAAGTAAGGTATTTATTCAACATTAACATCTGACCATTTACACTTATATTTGTGTTCACTGAGTGCTAATTCACGTTAGATTTTCACTAGAAGTATTTCAAAAATTAGTTTTCCTACCTTGGCTGCCCAAAAAAGAAAAGTATTACTTTAGCATAAGTATAACCCTTACCCTGCTTTTCTATAATGAGCTTGTCCATCTTTCAATTTGGACAGTACCATTGACTGTTAAAAAGGGTGCTTACCAAAAACAATACTTACTGAATGCTGAACAGTGAAGATCATGATCAGACTGCATGGATGTGCAGGCTGATCATGATCTACACTGGTCGCAAAGGCAGAATTAATCGTATCCAGCATGATAAAGAATGAATTTGATAAACATACTAAACCTAGGGAATGATAGGAGTATTTCAACAATTGTATTTTCAGACAAATTCAACCGTCACAAAATTCATTAGCTGTATTATTAGTCCCTCCCTTTGCCTACTAGTATCTTGGTTGGGCAATCAAGACAGATGGAATTTTGAAACTTATGCTTTTTGGTTCAGATTTTTGAAATAATACAATGTCTATCATATGGAAATTTTAAAACTAGAAATTGAAAGAAATGCTCAGCTTTTAAAATAATTCACTTTTAAAATTCTTCCATATTAAAGGGGGGTAACTGCAAAAATTAATGTTATCAAAACAATAAAATATACATTGCTAATGCAGGACTTCAATATTATATAATGGTTTATTTTGTTACTTAAATAAATTTCCAACAGACTATACAAAAAGTGAAAAATGTAATAAAATGTTGCTCAAGTAGACCAACATCAAAAGACATTTAATACCCTTGGATGTTTTTACAAATCCAATAGCAGATTTCTTAGAAAGTGCGAATTTGGAATGTTATTTTCAATGCCTAGGCAATAAAAGTCATAACAAAAAGCCTTTATTTGACTTTTCAAATACTGTAGGACAATCAAATCAAAGAGGCTTTTTGATCATCCTAATAAATAATGCTGGATGTTTGCATTTCTAGATCTAAATGTCATCTTGGTATAATTTATATAATATGCTTTTAGGAAAACACTGTAGTCTTTATAATACATGCAAGATGTTTTGTAGATGTTTTGTAGAATGTCCACATCAATGATTGTAAAGAACCAATTATTTTCTAATGACTGTTTATTTGTTTAGATCATACAAACATAGTATGTTTGTAGCTTCTTGTATTATCTTTGAGAGTGTTTAAGGAAATAACCAACTCCTCTGCATGTATTTTAAAGACTTTTAATCCTCAACTGGTTTCATACAATTATAATCATCAGGTCAAGTCTAACATGGCTTTGGTAACAAGGGACGTCACTCTTAATTTATAATGTCGTTAATATACTGACGAATGTAATTGATGTTATGTCACTGTTGATTGTATCGTCTCTGTTCAGTGATGGTTTAAGTTTCCTAATCAAAATTAATTCACATTACTGCCTGCAGACAACAATATCTTTAAAACATTTTAAAAAATGGGAATATTTTTAAATATCGGTAACTTTGTTCCTTAACCCTTAGCCTGCTGCAGGCGAATTAAACAGCCTTTGCAAACAGCTTGGAACCAGATCAGACGCCGATTAAATCGGCGTCTGATCAGGTTCCAAGCTGTTTGCTACTCTGACAATATTTCTTCCAATTTTGGAGCAAATTGAATGAACTTAACAATTTTAGCAGACGACATTTGCAGCAGACGACAATTTACCTAGCATGCTAAAGGTTAACAAACAGATTGTCATTTATTAACTTAGGACATCAATGCATGTTTCAGTGTCCCAATTTCCAGTGAAATGATATGTTAAGGAACTAAACACATTCTTTAATACGCATTTAATCATGCTATGTCAAAATGCATATTTTTCAATGAACATACCTGAGTGAATAATGACTTTGGATGAAAACTAATGGAACTGTCACCATGACAATTTTAAGGATACGTCAGAATGAAGCTGGTCATGTATCATTTTGCCTGTTAATAATGAGACAGTGGCAGTGGCACTTGTCCATGGAAAGCATTTACTACGATTCATTCTGAATGTTTGCAGTTCCAGCAACTGCCATTAACAGATGAATTCATCTGATCTATTGCAAAAATATAAAGCCACAATTTTTAGATGAAATAATTTGAAAACTATACAGATAGTAATTTGATATTTTCTCTTTACATTAACCCTATAATATTGTAAACAACTGCAGTGTTTAAAACAAATGTAGAGACCTATGTAGACGGCTTATATACACTTTATTATATACCCTCTATGTTTTTGGGTTTTTTTTCAAAACCCGCATGAAAGATGTCAAATTGCAATTCATCCAATAACTCAAGTTGTAGAAAGCCTTTTCACTGCACATAATTAAAACATGCAGACCTATAGACCAAACACTTGTAAGCCCAATGGAATAAAGTTCAAAACTGAAAACGCACCGAGAAAACTTAGTGCAACTGGTAAATATAAAGGCTCTAGACTACTTGGCATGGCTTAAGAAATCTGAAATAGCATTTCAGAAAAAAACATAACACTTTCCCTGTACCGATACTCAATTCAAAAACAAATTGCAATAACAGTAGTGTTACGCCACATGTTAATTACCCGGGGCATAATACACACAGCTGCTGTATCAAGTGCTTTTTCCTTTTCATCGCTAAAAAAAATTTATACAGCTTTCTCGAAGCATAAATGTATAAATCAACATTTTAGATTCTTTGATGTATATGAAAAAATGCATAATTCATAAGGGAATGAAAATTAATTTGATGTTGTTGGGGAAATTCCTCTTTTCCATTTATATAAGAATTAAGAAACAAGGTTTTTTTCTAGTATTGCCTTAAATTGTAAATAATTTCCACTGCTTATGATACAGATAACTTTATAAACATATGTCTGCCATACAAGAGGATAACATATAAATTTTTTAATCTTTAACTTTCAGAAACAATTTTTATGGTAAAATTGCCATGCTTGCCCATTTTTTGCTGGAAAAATTGTCCAGAAATCTGACTTCGGACAAAAATTTAATATTAATCTGTCCTTTCACAACAGATTTTAAGCAAGAATAAATTGGAATAAATTAAATATACAGACTTGTGCACCAATAAAGCACCAACTTATTTGAAAAACATTACAACAGTTGAGAAAGCAAAATTGGAACTGATGTTATATGCAGCTGTCAAAAACTGTAACTTGTAATATGGACTCCTAACGAACTAATTATTTCCCAGCGATGTATGTTAATCCAATTGGAAATGCCCGACGTAGAAATTTTCAAAACTTTATCTAAAGATTATCGTTTTAATTCATGTATTTTTCAGGATTTTTTTTTAATCACTACAGAATAACCTCTGAAGAGAGGACACCTCTCTACAATGACACATGTAAAGAGCAGAAATTTTTGTACAAAGACACATATTTTCATTCCCATTGGATAAAACTTGTGTAAAAATGAACCTCTATACACACCAAAAACCTCTTTACAACAAACAAATTGTAGCCTTCCCAGAGTTGTTTGCTCTACAGAGGTTGCATTTAGATATGGAGTTTTTTTATTATTGAAATTATTTTAACAGAACAGCTCAGTGGCAATGGAAGTTGTCTTTGACTTTGTTTTTTATGTATACATGTCTTTACTTTTCAAATGAAAATGCAGTAGTCTCTATATGGTAACACACTTCCTTTGGTGGAATTCCAAATGCAGGAAGTACAGACTTTTAAACCAGCTGCCAGAGAATCGTTTTCAACAATGTCAGACAGTGGTTTTATCTTGTCATCTGACACTGTTTCTATGAAAATGACATAAACTGCTACTTTTCCTTTCATGTCACTTCAGTTATTAAAAACTTTTATAACATTACTCTTTTTATCATTTTGCAAAGTTAACATTATGGGCTAATGACAAAGTATCTGCATTTACCTACCTTTAAAAAGGAAGTATGTTAAGTAAGTTTACAGTGATGAGAGTTTTGTTGGGAGATTCAAATCAACATTTAACCTTTAGCCTGCTAAATTTCTAAAATGGACTGTTCCATCATTCAATTTGGGCAATACAATATATTATTCGAAGGGGTGTTCACTGAAAACTTACTGACTGAATAGCAAACAGTGCAGACCAAGATCAGCTCTTGGTATATGCACTGGTCCCAAAGGCAGAAGCAAGATAAGGGTTAAGAAGGTGCTTTGGAAGCATAGGCAGCAACCAAGATAAATAGAGAATAATAGGTTAGTGCCGTAGATGAGAAAGTTTATCTGGCGAGGTGGAGGAGGTTATCGGGTGAGCCGAAGGCGAACCTGATAACCTCCGGAACCGAGCCAGATAAACTTTCTCCATCTTAGGCACTAACCTATTATTCTATTTATCTTGTCATTACTTCATTTTCCGATATTTGGCAATTTATTTTACAAAAATAAGTATGCGACAACCGTTTTAATGACGTCATATTCGTAATGACGTCACTTATATAATGACGACAAAATCGCAATAACTTCTTCGTTTTTGAATAAAAATTCATTATTTGACCACTCATTTTCTTAGTTCGGACATTTCCAACACAATGGTGATGGTTTCAATGCAAAATTTCTTATGACAACAATATCGATCATAAGTTCACATGATCAACTGACCGTATATCACTGGTCACGTGTCAACTGACGGTATATCAAGAAAGATATACGGCACCCTGATATCGGGTCGAAAATACTGCAAGTGACAGGATAAGTTATAATAGTCATTTACCGAGTCTGTACACGAGAAGTAATGAAATTTGAAACACCCCTTAGGCCCAACTAGCACCAGAACTTCAGAGGTACACTTTTATAAATACAGAAATTTTGAATGAAATACTTACATTTTAGTGAAGCCTGGGATTGAAATATGTGTACAATGATTTCAAAACTAACCCTCAAATGTTTTATTTGTACTCTTAAGCGAAGGTGAAGGTGGCACCCAAGTGTGTTCCTTTTGAAATGACTTACAAGCCACATCTGTAAAACTCGACCGTGACAATAACTATTTAAAACTGAAAACCATTTTATTCTATATTTGGAGACATTCTACATATTCATAGCCACACACATTGTACAACTTCTGGTAGCCACACCCCCTTTGTAACCTACGGCTGCCTGACTCAGAATACTGAAGACTCAAATTGCCGAGAACAATTTTGAAACCTAGTATTGTTCAAAATATGACTGCGGGGGCATGATATTTTCAAGGAATTTGCTATTATTACTTCCTGTTTGCATCAAAGAATATCAGACTCGTAAGATAAAATCTATTTTCCATGTGTAATGAGCTTTCAGGTAATAATTCCGAAGAAAAACGTCTACTCGGAAATAGATGCTCTTTCTTATGATATTGGAAATAAACGTAATAAACTGTTTTAATCTTCCAGATAGAAATTCAATAAAGGACAAAGCGTTACCTCACTTTCAGAATATTGTTATGTTGTTTTCTTAATTACCTGTTGAAGGCGGAACAGAAAACTGTCGTAACTCCTTCTTTATTTAATATGAGTTAGGACATTTTTATGTTCAACCATCTCTATATGCCTGATTTAAAGCTATTTAAAGCTTCTATATATAGGCTCTTGGTGGTGCAAGACAAAGTTTATGTAATTACAGGTATGTATTATATATTCACCAATGCCCAGCTGGATGTGCGAATGGGCAGGAAGACCTTTTTTTGTAGTCTTTAGGGATCCTTTCAATCCTTTCAACTGGAAAAAGCCCTTTCCAGTATACAGGTATATATAATAACAGCTGAGGGAGCTCCTGGGTGGAGACACATAAAAAAGAGTTGGACAAGTTCTTAAGCAGGATAGTTGTTGGCATACCTATATACATTATCTAGGGTCAGAAAAGTCTTTCTGGTAGGACTCAAATGAATTAGATCCAGCTGATGAAGTCAAATGAAACAAAAGCCATGTCAGACCTGTCAATCCCCATGCAACCATGTTGGAATTTTCTATCCCCATGCCAACATGTTGGACATTTCCATTCCCATGCCATAGCTAAATGGTGAGTATCAAGAACTACCGTGTTCAATGAAACAGTTACAGTTTATACACAGTGCAGTACCTAATAACTTCTTTTACCACACTTGTAAACTTCAAACATATTCCTTTTCATTAAAACTTACTAAATGGAGATAATTCAAGAAGTAGGAAAAGCAGGTATGGTTCTTTTCTGCCCAATGGTCTATGTCAATGTGTGAACTTTTAACAATATCCCTTCAATAGGTTTGGAGTTAGGCTTAAAGTAAATCATATAAAGGGGGATATTTTAAAAAGTAAGCCAGGTGGAGTTATGGTTCTTGTACAATGCATTTCTTCTTAATGGCTTCTGTCATTGTGTAAACAAAATTACTTCAATAAGCTTTTGAAGTCATGCTCCAGACAAAAAGTGTTACAGTCACACCAACAGGCACACACACACATATGAATGTTGTTGACCTTCTTTTTGGCAAGGGGATTAAAAACAGAATGCATTAATAGGAGATAACCCTGAAGATTTTTTTCAACTATAGTACATGTGTGTGTCACCTTCAGCCGGAGTTTGTCCTCTGAATGTTTTTTACAAATGTTACTTTCTTATCCATACAGGAAATACTGAAAAGGACTTTTTTCACAGAAAGTACTAATACTTAAAATGGTCCTAACTAAATTATGTTTTTTGAAGGACTTCTTCCCATGGAAATTACTGAAATGGCTTTTTTCAATGGAAGTGTTTTTCAAAGGAATGAACTGTAAGGTGCCTTTTAAAGGACTTTTCGATGGAAAGCTAGTACTGAAATGACATTTTTCAATGGAAAGTACTTTTGATACCCACTAGAAACCTCTAAATGACCCTTCCACTCATTTTTACTTGTTCACCAGTCCTGTTTTATTTCTTATAAGTCCATATATAACTAAATTCAACAATTATTACAAGGATTATGAACTAAATTAAATCAATTTCACTTTTAATGTTAAAGTGGTGGGAGGAGAAAGAATTTGTCATACAATCCAGTGTTGTGGCTTTGCTAAGTAAAATAGATGTGGTTTTAGTTGGGCTTTTGTTGTGGTTGGTCTATGCTTCAAATAAGTGCTTCTTGCTAATTTCAGGGTTTGTGCAGTTGCATTCATTCCAGCTGAGGTTTTAACTTATTTAAGGCTGTGCAATATTTTTGCTGTTTATCAGTTACCCACATATATTTTCTTTTACTTTATAGAATAGAATCTAGTTACCATAATTAGGATCTGACACTGGTGGCAAATATTTTAATTGTTTAAGCAAACTGATTTAAAACCTAAAAATTGCAACAATAATATATAGATTTTTCAGATACCAGAAATTTAAAAATGAGATTAACAGTGAAACAGACACCAGTACTTATGAACTAAAGAAAACTGGATTATATTCTTGCAACAGATACTACACTGTAGCATTATAAATTTGCAAAGTTTTTTTATTTATTTTCTTAAAACCGAAGATTTAAAAAATTTCAGACTTTAAAACAAGATGAAATCTTGCTAATGTATTAATTTTCAGCAAGCATGTTGATGACGTATACACAAATTTCTATTTTAATTAGACAGAAAGTACAGGAGCTGAGTACACAATGTCTTCATGTTAATGATGTGTACCAAGTTGATGGAAATTGTGTATACAAGGAAGTTTACTGGATGGCCTCACAGACAGACAATTCAAACACTATATGCAATCCTGGGTCTTCTGCAATGTCCGTAACATTAACATAAGTTGCAATTGTTTTTCAATTCTTGTAGATATTCAAATGCAAATTTCAATTAAAATGGATGGACTGTTCGGGTGCAAGTGACACAGTAATGCAGTAACTGTTGGTAAAGCGTCAGAATGGTATCAGCTTTCAGGGTTTGAGCGTTGGTCTGGCTGCATACATTATTTTCCTCATAATTTGTGATAATAACTTCAAACCTTATATTCATACATAAAATATATAACAAAAAAGAGTAACTGCTGTTCACATTTTATTATTTCTTTTTTTTTTTCTTTCTAAAATATTCATATAGATTATTCTTTTTTATGACAAGGAATATAAAATTAAATACAAATAACCTAAAATATGCTGAAAAGTTACCAAAATCTAACAGTATAAATTCATATAAAAAAAGAAATACCTACCTGCATGAGCAAAAGAAATTAAGATACATTATTTTGTTAAAACATGCATGCCTGATTATGATTTAGTATGTTACATTAACCCTTACCCTACTAAATTTCTATAATGGACTGGTCCATCTTCCAATTTGGGCAGTACCATTTATCATTTGAAGGGGTGTTTACTAAAAATTTAATGACTGAATAGCGAACAGTGCAGACCATGATCAGACTGCACGGATGTGCAGGCTGATCTTGGTCTGCACTGGTCACAAAGGCAGAATCACTTGCCGCCAGCAAGCTAAGGGTTAATTAATCTTGGAACGGAATAATTAACAAATACTGCAAGCAAAGCTGATGAAAATCACTTGCAGCTAAATATTATCATAAACATAAGATCTGTACCACATTTAAGAACAGCTTTCATTGTTTCGTATATACATATTGCATGTATTTTATAAACATAAAAAAATACATTTATTCATGAAGTATGTACATAAAGCTGTAATAATGTGTATTTTCTGGCAGAACAAAGGGATCACTAAATGAATGAAATTTGCATTCCATTAGTATCTATGAAACAGTATGAATATAATGAAACAAGATGCTGAGCGTTTCTGCCCTCGGCAATGATTTTAGATCGCTTGTGCGATATACTTGAATATACTAGAATTTGTGTCAAAGGCTCAAATGCAATGGCTGCTTTTGAATCCTTTTGATGAAATATTTTCAGACGCCATTTGGGATTACATCGGAGATAAAGTAAAATAAAGAGTTCATGTGCACAGCCAGCGGAGAAGTAGTTTAAAGTGCTACAAGTTATCGCATAACAATCATACACATTTCATTTCAATCATTTCAACGATTATAAAACATTTTTTTTTTTTTTTGCATATATCATATTAATCGAATTCGGTCAAAAATTTCAAGAAAGAACATGTTCAGATGGTATCTTATTGCAATCAAATTCCAAATAATATATAATACAAAGCATGAACAATATTTTATCTGCAATGCACATCTTAAGCATTATGTTGAGTAGGCTTCTTTTTTTTCCAACACCAGACATTTAGTCTCTTCAATTATCATAATTTAACTGCACATTTTAATCAAACAGAAATAAACTGAAATAACCAAGACAAATAAAATAGCAAACAAAAACTTCTGACAGCCAATTGATCACATTAAATACAATTTAACTCCTTCATGGAAGACCGTTTTAAATATATCATTTTTCAAGTGTCATTTAGTTTAGTTTTACAATGTTCTCACTATAAAAGTAATGAGTGTAGTCAAATAATGTCAATCAATTATCATTCGTTATGTTATGTGGCATACTCGGATGCAACTTTTCAAAACGCGTAGATGACGAATGAATTTATTATTACAAATTATTGTCCCTTTTCGTAAATGTTAAGTCATCTTTTGCAGCATTTTTTACCAAAAACTTGCCGTGACTTTTGTTTTACTTTAGTCTCCATAATGGATAAACAACTTGATTAAAAAAAATGAAGAAAATTTGTATTTATAAAGTAAGTAATGTGTTAATGTTAAGTCAATATAACATCTTTTGTTGTTGTTTTTTTTTACCAAAAACTTCAATGATGTGAAATTATATTTGTCTATTTAATGGATTTACAACGTAAATTTACAAAAGTCAACAAAACTTTCATACACAGCTAAGAAAATAAAAGATGTTAGTCTGACATTAAAGTAAATAAGTTTTGTAATTTCATATAAAAACAACTGAAATCTACATAAATCTAACTATTCAGCACAACATGTAAAGCAAAGCAATCAGCCGAGGATGTTTTCCATTTGTTGCCTTAAATGGTATCCTTTCCTTCAATGGTTGTAATTTTTATTGCCATGGTAACAAAATGGACTGGTTTCTATAAAAATTCACAACCAGTCACACTTTGTGCTCAGCATGGCAGTTTTCTGTTGACCTTGACCTTTGATCCCCTCAACTTTTGATGACCTTGACATGTCAGGAAGCATTCATGACCTCTGGTGCTGGATACTTGGTGCCTTTGTCTTTATATGATTTCCTACGGCTTCAGTTTTCATTACTTTAAAACTCACATACAAACTAGCTACTTATACAAGAATTAATTCAAAATAAACTGTCCTACTGTCAAGAAGGTTTTACTAGAAAATGTTTTTCTTGTAGTCCAAGTTAACAAAAACAGATAACTTCATTGCCTCTTGAGATTTCCTAATCAGATAAAATGAAATTAAATATCATATTCTTCCATTTCTTCATGTATTTCAAACCCAATAAGGTATTTACCCCAAGGCACACTTTGAGCTTCTGCCTTGTTGTAGTTTTGAGAAACAATGAATAAACTTGCCCTAAAACATCTCTAAATTTTCTGCCTCAAAGTTTTTTAATTTCTGGCTACATCCCTGTAGCCACTGCTGTGTATATATACATGTTTCACTTGTGTTTCCACTCGGTTTGTTTTTACAAGTTCTTCAGACATTCCATCATGTGTTGCAGTCTTTGTACTGTCATTTAACGTTCTTGTTTTTTGACATCCACCATCTATCGTCTCACCATAATTCATCATGTTCTTTGTACTCAATCTCCGCCATATCTCTTCTTTATTTCTTTTATAATTTTTCCATGATGACCAATCATCATTGATCAAATATTGTCTCGCCTTGTCCCAGATATGTACATGGCTCGCCTAAACTTTCTTACGAAGATATGAACTAATGAAACAAAATTACATTTATTACTCAACTATGGAGTATATCTGATACTACCAATAAAGTAAAAGAGATCATAAATAACATAAATATCTTAACATATTGTAGCTTTCCAAGTTGTCTTAAAATGGGTTATGATAAAACACTAGATTTGCTGAAAAACCTTAGTTGTTATTTATATACCACTGTTTTCATGATTAACACATCCAAATGTGCTTTACATACAAAGGCAGCCAAATACATCCTCTACTAGTACAGATACAAAGCGGTCAAACTTGACGGACAGAGCAAGGAAACCCCCCAGAACAGACAGAAATTATCTAGGTACAGGAATGTCCGGCTAAGCTTAGCTTTTTCAACAGACAGCCTGGCTCTTTAAATGTGCCAAGTGTATTATAGCACAGATACAAGTGAAGCTCTTATTTTCCTGGAAAGAAGCCGTACCGGCCTCTTAAAGTGGGAGTCACTCAAAAGCATATCAGAAATAGCACAAAGTCCCAGGACCCACATAAATTATGCTATTTAGTTTCTACTAATTGATGTAGCTTGATTGTGAGGAAAGCTTAAAGCTTTAATATGAGCTCTCTTGAGTCCACTTCATTGAAAAACCAGAACTGGTGCCATATGAAAAGGCCTGTTCATCACCAAGTATGACTCAAACCCACAACCTTCAGATTGAGAAGGCGACACCTTAACAATTAGGCCATCACTCCCCTTTGTGTCATTTATAAAATAAAGTATGACTCATTTTCCAATTATGTTTCATCATCTCACACTTGTTTTCCATTCAATGATTTAAGGGAAAAGCAAAATCTACTTTTATATCCAACAACTGTATGATTACTTTTTCTTATGTGGGGAATTAAAAAAAAAAAACTTCAATAAAGTGGCCTAAAAACACTGCAGATATAAATATATTAAACCTATGGGCAGTATCTTTACATCTTCCTTATATCAACATCATTCTCTCTACCTTTCAAAAACCTACTTGAAACAGAATAAAATTCACTTGATTTATGACTTGAAAGAAACAAGTAGTGCATTGTACCATCACATGCTGATATAGCTTTTAAAATCAGCAAAACACTTGACATTTCACCTATGAGTACATCCAAACCATTTTAAAGAACTTCATATTGAAATATATATTCCCATACTTTAAAGCAGGCCATAAACTGTTATCATATTTTACAGCAACATTAGCTTCACTTTGATGTAAATATTATAAAAATGTTTTTTTGTCTTTATCAAATATCAGATATGAAAGTTCCTTTTTTTTTAAAAAATTCAATCAATGTGAAAATAACTTATGAAACTGTTATGTAAGTAACATTTTTGTTGCTTATATTTACTAAGAAATAAATCTGAGCTTGGAACAACAGTTTTCAAGTCATTCTGGTGTTTATCTGCTTTAACTTAATGATACACCTTCTATGACATCATCTGTATAATTAATTTAACATTTCAGGTATTTGGCATTTGCACAACCTTAAAGTCATTAGCACTTACAAATTGCCTTGACCAGTATAAACTGAAGATCACTAAGTATTTACTTGTCACCTAGTCCTCCTTTAATGTCATTCAAACTCCACTGAACCTCTTGTCCTCAAATTACCCCAAAGAACACTATGCAACTCAAACAATTTCAAAATGGGCTTCCTAAATACAAACATTTATTGATGCCTAAACTACCAAAATATCAACTTAAAAGTTCATTGACTAACTACAGTCAGTTCACTGAAAAATCTGTCAATAATATAGTGCTTCAGGTACTCCTAGAAGTTAAGAACACACAAATGATCAAAAGTGAAAGTCATCAAAACTGACATGTGACCACTTTATATACTAGCAGATGAAAGAGGACAAAGTATTTCAATGCACACCATTCCCAAAGGGGAATACCTTTGAAACATGCTACTGGCCTTGGATGACCAGTTCAAACATACCTCTGCCAGGCACTGACCAATGTAACACCATTTATCATATTAATATAGAGTAGACAAACTGCAACTTTGCCATACTGACAACAGCAATAAAACACTGACCTACCCTTACAAAGAATATGACAATGGTAATAAAGCAATATTGATGGGAACAAAAGTAATGACATAGGTCAAAGACATTAACAAACCACAAAAGGCAATTCAAACTAAATAAATGGATCTTGCAATAAAACCAAACATTTTGTAACATCCCTAATATCTTAAATATTCATATTTCATGTAACTTTTCAACCTTTTATCTGCTGGTGGCAAGTGATTTTGCCTTTGCAACCAGTGGAGACCAAGATCAGCCTGCACTTCTGTTTGCTATTCAGTCAATAAATTTTTAGTGAACACCCCTTTGAATAATAAATGTTACTGCCCAAAGCGAATGATGGACCAGACCATTTCAGAGATATAGCAAGGTAAAGGTTGAACTTGTGACTTGTACAAACAGCATGACCAACCCTCTGCCATGACTATGTAGAAATTATAAATATTAGTCCATTAGGATGATGGCAGTAGGAAGACAATTAAGATTATCAGCCTGTTAATCTTGTCTAGAAGCATTAATAATTCTCTATGAAACCATGGCGATATACAGAATATGTTTATCTCCTTGGTAACAATGTTTTATAGTCAAAGCAACACCATTATAAAAAATTCACTGGAATAAGTCAATAAAAGTATACGGAACTATAGGCAAAGCAACAGCAGATCAAAACAGATGATCAGTGAGTGAGTGAGTTGGGTTTACCGCGAATTGACACAAAAAGGTCATATATCGCCGAAAACAGATGATCAAGTTCATTTGTCTTTATGGAAAAAATCTTTCACCTTGGTAACACAATACCATGTCTTGGAAAGTCCAACTGGGGTATAATTTGTATATGGAATAATTCTATCATATAAGTGAGCTTTGTCACTTGGAAATGCCGGTAACAGGGTATATTTACAATACTATTTGTATCACAGTTTAGACCAAACAACATGACATCCACACAGAACTCACTCAACAAGACCAATAGGGGAACATGGAATAATTCTATCACTTAGACCAAGCAACATGATGTCAAAACAGAATTTATTCAGAAAGACCAAAAGTGGTATATAGAATAATTCTATCACTTAGGAAGAGCCACATCACGTCAAAAGTTGCACGCTGGGAAAGGTACATGTGAAATAATTGAAAAAGTATATCTCCTTGGTAACAGTAATAAAAGTTTGTCCCAGCAATCTAAAGTGAAATGGGTCTGCTATCAATAGCAACAGCAACAGACAAGGGGTCAAAAAATCCATCATTTACCACTGCAAAAGTTCTCAAAAATGTTTTCATGAACTTATCCATCCTTCAACTCTGATTCACAAGATGATTGGCAACAAGAACTATAATAAGAAATAAGGAAAACAGTGAACAGAAATACTTCCAACATTACTTTTTTGTTTGTTTGTTTTGGGTTTAACGCCGTTTTTCAACAGTATTTCAGTCATGTAACGGCGGGCAGTTAACCTAACCAGTGTTCCTGGATTCTGTACCAGTACAAACCTGTTCTCCGTAAGTAACTGCCAACTTCCCCACATGAATCAGAGGTGGAGGACTAATGATTTCAGACACAATGTCGTTTATCAAATAGTCACGGAGAACACACGCCCCGCCCGAGGATCGAACTCACGACCCCGCGATCCGTAGACCGACGCTCTACCTACTGAGCTAAGCGGGCGGGTTTCCAACATTACTACCACACAAATAACATAAATTATGCTATTTGCTCCAAGATCTCCTATTATTATGTGTTCCATGTTTTAAGACCTCTCTTTCAAGAACTACAAGTCAGACTATATTATAGGTTAAACTTTATATTGAACACCTTAAAGAAATAAACAAGAAAGCCTATTTGTAACTATATATAAATAAACTCTGTTTTTCTAATTCAATGCAAGAATAAGATATTTATTCTTGGAGATTACAAAGTACAAGATTTTTGCTTATGAAAATAGCAAAGAATGTCCAATATTGAAGCGTGTGGCCACCTGAGTCCCCCATAATATCAAGCACACCTGATTGTAACTATTTCTCTTCATTTATAACATTCTGGTTGCATGGCTGATTCTATTATCAGCTTGAAGCTAAAATTAATTTGAAATTTTCATCCCCTTTTCATACTCCACACTTTATTAATGCTGCATCACGATTTATTAAATCCATGACAAAAGGATGCCTGAGAAATGAATTTTGGAATGAACCCACTGTTATATACACCCAATGACTTTTAGCTCTCTATGACTGAAACAGTTAACGGTCTCTCCTTTTTGCATCAGAATCTGACTCCTCCATCAATACGCTACTGTAAAATACCTTTTTTTCTCTTTACAGGGGACTAAATTTCATGGATTTTATTGTTTAGTCGATCCACAAATTTCTAATATAAATCCAATATAAAAGTATGGAAAATCCTATTTTATTTAACCTTTACCCTGCAAAATTTTTAAAATGGACAGGTCTGTCATTCAATTTAGGCAGTACCAATTATTATTCAAAGGGGCGTTCACTGAAAATTTACTAACTGAATAGCAAACAGCAAACAGTGAAGACCTAAATCAGCCTGCACCACCAAGAAAGCACCAATTGCAAAGGCAAAATCACTTGCCACCAGCAGACAAAAGGTAAAAGCTTAAAAGCCACAAATTTACATCCCAACAAAATAACCGCTTTGGCCAGAACATGGTTTCACAGAGGCTTATAAAAATCATGTATAAAAACAAATTTGATTTCAAAATACAATACAAAACAAGAAGATAAAGATCCAAAAACAGCAGATACACCTTGCCTGATGTGAAATTCTGGGTCTTATACGAAACCAAACTTTGTGCTCCTTTGGTTACATTAACATAGACTAGTTTGTATGTTGATCGAACACTGTCATTACTAAATTTATCAGTATTTTATTTCAGGTGTTCGTCATTTACTGATGTTAACCTCAGATATCATTAAAAAGTTTCAGCTCTTTGTTTGCCAGTAAGATCTGCCTGATTAACTGCTGTGTCAATTCAGTCAACTTAGATTTCTGCCTCAGTGGTCAAGCACTGGAGACAAGACAAAGGATACCTGCTGACCAACTGACTTGACACTGTTTAAGGACAATGAGTCAATTTTAAGCCACACAGAGAAGCTACAGTCCATTGAAATAACTGACACTGGTTATTAATGAAAACATTAAAAGCTATTCTAATGTTCCAGAAGCAAATTGTAGTCTAATTCATTAACAGAAATAATTCTAACAATCACAAGCTGCAAATTAGCTATAAAAATTAGCATGGTGTCCAGTTTAAAAAGATTTTTGAAATGTTTTATGACTTACAAAGGCAAAAAAGGCATAATTATAGCTTTATTAAACACTGTCAAAAAAATAAAAACCCTTTTTACTGAATGGCCATTTATTTATATATCTCCATAGGTGACTGTACAGAAAAGAGACAATGGCCTTACATTTTTTTGCTGTATGGTAACTTTAAAGGTAATATCACAGAACTTAAGAGTCAATGTTTTGTATGAAAGAGAGATCACTTTGATGGATAGTAAAGTTGACAATGATGTGTCTGATAAACTGGGGTCAATGTGTTAAAGGTGGTCAGAGGACACCAACAACATAAATATGCTACATCTGAATGTTTGATTCACATATATGACACAGCTGTACATTAAACATTTTAAAAAGACCCACATTGTCCTCTGTTCTTCACTGCTTAATTACAGATCCTGTTCTTTGAAATGTTTTGCAAAATAGTTTAGTTTAAATATTTGACATGTTCTTATTAAAGCAGAAGCCAGCCAAGAAACCCACTTAAAGCCATATTCCGCTGTGTTTGAATAATTTCTAGGTGCATTAAACAAAACAAAATGTCAATAACTTACATACATAAATGATAAACTTAATTAGAATGTATTTATTAAATGTAAATATGTTATTGTTTAATAGCTATATAAATTTACAACTTTAACATGACTCATAAAATTGAACCAATCATAAAATCATGACCTCTATTGACAGAGCGAAGGCAAACTTTCAACTTGTACACTTTATTTTGGAAAAAAAAAACAATATACATGTAATATGTTAGTGGATTTTTCATGTATTTTGTTCATTAACATAAGCGATATATTTTTAAGGATGTAAACATGTTTTTGGTCTTTGATCTAGATATATAAAAAGCAAGGTGATAAAACTTTAGAATATTGAATTATTCAACTATTTGTTCTAATTCTTTCTTTGCATCCCAAGTTTTGCCTCAGCTCCCTATCAACCAATTTTAATTATTTTCAATCTCTCTTATAACTTAAAACCTTTAAAGACATGTCAAATAGCATATTATATTCGGACGGCATGTCAGTTTTATACGAAATATTATACATTGTATTGAAAGTTATATATATTTGCACTCAATAAGTAACATCTTAAAAGCCCCATAAATTAACAAGAAAGAGTTGATTTTCAATACTTGGAATACTGCTATATACAACTATAGTTATAAAACATCCTATTTGAGCCGTGCCATGAGAAAACCAACATAGTGGGTGTGCGACCAGCATGGATCCAGACCAGCCTGCGCATCCACGCAGTCTGGTCAGGCTCCATGCTGTTCGCTTTTAAAGCCTATTGGAATTGGAGAAACTGTTAGCGAACAGCATGGATCCTAACCAGACTGCGCGAATGCGCAGGCTGGTCTAGATCCATTCTGGTCGCAAAGCCACTATGTTGGTTTTCTCATGGCACGGCTCATTTATCTTAATGTGCTTTAACAGAAGACTGAATATAGGGAAAGATAGCATCTGAATTTATCATGCAGAACTAACAGTCTCCATAAAATTTACATTTAAGTAACTTTCAGACTTGATTATAGCTTCAAGTATTTGAATCAACCATGCATGTACCATACATTTATACTCTTTGGCGGCAAAATATATTTTCTCATTAAAGTCCCATTTACAAAAAAGTGTAGCAATGTACATGAAATGGGGGAGGTGGACGGGGAGGGGATGGAAAACTTCTATATTCATTTCTTTCTCTCCCTTAAAACACAAATTTCTTTTAATCACCAACACTATAAATCTGTCTACAGATATAAAAAACAAATTAGCCCCTAATCTTTTTTTCTTGTCCAAAAAACAGCTTTTAACCAATTCATAAGAGTATTCCATTTTAGAGGCAGAAAATCTGATCAACAGTTTTACAAACCTAAAGCATATGGTAGGCTTCAGGATAAATGATCCACTTAAAACCCTTTAAACCACCTTGACAATACCCCCATTGAAATGAATAGCTTCAGAGTCCATTATTTTGCAAATTTAGAGAGTATCATATTAAGAAGTCAATGGTCTCCCTACTGCTTTCAATATTAAACATACTTGGTAATTTGAAATACAAGGAGGGGGTGAAAATTAAAGTGTTGGCTGGTTTGAAGAAAGTTAACAGAATATGTATGTAAAAAAAAGATGTTTGGAGACCAGTCCTGAAATTCAAGCTTCTGATTGGCTATCTCTGGACACCATTTTGAAATTGACCGATGACAAAGTTGCATTTTTGGACCAGAGTTTTAAAAAAAACTTGAAGACAGAGATCACAAGCCTAATGGGGCTGGAAAAAACAACATAAGTACCATTTTCCTATGTAAAAAAGCTACCTGAAATTTCTACAACTGAAGACACATCATCCCTGGATGGGGTTTTGCATTTAGGCATATTAAGCTACAGAAATGAAAGATTGGTTCGAAATGTTGGACAGTAATCCTTAACTGGAAACTATTTCTTTGTTTAAAAAACATCCAGAAGTCTGGCTTGCCAGCTGTAAGCATGTCAAAACCGCTTCACTAAATAGCAAGTTACACATAGAAAAATAGAAAAAAAATTATATGAATGTGTCAAATATCTACACAATGCTGTACCACTACACCGAATAAAACAATGACTTTTCTCATCATATCATGGGTGCACCTGAACCTTACAAAGCATATATTACACAAGAAAGCAACAAGTGTTTAAGAATTCCCTTTGCATAAAAGGTATCTGTTTCAAAATACTCTGTTGTATTGCCCAGTGTTTTATTTCAGTCTTATATTCAAGACACTTTCAGAAACCAATCTATAGGAACTGCTTAAAATATCATGAACTGACATAATTAAAAAGCAATAAACCTTTAACAAGATGCCTTTCTTGGCTTCCATGTAACAGATAAGGGGGAAATTCAACCTTTTACCCATTCAGGTATAAAAGTTGGAGCTAAAAACTTAATTATACATTACAGAATCAGAAAATGGAAGTACCAGGAGAAGAGAAACATCTGATATATTTGTAGAAGGAAGCAAACAAAAAGATTTCCTAGAATAATGAAATGTGATAGCAGATTGTAAATATAGAGCTCTACAAATTGCTTTGGATAGAATTTATTTCAATATCTGGAAATTTCCAGGAGGGAAAACCATTTGAGTAAAGGGTATATCAGGTCGCAAAAAGACAAACTATAGAAAGTTGGAAAACAGGCAGCTGCTTAAACTGTGACATCGTGAAATTTTAAATAAGGAGGTTATTGGTGTAATGTTTTTTCACTGCAAAGCATACTTGAAATTTTAAAATGCAATACAAAAAGGCCGAGGTATTCCAAATGAGTTTTAGAAACAAACTTTTCAAAACTGAAGTATTCCAAATGAAATGAATAAGTGATATTACATCATATCTGCAAAAGTGAGGTAGATCAATGTCTGAGCAACATCTCTTCATTTTTAACCATAATTATATATTCATTCATTTTTTGTGAAACATTCATAACTTCAATAAACTTTTCAAAAGATAACCTGTCAAGACTGTCAAATGTTTTTGCTGCCTCAAATTTTGACACAAAAAAGAAAGATTTTGAGGGTGTTTTTAACACCTCTGTAAATGTTTTACCATATATATTGAAGTTATTTTCCCCGTATCATCCTTGTGGTTTTGTGTAACTCCCTGTGTAACAATGTACACCCAACTTTTTCAGGTCAAACCCACTTAAACCATGGTGATTTTCTCTCTATTCAGGACTTCCACAAACATTGTCAAAACAGGGTCTGCCTTGTGCTTTATTTTTATGACCTGATGTTTAGACTGTCATCTGAGATGGGTAGGAGAGATAATACACCAGGAGATACAGTACAAAACATTGGCATCTTATTTTCAACATAAAACGCCGGTCAAGTTTCAAGACGCATACATGTAGTATCATTGCTTCATATTAAACAAATCTGACCCAGATTTTTTAAAAAGTTAAAAAAATTCTCAAACAGTGAGTGAACTCAGTTTGAGATCCCTTCCAACCCGAAGGATCATATCAGGAGCGCGGTCCAAAATGGGGACTGAACTTGTGATCTCCTGTTTAGTAGTCAGACACACTTACCACTGTGCCACTACAACCGGCTTTTCAAACAGAGCTTATAACATTGCCTTTTCATAAATAGGAAGTCGTAAATAGGGTATCATTACTGAAATTTTGTCCTACCTTGCAAATCTGCCTGTTAAAACATAGTTTATCACACCCTTAGTAATGGCAGGTTGATCTAAATATTGTAAAACATTTCTTGGTTGTCAAGGAAGACATGATCAGATGAATAACTTCATGGTACATAACAAGAGCAATTTTAAACAAATATAACTTTCACAGAGTTTGATTTACTTTGATTCTTCATATAAACCTTCATTTTAATGATTTATTTGTATAACTTCATTTTGAATCAAATTACAATCAGCTCTTCCCTACAAAGGGTGGAGTAAAAGTTGTCCTAGCAACTAATGAATATAATTTTATGCCCCTGTGTTTTAAGTTGGTGACATATGTTATTTTTTATGATGAAAAGTGCAACATCTTTGTGGGGACACTTTCTTTTTTGGGGGGTGAAATAAGACATTGGAATGCAAGGTTATCTTCAAGATTAAAACTAATTGCCTTTGAAGAGGGTCTAATTGAATGCCTATCTACAAAATGTATTTGAACAGCTCCGTTATCAGTGCATTCAAAAATATACAATAGTGCAACACTTAAATTTCTTTTCAATATAGTGTGTGGTAATGGCAAATGAGCCGTTCCATGAAATATTAACTCTCCATATTAAGTTTTTTATCAGACACGTTTGCAAAAAAAAAATCTAATCTAAATCCTTACGGTTTGATCCCTGGATTATTCTTGAATGCTTAAAATGCCATTTATAATGAAATTTTACAGCTTTATGTCTGCAAAAAAAGCCCATCAAAAAACTCTACTGGAAAGTACAAAGTTAGTGAGAACAACTACTGAACTAGTTCAAAAATATTTTGATTTTGGCACGTAATACTAAGCAGGTTTCAAATCTGTAATACTAGAAAATCAGGTTGGACCATTATTAGAAATGATATATCGAGGCTTGGCCAATTTACCTAGTTTTAGAAAGCATACAAAAAAATATTTTTGGCTAAAAGAGACAAGCAGGTACAACTAACATCAGTTCTGGACAGTGATCTTGTGTGAATGATTTTACACAGAAAAATTGTTCTCTAAAATATTATGTTTCTGCTATTACCATTAAAGATGTTGTTGAGACTAAAAAATATAGAGCATATTTCATATATTTTTTGGCAACATTTTCTGACAGAATTTGCTACTTTTGTGTGTTATGCATCTATCGAGTTTTTTTTCTTCCTCTGGTACGAATTATGAATAAAGTAAAACACACATAAATATGGCTCTCCTGAAACCTATTGATGTAAGATCTATTAAGCCATCTAAATTATCAACGGCAGGAAATTCATATGATATTCATCAAATATCATACACACTATTACATTCTTACTGTTAATAAATTCTTCAGATCTAGAGTATTTTCAAGCACCAAGAAGTCTAGAGCAAAGTCCTTTGGCTTCCATTTATTCTGTTGGCTTCCATTTATTTCCCATAAAGCACTGCTGAAAATTGTGAACAGATTGTTTCATGCTTCCAGTTGATTGCATCATTCGCTATAGAATAATCTATTGGCATGATATAGTGCAATAAAGAAGTTTCGCATAATGAAACGGAATAAATATATTCTAAAACATTTTTATTATGCTAATATTGCAGCAAGAAATCAACATTAGGCCTGCAAATATTCATTAACTTACAAGAGTCTATGAATTAATTGGAATGAGCTGAGATATTGCTGTTGCTACCGGATGATCATATTCTTGTAAATATATCTAATTAAATCTAAAAAAAATAGTAATTGTTACTAATTTAATTCTAAAGTGATTAAATGAGATTGTAATTGAAGATAGAGACAATAAAAAACAAACTTCATGGCAGTGCACCAAAAATGTTGGGGTTTTTTATATCCTTTTTTCAGGACAGAAAATGTGAACAATTACTTAAAAAAACCTGTTTAAATGTTGGAGATTTTCTCTATTATTTTGTTTTAGTTTAGTTTTGTGTAAGTTATTTATACCCCACAAAGTATGAAATTCAATATTATATGGTTTTATTAATTCAAAATCATCAATATGTTATTACAAAGCATGGTTCCATTAACGTAATATAAACGACAAAAAAAAAAAACAGAAATAAAAATCAGAGAAAATGAGGCTGCGATCAGGGACATTCTGAAACACATATTATAATTTCCCATGTACTTTATATCCCAGTATCAAAGCCCAACTTTAACATCCCATAATGCTTTCAAATGAAAAACATAATCATAAAAAGTGAACTTTATTAGCGCTTGAAAGAGCCTACGGAATGAAAAAATTGCAAGATCTTATTTTGATACAGTTGTATCCTAGGTAGAAATAACTTTTCCTTAAGTTAATCTCCATATTTCAAAGGGTGTATAATTAACTTCTAGAGACTACCACGAGCTGGTAAAATGATTTTTATCATACAAAATTAAATCCAACTAAAAAATTCTGAAATCAGATTATAGATGAATTAGGTTGCAAATGAATCGTCTTTTCATGTGAGTTTTTTTTCATAAAGGAAGAGCCCGAAATTCTTTAAACAGTCACAAAATTATGAATACTCTACCTTAAACAGGTACAAATTTTTATCTGAATAGATGTGTCAGATTTCTTCTTTTCTATGAAGGTGATAGAATGAATTTGTAAATATATTAACAGATAAAGAAATAAGGTAATCAGCCTTTCAAAAGTGCTAAAGAATAAAGTGCATTTCAATGGGCAGATGTCATAATATCGTTCTGTGACCAAAGTGCAGTAGGACTATGTTCTAGATGGTTTTTAAAAAGAAATTCAATATCTAAAAACCCTTAATTATAATTCTTTACATTTAGTGCACTAAAGTCTAAGCATGTCTTTGTACAGAAAGGGTAGGGATCTAGAAGTCAGTGTGTGAAAAATCTTTGCACATTTTTTTTTGATAATTATGATATGCATAAAAGATTTTTTATATAACCTGCATAGAATTTTTTTTTGATATGGTATGCATATGAGAATCTTTATAGATCTATATACTTCTCAACAATAATCAAAGTAATCCTATGAAATATTCTTTAAAAAAAAGTCAAACTGAAAAACAATAATGATTACAATCATCATCATTTACTATACTAGAAAAATAGACAATTTATTCTAAAATTACCTCCCTTTATAACAGAAAAGTTTTGATTTAATCATTTCTGTTGTAGTTTTAAGTTCTTTTAAGAAACCCCTTAATTTCGTTCAGAAAAAAGTCAAAGTTGTTTTACAACCTTGAATATCAAAACGTAAAACCTTTCAAGTTAAACATAAACAAACTTAATACTTTTAACATTGAATTTTCAATTTTCACACGGAATTCTCTTTGTATTGTTTGTAGTATTTAACGTGTATCATTAAATAGTAAATTTCCGCAGTAGGTAAGTTAAATGTATAAATGTTTGTAAAACTTCTAATTACAAAGAGGTAATATGGCCAGGGTCACAGTAAATACCTGTACATGCAATTATTCAAAGTTTTTACAATTTTATAACCGCCATAAAATTAAATTTGCGAACAGGACAATACATGTAAAACTGACATAGAAAGCTTGCCCTTACACGTGTTGCCCATTTTATACATCTTATCGTCTAATCGTAAAAATGTACTTGAAAATATCAATATTATTAAGGACATTATAAACAAAATCTGAACAACTCTAGACCGCATGTCATTAAAAGCAAAGACGTGTTATATATTAAGTTTGAGATCAGCGGCTACAATAAGGTTATAGAAAGGTTGTTTGCATAGTAGACAAAAATATTCCATCTTATAGCAACGATATATATAAACAATGTAAGCGTATTCTTTAATGCTCTTTCCGTTTAAATTTTCTTTTTGAAATAACATATATAAATATTGACTTTATCAAAGAGTCAAGTGACTTAATAAACTGTTTGTGACTTTGTATAGGTGCTACAAAACACAAACTGTCACAGAGAGGGTTTGGGGGAAAAAAACTCCCTTTGTACTGCAAATTAGATTCAATATTTCATTATCTGATATCAATTATGCCCAGAACTCTGACAGCTTATTATCCTTCATTATGCACAATGGAACTTCAGAAAAAGACCTGCTTGTGTGTCATACCATAGCATTCTTTATTAACAAAATGTAATTCAGTACAAAACACTCCAAAATCAAAAAAGCTGTACAAACCCTTCTTAATACATGTAAGCAAATTGGCTGTTGTATTGGAAACAATTTATTCGTACATAAATAATAAAGAAAATATATAATTTCCTTGATTAGTAGCTCTGATGGTGTAACTGTTAGAAATCGAAATGAATAATTCATGAACATCCAGAATGCTTGGGAAGCAATCCTGGAGTAGAGTTTCAACTTTACCTCAAAATGAGTATTTTATATCTCGGTCAATATTGCACTTCAAAACCAAACATTTTGTCTTTTTTCTTAAACATACTGTAACACCATCATACCAAGTGATAAATATATTTAATAAATAACATGTAACAGAAAAACATGTGAACATGTGAAAATTCATTTAATATTGTTGACATAGTCGGTGGACGGTGGGGTAGTGGAAGAAAGTCTTATATCAACAAAGAATGGTCTTTTTTACCAAACACAGAGTTTATTTCTTTTTTTAGCCCAAGTTACCTTAACCCCTCACTTATTCCTGTCTTACTATAACCTACAGGCCAAGTTTCATTTCAAAATTTCAAAGTTATTGACCAAAAATTATTTTTTGTTTCACCTTTCTTAAATTTTCAGTTATAATGGCCCTGACCTTAATTATGTCCCATATGGAATCCAACCTTGTTATCGAGATCAGCTTTCTATAGTTGTTTCATTTGATTCATGGTATATGAACTAGAGTAACTGAGTACAAACATTTTTATATTTTTCAGTCAAAGTGCCCTAAGCTTGGCATCACCAGCCTAATATGTAATTCAAACCTTAATCAAACAATTAGCTACCTACAGGATAAGTTTCATTTCAATATATCAATCTAAACGCAATTAATTCACTGCACGATACTGAGTTAGACACCATCCACCCATCACCACCCTCTTATGACGCTCACCAACAAAATAAATAGGTTATCAATTCTGTTAAACCTTAATTTAAAAAAAAAATCTTCATACATGTATATTCAATTTAAAAAAGAATACACCCTATGGGTTCAAAATATAAGAATTCCTCAAAAATACAATACTGTTGTTACATTGCATGATCATTTTTATGGACATATCCGTTGTATTAACCTTTAGCCTGCTGGCGGCAAGTGATTCTGCCTTTGCGACCAGTGCACTCGGTCTGCACTGTTTGCTATTCCGTCAGTAAATATAGTGAACACCCCTTTGAATAATAAATGGTACTGCCGAAACTGAATGATGGACCAGTCCATTTTTAGTAAATTAGCAGGGTAAAGGTTACACTGTAACTGTATGGCCTGAAGAACTGAGACTAATCACGTTTTATCAAGTATTGTAATAAAAAACCACTTCCTGTTACCAACAATCAACATTCCAAAAACAGACAGTTCAAAGAACTATGTGAGAGGGAAATATTTACTGTAACCATGGTAGTCAACAACAATCAACATTGAATGATAAAAGGTAAGGCCACACCAAATTGATAAGTTGTTCATCGGATTTTTTTCTGAAAAATTTTAGGCGGCGAGCGAAAAAATAATTTAAATATTTTTTTGGGTTTTTGAGAAAATCAGGAGCGAGCGAAGAGCGAAGAAATATATTTGTCTTCATTTGGCTCTCGACTGACTAATAAAAACCTTAAAATAGAATGTACAGCCCTTTTAAATTAAAAAGTAAGCCCCAGGGATTGAGAAAATCTAACCCGCAGACGCACAACAACGCGAACTCATGAAAAAAGGTAATAACATTGTCATACAGTACACTGTAATCAAATATCGAATCGAATATTTACTGCTATGAAAATGTAGCATTCTTAGCTGACTTTACTAAGTTTTTGATACATCAAATATCTATGTGAGTGTTGCTAGATCTATTAAAGCTTCTGATTTGAAACTTAGAACAGTTATTTACTGTCAAAGTCTACACCAGGAGAAACAATACTCTTAAGTCTGAATCTAGACAGAGTTATGCCCCTTTTTAACATAGAATATTTTTAATTAAGTTTTATATAATGACCAATAGCTCTGTACTTTAATAGCTTCTGACTATTATGCCCCTTTTACTGGCAAAGCTCTGATTTAGAAAAGTCGAGTATGATGTCTTATGTACAGCTCTTTTTTCTAACTTTGAACTTTCATAACATATTAAATTTGTTGAAACAAAGTCTCAATTAAAGTCTGAAATGGAGATTAACGTGCATTTACATTAGTCTACTAAATGATCGGAAAATTTGAAAATCAAAACTGTCCTGAAAAGTTGAAAACAACTCGTAATGTAAATTCCTTACCCCACCAACTTTCGTACTGTATGCAAATGCTGATCATTTGGACAGGAAAAAAACAGAAAACAGATAAGTGACATGCATCAATAAGTATTTACCCTTACCAAAATAATGTAGATTGATGTTATCAAACAAATTAGTATGTTTTTCTTCATCCAGTTTCAATGAAATAAATCGATTTTTTGTAGATGTAATTTGGTAAACATTTGAAGAAAATGGCGTAACTGCATAAAGGGGAAATAACTTTAATGCAACTAAATATAAATGATTTATTATAGACGATGTGTGCGTAGTATGTATTTATTTTGATTAAAATCCATTTGAGAACAATCTGGGACTTTATACACTTTTACGTCCGTAAAAAGTAGCGCACCAAAAAATTTTGGATTGATTTTTTTCAATGGGGCGAGCGCAAGCCAAAAACAAAAAAAAATATTTTTTTTGTGTTTCTGAAAATATACGAGCGGCAAATCCGATGAACAACTTTTTAATTTGGTGAGGCCTAATGCATAATTCTGAAAAATGTAGAACAAGAGTCCCAAATGGTTACCGTAACCAATACACTGAAAGTATTTTCAAATCACTATAAAATTGAACCATCTACAGACAATAATCGATATCGTATGATGAGATGGCGCACTTTGAGGCAGCGCCGCGATGATCATGTATAAATTAATTAAAAAGATAAGATTAGAATGAATCTATGCATTAAACAAGCGCTGAAATGCCAAATGAACCATTTATGGGCATTATACAGGAAAATGACTAACAATTCCGTTAGTATCAAGTAGGGTTTTGCACGCCACAGACGCATTTCCATCGAATGCCGCACCTACTTTGCGCATGACACATATGGTGCCATGATGACGTTTACCTTTGTATTTAGTCATTTCTAACTGTTTATGAGAAAATATATCAATTTACCATTTCAAATTGGATGGAAAGAAATGTTGTTTAATTGACTTGTCTTTGAACTTCATTGTGGTAACAGCTTTAATGTTTTGAGTCATTTTTGAGGCATTCCTGGGGGAAAAACGCCAGTACTAGGTGTTGTACCTTCAAATGACACATAGTGATGATTTAACACTGAATTACTTGGAAAGCTACAATATGTTATACTGTTTCTTTTCTTTTTCTATTTTTTGTCTTTGTTCTCAAACCAAAAGCAAATTAAAACACTTTCGAGATGTTTATGTAATTTCATCTGTTCTATTAATTTTCTGATCTTCATTTTGCCCTTACCTGTACATTATTAGTTCCTTTTGTCCAACAGTTCATTTTCTTACTCCTTTGTTTCAATTTTTCCTGATCCTTTAGGTTCCATGTATTTCTTTTGCCTCCATGAAGAGAAATCCTCAACTCCTTCCTGTGTCTCCTTCTGAAAATCCTGAAAACTCCTCATTTTGTTTTTCATTCTCTCAGTCTATCCTTTTTTGGTGAAGTTAAAGTCTGTTAATATTAGATACTGGTGAATATTAGAGTTAAACAACAAACAAAAACATGCGTCAGGTACAGCTAGTGAATACAGTGCCAAGGTAGTGTCTGTCGATCCGTAATTAGGAAGCTGAATTTCCGTATTCGAAGTGGACGAGATCTGTGGACATCTTTACCTGACAGTATTAGATCAGGCGTCCCAGCCTAATGCTATCAAGTAAGATGGCATCAAACCCCGAAAAAATACTCCAAACATGTTTTCCCGCCAAAATATGTCACATCGACAGAGCCGCATTTGCAGGTTGGTGTCTATGCTAATAATGTCTATCAAGCCACACAGTGCATAAGTAAAACAACAGCAATACATACAAAGCGTCAATAATTAAACTGCGAATAAAAACATAAAATTAAGTTCAAGCTTTAAGTTACACAAGTAAAATTCCTAACTTAAATGCTTACTCCTCGAGTAGTAACAGGTAAAATACACATTTGAAATTATTCAGTTTTCTACACAAAATCAGATACATGTCCTTATCTAGAAATTCAAATCATATGAAGAAAAATAGTTTTAAAAAAATACTGAAAAGTTCAAATACCTCAACATTAATCTCAATAAAATTTCATCCTTAAAATTTCCTACAATAAAAAAAAGCAAACTGAAAATATGTCGCTTTTCTACTTTAAAGTTAAAACATCTGTATGTAAAAGTCTTTCACATATGTAAATGACATCAATTCAATGTTATGAAAATCGTTAACATACAAATGACAAGTATTTTCATATGAACGAGACGGCTGATCCGACTTCACATACATGTATTTGTAATGAAAGGCATGCAAATAAAGAAAGGAAAAAGGGCACGGGCAAAATGCGGCATGCTTTCATGCAAACACATGCAAAGTAAAGTTGATTATTTAAATGAAATTATATGCAGTAAGATTTTAATAAATCATGAACTAACAATAGCAAAGAATCCTTACTTTTAAATTACCATTTACAATAATTTTTTAGTTAAACTGAATTAAAATTATTGATAGAAAAAAAACAAAAACATGATTATAATTTCACCTTAAAGAACAAAAAGCTTTTACAAAATTAATTTATACATCCATGAAATTTAATTAATTGTAAGAATTTGAACAATAATATGATAAAATTAAGCACAAATTCTTCCTTTTTTCACTGATGATTGATTAAAAATTTGTGAAAATTCTTTATTAATACTTCCTATAAATTCACTTAAAAGCCACTTGTCGTGAAAACAGTACATATTTCAGCCGATCACTAAGGAGTTTGTTAAATTCGCGGAACACTTGAACTGTTTTGACTCCCCAATGTTCATAGTCATTTCCTACAATAAAATTTTTGTCAATGACCTTATTTAACCAGTGCACTATCAGTGTAATTACTCCCAATTTCAAAGTCGTCGTTACAAGTCCTTCAAGTTAAACCGACGTTTCAAAATCAGTGTGGTATAATGAAACAACCAGAAGTCACGATGATTACAATTTTTGTAGCTACATGACTGACTCCATATTAACTTCTCTCCATTTTGACGACTTAGCGCGGTTACCTGTGCTCATCTCTTACTGTATTGAATCGACAATCTCAACGCAGGTGTAGCAGAAATCAGGGGCAGTAACAATGTTCCAAAATAACCAAATGGAATGTCATGACGTGTTATTTCGCAACTTGTCAATAGAATATAATGATGTTTGCTTTTTTCCTTAATGATGAACGAATGTTGTGTTGAATTAATAACCTAAAGGTACCTAACACAACATATTTCACTGTCCGCCTACGTAAGACATCTTAACATTATGTTTCATGAATCATTCTTTTAAACATTGTTCTTTCTTAAGTTTCGCCATATGGTTAAAAATATCAAGAGCATTCATAATCATTTCCAAAATCCTTTTTCACAGTTCCTTTTTGGTCTTAAAAAAATAAATTTAAAAAAAAGTCTTAAGTTTAATTACATACATCTTCAAAACAGTTTTGTTATCTTCAGTACATACAATAACAGTTAACTATCCAACAAACAACGCCAGTTTAAATTTATCTATGTTACCACTCAAATATTTGTGTATCCATCTACTAAGTTGACGTGTCAACAATTAATACACTGCTCAGGCTACATCCTATTTCAACTTGACTCCAAATTTTTGCCGCCCTCGCTTCAATTCAACCATGTTAAGACGATCACTAAGCTAACATACTCTTAAGTTACCCATGCACTGCTATTTTGGCTTTTCACACATCGTAGTCAAAGCAAAATGTTACAAAAACTCATAACTTATTCAGCTAGTTTATCCAGTTTTTCTACGCTCAGCTAGGTTTGCTATATTTATCAAAAGATGCATCGGAATCAATTATTGCGGCGAAAGCTGGATAAAAGCATCACATCCTACCATGTCAACTGAAAAGTCAATTCCCCGTCTCGCAATCTCTATATAGAATCTATTTGATAAGTCCCAAGCCGAATAAATAATAAACATTAAATGTATCATAATTGTGTATATCCCCTCAAGCTACGTTCAATCATCTGAACACAGTATTCTAAGCTGGTAAATGTTTGAAACTGAACAAAATGTATCCAGCCGTTGAGGTTCCACAAGAATGAGTTAGAAATATTTCCACGATTACTTAGCAATACATCACTTTCATAAACCTCAATAGTCCCTGTAGCTATATGTAAAATATTAAACGTCACGCCACACTGGTCATAATGCGCCTTTTTTTTTTTTTTTTGCTTTGATGGGAAAAATACTTAACTCAAAGCTGGAGAACTTTCAAATCTTGATTGCTCTCAAGGCTTCTAGTTAAAAAGCCGAAAATAATATGTTTTGCAGAAAAGCGGCTGTAATTTTACCACTTGCTAGATTGATAGGTAGATGCGGTGACAGCCCGGGGAGCATGTGAGGTCACTTGAGGTTGAGAGACCTTAGTTGACTCTGATCTGCACTGTGAATGCATAATAAAATATGACAACATTTATTTGACCTAAACACTGAACTATACCTATGGTGGATTGTAATTTATTTTTATTAGTGATACATTTTCAACACTGCAGTAACTGCTATCTTTAAAAGATTATTTAATAGTTTCTTTCCTGCTTTTAAAGGCAAAGTCTGATGCCTGACATCACATGATGAAACAAGGTGGTTTGAACCCATAACCTAAGGTGTGGACAGTTTTTGCCTAGTCATCTACAAAATGATACACCCCCTTTTTTTCCCCTCCTTACTTTAAATTAAATTTTGAAAAAATCATAATTTGTGTGAAATCATGTTTCTATAATAGCGTGTTTGTAAAAAGATGTATTTACCAACCAAGTTAACAAATTACAGTAAATTGATGATGTGCAGCAAAGGATAGGCAAATGTACAATCATAAATGAATAACTGTATGCCTGCGTTTAAAAAAATAGTTCCTAAAGAATTAACGCTAAACATCATAATTAATTATATGAAAGTCCAATTTCACCAATCAGAACTTGAAATAAAGTTCCATAGTGTCCATTTGTATTTCAAATTACAACATACAGTTATCAAAATTTGCAATAAATTATATTTTCTGACTAAAAAAATTAACCTCTGAACTTGATGACTGTTCTTATAATGAGAAAAGCATGTTTTACTTTACCATATCCTGCTTTTGAAAAAAATATACAGTTTGGGCATACAGATCTGTCTCATATTAGAAAAAAGTATCAATCAAATTATGATAGCATTATGAACATTCTCATATGTACCCTCTATAATACACTTAATATACAACATTTCATGAAACTTATTAATAATACGTTCAACATTAAAAATATTATAAAATACTTGTGATTTTTTTTAAAAATACGAAATGTTGCGCCCTTTATTGCCTAAGAAATTAGAAAAACAAACTTTCTAATAAAATTATATACAGCTGAAACTTCATATCTCAACTCGCAAATATAAAAGTTCTGGCTATCTCGGAGACAATTTCAAGACCTGAAAACACCTGAATTTCAGATATCTCGAGGTATAATACTTGGTCCCTTGGAAATCGAGATACCGAGTTTTAACTGTACTTTGGTAGCTTGATGTAATAGAAAGAGCATTGAAACTCGAGGGTAAACGATTTGTACGAGGGGGCGTAGCCCCCGAGTATAAGTCGTTTACCCGAGAGTTTTAATGTTCTTTCTGTTTTGTATCATAGCCATCCATATATGGTAGTTCAATAGGCGTTCCACATTGCCAAATACAGTAGTTCAGTGAGTACTCAAAATCCTTGCTTTGTAAATGTGTAAAGCTCAGGTAAAATAAACCAATGCGAGCACAGAAAATCAATTAAATACACGTCGCTGTCGCTGTGAGAGACACGTCCATACACGCTGGCATACTTTCCTATCCAACAGTGCGGTAACTAGCGTGCGGGTATTTAATACCTGCACACTTTTAGTTACCGCACCCTGCGCTCAGTGTATACGATTTACCTGCACCAAATTTGTTAAGAAAAAACACCGAGCTATGATACAATTAATGGTTACTTTACAGCAGCAATGTAATCTGGCTTCAACCTATCAAATGATCTGAAAGTAAAGCTGTATTTCACTTGGCTAATGTCCTCAAATAGGTTGTAGATCATTTTAAAGATAAAAATGAATAAAACATATCCATCACAAGAAATATATTTGCAATCACTATGCCACACCTTTTACAGTCTGAAATCTATTAAAAACTCTTTTCAATCAATATTTGAAAATATGCCGCAATTAATTCCAGTATCAATTTCAATCGAAAACTGTCATTCTAGTTTATTATCAAACTGTCAATAGATTTTGAATTGTTAACCAATGATAAATTTTATCTTAAATATCATCAATGAACAAATTTTCATATCTTGTTAATAATTCACACTCCTTTATCGAGACAGCACCTTGAAAAAAATAATTGTAACCAAGGAAGTAACGCTAAACTCATCCGATCTCTAACAAACACAGGAAAACAATTTCTTTCCTATGGCTGTTTTTATGAATGGACACATTACATGTGGTCAATGTTGTTGTATAGTATATTGGAAACTAATGGTATTTTACATATTATGCAATATTGATTGTGAGCCACTAGACATATAACTCTTATACTTAACCGGACAATTGATCTTAATGATATTTAATCACTTACACAAACAATGAAGTGGTTCGCTAATCCCAAACACAAATTTATGGGGAATTCTGAAGAAATCTATGCAAATCAAGTTACTACTAAGTAATACTATGTCAACGATACCATCGGGACAAGACTCAACATGAATTGTGATGTCTCGTAAAAGTTTACAACAGGTTTATCAGTACATTAACTATAATAACCTCTGTTAAAGGCATCTCTGACCAGCAAACATCTCTCTTACAAAGACAGATATTTTCCTCCCTGGTGAATAAATTTCTTCGTAAATAAACTTACAAAGGGCAGTGGCCTCAGTAAAACTCAGTACAACAAATTATAGTCTTCCCGAGAATTAACACTATACAAAGGTTAACTCTACACCAAGTTCCATCAGAAACATGCCTGTTGGACAGAAATACCATTATAGTACTTATTACTCAGTCCGTAATAAAAATGGGCCATAACTCTTGGAACTACAGGCCCTTAACAACTCATTGTTTTAAGAACATCTACACTTTTGTAAGTTACACACCAAAAGATTTTTGGAACGTTCAGTTTTTCCATTGTTCTATCCAGGACTCAAAAAATTGTTCCATTCCTACAATTAGTAAGTTTTAATCATATCAATACTAAATGACAATAGGTATTATAAACAATATCTTTGACATAAAGTTAAAAGAACAAAAACCAAAATAAGAAAATTAATGAAGCTGTTAATTAAAGCTCAAGTTATGTCTTTCCTCTCTCAAACGTTGTACAGTACAACACTCTACAAATGTTTCTCTACAGAGTTCTTCAGAGAGCTGAGTTCCATTTCCCTTTGTATCCACATAACAATTGATAGAAAGTTTGAATGCAATTTTTTTTTTCCAGCCATCCTTTCAAAAGGTCTTTCTGTTTGAAATGTCATGTTACAATTATAATCCCTTTGATACTTTTAATTCTTCAACACTCCTTTCTTTCTTTTAAACATTTCTAGTTCCAGAGGAGAGGCACATGACATTTTAACGTTACCTTTCCAAGTAATCAAACAGAAACTATCGAACTTTAAACTTTTTATTCAAATTATCTCCATAATTTATGATTTATAACTGATACTCTTTAATTTGAAGTACAGCTGAAAGTCAGTTACAATGATAAAGTATGATGTTTCAAAAGTTTTGACGATAACTTTCGAGTCTTAAAAGATGATAAAAGTAACAAAGAAAAAAGGTCCAACTAAATATTGGCACATCCGAAACATGACTGGTCAAGACATACTTTTGATATCATCCTTTCTCCGTTATCTGTCAACATGTGATCATAGCGACAATGTAAATATCGTGTAATTCCTCCATACAGCTTTGGCAAATATCTCCCCAAACACTGTTAAGCAAACATCATGGACAAAAGGACGAAATCTTTACGGCCGATCAGGCAGGTAATATTCGAAGTTCCATTTGAAAAAAATCGATTGAAACTAGAAGATAATTTCAAACTAAATATGGGCACATCAATCATACTGGTCACTCAAATGTCAAATCTTTTCAGACTTTAAGACCATGGATTTAATTTTGAAATTAGAATATCCAATTAAATCTTTACCTCTTCAGCAAATACAGCTATGTAAAAGATAGCCAGCACGAAATCTGATACATTCAATTCAACTTGACATAATTTCAACTGAAAAATGATCTTATGAAGTTTGAAAAATTATCTTTATGGAAAGAAAAATAAATTTTATTCAGTATAAAGATGTCATGTTGTGTTGGTATTGGGTTTTGTTATAAATGAGCCGTGCCATGAGAAAACCAAAATAGTGGCTTTGCGGCCAGCATGGATCCTGACCAGCCTGTGCATCCGCTCAGTCTGGACAGGATCCATGCTGTTCACTTTCAAAGCCTATTGCAATTAGAGAAACCGTTAGCAAACAGCATGGATCCTGACCAGACTGCGCGGATGCGCAGGCTGGTCTAGATCCATGCTGGTCGCGAACCCACTAAGTTGGTTTTCTCATGGCGCGGCTCAAATAGTTTTTCAACAGACAGTGCACAAAAGGCATATCAATTTATTTCTTATGAACATTTCTAAACAAGTTTCATATTTTGGACTCTGCATCTTAATATTATCTTCCTGAGTGCATGTTTCTGCAGTGAATAACCTGTGTTTTTTGCATGTCCTTGTATTTTATTGAGTAATAACGCCTGTTACAAATGCAGTTTTATTTCATATGCATAGTACAGTCCTTATGTCTACAGATTAATTTGATATCTTTGTGATATACTTTATACATCATAACATAGGCCAAATCAAAAAGGCACATACTTAAGATATGCAAGTACAAAGTACTATGTATCAGCCAAATGCCTACGCTTACAAACTATTGATGTTTTATATATTTGAGGCTTTGCTGGTAGCCCCATTTATCATCCCTTAAATTTAATTTCTGTATTAAACATAACGTTAAAAAATAAAGCAGGAAAAAAAACAAGAGCTCACTGTCTTAAATGACAGTGCTCTCCACTATTTGAAGCCCTTCCACCTAATACTAGCTTACATACAAAAGTTTTAGCAAAATTTTCGAAATTGAAAAAGGGGTATAATTTTGTTAAAATGTAGCCACAGTTATGAAACATGCCACGTGAGATCATCCCATATTATACCAAAGATGTGCAGTGAATCTGAAAATATTTGGTCAACAAATTCCTGAGACACAATATGCTTACATGCAAAACTGTCACAAAATTTCTATGTTAAAAAGGGGCATAATTTTGAAAAAATAAATGCTAGAGTTATGTAACTTGCCACATGAATCATCTGATGATGCCAAAGACATGTTTGAGGTTTGAAAGCATAGCTGTTTCTGAGGCACCTGCTTACATGCAAAACTTAAACCTGAAATTCTAAGTTGAAAAGGAGCATGTTTTGACAAAATAAAAGCTAGAGTTATGTATCTTGTCCTGAGAGATCATCGAATAATGACAGAGAGGCATGTGTGAAGTTTGAAAGCATTTGGCCATGTAGTTATCCAGAAATCAGCTTACATTCAAAACTTTTGTGACGCAGATATGGACGCCGATGTCAACGAAAGGGTGATTACAATTATAGCTCTTCTTTTTGAAAATAAACTACAATAGTAAATGTATATCTGAGAGGCTGAGATCTAAAACTTGTATGAGATAACATATTCTTAATTTCAAAACACAACGCACGTGTCAAAATTCAGTACATTATAATTTTGTATATTTTTGTTATACACATTCAAAATATACCTTTTAAATTTAGAGTTCTTGTAATTTACAGCTCTTGTTGTTTTTTTTTGTATGTTTAAATTTGTGTAGCAATCTCAATGTATGACTATATATTTAGCTTTCTGGGTAAAATTTTCATTGTTTTTGTCTTATATACATCCCAGTCCCTCTGGCAAATGTACAGGTAAGGCCTTTACGCCCTTTTGAAGGAATAAGCATTTTTATTGTAAGAAAATAAACAACTGAAAAAAATATCTTACAAAATTATCAAAACTGAAGGACTACAAGTCTTATGATTAGATAATTGTTGTTGTTTTTTTCTCTGTTGTAATAATCAGTATTATTCTCTGGTACTAAGAACATAAGTAAATATTACATATTATTTTATTTATATTGTGTAAAATGTATATTGTTCAGCAAAATAAACTATTTTTAAATATATTTGTATGCTTAAAGTAATGTCGGTCAATATTGTATAATGTTTCTTTCATGTATTACTGTAAGGTGATACAATATCTTATAAAATGGCTGAAATTCTCTTTAATATCTTTTAATATCCCTGCTATTGAATGTTCTTACAAGAAAATATGAGTTAATAAAAATATTCTTGTTTATACTTCCAGCAATAGTTAAAAAATCGGGAGGTTTATGAACATTACCTTTGAAAACAAAAGCCTGAATTAGCCCATTTAAGATGCAATATAATATGTCTATAATTATAATTTATTATGCTCTCCAGTAAATTTACAAAGATTTTAGACAAATCTGTCTCAGCTGTGCGAGTGCACATAGACTGAACAACAAAAGGTTCTTTTGTTGGCCTTAAAAGCCCACTTAAACATTCCCTGTGTGTTGCTCATCATTCAAAAAGTAAGTGTTCAGTAAATATCTATCAACCTATCAAAAATTTATTGTACCCTGGAGCAGAAGCTGTTGAACAACCTATATATTTTGCATTTTATGTACCGAAACTTCAATATCAAACAAATGTATTTGCCTGCGTTTAAACTCGGCCCTTAAATATAAGTGCTATTAAAATTTTTAAAATCCACTTCAAAAGTAAAAATATATATCAACAGAAAATTGGTATAAGAGATATATTAACCTTTCTTTTTATGGCTTGAAAACTTTGAATGAAGTAGATAAAGGACGCAGCTGTTGAATGGTAGCTTTTGCTTTTAATTTTTGTGCCGCAATTCAATTAAATTTTAATTCTTTTTCACTTTTTTTCTCTTGGAATAAGTCTGAAAAACACCTGCTTTGGAATAACTTACTATAATATTAATCAGTTCACACGAGAACTAAACTATCTATGGTACTGTAGTTCTTTTACCTATATCAAAAGGAGAGAAATTTATCATGTAGGCTTTCTTGACATTACATAATTTATGCATAAACTTCTCATTAAAATGTTGCACATTGCCTATTTAACATGTCTGACGTGCAGTCTATCAAATTAATATTCAAAAATGATGTCAACTTTTCTCCCCAAACACTGCCTCCTTTGGGTTTATTTATTTACATTAGGTTCAATGACATTGTCATATGAAGAAAATTTACATTTCAGTACCTGGGTCCACAGACTGGTTAAACTTTTAATAGGCCTCGATAGCCTAGTGGTAGAGTGTCTGCTTCGAGTGCGGGAGGTCGTGGGTTTGATGAAAAATGGTACCAGTAGCTCCCTTGCTTCGTGCTCAGCATTAAAAGGGAAACTGGCCACTTTTCTCATACCCTCGTGGCGACAGATTTCATCAGGAATGAGGTGTCGAGAGTGATTAATATAAGTTGTAGAGCTTGTTTCACAATCGACCTAAAATAAATTAGTATAAGCTAAACTTTTAGTTATAAATCAGGAATAAAGGGAAGTAACTTTACAAAAAAATCGAATACCTAATGCAGATATTATTCAGTTACCATTATTTCTGTAAGGGATGGCATAACATTTACTTGGAATTTTGTTGCTAGTTTTCAGTTAGGTAAGAAACATATGTATTCCATTATAGTCCTCTCTCTTTATGGATCAAACGAAAATAAGGGAGTAAATAAATAAATGTATACATTTTTTTGTATTAAGTAACGAATTTGAAAATAATAAGTAAATATCTATCAATTGCATTACATCAAAAGAACCTTTATAGAATATCTACCTTTAAAAGTTTCAAAATTAAGAAATGACAAAACAATGATGGTTCTCTGACTCAGCCACTGCATCAGCAAATGCTGAACATTTACCCTGCTAAATTTCTAAAATGGACTGGTTCATCATTCAATTTGGGCAGTACTATTGATTATTCGAAGGGGTGTTCACTGAAAATTTACTGACTGAATAGCGAACAGTGAAGACCATAGGGATATAGCAATACAACAAAATGTAATTCTTCAAATACAGGAAGGTCCTGTGATGGAAGGGAAAAGCCAAACAGCCTGTCAGAAAGATTATGTAAATAGTCCATTTTGTTGAGATCATAAATTTTATCTGTTATTTTTTCGCATCTAACCTAATACAATCAGTGTCTATATAAAGAGGGGTATTTTTCTTTTTAGAATGAGCAAATATTAAATTTGAATGTTTTTCATTTGTTTGCGTGTCAATATTTCCTATTTCAACAGATAATGGTCCCATTGTAGTTACTCGACTTTATATAAATGTATAAAAATGAATTACTTTGAACCATTAAATTGTTCGTATCAATACTAAACATTTATAAAATCACTTAACAACCAAATTCATTGATACCAATTCTTGTTTACATTTCCCTCGGCCAAGCCAGAACAACATGACTCGTATTGTCCATAACGTTCTGTAGATCGTTTTATTGGCGTAAAATAATTTACTTAATGCTATGGTCCGCTTCTAACAGGACAAAGCAAATATTGACCAGTCCTTACAGAGAAGGAACAATGTTTGATCAAAACACTAAAGATGTCACTCATACAGCGTAAATCACCTTCACAATAGATAAAATTTCATCGGGTACATTGGAATAAAACTTACAGATAGATATATAATTTTATGATCAGAGTAACTTTCATCAGATTTAAAGTAGCAATGAATATTAACACAGAGGGATTTCTGCAGAAGTCAATACTTGGCAAGGACTTGCCAGAACAAGTAATATCAATCATGAATGCAAGGTAATGGTATGGTAATGTATGTCTAAATACACATTGTAAGGTATAGCATTGCTTTACACTACCACACCCATATGAACCAATGGAAAAAGCAATATATCAAGCACACCCTAGAACCGGCTTAAGATAATTTCTTTCATAAATTAACTCAGAATGGAGTTTATGATCCCAAAAAACTATAAATAATTAAAGAAAAAACTGAGTGACATTTAAAGGCAAATCACCTTTCTCTTACTCTTCCTACAGAAAACTGTGAGCTGAATGTTTCTGCCAAAAATCTGGCTTCAGACATAAACTGTTGATGGTTCGTTTTCATATTGTAATGGACTTCGATGATTTATAATATGCCTATATACAAAATGATGATATCATATCCATGGCAACTATGAAACAGTAGTATTTAATAGTGTATTTGGGACAGAACAATTGGAAACTATAAAAATGCATAGTCATTGTGTTATTTTCATTCATTAATCATTTCAAAATAGTGAAACAACTAGAGAACATATTTCACACTGAGGCACTCAAAGAATGTCTTGTCTCTAGGGAAGCTTTTTGTTTCCAAGGCAACCAACAAACACTGTCATGGGATTACAGCCCAATAGAGATAATGGAAGTGATTGGTATCAGCCAGCTTGATTGACTTCAAAATCAATATAAATACCTGTATCAGGCACACCATATATCCTCTATTAAACACTGCCGGAACATTGATATGAATGTTGTTGAATGCTGAAACTGGCAATCAGCCAATGACATCCACTAATACAAGTAACTGGTTCCTGTACCGGTCAAGACCAGGAACAAGCAAACACTGGTCTCACTGCATCTTGGGGCAGTTTCAAACCCATGTAAACCAACTATGTCAAAACATGCACTTCTTTAGTTACAATGTCAACCAATTCCTATAACAATCGAATTAGGCTGCCATATCTCCTGAGTTTTAAATGCGCTGTCTAATTGAAACTCTGTGTCTCATGTTCAGTTATACTTCATTGCAACTAAAGATATGATACCTTTAATACATGATATTATTACAGGAGATTTATTTATAATGTAACAAAACATTCACAATTATGGCAATGTTAAATAAAATCTGAGTAATGCACAATACAGTTTAATACAATTGGGATTATGATGTAGTCTATGTCATATAAAATGCATCTATCAATAAATTATTGTCTTGGTAAATAAATTTCAGAAACTCTATGTAGCCATTGTATGAAAACCAGTCTAAAACTTTCTAGCATCTGATTGGTTGTTTTAGATCCCAATTTTGTAACTGACCAATGGCAAAGTTGCATTCTTAGACTGGTAGTCAAATTCCCCTTCTCCGTTTTCTAACCTGATAATTTGTGTTTCTTTGACCAAATATGGTAATATACTTTTCCATTTACAGGCAGACCTTTCAAAGGAGTAATAAAACAGAGAACTGGTGATAGAATTGCTATATAAAACCTAAATAGAAGATCATTAATAATATCATAAATTGATCTCTCTCTAATTATCTGCCACAAAATGAGAAAATGTTATTATATAGCATTACAGCACTTAGATAAAAGACTAAAAAGACATCCTTAATAATCACTGAGCTGCAGCACTGATAATTTCAAAATGAACTTAAGAAGATTACTGATATGTATGGGGGCTAGTACAGGACACTGTGCTCTGCAGGCAGAGTAACCGGTATGTATGGGGGCTAGTGCAGGACACTGCAGGGCTTTGCAGCTACAGTTACTGATATGTATGAGGGCTAGTACAGGGCACTATGCTCTGCAGGTAGAGTTACCAAAATGTATGAGAGCTGATACAGGACACTGGGCTTTGCAGCTACAGTAACTGATATGTATTGGGGATAGTACAGGACACTGTGCTACCGATATGTATGGGGGCTATATATATATAGTACATGACACTGTGCTCTGCATTACATTATAATATATTTACTGATATATATGGGGGCTAGTACAGGACACTGCTTTCTGCAGGTACAGTTAAAGATATGTATGGGAGATGGGGGATAGTACAGGACATTGGGCTCTACTAGTACAGTTACCAATGTGTATGGAGTTAGAATCTACACTAGCTTCAACCATGTACACCATTCATTTCTCTTTAGTTTTATATTCCATATGATTTTCTGAAAATTAAATTACTGAAGAGTCGAAGAACTGGTTATTTTTCTCCCCAAAAAATCAATAAGATAGTAAGATCATTTTCTGAAAATCATTTGAATAAAAAGATCAAATGCAAAAAAATGTGAAAACATTTTGAAGACATGTGAGACTATTGTTAAAATGTATAAGGAGACTGTGAGTATGGCCACACGGAACTTGACTATGTCATTAAGAGTTTGCTACAGTTTCCGATGTTAAGTGTATCAATATACACAAATTATGTACATGCGTATACATTTTCACTACATACTGAAAATTTCATTTGCTTCTTGTTTCAAGCTACAAAACTACAAATATCTCTCAAGCTACAATGGGTATTGACATGTTGAGATAAAGTCATAGTTATATACTTAAGCAATAAGCACTTCAATAGATAACCATTAAAACATTCTTCACCGTGTCAAAAAGGTTTCACATTAGAAAATGCTTTTGTTCTCCGCCGCCTTTGACCTTGGACCTTATAAAGTATAGTACTTACAACCGGTGTACCGATACTTGAAATGTTACCAAGTACTTACAATATTGCGGAAATACTTAATACTGAAAAGAAATGCACATCGTAACAAGAACGTTGTTTTTGAAAGAAAATGCATACATGTCTCCCTATGCATGATAGGGTCACTGTCTTTCAAAGGAACAGAATGTACCGGAAGCTCTGACACAAATCTCTTATTATGCAGCCTTAATGTATAAAAATCAAAGGGACATAATTACTGAAAAATCATCTAAATAATACAAAAATTTGTAAAATATATTGTATCTAGGCTCAGTATTGATCAATCCCTATGAACTTTCGACCTAATCCCACCAATAGTTTAGGAGAAGTAATTCTATACAAATGTTAGTAAGAAATTCTAAGATCTAACTCCAAAGAAGTATATAATCTAAGCATTTCAAAATCTGGCCAGAGTTGTTTATTAAAAGATGCAATGGCAAGATTTTGTGATTCCAAGATTGACAATACATCTCCCATAATTCGGGGAGTCATTATCATAAAAAATGAACTAGGAAAATTTTTAATCACTGATTATTTATACTGGTTACACTTTTCTACTTCACTATATCCAGTCTTCCCAGCATGCTTCATCTTCTTTGTTTGAACTAAAACCAGGGACATCACTCTTGACCTTCAACTCATACAGTGATTTTCATATTTATTTTGGGAACATGTATAGGTGTATATACTATTTTCTATATATGAGCCGCGCCATGAGAAAACCAACATAGTGGCTGGTCAGGATCCATGCTGTTCGCTTTCAAAGTCTACTGCAATTAGAGAAACTGTTAGTGAACAGTCTGGATCCATGCTGGTCGCAAACCCACTATGTTGGTTTTCTCGTGGCACGGCTCATATGAAGATTTAAAAGATGTTGAATATCTAATGTGACTCCTGTATCATACAGTCATTTTCAAATTTATATCAATCATATACCATCCAGTGATTCTTAAATCGTACTAGTAATGGGTAAAGTTAAAATGTTCTGTTCAAGGGTACTCTAGATTTATCTATTCCCCAGTCTACTTGCTGAATGTCTGCACAACCTAGTGATTGTCAAGGACCTGATAAACTAATTTTATAAGCATTCTTCAACTTTTGATAAGGGTACAATATAATGTCAGCGGGACTGATAAGGTAAACATACACCTTTGTTTGAAAACTTTATAATTTGGCAATTTATGGAGAAATATCCATATAAGGGTATATTTCTGTGTTATACTGAATGTTTGTCGGTAACCAAGTCAGAACTATACTTCAAGATTTTGTTTATTTTCAGTTTGATTTTTCGTTAACTTTTGTTCCAAAACAAAACAAGGCATCTAAAACCACATTGAATGATAGATCAAGTTGAACGTGGACATAAGACCTCCATTTATAGCAGACCACACCTCATGTCCTTCCACCTTCTGTAGAAGTTTTTTTTCTATTCATTCTGCACCATCATGATTAATTACATCATGTGATTTCCCAAGTTTGATCAGCTATAGTTTATACTCACACTAGGGGTATAAAAATTACTCTCAAACTATTTAATTTCATGGGCATGAAATTTCATGGTTTTGGTTAAAAGGGTTATTTCATGGGGATATAAACTGGTGGATTTCAATTTTTGAATGTCAAGTAATCGGAATTGTATTTGTAGATTTAGTTTTGTGGATTGATGCTACTATTGTTTGCTGAGATTTAATTTGGGATTGAATTTAGTGGATTGATGCTTCTATTGTTTACTGGGATTGAATTTAGTGGATTGATGCTTCTATTGTTTACCGGGACTGAATTTAGTGGATTGATGCTTCTATTGTTTACCGGGATTGAATTTAGTGGATTGATGCTTCTATTGTTTACTGGGACTGAATTTAGTGGATTGATGCTTCTATTAATTACTGGGATTGAATTTTGTGAATTGATGCTTCTATTGTTTACTGGGATTGAATCTAGTGGATTGATGCTTCTATTGTTTACCGGGATTGAATTTAGTGGATTGATGCTTCTATTGTTTACCGGGATTGAATTTAGTGGATTGATGCTTCTATTCTTTACCGGGATTGAATTTAGTGGATTGATGCTTCTATTCTTTACCGGGATTGAATTTAGTGGATTGATGCTTCTATTGTTTACCGGGATTGAATTTAGTGGATTGATGCTTCTATTCTTTACTGGGATTGAATTTAGTGGATTGATGCTTCTATTGTTTACTGGGATTGAATTTAGTGGATTGATGCTTCTATTGTTTACTGGGATTGAATTTAGTGGATTGATGCTTCTATTGTTTACCGGGATTGAATTTTGTGAATTGATGCTACTATTGTTTGCTTGGATTTAATTGTGTGGACTAGAGTGAAGCTACCATAAAATCTGCAAAGATTTAACGCCCACAAATATTAATGATTCAAAAGAATAATAAAACATGAAAAGATATCATACTGACAGCCTCTAAGTCTTACTATAAGTTCTGGAAGCATTTAGAGTTAGCATGTCTGCAAAACTTGCCATTATTTTCAAATACACCCTACAAAACATATGGAATGCTCATCTAGCAGGATACTGAGTAGTTTTCAATACTAGTCTTTAAACTAGAAGGCATGTGTCAAAACTGCTGTGATGATTTTAACATATTTTCAAGCTCAATTTACCAAACCTTAGTAGATGTTCAAACTAAGGGATTACTGCATATTTTTTTCCTGAGAAGAATTTATTATGATTGAATGCCTCATTTCCTTGTCCATTTTCCCTTTCAAATACATTTTATTTCATTTTATTTTTTACTGAAAATATAGCAATGCATTAAAGAAAAATTTAATGCATTCTGTTTAATAATAAATCCCCAACTTGTTTTTCAAAAATATTTAGAATTTTAACCTGTGATCATATTTATTATCTGTTTCTCTCTAAATTCACAATGTGTGAATCAAAACCAAATTACAGTATAAAAATCTTCACTTCATTTTGTAGCACTGGCATTCACATCAAAGATAGAGTAAACTCTTTCACTTTAAAGTTGTTTTGTATTTAATATAATAGAAGGAAAATATGCTTTCTACTGATATTTTTATCAGATGTCTATGACATCAGCCGTTGTAAGTATAATCAGTGTTTCTTGAAGAAAATGGGGTTAAAGGGGAAGTAACCCTTCAAATTAAGAGTTCATAAATCCAAACTACATTGCATTGAACACAATGAGCTAGAACAAGACTTTGCTCAAGATTGTCATCAAATAAGAGAGATACAAGAAAAAATTGTCTGAAAATCAAAATCCAACCAACTTTGGCTGTGAAATATCTCAGAGACTCAGACCAAAGTATAAATCAAGAAACACACCTACAAGGTATTGTTTACTCTATTTGTGATTATTTTTGGTAACAATAAACAGGATTGTGTCAATCTGGATCCATTTTCAACTCTCTCAGGCACAAATATAATCTCTATAAAAACTAGAAATGAGGTACAAATATCTACTTAAGTAGAATCTCTGCTATGTTTAGTGTAATTTCGTGACAAAATGATAATAATTTATATTTCAAAGGATACGGTGACAACTCGTACAAATTCTGGTAACTGGATCTTTCGCTTTCAAATTAACATTATTATTTGCATTTTTATATTGTTATGTGGAGTTAGGTAGGAATCCACCCAAATTCTAAACTTGATTAACTTTAATGATTAAACTGTATATCGTACTCATTTTTTCTTAACCAACATAATCATACATCCAAACGAATGTGTAACAACTTCGTAATTTGTATTTATTATCTATTAACACATGTTTTTGATATTATTACATGGAAATTCTTGGTTTTTATATCTCATCCAATTTACTTGTTGCTTCAGAAGTTGGCTATAACACCCTACCCCCTAGTGTTTTTCGTGGGAATGTCAGTCTCTCACTAATACTCTGTTTCTCTCCCTGGATTACTGTAGCTTACAGCAGAAAGTCTTAATACATATATATACAGAAAGGCAGTGAAGTTCTTTATGCCTAGAAACTTACATAATCATATCACTTGCTGGCTCCATTAGTAACAGATTTTTGTATGTTCATGCAACCACTGATCATCATTCTTAAGAATTATCTCATTTGTTTAATCCCCTTTTAATCATGTAGGGGCTGAAAATCAATTTACTAGGTAAAACTAAGTTTTTACACACATTACATGTATTATACAAAGCATTAACAGAGAAACGAAGTACACTTTATCTACCAATTTCAACAGCTCAAATTTCTTTCTTTTTCTCCAGTTTATAACTTCTTCATTTTGATAATTCATGGTCTTCACTCTGTTTTTCATACACCCGAAAGGACTTATTAAGTTATGACGCAGGTGTCCGTCCGTCCATCTGTCCATCAGCAATTTCGTGTTTGCTCTGTAACTCTTGAACCCCTTGAAGTATTTCAAAAAAACTTGACACAAATGTTCACCACATCAAGATGACATGCAGAGCGCATGTTTTGGATGGCTCACTTCAAGGTCAAGGTCACACTTGGGGCCAAAAGTCATATGACTTTGTTTCCTGTCCGCTCAGTAACTCTTGAACTGCTTGAAGGATTCTAAAGGAACTTGGCAAAAAAGTTCACCACATCAAGAAGACGTGCAGAGCGCATGTTTCGGATGGCTTGCTTCAAGGTCAAGGTCACACTTTGGGATCAAAAGTCATACCTTCGGGCATATATTGCTCCGCATTCTGGTGCTCTTGTTAACATCAGGGTAAAATGTTTAATAACAGTGCCCTTGGCTATTTGAAGCTCTTCAACAAAATAAAAGCTTACTTGTTAATTCTTAAGCAAAACTTTCCAGTTGAAAAAGAGACATGACTGTGCCAAAATGGAAGTCAGTGTTAAGAAAATTGCCATGCGAGTTCATCCCACGATGCCACAGACGTATATAGAATCAGAAAACATTTGGTCAAGTAATTCCTGAGAAACATGCTTACTATAATTTTGACAAAATCAAAGCTAGAGTTATGTAACTTGCCAAGCAGGTCATCTTATGATGCCAAAGTCATGTGTAAAGTTTGAAAGCATTTGGCCTAGTAGTTCTTGACAAACCCGCTTAAATGAAAAACTTTAACCTGACATCCTACGTGAAAAGGGAGCATAATTGTAAAAAAATCAAGACTTGAGTTACCATAATTTTGACAAAATCAAAGCTAGAGTTATGTAACTTGTCTTGTGAGGTAAACTCAAGATGCCAAATACATGAGTGAAATTTGAAAGCATTTGGCCTAGTAATTTTTGAGAAACCAGCTAACATGCAAAACTTCTGAGATGCGGATGATGACACTAAGTTCCAATGCAAAGAAGGTTTGAGAATATTTAGTCAAGCTTAAAACCCTTTCTCATTAATAAAAAGTGAGGAAAAACTTAAGTTTTAGTTCAGTCGCACTGAATACACTGGCCAGATTAACATTTGTTTCATTTTAAAGACATGCATGATACTCTGTGATATCACCATTCTTGGATTTCATCCAATTTAAGTTAATAGCTGGGTCTGTAAAACTATCTTTTAGTTCAATTATAACATTAAAAAAACTGATAAAAAGGAACAAAAAATAGTTTCAATAAATGCATTTTATGCAATATGAGTATAAATTCATTACTGGTATGCCATAGTCAACGGGAGAATAAAGGCTTTTAAGTTTTTCCAACATTCATGATATTAAGAAAAAAATACTTAACGTATATCAAAGATCTAGTAAAAAAAAATATACTTCTTGTGTATATGAAGGCTGTGGTGCAGACTTTTGTGAATGTTAAACAAAATAATAAATATCTTAGTATTCTTACTCGTATTTTATTCTTGATTGCATGAATTTATTTATATAGTGAATCTAGTAAAAAAATCTCCATATTTAATTTTTGTGCAGTTATCTGTAGTGACAAATAAACCATTGTATGGTTAATTTATTATCTAGGTCACTTAAATACAGAGGTCAGTGAGACACTTAAATCTAGGTAATAGGAAAATAAAGCACTACTGTAATTATAAATACAAACATAACTGGCAAGAAAATGTTTAAAATTTCTGCATCAAATATCAGAAAATAATAGGTGATATAAGAAGACAGTGTACAAAAGAATTGAATCATGATCAAATAACCTGACATACTGACACAAGTGATCACCTGATCAACATTTTTTCGTAACAAACAAAAATTTACCATATAAATTTCAATTCAATGGGGAATATTGAAGCAATACCTTTCTTTTCTTACGTTTCACGCCTGGCATCTATTATAAATGATACGAGGATTGATAATTCTGCATTATTTCTCCATGTATACCGGTAAAATGTCCCAGATATTACACAAATTGAGGTTGTCTCCCTTAGATAAACACAAAACTGAAAGTAAGTTAACTCGTTATAAAATAGGCCCTAGAAAATATTTAATTACCAACCTGTTTTGCCTCCCTATATCGTCTGAAAGCTTCTTGCAGAGACACATTTTCTTCTGATTTATTATCAGATACAATGTAATTCGTCTCATAAGTCGTATATTTGAACTTAAGTGCACTTTCTTCGGAAGATTCTGTCAGATTTGGTTCGGTGTCGGCCATGTTGTTTGTTTACATTTGTGGAACGCCGGAAGCAATGGATTTTTTTCTCTAAATGTGAATGTGTAGGCCAATAATTACATATTTTAATACTTTCATTTCTAGTTTTGTAAGTATTAATAAACTTAAACTCAAATTCTTGCGTTTTTTGTATTTATATTCATATTTATATTGCAGACAGGTACTCGTTGCATTATAAACAAATCTCCCTAACAACGACAAACAAACCATTGTATTGGGTAGAACATTTTCTCTCAGCCAATCAATAATCATGTAACAATTTCATGTTCTAACATTTAATCGAAAGTGCAGCAGGTTGGAATATCGCTAGACTGTTTAGGACTTGCTACCACTATGTCATCATACATGTTGGAGTCTCACTACTTATATGCCTCTAAATATATCTAAATCAGTTTTCACCATCCATTCAAACAGTTCACTTAGCTCTATCTCACAAACAAATTAGGTTTGAAATAGCATGTCGCACCACAGATATGTACGTAGTAGACTAGCATATCTGAACTCATAGAATTTGCCGTTTAATATCCGAATAATTACTGCATTTTAAATAAACATCTTGCGCACTTTCTTAAAAAAACCTTTGCTATGTGTGAACTAGAAGCTACAACCACCGTACATTCATAATTCTGACCGAAATGCATTTACCTCTATGCTTTGTGTATATAAATTCAATTAGTCCTCAAATGATGGCGACAAGGACCTAGCCTGGCACATTCTGACACACTAAGCTCTTTTATCTGTTATTCTTTATTATTTTATCATAACTTATTATATCTATTATGCATAGAATTCTGTGCCATGTACATAAGGAATGTGACATTTTCTCCCTTCTCGAATGGGTAAATTTAAGATTTTTATCATAAACTTATGATCGTAGACCAATGGAATGAACTTATTGCTTATATATGGCTTTGATGTTGTAGCAATAAATTTTACGACTTTATTTGATTGTTACAACAAATGCAACAAGTATTTTTTATTGCAAATTGCCTACTAGATATTAATAGAGATAACAAGTGCTACAGAATGTGTTTTGTCTCCAGTTGCGACATTTCCCCAGAAGAATAAAAAGAAATTCTGGTCGAAATTATGTATGCAAGACTTTTTCTCTGTACACTTAGTTCTTTCTATTATAGATAAATGTTTTGTTGCTATGGCAAGAAAAAAAAACAGCCCGCAAGTAGATCTGATTATCCGCCATACATTTTATCAACCCTGTAAAACTAGAGAAAAAGAACGTTTTCATGATCATAATTGGCTAGATGGCTACCACATTAAATAGATTCGCTATCACTTCATTAAATTTAGATGAAGCGCCCGTGAACTATTGAATCGTCGCGTGAGGCGATAAACTACGGCCTCAAAAGGAATTTTTAAGCATCATTATAGGAAAACATAATGTATAATTCGTGTTGCATGGATTAATGGTGCGTACAGGAACGTTCACTAAGGTTTCTATGGCGACAAGGAGAAGCATCACCACATGATAGAAACTACCTTTGGCGAAGCGATCAACACAAAAACTATGATGGATTGTGAATAAATGCTAATATGAAACTGTTGGTTTTCAATATAAAAAGACCGCCATCTTGCTATGTATTAAAGTATATGTTACCTTCTTTGTTGTAGAGTTTGACACTAATCCGCGTGATACAGCTGGTTATATTGACTACATGATTGATTGCCTTATGCTTGTAGACATGTACTTATATCCTTGGCATATGAACTATAATACAAATTGATAAATTACCCATATTATATTTTGTGTTGGTAGATAGTTAAATGGGTGAGGTAGCCAATACGGCTGAGAAATACATCATGGTCGTTGCCTTTTCCTTGTTACTAATAATGCATCTTTTAACAGACGAAACAAACATGCATACGAAATGTAACTTGTACATGTACTAGATCTTTTATTCTATTCCAGAAAATATCGTAAACGTTTGTACTCTATCTGTATTTTTGTCGTTGTGTTGCTTTTTGTGGTTTGTTTTGCTTTTTAATATTTGACATTTACATATCATATATGAAAATAATGCTCAACTTAACCTTTCCAGAAAAAAAAGATCTTACATATATTTTCTATAATCCTAAATGCTGCTACACGTGAAAACAGTGTGTAATTCTAATCTTTCAAACCTCAAACAGAAATATGTGCACATGGGCGGCCGCAGACGCAAACATTCAAACGTGTTTATTGCATCTGAACATAATCTTTAATCCGTTATGGATACCTTATAAAAACATTTGTCCAAAACACTTGAACATGGTGGAAACAAACTATTTTATCCCCTTCTTCCAAGTCTTGTACAACTTAAACACTGGCCATTCGATTTGAAACGAGCTTATCGTTCTTGTGAAAGGTGAGGTACAATCGATACCTGCTTAATAATTATTATATCATCGACATGAACATGAAATTGTGAGTATCCCCATAATTATATTTATACTCAATGTACATTTGTATGTCGAAGGGTTGCTGGTTAGCACACATTCTACATCAGAAAATAAAACATGCGTATAACAAACCTTTACGTTTTTATCATATAAATTTTACTTTGCAGATATCTGATATTTGTTTACTTTTAGTAATAATATACATGCAGTTAAATTTTCCTTCACCGTTTCATTAAAAATAATGTCCAGTAAGATATTTTTTGATGATTTCAAAAAGATACATTTTATTACCTTGAATGATACCATGTCGCAAAGCTATATTTATAAAAAAAACTTTGTTCATGAAGTAAGTATATGAAATGTATTCTTATTGACGCACAAACAATTTATATTATGCATGTATTTCATTTTTATGTCAAGCGTCAACAGTTTGTGATGTAAAATTTTGTTTCTGACAATCACGACGTTTTCAAAAGATGGTGTTAAGTGATTGTTTTTTTTTTTTTTCAAAAAAATTTGGTGTCGGTTTGCCGTCATAAAATGTTGTATAATATTGTAACATATCCAAATGTAAGACTCTCCGTTGAATACGTTAAATACTTTAGACTGCTTCTAAGAAAAATAAAACAACAGAAAATAAAAAGGAAATAAGATTAAAAAAATATTATGATAAAGTAAAAGGAAATAAACTAAAATTAGTAAAACCTGATGTAATCTGGAAATGAAATAAGCGATTTTTTCTACATCATCATAATCATCATCATCAACAACATTACCATCAACATCGTCGTCATTATTATTATTATTATTATCTTTATTATTATTATTATTATTATTATTATTATTATTATTCAAATGTGCATAACCATATTAGTCAATGTATCTTCAGGATTTTTTTAACAATTTAATGTATACAGTTTATGGAAATATCGGTAAAGATTCAAACAGTTTATGCCCTTTGTCATATTATACTCCACTAAATAAATAGCCCTAACGTTTGAACAAAAACACCAAGAAATGAACGTCACCTTCTGACGTTTGATGTTACCTTATATACTTCACGACTTTGCCTTTTTAGTACTAGGATTTTAATGCATAATTATTACGTAATAAGAATTTTAGTTCTGCCATATTTTAGGTCTGCAGAGTGCTTGTTCAAAGACAAGATATACTGTTGAACTGATTTCTTTAAGAGCACAAAGTGTACGAGTCTAGACATAGAGAATTGATTACGGTGCACTCATGCTGAAGTATCAGCATGAAATTGAACGTTAAAATTTCACCTTCGGCAAAACAGAATCTGCTATATTTTTTTTGTCAGACATCTCAGCCGCCATCTTTATGACATCATTATGGGTACCTATTAACTGAAACTGCAAAGGCTTTTCATAAGGTTCTGAGTCATTTATTTTGTCAAAAAAGTATTTTTTATTTTTTGAGAAAAGAAACGAAACTATTTGAAAATTACAGAGGCGTTTAATAATAAAAGTAATATTTCCCCTTTATTGAAAGCAATAAATATTCAAGATTCTATCATAAAATTTGTTGAAATACCCAAAATGTTCGCGCGAAGTCGTATATCACATTAAACACTAAAGGTAAATTGCTGTAATTTTCCTTACTCTGTTGAATTGGAACGAGATTACTTGATTTTCAGCACCATTTAACACACTTGTAAAACTACTGGCTAAGCAATATTTTTGAAAATCGCTCGCATGTATAATCTACAAATATCTTGTTGCTTTTTAAAAAAAGACAATTCATAAAATTTTATCAAACTGATTTATATTTATATTGTACACAACATTTCTAGGTATAATTAACAGAAATGATTACATGTAATTTCTATTGGTTATTATGAACACTGAGCTCAGAATCTCCAAACTCGTTCTCGTTTTAACTAGTGATAAGGTCATTGACGCTGGGCAGTCGAAGTCGAATGAATACAACCGAAATGGTGAACAAAAATATTTGTTTTGGGCAAGGCGGTAATTTTATGCAAAAATGTAATTCCCGAAAAGATTAGCTTCACAATGCTTTTTATCTCCATTAAGCACCATCAATTTATACATACAAATATGTGTTTAACATGTACACACTCAGTACCACATTGCTTAGCCCATGACGTGTTTCCCATTTTCCCCATTTCAACATTAATGTTCTTAAGTCGTATCATTACAATCATATTTAAGACAATGTTTGTTATAATATCGTAAGTAAATTGGGTTATAAATAAACGGAGCTACAATTACCAGGTATATGTACGTTGAAAATATTGAACAAAATACATTCGTATATTACACATTTAAAGGTAATGACGTAAATATGATATGCAAAACATATAAATTGGATAGAAGAAACAAATATGGTAATTAAAGTAACAAATATTAGTTTCTCAGTTTGTAACCCTGAAGCACATTGGGTATCTATACTGCATCTTACTGACTGCTATGTCCTTTCTAATATTGACTGGGTGCTGACCTCAGTCAAACTTTATTCAACAGTATAACCGACTTCTGCATTATGTTAAAGATTTATTTATTCACTTATTTTGAATTTCAGAAACTGATATTTGTTATAATCCATGCATCGTTTGTTTTATAAATACATAGAAGCCAAGCAAGTTCAAACCTTTAGCCTGCTGGCGGCAAGTGATATTTGCTTTTGCGAACAGTGCTGACCAAGATCAGCCTGCACATCCGTGCAGTCTGATTATGGTCTGCACTCTTCGCTATTCAGTCAGTAAATTTTCAGTGAAAACCCCTTCGAATAATAAATGGTATTACCCAAACTGAATGATGGACGAGTCCATTTTAGAAATACAGCTGGCTAAAGGTTAATGTTGTCACAGAATGAAAATAAGGGTGTAATGGCCACTAGGAAGCAAGCCTATATCCGAAATGTAACTGCAATACTCATAGCAAACACTTCCATATCAGAATAGCAGTGGGCGTTCCAAGTGTTAATGTTATAATAATGTATTTCAGATTAAATTATCTTTTGTTGTTTTTTTTTTTCGTACTTAATCTGCTCCTCAAAGAGTACTGAATTCTTGAAGGATAAATCTTTGTTCTGTAGCTGTCGGTTTCAATCATTACAAGTGTAAAGATTATAAAGTCAACAGATTTGTCTCTGATTTCGTAACATGTGTATGAAAAGAATATGAAGTGCGGTCGAACTTTTTGCTCTTTCTCAAAAGCCGTCAATACTTTTTCAAAAACTCTTTTTATTCGTTTTTAAAGTATTCCCCGCCTACGTCTATACACTTTTGCCATCTTCGTGGGAGTAAACCATGAAGTAGACCTACTGCTTAAATACCGATTTACAACTGAAATTAAAGCCGCCCTGGTCTCATATTTGTTTCCAACGAGCCTTTTTCAGTTCTGGAAACAAACAAAAGTCGCAGGGGGCAAGGTCTCAAGCAGTACGGATAGTGGGACAACAATTGCCAGTTGAAGGAGTTGATAATTCTTCTGTAGATTACGCAGTATGAGAGAGGGCATTGTCATGCAAAAGAAGAATATTTTTTTGGGCTAGCCTGGGACGCAATTTTTCTGTTTTTCTTTGAGTTTTTTTTCAAAATCACTTCTGAATAGTATCTAGCAGTCACAGTTTGACCTTTTAGCATGCAATGAGCCAGTGTTTTTCCACCTGAATCCAAAAATAAAAGCAACCAGCGTAACCTTGCCAGCAGAGGGAGACAGCCTAAACTTCTTAGGATGTTCTTTTCCTATGGTCACCCTAGATGCCTTTTGGTAAAATCTGATGTGCCTATGCTTTACCGATCCTTAACTGATACCTTGTTTAAATACTCAAAACTTCGTGTATGCATACTTCGCATTAAGAATATACTAACCAACTATAGGCGGTAAAATGTAGTTTTCGCTCATATATAATATGTATGGGTAGCTGCACGTGGAAAGTGCAGTGGACAGTGACATGCCCCTTGTAGAGTAGTAGTAAGTCCAAGCACTTGGAAAGACATGGGCGAATCTTAGGGCTAATGCATATTTTCCTAAGATAGTCAGTTCAAAACACACGAACTTAGCATTTACTATGCAGCTACTTTAGTTACTTTGACCTGATCAAAGCAAAGGATTATAATTACTATATATCTGTTAAAAGAACTGATGTTCGTACTTCGAACAGATGGCAACACCTGACTGGCAGTATCGGAGTAAGAGGACTGATATGGCGTGGACTATGAAAATAGATCCACACCTCTCAAATTCCAAAACCTGAAAATTGTTTCTTTTTCGATTAAAGAAAATGCTTAAATCACACTAATTTTGTAAAATATTGGGTTCGCAAATTCTATTTGAATGTAACTCTGTAATTATAACATCATTTGATGCTAATTGATGTTCTTACATTGTAAAATGATTTATTACTTTGCAAAAGCGGTTTCCTCTGAAGATCAATTTACAGGAACGATAGCATCTAGTACATGCCAATCAAAGCGGGAGAATTCTGTCATTCAAATGTTGAACAAATTGCTTTTGAGATACAAAGTGTTTTCATTATTCATTAATGTTATGAAATATTTATATTTGCCATTTCATTTTGTTTGGCATTTTTCATTTGTTCTTTTAAACAAAATCAAGCAAAATAAAGCGGATATTTTTATTGTTAATAAAACAGATTAGGACCAAAAAGCTTTCGCGCATGTACAGAACAACGAAAGGGAGATAACCTTTGAAGAATCTGGGGAAGTGGAAGTTAAATAAAATAGCCATACAATTTTTTTAAAATTACAAGTTAAACTGTCTCCTTTTATCAGTTTTTGTTACATTTTTTTTCTTATATGAAGTTTATACCGAAAATATTAAATTGTGACTTCAGTTTTAGATGCGACTGTAAAATATGTCAAAATATATGCACATTTTAAATTTAGGAATAATGAAACAATCCGCAAGAAACTTTATATTGGACGATACCCATAAGGAAATTTTCGAAAAAAATATTCATTCTAATCCGGCCTTGAACTTTATTTTTGTCATGTAATAAAGACATTGATTTTTTTTTTATTTTATTTTGACATAGAAAATTAAATGAATTAACACAAGGAACGCCCATTGCTTTTCAAGCATTTCCTAAAAGCACAGTACTTTCGGATATGGGTTGACAATGGTGTTACACTGAGATTTTGATTCTCTGACCAACATAGCTTTATATCTATAACGTGCAGCATTGGTAATATTACGACGTCTGCAGTGAATTTTATTTTGATAATCAGATAGCATTGAACTATACTGACTCACTAGTTTGCATGTTGATGCCACATGAAAACTAAACTTGAGCCGTGCGAGAAATGTAATATTTATTTCGTTAGTAAGTGATGACTAACGTAACCTTTTACATCGATGTATATACTAAAACATGGTGTCATGGTGAGTGTCTAAACTTTTCTGCATTTACTTCATTCATGAACTTGGTAATTACTTCATGCATATGATTATCAAAATAAATCTCATCAATTCTTTTTATACTGGAATAATCTAAAAGGAATTTTATTTTTCGGTTCACCTTTGTCTTTACAAAACATTACCGGTAATAAACACAAACAATTTAAAGCGATATAAATGTACATGTCATTTCGGTGCATGCGTTAATTCCGGATGCAGGAGACTCCATCGAGTGTACCAGTTCTCGAAGAGAGCAAGACAATTGAAAACGTTTATCTTTACTTTAAAAAATAGTTACCAGGTTACCAAAAAAACCCAAAACGCCCAAGTAGTATAATCAAAGGAAACATTTGGTTTTACACAAGTGTACTAAGCCAAATATTTTGTCACATTTATAGATATAAATTCCTTTTAGATCATTACTACTGATGTAATGAATATATGCAATAATAAAACGATCTAGACTTACCTGATTCTGTTGGCGGTAAAGCACCCGGTCTAGAGATTTACCCTGGCAGGTGTTTATTTTCTTCTTTCATGAATGTGTTGCAATATTTACTGGCATCATCACATCCAAAGAGATCTTGCTGCAAACGTCCTATACTGATGAAAACAATTAACATGCCGTAAACAAACTGCGTTGGGCCAGGTATTGGCAGGAATATCTCAGGAACACCTGCCAAATAAGAACATAAAATGAATTATTTAAGATATATCCTTCAGAGATAGTCTAAGCACGAACATTCCAAACATATCTTGATTTCTTTAATCGACATACATTTCACCCGAAGCAATGAAATGTATTCATTAATGTAACTGCTAAGCAGCGAAGTGTTAGAGTAATTAACATTATTTACTTATTCACACAAACACTGCTTGCCAAAAGTATGCCTATAATGTTTCTAGACATTATCTCGTTTTTAACTAGTGGTGGGATAGTGCCATGTGGCAAGAATATGTTCTTTTTCAATCATGAATATTTTATTCTTTAAGAATTACTGGTCAAAGATCTCATTTAGGATGCAAACTTAATTGTATTTTTTATTTTCGCCTGAAGATTAGAGTTGATACACGCGGCACTTTATGATTGTCCGTTATTTTCGTTAAACATGGTTAAATAGTGTTTCATTCGTACAGAAGTTCAATAATTTGATATTTAGAACGTTTTCAAATACCAAAATATTTTCAGTTGTGAATTCTCAATACTTGTACAAAATAAAATTAACATACAGGGTAACTATTGATTTATGTTAGGATAACGAATTTTAATACCGTCTGTATCTTTAAAAGATGTTTATTTGAAAATGTTTATTAGCAAGGGCGTATACGAAAATTTTATTTGTATGTGTAAAGTTGTACTGCACTAACATTGTCTACATCAGGTGTCCAATATGGCGACCCTAATTCCTCAAAATATGCATCCCAGACGTTCCAAATAACATTTTTACATGTTGCAGGATCGATCGTCCTCTTTTCTCTGCGAATCAAGCTTCTCCACTATATTTTATTTGCCAGTAAATTGGTACTTGGATATTTGGACAAGGTTAAGATACTTTTGCATTCACAGGGAGGTGAAATTTTCCATTCATATTGTATAGTTTAACAATTTTTTGACTGGGCGGCAGTCATTTCGGATTTACATCGAATTCATCATGACGATCATGGCATGTGAACACTTTTCTAATCAAAATAAAAAACATTTCACTCATTTTTTAAATTGAAATGACATCTTTGGTACAAAATCTGACAGACTAATAACGAGTTCATATCCTGACTTATATAAATTATCACCCTTTATATATATATATTTATTTATCTTTATGTTCTTATATCCTTCCGGGATCCAGTGTGTTTGAAAGGCATTTCGTTGATGTTTTTTCTTTAATATCTCACTTATATAATTGACATGTATTAATACATTTTCTTTTCTTTTTTTGTGCATGTCTTTTACTTACTACATTAATGTTTTGTATCAATTAAGCGAAGTACTGAAGCACTATCCAAACAGTCTTCTAATTTTGAACCCGAATACATTTACATTTATTTCTATGTGTTATAATTATCAACGGCATAACCTTCCGGTCATCTATATGCATGCTACTTGTACTTGTTACATGCCATATTTGATAGATTGAAGACTTCTACTTGAAACTGTACAACTTTCATTTTTTAGGAATAGACAGTAATGTTATATTTGCCATACAAGTGTTAATGTGAATAACCTAATGAAGAGTTACCGATTAGTACGAATATCACATAAGCCAGTTAGTAAGCGTAATGTCTCTTCAACAATTAGATGATAAGTGTAAGAAACGGCTAATTTGTATGAAGTCATCCAAAAACAAAGGTATGTATCGTTAATCTTTGGGAAAAACAAAAAGACAACCTCAAACCAGATGGTAGCATGGCATTTAGGTCGATCAAGAATGTGTGTAAATACCTTAGAATAGACGTATACCCGTGTTTTTTTTTTATTTCACAACACCTGAAGAGTTGACCAGATAAACTACTGAGTATTTTAACATAACAGTTGACAATACCATAACTCTTTCTAAATGATGCTGCACGAGAAATCGTTGTTTCGCACTACTGATGTTTTTTTTTCCAGTTGTATAAATTGCTACATGTTTTCATGATAAGCGCTCTTCCGATACATGTTCATGTAATCAAGCATTGAGTCATGCTTAATATTCAAATTAGCGACATGGGTTATCTAGGTACACGCTATATTCAAGAACGTCTTTTAAAGGCTGCATTATAATTCTAAATATATTCTTACTTATTAAATAAAACCCACAGAAAGATCACTTTGAAACATAAAGGGCAAGCAAATGCGGTTCGATTGAGTCTGTTTTTGAGGCTATATAGTCCGGTCAAGCGGATGTTTATGATGCCACGAGAGCACAATATTTACAGATGCCATCAATCATCGCGTATATACTTATATAATTTATTCAAAATTTCGTAAAAAGTTATACGGATTGTAAAATCTACCAGAACCATGTGGTAATAGATAAAATTCTGTAAAATTATAATTATACGACTCTTTATATTAATCGCCGACCAGTAGATTATGCTATCGTCCCGTCTATAATTCAAAGAATATAAAAATTCATTTCTGATGTCACTTACTGAATGAGTTTGCCGGTCAATAGTCACTGTTGCCCAAATTTCGAAATAATTTTAACTATTGACCGGCAAACCATTTAGTTAATATATACTATTGTCGATTCAAATATGAAAATATTCTAGAATATAGACAATTTGTTATGTTTTTATTGTGTATGTACAGATGTGTTACCCCATCAAAGACATGAAACGTAATAACCGTTTTATTTTCGGTAATAAAATGTATTCTGACTGGCCCAAATGACAAAACAGAATTCAGAATTTTATAACAAGAATATGAACTATATTACCGTTTCATAATAAATCCATTTTAAGGATTTTGTATTTCTTGTTATCGTGTATTAGCTCTTAGAAATAATGTGTGCAATATACAAAAAATGTATTTCATTTTTTACAGAGGTACATATGTATATAGATAACATAACATAGTTGTTGTTGAAAATGGAAAACAAATCTCATTTCAGAATCAGTGCGTTGCACAAATTATCAGGACATAGGGTCAAACTGGATTATTTCAATTGTGTAAGAATTAACTAAGGTCTGCAGTAGAAAACATGTATACCCTATTAGGTGTTTGGCTACTGTTGCATTATGAACTGTTGCCATTTTGTCTGGTCCGAGTCAAGTAAATGTATCTGCATAATAAATTTCGGTAGAAGGTGCTGGGGGAAAAGAGGGTGGGGGTATATGCAAACCCTTTCGTAATCTCTCCAAACAGACAGATTCAAACCGACTTTTCTATGATTTTGCTTGCTTGCATTCAGTGCTCCAAAGGTTTGTTATAGACTTTAGGAGATCTCATCAACTTTAAATGAGCCTCGATGTCAATATCATTTTGAATATAGGACAGCCGTTAACTGAGAAACTTATAATAATTCCAAAATTTGTCATATATTTTATCAGCCAAAGAAGTTGTTTTAGTGAAGAAAAGTACAACAATCCTTATGACCTAAACACTGGCTTAGGAAGTACCCTGTTATAAATTAAAATGAATGAACTCTATGGGTCCAAAATGGGTTATAACATTGCAAACTCTGAACATGCAATTCTGCTACTGCTAACATTTTGTTGTTATTTCTTTTTTGTTTTAAGCATTTTATTCTGATCTAAAACGCTGCAAAGGGGTAGTTTGAATACTTAAATATACCAATTCATATGAAGGCATATCTAAAATAACCAAACACTAAATGTTTAGATAATTTTAACATCGTTTAATATTTCGTAGAATATTGTAACATGGTTAAATTGTCGTATATCAAATTATTATGTACATCTGCTCTTCAGACACTGGAGGAAACTAAAGTATAAAAAGACCATATATTTATCTTCTTTGAAAGAGAAACAAATACGTGATACTTCTTTGCCTTGGCATATCCCTATTTTAAACTATTTCTTCAACAACCTTTTCTAAATTTGAAAAAAAAACATATGCTAGATGGTATATTTGTATAGATGTATCCTTTTTGCAAAGCTCAAACGCGAAAAGATTTTTATAAGCATATTTTTGGGTCATGTTACAAGACATTGAGGATATTAAACTCGTTGAATAAAATAATAAAATGCGAGGTTCTGCCGAGCATTTTATCAATTTTATTCAACGAGTTTTATAAATCCAATGTGGAAAATCACAAACGGAGTATTCTTTTTATTACATGTTAGCTTTTCTTGTCGAAACATCAAAATATTATACTTTCTGTAACTATTATAAACAGGTCAATCTGACCAACGTCTCCTATATTGTAAGCGACGTCGACGTCAAAGCTTTATTACACTGGTGTATTATCATTTTTATGTAATGATTTTATTACACTCCTGCGACGTCAAACATATGATAAAAGCTAGTAAGAGTAACCTTACTCCATATATCTATACAAGGTATGTTAGACCTTAATTCCATATATAGCAATATGAACAATTACAACTGATAGCTTTTTGTAAAAATAGCATTAACAAGTTTGTGTATAAACAGTAGACTATGCATTAGATTTGAAATATTACACAATTTCTACATGTATAGCTAAACACTATAAATTCGAATTACTAGCCTGGAATTCAGGCGCTGATATTTTTTGCTTTTTCATAACATATAGTCTATTCGTAATATTATCACTCTTCATATGTCTTTTTAGTTTGTGATAATATCAATGATTTGCCGAACAGAAAAATATGAAAACATCGACAGACTGTAATCTAGGCTAGAATATTACCACTAAAAGTGGAGGGGTTTTAACAAACTACTGTTACTGAATGACATTTAATTAAATATGAATGTAGCTCTATATGTACGAATACTATTTGATGGGACTTTTCTACATTTGAAGTAAATACATAAAGATTAAAAATAGTAGTGAAAGACGGGCATGGTTACTTTTAAATACAGAGTGGCTATGATTAGCCTTTATAATGGTTATTACTTCTGAAAAATCTGGAATCTTTGGTAAAATAATATTTCTATGAACACTATAGCCAAGGAAATCAAACGCATAAGCATAACAATGTTCATGAATTCGTTTAGAATAAAATTATTGCATGTTCATGTTTTGGAATATTGGAAACCCGTTTTAAGACCGTATATTAAAACTGGTAAAACAGTCCTATTTTTATAGAAATAAAAAACATATTCAGTAACACATTGCTGTAGAACACATTTGAGCCGTGCCATGGGAAACCCAACATAATGGCTTTGCGACCAGCATGGATCCAGACCAGCCTGCGCATCCGCGCAGTCTAGTCAGGATCCATGCTGTTCGCTTTTAGAGCCTATAGCAATTACAGAAACTGTTAGCGAACAGCATGGATCCTGATCAGACTGCGCGGATGCGCAGGCTGGTCTGGATCCATGCTGGTCGCCAACCCACTATGTTGGTTTTCTCATGGCATGGCTCATTTCACTTTTCATTTTAAACACCTCCATTTTTGTTTCTGTCTGCTCAAACTACGAATAGTAGTAATATATCAATTTGATAATAAATATTTGAGTTTCTAATAATCAAGTCTGCTTCATGTTTTTGAACGAGTAGCATGATTTATATTTCCATAAGTTATGGATGGAAATAATTGATAAATAATACAACTAAACAAAATGATGAGCGATAACATATTAGATATAGTAAGAATCTATCACAATGAAAAACAGAAATATAGTTGTGGTACATATTTTTGCAGAAATTTTGTTCTTTATCTAAATTCGCCACCATGTGTGGTTCTCTGAATGTTTTATTATCAATTCAACCATACTATGAAGTCAAAAGCACACTTTTATATCCTTTTAATTTCAGCATTTATTAAACATGTCGCTGAATACTGATATGGTCGCCTTTTTACTAGCCGCCATGATCAATTCAAAGGATACGTCAAATTTGCATGAAATATTCATTTGATTTGTATAACTTTTACATGTATAAAATCAGCCCGATTCAAATTAAACAAAAACACATTTAGACGATATCATGCATAAATGAATATCATATTACATACAAAATACAAATATAATATAAACCGACAAAATAATTGACAAAACGTACTCCTTATTGAACACGGCACAGCTAGCTTTCATGAATCATATTTACTTTTTTTTCCAGATACTTGCAGTGATATATTTATTTAATACTACATATTTATATAATCAGATTAAACAAAACCCCTACCTGTGAATGACGTCAGCATTATATTCAAAGATGAGTTTTCCACATGTATACTAACAAACACGGGTACACTTTGGACACGGTTTCTTCGTTTTGTCGCGTCGCCATGGTTTCCAGCCAGCAAGCGGGATATCCCGCGCAAGATGGATCAATGCTATCAACCTCCCTGTCAAGCGTGCGCTTACCGATACCAACAGAATTTTATGCGCCTACTGAAGCATTGTGAGTTTTCAAGGTGTGAAGATTCATAATACACAGGATGTATGAAATTACTCTAATAAATGATCTATCCATTTTACAAATTTCTTTTAAACAAGCTATTAAGAAACTCATATCTTCAAAAGTGAAATTCACATTCAGTAATGTCTTAATCCATAACGAAGCTATAAATGTGCGCTGCTTGCCTTTGATTCGGTTTTATGTGTTTGTTCTCATTTTATAATATTTCAAAAGTTGTCGGAAATGATATGAAACCTTTTAGCAGTCGCATTTAGTTAGAAGTCAAATTTTGAAATCTCTAAACTGTATGATTTATAGCAGGCTTGGTTAACAAGTGGTTAGACAACAAAAACTAACGTCTTGGAGTTTCCAAACAAGACAAGAACATTTAATTCTATGCTCAGCTGACTGAATCGTCTTTATTACTTGGTTGCATAGTAACTGCTTTAGAAGCTGAACTACATTAACCATAAATTTCACACTTAAAAATGTAATTACAAACAGCACATGTTTTTATCTTCAAACACTTAATGTTACCATGTTTTAAGAGCATGCTGAAGCAAACTGTTGGTCATAAAATATATCTAGCACTATAAATGAAATGTTCTTTTTCTCTTTGAACAATCACATGACGGACGGCAGTCTGGTACGCTTCACAGACTTTTACTGACTGAAAATGCAAGCACATGGTTGACAAATGGATTAAAATCATGATATGACCCATTATGTCTGACAAAACATTTTAGAAGTAAAAGAATAATTAGTTAATTTCAAAACCAGCCGATGTTTTATTATATATTTCTTTTAATTTCCATAGAACAATGCGAAGAAATATAAGAGACAATGGCAGTTATTCAAATCCAATCCATACATGTTAGTTTTATCGTAGATGCAATCAAAATTGTTTGAATATTAAGTTTCTAATTTGGAATATTTTAAATAAGGGAACATTCAATTTCTTTTGCAATCTAACAGCTTAACGATGTTAAGTATATGTATATATTAAGTGCATACATGCTGACAATTCTATCTAGACCAATTCCCACATCATTGCTTGAAAACTGGACAACACAAGCGATAGGAATGACAAAACGTGCATATTGTCAAGTTTCAGGTATTGTAGGTAACATTCAAGATATTGTGTTATTCTATCAGACCTTATTTAGTTTTGAGACAAGGTATAGAATTGAACCTTTATATAAGCGAGAGCTTCAAGTACGAATAGAAAGAGTGAAGGCTGGCACCAGTTAAACAAACTTTTATTCTTTTAATTACAAATGTTGTCATAATATCTTTGTGAACAGTAACTGAAACGTTTCTTTTTATTTGCCCACAAGAAGCCCTTTTATATCAATTGACAAAATATGACTTTAATGAAAGACCCTTTGGCTTTTCAAGAAATAATTACCAACAACTATAAAAGCTTTGTCGTAAATGTGGATCGGTTCGCTGGGATGTAAGATGAGTTTTTCCAGTACCGGCAAATATATAGGAAAAGTCCTGTCTGGCATGCAAGAAACACTGTCTATTTCGGGAAATCCCAGCAAACGCCTGTAGACACATTCAGTGTGAAAAAAATCTATGTCGAAATGATGCACTAATTGTATACACCAAATCGTCTTGATGGCACAAGAGTAGAACCACCGGCCAGAAATGAAAAATAAACAGAATATGTGTTTAAAGCTGACTTCAGATACATACACACACAAAAATTTGAAGAGTCCCATATTTTATTTGGCAGTGACAATAGATTACGGAACAACCAACATGTCAATATAAAATCCATGTTATGCAATATATTTATTCCTATATCAAATTTATACTTTGCTATCGAACTGTATAAGGAAGTAGAATAACAAATTAATTTCCTTTTTTTTACTTTTGCATGCATTTCAAAATTTGGATATTATATTAATGATTCGTTTTGATCATCTGACCTTGACCTAGATAAGTTAAAACATGTTGTAGTAAATGTAGGCTTCATATTCTCATAAATGATCACAGTTGTACCACTGAAACGGGCATTAAATCATATATTTACTACCATTATATGTGTTGTAAAAGTTATGAAGGAAATAAAAAAATGTGATTTTTATTATAACTGAAAAAGTCAAAGCAATAAAATCTACCATATGTATTATAATAATAAACCGTGAAAAGAAACATCAATTCAATAAAAAGTTGTTCGGGTATAAGCCTATTTTGTCTAAAAGAAGCAGTACAGAATTTGTTTCGCCTTTTGATAGACAGCCTATACATCTACAAGAACAGAATAAAAGTGTCTTTATCAATATCAAAATCAAGATATTGAAAAAATACAAAATATGTTTAAGTTATATATTGCTTTACTTAACACTGAAATACAAGTCAATCATAGGCTAAATGCACATAAGTCATAGACTAAATACATACAAATCATAGGCTAAACACATATGAAGCTTAGACTAAACGCATATAAACCGTAGGCTAAATACATCTTAAACTGTAAGCTAAACTCGGAGCATATGTGAGTAAACTTGACCTACCTTTTGATTGTTTCACTTTGTATAATCCTTTAGCTCTTTCTATATAAGGTGCAGCAAAGGATTTAGACTTGTATAACTTCTGGCCTGGAAGGTAGGCAGGAACAGCCACGTACTTAAACTGTGTTCCAACTTTTGCCAGAATTAATGTCTGCTTGTTTGCTACTGAAGGCTTCCGTCTACTCTTCGGACGATATGCATCAGATATTTTCTTGAATATTTCGTATCTGTCATTATTGTTTTTTCCTACATAGACTGGTTTCGTATCATTTTGTGTTTCAACCACATTATTTTGGACTTCGTTTGTATCATCTGTATGTTTATTATCATCATTACTAGCATTAGGTACGCCATTTGCAATGTAATATCCAATTGTATCAAGTTCATAAGTAATTTTATGTGGATCTGTGAAGTTTTCCGCTGCAATTTGTTGAATAATATCGTCTTGACTTAAACCCTTTACTTTAACATTTTCTTCTTTACCTTCTTCGCCATTTTTAACAATATTTGAACTATCCCTGTCTTTTTCTTCCTTAATGGCCCTTTTATCAACTTCCTGCCTTGAACGATAATGTGACATTCTTGCTGAAAGTGCAATCATATCGCTGATTTCTCTTCTCTCACTTCTTGAATTATCTCCATCACAATTCCCGCCATTTTTACTTCCAGGTGTCCTTGACCTTTGGCACTGATCAGCAGTTTCTTTTGTGTAATCTGAAGATATTGTTGTTTTAGATCTCGTGTTATTTTGCCATTGTATTTCATGTTGACCCATGGAACTACTACCGGAACCCATTACACAGCTTCAAGATAAATGGACCACGCACATAACATAGATTTAATTTGATTGACAGTCAGATCTTTTTTTAAAGACAATACAATTCGCCCTTAAAGTCTTGCAACAACATATATATATCCGTTGCCCATTAATAGTTAATATATTCCACATTAGTTTTTACATTTCGCACGAAACCTGCAGATAAATTCAATTTTTGCTTTTTTTCATCAAATATTTAATTGATTTTTACATCTACAGCCTATAAATCGTGACACATCACGAAACCTTTTCATTTTTTATTATATTTACACAATATGTAAACGCATAATCTTAAATTACAGAAAAGCACCCACTCGAATGATATTAACATATTTTATCTCAATATCGAGCCTGAGATTGAATTTATGGACTAAAAAAGAAAGTGTTCAATCATTTTGTTTGTTTGTTACTACAAAACAAGACGTTTTTTTGTACCCTCTCTTTAGTATCATTGCATATATTCAAATATGATTGTACAGTGACGCAGTTCAATGAAGTTGCGGGGTAATTCATTGCAGATGATTTTCTATTCAAAGGTGATTAGATTTAGATTGTAATGAAGAAACGATTGAATCAATAATTTGGTACAAAGGTTTCATTGTATAGAGTCTGATTGAAAGTTATTTCAGTAACATTGAATGTGTTATGTTGGCTGACTGATTGCTTTCACACACAAGACGATGCATGATTGAATATTGACTGAATTCATTTAAAGTTTCATGGCGACGCCTGGCGAGTCAGTGTGTAATAGCCTGTTATTAATGAATATGATATTCTTTTATCTTTCTATTTTTACATTAGTCTACATAGATCAAGGCAGACGGAAAGGCTATTGTCCAGTAAAAAGTCCTGGCAACTGTAGTAAACTTTCTAACGTACGAAAAAAAAGATAACAAACTATACTACAAGTTGTTAAACAAGTCCACTCTCCCAAACACTTACAAGTATTTATTTAAGACTGTTGAAACTTATGTATGACAAATAGGTGTGCCTTTATTTGCGAAACAATTACATTGCATTTTATCGCTTTGCCTATTTTTAGCCTGGGTGTGCCTGTCAAGAAAGTTATGTAATTCACAAATTCTGGCGCAAAATTCAAATCATCTTGATAAGGTAGACACCACTACCGATTAGAAGATCTCGTAAATTGTCAACCATAAGTTTTAACGGAGTGTTTATAAAACTGATTCAGGACGTGACAAATATGAACAATAGTTTAACCGAATGGTGTAATATGAAGATGTGTACCCAGGTTTTGAATAAGTGTGACAGTTATTCTATTATCCACTTCATTATCGTCACAAACAATAACAAAAGCTGCTTGTGAAACACGTATGCCGTCCCATTTTCAGACCCGAGATTATCACTATGACCCTGCCCCTTGGCCTACCGACCCCAACATATTTATGGCCAAAGATTTCTCTGATAATTGAGCAAAAACAGTTTGCAGAGAGTAATAAAGGTAAATGTGACCTTGAACTTTGACCTACCTACCCTAAGGCCAGTGTTACCTTTACCGTTGAGGGGCCTCCATGGCCGAGTGGTTTAGGTCACTGACTTCAAATTACTTGCTCCTCACCGATGTGGGTTCGAGCCTCACGTGCGGCGTTGAATTCTTCATGTAAGGAAGACATCCAGCGGAAGGTCGGTGGTTCTACCCAGGTGCCTGCCCGTGATTAATTAATGCACAGAGGGGCACCTAGGATCTTCTCCCTACATCAAAGTTGGAATATCGCCATATGACCTATAATTGTGTCAGTGCGACGTTAATCCCAACAAAACCTTTACCGTTGACCTACTGGTCTCCAAAACAATAGGGGTCATCCACTGATCCATTAAAGTTGGATCATTCTGGGGCCAAGTGTTCTCTCATTTTTTTATCGACAGACCCAAGGGAAGACTACGGTGTTCCGTTTGGACAATCGTGACTTATTGAACCCTAAACCGCGATGTACGATGGTACGATGATGAAAACGCGATGGTGTGATGGCACGATGATGGAACAACGATAGCGCGATGGTGAAAACGCGATGGCACGATGATGAAATCGCGATGATGCGATGATACGATGGTGAAGTGTCGATGTAATATCGCGTTTTCATCATCGTACCTACGCGTTTTCACCATCGTATCATCGTACCATCGCGTTTTTATCATCGTACTATCTGCCATCGCGTTTTCACCATCGTACCATCGCATTTTCACCATCGTGACATCGCAGTAATTTCCTTACATAAAAGTGACCATACACGAAACTAACATTGTTAAAATGCCTAACATGGTTGCTTTTCACTATGTGAACATTTATTATATATATTAAATTATTGATTGCTTGTTTCTGGTCTAGAATTCAGAAAGTTTTCACACTGATTTATCACTCATTGTAATACAGCAAATTCAGTTCTTATGTATAATTTACCAAGAACAAAAGTAAGAAAAGATCAGAAATTACAGATACTATAAAACAGCTGAAAAAATGATACCTTTATGCGTTTTAGGTTTGTCTTAATATAAGGACACTAAAATAGACATTTTCAAATGGAAATATCTATATAGCGTTTAGACGTGGCGAGGTAGTTGTTAATGATTTTGTACGGATCTTTGAACTTACTTGTGCTTGACCTCTATCAGTTTATTGGAGCTATTTATTTTCATAAGCACAGTAGAATACAATCTCTAAGATGTTATCTAAAATGATATATCTTTACCGTTCACAAAGGTTGTAAATGTAGATAAATGTAACATATGATTGGCATTTTTATGATCAAGACAGCCGCACTTGTTTAGGTACATTTGGTTTTCAAGTCACTGGCCCATCACCTTTTTTGGGGATTAAACTGTCACATATAGAACTATTTCGCGTCAGGAAGCCATCAAGTTGGCTAGCAGAATACCGTACGATAGCTCTACCCAAGTTCTCACCTTCGCCGGAAACAATGTCCGTAGGGACCACTTGGATATTGTTTCCAACATTAAAAGCTAGCCATATGCCTTATACTGTGTCTGTAAAACTAAATTCCAAAAATAAACATTTGGTTTTAGTAACAAGCTTTATTACATCAGTTCAAAACATATAATGAAGCTTTTACAATGCATCCGGTTTACAACAACAATAAGCTCAATATCACATTATTCCATCATTTCACTTTTACTGACAAACAATGCTATTAAAGTCTCGTCCATGACAGTTTATATATAATGTATAGAACAACTGTAAAATGAATAACGTTAAAGAATTTTAGATGGAATTATATGATGCTGTTTCAAAAAAATATATATATACATAAAATCAGACAATTTAAATACACATATATATGATCTGTAAGGATCCTCTGAAGGTAAGACATAATTAATAGTCAGTATTCTAATTATTCTCAAGTAAGCCGAAATATCTAAATAAATTTAATATAACAAGAAAATCATGAACATTTGCATTTACAGTGAACACGGTGTTACACTTCCGATTTATTTTACTTCTTACTACATTACTTAAAACACAGTAATTGTGATTTTTTAGTTAATGTTTTACGTTTAAACCAAAAGTCTATGAAAGCAATGGCAAAGAACCGATAGGCACAGCCGTGCTCAAAGAACGCAGGTCCTTCCGCTGAAACAAGTCAGCATTGTATAAATATATCCCGTCCAGGAAAGTGCCGTACAGTATTAAGGCGTTTCAAAATGTAAACAAAGAAAAGAATGATATAATACTAAGTCTATACACAACTATTCTCCTACAAAAACTAATTTCTCGGTAGTTGAGCGGCAACGTGCACTGTTCTTGACTTAACTACTTTTTCACGAGTTCTATTTTCAAGCTTGTATTGTGATTGTAACCGTTTTTAATTTCTTATTTTTTAACTGCTTCGAAGATAATTCATGATATAAAATGTCATTTCTTAACAGAACTAGACTGATAAAGTTATGTTTAAATAAACTTCGCCTCTATATGATTTATTATGTACTATGCTTATGATTTTTAATGTTTGATCTCCTTTGATATTTCAGAGCAAAAGGGATTACTGTACGGCCATCTTATACTTCACTTTAAATAACATAATCATGAATCTCCGTACTTATTATTTGATTATACTGCCATTTAATACGGAAATAAATACCAAATAATGAATAAAAGAATGCTCTATACCAGAGAAAAACGTTTTTTACAAAATATCTGAAATGCAAAAACAAAACTTCACAAGGATTCATTACCAGATGATCACATTTCCTGGCATACTTACCCTGCACCAACAAGCCAGTTGATATTATATTGTTAGTATATATTATGTTGTTTTAAACTAGAATGCTACTGATTGTACAAACAAATAAAGAATCACAGTGGAGATCGACTTGAACGTAATTGGCGCAAACACGCATGTTAACGGCGCACCGAACCTCAATCTTTGTCCCCATCATATTCAAAATTTACAGGACTTATACTGGCCTGGTAATCCTTTACATTCGCAATAGTTGACAGCAAACAAAACACAAAAATACTGGTATAAATTTAATAAAAAGGAGAGATCCATACACGCATGCGTTCAATGCTTTTGCAGACGTCAGAACATCAAAGCACCCCTATTAATGGTTCAAAGAAACAGACCGGAAGACAGATATCAATGCAGCCCAGTTCTATTGAACTTTAAGAACTGCCTATCTAATCTCCAGACAAAGAGTAACACGTAACGTCCAAATGTAAAATGGTTTAACACTAAACATGCGATGCGTCTAAAACAATGGAATCATAAAGTTTTTTTCATGTAACGTTTTATAATGTTATCAGATATAATTGTAACGTTGCAATAACGCTGTCCATGAAAAGCGTGCGCTGTAAAGCGTAGTCCTTTCCAACATCGGCGTGAAGTTGGCAGTACAGCAGTAGCAGCAGTAGGAGCAGTTAACTGCTGTAACTGCTGGCAGTAGCAGCAGTTAACTGCTCCTACTGCCAGCAGTTACAGCAGTTCATTGCTTTCAAGGGCAGAAAATTCAGGATCAAGCCTGGGTACCTATGATCTTTAATACATATTTTCTTTCTAAATCAGACAGTATACAAAGTTTAAAGAAATTCTGCCCGTAGGAAAAAAATGTTGCCCTATATAAAATTGCCCCATTCACCCTTAAATTCTCCTGTAAACTATGCAATACCAGCAGTTTAATGGTTTAAAGTCTCATTTATGTTTCTGACAGCAGAGTTGTCTATGAGAGCATGTCACTTCCAGCAGTGAAATGAGTCAAATGCCCAAATGAAATCAGTTCTCTTATGGGGTTACGGGCAGTAGTCAAATGGTTTATAAGACCAGTATACCAGTTTTTTACATGTAACTACCAGCGATTAAATTTTTTACAAGGCTCCTATTACTGCTAGCAGTAAGATGTTTATGACAGCAAATAACAAGGCTCCTGTTACAGCTAATGAGAGCAATTTCCCCCAGTTTCGTATAAAAATTTCTGGTGTATTCACTGCTGAAAGAAAAGCACTCAAGCCGAATTCAGCTCGAGTTCCGAAAAAAAAAAAAAGAGTTCCCCATGGAAACACTGCCCCAGCTCACCCCGGGTTCCTCCCAAACAAGAGTTTCCCCGAATGGCGGCCACCCGTGCCGGGTGGGGGACGACCCCCTCTACAACGGCCACCCGGTCCGATCCAAAAGTAAAGGTCTGGGGCGGACTGGGGGTGCCCAAACTGAGAAATGTGAAAATTTTCCCAAAAAAAGGGCCTCGGACCAAGTTTGAGACCCGCTCACGGGTAAACAAGAGTTTCCCGGGGTAGCCCCCTACGCTGCCCCCCCATACCCGTCACCCTCTACAACGGCCACCCGGTCCCCGTCCCAAAGTCAAGGGTCCCGTAGGGTCCCCCATTTAATTTGCTGTAAGCATTTCAGGAAACCCCCAGCCTCACAGCTCACCCCGGGTTCCTCCCAAACAAGAGTTTTCCCCGAATGGCGGCCACCCGTGCCGGGGGGGGGACGACCCCCTCTACAACGGCCACCCGGTCCGATCCAAAAGTCAAGGTCTGGGCGGAGCTGAGTGTGCCCAAACTGAGAAATGGGGACAATTTCCCAAAACGGCCTCGGACCAAGTTTGAGACCCGCTCACGGGTAAACAAGATTTTTTCCCGGGGTAGCCGCTACGCTGGCCCCCCATACACCGTCACCCTCTACCAACGGCCACCCGGTCCGTCCAAAGTCAAGGTCCCGTAGGGTCCTCCTATTAACTGCTGTAAGCATTTCAGGCCACCCCCGCCTCACAGCTCACCCCGGGGTTCCTCCCAAACAAGAGTTTTCCCCCCCGAATGGCGGCCACCCGTGCCGGGTGGGGGACGACCCCTCTACAACGGCCACCCGGTCCGATCCAAAAGTCAAGGTCTGGGGCGGAGCTGGGGAACCCCAAACTTCTGTCTGATTTTACAGTCATGATGTTAATCTGTACAATGTACATGAATGAATACATTGATGGATAATTGCCTTTCCTGTTTTTGCATAATCTTCCTCGCCTTTCAATTTTCAGTCGGGAGCTGGAAAAATTCGATTTTAGCACAAAACCCAACTTTATTCAAACTATTGTTTGTATTTTACTTCAGTTATCATTAAAAATAACTATTTGAATATAAATGCCTTATAAAACACATGTACTCATTTTATTTAGAAAACGTCCCCGGGGCCAAATTCGAAACCATCCCTTGCAATTTAGAAAGCGCGGGATTTCTACTTTCAGTTTCTTAAATTCGAAACCATCCCTTTCAGTTTAGAAAAGCGCGGATTTCTACTTTCAGTTTCTTAAATACAATCTGGGGAGGGTAATTACATCATAGTAAAGGCCAAAACTCAAGATTTAAATACACTACACTATAAACTGATTTGACATTTGAGAGTTCAATTTATAGGCTCGTCTCAATTTTGTAAATCACCCCGGTTTTATTACAAATTATATTTCACTTCCTGTCTAAATAAAATGGTTTTTGTGGTTGCGTGGAGTATTGTTCCCGTAAGCGGTTGGGACTCTGTACTCTGTCAATTCATTTTTTATAACCTTTTATGTGCGATAAAATCAATTCATTCTTTCACTTACTAGTGTATTTTTTCTATTTTTCTTTCATCTTAACGCAAAATACCATGCATAATTTTCATTATTGGTAAGTTTCGCCAGCTAATTCGTCAGAGTCCACAGTACAAAATTTTTTAGCCAAGAATTTCATAAAAAATAAATAATTTGATTTGCACATGCATGCATCACATCCATTGGGGCATTATATAAAATATTTTGTACTTACTTCTAAAAATATATGATAATACGCATTAGACTTCCATATAATTTCGTTTGATCTGTTGCGGCTTTACATAACACTGTATTAAAGATGAAAATTTATATTGATTAAAATACTGATGGATATACAAGCACTGCTTATACCTACCATAATATCACAGGCTATTTAGGCGTTCATCTTTTTCTTGGTAAAATTAATTATTATACAAAATAAAAACTATACAAATATATTGTATTTGCAAACACTATCCAAATTACAGACCGTTCGATTAAAAAAGTATAAAGCACCGCTAACTTTAAAACCGAGTAATAACTCATGGCAATAGCAGCACTTCACTTGTGGTAGTACAAACAATTTAACTGTTGTAACTGCTGGCAGTAGCAGCAGTTAACTGCCCGTACTGCTGGCAGTAGTGGCAGTTAACTGATGTAACTGCTGGCAGTAAGAGCAGTTAACTGCTGCTACTGCTGCTACTGCTGTACTGCCAACTTCACGCCGATCTTTCCAACGACCGCTTAGTTGACGATTTTGTTGCTTCATAGATCTTCTAGATACTTTAAATAGAATTCACTAATGGAAAAATTTGAACAAGATTTAAGAAGGAGAAAACTAAATTGCAAATTGTAAAGGAGAAACAAACAAATCTAGCGATCGTCACATCATCATATGATATGGATGGATTTTACTTGATGTTTCCTATGGAAAGCAGCCTATTCTAACGACCGCTGTCACTTGACGATTCTGTTGCTTCACAGATCTTCCATATTCTTCCAAAAAATGTACTATTGGACCAATTAGAGCAATATTTAAGGAGAAAACTAAATTGCAAATATAGGATATAAATTGCGGGTTTTGCAAGAAATACATTGCTGTGTTTAAAGTGCGCACGGAGGTATCCACACACTTTAAACTCGCCCATATATTTCAAACTAAGTCTGTAACTACTACATTAATTGTTAACAATGGTTTCGTTGTACAACAGTGATCCCATAGAAAGGTATGTTCCATCTTTTTAGGCTGCCATTTAAATCTGTCAAAACTGTTTATTTTGACAGTGTATGCCCTTTGTTAGGTTAGGTTGTTAATATATTACAATCTAATCAATCCATTATACCTAAAAATATGCTAATGTTGATTGATTCTAGTATCTTGAATGTCATAACAATAAATGATTTAACATTCCGTCTTCTTCAATTGCTTTGCACACTTGATATCATTTCATTTTTAGTAGATGTGCGACTGTATTAGCTTCTCCGATATTGTTTCAAATCATCAGATGTTGAAGCATTATTCCATAATAAAATCTATGAAAGAATCGTTTTAAGGCATAGAACGTAATCATGCAACATGACAGTAGACTCGGTTTGCCTGAGTGTGTTCATGAGAGGTAGGTAATAATATGTGCAACATCTCTCACGCACCTAGCGCAGGCTTAAGTGGAATTCTATTATAGAAAAAAATGAGTTACACCGTGATCCCGAAGGACCAGAAAATATAACAACACTGATTTCAATTACGAGGAGACATTATACAGCAGCAACACGGCACTTAAAGACTGCTGCTGTTATAGTTAAAGATCCTTTAAAAGCATAGAACACAAAAAGCAACATTATAGCAGAATCAAGATGATCCGAATCAACCAGTAAAAATAATTACATATAAAACTGTTTCACAGAGCTTTTTCGATTCCCCTCTCTTAATTTCAGTTTGTTTAGTACAATCTATTGCGTTCTCCTTTAGAGCAGCTGGGAACTATAGAGCGCTTTTAATGGAATTGCACTCTGTGTATCATTGAAGGTTTCATTTCACTGCAGTATGAAAACATCTGCAGATGTCTATCTCTTAATTTGAGTTTGTACTTGTTACATGTAAAAATGTTTGAGTTTTGCTTAACCCTTGGCTAGAGAGCGTGTACGATAGCATGCTTTTCCACAAGCGTCTATGAACAGCCTCAATCAAACCGGGCCTGCACTTTTTTAATTTCTGTCGTGTTTGGAAATTGAATAGTTTCTTTTTTTCTATTTTGTCATCACAGCAACGTTGTTTGTTCCGTATGATGGCCGTAAAAAGTTTCTAGATCATTCAGTCAGAGCTATTTTATTTTATATTTTGATCTTTTCAAGTCGTTGAGCATGCCATTTATGTTATGTTTATGGTGCTGTTAAGATTTTCAGCTTCAACATTTAAGCTCGGATATTTCCAATTCTCCCGCTTTGTGTATTGTTAAATCACTCCTTGGATATGGTGCCTGCTTCTTAATTGTGTCTTTTGACAGTTTCTATGATATGCAGGCTCCATAACCTCAGGTCCCTTCCTCATCAATTGTTTTGCACACTATATAAATTTTTTTTTTTTTAATTTTTTGGTATTTTTGAGAATGTATTAGCCCCTTCCGATATTTTTAAAATTTCGTCAAAAAATTACAAAAGATGTTAAATCATTTTTTCCTAAAAATTTGTTTCAAAAAGCTAGAAATGACTTCCCTTCCTCTTCAAAATTTCCCAGCTTTTTTTAGTTTGGCCAATTGTTTTCTCTTTAAAGGGAGAACCCATTTATTTTCCACTCGAGCCCAAAAACGCCGTTTTTAAAGGAATTGCACTCGGCTTTAAAATAAAGTTCCATGAAATTAACCACAGTATGATTTCATCTGCGGTTGCCCTTTAATTTTTTTGGGGTTCTTTTTACATTTTGCAAATTGTTGAGTTCGAAAAACCCCCGGGGCCCTAGGAGCTCGCGGTGATTTTCCACCCACCGCCCATGAACTTTTCTCTACCCAAACCGAACCTCCCAACATTGTCATTTTTGTCGTGTCTGGCAAATCTGTAGGTTTCGGGTTTTTCTTTTCCCCCTTTTAATGAATGTTTTAAAAAGGGGGGGGGGTTTTCAACCCCCCGTTAAGGGCCAAATTTCCCTTTTTGTAAAGAACAATTCATTATTTGAAAAAAAATTCACGGGGAAAGAAAAAGGGAAAAAAAAAAGGGGTTGTTTTTTTTAATTTTGGTCTTTTGGGGATCATGGGGGCCTTTAAAAAATTTATTTTAAAAGAATTCGCTTCCCGGTTCTGGGTGGGGGTGGTGTGCTGATTTCCCCAATTTTTCTGTGGGGGAACAAACTGGTTTAAACCCAAAACGGATTTTTTTTGGGTAGACTGCATTTTTATGCCCCCCCCCCAAAGGATCTTCTTTTAGGTTTTAAAAACAAACAAAACAGCAAAAAAACGGCCCACCCGCTTAGCCAGTAGGGAGGCTTTGGGTCTACGGATCGCGGGGGTTTGCGAGTTCGACCCCCAGGCGGGGCGTATGTTCCCCGTGACGATTTGATAAAAAAGACATTGTGTCTGAAATCATTCTTTCCCCCAAACCTTGAAAATTTCCTTGTGGGGAAGTTGGCAGTTATTTGGGGAGAACAGGTCTGAAAGGGTTTCCCGGGAAACCCAGGACATGTTTGGGTTTAAAAACTCCCATCCCGTTACATTTTTTGAAATTGTTAAAAAAAACCGGCTTTAAAACCAAAAAAAACAAAAAAACAAACGAAATATTTCTCCTTTACTGTTTCCCCCCCCCCCCCCCCCCAGTGTTGTTACATTTTCATTGGGGTTCATTAAATTATCTATATCATAGAAATTCCCGCTTCGGGTCGGTGCTAAGTGGGAAAGGGGTATTTCAATTTCTTTCCTTTTCATGAATAGACTAAAAAAAACCCGGGCCCGGCTATTTTTTTGCCGGGTTTGGCTTTTTTATGCTTCCAAAGAAATTTCTTACAATTTTTTTGGAAAAACTAAACCCCACTGTAGTTTTAATTCAAAATCTTTTTTTTACTAGGGAATTTTTGGACATATTTTGGCATTTACGGGCAGTGTTCATCATTTAGGGACATGACTTTATTGGTTTTTTTATTTTGGGTTTTTAAAAAATACATAAATTTTTATGTTTAAAAAATTACCATTCAGTTATCATATTTTTCAAAAAATTTACAGTACTACACATAATTTTTAAATTAAAAGACTTATTTTTTTATTGAAAGAAGTTATCAAAGCGGGCTTATATAAGTGTGTACCCTTTTCTAAAATTCGGGGGGGGTTTTTTTTTTGCGAAAAAACAGCTGTTTACATGAATAAGAATATGTGAAAAAAATATTTAAAATTAAATAAATCAAAAATTTATTTCTTAAACATAAAGAATTCACCCAATTTTTAAGCAAACATTTATTGATTTGCATTGATTTCCCCCTTCCTAAAATTATAAATTTTAAATTTAAAGTAATTTTTTAATTTGTTTTAAATATTATCTCAAAAATAGAAAATTTTTCGGCCGCAGTTTTACCAGAATTTTAGAGGAGGGGTTTTTCACAAAAAAATTTTGGGACATACATTAAACTTTGCGTGGGGCTGATTTTTTGAAGAAAAATAAGTTTCAATAAAATAAAATTTTCAGAAAACTAAAGGTGGTGATGTTTACATTACCTGAAATACATTTTTCGAAAACTCGAGTTTCGTTGAAAAGTTTTTCTAGGAATTTTTATTAATTTTTTTCCCGATGTTGAAAAAAAAGAAAAAATATATTTTTCCAAGTGTAGAATATATTACGACCGCAAGTTCAGATTTGGGCAAGTTCCCCCGTTTTTGGTATATTCGCTGGCAGGGTTGTGGGGCCTAAAGGGCAAAATAAAAAAAAATCCCTATTAAATTGCCAGTCGAGACTTAACGTCTACTAAAGAAAAAAAAAAAAAGTAAACAGAAAACTTTGCTGCAATTTGTGTTTTCTTTTTTGTTTTTGCATTTAAAATTTACATGAAAATGAAAAAAAATTTTTAAAAAAAATGTTTTTTTATCTATTTTTTTTTTTAAAGCCCCTTTTTTTAAAAAATTTTTTATTCTTTGGCTCGTCAAAAAACATCAGGGGCGTATGACACCCAAGAAACGATTTATAATCATAAAATACGGGGATTTTTAAATTTAAAATTTTTGAAAAAAAAAAGGTTTTAGAAATATAAAATTAAAAAGTTTCTGTAATGTTTATTTCTGTTGCCCCCCTAACATTTAGGGGGCTTTTTTTAAATAAATATATTTTATTTTCAAAATGTCTTTTGGTAATATTTTTTCTAAATTTCACCCTAAAATTTAAAACTTGGAACCCCAAATATTTCAGCAGCTTCTTCGCATTGTATAATAAATTCTTTGAAATTAGATTGATCTGTATAATAACTGTATTTAAAGTTTATTACCTACATTCTATTTTATTTAGGCGAATTCATTGTTTATATTCTTTTTAATGGATATTGTGGCCCAGAGCCCGTATTGATAAAGCTCATAATGAGAAAATTTTGGGAAAATCCTTAATTTTTGAAAAATTTCCCGAAACAACTTTAGGAAAAAGAATGTTATAAGATTTTTTGATAATCTTCATGATGTGAAAAATTTTTGGGGAGACATTCCTTTGCCCAAAAAAGGTTTTGGGAAATTTTTTCCCCTTTTTAGTTACCCCTTGGGGGAAAAATTTTCCCCTAGGGAGCTTTAGGGAATATTTCCCCAGAAAATCACAAGTGTTCGGGCCCATTATCCCCCCCTTGATTTTTCCCAAAAATTATATATTAAAAAAGTTCTTTCATGATGAAAAAAATTCTCTTTGTTTTGGAAAAAAAAGTATTCTTTATTTAAATTCTTTCATTTTATTTTTTTTATAACACTTTACAACACACAAATGCTTTATCCGCAAAAAAAGGGGAAAATATCAGTAATTAAATATGACAAAATGTTTTATATGTTTAAAATATCTTTTAAAATTTTAAAATTGGGTTTTTGAAATTGTAAAAATTTAAATTTAAAATAATTTTGATATCTTTATCGGTTTTTTTTAATTTTGTTATTTTTTTGTTCCCAATTTAAATTTTTCAAAACGTAGACGTTTTCTTTTTAAGGGGAGGTTCTGCACGTTCTGACCAAAATTTTATCTACAATGTAGAATTTTATTAAACCCTGATTTTTCAAATCTTCGGAGAATTCGGCGAATAATAAAGATGGGATCATTTGCCTGAGGGATTTGAAATATCTGGCCCTCATAAAATTTTTTAAAAATTGGGCATAAATTGCGAAAAATCAATTTTTGGAAACCCGTTTTTGCGAAATTTTTGGAAATTTTTTTTCTACAAGGTGGGTTTTTAATAAATCTTTTACAGTCGTAAACAAACGTATGGTTTTAAAAAATGATCAAATAAAATGTACAGGTCCGTGTGCTTGGTTTTGAGATATTTGCCATAATTAAAGCAATCCACGCGTTATGATTGTAATATATTATTTGGAATTTTTTTCCTTTTGTCAAACGTTTTAAGGGGCATATTTATTTTAAAAAAATATAAAAATTTTGGGTCGTTTTAATTTTTTAAAATTTTTACTCACGCGTTCCCATTAATTCGAAAAACCCGATTTTCTGACCCCGTTTACCGGGTTCCAGTCTTTATTCTATTTTCCCGAAAAACAAAATTGCCCCTTTTTTTTGGGGAAAAAAGTTTAGTTTATTTAAATTTCAAAAATTTTTCAACTTTTGCCCCTATTTTTTGGGGGAAAAAAGTTTTGCTTTTTTTAAATTTCAAGACATTAAACTTTTGGCACTATTTTTTGGGGAAAAAGGGTTTTTTGCTTATTTAAAATTAAAGGGATATTAAACCCATTCCCACTTTTTTTTTGGGGGGAAAAAGTTTTTTAAAAAAGCTTTTTAAAGGCTTTCTACTGGGCCCTAGGCTTCAAAAAAAGGTATTTTTATTAAAATGCTTTTTGGGAAAATTAAAAATATTTTTTAAAACCCAAACCCATTGCACTTTATATTATCTAGAAGATATAAAATTTAAAAAAAAAAAAAAGGGAAGTAAAAATACCCAAAATGTGCCAGATTTTCCCGGTTTTTTTCTGGGTTACTTTCTTTTGGGATGCACGGTGACCCCAAACGTTTTTCTTTCCTTTTTGTAGCTTTTTTTGTGTTATTTAAAGCAGCAAAATTTTTTTAAAATTTTAAACTGTAATTGTTTTGGCGTTTCTTTTTTCATTTAGAAATGGTTGGGGTAATAATTTTAACATATTCAAATTAGATTTCTTAGCATCATTTTTTGCCTATGTAATACTTATTCATACGTTTTCCCATAGAACCCGGGTAAAACTTGAAACCCTTAAAAAAAATAAGTGGGTTTATATGCGTTGTTTAAAGTATTTTTTTTCCAATTTTATTTTATTTCAAAAATCCCTAAACAGTGGGTATTGAAACGCCTAAAAATTAAAAAAAAGTGTTTTGGCCCCTTGACCTGTATTGTTTTGCTCTCTTATGTAATAGAAATAAGGGTTTTAAACCCTTAAAAAATTTTAAAAAAAAGTTTTAAATTGTTAAAAAATTTATCTTTTATCCGAAATTGGAAAATTTTAAGGTAATATGGTGGGGAATTTTTCTTCAAAATGATAAAAAAAGAAAATATATAGTACAATAAAAATATCAATTTTAATAACAGGGCTTATAATACACCCCACTGTTTTTCCAAAAGATTTTTGAAAAATTGTATAAAAAGGGGCCTAGCTCTGTTTAAAATTTTCACTCCATTTTTTGAAACCCCCCCCCATAAATTTAAATAAGTAAAAAACCCCCTTTTCCCCCTTTTTTGGGGGAACAGTTTAATAATCCCCAACTCTCACCCCAGGGAAAAATTTTCCCCCCAACCGAAAAATTTTAAATTACAAAATCATACTCCTAAAAAACGAAAACATTTTACAAAAACCCATTTATCATTAATATATGTTTAAATTTTTTTTTTGAGTGATGAAAACCCAAAATATTTTTAAATTTACCATTTCTCTATATTTTGATTTTTGTGAAACTGAAAAAAATGTTGTATGTTTAAAATTTTATGTAAAGGGTTTTAAACACACGAGGGGACTTATCCGCAAAAAAATTTTTTATAAAAATTACATTTACATTTTTGCGAAACCATTTAAAACTTGAAAAAAAAAAAAACAGACATGTTTCTCCCTGGGGGGTACGATATTCATTCAAAAGTGGTTTGTTAGTTTATATAAAAAAATTTTAAATTTTAAAAAAATGTATTTTCATATCTCAAAAGTTTAAGTAAATGTCAATATATTGTTTTTTTTGCTTTTTACCTATTCAATTCTAAAAAAAAAATTTACTAAAAGGGTAAAAAAAATCATCCCATAAAAATTGTTTTATTGAGAAAACTAAATGTTTTTTAGGGTTCTATGAGGGTTCAAAAGCCCCCGCCCTTCCTCTTTAGTCATGTAGACGAGACGGGGAATAAGACCCCGGGAAAAACCCCCACTGGGGACTCAGATGGAAACCCCTTAAAAACTGTGTTTTCTTTTGTTCTGCCCTCTGGAAATTTCGTTGAATTACGGGTTTATGGGCTTTCATTAGGTTTTAAAAGGTTTTATGTTTGGGGTTTCCACAACGTGTGTTAAATTGATGTATTCACTTGCGGGGAACGTCTTCCCACTGTCCCGGAACTTTAAAGTTTGGAAATTTTTGGCAACTTTTTTTTTCTATTTGTGTGTTTTGCTACTGGTCTATCCAGGGCGTATTTCATCATTTGTCCGTAGGTTTTGTTAGTTTACAGTAGGGCTACTCTTTTATGTTGACCGTATTTAGTCTGCATTTTTGTGTGCAGACAGAAATATGGATTTTCCAACATCTTTTAACTGTATGATACTAACTACGAAAATAAGGAAAAACATGTTTTTTTTTTCATTTTGATTTAATATTTTTATTAAATTTTTAAAACAAGTCATGTTTGGTTTTAATTATTTTTTCCATTTAATTCTAAAGATCAAATCGCCCAGGAAACCGGCCTTTGTCAATATTTAATTTGCATTTTTATTTATATTAGTAGAGGCATTTTCATATATGTTATGGAAACCTAGTTATTTTAAAATTTTTTTGGTTCAGTCTTTGGTTTTGAAAACTTTTACTAAATACCCTACTAAATGATGATTTCTTTTGCATTGTACCTAACAAAATAATTTTTTTTGAAAAGAAATATACAGGTTTTATATGCTGTTCAATTTTCATGTGAAAACAATTCCTTCTTTCTATGATTTTGTGCTGTCTGATTTTTTCCCCCTCAAAATGTAAGGCTAAGCGTTAAGAAATGTATGTTGAAAAAAAGTGAAATTCAAGCTTAACAAAATCGAGTGCTTGATTTATTCCTCGGCCTCAACTCGGTCACAAAAATACACATTAATGCATGTAATGCAAATAAGAGCTAATTTCCCTTATAAGGGCAAAAAAATTTGGACAAAAAAAAAAGAAAATTTTTCATATTGTCAAATTTCCTGGGAAATTTAAACTAAATTTGGGGGTTTTAAAGTTCATCAAACAAAATCTTTCAATTGTTATCCTTATAAATTTTTGTCATTTTTTATATTTTATAATTTTATATAAAAAAATAAAATTTTTGCACGGTTTTGTGACATTTTCAAAAAATGATTAGAGGTTTATAAAAAAAAATGAAATCATTTTTTCCCCAAAAAATTTTATTTGAAAGAAAAATTTTAAAAAGTTTAAATTTTAACCCAAAAAAAAATTTTTCAAGGGTTTGAAAAATTTTATAGATTTTTCTATTAGGGAATTTCGAAAGAGTCGCCCCCCAAAAAAATTTTCGAGGGTTTTTTTCACGTTTTTTAGTATTGTAATTAGTATATTTATGCAACAGTTCTGGAGAATTTTAAATTATAAAAACACTAATTTTTTAATTCTTTAATCTGTTAAAATAAATGGAATAAGAAGGCAAATATTTTTTCTTCACATTTTCCTGTATTCAGCTTTGGATCAAATTTTTTTTTTTTTAACCCACCCCTGTTTGTTAATATAATGAATTGAATACTTTCATTTGTATTTTAATGGTTTATAAATGGGTGGGAAGAGAAAGTAAATTTTCGCCCAAATTTGCCTGTCCTTGGAAAAAAATTAATTTATTTTTTTATTTGTGCCGTAATTCCCTTATTTAAAGAAATTTTATATTTTGCTTTTGCTGGGGTAGTTTTTTAAATCAAAAAAATAAAATTTTCCCATGTAGGACCCCTTTTGTTTTTAAATTTGGGCCATTTCTACAGCTTTATCCCATGTCTGCTTTTCAAAAAGTATAAAGTTGCACTAAACAAAACAGTAATTTCATATCAAAAAAAGATCAAAACAAACAAAATATTTCCAGAAAAACAGGCCGACACAAAAAGCAGTAGAAAGAAAATAAAGCGGATTTATCTCTTTTTACTCCAATCGCCCGCATTTTCTACCCTTTTTTGAGCAGCGCAGCTCCCCCCACAAATTTTCATATTCAAAGAAAATTCAAATTTGGAGACACTGTCGGGATTTTCCAGATAAGCGTCGGCCCCTTTGGGGGGAATTTTAAGAAGTTTTGTCCGGGGGGTACCAGGGTTTTATAAAAATTGGATTATAAAATCTTTTTGTTTTTTGGGAACGTTTGAAAGGGGACCCGATGATTTACTGATTTGGGCGTTTTAAATGGAGGGAGAACCAGTTAAAAATTTAAATATTAAAAATAGCAACTCCAGGAGGATAATAAAAAAAAAATGCTTTAAAAATGAAGTCAAAGGGCGAACAGTCGAAAGGGTAAAATACGTTTTTCATCTATTTTTAATTCAAATAGGGAAACGAGACTATTTAACACTAACCCTAAAGTATAAACAACATGTTTCTGTTGTTTTTGTTGCCCCGGGGTCCGGGCGGTTTCTGGGTTTTGTGGAGGCTAATGAAAAAAAATATAAAAATAATAAGAAAAAAATTCTAAAGGGGGCCCCAGAAACAGACGAAAAGCCTATCTGTAAGACAAAAAAATTAAAAGAAAATCTAAAATGGCTTATTTTAATTGGGATCCCGGGTTTTATCATTATTGTCATTGGCTAAGGGGGACCAACATAATTAGCTTGGGAAATGAGTAAACGGGGGTTATTCTAAAAAAAAGTTCCCCTTTTTTGGTTTTATGAATTTTAATTTAGTCAAGTTTCAGTGCTTTTGGGTTTCAAAAAATTTTAATCGTTTTTTTGGTTTTTTTTCAATTTTCACTTTGTACATAGTAGTTACAATTTGTTCGCATGAATAAATACATTTATTTGAATACTTCATGACATAATAAGATATATGTATATTCTACATGGCAGTTTAGCAGCTGCTTCATAACTTTTTTGCCATTTAGGAAAAAAACGGGTTTTTTTTTTTTGTTCCCTTAAAAATTGGGATGCAAAGAAAAAACTATAAACATGTATACAAAGTATTGTTATACAAATTGGGGTTTTCTGTTTTTTTGTTATTGTAAATGACTCAAAGTTAACTTTATGTTTCGATTAATCTGAATTTGAAACTTAGTATCAACGATGAATATATATGGTTGTACATGTACATAAGAGCAGATCTATGTTGATTGTATTATTGCATAATGTTGCTGTATAATCTTATATTATGAATAAAAAGGAACTAGTTACATATTGAAAATAGTTAAAGAATTTTTGAGAAAATTCACAAACCTGAAAGACTTTGTAAAATTTTTCTTATGACTTAGACTTATGCTGAAAACAAAAACACAAAAGCAATGTAAAAAAGGTAAACACAATAAATTATACCATTTATACACATTGTAGATTATATTTTGTATTATTGTATTTATTAAACAAACGTGCCACTTAGTGTGGAAATACGTTTTAATTTTGTTTTGTTTTTCATACTGCGATAGCGTAAGTTTAATTTTTAGCAAACCTAGATTAATTACAAAGTAAGTATTTTTTTGTATTATTATTTCTTTATTATAAAAGTTTAAAGGATTTGGGGGTTGGCCCCAAAATTTTATTACCTCTCATGAACAAACTTTAATCAAAAAGAGTCTGCTATTATTCTTCTTGGGGTTTCTTCTTTGCTTCCCCCAAAGGGTCTTTTTACAAATTTTATTACAAAAAATGAGTTTAAATTTTATTTATCATGTCTGAGTCGTGGTAGGGAAAAAAAAATCTTTAATAAATTTTTGGGAATACACTGGTGCTAAAGCTTTTTACGTTTTCCGTCGTTTTAAAAATATAAGGGGGGCTTGGTCGAAATTTACTTGTTTTATAATAGATTAAGGGAAAGGGAAAAAGAAATTTACGAAATTTAGCAGAAAAAAGCTTAAAATTTGCTAAATAATAAAATTTTTTTGCTTTCCAAAAATTTAAAATTTTTTAAACTAGTTGAATATAAATTTATAAAAATTCGCGGCGGGCTTTTTTAATAAATTTAATATGAAAAGACACTAATGTAATATCCTCTATGTAACAACACCGAAATAAGATTAATTTGGCATTAAATGCATCATATCATTTATTAATTGCTTTTGATTACTTTTCCTGGCCTTTTAAAGTTTACAAAGGGAAAAATGGCAGAAAAAAAAAAAAATAATTTTTGGGCAAAAATCAAAGATTTTCCTTTGGGGTGTATTTCTAAGGTTTCTTTGGGGAAAATAGTATTTTCTGATAGATGATCTTTTAAAAAAGACAAATTTTTAAAAAAATCGGAAAATAAAAAAAGTCATTCTTTGAACATTGTCTATTGTATATTTTACTATAAAAAAAAGCCCATTAATTTTTAAGGGGAATTTGTAACCGAGCGGTTAAAGCTGCTTGCCCCTTACCTTTGCGTGTCCAAGCCTCCTTTCTGCCGGTGGTAATGTTGAAGAGGCCCCCCAATTACCCGGGAAAGTCAAACCCGGGTTTCCAAGATCCTTCCGTACATGGAATGATAACCCCTTTTGGACTTTGGTGGGGTTTTTTTAATAATATTAAAAAAAAAGACCAGTTTTTACATGAAAAGTGTGAAATTTTCATAGGGAAATGTGGGGGATGTGACTTTATAAACTTATAAACCCCTTGGTGGGTCTTCATGGAAAAGTAGTCAGATAAATTTTTGCATAGAAATTTATACCCGTTTTTGAAAAAAGCTTTTGCTTTTAAAGCATTTATGGGCCACCCCGAATTATAAATTTAAATGAAGACTATTTTTAAAGGGGAATTGAAATTTTTTTTGTATTGACCCCTTTGGGAAATTTGAAAAAAAAACAAGGGGTTGTAGCTAGTTTCCCTTTAAAAGTTTGTTCAAAGATGCAGTTTTATAACCGGTGCTAGCGGACGTGAGGGGTATTGCACATTTCATTACCGCCATGAACTGACTCATCAAACCGAATAATAGTTTGCTTGGCTGGTTGAACGTTCCTGTGGACCTTCATATATACACTTATTAAACGGCAAAGGCGGGAATGAATTGGTTTCTAATACGATTTAAACGTAAGAAACGCCATTGCCGTTAAATGTGTTGTTTCTAGGCAGATGAAAAATATTCATCAGTCTCGAATCTTTCGTCTTCGTCCAAAATTGATTCGGGACCCATACTTTGCTAAAGTTGGACCCGCATCAGCATATCCAAAAAGTTCACTAACCGCGCGTTCTCGCGAGGGAAACTTTCCCCCGTTGTGTACGATTTTTTTAAACGCGACGAAATCCCAAAAATTTAAACACTGGGTTCAAAAAAAAAAAAAAAAAAACATTTGTTTGCCAGCTTCCCCTTATTTTTCCTGCTTCCGGTTATTGACCGGGGTTTTTTATAAATCTGTCCAAAGCAATTTTTTAACTAGTTATAGTGAAGTATATAATATTATAAGATATTCATATACGTAATTGATACCTATGATAAGACGGTGAATTTTTAGGGGGGGGGGTTAAAAACGTTAAAATTTTATGCTTTAAAAATTTAAATTTTCTCAATAAATACAAGTTCAAAAAGGGCAAGGTTAGGCGAAACCGTGAGAATTAGCATGATTCTAATGACAATGACCTTGACCAGTAAAGTATATCTATTTATCCTTAACCAAAATAAATTTTAAAAGCGATCTCTCTATCTTTATCCCTTTTTTTGATACATTTTCATTTTTTGGGCTTTCAAATTTTTGTTTCTGTCTTCATTATTGGATTAAATAAAAAGAATATTATAAAATGATTCTAAATTAGATGCAGTTTAAATTTTGTCATTATAAGCGCAAAATATATGGGAATAGCGTTGACAAGAACATCTAATTAAAACTGAAAACCCCAAATTTTCTGCTTTTAAATTTTTTTGTTTACTGTAAATTTCATTTTTACGGGGTGAGGGGTTTGCGTTTGATCTGTAGTGAATTTAAACGACAATATTTTAGTCCTTTAATGAAACTTTCACAAACCCATCCCAAAAATCTTTGACCCAAAAAAGGGGTAAAAAAAAAACCAAAAAGGACAAAAATCACTCGGATTTTTAAATTTAAATTTTGAAAGTCACAATAACCGGGCAAACGATTATTGGGTAAATTAGTTTAACCAGACTCGTATTACATTTGAGTGTTAAGGTATTTTTATCGTTATTTATCCTTATATATTTCAATGTATATCTACATCAAATTTATTTTGCTTCCAAAAAATGCGATTTAAAGGTATTAAATTTTCCAAACGTCTCCGGGGGTTTCAGTATCGTGCTTTGCCCGAATTAACACCATTTCCCGACTGCAGAATTTTTTTAAAAGGCTAATGAATTTTTTGGCGTGTTAGGTTGGAATTCAGGTATATAAATTAATCAAAGTTTATCTGTATCAAAGTTTGGGGAAAAACTATTTTAAAACCCTTTCCTTTTTAACAAAAATTGAAATTTTAAAAAAAAAACCTTTTTTTTTTTGGGGTTTTTTCCCTTTAAACCCAAAAAGGGTTTAAAAATTAACTCCCCGGGGTTCGGTTTTTTACTTGCACACTTTTTCCTCAGATTGCCAGCTCTATTTTTTCTTATTTGTTAATTGTTGGGTTCCTTCAGACACGCCTCTAAAAAATTCTTTACGCTTCTGATAAAATCTCACCTCGTTTTAAAATTGTTACAGGGGTTTTGAATTGCGGGGGTTCGTGTTCTTCTTTGGCTTTTGCTGTTGGATCTTTGTTCTTGATTTACTAACATTACATTGAACTTAACACACAAAGTAAGCTCCAACCGGAATGATACTTCATTAATTCTTTCTGGTTATAACTTTATGATTTCTGCCAAGGTCCAGTTGACATTGTGTCATTCACGAGAGGTAATGAAATATGCAACTCACCTCACGCCCCGAAGCACCAGCTTAAGCGGAATTCTATCAGAAGAACATCGAATGAACCAAGTGATCCAAAAGGAGGACCCTGAAAATATAACAGCACTGAGAACAAGTACGATGAGATTTTTCTACGGCAGCACTACGGCACTTAATGAGTGTTTTACTTTGTACAAAATAGAATACTCTTATTCTTGTATCTGCTTAGATGAACAAAAGATTTTCTGATGCATGTTACATGCCAATTAAGCTTTTGCTGCCATATGTTTAGGGGCATCTTTGTCTCAGACTGGTCCTACATTGATCACAAGAAGTGTAGCAGTTGTTTTAGTCGGGGTAAAGCAATATTGTATTCTTTTACCTGTTGGTTTCCCTATTTGAATTTATACCTGTCCCGGGGTGTTCTCTTGCCCAAAAAATGCACATAAGCCAAAATTTCCCTCTTTTAGCCCGGTTTTAAAAGCTTTGGGCATCAGTTTTATTAGTTTTTATTGCTTTTTAATCACGTGAAAACCCAAAAAGGAAGTTGATAGAGCAATTTAGGTTTGGGGTTTTTTTTCCCGTTTTTGCTTGAGGAAAAATTTTTGAAAAACTTTCCCCCGAAAAATGTTGCAGTTGTCCCTTAAAAATTTTTCAACATGAGCCCCAGTGTATGTTTTTAACATGACCCCACGTGTTTAAAAAAGTTTTGATACATCAATATATAAAATCTTTTTTCTACCCCCTTCCCAAAAAATGCATTTTTTTTTTTAAATTTAAAACGTAGAAGATCTATTGATATGTTTAAATTAAAGGGTAGGGCCCATGCATGGATACGGGGCCACCAAATTTTTGGGTTGTTTTTTTCTTTTTTGGGAAAATTTGGGTAAAATGAAAAAAAGAAATTAAACACCTAAAAAGGGGTTTTTTAAACAGTAGTATGAAAAAAAACCTTTTAGGCATCGTTATATGAGCCGCGCTGTGAGAAAACAAACATAGTGTCTTTGCAACTAGCATGGATCCAGACCAGCCTGCGCATCTGCGCAGTCTGGTCAGGATCCATGCTGTTCGCTTTCAAAGCCTATTACAATTAGACAAACCGTTAGCGAATAGCATGGATCCTGACCAGACTGCGCAGATGCACAGGCTGGTCTGGATCCATGCTAGTCGCAAAGCCACTATGTTGGTTTTCTCATGGCGCAGCTCAATTATCATACAGCTGATAATCAATCAGAGTCTGTATGTACATCATTGGAAAGCCTTTCCAGTCTTTCTGAGCATTTGCTTATGATATGTGAGCATACAGGATTACGGAAACTCAACTCAGTTAAAGCATTTATCTCAAAATACAGCTTAAAGAGGCACCACAAAATAACTGTATTCTTTTGTATTTCCATGATGGTAATATACATGGTTTGCACGAGATATACAAGAAAATGGTTTCCAGTTGACAGAGACATATATTAGGCCAAGACAATGTGTTTAATGACTTAACATTTTATTGAAATTATGTAGTGATATGTACATAAATCAGTGTATTTAGTTAAATTTTCGATCACATTTCTACAGTGTAAGACAGTTATTCATCTATATTCTTTAAACTATGCTGAAAAGGGATTGACTGAAGAAGTTTGCAGATAAAGTTGTGAAAACACATTTATTTAGGAAGGGCCTAAATTGTCCACCTGAAAACTTATAGTATAACTGTATATTACCTGTATTATAAAATGATTTTCATGAAGTTTTTGTGGGCGAAAAAAGTAGGTCACTAGGTAGTGGTGGGTCTTTAACTCTGAATAAACTACAGCATAATGATTTGTGTCACAATTTTAAAGTCAAAGTATACATTTCAGACCGTTGTTGAGTATAGGAATATGTGTCTATTAACAATAGTAAAAAATGTCCATCAACAATAATCAGATCGTTAACACTAATCAAAACAAACTAAATCTACACAATGTTGACATAAAAGACAGAAGATTCATTATAAAGAGGAATATGCTTAAGGCGTTATCAAGGTTGCAATTAGCAACTACAGAAACATCAAATATATTTACCATATGTTTCAATTAAGTGCAAGGTAATTTATTCAAATACAGCTGAAATATTAGTATAACATACTATGTGTGTAGCAGTTGTAAGTTCCGCTTAATACCCCAGTCACACATACGGCGCGGATAGCTACGTCTAGCTACGGACAGAAACGTAGTAATCCGTATCGGTCGGTACATGCACATAAGTTTGAGCGAACCGTAGCCATTTGAGCGTGACTTTAGTCCAACTTGACTGAAACTTATTCATCTGTAGTTTAACGTAGTTAAACGTAGTTATCCATACTGTTACGTACTGTTACGTACCTCGCCGTAGCCGAACGTAGTTATCCGAGGCTGCTCGTACTTAAGCATAGTTCAACGTAGTTTACCGCAGATCCGTCCGTGCGCTGGGCAAGTTGCAAGGCGCAGTAAAACGTAATTCAACGTAGTACCTCGTACCTATCCGTACTTATTCGTGTCCTGTATTGTTTTGTTTGTTTCCTGTTTCTCACCATTTTTCCCGTACTAAGACGTACTGCATCCTATCCGCACCGTACCTCAACGCACGGACATATCCGTATATGTGACTATAGCTTAAACTAGAAGGCGTGAGATGTGTTGCACGTGAAAAATTGAGTATTATTTTTCTTGGTTGCATATTTTGCTTCTAAAGAAGCTCGTTATAAAATCTACTACATTCTATACATTCTTTAATGTGCACAAACAAATCTTCTGATGGTATTTCTTGAATTTTGAAGTACCCCCAAATAGCTAATTTCGCATAACTTTATCCACAATATTTACGTTGATCTTGCCAATAAATGTTTTCATGGCCTGCACGTTTTATGCTTTAAACATGGTCAGTGATGTTAAAAATCAATTTACTGATGCTCTGAAGGCATAACCCCCTTATTTGTATTCATTCTTTGACACAAAAAGGATTTCCAAAAAGTCTCACTTAACAAAAAAATTTTTTAAAAAAATACCGGCCTACCTACCCTAATTGTTTAGCATGTTACCGGAAACAATTTTTGTTAAGCCTAATGTGACAAATTTTACATCTCAATATGGACACACATTAGCATTTCGATACTCACATAACTAACCGACCTTATACAGAATCCTAGTTAGGTAAAAGAGTGATTTAAGTTTGTCATGCTTACAAATTTGATTAACGGCATAACTCCTTTCCTGTATATTTCTTCAGTGAAACTGTCCGCTGTTCATGTTTCTGGAACATCTTAAAATGTTTCGTTGGTTGGTTGTGAGTATGCATTTTCCAAGAAACTGACATTTTATGTTAAATGTGTTTTAATTTTAGGAAAAAAAAAACATCTGTTTAATAAAAAAGTTAACCACACTCGAAGGGAAGTAATTCGAACAATGCCTTTACAGTAACATATGTGAGATTATCACACGCTTTTATAAATGGCGAGTAATAAAAACTTTGTACAATCATTGAATTATTACCTATAATGTTAATAGATCAAAAGGATTTAGAATTATCAAGACAACACATTCTTTACTAGTTTCGACCTTTATGTCTTCGTCAGAAATAACAACGTACCTATAATGTTACTAACAAGAGCAGGAGGAATGGCTTCTTATAGAAATATTTATTTCTATGATACTGGAAATCAATTAATAACCGACGTTTCTATTTTATACAATCGTTTTCCCCTAAACGTTCGCACCCATTTGCTTAATCAAAATATAATCGGACCCAATTCTCAGTTTCAACAAGATATATATGTAGATATGGCTCCTTATATTAAGTTATATCCAACAGACTTTGGGTCAATAGTGTTTTATTAGATGAGATCAGAAATAAATTTTTGTATTTCGTTTCTTCCAGCTTTAGCCGAATTATTGTTTGTTTGTTTGTTTTGGGTTTAAAGCCGTTTTTCAACAGTATTTCTGTCATGTAACGGCGGGCAGTTAACCTAACCAGTGTTCCTGGATTCTGCACCAGTACAAACCTGTTCTCCGCAAGTAACTGCCCCCTTCCCCACTAATGACTTCAGACACAGTGTCGTTTATCAAATAGTCACGGAGAACATACGCCCAGCCCAAGGATCGAACTCGCGACCCCGCGATCCGTAGACCAACGCTCTACCTACTGAGCTAAGCGGGCCGAATTAAGATTAGTATTTAACTCTAAACCGGTAAACAGCACAAACTATGGACCGGTGTTTTTCATAAGGAGCCATGTAGTAGTATACATGCTGTATCTGTTTGATAAAAATTATATTAGAATAGTTTTATTATGCAATTAACCTGACAAGATTCATGAGCATAGCATCATATACAATTTATAATCTAAAACATGGTATAGCAAGATGACAAAAAGTACAAATTTGTTACAAGTCATTCTTATAAACTAGTACCTTATTTTCGACATTAAATGTATAAAATGGACTAAATAATGCTAAAATACCATTTTAGCAAAAAAAGTAGTATCTAACATGCAAATCAATGTAACTTATCCCTTATACAGGACATTGTCATGACAACTATCTGGTGTATAAAATTACAGTACAAACATAACGATTATTGTAGGATAAATCTGTTTGTTCTCAGATAACAAAAGTATCCTAACCTGTCACATGCTATAATTATGCATAAGATATTGAATTAAGATATTACAAGCCATTAAATAAAATTTTATCTTTAACTTAAACTTAGTTTTGGTTGAATTAAAAACTGAAATAAAAGTGCAGAACAACAGTAAGACATTTAATATCATTGATGATATGGAATTTTCTAGAGCGAAAACGGTTAAAGAGGATAGTGCTGGACCTTCCTCTGAGAATACCAATATAATTTGTGATCCGTGTAGAAATGATGGAGAAAATATAAATGCGGAAGGATACTGTGTAGAATGTGAAGAATATTTGTGTAAGGATTGCTATAAAGTACATTGTCGTCCCTCTGTAACTAGGCATCATGTCTTACAGGAGAAAGACAGTATGCCCAGAAAACGAACATCGAAACCGGAAATGTGTCCAATTCATGTTGAACAGCCGATAGAATATTATTGTGTAACACACGAAGAGGTTTGCTGTACTATGTGCCGATCTATGAGCCACGAAAAGTGCGAAAACGTAAAACCTATTAACGATATGCTGCACGAGGCTGATATGGAAAAAGAGTTCTCTGAGCTTCAGGGCAAAATTAAAATACTGCAAAGTGATATAGATAGCACACAGTACCTGGTTCAAACTAACCTGAAAGCGATTGCAATAAACCATGACAATAGCAGGGAAGAGATGGATACTTTGCGAACAGCTATAAGAGAACACATTGATCAGATTGAAAATGAACTTGATATCAAATTAAAGACCATAAGAAATGAAGACGAAGGGAAAATCACATCGTACAAGAATGCATGTAACGCTATGCACTTTGACATAAATGCAGTTGAATCATATATTGAAGGCAAAAGATCAGGAAACAAGAAGTATGACTTATTCATAGCCATGAAAAAAGCACAGAGTAAGATAAAATCAAACCACATCGATCTACGAAACATCAGAGCGAAAAACAAAGTTAGAAGATACCAGTTTTCACCAGAGCACGAAGTGAAGAAACTTCAGAGTCATCCAATTAAATTTGGTTCGTTTTCAAACAAAGATGAAGCGCTTAAAACAGAGCGGTTTGTTAGTGACATAGAAGTTAAATCAAACAAGGACACACAGACATGTTACATAACCGGTACATCACTTATATCGGAAACATTACTCGCTATCGCTGATAACAAGAACAAGAATGTCAAATTAATCCACACTAAAATAAACAAAATCACGGCGGAGGCATGCCTTAAATCCCCGCCCTGGGATATTACAACGGTGCCTGATAACAAAATTGTTGTAACCATACCTTCAGAAGAAAGAATTCAGTTTCTTTCGGTGCCCGTGCCTCACGGCGACGCCATTTCCCTTGAAAAGTCTGTCAACGTAGCGGGAAAATGTTACGGAGTAGACTTTATCCGACAAGAAGGAAAACTCATTGTTTCTTACTGTTATCCAGGAAAAATTGAAATATTAAATTTAGATGGAACCCTTGATCGTAAGGTAGATTTAGAACTGAATAATCCAATTTATATATCAGCCATACCAAATACCAACACGGCTTGGATTTCTGACCCCACTATCAAAGACAATAAGTATGAAAATGGCTGTGTTAGGTACGTGAACTTTGGAAAGCAACAAAAACAGCTATTTAAAATCGATATGATAGGCTTTTGTCAGTATCCCATACCACTTGGTCTTGCAACAGACAAATCTGGTACAACATACGCATGTAACTATCAAAATCAAATACTCGTATTTTCACCAGTTGACATCGACAAGAATCGAACTCAGACTATCAATGTTAAGGCAGACGTTCTTATAAAATATAGTGATAAAAAGATTTCACCACGGAGTATTACATTCTGCAATAAATCATTTAGACTATATGTAGGCATGTATGGAGACAAAATGAAAGTGTATTCTGTTGCCTGAAAAAATACCACGTAGAGTGTTAAAAGCCTCTAGAACAACCTGGCAGGTTTTAAAAACGCATGTATGACTACTACATATAATGATATGCAGATATTGCTGTTTTAATGAAAGGATTCTTGTGATAACATAATTCAAGTTTTTATTTGTGCCGACAGCAACATTTCTGAAAGATGGCTTAACAATGACCTCTTGATTATGGTCTACGGATCGCGGGGTCGTGAGTTCGAGCCCTGGGCTGGGCGTATGTTTCGTGACAAATTAATTAAAGACATTATGTCAAAAATAATTCGTTCTCCACCTCTAAAAATTCATGTGGGGAAGTTGGCAGTTACTTGCGGAGAACAGGTTTGTACTGGTACAGAATCCAGGAACACTGATTAGGTTAACTGTCCGCCGTTACATGACTGAAATACTGTTGAAAAAACGGCGTTAAACCCAAAACAAAACAAAACAAAAAAAAACGTATTTCAAAATATGTTCGTTTCGAATTATATACCGCCTCGGTAGCCTAATAGTAGAGCGTCCGCTTCGTATCCGGGAGGTCGTTGGTTCGATTCCTGGCTGTGTCATACCAAAGATGTGAAAAACTGTACTTGTAGCGGCATCGTTAAGAGACTAGTACTTGGACTAGTCAGTCAAGTGACAGTATAATATGACTGGATATGGTATCATGTTACGTGTCTACAGCGTGATATTCTATTGAGGTAGCACTATAACTTTTAACGTGTCAATAAATATAATGTGACACTTTATACAGTCGCAGCATGAACAGTTCATAACGTTGCGAAACTCCCATATATGTCTCATAACTTACTGAACTTTTACAGAAGCCTGCATCACTAAAATTTGTCCTGTTTCTACAATAGGATAACGGCGTAATTGCTATCCTGTATATTTCTTCGCTGTTCTTGTCCCTGATGTGCTGACATCTCAAAAGGTTTCATTTAGGATGGTTGTTAGTATGCATTTTCAAAAAAACTAAAATTTTATACTAAGCGGACTTAAGGTGTTTGAAGATTAACGCTCAAAGGGAAGTAATTCGAACGGTGCTTTGCCAGTAACATGTGTGTGATTATCACACGCTTTTTTAAATGGATATGATATACTAGAGTAAGGGCAACTTTGAACACCCTGTAATTTTTCTATCAAGAATAGGAGGAATGTCTTCTATGATATTGGGGTCATCTGTTTGTTTAATCAAGATGTATTCGGATCCGATGTCGCCGTTCTTTTTCAACATAATATGTGTAGATATAGCTCCATCCAATAGATTATATCTGAGGGATCTTGGGCCATTAGATTTTTTGGCTATTGTCCTGCAATCATTTCAGTAAATGTTTAAAAAACACAAAATTAAGGATTCTTTTTCGAATATTGAAACATACATGTTGTTATTCATACTGACAACATAATTTCTTTAATGAAACATGACCTTTATCAGTGACCTTTTGATGATGCTAAAATGTATTATACCGTGAAGTCAAATCGTGCTTCAGTGTTGTTATATTTTCAGGTCCTTTGGGATCATGGAGTCCATTCAATATCTGTATAACAGAGTTTCGCTGAAGCCGGTGCTAGGGGCGTGAGAGGTGTTAACTTTCCGTTACCTCTCATGAACAGACTCAATCAAACCGGGTCTGCTATTATTCTGCTTCTTCCAAGGGATCTTCTTACTTTTATTTTCAAACCAATTCATTTCGGATTAGTTGTTGCAATCAGTTGTTGAAATCTAAATAGAAATGTAAAGAGATTGTATACAATGATTAACAGAGTAAAGGTTGTACCAATACAATACAATACAATGCAATGCAATGCAATGCAATACAATACAATACAATACAATACAATACAATACAATACAATACAATACAAATTTTGTATATGCACCGACTTAAGATAAAAATTCTATTGTATTGTATTGTATTGTGTATTGAGTATTGTATTCTATTGCATTGTATTGCATTGCATTGCATTGCATTGCATTGTATTGTATTGTATTGTATTGTTTTGTATTCTTAAATGTTTTACTCTGTTAGTTATCTTATGCAATCTCTTGTTAGACGATGTTGTTGTTTTTGATGCGTGTTTTTGTTCCGTGCATATGTATTGTTGTTGTTGTTGTTGTTTGTGTGAGTGTTACACGCTGCTGTTGTGCTATGAATTACATATTGTTTATCATAATTAACAGTGTTATATTTAGTCATGTGTAATATTGATTGGCTCATAAATAAATACATTTATTTTGTGCTTCTTAGTGAAATCATGGAAATAAAACTGATATTTTCACTGTTTTAAACATCATTTTTATTTTTCACTGGGGCTTCCATGGCCGAGTGGTTAAGGTCGCGGACTTCAGATCACTTGCCCCTAACCCATGTGGATTCAAGTCTCACTCAGGGCGTTGAATTCTTCATGTGAGGAAGCCATCCAGCTGGCTTACGGAAGGTCGGTGGTTCTACCCGATGAAATAATGCAAATAATGCACGGAGGGACACCTGGGGTCTTCCTCCACCACCGGAAGCTGGAAAGTCGCCATATGACCTATAATTTTTCACTGGTATAGATCTATGGAACTACGTTTAAATGCAAAAGAATATGAATTATAAATAGACGGAAATTCTTTGCAAAATATACTTCATTAAAGAAAAAGGTGTATATAAAAACCTACACGAACTAAAAAGATATACGCTCCACCGTAATAAAATGTGAAAGAAGTCTGGAATTCTTCATAGAACTGTTTGACAATTTTGCAGATATCATGACGCAATACACACAACGTTGCGCGGGTAAAGTGGCTATAATTTGGTTAAAACCATTGGTGGATAGTTTGTTTGTTTACATGTATGATCAAAATATATTTCACTCGGAAACAGCATAATTTACGCTTTCACTCATGGCGCCACACATGAAAATATTACATATGTTGTTCACTCGGTGGAATATATTTCGAACAAACACTAAAACGGACAAATATCCTATACTTCTTTCCTTTGATGGTGCATATTGTTTAAAACCCTCTTCTTGTCAATGTATGCCGTAAATTTAAATAAGAAAGGTTGTTGGAAGATCCCTAAAAATGTGTGTTATGGTTGGCTTGTATGATTTTTTTTATTACTAAGAGGCCTGTACTGGTTCTTCCCAGGAAGGACGGCTTCGCGTGTATCGGTGCTATACACCGGGCACGTTAAAGAACCAGACTGTCTATTCGCAAAGAGCTAGGCTAAGTTAGCCGGACAAGTCTGTGTCTAAAAAGGATTTCTCTCTATCCGTTCTGAGGGCTTTATCTCACTTTGTCCCTCTGGTCAAATCGCTCTGTGTCTGTACTAGTACAGGATGAATTTCGCGCCCTGTGTGGCTGCGTTTGCTATATGTAAAGCTCCTTTGAACATGTTTATCATGAAAAGGGCGCTATATAAATCTGATATTAAAATGATAATAATATTACGTCGATTTTAGCTTTAAAATTGAACGTAGAAATGATTATACTTACGCAAGATGTATGAATCAATGTTTAGCATGTCAGTCGCCAAGGATATTTAGTGATTTATGGTTTTGGCATGGAGCAACGGCCCCAAGCCATTATATTGTTTTCGGTAATTTTAGATGGTAGTTTTATGTGAAACTATATTTGTTTAATTGTAATAGGTTATCTAAATATATAATCTATCAAAGACCCACCACAACGTAGGTAATTTTTCCCCTCATATGCATTTCGTGCAAATCATTCTGATAGTACTGGTATAATACAGCTATTTTACGACAGGTGGACAATTTAGACCCTCCCTGAATTAATGGGTTTTTTTCACAACTTCATAATTCTGCAAAAATATTCAGTCAATCTCTTTCCAGTATAGTTTTAAAATCATAGAATAATAACTATTTTATACTGTAAAAACAAAGTGTAGTCTAAACTCACCTTAATACATCACATATTGTGCATATTACTATATTAATTCAATAATATATTGAGACATTAAATAAAAAGACTCATTGTCTTGGCCTTGCATATGTCACTGTCAATTTGTAACTAGATACTTGTTATTTCTCAATTTTCTTATGCAAAAGCATGTATAATTACCATCATGGAAATACAAAAGACAATTATTTTATAGCGCGTCTTTAACGAACTTTCATTACAAAGTGTGAAAATTTCATTTGTTAGTCTTTCTTAGACTGACATAGAAATATCTCAGCGTAACAGGTAAGGTACCACCAAAAGTAAATTAAAAACAAACTCTTGACTTTTGCAGTCCAAATTCATTTAATACATATATATTAGTTTAATAACCAAAATTATGAGTAAGTCCCGCTGTGAACTTGGAAACGAAATCTGCAAACAGTAAACATCAAACCTGAAATCAGAAAAAGAAGTATTGGAATGTTTTACGTTTTTGTAGGTAAAATGTTTTATGAGTTGATGACGTCAGACATCATCAAAATAAATGTTATAGCGTCTCAGTTGAAATTACGTCAAATGTTTGATAAACGACGCCTCATTGTATTTGCCGACATTGAAAGTTGATTGTTATACGGATTATGCATTTTCAAAGGTCACTTGTTCGGTACTGTATCGCCACAAAGCCATCCACATAAACTCCTAAAATCAGCAAATAACGCTGAAGTTTATGCTTAGGAATTGTTTTTGCTGCAGAAACACAAAATACAATTGCAGGCCAAGCAATGAAAATCATATTTAATGTTTAGCCTGCTCAATTTCTAAAAAAAAATCTGGTCCATTATTTAATTCGGATAGTACCACTTATTATTTGAACGTGTGTTCACTGAAAATTTACTGACTGAATAGCAAACAGTGTAGACCATGATCAGCCTTGGTCTGCGCTGGTAGCAAAGGAAGAATCACTTGCCACCAGCAGGCTAAATGTTAAAACGAACAAATTTCTTTATTAATTTGTAAATATTTCTATTTCACATGTTTTCGATCCATTTGATACATTGATTAGTCCTCTCCTTAATTATTGCAGCGTGATTTTATACAGGTCAATGCAATTGAAAGAGTTCATAGCAGTTTTTCAAACGCATATTTTGCGTTAAAAGCTTATATGGTGGACTCGGTAAAAAATCTTTCTAGTCAAATCGTTACTTAAACATCATAAAAATCTTGGAATAATATTAGATACGAATGAGACAAAGATCATATTTATTATGTACTGTGTTTTTCAAAGCAATTTATGGGGTCAGTTTAGTATTTATGGAAGGCTTTAAATGTTTCGAAGGTACGATCACGCAGGTAACGGCTGCAAGTGTATAAACTCCGACTTTGGAATGTTCTACAAGTTTGCCGAGTAGATTCCCATAGCGTTACGCTCGCATAGTTCACCTTTTCAATGTATATGATACTGTGACCGGATTTTTTGTCATCGATTTTTTTCATTTGACTAACATATAAAAAATATATTTGTGCGAAAGAAAAAAAAAGGAATTTTTTATGTTAAACAAAAATATTCACTGGACCCGTGCCTGTGACAATATCGGGTTGATATAGGCCTGCTTGGCATAAAGTGTACGTAATCTGTATAAAATAGAACTGACGAAACTTCTTATGTATGACACCATCACAATAATTTTAAGTTACTACTTACGATTAACATGTACGTATCAACATTTCTTAATCATTAGGCAATCTATTACAGTTTTCATTCTTGATTAAACGTGTCTTAAATTATTTTGTTTTCTTTCTTCCATTTCAAAGTCATTTTTATTTACCTCATCACAGCAGATGTCATCTATGGTGCAACCAGTACATAACGACATGCTAACTGGGTTGGCGCCATTTGTACAACCGGGACTCTCAGGAACACATGTGTATACCGCACCTAGATGAAAGTTAACATAAACTGTAATAAATTATCATGCGTAATAAATTATGTGTAATTAATAACATGTGGGAATATTTGGTTTAGGCCTTCTATAAAGCCAAGCTATTTTTCTAGTTTAAAAATTCATGCTTAAATAAATAATACGCTTCAAGACGAAAAAAGTTTTTGATTGGTGAGTATCATTGTTACAGAGATCAATTCGTTATTGTATTGTATTGAAGATAGTTAGCATCTTAATATGACTTTGCCACTTATACGTTAAACTTATCGTCATCGAGAACCTACTTTTTATTTAATGGACTCAATTACTATCGTTGCATGCGTCACCTTGCTCAATATCAGTCTCTAACATATTTGTATACTCTGGAACAACTGATACGTATTAGACCTTCCTGGTATACTTGAAATAATAGCGATTGGTTGATTTATACAATATTCCATTAACAGTATTTTTTGCGTATCTTCATTGTCTTTCTTCCTAATTCTCCTAATGTCATATACATTTATAGAGTACTTTGCATTTTTTTTTGTATTTAATCTCGACATCCAGTCCTGGTGGCCCCATAACTCTGCAGAATAGATTATGAGAAACGGGTAAATATAACAGGTTATGAATTGTTAACAAGTTAGGAAGTGAAAATTGGGCATGTTGTGCGATACGCTTCTAAGTGTGATTCCAAAACAAATGAATGCTGAGATAATTGAATGACTGGACGATAGCAGTGAATCGTCGATGTATGAGGACCATTTTCAGATATCTTTAATGAGCCGCGACATGAAAAAACCAACATAGTGCATCCGCGCAGTCTGATCAGGATCCATGCTGTTCGCTAACGGTTTCTCTGCTTGCAATAGGCTTTGAAAGCGAACAGCATGGATCCTGACCAGACTGTGCGGATGCGCAGGCTGGTCTGGATCCATGCTGGTCGCAAACCTACTATGTTGGTTTTCTCATGGCACGGTTCATTTTGTTAATTTCATTAACAATAACCCTACGTCCATACGCACAAAACTCTTAAGTCATTTAACAACGAGTGCAACGTTTCAAGGTTATTAGCAAATAAGGCTCCGTGGTCACCAAATTATAGCTAAAACAATTTTATATTATCAGTACTCACTATTCCAATAAAACTATAAGTTTCTTTTTTTAGAATATCATTTAAGAAAATAAAGAGACAAGATGCTGCTAGTTTATCCCGAATGTAAATGTAATATAATATATATAAAATATTTGTTATGCATGATAGGGCCAAACATTGTCTATAATGTAAAATGTTTGTCATTCTGGATAGAGGAGTGTGCTCGATTCTGAAAAAAATAATACCTTTTTGACAAACTCATTTTGTTAACCAAACGTTGCCGATCATATATGCAGTTTTTCCAGTATTACAAAAAAAATTCTTAAATTAAAAAAATGTTTATGAAAACGGAAAAAAAACGTAAAATTTTATTTCTAAAATGAAATGTTTTATGAAAACGATAACAAATAACGCCTGCTTGCTTGAATTTTTGGTTGTTTGGTTGTTTGATTAACAACATTGAAGCTTCCAAGATTCCAAGTTTATTCAACAAATTCTCAGTTTGTATACATACAAAAACAGGAGACAAATACAAGAATTTAAAGAAAACATTACATATAGTCACGCAAATGAAGCTGGACGTTGCAATATCATAATGATTGACATTTATATACCCATCATGGGTAATTATGAATGCCAGCACCTTCTTTGCATTTAGACTTTTAAATAATCATCTCCAAGAATACCATATGAGCGACTCCTTCAGAAGACTGTCAGTAATTTAAGTGTGCGGATAGTGCAAGGTATAGAAGATGTATCGGTTCCGGAAGATTCCATGAGTTTTTTATGTAGAAAGCACCGTGAACGTGAAACTTATCTCAGTCTTAGTAACGTTTAGTTAAGAGTATCGGGGGATCGAACTCACAAGCCTTGGTTTCGTAGTCAAACATCATTACTACATGCCTTAATGAGTAGAATGTGAAAGACTTTTTTTTCGCTTGGCGAATACAATTTGTGCCATTTCCTCAGCAAATTTACCCAAAAAAAAAAACAGTCAACCCGGCAGTCTTTAATCCCACTGTTATTATGGTCCCATTGATTATGGAATTATATGTAATAATTTCCATGTTTTTCTTTCTGCATACAGTCTAAATTTTATCATAAAATGTCAGCAAAATTAATGAAGATAATAGGTAAGGGTAGATTTCTCGGAAACACAGAGCACATAAAACACACATTAGCAAAATAGGCCCACAACAAAAAGAAGCTGTAATGGAAAAAAAATTACAGACGGGTTGCTTCAAACATTATTACTTTATGTGAAATTTAGATAGAGGATGAGGAAGTTGTAAAATGGTGGGGGAGGGGGGGATTTGAAGAGGAAAGAAGAACAAGGATGAAAATACAAAGGGAATGCGCAGGCTGGTCTGGATCCATACTGGTCGCAAAGCCACTGTGTTGGGTTTGACAAAGTACAATTTTTAATTACCATTCTGTTTTCCTTGAAGCGGTTAACATTTGTTAAATATCAATAACCGGGAGTACCAAAAGCATCTATTTAAGGTTTTTAAACGATTATTTCTATTTCTTGTTATGCCGGGAATCGAACCCGGATCGACAGCTTGGCACATGCTAACCTTACACAACCGACGGAATTGAATATCTTTTTATCTCCTGTAAAGATTTGCGTAGTTGCCTTCCAATTAGTCGATTAGGGTTCGATTCCCAGACCATGCACAAATATTTTGCCAACATTTATTTAATTATGTTTTGAACTTTATAACTAAATATGTAAATTTGGTCGGTAAGATGCCTTCATGTTTGGATTAGCATTAAAATGCATCTAGGTGAATTTTTATATGAGATTTCAAATGTATTGCTTGATTTGCGGACTAGAGTGAAAAGACACAGAAACTGGGACTCTTGTTTGATTTCGCATCCATTGCATTGCTTTCTGAATTCTAGCAGAAGATAAAACTATTTGGTTACTGTAGATTATTTAAGGCTTATATGGGTAACCACGTCCTCTATTTTGAAGAAGAGGAGATAAAACAAAGTAGAAACGAATGATCAATGTCATGAAAAACGAATGGGCAATATAGTTATCTCTGTTTGAATATGAATTAAAAAGAAAACATACAAAGACATCATGTATTACTAGTATATCAATATGTATATTCTTAATTCGGTTACGGCCGACAGAATTTATAGTAGATCTTTTACCGCGTTGGAATCATTTTAAAACATATATCGGAGTCAAAATTTTTTTATATACTAGATTTATGAGACCGGAATATGTATTTTGTTAATGTTTATCATCCAAGTACTTTATTTACGGTCGGTTTAATTGTATAGACTTTGTCTGTGAGTAGAAAAGTTTTCATACACTACAGCATTTCCTGCGCGGGTTCAGAAAAATGTATAACAAATAATAGTCAACGTGATGTACTAGAATTTCTATTAATCTGAAAGTATCAGAAAGGGGAATATTTAAAAAAAAAGATATTTAGATAAATATACAAATTAACTCACCAACATAAAAATTTTGCACACTAGACAAGGTAAGCATTCCCAACATAAGAACAACTATTATGAATTTTCCGTCCATTTCTATCCTTTTTCTTCTTCAATACAAGCCTTAATAAGTCAAGTTTCTAGAAATGAATGGACAAGTTTTCTAAAATTAAGAGAAACAACATCTGGACACGTAGCTGTTGGTGTGATTGATACAAGATAGTATCAAGAAAAGTGACATTTCATTAATAAGTTAAGCAGCTGACTGATTAAAAGTTAATGGTGTTTGAAAGTTCCTAAAGATCGATATGAAAAGGACAATTTATGAAAATATAAATATACCTTACAATCTACTTTAATTTATAAACCAATACAAAGGTCAGCGAACTTTCTGTTAATTGTCTTCAAATCATTTCTAAAAACTTCATTGGAGTTAACTGGACGCGTTAATGACAACTTCAAAGTTAACATAGAGTTCTGTTAAAGGTTTTATTCATTATCAGTTCAAGAGTTTCAAAAAGCCACTGGATCAAGGGAGCTACTTGTACCATTTGTTCACGTCTTCATGCGGACATGCAGCAAACCCACGAACCCCGTCCTTTGAGCAGACGTTCTACCACAAATCTTGTTTTATAATGCATATTTGCATAAAGCCCTTGACTTAAACAAAGATTCAAATACAAAGGATTCCGACACTACCTCCGTACATTTGTCCAATTAAGTATGTGTTTTATCACTATTAGTAATGTCTGTTATTTTCAAAGTCATCTTTAAGTCTGTTATGACATATCATTTATATATTGTATTACAAGACAATCATATATTTTACGTTAAATGTTTAGGTAAGCATTCAAACGACTATAATTATCATAATCCAAATGGAAGGGAGGTTAGTGTTCGCATTCTAATGCAGTGTACTGCGCAGAATACGTTCCATAAATTCACACAGCTGAACACTCTACAGAATCCATACAGAACAGATGTCCTACTTTTTTTCTAATTATAAAGCTGCAGTGTATTGATTAAAAGATTTTTTTTATATGAAACGGGAATTTTGAGCTTTAACTGGTAGACTGTTCTTTCTAACAAAGTAGGTAGCTAAATGTACATACATTGTTTCAGTAAATAGTCCTAAAATGTGTCTTTGCAATAGTTTATGTTTAATTGAAATTATGAAGAAAAATATTTCTTTCAGGGACAGGCTAAAAAGGTGTAAACAATTATCGCTGATTTTTTCTTGAGAAACCATTCGCGTTTTGTGAAAAAGTACAAATTGATGGTCTCGAACAAGTCTAAACTCTAGCATACCTCAAGATGACATTCAAGAACATTGTATAGATGGACACAGAGATTAGTAATTTTTATTTCATATGTCAACATAAAATGTACTAAGACATCCCTTAAACATCGTGAAGTTTTCCAGCATCAGGGGCGTATGAAATATATGAGTACATAATGGTTTTGACAAAATGAAAAGAATAAAATGGCGACTGTTATTTACACGTATTTGTTACATGATAAATTCATGTAATAGCAAAAAGACGTTTATTAATAAACATGTTCTTTCATACTACGAATGTAATATAACACACGCTGTTGTGTTGTATTTATTTTTTTTTTCTAAATCAGCCTCCATTATTTACATCCCTTATGTTCTAGTTGAGTTGAATAATATAACAAGTGGACTTAAATTTAAAATGAATAAATGATGTACATATATGTTCTTATACATATCAGGACTTCTAGCCCATTTAACAATGTACTTTAACCGGGTAAAAATGAAATGCACAGTCAGTTTGTAGGATCCCGGATCTTCTGATTTCCTGCCGGGCATTATTTAGCTCTTGGACGGCAAATCGTGTAATTTTTCTTCTTCTTTTCTATGGATAAGGTTCACCGAAATACCCAGTTAGTATATGAAAACTAACAAGTACGTAGAGAACCAATGCAATTATCAGTAGGTAGTTTATGACTACTGGACAGTATGCAACCATAGCATTTGGTCTTTCTTTCTTTCTCTGTATGTCTGCAGGTTTAGGCAGCGCTTTACGGAACACACGTGTTCCAAAACAATCAAGCAAAGCTTTGTTAATGGGAACCGTCGTGCATGATTCATAGCAGTACGGTTTACAGGATCTTTGATAAGTTTGAAATACTTCTAACATATCTCGAAGCCTGTTGTATCGAACCTCGGATCGAAAGAAGTTCGGTGTGTGCACAACATCGGTCAGCAGCTGGACGTTTTTGTTAGACTTTATGTCCTTCAGATGCGTCAGAATATCTATTACACAGGGTGCCTCGTGTTCACTCTCATCGCGCTTACAAATATAATGGTGTGAAATGATGAGGGCCTTAACCATGTACGAGGACATTATACCTGTATTGTATCGCCATAGCCCAGTTTCAACGAGGTTTTCGTAAATAGCATCAGTATACATTCTCCCTCCGACTAAATACTTGATTATTCTGTAAACTTTCTTGTGCCGCTTAGACAGAACATTATTCATGAAATCTACCTCCGACTGTGAGAACCACACCAGTCCAGAAACAATCAAAACACTTCCGGTTCTCGCTACTTCCGTCGAAACAAATGGCGACTTGCATATTTCGTCGTTTTCTCTTAACCCTGGAGTTTCATATACTCTGAAAGCCGGAATGATGTTAACATTGATATACGTGGCGTGTCCAAACTCATTCTGATATATGAAACGCAGTTTGGAAGCTTTCTCATCAATTATGACGTATTTGTCAAAAACGATCGACCTGAACCCTTCCATTTCTCCAAGGTTGATAGTTTCTTCATCAGCAACCATTCTGTCCCTATTGTCCTCCATGAAGTAAATACTCCGTATCCTGGTCGATACAGTCCGCAGAGCGTTATGGACAAAATTGTCCCTGTCCTTGTAATGTAGGTCATACAAAACATCATATCGCGCATCTTCGTATCGCACAACACTCCGTAAAATCCGATCACTTCTGAAATTACCTAAGACGAACACGAAATCAAAATCATTTGGAAATGCATTTTGTGCGCCTTCATAGAAACTTCCAACTTTTATAAGCTCGGCATCTTCAAGACTTTCTTCGTCGATACTTTGTAAATAATTGAATGCTGCTTTAACTTTTATAGTTTCTTGTTGGATAGCTTCATTCTCTTCCAGTCGGGTGACGCGTATGAGTTCTTTCACCAATGTTTCAACACCTGTTTGAATTAATTCAGTTTCTTCCTGATCAATATGGAACACGAGTTCCTTTTCGTAAAGGTCATCAAGATATTTGTCAAGATTTGATTTCTTTTTCACTTCAGTCTCAGAATGTGTGTGCTTTTCTCCAGCTAGCAATGACTCATTCTCGGTGTTTCTTGCGTCTACGTATTTCACATCAGTAAGTACAAATTCATTTCCTTTGTGTTCCGTGGGAATATCTTTTAATTTGGTATTTAAAGAATTGTTATCCGTCCATATACACTCGTATGACATTTTAACAATATGCGATCATAATATTCATGTTGATGCTATATTTGAGTTTGTTTAGAGGTTTTCATCATATTTGGCAAAACAAATATCACAGGGCACGTGCTCTCATTCCAATCATTTTCAAATTGTATACTAAATGATAACAGGTACATGTACTTAATATGTAAATGTAATGGTTTGGTAGCTTAACTAATAAGGTATCCTATTTATTTGATTTACGGTCCTTTTAGATCCTAATCTCTCTGTCGGACTTTTCAAAATGTGGCAATGGAAATATGTCAATAAACATGGCATTGAGTTTGGTGTAAGCATGTATGACTAGTGAATCTGATGTATAACTGTTTTAATAAATAAAATAACGCGTCCGGGGAAACACATTAATGTAGTTCAAAACTTGTATTTGTCTATTTTTATTGTTTACAGTCAGTAATGTTAGTGTCAGTTGTTACACGTATGACAAGTGTAATATTGTTGTTAAAGGTGCATATACTTTTTGTGGCGTTTTAACTAGTAGGTCGTCCGTAGTTGTAATTGTGTTTGGGTTGGATATGTTTACCTTCTTTAGTGTCCTTTATTTTTTGTATCTTTTCATTCTTATAGGAACTATGATCAGTTTTGTTTTACAGGTCTAAATATGTTCTAGAAATATCAAAACTGAATACTCCTTTGAATATGTTAAGAAATAAAAAATTCATAAAGCCTTATACATTTTGGAGAAAAGTGTGAATATTGTAAAATCACGTAGGTAGAATGCCAAACATTCAACGTAACACAAGAATGTCGGCATGTGTCCTGATGGGCAATACCTTGGTCGCTAGAGGGGAGCATAGTGATAACTATAGCGCTGTTTGTTAACAGCTGTGCGTTGACTATTACTACCGATATTATTATTTTGAAGCTTGCTGTGATATATTATTGAAAAAAATGCGCAAGTAAAAAAAAATAAGCCGTAAATAACATTATCAAAATTTCATTAAAATTGAAAACTTAGTGATGTCATTTTATTCATTTACTGACCGATGTTTTGATTTGAATATTGAGATATTTTTTATATATCATCAAATACCTAGCCGCAGTATTTGCTGACTGAAATTAATCTTTAGAATTAAAAAAAAATATTACACTATTTAAATTTGATAAATACGAAAAATAATTTATTAAAAAAATTTAAAAAATGCAAATTAAACGTATGGACTACTTCGCAATTTATATCATTTGTAAACTGCATATAAAAAATTACTCTCAGAAAAATATTGCTTCAGGAAAAAAAATAATATTTTGAAAAATAGGAAAGAGGTTTTAAGGCTGTTTTTTTTTTTTTTTTTTTTTTTTTTTTTAAGTATCATTGAAAAAAAATAACCCATAGCAAGGCTTTTAAGACCGATGATATAAATTTGTTTCAACCACTAGGACTGTATAATGGAAATGCTAGTTAAATACTGCGAGTTGCCTAGCGGAAGGTGTATAATTAACAGAGATGTGTCTATTCGTGAGACTCAAGTTGTGAATTCATAAGTTTACAAACTCACAATGACATTACGTCTGCGAGATGAAGACGTGCTCAAATTAAAGTAGACATAGATATACAAAAATGTGCCTATCCCTAAGTTGTGATTTTATAAGTCAAAGATTACAAGTTTCGCATTCAAGTTGATGATATGCTCAAATTAAAGAGGACATCGCTCACACTCAAATTACAAAGATTAAACATTTCAAGACATGAATGATCTTTTTTTTTAAAAAAAAAAAAAATGCAAAGATACAAGACGCTGGTTAAACTGTAAAAAACATATATGCGAAGATACTTGTATATGCATATAAAACATATTTTCTAAAGTTAACCTATCTTTTACATTTTATAACATATTTGTGACACTTATTTAATAAAGGTTTGGTGGATAACACTTAGGAGGATATATAGTAGAACTAAAAATAAAATGTGCGTTAAGGAAATGAAAGATAACTTTTGAAAAAGTGTTACATTTTAGCAAGAATATTATCTCTCGTATTACTCCGCTATTTATTTTCTATTGTCATTAATGTGATAATACTTAATTTGATTTTTTTAGTATGACTGAAAAATATTTTCAATCATATCAAGCCGTGACAGCATAGTTCAAAATGTTCTGTTTCACATAGTATTGGTACAAAGCATATCTAGTAGCAGTGTTTTAAGAAAATGAGCTTAACTTCCTCTTGAATATTTGTACTACCCGAAACTGTTCGTTTTGTACATGTAGCTGTGGCGGTATAAGATCATTTCGATCCACTTAAATACCAGAACACATCCCATAGTAACAATGATAATCATATATTGCATATATATGCCAGTATTTTTTTTTTATTGCTATAACATAAGGTATCTTTTCGGCAAGGTATATAACATTAGATAGACACAGAATGTGCTTATCTTGTATGCTTAGCTTCAGTTCCCTACTGCTTAGATGGTCTGTACTCGTTTGATCATCATACTCAATTCATAATGTTATTTTAAACTAGTTAGATTTTCTGCTACTATGTAACATAAACATTATTTTTGATGGTTCATGGACAAACAATGGGTTTGTATTTTCTCAGAACATTATCAAATAGTCATCTGTTTCATGCGGAAACCACAGCCAGTATGCTGCCAAAGCTGTAAAATATTTCCTTGACGGTTTGACATGTTGATGAAGGAAAATTGGCAACCAGAGTGGTATATATTTTTGCAAGATCTGTATCTCTTATTTTCTCTATCCTGTCAGCATTGATGTTCTCTCTTGACTGGAACTAGTCTGTGCCTACCGCCATGCAGACCAGATGCTATTTTGTGTTAACTATATACAGTTTTAGAATGGCTTGCTGATCAAAACTGAAAACTAGCAGTGATTTATTAGTTATTTTTGTCTCAAAGTTTTGCCTTATCATTCCAATAAAAAATATAGAAAATCTAGACCTTTCATGTAACACACACTATGGACGGGTAATTTATGTAAGAGGTCATAGAAATAATGCCTTTTAGAGAGGTTGATAAATCCCCATATTGACCTAACCTTTAGACAACAATTGTTTTATTGTTTAATCCAACAGTTCAATGGTTATTTGTGAAAAATGCATATATGTAGCACTTGGTCATTAAGTTCTGTACGACGAAACCATGTTATGACGTCATATGTTATGACGTCTCTGCTTGAGATCAATACATGCGTTGGCAATACGACTTTTTTTATCATTTACCATGTCACAATGTTTAGACAAATAGCAAGAATTATAAATATTGATTTGATAATTATTCATTTTATTGAAAATCATAAGCTATATATTTCCCATACCAATTCTATTTCGACCATTTTAGACAAAAAATTACTAGTCAAACGAACATAAGACAGTGTAAAGAACTCTAATATAGTTGTCTGGATGCTAAAATAAATTGATCTATTCGTTTCACCTTTTTAGCTGACAATAATTAAAACTGGAAGTTAGGATGAAACTTGTAGAAAATTCTGCTGTGCGTTTCGGCTGAAGGCATTGTACCTTAACTCCCATCGAGTTAAATCTTGACGTTATGTTGGCAAATTTGCAGTTATATATTTGAGAGGAAAAGAAACACTTGTTAGGACTGGGTTAACTGACCCTAATACATGCAACTGCAACGATTAAATGAAATTTAGATACAAGCTAATGTCATACAAGAAAGATTACCATAAAGATGCCGATGGCAAGAAATAGAATGCTACGAATTTTAGGTCTCTAAACAATGTTTAACTGTTTCGTAATTTTGCAGTAAAAGTAGTTCAAAAAATGTACGTTAATTATTTATTCAAATAACAACACAATAGTTACACAGTAATAATACAGTCCTTAGTACATAGTTTATTTGTTAATTTAATTAACACTTTTATTTACCCATAAATATTTCCTATTTCCACACATTTGAAACAGTTTAAGACAAACGAGGTAAAGAACTCAATACGCATGCCAATAGCCCTTTTCTTATGCACAAGTTGAGAAAAAAAAGGTAGAACTCATTATCTGATATGAAAGATATGGATTAATTTATCATAAACGGGCATGTATAAAGTAGAAAAATAATGATATAATAAATCTTGCTTTACACGAAAATGATATCTACAACTCATAATAGATAAAATATATATTAAGAGAATCGGGTTAGGTAATTTTTGATGGTTCCGAATCGGTTATACCTCGCGCGTTATGCCCTTTGTGTAAAACCACCGACTTTCCACAAGCCATCAGGATTGATTCGTCAGCTGAATGAATTCTTCACCCATAAATATATCCTATTTCCACACATTTGAAACAGTTTAAGGCAAACGAGGTAAAGAACTTAATACGCATGCCAATAGCCCTTTTCTTATGCACAAGTTGAGAAAAAAAAGGTAGAACTCATTATCTGATATGAAAGATATGGATTAATTTATCATAAACGGGCATGTATAAAGTAGAAAAATAATGATATAATAAATCTTGCTTTACACGAAAATGATATCTACAACTCATAATAGATAAAATATATATTTAGAGAATCGGGTTAGGTAAATTTTGATGGTTCCGAATCGGTTATACCTCGCGCGTTATGCCCTTTGTGTAAAACCACCGACTTTCCACAAGCCATCAGGATTGATTCGTCAGCTGAATGAACTCTTCACACAGGAAGGCGAGGCAAATCTTTCTAAGTAATGAGTTTTGTTTAGACATGTACATTGTTTAATATAAACATTTAAATGAAATCTGGTACTATTTACATTTGTGACGGTATCTCAACACACAATATAGATTTATTAGAAGTTGCAAGTGGAGTTTGAGGAAGAGATAAAATTAAGTAAAACAAACACTTCCATGCAGGTAAAAGAGTTCATCTTAAAAATAAAACGAGACTTTAGGCAAACAATAAACCTGTTCAAAATATGTCAGTGGTGTTTGCCACTGACCGTTCCAAAATAGTGTCACGCTGTATTTCTCAGTCTGTTCGTTTTAGCTTCATTGTCTATATATGTAGTATTTGTGTTTTTACTATATGTTAATCATATGCATATACATTTGTATATACATACACTTCTATGTGGTTACGGTTCGCGGCAAGTACGTTCTGAAAACATGTCTTAACAGGTCAATATCGATACAGTGTTCTAGATATTATCAGTAATGTTCAATGTTGATACTACGTTATTAGTTTTTTTCCGATACTATCTTTAAAATAATTTCTTTGTCCCAAAAGTGTAGATATGCTTTCGTTTCCAGTTCTGACTAAGAAACAATGTGTTAATTTGCTTGCACTACTTTTTCAGTGTTTGTAGGAATATCTGGCACTGAAGCTGAGTTCCTCAGGTGACATCCAGGAATTTTCTCTTTTATTCAGTATCACTGAATTTATTCCTGCAGTCTGTGAAGGTGACACCACTGGCATGTGATCAATGTTGTGGTTTTTCATCTAGAAAAAAATAGGAAAAAGTAGGTAACTGGGTACGTAGGTTAACATATGTAGCTATAGAAACTGACTGAGCGGGCGTTTTGCACTTAAATCTAAAACAGTTACTGCAACTGATTAAAGACACAGGACTAGTTCATAATATCTGAAATCACAAACAAAATAATATGAGCTATGCCATGAGAAAACCAACATAGCGGCTTTGCGACCAGCATGGATCCAGACCAGCCTGCGCATCCGCGCAGTCTGGTCAGGATCCATGCTGTTCGGTAACAGTTTCTCTAATTGCAATAGGCTTTGGAAGCGAACAGCATGGATCCTGACCAGACTGCGCGGATGTGCAGGCTGGTCTGGATCCATGCTGGTCGCAAAGCCACTATGTTGGTTTTCTCATGGCACGGCTCGTATCGTAAAGCGTATCTTTTAGACATGAGAGAGTAAGAAAATACAACAAACACAGTTTAACAAAGAATAATGTATGTGGAAAATATGGATTCGTGTAAATAAGAATTTTGATATCAAGTTGATTTTTTGTCCAAGTTTATCATTCCAAATCATAGCATTATGGTACAGGATTGTAGCTTGGGGCCAACCCTTAACCTTTAGCAATACTTTTTGAACCATTTTCACGAATAATATATTGAATAAGAAAGATCGCTGTTTTCGCATATTACTGCTGTAACATTCGGCACTGATGTATCGCTGAAATTCGCACATGAATACAAAAAAAGAAGAAGATAAAATAAAGGTGTTCAACAATGTATGTACATCTCGGTCAAACAAATGAAGTTGTTCGAGTTTAGAGATAATGGGTTTATTTCGCCATACAAACACAAAACAAATAAATATCACAAAGGAATGCTATTCATATTGAAATCTTTTGAATGCAAGATTATTTTTTTTGCAATAACAGCGTAAAACACCCCAGTGACAGAAATTTCCTCTATGATTAACTATCAGTGACTTGGTATATACGCTTAGGAATGCCGATTACGCGAAGAAATGGTTTCGGTAGAACCTAAGTAACGGATTCAGAGCAAAGGACGATTTCTGTGTTTTTATCGAAAATAAGTTGGCCTTTCACAGCATTGATATTTCTGTTCAATATTTGACTTCTTTTTGATATCATAGTGTTATTTTGCCTACAAATGTCTGTCATTCAACATATTATGATAATAATAAGATAGAATCAATGCAATTTTGTCTCTTAAAGGTCACGGAATTAATGATGACATATTTTCCATGTCACGGATTTCTGTTTACAGTATGACAGATATATATCTTAGAAATATATCTCTAATAATTTGGATATTTCCTTTATTGAAAATTCGTCTGTGATACATGAGGCCGACATTTCATGCCAGTAAGTTACCAACGAGTCGCTCACATTTTTCATTTAACGTTGGTGACAGTCATATCCGATCAACTCTCTAACAGATATTTTATCATATCCTGTTGAAATCTTTTACCGGCATCTTTACACAATTTTATATTTCATAAATTGGGAAATGCCAATCGCTCGGATATTTTACAGAATAATACTCGAGATCATGGTGCCTTTTCTCTTCGCGCAAACGTTTTACCTGTAGACAATCAAAATTGACAGATTCCGTCGTTTCTTGTTTCAAATCCGTATAATCTGCTACCTTATATGCAGCTTTCAAAGCGCTCACGAGTCGGGTGAACTTTGAATGAAAAAATGCATAGCCCTGCAGTTTTCTGTCCCTGTCATAACCTCTTGAAACCGCTTTCAATTTATCCGGTACTAGTATTCGGCAATACGGCAAAGCTTATCTTGTTCCGCTCTTAAACTCCCACTTCAGTGTGGTTACTAGTAAAAATCTGCAGACAGACATGTACTAACGAGGGAGGTTGAAAGGCACCTTCTTTAGTCTGTTTGTGGATCTGTGGTTTTTCAAAAAAAAAGACAATGGGTACAAGAATGAAACTTGCTTCTGAAGGTTATATTGTAGCAGATCAAAACACGTAATAAACCCGTTGTTTTGGGTCGCTCTAAAATTCCGCCAAATTGATAACCTTCATTACGCCATGTGTTTATTACAGCAGAGAAGATCTAAGGGCTATCCCTATTTTATACAAAGTATATCCAGTTCAAGAGTTGTTTGAAAGCTTTCGTTAAGATAACAAATCAAATACATGCGAATTTGAAACAAGAAAAAATCTGACATATTTAACTGTCCAGATGTAAAATATTCGAGAAAAGTCTCAAAGCTTCTGAATTCATTCTGCCAAACATCCAAGTAATGAACAATTCCACAATCAAAAAAGTTCTGTTTAAATGTCAACAATAGATTTCAATAGGATTTGGTAAAATCAATGAGAGAATTTGTTCAGGTATGAACTGTCACCAACAGTAACTGAAAAACGTGTTGGTAACTTACTGGTACCTGAAATGTCTGTCTCGTGTATAGCTGACGAATTTATGGTTGATAATGGAAATTGGAAGTATTTCTATGATATAAATATGCCAGACTGTGGAGAGAAAACCGTGACAATGAAAATGGGTAGGCATGAAATCTGTGACATTTAAGACAAAATGACATTTCTTATTTTGCTATTTACATAATCTGTTCAATGATGGACTACTTATTTTAGGCGAATTACACTAAATTATCAAAAATAAGTCAAATATAAGCAGACATATCAAATTGACAACTTATTTTAAATTTTGATAACAGTAAACAAAACAGAAATTTTCCTGAAATCCGTGACGTTTTGCTCAGAAATCCGTTACCAAGGCTCGTCCGAAACCATTTCTTCGTGCGGTCAAAATTCTGAAGCGTATATATTAAATCACAAAGAGTTGATCCCTTTTTCAGGAAAAATCACACAATATTATCAAAAATAAGTCAAATATTGAACAGACCTATCATTTTTGTGAAATGCAACGTACTTTCATTTTTCGGTAACAATAAATGATATATAAAAATCGTCCTGAAACCGTTACAAATGCTCGTCCAAAACCATATCTTCGTGTGACCAATATCCCTAATCGTGTGATATATTTATCTATTATTTAATAATATTTTATTTGATCTCTCTTTAAGTTAATCAAAGTTATTCTCTCTTTGACATATTTATTACAAAAAAAATATATGAATAACATGTGGAACATAAAATAGTGTAAGGGCAAAATGGTTTGACAACACTAAGTGATTGCCATTGATCTTTGAGTAAATGTGTTCAGGTAACTTTTGTTCTTCAAAGTTATTAACATTAACTTAAAAAAATGAATGTTTAGCATTACACTTGACATACTACATAATGATATGCTACCTTGCGATTTCATCATGAATCATGAATATACATTAAATACTTACAACGTTATGTACGCCCCTTTTACTGTTGTCGCTCCCATCATCTTCATCTTCATCGTCTTCATCTTGTTCATATCCAACTTGGGCTTTCGGGGCACACCAGCATTTCCATCCCACACACAACAGACAGAAGAACACAAACAAGCTGGTAAAACCACTTGTCAGTCCGATCCGAGCGGGCGTCCACCAACACATCGAAAACAGTTTGCACTAAAATTCAAAAGAGACATAAGTCGACTGCCATATAAAATTGATTTTAGACATTATGTTTCATGAGTTACAAAATGCATGGATACGTATTTATTTTAAAGAAAATGTACATGACTTTGTGATAAATTAAACATAAAATAGATATGGGTATCCTTTAAGATGACCAAAATTAAATGTAATTTTCAAATAGAAATATTAAAAATATTAATCTCCTCGACTGTGGTTCAAATAAGCTCAATCGAGCTAAAATAAATAAGTATATCCTAAATAAAAATATTACTGCAGTAGTTATACTATACGATATTAAGCCATCCTTTATAGAACACATAGCAATCAAAACATAAAATGAACCTATATACGAAATAAAGACGAAGATACATTTAAGATTATGGGCTCGTAATGTCGTTCGGCAATTTACGCCCGATTACGTATTCTCACGATACTACTTCGGCATTCTCCGGCTGTTTACGTAGTTCATACGAGCAACTAGCATCCAATACGAAGTATACGTAATTATAGAGAAACTGCCAAATGTCATTACGGGTCCACTACCTTAATATAAATATCACCGTATCAGCGAGCATGTCTCTACACTATATATTAATGACTTGTTTACCTCTTCTTCTGAACCTTTGGTACAAGATGAACTTCCTGTAAAAGAATGAAAATAAAAGTTTCCTTTGTTTATACACGAAACAAAAAGGCTTCTAAATTAAACTTTTGTCAAGCTGAGCGTACATGACAATGTCGTGATGTTGTATCCGCAAGGATATTCAACTGAAGAGACATACTGCCATTTTTGTTTTAATTAGAACCTTACATTAAGATATTGAACCTTCAAGAAAACAAAGTACTTAGCCGTCGAAGCTAAACGCTGTTAAGGCTCAGGAGTCATTAATTCAATATAGCTTGTAGATAAAATAAAAGCTAACTTAAAAATGGCAAAATGAAATAAAATAATCTAAAACGAAAACACAAGTAACCGATTAATGCACAAGAAGTCAGTGAGATAACTGAGTTTCACGATTATCTCGAGTTCTTTTGTAGGATAACCCAGGAAGCAGTCAGTCAACGTATTAATGATACGTTTATACACTAAATCAAGGAAGAAGAAAAAAGATAACCTGTTCCTTCACACAGGATGTCATAATTCCCTGAGCATTGTATGGTTCTGAAGTACATGTTGGTGTGTATCCGGCCACAATTTTCAGTTCCAGCTCCATTTGGCTCTCCAGCATCCCATTTACTCCAGGTTAGATCCTTCATGGTACCGGAAGTCTCCCAGAAGTGGGTATAATTTCCTAAGCCTGTCACATCTACCCAGTATAGGCCGATCCAAATAGCACTTGGCAGTGTAAAATTTGCTCCTCTAACGATACGGGAAAAATGTAACAACAATAAAACAATAATAATTACGATGATAATTATGATGATTTAGTATACCTCATAAAATACCCAATGCATTAGTTTAATTAAAATAGTAATACATGTATATCACATTCCTCAGAGATTTGATATCTCATAGGAGAAATCGTTATTTTGTTTTTTCTGCGCAGGTGATATTATTTCTCATATCTCCCGTTGGGTGATATGATACTTTCACACTGACTAACTAACTGACGAGGCGCTTCTAATTTTTATGTATGTGTGAGCCCTGCCGATTTCTTTTTTCTTTTCAAAGATTTGCTCTCCGTGCCAAAAAAATTCAAAAAACAAGTTTTATTAAAATTGGAATTAAAACTATAATATTCGGATAGGAAATGCTCTAACTAAAAAAATTAGTACTCACACATATGTTTGCTTTAGAAATAAGAAAGTTATCACCGTTTTTCGAACATTACTGATGTCGATTACGATATTGGCGAAACGCAATATATGGTTATGTATGCTTTATGTACAGCAAATTCGCAGTCATTTCGGAGTGCTCTTTAGTAAAGACTCCTACAGTCTTTATGCTATTGGATAAGAAATCATTTGAATCATTATATTGATTATCCAGTAAATGTTTTGACCTTTATATGTTTCCGGTAGAATAAGATAGATATTGAATTCCTGCGAGTATGATATGAAACATTTTCATCCTAAGAAATATGAATATACGTGTAAAATGAAAAATGATGACTATGAGGCTTGTACTGGTTCTTCCCAGGAAAGACGGCTTCGCATGTATCGGTGCTATACACCGGGCACGTTAAAGAACCAGACTGTCTATTCGCAAAGAGATAGGCTAAGTCACGTAATGGATTAACACACTCACACATGATTCCTTTCACTATTAGTACAACACATGTTATATAAAAAGTTCTATATATCTTTTACGTCAGATCACAGTATTTTTTAAACCAGTCAGAATTTGACCTTTTGAGTGAGGGGGGGGGGGCGGGGGCGGGGGTGTTATGGATTTTAGTTAACGTCACTTCGACATATTCATTGGTCATTCAGCGACTTTCCAACTAGTTTAAATGGTGAAGAACCCGAGTACCCATTCAGTTATCTAGCTGGCACATGGTTAGAACCTAGGACCTTCCATAGGACAGCTGAATGGCTTCTACACATGAAAGAATTCTACACCGTAAGTCAGCCGTCAGACCCAAATCGATAAGGAGCAAGTGATTTGAAGTCTGCAACTTTAACCACTCAGCCACTGAGTTCCGACTAAGCCGGTATAAAAGGTGTTGCAAAATTTCAGTAGCTCAATTAATCCGACTCTGCTATTACTCTTGTTGGCTGTGGTCTATGTTCCATAGGATAACGTAGAATCTTTAGCGGATTAGTCATATAAAAAGGCACCAAAAAGTAAATATCATTGGCCGGTGGTCTAGTGCTAACACGGTTGACTGTCAATCCAGAGGTCTGGGGTTCGAATCCCGGTCCAGGCACTGGAAATTTCTGACATGCTCTTGAGTGTCTCCCACCTCACTGGCGGCCTGTGATGGTTCTTCCCAAGAAAGAGGGCTTCGCGTGTATCGTTGCTATACACCGGGCACGTTAAAGAACCAGACTGTCTATTCGAAAAGAGCTAGGCTAAGTTAGCCGGACACGTCTGTATCTGAAAAGTTCTGTCTGCTCTGGGGGCTTTATCTCACTCTGTCCCTCTGGTCAGATCGCTCTATGTCTGTACTAGTAAGGATGATTTCGCGTTTATCATGAAAAGGGCGCTATATAAAATCTGGTATAATAATAATAATAATAATAATATAGGGTTATTATAACAGTAGCTTGATCTGGGATGCAGTATTCGGCTCGAGTGGATTTTGCCAGATTGGATCTCACGAGGCGCGCAAGCGCCGAGTGTGATCCGACCTTGCAAAATCCACGAGAGCCGAATACAAAGTCCCAGATCTAGCTATTGTTATAATGATCCTATTATTACATACCTTTACCATTTTGATTCTTGTTTTGTTCTTGAACGAAATCTCCAATGTTTATCGATATTACATGGAACTTAGTGAAGTTTTTATGTGCGCTTTTTATAGAAATGTGTCTGGTCATGCATATTGATGAAAATAGTCTGGCAGCATACAATACGGAAGGTACAATACGGATTCTAAAAGGTACAATACGGAATTTTGTTTGTCTGTTCATATTTAATTGTGAAATACAAGCCGATTTTTTACAGAATTTATATAGGTATATAATAAAAAGGTAGATAGAATTGTTGAAGAATTTCCAGAGAGTGTTTTTATATGACGATATAATTAGTTGCTTTGTTATACTACGATATAAAACATGTGTTCTTTTCATTCCATGATCATGAACTGCTTGAACAACTGAACGTTTGGCGTAAATCAGCGTAACATTTGTATCAGAATATGGTTCTCGTTCTTGTGTGACCCAGTTACACTAATTCTCATCTCGTTACAGCGTAAATACTTCAAAATATACGAAAATTTGATGGATCATACTGTACTATGATATTAAACGTTCTTCTTCTTGGTAAATCTAGTGGGACAAGTTTTTTTTTTCTACCCCTCTCTTTACTTGGTTAATATATCTAAACAGATGTGTACCGAATGCGCAGAATTTTTACATCTACTCTTGCTCATGATTAGCCGGCTCGTCGACAAAAGACTTTAAACCTTAAATTACAAAGGTTAAGACAGTTTGTTGACAAGTGCGTGATTTATCTGAATATTTAAAATATTTGACTGTAATAATATGCATAAACCTTTGGATACTTACAAAGTTTTGTCGAAATATGCGTACATTCTGTCATATTCCGCCTGGGTATCTATCACTGCCAGCTCACAAGTTGCATAACTTTTACAGACGTTCCGGGCCACTGTGTTGTTAGGCCTGGTGCCATTGTATGGTATATACAAGAATTGGCCGCCATACACTGCAAGTTATTTTTTTAACTCAAAACAATTATCAGTAATATTGAAAACTTGTTAAAATTTTTTAAATGTAGATAATAATTATAGGTTATTAGCTTTGTATGGGGAAATATGCACGAGTTCTTCAGCGGAAATATTGCGCGACTTTAGGAGCGCAATATTCTTCCGCTGAAGAACGAGTGCATATTTCCCGATGCAAAGATAATAACCTTTTTATTACATACGCATCTACACGTATAAATATTATGTAAATATCATAAATATGTTCAATAGACTGAATAGGATTGACAATACTGAACTAAATAGAAAAAAAATAGTGCAACAACACACACTGAATTACGTCATGCACCCGATATGAAATTCAGGCGTCAGTGTATGGAAAAAATTTGACGTTTCCGGTACCAGTGTAATTTAACGGAGAATAGAATAGTGTATGTAATAACTAAGTAGATTACACTGGAAGATTTGTGCAGCCAGTTATTGGGCAATCGGAACACTAGCGACACAACTCATATCTAGCTAAGAATCGCGGTTTCACAAATTAAAAGCAAAAAATAATATTTTACAATACATTTGCTGTAGATATGTTATTGTTTAAAGTCTGTAGATGTTATTTTATCAAAATGAATAACCCGTTTGATGGCGTAGGAACAAGACAATATTTCTGGTGAAAACAACGTTTTCGGCCGGCGAAGGCTTTCTTTATTTGCTGTAGAATATGTCCCTATATAACACTCCTATTGGACATTTTAGTTCAGAACTTTTGTATCTTTTCATACGATAAGTTAATGTATTATAACTGTATTTTCATGATTGCAATTTTATAATTTATCGCTACTTGAGTCATTTCAAATTCTCTGTTTCGTTTAAGTAGATACAATATTTTCAAGTACTTCAGCCGATGTAACTATTCTTTTATATGAATTTGATGTTAAACTATGGTTAAGCCTTGCTTGGGGTGCAGGTAGGTTATTTGACAATTGGAATATTTTGGACATATTCATATTTGAGAAAACTAGCGACGCGAAAATTTGCGGTTTCACATAACTGAAAGATTCGTAATTAATTTACCATTTATTAGACAATCAGAATATTCGGTGACTTGTTCGCTTATCAGATTTTTTTTATTATTTTCCTAGATGTAACAAAGAAAAACTTTCTGACACTTCGTTACCAAGGTTTAAGTCAAAGTTTCTGATAATTTAGAACCAAAGCAAAAATTTCAACGCAAGAGGGGAAAAATGGCATTTCGTCTTAATTTTTCGTCTTTAATTTGCGAAATCATTTTCACCCGGTTGAGGGTTACTCGTATCTATTATCCTTTTATATCCAATTAAGATATATGAGACGTGTCATGGGAAAACCAACATAGTGGCTTTGCGACCAGCATGGATCCAGACCAGTCTGCGCATCCGCGCAGTCTGGTCAGGATCCATGCTGTTCGCTAACGGTTTCTCTAATTACAATAGGCTTTGAAAGCGAACAGCATGGATCCTGACCAGACTGCCCGGATGCGCAGGCTGGTCTGGATCCATGCTGGTCGCAAACCCACTATGTTGGTTTTCTCATGGCGCGGCTCATATGACATTTTCTGCTTATTTTCTTTTCAGGTTATGTTATGTTTTCTATATTTTTCAAACTTTAAGAGAACAAACCTGATCCAGTTTTTGTTACAAAGAACAAGATGAAGAACACCCCTAAATTCCAAACTAAGAAAATATCTAATATTCCCGACACAGCCATATACATAGATACATAGATATCTACAATGAACCACAGTTCTCTCGGATATTATTTAACTGAATTAAAAGGATAACTAAAAGTTAGGTCAGTTTCTGGGCAATACAAAGTAACTTTTGTTTGTACTAATAATTTAAGGTAAAGTGTCAGCTGAGCAGAGCAATATATATTTATTATTTAATATTTAATATGGACAAACATTGTTATCATTCTGGTAATGATCTGTCACTGAATAAAATGTTTCTGTTTTCTTGATAGCTCATTTGTTCACTAATTCAAATAATAAACGTGTTTCTATTGATATATTCTAAACTGGCATGAAACTAATTGAATCAATAAATTCTGTATATTATATAAAAAGATGTTTACATTTTAAATTAGCCTAAAGAAGTTTCTGAAATCGTGACCGAGTAAAAGAAAAGTAAGTATCGATAACAGTAAGACTTTTAACTTTTACTCTGCTACATTTCTAAAATGAACTTTTCAACCGTTCAGTTTGGGCAATACCATTTATTATTTGAAGAGGTGTTTCCTGAAAATTTACCGTGACTGAATAGCGAACAGGGCAGACCATGATCAGCCTGCACAGACGTGCAGGCTGATCCTGGTCTGCACCGGTCGCAAAGGCAGAATCACTAGCCACCAGCAGGCTAAAGGTTAACAAGATTACAAGTTTAGAAACATTCGTAGGTTTCACCCGAGATACTGTGCGGAAAGGTTTTAATAATTTTAAAATTGTCAGCACTAGAATTGTAGTACATGTATCTGCTTGTAAGCAATAAAAACTTATTACGTCGATATATACAGGTGGAATGGTGCACATAAAACATCTAACACATTGTTGTAGAAACAATAATTCCCACATTTTGCTGACGTTCTTAGTTACCAAAGACATATACTTTGTTCATTTGACATAATGGGCGACAAACTTTGTTGTTTTGACAGGACAAGATTACACATGAAAACTGATAGTTATAAAATGTCACATACCTCTCTTTCTAAAATGTTACTCATTTTTACTACGAACATGGTAAGAACTAAGATACTTTGAATTGGACGGTTTATCACCTGTTTTCGCGACTTCGCATGTGGTCATTGTTATGTTTCTATGCTGGAGTAATATATAGAACAACATCGATTGTGCTCTAACAAAATTTAATGTGAATGAAGTTCCCTGCTGTATTAAAGACAGGCCCCAGATAAAGCATGCATCAGGTTATATAGGTCAAGGGCACACAACTTTTCATGTGTGCTTGATCAGGTTTCTACATACTGTTACAGTGTAAGCATCATTTAAGCAAGATTTGTTTGGTGTCTTTTGTGATGAATAAATCATGAATAAATGATGAATAAACCATGCTTCTACATGAATTTCTTCAAAAATTCCCGAGTATCCCTTTAAACTACTTACGATTAAAATTCCAATATACGTGTATACTATGTTTTATCCCATATTATCGGGAAGAGTTATAGTTCTCCAGTTTCAATGCTTGTATAGTTTTGTGGATGTAATGATATTAATTGCGTGTTAAAAAGTCCAGAAGGATTATCTGGTGCCAAAGCCCGTTTCTAGTTAAAGCATCTTTGAAAATTATATTAAGCATTTCCCAGTAAAAAATATTTGATAATGTTAAAAAATGTCCAATGTTCTACAGAACACATATTCTCCCTTCTTTTCATTTCTTTGCAATTTTTATGTAATTTTAAGTAGTTGTTAAGTTATTCAATACTATATTATTCATGAACATTAAGGTAAAAAATATATGAATTCGATACATTTTCAGAAATCAGTGCTAGATATATATAATACCTGCTATGGTATCCGTGCTAAGGCCTCGTCATAGTACTATATGTTATATATTCTTACCTCATTAGCTTGCTAAATTTCTAAAAATGAACTGGTCCATCATTTAGTACGACAGTACCATTAACTGCTAAAAGGGGTGCTTACCCAATAGTTGCTGACTGAATGGTGAACAGTGCAGACCATGATCAGGCTGCACTGATGTGCAGGCTGATCACAGGCGCTTGAAGCTCTATCAAAAAAATGGATGCATTATCATATCCCACCCACTTAATATACCATGAAGAGATATAACCTGCGTATACATTTTTATTGATTGAGCTTCAAACACCTGTGGGCTGATCTTGGTCAGCAGAATCACTTGCCGACATCGGGCTAAATGTTAAGTCATATTGAAACTAAATTGTATAATAGCTTAGTATAGACTAATACATAACATGCTGGACAAAAAAAAAGAATAAAAAAGCTATATCTGTGCATTAAGAAGGGTATAAAAGACATTTGGGCTTCCTGCAAATCATTGAATCGCGCTAGCAATCAGTTCTTAGATTTACATTTTTAAAGCGGCTTGCTACAAAAAAATAAGTGAGTATCAGGAAATCAAAATCAGTGCATCGATAGTTATATTTTCAACATCTAAATAGAACAGTTTAAATGGCATACCCATGTTAATTTGAAATTCGCCTTCCGATAAAAATATAGTTCCTAATTTTTATATAAAATATCCTTAAATCCAGATACATGTAAATATATTGTATAATCGTGTCTATTCAATTTTGTTCTTTCCTTTTAGAAAAAAGAAAGTTTTAACTAAAATTTAACGTTCTTTTAAAAATTTTAGTCTTGATGTTTAAAGCCTTTTGTAGCATGAAAGTTAACGTGCTAAAAGATGCGCACTGAGTACTCCCGGATACGTCTTTAAATGAAAATAAACGCTTTGTTTCTTCCTATACAAATTATATTGCATATGAAAATATTTGTTGGTATAAACATAATATTACCTACACACTACAGAAATAAACTGTTCACCCCGACATTATTGTCATGTTCGCTAAACCTGAATGTTCCGAAACTATTCAGTATATTGCGCGTAATTTTGCCACCGTTCAGTTAAGATCTGTATGCTGCTGATCGGAAGTTATGATGAAATCGCAGCCAAGCGAGTTTCAAAACTTGCAAATCGAGCAAGAACTTCAGTCGGACTTAAATCCTGATGAACAAAGTGATTTGAATGGACAAAATGCGAGTAAAGACGAACAAGAAACAGTGAGGGAAACCTGGGGTGGGGAATTCGAGTTTGTCCTATCACTTGTGGGATACACTGTAGGATTAGGGAATATATGGCGTTTTCCTTACTTCTGTTACAAGAATGGAGGAGGTAGTATTTTTGTTTTAGTTTTTTTTTTTTCATGTATTTTTTATATTCTCTTTGACTTAAGAAGAACGAAACCCTTAATGTTTTGAAGAAGGTTCAGCAACACCGGAAATGAATACTGAATTCATATAAAATCAGACAAACGAATACAACAAAGCGGAAGATAAATAGATCTTTTAAAGAAAGATACAAATGTATTCTATTTCAAAATTTATTTTGTTTATCTTAGACTCGGGCTCCCGTCCCTGTGCTTGTTCCGTCATATTTCTCATATTTAAGTTTTCTTTATTAAAAGTGGAAATAACTCTAGCAGGTTGTTTTTATATTTACATTTTTATTGCCCCTGGCCTCGGGGGCTTTTCGGTTTAGCCATCAGATAAGAATGTGCTATTTACGATGCTTAAAATGTTTTTATAAATATTAAGAAAATAACCATGAAGCCAGGTAGTCAAGCTATGGAAATGCTTTGTTTTTCTGTCATCAATGTTGACAATGCATATTCATGTATTTATCTTAATAATTATATAAACTTCTTTATTCTTGTTTGCTCTTTATAAATACTAGAAACATATTTTATGCTTATTGACCGAATAAAATGGTTGTTGCTGTTGTAGATGTTACGTACCTTCCTTGAGATATATTGAATTAAAGACAGAGGTCATTATGTATATGTCTAGCGTTACCATTTGAGCCGCACCATTAGAAAACCAACATAGTGCGTTTGCGACCAGCATGGATCCAGACCAGCCTGCGCATCCGCGCAGTCTGGTCATGATCCATGTTGTTCGCTAACAGATTCTCTAATTGCAATCGGCTTTGAAAGCGATCAGCGTGGATCCTGACCAGACTGCGCGGATGCGCAGGATGGTCTGGATCTAGCTGATCGCAAACGCACTATGTTGGTTTTCTCATGGTGCGGCTCAATTTTAATAATTGCGGAGTATTGATCATTCTCGAATAGCAATTACAGTGGTAACTTATTGTGAATGAAAATGCATACATGACAATCATGATATTGAAGAAACCAGGTGACATGTCTGGATGTTGAAATTTTATGGAAGGGAATATCCGCCAGTACGTGCACACTGTATCATTGTTATATTTTCTGGTCGTCCTTTGGGACCATAGAGTCCATTCAATACCAATGTAATAAAATTCTGCTTAAACGGATGCTGGGGGCGGGGAGGGGGGCGGGAGGGGGGTGATGGTTCCATTGCCGAGTGATTAAGGACACTGACTTCAAATCACTTGCCCCTTACCGATTTGAGTTTGAGCCTCACTCGAGGCGTTGAATTCTTCATGTGAGGAAACCATCCAGATGGCTTACGGAAGGTCGGTGGTTATACCCAGGTACCCGCTCGTGATGAAATAATGCACGTATGGGCACATGGGGTCTTCCTCCAACATCAAAAGCTGGAAAAGCGCCAAAGGACATATAATTGTGTCGGTGCGGTTTAACCCAACAAAAAAGTAAACCGATGCTAGGGAGGAAATGACTGGGTGAGAGTGGCATAAGTAGTGTTGCACATTTCATTATTTCTCATGAACATATTTAATTAAACCGAGTCTGCTATTATTTTGCTATTATTTGTTTTTTTTATTAGTAGTAAACAAACAACGCCAAAATAATTTTCTCATTCTTTCAAAATATGCACCACCATGCGACGTACATAATTTCAGTCTTCTTATCCAATTTTAAAGGCGTTTTTATAATCTTTTCTAGGTATACTGTGCAGCACTGGAAAATAGCCGAACCGAAATTTTTACATGTTTGATTTTTTTCTTCCGGCAAAATATTTTATGAGTCTTGGAAACAGGAAAATGTCACAAGGGACAAGATCGGGCGAATGCGAAGGGTAGGGAAGCTCAACCACCTTTTCCTTTTCAGAAAGTCACGTACAATGGCCGCTTTGTGTGAAGACGCATTGTCATGCAATAGTCTGACATCCCGCAACCCGTTGCCAGTCTGCGTTTGTTAGTGTTTCTTCAGTTTGGGAAGTAGTTTGCGTTTGTAAAACTTGGCATTTACGAATGTTCCATTTGGTACGGCAATTTGGCATACATAACCTTTCTGACGCTCATGGTACGTTTTTGTCTTTCCCTTCTTTGGTGGCTCATATTTTGTTCTAGTTCTTTCGAAAGGACTCATAAAATAAACCCACGTCTCATTGCTGGTGACGACGACTGCTAAAGATCGACTGTCGTATTTTGGGAACCATTTCAACAATATTTTGGTCCTTTTTACACGGGCAAGTTTCTTGTCTTCTGTAAGCAGATTGGGTATCCATCTTGCATTTATCTTCCTAATTCTTAAATTGTATGAGCAACTCCTACTGAGATGTCAGCGTATCGAGCTATTTGTCTGATTGTAAATCTTGCATCAGTTATTTTGACTTTTGCCTTTTTTGAGGAAGTTGCAATTTTTGGACCGCGTACATGATGCATCAGGTGTAGATGTCATAGAGCATTATGCATAAGCTAAGCATACATAAATACAGCAAAAAGATAAATGGGAGTTAAGATTAAACGTATTAAATTCGGCTGATCTTAGCTTTTAGAACATGGTGTATCAACAGTGAAAGTCTGTATTTGATGAAAGTCTTATTGAATAGTTTGGAGTGATATATTTTATGAGAAGAAATGTTTTATACCAATAGTGTAAGCCTCGTGTTCCTTTCGTGCTTGGTGACTAACGGCAATATAAATAATTAAGTTTGATTTAGTTCATCAGTAGTAGCTATCAATCAATCTAAACAAAAAAAAAAAAAGAATCAAGAAAAGACAAACTCAGCTTATAAATCGCACAGACGCTGTTATTTTATTTCAAAAACGTTCACATACTACTGTTTTCTATCGAAAGACGTTGAATATTTATTGACGTAAAAACATTTTATAAACGAATTTGCTTTCTTTGAGGCTACTTTTTGAAGGCAAACTTAAAAGTTCAGAAAAAATGCGTTACTTTATATGTTAATTTTCAAAACCGACTCAACTATAATAAAAATATCAGCTAAATATCTTACTAGTGATCATAACACTACTAAAATCAGTTGAAGTTATAAAAATTTTTGACAGAAAAAAATCGCAAAAAGTAACATTAAAGTAAAGTCTCTTGCTAATATGTTACATGTTATATTGCGCAGCTGATGGTGCTGACTTGTATATGCCAAAATAATTATCATCTATAAATGAAATTGAAGTAAACAGCTTTCTATAACGAAAGATGATAAATGAAATAAATGATAATTCATTCAAAACTATACAATAATATAAATTATCTGTTCTGTTCAATATGAATATCGTCATATACAATCAGTAACCAAGCACGAAAGAGAATAGGAGACTTACCATGTTGGTACTGTACAGACAGTCATTATGCAGCTGTCATCTGCTAACCTAACACAAGCACAAAAAAAAAACAAAGCATATGCAAGTATAGCAAATATAATTAGCAGTATGCAAGTACTGACAGAAAGCACGCAGGAACCAAAATTAGTTTCATGCATATAAATTTCCCTCAAAGGTAATTAAATGTCCTAATGCAACCCTCGCTTTTTGCGTCATCAGTTTTCTAACACAGGGTCCCGTTACACAAATATTTTTCTTCATTAGCAGTGGATTTAATAGCAGCAGGTTGTTTCTGAACCGATACTTTTATTACCCTTTGCTCCGAACATTGCGAATGGTTCAAGGCTTAAAATTTAATTGTTAATTAGTTGCGTTGGTCATTAAAAATAACGTTTCAGCCAGGAAGCCAGGGTATACGAGTCTGAGTATGCAAGAAGTCTTCAGCACTTCAATTTGCTACCAACAAAATGCTCTTTCCATTTTAAGTTGAAATTCTTGATGATCAGTATGTTTTCCAGCTTGTATTATTATTCTTTCTACTCTGTTCCTGACACTATATGTCGGACCACTGGTAACTATTTCTAGAATACGAGTAGTAAGTCACTTATAAATCAGTAGAAGAATTTCACCTACAATAGTTAGCTAGCTCGTTTCATCAAAATTGTTGCTAACATAACAGGGATTTTTTTTTACATTTCCGTGAAGACTGGTGAAGGTTTTTTGTTTTGTTTTTTTGCATATTTACCTTTGTTATTTGCTTAATACTGTATGCTACTTGTTAACAGTTCGGGTGAAGTTCGGGTGAAAAATAACAGAAAACAATTTACTGCAGTGTATAACTATAATCATCTTATCCAGTACGAAAACGTATTAACACATATTAACAGTCACATTTAAACAACAAAATATGCATGCTGTAAAATAGTTTAATATTGATATCCCCAAGCATTATATAAAAGGCTGTTTTATTTGTTTACATATATTGTTATATTTTTATTAAAGATATACAATATTTTATCTTTATATATCTACTTCAAATGTAGTAAATCCTCACCAAATATATTTAACTTCAAAATTAAATGTCACGCAGTAACAGTCGAGTGATAGTACACATTTTTATTGTGTTCAGTTGTACATGAATAAAGTGTTTACTGTTTAAAATCTGATGCATAGTACTGTTAATTCACATAAACTTGTTAATTTTATGTTTACCTAAACTATATGTAGTGTTTGTTAATGTTTCCAAATATGAAATTCGGGTTTAGTATACCTTTAACAGTACTGTCATGTTCGCGGAATCCTCTTCAATACATTGCGATCACTATTAATTGACAATTTTACATCGCATTAGACAAGCACTGATACATGTATGTAATTCTACAAATGACATCAAATTGTGATAATGTTGAAACTGAAAATAACGTAGGTCTGCAATAAGCTTTTAGTTTTGTTATCATTATCCACACAATATCGGTAATACTATGTATAAATGTTATATATCAGCTTACTTTACACGACGCTTTGTCTGAATGAAAGCAATTTTGTTTCTGGTTTTCGCGCTTTTTTTTTCTTATAAAAATCCGTCAAGAATAAATACAACTGATGAAAATGTTGCATGAAGCGATTTTCAATGTAAATGTTACATAATGGCGGATTCAAATAAAATAATTCTTCTTCTTCTGATTTTTCGTTTGTTGTGTTTCTATTTATTTATTTATTTGCTCTGTAGAGCTATTTTCCTTAAATCACATGACAGATCTGTACATAAATGATAGCATCATAGAATTTGTCATAGAAACTAGTCTATGAAAAGTCATTGACAGCCATTACAATTTTGGGTTTCCATTTTAGTTGATTTTATTGTGGATTGTTTGACTAAAATATGTTTGTTGCATCAAACATGACCCCGCACACCCCCTCCCCCACCACCTTTCCTTCGATTTTTATCCAGCGCTGAAAATATTATTCAAGAAAAAATAAGGTACAGATCATTCTCAATTTTATATAGAATAAAGAAGACCAGTATTTTGTGTGTTTATGCCTTATTTTGAATTCTTTAAAAGGGGTCATTTACCTAAAGCAAAGACGCACTGATACCAGTATTAAAACCAACAAACTTCGATACAAGCCAATTAATGAAAATTATCATCAAATGCCTGTGGGAAAATTATATAAACTGCACAAGAGGAAGTTGCTACAAATACGTATCATTATTTTACATTTAACAAATTAATAACCAATGAAACCTTACCTGATAAATAACGGTTACCATTACAACCAAATTAAATCCGGTACGGAAGCTCGGTGGTTCCACCCAGCTGCCCGCCCGTGACGAAATATTGCACGGAGGGACACCTGTAGTCTTCCTCCAACATCATGCTGGAAAGTCGCCATATAACCTAAATAGTGTCGGTAAGACGTTAAATCCCAAAAATAATAAATCCTAATGTACGGTATGACACCGATACATAGTCATACAATATGTAAATATTTGACAAGATGCATGCTCTTTTCTTTATAATTTATGATTGCACAAATCATTTTTATGTCACTTAGTCCTTTAACACTAGATTAAATGCAACCTGCCACAAAAGACTTGCACAAGGAAATTTGTCAACTGTAAACTTATGACGGAATCGCAACCAGACGAGTTTACGAACTTTGAAATCGTACAAGATGATAAGTCGGGCTTAAATCCTGATGTAAAAAGTGATTTGAATAGACAAAATGAGAATAAAGACGTTCAAGAAACAGTGAGGGAAACCTGGGGTGGTGAATTCGAGTTTGTCCTATCACTTGTGGGATACACTGTAGGATTAGGGAATATATGGCGTTTTCCTTACTTCTGTTACAAGAATGGAGGAGGTATTAATCTTATTTTAGTTTATCATGTTTTTTAATATGATCTGTTTTTCGTGTTTTTCTTTCGTTCATATATATATATGTATGTATTTAACTTTTTTCGTGGCCATACTCACTGACATTACCATACGTTTATATGAAGAAGAGAAAAAGTATTTTGCAATTACTTTAATCACAAAGAATGAGATATAATAATTCGAATTTCAGTTAGAGAAAACGTAATTTCATATCTACATGTATAACGATTCACGACGATATTTGGAAACCTTGTTTACTTTTGAAAATGGTCCATTGTGAATAAAGTTTTTTAATGCTTTCCAGCTGTATAAATGTGAGAAGAACTGAATATGCCTGACGACCAAATAACGTTGTTCTTAAAGTTGTTATTGTTATAATTACAAAGGTTACGACCGTGCTGGTTACAGATTTGAGCGTTAAACTTTATAATATAATTAATGACTGCAGCATATTTCACCTTGATCTTTCTGTCTGTCTAATAACGTACTTTAACGAACGAATGTCTCATACCTTGACATATGGTATCTATTATGGTAACCACATATTCTATTTATGATGAAATGTACTTTTGTTAAATTTTCAGACTTCCAAAATAGTTGAACGTATCTATCAATCAAAACATAAGACATTTCTATTTTTTCTAACTTCCTAGTATATACAGATCAATTCTGCTACCATTCCTAAATAAGTATAAAGAGAATGGATTTTTACTAAGATAGTTATTTCCAAAAAATATGTTGCCTGGAATAAATCAGCCTTGTCACATCATGGACGTTATAATCACATCTATCAATAAAAAAATGTCTGTTTTTTTTCTTTTTTATTTTTGCTACGACACATGTCTAGTACACACTTACTGAATAACTTGCCGGAAAATAGTCAAAACTATTGCCGCGGTCCAAACGGAAAGCCATTCAATAAGTGTTTTATTACATTCACATATGGTATTTATTATGGTAACCACCGCCTCGGTAGCCTAGTGGTAGAGCGTCCGCTTCGAATGCGGGAGGTCGTGGGTTCGATCCCCGGCCGCGTCATACCAAAGACGTGAAAAATGGTACTAGTAGCTTCCTCGCTTGGCGCTCAGCATTAAGAGGGTAGTGCTAGGACTGGTCAGCCCGGTGTCAGTATAATGTGACTGGGTGGGTATCATGTCACGTGTCTACGGCATGATATTCCAGTGTACTATGAAGTTGGGCATTGTGCTCACTGCTACAAGTAGACACCGTCGTTTATATGACTGAAAAAATGTTGAAAAAGACGTTAAACCCGAACACACACACGCACACACATATTGTACTTGATGAAATGTACTTTTGCAGGATTTTCAGACTTCCAAAATAGTTGAAATCAGAAATGAATTTTCATAGTTTTCTCTTAAAGTTTTTACTTTAAGCCAGAAAATTTTGGTTTAGTGTTAAACTATATACCGGTCAATAGCACAGTCTAAAGACTTCAATTTATACATAAAAAAACAAGTAATGATTGGCAGTTTTTTGTGTACCATTTTTCTAGAACAGACTCCGCTGTTTTCTTTTTTCCCCTTAAACTAGCGAGCGTGCACACATCCACACTATGGTAGAAGAATCTCCAGACCAACTGAAGATTGATCGAAACTCAAATATACAGCTGAGGTATCAACCACTCATTTTATTTATTTCTTTGAATTTTCAAATGTAGCGGCATAAGAATAAGGGGCGGTGACAAGCAATATTGTATCATTCATCGGATACATTGAGTTCATAACTTGAAAAAAAAAGACAACTGTATCTGTTGCTTTTGAGTTAAAGTGATATGTGTGATGATGCATACCATCCAGAGTACTGCGGCATGAGAAAAAAAAGAAAATGATCCGTGTCAGCAGGAACATGGAGGAGAGAAAATGGTGCATAAGTCGAGTAACCCTAATATGTGGTTGGAGATGAAAGAGATGTAGTGTAGCGACCGGCTTATTGTAAATTTTAACCTAAACATAATTGCATTTTGGAAACACTGGAATAGGTAGAGTAGTCATTTACAGAATCCTATTACCCATACTGATAACCGGAAGCGTGCACAATTACCGACTACTGACACGCCGTGAATGTCTGGCGTCAGTCTACTATCGTCACGTTAAAAGGTCCGTTAGCGTCGATATTGCGTACGATTAAATTATTTGTAATTATCGAGTGCTCAGAGATACTTCAGGAGTTGAATATGATTAATATAAATGATTAGAACAAAGGAATACTCGTTATTGCATTTACATATATATTATAAACAACTCACTAAATGGCAACAGCGTGCAACAGTTTGCATTAGTGGTTATTGTCACGTTTAAACCTATATTGGCGCTCTGGCTACACCCCGTGCTTATATAGTTTAAGGCGAGCTAACTACCGCAAAAGGCACGCCATTACCTTACGGTAGGTGTATTTTTACGTCTAATGGTAACAACTGCTTGTTTCTTAAAATACTAAAAGTAACAGAAAAACAAACCTGCAACTATTAACAATAACGTATTTGTCTTGGAACCTTCTGGAAAACCATAGAATATAAATAACTTATTGACACACATTATGTCTCAAAACTAGGATAGTCTTTACAGAAAACAACAAATCATCAATAGAACTAATAAAGTGAAGCATAACGGGGAATGATATGTACATAACAATATGATATTAATATCTGTAAATATCAGTCTAAATATATATCAATGTCAACACCTAAAACGTTTTCAACAATATCATTTTTAATACGTATGTGCCATTTGCGGAAAGTATAAATTAGTTTGAAGTTAACATTCATTTTGGCCTGATGCAGGCATTTGTGTCGTGTCATTTTCGTACAAGTTTATAGATATAAGCTTCTAAAATTACCCCCACCCCTAACCATCGTCATATACCCAGTGGTGTCTTATTCCACAGTAGCCGAGTATATCCAGTGATGCTTACATCCTTAAAACTTCTTATTGCCCCCTGATATGTGAAGTAAACTGCGGATGTAAATTTGCCAACAATCAATTGCTTGTCTGACATTATGAAGGAATCGCAGTCAGATGAGTTTACAAGCTTTGAAATTGTGCAAAATGTTGAGCTGGACTTTACTCCTGATGAAACTTCTGATTTGAACCAACAGAACAGTAATAAAGTTGATACTGAGACAGAAAGGGAAACTTGGGGTGGAGAATTTGAGTTTGTCCTTTCGCTTGTTGGATATACTGTAGGATTAGGGAATCTATGGCGCTTTCCGTACTTTTGTTACAAGAACGGTGGAGGTAGAAATGTCTTTTGTATATCTTTATTTTTTCTATCTTCCATATTATTTCAGTTTAAACATATTTGGTATCTATCCCTTGTGAAGAAACATAAATGCTGCCTTCTGAATTTGTATTCGTTACTCTTGCACCTGATAGATTTAGAAACCGCAGTCATATATTATACATCAAGCCTTGACCAGATTATTGGCCGCTGCACTGCCAGGACCCTGCGCCTCATTTTGATATACTCGGACAGTATAAATCGGAAAGACTTTTTTCTCCAAATCATTTTTCAACGTTGCTTTTCAGTTGCCGTAGAAGAAGTAACAAAATACATCCAAAATAAAACAAGAGGGTCATGATGACCCTGGATCGCTCACCTGAGTAATATGAGCTACATGTTTCAAAACTGATGCTAAAATATTAAGAAAGTATGTTAGTAGGTCCAATTCATAGTCACTGAAAGTCAGTGTTAAGATCGGTGTGTAAAACTGTATATGTCATCCAAATTTCAAGGTTTTATCTTAAAAAACAAGAAAGTAGGTCAATAGGTCAAGGTCACAGTCAAGTGACCCCCTAATTACTTGGGGTCATCAGGTAATTATACTTAAACAATCAGATAATGTTTGAAGTATTTTTTCCTATATAACTCATATACAAGTGACCCCCAGGGCGTGGCCTCTTTTTATCCCAGGGACATAATTTGAAAAATCTTGTTAGATAACCATTAGGCAATGCTGCATACCAAATATCAAAAGCATAGGCCTTGTAGTTTCAGGCAAGAAGATTATTTTTTTTTAAATCCTATATAAGTATTTGTAAAACTTGAGACACCTGGGTGGTGCTTCTTTTCACTCCAGGGGCATCATTTGAATAATCTTGGCAGAAGATCACTAGGCAATGCAACATACCAAATATCAAAAGCCTAGGCCTTGCAGCTTCTGACAAGAAGATTCTTTAAAGTTTTTTCCTATATAAGTTTATGTAAAACTTGGAATCCCCGGGGTAGGGCCTCTTTTCACCCAAGGGTAATAATTTGAACAGTCTTGATAGAGGACCACAAGGCAATGCTACATACCAAATATCAAAGGCCTAGGCCTTGTGGTTTCAGACGAGAAGATATTTTTCCTATATATATGTCTATGTAAAACTTGGGACCCCCGGGGCCGGGCCTTTTTTCACCACTGGGGCATAATTTAAATCATCTACATAGAGGACCATTAGATGATGTTACATGCCAAATAGCGAGGCTCTACGCCTTGTGGTTTTGGACAAGAAGATTTTTAAAGTTTTCCTTTCGGTTCAATGGCAATCACTTCTGTATGAAATTCAAGTTTTTGAACAACTTTTAAAGAAGACCAACCAAGGAATATTCCTGTGAAGTTTCAACAAAATTGGCCTGGTGGTTTAGGAGGAGATGTTGTTTAAAGGAAAGTGTGGACGGACGACGGACGCCGGAAGGTGAACGATCACCCTGAGCACTCTGTGCTCAGGTGAGCTAAAATACAGACTAACTTTACAGTTTGACATCTCCGTGCACAAATTAAGCAGAATCAAGGACTTTTCAATTACACAGTATCCTGAAAATACATGCCTGCTTTCTACTTTAAATAATCATTTTTTTTTCTTGGTAATATAAATTTAGTGGCATTCCTTCCAAAATTAATTCATTTGGTCAACATATCACAATCAATAATTAATAAAAACGTGCATTGACTCTAAATAAATAGTGTGTGTCCTGAACACACCACCGTAGAAACGCTTTACTTATTACATATCTTTACACTAACATTAGCGTATTCATATACCTATTATTATGTCTTATGTTCTTATCTTATTTACATAAAACAGATGTTTATTTCAGCTGTGTACAACAAATAGAGGAGTGCTTTTTTCATATTATTTTTTTACACGAACTGTATAAAATAATGTCGCAAATGAAATAATAACTGACTAGGAGAATAGGGCGAGACAAGTATGTCCGGCCAACTGAGCATAGATTTTTGCGAATTCTACGTGTCCCGTGCAAGCAGACACGAGCCGCTGTTTTAAAATAGGATGCTAATTGTTAAAAGTATTCTTATAATAAAATTGTAACATTAGGAAATACGCAAATTTCCACTATATTACATAAAAAATAACCTCTTGTATATTTCAGGTTGTGCTATTATTCCATTTATTCTGTTCCTGACGGTATGTGGCGGTCCATTGTATTATATGGAAGTATGTCTGGGACAGTGGTCTGGAACATCGCCTATCACAGTCTGGAATATATGTCCCCTTTTAAAAGGTAAACTTGTAAATAATATATAAAGACTAGTATGAACATTCTTATTCTAAAGTTACAGATATTCTTTATTTCCAGTATATTATTGATAAATGAGTTAAAACTTTTGTTTTTATTCTATATGCTTGTGGTCCAATTCTACAATCCCGTAACACCATTGTTATAAGAATGAAAAGATCTAGTCTAACTGTTTATTCTATACATGTTAGTTTAATAGTTTGCTTCGAAACGGTGATTTAAAAATTGGAAAATAATAATACAAATACTGAATACGTTTGTTAACCAACCACATTATTACTTAACATTCTAAACTAATATTTTACAAAATGTTCTAAGTATACAAGTTAGAAATATGCCAAAAATACTGATAGAAAGAAATTGCTGTTTAACCAATAGAATTTGTGTTACATAATTAAAGAAAGTTACTTACTAATTTAGAGAAAAGTTACAATGACTTTAGTAAAACTCTCAGGTTAAATGAATAGCCAAAAATAAGTATAAAATTAATTAAGTATTAATTACTTAACCCTAAGAGAGCTTTTTTAAATGTTATCAGTCCTAAAGTTCCTTACAGCGCGGAAAATTGGCTCAGGATTCTACTGAAACTCTCCCAGAATACATTTCTTCCCTAAATAATGTAAAGTACATTCTGATTGGCCAGCCTCTTTCTGTTAAGCCATTCACAGATCAGATATGACCTTGTCAACGTTTATGTGATCTATTTGTCCATAATCTAGAAATAGCTCAAAATTCTTCCATTCCATTTTTCAAGACTTATTATTGATTTATTGTACAAAAGTGGAAATGTTTCATTTGATAAGCGATTTCTTGCTGTTCAAAGTGAATTTACCTCTGAAACAGTAGGGGGTGGAGTTAGACATCTTAAAATGTTACTGAGTTACATGCGGTAAAAGTTCTCTTTTTTGCATTTACACTTTAGATTACATATTGTTGAAGAAATGTAGGTAGGTTTTATTTTTGCCCCAATGATATTTTTGAATGAAGTGAACAAAAATTTAAACAGTCCCACAGGACTGGACCTTAATTTTTCTATGTCAGAGTTAGAATTCTGTCTCATTAAACCCTATGAAATGATATTTTTACAGTTTTGATTTGACGTTTTTTTTTTATCAAAATTAATGGTATTATGAATTTTCTGCAAATGTTTTGGACAGTGACCATCCCTTTGAAATGCTTGAGGAAATATCATAAGTTATACAAAATTTATATTTAAAAAAAACAACAAAAAACGGCACGGTAAAAGTTGTTTGAAAATTGCAACACAGTGCGATACAAGGTCAATTTTAAGAATATACCAAGCGAATGTCATTTTTAAAACAGTACTATTAGGGATATAATACCTAAAATAGCTGACGAAAATACAAAAAAAAGAAAAAAAAGAAATATGCATTGATATAAAATGCAACTAGATTCGTAACAATAAACTTAAAGTACTGAGAACTATGAACTGGGAAAAAGATAGAAATTAAATCATTGCTCCGGCTTTGAACTAAAAAAATAACGAAGTATCTTAAATGAATGCAATGTATTGTGTTAACATTTTTTGAGCTCTTTTTGAAAAGATCCGGCTTCTTTAATAGACTAACTCAAAATCCTTAATAGACTAGTTAAAAGTTTTTACTACTTAAACAAATACACTATGATAGAAGCATAAACATATTTATAACGGAATATTAGACTATAAATTAATATTATGCAATACTAGAAGTGTATATTATATAACCTTAACTTGTAACACTCCAATTAGCGTAAAATCGACAGTAGAGCGCAAATTAACATGTGTTCTGTTGTGGTTTAATTCATGGTCGTGATTATAAACGTGCATGTGCATGATTTGCACTGAAAAAAGAAAGTGAGGTTTTACTTTATTATTACAGTTTCAAAATGATACTGATCTACAGACCTTGATGTTCACGGTCAGATAGTTTTATCATAGTAACGAAGAGGTATAATCAATTAAATGTAAACCAAATTTTGCTATTGTAGTACAAAGTATTTATTTCACAAAAAAGTTTTAAGTCGGAATATATCACACTTCACTGAATAAAAAGAGGCGGCGTCTTAAGTTAACCACCTGTCAACTTACGACATGGCTTATTTGCAACAGATATCGGAACAGTTTTTACTACGATCAGGTAGGCCGTCAAGGGTCTTTAAAAAAACGTATTTCAGGGATTTTGAAAGTAACATTGTCAACTTGAGAAGAAAATAGAAAAAGTGGAAACTCCACAGATCGCTCAACACGACAGAAACGAAAATGTTGCAGGTTCGGTTTGATTGAGTCTGTTCATGGACGGTAGTGGAAATGCATGCTACTGTCCATGCCCTCTAGCCCCGGATTGAGCAGAACTCAGGATTTACATATGCTACAAGTACGAGACATCTCGTTATGAAGTTCTGACAATATGCTACTAACTTACCTAACCTTGATCTATGCTTGACTGGCTGCATTGCAAACATATCATACCGTTATTTTCGACATTGCCTGTATATGTTTCCAATTTCTTTTGAAGGTTTGGGGCTCCTCATGGTAAGCTTGTCCTTGATTTATATCTGGTACTATGCAGCAGCCTTTTCGTGGGTAATATATTTCCTCATTCAATCATTCTTCCCCACACTTCCATGGAGTAAATGTGGAAATAGCTGGAATACAGAACTATGCATAGGTAACTATCATACAGCATTTGTTTCATAGCTATGACATTCCTAGTGGATTTTTCCTAGTTTTGTAGGTAATCAAATAGAATGCGCATGTCTCTTACATCAACCTTTTCAGACTAATAGGATTATCTGCAATATACCTATAAAAGTACTAAGTCTTACTGCAATAGTTTGTGATTATTCTAATCTATTGTTATTACTACATAGAAAAAGATGAAAAGAAGACCCACTATTTACGCCAGGGAGTTTTCTTTAAATCAGAATAGCTTGTAAAAGTTTTGATACCCCTGGTTTAACCTGCACACCCCTAGACTAAATTGATGTTTACATTGATATTTGGATAAACAAATAGGACTATAGATGATGAAACTCTATACGACTGATGCAAAATCTTGTGACTAAAAAGGCGAATCATTGCAGAGACCACAGCGTTCCATGGGTCACGTTTGTTTACATATGTTATATTCGCAGTTTCTAATGGAAACACGTATAAACGAATTGAATGTGTAATAGGATGGGTTATCCCACTTTAATTTTTAAATAATTTTCGGTCATTTTTCTGTTATGAACGTCACAATTTTGAAAGCTTTACCAGTCATTGAGATGCTACATCTTTCGTCATCTGTTAGAATTTTTTATCTTCTTTATTTTCGTTTCTTTTTATATATGATTCGACCAAGAGTTTGTCTTATTTGCGTATCAGATAGTTAGATATTGCACCTTAAAGGTCGGTACAGCATGGCTTAACCCTGACGGCTTGGTCTCTGTGCAAAATCCTTTCAGGATATTACTATAGATATCAGCATAGATTTCTTGGTTGCTTTCCAAGTTTGATAAGCGCTTAACATTCACGCACATTGTGTCATCGAAGTGCTACGATATCTGTCCGTCTAGGAAGAGTGATCACTTACTCTGAGTCAGGCGCAGGTAATTCTTAGAATCTGGAACCACTATTACAAATGAAATAACAAATGAGCTGCCCCGCCGAGTATTTTATCATCTGCAATCTTACAAATTAAGATTTCTTTGTTTAGATGCATCAACAAACATAACCGAGAAGATGTTAAATATGACAGACCATGGTTTAAATACTTCTATCAACTTTAGAACATCTGGAACAGAGTACTTTGAGTAAGTATCTGAGTAAACCGACAGTTAAAGACGCGTCACAGAATAACTGTATTGTTTAGCAGTATGTATAGTCTTTTTTTTATGTATTGAGTTGAATTTAGACCACACTTTGTTTCCACAGTGTAAGATAATTATTTACTTATGTTTTAAAAACTATACTAGATAGAGATTGACTGAATAAATTTGTAGATGGAGTTATGAAAATGCATTAATTCAGGGGAGTCTAAATTGCCCATATGTCATCTAGCAGTACAACTATATTCTACCGGTATTATCAGAATGATATTCACGAAGTTCTTGTGGGAGGAAATGTATGTCACTAGGTTGTGGTTTGTCTTTAAATACCTTTTTAATCGTTTGAGTTTTTAGCTATATGACAGACAGACAGACAGCTAGACAGAAATTTTTATTTCAAATCAAATAGGCTTAAAAGCCCATAATGACATACATAGGCACAAACACAACAGCGGACAGTGTACAAAAGAAGTATACAATGACACATATAACATATAAGAACTAGCAAAACTGACATTGTGTTTTAAATAATACCCTATTAGATGAGGTAAATATGTACCCGGAAAAGGCCGGTAAAAAGAAGCAAAAAGTTACCAAATAATGTCAGAGAAGAATGATGAGTGAAAATTATATGATGCTATTATCATGATAGCAGTGATACAGATATCAAATAATCCATATGGTAACAATTTATTGCCACAACAAGTCCCCTAACACAAAAAGAAAAGTTTCAGTGCTGCATTATATACACACTCGATTTGTACTATACATTCGTGCTTGTTCAACTTTTGCATACTTTCTCAAATAACTGTTATCATGTCTCGAAAATTAGCAGTAACATTTTAGTCCTTTTCACTGATTTGGACCAGAGAAGTTACAAAGGTATATATTTTCGCTTTATATATAAACGCAAATCCTGAAACGAACAGCGTTTGCAAATCTAAAAACAACAATCTCTACCGACAACAACAAATAGAAAATCTAAATTTGAACACAGATGAAAACTGTTGCGCATGCACTTGTCATCGTATCTCGTTTCAGGCGAAATGTTCTTCGAAAGTCATCTGGTATAGATACTGTTGGACCTGTACATCTTCCTCTGACCGGTTGTTTCTTTCTCGGGTGGCTTTTTGTGTTTTTATGTCTGGCCAAAGGTGTAAAAACGCTAGGAAAGGTAACCTTTATTATATAGTGTACATGTACTATATTTGTAATATAGTATACACTTATTAAATGTCTTGACCGATTAAATGGCTTGCATGCAGACCGTTCAGTTAGACTTAAACTGTCATGCATGACAATCGGAGCTGTTCCTCCTGATCCCTAGCTTTAGGACTCCCTTCCCGTCAAGATTTGCGAAGCAGACACGTTTGCTGCTTGCAAAAGCCTGTTAAAAACCCACTTCTTTCGAAAACTGACCGATACATTTTTGTTTTCAGATCACTGAGTAAAACAGTTTTTTTTTCCTAAAGTCACTTTATTTTTAGCTCACCTGAGCAATGCTCAGGTGAGTTTTTCTGATCGCTCGATGTCCGGCGTCTGTCGTCTGTCGTCCGTCGTCTGTCAACATTTAGCTTGTGTATGCGATAGAGGCTGTATTTTTCAATTAATCTTCATGAATATTGGTCAGAATGATAACCTTGATAAAATCTAGGCCGAGTTCGAAAATGGGTCATCTCGGGTCAAAAACTAGGTCACTAGGTCAAATCAAAGAAAAACCTTGTGTATGCGATAGAGGCTGTATTTTTCATTTAATCTTCATGAATATTGGTCAGAATGATAACTTTGATGAAATCTAGGCCGAGTTCGAAAATGGGTCATCTCGGGTCAAAAACTAGGTCACTAGGTCAAATCAAAGAAAAACCTTGTGTATGCGATAGAGGCGGTATTTTTCAATTAATCTTCATGATTAGTGGTCAGAATGATAACCTTGATGAAATCTAAGCCGAGTTCGAAAATGGGTCATCTCGGGTCAAAAACTAGGTCACTAGGTCAAATCAAAGAAAAACCTTGTGTATGCGATAGAGGCTGTATTTTTCAATTCTTCTTCATGAATGTTGGTCAGAATGAAAACCTTGATGAAATCTAGGCCGAGTTTGAAAATGGGTCATCTTGGGTCAAAAACTAGGTCACTAGGTCAAATCAAAGAAAAACCTTGTGTATGCGATAGAGGCTGTATTTTTCAATTCTTCTTCATGAATTTTGGTCAGAATGATTGCCTTGATGAAATCTAGGCCGAGTTCGAAAATGGGTCATCTCTGGTCAGAAACTAGGTCACTAGGTCAAATCAAAGAAAAACCTTGTGTATGCGATAGAGGCGGTATTTTTCAATTGATCTTCATGAATTTTGGTCAGAATGATTACCTTGATGAAATCTAGGCCGAGTTCGAAAATGGGTCATCTGGGGTCAAAAACTAGGTCACTAGGTCATATCACGTAAAAACCTTGTGTATGCGATAGAGGCTGTATTTTTCAATTGATCTTCATGAATATTGGTCAGAATGATTACCTTGATGAAATTTAGACCAAGTTCGAAAATGGGTCATCTGGGGTCAAAAACTAGGTCACTAGGTCAAATCAAAGAAAAACCTTGTGTATGCAATAGAGGCTGTATTTTTCAACTGATCTTCATGAAATTTAGCCAGAATGATTACCTTGATAAAATCTAGGCCGAGTTCGAAAATGGGTCATCTGGGGTCAAAAACTAGGTCACTAGGTCAAATCGAAGAAAAACATTGTGTATGCAATAGAGGATGTATTTTTCAATTGATCTTCATGAAATTTGGTCAGAGTGATTGCCTTGATGAAATCTAGGTCGATTTTGAATATTGGTTTTCTGAGGTCAAAAACTAGGTCACTAGGTCAAATTAAAGAAAAATCTTGTGTATGCGATAGAGACTGTTTTTTTCAATTGATTTTTATGAAATTTGGTCAGGTTGATTGCCTTAATGAAATCTAGGTCGAATTTGAATATGGGTCATCTGAGGTCAAAAACTAGGTCACTTGGTCAAATCAAAGAAAAAACTTCTGTATGTGATAGAGGCTGTATTTTTCAGTTGATCTTCATGAATTTTGGTCAGAATGATTGCCTTGATAAAATCTAGGTCGAGTTTGAACATGGGTCATCTAGGGTCAAAAACTAGGTCATATCTAAGAAAATGCTTGTTTTATCGCAAGAGACCAATTTTTTGGTCCAATCTTAATGAAAATTGGTCAGAATATTTGTTTCCATGAAATCACTAGGTCAAACATGTTTTACACTGTTATGGAGTGTTTCTTAGGTGAGCGACCTAGGGCCATCTTGGCCCTCTTGTTTAATTATGTCTGTATGTGTGTCTTGTTTGGTTTTGTCTATATGTTTGATATTCATTTTTTGTTTTTGTACAAAAGCATTTTTGTTTGTGTTGAATTTGTAATTGTATCTTTGTAATGTATGCTCTAAAGCACTTTTGAACGTGCAAATGTGCATGAAAAGTGTGCTATATAAATGTGGTATGATAATTGTAATAATTAATTATTGATAAAATACTTAATTTCTTTGGCACGAGATTTCGTGTTTTTTTTAACAAAAAAAAAAAAAAAACAAAAAAAAAACAATGTCGTTGGGATATGAATTCGTGGATATTACATTTTGAAGATAAAATTAATGAAAAATTCATATATTCTTTGGGATTGACGCAAACACGATTTCACGAAAACAAGTCTTCAACAATATTAATAATTTCAGAGTACCGACCAACGATTTATATATTGTGTCATGTACTAGCAAAAGTGTGCTATATTCAAAATATACGCGTAGTGTTCTTTATTCATTATAGTCTATGCTAATTTGATAATAATACCAGATACAGTTTTAGTTTAGAAAATCTGGAAAAAAAGAAACTGAGTCACTTCTTGAATGGAAAGCAATGGAACAGCCAGTCCTTTGATATATACCTGTGAATCACATTTTCTATTAAGTTTTTCTGTAATGTTTTAGGTCGTTTACGTTACAGTAACGTTGCCCTACATTCTTCTTACGGTCCTGTTAATACGTGGCGTAACGTTGGATGGGGCTTGGAATGGACTTCAACATTACTTTATACCAGATTTCAGTAAGCTCATACACGGACAGGTTGGTTTAATAGAACACTTATCAGTTCTTTTAATTCGTTATGCTTTTGGGGAGATTTCCGAACCCGTTTTTGTAAACTATTAAAAGAATTTGTCTTTGTGCATTTTCAATGAAACATAGAAATCTATTTTTTATCCATGTATTTGTGCCTTCGCGGTTGCGTGCGTGCTTCTGGTAATGGCTTTTTGGCATTCAGTGATTCAAACATTTGCTTAAGCTCAGCATGATCAGTACTGACTTAGAATTTATTTTACTTGCAAACAATGTCAGGAGAAACAAACTCTGTGTTATGATCATTGTAAAGAATACGTTAAATATATTTATGGTCAGAAAATAAAACTGTTTTTGAACATCACTGAATTGCTTTTATATGCCATATCATTTTATTGTTGGATTCTTTCTAATTAAGGTGTGGATGGAGGCAGCGGTACAATGTTTCTTCTCACTGGGGCCAGCTTGGGGAGGTGCAATAACCATGGCTAGCTTTAACAAGTTCAACCATAATGCACTTAGGTATCTAGAAGTATGGTTATATCATCATTAAATATTCCTTCCATAAGTCCAGTGAAAACATTAATCGTGAATTTAAAATAATACGCTTTTGTAAAGAACTTGCCAGATGAATTATCAATCCCAAACCAACCATATTGACTTTGTATTTATGTCTTTCAGAGATTCGGTTGTGGTCTGTTTTGCCGACGCTTTTACAGGAATATACAGTGGTGTGGTAGTATTCTCGGTGCTGGGATTCCTGTCCAAAGAGACGGGGACACCACTGAATGAGCTTCCTTTTTCAGGTTTGAACTGTCTGCTTGCTTCCTATCCGTAAATATCTATTAAGGATGCATGTATTTTATATTGATATAACGTTAAGCCTAATAGCATATCTCATTGCAGTTACCACACATATACACACGCACGCACACAGATGCAAATATTTCTAATTGCATTATTGTTTTGGTGTCACTCTTTGATAGCAGAAGATAACGATCTATAAGGTTGCATACTCATATGTTTATCAATTAAATATAATATTCTCGGCGATATACGACCCTTTTGATTCGACTCGCCGTAAAACCCAACTCATTCATACAATATAATATTTGTCAAACTTGTATTTTGTCACTTAGAATGCTTGTATGTCACGCTCTATGTTACTCTCATTTCAGGTGCAAGTTTAGCATTTATAGCTTATCCAGAAGCCCTTAGTCGACTCCCGGCGCCGCATGTTTGGTCCGTGTTATTCTTTTTAACTCTCGTGTTGGTGGGAATAGATACTCAGGTTGTTTTCATCTCACATATTTTATATATATCTATGACCCTTGAATAGTGTTTATATGATAGATAAGTAGCAGTTATAGAATAACTTTTAACCGAATATGTACTTTTCTAATGTACTCACTCCTGTCATAATGTATATGATTTGTCGTGCGTTTTGTTGCATATTAGTCTTGCATTTAGGCGTATGAAATATAGAGATGTCCTCACGTGCAAGGTAAATGTTAAACATTGTATACCATATTTCATTTGTACAAAAAAAGAAAAGTTATTTGGTGACATATTGTTATTTCAAAAAGAGCAGACATTACGAATGCTTTAAACAATGGATGAAAGTTAAATCAATTTGCACCAAACTAGAATTAGTCAAACCACCAGATAAACAGAAAAATGTAAATTTGAGTTTTCATATGCTTATTCTAAAAAGTACATGTAGGCTAATGATATGGTCTTAGCTTAATAGTGTCTAAAGATAAAGGTTATTATTTGTTTAAAAAATCTTGAAAACTGGGACTGAAGTGAATTTATGAATGTGCTGACTAAAAATCACAATTCAACGGTTGATGTTCCGCGATACATTAATGATATATCTGAAGAATTATACTCCAGGTTTACGATGTACAGGGTTCATTGTACTTCAGTATTATGATACACAAGTAAAGCGTGAATGTACTTTAGGTTTATGATATATAGTGCGCATTGTACTTTAGGTTTATGATATACATATATAAGTAAAGAGTGAATGTACTTTAGGGTTTATGATATGTAGTGCGCATTGTACTTCAGGTTTGTGACATACAAGTAAAAAGTGGATGTACTTTAGGTTTATGATTTGTAGTGCGCATTATACTTCAGGTTTATTATATATAAGGTCTATTGTACTTCTTGTAAATGATACTCAGGGCGCATTTTTCTTCAGATTCTATATCAGCCAACACGTGTGTGCAGCTACAATTTTTATCTTTTTGATAATTGTTTTGCCTCTATTTATCTAACATTTACTTTAAAAAACAGATGCCATTGAGACTTGTCAATGTTTTACGTACTATTTCGAAAGCAGTCAATTTCAATTAGAAAATATCTTACAGATATACTTTAAAGAAGCCATGTGAACCATTGCATTAAGTCTTAGAATGGTGTTGTAAATTTCAAGAACAAAGAATGTTCAAAACGCATATAACTGTTCTTATCTACGTAAAATTGTATTTACAAATTATAAACTTTTATTATATTTTAGTTTGGATGTTTTGAGACTGTGACCAATGCTGTCATAGACTTAAACTACAAGAAGCTGCAAAAGTACAGATTACTTATTTCCGCTGGTTTGGTAACTTTTCTGTTCATAACTGGACTTCCGCTCACTACTTCCGTAAGAAAGTCATTATATCATCAAGTTTTTGGGTCAACCTTGGCCGTATAATTACTTTTTGAAAGAAGATAGTTAGTGCTGTACTATATTTGTATCTCTCTGTACAACTTAAGCACATCTTTCTATTAGGGGTATATGATCCTTCCATTGTTTGAGGAGCTTAAAGACATACCTATGTATAATAAGCAGGTGCTATCTCGATGTAACTGAAGTTCAAGATTGCCTTCTGTCAAAATTTTACAAATCTGCACGTGCAGGTATTCAGGCGATTCTCGTGTAATGGCGAGGGGATCAACTGATAACTGATTTTGCCAAAACTGTTTTGTAATGTCATGTACGACAATAAACACATTATGAATAATTCATTTTTCTGTAGAGCGATATTCTTGGTATAGAGCAATATATTTGGAACAGGGAGAGCAAATGAGTTGTTTCTGTTCTGTGAATGAATCTGTCAGTGAAACAAATCATATAAGACTAGATAATAGTATGTTGTTTGTGGAAACCGTGAAAATAAAGGCCGTTTAGTTGACACCTTTGCATACACGAATACAGGCATGTAAAATTCCTGAGTACAATGTTCAAGCAAATAAGCATTTGGCTGACTGAACGTCATATGATTTATGTGTATAACGCAAACACATATCTATTTCAAATACAGATCGAAGAGGACAAATAAAAGTAAATACATGTAGTAAAAGTAAAATCGTTGGAATAGCGAGCATATTCAACACTCAGTAAACCGCGATACAGTAAAATTTGAAATGGAACATTCGACAAACGAGCAGTCTTTACATACACATCTGAAAAATAAAAATTGTAAGATACGTTAGTATGATAGATGCAATGAGGGTGATAGGTTAACGAAGAACAAACTGAATAACAGAACAATAAATGTAACAGTAAGCACCTTCAATATTAATTAATATTTTAAAACTCTACATATTGTGTAAATGTTACTACTTACCTCTAAGTCGCTCAATGACATTCATTATTCCTTTTAAATCAATCGTCAAATTACTGTTTAAAAGTTTCCTTTCACACGACATTACATGTTTACAAATGGCGTGTTGATACAAAGGGCGATAAATTGTCAATTATTTGATAATGAAACGAAATGTCAAAACACGGAAATGTTGCAATACCTGCTTGATAAATGACGTTTGTCTCTTCATTCATTTATCGTCCCAATAATATAGTGTTAAATGATCAAATGCATTAATTGACGCGAAAACGTGTTGAACTCCACTCATTTTTGTGACGTAACTTCAATCGGGTTTTTCTCGAATGACGTAACGCCGCATTTGGGCCAAAAATCTCATGGCGCGACACATTTGATAAACGACATTGTGTCTGAAATCATTAGTCCTCCACCCCTGATTCATGTGGGGAAGTTGGCAGTTACTTGCGGAGAACAGGTTTGTACTGGTACAGAATCCAGGAACACTGGTTAGGTTAACTGCCCGCCGTTACATGACTGAAATACTGTTAAAAAACGGCGTTAAACCCAAAACAAACAAACAAAATATCGACAAACCCCTGGAACCGACAATAAGTCTAGACAACACGAAAATTTGAGATCAAATCGATTGTGGCTAGTCAACCAGCACTTACTGTTCCAAAATACATTTATTTTTATTTATTGAATGCAAGTGAGTGCAGCTGTAATAAGCTCTGACATCAGGTCGTACATGCAAATAAGATGAATCTATGGTATCTCTACACCACTGTGACTTATCCTAAACATAATGTTTTAGGGTCAGTAAAGACCTGACTAGTCAACACACAAACGAATATATTAAGTAGTGATAAACTTCAAGGGAGTGTTAAATCACCAAACATCGGGCTTGTGGAGATTGTCACTATTTTCTCAACATATGTTTTAATACCTTTGTTGGTATCTTTTACAGGCTGGATACTATATTTTTATGCTTATCGACTCGTATATGGGAACCTTCAATTTGGTGGGAACTGCTCTTCTTGAATGTATTGTTATAGCATGGATTTACGGTAAAAACGAAATTTCTTCCCATCTGAATAAATATATAAAATAGTTACTACGTACATAATAGTTGTAAGGTATCAACTGACTGACATTCATAAGGTTTTTTATCTCATTTAAATAATCAAACACGTGTTTGAGGAACCCGAGCTGATTATAAACACAATAGATCGACTTTATACACGCATTATTGTATTAAATATTATAAAGCCGCGGATAAGGAATAACTATTTTAAATACATGTACAACCTCTTTCCGATCTCTTTTTATTAAATTCATATGCTGCTCCTTTGGAAGTAAAGAACTCGGTAAAGCAATCAGTTTGATTGTGTCGTTTTACGACAGGCAAAAAATTGGCCAAAGTTTATTAAATGCTTATTTTAAGGCCATACTAGATTTGATCCGTGTTAAGTGTTCCCAACGTTCGAACGTTTTTCAAAAGCTACCTACTGTCCATACGGGAAAACCAAGGGAAGTGTTGATCAAAACCGAAAACTATCATTACTTTCTAATAGTTTTTACACCATGAAAAATACATCTGAGTATTATCATGATCATCAATTATTTATGATTCTTAAGTATTCACAATTTTCAGAAATGTCCTTTATTCAGTATGTTAGCCCAAAACGTACTAGTTCGAGGACTCTAAACACTAAATTTTGTTTGGTTTAAACACTAGCCGTTTTATTGCAGGTGCAAATCGTTTCTCTGCTGATATTGAGATGATGATGGGAAGTCGTCCCTCTCTTATCCTCAGAATTATCTGGTGCTTCATCATTCCAGTCTTCCTCCTGGTTAGTGAATATTTCTCTTTCCATATCTAGAAAACAATCCATACCAGCTTCACCTGGTGTAAGTGGTTTATAAAGCATAATGGCTGTTTCCATTTAGTTATCACCATTGTTTGTTTCAATAAATAAGTCATCTTATTATTGCATTTTCTCTGAGGAAGTAACTTTACCAAGCCCCAAATATAAATAGACATGCGGCCACTAAAATGTTTGATTTTACAAAACGAGTCTACAATAACTATTGTAAGACGGACATTTTGACATTCCTAAAATTTGTTTACAATACCCAGATTTAAAGTTGATCAATTCCTGCAACTCCCAATTTTAAGCTTTAGCCTGCTGGAGGCAAGTGATTCTGCCTTTGCGACCAGTGCAGATCAAGATCATCTGTGCAGGCTGATCATGGTCTGCACTTTTCGCTATTCAGTCAGTAAATTTTCAGTGAACACCCCTTCGAATAATCAATGGTATTGTCCAAAGTGAATGATGGATCAGTCCATTTTATAAATTTAGCAGGCTAAGGGTTAAAACGAAAAAAGAATTAAAGCGTTATCAGCTGACTATAACAACCAATCTTTTTTAAGATGGGTTCTCATTATGATTTTTTTTCAGGGAATTCTTATACCTACGATAGTGACATACAGCACCCCGACTGTCGGTGATTACAAGTTTCCCTCGCATGCAAATATTGTTGGAAATGTGTTTGCCTTTGCCCCTATTAGTCTGATTTTCATCGTTGCCATCTATCAAGTAATCCGACAGAGGGTTTCACGAAAGGTTTATGTATGATTTATTTACTTTCTCTTTAAAAAACAATTGTCTAACTCAGCTCAAGTCTTACCATATTTTAAACCCTTTACTCAAGGAAGCCAGAAAATCATTCAAATGATTTGAATTTTATTTATCGGTACAATTCCTGTCTTAATACTCGTACCTTTTATCTCTCAAGTTTGATCATTCGGTATAAGTAATGCTTTTTGTGACGGTACATGAAAATAGATAGAGATATGTGTCAAGTAGGAATTTACATAGTCATTGTTCTAAAGTCACTGTCAAAACTGTAAACAAAATATTTTTTGTTATACAAATTGTGTTTCAGTTGCGTAAAGTATATTTGTAAATGTCAAGAATTTTCAGAGTTGCATCGATATTGTTTAACGTAAATGCCACTGTAAAATTCTGTTTTTGTGTCTTTTAGAGTGTAAGGAACCTGTTGAAACCTGCGAGTTGTTGGTTGCCAAACGATTTGAAGCAAAGAAAGATATACAAGAAAACAACTTACGAGTACGAATCTGGATTTCGTTTCAGACTTCTTGATAATATTCTTGGTATAAAGTAGGATGAACGGTGTTGGTGTTATACAGTTGTGGATATGAGACCAGTATGTTTTGTTCAAAAAACGTAACCAAGAAATATTTGCACATAATCAGAAAAACAATAGAGATATGGATTTTGACACAGATGCTCTAAGTGTTCAGTATTGACAATCACTGTTACCCAAAGATTTTGGACTTTGAAAGTTTGAAAAAGTACTTTTTTTGTAATTCTTAGAGCATTATAAACAATACGTACGTTTATACCTTAGTGTATTAAACTGATTCGTGTAAATAATTTGTTTTTAAACTCAGATTTATATTGAGTGAGATTCTGTTGGTTTTGAGATTATTGGAAGTCTGTGATAATTAATCATTTGCTATTACTTTGGGACAAGATACGTTGGATAAACTTCTATATCGCCAGTATAAACATTTCTTTAATTATTGTTTTTATTATTATTATTATCATTATTATTATTATTAACATTATTATTGTGGCTGTCGTTGTTGTTATTATTGTACCACATTTACATAGCACCCTTTTAATTCGCATGCACACGTTTAAAAGTGTTTTACAAGATACATTTAAAACTGCAAACAATTACAAATTCAGGAGAAACAAAAAAAAAATGTATTTTTACATTAACAATACATAAATATAAAACACAGATATATCCAGACAAAACAAACATATACACATATAAAAAGAATCTTAAGTGACCTAAGGATAAAATACTGTTCTGCGCTTCGACGGTCAGTCTGAAAAATGTTGTACAAAAAAATGGGTTTTAACTGGGCTTTTGACAGCAGCCAGCTTGTCAGCTTCCCCAGTCATGACGGGAAAGAGCGTTTCCAAAGCTTGGGAACAGTGTCGAAAAACTCCAGTTTATTTTAGTCCTTAACACAACCAGTGACATTTTGTATTGTGATTTTTAGTTTCTGCTTTGTCTATATACAAACTGATATAGCCCGAAGTCTTATCGTGCAGGGTCTTAAAGACCTTGCACTGTACCTTGTATTTCTATGGTAACAAATGAAGCACCTTCAGTACCGGTGTAATATGATTGTGACGGTACGTCCTAGTGATAACACGAGCTACCGTGTTCTGGGCAAGTTGCAATTGGTCATTTGTTCTATTTGGAATAACACTTAAAATGCATTACAAAAGTCTAACCATGAGGTAACCAGGAAATTGACAAGAAACTTTGCGGCATCACTGGTAAGATACCGTCTGAAATGACCTTTTTTGCGTAGTTATGCATACCCAGCCCGGCACACACAGTTGATCTGCTGTTCCCTATATCTATGTTGTTGTCTAAAACTGCACCAAGATCCCTAAAACATTTTGTTGATATCACAGGCTCACCGACCTTGACCAAAACGTCTGTAAATGTAAAATGTACTTGAATAATGATTATCAATGGGACAGTTCCTAAAAGATCTAGCATTAATCTAGATTTATGTAAGCCTTGTGATGATATAGTGATACCATCCATATCTCTTTACAATCAGTATATCGAGGGCTCAGAGCGAAACTAGTTTATCTGCTTCTATTTCTATATAAACTTAGATTAGTTTCGCATTGAGCCCTCGATATGATATGTCAACGTAGTATGCTGTTACTATGTTTGTCATTTTCCTGTGCATTTTACAGGAACAAGAGTTCATGTAAACATCAAACGTCCACAGTATTTCACAGTAAAGAAGAGAAACCTACGTTTTAACAGATGAATATTCCTTAAATTATAAGCATAAACAACTCTGTTACACCACGCATTTCTGTTCTAAGTACTAATACCAAATCCGGCTGAGTTGTGATAGTTATTACCACTACATGATGGGCACAACGTATTCCAGAACTGTACTAACAAAATGTGCATGAACTTAGCCAGAGCAACCAGAGTAGCCGCCAGAGTAGCCAGGGTTAGGGTTAAGGTTAGGGTTTCTGGCTACTCTGGCTGTTCTGGTTGCACTGGTTAAATTCCCACACCCACTGCCAAAATGCATTACATGAAATGGTATAAGCTGACGCCTCTATATAAAACAGAGGTGTTTGAATATACACAGCTTACACAGTTAGATAGCCTACATACGCAATGGTTGCCGTGTGAATTTGACAAATGTCGTGACAGTGCCACATGGGGTCTTTGCGAATGTCAAATGTCGTACCAGCTCGACAGTAGGCTTTGGTAAATGTCGAATGTCGTGCCAGCTCGACAGTAGGCTTTGGTAAATGTCAAGTTCGTACCTACATCGCAATGTGCCTTTGTAATTGACGAATGTCGTGACAGTGCACAGTGGGCTTTGTGAATGTCAAATGTCGTCCAGCTCGACAGTGGGCTTTGGTAAATGTCGAATGTCGTGCCAGCTCGACAGTGGGCTTTGGTAAATGTCGAATGTCGTGCCAGCTCGACAGTGGGCTTTGGTAAATGTCGAATGTCGTGCCAGCTCGACAGTAGGCTTTGGTAAATGTCGAATGTCGTGCCAGCTCGACAGTAGGCTTTGGTAAATGTCGAATGTCGTGCCAGCTCGACAGTGGGCTTTGGTAAATGTCAAATGTCGTGCGAGCTCGACAGTAGGCTTTGGTAAATGTCAAATGTCGTGCCAGCTCGACAGTGGGCTTTGGTAAATGTCAAATGTCGTGCCAGCTCGACAGTGGGCTGTCAAATGTCGTGCCAGCTCGACAGTAGGCTTTTGTAAGCTTTGGTAAATGTCAAATGTCGTGCCAGCTCGACGGTAGGCTTTGGTAAATGTCAAATGTCGTGCCAGCTCGACAGTAGGCTTTGGTAAATGTCAAATGTCGTGCAAGCTTTTCATTACTTTTGGCGAATGTTAATTGTCTTTCCAGCTTAGCGAATATCGTGCCAGATATCGGATATTGACGAATATCGGCTGTTGTTGCACCTCAAAATGGTAGCGACGCATTTTGGTAGTCACTACCAAAATTCGGCCGAGTTTTGATAGTCACTACCAAAATGCGTTTCATTCAATCTTGAAAATATAACGGCCCTAGATTAAGTCAAACAAGACTATTGGAACACACGTGAGAGAGGTCAATGCAGCTCTAACTTTGACATACATTGAGAGATATTGAAGAACTTGGCACAACTGTTAACCACAATTATTTGACGCGTCGTTCTCATGACCCTAGGACAAGTTTCATAAACGCCCAAAAGTAAGTATAGACTGTTTGAGATTAAAATTCAGGAGATTCACGAGAAAAAGTCACATCAGACGGGTTGTATAATACCTTTAAAAGTATATGCAAGGAAGACATGCAACCTTTATCAACCAAAAATCTTTAGAATATTTTAATGCTGTTTAATATAGTGAAATACAATTAAATAATCCAACCCGGTAATGATTTAATTCCGAGGGTTACTGGAGAGTTACTGGTAGTAAATATCAGGCTTTTTTTTTTTACCGGACATAACTTTCTCGTATTTTCACCTGGTGCTGGAAATACTTGTCTTACACCCCAGAGTGTAGGATTGCCGTTGGGCTGAATGCACAAATGTACGCTTCTAAATTGTTACATCTGTTTTAAAGTTGAGGTTCAGTGGCATATTTCGTATATATTAAGAGTCAGTCTATTACTCGACTAAATGTTGTTACCTTGGAAACATGAGCCTTATTACTATAATTAAAACACGCACAGAATTGACCATTTGCGTTTATGTTGGATATTTTAAAAAATATCTTGGTGGACGACCCACGTGCCATCTTCACACTTATACTTTGTTTTACAAATTTCAACATGTTCGTGCTTTAAAAAATCTCGGTGTACTATCCCTCCGACAACACTAGCACATTAAAACAACAAAATGATGCAATGTTATTTCATAGAAAGCGTAGTTTGAGGCCCCTTTCACACGCTCAGGATCTACATTTTTGTTGTTTTTATACGAAAACTATATCTCGGGAGGGGAACTCCAAACCCCCTCCCGACCATTTTTATAGGAGATATTCCTTCCTTTTATCTCACTCTTTTGTGCGTAATGTAAAAATGAGCACAGCCCCTGATGTAGAAAAAAACTACCAAAATACGTTCCATTCCATGATCCTTAACACATATTATGTACCCTTGCAACGCATTTTGTCGCTACCAAAACTCGGCGAAAGTTTGGTCGTGACTACCAAAACGCGTTGCTACCATTTTGAGGTGTAACAGGCTGTAGTACTTGCTCAGCACTTGAATTTGGTGCATGCGAATGTCTAACGTATTGCCAGCTCAGCACTGGATCTTTGTGAATATCGAATGCCACGCTTGCTAGGCACTATGTCTTTGTGAATGTCGACAGTTTGACATTAGTATTCACGGATGTTTTTTTTCCTCGATTGTGATACACGTAACAACTTCGCGCAGCTTACTGAAAAGATGAAACTAAATAAAATACTGACATGTTTTAAAGCTAACTTTGGCTCAGTATATTTAGCAAGAATATTGATATATCTCAAAATGATAAGTAGCCTAAGTTTAATAAATATGATAAAAACCTGTTCAAATACCAACATTTATTTTATGCTAATTAATGAAATACTGTATTCTATCACTTAAATATATTCATATCTCATCACTCACACTGTGAAAATATGAAATCTATATTTTCACACTAATAAAACAGATTTTATTTTCACTGAAAATATGAAATCTGTATTTTCACACTGTGAGAGATATAGCTCCGCCCCCTCATTACATTTTGTATGAATTTTAAATTATTTGCTTAAAACAGGATGAAAATTGTAGCCGCACTTTGTTCTTTATACATGTAGTATATTTCTCGATTCAAATTATTTTACTTAAGGAGAATTTCATACCGTTATGCAGCAAAAAAAAAATAAAATGGAACTTTATGTTGCATGCGTCTTTATATCGTCACAGCACGTTTGACGTCATGTCTGTTTACGGGCGTCTGTTTCCCGCGCTGAGATTAAAATAGTTGCAAAATGCACATCTCAACGTAATTGAGCATAAAATAAAAAGAAAATTTGTTTGTTTTTCGTGAATATAGAATATATCTCGCCTCGAAGTGAGAAAATTTTCACATTTTCACTCGCGCTACACGCTCGTGAAAATATTTGAAATTTTCTCACTTCTCGGTGAGATATATTCCATATTCACTCAAAACAAACTAATATCCTCTATTTATTTTATGCTTACTAATGAAATACTGTATTATATCAAATTAAAGAAAGAGCTGAATACGGTCTGCGTATCACATGAATAAGGGTGTGATAAGAGTCTTTTATGTAGAGAAGTGCTTTTTAAAAGATTTTCCTTGTTACAATTGTCGTCTGTATATGAAAAGGTTTCTTGCTTTTGTGACTTATTCAGATTGCATATTAAAATGAGTACTTTTTGCTTTGATATATTTGTTATAAATTATTTAACTGATTTATTATATATGAATATTTTTCTTTAGTATGGTATGCAAATATTGAACTCAGTTGAAATCTGTTTTATTATGTATATGCTATATACTGACTGAATCTCATTACACTGAAACGAAGGTACGCTGCATACAGTTTATCTATGTGGTATGCCTACGTGAAATTTTGCTTATGAAACAGAAATATTAAAATAATTACAGTTGTAAGTTTTGCTTGACCTTCACTTTTTTATAGGTGTGACGTCATTGTCCAAAGATTCACGAATAGCGAATATGCCTTTGTTAAAGCGGGATTAGTTGACCTATTTTAGAAATAAATAAAAATAGTAAATAAAAAAAATCCTTTAATTGATTTTTTCTCATGTATTCTAATCAAACTTGATTTGTAGCATCTTTATTAGGCCCGCAGCCAACTTTGTTCAGCCGGCACATTTGACCCCTTTTAGGGGCTGCTAGAGCTAAAACTAGAAATGCCTTTATACAGCGCCTCATGAACAGCTTGGTGGATCTTTGTCATACTTGGTCTGGCGCATCATTATAAGGTCCTCTTCCAAATTTATTTATATAGGAACTTGGGCCCTATTAGGGACCACTATAGCTAAAAGTAGATATGCCTTTCTTCGCATTAACCACTAAAATGTAATGGATTTTTATCAAACTCGATGTGTAACAATATCGTAAGGTCTCCTGCTATTTTGTTACAAATGGGGATAGGGACCAATTTAGCTAAAAATATAAACACGTTTAATGACCTCTTGTCATGAACCGCTTCATGAATCTTCATCAAACTACTGCTGTAATTATTCGGCTAAGGATAAACGAGACAAAATTGCAACCCTACGAAACCTTTGCGAAAAAATAAAAGAGAACCATTTAAATTGTTAAAGTGCGGTGTTTAGTTTTGCAGTTTGAAAAATGTAAGATGAAAGATGAATGTTAGATGAAAAATTCATAAACTTCTTTCCTTATTACAATTCGCCAACCATCATTTTTAAAGATATTTCTTGTTTCTTTTACCTTTAATTATGTTGCTAGCAAATCTGTAGGTCTGATAAATTGGGAAATATGTGTACACGTATATATATGCTGGACTGAAGATTAGCATTTTTATCATGTTGAAATATTCGTAATTTTAAAATGTCAAATGTACTCCAACGTTACCATTTGAGGAAGAAACAGAACATTGACGAATTTATGATCGAATGGCAAATGAAAATGTTTGATACAAACAATTCCAAAACAGATCTCGAATCTTCTTAAAATTGGAATGCTTTGAAAACCGGAAGTTCTCTCAAATCCGGAATCCTCTAAAACTAAATGTTCTCAAAACAGGACATATATCAAGCATAGAATCCTTTCAAAGAACCAGAAATTTCTCAAATCCTATAAAACTGAAATCCTCTCGAAACCAGAAAAAATTCAGATCGGACATTCTTTAAACAACTGTATTCTATCGAACCCGAAATACTCTAAACTTTGACTGGAATTCTCTCAAAACCGGTATCCTTTCAAATCCAGACTCCTTTAAACCCCGGCATCCTCTCAAAACTGGTCTCCCTCCTAGGACCAAAATGACTGTGTGCCTTTACTGGTGGTTCGGATGCCCAGTTTACTTGAGTTTGTCAATATATGAGGGAAAACACACATATTCAGTTAACGGATGCAATTTGCCATCAATTGTTAAATTATTAAACTATTTAAAATTGATAATACTATTTTGAAATTCTTGTTACCGAATGACTTTCATTGATTGTCTGCACGCATACACATCGAGGGCTGGGAGTGAAGCTATTGTTCTTTGTTTAATATATAGAGTTACACAATAGTGTACTCTCAGCCCTCGAGATATGCTTAAATATATAATTTCTCAACATCCCTTACTTTGTGTGGAGAGCGATATCACAGGGGGTGGAAAATCCTGACCTCTGTACTGGTTGAAATCGATGGACACGTAACATTGGACCATATTTAAATAAGCTCTAAGACGGATTAGCCGGGCTTTGTACAGCGCAACCGCAATAGAATAACAATCGTCAGGAAGTAAACCAGCATGGGGGCCGCAGTCAATTATATACAAACAGTCATTACATCACATATTTTTTTACCAAAATTTTAAGATTACCCTGACTATGAAATTATTTAAGAGAAACATTGATTAACAAACATATATAGTATTAATGCAAACAAGCATTGCTTTTGTTTTGTTGTTCTATGATTTTTACCAAAATGCATCATATTTTTCAGTAGATGACAAATATCCATGTTTGTTCAGTTTTACAAATTTTGATTTTGGAAGCAGGTTATATTGGTACTTACAAAATTGACACGTTTAGGTTATGCAAACGTGTTCTCATTTTGGTAAAAACAACCACTCTTGAGATTAAGAGTTCATTAATTTCATTAAGTACAATAGGTTCATTAGATAGACACAAAAAAATCTTAATAGACAACATAAAAGAAAATTATGTTCCTTAAATTCAAAAAAAAAAAAGGCTGTTTTAAGGACAGATTATTTCTGAGACTCCTTTTACTTATATTTGATAACAATGTGTACATTCTTTAGTTTAAACAATATTTATTTCCATCATTAATTATACACAAAGTCAAACAGTTTGTATAGCAATAAACAATAACATGAACATAGGTTTCTAGTCTAAGGATATGTAAACAAGCCTATAGAGGCTTATATTAATACAGCTCCTTTAAAATTTGTCTTGCGATGTTTAGTGTACGACTACTTAGGCAAACATATTTTGGGGAATAAAGAAGAAGAAAAAACATGATTAGAAAAAAAAACATCAAAGAAGAGGGGGCATAAGAATCATAGGATACATTGTTTAGAAATACTTCATAGATAAACTAGCAAGAAAGTACATCAATCTTAGAATATACTCACTTATCCTGCTGAATTTGTCCATCTTTCATTTTGGACAGTATCATTAGCTTTACCAAAAAGATACTGACTGAATGTCGAACAGTGTAGATCATGATCAAACTGCACGGATGTGCAGGCTGATCATGATCTACACTGGTCGCAAAGGCAGAATCAATCTATCCGGCATGATACTAGCTAGAATAGGGGTCATATTTCGACTTTTTATCAGCATCAGTGTCTCGTTTTTCTCAAATGAAGTTGTGCGAGACCGTGTTGTCAATAAGAAGGTACTATACAAAAGATAAAGGGGAGTAAATTGACTTTGCAGTGTGTGCAAAATCATGAAAACGGGTTGTTTCCCTTGAGTGATTTGGTTTAAATCCCCAAAACATCAAAAATGTTTGCCCCCTACAGTATAATTTATATGGCCACCCTTATGCGATCAAGTTTCGTAAAAATAGTTTTAACTGCTTTATTGCGTGTTTATCTGCACTCAACAGTTATCAGATGTTTTTTTTTTTTTTTTTTTTTTTGGCCGATAGGTTATATTTATGGCCTGACCTTCTAGAGTTTATATTTAAGTACTTTTTTGTTCGCTGTTGAGCAGGGTTGGCTGGGATTTGGGACAGTATAAACATTTTATTCCATGTTAAGGTAAAAATGGACGCATATGTGTGATACAACCGTTAACACAAGATATATTCTTACAGTGGGATCAGTGAAGGTGAAACTCATGTGTTCTAGTACAAAATTACCCCTAGAAAAAATATTAACCCCTGTAATCATAATAGAATTACCGTATATCTTAATACAATTTGTATAACGATGATATGACGGTGAATAGATTCGTGACGGACGCAGTTACATTACTTTTGGATCAACCCCCGCACGAAACAAACTTTCTCTAAATAAAAGCCGAAAGTTATTACATCACAGCGCTTCAAAGGTTGCAGTAAGTGACGCTGCTTATATCACACTACAGGTTCAACACAGGATTAACTGAACAAATGTGATTAACCAGTGTAAAAAGGATTTGTAAAACATTAGTACGCTACAATAGTACATTTGTACCTGAAGCGCGGATAAGACTAATATGTAATATATAATAGAAAATAGTGTCATAACGGAAAAATACATTTAATATTGAAATATATTCTGTAATTGGCGGAGAAAAATAAATACGCGAGACTTCCAAATAGTAAAACAGTAAGTACCCTCTGTTTAATTCTGTATAGCCACTAGAACAAAAAAAGTTTTAAATTTGGTTCATGTAATAGATCTATCCTACGTCAGTTGTAGCCATTTATTAAAGCTTAGACCACGTTTTGTTTCTACAGTGTAAGATAATTTTAAAACAGTACTGAAAAGAGACTAACTGAAACTGTGACAAAACACATCAATTCTGGATTCCACCTGCCATCTTGTAGTTTAGCTGTATTTATACCATTACTCAAAGGTTTATGAGGGCGGAAAAGGTAGGTCACTAGGTTGTGGGTATTTAAAGACGCGCTACAGGGTAACTGTAGTCTTTGGTATTTCCATGCTGGTAACTATACGTGATTTGCATGAACATATTGAGAAATATAAGTTGGCACATATCTTAGGCAAAGACGATGTGTTTAATGTCTAAACATTTTATTGAATATCTGTATCAGTATACACGCTATTTGATATATTTAGAGTTTAGACCATACTTTGTTTCTATAGGGTACGATAGTTGTTCAGCTATTTTTTTTAAAGATTATTACAAAAAAAAAATGTTGAATAAATAAGATTGCACTGAGATGAAATTGTGAAAACAAATTAATTTAGGGAAGGCGTCAATTGTCCGCCTGTCAGCTTGTAGTGTATACCAGGTTATATTCCAGTTTGTCAGAATGATTTTCACGGAGCTCATGTGGGAGGAAAAAAGCAGGTCACTAGGTTATGGTATGAGCGTTCTTCATCAAATTAACATAAGTCAATGTAAGAAATGGTCCAAAAAACGAGCAGTTGTTAGCACGATGAATGGATGATTACGGACTGGCCTGGAGATGGTTTATTTTGAAAACTACAATATCTAACGCAAACAAAGACACTTGTTTCATTGTACCATTCTGTTGCCTCCGTTAAAACAGCAGAACAGGGCCAAATTGTTCGAAACTTTAACAGGCTGTTAAACTAACCGCTATTTCATTTTTGGTTCAAAATATTAGTCTTTGTGGGAAATACTAGTTTGATGTTTTGATGTTAATGTAGAGACATTTAGGTACTCATAATGCTTAACTCATAACCTTGTTTTACTAAGTCTTCCAATTTTGAAATATAAACCTGAAAGTTCGATTGTTAGCTTAAGGGGAAATGGGACAGTTGCCTATATGTATATAGACAAAGTTTTTCCTACGGGCAGAATTTCTTTAAACTTTGTGTACTGACTGAGAATCAAGTTTGAAACGGAAATATGTATTAGAAATCATAGATACCCTGGCTTGATCTTGAGTTATCTGCCCTTGAAAATCAGAAAATACTAAAAAAAACAATTTTCAAGGGCGGATAATTCAAGATCAAAGCAAGAGAACTGTGCATTTTAACTTTTATTTCTGTTTCAGACTTCATTTGCAGTCAGTATACAAAGTTTAAAGGAATTCGGTCCATGGGAAAGACTAGAACTGTGTGGTATCATTTTGTCATGTTCATAGGACGTTTGCAACAGTCTCTATATTGACATGGGGCAAACATTTTCTTACAGAAGGAATTTCTTCTTTAAACTTTTTTACTGACAGAGAATCAAATCAGAAACAGAAATATGAAATTAAACAAACCATAGGAACCCAGCCTTGATCGAATTATCTGCCCTTGAAAGTCTGAAAATACTGAAATAAAATCTACTTTCAAGGGCAGATAATTCAAGATCAAGTCTGGGTACCTATGATTTTTGATACATATTTCTCTTTTAAACTTGTTTCCCAGTGAGTACACAAAGTTTTTAAGAAATTCTGTATGTAGGAAATTTTTTGCCCTATATACATTTACAATATGATATAGGCAACTGCGGGATTTCCCCTTCTATATGAGTAAATTATTAAATAACGATAAAACAAAAACAACAGCAAATACGTCAAGTGCATTGCATACTCTACAGTTATTTGGTAAAATGTTACTACCTTTGTCTAATATATGTCACTGACAATTTGTAACACGCATTGAAACACAAAAGAATACACTTATTCTGTACTGAGTCTTATCACAACCTAGTGACCTTCTTTTTCCGCACCTGAAATTATAAAGGAGCTATATTACAGTATGACAGGCCCTTCCAGATGTATTTTGTATTTTCATAGCTTTTATTCTGTCAATCTTGTATTCAGACAATCTTTTTTTTTCAGTCAATATTTTTTCAGTATATCTCTACGTTAAAGATTCACCACAGCCTATAGTGACCTACTTTTTCCCCCCACATGAACTTCGTGAATACTGGTATGATAAGCTATTCTGCAAGATTTAGGCCCTTCCTGAATAAATGTGTTTTTACAACTTCATCTGAAAACTTTCAGTCATTCCCATTTCAGTAAAACTTTAAAACATAGAATAATAACTATCTTACGCTATAGAGACAAAGTTCTTATTAAACTCAAATTTATCTTTCGAGAAATGTTCATAGTACTACATTAATTTAATAATATATTTCAAACATTAAACACATTGTCTTGGCGTTATATATGTCACTATCAATTTGTAAAGAGATACTTGTTATTTCTCAGTTTTTTCATACAAAGCATGTATAATTACCGTCATGGAAATTCAAAAGAATAAAGTTTATTTGCGATGCGTCTTTAACTGAACATGTAACTAAACATGGTCTTAAACAAGGTTATGAGGTCAAATCATAGGAAAAGTTTGTTAACACTCTGGCGGCCCCATTTTCAACTTGATTATAATCGATCTTTATCAGAATGATTGTCTCCGTGAAATATAAGGTATATTACCTGAGATCAAAAAAACAAGGTCTCTAGTTCAGATAATAGAAAAACTTTGTAAGCACTATAGAGGCCACATTTTCCATTTGATCTTCATTAAACTTTGTCGGAATGTTTGTCTATATGATTTCTAAAGTAAATTTAAAACTAGTTAACCTAGGTTCAAAAACTAGGCCACATGGTCAAATAATAGAAAAAAAATTTAACATCCTAGATGCTATATTTTCCATTTGTTTTTCAGATTGTCTGTATGAAATATAGGACAGTCTGGTCAAGTTTAAAACTTGATTATCTGAAGTCTTAAACTAGGTCAGTAGGTTAAGTCATTGGAAAACCTTGTTAACACTCTAGAGGCCACATTTTCTTCTTGATATTTATCTAACCTTGTCAGAATGTTTGTCTATAGGAAATCTATGTCAGGTTCGAAAGTGAATTGTCTAGGTCAAAAACTAGATCACTAGGTCAAATCATAGGAAGACATTGCTAACACTCTAAAAGTCACATTTTTATCTGATCTTCATGAAATTTGGTTGAAGTATTTGTCTGTTAATAATCTAGGATAACTTTAAAATTGGGTTATCTGGGAAAGAATAGGTCTAAAAGATTCATTATCCATTTATACCATTACCAGCAAAGACGCTACTTAAAACTGCAGTTGGGTGTAGGGATATATACACTTTGCTTAATATGAATAAGGATTATCCGACAAGTCAAACTAAATGGATGGTAGACTTTACTTTTGAAGATGACAAATGGAAGAGTATTTATAGTAGTCCTTTTAGAATAACGAAAGATAGTAATATACAGTGGGTGCAGTTTCGAATTTCACATCGTATTTTACCAGTTAATAAGTATCTAAAAAACATAAACCTAAAAGATTCAGATCGTTGTGCTGTCTGTAAAACAGACATTGAAACAATATAACATCTTTTTTGGAGATGTAAAGAGGTTAATAAGTTCTTTGATGTTTATGTACCTCCCTTGAAAGTAAACATGTAGTTTGATAAGGGTAACGTAACAATATGTGGTTTGATAAGGGTAACGTAACAACATGTAGTTTGATAAGGGTAACGTAACAACATGTAGTTTGATAAGGGAAACGTAACAACATGTTGTTTGATATGGGTAACGTAACAACATGTGGTTTGATAAGGGTAACGTAACAACATGTCGTTTCATAAGGGTAACGTAACAACATGTGGTTTGATAAGGGTAACGCAACAATATGTGGTTTGATAAGGGTAACGTAACAACATGTAGTTTGATAAGGGTAACGTAACAACATGCGGTTTGATAAGGGAAACGTAACAGCATGTAGTTTGATAAGGGTAACGTAACAACATGCAGTTTGATAAGGGTAACGTAAGAACATGTGGTTTGATAAGGGTAACGTAACAACATGTAGTTTGATAAGGGTAACGTAACAACATGTAGTTTGATAAGGGTAAGTTTGATAAGGGTAACGTAACAACATGTGGTTTGATAAGGGTAACGTAACAACATGTAGTTTGATAAGGCTAACGTAACAACATGTAGTTTGATATGGGTAACATAACAACATGTGGTTTGATAAGGGTAACGTAACAATATGTGGTTTGATAAGGGTAACGTAACAACATGTAGTTTTGATAAGGGTAACGTAACAACACGTAGTTTGATAAGGGTAACGTAACAACATGTCGTTTGATAAGGGTAACGCAACAATATGTGGTTTGATAAGGGTAACGTAACAACATGTAGTTTGATAAGGGTAACGTAACAACATGCGGTTTGATAAGGGAAACGTAACAGCATGTAGTTTGATAAGGGTAACGTAACAACATGTAGTTTGATAAGGGTAACGTAACAACATGTGGTTTGATAAGGGTAACGTAACAACATGTAGTTGATAAGGGTAAGGTAACAACATGTAGTTTGATCAGGGTAAGTTTGATAAGGGTAACGTAACAACATGTTGTTGATATGGGTAACGTAACAACATGTAGTTTGATAAGGGTAACGTAACAACGTGTAGTTTGATAAGGGTAACGTAACAACATGTAGTTTGATAAGGGAAACGTAACAACATGTTGTTTGATATGGGTAACGTAACAACATGTGGTTTGATAAGGGTAACGTAACAACATGTCGTTTCATAAGGGTAACGTAACAACATGTGGTTTGATAAGGGTAACGCAACAATATGTGGTTTGATAAGGGTAACGTAACAACATGTAGTTTGATAAGGGTAACGTAACAACATGCGGTTTGATAAGGGAAACGTAACAGCATGTAGTTTGATAAGGGTAACGTAACAACATGCAGTTTGATAAGGGTAACGTAAGAACATGTGGTTTGATAAGGGTAACGTAACAACATGTAGTTTGATAAGGGTAACGTAACAACATGTAGTTTGATAAGGGTAAGTTTGATAAGGGTAACGTAACAACATGTGGTTTGATAAGGGTAACGTAACAACATGTCGTTTGATAAGGCTAACGTAACAACATGTAGTTTGATATGGGTAACATAACAACATGTGGTTTGATAAGGGTAACGTAACAATATGTGGTTTGATAAAGGTAACGTAACAACATGTAGTTTTGATAAGGGTAACGTAACAACACGTAGTTTGATAAGGGTAACGTAACAACATGTCGTTTGATAAGGGTAACGCAACAATATGTGGTTTGATAAGGGTAACGTAACAACATGTAGTTTGATAAGGGTAACGTAACAACATGCGGTTTGATAAGGGAAACGTAACAGCATGTAGTTTGATAAGGGTAACGTAACAACATGTAGTTTGATAAGGGTAACGTAACAACATGTTGTTTGATAAGGGTAACGTAACAACATGTAGTTTGATAAGGGTAACGTAACAACATGTAGTTTGATCAGGGTAAGTTTGATAAGGGTAACGTAACAACATTTGGTTTGATAAGGGTAACGTTACAACATGTAGTTTGATAAGGGTAACGTAACAACATGTAGTTTGATATGGGTAACATAACAAAATGTGGTTTGATAAGGGTAACGTAACAATATGTAGTTTTGATAAGGGTAACGTAACAACATGTAGTTTGATAAGGGTAACGTAACAACATGTAGTTTGATAAGGGTAATGTAACAACATGTGGTTTGATAAGGGTAACGTAACAACATGTAGTTTGATAAGGGTAACGTAACAACAGGTGGTTTGATAAGGGTAACGTAACAACATGTAGTTTGATAAGGGTAACGTAACAACATGTAGTTTGATAAGGGTAACGTAACAACATGTAGTTTGATAAGGGTAACGTAACAACATGTGGTTTGATAAGGGTAACGTAACAGTATGTATTTTGATAAAGGTAACGTAACAACATGTGGTTTGATAAGGGTAACGTAACAACATGTAGTTTGATAAGGGTAACGTAACAATATGTAGTTTGATAAGGGTAACGTAACAACATGTATTTTGATAAGGGTAACGTAACAACATGTGGTTTGATAAGGGTAACGTAACAACATGTATTTTGATAAGGGTAACGTAACAACATGTGGTTTGATAAGGGTAACGTAACAATATGTATTTTGATAAGGGTAACGTAACAAGATGTAGTTTGATAAGGGTAACGTAACAACATGTAGTTTGATAAGGGTAACGTAACAATATGTATTTTGTCTGGTAATATTACAGAAGAAATAACAAAAATTACTAAATGTTACACAGATAAATACATAATATTTGAAGCGTATTCATCAATTGAATTAGGACTTAGTTCGGTAGGTAAACGATTTGCAAAAAGGGTACTTTAAAGCAAGCTTGTCTGAACGAAATTTTACTACTAAACTTTTGTAGCTTCATTTTGCGCGGATGCGCAGTCTGGTCTGGATCCATGCGGGTCGCAAATGCACTATGTTGGTTTTCTCAAGGTGCGACTCAATTATGTGCTAATTTAACAATGACGTTTCGAAAAACAGCATTTTGAAGTCCGAGTCAAGTTATATTGCGTATGAATTCCAGAGACCACGTGACATACACACATTTATTTTCTGGGTTGAAATACTTAGTTTTGTACAATTCATATCCAATTAATGGAGCTTTTACTTCAGAAGTTTGGCAACTATTTCAGTTAGATCAGTTAGTTTAGTTTATAAAAGTTTGAATCACTTCCGAGTCCGATTCTAGGAAAACCAGTATGAAAAGTCCTAAAGAAAAGTTGGGGTTGTGATCCCAGAGGGACTCAACCCAACAGCCTTGGGATTGAGAGTTTTATACGTGATGTAAGTCTACGACCTGTAACAAGATATTCAGTGTCGTGTAAATACTAAATTAGTGTCGCCAGCTTTAAAGGTCCATGATGCTTTAATTTCTTATTTTAAAAACAGATAAATCAGCTTTCCAAATATATGTTATGCTTAATAACATGGTTAGAAAAGTACTTCTTTTAATAATGCAAATGATGTTATAGCTATAGCCATAAAGGGAGGTAATAAAAAAATATATTCAATAAAACATTCTAGTATATTCAGCAATATTCAAACCTTTATCAAATTTCAAAGTAATTATCGGAAACAGGATTTAACAAGAATTTAATGTATTTTATGTTCAAAACGAAAAATGCGGCAGCCACGTTTTAAACAAAGGCATTTGAACTGTAAAAAAAATGTTGCTCATGTTTTGTGTATGTTGTTTCAAAATAAATATCGTTTAAAGAAAAGAAAGGCATTATGAGCCTTTATGTTTTGTTTCTCCTATAAATAAAAATGTATGTTACTTCAAGTGTGAAATTATAACAAAAATTGTAAATCAGCAAATTCTCTAGAATTGTAAAAAAGAACATTTAAAATCTGTAGGGGCACAGTTGAATTAGGCTGCATAGTTATCTTTTTTATATGTTGCAATTTTGACATTTACTGTGAAATACATGTTAGTATTTTTCTAACTGCACACAAAATTTCAAAACAGTTTTGACAAAATATCAAGTGTCTACCATTTCACCCTTATGTTGCATGCTTCTCAGATTCAAGGCCACACATAGAAGTCAAAGTAATGAACATTCCTGTCGTATTAGTAAATGACCTTTATATGAGCCGCGCCATGAGAAACCAACATAGTCACGGGGTGACCCACGGCGTTTGCGACCAGTATGGATCCAGCCAGCCTGCGTATCCACGCAGTCTGGTCAGGGTCCATGCTGTTCGCTATTGGTTGCTCTAATTGCAATAGGATTTGAAAGCGAACAGTTTGGATCCTGACGTAGGCTGGTTTGGATCCATGCTGGTCGCAAATGCACCATGTTGGTTTCCTCATTGTGCTGCTCATATATAGGCCTCAGTAGCTTTCAAAGCGTCTCGTTCACAAATTTTAGGCGATTTAATCTATAAAATCTGGGTACCGTGAAAGTAGCTGGTGGTACAAACTACCTTAGCACGAAGTGCTCAAAGGTCAGCTTTTGTGATCGCCCTATGTCCGTCGTCCGTCGTCGTTCGTCTAACATTCTAGAGGTCACAATGTTGGCCCAATCTTAATGAAACTTGGTCAGAATATTACTCTCAATAAAATCTTGGACGAGTTCGATATTGGGTCATCTGGGGTCAAAAACTAGGTCACCAGGTCAAATCAAAGGAAAAGCTTGTTAACATTCTAGAGGTCACAGTTTTGTCCCAATCTTAATGGAACTTGGTCAGAATGTTACCCTCAATAAAATCTTGGACGAGTTTGATATTGGGTCATCTTGGATCAAAACTAGGTCACCAGATCAAATCAAAGGAAAAGCTTGTTAACACTCTAGAGATCACAATTTTGGCCCAATTTTAATGAAACTTGGTCAGAATGTTACCTTCAATAAAATCTTGGATAAGTTTGCTATTGGGTCATCTGGGATCATAAACTAGGTCACCAGGTCAAATCAAAGGAAAAGCTTGTTAACACTCTAGAGGTCACAATTTTGGCCCAGTCTCAATGAAACTTGATCAGAATGTTACCTTCAGTAAAATCTTGGACGAGTTTTATATTGGGTCATCTGGGGTGAAAACTAGATCATTAGATCAAATCAAAGGAAAAGCTTGTTAACATTGTAGAGGCCACATTTATGACTGTATCTTCATAAAACTTCGTCAGAATGTTAATCTTAATGATCTTAAGGTCCAGTTTGAATCTGGGGTATTTAGGGTCAAAAACTAGGTCACCAGGTCAAATCAAAGGAAAAGCTAGTTAACACTCTAGAGGCCACATTTATGACCATATCTTAATGAAACTTAAATAGAATGTTAATCTTGATGATCTTCAGGTCAGATTCAAATCTAGGTCAAGTGGAATGAAAAACTATGTCACTAGGTCAAATCAAAGGAAAAGCTTTTTAATACTCCAGAGGCTACATTTATGACTGTACCTTCATGAAACTTAGTCAGAATGTTAATCTTGATGATCTGTAGGTCAAGTTCGAATCTTGGTCATGTGGGGTTAAAAACTAGATCACCGGGTCAAATCAAAGGAAAAGCTAGTTAACACTTTAGAGGCCACATTTATGACCATATCTTAATGAAACTTGATCAGAATGTTAATCTTTATGATCTTTAGGTCAACAGGTCAGGTGAGCGATACAGGGCCTTCATGGCCCTCTTGTTATTTTCTTTTCAATGTATCCTAGAAATAACCAGAAGTATTGTGCAGAAGAGACTTAACTTTTGAAATACAGTAATAGAGAAAATAAACATTTTTCTTGCCTGACATTTCTTTTCACTCGCTGCATCATTTATCAATGTTATATTGCCAAACTTGGTGGAAATCATATCACTCCAAATGTGGGCATGTAGCTCTAAAAGCTTATATCCTTGACCCGCGAGTAAACAGACATGACATTGTGCATGCATGACCTTGGCCCAAGAGTGGGAGCATTCGTGACCGAATGGTTAAAATGGCTGATTCCCCTCGCCGCTAAAGGTGTAGACAAACCTACAATGCCTCAAACAATAACACATTCTGAAAGGGAACTACTTTTTTAGAGAGCAATGTTTGTGGGCGGGGCTGGGCAAAATAATGCTTTGAAACACATAATCGAAAATAAAAATGGGGGAAGGCAGGACTATGAAACACGAAGCAATATCAACACAAGTAAATAATACTATGAACTAAAATGGCGGTATAGGTTGTTGTGGAAATGAACTCGCTTAGTACAAAAATGGCATATCTTCATCAGAATGATAGCAAGAGCTATGAAATGTACATCATTTATTTGGTATGATACGGGGGTGTATGTGTAAAGTTTCATCCAGTTTGTGATGTGTAGTTACTCAGATTCTAACTCGTTACCAGTTGGAGTTAAAAGGTGCATAATTTAATCAGATTGACGGGCAGAGTTATGGAACTTATATGTCATTAAGGCAGTTTCATTCAGTTTGGTGAGTAACTGAGATCAGCTTTACAGTTTTATTGCATGACACTGGAGGTAAAGCAATATAGCTCGTGTGACCTCCGTCACGCTAAAACTGAGAGTGAATGTAACACACGAACCAAGTATGGCTGTCATATAATACATTTATAAGTAGTTAATCCCCATATATAACCCTGACATTGAAGCAAAGGACGGACCTATGAGCATGTATCTCAACTGTGTGTGTGTGTTTTTTTTTGTTTTTTGCTTTTTTTTTTTTGCTTTTTTTTTGTTGTTGTTGTTGTTGTTTTTTTTTTTTTTGTTTTTTTTAAGTTTCATTGGTGCATGACAAAGTCATTGATCCTTATGTTTTGGCATTGATTTAACTCGATTCATGACTCTTTTGTGCCCGGGCCTCAAGAGTGCTACTTTACATTCTAACATTTTGATATATTTCAGATACAGTGCAGTATTATTACTGTTAGGACGTGGTAGACAAAATAATCATGAATGGTGTACACATGGACGAGTTAGAAAACCTAAAAGTTAAACACGAAAATGACATCGAAAATGATGGATCTAGTTCAGATAGGGACCCATTGGATGAGTCTAGTGGCAGTAGTAGTGAAAGAGAAACATGGGGTGGACGGTTCGAGTTTCTGTTGTCCCTAGTTGGATATACAGTGGGTTTAGGAAATTTATGGCGGTTTCCATATTTCTGTTACCGGAATGGCGGAGGTATGTTTGGTTTTAAATGTCTATATGTGTTTATATGTTTATTTGTTTGTTGTTTTTTTTCTATTCCATATGACAGGCCAGAAAAAAGCTAGTATTGTTCGTGTGTGCCAGACTTTTTAATATTTTTTTTTACGTTGCATGTTATTGTATAGGGTATCCGTGGCCGAGTTGGTAAGGTTGCTGACTTTAAATCAATTGCCTCTAACCGATGTGGGTTCGAGCCTCATTCGGGGCGTTGAATTCTTCATGTGAGGAAGTAATCCAGCTGGCTTACGGAAGGTCGGTGGTTCTACCCAGGTGCCCGCCCGTGATGAAATAATGCACGGAGGGGCACCTGGGGTCTTCCTCCACCATCAAAGCTAGAAAGTCACCACTATATGACCTATAATTGTGTTGGTGCGACGTTAAGCCCAACAAAAAAAGACAGAAAATCCCTCGAAATTGATCGAAATACGTATACTTTTCCGTAGACGTGTACATTTCCATTTACGCCGAAAAGGTCTATAAAACGTATACATGTACCAACTTTAAATCGACATCATAATAGCGTTTTTACAAAGAGCAACACATGGTAATATTACTGTAAGTGTTCATCGCATCAAAAAGTTGCAACAGTTTACTTGTATTCATTTTTAGTAAAAATGTCACAACGCTATTAATTTTAACGCGATGTGATGTTGCGTGTATTTAAGAAAATACGGTTTTAATTAGTTTGGTGCGATAATTAACAGAAGACGGCATGATGTAATAATGATAAGGTCACAAGGTGTAGATCTAAAAATTAAATAATTTAAAAGTCAAACTTAGACATAATGTACACGGTAGTGCTTGTATTTATATTTAATCGTAAAGTCATTATTACTTATTGTTACGTGACTGCTTATGTGAATCGCCGGTCAATGAATTGTGCTATTGACCAGTGTGTAGTTCAACATTAAATTTTGCGGGGATACATCAAATTAGAAGAAAATGACATGGAAATTTATTTTGATGTCAGTGCAATAAAATTCTGTTGAATGACTTGTCGTTTAACAGTAAAAACTAGTGCCCGTCGGTCCTTTTGGTTCTCGGGCAATAGTTTTGACTATTGACCGGCTAGCAATTCAATAAGTGTTAACTATGTATCCCATAGTATAAAGTTAACAATATTTTTGTAATTCGGCTGCGCGTTTCATGATACATGTGTATAACGTTATATATATATATATATATATATCAGTATGATGCTTGACATTTGCTCAATGGTGCGATCTACCACTTACCATATCAACCGGGAACAAAGACATTGTTCCTTTGTACCAAGTTTGCGGGTATCGAAACTTGATGAATGTTTTCATTGTTTTATATCACGTGACTGAGGAAACTCCAGGTATATACGAGGTGGTTCGGTCTGTTGTTTTGTTCAGTTTTAAATCGCACTAATCCAGTTCAGGTCATAAGACAATTTTCCATTTCTACGTGTGGATGGAAACCATGCCCAACTTCCGCACTTATCTTAAGGTGGATTTCGAACCCACAGAAGGGCAGTTTAACTGAAGTTTGCAATAATGTTAACCATATCGGCACGGGGAGTACCCACTCCCTCCCCTATACAATGTAAAGTGATGCAACATTAATTGTTAGTATGCATATTGTACTGTTAATATTTATTTTTGTTTTTCAGGAATTGCAATTATTCCCTTCCTGCTGTTTTTGCTGATATGTGGTGGACCTCTCTATTATATCGAAGTGTGTTTGGGGCAATTCTCCGGAAAATCTCCTGTTAAAGTCTGGAACATTTGCCCGTTATTCAAAGGTTTGTACATGCATACAATATTAAGTAATATCTAAACTTTATATGCGTATAGGAGTCAACTAAAGTACCAGAAGTATTTTTGTTTGATCATGCTGTTTTGGGGTATTCATTTCATAAACACCGGAATCCTGGCAAAGTTAAACAAATGCACACAAAGGGAGGAGTGTTGATATCATATCAAAATAAACAGAAATATACACATTTTCGAAATGGAAGAAATACAATATCGAAATTGAAGAAAGGCATGACACATCTTCATGCGGCCATTCATATTTAACTCTTATCATCCTGGACACGACTGATTCAGCCTTTGCGACCAGTGTAGATCATGATCAGCCTGCATGTACATCCATGCAGTCTGATCAAGACCTGCATTGTTCGCCATTCAATCAGTATCTTTTTCTAAAGCAACCCTTTTAACAATTGATGGAACTGTCAAAATTGAAAAATGGACAAGTTCATTATAGAAATTTAGCAGGGTATGGGTTAGAGCGTTAATTTTTCGAATACTGATGATTAAATGGTAACACTCTATATCATTAGTCTTTAGCCTCCTAGCGGCAAGTGATTCGGCGATCATGGTCTGCACTGTTCACTATTCAGTCAGTACATTTTCAGTGAACACCCCTTCGAATATTAAATGGTATTGCCAAAATTGAATGATGGACCAGTCCATTTTAGAAATTTAGCAGGCTAAGGGTTAGGATGTGTCTAAATATTATGCTAATAAGCTGTTAATTTCTTTCGCTTTGTAGTACTAAATGATATGTCTGACTATCCATCCCTGTTAGTTAATTGGATGATAGGTAGACGTCGTATAAGTTGGTATGAAATATAGATGACTGTTATCAAATAAATATTGCATATACTTGTCAGCCTTGGGCTGCCTTGTCATATCTCAGGCCTTAAAATGACCCAGATGTTTTTGCATGGTCATTCGTGCGAAATACGGTTCAGTTTTTTGTTCAGTTATTGTATTTACTTTAAATCGCGAACTTAAAACTTAAGACTTAAAACTACTTGCTCGAATTTGCAAAATATGTAGTTAGAAACTGTCAGGCTCAGTTGTTAGTAAACGGACTGCGAACTGCAATAAATAAAGTACATTTGTTTTTTTTTCTGGTTTGTTTTATTGTATTGTTGGTTTTATTGCCTTGCTAGTTAAGGTCAACGACACCAGGTTGCCTTCCAGCCGTGCAGTATTTCATCACGAGCGGGCAACTGGGTAGAACCATCGACCTACCGTAAGCCAGCTGGATGATTTCCTTACATGAAGAATTCAATGCCCCGAGTGAGGCTCCAACCCACTTCGGTGAGGGGCAAGTGATTCAAGGTCAGAGTCCTTAACCACTCGCCAATAAATGCGGACGTAAGATATACTATGTTATGTTTTACATACTATGCTATTGGAATGAGTTGAACATTACTACAGGCAAGCAAGTTCTATACACCTGTATACACATGATACATACCGATATACAGCAACAGCAATATAGCCTGTAATAAATGTCATGGTAAATGTCATGATAAATGTCATTTCCATTGTGATAAATCTCATTACTTTTGGCGTTCAGTTCGAAATAAAGTATGATGATTTTTTTTTTTTCATTGCCAGGTATAGTTCGTGTTGTGATGACTACATCACTCTATGGCATAGGTCTGGTTGTGATAACTTCAACATTTTATGTTTTTTATTTCTAGGCATAAGTCTATCTGTGATAAATACAACATTCGTTTATGTTTACTAATTCCAGGCATAGGTCTGGTTGTGATAACTACATCACTCATCTATGTTTGACATTTCTAGGCATGGTTCTGATTATGGTTACTAGAGCACTTATATGTGTTCAATACCATTTCCAGCCATAGGTCTGTTTGTGATAACTAAATCACTCATCTATGTTTTATATTTTCAGTTTGGTTATGATAACTAATCTATGTTTTACATTTCCAAGCATAAATCTGGTTGTGATACTGCACCACTTATCCATTTTTTCGATTTTCAGGTATATGTTTTGTTCCGATAACCATATATCACGTCTGTGCTTTACGTTTGCAGGTATAGGAATGGTTATGATAACAACATCACTCATCTACGTCTGGTATTTCGGCACTGCATTCGGCTGGGTGTTTTACTTCCTGATAATGTCTTTTTACCCAACATTGCCTTGGAGCACTTGTGACAATAGCTGGAACACAAAGTTTTGTATAGGTAGTCACATTATTTGTCCGTTTTATCGTCAAGGGAAATACTAAATTTGAGCAGAGAAATCGCAATAAAATTGAGCCGCGCCATGGGAAAACCAACATAGTGGGTTTGCGATCAGCATGGATGCAGACCAGCCTGCGCATCCGCGCAGTCTGGTCAGGATCCATGCTGTTCGCTATTAGTTTCTCTAATTCCATTAGGCTTTGAAAGCGAACAGCATGGATCCTGACCAGACTACGCGGATGCGCAGGCTGGTCTGGATCCATGCTGGTCGCAAAGCCACTATGTTGGTTTTCTCATGGCACGGCTCAAATGGTGTTGGCGTTACAAACATTTTCAAGACTTAAGCTTAAGAGTCTGCTGCTATTACTAGATCCAGGTGCCAATCCACGCATTATTTTTAGCACAGGCTGTACCTTGGTAGAACCAATGACCTTCCGAAAGCCACTTGGATGGCTTCCTTACAAGATCTACATTCCGAACGAGTTTTCGAACCGCTATTAATTCAGTCAGTGACCTTAACCACTCGGCCACGGAGGTTCCTGTCCAAATGTATAGGGGCATTTCAGCAGGTTATTGCCTTACACATTGCTTTAATACTATTTATGACACGTAATTCCCAAATTCTTTATTCTTGATATGAATGTCAAGCCTAGATAGAATAGTCCATTGTAACTTATTTCGTCGTAGAACAGTCCACTTACCTGTTTAGGCTGATACCTTCGTATAGATAAAACCCCCAGATAAAATGCTATATTTTTCTTTTCTTTTTTCTCATTTTGAATGAAAAGATTCAAGAACTAATATTACGGAAAAGCTACTGAATGTCACAGAGAAGTTACAGAATGTCACAGAGATATCACAGCTGAAGACCTCAGGGACTGAATTCTGGGAGTGAGTATCCTGAGTTTTATATTAACCTTTAGGCTGATGGCGACAAGCGATTCCGCCGTGCAGGCTGATTATGGTCTGCCCTGTTCGCTTTTCAGTCAGTAAATTTTCAGTGAACGCCCATTCGAATAGTAAATGGTATTGCCCAAACTGAATGATGGACCAGTCCATTTTAGAAATTTAGCAGGGTAAAGGTTACAGTAGTGACATAATATTATTGTCATGTAAACGTATGCTAACAAATGCAATGCTTATATACTCTTTACCGACTATCGATCATGATTTGGATTTTATTGTTCTACAAAATCAAAAAATCAAAACTCGTTGGGTCAGAAAGTTTACAGTATATTATGATAGTAAATTGCTAAAATCATCGAAGCCCAAATGCAGATAAGAATCGTGTTTATGAACAATAGTTAAATATTTTTTATGAATAAGTTTCAAATTTTAGACGGAACGTTCTTCGCGTGTCTACGGGTATTGATGACATTGGATCAGTCCAACTCCACCTTGTTGGCTGCCTGTTTCTCGGCTGGTTTCTGGTATTCTTGTGTCTTGCTAAAGGTGTCAAATCTCTTGGAAAGGTAACGAGTTCTATTGAAGTGTTTCAAACAATAACAAGTGGTACACACAAAAAGTATCTTAAAACTGAGGTTTGTTTATTGACTGAAGTACGTTAATATGCTAAAGTGTTTACTTTTCTTAACCAAATTAACGTCAAAAAGCAATTTTAAGTATTTTCGTTAAATGGGGGCCAGTGTTCCTGCCTGATTAAAACCTACATAACAAGGCAGTCTGAAAGACAGCTAAATCCCCCGCCACTGCTATGGATAGTGAAAGGGTAAAACCTTTGATTTTAGCTGTGACCTTGACCTTGAACTAACATGGCTGACTCATGAATTCTGCACAACGTCTTGATGAGGTGATCATTTGACCAAAGTTTCATGAAAATCCTTCAAGGGGTTTAGGAGATACAGAGCTGAAACCTTTGACCTTCAGTTGTGACCTTGACCTTGAGTTGACATGGCTGACTCATGAGTTGTTGATGAGGTGATCATTTGACCCAAGTTTGATGAAAATCCTTCAAGGGGTTAACGAGATACAGAGTGGACACCAAATGGAAGGCTCAAACCTTCAACCCTTAGTTGTGACCTTGACCTTGAGCTGGCATGGCTGACTCATAATTTCTGCACATCGTTCTGATGAGGTAATCATTTGACCCAAGTTTTATAAAATTCCTTCAAGGGGTTAAGGAGATATAGAGCGGACACGAAATGGAAGGCTCAAACCTTTGACCTTCAGTTGTAACCTTGACCTTGAGCCGGCCTGGCTGACTCATAAGGTCTGCACATCGCCTTGATGAGGTGATTGTTTGACCCAAGTTTGATGAAAATCCTTCAAGGGGTTTAGGAGATATAGAGCGGACACAAAATGGAAGGTTCAAACCTTTGACCCTAAGTTGTGACCTTGACCTTGAGCCGGCATGACTGACTCATGTATTCTGCACATCGTCTTGATGAGGTGATCATTTGACCCAAGTTTTATAAAATTCCTTCTAGGGGTTTAAGAGATATAGAGCGGACACAAAATGGAAGGCTCAAACCTTTGACCTTGAGTTGTGACCCTGACCGTGAGCTGGCATGGCTGACTCATAATTTCTGCACATCGTTCTGATAAGGTAATCATTTGACTCAAGTTTTATAAAATTCCTTCAAGGGGTTTAGGAGATATAGAGCGGACACGAAATGGAAGGCTCAAACCTTTGACCTTCAGTTGTGACCTTGACCTTGAGCCGACATGGCTGACTCATAAGGTCTGCACATCGCCTTGATGAGGTGATCGTTTGACATAAGTTTGATGAAAATCCTTCAAGGGGCTTAGGAGATATAGAGCGGACACAAAATGGAAGGTTTAAACCTTTGACTCTAAGTTGTGACCTTGACCTTGAGCCGGCATGACTGACTCATGGGTTCTGCACATCGTCTTGATGAGGTGATCATTTGACCAAAGTTTTATAAAATTCCTTCTAGGGGTTTAAGAGATATAGAGCGGACACAAAATGGAAGGCTCAAACCTTTGACCTTCAGTTTTGACCTTGACCTTGAGCCGGCATGGCTGACTCATGGGTTCTGCACATCGTCTTGATGAGGTGATCATTTGACTCAAGTTTTATAAAATTCCTTCAAGGGGTTTAGGAGATATAGAGCGGACACGAAATGGAAGGCTCAAACCTTTGACCTTCAGTTGTGACCTTGACCTTGAGCCGACATAGCTGACTCATAAGGTCTGCACATCGCCTTGATGAGGTGATCATTTGACCCAAGTTTGATGAAAATCCTTCAAGGGGTTTAGGAGATATAGAGCGGACACAAAATGGCAGGCTCAAACCTTTGACCTCGAGTTGTGACCTTGACCTTGAACCGATAATGCTACTAACCGCAAAATAAAGCGTGCGCGAAAGTTATCCAATAAACAGTATATGAATTATTATCAAAAGTAAGAAATAAGCGTATGTTTAATCGTCGGCATGACATAAAATTACTTCCTGATTTTGGTTACTATGTTTATGTGATAATTTGTCATGTTCCAGGTTGTATATGTCACGGCTACATTGCCATACGTTCTCTTGACGGTATTGCTGATACGTGGCGTCACACTAGATGGTGCATGGGTCGGCTTACAACATTACTTCGTCCCCGATTTTAGTAAACTTGCAAACGGAAAGGTGAGTTGCAACCTGCAGTCTCAGAAATACATTTAAGTTAATTGTCTTCTTAAATTACGTTGCTGGATTTCGTTAGTAAGTTACCTATCAACGGAAGAATGCCTGTTAAACCGGCGGGTTGCGTTACATTCAAGGGCTCAGTGGGATCCACATGAAATTCTTTTCAGACTGAGGTAGCGAAGTTTTGTGGAAGTGTATACAAGGTCGCTGACAAAAATACAAAAATAATAACATTTTAAAATTCTGAAAATGTTTATATATAAAAAACGACCCATTTTTTTGCCGAAATAATACCTGCCGGTACATATCATATATCTGACATAAAACGATTTTTACAGGGTTTTCATGAATTTTTGCTTGTACGCAGTATCATCATTAAGTAATTGTTACTTTGCAACGAACGAATTTCGAAGGAAGTAAAATGTAATATTTTATGATTGTGTTACTTAGCAGCAAGAAAACGAAAATACAGGTTTTGATAATATAATACCTGATTTCTTCAGTGAGCTTATATAATCATGAAGGAAATCAACTGACTTTGTCAAAATAGAAAAAAAAATGCAATTTATATGGTGATATCTTATATCTCGCTAGATGTGAGAAAAACACAAGCACCGACCCAGTATATGTGTTACGCTAAAACGTCCTGGTAAAACATGTATAATGTTACATGGAATTTGTTCTTACGTGTACAATAACTTCATCATGGTATACTTTAACTGAGATATATAGGCAGTTGGATTATTTATTAAATGACGCTTTTAAAGTCCAATTTTCCACCGAAACCTCCATATCATATCCTTTTTGTCGTGGTCATATAAACGATACTGAATTAATTTTGTTTGCCAGATGTGGATGGAAGCTGCAGTACAGTGTTTTTACTCCCTGGGTCCAGCATGGGGCGGGGTTATTACCATGGCAAGTTTCAACAAGTTCCATCACAAGGCTTTAAGGTTGGTTGGTTATTTTATATACAAGTACACATGTGAATTACAATAGTAATGTTTACTAGTAAATGTTGCAAAGGTACAAATGAGCCGTGCCATGGGAAAACCAACATAGTGGCTTTGCGACCAGCATGGATCCAGACCAGCCTGCGCATCCGCGCAGTCTGGTCAGGCTCCATGCTGTTCGCTTTTAAAGCCTATTGGAATTGGAGAAACTGTTAGCGAACAGCATGGATCCTGACCAGACTGCGCGGATGCGCAGGCTGGTCTGGATCCATGCTGGTCGCAAACCCACTATGTTGGTTTTGTCATGGCACGGCTCAAATGTATATACCATCATTCGTATATAAATTTGTATTAAATCCAAAGCAATTTTTAATTTGTGCCTGAAAATTACAAAAGACGTAGAAAGACGTTTTGTCTAAAGATATTTTAAACGAATGTTTTTTCCCCACTAATTGTACAAAGCAGTATTTTGACAGGTGATTTATTTTTAGATGTTATTCTGATAATTACAGAGATACTGTTATAGCCTGTTTTGCGGATGCATTCACTGCGATATTCGGCGGTATTGTCGTATTTTCTGTACTAGGCTTTCTGTCCAAGGAAACTGGAACACCATTAGATAAACTCCCATTCTCTGGTAAGTATTTACCTGTTTTGTAACAATAAACCTTTCATTGTTTTTAAGTGAAATATCATTAAAACTTGTTCTCAAATTCATGTTAATTCTTCATTGTTTAAATATCGTAACGTTTTTAACAGATTTATAAGTACGTTCACGCATTTTTTTGTTTGTTTGTTTGTTTCTTAATGTAAGAACTGCAAAAACTGAAGTGGAATTAATTATTAAAATTATAATTACTAGAAAATACGGTACCTGTATACAATTCACACAAATACATCATTACTGTTAGAATAACGTGTGGTACAGGTGTGCTGCAAAAGTATTTTCTAAATGTTACTATTATGTATGCCATATTGTGCCACTGCTGTTCATTTGTAGGTGCGGGATTAGCTTTCATAGCATATCCGGAAGCATTGAGTAGACTTCCCGCCCCGAACCTTTGGTCTGTGTTATTCTTTGTAACACTTGTTTTGGTTGGGATTGACACGCAGGTTTTTACAATATTCTGATGGGACAATTTCACCAACCTCATTTTTATTTGCAGTAACAATTATAAACACTCTGTTAACTCACTGCACTGCTATGATATCTTTCCCATATTGTTATGCCCAGTGTAAGTCTAGGAGTTAATTGTCACAGAACTGAAAACTAAAACAAAATATGTCTCGGCTCCATCATAGTAAATTGAAACTGTCAACAGCGATTCATTTAGATTAAAACGAGAATACTATCATAAATTAGACCGAGACGTCAACTAAAAGAATTCCTTAGAGATTGTTGTTTTTTTCCAAATGATGCTGGTGCGCATTTGGTGACAAACATGTATCGTCAGATAGTTGAAGATTTGAAACCCAATTAGATTTTTCTAACGTTTAGTTTGTCAATGTTATAATCATAATTTCACATTGAAGTTCATTTGTTGTCATTCCTTCATTTATTATGTGTGCCTAATCTTTGGCATAAAAAAATGGTGAAGTTTTCCCTGACGATTCCTTTTGTTTTATATATTTTACCAAATTAACACAAACGGCGAAAAATTGGAGCGGTGTTCTAGTGGATAATGTGCCGGCTGCTCAGTCCAGAGGTCGTGGGTTCGAGCCCCACTAGGGTCACGACAATGACTTCTCATATGACACCAGTACTGGTTTTTCCAGGAAAAGGACTCGAGGGTGGTTCCAGTAAGCTTGAAGCTTTCATTACAATCGAGCTAAAACAAATTAGTATAAAACTGAACGGCGAAAAAAATCGAAGATGTTACATAAGAGATGCTCGAAATTGTGACAGACTTATATTCTAACGATTTCAAAAACTTTTAAGTTTCCGAATCGAGTATATTTTTAATAATCGAAACACACACATGTTTACTTTACGAACAAACAAAAAGAAAGTGATGAAAAACGTCCATTTATCTAAAGATGACAAGCTGTGTCTTTTGAAACTTTGTTACACATTACGGAAGGTCGATGGTTCTACACAGGTGTCCAACCGTGCCTGATATAATACTGAGGGGTAACTAGGTTCTACTAGTATCATCAACAGCTGGCAAGTCGCTATATAACCCTAACATTGTGCCGACGAGGACAGAAAATTCAACGGGATTAAAAAACAATCATCGGCACTTTTCATTCATTCTTTTCACACCATTGATTGTTTTAACACACTCTGTTGGAATCCTTGATGTTCGAAATGTCAAAATTCATAGTCGAGCGCAACCATAGTCACGTGTCGCGTGATTTCCTCAAATTACGCGTATGTATAAGGCATACACACACTAAATAGAGGACCCTCTTTAATCTATATCAAATAAAATGACCTCGTCACGACTTCAATAACTGTCTTCATTCTACATTTCCTTGAGGAACAATGCCAAATAGAATTCAAAACAAAAGTCTGTGTTGTGACCGGTGTTTATAACCGTTTTATCAGTTTGAATTCTTTATGAAAAATGCTGCGCATAATGGCAAAGATAGATATCTGTCACGTGATTTGCGCAATATTTTGCCAAACAACTCTACAGACGAGCACTATAAATCCGCTATTATCGAAGAAGGTCAGTCATTCGGTGAAAGGCACGCTTCCGTGATGTACCCAAAAGAAGACCTCACAGTGTTCAATCCTAGAGTGCATTCTGCGGGAAATGAGATTTTTGTTCATGTTTGTATTCAAACCACGACAAGCACCTTTAAGTAGCTGTTTAAATTGCTGATAAAAGCGAATATCTGGGTTGTTTTTGGTATTTCACTAAGAACTTCTTAGATTTCTTTTAGTCGGTTTAGATGTACTTTCTTGAAAACTACATGTAGAAAAAATGATGTTCTTTAAAGAAAAATGTAGCATCTTACACAGACGGATTTGAATAGTGGCTCTTCGCCTATAATGTGACTGCCATTTTGGCGCCTTTATGCTATCAAGTGTTTGTATACCAAAAGCACAATTTATACTTACTAATTTTGTGATCATTATTTTGTAAATATAGCTGTAAGAATTTTGATTACAATTATCAAATACACTAATGTATAAAAGTTCCGTATTTTATTTCTTTATGTTTAAATGAGATGAAATTTCCGGGTTTTTATCTAGCTTTTGAATTCAGTTGTTATAATTGTTAAGAAATATAATAATTCATCCAGATGCACTACTAAAGTAAGTATGCAGCAAAATATCGTCTTACAAACCACGCACGAACGTGTGTCATAATTATTTAAAAAATCTGAAATCATGTCGGATTCGATTCTGAAATTTAACTTGATTTACTTGATATACGTTCAATCTTGCATTATACCCAGTCACATATACACTAAAACAAGTCAGGTTTTCTTATACAGGGTGTCCAATAAATATTTGATAACATTTAGTATCTCCGTATTGTCTGTAGAGAGTTTTAGTTATAATATGTAGTCAGACGTAATTATCATGAATATTTGATAAACTAGCAATCTGTCAACATTTAGGATACTTGGTGTTTTCGAAAAATGTGATTTTACAGAATATGCTTTAAAGTGGCATCACTTTTCGCAAAGTCACTCTCTCCGGTTTCGCAAGATTTCCTCCTTCGTATTTGAACGACAAGCATATACATTAAACAACAGCGGTTTGACTTTTAAATATGTTAATTCCGATTCTGAATGGTATCACATATTGTGGGACACACTTAGACTGGCTCCCGTCCCTATGTTTGTTCTTATTTACATATATCAGTTTTCTTCATTAAGAGGGAAGTAACTCCAGAAGGGTGTTTCTACATTGAGATTTTTTATTGCCCCTGGCTCCGAACATTGTATGGTTCAGCCATCAGATAAAATTATGCTATTTTAGAGGCCTAAAATTTTCTTATAAAATGTTTCCAGTATTTATATAAAAATAACCATGCAGCCAGGGAGCCAGGCTAGGACACACTATTCGTGTGCTGTAAAGCAAGGCCTGAATCTTGTACAAGCCATCTTCGCGTTTCCTTCACAAAAGAATTGATGTAAAATATCTGAGCTGCGCCATGAGAAAACCAACATAGTGGCTTTGCGACCAGCATGGATCCAGACCAGCCTGCGCATCCGGGCAGTCTGGTCAGGATCCATGCTGTTCGCTAACGGTTTCTCTAATTGAATTAGGCTTTGAGAGCGAACAACGTTGATCCTGATCAGACTAAACTGATGCGCACACAGGTCTGGATCCATACTGGTCGCAAAGGCACGATGTTTGTATTCTCATAGTGCGGCTCATTTATTACTTTTTTGTTTATGAAAGTTGTTTATCAAGTATCATCTGTAATTTTAGTTTGGGGTATTTGAGACGACGGCGAATGCTATAATTGACCTGAACTACAGGAAACTGAGTAAATACCGACTCTGGATCTCAGCTAGTCTCGTATCCGGTCTGTTCTTACTGGGCCTGCCAATTACCACCTCAGTAAGTATATTCTAGCTTGCCTGGCACTTTGCAAGTCCTATGTAGGAGTTAAGTAAGCTGTTATGTTCTCTGCAGCAGTTACTGCAAATATCTCTGTCCCATTCCTTTGCTTAGTGTTCGACCCAGTGCACTATTTAATTGTTCTTATGATTACTTTGCAATTAACTTGCGTTTTTCACCTTTTCATCCCCATTACTGTTGTTAAAGAAATGAGTCACAATAAAAGGGTATAATGTTGAAAATTCATAAACCAACACAGTTTTGTCAAAACATGTTTCGCTTTAATAAGCTTCTTCAGTTGACAATAACATACACAATGAAAGGGTATGGAATACATGGCATGTTTTAAATGTTTGGAGATCGAACACGGGCGATATGGTCTTGTCTAAAGTATGTGCAGGCCGAACACAAGCACCGTTGGTGTGTTTAAAGTGTGTGGAAGACGAACACAAGCATCATGGGTGTGTGTTAAGTATATGGAGGAGGAACACATGCATCACATTTGTGTTTAAAGTATGCGGAGATCGAACACAAGCATTAGGGGCATGTTTGATATAAGTATGTGGAGTTAGAACACGAACTTCAATGGCGTGTTTAAAGTGTGTGAAGGCCGAACACAAGCACCATGGGCGTTTTTGAAGTGTGCTGTGGTCGAACACAAACATCATGGGCGTGTTTAAAGTATGTGGAGGCCGGACACAAACATCAGGGGCGCGTTTAAATTATGTGGAGGCAGAACACAAACATCAATGGAGTGTTTGTTTAAAGTATGAGGAGGCCGAACACAAAATTCAAGGGCGTGTTTGAAGTATGTGGAGGCCGAACACAACTACCATTTGCGTGTTTATTTTAACATTCAAGATAAGACACCTATCTTACGTCTGAAAGTCGTGTAAATCTCCATGTATAAAGGGTGATTAATATGGTAACTATATTTTGCAGGGTGGTTACTATATATTTATGTTGGTGGACTGGTATGTCGCTATGTTTGGTGTTGTGTTCACGGCTCTGATGGAGTGCATTGTTGTCGCCTGGATATACGGTAAGAATTGTATTGACCATTGGTGAATTTTTGATAAATTGATATTTTCCGGTGTAAATTCTATTTTAAAATTGCTACAGGCATTTATATGCATTTTGGCTTACTCGAGTTTATGTACCCTTGATATATCTAAAATCTCACTTATGAATAATGTAATTTCTACATATATTTCAGGCGCGGTTTGTGTCTGTTTTTCTCCTGTATGTTATAAGTTGGTGTGTACATGTGCCCAGTAACTGTTTACGTGTACACAGTTACAAATACCCTCATTTCCATGCGAAATGTTTTATTGCCGGCTGCGGTCTATATAAATAGTTTATCGGCGCCTCAGTTTTAAATGTGTTTCTTACAAATATTTCAGGTGCAGTTTAAATGCGCCTTCTACATATATTTCAGGTGCAGGTTTTAATATATCTCCTACATATATTACAGAGGCGGTTTGAAATGTAAGTTTTTCATAAATATATTTCAGGTGCAGATCGTTTGTCAGATGATATCGAGATGATGATGGGGACGCGGCCATCTCAGCTGCTGAGGATACTATGGTGTTTCTGCATTCCAACTTTTATAGTGGTAATTCATCTCTGTGTCCTACATTTGTTAGTTTAACCTCTCAGGTTTAATTGTTTAATGATACTTCCTCTCGTTTATATATATTCAGTGTTTTAGTAAGCAGAGGAACTTGCATGACTGTACTGAACTTGTTTAAAAAGTTTTTTTTATAAAAAACATGACAAAATGCGGGGCTCTGTAATAATGAATTAAATACAGAAAGACGCAGAAATAGGATTTTTTTTCTGCCTATAGCTACACATCGAAATTTCTTCTCAGACAAGGTCAATTCGAACAACGTATTTCATCTACGTTAAACATGCAATAAATCATATTCTATTACTTTAATCGTTATCTATTGTTATTTTGCTTTAGTTACGGACTAAAAGAAAGTGACCGTCCGTAACTAAATTATGTTCTTTCACTCCGTGAATTTTCAAATAACTTGGCAAAATATGTGCAATAATGAAACGACAGTCAGTCATGTTGGTTAAAAGGCCCACCTCGCTGTTTGCAGTGAAGCACAAGAACGCATTTTCATTGTAAAGCAGTCCTTGGTCCTCTTTAATTCTGTTTTTAAAATGTGTAATACTCTGATAGGAACGAACACAGCAGTAAATAATTCTTCATAATTCAGTGTTTGTGTCCTTCTTATTTTGAGTGTTTTAATTTTTTCTTATGTGTTTGTTTGTGTGGGCAGGGGGAGAATTTCATATTTCATTGGTTACAGACCACCAATTGTTCTCCAATAGACCTCCATTCCAACATTATGGCCGCCGTGTACGGTTTTCCATAAATCAACAAATGTATACATGTATCTAGTCACATATCTTGTAAGACCTATCTGAGTTCCACCAAAATAACGAAGGAAAATATATGAATGTTGATATTTTATCTGAGTCTTTTCACGTATTTAAATACAATGTTTGTGGCATAGCGCGAGAAATCGCTTCATGAAACTTTCTTCAGTGCTCATCAGATGTAACAAATATTGTTAAAATGTATAATAAGATACTCTAAACGCGCTAAAAAGGTTCAAATTGACAAAAAATCACTTCATTGGTTGGTTTGCATGTTTGACCTGTCAGAACGGATAAAACATTACCTTGTACCCACGTACACGATTCCCTTATTCGGGCCATTAAGTTCTAAGTACTTGTTTGAATTGGTGGTCTCTGACCTTCATAGATTTTCAATGTTGTAGTTCCTGATCACCTTTAAACTTGCTGTCTTTTTTCAGGGAATATTGATCACAACAATAACGACATATTCTGACCCATCATTCGGGTACCAGTACCCAGTTTACGCCCTCGTCACAGGAAATATATTTGCGTTTGGACCTGCAAGTTTGATCATAGTAGTAATGGTCTTCCAGCTTTTCAAAGCTAAAGGAACTATTTCTCAGGTAATATGTTAATTTTAATTGGTGCGAATAAAGGCAATGTAACCGCAATGGAACTCGGTTATTTCCTTGTGATAACGTGTTCATGTATATGGCAATTCGACGTTCTTCGGACATATAAAGAGAGAGCTCATTCAACGCGCACCGTAAAATCCGGAGTATGCCGAAATCGCATACGGAGATACGTGTAAAGGGTCCTGATTAACATAATCTAAAATGCAACATAAACTTGCAATTATATGAGATGTAACGGAAAAATCAAGATACCACTCTCCAATTTTTAACACTCCACATGGTTATGACTGTTCTTTCTTACACGAGCAATGAAATAAAATTATTCAAAGATCCTATACTGACGACTATTAAGAGACTAAAGTTTCCTTATCCATCGAGCTTACATAAAGTAATATTAACTATACTGTTTTACAAAGATACAGATGAAATATGCTTATTTAACAAGCACCAACATTGAGTATCTGAAAATACCCGTATTTAAAATCTTTCCTTAAGGTTGGGTGGGCAGGTATCGATAAACTGGGAGTAAAATTCAATGTTTTCTAGATTACATCCGTTTCCTTGTTGGAGGATATCTATTTGCAGATTTTTTTATTGATTTTTTTGCTTTTGCAGAGGATAAGTAGACAACTACAGCCGGCAAGATCATGGCTACCAAACGACAGCAAACAGAGAAAGATATACCAACAGTGTCCATATCAGTATCAGCACGGACTCAGGGAAAGGTTTCTTACCAATATACTCGGTCTGAAACAACACTGAAACTTTGAAGAATCCAGACTTTCTGGTCTTCAAAGCAGAACATTATACAACAATCTGCTATGCAGATTTAGAATTTTAAAAAGTTCGAAGTGTTTATGTATTAATGTTACGAGAAACTATAACGAGTGTTCGTGCTTATAGCTGTTGTCATGGATATCATGGGTTAGTTATCGCATGGCACGAGTTAGTATCTTGTCGCCATGAGATGAAAAAAACACACACTTCCGTCTGAGCTCAGTTTATATTCATTAAAGTTAGTATATGCCAAAATAGACGAACAGAAGAAAGTTTAGACCAAACGAAGGGTATAATTATTTTGCTGAAACAGTTCATTTCTCCTGCTTGTCATTAAATATTGTTTATAAAATAATTGTTGGTTTACAAAGTTTCCAGAAAATGAGCAAAATGAATAATTTGAAAGCCGTTCCCAGGCTCCTTAAAAACGTTTAGTATCAAAGACGTTACTTACATCCAGCAAACGATATTTACATATTATTCCCCACAGTTTTATGGTCATAGAATGTAGAAAAATATTAAAAGCATTGTCATTTGCCTCATAAAACCGTAGTACAGATCTGAAGATCAAATAGTTTTAACCTTAATGTGGCCCCATTAACAAACAAGAGGACCATGATGGTCCTGAATCGCTCACCTCTTCCCACATGACCCAGTTTTGAGTATGACGTCGTTTTTTCTATTATCTGACATAGTGACCTAGTTTTTGAGCTCATGTGACCCAGTTTTGAACTTGACCTAGATATTATCAAGATAAAAATTCTGACCAATTTTCATGAAGATCCATTGAAAAATATGGTCTCTAGAGAGGTCACAAGGTTTTTCTATTATTTGACCTGTTGACCTAGTTTTCGAAGGTACGTGACCCTGTTTTGAGCTTTACCTAGAATTCATCAAGGTGAATATTCTCACTAATTTTCATGAAGATCTCATGAAAAATATGGCCTCTAGAGAGGTCACAAGGTTTTTCTATTTTTATACCTACTGGCCTAGTTTTTGACCGCATGTGACCCAGTTTTGAAACTGACCTAGATATCATCAAGGTGGACATTCAGATCAATTTTCATGAACATCCATTGAAAAATATGGCCTCTAGAGAGGTCAAAAGATTTTAATAATTTTAGACTTACTGACCTAGTTTTTAACCGCAGTTGACCCAGTTTCAAATTTGACCTAGATATCATCAAGATGAACATTCAGACCAACTTTCATACAGATCCCATGAAAAGTATGGCCTATAGAGAGGTCACAATGTTTTTTTTATTATTTGACCTACTGACCTAGTTTTTAAGGCACGTGACCCAGTTTCAAACTTGACCTAGATATCATCAAGGTGAACATTCTGACCAATTTCTATGGAGATCCATTCAAAAGTATGGCCTCTAGAGAGGTCACAAGGTTTTTCTATTTTTAGACCTACTGTCCTAGTTTTTGACCGCACATGACCCTGTTTCAGACTTGAACTAGATATCATCAAGATGAACATTCAGACCAATTTTCATATAGATCCCATGAAAAATATGGCCTTTAGAGAGGTCACAAGGTTTTTCTATTATTTGACCTACTGGCCTAGTTTTTGAAGGCAGATGACCCACTTTCGAACCTGACCTAGATATCATCAAGGTGAACATTCAGACCAACTTTCATACAGGTCCCATGAAAAATATGGCCTCTAGAGAGGTTACAAGGTTTTACTATTATTTGACCTACTAATCTAGTTTTTGATGGCACGTGACCCAGTTTCGAACCTGACCTAGATATCATCAAGGTGAACATTCTGACCAATTTTCATACAGATCCCATGAAAAATATGGCCTTTAAAGAGGTCACAAGGTCTTTCTATTATTTGGCCTACTGACCTAGATTTTGAAGGCACGTGACCCAGTTTCGAACTTGACCTAGATATCATCAAGATGAATGTTCTGACCAATTTTCATGAAGATCTTATGAAACATATGGCCTCTAGAGAGGTCACAAAGTTTTTCTATTTTTAGACCTACTGACCTAGTTTTTGAAAGCACGTGACCCAGTTTCAAACTTGACCTAGATATCATCAAGATGAACATTCTGACCAATTTTCATGAAGATCCATTGAAATATATGGCCTCTAGAGAGGTCACAATGTTTTTCTATTTTTAGACCTACTGACCTAGTTTTTGACGGCACTTGACCCAGTTTCGAACTTGACCTAGATATCATCAAGATAAACATTCTGACTAACTTTCATAAAGATCCCATGAAAAATGTGACCTCTATAGTGGTCACAATCAAAAGTTTACGGACGCACGCACGGACGGACGGACGGACGGACGACGGACACCACACGATCACAAAAGCTCACCTTGTCACTTTGTGACAGGTGAGCTAAAAATATCTGAACACATTCTAATGTTAAATCTTTATTTCATTAATAGTTTGTAACAAATAGTGTGATTGAGAAGAACGAATGAATAAACTTAAGAATTAATCCTAAAAACCTTAAAGTAGCACTATCATATGGCGGGAACATGATTGTTGTTTATATTTGGAACGGCGCATGTTCCTCCAATGTAACTTCAAGGATTAACATATTAGAGATACTATTCGTCGGAAATCATGATATGTGTATGGAACAGAACTGTGTACAGTGCTTTTAATTTCCGAATTTGTTTATAATATTTAAAGACAACTGTTGTTATTATGAGCAGCTCTAATAAACAAATATTAAATTGAAGACGATTCAAACGTTCTTAACATCCATCTGAAACTGTACATAAATAATATGTTCTGTTGTAAAAAAGCCCCTTTATATGCAAATTTTTTCGAGCAATTATGTTCTACAATTTAGTAACAGAAGTTTTTGTCATGTAAGAGCTTTGTTGTTTCATTGATCAAGTCACAACCTTCGGCAAATATTGTTTTAGAGACCCTTCTCGTTTCACTTTATTTTTGTTATAACTAACTTTTCTTCAAACTTCCCACATCATACTAGTATTATGGCAAGGTCCATTACTTTGGTATCAAGAAAATAAAACAAGGCACTGCGCTCTGCCGGCTTAGCTCATCCGAATTAAAATTGATTATGCATGTTTATGAGCAATATGTTTAAGTCATTTTCTTCTAGAAAGTGTGTAACATATTAATGAAAGATACTATACTCGTATGTATATGTATTACTGCGCAAACTTTCCCAAATTTTAGTAGTTTCGATGCGATTTGCCCCTGCTGACGGGCCCTGCCAATATTCCCGCAGAACAAAAAAAAAACTGAGTACTCGTGATTCTGATTTTCCGATATACCGTCGAAAATCATTGCAATACGAGATTATTTTTTTTTCAAATGCTTGATTGGGTAAGTCAGGTCTGTTTACATTTGAAATTTGCGTGTTATTAGCTCACCTGTCACATAGTGACAAGGTGAGCTTTTGTGATCGCGCAGCGTCCGTCGTCCGTCCGTGCGTCCATGCGTGCGTAAATTTTTGCTTGTGACCACTCTAGAGGTCACATTTCGTGGGATCTTTATGAAAGTTGGTCAAAATGTTCACCTTGATGATATCTAGGTCAAGTTCGAAACTGGGTCAACTGCGGTCAAAAACTAGGTCAGTAGATCTAAAAATAGGAAAACCTTGTCACCTCTCTAGAGGCCATACTTTTCAATGGATCTTCATGAAAGTTGGTCAGAATGTTTATCTTGATGATATCTAGGTTAAGGTTGAAACTGGGTTATGTGCCTTCAAAAACTAGGTCAGTAGGTCAAATAATAAAAAAACCTTGTGACCTCTCTAGAGGCCATATTTTTCATGGGATCTGTATGAAAGTTGGTCTGAATGTTCATCTTCATGATATCTAAATCAAATTCGAAACTGGGTCAACTGCGTCAAAAACTAGGTCAGTAGGTCTAAAAATAGAAAAACCTTGTGACCTCTCTAGAGGCCATACTTGTAAATGGAACTTCATGAAAATTGGTCAGAATGTTCACCTTGATGACATCTAGGTCAAATTTGAAACTGGGTTACATGCCATCAATAACTAGGTCAGTAGGTCAAATAACAAAAAAACCTTTTGACCTCTCTAGATGCCATATTTTTCATTGGATTTGTATGAAAGTTGGTCTGAGTGTTCATCTTGATGATAACTAGGTCAAGTTCGAAACTGGGTCAACTGCAGTCAAAAACTAGGTCAGTAGATCTAAAAATAGAAAAACCTTGTGACCTCTCTAGGGGCCATACTTTGAATGGATCTTCATGAAAATTGATCAGAATGTTCACCTTGATGATATCTAGGTCAAGTTCGAAACTGGGTCACGTGCCGTCAATAACTAGGTCAGTATGTCAAATAATAAAAACCTTGTGACCTCTCTAGAGGTCATATTTTTCAATAGATCTTCATGAAAATTGGTTAGAATTTTTATCTTGATGATATCTAGGTCAGGTTCAACACTGGGTCACATGAGTTTAAAAACTAGGTCACAATGTCAAATAATAGAAAAAACGATGTCATGCTCAGTTTAAAACTGGGTCATGTGGGGACAGGTGAGCGATTCAGGACCATCATGGTCCTCTTGTTATCTTTCTCACGCCCATTTTAAGAAATGCATCCTGCATATTTCTATTCCAGTACTTCTGAAAAGTTTAATCTGTCATATGTTAGATGTCATAAACAGTGCTCATCTTCGAAATCTCGCAGTTGTCAGATTGTCTCTCCATGATAAATGTAACAGCACGGCAGCTAAATATTTATTGTTCGCCTTCCAACATAACTCGTGTTCATCACTTAACTCGTCTCGTTTGTTTTTATTCGGTTGATGCGGTTTACCTTAAAAAAAAACTCAGTCAACATATTAGACTTTGGTACAATGTGCGAAACGTTGCGGTTTCGTAGACGCTTACTGACACAACGAAAAAGTGTCTTGTTCCAAAAAAAATCCGAAGCTGAACGCTAAGTGCGCAGTGCAATTTCAATAGTACGAGATGTCGCATGTTACCATAGAGGGGTCGCGACGAAACTGATTGGATCGATTCCATATTACACGAATTATTCTCCATTCATCTGCTTTCGTCATTACAAACCGGATTTGCTCCAAACTAAAACAGTCCTTGTATTATTTATATTAAGGTACATAACTGTGGAGTCAATATTTCTTCAATTGTGCCCCTTTCTTTTGAATGTCAGTTGAGTATTGACTAATTTTCTTTTGTGACTAATTTTTTTTTGTTCTTTTGACACTGGTTAAAATGCATTATTCTTGGACGAAGCAACATTCGTAGAAGACGAACACCAGTTAAGTTATGTAAAACTAGACTTGTTCCAATAAGAATAAATTAAAAAGGGTTCTTTTTCCTGGTCTGCAAGCTAATTGAGACTGGTGGTTATGACTTTGTGCGGCTACGTTTTAATACCGCAAGGAATATTACTGATGTTTCTACTGTTCTAAGAACTGTCCTGACTGCAGCACTTCTACAGATGTGTTGGATTGTTCGTGAGTCACATCGGTTAGGTATATTTTATAGAGATGTTTCGGAGTCCCCTAGGTGTGTGCCAGTATTTGGGTAAGCAGTCGGGTTGTACGAGCCCGCACTCATTTGCGAGTACCGCCGACATGCTGATTTATTCAACGGTTCGTATGTCCCATCATTTTCATCCAGTCTGTATAGGGGCTTCCTCTCCAGCTCAATCCAAGACCCTGAAGTAAAACGTAAATAATGGTGAGACTTTGCAATGTATACGCGCGCATTCCATCACAAGTATAGTGTTCGGTAACAACACCTTGCGGGACCATACTTTTGCCAGATGTGTGAAGAATAGAATCCTAACCTGTGAAAAATGTGATTTTCTTGTTTACCCCCTTTTTGGGCAAACATTGATCTCCCTCTCCCTTATGCACGTGTGGAAAAAAATGAATCAAACTTTCATTTCTTTTTCGAATGTAGATTATACACTGCTTGTCGCAATGTCTTTCTACATAATCTACAAAGTTATGAGACTGACCTTTGGTAACCCATCCCTTTCCGACCAAGACAATACTATAATATTCGCGCATGATCAGAACTACATATCTGAGAGTAAGAGATTTACCTTTCTTTTTCTTTCGAGACAGTATTCCCCTCTACCTTTCTCTGTTCTTCCTCTTTCATTACCTTACTCTTCAATACTAAACGCTGTTCTATATTCCATGTATTCTCTATATCTATTTTTTTTAATTGTCACTATCATTTCATAACATACAGAGACATGTATAAGATTACTTCCCACTTCGAGTATAACATAACGCTCTCCTATTTTTACATACAAACCGTACATTGTCTTTCATTCTTATCCCTTCCTTAATATCATGTTAATTTGTTGTTGTAATTGTATAAATCCGTAATGTACTCTTGGGAATAAATACGTTTAAACTAACAACTATTTAAAAAAAATATAATACCATTAACTACCCAAGTGATACAAGCTTGCTCCACCAAGTTGGTTTTTGTGCTCATAATTTGAGTGATCTGGACACATCTAACGTATTAACCTTTAGCCTGCTGGTGGCAAGTGATTCTGCACTTGTGACCAGCACAGACCTAGATCAGCCTGCACATCATGGTCTGCACTGTTAACTATTCAGTCAGTAAATTTTCAGTGAACACCCCTTTGAATAATAAGTGTTACTGCCTAAACTGAATGATGAACCAGTCCATTTTAGAAGGTTAATAAGCAGTGTGTGCAGACCTTTTTTTACCTCCAGGTTCGAGACCGCCATTGATTTAGGTAAAGGATAAAAACATTTACCCATTCTAGAACAACAGTCTTCCACGCTGAGAGCTGATGATACACGGCGGCCGTTTAACCAGTACACTTTGTAATATTTAGACATATCCTGTATGAAAAATACAAAAAAATATATGTGTGTAACTATGATTTTTATCTATTTTACATTATATTAGAAATTGTAAACGCATCAACACATTCAGCTGCTTCAATGTTGTGAGAGCGTATTAAATAAAACTTTTCATTACGCTCTTTACTATTACATATAAATATAATTTATATAGTCTACAAACAAAAAAGGCATAAAGCGTTTGGCATTAGGTTCTTTCAACATTAAAGATGTAAAGCGTTTGGCATTAATTCTTTCAACATTAAAAATGTAAAGCGTTTCGCATTAGTTTCTTTCAACAATAAAGATGTAAAGCGTTTGGCATTAAGTTCTTTCAACAATAAAGATGTAAAGCGTTTGGCATTAGGTTCTTTCAACATTAAAGATGTAAAGCGTTTGGCATTAGTTTCTTTTAACATTAATGAATGTCCTCCAGTCCGCTGTAGAACTGTATTAATTGACTTAGCAGCAAACATAGCTTATGTTGAGCTCTTATATTTTATTGTTTGATGCAAGAATATCAAAAAGATTACATAGGTATATAAGTGCCAGCATACTGAATAAAAATGCAGTGTGATTTGATTGATGACTAATCGATGAGTAATGTCCGGTTAAAGTCCTGTCTTGCTTAAAACACGTCACAAACCAAACTGTACGCTCTTCCGGTGTTCAGTGCGTAGGCCTAGTATACATTAAACAAACACTTGAAAGTGCATGACGTGCAAAGTATTTTAAATCAATATGAGTAAATGAACATTACAAAACGTTTCCAAAATATAGTACAGAACTTAATTGGACCAATAAAGATTTTAATGAATCAGAAAACAATGTTTTATATCAACTCGTGAAGGAATTTGACTTAAAGGCATTTGATAATTAAGATTTGAGGTTCGGTGGTCTAGTGGAAATCTCTATGATACTCTTAAGTGTCTCCCACCTAACCAGGGGTCAGTACCGGTTCTTCCTAGGAATGATGGCTTCACGTGTATCGGTGCTACACACCGGGCTCGTTAAAGAACCATACTGTCTATTCGCAAAGAGCTAAGCTAAGTTAGCCGGACATGTCTGTATCTAACAGATTTCTCACTCTCTTCTGCGGGCTTTCTCTTGATCTGTTCCCATGGTCAGACGGCTCTGGAGGATGAACTGGCGCCCTGAATGGCTGCCTTTGTATATATGTAAAGCGCCTTTGACTAACGTGTTTGTCATGAATAGGGCGTTATATAAATCTGGAATAATAATAATAATAATGATAATAATAAGTTTTAATTATGTATGAACTGGGTAGTACCGGTATTTTTATGTTTCCTCTGTAATGTAGACTGTAACATTCACAAGCTGCTAACAGTTTCTGTGTTGTCTCACTCACTTGAATCATGTTGGCTGAAATGTATATAAAAACTCTATTTATTATTGCACGAACACGTAAACTTAATAAATATCGTCAAATAAGGACATAATTATCGATTGAAATACGTAATTAAGCACATCAGCAAATCTTATTGAAAATGTCATTATGCATGTTATAATTAAAGTATATTGACTAGAAAGTAGATTGATTAACCTGCTCAATTCTTCCTGAAAACTGTCATATGTTCACTTTCTTAATTGAACGTAAAAATAAATTTTATGTATACACTTACGTATAGCTGCCTTATGAATTTGCCTCAGAACAGTAAGAGTGTTGCCGACTATTTTCAGCTGTACTGTACCATTGTGAACAACCAGTCGTCCATAGCATGGTCCTGTTATTGAAACACATTCTTTAATATAGAAGTATACAGTGACTGATGTAATCAAACTATACACCAGTCCATGACTTACCAACCTCACAACTTAAACAAATATTTTTACACCGGTCTATGACTTACCAGCCTCGCTACGTAAAGAGACATCTGTGCACTGGTTCATGACTCACCAATTAACCTACTTCTCAACAGGTATCCTTACACCGGTCAATGACTTTCAAACTTAAACAGATACACTAGGGTGAATGCCCTATCGGCTAGGTAGCACCGACTGTAGGGAGGAACGGGAGTGGGTACTCTTTACCTGTAAGGGCGGTCGGGAGGTCTCTCAAAGGAAAATTTAGAAGTACATATACGGGCATGACGGCCTCTGATATATGTTTTCTTTCTAAATTCTGAGTAGATAATATTAATCTGAAAGTAGGAAGAAACCGAGGCATATATATTATGACTTAGCAGAATACACCATATTGATAGAACCCCAATACTGTTCAGCCACTGGAAGCTGCTAGGCAGGTATGGAAGGGGGTGTCTTCTTCAGTAAGTGGGTCAAGGCGTCATCCCCTGGAAATTTTAGAAATACAGATATAAATGGTGGCCTCCTGTGCATATTTATCTACATTTTGTATGAATTAAAGAGCAAAAGTACGAAAAAAGTACAAACAATGTCTAACCTGTGTGTATTGCGAGTTTCATCTGTAGTTTGGATGTTGAGTGGCGTCCTATTTCTAGGTCACTACAGCACGTCATAATATCTATGGCCAGATTGGCTATCTCACATGCATTCCGCACTTGCTTTTTAACCTCGGATTCTGTAAATAAAAAATTCTAGCATTGAAACGATTGAAACCGATACATTGCACTACGACGCATCACTTCAATAGCAAGATAGCATGAAGCTAAAATTCGATAAAATGAAAAATCGATACCACAAAGCTAAAAATCGATAAGGTATTGCTAACAGTCAGTAACACGCAGTTATAAAATCCGATAATGTACTGCTAACATTCGATAAATGGAAACTTGTTGAGTTAAGAACCCAAAACATGAAGTTCAGAACAGAACCGAACCGAACAGAACAGAACAGAAGTTCTTTTGAGGAAATGGAAAAAAAAAATGCGAAGGTGCGAACTTAACATCTGCTTCTGAAAAAAATGTTAGTTACTCGTGTCAGACTGGATGAATTTTACTTTCTAAAACTTTAAACTTTATTTTTTCTCTGTCAATATAACAAAATTATGATATCCCAACCTCAGCTAGTCGAATATCCGCAACTGCTGAGGTTTTAGAGATTGTTTTGAAGTTTAATGAAATCTAACCTGATACATCTGCAGCATGTGCTATATTTTGCAGTCGAAATATCCATACATCATCGTTAAAAACCAGTCGATATATTGACTTTTTTAATCAATGGCATCCCTGCATTACCTGACAGAACCAGAAGATACTGTCCCATTCTGGCGACAGGAAACACAAAAACATCCCTACATTACGTGACAGAACTAGAAGATACTGTCCCATTTCTCGCCACAGGCAACACAAAAAACATCCCTACATTACCTGACAGAACCAGAAGATACTGTCCCATTTCTCGCGACAGGCAACACAAAAACATCCCTACATTACCTGACAGAACTAGAAGATACTGTCCCATTACTCGCCACAGGCAACACAAAAACATCCCTACATTACCTGACAGAACTAGAAGATACTGTCCCATTTCTCGCGACAGGCAGCACAAAAACATCCCTACATTACCTGACAGAACGAGAAGATACTGTCCCATTTCTCGCGACAGGCAACACAAAAACATCCCTACATTACCTGACAGAACGAGAAGATACTGTCCCATTTCTCGCGACAGGCAACACAAAAACATCCCTACATTACCTGACAGAACTAGAAGATACTGTCCCATTTCTCGCGACAGGCAACACAAAAACATCCCTACATTACCTGACAGAACTAGAACATACTGTCCCATTCTGGCGACAGGCAACACATTGTACTGTTCCATTCTTTCATCCAATAATTCCATGACCAAGGTGAGAATATGGATTGTCTGGGCGGCAGTGAACATGTTGAAGAACTTCTCGTAGCCAGCGATGCTCACCATAAATATGGTGGTGTCCGGAGCTTCATATGGAATCATATTGCTATGGTGATCTACGTTCACTTTTCGCACAAGATTTCTTGGAATCAGCTGTAAGTTTAAACACAAATTTATAGTGCATAATTATGTAATATGGTTAACTTTTATATAAATTATGAAGCCTTCACCCCTACCCTGCCATACTTGGAAAATGCGATACACAATGATCAACTCATATCCTTGTACATGTATGCATTTCTATTTCTTTGGGAATGGTTAAAAAGGCGTTGAAACGTGATGTCTTTAAGTTTAATCGTTGCACGGAAAGGAGCTGTTTGAACTAGACACAATACCCAAAGCACCCTCTGAGGGTGAAAAAACCACATGCATGACCAGTAGTAGTAAGGTAGGCGTGTACAGATAGGTAAATACATGTAAAACTAAATCACTGATCTGATCCAAATATTTCTACGCATGATTTCGGTCTAGACGCTTTTCACAGCTTAAGCTTTTTTTAGTTTTCCCGTCGTATTACAATGTTATATTCCATGTTTGGCAATAGGAATTATGAGCATTTTCCAAGTAAAAATCCAGCTGAAATACATGTGTGTGTAAAACGGGTGGACGAAATTATAACTTTTCACCCAATATACCGAACTCTTCCTGTTACCAGTGCAGAATTATAATTTTCCAAATATGACTCTTCTTATTTTGACTGGGACAGTCATTTTAAGAAAAGTCAAACTGCATGCAGGAGTTACTTCCCTTCAACTTCAGAAATCTTTATCTATAGGTAAGGGAGATCACTGCGTAGAAGATTTGAGAAAAGAACTATTATTTTATTAGTCCAATTTCTTTATTTCTAAAGCATCAACTTCAAATACCTATACGGCATTATCGTTAATTTAACACATTTAAATGTACAGCAACTGAAAATTGCTTTTATAAAACATTCACCAAAAACACACTATGTGCAGTAAGATGCGCATAATGCCATTTTAATACAATATCAAGAAAATCTTAAAATCTTGGTTTGAGTGTACTTGTCTAAAAAGTTCTATAACCAAACATTTTTGATACTCGTAAAAATAACTTATATAATTTGAATTTTACCCGATTTACGACTTGGTCCGTTGATTCACGTTGCTTATCCACTCTTGAAGTCACACCTTTTAACATGTCTGACACGACCACAGCCACTTGTGTCTGCTCGCGAAATATGTAGACAAACAAAGAGATGCACGCAGCCGTAGTTCCAATGAATACGAACAGCATGCAAAACAAAATTGCTGAAACGGTCAAAGTTTTTGTGTTGCTGCTTTCAATTTCTCTCAGTAAGTTAATCAGCTTTTCTTGAATTTTAGTCCTTAGATTTTTTACTTTATTGCTGTCGAATTTGGTAGTGTTATTCCAACAGGGCTCATTGATGCTAAAATTCATAGAACTGGCGTGTAAGCTACATAATAGCTCAAACGAACATGCTATTTTCACATTGTCATACCCTTTGTCAGCTTCACACAAAACGCTTTTGAATTTTGCAACAAATGATATGGTTTTCTCGGCATTAGTTTCTATTTTTAGTCTGGGGGCATTTGTTTCAAGCAGTCTTAAAATGTTCAGAATGACATCAACCTGAAATGCATTCCTCATTGACGTTAGGTACTCATAGAGGGCTTTCCATTTTCTTATTTCTTTTAATCTAAAGCCACGTTCAAAAATCACAGCTTTTAAGTCTGCGGCGAACTGTAGATAAAATTCTGATTCTTCTATGATGTCACGAGAACGCTTGTTTCTCCAGTCGGTGATCTGGCTTAACAATTTCCATTCGGCCAGCGTCTTTGTGTTGAGAACATCCTGCAATGCTTCATCTGTGAGGTGATAATCTTTTGACAACAATTCTGAGTTTCCCTTCACTGAGGTAATCCGGTCGCTATGCTCGTGCAGAATGGTTGCTAAGCAACAGTCCAACGTTTCCACTTGAGTCAGAAAATCTCTCGTCTGTAAATAAATGGTCAATATGTACAATCCATGAAGACGTGATATAAGTATACTGGAAAGTAATGTTTGTTGTCAGCTTATCAACCACATACACTTATATTTATTATAAGATATAATTATATTTCGTATTTTCTATCGGTCTATACACAGTCACATGCTAAATGCTGATTCGTAGGCGGAGCCAAAACGCATATTGATCATCAATAGCGACGTTATTACAATGTGAAAAAGTACACAAGAAAGAAAAATGGCCAACCACTGCAAACATTTTAATTTCTTTACTCTTAGATTTAAAAGATAAAACAATGCATTTTCGGTTCGGTTAGACGACCGAGGTGGTTGAATCCACTTTTTCTAGATCGATACATCCTCATATTGACCACATTAAAGACAACAATTGTATATTGTGTATAAGTTATGGTCATCCACTTTTGCAAAAGACTATTTTTGGCTAAAACGCAAGTTCTATACGTGTCATCAGGTAATGCGGCTGTTATATGACTCTGCTTATTCTTGGACCCGGGTCTTTCTTTACCAGTACAAAAATAACGTTTATGTTTCTTTTTAACTAAATTCTTGAAATCAGTCTGTTACAACATATCCAACCCAAGAACATTGAAAAATAATCAAGGATAGCCGGGAATACGTCGGTAGTTAGTACTAATTTTGTGATCTCTACTTAGTAAGATCAGCTGTTTGTCATTATTCTCCGCAGTGTGTTTCTGTATATATATATATATATATATATATATATATATATATATATATATATATATACCTTTTCGTCCCAAATGGTAATATATATGAGCTACTTATCATGAACTTGAACAACATTTAAATGTACCTTTACACTTGAGACGATCCGCTCCCCAGCGTCAACCAGATAGATCAAGCTATATAGGAGACTCAACAACGCTAAAATCCCACAAGGTAACGCCAGCTCTAAGAACTTTCGTCTGCTTGTAAAGAGTTTTCTTTGCACATGTTCGTTGACGTCTGAAAAGTCAGTAATATAGATAGTGAACGAAGTTTTTACCATTATCATGCTGGACACGATTGATTCTGCCTTTGCGACCAGTGTAGATCATGATCAGCCTGCAATTATACCCATTCACGGTAAAGCAAAGATTTCGATAAAACATGTATCGCTTTAGAAAACAGACTAAAATGTTTCCATAATCAATAATTCAATTTGTAATTTGTTTCAAATACATGTACATATTTTAGAGCAAACCTGCATTGGCGGTTGTGTCGTCAAGTTTAGAAAGCATGTCTTCTAGGTCCTTTTGTGTGTTGACTTCAACTCTGGATGGACGGGTGAACACAGAAAATCTCGTTGTCTGCCACTGATTGAAACTTGTGCTCATAATCTAATACACAATATTTAATATACATGTAATTATCGACATTGATTTAAAGGTGGTTGATTAGATTTTGGTCAAGTTATGAGTTTGTTCAAACCAATTAAACTTGTGAATATTTAACACATGTTATATTTTCATTGGATGTGTTTTGAAATTTGAATTTCCTTTCCTTGTTGTCCAACTAAGATACTTATTTCCGCATAAATATAAATTAACAAATATACTTTGTCTAAGGAATGATATGAATATAAGAACTATTGTATTATATTTATCAAAGATTTACATTGAAAATTGACTTATAATTTTTCATTTCGTATTATTATACTGACAGGGTACCTCTCTTTGCCTAGCTTGATACTTTGGAAATAAATGAATTTGGTAGCTACACACCGTTTTAAAACTTGCATTAAAATTCAGATTTTTGAAATATCCCCATCTACAAAGGTTAAACAAGACAAAGCCCCCCCTTTTTAAATACTTCCATATTACACTATTACACAAAGGTATTCCTCGTTTTGTCATACCTAGAAGGGTAAGGTATTCCAGTACGTGTGCGTGTATTGTGCGAGCGTGCGTTACCTGTTATATCCAAAATGAGCGAACTGTTAGTACATTCTACTTAGAGGATAGTGCAAGATACAAAAGACGCTCCATTTCCAGAAGCTTCTGGGGTCTTTAACGTGCCAGGTGTAAAGCACACATACACAGGAATTCCGAATTCTACTTCAAAGTTTGTCAGTTAGAGGAGTCAGAGATTGGACTCACTACCCCTGGTTTTGGAGCAGGGCAGTTTACCAACAGACCAGTGTGTCCGGTCTCAAAACGTCCCCTTTTATAAAAAAGCGCACAAAAACATACCTGTGATATTGGCGCATGAAGCATCCGTTCTAGGCGTGACCGGTCCAGGATTGCTTGTATTATGATCTCTGTGTTTAAAACAAATGTACTTTCCGTTATCTACGTTATCAGAAACGTATACTTTTGATATATCTTAAAAGTCAAATTATTTTAATTTCTTTGGAAGTGATTTAGCGTTTGTATTTGAAGAAAAACAAAATATATTCCGGAACCAACGTCTGAAGCGTTCTTTAAAATTTTCTAGACCGAGATCCGTTACCATAGCATCGCTGACGCTTAAATTATCATCTTCAAAATGTGATAATAGTGATAAATAGTAATAGTAAATGAGAGTTGTGCGTTAAGTGGTGCCCATGCCAACCATATTTTGACATTGAATATTGATAAATTTACAAGATGTTTCATGACATATGAAATATTAATAGACATATACGTATAGATTATTATAATTAACACATATTATATATATACTCTCTTTATTTCCACCTTTCGGTGATAAATATTTATAATGCACGTATACAATTCATTTTCTTACCACAAACATGTTATAGTATGAGCTAAAATGCATTTATAAGTATTAATATACACCTTAGTATGTTTTGTTTCTAAATATCTAAATGAATAATATAATGTTAATAATGTACGAGGCAAATATTTACATTACTGCATATTACAGGAAGGAGGAACAAATTACATAATTGAGCCGTGCCATGGGAAAATCAACATAGTGGGTTTGCGATCAGCATGGATCCAGACCAGCCTGCGCATCCGCGCAGACTGGTCAGGATCCATGCTGTTCGCTAACGTTTTCTCTAATTGCAGTAGGCTTTAAAAGCGAACAGCACGGATCCTGACCAGACTGCGCGGATGCGCAGGCTGGTCTGGATCCATGCTGGTCGCATACCCACTATGTTGGTTTTCTCATGGCACGGCTCATATGGTTTCAAAAATTCATACAAAATTTATGTACATTATATGCTAATACAGGGTTTTACTTAGCAACTTTGGGTGCCAATAATACATAATGCGAATTTACTTGACACTATTTAAACTAGTAAAATGTGGTAAAAACAGTTAAGGAACTGTTTTAATTATGTATAAACCATAAGTGCTGTATACATACTAAACAAGAAAAAAAACATAATTCATTCCTCATCTTAGACACATGCTCTTTTACGATAGGATCCATGCCAAAGCCATTATTCTGTTTTGTTGTCGTTTTCTTCCCTCATAACGTTTTTCGCTAGTTTGTAAATTCTAGGTGTTTCAGTGTATTTTTGTGACTTTTCAAAGATGGGCTGAAGTCGTAAACTGAGCGAATTTATTTGATAGCATAATTCGATTTTGTTGAAATTGTGAAAAATTGTTCTAAGCGTAGACTAAATATCAAAAGTGTACGTTCAGTAATTTTTAAATTTCAGGCTGACACGGTTAGTTGTTTTGTTCAGTATATATTTTATGACGTTTATCTTGAGGTGGGGGTGCTTAAATACACATTTTTATTTTAATGTAATCTGGCATATAACTGATTGTTTCTGATATATCTTAAACTTCAGGCCATTGTCAATAATGGCCCCGGGGCTTATGATAATGTCGTTAGCAATATCATCCGCATATATAAAGTGATCCAGATATATTTTCATCCCCACTCAATACGCCAATTCTAAATGATTTTACATATGTCCTTAATTTTGTTGAAATGGACCTGATGACCTCGCTAATATAATAATCAGATGAACGTTTGATAAACACAATGTGTTTATCTTTGAATATCGTTTGTCAATATAGTTTGAACTCGGATTGATTAAAGGACATTTTTAGTGTTAAGTAAGAATTATATAAATAGATATAATAAATAAATATATAATCTACGTGGATCCCCACGTCGTTTTGGGTTATTGTATAACAAATGTGTCCAAAAAGCGGCTTTTAATTGACCCATTTAGAACGTACCACCGTACTAACGACACTACATGGTTCAAGCTGGTACCTAGAATTTATCATTAAAACCGTCTATAAATCAATAAATAAACCTGATATGTCATAAAACGTTAACCTGATAAGTGCATCATTGCATGCATAATGATATGCACATGTTTGTCTCGTAGTAATTAAGCTAAAATGTCCAATGAAGTTTATCTAGGGAGATGCTTATATGCATTTTATTTTAATGTAATCTGAAATAAAGTAAGAACAGCTTTAACAAATTATTTCTGATATATCTTTTATACCGTTTTTATTGGTATTAACATGTAAACAAATAACATATTTAAATAGTCCTAAATACCTCGTATTTACATAAATACTCGTAGTTGATATATTACAACTCTTTGATGAAACCAACGGAATTACTATAATTCTGGCTAGAACGAACTAAATAGCATAATCTATTTTCTTCAACTAGTACATAAGGCATAACTAAAATACCTTTAAGCACCCGCTTAATTTTTAGTTCGCATGTACCGCAAACGTGAGTGCACCGTACCATATCAAAACAAGTTACTTCGGCAGTCTCCGGCAACATGGTATAGAGTAATCGGTAAAATCCGGCTGAGCGGTTATACAGGGACCTATCGATTATATAAAACGGATATGTTTACAAATATAAGAAGTGGTCAGACTGGGTTTTAGTTAGAGTTAGTCTTTTACAGCTGTAATAAGTGACATTAATAATTGAAGAACACTAATGATGGAAATATTTCCACACAATGAAAATCATGACTTTGATTTGGAATTAGTGCTACAGGCATTGAAGAGATGCCCGGCTGGAGGTGGGGATATTGATTTGCGGGAATATCTTGTGGCTTACAACGAATTGTGCAGGTAAAAATTGTACATATTATTATATGAAGAAATTTATTGAAATTTCAGATAATTTCAGATACACATCACGAACTTAAGTATATAACAATTTTAAAATATCAACTGGCGCAAATGCAGGAGATAGGACAATTGTAGGGTGTCGCCGCTATCTTTGACAGGGGGTGGGGGTGGACATAGGCTTTGCCCCATCCCACTAAACATACAACTTCTGTCAAAAAGTCTTAACATTCGCAGAAACAAAACCCAGTAAATAACGTTAAGAAAGTCTAAGAGGAAAACTGGTATGCATTTCCAATAGTGTATTGAAACACAGCAAAGAAAGAAAAAATATGAGAGCCTGGGCGGTATATAGAGGTGTCCAAACTTTTTCGAGCTATGGAAGAACCGAGCATTGATTGTTATACATATAGCATATTGAGTAAATGTATCTTAATAGAACTTTATATTTCCTATATAATTAAGTATCTCGCAGAGTTTAAATTGTATGACATATCTCACTTTCGCTTTAATTAATTCTGTTCATTCTACACTTTGTATGATGAATTAAGGATTAAGTTAATAAACTTCAACTACTTCTTCTTTTTCTGCTCAGCACATTTGTATTTCTTTGATGGAAATATGTTTCCATTTTGTATTGCAATAGTTTTTCCACATGTGTGATCATAATATAGCCATTGTATGCGTGACCTCTAGAATCGTATTATGTAAAATTATATGTCAGTTAACAATGTACCTGTAGTGTACTCGTTAAATAAACTTTCTGTTCTGTTCTGTTTTGTTCATATATTAGAGAGATTTTATACTTAAAAATATGCAAATGTTTTCATATGTATTTTAATTTGTTTGCTATCTTTTGTGATAAATGACTTAATTCATATCATTAATTTCTTTACTTGTTTTTCTATACCATTTTATTTGTAGTATCGTTTTTTTTTAACCAAAGTCTATCAACATCTGTCACTAACTGTTTAATGACCTGTCTCCCTAAAAAATGAGCTTCGCAAAGGAATAAGCTGATGCATTTTTAATGTCATTTTCCGTGGGTGACCTAAAAATGTCAGCTATCATTATCTCCTGTGAAAGCACAGTACGATAAAGACTGTTAAACATAACGTATAGATATTGCATAACGCCCATATTCTGCAAAACGATAAGCATCAATCTTATATTTCTCTTCAGATTTTTCAAAATGACTGGGCGGTTGTTCGGATTCGTTGCCAAAGATTTGGAGCATAAGATTTCAGCCATCGAACGCAAACAGAATTCAGACGAAGGACAGCATTATACCACCGCCGAGAAAATGATTCAGTTTGAAATAAATAGTCCTTCATTAGTACACAAAGGTCAAAACAAACGAAGTCATTCAGGAACAAGAACTTTATTAAGACTCCATTGGGCTTTAGAATTTATTCTTGAATTCATGTCAAGGATGAGTAAGTGCTCAGATCACGAGAGAACTTCTAAAATAGCTACTGAAGTGTATGAGCAAACATTATCCAAATATCATCCTTGGCTTACAAGGAAAATGGCGGCCATTGCTGTGTACTTGTTACCCTCTCGGAAGGATCTGATTCACGTGATGTGTAAACAAGATTACCAAACTGTTTTGCAACTTTTGGACAAAGTAGTTGACGCTGGAAAACGTGTTTATGATTTAATAGAAAACATATACCGTGATCATAATCTTCACAATATTCCGTAGTGGGTGTGTCTGAATGCTTTGAAAAAATGCGATTGTGTGTTTTTGTACATTGTCTTGACCAGTTGTAAATGTTACGATATTTTCATAAGAAACATACAGCCAGTGTTCAATCCTTTTTAATATTCATAACGTGTATGCTGTAACAGTAATTAACACTATTGGTTTAATTGCACGCATAAAAATAAAATTGTATGTCACAATGTGGAACGTTAACAAAAGGTTGTATTTTGAGAAGTTCTTGATCAGTGCGTTTAAAATATACTTCTTTTGTTAAATAATATTATGTGATGTAGTGTATTCAGACATCCATGTTTAGACATGTATGGCAAATAATTGTGATTTAAATCTTATGTCTTCGTCTAAAATCTCGACTACATTAACAAGTTACGTGTGCCATACTGACTCGCACAAGGATTTGTCAAGGACAATGCCGTTTCATAAGCAATCAGGGCGTGTTAACCTTACTACGATCGTTGTAAAAACTTTTGGTATGAATTAGTATTCTCTGGCAAGTACATTCTAGTAAACGTGGAAAACAAGTCGTATAGAAATTACAATGTAGTCTACATTTTACATCTTGTAGTTATGCGGGAAGACTAGTAATTGAAGCCATTACTGAAGTAGATAATGATATATATTTTTTCTTTGTAAAAGCTCACCAGATGTTCATTCAGTTTTGATGAAATGGCATTTGAGAATACGATTTTCTTTTTTCACAAGGATGTTCTACCAGACGAATTAGAACTGAAACAATTTGACGGCCAAACTCGTCGCAAAACTGATATCGACATCAGAATTATTACACACTCGTCATATAACCGTGACACCTCAATTTTGTTTTAATATGCTCATTTAAGAAAAGATATGTTGAAATAATACTCACTTTATTCTTTATCATGTCTCATCTTTGTACATCAATATATAACTTACGTCATAAATCTTAAAGTACAATGTGCCATGTCTTTCATACGTTTCAAAATAAGCTTAGTGCTTGCTACTCAATCCCTTATTCTCTTGTTTGAAATAATATGGCCACAAATGTAAATATGTTAATAAAATATTGTTTAAACCAATGTCGTTTATATATGAATTATAAGAGATACGTGTATTTTAATGCATGTATTTTATATTTAATGCTGCTGCTTTTTTGAAATGCAAAATCATGCCCCCTCCCCCGGGGTGTATTTATGACCATAGATGATGTTTTTTGAGATTTTAAGTTTAAAGGTGAAAATCATATGCAGGTTAAGTTCATCTACATATAGATCGGTTTTTAGGTCTTGCGGCAAGGTTTATTTAGCGTGAGTATGAACTAAATTGAGTCATTTATGTGGGCTGTAGGACCAAGATGTTTTTTTTTATGGTTTTACGTTTGAAGATGGTCAATATGAGGGTCAATATCATTTATATTTAGATCAGTTTGTATGTCTTACAACATGCGAGTATGAACTAAATCGTGTCATTAATGTGGATTGTAGACAATCTGGTTGATGGGGACGGACAGACAAAAGGACAGTGCAATCGCTGTATGCCCGGAGGCATAACAATGACTGTTTTGTACTCGTGTAAGGTCAGACAAAGCTTTGAAATGCTTTTTAAATTTTTTTTATCATTACTATCTAGAAGCTAGAAATTAAACATTAAAGTACAATAGTGTCATTAAAGATTTAAATGCTTGTACACATAACACATACAGTCTTAGAGGGGAGCGGTGATCTAGTGGATAAGGTGTCGGCCGCTCAATCAAGGGGTCGTGGGTTCGAGCCCCATTGGGGTCACGACCATGATTTCTCATATGGCAGGCAGTACTGGTTTTTCCAGGAAGCGGTTTTTATAGCTGTACTAAGAAGAGTATATCTGTAGATGAGTTGTTTTCTTTCGCGTTATCCTCAATACCTCACACTTATCCGGATTGAACTCCACTCACCAGTCCTTTCCCGGTCTTTTATAGAATGGAGATCTTTGTGAAAGATTTGAGAATCGAGGGAGGACCTAACCGTCAGATAGACAACGGTGGCATCTGTAAAAAGTAGCGATTTACTTTTTATCATTATTGTTGTTACTACTTTTGATGTATTCTGGGAAGTCATTTATGTAGGCTAGGAAGAGGTTGGGGCCAATGACTTGTAGAATCCCATAAAGAACAGGAAGTTCAACTGAGGTGAAGCCATCCACTTGTACTCTTTTGGATCGGTCCTTGAGACATGACTTTTAATTCACTATGATGCTGATAGATGGACTCCCGGTTTATCGAGCTTGTGGATCAATTGATGGTCAAAAGCTTTACTGAAGTCCATTACGATGACGTCAGTTTGTTAGTCATTCTCTTCTTCTTCTTTTATGATAATGGCCTCGTTCAGTACTGATACATTTTGGCCATGCGTGGGGGAGGGGAGGGGGGGGGGGGGGGGGGGTAAAAAAAGTGAAAGACTGTCAGGTTTTACCAAGCTACTCAGTCCACTTAGTACTCCTTGACAGTTGATGATAAAAAAGGTGCAAAAACCTAACACCTTATAGCCCTAAGTGTAAGACATGTACATGCATAAGCTGTTGTGCAGGAAATGAGAAATATTAGTAGGGTTAAAAACAGGATAAAAACAAGTATATATAATAATTATAGTTGGAACATCGATGCAGCCAGTGCTGATTTGAATCCGAAGATTGTTTCAGCACTGACTACATAAGATGGTAAGACGTTCCACTGTCCCACAGTTCTGGGGAAGAATGAGTACTCAGTGTAGTAGTCAACTGTGGCAGAAGATATTTGCAGAGCTAAGTGATGGTAATGTCTAGATTGTCTAGTAACTGGAGCGAAATATTGTTTAGGATCGACATCAACATGATTATGAACCATTTTATAAAATAAAACCAACCTACTATACTTCCTTCTGGATTGGAGGGAATTCCAACTTAAACTGGTTAGGATATTTGTGACCGTGCCCGGGGTCTTGCTATAATTATTTACTACAAATCTCGCAGCTTGCCTCTGAATATTTTCTAATTTATCTATATCCTTCTGATGGTAAGGATCCCAAACACTATACACTAAAGTTGGTCTAACAATGGTGTTATAGGCAGCTGTTTTGGTACTGCTTTTAGCAGAATGTATATTACGTTTTAAGAAACCAAGACTTTGACATGCTTTACTAGATATTTTGTTTATATGAGGGGACCAAGATAAGTTAGATGTTAGGGTCTACATCTAGGTAAGTAGCTTGACTGACAACAGACAGAGGCTGATCGTGTAAGGTATAGACAGTATTTACTGGTTTTCTGGATCTAGAAACATGCATAATATGACATTTGCTCACGTTAAAAGACATCTTCCATTTCTGCTCCCATAATAACAGACAGTTAAGGTATTGTCGAATACCTCTTGTGTAAAACTAATCAGTTGTGTTTCACAACTGTGCTTTGACGTGAAGCCATGTTGATACTGGCTGAGGAGATCATTTCTGTGAAAGGTGGACATGATATTTAAGACAAGAATATGTTCCATCAATTTAGCGGCAATACATGTAAGGGATATGGGCATTGAATTTTGATCCATTCTTTAACATAGATTCCATATAGAGCCTGTTTTGATATATATGATTGTGTAGCAGTTTACCTAAATCTGCATACTCTTATCTCAAACTAGATAATTAATGGTGGCATGATCGAGAATTTTAAGTCCCGAAAAAAGGCTGAGAGAATCGAAATGGAGTAGCGGTTGCAGTTAATGATGCGTAACTTTCACACATAAAAGTTAAGCTTTTTTTCTTTTTCTACAGCAGTATAGATAAAGTAATTGATGTGAATATATATCTATGAAAATCTGATATTCTAAAAAATGTCGAAATTATGTTTGAAGAGAGACAGATTTAGTGGTATTGAACCTGCAATTTTATTATTCTTTCCCATGACGTGTTATAATTACGATACACAATCAAAATGGCTGGCGAAGTAGTCGTAGATGCGCTGCCTTATTTTGATCAAGGTTACGATGAAACTGGAGTCCGTGATGCGGTAAGTACATTGCTTAAAATTTGAATGAAATGATGCATTTTATATATCTAATACATTTTTAAGGATAAATCGGCGATATTCTACAGTATTGACCCTGAAACTGTAAGTCGCCTGAAGGCTGAACACCACTAAATCCGGCTGTTCTTTATTTCATATAAAATCCACTGATTTCATAACGGTTTTCCGACATTTTCTAGCATGTCAGATTTTCAGAGGGGGAAAGGGACTTATATTCCCATAAAGAACTATATCTCTACTTGAGAAAAACAAAAAGAAAAGGGGCTGTTAACTTTTATACAGTGAAACACCGCTCGCTGGAGCATCGATGACTCGAGCACCTGGGCTCGCTCGAGCAATTCATGTGGTCCCAGCCGATTTCCTTCTATTTTCTATCTGAAATTACCACGGCTGGGTCGAGCATCGATAACTCGATCGCTCGAGCATGACACCTGGTCCCTGTGTATTAATTTACTCTTTGTTGCTTCTGGCAAACTTAGCAGAGGTGTCGAAATTTTTTGCAGCTTTGGCGTTCAGAATGTATCGGTTAATTAAAATTGTTCGCACGTCGTGAAAATTGCGTTGTCTATTCCCTGACTGTCTTAAATGTTTGTTTGTCGGTATATTTGATCTGATAATGAGATTAATTACCGTAGATACCCATGTATAATGCGCAGTTTTTTTACCCTCGGGACCACCCGCGAATCGTGGGTGTGCATAATATACAGGTATAGACAATTTTCTAACTTCAAAACAAGTCTGTTACCGATGTCCGCCATTTTTGTAAAGGGAAACTACTCCCCGCGCTTACTGTCACCGCTAAAATCTAAGATTGCCGTTACGTTCCGTAAAAGATCGATGGTTTATTTATCTTTCAAACAAAATTAATTTCATATAAATTTAAAAGTATTTTGATGAAAGAAATGTTTATAAATCACAAAAATTATTATACTAATTAAAGATTGAGAATTATCTTTAACCGAGATCAAACTGTGAACAACATAATTGACAGGAGGTGACACGTTAATTGCCGGTAATTATTGGCTATTTGTTTGTGACAAAAAGACCTTTTGTTATTGGTTTGAATTGAGAAGCTCATGTCATTTTGAAAAATACCATTACGAAATATTAAATCAGCTGCTGTTTATTTATTCAAAATAGTTAATTAAAAAGGTAAAACAACAAATAAAACAATATTTTATTGGTTTTATTTTCGAGAAAACAAAAATCGATAGTACTGGAGACCGCTACTGCTCTCCACCGCGGAGATAAAATTTATTACCGGTGTCGATGTAAACTCTACTTTCGTTTTCCATCCACCTCAAAATTGACCAAAAATGTTTTTTTTCCCAGGATTTCGGGCCAAAATCGGGGATGCGCATTATACACGGGTGCGCATTATACATGGGTATCTACAGTATTGATGAAAGGTTAAAGAAAAGTTTTATTGATCAAATATTGATCAATTGCTATTTGCTTTAGATTAAAGCAAACATGTTATTACTTATTACATCATAGATAACGTTTGTGATACTGTTTTTTTTAAATGTCACGGGTTTGTTATTATCATGCATCACCGTTTCCTCTGCAAATGGTACCGATGACAATTGATACAATAAAACTTCAATTTTTCTTGGTATGTTGGTTCAAAGAGCTATAAAATAAACAGATCGGCAACTTGAAAGGCATATAGAGTAAATCTCGCCAACATCTCGTGACAACTGAATGAGATCTCGTTGTAAGCGTCTGTTCATCATGATTGATCAAGTCAGCAAACGCTTTGAAATAAGGTTACTTTCGGATCATTTGTTTATCATGATAATGGTGCATTTTTAATGTTATTAGTATTTTCTAGACGGGGAAGGAATGAATTTATGATTGAAAGTCTGAGAAATCAACAGTTTTCGTTTGAAAAAGGACTCAAATTGGTTTATTACGTGCCGGGCGTACCAACAGTTTTATACTTCAGTAAGCGTCTGTTGATTTGATCATGATTGATCAAGTCGGCAAACGCTTTAAAATAAGATAACACGCTAACACGAGATGACGCGGGATTATCCCAAGTTGCCATTCTGTGTATTTTATAGTTCTTTGGTTGGTCAATGTTTGGGTCGCTCGAGACCATGGATAACTCGAGCATTTTGCTCATCCCCTTGCGACCTCGAGCGAGCGGTGTTTCACTGTATAAGAAAACTAAAGTTCGTTCAGGGGTTCCATTTGACCCGGGACCCCGGGTCCGGACCCGGGAGATTTTCAAAAGACGCTCAAAGGACCCGGCAGAATACTTGCCTGTGCGTCCTTCGGGACCCGGGGGCATTTTCCTTTGATAATCCTTTCTCTTATCATTAATTTCCTTGAGTAAAACTATTTCCAGGATAGACACGTGTATTCAAAATAAACACTCGCGGTCATGCTCTCCTGCCTTTGATCTCTGCCAAAAAGCTATATACTTCTTTGTCTCTGCTAAATCCAGCCCTTTCTCCTGTAGACATGCCTCGCTGATTTTTTATCAGCAAGTTACGTCACGGTGAGTGCACATAGGTAACAAGAAATCAATGAAGTGTTGAAATTAATTGATAAAGCGAATCCTGTGTACTGTCAAAAAAGGCGCCAATTATTAAATTATCGTAAGCAGCTGATTATCGAGCATGTGAAAAGTGCCTTGCAAGATTTTTTCATGCCAACTTTAAATTAGACCATTGTTTAGTGATCATATCGTAATTTCAACAAGAAACTTCACAAATTTTGATGAATTTCGAAAGCAAAAATAAGTTTAGAATGTCCGTTCATGGGTCTAATTACACCCGATGTCATATGCATATTTCCAAAATTCCTAAAAAAAAACCTGACTTTCAATGCAGTTTTTTATGATAAGTAGCATCATTATTTCAGGAACTATCGCTGATTTAGCTTAGTTTGCCAAATAGACTGAGCAAAAACTACTTTCTGATGACATTCTGAAAGTGTAACAGTATTCGGATAGTACATTTTGGATACATTTTTCTAGAGTGTTATAGCACTGTTCTGTTATTAAAAATGAAATGAAATATTGAAGAAAAACCTAATTAAAATAACATGAACTTTGATAAATATTAGTTTACACTATGAGACTATATGATCTGAGACTGACATTTTTATTATGCTGTAACATGATCTTGGGTTTATTGTTTCTTAGGTAAAGATCTACGTATTACTGAATAAAAAAAATATAGTAAATTATATTGACGTGTTGGGACAGGACTCCTGTATTTTGGAAAAGGACCCTTCAAAATTTGGGCCCAAGGGTCCTGGGACTCTTGGGTTTTCGGGTCTAGTGGAACCCCTGGTTCGTTAAATACAACCCGCTGAATTTCAGGGGTCAAATTTAATATTTTCTACTAGCTAAAGTTAGCTAACGGTAGTGCCTTTTTTTTATTATATTTTAAATAATACATGTTCTAGCTGTTTCTCGTTTATTTCGTAGGAATCGATCAGAAATCGTGTTTGTTTACATGTATAGAAATGACGTCAAAAACGTCATGGATTGACAATCATGGTATCTAGTGAAACTTTTTATCATTTCTTTGCTATTTGAGGGATTTTAATGAAATTAAAAGTGTTAACGCTTCGATTTATGCTTTCAAGTGGCGACCACAAAGAGCAAAACCGTGATCTGATCGATTCTTGCAGCAGTGTTCTTGTTTGTTCACTGTTCAGCATGATGTTTTTGTTCCGTTGGGGACCTTAAGGCTCTTGAATATCCGACGTTAATTTCACGCCTACCATCGTAAAGGTCATCCAATCAGCTTTCTTGTTACATAAATTATTTTAATATTCATTAGAATCTTGTAACTCGCATTTTGATTTGAAGAAGGTACCTGACGAGTGCAACGCCTCTTTAGTGGGATTATCGGCAACTTGTTAGAAAATGTCATGCTGCTCTGAATAAACCAAGCCTTTGGTCTCAGTGGGGTATACAGCTGGAAAACGATTTATATAGCCATATGGAACATTTTATGACCGTTTGAAACATGTTTGTTTCATTACTGTATCTTTACAAATATTGATTTTATGGCCAAAAAAGTACAGTGACCCATGAAAATTAGGAAATTTCCAGATTAATGAAGCCTGATTAGCTTATCAGCTGTGGTTGCTACTTATATACATATATAGGCCTATTAAGTAAAATGTTTGGTTATGTGTCTAGCACCTGTGGCGGTTACTGGCTTTTCATCATGAATCATCATGTTTTTTTGGCGTACTGACCTCGTCGGTTTTGTCAGCTGCCTACATCGTCCATTTCCAAAAATTGGTAATTTTCATCGACATTTTTTTTCACATTTTGGGATTCCAGTAGACTAATTATAGTTACTAAATTTTAAGAATCAGTCAAGAGTCCTCTATACCTAAAAAATGTCATTTACCGGTCAACGTATCTGTCCTTGTATTCCGAAATGATTTACACTGGAAACGGTTACTTCATACACCTATTTGAACTTATTTTACGACTGTGAACTTTAATTATTGTACAGTCATATTTTTCTTTAGGAATATAATTTGCCTGGCATTTCATTGACTCGCTAAAATAAGCAAGTGCTTTTTCAGGCCACTAGCTATTCTAAATTTCCACTGTGTGTCTAAATTTGAACTCTGAATTTACTCCTTTGCCTCTCTCAATTTCTCTTTTCGAGACATTAAATTCTTTCCCTGATTCTTACGCTGCCATTTTTACCTAGCATACGATAGCAACCTTCCGATTTTGATAGAATGCTACCAATACATACTGAAAAGGGCTAGAGTAAAAGAAAAACACAATACTGTTGGAAAGAGCTGTCCACCAGGGATTTTGTGAAGTATCAGCGTTGAAGTTGACTGTTGAGAAAGAGCACAAGGGAGAAAGATTAGCACTGTTTATATTTGGACTACTTGTGACTAGACCAGCTGTGGCTTACATTGATTTGGTAGTGATCTGCCTAGAACCAAAAGTTAGCATTTAGCCTGATGAGGTCAGGCAATGCTATTGATTTTTCCATAGGCTCCAGTTATGAGGAATGAACATGTTTCTTTTCGTTGTTTTAAACTTGCTACAAACAACATTAACCGATGCGTGCATAATTATCTAATCAGCTGGGTAATTAAACTTGTCAGGTAATCCAATTGTACAATTAATTTAACCCCCAAAATGTCACTAGCTGCTCAAATTGTCATACAGGTCAAATAAACAACACATATGTATATTCGATCACGCGCGACCTTTACCTTGCATCGATTTTTCTGTTGCACAGTCAGTGGAAGAAATTTATGTTAGTGAGGAAGGTCAGATAGCTGATTATTTTCATTGTATTTTTTGTTGGCACCACTGAAATTCGCCAATTGAAGATTTTTAGCTCCAGAATTTGTTTTTAATTGCATTTGGCAACCAACAGCGGGAACCCTGTTTAAAGGTCATCTAAGGTCAGGGTCATACTGTACTTGAGACTAAAAATTGATAATTCATTCTTGTATGCCAGGTGATCATGGGGGTGTGGCATAGAGCTTTGTGTTTTATGGACAGCTCTTGTTAACTTTAGGATGTGACGGATAATGTATAATATTACGTAACTGGTTTCAGGCTCTTGCCCTTGTAGAAGAGGAGACCAGAAGATACAGACCTACCAAGAATTACCTAGAATACCTCCCATCAGCACAGTATAATCAGTTTGAGGTATGCAAGTCTATATTAAAGTATCTTGTTCTATTCATGCTGTCTTGTGATATTTTTAAATCTGTTTTATGATAAGAAATTAAATAGAATGTATGGGCTGCAGTTAGCCTCCAATTCCGATGACAAATAGTATACTCCCTACCTCCCCCTCCCAGGATAATTGCAATTCCAAATTTAAAATTTAAAAACCCAAAAAACTTTGTGTGAAAATGCAGGTTTGCATTATAACAATAGATTACCTTTTGTCATGAACCTTATTGAAAGCTAACACTATCTTTATACGGTGACTATCTATAGTTCATTAATTTCACTTACCTCGAAGAAAAAAGCTAATATGTGTGTTAAACAACACCTTATTTTCTTGTTTTAAACTTTACAGTTTAAACATTTAGTCCTAGTCAGCACCATCAGTGTTATTGACAAGCTTTTCAGCCATGTTAAAGTTTTAAATTGACAGTATTAGAAAATCATTAAGCAATGAAATGTGGAATTTTATCTAGGGAAAATGCTGTTTAACTAAATTTACATGTACATGTATTTTCCACAAAGTGTTTATAATTTGAATTTCTTTATGGCACTTAATCGAAGTTAACAATGATCAGAAATATTAACCCATATCATGCTGGACATGATTGGTTCTGCCTTTGCGACCAGTGTAGATCAAGATCAGCCTGCACATCTGTGCAGTCTGATCATGATCTGCACTGTTCGCCATTCAGTCAGTACTTTGTTTGGTATGCACCCCTTTTAACAGCTAATGGTTCTGTCCAAATTGAAAGATGGACAAGTTCATAGTAGAAAAGCAGGGTAAGGATTAATAAGTAAGTTCACAGTAGAATGTAAAGAGTAGCTTAATACGTTTGTCTGTTTTGTACAGACAGAAATTATGAAGACGGAGTTTGAGCGTCTGCAGACACGTTTACCTATGGAGATGATGAACATGAAGCGTTACGAGTTACCACAACCTCCTGCAGGTAAAATGACAGATGTCTCGGCATGGAACGAGTGTGTAGAAAATTCACAAGCGCAGTTAGAGCATCAGGCATTAAGGTTTGTCGCAACTTGTTCGCTCTCTTTTATGTAGAAATAGTATCATCTCAAGCTTAAGGCGTCAATGTTTGTAAGGTTGCAGACCAGTTTAACCCAGATGCCAGTCTGTATCTGAAATAATATCCACAGGATAATCTTAATTCTTCCTCCATTGAAAGCTGAAAAGTGGCCAGAATAGCTTAATTGTGTCAGTGTTGCATAAAATTTAACAAAAACATACAAGCTGAAATTTTGATAAATCGTTGGACTGTATTGCACAGGTGGCCATTGGTACAGAAATAGTTAATTTAGCTTTTGATATTTTGCAAGATATAATGACCAAAAAGTGTTAACTGTAAAAAAAATGAAAAAGTCAACAATTTTCATAATAAATGATGGGTTTATTTCCTGACTCATTCCCTCTTTATTTCTCAGTATCATATAGTACTGTAGAAATGAAATCACCACAACTGTAAGAGAGTACCTTTAAAAAAGATCAAATGTAGCATCAAGTCATTTGCATAGTTTCCTGTAGGCATTTTGAGTACATGATTACACTTTTTAAAGCAAAGTACAGAATATGCTGTTGTATTATGGGTACTTACCGGTACATGTCACTAGAACTAAGATGGTAGCTCAGATTTTCTTGAAATGCGAAACAGAGCACAAACAAAAATAGAGATATTTGCTGAAGATGTTTGTAGATCAGTATACGCTAACCAAGTTAGTTCATTTCTGGTGCTGGTTTGGTACATGAGTGGTCAGATTTTAGGTTTTCGAGTTTTGCAGTATTTATGCTTAGAAGTACATGTATACAGTATTTTCTCACTTATATTGGTATTTATTGATAAAAATTTGCCCAGAATTAACCTTAGTTGAGACAAAATCCTTTTGTAGTTCAACCCTCTGAAGGTAAACTTACTACCTGTAACATTAACTGAGGATGTATTCATATTTACAGGAGCGTAAAAGTTGCAAAATGTAACAAGATTTTAGATGCTAATAAAGGCAATATGGATTGAAAACATCATACAATTAGAGAACAGGTTAAGTTTGTGTCTAAAAGGATTCAAAACTTGTTTATTTTTTGGTGCAAAGGAATATTGTTGATACAAACATTTTCTGTTCTTTCTTTTTCTCAAGAATACTGAATTTAGATTTACTACAAGATTATGGAAGCAATGCCTGGAAGAATTACAATGACACACTTGTCAAGTTGTTGGAGCAGGCACAGAAACAACTAGCAGATCTCAAGTAAGCTTATAATTTACGCAAGTTTGCTCTTTCCACACATAACTAGCAGATCTCAAGTAAGCTTATAATTTACGCAAGTTTGCTCTTTCTACACATTACAGTGGAAGTAACTTGTAAAAGGTTCTCTTTCTTCTTTGAATTCCATTGTTCATGGTTTAAAGTCTTGTTAAGTTTCCTTTTTTTGCACCCGGTTTGAAAAGAAAACGTGATGGCACATGCGTCTGTCTGTCCGTCTATCATAATTCATGTCCATAGCATAATTTTATAACCATTAAAGGTATTGACTTTAAGCTTGGCATATAGGTAGATGGTGATCAGACAATGTGCAGAGCCCTTAAAATGGCTCTGTAGGTCAAAGGTCAAGATCACAAATTGTGCTAAAAGGTCACAACTGTCCATCATATTTGTGTCCAGAGAATAACCAAATAACCATGCAAGGTATTGACTTCAAACTTGGTATATTGGTAGGTGGCGATGAGACGATATGCAGAGCACATAAGTAGGGTCTGTAGGTCAAAGGTCAAGGTCACAAATTGAGTTCAAAGATCAAATCTGTCTGTCATTTGGAAGACAGGTATTTTTTGGACTATAATAAGCTCAACATGCATATGACTTCGTAAAAACCGTAGAATGCTGAAATTGGGTATGTAAAATATATAATTGGATGATGGATACTACAGGTCGACTACTTTAATGAACAAATTTATTTTTCTTTAGAAAGAAGATACAAGAGATTAACTGGCAGAGAAAAAATGAACAAACAGAGGCAGGTGCTAAATTGAAGGATTTAGAAAACAGGTAAAGATCTTCGTTATGTGCACAAGGAAATATAGTGCCACATTTTTAGCTCGACTATTCAAGAATAGTCCAAGCTATTGTACTTACCCTGGCGTCAATGTCACCGTCACACCTTGGTTATAGTTTTGCATGCAATTATGTATAGTTCTCATTTCAAGGCTTTGAAACTTATTTTTTCTTTTTCTAGGTCAATTACCAACCTCACTGGGTCAAGTCCCATAACTCTGACAAGTATTATGGCCAAATTATGCCCCCTTTTGGACTTAGAAAATCCTGGTTAAAATTTTGTTCGCAAGTTACTATCTCCAAAACTAATGCAGATATTGAATTGAAACTAAATGTGTCTTCGGGTTAAAAAACTAGGTGATAGCATCAAGTCCCATAGCTCTGACATACATTTAGAGTAATATTCCTGCTTCTGGGACAACACTTTGTATTGTGGAGCATTGGCTGTCTTACAGACAGCTCTTGTAAAATATGTTGGCATAAAAATTTCAAGATTTTAACTAAAATAGATTATTTGTTGGGAAATTATTTCAGGCATGTTAAATTTTGAAGATAAAATTTTTAATTGAAATTTAATCTTTATTATGATTATTTGAAGACTTCAAGTCAAGTCAAAAGTTTATTAAATATAGCAAAGGCAACCGGCCCAAAATACACAACATATATATGGTAAGTGCTTCAAATCAAATAGTTGTGATCCCACAAAATATACATACACTGATTAAGTTGAAATACATATTCACAGATTCTGCATACAGTTAACTAGCAAAATATGTTAATATAGTAGTTGTATAGGCTGTTGAATATCATTTTTGAAAAAAGTTGAGTATAGACTCGTCAAACATTATTTAAAAGCTTCTCAAGATACAGTGCTGTTCGGTATAATACTTTTTCATTATCCGAGCTAAGTATGTTATAAAAACGTTGTAAACTTCTGTCAGATGAATACCAGTTTAGAAGATAATGATATGAAGAGCTATTCTACCCACCTTGAATAAAGTTTTGCATCCAAATTTATTTCTCAGGGGAGCACCATTGTCCGATTGACACACATCTAATTTGTACAGAGGTTGTTGCTTTCAAGATGTTAATTAAGCATAGTAACATAATCAAAGTTTAGAGGTCAATGGTCAAAACAGCTGAAATTCATGTCCGCTCCATATTGTGTAAACCGCTTAGTACGGTTTCATAAAACTAACATCAGTTGTTCACGTCACCAAGATGAAGTGCAGAGTGCACAACTCAGGTCACTACAACCAAGGTCACACTTGGGAGGTCAAATGTCAAATAACTTAACTTCATGTCTGCTCCATATCTTCTTAACTGTTTGGAAGGTTTCCATAATTTTATAATCAGTACCATTTGTTAGCCTCATCAAGACAGTGTGTAGAGTGTACAAGTCTAGTTGCAAGGTCCAAGATCAAGGTCACACTCAAATAGCTAAATTAAATTTAATTATTTAAGCTGCTTAAATATTTTTCATGAAATGAAAGTCATTTGTTTACCACATCTAAATGAAGGCAGATTCACAAAAGATGAACAATGACGAGAATGATAAGTCAGTGTCAATTCCTCAATGTCTGAATTATTCCCGGTGTAAACAAAAGCAGAATTCATCCTAGTCGCTGATTTGGATGTAATAAACATATCAAATTTTGTTAATCAGTTGATGACTGAATATTCGTTTAGAAGGTTCACCTAATATTCGAATACCAAAAGTGCTATTTTTTTGCCATCCCTAGTACATATGCTAAACTTCTCCTTTACACAGTGTATGCTACACTTCTCCTTTACACAGTGTATGCTACACTTTTCCTTTACACAGTGTGATTCATTTGCAGAATGGATTGAAGAATGATGATCAGTTGTTGATAGTAATATATTATCAGTATGATCATACAGTACTTGTAGTTGGCATACAAAAAAAGGTCAGTTTATGGGTTATGATGTACTAGTGTATAATGATTTGGGATTGTCAGCAGTTAATTGTGGGAATTGAATTTCACTTATGATGACAAGTTATGGTAGATTGAAATATGTGTTACAGATAAATAACCATTTACTTTTCCAATATATGTGCAAATTTACCTTAAATTTTACCTGTGACTGTTACGTGCTGAAGCTATTAAGTTTTCATGTATTCCACGTCCAGTGTATTTCTGCAATACTTTGTAGCAGCTAAATCGACCATGGTATTGTAAGTGTGAAATACAGTGTTCGGGAATGATACTAGGATTCCATACAAATATAGTGTGAAACGTTTTAACTATATATGAATAAAGAACAAAATACATTAGTTTTGTGCTGAGCCCACTGTGTTTGCAAATGCACTAGATAGCCTTACAAATTTTATGAATGGTCACTTCATTCAACTGTTGTGAAGACATTACCAGAAAAATTCCTCTTTAATTTTTGATGAAAAAAATTGTGTTCCTGTCATTTGTTAACTAAATGTTTTGTTTACTACAGTTGGGTAGGTCTTGTGAGTAAAAACTATGAGATTGAACGAGCTTGTGTAGAGATGGAGAAAGAATTGGCAGAACTTGAAAAACAGAAAAAGGTAATGTGTATTGTCCATAGTTTTTTCATCATCTATCACAGAATCAAAATCCATTTGTATTGATTATTAATCAGGGCTTTTTCTCCTTCTAAAATAGAGGCCCAAATTTGGTGGCTTCCCAATCCAAAAACATACTTTAATTTCCCAATTTTAGGGAATAATTCCCCAAAATCCCCAGTTTCAAACAAAATCTTGCTTGAATTTCCTAAAATTAACAGGCTACAGCTTCTTCCCAAAACCAGGAAAAAATGCCTTGTTAATAGAACATTAAACCAATATTATATGGCAATAAAAGGCTTTAACATGTAATATGGACCAGAACGGAGCCAAGATCAGTACCATATTTCTTTTTGTCACACTGCTCAGTCAATAACTGGCATATTGACAAAATAGTCAGGATTTATTTTGTCATGCTTCACTGACTGAAGGTTAAATTTTATCATATTGTAATATTGCCAAAAACAATACAAGGACAGTGTCATGGAAATTATGTCCCACTTTAAATCTTGCCTTTAGCCATAATACATCAGCATCTATTATACATGTACAGTTTAATGGACTGGATGATGTCACATTAAATAAAGAAGAACATCATGCAAAGGAGGAATGATATTTCCTTTTATTATCAGCTAGCCTAACCTGAACAAAGGGTTCAGGGTCAGCTATAAGTATAGGCAGATGGTCTGGCATCCTGCGTCCATTGTCAACAAGTTACTTAAACAGCTTCACTGAAAGTACTGGTCAGAATTACACCAAACTTGGTCTGTAGCATCCTGGCAAGGTCCCTTCTCAAGTTTATACAAATGTAGGCACTTAGGGTTGCTACCGCTAGAGCTAAAATTAGACAAAACCTTTAAGAAACTTATTCTCATGAACCACTTGTTAGATCTTCATCAAACTTGATCTGTTGCATCATTGTAAGGTCCTCTCACAATATTGTTCAAAGGAGGGTAGTTGGCCCCTTTTAGGGGCTGCTAGAGCTAAAAATAGAAAAGCCTTTAAACTACTTCTGTCTCATGAATTGCTAGCTGGATCTTCATCAAACTTGGTCTGTAGCATCAGTTTACAGTCTTCTCACAAATTTATTAAATGGGGGCACTTAGCCCCTTCTAGGGGCCACTAGAGCTAAAAATAGAACCTTTTAATGACTACTCCTCATAAACTGCTGGATGGATCTTAAACATGGTCTGTAGAATCATTGTAAGGCCCTCTCTCAATTTAGATTAAATGAGGGCAATTAGCCCCTCTTAGGAGTGGCTAGAGTTATGAAACACTTTAATATAGCCTCTTCTCATGAACCGCTTGATGGATCTTCATCAGTCTTGGTCTGTTGCGTCATTTTAAGGTCCTCTTTAAAAAAATTTAACCCTGTTTAGGGGCAGCTGGAGCTTCTAATAGAAAAATCTTTAAACAACTTCTTCTCATGAACCTCTTGCTGGATCTTCATCAGACCTGGTCTGCAGTATCTTCATAAGGTCCTTGCACATTTTTAGGTCAAATGGGAGAACTTGGGCCGCTTATGCTAAAAATAGAGATACCTTTAAACAACTTTTTCTCATGAACTGATTGATGGATTTCCATTAAACTTTGCATGTTGTAGAACCATTTTAAGGTCCTCCATCAAATTTGTTCAAATAGGGGCACTTGACTAATTTTATGTTTTTTTCTGCTAAATTAAGATATTACCATTTTTGATTTGCCATATGTATATTCAAGGTCAGATAGTTAAGGTTTGGTGAGGGACTTAGGGCCACTTTGACCCTCTTCATGGACTTAGCCCCCACTGCAGTCACTACATTGCAAATGGAAGGATTAGTTCATGACTGAAGTAAAACAAGTGCTTTACAGCAGAGCTGTTAAGTCACCAACTGAATAAGGTGCCTCTCACTCCAGCAGACTTGGAAAATATAGAAATCTTAAAATGTCATGTGAATAGAATTCTTACATGTGAGGAAGCTATCCAACTGGCTTGCAGATTTTGGCCAGCTTTTAGCTGAAATAATGCTCATAGAGTCACCATATTACTTGCGTCATAAAACTGTAAAGAAGGGAACGAAATATTACTTGTGGACATGCATGAAGCAAGTGATCAATAGTGTTATACTGCAACTATAGATTATTGTAGTAATTAGAAAGGGTTGTACCACAACCTTTATAACAGGCCATAATCCCTTACTGAGGCACACAGTCTGGACAAAGCATAGTTTAAAGAAATTGTGAAAACTGTCTGAATAGTGAATAATGTTCTTAACATACAATGAATTAAAACACATCTCACCATGTTTTACTATTTGTTTTCAGACAAAAAGATGAAAGTTATGATTACTGTCTTTGTGGCTTCTACATGAAAAATGCATTGCTTGATGGGGAAAATTGATGCAGAACAGAACTGTACTTTGCTGTGCACAGGAAACATTTGTTTAAGACTACAAAGTCAAGTTGACTCGAGCTGCAGAATTTTCAGGAGGATGTTCATATTTTATAAGCAGTAATAAGAATTTGTGGAATATGGTTGTGTTTTAGGAAATTATGCTGTGTAATATTCACAAATATTTTGACCGTGATTGGTATTATTTGCTAATATTAGGGAAATAAAACCATAATGAAAATTAAACATTTTTCTGCATTCTTGACCAGTATACCACAGAGGAATACATACTTACAGGTGTTAGATATAAAGCTTTATAATTTAGGCAGTTTACTTCCAGTATCTGTTTACAAATGCTTTTTATTTTGAAAGGAATAATTGGTAAAAACAACTAAATTCTTATTGTTTCCATAATATATAATCTCTCATTAACTGGGTTTCAACCCACCCCACTGGGGGAGATACATGTATAGCGTTAGGTTACCCATTATCAGCATGTACCAATTACTGTGAAATCATTAATATTTTTTGTTGGGGACTTATTTTCATGGTCGAGTCAATCCTAGAAATTTAGTCCGAACGAACATGTAAATTTCCCATTCCTTTTATGTTCAAAAGCTGAAATCCACGTATTCATATCCCCATGAAATTTCTATTTTGACCAAAACCACGAAATTTCATGCTCTTGAAATTAAATAATTTTACAGTATCGACAGAATATTATATTTTTCTTAATTTACGCTATATACGTCCAACATTGTCAGTTTGAGGCAATAATTAAGTCATGTCTGAAGCTAATCTAGTGCATTGATCCCAATAATTTTCCTCTATTCTCCCAAATTGAAATCAAAACTACAGTAACTAGTTACTATATTAACAGTTCTGGTTGGTTATGTTTGGCTTTGTGTCTGAATGAAAAACATTTTCTTCACATTAATCAGCTTTAATAGGTTGGAGGTGTCATGTGCCCACACTGGTTCCATCAAAGTGAGTGTTGAGTGTTTAAATGCTGAAAAACGAGGTGCAAGATGGAAGTACTAGTGAATCATGGTATTTTGAGTATTGCGGCGAAAAATAGGAAAAGGAAACTGTTACCTATGTTGTTTCTCCTCATTTAAATTAACAGCATTAACCTTTAATTGATTATTGGTCAACTTTCTATAACTATTTGGTAGTAACATGTTCCAAATTTTGTAATCAGATGGAGCTGAAAAACCATGACGTCACACCTTTACATCACATATCCAAAAAGAAAAAATGTGGAATTGTAAGATGAAAGGTCAGTTTATAACCACACAGTATTGTTTTTATTATAACAGAACAGAATAGAATCTTTATTAACTTGTATAATTTGTGAATCTTTTCACAGAAATTTACTATAATCATGTTGTGAAAACTGCCAATAGTTGGTTACTTGTGGCTATTGTTTTTGCCATCCTTCCGTCTGTCAGGCCATCACACTTCATTTCCCAGTAATAACTGGAGAAGCATTGGACCTAGAACCTTGAAACTTCATAGGGTGGTAGGTCTTATGGAGTAGACAACCCCTATTGTTTTTAAGGTCACTCCACCAAAGGTCAAGGTCACAGGGGCCTGAACAGGAAAACCATTTCCGATCAATAACTTGTTGAGAACCACTTGACCCAGAATATTGAAACTTCATAGGATGATTGGACATGTGGAGTAGATGACCCCTATTGATCTCGAGCAAAGGTCAAGGTCACAGGGGCCTGAACATGGAAAACCATTTCCAATCAGTAACTAGAGAACCACTTGACTCAGAATGTTGAAACTTCATAGAATGATTCAACTTGCAGGTAGATGACCCGTATTGATTTTGGGGTCACTCTATTAAAGGTCAAGTTCACAGGGACCGTAACATGGAAATCCATTTCTAATCAATGATTTGAGAACCATTTGACCAAGAACCTTCAAACTTTAAAGGTTGATAGGAATTACAGAGCAGACGACCCATATGGTTTTTGGGGTCACTTCATCAAAGGTAAAGGTCACTGGGGCCATCTGTCTGTCACACTTCATTTTCTATCAATAACTGGAGGACCATTTGACCTAGAACCTCCAAACTGCATAAGATGATGGGGATTACAAAGTAGATGACACCTGTTATTTTTGGGATTGCTTGATCAAAGGTCAAGGGCACACAGGCCTGAACATGGAAAACCGTTTCTGATCAATAACTTGAGAACCACTTGACCCAGAATGTTGAATGAAAAGGATGATTGGAAATGTAGAGTAGATGACCCCTATTGATTTTTGGATCACTTGATCAAAGTTCAAGGTCAAAGTGGCCAGAAATTGGAAGACCATTTCTGATCAATAACTTAAAAACCATTTGACTGAGAACCTTCAAACTGCATAGGGTGATAGGATTTACATAATGGATGACCCCTATTGATATTGGGGTCACTTGAGCAAAGGTAAAAGTCACACGGGCCTCAACATAGAAAACTCTTCGATCAATAACTTGAGAACCACTTGTCCCAGAATGTTGAAACTTCATAGATGATTGGATATGCAGAGTAGATGACCCCTATTAATTTTTTGATTGTCAATCAAGCAAAGGTCAAGGTCACAGTGGTCAGAACATGGAAAACTGTTTCCAGTCCATAACTTGAGAACCATTAGGCCCAGAATGTTGAAACTTCTCTGGATGATTGGACATTCCGAGTAGATGATCCCTGTTGCAGCCAACCATTGGTGTCTCTTGGACTTTTGCTTCTATCCCATATTGACTTCTTGGCTATTACCACTATGCATTGGAGGAGACATGGGCTTTTCTACAAAGGCATCTTCTAGTTTTCCTTGTTTTTGTTATCATACAATCTGGAAGTAATTGCCATTACTTGTGTTTAGCCTTGAAATTTCATGAGAAAAGAATGTTAAACTTCTGCAGTAGGATTATAACAGAAACACTTTATTCTATATACATGTTTTCAAAGTGTGGGAGATGGTAATTTACTGTGCAGTTATCGTTTGGATTAACTGTGTTCATTTTGTTAATATTTTATCATAACAGAAACTTGAAACATCGTTTTAAAATCATGTTCATTTTGTAATAATGATTAATAAATTCCAAAGTATGAGCTTTCTATTTTTATCTTCGGTACTGAAGAAAAAAATAAAAACAACATTATTTGGTAAAATTTAACAAGGTTGTTCTGCATGTTTGAAACACCAAGTTATGGTGTAACTTCATTTATACGTAAAAGATAGATAGAACCGCCTTGGTAGCCTAGAAGTAGAGCGTCTGCTTTGAGTGCGGGAGGTCGTGGATTTGATCCCTGGCCGCGTTGTACCAAAGTCTTCAACCTTTGGCAAATTTAGTAGTCTGTAACCTTTGGCAAATTTAGCAGTCTGCGACCTTTGGCAAATTTAGTAGTCTGTAACCAATGAAAAATTTAGTAGTCTGTAACCGATGAAAAATATAGTAGTCTGTAACCTTTGGCAAATTAAGTAGTCTTCAACCTTTGGCAAATTTAGTAGTCTGCGACCTTTGGCAAATTTAGTATCTGTAACCTATGAAAAATTTAGTAGTCTGCTACCTTAGGCAAATTTAGTAGTCTGTAACCTTTGGCAAATTTAGTAGTCTGTAACCTATGATAAATTTAGTAGTCTGTAACCTATGAAAAATTTAGTAGTCTGTTACCTTTAAAAATTTAGTAGTCTGTGACCTTTGGGAAATTTAGTAGTCTGTAACCTTCGGAAAATTTAGTAGTCTGTAACCTATGATAAATTTAGTAGTCTGTAACCTATGAAAAATTTAGTAGTCTGTTACCTTTAAAAATTTAGTAGTCTGTGACCTTTGGGAAATTTAGTAGTCTGTAACCTATGATAAATTTAGTAGTCTGTAACCTTTGAAAAATTGAGTAGTCTGTTACCTTTTAAAAATTTAGTAGTCTGTGACCTTTGGAAAATTTAGTAGTCTGTAACCTTTGGCAAATTTAGTAGTCTGTAACCTATGATAAATTTAGCAGTCTGTAACCTTTGGCAAATTTAGTAGTCTGTAACCTATGATAAATTTAGTAGTCTGCAACCTTTGGCAAATTTAGTAGTCTGTAACCTTTTGAAAATTTAGTAGTCTGTAACCTATGAAAAATTTAGTAGTCTGCAACCTTTGGCAAATTTAGTAGTCTGCAACCATTGGCAAATTTAGTAGTCTGTAACCTTGAAAAATTTAGTATCTGAACCTTTGGCAAATTTAGTAGTCTGCAACTTGCATTTAGTATCTGTAACCTATGAAAAATTTAGTAGTCTGTTACCTTTTAAAAATTTAGTAGTCTGTAACCTTTGGCAAATTTAGTAGTCTGTAACCTATGATAAATTTAGCAGTCTGTAACCTTTGGCAAATTTAGTAGTCTGTAACCTTTTGAAAATTTAGTAGTCTGTAACCTTTGGCAAATTTAGTAGTCTGTAACCTTTGGCAAATTTAGTAGTCTGTAACCTTTTGAAAATTTAGTAGTCTGTAACCTATGAAAAATTTAGTAGTCTGCAACCTTTGGCAAATTTAGTAGTCTGTTACCTATGAAAAATTTAGTAATCTGCGACCTTTGGCAAATTTAGTAGTCTGTAACCTTTTAACCTTTAATAAATTTAGTAGTAAATGACCTGTATCCATATTTGTTCATTGACTGGGTTACTTTATAAAACAAAGCTGGCAGAACAAGTTACTTTGACTTGTCTTGATTTGGATAAATTTGGGAGGGGAACTTGCAACATACTAATTTTCATGATCAAGAAGTTCAAAAGAGATCATTTAAAGTTTATTCTAATTATAGATCTAGGGACCCCATAAAGTGGCAAAGGGTTCCTTTTTGAACAAACTTGGAAAAGGACATTGTAAAGACCAAGTCTGATGAAAAGCCATCAAGCAGTTCAAACATGTTTTATTTCTTTGGATCAAGTTACATAGTCATTGTGCAAAATGCATATATGAAATGTTTAGAAAACAAGCAAGTAAATGCTTATATCAATTCCTTTTCATGTTGGAGTTGGCCTAATTATCATGGCACTTATTCGACCGGAAAGTAATGTAAAATTTAAAGTAAAGTAAAGGATTTATATTGTTGCGTTTACCACAATAATTATTATAATAACTGTATCATTGTTAGTCTATATGCTATTACATACCTTACACAATTGAATAAGAGCTGAGGTGAATAAGAAATGAAAACAAGAGGGTCATGATGACCCTGGATCGCTCACCTGAGTAATATGAGCTACATGTATCAAATGTCAAACTGATGTTAAAATATTAAGAAAGCAGGTCAGTAGGTCACATTCATGGTCACTTTAAGTCAGTTTTAAGATCAGAGTGCAAAACTGTACATGTCACCCAAATTTCAAGACTGTATCTTAAAAAACAAGAAAGCAGGTTGGGGCGGGGCCTCTTTTCACCCCTGGGGCATAATTCGAACAGTCCTGTTAGAAATCAATTAGGCAATGATACATACCAAATATCAAAGGCCTAGGCCTTGAAATTGTTTTCCTATATAAGTCTATGTAAAACTTGGGACACCCTGGGTGGGGCCACTTCTCTACTAAGGGGCTTAATTTGAAAAATCTTGGTAGAGGACCACTAGGCAATGCAACATACCAGATATCAAAAGCCTGGACCTTCTGGTTTCAGACAAGAAGATTTGAAGATTTGAGAAAGTGAAGCAGAATTTTGACTGCACCACATTCGCAACAATATTTCTACGATGAAGTGCAAAGTTTAGAGAACTGCATCCGAGCCCTAAGCATGTATGTTGAATTTGGTACTTTTGTACCCCGACATTAAAGAGTGGTTTGGAGCTGTTCTTTCAAATGGAAAGTTTGTTTTTAAATTCGGAAAGAGAGGAGGCATTTTGGACATCTGGAGAAAGTACGTTCCACTGACAGATTGTTTTGGGCAAAAAAGAACTTTCATAAGACTGGGTGTTTGTATGGACCAAAGGTATGCTGTGAATAGAACGGACAAGGTAAGGTTGAATAAGAGGAACGAGATTTCATAGATATATAGGCGTGAGGTTGTTTTTCATCTTATAAAACTGTATTAGCTGATGTTTTCTTCTCCATTCAGAAAAAGTTTCCCAGTTTAATTCTTTCAAGAGACATTCTGAGTTGCCATATTGCATTGCCCCCGTTACAATTCTTCCTGATGCTATCTGTATCGCTTCTAGATCGTTTTTTAGCTTGTTCATGCAGTTATCCCGAGCGATGTCTCCGTCTTATGAAGAAAATTTACATTTTCTCAAGACTACTTCTTTACAAGTTAAATTTAAGCGACCAGAGTACTCCGATTCTCTGCCATACCTTGTTAAGACACAATGAAAGATGGGAAGACCATTTGGCGTCGTCCGACAAAGTGAGACCAAGATGTTTGTGTGCTTTACCATGTTTATTGGGATCACTGGGATCTGGTCCATGAAAAGGGTTGATTGAAAAGGTCTGTTTCGTTTCCTTGAAAAAACAATAGATGCTATTTTTGCTGGATTAAAAGAAACAAGCCATAATTTTGACCAAGAGGTGATCCGAGACAAGTCTTCATTTAGAGCAGCAGCAGAGATTATTATAAGTCTTTGCTTGTTCATGGGAGGATGTCATACTTCCATTTTTAGCTTTAGAAGCCCCTAAAAGGCCCCAGTCAATTCTAGAGAGAATCTTATAATAATGCTTCAGACCAAGTTTGTTGAAGATCTGTGAAGCAGTTCATGAGAAGTTGTTTAAAAAAGAAGATTTTTAGCTGTAGCAGCCCCTGAAAAGTGGGGGACAATAAATTTGTGAGAGGACCTTATAACAATGGAACAGACCATGTTTGAGGAAGGTCCATCAAGCAGTTCATGAGAAGGCGGCGTTTCAAGGTAACTATTATTCTTTTCTTAGCTTTTGAGGTTCCTGAAGGGTGTCAAGCAGAACCATTTTAACAAACTTGATAGGATCATGCCAGGATGCAACAGACCAAGTTTTGTTGTGGACGAAGGATGCAGACCGTCCACCATTCATAATAGCTTACCCTGATCCTTTGGTTCCTTAGGGGAGCTAAAACAAGAAAACGTTAGTCATTCTCCATATTTTTTTCTCTTGAGCATTTGTGAATTTTTTTTTATGCACAATTTATACAGGCTTTATACCTATACTTGAAATAAGCCAACATAGATTACATTGTTAAAATTTATTTTTTCAGTAAATATATATTTTTTTCCATTAAAAAAAAATATTACGATATCACAGACAGTCCAAAAAACATACCAATATGCATGTGATCATGTTTTTACACAAAGATCTATACTTCTTTGTTTTACAGCAACAACCTCTTATGATATAAGGCTTGATGTGAGATCATTTATCTCTCATGAATAAAATGCATCAGTTTTAAATTATATAGGAAAAAGAAAAATATTTTAACAGACTATTATTGATATTATATTCTGTTCACATTTTTTTATGTACGAACACCATCTTTTCTTCACAAAGACAGTAAATAAATATATTCAAGTTAATAAACAGAAAGAAAATTGTCAAGCAAAAATGCTGTGTTGCAATTTTTCACAAAAGGGAGACAATTCTGTTTTATTCCACTTCTTCTTCATCTTCTTCTTCATTGTCCGACCCCTTCTTGCTCTGAAAACATTCAACAATGAATATTGTAAAAAAGATACAGTAAAACTTCATTCTAATGCCAATTAGGTTACCTGAAAAAAAAAAACAACACTAGAAAACTTATATTTTGTACAGACAAACTTGGTTACATTTTATTTTATTTCACTCCAGTCAGGTTTTATAAAATATGTCAAAATTAATATAAAATATAATTGTCCAAATGATCCCAAAATTTTACAAGGCAAAACATTTTAAGACAACTTCCAATAAAACTTGGGTTTAATTAACTCTGCTATGTTGACACAATGCTTTTTGTCCATCTCATTTCTGTTATATATCAGTAAAATATATTTAAGTTAGTTAGTATGCTAAGCAATAACCTTGTCAAACAATAAAAAAAACACAAGAAGTCCCCCTGACCCTAGAACCGCTGTTAGTGCTCCCTGTACCAAAGCTGAAATTCTACAAACACATTCTCAATGCCCTTGTTAAATGTTCATCTATCCTGTGTTCTCAAATCATTCAAGAACTAAAACTATTTAAGTCAAGATCTCTCTTTTTACAGCTAGTAAATTGTGTGAAGTCAGACATGCCCATGCAATATTACCATTTCTGTGTGAAAACTTACAGTTGGGTGAAGTTGGTTGGCTCTGCAATTCGAAGAGAGTTTAACTACTGGTAATTTTGCTTTGCACAGTCATGTTTTTAATATTTTTAAAAACTCATACACTAGGAGTCTAAGTATATTGAAGTAAAACACAGGTGCACTTCATGTGAAATTCTATATCCAAAGTAAGCTGGAATAGTTGGAATAAAAAAGGTCCACTTAGAACTATTTGCAGTCACTTTGAAATTAATGCTGTTTATTTTTTATACAAGACAATGTACATGTGAGAATAATAAGAATCTTTCACTGGTTGTTGGTGCAGATTGGAATCCCGGGCTCAAGGGTAACTACTGTAAAATTCAAAGGCATAACATTTTGTGTTTTTTGCCGTAACAGCTATTTTTGGGAGAAAGGAGTTCACAGATTTCAAACTTTGAAGATAAAATTAAAGGAAACTTTTCTTAATTTAATTAAATCAACCATGAAACCCAAGAACATTTGTCCCTCATGAATATTAATGATTTCACACAATTAAAGAGGTATTAAGTAGGCTCTGCATTGCCTTCAACTAGTGACAGATTCTTTTTCTTGCATACCATATTCTACAAATAGTAGAAGAAATAAAATAAAGGTTTAAAGCATTCTGTCATAACAACCTATAAATTTAAACATTTCATTCATAAATAACACATTCTTGAATAAATGAAGTCATAAATATTTATGGGTTATTAGCTTTGTATCGAGGAAATATGCACGAGTCCTGCAGCAAAAATACTGCGTGACTTTAGAAGCACATTATTCTTCCACTAAAGAATTAGTGCATATTTCCCAATGCAAAGGTAATAACTTTTTTATTACATATGTATATAAATGTATAAATTTAATGTAAATAGCCTGAATAAGATCAACAATAATGAACTAAATAAAAGAATTAGTGCAACGACAAGCATTACATTATGTCACGCACCCGATATGAAATTCAGGCGTCAGTATATGGAAAAATATTGACGTTTCCAGTACAATTGTAACTGAATGGGGAATAGAAACGAATATGTAATAATGTCTTGTATTTAACTTCATTCACAACATAAGAGTTGTCCTCTATGGCAGCATGGATGAAAACATTGGAAACTCGTGTCTGGTATGCAAGAAAAAAACATTCTCCTCAAAAAGCAGCACAACAGTAACTGACAAAAATTTACCCTCTTACCATATGAAATACCAAGCACAATGATTAATTTTGCTCATGAGACCAGTTAATTAAATATCTAATTACAAAACCAATTAACTGTGCCAGCCGTTACATTTCCACTATTCTACATTCATATTACTGTTTTTAGTATTTACTGCTACCAAGCTGAAAACATCTGAAATATCTACACTGTTAGAATATCAACATCTCTATTACATGTATACAGTCATTTTTACATACGGGTCATGTGATAATAACAAATTTTAGTCCTCCGTGGCCTGCTGTTCCTCTCCTTCTGCCTCAGCCTGTCATTAAAATAGGATAGATATCATGCAAGTGTTGTTCTCATGCAGTTTTGCCCCTATAATGATCAAAGGGTTACAGTACCTGCATGCAACTCGAAACAGTTTACCCCTTCATCGATATATATATATCAAAGATTAGTTACTACATGCAATTTCCCCTTACATTAATCAAAAGGAAGAAACCCAAAATATTTTACCCTACATAGATGAAAGGGAAGAACTTTTTCCATTACACTGATTAAAGGGAGGAAAACACAAGCAGTTTTTCTCAAAATTGATCGAAGGGAAGTATCCTCATGCAGTATTCCCATACATCCATCAATCGGCAGTATCTCCATGCAGTTTACTCCTGTATCAATTAAAGGGAAGTACAATTGAAACTCCGTATTTCGAACTCCAAGGGATCTAGCTTTGTACATTAAGCTAACCGAAGTTTGACTTAAAATTATATTTCATGAACGTGTTTTCTGGACGGGACTTGAAAATGTCTTTGAGATAGCTGGAATTTTGAGATAAGCAAGTTCGAGATATCGGGTTTCAACTGTATCACCCTGCAGTTTATCCCTTTATCAATCAAAGGGAAGCAATTCCATTCCTTTTTACCTATACATTGATAAAATGGAGGTAGTTTAACAAAATTTCAACTTTTGGTTAATTTGGAGACACCAACTTTAACATAGTTAGTATGACATAAATAATTTTGCCCTAACTGTTACAATTTTAATGTGGATACAACAGTTAACATGTACAATAGTTTATCTTCACCCAGAATTCCTCCAGCAATAGGCATTATAAGCATTACGGACTACCAGCAAATAAATGTTGAATGTCAAAACTGATGCCCGCACTTGTGATATATCATGACATCTGAGCCTTAAAGTAACGATGGAGAAAAACTTGATGTACTAGGAATGTTTCAGGCATAAATGAGCTTGGATTCAGGCATGAATGAGCTCTGGTTCAGGCAAGGATGAGCTATATTAAGCATGGAAGAGCTCTGTAGGTAATTCAGGCATGGATGTTTTTGTCTTCTTTTGTTTTTCCTTTAACGCCATTTTTCAATAGTATTTCTGTTACATAACGGCGGGCAGTTAACTTAACCAGTATTCCTGGATTCTGTACCAGTACAAACCTGTTCTCCACAAATAACTGCCAACTTCCTTACATAAATCAGAGGTGGAGGATGAATGATTTCAGACACAATGTCTTTTATCAAATTATCACAGAGAACATTCAACCTGACTAGCGATCAAACTCATGACTGAGCACTCCGTAGATATGTGCTCTCCCTATTTAGCTAAGTTGGTGGGCTCGGACACGGATGAGATTTGTTTGAAGGCATGATTGAATTATCACGAGCTATCAGGAATGGATGAGTTCTGCTTCACAAAAGAATGAGCTCTCTTCTGCTTCTGACATAAGTTCTGTTACATCCATAGATGAGTTTAGATTCAGGCATGAATGAACTCTGGTTCGGACAAGGATGAGCTGTTTTAGGCAATGTAAAGTTCTGCTTCAGGCAGAGATGAGTTATTTCAGTCATGTGAGAGCTCTGCCTGAGCTTTGTTGCAGGCACGGCTGAACTCTTTTTTCAGGCCTGGTTGAATAGGCATGGATGAGCTCTGTTTCAGACACAGATGAGTTCAGCGTCTGGTATGGATCAGCTCTATTCAAATTTACTGAGCATTCTGGTCAAATATTATTGTTATGAAGGGAATGTATTCCATTTATCATTGCTGTAAGTTTATCAGTTCCTGGTAGAATTACTCTGTAATACTTTTATACAAAAATGTTGTATTAGATAAGACCCCTTTTTCCCATAATACATAATTTTCTTTCCAAAATAAAATGTCAACAATGTAAACTTGTAATATAATATATGTTCTGACAAATCTAACTAGAGCTAGTGGAAATTCTGGATGAAGATGTACAATATGGTTATAAACAAAGGGAGATAAACATGTTTTAGATGAACATTGTGGGATGATTGCCCTTACTTCATCCTGGGTTACAGTAAATGCTGGGACCTCTTCTTCCTATGGAAAAATATGTTTAAAAAAATGAAATATTATAACATGAATAACAAACTATACTTATCATAATGAGCTAAGGTACCTAATTTATTATAGCGTTATTAATCAAATGATTTCATACTGGCCTTGTTATTTGTACGAGGACCAATATTACTCCTAGAGAACAAAATTAATAGTGGCCAATATGAAATAACTTGATTAATTATAATTTTATTAATCAACTTTACATTGGCCCCCTCAATTTAATAAGTCAAAATGCCTGAATACCATATTGGCCCTGTTTTCTTGTATTGGTCCTGAATAAATATTGGTCCTGATTTTCTCATATTGGCTCAGTTTACTTTTGGTATTGGCAAAATCTGTTTCAAATGATATCCAAACTTGTAGTATTGCACAGTCGAAAAAGACTGTTTTATTTACTCATTCCAATTCCTATCATCAAAGCAGAATTCAACTACAATACCCCCCAAAAAATGTCATTTAAATTCAAATGCAAACATTTTGTTCATATTTGGTAAATGACACAATGCGTCTTTATTTTATTTATGATATAATGTTCATCATTTTATTACAATGTACCTTTTCTCATGTTTAGACACAATTAGTCATTAGGTAAATATACTGTGAAATCAAAATTTAATATTCTTTGGGAATTTTGTGGTTGTATGAAAACCACAACAAAATAAATTTTATGTTTCCACGACAAAATTGCTATTTTTGGATGAAACCACAAATTTTTTATTCCAACAGAATGAACTGATTTCACAGTATACAGTCTTGTTTCAGAATTCATGAAAGAGAATCAGCCTCCACAAGACTGAAAAAAAAAATCCCTTCTTTGTCTTCTGTAAAATTTCAAATTTCAAATAATTCTGAAAATAAGTAAATAGTTGGATAATCACAAAGCCAGCTTTAAATAAATGTCAGAAAAATGATAACAATTCAATAGATAAGTAAAATAAAATCAGATTAGGTTATCAAAGAACTGTGTCAATTCTGTTTAAATTACTTTTAAATGAAAAAAAAAAAGGAAATGATGTGTTAATAGTTAAAAGAAAAAGTTTAGAATGGATAAACAGATTACATATTATATTTAACCCTCCTAACTAGCAACACTCTGCTGCCTTATATACCGGTACATTACTGGCTAGACCTGATGCCCCTTTTCAAACACATGCAAAAAAAAATCCAACTGCAAAGTGACCCTCAGCGGCCATTGTAAGCCACCACAATCTTTATTTGTAATACAAGGTTTAAAGAAATGATATAGAAATATTTAAAGAAATAAAATCAGAAAAACTTATGCAGGGAAGAAAGTTTTATGGCTTGTTAATATTGTCATCATGATTTAACAAAAATAGAAAATGGAAAAAAAAGAGTCTTAAATGGTAAATGTTTCCAAGTCTACCTTTAAACTGTCTTTTCTGACTGTTTTGGTAAAACTGATTTACAGCCATTTTAACAAACCTTTTGTGATGTAAGATAAAAGAAATCATAATGAAAGATCAGTGATGACAAGTGTAATGCTGTCCGAAAGTGGGTCTATGTTTAGACTGACCTGAACCTTAATCAAGGGACAATGAAATACGCCCATAACCAATGTATGAGAAAAACAAATGAGAAATGTAAAATCATTTATACACAATGCCGCAAGGGATATTTGTTGTTTTCATGCAAGGTAAAATCATGCATTTTCATTGGCTGAGACAAATACAGCTTCCACCTTTGCTCCGCCTTCCAACAAAGCTAACATTAGGGTAGGTGGTTGCAGTTTTTGCTCAATTACTAGCATTTAAATAACAACTGAAATACAGATGCTGATTTTCTTTTATACAGAACGGGTGTACCATTACAACAGCTGTTAATCTTTAACCCTTAGCCTGCTAAATTTCTATAATGGACTGGTCCATCATTCAATTTGGGCAATAGCATTTATTATTCAAAGGGGTGTTTACTGAAAATTTACTGACTGAATAGCGAACAGTGCAGACCATGATCAGACTGCACGGATGTGCAGGCTGATCTTGGTCTGCACTGGTCGCAAAGGCAGAATTACTGTCGCCAGCAGGCAAAGGGTTAACCTAGTAAATTTCTAAAACCATTCAGTTTTGGCAGTACCATTTATTATTTGAAGGGGTGTTCACTGAAAATTTACTGACTGAATAGCTAACAGTGTAGACCATGATCAGCCTGATCAGGTAGGCTGATCTTGGTCTAAAGGTTAACAGTATCAGTTAAGTTTCATATTGTTTTCAAACTTTTTCGATAAATCCTGTTTTTTCTTTAGTTATCATGAATTGGTCCAAAGTAAGTGCTTAAAACATGTTAAACAGATCCAAATTATTGGTACAGTAGATGTTACAACTTTGGGCACTGTACATTTGACCAGTAGTCAATTTTTACTATACTGTAAATCGGACCAACTGAGATGAATATTTTTAAGTTCAGTAAAGTGCCTCTGTATAGAAAGATAACCAACATCTGTATGACCATAAGTAGCAATCTCCTTTCCAGAATTTTTGTTTATTAAGTGTTAATCAATATAATGATGTATGTACATGTATATACATGTATGATACATGTACAAAAATGAAATGATGGTACAAAAAGTGAAACAGGGAAAAATCATGGATTATGATTGCTTGTATAGGAATAAAAAAAAAATATAAAAAGGGTCTGATAAAAAAAGTTTTCAAGAGTACAAAACATGTGACCCAATTTTCATGGCAACTGTAGACTATTGGTAGAGCATTGCGTGCTTCAATTGTCTTTCTTAAATTTCATTAAAAAATAAACAAACTACTATTAACGAAACATAAACATAAATAAAAAATAAATTTAAAAGAAAAACTAGTTTAAAAGCAATGAAAACCGATGAATTTTTTCATGACAATTATGATCTTCCAAAATTTATTGAGATTGTCTCCCTTGGATTATACTTTCTTTAAACTGGACTATTCATGAAAAATGGCCAATGAACAAAAATATATTTTGTTATTTAAAAACTGAATTAAGACATCTTTGTTGCTGTTGAACAAATTGGGTCACACAGTAATGTCCTACTGCCATAGGAAAATACAAAATGTACAGACATGTATAAATAAAACTGTCAGGGTTTACATTGTAATGGTAAAAGAAGCATAGTACATTGTAGGCATTCTATACTTAATATTCACTTTTAAACCATTTCCAGAACGAATCTTTGTAGCAAAATGGGATTCTTCAAGTTTTGAAACAACTAACCACTACTCCGATTCTAAAGTGTAATTTTTGTATACGGTGGAAGGATTTTTGCTTTATGGCAATTGTTAAATTTGTTTTTTGCCGTCAAACTTTTTCAAATACTTTTCATAAAGTGGCAATAAGTTTTCATTAAATTACTCGGATATGTCAGTAAAATACTTCTAAACTTTAGATTTTTTCCTGTGCTTGTTATGTTAGAATGGTAGCATATAAATGTCTATAAAGTATAGAACAGCCTCCACAAAGCATATCAGTGATACGGATATATTCGTATCACAATTAAAAGCAGCGATATTTTGGTAAAAAATGCAGGCCATATCATATCCTCACCGTCGCCATTTTCGCCCTCGTTCTCGTCATCGCGAAAACTAATATGATAGCGTGTGGGTCCATGCACATGTAAATCCCTCATCTAGGAATGAGGCATCAATCATGCATTAATTTGTGTGTTAAAAAAAAAACGTGTTTGTCTCCAAAATATGACTAATGGGCCAAATTCTGCTTTTCTTAGTTTATTCCTTTGTCTTAAAACATTTCTTATTCCTTTGTCTTAAAACATTTCTTTTACCGACTGTACAACTTGCAAAATTTGAAATCTTTTGTTTAAGAAAGTGGAGATAATTTCAAGAAAAAAAGGAAACTGCTGCAACTAGCAGGCAATTATCACACCAGAAATTTCAGCGTATTAAGGTAGTGTGTCTATAACAACAATAAGCAATTTACATATTCTTTGTAAGTGATTTCAGCATTCTACAGTTGTTATAGAAAGGTATATGCACCTTTAGCTGAATTTATGTCCAAAGGATGACTAATTGCCTAACAACAATATGTAATCACACGGAAATTGCCAAGTGTTATTATGGGGCCACTAGCTTAAAAGTAAAGAAGATATTGTCTTTGTAAAGCAATGACCAGAGTCATATTTTGGAAACCATCTATTTTGTCAATAAAAGCACTATAGATCAAACAGGTACGTTTTCAATCAACAATACACAATATTTCTGGGACAGGCTCATTATAACACCATGAAGTAGGATTAATGATATGTTATGAAAACTACATAAAGACAAATGTATATTATTTACAGAAATTTGTATATATACTTTGTTCAAATCAAGCTTTAAGCCAAACTTTCTCTGTATGTAAACAATGTCTGCACTATGCAACAGATTCAAAGAAGTACAAAAACTAAAATGGTCCAAATTGGGTCCATGTGTATGGTCAAATACTTGGGAGAACGGATCATCTGACCTTACATTAACAAAAAAATTCCACCTTTTATTTGAGCAGTCACATCTTTATAAGCTACACCATTGCTACCCTTTTAAGAATTTACGAAGTTTTGAAAGTTGCTACTGTATGCAGTCATTGATTACATACAGAGAGCTTAAAACAGTTCATGCATATTGCATAATAATGGAACACAACATTTTAGAATCATGCCACATTACTTTTCAAGACACAACATCAAAATTCCATTAAAATTTCAATACTTAAAGATGTATGATACGGAAATGATGTGAAAAGATAATATTCATATGTCATTTTTTCTGAAAGAAAATTCTTTTGAGTATCTTTAAAATATCTTTAAAATGATTTCAAATTTTATCAAATCTGCAGTCTTACAACTGAAAGCAAATCCCCAGACTCAATCCCAGCTCACCCCCCTCCTTCTATAAGAATTTACAATTAACAGACCTGTAACTGTTTTTTATTGTTTCACAGTGACCCCTTTTCAGATTTACATGAAATATGTAAGCCTTAGCTGATGTTATCACAGCGACTCTTCTAAGATTTACATGAAATATGTAAGCCTATGCTGATGTTATCACAGCGACTCTTCTAAGATTTACATGAAATATGTAAGCCTATGTTGATGTTATCACAGCGACTCTTTTAAGATTTACATGAAATATGTAAGCCTATGCTGATGTTATCACAGCGACTCTTCTAAGATTTACATGAAATATGTAAGCCTATGCTGATGTTCAGCGACTAAAAGATCTACATGAAATATGTATTATTAACAGTGACTCTTATAAGATTTACATGAAATATGTAAGCCTATGCTGATGTTCAGTGACTCAAAGATCTACATGAAATATATAAGCCCTAGCTAATGATTTTAACAGTGACTCTTATAAGATTTACATGAAATATAAGCTGATGTTATAGAAAGACCTAAAAGGTTTTTATTTCTTTGTTTCACTTTCTCTTCAAAAATCTTTAGAGTATCTTTTTTCAGTTTAAAGAGCAAAAGCTAATAAAAAGCTAAGCTCCATAAACTCGCTGACAGACTAGTAATGAAGAAAAAAATCTGTGAGAATTCGTATTTGTGTTAACGATGTCATTTATATACAGCTAAGCAATGATAGCAATTTTTTCAATTACTTGAAAAAATGCACCCTATTCTAGTTGCCCCATACTTTCCAAGAGACAAACTGTATCTCAGACTCCTGGCCAGCAAGCAAGTCTCTTAATTCCTAAAAATTGCAAAAAAATATTGCACAAACAAAAATAAAATTGCTCTGAGTATCAGTGATGGGTAAAGGACAAATCTGTGTCCCTGGATAAAAAGCCGAGTGTTGAGACCAGTTTCAAAAACTCTCCGATCTGATTGGTTGTTTCTGAACACAAATTTAAAATCAACCAATGAGAAGGCTGCATTCCAAGACTGGTAACCAAACTCAGGCAATAAAATCCTGGAACCAGTCTTGTTTCTCACAACTAACCTCAGCATTAGCTTCCTCTGCTTTTCTTGCTTCCGCCATTTCTTCAGCATCATTTCTTTCATCTTCAGTATACTCCTCTTTATCAAGACGTTCCAGTTTCCGCAAAGCAATCAAAACTTCAACACGGTAGTCGTCTTCTTCAGCAACAGGATTTTCTGTTGTATACAAGATAAAATTGATAAATGGAATATTAAGTACTTCATCAACTAATTTTTCAAAAATAAACCATTCACAGACTTAAAGTGCTGAGCGAAGTTCTATACATTTGTACATGAATTTTCTTCGAAAAAAACTTAAATCCTTAACAGTGTTTAAAGGCAATGGAAGAATTGATATATATACATTGTGAAATTATAAATATATTGGAAAGTAATATACATGCATTTCATGGCAGCATCAATCCTTGAAATTAAATGACATTCTTATATTTTAAACTGTGGTACAAAAGAATCCTCCAAAAATTTTGAAAATTTATATTTGTACAAACTGTTCTTTGATTTTTGGATTTAATGTTGCACCGACACAATCATAGGTCGTATGGTGACTTTTCAGCTTTGATGGTTAAGGAAGACCCCAGGTGCACCTCCATGCATTATTTCATCACAGGCAGCACCTGGGTAGAACCAGTGACCTTCCGTAAGTCAGCTGGATGGCTTCCTCACATGAAGACTTCAAAGAGTGAGGCTGAAAACCACATCGGTGAGGGGCAAGTGATTCAAAGTCAGCATCCTTAACCACTCGGCCACGGAGGCCCCTGTACAAATTGTAGACAATTAACCAAGTACAATCAACACACGTAATAAACATAAATACCTGACAATACAAGGGCTCTCAACATGGGGATACATGCCAGCTTCTTGATCTCTTTTACATCTGATGTATTGTTTCCTCTGTAAAATATAGTAAATCCATGTACTTATTAAACACCCAGCCAAGGGAGAGAAACAATCTCGCAGCTTAAGGCAGGTGGCAGCTTAAGGTAACTTGAAATTAAAACAAAATGTCAATTTTGGAAGTTAGCTAACTGACGTCTGCTTAATACAGGCGGAGCTATGGCAGGTCCAACTGTAACTATATTTTATACAAGACTGAGGAGTATTGTTTACACATGCAGTTTTTCACATCACAGTACCTTATGTATAGGAGATCTGTCACAGACAAAAAGGACAAGGTTAGTCTCATATGTACATATTGTGGTACACTCACATAGTCTTAGATCTAGTCTAATCATTATTTTATATCCTTCAGACAACTGTAGCATATCTAAGCATTATAGGATATGGGCACTGATTATATGAGCTGCACCTTGAGAAAACCAACATAGTGCGTTTGCAACCAACATGGATCCAGACCAGCCTGCGCATCTGTGCAGTCTGGTCAGGATCCATACTGTTCGCTAACAGTTTTCTCTAATTACGATAGGGTCTGAAAGCAAACAGCATGGATCCTGACCAGACTGCGCGGATGCGCAGGCTGGTCTGGATCCATGCTGGTCACAAATGCACTTTGCTGGTTTTCTCAAGGTGTGGCTCAATTATCTCTACTGCCCAGTCATCATTTGCTATCATCCAACCCAGTCTTAGTACTCAGACAATATCATCGCCATATATCTAATTGATCAATTATTCTCTCAAAGGTGTATGCTAGAATTCGGGGCGAAATTTTTCCCAATAATAGAATTTCTTCAAACTTTGGATATTGAAATTCTACTATTGGGAAAAATTTCGCCCATCTCATATCCAGGGAATTCTAGCATACGTCCTTAAAAAAAGTTGTACAAATATGTTCTTCATACAGAGCAGTAAATCTGAGCTTATCAGTCTATATACAATAATAATATTTACATTCCTCCATTTACTTCCTTTATTCATTTTATTTCATAACAGATTTATAAAGTGCCCTTTTAATGACAACAATGTTCAACAAAAGTGCTTTACATAGAATGGTGACAGCCATTCAGGACATCAAATTCATTCTCTACTATTACAGACAGAGATATCTGACCAGATGGACAGAGCAAGAAAAAGCCAGTTGAGAGAGAGTCAGAGAGAAATCTTTTTTATACAGGCATGTCCAGCTAATTTAGTCTAGCTCTTTGTGAACAGACAACCTGGTTCTTTAATATGCCCAGTGTATAGCACCAATACATGCAAAGCCCAATTTCCTGGGAAGAACCAGTATGCCGCTTAGTATTTTACCCAAATCATAGTTGTGTAAAATATTAGTAACACATTATATGAATTTGGTTATGTCCCCTTAATTAGCTGTGATATTTTAACAACCACTTGTCTTTTCTTCAATAAAAACATTTTCAGCTGAAAAAATGCCTATTCTCCCTATACATTTTCCTGATGCTCTGAATTTGGTCAGCTAAACTACCAGTACTTCTATTCAAACATCTCAGGGCATGTATGAAGTTGTTTTGTCAATGAAATAGGACTTTGTAGTAGCATATGTAGAGAGCACAAAAAAACTGTATTTGACTAATAATTAAATATGTGAGAGTACTGTTTTAAACACATAGAACATGGAATATTAGTGCAAATAAATGACCATTAGACCCTTTCCATTTCGCATTATGAAACAATGTCTGAATTTCTTTCCATAAAAGCTCTAGGTCAAAGTCACACTTTAATATCATAGTACAATACTTATTTTTCATGTAAATGAAATTATTAAATATAATGATCTACAAAACTCTTAACAAACATGTTTACAACATCTCAAAAAATCTTGTTATTTAACTTAAAAGTCAAGTATGTTTTCAACAGCCGTTTCCTTTTCATGCGAAAATGTGGATTTTCACAAAAATGAGCAAGTTAACAATTTCCTGAGTACTTGACATCGAGAGAGACTTTCTTCCTAAATAACCATGTGAAATTTTCCCTAAAACTGAGATAACGCTTTATCATTAAAAACAAAAATTCATGTTTAGATGAAGGTTAAATGAAGCTTAAAGGAGGATTTTCAAACACGCATAAGTGTGTAAGAGGAAGGGTGAGCAAGAAAAATTATTTGTTTCAAATATAGCAGTACAATGTACACATCTTTTCCACCAGTTGTTTAAACATGTACCAGTATGGAACAATTTTCATGCATTTAAAGGGACATTCACACAGATTAATGTTAAAATTATATAAAACAAGAGCACCGCCTTGCGGGTGCTGACGCTCATCTGATTTTTTGGTCTCTGTATAATAGAAATATTGTCCTATCCATGATTTTCTAAGTCCAAAAGGGGCCATAATTCTTGCAAACAGCAATGTAGAGTTACGGTATTTGCAGTGCAGAGTCAGCATTTAATGGCAAATAACTGCTCTAAGTTTTAAAGCAATAAGCTTTGACCATTAAGGAGAAAAGTTGACCTAAACGCCAAACTTAACCAAGAAATCTGATATTTTCTAAGTCCAAAAAGGGTCATCATTCTTGCAAAAAGCAGGATGGAGTTATATTTCTTGCTGTACAGAGTCAGCTTTTGATGGTGAACAAGTGTTAAAGCAACAGCTCTGATAGCTTAGGAGAAAAGTTGACCTAAACATAAAACTTAACCAAGAAATCTGATTTTGTAAGTCCAAAAGGGGCCATCATTCTTGCAAAAAGCAGGATGAAGTTATGTTTCTTCCTGAACAGGAGTCAGCTATTGATGGTGAACAAGTGTTGCAAGTTTTAAAGCAATAGCTTTAATAGTTTAGGAGAAAAGCTGACCTAAACATAAAACTTAACCAGGCAACGCCAACGCTGATCAAATGATGACAATAACTCATCATTTTTTTTTCAAAAAATCAGATCAGCTAAAATCTATAGGCCTATATCAAATATTATTAAAATCATAAATTCAAAATTATTCAAATTCATGTTTTCAGCAAGTTATAAAATACAGCAAAATTCATTACACCACACGGCTATTGCAGCATTATGCTTTACAGCATTTTTTCCCCTTTATATCAGAGCTTTTTTCCCCTATAAAGCTACCACCTATAAAAGGAGGCAATTTTGCTGGTGTCGGTGGCATTCCCAACATGATGAGAAAAAGGTCTGTATATTATATTTTACAGAGTACAAAATTGTGTTTTGATACCTAAAACTCACTGAAATCCCTATCTTTAAAGACTACTAAGTAATGATAGCGTTTCCTAAATTTCGAAAAACATTGACATGAATCTGGATAAGTGCACTATAAATATTTAAGAGAATGACAACATCAGAATCCCTAAATTTACAGCAAAATTTGAGGTAAGGAAGTACAGCACAAAAGGGAATATTTTTATATGAAATTTTCTAATTCATTATGTAGCACAAACAGGACAAAATACAAAATATGCAGACCTATGATTTGCAGCAAAACTGAGAGACAAAACATGTTGATATTTAAAGGAAACTTGCCAGTTTGTGAAAAAACATTATGGGTATGATGTAAAACAAACAGTTTAAGAATAAGATGTAAAACAAATAATTTAAGAATAATTCTGGGTAAATCTCTGATTTAAGATAAAGATACATTTAATATACACATGCAGTTTTGGTTGTGCAGTATGAGTTCAAAGACGAGGGAAAGCCCAAGCTTCAGGAAAAAACCTAGACTTAAATCTCCCACTTAAGATAGTAATACACTTACATTGTGGTTTTTGCCACAGACTATAAATTGACTAACCTCCATTTTAAAGCGTTTTAATTGTTTTTACCTCATGTTTATGTACTGTAACATTTTGTTTTCTTCTGAGAAACCATCCAGCTGAGAAAGTTGATTTTCTCGGAGATGTACTGTTGTTACACCAGTTAATTTGTCCATACCATCTAACTGCTTTATCATGTTTGCTCCCTGTTACAACAGAAGAAAAACAACTTAAAAGTTAAGTATAATACAAGTGGTAATTTCTTTCAGCTCAGATAAGAAAAAGAAAGTTCATTTTAATTACCCCTACAATCGCTTTCCTTTGGGAAACCAGTACTCAGGTCATAAAAGGATAATGTGATTATATCTTAAGTGGGATTCAACCTTATGATTCTAGGTTGAGCTGCAGAGACGTTGTTCACTGGACTGCTGCTCACCTTGGCGGTTATAGCAAGGGCATGTATTAACCCTTACCCTGCTAAATTTCTATAATGAACTTGTCCATCTTTCAATTTGGACAGTACCATTAACTATTAAAAGGGGTGCTTACCAAAAAAGATACTGACAGAATGGCAAACAGTGAAGATCATGATCAGACTGCATGGATGTGCAGGCTGATCATGATCTGCACTGGTTGCAAAGGCTGAATCAACTGTGTCAAGCAATTGGTAAGGGTTAAGACAATGCTTCTTTTCAACGCAGAGAAACAGATTCTATTCTAGACCTGTACAGTCTTTAAGATGACAAGCCACTATAGAGACAGGATCTGGTGGCATTTCTTTACAACCTGTCATTTCCTCACAGTAAGACAACCAAATTTTAATCTTAAGCTTAAAATTCATACAGTTTTTATAAAGCAGGATCCAAGGTTGTAAAGATGTGTATGGAAACCAGTTTAAATATCAAACATTTGACTGGCCGTCTCTCAACACAATTTTCAAACCGGCCAATAGCAGGGCAGCATTCAGTTTTAGAACCTCACAGCCTTCTGTCCTTGCCTTATATGAACTGACAAATTACAACCTAGGCATTTTTAAAAAAAATTAAGATGGTATAAAGTTTGTCAAGCTGAATAACTTTGCTAAATGTTGCACTTTTTGCTTTGAATAAACGAACAATTCTGTCACTGCATGGTACTAGACTTATGCAAAAACAGAATCTGTCCAAAATCATACGCAGATGGAAAAAGTAACCATAAAACTTGTAGTCTTCATTAACCAATAAACCAGTAGACCTATCTAAGTTATATTTTGTTTCAATACTATCATCTCTAGTTTCATACCAAGAACAGGTTCTTCAAGTTGGGCAGGCAAATGCCTTCTGTAGTAGTGAGTTTATTCCCTCTTAATTCTATTGTATGTAGTCGTGACAACTTGGCCTCATCAAGACCAGACACTTTGGTAATCTCGTTGTCTGAAATTAAAAAGGTGTATAATTAATTATGATTCAACAATAATTTGAGCTGCGCCATGAGAAAACCAACATAGTGGCTTTGCGACCAGCATGGATCCAGACCAGCCTGCGCACGTGCAGTTCACGGTAAGCTGTTAGTTTCAAGCCATTCCAATAGGGATATGCTGAGGACCAGCATGACCTACAACTGACCAAATCGGCAGCGGACTGGATTCATGCGGTTCAAAGCACTATGTTTCTCATGGTGTCGAGCTACAATAAACTTGATTCACTATATGCAATTTTGATAAATGACAATTTGTTATGCAGGATCCACTATGCCATCTTTTTGTATCAATTCTTTATTTTATTTATACAACCAATTTTTATTGAACACCTTTATAAATAAAACTATTTCATAAGGCACTTTACATACCATTCAGTCTTTCTTTCTGTTCCAATCCCTTTTGATTAGACAGAACGCAGAGCAAACTCATAATGTGATTCATAACAGTAGGGGGACTAAAACTGAATTTCTGGTTATTAATCAATTTGATAAAAGCCAAACGCAATCAGGTCAAATTCACGTTCATTATTTGTTTCAAAAGTTTATAAATCCGAGATAATCAATCCAACGCACTTAATATTAACTTTTTCTGTACCATTTATTACAGAAACATGCAGAAAACTAAAACTGATTTACAGTAAAATTGACAGTCACAGTGCATGCTACAATCGTAGCTGTGTCCTTTTTTCAATTGCTACCTCTAAACTTTGTTTCGTTTTCTTGAAATAGCCAAGTTTTTTCACACCAGCTCCTTTTCTATTGGTGACTGTTTTACCTTTTTATGTTTGTGCTACATTCAAGTAAACAGTCTGTATTCATCAGCATTTAAAAGTCTGAAATCTATTTTTTCAGGATGCGAAAAGTTTATTTGCCCGTAATCATCAGCATTTAATGTCTGAATCTTTGACTTAAATATTCAATTTGTAATAACTTTGTTCAAATCAAATTTGTATTGATGAAATTTAACCGAGCTGTCTATGGCCATAGATTACACATTCATGCAAAGTTCAATTACAACAGATCTATGCCGATTAAAATATGACACAGCAATTTTTTTTTTAGACTTTTGACGTCCAAGTCCAAATATCAGATTTAAAACACTGGACACAGGCCCCGTTTATTACTTACTATTCATTGACAAGTGCTCCAACATCGGATGATTGACCCCTTCTGTTGTTGTGATTTTGTTATTGTTAAATGTAGCGACCTGTAAAAACGGCATCTCTTCCAACTTTGCACTGGTCAGCAAATTTTCATTAGCATTTAATGTCAACATATGAGTAAGTGCACTTAATGGTGAAATGTCTTTCAGATTGTTTTTACTTACATCCACATACCTCAGGTGAATAAATGATTTTAGTAATGCTATGTTTGTAAGTTCTCTGAAATAAAAGAAAAAAATGAATTCACTCGTTAATTAACAGGTAAATGAATGAAAAACTCAGTTTCCACAAACAAAAATGGTACATTCACATAACACTTTTTTCAGACATTGTTTAGTAATATTTACAATTTTTTATTAACCTTTAGCCTGCTTGCGGCAAACGATTGTCTTTGCGACCAGTGCAGACCAAGATCAGCCTGCACGTCTGTGCAGTCTGATCATGGTCTGCACTGTTCGCTATTCAGTCAGCTAATTTTCAGTGAACACCCCTTCGAATAATAAATGGTATTGCCCAAATTGAGTGATGGACCAGTCCATTTCAGAAATTTAGCGGGCTAAAGGTTAATAGGTATATGTGCAGTACTAGTGTTATAAATCGCTATATACATTATATAAAGCAGCTGCAAAAAATGTCTGATAAAGCTAGCTACATGTGAATCTACATGTTTAAAACTTTATGTTTGGTTTTGCGAGTACTTTTTGAAGGTTTATGGCTAAATTGTGTGAATAATTTGCAATGTTCTAAATTCCGACACCTCATGTTTATTGAAACGAAGAGTGGAATCATAAAAGCATATGTACCAAATAAGTATAGAATGGCAACCTCTCAAATAACTGCAGTAAAACCTGTATTAAACAGTCAGTCAATGGAGTCACATAATGTGGTTGCTTAAAGCAGGTGAAGGCAACTGGCTGCTTAACAAAGGTGACTGCTAAGACAGGGTCAACTGTATTTTATTTTACCTTACACCAGCAGTTTAAACTGGAATGGCTGAAGCTCCACATATATTAAAGAATCTGCATTACTGATATAAGAACCTGCATCACTGATATATGAACCTGCATTACTGATACATGAACCTGCATTACTGATACATTGCAAAATGCAACTCAAGTTGTTAAAATGCTCTCTTAGATTTTTCTGTTAAAGAGGCAAAAATTCAAGGTTAGAAATATGAATTATAAGGAAACAAAAGCTATCAGAAAGTGTTTGCTTAATTGCATCTATGAGCAGATAAAGTGTACCTCTCCTTGACATCAAGTTTCACATATGCATGGGCAAGTCCGTCTCCAGTCTTACAGAGAAGAGACAGACAATCTGGCATCATTTCTTCAGTCAACAGCACCTCTGGAACTTTCTACAATGAAAATGAGAGACAGGTAATTTAATGGGTAATTACTTACTTGTTTAATAAAGGTGTTGTGTTTTAAACATGAAAAGATATATCATTAGTTTTAGATATATTTGTGTGAACTGAATATTTATTACAGTCGTAACGGGGCTTGGGTGGTTGTGTGTGTATGTGTGGGTGTGGTGAGGAGGGGGGAATGGGGGTGGCGGGGAGGGGGCAGAGGAGAGCAGACAGGATGGCTGGGTTTTACTAGATGGTAAGCAAGATAAAAGAAAGGAAAATAAAATATAAAAGAAAGGAAAATAAAATAAATGAAATTGTTTGTAAAGAGTGGATTTCCATATTCAACAAGGAGCTGCGTTCAATAAACGCTTGATGCCCCCGGTGGCATCCTTGTCGATAGATTTTGCACCATATGGTTCAGGTAACTCTAAGGCTAAAATGAGGTCAAGGTCAAACTGAGGTCTGGTGATATTTGAAGATAAGGAATGGTCACAGGTTACATCTGCACTAGTATCAATTCATTCTAGTAAGGGGTATTGATTATAGATGAAATGGTTCTATTTGGTTAACCAAGAGGTGGCCCATATAAAGCAACCTAAGTCCAAAATGAGGTCAAGGTCAAACTGAGGTCAGGTGATGTTTGAAGATAAGGAATGGTCACAGGTTATATCTGTATTAGTATCAATTCATTCTTGTAAGAGGTATTGATGCTAGACGAAACGTCCCATTTGGTTAACCTTGTACGGACGGACAGGACAATCACTATATGCCTCCCGCATCAGTAGATGCCGGGGGCATAATTAATAAAAGTACATTACAGTCAAACCTGTGTTAAAGACCACTTCTGAACAGAGACCACCTGGCTCCAAAGACCACGTTTTGTTTCCCATTTTAACATTTACAGTGTATTTTAACCTGTGAATAAAAACCATCTTCCAATAAAGACCACATTTTGGCTCTCCCAAGGGTGGTCTTTATAAACAAGTTTGACTGTATTATGTTTGAAAGTTTATCACACATATTTGAATAACCATTAATTGCAAAAAAAAAATGCCTTTTTAGACTAACAGTGAGTAGGTCAGATCTACTAAGTCTGTGACCACTGTTACCTATCATTTACATTCTTGAAATGCACAAAAACCTTTAAATTGTGATATTTTTTATCAATTACAAATCTATTTTCATTACACACAAAAAAACAAAGCAAAAGTAAATGATATTTTTGTTTTAGTAGTGTGATAAATATGAACATTTTGGACAAAACTCTTTTAATCTGCCTTCTGATTCCAGAAATGTGATTTTTTTACTGAAATTTGCTTGTTTTATACATTTCCTAGATGTTTTGTATTAAGCATTAAAACGAGAAAGTGTCAATAATCCTGATAAACTCTGCAACAGCCCTGTTTTACTGGTCTAAAATCATTTTCACATTTCGGAACAATTACAGAATTGGAAACCAGCACTGTCACTGCATCAGAGGGATTATCTGCAGGTTAAAACTGAGCGGTTTGTTACAAATAAAGTGACATCAGGGTGCAGCTGCAAACTCTGAAACAAAATAATAGCTGATATCAAGATTATTAACCTTTACCTTGCTAAATTTCTAAAATGGTCTGGTCTGTCATTCAATTTGGGCAGGACAATTTATTATTCAAAGGGGTGTTCATTGAAAATTTACTGACCGAATAGCAAACAGTGCAGACCATGATCAGCCTGCACATCTCTGATCTTGGTCTGAACTGGTCACAAAGGCTATGTTGAAATAAACTTAACATGTTTGGCTATATAAATAGAAAAGTGTGTTGTGTGTTTTAAAGCTATACTTGCCCTCAGTTTGGGTGAAACTTTTCAATATGTTCATTTCCACCAAGTTTGGCAAGGAATCTATATACGACACTGAACAATGATAAAGTGAGTGAAAAAAAAAATGCAGGAAAAATGTAAATTTACTGCATTATTTCAACGGTTTACTACCTTCTGCACAATTGTTTTTAGTTATTTATAAGAATATTAATATTTTGCAGAAATCTTATGTCAATAAGTTAACAATGTACCACATTTTCATTTCAGAGTACTCACTTTTTACGGATTTTTGAGAGAAATTCTTTTTCGTTTAAAATGTGTGGGTTTGTCCCTTTAAATGTAAAACAGTACATGCCTAATACATGTATAGCTATGTACAGTGTAAATGTGCACTACCTCTAAAAAAATGGGAGATTTTTTTAATAAATGATTGATACACACGACATTTTATTGTGAGTGTAGCTCTACAAAATCAGTTAGCTAGCTAAACCCTTTTGATGAGGATTTTCTACATTTAGAGATAGTATCTAAAAATAAAAAAGTTATAACGGGTAACGTTATTTTTAGATGAATATGTTTGGGGGCTGCTGCTCCCCACTTCGCCACACACCCCAACTTGCACAGTACATGATGCATGCGCAGCCATAATGTGCATTGTAAACTTCTGGGGATTACTAAAGTGCATTCTACCCTTTACTACTTCATATATTACAGTTTATTTTTAAAAAATACACTGGTTCTGACAGCTAGCATTTTAAACTGAAACTCGTATTATTTTGAAAACAAACTGAGAAACAAAAATAGTTATGCACTCTTCTGGTAATTCCGAGGCTATGCATTGATCTAGCCTTTGGAAAATGTGATTGCAGCTATATTCAGTTTGCTAAATTTTAATATGTTGTAGCAATGCAAGGAGATACACACAAAATAAAATATGAAAAGAACTTGCATAAAATAGAAATATATTCAACGAATTTGCACAAACTTGTTATTAAAATTTATTGGGTAATATATAACCTTCTTCAGAAAACAGAAGATTCTATTTTAAAAACTTTTTGTCCATTAACACAATCATATATTGTTCTTAATTGTACAAAGAACTTTTCAAAAAAGACACTTATTTTTATCACAAGTGTATCTAATGATGAATCTCGTTAACGAGAAAGAATTGCTTGTTTCAGCTGGTGTTGGGCTCCTCATTGACAAGCCTAATTCACATTACAAAGCAATGCCTAGATTGTCTCTCTGGGGATTATTACAAGTAGATGTTCGTATCCTAACTATCAAATTCTTTTGAAACTTTAAATCTTCTATGACAGCACTGAAAAACCGGCTTAGGCTGGAATAACAAAATAGGGCATAATTGGAACACTGGGCATGCAGATCTGCCTGCATTACTCCCAAGTGGTATTGGCAGTAACAAATACAGATAGACAGAATTAAAAGTGTTGCTGTTAACTGCCCAGTGCAGACCACTGAAAATAAATATTGATAAGAACTTCACAAAAAAAAATATTGTTCACATGCACCTTTGTTTACAACTTCTGATTTAATTTTCTGATCGTTGAAATCAACGGAGTTGTCAAACAAGACAGTCATGTAATTAAATTACATTTAGTCCTCATTTTATCAAAAACGCTGATCAAACGAGAATGTTGCATGGTTTTGACATTACCACCACTTTTCTCTCGTTCTTGTTTCCTTGTGTAATTCTCGCACTCACTGTTCGCTAATTGCTCTTCCTTCAGCTGTCTGTTGCTTCTCCGATCCTAATTCTCATCAAATGTTTTCTCCTTCAACGTCAGACATTTTTTCGAAATTTTATTGCGTGTTCCTGTTTCGCACAGCTTTGATTCATAAATATGGCGACTGTTGCTAGGAAAGTTTATTCAAGTTTCGTTTTCGATTTTAATAATTTAAGATAAAGCGTAATGAACAACAATATATGTTTAATTACAGTTCGTTCAATGTGAATTTGATTATCCATTTAGATGCATTTTGCAGTTAAACAACTACTCTTTTATCTCGTGAATTCTCGTGAAATCACAAGAACCTGCAGGAGTTGTTCCAAAGTTTGGAGAGGACAGCTAAATTTGGGGGAATTAAATTTAATTTTTCAAAATGTCAACTTGATGCTTAGGTAATCGTTTTGTATTTGATTTATGCTGCAATATACATATTTTGTATTAATTACACCTGTCAATCAAGATAGTATGTAAAAATCGTCTGCAAAGTGGGCGTGTAAAATTTTTGATAATTTCCCAAAAATTTGATAGTTTTGACAAATACCTTTTAGCTATGTCATAAAAACGTTTTTTTTGTTTTTCATTTTATATTTGTGTTACTGCATAGAAACTATGGTTTGTTTTATTTATAATTATTTTGCACATAGTATCTATCTCAGACTTTTTGACATTGTTTTTAGACCATTGATATATTTGTTCTTGTACAATTAACTTGCATCTATAGATTGTTAGATGTGATTAGATTAATCCTAATATTTTTAAAATAAACGCAATATTAAATTTTATAATTGCATTCAGAATTTCATAAGATGCATTTATGTTAATTTTTAATTCCTTATTTTAGGTTTATCCTTTATATTAGTAATAAAACAGTACATTTTTGTTTTTCATTTTTATATTTTGCTGTTAACTGAACCAAAACATGGTTTTATACAGTTTACACTTTCGCTCTTAATTTCTTCAAGATTTTTTTCATGTACAATTAGTTTGCTTTGAGACCTTAATGATATTGCTGTTTATAAAATTTAGCTACTATTCAATGAGAGTTGTTAGTTTTGTTGATTTTAATTAGATTTTTAATTACCTCCCTTTATTAACAGTTTAACTTCATCAGATTTCTTTCAATTGTTTTTGCCTACATTTAAGTTGGACTTAAGTTCATCAATTCATCTTTATTATTTGGTAATCCTATTCAAAGAAAAGGGAGATAATTCTGATTTTAAAGAAATTATAATTATGATATTTGTACTTGATGCTTTTCATATGCTTTTCTTAAGTGATGTAGCAATTTAATACTGCTTAATCTTAGAGTTCACATCTGACAGTGAAACTTAACAAAAGTTTAAAAATCAATTCTTTTTTTATTTTGGATACACAGAGGAATTTGTGTTGATTAATTAAATCAAATGGCCCGTTGACCTCCACCATCCCCTCATCTTTAATAATATGAGAAAATGGTTTGTTTTAGGGTAAAAAAGACATCAGAATTTTAAGTCAACAAAATTAAAAGATTAGCTGTAGGTAAACATAGACTTTAAAATGGTTAATTCAAAACTGCCTTAAGTTTCAGAAATAAAGACATCAAAATCTGAAAGATTTATATTTGTAATCAGTTTTTGCTGGTTTGTCAATAATTTGAGTACAATTTCAACGGCGGTCCTATATAATCCATCGATAAGTATATTTTTACAGGTATATCCTCAATAAAAGATTTATTCAAGTTTATTGATTTAAGCCGTACAAGCCGGGTTCGAAGTTGCATTGTTGTCCTGGTAACACCCAATAACTGTGCCAACTTGCCGGGACATGATTTCGCTTAAAATCCACATTTAATTTTCTAGTTTTACAAATCGACCTAGCAACTGAAAAACTTTTCAACTCAGATTACAGTGTAAAAAAAGGTACTAGGAAATTTATGAGTTTACTTAGGGCTGACTTGTTTTAGTTCTATAGTTACCAGATAGATATTTGCTTTTTTCGTACATATAATCTGTATGCCTTCATTTGCAAATTTGGAATGGGTCCAGATAGTTTAAACACCATTTATTTGGGGAATGTCTCGTTTTAAGATTTGCAAGTAACTAAGTAAATTTGTTATTAAAGGTCAAAATTAGTTGATATCAAATTTATATTATCTGCATATCTTTGACGCATATAGAGTCAAATCTCCGAAAATGTACATATAAGTGGATGTGGGGCAAAGTTTAAATAGGTAAAATTTACAATTTTTATATGAGCCTTGAGATATTGAACTGATTTGTTATCTCATATTTATCATGATATTTGAATATAATGGAAAGATTCAGCAATAAAATACTGTTCAAGGTATACTGTTAGAGAACATGTATGACTAAATGGTAAGTTTTTAAAATAATCAACCTATTAAAACATGAAAACTACCAATTACTTTTCTTCCTCCACTCCTTTCATCTTGGTCAGTTGTTCATTTCTTTCTTTTTCTTTCTTTCTTTCTTTCTTTCTTTCTTTTATTCATTCTTTCATTCATTCTTTCATTCTATCTTTGTGTTTGTTGACTAGCATGATTTTTGGAGCAGTTGGTTTTATTTTGGAGTGAAGATGTTCTGTTCTTTCTTCTTCTTTCTATCTGTCTTTTAAAAAGTAACATCTTTCACTTTCTTTCTCTGTCAGCGATCATTGATTTTTCAGTTATAGTTAATCTGAAGCAGTTATTTTTATAAGTATTTTATAATGAAAGTGTAACTGTTATCACAATATTTTCAAGAGAATAATCATCATGTTGTAGTGTTTCCTCGATTTACCGTAACAGCTTTACCCTGTCACACAAATTGACTTAAAAGGAGATTAATCAAGCGGGAGGAAATCACCCATTATGCTAGGTTATTATCCACGATTTCGTTTCCATAGCAATGCATATGGGACAATTGTTATCTTGTTGCTATAGAAACAATTATTACAGGTTTACCATCAATATTTGAATAAATAATTAAACGTCCCAGGTACAGACTAGATTTTATTGACACCCTGAATTGATTTCTTTAGCCAATAAAGAATCTGAGCTATAGAAAATTTCCAAAGAAGTTCTGTATTCCAGGAATTGGAGTATTGAACCTCTGGTGCTTTTTTCCCCACTCTCAGAGCTGCTCTTTGATTTGCTGTAAGATAGTGCTAAATGATGATGCAGATTTCTTTGATATTCTTATAGCTTATACCAAAATTGTCTTTAGAATTTTAAGTTGGTTCACTTGTTTGAATCCACTTTATGAAAAACCTTTCCAGACCAGCATAAGATTGGTTGTATAAGGTAGTCATGAAATAAGTTTACACCTGTTTAGTGTATAATGATTCTGCAGAAAGTTCTAACAACAACTAGTCCCATGTCTGGGATTGTAAGTTTGTGAAGACTGCGGTACAAACCTAAGATTGATCTCCAGATCAGGGGTTCGGTGCTTTACACCACTATGCTTCCTAAATCATGAAACAAATTTAAAAAAAGATTGAATTATGAGGCTGGTTTCATAACTTGGCTTTATAATCTGTCCTGTTGTTAAGCATAGTAAGTAGAATTTTCACTTTTACTGCAGCTGCACTTTGTTCTTGTCCTGCAATTCTGTATTTCTTATTGACAATGTGTATCTAAAAGTTAGTTGAAAAGGCACATACTAGAATTTTGTTGTGGAGTCATTGACTACCAAACTTGTAGCTAATATAGTCATTATACTGTAATAGAATTGGAACAGGATGGATTTTAAAGTTGTGAAAAGTAAATCAATTTTGTTTTCTATCCATGAGATGTCCCACTTTAATGGCTCTGTTTTTATTGAATTTATTACTATTTTGGATAAAAATCATTCTGGTCCTTCAGAACGAGTCTGACACCAAGTTCCAGTGGACAAGTGGATTAGATGAGCCCTGCTACTAAAATCCTGAAACATCTGAGTTTAAAGTTTTGATTTTTATTAATTCTAAAATTTCATTCAGAAAGTAATAATTTTTTGACAACTTTCCTAAATGAATCATTGTGGATGGAAGGATGATTTTGTGGTGAGGTCATTAGGTGGACAATATGTCTCATATGCAGGGTTACAGCATCCGTGTTCAATGTTGTCGAAAGATTTTTTCTTTTAAGAAGTTACGATTTACAAAATTTCCTTCAAAGTAAGAATTTATGAAGTTGTCATATTATTATTAACACTTTTTAAAATTTCCTGAAAATTCTGTTTGTATGCAAACTTGGGCATTTAATGTTATAAAAGGAAATAAATATTATTTTCCCCATGTTTAAAATACCCTTCAAAGGTAATAATGTTATAAATACTTATAACTTCAGAAAAAAAGGCCCGTCTTAATGTGTCTAAATACACGTATACATCATTTGTTCAATAGAATGTAGAAATACTTGCTTTGCATGGCATTATATGTACATGTACATGTTTTTAGCTCGACTATTCATAGAATAGTGAGCTATTGCACTCGCCCATGCGTCGGCGTCCACGTCCGCGTCCACGTCCGCGTCCCGATTTTGGTTAAGGTTTTGTATGTAAGCTGGCATCTCAGTAACAACTTGTGGGAATGGATTGAAACTTCACACACTTATTCACTGTGACAAACTTACTTACATTGCACAGGTTCCATAACTCTATTTTGCTTTTTTACAAAATTACGCCCCTTTTTCGACTTAGAAATTTTTGGTTAAGGTTTTGTATGTAAGCTGGTAACTCAGTAACCACTTGTGGGAATGGATTGAAACTTCACACACTTATTCACTGTGATGAACTGATCTACATTGCACAGGTTCCATAACTCTATTTTGCTTTTTTACAAAATTATGCCCCTTTTTCGACTTAGAAATTTTTGGTTAAGGTTTTGTATGTAAGCTGGTATCTCAGTACTTACTAATGGGAATGGATTGAAACTTCACATACTTGTTCACTATCATGATCTGACATGCACAAAGAAAGTCCCATAACTCTACTCTCTTTTTTTTCAAAATTATGCCCCTTTTTCGACTTAGCAGTTTTTGGTTAAATTTTTGTATGTAATCTGATATCTCAGTATCCACTAATTGGAATGGATTGAAACTTCACACACTTGTTCACTGTCATGATCTAACATGCACTGTGAAGGTCCCATAACTCTACTTGGCATTTTTACAAAATTATGCCCCTTTGACTTAGCAGTTTTTTGTTAAGTTTTTGTATGTAAGCTGGTATCTCAGTATCCACAAATTGGAAAGGATTGAAACTTCACACACTTGTTCACTGTCATGATATGACATGCAGTACAGAGGTTCAATACCTCTACTTTGCATTTTACAAAGTTATGCCCCTTTTTCAACTTTTGTATTCATTCAATTGACAAGGCTGTTGAATAGTCAAGCGTTGCTGTCCTCCGACAGCTCTTGTTTTTTTCAGGAATTATTTATTAAAGGTCAGCAAATCAGGGACAAAGCATTTTCTGCTTACAGTCCCTTACTCTGAATTATTCTCAGGTATTTTGTTATGGAGGAAGTGTCATTCAGTATTGTCATAATAGTGCACCCTACTTTTGTGTATTAATTGATACTTACGGCATTAATTGATATTTACAGATATGTATTTTGTCAGAGTGTGAGCTGCACGCATTGATTATCTTTAATTTACGTAATTTTTTATATCACTTCAAAATTTATTTCCTTGAACCTTACGAATATGCTGTATTAATCATAAAATTTGATAGGTACCTTTGCATACATCTTTGAATAATGACAACTTATATTAAGAAAGAATAAATTTATCAGTAAAAACAGTAAAAGTATTTAAGCAGACTGTTTATCATTCAAATTTTGTCATAAATTGACAGATTTATTTCGTATTTTTTTCGCAAAAGCCTTTTGATGAATTGCGTTTTAAAGGAACATGACAGTGATAATGAAATTATTAGTTTTCGCTAAAGAAGGTACGAAAATTGCGGAAAATTACAAGATTTCCTTTTAAAAATCTAACTTTGAATTATTAACGAATCATTGTCGTAAGATTACATAAGTGGGGTTTTTATATAAAAATTTGAAGAAAGCTTGAAGTGACTCTTCCTTCTTGTAATTGAGTGCTTTAACAGTCATATTTGTAGATATGTTATTTTTTAAGGACAAGCAAATGTTAGTACGGCAAGAAAGAAATGTCAGTTCCTGACCCTTTCATCAGGTGGGACGATAACCCAAGAGATGAATTTATTCTTTTCTAGCTGATGTTGTTGTGTTTTTAGTTGAAATAGTTCTGTAATTTATTTTGTACAATTTTATCATAGAAATTTTTAGTACAGTGAACAGGGGTAGTTTATTTAGTATACAGTAATCTGATATGAAACTGAGTAAAATTAAAGAAAGAACTGTGAAATATGATATTCTGTTTCAGTAAAGTAAGAAAAAAAACATGAAAATTAAGTATTGGTTAGTAAATGACTTCTTAGTCAGAAATACTCTATCTGTCTGAACTAAACTACTTATAGATAAATGTGAAAAATAATATATTTATAATAATGTAAGAAGGATTTTAATATTTTGACCAAAATTTTTTTGACCTATATATTATATATAAAGTTTATCTTTAACATAAAATAAGACAATTTGTCTAGGTTAAGATTAAGTAACGTATGATTTCTTACATTTATAAATACGTAATCAGAAGATCAGTAAATTGAGAAAATACGATTATTTTCAGCTAATATTTGAAAATCACGAAATCTTTTGTTTCGGCTGATTAGACAGTAAATTACTATTTAAACATAATATGTTAGGTTTCAGGTTTTAGTTTGAACTGAAATTTCAATAATCTTCATGAAGATTGGCAATTTAATAAATTTGAATTAAACAGATTATTTTTGTTTGACAATGTGATTTAGTTTCGTTGCCAAATTTTATAGATCTTGATTTTGAACAAAATTGTTTAATTTTTTTGGTTAGAGTGAGGTTCATTCTTTTGGTTCATTTAAAAATAACTACAGATCACGGAACAGAAGTTTTAGTTTAAAATGTGGCTAGGTATTGCATCCATAATGACAGCCAGCAAGTTACATATTCTCTATATGGGATTTAGGCATTCCCTGTTGCTTTTTTTACAATGAAAGCATGTTTTTATGTCTGAAAATTGCCAAGTTGCCTAACAAGAAAGCATGGAAATTGCCAAGTTTCGTTATGGGCCCACTACCCTAGATCCCTTTATTGCGGTTTTAAGGCATTTATGTCATACATTATATTCTATTTATATTTTTTCCATCTTGATGATTCTGTAGAAATTTTGTAGGAATGTTTCAGACTGTAAGAGTTACGTAATGTCCACTTAGTTTGATATTTCTTACCTAAGATACATATTGACATGTTGAATTATCTTTTGCATTCTCTGGTATTAATCTGAAATTCTTTATTTTTATACGCCCAAAGGGACGTATTATGTTATGATGCGGTGTCCATCTGTTAGTAATTTCGTGTCCGCTGTGTAACTCTTGAACCCCTTGAAGGATTTTGAAGAAACTTGACATAAATGTTCACTACATCCATGACAATGTGCAGAGCGTATGTTTTGGATGGCTTGCTTCAAGGTCAAGGTCACACTTAGGGGTCAGAGGTCATACCTTTGGGTGTATATTGCTCCGCATTGCTGTGCTCTTGTTATTAATTGTTCTGAAATGCTATGAGATCATACTTTCAACAGAATCTTAACACAACACAGATCAATTGCCTGTTTGGGACACAAGAAATTTTACTGGGATTGGAGATTGTTGATCAAGTGTAGGAAAATACACTCCAAAATATCCTACAGTTCCAGTCCAGAATCTTCTTGACTTTGCAAATATCATAAAAGTGATATTTCTAATTGCCAGTTTTGCATTACACAAAACTCAAAGATAGGTAAACATTAAACAGGCTAGCTTTGATCTCCTCTCCGCACCCCGACCCATCTCCCCACCCCCCACATCCTCTTCCCCATCCCTCTCTCCTCTCCCATGTGAAAAAAACATGAAAAAAAGCATCAGTCAGTTGCCATAAAAGTGATAATTGCCTTATAAAGTTTTGAAATGAAAATTAATGTTCTTTTTTTTTTTTTAAACAATTTTATTATGTTTTATTATGCAGTGAGTCTGATATGGCTATTGATCTGAACTCTGTGATAAACATTATTTTAAATTAATACCTCCATCAACTTTTCACTTAAATATTGCTTTAAACAAAAATCACAGCCCAGACTTGCAGTTTGACAAAAAAAAAAAAACTGAACCGTTGCTTGTGACTTGCATTATTTTAAATTTATAGTCTTTATAAGTTGTCTTCATACATAAGTATCATAATTCATGCATTTCTAAAATTCGTAATATTTATGAATAGAAATCAATAATATCATGGATTTGAGTAAGAAATGCACACAATTTACTTCGATTTTATAAACTTTATAGACTTTTCTGTCAGGTTTAAAAAACGGCTATTGAAAAACTGGTAATGATTTATAATATATGTATATCCATACAATCTTGAAAATATTACGTACTGTTTCCTATAGCAACTTATGTATAAAACAAGGGGTTAACGCATATTTAAGAAGGCTATTTAATTTGAGTGTAATGCCAAATCTTATTTCAAATCATGCTGATAAATACAAATTTGGCTAAATCCTGTATATGCATGTTTAAATTGTTAAGGCCCGTGATAATTTAGTATGTGACTTTATAGAATTTTTGGTATTTAAGCAAATTTGAACTGGCTTGGTTGTCGAGCAATATATATAATGTAAGACCTTTATTCAGCTCAGAAGTTTAAACAGTACTTTGTGTTGTGCTTTATAGATAAAGGAATGTATTAAGAATGAATTAAGAGGTAAATTTTCTATATTTATTTATTTTATATATAGACTTAAATGTGTATATTTAATGTAAAGAGACAATAGAATTTAAGATTTCATGCAAAAAAAAAATGAATAAATAAGTTAACTTTAAACAAAAGTTGATAATTTCACAAGGTATATGATGGTTGAAATTTTTTTTTATTTATTTGTGTTCCGAAAATACAGCAGCAAGTGTTGAATATTAAAGGGAAGTAATTTGATATTTTGGCCATCCATTAAAGGCAGATTTTCACTGCATATTTTAAAGGCAGTTTACGAAATGGTGTTATGGTACTAATTATCTATGTTAATTGGTATTTTGATATGAGTATTCTTATTAAATTAATGTTTTAAAAGATTAACTTATTTTTCTAGCGGGGGTCTCAGCGGCCGAGTGGTTAAGGTCGCTGACTTCAAATCACATTGCCCCTCATAGATGTGGGTTCGAGCCTCACTCGGGGTGTTGAATTCTTCATGTGAGGCCAGCTGACTTACGGAAGGTCGGTGGTTCTACCCAGGTGTCCGTTTGTGATGAAATAATGCGCGGAGGGCACCTGGGGTCTTTCTCTACCATTAAAGCTGGAAAGTCGCCATATGAGCTATAATTATGTCGGTGCGATGTTAAACTCAACAAAATAAATAAATAAATATTTTTCTAGCTGTTAAGATAAAAATTCTACAATTTTTCCAACTGTTGTACTGGTTTCGAAGCAGTTTCCGTCATAAAATGAAGGTTTTTAAAATATCTTTTTTCTTGAACGTTTCAGTTCCGTAAAATGCTCCCAAAGAGAACACCTTAGCTCTTCTGCTTTACGAAAACATGTATATCAATAGTGTCTAGCGCACGTGATAACACACAGAGGGGCTCCAAAAGGGGTGAATAAATAGAGCTGGATCGGTTGACTACAGAAGCACTTCCCGTCATCAATTTTTGTTTTAATATTTATGTACATTTTTACAGTGAATACGACTAGAAAAGCACCATCCGTGTTTTTTTTAATCTTTCTGGTGAAATTAATTAATACAATTTTAAGAAATTTGAAGGTTCAGGTGTTAAATTAGGCTTGTTAAAAATAGGAGGTAAAAAAAAAGCAAAACCTGAGACTCAAACTCGCGATCTCATGCTTGTGAAGCCGATGTTCTACCGATGCACAAAAATTACTCATTTTTATCTTTATTATGTAGTTTTGGTAAATCATCTGGTTTCGACTGCCAAAAGGAGGAACTTTCAACTTAATTGGGGATTACGGAGTTATTCTTTGCGCATGCGCATTGGTTGCACGTGAAATCCCCCATGTGCGGAATGTAAACAAAACAATTATGGAATGAACAATTCGAGTTTTCTTGGAAAGTTTTTACCCTTTGTTGCTGAAATTTCACAGAGCTCTGGATTGCAGGGTAGCGTTATGGAAACAATCTCGACTTCATTGTGAAGAACGTCACGAAACGTAAAATAACGCGTTGACGGATACTACTAGCCGACGGAAACTGCTTCGAAACCAGTACACATGTAATTCTGTAACTTCAGTGATGAACAACTGTGGTGTGTAAAAACTCTTTGGGATAATTTTTTTAATTTTGGTAAATAATTATAACCCAAAAAGAAATTTATTGAATAATGCAATTCTTATGTACTCATTTTTTAAACCAATGCAAAATTGTAGAAACATTTACCACCTTGATAGCTGATTGGTAGAGTGTATGCTTTAACCCTTAACCTGCTATATTTCTATAATGGACTGGTCCATCATTCAATTTGGACAGTACCACTTATTACTCAAAGGGGTTTTCACTGAAAATTTACTGACTGCACGGATGTGCAGGCTGATCTTGGTCTGCACTGGTCGCAAAGGCAGAATCATCTGCCGCCAGCAGGCTAAGGGTTAAGTGTGGGAGAACCTGGGTTCTGCGTCATACCAAAGATATGAAAAATGATACATGTGGCTCCCTGGCTTGATGCTCCACATTGAAAGGGAAACTGGCCTCTTCTCTTGTACCCTCATGATGATGGAATCTGTCATGGAAAGGTGTCAAGAGTGATTAATATGAGTTGTGGAACTTGTTTCACAATAGAACTAAAATGAAATGGTGTAAACTTATATATTGAAGAAACATCATTTGAGCTTGGTTTTGTCTGGTACTGGTTATGCTGAGTTAATGTGCAAGGTTATGCAACTTTGAGTGGATATTTTAGTAATAGTTTTTGCATGTACTTAATATTAGTATCAAGTGGTAAAAATATGATTTCTTGGAACTCATAATGAGAAAAATTCTGATTGTTGCTGTTTATAATTGCCTAAAAGGTTAAACTAACAATTTTTGTAACTTGAATTCTTTGTGAAAGAAAAATGTCTTTTGTTTTCATTTCTTGCATACTAGCAGCTCCAACACATTTTGACTGAACTTTATGAATTTGAAAATATACATTCATTTGAAGTTTTTTTTGACATATTTTAGGAACAAAATGTTAAACTGACATTTTCAACAACTATTTACTTTGTATAGTTTGTATTTATGATTTCCGTGACTTTGCTAAATTTTCCCACAAATTTCATATAAACAAAACAATTATAATATTGCAAAGTTTTAAGTGATTTTATGTGGGCATGTTTTTCTTTTCTTTGTGAAAATGGAAAATAATTGTGTATATATATAAAGCTACAGAATCTGATGTAAGTGTTTTTTTCCTGTTCTTTACTAAAGTTATAATGAAATTGATTAAAACTTGATTTTAGTTTTTGTTGTTATTGTTGTTGTTGCATACACAGCAGAAGGGTCTGACTGACTGACTGTCTGTCTGTCTGTCTGTCTGTCTTGTAGGCTGTGCGGTAGCATTTTGGATTTTTTTGGAAAGTTTATAAATAAGGTTAGTTTCAGCATGATTTTAAAATTTCATAATACTAACTTTTAATATATTAAACTCATGTCTAGGAATTCTATTTGCATTTTTACCTACCAGGTGATGGTCAAGCTGAAATGTAAATGTGGCCAATGACCAAATAATTTTTGTTGCTGGATAGGCTTACAGTATAATTATTCTAATAATGCCGTCTCTGTTAAAACACACGCTGGAATGACGTCACGTTAACATGCGGTGACTTCAAAGTTTTTGTTGCGACCAAGAAAGAGCGCTACAATATTTTATCTACTGTTTTAGATTAAGGGCATATTAGAATTGAAATAATTCATAGCAAAAGCGTGTTTTAACACTATTTATACACTTGGGCGGTAATACGTCAGACAAATAATATCACTTGGGCTGCGCATATAACTGCCCATCATGCATAAATCAGTGTTAAATTATTTCGATTCTAATATGCCCTTAATCTAAAAAAGTAGATAAAATATAGTAGCGCTCTTTCTTTGACGCAACAAAAACATTGACGTCACTGCACGATAACGTGACATCATTTTAGCGTAAGAGTGTTTTAACAGAGAAAAGCATATTAGAATGACCTTTAATTTTGGATTCAAGCGTATCAAATAAAAAAAGCAAAATGGTTCCATTTTGCAACACATACTGTTGATATTTATCATTCAGAAGATAATAAAATTGAGATTTCCTGCTAATTTTCTCTGTTTATTTGTGATACATAGATACTATTAATGTTTCCTAACTAAGTGTTCCACTAAGTATCATTTCCATGTTTCTCTACCGAGTAACGACTTCACAGAAAACATAAAATATTTATTTGTTTTTTTGAATAACAGCAAAAGATACTGGCAACCATTGATTTTCTTTACGTTCCTTTTGTTGACATTTTTCATAAAAAGTGAAATATTGGTATTCGTTTTTCCATTAACTGGGCACGATAAAAGCTCTTTCTGGTTTAAATTTATTTTTCTTATTGTTCGATATTGGTTATTTACTCATATACCATGGTGAATTCGATACCAGAACCATTAAACACACAGAAATGGGAAAATTTCTCTTGTATCAGTATTTAAGGTAGAAAATTGGAGTTTTACCAATATATATTGTCCCGTTCCGCAGGTATTGAGAATTTTAAGTGCATACGTAATGAGGTGTCCTATAGACATATGAAGAACTGGGGATTGATTTCTGTTAATATCATTGTTCATGCCTGCTTTGCTGGGACGAATCGTTATAGCAACCGGGTATTATTTATGCATGCTTTTCATGGAACCTGATCATAGTTGCTATGACGACACCAAATTTCTCCAGGTATAGGTGAATTTATCCCATACATTTTCTCATTACAATGTCTCCAAGTTTTGTTAGGACAGTGCTTTGCAAAAAAACTTTGAAAGAATAATGTTTTTCTGAAAAGTGCGAGTTTCGAATAAGAAAATCATTATTTCCTATTCTTATGCATTAATGATAAGTTTGTAAAACTTTTATTGGGACAGTCTATAAAAGGAATTTAAAAGAGTGCCATTCTGCAGAATATGGTTAGTAAACTATCTAATGTTTTGAACACCTTTGTTACTTATTTAACACCATATTTTAATTGTCTTTTTTTGGTTTCATGTAAGTGGACACTGTATAAAATTCTCTTTTGATTTTGTGTGATAAGTTTACTTTGGCAATGTATACAATTCACTTTCAGTTTTGTGTGATAAATTCAGTTTTTAAAAATTTAGTGCAGTTTTTGTATTGTAAATTCCACCATCATCATCATCATCATTGCTGACATCATGATAGTCATCATTATCATCATTTTCCCGTCATTCTTTAGATATTTAGATCTTGGAACATTATCCTTTGTAATATTTTGAAATATTTATTATTTAACGCAGGATTCAGAAATGAAGAAGTTTCAAGGTAGAAACGTTATAAATGTTAGGTATTGGAATTTAAGAATTAAGTAATTTTGGCCTTATTGCAAAAGTTTTTCGTCTTTAAACATTAGTGACATTTATTTAAGATATTTCAGCACAAACTGTGTACAGATCAGCTTGTCAATCAATGTAAATTATTGGTTAATTAATGATCAGTTTATGACCTGAAAATTAACATTTTATACAACAAGTTCTTTATCAATGTCTGTAAAACGTGCAGTTACGTTATAAAATTAATAAATTCATTTTTCTGCTGAAATAGATTTTAAGTGCACAAACATAGTTTTATATGCATATGCAATAATAATGTGAAGTGTTACTTCATCACAAAGTCAAATATTGTTCTTAATGTTTTTCGATAATTAGAGTTTAGATTTAAGTGTACGCCTGTGTTAGAAATTCCTTATTATTACGTATGTATTTTCAATCTGCATATACTCACAACAGTACCGAATGTCAATATTTTTCTATACCGAGCGTATGGTAAATCGTGATGTCATTTTATGATGTCAGTATCTGTTTCATGTGGATAGTTATATTAACTACAGTATTTTAAATTCTGTTCAGGCTATTTAGCATGTTTATATTAATTTATATAATACTTTTAACTTTAGATGTGTATGTAATAAAAAGATTTTATTAAATTTGCATCAAGAAATATGCACTGTTGTTCTTTCCGGGAATAATAATGAGGTCCGAAGTGATGCAGTATTTTAACAGCAGAACTTGTACATATTTCTTGATACCAAATTTATCTAGTAACTTATAAATATGCAGTTAAAAGTGTCTGGAAAAGGTTGTTAAGTTGTTCAATACATGAAAATTTACGCCTTTCAAACTTAAAATGTTGGTGTTACAAGTATGCTTTGAATGAGAGGATAGCAAGATTTAGTGAAAATGTTAATGTTTGGAATTCTGACTCCTTAATTAACTGAAATACTGTACAATGATTGCTCTGAATAATACCCCTATTCATACATTATTTAGTATGAAATCTCTCAGTTCGGTACATTTTTCCATGTTTATCTTAAAGAACTGCATGTATAATACAAAATTATTATCAAAGACACCAGGTAAATTAAAATTCTGAATGGAAATTTTATATTTTACATTATTAATTTTATTAAAACAATTTATTATAGTCTTTAATTATTTTGATATTACCCGGGCTGTATCGTAATATATGTAGAAATCACTTATTTTCCTTTTAAAAATTGAATTATACACAAAAAACAAGCTGTTGTAAATGTACTTCATCAAAATAAACCTCAAAATAATTATTTTTACAGCAATGCTATAAAGTAAAAACTGATGTAAAAAAAAGGTAATCAGTGTCAGATTCGGTCGGTAAAAATTGTGTATTAATTCATCGACTAAGGATTTGTAACTTTTCTTTTTCATGTAAATATTTCCTTACTCATTCAGATATACTTGTGGCTAAAAATGAAATATGAAACAATACTTCTTTAAGCATTTTATATTTATTATCAAGTCCAACCTGAGCAAATAGAATAAGTTAGTTCTAGTAATTGGCCTCTTCCTGAAGGTTCTAGTAATTGCCGTCTTACTGAAGGTTCTAGAAATTGCCCTCTTACTGAAGGGTCTAGTAATTGCCCTCTTACTGAAGGTTCTAGTAATTGCCCTCTTTCTGAAGGTTCCAGTAATTGCCCTCTTACAGAAGGTTCCAGTAATTGTCCTCTTACTGAAGGTTCCAGTAATTGCCCTCTTACTGAAGGTTAATTGGCCTCTTACTGAAGGTTCCAGTAATTGGCCTCTTACTGAAGGGTCTAGTAATTGCTCTCTTACTGAAGGTTCCAGTAATTGGCCTCTTACTGAAGCGTCTAGTAATTGCCCTCTTATTGAAGGTTCTAGTAATTGGCCTCTTACTGAAGGTTCTAGTAATTGCCTTCTTACCAAAGGGTCTAGTAATTGCCCTCTTACTGAAGATTATAGTAATTGCCCTCTTACTGAAGGTTCTAGTAATTGCCCTCTTACTGAAGGGTCTAGTAATTGCCCTCTTACTGAAGAGTCTAGTAATTGCCCTCTTATTGAAGGTTCTAGTAATTGCCCTCTTACTGAAGGTTCTAGCAATTGCCCTTCAGTGTTCTAGCAATTGCACTCTTACTGAAGGTTCTAGTAATTGTCCTCTTACTGAAGGTTCTAGTAATTGCACTCTTACTGAAGATTCTAGTAATTGGCCTCTTACTGAAGGTTCTAGTAATTGGCCTCTTACTGAAGGTTCTAGTAATTGCCTTCTTACTGAAGGTTCTAGTAATTGGCCTCTTACTGAAAGTTCTATTAATTGGTCTCTTACTGAAGGTTCTAGTAGTTGGCCTCTTACTGAAGGTTCTAGCCTAAGAAAGTGGGTCTGTATAAAATATATGGAGTTAAGGGACTTGGACATTTTGGTGCTTGGATTAAAATATACTCGTCTGAATTTACATTACTTCAAGATGGACCAGTTGGTTAGAATAGAACAGAACAGGACAGAACAGACATTTCAAATTCTTGTTGTTTTTTTTTTCTTCCTTAATTATCAGATCAACAGGTAAACTGTTTTTATAAGAATCATTATGCAGATGCACTAAAATTCTGCTTTATTTGGTAAATAACCTAGAAAAAAACTATTGAAATCAAATTAAAGCGTTCCGGGGCGTTCATACCTGTAATTTCACAGCATGACACCTAAGGGATGTAGAATTAACTCAATAACAGTAATTGAAAAATCAATCCCCACGAACTGATCATCACATGGCCGATCATTATAGGTTTTAGACAGTCGAGTATCACTTTGTCATGTAGCAGTGATTTGTATTTCGTTTAAACAATTATCTTGTATGTTTAATTTTCCAATTATCCTACTTTAGCGTTATCTTGATAATACCATTACAGAATGGGAAACGACCATATTTACATTGTAGAAGTACAGAAAATGAGATTATGGCCACATTTCAAGGGGCGTGAATGACTTAACTGAACGATATTGACAGTGGTTAATACACTGGTTTATCCTTGATCTGTGATTTTTGTTGCTGTTCTTTTAGTAATAATAATTGATTAATTATCAAACATTTGTTTAGAGTAAGGACTTTTGTATTTAAGAAATATTAAAAACTGTTTGATGAAAATTTGAATTTTTATTGTGAAACATGTCAGATTGTATTTTAGTTGGTTTTTCCCTATTTTAAACTTTCCATTTCTCTTGGAAAAAGGGTTAAGAACTTAAGACTATGTGAAGTGCTGATCCTTTTCATGTTAAAAAGCAATTTAAGTTCCTCGTATAATTTTTGTTAAACTAGAATTACAAGATTTTTGATTTTGCTACTACATGTATGATTTATTGGTATAACTTCCTTTATGGTTTTCAGTCATTAGCAAAATATTAATAATTAACATAGTGCTTGGTACATAAAACAGACAAAAATCTTTTTTGTTGTTTTTTTTTTTGCATAATTATACTACAATTTCCAATGAATGAACTTTGTTCTCTTTACTAGTCATTAAAATGATCCTAATTTAACTTTTGAATGCATACAGTTTTTTTTAAAACTTAACACCCTTACGACAGTTTTATGTAATAAGCAAGAAGAAAGCTAAAACAATGATTTGCAATCTTTTGTACCAGAGAACAAGATTGTCATTTCATACACTTTATTTGCCCAAATTAGGAAATAACAGGTTTATTGGAGAGGCAGGACAAAGATTTGTAAAATAAAGATTTACGAGATGGGTTTTCAAAGGGAACACATCTCTCATACAGTTATATCTACATATTTATGGACATAAAACTGTCCTTTTAACTAATTTTACATTTTACTGATGTTTCAGTGAAGTCAGTCTTTGCTTGTTAGAAATTAAGCAAGAATTTTGCAAGTACCGTTACTTCTGATTTTGAAAATAGATTGAAATGTGGTGCAAAATTGCTTCATGATCTGATTTCTTAATTAATGCAATGTTTCTGCATCGTCAAAATTTTATGATTTTATGCAAATTTATTCCGAACAATTTTATTGTCAAAAATGATAAACTTTAATGATTAAATGATAGATAGGAGTTGAAGTTTGTTCACAGCGGAAATATGAATATGGAATTATCTTAGGCTTTGGCACTAACTTAACTCATGCAGAAAATATGTAAGATTTTGATTTTTTTTACACATTATTTCGTGTTTATTAATAATTATTGTCACTTCAGCAGCAACAATTTAGAAGACGGAGGTTTCGTATACAAATCATTTATTTATTTATTTATTTATTTATTAAAATATGTTTGTTTTAGCCTTCTACAATTTTTGACAGCACCATTAAATTTAAGCATTGCATGAAAGTGCTTAAAATTATTAATTGCAAACAACACTTACCAAAAAAGATAAAAAAAAAAAATGTGTTATTCTATGTAAAATTTAATATTTGATAATATACATTTTCAGGTGAATTGTCAAACTGCATGTAAAGTTGATGGAGAAGGATTGAACCTTGCGGGACACCAAGTGGAACAAGAAACATCTGAAACATGCAAATGTGATAGATCAGGTGGCGGGAATCATTAAAATGGCTTTCTTTACGAAACATTAAGACGGAACAAGGAATTGCAATAGAGCTCGTTTTTGGTGCTAGTTTTGCAGTTTCTTCAAAATCTCCAAGAGTAGACATTTTCATCATTCAAGATGTTTTGTAGCTGACCTCTTTAAAGGAAAAGTATATCCCATTTTCAGCATTTTAAGACACTAAAAAGATATTGAAGGAAAAATATTTGGTAATGATTGTTTGAAAAAAGAGACCAAAATTAAACTCTGAAAAAAATGGCTCTTACTAGCGGGAGAAAACTTTGTAAACTTGATGCTATTTGTGCAAAATTGAAGCAAATTAGTAGCAAGGAACAAACAAAACAAGATGAAGAGAAAGCTGTAATTAATGATAGAAATAATGTGGCAAGAAACAGAGAAGACATAGTTGAAGAATTGCCTACAGATCTGTCTGTGAAATGCGCTAATAATAACATAATTGGAAAGGCTGATTTGAACACATTAGATGGTGATAATGTAGACAGCAATGGGCTTGATTTGAGCAAAAGAGTAAAGATTGATCCACCTACTGAAAATAATCATGAAAATGGAGTTAAAACAGTAATTGTGAAAAAGGATTATGAAACAGATGTTGCTAATGATGCTGAAGATAGGAGTAGTGATAGATGCTTTAAATCTGCTATCGCTGATAATAGTAAAGGAAAACCAGTCATGGGATCAGGACGAAGAAAAAGAGCTATTCCAAGAAGTATTTCACAAGTAAGAGACTTTTATGATAATGTTGACAGTAAAGATGAGTTAGCAGAATATGAAATAAATAATCAGAATACCAACTTTCCACCAGAAGATGCATATGAAAGTGAAAGAGACACAAGTGGGTCTGGTCGTGAATCACTTTCTCATTCCAATGACTTTGGTAATGAGGAAAGTAATTTGTCACTTTCGAATAATTCTAAATCTTTGGGCCATTCCGGTGAATCTTTGAAGTTGAGATATTCTTCTGACTTTGACAGCAGCAATAATATATTAACCCCTCTTGATCTCAGTATTAGTCGCAGTAAAGATGATGATGACTCCATAAATGGGTATTTGTCGAGTGATGAAGATGATAATGTTGATGCAGATGATGACGATGAAGATGACTTTTTCCACCCTGATAGAAATCTAGTCATTGATGAGAGTAAACCGACAAGTCAAACTTCTGAGCATTCATTATCGAATGCAACCAGTGCAAGTCAAAGGTATATCGGCAGCGAGCAAGCAGCCCACCTTAAAGATTATGCAGAAAGCACAATGAATGAATTGATCTCCATGTATGGTTTTGGTGGTGTAGCTGGTCATCATAATGATATCGCAAAACAAGTGCCAATGAAGAACTTCAAAACCATTCTCCAGCATTCGCCTCAGGACCAAACATCACCAGGCTCCACAAGATCATCAGTATTGACCAGTTTTAGTAATCAGCCAATGAGCAGTGGAGATGAGGAGTCACATGATGGTTCTACACCAATGAAAGGCATCTATGCAAACTACGTAAACTCCACGTTGGGTGCTTCCAGCAAAGTTCAAGGTAAAACTTTTATCCTTAGAAAGTGATTTTTGTCTCCTTTTCATGGGGTGAATTTTGTAGTTAATATCCTTACACCTACCTTGATATATACCATGTAATTTTACTCATTGATCTAGTCTTGCATTGTAATAGACTCTGTCACAGAATCTTTTGCTGTTCTGATTTTTGTAGCCTAGTTTCAAGCATATAGAAAGACATGACAAAAATGTTCTTAAAGCAGGATAATAGAAAAATCAGATTAACCTCAGGAAAGAAGCTGTTATAACAGTTAATTCACTGACTTTTCACTCTAGCGTAAATACCCATAAAATAATGTGCAGTTTTGTTTTAACACCCCCTCACCCTCACCCCCCCCCACACACACACACACTTTCCTTGGATAACCTGAACCATGGGGGTGTATTGTACACGGGTTTAAACAATTTTCCAGACTTTTTTTTTTTCTCCAAAATCTGTTACTGTCTTTCTAAAGTTAAAATATGATATTAAAACATCTGACACGTTAAATATTCAAAATAATGTCTTAAAATTAGCGTGAAAAGTGCTGTTCACTTTAATCATGGTCAGATATCTCAAAATTAAGCACACGGACCTATACATTTTATTTCACCACATTACAGGCCATATTTTTATTTACAACTGTGGGAAGTTTCATTGAATTCTACATTTTAGAAAAATTTCTATTTACGAAAATGTTATGAAAGTTACGATTTTCCCATAGACTTCCAATATGAAAAATTGCGTGAGGTCCATTTTTTTCAAATCAGTCTAGCAAAAAATCAAGCACACGACCCTATCTTTTTTATTTGCTGAATTTTCTAGGTATATTCTGAAGTTTTGAAAAATCGGAGTTTAATCAAATTCTACATTGTAGAAAAACTTTCGATCCAAATGTGCAGAATTACCTTAAGAAAGAAATATGAAAAATCATAATTATTATGATTGGGTATTATTTTTAGCACAGATCAAACTGTCAACAGCAAAACTGACACAAGGTGACTCAGAAGGACTTTCCATCTATGTTTACATTTTAATACATTTTTAGTTTTGTTCCCTTCCAGTCGGACTGGAAAACTATTTTTCCCAAGATTTGAGGCTTGAATCAGGTGTGCGCATTATTAATACATTGGTGTGCATGATATACGAGTATTTAAAATAATTGATATTTAATGCAGGGATGTATATATGTAAGGTGAAAGAAATACGTAAAAAGCAGCCTATTTCAACTTAATAATCATGATACGAATTATATGCGGGCTATTATATGATTCAAATGTTTTCTGAGCGTAACTGTTTTGCAGTTATTAAAGTTATAGGAACTTACATAAGTGACTGTATCTAACAAAATCAGGCTTTAAAAGTCATTGCCAGACAATATGTTACAAAGGGTTAATCTGTAATAAATCATATAATAACTAAGTGCAAACAGGAAATTGGAAAAGATGGTATATAAATATTTCGGTAATATCTGAAAATGGCGTACATGTCAAGGTAGCAAAATAACAATCACCTTGACCTTTACCATCCTAAATTTCTAAAATGGATTGGTCTATCATTCAATTTCGGAAGTATCACTTCTTATTGAAAGGGGTGTTCATTGAAAGTTTCCTGACTGAGTAGCGAACAGCCCAGACCATGATCAGCCTGCAGGCCATAAAGGCAAAACCACTTGCTGCCAGCAGGCTAAAAGTCAATATGAAATTATATATTTGTCTCAGTTAAACTTTCATTAAAATTTTTTAACATCAGTGTTGACAATTTTTTGGCTACCACTGATCCGGAATCTCCCTACAAAAGTATAAGGTCCACAGAATGATAGTCTTTCTAAAATATACATTATTTCAATAAATGATTATGGCAGTATAGATCAGTTTTACGTATATTCTCACGAATAGAACTTGTTTAAACTTTTTATTTTATTTCTAAAATCTGTCAATAAAATGAAAGCTTTAAACAAGTTTCTTTCTTCTTTTTGCATATTTGTATACAAGCAACTCTTAAAGTGTCTACACACAGATTAAACACCATGGAAGCAGTTCAAAACACGAACAAAAATGTTTTGAATATATAATTTTATAATGTAGGTCTTTGTCACTTTGTAAATACAGAGAATTGGCAGAAAAGTTCAAAAACACTTTTCAAATTTGTAAAGAATAAAATTTCGAAATAATTAAATTCAGAAACCTTTAAATATTATATAGACAGATTTTTCTAAAAAAGAAATCAGATCTTATATGTGCAAATTAGACTACAGCAGATAATTGGAGAGAAAAAAATCATTGCACATAATTAGAAAAATTATTTTTATTTTTATATAAGAATTATATTAATTAATTGCGAGAAAGGTGTATCATCTGTCATTTATTTATTTCTGTTAAATTGTCCTGTTATCTGGTTCTACGTGATATCCAACAGCTGTATTCAGACATACTGCATCAGGGGGAAAAAAATGAAATCATTTGTGGCCATAAAACAAATTAACAAGTATGCCTTTTTCTCTCTTCTTTTTTATTTATTTTATATTCATTTTTTGTATTTAAGGAACACTGATAGCAAGAAGTTCTGTTTTGAGGCAAAACATAGAAAGTATTGGTTTCTTAACCTTTAGCCTGCTAAATTTCTAAAATGAACTCGTCCGTCATTTAATTTGGGCAGTACCATCTTGGTCTGCAATGGTCGCAAAGGCAGAATCACTTGCCACCAGCAGACTAAAGGTTAATGATGATAAAAAAAGTTTCAGATAATTTTAAGTTGTTTTTCTGTGTGTCCACATGTGCATCTTTTTCGCCATGTTTCTAAAGCAAATGAGAAAATTAATTGTTCCCTTATCACATTATCTAATGCGGTCAAACGTGCTTGAGAGACCATATCTGTTTAGAGACCAGTTGCATTAAGAGATTCCTTATTAAAGGACAAATTTAAGTTCCCTTCCAGATTATGTTATTTAAATTTTAGTCCTTTAGAAAGTTCCACTCATGAGTTGTTGTTGTTTTTTACAAAAAATGATTCAGTGTGTTAGTTCTTTGCAGAATAAGTAGAAAATCTTTCTTACTGCATTCTTAGATTCTACAAACAGAAAACGGTCATGATTTTGAACTAGAAATAATGCAGCTGAAAATATCATACTCATAAAATGCTATCTTAGGTAAGACTGTTTATTTTTTAGCTATGCTATCTATTTTAATAATTTTAATGTTTTGATATACATTATATGGAGGCATGTTTAAAGCAAGAATTCTAATTCCGTATCAGGTTATCAAGCCATGTCTTCTGCTAATGTTAATTTCTGTCTTGCCAAACTAGAATTGTCCGATCACTGTGATGATGCCGAGGATAGATATCCAGGAAACAGACTATAGTGAAGTGACATGTAGTACCAGTCGCATTATGTTATAATCAACTATGCATCTATATTTACAATCTCTTTCAATGTGATAAGCAAGAAAAATTATCTTAAATTCGTATTGGCTTGTTAATGACAACAGTTTTCTGTTTTCTCAACCCTTGGGACAATGTGGACAACAAACCTTGCTTACATTCGCCACTGTCTCTCAGGTAGGGAACAGGCAGAATTGTAAGATCCTTAAACTGTACTACCTACAAGTTTTGTCAGATCAAAAAGGATATAATATATAAGAGCTGTGATTTTTTTGGTCATTAAATTGTGATAAAATTTGTATTTTTTTTTTACTGTTGCACTGTTATAAATCATGTTATGGCAAATCTGTTCCAATATATATATACATTCAATAAAATATAGTTAAAGTTATACATTTATACAAAAAAGAGAGTAATAATTTCACGAGGGCACAGTCAGAGTGAATTATTTCATACGACGTATAACCGCCCGAGAGTATAAATAGTGTTCAAACACGGTTTTGCTGTAAATTATTTCGATTCTAATGTATCTTTTATCGTAAAATTTAGATAAAATATTACAGAACTTTTTATTGGCGCATGTATAGCACCAAATGGTAGGTTGTTACGCTTTTTTGTTTATAGACGCCAGGACCAGAAACGGTAATATGTTTTGCGGAATAGTTCCATTAGTGTGCAAGTGATGGCAAAATTATTCTGCACAGCTAATAACCAACTCCGTGTGTGTGTAAATTTATTAAGACAGTTATGCTATGTGACATTTACTTGTAAACATGTTTTTAAATAAAATATTTGATCAGATTTGAAAGCACTATTTCTCGATGCGTACATGGTGCTAAATATCACGTTGACGTGACGTCAGCATAATATCGTTGTGATGATTAAAGCATTGTTGGTCATATTAGAATGTTATGATATATACATTATTATAGAGGCATGTTTAAGAAAGAATTCTAATTCTGTATCAGAATATCAAGCCATGACTTCTTAAAATACAATTGTTAATGTGTCAGTTTCTGTCTTGCCAAACTAGCATTGTCTGATTACAGGCTGAGGATAGATATCCATTGTCTTTCCCCAAGGAAATACAGCCTATAGTGAAGTGACATCATGCAGTACCAGTTGCATCATGTTGTAATAAACTATATCTATCTATCATTTTCAATCTGTTTTATTATAAATAATGTATGACACCAGAAAAATGGTCTTAATCCTTGTCATGCTGGACACGATTGATTCTGCCTTTGTGACCAGTGCAGATCATGATCAGCCTGCACACCCGTGCAGTGACTGCATGCAGTCTGATCATGATCTGCACTGTTCGCCATTCAGTCAGTATCATTTTGGTATGCACCCCTTTAACAGTTAATGGTACTGTCCAAATTGAAATAAGGGCAAGTTCATCATAGAAATTTAGCAGGGTAAGGGTTATATGTCTGCTTGTAAATGACAGTTGTTTTTCCAACCGTTGGGACAGTGGAGACAAGAAACCTTGCTAATGTTCGGTTTGTCATTCCCACCTGTCCCTAGGGGTGAGGACGAACACTGTCTCACACAGGCAGGCATGTAAAATCCATCCTTAAATTCTACCTGAACTGCCTTAAATTTTTGTCAGATCAGAAGGGATATGATATTTAAAGGCTGTGATTTTTTTTTTGTCTTCAAATTTTGATAAAATTTGTAATTTTTCTTTATTTTTCTTTACTGTTGCATTATAAAGCATGTTATGGCAAATCTGTTCCAATATATACATTCAATAACATATAGTTAAAGTTATACATTTATACAAAAAAGAGACAAAATCTATAGACATAGATCTATACAATGGAATAGAAATTCAGATAATACACAAATATTGAATTTTACAAGGATCATTTTTCTAGATATTGGTAGTTTCCAAATTCTATAACGATTCATTAATTTTTGCAGATCGAAAATTCTAACAGAAGTATTGAACTGTGAAGTATTGAACTAACTGTCTATGGGATGTTGCTATGGTATTTGATAAACAAACTTAACTTCTATGTATATTTAATCTATCTACAAAACTATTTAAGTATAACGTTTTGAATAGGTTCAGAAAAAAGCACTCAACTAATAAATGTTACAAATTTTTTATAAATACAAAAAAAATCGATGTTTTGTAACATGAATCCTTAAATTTTGACAAAGTTGCAGATTTTTAAAAAAAAAAAATGCATGTTTAACGTGTTTAAAATTTTGAACTACATGTTACTTATAAATATAGAAACAGCTTTAGTGCTAGGGGTAAAAAATAACATTAGAATCTTTCACTGTTCGTACCCCTTGGTGCAGATAGGAATATCCGACTCGTGGGTAACTGTTTAGGCGGTAACGAGTCTGTGCCAGATTACCACAAAAACATTCACAAGAGCTTGATATTTCCTGTCCACCTGTACTAGTGGGGATAGATTCTTTTCCTTGCAAACTATATTCTTCAAATAAATAGAAGAAGTAAAATTAATGTTTTTCTTTACCATGGTAGTAACTATTAGTAAGACAAGTTTTTCAAGCACTGGCAAAAACACATGGAAATCCTGTCCGTCAAGAAAATCATAATAGTTGTTTCACACTGGGATATTTCAGTCCCAAATAACAAAGATAGACTAATATAAAAGCTTCTTTTTTTTTTTCTTTTTTTTATGAAATTTTTAAGACACCAGTGGTCTTTATTCTGAAAAATAAACAAGTATTCAAAGTATGTAAATGTTGCTGTTATTTTTCTGTAGCATGATATAATTTTGTTTTTAATATATAACGCACGATAAGAATGCATCTTCTTTTTTTCTGACAAATCGACTGAAAAGTTCGATCATATTGTATTAAATGACATACCTATTTATGGCTTTGAGGTTTTTACCAACATGATGTTTATGAAACAGTTTTAAAGAACAAAAACATATATCTTTTAGTTACCGAAAGAAAGTATGTAGTTTTGATTGACAGGTGTACCTTCGAAATGTAATTTATTCATAACAAGTTGCATGTAGAATCTTGCAGCTTTTAAATTGATAAAAAGTAACGCTACTGTCATTATTTGAGGACAATTTTTATAATTCAGAACAGTAGAAATTTACTTATTCAGTTTCATGCTTGGGAATAAATTAACAAGAAATTGTAGACTTGAAACTGTTGTTTTTGTGAAAAAGCATAATGAGAGAGTTTTAATATTCATAGAAGTGAAATTGTGTGATGTCTTCAAAAAAACAGCCACCCTCATTGAATAAATTGACCAGTTTAAATTTGCAAATTTTGAAGATGTAGCATGAAATCAAAATTAAATGCAGTTTTTGACTCCTGCCCGTTCAGACATGTATGCCTGTCTGATAAAAATATGTGAAGGTAACTTAGTATTGTTTGTTTTAACAAGATGAAAACTTTTTATTTCAAAGTTAATGTGTCCCTGAATTTGTTAATTTTGTCTTTTTTTATTTTCCTTGTTTTGTTAAATTGATACAGAATCTTTTTGCATAATGTGTGGCTATTTACCATTTTGGTTGAAAAACACAGTTCAGCAAAACTTCTTTATATAATTTCTTAATTCAAGACCCATTGTTTTTTCTCTATTCAGAATAATGATTATTAACCCTTATCATGCTGGACAGGTTTGATTCTGCCTTTGCGAACAGTGTAGATCATGATCAGCCTGCATATCCGCCATTCAGTCAGTATCTTTTTAGTAAACACCCCTTTTAACTGTTAATGGTACTGTCAAAATTGAAAGATGGACAAGTTCATTATAGAAATTTAGCATGGTACAGGTTAAGTAGTTGGTAAAATTAAAGCTGCATGCTAAAAAGTGTGGTATCAGTCAAAGAAAATTGTGTACGGAAAGAGCCGTTCTGAAAATGTCTTTATTGATTGGTTATTGACATGTTTTAATCATGTTTGGTGTTATTTGATAAATTATTAAAGGTAGTTTGAAAGGAATCTTTGCATCAATTGTTAAGGTTCTATGGCAACCAAGCAAAATAATAATCAAAATTTATTGATATTTACACAGTTCAGTGTTTTTGGATCGATCTAGCTACAATGACAGACGTCACAAGAATTAGAATGTCCGAGGATAGGTTTATTTCAAGATGGTAATTACTGCAATTTAGGTGATATATTCAGTTTTCATGTAAAAATGAGAAATAGCCTGTTTTAAGAAGACGTGGCAGTATTAGAACTAATAAGTCTTCTCTGGCTCAGTTGTTAGTGCACTGGCTCCACAAGCATAAGTTCTTGGGTTTAAAACCCCAAACCCCAACCCATGGTCATTGGTCCATCCTAGAAACTTCATGCTGGTCTTGTAGTGTTGTCAATATGATATCTATTAACCTTTAGCCTGCTGGCAGCAAGTAATTTTGCCTTTGCAACCAGTGCAGACCAAGGTCAGCCTGAACATCCATGCAGGTTTATCATGGTCTGCACTGTTCACTATTCAGTCAGTAAATCTTCTTTGAACACCCCTACAAATAATAAATGGTTCTGCCCAAATTGAATGATAAACCAGTCCATTTAAGAAATTTAGCAGGGTAAAGGTTTAGTAGCAACCTTGGAACTTTAACCTGGATGTGCCTAATTTACTCTGTGTGTTAAATGAAGTATTAGGGAGTACAAAATACAATGTCCAGTCCATTATATGATGTAAGTGTGAAATTACCATTGTCCAAGAACAGAAAGTTATGTACTTTTAAACTATTATAATGCAATTATTGCAAATCCAGCTATTTTGTGAATTTAAATTTTACTTAATGAAATCTTAAGTACAGGCTTGTGCCACAAAATAGTTTAAAAATAATTCCGTAGACACCTTTTCTGTCATTTTCATATGCAGTCACCACTACCTCAGTGTCACAAGAAAGTGAGAAAATAGGTATTTGCTCAAGTTATCCAGGATTTTGTGCAAACTATATATAAACATAGAAAATATAAGGAAAATGGCAGGATTGCATAAATTGCAGAAGAGAGACTGGGTACTAGCAATTAATGCTTGAGCGAGTGGCATTTCACTGTATTGATTTCAGCATTTTACGGTAAAACTAATGATACATGATGATGTTTATTAGGAAAGTTACGGTTGGTTCAGGTTCCTATAATTTTCTACCTGTCAATAGTTCTTGACCATAAATCATTCTAGACAAGAATAATAAAAAAATTATAAAGGTCTTTGTTGGGTTTAAGAGAAAAGTTTTGTCAGTAGTCATGGTAACTGTCAATCAGAATTACTGGAAATTGGTCCTGAAGTTGACAATACCAATTTGAAATAGACAATAATCAATTAACAGGTGTTTGTCTGCAATGAAATAGCAAACAAATGAAAACTGGCAATCGCCCACAAAATTTATGTACGTAAATAAAAATTTACTGTTTTAGACATACTCATGATACTGTTTGATTTATACTGATGGTACAGAGGGACAGACCGTGACTACTTCAGTATCACACATTATTTCTTTGTATCCATGTTTGCAAATTTTTTGGAGATTTTTGCAAAAAAAGAAGTATTGCTGTAAAATGCTTTCTTAACACTTTTTCTCTTACTTTTATTATGATTCTGCCAGGCAAAAACAGATTAGCTATGGCCATTATAGTATACTTCAATTACAAAGTAATGTTAAGTCATTTGTATGTAATCACTCTTCACCTTTCAGAGAAAAAAATGTATTTCAGTTTTGAATATTTGATTATTTCATTTTTTTTTTCATTTCTGAAAAGAAATAGATAAGTAATCTTTTCCTTGAAAATTTATAATTGTTTATATATTTGACAATTTTTATCAAGCACAAAAAAAAAAACAATGTGGAATTTTTCTTGAACTTAAAATAACTGCCAGTTGTATAGATGTCACTGGTGGCTATAATGTAACATTAAATTCTTTATGAGTAAATTTCATTGTATAATAATCTCACCTTTGATGTGATAAGTTTAAACAATGGCATGAAAATGAAATGTGGGCGGGACTTAATCAAATAATTTTCCTTTGTAGTTAAGGTAACACTAGTAAATCGCGAAATTACAAACTTAGGATGTCCAAAATTTATTCGACATAATGAATAAATCATTAGTTTGACAAGAAAACACACGAGTCATCTCTTTTATCTTCCTAAACTACAGTAAAAAGTATAATTTTTGTCATAAAATTATAATTTATGTGGTCCCGAACGGGCCATGTTTTATTGTAGTTTATACAAGTTCTGAAGAAAATCTCGAAACTAACATTTCCTGTGTTGCTTCAAACAACAGTGAACTTAGTTTTGATAATTTAGGGTAATAAATATTAAAATGATACACTTTATTTTTGGTGACAGTTGCTTTTTCCTCTACGAAGGCACGTTTTCCATTGATTGGTTTAGAGTTTGCGCAAAATGCCCGCTTCTCACCTAGATGGATCAACTTACGAGCTGGCTTGTGATGCATAAATCCGAGATAAATAATTAATCATATCAGCGTAATTTGGTAAATTATGTGTTTTTCTATGATTGAAGGTTTTAATTTCTCAAATTTGCCTGACTTTTTTCAGCTAATTTGTCTTTCTTCATAACAATTACATAGCATATAAAACAGGATCGTCATGAATAAAACCGAGAGTTTGGTGAAAAATGTATATAAGTGAATAATTTATTATACCAAATTAATTCAAATTACCTAACTTTTCATTCAATAGTGAAACTTTTCTCATTCATTTTGTATGATTTAGAAAAAAGAAGGAACACCAGTATTAAAATTTGTGAGAAAGTGACATTCTTTCCACTTATTTTTAAGTAAACAGAATATAATGCATTTTAAAATAAATCAGAAATTTTCAGAACTTGAACTCTGTGTTCAGACATTATTCTGTCTACTAAAAACTTTTCAGACATGGTTCAGTCTATTTTCAGACATGTTCAGACTTGTTTCAGAAATATTCAAACATATGTTTCTGAAATATTCAGAAAAAGGTTTTGTGTGTGAGGACATCTTTTGTGGATCTTAATTAAATTGATACCTAATTTTAAGAAATTATGTCCTTGATTCTGTATTTAGATAAGACCAATTTGGAGAGACTCTATATCATGTCGGCTTTTCACTCCTTGACAGATATTTTTTAGAAATTTTATCTCTCATGGGTTTATTCTTTCCGTAGTTGTTTTTAGTTAGTTAAATCCACAGTCTCTCTGTTTAAAGTCCATCACATTATTGTTCAGCAACAGGTCTTACTATCATCTAGACAACCGTCATATAAAGAAGTCCATTTATTCATATAAAGTTGGGTGGTGTGACGTTAAACCCAACAAAATAAAAATAAATAAATAAATATAAAGTGGACTAGAGTCACAGTATCAAAAAGTCATTCTCCTCCTACTAGTATTTAGTTCTGTATGGGTAAGTAACTTGTCATTACTGGAGCAATGATTTGAGCCGCACCATGAGAAAACCTATATAATGCATTAAATTGCGACCAGCATGGATCCAGACCAGCCTGTGCATCAGCGCAGTCTGGTCAGGATCCATACTGTTCGCTAATAGGGTTGTTTGAAAGGGAACAGTGTGGATCCTGACCAGACTGCGCCGATGTGCAGGCTGGTCTGGATCCATGCTGGTCCCAAATGCACTATGTTGGTTTACTCATGGTGCAGCTCATTTTGTAGGCTCTAAATAGGAAATTGTTGCAATATGAATGGTGAACAATTTTTACTAATGACTATTTATTAAACAAATAATCCAGAGCTCTGCCAGCATCATCATAAACGTCAAGATGGCTGGTAATGTTTTATTATAACCATGGCATGCATATTTAAAACATGAAAACTGAGTCTGATTTATTGTAACTGTAACTGACAAAAGCGCCAACCTGTGTTAACCTTTATCATGCTGGACACGAATGATTCTGCCTTTGCGACCAGTGTAGATCATGATCAGCCTGCACATCCATGCAGTCTGATCATGATCTGCACTGTTTGCCATTGTCAGTATCTTTTTGGTAATCACCCCATTTTACAGTTAATGGTTCTGTCCAAATTGAAAGATGATCGACAAGTTCATTATAGAAATTTAGCAGGGTAAGGGTTAAATGCCCGTGTGAAAAAGATTAGTTTAATCATATTTTATTGTATATATATACATATTTAATACACACACATACAAAAGCATAATAAAACATCAATGTAATATAACAAAAGGTGTGGCCAGAAGTTATAACAACATTATACGGGGGCCCTCCCTGACAAAGCAGACTATATGTTATTAGAAATACTGTGATATATGTGAACAATCAATCAGGAATTGAAAAAGAAAAAAGAAAATATAGTATGGTACTGCAAAAAAAAACAGCAACAAAAAAAAAAAACATTTATATATTACAGAAAAGCGAGAAAAAAAAAATGAACTTCATGAATTTATTCATGAACAAATTCATGAAATAGTTCATGAATAAATATTCATGAAAGTCAAAATTTATGTTTCATGAATTTCGATACTGGTATTCATGAATTAAAAATAATACATGAACAAGTTCATGAATATTGAAATTCATGAAACATAAATTTTGATTCTCATGAATTTTATTTCATGAAGAAGTTCATGAATATCGAAATTCCTAAAACATAATTTTGATTTTCATGAAATTTTAATTCATGAACAGTTCATGAATATTGAAATTCTGATACATAAATTTGATTTTCATGAACTTTAAATTCATGACTATTTCAGGTTGTGAAAATTTGACATTTTAAAAGGATTTTATAGTTTTTAAAATGAACGATTTATGACAACACCATAATTACTTACTTGATATTCAGTATACTCATGTTCCTTTTAAACCATTCCTAACAGTAGTATGATAAATATTTCCTTCTTACTTGCTGCACAAACTTCTCAAAAATTGCTGAATCACATGTGCAAAAAATTTCCCAGCATGCAACAAAATAATGGAAACTGATCATGTGACATTATGAATTTAATGTTCATGAACATTCACAAACAGTTCATGAACTTATTCATTATTGTAAAAGGTAATAAACCTAAGTTTTATGTTTAATGAATGAACAGTTCAGAAATTCACAATTGGGTTAAAGATCTGGCACTTAGCTAGAAAAAGGTTTTGAATTTTAGTACTTTTAATGAACCTGTGTTCATGAACAATTTCGGTTCTTAGTCTAATACCAACAGTAACTGTTCAGGAACTGGTAAAGTTCTGTAAGTTATTGAACTTTTGCAGTTTTTGAACCAATGGTCAAGAACCATCATTGTTCTAGAACCACAGTCTGAGAACTGTTATGCTGGTTCAGGAACAGTTCTTTAAGTTCTTCAGAAGTTCTTGAATGTTCAAGAACTTAATACTAGTTCTAGAAAATCTTTTACAGGGGAAAACCATAACCCTGTAGTTCCTGAATCACAATTTGAATCATTATCTGAATTTCATTTTCAAGTTCATGAATTTCTTAAATTATTTAATGGATTTTCTGAAATGTTCATGAACTACATTTACAAGTTCATGAAATGAAAGTAATATTCTTGAACTTGAGAGTTCATGAATTTAAGTAAGTGAACTTTTCCTTGTAGTTCATGAATTTTTTTGATAATTCATGAATTCTTACAAATTCATGAATAAATTCATGAAGTTCATGAACCTATTTCACAGGGGTTACGCAAGCCTTATAGGCTTGGGCATGACCATGGAAGAAATCCCATGGGATCCTGCTGATGTTATATATTATAATAGAAAAACAAGCATAACCCTGAGTAATAACATTTGCATGCGGGTGCTGCAGTTGTTGAATTGTGATGATTTGTTTCTTGTCCTGGTGTAGATCTCGAGTTACTCCCTGTTATATCTTAAGGCCCTAATATGTATGTCAGTATTACGCGACGTCTTTTAACGTCATGTCTTTTTATATACATGTCAACGTCATATCCGTTTGGTATGTTTTGATTTTATTATAATTAAATCTCAGAAGCGTTAACTGCTCTTGTTTTGAGTCTTAACACTCCCCATTAAATTTAATCTAAAAAAAAAGGCTTGACCCATTAGGAGTTTAGTTATTCCCCGTTAGTTTAATTTGCATAATTCTTTTTCATTCAGACTTCTCTGCAAAAGATGATGTAAGAATTGCATTGTTTTCCCTGTTTACTTTCCAGAAAAAATGATATTTTGTTTAAAAATTGGGATTTATATGAAATATTTAGAATGTTGCCTAAAAATGGGCCAAGTTAAGTTTTTGTCTGAGGAAAGTATTTTTAACTGCGATTTAAGAGAAATAGTTATCTATGTTGCCTTCTTTTCATTAAATTTTCTGAAAAAAAAAATTGAACTGAGTTATTCTCCTTTAATGCTTATTTATGTTAGATGAGAGTTATTCCCCTTAGTATTTTGACTCGGAAATCCCTGCTTTACGTTACTTTCCTTTATAACTCTATTGAAGGTTTCCTTTTTTCAAGATTTTTTTTATGATGCATTGCATGCACATGGCCTGTATACTGAATGAAATACTCTTTTCGTTTTCTGTCAATCAAAAATAGAGCACCGTCATTTCGGCATACATTAATTTGCCATTTCACGGTATAAACTCAAACGAAAGAAAATTATTATGCACATAACTAATATCATTTAATGTAACATTAAATACACTTACTAACTTTTTGAAAAGACAATCAAATATTCATAAAATTGGTTACAAAAAAATGTCAAATGATGAAAAATACAACCTATAGATTATTATAGAAGGAAATTGAGAGTGACCTGATTTGAATTAATTACCTGAATCTTGTCACTCAGAAATCTGAGTTAGGCGAAAATACTGACAGATACTATAAATTTCGGAAAGATTATATATAAACGTAAATTTTTCGTGTTGTTTAATATTCATCAAGCTTTGTTCGGAATATAAAAAGAAATCATTTAAATTTTCTGACAGCATTTGATGGTTTTATTTTCAATTCCGTCAAAGATGATCGAAGTTAGAGAAATAATATTGTTGCGTATTTGAGTTGTTGCACGTGCAGAAATTGACATTAATGTATTTACAGAACAAAAAAAAAACGCTACACGGTTCGGAATAACCTGCGATGTCTCTTGTTTTCCTGGATATCTGTTTTGAATTTTATTACAGAATATTGGTTTTTGTCTAAGTTTTTGTAGATGAATCGAAGCAATTATTTTTTGTCTAAATGAACTTATTTGATCTCGTTCTGCCCCCAAAAAAGAGGAAAACCGTCTGGTTCAAACTTTAAAATTATGAGATGTTTAACATAAATAAAAAAGGCAGAACAAGTGGCAAGCATAAATTTTCCCGAAATCTTTTACGTTTCGGTTTTAGTATGTAGTTCAGTTTTTTTTTCAAACTTAAAAGTTGTTTTGATATTTCATATATGGATGGTCACTTTTCAAGATGAAAAAACTACAAAGTGTGAACATCAAAGTAAGTTTAAAAAAACACATACTAATTGCCACTAACTTCAGTCTCTGCTTATTCCAAAATAAATGAATGATGCTGAATTTGCAATTTTTGGGCAGATTTATTTTTTTGACATTTTTTTTTCCTGTTGTTGTTTGGCATTTTAACAAATGATAAAGCATAGAACAGGGATTTGTTATTCTCAAAATTCAGGCCTTAAATGATACATGCATATAGAAACAAAAATGTAGATTTGCTATCTTGATTAGTGGCCATTGATACATTATGGAGGACAGTTTGGTATTTTTAAGGCGAATCAGCAGTTTGTCCATCTTTAATTACAGCCACTTATTTATGTTTAACCCTTATCATGCATGACTCGGTTGATTCTGCCTTTGCGGCTAGTGCAGATCATGACCTGCCTGCATGTCTGTGCAGTCTGATCATGACCAGTACTGTTCGCCATTTAGTCAGTATTTTTTTGGTATGCACCAGGCCCCTTTTGACAGTTTATCACCGGTACTGTCCAAGTTGAAAGATGGACAAGTTCATGATAGAAATTTAGCGTGGTAAGAGTTAAATAATTATGGTCATTTAAAAAATAATTAATGTTGCTGTTTGATTTAGAGCGATTGAGTTTAGTATACTACAATAATGAATCTAAAAAGTAAAATGGTGGATCAATATTTGAATAAACTAAAGTTTTTTTTCACCAATAATTTTTGTATGAATGCCTTGTACCAGCCCTTTATTTCAATATTACCAAAACCATTTCATTTGTATACGTATCAGATATCAATAAAAAAAAAAAAAAGCTAAATATACACGATTTCCACTTTTGGAGAATTTCCAAAATACCTGTAATCTTTCAAAAAATATATTGACTAATATTTGTCACATGCTCTAAAACTTGTTGTAAATTTGGAAATAAATCTTTTAGTAAATAGCATTTTTATAATCTCAAGTTTCGAAGAGAGATTTCTTGGGTTATTAATTCTTTATGTTTATATAGATTATTGATTTTAAATCTATATTGATCTTACAATAATATGTTAATACAGAATAGCGTATTTTAACTGAAATAAAAAGCACGATGTACATATTTAAGAGATTATCAAAGCTATTATTTAACTTTGATTTTCTAAAAATGTATCATAATAACATGAAAAAGAAAACAGCTTTTTATTGAACTGACACAACCATCTTTAGCTTATAGTGTAACATAAATGAAGCAGTCACTGAAGTGGCTGTTGGCATGTGGTTTGAATGCTGCACCTTAGATAACTGGCACCTAATTATGACTGTAAAAAAATGAATGATTATATCCATGAGATATTGTGCCACATAAATCGTATATGTTGACTCAGATCGGACAAAGCTTGGCAAGGCCCATTTCTAAAACCAAATTTTGTTGTTTTTTTTTTACTGTTTTTATTTGTGTTTGAGACTGTTTTTATAATGAGCTGATTGAAATTTGTTGCACGGAAGACGGTAATTAAAAAAAATTAAACTTTGTTCACTTATTTTCAAGTAGAGTAATATAAAATGAGTATGTTTTAACTTGATGGGACACTTTGGAGCAAGTGAAATTCAAGGTCACTGTTTTATTATTTTATCCATCCTCTTGCCCTTAATTTTCTTCATGTTATTTTTTCTTGCAAAATTGATAAGTAGACAACAGAATGCAAGAAATATATAATATGTTGGGGACTGTTGACTTAAATGTAAAAAATAATAAATGATATTTTACCCTAGTACCAAATAAATAAAAAAATGTGTATCAAGGGAGACAAACTTTGTTGTTTAACTTGATCACAGCAGTTAATGTCCTTGCCGTGTTCACACATACTTCCCTACATTTTGTTTGAATGCCAGATTTCCTTAATATTATCTGATCACAAAATAATATTTATTGTTTTCTCTACTTTCAGGTGGTGTGAAGACTCAAAATGACAGATTTACAACAAGTTCTTCTTTCATTAATGCCGTCTATAACAACAGTCCCGGACAGACTACCCCAGGACAGCTTTCTCCTGGTCTGCCCAATTACTCCAAATATCTTAAAAGGTATTGAAACTTTGTGTTGAATTAAATATTTTCCTTATAAACAACTGTAACTTTGAAAAAAATATTCATGGGAAATCAGAAGTATTTTAATTCTGTCACAGAAGAGTCCATACCATTGCTAACTTGTTCTATCCGTATGACTGACAACTTCTTCACATGGACCAGAGGTGGAGAACAGTGGATCTTCTATCAAGTTGCTATTGAAATCATACGTATCTCTTGGGGATCAAATTTGCAGTCTTGCGAGCTAACCGATCTTCAGTTGATGTAAAATAAATCAATTCAAAATAAATGGTTTTATATTTATATTACCAATGAAACATCTATTTGAAGGTTTTTGTAAATGTTTATATGACAAATATTACAGGTATAACAATGGAACAGAGTGTGGAGGTCAGCACTGTAATGATCTCGGATACAGGGAACACTATCACTGTATTGACTGTAGCTTCCAGGTGTTCGTCAAGAAGGAGGAGATGGTGCGGCATTACAAATGGCACAGGAAACGAGAGGAGTCCCTCCAGCACGGCTTTCTCAGGTTCAGTCCCCTAGACAACTGCACCAAGAGGTTCGGAAACTGTACGCATAATGGAAAACAGACACACTATCACTGTCTACAGGTAATATATCCATGTATATCACAATGATTGCAATACAATTTGAGTAAAACTACAAGTATTTTGTTGAAACAAGGAAGTTTTGTATTTAAGTGATTTGAATAAAGTTTACCTAAAATGTGAGTACATTTTTTTAAGCTCTCAAGAAAATTTATATTGAGTTTCCGGGATTAATTATACCCTTGCTTAAGTGTAGTGCTAAATCAATGAATACTGTCAGGAGGCTGATTAAATGTAGTGTTAGAGTAATGAAAACTGCTTCAATTTAATGAAATTTACAAAATCTTTCATTTCTAACTTTATTCAGTTTTTGCCAATGAACTGTGGCAAATAATGTAATAGAAACCAAGAAGTTAATTGGCTGATATTTCTACCTTAGCTTTTTTCAAGGAAAATTGTTTACATCTTTAAAATACCATTACTAAATAAGATCAAGTGTAGGAGGCCATGGGTACGCTGCCTGGCCGCATCATGCCAAAGACATGAAAAATGATACTACCAGTAGTAGCTGTTTTGTTTGGCACTCAGCATTAAGGGGGTAGTACTAGGACTGGTCAGCCCGGTGTCAGTATAATGTGACTGAGTGGGGTCTACAGCTTGATATTCCAGTGAGGCAGCACTATAAAGTTGGGTATTGTGCTCACTGCTACACGTAGACACTGTTGTTTATGTGACTGAAAAATTGTTGAAACTTAAACACACTATTGCATGCATACACACACTAAATAAAGGGAGACAACTATAAAAACTTTTAACATATATATTTATTATTATTATCCTTTTTAGAATGGATGTGACAAAGTGTATATCAGTACATCAGATGTACAGATGCATGCCAACTACCATCGTAAAGACTCAGCCATAATGTCAGAGGGTTTCCAAAGATTTCGTGCAACAGAGGATTGTGGAACAATGTCTTGTAGCTTCTATGGACAGAGAACGACACATTTTCACTGTCTGCGGCCAGATTGTAAATTCACTTTCAAAAACAAAGCAGATATGGGTAAGTTCATCCCCTGCATCTTTAAACAACAAGTTTATTGACATCAAATATGATGATAGATTTATAAAAGTTTTTATTTGTAGAAGTAATTTATCATTCAAATTCATCCAGATAATTTTTGAAAGGGAGATCTCAGCTACAAAAAATTGGTCTTATAGACAGAATTTTAAACTAAGAAATGCATTCTATTTGCTGTTGAAAATTGAAAAAGACAAAATGACTTTTTATAAATTTACACAAATAGGTATGAACATATCACTTTTCTTTCTTGAACCTGTATTTTCACTCACATTAAATTCTCTTGCAGAGAAACATAAGAGCTATCATCAGAAAGACGAAGTTTTGGGACGTGACGGCTTTAAGAAATTCATGAAGTACGAGCACTGTATGTTCCAGAGATGTCGCTATTCCAAAGTCAGCAATCATATACACTGCATTAGATCAGGTATTAATTTAGTTTATGTGAATTTAAGTTCTACAATTTAAATAAATCACTCGCGAAACCTCAATTTGTATTCAGATTTATTGTCATGAAGATATAACAGAATCTAGTTTCACTCTTTATGCTGAGCTTCAAACATAAGGAAGCTACTTAGTAGAGTTTTCCATGTCTGGTATGACATGATCAAAGCGTAAGCACACAAAGTAAGTACTCTACGAATAAGTAACTATGTTTGTGGTAGTAATTCCCTAGCTGATTTCAAAGTAAAATATATACATATCAAAATATGATATATTTGAAGGAAGAGGAAAGAAATATTAATTTTTAATTGTTATGATTATCAAAATGTCTTCTATTTTAGGCTGTGACTATGTATTACACTCCACTGCTCAGCTGTATTCACACAAGCGTAAACATGAGAGACGCGACTTCGAGAATGCGTATAAGAAGTACAGGGACAACCATCAACCGTCGCCACAGACAGCGAACAAACTGATCCTTCCTCGTACAGACTTCGGAACTATTCAGCAGTTAGCGACCCTAAGTGGCAGCCCGGTTATCCAGACACTTACCTCTGTAGCCAATATGCCGTCGGGACTGAAACGTCAGATAGATTGGGACCATCAGGAACCAATGGAGTTGACTAAAAAACCAAAGCTAGAACCTGGGTCAGATGTAGATGTCTCGGCTCCATCGACACCAAGTGCAAGATCAACACCTGTGGAGAAAATATCAATTAAAATGGAAACAGATGACCAATCAATGGATGACGAGTCTCTACACAGTGTGACTGACTCGCCTGATGTGTCACCTGATATTAAGTCACAATTAAGTCAGATTTACAAAGATGGAAAAAGTCTCAGTTTGAGTGGATCACTAACGCTGCCAATTCCAATGTTTTCTGGGAAGAAAGAACCAAACAGTGCAGAATTGCCAGTCCCATCAGCTAGTGTTAATATACCACTGAAGCCAGCCAGTAATCTTGGGAAAGGGGAGTCAATGTTTTCAGCAAGTAGTAGTCTTGGAAGTGCTATGCCAAGTACGCTTGGTGGTTCATTAGTCACGATGAACCCAGGGGCTTTATTGACAGTTCCAACAACATTCCATGGGCCCTCTACTGTACTTCAACCCCCTAAATCAGTGTATACAGAGAGAAGAGAAAAAGATGACTCGTGGAAGACATATCTCGTCAGGTGAGAAGATACTGTATTTATCATATAGTTTCTTAATGAAATATTGAGAAAAATGACAAACAATAATTCTTCTTTTTTTTTTTCATTTTACATATTTATTTTTACAGCATCTGTTTATTTTTTTACTGCAGTGAAATATATTTTATGAATTTTCTCCAGTTTTCAAGAACTATTTTCATATCCTTGGGCAGTGACTTACATCTGAATATTGAAAAGAATCTTTTTCTTTTGTCTTTTTGTCACTGATAACCAGTAAAATTTATTAAATCATAATCTATAAATGAATGAAAATCTTTTTTTTTTATTTTTGAGATACATATGTTGCATTTTGACAGAAAATATTGAGTTATTCATGCGTAAAAGATTGAATTAGAATGATTTGGTCGTTTATTTCCTTGTTTTATCAGAAGCATAATTTATGAGTTTCTGTATTTATTTATTCCTGTGACGGTATGTTTCTTGCAACCCTGTTTCAAGGTTCAGGTGTTTTATGACAAAATATTTTGCAACATTGTATTTATACAACACATAACATTAGAAAAATTGTGCTCGCAAAATGATTTTTATTGAAACAGTATTTATTCTAATTGATGTCATATAGATAAACAAGTTTTCAATGTAAACTTACGTAGATTCATTTTTGAATAATGGCTAGGTTATTATTGGCGGTAGATTTTACTCACTTTATTTGTATAACGCCACATAGTTAGAAAAATGTGAAGCCATATTGGGACTCAGACACCAGGCCTTGGAACTCTAGTCCAATGTTTTCCTAGGTAACTCTTATCATGCTGAACACGATTTATTCTGCCTTTGTGACCAGTGTAGATCATGATCAGCCTGCACATCTGTGCAGTCTGATCATGATCTGCACTGTTCACCATTCAATCAGTATATTTTTGGTAAGCACCCCTTTTAACAGTTAATAGTATTGTCCAAATTGAAAGATGGACAAGTTCATTATAGAAATTCAGCAGGGTAAGGGTTAGGTACAATGTACTTGGGTCAACAACTCATATATTCATTGTATAAAATATACATGTACTTTGAAAGTCTGTTGCATGGGTATTACATTGAATGTATGTAAACATTGCAGGTACACGGCCAATGACCCGTGTAACCCTCGGTGCCAGTATCTCTACAAGGACCATTACCACTGTAAGATGGATGGCTGTCTAGTCTTGTTTAAATCTAAGGATGGTGTGCGGGAACATGCTAGGTAACTGTCTTCCTTTATTCACTCAGCATCGTCACGTAATTTTATTTATTCTTTTAGAAGTTTACTAAAGATTATTAGCAGCCTCCAAAGCCTAGTGGCAGAGCATCCGCTTTGAGTGCGAGAGGTTGTGGGTTCGATCCCCTGCTTCATTATACTGAAGAAGTGAAAAATGGTAGCCCCCTTGCTTGGTGTTCAGCATAGAACAGGAAACTGGCTTCTCTTCTCTCATACCCTCATGACTGTAAATTGCACCAGGAATGAGGTGCCGAGAGTGATTAATATAAGGTGTAGAAGTTGCTTCACAATCGACCTAATATAAATGAGTATAAACAGAAAGATTACTGAATTAGATAACTAACTAATCTTAGGAAACATACTCTAGACTGTAAATCGTGTGTTATATGCAATGTTTTTTTTTTTCTAATATACTGTGAAATTGTTAATATTCGTGGCGGACTAATTTTCGTGGTCGAGTCAATCTACGAAATTTAATCCCAACAAACAAGTAAAATTCCCATTCATTTTTTGTTCAAAATTTAAAATCCACAAATTCATATCCCCATGAAATTGCCATTTTGACCAAAACCACGAAATTTCATGCCCACGAAATTAAATGATTTTACAGTATATAAATCGATGCCGCTCACAAATTCTAAATATTCAGATTGTTAACACGGGGAATGAGGATCACTAAATAACGCATATGGGAAAATTGCCCAGTCTACAGTGGTCATTCTCGTTTTTATGAGGTGTCGGTTACTAGAGATGGGAAACAAATCATTACTGATAGAATCCTAGAACCTCAAAACAAATAGATGACTGCTATGTAACACTGATTTACTAAACAATGCTGAAAAATGAAGTAGAAGACCCCTTCACCCATCCCCCCCCCCCCCCACACACACACAAACCCCGATAAGTGAATTACAGGACTGAACCATTCTTGAGAATGCACAATAGAACTTTAAAAAAAGATTTTATCCCAGATGTATTTTCCTTTCACATAAAATCTTCAATTTAAAGGGAAGTGATTTTAAATGTGGACCTTTATTTATGACAGATTTCACGAATTACAAGACAGGATTACTCCAATTGCTTACCAGACATACGAGGATGATGAAGAGTGTCCGGACAGATGTCAATATAGTGAAAAGGAGAAACATTATCACTGTATCTGGGTAAGTGTCTTCTGTTTGTGATAGTTTGCTCGATTTTGGCTTATATTGTTCTCCCACATGAGGTAAACATAAATCGTTCAACATTTACAAACTGAATGATAGCTGTGTATGGATAGATAAGGAATACCGAGCCCATATTCAGACAGATCTGAAATGAAGACTTAGTTACTACATTCTGTAGCTTTTCTCAAGTGTCTTGGATATATTGTTTGTTGTAAAATTTCATTTAAAAAGATTTATCAGTATGTCTGTTACGTTTCAGCAAAATTACTGTGCTTGAAACAAAGTATTTTGAGGTCATAGTTTGATAAAAATATGCCAGAATATAGTATTTACAGATGATATCAAACGAAACAGAGCAGACCATATTTGGATTTTTTATGTAAAAAAGAAGGAATACTTTATATAGGAGATTTTCTTACAATTTACATGTCTTTATTTTTGTGTAGTCTGGAAAATATGTATTATTAATTTGATATATATAAACATTTATTTCAGACTGGATGTAACCATGTTGTTCCATATGTTGGACCCACATTTGGTAGACTAGAACACTATCGTATACATGAGTATGCCAGGGCTGCTGCAGGAAAATCGTACAATCGTGGCAGCAAAAGTATACCAAGCATAGAGGACAATAGTATGAGACGAAGGGGCAGACCACCAAAGTATCCAAAAATAGAACTTCCGAAAATACCAAAAGTTGAACTAACTGATGAAGAAATTCGACAGTCCCATGTACAAGCTAGTGATTTAAACGTCACCAGTCAAACAAAAGTTATAAATGGATTCCGCATATTTTCTCCAGATGATCCCTGCCCGGACGAACGCTGTAATTTCATCGGGAAACTTCACTATCACTGTGCCCGACCGAGGTGTTTTACAATCACAGATAGAATTGATGTCCTGAATCTTCATGCAAAGGACTTTCACAGTTTTGTTAAGATTCTGGAAGGCTACGAATTCTTTGACCGAAACGTAAGCTGTCGAAGAATTCACTGCCAAAACAATCAGACAAATCGTCACTTTCACTGCACGAGACAAAAATGTGATTATTCATTCATCAGACATAGCACAATGGCTCAGCATGAGAAGAAACATCAATATTCAGGTGGAAGTTCCACTACTTCAGTTACTCAGTTTTCACCAAAAGAAGTTCCAATATCGCCTAAAACTTTCAGAGATGTTCCATTATCACCATTATTACCTAACACCAATCTTTCACCTGTACTAAGTCAAAAGGCTCCTCAAGGTGGAACGGCAACTTCAGTCATTACGTCTGCTGCAGCTTTCCTTCAAGTGAAGCAGACGCAAAACACAGGTATACCAGTCTTCATATCTCAAGCAGGAAACATAACCAGTCTGTCTCAGGGACCAGTCATTGTGTCACAACAAGCAATTCAAAACCTTTCTCTCAGTGGAACTCAGGTAGCACTTAAACAAACACCGGCCAATGTTGCAACAGTCCCAGTACCAATCAGTACAGTTCAAGCTTTACCGGCATCCGTTACATCGTCTCAGCTTGTAACAGGGTTACCTGCCCCTCTTGTCACAGTAGGTGGCGCTCCGATAGCAATAAGTCCTATAGATAGCACAAACAACAGTAACCCAAGTGTACCACTTACAGTACTCCTACAACGAGGTGTCAATCAAATTCCACAACCAAGTTGGAATGAACTGAGAACCAAAATGCATTATGCCATTTCACAGAATTGTGGCCGTCCTTTTTGTAAACTGAAAAAGAAAGATCATTATCATTGTTTTGATTGTAATCAAGCGTTCTCTGACCCTGCACGATTACGCTCCCACATCGGAAAACATGGCGTGAAGATCCCGCGTGCTGACCAAGGAAGTTCTGTTATCAAACATGCAAGCCAGGTCACTTCTCCCCAACAACAGAAGATAGAGAACCATATAGAAAATCAGGAAGATAGTTTAGATCCTGATGAAGCTCAGTGTCTCGCTGAGGGCAGAGACATGGTTGATAGCAACAGCGATGTTGAAGACCCAAAATCATCATCGCTCAATCTAAACCCTTCTACTTTCTCAGAAATGATCTCAAAAGCACAAGAGCAAAATAAAATTTCTACAGATGCTGAAAGTGATGGTGACGATGGTGATAATGCTTTACATATAGACACTAGTGCTGAATTAGATTATAGTGGTAACCAGTCTGATAGTAATGAACAAAAAGGTGACGTTTCGATCCGATCAGGAAGGAAAATATTTAAGACTAAGAAAGATGATTTTATGAATAGCGGAGATATCAACTTAAGCAAACAACGACAATTGTCCGCACCAAAAAGCAATTCAAAGCAGATGTCTTTGAAAAGTCCGACCACTGGTGGAAATAAGATAATTGGAACTGGTACACGAGGATTGAGAGATGATTCTATTCCGGATGGTTATTCACGTTGGCGCTACAATGAAGAATGTAAATATCCTAAATGTGCTTATCGTCACAGTGTCACTCATTTTCACTGTGTGCGTGATGATTGCGGCTATGGTTTCAGTGATCGTTCACGACTTGTGCAACATACTCTACGTCATGAACGTATCGACAGTATAACTGGTGGCGAACTCCAACAGTACAGAATAAATCAAGACTGCGGAGCCATAGAATGTGAATATAATAAAAAAATGTCCCACTTTCATTGTAAACGATGCTCATACGTGTGCACCGACTCCAGTAAGGTATTGACACATAGAAAATATCACGCTAAAATGGATAATATTTCTAATCAGGGTTTCGAGAAACATACAGCTGCAGATGACTGCGGTGTTAGCCTCTGTCCTTATGCAAGGAAACAGAATCATTTTCATTGTTTAATTGAATCTTGTCGTGCCGCAGCTCTCGGGCCGGTTCAGATGACCTCCCATAAAGCGAAACACACAAGTAGAGATAATCTATAGTTTGTAGGTTTTATTGTAGTAAAAATACTGATTTTTAGTGGCTTTCCCAAGTGTTCCCGTTATTTTCCTCTAAGCTAGAAATTTTCAGATACTTTTAAATGGAAAGGTGCCTTAAAGTTTGTAACAGTATATTTTTTCATTTCTTAATACCAGTTTTTGGTACAACTAATGTAAAGGGCCTGTATGTGATCAGTGTAGGATATATTTTGTAAATATGAAAATATTTATAAACTTGGAAATCAGTGAAGATTGTCATATGAAATGATATTTAATTTCAGTCGATAAGACTTACCTTTTAAATACATTCCCAACATTCCGCCTGACATTCCATTTTTAAATTAAATGATCTCTGTTTAATGAATTTATTTTTACAATTTCCTAGTTTGTTAAGAATTAGAAATTAGATGTTAAACACTAACTGTTGAAGAATGCTATGATTGCAGATATTTACGGTAAAGTATGTGTTAATTGTCTGGAAATTTAGAAAGGAAAAAAAAATCCTTCCAAGCATGAACATTTTTTTTCCAAGTTGTTATCCCAGAATATGATTAAACTGAAATACATATACTTAGAGTATTAATATATTAAACTGACTCAGTAGAGCTGTATGTAAATGTGTACTTGTTATTGTTTTTAGATAAGTTTTGTTCTGTTGAAATTCAGCCATTTTCAAGATAATAAAGTAGTTTTGTTGATTATATACGTTACTATAAATAGTAACAAAATGCCCTTGAAAACGGTCATTTCAGTCACTGTAGACAGAATTGCACTGGCGGAGTGTGCCTAACACGCCGTAATCATGAAAGCCCCGAGGACAGTGGAACTTTGGTGCATTTTCTGATAGATTCTCAGATAATGACATTGTTAATGAAAAAAAATAATACAATATTTTCGTATTATAAGTCAGTTGGAACATTATCAAAATGTTAGACCAAATAAAAAAAAAAAAAATGATAATATTCTGGAACATTCCATTGTATTCTTCACTCCATCTAAACATTACACTATTGTATGATATAATATTTTGTTTCTGATATTATTGGACCACATATATTTTTGTGATAAGATATTTTAAACTGCTGCACAAGATCATTCCACCAAATAATTTTTTTAGAAGTTTTTTTTTTTTTTTCACACCGAAAATCACTGCTGATTTTTTATTGTATATATTACACATGTTTATTTATATATATTACATGTCCTCACATTTTGCATATTATTTTGCTAATTTCCATTTTTTTCTAATAAAGCTAAAGAGCCTTGTTGAAATTTATAATTTAAACAAAACTAATAATTCGTCTGTTGACCGCCAGAACATGCTATCAGCATGTGAAATAAGAAGGCTGATAGCACCTTCTGGCGGTCAACAGATGTAGTATTTTTATTTTTTTGTGCTATCTATTTTTCAAGCCTTTGTGATAATTAATTTTTATGTGCTTAAAAAAAATATGTACTTTTTTTCTTGTAAAATAAACATGTTTTTAAGTTATTTTCTTTTTTCTTATTTACAACAGAACTGTTTAACAGTTTTAAATTTTATGTAGTTTTTTTTTCTTTTTTCACAAATTCATTTGATAGTTTCACATTGCAGTAAGATAGCTGTTTATATTGGAGGGAAAATTGTTGATTTCTTGGATCACTACTGCTGGTAAATCACATAACATATTTCATAGGAAACATTAATTAGATTGAAGTGTGTAATTCTATGTACACAATAAAGTATTCATATAAATCAGCCGTGTTGAATTGCAGTTTAGCGTTTTGAAACATGAATTTTTAGTCAACACCAATATTATTAGAAAACATGTAATATGTCTCTTAACCTTTACCCTGCCAAATTTCTAAAATGGACTGTTCCATCATTCAGTTTGGACAAGACCATTTATTATTCGAAGGGTTGTTCACTGAAAATTTACTGGCTGAATAGCGAACAGTGCAGATCATGATCAGACTGCATGGATGTGCAGGCTGATCATGATCTACACTGGTTGCAAAGGCAGAATCAGTCGTGACCAGCATGGTATGGGTTAATGAGATTTCTAAAACTGAAAATGATCTTTTCTTGTCTCCAGTTGAAGTCAAATACATGTACATAGAACACTTGAAATTGTAACAGTATACTTAATTCTTTTTGTAAATGTAATCTATGCATATTTTTGTACAAATATAGAAATAGATTGCCTTTAAAAGGAAGCCTCATACGATACATTCCAATATAGTGCATGTACATATCTTGTATATTTATATCAATTGTATTTTATGCAGTAACTTTTAACAGAGAATGTATAGTTATTTATTTTAAACTGTTTATATTTTAGTTTTTGTGAAGAGCATGAAAGCTGTCCCTATATACTTAATTTGAAATACAGTAATTCAAAGGAGCATAAAAGCTGTCGCTATGGAATTAACTCAAAATAAAGTAATTCAAAGGAGCATGAAAGCTGCCCCTATAGACTTAATTCAAAATACAGTAATTCAAAGGAGTGTAAAACTGCTGTTGAGAATAACTAAATTTACTGCTCAGGGAACTTAAAAAGAATTTTGTTAATATTTTCATATCTTAGGAGGCAGTAAGTTGTCAAAGCTCTTAGAAAACAGTTAAAAACCACACACAAGTCTGTGACCATGTACCTGAAATATAAATATTGCAATGTTAACATGACTATATTTGTCTTATTACAAACCATCATCAGTAAATACCTAACAGATGTCTGTCCGATGACTGCAACTTAAAATTAGCTTAACGAAGATATGTATTCCCATCTGCAAGTCACTGTGTCATATCTTAGGATCAAAACTACTCAACTAATCTTTCCACTAAAACTTGAATTCTAGCAGCTTTTATTTTTTTTAAAGTACAAAAATGCATTTAAATCTATAAAAGGCCTCTTAATTTTATACTTCATCCTGGTAGATTCGACACTAAGAGGTTAGTGTCGTTTGCTGCCTCTTTTATACTGTGTCCTGAATGGCAGAATGGACCATTTTGAAAAATTGGGCATAGAAGCCTCTGCAGAGAACTGATAGTAATTTTGTAAAATGTTAGTTTTTTAAGTTGAGTTTGTGTTGTTTGTAGCTTTTGCAAGGTTAAACAATGGTTCTATTCACTTGCATTTTGGCTGTCTTAAAAATTAAAAATTTATTTCCCAATTTCTTTTAACCAGTTTATGTGGAATATGGTGAAGTCAGGTATGCTAGACTAAGTGTATATATGTTACGTTTCTTTGTGAGTTCAGAATTAAACATTATCATTTCATCTTGCAGTCAGAAAATTGGAACATTACTTACGTCATTTACATAAATAAGTTTACAATTAACAGAGAAATGTGATAGAAGGCGTTCATGTCTCAGACCACTAGTCATAATATAAAGTTGTTTTACTCAGGCATCATGTATTACGTAATTGGTTAAAAATCTATTTATTTTCACCTTATATTTGATATTTGTTGTAACTTGTGTATTTTTTCATTCAGTCTGCTATATTTATTCTTGAATTTTATACAGATTTTGTATGATTGTAATGTATTTTGTGTGCTTGTTTCTGTCAAATGCGTGAAAACAAAAATTGTATAACACAACGTTAATTTGAATGGGAAAAAATATTTATGTTAGTTGTATGGAAATAAAGGTTAATTTGCATGAAAAAAAAGGAAAAATGTATGGAAAATGTTACTTTGTATGGACAAAAGGAAAATTGTATGGAAAAATGTTGATTTATGTGGGGAAAAAAAGGTTAATTTGTACTGAGAAAAATGTTAATGTACCGGTAATACAACATATTTTTAACACTAAAATTTATTTAAGATATGGCTCTTTCTGGTGATTTTATATAGAATATTTAACATTGTTCAGTATTCTTTAACATGTAGAGGAAGTGTGTTGATTTTATGTATGTAGATTGAAATGAAATCATGGTAGAAACTGTATATTGACCATGTTTTATACACATTTATATGAAGGTCACAGATTTCCAGGTGAGGAATGATGTGTATGTGATATAGTGCTAACTAGTCCTATCATATTTATACATGTAATATATACATGTTAGCTGACATAGTAAAAACCACTGTCTAGTTGGATTTTTTTTGTTGAGATTTTGGTTAAAATGTTAAGATAAAATCTGTTCTGAAGAAATTTGTATTCATTGAGGTATCTCTAAAATCTGCAAGATGGTGTTTTTACTGTGATAATGCAGAAAATTGTTAAGATTTGTGTAAAATGCACAATTCTAATTTTATGTGTATTGTCATGTTTCTTTGATCAATAGGTTAAAATAAAGAAAAGTCAGAGAGCAGTTCTTCAGATTTTTCCCAAATGTTTGCCAGTCATAGATATTAATTACTCCGTTTTTTTTCCCGCTTACAAGCCAATAGTTAAAGTAAAGGGGAGTCTTTCTGATGAGTATTTTGGCACAGTTATTTTTTAGTATTATTAGACAATATCTTCTCCAAATGCAATTTCGGCTTTCCGTTCTGTTACGAAAAAGTCATGAGCTTGTATGAGCCGGTTTAAGATTCAGTTAAAGCCCAAAAAAGTATCGGACAGAAGTTGCTGGTCGCCATTACAAGTCCACTAACGTAACATTTAACAGTAAAAATTAATTGAGACATGTCACCATGTTACATATTCACACTCTCCCATAAGTAAAGCCAACAAAGTAACCAGGATAAAATCCTACATAATAGATAAGCTGCTGAAAAAACTAAAACTGTTGTTGTACATGTGTTAATTTTACATACACATATGCCGTCCTGATTCATTTCAACGAAGTCATAAATGTGCCTAAGTCATTTTATTGTCACATATATTTTTGAAGTGTCATTTGCACAATGTCATAATTATAATGTATCAATGTTGTTTGGAATTTGCATAATTATTAGTGAACTAGTTATATATAAGATAAGAGTGAAATTCAGAGTGACAGCTAAGGCAAAGGTTGTTGTTTATGATACATTGTATATTTATCTTGGGAATGAACTGTTTGATGCTTGGTATCATCTTAAAGCTTGAAAACAGTCAGACACAATGATAATACGAAATGTGTTAAATTTCATACACATTAATGACAATTTTGTAATTTCAAAAAAAAACAAAAAAAAAAAAAAAACGGGTATTTCGTAGGGGCTTGGATTTTAAATTTCAAAGATATAAAATGTGAAATTTGTCAAATGTGTTTTATTTTCAAGGATTCACAAACCTCAAAACCTACAAAATGTAATCCTCAACGAAAAATAATTCTGCAGTATATTGATTTTTGATGAAAGATAACTTTTGCCATGATTGTCATTTTGAATAAGGCGGCAACAGCCTTTCACTGGTCTAAAATACAACAAATTCATACTGTGTTTTTTCCTAGAGTCGAAGAGTTTATTTATATGCCAGTAAAATATGCTGATTTTGAAATAAACAGATTCCAGAAAAAAAAAAGATTTTTTTTGTGTTGTATTGTATTAGGCAGTGGTTGGATCCATATTTCTGTACAGTTGTGTTGGCATAAAATCAAATGGACTTTTAATTGTTTGTACAAATCCATGGTAGAATGGTTCAGGTGGGGCTTTCTTATTCCCAAGTACTATGGGTTTGGGTTAAATTCTATCATGCAGCAAGACAGTCTGAAAACAATGCTACAACATAATGAATGGGGAAGAAGAGTATTCGAATCCGATCAAAAAGATGTTTCTGTGGTGTAGTCGCAAGAAGTCTGAAGAAAAAAGATTCTGTGTTTCCATTTTTCACACATTTTAGTGTTAGAATGTATTCTGCCATTGCAATTTTGTAGACTGAAACCGAAAGTAGGTGCTTAATCATGTGTGAATTTTTTAAATCTATTCCACCTGGTTTCAAGGTCACCGACTGAATCACTTGACTTTCACCACTTGGTTCAAAAGCTCACTTGCGCTGTAGAATTCTTGCATTATGATGTGCCTCTGTGGCTGAATGGTTACGGTCACTGACTTCAAATCACTTGCCCCTAACCAGTGTGGGTTGAAGCCTCACTTGGGGCATTGACTTCAGCATGTGAGGAAGCCATCCAGCTGGCTTACTGAAGGTCGGTGGTTCTACCCAGGTGCCCGCTCGTGATGAAATAATGCCCAGAGGAGCACCTGGGGTCTTCCTCCACCATGGAAAGTCGCCATAATGACATATAATTGCGTTGATGTGATGTAAAACCCAACAAACAAAATCTTTCATGTGGTGAAGCCAGCCGGCTTGCGGGAGGTCCGCGGTTCTAACCAGGTGTCTACCATATGTCTAAAGTAATGCTTCAAGAAACATCTGGTCGTCCTCCACCATGAAAACATATAAACCACCTGGTAATAAATGAAGAGTTGAGCTCACTAAGATCAGGACTTACAGGAAAGTCTCTATGACCCTATCCAATTTTGAGAGGAACAAACATAATAGCCTCTTATTTTCTGTCAAGTTCATTGCTAGATAAGTGAACATGAATGAAAACTGTCCTGAGATATTCAAAACGCAAACAAGAGGATCATGATGACCCTATATGGCTCCCCTGTTGAACTTGGTCTTGGAATCATCAATATGAACATTTTGACCGTTTCATGAAGATGGGGTCATAAATGATAACAAGCTTTTCTTTTGATTTGAGTGGTGACCTAGTTTTTGACCCAACATGACCCAGTTTCGAACTTGGCCTAGGAATCATCAAGACAAGAGGCCCAAATGGGCTTAAGTCGCTCACCTGAAGAAAACCTTAACCATCTGACTTTGCTTCTCACTAGGTTTGGTGAAAATCCTTTAATAAGTTGTTCATTAAACAACAGTTATTTAAAGGTTTTTTTCTATATTTTGCTGTGGTATTTCTATTTGCTCAAGTGCCCCCATTTGAACAAATTTGGTATGAAACCTTGTAATGATGTTACAGACCAAGTTTGATGAAGATCCATTAAGTGGTTTATGAGAAGGAGTTCTTTAAAGGTATTTCTTTTTTAAGTTCTAATGGCCCCTAAAAGTGGTCAAGTGCTCCCAACTGAACAAACATGGTAAAGGACCTTATAATGATATTCCAGACAAGGTTTGAAGAAGACCCATCAAGCAGTTCGTGAGAAGAACTCATTTTAAGGCAATTCTATTTTAACTGTAGTGGCTCCTGAATTGAATAAATTTCCAGAGGACCTTATAATAATGCTACAGACCAAGTTTGATGAAGATCAATCAAACAGTTCAAAAGAAGAAATCGTTACAAGCTTTTTGTTTATTTTCAGACCTAACAACTCCTACAAGGGGCCAAGTGCTCCCATTTGAACAAATTTGAGAGAGCACGTTATAATGATGCTACAAACATGTTTGATGAAGAACCATCAAGGAGTTCATGTGAAATTGTTTAAAGGTATTTCTAATTTTAGCTCTAGCAGCCACTCAAAGAGGCCACTTGGCCCCATTTGTATAAAGTTAGAAGAGGACTATATATAATAATCCTTAAGACTAAGGTTGATAAACATCCATCAAGCAGTTCATGAGAAAAAAATCTTATAAAAGTAACTCTATTTTTAGCTCTACTGCCCCAAAAAGGGGCCAAGTGTCCCAGTTTGAACAAAGCTGCTACAGACCTAGTTTGTTTTTATGGTGAACATTGATGTCAAGTTATTTCAATATCCCTTTATGGTTGGCAAACTTACAACCCGGACAAGAACTTACATGCACGTATGGACTCACAGACATAGACACACGGACGGACAGTATGATTTTAATATGCCCACCTTCGAGGGGGGGGGGGGCATAAAAATAATTCTAAGACAGAGTTATTCTATTACAAAGGTAAGTAACAAGTGACGCACAAAACCTGTTTCATTGTTGGAGTTATCCTTCTGCCCCCCAAAACAGAAACAGAGAATATTCCATAAAACTATAAATATAGACATTCATTATTCAGTCTGGAAATCACAGAATTTGAAGAAATTTAGTTACAGATTTGCTGGCTTCATACCAAAAAAAGGTATATATTAAGTAAATTTATCTTAACTCCCTGGGGCCGAAATGCGATATAGGCGTTATATTTTCTACCTCTGTAGCCAGGACTCTCCAGGACGGTAGTCGCGGCACTGAGATCATGATGCTTGTTAATTTTTGATAATCCTGACAAAAGCAAAATTACTTTGCATACTGGCTATTATTTCTTTGATGTTATAATTACTAGTTGTGCTAATAATTAGTTCCCTTGTTAAAATAAATGTCTGTAACTATGGGGTAATGTAAATGAAATAAAAAGACGATCTCCGCTGTGTTTCGTTCATACTGTATTTCAAAAGAGTAAAATAATGTCTTCGGCCAGAGATCTTTCTTAAAATGAAGAAAATATTTATTTATTATCATGCCGATTCTGAAATATCGGTTCCGTAAGATTGATGACTCCGACGATGCGATTCCATTATCAGACAAATGAATGGTCGGATAATGTTAAGTTTTAGAAGGCTGAAATATTGGTGCACTTACATCACATACGATACAAATGGATAAAAAATAACACAATAATGCAATGCATGTTTCATAAAATACAATATATATATATATATATGCTTGTAAATTTAATAATTATTCAAAGATGGATGTAAATATTACAACTTAACTGTCTCAGCGCGTGACACAACATTTGTGTATATGTTTAGAAATAGATTATACATCAAAATAAACCACTGATATTCACACAAAAACGGGTGTAAATTTACGTAACGCTGATGTAAACATTTATTATCGCATAGTGCGGCAATTTTCCTTTGATCTTTGCAGCATGTTATACATAGTAACACACATTATTACTACAAAACTGTGCTGATATCTTACAAAACTGTTGCGATATATATCAACACGGAAATCTCTATGCCCAGTAGGCATTTGACGTCGGTTAGACGTCGTATAGACGTCGGACCCCGACGTCGGATTAACGTTGGATTTTGGTTGGATTTGCAAACCGTTTAGACGTCGGATCCCGACGTTGGCTAGACGTCGCAATCCGACCATTTTCCAACCTAAATCTAACCACTTTTCAACCAAAATCTGACCAAATTTTCTACGTAATTTGCGGTCTAACAAGTGATCAACACATGTATTTTATCATCTTTATTTTATATTATGACGACGTAAGTCAAATACAATAAGTCCAAAAAGTAATCCGATAATTGAAACTTTCAAGTTTCGTCAGTTTTGCATGATTCTTCAACTCCGTTAATATTTCCATCTGAAATGTATAAAATTTGTCAGTTTCATCATTTCATAAAAATAGAAAATTTATATAAATATACTAGTGCTATTAATAAGAGCTTAATTACTAAGTGCAAAACAAATATGTAATATTTCAAATTCTATGAAAAATCTTCTATAATTTCGTAAAATGTAAAAGTTTGGTGTTAATTGAAATTGCTTTACAAACAAATATGCATCAGTCTGTGAAAAAATACGGAACATTAATCAGCATAACTATTAAAATAAGTATAAATTTTTAAAATCTGTTACTCAAGATTGCGGATCCCTCCCTTTTAAAGTATTTATAAACTTGCTCTATCTTACCCAACACATATCAATTACAGGAAGACTGGTAACCGATGCAGGCTTATCTCGCGGATGAGACTATAAATTAACATTTTAGAGAAAGATCCTTAGGTAAAAATTATACATTGTATAAATGCACTTTATCTTGAACAGTTTAAAAATTCGTGAAAATCCGTTTCCGAAAAAAGACAACTCATGCGATAATTATAATATAATTAACAGTATTTGATGTTCGAATGAACTATTAAATAATATGCGCATGTCCAGGCTTTTAATGAAAACATTATATAATAAATATAAATATCTGAAACTAACTAGCAAATTATACTAGTTAAAAGTTTTATAATTCATAACATTAATCAGACATTTCTATCCAAACCTAATTCCAACGTCTTCTAACGTCAATCTGACGTCTATTAGACTCGTGATATATGTTGGTAAGACTTGATTCGAGTCGCCGACGTCGCGACCAAAATCCAACGTCTAACCACGTCGATACGACGTCAGTGTTACTGGTGGATTTCATAAAAAAAAAGTTCCGATATATATCACACAGAAAACGTTCGAAATATATCGAACGCTTTCTTCTTAAATGAGCTCCTATCAAGGAGTATAATTTTGTTCCTTTCAAATAAAATATGATTATTGTCTCCAATTTACAGTTCACAGAGAAAGAATTGTCACAAACACCTACATTTATAAAGTAAAAGAATAAATAAATTAGAATATTTCAAAAACTTGATAGTTATTGCCAAATTCAGAAATACATGAAATATATGAAATTCTGAGATTTCTCAAATGTTTCTTTTTCTTTGATTTTTTTTACAAACAAAACAACAAGTTTTACAATATGTCTGGCCAATGAAATGCAAAGATTTAAAACCAATGCAGAAATTTGTTGGGTACTTTTATCTGGGGAACACATTTTCTAAAACAGGAGTTTTAGTGTTTCAGTCAGCGAGGCGCAGAAAGGGAATCAAAATAGTAAAAATAATAATAAACAAATTTAAATGAAAATAATATATAAATTTTAATGATAAACTATGCGATAAAACAGTTATAATATGTAGTGCTCGTGTGTTACCAGGATATATCAGAGCTAGGGGTACATCTCGTTATTTTTCTCTTCACATATCTGTCTCGGCCTACCGGCCTCGACGATATGTGCAGAGAAAAATACCCTCGATGTACCCCTAGCTCTGATATATCCTGGTAACACACTCTCACACATACTATAACTATTACGTGTTAATGATGCATTTCTATTTATGGGAATTTAATGTTCAAATATCTATTAAACGCTGTAGGTGTGTTAAAATTGTGAATATTTCGAAGTGAAAATTTTGTTCTATTTGGATATAAGCTACGGACGAAATTGGATATAAAAAATATTTGTTCAAACTTCGAATATTTTGTCAGTATATTTTAATTTACACCCATGTTAATAATGTTTCCCTGCATGATTTCAACTGACTGTATGCGAGTGTGGTTATGATAAGGTTAGATAATGTTCTTCCACGTCAGGTAGTAATCTTATCCCGCCGCAGCAGGTATGTTACGATATCGGCCTCAGGGAGTTAAAATACAAAATATTAATGTGATATTTTTGACTTTTCATTATAGTTCTAAACAGCATAATTATTGAATTATTAGCCTGACTACTACATAAAATTCTATCAAATTTCAGAATTGTACTCAAAAATGTCCCTCCATCTTATGAAATAAATAAGAGTACAAAAATAAATTAAAGTATCTGATAGAGTATCATCAGTCATCAGTCTACAAAATAATCAGATTTTGTTTTCTTTATTTTCAGAATGTTTCAACAACCTGGTTATATTGAGAATGTGTCACTGGGACTGTCAGAGGTGCTTGCTGATATAGGAGTGAATGAGAGAATTGTTAAGAAAAGAAGAAGAACATGGCTGCTAGCAGAATCTATGGATAAAAAATCAGCAAAACTATATGATGTGAATGGTTCGTCATACTACCTTGGCAGTCAGTGTGAGGGAACAACTACACTGGGACTCGAGTCAGACACTGATCAACTTGTCTGTCCTAACATTTTTAATGTGATACAAGACTGGGCTGACTGGGAACCTGATAAAAACAATTACCTGATGACCCAAGATGAGTCTGTATCATCTGGTTATTGTCGACTACAACGCCTGAGAAATGATGCTCCTCTTCCATACAGCAATGTACCTAATGAACACCATTTCAGAGACACAATGGGAAGAATATTGCTAAAGAACACTGTAATGTCAGCAATAGCTGATGTTTTTGAGAGAGGAGTAAAACATGGTCCAGCATATGCCGAACAAGAACAACATGGTGTTAGGGATACTGACACTGTTCCTGCTTTATCTTGTAAATCATGGCCTCTACAAGCTAGACAATGGGTTGAACAGCAAGGTGTAGGTCTGTGGCCACCAGATCACATGAAGAGATATTGTAGCAGTACTGGATGTTTTGTTGTTGGTGTTGGAAGCAAAGGCAGAGAAAATGAAGAGCTTGAATGGAGAATATCAACATCTATAGCTGAAAGGTGTTTAATGTTCAATCTAAATATCACCCAGATTCGATGTTACGTACTGACGAAGATGATGTTAAAAACATTCATCAAGCCACACTTTGACGACACTATTTCAAGTTTCATGTGTAAAACTGTTCTATTCCATTGTATTGCAAATACAGGTTTCAACATTTGGAGAAAAAATAAGTTACTTGTTTGTCTATCATTGTGTTTATTTGTCCTGTACAATGGTATTTTAAATGAATATTGTCCACATTTTATCATACCTGGAAACAATTTGATGAGAAGACATATTCCTCATGAATCTAAACCTTACATTCTTGAAATACTGAGGTATATTATAAACAGCAAAGGGAGAGCACTATTGGAGACTGATTGTGATGATCTTGGTGCAAGGCTTCAGCTGAAGTTGAGTAACTTGCTCTTTGGGTATGATTTAAAAAGAAGTGGCATGATTTCAGGACACTTATTACTATCAACTGCACAATTCATTGATCTGAGAATACAGGACTGTCTAACTGAAATTACATACGGTAGTTACAAAGAAACTGTACAGACATTGCTGAAGGATATTTTCAAACTAGCCATTATTTATGATCAGTGCCAGGGACTGGATAAAACAGCTTGCAGTCTTCTGGCTCCACAGTTCTGTACCACCCTTGGATCTGTCCTGGGGTCCTGCAGTATTCAACAGTACCATGCTATATCAGCAGAAGCTCTCACCTGGATCTCACTGGGTCTGAACACAGATGTTGCATCTAGTAAACTGAAGCTAGCCTCCATGTTTTACTGTATAGGGGATACTCAAAGAGCAGAAATTGTTCTCAGAGATATTGAAGGAAGCTATGATCTAAATATTGTAGAGCCTATTTGTAAGTGTCATAATTTCATCAAACAAGCCAGAAGAAATGGATTCTTCCCAATATGTGACAATCATAATGAAGAAGCTATACAGTACACTACAGCATTCTGTGTCAGATTTGTGCCATGTGAAATTAACTGTGTTCCACATGAACTAAGACATGAAATGTTTAGATCTACACAAGAGGACCTAGCTTTCAGAGGTAGACATGACCAATGGATGGACTGGGCTATGGTAGATTCTCTCCCTTACCTCTACTTCCTACAATACAAGACCTACAGCACTATTCAGAGACAAGAAGAAAAGCAAAGAGCCCTTTCCAACCTTATCAGAACCATTGACCAGGAACCAAACCTTGGACACAGGGAAACATCATTGAATCTACTGGGACAGTGTATGGAACAAGAGGACCGAGCTAGAGATGCTTTACATTGTTATTTGTTGTCCTTAAATCTAAGGGAGAGAAACAATGCTGCCAAGTTCCATATCTGTAGACTGCTGTCTACTCTGGCAAATGACCATTAGTTTAATATGAACAATTAAGTTATTTGACCAGTAAGTGAGAATATCAGTTCATACAATATTTGAGCCATGCCATGAGGAAACCAACATAGTGCATTTGCGACCAGCGTGGATCCAGACCATGCTATTCGCTTTCAAAGCCTATTGGAATTAGAGAAACTGTTAGCGAACAGCATGGATCCTGACCAGACTGCCCAGATGCGCAAGCTGATCTGGATTCATGCTGATTGCAAACACACTATGTTGATTTTCTCATGGCGCGACACATTTAAGTATACTGGTACAAGTGATATATCCTACAGTTTTAATGAAATGACTGTGGCTCACTGTGTGTGTCACAAATTGACATACGGGCCTTATTTTATCTGTAGTGTAAATGCAGGTATTGCATCATCTTTTTGTAAATTTTTGAGTTATTGAGGTAAATGTCAGATTTCACGCATGAAATACCTCTCATGTTTTTCTGTATTTCATAACATAAATTTCCATGTAAATTTCATTAAATTCTGTTCAGTAATAAGAAAGTTGATATTTTATAAACTTCAGTAATTTATGTTTTTATCCCCAAAACCACTATAATGGGCCTCAAATTGTCAATTTAAATTCGCGCCAAAGTAGTTAGATTCCCCGGCTATATCGTGAATCCCGTGGAAACACAAATAGTCGGAGCTCACGGCTTAACCGTGAATCCCATGAAATTTAGTATTTGGCGGGACATTATCCTTTAAATAGACTGGACTAGATATGCCTTGCGCACACCACCTTCGGACATTATAGACGAATCTATGTCTGAATTATTTTCTTGCTAGAAATTTATGCTCGATCGAGGTAAGAAATTTATTTGTTAGATTTTTGTATGATTTTTGCATTACGATTTTTTTTGGGTAAATTTTTGGTCATTCTACAGAATTCTGTAACATTTACTTTTCGGCATATGATTTTAGCTAGTTTCGGTATGTCAGGATGATTTATTAAATTTTTCAGACTTTTGTAAATTATTTCGAAAGAGGAATCTAAAATGTTTCATTTATATAAGATGTAAAATTTGTACTGAAATTTGTAACATGATATTTATAAAGTACTTTGTTTCAAAAACTTATGTCAAACATTTTGTTAATTATGGAACGCCATTACTGCATTGTATGGTTATGTATAAATCTATATGGCAAGTCTAGTGCCATGTTTGTAATATATTATTGTAATATGAAATTGTGTGACAGTCTATTGCATACACATACAATGTCCGTTTTAGTGTATGGCATTAGATATTATATGGATGCCAACTATCATATAACGTTTGATTTACATTGAATTTTGTTAATTTGTAGTTGTAAATAATGGCTGCAGTTTATCATGTCCGTATCTATAATGTTTCCTCATATACTTTTCATATCATTTCATACTTTAACTTTAGTCTTTTAAGTAAGTAATCTTTGTAATAATGGAAGTAATAAGTGACGTATTTTAATCATGTGACGTTTGAACTTAGTAGCACATATATTTTGTATAAGTAGCACGTATTATTTATGGGAGCCTACGGAGGTATGGTATACCCAAAGGAGCAGTTTTATGCCCTGACTTATTTGTTTTGCTATGGTGCTTACCATATGTTATATATTTTAGCTTCTTCCGCCAGACGATTTTCCTGGTGATGTCATAACCCGGAAGTACAATGCCCGAGGTTCACTTGTCTTCACTCGCCTGGATGTGATATTCCCAGCGCAGAGCTTTCGTCCCATGGTTGTGCCGTAAACCGCAAAGACGATGATTTTTGTTATCCTCTGAAGTCAGCTCAGGGATGCAATCACCTACCACCATAGGGAGCCAATACGGAATCAACGTATTCACGGTTTAAAGGGACTGTATTTTGAATTTAGAAGCTGTTTTGTTTGTGCTACTTAAAGTTCACAATTACATTAAAGACCTGTGTCACGTCAGATTAGAATGGACTATAAGAACTTTTGTATCTAGAGATACTGAACTTTCTTTTTTTTTCTTTCTTCTAATCAGTTTTTTTTTTCTTTTCATATCTATTCATTGTTAATAATCATCTTATGTAAATAAATTTGTAAATATTGTAAAGGGTGTTGATTTGTTCTGATGGTTACTGTCGCCGGTACGGCCTTTCCTGTCACAGTGTGATAAAAGGAAATCAAGCACTTTTCTGTTTAAAAATGAAAAAAGACAAATATCCCAATCAGCTTCACTTGGAAAGGCTGAACTGTACATAAAATTTTGCTTGAAAGTTTGTTTTAGATTAATTTTAACTCAGAAATATCTTTTATAATTATGTTTGATGTTGAATTACCTCTTAAATCTTCATTTTCTGCTGACTTATTTAATAAAATAGTGTAGCCTTTGTTTTAAGAAGGTCATTGATAAAAACTATCTACACACCAAGTATACTGAGATTAAGTGTACCCAAACTAAATAAAAAAATTTGGATCCCAGCCGGATTTGAACTGACACCCTTCCGTTCCACAGTCAGACCAAAAAGTAGCTTTTGGCCCAATGCTCTATACCACTGTGCCACCATTGAATTTTCTAAGTATGAACATTATTTAAGTTATGCTAATCTTTAACTTGACCCCAATGACACAATACCGGTGTAACAGTCAGTTTTTTTCCCAGGGAAAAAACTGACTAGTTAGTTTCTTCCCTGGGGAAAAGAATTGACTAGTTAGTTTTTTCCCCGGGGAAGAAACTGACTAGTCAGTTCTTTCCCCTCCTAGTCAATTTTTCCCCCCAATCGCAACTGCATGGTTACTCTTGATTATTCTTATGGGGGGAAAAAACTAACTAGTCAATTCTTTCCCCCCTCATCAATTTTCCTGGCTAGTCAATTATTTCCCCTGTTAGGTAATTGGAACTGGTTTTCTTGGTTATTCTTAAATAACCTGTTTTTTATTTCCGATAGTCGGTTTTCATTTAAATTGCATATAAAATAAGAAATATGTTTCATATTTTGTGTAAATTAAAGAAATGTTTTTAAACGAACTTATTTTAATTTCTGTTTTTTTTTATTTGCCTTTTTCCTGTTTCAATTTCTTCTAAGGTAAGGAAATTACTGCTGGTCAGTTCTTTTCCCACATAGCCAGTACATGACCAGTAAGGTGGGGGGAGTAAATTGACCAGTCAGTTCTTTTCCCCCTAGCCTGTACTTGCTCTGTTAGGTGGGGGAAGAAATTGACTAGTCAGTTTTTTTCCCCCCCTAGCCAGTACTTGACCTGTCGGGTGGGGAAATGAAATTGACCAGTCAGTTCTTTCCCCCCTAGCCACTACTTGCTTTGTCAGGTGGGGGAAGAAATTGACCAGTCAATTCTTTCCCCCCTAGCATATATTTACCTATCAGGAGGGGGAAGAAATTGACCGGTCAGTTCTTTCCCCCCTAGCACATACTTGACCTGTCAGGTGGGGGAAGAAATTGACTAGTCAGTTCTTTACCCTCCTAAGCCAGTACTTACTCTGTTAGGTGGGGGAAAGAACTGACTGGTCAATTTCTTCCCCCACCTAACAGAGCAAGTAATGGCTAGGGGGGAAATAACTGACTGGTCAATTTCTTTCCCCACCTAACAGAGCAAGTAGTGGCTAGGGGGGAAAGAACTGACTGCTCAATTTCATTTCCCGACCCGACAGGTCAAGTACTGGCTAGGGGGGGAAAGAACGGACTAGTCAATTTCTTCCCCCACCTGATAGGTCAAATATATGCTGGGGGGAAAGAACCGACCGGTCATTTCCCCACGCGACAGGTCAAGTAATGGCTAGGGGGGAAAGAACTGACTAGTCAATTTCTTCCCCCACCTGACAGGTCAAGTATGTGCTAGGGGGGAAAGAACTGACCGGTCAATTTCTTCCCCCTCCTGATAGGTCAAATATATGCTAGGGGGGAAAGAATTGACTGGACAATTTCTTCTTCCCATCCGACAGGTCAAGTACTGGCTAGGGGGAAAGAACTGACTGGTCAATTTTTTCCCCCACCTGATAGGTAAAGTATAAGCTAGGGGGGTAAGAACGACTGGTCAATTTCTTCTCCCGACCTGACAGGTCAAGTAACGGCTAGGGAGGAAAGAACTGACCGGCCAATTTCTTCCCCCACCTGACAGGTCAAGTACTGGCTTGGGGGGAAAGAACTGACTAGTCAATTTCTTCCCCCACCTGACAGTTCAAGTATAATGCTAGGAGAGAAAGAACTGACCGGTCAGTTTTTTCCCCCACCTGATAGGTCAAGTATATGCTAGGGGGGAAAGAACTGGCTAGTCAATTTCTTCCCCAACCTGATAGGTCAAGTATATGCAAGGGGGGAAAGAACTGACTGGTCAATTTCTTTTCCCCACCCGACAGGTCAAGTACTGGCTAGGGGGGAAAGAACTGACCTGTCAATGTCTTCTCACCACACCACAGGCCAAGTACTATCTATATATAGGAGGGAAAAAACTGACTAGTGAATTTCTTCCCCCACCTGACAGGTCAAGTACTGGCTACGGGGGAAAGAACTGACTAGTGAATTTCTTCCCCCACCTGACAGGTCAAGTATATACTAGGGGGGAAAGAACTGACAGGTCAATTTCTTCCCCCACCTGATAGGTCAAGTATATGCTAGGGGGAAAGGAACTGACTGGTCAGTTTCTTCCCTCACCTAACAGAGCAAGTACTGGCTAGGGGGGAAAGAACTGACTGGTCAATTTCTTCTCCCCATTCGACAGGTCAAGTACTGGCTGTTGGGAAAGAACTGACAGGCCAATTTTTTCCCTCACCTGACAGTTCAAGTATAATGCTAGGGGAGAAGGAACTGACTGGTCAATTTTTTCCCCCACCTGATAGGTCAAGTATATGCTAGGGGGGAAAGAACTGACTAGTCAATTTCTTCCCCCAACTGATAGGTCAAGTATATGCAAGGGGGGAAAGAACTGACCGGTCAATTTCTTCTACCCACCCGACAGGTCAAGTACTGGCTGGGGGGGGGGGGGGGGGGGGGGGGGGGGGAAGAATTGACCAGCCAATTTCTTCCCCCACCTGACAGGTCAAGTACTGGCTTGGGGGGAAAGAACTGATTGGTCAATTTTTTCCCCCACCTGATAGGTCAAGTATATGCAAGGGGGAAAGAACTGACCAGTCAATTTCTTCCCAGCACCTGACAGATATTAAATAGTAATGGCAATCAAACAGAAGTTAAAAAATTTGTTTTGACAAAAGAAAAACATTGATTAAAGTTACAAAAAAAGAAACATATAGGTTTATTCAAATTAAAAACAATATCTGTTTCATCTGAATGAATAGACATTTGTATCCCAAATAACAATACCGAAAGAATCCAGTACTTGAAGGGAAAACTTGACTTGGGAGAAAAAACTGACTAGAAACTAACCTCGTCGGACACAGGTATACAATCCCAACTTTGGTTTTTCTATAAGCTATCTATAGGCCAAGTTCAAGTTCAATACATCCATGCAAACTAAAGTTATTGATCAGAAAAAAATGTTTTTTCTACTTTTAACAACAGTGACCTTGACCTTGAACCTACTGACCTCATATGCAATCGCAAACTCTGACTCCATGCAAGCTACCTATATACCAAGTTTGTGGTCACTTGTGTGAAGTTTCATTAAATTGTGTGCATGGGTTCAGGAGATTAGGCACACACAATATTGCATATGCAGACTCTATGTATATAGTACATGTATAGTAACAAGAGGGCCAAGATGGCCCTAGGTCGCTCACCTGAGATACACACCATAACAATGTAAACATGTTTGACATAGTGATTTCATGGAAACAAATATTCTGGCCAATTTTCATTAAGATAAGACTAAAAATGTGATCTCTGGAGTTTAAACAAACATTTTCTTAGATAAGACCTAGTGACCTAGTTTTTGAACCCAGATGACCCATATTCAAACTTGACCTAGATTTTATCAAGGCAATCATTCTGACAAAATTTCATGCAGATCAGTTGAAAAATACAGCCTCTACCGCATACACAAGGTTTTTCTTTGATTTGACCTAGTGACCTAGTTTTTGACCCCAGATAACCAATTTTCGAGCTTGGCCTAGATTTCATCAAGGTGATCATTCTGACAAAATTTCATGAAGATTAGTTGAAAAATACACAAGCTGAATGTTGACAGACGACAGACAGACAGACGCCGGACATCGAGCGATCACAAAAACTCACCTGGGCTAACAAACAAGGAGCTGCGTTCAATAAACGCTTGATGCCCCCAGTGGCATCCTTGTCAATAGATTTTGCACCTAAGTCCAAAACGAGGTCAAGGTCAAACTGAGGTCAGGTGATGTTTGAAGATGAGGAATGGTCACAGTTTACATCTTTGTTTTTTTTTTTTTTTTTGGATTTAATGTCGCACCGACACATGATAGGTCATATGGCGACTTTCCAGCTTTAATGGTGGAGGAAGACCCCAGGTGCCCATCCGTGCATTATTTCATCATGAGCGGGCACCTGGGTAGAACCACCGACCTTCCGTAAGCCAGCTGGATGGCTTCCTCACATGAAGAATTCAACGCCCCGAGTGAGGCTCGAACCCAACAGTTTACATCTGTATTAGTATCAATTAATTCTTGTAAGGGGTATTGATGCTAGACGAAACGGTCCCATTTGGTTAACCAAGAGATGGCCCATATAAAGCAACCTAAGTCCAACATGAGGTCAAGGTCAAGGTCAAACTGAGGTCAGGTGAAATCTGAAGATGAGGAATGGTCACAGGTTACATCTGCATTAGTATCAAGTCATTTTAGTAAGGGTATTGATGCTAGACGAAACGGTCTCATTTGGTTAACCTCGTATGGACGGACGAACGGACAGGACAATCACTATATGCCTCCCGCATCAGTAGATGCTGGGGGCATAAAAAACAAAGTCCCGTAACTGCAATTTTTTTTTCTGAAAGAACCATCATGCTATCAGGCAAAACTGCTGTTGTTACTGATCACTTGTGCAAAGCATTAAACTGTCTCAAGGAGATGAGGAAAGTTGGTGCACACAAGATTGTGTCTACGGACAGACAGACGGACAGACAACCTGAAACCAGTATGCATGTACCTTACAACTTCCTTGTTTGGAGGTACAAAAATCTACTGTATTTCAAGATAACATTTCAAGGGAAATAACTCTCAAAGATAAAAGAAAGACAAGTAGTGTAAACAAATTTTATTTCAAAGAAATCTGTACATGCAAATACCTATAAAATATGTATGACAATTTGTAATGTTTCTATAAAACACAAAAAAACTATTTTAACCCTTAGCCTGCTGGCGGCAAGTGATTCTGCCTTTGCGACCAGTGTAGACCAAAATCAGCCTGCAAATCCGGGCAGTCTGATCATGGCCTGCACTGTCTGCCATTCAGTATCTTTTTGGTAAGCACCCCTTTTAACAGTTTATGGTACTGTTCAAACTGAAAGATGGGCAACTTCCATTATAGAAATTGAGCAGGGTAAGGGTTAATAGTACTTCTGAAACTCTGTCAGCACTTTGACAAATATTCAAAATGCAACTATGCTTTAGCAGACATTTTCTATGCAAATTCTGATATATAAACAAATCTTATACTGGCAAGTTCAAAAACCTGTTTCCATATTTGATTTGCAGCATGTCCAATATTTGTCTGACTGCAAAAATTGAAAATCCTTCATAATGCTAATGCGAAAACATGTTTATTGACAATTCTATTATGTGATCACTTTTCAATGAAACAAACTGCAATAAAATACATAATTATTCTCTTAACTACAGACACCAGAACATCCTTGAAAACAATTTCTGTAGCATTGATATTTCTATTATCAATCTGTGGTGCAGTAACACTGGCACATTATGAGAAATAAAAGGCCACACTGACCCCAAACCGATATTACACAGGCAACAGACCTGTCTTAAAATGAGCATGCTGAAAAATTATACACGGACAGGAAATATATAAGGCCGGTATACTGTTATCGTGTACATACTGCATTGTAACAACATTCAGAGAATATGGAAAAGATAAACAAGAAGGTCACGGCCTTAAGTTGCTAACCTAATGTAAAACCACGCACTGCTTGCCAAGTTTGATGAACATCTATCAAGCAGTTCATAAGAAGAGTGTCGAAATGTTTTATTTGATATATTTCATCATGATGCCCCCACCGCTCCCCCTCCCTCTGACTGCACTTTCAAAACCATTTAGACTTAAACCCTTATCATGCTCGACACGATTAATTCTGCCTTTGCGACCAATGTGGATCATGATCAGCCTGCACATCCATGCAGTCTTAACATGATCTGCACTGTTCGCTATTCAGCAAACTATTCTGACTGAATAGCGAACAGTGCAGATCTTGATCAGACTGATCAAGATCTACACTGGTCGCAAAGGCAGAATCAATCGTGTCCAGCATGGTAAGGGTTAAACTTCAAAGAAATTTCATTGATGTCACATTCCATCATATACCCGGTATACGTACCACAGTGACTGTAAAAATGTCTTGTTTTAGCCATAAGGCTCATTTATACAGGCTAGTTGAGTATGTATGTCTAAATGTTACTGTTATCACCTATACACCTTTTTCGTGTGGTATATAGATAAATAAAACAACTTGTAGCATACCCATTTTCAGTCTTTTACTAACAATGACATCAGTGCTTTATCCATAATGATGTATAAGACTTGATACTTTGTGTGTAACATTATTCAGCTACTCATCATTCACTCACTGTAAATGCATATGTCATAAAACAAAAAAGGTTATTAGCTTTGTGCTGAAAAATATGCTCTTGTTATTTTTCTCCATTTTGTTTTGTTTTGTTTTGGTTGGGTTTAGTGACACACCAACACAATTTAGGTAATATGGCAACTTTTTCGCTTTTGATGATGAAGGAGGACCCCAGTTCATCAAGGATCTTGACAGAACCACTGACCTTCTACACTCGGCTGGATGGCTTCCTCACATGAAGAATTTTACACCCAAAGCAAGGTTTTTTTTGTTTTGCTTTTGTTGGGTTTAACACCGCACTGACACAATTATAAATCATATCTTGACTTTCCAGCTTTTAATGGTGGAGGAAGACCCCCAAAGCAAGGTTTCAAACCCATATCAGTGAAGGGCAAGTGATTTAAGATCAGCTACCTTAACCACTCGGGCAGGGGAGGCCCTTGCACTTGTTCTTACATAAAGAAGTAATATTAGGCATGTAAATTTTGCGCAGCAACTTGACTGCAGAACTTGAATATATTTCTCAATATAAATTTAATGACTAATGTACATATGTATATGATTTTGACAGCAAAACATTTGATCCGACTTGATTATTGAAGCCATATAAACATAATGAGAAACTGTATGAATTTTTATTTTACAAATTTAATGTACATGCAGTAACTAGCCTATATATTATCAATGACAACACTCAAAGCAGGAACCCCATATTCTAGATGGATCAATGTTATAAACAACAGAAAAATTTGGTAACACACAGTAAAAATACAATCAAAGCTGATTTACAGAATTTCATAAACAATAACTTATCACAGATTATTTTCTAACAAACAATTGTAGCACAAAGTTGTGATATATAAGTTAATTTAACACATTATTCACCAAACATACAAATATATGAGTTAATTTAGCACAAACACACCAACACAAATTGAACATAATAAATATTGTAGAAACTTGTGCCAGTTCATAGTAACAAAGATGGGTTACTGAGACAATTTCAATTATAACACACTGCATGGACAATGAAACAGTAAGTACAGCTGGAAAGTTAAGTTTTTTTCTAACATACAAACATTCCTACTTTTTTTCTTGTGTGCCTCGTCAACCTATACTGACTTATGTATAGCACACCTCTACACTACTTAAATGTGCTATTTTATTACAAAACTCTACACCTACAAAAAAGGCAATTCTTTTACATGTAGGAAAACACTATTTCACTCAAATGCGCAACTACATTACATGCAGGACAAGTCTACCTGCCTCAAATGCAAAATTCTATTACATGTGGGACAATTCAACCCCTATGGAAATGCAAAATTCTGTTACATGCAGGACAATCTATCCCATTGAAAGCCCAGAACCCAAGGTGCACTCCCCTTTCTGCTATTATTTTCAGCATGGGCGAGTACCTCGGTAGAACCACCAACCTTTCGTAATCCTGCTTTATAACTTCCTACTATGATGACTTGACTAGGGCTTGAACTAACAGAAGTAAAAATCTTGTGATCTGAAGTCTGCAACCTTGGACATCTGATCATGGAGACCCCTTTTTCTGTATACAGCCGGCTGAAAATGAACTAATCAATGTTAAATATATATTTCGTTTCTCCCATCATATATAATAAGATTTTGCATCTGTAAATAAAAAGTACTGACCATGATTTATGAAATATACTAAAGGGAATGGTAATCTATATATTTTGAATATATTGTCGGGCACATAACCAAGAGGTTTTTAATTCAAATGCTACAAAGCTTGCATCCTTTTTGTCTTTTACCCTAAAGTAGTTCATCTTATGACACAAAACATGTAAATCTACTGATGATTCCAATTTGGAACATATATCCTTGTACAATAATCCAATCCAACCAATAATAGTAAACATCTTGAAGTACTGTATATAGTAACCTTTAGTGAATATTGTTACTGGATTGCATTGGGCTATTGGTAAAATATTTTCAGATTTTAGTTAGTCTACCAGTTCATTTTTGTTTCTCACCCTTCTCACTAATCTTTGAAAACACTGTACTGGCAAAATTTCAATAGTATAGATCCAAGATGATAACTTGGATCTATAGCAAAATGGAACAGACAGTTTAAGGCATACGAATATGTGCGAAAGGACAGTAAACTGCTGTTCACCCTGTTATCATATCTCATTTATTCTATTTTAGATTTCCCAAAAATACCAATAATGGTCAAACTATCATCCTAAATACTCAAATCTCAGCACTTCTGACAAGTTCAATGTGCATATACTGTAACTTATAACTCTTCGAAATAATAAACTGCACATGAAGTAAATCAACACAATCATGCATATCAAAACATTATTACTGTAAAATCATTAGTATTTGTGGCGGACTAACTGTCGTGATTTCGAGGCTGCATCAATTCACGAAAATTATTAAAATCCCATTTTTCTGCATCCTTATCTTTTAAAATTCACAAATTCATGTTCCCATGAAAATGTCATTTTTGCTGAATTCACAAAATTTAATGCCCAATAAACTAAATAATTTTACAGCACATGTTTTTCATGGGCACACAGTGAACCAGTTACTCATGTTAACATACTCCCACTGGTTTAAATAGATCACTTCAATATACTTCAAAAGTCTAAGCTAAAAATCTATCCACTCCCGCAAAAAAAAAGCCTTTAAAAAGCCACACCTCAATTTTTCAGTAACATGATTTAAGTTCGTCTGAATATAGCAGGGACATCACAAACAAATCTATGAGTACAAATTGATCTTTTTCGTTATAGGTTTTCTACACATATGGCAAATACGTAATTCATCGCCACATGTACTACACACTGTGTGTCCACACAAAAATGCCATGTTTCTTTTTCGTTCCATACAAATGGAGCATAATATATTCTCTTCCATTTCGTTAAGTTTACGCTGAAGTGTTGAATTCTGCGGGTCTTTACTAGTTGAAGCTGAGAGGTCTTGACCAAATATAGGTTTTCCATCTGAAATGAATTAGGTAATGCATTATTCTACATATACCTGAAGTAATGGAAGTTCAAAGTATTGAAAGAAAGGTTTTTTTTAGAAGAAATAATGCTCTACAAACATTTAAAGCTGTTGAAAATTTGCATAAATTTTTGTTGTTATACAGCTGTACCTGCTTTAGTGGCCACCTGTATTAAGCAGCCACTTGTCTTAAGCAGTCAGCAAGCTAACAATTTAAACTGACTTTTTGTCCTTATTTCAACTCATATTAAGCAGCCTGAATGCCACTCCTTTGGCTGGCTGCTTAAAACATGTTTGACTGTACACATAATTTAAAGCTAAAATATTCACTGAGACAAGTTTTATATTTATCTTTAAACCTATTTTTACTACAACTTGCTATGCATGGCGTAAACCACATGTGAAACAGATGGAGAGGATAAAATTAATGACTTTTAGACCATGCCTTAAACTCAATGTCACGATCTATGTTCATTGATGTGACTCCTTCTTTGCTGGTTGTTAAAATAGAGTGCAGATGGATACCAGCAAAATGAAAATACATAACAGCCTTTTACAAGGAATCTGGTATAAAGCCCAAATCAAAATGCATGACTTATTTAAAATCTTTCTTACAAAGAATTGTCCTTCTTAAGATTTGGTAATTATTGGCATTTTTAAGTAGGAAAGCCTAAAACTTACTTTCGTCAATTTTGGCAGTTATAGGCATTTTACACTCTATACATTTTTTCATCCTGATACAACATTCCAAGCACGAGACGATGTGCTGACATGGCTGGAACATTATACAGGCCCGCTGTTCCGAGCAAACCTCACACAACTGATCACGACCACTACTAGACAGCAGCTCCTGACGTCTGCTGCAAATAAAGACAAAATGAATAACGTGACAATTTTTGTGTTTGCTTGCATGTTAAATGTCGCTTTGAAAAATATGGTCATACAGTAACTTTTAAGCTCTACTTGCACAGGTTCCCATACCCTCACAAGCAAACTCTTAGGTGGAACCTGCTTGTTGCACGGTTTACTCAGATAAACGAATTCCATTCAGTTAAGGCACTAACAAGTAACTTATTGCATTTTGAGAGCCGAGTGCTATTGTAACTGTAAACAAGAGGGCCATGAAGGCCCTGTATCGCTCACCTGAACTATTGACTTAAAGATCATCAAGATAGTTTCATTAAGATATGGTCATAAATGTGGCCTCTAAACTGTTAACTAACTTTTCCTTTGATTTGACCCAGTGATCTAGTTTTTGACCCCACATGACCCAGATTTGAACTTGACCTAAAGATCATCAAGATTAACATTCTGACTAAGTTTCATGAAGATACAGTCATAAATGTGGCCTCTAGAGTGTTAACAAGCTTTTCCTTTGATTTGACCTGGTGACCTAGTTTTTGACTCCACCAGACCCAGATTTGAACTGACCTATAGATCATCAAGATTAACATTCTGACCAAGTTTCATTAAGATATGGTCATAAATGTGGCCTCTAAACTGTTAACTAACTTTTCCTTTGATTTGACCCAGTGATCTAGTTTTTGACCCCACATGACCCAGATTTGAACTTGACCTAAAGATCATCAAGATTAACATTCTGACTAAGTTTCATGAAGATACAGTCATAAATGTTGCCTCTAGAGTGTTAACAAGCTTTTCCTTTGATTTGACCTGGTGACCTAGTTTTTGACTCCATCAGACCCAGATTTGAACTGACCTATAGATCATCAAGATTAACATCCTGACCAAGTTTCATTAAGACACGGTCATAAATGTGGCCTCTAAGAGTGTTAACTAGCTTTTCCTTTGATTTGACCTGGTGACCTAGTTTTTGATTCTATATGACCCAGATTCAAACTGGACTTTGAGATCATCATAATTAACATTCTGACCAAGTTTCATGAAGATACAGTCACAAGTATGGCCTCTACAGTGTTAACATGCTTTTCCTTTGATTTGACCTGGTGACCTAGTTTCTGACCCCAGATAAACCAATATCGAACTCGTGCAAGATTTTGATATGGGTAACATTCTGACCAAGTTTCATTAAGATTGGACCAAAATTGTGACCTCTAGAGTGTTAACAAGCTTTTCCTTTGATTTGACCTGGTGACCTAGTTTTTGAACCCAGATGACCCAATATCAAAATCATCCAAAGTTTTATTGAGGGTAACATTCTGACCAAGTTTTATTAAGATTGGGCCAAAATTGTGACATCTAGAGTGTTAACAAGCTTTTCCTTTGATTTGATCTGGTGGCCTAGTTTTAACCCCAGAAAACCCAATATCGAACTGGTGCAAGATTTTATTGAGGATAACATTCTGACAAAGTTTCATCAAGATTGGGTCAAAATTGTGACCTCTAGAGTGTTAACAAGCTTTTCCTTTGATTTGACCCCGTGACCTAGTTTTTGACCCCAGGTGACCCAATATCAAATTCGTCCAAGATTTTATTGAGGGTAACATTCTGACCAAGTTTCATTAAGATTGGGCCAAAATTGTGACCTCTAGAGTGTTAACAAGCTTTTCCTTTGATTTGACCTGGTGACCTAGTTTTTGACCCCAGATGACCCAATATTGAACTCGTCCAAGATTTTATTGAGGGTAACATTCTGACCAAGTTTCATTAAGATTGGGTCAAAATTGTGACCTCTAGAGTGTTAACAGTCAAATTGTTGACGACGACGGACGACCGACGACGGACACAGGGCGATCACAAAAGCTCACTTTGAGCACTTTGTGCTCAGGTGAGCTAAAAATGAACAATAAGATATAATAGTTTCACGTTCAGCCCTTGATTTAGGCACAAGCAGGCCTATAATACATTCAACCGCCTCGGTAGCCTAGTGGTAGAGCGTCCGCTTCGAGTGCGGGAGGTCGTGGGTTCGATCCCCAGCCACGTCATACCAAAGATGTAAAAAATGGTACTAGTAGCTTCCTCGCTTGGCGCTCAGCATTAAGGGGATAGTGCTAGGACTGGTCAGCCCGGTGTCAGTATAATGTGACTGGGTTGGGTATCATGTCACGTGTCTATGGCATGATATTCCGGTGAGGTAGCACTATAAAGTTGGGCATTGTGCTCACTGCTACAAGTAGACATCGTCGTTTATATGACTGAAAAATTGTTGAAAAAGACGTTAAACCCGAACACACACACATACACACAATACATTCATCCAACAGACAAGAGATATTAAGCGAGTAGAGGAGACAAGAATATGTCCTGGTGAGAAGACAAGACATGTACACATTTCAAATCACTAAAAAAGATAACCTTTTAAAATATCAAAAACTGCTCAGATCCCGAGTACTATTGTTTTAAATTCTGGTATCGTATATGATTATACTGCTCCTCTCAAGTCCTGGAAAGTGTGTATATTGGGTTTAACAGATTTTCATGTCATTTAAAGAAAATTGTATTTGTTTAGATTAAATATGATTTTCTAGTATTTTTCAGCCATATATCAACAGTGTCTACTTGCAGCATCGAGTACATTACTAAATTTTATTGTGCTACTTCACTGGAATATCATGCCGCATAAATTATGTATATCTGGTGCAGTACTGACCGATCCGAAACTGTCCTTATGTTGAGCCCCAGGCAAGGAAGCTGCTAGTACCATTTTAAACAAGTGTTTGGTATGGCCCTGTGAGGATCAAACCCTGACCTCCTTCATGAGGGGTGTATGCTGAACTGCCAAGCCAAAGGCAAAGTATACATTGTAGACTACCAGTGTTAAGACTGATTTTTTTTGTTGGGTTTAATGTCACATCAACACAATTATATGTCATATGGCAACTTTTAAGCTTTGATGGTGGAGGAAGATATCAGATGCCCCTCCGAGCATTATTTGATCATGGACGGGCACCTGGGTAGAACCAGTTCTGTAAATCAGTTGGATGGCTTCCTCATATGAAGAATTCTACGTCCCTAGTGAGGCTTGAACCCACATCGGTGAAGGGCAATTGATCTGAGGTCAGCGACCTTAACTACTCGGCCACGGAGGCCCCTAGACTAGTTGTAATTAAGAATTACTTACTTTGCCGTAGCAAACTGTTTAACCACCTCCTCCAGTTTAGGATCACTGATGAGGTCTAGTGGTGTTTTCCCAGCATGATTCTTATGGTTGAGGTTCGCGCCTTGCTGAGCTAGGTAGCAGGCAATCGCCGTGCCAACAGTGTCTTCTCCTTCTGACATACCTAACTGCATCCGAATCTGAATGTAATAGGAACAGAGACCTTGTGATGTGTTCAACATTTTCTTTCATTTTTCTTAAAATTGTAATTTGCAACTGACCACATCAATGAAATTCAGTGCAGTATACCCTTAGCTTCTATAAATTACTGCACACATTTGTCAAAAGTAAAAGTCTTGTGTCAAATAAAATTTACAATACCTGCAAGGGACCAAGACTTGGCAAACTAAATTTCTCCTGATGTTAAACAGGAAGTATTTAGATATACCACAACAGCCATAAAATATCAACTTAAGTAACGTGGAACTGTGAACCTAGATGTAGATTTTGAAGCCTTTTAAGTGGTATGAGAATGGTTCCACCTTTTCATACCCCCATGGATGAGCTGAACTGATAACTTTAACTCATGTATAATAACACAGTTTTTATGCAAGAATAAAGTATACATACTGATTCAAGCATTGGACTATCCTCTCTTTCTGTGGACACGCTCTGTCTCATCAGTCCTAGATGTAAACATGTGTCGCCATCCTCGTCATCTACGTTCACATCCGCTCCCTTTGATACCAGTAACTCTATAAGCCCCGTATGTCCCTGGCTCACTGCCAACAGTAATGGCGTCTGCTGTCGGTTGTTTCTGATTTCTATATTAGCCTGACCCTTTAAAATTTGAGAATAAAGATATAAATTATCTCCCTTATATACTAGTTATACTATAACAGTAAGCCCCCTTTGTCTCTTGCTTACAGTCAACAGCAAAAATTAACAATGTTTTAAAATATCTCGGTATGTTGTTCAGTTAGAATAGTTTTGTATATTCTTAATAACAGCACAATAGTAACAAATGACCTTATTAAAATCTGCTTAGAATTAATCTTTTCTGCTCTGTACTGGAGAAACTTACAGTAACAAGCAGTGTATTAGTGACATCTCGATGTCCGTTTAAGGCAGCTAAATGTAAGGGAGCAAATCCATCGTCTTTCTTCATATCAACAATCTGTCGACACTTTTGTAAAATTTTCTCTGTGGCACTGTAACGGAAATTGTTCACTTTTGATAATACTGCATCTAATCAATATCAAATTCACGTTGAATGTGTGCTTTAAAAACTTTGCATGAAATGAGATGTTTTTCATGTTTATAATCTGTTAGTGAGTTTAGCAGATCGAAACCAAAAGCTTATTGTGCGGCCAAGAGCAAATATGCGCCATTTTAAGAGCAGCAGACCATCACTTACTGGCATTTCACTAGGAACTATTCAACTCCCTAATACCCTATTTTCTTTTCATTTTTTTCATAAATTATAATAGAACTTTCGTGAAAAATTGGTGTAGGAAAAAGTGATGTTCTATAAAGATGCGTAAATACGACTTGAGGTTGTCATTTTTTATACGAAACAAAGGATCTGAATTACTGACCCTTAAGCTGTGACAACTTGAGGTTGTCATTTTTTATACGAAACAAAGGATCTGAATTACTGACCCTTAAGCTGTGATAGCAGTTGAGACCGAAGTAAAGGCAACATGCTCTTATTAAACTACTTACTAGTTATTTCCCTTTAAAGCAGCATGGTGAAGGACGTTGAAACCGCGTTTGTTTCGTAGAGTAAAGTCAATACCAGGATAATTGACTAGTTGATCCAGTATATCTAGATTGTCTTTACCAATAGCATCATGTAGAGCTGTGTCGCCATATGCATCCTACAATAGCATAAAACAATTATTCCAAATTCAGACATATAATGCAATATTAATATTAATTTACATCCCAGATGGCAGTTTTTCCTTGCTCTTCTGAAAGAATGCTGCGATGCATCTGTAAATGTATAACGTGGATTTTGAAAGTACTTTAAACAAGAGCTGTCTGTAAGACAGCGCGCTCAACTTTTCGCAGTGCTTGACTCTGAATAAGAGCTTTGCCAGTAAAAAGTTTATAAAACTTTTTACTAAAAAATTCTAAGTTAAAAAGGGGCATAACTCCATCAAAATTCAAATCAGAGTTATGGGGATTGTTTCTCCTGATGTAGACTTTGGTAGTAAATAACTATTTTAAGTTTCAAGTCAAAGGCTTTGAAATTCATAGTAACAGAGATATTTGACTTTATCAAAATCTTTAACCAAAAATTCTAAGTCAAAAAGGGGCATAACTCCATCAAAATTCAAATCAGAGTTATGTGGATTGTTTCTCCTGGTGTAGACTTTGATAGTGAACAAGTAATTTTAGTTTCAAGTCAATAGCTTTGATAGTAACAGAGATATTTGACTTTATCAATAACTTTAACCAAAAATTCTAAGTCAAAAAGGGGCATAACTCCATCAAAATTAAAATCAGAGTTATGGGGATTGTTTCTCCTGGTGTAGACTTGATAGTAAACAACTATTTTAAGTTTTAAGTCAATAGATTTGATAGTAATAAAGATATTTGACTTCATCAAAAACTTCAACAAACAAGAGGGTCATGATAACCCTGAACCGCTCACCTGAGTAATATGAGCCACATTTTTCAAATGGCAAAATGATGCTAAAATATTAGATAGGTCAGTAAGTCAAATTCATGGTCACTGAAAGTCAGTTTTAAGATCGGTATGCAAAACTGTTTATGTCATCCAAATTTCAAGGCTGTATCTTAAAACACAAGAAAGTAGGTCAGTAGGTCAAGGTCACTGTAAGGTGACCTTTAATCACTTGGGTACATCAGGTAAATATAATTAAACAGTCCAGGAAATATGACCTGATAATTTTTGAAGTATTTTATGCCCCCGAAGGGAGGCATATAGTTTTTGAACCGTCTGTCGGTCTGTCAGTCTGTCTGTCCGCAATTTTCGTGTCCGGTCCATATCTTTGTCATCGATGGATGGATTTTCAAATAACTTGGCATGAATGTGTACCACAGTAAGACGACGTGTCGCGCGCAAGACCCAGGTCCGTAGCTCAAAGGTCAAGGTCACACTTAGACGTAAAAGGTCATTTTTCATGACAGTGCATTCGTGTCCAGTCCATATCTTTGTCATCCATGGATGGATTTTCAAATAACTTGGCATGAATGTGTACCACAGTAAGACGACGTGTCGCGCACAAGACCCAGGTCCGTAGCTCAAAGGTCAAGGTCACACTTAGACGTTAAAGGTCGTATTTTATGATAGTGCATTGATGGGCGTGTCCAGTCCATATCTTTGTCATTCATGCATGGATTTTAAAATTATTGGGCATGAATGTGTACCACAGTAAGACGACGTGTCGCGCACAAGACCCAGGTCCGTAGGTCAAAGGTCCTAAAATCTAACATCGGCTATAACTATTCATTCAAAGTGCCATCGGGGGCATGTGTCATGCTATGGAGACAGCTCTTGTTTCCTATATAACTCATATAACAAGTGACCCCCAGGGTGGGGCCTCTTTTTATCCCAGGGGCATAATTCGAACAATTCTGTTAGAGGTCCACTAGGCAATGCTACATACCAAATATCAAAAGCCTAGGCCTTTCAGTTTCAGACAAGAAGATTTCTAAAGTTTTCTCCTATATAAATCTATGTAAAACTTGGGACCCCCGGGGCACAATTTGAAAGATCTTCATAGAGGACCACAAGGCAATGCTACATACAAAATATGAAAAGGCCTAGGTCTTGTAGTGTCAGACAAGAAATTTTTTAAAGTTTTTTTCCTATATAAGTCTATGTAAAACTTGGGACCCACGGGGCAGGGCCTCTTTTCATCCCAGGGGCACAATTTGAACAATCTTCATAGAGGGCCATTAGATGACGTCACATGCCAAATATCAAGGCTCTATGCCTTGCAGTTTTGGACAAGAAGATTTTTAAAGTTTTTCCTTTCAGTACTTGTGTTACTTAATAGGCTCAGGAAAACTGGGCTTGAGACCCAGTTAACATCAACTCTATATTTAAGTAATACAGGGACACTGTCTAAATGTTGCTTTATTTTATATAGATTATAGACTGGTACCATACCTGTATGTTTACATCAGCTCTACGTTTCAGCAGTACACGGACACAGTCTAGATGTTGTTTATTTACAGCAACATGGAGGGTACTACATTCCCCATTGTTGAGGGCATTAATGTTGGCCCCTTTCTGGAGCAGCAGTTCCATTACATCTGCCTGGTTCCTGAAACAAACAATAAAATGAAAATTGGCACTGCCTATCCAGAGAGATAATATGTAGGATTATGTATTGTCAATGAAAAAGTGCGCTTGATTGTGTACCCAGTTTTTGCTCGGTACACTGATCTGTACTCGTTTCAGCTGAGCTAGTTGCACAAGCATCAATTTGATACACATGCCTTACAGCCCGATCAAAATATCACAGCGCATTTCAGTGTAGCGACCACATGACTGGAATAGCCAGGTGTTGCATCAATCAAGCCCACCTATTTAAAATGAAGGAAAAGATTGTAAGAATACCAACCCAAAGGAAGAATAATGGCCAGGTGTTGCATCAATCAAGCCCACGTATTTAAAATGAAGGAAAACACTGTAAGAATACCAACCCAAAGGAAGAATAATGTAAGGCAGTATCTCCATCTTCATCTTGTAGTTCAATGTTAGCTCCTGCAGCAAGCAGTAATTGTACTATCTCTTTATGACCTTGATGACTGGCCACCTGTAACGCTGTTTTACCTGAACTCTTCTGATCTACCTGTAACAATTGTAACAATAGTCTTTTAGTCTCTTCAATAGGAAAAGCCCTTATTACAAGTAGCATTTAAAAACAATTTTACTGCACTAATCAAGCCAGAAGTAACTTTAAGATTTTAATACTTTTTAGAATAAGATGACACCTTGAAATTTTAGTAAATGTCTGAGAATATGGCCGACAATAGAGGAATCCATTTAGGTGTATTTGATGTCACTGTCACACTTCTGAAATATCAATCATGTAAATACATGTTTAAATGTTTTGGGCTTTTTTTTTTCACTGAAAACTTCAATGAAATTTTCTTTTTTTATTTTCTTTTTTTATCAACTACAAAAAGTTTGAATAACTTCATCCATATGTTTGCCATTTAAAGATCGTTTTTTATTTTTAGCTCTGACTACCCCTACGTACAGCACAGTAAAACTGTCTGAAACATGAAGATCCTGGGAAAAACCTCCATAAACTTTACTAATATCCAACAAAAGATTTCAAAAAGAAACTATTTGAAGAAATGTTAACCCTTATCATGCTGGACATGATTAATTCTGCCTTTGCGACCAGTGTAGATCTTGATCAGCCTGCACATCTGTGCAGTCTGATCAAGATCTGCACTGTTTGCCATTCAGTCAGTATCTTTTTGGGTAAGCACCCCTTTTAACAGTTAATGGTACTGCCAAAACTGAAAGATGGTCAAGTTCATTAAAATAGAAATTCAGCACGGTAAGGGTTAATAGGCAATGGATGAACCATGAGTGATCATAATAGCTCAAGTGTCACGGAGTTCTAACATTCTGACTGTATATTATTTGATCCTTCAATATAAACCTTCATTTCTTGTACATAAATTAACTCCACAGTTCACGAACCTTATCTTGGAACTTGCTGATGATATCTTTGACCACATCAGTATGACCTTGTGCAGCCTCTCTTACCAATCTATCGGGACCTGTCTCTGTCTGATGTAATTCTACAAGCTGATCTAGTAGAGTTGTTAATGAAGCTGCAAGAATATACTTTAACCTTTAGCCTGCTGGCGGCAAGTTATTCTGCCTTTGCGACCAGTGCAGACCAAGATCAGCCTGCACATCCATGCAGTCTGATCATGGTCTGCACTGTTTGCTATTTAGTCAGTAAATTTTTAGTGAGCTCCCCTTCAAATAATAAATGGTATTGCCCATATTGAATGATGGACCAGTCTATTTTAGAAATTTAGCAGTGTAAAGGTTAAATAAAAGTACAGGTCTACATGATGTTGGAACTATAGCCTATACACTTAAGTACAGGCCTTTATGACCCTTTGCCTAAACGAAGCTGAAAGTATATACTTTGCACATGTGTATTGGCATCCATGATGCCCGAGATATATTTTTTTCCACAAAAGTATGTGAGGTAATGGCACTTGAAGTACAAAAGTATATGCCTCCATGATGTTGGAAGTCTACATTTTACATAAAGGTACACGGCTTGTATTCATCAACATCTTCAGTCTGAACTTTAGATTTTCATTTCAACAGCTAGAACTGCTTTCTGCTCTATCATTGCCGTTATATTAGATCAGACTGTAATGAAACTTTGCATGAATGTGAATCATGCTGCTTCACACAACTCAGCCAAATTCAATGAGTGTAAATCTGCTGAAAATAAAATGACATACTGAATATTTGCCATTCCTAACTTTAAGTTTCAGACTATAAACCTTGATGAATACAGGCCCAGGCCTTAATGGATAAAGAAAACATCTAGCATATACATAATTCAGCCAGTTCATCAGCTGGGTACAGGTGCTCCCTAAACAGCAGTCTGTGGTCTCTGCAAATAGATGTCTGTAACTCCATTAAAAAATTCCTTTCTTTTTTGTACCGGTATATCTATACATCTGACTTGGTCATCTCTGAACAGCTTTAATAGCCCATTTCGACTTTTATGACCACCAATAAATATGGAATTAGACAAACAATATTTCCATTGTTCAGAGATCAATGTGGAACACTGAGTTCACCCACATGTGCAGCCTTATTTAAACAACACAATATTTATTGTTACAAGATTTGATTATTTCTGGATGAAAACATATTTCACCTCCCAAAAAAATAATGTGAATGACTTTTTCTATAGTTTATGTTCTTACTGTGTTGTTGTTGGATTTAACGTCGCACCGACACATGATAGGTCATATGGCGACTTTCCAGCTTTAATGGTGGAGGAAGACCCCAGGTGCCCCTCCGTGCATCATTTCATCATGAGCGGGCACCTGGGTAGAACCACCGACCTTCCGTAAGCCAGCTGGATGGCTTCCTCACATGAAGAATTCAACGCCCCGAGTGAGGCTCGAACCCACATCGATGAGGGGCAAGTGATTTGAAGTCAGCGACCTTAACCACTCGGCCATGGAGGCCCCATGTTCTTACTGTGGCTAGAATTTAAATTATTAAACAAATTCTCACTTTGTAAGTCCTCTCTCTCGTTATGTCCCATAGTGTTGTTCAGATCTGTGATTACACTGGCTGGTACCTGACTAACACACATCGGATTGAACGTCCATGTCTGGTTACCAACAGCAACTCGCAGGTCCCCATCAGCATAAATTTTTAATACTCGACCAGTTTTTCCTAAAGTCTGAAAACAGTGAAAGTGTCATTTCTTTGATAAAACTTTTAAAATTCTTACTAAATACTATCTTTTACATAATCAAACATAACTACATATATCTGCTTTGTGCCCAGAGATGGGAAATTTTAATTAAGTCATGCTCTAACTTTGAAATATCAAACATGGATTCAGTAAAATCTTTAATTTCTCGAACATAAAATTTTCCTGGTTTTGTTAAAATAGACAGCTTCATAGAAGCATAAATTCTAAAGATCAAATAAAAGATCATTTTACATGTTCCTTGGGAATAATTTTCATGGTTTGATGCAAAAACACGATTCCATTAAATTAAGTCCCAATGAATACCAGTGATTTCTGTAAACTCTTAACTTGACTCATGTATGAAATAAAACTTAGACCAATATATAATCACTACTGAAAAGACTTTTTCATATAAAACTTACAGTTTTCATTGATTCGTTCCACTCCCCGTGATTTTTCTGTAAATCCTTCACAGCATGTATATTGTCTGATACTTTCACTATATCTCCAACAGACAATGTCTGTACCTGAAATAGTTTACTCAAAACTGTTCACAACTTGTCAACTATCATAAAATTTGAAGAAAGTAAATCCACAACAAATGCCTACAAAATTTACTTACAGAATTTATCTTAAATATTTTTCCATTTTAGATAATTATTATCAAAAACAAAAAGTACCGCTACGGAAACTGGAAGTATCAAAACAGCTATCCAAAACCTGACATAACAATATAACTCTAGCTAAACAAAAATTTATTGAATTAGAATCCCTCTTCAAAAAGGAACTTGTTACCCTTGTCCTGTTCGGTTTAAAGTCACTAGGACACAATTTTTTTCCAGCTTTTAATTGCAGAGAAAGACACCAGGTTCCCTTGCTGGCACTGTTCAAGACATGGGCAGGAACCAGGGCAGAACCACCATCTTCTATAAGCCAGCAGGATGGCTTTCTCACAAGAAGAATTCTACACCTCATGTTAGGTTTCGAACCCACATCCTTGAAAGGTGAGTGATTCAAAGCCAGCCACTTTAACCACTTGGCCCTAAAGCCCCTAGTGTAATAATGAAACATGTTGAAATGTTTAACATTCAATGCTGAACTTTACCTTGACCTGGGCCGATTAAAACATAGGTTTTATGTGTTGTTTTGATGCGGAACATTCTCTCTAACTTTAAGAAATACCCTTCAAGGGTCAAACATGAAACTTGAATGTTTGTCCTTCAGCTGTGACCAAACCTTTGGCTGGCACAACATGAACTCTGCAGGTCACCTTGATGAAAATTACATTTCGCCCAAGTGCCATGCACTTCCCAGAGATTGGATGGAGGGATGGAGTGATTGATGGGCAATGTAAAATCTATATCCCTCTCTCTTGTTTGTTTTGTTGGGTTTAACATCGCACTGACACAATTATAGGTCATGTGACGACTTTCCAGCTTTGATGGCAGAGGAAGACCTGAGGTACCCCTCCATACATTATTTCATCACGAAGGGCATCTGGGTAAAACCACCAACCTTCTGTAAGCTAGCTAAATGGCTTCCTCACATGAAGAATTCAATGCCCCGTGTGAGGCTCAAACCCACATCTGTGAGAGGCAAGTGGTTCGAAGTCAGCACCCTTAACCACGGAGGCCCCCCCACTCCCTCTTGACAGGGACAATATAATTATTCCCCTTTTATCAATTCTGGGAAACATTACAACTAGCTCTACCTTTTTAAGAGCACCTGGATGGAACGTCCATCTGTTAGCACAACCCTCATACTGTACCCTGACATCCCCTCTTTCTGTTATACGATGGACTTTTCCAGCCTTACCTATATACTGAAATACAAAAAATGACAAATATTAATTCTCAAATCACAAAGAAAATACAATATCATACACATACTGTATGGCTTGCAGGTTTCTCATTAGCCCAGTAAACGTGTGTGGAATATGGATGCTCATATAGACCAAACTATGGACTAGAGATTTATATAACGAGATGCCAACATGAATATGTCTTTCAATTTGTTTACATAACATCTTAAAACCTTTTTCAGTTTGAACTAAGTTTCAAATTAGTGTTAGATTGTCTAACTTTGTCCCTGGATTTCTAGCTAATTTACAACTTACCCACATGCAAAAAAATTCAACATACAGTACAATTTGCAAAACATGTACAACAGGGGAGAAGGTCTATGAACATACCACTGAGCATATTAAGTTTGGAAAAATGAATCTGATAGAATTGAATTTATAGACAAGTTAGTTTTGTAAGTGGAAGCACTCACTATCCCATTGAAATATACCCATCAGTTTGATCCAAGTTTTTTTGTTTGTTTTTTGTGAATTGCAGTTTTACCATTATTTTGCAAGTTTTGCAAAGATGTAACTATAATACTGAGCCATGCCATGAGAAAACCAACATAGTGCCTTTGTGACCAGCATGGATCCAGACTAGCCTGCGCATCCGCAGGATCCATGCTGTTCGCTAATGGTGTCTCTAATTTCAATAGGCTTTGAAAGCGAACAGGATGAATCCTGACCAGACTGCGCGGATGTGGTTTTCTCATGGCGCGGCTCATATATCATTCTGAATGTCTCCACTGGTGGTTGTTGGATACTTATTTTTTTTATTATCTTTATCAACCTTTACCCTGCTAAATTTTTAAAATGATCTGGTCTATCATTCAGTTTTCCACATAAAATTCTGTAATATCTTTTTATAATTTTTGGGTATAAAATTGACATTAACCTTAAGCCTGCTGGCCGCAAGTGATTCTGCCTTTGCAACTAGTGCAGACCAAGATCATTCGTGCAGTCTGATCCTGGTCTGCACTGGTCGCTATTCCATCAGTAAATTTTCAGTGAACACCCCTTTGAATAATAAGTGGTACTGCCCAAACTGAATGATGGACCAGTCCATTCTAGAAATTTAGCAGGGTAAAGGTTAAGCAACTTACCTCTCCCATTCTGGGATTCCAACCTCCATGTCCTTCCTGCATCATTCTCAGAATGTCGGGTTCAAGGTCAACACAAACTTTGTCACCGACCTTGAACTGGTTTGTTATTCCTGTGTTCGTCATTAGTTCCGGAAACTCACCTTAAAACACAGAAAATAATTTACAATGAATTAGATTAATAATTGAGCATTAAATCTTTACTGGTACTGATGATAAACCCGAACAGAAAATGAGGTTTTTTACCTGTAACTTTTTTATTTCTGCAGATTGAAATCAATGGTTGGTATCAAAATAAAGCTTAACCTTTGCTGAAAACTTTACATAATTCAAATTTATATTTAGTAAGAAAACTCACATGAAGTGAGGGCCTGAAAAGGGTATGTAAAAAGGGGACTTTATGAACGTTGACTGATGATAAATTCAAACCCTTTGTCATTTACAAAATTTTCTTGGTATTATTATATTGAAACTTTCCCCAAAAAAGCTGCAACAGTCATTCCTGATCAAGTAATGAAAAGTTAACAAATGTCAGGCCGTCATGTTTCAACAGTGAGCATGCGCAAAAAAGCACCCTCTTCCCCAGTAATCTTGGATAAATATTTTTTATACAAATTTATGTAAGTGATTTATTTATACAGAATATTTACCAATTTTGTTTTTGTTTACACCAGTTGGTGTTGTAAGTGGAAACTATTAGATGGTGTGTTCAATTTTATAAATAACCGATTGCAATCGAATATTTCCAAGGTGTTCGACTTTATCATCTGTCCGGGTTTATCATCAGTACCAGTAAACAGATAAAACCCATCAGAAAAAAACATTTAATCCATAAATACAGAAATGCATTAAGTTTGATGTTGATATCGGGTAAATTAAAATTTGAAAACAACCAATAATTCAACAAGCTTCAATACAAATCTATGTCAGATAAAATTGCCCATTTTCTTCTCAAGGTAACATATAAAGTTTAAAGATTACTAATGAAAAACGTGATTTTCAAAATATTAAAATGAGAAAAGTGTAAAAATGTGAAATATGAAAGCAAAGAGATGTGCCATCAAAATATCTAAATACCAAATACTCCTGGTAATAACCAAGTATATAGGACAGTAGATTGGCATCCTCAAACTAAAGAGCAACAAATTATTATTTTTCTTCTCAACTTTGATAATGCCCGAGTTTTCTCCCCTGATATTTGTTAAGTCAAAACTGTCTGTAAAATAGCCTTTCCATTTAAATGACGTACTTCGTGTAAAAAATTGTTGTAAATAACGAATTATACAGAATTTTTTTTTACTGTATATTCTAGTTTACAAATCTACAACCCCAGTCACCATATTTACACATTTTTCAATCAATCTATGCCAAATATGCAGAACAGCTTCATGGGTGAAGTGTTAATAATGTTAAAATTCATTCATTAGAACTTAGTTTATAGTTTGTATTATATACCTATATAAATCCTGTTGAAAATACTGCTTGTATTTCACAAGTAAATATGAAAAGCAAGAAAAAAATACGCATTGTACCTTTTGTATTGTATGTTACCGGACTATTTTCAATTAATATGCAAGACCAGACAGTTCTATAAATAGCGCACACAAAACTTTCACTCATTTTTATTTTAACATTGACAAACAATGAAGATTTCCGTTGATAACAAGATAACAAACAAAAAGGAGGAGGTATATAATAAAAGGGTCACAGTAGCTAGATCTGGAATTTTGTATTTGGCTCTCATGGATTTTGCAAGGACGGATCACACTTGGCGCTTGTGCGCCTCCCGAGATCCGATCTGGCAAAACCCACTTGAGCCAAATACAGCATCCCAGATCGAGCTACTATTATAATAACCCTATCATATTCACCTTTAAAGTAAAAACAAGAAATGTGGAAACTCCACGAAAACCAGGTTTTCACAATTTTTTTTGATCCCTTGTATTCTTTTATACAAGTACAAATCTATGACCCCAAATGCAATCCCAGCCTTCCTCTCCTTACCATCTATCTACGGGCCAAGTTTGTTGTCTATAGCTTGTTCCAAACTAAAGTTATTGTGCGGAAACCAAAATTATATTTTTAGCAACAGCAACCTTGATCCAAATGACCCCAAATGCAATCCCAGCCTTCCTCTCCTTACCGTCTATCTATAGGCCAAGTTTGGTGTCTATATATTGTTCCAAACTACAGTTACTGTGCAGAAGCCAAAATTCTACTTTTAGCAACAGCGACCTTGACCTTGACCCAAATGACTCCAAATGCAATCCCGGCCTTTCTCTCCTTATCATCTATCTACAGGCCAAGGCCAAGTTTTGTGTCTATAGCTTGTTCCAAACTTAAGTTATTGTGCGGAAACAAAAATTCTATTCTTAGCAACAGTGACCTCGGCCTTGAGCCAAATGACCCCAAATGCAATCCCAGCCTCCCTCTCCTTACCATCTATCTACAGGTCAAGTTTGGTGTCTATAGCTTGTGTGGAAACCAAAATTCTATTTTTAGCAACAGCAACCTTGACCTTGACCCAAATGTAATCCAAGCCTTTCTCTCCTTATCATCTATCTACAGGTCAAGTTTTGTGTCTATAGCTTGTTTCAAACTTAAGTCATTGTGCGGAAACCAAAATTCTATTCTTAGCAACAGCGACCTTGGCCTTGAGCCAAATGACCCCAAATGCAATCCCAGCCTTCCTCTCCTTACCATCTATCTACAGGCCAAGTTTGGTGTCTACTAGTGATGTTCCAATTGTCGCTGATGTTCGATTAATCATCGCCAAAGTTTCAAAGTCGGCGACATCCATTCTGACCAAAAAGAATCGATTCTAGTCGCTGATTTTGTTAAAAAATTAAAATCCCGCTTTCAGGACTTTTTCAGAATACTTCTCGCTGTTTAGCTTAAATACTTTTGCTCTTTTATAATCTTTTGGTTAGTATTTTAAAATATCTGCTCTTCAAATTGGAGAACGCTGTCAGGCCAGCTGTCATGATCGTAGATAAAATTTTTGTTGCACGCCTTGAAATGTTTTGGGATCTGCATGAAGCCTGAATGCTGGGTGTTGGCTCCTTTTAAGGAAAACCCTGATACTACTAGAGCTGTTTGCAAAATATGCTTTAAAGCGTACATTAACAAAGATACCCCACCCACTTTTTTCTAATTGGAAATAATTTTCAGATTTTATTTGACAAGCTTTTATTATTCCTTCAATACAAAATAGTGGATTTACTTAAAAAAAGATGATAAACTAATTCAAGACCTGCCATCAATGTCCCCAGCATATATTCCATGTCAAATTTGGCGGTGCATCTAGCATGACTTGAATCCCAGGCCTTGAGTCATAGAGAAAAGATGAATTCTAGTTACTTTTGCATCTGGTCCAATAGTTCCTCCCAGATCGCAGTTTGGACTTATTTGTTCGAACCTTTGAACAGCCGGTTAAGTTATTGGTTGGTTAACTTTTAAGGCTATATGACAACATTTTAGAAAAATTTGAAAAACAAATCTTTGAGTTAAGGACTGCCTTTATAGTGAAATAAAAAAATCCGCTAAAGACAAATATTTTGAATCAGATCTAACCAGCAGATATGTTAACAACCGGTTAAAGATTCGAACAACTGGGCCATAATTGCCCAACAGTTGCTAAAGGCTATACAGTACATCAGCTGTGTCATAGAATTCTTCATAAAAAGTAATAAAAGTAGTCATACAATAATCTGAAAGTCTTTAGAAAGGTTTGCTGTTACTACCATATTGCCACATTACAAAAGTCTGATATTTCGGTTCCGATTCTTTCGATTAATCGAATCGGAGAGAGATCAGAATCGGACCGATTAATCAATTCTGCTTCAGCTGTCCGATTCTCATCACTAGTGTCTACAGCTTGTGTGGAAACCAAAATTCTATTTTTAAGCAAAGTGACCTTGACCTTGACCCCAATGTACAGCCTTCCTCTCCTTACCATCTATCTACAGGCCAAGTTTGGTATCTATAGCTTGTTCCAAACTTAAGTTACTGTACGGAAACCAAAATTCTATTTTCAGCAACAGTGACCTTGGCCTTGACCCCAAATGCAATACCAGCCTTCCTCTCCTTTCCATCTATCTACAGGCCAAGTTTGGTGTCTAGCTTGTTCCTAAAATTATGATGCGGAAACCAAAATTCTATTTTTAGCAACAGCGACCTTGACCCAAATGCAATCCCAACCTTCGTCTTCTTAAATCCCACCCCCCCCCCGCCCCCTCCCCGGTACGCAAAATTCAACTTCCCCTATGGGTGATTGTTTTGGAGTATACTGTATATTAGTATTACCAACCTAATACTGGTAGGTGATCTCTGTAGTAAAATCCACCACTAGCTGCCTGTACATATTTCAGATCAACTTTTCCTTTGTGTCCCACCCTGTACACATTTGTTGAGCCAGACGACCATGTTACTGCCGCTACACTTCGACCCGACTCCGAGTCCCAACCTCTGACATCAGTAACTTTTCCAACTTTACCTTCACCTCCTGTTTAAAATAAAATCTTTTAACTAAATAAGTTTGAACTAGAAATATTATTTTCACTGGATATAAGTGACCCCTAAAAATAATGGCTAGCCCAAAAAAAGTTCATTTCTTAACAAGAGCTGTCCGTAAGAATGTCAGACGGTTTGACCCCTTGACAGTTTGACCCCTTAATTTTTTTTACCAAAGATGACACCTTGACCCCTTAGTGACACTTTGACCCCTATTTTCAGTGACACCTTGACCCCTACTTTTTTTTTTATTTGACACTTTGACCCCTTAGATTTTTTTGTGGCTAGGGGTACATTTTTCTGCAGTTTAATTTCTTAATGTGCATGTAAGTCATTGATAAAAGCTGTATAGATGGACTTGTACAAGTTCTAGGCTATGAGTAGGTGACAAAGTATGGTTTATGAGTGTTGGTTTATGAGTGTTGGTATTATTAACAATGATGTTTCACAAACGTTTGCAGTAATCTAAGAAATTATTTAGATGAAATTACTAATCATGTTAGTAATTAGATATACAGTTAATAACTTCATTTACTAATTGAAATAATAAAATAACTCTCTGTTCGAAACTTCTCATTTACTGGTATACTACTTTATTCATAATTGTACATTTTTGTACCCCCCGACAACAAAGTTGTAAGGGGGGGTATACTGGTTTCAGGTTGTCTGTCTGTCCATCTGGTCGTCTGTCCGTAGACGCAATCTTGTGCGCACCATCTCTCCTTATCCCCTTGACAGAATTTAATGAAACTTCACACAACTGATCAGTAACAACAGTAGTTGTGCATGGGGCATGTTAGGTTCTTTTAGAAAAAAAATTGCAGAGTTATGGGACTTTGTTTCTTGTTAACATACTATGTACATACAGCCTGCATATGCAATCTTGTGGGTGCCTAATCTACCAAACCCTTGCACACAATTTAATGAAACTTCACACAAGTGATCAGTACCAACCCTAGTTGTGCATGGTGCATGTTACATTCTTTTAGATAAATATTCTGCATAGTTATGGGACTTTGTTTTTTGTTACTATACTGTATACATACAGTCCACATAATTATGCAGTCTTGTGTGTGTCAAATTCAGTGTACTGTGTCAGTGCATGCGGGGGGTACATTCATCACCTTTAGTGATAGCTCTAGTTATAAATAAATACAAGTAACGCTAAACTATTTACATGAAACAGAAGACTGTAAAACATAAAAATCAAACAAAAGACAACAAAGACACAAATAAGAAAAATACATCACATAAACATAAAATACATTGAATAAGTACACTTTTTACACAATTTACATGAAACAGACAACATAAATATTAAACATCACATAAATCATAAAATACATTGAATAAAATACACTTTGTACACTATTTACATGAAACAGACAACATAAATATTAAACATTATACAAAAGACAACAAAGACACAAATAAGAAAAATACATTACATAAAACATAATACACTTTGTACACTATTTACATGATGAGCACTGGTCAGTCTATTATTAAGCACTGGCACTGTTTTTTCAATTTAATTGAGTTTTAGATTTACATACGGCCATAGATCTCACCAACCCGGGCAAGAAAGTCTTCACACACAATGTCATGGTCATCGTACTTGTCCCAAAGCTCGCCAATACGATTGTCCATTGACACATACACTTGACGACGGTTTCTGATCACTGCCTGTTGAGAGACAAGAGCAACAGTGATTGATACCAACTTTCCTTCCTGATGAAGAAGTGAAACTAGCACGTAGAATGGGAGCATGCTGCATCCAGCTTTCTGGTTGAGGCGCCGGTGCCAACCCTCACAGTCGTTGTTTGTGCATACAGGCTGCCTGTAGACACTCCACTCGTCGCCCGTCCACAAACTTGAGCACAACCACTGGTCCCAGACGTATTGGAAGAGATCCCACACTGGCTGCGAGCTGGTCATGGCGCAGTCCCTCAGACGTTGGAACGCTCTCTCGATGTCCAGACCCGGTAGAAAAGGAAGGGCAAGTAGCTTGCTTATCAGCTGATGAACGGTTGTCCTGTCCTGGTAAGTTTTGGCGAGACCGTGCTCCTTCACATGACGAATGATGGACTGTATCAAAGAAGTTGTATCAGTATATAAATGTGTGTAAGGTTATTGAATTATTATGATTAATTAAATCACTTTAATGTTTTGCTCACATTTTCTGTAAAGTTAATTCACTATCTTCGAACTTTTAAATATATTCAACTTAGATAAAAAAAAAAACATTTTGATTTTAAGGAATTTTCATAAAAAATTAGCCTGATAACCTTTAACACCATACATTTCAATTAATATACAGTACCTACTAGTTACATGTTGTGAAGGTGAGACCCCATTAGGTAACATGTTTATTGTATTGTACCTATATTAGAGTAATTAGGGGCACACTTCAGTTTACAGTGCAGTGTAATCCAATTATCACACCTCAGTAAGTTTTTAATCCAATCACCACCCTATTGATGGAGTTCAAGTATGCCTTTAAACAATAAATTAAATGATAGATAAATTTGATAATCTGTTTAAGAATAATTGTAATTGATGTTATTTTTGAATAATTTTATATTTGAAATTAGTTTAATATTGAAATATCATTTTTATGAAAATACATTGAAAAATTGATAAACGTGAAACAAAATGCTATTATAATAAGTGTTAGACTTTAATTGCTCAAATCTTATTAGTGAAATTTTACACTCCACAAAAAATATATATTCATTTATATTAATAAATCAACAAACACATCCTTCATATTCTATCTATTCGGACTGCAATAACTACAATACTATTATACTTAGTAAATCTTATAAAATCATTTTGCATATATTTATCATTGACATTTTTTAATGCAACAAAACATGTTATAATGTACAATTATATAAACACTGCTTTGTGTGATAAAATATGTCCTTGGGTTGTCCAACAACTCTTATAATATTTATAGCTTAGTGGAAAATAATTGCATTTATTCCAACATCTTATCAAACATAGCCAAATATGTGTAATTCTGACAAACATCTCAAATGAATGTCAGATTCAATTTATTATGAGTAAACAGAACATTAATTAGACAATGCAGTCCAGATACACAAATGAATTTACAAAATACAATATCAGTTTGACTCAGTTAGATATTAATATAACCATGGTAATATAGAGATATAGAGCTAACATTTTACACTTACCTGACTGACATGTTCTATGAGTCCATCTTTATCTTATAATTACTTGCAAATTAGCCCACTTACATAAAATTGAAATCAATGATTTCTTTGATTCAAAGTCATTCTATATTTTAATACAGCATTTATACTTACCATTATATCATTATCGCCTTTTTACATATTCTTTGATGTGTCTTGTGATGTCAAAATCTTCAAATAATGTGATTAAAATTGTATTATTTTCTGATGTCTGTTCCTTTTAAAACACTAAAATAATGTTAAATATTTGAGCCAGAATATCTGTCAATATTCAACAAAAACTGTAAAAGCTAACTATAAATACTGCACATTGACATATAACATGTAAATTTTTCACTTAAACCAAGCAAATAAAAAAAAAAATAGGGGTCAAAGTGTCACTATGAAAAAATTGAAAATAGGGGACAAAGTGTCAAGGGGTCAAGGTGTCATCTTATTTTATTAGGGGTCAAAATGTCAAGGGGTCAAAACGTCTTGCTACCGTCCGTAAGACAGCCAATGCTCGACTATTCGAAATATTGTCCCAGAAGCAGGAATATACTACCCAAAATGTTAAAATATCAAAAGAGTTTTAAGTTCAAAAGGGGATATAATCTGACCAAAATGCATGTCAGAATTATGGGATTTGATGCTATCAACTAGTATTATAACCCCAAAGGCACATGTGAAGTTTCAATTTAATATCTGCATTTGCTCTGCAGATAGTACCTTGCACACAAAACTTCAACCAGTATTTAAAAGAGGGCATAATTTGCCCAAAATACATATCAGAGTTATGGGACTTGATCCAGTGAGGTTGGTAATTGATCTAGAAAATGAAAAAATAAGTTTCAAATCTATATGCCTTTAAGTAATAGCTGTATGAACTTTCACGCAAAACTTTAACCAGGATTTTCTAAGTCCAAAAGGGGGCATAATTTGGCCAAAATGCAGGTCAGAGTTATGGGACTAGATGCTATCAGCTAGTTTTATAAACCCGAAGACACTTGTGAAGTTTCAATTCAATTTCTGCATTAGTTTTGGAGATAGTAACTTGCATGTAAAACTTTAACCAGGATTTTCTAAGTCAAAAAGAGAGCATTATTTGCTCAAAATACATGTCAGAGTTATGGAACTTGACCCAGTGAGGTTGGTAATTGACCTAGAAAAAGAAAAAATAAGTTTCAAAGCTATATGCCTTTAAATGATAGCTGTATGTACTTGCATGCAAAACTTTAACCAAGGTGTGACGCCGACTCAGGGTGAGTAGAATAGCTAGACTATTCTTTGAATAGTCAAGCTAAAAATTAACTAAGTTCTGTAACTAACAGGGATTAATCCTATCTATTATAACTACCTATCATGGGTGACCATTTGTTCAAATGAGTGCTAATCCCACTTCTCTTATTTTCACAGAGTTTAAACATGCAAAAATTTAGGCACATACCAACATGGGCAAATATCAATGCTGTATACTTTTCAAGGTCACAAAACAAGGTACATGTAATAATAACACAGACTCAGTAAAATTCCCCATTTCTTGATTTTCTATCCTGGTTCCCTCAACACCAATCAGGGCCTCTAACAACATGGGCACCAGCAAAATTTCCCCAATGCCTGCTCTGACAGTACTTGCCATCCTGGTTCCCAAACTCCAAGCCAAGACCTCTAACAACACAGGACCCAGGAAAATTTTCCACACTACTTACCGTCCTGGTTCCCCCAGTCCCAGTCAGGGCCTCTAACAACACGGGCACCAGCAAAATTTCCCATTGACTGTATTTTAGTGCTATCTCTTCTCTTTGGAACTTTGACGCTGTTCAAATGAAACAAAACATGCAAACATTAAGAATGCATTAATGGCAGCAATTCATACATCATTTATTATTCAACATGAGTCTGTAGAACTTGGCTAGATAATCAGACTTGTGTAGGAGTGTATTATAAATTTGTCATTTACAACCAATGCCAGACTTGAGACCAAGAATGGATGGGAGTCTCTGATTTGGTAAAAGTGCTACACATACAGTTGTTATAACCTTAAGCCTGTTGCCTTTGCAACCAGTGCAGAACAAGATCAGCAGGTTGATCATGGTCTGCCCTGTTTGCTTTCAGTCAGAAAATTTTCAGTGAACACCCCTTTTGAGTAATAAGTAGTATTGCCCAAACTGAATGATGGACCAGTCCATTTTTAGAAATTTAGCAGGGTCAAGGTTAAGTGTAAGAGGGAGTAGTTGTGTAGCAAATGTGATACACACAACCAATCTTAACATTGTGGGTCCTAATGGTGTTCAGAGAGACAACCACAAGATCACAAGTTTGTTGCCTTAGCACAAAACTTTTGTAAATGCATATAAATACATTGTGGGTTCTAATGGTGTTCAGAGAGACAACCACAAGATCACAAGTTTGTTGCCTTAGCACAAAACTATTGTAAATGCATCTAAATAAACAAACAAATAAATACACAATTACAATTCTTTCACGATAAGAAGACCATGTACTGTTGTTTTTTTTGTTATCATTTCTTTACAAGCAACAGTTACACACTAGAAGACTTATTTGTAACAATCAGGCCATCCATAAAAAAGTTTAATTTCCTGTGTTCAAACTAATCCTACAAACAATGACAGCAAACATAGAAGTTATCATACCCTTTAGAGGAGGCCGTATCAAAGCGTTGGAAGGAGTGAGCAAGATCATGTTTATCTTCCATATAACACAGTGTACAGAGATCAAAGTCGTGGCATTTGGTACATTTCCAGCGCATCCCTTGAATTCCTTGATTCTTACACCCATCACAGATTATGTTCTGATGTTTTATACCTGAAATGTAAAATATGTCACAGTTCTTGTAAATAATCTCTACATCATTGAACAGACACTAGCCATTATTGGTATACACTTGAAAATAAAATCTCACACTAACATAAAGCTGGTGTTATTGCCATTTTCAACAGTTGTTCTAACAGGAAAGTAAATGTGTATTAGCAAAGAGTCCATATGTTGCTAAGCCTTTCTTATATATATAATATTATATGCATGATCCATCACAAAGCACAAGAGTAGTTGACCCTATGACACATACTGGTATCCATTTCAAATATGTACAAGAGCTGTCTATAACACATATCACATATATATATGTCCCCCCTCCCTTCCGCCCCCCTGCCCCCACAGGCTGACCTGTAGGAGGTACTTCTCCCCCCCCACCAACAGAGGTACTTTAACTTTTCAGTCTCAAGTATACATCCTTCAGTCCTTCACCATAGACCTAATGACCAGGGCTCTGGAAATTTTGATAACTCAATCGGTCCGAAACGAAAATCCTGACATCGGCGCTACCCCACCCACCACATTCCCAATATTACATATTTTGTAAAACGTGATAGGGTAAAGAAATAAGCATGTCATGCATTAAAACTGAGTTACCAGTCACCGCGCGTTACCATACAATGAAGACAGTTATTCAGTGTTATGTGTGATCGTTACTTTGTTTAATTTTCGATGTTTTTCCGAGATAATACGAGGCATTGACACCGTGTGCGTAACTAGTCTAAAAGCCAACGCACGTGACTTCGATACCGTATACACGGCAGATACTTTGTGATGTTTCCTCATCTTTGACGGAATTCTATAAAATACAATGCCTCAAAGTGAGTTACACGACACATATTCTCTGCTAAACAGCCTCAGTATTTAAAGAATACTCTGCCGCGGACCGAATGTGTACGTTATTTGAACGCTGAGATCTAATTTCCCGCATGTATAGTACCAAAACGTCACGCGGGTTGGCCACGGATATTTCATTTCACTTACGTTGTACTTCAACAAGCAACTACATTTTATAAAGTTATATGTTCTCTTCTGATGTAAACAAAATTTCATTTTGAAACGTTTTTTAAAAGACCGGTTTTCTTTATCATTCGTGGTTGCCCGTCCATTTTTTTTCTTTTTTGTACAGTCGGGTTGCAAAGACAATTTTCTGCATTTGTTTCAACTGGAGCCCCAACAAATGAATCATGTAATTTTTTCAAATCAAGTAATTATAAAAATTATTTTTATCGGTTTTTTCCGTGTGATGTCTCATTAAATCGAAGACCTATAACGTACAATTATAGCTCTTTGATTAAATGCAGCGACCATTTGTTTATTACCGTGATCAAACATAGCCTTTTGAAATAAACCATCCGTCGGATCCTAAATAAAAGAAGTGGATCCCCGTCGAAATGATTTGGATCCAGTCAGAAACGTTAGGAAACAAGTCAAAAATGTTAAATACACCGCAGTCGGCTGTCTGCAAACATTAAAGGATGTGCCGCACGAGCACTGATTGCATCACGCGCTAATTACGGACCGATTATCAAAGTGACAATCAGACCGATTGACACGTTTATTGATTATCTGAAGGTGCGACCAACAATTTCCTACTTGGCAGGTGATCGTGTATTGAGATATCAGACCGAAATTTATACTTTTCTCCATTTTTACGGGACCGATTTTTTTCGTTTTTTCACTTGACGAATCGGTCTGAAAAGTCAAAAATCGGTCCAAAACCGACAAACCGGCAAATTTCCGAAGCCCTGCTAATGACCCCAAAAGCAATACAGTTTGACACCAGTATGCCCAAGGATTCTACTGTTACTGATAAGAAACCACTTGGTTTCATGACCACTGTGATCCTGACCTTTGATCCACTGACCCCAAAAAAAGATAGGAGTCACCTAATGACCATGCACAATCCTGTGAAAATTTAGCATTCTTCAATTATTGACCAGAAATCATTTTCAGCCTATGTCAGTGGACTTGACCTTTCACCTCTTCTGACCACCAAATCCTAGACCAAAACATTCTGGAATTATAAATCTGCAATCATTTTCGAGGACACTGTGACCTTGACCTTTGACCTACTGACCCTCTCAAACATAATGAGCAATCTACTAACCAAAGCAAATATTGTATGAAGTTTGACAATTATAACCCGAAGCATTTCCAATTACTGATAAGAAACTGTTTTCAGTTTAAAGGTCACTGTGACCTTGAACTTTGACATACTGTTCCCAAAAATAAAAGGTGTCATCTACCAATCAAGTTTGACCACTGTATCCCAAAGCATTCTCCAATTCATGATTAGAAACCAAATTAGCTACAGACAGACCCATCAACATGAGCAAACCATATATCCCTTCTGCCTAGAAGTCCGGCATAATAGTATGTAAAACCAGATGATACAATGTCAAATCCATACCTATAGCAGCATTGTCGAATATCCTCAGATCATATGCCCCTTGGTATCCAACACGGTAGTTGGTTCTGGACCCAGAGTCCCATTGTATCACAACCGTCTTGTCCGGTGATGTGGTGCTACCTGGTTTACCGATCTCCACAACTGTGCCCACATGTCCCTCACCATCGTCCTGGTTACCCCACTTCCAGTCTGGACCTCTCACCGCTCGAAGACCAATTTCCATTCTACTGCTACATCATCATTATGAGCTGAAATGAAAAATGTTTCAATTTCAGAACTGGCATTACTGTCAATTCAATGGTTGAAATTTGCAATGGTTGTACGAGGTAGTGTTTGTATAATATATTGTCAACCCTTTAAGACAGGGCCAGTTATTCTGGCATATGAGACAGGTTTTTCTTGTGTACATCAACCTCAGTAATCTTTTCCTATAATGCCATGCAAGAAGGCAATCAGTAACTATTTTTTAACTAGCTGACAGCTTTCCAACCAGCCAAATCAGAACAGATCAAAGTCCGGTCCAAACCTTTGACCTTCCATTTCTGACACGGACGCCTAAACCATTATGACACAATGTACGGTTGTATGTACACTTTTAAAATATATCTGTGCAGACTGCGACTTGTAAGTTGAAAATAATCCGCATTTCTTCCTAATTTATCACAAATTGAACAACTGGAATTCTAAAGATCACAATTACTGATCTATAAAAATATATAAGCAGCACTAGAAACTCCCAAACTACAGTAATAATTTAGTCTACTAAACACTCCACCAGTCCCAGGAAACACAATCAGAAAATTTGTCTAGAAATCAACATGAAATCCAATATGTGAAATGAACAGAACATCAATCTATCAACAGTTACAAAATCTGTTACATGAAAGAATAAATGAGCCGTGCCATGAGAAAACCAACATAGTGGGTGTGCGACCAGCATGGATCCAGACCAGCCTGCGCATCCGTGCAGTCTGGTCAGGATCCATGCTGTTCGCTAACAGTTTCTTCAATTCCAATAGGCTTTAAAAGTGAACAGCATGGAGCCTGACCAGACTGCGCGGATGCGCAGGCTGGTCTGGATCCATGCTGGTCGCAAACCCACTATGTTGGTTTTCTCATGGTGCGGCTCAAATACACTCTGCAACATTTCTCATTCTTTGCCTAATTAACCCTTAGCCTGCAGGCAGCAAGTAATTCTGCCTTTGCGACCAGTGTAGATCATTATCAGCCTGCACATCTGTGCAGTCTGATCATGATCTGCACTGTTCGCCATTCAGTCAGTATCTTTTTGGTAAATACCCCTTTTCACACTTTAATGGTACTGTCCAAACTGAAAGATGGACCAGTCCATTATAGAAATTTAGCGGGCTAAGGGTAAAGACTCAATTAGTAGAGAAAAACTGCAGGGAAATCATTTTTATACAAAGGCCACTGCTCTGGACAGGTTAACCCTTATCATGCTGGACACAATTGATTCTGCCTTTGCAACCAGTGTAGATCATGATCAGCCTGCACATCCCTGTGGTCTGATCAAGATCTGCTCTGTTCGCCATTCAGTCAGTATCTTTTTGGTAAACACCCCTTTTAACAGTTAATGGTACTATCCAAATTGAAAGATGGACAAGTTCATTATTGAAATTTAGCAGGATAAGGGTAAAAAACATGCCAAGAGTGTCCATTTCCTTTGCAATGGTTGAAAAAAAAATCTCCATAATATAAAAATTGCCTATAGAGCTCGATATTTTCAAAGCCCTTAAAGGGATGTACCCCCAGATCAACATCAAAATTTTGAATTTTCTTTAAGCACAGATAGAAATTGATAATTCATATTGAAATTAATAAACCAGTATTGATCTAACAGATATCCTATGTGTATATAAGGTACAGCTAAATTGGTCAAATTTCATATCTCTATTATATTTTATTGACTAAAAGGGCGTTATCGAAAAACAAAAAGTTCCTGAAACGTATAAACAAACTTTAAAACTTCTTTCTGTAGTACTGACTTTAACTAAAGAAACCCTCTCCTACATTTTGAAAATTTTCACATCAATCTGGATGTGTGCAGCTTTAAAAACATATTTCTCATTATGAGCTAGAGCGCTAACTGCATTAAATCTCCATTGTGACTAGGTCTTTAAATATTTAGCCTGCCAGCGGCAACAGATTTTGCCTTTGTGACCAGTGCAGACCAATATCATCCTGCAAATCTGTGCAAGCTGACCATGGTCTGCACTGTTCAGTATTTAGTCAGTACTTTTTCGGTGAACACCACTTTGAATAATAAGTGGTGCTGACCAAACTGAATGATGGACCAGTCCATTTTAGAAATTTAGCAGAATAAAGTTTAATTCCACAATCCACCGTAACATTTTTACATCAATAAAACTTCTTACTATAATAATGGTTCAGAAAATAAATGTGTGTCTGTGTATGTGTGTGTTCGGGTTTAATGTCTTTCTCAACAATTTTTCAGTCATATAAACGATGGTGTCTACATATTGCAGTGAGCACAATGCTGCCTCACTGAAATATACATGGCAGGATTTCCCATAAAGTTATAGTCACATATAGTAGTCGCAACTTGATTGGATGGTTGACCTTAGGCTGAATATTCATACTGATTATTTCATTATAGAAATCAAAGGGGGCTTAGGGTAGCCGTGTATATTTATATGGACTTTGTTAACACTGGGCTGACTAGTCCTAGCTCTATCCTCTTAATGCTGAGCGCCAAGCAAGGAAGCTACTAGTACCATTTTTTACATCTTTGGTATGACGCAGCCAAGAAAATAAATGATAGTCCTATATAAATGTCTGTCTAGTTTTCTCTTATTATTCCTTAACCTGTATTGACAAAATTTCCTGGTTTCCACAAAAAAAATTACTACAAATATTTGTTTTAAGTCTTGAAACAATAGTAGATTATGATTGACATAAACGATTTTATATTGTACAATATCATACAAGGAACATTACAAACTTACATAAATCCCTAGCCCACAGTTTATGCTATATGACTATATTCCACACAATGTCCAATAGGTCAAAGCAAAATAAAATTGTGAAAATTACTTAAAATCTTTTTCCTTGGTCAATGACCTTGGGTAATAGCTTTTACCTCTGACGGAAGGCCAACAGTTTTAAATACTGACAGTGAAGCCATTCAGTAAGAGTATAATATATATAAATATCATTCAACACAAAAACTACGAGGACTTCCAATGTTTGAATGGAACTACATAAACAGTTTCAGAGTTTGTTACTTATCAAAAGTTTCACGGAGACAATCTCATGACAACCAGGTTTTCTCAAGACCATGACTGTAGAAAATATACCTCTATAGAATATTTATAGGATTTTTTTCCATGATCTGAACCAAAGACCTAGTTTTGGATCCCAGATAACCAAGTTTCAAAATTTTGATAGTTTCATGTAGATCAGGCAGGAAATTCTGGGCAGTTTTGAACTTAGCCTAAATGTTAGACGGAAAATGTGGCATCTAGATTGTTAAAGGCACTGACCTCTAGATTTTGGCTAAAAATAATCTTCCTTTAAAATTGAAGTTTGGTCATATTATGAACTTTAGAATATGAGTTTTTGTTTCTAAACTATCTTTAAAATGCCAAATCAACAAAATCAAAGATGCCAGCATCGGGAATCGAACCCGGGCCGCTGCAGCAATAAAAACTTTCCCGCTGTCGTTACCAATACCACCACAGAGGACTATGTGTTTAACGTGTTAGATATAGATATTTATAATAAAGGCAGTTTACCTCGAGTAAAGTGTTACAAACGCTTTCCGATTTCATTGTAAAAATGAGTAAAAGAAAACTTTAATTCTCATGTGTGTTTCCATAACATATAGTCTGTCAGTAATAGTTTCAAAGCATTCTTAAGAAATATAGCATTAATTTCCTGATACCTAATTTTTTAAAATAAAATTGTTGTCATACCATCTGGATAACAGTCACACTTTTGACCAAATGACATTAGCCCAAGATGACTAAAGCGTCAAACTTGACCTATAACATTCCAACAAAGTTTCATCACAATTTGGCCCCATTATAACATCAATAACATTGTTCCTGACACACAACATAGGAAAACACTGGGTGATCACAACAACTCACCCTGAGCTAAAAAACAAGAGGACCATGATGGTCCTGAATCGCTCACCTATCCCCACATGACCCAGTGTTGAACTGAGTATGACGTCGTTATTTCTATTATTTGACATAGTGACCTAGTTTTTGAGCACATGTGACCTAGATATCATCAAGATAAAAAATTCTGACCAATTTTCATGAAGATCCATTGAAAAATATGGCCTCTAGAGAGGTCACAAGGTTTTTCTATTATTTGACCTAATGACCTAGTTTTTGAAGGCACATGACCCACTTTTAAACTTGACCTAGATATCATCAAGGTGAACATTCTCACCAATTTTCATGAAGATCTCGTGAAAATATGGCCTCTAGAGAGGTCACAAGGTTTTTCTATTTTTCGACCTACTGACCTAGTTTTTGACCGCACATGACCCAGTTACAAACCTGACCTAGATATCATCAAGCTGAACATTCTCACCAGTTTTCATGAAGATCCATTGAGAAATATGGCCTCTAGAGAGGTCACAAGGTTTTTCTATTTTCAGACCTACTGACCTAGTTTTTGACCCCACGTGACCCAGTTTCGAACCTGACCTAGATATCATCAAGGTGAACATTCTGACCAATATTCATGAAGATCTCATGAAAAATATGCCCTCTAGAGAGGTCACAAGGTTTTTCTATTTTTAGATCTACTGACCTAGTTCTTAATCCCACGTGACCCAGTTTCGAACATGATCTAGATATCATCAAGGTGAACATTCTGACCAATTTTCCTGAAGATCCATTGAAAAATATGGCCTCTAGAGAGGTCACAAGGTTTTTCTATTTTTAGACCTACTGACCTAGTTTTTGACCGCACGTGACCCAGTTTCAGACTTGACCTAGATATCATCAAGCTGAACATTCTCACCAATTTTCATGAAGATCCATTGAGAAATATGGCCTCTAGAGAGGTCACAAGGTTTTTCTATTTTTAGACCTACTGACCTAGTTTTTGATCCCACATAACCTAGTATCGAACTTGACCTAGATATCATCAAGGTAAACATTCTGACCAATATTCATGAAGATCTCATGAAAAATATGGCCTCTAGAGAGGTCACAAGGTTTTTCTATTTTTAGATCTACTGACCTAGTTTTTACCCCCATGTGACCCAGATTCGAACTTGACCTAGATATCATCAAGCTGAACATTCTGACCAATTTTCATGAAGATCCATTGAGAAATATGGCTTCTAGAGAGGTCACAAGGTTTTTCTATTTTTAGACCTAATGACCTAGTTTTTGACCCCACGTGACCCAATTTCGAACTTGACCTAGATATCATCAAGGTGAACATTCTGACCAATATTCATGAAGATCTCATGAAAAATATGGCCTCTAGAGAGGTCACAAGGTTTTTCTATTTTTAGACCTACTGACCTAGTTTTTGACCCCACGTGACCCAGTTTAAAACTTGACCTAGATATCATCAAGGTGAACATTCTGACCAATTTTCATGAAGATCTTGTGAAATATATGGCCTCTAGAGAGGTCACAGGGTTTTTCTATTTTTAGACCTACTGACCTAGTTTTTGATGGCACGTGACCCAGTTTCGAACTTGACCTAGATATCATCAAGGTGAACATTCTGACCAACTTTCATAAAGATCCCATGAAAAATGTGACCTCTAGAGTGGTCACAAGCAAAAGTTTACGGACGGACGGACGCACGCACGCACGGACGGACGACGGACGACGGACGCCGCGCGATCACAAAAGCTCACCTTGTCACTTTGTGACAGGTGAGCTAAAAAAACAACAACAAAAAATATAACTGAAAATGATAAGATGCAATGTTGAGCACTTTGAAACCACATTATATAAATATGGTGTCTTGAAACCACATACAACTCTGTTTTACAAGGATGTATTTCACTTCTCCATAAAAAAAACCGAGTTCATCAACAAATTCCAATAAATACAATAGGAAACATCATAAATCCGCCTACGTGAAGCTATCTGTTTCCTGAATGATCAGTTTCAAAGCATACAAAACAATTGGTCTACGAGAGAAAGTTAATTTTGTATCTTCCAATTCAAACCATCAAGTTGCCTTACTAAATTCACTTAATGGTAGCCAGTTTGATGTTTTATCAATAATAATTGAACATTGATTTGTACAAGAAGAATCTGATCATCTTAGTGATTAGAAATCTTCAATTTTGGTTAACAAAAAAGCTAGAACCTGCTATTAAATATATGGCTACTTTGGAATGATCGACTTATACAAGAGGACAGTATGATATGGCTGGGTGTGAGCCATGGAGGACATGCTCTCTTGTTGGTTAGATATCTTCCCTGACCGGTTTCATTCAGTAGTTGTGAACTTCTTCAGACGACTTGACTTATACAAGAGGACACTTTTACATGTCACTATAGAACACAATTGTCAGACCTGAAAGTCAATCAAAATCATTTCCTGTCTAAATCTTTCAAGACACAAATCTACAATTTCATCACCCCCTTCACCTTAAAGCAATGTTTCAATAAAATGCAATAAAAGTTTTTTTACTAATACGACTAAACATCTTTCATCCATTTACATTTTTTTTTCCAGAAAAAAAAAAAATGTTTACATTACCACTATGATCTCTATAAATACCTCCAAACTAGCACAGAAAAAATCTTATCCTTACTCCATAAATAGCTATCAGATATTTTGGCTTGGTCGCATTATTACTTCCATAAACTGCAATAAAGTGGCTGGGCAGCGCATCAACTGGTATAAAACATTGATCTCCCTGGGCCATTGCTGTAATTCAATAACTGACTGGTCAACATCCAAACTACAGCTGTAAAAGATTGGTCCGCTGGGGAAAAACTCATTTCTTGAATGGCTAAAGTTAGACCAATCTGTCTAAAGGTTTCCGGCTTTATTTATGTAGACAAGATCTTTCTATGTAAACAGTAGCCATAAAATTTTCTTAATGTGGACAACAGTAACAGTACACAGAATTAATGGAGATATAAAATCATGAGGCTTAAATGCCATGGTGCTCAGAAAGAGTATGAACTACTTTTCAATCAATCATTACCATTTTATAAACCTAATTACTTCACATCAACCTAAACTTTCTACTTTACTAACTACCTAATGATTTATAACCAACTTTACTACTGTGAAATCATTAATAATGGTGGGGGACTAATTTTCGTGGTTGAGCCAATCCACGAAATTTAATCCCATCGAACAAGTAAAATTCCCATTCATTTTATGTTCAAAAGTGGAAATCCACGAATTCATATCCCCACGAAATTGCCATTTTGACCAAAACCACGAAATGTCATGCCCACGAAATTAAATGATTTTACAGTACTTCTTACCAACCTAATTACTTTCTACCAAACTAATAACTTCAAGCCAACCAAATGTATGTTTGAAGCTTAAAATTGCATCTACTACCAACTGGATGACTTGATTCATAAATAGACCTTTCATAACTGACTTTTTGCTATTCCCCAACAACAAAACAACGTATCTATTACACAATTCTCAATTCTTGCAAACAACTGTAATAATTTTCATTTCTGATTCATTGATACTATCTTCTAAGTTACTGGGTGTCAGTTACTGCCCTTGTTCTGAATTCCCTGCTCCTGAATGTAAGAAACTTGTTCTAGTTTTGACAAAAATGGCTGTCAGTTAATAAGACCTTGTTGACAATACAAAAATTGCAACAACTCATAAATTTAGGAAAACCATTCAAGCTTTGAAATGGTTGTCAATGCATTTGTTTAAATTCTAAAAGAAAGAAACTTGTCCTATTCAAACAAAACTTGGGTAAGTTGATGCACTTGTTCTTACAGGGACTAACCCACATATTTAACATGAAAAACATTCATAAAGTGTAAGTACTCTGAAAGTGACTACAAACTTATTGACATAAATTTTTTGCAAGATATTCTTGTAAATATCCAAAAATATTGTGCAGAAGGTAGTAAACACTTCTGAAATTATGCAGAAAATTTACATACATCTTGCATTTTTAATTTTATACCCTAATCTAACTTCTATTTTCACCCACTTTATCATTTTTCACTGTCATATTGATATTCTATGCCAAACTTGGTGGAAATGTACATGTTGAAAAATTTCACCCAAACTGTCAGCTTCTAAAAAATTCTACATTCCTGCTTGTCCTAGTTTTGAGAGAATTGTCAGTTGAAGCCCTTGTTCTAAATTGTCTAAATTGCATCATCTCCTAAAAACCACTGAGCTGGAACACACCGATAGTATGCACAATTAGGCCTGGCACAGTTCACTCCTGTATGGTTTAGCGGAAATCCGCCCAATAATATAACAGAATTAGACAGATTATTGTAGAATTCTACTAATTAAGGGCCATAACTTCACTGGAAATCAATGAATCGGAACATGCCAACAATATGCACAAAAAGGCTTGGCATTGATCACTTGTGAAGACTGGTGTAATTAAATCTGTCTTGCGGTGTCACAGGAGTTAAGTGGACAAACTTTGTGACAGACAGAATGACAGTACTAAATCAATGTATCTCCCACCACTTGGTGAGAGACATAATATAACAGAACAAAGTTCAATGTAAGTTTTCCTGATTTTACAAAACTGACTTGTCAGTTCCAAATTTCTCTGTAAAATTCAACAGCTCCGAATGTGCGATACTTAAAAACTGGCTGTTAGAAACTGCACTTGTTCTTAATTTTCAATATAAACAGCTCCAGAATATAAGACAGAACTGCCACTGTCAGTAACAGTTACTGCTCTTGTTGAAAATTCCATATTAAGTTCAACAGCTACTTGTCCTAATATTGATAAAACTGTCTGTCACTTAATTGCCCTAAATACTCTAAATCCTCTATAAAATTTAACAGCTCCTGAACATAAGTAACTTAACCCAGTTTTGACAGACAATGCTGTCAGTTACAGCCCTTGTTCAAATCCTCTATGAAATTTAACAGCTCCTGACTCCATCAAGGCTAATTTTACTTGTCCTACTTTAAGTGACTCCTGGCTACTAAATCTTCATCACTACAGCTTCTATTTACCATAATTTCATGTATATCCATAATTAACCAAAGTGGAATCAATTTGCAGAATATTTGCACCCAGTTGATTGACACAAGTTGATCAGGCAGGTTAATAACAGTCTAGACTTCCTTAGATTTAAAGACAGTCAGTCAATAAACTGTATACATCTTGATATGTAACAACCTAAATCAATTTCCCAGCATAACCATGTCTGGAAAAAAAACTGAAAAATACTATGATGTCACAGCTTCATAAAACTATTTCCTGAGACCAGTCACACTAAATGGTTATATCAGTTCCTGAAACCAGTCACACTAAATGGTTCTATCAGTTCCTGAAACCAGTTACACTACCTAAATAGTTAAATCATTCCTGAAACAAGTAACACTAAACAGTTAAATAATTTCATGAAACAGGTAACACTAAACAGGTAATAATTTCCTGAAAACAAGTAACGAGCACATAGTTAAACCATTTCCTGGACAGTCACACTAAATAGTTACATCATTTCATGAAACCAGTCACACTAAACAGTTAAATCATTTCATGAAACCAGTCACACTAAATAGTTGAATGATTTCCTGAAACCAGTCACACTAAAACAGTTTAACAATTTCCTGAAACCAGTCACACTAAATAGTTAAATCATTTCCTAATACCACCAGTCACAATAAACAGTTAAATCATTTCATGAAACCAGTCACACTAAATAGTTAAATGATTTCCCGAAACCAGTCACACTAACTTTTCATAGTTTAATCTAATATGACACTGATAGGACACTGAATGTTACATAATAACCACTCAAAATCACATTTAAATGTAATAAATAACTGCTCCAGGGCTGAGTAGATCAAAACTCGTATTAACTGCCAATAACTATATTTAGTTAATACTAATGTATTTTAGCTCAATTGTAATGAAAGCCTATAGATTATCTGAACCACTAGTGAGGCCACTTCCTGGAAAAACCAGTACTGGTGCCATATGAGAAGGTGTGGTTCTAACCAATGACCCACCTCCCCCACAAGGTACAGCGGCCACCATCTTAACAAGTAGACCACCATACTTACTACATTTAACTGGAAAACAACAAAAAGATCTATTAACAAACATTTAAAGACATAATTTCAACTGTCAATCTGACCCTAATTATCAAAGACTACCACAAATTTTACATTCCTTACACAGGAATAACCTGAAATTACCAGTCTCTCCTATTTACCATTATGTCTGCACAGAAACGAATCAATCATTAGAAAATAAATGGTTTCCTCACCAGACAGACACTCAACATGTGCTCCACATTCCACACAGAAAACATCCCTAGCACAGTATTCAGTTAAGGATTGAAAGTTACTTATTATGCATTTACATGGGTGCATGTGAATAACACTGAGACGTGAATCATGGATTTGCTGGGAGCTGCATAAGTGCACAAGAAATAACATCCAATTTCCATACTTTTACATTTTTACTGTAGCTTACTACAAAAAAATAAAGAGGTCATTTTCCTTCGAATATAGGATAATTATATACTAAATCTTCCTCTTTTGATGATTTCATCTTTACAATAAATAGAATATACAAAAAAATCTGCCCATGTTAAATTTTAATTTGCATTCCAACGAAAATACAGTTGCTGAGTTTAATTTAAAATAGTCTTAAATTCAAGGTAAAAACACTGAAGTCATGTTGAACTGGTTTTGATCTTTACCTCAAGAAAATTGAGAATACAATGGCGGACCTTGTGTTCAATCTTGTCAAAAAGTTTGCCACCAAAGACTATTACAAGACAAGATGGTCATGATGACCCTGAATCGCTCACCTGAGTAATATAAGCCACATGTTTAAAATGGCACACTAACGCTAAAATATTAGAAAGTAGGTCACATTCATGGTCACTGAAAGTCAGATTTACGATCGGTGTGCAAAACTGTACATGTCATACATATTTAAAGGCTGTAACTTAAAAAAAACAAGAAAGTAGGTCAGTAGGTCAAGGTCACATTCAAGTGACCCCTAATTGCTTGTGGTCATCAGGTAATTATAATAAAACAGCCTAAGAAATATCATCTGATAATTTTTTAAGTATATATTCCTATATAACTCATATAACAAGTGACCCCAAGGGCAGGGCCTCTTTTCACCCCAGGGGCATTATTTCAACAATCTTGTTAGAAATCCACTAGGCAATGCTACATATCAAATATCAAAGGCCTAGGCCTTAAACTTTCAGATAAGAAGATTTTTTTTCTCCCTATACAAGTCTATGTTAATTTTGGGACCCCCAGGACAGGGCCTCTTTTCACCCCAGGGGCATAATTTGAACAATTTTGGCAGAGGACCACAAGGCAATGCAACATACCAAATATCAAAAGCCTAGGCCTTGCAGTTTAAGGCAAGAAGATTTTTAAAGTTTTTTCCTATATAAGTCTATGTAAAACTTGAGACCTCCCCCCCCACACCCCCACCCCTGGGCTGAGCCTCTTTTCACCCCAGGGTTATAATTTTTTAACAATTTTGGTAGAGGACCATAAGGCAATGCTACATACCAAATATCAAAGGCCTAGGTCTTGTGGCTTTAGACAAGAAGATTTTTTTTAAGTTTTTTCCTATATAAGTCTATGTAAAACTTGTGACCCCCGGGGTGGGGCCTCTTTTCACCCCAGGGGCACAATTTGAACAATCTTCATAGAGGACCATTAGATGATGTCACATGCCAAATATCAAGATACTATGCCTTGGGGTTTTGGACAAGAAGATTTTTAAAGTTTTTCCTTTCGGTTGCCATTGCAGCCACAGTTCTGCATGGAATTCAATTCTTAAACAATTTTGAAAGGGGGCCACCCAAGGATCATTCCTGTGAAGTTTGGTGTAATTCTGCTCAGTGGTTTTCAAGAAGAAGATTTTTTTAGAAATTGTTGACGGACGCACAATGCACGCGGCACTACGGACATTGAGCGGTCACAAAAGCTCACCATGAGCCTTTGGATCAGGTGAGCTAAAAATAACTGTGTTCTTTTATATAAATTATGAAAGACAGTAAATAAAATAATGAACATTTAACTGAGTATATTATAGTCCTACAAAAACTTAAATAACTTCCAAACTGAAAATTGCCATTTACTTTTATTAAATTTAAAATGCCGTATATGCAATTTGCAAAATAACTGATTTTTAACCTATTTATATCAAATGTGAAGAATTCTACAAACAGTGATTTATATTATTTGTATTTTGTAATAAGGCATCTGGCCTTGAGTCTTGAACCACATGCAATGACAAAATCCCCCTGGAAGTGCATGACGGAATGATATTATAAACTATAATGTCTAAAAAGGGCTTACTCTGTAAAACTGTAATCTGATAACATGCACTGGTCAATGTCATGCTGCTGATGCTGCTCTGTTAAGAGTTCAGTACACAAAAATGTGTGATGGACAGACAGACACACTGATAGATGGATGGACAAGTCAAACACTACGTTAAGCTTCTCTCAGTCCTCAACAAGTGACTGTCTGTAGACTTTCCCAAGTACATATTGTAAAACATACCAGTACAAAATCAAACCATGAACACATATAATAAGCCATCATAAAAATTGTCATAAAACAGTTGTTTCAGATATCCACTTCCATTGTGAATAGGACACTAACTGATCACAGTTCTACTAGTGTTGGCTACCCTACTTTAACTAACGCTATTTTCTTTTTTCTGTCGGCCATGTCCATTAAGTGTAACCCCATTTGCTTACCAGCATTGAACAGCAACATATGCACCAACTCTCATGAGAATACTGATGTTGTAAGGCAAACTTTCCAAAGTTTCTGTCACATGGTTAAATGGTGGATGTGAAGATTTTTTAAAAAAAATATTAATGTCTTTATTTTTTCAACAAAGTTCATGAATACATACCACAGAAAGTTCAAATTCACACAAAAAAAAAATAATTATAAGCTGCACATTTGTTTTCTAAGTTAAGTGTGTCTCAAGTCATGGGACAAAGTTCTGTATTGCTGGATAAAATATTGCACAGTGGTGTAAATTTTGAAATTTTTATATGTACAACTTGTCTTCAAATTATGTTCATTGGTTTATTTTACACCGTATCAAATGGAAAAAGGGGCTAGAGATGGTTTAAGATTCTGCATACAGATTCATTTAATTTATATGCAATAACTAGCCATAATAGTTGTTAAAATACTATGTTGTAAAAAAAAAATTGTATCCTTTTAGATTTTTGAAGTGTATTTCTAAAGTAGAATAGGCAATAACATTTGTTTGTTTGTTTGTTTTGGGTGCAACACCGTTTTTCAACAGTATTTCAGTCATGTAACGGTGGGCAGTTAACCTAATCAGTGTTCCTGGATTCTGTACCAGTACAAACCTGTTCTCTGCAAGTAACTGCCAACTTCCCCACATGAATAACCAGAGGTGGCAGACAAATGATGTCAGACACAATGTCTTTTATCAAATCGTCACAGAGAACATACAACTTGCAACCCCGGGATCTATAGACCAACGCTCTCCCTACTGAGCTAAGCGGGCAGGTAGACAATAATATAAAAGTTTGGATATTGTCTCTAAATTGTGCATTCGCTTGTTTAATTTATGTCAATAAAAAACCTCCAGTTCTGAGACCCCAACTCCAGCTGAAAAAAGAAACCTCCAGTTTTGGGATTCTGAACTTATCACATGTACATGATGTATGATGAAAGATCCTGGAACAATATAAGTTAGTGTGAGAAAGTACAAAAACAAGAGGACCATGATGGTCCTGAATCGCTCACCTCTTCCCACATGACCCAGTTTTGAGTATAATGTCATTTTTTCTAATATTTGACATAGTGACCTAGTTTTTGAGCTCATGTGACCCAATTTTGAACTTGACCTAGATATTATCAAGATAAAATTCTGACCAATTTTCACTAAGATCCATTGAAAAATATGGTCTCTAGAGAGGTCACAAGGTTTTTCTATTATTTGACCCATTGACCTAGTTTTCGAAGGTATGTGAATCTGTTTTGAACTTGACCTAGATATCATCAAGGTGAACATTCTCACTAATTTTCATGAAGCTCTCATGAAAAATATGGCCTCTAGAGAGGTCACAAGGTCTTTCTATTTTTATACCTACTGGCCTAGTTTTTGACCGCACATGACACAGTTTCGAAAATGACCTAGATATCATCAAGGTGAACATTAGATCAATTTTCATGAAGATCCATTGAAAAATATGGCCTCTAGAGAGGTCAAAAGATTTTAATAATTTAGACCTACTGACCAAGTTTTTGACCGCAGTTGACCGAGTTTCAAACTTGACCTAGATATCAACAAGATGAACATTCAGACCAACTTTCATACAGATCCCATGAAAAGTATGGCCTTTAGAGAGGTCACAATGTTTTTTTATTATTTGACCTACTGACCTAGTTTTTTATGGCATGTGACCCAGTTTCAAACTTGACCTAGATATCATCAAGGTGAACATTCTGACCAATTTTTATGGAGATCCATTCACAAGTATGGCCTCTAGAGAGGTCACAAGGTTTTTCTATTTTTAGACCTACTGACCTAGTTTTTGACCGCACATGACCCTGTTTCGAACTTGACCTAGATATCATCAAGATGAACATTCTGACAAATTTTCATACAGATCCCATGAAAAATATGGCCTTTAGAGAGGTCACAAGGTTTTTCTATTATTTGACCTACTGACCTAGTTTTTGATGGCACCTGACCCACTTTCGAACTTGACCTAGATATCATCAAGATGAACATTCAGACCAACTTTCATCCAGATCCCATGAAAAATATGGCCTCTAGAGAGGTCACAAGGTTTTTCTATTATTTGATCTACTGACCTAGTTTTTGAAGGCACGTGACCCACTTTCGAACTTGACCTAGATATCATCAAGGTGAACATTCTGACCAATTTTCATGAAGATTTCATGAATTATATGGCCTCTAGAGAGGTCACAAGGTTTTTCTATTTTAAGACCTACTGACCTAGTTTTTGACCGCACGTGACCCAGTTTCGAACCTGACCTAGATATCATCAAGATGAACATTCAGACCAACTTTCATACAGATCCCATTAAAAATATGGCCTTTAGAGAGGTCACAAGGTCTTTCTATTTTTATACCTACTGGCCTAGTTTTTGACCGCACATGACAGTTTCGAAAATGACCTAGATATCATCAAGGTGAACGTTCTGACCAATTTTTATGAAGATCTTGTGAAATATATGGCCTCTAGAGAGGTCAAAAGATTTTAATAATTTAGACCTACTGACCAAGTTTTTGACTGCAGTTGACCCAGTTTCAAACTTGACCTAGATATCAACAAGATGAACATTCAGACCAACTTTCATACAGATCCCATGAAAAGTATGGCCTTTAGAGAGGTCACAATGTTTTTCTATTATTTGACCTACTGACCTAGTTTTTGATGGCAGGTGACCCAGTTTCGAACTTGACCTAGATATCATCAAGGTGAACGTTCTGACCAATTTTTATGAAGATCTTGTGAAATATATGGCCTCTAGAGAGGTCACAAAGTTTTTCTATTTTTAGACCTACTGACCTAGTTTTTGACAGCACGTGACCCAGTTTCAAACTTGACCTAGATATCATCAAGGTGAACATTCTGACCAATTTTCATGAAGATCTTGTGAAATATATGGCCTCTAGAGAGGTCACAAGGTTTTTCTATTTTTAGACCTACTGACCTAGTTTTTGACAGCACGTGACCCAGTTTCGAACTTGACCTAGATATCATCAAGATGAACATTCTGACCAACTTTCATAAAGATCCCATGAAAAATGTGACCTCTAGAGTGGTCACAAGCAAAAGTTTAAGGACGCACGGACGGACGACGGACACCGCGCGATCACAAAAGCTCACCTTGTCACTTTGTGACAGGTGAGCTAAAAACTGCTGAAGAGGTGTCACTGGTGTGTGTTAGCGGCAGTGTGCATATGTGTGTGTGTGGGGGGAGGGTAGCTGCCGACTGGCCAAATACAATTGTATCTAGTTTTACGAATAATCTGATTTTTTGCTTTCACAGTTCTCGCAAAAATCTCACAAGTGTGTGAAGTAGGCAGAGCTTCAATTATGCCAACGGAGTGTAATTGTTATCAGTCCTAATTACGGTGATTAGCACATATGAATAAAAAAAATCTGGCGACCTGAATTTCATTTCATTCTGGGCGAACCATGTATTTTCTGTCAGATTTTTTACACAAACAAGCAAATGATGAATTGGTATCCCCTGCCGAATAGGTTTGTGTTGAGGAATGGCAAAGAAATATATCTGGTAAAAGTTTAAGGATGTTACTAAGAAGCAAATAATTTCATTACATTTGAACTTAAAAGAACAGAAGTCCTTAAATTGTCATATTTATAGTACCCTATATAGTTAACACTAGAAACTTCTAAGGGACATAACTCTGGTGTTACTTGGGCAATCTGACTGATTCACTGAAACTTGACAGGCTGGAACATGCATATGAAGTTTTATTAAAATACTCCAGACCACTTCTTAGATATGGCTCTGGATGGATGGATGGAAAGACGGTCGGACAACGCCAAAACTATATCCCTCCGCCCTCTGAAACAAGCATTCCAAATATTTCCTATCTAAAGGTAGTGTAACCTTACTAATTTGGCTTATCAGGATGACTTATTTTATGATCTGATATTTTAGTTGTCATCCCTCTAAGCCTTACCTGTATCTGCATTTTACTGTTAGGAAAATGAAGATATTAACAAGAGCTGTCCGTAAGACAGCACACTCGACTTTTCTCAGTGCTCGACTCTGAATTAGAGCTTTGCCAGTAAAAACTTTATAAAACTTTAACCAAATAATTCTAAGTTAAAAAGGGGCATAACTCTGTCAAAATTCAAAACAGAGTTATGGGGACTGTTTATCCTAGTGTAGACTTTGATAGTAAATAACTATTTTAACTTTCAAGTCAAAAGCTTTTGACATTATCAAGAACCAATGGCGACGCCAATGCTGGGGTGAGTGCAATAGCTCTACTTTTTCTTTGAAAAGTCGAGCTAAAAAAAAAAACAAGTGGGCCATGAAGTCCCTGTATCGCTCACCTGACCTATTGACCTAAAGATCATAAAGGTTAACATTCTGACCAAGTTCCATTAAGATATGGTCATAAATGTGGCTTCTAAAGTGTTGGCTAGCTTTTCCTTTGATTTGACCCGGTGACCTAGTTTTTGATCCCACATGACCCAGATTCGAACTTGACCTAAAGATCATCAAGATTAACATTCTGACTAAGTTTCATGAAGATACAGTCATAAATTTGGCCTCTAGAATGTTAACAAGCTTTTCCTTTGATTTGACCTGGTGACCTAGTTTTTGAACCTACATTACCCAGATTCAAACTGGACCTTTAGATCATTAAGATTAACATTATGACGAAGTTTCATGAAGATACAGTCATGAATGTGGCCTCTACAGTGTTAACAAGCTTTTCCTTTGATTTGACCTGGTGACCTGGTTTTGACCCCAGATGACCCAATATATAACTTGTCCAAGATTTTATTGAGGGTAACATTCTGACCAAGTTTCATGAAGATTGGGCAAAAATTGTGACCTCTTGAGTGTCAACAAGCTTTTTCTTTGATTTGACCTGGTGACCTAGTTTTTGACCCCAGATGACCCAATAGCAAATTCATCCAAGATTTTATTAAAGGTAACATTCTGACCAACTTTCATTAAGATTGGGCCAAAATTGTGACCTCTGGAGTGTTATCAAGCTTTTCCTTTGATTTGACCTGGTGACCTAGTTTTTCACCCCAGATGACCCAATAGCGAACTCGTCCAAGATTTTATTGAAGGTAACATTCTGACCAACTTTCATTAAGATTGGGCCAAAATTGTGACCTCTAGAGTGTTAACAAGCTTTTCCTTTGATCTGACCTGGTGACCTAGTTTTTGACCCCAGATGACCCAATATCAAATACGTCCAAGATTTTATTGAGGGTAACATTCTGACCAACTTTCATTAAGATTAAGCTAAAATTGTGGCCTCTAGAGTGTTAACAAGCTTTTCCTTTGATTTGACCTGGTGACCTAGTTTCTGACCTCAGATGACCCAATATCGAACTTGTCCAAGATTTTATTGAGAGTAACATTCTGACCAAGTTTCATTAAGATTAGGCCAAAATTGTGACCTCTAGAGTGTTAACAGTCAAACTGTTGACGATGATGATGGACGGACGATGGACACAGGGCAATTACAAAAGCTCACCTTTGAGCAACTCGTGCTCAGGTGAGCTAAAAAATCATAAAATACTGGTCAGACTTACTTGCTCCAATAAAATTTAAATTAAACATTAATATTCATGTAGTTGAATATAACGTTCTCATAATTTTAAATAAGAGACTTAATCTTCAGAAATATAATGTGAACATGTGCGTCAAGAGGTAGCTACCCTGACACCAGTTTCAATATGCTGTGTACAGCAGACTGCCAATGACTTTTAATTGCAGAAACAAAACACAAAATATACATTCAACAAGAGATCACAGAGCGATCTTGGCGCCCACCATTGAGCCATTTTTGAATGTTCCAAATTTCAAGACTAGCTCAAGGTCAAAATTCATTTCAGTACACAACACTGTGCATGTGGTCCATGCATGTGGTCCAAATATGAAAGCTGTAGCTTGAGAAATATGAAAGTAGGTCACAAGATCAATTTCCAGGTCAAAGTTCATTTCGGTATACAAAACTATGCATGTGCTTCAAATTTGGAGGCTGCAGCTTGAGAAATGTGAAAGTAGGTACTAGGTAAAAATCAATATCAAATTTCAATTCAGAACACAAAAATATGCATGTGGTCCAAATTTGAAGCCTGTAGCTTCAGAAATGTGAAAGTAGGTCACTAAACTATGCATGTGGTCCAAATTTGAAGGCTATAGCTTAAGAAATGTGTAAGTAGGTCACTAGGTCAAAATCAAGGTCAAATTTCATTTCTGAACACAAAACTATGCAGGTGGTCCAAATTTGAAGCATGTACCTTCAAAAATGTGAAAGTAGGTCACTAGGTCAATGTCAAGGTCAAAGTTTTTTTTTCGGTACACATAACTATGCACGTGGTCCAAATTTGAAGGCTGTAGCTTGAGAAATGTGAAAGTAGGTCACTAGGTCAAAATCAAGGTCAAATTTCATTTCGGAACACAAAACTATGCGTGTGGTCCAAATTTAAAGCCTGTACCTTCAAAAATGTGGAAGTAGGTCACTAGGTCAAAATCAAGGTCAACTCATGTAGAGGTTCATCTTGTCACTCAAAACTATACATGTGGTCCAAACTTGAATGTTGTAGGTTATTAACAAGAAGATTTTAAAAGCTTTTCCCTATATAAGTCTATATGAACCATGTGACCCCCGGGGCGGGGCCATATTTGACCCTAGAGGGATAATTTGAACAAACTTAGTAATGAAACCACTAGATGATGCTACATTACAAATATCAAAGCCCTAGGCTTTGGGGTTTGGACAAGAAGATTTTCAAAGTTTCTCCCTATATAAGTCTATGTAAAGTCTATGTAAACCATGTGACCCCCAGGGTGGGGCCATATTTGACCCTAGGGGGATAATTTGAACAATCTTAGTAGGAGACCACTAGATGATGTCACATACAAAATATCAAAGCCCTAGGCCCTGTGGTTTTGGACAAGAGGTTTTTCAAAGTTTTTCCCTATATAAGTCTATATAAACCATGTGACCCCTGGGAAGGGCCATATTTGACATCAGGGAAATAATTTGAATCATCTTGGTAGAGGACCACTAGATGATGCTTCATACCAAATATCAAAGCCTTAGGCTCTGTGGTTTTGGACAAGAAGATTTTCAAAGTTTTTCCCTATATAAATCTATGCAAATTATAAAAATAAACAAAGGGCCATAATTCACTCAAAAATTGTTGAACCAGTCTGATTTTCAGGGGGACACAACTAGGGTACCAATACATCATTCTGACAAAGTTTGGTCAAAATCCCCCCAGTAGTTTCTGAGGAGATGCGATAACGAGAAATTGTTAACGGACGGACGGAATGACGGACGGACGGATGGAATGACGGACGGACAACGGACGCAGAGTGATTTTAATAGCCCACCATCTGATGATCATGATGGTGGGCTAAAAAATGTCAGTGAGGCAATTTTATACTTTAATGTCAAACTTAATTCATTATCCCAGATGTAATCATTACAAATACATTGTACATGTACTAGAAAAGGTTCCAAACAGATTTCATTGGGGATTTCCGAACACAGGACAGCGACAGTTAAAAGTTATCATGCTGTCCTTTTATTTAGGCCAGAGTTTTTTTACTTTTTGTTACTCGGATTTTGGGCAGAAAAATGTTGACAGGAGGAGGGAAAAAAATAAAAACAAGGCAGTCTGAAAGACAGCTAAATCCCCCGCCACTGCTACGGATAGTGAAAGGGTAAACCTTTGATTTTAGCTGTGACCTTGACCTTGAACTGACATGGCTGACTCATGAATTCTGCACAACGTCTTGATGAGGTGATCATTTGACCCAAGTTTCATGAAAATCCTTCAAGGGGTTTAGGAGATACAGAGCTGAAACCTTTGACCTTCAGTTGTGACCTTGACCTTGAGTTGACATGGCTGACTCATGAGTTCTTGATGAGGTGATCATTTGACCCAAGTTTGATGAAAATCCTTCAAGGGGTTTAGGAGACACAGAGTGGACACAAAATGGAAGGCTCAAACCTTCGACCCTTAGTTGTGACCTTGACGCTTGAGCTGGCATGGTTGACTCATAATTTCTGCACATCGTTTTGATGAGGTAATCATTTTACCCAAGTTTTATAAAATTCCTTCAAGGGGTTTAGGAGATGTAGAGCGCAGTGTTCATTCCAGGATTTTTTTAAGTGGGGTCAAAGGGCCCCATGATGACAAAAAATTGGGGACATTTGAAAAAAATAGGGGCCATGAAAGAAAAACTGATTTATATGAAAGGAAAGGCTGTATTTTTAACACTTTTCTTACATGGAGTTCAAGGTATTATTTTCGCGGTTCGCTCAACACGACAAAAACGAAACAAGTCATAATATTTTGACCGTTACCGAAACTTAATCACGGAAAGTCCGACAGCCATGAATGCGGATTTACTACGGAATTAATGTTTGTCGCCTGATTTAGGCTAAGCGGTTAGGCTATTGAGTGGTCTAGCGGTCTCGAACATGTCATCTTTCTTTGGAAATTTGTTCTCCATCGTCTGCTTTTTTTTAACGGTTAGAGAAAAACGTAAAATTGGATTTCTTTTTTCTCCGAATCGCGACTGTTTTTTTTGTCCGCCATTGCATAGCAACATTGCAAGCTGTATGTTGTTAGGCGACCGGAGACTGGCTACTATTTTAACATCGACCAATGAAAATGCGCATTACGTCATCGGAAGAGTCGTATTCGATTCACAACTTCTGGAAGTCGGCTCATTGTAAACGGACTGTTTTCTGAAAAAGTGTGCGCTCGACGGGCGCTATAGGGCAAACTTTTATGCGCCAATACAGTAAAATACGCGCCTATGGCCCCATGGCGCGGCCTGGAATGAACACTGAGAGCGGACACGAAATGGAAGGCTCAAACATTTGACCTTCAGTTGTGACCTTGACCTTGAGCCGACAAGGCTGACCCATGGGTTCTGCACATCGTCTTGATGAGGTGATCATTTGACAAAAGTTTCATGAAAATCCTTCAAGGAGATTAGAAGATATAGAGCGGACACAAAATGGAAGGCTCAAAACCTTTGACCCTAAGTTGTGACCTTGACCTTGAGCCGGCATGGCTGACTCGTGGGTTCTGCACATCGTCTTGATAAGGTGATCATTTGACCCAAGTTTTATAAAATTCCTTCAAGGGGTTTAGGAGATATGGACCGGACACGATTTTGTTACGGACGGAAAGACGGAAGGCAGACGGACGGAAAGACCATTCCTATAATCCCTCCGCCATGGCGGGGGATTAATAAAAGGCAGTAAAATTACTAAAACAACAGACGATAAGTGATCACTTAAAATGTGTTGCCTGAAAGGATTTTAATACTACTTTAATACGCATTTAACATGTAATACAAAGAAAATTACCATTCTGTGTTTAACTTTTTTATTATCTTGAACATAAAATTGATGATTTCAAAAACTTTAACAAAATCACTCTTTGGGTATGGGTACTCTTTGCCCTTGGTCATTACATCTCCGGCGAGTATTAAATTGATGACTGAATAGCAATTTTCAATGGTCTGATCGGCTGGTTTCATTTTTAGCATGTGCATACTTTTATTTTTAATTCATAAACTTTTCTGACCAAGATCTTTATTTAATACATTTTAATATTTATTTGTTGTATTATAAGTCACACTGACACAATTTTATAGGGCATATGGTGACTTTCCAGACTTAAATGTTGCTGGAAGACCCCAGCTGGAAGACCCCAGGTACTCCTCTGGGCATCATCTTAGGCAAGAATTGGCATCTGGGTAGAATGGCCTATCTTCGTCAGCCAGCTAGATATCACATGATGACCTGAGTGGGGCTCGATCCCACAGTGGTCAGGGGCAAGTGATTCAAAGTCGGGCCACTCTTTATTTTATATTCGATGGCCAGAAAATGACTGAAAGCATAAGTAGCTAGATAGGTCCCTGAAAAGGGTTTGTATGCAATGGAATATATAGATAAATACCTCCAATCAGGCAACTTGTAATATATAATGTCTTCATAAGCATATCACAGGGTTTTATCCCCTTCATAATAGGGTCCTTCCCTCAGAAAATATCTTTTAAATTATGCAGTTTTCCCCAAAAACTGACATTACATAAGGTTTTTTATTCCCCTTTGCCCAAACACCGAGCTGTTTTTGCTCCAAATCACAGGCATGGGCCCCTTTCCCTCCTGGTTAAAAAAACCCCCAAAATCTGAAACGGATGACTCCTTTGGCAGCACTTTGTTGCTCCTATACGTCATCCTCATGTAAATATATAACTGCCAAACGCATGTCAGATTCACACTCAATGTTGCCGTTGTTATTTACAGCGGGTAAATCTATGTTTTTCTAACATTTTGAGACACCGTTACTGACCGTAACCTTTACAGAACTTGTTTTTCGTTGTTTTATTGTCTATATACTAGATCACAAACCAAATATTCCGCTTTTCCATCGCGCATAAATCGTTCAAAGACAATCTTAAATTTCACTCAAGTTTTTGTTTACGTACCGGAGATGCTTCCATTTGAGCTGAAATTGCGCCTATATGACACTGACGGATAATGCGCTGACGAATATCGACGTCATCGTCATCATCAGAATGCAGCAAAACATCGATTGTCGCCCGAAAATAATTTTGAAATTTTTGAAATTTCAATTTTTATTTTCTTCAAAAATGACGGAAAATAGGGTCGGCGGGTCTGAGTAACGAAAAATCAAAGAACTCTGGCCTTATGGCCTTATAAGGCAACCCTTTTTGGTCAAATTAAAAGGCAAGTCTGATGAAGTTATATCATATTCCTAGTTAGGCTTGAGATAAACATCCCTGCCGCTGATTTTTGTTCTACGCTTCAGCTAGATTAGGTGTGTCTGTGCCTGGCCTACCATTAACTTGAGTGTGCATCATCATAGTCATAACAATTGCTGGAAATTCCAAATTTTTCTGATATTGATCATTAATTTTAATGAAAGAAAAAATTCTTTTCAAAAAGTTTTTTTTCGTTTATCAATGCCTTTTTTCAAACCTTTCAAGCAGAGTCCTTAATCAATACTATTTACCTTTTCTCTTTGGAATTTCTTACAAATCTGCTACAGGAAGTAAACTCCTTTTATTCAGCAGTGAATCAGTTACTAAAATATCATTTGTTGAAAATTTTGTAAACAACATCATCAAAAATAACAGTAGCTGATAATAATTTGATATGATATTTAAAAAATTGAGAACATACTAGATCTGCCTTATCTCATTCTTAAACAAGATTTTCAGTTGGGAAAAATGGTAAATAGAAGCTGGGTCGCAGAAAATATTTCTTGCTGTTACTTTCACCTCCCATTTAGAAAATAAATAATAAATTGCGTGTCAAAAATAGCTTTAAAACAAGTATATTTACTCCATGAATGTAATATGGGGATACAATTCTTTTGTCTCGAATTAAAATCTCTTAAATATGTGACCTTGATGTTTCATTGGGAGGCATTTGCAAATATTTACTATAAAGGGTACCTGCAAGTCGCTTTAATTGGCAAACGAAAGGAATCAAAAACAATTTCCGAAACTATATAACTCAAAGGTTATAATGAAACAAATAGTTTATTTGAAACGTAGTACACATTATATATGAAAGAATAATCTGTTTCACTCATTTCTTTTATATATTAATCGAGAATATTTTTGCTTTTCGGTGCTTGTACTTTACGGAACTTAGATTTCGTTATTCCTTACAGCTGCCCTTAATTGTAAATTGAAAGGATATTCGGTCGCCATTTTTACTAAAAACAAGCTCCTTACTGGAATTTTTGCGAAAATTGTGCCTCCGTAATGGAGGAAATTAAAGAGACAAAAATAATTTATCATATTGACGATGAAGACACTCCATATTTGATTAAACTAAATGTCCCCGCGGATCGGGTTACATTAGGGGACTTCAAAAATGCTCTCAATCGCCCAAATTACAAGTTTTTCTTCAAGTCTATGGATGATGATTTTGGGTAAGGCTTCAACTTTGCATGAACATTTTCTATATTAATCACATCTGTTCTGAAAAGCCCATTCCTAACAGTTATTTTTATGCTGAGATTTAAAGATTGAGCAGTTGAATTATTTTTGACAAACATACCAGGCATGAGTCACCAGTTCTGGTCAGGTTTTGAGACCAAGATACTGCTGTTAATATTTTTGCACAGGTTATCATAGTCCATTTTGGAGTTTGGCACAAATAAAGCGACAACAGTTATACAGTGGGATAGCTGGGGGAGGCAGTTAAGTGTGTGAACCTTGCCTTAGATACAAATTTAAGTCTTTCTAAATTTATAAAGGTTACTTTAATCACTTAATTGGCTACAAGACAAGCAGTAATAGACAATGCTATGCAGGAAACTGTACAGATGAGCTTTGCTGGTTGTTAGGTTGGAATGCCATAAGATTTTAATCTGAGGACTTTCCTAGCTAGCAAGACATTTCGACCCCAAGACATTTCAACCCCAAGAGACAATTCGACCCCAAGACATTTCAACCCCAGCTCCTTGGACATTTCTACCCCATTCAATGATATACCAGAAAACATCTAAGAATGCCGTCATTATTATAATTAAGCTTTAATCTATAGATAATTGAGCAATTTCAAAATGTTATAACGCTTAATTAGCAAAAAGTTAAAATACGGTTATTTTCGCGAAAATAAGATTTTTGTTGACGAAATTGAGCCATATTTGTCTAAATTTCTTTATTTTCTAAAATTCTTTTTCTAATTTCTTAAAGACTTTGTTAGTACCGACTTCATATGAGAAATGAGTGATTTTTATCTCACAATAACGAAATAATCATCGTCTATATTTTTTTTTTTATTAACGAAAATAACGGGATTTATGTATCAGCCGCGTTTATTACGTAAATAATTTAAGAACAAACCGTTCTGATTATCTATCTTAAAATAACCTTTATATAACATATTTTCATACTTGGTGTTTATTTATATTTTCAAATCATCTTAAAGACTATTTTAGTACACGGCTATATTAAAAAAAACAAACAAGATCTTTAAATCATGGGCCGATGCGTTGATTTTAATTATGAAAACAACTTTAATAAAGTCACATCTTTAATACCTCTTTATTTATTTATTTCAACCAAATATCCAAATATAAATAATTATAATGTAACTCAAAGAAGTATAAGATGTCACCATCTTCATTACATTGATATTTAAAATCATAATCAGAAAAACGTGATCTTTTGATTGGATTATCACACCTTGATTAATTGTTTGTTGATATACAGCACGTGTATATTTATTAGCAGTGCGCATTGCAATTAACAATCAATTAAGCGATTGTGGTGACATCGGATATTTATAAACATGTGTCAACATTATCTTTAATTTCGGCGAAAATGTAAAGAAAACAATAGGAAATTAAACAACACATTGCTTTAATGTTATTTTCGCAAGCGATTTTGACGCACACATAAAGTATTTGCTTTACAGAATACAGAATATGATTGTTGTTATTTACAAACTGCTCTATTCTTTTCTATGAACGACATTCCTTCCAGTTGTTAAATATCAAAAAAGAAATCCCCGTTACTGCAAAATATAAGAATATATGAGTACTGTTCTGTTAAAAACGGGGAAAAAATTATTATCATATTTCATATCTGTAAAGAAAATGTGGCAGCCTTATAACATTTTTCTATATTATTTTAGCAAATACACGTGATTTTAAATGATTTTAAAAGTATGATTTTAGCAACTTCAAGCGATTTCGGTCACACATTAAACGGGAATCCACCTAAAAAATCGGGATACACCGGAATACATTTTCCATAACCGGGATACACCTGTATTTTGTAAGTTAAAGGTATTTTTGAAGGTTTTTTTTTTTTTTTTAAATAATTCAATCATATATATCATAAATGAATAAAATACGAAAGGAAAATAAAATACGTTCACGCAAAATTTCCATTACCGAAATACACCATTATTTTATTAATAAATGGTATTTTTGTAGGGTATATTGCAGAAATCATTCGTGTATAATATAAATAATACTGGCAGTAAGTTTCAGAAGGATAAGTAAAATTCTTTAACGCAAAACGATTTTATAAGAGACTGAAATTCGGCGACCACGCGGGAAATTACCATAACCGAAATACACCCGTATTTCTTTAACAAATGGTATTTTTGAAGTGATTTATGACTGACTTCAAACATATATATCATAAAATATTATTTTTCAAAAGGAAATTAAAATACTTTTGCGTGTTACGTCTTGTACATGATTGAAAATCGGCCTGCGCACTGGAAATGTGTGCATTCGGAATTTCCATGTCCTAGATTCTCTAATGTACACAGGTATTTCTTAAATAAATCGTGTTTTTAGGGTTTATGATAGAATTCAATCATATCTCAAATAAATAATTAATTTACAAAAGGAAAATAAAATGCACAAAACGTTTTTACACGAAGTTGAAAATTTGTTGAGCGCACGGGAAATTTGCGCACTCGTGGATGAACAACAGTCGCCGGTATTTTGTTAGCTTCTAAATTAAATAAAAGCTTATCATATTTAACAGCACTTACCTTAAGCTTGTAAAACATTAATTGTCACATGTCACATGTGTGTGCTTACAAATATACTGATTAATTGATATAATCAATAGGTGTGATAATCCAATCAAACTCTATCAGAACTAATCAGAGGCACGTGTTTGTTACGCCGCATATATTCAAAGGACATTAATTGTGCTTTGGCAATAAATACACTAAACGTTTTTATATTCACATATAAACATGATATAATTCTTTTAAAAACTGATTTTTCATAATAATTTTTCTTCTTAAATTATCAAATTAAACATGAAGAAATAATTCAATTAGTTCCAATAATAAACTTTCCGGTCAGCGCAGTTTATTCACTAACATGTATTTTATGTATGATTCATTTAAAAATAGCATGTTTATATACATCTATATATTAATATTTTCTAAAATATGCAACATGGAAGAAATATAAAATGAAAACATACAACTATTTCTGAGGGGTCGAAATGTCTTGGGGTCGAAGTGTCTTTGGGGTCGAATTGTCCAAGAAAATTAAATTTTGGGGTTGAAATGTCTTGGGGTCGAAATGTCTTGGGGTCGCAACGTCCAAGATTCCTTTCCTACCTCCGTTTTAAGTATTCAGAGGGGATTGCAATGTTCAGACAGGTTATTCATTGACTACTGAATTAGCTGTCAATTGCATAATTAGCAGTTTGTGCAAAAAAACAGAATTACTGAGTTCCAGTGAGATGCCAGTGCAGACATTTTGTTTGCACTAGACTACAGGTCACTTTTAAACCTTTTTTGCTAACTAGTGACTTTTTATTGAAGCTTTAATAGTCATAAATCATTAAAGGTGGTTAATCAGATCTTGGTCAGCTAATGGATTTGTTCAAAACTTAACCATCTGATCATCAACATAAGGCGTAGATCAGGTTTAATAGAAGAAACTTGTATCAGAGCTCCAGATAAGCTTTTGGTGCAGTTGGGTATTTACCCATCACTTTTTGTCTGAATTGGGTATTGGAAATTTGAATTGGGTAAAAATAATATCATTACCCAGCCTTTTCAGAAGTAATTGGGTATTTGCTAAAACCAATTGGGTATTTTACCAATCTCCCACTAACAATTGAGTATTTTTTTGCTTACAGTATACATGGTATATATCATTAAACAGGACTGACTAAGTATTTTAATGGCGCCCTTCAATGTTTAATACAAAAATGTATTTAAAATTGTAATGAATGTTTCATACTGTTGTTTTCTTTTTCACTTTTAATGCAGTCTGAGATCAGTTCATCCACAATATCCCGAACGATGTGGTCACCGCAATATGCATTCTCCCAAAAGATGTCATCCAGTATTTGTGACATTACATCGTCACAAACAGATAACTGTCATTGTTGAACAGCAAAATATCCCACTAATTTGTTTGTTTGTGCTGCAACAATGTTTTTTCCTGCAACCTCTTTACATTTTATCGGCGTAAAATTGTTTACAAAGCGTCCAAATAACACTGATCAGCCGACTGAATGGTCCTGTTATTTTTCTGATAAATTGCAACCTGTTCTGCAGTAACATATAACCAGTCAGTCAAATCTAGCGTTAAAGTCTCATACCCGTTCTAGTTATAAGGAAAATGCGATACGCAAGCTATTTTTTACGAATTGGGTATTAGGAATTTTAATTGCGTTTCAGTACGCACACTGTATGAATTCAATTGGGTTTTCTGCAATTTTAATTGCGTAAATACGCAAATACGCAGCTTATCTGGAGCTCTGCTTGTATGTATGAAATTCACGCACCCACAACTTCGACATACGAAAGCATACATCTGTTTTAATTAGGCATGTCAGTGATGTCATGAAATGTGAGAAATATTGTTTCATTGATGATTTAAAGGATTTTGAGTTATATCCACAATTTTAATTTTCTATCCATTTGAATGATTTCACAGTAAGTACATCCCTGAGTACAGCCAGTGAGTACTGATGAGAACAGAAATATTTACCCAGTTCAGCAGGGATATTAACTGGCTATTTTTATTTAGGGGCCCAGACTGTCAAAAATAAATGTTTTAACTGTTTAACATTCTAAAGGTATATGGGCATTTTCTCCAAAAATGTAGGGGCCCAGCCCAAAATCTATGGGCCATGGGCTACTGGGCCCATGCTAATTTATATTCCCAAGTTGATAATGATATTAAAGTAAGAGGTATTTTTTGGAAAGGCCCTGCTCGAATTATTTTGCACATGGGGTGGAGGCGTGGTGGTGAGGTGGGTGATAGCTCAGTATTTGGGCAAAGGGGAATGAAATTCTCTCTCAGTGTAAAGTTATTTTTTAAATGACCACTATGGTAGAAGAAAAAGCATTGAAAATTTTTTATATTTTTTTTATCGTCCTTGTTAAAGTTGTACATTTGTATGTACCAGTGAATACCTTCTGACACACACTTTTATTTTCTAGGGTGGTAAAAGAAGAAATAATAGATGAAGAACAAAGGCTGCCCTGTTTCAATGGAAGAGTTGTTTCATGGGTAAGTTACTAGTACCTAGTAAGTAACACAAAATGTTACTGGACACGGTATAAATCTTTCTGTTAATTAGCTGATTTGATCCTGTTCAAAATACTGACATTAAACTACATGACAGTGGAAAACCATCTAATTTCATTAAATGCAGATATCACCTCTTATTTAATACTTGTATTACAATTCTTTTAGTTAGAAGTTAGCATTAATGTAACAGCGATAAATGCATCTGTGCATATAGATATATCTGATTGTATTAATATTAACTTCAGTTATTATTAAGTTTTGTTCAAAGAAAGTTTTTTTTAGTGGTTTGAAAAGGTTTCAGATGTATAACTGGTCCAGTAATGAGTATGTAGATTTATTACTCCTAGCATTAGATAAAAGTTTTATTCAAATGGTTTTAATAGGTTTACAAGAATGTTTGAAAATATTTGTACTGTATTTATTTTTTGCAGTTGGTTGCTGCAGAGAGCAGCAATGCCTCGGACACACAATCCCAGTGTACTGATTCCCAGGCAGGTGATATTCACATGCCGACAGAGAGGGTTGGTGGTATAGGAGATAGTCGACCACCTTCTTTCCAGTAAGTTTATAGAAATAATATAATTATGTTGGTTTTGGTATTAATGCTGCATAGCAAGATTTTGGTACTGCAAAGAAAGCCAGAAAGTCTTTCCAGTTTCCTGAATTCAGTACCAGTACTGTTTTGATACCCTCTTGTAACAAACAACTTCCCCACAAAAATCAGCAGTGTAAAAACAATTTATCACATGATTTATTAGGCTAGTGCTCTACCTACTGAGCTTATCAAGTTGGTCTACGATAATTTGTATAGATTTATTTACATTTGCAAGTCTATATCGTAGCATCTTCTCTCCACCTGACGTGGTCTGTAGAATACTTGAATGGACCTTACTCAGATTTGGTCACATGATTTTACTTACTTGACTGCACTTAATGGCAGCATTAAAAAAAACTCTTCAAATGAATTCTTATGGGCCGAAAGAAAATCTTGATAAATCTTCATGTCTAAAAACTCAAGGCCTAGAGCTTTTAGATGTTTGGCATATAGCATTGTTTATTGTTCCCAGACACTTTCAGAACTAGTAATCAGCGTTATTGATATTGCAAAAAGGACAATTATTGCAATATGATATAAAAGATACTGCAGAAAGGGCAATTGCAGTACAATTGATGTACAAAAAAAGCAATACTGTTGCAAGAGATAAAATATTCCGTACATGATGAATTCTCTTACTCTTTCCCACAGACATGTGTAGTGACATCTATGTACAATTATGCCATTTTATCCCATATTGGCATAATAGAAGAACGCGAGTCGTATTATTGAGAAACTTATTCTTTCATGTGTTTTAAAAGAGGAATCGTTGGATTAAGGAATTCACCTGGATATAAAATTTGTCTATTTCAGTGCAAATCCCTCGTTAGGTAGTAGAGATGACCACTGCGATACCTGTACTGAAACAGACTCTGTTATTAGCTCAAGACGAGGTATGTCCTTGTGTTTATGCTTAGAAATGACAGTACTGCTCAGGAATGTGTATGTTGTATATATTTTAAGTTTTTTTTGTAGCATTCTGGCTGCTGTATGTGAGGGCTATTTGTTTGAGTTTGTATCTATGCATAAATATATCTAGATGGATTGACACATAAACAGAAGTGGGTTTAAACATACACTAATCACTTTTAAAAGTATTTTTAGTTAAGTTATTAATAACATCTCTATACATTTTCGAAAGTATTTGTAGCCATTTTCTTATTTTCAATAATACAGGTGTTTTACTTTTGTGTTTAGATGCTGGGGCTCTCACACATTGTAGCTAGAAATGATTTGTTTGTACAGACATTCTATTCAAGGTTTTGTACAGATATTCTATTAAAGGTTGAAATTAGAAAAATGAACAATATATATATATATATATAAGAAATTTGATCCAGCCACAGGAGTATATATATGAAAACAGTAGTCTTAGATTAGATTAAATCAGTGTCTTGTTATTCTAACACTATAGAAAACTTTCATCAATAACACTGTCTCAAGAACGCTTGTACCTAGACCACCAAACGCTACGGGATAATTGACTGTAGCCTTGAGGTAACACTTCCTGTTTTAGAGCCATTTGATTAAAGGTCAAGGTCACAACATGCTTTAGAACGAAAATCTGTTTTTTCATCAAATGGGAACAGACATATTTGTTTTACAAACAGTTGTTGTCTTCTATCAAAGATGGATGGATATAGTCGTCATGTTGTCCATTTGGTTTCATGGCTGGCCCTTATATCCTTAAAACCTCTCTAAGGGTGTTGATGAAACTTGGATGGAATGGTCTTCCCATGACATGATCAATATTGCTGGCAGAACACGTGTTCCTTTCGAATCAGCCCATGATCAGGGTCAACAAAAGGTCAAACATTTGAGCTTTTAATTGCATGTTCAGTCAGTATCTTCTTAACCCCTCAATATACCAAGCTTTGGTTGACTGTTTCATTGATTTAGATGACATTTTTCAGAAGACTTACCCAAGGTCAAGTTAACACTGAAGGTCGAACATTGAAAAATGCTTTAGTATTACTGTACGCTATTTATTCTTGTACTATATAATTCAAGTAGCACCAAATTATATATCTGTATATAAACCTCTTATTTCTATGAATTCTGGTTATTCAAGTTTCTGAAATAAGTTGTAAGGCTTTAACATACTTCTCTACACTTGTGAGGCAATCAATGTTGGGCGGTTAAAACTGCCCCCGGTTTTAACCAGCGGTTTTAACCGGTTAAAACCGTCCCGGTCAATACTCCCTGAAGTGGTCAATACCGGTCAATACTGGTCGATTGGTCAATACTGGTCAATTAGTCAATACTGACTGTTAAGATATTTTGCAAAGTTTATGAACAATTAAATAATGACTGTTTAAGAACATCTGGGGCTTGATTATGGTAAATGCAGGCATTAGTATTTAGTTAAAGCAACCAAATCAATACTCCCAAATTGGTCAGAAGTGGTTGATTGGTCAATACTGATTGATACTGGTTATTAAACATTTTCTGTTAGATTAGATTACAGAGATATATAGTTTTGCTGAACTTCATTTGTAGACAGTATTTCATAAACTGTAGCAGTAAGTGTTTGATTCACAAGTGATAAATCTAATGATTTTTTATATTGGTATAAACAATTTAATGAAAAGCTGCTGCAAAACACCTGGACCCTTTCACAGAAGTGGTATAATTGTGTGTTGATAGCAATTGTCACATTGCCTAATGACACCATGTCTTACAATATACAATAGATGTTGCAGACCTGTCTATCTAGTCACTAATTAGGTGTCAAGATCAATAATCCCACTGTATTATTGAGATGCTTGAACATGGTAAAATAAGTTATGCAATCAAAGTATTCAGCTGACCAATATTTACAAACTATATGCATTAATCAGAGATATTGCGTAGGACCAAAATTTGAATTGACCAGTACTGTCTGTTTCAATGAGTGTAATTAATATTAATAAAATCTTTAATTAATTTAAAATAAAGACTGCTGTAAGAAGATAAAAGCTTTGAATAAACTAGTATTGATCACTGACCAGTCTAAGTATATTGTCCAAAACTGAGTCTGACCAGGACACATTGCCACTGACCAAAACTGAATCGACCAGTATTGACCACTATACTTTTTAATGAACAAAATTCTATATTATTCAAATTGCTTTATTATTTTTATATTACTATCACAGCCTGTGCCAATCTTTGAATGTGCATTATGTAAGTGTTGAATAAACCAGTAATGACCACCCAAGAGTGACCATAGTATTGAATCGACCAGTATTGATCGGTATTGACCGGTTTTAACCAGTATTGACCGCCGGCCCGGTCAGTACTCATATTGACCGGCTTTTTGCCATTATTGGAGGCAATTCACAGCCATTGCACTTTTGCAATACCTTAGTCCTTTAGTCAGTTTATATAGATATATATTCCCTAAAGCATGCAAACTTCTCAACTGACTAATACATATTTGACAGGGAATACAAATGCAATGAATTTGTTTTAAGACATTATTTCTTGGAATACAGTGTAAACTCTTTAATCCAGGCTCGTCTTCAACAATATATTTGAAGATCTTCTTGGTCCCGGAATTTTTTAGTGTAATCATAACAGAAAACAAATTTGAGACAGTTATTATATTAGATTTCTGTAAAATTAAATTTTTGGTTTGAACGTTACTCTCATAGGTCATTATGTCTCCCACATGTGTTTAGGGAGACTTTGTGTTATTTTGCTGTCTATGTGTATGTCACAAAGTTTGTCCATGCAACTCCCCTGACACCACCAGGCAGATTTACACCAAACTTTACAAAAGTAATTATTTTCAATCCTTTTACATATCATCGGCTTGTTTCAGTATGGTGATTTTCATTGGAGTTGTGGCCCTTGGTTTGTAAAATTTTATAATATTTTGGTTACATCGCATTACATTATTACAGATTTCTACCAAACCTTACAGGAATGATTATTGCCAAGTCTTATTGTGCATTGTCTGCATGTTCAGGTTTTGTTATTTTCAGTGGAGTTACGGCCCTTGATTTATTGTTGTTTACCTTGTTAGTGCAACAGTTACTGCTCTGACACCACAGGGAGGAATTACTTCAAACTTCATGAAGGTGATCACAGCCATGCTTAATTATGCATTTCTTGGGCATAATCCAGTTTATTGATTGTCTGCAGATTTATGGCCTTTCTTACATCATTGGGCAGATTTTCGCCAAACCTTAAAGGATTTATCAGTGTCAAGCCTAGTTATGCATATCATCGGAATGTTCCAATTCAATGATTTTCAGCAGAGTTGTATTTTTACAGTATTTACACTACCTGCTGTATACCATTGGGCAGAATTTCTCTAAACCTCACAAATGATCATTGAGAAGTGTAGTTTTGCATCACACTGGTAGTTCCAGTCTAATGATTTTCAGTGGAGTTGTCACCCTTGATAGGTCAAATTCTATGATGCTCATGCTACTTCACCTGTATCGCTGTTTAGAATTCTGCCGAATTGTACAGGAATGATCAGTGCCAAGCCTAGTTGTGTATATTGTTGGAATGTTATGGTTCAGTGATTTTCACTGGATTTCTGGCCTTTTATTTGTGGCATTTTACAATGTCTTCATGTTAAGTCGTGGGAGACACTTTTTATGACTATCTTAATTGTTTCAGAATTATCTCCCGTTCATATTAAATTTTTGTTTTATTATTTTACATTTAATTTTAAGATAATGACTTAATAAACTTCAAGGCTATTGCTGATAAATATGAGTAGATAGATACCAGCTCCATGATTGTGGAACTTGTGTACAGTGTAATACTCATTTTTTCGTTTTGAGTGCAATTTTTCACCAGTATTATAATACATCAATTGTCAAGCAAAAATCAGATGTCTGATTGATCAAAATGGAAGTTGATTTATTGTTTGCAGTGCTAATATTGGTCCAGTTTTGTCACAGTTCCACATTTATGATCACATTAGTTGCAATGTAGATGCTGAATAGTATGTGACAAGATTCAGTATTAAACTTAACTTTGAAATAGACACTGTGGACAAAATTGTTTTTCGTTATTGAATACATATAAGTACAGATTGCAGCAGCACAAGTGAAAATTCTAAGACATTTCTTGCTTTCCAAATATTTGTTAAGTTAAGATATTGATAGTAGCATTTAGAAAAAGTGTACAAATCAGAACTTTCACAAATAAGGTAAAATTATCTCCCTTTGTGTACTACATAATTTCACCCTGTTTTGCGTTTAAGCAAACACAACACTTGCAATTCCACTGAAACAAGCCTTTGGTGGAGTTGAGGGGCTCATTGATCTTCAATTATTTTCTAGTTCAAACTACTTTTCTGATGTTGAAGATTATAATAAGATAAGAGGGGTTTCACTGTACATGTATGTTAGTTCTAACACAGCCAAAATCTTAACAAGTTATGTAGAATAATGAATGATTTTCCTTAGATGCATTTCGTTGTCTTTGTTATTATGTCTCCCACACCACTTTGGTGGGAGACGTATTGATTTACTCCTGTCTGTCTGTGTGTGTGTCCTTCTGTCACAAATCTTGTCCAAGCTCTTAAGTCAAACATTTCTCATCCGATCTTCACCAAACTTGAACAAAATGTGTTTGCCAATAAGTCCTCGGCCAAGTTGGATAACTAGCCAAATGGGCCCAGGCACTTCAGAATTATGGCCCTTGAATTACTGATAGGCTGCTTACTCCAACACTTATCCGATAGGCCTGTTACTCCAACACTTACTCCAAAACTATCAAAGGTATATTTTCTGTGAGTAAACAGTATTTATAAAGGCAGACTTACTATTCAGATGATTAGGCAGTTGTGGGAGACATGCGCTTTTCTCAAAAGCAGCTCTAGTTAGATATGTGTTTTTCACTGTATTTAATTTAAGTGCCTGCCATAGCAGGCATATGAAAGTGTTGATTGAATGCTGTACAAATGTAGAAAAGCCTAGTTACAGAATGTTGACATGTAATGTTTTGAGACAGGTGCGCTATTGAAACATTTACTGTGAAATAATTAATATGCATGCGGGGCTCATTTTCGGAATTTCCAGATTGTGTTTAACCATCCCAAAAACATATTTGTAATTAATGTATTCATTTTCCATTCATTTTTTATGTCAGAAGTTGAAATCCCCATGAAATAAACATTTTGACAAAAACTACGAAATTCCATGCCCACAAGATAAACTGATTTCGCAATATTTTAATTTTTAATGCATGTATAACATTTTTTTTAAGCACCTGCCCCAAAATATTATTTTTGAGAATCGTAGAAAATGTAATATATAACCAGTAACAAGTAACTACATTATATCGTAGATGGTCGACATAGAAGTTCCCGCCACTCATCACATAAACTGTGTAACCACAGTTGTTGTAGGGAAAATTCTAGTCTTGGTAAGATACCTTAAATGTGACCAGATCTGGCAAATGATTTCCAGGGTTCCCACATCTAAGAAATATATTAAATATTAGGACTCTATAGATGTTAGCTTCTAAGGCCTCCCTAAATTATCCTGAAGAGTAAATTTTGTAAGTTTTTAGAACCAAGTCTTTGTGGTTTAGGCCATTTGGAGGTAATTATTTTCATGCCTTCAAGATTGTCAAAAGTGGCAAAGGAGGCCCTGATCAAGCATATTTAAGACATACTTTTTTCAGAAACCATGTATAGGCATTTTAGTAGTTGAACAGGATGCCTAAATATAATTTTCTTTGGAAATGTTAGGTTCAAAAAAGGACCAGTTTTCGGCCTTTTTACATTTTAATGATTCTTTAAAATATATATATAAAAACTGATTTAAGCTCTTAAATTCTTTGATATTTTAGTGCAATACTTAACTATTTTAGAAAGTGTAGTCATTCTGAAGCTAAGTGGGAACCCTGTCTGAAACTGGTGTTGGTGACCATACCCTGGTTGTTATATTGAAAAGCTTTGCTTCTCCAAGTTCACGGTGGCAGTCATTTCTTCCAGTATTGTATGACATTAGTGACACATCCCAATCCTGTTTTCTTCACATTTTCTCAATTTTTAAACAACCAAAGCCTCTTCTCAGAAGTAAAACAATCAAACCTGTTTTAAAGTGGTCATTTCTTAGATTTTTAGGATAACTCCAGCACAAGTCAGCATTGATTACTAACTTCTCCTTTAACCTTTACCATGCTATATTTCTAAAATGGACTGGTCCATTATGTTATTTGAGCAGTACCACTTATTATTCAAAGGGTTGTTCACTGAAAATTTACTGACTGAATAGCGAACAGTGCAGACCATGATCAGCCTGCACAGAGGCTGCACTGCAAAGGCAAAATAACTTTTCGCCAGCAGGCTAAAGGTTGGTTAATGTAAATACAACACTTTGTAAGTTAAATACAAATCATTCCATCTTTATACTTTGGCACACTGTGAGAAAATATCCAAACAAACCATGGCTCCATGGAGCCTGCACTGCAGTGCTTCAACTCAAAATTCCATCAGTGAGCAAATGCTCCCAAAATTTTGAAATAAATTTTTAAACTGCATTGTTTGTTCAGTAGCAGACATTGCACAGATATTAATTTTCATGTCTCTATTCCTTCAAGATGCACTACTTAAGACAGGTTTGATTGTGTCTGCACAACTTATGGGATTTTTTGCTTGAGAAGGTTGATTGTGGATGATCTGATACATTGGGTCAGGACCATTTTGCATGTTATGTTAAAACGATATTTCAGTGTTATAAAATATTTATTTTTTTTTGTAAAAAATATATCCAAGTTCTACTCATATCACTTGGATTTGTCTTTTTTCATTTAGGTCTAGCATAATAAAGAAGCTGCTTTTAATGCTAATATAACAATTAATGCAACTTGTTTCTGATTTTTTCATTTACATTGTAAAATGATTTTTTTTTATATGTATCATATAAGAAGCAGTAACTGCTGCGTCTTTTAATCCCCACTCAAGATATGCATTGCTTTTAAAGATTTGCCCTGCTTAAGTTTTGAAGCGATATTATACCAAAAATTTGTAGGTGTATGTATCATAAAATGGCTGTGTTTGTTTCTTTACATAAAAAATATTCCGATAAATCATACATATGAAATAATAACAAAAATCCTAGCACAGCATGTTTCTCTATAGATTCTAGAATAACTTTTACTGTAATGAAATTATTATTCCATTTGGCACTTCTTTGATCTGCTCATAGACTCCACTGGAAAGAGTTAATTGACTCTGCTAATTAGCAAAGGATCATCAGTTTACTATTGTACCGGTAGATATCCCTATATTTTCTTTTAATGTTTTGATAGAAAACAGTATCTTTTTGTATATTTTGTTATCTCATACTCAAAAATGACGTAAATCAAGGGAGGTTTTTGTATTTCACATATTGTGGTTTTGTCTTTTCAGCCCATCCATCACGGTTAAATGGCCACACAAAACTTGACCTTCGTCATAGAGACCGTCGAGGTCACGGTCACTCGTACGAGTCGTCAACAATGCTCAGTAGTGACCTTGAAACAACAAGTTTCTTTGATTCAGAAGATGACACAATGAGCAGGTAATAGATATAAAATGTTGAAGCACTGTGACTAGGTAATATCTGAGATAGCAATTTTTTCCCCCTTAATTTTCATGAAAAAATCAACACAAGGATTTAAAGCTGAAAATATGGCTGTTACATATCAAATCACATGCAGTCAAAGCTGTTCTAAAAATACCACTGAACAGACACTGTCTGGTGTTGAAGACTGCAGATTTTATTTCCTATTTGAATACTAACAGTTGATTTTCTCTTTCTGTTGAAAAAAAAAGATAGAAAAATACAAAGCCCATGTCTGCAGATCGATATTATACCCTGATATTAATGACTGTATTCTTGTTACTAAAAATACATATAAGTATATTGCATGTGAAAAAAAATAAATGGAAACTTTCAATTTTGTGATGTTATTAAAAAGCAATTATTGCTGAACAAGCACACTTCCATGTGAACTGTATCTCACAATCTCTATAGAGGAACTTTATGCCTGGGGATTCCTCCTGAAAATTATGGTAAATAGAGTGAAGGGAATTACTACAGAGTGATTAACTCATAAGAGTACCTATTATACTGTGTAATGATTCACAAAACGCATGTTTTTTTCTGTGAACTTGGCAGGAGAATGATTCTCTCTGCTTGAGGTACAAGTGCAGTTGGTTATATCATGTTACTGTAGTAAGGTTGAATAAAAATAAAAAAAAACAGTTGCTCCCAAATGTAGACCAGAAGTTGTTAGGATGAAAATTGGTTGAATTTTCGGCTGATTTTATATCTTGATAGTGATACTGTTTCATATTCTCAAATGGAAAAATATTCAACAAAAATACAAAAATTCAAATACCAGCATATTTTAAGCACATACAATTAGTGATAACATTTACTAAAATAATGAATTTCATATTATTATTTTTTTGCAGTACATTCCATTAAACATTTAAATATCTTGCAGAGCTTGTTTTCAGAAACCAGAGCAAATCTTTAATTAAATGTTAAATAGAAAATATACTTACACATAAGATTCCAAGATTTTAATGCCTGAGGATTTCCTGTGTATGACATTCCTGGTCGGCTATTTTGTTTTAATTTTTAGAAAAATTTCTGTTACTAAACTTAAAGTTTTGAAACAATCTTATAATTTATACATGCATAATTGTTTCCCATAAAGGTTCCTTTAAAAGTTGAAGTTGCTGCAAGGACTGGTTTTCATGAATAATCAAAAAATGTTATATCAGCAAAAATGAATCACTTGTGATTGTTTCTGGCTTTACAGTAAAAACAGGACGGCTAGAGAAAAAGTTTTCAAAACAGAGAGATAGAATTGCTTTTGCTTATTAACCATCTGAACATTAAATATGCTCTTTTGATCATTAAGTCATACAGGTGAGACTTTCTCACATGTCTGCAGTTAATTAACTTGTAATGTAATATTACCTGGTTTCATAAAGATTATAATAGCACTGTGAGTTGAAACAGATATTGAAATGGTTTCAGTTTAACCCTTTGCCTGCTGGCGGCGATTGGTTTTGCCTTTGCGACCAGTGCAGACCAAGATCAGCCTGCACATCCGTGCAGGCTGATCATGGTCTGCACTGTTCGCTATTCAGTTAGTAAATTTTCAGTGAATACCCCTTCGAATAATAAATGGTATTGCCCAAACTGAATGATGGAACAGTCCATTTTAGAAATTTAGCAGGCTAAGGGTTAAATCAGGTTAGCTTCAGTTAGGCACCTTTTCATTTAAATCAGGTTAGCTTTTCAGTTTAGGCTCCATAACTTGTAATGTAAGAAAGAAGCAAGCTGAAGTTAGGCCTGTACAAAAGCTTGCGCAAATTTTAAGTTTCTATTGGCATTAAAAAGCAAGCTTGATGCTGTGGCTCCCTTTGGTAGAAAAATATGTAAATTTACACAGAGTATTAAAAAGTATAGTACTCCAAAATATGACAGTTTTAGTGTCAGTGTGATTCAGTTTTTGATAGGATGTGTAATAAATGCCAAACTGTTTGCTACTAGTGTACAAAAGTTTTTGCATACTATACTATTGTCAGAAAGAGTGTCAGAAATTTACATCTGTGTATTATGTCTGTAATACTTCCATTTTGTTGGCTAAGAAAGTTAGAGAGCAGGAGACACATGTTCACAAAAGCAGTCTTAAAGTCCAAGGTTCAGGGATATAAAACTGAGAATGTGGACCAGTCACAAAACTCTAGCATCTGATTGGTTGATTTCTAAGCCCAGTCTTAAAATTGACCAATGGCAAGGCTGTATATTTAGACTGGTCTTCAATTTCAGTTTTATAACCTTGGAACCAGCATCTGACTGGTAAATTCTGAGAACATTCCTGGTTTTCTCTGAAACAGATTTACCTTGCTCTACTGTACACACCTCACTTTAGAAGATATACCTATTTTGGTCTGTTTCAACAGATTCAAGTAAATCCTTGAGAGTCAGACCATGCTATACTATTGATGTTATTGATGGATTTTAATTCAACTTAAATGAAGAAAAATGAAACATGACGAAACTTACTATAAATGTTCTATATACTTACAGGTTCTCAACTGTCACAGACACAACAGCTAGATCTTCATCAAAATATGGTCGCCATCGGAAACGACGACGGAAGCATAGACTGCCACCCATTAGTCGCGTATGTTCCACTTAAGATAACCATATTTGATTTGAAATTGGATGCAAGTAAAGTTACCTCGAATTGTATTTTAATGGAAAGAAATTGATTTGTTACCGAGACCTAGTTAATGTTCGCGATGTAATGATAACTAACACTTAAAAACAGATAAATACTCGTATTTTATTTTCCAGCTTTATTTTCAGGCATCAGTTTCGAGTAGAACAGACATAGTTATAATCTTTCTGTTCATATTTTCAGGCATCATCATTTTCCAGTATAACAGACTCTACCATGTCTCTCAACATTATTACAGTCACTTTAAATATGGGTAAATATTTTCTTCAGTTTCCATTTATAAACACTATAGGTTCAGTCCAGTAATCCTGCACAATTAAGCTAAGGTAACATTAACAGGTATTTCAATGAATTGTCTACATCTATTTTTATAAACATTTAAAGTAAATTGATTAATCTGAACATTTCTTTTTTCGGGGGATAAATGACTCGTATTCTATTCCATACTAGTAGGGAGACATACGATGGTGGTAATATAAATTACCAAGTTGTACTCTGGATAAATTAAGTTAAATTATGGATAAAATGTCGGCTTCTGGTTATGGCAGCCTTCCCGCTCCAACTGTGTGATCCAAGCATACACAGTTCCTTTCGATAGACTGTGCTCGCTGTTTTTAGCAGTCAGGCTCCACATGAAATAATGTTGTTGACAATAGACAGAAAACAGTACACATATTTGGAAGAATCGTAGAATGAGGCTGCCTTTAACCAGAAACAAAAATTTAATGCAATACTTAATACAGCAATGGCAAATTTATTTAAAAGTAAAATTAGATCAGTGAAATATGATTTAAAGGTGGATAATCAGATTTTGGCCATGTAACGGATTTGTTCGAAACTTTAGCATCTGATCATTTACACTCATTTATGATCACTTAACACTTAATACAAATTAGATTTTCACTGGAGGTATTTTTAAAATTTCACTTTCCTATCCTGGTTGCCCAACCAAGAAAGAGTTATTTTAACATAAGTATAAATTTGATAAACATACTTTGCCTAAGGAAATGTTAAAATATTAGACATATTGTAATATATTTGTTAAATATTTGCATTAAAAATTATGTATTTAGATAGAAATGCAAGTTTGAAAAATTATTATTACTTCCCTTTGCCTGTCTTGGTTGCGTAACCAAGATAGATTGGAAATAAATGAATTCAGAAGCTACACACAGCTTTAAATCTTGCATTTTGGTTCAGATTGTTCAATAGTTGATATGTCTATCAAATGCAAATGTAAAACTAGACATTGTATCGAAATAAAAAGAAAAACCCAGCTTTTTATATACTTTCATATTAAAGGGGAGTAATTACAAAATTTTATAAAAATAATAAAATATACATTTCAAATAGGAATCTAACTCTATGTAATCGGTCTTTTTGTTCCTTAAATAATTCTCTACCAGAATATACAAAAAGTAAAAAATGTCATTAAATGTTGTTTAAATGTGATTGACCACCTTTAATAGATGGGTAAATATAATACAGGGGAAAA